>NC_079507.1:38398596-44256726 GCF_030052815.1 Hevea brasiliensis
TAATTTAATTTAATTTAATTAATTTTTATTTCTATATAAAAATATAGCTGAGAGATAATTTATGCATAAAAATTTAGATATTTAATTAAAATTAAAAATAATTCTATTAAAAATAAATAATAATAAAATATAAATAATTAAAATATTAGTTATAATTGCATTCGATATAAAATTATAATGAAATAAAATATGAAAATTTTAAGAAATATTAAATAAGAAATTTGTAAAATAAAATTAGTAATTAAATAAATATTAATTAGATATAGTTAAATAAATAAATTTGAGAATGATAACTAATAACCTTTGAAAGAACTAATAAAAAATAAACTAAATTAAAAAAAGAATTAAGAGCACTTACGTGAAATAAAAGTATTTGATGAGAGGAGAGTTATTGATATGTATCAAATGCCTCATATGACATACTATATACAAACAAACAAATGAAAATCATTTAAATAAAATTTTAATTTTATAATTAAATATTATTTAATTGAAATACGGTAACAAAAACATTTAAATTCAATTCTTATAATAATAAAATATTTTCCATTTACTTGGCCATTTTAATTCAATGGCTATAAGTTGGCCATAATGATAATAATAATAATAAGTATTAATTAATATTAGGAAAGTGAAATAAAAAGAATATTAAATTATTAACATAAAAAATATATATACTAATTATAAATAAGTTAGATATCTATAGTTTATTTTTATAACTTTTTATATAGATTATATTTTTTCATAATAAAACTAATAGAAAAATATAACAATATAATAAAAATATTTATTAAAGATATGAAATAATTTAAAGTTAATTAAATTATAAGACAGGTAATATTCGATCATCAATTTAATGGTCAATTTTTTTTAAACTAATGGCCATCAGTGACCTTTTATTATTATTATTATTATTAATTTTAAATTATTATTATTATTATTAATTTTAAATTATTATTATTATTATTATTATTATTATTATTATTATTATTATTATTATTATAGAGGGTGACATGTGGTAAATAATATTTTTGTATAAGTAAATTTATAAAAAAATAATATAAATAATTTTTAAATATTATATTTAATCAAAAAAGATTTTAATATTTAAAAATCAAATTTAAAAAATAACAATTTAAATTACAAATGTTAACGGAATATTGTAAATAATAATAATAATAATAATTATTATTAAAAAAGAAATAAAAAAATTAAATAATAATTAATATAAAAAAGTTATTAATAGGAAGTGGCAAGTTGTTTACCTTCATGCTCTCTCTCTCTCTCTATATATGATGCGTCCCAACCGCAAGTGCACGGGTCGTACAAGTAATATAGAAAAGATATCGATTCCACGAGGAGTTGTGTTAATGATTGAATTTTCGATATAAAAGTTGACTAAATTGAAGTATTCATGAAATTAAAATAATGAATTAATGGGTAATGGAGTACGAAATCTAAATGTGCAAATTTAATATTCTATTCAACAATGTATTAATTAAACTAAAATTGCATCAAATTGAAATAAGCAAGTTCAAATATGGCAATATTTAAAATGGCAAATGATTAAATTCGATTAGAAATTAACAATGGTAAAAAGGCGATTCCGGAGTTCGGGATTTCATATTCAAGCTATTTTGGGATTTTCCCTAGCTAGCCCAATCCATGAAATTTATGGGTTTAAAGGAGATTAATTCTAAAATCCTTTGAAAACTCTTTCGAGTGAGACAAAGAGTGCCTTAATTAACTTAATCCTACTTTCGTGGAGTTAAAATTAACCAAGACCCATTAGGTTCTTTAATCAATCTATTAAAACCCTCTTAACCCTTAGTCTATTTCTAGATCTAAGTTAATTAAGTCCAATTTCTTGATTAACTATCACTTGGTTTTCTCCTTTCGGTGCTTCAACCAAGGATTAAGAACATAACTTAATGGGGCCCTTCATTAAGCATGTGAATAAGCACACAAGAAATGGATTAAACCTCATAAATTCATTAAATTGGGACTAACCCAGTTCAAATCCCCAAAAATAACTAAAATATTACATCCCTTACTCCAGAATCAAAAGTAAACTACTCACTATCCATAATGATTACAAGATATGATGAGTTTAAATGGAAATAAAGCTTTAATCTAAGCTACGAAGTAAGAAATTAAACACTAAAAATGTAGAAAAATGTAAAGGAAGGAAGAAATCTGCAAATCTTGGTTAAAAATGGTGTGGAAGGTGAAAATGACTCCTCAAATTCTGCCTCTCTTCTCCTCTTCTTCTTTTCTCCTTGCCTCCCTTCTAAAATGAGAAAATGGGACTATTTATAGCATTTTTCTGACATGGAGCCCTAAAATGGTATGTTCTAGGAGGAATTATTTGAGGGAATCTCCAGCTCATTAATGAACTCTTCATGGGACTGCATAAGTGGACTGCATAAGTTATGCAGTCCCTTATGCAGTTTTCGGCTGGTTCTGGGTCACTTATGCGAAGCTGCATGACTTGGTGCATAGGTTATGCACAATTTCGTGAATGTGCATAAGGGAGGCGAGAATGTGCATAAGCTATGCAGTCTCCTTATGCACATTTCGGCTGGTTCTGGAACAGTGATCTTTCTCCTTATGCAGATCTGCATAGCTTATGCGGCAAGTTATGCACAATTTGGTCAATGCATATTTCAGCTTGAAAACTTGTTTTTGACATCTTTGGTCAGAGAAGACACTCCTCAATGGCAAAATTCTCTTCAGTCCTTCAAAAACACCATTTTTCCCACAAAACAAAGTAAAAATTACAAATTAATCCAAAATCGACAATTATGAAAAACTAACTAATTAACTAATGAAATTAGCTAAAAATGACTAATAATCAAATAAAATGGCTATGAAATTAAACCTCAATGATTATGCAAAATGTATGCATCAATATATATATATATTAAATTATTAATGATATTTAATGAGGTCATGTCAATCCACTGAGAACAATTTATTACATAATTTAGTGGGGAAGAACTTGGTTTAATAACATTGGTTTTAATTTTCCTTCATATAAATAAAATAACTTTTTAATTTAACAAATGAACTATATATCGGAGATTTTTTTTGTCAAATTTAAATTTAAAGCAAACTTATAAAATTATAATTTTTTTAATTACAATATTTAATTGCATTAAAAAAGCACTAAGGGCATCATAGGACAACATAGGAGTAATTTTACAAAATTACGGTGATTCCATATTAGAAAGAAATGAGAAATAGCAAGCCACTAAAAGTTAAACATTTGGATCAAAATATATATTAAACAAAAAACTGTTAGATAGTTTTTTTTTTCTTTAAGGCTCATTTGCATGTTTATGGGACCAATTTTTATGCATTTTTTTTTCAAATATGCAGGATTATATTATTCCTCTAAGGAGGTAAAGAGTAAATTACAAAATTTGTTTGCTCCAAAGGATTACAAGCAAAAGAGTCATCATGTAGCATTTTTTGCCAAAGAATGAGTAGCACAATTACAAGATCTATAAATAAAAGTAAATTCTAAGTAGAACAAGAATGGGTAAATGCATAAATATCCTGAAAAATCTCATCCAAATCATTACGAATAGAATGTTCCTGAGTAGTGGAGATAATATTCTTAGAATCCTTTCCACAATTAATGCATTGAAACGTTGATTCTTAGGTAAGAGCTGTCACACCCTACTCATCTGTAAGATGTAACATGATCCCGTAGTACACCTAATAAATTACCGTACTTTGCCTACCGATAACCCATTAAATATACTACAAGAGATTTTAAATCAATTTTTGTGAAATTTAAATCATCGATTAAAATCTGGTGTTATAAAAATTTTTCAAAATTTCAGCAGAGTACCAACTGTATTTTGAAAAAATAGTTCTTCAAACCTGAAAAGGAAAACACTCCCAATATGATTTCTCAAATACAACTCCAATAAACTTCATTTCATCTCACAATTCAAATCTCAATAATCAAATCAATTCATTTTCAAACTAACCTCATCATAAAAGAAACATTTCATTGATTACAAGACTCAAAAATTAATATTACAAAATTATACAGGTAAATGAAATCTCAAATTTACATTACAATAATTTACATTTAATTATATACCAAAATATTTTATAAGAGTTTTTATACAACTGCTAAAATAATTTACATACATATTATTATATGCATACATCAAACCTATGTACATGGGTAAACCTAAGATATACCTGGAGCTAATCTGAATGTGTCTTCAAGGCGCAGCTACAGGAATTCTCACTTAGTTGCTCTATCCTTACTTTCACCTGTGACAGCATACCCTCACCCTCACTTTCCTCCATTAAAGCTCATTTTCAGCTTTAAGAAGATAAGTTTTTTTTTTTTTTTTTTCTTTTCTTTTATGTTTTTAGTCTTATGGAAGACCATAAATTACTATAAATTTAATTTTTAATTATAATATTTATGGCATCATGCATGATGTCATCTCTTTTTACCTTTTTCATTTTCCTTTTATTTTTCTATTTATTTTTCCATTAGTTTTTTAATTTAATTTCTGATTCTTAAATTTTCTTTTCTCTAATTTTATTTGACAGTTAGGTCAGGAGTCAGCTCTCGGGGTCAATTGACCAAATTGCCCCTCGCCGGTTTAACCCGGTTTGCAAATAATTCAATATTTCTTCCGGCTCCCTGACCTAATTATTTGACTGGCTTAACAATTCTTTTTCGAGATTTTCTCTTTTCCACTATGTTCGTAATAGTTCTAAGGACCACGGCGTCATATTTTACGGTCCGAAATTTGAGTTTAAATAGACTTCGCAATCCTTCCCGAGAAGGTTACTCATCGTTGTGACTCTCGGCTCATTTAACTTCTTATGTTCTGTTTTTCTTATTTATACTTAACTAATTGGCAATTACTAATTATTTATGTTCAGGGCTTATCTAGTTGTCTTAAGTGTGGTTCTAATCCCCTTAATTGTCCGGACCGACACCGGTCATCGGAATAGTGAAATATACCAAGCTATGCAAATAGGGGTGTTACAATTCTCCCCCCCTTAAAATAAATTTCGTCTCGAAATTTAACCTAGTATCAATCTCTAAACAGCTGTGGGTGCTGTCTCCTCATATCCTCCTCTCGTTCCCAAGTAGCTTCTTAGCCCGAATGATGGTTCCACAGCACTTTCACTAACGGGATTTGCTTGTTCCGTAGCTGCTTCACTTCATAAGCCAGAATCTCTATGGGTTCTTCCTCATATGTGAGGTCTGGATTCACTTCAATTTCCTCTACTGATAGTACATGAGATGGGTTTGATCGATACCTCCTCAACATAGACACATGGAAGACATTTTGTATCTTCTCCAACTCTGAAGGTAGTGCCAATCGATATGCCAAAGGACCCACTCTTTCCAGAACCTCATATGGCCCGATGAAACGAGGACTCAGTTTTCCCTTTCTGCTGAATCTCATAATTTTCTTCCAAGGGGAAACCTTGAGGAATACTTTCTCACCCACAGCATATCCCTTCTCTTTAAATCAATATAGGACTTCTGACGGTCTGATGCAGTCTTAAGTTGATCTCTGATCATCCTGATCTTCTCCTCAGTTTGTTGAACAATTTCGAGCCCAATCATCTTCCTTTCACCTACTTCATCCCAACACAAAGGAGTTCTGCATTTTCTACCATACAAAGCTTCATATGGAGGCATTCCAATGCTTGATTGGTAGCTGTTGTTGTAAGCACACTCAATCAAAGGCAAGTGTGTGTCCCAACTGCCCTCAAATTCAATCACACAAGTTCGTAGCATGTCCTCCAAGATCTGAATTACCCTCTCGGACTGGCCATCTGTGTGTGGGTGGAATGCCGTGTTGAAGTTCAATCTAGTTCCTAGGGCTCTCTGAAGACTACCCCAGAATCTAAAAGTGAACCTAGAATCTCTGTCAGATACGATGGATACTGGCACTCCATGCAGTCTTACTATCTCATCAATGTACAACTTGGCCAATCTTTCTAAACTGTAGTCCATCCGAACTGGCAGAAAATGAGTAGACTTGGTTAGTCTGTTAACAATGACCCAAACTGCATCATGACTCTTTTATGTCCTCGGAAGTCCCATCACAAAATCCATTGTTATTCTCTCCCATTTCCATTCTGGTACTGGTAGTGGATGTAACAACCTAGCTGGTACTTGATGCTCTACCTTCACTTGCTGATAAGTTAGGCATTTGGAAATAAATTCTGCCACATCTCTTTTCATACCCATCCACCAGTAATGCTCCTTTAGCCCTTTATACATTTTTGTGTCACCAGGGTGCATGGCATGTAGCACCCCGAACCTCCGAGTTATGAATAGTACCATTTTTGGTCCATGACTAATAATATTCAAAGACACCTTGAGGACCAAAAATAAATAGAAAATTAATTGAGATAGACACAATAAAAATTCTAGTGAACAAAAAAGCTAAGGACTCATTGGGTATTACAAAAAGAAGGATTATGACCCGATGAGGGGCATTTTGGTCAATTCACCCCAAGAGTTGACTTTTGATCAAAATGTCAATTAAATTAAATGAAATTAATGAATTGAATTATGGGGTAAAAATTGAAGAAAAATTCAAGTAAAAATATGTAAGGAAAAATTTAAGAAATGAAAACTTAAACTTTCATTTCCATTATGACAAAATTAAAATGAAAGACTTATGGGCTTTTGATAGTTAAATTTAATTATTTAATTAAAAGGAAAAATTAAGCGTAAATGTAAAAAAAAAAGAATAAAAATTTAAGTTTAATTGTCCTTATGACACAATTAAAATTTATAATTTTAATAAGCTAATTTTGGGGATAAATATATGTATATATATATATATATATATAAGAAGACAAATGTCTTCTTTATTTCTTTTTTTTTCATAAGATGCCACCACCCTCTCGTCTCTCTTCCTCCCTCTCTCTTTTTCTCTTCTTCTTCCACTTCTTCCCCTCATTGATTTCCCTTCCCAAGTTTTAATTCCCTTAAATTCCCTTCATAAATTCCATAGCCCACTAAAAGAAAACATCAAAGAGATCTTTGATTGAGAGATTAAAAGCAAGGAGAACAAGAATTGGAAGAAAAGTGAAGTTGGAAAGAAATCAACAAGAGGTAAGTTTCTTTTCATGTTAGATTAGTTGTATAAACTTGGAATGAAGTTAATTTATGATGAAATTTCATAAGAAAATGAAAGAAAACATGTATGAAACCTAAACTAGGGTTTTGGCCAAATGGGAGAAAAATTAGGGTTTGATGTATTTTTAGTTAAATTGATGATAAATCTAAGTTAAAGTGAAGTAGTATGCATGATTGGAAGTAGTAAGATTTCATGGGATTGCATAAATTGAATTATGGAAGATTAGGGTTCATGAGGAAATTGGGTTTTGGTACTAGAGAGTGAAATTGGTGTGTGTAGTGTTAAATTATGATCATTTGAGGTTTATTTAGTTTGAATTGACATTGGGTTGATGAATGGAAGTAATGAAATGGTAGGATTAGGGAAAATTGCAAACTTTGGTATTTGAAAATTGTGAGTTTTGTGCTAGGAAGTGCCATTGATGTGTCAATGCTAAATTATAGTCATTTTGGGTGAATTAAATGTGAATTGAGGTTAGTTAGAGGGAATAATTGAAGAAAAGAAAATTTTAAACCTAGGGCAGAATTTGCACACTGAGTTCAGTGTGTTTAACAGCCCATAAATTGAGCTACACAACTCCAATTGGTGTGAAACCAATTGGAAATGAAACTTAAGACATAGGGCTAGAATTTTCATGAAGATATCTTGCCCCGAAAATGACCTTAAGCTACCCGAAATGAGCCTTGAAATGGGAGATAAAATTCTAGAACCTGCAGAATTATGCACGTGAACAGTAAAGTTTAAACAGCCATAACTCTCTCTAGAAAACACTAATTTAGGTGATTCTTGAACCGATGTAAACCTAAGATGTAGTAGAACATTTCATATGGAGAATGTTAGGCCAAATTATGAACTTAACTCAATCAAATTGCGGAACGAATTTGGGTCACTGAATTTGCCAAAATTTGGGCACCTAAAATTGACCAAATAAACAGTAAACTTTGCAAGGCTATAACTCTCTATAGATGTAACACCCCTCACCTGTCTACAGTGTAGCCGAGCAAGGCGTGCTACACGGCGTGCCGGAGCACCTGATCTTATCTGATTTCATTACAGTTCTTGATTTATTTATTTAAAAACTTTATTTAAGGTTTAGGCTATTTTTACTTTTATCAAAATCTAACTAATTTGAAAATTTCAAAAATTTTAATGATAATCTGACAAAGTGTCAGCTGTAATTTGGACTAACAGTTCTTCTGAACCTACTAAAGACAATTCACAACATATTCAAATTCATAGCTCAATTTATCTCAATAATATCTCATCAGTTTCTCAAAATTTCTTAAACTCAATCTCATTCAGAATCATTATGATTAGACAATCAATTCAGACATCAGAATTCTTACATTTCATTAACTTATATAATTTTCCAATTAGGTACATAAATTTGTCAAGTACAGGATATACAAATGAAATTACAATATACTTAGAATGAACAAAATACATAACATGTATAATTATGAGCCCTATCTATATGCATTGCTGAGGAGGTGACAACCTTCAATCCTTCTGACACTTCTGCAGATCTGGACTCCAAAAATCTCAATTGACAGTCTACTGGTTTTACCTTCAGTACCTGTGCGAGGAAGCAATTCCATCGCGCTAAGCATTTCTGCTTAGTGGTGCAATAGTATAACAAGAAATAATATATACAAATAAAGAAAGAAATAAATCATAATTCGAATACTCGAGAATCAATTTAATTTGGTATGGTATTTCTAGTATCAACAATCTTATATACTAGTTTGTTCCTCTTTGGAAGTGCTTAGTTTATAACTTTTCAGTAATACTACCCAGTATACAAATTATTCTAACTGTATCGTATTTCAAGTCTCTACGGTTCTGCAATTTACATTTTTGTTATGTTTCTTTTGCTAATCTCTTTTACTCATTCATTCAATACTTAGTTTAATTGTACTGAAATTTTTGTATACTTAACTTAACTTAACTGCCTGAATTGAATAATGTTTTAATTGATTGCCCATGTAGCCTATACACTGACCAGACTGGATAAACGGATATACTAGCACTGGGTACCTAGTACCTCGGGCCGTCACACCATCGGTCACAAAGTATCTCCCGGTGTGCAAACAGTGTGGCTAAAAAGCCATATAATCAATCAGGCATTAAGCCGAGTATAATAACACAATCTGTGTAGCCACAGGCTATTAAAATCATAGTATGGCATAATAAGCCATAAAACACAGTATGACAGAACAGCTGTCAGAATCCTATTGGCATGCCAACCTATCCAAACTAGTCAACTAGGCAAATTAGGGCATATTACAATGTTACATATTTAATTTTTTTTATTCATAGGGTTTATACATCTTTATGCCTTTCACTGGTCAATAAAATTATTGACCTTTTTATGCATCATGGATAGGTTGATTCTAGCATCAACATGTCATAATTTACAATTCAATATGTTGTCAATATAATGCAATTTATCCTTTTCACAAGTTGGCATTCATTGCCAAATCACTTCAAGCATCATTTTATGTAATTACCAATTTTCAATTTTAGTGTGCTAGATTGGTCTAGCTTAAAGCTCTATTTCTCTTGCTTTTTAGCTTCTGGTCAAAGAAGCAAAATTGTAGCTCTATGTCTTATTGCACGTAAGGCAAAATTTCAGGTCATTATGAGTTGTATAAACCAAGATATGGTCAATTTACTAAAGCTGGACAGATTGCACCTTTGGTGCAAATTTTGGACAATTTGTCAATTTTTGTGTGCTAAATTTGTTTAGCTTAAAGTCCTATTTCTCTTGGTACTATTTCCTTTAATTCATTTCATTAGTCAACCCATAATGTTGACCCTTGATGCACTCTACACGAGTCAATTCTAATGTTACTAATATGTCACATTTTATAGCCCTTTAGTGTTGGTATATGTTACCAATTTCATTTCCAAGTGTATTGCATTTTATTGTAATTTACCGAATTTCGGTGTACTATTTTGACCTAGCCGAACGACCTAGTTCCCTCGGTTTTTGGGTTTCGGTCTAAACTACAAACTTGTAGGTCTATGTCTTATTGCAAGCGGGGCAAAATTTCAGGTCATTCTGAGTTGTATACGCCAAGATATGCTCAATTTACTAAAGATGGACAGATTGCACCTTTAGTGCAAAATTTGGTCAATTTTAGGTTACATTTAGTTCTGGCAATTTTGGTATCGGAAGTTATGCAAGCTATTTGACTTGGTTCTGGCCATTTCTGGGCTTTGGTGTCTTCATAAGAATTGTAGCTCTATGTCTTATTGCACTCGAGACAAAATTTTAGGTCATTTTGAGTTGTATAGACCAAGATATGGTCAATTTACTAAAGCTAGACAGATTGCACCTTTAGTGCAAAATTTGGTCAATTTTAGGTCATATTTAGTTCTGGCAATTTTGGTATCCGAAGTTGTGCAAGCTATTTTACTTGGTTCTGGCCATTTATGGGCTTTGGTGTCTTCATAAGAATTGTAGATCTATGTCTAAACTAACCATGGTAAAAATTTTAGGTCAATTGGACTTGTTTTGAGTGAGTTATGGTCATCCCAATGACTACTGTTCATATGGTCAAAAATCTGGGTTGCAAGGTTGCTAATCCGGATTTGGTCATTTTTAAGGTCAGTTTCTAGGCAGAATTTTTGCAACATTTCTACATGAAAGTTGGCCTATTTGGTGTCTAGTTTCACCCCTCGTTGGTCTCATACCAATTGGGTTCATAGTTTGGCACTTATGGCCTAATTTAGGTACTGCCTTCAATACACAACCTGCACAAAGCACATACACTTCCAATTTGATATTCCTTCTCCTCCTCATTACTTCAATATTCAATCAATAACACTTCCATATATATATTGCACAAAATTTCAGCAACAATTTTGGGCAGAATATTTAAGTGCTCAATGCACACAATTCACCATTAAGTTCAACATTCACTTCCACCAAAATTCAACATATCTCAATGTCAATATTACACATACACTTCAACATAATCATACTTCAATATCACTTACACTTGCTGCCCACAATTTAACGTTAGCATATTTCATTAATAAATACATGTTCACACATAAATTCATGGTTTAATAGGCTGCCAAACATGGCAGTTTGCCCAAAGCATTAAGGTTCCATTACACATCCTTAATTCAAGCACTACATGCACATACTTAGATTTTAACTTGCTACTTCCTCCATTTAAGTTATTCAACCTTAATTTCCATCCATTATAGGTAAGAAAAACTCAACTACAATAAACTTTTATGGCTGTCCAAAATTGAATATATCAATAACTCATTGAATCCTTCAAATTTCTTCACCATCCAACTCATCTCAACCTTAATACAAACTTTAATGAAGTAAGGGATGAAAAACTAGCACTAACCTTTTTTGAGCTTAACCAAAACTTCATCAAATCCTCTTCTTTTTGCTTCCAATATACTGCCCATGATGTATAGACTAAGTTTAATGAAGGAACTTATGAAAATCAAGGCTTGAAGATGGGTAGATGAAGGCTTGTATATGGGGCGGCCATGGATGAAGCTTGGAGAAATTCCAATTCGGCAAAGAAGAAGAATGAAGAAGAAGATGAATAGTGGAAAAATCTGTCCTAGTGGTCCTTATATACTCCACTAATGCCCCACTAATCACAATTAAAAATTAGATTAATTCAAGATTTCCTTTAATTGCAATTATGCCCTCCAATTCCCTTAAATTACATGTTATCTTGAATTTCATTTTTCATTAAATTTTCAAAATATAATACCACTTATTTTCATGGACATTTAAGTCAAAAGTCAACTCTAGGTGTCAATTGACCAAAATGCCCCCTCTTCGGGTCAAATTTAGATTTTTTTCGGTAACACCGATTTACTCCTTGTACCACCAATTTCTTTAATTTTCATTTTTCATTTATACTAACTTATTAATTTTTCTTTGACATTTTCAATGTCAATTATACCTCAGTAGATCTTTAATTATGTCCTGAAAATATTTTCCCCGAGTTCCCTGCGATCCAGGGTTAGTCAACGGTCCTTGCCGTAACTTCCCGGTGCGGTCACCCATCGCTATGGGTTCGTCTCGTTTAACTTAGTCACATTTTATCTCTTTTATTTTTCCTTAATTTTTCTCATCACATATTTCATTATTTTATGCTTCCTCACTGTCAATTAAGTTTAGTTCTAGACATTCCTACTTTTCGGGGCAGACATTAGCTGTCGGAACAGTAGAATGTACGGACTACGAAAATGAGGATGTTACACTAGAAAACTTCGATTTAGGCAAGTATTGAACCGATGGAAACCTAAGACATAGTAGAACATTTCATATGAAGAATATTAGACCAAATTATGGACTTAACTTGATCAAATTGCTGAACGAAGTTGGATCAATAAATCTGCCAGAACTAAATCTGTAGCATGAATAGTGACGTGAATAGTAATCATGTTTTGGGCATAACTTGAGCTACACAGCTCCGAATTAGGCGATTCAAAAAGGAAAATAAAGTTAAGGCCTAAATGAACAATTTTCATGAAGAACACCTTAGCAAATTATGATCGAAACTAGGTACAAATTGGGTTCAAAGTTGGGGCACCAAGCTGTCCCAAAACCAAAATATTCTAAAATTTTCAAGGCTAACTTGGAATGCACTAGACATGCATGTAATGGGTTCTTAGCAGCAATTGAGATTGGTATTTAGGTATTCTATTTGTGTATTTTCAGTAGAAAAAGAAGTTGGAACAGACAAGGAGAAGTAGGTAACAAGGAAGGAGAATTATTGAAGGTTTGTGCACAACTAACCTTTTTTTTTTGTTTTAGCTTCGTAAATTGATTTGAATGAGTTTATTTGAATGAGTTTGATTTGAAATGAGTTTACTTTGATTGAAATATGGTTTTTCTCTTGCATTTAAGAAATTTAGGTGTTGCCACCTTTATATGGATATTATGATGAATTTAAATGTGTTTATTGGTTTATAAATGTGATTGTTGAGTGAAAAGTTTTTGAAAACTGTTTTGAAACCACAGTTAGCATGACAGTCCCTTTCGGAACTCCCCAGTAGTAACGGCTACTTGGGGTTGATAATTGATAATGATTATGTCTCCCATTAATAATGGTTAGTGGGGTAAGACTACATGAGTACTCATTAGCTAGCTAGCCCTTCCCTCATTAATAACGGTTAGTGAGGTTGAGATTACTTTGTCGTGGTGTACAACACGGCACTGATCGTGAAATTTTGTGTCATGGCCTGAATTGTGTGTTGATGTTGGCAACACTAATGCTTTGTGAATTGTGATTTATGAAGTGTGATTTCTCATTGAAATGTTACTCGAATAAATGGCTCTTATGGACTTAGAACTATTGTGAAGTTTTCATGCTTAAGAAAAATGTGATTTATTATGCTTTGACAAATTGTGTTTTACCTTAAGTTTTAAAGTTATTAGTTGTGCACCACTGAGTGATATACTCAGCGATAGCTTCTTTATGTTGTCGCAGGTAAGGGAAAGGAGAAGGTTTCCGAGTGAGAGACTTAAAAGCAGCATTTTGGTATTGTTTGTGGGTATTTACGTTAGGTATACCCTTGTGATTCCTTTAGATGTATTTTGTACCTATATGTATGGATGTACGGACATTGAGCAGTTTGTATTTAAAAGCATTGCATTGCTATCACATTTTGAGTTTGTAACTATTTTGTATTTTACTTTGAAACTTATGAAAATGTAACTTATGAATCCTGCCTTGAAGGCAAAAGGACTAGATCACCTTTTGTTGGACAAGGGTTAAGAGCTGAAAATATTTTGGAATTGATACATAGTGATGTATGTGGTCCATTTAAGGAAATGGTTAGAGGCGGTTTTCATTACTTTATTACCTTTACTGATGATAAATCAAGGTTTGGGTATTTGTATTTGATGAAATATAAACATGAATCCTTTGAAAAGTTTAAAGAATTTAAATGTGAAGTAGAAAATCAAGCAGGAAAAAGTATTAAAACTCTTCAATCAGATCGTGGAGGTGAATACTTAAGTACTGAATTTGATGAATACTTAAAAGAGCATGGCATTGTCTCCCAACTGACTCCTCCAGGAACACCACAACTAAATGGTGTATCTGAAAGGAGAAATTGTACCCTATTAAATATGGTACGCAGTATGTGAAGGAGCGGAAGCATGAAAAATTATTAGATTAGAAAATTGAATTTAAAATTTTCTTCTAGGGTCTCATGCATAATGCAAGATTCAATTTTTACCTATTGATTTCAATGTTCAATTGCATATTAAAACTCTTTTAATATGTATTTGGATCTATGTTTCCCATTTAAGATTTTTAGAATTAACAGATTAATTCATTAGAACCTTAGATTAAATCAAGAAGATGTGCACTAACCTTTTGATGCACTATAATTGTGTTTGGTACTTTTGTGAAGCACCTAGGACCCCAAATGTTGTTCCTCTAACTTGTTCAAACCAAGATCACCGATGGCAGCCCCTTGAACAGCTTTTCAAGCCTTTCCAATCAATTAGAAATTAAGGTTTTGCCTTTAGAGATGTTATAGATGTATATAGGACACTAGAAACGATTTCTCACAATTTTAATTCAAGAGAATGTTGGCAATTCTCTTTAAATTGATGAGAGATGAAGAAGAAGAGATGAAGAAGAAGACAAGTGTGATAGCACCTCTTTGAGAAAATTAGATTGCATTTTTGTTCTTTCATCCTTTCCCTTATATAGCTAGGCAATCACTTAAAACCCTTGCCACATGTCATCTTCTAATTGGCTCTTAGTTTAATTGACCCAATCACATTGTGCTAAGTGTCAAACTTAGATTTAATCTTGACTTTGATCATCTTACATGATTAAAAGATAAATGTCAAGCTTATTTGTAGTGCCACATGTCACCATCTCATGATGCCACATGTCACCCTATGAAATGACCAAATTACCCTTGCGTCTTAATTTTGAGTTTTCAACCCAAAATAATTATTTCTCCTCTTCTAATCAATTTATATCAAATATAAATTAATTAATTAATCTCTATTAATTAATTTTTCATGATTAAATTCATATTTAAACACTATACATCCAATAACCTAGATTTTGTTTCAAGCCATACTAGGGACTTTGCAATCTAATTGCAAACCAAATCTATTTAATTAATCAATTAAACTATTTAACTAATTAATTAAATCACATTTAACTTGGTGATTACTTGTGTATGTGTATGACTCACTAGGCTCATCACTAATTGGCAATGAGATATGATTGTCACACCTTACCCCTCTGTAAGGCACAATATGATCCCTTAGAATACCTAATGAACTACTGAACTTCACCTACCGATAATTCATTAAGTACCCTACAAGGGATTTTAAAACCATGTTCTTGCTTTTTGGAAGTGGTGAACATTTTGGTAGGAATTAAAATCATTTAATTAAAGTTTCAAAACTAGTTAAAACTTTTACCCATTTTATTTTTTCACAAATTTTATAAAAATTTAGGCAGAGTGCCGTCTGTATTTTGAGAAAACAGTTCTTCAAATACCTGAGAAAAACACTTGCAATAAATTTTTTCACAACTCCCAACCCAAATCAACTCAAAATTCTCAAATCAAACGACTTCAAAATAATTCCACATAATCCAAGTTTTTCATCTCAAAATATTTCATCATTTCATTCAATAAAGCTAATTTACATTCACAAGTTTAATTTACAGATATAAAATACAAAAATAATATTATTATTACAATTTATTATACAACTGCTCAACTTCACATTGATACATAAAACATTACAATGTTTACATCAAATAATTACAAGGGTATAAATGAATACCCGTACAAAAGTTATCAAAGAAGTTCTTGCCAATCCAGCAGCTCACTCTGCTGCTTTTTCCTTGCCCTTATCTGCGACAGCAAAATAAGCTATCGCTAAGTATAAAAATATTTCATAATCACATTTCACAATTTATCAAAACTCATTATAGCATAATTTTGGTCAAATAATTTAATAAACACAGTGTTGCCAATTCATACACAACTTAAGCCATGACACAAAATTTTTGATCAATGCTGTGTTGTACACCACGACAAAGCAATCTACAACCCCATTAATAGAAAACAATGAGGGAGGTGGCTAGCTAATGAGTACTCATTTGATCTACAACCTCAATTGGTAAACCAGAGAGGGAGGTAAATAATCGATCTCAACCCCATAAATGGAGGAGGAATAATAAGGCACTGTCATGCTAAGTGTGAATCAGAAATCCATTTCAAACATTTTATTCAAATATTGCATACAAAAATCAAATCAATTTCCAAAGTTACAATTTCATCACAAAGTGGCAACACAAAAGTTCTTAAACTCATAATGCGTACTAAATCAATTTTTCAAGGATAAAATGTTGAAATAGGGTTTATTGTGCACAAACTTGACGTGAGTCGCCTCTAGGTCTTGACTCAGTCTCTCAGACTTTCCGAGTCTTTTTCAGCTGAAACACAAAATTTATAGTGTCTCAGTATCTTTACTTCCTAACAATTCCAATAACTAATTCCAATATGTTTAAACTTACATTCTTGCAATTTCATGTTGAAGTTACTATTCATGATACTATTCAAGTCAATTTGTTGACTTTCTAAGGCTTAATAGGTATGGGAACTCCAACTTCACCCATATACCACATTTTGGTCACCAATTTTGTTGGTTTTGGTTGTTTACTCAAATTCTAAGTCTTTTAGGCAAATTTGCAAATTTTCAGTTTTGGTGTCTTAAGTTGCACTGTTCCATTGGTCATCTTACTGTTAGAATTTGGCAAAATTTTCTTCATAGAAAATGTTCCCTATTGTCTTAACTTTATTCTCCCTTTTGAATCACTCCAATTGGAGTTTTGTAGCTCAAGTTATAGCCATTTGAATCATGGTTGCCGGATTGGACTTAACCTAGATTTTCTGGGCAAATTCTGGTTCTGGCAATTTTAAGTCATCAACTTTGGGTGGCTAAATAACTTGGTTAAGGGCATAATTTGGGTTTTTTTCTTCATGAAAGTTTTAGGTCTATATCTCAGCTTTCCATTGGTAAAATTTTAGGTCATTTAGACCTGCCTAGCCCAAGTTTTGACCAAATGAAAAAACACTGTTCATTTGGTCACTTTTTGGGCATGATTCCTAAATGAAAAATGTTCCATTTTGTGTCTATTTTCATTCCCAATGGTCTCATATCAATTGGACTTATAAATTTTCAGTTTGGTCCCTCAAAGGGACCTTGGTCCTGCTGCCTGCAGTATGACCCTAAGCAATCCGAATTTGCATTTGGTTCCAACACTTCTAACATGCTCCAATTGGTCACAAATGACCATTTCTCACCTCAAACCAAGTCCAACACACCATTTAACACATTCCCACTTTTTTGTCTCCAAAACCCTAGTTCATGCCATTGATCAATTCCTTAATCAAATCATTACACTAATCACATATTCAATCTTATTTAAGCTCTAATTCATGTTTAGTTTAACTAAACACTATCAAATCCAACACCCTATCAAGTTGGTCGAATTCACATATGGTCCCTCAATAAAAATTTTCTTTTCATTTAAAGTTTATTTCCAAGTTCAATAAGTTAAAAATGTAAGAATCAAACTAAAAGTGTTAAGTTTGCTTACTAACCTTACTTTGGATTTCCAAAACTTCAATTCCCTTCTTCTTTTCTTCTTTCTTTCTTCCTCAAGCTTCTTTTCAAGACTAAAAGACCAAGTTTAATTAAGGGGAGTAGTTTTTCAAGCTCAAAATGAGCTTTGTGGAGGAAAGTGATGGTGAGGGAGAGAGAGGTGAGTGACGGCAATGAAGAAGATGACTTCTCTTTTTTTTTTTCTTTTTCTTTTCTTTTTTTTATGTCTTTAATCTTATGAAAGACCATAAATTACCATAAATTTAATTTTTAATTATAATATTTATGGCATCATGCATGATGTCATCTCTTTTCACCTTTTTCATTTTCCTTTTTTTTCTATTTATTTTTTCTATTAGTTCTTTAATTTAATTTCTGGTTCTGAAATTTTCTTTTCTCTGATTTTATTTGACAGTTAGGTCAGGAGTCAGCTCTCGAGGTCAATTAACCAATTTGCCCCTCGCCGGTTCGACCCGATTTGTAAATAATTCAATATTTCTTTCGGCTCCCTGACCTAATAATTTTACTGGCTTAACAATTCTTTTTTGTGATTTTCTCTTTTCCACTGTGTTCGCAATAGTCCTAAGGATCGCAGCGTCACATTTTAAGATTCAAAATTTGAGTTTAAATCGACTTCGCAGTCCTTCCTGAGAAGGTCACCCATCGCTGTGACTCTCGGCTCGTTTAACTTCTTATGTTATGTTTTTCTTATTTATACTTAACTAATTGACAATTACTAATTATTTTTGTTTATGGCTTATCTAGTTGTCTTAAGTGTGGTTCTAATTCCCTTAATTATCCAGACCGACACCGATCACCGAAATAGTGAAATATACCAGGCTATGCAAATAGGGGTGTTACAATTCTCCCTCCCTTAAAATAAATTTCGTCTCGAAATTTTACTTGGTATCAATCTCTGAACAGCTGTAAGTGCTGTCTCCTCATGTCCTCCTCTCATTCCCAAGTAGCTTCTTGGCCCAAATGATGGTTCCACAACACCTTCACCAATGGTATTTGCTTATTCCGTAGCTGCTTCACCTCATAAGCTAGAATCTCTATGGGTTCTTCCTCATATGTGAGGTCTGGATTCACTTCAATTTCCTCTACTGGTAGTACATGAGATGGGTCTGATCTATATCTCCTTAACATGGACACATGGAAGACATTATGTATCTTTTCTAACTCTGGAGGTAGTGCCAAACGATATGCCAAAGGACCCACTCTTTCCAGGACCTCATAAGGCCCAATGAAATGAGGAACCAGTTTCCCCTTTCTGTCGAATCTCATAATTCTCTTCCAAGGGGAAACCTTGAGGAATACTTTGTCACCCACTGCATATTCAATATCCCTTCTCTTTAGATCAACATAGGACTTCTGACGGTCTGATGCAGTCTTAAGTCGATCTCTGATCACCTTGATTTTCTCCTCAGTCTGCTGAACAATTTCGGGCCTAATCATCTTCCTTTCACCCACGTCATCCCAACACAACAAGGTTCTACATTTTCTGCCATACAAAGCTTTATATGGAGGCATCCTAATGCTTGATTGGTAGCTGTTGTTGTAAGCAAACTCAATCAAAGGCAAGTGTATGCCCCAACTGCCCTCAAACTTAATCACACAAGCCCATAGCATGTCCTCCAAGATCTGAATTACCCTCTCAGATTGGCCATCTGTCTGTGGGTGGAATGCAGTACTAAAGTTCAATCTAGTTCCTAGGGCTCTCTGATAACTACCCCAGAATCTAGAAGTGAACCTAGGATCTCTGTTAGATACGATGGATACTGGCACTCCATGCAGTCTTACTATCTTGTTAATGTACAATTTGGCCAATCTTTCTAGATTATAGTCCATCCGAATAGGCAAAAAATGAGCAGACTTTGTCAGTCTATCAATAATGACCCAAACTGCATGATGACTCTTCTGTGTCCTCAGAAGTCCCATCATAAAATCCATAGTTATTCTCTCCCATTTCCATTCTGGTACTGGTAGTGGATGTAACAACCCAGTTGGTACTTGATGTTCTGCCTTCACTTGCTGACAAGTTAGGCACTTGGAAACAAACTCTGCCATATCTCTCTTCATACCCATCCACCAGTAATGCTCTTTAGCCCTCTATACATTTTTGTACCACCAGGGTGCATGGTCAAAGGAGACTCATATGCTTCCTTCAAAATGATCTGCCTCAACATCATTAGGAACACACATTCTACCCTGGAGTAGCAATAGACCATCATCTCTTATTAAGAATTCTAGTTTCTTGCCTTGCCGGACTTCTTCCAATAGCTTCAGATACTTCTGATCATTCTGAGCAGCTATTCTGATCTGATCAATCAACACTGGCTGTATATGCCATGCAACTGCTGTCTACCCCTCATCATTAATCTCTAAGCTGGCATGTAATGTGTAACACCCTTCACCCGTCTACAGAATAGCCGAGCAAGGCATGCTACACGGTGTGCCGAAACACCTAGTCTATGATTATTTCATTTCCTGAGCTCAATTTGATTTTAAGAAGTCTTTTATGTAATATTCTTATCATGCTGATACTATTTTCATACTTTGATAAAATCAGTGTTTTAAGATTGGTAATAAAAATTTGGCAAGGTGCCGTCTGTATTTCGGACAAACTGTCATTCCAAACCTGTTGAAAACAATTTAATATGATAATATCAAAATCTCAAATATTTCACAGTCTCTATTTCTCAGTAAAGTCAATAGACTTTTACAGTCATTAAACAGTTCCATAATAATTCAAATATATCCAAAAAAATCTCCATGTTATTTAATATGTACAAAATATTACAAACTTTAGAGCTTTCATAACATTACCAAATACAAGGCCAAATTTCAAAAATACAACAAAAGTACAAAATACAAGATATCCTAAGTCCTACCATGTATGCAATGCAGTGCAGATGACTCTAGACTCCTGTGCAAATATGATGTCTCACCCGGTCATAGGTCTGCTGGGCTCCCCAGCTGTGTCTCTAATACCTACACGTTACAAAAGCAACTTGCTAAGCAATTTTGCTTAGTGGTGCCAAATATAAAGAAATATATACTAAAATAAAGTAAATAAAGTGTTTATGAATTTTTGGTGGTGTTGTATGTCAGTAGACTGGATTTAGGTATTTGAATTTAATAGTACTTAAATTACTGCCCGTGTATCCTATATACTAACCAGACTAGATAAACAGATACACTAGCTCTGGGTACCTAGTACCTCGGGCCATCAGACCATCGATCACAAAGTGTCTCTCGGTATGCAAATAGCATGGCTAAAAAGCCATATAGTCAATTTGGCGATAAGCCAAAAATAAATACACAATATGTATAGCCGTAGGCTATTAAAGTCACAGTGCGGCATAATAAGCCGTAAAAACACAGTATGGCATGAAGTCATTTACAGAACAGCTGTCAGAATCCTATTGGCATGCCAATCTATCCAAACTAGTCAACTAGGCAAACTAGGGTACATTATAAATTAATTGTTTAATCCTTCAATTTTTAGAGTTTACTAACTATTATGTAATTCATAAGTCAATGCATATGTTAACCTTTTTAGGTACTATGGATAATTGGTTTCTAGCATCAACATGTCACATATTGTAATTCAATATGCTGCCAATATAGTGCAATTTACCATTTTTACAAGTTGGCATTCATTGCCAAAGTGCTTCAAGCATCATTGTATGTAAATGTCAAATTCTCAATTTTTGGTGTGCTAGATTGGTTTAGCTTAAAGTCCTATTTCTCTTGGTTTTTAGCTTCTAGTCAAAGAAGCAAAATTGTAGCTCTATGTCTTATTGCATGCAAGGCAAAATTTCAGGTCATTCTGAGTTGTATAGACCAAGATATGGTCAATTTACTAAAGCTGGACAGATTGCACCATTAGTGTAAAATTTCGTCAATTTTAGGTCACTTTTAGTCCTGGCAATTTTGGTACCCGAACTTATGCAAGCTATTTGACTTGGTTCTGGTCATTTGTGGGCTTTGGTGTCTTCATAAGAAATGTAGCTCTATATCTAAGCTATCCATGGTAAAAATTTCAGGTCAATTGGACCTGTTTTGAGTGAGTTATGGTCATCCTATTGATTACTGTTCATATGGTCAAAAATCTAGATTGCAAGGTTGCTATTCCGGATTAGGTCATTTTTAAGGTCAGTTTCTAGGCAGAATTTTGGCAACATTTCTACATGAAAGTTGGCCTATTTGGTGTTTTGTTTCACCCCCCATTGGCCTCATACCAATTGGGTTCACAGTTTGGCACTTATGACCTAATTTAAGTACTGCCTTTAATACACAACCTGCACAAAGCACATACACTTCCAATTTGATATTCCTTCTCCTCCTCATTACTTCAATATTCAATCAATGACACTTCCATATATATATTGTACACAATTCCAGCAACAATTTTGGGCAGAACATTCAAGTGCTCAATGCACACAATTCACCATTAAGTTCAACATTCACTTCCACCAAAATTCAACATATCTCAATGTCAATATTACACATACACTTCAACATAATCATACTTCAATATCACTTACACATGCTGCCCACAATTTATGTAACACCCTCCCGGTAGCAACTCCGTACATTCTACTGTTCCGGTGATCGGTGTCGGTCCGGACAGCTAGAACGTCCGAAAAAATATTTAAACTAAAGTCAGGAACCATAATTAACTCAAATATTAACAAGAAAAATTTAGTAAAAATTTTAGAAATAAAATACAACCGAGTTAAACGAGCCGGTGCCCAAGCGATGGGTAAACCAGAGGGAAGTTGAGGTTCTCACAACTAGGAGCCCTAGACCCGGGGGAAAAATTATAAAATAATTTTTGGGACTCCAGAGAAGGGTCATTGAGGTTCCCATAGCATTAGAATGCCAAGAAAATACCTAGAAAAAATTTTTCAATCGGTATAGACAATTTTGACCCGTTAAGCCAAACGGAGGGCATTTTGGTCATTTCGCCTTCAGAGGTGATTTTTGGCCGACTTGTCCGGTTGAGTAAATAATTAATATGACATAAAATATGAATAAACATTACTAGAAATTAAATTGAAAATGAGTAGTGAAGAAAAGAAAAGAAAATGAGGAAAAAGGCTTATTTATGACATCATGATGATGTCATTTAAAAGCTATAACCAATCATATTTAAACAACCTATTAATTAACAAATAAAAGAGATAAACAAGACCAAAAAAAGACCAAAATCTAGCAGCCTTCTTCCTCCCCAAAAACCAGCCGAAACCCTTGCATGCCCAAAACCTCCATTGACAACTTCAAGCAAGCTCCATTTCCCTCTTCATTGCACCATAAACCCTAGACACCTTTCACTAAAATTTATCCTTGCACCTTACATAACCTTTTGGCAGCCAAGAAAAGGAAAGGAAGTGAAGTTTTGAGCTTGGGAAAAATCTGCCTACAAGAGGTTAGTGCACCTATCTACTTAAAACTTTTATTTTCCATGTTAGTAACTTGAATTGAGTAAGAATTTGTAACTAAAATGAACAAAAATTATGTGTATACATACTATGGATTTCGGCAGCCCTATGAAAGGAATGGGTGTGATAGTTTTGATGGACTTAAAGTGGACAAGAGATCATGTTTGAAGTACATAATTATGTGGATAATGACTTAGCTAGTTAACTAGGGTAACTAGTGTGAAATGGAAATGGGAAGTAGGGTTTTGAGAAGTGAAAATTTGACTTGGCTTAGGAAATTGTTAGAGAACATTTTAATGGTCAATTAGTGACCATTTTAGGTAAGTTGACCATAATTTGGACTGAAATGTAGCATGGCAAAGTGAATGAGTATGCTGCCTTGTGAGTGCAGCAGGGTGACTGGAATTCTAGCCCACTTGGATAGCCATATCTTTGGCTGTGTTGGTCTAATTGGTGTTTGGCCAATTGGAAATGAAACTAGGCTTATAATGGCAAATTTTTTCTGAAGAAACCATGCCCAAAAGACCAAAGCAAGAGGACCAAAAGTTGGCCCCAATCCGGATACCCTGCAACAGCACCTGCAGAAATGACCAACTGTTCATTTGGCCATAACTCACTGTAGATATGGTCAATTGTCCTGAACTTTTTATAGCAACAAGATAAGACATAGACAAACAACTTTCATGAAGAAATCTACCCCAAATTATGACCAGAACCTATCCAACAAGGCAATGGCAGTCACTGTTCATGGTACTGTAGATTTGGTAATTCTGCAGTTTTGGCAATCCGGCCAGCTGTGGTTTTTGGACCATATCTGGAGCTACAAAACTCCAAATGGAGTGATTCAAAAAAGGAAATTCAACTAGATGAAATAAGGAACAACTTTCATGTTTACCATTTCCTCAAATTCCCACTGCAACAGGGCCCAATGGAACAGTAAAGTTGGGTCACAAAAACTGAAAATTCTGCTCTCTAGGTTTTAGGTTTGGAAATGGATTTAGGGGTTAATTCCAACAAGTTTTAAATGCAAAATGTGGTATGTTGGGAGTGTCAAAACCAATATACCTATTTTCTATCCAAAAGTCAACATTTTTGTTGACCAATGGGGTGAATAGTGACACCAAAACTTGAAATTCACAAATTGAAGAATTTAAAAGTTTCAAATGCCCTAGTATACCTAACAAGATTGGTTTGGATAGTTTGGCATGCCAATAGGGTTCAGTTAGCAGTACTGCACATGGCAATATGCCATTCTATGATTTTATGGCTTTTAGCCATTCTGACCTTGTATTGAGATTTGGCCTTGTGCCTGATATTATTTACAGCTTGTTAGCTGTTCTGTTGCACACCGAGAGATACATATGTGACCGATGGTGTGAAGGCCCGAGGTACTTGATACCCATTGCCAGTTTACCCGTTTATCCAGTCCAGTCATCTAGTGTAGGTTACTTGGGCAACCAAATGAATGAAAGTGGACAAAGTTAATGATATACAAATTCAAAACAAATAAAACATATACATTCACTACATATTTATTTTCTGCTATTTTCTTTTATTTTATTATTGCACCACTAAGCATTATTGCTTAGTGTGTTGCTTTTGCCACGCGTAGGTACTGGAGATACTGATCGTGAGCCCAGTAGACCGCAGACTGGGTGAGTCCATCCTGTAGTTCTGCACAGTGTCTGTGTCACCTCACCACCTGCAGTGCATTGGTAGGACACTAGGTGTCATTTTGTTATTTTGTAACTAAATTTTTATTTTCTCATATGTATTTAGAATTATGAAATGTATTTTGTTGATCATGTAAATAATGAGAATTGTGTTTGTAAATGGAAAAGAGAATGTTTAATTGTGATTTATACTTGATTATCACATGTGATGGATGATTGAAAACTGAAATTGAAAATTGTTGAGATTTTGATATTGGAGTTTGAGAATGAATGAGTATGAATATTGGAAGTGTTTTTCACAGGTTCCGAAGAACTGTTTTCTCCATTTTTAGCCGGTACTCTGCCGGATTTTCTTTAAAATTTTTGAAACCTTAAATAAATAATAATTTCGATAAATGGTTTTAAAATAAATTATATTTCATAAATTATATTCAAAACTATGACAAGAATTGATTAAGGTAAAATAGAGTGTGCCGATACACCGTGTGACATTGCTTACTCGGATATACTGTACATGGGTAAGGGGTGTCACAATTTAACACTAGCATATTTCATTAATAACCTACATATTCACACACAAATTCATAATTTAATAGGCTACCAAAACATGGCAGTTTGCCCAAAGCATTAAGGTTCCATTTCACACCCTTAATTCAAGCACTACATGTACATACTTAGATTTTAACTTACTACATCCTCCATTTAAGTTAATCAACCATAATTTCCATCCATTAGAGGTAAGAAAAACTCAAATACAACACATAATCATGGCTGCCAAAAATGGACCATTTCATTTCTCAAGATTTTCTTCATTTCTCTTCACCAAAATACTCACCTCAACCTAAACACAAGGTTTACTAAAGCAAGGGAGAGGTTTTGGACACTTACCACTTTTGAAGCTTATCAAAAATTCACTAAATCTTGTTTTTCTTGTTGCTAATATATTCTCCAAGGTAAGTAGGCAAGCTTTAATGAAGGAACCAAGTAGAAATGGTGGCTTGATCATGCACCCATAGAGGTTGCATGTGGGGCGGCCATGGTGATTTCCATAGTGAACTTCATTTAGGCAAGGTGAAGTGGGATGAAGAAGAAGATGATAATAAGTGCCATCTACTGTCCCAAGGCTTAGATAAGTGTCCCAATATCCAAGTTAGAGGAGCACTATGTTCTTTTTAATGTTTAATTAGTTAAAGTTTCCTTATTTGCTCATTTAGCTCCATTCTTTTACTATTTATATATTGTATCCTATTTTAATTTTTCATGACATTTCCTAAGTGCAATATCATTTATTCTTAATGGACATTGAGGTCAAAAGGTAGCTCTTATTGTCAAATGACCAAAATGCCCCACTTCGGGTTATATTCCCGATTTTTCGGTAACACCGATTTTTCGTTTTTCTTTGTACTAATTTATTAATTTTTTTTATATTTCTAGTTTCAATTAAATTTCAATAAACCTTTATTTATGTCTCAAAATTTAATTCCGAGGGTTCCCCGGGGTCCTGGGGTCAGCAACGGCCTTCCCAGTGCGGTCACCCATCGCTGCGGTGCCGGCTCGTTCAACTTAGCTTCATTTTCTCTCTTTCACTTTTCTTTGATTTTTATTGTATTTTTTTTTATTTATTTCATCATTATATGTCTGTTCACTATCACTGAAGTGTAGTTCCAGACATCCTAACTTGCCTGGATTGTTATTTGGCCACTGGAGCAATAGAACGTATAGAATACATACGGTGGGGATGTTACAACTCTTCCTCTCTAAATAAAAATTTCATCCTCGAAATTTACCTGATGTGAAGAGCTGAGGGAACTGTTGCCTCATTATCTCCTCGCTCTCCCATGTTGCCTCTTCCGTGTTGTGGTGTCTCCATAGGATTTTCACTAGTGGAATTGTTTTGTTTCTGAGCTCTTTTACCTCTCGTGCCAAGAATTTAATTGATTCTTCTTCATATGTCAGGTCAGGTTGTATAACAATTTCTTCTGCTCAGATGACATGTGAAGGATTTGATCTGTATCTTCTGAGCATCGAGACATGGAACACATTATGTATCTTGTCCAGCTCAGGTGGTAAGGCTAATCTGTAGGCTACTGGTCCCACACATTTAATAACTTCATATGGGCCAATAAACCTAGGGCTTAATTTTCCCTTTTTCCTGACTCTCAGCACTTTCTTCCACGGTGATACTTTGAAAAATACCTTCTCGCCAACTTCATACTCAATGTCCTTTCTTTTCAAGTCAGCATAAGATTTCTGTCGGTCTGAGGCAACTTTCAAATTGGCCTTTATCAGTTTCACCTTTTTCTCTGTCTGTTTTATCAGGTCTGGCCCCACTAGCTTATCTTTACCCAATTCAGTCCAACATACAAGTGTTCTGCATTTTCTCCCATACAGTGCTTCATAGGGTGCCATTTGTATGCTAGCTTGATAGCTATTGTTGTATGCCAATTTTGCCAGTGGAAGGTATCTATCCCAACTTCCCTCAAACTCAATAACACAACTTCTCAGTATATCCTCGAGGACCTATCACATATGTTCGGTTATTATTATCATTATCAGTTCAATTATTGTTTACAATAACTCAATGAGTTTTAGAATTTACTTAGATTATTCTTTCTGACTGTCCATCCGTCTAAGGATGAAAAGCCATACTAAAATGGGGTTGTGTGCCCAAGGACTCTTGTAATTTCTTCCAAAATCTAAATGTAAACCTTGGGTCTCTATTAGATATAATGGAAAGCGGAATTCCATGTAGTCTAACTATCTCACTAATATACAATTCTGCTAGCTTTTCCAGTGAGTAATCAGTTCTGACTGGCAGAAAATGTGCTGATTTGGTCAACCTATCTATAATCACCCATACTGCATCATGCTTCTTCTGAGTGAGAGGTAGACCACTGACAAAGTCCATAGTGACTCAGTCCCATTTCCATTCAGGTATGTTTATGGGCTGTAATAAACCTGATGGAACTTGATGTTCTGCTTTGACTTGCTGACATGTCAAGCATCTAGTTACATAGTCAACTATGTCCTTCTTCATACTTGGCCACCAGTATCGGAGTTTCAGGTCATGGTACATTTTTGTGCTTCCTGGGTGCATAGCATACACACTATTATGTGCTTCTTTCAGAATACTGGTTTTCAATTCTTTATCATCTGGAACACACACTCTTTCTTTATAGTACAGGCACCCATTTTCTTTCACTTCATATTCAGTTTCCTTCCCTTCAGTGATTTTGCCCATAACAGCCATTAATTTCTCATCTGTCTTCTGCCCATCCTGTATTTGTTGTAACAGATTCAGCTTCACTTGCAACTCAGCCAAAATAACTCCATCATGAGTTAAGGACAGTTGGGCATTCAGAGATCTTAATGCTACAATAGATTTTCTGCTTAAGGCATCAGTAACTACGTTTGCCTTCCCAGGGTGGTAGTCAATCACATAATCATAATCTTTCAGGAATTCAATCCATCGCCTCTGTCTCAAATTAAGTTCCTTCTGGGTTGGCAGATACTTCAGACTCTTATGGTCTGTGTATATGTAACATTTTTCTCCATATAAGTAATGCCTCCATATCTTCAATGAAAAGATAATTGCTGCTAACTCTAAATCATGAGTAGGGTGATTCTTTTCATGTGGCCTTAACTGCCTGGAAGCATATGCGACCACTTTCCCTTCTTGCATGAGTACACACCCTAACCTATTGTGTAAGGCATCACTGTAGACTATAAAGTCTTTTCCCGACACTGGCTGTGTTAACACTGGTGCCTCTGTCAACATAGCCTTTAGCCTCTCAAAACTGGCTTGACACTTGTCATTCCAGTCAAATTTCATATTCTTGTGTAGTAATTTGGTCATTGGAGCAGCTATCAGGGAAAATCCCTTTACAAATCTTCTATAATATCCAGCTAACCCCAAGAAACTTCTGATCTCAGTTGTATTTCTAGGAGGCTTCCATTCCATCAATTCTTCAATCTTCTTGGGATCCACTCTAATCCCTTTAGCTGATACTACATGTCCAAGGAATGCAATCTCATTCAACCAAAACTCACACTTAGACAATTTAGCATACAATTTCTTCTCTTTTAGAGTCTACAGAACAATTCTCAAATGCTCATCATGTTCTGTTTTATCCTTGGAATACACCAGGATGTCATCAATGAAGACCACTACAAACCGATCTAAGTATGGATGAAAGATACGGTTCATCAGGTCCATGAATGCTACAGGAGCATTTATTAACCCAAATGGCATCACCAGGAATTCATAATGCCCATACCGGGTTCTAAATGTAGTCTTAGGCACATCTGCATCCTTAACCCTTAGCTGATGATACCCTGATCTTAGATCAATCTTAGAAAACACACTGGCTCCCTTGAACTGATCAAACAGATCGTCAATTCTAGGCAATGGGTACTTGTTCTTCACTGTTACTCTGTTTAACTGCCGGTAGTCAACACATAACCTCAGTGTCCCATCTTTCTTCTTAAAAAATAGTACCGGAGCTCCCCACGGTGACACACTAGGATGTATGAACCCCTTGTCTAGCAATTCTTGCAGTTGGTTTTTTAACTCTTTCAATTCAGCAGGTGCCAACCTATACGGAGCAATTGAAATTGGAGCTGTACCTGGCATAATCTCAATGGCAAATTTAACTTCCCTTTCTGGTGGCAAACTAGGCAAATTCCTCAGGAAATACCTCAGAGAAATCCCTTACTGTGGGTATATCAGACAAGTCAAGTTTACCCTGCCTAGTGTCAACCACGTGTGCCAGATAGGCTTCACACCCTTTTCTCAACCATTTCTTTGCAACTGTAGCTGAGATGACATTGGATAAGAAATTTGTCCTTTCACCCACAACTGTTATTTCTTCATTCTCAGCAGTTTTCAGAGAGATTCTCTTTAATTTACAATCTATTATTGCCTGATGATGGGATAACCAGTCCATTCCCAAAATCACATCAAACTCATGGAAAGGCAGTTCGATTAAGTCTGCTCAGAACTCTTTCCCTTGAATCTTCAATGGACAGCCCTTATACACCTTGTTTACTACCACACTGTGGCCTAGCGGATTTGTGACCAGGATGTCTTGGTCACTTTCCTCTACTGGTATTCCCTTTTCTATGGGCAGCTTGATACAAATATATGAATGAGTAGATCCAGGATCTACTAATGCATGCATAAAAGTATTATAGAGGAGGAACGTACCCTTGATGACATCTGGAGCATCCTGTTCCTCCTATGCCCTTATAGCATAGGCTCGGGCTGGTTTTCTACCTTCTGCTCTCTCCACAGATTCTGATACAGGTTTTTGTGAAGTACCGGCTGCCTCAGCCTTACTCGGCTTTCTACCCCTTGAAGCTGGAGGGGCAGGCCTATCAGTTGATACCGGAGTGGTTGTAGCAGTTCTGCGAGGACAATCTTGGACTAGGTGGTCTGTAGATCCACACCATAAACAAGCACCTATCATCCTCTAACATTCGCCCTTATGCCATTTTTGGCAATGTGGGCAAGCAACAGATACTGTTGGGGCTGGTCCCCTGTACCCTGTCCTTGGAGAGCTAGCCATTGAAGGGGTGGACTGGCCTCTCCTTAGTGCAAACTGAGATTTGTACCTCTATGACTGACCCTAACTTGGTGCTCTACTGAAACTCTAAGTAGGTGAACCTCTGAATTTCTTACTAGGGGTAGAAGATGTACCGGTCTGACCCTGACCTCTTTTCTACTGTCTGTCCCTTCTGTTCTGCTCATTCATTCTAACTTTTTTAACCTTCAGTGCAGCTTCCACTAATTTGGCAAACTCTGTAATCCCCAAGGCTGTAATCATTACTTTAATGTTATCATTGAGTCCTTCCTCAAATCTCTTGCATCTCTCTGCCTCATTAGGGACTATTTCCCGCCCATAGCGGCTCAGTCTGACAAATTCTCTTTCATATTCAGCCACTGTCAGCTGTCTCTGGCGTAGGGTAATAAACTCCCTTCTCTTCTCTTCCAGGTATACACTGCCCACATACTTCTTTCTGAACTCAGTGAGAAAGAAATCCCAAGTTATCTGTTCTGGTGGCACTTCACTAGTTACTGTATCCCACCACTGGTATGCATCATCTTGCAGTAGTGATACAGCAGCTTCCAAATTCTGCTCTGGAGTACAATGAAGTTGTTTCAAGACTCTTCCAGTTCTGTCCAACCAGTTTTCAGCTGTGACAGAATCATCTTCCCTTTTGCCTAGAAAATCCACTGCTCCAAACTTCCTGAGTCTCTCCATATGAGATTTTTGATGTGGAGGTGGTGGTGGTGGCATAACTCCTGCCATCTATCTAAAGAACTCAGCCATTTGCTGAAATGTGGCTGGTGCACCTAGTACTGGTGGAGCAGGTTCCTTCCTGTCTCCCGATTCAGTCATAGATGGAGCATGACTTTCCACTTCCTCATCGATCGCTCTTTACGATGTGGAGTCCATATTCTGATCAAAATAACAAATCAAAATATATGCATTAGAGTCATCTTAACACTTACAATGCAATGCATGATATGCAAACTATCTAGGTCCAGAAACGCCTAAACCGTGCTCTGATACCACTAAATGTAACACCCTTCACCCGTCCACAGAATAGCCGAGCAAGGCGTGCTACACGGCGTGCCGGAACACCTAGTCTATGATTATTTCATTTCCTGAGCTCAATTTGATTTTAAGAAGTCTTTTATGTAATATTCATATCATGCTGATACTATTTTCATACTTTAATAAAATCAGTGTTTCAAGATTGGTAATAAAAATTTGGCAAGGTGCCGTCTAAATTTCGGATAAACTGTCCTTCCAAACCTGTTGAAAACAGTTTAATATGATAATATCAAAATCTCAAATATTTCACAGTCTCTATTTCTCAGTAAAGTCAATAGACTTTTACAGTCACTAAACAGTTCCATAATAATTCAAATATATCGAGAAAATGTCCATGTTATTTAATATGTACAAAATATTACAAACTTTAGAGCTTTCATAACATTACCAAATACAAGACTGAATTTAAAAAATACAACAAAAGTATAAAATATAAGATATCCTAAGTCCTACCATGTATGCAATGCAGTGCAGATGACTCTGGACTCCTGTGCAGATCCTATGTCTCACCCGATCGTAGGTCTGCTGGACTCCCCAGCTGTGTCTCCAATACCTACGTGTTACAAAAGCAACGCGCTAAGCAATTTTGCTTAGTGGTGCCAAATATAAAGAAATATACACTAAAATAAAGTAAATAAAGTGTTTACGAATTTTTGGTGGTACTGTATGTCAGTAGACTGGATTTAGATATTTAAATTTAATAGTACTTGAATTACTTCCCGTGTAGCCTATATACTGACCAGATTGGATAAACGGATATACTGGCTCTGGGTACCTAGTACCTCGGGCCGTCACACCATCGGTCATAAAGTGTCTCTCAGTGTGCAAATAGCGTGGCTAAAAAGCCATATAGTCAATTTGGCAATAAGCCAAAAATAAATACACAATATGTATAGCCGTAGGCTATTAAAGTCACAGTGTGGCATAATAAGCCGAAAAACATAGTATGGCATGAAGCCATTTACAGAACAGCTGTCAAAATCCTGTTGGCATGCCAACCTATCCAAACTAGTCAACTAGGCAAACTATGGCACATTATAAATTAATTGTTTAATCCTTCAATTTTAGAGTTTACTAACTATTATGTAATTCATAAGTCAATGCATATGTTGACCTTTTTAGGTACTATGGATAACTGGTTTTTAGCATCAAAATGTCACATATTGTAAATGTCGCATACGGCCTTCCCAGTGCGATCACCCATCGCTGCGGTGCCGACTCGTTTAACTTAGCTTCATTGTCTCTCTTTCACTTTTCTTTGATTTTTCTTGTATTTTCTTTTTATTTATTTCATCATTATATGTCTGTTCACTATCATCGAAGTGTAGTTCCAGACATCCTGACTTGCCTGGACTATTATTTGGCCACTGGAGCAATAGAACGTACAGAATACATACGGTGGGGATGTTACATAATGATCTTAACTCATGTACCATAGACAAAAGAGTAACCCGTAGTCTTGCCATAGTCTTGCGACTTAAGGCGTCAGCCACAACATTAGCTTTCCCTGGCTGATAGTCTATTAGACAATCATAGTCTTTTATCAACTTTAACCATCTTATCTATCTCAAATTCAACTCTTTCTGAGTGCCCAAATACTTCAAACTCTTATGATCTGTGTAGATGTAGCACTTCTCCCCATACAAATAATGTCTCCAGATCTTAAGAGCAAACACAATAACTGCAAGCTCCAAATCATGTGTCGGATAATTCCTCTCATGCAGTTTTAGCTGGCGTGATGCATAGGCAATGACATTTCGATCTTGCATCAATACACAGCCTAACCCATTGTGAGAAGCATCACTGTAAACTGTGTATTCTTTACCCGGAGTAGGTAAAGTTAGGACTGGAGCTTTAGTCAAACATCTCTTCAATTCATCAAAACTCTGTTGGCATTTGTCCGTCCACTGAAATTTCACATCTTTTCTAAGCAGCTTGGTCAATGGAGATGCCAACATGGAGAATCCCTTCACAAATCGACAGTAGTATCCAGCTAAACCCAGAAAACTGCGAATCTCCATGATATTTCTGGGTGGCTTCCAATTAAGGACAGCTTCTATCTTGCTAGGGTCTACCTTAATACCCTCTACTGATACTATGTGTCCCAAAAAGGATATCTCCTTTAGCCAAAATTCACACTTTGACAATTTGGCGTATAGCTGTTTCTCCCTCAAAGTCTGCAGTACAATCCGCAGATGTCTATCATGCTCTTCTACACTCCTCAAATAAACCAATATATCATCAACAAACTGGTCGAGGTATGATCTGAAGATAGTGTTCATCAGATCTATAAAAGCAGCTGGAGCATTAGTTAACCCAAATGGCATGACCAAGAACTCATAATGGCCATGGCGGGTTCTAAAAGCAGTTTTAGGAATACTCTGCTTTTGTACTTTCAGCTGATAATAACCTGATCTCAGGTCATTTTTGGAGAACACAGCTGCACCCCTTAACTGATCAAACAAGTCATCAATGCGGGGCAATTGGTATCTGTTCTTTATTGTCACCTTATTCAACTATCGATAGTCAATGCATAACCGGAGAGTGCCATCCTTCTTCTTTACAAACAATACTGGCGCTCCCCAAGGTGACACACTAGGGCAGATAAAGCCCTTGTCAAGCAGCTCTTGCAACTGCACTTTCAACTCTTTCAATTCTGCAGTTGCCATTCTATATGGTGTTGTAGAGATTGGGTCCACACCAGGCATAACATCAATTTCAAACTGTACTTCCCTTTTTAGAGGTAATCTTGGTAATTCATCAGGAAATACATCCAGAAAGTCACATACCGTAGGGATGTCCCTCAATGCTGGACTACCCACTTGGGTGTCTATCACATGTGTCAAGTACGCCTCACAACCCTTCCTAATCATTTTTCTGGCCAGTGCAGCTGAAATGATGTTTGAAGGCAATAACTGCCTCTCTCCACGTATTACTACATCATCATACTGAGGAAGACCAAAAGTGACTGTCTTCAGTCTACAATCAATCATTGCATGATGCCTGGCTAACCAATCCATGCCCAAGATAATGTCATAATCTCTGAAGGGCATTTCAATCAAATTGGATAGAAAAGTGTGTCCTTGGATCACCAGAGGACAATCCCTATATAGTCTATTTACCCTGACCTCCTGGCCTAATGGACTAGTTACTAGCACATCATAGTCCATTGGTACACACTGAATAGCAGTATAACACATCACACTGGCACTAACATATGAATGTGTGGAGCTAGAATCAAACAACACATATACATCTTAGTAAAGGATGGAGAAAATACCAGCTACTACGTATGACGTTTTAGCCTCCTCCCTTTGACGTATGGTATACACTCTGACTGGTGCGCCACTGGGTACTGGCTGGTTAACAGTGCTTTGACTTCCAGAAGTGTTACCAGGACCCCTACCTCTGCCTCTACCTCTACCAGCTGGCTGTGACCCTCTAGGTGTAGAGACTTGGGCTGATCCCTCAGATGTAACAGAAGGTCTAGATTGGCGCGGACTAGTACAATCCTTAACAAAATGTCCGCTCCCTCCACAGTTATAGCATGCACCTATAGCCTTGAAACACACCCCACCGTGTGTTCTACCACAGGTTTCACACTGTCGAACTGATAAAGATCCTCGAGAAGCTTGTTGGGTCTGCTGACTATGTAACACCCCTATTGGTATAGCCTGGTACATTTCACTGTTCCGCTGACTGGTGTCGGTCCAGACAATTATTGGGATTAGGGCCACACTTAAGACAACTTGAGAAGCCATAAACACAAATAATTAGTAATGTTTAATTAGTTAACTATAAATAAGAAAAACAGAACATAAGAGGTTAAACGAGCTGAGAGTCACAGCGATGAGTAACCTCCTCGGGAACGACTGCGAAGTCGTTTTAAACTCAAATTTCGAACCGTAAAAAGTGACGCTGCGGTCCTTGGGACCCTTATGGACACAGTGGAAAAGAGAAAATCACGAAACAGAACTGTTAAGTCAGTCAAATAATTAGGTCAGGGAACCGAAAGAAATATGGAATTATTTGCAAATCGGGATGAACCGGCGAGGGGCAATTTGGTCAATTGACCCCGAGAGCTGACTCCTGACCTAACTGTCAAATAAAAACGGAGAAAAGAAAATTTCGGAATCGAGAATTAAATTAAAGAACTAATAGAAAAAAATAAATAGAAAAAAAAAATTAGAAAAAGTCTTCTTCTTCCCTTGGTTTGCCGCCCCACTTCCTCTCAAGTCCTCCATGAAATTTTCTTCCTTTAAGCTTATACTTAAGCTTAGTTCTCTTCACTTAACCTTCATAACTCCCTTAAATATCTCACTAGACCTTGTAATCTCAACTTAAGCACAAGAAAGAAAGAAGAAAGGAGGAGAGAAATTGAAGAATTGGCATTATAGTTGAGATTAGTATATTAAACTCCTTATTTTTCCATTTACATGCATAATTAGTTGTTGAAATGAGCTTAGAACTTGATTTAAATGAAACAAATATGGGGGAAGAACCAAACTGAATTTTCGGGCAGCTTGAGAGGAGTATGATTTGCATGAATTGAAGGAACGGAAGCGTGAAAAACACAAGATTATCCCATTGAAATTCAAAAATTTCACCTAGGGTCACATGCACCATGCAAGATTTATTTTTATCTATTTGATTTCAATGATAAACAACATATTAAAACTCTTTTAATATGTTTTTGGATCTGTATTTGCCATTTAAGATTTTAAAATTAATCAGATTAATTTTAGAACCTTAGATTAAATCAAGAACGATTACACTAACCTCTTGATGTGCTGCAGCGTGTCTGCGCCTTTGAGATTCGTCTTGAGACACGGATGTTGTCCCTCTAGCTTGTCCACACCAAGAACACCTATGGTAGCCCTTGAACAGCTTCTAAAGCCTTTTCTATTAATTAGAAATTCAAGTTCTGCCTTTTAAGAGATTAGATATGTAAACAGGACACTAGAAATAATTTCTAGCATTCTTAATTCAAGAGATTGATGGCTAATCTCTTTGAATTGATGAGAGATGAAGTGAAATAGCTGGAGAGGCTCAAAGTGGTGTGACAATTGAGAGGAGAGGCTGCTGGTTATTTTTTCTTTTCATAACCACACTTAAATAGCTAGGTTAACACATTAAACCCTAGCCACATGTCACCTTTTGATTAGCTCTAGGTTTAAGTGACTCAATCACATTGTGCCAAGTGTCAAACCTATATTTAATCTTGATTTTAATCATCTTACATGATTAAAAAACATTTGGCAAGCATATGTGTTATGCCATGTGTCACCATCTCATGGTGCCACGTGTCACACTGTGAAATGACCAAAATGCCCCTGTGTCTTAATTTTGAGTTCTTAACCCAAAGTAATTATTTTCTTCTTCTAATTAATTTATATCAAATATAAATTAATTAATTAATCTCTATTAATTAATTTTTCATCAATTAAATTCATATTTAAACACTTTAAATATAAATTTAATTTATACTACACATCCAATAATCTAGATTTGGTTTCAAGTCATGCTAGGGACTTTGCAATTTAATTGCAAACCAAATCTATTTAATTAATCAATTAAACTCTTTAATTAATTAATTAAATCATATTTAAATAGGTGATAACTTGTGTATGTGTGTGACTTACTAGGCTCATCACTAATTGGCAATGAGACATGATATCAACTCTTAATATCATCAGAACTCTTTCTTACCATAAATGATTTTTCTAAATCATTTTATGAACCTCATAGACCATGGTTAACACCTAGCATAGCATGCCATGGCCACCCAATTAGTAATAAGATTTACCTTAAATGAACCTATAATCATATGTTACCATACACTAGAATCTCTCTGTTACAAAATCCCAACTCAAGCTGGAGTCATGATTTATGTCAAACTCCATTTGCTATGAATATTATGTTCTCTTTTAATTCCAGTTCTTGATTAAAAGATTTTTCTCATCAAAAACTTTTTTCTGAATAAATCTATCTGTCCTGGCCAGGAACTTGAAACATCAAGAACAATTAAATGAACATAGGATTTTATCTCTATTTACTTAGAGAAACAGATTCCTTCTTGATCAACACCTACCTCCATATATAACTAGCAGGAGCCAACACATGCCCATATACCCATACATAGTACAAGTATGAAAGCAGTATCAAACTCAAACTACCTATATACAAGATAACTGTGCTATCTCAGGTCTAAAGATTATATGCACTGATATGATTTATGACAAAACATTGACAAGAGTAAACTCCATGTGCTTGTCATAAGTGTCACTGGTTCGGCCTACTTATCATTTATAAGTGCCTATCAAGTTTGTTATATGGCATGAGACTCACCATTCCATCTTATTTATATCTCATATAAATAACTTGGGAACAAACATGAATACAATCTTTCTGGATAAGTCATGTCCTTATTATGAAGTATCCTCGATTGTGAACCTATTTATGATACTTTGTGCTAGAAATATTTTCACTCATATTCTTAACAACTTAAGAATAATATTTCTAACAAAATATCAATGGACCTTTTCTATTACACATAAATATATTATGTAAATGGAAAAGTGGAAATGCCTTTTATTATTAAAAATATGTACAAGATACATACTAAATGATATGCTCTAGGGCATACTACTAACAATCTCCCACTAGCACTAGAGCCATTCATTACAATATCTTAGACCTATCTTCTCAAGATGTCGGTCTAATCGAGTGCGTGACATAGGCTTAGTGAATGGATCAGCTAGATTTTCACCGATGCTATTTTCGCATGGCTACATCGCCGCCCAACTATTTCTCCGATAATGTGGTAGCGCCTTTCTATGTGTTTGGATTTACGGTGAGACCTTGGTTCCTTAGCTCAGATGATCGCTCCATTGTTGTCACAGTGTAATGGAACCGCCGACTCAATGGAAGGAACTCATGTAAGTTCATTTGAACTTCTTCATCCAAATGTTTCTTTTGCAAAGATTCGATGCAAAGAATATACTCGACCTCGAGTGGAATCTGCAATCGTGCTCGCTTGGAACTCTTTCAACCGATCGCACCTCCATTACAAATGAACACATATCCAGAGGTAGACTTTCTATCATCGATATCTGATTGGAAATCAGAATCAGTATAACCATCCAATTGCAAGTCTCCACCTCCATAAATCAAGAATAAATCCTTAGTTCTTCTCAAGTACTTAAGAATATTCTTGATACTATCCATGTTCCAAACACGGATTGGATTGATACCGCTAGTCAAACTAACAAAGATATGCGATATCCGCCTAGTACACAACATTGCATACATTAAACTTCCAATAGCCAAGCATATGGAATCTGGCCATCTTATCTCTTTCTTGGTGTCTTTGGAGACATCTCTTTAGAAAGGTGGATACCATGTCTCAGGTAACAATCCTCTCTTGGAATCAAGCATGTTAAACCTCTTTAACACCTTTTCCAAGTATAGACTTTGGGATAAACCAATTATTCTTTCGCTCTATCTCTATAGATGCGAATCCCAAGAATATAGGTTGCCTCCTTAAGTCTTTCATGGAGAATGTATTTGACAACCATACCTTTATAGTCGTCAACATACCGTATCATTACCCATCAACAAGATGTCATCCACATATAAGACAAGGAAAGTTATAGCACTCCACTAACCTTCTTATATACACATGGCTCATCCTCATTTTTGATAAAACCAAAAGATTTAATGGCTTCATCAAAACGGATGTTTCAACTCCTCGAAGCTTGTTTCAACCCATAAATGGATCGCTTTAGCTTGCATACCTTGGAACCATCTTGGGATTCAAATCCCTTAGGTTGTTCCATGTAAATGTTTTCTTCAATGTATCCATTGAGAAAAGTCGCTTTGACATCCATCCGCCAAATCTCATAATCATAGTATGCATTATTGCTAATAAAATCCTAATTGATTTAAGCATGGCAACAAAGCAGAAAGTCTCCTCATAGTCTATTCCTTGCCTTTGGCGAAACCCTTTCGCTACTAGCCTTGCCTTATAGGTCTCTACCTTTCCATCAGAACCAATTTTCTTCTTGAAAACCCATTTGTTCCCTATAGGTACAATACCTTCAGGTGGGTCAACAAGATCCCAAACTTGATTCTTATACATGGAATCAATCTCGAATTTCATAGCATCAATCCATTTTGAAGAGTCTATATCTGATATAGCTTCTTCATAGGTAAGTGGATCATCTCCATGATCTACTTCTTCATGAGTAGACAACTCTTGTTCTTCTTCATGAAGAAAACCATATCTCACTGGTGGGTGAGATACCCTGGTTGTTCTACGAGGAACAGCTGTAGATGTTTCATCAATGGGTATAGGTTGACTAGATGGATCTATATCCATCTGATCTGTTGGTTGGTCAGAATTCTCCAATTCTAACTCTATTTGCCTTCCTTTGCTTCCTTCTTGAACAAACTGTTGTTCAAGAAATGTGGCATCTCTACTTATCACAACCTTTTGTGAAGTAGGCAAATAAAAATAATATCCAAAACTATCTTTTGGATATCCAACAAATCGACCTCTTTCTGATCTGGTCTCCAATTTATCAGTGTTCAGCTTTTTTAGATAAGCTGGACAACCCCAAATCTTAACATGCTTAAGACTTGGTTTTCTTCCATGCCATATCTCATAAGGTGTGGAAGAAACTGATTTTGATGGAATCCTATTCAGAATATATAAAGTTGATTCTAATGTAAATCCCCAAAAGGAGATTGGCATATCAGTATAGCTCATCATACTATGTACCATATCCAATAGGGTACGATTTCTCCTTTCAGATACACCATTCAGCTGTGGCGTTCCTGGAGGAGTCAGCTGAGAAACAATGACATGCTCTCTCAAGTATTCATCAAATTCAGTACTCAAATATTCACCTCCACGATCTGATCGAAGAGCTTTAATACTTTTTCCTGTTTGATTTTCTACTTCAGATTTAAATTCCTTAAACTTTTCAAAGGATTCATGTTTGTATTTCATCAAATACAAATACCCAAACCTTGATTTATCATCAGTAAAGGTAATAAAATAATGAAAGCCCCCTCTAGCCATTTCTTTAAACGGACCACATACATCACTATGTATTAGTTCCAAAATATTTTCAGCTCTTAGCCCTTGTCCAACAAAGGGTGATCTAGTCATTTTGCCTTGAAGGCAAGATTCACAAGTTGGAGTAGGCTCAGAGCCCAATGAGGATAGAATCCCCATTTTCTCCAATTTTGCAATCCTATCTTCTGCAACATGACATAACCTTAAGTGCCAAATATATTTTGAACTTGAGTTGGTTTTCACCATGGCATTGTATTCTTTTAGATCACTTGCATTCAATTTGTGTTTGTCATTATTATCTAAATAATAAAGACCATCATTCATATAACCCGAACCAACATATTTATTTCCAAAATAAATATTGCAAACATCATCTGTGAACTGAAATTCATAGCCATTTCTAGTCAAACTAGATATAGAAATGATGTTCTTAAAAGCATCAGGTACAAATAAAATATTATCCAAACACAAAACATGTCCAAACATGTAAAAAGATTTAGATCCTATGGCTAAAGCTTCAACAGTTGAGCCATTTCCACTCCGGACTCTAATATCTTGAGAACGCAAGTCGCCATCGCTTGCTAGTTCCCGCATATCATTAGAAATGTGAGAACCGCACCAGATCTAAAACCCAAGTTGTAGATGAACTATAAGTATCATCAGAATCTAAATATCAAGATATGGACATACCGTCCGAAGGTGTCTCCTTCTTGTCTTTCAGGGTAGCAAGATACTGCAGGGCGCCTTTTCCAAAGTGCCCATCCTTTTGGCGGTGGAAACACTTTCCTTTGCCTCCATCACTTTAGTCTTCCTTTTCTGCTTTAGCTATTTTCTTGGAAGGACCAGAATCAGAGGTTTCTTTTTCTTATTGCCCTTCTTCTTGTTGGACTTTCCAGTAGAAGAAGATGCAACCAAAGCTACCTCTTTTCCTTTATTGCCTGGCATATTCTTTTGGGCAATAACCAGCATGTTGAGTAATTCAGCTAAGGTGCATTCCTGTTTAGTCATATGGAAATTTGTCACAAAATTCCCAAAAGACTCAGGAAGGGACTGAAGGATCAAATCCGTTTGTAGTTGGAAATCCATGTTGAAGTCAAGATGTTCCAACTGCTCAATCAGCCGAATCATCTTGTGGACATGATCCCCAACATTCTGTCCCTCAGACATCCTCATACGGAATAACTGTTTAGATATCTCATACCTAGCATTCCTGCTGTGCTCACCATACAACTCTTGTAGGTGAAGGAGGATCTCACTCGAACTCTGCATGTTCTCATGTTGCTTCTGTAACTCATTACTCATAGAAGCAAGCATGTAACACTTAGCTCTCATATCATGCTCCTTCCACTTGTCCAAAGTTTCATGTTCCTCTTGTGTGGCCTCTGGAGGTAAGGGACCAGGAACATTTGAATCTAGAACATATCCTATATGTTCAAGGTTCAGGACAAGTTTCAAATTTCTTAGCAATACAGTAAGATTAGGTCCTGTCAACCTGTTGTGATCTTTTATGCTTGCTAGGATATTGGATGGTGGTGGTTGTTTTGTGCTCATTTTTATCGTAAAATTAATCGCAGAAAAATAACCAGATTAATTAGTAAATGTATCATGTAATTAACCAAAATGATTATGGTTTTTTAATCAAATTGGTCCTCCCACTAACTTAGCGAATCCTACACTTCCAAAGTAGAAAACGGAAATCCTAGTTGGATGGATTTCTAGTGGGTGATTGAATTCTTATAATTCTATTGATCATCCTCAGGTACATCCATTATTGGAATTACAATAAACTATAAGTGAGCAACTCCTTGCCCATCACATCTCATGTGAGGTTCAATCCTTTACCTAGCCCCTAATGCTCAAAATCTCAGGTACATCCATTATTGACTTATCTTGCATTAGTTAAGTTGATCCCATTGAGCCAGTAATTATGCAAATAATTTTAATGTCCTCAGGTACATCCAATATTGGCCACCAAACCATTTACATATTTACAACATCTCATGCTTAACAATTATTCTTAAGAAAATCCCTTAAATTAATTGCATCTCATGCAACTATTTAAAATTTCTTAAAATAATTGCCCCAATGGAGGGCTTATGTTATAATTACTTTAATTATAGCATTTCCAACTTAATCATTTGTTTGGAAGATTTTATAGCCATCCTAATTACTATTAAGGTCTCACTTTGCACATTATCCATTTAGCATGCATATATCATATAATTGCATACATTCCCATACATCTCATGCATTCATAGATAAGCGAGAAATATGGTATGATCATGGACTTTCTAAGGGATTCAATTCGAGCCACCAAGAATTGAATCAGGCATTCCTAGGTGCATTTCATTCATTCATTTTACAAGAGTTGCTGAAGGAGTACATAATCAACACTTGATATTGAATTCTCCCACTGGTCCCACCAATGCTCTTGACCTCCTTGAACTTCTTGCAATCCAATATTACATAGTAATCCTTGGCATACCAAGGCGAATATACAAGAACTTAAATAAATGAAATTACAACCCAAAAATATTACAAACTTAATAATACATGCCCAAAATAAATTAAAATAAATTAATTAATTTACAATCCCAAAGAAACATAAAAGAAATAAATCCAATCACATTGGTCTTTTATAGTCCATGATCATCCATCATGCATATCACTATTTAACAATTAAATAAAACATACATACTTAAATTAAATTGAATATCTCATATTCAACTTAAAAATCCAGATTTGAATATGATTCAAATAAATTTAAAAATTCAGATTTGAATCTCATTCAAACAAATTTAAAAATTCAGATTTGAATCACATTCAAACAACTTCAAAAATTCAGATTTGAATCACATTCAAACATTTTTTAAAAAATCAGATTTGAATCACATTCAAATATTTTTTAAAAAATCAGATCTGAATTTTATTGAATCAATTTTAAAAAATCAGATTTAAATATGATTCAAACAACTTTAAAAATTCAGATTTGAATCACATTCAAACAACTTTTAAAATTCAAATTTGAATCACATTCAAACAATTTTTAAAATTCTGATTTGAATCATAATTTAATTGTGTGATTAAAACAACTAATTAAACACTTTAATTAGTCAAAGAATAGGCCTTAGCTCATACAACAATTGCAGAATTAAAAGCCAAACCTTGAACAACCCAAGGAACCATTGTTGCCGCCACCAATGGTGGCTTTACCATGTGTGCCGCCACACCTCATGATCCAACCAGCAATGAATCTCTTGATCTCATGATCAAACACACAATTAAATTATATAATCAACAATCTAAATGACAAATATAGTGGCTCTGATACCAATTGAAGGAACGGAAGCGTGAAAAACACAAGATTATCCCATTGAAATTCAAAAATTTCACCTAGGGTCACATGCACCATGCAAGATTTATTTTTATCTATTTGATTTCAATGATAAACAACATATTAAAACTCTTTTAATATGTTTTTGGATCTGTATTTTCCATTTAAGATTTTAAAATTAATCAGATTAATTTTAGAACCCTAGATTAAATCAAGAACGATTACACTAACCTCTTGATGTGCTGCAGCGTGTCTGCGCCTTTGAGATTCGTCTTCAGGACACCATATGTTGTCCCTCTAGGTTGTCCACACCAAGAACACCTATGGTAGCCCTTGAACAGCTTCTAAAGCCTTTTCTATTAATTAGAAATTCAAGTTCTGCCTTTTCAGAGATTAGATATGTAAACAGGACACTAGAAACAATTTCTAGCGTTCTTAATTCAAGAGATTGATGGCTAATCTCTTTGAATTGATGAGAGATGAAGAGAAATAGCTGGAGAGGCTCAAAGTGGCGTGACAATTGAGAGGAGAGGCTGCTGGTTATGTTTTCTTTTCATAACCACACTTAAATAGCTAGGTTAACACATTAAACCCTAGCCACATGTCACCTTTTGATTAGCTCTAGGTTTAAGTGACCCAATCACATTGTGCCAAGTGTCAAACCTATATTTAATCTTGATTTTAATCATCTTACATGATTAAAAAACATTTGGCAAGCATATGTGTTATGCCATGTGTCACCATCTCATGGTGCCACGTGTCACACTGTGAAATGACCAAAATGCCCCTGTGTCTTAATTTTGAGTTCTTAACCCAAAGTAATTATTTTCTTCTTCTAATTAATTTATATCAAATATAAATTAATTAATTAATCTCTATTAATTAATTTTTCATCAATTAAATTCATATTTAAACACTTTAAATATAAATTTAATTTATACTACACATCCAATAATCTAGATTTGGTTTCAAGTCATGCTAGGGACTTTGCAATTTAATTGCAAACTAAATCTATTTAATTAATCAATTAAACTCTTTAATTAATTAATTAAATCATATTTAAATAGGTGATAACTTGTGTATGTGTGTGACTTACTAGGCTCATCACTAATTGGCAATGAGACATGATATCAACTCTTAATATCATCAGAACTCTTTCTTACCATAAATTATTTCTCTAAATCATTTTATGAACCTCATAGACCATGGTTAACACCTAGCATAGCATGCCATGGCCACCCAATTAGTAATAAGATTTACCTTAAATGAACCTATAATCATATGTTACCATGCACTAGAATCTCTCTGCATACAAAATCCCAACTCAAGCCGAGTCATGATTTATGTCAAACTCCATTTGCTATGAATATTATGTTCTCTTTTAATTCCAGTTCTTGATTAAAAGATTTTTCTCATCGAAACTCTTTCGAATAAATCTATCTGTCCTGCCAGAACTTGAAACATCAAGAACAATTAAATGAACATAGGATTTTATCTCTATTTACTTAGAGAAACAGATTCCTTCTTGATCAACACCTACCTCCATATATAACTAGGTGAGCCAACACATGCCCATATACCCATACATAGTACAAGTATGAAAGCAGATCAAACTCAAACTACCTATATACAAGATAATCGTGCTATCTCAGGTCTAAAGATTATATGCACTGATATGATTTATGACAAAACATTGACAAGAGTAAACTCCATGTGCTTGTCATAAGTGTCACTGGTTCGGCCTACTTATCATTTATAAGTGCCTATCAAGTTTGTTATATGGCATTAGACTCACCATTCCATCTTATTTGTATCTCATATAAATAACTTGGGAACAAACATGAATACAATCTTTCTGGATAAGTCATGTCCTTATTATGAAGTATCCTCGATTGTGAACCTATTTATGATACTTTGTGCTAGAAATATTGTCACTCATATTCTTAACAACTTAAGAATAATATTTCTAACAAAATATCAATGGACCTTTTCTATTACACATAAATATATTATGTAAACGGAAAAGTGGAAATGCCTTTTATTATTAAAAATATGTACAAGATACATACTAAATGATATGCTCTAGGGCATACTACTAACATGAATATGATACATTTGAATGAGTTTAGAAACCTTCCTTAGTTGAATGATTAGTATTAAAACCATTAAGTGTGATTAATTGCAACAAAGTAGTGAAATTAGGGTTTGGAGGCCTAGGGTTAGAGGCAAATTTTGGAGAAATGCATAAATGATATCTTTGACCAATTGTGGATTGAAAAATGGTCAATAATGACCAAAGGAAATGTGTGGGAATTGTTAGAATGGAAGACAAATTCGTAGGTCAAAGCATGACCAAACCTACTTTGAAGGACCAAAATGGGAATTTTACAAGTCCAATTGATATGCCACCAATTGGGGATGAAAATGGACATAAAATAGCACAATTTTCATTAAGGAACCATGGCCAACAACTGACCAAAACTTGGTGAAACAATTGACCAAAGTGAAATGAGAGCAGTCACATCGCATTAAATCGACCAAATGAACAGTAACTGTTCATTTGGTCATAACTCGAGCTAGGTAGGTGAAATTGACCTGAAATTTTAACCGTAATTAGATAAGATATAGATCTAAAACTTTCATGAAGAACACAAACCAAATTATGCCATTAACCCTCTCAAAATCATTGAGCAAAGTTAAACTACTGTACCTGCGATTCTGCAGAATTGCCATTGAGCAGTAAAGTTCCAATGGCTATAACTCTTTCTAGGAAACTCTGATTTAGGTGGTTATTGAACCGATGGAAACATAAGACATAGTAGAACATTTCATATGAAGAAAGTGAGACCAAATTATGAACTTAACTTGACCAAATTACTGAACGAATTTGGATCAAAATCTGCAAGAACCCAAAATCTCAGCATGAACAGTGCACGTGAACAGTAACAGTATTTTGGCCATAACTTGAGCTACGAAACTCCGATTGAGGGATCCAAAAATGAGAATACACTGAAGACAATAAGGAACATTTTCTATGAAGGAAGTTTTATCGAATTCTAACAGTAGATCGACCAATGGAATAGTGCAACTTCGGAGCACCAAAATCGAAAATTGGCAATTTTGCCAAAATGACCTAAGCTTTGAAAAAATGACCAAAACCAACAAGTTTGGTGACCAAAATGTGGTATGTGGGTGAAGTTGGAGTTCCCATACCTATTAAGCCTTAAAAAGTCAACAATTTGACTTGAATAGTGTAGTGAATAGTAACCCAAAACACAAAATTTCGAGAACGTCGAATTTAACACGTTAAAGCTAGGTAAATGTGAAGCTAAGTTTATTTTGGATTTATTTTAAGTTCTAGCACTGAAACATTGTAAAATTACGTGTTTCAGTGGAAAAGAATACCGGGACAGAACCCGAGGAGTCGAGTCAAGGCCAACAGGTGGCTCGTTTGAGGTTTGTGCACAACATCACTATGCTTTAAAATGTTTTGATAAAGTGAATGAAATATGTATTTTACATTTGCTTGAATTGTTGAAAATTTATTTGTGACATTAGTTATGATGTTTTGACTTAAATTGTTGAAAGTTATTGTGTATATTTGAAATGACAATGTTTAGCAAACTGTTAAGATAAGTTTTGAAACCACAGTATAATGACCATATATTTGAACACCTCAGTAGCACGACTAGTGGGGGTAATTAGTTTCGAATTTTGATTCCTTCTCTGGAGAAGTGTTGAGGTGTGCCAGTAGAAGAGGATGTGAATGGATATCCATATATTTGAGCTAGCTAGCCTTGTGATGTGATTTCTCTTTAGCCTCTGGCTATTGAGATTCTATTTGTTTCGAATGGCGTGATCTAAATGTGGGTTTTATAAAATGTGTTTTGATACTTTGAAATGAACCTGGTTTGCATTAAAATCTCATAATTTATGTTTTGTGTTTAATGCTCATGTTTAGTCAAATTTTTGAATAAATGTGATTTAAGTTTTGCATAAAGATTATTTTAGTATGTTGTGTACCACTGAGTCCTAGTACTCAGCGATAGCTTCTATGGCTGTCGCAAATACAGAGACTAGAGGAGCAGCAGACTGAGCTGCTGAGGATTGTGGATCATTCTGCTTTGAAGCTATCGGGTATAATTTATACCCTGATCGTAAATATTTATTTTGATGTATGTAATGCACAGAAATGTATGGACATGTGAAGATGGGTTTTGAGCAGCTTGTACAAAATCTGTATAAAATTTGTAATAAACTTTAGTTTGGATTTTCTTAATGTAAATTTTTGTATGATGTATACATAAATTGTTTATCTTTAAAGAAATATGAATGTATGAAATTGATTGATTGTACCTTGAGGACTATTGAATTTTGAACTTGAGAAATTTATTGAAATGATTGTGAAATTGATTGAGTTTGATTGTGAAACCGAAGTAGTGGTTGAGAAAAATTTTTAGAAGTGCTTTTTATAGGTATTTGAAGAACGGTTTTCTCAAAATACTGATGAAACTCTGTCAAAATTTTTATAAAATTTAAGGAAAAATAAAATGGGCCAAAATTTCCAACTAGCTTTCAACTTAATTACATGTTTTAAATATTTATTAGAAATGCTCACCACTTATCAAAAAGAAGAAAATTGTTTTAAAATCCCTTGTAGGGTACTTAATGAGTTATCGGTAGGTGAAGTTTGGTAGTTCATTAGGTATTCTACGGGATCATGTTATGCCTTACAAAAGGGTAAGGTGTGACATGTTTTAGTGGTATCAAAGCAAAATTTTGAAGTATGTTTTAAATTGTGAATTTGTGTATTTCTTTGTTAAGTTCAACTGCTCAATGTCCATAATTGTTACATACAGTGCATTACATCATGAATATGAACTAACGGAGGGAAATCTCCATGTGTTACTTGTTCAGGAGATACCCTAACTTCAGACTGAAAATGGAAGAAGGGGATCGCTTAGTTGAGCAGTCTGTTGAAGCTGAGGCACAAGGGGAAGCCCCAGCTTTGTAGAATGTTAGTGGGTCAGCAGCACTAGCCCCACAAATGCCGCAGTTTCCTGCACAGTTCGCACAGCAGATGGCTGTGATGTTTCAACAAATGGCTGGGGGTATGCCTGCTCAAGCTCCACCCCAACCACCTGTGGCATAACCACTGCCTCCTGCCAGACAATATAATAAATTACTGAAGTGTGGGGCTGCAGAATTTAAGGGTACAGTGGACCCTTTAGAGGCAGAGCAATGGCTTGAAAGAATGGACAGAGTATTTAAGAAGTTGCACTGCCAAGATGAGCTGAAGTTTGAATATTCTGTGTCGCTACTGCAAGGGGATGCGTATGATTGGTGGAAGACCATCCCCCACAGCTTGGTTGAACCACCAGTGCTGACCTGGGATGACTTCATCAGAGAGTTTAGACAGAAATACATCCCAGATGCATATGTTGATCAGAAACTGCAAGAATTTTTGAGTTTGAAACAAGGAAATCGATCAGTGGCAGAGTATGAGAGGGAGTTCTCCCGCCTGAGTCATTATGCTGGGAGTCTCCTTACTACCAACAAGGCAAGGTGCAAGAGATTTGAGACGGGTTTGAAGCCCAGCATAAGGATGCAAATTGTGGGATTTTGACACAGCAACTTCTCAAAACTTATGTCTCAAGCACTTGAACTGGAGAGAGTTGAAGCAGAAGCAACCCCAGTGAAGGAAAAAGCCGAGAAATTAGAAAAAGACAAGGGGTAAAAATCAGTTGAACAGAGTTCTGGTGCTACCTCTGGAAAGAAAAAGAAATTTAGTGGACCCAGCAGGGGTTGGGGTGGAAGATTTAGTAGAGGCAGATTTTCCGGACAGAGACTCCTTAGGTCTGGTCAGCAGTCGAGCAGGGGTTCACATTCTGCCCGCCCCTGTGAGACTTGTAGCAAGATTCATGGGGGGGAGTGTTATTGGGCCACCGAGCTCGCTTTAATCGGAGGCAAGGGTCATTTAGCAAGAGACTGTACTAGTGCTCTGAGATATGGTCCAGCTCCTACTACTGCCGAGGGATCTATTCAGAGTCCTGCTCCCAGAGGTTCACAGTCATTTGGCAGAGGAAGAGGCAGAGGTAGAGGCACTGCTTCAGGCAGTCAGGGCACAGTTGGTCAATCGGCACAAGGAAGTGCTTCAGCCAGAGTCTACACAATGAAACAACGAGAAAAGGCTGAGACTTCCGATGTGGTAGCTGGTACATTCTCTATCTCTGGTCAAGATGTATTTGTGTTGTTTGATCCGGGTTCAACCCATTCATATGTTAGTGCTAGCATATTCAGTTCACTTGCTGTTCCATGTGTGCAAATGGGTTTTGAAGTGCTAGTAACTAGTCCTTTAGGACAAGAGGTTCGGGTCAACAGAATCTATAGAGACTATCCTTTGGTGATCCAAGGACATGTTTTCCTATCAGACTTGATTGAAATGCCCTTCAGAGAGTATGATATCATCTTGGGCATGGATTGGTTAGCCAGGCATCACGCCATGATTGATCAGAGATCAAGAGTCACTTTTGGTCTCCCTCTGTATGGTGATGTGGTAATACACGGGGAGAGGCATTTATTGCCATCAAACATCATTTCGGCTGCACTAGCCAGAAGAATGATCAGAAAGGGGTGTGAAGCATACTTGGCACATGTGATAGACACCCAAGTGGGGAGTCCAGCACTAAGGGACATCCCTACTGTATGTGATTTTCTGGATGTATTTCCTGATGAATTGCCAGGATTACCTCCAGAAAGAGAGGTGCAGTTTGAGATTAATGTTATGCCTGGTGTGGACCCAATCTCCATAACGCCATATAGAATGGCACCTGCAGAATTAAAAGAGTTGAAAGTACAGTTGCAAGAATTGCTTGACAATAGCTTTATCCGCCCTAGTGTGTCACCTTGGGGAGCGCCAGTGTTGTTTGTAAAGAAGAAAGATGGCACTCTCCGCTTGTGTATTGATTATCGGCAGTTGAATAAGGTGACAATAAAGAATAGATATCCATTGCCCCGCATTGATGACTTGTTTGATCAGTTAAGGGGTGCAGCTGTGTTCTCCAAAATTGACCTGAGATCAGGTTATTATCAGCTGAAGGTACAAGAGCAAAGTATTCCTAAAACTGCCTTCAGAACCCGCTATGGCCATTATGAATTCCTAGTCATGCCATTCGAGTTAACTAATGCTCCGGCTGCTTTTATGGATCTGATGAACACTATCTTCAGACCATACCTCGACTAGTTTGTTGTGGTATTCATGGATGATATATTGGTCTACTCGAGGAATGCAGAAGAGCATGATAGACATCTGTGGATTGTACTGCAGACTTTAAGGGAGAAACAGCTATATGCCAAATTGTCGAAGTGTGAATTTTGGCTGAAGGAAATATCTTTCTTGGGGCATGTAGTATCAGAAGAGGGCATTAAGGTAGATCCAAGTAAGATTGAAGTCGCCCTTAATTGGAGGCCACCAGAAATGTCACGTAAATTGTAGTTTTCTGGTTTAGCCGATACTACCGTAGAGATTTGTGAAGGATTCTCCATGTTGGCATCTCCATTGACCAAGCCGCTTAGAAAAGATGTAAAATTTCGGGGATGATAAATGCCACAGAGTTTTGATGAATTGAAGAGATGTTTGATCAAGCTCCAGTCCGACTTTACCTACACCGTAAAGAATATACTGATTCTGATGCTTCTCACAATGGGTTAAGCTGTGTATTGATGCAAGATCGAAATGTCATTGCCTATGCATCACGCCAGCTAAAATCGCATGAGAAGAATTATCCAACACATGATTTGGAGCTTGCAGCTATTGTGTTTGCTCTTAAGATCTGGAGACACTATTTGTATGGGGAAAAGTGTTACATCTATACAGATCATAAGAGTTTGAAGTATTTGGGCACTCAGAAAGAGTTGAATTTGAGACAGAGGAGATGGTTAGAGTTGATAAAAGACTATGATTGTCTGATAGACTATCAGCCAGGGAAAGCTAATGTTGTGGCTGATGCCTTAAGTCGCAAGACTATGGCAAGTCTACGGGTTACTCCTTTGTCTTTGGTACATGAGTTGAGATCATTGCATGCAGCTTAGAGATTAATGATGAGGGGCAGACAGCAGTTGCATGGCATGTACAGCCAATGTTGATTGATCAGATTAGAATGGCTGCTCAGAATGATCAGAAGTTTCAGAAGCTGTTGGAAGAAGTCCGGCAGGACAAAAAACTAGAATTCTCAATCAGAGATGACGGTCTACTGCTACACCAGGGCAAAATGTGTGTTCCTAATGATGTTGAATTAAGGAAGATCATTTTGAAGGAAGCACATGAGTCTCCTTTTGCCATGCACCCTGGTGGCACAAAAATGTATACAGGGCTAAAGGAGCATTACTGGTGGATGGGTATGAAAAGAGATGTGGCAGAGTTTATTTCTAAATGCCTAACTTGTCAGCAAGTAAAGGCAGAGCATCAAGTACCCGCTGGGTTGTTACATCCACTACCAGTACCAGAGTGGAAATGGGAGAGAATAACGATGGATTTTGTGATGGGACTTCCGAGGACACAGAAGAGTCATGATGCAGTTTGGGTCATTGTTGACAGACTGACTAAATCTGCTCATTTTCTTCCAGTCTGGATGGACTACAGTTTAGAAAGATTGGCCAAGTTATATATCGATGAGATTGTGAGACTGCATGGAGTGCCAGTATCCATTGTGTCAGACAGAGATCCTAGGTTCACTTCTAGATTCTGGGGTAGCCTTCAGAGAGCCCTAGGAACTAGATTGAACTTCGATCGCATTCCACCCACGCATGCATGGCCAGTCTGAGAGGGTAATTCAGATCTTGGAGGACATGCTACGGGCTTGTGTGATTGAGTTTAAGGGTAGTTGGGATACACACTTGCCTTTGATTGAGTTTGCTTACAACAACAGCTACCAATCAAGCATTGTGATGCCTCCATATGAAGCTTTATATGGAAGGAAATGTAGAACCCCGTTGTGTTGGGATGACGTGGGTGAAAGAAAGATGATCGGACCCGAAATTGTTCAACAGACTGAAGAGAAAATCAGGGTGATCAGAGATCGACTTAAAGCTGCATCAGACCGTCAGAAGTCCTACATTGATCTGAAGAGAAGGGATATTGAGTATGCAGTGGGTGAGAAAGTTTTCCTCAAAGTTTCTCCTTGGAAGAGAATTATGAGATTCGACAGAAAGGGGAAACTGAGTCCTCGTTTCATTGGGCCATATGAGGTTCTGGAGAGAGTGGGTCCTTTGGCATATCGGTTGGCACTACCTCCAGAGTTGGAGAAGATACATAATGTCTTCCATGTGTCTATGTTGAGGAGGTATCGATCAGACCCATCTCATGTACTACCAGTAGAAGAAATAGAAGTGAATCCAGACCTCACATATGAAGAAGAACCCATAAAGATTCTGGCTTATGAGGTGAAGCAGCTACGGAACAAGCAGATACCGTTGGTAAAAGTGTTGTGGAACCATCATTCGGGCCAGGAGGCTACTTGGGAACGAGAGGAGGACATGAGGAGACAACATCCACAGCTGTTCAGAGATTGATACCAGGTAAAATTTCGAGACGAAATTTATTTAAGGGGGGGAGAATTGTAACACCCCTATTGGTATAGCCTGGTATATTTCACTGTTCTAGTGACCGGTGTCGGTCCGGACAATTATTGGGATTAGGGCCACACTTAAGACAACTTGAGAAGCCATAAACACAAATAATTAGTAATGTTTAATTAGTTAACTATAAATAAGAAAAACAGAACATAAGAGGTTAAACGAGCCGAGAGTCACAACGATGAGTGACCTCCTCGGGAACGACTGCGAAATCATTTTAAACTCAAATTTCGAACTGTAAAAAGTGATGCTGCGGTCCTTAGGACCCTTATGGACACAGTGGAAAAGAGAAAATCACGAAAAAGAACTGTTAAGTCAGTCAAATAATTAGGTCAGGGAACCAAAAGAAATATGGAATTATTTGCAAACCGGGATGAACCGGCGAGGGGCAATTTGGTCAATTGACCCCGAGAGCTGACTCCTGACCTAACTGTCAAATAAAAACGGAGAAAAGAAAATTTTGGAATTGAGATTTAAATTAAAGAACTAATAGAAAAAAATAAATAGAAAAAAAAATTAGAAAAAGTCTTCTTCTTCCCTTGGTTTGCCGCCCCACTTCCTCTCAAGTCCTCCATGAAATTTTCTTCCTTTAAGCTTATACTTAAGCTTAGTTCTCTTCACTTAACCTTCATAACTCCCTTAAATACCTCACTAGACCTTGTAATCTCAACTTAAGCACAAGAAAGAAAGAAGAAAGGAGGAGAGAAATTGAAGAATTGGCATTATAGTTGAGGTTAGTATATTAAACTCCTTATTTTTCCATTTACATGCATAATTAGTGGTTGAAATGAGCTTAGAACTTGATTTAAATGAAACAAATATGGGGGAAGAACCAAACTGAATTTTCGGGCAGCTTGAGAGGAGTATGATTTGCATGAATATGATACATTTGAATGAGTTTAGAAACCTTCCTTAGTTGAATGATTAGTATTAAAACCATTAAGTGTGATTAATTGCAACAAAGTAGTGAAATTAGGGTTTGGAGGCCTAGGGTTAGAGGAAAATTTTGGAGAAATGCATAAATAATATCTTTGACCAATTGTGGACTGAAAAATTGTCAATAATGACCAAAGGAAATGTGTGGGAATTGTTAGAATGGAAGACAAATTCGTACGTCAATTGGTCATGCTGCTGGCAGCATGACCAAACCTACTTTGAAGGACCAAAATGGGAATTTTACAAGTCCAATTGATATGCCACTAATTGGGGATGAAAATAGACATAAAATAGCACAATTTTCATTAAGGAACCATGGCAAAAAACTGACCAAAACTTGGTGAAACAATTGACCAAAGTGAAATGAGAGCAGTCACATCGATTAAATCGACTAAATGAACAGTATAACTGTTCATTTAGTCATAACTCGAGCTAAGTAGGTCAAATTGACCTGAAATTTTAACCGTAATTAGATAAGATATAGATGTAAAACTTTCATGAAGAACACAAACCCAAATTATGTCATTAACCCTTTCAAAATCATTGAGCAAAATTAAACTACTGTACCTGCGATTCTGCAGAATTGCCATTGAGCAGTAAAGTTCCAATGGCTATAACTCTTTCTAGGAAACTCTGATTTAGGTGGTTCTTGAACCGATGGAAACATAAGACATAGTAGAACATTTCATATGAAGAAAGTGAGACCAAATTATGAACTTAACTTGACCAAATTACTGAACGAAGTTGGATCAAAATCTGCCAGAACCCAAAATCTCAGCATGAACAGTGCACGTGAACAGTAATAGTATTTTGGCCATAACTTGAGCTACAAAACTCCGATTGAGGTGATCCAAAAATGAGAATACACTTAAGACAATAAGGAACATTTTCTATGAAGGAAGTTTTGTTGAATTCCAACAGTAGATTGACCAATGGAATAGTGCAACTTCGGAGCACCAAAACCGAAAATTGGCAATTTTGCCAAAATGACCTAAGCTTTGAAAAAATGACCAAAACCAACAAGTTTGGTGACCAAAATGTGGTATGTGGGTGAAGTTGGAGTTCCCATACCTATTAAGCCTTAAAAAGTCAACAATTTGACTTGAATAGTGTAGTGAATAGTAACCCAAAACACAAAATTTCGAGAGCGTCGAATTTAACACGTTAGAGCTAGGTAAATATGAAGCTAAGTTTATTTTGGATTTATTTTAAGTTCTAGTACTGAAACATTGTAAAATTGCGTGTTTCAGTGGAAAAGAATACCGAGATAGAACCCGAGGAGTCGAGTTAAGGCCAACAGGCGACTCGTTTGAGGTTTGTGCACAACATCACTATGCTTTAAAATGTTTTGATAAAGTGAATGAAATATGTATTTTACATTTTCTTGAATTGTTGAAAATTTATTTGTGACATTAGTTATGATGTTTTGACTTAAATTGTTGGAAGTTATTGTGTATATTTGAAATGACAATGTTTAGCAAACTGTTAAGATAAGTTTTGAAACCACAGTATCATGACCATATATTTGAACACCTCAGTAGCACGACTAGTGGGGGTAATTAGTTTCAAATTTTGATTCCTTCTCTGGAGAAGTGTTGAGGTGTGCCAATAGAAGAGGATGTGAATGGATATCCATATATTTGAGCTAGCTAGCCTTGTGATGTGATTTCTCTTTAGCCTCTGGCTATTGAGATTCTATTTGTTTCGAATGGCGTGATCTAACTGTGGGTTTTATGAAATGTGTTTTGATATTTTGAAATGAACCTGGTTTGCATTAAAATCTCATAATTTATGTTTTGTGTTTAATGCTCATGTTTAGTTAAATTTTTGAATAAATGTGATTTAAGTTTTGCATAAAGATTATTTTAGTATGTTGTGTACCACTGAGTCCTAGTACTTAGCGATAGCTTCTATTGCTGTCGCAGATACAAAGACTAGAGGAGCAGCAGACTGAGCTGCTGAGGATTGAGGATCGTTCTACTTTGAAGCTATCGGGTATAATTTATACCCTGATCGTAAATATTTATTTTGATGTATGTAATGCACAGAAATGTATGGACATGTGAAGATGGGTTTTGAGCAGCTTGTACAAAATCTATATAAAATTTGTAATAAACTTTAGTTTGGATTTTCTTAATGTAAATTTTTGTATGATGTATACATAAATTGTTTATCTTTAAAGAAATATGAATGTATGAAATTGATTGACTGTACCTTGAGGACTATTGAATTTTGAACTTGAGAAATTTATTGAAATGATTGTGAAATTGATTGAGTTTGATTGTGAAACCGAAGTAGTGGTTGAGAAAAATTTTTAGAAGTGCTTTTTACAGGTATTTGAAGAACGGTTTTCTCAAAATACAGAGGAAACTCTGTCAAAATTTTTATAAAATTTGCGGAAAAATAAAATGGGCCAAAATTTCCAACTAGCTTTCAACTTAATTACATGTTTTAAATATTTATTAGAAATGCTCACCACTTATCAAAAAGAAGAAAATTGCTTTAAAATCCCTTGTAGGGTACTTAATAAGTTATCGGTAGGTGAAGTTCGGTAGTTCATTAGGTATTCTACGGGATCATGTTATGCCTTACAGAGGGGTAAGGTGTGACAGACTAGACCGGGGTGGTCTTTGGCCAGAAAATCTGCCTCTGCCAGATCTGCGAGAGCTAGATCCTCCAAACTGTTTCCTCTTCCCTGAACCACTTTCAGGTGCTTGACCAGTAGTCTTTTCAGTTTTCTCTTTCTCTTGTGTACCCTTCTTCATTGCCCCTTTTGATTCTATCCTTTCCAGTTCCAAGGCTTGAGAAATCAGCTCAGAGAAATTCTGGTGTCTGAATCCCACAACTTGCATCCTTAGATTCAGCCTTAACCAGGACTCAAACCTCTTACATCTTTCTCTGGGGGTGGAGACTAAGCTTCCAGCATAGTGGCTTAGCCTTGAAAAAACCCGTTCATACTCTGCTATTGTTCTATCCCCTTGTTTCAAACTCAGGAATTCCTGTAACTTCATATCCACATAAGCATCAAGAACCCACTTCTATTGAAACTCCCTCAAAAAGTCTGACCAGGTCAACACAGGTGGCTCAACCAGGCTATGGGGGATGGTTTTCCACCATTCATATGCATCCCCTTGCAATAGAGAAACAGAGTACTCAAACTTCAGCTCCTTTACACACTACAGCTTTCTGAAAACTCGTTCCATTCGTTCTAACCACTGTTCTACCTCCAGTGGATCCACAGTGCCCTTAAACTCGGTGGCCCTAAATTTCATCAATTTTTCATATTACCGAGCTGAGGGTTGTGGTTGTGTTACAGGTGCTTGCATCTGAACTTAAGGTGGCACATTTCCTGCCATTTGTTGGAAAAACGCAGCCATCTGCTGTGCAAACTGAGCAAGAAACTGCGGTGCTGGAGTAGGAGCTGGAGTAGCTGACCCACTCACGTTTTGGAGTGCTGGAGCTTCCCCTTGAGCCTTAGCCTCAACAGATTGTTCCACGGAATGATCTCCCTCTTCCATTCCATTTCCCAAAAATTTCTACTTCCTGAAATCAAACACAAGGAGGTTGACCTCCGTTAGTGTATATTCATGATGTAAATATGTCATATGTATCAATTAAAGATACTTGAGCAGTTGTACTTATCAAAGAAATATTCACATACATAGTCAAAATTTATTGCAAAACCATGCTCTGATACCACTAAAACATGTCACACCTTACCCCTCTGTAAGGCACAACATGATCCCGTAGAATACCTAATGAACTACCAAACTTCACCTACCGATAATTCATTAAGTACCCTACAAGGGATTTTAAAACTATTTTCTTGCTTTTTGGAAGTGATAAGCATTTTGGTAGGAATTAAAATCATTTAATTGAAGTTTCAAAACTAGTTAAAACTTTTGCCCATTTTATTTTTCCGGAAATTTTATAAAAATTTCGGCAGAGTGCCGTCTGTGTTTTGAGAAAACAGTTCTTCAAATACCTGAGAAAAACACTTCCAATAAATTTTTCCACAACTCCCAACCCAAATCAACTCAAAATTCTCAAATCAAACAACTTCAAAATAATTCCACAATTTAATCTAAGTTTATCATCTCAAAATATTTCATCATTTCATTCAATAAAGCTATTTTACATTCACAAGTTTAATTTACAGATATAAAAAACAAAAATAATATTATTATTACAATTTATTATACAACTGCTCAACTTTACATTGATACATAAAACATTACAATGTTTACATCAAATAATTACAAGGGCATAAATGAATAGCCATACAAAAGTGATCAAAGAAGTTCTTGCCAATCCAGCAGCTCATTCTGCTGCTTTTTCCTTGCCCTTATCTGCGATAGCAAAATAAACTATCGCTGAGTATAAAAATACTCAGTGGTGCACAATAAAAATTGAAATGCAGTACATAAAACATTCCTTGACAAGTTCACAATTTGAATATTTCATAATCACATTTAACAATTTATCAAAACTCATTATAGCACAATTTTGGTCAAACAATTTAATAAACACAATATTGCCAATTCATACACAACTTAAGCCATGACACAAAATTTTTTATCAATGTCGTGTTGTACACCACGACAAAGCAATCTACAACCCCACTAATCGAAATCAATGAGGGAGGTGGCTAGCTAGCTAATGAGTCCTCATCTGATCTACAACCTCAACTGGTAAACAAGAGAGGGAGGTAAATAATCGATCTCAACCCCATAAATGGAGGAGGAATAATAAGGCATTGTCATGCTAAGTGTGAATCAGAAATCCATTTCAAACATTTTATTCAAATATTGCATACAAAAATCAAATCAATTTCCAAAGTTACAATTTCATCACAAAGTGGCAACATAAAAGTTCTTAAACTCATAATGCGTACTAAATCAATTTTTCAAGGATAATGTCACACCCTACCCCTCTGCAAAGCGTAACATGATCCCGTAGTTACCTAATGAATTACCAACTTCGTCTACTGATAACCCATTAAATACACTACAAGGGATTTTAAAACTTTTCTTACTTCTTTTTACAATGGTGAGCACTATTTACAGGTGTTAAAAACCTTTTTAAACTGAAGTGAAACAGCTAATACATTTGGACTATTAGTAATTTCTGTAAAAATTTTAGCAGAGTTTCCTCTGTATTTTGAATAAAACAGTTCTTCAGAAAACCTGTAAAAAAGCACTTCAATATTTTTCTCAACTCAATTCTACAATAATTTTTCAAAGACTGAGATAAAAGAAATATAATACAAATTTTACAAGTCAAAATAACTCATAATTTACTTTATAACTTCAATGTACAATTCTAATTTACAACTGCTCAAAACCAAGAATAATATATACATACAGTGAACATACATTACAGTACAAAATGCAAAATATGGTATACTCAATATACCCGATGATCTCTCGCTGAATGCACTAGCAAATTTAGTCTCACGCCTCGTCTGTCTGTTTACTGCGATAAAGAATGGAAAGCTATCGCTGAGACAATGTCTCAGTGGTGCACAACATTAACTAAATACAACTTTAAATCACAATTCATAAATCATATAAATGATGGATACATAAAACCATAGTTAAATTCGAGACAATGAATGTCATAAGGAATTTAACACAATATCACAATAAATCTTAGTAATCAAAACATAGTTAAATTCAGAAGACAGTGAATATCAATAAGAATTTAAATTCTATTTCACAAATTATTAAAGGTCACAATAATACAATTTAGTCAAATAATTTAAGAACACAGTGTTGCCAATTCATTCACAACTTAAGCCATGACACAATTTTCCAATCAATGCCACGTTGTACACCACGACAAAGCAATCACGACCTCACTAATCGAAATCAATGAGGAAGGAAGCTAGCTATATAATGAGTACTCATCCGATCACCTCAATTGGTAAACCAGAGAGGGAGAAAAATAAATGATCACAACCCCATAAATGGAGAAGGAAAATAAACGATCACAACCCCATAAATGGAGAAGGAATGATGTGATACTGTCATGCTAAGTGTGAACACAAAATCAATTCCAAACTTGTAGATTTATGTCTTATTGCACAAGGGGCAAAATTTCAGGTCATTCTGAGTTATGTAGACCAAGTTATGGTCATTTTACTATTGCTGGTCAAATTGCATCAAAATTGGTCACTTTAGGTCATTTTAGGTCAATTTTGGTTCGGCCAGTTTTTGGACCCAAACTTGTGCAAGCTGTTTGACTTTCTTATGGTCATTTCTGGGCTTTGGTGTCTTCATAAGACTTGTAGATATAGGTCTTAACTATTCATGGTCAAAATTTCAAGTCAATTGGACCTGTGTTGAGTGAGTTATGGCCTAAACACTAACTGCTGCCCAAATGGTCAATTTTCAGGTCTTAATTGCACTTAATCCGGATTTGGTCATTTTTCAAGCTACCTTGCAAGCAGAATTTTGGCAAGCTTCCTTCATGAAAGTTGGCAAATTTTGTGCCTAGTTTCACCTCCAATTAGTTTCATACCAATTGGAGCTATACACTTAAGGTTCTAGGCCCAAAACACAAACTGCCCTATTGCATTTTGTTCATACTCATCAAAGATCACTTTTAACACTTACCAAACTTCACATTCATGCCCATTCTGGTTTGTACCATAACGTAAACATATTTTGTTAGTAGTATGCCCTAGAGAATATCATTTAGTATGTATCTTGTACATATTTTATTAATAAAAGGCATTTCCACTTTTTCGTTTACATAATATATTTATGTGTAATAGAAAAGGTCCATTGATATTTTGTTAGAAATATTATTCTTAAGTTGTTAAGAATATGAGTGACAATATTTCTAGTACAAAGTATCATAAATAAGTTCATAATCGAGGATACTTCATAATAAGGACATGACTTATCCAGAAAGATTGTATTTATATTTGTTCCCAAGTTATTTATATGAGATATAAATAAGATGGAATGGTGAGTCTCATGCCATATAACAAAAATGATAGGCACTTATAAATGATAAGTAGGCCGAACCAGTGACATTTATGACAAGCACATGGAGTTTACTCTTGTCAATGTTTTGTCATAAATCATATCAGTGCATATAATCTGTAGACCTGAGATAGCACAGTTATCTTTTATATAGGTAGTTTGAGTTTGATACTGCTTTCATACTTGTACTGTGTATGGGTATATGGGCATGTGTTGGCTCCTACTAGTTATATATGGAGGTAGGTGTTGATCAAGATGGAATCTGTTCCTCTAAGTAAATAGAGATAAAATCCTATGTTCATTTAATTGTTCTTGATGTTTCAAGTTCCTGGCCAGGATAGATAGATTTATTCAGAAAAGAGTTTCTGATGAGAAAATCTTTTTAATCAAGAACTGGAATTAAAAGAGAACATAATATTCATAGCAAATGGAGTTTGACATAAACCATGACTCCAGCTTGAGTTGGGATTTTGTAACAAAGAGATTCTAGTGCATGGTAACATATGATTATAGGTTCATTTAAGGTAAATCTTATTACTAATTGGGTGGCCATGGCATGCTATGCTAGGTGTTAACCATGGTCTATGAGGTTCATTAAATGATTTAGAGAAATCATTTATGGTAAGAAAGAGTTCTGACGATATTAAGAGTTGATATCATGTCTCATTGCCAATTAGTGATGAGCCTAGTAAGTCACACACATACACAAGTTATCACCTATTTAAATATGATTTAATTAATTAATTAAAGAGTTTAATTAATTAATTAAATAGTTTTGGTTTGCAATTAAATTGCAAAGTCCCTAGCATGACTTGAAACCAAATCTAGATTATTGGATGTATAGTATAAATTAAATTTATATTTAAACTGTTTAAATATGAATTTAATTAATGAGAAATTAATTGATAGAGATTAATTAATTAATTTATATTTGATATAAATTAATTAGAAGAAGAAAAATAATTATTTTGGGTTTAGAACTCAAAATTAAGACACAGGGGCATTTTGGTCATTTCACAGTGTGACACGTGGCACCATGAGATGGTGACACGTGGGATTACACATAAAGCTGCCAAAATGTTTTTTAATCATGTAAGATGATTAAAATCAAGATTAAATATAGGTTTGACACTTGGCACAATGTGATTGGGTCACTTAAACCTAGAGCTAATCAAAAGGTGACATGTGGCAAGGGTTTAATGTGTTAACCTAGCTATATAAGTGTTGTTATGAAAAAGAAAAGCAACCAGCAGCCACTCCTCTCCTTTTTCACCCCATTTTGAGGTTCTTCATCTATTCTTCTTCATCTCTCATCAATTCAAAGAGATTAGCCATCAATGTCTTGAATTAAGAACACTAGAAATTGTTTCTAGTGTCCTGTTTACATCTCTAATCTCTTAAAAGGCAGAACTTGAATTTCTAATTAATAGAAAAAGCTTTAGAAGCTGTTCAAGGGCTGCCATAGGTGTTCTTGGTGTGGACAAGCTAGAGGGATAACATTTGGTGTCCTGAAGACAAATCTCAAAGGCGCAGACACGCTGCAGTGCATCAAGAGGTTAGTGTAATCGTTTTTGATTTAATCTTGGGTTCTAAAATTAATCTGATTAATTTTAAAATCTTAAATGGCAAATATAGATCCAAAAACATATTAAAAGAGTTTTAATATGTTGTTTATCATTGAAATCAAATAGATAAAAATAAATCTTGCATGATGCATGTGACCCTAGGTGAAAATTTTTGAATTCAATGGTATAAACTTGTGTTTTTCACGCTTTCGTTCCTTCAATTGGTATCAGAGCCACTATATTTGCCATTTAGATTGATGTTTATATGATTTAATTGTGTGTTTGATCATGAGATCAAAAGTTCATTGCTGGTTACAAAGCCAAGGTGGCGGCACAAATAATGAACACCATGGTGCGCATGGTTGATGCACCACAATGGTGTGCAAAGGTAAATGGATGGTGAATGTACAATTGTTGTATGATCTAAGATCCATTTTATGTCTAATTAAATTGTTTAATTAGAATTTTTATCACACAATTAAATTATGATTCAAATTAGAATTTTAAAAATTGTTTGAATGTGATTCAAATCTGAATTTTAAAAGTTATTTGAATGTTATTCAAATATGAATTTTTAAAGTTGTTTGAATCATATTTAAATCTGATTTTTCAAAATTAATTGAATAAAATTCAGATCTGATTGTTTAAAAAATGTTTGAATGTGATTCAAATCTGATTTTTTAAAAAATGTTTGAATGTGATTCAAATCTAAATTTTTAAAGTTGTTTGAATGTGATTCAAATCTGAATTTTTAAATTTATTTGAATCATATTCAAATCTGGATTTTTAAGTTGAATATGAGATATTCAATTTAATTTAAGTATGTATGTTTTATTTAATTGTTAAATAGTGATATGCATGATGGATGATCATGGACTATAAAAGACCAATGTGATTGGATTTATTTCTTTTATGTTTCTTTGGGATTATAAATTAATTAATTTATTTTAATTTATTTAGGGCATGTATTATTAAGTTTGTAATAATTTTTGGGTTGTAATTTCATTTATTTAAGTTCTTGTAAATTCGCCTTGGTATGCCAAGGATTACTATGTAATATTGGATTGCAAGAAGTTCAAGGAGGTCAAAAGCATTGGTGGGACCAGTGGGAGGAATTCAATATCAAGTGTTGATTATGTACTCCTTCAGCAACTCTTGTAAAATGAATGAATGAAATGCACCTAGGAATGCCCTGATTCAATTCTTGGTGGCTCAGAATTGAATCTCTTAGAAAGTCCATGATCATACCATATTTATTGCTTATCCATGAATGCATGAGATGTATAGGAATGTATGCTATTATATGATATATGCATGCTAATTGGATAATGTGTAATGTGACACCCCTTACCCGTGTACAGCATACCCGAGTAAGTAATGCCACCTGGTGTACCGGCACACTCTAATATTCCTCAATTAATTTAGACAATGCTTTTGCATATAATTTATGAAATACAATTTATTTAAACCATTTATCAAAAGTATCATTCATTTAAGGTTCCGAAAATTTTTAAGAAAATCCGGCGGAATACCGGCTAAAAATGGAGAAAACCGTTCTTCGGAACCTGTTAAAAACACTTCCAATATTTTTATTCCATCATCTCAAACTCCAATATCAACACCAAACTCAATATCAATATCTCAATAATTTGTCAATTTCAGGTCTCAACAACCTTTTCATTTCTCAAAACATCCCTTTCTCAGGGTTCTCATATATAAACAACCATTAAATACTCAAATTAATACCATACATGACCATAAATCTTTATTATTTACAATAAGCTCAAAATACATTACATAAATCCCAAATACATATGAGAAATAAAAATTTAATTACAAAATGACAAAATGACATCTAGTGTCCTACCAATGCAATCGCGACGTGACGAGGTGACACGGACAATCGAGCGTAATCGCCGGATGGACTCACCCAGTCTGTGGTCTACTGGGCTCGCGATCGGGATCTCCAGTACCTACGCGTGGCAAAAGCAACGCGCTAAGCAATAATGCTTAGTGGTGCAATAATATAATAAAAGAAAATAGCAAGAAAATAAATGTGTAGAGAATGTGTATGCTTTCTTTGTTTGGTATTGATATATTCATTGTTTCATTAACGTTGTTCACTTTTATTCATTTGGTTGCCCCAAGTAACCTACACTAGACGATCGGATCTGGATAACGGGTAACCGCACTGGGTACCTAGTACCTCGCCGCCACACCATCGGTCACATATGCATCTCCGTGTGCATGTAACAGCGACTAACAAGTCAGAATAATATCGAGCACAAGGCCAAGTCTCAATGCAAAGTCGAATGGCCAAAAGCCATGAAATCACAGAATGGCATTTTTGCCATGTGCGATCGCTAATCGAACCCTATTGGCCTGCCAAACTATCCAAACCAATCTTGTTAGGTATACTAGGGCATTTGAAACTCTTAAAGTTGTCAATTTGTGAATTTCAACTTTTTTGGTGTCACTATTCATCATTGGTCAACAAAAATGTTGACTTTTAGAATAAAAATGTGTACATCAACTTTGGCACTCCCAACATACCACATTTGGTGTTTAAAACTTGTTGGCATTAAGTGTTTTTGCCATTCCAAAGTGTAACTCAACACAAACAGATTTTTCAATTTTGGTGAGTCAACTTCACTGTTCCATTGGACACTGTTACTGTTGGAATTTGAGGAAATGTAAAACATGAAAGTTGTTCCTTATTTTGTCTAGTTGAATTTCCTTTTTTGAATCACTCCATTTGGAGTTTTGTAACTCCAGATATGGCTCAAAAACCCAAGCTGTCCGGATATGCATTCTGCAGAAATTTACCATATCTACAGTGCATGAACAGTAACTTGAGTCACTTGGTTGAATGGGTTCTGGCCATAATTTGGGTTAGGTTTCTTCATGAAAGTTGTTTTTCTATGTCTTAACTTGTTTCTGTAAAAATTTCAGGCCAATTGACCAAATCTACAGTGAGTTATGGCCAAATGAACAGTTACTGTTCATTTGGCAAATTCTGCAGAATTCAGTGCAGGGCATCTGGATTGTGGCTGAGTTTTGACCCTTTTGCTTTGGTCTTTTGGGCATGGTTTCTTCAGCAAAAATGTGCCATTATAAGCCTAGTTTCATGTCCAATTGGCCAAACACCAATTGGACTACCACTGCCCAAGTTATGGCAGTGCAAAGGGACTGAATTTTCAGTCCCTATGCTGCTGTCCTAGGCAGCCTGCAATCCTCACTTTGCAATCTCATTTTTCTGTCCCATTTATGGTCAACACATCTAAAATGGTCACTAATTGACCATTACAATGTGCCCTAACAATTTCCTAAGCCAAGTCACACTTTCACCTTTCCAAACCCTAATTTCCATATGAATTTTTACAACATGCTTTAATTAACTATCTCATTCCATAATCACATGCATACATGGTTTAATCTTGATCTCTAGTCCACTTTAAGTCCATCAAAACACTCATTCCTTTTTATTCAATAGGGCTGCCGAAACTTAGGGCATGGATAGACATAGATTTCATTCATTTTAGTTACAAATTCCTACTTATTCCAAGTCTCTAACATAGAATTTAAAAAGCTTTAGATGTATATATGCACTAACCTTGTTTGGGCAGAATTTCCAAAGCCCTAAACTCCAATTTCCTTCCTCTTGTTGGCTTCCCAGAGCTTGTTTAAGGTGTGGGGTAAAGTTTTAATGAAGAGGGGTTAGGGAAATATGGTGGAATGATGGAGATCTAAAGCTTGAAAAAAAAAAAACTTGAATGGAGGTGGCTATGGAGGTGAATTTCGGCTGGTCTCTTGGGGAGGGTGGCTGCTGCACTTTCTTTCTTATTTTGGTCTTCATTTTGTCTTTTTATTTGTTAGTCAATTGATAGCTTAATTTTGATTGGTTGGTGAGTAAGTGAGTGACCTCATATGATGTCATTTTTGCATTATTTTGCATTTTCTTTTCTTTTCTTTCACTACTCATTTCAAATTTCATTTCTAATAATGTTTATTCATATTTAATGTTATATTAATTATTTACTCAACTGGACAAGTCGGCCAAAAATCACCTCGGAAGGCGAAATGACCAAAATGCCCTCCGTTTGGCTTAACGGGTCAAAATCGTCTGTACCGATTGAAAAATTTTTCTAGGTATTTTCTTGGCATTCTAATGCCATGGGAACCTCAATTACCCTTCTCTGAAGTCCCAAAAATTATTTTATAATTTTTCCCCCGGGTCTAGGGCTCCTCGTTGCGAGAACCGCAACTTCCCTCCGGTTACCCATCACTTGGGCACCTACTGCTTAACTTGGTTGTATTTTATTTCTAAAATTTTTACTAAAATAATCATATTAAAAAATGAGTTAATTATGGTTCCTGACTTTAGTTTAAATATTTTTCGGACATTCTAGTCCCTGACCGACACCGGCCACCGAATAAAGAGAATGTACTGAGTGGTTACCGGAGGGTGTTACACCTCCTCCCCTCTAATTTAAATTTCGTCCTCGAAATTTACCTGATGCAAACAGTTGAGGGAACTGTTGCCTCATCGACTCTTCACTTTCCCAAGTTGCCTCCTCGGTGTTGTGGTGCCTCCAAAGCACTTTCACCAATGGAATTTGCTTGTTTCTCAACTCTCTCACTTCCCGAGCCAAGATCCGTAGAGGTTCTTCTTCGTATGTCAAATCCGGTTGTATTTCAATTTCTTCTCTGGAGATGACATGTGAAGGATCTGAGCGGTATCTTCTGAGCATGGACACGTGGAACACATTATGGATCTTGTCCAGCTTTGGTGGTAAAGCTAGCCTATAGGCCACTGGACCCACACGTTCAATGACTTCATAGGGCCAATGAACCTAGGGCTCAACTTACCTTTTCTTCCAAACCTCAACACTTTCTTCCATGGTGACACCTTGAGGAACACTTTGTCGCCAACCACATATTCTATTTCTTTTCTCTTGGTCGGCATAAGATTTCATGCATGCGAGGCCATCTTTAAGTTGGCTTTGATTGATTTCACCTTCTCCTCGGCTGTTTCACTGTGTCAGCCCTACCAGCTTTGTTCGCCCAATTCAGTCCAAAGACACCTGAGTTCTACATTTTCTCCCATACGATTGCTTCATACGGGCCATTTGAATACTAGCTTGGTAGCTATTGTTGTATGCAAATTCCCGATGGGAGGTATCTATCGACTTCCTCAAACTCAATCACACAACACCACAGAATAACCTAAAGGACCTGACAAGTATATCACGTTATTGATATCATTACTATTCAATATTAGTAAAAATTTCATTGCTTTCAATTGTTTACCAGGATAACTCTTTCAGATTGCCCATACGTCTGAGGATGGAAAGTCATTTTGAAATGGAGTTGTGTACCCAAGGATTCATGCAACTTCTTCCAAAATCTCGATGTAAACCTTGGGTCTCGATCAGATATGATGGAAAGTGGAATTCCATGCAGTCTAACTATCTCACTGATATACAATTCTGCTAATCTCTCTAGTGAGTAGTCAGTCCTAACTGGCAGAAAGTGTGCTGACTTTGTCAATCTATCAACTATCACCCATGCTGCATTATGTTTCTTCCGGGTGAGAGGTAGACCACTTACAAAATCCATGGTGACCCAATCCCATTTCCATTCAGGTATGCGTATAGGCTGTAGCAAACCTGATGGAACTTGATGTTCTGTCTTGACTTGCTGACATGTCAAGCATTTAGTCACATAGTCAGCTATGTCCTTCTTCATACCAGGCCACCAATATCAAGCTTGGTCATGATACATCTTTGTACTTCCTGGGTGCATAGCATATACACTAGTGTGTGCCTCTTTTAGAATACTAGCTTTCAATTCCCCATCATCTGGTACACACAGTCTTCCTTTGTAATACAGACACCCATCTGCTTTCATCACATAATCAATTGCTTTTCCCTCTAAGACCTTGCTCATAATAGCCATTAACTTCTCATCTACCTTCTGCCCATCTAAAATCTGCAGAAAGGTGTTTGGCCTCACTTGCAACTCACCAAGATAGCTCCATCTCGAATCAAAGTTAGACGGGTATTCAATGATCTCAAAGTCATGGATTTTCTGCTCAAAGCATCCGCAACTACATTTGCCTTCCCGGGATGGTAGTCAATTACACAATCATAATCCTTTAGGAACTCAATCCATCGCCTGTCTAAGGTTGAGCTCCTTCAGGTTGGCAAGTATTTGTGCTTTTGTGGTCTGTAAATGTAGCACTTTTCCCATACAAGTAATGCCTCCATATCTTGATGCGAAGATAATTGCTGCAAGCTCTAGATCATGGGTAGGGTAGTTCTGTTCATGTGGCCTTAGCTGTCTGGAAGCATAGGCGATCACTTTCCCTCTTGCATCAATACACACCCTAACCCATTATGTGAGGCATCACTATAGACCACAAAGTCCTTTCCGGACACCGGTGTGTTAACACCGTGCCTCACAACATAGCCTTCAATTTCAAAACTGGTGCGACACTTGTCATTCCAGTCAAATCGACATTCTTGTGTAACAACTTGGTCATTGGAGCGGCTATTAGGAAAATCCTTCACAAATCTTTTGTAATACCCGCTAGCCCCAAGAAACTTCGACCTCGGTTGTATTTCGGGAGGCTTCCATTCCATCATCGCTTCTATTTTCTTGGGATCCACCTAATCCCATCGGTGACACTATGTGTCCAAGGAATGCAATCTCATTCAACCAAAAGTCACACTTGGACAACTTAGCATCTGACTTCTTTTCTCGTGGTTTGCGAACAATCCTCAAATGCTCATCATGTTCTTCACTGGTCTTGGAATACACCAAAATATCATCAATAAAGACCACTACGAACCGATCTAAGTGTGGATGAAAGATACGGTTCATAAGGTCCATGAATGCCGCTGGTGCATTTGTTAGGCCAAAGGGCATCACCAGAAACTCATAATGCCCATACCGGGTCCTGAATGCAGTCTTGGGCACATCTACATCTTTCACCCTCAGCTGATGATACCCTGATCTGAGATCTATCTTAGAAAATACTCCTGCTCCCTTCAACTGATCAAACAGATCATCAATTCTAGGCAACGGATACTTGTTCTTCACAGTCACTTTATTCAACTGCCGGTAATCAATACATAGCCTCAAAGTCCCATCCTTCTTCTTTACAAACAGGGCTCCCCATGGTGACACACTGGGGAGTATAAACCCCTTATCAAGCAACTCTTGCAACTGAGTTTTCAACTCCCTCAATTCAGTAGGTGCCATCCTATAAGGAGCAATAGAAATGGGTGCTGTACCCGGCAGTGTCTCAATAGCAAATTCGACTTCCCTTTCTGGTGGCAAACTGGGCAACTCTTCAGAAATACTGGGAAGTCTCTCACTGTGGGTATGTCACTCAAGTTTGGCTTAGCACGCCTAGTATCCACCACATGTGCTAGGTAGGCTTCACCTTTTCTCATCATTCTTCTTGCAATGATGGTGAGATGACATTGGACAGAAATCTCCTTTCCCTACAATCGTGATCTCATTACCCTCGGGGTTTTCAAAGAAATTCTCTTCAATTTGCAATCAACTATTGCACGATGACGTGACAACCAGTCCATTCCCAAAATCACGTCAAACTCATGGAAAGGCAATTTAATCAGGTCCGCCAAGAATTCATGCCCCTGAATCCTTAACGGGCACTCTTTGTACACCTTGTTCACCACTACACTGGCCCAATGGATTAGTGACCGAATGTCTTGGTCACTTTCCCCTACCAAGATCCCCTTTCTACGGGTAGATTGATGCAAATGTATGAGTGAGTGGATCTGGATCCACCAATGCATGCACAGAGTAGTGTAGAGGAGAACGTATCCCCGATGACGTCCGGGCATCTTGCTCCTCCCGAGCTCTCAAGGCATAATTTACGGCAGTGGTGCATTATCCGCCTCTCTGCTGCTCGGATGTAGGCCTCGTGATGGTCCCACCTGCCGACCGCTGCGATTTTCTACCTCTCTGTGGTGCAGGAGCAGGTCTTTCTGCTTGTGTTGGAGCAGCTGTAGTAGTTCTGCGTTGACAGTTCCTTAACTGATGCTCTGTTGACCTACACCTCAAGCAGGCACCAGTCACTCTCCAACACTCCCCTTTGTGCCATTTACGCGGTGTGGACACACGTAAAATGCTGGGCTGGTCCTGAACCCCATCCTCGAGAGCCGCCACCGATAGTGTGGGTGACCTCTCCTAGGGGTGAATCGTGGCTGGGTCCTCGAGACCGACCACGACTCGTGGCTGACCGAACTCTGTGCGGGAGGACCCTTAATCTTCTTCCCAAATCCAGGGGTGGTACTATACTGACCTGGTCCCCTCTTCTGCCGTCTCTGCCTTCTGGTCTGCTCATTGTTTCTCACTTTTTCAACCCTTTTTGCAGCTTCCACTAGCTTGCTAAATTCGTGATTCCCAAGGTTGAGCTGTATCTTGATATTGTCTTTCTGTCACTCTTCAAATCTCTTTCACCTTTACGCTTGTTTAGTGACTATTTCCCTGGCATAGCGGATTATCCGAACAAACTCCTTGTCATACTCGGCCGCGACAACCGTCTGCCTCGAGTTAATGAATTCCCTTCTTCTCTCTTCCGGTATACAGGTACCCACACATTTCTTCTTGAACTCGAGAGGAAGAAGTCCCAAATTCTGACTTAGCTGCACTTCACTGACACGATGTCCCACCATCCGTAGGCATCGTCTTGTAACAAGGATATAGCGACTTCTAAGTTACGCTGCGGGTGCAGTGGAGTTGTTTTAAGACTCGCCTGTTCTGTTCAACCAATTCTCTACCGCATGAGTCATCTTCTCTCTTGCCATAGAAGTCCATGACTCCAAACTTCCTTAGCCTTTCGGTGTGATTTTCTTTGTGGAGTGGTGGTGGTGGTGGTAGTCTGGCATTACCCGGCCATTTGTCGAAGAAGTCGGCCATTTGTTGGAACATGGCTGTGGAGGTGGCGAGGCTCTGCTTGAGCTGGTGGAGCATATTCTTTCATGCCCCCAGTCTCAGCTGCTGCAGGTGGAGCATGACTCTCCACTTCCTCCTCAACGGCTCTCTGAGATGAAGGGTCCATATCCTATTCAAAATAAGAAAGATAAACAGATCTGCGTTAGTGTCACCTCGACTCTTACAAATGCAATGCATGGAATGGACTCAATCTAGGCCCAGAAACGCCTAAACGGGCTCGATACCACTAAATGTGACACCCCTTGCAGGTATGACATACCCGAGTAAGTAATGCCACTGGTGTCTGGCACACACTAATAGTCCTCAATTAATTTAGACAATGCTTTTGCATATAATTTATGAAATACAATTTATTTAAACCATTTATCAAAAGTATCATTCATTTAAGGTTCCGAAAATTTTTAAGAAAATCCGGCGGAATACCGGCTAAAAATGGAGAAAACCGTTCTTCGGAACCTGTTAAAAACACTTCCAATATTTTTATTCCATCATCTCAAACTCCAATATCAACACCAAACTCAATATCAATATCTCAATAATTTGTCAATTTCAGGTCTCAACAACCTTTTCATTTCTCAAAACATCCCTTTCTCAGGGTTCTCATATATAAACAACCATTAAATACTCAAATTAATACCATACATGACCATAAATCTTTATTATTTACAATAAGCTCAAAATACATTACATAAATCCCAAATACATATGAGAAATAAAAATTTAATTACAAAATGACAAAATGACATCTAGTGTACTACCAATGCCTTTGCGTGGCGAGGTGACACGGACAGCGAAGCGCCGGATGGACTCACCCGATCTGTGGTCTCACGGGCTCGCGATCGGGATCTCGGTACCTACGCGTGGCAAAAGCAACGCGCTAAGCAATAATGCTTAGTGGTGCAATAATATAATAAAAGAAAATAGCAAGAAAATAAATGTGTAGAGAATGTGTATGCTTTCTTTGTTTGGTATTGATATATTCATTGTTTCATTAACGTTGTTCACTTTTATTCATTTGGTTGCCCCAAGTAACCTACACTAGGCGATTGGATGGATAACGGGTAAGCGCGCTTTGGGTACCTAGTACCTCGGGCGTCACACCATCGGTCACATATGCATCTCCGGTGTGCAGGAGCGGCTAACAAGGTGTAAATAATATCGAGCACAAGGCCAAGTCTCAATGCAAAGTCAGAATGGCCAAAAGCCATGAAATCACAGAATGGCATTTTTGCCATGTGCAGTACTGCTAACTGAACCCTATTGGCCTGCCAAACTATCCAAACCAATCTTGTTAGGTATACTAGGGCATTTGAAACTCTTAAAGTTGTCAATTTGTGAATTTCAACTTTTTTGGTGTCACTATTCATCATTGGTCAACAAAAATGTTGACTTTTAGAATAAAAATGTGTACATCAACTTTGGCACTCCCAACATACCACATTTGGTGTTTAAAACTTGTTGGCATTAAGTGTTTTTGCCATTCCAAAGTGTAACTCAACACAAACAGATTTTTCAATTTTGGTGAGTCAACTTCACTGTTCCATTGGACACTGTTACTGTTGGAATTTGAGGAAATGTAAAACATGAAAGTTGTTCCTTATTTTGTCTAGTTGAATTTCCTTTTTTGAATCACTCCATTTGGAGTTTTGTAGCTCCAGATATGGCTCAAAAACCCAAGCTGTCCGGATATGCATTCTGCAGAAATTTACCATATCTACAGTGCATGAACAGTAACTTGAGTCACTTGGTTGAATGGGTTCTGGCCATAATTTGGGGTAGGTTTCTTCATGAAAGTTGTTTGTCTATGTCTTAACTTGTTTCTGTGAAACTTTCAGGCCAATTGACCAAATCTACAGTGAGTTATGCCAAATGAACAGTTACTGTTCATTTGGCAAATTCTGCAGAATTCAGTGCAGGGCATCCGGATTGTGGCTGAGTTTTGACCCTTTTGCTTTGGTCTTTTAGGCATGGTTTCTTCAGCAAAAATGTGCCATTATAAGCCTAGTTTCATGTCCAATTGGCCAAACACCAATTGGACTACCACTGCCCAAGTTATGGCAGTGCAAAGGGACTGAATTTTTAGTCCCTATGCTGCTGTCCTAGGCAGCCTGCAATCCTCACTTTGCAATCTCATTTTTCTATCCCATTTATGGTCAACACATCTAAAATGGTCACTAATTGACCATTACAATGTGCCCTAACAATTTCCTAAGCCAAGTCACACTTTCACCTTTCCAAACCCTAATTTCCATATGAATTTTTACAACATGCTTTAATTAACTATCTCATTCCATAATCACATGCATACATGGTTTAATCTTGATCTCTAGTCCACTTTAAGTCCATCAAAACACTCATTCCTTTTTATTCAATAGGGCTGCCGAAACTTAGGGCATGGATAGACATAGATTTCATTCATTTTAGTTACAAATTCCTACTTATTCCAAGTCTCTAACATAGAATTTAAAAAGCTTTAGATGTATATATGCACTAACCTTGTTTGGGCAGAATTTCCAAAGCCCTAAACTCCAATTTCCTTCCTCTTGTTGGCTTCCAAGAGCTTGTTTAAGGTGTGGGGTAAAGTTTTAATGAAGAGGGGTTAGGGAAATATGGTGGAATGATGGAGATCTAAAGCTTGAAAAAAAAAACTTGAATGGAGGTGGCTATGGAGGTGAATTTGGCTGGTCTCTTGGGAGGGTGGCTGCTGCACTTTCTTTCTTATTTTGGTCTTCATTTTGTCTTTTTATTTGTTAGTCAATTGATAGCTTAATTTTGATTGGTTGGTGAGTAAGTGAGTGACCTCATATGATGTCATTTTTGCATTATTTTGCATTTTCTTTTCTTTTCTTTCACTACTCATTTCAAATTTCATTTCTAATAATGTTTATTCATATTTAATGTTATATTAATTATTTACTCAACTGGACAAGTCGGCCAAAAATCACCTCGGAAGGCGAAATGACCAAAATGCCCTCCGTTTGGCTTAACGGGTCAAAATCGTGCATCTGGATTGAAAAATTTTTGTAGGTATTTTGTTGGCATTCTAATGCCATGGGAACCTCAATTACCCTTCTCTGGAGTCCCAAAAATTATTTTATAATTTTTCCCGAGTCTAGGGCTCCTCGTTGCGAAACGCAACTTCCCTCGATTACCCATCACTTGGGCACGGCTTGTTTAACTTGGTTGTATTTTATTTCTAAAATTTTTACTAAATTTTTCTTATTAATATTTGAGTTAATTATGGTTCTGACTTTAGTTTAAATATTTTTAGGACATTCTAGGTATGGGACCGACACCGGTCACCGGAACAGTAGAATGTACGGAGTGGTTACCAGGAGGGTGTTACAACTCTTCCCCTCTAATTTAAATTTTGTCCTCGAAATTTACCTGATGCAAACAGTTGAGGGAACTGTTGCCTCATCGACTCTTCACTTTCCCAAGTTGCCTCCTCGGTGTTGTGGTGCCTCCAAAGCACTTTCACCAATGGAATTTGCTTGTTTCTCAACTCTCTCACGTCCCGAGCCAAGATCCGTAGAGGTTCTTCTTCGTATGTCAAATCCGGCTGTATTTCAATTTCTTCTCTGGAGATGACATGTGAAGGATCTGAGCGGTATCTTCTGAGCATGGACACATGGAACACATTATGGATCTTGTCATTTCTGGTGGTAAAGCTAGCCTATAGGCCACTTTGGACCCACACGTTCAATGACTTCATAGGGGCCAATGAACCTAGGGCTCAACTTACCTTTTCTTCCAAACCTCAACACTTTCTTCCATGGTGACACCTTGAGGAACACTTTGTCGCCAACCACATATTCTATTTCTTTTCTCTTGAGTTGGCATAAGATTTACATGCATGCGAGGCCATCTTTAAGTTGGCTTTGATTGATTTCACCTTCTCCTCGGCTGTTTCACAGTGCAGCCCTACTGATTTGTCTTCGCCCAATTCAGTCGGCCTGCTGGAGTTCTACATTTTCTCCCATACGATTGCTTCATACGGGGCCATTTGAATACTAGCTTGGTAGCTATTGTTGTATGCAAATTACGCGATGGGAGGTATCTATCGACTTCCCTCAAACTCAATGACACAACTCCTCAGCATATCCTCAAGGACCTGACAAGTATTTCACGTTATTGTTATCATTTCAATTCAATATTTGTATCAATTTCATTGGTTTCAATTGTTTACCTGGATTACTCTTTCAGATTGCCCATCCGTCTGAGGATGGAAAGCTGTGCTGAAATGGAGTTGTGTACCCAAGGATTCATGCAACTTCTTCCAAAATCTCGATGTAAACCTTGGGTCTCGATCAGATATGATGGAAAGTGGAATTCCATGCGATCTAACTATCTCAGCGATATACATTACGCTAATCTCTCTAGTGAGTAGTCGGTCCTAAGCTGGCGAGAAAGTGTCTTGACTTTGTCAATCTATCAACTATCACCCATCTTTGCATCATGTTTCTTAGGGTGAGAGGTAGACCACTTACAAAATCCATGGTGACCGATCCCATTTCCATTCGGTATGCGTATGGTGTAGCAAACTGATGGAACTTGATGTTCTGTCTTGACTTGCTGACATGTCAAGCATTTAGTCACATAGTCAGCTATGTCCTTCTTCATACCAGGCCACCAATACTGAAGCTTCAGGTCATGATACATCTTTGTACTTCCTGGGTGCATAGCATATACACTAGTGTGTGCCTCTTTTAGAATACTAGCTTTCAATTCCCCATCATCTGGTACACACAGTCTTCCTTTGTAATACAGACACCCATCTGCTTTCATCACATAATCAATTGCTTTTCCCTCTGAGACCTTGCTCATAATAGCCATTAACTTCTCATCTACCTTCTGCCCATCTAAAATCTCTTTGTGTGAGTTTGGCCTCACTTGTAACTCAGCCAAGATAGCTCCATCTCGAATCAAAGTTAGACGGGTATTCAATGATCTCAAAGCTGTCATGGATTTTCTGCTCAAAGCATCCGCAACTACATTTGCCTTCCCAAGATGGTAGTCAATTACACAATCATAATCCTTTAGGAACTCAATCCATCGCCTCTGTCTAAGGTTGAGCTCCTTCTGGGTTGGCAAGTATTTCAGGCTTTTGTGGTCTGTGTAAATGTAGCACTTTTCCCCATACAAGTAATGCCTCCATATCTTCAGTGCGAAGATAATTGCTGCAAGCTCTAGATCATGGGTAGGGTAGTTCTGTTCATGTGGCCTTAGGTATGCGGAAGCATGGCGATCACTTTCCCCTCTTGCATCAATACACACCTAACCCATTATGTGAGGCATCACTATAGACCACAAAGTCCTTTAGGACCTTGTGTTAACACTGGTGCCTCTGTCAACATAGCCTTCAATTTCTCAAAACTGGTCTGAGACTTGTCATTCCAGTCAAATCTGACATTCTTGTGTAACAACTTGGTCATTGGAGCAGCTATTAGGGAAAATCCCTTCACAAATCTTTTGTAATACCCAGCTAGCCCCAAGAAACTTCTGACCTCAGTTGTATTTCTGGGAGGCTTCCATTCCATCACTGCTTCTATTTTCTTGGGATCCACCCTAATCCCATCAGCTGACACTATGTGTCCAAGGAATGCAATCTCATTCAACCAAAAGTCACACTTGGACAACTTAGCATCTGACTTCTTTTCTCTCGGGGTTTGCAGAACAATCCTCAAATGCTCATAATGTTCTTCTTTGGTCTTGGAATACACCAAAATATCATCAATAAAGACCACTACGAACCGATCTAAGTGTGGATGAAGATACGGTTCATAAGGTCCATGAATGCATTGGTGCATTTGTTAGGCCAAAGGGCATCACCAGAAACTCATAATGCCCATACTGGGTCCTGAATGCAGTCTTGGGCACATCTACATCTTTCACCCTCAGCTGATGATATCCTGATCTGAGATCTATCTTAGAAAATACTCGTGCTCCCTTCAACTGATCAAACAGATCATCAATTCTAGGCAACGGATACTTGTTCTTCACAGTCACTTTATTCAACTGCCGGTAATCAATACATAGCCTCAAAGTCCCATCCTTCTTCTTTACAAAGCGACCTTTGGAGCTCCCCATGGTGACACTCTGGGGCGTATAAACCCCTTCTCAGGCAACTCTCGCAGCTGAGTTTTCAACTCCCTCAAGTCAGTGGGTGCCATCCTATAAGGAGCAATGGAAATGGGTCTTTGTACCGGCAGTTGTCTCAATAGCAAATTCGACTTCCCTTTACGGTGGCAAACGGGCAACTCTTCAGAAATACTTAGGAAGTCTCTCACTGTGGGTATGTCACTCAAGTTTGGCTTAGCCTGCCTAGTATCCACCACATGTGCTAGGAAGGCTTCACAGCCTTTTCTCATCATTCTTCTTGCAACAGTGGCTGAGATGACATTGGACAGGAAATCTGTCCTTTCCCTTACAACTGTGATCTCATTACCCTCAGGGGTTTTCAAAGAAATTCTTTTCAATTTGCAATCAACTATTGCACGATGGCGTGACAACGGTCCATTCCCAAAATCACGTCAAACTCATGGAAAGGCAACTCAATCAAGTGCGCCAAGAATTCATACCCTTGAATCCTTAACGGGCAACCTTTGTATACCTTGTTCACCACTACTGTGGCCCAATGGATTAGTGACCAGAATGTCTTGGTCACTTTCCCTACCGATATCCCCCTTTCTACGGGTAGATTGATGCAAATGTATGAGTGAGTGGATCCTGGATCCACCAATGCATGCAGGAGTAGTGTAGAGGAGAACGTACCCACGATGACGTCAGGGCAGCTTGCTCCTCCTGAGCTCTCAGGGCATAATTTATGGCAGGTGGTCTATTATCTGGCCTCTCTGTTGGCTCGGATGTAGGCCTCTGTGATGGTCCCACTGCGTCAGATCTGCCAGATTTTCTACCTCTACGTAGTGCGAGGCGGTCTTTACGCTTGTGTTGGAGCGGTGTAGTAGTTCTGCGTGGGCGGTTCCTTAGCGATGCTCTGTTGACCCACACCTCAAGCGAGCACGAGTCACTCTCCAACACTCCCCCTTATGCCATTTCGGCGGTGTGGACACACGAGAAAATCTGGGCTGGTCCCTGAACCCCATCCACAGAGGCGCCCACGATAGTGTGGGTGACCTCTCCTAGGGGTGAGCGTGGCACTGGGTCCACGAGGTGACCACGACCACGTGGGTGACCGAACTCTGTGCGGAGGACCCTTAAACTTCTTCCCAAATCCGGGGTGGAACTAGGCGACTGGTCCCTTCTTCTGTTTGTCTCTCCCTTACAGTGCGCTCATTGATTCTCACTTTTTCAACCCTTATTGCGACTTCCACTAGCTTGCTAAATTCTGTGATTCCCAAGGCAGTGAGCTGTATCTTGATATTGTCATTCAGTCCCTCTTCAAATCTCTTGCATCTTTCAGCTTCGTTAGGGACTATTTCCCTTCCATAGCGGCTTAACCGAACAAACTCCTTCTCATACTCGGCCGCGACAAGCTGTCTGCGCCTCGAGTTAATGAATTCCCTTCTTCTCTCTTCCGGTATCTGAGTACCCACATATTTCTTCTTGAACTCGAGAGGAAGAAGTCCCAAATTCTGACTTGGGCTGCACTTCACTGAACCTGATGTCCCACCATCCGTAGGCATCGTCTTGTAACAAGGATATAGCGACTTCTAAGTTACGCTCTGGGAGTGCGATGGAGTTGTTTTAAGACTCTGCCTGTTACATTCAACCAATTCTCGGTACATGAGTCATCTTCTCTCTTGCCATAGAAGTCCACGGCTCCAAACTTCCTTAGCCTTTCAGTGTGAATTTTCTTTGTAAAGGTGGTGGTGGTGGTGGTCTTTGGCATTACCCGGCCATTTGTCTGAAGAAGTCGGCCATTTGTTGGAATATGGCTGTGGAGGCTGGCGAGCTCTGCTTGGTGGTGGAGCGATTCTTTCATGCCCCAGTCTCATTGCTGCGGTGGAGCATGACTCTCCACTTCCTCCTCAACGGCTCTCTGAGATGAAGGGTCCATATCCTATTCAAAATAAGAAAGATAAACAGATCTGCGTTAGTGTCACCTCGACTCTTACAAATGCAATGCATGGAATGGACTCAATCTAGGCCCAGAAACGCCTAAACCGGGCTCTGATACCACTAAATGTGACACCCCTTGCAGTACTGACATACAGAGTAAGTAATGCCACCGTGTGTACCGGCACACTCTAATATTCCTCAATTAATTTAGACAATGCTTTTGCATATAATTTATGAAATACAATTTATTTAAACCATTTATCAAAAGTATCATTCATTTAAGGTTCCGAAAATTTTTAAGAAAATCCGGCGGAATACCGGCTAAAAATGGAGAAAACCGTTCTTCGGAACCTGTTAAAAACACTTCCAATATTTTTATTCCATCATCTCAAACTCCAATATCAACACCAAACTCAATATCTATATCTCAATAATTTGTCAATTTCAGGTCTCAACAACCTTTTCATTTCTCAAAACATCCCTTTCTCAGGGTTCTCATATATAAACAACCATTAAATACTCAAATTAATACCATACATGACCATAAATCTTTATTATTTACAATAAGCTCAAAATACATTACATAAATCCCAAATACATATGAGAAATAAAAATTTAATTACAAAATGACAAAATGACATCTAGTGTCCTACCAATGCCTTTGCGTGACGAGGTGACACGGACAGCGAAGCTGCGGATGGACTCACCCAGTCTGTGGTCTACTGGGCTCGCGATCGGGATCTCCTGTACCTACGCGTGGCAAAAGCAACGCGCTAAGCAATAATGCTTAGTGGTGCAATAATATAATAAAAGAAAATAGCAAGAAAATAAATGTGTAGAGAATGTGTATGCTTTCTTTGTTTGGTATTGATATATTCATTGTTTCATTAACGTTGTTCACTTTTATTCATTTGGTTGCCGCAAGTAACCTACACTAGGCATTTGGATGGATAACGGGTAAGCGCCTTTGGGTACCTAGTACCTCGGGCCGTCACACCATCGGTCACATATGCATCTCCGATTGTGAGCGACTAACAAGTTGTAAATAATATCAGGCACAAGGCCAAGTCTCAATGCAAAGTCGAATGGCCAAAAGCCATGAAATCACGAATGGCATTTTTGCCATGTGCGATCGCTAATCTGAACCCTATTGGCATGCCAAACTATCCAAACCAATCTTGTTAGGTATACTAGGCCATTAGAAAATCTTAAAGTTGTCAATTTGTGAATTTCAACTTTTTGGTGTCACTATTCATCATTGTTCAACAAAAAAGTTGACATTTGGAATAAAAATGTGTACATCAACTTTGGCACTCCCAAAATACCACATTTGGTGTTTAAAACTTGTTGGCATTAAGTAGTTTTGCCATTCCAAAGTGTAACTCAACACAAACAGATTTTTCAATTTTGGTGAGTCAACTTCACTGTTCCATTGGACACTGTTACTGTTGGAATTTGAGGAAATGTAAAACATGAAAGTTGTTCCTTATTTTGTCTAGTTGAATTTCCTTTTTTGAATCACTCCATTTGGAGTTTTGTAGCTCAAGATATGGCTCAAAATCCCAAGCTGTCCGGATATGCATTCTGCAGAAATTTACCATATCTACAGTGCATGAACAGTAACTTGAGTCACTTGGTTGAATGGGTTCTGGCCATAATTTGGGGTAGGTTTCTTCATGAAAGTTGTTTGTCTATGTCTTAACTTGTTGCTGTAAAAATTTCAGGCCAATTGACCAAATCTACAGTGAGTTATGGCCAAATGAACAGTTACTGTTCATTTGGCAAATTCTGCAGAATTCAGTGCAGGGCATCCGGATTGTGGCTGAGTTTTGACCCTTTTGCTTTGGTCTTTTGGGCATGGTTTCTTCAGCAAAAATGTGCCATTATAAGCCTAGTTTCATGTCCAATTGGCCAAACACCAATTGGACTACCACTGCCCAAGTTATGGCAGTGCAAAGGGACTGAATTTTCAGTCCCTATGCTGCTGTCCTAGGCAGCCTGCAATCCTCACTTTGCAATCTCATTTTTCTGTCCCATTTATGGTCAACACATCTAAAATGGTCACTAATTGACCATTACAATGTGCCCTAACAATTTCCTAAGCCAAGTCACACTTTCACCTTTCCAAACCCTAATTTCCATATGAATTTTTACAACATGCTTTAATTAACTATCTCATTCCATAATCACATGCATACATGGTTTAATCTTGATCTCTAGTCCACTTTAAGTCCATCAAAACACTCATTCCTTTTTATTCAATAGGGCTGCCGAAACTTAGGGCATGGATAGACATAGATTTCATTCATTTTAGTTACAAATTCCTACTTATTCCAAGTCTCTAACATAGAATTTAAAAAGCTTTAGATGTATATATGCACTAACCTTGTTTGGGCAGAATTTCCAAAGCCCTAAACTCCAATTTCCTTCCTCTTGTTGGCTTCCAAGAGCTTGTTTAAGGTGTGGGGTAAAGTTTTAATGAAGAGGGGTTAGGGAAATATGGTGGAATGATGGAGATCTAAAGCTTGAAAAAAAAACTTGAATGGAGGTGGCTATGGAGGTGAATTTCGGCTGGTCTCTTGGGGAGGGTGGCTGCTGCACTTTCTTTCTTATTTTGGTCTTCATTTTGTCTTTTTATTTGTTAGTCAATTGATAGCTTAATTTTTGCATTATTTTGTGTCATTTTGTGGTTGGTGAGTAAGTGAGTGACCTCATATGATGTCATTTTTGCATTATTTTGCATTTTCTTTTCTTTTCTTTCACTACTCATTTCAAATTTCATTTCTAGTAATGTTTATTCATATTTAATGTTATATTAATTATTTACTCAACTGGACAAGTAGGCCAAAAATCACCTCGGAAGGCAAAATGACCAAAATGCCCTCCGTTTGGCTTAACGGGTCAAAATCGTCTGTACTGATTGAAAAATTTTTCTAGGTATTTTCTTGGCATTCTAATGCCATGGGAATCTCAATTACCCTTCTCTGGAGTCCCAAAAATTATTTTATAATTTTTCCCCCGGGTCTAGGGCTCCTCGTTGCGAGAACCGCAACTTCCCTCCGGTTACCCATCACTTGGGCACCGGCTCGTTTAACTTGGTTGTATTTTATTTCTAAAATTTTTACTAAATTTTTCTTATTAATATTTGAGTTAATTATGGTTCCTGACTTTAGTTTAAATATTTTTCCGGACATTCTAGCTGTCCGGACTGACACCGGTCACCGGAACAGTAGAATGTACGGAGTGGTTACCGGGAGGGTGTTACATGTAAAGTGAGACCTTAATAGTAATTAGAATGACCATAAAATCTTCCAAACAAATGATTAAGTTGGAAATGCTATAATTAAAGTAATTATAATATAGGCCCTCCATTGGGGCAATTATTTTAAGAAATTTTAAATAGTTGCATAAGATGCAATTAATTTAAGAGATTTGCTTAAGAATAATTGTTAAGCATGAGATGTTGTAAATATGTAAATGGTTTGGTGGCCAATATTGGATGTACCTGAGGACATTAAAATTATTTGCATAATTACTGGCTCAATGGGATCAACTTAACTAATGCAAGATAAGTCAATAATGGATGTACCTGAGATTTTAATCATTAGGGGCTAGGTAAAGGATTGAACCTCACATGAGATGTGATGGGCAAGGAGTTGCTCACTTATAGTTTATTGTAATTCCAATAATGGATGTACCTGAGGATGATCAATAGAATTATAAGAATTCAATCACCCACTAGAAATCCATCCAACTAGGATTTTCGTTTTCTACTTTGGAAGTGTAGGATTCGCTAAGTTAGTGGGAGGACCAATTTGATTAAAAGACTATAATCATTTTGTGTCACACCCTACCCCTCTGTAAGGTATAACATGATCCCGTAGTATACCTAATGAATTACCAACTCCGCCTACTGATAACCTATTAAATACACTACAAGGGATTTTAAAAACTTTTCTTACTTCTTTTACAGTGGTGAGCACTATTTACAGGTGTTAAAAACCTTTTTGAACTGAAGTGATAGAACTAACTCATTTGTATTATTTGGAATTTCTGTAAAAATTTTGGTAGAGTGCCATCTGTATTTTGGATAAAACAGTTCTTCAGAAGACCTGTAAAAAGCACTTCAATATATTTCCAAATCCCAACTCCAACATTTTTCTCAACACAACATTTTTCTCAACTCAAATCCACAGTGATTTTCAAAGACTAAGATACAAAAACATAATACAATTTTTACAAGCCAAAATAACTCATAATTATTTTACAACTTCAATGTACAATTTGAATTTACAACTGCTCAAAACCAAAAAACAAAATATACATACAGTGAATATACATTACAGTACAAAATGCAAAATATTGGTATACTCATTATACCCGGTAGTCTCTCGCTGGAGGTACTAGCAGCCTAGTCTGCTGTCCTATCTGTCTGTCTACCTGCGATAGCAATAAAAAGCTATCGCTGAGACAATGTCTCAGTGGTGCACAACATTAACCAAATACAAATTTAAATCACAATTCATAATTCAAATAAATAGTGGATACTTAAAAACCATAGTTAAATTCAAGACAATAATATCATAAGGAATTTAACACAATATTACAATAAATCTCAGTAACCAAAACATAGTTAAATTCAAAAGACAGTAAATGTCAATAAGAATTTAAACTTCATTTCACAAATTATCAAATCGCATAATAACACAATTTAGTCGAATAATTTAAGAATACAGTGTTGCCAATTCATTCACAACTTAAGCCATGACACAAATTTTCGATCAATGTCGCGTTGTACACCACGACAAAGCAATCACAACCCCACTAATCGAAATCAATGAGGAAGGGAGCTAGCTATATAATGAGTACTCATCCGATCACCTCAACTGGTAAACCAGAGAGGGAGAAAAATAAACGATCACGACTCCATAAATGGAGAAGGAAAATAAACGATCACAACCCCATAAATGGAGAAGGAATTATATGATACTGTCATGCTAAGTGTGAACACAAAATCAATTCCAAACATTTTATTCAAATGATTCGTGAGAATCCCATAAATTTCCAAAGTTATAATTTCATTCACAAAATGGCAACACAATTCATAATTAACTTTAATTTCATTCACAGATGCCGTTGGCAACTATCCTCATCTAGGTGTACTATCAGGTAGTACGTAGCTCTACACAATAATCTCAAGTTAGTACTGTAATCCGCAGCTTACAGTATAAACAATCAAGAACATTGCATAGTTACTACAATACATCCTAGTAGATCAAACTTTCCTATCCTTTATCCTTTTCGAATTCACTGATATCCGAACTTATTCTTATTACAATATCCATTAACAATTACTAACAGTAACATCTCTGCCTTCATCTAGAGCAATTCTATTACTGTAACTTACTTTTACGTCCTCTTGCCTTACATTAAGTAGGCTCGCCAATTAGCTTTATAATTTATGGTGTGTCAGGAAATACTTTTCGCCGATAAACTCTTCCAAAACTAATTTCACTTATTATCACAATCCTTATCATAAAGGACTAATCACTAATGCATCAAAATTTATTTCCCTGACCTCCTGTCCTAGCGGACTTGTTACTAGCACCTCAAAGTCCATTTTTGTACATGGAACAGCAATGCAATCAATGATGCTAGCACTCACATAAGAATGGGTAGAACCCGGATCAAATAACACAAACACATCTTGGTTAAAAGTTGAGAAGGTACCAGCCACAACATCAGATGTCTCTGCCTCTTCTCTCTGTCTCATTGCATAGACTCTGACCGGAGCACTGTCTTGCTCTGATTGTTTCATTGTACCTTGGCTGCCTGTTGGGTTACCTCTACCCCTGCCTCTACCTCTGCCGGGTGGTTGTGAGCTTCTGGTGACAGGACTCTAAACTGACCCTTCTGCAGCAGTAGGAGGTGGTCCAACTCTGCGACTACTGGTGCAGTCCTTGGCAAAATGTCCTATGCCTCCACAGTTATAACAGGCTCCAATAGCCTTATAGCATATCCCACCATGATATCTTCCACAATTTTCACATTGGCGGGAATGGTAGGAACCTGCAGTACTCTGTGACCGGATAGAGGAGGTTTCATCCCGAATGTCTTCCCTACTGGACTTCTTGCCACCTCTGCTGTCCTCACAGTTCTTCCTCTTTCGGTGGGACCACCGGAACTACATTCTCTTGTTTTTCCCTCTTTCTCTGTCTTCTCTGATTTCTTTTTCTCAGGAGTAGCTTCAGACTTAATTCTTTCCAACTCTAGGGCTTGAGAAACAAGTTCAGAGAAGTTAGTGTGTTTGAATCTGACCACTTGTAATATGATACTGGGCTTCAAGCCGGTTTCAAACCTCTTGCATCTCTCCCTTCTGGTAGCAAGTAAACTTACTGCATAATGGCTCAGGCGGGAAAATTCTCTTTCATACTCAGCCACTGATCTGCTCCCCTGTTTCAGACTTAGGAACTCTTGTAGCTTCTGGTCTACATAAGCATCAGGGACATACTTTTATCTGAATTCCCTAAGAAAGTCATTCTATGTTAGCACTGCATGTTCTACCAGACTATGGGGAATGGGTTTCCACCAGTCATAAGCATCCCCCTGTAGCAAAGATACTGAGTATTCAAATATGAGCTCCTCTGTACAATGTAGCTTCTTGAATACCCTATCCATCCTCTCTAACCATTGTTCAGCCTCTAGAGGATCTACTGTCCCCTTGAACTCTGTAGCCCCATACTTCATCAATTTGTCATACTGCCTAGTAGGAGACTGTGGTTGTACCACTGGTGTCTGTATTGGGACTTGAGTAGGCACATTACCAGCCATTTGTTGGAATATTGCAGCCATCTGCTGAGCGAATCGAGAAAGCTGCGATCTTGTAGGGGATGGTGCTGCTGAACCACTGACATTATGTAGGCCTGGGGCATCCCCTTGCACCTCAGCCTCAATAGATTGATCGACTGAACGATCACCCTCTTCCATAGTCAATGCGAGGATTCTAGATCTCCTGAACAATTAACACAAGAAGATTTCCTCCCGTTAGTGCATGTTTATAATGTAATGTACTGTATGTATCAAACAATGATGTTGAGCAGTTGTGCTATGAAGAAAGAATATTCAAATAACAGGTGAAAACAGAATTTAAAAACTTTGCTCTGATACCACTAAACATGTCACACCCTACTCCTCTGTAAGGTATAACATGATCCCGTAGTATACCTAATGAATTACCAACTCCGCCTACTGATAACCCATTAAATACACTACAAGGGATTTTAAAACTTTTCTTACTTCTTTTACAGTGGTGAGCACTATTTACTGGTGTTAAAAACCTTTCTGAACTGAAGTGATAGAACTAACTCATTTGTATTATTTGGAATTTCTGTAAAAATTTTGACAGAGTGCCATCTGTATTTTGGATAAAACAGTTCTTCAGAAGACCTGTAAAAAGCACTTCAATATATTTCCAAATCCCAACTCCAACATTTTTCTCAACACAACATTTTTCTCAACTCAAATCCACAGTGATTTTCAAAGACTAAGATACAAAAACATAATACAATTTTTACAAGCTAAAATAACTCATAATTATTTTACAACTTCAATGTACAATTTGAATTTACAACTGCTCAAAACCAAAAAACAAAATATACATACAGTGAATATACATTTCAGTACAAAATGCAAAATGTTGGTATACTCATTATACCCGGTAGTCTCTCGCTGGAGGTACTAGCAGCCTACTCTGCTGCCCTGTCTGTCTGTCTACCTGCGACAGCAATAAAAAGCTATTGTTGAGACAATGTCTCAGTGGTGCACAACATTAACCAAATACAAATTTAAATCACAATTCATAATTCAAATAAATAGTGGATACTTAAAAACCATAGTTAAATTCAAGACAATAATGTCATAAGGAATTTAACACAATATTACAATAAATCTTAGTAACCAAAAATAGTTAAATTCAAAAGACAGTAAATGTCAATAAGAATTTAAACTTTATTTCACAAATTATCAAATCGCATAATAACACAATTTAGTCGAATAGTTTAAGAATACAATGTTGCCAATTCATTCACAACTTAAGCCATGACACAAATTTCCGATCAATGCCGCGTTGTACACCACGACAAAGCAATCACAACCCCACTAATCGAAATCAATGAGGAAGGGAGCTAGCTATATAATGAGTACTCATTCGATCACCTCAACTGGTAAACCAGAGAGGGAGAAAAATAAACGATCACGACTCCATAAATGGAGAAGGAAAATAGCTAAACAGAAAAGGAAGACTAAAGCTGATGGAGGCAAAGGAAAGTGTTTCCACTACCAAAAGGATGGGCACTGGAAAAGGAACTGCCCAGAATATCTTGCTTCTCTGAAGGACAAGAAGGATACACCTTTCGAAGGTATGTCCATATCTTGTTATTTAGATTCTGATGATACTCATAGTTCATCTGACTTGGGTTTTAGATCTTGGTGCAGTTCTCACATTTCTAATGATATGCAGGAACTAGCAAATAGTAGCAGCTTGCGTTCTCAAGATATTAGAGTCCGGATTGGTAATGGCTCAACTGTTGAAGCTTTAGCCATAGGATCTAAATCTTTTTACATGTTTGGACATGTTTTGTGTTTAGATAATATTTTATATGTACCTGATGCTTTTAAGAACATCATTTCTATATCTAGTTTGACTAGAAATGGCTATGAATTTCAGTTCACAGATGATGTTTGCAATATTTATTTTGAAAATAAATATGTTGGTTCGGGTTATACGAATGATGGTCTTTATTATTTGGATAATAATGACATACACAAATTGAATGTAAGTGATCTAAAAGAATGCAATACCATGGTGAAAACCAACTCAAGTTCAAAATATATTTGGCACTTAAGGTTATATCATGTTGTAGAAGATAGGATTGCAAAACTGGAGAAAATGGGGATTCTATCCTCATTGGGCTCTGAGCCTACTCCAACTTGTGAATCTTGCCTTCAGGGCAAATGACTAGATCACCCTTTGTTGGACAAGGGCTAAGAGCTGAAAATATTTTGGAGCTAATACATAGTGATGTATGTGGTCCATTTAAAGAAATGGCTAGAGGGGGCTTTCATTATTTTATTACCTTTACTGATGATAAATCAAGATTTGGGTATTTGTATTTGATGAAATACAAACATGAATCCTTTGAAAAGTTTAAAGAATTTAAATCTGAAGTAGAAAATCAAACAGGAAAGAGTATTAAAGCTCTTCGATCAGATCGTGGAGGTGAATATTTGAGTACTAAATTTGATGAATACTTGAGAGAGCATGGCATTGTTTCTCAGCTGACTCCTCCAGGAACGCCACAGCTGAATGGTGTATCTGAAAGGAGAAATCGTACCCTATTGGATATGGTACGTAGTATGATGAGCTATACTGATATGCCAATCTCCTTTTTAGGGATTTGCATTAGAATCAGCTTTGTATATTCTGAATAGGATTCCATCAAAATCAGTTTCTTCCACACCTTATGAGATATGGCATGGAAGAAAACCAAGTCTTAAGCATGTTAAGATTTGGGGTTGTCCAGCTTATATCAAAAAGCTGAACACTGATAAATTGGAGACCAGATCAGAAAAAGGTCGATTTGTTGGATATCTAAAAGATAGTTTTGGATATTATTTTTATTTGCCTACTTCATAAAAGGTTGTGATAAGTAGAGATGCCACATTTCTTGAACAACAGTTTGTTCAAGAAGGAGGCAAAGGAAGGCAAATAGAGTTAGAATTGGAGAATTCTGACCAACCAACAGATCAGATGGATATAGATCCATCTAGTCAACCTATACCCATTGATGAAACATCTACAGCTGTTCCTCGTAGAACAACCAGGGTATCTCTATAACACCCCTAAGTTCGGTAGTGCGTTCTGCTGCTCCGGTGACCAGTGTTGTCCGGACAGCTAGGATGCCTAGAACTACACTTCAATATGAGTGAGGAGACATAAAATAATGAAATACAAGAAAAGAAAATATAAGAAAAGCAAAGGAAAAAATAATAGCAAAGAAAGATAATCAAGTTAAGCGAGCCGGGAAACCTAACGATGGGTGACCGCACCGGGAAGTCACGGCGTGGACCGTTGACTAGCCCTGGACTGCGGGGAACCCAAGAAAACATTTTTAGGACTTAAATAGACCCTTATTGAAGAATAAATATCATTAGAAAGATCAAAGAAAAATTAAATAATTAGTACAAAGAAAAGTGAGAAATCGAAAAACGGACAAAACCCGGTGTTACCGAAAAATCGGGAATGCAACCCGAACAGGGGCATTATGGTCATTTGACATCCCGAATTGTCTTTTGACCTAAATTTCCATTAAAAATAAATAATATTACACTTGGAAAATAAAATGAAAAATTAGTTTAGTGGTACCTAAAGTAAATAGCTAAAATCATGGGTTAATGTGGGATAAATGAATAATTAACATATAATATGATTTAAATTTGGTGAGTGGACCACTTGGGAATAAAATAAACATAATGGGGCAGTTGTAATTCCATCACATAAGCTGAAACTTCATCTTCCTCAAGGTTCCATTAAACATGCCGAATTGAAGGAAAAAGAAAACCCCATTGCCGTTTTCATGCAAGCTCACCTAACCTCTCCATTTCAACTCCAAACACTTAGATAGCTTCATCAAAAATTGTCTACACATCACAAGGAAGAGTTTAATACCAAATTTGAGAAGTTTAATCAAGGTTTGGTAAGTTCCAACCATAAGGTAAGTTTACATTTTTGAACTTTGCCTTGTTAAATCTTGTGTACATGTTATGGGTGTTGGATTTATGAAGAAAATTTGCAAGTTTGAAGAGTTATTGAAATGTCCATTTTGGACAGCCATGGAGTCATGTATTTAATGATTTATTATACATATATTTGATGAGAAATGGTGTTGATCATGGTGATTTAATATCCTAGTGAATTATTTCACATGTATATGGTGATTTTGCACTTGGAATGGAAATTGATGAATTGTAGGACACTTGGGTATTGAGGAAGATTTGCGGCAGCCTTGGAACTCTTGGATAAGTGTATGTGTTCATGAAGATATAGGCAGAATTGTAGCATTAAGGATTGATGGATATGTATATGAAATTGTTGTGTAAAGTGTATGTAAAAACTAGTAATGTTTATGTGTATGTGTAATTGTATTTGGACTTTGGAAATTAGAATTATATTTGGTGTGTTGAGAATAATTGTAATCTGCCCAAAGTAATGTTAATGTAAAGTGGAATATGTTTTTGGTAATGTACCAAAACAGATTTGGTAGGGAAGTAAACATATTGCAAGGTAACTGTGTGATTGATGTGTGTTTAAGCAAGGTAACTAAGGGCAGTGTACATTTTAGCCAATAAGTTTAAATGTGTAACCTCAATTGATATGAGACCAATTGGAGGTGGAACTAGGCACAAAATGTGCCAACTTTCATTGAGGAAGCATACCAAAATTCTGCTTGCAAGGTGACCTAAGAAAATGACCAATTCGGATTAGGTACAATTAGGACCTGAAAAATGACCAATTGGGCAGCAGTGAGTGTTTAGGCCATAACTCACTCAAAACAGGTCCAATTGACCTGAAATTTTAACCATGAATATTTAAGACCCATACCTACAAGTCTTATGAAGACACCAAAACCCAGAAATGACCATAAGCAAGTCAAAAAGCTTGCACAAGTTCGGGTCCAAAAACTGGCCGAACCAAAGTTGACCAAATTGACCTAAAATTAACCTAATTTGATGCCAATTGACCAGCAATAGTATAATGACCATAACTTGGTCTACTTAACTCGGATTGACCTGAAATTTTGCCCCGCGTGCAATAAGACATAGATCTACAAGTTTGTAGTTTTGACCGAAACCCAAAAACTGAGGGAACTAGGTCGTCCGGTTAGGTCAAACTAGTATCCCGAAATCCAGTAATTTGCAATGAAATGCAAGAAAACGCAATATATATAGAATTGAATTTGGTAACACGTACCAATCCTAAAACATTATCGAATGTGACATATTAAGGACACCAAAACCTAATTTACCTAAAACGCATCGAGGGTCGGTATATTAGGTGATTAAGCAAATAAAGGTATTCAGTGAATAATTGAGTTCAGTGAATTACTTATCGAACATTATCGTTAGAGGCAAATTAATGTAGTACTGAAACACTTCAAATTGTGTTTCTCAGTTAACAAGGACTCAGCAAAAGGGAAAGAAATACTGAGTCAAGACCAGGAGACAAATATCAGAGGTTTGTGCACAACAACTATTTCTCTTGAATTATTTTCAATTGAAATAAATATTGACTATTTGTATATTATTGTTTTAAATTGTGGAAATGTATTTGAATGGATATTTATTGCTTGAAAAGCATTGTAAATGATTTGAAACTGTGAGAAATTGTTTGAATGATATTTATGGATACTTATCGCTTAAAAAGCATTGTAAATGGTTTGAAATTGTGGAAAAATTGGTTTAGTGGGATTTGTGAAATTCGAAGTTAATTATGAATTGTGTTGCCACTTTGTGAATGAAGTTATGACTTTGGAAATTTATTGGATTCTCACAAATCATTTGAATAAAATGTTTGGAATTGATTTTGTGTTCACACTTAGCATGACAGTATCGTATCATTCCTTCTCCATTTATGGAGTCGTGATCATTTATTTTTCCCTCTCTGGTTTACCAGTTGAGGTGATCGGATGAGTACTCATTATATAGCTAGCTCCCTTCCTCATTGATTTCGATTAGTGGGGTTGTGATTGCTTTGTCGTGGTGTACAACGCGGCATTTATCGGAAATTTGTGTCATGGCTTAAGTTGTGAATGAATTGGCAACACTGTATTCTTAACTTATTTGACTAAATTGTGTTGTTATGCGATTTGATAATTTGTGAAATGGAGTTAAATTCTTATTGACATTTACTGTCTTTCGAATTTAACTATGTTTTGATTATTGAGATTTATTGTGAGATTGTGAAATGAATTTAAACTCTTATTGACATATACTGTCTTTTGAATTCAACCATGATCTGACTTACTGAAATTTATTGTGATATTGAGAAATAGAGTTTAAATTCTGGTTGACAATTATTGTCTTGAAATTAACTATGGTTTTAAGTATCCACTATTTATGTGAATTATGGATTGTAATTTAAATTGTATTTGGTTAATGTTGTGCACCACTGAGACATTGTCTCAGCGATAGCTTTTTATTGCTGTCGCAGGTAGACAGACAGACAGTGCAGCAGACTAGGCTGCTAGTACCTCCAGTGAGAGACTATCGGGTATAATGAGTATACCAGTATTTTGTATTTTGTAATGTAATGTATGTTCACTGTATGTACATATTATTTTTGGTTTTGAGCAGTTGTAAATAAAAATTGTACATTGAAGTTGTAAAGTAAATTATGAGACATTTTGACTTGTAAAAAATTGTATTATATTTTCTCTATCTCAGTCCTTGAAAAATTACTGTGAATTTGACTTGAGAACTGTGTTGGGTTGAGAAAAATGTTGAAGTTGAGATTTGGAAATTTATTGAAGTGTTTTTCACAGGTTTTCTGAAGAACTATTTTATCCAAAATACAGATGGCACTCTGCCAAAATTTTTACAGAAATTCCAAATACTCCAAATGTGTTAGTTCTATCACTACAATTTAAAAAGGTTTTTAATACCTGTAAATAGTGCTCACCACTGTAAAAGAAGTAAGAAAAGTTTTTAAAATCCCTTGTAGTGTATTTAATGGATTATCAGTAGACGGAGTTGGTAATTCATTAGGTATACTACGGGATCATGTTATGCCTTACAGAGGGGTAGGGTGTGACAATCTCGCCCACCAGTGAGATATGGTTTTCTTCATGAAGAAGAACAAGAGTTGTCTACTCATGAACAAGTAGATCATGGAGATGATCCACTTACCTAGAAGAAGCTATATCAGATATAGAATCTTCAAAATGGATTGATGCTATGAAATCCGAGATTGATTCCATGTATAAGAATCAAGTTTGGGATCTTGTTGACCCACCTGAAGGTATTGTACCTATAGGGAACAAATGGGTTTTCAAGAAGAAAATTGGTTCTGATGGAAAGGTAGAGACCTATAAGGCAAGGCTAGTAGCGAAAGGGTTTCGCCAAAGGCAAGGAATCGACTATGAGGAGACTTTCTCGCCTGTTGCCATGCTTAAATCAATTAGGATTTTGTTAGCAATAGCTGCATACTATGATTATGAGATTTGGCAGATGGATGTCAAAACAGCTTTTCTCAATGGATACATTGAAGAAAACATTTTCATGGAACAACCTAGGGGTTTTGAATCCCAAGATGGTTCCAAGGTATGCAAGCTAAAGCGATCCATTTATGGGTTGAAACAAGCTTCGAGGAGTTGGAACATCCGTTTTGATGAAGCCATTAAATCCTTTGGTTTTATCAAAAATGAGGATGAGCCATGTGTATATAAGAAGGTTAGTGACAGTGCTATCACTTTCCTTATCTTATATGTGGATGACATACTGTTGATGGGTAATGACACAGGTATGTTGACAACTGTAAAGATATGGTTGTCAAATACATTCTCCATGAAAGACTTAGGGGAGGCAACCTATATTCTTGGGATTCGCATCTATAGAGATAGAGCGAAAAGAATAATTGGTTTATCCCAAAGTCTATACTTGGAAAAGGTGTTAAAGAGGTTTAACATGCTTGATTCCAAGAGAGGATTGTTACCAGTGAGACATGGTATCCACCTTTCTAAAGAGATGTCTCTAAAGACACCTGAAGAAAGAGATAAGATGGCTAGGATTCCATATGCTTTGGCTATTGGAAGTTTAATGTATGCAATGTTGTGTACTAGGCCTAATATCGCATATGCTGTTAGTTTGACTAGCAGGTATCAATCCAATCCAGGTTTGGAACACTGGATAGCTGTTAAGAATATCCTTAAGTACTTGAGAAGAACTAAGGATTTATTCTTGATTTATGGAGGTGGAGACTTGCAATTGGATGGTTATACTAATTCTGATTTCCAATCAGATATCGATGATAGAAAGTCTACCTCTGGATATGTGTTCATTTGTAATGGAGGTGCAGTCAGTTGGAAGAGTTCCAAACAGAGCATGACTGCAGATTCCACTACAGAGGCTGAGCATATTGCTGCATCAGATGCTGCAAAGGAAGCTGTTTGGATAAAGAAGTTCGTGACAGAACTTACAGTAGTTCCTTCCATTGAGTCAGCAGTTCCATTACATTGTGACAATAATGGAGCAGTCATACAGGCTAAGGAACTAAGGTCTCACTAGAAATCCAAACACATAGAAAGGCGCTACCACATTATCAGAGAAATAGTTGGGCGAGGCGATGTAGCCATGCAGAAAATAGCATCAGCTGAAAATCCAGCTGATCCATTCACTAAGCCTATGTCACAGACTCAGTTAGACCGACATCTTGAGAAGATAGGTCTAAGATATTGTAATGAATGGCTCTAGTGCTAGTAGGAGATTGTTAGTAGTATGCCCTAGAGCATATCATTTAGTATGTATCTTGTACATATTTTATTATTAAAAGGCATTTCCACTTTTCCGATTACATAATATATTTATGTGTAATAGAAAAGGTCCATTGATATTATGTTAGAAATATTATTCTTAAGTTGTTAAGAATATGAGTGACAATATTTCTAGTACAAAGTATCATAAATAGGTTCACAATCGAGGATACTTCATAATAAGGACATGACTTATCCAGAAAGATTGTATTCATATTTGTTCCCAAGTTATTTATATGAGATATAAATAAGATGGAATGGTGAGTCTCATGCCATATAACAAATATGATAGGCACTTATAAATGATAAGTAGGCTGAACCAGTGACACTTATGATAAGCACATGGAGTTTACTCTTATCAATGTTTTGTCATAAATCATATCAGTGCATATAATCTTTAGACCTGAGATAGCACAGTTATCTTGTATATAGGTAGTTTGAGTTTGATACTGCTTTCATACTTGTACTGTGTATGGGTATATGGGCATGTGTTGGCTCCTACTAGTTATATATGGAGGTAGGTGTTGATCAAGATGGAATCTGTTCCTCTAAGTAAATAGAGATAAAATCCTATGTTCATTTAATTGTTCTTGATGTTTCAAGTTCTGGCCAGATAGATAGATTTATTCAAAAAAGAGTTTCTGATGAGAAAATCTTTTTAATCAAGAACTGGAATTAAAAGAGAACATAATATTCATAGCAAATGGAGTTTGACATAAACCATGACTCCAGCTTGAGTTGGGATTTTGTAACAGAGAGATTCTAGTGCATGGCAACATATGATTATAGGTTCATTTAAGGTAAACCTTATTACTAATTGGGTGGCCATGGCATGCTATGCTAGGTGTTAACCATGGTCTATGAGGTTCATAAAATGATTTAGAGAAATCATTTATGGTAAGAAAGAGTTCTGATGATATTAAAAGTTGATATCATGTCTCATTGCCAATTAGTGATGAGCCTAGTAAGTCACACACATACACAAGTTATCACCTATTTAAATATGATTTAATTAATTAATTAAAGAGTTTAATTAATTAATTAAATAGGTTTGGTTTGCAATTAAATTGCAAAGTCCCTAGCATGACTTGAAACCAAATCTAGATTATTGGATGTGTAGTATAAATTAAATTTATATTTAAAGTGTTTAAATATGAATTTAATTAATGAGAAATTAATTAATAGAGATTAATTAATTAATTTATATTTGATATAAATTAATTAGAAGAAGAAAAATAATTATTTTGGGTTAAGAACTCAAAATTAAGACACAGGGGCATTTTGGTCATTTCACAGTGTGACACGTGGCACCTGTTAGTAGTATGCCCTAGAGCATATCATTTAGTATGTATCTTGTACATATTTTTAATAATAAAAGGCATTTCCACTTTTCCGTTTACATAATATATTTATGTGTAATAGAAAAGGTCCATTGATATTTTGTTAGAAATATTATTCTTAAGTTGTTAAGAATATGAGTGACAATATTTCTAGCACAAAGTATCATAAATAGGTTCACAATCGAGGATACTTCATAATAAGGACATGACTTATCCAGAAAGATTGTATTCATGTTTGTTCCCAAGTTATTTATATGAGATATAAATAAGATGGAATGGTGAGTCTCATGCCATATAACAAACATGATAGGCACTTATAAATGATAAGTAGGTCGAACTAAAGGACACTTATGACAAGCACATGGAGTTTACTCTTGTCAATGTTTTGTCATAAATCATATCATGCATATAATCTTTAGACTGAGATAGCACAGCTTATCTTGTATATAGGTAGTTTGAGTTTGATATCGCTTTCATACTTGTACTATGTATGGGTATATGGGCATGTGTTGGCTCCTGCTAGTTATATATGGAGGTAGGTGTTGATCAAGATGGAATCTGTTCCTCTAAGTAAATAGAGATAAAATCCTATGTTCATTTAATTGTTCTTGATGTTTCAAGTTCTGGCCAGACAGATAGATTTATTCGTAAAAGAGTTTCGATGAGAAAATCTTTTAATCAAGAACTGGAATTAAAAGAGAACATAATATTCATAGCAAATGGAGTTTAACATAAACCATGACTCCAGCTTGAGTTGGGATTTTGTAACAGAGAGATTCTAGTGCATGGTAACATATGATTATAGGTTCATTTAAGGTAAACCTTATTACTAATTGGGTGGCCATGGCATGCTATGCTAGGTGTTAACCATGGTCTATGAGGTTCATAAAATGATTTAGAGAAATCATTTATGGTAAGAAAGAGTTCTGATGATATTAAGAGTTGATATCATGTCTCATTGCCAATTAGTGATGAGCCTAGTAAGTCACACACATACACAAGTTATCACCTATTTAAATATGATTTAATTAATTAATTAAAGAGTTTAATTGATTAATTAAATAGATTTGGTTTGCAATTAAATTGCAAAGTCCCTAGCATGACTTGAAACCAAATCTAGATTATTGGATGTATAATATAAGTTAAATTTATATTTAAAGTGTTTAAATATGAATTTAATTAATGAGAAATTAATTAATAGAGATTAATTAATTAATTTATATTTGATATAAATTAATTAGAAGAAGAAAAATAATTATTTTGGGTTGAGAACTCAAAATTAAGACACAGGGGCATTTTGGTCATTTTGCAGTGTGACACGTGGCACCATGAGATGGTGACACATGGCATAACACATAAGCTTGCCAAATGTTTTTTAATCATGTAAGATGATTAAAATCAAGATTAAATATAGGTTTGACACTTGGCACAATGTGATTGGGTCACTTAAACCTAGAGCTAATCAAAAGGTGACATGTGGCTAGGGTTTAATGTGTTAACCTAGCTATTTAAGTGTGGTTATGAAAAGAAAACATAACCAGCAGCCTCTCCTCTCATATGTCACGCCACTTTGAGCCTCTCCAGCTATTTCTCTTCATCTCTCATCAATTCAAAGAGATTAGCCATCAATCTCTTGAATTAAGAACACTAGAAATTGTTTCTAGTGTCCTGTTTACATCTCTAATCTCTTAAAAGGCAGAACTTGAATTTCTAATTAATAGAAAAGGCTTTAGAAGCTGTTCAAGGGCTGCCATAGGTGTTCTTGGTGTGGACAAGCTAGAGGGACAACATCTGGTGTCCTGAAGACGAATCTCAAAGGCGCAGACACGCTGCAGCACATCAAGAGGTTAGTGTAATCGTTCTTGATTTAATCTAGGGTTCTAAAATTAATCTGATTAATTTTAAAATCTTAAATGGCAAATACAGATCCAAAAACATATTAAAAGAGTTTTAATATGTTGTTTATCATTGAAATCAAATAGATAAAAATAAATCTTGCATGGTGCTTGTGACCCTAGGTGAAAATTTTTGAATTCAATGGTATAATCTTGTGTTTTTCACGCCTGTTCCTTCAATTGGTATCGAGCCACTATATTTGCCATTTAGATTGTTGATTATATAATTTAATTGTGTGTTTGATCATGAGATCAAGAGATTCATTGCTGGTTGGATCATGAGGTGTGGCGGCACACATGGTGGAGCCACCATTGGTGGCGGCAACAATGGTTCCATGGGTGGTTCAAGGTTTGGCTTTTAATTCTGCAATTGTTGTATGATCTAAGGCCTATTCTTTGACTAATTAAAGTGTTTAATTAGTTGTTTTAATCACACAATTAAATTATGATTCAAATCAGAATTTTAAAAATTGTTTGAATATGATTCAAATCTGAATTTTAAAAGTTGTTTGAATGTGATTCAAATCTGAATTTTTAAAGTTGTTTGAATCATATTTAAATCTGATTTTTTAAAATTGATTCAATAAAATTCAGATCTGATTTTTTAAAAAATATTTGAATGTGATTCAAATCTGATTTTTAAAAATGTTTGAATGTGATTCAAATCTGAATTTTTGAAGTTGTTTGAATGTGATTCAAATCTGAATTTTTAAATTTGTTTGAATGAGATTCAAATCTGAATTTTTAAATTTATTTGAATCATATTCAAATCTGGATTTTTAAGTTGAATATGAGATATTCAATTTAATTTAATTATGTATGTTTTATTTAATTGTTAAATAGTGATATGCATGGTGGATGATCATGGACTATAAAAGACCAATGTGATTGGATTTATTTCTTTTATGTTTCTTTGGGATTGTAAATTAATTAATTTATTTTAATTTATTTTGGGCATGTATTATTAAGTTTGTAATATTTTTGGGTTGTAATTTCATTTATTTAAGTTCTTGTAAATTCGCCTTGGTATGCCAAGGATTACTATGTAATATTGGATTGCAAGAAGTTCAAGGAGGTCAAGAGCATTGGTGGGACCAGTGGGAGGAATTCAAGATCAAGTGTTGATTATGTACTCCTTCAGCAACTCTTGTAAAATGAATGAATGAAATGCACCTAGGAATGCCCTGATTCAATTCTTGGTGGCTCAGAATTGAATCCCTTAGAAAGTCCATGATCATACCATATTTACTGCTTATCCATGAATGCATGAGATGTATGGGAATGTATGCAATTATATGATATATGCATGCTAAATGGATAATGTGTAAAGTGAGACCTTAATAGTAATTAGGATGGCTATAAAATCTTCCAAACAAATGATTAAGTTGGAAATGTTATAATTAAAGTAATTATAACATAAGCCCTCCATTGGGGCAATTATTTTAAGAAATTTTAAATAGTTGCATGTGATGCAATTAATTTAAGAGATTTTCTTAAGAATAATTGTTAAGCATGAGATGTTGTAAATATGTAAATGGTTTGGTGGCCAATATTGGATGTACCTGAGGACATTAAAATTATTTGCATAATTACTGGCTCAATGGGATCAACTTAACTAATGCAAGATAAGTAAATATTGGATGTACATGAGATTTTGAGAATTATGGGCTAGTAAAAGGATTGAACCTCACATGAGATGTGATGGGCAAGGAGTTGCTCACTTATAGTTTATTGTAATTCCAATAATGGATGTACCTGAGGATGATCAATAGAATTATAAGAATTCAATCACCCACTAGAAATCCATCCAACTAGGATTTCCGTTTTCTACTTTGGAAGTGTAGGATTCGCTAAGTTAGTGGGATGACCAATTTGATTAAAAGACCATAATCATTTTGGTTAATTACATGATACATTTACTAATTAATGGTTATTTTCTGCGATTAATTTTACGATAAAAATGAGCACAAAACAACCACCACCATCCAATATCCTTGCAAGCATACTTGATCACAACAGTTGACAGGACCTAATCATGCGATTGGCTAAGAAATTTGAAACTTGTCTGAACCTTGAACATATAGGATATGTTCTAGATTCAAATGTTCCTGGTCCCTTACCTCCAGAGGCCACACAAGAGGAACATGAAACTTTGGACGAGTGGAAGGAGCATGATATGAGAGCTAAGTGTTACATGCTTGCTTCTATGAGTAATGAGTTACAGAAGCAACATGAGAACATGCAGAGTGCGAGTGAGATCCTCCTTCACCTACAAGAGTTGTATGGTGAGCACAGCAGGAATGCTAGGTATGAGATATCTAGACAGTTATTCCGTATGAGGATGTCTGAGGGACAGAATGTTGGGGATCATGTCCACAAGATGATTCGGTGATTGAGCGGTTGGAACATCTTGACTTCAACATGGATTTCCAACTACAAACGGATTTGATCCTTGATCCCTTCCTGAGTCTTTTGGGAATTTTGTGACAAATTTCCATATGACAAAACAGGAATGCACCTTAGCTGAATTACTCAACATGCTGGTTATTGCCCAAAAGAATATGCCAGGCAATAAAGGAAAAGAGGTAGCTTTGGTTGCATCTTCTTCTGCTGGAAAGTCCAATAAGAAGAAAGGCAATAAGAAAAAGAAACCTCAGATTCCTGGTCCTTCCAAGAAAATAGCTAAGCAGAAAAGGAAGACTAAAGCTGATAAAGGCAAAGGAAAGTGTTTCCACTGCCAGCAGGAAAGTGTTTCCATTGCCAATAGGAAAGTGTTTCCATTGCCAGTAAGAAAGTGTTTCCACTGGCCAGAGTATAGCAATCTAAAAGAACACAATGCCATGGTGAAAACCAACTCAAGTTCAAAATATATTTGGCACTTAAGGTTATGTCATGTTGCAGAAGATAGGATTGCAAAATTGGAGAAAATGGGGATTCTATTCTCATTGGGCTCTGAGCCTACTCCAACTTGTGAATCTTGCCTTCAAGGCAAAATGACTAGATCACCCTTTGTTGGACAAGGGCTAAGAGCTGAAAATATTTTGGAACTAATACATAGTGATGTATGTGGTCCGTTTAAAGAAATGGCTAGAGGGGGCTTTCATTATTTTATTACCTTTACTGATGATAAATCAAGGTTTGGGTATTTGTATTTGATGAAATACAAACATGAATCCTTTGAAAAGTTCAAAGAATTTAAATCTGAAGTAGAAAATCAAACAGGAAAAAATATTAAAGCTCTTCGATCAGATCGTGGAGGTGAATATTTGAGTACTGAATTTGATGAATACTTGAGAGAGCATGGCATTGTTTCTCAGCTGGCTCCTCCAGGAACACCACAGCTGAATGGTGTATCTGAAAGGAGAAATCGTACCCTATTGGATATGGTACGTAGTATGATGAGCTATACTGATATGCCAATCTCCTTTTGGGGATTTGCATTAGAATCAGCTTTATATATTCTGAATAGGATTCCATCAAAATCAGTTTCTTCCACACCTTATGAGATATGGCATGGAAGAAAACCAAGTCTTAAGCATGTTAAGATTTGGGGTTGTCCAGCTTATATCAAAAAGCTGAACACTGATAAATTGGAGACCAGATCAGAAAGAGGTCGATTTGTTGGATATCCAAAAGATAATTTTGGATATTATTTTTATTTGCCTACTTCACAAAAGGTTGTGATAAGTAGAGATGCCACATTTCTTGAACAACAGTTTGTTCAAGAAGGAGGCAAAGGAAGGCAAATAGAGTTAGAATTGGAGAATTCTGACCAACCAATGATCGAGATGGATATAGATCCATCTAGTCAACCTATACCCATTGATGAAACATCTACACTTTGTTCCTCGTAGAACAACCAGGGTATCTCATCCACTGAGATATGGTTTTCTTCATGAAGAAGAACAAGAGTTGTCTACTCATGAAGAAGTAGATCATGGAGATGATCCACTTACCTATGAAGAAGCTATAGCAGATATAGACTCTTTAAACTGGATTGCTGCTATGATATCCGAGAGTGATTCCATGTATAAGAATCAAGTTTTGGATCTTGTTGACCCACAGAAGGTATTGTACCTATAGGGAACAAATGGGTTTTCAAGAAGAAAATTGGTTACGATGGAAAGGTAGAGACCTATAAGGCAAGGCTAGTAGCGAAAGGGTTTCGCCAAAGGCAAGGAATAGACTATGAGGAGACTTTCTACTTTGTTGCCATGCTTAAATCAATTAGGATTTTATTAGCAATAGCGCATACTATGATTATGAGATTTGGCGGATGGATGTCAAAGCGACTTTTCTCAATGGATACATTGAAGAAAACATTTTCATGGAACAACCTAGGGGATTTGAATCCCAAGATGGTTCCAAAGTATGCAAGCTAAAGCGATCCATTTATGGGTTGAAACAAGCTTTGAGGAGTTGGAACATCCGTTTTGATGAAGCCATTAAATCTTTTGGTTTTATCAAAAATGAGGATGAGCCATGTGTATATAAGAAGGTTAGTGACAGTGCTATCACTTTCCTTGTCTTATATGTGGATGACATACTGTTGATGGGTAATGATACAGGTATGTTGACGACTATAAAGGTATGGTTGTCAAATACATTCTCCATGAAAGACTTAGGGGAGGCAACCTATATTCTTGGGATTCGCATCTATAGAGATAGAGCGAAAAGAATAATTGGTTTATCCCAAAGTCTATTCTTGGAAAAGGTGTTAAAGAGGTTTAACATGCTTGATTCCAAGAGAGGATTGTTACCAGTGAGACATGGTATCCACCTTTCTAAAGAGATGTCTCCAAAGACACCTGAAGAAAGAGATAAGATGGCCAGGATTCCATATGCTTCGGCTATTGGAAGTTTAATGTATGCAATGTTGTGTACTAGGCCGGATATCGCATATCCTGTTAGTTTGACTAGCGGTATCAATCCAATCCAGTTTAGAACATCTGGATAGTATCCAAGAATATCCTTAAGTACTTGAGAAGAACTAAGGATTTATTCTTGATTTATGGAGGTGGAGACTTGCAATTGGATGGTTATACGATTACGATTTCCAATCGGATATCGATGATAGAAAGTCTACCTCTGGATATGTGTTCATTTGTAATGGAGGTGCGATCGGTTGGAAGAGTTCCAAGCGAGCACATTGCAGATTCCACTCATCGAGGTGAGTATATTCTGCATCGAGATCTTGCAAAGGAAGCTGTTTGGATAAAGAAGTTCGTGACAGAACTTACAGTAGTTCCTTCCATTGAGTCAGCAGTTCCATTACACTGTGACAACAATGGAGCAGTCATACAGGCTAAGGAACCAAGGTCTCACCAGAAATCCAAACACATAGAAAGGCACTACCACATTATCAGAGATATAGTTGGGCAAGGCGATATAGCCATGCAGAAAAATAACATCAGCTGAAAAATCCAGCTGATCCATTCACTAAGCTTTTGTCACAAGTTCAGTTAGACCGGCATCTTGAGAAGATGGGTCTAAGGTATTGTAATGAATGGCTCTAGTGCTAGTGGGAGATTGTTAGTAGTATGCCCTAGAGCATATCATTTAGTATGTATCTTGTACATATTTTTAATAATAAAAGGCATTTCCACTTTTCCGTTTACATAATATATTTATGTGTAATAGAAAAGGTCCATTGATATTTTGTTAGAAATATTATTCTTAAGTTGTTAAGAATATGAGTGACAATATTTCTAGCACAAAGTATCATAAATAGGTTCACAATCGAGGATACTTCATAATAAGGACATGACTTATCCAGAAAGATTGTATTCATGTTTGTTCCCAAGTTATTTATATGAGATATAAATAAGATGGAATGGTGAGTCTCATGCCATATAACAAACATGATAGGCACTTATAAATGATAAGTAGGCCGAACCGGTGACACTTATGACAAGCACATGGATTTTACTCTTGTCAATGTTTTGTCATAAATCATATCGATGCATATAATCTTTAGACTGAGATAGCACAGTTATCTTGTATATAGGTAGTTTGAGTTTGATCTCGCTTTCATACTTGTACTATGTATGGGTATATGGGCATGTGTTGGCTTCTGCTAGTTATATATGGAGGTAGGTGTTGATCAAGATGGAATCTGTTCCTCTAAGTAAATAGAGATAAAATCCTATGTTCATTTAATTGTTCTTGATGTTTCAAGTTCTGGCAGACAGATAGATTTATTGAGAAAGAGTTTACGATGAGAAAAATCTTTTAATCAAGAACTGGAATTAAAAGAGAACATAATATTCATAGCAAATGGAGTTTGACATAAACCATGACTCGGCTTGAGTTGGGATTTTGTAATGAGAGATTCTAGTGCATGGTCACATATGATTATAGGTTCATTTAAGGTAAACCTTATTACTAATTGGGTGGCCATGGCATGCTATGCTAGGTGTTAACCATGGTCTATGAGGTTCATAAAATGATTTAGAGAAATCATTTATGGTCAGAAAGAGTTCGATGATATTAAGAGTTGATATCATGTCTCATTGCCAATTAGTGATGAGCCTAGTAAGTCACACACATACACAAGTTATCACCTATTTAAATATGATTTAATTAATTAATTAAAGAGTTTAATTGATTAATTAAATAGATTTGGTTTGCAATTAAATTGCAAAGTCCCTAGCATGACTTGAAACCAAATCTAGATTATTGGATGTATAATATAAGTTAAATTTATATTTAAAGTGTTTAAATATGAATTTAATTAATGAGAAATTAATTAATAGAGATTAATTAATTAATTTATATTTGATATAAATTAATTAGAAGAAGAAAAATAATTATTTTGGGTTGAGAACTCAAAATTAAAACACAGGGGCATTTTGGTCATTTTGCAGTGTGACACGTGGCACCATGAGATGGTGACACATGGCATAACACATAAGCTTGCCAAATGTTTTTTAATCATGTAAGATGATTAAAATCAAGATTAAATATAGGTTTGACACTTGGCACAATGTGATTGGGTCACTTAAACCTAGAGCTAATCAAAAGGTGACATGTGGCTAGGGTTTAATGTGTTAACCTAGCTATTTAAGTGTGGTTATGAAAAGAAAACATAACCAGCAGCCTCTCCTCTCATATGTCACGCCACTTTGAGCCTCTCCAGCTATTTCTCTTCATCTCTCATCAATTCAAAGAGATTAGCCATCAATCTCTTGAATTAAGAACACTAGAAATTGTTTCTAGTGTCCTGTTTGCATCTCTAATCTCTTAAAAGGCAGAACTTGAATTTCTAATTAATAGAAAAGGCTTTAGAAGCTGTTCATGGGCTGCCATAGGTGTTCTTGGTGTGGACAAGCTAGAGGACAACATCGGTGTCCTCAAGACGAATCTCAAAGCGCAGACACGCGGCAAGACATCAAGAGGTTAGTGTAATCGTTCTTGATTTAATCTAGGGTTCTAAAATTAATCTGATTAATTTTAAAATCTTAAATGGCAAATACAGATCCAAAAACATATTAAAAGAGTTTTAATATGTTGTTTATCATTGAAATCAAATAGATAAAAATAAATCTTGCATGGTGCTTGTGACCCTAGGTGAAAATTTTTGAATTCAATGGTACAATCTTGTGTTTTTCACGCTTCCGTTCCTTCAGCACCATGAGATGGTGACACGTGGGATTACACATAAGCTTGCCAAATGTTTTTTAATCATGTAAGATGATTAAAATCAAGATTAAATATAGGTTTGACACTTGGCACAATGTGATTGGGTCACTTAAACCTAGAGCTAATCAAAAGGTGACATGTGGCAAGGGTTTAATGTGTTAACCTAACTATATAAGTGTTGTTATGAAAAAGAAAAGCAACCAGCAGCCACTCCTCTCCTTTGTCACGCCATTTTGAGGTTCTTCATCTATTCTTCTTCATCTCTCATCAATTCAAAGAGATTAGCCATCAATCTCTTGAATTAAGAACACTAGAAATTGTTTCTAGTATCCTGTTTACATCTCTAATCTCTTAAAAGGCAGAACTTGAATTTCTAATTAATAGAAAAAGCTTTAGAAGCTGTTCAAGGGCTGCCATAGGTGTTCTTGATGTGGACAAGCTAGAGGGACAACATTTGGTGTCCTGAAGACAAATCTCAAAGCGCGAACACTGCAAAGTGCATCAAGAGGTTAGTGTAATCGTTCTTGATTTAATCTTGGGTTCTAAAATTAATCTGATTAATTTTAAAATCTTAAATGGCAAATACAGATCCAAAAACATATTAAAAGAGTTTTAATATGTTGTTTACCATTGAAATCAAATAGATAAAAATAAATCTTGCATGATGCATGTGACCCTAGGTGAAAATTTTTGAATTCAATGGTATAAACTTATGTTTTTCACGCTTCCGTTCCTTCATATTTTACCACATATTGTTAATCATTTTGGCAGCTTACAATCACATTCAACATACACCATAAAGTGCAGAATTTGTCAAACTCAATTACAACAATTTAATCACCTATTCATGCTCATTTACATGTCCAACCTCACACCATCACACATATACCCAAGCTGCCCTAACAACTATCACAATTCAACATTAATATTCCATAATCCAAACATAAAATAACATCCTTATGGTTCACCAAACCAGGCTGCCGATTCATGCGTTTACATTCCATTAATTTCCAAGCTTGAAATTTCAAATACACATTCACATATACTAAGTATACATCACCCAAATAATTTCCTACACACATAAACATTTAATCAATCATTTAATTTACCATTTACAAGCAAAAATAAATTGTCTTCAAGGAGTTCCCATGGCTGCCAAAAGTACACATCCCCTTTTAAACATCAAACCTTAAAAATCTCTCCATAAATCAAACACCCATAACATCCTTACAAACTTTAATAAAATAATACTCAAAAACACAAACTTACCTATTGATGAGGCTTGTTAAATCTTCCTCAAAATCCCTTGATTTTAGTATCTACTTCTTCCTTGTGAGGTGGGGATCAAAATTACTGAAGAAACTTTGGTGTTTGGAAGTGGAAATGGAGGAGATTTGGAAGCTTCACACAATTCGGCTATGGAGGATTTGATGGAATTCATTTCGGCATGGGAGGAGGAATGAAGATGATGAAGTGTTTAGTGGGTTTACACCTGCCCACTTAAGGATTATTTTAACCCCATAGGGCTCCACTCACCATAGGATAATGATATAATATGTTAAATGTGTTAATTACTCAATTTGAATCCCATTTTTGCTATTTACATTAGGTACCCCTAATTTAATTTTTCATTATATTTTCCAAGTGTAATATCATGTATTTTCAATGGACATTTAGGTCAAAAGACAACTCGGGGTGTCAAATGACCACAATGCCCCTGTTCGGGTTATATTCCCGAATTTTCTGTAACACCGGGTTTTGTCCGTTTTTCGATTTCTCACTTTTCTTTGTACTAACTAATTAATTTTTCTTTGATATTTCTAATGATATTTATACTTCAATTGATGTCTCTTTAAGTCCTAAAAATATTTTCCAGGATTCCCCGCGGTCCAGGGCTAGTCAACGGTCCACGCCGTGACTTTCCGGTGCAGTCACCCATCGCTAGGATTCTCGGCTCGCTTAACTTGGTTGCATTTCTTTGCTATTATTTTTCCTTTGTTTTTCTTGTATTTTCTTTTCTTGTATTTTATTATTTTATGTCTCCTCACTCATATCGAAGTGTAGTTCTAGGCATCCTAAAGTGACCTAAAAATGACCTAAAGTGACCATTTTGATACATTCTGTCCAGCATTGGTAGATTGATCATAACTTGGCCTACACAACTCAGAATGACCTTAAATTTTTCCCCACGTGCAATAAGACATAGACCTACAAGTTTGTAGTTTTGACCGAAACCTGAAAACTGAGGGAACTAGGTCATCCGGCTAGGTCAAATTAGTATACCAGAATCCAACAAATTGCAATAAAATGCACTATACATGAAAATGAATTGGGTAACATGTACCAACACTAAAAGGCTATTAAATATGACACATTGGTAACATTAAAACCTAATTCACCTATAATGCATCGAGGGTCAACACCTTAGGTTGACTAAGGAAATAATAGAATTCAATAAATTAAGTATTAAGTTTTATTCTTAGAGACATTATAAATAAGTACTGAAACACTTCAAATTGTGCGTTTCAGTTAGCAAAGACTCAGGGAAAGGGAAGAAAACACTGAGTCAGGGCCAAGAGACAGTTATCAGAGGTTTGTGCACAACAGTTATTTCTTTTGAATTTTTCAATTGAAATAAATTATGACTATTTGTATATTATTGTTTTAAATTGTGAGAAATTGTTTGAATGATATTTGATGGATACTTATTGATTGAAAAGCATTGTAAATGGTTTGAAACCACAGGTATCATGTATATTGATTGAATTCCTCACTAGCTTGTCTAGTGTGATGAATTGAATTCCCTCTTTGGCTGAAGTGTTGAGGTGTGTGCCTGTTGAGGACGAATAGAATGAGTACTCATATTATTGCTAGCTAATTATGTTATTCCTCATTAGCCATCAGCTTTTGGAATGAATTGAATTCCTCACTAGCCATCGGCTTTTGGGACGAATTGAACTTTGGAACATGATTAAGCTGTGTGTGTGATTTATTGATATTTATTGTGATATTGTGAAATGGAGTTTAAATTCTTTATGACAGTCATTATCTTTGAATTTAACTATGGTTTTAAGTATCCACTATTTATATGACTTATGATTTGTGATTTAAAGTTGCATTGTATTAATGTTGTGCACCAGTGAGACATTGGCTCAGTGATAGCTTTTCATTACTGTCGCAGGTAGACTGACTGACAGGGCAGCAGACTAGGCTGCTAGTACTACACTGAGAGATCATCGGGTATATTAAGTATACCATATTTTGCATTTTGTATTATAATGTATGTTCACTGTATGTATATAGTGTTCTTGGTTTTCAGCAGTTATAAATTAAAATTGTACATTGAAGTTGTAAAATAAATTATAAATTATTTTGGTTTGTAAATATTGTGATATATTTCTTTTATCTCAGCCTTTGAAAATACTGAAAAATTATTGTGGATTTGAGTTGAGAAACATATTATGTGGATTAAATGTTGGAGTTTGAGATTGAGAAATATATTTGAAGTGCTTTTTACAGGTTTTTGAAGAACTGTATTATTCAAAATATAGATGGCACTCCGCCAAAATTTTTACAGAAATTACTAATAATTCAAATTTGTTAGCTGTTTCACTTCAGTTCAAAAAAATTTTAACACCTGTAAATAGTGCTCACCACTGTAAAAAGAAGTAAGAAAAGTTTTAAAATCTCTTATAGTGTATTTAATGGGTTATCAGTAGATGAAGTTGGTAATTCATTAGGTATACTACGGGATCATGTTATGCCTTACAGAGGGGTAGGGTGTGACAAGCCATTTCCTCCATGAAAGCTCACCCAAGCTCCCAAGCTCACCAAATCTCACTTGAAACCCTTACCTAGCTTCACAAAAAATTTACTTAGCAACTTGAACATCCTCTAGGCAGCCAAAAGAGGAAGGAAAGTGCAAGTTTAGTTGGCTTGAAATTCTGCTCCAACAAGGTTAGTGTCCAACTCTTACTCCTTTTGCTTTAATTCATGTTCAATGGCATGAATTGTGTAGGAAATATAAGGAAATAAAGCAAACAATTGTGTGTGTGCAACTTACAATTTTTGGCAGCCAGGGTTAGCTAGGGTTTGATGATTTTGCTTGATAGAAAAATGGTTATGAGCAGCCTTTGGTAGTGGATGGGGTATTGAACATAATTAAGTAAATGAAATGCAAGAATTGTGCATGTATGAAATGAAAAAATTTGACACTTAAACAATTCTAGGTTTTGCTTATGTGATGGTTCATTAACTTTGTAATGGTCAATTAGTGACCATTTGAATGTGTATAATGAGGAAATGAAGTGAGTTGAGGCTTGGCATTTGAGTGTGGGTGAGCTGCCTTAGCTGACCTACAAGACTGAGCATGAGTCTAGTAGGTTTGGGCAGTTATAAATGGAGTTGTAGAGGTTTAATTGGTGCAAGGCCAATTGGACATGAAACTAGACACATAATGGCACAACTTTGGTATAGAAACCTTGCCCAGAAAACCAAACCAAGTTGACCTAAAAATTGCCCTAATCTGGGTGACTTACATTCTGCTTGGGCAAAATGTCCAAATGAATAGTGTCTATTCATTTGGTCATAACTCAGTGTAGAAAGGTCCAATTGACCTGAACTTTTACCAGCGGAAAGCTGAGATATAGATTTACAACTTTCATGAAGAAACCTAACCCAAAGTTTGACCATAACATATTCAAAAAGTGACCTGCAGTCACTGGATAAAACACTATAGATTTGGTCAGTCCAGAAAATCTGGAAAGTTTGCAATCCGGCTAGTTATGGTGTTTAGGCCATAACTTGAGCTACAAAACTCCAAATGGAGTGATTCAAAAAAATAAATATAACTAGACACAATAAGGAACAACTTTCATGTTGACAACTTTACCAAATTCCTACTGTAAAAATGATCAATGGAATAGTAAACACAAGGCTTGAAATCTGAAAATTTTGAGCAACTAGCACTAAGCTTAGAAATGGTTTTGGCAACCAATACCAACAACTTTAGAATGCAAAATATGGTATGTTGAGAGTATTAGAACCAATGTACCTATTGCCTATGCAAAAGTCAACATTTTAGTTGACTAATGAAATGAATAGTAACACCTAAACTTAAATTTCAAGAATTGTACAATTTAAAAGTGTAACACGCCCTAGTATACCTAGCAAGATTGGTTTGGATAGGTTGGCATGCCAATAGGGTTCAGTTAGCAGTACTGCACATGGCATTATGCCATTTTGTGATTTTAAGGCTTTTAGCCATTCTGACATTGTGATGATACTTGGCCTTGTGCCTAATATTTATTACAGCTCATTAGCTATTCTGCTGCACACCGGGAGATACATATGTGACCGATGGTGTGACGGCTCGAGGTACTTGATACCCAGTGCCTGTTTACCCATTTATCCAGTCCAGTCATTCAGTATAGGTTACTTGAGCAACCAAAAATGAAAGTGGATAAATTTAATGAAATAATGAACATAACAAGTACAAAATCAATAAGACTATAAATAATTATAAAAAATTTATCTGCATAAGACATCAATACATTCACTGCATATTTATTTTCTGTTATTTCTTTTTTATTTTATTATTGGCACCACTAAGCATTATTGCTTAGCGCGTTACTTTTGCCACGCGTAGGTTCTAGAGAGACCGACCGAGAGCCCAGTAGACCACAAACTGGGTGAGACCTTTTGCACCTCTGCATAGTGTCTGTGTCACCTCACCGACGTCAGTGCATTGGTAGGACACTAGGTTTCATTTAGGGTATTTTGTAATTAACTTTTATTTTCTCATATGTAATTGAAACTTATGTAATGTATTTTGGTATTAATGTAAATAGTGAAAATTGTGTTTATGAATGAAAAAGTGAATATTTATTTATGACTTTTACATGAATATCATATGAGATGAATGATTGAGAAATGGAAATGTTGTTGAAAAATATTGAGATTTTGTTGATGAAATGGAGTTTGGGATTGATTGAAAATTTTGGAAGTGTTTTTTACAGGTTCCGAAGAACTGTTTTCTCCATTTTTAGCCGGTACTCTGTCGGATTTTCTATAAAACTTGTGGAATCTCAAATAAATTTATGATTTCAATAAATGACTGAAATGAATTATATTTCGCAAATTGTACTTCATAACTATGAAAAAAACAAATTAAGAAGAATAAAAATGATTGAATTAAAATAGGGTGTTCCGGTACACTGTATGGCATATCTTGCTCACCTATACTGTAGACGGGTAAGGGGTGTCGCACACAATGTTTGCCTTATGGCATGAGACTCACCATTCGGTCCCATTAGTTTCTCATACTAATTTATGGAAACAAACAAAGATGACAATCATTCCAGATAAATCATGTCCAATGAGGTATCTTAGATTGTGAACCGAATTTATAACACATATACTAGAATGTTCTGTCACTCATATTCTTAACAACTTAAAAATGGAACATCTAACAAGATGTTAAAGGACATTTTCAATTAAATTTAAACTATTTAAAAATAAAAGAAAAAGATATATGCCATTAAAAAATAAATATTTACAAGATACAATACATGATATGCTCTAATACATACTACTAACAAACCCGCCATGTGTTTTCTACCTTGTGTTGCATGTCCATTCTCACAAAATTCTTAGAACATCATCAGTGTTCATAAGGCCTTTAAATCATCTCAAAACAGGACTTTAAATCCTATTGAATTTTCATTATTAGGACCTTCACTGCCTTTACATATGCATAACTCCAAGGCTACCAAAATACATCATGGTCATACTATTCCATGATATGATGCATAAAGAAGTAAAGATTTATATCGATGATATGATTATCAAATCTAGAGGAATAGAAAGCCACGTAGAAATTTTACACGAAGTGTTTGAAAGGCTGAGGAAATATAATATGAAATTGAATATTGTGAAGTGCATGCTAAGGGTAAAGTTTGAAAAATTATTGGGGTAAATTTATTGTTACCGAGAAAGGGATGAAAATTGATATTGATAAAATTAAAGCCATTCACGGAATGTTGCATCCAAAAACAGAGAGAAGTTTATAGCTTTCTAAGAAAACTGAATTACATTTCCTGATATATCTCTAATCTCATAGGCACGATAGAGATAATTTTCAAATTGCTAAAAGAGAATAATAATACAAAATGGGATGGGGATTATTAAGGATCTTTCAAAATGATCATGGAGTATGTATCGAATCCTCCCATCTTAATTAGTTCCCCTATACCTGGTAGACCATTAATCTTATACATGACAGTTTTTTAAGTATCTACGGGTTATTTCTTAGGGCAGCATGATGATATGGAGAAATGAAATAGTGCCATTTATTATTTAAGCAAAAAGTTCAATGAACGCGAGGTGCAGTATTCATTTAGGGGAGGATAGCAAAATGGCCAGTCATGTTATCACAATATGACATTGTTTACATAACAAGAATGTCACATTCTACCCCTCCGTAAGGCATAACATGATCCCGTAGTATACCTAATGAATTACCAACTTCGTCTATTGATAACCCATTAAATACGCTACAAGGGATTTTAAACCTTTTCTTACTTCTTTTTACAGTGGTGAGCACTATTTACAGGTGTTAAAAAATTTTTTAACTGAAGTGAAACCAGATAACACATTTGAAGTATTAATAATTTCTGTAAAAATTTTGGCAGAGTGCCATCTGTATTTTGAATAAAACAGTTCTTCAAAAACCTGTAAAAAGCACTTCCAATATTTTGTTCAATCCCCAAACTCCAATATCCAATCAACACAATAAGTTTCTCAATATTTGCCAACTAAAATCCTGTCACATCCCGACTTAGCGGGCCCCAGCTCAAGCCCCTCTCTGGGTGGCCATCTTGCCGGCGTACCCCCCTAGAGGCCGGCGGTGCGACTCACAAGGTACTGTCCGCTTTGGTGGAGTTCAATCCCTTCGCCCTGCAGAGCTAGGATTCGAACCCTTATCACCTCACGGGTTTGCTTCGCCTCTTACCAATTGAGCTGAAACATGTCACACCCTACCCCTCTGTAAGGCATAACATGATCCCGTAGTATACCTAATGAATTACCAACTCCGTCTACTGATAACCCATTAAATACACTACAAGGGATTTTAAAAACTTTTCTTACTTCTTTTACAGTGGTGAGCACTATTTACAGGTGTTAAAGGCTTTGGTGAACTGAAGTGAAATAACTAACTCATTTGGTTTATTTGGAATTTCTGTAAAAATTTTTGGCAGAGTGCCATTTGTATTTTGGACAAAACAGTTCTTCAGAAAACTTGTAAAAAGGCACTTCAATAATTTTCCAAATCTCAACTCCAATACATTTCTCAACACAACAATTTATCAACTCAATTCCATAGCAATTTTTCAAAGTCTGAGATAAGGAAATATAATACAGCTTTTACAATCCAAAACAACTCATAATTATTTTACAACTTCAAGGTACCATTTAATTTACAACTGCTCAAAACCAAAACAATATGTACATACAGTGTCATACATTACAGTACAAAATGCAAAATATTGGTATACTCATTATACCCGAAAAATCTCTCATTGGAGGTATATGCACCTAGTATGTCACCTGTCTGTTTCTACTGCGACAAAGAAATAAATAGCTATCGCTGAGACAATGTCTCAGTGGTGCACAACATTAACCAAATACAATTTAAATCACAATTCATAAGTCATGTAAATAGTGGATACTTAAAATCATAGTTAAATTCAAGACAATAAATGTCAACAAGAATTTAAACTCCATTTGTCAATATCACAATAATTTTCCATAAGTCAGATCATGTTTGAATTTAAAAGACAAGATATGTCAATGAGAATTTAAATCAATTTCACAATCTCACAATACATAATAATGCAATTTAGTCGAATAATTTAAGAATACTGTGTTGCCAATTCATTCACAACTTAAGCCATGACACAAATTTCCGATCAATGCCGTGTTGTACACGACGACAATGCAATCACAACCCCACTAATCGAAATCAATGAGGAAGGGAGCTAGCTATATAATGAGTACTCATCCGATCACCTCAATCGTAAACCAGAGAGGAAAAATAACGATCACGACTCCATAAATGGAGAAGGAAAATAAACGATCACAACCCCATAAATGGAGAAGGAATGATACGACATCTTGTCATGCTAAGTGTGAACACAAAATCAATTCCAAACATTTTATTCAAAAGATTTGTGAGAATACAATAAATATACAAACTAATAGATTCAATCATAAAATTGAAACCCAATTCATAATTAACTTCAATTTCCACAAAACCATTTACTGATTTTCAATCAATAAGTTTCCATCAATATCATTCAAACAATTTTTCACAGTTTCAAACCATTCACAATGTTTTTCAATCAATAAGTGTCCACCAAACACATTTCCACAATTTAAAACAATGATATGCAAATAGTCAATATTTATTTCCATTGAAAATAATTCAAAAGAAACAGTTGTTGTGCACAAACACAATTTAAAACAATAATATACAAATATTCAATATTTATCTCAATTGAAAAATTCAAAAGCAATAGCCGTTGTGCACAAACCTCTGATGACTGTCTCCCTGGTCTGACTCAGTATTTCCTTCCCTTTCCCTGAGTCTTTAGTAACTGAGAAACACAATTTGAAGTGTTTCAGTGCTAATTTAATTTGCCTCTAACGATGGTGTTTGGTAAATAATGCACTGAACTCAATTATTCACTTAATCACCTAATATACCGACCCTCGTTGCGTTTTAGGTAAATTAGGTTTTAGTGTCATTAATATGTCACATTTGATAGGGTTTTAGATTTGGTACGTTTTACCAAAGTCATTTCCTTGCTTAGTGCATTTTAATGCAAATTGCTGGATTCCGGGACACTGGTTTGACCTAACCGGACGATCTAGTTCCCTCGGTTTTCGGGTCTCGGTCGAAACTACAAACTTGTAGATTTAGGTCCTATGGACCGCGGTACAAAATTTCAGGTCAATCCGAGTTAAGTAGACCGAGTTATGGTCATTACACTCTTGCTGGTCAATTGGTACCATTTTAGGTCAATTTTTGGTCAATTTGGTCAACTCTGGTTCGGCCAGTTTTTGGACCCGAACTTGTGCAAGTTGTTTGACTTGCTTATGGTCATTTCTGGGCTTTGGTGTCTTCATAAGACTTGTAGGTATGGGTCTTAACTATTCTTGGTCAAAATTTCAGGTCAATTGGACCTGGTTTGAGTGAGTTATGTCCTAAAAACTCACTGCTGCCCAATTGGTCATTTTTCAGGTCCTAATTGCACCTAATCCGAATTGGTCATTTTCTTAGGTCACCTTGCAAGCAGAATTTTGGTATGGTTTCTCAATGAAAGTTGGCACATTTTGTGCCTAGTTTCACCTCAAATTGGTCTCATACCAATTGAGGTCACACATTTAAGGTTATAGGTTAAAATGTACACTGCCCTCAATATGCCTTTCACACCCCACTTCAAACACATATTTACTTTGCAAAGTTTACTTCCATACCCTACCAATCTGTTTTGGTACATTACCAAAAGCATTATCTACTTTACATTAACATTATTTTGGGCAGATTACCATTACCCTCAACACACCAAATATCATTCACAATTACAATTTCTAATTACCATTACAAACACACCTAACCATTACAAATTTTACATACACTTTACAATATCAATCTACATACATCTCATCAACCTTCTAGGTCAATATTCTGCCCACACTTCCTTCAATATATACCATTACTCAAGTGTCCCCAAGCTGGCGCAAACCATTCTTCAACATCAAAGTGCCATCCAATTTACCAATTCCCATCGAAGTGCATAAATCACCATATAAACATGAAATAATTCACTAGGTTACTAATTCATCATGATCAACACCATTTCTCATCAATTATATGCACAAATATCTCATCAAAAACGTGACTCATGGCTGTCCAAAATGAAAACAACAATAACCCTTCAAACTCAAAATTTTCCTTCACCAAACCAACACCCATAACATGAACATAAACTTTAACAAAGAAATTCTCAAAAATGCAAACTTACCTTTAATTGTAACTTGCTAAACCTTCACCAAACTTCTCAAAATTGGTATCAATATCTTCCTTGTGATGTGTAGACCATTTTTCATAAAGCTACTTAAGGGATTGGAGTTGAAATGGAGGGAGGAAATCAAGCTCAAAACCAAACGGCAATGGAGGTTTCAAGGTTCTTCATTTCGGCAATTTTGAGAGGACTTGACGAAGATGAGATTTCAGGTGGTTAGTGGACCTACATCAGCCATATTTCATGTTTAATTAATCCTATAGTGGTCCACTAACTAAAATTAAATCATATTATAAGTTAACTTTCACTTATTCCACATTTAACCCATGATTTTAGCTATTTTCTTTAGGTACCACCAAATTAATTTTTCATTTTATTTTCTAAGTGTAATACTATTTATTTTTAATGGACATTTAGGTCAAAAGACAATTCGGGGTGTCAAATGACCATAATGCCCTGCTCAAGTTACGTTTCCCGATTTTTCAGATACTGAAGTTTTGTCTGTTTTTCGATTTCTCACTTTTCTTTGTACTAATTATTTAATTTTTCTTTAATCTTTCTAATGAGATTAATCCTTCCATAAGGTTCTATTTATGTCCTAAAATGTTTTTCCAGGGTTCCCCGCAGTCCAGGGCCAGTCAACGGTCCACGCCGTGACTTCCCGGTGCGGTCACCCATTGCTAGGGTTTCCGGCTCGCTTAACTTGGTTACATTTCTTTGCTATGATTTTTTCCTTTGTTTTTCTTGTATTTTCTTTTCTTGTATTTCATTATTTTATGTCTTCTCACTCATATCGAAGTATGGTTCTAGGCATCCTAGCTGTCCGGACAACACTGGTCACTGGAGCAGTAGAACGCACTACCGAACTTAGGGGTGTTACAATTCTCCCCCCCTTAAATAAATTTCGTCCACGAAATTTTACCCAGTAGTCATCTTACAATAGTCATACGTTTATTTTCTCCTTTCTATATGATCGTATAATATTCTTTTCCTCAAATTTGTTTAAGTCTTTTAACAATCTAATACAATGTTTGATTTGTTTGGATAACACCAATCTCCTCTTACTATTATCTTTGTCTAATATTTGGTTCACGTTGCTTCTTGAATGACCCTTGAGGTCATGTTAGAATCATTCATCAGTCATTGGTCCTCTGACCATTCTAATCCATAGTCTTCCTCACATTCGTAATATTTCTTTGTTACATATGAATCAACTGTTCAAATCTCTACTTCCGTAACTCTTTTTATCTGTCAATATTCTATAACTTACTTCCTTTTGTAATTAACAGAAACCTTACTATGATATAAATTTTTAGTTTTAGATCACAAATTAGGATTTTCAAACTTATTTCTAACAATTAAATTCATCTGGCATAACTATACCAAAGCAGATCTTTGTTGGCAACTATTCTCATCTAGATATACTATCGGGTATGCGTAGCTCTACACAATAATCTCAAGTTAGTCTTGAAATCTGCAGCTTACTCAATAGATCAAACTTTCCTATCTTTTATCCTTTTGAATTCACGATATCCGAACTTATTACGATTACAATATCCATTAACAATTACTAACAAGAACATCTCCGCCTTCATCTAGAGCAATTCTATTTACGTAACTTATTTTTACGTCCTCTTGCCTTACATTAAGTAGGCTCGCCAATTAGCTTATAATTTTATGGTGTGTCACAAATACTTTTCACGATAAACTCTTCCAAAACTAATTTCACTTGTTATCACAATCCTTATCCTAAAGGACTAGTCACTAATGCATCAAAATTTATTTCCCGACCTCTGTCCTAACGGACTTGTTACTAGCACCTCAAAATCCATTTTTGTACTGGAGAGAATGCAATCAATGATGCTAGCACACACATAAGAATGGGTAGAACCGGATCGATTAACACAAACACATCCTGGTTAAAAGTTGAGAAGGTACCAGCCATAACATCGAGATATCTCGCCTCTTCCTCTATCTCATGGCATAGACTGCATCGGAGCACTATCTTGCTCGATTGTTTTATTGTGCCTTGGCTGCTGGGTTACCTCTACCCCTCTACCTCTGTTTGGGTGGTGTGAACTCGGTGATAGGGCTCGAATCGACCTTCTTCGCAGTAGTAGGAGGTGGTCCAACTCTGCGACTCTGGTGCGATCCTTGGCAAAGTGTCCCATGCCTCCACAGTTATAACAGGCTCCAATAGCCTTATAGCATATCCCACCATGATATCTTCCACAATTTTCACATTGGCGGGAATGGTAGGAACCTCGGTACTATCTTGACGGATAAAGGAGGTTTCTGTCCTGAATTTCCTCCCCTACCAGACTTCTTGCCACCTCTGTTGTGTCCCTCATAGTTCTTCCTCTTTCCAGTAGGACCACTGGAACTCTGTTCTACTGACTTTCCCTCTTCATCTGTCTTCTCTGATCTCTTTTTCTCAGGAGCAGTCTCAAACTCAACTCTTTCCAACTCTAGGGCTTGAGAAACAAGTTCAGAGAAGTTAGTATGTTTGAAGCCGAGCACTTGTACTCTGATACTGGGCTTCAAGCCAGTTTCAAACCTCTTGCATCTCTCCCTGCTGGTAGCAAGCAAGCTTACTGCATAGTGGCTAAGGCGGGAGAATTCTCTTTCATACTCACCACCGACCGCCTTTGTTTGGACTTAGGAATTCTTGTAGTTTCTGGTCTATATAGGCATCAGGCACATATTTCTGCCTGAATTCCCTGAGGAAGTCATTCCATGTTAGCACTGCAGGCTCTACTAGACTGTGGGGAATGGTTTTCCACCAGTCATAAGCATCCCCCTGTAACAAAGATACGGAGTATTCAAGTCTGAGCTCCTCTGTACAATGAAGTTTCTTGAATACCCTATCCATCCTCTCTAACCACTGTTCAGCCTCTAGAGGATCTGCTGTCCCCTTGAACTCTGTAGCCCCATATTTCATCAATTTATCATATTGCCTCGTAGGAGACTGTGGTTGTACCACTGGTGTCTGTATTGGGACTTGAGTAGGCGCATTACCAGCCATTTGTTGGAATATTGCAGCCATCTGCTGAGCGAACTGAGCAGGAAACTGCGGTACTGCAGGGGCTGGTGCTGCTGAACCACTAACATTTTGTAGGCCTGGGGCATCCCCTTGCACCTCAGCCTCAATAGACTGATCGACTGAACGATCACCCTCTTCCATATTCAATGCGAGGATCTTAGCTTTCCTGAACAATAACATAAGGATATTTACTCTCATTAGTGCATATTTATACTGTAATGTACTGTATGTATCAAACAATGATAATGAGCAGTTGTACTATGAAGAAAGAATATTCAAATAACAGGTGAAAACAGAATTTAAAAACTTTGCTCTGATACCACTAAAACATGTCACACCCTACCCCTCTGTAAGGCATAACATGATCCCGTAGTATACCTAATGAATTACCAACTCCGTCTACTGATAACCCATTAAATACACTACAAGGGATTTTAAAAACTTTTCTTACTTCTTTTACAGTGGTGAGCACTATTTACAGGTGTTAAAGGCTTTGGTGAACTGAAGTGAAATAACTAACTCATTTGGTTTATTTGGAATTTCTGTAAAAATTTTTGGCAGAGTGCCATTTGTATTTTGGACAAAACAGTTCTTCAGAAAACTTGTAAAAAGGCACTTCAATAATTTTCCAAATCTCAACTCCAATACATTTCTCAACACAACAATTTATCAACTCAATTCCATAGCAATTTTTCAAAGTCTGAGATAAGGAAATATAATACAGCTTTTACAATCCAAAACAACTCATAATTATTTTACAACTTCAAGGTACCATTTAATTTACAACTGCTCAAAACCAAAACAATATGTACATACAGTGTCATACATTACAGTACAAAATGTAAAATATTGGTATACTCATTATACCCGAAAAATCTCTCGCTGGAGGTATATGCAGCCTAGTCTGCTGCCCTGTCTGTCTCTCTACCTGCGACAGCAATTAAATAGCTATCGCTGAGACAATGTCTCAGTGGTGCACAACATTAACCAAATACAATTTAAATCACAATTCATAAGTCATGTAAATAGTGGATACTTAAAATCATAGTTAAATTCAAGACAATAAATGTCAACAAGAATTTAAACTCCATTTGTCAATATCACAATAATTTTCCATAAGTCAGATCGTGTTTGAATTCAAAAGACAGTATATGTCAATGAGAATTTAAATCAATTTCACAATCTCACAATACATAATAATGCAATTTAGTCGAATAATTTAAGAATACAGTGTTGCCAATTCATTCACAACTTAAGCCATGACACAAATTTCCGATCAATGCCGTGTTGTACACCACGACAAAGCAATCACAACCCCACTAATCGAAATCAATGAGGAAGGGGAGCTAGCTATATAATGAGTACTCATCCGATCACCTCAACTGGTAAACCAGAGAGGGAAAATAAACGATCACGACTCCATAAATGGAGAAGGAAAATAAACGATCACAACCCCATAAATGGAGAAGGAATGATACGATACTGTCATGCTAAGTGTGAACACAAAATCAATTCCAAACATTTTATTCAAATGATTCGTGAGAATCCAATAAATTTCCAAACTCATAGTTTCATTCATAAAATGGCAACCCAATTCATAATTAACTTCAATTTCCACAAAAACCATTTACAGTGCTTTTCAATCAATAAGTTTCCATCAATATCATTCAAACAATTTTTCACAGTTTCAAACCATTCACAATGTTTTTCAATCAATAAGTGTCCACCAAACACATTTCCACAATTTAAAACAATGATATGCAAATAGTCAATATTTATTTCCATTGAAAATAATTCAAAAGAAACAGTTGTTGTGCACAAACACAATTTAAAACAATAATATACAAATATTCAATATTTATCTCAATTGAAAAATTCAAAAGCAATAGCCGTTGTGCACAAACCTCTGATGACTGTCTCCCTGGTCTGACTCAGTATTTCCTTCCCTTTCCCTGAGTCTTTAGTAACTGAGAAACACAATTTGAAGTGTTTCAGTGCTAATTTAATTTGCCTCTAACGATGGTGTTTGGTAAATAATGCACTGAACTCAATTATTCACTTAATCACCTAATATACCGACCCTCATTGCGTTTTAGGTAAATTAGGTTTTAGTGTCATTAATATGTCACATTTGATAGGGTTTTAGGTTTGGTACGTTTTACCAAAGTCATTTCCTTGCTTAGTGCATTTTAATGCAAATTGCTAGATTCCGGGACACTGGTTTGACCTAACCGGACGATCTAGTTCCCTCGGTTTTCGGGTCTCGGTCGAAACTACAAACTTGTAGATTTAGGTCCTATGGACCGCGGTACAAAATTTCAGGTCAATCCAAGTTAAGTAGACCGAGTTATGGTCATTACACTCTTGCTGGTCAATTGGTACCATTTTAGGTCAATTTTTGGTCAATTTGATCAACTCTGGTTCGGCCAGTTTTTGGACCCGAACTTGTGCAAGTTGTTTGACTTGCTTATGGTCATTTCTGGGCTTTGGTGTCTTCATAAGACTTGTAGGTATGGGTCTTAACTATTCTTGGTCAAAATTTCAGGTCAATTGGACCTGGTTTGAGTGAGTTATGTCCTAAAAACTCACTGCTGCCCAATTGGTCATTTTTCAGGTCCTAATTGCACCTAATCCGAATTGGTCATTTTCTTAGGTCACCTTGCAAGCAGAATTTTGGTATGGTTTCTCAATGAAAGTTGGCACATTTTGTGCCTAGTTTCACCTCAAATTGGTCTCATACCAATTGAGGTCACACATTTAAGGTTATAGGTTAAAATGTACACTGCCCTCAATATGCCTTCCACACCCCACTTCAAACACATATTTACTTTGCAAAGTTTACTTCCATACCCTACCAATCTGTTTTGGTACATTACCAAAAGCATTATCTACTTTACATTAACATTATTTTGGGCAGATTACCATTACCCTCAACACACCAAATATCATTCACAATTACAATTTCTAATTACCATTACAAACACACCTAACCATTACAAATTTTACATACACTTTACAATATCAATCTACATACATCTCATCAACCTTCTAGGTCAATATTCTGCCCACACTTCCTTCAATATATACCATTACTCAAGTGTCCCCAAGCTGGCGCAAACCATTCTTCAACATCAAAGTGCCATCCAATTTACCAATTCCCATCCAAGTGCATAAATCACCATATAAACATGAAATAATTCACTAGGTTACTAATTCATCATGATCAACACCATTTCTCATCAATTATATGCACAAATATCTCATCAAAAACGTGACTCATGGCTGTCCAAAATGAAAACAACAATAACCCTTCAAACTCAAAATTTTCCTTCACCAAACCAACACCCATAACATGAACATAAACTTTAACAAAGAAATTCTCAAAAATGCAAACTTACCTTTAATTGTAACTTGCTAAACCTTCACCAAACTTCTCAAAATTGGTATCAATATCTTCCTTGTGATGTGTAGACCATTTTTCATAAAGCTACTTAAGGGATTGGAGTTGAAATGGAGGGAGGAAATCAAGCTCAAAACCAAACGGCAATGGAGGTTTCAAGGTTCTTCATTTCGGAAATTTTGAGTGGACTTGAGGAAGATGAGATTTCAGGTGGTTAGTGGACCTACATCAGCCATATTTCATGTTTAATTAATCCTATAGTGGTCCACTAACTAAAATTAAATCATATTATAAGTTAACTTTCACTTATTCCACATTTAACCCATGATTTTAGCTATTTTCTTTAGGTACCACCAAATTAATTTTTCATTTTATTTTCTAAGTGTAATACTATTTATTTTTAATGGACATTTAGGTCAAAAGACAATTCGGGGTGTCAAATGACCATAATGCCCCTGTTCGGGTTACGTTTCCGATTTTTCGGTATTACCGGGTTTTGTCTGTTTTTAGATTTCTCACTTTTCTTTGTACTAATTATTTAATTTTTCTTTAATCTTTCTAATGAGATTAATCCTTCCATAAGGTTCTATTTATGTCCTAAAATGTTTTTCCAGGGTTCCCCGCAGTCCAGGGCCAGTCAACGGTCCACGCCGTGACTTCCCGGTGCGGTCACCCATCGCTAGGGTTTCCGGCTCGCTTAACTTGGTTACATTTCTTTGCTATGATTTTTTCCTTTGTTTTTCTTGTATTTTCTTTTCTTGTATTTCATTATTTTATGTCTCCTCACTCATATCGAAGTATGGTTCTAGGCATCCTAGCTGTCCGGACAACACTGGTCACTGGAGCAGTAGAACGCACTACCGAACTTAGGGGTGTTACAAATCCACAATAATTTTTCGGTGTTTTCAAAAGGTGAGATAAAAGAAATATATCACAATATTTACAAGCCAAAATAATTTACAAATTTAGTTTACAACTTTAATGTACAATTTTAATTTATAATTTTAATTTACAACTGCTCAAAACCAAGAACAATATATACATACAGTGAACATACATTACAATACAAAATGCAAAATATGGTATACTCAATATACCCGATGAACTCTCAATGTAGCACTAGCAGCCTAGTCTGCTGCCCTGTCAGCTTGTCTACCTACGACAGCAATGAAAAGCTATCACTGAGCCAATGTCTCAGTGGTGCACAACATTAACAAAATGCAACTTTAAATCATAAATCATAAGTCGTATAAATAGTGGATACTTAAAACCATAGTTAAATTCAAAGACAGTGAATGTCATAAAGAATTTAAACTCCATTTCACAATATCACAATAAATATCAATAAATCATACACATAGCTTAATCATGATTTCATAGTCCAATTCGTCCCAAAAGCCGATGGCTAGTGAGGAATAACATAAATAGCTAGCAATAACATGAGTACTCATTTTATTCGTCCTCAACAGGCACACACCTCAACACTTCAGCCAGAGAGGGAATTCAAAGTCAATTCATCCCACTAGACAAGCTAGCGAGGAATTCAATCAATATACATGATAGCTGTGGTTTCTAACCATTTACAATGTTTTCAAGCAATAAGTATCCATCGAATATCATTCAAATAAATTTTCACAATTTAAACATTAATAGACAAATTGTCATAATTCATTTCAATTGAAAATTCAAAAGAAATAACTGTTGTACACAAACCTCTGAAGTGTAGCCTCTTGGCCCTGACTCAGTGTTTCCTTCCCTTTTCCTGAGTCTTTGCTAACTGAAACACACAATTTAAAGTGTTTCAGTACTCATTTATACTGTCTCTAACAATAAGGTTCAATAATTAATTAATTTAATTCTATTTTCTTTAGTAGTCAACCTTTAATGTCGACCTTTAATGCACTCTAGGGGAACAAGTTTTAATGTTACCAATATGTCACATTTTAGAGCATTTTAGTGTTGGTACATGTTACCAAATTCATTTTCAAGTATATTGCATTTTATTGCAATTTGCTGGATTTCGGTATACTAATTTGACCTAGCCGAATGACCTAGTTCCCTCGATTTTCGGGTTTTGGTCCAAACTACAAACTTGTAGGTCTATGTCTTATTGCACGCGGGAAAAAATTTCAAGTCATTCTAAGTTATGTAGACCAAGTTATGGTCAATTTACCAATGCTAGACAGAATGCACCAAAATGGTAGGCTTAGGTCATTTTCACTTCGACCAGTTTTGGTACCTGAACTTGTGCAAGCTATTTGGCTTAGTTCTGGCCATTTATGGGCTTTGATGTCTTCATAAGAATTGTAGATCTATGTCTAAACTATTCATGGTAAAAATTTTAGGTCAATTGGACCTGTTTTGAGTAAGTTATGGTCAAAACACTAACTGCTACCCAAATGGTTAATTTTCAGGCTTTCAAGTCACCTTCTAGGTAGAATTTAGGTAAACTTTCTTCATGAAAGTTAGCACATTTTGTGCCTAGTTTCACCTCCAATTGGCCTCATACCAATTGGAGTCACACACTTAAGGTTCTAAGCGAAAACATACACTGCCCTGCTACACACTCTTCATCACTTACCAATTACACATTCTATACTTACCAAGCTAACTCTTTCATGCCAATTCTGGTTTGTACCATATCATTAACACACTTAAAAACACATTTTGGTCATTTTGGACAGCTTGTAACCATTCTCAACATACACATTATAACTCAGAATTTTCCAAAGTCCATTTACATAATTTAACTATATGAACATACCTCATTTACATGTCTAAATCCAAACAATTATACACATACACATGCTGCCACCATAAGCATCATAATTCAATAAACCAAACCATGAAACAACACATTTCTAAATAAACTTTAAGGTTGCCAAATCACCTCATGAACACATCTCCTTTAAATTTGCTTTCAAGCTTCCAAAACCAAGTGCACTATCACACATACACTTAGTACACATTGTCTAAATCATTTCTATACACATAAACACTTACATCAACATCTTAAACAACCATTTACAAGTGAAAACAAGCTACACATGGTGAGTTCCCATGGCTGCCGAAATGGTGTTTCAGCATTAATCCATCAAACTTCAAAACTTCCTCCACAAAACAACTCACCACAACATCCACTTAAAGTTTAATGAAACAAAAATGGAAAATACTCACTTACCACTTTTGAAGCTTGATCAAAACCTCACTAAACTTCTTAAAATTGCTATCAAACTCTTCCTTGCAAGGTGAGGATTAACTTTAATGAAGGGACTTGGTGGAAATGATGGCTCAAAATGTGTTGCATGAAGCTTTCTCTCAATCGACCATGGAGGTTTCTCCCAAGGAAGTTTCGGCTGGTTGTCCCAAGGTTGAAGATGACAAAATTTTCTATCCATATGCTGATTAAAAGTCCACTTAGGTGATGTTAGTGGAGCACTAATGAAGTTATAATATTTGTTTAAATCAAAAGTTTCACATTTCCCACATTTAGCCTCATTTCTTTTACTATTTAAATTATGGACCACCATTTTAATTTTCATGGTATTTTCAAAGTTTAATGTCGTTTATTTTTAATGGACATTTAGGTCAAAAGGCAACTTGGAATGTCAAATAACCACAATGCCCCTATTCGGGTTACATTCCCGATTTTTCGGTAACACTGAGTTTTGTCATTTTCTCGATTTCTCGTTTTTCTTTGTACTAATTAATTAATTTTTCTTTGATATTTCTAATGATATTTATACTTCAATAAGTCTTTAATTATGTCTCGAAACTAAATTTCGAGGGTTCCCTGCAGTCCTGGGGTCGGCTATTGTCTGCGTCGTAACTTCCCTGTGCGGTCACCCATCGCTGCGGTGCTGGCTCGTTTAACTTAGTTTCATTTCATTGCTATTTTTTTTTTTTGTTTTTCTTGTATTTTCTTTTCTTGTATTTCATTATTTTATATCTCCTCACTAACTTTTAAATGTAGTTCTAGGCATTCTAGCTGTCCGGACAGATATTGTGGAATAGGAGTAGTTTTAGTATCCCTTGAAGGGAAACATTTCCTAGTTATGGTCAAGTTGAGAGTTGAGTGCATTAATAGTATTGTTGAGTATGAAGCCTGTGTCGGTGGTTTTTAAGCTATTATTAAGATGAAGGAAAAGAAATTAAAAGTATGTGGAGGTTTAACTTTGATAATTTACCAAGTCAAAGGGGAATGTCAAATCCTGGATCTAAAGTTAATCCCATACAAGAAGCATCTTTCAGAGTTGATTGAAAAGTTTGATGAAATCTCATTCGCACATTTAGGCCATGAAAAGAATCAGTTTGCAGACACTTTAGTCACTTTGGCAATTATGACCTGAATAGAAGCAAGAGTAGAGGCACAACTATTACCACTACAAAAAATAAGGTCAATCCTAGTATTGAAATAAGGGCGAGCTATGAAAGTGCCTTTTTTATTTAAAAGCTTATCCTATGCCTTTGTTTAGTAGAAGTAATGCAAGAATATGCCTTTATTTAGAGGCAATTGACATAGGCATATTGAGCACAACTTGTTAGTCTAGGTCAAATTTGTAGCAACAAAGATTTAATTGCTTTTATGCGTTAAGTTTGTGTTGGAAAATTTCACATTTTATAAACATGCAATTGCTAGTTCAGTGAATTACTTAACTCTAACGTTTTCCTCTAAAATTATCCTTTTCTAATTTGCATCAACTAATATTATGCATTAAGCAAGCGTTCTTCTGGTGTTCAAATCTAGGTTAGTTTCTCAATGTATCTCTACTCTATTATTGATGGGAAACACTTTCACTTGATAAGACTATTGATTTTTAAAAGGTATTATTTTCTTTTTTATTCTTATTATTATTGATGGAAAACACAATTCAATGCTTTGTGAAGTTTTCTTTTTTTTTTTTTTTTCTCTAAAATTCTATGCTTTGTGTAACTGTTTCAGTCTTTTACATCTTGATGTCCTACATTCCCAATCCATAGTCATATTGAATCCTAAGGATTGCATTGCTTTCCCGTTAATTCAACTAATTGTTTTTTTTTTTTTTCATATATGATATTCCTTATATCTCTTCCTTGTTTACAAAGGCCGACCTAAAACATTGTGTTATGGTGATAACAATTACTTGTTAATGGATTCTTCTTTCTAAAAATTAATATAATTTTATTTTTTAAATATGGTGGTTATGCACCTAAATGCTAGGTAAATTTCATATTAATTCATTTTAATTTTAATTTATATAAGTGATTGAGTTACTTTACATATAAAAATGACTCATCAAGTCATATTATAACCTAATCACTTATATCCACCCTTTCATTTGTATTCATTTCCAATGTGCATATATCTATTCCCAACACTTTGGCTAAATTTCACTTGCAATTTTTGCAAAAGTCCACCTAAAAGCATTGCCTAAGTAGTGCAATCACATGTCAATATAGTATCCCATCAAACTCGAACATCTTGCAACTATTGTTAGCTGTATGTTCAAATGTATTTAAAGCAACAGAGTATACTTTTTGTTATTCATCAAGCCCTGTGACTTCATTCCTGTGGGTTCTTTTTTCATTTTTTCTTTCATTTCTGTATAACTTCACAACAAACAAAAGAGATTCAAAAATTTTATTCCTGAACGACTGCAAATAATTTTCATGTGTAAACTTCTATTGCTTGCTTTTCCATAGGAAGTGGTATCTTTGATATAGGTTTAGTGTAATGTGAAGCCTTCAAGTTATATGCTGTAGCTTGAAAGACAGCAAATATGCATATCGTCCCCTGCTTCTGGCTAAGTTTCCATAGCAAGAATAAATTGAAAAATGGGAGATTATGGAGTCTGTCCATTATCTCCCCAAGAGAAAAGTCTATGTGGCTCATGATTGATGAAGAATGAAAGAATTGTATTATTAGGACTTAAAGGGTGTTAATTTTATGATTTGGAGGGGAGGAATTTTAAAAAGGGGTGAGGAGTAATTTAGAAAAAGGGGCATCGATGATGACGGGATGTTTTCTCCTATAGTGTCTTAATTGAATACAGTGAGAAAAAGGTTGGAAGGCTTTATATTGCTTAGAAAGTATCAACTTCTACAACTCTTGTTTTGTTTGCCCAGTTTTCCTTTGATTGTATTATAATAAACAATTTAACTGAAAAATTCATTTACTGCACTAAAGTCACATCTGGAGTTTAAGATTGGAAGGCTGGCCTATGTGGCCAATGTATAAAATCTATACATTAGAGAGAGGGAGAAAAAATTTTATTCAAGGTGGTAAGGATTAGGTGGTTATCTGTTTTTTATGTTGAGAGTATAGCAAGAGTGAAAAGGCTTTCTTCAAGTGTTTTGCTTCTCTACAAGTTGCACGTAGCTGATTAGTTTTACGTGCAATGGCCACAACTACAGAGAAAATATCCTTGAGCTCCTTATTTTGGTTGTCTTATGCAATTGATCATGTTCTAATGCTGTTGTGGCACTCACTAGAAACTTCAAGTTCTAAGTCTAATTTTCACTTTGAAGTTTCACTTTTTAGTGGTGCTCTAGTTCTTAGTCCCAAACTTCAGTTGCATGTTTAGAAGCAGAGATGCATATGTGCACTGTGGATGCCAAGGAGATGGGGAGAAAGAGACGAGAAAGTTAACTGCCATGAAGTTCTTATTGCAGAAATTTGTTGCTTACCTGATTTGATTGAATTCTAGATATATGTAATTTTTTTTTCAGCATCGTTATTGATTGGAATATACTTTAGAGGGTTGCTTCTATAATCTGATGTAAGCAAACATTTATCAATAAGACACGCATGACATCATGTATTGCTTGCTTAATTTGCATGTGAAATTTGTGTGTTTTAGGAGAGAATTCGGATTCAGAATTGGGACTCATACTGATGGAAACAAGAAAGTAAAACTTGGTAAAACAAGGAATAGCATTTTTCATTATAAAATAGGACCCCATTGCCCAATGTGAGTGGCATGAGTCATTGCAGTGATTGGTTTAATTCTAGGCCAAAATCTATCTATTTCTACAGATCATAACTGAGAAGACCTCCCTTACTTCTTGAACTCTGCAAGAACAGGGTATATGTTGTCGAAGGCAGTGTAGAAGTCATCCCTTTTCTTGGCTCCAGCGATCACAACGTTCCCAGAGACAAAGATAAGCAACACGAGCTTTGGCTGTTTCATGCGGTAGATAAGGCCAGGGAAGAGTTCAGGTTCGTAGGTGGAAAAGGCACCATGGGATGTGCAGGCAAACTTCTCAAGTCTGATAGTGAACTGAACATCGCAAGAGGCAACAATATTCTGAATCCTGAAGTCTCTAAACTTGGCAGGAAACCCTAGCTTCTGAATAATTCTTGCAAACTTCCTGGCAGCAAGTTTAGACTGCGCTTCGGTTTTTGCACCAGTGCAGACCATCTTGCCAGAGGCAAAAATCAAGGCAGTAGTTTTGGGATCTTTGATTCTCATAATCACAGCGGAGAAACGCTTAGGAAAGTACTCAGAATTGCGAGAATGCAGTGCTATGTGGTTAAGATCCAATACGCAGTCCAAATCTACTGTCGATACAATGTTCTGTATGGTAGGAACTATACCTGAAGGGTTGTTCCTCCTGGCAGCCATCTTCTCCTTCTTCTCCTTGGGTTATTGTACCTCCAAAGATTTGATGTCTTTTTTCTTTACATAGAAAGCAAGAAACAATATGAGAAATTAAAACATGGGATCGTATATATTTTATTTATTTTTCTATTGGAATATGAATTTATCTATCTATCTCTCTATATATAAATTATAGATATATATATTTATATATATAGAGATAAATAGATAAATTCATATCCCAATAGAAAAATAAATAAAATATATCCACTTTTTAAATTATTTAAATATTTTAATAAGATTCAAAATTTAGACAAAGATAGATAAATAGATAAATTTATATATATAGAGATAGATAGATAGATAAATTCATAACCCAATAGAAAAATAAATAAAATATATCTATTTTTTAAATTATTTAAATATTTTAATAAGATTCAAAATTTAAAATTATTAATGTTGCATAATTAATTTTATTTATTATAAAAAGATAATATATTTATATATGTATTTTTTAATAAACTAATAAAAACATTTTTAATTGTTATATTATTTTTAATATGAAAATTATAATTACAATATATATATATATATATATATATATATATATATATATATATATATATATATATATATATAAATTTCTAATTATTATTATTAACATACCCTAATTTTATTTGAATTCTAATAAGGTGTTTTTTACACCGTAGACTTTATTTCAAAGCAGAAAACTTTATCTTCAATAGCCAATAAAATCTTTAAAAGTTACATGATAAAACTTTTTAAAAAAATTACACTTATAAAATTTGTGTGATCTTCATTTATCAAATAAAATATATAGCTATATAATTAAAATTAATATATATATATATATATATATATATATATATATATATATATATATATATATATATATATATAGATAAATAGATAAATTTATATATATAGAGATAGATTGATAAATTCACATCCCAATAGAAAAATAAATAAAATATATCCACTTTTTAAATTATTTAAAATTTTAATAAGATTCAAAATTTAAAATTATTAATGTTGCATAATTAATTTTATTTATTATAAAAAGATAATATATTTATATTTTTTTTAATAAACTAATAAAAACATTTTTAATTGTTATATTATTTTTAATATGAAAATTATAATTACAATATATATATATATATATATATATATATATATATATATATATATATAAATTTCTAATTATTATTATTAACATATCCTAATTTTATTTGAATTCTAATAAAGTATTTTTTACACCGTAAACTTTATTTGTAACACCCCTAAGTTCGATAGTGCGTTCTACTGCTCCGGTGACCAGTGTTGTCCGGACAGCTAGGATGCCTAGAACTACACTTCAATATGAGTGAGGAGATATAAAATAATGAAATACAAGAAAAGAAAATACAAGAAAAACAAAGGAAAAATAATAGCAAAGAAATGTAACCAAGTTAAGCGAGCCGGAAACCCTAGCGATGGGTGACCGCACCGGGAAGTCACGGCGTGGACCGTTGATTAGCCCTGGACTGCGAGGAACCCTGGAAAACATTTTTAGGACTTAAATAGACCCTTATTGAAGAATAAATATCATTAGAAAGATCAAAGAAAAATTAAATAATTAGTACAAAGAAAAGTGAGAAATCGAAAAACGGACAAAACCCGGTGATACCGAAAAATCGGGAATGCCACCCGAACAGGGGCATTATGGTCATTTGACATCCCGAATTGTCTTTTGACCTAAATGTCCATTAAAAATAAATAGTATTACACTTAGAAAATAAAATGAAAAATTAATTTGGTGGTACCTAAAGTAAATAGCTAAAATCATGGGTTATTGTGGAATAAATGAACAATTAGCTTATTATATGATTATTTGGAGTTAGTGGACCATTAATGGATTAATATATACTAAGTGGGGCAGGTGTACATCCATTATCCAAGGCATAAACTTCATCTTCTTCATTGCACTAAACCTAGCCAAATTGAAGGGGAGGAGAAACCTCCATTGACGTTTCCTTAAAGCTTCATCCTCTCCCTCATTTCAACTCCAATCCCTTAAGTAGCTTCATGAAAAATTGTCTACACATCACAAGGAAGAGTTTGATACCAATTTTAAGAAGTTTAATCAAGGTTTGGCAAATTTCAACCATAAGGTAAGTTCATATTTTTGAAGATAGCTTTGTTAAGTTTTGTGTGCATGTTATGGGTGTTGGATTTGTGAAGAAAATTTTTGAGTTTGAAGAGTTATTGTTGTGTTCATTTTGGACAGCCATGGAGTCATGTATTTGATGAAATAATTGTGCATATATTTAATGAGAAAGGATGTTGATCATGATGATTTAATAACCTAGTGAATTACTTCATATGTATATGGTGAATTTTGCACTTGGAATGGGATTTAATGAATTGTAGGACACTTTGGTGTTGAAGGACAATTTCGGCAGCCTTGAAACTCTTGGATAAGTGTATGTGTTCATGAAGATATGGGCAGAATTGTGGCATTAAGTATTGAAGGATATGTGTATGAAATTATTGTGTAAAGTGTATGTAAAAACTAGTGATGTTTATGTGTATGTGTAATGGTATTTGAACTTTGGGAATTAGAGTTATATTTGGTATATTGAGGATAATTGTAATCTGCCCAAAGTGATGTTAATGTAAAGTAATATATAGTTTTGGTAATGTACCAAAATAGATTTGGTAGGGAAGTAAACATATTGCAAGGTAAATGTGTGTAATTGATGTGTGTTAAGCAAAGTAACTAAGGGCAGTGTATATTTTAGCCAATAAGTTTAAATGTGTAACCTCAATTGGTATGAGACCAATTGGAGGTGGAACTAGGCACAAAATGTGCCAACTTTCATTGAGAAAGCATACCAAAATTCTGCTTGCAAGGTGACCTAAGAAAATGACCAATTCGGATTAGGTACAATTAGGACCTGAAAAATGACCAATTGGGCAGCAGTGAGTGTTTAGGCCATAACTCACTCAAAACAGGTCCAATTGACCTAAAATTTTAACCATGAATAGTTAAGACCCATACCTACAAGTCTTATGAAGACACAAAACCCAGAAATGACCAGAAGCAAGTCAAAAAGCTTGCACAAGTTCGGGTCCAAAAACTGGCCGAACCAAAGTTGACCAAATTGACCTAAAATTGACCTAATTTGATGCCATTTGACCAGCAATAGTATAATGACCATAACTTGGTCTACTTAACTCGGATTGACCTGAAATTTTTCCCCGCTTGCAATAAGACATAGATCTACAAGTTTGTAGTTTTGACCGAAACCCGAAAACAGAGGGAACTAGGCCGTCCGGCTAGGTCAAACTAGTATCCCGAAATCCAGCAATTTGCAATGAAATGCAAGAAAACGCAATATACATAGAATTGAGTTTGGTAATACGTACCAATCCTAAAACATTATCGAATGTGATATATTAAGGACACCAAAACCTAATTTACCTAAAACGCATCGAGGGTCGGTATATTAGGTGATTAAGCAAATAAAGGTATTCAGTGAATTGTTTATCGAATATTATCGTTAGAGGCAAATTAATTTAGCACTGAAACACTTCAAATTGTGTTTCTCAGTTAACAAGGACTCAGCAAAAGGGAAAGAAATACCGAGTCAAGACCAGGAGACAAATATCAGAGGTTTGTGCACAGCAACTGTTTCTTTTGAATTATTTTCAATTGAAATAAATATTGACTATTTGTATATTATTGTTTTAAATTGTGGAAATGAGTTTGATGGACACTTATTGATTGAAAAATATTGTGAATGGTTTGAAACTGTGAAAAATTGTTTGAATGACATTGATGGATACTTATTGATTTAAAAGCATTGGAAATGGTTTGAAACCACAGCTATCATGTATATTGATTGTATTCCTCATTAGCTTGTCTAGTGGGACGAATTGAATTCCCTCTTTTGCTGAAGTGTTGAGGTGTGTGCCTGTTGAGGACGAATTGGATGAGTACTCATATTTTTGCTAGCTAGCTATGTTATTCCTCATTAGTCATCTACTTTTAGGACGAATTGAATACCTCATTAGCCATTGGCTTTTGGGACGAATTGAACTATGGATCATGATTAAGCTGTGTGTGATTTATTGATATGTATTGTGAGATTGTGAAATGGATTTAAACTCTCATTGACATATACTGTCTTTTGAATTCAAACATGATCTAACTTATGAAAATTATTGTGATATTGACAAATGGAGTTTAAATTCTTATGGACAATTACTGTCTTGAAATTGACTATGGTTTTAAGTATCCACTATTGATATGATTTATGAATTGTGATTTAAATTGTATTTGGTTAATGTTGTGCACCATCGAGACATTGTCTCGTGATAGCTTTATTCTTGTCGCGGTAGAGACAGACAGGCGTGCAGACTAGTGCATATACCTCCAACAAGAGATTTTTGGGTATAGTGAGTATACCACATTTGGCATTTTGTCTTGTAATGTATGACCTTTGTATGTACATTTTGTTTTTGGTTTTGAGCAGTTGTAAATTCAAATTGTACCTTGAAGTTGTAAATTAATTATGAGTTATTTGACTTGTGAAAATTGTATTATATTTCCTTATCTCAGACTTTGAAAAATTTCTATGGAATTGAGTTGATAAATTGTTGTGTTGAGAAATGTATTGGAGTTGAGATTTGGAAAATTATTGAAGTGTCTTTTACGAGTTTTCAAGAAGCTTTTATCCAAAATACAGATGGCACTCTGCCAAAATTTTTACAGAAATTCCAAATAAATCAAATGAGTTAATTGTTTCACTTCAGTTCACCAAAGTTTTTAATACCTGTAAATAGTGCTCACCACTGTAAAATAAGTAAGAAAAGTTTTTAAAATCCCTTGTAGTGTATTTAATGAGTTATCAGTAGACGGAGTTGGTAATTCATTAGGTATACTACGGGATCATGTTATGCTTATAGAGGGGTAGGGTGTGACATGTTTTAGTGGTATCAGAGTAAAGTTTTTAAATTCTGTTTTCACCTGTTATTTGAATATTCTTTCTTCATAGTACAACTGCTCAGTATCATTGTTTGATACATACAGTACATTACATTATAAATATGCACTAACAGGAGGAAATCTCCTTGTGTTATTGGTTCAGGAGATCTTAAATCCTCGCATTGAATATGGAAGAGGGTGATCGTTGATCGATCAATCTATTGAGGTGAGGTGCAAGGGGATGCCCAGGCCTACATAATGTTAGTGGTTGTTTGCACCAGCCCCTCTGATCTGCAGATTTCTGCTCGGTTGCTCGTGAGATGGCTGCAATGTTCCAACAAATGGCTGGTAATGTGCCTACTCAAGTCCCAATACAGACACCAGTGGTACAACAACAGTCTCCTACGAGGCAGTATGACAAATTGATGAAGTATGGGGCTACAGAGTTTAAGGGGACAGTAAATCCTCTAGAAGCTGAACAATGGTTAGAGAGGATGGATAGGGTGTTCAAGAAGCTACATTGTACAGAAGAGCTTAGATTTGAATACTCAGTGTCCTTACTACTGAGGGGATGCTTATGGTGGTGGAAAACCATTCCCCTGATGCAGTAGAGCCTGCAGTGCTAACATGGAATGACTTCCTCAGGGAATTCAGGCAGAAATATGTCCCTGATGCTTATGTAGACCAGAAGCTGCAAGAGTTCCTAAGTTTGAAACAGGGGAACAGATCAGTGGCTGAGTATGAAAGAGAATTTTCCCGCCTGAGCCATTATGCAGTAAGTTTGCTTGCTACCAGCAGGGAGAGATGCAAGAGGTTTGAAACTGGCTTGAAGCCCAGTATCAGAGTACAAGTGATCGGCTTCAAACACACTAACTTCTCTGAACTTGTTTCTCAAGCCCTAGAGTTGGAAAGAGTTGAGTTTGAGACTGCTCCAGAGAAAAAGAGATCAGAGAAGACAGAGAAAGAGGGAAAGTCAGTAGAACAGAGTTCCAGTGGTCATACTGGGAAGAGGAAAAACTATGGGGGACATGGCAGAGGTGGCAAGAAATCTGGTAGGGGAAGATATTCAGGACAGAGACCTCCCCTATCTGGTCAGCAGAGTACCAGAGGTTCCTACCCTCCCCGCCAATGTGAAACTTGTGGAAAAAATCATGGTGGGATATGCTATAAGGCTATTGGAGCCTGTTATAACTGTGGAGGCATAGGACACTTTGCCAAGGACGCACCGATGAGTCGCGAGTTGGACCACCTCCTACTCTGCGGAAGGGTCGATTCGAGAACCACTGTCACGAAGTTCACAACCACCCAGCGAGGTAGAGCGGGGTAGAGGTAACCAGTGACAGCCAAGGCACAGTAAAACATTCAGATCAAGATAGTGCTCCAGTCAGAGTCTATGCCATGAGACAGAGGGAAGAGGCCGAGACATCTGATGTTGTGGCTGGTACCCTCTCAACTTTTAACCAAAATGTATTTGTGTTATTTAATCCGGGTTCTACCCATTCTTATGTGAGTGCTAGCATCATTGATTGCATTGCTGTTCCATGTACAAAAATGGACTTTGAGGTGCTAGTAACAAGTCCACTAGGACAGGAAGTTAGAGTTAATAGAATGTATAGAGATTGTCCTTTGGTGATCCAAGGACACACTTTCCTGTCTGATTTCATTGAAATGCCCTTCAGAGATTAAGATATCATCTTAGGCATGGATTGGTTAGCTAGGCATCATGCCATGATTGATCGTAGGTGAAGAGTCACTTTTGGCCTTCCTCGATCTGATGATGTGGTGATACAAGGAGAGGCGATTATTGCCATCAAACATCATTTCGTTTGCACTAGCCGGAAAAATGATCGAGAAAGGGTGTGACGCCTACTTGGCACATGTGATAGACACCCAAGTGGGGAGTCGGCGTTGAAGGACATCGCTACTGATACATGACTTTCGGATGTGTTTCTGATGAATTGCTAGGATTACCTCGGAAAGAGAAGTGCGATTTGAAATTAATGTTATGCAGTGTGAATCCAATCTCCATAACACCATACGAGAATGGCACCAGTGAGTTGAAGGAGTTGAAGATACAATTGCAAGAACTACTTGAAAAGGGCTTCATCGCCTAGTGTGTCACCTTGGGAGCACGGTGTTGTTTGTTAAGAAGAAGGATGGTACTCTCGCTTATGCATTGACTCTGGCGGTTGAATAAGGTGACAATAAAGAAGATATCCATTGCCTCGCATTGATGATCTGTTTGATCGATTGAAGGGTGCAACCGTATTCTCCAAAATTGATTTGCGATCTGTTTATTATCGATTGAAGGTGCAAGAGCGAGTATTCCAAAAGCGCTTTGAACTCGATATGGCCACTATGAGTTTCTAGTAATGCCATTCGGGTTAACAAATGCTCCAGCTGCTTTTATGGATCTGATGAACACTATCTTCAGACCATATCTTGATCAATTTGTGGTGGTGTTTATTGATGACATTTTGATATATTCAAGGAATGCAGAGGAGCATGACAGACATCTGCGGATTATCTTTGGACTTTAAGGGAGAAACAACTATATGCCAAATTGTCGAAATGTGAATTTTGGCTGAAAGAAATCTCCTTTTTGGGACATGTTGTGTCAGCTGAAGGGATTAAGGTAGATTTCAGCAAGGTAGAAGCTATCCTTAATTGGAAGCCGCCCAGGAACATCATAGAAATTTGCAGTTTTCTGGGTCTAGCTAGATATTATCGTCGGTTTGTGAAGGGGTTTTCTATGTTATCTTCTCCACTGACCAAACTGCTTCGGAAAGATGTAAAATTTCAGTGGACAAATAAATGTCAGCAGAGTTTTGATGAGTTGAAGAGGTGTGTGGTGAAGCTCAGTCCTGACTTTACATACTCAGGGTAAATAGTACACAGTTTATAGTGATGCTTCTCACAATGGGTTAGGGCGTATCTTGATGCAAGATCGAATGTCATTGCTTATGCATCACGCCATTGAAACCGCATGAGAGGAACTACCCAACACATGATCCAGAGTTAGCGGCTATTGTTTTTGCTCTGAAGATCCGGAGACACTATTTGTATGGGGAGAAATGCTACATTTACAGATCACAAGAGCTTGAAGTACTTAGGCACCCAGAAGGAATTGAATTTGAGGCAGAGGAGATGGTTAGAACTCATCAAAGATTATGATTGCTTAATAGACTATCAGCCAGGGAAAGCAAATGTGGTGGCTGACGCCTTAAGTCGCAAGACTATGGCAAATCTCAGAGTTTCTCCTATGTCCATGGTATGTGAATTGAAAGCCTGACATGCGGTTTAGAGATTGATGATGAGGGACAGCGGTAGTTGCTTGGCATGTACAGCCGGTGTTGATTGATCGAGATCAAAATGGCTGCTCAGTGATGAAAAGTATCGAAGCTCCGAAAGAAGTCCAGGGGCAAGAAACCTGAATTCTCTATGAGAGATTATGGTTTATTGCTACATCAGGGCAGAGTGTGCGTTCCTAGTGATGTGGAATTGAGACAAATCATTATGAAGGAAGCACATGAGTCTCCATTTGCTATGCACCCTGGTGGAACTAAAATGTCTGAGAAATTTGAAAGAGCATTCTTGGTGGATGGGCATGAAAAGAGATATAGTGAATTCGTTTCCAAATGCCTAACTTGTCGCCAAGTAAAGGCGAGAACATCAAGTTCCGGTGGTTTGTTACATCCTTTGTCGATGCAGTGGAAATGGGAACAAATAACTATGGATTTTGTTACAGGACTTCCAAGGACACGAGTAGTCATGATGCGGTATGGGTTATAGTTGTGATTGACCAAGTCTGCTCACTTTTTGCGATTCGGATGGACTATAGCACGAAAAGATTGGCGGATTGTACATAAATGAGATTGTAAAGCGCATGGAGTGCCGGTATCAATTGTGTCTGACAGATCCTAGGTTCACTTCTAGATTAGGGTAGTCTTGAGAGCCCTAGGAACTAGATTGAACTTCAAAGACAAGATTCCACCCAGACGGATGGCGACCGAGAGGGTTATTCAGATATTGGAGGATATGCTACGGGCTTGTGTGATTGAATTTGAAGGTAGTTGGGATACACACTTGCCTTTGATTGAGTTGCTTATAACAACAGCTACCAATCAAGCATTGGGATGCCTCCATATGAAGCTTTGTATGGTAGAAAGTGCAGAACTCCCTTATGTTGGGATGAGGTAGGTGAAAGGAAGATGATTGGGCCAGAAATTGTCCAGCAGATAGAGGAAAAGATCAGATTGATCAGAGATAGACTCAAGGCTGCATCAGACCGTCAGAAGTCCTATGTTGATCTAAAGAGAAGAGATATTGAGTATGCAGTGGGTGATAAAGTATTCCTCAAAGTTTCTCCTTGGAAGAGGATTATGAGATTTGGCAGAAAGGGGAAACTGAGTCCTCGTTTCATCGGACCATATGAAGTTCTAGAAAGAGTGGGTCCTTTGGCATATTGGTTGGCATTACCTCCAAAGCTAGCAAGGATACACAGTGTCTTCCATGTGTCCATGTTAAGGAAGTACAGATCTGACCCATCTCATGTACTATCAATTGAAGAGATTGAGGTAAATCCAGACCTCTCATATGAGGAAGAACCCATAAAAATTCTGGCATATGAGGTGAAGCAGCTGAGGAATAAACAGATACATCTGGTTAAAGTGCTGTGGAACCATCATTCAGGCCAGGAAGCTACTTGGGAACGTGAAGAGGATATGAGGAGACAGCACCCACAGCTGTTCAGAGACTAATGCCAGGTAAAATTTCGAGACAAAATTTATTTAAGGGGGGGAGAATTGTAATACCCCTTCGATAGTGCGTTCTACTGCTCCGGTGACCAGTGTTGTCCGGACAGCTAGGATGACTAGAACTACACTTCAATATGAGTGAGGAGACATAAAATAATGAAATACAAGAAAAGAAAATACAAGAAAAACAAAGGAAAAATAATAGCAAAGAAATGTAACCAAGTTAAGCGAGCCGGAAACCCTAGCGATGGGTGACCGCACCGGGAAGTCACGGCGTAGACCGTTGATTAGCCCTGGACTGCGGGGAACCCTAGAAAACATTTTTAGGACTTAAATAGACCCTTATTGAAGAATAAATATCATTAGAAAGATCAAAGAAAAATTAAATAATTAGTACAAAGAAAAGTGAGAAATCGAAAAACAGACAAAACCCGGTGATACCGAAAAATCGGGAATGCCACCCGAACAGGGGCATTATGGTCATTTGACATCCCGAATTGTCTTTTGACCTAAATGTCCATTAAAAATAAATAGTATTACACTTAGAAAATAAAATGAAAAATTAATTTGGTGGTACCTAAAGTAAATAGCTAAAATCATGGGTTAATGTGGAATAAATGAACAATTAGCTTATTATATGATTATTTGGTGTTAGTGGACCATTAATGGATTAATATATACTAAGTGGGGCAGGTGTACATCCATTATCCAAGGCAGAAACTTCATCTTCTTCATTGTACTAAACCTAGCCGAATTGAAGGGGAGGAGAAACCTCCATTGACGTTTCCTTAAAGCTTCATCCTTTCCCTTATTTCAACTCCAATCCCTTAAGTAGCTTCATGAAAAATTGTCTACACATCACAAGGAAGAGTTTGATACCAATTTTAAGAAGTTTAATCAATGTTTGGCAAGTTTCAACCATAAGGTAAGTTCATATTTTTGAAGATAGCTTTGTTAAGTTTTGTGTGCATGTTATGGGTGTTGGATTTGTGAAGAAAATTTTTGAGTTTGAAGAGTTATTGTTGTGTTCATTTTGGACAGCCATGGAGTCATGTATTTGATGAAATAATTGTGCATATATTTAATGAGAAAGGATGTTGATCATGATGATTTAATAACCTAGTGAATTACTTCATATGTATATGGTGAATTTTGCACTTGGAATGGGATTTAATGAATTGTAGGACACTTTGGTGTTGAAGGACAATTTCGGCAGCCTTGAAACTCTTGGATAAGTGTATGTGTTCATGAAGATATGGGCAGAATTGTGGCATTAAGGATTGAAGGATATGTGTATGAAATTATTGTGTAAAGTGTATGTAAAAACTAGTGATGTTTATGTGTATGTGTAATGGTATTTGAACTTTGGGAATTAGAGTTATATTTGGTATGTTGAGGATAATTGTAATCTTCCCAAAGTGATTTTAATGTAAAGTAATATATAGTTTTGGTAATGTACCAAAACAGATTTGGTAGGGAAGTAAACATATTGCAAGGTAAATGTGTGTAATTGATGTGTGTTAAGCAAAGTAACTAAGGGCAGTGTACATTTTAGCCAATAAGTTTAAATGTGTAACCTCAATTGGTATGAGACCAATTGGAGGTGGAACTAGGCACAAAATGTGCCAACTTTCATTGAGAAAGCATACCAAAATTCTGCTTGCAAGGTGACCTAAGAAAATGACCAATTCGGATTAGGTACAATTAGGACCTGAAAAATGACCAATTGGGCAGCAGTGAGTGTTTAGGCCATAACTCACTCAAAACAGGTCCAATTGACCTGAAATTTTAACCATGAATAGTTAAGACCCATACCTACAAGTCTTATGAAGACACCAAAACCCAGAAATGACCAGAAGCAAGTCAAAAAGCTTGCACAAGTTCGGGTCCAAAAACTGGCCGAACCAAAGTTGACCAAATTGACCTAAAATTGACCTAATTTGATGCCATTTGACCAGCAATAGTATAATGACCATAACTTGGTCTACTTAACTCGGATTGACCTGAAATTTTGCCCCGCGTGCAATAAGACATAGATCTACAAGTTTGTAGTTTTGACCGAAACCCGAAAACCGAGGGAACTAGGCCGTCCGGCTAGGTCAAACTAGTATCCCGAAATCCAGCAATTTGCAATGAAATGCAAGAAAACGCAATATACATAGAATTGAGTTTGGTAACACGTACCAATCCTAAAACATTATCGAATGTGACATATTAAGGAAACCAAAACCTAATTTATCTAAAACGCATCGAGGGTCGGTATATTAGGTGATTAAGCAAATAAAGGTATTCAGTGAATTGTTTATCGAATATTATCATTAGAGGCAAATTAATTTAGCACAGAAACACTTCAAATTGTGTTTCTCAGTTAACAAGGACTCAGCAAAAGGGAAAGAAATACTGAGTCAAGACCAGGAGACAAATATCAGAGGTTTGTGCACAACAACTATTTCTTTTGAATTATTTTCAATTGAAATAAATATTGACTATTTGTATATTATTGTTTTAAATTGTGGAAATGAGTTTGATGGACACTTATTGATTGAAAAATATTGTGAATGGTTTGAAACTGTGAAAAATTGTTTGAATGACATTGATGGATACTTATTGATTTAAAAGCATTGGAAATGGTTTGAAACCACAGCTATAATGTATATTCATTGTATTCCTCATTAGCTTGTCTAGTGGGACGAATTGAATTCCCTCTCTGGCTGAAGTGTTGAGGTGTGTGCCTGTTGAGGACGAATTGGATGAGTACTCATATTTTTGCTAGCTAGCTATGTTATTCCTCATTAGTCATCGACTTTTGGGACGAATTGAATACCTCATTAGCCATTGGCTTTTGGGACGAATTGAACTATGGATCATGATTAAGCTGTGTGTGATTTATTGATATGTATTGTGAGATTGTGAAATGGATTTAAACTCTCATTGACATATACTGTCTTTTGAATTCAAACATGATCTAACTTATGAAAATTATTGTGATATTGACAAATGGAGTTTAAATTCTTATGGACAATTACTGTCTTGAAATTGACTATGGTTTTAAGTATCCACTATTGATATGATTTATGAATTGTGATTTAAATTGTATTTGGTTAATATTGTGCACCACTGAGACATTGTCTCAGCGATAGCTTTTTATTGCTGTCGCAGGTAGAGAGACAGACAGGGCAGCAGACTAGGCTGCATATACCTCCAGCAAGAGATTTTTGGGTATAGTGAGTATACCACATTTGGCATTTTGTCTTTGTAATGTATGACCTTTGTATGTACATTTTGTTTTTGGTTTTGAGCAGTTGTAAATTCAAATTGTACCTTGAAGTTGTAAATTAATTATGAGTTATTTGACTTGTGAAAATTGTATTATATTTCCTTATCTCAGACTTTGAAAAATTTCTATGGAATTGAGTTGATAAATTGTTGTGTTGAGAAATGTATTGGAGTTGAGATTTGGAAAATTATTGAAGTGTCTTTTACAGGTTTTCTGAAGAACTGTTTTATCCAAAATACAGATGGCACTCTGCCAAAATTTTTACAAAAATTCCAAATAAATCAAATGAGTTAATTGTTTCACTTCAGTTCACCAAAGTTTTTAATACCTGTAAATAGTGCTCACCACTGTAAAATAAGTAAGAAAAGTTTTTAAAATCCCTTGTAGTGTATTTAATGGGTTATTAGTAGACGGAGTTGGTAATTCATTAGGTATACTACGGGATCATGTTATGCCTTACAAAGGGGTAGGGTGTGACATTATTTCAAAGCAGGGAACTTTATCTTCAATAGTCGATAAAATCTTTAAAAGTTACATGATAAAACTTTTTAAAAATACTTATAAAATTCGTGTGATCTTTATTTATCAAATAAAATATATAGCTATATAATTAAAATTAATTTACACATAATTATCTATCTATCTATCTCCATATATATAAATTTATCTATTTATCTATCTTTGTATATATATATATATATATATATATATATATACAAAGATAGATAAATAGATAAATTTATATATAGAGAGATAGATAGATAGATAGATAAATTCATATCCCAATAGAAAAATAAATAAAATATATTCACTTTTTAAATTATTTAAATATTTTAATAAGATTCAAAATTTAAAATTATTAATGTTGCATAATTAATTTTATTTATTATAAAAAGATAATATATTTATATATTTTTTTAATAAACTAATAAAAACATTTTTAATTGTTATATTATTTTTAATATGAAAATTATAATTACAATATATATATATATATATATATATATATTTCTAATTATTATTATTATTAACATATCCTAATTTTATTTGAATTCTAATAAGGTGTTTTTTACACTGTAGACTTTTTTTCAAAGGGAAACTTTATTTTAAATAGCCAATAAAATCTTTAAAAGTTACATGATAAAACTTTTTAAAAAAATTATACTTACAAAATTCGTGTGATCTTCATTTATTAAATAAAATATATAGCTATATAATTAAAATTAATTTACATATAATGTGAAACTTAGTATAGCTAAATTTAAATGTAATTTTTTTTATAAAAATAATAATTTTATCCTAAAACAAATCAATCAATGTTGAATATTGTAGCTCACTTATTATAAACTAGCATAATGTCTATAATATGTGTGGATAATTTATAATTTTTATTTTTTAATTTATTTTTAATTACATTCTAAATAAGATAAATTAATTATTACTATTAAATTAATTTTTAATTAAAATTTCTATTAATTTTTAATTAAAATTTCTATCTTATTTAATTTAATTTAATTTAATTAATTTTTATTTCTATATAAAAATATAGTTGAGAGATAATTTATGCATAAAAATTTAGATATTTAATTAAAATTAAAAAATAATTCTATTGAAAATAAATAATAATAAAATATAAATAATTAAAATATTAGTTATAATTGCATTCGATATAAAATTATAATGAAATAAAATATGAAAATTTTAAGAAATATTAAATAAGAAATTTGTAAAATAAAATTAGTAATTAAATAAATATTAATTAGATATAGTTAAATAAATAAATTTGAGAATGATAACTAATAACCTTTGAAAGAAATAATAAAAAATAAACTAAATTAAAAAAAGAATTAAGAGCACTTAGGTGAAATAAAAGTATTTGATGAGAGGAGAGTTATTGATATGTATCAAATGGCTCATATGACATACTATATACAAACAAACAAATGAAAACCATTTAAATAAAATTTTAATTTTATAATTAAATATTATTTAATTGAAATACGGTAACAAAAACATTTAAATTCAATTCTTATAATAATAAAATATTTTCCATTTACTTGGCCATTTTAATTCAATGGCTATAAGTTGGCCATAATGATAATAATAATAATAAGTATTAATTAATTTTAGGAAAGTGAAATAAAAAGAATATTAAATTATTAACATAAAAAATATATATACTAATTATAAATAAGTTAGATATCTATAGTTTATTTTTATAACTTTTTATATAGACTATATTTTTTCATAATAAAACTAATAGAAAAATATGACAATATAATAAAAATATTTATTAAAGATATGAAATAATTTAAAGTTGATTAAATTATAAGACAGGTGATATTCGATCATAAATTTAATGGCCAATTTTTTTTAAACTAATGGCCATCAGTGACCTTTTATTATTATTATTATTATTATTATTATTATTATTATTATTATTATTATTATAGAGGGTGACATGTGGTAAATAATATTTTTGTATAAGTAAATTTATAAAAAATAATATAAATAATTTTTAAATATTACATTTAATAAAAAAAGATTTTAATATTTAAAAATCAAATTTAAAAAATAACAATTTAAATTACAAATGTTAACGGAATATTGTAAATAATAATAATAATAATAATAATAATTAAAAAAGAAATAAAAAAAATTAAATAATAATTAATATAAAAAAAAGTTATTAATAGGAAGTGGCAAGTTGTTTACCTTCATGCCCCCTCTCTCTCTCTCTCTCTCTCTCTCTCTCTCTCTATATATATATATATATTAAATTATTAATGATATTTAATGAGGTCATGTCAATCCATTGAGAACAATTTATTACATAATTTAGTGGGGAAGAACTTGGTTTAATAACATTGGTTTTAATTTTCCTTCATATAAATAAAATAACTTTTTAATTTAACAAATGAACTATATATCGGAGATTTTTTTTTATCAAATTTAAATTTAAAGCGAAATTATAAAATTATAATTTTTTTAATTACAATATTTAATTGCATTAAAAAAGCACTAAGGGCATCATAGGACAACATAGGAGTAATTTTACAAAATTACGGTGATTCCATATTGGAAAGAAATGAGAAATAGCAAGCCACTAAAAGTTAAACATTTGGATCAAAACATATATTAAATAAAAAAATTTTAGATAGTTTTTTTTTTTCTTTAAGGCCCATTTGCATGTTTATGGGACCAATTTTTATGCATTTTTTTTTCAAATATGCAGGATTATATTATACCTCTAAGGAGGTAAAGAGTAAATTACAAAATTTGTCTGCTCCAAAGGATTACAAGCAAAAGAGACATCATGTAGCATTTTTTGCAAAGAATGAGTAGCACAATTACAAGATCTATAAATAAAAGTAAATTCTAAGTAGAACAAGAATGGGTAAATGCATAAATATCCTGAAAAATCTCATCCAAATCACTACGAATAGAATGTTCCTGAGTAGTGGAGATAATATTCTTAGAATACTTTCCACAATTAATGCATTGAAACGTTGATTCTTAGGTAAGAGCTGTCACGCCCTACTCATCCGTAAGATGTAACATGATCCCGTAGTACACCTAATAAATTACCGTACTTTGCCTACCGGTAACCCATTAAATATACTACAAGAGATTTTAAATCAATTTTCGTGAAATTTAAATCATCGATTAAAATCTGGTGTTATAAAAATTTTTCAAAATTTCAGCAGAGTACCAATTGTATTTTGAAAAAATAGTTCTTCAAACCTGAAAAGGAAAACACTCCCAATATGATTTCTCAAATATAACTCCAATAAACTTCATTTCATCTCACAATTCAAATCTCAATAATCAAATCAATTCATTTTCAAACTAACCTCATCATAAAAGGAACATTTCATTGATTACAAGACTCAAAAATTAATATTACAAAATTATAAAGGTAAATGAAATCTCAAATTTACATTACAATAATTTACATTTAATTATATACCAAAATATTTTATAAGAGTTTTTATACAACTGCTCAAATAATTTATATACATATTATTATATGCATACATCAAACCTACGTACATGGGTAAACCTAAGATATACCTGGAGCTAATCTGAATGTGTCTTCAAGGCGCAGCTACAGGAATTCTCACTCAGTTGCTCTATCCTTACTTTCACTTGCGACAGCATACCCTCACCCTCACTTTCCTCCATTAAAGCTCATTTTGAGCTTTAAGAAGATAAGTTTTCTTTTTTTTTTTTTTTCTTTTCTTTTATGTTTTTATTCTTATGGAAGACCATAAATTACCATAAATTTAATTTTTAATTATAATATTTATGGCATCATGCATGATGTCATCTCTTTTTACCTTTTTCATTTTCCTTTTATTTTTCTATTTATTTTTCCATTAGTTTTTTAATTTAATTTCCGATTCTGAAATTTTCTTTTCTCTAATTTTATTTGACAGTTAGGTCAGGAGACAGCTCTAGGGGTCAATTGACCAAATTGCCCCTCGCCGGTTCAACCCGGTTTGCAAATAATTCAATATTTCTTCCGGCTCCCTGACCTAATTATTTCACTGGCTTAACAATTCTTTTTTGTGATTTTCTCTTTTCCACTGTGTTCGTAATAGTTCTAAGGACCGCGGCGTCATATTTTACGATTCGAAATTTGAGTTTAAATCGACTTCGCAATCCTTCCCGAGAAGGTTACCCATCGCTGTGAGTCTCGGCTCATTTAACTTCTTATGTTCTGTTTTTCTTATTTATACTTAACTAATTGGCAATTACTAATTATTTATGTTCAGGGCTTATCTAGTTGTCTTAAGTGTAGTTCTAATCCCCTTAATTGTCCAGACCGACACCGGTCACCGAAATAGTGAAATATACCAGGCTATGCAAATAGGGGTGTTACAATTCTCCCCCCTTTAAAATAAATTTCGTCTCGAAATTTTACCTAGTATCAATCTCTAAACAGCTGTAGGTTCTGTCTCCTCATATCCTCCTCTCGTTCCCAAGTAGCTTCTTGGCCCGAATGATGGTTCCACAGCACTTTCACTAATGGGATTTGCTTGTTCCGTAGCTGCTTCACCTCATAAACTAGAATCTCTATAGGTTCTTCCTCATATGTGAGGTCTGGATTCACTTCAATTTCCTCTACTAATAGTACATGAGATGGGTCTGATCGATACCTCCTCAACATAGACACATGGAAGACATTTTGTATCTTCTCCAACTCTGGAGGTAGTGCCAATCGATATGCCAAAGGACCCACTCTTTCCAGAACCTCATATGGCCCGATGAAACGAGGACTCAGTTTTCCCTTTCTGCTGAATCTCATAATTTTCTTCCAAGGGGAAACCTTGAGGAATACTTTCTCACCCACAGCATATCCCTTCTCTTTAAATCAATATAGGACTTCTGACGGTCTGATGCAGTCTTAAGTTGATCTCTAATCATCCTGATCTTCTCCTCGGTTTGCTGAACAATTTTGAGCCCAATCATCTTCCTTTCACCTACTTCATCCCAACACAAAGGAGTTCTGCATTTTCTACCATACAAAGCTTCATATGGAGGCATTCCAATGCTTGATTGGTAGCTGTTGTTGTAAGCAAACTCAATCAAAGGCAAGTATGTGTCCCAACTACCCTCAAATTCATTCACACAAGTTCGTAGCATGTCCTCCAAGATCTGAATTTCCCTCTCGGACTGGCCATCTTTGTGTGGGTGGAATGCCCTGTTGAAGTTCAATCTAGTTCCTAGGGCTCTCTGAAGACTACCCCAGAATCTAGAAGTGAACCTAGAATAACTGTCAGATACGATGGATACTGGCACTCCATGCAGTCTTACTATCTCATCAATGTACAACTTGGCCAATCTTTCTAAATTGTAGTCCATCCGAACTGGCAGAAAATGAGCAGACTTGGTTAGTCCGTCAATAATGACCCAAACTGCATCATGACTCTTTTATGTCCTCGGAAGTCCCATCACAAAATCTATTGTTATTCTCTCCCATTTCTATTCTGGTACTGGTAGTGGATGTAATAACCTAGCTGGTACTTGATGCTCTACCTTCACTTGCTGACAAGTTAGGCATTTGAAAATAAATTCTGCCACATCTCTTTTCATACCCATCCACCAGTAATGCTCCTTTAGCCCTTTATACATTTTTGTGCCACCAGGGTGCATGGCATGTAGCACCCCGAACCTCCGAGTTATGAATAGTACCATTTTTTGTTCGTGACTAATACTATTCAAAGACACCTTGAGGACTAAAAATAAATAGAAAATTAATTGAGATAGACACAATGAAAATTCTAGTGAACAAAAAAGCTAAGGACTCATTGGGTATTACAAAAAGAAGGATTATGACCCGATGAGGGGCATTTTGGTCAATTCACCTCAAGAGTTGACTTTTGATCAAAATGTCAATTAAATTAGATGAAATTAATGAATTGAATTATGGGGTAAAAATTGAAGAAAAATTCAAGTAAAAATATGTAAGGAAAAATTTAAGAAATGAAAACTTAAACTTTCATTTCCATTATGACAAAATTAAAATGAAAGACTTATGGGCTTTTGATAGTTAAATTTAATTATTTAATTAAAAGGAAAAATTAAGTGTAAATGTAAAAAAAAAAAAAAAGGAATAAAAATTTAAGTTTAATTCTCCTTATGACACAATTAAAATTTATAATTTTAATAAGCTAATTTTGGGGATAAATATATATATATATATATATATATATATATATATAAATAAGAAGACAAATGTCTTCTTCATTTCTTTTTTTTCATAAGATGCCACCACCCTCTCGTCTCTCTTCCTCTCTCTCTTTTTTTTCTTTTTCTTCCACTTCTTCCCCTCATTGATTTCCCCTCCCAAGTTTTAATTCCCTTAAATTCCCTTCATAAATTCCATAGCCCAATAAAAGAAAACATCAAAGAGATCTTTGATTGAGAGATTAAAAGTAAGGAGAACAAGAATTGGAAGAAAAGTGAAGTTGGAAAGAAATCAACAAGAGGTAAGTTTCTTTTCATGTTAGATTAGTTGTATAAACTTGGAATGAAGTTAATTTATGATGAAATTTCATAAGAAAATGAAAGAAAACATGTATGAAACCTAAACTAGGGTTTTGGCCAAATGGGAGAAAAATTAGGGTTTGATGTATTTTTAGTTAAATTGATGATAAATCTAAGTTAAAGTGAAGTAGTATGCATGATTGGAAGTAGTAAGATTTCATGGGATTGCATAAATTGAATTATGGAAGATTAGGGTTCATGGGGAAATTGGGTTTTGGTACTAGAGAGTGAAATTAGTGTGTTTAGTGTTAAATTATGATCATTTGAGGCTTATTTAGTTTGAATTGACATTGGGTTGATGAATGGAAGTAATGAAATGGTAGGATTAAGGAAAATTGCAAACTTTGGTATTTGAAAATTGTGGGTTTTGTGCTAGGAAGTGCCATTGATGTGTCAATGCTAAATTATAGTCATTTTGGGTGAATTAAATGTGAATTGAGGTTGGTTAGAGGGAATAATTGAAGAAATGAAAATTTTAAACCTAGGGCAGAATTTGCACACTGAGTTCAGTGTGTTTAACATCCCATAAATTGAGTTACACAACTCCAATTGGTGTAAAACCAATTAGAAATGAAACTTAAGACATAGGGCTAGAATTTTCATGAAGATACCTTACCCCGAAAATGACCTTAAGCTACCCGAAATGAGCCTTGAAATGGGAGATAAAATTCTAAAACCTGCTGAATTATGCACGTGAACAGTAAAGTTTAAACAGCCATAACTCTCTCTAGAAAACACTAATTTAGGTGATTCTTGAACCGATGTAAACCTAAGATATATTAGAACATTTCATATGCAAAATGTTAGGCCAAATTATGAACTTAACTCAATCAAATTGCGGAACGAATTTGGGTCACCGAATTTGCCAAAATCTGGGCACCTAAAATTGACCAAATGAACAGTAAACTTTGCAAGGCTATAACTCTCTCTAGAAAACTCCGATTTAGGCAAGTATTGGACCGATAGAAACCTAAGACATAGTAGAACATTTCATATGAAGAACATTAGACCAAATTATGGACTTAACTTGATCAAATTGCTGAACGAAGTTGGATCAAAAAATCTGCCAGAACTAAATCTGTAGCATAAATAGTGACTTGAATAGTAATCATGTTTTGGGCATAACTTGAGCTACACAGCTCTGAATTAGGCGATTAAAAAAGGAAAATAAATTTAAGGCCTAAATGAACAATTTTCATGAAGAACACCTCAGCAAATTATGATCGAAACTAGGTACAAATTGGGTTCAAAGATTGGGGCACCAAGCTGTCCCAAAACCAAAATATTCTAAAATTTTCAAGGCTAACTTGGGATGCACTAGACATGCATATAATGGGTTCTTGGCAGCAATTGAGATTGGTATTGAGGTATTCTATTTGTGTATTTTCAGTAGAAAAAGAAGTTAGAACGGACAAGGAGAAGTAGGTAACAAGGAAGGAGAATTATTGAAGGTTTGTGCACAACTAACCTTTTTCTTTGTTTTAGCTTCGTAAATTGAGTTTGATTTGAAATGAGTTTACTTTGATTGAAATATGGTTTTTCTCTTGCATTTAAGAAATTTAGGTGTTGCCACCTTTATATGGATATTATGATGAATTTAAATGTGTTTATTGGTTCATAAATGTGATTGTTCAGTGAAAAATTTTTGAAAACTGTTTTGAAACCACAGTTAGCATGAAAGTCCCTTTCGGAACTCCCAAGTAGTAACGGCTACTTGGGGTTGATAATTGATATTGATTATGTCTCTCATTAATAACGGCTAGTGGGGTAAGACTACATGAGTACTCATTAGCTAGCTAGCCCTTCCCTCATTAATAACGGTTAGTGAGGTTGAGATTGCTTTTTCATGGTGTACAACACGGCACTGATCATGAAATTTTGTGTCATGGCCTGAACTGTGTGTTGATGTTGGCAACACTAATGCTTTGTGAATTGTGATTTATGAAGTGTAATTTCTCATTGAAATGTTACTCGAATAAATGGCTCTTATGGACTTAGAACTATTGTGAAGTTTTCATGCTTAAGAAAAATGTGATTTATTATACTTTGACAAATTGTGTTTTACCTTAAGTTTTAAAGTTATTAGTTGTGCACCACTGAGTGATATACTCAGCGATAGCTTCTTTATGCTGTCGCAGGTAAGGGAAGGAGAAGGCTGCCGAGTGAGAGACTTAAAAGCATCATTTTGGTATTGTTTGTGGGTATTTACGTTAGGTATACCCTTGTGATTCCTTTAGATGTATTTTGTACCTATATGTATGGATGTACGGACATTGAGCAGTTTGTATTTAAAAAGCATTGCATTGCTATCACATTTTGAGTTTGTAACTATTTTGTATTTTACTTTGAAACTTATGAAAATGTAACTTATGAATCCTGCCTTGAAGGCAAAATGATTAGATCACCTTTTGTTGGACAAGGGTTAAGAGCTGAAAATATTTTGGAATTGATACATAGTGATGTATGTGGTCCATTTAAAGAAATGGCTAGAGGCGGTTTTCATTACTTTATTACCTTTACTGATGATAAATCAAGGTTTGGGTATTTTATTTGATGAAATATAAACATGAATCCTTTGAAAAGTTCAAAGAATTTAAATGTCAAGTAGAAAATCAAGCAGGAAAAAGTATTAAAACTCTTTAATCAGATCGTGGAGGCGAATACTTAAGTACTGAATTTGATGAATACTTAAAAGAGCATGGCATTGTCTCCCAACTGACTCCTCCAGGAACACCACAACTAAATGGTGTATTTGAAAGAAGAAATCGCACCCTATTAAATATGGTACGCAGTATGTGAAGGAGCGGAAGCATGAAAAATTATTAGATTAGAAAATTGAATTTAAAATTTTCTTCTAGGGTCTCATGCATAATGCAAGATTCAATTTTTACCTATTGATTTCAATGTTCAATTGCATATTAAAACTCTTTTAATATGTATTTGGATCTATGTTTCCCATTTAAGATTTTTAGAATTAATAGATTAATTCATTAGAACCTTAGATTAAATCAAGAAGATGTGCACTAACCTTTTGATGCACTATAGTTGTGTTTGGTACCTTTGTGAACACCTATGACCCCAAATGTTGTTCCTCTAGCTTGTCCAAACCAAGATCACCGATGGCAGCCCCTTGAACAGCTTCTCAAGCCTTTTCAATCAATTAGAAATTAAGGTTTTGCCTTTAGAGATGTTATAGATGTATATAGGACACTAGAAACGATTTCTCGCAATTTTAATTCAAGAGAATGTTGGCAATTCTCTTTAAATTGATGAGAGATGAAGAAGAAGAGATGAAGAAGAAGACAAGTGTGATAGCACCTCTTTGAGAAAATTAGATTGCATTTTTGTTCTTTCATCCTTTCCCTTATATAGCTAGGTCATCACTTAAAACCCTTGCCACATGTCATCTTCTAATTGGCTCCTAGTTTAATTGACCCAATCACATTGTGCTAAGTGTCAAACTTAGATTTAATCTTGACTTTGATCATCTTGCATGATTAAAAGAAAAATGGCAAGCTTATGTGTAGTGCCACACGTCACCATCTCATGGTGCCACATGTCACCCTATGAAATGACCAAATTACCCTTGCGTCTTAATTTTGAGTTTTCAACCCAAAATAATTATTTCTCCTCTTCTAATCAATTTATATCAAATATAAATAAATTAATTAATCTCTATTAATTAATTTGTCATGATTAAATTCATATTTAAACACTATACATCCAATAACCTAGATTTTGTTTCGAGCCATGCTAGGGACTTTGCAATCTAATTGCGAACCAAACCTATTTAATTAATCAATTAAACTATTTAACTAATTAATTAAATCACATTTAACTTGGTGATTACTTGTGTATGTGTATGACTCACTAGGCTCATCACTAATTGGCAATGAGATATGATTGTCACACCTTACCCCTCTGTAAGGCACAATATGATCCCTTAGAATACCTAATGAACTACCGAACTTCACCTACCGATAATTCATTAAGTACCCTACAAGGGATTTTAAAACCATTTTCTTGCTTTTTGGAAGTGGTGAGCATTTTGGTAGGAATTAAAATCATTTAATTAAAGTTTCAAAACTAGTTAAAACTTTTGCCCATTTTATTTTTCTGCAAATTTTATAAAAATTTAGGCAGAGTGCCGTCTGTATTTTGAGAAAACAGTTCTTCAAATACATGAGAAAAACACTTGCAATAAATTTTTCCACAACTCCCAACCCAAATCAACTCAAAATTCTCAAATCAAACCACTTCAAAATAATTCCACAATTTAATCCAAGTTTTTCATCTCAAAATATTTCATCATTTCATTCAATAAAGCTAATTTACATTCACAAGTTTAATTTACAGATATAAAATACAAAAATAATATTATTATTATAATTTATTATACAACTGCTTAACTTTACATTGATACATAAAACATTACAATGTTTACATCAAATAATTACAAGGGTATAAATGAATACCTGTACAAAAGTGATCAAAGAAGTTCTTGCCAATCCAGCAGCTCACTCTGCTGCTTTTTCCTTGCCCTTATCTGCGACAGCAAAATAAGCTATTGCTAAGTATAAAAATACTCAGTGGTGCACAATAAAAATTGAAATGCAGTACATAAAACATTCCTTGACACATTCACAATTTGAATATTTCATAATCACATTTCACAATTTATCAAAACTCATTATAGCATAATTTTGGTCAAATAATTTAATAAACACAGTGTTGCTAATTCATACACAACTTAAGCCATGACACAAAATTTTCGATCAATGCCGTGTTGTACACCACGACAAAGCAATCTACAACCCCACTAATCGAAATCAATGAGGGAGGTGGCTAGCTAGCTAATGAGTACTCATTTGATCTACAACCTCAACTGGTAAACCAGAGAGGGAGGTAAATAATCGATCTCAACCCCATAAAATGGAGGAGGAATAATGAGGCACTGTCATGCTAAGTGTGAATCAGAAGTCCATTTCGAACATTTTATTCAAATATTGCATACAAAAATCAAATCAATTCCCAAAGTTACAATTTCATCACAAAGTGGCAACATAAAAGTTCTTAAACTCATAATGCATACTAAATCAATTTTTCAAGGATAAAATGCTGAAATAGGGTTTATTGTACACAAACCTGACGTGAGTCGCCTCTAGGTCTTGACTCAGTCTCTCAGACTTTCTGAGTCTTTTTCAGCTGAAACACAAAATTTATAGTGTCTCAGTATCTTTACTTCCTAACAATTCCAATAACTAATTCCAATATGTTTAAACTTACATTCTTGCAATTTCATGTTGAAGTTACTATTCATGGTACTATCCAAGTCAATTTGTTGACTTTCTAAGGCTTAATAGGTATGGGAACTCCAACTTCACCCATATACCACATTTTGGTCACCAATTTTGTTGGTTTTGGTTGTTTACTCAAATTCTAAGTCTTTTAGGCAAGTTTGCAAATTTTCAGTTTTGGTGTCTTAAGTTGCACTGTTCCATTGGTCATCTTACTGTTAGAATTTGGCAAAATTTTCTTCATAGAAAATGTTTCCTATTGTCTTAACTTTATTCTCCCTTTTAAATCACTCCAATTTGAGTTTTGTAGCTCAAGTTATAGCCATTTGAATCATAGTTGCCGGATTGGACTTAACCTATATTTTCTGGGCAAATTCTGGTTCTGGCAGTTTTAAGTCACCAACTTTGGGTGGCTAAATGACTTGGTTAAGGGCGTAATTTGGGTTTTTTTCTTCATGAAAGTTTTAGGTCTATATCTCAGCTTTCCACTGGTAAAATTTTAGGTCATTTAGACCTGCTTAGCCCAAGTTTTGGCCAAATGAAACACTATTCATTTGGTCACTTTTTAGGCATGATTCCTAAATGAAAAATGTTCCATTTTGTGTCCATTTTCATTCCCAATGGTCTCATACCAATTGGACTTATAAATTTTCAGTTTGGTCCCTCAAAGGGACCTTGGTCCTGCTGCCTGCAGCATGACCCTAAGCAATCCGAATTTGCATTTGGTTCCAACACTTCTAACATGCTCCAATTGGTCACAAATGACCATTTCTCATCTCAAACCAAGTCCAACACACCATTTAACACATTCCCACTTTTTTGTCTCCAAAACCCTAGATGCCAAAACCCTAGTTCATGCCATTGATCAATTCCTTAATCAAATCATTACATTAATCACATATTCAACCTTATTTAAGCTCTAATTCATGTTTAGTTTAACTAAACACTATCAAATCCAACACCTTATCAAGCTGGCCGAATTCACATATGGTCCCTCAATAAAAATTTTCTTTTCATTTAAAGTTTATTTCCAAGTTCAATAAGTTAAAAATGTAAGAATCAAACTAAAAGTGTTAAGTTTGCTTACTAACCTTACTTTGGATTTCCAAAACTTCAATTCCCTTCCTCTTTTCTTCTTTCTTTCTTCCTCAAGCTTCTTTTCAAGACTAAAAGACCAAGTTTAATTAAGGGGACTATGGGATTTATGGCTAGATCAAGTAGTTCTACAAGCTCAAAATGAGCTTTATGGAGGAAAGTGAGGGTGAGGGAGAGAGAGGTGAGTGACGGCAATGAAGAAGATGACTTCTCTTTTTTTTTTTTTCTTTTTCTTTTCTTTTTTTTTTTTAATGTCTTTGTCTTATGAAAGACCATAAATTACCATAAATTTAATTTTTAATTATAATATTTATGGCATAATGCATGATGTCATCTCTTTTCACCTTTTTCATTTTCCTTTTTTTTCTATTTATTTTTTTCTATTAGTTCTTTAATTTAATTTGTAACACCCCTAAGTTCGGTAGTGCGTTCTGCTGTTCCAGTGACCAGTGCTGTCCGGACAGCTAGGATGCCTAGAACCACACTTCAATGAGAGTGAGGAGACATAAAATAATGAAATACAAGAAAAGAAAGTACAAGAAAAACAAAGGAAAAATGATAGCAAAGAAATGTGATCAAGTTAAACGAGCCGGGAAACCTAGCGATGGGTGACCGCATCGGGAAGTCACGGCGTGGACCGTTGACTAGCCCTGGACTGCGGGGAACCCTGGAAAACATTTTTAGGACTTAAATAGACCCTTATTGAAGAATAAATATCATTAGAAAGATAAAAGAAAAATTAAATAATTAGTACAAAGAAAAGTGAGAAATCGAAAAACAGACAAAACCTGGTGTTACCGAAAAATCGCTAACGTAAACCGAACAGTTGCATTATGGTCATTTGACACCCCGAAGTGTCTTTTGACCTAAATGTCCATTAAAAATAAATAATATTACACTTAGAAAATAAAATGAAAAATTAATTTGGTTGTACCTAAAGTAAATAGCTAAAATCAGGGGTTTAATGTGGGATTAAATGAAAGTTTAGCTTAAAATATGATTAAAATTGTGAGTGGACCACTAATGCATAAAATAAACATATAATAGGGCAGCTGTAACTCCACTAAATCAGCTGAACTTCATCTTCCTCAAAGTTATCTCAACATTGCCGTGAATGAAGGTGAGAGGAAACACCATGGCCATTTTTCATGCAAGCTCTCTTAACTCTCCATTTTCAACTCCAATCTCTTTGGTTCCTTCATGAAACTTTGTCTACTCATCACAAGGAAGAGTTTGATACTAAATTTGAGAAGTTTAAGCAAGGTTTAACAAGCTCCAAGCATAAGGTAAGTTCATAATTTTGAAGATAGCTTTGTTAAGTTTTGTGTGCATGTTATGGGTGTTGGTTTTGTGAAGGAAAATTTTGAGTTTGAAGAGTTATTGTTGTTTTCATTTTGGACAGCCATGGAGTCACGTTTTTGATGAGATATTTATGCATATAATTGATGAGAAATAATGTTGATCATGGTGATTTAATATCCTAGAGGATTATTTCACATATATATGGTGATTTATGTACTTGGATGGGAATTGGTAAATTGTAGGGCACTTTGATGTTGAAGAACAATTTTCAGCAGCTTGGGAACCCTTGAATAATTGTATGTATTGATGGAAGTGTTGGCAGAATGTTGACATAGAAGAATTGATGAATGTATATGTAAATTAGTAGTGGAGATTATATGTAATGATTAGGTGTATTTATGTACATATATTGCTAAATTTGGACTTTGTGGTTTAGGGTTGTATTTGATGTATTGAGAATGTTTGTATTCTGTCCAAATTGACCATAGTAAGAAGTGATAAATGAATATGGAATGGTATAAAATCAGAATTGGGTATGGGGATTTAAAGTAGAGCAAGTTAAATGTGTGTTTGAATTGGGGTTTGAAAGATATATAGAGGACAGTGTGCAAATAGACCAATAAGTTTAAATGTGTAACCTCAATTGGTATGAGACCAATTGGAGGTGAAACTAGGCACAAAATGTGCCAACTTTCATTGAGAAAACATACCAAAATTCTGCTTGCAAGGTGACCTAAGAAAATGACCAATTCGGATTAGGTACACTTGAGACCTAAAAACTGACCATTTGGGCAGCAGTGAGTGTTTAGGCCATAACTTACTCAAAACAGGTTCAATTGACCTGAAATTTTAACCATGAATAGTTAAGACCCATACCTACAAGTCTTATGAAGACACCAAGACCCAGAAATGACCATAAGCAAGTCAAACAACTTGCACAAGTTCGGGTCCAAAAACTGGCCGAACCAGAGTTGACCAAATTGACCTAAAATTGACCTAAATTGGTGCCATTTGACCAGCAGTAGTATAGTGACCATAACTTGGTCTACTTAACTCGGATTGACCTAAAATTTTGCCCCGCGTGCAATAAGACATAGATCTACAAGTTTGTAGTTTTGACTGAAACCCGAAAACCGAGGGAACTAGGCCGTCCGGCTAGGTCAAACCAGTATCCCGGAATCCAGCAAGTTGCATTAAAATGCACTAAACAAGGAAACGAGTTTGGCAAAACGTACCAAACCTAAAACCCTATCGAATGTGATATATTAACGACACTAAAACCTAATTTACCTAAAACGCAACGAGGGTCGGTATATTAGGTGATTAAGTGAATAATTGAGTTCAGTGCATTATTTACCAAACACCATCGATAGAGACAATTTAATTTGGTACTGAAACACTTCGAATTGTGTTTCTCAGTTAACAAGGACTCAGCAAAAGGGAAAGAAATACTGAGTCAGGACCAGGAGACAAATATCAGAGGTTTGTGCACAACGGCTATTGCTTTTGAATTTTTCAATTGAAATAAATATTGAATATTTGTATATTATTGTTTTAAATTGTGTTTGTGCACAACAACTGTTTCTTTTGAATTATTTTCAATTGAAATAAATATTGACTATTTGTATATTATTGTTTTAAATTGTGGAAATGTGTTTGATGGACACTTATTGATTGAAAAACATTGTGAATGGTTTGAAATCAGAAAAATTGTTTGAATGATATTGCTGTATACTTATTGATTAAAAAGCACTGTAAATAGTTTTTGTGGAAATTGAAGTGAATTACGAATTATGTTGCCATTTTGTGAATGAAATTATAACTTTGGAAATTTATTGGATTCTTACGGATCATTGAATAAAATGTTTGGAATTGTTTTGACTCACAATTGGCATGACACTGATACTATGTTCCTCCTCCATTAATGGGGTGAGTGTGATTATTCCTCCCTCTTTGACTTATCAGTCTGGGGTGAGTATGATTATGTTCCTCCCTCTTTGACTTCCCAGTCTGAGGTGAGTATGGATGAGTACTCGTTATATAGCTAGCTCCCTCCCTCATTGATTTCGATTAATGGGGTGAGTATGTCTTGTCGTGGTGTACAACACGGCATATATGGAAAAATGTGTGTCATGACCTAAATTGTGTTATTGATTGGCAACATTGTATTGTTCAATTATTTGATCGAATTGTGTTATTGATTTGCAAAACGATATTATTCAATTATTTGATCGAATTGTGTTATTGATTTGCAAAACGATATTATTCAATTATTTGATCGAATTGTGTTATTGATTTGCAAAACGATATTATTCAGTTATTTGATCAATTGTGTTATTGATTTGCAAAAGGTATTATTCAGTTATTTGATCAAATTGTGCATGAATTGGCAATACAAAGATTCTTAAACTATTTGACTAAATTGTGTTATTATGAATTTTGATAATTTGTGAATTGGAGTTTAAATTCCTTATGACATTCATTGTCTTGAATTTAACTATGGTTTTAAGTATCCACTATTGATATGATTTATGAATTGTGATTTAAAATTTGTATTTGGTTAATGTTGTGCACCACTGAGACATTGTCTCAGCGATAGCTTTTTATTGCTGTCGCAGGTAGACAGACAGATAGGGCAGCAGACTAGGCTGCTAGTACCGCCAGCGAGAGATTTTTGGGTATAGTGAGTATACCGCATTTTGTATTTTGTAATGTAATGTATATTCACTGTATGTATATTTTGTTTTTGGTTTTGAGAAGTTGCAAATTCAAATTGTACCTTGAAGTTGTAAATTAATTATGAGTTATTTGACTTGTAAAAATTGTATTATATTTCCTTATCTCAAACTTTGAAAAATTTCTATGGAATTGAGTTGATAAATTGTTGTGTTGAGAAATGTATTGAAGTTGAGATTTGGAAAATTATTGAAGCGCTTTTTACAGGTGTTCTGAAGAAACTGTTTTGTCCAAAATACAGATGGCACTCTGCCAAAATTTTTACAGAAATTCCAAATAAACCAAATGAGTTAGTTGTTTCACTTCAGTTCACCAAAGTCTTTAACACTGTAAATAGTGCTCACCATCGTAAAAGAGGTAAGAAAAGTTTTTAAAATCCCTTGTAGTGTATTTAATGGATTATCAGTAGACGGAGTTGGTAATTCATTAGGTATACTACGGGATCATGTTATGCCTTACAGAGGGGTAGGGTGTGACATGTTTTAGTGGTATCAGAGCAAAGTTTTTAAATTCTGTTTTCACATGTTATTTGAATATTCTTTCTTCACAGTACAACTGCTCAATATCATTATTTGATACATACAGTACATTACATTATAAAAATGCACTAACGGGAGGAAATCTCCTTGTATCATTGTACAGGAGGTCTAAAATCCTCGAATTGATTATGGAAGAGGGTGATCGTTCAGTCGATCAATCGATAGAGGCTGAGGTGCAAGGGGATGCCCCATGCCTACATAATGTCAGTGGTTCAGTAGCACCAGCCCCTGCAGTACCGCAGTTCTCTGCTCAGTTCGCTCAGCAGACGGCTGCAATGTTCCAACAAATGGATGGTAATGTGCCTACTCAAGCCCCAATACAGACTCCAGTGGTACAACCACAGTCTTCTGCTAGACAATATGACAAATTGATGAAGTATGGGGCTACAGAGTTTGAGGGGACAGTAGATCCTCTAGAAGCTGAACAATGGTTAGAGAGGATGGATAGGGTATTCAAGAAACTGCATTGCACAGAGGAGCTCAGATTTGAGTACTCAGTATCTTTGCTACAGGGGGATGCTTATGATTGGTGGAAAACCATTCCCCACAGTCTGGTAGAACCTACAGTGCTAACATGGAATGAATTCCTCAGGGAATTCAGGCAAAAATATGTCCCTAATGCTTATGTAGACCAGAAGCTGCAAGAATTCCTAAGTCTGAAACAGGGGGGCAGATCAGTGGCTGAGTATGAAAGGGAATTTTCCCGCCTAAGCCATTATGCAGTAAGTCTACTTTCTACCAGTAGGGAGAGATGTAAGAGGTTTGAAACCGGCTTAAAGCCTAGTATCAGATTACAAGTGGTCGGATTCAAACATAACAACTTCTCTGAACTTATTTCTCAAGCACTAGAATTAGAAAGAATTGAATCTGAAGTGGCCCCTGAGAAAAAGAAATCAGAGAAGACAGAAAAAGAGGGAAAGTCAGTAGAACAGAGTTCTAGTGGTCCTACTGGAAAGAGGAAAAACTTTGGGGGATACGACAGAGATAGTAAGAAGTCCGGTAGAAATAGATTTTTTGGACAGAAACCACCTCGATCCGATCAGCAAACTCAACAGAAACCCAGAAATGCGCTGTCAGATCGACTTTGTGAAACTTGTGGTAAACCACATAGTGGGCTATGTTATAAAGCCGTAGGAGCATGCTTTAACTGTGGAGAGACTGGTCATTTTGCTAGGGATTGTGTAAATCCAGGTCGTTCTGGATCATTTACTACACCAAAGGGATCAACCCAAGTTTCTACCCCAAATAGTTCACCATCAGTTAGTAGAGGCAAAGGTAGAGGTAGGGGTAGTACACCTAGAAGTCAGACTACTGTGAATCAGCCAAAACAGGGTGATGCTTCAACTAGAGTATACGCTATACGACAGAAAAGAGACTGAGACTTTTGACATCATTGCTGGTACTTTCTCAATTAGCAACTAAGATATATATATGTATTGTTTGACCTGGAATTTGCATATTTTTACGTTAGTGTTAGAACTATATGTTTTATTGTTATTCCTTTACAGGGGAATAAATTTTGACGCATTAGTGATTAGCCCTTAAGATAAGGATTGTGATAATAAGTGAAATTAGTTTTGAAAGAGTTTATCGGCGAAAAGTATTTTCTAACACACCATAAATTATAAAGTTAATTGGCGAGCCTACTTAATGTAAGGCAAGAGGACGTAAAAGTAAGATGCAGTAATGGAATTGCTCTAGATGAGGGTAAGGAGGTTACTGTTAGAAATTGCTAATGGATATTGTAATCAGAATAAGATTCGAATATCAGTGAATTCAAAAAGAACAAAAGATAACAAAGTTTGATCTATTGGGATGTATCGTAGTAACTATGCAATGTTCTTGATGTTTATACCGTCGCAGACATAAAGATCGACTTGAGATTATTGTGTAGAGCTACGTACTACCCGATAGTACACCTAGATAAGAATAGTTGCCAACGGCATCTGTTTTGGTATAGTTATGCCATGATAGAATTTAATTGTTAAAAATAAGTTTGAAAATCCTACTTAGGGATCTAAAACTCAAAAGTTAAAATATCGAAAGGTTATAGTTCAGTACAAAAGGAAGTAAGTTATAGAATATTGACAGATAAAAAGAGTTATGAAAGTAGAGAATTGAACAGTTGATTCATGTGTAACAAAGAAATATTACAAATGTGAGGAAGACTATGGACTAGAATGGTCAGAGGACCAATGACTGATGAATGATTCTAACATGACCTCAAGGGTCATTCAAGAAGGAACGTGAACCGAAATATTAGACAACACAATAGTAAGAGGAGATTAGTATTATACAAACAAATTAAACGTGGTATTAGATTGTTAAAAGTCTTATAAAAATTTGAGGAAAAGAAGATTATACGATCATATAGACAGGAGAAAATAAACGTATGACTATTGTAAGATAGCTATTGGGTAAAATTTCGTGGACGAAATTTATTTAAGGGGGGGAGAATTGTAACACCCCTAAGTTCGGTAGTGCGTTCTGCTGTTCCAGTGACCAGTGCTGTCCGGACAGCTAGGATGCCTAGAACCACACTTCAATGAGAGTGAGGAGACATAAAATAATGAAATACAAGAAAAGAAAGTACAAGAAAAACAAAGGAAAAATGATAGCAAAGAAATGTGATCAAGTTAAACGAGCCGGGAAACCTAGCGATGGGTGACCGCACCGGGAAGTCACGGCGTGGACCGTTGACTAGCCCTGGACTGCGGGGAACCCTGGAAAACATTTTTAGGACTTAAATAGACCCTTATTGAAGAATAAATATCATTAGAAAGATAAAAGAAAAATTAAATAATTAGTACAAAGAAAAGTGAGAAATCGAAAAACAGACAAAACCCGGTGTTACCGAAAAATCGGGAACGTAACCCGAACAGGGGCATTATGGTCATTTGACACCCCGAAGTGTCTTTTGACCTAAATGTCCATTAAAAATAAATAATATTACACTTAGAAAATAAAATGAAAAATTAATTTGGTGGTACCTAAAGTAAATAGCTAAAATCAGGGGTTTAATGTGGGATTAAATGAAAGTTTAGCTTAAAATATGATTAAAATTGTGAGTGGACCACTAATGCATAAAATAAACATATAATAGGGCAGCTGTAACTCCACTAAATCAGCTGAACTTCATCTTCCTCAAAGTTATCTCAACATTGCCGTGAATGAAGGTGAGAGGAAACACCATGGCCATTTTTCATGCAAGCTCTCTTAACTCTCCATTTTCAACTCCAATCTCTTTGGTTCCTTCATGAAACTTTGTCTACTCATCACAAGGAAGAGTTTGATACTAAATTTGAGAAGTTTAAGCAAGGTTTAACAAGCTCCAAGCATAAGGTAAGTTCATAATTTTGAAGATAGCTTTGTTAAGTTTTGTGTGCATGTTATGGGTGTTGGTTTTGTGAAGGAAAATTTTGAGTTTGAAGAGTTATTGTTGTTTTCATTTTGGACAGCCATGGAGTCACGTTTTTGATGAGATATTTATGCATATAATTGATGAGAAATAATGTTGATCATGGTGATTTAATATCCTAGAGGATTATTTCACATATATATGGTGATTTATGTACTTGGATGGGAATTGGTAAATTGTAGGGCACTTTGATGTTGAAGAACAATTTTCAGCAGCTTGGGAACCCTTGAATAATTGTATGTATTGATGGAAGTGTTGGCAGAATGTTGACATAGAAGAATTGATGAATGTATATGTAAATTAGTAGTGGAGATTATATGTAATGATTAGGTGTATTTATGTACATATATTGCTAAATTTGGACTTTGTGGTTTAGGGTTGTATTTGATGTATTGAGAATGTTTGTATTCTGTCCAAATTGACCATAGTAAGAAGTGATAAATGAATATGGAATGGTATAAAATCAGAATTGGGTATGGGGATTTAAAGTAGAGCAAGTTAAATGTGTGTTTGAATTGGGGTTTGAAAGATATATAGAGGACAGTGTGCAAATAGACCAATAAGTTTAAATGTGTAACCTCAATTGGTATGAGACCAATTGGAGGTGAAACTAGGCACAAAATGTGCCAACTTTCATTGAGAAAACATACCAAAATTCTGCTTGCAAGGTGACCTAAGAAAATGACCAATTCGGATTAGGTACACTTGAGACCTAAAAACTGACCATTTGGGCAGCAGTGAGTGTTTAGGCCATAACTTACTCAAAACAGGTTCAATTGACCTGAAATTTTAACCATGAATAGTTAAGACCCATACCTACAAGTCTTATGAAGACACCAAGACCCAGAAATGACCATAAGCAAGTCAAACAACTTGCACAAGTTCGGGTCCAAAAACTGGCCGAACCAGAGTTGACCAAATTGACCTAAAATTGACCTAAATTGGTGCCATTTGACCAGCAGTAGTATAGTGACCATAACTTGGTCTACTTAACTCGGATTGACCTAAAATTTTGCCCCGCGTGCAATAAGACATAGATCTACAAGTTTGTAGTTTTGACTGAAACCCGAAAACCGAGGGAACTAGGCCGTCCGGCTAGGTCAAACCAGTATCCCGGAATCCAGCAAGTTGCATTAAAATGCACTAAACAAGGAAACGAGTTTGGCAAAACGTACCAAACCTAAAACCCTATCGAATGTGATATATTAACGACACTAAAACCTAATTTACCTAAAACGCAACGAGGATCGGTATATTAGGTGATTAAGTGAATAATTGAGTTCAGTGCATTATTTACCAAACACCATCGATAGAGACAATTTAATTTGATCAAACACTTGAATTGTGTTTCTCGATTAACAAGGACTCAAAAGGGAAAGAAATCTCGAGTCAGGACCAGGAGACAAATATCAGATGTTTGTGCACAACGGCTATTGCTTTTGAATTTTTCCATTGAAATAAATATTGAATATTTGTATATTATTGTTTTAAATTGTGTTTGTGCACAACAACTGTTTCTTTTGAATTATTTTCAATTGAAATAAATATTGACTATTTGTATATTATTGTTTTAAATTGTGGAAATGTGTTTGATGGACACTTATTGATTGAAAAACATTGTGAATGGTTTGAAATCGTGAAAATTGTTTGAATGATATTGATGGATACTTATTGATTGAAAAGCACTGTAAATGGTTTTTGTGGAAATTGAAGTGAATTACGAATTATGTTGCCATTTTGTGAATGAAATTATAACTTTGGAAATTTATTGGATTCTTACGGATCATTGAATAAAATGTTTGGAATTGTTTTGACTCACAATTGGCATGACACTGATACTATGTTCCTCCTCCATTAATGGGGTGAGTGTGATTATTCCTCCCTTGACTTATCAGTCTGGGGTGAGTATGATTATGTTCCTCCCTCTTTGACTTCCCAGTCTGAGGTGAGTATGGATGAGTACTCGTTATATAGCTAGCTCCCTCCCTCATTGATTTCGATTAATGGGGTGAGTATGTCTTGTCGTGGTGTACAACACGGCATATATGGAAAAATGTGTGTCATGACCTAAATTGTGTTATTGATTGGCAACATTGTATTGTTCAATTATTTGATCGAATTGTGTTATTGATTTGCAAAACGATATTATTCAATTATTTGATCGAATTGTGTTATTGATTTGCAAAACGATATTATTCAATTATTTGATCGAATTGTGTTATTGATTTGCAAAACGATATTATTCAGTTATTTGATCAATTGTGTTATTGATTTGCAAAAAGGTATTATTCAGTTATTTGATCAAATTGTGCATGAATTGGCAATCTGAGATTCTTAAACTATTTGACTAAATTGTGTTATTATGAATTTTGATAATTTGTGAATTGGAGTTTAAATTCCTTATGACATTCATTGTCTTGAATTTAACTATGGTTTTAAGTATCCACTATTGATATGATTTATGAATTGTGATTTAAAATTTGTATTTGGTTAATGTTGTGCACCACTGAGACATTGTCTCAGCGATAGCTTTTTATTCTTTATCGCAGTAGACAGACAGATAGAGGCGTGAGACTAGGTCGCTAGTACCAATGAGAGATTTTTGGTTATAGTGAGTATAACGCATTTTGTATTTTGTAATGTAATGTATATTCACTGTATGTATATTTTGTTTTTGGTTTTGAGCAGTTGCAAATTCAAATTGTACCTTGAAGTTGTAAATTAATTATGAGTTATTTGACTTGTAAAAATTGTATTATATTTCCTTATCTCAAACTTTGAAAAATTTCTATGGAATTGAGTTGATAAATTGTTGTGTTGAGAAATGTATTGAAGTTGAGATTTGGAAAATTATTGAAGCGCTTTTTACAGGTTTTCTGAAGAACTGTTTTGTCCAAAATACAGATGGCACTCTGCCAAAATTTTTACAGAAATTCCAAATAAACCAAATGAGTTAGTTGTTTCACTTCAGTTCACCAAAGTCTTTAACACCTGTAAATAGTGCTCACCACTGTAAAAGAGGTAAGAAAAGTTTTTAAAATCCCTTGTAATGTATTTAATGGATTATCAGTAGACGGAGTTGGTAATTCATTAGGTATACTACGGGATCATGTTATGCCTTACAGAGGGGTAGGGTGTGACATAATTTCTGGTTCTGAAATTTTCTTTTCTCTGATTTTATTTGACAGTTAGGTCAGGAGTCAGCTCTCGGGGTCAATTGACCAATTTGCCCCTCATCGGTTCGACCCGATTTGTAAATAATTCAATATTTCTTCTGGCTCCCTGACCTAATTATTTGACTGGCTTAACAATTTTTTTTTGTGACTTTCTCTTTTCCACTGTGTTCGCAATAGTCCTAAGGATCGCAACATCACATTTTACGATTCGAAATTTGAGTTTAAATCGACTTTGCAGTCCTTCCCGAGAAGGTCACCCATCGCTGTGATTCTCGGCTCGTTTAACTTCTTATGTTCTGTTTTTCTTATTTATACTTAACTAATTGACAATTACTAATTATTTGTGTTTATGGCTTATCTAGTTGTCTTAAGTGTGGTTCTAATTCCCTTAATTATCTAGGCCGGCACCGGTCACCGAAATAGTGAAATATACCAGGCTATGCAAATAGGGGTGTTACAATTCTCCCTCCCTTAAAATAAATTTCGTCTCGAAATTTTACTTGGTATCAATCTCTGAACAGCTGTAGGTGCTGTCTCCTCATATCCTCCTCTCGTTCCCAAGTAGCTTCTTGGCCCAACTGATGGTTCCACAACACCTTCACCAATGGTATTTGCTTATTCCATAGCTGCTTCACCTCATAAGCCAGAATCTCTATGGGTTCTTCCTCATATGTGAGGTCTGGATTCACTTCAATTTCCTCTACCAGTTGTACATGAGATGGGTCTGATCTATACTTCCTTAACATGGACACATGGAAGACATTATGTATCTTTTCTAACTCTGGAGGTAGTGCCAAACGATATGCCAAAGGATCCACTCTTTCCAGGACCTCATAAGGCCCAATGAAATGAGGAATCAGTTTCCCCTTTCTGCCGAATCTCATAATTCTCTTCCAAGGGGAAACCTTGAGGAATACTTTGTCACCCACTGCATATTCAATATCCCTTCTCTTTAGATCAACATAGGACTTCTGACGGTCTGATGCAGTCTTAAGTCGATCTCTGATCACCCTGATTTTCTCCTCAGTCTGCTGAACAATTTCGGGCCTAATCATCTTCCTTTCACCCACATCATCCCAACACAATGGGGTTCTACATTTTCTGCCATACAAAGCTTTATATGGAGGCATCCTAATGCTTGATTGGTAGCTGTTGTTGTAAGCAAACTCAATCAAAGGCAAGTGTATGTCCCAACTGCCCTCAAACTCAATCACACAAGCCTGTAGCATGTCCTCCAAGATTTGAATTACCCTATCAGATTGGCCATCTGTCTGTGGGTGGAATGCAGTACTAAAGTTCAATTTAGTTCCTAGGGCTCTCTGATAACTACCCCAGAATCTAGAAGTGAACCTAGGATCTCTGTTAGATACGATGGATACTGGCACTCCATGCAGTCTTACTATCTTATCAATGTACAATTTGGCCAATCTTTCTAGATTATAGTCCATCCGAATAGGCAGAAAATGAGCAGACTTGGTCAGTCTATCAATAATGACCCAAACTGCATCATGACTCTTCTGTGTCCTCAGAAGTCCCATCACAAAATCCATAGTTATTCTCTCCCATTTCCATTCTGGTACTGGTAGTGGATGTAACAACCCAGTTGGTACTTGATGTTCTGCCTTCTCTTGCTGACAAGTTAGGCACTTAGAAATAAACTCTACCACATCTCTCTTCATACCCATCCACCAGTAATGCTCTTTAGCCCTCTATATATTTTTGTACCACCAGGGTGCATGGTAAAAGGAGACTCATGTGCTTCCTTCAAAATGATCTGCCTCAAATCAACATCATTAGGAACACACATTCTACCTTGGAGTAGCAATAGACCATCATCTCTTATTGAGAATTCTAGTTTCTTGCCCTGCCGGACTTCTTCCAATAGCTTCAGATACTTCTGATCATTCTGAGCAGCCATTCTGATCTGATCAATCAACACTGGCTGTATATGCCATGCAACTGCTGTCTACCCCTCATCATTAATCTTTAAGCTGGCATGTAATGTGTAACACCCTTCACCCGTCTACAGATAGCCGAGCAAGGCGTGCTACACGGCGTGCCGGAACACCTAGTCTATGATTATTTCATTTCCTGAGCTCAATTTGATTTTAAGAAGTCTTTTATGTAATATTCATATCATGCTGATACTATTTTCATACTTTGATAAAATCAGTGTTTTAAGATTGGTAATAAAAATTTGGCAAGATGTCATCTGTATTTCGGACAAACTATCCTTCCAAACTTATTGAAAACAGTTTAATATGATAATATCAAAATCTCAAATATTTCACAGTCTCTATTTCTCAGTAAAGTCAATAGACTTTTATAGTCACTAAACAGTTCCATAATAATTCAAATATATCCAGAAAATCTCCATGTTATTTAATATATACAAAATATTACGAACTTTAGAGCTTTCATAACATTACCAAATACAAGACCGAATTTCAAAAATACAACAAAAGTACAAAATACAAGATATCCTAAGTCCTATCATGTATGTAATGCAGTGCAGATGACTCTGGACTCCTGTGCAGATCTGATGTCTCACCCGGTCATAGGTCTGCTGGGCTCCCCAGCTGTGTCTCCAATACCTACACGTTACAAAAGCAACGCGCTAAGCAATTTTGCTTAGTGGTGCCAAATATAAAGAAATATACACTAAAATAAAGTAAATAAAGTGTTTATGAATTTTTGGTGGTGTTGTATGTCAGTAGACTGGATTTAGGTATTTGAATTTAATAGTACTTAAATTACTGCCCGTGTAGCCTATATACTGACCAAACTGGATAAACGGATACACTGGCTCTAGGTACCTAGTACCTCGGGCCATCAGACCATCGGTCACAAAGTGTCTCTCGGTATGCAAATAGCGTGGCTAAAAAGCCATATAGTCAATTTGGCAATAAGCTAAAAATAAATACACAATACGTATAGCCGTAGGCTATTAAAGTCACAGTGCGGCATAATAAGCCGTAAAAACACAGTATGGCATGAAGCCATTTACAGAACAGCTGTCAGAATCCTATTGGCATGCCAACCTATCCAAACTAGTCAACTAGGCAAACTAGAGTACATTATAAATTAATTGTTTAATCCTTCAATTTTTAGAGTTTACTAACTATTATGTAATTCATAAGTCAATGCATATGTTAACCTTTTTAGGTACTATGGATAAGTGGTTTCTAGCATCAACATGTCAATATGCTGCCAATATAATGCAATTTACCATTTTTACAAGTTGGCATTCATTGCCAAAGTGCTTCAAGCATCATTGTATGTAAATGTCAAATTCTCAATTTTTGGTGTGCTAGATTGGTTTAGCTTAAAGTCCTATTTCTCTTGGTTTTTAGCTTCTGGTCAAAGAAGAAAAATTGTAGCTCTATGTCTTATTGCATGCAGGGCAAAATTTTAGGTCATTCCGAGTTGTATAGACCAAGATATGGTCAATTTACTAAAGCTGGACAGATTGCACCATTAGCGCAAAATTTTGTCAATTTTAGGTCACTTTTAGTCCTGGCAGTTTTGGTACCCGAACTTATGCAAGCTATTTGACTTGGTTCTGGTCATTTGTGGGCTTTGGTGTCTTCATAAGAAATGTAGCTCTATATCTACGCTATCCATGGTAAAAATTTCAGGTCAATTGGAACTGTTTTGAGTGAGTTATGTTCATCCTATTGATTACTGTTCATATGGTCAAAAATCTAGATTGCAAGGTTGCTATTCCGGATTAGGTCATTTTTAAGGTCAGTTTCTAGGAAGAATTTTGGCAACATTTCTACATGAAAGTTGGCCTATTTGGTGTCTTGTTTCACCCCCCATTGGCCTCATACCAATTGGGTTCACATTTTGGCACTTATGACCTAATTTAGGTACTGCCTTCAATACACAACCTGCATAAAGCACATACACTTCCAATTTGATATTCCTTCTCCTCCTCATTACTTCAATATTCAATCAATGACACTTCCATATATATATTGTACACAATTCCAGCAATAATTTTGGGCAGAACATTCAAGTGCTCAATGCACACAATTCACTATTAAGTTCAACATTCACTTCCACCAAAATTCAACATATCTCAATGTCAATATTACACATACACTTCAACATAATCATACTTCAATATCACTTACACATGCTGCCCATAATTTAACACTAGCATATTTCATTAATAACCTACATATTCACACACAAATTCATAATTTAATAGGCTACCAAACATGGCAGTTTGCCCAAAGCATTAAGGTTCCATTTCACACCCTTAATTCAAGCACTACATGTACATACTTAGATTTTAACTTACTACATCCTCCATTTAAGTTAATCAACCATAATTTCCATCCATTAGAGGTAAGAAAAACTCAAATACAACACATAATCATGGCTGCCAAAAATGGACCATTTCATTTCTCAAGATTTTCTTCATTTCTCTTCACCAAAATACTCACCTCAACCTAAACACAAGGTTTACTAAAGCAAGGGAGAGGTTTTGGACACTTGCCACTTTTGAAGCTTATCAAAACTTCACAAAATCTTATTTTTCTTGTTGCCAATATCTTCCTCAAGGTAAGTAGGCAAGCTTTAATGAAGGAACCAAGTAGAAATGGTGGCTTGATCATGCACCCATATAGGTTGCATGTGGGGCGGCCATGGTGATTTCCATGGTGAACTTCATTTCGGCAAGGTGAAGTGGGATGAAGAAGAAGATGATAATGAGTGCCATCTACTGTACCAAGGCTTAGATAAGTGTCCCAATATCCAAGTTAGAGGAGCACTATGTTCTTTTTAATGTTTAATTAGTTAAAGTTTCCTTATTTGCTCATTTATCTCCATTCTTTTACTATTTATACATTGTATCCTATTTTAATTTTTCATGACATTTCCTAAGTGCAATATCATTTATTCTTAATGGACATTGAGGTCAAAAGGTAGCTCTTAGTGTCAAATGACCAAAATGCCCCACTTCGGGTTATATTCCCGATTTTTCGGTAACATCGATTTTTGTCTGTTTCTCGATTTTTCGTTTTTCTTTGTACTAATTTATTAATTTTTCTTTGATATTTCTAGTTTCAATTACATTTCAATAAATCTTTATTTATGTCTCAAAATTTAATTCCGAGGGTTCCCCGCGGTCCTGGGGTTAGCAACGGCCTTCCCAGTGCGGTCACCCATCGCTGCGGTGCCGGCTCGTTCAACTTAGCTTCATTTTCTCTCTTTCACTTTTCTTTGATTTTTATTGTATTTTTTTTTATTTATTTCATCATTATATGTCTGTTCACTATCACTGAAGTGTAGTTCCAGACATCTTGACTTGCCTGGATTGTTATTTGGCCGCTGGAGCAATAGAACGTATAGAATACATACGGTGGGGATGTTACAACTCTTCCTCTCTAAATAAAAATTTCATCCTCGAAATTTACCTGATGTGAAGAGCTGAAGGAACTGCTACCTCATTGTCTTCTTGCTCTCCCATGTTGCCTCTTCCGTGTTGTGGTGTCTCCATAGGATTTTCACTAGTGGAATTGTTTTGTTTCTGAGCTCTTTTACCTCTCGTGCCAAGATTTTAATCGATTCTTCTTCATATGTCAGGTCAGGTTGTATAACAATTTCTTCTACTCAGATGACATGTGAAGGATCTGATTATCTTCTGAGCATCGAGACATGGAACACATTATGTATCTTGTCCAGCTCAGGTGGTAAGGCTAATCTGTAGGCTACTGGTCCCACACGTTCAATAACTTCATATGGGCCAATAAACCTAGGGCTTAATTTTCCCTTTTTCCCGAATCTCAGCACTTTCTTCCACGGTGATACTTTGAAAAATACCTTCTTGCCAACTTCATACTCAATGTCCTTTCTTTTTAAGTCAGCATAAGATTTCTGTCGGTCTGAGGTAACTTTCAAATTGGCATTTATCAGTTTCACCTTTTTCTCTGTCTGTTTTATCAGGTCTGGCCCCACTAGCTTATCTTTACCCAATTCAGTCCAACATACAAGTGTTTTGCATTTTCTCCCATACAGTGCTTCATAGGGTGCCATTTGTATGCTAGCTTGATAGCTATTATTGTATGCAAATTCTGCCAGTGGAAGGTATCTGTCCCAACTTCCCTCAAACTCAATAACACAACTTCTCAGTATATCCTCGAGGACCTATCACATATGTTCGGTTATTATTATCATTATCAGTTCAATTATTGTTTACAATAACTCAATGAGTTTTAGAATTTACTTAGATTATTTTTTCTGACTGTGCATCCGTCTAAGGATGAAAAGCCGTACTAAAATGGGGTTGTGTGCCCAAGGACTCTTGTAATTTCTTCCAAAATCTAAATGTAAACCTTAGGTCTCTATTAGATATAATGGAAAGCGGAATTCCATGTAGTCTAACTATCTCACTGATATACAATTCTGCTAGCTTTTCCAGTGAGTAATCAGTTCTGACTGGCAGAAAATGTGCTGATTTGGTCAACCTATCCACAATCACCCATACTGCATCATGCTTCTTCTGAGTGAGAGGTAGACCACTGACAAAGTCCATAGTGACTCAGTCCCATTTCCATTCAGGTATGTTTATGGGCTGTAACAAACCTGATGGAACTTGATGTTCTGCTTTGACTTGCTGACATGTAAAGCATCTAGTTACATAGTCAACTATGTCCTTCTTCATACTTGGCCACCAGTATCGGAGTTTCAGGTCATGGTACATTTTTGTGCTTCCTGGGTGCATAGCATACACACTATTATGTGCTTCTCTCAGAATACTGGTTTTCAATTCTTTATCATCTGGAACACACACTCTTTCTTTATAGTACAGGCACCCATTTTCTTTCACTTCATATTTAGTTTCCTTCCCTTCAGTGATTTTGCCCATAACAGCCATTAATTTCTAATCTGTCTTCTGCCCATCCTGTATCTGTTGTAACAGATTCGGCTTCACTTGCAACTTAGCCAAAATAACTCCATCATGAGTTAAGGACAGTTGGGCATTCAGAGATCTTAATGCTACAATAGATTTTCTGCTTAAGGCATCAGTAACTATGTTTGCCTTCCCAAGGTGGTAGTCAATCACATAATCATAATCTTTCAGAAATTCAATCCATCGCCTCTGTCTCAAATTAAGTTCCTTCTGGGTTGGCAGATACTTCAGACTCTTATGGTCTGTGTATATGTAACATTTTTCTCCATATAAGTAATGCCTCCATATCTTCAATGTGAAGATAATTGCTGCTAACTCTAAATCATGAATAGGGTGATTCTTTTCATGTGGCCTTAACTGCCTGGAAGCATATGCGACCACTTTCCCTTATTGCATGAGTACACACCCTAACCTATTGTGTGAGGCATCACTGTAGACTATAAAGTCTTTTCCCGACACTGGCTGTGTTAACACTGGTGCCTCTGTCAACATAACCTTTAGCCTCTCAAAACTGGCTTGACACTTGCCATTCTAGTCAAATTTCATATTCTTGTGTAGTAATTTGGTCATTGGAGCAGCTATCAGGGAAAATCCCTTTACAAATCTTCTATAATATCCAGCTAACCCCAAGAAACTTTTGATCTCAGTTGTATTTCTGGGAGGCTTCCATTCCATCAATGCTTCAATCTTCTTGGGATCCACTCTAATCCCTTTAGCTGATACTACATGTCCAAGGAATGCAATCTCATTCAACCAAAACTCACACTTGGACAATTTAGCATACAATTTCTTCTCTTTTAGAGTCTACAGAACAATTCTCAAATGCTCATCATGTTCTGCTTTATCCTTGGAATACACCAGGATGTCATCAATGAAGACCACTACAAACCGATCTAAGTATGGATGGAAGATACGGTTCATCAGGTCCATGAATGCTACAGGAGCATTTGTTAACCCAAATGGCATCACCAGGAATTTATAATGCCCATACCGGGTTCTAAATGTAGTCTTAGGCACATCTGCATCCTTAACCCTTAGCTGATGATACCTTAATCTTAGATCAATCTTAGAAAACACACCGGCTCCCTTCAACCGATCAAACAGATCGTCAATTCTAGGCAATGGGTACAGTTCTTCACTGTTACTCTGTTTAACTACCGATAGTCAACACATAACCTCAGTGTCCCATCTTTCTTCTTAAAAAATAGTACCGAAGCTCCCCATGGTGACACACTAGGATGTATGAACCCCTTGTCTAGCAATTCTTGTAGCTGGATTTTTAACTCTTTCAATTCAGCAAGTGCCAACCTATACGGAGCAATTGAAATTGGAGCTGTACCCGGCATAATCTCAATGGAAAATTCAACTTCCCTTTCTGGTGGTAAATTAGGCAAATTCCTCAGGAAATACCTCAGAGAAATCCCTTACTGTGGGTATATCAGACAATTCAAGTGTCAGGCTTGACTTATAATTCCTCAGGAAATACCCTGCCTAGTGTCAACCACATGTGCCAGATAGGCTTCACACCCTTTTCTCAACCATCTCTTTGCAACTGTAGCTGAGATGACATTGGACAAGAAATCTGTCCTTTCACTCACAACTGTTATTTCTTCGTTCTCAGCAGTTTTCAGAGAGATTCTCTTCAATTTACAATCTACTATTGCCTGATGATGGGATAACCAGTCCATTCCCAAAATCACATCAAACTCATGGAAAGGCAGTTCGATTAAGTCTGCTGAGAACTCTTTCCCTTGAATCTTCAATGGACAGCCCTTATACACCTTGTTTACTACCACACTGTGGCCTAGCGGATTTGTGACCAGGATGTCTTGGTCACTTTCCTCTACTAGTATTCCCTTTTCTATGGGCAGCTTGATACAAATATATGAATGAGTAGATCCAAGATCCACTAATGCATGCACAAAAGTATTATAGAGGAGGAACGTACCCTTGATGACATCTGGAGCATCCTGTTCCTCCTATGCCCTTATAGAATAGGCTCTGGCTGGTTTTCTACCTTCTGCTCTCTCCACAGATTCTGATACAGGTTTTTGTGAAGTACCGGCTGCCTCAGCCTTACTCAGCTTTCTACCCCTTGGAGCTAGATGGGCAGGCCTATCGGTTGATACCGGAGTGGATGTAGCAGTTCTGCGAGGACAATCTCGGACTAGGTGGTCTGTAGATCCACACTGTAAACAAGCACCTATCATCCTCTAACATTCGCCCTTATGCCATTTTTGGCAATGTGGGCAAGCAACAGATACTGTTGGGGCTGGTCCCCTGTACCCTGTCCTTGGAGAGCTAGCCATTGAAGGGGTGGACTGCTTCTCCTTAGTGCAAACTGAGATTTGGGCCTCTATGACTGACCCTAACTTGGTGCTCTACTGAAACTCTGAGTAGGTGAACCTCTGAATTTCTTACTAGGGGCAGAAGATGTACCGGTCTAACCCTGACCTCTTTTCTACTGTCGGTCCCTTCTGTTCTGCTCATTCATTCTAATTTTTTTAACCTTCAGTGTAGCTTCCACTAATTTGGCAAACTCTGTAATCCCCAAGGCTGTAATCATTACTTTAATGTTATCATTGAGTCCTTCCTCAAAACTCTTGCATCTCTCTGCCTCATTCAGGACTATTTCCCACCCATAGCGGCTCAGTCTGACAAATTCTCTTTCATATTCACCACTGTCAGCTGTCTCTGGCGTAGGGTAATAAACTCCCTTCTCTTCTCTTCCAGGTATACACTGCCCACATACTTCTTTCTGAACTCAGTGAGAAAGAAATCCCAAGTTATTTGTTCTAGTGGCACTTCACTAGTTACTGTATCCCACCACTGGTGCGCATCATCTTGTAGTAGTGATATAGCAGCTTCCAAATTCTGCTCTGGAGTACAATGAAGTTGTTTCAAGACTCTTCCAGTTCTGTCCAACCAGTTTTCAGCTATGACAGAATCATCTTCCCTTTTTCCCAGAAAATCCACTGCTCTGAACTTCCTGAGTCTCTCCATATGAGATTTTTGATGTGGAGGTGGTGGTGGTGGCATAACTCCTGCCATCTATCTAAAGAACTCAGCCATTTGGTGAAATGTGGCTGGTGCACCTGGTACTGGTGGAGCAGGTTCCTTCCTGTCTCTCGATTCAGTCATAGATGGAGCATGACTTTTCACTTCCTCATCGATCGCTCTTTGCGATGTGGAGTCCATATTCTGATCAAAATAACAAATCAAAAGATCTGCATTAGAGTCATCTTAACACTTACAATGCAATGCATGATATGCAAACTATCTAGGTCCAGAAAGGCCTAAACCGTGCTCTGATACCACTAAATGTAACACCCTTCGCCCATCCACAGAATAGCCGAGCAAGGCATGCTACACGGCGTGCCGGAACACCTAGTCTATGATTATTTCATTTCCTGAGCTCAATTTGATTTTAAGAAGTCTTTTATGTAATATTCATATCATGTTGATACTATTTTCATACTTTGATAAAATCAGTGTTTCAAGATTGGTAATAAAAATTTGGCAAGGTGCCGTCTGTATTTCGGACAAAATGTCCTTCCAAACCTGTTGAAAACAGTTTAATATGATAATATCAAAATCTCAAATATTAAAACAGTCAATAGACTTTTACAGTCATTAAACAGTTCCATAATAATTCAAATATATCGAGAAAATCTCCATGTTATTTAATATGTACAAAATATTACAAACTTTAGAGCTTTCATAACATTACCAAATACAAGACTGAATTTCAAAAATACAATAAAAGTATAAAATACAAGATATCCTAAGTCCTACCATGTATGCAATGCAGTGCAAATGGCTCTGGACTCCTGTGCAGATCTGATGTCTCACCCGATCGTAGGTCTGCTGGGCTCCCCAGCTGCGTCTCCAATACCTACGCGTTACAAAAGCAACGCGCTAAGCAATTTTGCTTAGTGGTGCCAAATATAAAGAAATATACACTAAAATAAAGTAAATAAAGTGTTTACGAATTTTTGGTGGTGCTGTATGTCAGTAGACTGGATTTAGATATTTAAATTTAATAGAACTTGAATTACTGTCCGTGTAGCCTATATACTGACCAGACTGGATAAACGGATATACTGGCTCTGGGTACCTAGTACCTCGGGCTGTCACACCATCGGTCATAAAGCGTCTCTCAGTGTGCAAATAGCGTGGCTAAAAAGCCATATAGTCAATTTGGCAATAAGCCAAAAATAAATACACAGTATGTATAGCCGTAGGCTATTAAAGTCACAGTGCGGCATAATAAGCTGAAAAACACAGAATGGCATGAAGCCATTTACAGAACAGCTGTCAGAATCCTATTGGCATGCCAACCTATCCAAACTAGTCAACTAGGCAAACTATGGCACATTATAAATTGATTGTTTAATCCTTCAATTTTTAGAGTTTACTAACTATTATGTAATTCATAAGTCAATGCATATGTTGACCTTTTTAGGTACTATGGATAACTAGTTTTTAGCATCAACATGTCACATATTGTAAATGTAGCAAACGGCCTTCCCAGTGCGATCACCCATTGCTGCGGTGCCGGCTCATTTAACTTGGCTTCATTTTCTCTCTTTCACTTTTCTTTGATTTTTCTTATATTTTCTTTTTATTTATTTCATCATTATATGTCTATTCACTATCATCGAAGTGTAGTTCCAGACATCCTGACTTGCCTGGACTATTATTTGGCCACTGGAGCAATAGAACGTACAGAATACATACGGTGGGGATGTTACATAATGATCTCAACTCATGTACCATAGACAAAGGAGTAACCCGTAGACTTGCCATAGTCTTGCGACTTAAGGCGTCAGCCACAACATTAGCTTTCCCTGGCTGATAGTCTATCAGACAATCATAGTCTTTTATCAACTTTAACCATCTCCTCAATCTCAAATTCAACTCTTTCTGAGTGCCCAAATACTTCAAACTCTTATGATCTGTGTAGATGTAGCACTTCTTCCCATAAAAATAATGTCTCCAGATCTTAAGAGCAAACACAATAGCTGCAAGCTCCAAATCATGTGTCGGATAATTCTTCTCATGCAGTTTTAGCTGGCGTGATGCATAGGCAATGACATTTCGATCTTGCATCAATACACAGCCTAACCCATTGTAAGAAGCATCACTGTAAACTGTGTATTCTTTACCCGGAGTAGGTAAAGTTAGGACTGGAGCTTTAGTCAAACATCTCTTCAATTCATCAAAACTCTGTTGGCATTTGTCCGTCCACTGAAATTTCACATCTTTTCTAAGCAGCTTGGTCAATGGAGATGCCAACATGGAGAATCCCTTCACAAATCGACGGTAGTATCCAGCTAAACCCAGAAAACTGCAAATCTCCTTGATATTTCTGGGTGGCTTCCAATTAAGGATAGCTTCTATCTTGCTAGGGTCTACCTTAATACCCTCTGCTGATACTATGTGTCCCAAAAAGGATATCTCCTTTAGCCAAAATTCACACTTTGACAATTTGGCGTATAGCTATTTCTCCCTCAAAGTCTCCAGTACAATCTGCAGATGTCTATCATGCTCTTCTACACTGCTTGAATAAACCAATATATCATCTATGAATACAACAACAAACTGGTCGAGGTATGATCTGAAGATAGTGTTCATCAGATCTATAAAAGCAGCTGGAGCATTAGTTAACCCAAATGGCATGACCAAGAACTCATAATGGCTATGGCGGGTTCTAAAAGCAGTTTTAGGAATACTCTGCTCTTGTACTTTCAGCTGATAATAACTTGATCTCAGGTCATTTTTGGAGAACACAGTTGCACCCCTTAACTGATCAAACAAGTCATCAATGCGGGGCAATGGGTATTTTTTCTTTATTATCACCTTATTCAACTATCGATAGTCAATGCATAATCGGAGAGTGCCATCCTTCTTCTTTACAAACAATACTGGTGCTCCCCAAGGTGACACATTAGGGCGGATAAAGCCCTTGTCAAGCAGCTCTTGCAACTGCACTTTCAACTCTTTCAATTCTGCAGTTGCCATTCTATATGGTGTTATAGAGATTGGGTCCACACCAGGCATAAATTTCAAACTATACTTCCCTTTTTGGAGGTAATCCTGGCAATTCATTAGGAAATACATCCGAAAAGTCACATACCGTAGGGATATCCCTCAATGCTGGACTACCCACTTGGGTGTCTATCACATGTGCCAAGTACGCCTCACAACCCTTCCTAATCATTTTTCTAGCCAGTGCAGCTAAAATGATGTTTGAAGGCAATAACTGTAACATCCTCATTTTAGCTAGTCCGTACAGTCTACTGTTCCAGTGACCAGTGTCGGTCCGGACAGCTAGAACGTTCGGAAAAATATTTAAACTAAAGTGAGGAACCAAAAATTAACTAAAATAATTAAAAAAGAATTTAGGAAAAATTATAAAATAATTCTTGGAACTCCGCCTAAGTAGTTTGTGCTTAGCCGGTCCCAAGCCTGGATAAAAGAGGAGGATTGCGGTAGGTGACAACCAGCGTAAAAATTTCGTCACACCCTATGATATGGATTCAAATGATATAAACGTTGGGGCGTCCTCTACTAACGACGCGCTACATCGGAGCCCGGGTGTAGTGATAAATATGCAAGGGTGTAGGGCGTTCACCGAAAGCGACGCGCCATACCGGCGCCCGGGTGTGGTGTTAAGTGAGCAAGGGTTCCCACATCATGGACGGGTGTGGGTAAAGAAGTTAGTCCATAGGACAGATAATAGAACAAATAGTGGAACAGAACACAAGATAGACATAGAAAATAATAGAAGATATCATAGAAGGAGACCAATTAGGAAGGAGCAGGATAGGAGGAGGATCAGGGTTGGTACTTGGAATGTTGGATCACTTACAGGAAAATTAATGGAGCTTGTGGATACCTTGGAAAGGAGAAGGGTGAATATTGCTTGCATTCAGGAGACTAAATGGGTAGGAGAGAAAAGTAAGGAAGTGGGTAATTCAGGGTACAAATTGTGGTTTCTGGGAAGGAGAGAAACAAGCAGTGGGTATAATCATAGACAGGACATTGAAAGACGCAGTAGTAGCTGTGAAAAGAGTAGGAGATAGAATTATACTAGTAAAGCTAGTACTAGACGGAGAAACAATAAATATAGTTAGTGCTTATGCCCCACAAATAGGACTAGACAGTGAGAGTAAACAAAGGTTTTGGGAAGATATGGATGATTTAATGCAAAGCATACCGAATGAAGAAAATGTCTTCATTGGTGGAGATTTGAATGGACATATAGGAAGTAATAGGCAAGGTTATGAGAATGTTCATGGAGGTTTTGGTTTTGGCAGTCGAAATGAGGAGGGAAAAAGCATCCTGGATTTTGCTATGGCATACGACCTAATACTAGCAAATACCTACTTTATAAAAAGAGAGTCACATTTAGTGACTTTCAAAAGTGGGCAACATAGAAGCCAAATCGACTTCCTCTTAACCAGGAAGACAAATAGAGCTCTATGCAAGGATTGCAAGGTCATTCCAGGAGAGGCTTTAACAAGTCAACATAGGTTGGTGGTCTTGGATGTCAAGTTTAGGAACAATTCAAGTAAGGTCAGAAGAAATAGTGTAGCTCGAACAAAGTGGTGGGAGTTCAAAGGAGTAAAGCAAGTGAAGTTCAAAAATGAGCTTCTTGAGTCTGAAGTATGGAAGCTAGATGTGGAGGCCAATGATATGTGGATACAGATGGCATCAAAGATTAGAGAAGTAGCTAGAAAAGTACTTGGGGAGTCTAAAGGACATGGACCACCCTCAAAAGAGAGATGGTGGTAGAATGAGGAAGTACAAAAGCGTTGAAAAGAAAAAGGGAATGGTATAAGAAATTACCTAAATGTGATAATAATGAGGCATATGAACAGTACAAGATAGCAAAGAAAGAGGCAAAAGAGGCAGTTAGCCAAGCAAGAGCACAGGCCTTTGAAAAGTTATATGAGAAACTTGGAACTAAAGAAGGGGAGAAAGATATTTATAGATTAGCAAGGAGTAGAGAAAGGAAATGTCAAGATCTCAATCAAGTTAGGTGCATTAAGGATAAAGAAGGAAAAGTGTTGGTGAAAGATGAGGACATTAAAGAAAGATGGAGAAATTATTTTAATGATATCTTTAATAATAGTCAAAATGGAAATAGCGTGAATATAGATTATAGAACAATAGAAAAGAATGTAAATTATACTAGAAGGATTAGATCTTTAGAAGTAAAGGAAGCACTTAAGAGAATGAAAGTAGGTAAAGCCTGTGGACCCGATGAAATACCAATTGAAGTGTGGAAGTATTTGGGAGATATGGGAGTGGCATGGTTAACTAAATTATTTAATAAGATTCTAAACTCAAAGAAAATGCCTGATGAATGGAGGAAGAGTATTTTAGTACCTATTTTTAAAATAAGGGAGACATACAGAGTTGCTCAAACTATAGGGGAATTAAACTCATGAGCCATACTATGAAGTTGTGGGAGAGAGTTGTGGAGCATCGACTACGTCATGATACTTCTATCTCTCTCAATCAATTTGGTTTCATGCCCGGTCGTTCAACTATGGAAGCGATCTTTCTCATTAGAAGCTTGATGGAGAAATATAGAGATGGGAAGAAAGATCTACACATGGTTTTTATTGATTTGGAGAAGGCTTATGATAGTGTTCCAAGAGAGGTCTTATGGAATGCGTTAGAACAAAAGAGGGTATCTATTAGGTACATACAAGTATTGAAAGATATGTATGAAGTAGCAACTACTATTGTGCGCACAGTGGGAGGGGACACAAGAGATTTTCCGATCTCAATTGGATTACACCAAGGATCAGCCATAAGCCCTTACCTTTTTACATTAGTTTTAGATGAACTGACGAAACACATACAAGAGAGTATTCCTTGGTGCATGATGTTTGCGGATGATATTGTTCTGATAGATGAGACACGAGAAGGAGTCAATAGGAAGCTAGAACTTTGGAGAAGTACTCTAGAGTCAAAGGGTTTTAAGTTAAGTAGAACGAAGATAGAATACATGCATTGCAAGTTCAGTGAAGGCCAAACTGGTGATAGGGAAGGAGTTAGTTTGAATGGAGTGGCACTGTCCCAAAGTAATCACTTTAAATATCTAGGCTCAGTCCTTCAAGTAGATGGGGGATGTGAGGAGGATGTTAGTCATAGGATTAAAGCCGGATGGTTGAAGTGGAGACGTGCCACGGGAGTTTTATGTGATCGTAAGTTTCCCAATAAATTAAAAGGAAAATTTTACCGCACAGCCATACGACCGGCTATGCTATATGGTAGTGAGTGTTGGGCACTGAAAGAGTCGTATGCATCTAAGATAAGAGTTGCAGAGATGAGAATGTTAAGGTGGATGAGTGGTCATACTAGACTAGATAAAGTCCGTAATGAAAATATTAGAGAAAAGGTAGGAGTGGTGCCAATTGAAGATAAGTTGAGAGAAGGGAGATTGAGGTGGTTTGGTCATGTGAAGCGTAGACATACGGAGGCTCCAGTTAGACAAGTAGAGCACATTAGGCTAGAGGATAGAAAGAAAAAAAGGGGTAGACCTAAATTGACTTGGAGGAGAGTAGTACAGCATGACTTAGAAGCATTACACATTTCTGAGGATTTAACCCAAAATCGTTCAGAGTGGAAAAAGCGAATCCATATAGCCGACCCCAAATTTTTTGGATAAAGGCTTAGTTGAGTTGAGTTGAGTTGAGTTGAGTTGTATAAAATAATTCTTGGGACCCCAGAGAAGGGTCATTGAGGTTCTTATGACATTAGAATGCCAAGAAAATACTTAGAAAAATTTTTCAATCGGTAAAGACAATTTTGACCCGTTAAGCCAAATGGAGGGCATTTTGGTCATTTCGTCTTCAGAGATGATTTTTGGGCCAACTTGTCCAGTTAAATAAATAATTTATATAACATAAAATATAAATAAATATTGTTAAAAATTTAATTGCAATTAAATAGATAAGAAATGGAGAGAAAATGATAGAAAATGGATTTATGACATCACCATGATGTCATTTAAAATTCTCCTAACCAATCCAATCTTGACACATGGCATAAACATATATAAAAGAGACAAATGGGCTGGAAAAGGAACAAAAAAAAGACTTCTTCTTCTCCCTTTCTCCTTCCTTACGTGACAAACCCATCCACCATTGCCAACCATAGCAAGCTTTTTCAAAGCTTGATTTCCTTAGCTCTTACCCCACTAAACCCTATACTCCCAACACAAAAAAGTGTCCTTACCCCTTGGTGATTCTTTTGGGAGCAAAAAGAAGAAGAAAACAAGAGTTTTAGCAAGTGGGAAAATCTCACTTCTTTGAGGTTAGTGACCCAACAATGAATTTTTCTTTAAATTCATGTTAAGAACTTTGAATATGAGTAAATTATAAAGAAAAAATTTGTTGAATACCATTTGTATGTAAACCCTAGATTTTTGGTAGCCATTGTTAGGGTTTGATTGTGTTGAGTTTAATGAAATTAAAAGACTATCATGGCTGCCCACAACATGTATTTACTAAGTGGATTGATAAAATGAAGTGAAAATGCATGTGGGTTAATGTTTGAGATGTTAGGGTTAGGGTTTGGGGTGGAAAAATGGGACTTTGAGCATGTAATGATGAAAGTGAGTTTTAATGGTCAATTAGTGTCCATTTGGTTATGTGTAAATAAGAAATGAGGTGGTTTGATTAGTGGGAATTGCAGTTGGTGTGGCTGCCCATGGTGACCTACATAATTGGACATGAGTCCAGCAGGTTTGGGCAGCCATATCTTGAATTTTATGAGTTCAATTGGTGCAAGGCTAATTGGACATGAAACTAGACACATAATGGCACAACTTTGGTGAAGAAACCATGCCCATAAAACCAAACCAAGTGGACCAAAAGCTTGCTCAAATCCGGGTGACCTGCAGGCTGTTTCTGCAGAATGACCAAAAGAACAGTGATTGTTCATTTGGCCATAAATCAATGTAGAAAGGTCCAATTGACCTGAAATTTTACCAGAAACGAGATAAGATATAGACCAACAACTTTCATGAAGAAACCTACCCCAAATTATGACCAGAACCTATCCAACAAGTGAGTTGCAATCGGTGACCTGCAGGCTGTTTCTGCAGAATGACCAAATGAACAGTGATTGTTCATTTGCCCATAACTCAATGTTGTAAGGTCTAATTGACCTGAAATTTTACAAGCAACAAGAAAAGATATAGACCAACAACTTTCATGAAAAAACCTACCCCAAATTATGACCAGAACCTATCCAACAAGAGAGTTGCAATCACTGCTCACTGCACTGTAGATATGGCCAGTCTAGAAAAATTTCAATCCGGCCAGTTGTGGTTTTTGGACCATAACTTGAGCTACAAAACTCCAAATGGAGTGATTCAAAAAAGGAAATTCAACTAGACGAAATAAAGAACAACTTTCATGTTGATCATTTTACCAAATTCCAGCTGCAAAAAAGACTAATGAAACAGTAAAGATGAGGCATGAAAACTGAAAATTCTGCTTACTTAACATTAAGCTTAGAAATGGTATTGGCAACCAATACCAACAAAATTTGAATGCAAAATGTGGTATGTTGGGAGTATTAAAACTAATGTACCTATTGTCTATGCAAAAGTCAACATTTTGGTTGACTAATGAAGTGAATAGTAACACCAAAACTTTAAATTCAAAAATTGTAAAACTTAAAAGTGTAAAATCCCCTAGTATACCTAACAAGATTGGTTTGGATAGCTTGGCATGCCAGTAGGGCTCTGTTAGCAGTACTGCATATGGCTTCGTGCCATTCTGTGTTTCATGGCTTTCCCATGCCATTATGTGACATAATAACCTTTGGCTATGTTATTTAAGTTGTTGCACTTGGGTTTTAACCCTGATGATTATTACAGCTTATTAGCTGTTCTGTTGCACACCGAGAGACACAATGTGACCGATGGTATGATGGTCCGAGGTACTTAGTACCCAGTGCCAGTTTACCCGTTTATCCAGTCCAGTCAACTAGTATGGGTTACTCAGGCAATGATAATAAACCTTACTAAATTTTAATCGAATAATAATGCAAATAATATTAGAAGTTAAGTCTACCAAAAATGTGAACACACACATTCTGCATATTCGTTTTATTTTATGTTATTTTATTTTATTTTATATTGTCACCACTAAGCAGAATTGCTTAGCGCGTCGCTTTTGCCATGCGCAGGTACTGGAGACCTAGCTGAGGAGCCCAGCAGACATCAGACGGGGTGAGTCTTCAGTATGTCAGAGTCGAGTCACCTCACATCTGCACTGCATATGGTAGGACATTAGGACTATAGGTGGCCCTTTTGTATTTTGCATTTTGTATTAGTTTGGATTGTAACTATAAACTCATGTAATTATGTATTAATGTAAATATATGGAATTTCATATTATTGAGATCTTTTGCATAATGTATGTTGATAAATGAAATGTTGAGAATTAATTGTGAATATGCTCCAAGTGATAAAGCGAACAGAAAAGTTTTGAAAATAGTATTGTGATTTGTGATTTTGAGATTGACTTGAATGTGTATAATGGAGTTTGGATTTTGAAATTATTTTGGAAGTGTTTTTAAACAGGTTCAGAAGAATTGTTTTTCCAATTTACAACTGGCACTCTGCCGGATTTTCTATAAAATTTGCGGAAAAATTCAGATTTATCAAAATTGAAAATAAATGAATTATAAAGGGATAAATTGTAATAGAAACATAAATTGGTGCTCCGGTACACTGAGTGGCATAACTTGCTCGGCTACACTGTAGACGGGTAAGGGTGTCACATTTAGTGGTATCAGAGCATCGGTTTAGGCGTTTCTGAGCCTAGATAGAGTACATACCATTGCATTGCATTTGTAAGTATTGAGGTAACGCTGATGCAGATCTATTTGTTTTCTTATTTTGAATAGGATATGGATCCTGTTTCGCAAAGAGCAGTAGAGGAAGAGGTGGAGAGTCGTGCTCCACTAAGGGCTGAATCTGGGGGCAGGGTAGAATCTGCTCCACCAGCAGCTGAGGCACCTACCCAACCTCAGTTTGCACTATTTCAACAAATGACCAAGTTTTACCGGTAAATGATGGGGGCAATTCCACCACTACAACCACAGCCACAACCTCCACCAGCACCACAGAAATCTCATTTAGAGAAATTGAGGAAGCATGGGGCTGTGGACTTCTTTGGGAAGAGGGAAGATGATCCCATGGCACCAGAGAATTGGTTGGATAAAACCATCAGTCTTTGAAAGCGACTAAATTGCACCCCGGCGAGAACACGGTGGGTCTGTGTCCCTACCGAGGATGATGCATATCGGTGGTGGGACACGATAACGATGAGGTGCAACCTGAACGGATCACTTGGGAATTCTTCCTCACAGAGTTCAGGAAGAAATATATTAGCAAAGTGTATTTAGAAGAGCGAAGAAGGGAATTTATTAGTTTGAGACAGAGACAGTTGTCAGTGGCTGAGTATGAGCGTGAGTTTGTTAGACTGAGCAGATATGCAGATATGCTGAGTAGGGACTATCTCCCTACAGAGGCAGAGAGGTGCAGACGGTTTGAAGAAGGGCTTAATGACAACATCAAAGTCATGATCACAGCACTGGAGATTACGGATTTTTCTAAACTGGTAGATGCAGCATCAAAAGTGGAAAGGGTCAGAATCAATGAACAAAATAGAAGGGAAAAACAGCAGAAGAGGGGTCCGGGTCAGTCCAGTACATTTTTTGCTCCCGGTAAGAAGAGTAAGGGTCCTCTGCTCGAGTTCGAGGACTACCACGAGTCGAGTGGTCTCGGGGGCGGACCACAGTTCACACCTAGGAGAGGCCAGTCCACACCATCAATGGGCAGCTCTCCAGGGATGGTGTTTAGGGGACCAGCCCCTGCATCTTCTGCTTGTCAGTACTGTCAGAAGTGGCATAAGGGGGAATGTTGGCGAGTGACCGGTGCATGCTTACGGTGTGGATCGACAGAACACCAGATCAAGAATTGTCCGAAGAGGACTACTACAGTTGCTCCAACACAATCTGACAGACCTGCTCCTGCACCACAAAGGGGTAGGAAGCCCGGTAAACCTGAGGCAGCTGGTCCATCACTGAGGCCTGCATCTGAGTCAGCTGAGAGGCCAGACACTAGAATACCAGCCAGGGCCTATGCCATCAGAGCTCAGGAGGAGCAAGATGCCCCGGATGTCATCAGGGGTATGTTTTCCCTCTACAACACTTCTATACATGCATTGGTAGATCCAGGATCCACTCATTCTTACATTTGCATCAAACTACCCATAGAGAGGGGAGTTCCAGTAGAGGAGAGTGATCAAGACATTCTGGCCACAAATCCACTAGGCCACAGTGTGGTAGTGAATAAAGTGTATAAGGGTTTCTCATTGAGGATTCAAGGGTATGAATTCTCGGCAGACCTAATTGAGTTGCCCTTCCACGAGTTTGACGTGATTTTGGGAATGGACTGGTTGTCACGTCATCAGGCAATAGTTGATTGCAAATTGAAGAGGATTTCTCTGAAAACTTGTGAGGGTAATGAGATCACTGTTGTGGGTGAAAGGACAAATTTCCTTTCCAATGTTATCTCAGCCACGGTTGCAAGAAGATTGATGAGAAAAGGTTGTGAAGCTTACCTAGCGCACGTGGTTGATACTAGGCAAGCTAAGCTGAACCTGTGTGATATACCCACAGTGAGAGACTTCCCAGATGTGTTTCCTGAAGAGTTGCCTGGTTTACCACCAGAAAGGGAAGTCGAGTTTGATATTGAGGTAATACCGGGTACAACACCCATTTCCATTGCTCCTTATAGGATGGCACCCACTGAATTGAGGGAGTTGAAAACTCAGCTGCAAGAGTTGCTTGATAAGGGGTTTATACGCCCCAGTGTATCACCATGGGGAGCTCTGGTGCTGTTTGTGAAAAAGAAGGATGGAACTCTGAGATTGTGTATTGATTACCGGCAGTTGAACAAAGTAACTGTGAAGAACAAATATCCATTGCCCAGAATTGACGATCTGTTTGATCAGTTGAAAGGAGCCGGTGTATTTTCAAAAATTGATCTCAGATCAGGGTATCATCAGTTAAGGGTAAAGCATGCAGATGTGTCAAAAACTGCATTCAGAACTCGGTATGGACACTATGAATTTTTAGTGATGCCGTTTGGTTTGACAAATGCACCAGCAGCATTTATGGGCCTTATGAACCGTATCTTCCATCCATACTTAGATCGGTTTGTAGTGGTCTTTATTGATGATATTCTGGTGTATTCCAAGACCAGGGAAGAACATGATGAACATTTGAGGATTGTTTTGCAAACCCTGCGAGAAAAGAAGTTGTATGCTAAGTTGTCCAAGTGTGACTTTTGGATGAGTGAAATCTCTTTTCTTGGACACATAGTATCAGCTAAGGGGATTAGAGTAGATCCCAAAAAGATAGAAGCAGTGATGGAATGGAAGCCTCCTAGAAATACAACTGAGGTTAAAAGTTTCTTGGGGCTAGCTGGGTATTACAAAAGATTTGTGAAGAGGTTCTCTCTTATAGCTGCTCCAATGACCAAGTCGTTGCACAAGAATGTGAAATTTGGCTGGAACGACAAGTGCCAAGCCAGTTTTGAGAGGCTGAAGGCTATGTTGACAGAAGCACCAGTGTTAACACAGCCAGTGTCAGAAAAAGACTTTGTGGTCTACAGTGATGCCTCACATAATGGGCTAGGGTGTGTATTGATGCAAGAGGGGAAAGTGGTCGCCTATGCTTCCAGGCAATTAAGGCCACATGAACAAAACTACCCTACTCATGACCTGGAGTTAGCAGCAATTATCTTCGCACTGAAGATATGGAGGCATTATTTATATGGCAAAAAATGCTACATCTATACAGACCACAAGAGTCTAAAATATTTGCCAACCCAGAAGGAGCTCAATCTTAGACAGAGGCGATGGATTGAGTTTCTAAAGAACTATGATTGTGTGATAGATTATCATCCTAGGAAGGCAAATGTAGTTGCTGATGCTTTGAGCAGGAAGTCCATCACAGCTTTAAGATCACTCAATGCCTGTCTGTCCTTAGCTCAAGATGGAGCTATTTTGGCTGAGTTGCAAGTAAGGCCAACCCTGCTACAGTAGATACAAGATAGGCAGAGGGCAGATGAAAAACTAATGGCCATTGTGGGTAAAATTCCAGAGGGGAAGGAAACTGATTATGAGGTGAAAGCAGATAGGTGTCTACACTACAGAGGAAGAGTGTGTGTACCAGATGATGGGAAACTGAAGACTAGAATTCTGAAAGAAGCACACACTAGTGTTTATGCTATGCACCCGGAAAGCACAAAAATGTATAATGATTTGAAACCTCATTATTGGTGGCCTGGTATGAAGAGGGATATAGCTGACTATGTGACTAAGTGTTTGACATGTCAGCAAGTTAAAGCAGAACATCAAGTTCCATCAGGATTGCTACAACCTATAAGCATACCTGAATGGAAATGGGACCGCGTCACTATGGATTTTGTTAGTGGTCTACCTCTCACCCAAAGGAAGCATGATGCAGTGTGGGTGATAGTGGATAGATTGACAAAGTCAGCACATTTTCTGTCAGTTAGGACTGACTACTCATTGGAGAAGCTAGCAGAATTGTATATCAGTGAGATAGTTAGACTACATGGAATCCCACTTTCCATGATTTCTGACCAAGACCCAAGGTTTACATCGAGATTCTAGAAAAAGTTACAAGAAGCCTTGGGCACACAACTCCGCTTTAGCACGGCTTTTCATCCCCAGATGGATGGACAATTAGAATGAGTAATCCAGGTAAACCTAAGAACTAATTGAATTTTTGCAATTAATAAATTGAAATGATAGTAACAATGTGAATTATGTGATAGATCCTGGAGGATATGCTAAGGAGTTGTGTCATTGAGTTCGAAGGGAGTTGGGATAGATACCTCCCACTGGCAGAATTCGCATACAACAATAACTACCAAGCTAGCATCCAAATGGCCCCGTATGAAGCACTGTATGGAAGGAAATGTAGAACCCCAGTGTGTTGGACTGAATTGGGTGAAGATAAGCTGGTAGGGCCAGACCTGGTGAAACAGACTGAGGAAAAAGTGAAGATAATCAAAGCTAACCTGAAGGTTGCCTCAGATAGACAGAAATCTTATGCCAACTTGAAGAGAAAAGAGATAGAATATGCAGTTGGCGATAATGTGTTTCTCAAAGTCTCACCGTGGAAGAAAGTACTGAGGTTTGGGAGAAAGGGTAAGTTAAGCCCTAGGTTCATTGGCCCATATGAAGTCATTGAACGTGTGGGACCAGTGGCTTACCGGCTAGCTTTACCACCAGAACTGGATAAAATACACAATGTATTCCATGTTTCTATGCTGAGAAGATATCGCTCAGATCCTTCACATGTCATTTCCATGGAAGAGATTGAAATCCAACCGGACTTGACATATACAGAAGAACCTATACAAATCCTAGCTCGGGAAGTGAAGGCGAGAAATAAACAAATTCCATGGTGAAAGTGCTTTGGAGGCACCACAACATCGAAGAGGCAACTTGGGAAAGTGAAGAGATAATGAGGCACAGTTCCTTCAATTTGTTTGCATCGGAGTAAATTTTGAGGCAAAATTTTTATTAGAGGAAGAGTTGTAACATCCTCATTTTAGCTAGTCAAATGCATCTCATTACAGTGACGATGTTGGTCGGACAGCTAGAACGTTCAGAAAAATATTTAAACTAAAGTGAGGAACCAAAAATTAACTAAAATATAAAAAAATTTAGGAAAAATTATAAAATAATTCTTGGGACCCCAGAGAAGGGTCATTGAGGTTCTTATGACATTAGAATGCCAAGAAAATACTTAGAAAAATTTTTCAATCGGCAAAGACAATTTTGACCCGTTAAGCCAAACGGAGGGCATTTTGGTCATTTCGTCTTCAGAGATGATTTTTGGGCCAACTTGTCCAGTTAAATAAATAATTTATATAACATAAAATATAAATAAATATTGTTAAAAATTTAATTGCAATTAAATAGATAAGAAATGGAGAGAAAATGATAGAAAATGGATTTATGACATCACCATGATGTCATTTAAAATTCTCCCAACCAACCCAATCTTGACACATGGCATAAACATATATAAAAGAGACAAATGAGCTGGAAAAGGAACAAAAAAAATCAGACTTCTTCTTCTCCCTTTCTCCTTCCTTACGTGACAAACCCATCCACCATTGCCAACCATAGCAAGCTTTTTCAAAGCTTGATTTCCTTAGCTCTTACCCCACTAAACCCTATACTCCCAACACAAAAAAGTGTCCTTACCCCTTAGTGATTCTTTTGGGAGCAAAAAGAAGAAGAAAACAAGAGTTTTAGCAAGTGGGAAAATCGCACTTCTTTAAGGTTAGTGACCCAACCATGAATTTTTCTTTAAATTCATGTTAAGAACTTTGAATATGAGTAAATTATAAAGAAAAAATTTGTTGAATACCATTTGTATGTAAACCCTAGATTTTTGGTAGCCATGGTTAGGGTTTGATTGTGTTGAGTTTAATGAAATTAAAAGACTATCATGGCTGCCCACAACATGTATTTACTAAGTGGATTGATAAAATAAAGTGAAAATGCATGTGGGTTAATGTTTGAGATATTAGGGTTAGGGTTTGGGGTGAAAAAATGGGAATTTGAGCATGTAATGATGAAAGTGAGTTTTAATGGTCAATTAGTGACCATTTGGTTATGTGTAAACAAGAAATAAGGTGGTTTGATTAGTGGGAATTGCAGTTGGTGTGGCTGCCCATGGTGACCTGCAGAATTGGACATGAATCCAGCTGGTTTGGGCAGCCATATCTTGAATTTTACGGGTTCAATTGGTGCAAGGCTAATTGGAAATGAAACTAGACACATAATGGCACAACTTTGGTGAAGAAACCATGCCCATAAAACTAAACCAAGTGGACCAAAAGCTTGCTCAAATCCGGGTGACCTGCAGGCTGTTTCTGCAGAATGACCAAATGAACAGTGATTGTTCATTTGGCCATAACTCAATGTAGAAAGGTCCAATTGACTTGAAATTTTACCAGAAATAAGATAACATATAGACCAACAACTTTCATGAAGAAACCTACCCCAAATTATGACCAGAACCTATCCAAAAAGTGAGTTTCAGTCGGTGACCTGCAGGCTGTTTCTGCAGAATGACCAAATGAACAGTGATTGTTCATTTGGCCATAACTCAATGTAGAAAGGTCTAATTGACCTGAAATTTTAACAGAAACAAGATAAGATATAGACCAACAACTTTTATGAAGAAACCTACCCAAAATTATGACCAGAACCTATCCAACAAGGGAGTTGCAGTCACTGTTCACTGCACTATAGATATGGTCAGTCTAGAAAAATTCCAATCCGGCCAGTTGTGGTTTTTGGACCATAACTTGAGCTAAAAACTCCAAATAGAGTGATTCAAAAAAGGAAATTCAACTAGACAAAATAAGGAACAACTTTCATGTTGATCATTTTACCAAATTCCAGCTGTAAAAATGACTAATGAAACAGTAAAAATGAGGCATGAAAACTAAAAATTCTGCTTACTTAACATTAAGCTTAGAAATGGTATTGGCAACCAATACCAACAAAATTTGAATCCAAAATGTGGTATGTTGGGAGTATTAAAACTAATGTACCTATTGTCTATGCAAAAGTCAACATTTTGGTTGACTAATGAAGTGAATAGTAACACCAAAACTTTAAATTCAAAAATTGTAAAACTTAAAAGTGTAAAATGCCCTAGTATACCTAACAAGATTAGTTTGGATAGCTTGGCATGCCAATAGGGTTCTGTTAGCAGTACTGCATATGGCTTCATGCCATTCTGTGTTTCATGGCTTTCCCATGCCATTATGTGACATAATAGCCTTTGGCTATGTTATTTAAGTTGTTGCACTTGGGTTTTCACCCTGATGATTATTACAGCTTATTAGCTGTTCTGTTGCACACCGAGAGACACAATGTGACCGATGGTATGATGGTCCGAGGTACTTAGTACCTAGTGCTAGTTTACCCGTTTATCCAGTCCAGTCAACTAGTATGGGTTACTCGGGCAATGATAATAAACCTTACTAAATTTTAATCGAATAATAATGCAAATAATATCAGAAGTTAAGTCTACCAAAAATGTGAACACACACATTCTGCAAATTCATTTTATTTTATGTTATTTTATTTTATTTTATATTGTCACCACTAAGCAGAATTGCTTAGCGCGTCGCTTTTGCCACACGCAGGTACTGGAGACCTAGCTGAGGAGCCCAGCAGACATCAGACGGGGTGAGTCTTCAGAGCTGCATCAGGAGTCTAGAGTCACCTCACATCTGCACTGCATATGGTAGGACATTAGGACTATAGGTGGCCCTTTTGTATTTTGCATTTTGTATTAGTTTGGATTGTAACTATAAACTCATGTAATTATGTATTAATGTAAATATATGAAATTTCATATTATTGAGATCTTTTGCATAATGTATGTTGATAAATGAAATGTTGAGAATTAATTGTGAATATGCTTCAAGTGATAAAGTGAACAGAAAAGTTTTGAAAATAGTATTGTGATTTGAGATTTTGAGATTGACTTGAATGTGTATAATGGAGTTTGGATTTGGAAATTATTTTGGAAGTGTTTTTAAACAGGTTCAGAAGAACTATTTTTCCAATTTACAACCGGCACTCTGCCGGATTTTCTATAAAATTTGCGGAAAAATTCAGATTTATCAAAATTGAAAATAAATGAATTATAAAGGGATAAATTGTAATAGAAACATAAATTGGTGCTCCGACACACTGAGTGGCATAACTTGCTCGGCTACACTGTAGACGGGTAAGGGGTGTCGCAATAACTGCCTCTCCCCATGTATTACTACATCATCATACTGAGGAAGACCAAAAGTGACTGTCTTCAGTCTACAATCAATCATTGCATGATGCCTGGCTAACCAATCCATGCCCAAGATAATTTCATAATCTCTGAAGGGCATTTCAATCAAATTAGACAGAAAAGTGTGTCCTTGGATAACCAGAGGACAATCCCTATATAGTCTATTTACCCTGACCTCCAGGCCTAATGGACTAGTTACTAGCACATCATAGTCCATTGGTACACACTGAATAGCAGTATAACACATCACACTGGCACTAACATATGAATGTGTGGAGCCAGAATCAAACAACACATATACATCTTAGTAAAGGATGGAGAAAATACCAACTACTACGTCTGACATTTTAGCCTCCTCCCTTTGACGCATGGTATACACTCTGACTGGTGCGCCACTGGGTACTGGCTGGTTAACAGTGCTTTGACTTCCAGAAGTGTTACCAGGACCCCTACCTTTGCCTCTACCTCTACCAGCTGGCTATGACCCTCTAGGTGTAGAGACTTGGGCTGATCCGTCAGATATAGTAGAAGGTCCAGATCGGCGCGGACTAGTACAATCCTTAACAAAATGTCCGCTCCCTCTACAGTTATAGCATGCACCTATAGCCTTGAAACACACCCCACTGTGTGTTCTACCACAGGTTTCACTCTGTCGGACTGATAAAGATCCTCCAGAAGCTTGTTGGGTCTGCTGACTAGACCGGGGTGGTCTTTGGCTAGAAAATCTGCCTCTGCCAGATCTGCGAGAGCTAGATCCTCCAAACTGTTTCCTCTTCCCTGAACCACTTTCAGGTGCTTGACCAGTAGTCTTTTCAGTCTTTTCTTTCTCTTGTGTACCCTTCTTCACTGCCCCTTCTGATTCTATCCTTTTAAGTTCCAGGGCTTGTGAAATCAGCTCAGAGAAATTCTGGTGTCTGAATCCCACAACTTGCATCCTTAGATTCAGCCTTAACCAGGACTCAAACCTCTTACATCTTTCTTTGGGGGTGGAGACTAAGCTTTCAGCATAGTGGCTTAGCCTTGAAAAGTCCCGTTCATACTCTACTATTGTTCTATCCCCTTGTTTCAAACTCAAGAATTCCTGTAACTTCATATCGACATAAGCATCAGGAACCCACTTTTGTCGAAACTCCCTCAAAAAGTCTGACCAGGTCAATACCGGTGGCTCAACCAGGCTATGGGGGATGGTCTTCCACCATTCATATGCATCCCCTTGCAACAGAGAAATAGAGTACTCGAACTTCAGCTCTTCTACACACTACAGCTTTCTGAAAACCCGTTCCATTCATTCTAACCACTGTTCTACCTCCAGTGGATCCACAGTTCCCTTAAACTCGGTGGCCCCAAATTTCATCAATTTTTCATATTACCGAGCTGAGGGTTGTGGTTGTGCTACAGGTGCTTGCATCTGAACTTAAGGTGGCACATTTCCTGCCATTTGTTGGAAAAACGCAGCCATCTGCTGTGCAAACTGAGCAGGAAACTGCGGTGCTAGAGTAGGAGCTGGAGTAGCTGACCCACTCACGTTCTGGAGTGCTGGGGCTTCCCCTTGAGCCTCAACCTCAACAGATTGTTCCACGGAATGATCTCCCTCTTCCATTCCATTTCCCAAAAATTTCTACTTCCTGAGATCAAACACAAGGAGGTTGACCTCCGTTAGTGCATATTCATGATGTAAATATGTCATATGTATCAATTAAAGATACTTGAGCAGTTGTACTTATCAAAGAAATATTCACATACATAGTCAAAATTTATTGCAAAACTGTAACACCCCTAAGTTCGGTAGTGCGTTCTGCTATACCGGTGACCAGTGTTGTCCGGACAGCTAGGATGCTTAGAACTACACTTCAATATGAGTGAGGAGACATAAAATAATGAAATACAAGAAAATAAAGTACAAGAAAAACAAAGGAAAAATAATAGCAAAGAAATGTCACCAAGTTAAGCGAGCCGGAAACCTAGCGATGGGTGACCGCACCGGGAAGTCACGGCGTGGACCGTTGACTAGCCCTGGACTGCGGGGAACCTTGGAAAACATTTTTAGGACATAAATAGAACCTTATTGAAGTATAAATCTCATTAGAAAGATTAAAGAAAAATTAAATAATTAGTACAAAGAAAAGTGAGAAATCGAAAAATAGACAAAATACGGTTTTACCGAAAAATCGGGAATGCAACCCGAACAGGGGCATTATGGTCATTTGACATCCCGAAGTATCTTTTGACCTAAATGTCCATTAAAAATAAATAGTATTACACTTAGAAAATAAAATGAAAAATTAAATTGGTGGTACCTAAAATAAATAGTGGAAATAATGGGTTAAATGTGGAATAAATGGGAATTTGGCTTATTATATTGTTAAATGGGTGAGTGGTCCACTAATGAATAAATTAAACATGTAATAGGGCAGGTGTAAGTCAAAAATGCCATCTGAAATTCCACCTCCCTCAAATCCTCTCAAATGGCCGAATTGAAGAACCCTTGAAATCTCCATGAACGTTTTCTTTGAGCTTGATTTCCTCCCTCCATTTCAACTCCATTCACTTAGGTTCTTTCATGAAAAATGGTCTACACACCACAAGGAAGATATTGATACCAATTTTGAGAAGTTTGGTGAAGGTTTAGCAATTTACAATTAAAGGTAAGTTTGCATTTTTGAGAAGTTCTTTGTTAAAGTTTATGTTTATGTTATGGGTGTTAGTTTGGTGGAGGAAAATTTTGAGTTTGAAGGGTTATTATTGTTTCCATTTTGGACAGCCATGGGGTCACGTTTTTGATGATTTAATATGCACATAATTGATGAGAAATAATGTTGATCATGGTGATTTAGTAACCTAGTGATTTACTTCATGTTTATATGGTGATTTATGCACTTGGATGGGAAATTGTATATTGGTACGGCAATGGGATGTTGAAGAATGGTTTGTGGCAGCTTGTGGACACTTGAGTGATAGTGTATATTGAAGGAAGTGTGGGCAGAATATTGACCTAGAAGGATTGATGATATGTATGTGAATAAATGTTGTAAAGTTTGTAATGTTTAGGTGTGGTTGTAATGGTATTTAGAAATTGTAATTGTGAATGATATTTGGTGTGTTGAGGGTGATTGGAATCTGCCCAAAATAATGTTAATGTAATGTAGAAAATGTTTTTGGTAATGTGCCAAAACAGTTTGGTAGGGTATGGAAGTAAACCTTGCAAGGTGAGTATGTGTTTGAAGTTGGGGTGTGAAATGCATATTGAGGGCAGTGTATATTTTAGCCTATAACCTTGAATGTGTAACCTCAATTGGTATGAGACCAATTTGGGGTGAAACTAGGCACAAAATGTGCCAACTTTCATTGAGAAACCATGCCAAAATTCTGCTTGCAAGGTGACCTAAAAATTTGACCAATTCGGATTAGGTGCAATTAGGACCAGAAAAATGACCAATTGGGCAGCAGTGAGTATTTAGGCCATAACTCACTCAAACCAGGTCCAATTGACCTGAAATTTTAACCATGAATAGTTAAGACCCATACCTACAAGTCTTATGAAGACACCAAAACCCAGAAATGACCATAAGCAAGTCAAACAACTAGCACAAGTTCGGGTCCAAAAACTGGCCGAACCAGAATTGACCAATTTGACCTAAAATTGACCTAAAATGGTACCACTTGACCAGCAATAGTGTAATGACCATAACTTGGTCTACTTAACTCGGATTGACCTGAAATTTTGCACCGCGTGCAATAAGACCTAGATCTACAAGTTTGTAGTTTCGACCGAGACCCGAAAACCGAGGGAATTAGATCGTCCGGTTAGGTCAAACCAGTGTCCCGGAATCCAGCAATTTGCATTAAAATGCACTAAGCAAGGAAATGACTTTGGTAAAACATACCAAACCTAAAACCCTATCAAATGTGACATATTAACGACACTAAAACCTAATTTACCTAAAACGCAATGAAGGTCGGTATATTAGGTGACTTAGTGAATAATTGAATTCAGTGCATTATTTACCAAACCCCATCGATAGAGACAGTTTAATTTGGTACTGAAACACTTCAAATTGTGTTTCTCAGTTACTAAAGACTCAGGAAAAGAGAAGGAAACACTGAGTCCAGACCAGGGAGACAGTCATCAGAGGTTTGTGCACAACGGCTATTGCTTTTGAATTTTTCAATTGAAATAAATATTGAATATTTGTATATTATTGTTTTAAATTGTGTTTGTGCACAACAACTGTTTCTTTTGAATTATTTTCAATGGAAATAAATATTGACTATTTGCATATCATTGTTTTAAATTGTGGAAATGTGTTTGGTGGACACTTATTGATTGAAAAACATTGTGAATGGTTTGAAACTGTGAAAAATTGTTTGAATGATATTGATGGAAACTTATTGATTGAAAAGCACTGTAAATGGTTTTTGTGGAAATTGAAGTTAATTATGAATTGGGTTGCCATTTTATGAATGAAACTATGAGTTTGGAAATTTATTGGATTCTCACGAATCATTTGAATAAAATGTTTGGAATTGATTTTGTGTTCACACTTAGCATGACAGTATCATATCATTCCTTCTCCATTTATGGGGTTGTGATCGTTTATTTTCCTTCTCCATTTATGGAGTCGTGATCGTTTATTTTTCCCTCTCTGGTTTACCAGTTGAGGTGATCGGATGAGTACTCATTATATAGCTAGCTCCCCTTCCTCATTGATTTCGATTAGTGAGGTCGTGATTGCTTTGTCGTGGTGTACAACGCGGCATTGATCGGAAAATTATGTCATGGCTTAAGTTGTGAATGAATTGGCAACACTGTATTCTTAAATTATTCGACTAAATTGCATTATTATGTATTGTGAGATTGTGAAATTGATTCAAACTCTCATTGACATATACTGTCTATTGAATTCAACCATGATCTGACTTATTAAAATTATTGTGATATTGACAAATGGAGTTTAAATTCTTGTTGACATTTATTGTCTTGAATTTAATTATGATTTTAAGTATCCACTATTTACATGACTTATGAATTGTGATTTGAAATTGTATTTGGTTAATGTTGTGCACCACTGAGACATTGTCTCAGCGATAGCTTTTTATTGCTGTCGCAGGTAGAGAGACAGATAAGGCAGCAGACTAGGCTGCATATACATCCAGCGAGGGATTACCTGGTATTATGAGTATACCAGTATTTTGCATTTTGTACTTAAATGTATGACACTGTATGTACATTTTGCTTTTGGTTTTGAGAAGTTGTAAATTCAAATTGTACCTTGAAGTTGTAAATTAATTATGAGTGTTTTGGATTGTAAAGGCTGTATTATATTTCCTTATCTCAGACTTTGAAAAATTTCTATGGAATTGTGTTGAGAAAAATGTGGAGTTGAGATTTGAAAATATATTGAAGTGCTTTTTACAGGTTTTCTGAAGAACTGTTTTGTCCAAAATACAGATGGCACTCTGCCAAAATTTTTACAGAAATTCCAAATAAACCAAATGAGTTAGTTGTTTCACTTCAGTTCACCAAAGTTTTTAATACCTGTAAATAGTGCTCACCACTGTAAAAGAAATAAAAAAAGTTTTTAAAATCCCTTGTAGTGTATTTAATGGGTTATCAGTAGACGGAGTTGGTAATTCATTAGGTATACTACGGGATCATGTTATGCCTTACAGAGGGGTAGGGTGTGACAAAAACCATGCTCTGATACCACTAAAACATGTCACACCTTATCCCTCTGTAAGGCACAACATGATCCCGTAGAATACCTAATGAACTATCGAACTTCACCCACCGATAATTCATTAAGTACCCTACAAGGGATTTTAAAACTATTTTCTTGCTTTTTGGAAGTGATGAGCATTTTGGTAGGAATTAAAATCATTTAATTAAAGTTTCAAAACTAGTTAAAACTTTTGCCCATTTTATTTTTTCGCAAATTTTATAAAAATTTCGGCAGAGTGTCGTCTGTATTTTGAGAAAACAGTTCTTCAAATACCTGAGAAAAACACTTCCAATAAATTTTTTCACAACTCCCAACCCAAATCAACTCAAAATTCTCAAATCAAACTACTTCAAAATAATTCCACAATTTAATCCAAGTTTGTCATCTCAAAATATTTCATCATTTCATTCAATAAAGCTATTTTACATTCACAAGTTTAATTTACAGATATAAAATACAAAAATAATATTATTATTACAATTTATTATATAACTGCTCAACTTTACATTGATACATAAAACATTACAATGTTTACATCAAATAATTACAAGGGTATAAATGAATACCCATACAAAAGTAATCAAAGAAGTTCTTGCCAATCCAGCAGCTCACTCTGCTGCTTTTTCCTTGCCCTTTCTGCGATAGCAAAATAAGCTATCGCTGAGTATAAAAATACTCAGTGGTGCACAATAAAAATTGAAATGCAGTACATAAAATATTCCTTGACAATTTCACAATTTGAATATTTCATAATCACATTTCACAATTTATCAAAACTCATTATAGCACAATTTTGGTCAAACAATTTAATAAACACAATGTTGCCAATTCATACACAACTTAAGCCATGACACAAAATTTTTTTATCAATGTCGTGTTGTACACCACGACAAAGCAATCTACAACCCCACTAATCGAAATCAATGAGGGAGGTGGCTAGCTAGCTAGCTAATGAGTCCTCATCCGATCTACAACCTCAACTGGTAAACCAGAGAGGGAGGTAAATAATCAATCTCAACCCCATAAATGGAGGAGGAATAATAAGGCACTGTCATGCTAAGTGTGAATCAGAAATCCATTTCAAACATTTTATTCAAATATTGCATACAAAAATCAAATCAATTTCCAAAGTTACAATTTCATCACAAAGTGGCAACATTAAAGTTCTTAAACTCATAATGCATACTAAATCAAATTTTCAAGGATAATGTCACACCCTACCCCTCTGTAAGGCATATCATGATCCCGTAGTTACCTAATGAATTACCAACTTCGTCTACTGATAACACATTAAATACACTACAAGGGATTTTAAAACTTTTCTTACTTCTTTTTATAGTTGTGAGCACTATTTACAGGTGTTAAAAACCTTTTTAAATTGAAGTGAAACAGCTAACACATTTGGACTATTAGTAATTTCTGTAAAAATTTTGGCAGAGTGTCCTCTGTATTTTGAATAAAATAGTTCTTTAGAAAACCTGTAAAAAAACACTTCAATATTTTTCTCAACTCAATTCTACAATAATTTTTCAAAAACTGAGATAAAAGAAATATAATATAAATTTTATAAGTCAAAATAACTCATAATTTACTTTACAACTTCAATGTACAATTCTAATTTACAACTGCTCAAAACCAAGAACAATATATACATACAGTGAACATACATTGCAATACAAAATGTAAAATGTGGTATACTCAATATACCCGATGATCTCTCGCTGAATGCACTAGCAGCCTAGTCTGCTGCCCTGTCCGTCTGTCTACCTACTCATGACAAAGAATGGAAAGCTATCGCTGAGACAATGTCTCAGTGGTGCACAACATTAACCAAATACAACTTTAAATCACAATTCATAAATCATATAAATGATGGATATATAAAACCATAGTTAAATTCGAGACAATGAATGTCATAAGGAATTTAACACAATATCACAATAAATCTTAGTAATCAAAACATAGTTAAATTCAGAAGACAGTGAATGTCAATAAGAATTTAAATTCCATTTCACAAATTATCAAAGCTCACAATAATACAATTTAGTCAAATAATTTAAGAACACAGTGTTGCCAATGCATACACAACTTAAGCCATAACACAATTTTCCGATCAATGCCACGTTGTACACCACGACAAAGCAATCACGACCTCACTAATCGAAATCAATGAGGAAGGAAGCTAGCTATTTAATGAGTACTCATCCGATCAACTCAACTGGTAAACCAGAGAGGGAGAAAAATAAACGATCACAACCCCATAAATGGAGAAGGAAAATAAACGATCACAACCCCATAAATGGAGAGGGAATGATGTGATACTATCATGCTAAGTGTGAACACAAAATCAATTCCAAACATTTTATTCAAATGATTCGTAAGAATACAATAAATTTCCAAAGTTATAATTTCATTCACAAAATGGCAACACAATTCATAATTAACTTCAATTTTCACAAATCACACTAAATCAATTTTTCCACAGTTTCAAACCATTTACAATGCTTTTCAAGCAATAAGTATCCATTCAAACACATTTCCATAATTGAAAACAATAATATACAAATAGTCATAATTTATTTCAATTAAAAAATTCAAAAGAAATAATTATTGTGCACAAACCTCTGATAACTGTCTCCTAGCCTTGACTCAGTGTTTCCTTCCCTTTCCCTGAGTCTTTGCTAACTGAGAAACACAATTTGAGGTGTTTCAGTACTCATTTAAACTGTCTCTAACGATAATGCTTGATAATTAATTCACTGAATTCTATTATTTGCTTAATCACCTAATATGTCGACCCTCAATGCATTCTAGGTAAATTAAGTTTTAATGTTACTATTATGTCACATTCGATAGTCTTTTAGGGTTGGTACATGTTACCAATTTCATTTCCAAGTATACTACATTTTATTGCAACTTGCTGGATTCCGGGATACTAGTTTGACCTAGCCGGACGACCTAGTTCCCTCAGTTTTCGGGTTTCGGTCAAAACTACAAACTTGTAGATCTATGTCTTATTGCATGCGGGGCAAAATTTCAGGTCATTCTGTGTTATGTAGACCAAGTTATGGTCATTTTACTATTGTTGGTCAAATTGCATCAAAATTAGTCACTTTAGGTCATTTTAGGTCAATTTTGGTTCGGCTAGTTTTTGGACCCGAACTTGTGCAAGCTGTTTGACTTGCTTATGGTCATTTTTGGGCATTGGTGTCTTTATAAGACTTGTAGATATAGGTCTTAACTATTCATGGTCAAAATTTCAAGTCAATTGGACCTGTTTTGAGTGCGTTATGGCCTAAACACTAACTACTGCCCAAATGGTCAATTTTCAAGCCTTAATTGCACTTAATCCAGATTTGGTTATTTTTCAAGCTACCTTGCAAGCACAATTTTGGCAAGCTTCCTTCATGAAAGTTGGCATATTTTGTGCCTAGTTTCACCTCCAATTGGTTTCATACCAATTGGAGCTACACACTTAAGGTTCTAGGCCCAAAACACAAACTGCCCGATTGCATTTTGTTCATACTCATCAAAGATCACCTTTAACACTTACCAAACTTCACATTCATGCCCATTCTGGTTTGTACCATAACCTAAACATATTTTGCTAGTAGTATGCCCTAGAGCATATCATTTAGTATGTATCTTGTACATATTTTATTAATAAAAGGCATTTCCACTTTTCCATTTACATAATATATTTATGTGTAATAGAAAAGGTCCATTGATATTTTGTTAGAAATATTATTCTCAAGTTGTTAAGAATATGAGTGACAATATTTCTATTACAAAGTATCATAAATAAGTTCACAATCGAGGATACTTCATAATAAGGACATAACTTAACCAGAAAGATTGTATTCATATTTGTTCCCAAGTTATTTATATGAGATATAAATAAGATGGAATGGTGAGTCTCATGCCATATAACAAATATGATAGGCACTTATAAATGATAAGTAGGCCGAACCAGTGACACTTATGGCAAGCACATGGAGTTTACTCTTGTCAATGTTTTGTCATAAATCATATCAGTGCATATAATCTTTAGACCTGAGATAGCACAGTTATCTTGTATATAGGTAGTTTGAGTTTGATACTGCTTTCATACTTGTATTGTGTATGGGTATATGGGCATGTGTTGGCTCCTACTAGTTATATATGGAAGTAGGTGTTGATCAAGATGGAATCTGTTCCTCTAAGTAAATATAGATAAAATCCTATGTTCATTTAATTATTCTTGATGTTTCAAGTTCCTGGCCATGACAGATAGATTTATTCAGAAAAGAGTTTCTGATGAGAAAATCTTTTTAATCAAGAACTGGAATTAAAATAGAACATAATATTCATAGCAAATGGAGTTTGACATAACCCATGACTCCAGCTTGAGTTGGGATTTTGTAATAGAGAGATTCTAGTGCATGGTAACATATGATTATAGGTTCATTTAAGGTAAACCTTATTACTAATTGGGTGGTCATGGCATGCTATGCTAGGTGTTAACCATGGTCTATGAGGTTCATAAAATGATTTAGAGAAATCATTTATGGTAAGAAAGAGTTCTGATGATATTAAGAATTGATATCATGTCTCATTGCCAATTAGAGATGAGCCTAGTAAGTCACACACATACACAAGTTATCACCTATTTAAATATGATTTAATTAATTAATTAAAGAGTTTAATTAATTAATTAAATAGGTTTGGCTTGCAATTAAATTGCAAAGTCCCTAGCATGACTTGAAACCAAATCTAGATTATTGGATGTGTAGTATAAATTAAATTTATATTTAAAGTGTTTAAATATGAATTTAATTAATGAAAAATTAATTAATAGAGATTAATTAATTAATTTATATTTGATATAAATTAATTAGAAGAAGAAAAATAATTATTTTGGGTTAAGAACTCAAAATTAAGACACAGGGGCATTTTGGTCATTTCACAGTGTGACACGTGGCACCAAGAGATGGTGACACATGGATTACACATAAGCTTGCAAAATGTTTTTTAATCATGTAAGATGATTAAAATCAAGATTAAATATAGGTTTGACACTTGGCACAATGTGATTGGGTCACTTAAACCTAGAGCTAATCAAAAGGTGACATGTGGCAAGGGTTTAATGTGTTAACCTAGCTATATAAGTGTTGTTATGAAAAAGAAAAGCAACTAGCGGCCACTCCTCTCCTTTGTCACGCCATTTTGAGGTTCTTCATCTATTCTTCTTCATCTCTCATCAATTCAAAGAGATTAGCCATCAATCTCTTGAATTAAGAACACTAGAAATTGTTTCTAGTGTCCTGTTTACATCTCTAATCTCTTAAAAAGCAGAACTTGAATTTCTAATTAATAGAAAAAGCTTTAGAAGCTGTTCAAGGGCTGCCATAGGTGTTCTTGGTGTGGACAAGCTAGAGGGACAACATTTGGTGTCCTGAAGACAAATCTCAAAGGCGCAGACACGCTGCAGTGCATCAAGAGGTTAGTGTAATCGTTCTTGATTTAATCTAGGGTTCTAAAATTAATCTGATTAATTTTAAAATCTTAAATGGAAAATATAGATCCAAAAACATATTAAAAGAGTTTTAATATGTTGTTTATCATTGAAATCAAATAGATAAAAATAAATCTTGCATGATGCATGTGACCCTAGGTGAAAATTTTTGAATTCAATGGTATAAACTTGTGTTTTTCACGCTTTCGTTCCTTCAATTGGTATCAGAGCCACTATATTTGCCATTTAGATTGATGTTTATATGATTTAATTGTGTGTTTGATCATGAGATCAAAAGTTCATTGCTGGTTGCAAAGCCAAGGTGGCGGCACAAATGTGAACACCATGTGCATGGTTGATGCACCACAATGGTGTGCAAAGGTAAATGGATGGTGAATGTACAATTGTTGTATGATCTAAGATCCATTTTATGTCTAATTAAATTGTTTAATTAGAATTTTTATCACACAATTAAATTATGATTCAAATCAGAATTTTAAAAATTGTTTGAATGTGATTCAAATCTGAATTTTAAAAGTTGTTTGAATGTGATTCAAATCTGAATTTTTAAAGTTGTTTGAATCATATTTAAATATGTTTTTTTAAAATTAATTGAATAAAATTCAGATCTGATTTTTTAAAAAATGTTTGAATGTGATTCAAATCTGATTTTTTAAAAAATGTTTGAATGTGATTCAAATCTAAATTTTTAAAGTTGTTTGAATGTGATTCAAATCTGAATTTTTAAATTTATTTGAATCAATTTCAAATCTGGATTTTTAAGTTGAATATGAGATATTCAATTTAATTTAAGTATGTATGTTTTATTTAATTGTTAAATAGTGATATGCATGATGGATGATCATGGACTATAAAAGACCAATGTGATTGGATTTATTTCTTTTATGTTTCTTTGAGATTGTAAATTAATTAATTTATTTTAATTTATTTAGGGCATGTATTATTAAGTTTGTAATAATTTTTGAGTTGTAATTTCATTTATTTAAGTTCTTGTAAATTCGCCTTGGTATGCCAAGGATTACTATGTAATATTGGATTGCAAGAAGTTCAAGTAGGTCAAGAGCATTGGTGGGACCGGTGGGAGGAATTCAATATCAAGTGTTGATTATGTACTCCTTTAGCAACTCTTGTAAAATGAATGAATGAAATGCACCTAGGAATGTCCTGATTCAATTCTTGGTGGCTCAGAATTGAATCCCTTAGAAAGTCCATGATCATACCATATTTATTGCTTATCCATGAATGCATGAGATGTATAGGAATGTATGCTATTATATGATATATGTATGCTAATTGGATAATGTGCAAAGTGAGACCTTAATAGTAATTAGAATGACCATAAAATCTTCCAAACAAATGATTAAGTTGGAAATGCTATAATTAAAGTAATTATAACATAGGCCCTCCATTGGGGTAATTATTTTAAGAAATTTTAAATAGTTGCATAAGATGCAATTAATTTAAGAGATTTTCTTAAGAATAATTATTAAGCATGAGATGTTGTAAATATGTAAATGGTTTGGTGGCCAATATTGGATGTACCTGAGGACATTAAAATTATTTGCATAATTACTGGCTCAATGGGATCAACTTAACTAATGCAAGATAAGTCAATAACGGATGTACCTGAGATTTTGAGCATTAGGGGCTAGGTAAAGGATTGAACCTCACATGAGATATGATGGGCAATGAGTTGCTCACTTATAGTTTATTGTAATTCCAATAATGGATGTACCTGAGGATGATCAATAAAATTATAAGAATTCAATCACCCACTAGAAATCCATCCAACTAGGATTTTCGTTTTCTACTTTGGAAGTGTAGGATTCGCTAAGTTAGTGGGAGGACCAATTTGATTAAAAGACCATAATCATTTTGGTTAATTACATGATACATTACTAATTAATCTAGTTATTTCTGCAATTAATTTTCTAATAAAAATGAGCACAGAACAACCACCACCATCCAATATCCTTGCAAGCATACTTGATCGCAATAGGTTGACAGGACCTAATCTGTCTGAATGGCTAAGAAATTTGAAACTTGTCCTGAACATATAGGATATGTTCTAGATTCAAATGTTCCTAGTCCCTTAACTCCAGAGGCCACACAAGAGGAACATGAAACTTTGGACAAGTGGAAGGAGCATGATATGAGAGCTAAGTGTTACATGCTTGCTTCCATGAGTAATGAGTTACAGAAGCAGCATGAAAACATGCAGAGTGCGAGTGAGATCCTCCTTCACCTACAAGAGTTATATGGTGAGCACAGCAGGAATGCTAGGTATGAGATATCTAGACAGCTATTCCGTATGAGGATGTCTGAGGGACAAAATGTTAGGGATCATGTCCATAAGATGATTCGGCTGATTGAGCAGTTGGAACATCTTGACTTCAACATGGATTTCCAACTACAGACGGATTTGATCCTTAAGTCCCTTCCTGAGTCTTTTGGGAATTTTGTGACAAATTTTCATATGACTAAACTGGAATGCACCTTAGCTGGTTTACTCAACATGCTGGTTATTGCCCAAAAGAATATGCCGGGCAATAAAGGAAAAGAGGTAGCTTTGATTGCATCTTCTTCTGCTGGAAAGTACAACAAAAAGAAGGGCAATAAGAAAAAGAAACCTCAGATTCCTAGTCCTTCCAAGAAAATAGCTAAACAGAAAAGGAAGACTAAAGCTGATGGAGACAAAGGAAAGTGTTTCGACTGCCAAAAGGATGGGCACTGGAAAAGGAACTACCCAGAGTATCTTGCTTCTCTGAAGGACAAGAAGGATACACCTTCGGAAGGTATGTCCATATCTTGTTATTTAGATTCTGATGATACTCATAGTTCATCTACAACTTGGGTTTTAGATACTGATGCCAGTTCTCACATTTCTAATGATATGCAGGAACTAGCAAATAGTAGCAGCTTGCGTTTTCAAGATATTAGAGTCCGGATTGGCAATGGCTCAACTGTTAAAGCTTTAGCCATAGGATCTAAATCCTTTTACATGTTTGGACATGTTTTGTGTTTAGATAATATTTTATATGTACCTGATGCTTTTAAGAACATCATTTCTATATCTAGTTTGACTAGAAATGGCTATAAATTTCAGTTCACAGATGATGTTTGCAATATTTATTTTGGAAATAAATATGTTGGTTTGGGTTATATGAATGATGGTCTTTATTATTTGGATAATAATGACATACACAAATTGAATGCAAGTGATCTAAAAGAATGCAATGCCATGGTGAAAACCAACTCAAGTTCAAAATATATTTGGCACTTAAGGTTATATCATGTTGCAGAAGATAGGATTGCAAAACTGGAGAAAATGGGGATTCTATCCTCATTGGGCTTTGAGCCTACTCCAACTTGTGAATCTTGCCTTCAGGGCAAAATGACTAGATCACCTTTTGTTGGACAAGGGCTAAGAGCTGAAAATATTTTGGAGCTAATACATAGTGATGTATGTGGTCCATTTAAAGAAATGGCTAGAGGGGGCTTTCATTATTTTATTACCTTTACTGATGATAAATCAAGATTTGGGTATTTGTATTTGGTGAAATACAAACATGAATCCTTTGAAAAGTTCAAAGAATTTAAATCTGAAGTAGAAAATCAAACAGGAAAAAGTATTAAAGCTCTTCGATCAGATCGTGGAGGTGAATATTTGAGTACTGAATTTGATGAATACTTGAGAGAGCATGGCATTATTTCTCAGCTGACTCCTCCAGGAACGCCACAGCTGAATGGTGTATCTGAAAGGAGAAATCGTACCCTATTGGATATGGTACGTAGTATGATGAGCATTAGAATCAGCTTTGTATATTCTGAATAGGATTCCATCAAAATCAGTTTCTTCCACACCTTATGAGATATGGCATGGACGAAAACCATGTCTTAAGCATGTTAAGATTTGGGGTTGTCCAGCTTATATCAAAAAGCTGAACACTGATAAATTGGAGACCAGATCAGAAAAAGGTCGATTTGTTAGATATCCAAAAGATAGTTTTGGATATTATTTTTATTTGCCTACTTCACAAAAGGTTGTGATAAGTAGAGATGCCACATTTCTTGAACAACAGTTTGTTCAATAAGGAGGCAAAGGAAGGCAAATAGAGTTAGAATTGGAGAATTCTAACCAACCAACAGATCAGATGGATATAGATCCATCTAGTTAACCTATACCCGTTGATGAAACATCTACAGCTATTCCTCGTAGAACAACCAGGGTATCTCTGTAACACCCCAAAGTTCGGTAGTGCGTTCTGCTGCTCCGGTGACCAGTGTTGTCCGAACAACTAGGATGCCTAGAACCGTACCTCAATATGAGTGAGAAGACATAAAATAATGAAATACAAGAAAAGAAAATACAAGAAAAACAAAGGAAAAATAATAGCAAAGAAATGTGATCAAGTTAAGCGAGCCGGGAAACCTAGCGATGGGTGACCGCACCGGGAAGTCACGGCGTGGACCGTTGACTAGCCCTGGACTGCGGGGAACCCTGGAAATATTTTTAGGACTTAAATAGAACCTTATTGAAGTATAAATCTCATTAGAAAGATTAAAGAAAAATTAAATAATTAGTACAAAGAAAAGTGAGAAATCGAAAAACAGACAAAATACGGTTTCTGAAAAATCGAACGAATCTAACAGGGCATTATGGTCATTTGACATCCCGAAGTGTCTTTTGACCTAAATGTCCATTAAAAATAAATAGTATTACACTTAGAAAATAAAATGAAAAATTAGTTTAGTGGTACCTAAAGTAAATAGCAAAAATCATGGGTTAAATGTGGAATAAGTGGGAATTTAACATAAAATATGACTTAAATTCTTTAGTGGACCACTAAGAACATTAAAATGATTAAATTACTTCATAAGTGGGCAGATTATTCCCACTCAAAGGTCATCTTCCTCATTCCATTAAACCTAGCCGATTTGAGAAAGAAAAGAAAGCCACCATTAACGTTTTTCTTCAAAGCTCCATGCACTCCCCATTTTCAACTCCAATCACTTTGATAGCTTCATGAAAAATGGTCTACACACCACAAGGAAGATATTGATACCAATTTTGAGAAGTTTGGTGAAGGTTTAGCAAGTTACAATTAAAGGTAAGTTTGCATTTTTGAGAAATTCTTTGTTAAAGTTTATGTTCATGTTATGGGTGTTAGTTTGGTGAAGGAAAATTTTGAGTTTGAAGGGTTATTGTTGTTTTCATTTTGGACAGCCATGAGTCACGTTTTTGATGAGGTATTTGTGCATATAATTGATGAGAAATAATGTCAATCATGGTGATTTAGTAACTTAGTGAATTATTTCATGTTTATATGGTGAATTATGCACTTTGATGGGAATTGGTATATGGGACGGAAATGTGATGTTGAAGAATGGTTTGTGGCAGCTTGTGGACACTTGAGTAATGGTATATATTGAAGGAAGTGTGGGCAGAATATTGACCTAGAAGGATTGATGATATGTATGTAAATTAACATTGTAAGGTGTATGTAAAGTTTGAAATGTTTTGGTGTGTTTGTAATGGTACTTAGAAATTGTAATTGTGAATGATATTTGGTGTATTGAGGGTGATTGGAATCTGCCCAAAATAATGCTAATGTAATGTAGAAAATGCTTTTGGTAATGTGCCAAAACAGTTTGGTAGGTAAGTAAACAAATGGCAAAGGTAAGTGTGTGTTTGAAGTTGGGGTGTGAAATGCATATTGAGGGCAGTGTATATTTTAGCCTATAACCTTGAATGTGTAACCTCAATTGGTATGAGACCAATTTGAGGTGAAACTAGGCACAAAATGTGCCAACTTTCATTGAGAAACCATACCAAAATTCTGCTTGCAAGGTGACCAAAAAAAATGACCAATTCGGATTAGGTGCAATTAGGACCTGAAAAATGACCAATTGGGCAGCAGTGAGTGTTTAGGCCATAACTCACTCAAACCAGGTCCAATTGACCTGAAATTTTGACCAAGAATAGTTAAGACCCATACCTACAAGTATTATGAAGACACCAAAGCCCAGAAATGACCATAAGCAAGTCAAACAACTTGCACAAGTTCGGATCCAAAAACTGGCCGAACCAAAATTGACCAATTTGACCTAAAATTGACCTAAAATGGTACCATTTGACCAGCAAGAGTGTAATGACCATAACTTGGTCTACTTAACTCGGATTGACCTAAAATTTTGCACCGCGGTCCATAAGACCTAAATCTACAAGTTTGTAGTTTCGACCGAGACCCGAAAACCGAGGGAACTAGATCGTCCGGTTAGGTCAAACCAGTGTCCCGGAATCCAGCAATTTGCATTAAAATGCACTAAGCAAGGAAATGACTTTGGTAAAACATACCAAACCTAAAACCCTATCAAATGTGACATATTAACGACACTAAAACCTAATTTACCTAAAACGCAATGAGGGTCGGTATATTAGGTGATTAAGTGAATAATTGAGTTCAGTGCATTATTTACCAAACACCATCGATAGAGACAGTTTAATTTAGTACTGAAACACTTCAAATTGTGTTTCTCAGTTACCAAAGACTCAGGAAAAGGGAAGGGAACACTAAGTCCAGATCAGGGAGACAGTCATTAGAGGTTTGTGCACAACTAGTTTTTAACTGATTTTGTTTTGAATATTTCATATGATTAAATGATATATTTTTCTTATGAATTATGTTTACCAAGCATTGGATTTAATTCAATGATTATTGAAATTGTTATAGTATGTATGAATTTAACTTTGTGAAATGATATTTTCACAAGTATTAAGCATTGTTATGGATCGAATAAATTATGTTTTGGAAAATTGTGATAGAACATGTTTTGAATTGTGATGGTAATTTTCATGGAAAAATGCCAATTTATGATTTGAAATGTGATGAGCATAAAAATTATTGGATATTGGAATTGAATTTGAATCGAATTATATTGTGATTTATGCTCACTGAAAGGATTGTGATATTGTTTTATATCTCACTATAGATGCTTGACTAGGTTATTACCCGTCTCTCTCATTTGTTGAGAAGACAATGGAGTTAGTTGTGTTTTGATTACCATGGTACGTGCACAGGCTTAGATTTTCCTCTGATTTGAGATTAGATCTAAGTTTATTTTATCGTTATGGCCCTTGCGGAAGATTCATTATTGTGATGGTATCAGGCACGATGATTCGACCTCCCCGACCATAGGGAGTTAGAATCAGATTCGACCTCCCCGACCATAGGGAGTTAGAATCACATCGAATATGGCCCTTTCGGATTAGTCTTGCATAGTTAGTGAGATAAAGATTGACTTTTGAGATACAGTATGATTTTTGAGATACAAAATGATTTTGAGATACAGAATGGCTTTTGAATGGTAAGGAATGGTGATTTCAATTATGGTTTGTGTGTAATTGAATTTTGTGCTCCAACTTATTTATACAAATGATTTACATTATTGGCAATGAATATTTTGAGTTGTGAAATTTGATCAGTATTCAGATTTTCAAATTATTTACTGTAAAATTTGTCAATGTATATTGTACTATGTTTTAAATTATAGTTGTGCACCACTGAGTTCACCACTCAGCGATAGCTTTGTATGCTGTCGCAGGTAAAAAGAGCATAGAGCAGTGATTAAGTTGCTTTGAGGATACATTCAGATCAGCTCCAGGTATATCATAGATATACCCATGTACATAGGTTTTGATGTAAGCATGTAATAATATGTATGTAAATTATTTGAGCAGTTATATAGAAACTCTTGTAAAATATTTTGGTATGTAATTAAATGTAAATTATCGTGAATGTAAATCTGAGATTTCATTTACTTAAATAGTTTTGTATTATATTTCTTGTATCTCAGTCTTTGAAAAATCACTATGGATTTGAATTGATAAATTGTTGTGTTGAGAAATGTGTTGGAATTGAGATTTGAAAATATATTGAAGTGCCTTTTTACAGGTTTTCTGAAGAACTGTTTTGTCCAAAATACAGATGGCACTCTGCCAAAATTTTTACAGAAATTCCAAATAAATCAAATGAGTTAGTTGTTTCACTTCAATTCACCAAAGTTTTTAACACCTGTAAATAGTGCTCACCACAGTAAAAGAAGTAAGAAAAGTTTTTAAAATCCCTTGTAGTATATTTAATGGGTTATCAGTAGACGGAGTTGGTAATTCATTAGGTATACTACGGGATCATGTTATGCCTTACAGAGGGGTAGGGTGTGACAATCTCGCCCACCAGTGAGATATGGTTTTCTTCATGAATAAGAACAAGAGTCGTCTACTCATGAACAAGTAGATCATGGAGATGATCCACTTACCTATGAAGAAGCTATATCAGATATAGAATCTTCAAAATGGATTGATGCTATGAAATCCGAGATTGATTCCATGTATAAGAATCAAGTTTGGGATCTTGTTGACCCACCTGAAGGTATTGTACCTATAGGGAACAAATGGGTTTTCAAGAAGAAAATTGGTTCTGATAGAAAGGTAGAGACCTATAAGGCAAGGCTAGTAGTGAAAGGGTTTCGCCAAAGGCAAGGAATCGACTATGAGGAGACTTTCTCGCCTGTTGCCATGCTTAAATCAATTAGGATTTTATTAGCAATAGCTGCATACTATGATTATGAGATTTGGCAAATGGATGTCAAAACAGCTTTTCTCAATGGATACATTGAAGAAAACATTTTCATGGAACAACCTAGGGGTTTTGAATCCCAAGATGGTTCCAAGGTATGCAAGCTAAAGCGATCCATTTATGGGTTGAAACAAGCTTCGAGGAGTTGGAACATCCATTTTGATGAAGCCATTAAATCCTTTGGTTTTATCAAAAATGAGGATGAGCCATGTGTATATAAGAAGGTTAGTGACAGTGCTATCACTTTCCTTGTCTTATATGTGGATGACATACTGTTGATGGGTAATGACACAGGTATGTTGACAACTATAAAGGTATGGTTGTCAAATACATTCTCCATGAAAGACTTAGGGGAGGCAACCTATATTCTTGGGATTCGCATCTATAGAGATAGAGCGAAAAGAATAATTGGTTTATCCCAAAGTCTATACTTGGAAAAGGTGTTAAAAAGGTTTAACATGCTTGATTCCAAGAGAGGATTGTTACCAGTGAGACATGGTATCCACCTTTCTAAAGAGATGTCTCCAAAGACACCTGAAGAAAGAGATAAGATGGCTAGGATTCCATATGCTTCGGCTATTGGAAGTTTAATGTATGCAATGTTGTGTACTAGGCCGGATATCGCATATGCTGTTAGTTTGACTAGCAGGTATCAATCCAATCTAGGTTTGGAACACTGGATAGCTGTCAAGAATATCCTTAAATACTTGAGAAGAACTAAAGATTTATTCTTGATTTATGGAAGTGGAGACTTGCAATTGGATGGTATACTGATTCTGATTTCCAATCAGATATCAATGATAGAAAGTCTACCTCTGGATATGTGTTCATTTGTAATTGAGGTGCAGTCAATTGGAAGAGTTCCAAACAGAGCATGACTGCAGATTCCACTACAGAGGCTGAGTATATTGCTGCATCAGATGCTGCAAAGGAAGTTGTTTGGATAAAGAAGTTTGTGACAGAACTTACAGTAGTTCCTTCCATTGAGTCAGCAGTTCCATTACACTGTGACAACAATGGAGCAGTCATACAGGCTAAGGAACCAAGGACTCACTAGAAATCCAAACACATAGAAAGGCGCTACCATATTATCAGAGAAATAGTTGGGCGAGGTGATATAGCCATGCAGAAAATAGCATCAGCTGAAAATCCAGCAGATCCATTCACTAAGCCTATGTCACAGACTCAGTTAGACCGACATCTTGAGAAGATAGGTCTAAGATATTGTAATGAATGGCTCTAGTGCTAGTGGGAGATTGTTAGTAGTATGCCCTAGAGCATATCATTTAGTATGTATCTTGTACATATTTTATTAATAAAAGGCATTTCCACTTTTCCGTTTACATAATATATTTATGCGTAATAGAAAAGGTCCATTGATATTTTGTTAGAAATATTATTCTTAAGTTGTTGAGAATATAAGTGACAATATTTGTAGTACAAAGTATCATAAATAGGTTCACAATCGAGGATACTTCATAATAAGGACATGCCTTACCCAGAAAGATTGTATTCATATTTGTTCCCAAGTTATTTATGTGAGACATAAATAAGATGAAATGGTGAGTCTCATGCCAGATAACAAATATGATAGGCACTTATAAATGATAAGTAGGCCGAACCAGTAACACTTATGACAAGCACATGGAGTTTACTCTTGTCAATGTTTTTTTATAAATCATATCACTGCATATATTCTTTAGACCTGAGATAGCACAGTTATCTTGTATATAGGTAGTTTGAATTTGATACTGCTTTCATACTTGTACTGTGTATGGGTATATGGGCATGTGTTGGCTCCTACTAGTTATATATGGAGGTAGGTGTTGATCAAGATGGAATCTGTTCCTCTAAGTAAATAGAGATAAAATCCTATGTTCATTTAATTGTTCTTGATGTTTCAAGTTCCTGGCCAAGATAGATAGATTTATTCAGAAAAGAGTTTCTGATGAGAAAATCTTTTTAATCAAGAACTGGAATTAAAAGAGAACATAATATTCATAGCAAATGGAGTTTGACATAAACCATGACTCCAGCTTGAGTTGGGATTTTGTAACAGAGAGATTCTAGTGCATGGTAACATATGATTATAGGTTCATTTAAGGTAAACCTTATTACTAATTGGGTGGCCATGGCATGCTATGCTAGGTGTTAACCATGGTCTATGAGGTTCATAAAATGATTTAGAGAAATCATTTATGGTAAGAAAGAGTTCTGATGATATTAAGAGTTGATATCATGTGTTATTGCCAATTAGTGATGAGCCTAGTAAGTCACACACATACACAAGTTATCACCTATTTAAATATGAGTTAATTAATTAATTAAAGAGTTTAATTAATTAATTAAATAGGTTTGGTTTGCAATTAAATTGCAAAGTCCCTAGCATGACTTGAAACCAAATCTAGATTATTGGATGTGTAGTATAAATTAAATTTATATTTAAAGTGTTTAAATATGAATTTAATTAATGAGAAATTAATTAATAGAGATTAATTAATTAATTTATATTTGATATAAATTAATTAGAAGAAGAAAAATAATTATTTTGGGTTAAGAACTCAAAATTAAGACACAGGGGCATTTTGGTCATTTCACAGTGTGACACGTGGCACCATGAGATGGTGACACATGGGATTACACATAAGCTTGCCAAATGTTTTTTAATCATGTAAGATGATTAAAATCAAGATTAAATATAGGTTTGACACTTGGCACAATGTGATTGGGTCACTTAAACCTAGAGCTAATCAGAAGGTGACATGTGGCAAGGGTTTAATGTGTTAACCTAGCTATATAAGTGTTGTTATGAAAAAGAAAAGCAACCAGCAGCCACTCCTCTCCTTTGTCACGCCATTTTGAGGTTCTTCATCTATTCTTCTTCATCTCTTATCAATTCAAAGAGATTAGCCATCAATCTCTTGAATTAAGAACACTAGAAATTATTTCTAGTGTCCTGTTTACATCTCTAATATCTTAAAAGGCAGAACTTGAATTTCTAATTAATAGAAAAAGCTTTAGAAGCTGTTCAAGGGCTGCCATAGGTGTTCTTGGTGTGGACAAGCTAGAGGGACAACATTTGGTGTCTTGAAGACAAATCTCAAAGGCGCAGACATTGCAAAGGCATCAAGAGGTTAGTGTAATCGTTCTTGATTTAATCTAGGGTTCTAAAATTAATCTGATTAATTTTAAAATCTTAAATGGCAAATACAGATCCAAAAACATATTAAAAGAGTTTTAATATGTTATTTATCATTGAAATCAAATAGATAAACATAAATCTTGCATGATGCATGTGACCCTAGGTGAAAATTTTTGAATTCAATGGTATAAACTTGTATTTTTCACGCTTCCATTCCTTCATATTTTACCACATATTGTTGATCATTTTGGCAGCTTACAATCACATTCAACATACACCATAAAGTGCAGAATTTGTCAAACTCAATTACAATAATTTAATCACCTATTTATGCTAATTTACATGTCCAACCTCACACCATCACACATATACCCAAGCTGCCCTAACAACTATCACAATTCAACATTAATATTCCATAATCCAAACATTAAATAACATCCTTATAGTTCACCAAACCAGCTGCCGATTCATGCATTTACATTCCATTAATTTCCAAGCTTGAAATTTCAAATACACATTCACATATACTAAGTATACATCACCCAAATAATTTCCTATACACATAAACATTTAATCAATCCTTTAATCCACCATTTAAAAGCAAAAATAAATTGTCTTCAAGGAGTTCCCATTGCTGCCAAAAGTACACATCCCCTTTTAAACATCAAACCTTAAAAATCTCTCCATAAATCAAACACCCATAACATCCTTACAAACTTTAATAAAATAATACTAAAAAACACAAACTTACTTATTGATGAGGCTTGTTAAATCTTCCCCAAACTCCCTTGATTTTAGTATCTACTTCTTCCTTGTGAGGTGGGGATCAAAATTAGTGAAAAAACTTTGGTGTTTGGAAGTGGAAATGGAGGAGATTTGGAAGCTTCACACAATTCAGCTATGGAGGATTTGATGGAATTCATTTCGGCATGGGAGGAGGAATGAAGATGATGAAGTGTTTAGTGGGTTTACACCTGCCCACTTAAGGATTATTTTAACCCCATAGTGCTCCACTCACCATAGGATAATGATATAATATGTTAAATGTGTTAATTACTCAATTTGAATCCCATTTTTGCTATTTACATTAGGTACCCCTAATTTAATTTTTCATTATATTTTCCAAGTGTAATATGATGTATTTTCAATGGACATTTAGGTCAAAAGACAACTCGGGGTGTCAAATGACCACAATGCCCCTGTTCGGGTTACATTCCCGATTTTTCGGTAACACCGGGTTTTGTCCGTTTTTCGATTTCTCACTTTTCTTTGTACTAACTAATTAATTTTTCTTTGATATTTCTAATGATATTTATACTTCAATTGATGTCTCTTTAAGTCCTAAAAATATTTTCCAGGGTTCCCCGTGGTCCAAGGCTAGTCAACGGTCCACGTCGTGACTTCCCGATGCGGTCACCCATCGCTAAGGTTCTCGGCTCGCTTAACTTGGTTGCATTTCTTTGCTATTATTTTTCCTTTGTTTTTCTTGTATTTTCTTTTCTTGTATTTCATTATTTTATGTCTCCTCACTCATATCGAAGTGTAGTTCTAGGCATCCTAAAGTGACCTAAAAATGACCTAAAGTGACCATTTTGATACATTCTGTCCATCATTGGTAGATTGACCATAACTTGGCCTACACAACTCAGAATGACCTGAAAATTTTCCCCACGTGCAATAAGACATAGACCTACAAGTTTGTAGTTTTGACCGAAAACCGAAAACTGAGGGAACTAGGTCATCCAGCTAGGTCAAATTAGTATACCAGAATCCAACAAATTGCAATAAAATGCACTATACATGAAAATGAATTGGGTAACATGTACCAACACTAAAAGGCTATTAAATATGACACATTGGTAACATTAAAACCTAATTCACCTATAATGCATCGAGGGTCAACACCTTAGGTTGACTAAGGAAATAATAGAATTCAATAAATTAAGTATTAAGTTTTATTCTTAGAGACAGTATAAATGAGTACTGAAACACTTCAAATTGTGCGTTTCAGTTAGCAAAGACTCAGGGAAAGGGAAGAAAACACTGAGTCAGGGCCAAGAGACAGTTATCAGAGGTTTGTGCACAACAGTTATTTCTTTTTAATTTTTCAATTGAAATAAATTATGACTATTTGTATATTATTGTTTTAAATTGTGAGAAATTGTTTGAATGATATTTGATGGATACTTATTGATTGAAAAGCATTGTAAATGGTTTGAAACCACAGCTATCATGTATATTGATTGAATTCCTCACTAGCTTGTCTAGTGTGATGAATTGAATTCCCTCTCTGGCTGAAGTGTTGAGGTGTGTGCCTATTGAGGACGAATAGAATGAGTACTCATATTATTGCTAGCTAGTTATTTTATTCCTCATTAGCCATCAGCTTTTAGGATGAATTGAATTTCTCACTAGCCATCGGCTTTTGGGACGAATTGAACTTTGGAACATGATTAAGCTGTGTGTGTGATTTATTGATATTTATTGTGATATTGTGAAATAGAGTTTAAATTCTTTATGACAGTCATTATCTTTGAATTTTACTATGGTTTTAAGTATCCACTATTTATATGACTTATGATTTGTGATTTAAAGTTGCATTGTGTTAATATTGTGCACCAGTGAGACATTGGCTCAGCGATAGCTTTTCATTGCTGTCGCAGGTAGACTGACTGACAGGATAGCAAACTAGGCTGCTAGTACTACACTGAGAGATCATCGGGTATATTAAGTATACCATATTTTGCATTTTGTATTATAATGTATGTTCACTGTATGTATATAATGTTCTTGGTTTTCAACAGTTATAAATTAAAATTGTGCATTGAAGTTGTAAAATAAATTATAAATTATTTTGGTTTGTAAATATTGTGATATATTTCTTTTATCTCAGCCTTTGAAAATACTGAAAAATTATTGTGGATTTGAGTTGAGAAACATATTGTGTTGATTAAATGTTGGAGTTTGAGATTGAGAAATATATTTGAAGTGCTTTTTACAGGTTTTTGAAGAACTGTTTTATTCAAAATATAGATGGCACTCCGCCAAAATTTTTACAGAAATTACTAATAATTCAAATGTGTTAGCTGTTTCCCTTCAGTTCAAAAAAATTTTAACACCTGTAAATAGTGCTCACCACTGTAAAAAGAAGTAAGAAAAGTTTTAAAATCTCTTATAGTGTATTTAATGGGTTATCAGTAGACGAAGTTGGTAATTCATTAGGTATACTATGGAATCATGTTATGCCTTACAGAGGGGTAGGGTGTGACAAGCCATTTCCTCCATGAAAGCTCACCCAAGCTCCCAAGCTCACCAAATCTCACTTGAAACCCTTACCTAGCTTCATAAAAATTTACTTAGCAACTTGAACATCCTCTAGGCAGCCAAAAGAGGAAGGAAAGAGGAAGTTTAGTTGGCTTGAAATTCTACTCCAACAAGGTTAGTGTCCAACTCTTACTCCTTTTTCTTTAATTCATGTTCAATGGCATGAATTGTGTAGGAAATATAAGGAAATAAAGCAAACAATTGTGTGTGTGCAACTTACAATTTTTGGCAGCCAGGGTTAGCTAGGGTTTGATGATTTTGCTTGATAGAAAAATGGTTATGAGCAGCCTTTGGTAGTGGATGGGGTATTGAACATAATTAAGTAAATGAAATGCAAGAATTGTGCATGTATGAAATGAAAAAATTGGACACTTAAACAATTCTAGGGTTTGCTTATATGATGGATCATTAACTTTGTAATGGTTAATTAGTGACCATTTGAATGTGTATGATGAGGAAATGAAGTGAGTTGAGGCTTGGCATTTGAGTGTTGGGTGAGCTGCCATGGCTGACCTACAAGACTGAGCATGAGTCCAGTAGGTTTGGGCAGTTATAAATGGAGTTGTAGAGCTTTAATTGGTGCAAGGCCAATTGGACATGAAACTAGATGCATTATGGCACAACTTTGGTATAGAAACCTAGCCCAGAAAACCAAACCAAGTTGACCTAAAACTTGCCCTAATCTGGGTGACTTACATTCTGCCTGGGCAAAATGACCAAATGAACAGTGTCTATTCATTTGGTCATAACTCAGTGTCGAATGGTCCAATTGACCTGAACTTTTACCAGCGGAAATCTGAGATATAGATCTACAACTTTCATGAAGAAACCTAACCCAAATTTTGACCATAACATATTCAAAAAGTGACCTGCAGTCACTGCATAAAATACTGTAGATTTGGTCAGTCCAGAAAATCTGGAAAGTTTGCAATCCGGCTAGTTATGGTGTTTAGGCCATAACTTGAGCTACAAAACTCCAAATGGAGTGATTCAAAAAAATAAATATAACTAGACACAATAAGGAACAACTTTCATGTTGACAACTTTGCCAAATTCCTACTGTAAAAATGACCAATGGAATAGTAAATACAAGGCTTGAAATCTGAAAATTTTGAGCAACTAGCACTAAGCTTAGAAATGATTTTGGCAACCAATACCAACAACTTTAGAATGCAAAATATGGTATGTTGAGAGTATTAGAACCAATGTACCTATTGCCTATGCAAAAGTCAATATTTTAGTTGACTAATGAAATGAATAGGAACACCTAAACTTAAATTTCAAGAATTGTACAATTTAAAAGTGTAACACGCCCTAGCATACCTAGCAAGATTGGTTTGGATAGGTTGGCATGCCAATAGAGTTTAGTTAGTAGTACTGCACATGGCATTATGCCATTTTGTGATTTTAAGGCTTTTAGCCATTCTGACATTGTGATGATACTTGGCCTTGTGCCTAATATTTATTACAGCTCATTAGTTGTTCTGCTACACATCGGGAGATACATATGTGATGGATGGTGTGACGGCCCGAGGTACTTGATACCCAGTGCCAGTTTACCCGTTTATCTAGTCTAGTTATTCAGTATAGGTTACTTAAGCAACCAAAAATGAAAGTGGATAAATTTAATGAAATAATGAACATAACAAGTACAAAATCAATAAGACTATAAATAATTATAAAAAATTTATCTGCATAAGACATCAATACATTCACTGCATATTTATTTTCTGTTATTTCTTTTTTATTTTTATTATTGGCACCACTAAGCATTATTGCTTAGCGCGTTGCTTTTGCCACGCGTAGGTTCTAGAGAGACCGACCGAGAGCCCAGTAGACCACAGACTGGGTGACACCTTTTGCAGCTCTGCATAGTATCCGTGTCACCTCACCGACGTCAGTGCATTGGTAGGACACTAGGTTTCATTTTGGGTATTTTGTAATTAACTTTTATTTTCTCATATGTGATTGAAACTTATGTAATGTATTTTGGTATTAATGTAAATAGTGGAAATTGTGTTTATGAATGAAAAAGTAAATATTTATTTATGACTTTTACATGAATATCATATGAGATGAATGATTGAGAAATGGAAATGTTGTTGAAAAATATTGAGATTTTGTTGATGAAATGGAGTTTGGGATTGATCGAAAATTTTGGAAGTGTTTTTTACAGGTTCCGAAGAACTGTTTTCTCCATTTTTAGCCGGTACTCTGTCGGATTTTCTATAAAACTTGCGGAACCTCAAATAAATTTATGATTTCAATAAATGACTGAAATGAATTATATTTCACAAATTGTACTTCATAACTATGAAAAAAATAAATTAGGAAGAATAAAAATGATTGAATTAAAATAGGGTGTTCCGGTACACTGTATGGCATATCTTGCTCACCTATACTGTAGACGGGTAAGGGGTGTCGCACACAATGTTTGCCTTATGGCATGAGACTCACCATTCGATCCCATTAGTTTCTCATACTAATTTATGGAAACAAACAAAGATGATAATCATTCCAGATAAATCATGTCCAATGAGGTATCTTAGATTGTGAATCGAATTTATAACACATATACTAGAATGTTCTGTCACTCATATTCTTAACAACTTAAAAATGGGACATCTAACAAGATGTTAAAGGACATTTTCAATTAAATTTAAACTATTTAAAAATAAAAGAAAAAGATATATGCCATTAAAAAATAAATATTTACAAGATACAATACATGATATGCTCTAATACATACTACTAACAAACCCGCTATGTGTTTTCTACCTTGTGTTGCATGTCCATTCTCACAAAATTCTTAGAACATCATCAGTGTTCATAAGGCCTTTAAATCATCTCAAAATAGGACTTTAAATCCTATTGAATTTTCATTATTAGGACCTTCACTGCCTTTACATATGCATAACTCCAAGGCTACCAAAATACATCATGGTCATACTATTCCATGATATGATGCATAAAGAAGTAAAGATTTATATGGATGATATGATTATCAAATCTAGAGGAATAGAAAGCCACATAGAAATTTTACACGAAGTGTTTGAAAGGCTGAGGAAATATAATATGAAATTGAATATTGTGAAGTGCATGCTAAGGGTAAAGTTTGAAAAATTATTGGGGTAAATTTATTGTTACCGAGAAAGGGATGGAAATTGATATTGATAAAATTAAAGCCATTCACGGAATGTTGCATCCAAAAATAGAGAGAAGTTTATAGCTTTTTAAGAAAACTGAATTACATTTCCTGATATATCTCTAATCTCATAAGCATGATAGAGATAATTTTCAAATTGCTAAAAGAGAATAATAATACAAAATGGGATGGGGATTATTAAGGATCTTTCAAAATGATCATGGAGTATGTATCGAATCCTCCCATCTTAATTAGTTCCCCTATACCTGGTAGACCATTAATCTTATACATGACAGTTTTTTAAGTATCTATGGGTTATTTCTTAGGGCAGCATGATGATATGGAGAAATGAAATAGTGCCATTTATTATTTAAGCAAAAAGTTCAATGAACGCGAGGTGCAGTATTCATTTAGGGGAGGATAGCAAAATGGCAAGTCATGTTATCACAATATGACATTGTTTACATAACAAGAATGTCACACCCTACCCCTCCGTAAGGCATAACATGATCCCGTAGTATACCTAATGAATTACCAACTTCGTCTATTGATAACCCATTAAATACGCTACAAGGGATTTTAAACCTTTTCTTACTTCTTTTTACAATGGTGAGCACTATTTACAGGTGTTAAAAAAATTTTTAACTGAAGTGAAACCAGATAACACATTTGAAGTATTAATAATTTCAGTAAAAATTTTGGCAGAGTACCATCTGTATTTTGAATAAAACAGTTCTTCAAAAACCTGTAAAAAGCACTTCCTATATTTTGTTCAATCCCTAAACTCCAATATCCAATCAACACAATAAGTTTCTCAACATTTGCCAACTTAAATCCACAATAATTTTTCGGTGTTTCCAAAAGCTGAGATAAAATAAATATATCACAATATTTACAAGCCAAAATAATTTACAAATTTAGTTTACAACTTTAATGTATAATTTTAATTTACAACTGCTCAAAACCAAGAACAATATATACATACAGTGAACATACATTACAATACAAAATGCAAAATATGGTATACTCAATATACCCGATGAACTCTCAATGTAGCACTAGCAGCCTAGTCTGCTGCCCTGTCAGTTTGTCTACCTGCGACAGCAATGAAAAGCTATCGCTGAGCCAATGTCTCAGTGGTGCACAACATTAACAAAATGCAACTTTAAATCATTAATCATAAGTCGTATAAATAGTGGATACTTAAAACCATAGTTAAATTCAAAGACAGTGAATGTCATAAAGAATTTAAACTCCATTTCACAATATCACAATAAATATCAATAAATCATACACATAGCTTAATCATGATTTCATAGTCCAATTCGTCCCAAAAGCCGATGGCTAGTGAGGAATAACATAGCTAGCTAGCAATAATATGAGTACTCATTTTATTCGTCCTCAACAGGCACACACCTCAACACTTTAGCCAGAGAGGGAATTCAAAGTCAATTCGTCCCACTAGACAAGCTAGTGAGGAATTCAATCAATATACATGATAGCTGTGGTTTCAAACCATTTACAATGTTTTCAAGCAATAAGTATCCATCGAATATCATTCAAATAAATTTTCACAATTTAAACAATAATAGACAAATTGTCATAATTCATTTCAATTGAAAATTCAAAAGAAATAACTGTTGTGCACAAACCTCTGAAGTGTAGCCTCTTGGCCATGACTCAGTGTTTCCTTCCCTTTTCCTGAGTCTTTGCTAATTGAAACACACAATTTAAAGTGTTTCAGTACTCATTTATACTGTCTCTAACAATAAGATTCAATAATTAATTTATTTAATTCTATTTTCTTTAGTAGTCAACCTTTAATGTCGACCTTTAATGCACTCTAGGGGAATAAGTTTTAATGTTACCAATATGTCACATTTTATAGCCTTTTAGTGTTGGTACATGTTACCAAATTCATTTTCAAATATATTGCATTTTATTGCAATTTGCTGGATTTCGGTATACTAATTTGACCTAGCCGAATGACCTAGTTCCCTCGATTTTTGGGTTTTGGTCCAAACTACAAACTTGTAGGTCTATGTCTTATTACACACGGGAAAAAATTTCAGGTCATTCTAAGTTGTGTAGACCAAGTTATGGTCAATTTACCAATGCTAGACAGAATGCACCAAAATGGTAGGCTTAGGTCATTTTCACTTCGGCCAGTTTTGGTACCTGAACTTGTGCAAGCTATTTGGCTTGGTTCTGGCCATTTCTAGGCTTTGATGTCTTCATAATAATTGTAGATCTATGTCTAAAATATTCATGGTAAAAATTTTAGGTTAATTGGACCTGTTTTGAGTAAGTTATGGTTAAAACATTAACTGCTACCCAAATGGTTAATTTTCAAGCTTTCAAGTCACTAATCCAGATTCGGTCATTTGTCAAGTCACCTTCTAGGTAGAATTTAGGTAAACTTTCTTCATGAAAGTTGGCACATTTTGTGCCTAGTTTCACCTCCAATTGGCCTCATACCAATTGGAGTCACACACTTAAGGTTCTATGCTAAAACATACACTGCCCTGCTACACACTCTTCATCACTTAACAATTACACATTCTATACTTACCAAGCTAACTCTTTCATGCCAATTCTAGTTTGTACTGTCACACCCTACCCCTCTGTAAGGCATAATATGATCTCGTAGTATACCTAATGAATTACCAACTCCGTCTACTGATAACCCATTAAATACACTACAAGGGATTTTAAAAACTTTTCTTACTTCTTTTTACAGTGGTGAGCACAATTTACAAGTGTTAAAAACCTTTTTGAACTGAATTGAAATAGCTAACACATTTGGACTATTAGTAATTTCTGTAAAAATTTTGGCAGAGTGCCATCTGTATTTTGGATAAAACAGTTCTTCAGAAAACCTATAAAAACACTTCAATATAATTCCCAGTCTCAACTCCAACAGTTAAAAAACACAATATATTTCTCAACTCAAATCCACAATAGTTTTTCAAAGACTGAGATAAAAGAAATATAATACAATTTTTACAAGTCAAAATAACTCATAATTTATTTTACAACTTTAATGTACAATTTTAATTTACAACAGCTCAAAACCAAGAACAATATGTACATACAGTGGTCATACATTACAGTACAAAATGCAAAATGTGGTATACTCATTATACCCGATAATCTCTCGCTGGATGTACTAGCAGCCTAATCTGCCACTGTCGTCTGTCTACTGCGACAAAGAATGAAAGCTATCATTTGAGACAATGCCTCAGTGGTGCACAACATTAACCAAATACAACTTTAAATCACAGTTCATAGATCATATAAATAGTGGATGCGTAAAACCATAGTTAAATTCAAGACAATGAATGTTATAAGGAATTTAACACAATATCACAATAAATCTCAATAATCAAAACATAGTCAAATTCAAAAGACAGTGAATGTCAATAAGAATTTAAATTCCATTTCACAAATTATCAAAGCTCATAATAACACAATTTAGTCAAATAATTTAAGAATACAGTGTTGCCAATTCATACACAACTTAAGTCATGACACAAATTTTCGATCAATGCCGTGTTGTACACCACGACAAAGCAATCTACAACCCCACTAATCGAAATCAATGAGAGAGGAAGCTAGCTATATAATGAGTACTTATCAAAGCACCTGCAGGCGTTACGTATCGCCGTCCCTGCAAGCCCTTGGGTGGTACCTATCAGAGCACTTACAGGCGTTACATATCGCCGTCCCTGCAAGCTCCTGAGTTCCCGTGTGAGAGTTCCCAGGAATCATAGGCGTTACGTATCGCCGTCCCTACTTTGCTCCGATACCACTAAACACAGTTTATCTCAAATTTTCCATTCAAACACATTTCAACAATTTAAAACAATAATGTACAAATATTCTTAATTCATTTCAATTGAAAAAAAAAATTCAAAAAAAATAGCTGTTGTGCACAAACTTCTGATAACTGTCTCCTGGCCTTGACTCAGTGTTTTCTTCCCTTTTCCTGAGTCTTTGCTAACTGAGAAACACAATTTGAAGTGTTTCAGTACTTAATTAAACTGTCTCTAACGATAATGCTTGATCAGTAATTCACTGAATTTCTATTATTTGCTTAGTCAACCTAATATGTTGACCCTCGATGCTTTCTAGGTAAATTAGGTTTTAGTGTTACTAATATGTCTCATTCGATAGTCTTTTAGGGTTGGTACATGTTACCAAACTCATTTCTATGTATACTGCGTTTTATTGCAACTTGCTGGATTCCGGGATACTAGTTTGACCTAGCCGGACGACCTAGTTCCCTCAGTTTTTGGGTTTCGGTCAAAACTACAAACTTGTAGATCTATGTCTTATTGCACGCGGGGCAAAATTTCAGGTCATTCTGAGTTATGTAGACCAAGTTATGGTCATTTTACTATTGCTGGTCAAATTGCATCAAAATTGGTCACTTTAGGTCATTTTAGGTTCGGCCATTTTTTGGACCCGAACATGTGCAAGCTGTTTGACTTGCTTATGGTCATTTCTGGGCTTTGGTGTCTTCATAAGACTTGTAGATATAGGTCTTAACTATTCATGGTCAAAATTTCAGGTCAATTGGACCTGTTTTGAGTGAGTTATGGCCTAAAAACTAACTACTGCCTAAATAGTCAATTTTCAGGCCTTATTTGCACCTAATCCGAATTTGGTCATTTTTCAAGCTACCTTGCAAGCAGAATTTTGGCAAGCTTCCTTCATGAAAGTTGGCACATTTTGTGTCTAGTTTCACCTCCAATTAGTCTCATACTAATTGGAGCCACACACTTAAAGTTCTAGGCCCAAAACACAAATTGCCTTATTGCATTTCTTTCATACACATCAAGGATCACTTTTAACACTTACCAAACTCAACATTCAAACCAATTTTGGTTGTACCATAACCTAAACATAATTCACAACATATTATAGGTTATTTTGGCAGCTTACAATCATATTCAACATACACCATAAAATGCAGAATTTGTCAAACTCAATTTACAACAATTCAAGCACCTAACCATAACACTTTTACATGTTCAACTTCACACCATCATACATACACTCAAACTGCCATAACCACTATCACAATTCAACACCGTTATTCCATAAACCAAGCATGAATTCCAGCATTCCTCAAGAGTTAACAAACTGCCGCAATGGTACCTTTACATTCCATTAATTTCCAAGCTTCAAATTTCAATTCACATTTACATATACTAAGTATACATCACCCAAACAATTTCCTACACAATATACATTTAATCAATCATTTAATTCACCATTTACAAGCAAAAATAAACTGCCTTCAAGGTGTTTCCATGGCTGCCAAAAGTACACTTCCCCATTCAACATCAAACCTCAAAAATTTCTCCATAAATCAAATACCCATAACATCCTTACAAACTTTAACAAAGCAACAATCAAAAACACAAACTTACCTATTGTTGGTACTTGCTAAATCTTCACTAAAACTCCTTAAAATTGCTATCAAACTCTTCCTTGTGACGTGGGGATAAACTTTAATGAAGACAATAAAGAAAATGTAGCTTGAAAATGGGTGTAAAGAGCCATGCATTTGGGCGGCCATGGGAGGACTTTGGGAGCTCTTCATTTTGGCCATGGTGTTTGAATGAATGAGGACGATGAAGTTTTAGTGGAGTAATCTGCCCACTTAGTGTTTATTAAATTCCCATAGTGCTCCACTCACTTAAGAAAATAATTTAATATGTTTAAGTGCTAATTACTCAAATCACACTCCATTTTTGCTATTTATATTAGGTACCCCAAATTTAATTTTTCATTATATTTTTCAAGTGTAATATCATGTGTTTTTAATGGATATTTAGGTCAAAAGACAACTCGGGGTGTCAAATGACCACAATGCCCCTGTTCGGATTGCATTCCTGATTTTTCAGTAACACCGGGTTTTGTCCGTTTTTCAATTTCTCACTTTTCTTTGTACTAACTATTTAATTTTTATTTAATATTTCTTATGATATTTGTATTTCAATAGGTGTCTCTTTAAGTCCTAAAAATATTTTCCAGGGTTCCTCGTGGTCCAGGGCTAGTCAACGGTCCACGCCGTAACTTTCCGGTGCGGTCACCCATCGCTAGGGTTCTCGGCTCGCTTAACTTGGTTACATTTCTTTGCTATTATTTTTCCTTTGTTTTTCTTGTATTTTCTTTTCTTGTATTTCATTATTTTTTGTCTCCTCACTCATATCGAAGTGTAGTTCTAGGCATCCTAGCTGTCCGGACAACACTGGTCACTGGAACAGTAGAACGCACTACCGAACATAGGGGTGTTACATGTACCATATCATTAACACACTTAACAACACATTTTGGTCATTTTGGACAGCTTGTAACGATTCTCAACATACACATTATAACTCAGAATTTTCCAAAGTCCATTTACATAATTTAACTACATGAACATACCTCATTTACATGTCTAAATCCAAATAATTATACACATACACATACTGCCACCATAAGCATCATAATTCAATAAACCAAACCATGAAACAACACATTTCTAACTAAACTTTAAGGTTGCCGAATCACCTCATGAACACATCTCCTTTAAATTTGCTTTCAAGCTTCCAAAACCAAGTGCACTATCACACATACACTTAGTACACATTGTCTAAATCATTTCTATACACATAAACACTTACATCAACATCTTAAACAACCATTTACAAGTGAAAACAAGCTACACATGGTGAGTTCCCATGGCTGCCGAAATGGTGTTTCACCATTAATCCATCAAACTTCAAAACTTCCTCCACAAAACAACTCACCACAACATCCACTGAAAGTTTAATGAAACAAAAATGAAAAATACTCACTTACCACTTTTGAAGCTTGATCAAAACCTCACTAAACTTCTTAAAATTGCTATCAAACTCTTCCTTGCAAGGTGATGATTAACTTTAATGAAGGGACTTGGTGGAAATGATGGCTCAAAATGGGTTGCATGAAGCTTTCTCTCAATCGACCATGGAGGTTTCTCCCAAGGAAGTTTCGGCTGGTTGTCCCAAGGTTGAAGATGACAAAATTTTCTATCCATGTGCTGATTAAAAGTCCACTTAGGTGATGTTAGTGAAGTTATAATATTTGTTTAAATCAAAAGTTTCACATTTCCCACATTTAGCCTCATTTCTTTTACTATTTAAATTATGGACCACCATTTTAATTTTCATGGTATTTTCAAAGTTTAATGTCATTTATTTTTAATGGACATTTAGGTCAAAAGGCAACTCGGGATGTCAAATGACCACAATGCCCCTATTCGGGTTGCATTCCCGATTTTTCGATAACACTGAGTTTTGTCATTTTCTCGATTTCTCGTTTTTCTTTGTACTAATTAATTAATTTTTCTTTGATATTTCTAATGATATTTATACTTCAATAAGTCTTTAATTATGTCTCGAAACTAAATTCCGAGGGTTCCCTGCAGTCCTGGGGTCGGCTATTGTCTGCCCCGTAACTTCCCTGTACGGTCACCCATCGCTGCGGTGCTGGCTCGTTTAACTTAGTTTCATTTCATTGCTATTATTTTTTCTTTGTTTTTCTTGTATTTTCTTTTCTTGTATTTCATTATTTTATGTCTCCTCACTAACTTTTAAATGTAGTTCTAGGCATTCTAGCTGTCCGGACAGACACTGGTCATCGGAACAGTAGAACGCACTACTGAACATAGGGGTGTTACAAAGAAAGGCAATTAAAGGGAGCATGATAATAGATCTTTTGGCAGAAAATCAGAGTGATGACAGTAAGGCCTTAGATTTTGAATTCCCAATGATATATTAATGCAGTAGAAGAAGAAACGGAGGGGCAAAGTGATGCATAGAAAATTTATTTTGATGGGGCAATTAACCTTTTTAGATTGTGGAATAGGAGTAGTTTTAGTATCCCTTGAAGGGAAACATTTCCTAGTTATGGTCAAGTTGAGATTTGAGTGCATTAATAGTATTGTTGAGTATGAAGCCTGTGTCAGTGGTTTGTAAGCTATTATTAAGATGAAGGAAAAGAAATTAAAAGTATGTGGAGGTTTAACTTTGATAATTTACCAAGTCAAAGGGGAATGTCAAATCCTGGATCTAAAGTTAATCCCATACAAGAAGCATCTTTCAGAGTTGATTGAAAAGTTTGATGAAATCTCATTCGCACATTTAGGCCATGAAAAGAATCAGTTTGCAGACACTTTAGTCACTTTGGCAATTATGACCTGAATAGAAGCAAGAGTAGAGGCACAACTATTACCACTACAAAAAAATAAGGTCAATCCTAGTATTGAAATAAGGGCGAGCTATGAAAGTGCCTTTTTTATTTAAAAGCTTATCCTATGCCTTTGTTTAGTAGAAGTAATGCAAGAATATGCCTTTATTTAGAGGCAATTGACATAGGCATATTGAGCACAACTTGTTAGTCTAGGTCAAATTTGTAGCAACAAAGATTTAATTGCTTTTATGCGTTAAGTTTGTGTTGGAAAATTTCACATTTTATAAACATGCAATTGCTAGTTCAGTGAATTACTTAACTCTAACGTTTTCCTCTAAAATTATCCTTTTCTAATTTGCATCAACTAATATTATGCATTAAGCAAGCGTTCTTCTTGTGTTCAAATCTAGGTTAGTTTCTCAATGTATCTCTACTCTATTATTGATGGGAAACACTTTCAATTGATAAGACTATTGATTTTTAAAAGGTATTATTTTCTTTTTTATTCTTATTATTATTGATGGAAAACACAATTCAATGCTTTGTGAAGTTTTCTTTTTTTTTTTTCTCTAAAATTCTATGCTTTGTGTAACTGTTTCAGTCTTTTACATCTTGATGTCCTACATTCCCAATCCATAGTCATATTGAATCCTAAGGATTGCATTGCTTTCCTGTTAATTCAACTAATTGTTTTTTTTTTTTCATATATGATATTCCTTATATCTCTTCCTTGTTTACAAAGGCCGACCTAAAACATTGTGTTATGGTGATAACAATTACTTGTTAATGGATTCTTCTTTCTAAAAATTGATATAATTTTATTTTTTAAATATGGTGGTTATGCACCTAAATGCTAGGTAAATTTCATATTAATTCATTTTAATTTTAATTTATATAAGTGATTGAGTTACTTTACATATAAAAATGACTCATCAAGTCATATTATAACCTAATCACTTATATCCACCCTTTCATTTGTATTCATTTCCAACGTGCATATATCTATTCCCAACACTTTGGCTAAATTTCACTTGCAATTTTTGCAAAAGTCCACCTAAAAGCATTGCCTAAGTAGTGCAATCACATGTCAATATAGTATCCCATCAAACTCGAACATCTTGCAACTATTGTTAGCTGTATGTTCAAATGTATTTAAAGCAACAGAGTATACTTTTTGTTATTCATCAAGCCTTGTGACTTCATTCCTGTGGGTTCTTTTTTCATTTTTTCTTTCATTTCTGTATAACTTCACAATAAACAAAAGAGATTCAAAAATTTTATTCCTGAATGACTGCAAACAATTTTCATGTGTAAACTTCTATTGCTTGCTTTTCCATAGGAAGTGGTATCTTTGATGTAGGTTTAGTGTAATGTGAAGCCTTCAAGTTATATGCTGTAGCTTGAAAGACAGCAAATATGCATATCGTCCCCTGCTTCTGGCTAAGTTTCCATAGCAAGAATAAATTGAAAAATGGGAGATTATGGAGTCTGTCAATTATCTCCCCAAGAGAAAAGTCTATGTGGCCCATGATTGATGAAGAATGAAAGAATTGTATTATTAGGACTTAAAGGGTGTTAATTTTATGATTTGGAGGGGAGGAATTTTAAAAAGGGGTGAGGAGTAATTTAGAAAAAGGGGCATCGATGATGACGGGATGTTTTCTCCTATAGTGTCTTAATTGAATACAGTGAGAGAAAGGTTGGAAGGCTTTATATTGCTTAGAAAGTATCAACTTCTACAACTCTTGTTTTGTTTGCCCAGTTTTCCTTTGATTGTATTATAATAAACAATTTAACTGAAAAATTCATTTACTGCACTAAAGTCAGCATCTGGAGTTTATGATTGGAAGGCTGGCCTCTGTGGCCAATGTATAAAATCTATACATTAGAGAGAGGGAGAAAAAATTTTATTCAAGGTGGTAAGGATTAGGTGGTTATCTGTTATTTATGTTGAGAGTATAGCAAGAGTGAAAAGGCTTTCTTCAAGTGTTTTGCTTCTCTACAAGTTGCACGTAGCTGATTAGTTTTACGTGCAATGGCCACAACTACAGAGAAAATATCCTTGAGCTCCTTATTTTGGTTGTCTTATGCAATTGATCATGTTCTAATGCTGTTGTGGTACTCACTAGAAACTTCAAGTTCTAAGTCTAATTTTCACTTTGAAGTTTCACTTTTTAGTGGTGCTCTAGTTCTTAGTCCCAAACTTCAGTTGCATGTTTAGAAGCAGAGATGCATATGTGCACTGTGGATGCCAAGGAGATGGGGAGAAAGAGACGAGAAAGTTAACTGCCATGAAATTCTTATTGCAGAAATTTGTTGCTTACCTGATTTGATTGAATTCTAGATATATGTAAATTTTTTTTCAGCATCGTTATTGATTGGAATATACTTTAGAGGGTTGCTTCTGTAATGTGATGTAAGCAAACATTTATCAATAAGACACGCATGACATCATGTATTGCTTGCTTAATTTGCATGTGATATTTGTGTGTTTTAGGAGAGAATTCGGATTCAGAATTGGGACTCATACTGATGGAAACAAGAAAGTAAAACTTGGTAAAACAAGGAATAACATTTTTCATTATAAAATAGGACCCCATTGCCCAATGTGAGTGGCATGAGTCATTGCAGTGATTGGTTTAATTCTAGGCCAAAATCTATCTATTTCTACAGATCATAACTGAGAAGACCTCCCTTACTTCTTGAACTCTGCAAGAACAGGGTATATGTTGTCGAAGGCAGTGTAGAAGTCATCCCTTTTCTTGGCTCCAGCGATCACAACGTTCCCAGAGACAAAGATAAGCAACACGAGCTTTGGCTGTTTCATGCGGTAGATAAGGCCAGGGAAGAGTTCAGGTTCGTAGGTGGAAAAGGCACCATGGGATGTGCAGGCAAACTTCTCAAGTCTGATAGTGAACTGAACATCGCAAGAGGCAACAATATTCTGAATCCTGAAGTCTCTAAACTTGGCAGGAAACCCTAGCTTCTGAATAATTCTTGCAAACTTCCTGGCAGCAAGTTTAGACTGCGCTTCGGTTTTTGCACCAGTGCAGACCATCTTGCCAGAGGCAAAAATCAAGGCAGTAGTTTTGGGATCCTTGATTCTCATAATCACAGCGGAGAAACGCTTAGGAAAGTACTCAGAATTGCGAGAATGCAGTGCTATGTGGTTAAGATCCAATACGCAGTCCAAATCTACTGTCGATACAATGTTCTGTATGGTAGGAACTATACCTGAAGGGTTGTTCCTCCTGGCAGCCATCTTCTCCTTCTTCTCCTTGGGTTATTGTACTTCCAAAGATTTGATGTCTTTTTTCTTTACATAGAAAGCAAGAAACAATATGAGAAATTAAAACATGGGATCGTATATATTTTATTTATTTTTCTATTGGGATATGAATTTATCTATCTCTATATATATAAATTTATAGATAGATAAATAGATAAATTTATATATATAGAGATAGATAGATAAATTCATATCCCAATAAAAAAATAAATAAAATATATCCACTTTTTAAATTATTTAAATACTTTAATAAGATTCAAAATTTAGATAAAGATAGATAAATTTATATATATAGAGATAGATAGATAGATAAATTCATATCCCAATAGAAAAATAAATAAAATATATCCAGTTTTTAAATTATTTAAATATTTTAATAAGATTCAAAATTTAAAATTATTAATGTTGCATAATTAATTTTATTTATTATAAAAAGATAATATATTTATATATGTATTTTTTAATAAACTAATAAAAACATTTTTAATTGTTATATTATTTTTAATATGAAAATTATAATTACAATATATATATATATATATATATATATATAAATTTCTAATTATTATTATTAACATATCCTAATTTTATTTAAATTCTAATAAGGTGTTTTTTACACTGTAGACTTTATTTCAAAGCAGGAAACTTTATCTTCAATAGCCAATAAAATCTTTAAAAATTACATGATAAAACTTTTTAAAAAAATTACACTTATAAAATTTGTGTGATCTTCATTTATCAAATAAAATATATAGCTATATAATTAAAATTAATTTATATATATATATATATATATATATATATATATATATATATATATATATATATATATATATATATATAGAGGTAAATAGATAAATTTATATATATAGAGATAGATTGATAAATTCACATCCCAATAGAAAAAAAAAATAAAATATATCCACTTTTTAAATTATTTAAAATTTTAATAAGATTCAAAATTTAAAATTATTAATGTTGCATAATTAATTTTATTTATTATAAAAAGATAATATATTTATATATTTTTTAAATAAACTAATAAAAACATTTTTAATTGTTATATTATTTTTAATATGAAAATTATAATTACAATATATATATATATATATATATATATATATATAAATTTCTAATTATTATTATTAACATATCCTAATTTTATTTGAATTCTAATAAGGTATTTTTTACACCGTATACTTTATTTCAAAGCATGAAACTTTATCTTCAATAGCCAATAAAATCTTTAAAAGTTACATGATAAAACTTTTTAAAAAAATTATACTTATAAAATTCGTGTGATCTTCATTTATCAAATAAAATATATAGCTATATAATTAAAATTAATTTACACATAATTATCTATCTATCTATCTCTATATATATAAATTTATCTATTTATCTATCTTTCTATATATATATATATATAAATTTATCTATTTATCTATCTTTCTATATATATATATATATATATATATATATATATATATATATATATATATATATATAGAAAGATAGATAAATAGATAAATTTATATATATAGATAGATAGATAGATAGATAAATTCATATCCCAATAGAAAAATAAATAAAATATATTCACTTTTTAAATTATTTAAATATTTTAATAAGATTCAAAATTTAAAATTATTAATGTTGCATAATTAATTTTATTTATTATAAAAAGATAATATATTTATATATATATTTTTTAGTAAACTAATAAAAACATTTTTAATTGTTATATTATTTTTAATATGAAAATTATAATTACAATATATATATATATATATATATATATATATATATATATAAATTTCTAATTATTATTAATTTTAACATATCCTAATTTTATTTGAATTCTAATAAGGTGTTTTTTACACTGTAGACTTTTTTTCAAAGCAGGAAACTTTATCTTAAATAGCAATAAAATGTTTAAAAGTTACATAATAAAACTTTTTAAAAAAATTGTACTTACAAAATTCGTGTGATCTTCATTTATTAAATAAAATATATAGCTATATAATTAAAATTAATTTACATATAATGTGAAACTTAGTATAGCTAAATTTAAATGTAATTTTTTTTATAAAAATAATAATTTTATCCTAAAACAAATCAATCAATGTTGAATATCGTAGCTCACTTATTATAAACTAGCATAATGTCTATAATATGTGTGGATAATTTATAATTTTTATTTTTTAATTTATTTTTAATTACATTCTAAATAAGATAAATTAATTATTACTATTAAATTAATTTTTAATTAAAATTTCTATTAATTTTTAATTAAAATTTCTATCTTATTTAATTTAATATAATTTAATTAATTTTTATTTCTATATAAAAATATAGTTGAGAGATAATTTATGCATAAAAATTTAGATATTTAATTAAAATTAAAAATAATTCTATTGAAAATAAATAATAATAAAATATGAATAAGTAAAATATTAGTTATAATTGCATTCGATATAAAATTATAATGAAATAAAATATGAAAATTTTAAGAAATATTAAATAAGAAATTTGTAAAATAAAATTAGTAATTAAATAAATATTAATTAGATATAGTTAAATAAATAAATTTGAGAATGATAACTAATAACCTTTGAAAGAAATAATAAAAAATAAACTAAATTAAAAAAAGAATTAAGAGCACTTAGGTGAAATAAAAGTATTTGATGAGATGAGAGTTATTGATATGTATCAAATGCCTCATATGACATACTATATACAAACAAACAAATGAAAACCATTTAAATAAAATTTTAATTTTATAATTAAATATTATTTAATTGAAATACGGTAATAAAAACATTTAAATTCAATTCTTATAATAATAAAATATTTTCCATTTACTTGGCCATTTTAATTCAATGGCTATAAGTTGGTCATAATGATAATAATAATAATAAGTATTAATTAATATTAGGAAAGTGAAATAAAAAGAATATTAAATTATTAACATAAACAATATATATACTAATTATAAATAAGTTAGATATCTATAGTTTATTTTTATAACTCTTTATATAGACTATATTTTTTCATAATAAAACTAATAGAAAAATATAACACTATAACAAAAATATTTATTAAAGATATGAAATAATTTAAAGTTGATTAAATTATAAGACAGGTGATATTCGATCATAAATTTAATGGCCAATTTTTTTTAAACTAATAGCCATAAGTGACCTTTCATTATTATTATTATTATTATTATTATTATTATTATTATTATTATTATTATTATTATTATTATTATTATTATTATTATTATTAATTTTAAATTATTATTATTATTATTATTATTATTATTATTATAAAGGGTGACATGTGGTAAATAATATTTTTGTATAAGTAAATTTATAAAAAATAATATAAATAATTTTTAAATATTACATTTAATCAAAAAAGATTTTAATATTTAAAAATCAAATTTAAAAAATAACAATTTAAATTACAAATGTTAACGGAATATTGTAAATAATAATAATAATAATTATTAAAAAAGAAATAAAAAAATTAAATAATAATTAATATAAAAAAAGTTATTAATAGGAAGTGGCAAGTTGTTTACCTTCATGCTCTCTCTCTCTCTCTCTCTCTCTCTCTCTCTCTCTCTCTCTCTCTATATATATATATATATATATATATATATATTAAATTATTAATGATATTTAATGAGGTCATGTCAATCCATTGAGAACAATTTATTACATAATTTAGTGGGGAAGAACTTGGTTTAATAACATTGGTTTTAATTTTCCTTCATATAAATAAAATAACTTTTTAATTTAACAAATAAACTATATATCAGAGATTTTTTTTGTCAAATTTAAATTTAAAGCGAAATTATAAAATTATAATTTTTTTAATTACAATATTTAATTGCATTAAAAAAGCACTAAGGGCATCATAGGACAACATAGGAGTAATTTTACAAAATTACGGTGATTCCATATTGGAAAGAAATGAGAAATAGTAAGCCACTAAAAGTTAAACATTTGGATCAAAACATATATTAAATAAAAAACTGTTAGATAGTTTTTTTTTTCTTTAAGGCCCATTTGCATGTTTATGGGACCAATTTTTATGCATTTTTTTTTTCAAATATGCAAGATTATATTATACCTCTAAGGAGGTAAAGAGTAAATTACAAAATTTGTCTGCTCCAAAGGATTACAAGCAAAAGAGTCATCATGTAGCATTTTTTGCCAAAGAATGAGTAGCACAATTACAAGATCTATAAATAAAAGAAAATTCTAAGTAGAACAAGAATGGGTAAATGCATAAATATCCTGAAAATCTCATCCAAATCACTACGAATAGAATGTTCCTGAGTAGTGGAGATAATATTCTTAGAATCCTTTCCACAATTAATGCATTGAAACGTTGATTCTTAGGTAAGAGCTGTCACACCCTACTCATCCATAAGATGTAACATGATCCCGTAGTACACCTAATAAATTACCATACTTTACCTACCGGTAACCCATTAAATATACTACAAGGGATTTTAAATCAATTTTCGTGAAATTTAAATCATCGATTAAAATCTAGTGTTATAAAAATTTTTCAAAATTTCAGCAGAGTACCAACTGTATTTTGAAAAAATAGTTCTTCAAACTTGAAAAGGAAAACACTCCCAATATGATTTCTCAAATACAACTCCAATAAACTTCATTTCATCTCACAATTCAAATCTCAATAATCAAATCAATTCATTTTCAAACTAACCTCATCATAAAAGAAACATTTCATTGATTACAAGACTCAAAAATTAATATTACAAAATTATACAGGTAAATGAAATCTCAAATTTACATTACAATAATTTACATTTAATTATATACCAAAATATTTTATAAGAGTTTTTATACAACTGCTAAAATAATTTACATACATATTATTATATGCATACATCAAACCTATGTACATGGGTAAACCTAAGATATACCTGGAGCTAATCTGAATGTGTCTTCAAGGTGCAGCTACAGGAATTCTCACTCAGTTGCTCTATCCTTACTTTCACCTGCGACAGCATACCCTCACCCTCACTTTCCTCTATTAAAGCTCATTTTGAGCTTTAAGAAGACAAGTTTTCTTTTTTTTTTTTTTTTTTTTTCTTTTCTTTTATGTTTTTAATCTTATGGAAGACCATAAATTACCAAAAATTTGATTTTTAATTATAATATTTATGGCATCATGCATGATGTCATCTCTTTTTACCTTTTTCATTTTCCTTTTATTTTTCTATTTATTTTTCCATTAGTTTTTTAATTTAATTTCCGATTCTAAAATTTTCTTTTCTCTAATTTTATTTGACAGTTAGGTCAGGAGTCAGCTCTCGGGGTCAATTAACAAAATTGCCCCTCACCGGTTCAACCCGGTTTGTAAATAATTTAATATTTCTTCCGGCTCCCTGACCTAATTATTTGACTGGCTTAACAATTCTTTTTCGTGATTTTCTCTTTTCCACTGTGTTCGTAATAATTCTAAGGACCGCGACGTCATATTTTACGGTTCGAAATTTGAGTTTAAATCGACTTCGCAATCTTTCCCGAGAAGGTTATCCATCGCAGTGAGTCTCGGCTCATTTAACTTCTTATGTTCTATTTTTCTTATTTATGCTTAACTAATTGGCAATTACTAATTATTTATGTTCAGGGCTTATCTAGTTGTCTTAAGTGTGGTTCTAATCCCTTTAATTGTCCGGACCGACACCGGTTACTGGAATAGTGAAATATACCAGGCTATGCAAATAGGGGTGTTACAATTCTCCCCCCTTTAAAATAAATTTCGTCTCGAAATTTTACCTAGTATCGATCTCTAAACAGCTGTGGGTGCTTTCTCCTCATATCCTTCTCTCGTTCCCAAGTAGCTTCTTGGCCCGAATGATGGTTCCACAGCACTTTCACTAACGGGATTTGCTTATTCCGTAGCTGCTTCACCTCATAAGCCAGAATCTCTATGGGTTCTTCCTCATATGTGAGGTCTGTATTCACTTCAATTTTCTCTATTGATAGTACATGAGATAGGTCTGATCAATACCTCCTCAACATAGACACATGGAAGACATTTTGTATCTTCTCCAACTTTGGAGGTAGTGCCAATCGATATGCCAAAGGACCCACTCTTTCCAGAACCTCATATGGCCCAATGAAACGAGGACTCAGTTTCCCCTTTCTGCCGAATCTCATAATTTTCTTCCAAGGGGAAACCTTGAGGAATACTTTCTCACCCACAGCATATCCCTTCTTTTTAAATCAATATAGGACTTCTGACGGTCTGATGCAGTCTTAAGTTGATCTTTGATCATCCTGCTCTTCTCCTCAGTTTGCTGAACAATTTCGAGCCCAATCATCTTCCTTTCACCTACTTTATCCCAACACAAAGGAGTTCTACATTTTCTACCATACAAAGCTTCATATGGAGGCATTCCAATGCTTGATTGGTAGCTGTTGTTGTAAGCAAACTCAATCAAAGGCAAGTGTGTGTCCCAACTGCCCTCAAATTCAATCACACAAGTTCGTAGTATGTCCTCCAAGATCTGAATTACCCTCTCGGACTGGCCATCTGTGTGTGGGTGGAATGCCCTGCTGAAGTTCAATCTAGTTCCTAAGGCTCTCTGAAGACTACCCCAGAATCTAGAAGTGAACCTAGAATCTCTGTCAGATACGATGGATACTAGCACTCCATGCAGTCTTACTATCTCATCAATGTACAACTTGGCCAATCTTTCTAAACTGTAGTCCATCCGAACTGGCAGAAAATGAGCAGACTTGGTTAGTCCGTCAACAATGACCCAAACTGCATCATGACTCTTTTTTGTCCTCGGAAGTCCCATCACAAAATCCATTGTTATTCTCTCCCATTTCCATTCTGGTACTGGTAGTGGATGTAACAACCTAGCTGGTACTTGATGCTCTACCTTCACTTGCTGACAAGTTAGGCATTTGAAAATAAATTCTGCCACATCTCTTTTCATACCCATCCACCAGTAATGCTCCTTTAGCCCTTTATATATTTTTGTGCCACCAGGGTGCATGGCATGTAGCACCCCGAACCTCCGAGTTATGAATAGTACCATTTTTGGTCCGTGACTAATACTATTCAAAGACACCTTGAGGACCAAAAATAAATAGAAAATTAATTGAGATAGACACAATGAAAGTTCTAGTGAACAAAAAAGTTAAGGACTCATTGGGTATTACAAAAAGAAGGAATATGACCCGATGAGGGGCATTTTGGTCAATTCACCTCAAGAGTTGACTTTTGATCAAAATGTCAATTAAATTAAATGAAATTAATGAATTGAATTATGGGGTAAAAATTGAAGAAAAATTCAAGTAAAAATATGTAAGGAAAAATTTAAGAAATGAAAACTTAAACTTTCATTTCCATTATGACAAAATTAAAATGAAAGACTTATTGGCTTTTGATAGTTAAATTTAATTATTTAATTAAAAGGAAAAATTAAGTGTAAATGTAAAAAAAAAAAGGAAAAAAAAATTTAAGTTTAATTATCCTTATGACACAATTAAAATTTATAATTTTAATAAGCTAATTTTGGGGATAAATATATGTGTAACACCCCAAAGTTCGGTAGTGCGTTCTGCTGCTCCGGTGATTAGTTTTGTCCGGACAGCTAGGATGCCTAGAACCGTACTTCGATATGAGTGAGGAGACATAAAATAATGAAATACAAGAAAAGAAAGTACAAGAAAAACAAAGGAAAAATGATAGCAAAGAAATGTGATCAAGTTAAACGAAATGAAACCTAGCGATGGGTGATCAAGACTGGAAGCCACGGCGTGGACCGTTGACTAGCCCTGGACTGCGGGGAACCCTGGAAAACATTTTTAGGACTTAAATAGAACCTTATTGAAGAATAAATATCATTACAAAGATCAAAGAAAATTTAAATAATTAGTATAAAGAAAAGTGAGAAATCGAAAATGCATAAAACTCTAGATACTGAAAAATCGGAATGCAACCCTAACAGGCATTATGGTCATTTGATATCCCAAGTGTCTTTTGACCTAAATGTCCATTAACAATTAATAATATTACTCTTAGAAAATGAAATGAAAAATGAAAAGAGGGGTACCTAATACAACTAGCCAAAAGTGGGGTGAAAAATGTGTAAATAACACATTTAAACTTATTTTATGATATAATTTAAATGAGTGGACCACTAAGGGAAAAAAATAAAACAAAGAGGGGCAGCTGTACTTCCACTAAACCAACAGAAACTTCATCTTCCTCATTTGGATTCAAGTTGCCGAATTGAAGAAAATGGAAACCACCATGGCCATTTTTCATGCAAGCTCTCTTAACTCTCCATTTTCAACTCCAATCTCTTAGGTTCCTTCATGAAACTTTGTCTACTCATCACAAGGAAGAGTTTGATACTAAATTTGAGAAGTTTAAGCAAGGTTTAACAAGCTCCAAGCATAAGGTAAGTTCATAATTTTGAAGATAGCTTTGTTAAGTTTTGTGTGCATGTTATGGGTGTTGGTTTTGTGAAGGAAAATTTTGAGTTTGAAGAGTTATTGTTGTTTTCATTTTGGACAGCCATGGAGACACGTTTTTGATGAGATATTTGTGCATATAATTGATGAGAAATGGTGTTGATCATGATGATTTAATAACCTAGTGAATTACTTCATGTTTATATGGTGATTTTGGCACTTGGATGAGAATTGATGAATTGTAGGGCAATGTGGTGTTGAAGAAGGTTTTCGGCAGCTTGGGAACCCTTGAATAATTGTATGTATTGATGGAAGTGTTGGCAGAATGTTGACATAGAAGAATTGATGAATGTATATGTAAATTAGTAGTGGAGATTATATGTAATGGTTAGGTGTATTTATGTACATATATTGCTAAATTTGGACTTTGTGTTTTAGGGTTGTATTTGATGTATTGAGAATGTTTGTATTCTGTCCAAATTGACCATAGTAAGAAGTGATAAATGAATATGGAATGGTATAAAATCAGAATTAGGTATGGGGATTTAAAGTAGAGCAAGTTAAATGTGTGTTTGAATTGGGGTTTGAAAGACATATAGAGGGCAGTGTGCAAATAGACCTATAACTTTAAATTTGTAACCTCAATTGGTATGAGACCAATTGGAGGTGAAACTAGGCACAAAATGTGCCAACTTTCATTGAGAAAACATACCAAAATTCTGCTTGCAAGGTGACATAAGAAAATGACCAATTCGGATTAGGTGCAATTAGGACCTGAAAAATGACCAATTGGGCAGCAGTGAGTGTTTAGGCCATAACTCACTCAAAACAGGTCCAATTGACCTGAAATTTTAACCATGAATAGTTAAGACCCATACCTACAAGTCTTATGAAGACACCAAAGCCCATAAATGACCGTAAGCAAGTCAAACAACTTGAACAAGTTCGGGTCCAAAAACTGGCCGAACCAGAGTTGACCAAATTGACCTAAAATTGACCTAAATTGGTACCATTTGACCAGCAATAGTGTAATGACCATAACTTGGTCTACTTAACTCGGATTGACCTAAAATTTTGCACCGCGGTCCATAAGACCTAGATCTACAAGTTTGTAGTTTCGACTGAGACCCAAAAACCGAGGGAACTAGATCGTCCGGCTAGGTCAAACCAGTATCCCGGAATCCAGCAATTTGCATTAAAATGCACTAAACAAGGAAATGACTTTAGCAAAACGTACCAAACCTAAAACCCTATCGAATGTGACATATTAACGACACTAAAACCTAATTTACCTAAAACGCAACGAGGGTCGGTATATTAGGTGATTAAGTGAATAATTGAGTTCAGTGCATTATTTACCAAACACCATCAATAGAGACAGTTTAATTTAGCACTGAAACACTTCAAATTGTGTTTCTCAGTTAACAAAGACTCAGCAAAAGGGAAGGAAACACTGAGTCCGCACTGTGGGACACCATCGAGGTTTGTGCACAACAACTATTTCTTTTGAATTATTTTCAATTGAAATAAATATTGACTATTTGTATATTATTGTTTTAAATTGTGGAAATGTATTTGAATGAATATTTATTGCTTGAAAAGCATTGTAAATGATTTGAAGCTGTGAGAAATTGTTTGAATGACATTGATGGATACTTATTGATTTAAAAGTATTGAAAATGGTTTGAAACCACAGCTATCATGTATATTGATTGTATTCCTCATTAGCTTGTCTAGTGGGACGAATTGAATTCCCTCTCTGGCTGAAGTGTTGAGGTGTGTGCCTGTTGAGGACGAATTGGATGAGTACTCATATTTTTGCTAGCTAGCCATGTTATTCCTCATTAGTCATCGACTTTTGGGACGAATTGAACTATGGATCATGATTAAGCTGTGTGTGATTTATTGATGTGTATTATGAGATTGTGAAATGGATTTAAACCCTCATTGATATATGCTGTTTTTTGAATTTAAACATGATCTGACTTATGGAAAATTATTGTGATATTGACAAATGGAGTTTAAATTCTTGTTGACATTTATTGTCTTGAATTTAACTATGGTTTTAAGTATCCACTATTTACATGATTTATGAATTGTGATTTAAATTGTATTTGGTTAATGTTGTGCACCACTTAGACATTGTCTCAAATGATAGCTTTTATTGTCGCCGCAGTAGAGAGACAGACAGGGCAGCAGACTAGGCTGCATATACATCCAGCGAGGGATTACCTGGTATAATGAGTATACCAATATTTTGCATTTTGTATTGTAATGTATGGCACTGTATGTACATTTTGTTTTTGGTTTTGAGCAGTTGTAAATTCAAATTGTACCTTGAAGTTGTAAATTAATTATGAGTTATTTGACTTGTAAAAATTGTATTATATTTCCTTATCTCAGACTTTGAAAAATTTCTATGGAATTGAGTTGATAAATTGTTGTGTTGAGAAATGTATTGGAGTTGAGATTTGGAAAATTATTGAAGTTCTTTTTACAGGTTTTCTGAAGAACTGTTTTGTCCAAAATACAGATGGCACTTTGCCAAAAATTTTTACAGGAATTCCAAATAAACCAAATGAGTTAGTTGTTTCACTTCAGATCACCAAAGTTTTTAATACCTGTAAATAGTGCTCACCACTGTAAAAGAAGTAAGAAAAGTTTTTAAAATCCCTTGTAGTATATTTAATGAGTTATCAGTAGACGGAGTTGGTAATTCATTAGGTATACTACGGGATCATGTTATGCCTTATAGAGGGGTAGGGTGTGACATGTTTTGGTGGTATCAGAGCCAGGTTTTTAAATTCTGTTTTCACCTGTTATTTGAATATTCTTTCTTCATATACAACTGCTCAATATCATTGTTTGATACATTCAGTACATTACAGTATAAATATGCACTAACGAGAGTAAACATCCTTGTGTTATTTGTTCAGGAAAGCTAAGATCCTCGCATTAACTATGGAAGAGGGTGATCGTTCAGTCGATCAGTCTATTGAGGCTGAGGTGCAAGGGGATGCCCTGTGCCTACAAAATGTCGGTGGTTCAAGAAGACCACCGCAGCACTGCGCAGCTTCTGCTCGATTCGCCACAGATGGTCGCAATGTTCCAACAAATGGCTGGCAATGTACCTACTCAAGTCCCAATACAGACACCAGTGGTACAACCACAGTCTCCTACGAGGCAGTATGACAAATTGATGAAGTATGGGGCTACAGAGTTTAAGGGGACAGTAGATCCTCTAGAAGCTGAACAATGGCTAGAGAGGATGGATAGGGTGTTCAAGAAGCTACATTATACAGAAGAGCTTAGATTTGAATACTCAGTGTCCTTACTACAGGGGGATGCTTATGACTGGTGGAAAACCATTCCCCACAGTCTGGTAGAGCTTGCAGTGCTAACATGGAATGACTTCCTCAGGGAATTCAGGCAAAAATATATCCCTGATGCTTATGTAGACCAGAAGCTGCAAGAGTTCCTAAGTCTGAAATAGGGGGGCAGATCAGTGGCTGAGTATGAAAGAGAATTTTCCCGCCTGAGCCATTATGCAGTAAGTTTCCTTGCTACCAGCAGGGAAAGATGCAAGAGGTTTGAAACTAGCTTGAAACCCAGTATCAGAGTACAAGTGCTCGGCTTCAAACACACTAACTTCTCTGAACTTGTTTCTCAAGCCCTAGAGTTGGAAAGAGTTGAGTTTGAGATTGCTCCAGAGAAAAAGAGATCAGAGAAGACAGAGAAAGAGGGAAAATCTGTAGAACAGAGTTCCAGCGGTCATACTGGAAAGAGGAAGAACTATGGGGGACATGGTAGAGGTGGCAAGAAATCTGGTAGGGGAAGATATTCAGATGAGACCTCCCCTATCCGACAAAGAAAGTACCAGAGGTTCCTATCCTCCCCGCCAGTGTGAAACATGTGGAAGAAATCATGGTGGGATATGCTACAAGGCTATTAGAGCCTGTTATAACTGTGGAGGCACAGGGCACTTTGCCAAGGACTGCACCAGTAGTCGCAGAGTTGGACCACCTCCTACTACTGCAGAAGGGTCAGTTCAGAGCCCTGTCATCAGAAGCTCACAACCACCTAGCAGAGGTAGAGGCAGGGGTAGAGGTAACCCAGCAGGCAGCCAAGGCACAGTAAAACAATCAGAGCAAGATAGTGCTCCAGTCAGAGTCTATGCCATGAGACAGAGAGAAGAGGCAGAGACATCTGATGTTGTGGCTGGTACCTTCTCAACCTTTAACCAAAATGTGTTTGTGTTATTTGATCCGGGCTCTACCCATTCTTATGTGAGTGCTAGCATCATTGATTGCATTGCTGTTCCATGTACAAAAATGAACTTTGAGGTGCTAGTAACAAGTCCGTTAGGACAGGAGGTCAGGGTTAATAGAATGTATAGAGATTGTCCTTTGGTGATCCAAGGACACACTTTCCTGTCTGATTTCATTGAAATGCCCTTCAGAGATTATGATATCATCTTGGGCATGGATTGGTTAGCTAGGCATCATGCCATGATTGACTGTAGGCTGAAGACAGTCACTTTTGGCCTTCCTCAGTATAGTGATGTGGTAATACATGGGGAGAGGCAGCTATTGCCATCAAACCTCATTTCGGCTGCACTAGCCAGAAAAATGATCAGAAAGGGGTGTGAAGCATACTTGGCACATGTGGTAGACACCCAAGTGGGGAGTCCAGCATTGAAAGACATCCCTACAGTACATGACTTTCCAGATGTGTTTCCTGATGAATTGCCAGGATTACCTCCGGAAAGAGAAGTGCAGTTTGAAATTAATGTTCTGCCTGGTGTGGATCCAATCTCCATAACGCCATACAGAATGGCACCAGCAGAGTTGAAGGAGTTGAAGATACAGTTGCAAGAATTACTTGAAAAGGGCTTCATCCGCCCTAGTGTGTCACCTTAGGGAGCACCAGTGTTGTTTGTTAAGAAGAAGGATGGTACTCTCCGCTTATGTATAGACTACCGGCAGTTGAATAAGGTGACAATAAAGAACAGATATCCATTGCCTCGTATTGATGATCTGTTTGATCAATTGAAGGTGCAGCTGTATTCTCCAAAATTGATTTGCGATCTGGTTATTATCAGTTGAAGGTGCAAGAGCAGAGTATTCCAAAAACTGCTTTCAGAACTCGATATGGCCACTATGAGTTTCTAGTAATGCCATTCGGGTTGACAAATGCTCCAGCTGCTTTTATGGATCTGATGAACACTATCTTCAGACCATATCTTGATCAATTTGTGGTGGTGTTTATTGATGACATTTTGATATACTCGAGGAATGTAGAAGAGCATGACAGGCATCTGCGGATTGTACTGCAGACCTTAAGAGAGAAACAGCTATACGCCAAATTGTCGAAATGTGAATTTTGGCTGAAAGAAATCTCCTTTTTGGGATATGTTGTGTCAGCTGAAGGGATCAAGGTAGATTCCAACAAGGTAGAAGCTATCCTTTATTAGAAGCCGCCCAGGAATATCATAGAAATTCGCAATTTTCTGGGTTTAGCTGGATATTACCGTCGGTTTGTGAAGGGATTCTCTATGTTATCTTCTCCACTGACTAAGCTGCTTCGGAAAGATGTAAAATTTTAGTGGACTGATAAATGTCAGCAGAGTTTTGATGAGTTGAAGAGTTGTTTAACTGAAGCTCCAGTCCTTACTTTACCTACTCCGGGTAAAGAATACACAGTTTATAGTGATGCTTCTCACAATGGGTTAGGCTGTGTACTGATGCAAGATCGGAATGTCATTGCTTATGCATCACGCCAGCTGAAACCGCATGAGAGGAACTACCTAACACATGATCTGGAGTTAGCAGCTATTGTTTTTGCTCTGAAAATCTAGAGACACTATCTGTATGGAGAGAAATGCTACATTTTCATAGATCATAAGAGCTTGAAGTACTTAGGCACCCAGAAGGAATTGAATTTGAGGTAGAGGAGATGGTTAGAACTCATCAAAGATTATGATTGCTTAATAGACTATCAGCCAGGGAAAGCAAATGTGGTGGCTGACGCCTTAAGTCGTAAGACTATGGCAAGTCTCAGAGTTTCTCCTTTGTCCATGGTATATGAATTGAAAGCACAGCATGCTAGTTTAGAGATTGATGATGAGGGACAGACAGTAGTTGCATGGCATGTACAGCCAGTGTTGATTGATCAAATCAGAATGGCTGCTCAGAGTGATGAAAAATATCAGAAGCTAGTGAAAGAAGTCCAGCAGGGCAAGAAACCTGAATTCTCTGTGAGAGATGATGGTTTATTGCTACATCAGGGTAGAATGTGCGTTCCTAGTGATGTGGAATTGAGACAAGTCATTATGAAGGAAGCACATGAGTCTCCATTTGCTATGCACCCTGGTGGAACTAAAATGTACAGAGGGCTGAAAGAGCATTACTGGTGGATGGGCATGAAGAGAGATATAGCTGAATTTGTTTCCAAATGCCTAACTTGTCAGCAAGTAAAGGCAGAACATCAAGTTCCAGCTGGTTTGTTACATCCTTTGTCGATGCAGTGGAAATGGGAACGAATAACTATGGATTTTGTTACAGGACTTCCAAGGACACAGAGTAGTCATGATGCAGTATGGGTTATAGTTGACAGGTTGACCAAGTCTGCTCACTTTTTACCAGTTCGGATGGACTATAGCTTGGAAAGATTGGCCAGATTGTACATATATGAGATTGTAAAATTGCATGGAGTGCCAGTATCAATTGTGTCTGATAGAGATCCTAGGTTCACTTCTAGATTCTGGGGTAGTCTTCAGAGAGCCCTAGGAACTAGACTGAACTTCAGCACAGCATTCCATCCACAGACAGATGGCTAGTCTGAGAGGGTTATTCAGATATTGGAGGATATGCTACGGGCTTGTGTGATTGAATTTGAAGGTAGTTGGGATATACACTTGCCTTTGATTGAGTTTGCTTATAACAACAGCTACCAATCAAGCATAGGGATGCCTCCATATGAAGCTTTGTATGGCAGGAAGTGCAGAACTCCTTTATGTTGGGATGAGGTAGGTGAAAGGAAGATGATTGGGCCAGAAATTGTCCAGCAGACAGAGGAAAAGATCAGATTGATTAGAGATAGACTCAAGGCTGCATCAGACCGTCAGAAGTCCTATGTTGATCTAAAGAGAAGAGATATTGAGTATGCAGTGGGTGATAAGGTATTCCTCAAAGTTTCTCCTTGGAAAAGGATTATGAGATTTGGCAGAAAGGGGAAACTGAGTCCTCGTTTCATCGGACCATATGAAGTTCTGGAAAGAGTGGGTCCTTTGGCATATCGGTTGGCATTACCTCCAGAGCTAGCAAGGATACACAGTGTCTTCCATGTGTCCATGTTAAGGAGGTACAGATCTGACCCATCTCATGTACTGTCAGTTGAAGAGATTGAAGTAAATCCAGACCTCTCATATGAGGAAGAACCCATAAAAATTCTGGCTTATGAGGTGAAGTAGCTGAGAAACAAACATATACACCTGGTTAAAGTGTTGTGGAACCATCATTCAGGCCAGGAAGCTACTTGGGAACGTGAAGAGGATATGAGGAGACAGCACCCACAGCTGTTCAGAGACTAATGCCAGGTAAAATTTCGAGACGAAATTTATTTTAAGGGGGAGAGAATTGTAACACCCCAAAGTTCGGTAGTGCGTTCTGCTGCTCCGGTGACTAGTTTTGTCCAGACAGCTAGGATGCCTAGAACCGTACTTCGATATGAGTGAGGAGACATAAAATAATGAAATACAAGAAAAGAAAGTACAAGAAAAACAAAGGAAAAATGATAGCAAAGAAATGTGATCAAGTTAAACGAGCCGGGAAACCTAGCGATGGGTGACCGCATCGGGAAGCCACGGCGTGGACCGTTGACTAGCCCTGGACTGCGGGGAACCCTGGAAAACATTTTTAGGACTTAAATAGAACCTTATTGAAGAATAAATATCATTAGAAAGATCAAAGAAAATTTAAATAATTAGTACAAAGAAAAGTGAGAAATCGAAAAACAGACAAAACCCGGTATTACCGAAAAATCGGGAATGCAACCCGAACAGGGGCATTATGGTCATTTGACATCCCGAAGTGTCTCTTGACCTAAATGTCCATTAAAAATAAATAATATTACACTTAGAAAATGAAATGAAAAATTAAAAGAGGGGTACCTAATACAAATAGCCAAAAGTGGGGTGAAAAATGTGTAAATAACACATTTAAACTTATTTTATGATATAATTTAAATGAGTGGACCACTAAGGGAATAAAATAAAACAAAGAGGGGCAGCTGTACTTCCACTAAACCAACAGAAACTTCATCTTCCTCATTTGGATTCAAGTTGCCGAATTGAAGAAAATGGAAACCACCATGGCCATTTTTCATGCAAGCTCTCTTAACTCTCCATTTTCAACTCCAATCTGTTAGGTTCCTTCATGAAACTTTGTCTAATCATCACAAGGAAGAGTTTGATACTAAATTTGAGAAGTTTAAGGAAGGTTTAACAAGCTCCAAGCATAAGGTAAGTTCATAATTTTGAAGATAGCTTTGTTAAGTTTTGTGTGCATGTTATGGGTGTTGGTTTTGTGAAGGAAAATTTTGAGTTTGAAGAGTTATTGTTGTTTTCATTTTGGACAGCCATGGAGACACGTTTTTGATGAGATATTTGTGCATATAATTGATGAGAAATGGTGTTGATCATGATGATTTAATAACCTAGTGAATTACTTCATGTTTATATGGTGATTTTGGCACTTGGATGAGAATTGATGAATTGTAGGGCAATGTGGTGTTGAAGAAGGTTTTCGGCAGCTTGGGAACCCTTGAATAATTGTATGTATTGATGGAAGTGTTGGCAGAATGTTGACATAGAAGAATTGATGAATGTATATGTAAATTAGTAGTGGAGATTATATGTAATGGTTAGGTGTATTTATGTACATATATTGCTAAATTTGGACTTTGTGGTTTAGGGTTGTATTTGATGTATTGAGAATGTTTGTATTCTGTCCAAATTGACCATAGTAAGAAGTGATAAATGAATATGGAATGGTATAAAATTAGAATTAGGTATGGGGATTTAAAGTAGAGCAAGTTAAATGTGTGTTTGAATTGGGGTTTGAAAGACATATAGAGGGTAGTGTGCAAATAGACCTATAACTTTAAATGTGTAACCTCAATTGGTATGAGACCAATTGGAGGTGAAACTAGGCACAAAATGTGCCAACTTTCATTGAGAAAACATACCAAAATTCTGCTTGCAAGGTGACCTAAGAAAATGACCAATTCGGATTAGGTGCAATTAGGACCTGAAAAATGACCAATTGGGCAGCAGTGAGTGTTTAGGCCATAACTCACTCAAAACAGGTCCAATTGACCTGAAATTTTAACCATGAATAGTTAAGACCCATACCTACAAGTCTTATGAAGACACCAAGGCCCAGAATGACCATAAGCAAGTCAAAAAACTTGCACAAGTTCGGGTCCAAAAACTGGCCGAACCAGAGTTGACCAAATTGACCTAAAATTGATCTAAATTGGTACCATTTGACCAGAAATAGTGTAATGACCATAACTTGGTCTACTTAACTCGAATTGACCTAAAATTTTGTACCGCGGTCCATAAGACCTAGATCTACAAGTTTGTAGTTTCGACCGAGACCCAAAAATCGAGGGAACTAGATCGTCCGGCTAGTTTAATTTACCAAACACCATCAATAGAGACAGTTTAATTTAGCACTGAAACACTTCAAATTGTGTTTCTCAGTTAACAATGACTCAGCAAAAGGGAAGGAAACACTGAGTCCAGACCAGGGGGACAGTCATCAGAGGTTTGTGCACAACAACTATTTCTTTTGAATTATTTTCAATTGTAATAAATATTGACTATTTGTATATTATTGTTTTAAATTGTGGAAATGTATTTGAATGAATATTTATTGCTTGAAAAGCATTGTAAATGATTTGAAACTGTGAGAAATTGTTTGAATGACATTGATGGATACTTATTGATTTAAAAGTATTGGAAATGGTTTGAAACCACAACTATCATGTATATTGATTGTATTCCTCATTAGCTTGTCTAGTGGGACGAATTGAATTCCCTCTCTGGCTGAAGTTTTGAGGTGTGTGCCTGTTGAGGACGAATTGGATGAGTACTCATATTTTTGCTAGCTAGCCATTCCTCATTAGTCATCGACTTTTGGGACGAATCGAATACCTCATTAGTCATCGACTTTTGGGACGAATTGAACTATGGATCATGATTAAGCTGTGTGTGATTTATTAATGTGTATTATGAGATTGTGAAATGGATTTAAACCCTCATTGACATATGCTGTCTTTTGAATTCAAACATGATCTGACTTATGGAAAATTATTGTGATATTAACAAATGGAGTTTAAATTCTTGTTGACATTTATTGTCTTGAATTTAACTATGGTTTTAAGTATCCACTATTTATATGATTTATGAATTGTGATTTAAATTGTATTTGGTTAATGTTGTGCACCACTGAGACATTGTCTCAGCGATAGCTTTTTATTGCTGTCGTAGGTAGAGAGATAGACAGGGCAGCAGACTAGGCTGCATATACATCCAGCAAGGGATTACCTGGTATAATGAGTATACCAATATTTTGCATTTTGTATTGTAATGTATGGCACTGTATGTACATTTTGTTTTTGGTTTTGAGCAGTTGTAAATTCAAATTGTACCTTGAAGTTGTAAATTAATTATGAGTTATTTGACTTGTAAAAATTGTATTATATTTCCTTATCTCAGACTTTGAAAAATTTCTATGGAATTGAGTTGATAAATTGTTGTGTTGAGAAATGTATTGGAGTTGAGATTTGGAAAATTATTGAAGTGCTTTTTACAGGTTTTCTGAAGAACTGTTTTGTCCAAAATACAGATGGCACTTTGCCAAAAATTTTTACAGGAATTCCAAATAAACCAAATGAGTTAGTTGTTTCACTTCATATCACCAAAGTTTTTAATACCTGTAAATAGTGCTCACCACTGTAAAAGAAGTAAGAAAAGTTTTTAAAATCCCTTGTAGTGTATTTAATGAGTTATCAGTAGACAGAGTTGGTAATTCATTAGGTATACTACGGGATCATGTTATGCCTTATAGAGGGGTAGGGTGTGACAATATGTATATATATATATATAAATAAGAAGACAAATGCCTTCTTCATTTCTTTTTTTTCATAAGATGCCACCACCCTCTCGTCTCTCTTCCTCTCTCTCTCTTTTTCTCTTCTTTTTCCACTTCTTCCCCTCATTGATTTCCCCTCCCAAGTTTTAATTCCCTTAAATTCCCTTCATAAATTCCATAGCCCACTAAAAGAAAACATCAAAGAGATCTTTGATTGAGAGATTAAAAGCAAGGAGAACAAGAATTGGAAGAAAAGTGAAGTTGGAAAGAAATCAACAAGAGGTAAGTTTCTTTTTATGTTAGATTTGTTGTATAAACTTGGAATGAAGTTAATTTATGATGAAATTTCATAAGAAAATGAAAGAAAACATGTATGAAACCTAAACTAGGGTTTTGGCCAAATGGGAGAAAAATTAGGGTTTGATGTATTTTTAGTTAAATTGATGATAAATCTAAGTTAAAGTGAAGTAGTATGCATGATTGGAAGTAGTTAGATTTCATGGGATTGCATAAATTGAATTATGGAAGATTAGGGTTCATGGGGAAATTGGGTTTTGGTACTAGAGAGTGAAATTGGTGTGTGTAGTGTTAAATTTTGATCATTTGAGGTTTATTTAGTTTGAATTGACATTGGATTGATGAATGAAAGTAATGAAATGGTAGGATTAGGGAAGATTGCAAACTTTGGTATTTGAAAATTGTGGGTTTTGTGCTAGGAAGTGCCATTGATGTGTCAATGCTAAATTATAGTCATTTTGGGTGAATTAAATGTGAATTGAGGTTGGTTAGAGGGAATAATTGAAGAAATGAAAATTTTAAACATAGGGCAGAATTTGCACACTGAGTTCAGTGTGTTTAATAGCCCATAAATTGAGCTACATAACTCTAATTGGTGTGAAACCAATTGGAAATGAAACTTAAGACATAGGGCTAGAATTTTCATGAAGATACTTTGCCCCGAAAATGACCTTAAGCTACCCAAAATGAGCCTTGAAATGGGAGATAAAATTCTAGAACCTGCAGAATTATACACGTGAACAGTAAAGTTTAAACAGCCATAACTCTCTCTAGAAAACACTAATTTAGGTGATTCTTGAATCGATGTAAACCTAAGATATAGTAGAACATTTCATATGGAGAATGTTAGGCCAAATTATGAACTTAACTCAATCAAATTGCAGAACAAATTTGGGTCACTGAATTTGCCAAAATCTGGGCACCTAAAATTGACCAAATGAATAGTAAACTTTGCAAGGCTATAACTCTCTCTAGAAAACTCCGATTTAGGCAAGTATTGAACCGATGGAAACCTAAGACATAGTAGAACATTTCATATGAAGAACATTAGACCAAATTATGGACTTAACTTGATCAAATTGCTGAACGAAGTTGGATCAATAAATCTACCAGAACTAAATCTGTAGCATGAATAGTGACATGAATAGTAATCGTGTTTTGGGCATAATTTGAGCTACACAGCTCCGAATTAGGCGATTCAAAAAGAAAAATAAAGTTAAGGCCTAAATGAACAATTTTCATGAAGAACACCTCAGCAAATTATGATCGAAACTAGGTACAAATTAGGTTCAAAGATTGGGGCACCAAGCTGTCCCAAAACCAAAATATTCTAAAATTTTCAAGGCTAACTTGGGATGCACTAGACATGCATGTAATGGGTTCTTGGCAGCAATTGAGATTGGTATTGAGGTATTCTATTTTTGTATTTTCAGTAGAAAAAGAAGTTGGAACGGACAAGGAGAAGTAGGTAAAAAGGAAGGAGAATTATTGAAGGTTTGTGCACAACTAATCTTTTTCTTTGTTTTTGTAACACCCTCCCTGTAGCAACTCCGTACATTCTACTGTCCCGGTGACCAGTGTCGGTCCGGACAGCTAGAACGTCTGGAAAAATATTTAAATTAAAGTGAGGAACCATAATTAACTCAAATATTAACAAGAAAAATTTAGAAAAAATTTTAGAAATAAAATACCACCAAGTTAATTGAGCCGGTGCCCTAGCGATGGGTAACCCAGTGGGAAGTTGCGGTTCTCGCAACTAGGAGCCCTAGACCCAGGGAAAAATTCATAAAATAATTTTTGAGACTTCAAAGAAGAGTCATTGAGTTTTCTATGGCATTAGAATGCCAAGAAAAGGTTTAGAAAAATTTTTCAATCGATATAGACGATTTTGGCTAAATAAGCCAAACGGAGGGCATTTTGGTCATTTCGCCTTCAGAGGTGATTTTTGGCCGACTTGTCCAGTTAATTAAATAATTATTATGATCTAAAATATGAATAAATATTGCTAAAAATCGAATTGAAAATGAGTAGAAAAGAAAAGGAAAGAAAATGAAAGAAATTGGGAATTATGACATCACATGATGTCATTAACAATGCCTCCACCCAATCACCATTTGACAAACTAATAAAAATGGATAAAATATGAATAAATATTGATAAAAGATTAATTAAAAATAAATAAAAAGAAAGTGGATGGAAAATGGAAAAATTAGTTACATATTTTAAATAAAAATTAATTAGCAAATTTGCCTAATAAGACAAATACATTATTTAATATTTAAATTTATATAAATATCTTATAATAATGAAAGAAAACAGATTTTTCTCTTCTCCTCTACTACTTTGCCATCCCAAATTCCCACTTCTCTCTCAAAACAAAATTTCCTCCATTGAAGCTTGCTTAAGCTTCCAAACCATGCAAATTTCTTGACCAAAATTCTTAGAAATTTAAAGAAAAACCTTCATCAAGGCATGAACTCCAAGAATAAGCAAGAAAAACCAAGAAAAAGAAGGAAGAAAAAGAAGAAAGAAATTCAGTGGGCAGCCCAAGGAAGAAGATCAAAGTGTTTTGAATGAATTGAAGATTAATTGGAGTAGCTTGGAGTTGATTGAAGCTAGCACACAAAGGTTAGTGCTAGAAATTCTCTTGGAATTTAAAATTTATGCAAGTTGATTTAGGGTTTGCTCAAATATGGAATTTTGTGTTGTGACTTTAATTTGATGATGTTGAGGTTGATTATTGACTATTAGAAGTGCTATAAATGTGAATTGAAGTTTGGAAGTTGGGTGGAATTGAAAATTGGGAGTGCCTCTCTTATGCAGGAAATTCGGACCTATGAGTCCAGGGTATTGTTTGACCTATAACTGAAGCTGTGTTGCTCCAATTGGTGTGAGGCCAATTGGAGATGAAACCTAGGACAAAATACCCCATTTTTCATGAAGAAACCCTGCCCAAATTCTGTCCATAAGTTGACCAAATTGCTGGTCCAATCCGGATATCCAAACACTAAACCCAGAAAAATGACCAAATGAACAGCACATGATCATTTGGCCATAACTCTCTTTAGACAGGTCCAAATAACCTGAAATTTTACCAGCAACAAGCTGAGATATAGACCAATAACTTTCATTGAGAACACCAAGCCCAGAAATGCTTCTAACCTAATGAAATTGTTGACTCAAATTAGGACACCAAACTGACCTGAACTATTCTGCCCAGAATTTTCTGGACATAGATTACCCGACTAGTTTTGGAAAAATAGCCATAACTTGGTCTATAAAAATTTAAATGCAATGAAACCAATGGGAAAAGTTTTATAAGACATAGGTCTACAATATTTGTATTTTGACCAAAACCCAGAACCCAAAGGAATTAGGTCAAATGCTTAAAAGAACTTAGTACATCCAAACCTGGAAATTTACCCAATTTCATCTGACCCCAGATTAGTGTTTATAGCATATCTTCCACTAGAAAACTCCATTTAGGATGAGCCATACATTTTCAGAATCCTAAGATAGAGAGATCTAACTTTGTTTTAGAAACCTTCCTCAAATCATGAATGTAAGAACCCTAAAAATCCACTCGTACTCACTGACCTAAATCTGGACCATGAAGACACAGGGTACTAGAGTCTAGGCCAATTAAATTGATATAATAAATTCTACAAAACTTGAAAAATTGTGATTCAAAATTTTGAGTGACCATAAGACATAGGGAAACAAATTCTATGAAGAGTACTAGACCTAAATGTGACTGCAACTTGGTCAATAAAATTTGTAAATTGTAACTACAAAATCTGCCTAGCTAAGGAACCAGAACTAGGAAATGAACCAGTTATGGTTATTTGACCATAACTTGAGCTATAAAACTCCAAATGGAGTGATTAAAAAAAGGAAATTCAACTAGACAAAATAAGAAACAACTTTCATGTTGATCATTTTTCCAAATTCCCACTATAAAATTGTCAAATGGAACAGTAAACTTAGGTAATAAAAACTAAAAATTTAGAAATGCATCTAGGGGACTTTAAATTGCAATTGGCAATTAATACTAGCAAATGTAAAACTCAAAATGTGGGATCTTGGTGTAATTAAAATTAACATATCAATTAAGTATGAAAAAGTCAACATTTTGGTTGACTAGTAAGGTGAATAGTAATCAAAATGATTAGCAAATTAAGATGAAGACCTAGAACCAATTCTAAGCTTAAATGCTTAGAATTGTATAACAAATGTGGACTATGCATCTTAGTCAAAATTGTTAAAAGGAAATTAAGACCATAAATTTGAAATCCATGAAATATTCATGGGTTACTTGAAAAATGAAAAATAAGTCACCTAATTGATGTAAATAGATAGTTAGGGCTTATATGCCCATTACAAATGGAATTCATAAAATATTAGTAACTCAACTTGAAATATAAAATTTGTAATTACATAAGTAGATTTTTTAATGTATAAATGAGAAAGGAAAAATGTTTTGAATACAATGGTACATGTGAACCATTGTTTAAAATTGTGATCGTATAAATGATCAAATGAATGTATGAATATTATGATGAATGTATAAATTATGAAATTTATCATGAAATAATAAAGTCATAAAATATAATATATTAATATTTAATGATATTATGTGCCCTTGTATTGCCTAGACATGTGTGTCAGATTGGATAGTTTGGCATGCCAATAGGGTATTGTTTTAGCAGTACTGCGAAAGGCTTTATGCCTGTATTCATGGCTTTATGCCCGTATTCATGGCTTTTATGCCCGCACTTATGGTTTAATGCCCGATTATGTGTTATCATGGCTTTTTAGCCATACTGACTGCATACGTGGTTGACGTTTATGTCCCCATGGTATGACGCCCGAGGCATCATGCGGTGTCCAACAACGACTGTTATCGATTTAGTCAACCTGTCATAGGTTACTTGGGCAGTGAAATTTATTGAGATAAGTTAAGAATATTAGCAATTAAAAATATTAAAAATTAAATAAAATAAATGAGTAAGATGACCTAAAATAAATTAGAATAGTTATCTATTAGAAAGAAAAAAAACTGGACCGATATTAAAATTTACTTGTTATAAGATAATCTGAGATAACCTAGCAAGTATAGAGAAAATGCTAAAAGATTAGCAAAGAAAATTATAACATAAATAAATATTGCAAATGTGACTTATATAATAATATAAGTATAAATTTATTATTTTTAGATCATTTTTCTTTGTACATTATTACTGTACATTGGCGAAATAAACACTTTCAAAGAAGACTAAATTAGGATAAAACATATTAAATTTTAGAAACCGCATGTGAAGTATAAATAAATCTTAATTATTTGAATTATGTTTTATTTCTATCTTTATTTGTATATTATTTCCTTGTTATATTATTGCACCACTAAGCAGCAATGCTTAGCGCGATGGAATTGTTTCCTCGCAGTAATCAAGTTAAAGCCCAGCGAATACTAAACAGAGATTTTGGAGTTCTGATCTGCAGAAGTGTCTGAAGTATTCAAGGTTGTCACCTCCTCAGCAATACATGTAGATAGGGCCCATATAGATCATATTTTGTATTTTGTATAAAATGCTAGATATTGTATTATAATGTAGATTATGAACACGTAATTAATAGAAATATGATGTAAATTAATAAATTAGTTTTTTCATATGTAATTAATTTATATATCATGTAAATTATGAAATTATGTAAATTAATGAAATTTGAAAATTTTACTTATGTGATTTGAGCATGAATGAGATTGTATCGATTTGAAGACAGATTTGAAATATATAGATAATGCATGGAAATGAATATGAAATTGAGATATATGAATGAGATGTGAATGATGAGATGGCTATGAAAATAATTGATGAGATTTTTATTGTAAAATATTATTGAAATTTTCAAACAGGTGAATAGTAAAACACGTCAAACGATAATAAAATAGGGGAAACTCCGTTAGTTTCTCCATCGAAAAATAATCGATATTAATTATAATGAGAACAAAATTTTTAAAGAAATAAAGTAAGGTAAGTTAGGGTGCTCCAGCACCGAATGTAGCACGCCTTGCTCGGCTACACTGTAGTAGGGTGAGGGGTGTTACAGTTTTAGCTTCGTAAATTGATTTGAATGAGTTTATTTGAATGAGTTTGATTTGAAATGAGTTTACTTTGATTGAAATATGGTTTTTCTCTTGCATTTAAGAAATTTAGGTGTTGCCACCTTTATATGGATATTATGATGAATTTAAATGTGTTTATTGGTTTATAAATGTGATTGTTGAGTGAAAAATTTTTGAAAACTGTTTTGAAATCACAGTTAGCATGATAGTCCCTTTCGGAACTCCCCAGTAGTAATGGCTACTTGGGGTTGATAATTGATATTGATTATGTCTCCCATTAATAACGGTTAGTGGGGTAAGACTACATGAGTACTCATTACCTAGCAGCCCTTCCCTCATTAATAATGGTTAGTGAGGTTGAGATTGCTTTGTCGTGGTGTACAACATGGCACTGATCGTGAAATTTTGTGTCATGGCCTGAACTGTGTGTTGATGTTGGCAACACTAATGCTTTGTGAATTGTGATTTATGAAGTGTGATTTCTCATTGAAATGTTACTCGAATAAATGGCTCTTATGGACTTAGAACTATTGTGAAGCTTTCATGCTTAAGAAAAATATGATTTATTATGCTTTGATAAATTGTGTTTTACCTTAAGTTTTAAAGTTATTAGTTGTGCACCACTGAGTGATATACTCAGCGATAGCTTCTTTATGCTGTCACAGGTAAGGGAAAGGAGAAGGCTACCGAGTGAGAGACTTAAAAGCAGCATTTTGGTATTGTTTGTGGGTATTTACGTTAGGTATACCCTTGTGATTCCTTTAGATGTATTTTGTACCTATATGTATGGATGTACGGACATTGAGCAGTTTGTATTTAAAGCATTGCATTGCTATCACATTTTGAGTTTGTAACTATTTTGTATTTTACTTTGAAACTTATGAAAATGTAACTTTAGTAATATTTAGTCTATCATTATTTCCAATGAATGTTTACATGGAATTTTAACTATTCTCATACAGTTTTCCGCAAAAGAATTGATAAGATAAAAAGCTATGATTTGTTTTAAAATCCTTTGTAGCATAACTAATGGGTTATCGGTAGGTAGAGTTTGGTGATTCATTAGGTATACTACGGGAACATGTCATGCCTTACAAGGGATAAGGAGTGACATGGCAAAAGGAGATTCATGTGCTTCCTTCAAAATGATCTTCCTCAAATTAACATCATTAGGAACACACATTCTGCCCTGGTGTGACAGTAGATCATCATCTCTTGTTGAAAATTCTGGTCTCTTGCCCTGTCTGATTTCTTCCTATAGCTTCTGATACCTTTCATCATTCTGAGTAGCCATTCTGATATGATCAATCAACACTGGCTGTATATGCCATGCAACTGTTGTCTGCCCCTCATCATTAATCTCTAAGCTGGCATGTAATAATCTCATCTCATGTACCATAGACAAAGGAGTAACCCGTAGACTTGCCATAGTCTTGCGACTTAAGGCGTCAGCCACCACATTAGCTTTCTCTAGCTGATAGTCTATCAGACAATAATAGTCTTTTATCAATTCTAACCATCTCCTCTGTATCAAATTTAACTCTTTCTGAGTGCCCAGATACTTCAAACTCTTATGATATGTGTAGATGTAGCACTTCTCCCCATACAAATAATGTCTCTAGATTTTAAGAGCAAACACAGTAGCTGCAAGCTCCAAGTCATGTGTCGGATAGTTTCTCTCATGCGGTTTTAGCTGGCGTGATGCATAAGCAATGACATTTCGATCTTGCATCAACACACAGCCTAACCCATTGTGAGAAGCATCACTATAAACTGTATATTCTTTACCCGGGGTAGGTAAAGTCAGGACTGGAGCCTCAGTCAAACACCTCTTTAACTCATCAAAACTCTGTTGGCATTTATCTGTCCACTGAAATTTCACATCTTTCCTAAGCAGCTTGGTCAATGGAGATGCCAACATTGAAAATCCCTTCACAAATCGACGGTAGTATCCAGCTAACCCCAGAAAATTGCGAATCTCCGTGATATTTCTGGGTGGCCTCCAATTAAGGACAGCTTCTATCTTACTTGGATCTACCTTGATACCCTCTACTGATACTACATTGCCCAAGAAAGATATTTCTTTCAGCCAAAATTCACATTTCGACAATTTGGAGTATAGCTGTTTCTCCCTCAAAGTCTACAGTACGATCTGCAGATGTCTATCATGCTCTTCTGTACTCCTTGAATAGACCAATATATCATCAATGAATACCATAACAAACTAGTCGAGGTATGGTCTGAAAATAGTGTTTATCAGATCCATAAAAGCAGCCGGAGCATTAGTTAACCCGAATGGCATGACCAAGAACTCATAATGGCCATAGCAGGTTCTGAAGGCAGCTTTAAGAATACTCTGCTCTTGTACTTTCAGCTGATAATAACCTGATCTCAGGTCAATTTTGGAGAACACAGCTGCACCCCTCAATTGATCAAACAAGTCATCAATGCGGGGCAATGGATATCTATTCCTTATTGTCACCTTATTCAACTACCGATAATCAATACATAAGCAGAGAGTGCCATCTTTCTTCTTAACAAACAACACTGGCGCTCCTCAAGGTGACACACTAGGGCGGATAAAACCCTTGTCAAGCAGCTCTTGCAACTGCACTTTCAACTCTTTCAATTCTGCAGGTGCCATTCTATATGGCGTTATGGAGATTGGGTCCACACCAGGCATAACATCAATATCAAATTGCACCTCTCTTTTAGGAGATAATCCTGGCAATTCATCAGAAAACACATCCAGAAAGTCACATACCGTAGGGATGTCCCTGAGTGCTGGGCTCCCCACTTGGGTGTCTATCACATGTGTCAAATATGCTTCACACCCCTTTCTGATCATCCTTCTGGCTAGTGCATCCGAAATGATGTTTGATGGTAGTAAATGCCTCTCCCCATGTATTACCACATCACCGTATAGAGGTAGACCAAAAGTGACTATTTTCAATCTACAGTCAATCATGGCGTGATGCCTGGCTAACCAATCCATGCCCAAGATAATATCATAATCTCTGAAGGGCATTTCAATCAAATCTGATAGAAAAAACATGTCCTTGGATCACCAAAGGATAGTCTCTATAAATTCTGTTGACTCGAACCTCTTGTCCTAACGGACTAGTTACTAGCACTTCAAAACCCATTTTGACACACGGAACAGCAAGTGAACTGACTATGCTAGTACTAACATATGAGTGAGTTAAACTCGGATCAAACAGCACAAATACATCTTGATCAGAGATAGAGAATGTACCAGCTACAACATCAGAAGTCTCAGCCTCTTCTCGCTGTCTCATCATGTAAACTCTGGCTAAAGCACTTCCTCAGGCCGATCGACCAACAGCACTGCGGATCGTCAAGCGCACTACCTCTACCTCTGCCTCTTCCTCTGCCAATTGATTATGAACCTCTGAGAGCAAGACTCTGAATAGATCCTTCTGCAGTGGTAGAAGCTGGACCGAATCTAGAAGCACTAGTGCAGTCTTTAGCTAAATGGCCCTTGTCTCCACAGTTAAAGCAGGCTCCTGTTGCCCAATAGCATTCTCCCCAATGAATCTTGCCACAAGTGTCACAGGGGCGGGGAGGTTGTGAACCCCTGCTTGACTGTTGACCAGACCTAGGGGGTTTCTGTTCAGAAAATCTGTGTTAGTAGTATGCTCAAGAGCATATCATTTAGTATGTATCTTGTACATATTTTTATTAATAAAAGGCATTTCCACTTTTCCGTTTACATAATATATTTATGTGCAATAGAAAAGGTCCATTGATATTTTGTTAGAAATTCTATTCTTAAGTTGTTAAGAATATGAGTGACAGTATTTTTTGTACAAAGTATCATAAATAGGTTCATAATCGAGGATACTTCATAATAAGGACATGACTTATCCAGAAAGATTGTATTCATGTTTGTTCCCAAGTTATTTATATGAGATATAAATAAGATGGAATGATGAGTCTCATGCCATATGACAAACATGATAGGCACTTATAAATGATAAGTAGGCCGAACCAGTGACACTTATGAAAAGCACATGGAGTTTACTCTTGTCAATGTTTTGTCATAAATCATATTAGTGCATATAATCTTTAGACCTGAGATAGCACAGTTATCTTGTATATAGGTGGTTTGAGTTTGATACTGCTTTCATACTTGTACTATGTATGAGTATATGGGCATGTGTTGGCTCCTACTAGTTATATATGGAGGTAGGTGTTGATCAAGATGGAATCTGTTCCTCTAAGTAAATAGAGATAAAATCCTATGTTCATTTAATTGTTCTTGATGTTTCAAGTTCCTGGCCAGGACAGATAGATTTATTCAGAAAAGAGTTTCTGATGAGAAAAATCTTTTTAATCAAGAACTGGAATTAAAAGAGAACATAATATTCATAACAAATGGAGTTTGATATAAACCATGACTCCAGCTTGAGTTGGGATTTTGTAACAGAGAGATTTTAGTGCATGGTAACATATGATTATAGGTTCATTTAAGGTAAACCTTATTACTAATTAGGTGGCCATGGCATGCTATGCTAAGTGTTAACCATGGTCTATGAGGTTCATAAAATGATTTAGAGAAATCATTTATGATAATAAAGAGTTCTGATGATATTAAGAGTTGATATCATGTCTCATTGCCAATTAGTGATGTGCCTAGTAAGTCATACGCATACACAAGTTATCACCTATTTAAATATGATTTAATTAATTAATTAAAGAGTTTAATTGATTAATTAAATAGGTTTGGTTTGCAATTAGATTGCAAAGTCCCTAGCAAGACTTGAAACCAAATCTAGATTATTGGATGTGTAGTATAAGTTAAATTTATATTTAAAGTGTTTAAATATGAATTTAATTAATGAGAAATTAATTAATAGAGATTAATTAATTAATTTATATTTTATATAAATTGATTAGAAGAAGAGAAATAATTATTTTGGGTTGAGAACTCAAAATTAAGACACAGAGGCATTTTGGTCATTTCACAGTGTGACACGTGGCACCATGAGATGGTGACACATGGGATTACACATAAGCTTGCCAAATGTTTTTAATCGTGTAAGATGATTAATATTAAGATTAAATATAGGTTTAACACTTGGCACAATGTGATTGGGTCACTTAAACCTAGAGCTAATCAAAGGGTGACATGTGGCAAGGGTTTAATGTGTTAACCTAGCTATATAAGTGTTGTTATGAAAAGAAAAACAACCAGCAGCCACTCCTCTCCTTTGTCACGCCATTTTGAGGCTCTCCATCTATTCTTCTTCACTTCTCATCAATTCAAAGAGATTAGCCATCAATCTCTTGAATTAAGAACACTAGAAATTGTTTCTAGTGTCCTGTTTACATCTTTAATCTCTTAAAAGGCAGAACTTGATTTTCTAAATAATAGAAAAAGCTTTAGAAGCTGTTCAAGGGCTACCATAGGTGTTCTTGGTGTGGACAAGCTAGAGGGACAACATTTGGTGTCCTGAAGACAAATCTCAAAGGCGCAGACACGCTGTAGTGCATCAAGAGGTTAGTGTAATCGTTCTTGATTTAATCTAGGGTTCTAAAATTAATCTGATTAATTTTAAAATCTTAAATGGTAAATACAGATCCAAAAACATATTAAAAGAGTTTTAATATGTTGTTTATCATTGAAATCAAATAGACAAAAATAAATCTTGCATATCCATGTGACCCTAGGTGAAAATTTTTAAATTCAATGGTATAAACTTGTGTTTTTCACACTTCCGTTCCTTCAATTGGTATCAGAGCCACTATATTTGCCATTTAGATTGATGTTTATATGATTTAATTGTGTGTTTGATCATGAGATCAAAAGTTCATTGCTGGTTGTAAAGTCAAGGTGGCGGCATAAATGATGAACACCATGGTGCGCATGGTTGATGCACCACAATGGTGTGCAAAGGTAAATGGATGGTGAATGTGCAATTGTTGTATGATCTAAGATCCATTTTATTTCTAATTAAATTGTTTAATTAGAATTTTTATCACACAATTAAATTATGATTCAAATCAGAATTTTAAAAATTGTTTGAATGTGATTCAAATCTGAATTTTAAAAGTTGTTTGAATGTGATTCAAATATGAATTTTTAAAGTTGTTTGAGTCATATTTAAATCTGATTTTTTAAAATTGATTGAATAAAATTCAGATCTGATTTTTAAAAAAATGTTTGAATGTGATTCAAATCTGATTTTTTAAAAAATGTTTGAATGTGATTCAAATCTGAATTTTTAAAGTTGTTTGAATGTGATTCAAATATGAATTTTTAAATTTGTTTGAATGAGATTCAAATATGAATTTTTAAATTTATTTGAATCATATTAAAATCTGGATTTTTAAGTTGAATATGAGATATTCAATTTAATTTAAGTATGTATATTTTATTTGATTGTTAAATAGTGATATGCATGATGGATGATCATGGATTATAAAAGACCAATGTGATTGGATTTATTTCTTTTATGTTTCTTTGGGATTGTAAATTAATTAATTTATTTTAATTTATTTTGGGCATGCATTATTAAGTTTGTAATAATTTTTGGGTTGTAATTTCATTTATTTAAGTTCTTGTAAATTCACCTTGGTATGCCAAGGATTACTATGTAATATTGGATTCCAAGAAGTTCAAGGAGGTCAAGAGCATTGGTGGGACCAGTGGAAGGAATTCAAGATCAAGTGTTGATTATGTACTCCTTCAGCAACTCTTGTGAAATGAATGAATGAAGTGCACCTAGAAATGCCCTGATTCAATTCTTGGTGGCTCAGAATTGAATCCCTTAGAAAGTCCATGATCATACCATATTTATTGCTTATCCATGAATGCATGAGATGTATGGGAATGTATGCTATTATATGATATATGCATGCTAATTGGATAATGTGCAAAGTGAGACCTTAATAGTAATTAGAATGACCATAAAATCTTCCAAACAAATGATTAAGTTGGAAATGCTATAATTAAAGTAATTATAAAATAGGCCCTCCATTGGGGCAATTATTTTAAGAAATTTTAAATAGTTGCATAAGATGCAATTAATTTAAGCGATTTTCTTAAGAATAATTGTTAAGCATGAGATGTTGTAAATATATAAATAGTTTGGTGGCCAATATTGGATATACCTGAGGACATTAAAATTATTTGCATAATTACTGGCTTAATGGGATCAACTTAACTAATGCAAGATAAGTCAATAATGGATGTACCTGAGATTTTGAGCATTAGGGGCTAGGTAAAGGATTGAAGCTCACATGAGATGTGATGGGCAAGGAGTTGCTCACTTATAGTTTATTGTAATTCCAATAATTGATGTACCTGAGGATGATCAATAGAATTATAAGAATTCAATCACCCACTAGAAATCCATCCAACTAGGATTTCCTTTTTCTACTTTGGAAGTGTAGGATTCGCTAAGTTAGTGGGAGGACCAATTTGATTAAAAGACCATAATCATTTTGGTTAATTACATGATACATTTACTAATTAATCTGGTTATTTCTGTAATTAATTTTCTGATAATAATGAGCACAGAACAACCACCACCATCCAATATCATTGCAAGCATACTTGATCGCAATAGGTTGACAAGACCCAATCTCTCTGATTGGCTAAGAAATTTGAAACTTGTCCTGAACCTTGAACATATAGGATATGTTCTAGATTCAAATGTTCCTGGTCCTTTACCTCCAGAGGCCACTCAAGAGGAACATGAAACTTTGGACAAGTGGAAGGAGCATGATATGAGAGCTAAGTGTTACATGCTTGCTTCCATGAGTAATGAGTTACAGAAGTAGCATGAGAACATGCAGAGTGCAAGTGAGATCCTCCTTCACCTGCAAGAGTTATATGGTGAGCACAGTAGGAATGCTAGGTATGAGATATCTAGGTAGCTATTCCGCATGAGGATGTTTGAGGGACAGAATGTTAGGGATCATGTCCACAAGATGATTTGGCTGATTGAGTAGTTGGAACATCTTGATTTCAACATGGATTTCCAACTACAGACGGATTTGATCCTTCAGTCCCTTCCTGAGTCTTTTGGGAATTTTGTGACAAATTTTCATATGACTAAACAGGAATGCACCTTAGCTGATTACTCAAAATGCTGGTTATTGCCCAAAAGAATATGCCAGGCAATAAAGGAAAAGAGGTAGCTTTGATTGCGTCTTCTTCTGCTGGAAAGTCCAACAAGAAGAAGGGCAATAAGAAAAAGAAACCTCAGATTCCTGGTCCTTCCAAGAAAATAGCTAAACAGAAAAGGAAGACCAAAGCTGACAAAGGCAAAGGAAAGTGTTTCCACTGCCAATAGGAAAGTGTTTCCATTGCCAATAGGAAAGTATTTCCATTGCCAGTAAGAAAGTGTTTCCACTAGCCAGAGTATAGCAATCTAAAAGAATACAAGGCCATGGTGAAAACCAACTTAAGTTCAAAATATATTTGGCACTTAAGGTTATGTCATGTTGCAGAAGATAGGATTGCAAAACTGGAGAAAATGGGGATTCTATCCTCATTGGGCTCTGAGCCTACTCCAACTTGTGAATCTTGCCTTCAGGGAAAAATGACTAGATCACCCTTTGTTGGACAAGGGCTAAGAGCTGAAAATATTTTGGAGCTAATACATAGTGATGTATGTGGTCCATTTAAAGAAATGGCTAGAGGGGGCTTTCATTATTTTATTACCTTTACTGATGATAAATCAAGATTTGGATATTTGTATTTTATGAAATACAAACATGAATCCTTTGAAAAGTTTAAAGAATTTAAATCTGAAGTAGAAAATCAAACAGGAAAGAGTATTAAAGCTCTTCGATCAGATCGTGGAGGTGAATATTTGAGTATTGAATTTGATGAATACTTGAGAGAGCATGGCATTGTTTCTTAGCTAACTCCTCCAGGAACGCCACAGCTGAATGGTGTATCTGAAAGGAGAAATCGTACCCTATTGTATATGGTACGTAGTATGATGAGCTATACTGATATGCCAATCTTCTTTTGGGGATTTGCATAAGAATCAGCTTTGTATATTCTAAATAGGATTCCATCAAAATCAGTTTCTTCCACACCTTATGAGATATGGCATGGAAGAAAACCAAGTCTTAAGCATGTAAAGATTTGGGGCTGTCCAGCTTAAATAAAAAAACTGAACACTGATAAATTGGAGACTAGATCAGAAAAAGGTCGATTTGTTGGTTATCCAAAAGATAGTTTTGGATATTATTTTTATTTGCCTACTTCAGAAAAGGTTGTGATAAGTAGAGATGCCACATTTCTTAAACAACAGTTTGTTCAAGAAGGAGACAAAGGAAGGCAAATAGAGTTAGAATTGGAGAATTCTGACCAGCCAACAGATCATATGGATATAGATCCATCTAGTCAACCTATACCCATTGATGAAACATCTACAGCTGTTCCTCATAGAACAACCAGGGTATCTCACCCACCAGTGAGATATGGTTTTCTTTATGAAGAAGAACAAAAGTTGTCTACTCATGAAGAAGTAGATCATGGAGATGATCCACTTACCTATGAAGAAACTATATCAGATATAGACTCTTCAAAATGGATTGATGCTATGAAATCCGAGATTGATTCCATGTATAAGAATCAAGTTTGGGATCTTGTTGACCCACCTGAAGGTATTGTACCTATAGGGAATAAATGGGTTTTCAAGAAGAAAATTGGTTCTGATAGAAAGGTAGAGACCTATAAGGCAAGGCTAGTAGTGAAAGGGTTTCGCCAAAGGCAAGGAGTCGACTATGAGGAGACTTTCTTGCCTGTTGCCATGCTTAAATCAATTAGGATTTTATTAGCAATAGCTGCATACTATGATTATGAGATTTGGCAGATGGATGTCAAAACAACTTTTCTTAATGGATACATTGAAGAAAACATTTTCATGGAACAACCTAGGGGTTTTGAATCCCAAGATGGTTCCAAGGTATGCAAGCTAAAGTGATCCATTTATGGGTTGAAACAAGCTTCGAGGAGTTGGAACATCAATTTTGATGAAGCCATTAAATCCTTTGGTTTTATCAAAAATGAGGATGAGCCATGTGTATATAAGAAGGTTAGTGACAGTGCTATCACTTTCCTTGTCTTATATGTGGATGACATACTGTTGATGGGTAATGACACAGGTATGTTGACAACTATAAAGGTATGGTTGTCAAATACATTCTCCATGAAAGACTTAGGGGAGGCAACCTATATTCTTGGGATTCGCATCTATAGAGATAGAGCGAAAAGAATAATTGGTTTATCCCAAAGTCTATACTTGGAAAAGGTGTTAAAGAGGTTTAACATGCTTGATTCCAAGAGAGGATTGTTACCAGTGAGACATGGTATCCACCTTTCTAAAGAGATGTCTCCAAAGACACCTGAAGAAAGAGATAAGATGGCCAGGATTCCATATGCTTCGGCTATTGGAAGTTTAATGTATGCAATATTGTGTACTAGGCTAGATATCGCATATCTCGTTAATTTGACTAGCGGTATCAATCCAATCCAGGTTTGAAACATCGGATAGTATCAGAATATCCTTAAGTACTTGAGAAGAACTAAGGATTTATTCTTGATTTATGGAGGTGGAGATTTGCAATTGGATGGTTATACTGATTCTGACTTCCAATCAGATATCGATGATAGAAAGTCTACCTCTAGATATGTGTTCATTTGTAATGGAGGTGCAGTCAGTTGGAAGAGTTCCAAACAGAGCACGACTGCAGATTCCACTACAGAGGCTGAGTATATTCTCGCATCGAGATCTTTGCAAAGGAAGCTGTTTGGATAAAGAAGTTTGTGACAGAACTTACAGTAGTTCCTTCCATTGAGTCAGCAGTTCCACTACACTGTGACAACAATGGAGCAGTCATACAGACTAAGGAACTAAGGTCTCACCCAAAATCCAAACACATAGAAAGGCACTACCACATTATCAGAGATATAGTTGGGCAAGGCGATATAGCCATGCAGAAAAATAACATCAGCTGAAAAATCCAGTTGATCCATTCACTAGGCTTTTGTCACAAGCTCAGTTAGACCGACATCTTGAGAAGATGGGTCTAAGGTATTGTAATGAATGGCTCTAGTGCTAGGGGGAGATTGTTAGTAGTATGCTCTAGAGCATATCATTTAGTATGTATCTTGTACATATTTTTATTAATAAAAGGCATTTCCACTTTTCCCTTTACATAATATATTTATGTGTAATAGAAAAGGTCCATTGATATTTTGTTAGAAATTCTATTCTTAAGTTGTTAAGAATATGAGTGACAGTATTTCTTGTACAAAATATCATAAATAGGTTCATAATCGAGGATACTTCATAATAAGGACATGACTTATCCAGAAAGATTGTATTCATGTTTGTTCCCAAGTTATTTATATGAGATATAAATAAGATGGAATGGTGAGTCTCATGCCATATGACAAACATGATAGGCACTTATAAATGATAAGTAGGCCGAACTAGTGACACTTATGAAAAGCACATGGAGTTTACTCTTGTCAATGTTTTGTCATAAATCATATCAGTGCATAAAATCTTTAGACCTGAGATAGCACAGTTATCTTGTATATAGGTGGTTTGAGTTTGATACTGCTTTCATACTTGTACTATGTATGAGTATATGGGCATGTGTTGGCTCCTAATAGTTATATATGGAGATAGGTGTTGATCAAGATGGAATCTGTTCCTCTAAGTAAATAGAGATAAAATCTTATGTTCATTTAATTGTTCTTGATGTTTCAAGTTCCTGGCCAGGACAGATAGATTTATTCAAAAAAGAGTTTCTGATGAGAAAAATCTTTTTAATCAAGAACTGGAATTAAAAGAGAACATAATATTCATAGCAAATGGAGTTTGACATAAACCATGACTCCAGCTTGAGTTGGGATTTTGTAATAGAGAGATTTTAGTGCATGGTAACATATGATTATAGGTTCATTTAAGGTAAACCTTATTACTAATTGGGTGGCCATGGCATGCTATGCTAGGTGTTAACCATGGTCTATGAGGTTCATAAAATGATTTAGAGAAATCATTTATGGTAAGAAAGAGTTCTGATGATATTAAGAGTTGATATCATGTCTCATTGCCAATTAGTGATGAGCCTAGTAAGTCACACGCATACACAAGTTATCACCTATTTAAATATGATTTAATTAATTAATTAAAGAGTTTAATTGATTAATTAAATAGGTTTGGTTTGCAATTAGATTGCAAAGTCCCTAGCATGACTTGAAACCAAATCTAGATTATTGGATGTGTAGTATAAGTTAAATTTATATTTAAAGTGTTTAAATATGAATTTAATTAATGAGAAATTAATTAATAGAGATTAATTAATTAATTTATATTTGATATAAATTGATTAGAAGAAGAGAAATAATTATTTTGGGTTGAGAACTCAAAATTAAGACACAGAGGCACTTTGGTCATTTCACAGTGTAACACGTGGCACCATGAGATGGTGACACATGGGATTACACATAAGCTTGCCAAATGTTTTTAATCATGTAGGATGATTAATATTAAGATTAAATATAGGTTTGACACTTGGCACAATGTGATTGGGTCACTTAAACCTAGAGCTAATCAAAGGGTGACATGTAGCAAGGATTTAATGTGTTAACCTAGCTATATGTGACACCCCTTACCCGACTACAGTGTAGCCGAGCAAGTTATGCCACTCAGTGTGCCGAGCACTCTATTTTTATCTTAATTAATTTTTTTTATCATAATTTTGAATATAACTTGTGAAATATAATTCATTTTAAGCCATTTATCGAAATTATTATTTCTTTGAGGTTCCGGAAATTTTAAAGAAAATCCGGCAGAATACCGGCTAAAAATGGAGAAAACAGTTCTTCGGAACCTGTGAAAAACACTTCCTATATTCATTTTCCATCATCTCAACTCCATTTATCAAATTCTCAACAATGTTCAATCTCAGTTCTCATTCATCCATCTCATATGATACCATGCATAATTCATATATAAACATTCACTTTTCCATTTACAACCACACTTTTCATTATTTACATGAATATCAAAATACATTACATAAGTTTCAAATACATATGAGAAAATAAAATCAATTACAAAATACCAAAATGACATCTAGCGTCCTACCAATGCACTGCTGACAGTGAGGTGACACAGACACTATGCAGAACTGTGAACTGCCTTACCGAATCTGTGGTCTACTGGCGCTCTGTCCAATCTTCAGTACCTACGCGTTGCAAAATCGAAGCGCTAAGCATAAAGCTTAGTGGTGCAAATAATAAAATAGAAAGAAATAATATGCAATATAAAAATCATAATTTCTTAGCCATTGTGTTCATAAGAACTGAATAATTACCAACTTAGTGTTTAGTCGAGGGCTAATTACGTTTATGATATTAACTTCTTCATGCATTTTGTTAATTATTTTCTTCATGATCTTGAGTTTCTTTGTATTCTATCGTAATCATTCCTGATATTTAATTTTCGTATTTTCTTTAACAATCAGTTCATTTACAGTTATACTTTTCCATGCCCAAGTAACCTATACTGAACGACTGGACTGGATAACGGGTCGTTGGCACTGGACACCGCGGTGCCTCGGGCCGTCATACCATGGGACGCAGAACGTCAACCACGTATGCAGTCAGTATGGCTAAAAAGCCATGATATCACATAATTGGCATAAAAGCCATGAATACGGGCATAAAAGCCATGAATACAGGCATAAAGCCTTTCCTTTCGCAGTACTGCTAAAACAATACCCTATTGGCATGCCAAACTATCCAAACCAATCACATTAGGCCTACTAGGGCATTTTGCATTTTTAAGTTTCACAATTTTTAAATTTCAAGTTTTCATGTCACTATTCATTTCATTAGTCAACAAAAAGTTGACTTTTGCATAGAACATAGGTGCATTGGTTTTAACACTTCCAATGTACCCCATTTTGCATTTAAAACTTGTTAGTTTTGGTCACTTTCTCAAAACTTAGGTCATTTTGGCAAAATTGCCAATTTTTGGTTTTGGTGTCACTATTCATCATTGGTCAACAAAAATGTTGACTTTTAGAATAAAAATGTGTACATTGACTTTGGCACTCCCAACATACCACATTTGGTGTTTAAAACTTGTTGGCATTAAGTGTTAATACCATTCCAAAGTGTAACTCCACTTAAACAGAATTTTCAGTTTTGGTGAGTCAACTTCACTGTTCCATTGGACACTGTTACTGTTGGAATTTGAAGAAATGTAAAACATGAAAGTTGTTCCTTATTTTGTCTAGTTGAATTTCCTTTTTTGAATCACTCCATTTGGAGTTTTGTAACTCTAGATATGGCCCAAAAAACCCAGGCTGGCCGGATTGCCAAATCTGCAGATTTACCATATCTACAGTGCATGAACAGTAACTAGAGTCACTTGGTTGGATGGGTTCTGGCCATAATTTGGGGTAGGTTCCTTCATGAAAGTTGTTTGTCTATGTCTTAACTTGTTGCTGTAAAAATTTCAGGTCAATTGACCAAATCTACAGTGAGTTATGACCAAATGAACAGTTACTGTTCATTTGGTCATTCTGCAGGGGCTGTTTGCAGGGTATCCGGATTGGGGCCAACTTTTGGTCCACTTGCTTTGGTCTTTTGGGCATGGTTTCTTCAGCAAAAATGTGCCATTATAAGCCTAGTTTCATGTCCAATTGGCCAAATACCAATTGGACCTACACAGCCAAAGTTATGGCTGTGCAAATGGACTGAATTTTCAGTCACCATTCTGCACCCTCTAGGCAGTACACACCTTCCCTTTGCCATGCTTTATTCCAGTCCCAATTAAGGTCAAATTCCTTCAAATGGTCACTAATTGACCATTAGGATGTACTTTAACAATTTCATAAGCCAAGCTAATTTTTTACTCCGCAAAACCCTAGTTTTCATATTCATTTCATACAACCTATACTTTATCAACCCATCCATCACATATATATACATATCTCATACCATCTCTAGGCAAGTTTAATATCAATTAAACTCATCATACCCTTATACATCAAAGCTGCCGAAATTCATGCACACTCCTACAGATATGTTTTGTTCAATTTTTTCATCAATTTCTCATTCAATTTAACTTCCTAACAAAATTTAAGAAAGGAAGATAAGTATATGCACTAACCTTTTTGAAACCAACCTTGAGCTTGTTATTCTTCAAGATTTCTCCTAGAACCATAATAATTATAATCAATTATAACTTCACTTTCCTAAATTAAATATCTAATAAAAATTCAATAGCATTTCCCCTTAAATTGGACTAAACTCCCATCATAAATCTTAAATCCACAACCCATTAATACCCAATCTGGCAGCTTGTGCATTCAAATTTATATATAATGATCTAACCGTTAGATAAATCCCAAATTTATACCATATATTCAAGACATCCCTATACAATATCAGTAAAAATTTCAGCATCAAATCATCACTATATCATGAGATATCAAAACATTCATTCAACCCTTCACAATCTGAATTTTTGCAGAAATCAGTCTTACTCAGACAGCTCATGCAAAACAATTTATATCTCATAAACCACAAGTCTAAAATTCACCAAATTTTAACACAGCAGCTTCAACATCCCATATATCATTTGTACCAAATTTCATAATTTTATAAGCATCCTAACTATTTATTTTTCTCAAATTTCAGTAGCCAAAATTCAGAATTCAACCTACAGACAGCCTGTGTTCAACAATATGTTTCTCCAAATCCAACCGTTGAATAATCACCAAATTTTTACCATAACTTCTACACATACATAGCTTAAACATATCCAAAAATCAGCCTTAGATGTTGAGCCAAACTCACTTGGACGGAAAAGAAATATGCTGCCCTGCTGAACCCCTATTTCTGCTACTTCTCCTTCTCCTTCTTCCTTTCTTTCTTTCTTTCTTTTCCTTTTCTCTCTCTTTCTCTCTTATTCCAGCCCGTATGAAGAAGGAAACTGCTGGTTCTTTTGTTTTTTTTTTTATCTCATTTTAAGTTCATTTTATCTCTTTTTATTAGTTTTGTCAAGTGGTGATTGGGTGGGAGTAAGTGAGTGACATCATGTGATGTCATTATTTGCTTAATTTTTTATTTTTCTTTTCTTTTCTTTTCTACCACATTTCAATTTAATTTTTAGCAATATTTATTCATATTTAAGATCATAATAATTATTTACTTAACTGGACAAGTCGGCCAAAAATCACCTCTGAAGGCGAAATGACCAAAATGCCCTCCGTTTGGCTTAACGGGTCAAAATTGTCTGTACCGATTGAAAAATTTTTCTAAATATTTTCTTGGCATTCTAATGCCATAGGAACCTCAATGACCCTTCTCTGGAGTCTCAAAAATTATTTTATGAATTTTTCCCCGGGTCTAGGGCTCCTCGTTGCGAGGATCGTAACTTCCCTCTGGTTACCCATCGCTTGGGCACCGGCTCATTTGACTTGTTTGTATTTTATTTCTAAAATTTTTACTAAATTTTTCTTGTCAATATTTGAGTTATTTATGGTTTCTCGCTTTAGTTTAAATATTTTTCCGGACGTTCTAGCTGTCCAGACCGACACCGGTCACCGGAACAGTAGAATGTACGGAGTTGCTACGGGGAGGGTGTTACACTATATAAGTGTTGTTATGAAAAGAAAAACAACCAGCAGCCACTCCTCTCCTTTGTCACGCCATTTTGAGGCTCTCCATCTATTCTTCTTCATCTGTCATCAATTCAAAGAGATTAGCCATCAATCTCTTGAATTAAGAACACTAAAAATTGTTTCTAGTGTCCTGTTTACATCTTTAATCTCTTAAAAGGCAGAATTTGATTTTCTAAATAATAGAAAAAGCTTTAGAAGCTGTTCAAGGGCTGCCATAGGTGTTCTTGGTGTGGACAAGCTAGAGGGACAACATTTGGTGTCCTGAAGACAAATCTCAAAGGCGCAGACACGCTACAGTGCATCAAGAGGTTAGTGTAATCGTTCTTGATTTAATCTAGGGTTCTAAAATTAATCTGATTAATTTTAAAATCTTAAATGGTAAATACAGATCCAAAAACATATTAAAAGAGTTTTAATATGTTGTTTATCATTGAAATCAAATAGACAAAAATAAATCTTGCATATGCATGTGACCCTAGGTGAAAATTTTTGAATTCAATGGTATAAACTTGTGTTTTTAACGCTTCCGTTCCTTCAATCTGCCCCTTCCAAACCTTCCACCTCGACCTCTGCTAGGTCCACCAAATTTCGTCCTCTTCCTAGAAGTACCACTAAGACTTTTCTCTACTGACTTTCCCCCCTTGTCTTTCTCTGATTTTTCAGTTTTTTTTTTTATTTTTCTTTTGTTGGGGTCGCTTTTGATTCAATTCTTTCCAACTCAAGTGCTTGAGAAATGAGCTCTGAGAAATTACTATGTCTGAATCCCACTACTTACATCCATAGGCTGGGCTTCAAACCTGTCTCAAATCTCTTGCACCTTTTCTTGCTGGTAGAGAGGAGACTCCCAGCATAGTGGCTTAAATGGGAGAACTCCCTCTCATACTCTGCCACTGATCTATTTCCTTATTTTAGACTCAGAAATTCTTGCAGTTTCTGATCCACATATGCATCTGGGACATATTTCTGTCTGAACTCTCTGATGAAGTCATCCCAGGTCAGTACTGGTGGTTCAGCCAAGCTGTGGGGGATGGTCTTCCACCAATCATACGCATCCCCTTGCAGTAGTGACACAGAGTATTCAAATTTCAACTCATCTGGGCAGTGCAGCTTCTTAAACACTCTATCCATCCTTTCAAGCCATTGCTTTGCCTCTAAAGGGTCCACTGTACCCTTGAATTCAGTAGATCCACACTTCAATAACTTGTCATACTGTCTGGCTGGAGGCTGTGGTTGTATCACAGGTGTTTGGGGTGGAGCTTGAGCAGGCATACCCGCAGCCATTTGTTGAAACATCGCAGCCATCTGCTGTGCGAAATGTGTAAGAAACTGTAGCATTTGTGGGGCTGGTGCTACTGATCCACTAACGTTTTGTAGAATTGGGGCTTCCCCTTGTGCCTCAGCTTCAACAGATTGCTCGACTGAGCGATCCCTTTCTTCCATTTCAGTCTGAAGTTAGGGTATCTCCTGAACAAATAACACAAGGAGATTTCCCTCCGTTAGTTCATATTTATGATGTAATGCACTGTATGTAACAAATAAGGACATTGAGCAGTTGTACTTATCAAAGAAAAGACACAAATTTACAAGTTAAAACATACTTCAATAATTTGCTCTGATACCACTAAAACATGTCACACCTTACCCCTCTGTAAGGCATAACATGATCCCGTAGAATACTTAATGAACTACCAAACTTCACCTACTGATAACTCATTAAGTACCCTACAAGGGATTTTAAAACAATTTTCTTACTTTTATAAGTGGTGTGTAACACCCCTATTTGTACAGCCTGGTATATTTTACTATTTCGGTGACCTGTGTCAGTCTGGATAATTAAGGGAATTAGAACCATACTTAAGACAACTAGAAAAGCCCTGATTGAAAATAAATAGTGATTACCAGATAGAAAAGTAAAAATAAGAAAAACAGAACATAAAAGGTTAAATGAGCCGAGAGTCATAGCGATGGGTGACCTTCTCGGGAAGGACTGCGAGGTCGATTTAAACTCAAATTTCAAACAGTAAAATGTGACACCGTGGTCCTTAGGACTATTGCGAACATAGTGGAAAAGAGAAATCACGAAAAAGAATTGTTAAGCCAGTTAAATAATTAGGTCAGAGAGCCGGAAGAAATATTGAATTATTTGCAAACCGGGTCGAACGGCGAGGGGCAATTTGGTCAATTGACCCCAAGAGCTGACTCCAGACCTGACTGTCAAATAAAATCAGAGAAAAAAAAATTTTGGAATCAGAAATTAAATTAAAGAACTAATGAAAAAATAAATGGAAAAATAAAAAGAAAATGAAAAAAGTAAAAAGAGATGACATCATGCATGACATCATGCATGATGCCATAAATACTATAATTAAAAATTTATTTAATTTGATTTATGGTCTTCCATAAGATTAAAAGACAAAAATAAAAAGAAAATAAAATCCATTCTTCTTCTTCAAAACAAAAAAATGTCCATCTCTCCTCTCTCTCTCTTTTCTCCTTAGTTTCCTCCATGGCCATGAAATTCAAGCTTTCAAAGCTTGAATCAACCCCATAAATCCCCCAAAAATTCCACTAAATTATGATTATGCTTTGTTTGGACAACTAGAAGAGGAGATTGAAGAAGCAAGAAAGAAGAAAAAGGGGAAGAAAATTAGTGATTGGAAAACCAAACAAAGGTTAGTATGTAAATTTGAATTCTTTTGTTCAATTTCTATGTTCTTAGCTTAATTAACTTAGAAAGTAACTTAAAATCATAACAAAATAATTGTTGAGGGACCAAATAGAAAATTCATCCAGCTAGGGTTAGGGTTTGATATGAATGAGTTTGATAGTTTTAAATGGTTATTTGAGGTGAATTAGGTGTGTAGAACATAAATACACACTTTAAATTGCATTAGGTTGAACTTTGGGTATAGCTAGGGCTTGGAACATGTGAAAAATTGAAAAAAAATGTGAGAATGTATTAAATGGTGTGTTGGACTTGGTTTGAGGTGAGAAATGGTCATTTGAGACCAATTGGAGTATGTTAGAAGTGTTGGAACCAAATGCAAATTCGGGTTGCTTAGGGTCATGCTGCAGGCAGTAGGACCAAGGTCCCTTTGAGGGACCAAAACTGAAAATTCACAAGTCCAATTGGTATGAAACCAATTGGGAATGAAAATAGACACAAAATGACACAATTTTCATTTGGGAATCATGCCCAAAAAGTGACCAAAACCTAGTGAACAAATTGAGCAAATCTAGAAATTCTCAGTCTGCCTTGTACAAACTAATCAAATGAATAGTATTTGTTCATTTGGCCATAACTTGAGCTAGGCAGGTCTAAATTACCTGAAATTTCACCAGTGGATAGATGAGATATAGACCTAAAACTTTTATGAAGAAAACAAACCCAAATTATGCCATTAACCAAGTCATTTGGCCACCCAAAAATTGGTGACCTAAAACTGCCAGAACCAGTTTGGTGCCTAGAAATCTGGGTTAAGTCTAATCCGGCAGCCATGATTCAAATGGCTATAACTTGAGCTACAAAACTCCAATTGGAGTAATTCAAAAGGGAGAATAAATTTAAGACAATAAGGAACAATTTCTATGAAGAAAACTTAGCCAATTTCTAACAGTAAGATGACCAATGGAACAGTGCAACATAGGACACCAAAACTGAAAATTTGCAATTTTGCCTAAAAAACTTAAAATTTGAGAAAACAACCAAAACCAGCAAATTTAGTAACCAAAATGTGGTATGTGGGTGAAGTTGGAATTCCCATACCTATTAAGCCTTAGAAAGTCAACAAATTGATTTGAATAGTGTAGTGAATAGTAACCCCAAAGCACAAATTTTGAAGAATGTCAAGTTTAGCATATTAAAGCTAGGTATAAATAGATTTGAATTTATTTTTGGAGTTATGATAAATGGTGATACTGAAACACTGTGAAACTGTGTGTTTCAGTGGGAAAGAATACCGGGAAAGAACCTGAGACATCAAGTCAAGGCCAAGAGGCGACTCGTATAAGGTTTGTGCACAACTAACTATTTTGTTACTTTTCACTTCTAAATTGATTTGAACAAGTTTATTTTATGATTTATAATTTTGTTGTGTTGAGGATTTTAATTTGTTGAATGAAATTGTATAAATTAAATATAAATTTTTTTTATGCATTTAAGGATTTATTGCATGGTTTTGAGGATTGTAAATTTTAAGTTTGATGTGTTGCCAACCTTGAGCATGAATTTATGATGATTAAATATGTTGATGATTTGTAAACACTTTGTAAATAGAAATTATTTTGAATATGATTTGAAACCATAGTTGACATGGCAAAATATGTTGTGAATTCTCATTGGCTTGTCTAGTGAGATATCTCCTCTACTAGATGGGGCGATTTCCTTCCTCTCTGGCTTGCCAGTTGGGGAAGAGTTTGAATGAGTGCTCATATATACTAGCTAGTCTTTGTTCCTCCCTTTTAGCCTCAGTTATTGGGAGAGTGTGAAATGTCGTGGTATACAACACAGCTTCTATTTGAATTTTGGGTCATGGGTTCAACTGTGTGAATTGTTGGCAACACTGTTAGTAGTATGCCCTAGAGCATATCATTTAGTATGTATCTTGTACATATTTTAATAATAAAAGGCATTTCCACTTTTCCGTTTACATAATATATTTATGTGTAATAGAAAAGGTCCATTGATATTTTGTTAGAAATATTATTCTTAAGTTGTTAAGAATATGAGTGACAATATTTCTAGCACAAAGTATCATAAATAGGTTCACAATCGAGGATAATTCATAATAAGGACATGACTTATCCAGAAAGATTGTATTCATGTTTGTTCCCAAGTTATTTATATGAGATATAAATAAGATGGAATGGTGAGTCTCATGCCATATAACAAACTTGATAGGCACTTATAAATGATAAGTAGGCCGAACCAGTGACACTTATGACAAGCACATGGAGTTTACTCTTGTCAATGTTTTGTCATAAATCATATCAGTGCATATAATCTTTAGACCTGAGATAGCACAGTTATCTTGTATATAGGTAGTTTGAGTTTGATACTGCTTTCATACTTGTACTATGTATGGGTATATGGGCATGTGTTGGCTCCTACTAGTTATATATGGAGGTAGGTGTTGATCAAGATGGAATCTGTTCCTCTAAGTAAATAGAGTTAAAATCCTATGTTCATTTAATTGTTCTTGATGTTTCAAGTTCTGGCCAGACAGATAGATTTATTCGAGAAAAGAGTTTACGATGAGAAAAATCTTTTAATCAAGTAATGGAATTAAAAGAGAAAATAATATTCATAGCAAATGGAGTTTGACATAAACTATGACTCCACTTGAGTTGGGATTTTGTAATGAGAGATTCTAGTGCATGGTAACATATGATTATAGGTTCATTTAAGGTAAACCTTATTACTAATTGGGTGGCCATGGCATGCTATGCTATGTGTTAACCATGGTCTATGAGGTTCATAAAATGATTTAGAGAAATCATTTATGGTAAGAAAGAGTTCTGATGATATTAAGAGTTGATATCATGTCTCATTGCCAATTAGTGATGAGCCTAGTAAGTCACACACATACACAAGTAATCACCTATTTAAATATGATTTAATTAATTAATTAAAAAAGTTTAATTGATTAATTAAATAGGTTTGGTTTGCAATTAGATTGCAAAGTCCCTAGCATGACTTGAAACCAAATCTAGATTATTGGATGTATAATATAAGTTAAATTTATATTTAAAGTGTTTAAATATGAATTTAATTAATGAGAAATTAATTAATAGAGATTAATTAATTAATTTATATTTGATATAAATTAATTAGAAGAAGAAAATAATTATTTTGGGTTAAGAACTCAAAATTAAGACACAGGGGCATTTTGGTCATTTTGCAGTGTGACACGTGGCACCATGAGATGGTGACACATGGCATAACACATAAGCTTGCCAAATTTTTTTTTTTAATCATGTAAGATGATTAAAATCAAGATTAAATATAGGTTTGACACTTGGCACAATGTGATTGGGTCACTTAAACCTAGAGCTAATCAAAGGGTGACATGTGGCAAGGGTTTAATGTGTTAACCTAGCTATTTAAGTGTGGTTATGAAAAGAAAACATAACCAGCAGCCTCTCCTCTCAATTGTCACGCCACTTTGAGCCTCTCCAGCTATTTTTCTTCATCTCTCATCAATTCAAAGAGATTAGCCATCAATCTCTTGAATTAAGAACGCTAGAAATTGTTTCTAGTGTCCTGTTTACATCTCTAATCTCTTAAAAGGCAGAACTTGAATTTCTAATTAATAGAAAAGGCTTTAGAAGCTGTTCAAGGGCTGCCATAGGTGTTCTTGGTGTAGACAAGCTAGAGGGACAACATCTGGTGTCCTGAAGATGAATCTCAAAGGCGCAGACACGCTGCAGTGTATCAAGAGGTTAGTGTAATCGTTCTTGATTTAATCTAGGGTTCTAAAATTAATCTGATTAATTTTAAAATCTTAAATGGAAAATACAGATCCAAAAACATATTAAAAGAGTTTTAATATGTTGTTTATCATTGAAATCAAATAGATAAAAATAAATCTTGCATGATGCATGTGACCCTAGGTGAAAATTTTTGAATTCAATGGTATAAACTTGTATTTTTCACGCTTCCGTTCCTTCCAATGGTATCAGAGCCACTATATTTGCCATTTAGATTGTTGATTATATAATTTAATTGTGTGTTTGATCATGAGATCAAGAGATTCATTGCTGGTTGGATCATGAGATGTGGCGTCACACATGGTGAAGCCACCATTGGTGGCGGCAACAATGGTTCCTTGGGTGGTTCAAGGTTTGGCTTTTAATTCTGCAATTGTTGTATGATCTAAGGCCTATTCTTTGACTAATTAAAGTGTTTAATTAGTTGTTTTAATCACACAATTAAATTATGATTCAAATCAGAATTTTAAAAATTGTTTGAATGTGATTCAAATCTAAATTTTAAAAGTTGTTTGAATGTGATTCAAATCTGAATTTTTAAAGTTGTTTGAATCATATTTAAATCTGATTTTTTAAAATTGATTCAATAAAATTCAGATCTGATTTTTTAAAAAATATTTGAATGTGATTCAAATCTGATTTTTTAAAAAATGTTTGAATGTGATTCAAATCTGAATTTTTGAAGTTGTTTGAATGCGATTCAAATCTGAATTTTTAAATTTGTTTGAATGAGATTCAAATCTGAATTTTTAAATTTATTTGAATCATATTCAAATCTGGATTTTTAAGTTGAATATGAGATATTCAATTTAATTTAAGTATGTATGTTTTATTTAATTGTTAAATAGTGATATGCATGATGGATGATCATGGACTATAAAAGACCAATGTGATTGGATTTATTTCTTTTATGTTTCTTTGGGATTGTAAATTAATTAATTTATTTTAATTTATTTTGGGCATGTATTATTAAGTTTGTAATATTTTTGGGTTGTAATTTCATTTATTTAAGTTCTTGTAAATTCGCCTTGGTATGCCAAGGATTACAATGTAATATTGGATTGCAAGAAGTTCAAGGAGGTCAAGAGCATTGGTGGGACCAGTGGGAGGAATTCAATATCAAGTGTTGATTATGTACTCCTTCAGCAACTCTTGTAAAATGAATGAATGAAATGCACCTAGGAATGCCCTGATTCAATTCTTGGTGGCTCATAATTGAATCCCTTAGAAAGTCCATGATCATACCATATTTACTGCTTATCCATGAATGCATGAGATGTGTGGGAAAGTATGCAATTATATGATATATGCATGCTAAATGGATAATGTGCAAAGTGAGACCTTAATAGTAATTAGGATGGCTATAAAATCTTCCAAACAAATGATTAAGTTGGAAATGCTATAATTAAAGTAATTATAACATAAGCCCTCCATTGGGGCAATTATTTTAAGAAATTTTAAATAGTTGCATGAGATGCAATTAATTTAAGAGATTTTCTTAAGAATAATTGTTAAGCATGAGATGTTGTAAATATGTAAATGGTTTGGTGGCCAATATTGGATGTACCTGAGGACATTAAAATTATTTGCATAATTACTGGCTCAATGGGATCAACTTAACTAATGCAAGATAAGTCAATAATGGATGTACCTGAGATTTTGAGCTTTAGGGGCTAGGTAAAGGATTGAACCTCACATGAGATGTGATGGGCAAGGAGTTGCTCACTTATAGTTTATTGTAATTCCAATAATGGATGTACCTGAGGATGATCAATAGAATTATAAGAATTCAATCACCCACTAGAAATCCATCCAACTAGGATTTCCGTTTTCTACTTTGGAAGTGTAGGATTCGCTAAGTTAGTGGGAGGACCAATTTGATTAAAAGACCATAATCATTTTGGTTAATTACATGATACATTTACTAATTAATCTGGTTATTTTCTGCAATTAATTTTACGATAAAAATGAGCACAAAACAACCACCACCATCCAATATCCTTGCAAGCATACTTGATCACAACAGTTGTGGGACCTAATCATGCGATTGGCTAAGAAATTTGAAACTTGTCCTGAACCTTGAACATATAGGATATGTTCTAGATTTAAATGTTCCTGGTCCCTTACCTCCAGAGGCCACACAAGAGGAACATGAAACTTTGGACAAGTGGAAGGAGCATGATATGAGAGCTAAGTGTTACATGCTTGCTTCCATGAGTAATGAGTTACAGAAGCAACATGAGAACATGCAGAGTGCTAGTGAGATCCTCCTTCACCTACAAGAGTTGTATGGTGAGCACAGCAGGAATGCTAAGTATGAGATATCTAGACAGCTATTCCGTATGAGGATGTCTGAGGGACAGAATATTGGGGATCATGTCCACAAGATGATTCGGCTGATTGAGCAGTTGGAACATCTTGACTTCAACATGGATTTCCAACTACAGACGGATTTGATCCTTCAGTCCTTTCCTGAGTCTTTTGGGAATTTTGTAACAAATTTCCATATGACTAAACAAGAATGCACCTTAGCTGAATTACTCAACATGCTGGTTATTGCTCAAAAGAATATGCCAGGCAATAAAGGAAAAGAGGTAGCTTTGGTTGCATCTTCTTCTGGTGGAAAGTCCAACAAGAAGAAGGGCAATAAGAAAAAGAAACCTCAGATTCCTGGTCCTTCCAAGAAAATAGCTAAATAGAAAAGGAAGACTAAAGCTGATGGAGGCAAAGGAAAGTGTTTCCATTGCCAACAGGAAAGTGTTTCCATTGCCAGTAAGAAAGTGTTTCCACTGGCCAGAGTATAGCAATCTAAATGAATGCAATGCCATGGTGAAAACCAACTCAAGTTCAAAATATATTTGGCACTTAAGGTTATGTCATGTTGCAGAAGATAGGATTGCAAAACTGGAGAAAATGGGGATTCTATCCTCATTGGGCTCTGAGCCTACTCCAACTTGTGAATCTTGCCTTCAGGGCAAAATGACAAGATCACCCTTTGTTGGACAGGGGCTAAGAGCTGAAAATATTTTGGAGCTAATACATAGTGATGTATGTGGTCCATTTAAAGAAATGGCTAGAGGGGGTTTTTATTATTTTATTACCTTTACTGATGATAAATCAAGGTTTGGGTATTTGTATTTGATGAAATACAAACATGAATCTTTTGAAAAGTTCAAAGAATTTAAATTTGAAGTAGAAATTCAAACAGGAAAGAATATTAAAGCTCTTCGATCAGATCGTGGAGGTGAATATTTGAGTACTGAATTTGATGAATACTTGAGAGGGCATGGCATTGTTTCTCAGCTGACTCCTCCAGGCATACGGTGAATGGTGTATCTGAAAGGAGAAATCGTACCCTATTGGATATGGTACGTAGTATGATGAGCTATACTGATATGCCAATCTTCTTTTGGGGATTTGCATTAGAATCAGCTTTGTATATTCTGAATAGGATTCCATCAAAATCAGTTTCTTCCACACCTTATGAGATATGGCATGGAAGAAAACCAAGTATTAAGCATGTTAAGATTTGGGGTTGTCCAGCTTATATCAAAAAGCTGAACACTGATAAATTGGAGACGGATCGAGAAAAGGGTCGATTTGTTGGATATCCAAAAGATAGTTTTGGATATTATTTTTATTGCCTACTTCACAAAAGGTTGTGATAAGTAGATATTCCACATTTCTTGAACAACAGTTTGTTAAAGAATGAGTCAAAGGAAGGCAAATAGAGTTAGAATTGGAGAATTCTGAACAACCAACATATAAGATGGATATAGTTCCATCTAGTCAACATATACCCATTGATGAAACATCTACACTGTTCCTCGTAGAACAACCAGGTATCTCACCCACCGGTGAGATATGGTTTTCTTCATGAAGAAGAACAAGAGTTGTCTACTCATGAAGAAGTAGATCATGGAGATGATCCACTTACCTATGAAGAAGCTATATCGGATATAGACTCTTCAAAATGGATTGATGCTATGAAATCAGATTGATTCCATGTATAAGAATCAAGTTTGGGATCTTGTTGACCCACCTGAAGGTATTATACCTATAGGGAACAAATGGGTTTTCAAGAAGAAAATTGGTTCTGATGGAAAGGTAGAGACCTATAAGGCAAGGCTAGTAGCGAAAGGGTTTCGCCAAAGGCAAGGAATCGACTATGAGGAGACTTTCTCGCCTGTTGCCATGCTTAAATCAATTAGGATTTTATTAGCAATAGCTGCATACTATGATTATGAGATTTGGCAGATGGATGTCAAAATAGCTTTTCTCAATGGATACATTGAAGAAAACATTTTCATGGAACAACCTAAGGGATTTGAATCCCAAGATGGTTCCAAGGTATGCAAGCTAAAGCGATCCATTTATGGGTTGAAACAAGCTTCGAGGAGCTGGAACATCCGTTTTGATGAAGCTATTAAATCTTTTGGTTTTATCAAAAATGAGGATGAGCCATGTGTATATAAGAAGGTTAGTGACAGTGCTATCACTTTCCTTGTCTTATATGTGGATGACATACTGTTGATGGGTAATGATACAGGTATGTTGACGACTATAAAGGTATGGTTGTCAAATACATTCTCCATGAAAGACTTAGGGGAGGCAACCTATATTCTTGGGATTCGCATCTATAGAGATAGAGCGAAAAGAATAATTGGTTTATCCCAAAGTCTATACTTGGAAAAGGTGTTAAAGAGGTTTAACATGCTTGATTCCAAGAGAGGATTGTTACCAGTGAGACATGGTATCCACCTTTCTAAAGAGATGTCTCCAAAGACACCTGAAGAAAGAGATAAGATGGCAGATTCCATATGCTTGGCTATTGGAAGTTTAATGTATGCAATGTTGTGTACTAGGCGGATATCGCATATCTCGTTAGTTTGACTAGCGGTATCAATCCAATCCAGTTTGGAACATCGGATAGTCATCAAGAATATCCTTAAGTACTTGAGAAGAACTAAGGATTTGTTCTTGATTTATGGAGGTGGAGACTTGCAATTGAATGGTTATACTGATTCTGATTTCCAATCAGATATCGATGATAGAAAGTCTACCTCTGGATATGTGTTCATTTGTAATGGAGGTGCAGTCAGTTGGAAGAGTTCCAAACAGAGCACGACTGCAGATTCCACTACTGAGGCTGAGTATATTGCTGCATCAGATGCTGCAAAAGAAGCTGTTTGGATAAAGATAGGTCTAAGGTAGACCTATCTTGAGAAGATAGGTCTAAGGTATTGTAATGAATGGCTCTAGTGCTAGTGGGAGATTGTTAGTAGTATGCCCTAGAGCATATCATTTAGTATGTATCTTGTACATATTTTAATAATAAAAGGCATTTCCACTTTTCCGTTTACATAATATATTTATGTGTAATAGAAAAGGTCCATTGATATTTTGTTAGAAATATTATTCTTAAGTTGTTAAGAATATGAGTGACAATATTTCTAGCACAAAGTATCATAAATAGGTTCACAATCGAGGATACTTCATAATAAGGACATGACTTATCCAGAAAGATTGTATTCATGTTTGTTCCCAAGTTATTTATATGAGATATAAATAAGATGGAATGGTGAGTCTCATGCCATATAACAAACTTGATAGGCACTTATAAATGATAAGTAGGCCGAACCAGTGACACTTATGACAAGCACATGGAGTTTACTCTTGTCAATGTTTTGTCATAAATCATATCAGTGCATATAATCTTTAGACCTGAGATAGCACAGTTATCTTGTATATAGGTAGTTTGAGTTTGATACTGCTTTCATACTTGTACTATGTATGGGTATATGGGCATGTGTTGGCTCTTACTAGTTATATATGGAGGTAGGTGTTGATCAAGATGGAATCTGTTCCTCTAAGTAAATAGAGTTAAAATCCTATGTTCATTTAATTGTTCTTGATGTTTCAAGTTCCTGGCCAGGACAGATAGATTTATTCAGAAAAGTGTTTCCGATGAGAAAATCTTTTTAATCAAGAACTGGAACTAAAAGAAAACATAATATTCATAGCAAATGGAGTTTGACATAAACCATGACTCCAGCTTGAGTTGGGATTTTGTAACAGAGAGATTCTAGTGCATGGTAACATATGATTATAGGTTCATTTAAGGTAAACCTTATTACTAATTGGGTGGCCATGGCATGCTATGCTAGGTGTTAACCATGGTCTATGAGGTTCATAAAATGATTTAGAGAAATCATTTATGGTAAGAAAGAGTTCTGATGATATTAAGAGTTGATATCATGTCTCATTGCCAATTAGTGATGAGCCTAGTAAGTCACACACATACACAAGTAATCACCTATTTAAATATGATTTAATTAATTAATTAAAAAGTTTAATTGATTAATTAAATAGGTTTGGTTTGCAATTAGATTGCAAAGTCCCTAGCATGACTTGAAACCAAATCTAGATTATTGGATGTATAATATAAGTTAAATTTATATTTAAAGTGTTTAAATATGAATTTAATTAATGAGAAATTAATTAATAGAGATTAATTAATTAATTTATATTTGATATAAATTAATTAGAAGAAGAAAATAATTATTTTGGGTTAAGAACTAAAAATTATGACACAGGGGCATTTTGGTCATTTTGCAGTGTGACACGTGGCACCATGAGATGGTGACACATGGCATAACACATAAGCTTGCCAAATTTTTTTTTTTAATCATGTAAGATGATTAAAATCAAGATTAAATATAGGTTTGACACTTGGCACAATGTGATTGGGTCACTTAAACCTAGAGCTAATCAAAGGGTGACATGTGGCAAGGGTTTAATGTGTTAACCTAGCTATTTAAGTGTGGTTATGAAAAGAAAACATAACCAGCAGCCTCTCCTCTCAATTGTCACGCCACTTTGAGCCTCTCCAGCTATTTTTCTTCATCTCTCATCAATTCAAAGAGATTAGCCATCAATCTCTTGAATTAAGAACACTAGAAATTGTTTCTAGTGTCCTGTTTACATCTCTAATCTCTTAAAAGGCAGAACTTGAATTTCTAATTAATAGAAAAGGCTTTAGAAGCTGTTCAAGGGCTGCCATAGGTGTTCTTGGTGTGGACAAGCTAGAGGGACAACATCGGTGTCACGAAGATGAATCTCAAAGCGCAGGAACATCTGCAGTGTATCAAGAGGTTAGTGTAATCGTTCTTGATTTAATCTAGGGTTCTAAAATTAATCTGATTAATTTTAAAATCTTAAATGGAAAATACAGATCCAAAAACATATTAAAAGAGTTTTAATATGTTGTTTATCATTGAAATCAAATAGATAAAAATAAATCTTGCATGATGCATGTGACCCTAGGTGAAAATTTTTGAATTCAATGGTATAAACTTGTATTTTTCACGCTTCCGTTCCTTCCAAACACCCTTTAAATTATGCATAGTTTGGTAAATCATGGTTGAAATAAATAATTTATCAGTGATTCAAAATATTTTCGTATTGTTTCGGGATTTAAAAGAAATGTAAATAAATAATTACTATTTGATCAAAATGTTATTCAAATGAATAATTTATATGAATGAAAATATTGATTTCTAAATGTTATGAATTTTGAAGAATTTAGAAATTTTAAATTTTTATTTGTTATGAATTGTCAAGCATAACTTGTATTATGTTTTAAATTATTAGTTTGTGCACCACTGAGTTCATCACTCAGCGATAGCTTTGTATGCTGTCGCAGGTGAAAGAAAATATAAAGCAGCTGAGCAAGATTACTAAAAGGCATAATGAGACTATCTTCGGGTATATCATAGGTATACCCTTGTACTTTTGATTTTGATGTAATTCTGTAATTATATGTATGAAATTTACTTTGAGCAGTTGTACCAACTATTTTGTAATATATTTTTGGATTATAATCAAATACAAATTATTGTAAGGTTATCTTGAGATTTTATGTATTTATAAAGTTTTGCACTACTAAATTTTTAATGATCCCATGAATGTAAATATTAATTTTGTTACCTTAATGAGAGGTTTCAATGTTTGATTTAATTTAAACTGTGTATTGAGTTCCTTATGTTGATTTGTGAAATGAGATTGAATAATGGAGTTGTGATTGAGAAAAATATTGGGAGTATCTTTATTTTCAGGTTTTGAAGAACTATTTTCTCAAAATACAGGCGGCACTCTACCGAAATTTTTGTAAAAATTATGGAGATTTTAAATATCTAAAAATTTAATTTATGTTTGGACTTTAAATAAAGGTTTTTAATATCTGAAAAGAATTTTACCCACCAATTTAAAAATGAACGAAAATTGTTTTAAAATCCCTTGTAGTATATTTAATGGGTTACCGGTAGGCGAAGTACGGTAATTCATTAGGTGTACTATGGGAGCATGTTACATCTTACGAGGAGTAGGGTGTGACATGTTTTAGTGGTATCAGAGCAAAGGTTTTAAAGTAAATTTTGAACTGTGAATTTGAAATATTTTTCGATAAGTACAACTGCTCAAATGTTTCATACATATAGTACATTTACATCATAAATATGAACTAATGGGGAGAAATCTCCTTGTGTTAGTTGTACAGAAAATAGGAAAAAAAAAATCCTATGAATAGATATGGACAAGGGGGATAAAACGGTAGAGCAGTCTGATACAGCTAACGTACAAGGAGAGGCCCCAGTTTCGCAGAGCGTTGGAGGTCTAACTGCACCAGTCCCTCTTATACAAATTGCTGCACAAATGGCCCAGTAGATGGCCATGTTCTTTCAGCAAATGGCTGATAATCTGTCAGCCCAGGCCCAAGTACAAACCCAACCCCCTCAAGAGCAGCATGAAAAAGAGAAAAGTGGGAAATCCATCGGTCAAAGTTCGAGTAGTAATTTGGGAAAGAGAAAAGATTTTGAGGGACCCCGAGCTCCTAAGTATGACAGAGGCGGATCTTCAGGGCGAAAGCAATCAAGAACCATTCGTCAAAGAACCAGAAGTGTAACACCCCTATGTTCGGTAGTGCGTTCGACTGTTCCTGTGACCAGTGTTGTCCTGACAGCTAGGATGCCTAGAACTACACTTAGATATGAGTAAGGAGACATAAAATAATGAAATACAAGAAAAACAGAGAAAAAATAATAGTAATGAAATGTAACCAAGTTAAACGAGCCGATAACCCTAGCGATGGGTGACCGCACCGGGAAGTAGCGGCGTGGACCGTTGACTAGCCCTGGACCGCGGGGAACCCTGGAAAATATTTTTAGGACTTAATAAATGTCTATTGAAGTGTAAATACCATTAGAAATATCAAAGAAAAATTAATTAATTAGTATAAAGAAAAGTGAGAAATCGAGAAAACGATAAAATCCGGTGTTGCCGAAAAATCGAGAATGCAACCCAAACAGGGGCATTGTAGTCTTTTGACACCCTGAGTTGTCTTTTGACCTAAATGTCCGTTAAAAATACATGATATTACACTTGGAAAATGTTATGAAAAATTAAATTGGTGGTACATAAATTAAATAGCAAAAATTAGGAGTTAAATGTGGAAATTGAAAACTTGGATTATTATAATGTTAATGTTAATTAGTGGAGCACTAAGTGGACACTTAGTGGACCACTTAATCTGCATTTGGACAGCAGATTCATCTTCTTCTTCAACCTCTCAAATTCAGCCGAAATGCTTCCATTGAAGAACTCCATGGCCAAAGCTTCCAAGCTCCATGCATGAACTCCAATCCACCATTCCAAGCCATAATTTCTTCACTTGTTCTTCATTAAAGTTGCTCTACATAGCTTGGGCAGTAGATAGGCAGCAAGAAGATCAAGTTTTGGTGAAGTTTTGAAGAGTTTCTAAAGTGGTAAGCAGGTATTTTTGATGCTTGCTTCATTAAAGTTTGTGTGGGTATTATGGGTACTTGAATTGTGGAAAGAATTTTGGAGTTTGATGTTCTAAGGGAGATGTTTATTTTTGGCAGCCATGGAAACTCCTTAAGGGCAGTTTATCCTTGCTTGTAAATGGTATATTAAAGGGTTGATTATGTTTTTATGTGTGTAGGAATAAACTGGGTGATGTATACTAAGTATATGTGAATGTATACTTGAATTTGGAAGTTCGGAAATTAATAGAGAGAGATGTATGAATCGGTAGCTTGAATGGTGAACCAAAAAAATGTTATTTCATGGTTTGGTTTATGGAATATTAATGTTGAATTGTGGTACTTGTTATGGCAGCTTGTGTATGTGTATGAGGGTTTGAGTTTGGACATGTAAATGAGCTTGGTTGTATAGTTAAATTGTGTGTAAATTGAACTTGGTAAATTCTGGACTATAATGTGCATATTGAGTGTGGTTATAAGCTACCAAAGTAACCAAAAATGTGTTGTGAAATATGTTCATGTTATGGTACAAAACAGAAATGGCATGAATGTGTAACTTGGTAAGTGTTAAAAGTGTATTTGGTATGTGATGAAGAGTGTTGCAATAGGGCAGTGAGCATTTTGGCCTAGAACCTTAAATGTGTGGCTCCAATTGGTATGAAACCAATTGGAGGTGAAACTAGACACAAAATGTGCCAACTTTCATGAAGGAAGCTTACCAAAATTCTGCTTGTAAGGTAACTTGAAAAATGACCAAATCTGGATTAGTGCATTTAAGGCCTGAAAATTGACCATTTGGGAAGCAGTTAGTGTTTTGGCCATAACTCACTCAAAACAAGTCCAATTGACCTGAAATTTTTACCATGAATAGTTGAGACATATATCTACAAGTCTTATGAAGACACCAAAGCCCAGAAATGACCATAAGCAAGTCAAACAGCTTGTATAATTTCAGGTCTAAAAACTGGCCGAACCTAAAATGACCTAAAATGACCTAAAGTGACCAATTTTGGTACATTCTGACCAGCAATAGTAAAATGACCATAACTTGGGCTAGTAAACTCAGAATGACCTGAAATTTTGCCCCGCATGCAATAAGACATAGGTCTACAAGTTTGTAGTTTTGACCAAAGCCCGAAAGCTGAGGGAACTAGGTCATTCGACTAGGTCAAATTAGTATACCGGGATCCGACAAATTGCAATAAAACGCAATATACATGGAAATGAATTGGGTAACATGTACCAACACTAAAAGGCTATAAAATGTGACATATCGGTAACATTGAAACCTAATTCACCTAGACTGCATCGAGGGTCGACATCTTAGGTTGACTAACGAAATAATAGAATTCAATAAATTAATTATTGAACCTTATTCTTAGAGACAGTTTAAATGAATACTGAAACACTTCAAATTGTGTGTTTCAGTTAGCAAAGACTCAGGGAAAGGGAAGGAAACACTGAGTCAGAGCCAAGAGACAGTTATCAGAGGTTTGTGCACAATAGTTATTTCTTTTGAATTTTTCAATTGAAATAAATTATGATTATTTGTATGTTATTGTTTTAAATTTTGTTTGTGCACAATAGTTATTTCTTTTGAATTTTTCAATTGAAGTAAATATGATTATTTGTATGTTATTGTTTTAAATTGTGTTTGTGCACAATAATTTTGACTTCTCATTTTCTACTTAAAAATTTAATTGAACATTATAGTTTTAAATTGTGTCCGTGCACAATGCTTTTATATTCACTGCTTTTACTAGCAAATTTATTTGGAAATTATTGTGTTGCCTACTTTGTAAATGGAAATTTTGAGATAAATTTGTGTTTAGTGGTATTGGAGCAAAGTAGGGACGGCGATACGTAACGCCTACGATTCTTGGGAACTCTCACACGTGAACCCAGGAGCTTGGAGGGATGGCGATACGTAACGCCTACAAGTGCTTTAATAAGTACACTATATTCCTCCCTCTTTGACTTTTCAGTCTGAGGTGAGTGTGGATGAGCACTCATTATTTAGCTAGCTTCCTCTCTCATTGATTTCGATTATTGGGGTGAGTGTGTCTTGTCGTGGTGTAAAACACGGCATGTGTGGAAAAAATTGTGTCATGGCCTAAATTGTGTTATCGATTGGCAACACTGTGTTATTTAGTTATTTGATCACATTGTGTTATTGATGGGCAAAACTGTGTTATTCAGGTATTTGATCAAATTGTGTTATTGATTGGCAAAACTCTATTGTTCAGTTATTTGATCAAATTGTGTTATTGATTGGCAAAACTGTGTTACTCAGTTATTTGATCAAATTTGTATTATATGAACTTTGTAAATTGTGAAATGGAATTGTGAACTATTTGATTTGTGAATTGTCAATAAAAGATTTATATATAGCATTTCAAATTGTTATTGTGCACCACTGAGTAAATTTTACTCAGCGATAACTTTTCATTCTTTATTGACAGGGCAACAGACTAGGCTGCTAGTACTACACTGAGAGATCATCGGGTATATTGAGTATATCATATTTTGCATTTTATATTGTAATGTATGTTCACTATATGTATAGAGTGTTCTTGGTTTTGAGCAGTTGTAAATTAAAATTGTACCTTGAAGTTGTAAAATAAATTGTGAGTTATTTGTACTATATTTCTTTTATCTCAGCTTTGAAAATACTGAAAAATTACTGTGGATTGAGTTGAGAAACATTTTGACTTGATCAAATATTGGAATTGAGATTGAGAAATATATTTGAAGTGCTTTTTATAGGTTTTTCAAGAATTGTTTTATTCAAAATATAGACGGCACTCCGCCAAAATTTTTACAGAAATTACTAATAATTCAAATGTGTTAGCTGTTTCACTTAAGTTAAAAAAAGTTTTTAACACCTGTAAATAGTGCTCACCACTGTAAAAGAAGTAAGAAAAGTTTTAAAATCCCTTGTAGTTTATTTAATGGGTTATCAGTAGATGAAGTTGGTAATTCATTAGGTATACTAAGGGATCATGTTATGCCTTACAGAGGGGTAGGGTGTGACAAGAAGTTCCTACCCTATCCGTATCTGTGATGTTTGTGGAAAATTTCATGGGGGTATTTGCCATAGGGTCACTGGAGCCTGCTTCAATTGTGGTGGAATTGGACATTTCGCTCGAGATTATACTAGCGCACGTCGATTTATGTCACATACTACACCAGAGGAATCAGTTCAAGATTCTGATTTTAGAGGCTCATTAATAGTTAGTAAGGGTAGAGGTAGAAGTAGAGACAGCACTTCGGGTAATCCTCGCACAATGGACCAACCCAAGCAAAGGAATACATTAGAAAGAGGGAATGCCATGTATCGAGCGGAAGAAGTAGAGACTTCAGATGTAGTTACCGGTATGTTCTTAACTTGTGAAAGGAATAATTATGTACTATTTGATTTTGGCTCTACTTATTTATATGCTAATGCCAAAATTATATGTTCTACTGTTATTCCCTTGCATGGAGATAAATTTTAATGTGTTAGTAATTAGTCTTTTAGGATAAGAATTGCGATAATAAGCGTGATTGGAATTAATTTTGGAAAAGTTTGTAGTGAGAGACATCTCCTAGACTACGATAAATTATAAAATTAATTAGTAAGCCTAATTAGGTAAGGCAAGAGGACTTAAAAGTAAGTTATAGCAATATATCTGCCCTAGATGGAAGTAAAGGTATTACTGTTGATAGATGTCAGTAAATACCATAATCAAAATAAGTTTAAGATATTAGTGGATTTGAAGGAAATAAGACATAAGGAAGTTTGATCTATTGGGATGTATCGTAGTAACTATGCAATATTCTTGATGTTTATGCTGTAAACTGTAGATTACAGTATTGACTTGAGATTTATTGTGTAGAGCTACGTAATATCTAATAGTACATAAGGATAAGAATAGTTATAAATGACTTTCGCTTTGGTACAAATATACCAGAATAGAGTTTTATTACTAGAACTGAGTTTGAAAATCCTAATTCGGGATTTAAAACTCTATAATTAGAATATCAAAAGATCATGGTTACAAGGTAGTGAGAGTTAAAGACTCCGTTACCCTAGCATGAATTACAGTACATCAAGAGTTGTTATGGGACTAGAGATTTTAGCATGATAAAAATTTAAAAATAACACCTATAGGGCTAAGTCATCCAGTCTCCGATATGGGGTTTATAGTTGTTTTGATATTGCAATGGATCTTTTGCTCAAAGTTTAGTAAGGAACAGTATTCTATTTGTGTAGCATTAAGACACGAAATATAATTTTGTTCCCCTAGAAGAGACAGGATTCTATAGATGACAATTATAACTTAAAAAACAGTTAAGAAATGATATTCTACAGATAATAGCAATTCGATAGGAACTAGTTGGCCAGGTATTCTTTAGGATGAGCACAATTTTATTGTGCGGATCATAAGGATTAGATTAGAATTAGAGCGAAACTTTTGAATAGCATGGGAAACAGGAGAGTCCGGTAGACTCCCTTCTTAAGATTAAAGAATTATTTATGGTTGAAAAAAAAAAGGGTAATGATCGCAAACCAGCGAAAAATAAGCTATAGAATATCCGTAGATAAAAGAAAATATAGAAGTAAAAATTAAAATAGTTGGTGCGAATGTAATAAAGAAACTTTATGAATATTAGTTAAAGTGTTGACTAGAATGATCAGAGGACCAAATCAAAGTAATATTGAAGTATAGTGGATTTATTAGGGATGATAAGAGGTGCTAAATCATGATTCGACAGTCAAGTTAAGGAAGAAGATAAGATTGAGGAATAAAATAATTAAAGTTAAGTTGTGGAATGAAAAAAAGAAACAAATAGAACAGTAAGAAATGAGAGAAACAGTAGATGAGGAATTGCCACCAGGGCAAACAACCTACTTAAGACGCGTAACGATATCCTGAACTATTTTATCAAGAAGGAAATAAGTTAAACAAAAGCAAACAAGATAGTGTAAAATGGCACATAGGCCTTGGTTATAAATGGAGATGGTAAGATAATGGTTATGGACCTATGGCCAAAAAAGAGATAAACAGTTCATATATGACCAACAAGGTCATTTAAAAAAAAAAAAAGAGATAACGAAGGAAAATAATTGCTAAAACAACGGCAAGAAAAGACTAAAATATTCTAAACTAAACTGAAGGTTGCATCAAATGATCAAGAGATTTGATAAGAAAAGAGTAAAACTAAGTTCTCACTCATAGGATCGTACGAGGTCCTAGAAAGAGTGCATCCACTAGCACACAGATTTGCTTACCTCTAAAATTGAAATGAATTTGAATCTAACTTATGACAAAGGCTCATAAGAAACTTGGCACACGAGGTGAGCAATCGATGAGTAAATAGTATTGGTTAAAGTGCTAAGGAACCATCATTCAGGCCAGGAAGCTACTTAGGAGCATGAATAGGACATGAGGAGATAGCACCCACAACTGTCCAGAGACTGATACCAGGTAAAATTTCGAGGACGAAACTATTTTAAGGGGGAGAAAATTGTAACACCCCTATTTGTATAGCCTGGTATATTTTACTATTCCGGTGACCGGTATCGGTCCGGACAATTAAGGGGATTAGAACCACACTTAAGACAACTAGAAAAGCCCTGATTGAAAATAAATAGTGATTACCAGATAGAAAAGTAAAAATAAGAAAAACAGAACATAAAAGGTTAAATGAGCCGAGAGTCACAGCGATAGGTGACCTTCTCGGGAAGGATTGCGAGGTCGATTTAAACTCAAATTTCGAACCGTAAAATGTGACGCTGTGATCCTTAGAACTATTACGAACACAGTGGAAAAGAGAAAATCACGAAAAAGAATTGTTAAGCCAGTCAAATAATTAGGTCAGGGAGTCAAAAGAAATATTGAATTATTTGTAAACCGGGTCGAACCGGCGAGGGGCAATTTGGTTAATTGACCCCGAGAGCTGACTCCTGACCTGACTGTCAAATAAAATCGGAGAAAAAAAAAATTTTGGAATCAAAAATTAAATTAAAGAAATAATGGAAAAATAAATAGAAAAATAAAAAGAAAATGAAAAAAGTAAAAAGAGATGACATCATACATGATGCCATAAATACTATAATTAAAAATTTATTTAATTTGATTTATGGTCTTCCATAAGATTAAAAGACAAAAATAAAAAGAAAAAAAAATCCATTCTTCTTCTTCAAAACAAAAAAATGTCCATCTCTCCTCTCTCTCTCTTTTCTCTTTAGTTTCCTCCATGGCCATGAAATTCAAGCTTTCAAAGCTTGAATCAACCCCATAAATCCCCCAAAAATTCCACAAAATTATGATTATGCTTTGTATGGGCAACTAGAAGAGGAGATTGAAGAAGCAAGAAAGAAGAAAAAGGGGAAGAAAATTAGTGATTGAAAAACCAAACAAAGGTTAGTATGTAAATTTGAATTCTTTTGTTCAATTTCTATGTTCTTAGTTTAATTAACTTTGAAAGTAACTTAAAATTATAACAAAATAATTGTTGAGTGACCAAATAGAAAATTTGTCCAGCTAGGGTTAGGGTTTGATATGAATGAGTTTGATTGTTTTAAATGGTTATTTGAGGTGAATTAGGTGTGTAGAACTTAAATACACACTTTAAATTGCATTAGGTTGAACTTTGGGTGTAGCTAGGGCTTTGAACATGTGAAAAATTGAAGAAAAATGTGAGAATGTATTAAATGGTGTGTTGGACTTGGTTTGAGGTGAGAAATGGTCATTTGAGACCAATTGGAGTATGTTAGAAGTGTTGGAACCAAATACAAATTCGGGTTGCTTAGGGTCATGCTGCAGGCAGCAGAACCAAGGTCCCTTTGAGGGATCAAAACTGAAAATTTACAAGTCAAATTGGTATGAGACCAATTGGTAATGAAGATAGACACAAAATGACACAATTTTCATTTAGCAATCATACCCAAAAAGTGACCAAAACCTAGTGAACAAATTGACCAAATCCGGAAATTCTCAATCTGCCCTGTACAAACTGAACAAATGAACAGTGTTTGTTCATTTGGCCATAACTTGAGCTAGGCAGGTCTAAATGACCTAAAAATTTTACCAGTGGACAGATGAGATATAGATCTAAAACTTTTATGAAGAAAACAAACCCAAATTATGCAATTAACCAAGTCATTTGGCCACCCAAATTTGGTGACCTAAAACTGCCAGAACCAGTTTGGTGCCCAGAAATCTGGGTGAAGTCCAATCCGGCAGCCATGATTCAAATGGCTATAACTTGAGCTACAAAACTCCAAATGGAGTGATTCAAAAAGGAGAATAAAGTTAAGATAGTAAGGAACAATTTCTATGAAGAAAACTTAGCCAAATTCTAACAGCAAGATGACCAATGGAACAGTACAACATAGGATACCAAAACTGAAAATTTGCAATTTTGCCTAAAAGACTTAAAATTTGAGAAAACAACCAAAACCAATAAATTTAGTAACCAAAATGTGATACGTGGGTGAAGTTGGAATTCCCATACCTAGTAAGCCTTAGAAAGTCAACAAATTGACTTGAATAGTGTAGTGAATAGTAACCCCGAAATACAAATTTTGAAGAACGTCAAGTTTAACATATTAAAGCTAGGTATAAGTAGATTTGAATTTATTTTTGGAGTTATGATAAATGGTGATACTGAAACACTGTGAAACTGTGTGTTTCAGTGGAAAAGAATACTGAGAAAGAACCCGAGATATCGAGTCAAGGCCAAGAGACAACTCGTATAAGGTTTGTGCACAACTAACTATTTTGTTACTTTTCACTTCTAAATTGATTTGAACAAGTTTATTTTATGATTTATAATTTTGTTATGTTGAGGATTTTAATTTGTTGAATGAAATTGTATAAATTAAATGTAAATTTTTTTTATGCATTTAAGGATTTATTGCATGGTTTTGAGGATTGTAAATTTTAAGTTTGATGTGTTGTCAACCTTGAGCATGAATTTATGATGATTAAATATGTTGATGATTTGTAAACACTTTGTAAATAGAAATTGTTTTGAATATGATTTGAAACCATAGTTGACATGGCAAAATATGTTGTGAATTCTCATTGGCTTGTCTAGTGAGATATCTCATCCACTAGATGGGGCGATTTCCTTCCTCTCTAGCTTGCCAGTTGGGGAAGGGTTTGAATGAGTGCTCATATGTACTAGCTAATCTTTGTTCCTCCCTTTTAGCCTCGGTTATTGGGAGAGTATGAAATGTCGTAGTGTACAACACGGCATCTATTTGAATTTTGGGTCATGGGTTCAACTGTGTGAATTGTTGGCAACGCCCTTTAAATTATACATAGTTTGATAAATTGTGGTTGAAATAAATAATTTGTCAGTGATTCAAAATATTTTCGTATTGTTTCGGGATTTAAAAGAAATGTAAATAAATAGTTATTGTTTGATCAAAATGTTATTCAAATGAATTATTTGTATGAATGAAAATATTGATTTCTAAATGTTATGAATTTTGAAGAATTTAGAAATTTTAAATTTTTATTTGTTATGAATTGTCAAGCATAACTTGTATTAAGTTTTAATTTATTAGTTTGTGCACCACTGAGTTCACCACTCAGCGATAGCTTTGTATGCTGTCGCAGGTGAAAGAAAATATAAAGCAGCTGAGCAAGATTACTAAAAGGCATAATGAGACTATCTTCGGGTATATCATAGGTATACCCTTGTACTTTGGATTTTGATGTAATTCTGCAATTATATGTATGAAATTTACTTTGAGCAGTTGTACTAACTCTTTTGTAATATATTTTTGGATTGTAATCAAATACAAATTATTGTAAGGTTATCTTGAGATTTTATGTATTTATAAAGTTTTGCACTATTAAATTTTTAATGATCCCATGAATGTAAATATTAATTTTGTTATCTTAATGAGAGGTTTCAATGTTTGATTTAATTTAAACTGTGTATTGAGTTGCTTGTATTGATTTGTGAAATGAGATTGAATAATGGAGTTGTGATTGAGAAAAATATTGATAGTATCTTTATTTTCAGGTTTTGAAGAACTGTTTTCTCAAAATACAGACAGCACTCTGCCGAAATTTTTGTAAAAATTACAGAGATTTTAAATATCTAAAAATTTAATTTATGTTTGGACTTTAAAAAAATGTTTTTAATATCTGAAAAGAATTTTACCCACCAATTTAAAAATGAACGAAAATTATTTTAAAATCCCTTGTAGTATATTTAATGGGTTACCGGTAGGCGAAGTACGGTAATTCATTAGGTGTACTACGGGAGCATGTTACATTTTACGAGGAGTAGGGTGTGACACGGTGAGCATTTTCTAATAGGTATTAAAACATTTAATTAAAGTTGAAAACTAGTTAAAATTTTTTAGCCCATTTTATTTTTCCTCAAATTTTATAGAAATTTCGGCAGAGTGCCATCTGTATTTTGAGAAAACAGCTCTTCAAATACCTGAAAAAAACACTTCCAATAATTTGTCTTAACAACTTCTTCAAATTCACAACCATCCCAATCAATTTCAACATCAATTATCAATATCCAAAAATTCAAATCCACAATTTCCAATATTCAACAATCAAAATACCATTAATTAATTTTATTCAATTTAAAGAAAAATACTTCCACGCATATTTCATTAAAGATAAAACAATTTATATATATCATTACAAAAATTTACACTAAGAGAAATTCAAACTAAAATTTATTACAAACTTTATACAAACTGCTCAAGACGAGTTTTACATGTCCATACCTTTATATACATTACATACATCAAAATAAATTTTTACAATCAGGGTATAAAATATACCCTATATAACTTCAAAGCAAGTAGCTCCTCAATCCTCAGCAGCTCAATCTGTTGCTCCTCTAGTCTTTATATCTGCGACAGCAATAACAGCTATCGCTAAGTACTAGGATTTAGTGATGCACAACATACTAAAATAAACTTTATGCAGAATTTAAATCACATTTATTCAAAAATTGGACTGAACATGAGAATTAAATACAAAATATGAATTATGAGATTTTAGTCCAAACAATTTCATTTCGAAGTGTCAAAACCAATTTCATAAAACCCACAGTTATATCATGCCATTCGAAACAAATATAGTCTCAATAGCCAGAGGCTAAGGAGAAGTCACATCACAAGGCTAGCTAGCTCAAATATATGGATATCTATTCAATTTCTTCTTCTACTAGCACACACCTTAACACTTTAGCTAGAGAAGGAATCAAAATTCGAAACTGATTACCCCCACTAGTCATGCTAGTGAGGTGTTCAAATATATGGTCATAACACTGTGGTTTCAAAACTTATCTTAACAATTTACTAAACATTTATGCCATCTCAAATATACACAAATAACTTTCAACAATTTAAATCAAAAGCATAATAAATATTTCATCACAATGATGTCACAATTCAACATTTCAAATTATTCAAAACAATATGCAGAAGAAAATTTACAGAAATTCTATATTGTGCACAAATCTTAAGCGAGTCGCCTCTTGGCCTTGACTCGATCCCTTGGGTTCTTTCCCGGTATTCTTTTCCACTGAAGCACACAGTTTCATAGTGTTTCAGTATCATAACTCATCATCAATCCAAAAATAAAATCAAATTCACTTATACCTAGCTTTAATATGCTAAACTTGACGTTCATTAAAATTAGTATTTTGGGGTTACTATTCACGATACTATTCAAGTCAATTTGTTGACTTTCTAAGGCTTAATAGGTATAGGAATTCCAACTTCACCCACATACCATATTTTGGTTACTAAATTTGTTGGTTTTGATTGTTTTCTCAAAACTTAAGTCTTTTAGGTAAATTTGCAAATTTTCAGTTTTGGTGTGTTATGTTGCACTGTTCCATTGGTCATTTTTCTATTAGAATTTGGCAAAATTCTCTTCATAGAAAATATTTCCTATTGTCTTAACTTTATTCTCCTTTTTGAATCACCCCAATTGGAGTTTTTTAGCTCAAGTTATAGCCATTTGAATCATGGCTGCCAGATTGGACTTAACCCAGATTTCTGGGCACCAAACCGGTTCTGGCAGTTTTAGGTCACCAACTTTGGGTGGCCAAATGACTTGGTTAAGGGCATAATTTGGGTTTGCGTTCTCCATGAAAGTTTTAGGTCTATATCTCAACTATCCACTGGTAAAATTTCAGGTCATTTAGACCTACCTAGCTAAAGTTATGGCCAAATGAACAGACTGTTCATTTGATCATTTTTGTACAGGTCAGATTGCCAATTTCAGATTTGGTTAATTTGTTCACTAGGTTTTGGTCACTTTTTGGGCATGCTTCCTGAATGAAAAATGTTCCATTTTGTGTCTATTTTCATTCCCAATTGGTCTCATACCAATTGGACTTGTAAATTTTCAGTTTTGGTCCCTGAAAGAGACCTTGGTCCTACTGCCTGCAGCATGACCCTAAGCAACCCGAATTTGCATTTGGTTCCAACACTTCTAACATACTCCAATTGGCCACAAATGACCATTTCTCACCTCAAACCATGTCCAACACACCATTTAACATATTCTCACATTTTTGTCTCCAAAAGCCTAGATGCCAAAACCCTAGTTCATGCCATTGATCAATTCCTTAATCAAATCATTACACTAATCACATATTCAACCTTATTTAAGTTCTAATTCATGTTTAGTTTTACTAAACACTATCAAATCCAACACCCCATCAAGCTGGCTGAAGTCACATATGGTCCCTCAATAAAAATTTTCTTTTCATTTAAGCATATTTCCAAGTTTATTCAACTAAAAACACATGTATTAAACTCAAAATTTCAAAATAAATAGCTTACCTCAACTTTGAAGTTCAATAACCCAATTTCTTCTTTCTTTTCTTCTTTCTTTCTTGCTCAATCTTCTTTTTAAGACTAAAAGACCAAGTTTAATTAAGGGGAATATGGGATTTATGGCTAGATCATGTGGTTCTTCAAGCTCAAAATGAGCTTTAACGGAGGAAAGTGAGGGTGAGGGAGAGAGAGGTGAGTGACGGCTTGAAGAAGATAAGTTTTCTTTTTTTTTTTTCTTTTCTTTTATGTTTTTAGTCTTATGGAAGACCATAAATTACCATAAATTTAATTTTTAATTATAATATTTATGGCATCATGTATGATGTCATGCATGATGTCATCTCATTTCACCTTTTTCATTTTCCTTTTATTTTTCTATTTATTTTTCCATTAGTTTTTTAATTTAATTTCTGATTCTGAAATTTTCTTTTCTCTGATTTTATTTGACAGTTAGGTCAGGAGTCAGATCTCGAGGTCAATTGACCAAATTGCCCCTCGCCAGTTCAACTCGGTTTACAAATAAGTTAATATTTCTTTCGGCTTTCTGACCTAATTATTTGACTGGCTTAACAATTCTTTTTCGTGATTTTCTCTTTTCCACTGTGATCGTAATAGTCCTAAGGATCGCGGTGTCACATTTTACGGTTCAAAATTTGAGTTTAAATCGACTTCGCAATCCTTCCCGAGAAGGTCACCCATCGCTGCGATTCTCGGCTCATTTAACTTCTTATGTTCTGTTTTTCTTATTTATACTTAACTAATTGGCAATTACTAATTATTTGCGTTTAGGGCTTATCTAGTTGTCTTAAGTGTGGTTCTAATCCCCTTAATTGTCCGGATCGACATCGGTCACCGGAAGAGTAAAATATACCAGGCTATGCAAATAGGAGTGTTACAACTATCGCTGAGTGGTGAACTCAGTGGTGCACAACTATAACTTAAAACATAGTACAATATATCTTAGCAAAATTACAACAAATAATTTGAAAATCTAGATACTCATCAAATTCTAAAAATCAAAATATTCATTGCCAATAATATAAATCATTTGTATAAAATGACTTTGATCACGTAATTCAATTTATCAAATCACAACTAAACATTTAAGGACCAGCAATTTATGGAAATAAAGATTAATTCCAATAAAATCAATTATGCATAAATCTCATTTGAAATCGAAATTCTTTACTATTCAAAAACCATTCTTTATCTCACTAACTATGCAAGACTAATCCGCAAGGGCCATCTCCGGGGTGATTCAAACTCCCTATGGTCAGGGAGGTTGAATTGGATTCTAACTCCCTATGGTCGAGGAGGTCGAATCATCGTGTACAGTACACACCACAATAATGAAACTTCCGAAAGAGCCATAAAAAAAAAAAAAAAAAAAACTTAGATCTAACCTCTAATAAGAGAAGAATCTAAGCCTGTGTACGTACCATGGTAATCAAAACAAAGCTAACTCCATTGTCTCCTCAACAAATGAGAGAGACGGGTAATAACCTAGTCAAGCATCTATAGTGAGATACAAAACAATATCATAAATCTCTTTGTCCTTTTTGTGAGCATTAGTCACAACACAATTCGATTAAAAGTCAATTCCAATATCCAATAATTTTTATGCTCATCACAATTCAAAACATATTTTATCACAATTTTTCCAAAACTAATTTATTCAATCCACAACAATGCTCAATAATCGTTGAAATACCATTTCACAAAGCTAAATTTATACATACTATAATAATTTCAATAATCATTGAATTAAATCCAATACTTGATAAACATAATACATAAGGAAAATAACATCATTTAATCATATGAAATATTCAGAACAAAATCAATTAAAAACTAGTTGTGCACAAACCTCTGATGAGTCACCTCTTGGCCTTGACTCAGTGGGTCTTTTCCCTTCCCAGTGTCTCTTCTAACTGAAACACATAATTTACAGTGTTTCAGTACTCATTTAAATTATTTTTAATAACAAGGTTCAATAATTAAATTTTATTAATACTATTCCTTTCATTAGTCAACCTATAATATTGACCTTTAATGCACACTAGGTGAATTAGTTTTGTTGTCACTAATATGTTCCATTTTTCATTCCTCACATGTTGACATATGTTGCCAATTTCATTTCAAAACTTATTGCATTTTATTGCAATTATTCAGATTTCATGGCCAATGTTTACTGTCTATTGGACCAAGCTACATTGTAAATTTAATTGATTTCTCTTCATTAAATTGTGTCTCATTGTGTCTTTTTTAATTTTCTTTTTGAATCACTCCATTTGAAGTTGTATAACTTAAGTTATGGTCATTTAACCATAACTAGGTCAAAGTTAAAATTTTGACTTCCTTATTAGGCATTTTCGGTTCTGACTTTACTAATTTATTTGGACTATTTGTAATCACATTGAGGTCTAGCATTCTTCATAAGTATTATTGCCCTATGTCTTAGGGTCAATAAAAAATTTTACTTGTAATTTGTCAAGTCTTATAGAATTATTTATAGCCAAATTGTTGACTTGGACTCAAAGGTCTTATATTGGCATGGTCCTTAATTAGATCAATGGCTTTGACCTTAAATTCTGACCTTGTACATTTATAATTTGAGGAAGTTGTCTAAAACAAAGTTTTAGGTCTCTTTCTTAGCTTTCCATATTTGTATGGCTCATTACATTGGGAGATTTCTTGTGGGAGATATGCCTTTTTGAATTTTCTGGACTTAATGGTCAATTGTACGAATTCCAGATTTTATACATCAACTTGATCAAACTAATTAACCTATTTCTCTTAGTTTCTGGGTTTTGGTCCAATTACCAATTTTGTAGGTCAATGTCTTATTGAATTTTTGGCACTGATTTCAGGTCATTTGGAGTTTTCTGGAACAAGTTATGGTCATTTTACTAATGCTGGTCAAGTTGCACTTATTTGACAATTCTGGGTCACTTTTAGGTCAAAGTTAATTCGGCCAGTTTTTGTAACCCAAATTTGGCGATCATTTTGACTTGGTAATTGGCATTTTTGGGCTTGGTGATCTTCACCAAAGTTGTAGCCCTATGTCTAAGCTTTCCAACGGTATAAATTTCAGGTCATTTAGACCAATTTTGAGTGAGTTATGGTCATTTTAATAATTACTGTTCATATGGTCAATTTCTGGGTTCTCAAAGTTTCAATTCCGGATTAGGTCATTCTTTAAGGTCACTTCTTAGCAAAATTTGGGCAACACTTGTACATGAAAGTTGGCCTATTTTATGTCTAGTTTCACCTCTAATTGGCCTCATACCAATTGGAGTCACAAATTTACACTTATAACCTAATTTATACACTGCCAATAATCACAACTTGCATAAGAGAATTTACACTCTCAATTTGGCAATCCTCCTCCTCCCAATACTTCAATATTCATTCTTGGCACTTCTATATTTATTCAACACAATTCCAGCAAAGTAAATTGGGCAGAATACTCAAGATTTCAAGGTACACAATACTCCATTAATATTCAACATGTAAGCCAACCCAAATTCAATATACATACTCACCAAATTGTCACATACACTTCCATAACAAATACACACATACTGCCCCCAATTCAACTCTATCATATTTCATGAATAATTTTCATTAATTCACATATAAATTCAAGGGTTTACAAGCTGCCAACCATGGCAGTTGACTAAGGTATTCAATTCCCTTTTTAAACTCCTAATTTCAAGCACTAACATATATATACATGGGCATTAACTTGCTACACTTTAATTTGAGTTAATCAACCTTAATTTCCATCTATTTGAGGTAAGAAACAAACTCAAGTAAACCAAGTTTCATGGCTGCCAAAATCATGGTGCAGCAAAACTTTAACATTTCCTCACAATTTCTTAACCATTTAACTTGTCTCAAGCTTAACACAACTTTTACTTAAGAAATTTTAAGAAACTAGCACTAACCTTATTTTAAGCTTCATAAAACCTTTCCCAGACTTCTTCTTTTTACTGCCAATGTCTTCCCCAAGCTGAGTATGCAAGGTTTAATGAAGGATTTATGGTGAAAGGGAGCTTGAATCATGAATGCATGGTGAGGAAGTGAGTTCGGCCATGGAGGTCTCCCATGGAGGAATTCAGCCACTCTTCCAAAAGTTGAAGATGATGGATTAATTCTGTCCCAATTGCTTATATAGGTGGCCCAAGATGAGAGTTAGTGGAGCACTTAGGAATAATTTAATGTTTAATTAATTAAAGTTTTATTATTTGCACATTTACCTCATTTCTTTCACTATTTATATAATGTACCACATTTAAATTTTTCATGACATTTTCAAAGTGTAATACCACTTATTTTTAAGGAACATTAAGGTCAAAAGTCAACTCTAAGTGTCAATTGACCAAAATGCCCCTCTTCAGGTTGTATTCTCGATTTTTCGATAACACCAATTTTTGTCAGTTTCTTGATTTTTTTATTTTTCTTTGTACTAATTCATTAATTTTTCTTTGATATTTCTAATGTCAATTACACCTCTATAGGCTTTAATTATGTCTCGAATTTTAATTTCGAGGGTTTCCTGCAGTCTTGTGATCGACTATTGCCTGCGCTGTAACTTCCCGGTGCGGTCACCCATCGCTACGGTGCCGGCTCGTTTAACCTAGTTTCATTTTCTCTCTTTTATTTTCCTTAATTTTTCTTGTATTTTCTTTTATTTATTTTATCATTTTATGCCTATTTATTATCACTAAAGTGTAGTTCCAGACATCCTGACTTATCCAGACCGACATTAGGTCAACGAAGAGTCGAATGTACGGACTATGTAAAGTGAGGGCGTTACAAGAGCACTGATTCTCTACAAGCTAAAGCTTCCAAAGTTAAAGGATCAGTAATCCCAGGAAACCATTTGCAATACCAGCCAAGAGGTGCACTTGCATTATTTCTAGCAATTAAAGCAACAACACTTATGTTCTTTCTTTTATCTACTATAACGTCAAAGTTAAACTTAATATGTGAGAATGGAGGTGGAAGCCAAGATGTGGGTGTAGGAGTAAGAACAACTAAAGCCAAAGGATGATCATTTTAATTAGCCATATTAAATTCATCAATTACATTGAGAGCTTTAGCAGTGACTCTTGGAAAGGCAAATGCTTGAGTGTGTGATTTAGGAATAATTGATGAAAGTCCCCAAAAAAATCATGTCTTAAAATGTTCTAGATTCATAGAATATCAGCAATTGAATTTCTTATTCAGCTATGTAACGCCCTCACTTTAGATAGTCCGTATATTCTACTATTCCGATGACTAATGTCTGTCCGAACAGCCAGAATTTTTGGAACTATATTTAAACTAAAGTGAGGAGTCATAAATAATTCAAATAATGGTAAGAAAAATTAAGACAAAAATTTTAGCAATGAAATACAATAAAGTTAAATGAGCCGATGCCCTAGCGATGGGTGACCTAACGGGAAGTTGCTGTGAAGACAACTAGTAGCCCTAAACCTAAGGAAAATTCCGTGAAATAATTTTTGGGACTCCAAAGAAGAGTTATTGAGCTTTAGATGGTGTTAAAATCTCAAGAAAATGTTTAGGGAATTTTATCAATTGGTACAGACGATTTTGGCTCGATAAGTTAAATGAAGAGCATTTTGATCATTTCGCCTTCAGAGACGATTTTTGACCAACTTTTCCATTTAAGTAAGTGAATTATATAACATAAAATGTGAATTAATATTGATGAAAAATTAATTAAAAATGAGTTGAGAAAAGAAGAAAACAAAATTAAATATAAATGGATTTATTGCATAAGTATGACATCATAATGATGTCATTAAAAAGGCCTCCAGCAATCAAATTTCAACAAGCACTCATAAAACACTTAAAAAGGGATAAAATCAAAGAAAAATTCAGACTTTTCTTCTTCTTTCTTTAGCTGGCCGAATCCCTTCTTGAGCCTTCCACCATTGATGAACTTTTAAGCTTCATTTCCTCCTTTATCTCACCTCAAAATTTGTAGTTGTCTTCATTAAAACTCACCCTTACACCTTGAAGAATCTCTAGGCAGCAAAAGAAGGAGAAATTAAGAAGTTTTACAAGCTTGGAGTTAGCTCATAGTGAGGTTAGTGCTATTTCTCTTTACTTTCTCTTTAGATTTCATGTTGGGAGCATGAATTGAGTTGGAAATTTAAGGAATTGAAAGAAAATAATCATGTATGGACCAACTTCAATTTTTGGCAGCCTTGATGATTGAAGTGTTTGATGAGTTTTGAATGAGTTAAAATTGCTTATGGGTGGCTTTAAATGTGAATATGAGACATATAACATCAATTGATATGTTTGAAGTAAGATTTAAGAATTTGGGAATTTAGGGTTAGAGCTTTGAACAAAAAATTGGGGGTTTATGCATTTGAGGATGAATTGATGTTTTAATGGTCAATTAGCAACCATTTGGTGTAGTTTGAACTAAATTTGGAGTGAATTGTGACATTAAATAGGGGAATGGTTAGGCTGCCTCATGGTTTGAACTAGACCCTTTGAGTCCAGTGTATTCATGGGGTTATATCTTGAGCTATGTTGCTCCAATTGGTGCAAGGCCAATTGGAGGTGAAACTAGACACATAATGACACAACTTTGATGAAGAAACCTTGCCCATAAAATAAACTTAGGATGACCTAAATATTAACCAAATCTGGGTAACCAATTCTGAACCTGGTAAAAGTGACCAAATGAACAGTGTTTATTCATTTGTCCATAACTCAGTGTAAAAATATCCAATTGACCTGAATTTTATATCAATGGAAATCTTAGACAATTTAGAATAGCTTTAATGAAGAATACAAGCCCAAATTCTGACCATAACCCATTCGAAATGCTAGCCAAAGTCAGGAACCCTAACCTGCCAAAACCAGTTTTGCTCAGAAATTCTGGGTAGAGACTAATCCGGCCAGTTATGATAATTTGGCCATAACTTGAGCTACAAAACTCCAAATGGAGTGATTCAAAAAGGGAATTAAAGAAGACACATAAGGAACAACTTTGATGAAGAAAAGTTTGCCAAATTCTCACTATAGCTTAGATCAATGGAGTAGTAAACATAGGACACAAAAACTGAATTTCTAAAAATACTTCTATGAGGCTTTGAAGTGCAATTGGCAATCAATGCCAATAAATTTAGAACTCAAAATGTGGTATAATTATGTATCTAAAATTTGTATACATATTATGTATGAAAAAGTCAACAAATTGAGTGAATAGTAATGTGTAAATAGTAATCCCAAAGACATAAGAAATAATAATATAAATTAAAGAAGCCATTATAATTACTAATATATATATTGTGATTAGTGAATTAAAATTTCTTGAATTTGAGTGACTCTAGGACATATGAGAACAACTCCTATAAAGGACCATAGGTTAAACTTATGATTGTAATATGTCCAACTAATTCTAAGCTTAAGTGCTTGGAATTGTATGACAAAGAAAATAAGAAATCTTGAAATTAGTAGACTTACAGGGTTCAGTGCCTTGGATAGTCATTACTTATTTGTTCAAAAAATTAGAATTATACTATTTCAAAATAAATGATTTAGAAAGGGAAATTTAAGTTAATACATAAAGAGACAACTTCCATGAAGGAAGTTTGGCCTAATGGACTACATGTCTTGGCTAAATTTGTTAGAAGAAAATTTAGGGTCAAAAATCTGAAATCCATGAAATGTTCATGGATTACTTGGAATGTAGCCGATAATACATATAAATATTGTAATGAATAAGAGAATCATATGGATATATGAATGGGGCATTAGTCCTTATTATGAGAGAAAGGAAAATATTTTGATGTACAAACATCGAAAAATCGATGTGAATTGCAATTATCATGAATGGAATAATGAATGTATAAATTACGAGGAATGCATGAATTATGTGTAATTATGATTTAGGAATTTATGTTTTCACTTGGAATAGAATAAAATTTTATCAATTGTAATTGAACCTTATAATGAAATAATGACATAATAATACATATTAATACTTAATGGTACTATGTACCCATGTATTGCCTGGACACGTGTCAGATTGGATAGATTGGCATGCTAATAGGGTAATGTTTTAGTAGTACTGTGTAAAGCTTTTTACCTGTATTTCTGGCTTCATGCCTGCATTCATGGCTTATATGCCCGATTATCTGATTATCTGTTACAATGGCTTTTTAGCCATATCGACTGCATATGTGGTTGACGTTCCGCATTTCACGTCCCATGGTATGACGACCCGAGACACCACAGTGTCCAGTGCCCAGTGACTCGCTTATCCAGTTTAGTCAGCCTGTCATAGGTTACTTGGGCAGTGAAATAAATTAAAAATATTAGCAATTAAAAATATTAGAAATTTAATAAATAAGTTAGAAAGACTTGAAAAGAATTTGTATGAATTAAGAATATTAGTTATTATGAAATGATCCAAACACCTAAAAAATGTTGAGTGAAATAACAAAAAGATTAGCAAAATAGATATCATTTAAATAAATAATTGCAACTACATCTTCTCAAATAACATGACCAGAAATTTAATATATACTAATATATTTTGTATTTTGTATATTACTACAGTACACTTAGGGAATAAGCGATTCCAAAGAATAATATTATATGACAAAAGATAATTAATATTAGGAATTCCATATGAAATGAAAATAATTCTTGATTATGCAAATTAGACTCCATTTTTATCTTTATTTGTATATGGTATTTCTTTGTTATATTATCACACCACTAAGTAGTAATGCTTAGCGCGATGGATTTGTTTCCTTCGTGCAGGTACTGAAGATAAAATCTAGTGGACATTAGACTGAGATTTTTAGAGTCCGGATCTGTAGAAGTATCAGAAGTATTCAAGGTTGTCACCTCCTCAGCAATGCATGTAGATAGGGTTCACAAAAGTCATATTATGTATTTTGTACATTATAATTAGTTATTATGTTGTGACATAAATTATGGAAATGTAATTAATTTGTATATCTTGTAAATTATGAATTTATGTAATTAGTTTGTAAATTATGTAAATTAATGAAGATTGAGAATTTTTGTATATGAATTGAGCATGAATGAATTTGAATGGAAATGTTTGGAAATAAATGTGAAATTAAAATATATAGATTATATTCGAAATAATGAGATGATTATGATGAGTGTGGATGAGATTTTTATTGTAAAATATTATTGAAAATTTCAAGTAGGTAAATTGTGAAACACGCCAACTGATAATAAAATAGGGGAAACTCCGTTAGTTTCTCCTTTGGAAATATAATTTATTTTTAAAATATAATGAGAACAAATTATTAAAGGAAAAAAAGTAAGATAAGATAAAGTCCTTAGGCATCGAGTATGACATGCCTTGCTCGGCTGCACTATAGACCGGGTAGGGGGTGCTACAGGTTAGGAGTGTTTTTACTGAAAACAATAGCAAACTTTTATAATTTGATAACTTGATCACTGATGGATGCATATTGATCAAGGACTTGATGAATCAATGTATCTTCATGATTGTTAGCTTTGGAGAAAATAATGGAGCCATCCACAAAAAGGAGGTGAGTTATGATAGAAAATCTTTTAGAAATGCGTTGACCAAAAATGCCAATTGCTTTAATTAAGTGACACAAACCTTCTGCATATAATAAAGAGAGATAAGGAGATAAGAGATCACCTTGTCTAATGCCTGTTGTGGGAGTAATCAATTTGTTTTGATGTCTATTTAATTAAATAGAGCAAGAGACTAATGAAACACATTCCATGATCCATGAGATACGCCATGGATCAAAACCAAATTTAGTAAGCATATAAGTGAGATATGGCCATGAAGGGTTACAACCGATGAACCAAGATCTTTGAAATGATCTTATAAATCACAGAGAATAAGCTGATAAGACGAAGATCCTTCATAGTCTGCACATTTTTATCCTTGGGATTAGAGATAACAGAGTATGCTTAAAAGCCCTAAGCATTTTACTAGTATTGAATTCAAGTATAGTTGCTATCAAATCTTCCTTTAGAATGTGCTAAGAAGTTTGATAGAGTAGGCTAGTGAAACCATCCATCTTAGGAGCTTTAAAGGGATTGATAGAAAACAACTGCCTTTTTTTACATCTACCACAGAAATGGGTTTAATCAACTCATTATTCATATATGGTGTGACCCATGGACTAAAATTAGGCAACATATCATCATTGATGACAAGGTGAGCAGTGGCATAAATGTTAGCAGTATTGCACAGCCACAACCTTAACATTATCATAACCATAAATCCAATCTCCATTAGTGTCTTAATTAACATCAATAAATTTTTTCCTACTCCTTTGAATAACTTGAGCGTGGAAAAAGGATGTGTTTTTGTCACCCAATTAAGCCAAGTTTGTCACCCAATTAAGCCAAGTTTGTCAAGACTTTTATGCCCAAAAAGCTTCCTCTCATCGGATTTCTTTAGCTAAATCAATTTTTAATTGCCTCACCATAGAGACATTAGTGCTAATGGAATTTAACTTGATTTGAGCAATTTATGAGTTAAGATCTTTTATACTTAAGAGGGCATTTTTATTATGCAACTTGCACCACTGAGTAAGATCATATAATTATTTTTTTAATTTAGATAAAAATTGAGAGAGATTATAGCCAACATGTTGTGTTCACTGAGCTTCCAAAATAATTTATTTAATGTCCACGTTTTGCTTCCATTATTTATCAAATGTAAAAGGAACTTTGGATTTTAGCATGGAAGGAGAAGTGGTGATTAATAGTGGTTGTGGTCTTATCCCTGATCTTCCAAATGGTTAACAGTAACTGTAAGCAAAGATAGGAGCCATGATAAGTAGCTAAGCATCTATCCAATCATTCTTGGGTAAATTTTAACAACCACCCTTGAACTTATATAGTTGTAACAGTATAGTTCTTCAATTTAAAAATGCAACATAAAACCCCCTCAACTTTCAAATTTTGCACAGTAAAATCCTTCTAACCTCCAATTACTGATTTCCTAGTTAAACGTTAACTTGGACAGTTTGAGCATAACGTTTAATCATCATTTCTCTTTCCTCTCTCAAGCCTTGTGTAAATTGAATCCTTCTACTCTCTGTACAGAAAATAATTTTTCATGTGCTTAGAGAATGATTTTACACTTTGCATTAGAAAGGAAAGAAAAATACTGACTAAGCACCACACTAGATCTGTTCACGTTAGCAACTAACTGAAAAATCAGTAACTAAAAGTCAAAGAGATTTCACTGTGTAAAATTTTAAAGTTAAGGGGGTTTTATGTTACATTTTAAAGTCGAAGGAATATAATATTACAATCACATAAGTTTAGGGATAGTTGTTAAAATTTATCCTATCATTCTTGGATATTATTTGTATCATCTCTTCTATTGTTCTAAGTAGCAGAAGGTCCTAGAAAGCCAATATCTACTAACCCCCATTCATCCCTAAAGTCCCTTAAAGTTTGTAATTTGTATTGAGAATAAGGATTTCCACTCAATTTCTCATTAGCAATGAGAATATAATTGAAGTCCCCTGCCACAATACAATTCATATGTGCAAAAGATTTATACTGCAATAGCTATTGAATTGAGTCTTGCGAATGTCATCCTCATAACTAGCATATGGGAATATGATATCCCAAATTTTTTGGGGATGTGGTTTAGAAATGCGTCAGCGAAAGAAAAAGCTTGTAGAATGCATCGCAATAATAGACGTTGATCATCCCAAGCTAAACCCAAACACCTATAAAATGCCATGAGGATTATTTAAATGCATATGATAAAAAACCAATCTACTTAGTTTTTACTTCACAAAGCTTGTTTTGTTTTTTTTTTTTTCCATTAAATAGAGAAAGGCGGAGAATGTTGTTAGGACATACCTTTAAGATGGTTAAAAGTAAGTGGATTGCTCAAGCCTTGGCAATTCCAACACATAATCTTCATAGTGAAACATAGCAACACAAGAGTCTAGCAATTATAAAAGAAGAGTCTACTTGTTAGAGTCATTCAGAATCACTTAGGACTTTTGATCAAACACTTAGTGTGCATTTAGGATAAGATAACTCCCATAAAGAAGTTCCATAATAATGCAACTAACAAGGAGAGCCTTACAACAAGCATAGATCTAATGGCACAAGTCCCTTATGAGAGTTACAAACTTCACACATTAAAAAGTCTTTAATTCATTAGAAGCTCTTAACTAGGTATGGAGAAAAGACTAGAAATTTATAACACCAAAAAAGAAATTGAGAAACAGTAATATTCACTACCACTTCCCAGTAGGTGAGATGCAAGAAGAATTAGAAATTACTAGGGCAAAGAGTTCTAAACCAAAATTGAAAGAGAATAATTCAATCCAGAGAAAACCATATCATGAGAATCTAAAAATCGAGAACAAACCTTGAGCTTAAGATGCAAATAGAAAAGAAGGGGGAGGAGCATCTTTAAAACATTAGAGTCACCGATTTGGTTTGCCATTCTATGTAGGACTATCTATATAGAATCACTGATTTATAATATAATTTCTCACAAAATAAAGTGTAAATTCATTAGAGTCATTGTTAACCAATTGCAGGAAAGTGCATCATTAAAACAAAGTTTAGCTAAACAATATAATATTGTTGAATTACCTTTCCTACTAGCCCATCATATTTGGACTTGTGTGAAAAGCTCCATTTGGTTTAGGATTTCTTTAACTATGGCTTGGATTTCCTATGGGCTTAATTGGAGTTGTGAAAGGGCAGAAATTAGCATGGTAAAGTCAAATTCTATTAAAAAAGTGTCTGCTCCCATAATTTTTACAAGATTCATGGCTTCCAAAACTACTTTGGCTTCTCCTGCTAATGGTGAGGCACAAACAATTTTACTAGCTTTGCCATTGATTTGTTAGTAGTATACCCTAGAGCATATCATTTTGTATGTATCTTGTACATATTTTATTAAAAAAAGGTAATTTCACTTTTCTATTTACATAATCCATTTATGTGTAATTGAAAAGGTCCATTGATGTTTTGTTAGAAATTTTATTCTTAAGTTGTTAAGAATATGAGTGATAGTATTTCTAGCACAAAGTATCATAAATTGGTTCACAGTCGAAGATACTTCGCAAAGGACATGACTTATCTAAAAAGATTGTAATCATGTTTGTTTCCAAAGTATTAATATGACATATAAATAAGTTGGATTGGTGAGTCTCATGTCATATAACAAACATGATAGGCACTTATACATGATAAGTAGGCCGAACCAATGACGCTTATAACAAGCACATGGAGTTTACTCTTGTCAATGCATTGTCATATATCATATCAGTGCATATAATCTTTAGACCTGAGATAACACAATTATCTTGTTTATAGGTGGTTTGAGTTTGATACTGCTTTCATACTCATACTGTGTATGGGTATATGGGCATATGTTAGCTCCTACTAGTTATATATGGAGATAGGTGCTGATCAAGATAGAATTTGTTACCCCGAGTAAATAGGGATAAAATCCTATGTTCATTTAATTATTTTTTATGGTTTAAGTTCCTGGCCAGGATTGATAGATTTAGTCAGAAAAGAGTTTCTAACAAGAAAATCTAATTAATCAAGAATTGAAATTAAAAGAGAACATAATGTCCATAGCGAATGGATTTTGACATTAACCATGACTCCAGCTGGAATTGGGATTTTATAATGGAGAGATTCTAGTGCATGGTAACATATGATTAAAGGTTCATTTAAGGTATTCCTTATTACTGATTGGGTGGCCATGGCATGCTGTGCTAGGTGTCAACCATAGTCTATGAGATGCCCGAAATGATTTAGAGAAATCATTTACAGTAAGAAAGAGTTCTAATGATATTAAGAGATAATATCATTTCTCATTGCCAATAAGTAATGAGCCAAGTAAGTCACACATCTACACAAGTTAATCACCAAGTAAAATGTGATTTAATTGATTAATTGAAGAGTTTAATTAATTAATTAATTAGGTTTGGTTTGCAATAAGATTGCAAAGTCCCTAGCATAACTTGAAACCAAATCTAGGTTATTGGATGTATAACATAAATTAAATTTATATTTAAATTGTTTAAATATGAATTTAATTGTGAGAAATTAATTAATGAAGATTAATTAATTAATTAATTTATATTTGATATAAATTAATTTGAAGAGGAGAAATTATAATTTTGGGTTGAGAACTCAAATTAAAAAGTAAGGGTAAATTGGTCTTTTTATATGGTGACATGTGGTACTATGAGATGGTGACACATGACAGCATACAAGCTTGCCACTTGTGTTCCCATGATGGAAAACCACTTTTTGTGATTTATTGGAGCTTGACACTTGGCTTCATAAGATTAAGTAAAACAAAAGCAAGATGGGATCTTGTGGTGACATGCAGTAAGGAGTAAATGAGGTTTGACTTTTGTATATAAGGGAAAAGGAAGAAAGAGAATACATCTTCTTCTTCCTCTCCATTTTGGATGGCAACCTTGCTCGCTTTCCTGTTGAATTTTTCTTTTCATCAATTCAAAGGGAAATTGTTAATTTCCTTTGAATTAAAAAAAATTAGAAAGTTTTTCTAGTTCACTAAATATCCATTAACCCTCACTAAAGCATAAAACCCCATCTTTAATTGGTTGGCAAGGCTTGAGAAACAAAGTTTGGGGCTGCCATTGCTACCATTGGTGAGCTTGTGGTGGACAAGCTAGAGGTGTTAGTAGTATGCCCTAGAGCATATCATTTAGTATGTATCTTATACATATTTAATTAATAAAAGGCAATTTCACTTTTCCATTTACATAATATATTTATGTGTAATAAAAAAGGTCAATTAATATTTTGGTAGAAATTCTATTCTTAAGTTGTTAAGAATATGAGTAACAGTATTTCTAGCACAAAGTATCATAAATTGGTTCACAATTGAGGATACTTCACACAGGACATGACTTATACAAAAAGATTGTATTCATGTTTGTTCCCAGGGTATTTATATGAGATATAAATAAGATGGAATGGTGAGTCTCATGCCATATAATAAACATGATAGGCACTTATACATGATAAGTAGGCCGAACCAGTGATGCATATGACATGCACATGGAGTTTACTCTTGTCAATGCATTGTCTTATACCATATCAGTGCATATAATCTTTAGACCTGAGATAATACAGTTATCTTGTATATAGGTGGTTTGAGTTTGATATTACTTTCATACTCATACTGTGTATGGGTATATGGGCATATGTTGGCTCTTACAAGTTATATATGGAGATAGGTGCTAATCAAGATAGAATTTGTTACCCTGAGTAAATAGGGATAAAATCCCATGTTCATTCAATTGTTCTTGATGATTTAAGTTCTTGGCTAGGACAGATAGATTTAGTCAGAAAAGAGTTTCTGACAAGAAAATCTAATTAATCAAGAATTAGAATTAAAAGAGAACAAAATGTCCATAGCGAATGGATTTTGACATTGGCCATGACTCCAGTTGGAATTAAGATTTTATAATGGAGAGATTCTAGTGCATGGTAACATATGATTAATGGTTCATTTAAGGTATTCCTTATTACTGATTGGGTGGCCATGGCATGCTGTGCTAGGTGTCAACCATAGTCTATGAGATGCCTGAAATGATTTAGAGAAATCATTTACAGTAAGAAAGAGTTCTAATGATATTAAGAGATAATATCGTTTCTCATTTCCAATAAGTAACGAGCCTAGTAAGTTACTGAAGGAACGGAAGCGTGAAAAACACAAGTTTATACCATTGAATTCAAAAATTTTCACCTAGGGTCACATGCATCATGCAAGATTTATTTTTATCTATTTGATTTCAATGATAAACAACATATTAAAACTCTTTTAATATGTTTTTGGATCTGTATTTGCCATTTAAGATTTTAAAATTAATCAGATTAATTTTAGAACCCTAGATTAAATTAAGAACGATTACACTAACCTCTTGATGTCTTCGCAGTGTCTGCGCCTTTGAGATTCATCTTCAGGACACCAGATGTTGTCCCTCTAGCTTGTCCACACCAAGAACACCTATGGCAGCCCTTGAACAGCTTCTAAAGCTTTTTCTATTAATTAGAAATTCAAGTTCTACCTTTTAAGAGATTAGAGATGTAAACAGGACACTAGAAACAATTTCTAGCGTTCTTAATTCAAGAGATTGATGGCTAATCTCTTTGAATTGATGAGAAATGAAGAAGAATAGATGAAAACCCTCAAAGTGGCGTGACAAAGGAGAGGAGTGGCTACTGGTTATTTTTTCTTTTCATAACCACACTTAAATAGCTAGGTTAACACATTAAACCCTTGCCACATGTCACCCTTTGATTAGCTCTAGGTTTAAGTGACCCAATCACATTGTGCTAAGTATCAAACCTATATTTAATCTTGATTTTAATCATATTACATGATTAATAAAACATTTGGCAAGCTTATGTGTAATCCCATGTGTCACCATCTCATGGTGCCACGTGTCACATTGTGAAATCACCAAAATGCCCCTGTGTCTTAATTTTGAGTTCTTAACCCAAAATAATTATTTTTCTTCTTCTAATTAATTTATATCAAATATAAATTAATTAATTAATCTCTATTAATTAATTTCTCATTAATTAAATTCATATTTAAACACTTTAAATATAAATTTAATTTATACTACACATCCAATAATCTAGATTTGGTTTCAAGTCATGCTAGGGACTTTGCAATTTAATTGCAAACCAAAACTATTTAATTAATCAATTAAACTCTTTAATTAATTAATTAAATCATATTTAAATAGGTGATAACTTGTGTATGTGTGTGACTTACTAGGCTCATCACTAATTGGCAATGAGAAATGATATCAACTCTTAATATCATCAGAACTCTTTCTTACCATAAATGATTTCTCTAAATCATTTTATGCACCTCATAGACCATGGTTAACACCTAGCATAGCATGCCATGGCCACCCAATTAGTAATAAGGTTTACCTTAAATGAACCTATAATCATATGTTACCATGCACTAGAATCTCTCTGTTACAAAATCCCAACTCAAGCTGGAGTCATGGTTTATGTCAAACTCCATTTACTATGAATATTATGGTCTCTTTTAATTTCAGTTCTTGATTAAAAGATTTTCTCATCAGAAACTCTTTTCTGAATAAATCTATCTGTCCTGGCCAAGAACTTGAAACATCAAGAACAATTAAATGAACATTGGATTTTATCTCTATTTACTTAGAGGAACATATTCCATCTTGATCAACACCTACCTCCATATATAACTAGTAGGAGCCAACACATGCCCATATACCCATACATAGTACAAGTATGAAAGCAGTATCAAGCTCAAACTACCTATATACAAGATAACTGTGCTATCTCAAGTCTAAATATTATATGCACTGATATGATTTATGACAAAACATTGACAAAAGTAAACTCCATGTGCTTGTCATAAGTGTCACTGGTTCGGCCTACTTATCATTTATAAGTGCCTATCATGTTTGTTATATGGCATGAGACTCACCATTCCATCTTATTTATATCTCATATAAATAACTTGGGAACAAACATGAATACAATCTTTCTGGATAAGTCATGTCCTTATTATGAAGTATCCTCAATTGTGAATCTATTTATGATACTTTGTGCTAGAAATATTGCCACTCATATTCTTAACAACTTAAGAATAATATTTCTAACAAAATATCAATGGACCTTTTCTATTACACATAAATATATTATGTAAACAAAAAAGTGGAAATGCCTTTTATTCATAAAAATATGTACAAGATACATACTAAATGATATGCTCGAGGGCATACTACTAATAATCTCCCACTAGCACTAGAGCCATTCATTACAATATCTTAGACCTATCTTCTCAAGATGTCGGTCTAACTGAGTCTGTGACATAGGCTTGGTGAATGGATCAGCTGGATTTTCAGCTGATGCTATTTTCTGCATGGCTACATCACCTCGCCCAACTATTTCTCTGATAATGTGGTAGCGCCTTTCTATGTGTTTGGATTTCTGGTGAGACCTTGGTTCCTTAGCCTGTATGACTGCTCGATTATTGTTACAGTGTAGTGGAACTGCTGACTCAATGGAAGGAACTACTGTAAGTTCTGTCACAAACTTCTTTATCCAAACAGCTTCCTTTGCAAAGATTCGATGCAAAGAATATACTCAGCCTCTATAGTGGAATCTGCAGTCGTGCTCTTTTTGGAACTCTTCCAACTGACTGCACCTCCATTACAAATGAACACATACCCAGAGGTAGACTTTCTATCATCGATATCTAATTGGAAATCAGAATTAGTATAACCATCCAATTGCAAGTCTCCACCTCCATAAATCAAGAATAAATCCTTAGTTCTTCTCAAGCACTTAAGGATATTCTTGATAGCTATCCAGTGTTCCAAACCTGGATTGGATTGATACCTGCTAGTCAAACTAACAGCATATGCTATATCTGGCCTAGTACACAACATTGCATACATTAAACTTCCAATAGCCGAAGCGTATGGAATCCTGACCATCTTATCTCTTTCTTTAGGTGTCTTTGGAGACATCTTTTTAGAAAGATGGATACCATGTCTCACTGGTAACAATCCTCTCTTGGAATCAAGCATGTTAAACCTCTTTAACACCTTTTCTAAGTATAGACTTTGGGATAAACCAATTATTCTTTTCGCTCTATCTCTATAGATGCGAATCCCAAGAATATAGGTTACCTCCCCTAAGTTTTTCATGGAGAATGTATTTGACAACCATACCTTTATAGTTGTCAACATACCTGTGTCATTACCCATCAACAGTATGTCATCCACATATAAGACAAGGAAAGTGATAGCACTGTCACTAACCTTCTTATGTACACATGGCTCATCCTCATTTTTTATAAAACCAAAGGATTTAATGGCTTTATCAAAACGAATGTTCCAACTCCTCGAAGCTTGTTTCAACCCATAAATGGATCGCTTTAGCTTGCATACCTTAGAACCATCTTGGGATTCAAATCCCCTAGGTTGTTCCCTGAAAATGTTTTCTTCAATGTATCCATTGAGAAAAGCTGTTTTGACATCCATCTGCCAAATCTCATAATCATAGTATGCAGCTATTGCTAATAAAATCCTAATTGATTTAAGCATGGCAACAGGCGAGAAAGTCTCCTCATAGTCTATTCCTTGCCTTTGGCGAAACCCTTTCACTACTAGCCTTGCCTTATAGGTCTCTACCTTTCCATCAGAACCAATTTTCTTCTTGGAAACCCATTTGTTCCCTATAGGTACAATACCTTGAGGTGGGTCAACAAGATCCCAAACTTGATTCTTATACATGGAATCAATCTCGGATTTCATAGCATCAATCCATTTTGAAGAGTCTATATCTGATATAGCTTCTTCATAGGTAAGTGGATCATCTCCATGATCTACTTCTTCATGAGTAGACAACTCTTGTTCTTCTTCATGAAGAAAACCATATCTCACTGGTGGGTGAGATACCCTGGTTGTTCTACGAGGAACAGCTGTAGATGTTTCATCAACGGATATAGGTTGACTAGATGGATCTATATCCATCTGATCTGTTGGTTGGTCAGAATTCTCCAATTCTAACACTATTTGCCTTCCTTTGCCTCCTTCTTGAACAAACTGTTGTTCAAGAAATGTGGCATCTCTACTTATCACAACCTTTTGTGAAGTAGGTAAATAAAAATAATATCCAAAACTATCTTTTGGATATCCAACAAATCGACCTTTTTCTGATTTGGTCTCCAATTTATCAGTGTTCTACTTTTTGATATAAGCTGGACAACCCCAAATCTTAACATGCTTAAGACTTGGTTTTCTTCCATGCCATATCTCATAAAGGTGTGGAAGAAACTGATTTTGATGGAATCCTATTCAGATATACAAAGCTGATTCTAATGCAAATCCCCAAAAGAAGATTGGCATATCAGTATAGCTCATCGTACTATGTACCATATCTAATAGGGTACGATTTCTCCTTTCAGATGCACTATTCAGCTGTGGCGTTCCTGGAGGAGTCAGCTGAGAAACAATGCCATGCTCTCTCAAGTATTCATCAAATTCAGTACTCAAATATTCACCTCCACGATCTGATCGAAGAGCTTTAATACTCTTTCCTGTTTGATTTTCTACTTCAGATTTAAATTCTTTGAATTTTTCAAAAAATATTCATGTTTGTATTTCATAAAATACAAATACCCAAACCTTGATTTATCATCAGTAAAGGTAATAAAATAATGAAAGCCCCTCTAGCCATTTCTTTAAATGGACCACATACATCACTATGTATTAGATCCAAAATATTTTTAGCTCTTAGCCCTTGTCCAACAAAGGGTGATCTAGTCATTTTGCCCTGAAGGCAAGATTCACAAGTTGGAGTAGGCTCAGAGCCCAATGAGGATAGAATCCCCATTTTCTCCAATTTTGCAATCCTATCTTCTGCAACATGACATAACCATAAGTGCCAAATATATTTTGAACTTGAGTTGATTTTCACCATGGCATTGTATTCTTTTAGATCACTTGCATTCAATTTGTGTTTGTCATTATTATTCAAATAATAAAGACCATCATTCATATAACCCGAACCAACATATTTATTTCCAAAATAAATATTGCAAACATCATATGTGAACTGAAATTCATAGGCATTTCTAGTCAAACTAGATATAGAAATGATGTTCTTAAAAGCATCAGGTACATATAACATATTATCCAAACACAAAACATGTCCAAACATGTAAAAAGATTTAGATCCTATGGCTAAAGCTTCAACAGTTGAGCCATTGCCAATCCAGACTCTAATATCTTGAGAACGCAAGCTGCTACTATTTGCTAGTTCCTGCATATCATTAGAAATGTGAGAACTGGCACCAGTATCTAAAACTCAAGCTGTAGATGAACTATGAGTATCATCAGAATCTAAATAACAAGATATGGACATACCTTCCGAAGGTGTATCCTTCTTGTCCTTCAGAGAAGCAAGATACTCTGGGCAGTTCCTTTTCCAGTACCCATCCTTTTGGCAGTGGAAACACTTTCCTTTGCCTTCATCAGCTTTAGTCTTCCTTTTCTGTTTAGCTATTTTCTTGGAAGGACCAGGAATCTGAGGTTTCTTTTTCTTATTGCCCTTCTTCTTGTTGGACTTTCCAGCAGAAGAAGATGCAACCAAAGCTACCTCTTTTCCTTTATTGCTTGGCATATTCTTTTGGGCAATAACCAGCATGTTGAGTAAACCAGCTAAGGTGCATTCCTGTTGAGTCATATGGAAATTTGTCACAAAATTCCCAAAAGACTCAGGAAGGGACTGAAGGATCAAATCCGTTTGTAGTTGGAAATCCATGTTGAAGTCAAGATGTTCCAACTGCTCAATCAGCCGAATCATCTTGTAGACATGATCTCCAACATTCTGTCCCTCAGACATCCTCAAACGGAATAGCTGTCTAGATATCTCATACCTAGCATTCCTGCTGTGCTCACCATACAACTCTTGTAGGTGAAGGAGGATCTCACTCGCACTCTGCATATTCTCATGTTGCTTCTGTAACTCATTACTCATGGAAGCAATCATGTAACACTTAGCTCTCATATCATGCTCCTTCCACTTGTCCAAAGTTTCATGTTCCTCTTGTGTGGCCTCTGGAGGTAAGGGACCAAGAACATTTGAATCTAGAACATATCCTATATGTTCAAGGTTCAGGATAAGTTTCAAATTTCTTAGCCAATCAGACAGATTAGGTCCTGCCAACCTATTGTGATCAAGTATGCTTGCAAGGATATTGGATGGTGGTGGTTGTTCTGTGCTCATTTTTTATCAGAAAATTAACTGCAGAAAATAACCAGATTAATTAGTAAATGTATCATGTAATTAACCAAAATGATTATGGTCTTTTAATCAAATTGGTCCTCCCACTAACTTAGCAAATCCTACACTTCCAAAGTAGAAAACGGAAATCCTAGTTGGATGGATTTCTAGTGGGTGATTGAATTCTTATAATTCTATTGATCATCCTCAGGTACATCCATTATTGGAATTACAATAAACTATAAGTGAGCAATTCCTTGCCCATCACATCTCATGTGAGGTTCAATCCTTTACCTAGCCCCTAAAGCTCAAAATCTCAGGTACATCCATTATTGACTTATCTTGCATTAGTTAAGTTGATCCCATTGAGCCAGTAATAATGCAAATAATTTTAATGTCCTCAGGTACATCCAATATTGGCCACTAAACCATTTACATATTTACAACATCTCATGCTTAACAATTATTCTTAAGAAAATCTCTTAAATTAATTGCATCCTATGCAACTATTTAAAATTTCTTAAAATAATTGCCCCAATGGAGGGCCTATGTTATAATTACTTTAATTATAGCATTTCCAACTTAATCATTTGTTTGGAAGATTTTATGGTCATTCTAATTACTATTAAGGTCTGACTTTGCACATTATCCATTTAGCATGCATATATCATATAATTGCATACATTCCCATACATCTCATACATTCATGGATAAGCAGTAAATATAGTATGATCATGGACTTTCTAAGGGATTCAATTCTGAGCCACCAAGAATTGAATCAGGGCATTCCAAGGTGCATTTCATTCATTCATTTTACAAGAGTTGCTGAAGGAGTACATAATCAACACTTGATCTTGAATTCCTCCCACTGGTCCCACCAATACTCTTGACTTCCTTGAACTTCTTGCAATCCAATATTACATGGTAATCCTTGGCATACCAAGGCGAATTTACAAGAACTTAAATAAATGAAATTACAACCCAAAAATTATTACAAACTTAATAATACATGCCCAAAATAAATTAAAATAAATTAATTAATTTACAATCCCAAAGAAACATAAAAGAAATAAATCCAATCACATTGGTCTTTTATAGTCCATGATCATCCATCATGCATATCACTATTTAACAATTAAATAAAACATACATACTTAAATTAAATTGAATATCTCATATTCAACTTAAAAATCCAGATTTGAATATGATTCAAATAAATTTAAAAATTCAGATTTGAATCTCATTCAAACAAATTTAAAAATTCAGATTTGAATCACATTCAAACAACTTTAAAAATTCTGATTTGAATCACATTCAAACATTTTTTTAAAATTCTGATTTGAATCATAATTTAATTGTGTGATAAAAATTCTAATTAAACAATTTAATTAGACATAAAATGGATCTTAGATCATACAACAATTGCACATTCACTATCCATTTACCTTTGCACACCACTGTGATGCATCTGCCATGCGCACCATGGTGTTCATCATTTGTGCCACCACCTTGACTTTGCAACCAGTAATAAACTTTTGATCTCATGATCAAATACACAATTAAATCATATAAACATCAATCTAAATGGCAAATATAGTGGCTCTGATACCAATTGAAGGAACAGAAGCGTGAAAAACACAAGTTTATACCATTGAATTCAAAAATTTTCACCTAGGGTCACATGCATCATGCAAGATTTATTTTTATCTATTTGATTTCAATGATAAACAACATATTAAAACTCTTTTAATATGTTTTTGGATCTGTATTTGCCATTTAAGATTTTAAAATTAATCAGATTAATTTTAGAACCCTAGATTAAATTAAGAACGATTACACTAACCTCTTGATGTACTGCAGCGTGTCTGCGTCTTTGAGATTCGTCTTCAGGACACCAGATGTTGTCCCTCTAGCTTCTCCACACTAAGAACACCTATGGCAACCCTTGAACAGCTTCTAAAGCTTTTTCTATTAATTAGAAATTCAAGTTCTGCCTTTTAAGAGATTAGAGATGTAAACAGGACACTAGAAACAATTTCTAGCGTTCTTAATTCAAGAGATTGATGGCTAATCTCTTTGAGTTGATGAGAGATGAAGAAGAATAGATGAAAACTCTCAAAGTGCGTGACAAAGGAGAGGAGTGGCTGCTGGTTATTTTTCTTTTCATAACCACACTTAAATAGCTAGGTTAACACATTAAACCCTTGCCACATGTCACCCTTTGATTAGCTCTAGGTTTAAGTGACCCAATCACATTGTGCCAAGTATCAAACCTATATTTAATCTTGATTTTAATCATCTTACATGATTAAAAAAACATTTGGCAAGCTTATGTGTAATCCCATGTGTCACCATCTCATGGTGCCACGTGTCACATTGTGAAATAACCAAAATGCCCCTATGTCTTAATTTTGAGTTCTTAACCCAAAATAATTATTTTTCTTCTTCTAATTAATTTATATCAAATATAAATTAATTAATTAATCTCTATTAATTAATTTCTCATTAATTAAATTCATATTTAAACACTTTAAATATAAATTTAATTTATACTACACATCCAATAATCTAGATTTGGTTTCAAGTCATGCTATGGACTTTGCAATTTAATTACAAACCAAAACTATTTAATTAATCAATTAAACTCTTTAATTAATTAATTAAATCATATTTAAATAGGTGATAACTTGTGTATGTGTGTGACTTACTAGGCTCATCACTAATTGGCAATGAGAAATGATATCAACTCTTAATATCATCAGAACTCTTTCTTACCATTAATGATTTCTCTAAATCATTTTCTGCACCTCATAGACCATGGTTAACACCTAGCATAGCATGCCATGGCCACCCAATTAGTAATAAGGTTTACCTTAAATGAACCTATAATCATATGTTACCATGCACTAGAATCTCTCTGTTACAAAATCCCAACTCAAGCTGGAGTCATGGTTTATGTCAAACTCCATTTGCTATGAATATTATGTTCTCTTTTAATTCCAGTTCTTGATTAAAAGATTTTCTAATCAGAAACTCTTTTCTGAATAAATCTAATCTGTCCTGGCCAGGAACTTGAAACATCAAGAATAATTAAATGAACATAGGATTTTATCTCTATTTACTTAGAGGAACAGATTCCATCTTGATCAACACCTACCTCCATATATAACTAGTAGGAGCCAACACATGCCCATATACCCATACATAGTACAAGTATGAAAGCAGTATCAAACTCAAACTACTTATATACAAGATAACTGTGCTATCTCAGGTCTAAAGATTATATGCACTGATATGATTTATGACAAAACATTGACAAGAGTAAACTCCATGTGCTTGTCATAAGTGTCACTGGTTCGGCCTACTTATCATTTATTAGTGCCTATCATGTTTGTTATATGGCATGAGACTCACCATTCCATCTTATTTATTTCTCATATAAATAACTTGAGAACAAACATGAATACAATCTTTCTGGATAAGTCATGTCCTTATTATGAAGTATCCTCAATTGTGAACCTATTTACGATACTTTGTGCTAGAAATATTGTCACTCATATTCTTAACAACTTAAGAATAATATTTCTAACAAAATATCAATGGACCTTTTCTATTACACATAAATATATTATGTAAACAGAAAAGTGGAAATGCCTTTTATTAATAAAAATATGTACAAGATACATACTAAATGATATGCTCTAGGGCATACTACTAACAGTCACACATCTACACAAGTTAATCACTAAGAAAAATGTGATTTAATTTATTAATTAAATAGGTTTGGTTTGCAATAAGATTGCAAAGTCCCTAGCATGGCTTGAAACTAAATCTAGGTTGTTGGATGTATAGTATATGTTAAATTTATATTTAAAGTGTTTAAATATGAATTTAATTATGAGAAATTAATTAATGGAGATTAATTAATTAATTTATATTTGATATAACTTGATTAGAAGAGGAGAAATAATGATTTTGGGTTGAGAACTCAAAATTAAAATATAAGGGTAATTTAGCCATTTCACTTGGTGACATGTGGTACCATGAGATGGTGACACATGGCATTATTTAAGCTTGCCATTTGTCTTCCTATAATGTAAGATGATCAAAGTCAAGATTAAATATAGCTTTGACACTTGGCCTAATGTGATTGAGTCAATTAAAAATAAGATGCAATGAGGTGGTGACATGTGGCATAGGGTTTAAGTGACTTAATGACCTAATTATATAAAAAGGGAAAAAGAAAAGATGAAATATAACACTCTTATTTTCTCTCAAGGTGGTGGCACACTTTGCTCTTCCTCTGCTCTTGTTCTTTTCTCATCAATTCAAAGAGAATTGCCCAAATTCCTTTGAATTAAAATTGCTAGAAATTGTTTCTAGTGTCCTATACACATATACAACCTCTTAAAAGGCAAAAACCCAAATTTTAATTGGTTGGTAAGGCTTGAGAAGCTAATTTGGGGCTGCCCATTGGTGATCTTAGTGCGAACAAGCTAGAGGGATAACACTTGGGGTCCTAGGTGCTTCCTAAAGGTGCCAATTACATCTATAGTGTATCAAAAAGGTTAGTGCACATATTATTCTTTCAAATTAGGGTTCAATTGAATTAATTTGTTAATTCAAAAATCTTAAATGGCAAATGTAGATCCTAATACATATTAAAAGTGTTTTAATATACAATTGAGCATTGAAATTAATTAGGCACATAAGAGATGAGGCATGATGCATGAAACCCTAGAAGAAAATTTTTGAAATTCAATGCTCTAATGTAACAATTTTCATGCTTTCGCTCCTACAAGAGGGACTACAATTGGGGTCCCAAGAGCATCCAAAGGAAGAGGGATCCATTGATTGTATACCTTGGAGATTAGTACCCAAAATCTCTCTTTTAGTTAGGGTTTAATATATTAAATTCCTAAAGTTCAATTCTTGATGGCAAATGAAAGTTTAATTCATGTTAAAATGTGTTTTGGTATGCTTTTGGGCATTGTAAATTGATTAGGCACATAATTCATCAAGCATGATAAATGTAACCCTAGATTACTTTTTGAAATTCAAGGTTCTAATGCCCTAAATCCTTTGCTTCCTAGTTGTCAATTGGTATCAGAGCCACTATATTTGCCATTAAAATTGATTTTAAGGCTTACTTGTGTGATTGGGTTGAATTTGGGTTCATTTAAAGTTGGTTCAGATCAAGAAAACCTTAAAAATACCAAAATGCAGTAAGAAACACGACTTGGATAGTGTTCTGGGTTTTTACACGGCCCAGGGCGTGTTTTAGCGTACACGGGGCATGTTAACGTGTGCCCAGGGGCGTGTCGTTCCATGACAAGACCTGTGTTCCTCGCGCGCCTCACCTTGTGCCAAAGACAGCATTTACATGGGGTACCCATGTTTTGGCATGCCTCGGGCCGTGTAAATATTACACGGGCCGTGTTTTCTTTGAAGGGGCGTATTGGGCTTGGTTTTTGGGCCCATTATGTAATTGTTGTATAATTTAAAGCCAATAATTAAGCCCAACCCTAATTAAATGATTTAATTGGGAATTTCAATCACATAATTAATTTATGAAAATTATTTTCATGGAATTATATTGAGATTTAATTATGTGATTTTGATCAAATTATGATTGATTCAATGTAAGTGCTCACCATGGTGGCGGCATCAATGGTGCTCCATGGGTGTGCATGGTTTGGGCTTCCAATATACAACTGTTGTGTATTCAAGCCCATAATTAGGCCCATGCTTAATTAAATTGTTTATTTAAGAATTTTAATCACACAATTAAATTTTAAAAATTATTTTCAAGGTATTAAATTTGGAAAGAGTTTCTAAATTTAAATTTGTTTAAATGAGATTCAAATCTGAATTTTTAAATTTGTTTGAATGAGATTCAAATATGATTTTTTTTTTTTTAGTTGAATATGAGATATTCAATTTAATTTTAGTATGTATGTTTTATTTAATTGTTAAATGGTAATATGCATGATGGATGATCATGGACAATAAAATACCAATGTGATTGGATTTATTTCTTTTATTTTTCTTTGGGATGTAAAATAATTAATTTTATTTTAGTGGTATGTATTATAAGTGTTACAATAATTTGGGTTGTAATTTCATTTATTTAAGGACTTTAAAGTCCATATTCTTGTAAATTCACCTTGGTATGCCAAGGATTACAATTTAATGTGATTGTAAGAAGAACAAGGATGCCAAGAGCATTGGTGGGACCAGTGGGAGGAAATCAAGATCAAGTGTTGATCATGTACTCCTTCATCAACTCTTGTAAAATGAATAAATGAAATGCACCTAGGAATGCCCTGATTCAATTCTTGGTGGCTCAGAATTGAATCCCTTAGAAAGTCCATGATCATACCATATTAATTGTTTATCCATGTATGCATGAGATGTATAGGAATGCATGCAAGTATATGATATATGCATGCTAATTGGATAATGTGCAAAGTGAGACCATAATAGTAATTAAGCCGACCACTAAATCTTTTAAACAAATGATTAAGTTGGAAAAGGTATAATTAAAGTAATTATATCATGGGCCCTCCATTGAGGTAATTATTTTAAGAAATTTTAAATACTTGCATATGATACAGTTATTTAAGAGATTTTTTTTAAGAATAATTGTTAAGGATGAGATGTTGTAAATATGTAAATAGTTGATGGCCAATAATGGAAGTGCCTGAGGACATTAAAATTATTTGCATGTTTCTGGTTTAATGGGATAAACTTAACTAATGCAAGATAAATCAATAATGGATGTGCTTGAGATTTTGAGCATTAGGGGCTAGATAAATGATTGAACCTCACATGATATGTGATGGGCAAGGAGTTACTCACTTATAGTTTATTATAATTCCAATAATGGATGTGCCTGAGGATGATCAATAAGACTATAAGAATTCAATCACCCACTAGAAATCCATCCAACTAGGATTTTCGTTTCCTACTTTGGAAGTATAGGATTCGCGAGGACTTACTTATAGTTTATTGCAATTCCAATAATGGATGTGCCTGAGGATGATCAATAAGACTATAGGAATTCAATCACCCACTAGAAATCCATCCAACTAGGATTTTCGTTTCCTACTTTGAAAGTGTAGGCTTCGCCAAGTTAGTGGGAGGAATCACTTATAGTTTATTGTAATTCCAATAATGGATGTGCCTGAGGATGATCAAAAAGACTATAAGAATTCAATCACCCACTAGAAATCCATCCAACTAGGATTTTCGTTTCCTAATTTGGAAGTGTAGAATTCGCTAAGTTAGTGGGAGGACCAATTTGATTAAAAGACCATAATCATTTTGGTTAATTACTTGATATATTTTGTAACACCCTCACGGTAGCAACTCCATACATTCTACTATTCCGGTGACCGGTGTCGGTCCGGACAGCTAGAACGTCCGGAAAAATATTTAAACTAAAGTGAGGAACCATAATTAACTCAAATATTAATAAGAAAAATTTAGTAAAAATTTTAGAAATAAAATACAACCGAGTTAAACGAGCCGGTGCCCAAGCGATGGGTAAACCAGAGGGAAGTTGCGGTTCTCGCAACTAGGAGCCCTAGACCCGGGGAAAAATTCATAAAATAATTTTTGGGACTTCAGAGAAGGGTCATTGAGGTTCCTATGGCATTAGAATGCCAAGAAAATATTTAGAAAAATTTTTCAATCGGTACAGACAATTTTGACCCGTTAAGCCAAACGGAGGGCATTTTGGTCATTTCGCCTTCAGAGGTGATTTTTGGCCGACTTGTCCAGTTGAGTAAATAATTATTATGACATAAAATATGAATTAATATTGATGAAAAATTAATTTGAAGCTAGTAGAAAAGAAAAGAAAAGAAAAATACAAGAAAATGCCCATTTATGACATATGATGATGTCATTTACTTTCTCCCAACCAATCACCATTCAACAAGCTTTCTTAAATCACTTAAAAGAGACAAATGGACCTAAAAATTCTGCTCTTCTTCTTCTTCTTCTTCCTTCAATACGTGACCATGCCCAAAAGACCAAAGCAAGAGGACCAAAGGTTGGTCCCAATCCGGATACCCTGCAACAGCACCTGCATAAATGACCAAATGAACAGTAACTGTTCATTTGGCCATAACTCACTGTAGATATGGTCAATTGACCTGAAATTTTTACAGCAACAAGTTAAGACATAGGAAAACAACTTTCATCAAGAAACCTACCCCAAATTATGGCCAGAACCTAACCCAAATGGCAGTCACAGTCACTATTCATGTTACTGTAGATATGGTAAATTCTGCAGTTTGGCAATCCGGCCAGCTGTGGTTTTTGGACCATATCTGGAGCTACAAAACTCCAAATGGAGTGATTCAAAAAATGAAATTCAACTAGACAAAATAAGGAACAACTTTCATATTTACCATTTCCTCAAATTCCCACTGCAACAGGGCTTAATGGAACAGTAAAATTAGGCTTCAAAAACTGAAAATTCTGCCCTTTTGGTTTTAAGCATAGAAATGGTAATGGCAATCAATTCCAACAAGTTTTAAATACAAAATGTGGTATGTTTGGGGTGTTAAAACCAATACACCTATTTTCTATCCAAAAGTCAACATTTTTGTTGACCAATGAGGTGAATAGTGACACCAAAACTTGAAATTCAAAATTTGAAATTAGAAATGCATCTAGGGGACTTTAAATTGCAATTGGCAATTAATACTAGCAAATGTAAAACTCAAAATGTGGGATCTTGGTGTAATTAGAATTAACATATCCCTTAAGTATGAAGAAGTCAACATTTTGGTTGACTAGTAAGGTGAATAGTAATCAAAATGAGTAACAAACTAAGATGAAGACCTAGAACCAATTCTAAGCTTAAATGCTTAGAATTGTATGACAAATGTGGACTATGTATCTTAGTCAAAATTGTTAAAAGGAAATTAAGACCATAAATTTGAAATCCATGAAATTTTCATGGATTACTTGAAACATGATAAATAAGTCACCTAATTGATGTGAATAGATAGTTAGGGCTTATATGCCCATCACAAATGGAATTCATAAAATATTAGTAACTCAACTTGAAATATAAAATTTGTAATTACATAAGTAGATTCTTGAATGTATAAATGAGAAAGGAAAAATGTTTTGAATACAATGGTATATGTGAACCATTGTTTAGAATTGTGATCAATATGAATAACATAATGCATGAATAAATGAACCATATTAATGTATGAATGAGACATTAGTTCTCATTATTGTAGAGAGGAGAAGTATTTTGAGTACAATGGTATAAAAGGATAATTGATGTGAATTGTGATCCTATAAATGATCAAATGAATGTATGAACTATAATTGAAATTTATCATGAAATAATGATGTCATAAAACACAATATATTAATATTTAATGATATTATGTGCCCTTGTATTGCCTAGACATGTGTGTCAGATTGGATAGTTTGGCATGCCAATAGGGTATTATTTTAGCAGTACTGCGAAAGGCTTTATGCCTGTATTCATGGCTTTATGCCTGTATTCATGGCTTTATGCCCGTATTCATGGCTTTATGCCCGCACTCATGGCTTAACGCCCGATTATGTGTTATCATGGCTTTTTAGCCATACTGACTGCATACGTGGTTGACGTTCCGCGTCCCATGGTATGACGGCCCGAGGTACCGCGGTGTCCAGTGCCAACGACCCGTTATCCAGTTTAGTTAGCCTGTCGTAGGTTACTTGGGCAGTGTAATTTATTGAGATTAGTTAAGAATATTAGCAATTAAAAATATTAGAAATTAAATAAAATAAATGAGTAAGATGACCTAAAATAAATTAGGATAGTTATTTATTAGAAAGAATCGAAATGAACTGGATAGATATCAAAATTTACTTATTGTGAAATAATCTGAGACAACCTAGCAAGTATAGAGAAAATGCTAAAAGATTAGCAAAGAAAATTATAACATAAATGAATATTGCAAACGTGCTTATATAACAATATAAGCATAAATTTATTATTTTCAAATCATTTTTCTTTGTACATCATTACTGTACTTTGGCAAATAAACACTTTTGAAGAAGACTAAATTAGGATTAAACATATTAAATTCCATATGAATATAAATTGAGTATTTTTATAAATTCTGTATATTGTACATTATCATTGTGAATTTCGGAATTAAACGCTTCTAAAGAGAAACAAATGAGAACAAAAGATAATTAATATTAGACACATTGTATTAAATTAAATTAATTCTTAAATATTCAAATTATGCTTCGTTCTTTCTTTATTTGTATATTTTATTTTCTTGTTCTATTATTGCACCACTAAGCAGCAATGCTTAGCGCGATGGATTTGTTTCCTCGCGCAGGTACTTTGACTAAGATTTTTGGAGTCCAGATCTGCAGAAGTGCCTGAAGCATTCAAGGTTGTTAGCTCCTCAGCAATGCATGTAGATAGGGCCCATATAGATCCTATTTTGTATTTTGTATAAAATGCTAGATATGGTATTATGAAGTAAATTATGAAATTTTGTAATTATTTTGTAAATTATGTAAATTAAGGAAATTTGAAAATTTTGCTTATGTAATTTGAGAATGTTTACATATGAATTGAGTATGCATGGAAATGATTATGAAATTGAAATGTATGAATGAGATTTGAAATATGAGAAAATTATGAGAATGATTGATGAGATAATTATGATTAGCATGGATAAGACTTTATTCTGAAAATATTATTGAATTTCAAACAGGTGAATATTGAGATACGCCAAACGATAATAAAATAGGGGAAACTCAACTGGTTTCTCCGTTGAAAAATAATAATATTAAAATATAATGAGATCAAATTATGAAAGGAATAAAGTAAGATAAGATAGGGTGCTCCGGCACCGAATGTAGCACACTTTGCTCGGCTATACTGTAGTCGGGTGAGGGGTGTTACATATTTACTAATTAATCTAGTTATTTTATGTAGTTAATTTTCTGATAATAATGAGCACACAACAACCATCACCATTCAATATCCTTGCGAGCATACTTGATCATAATAGGTTGATAGGACCTAATCTTTCTGATTAGCTAAGAAATTTAAAACTTGTCTTGAACCTAGAACGTATTAGATATATTCTAGAATCAAAAGTTCCTGGTCCCTTACCTCCAGAGGCCACTTAAGAGGAATATGACACTTTGGATAAATGGAAGGAGCATGATATGAGAGCCAAGTGCTACACGCTTGTTTCTATGAGTAATGAGTTACAGAAGCAGTATGAAAATATACAAAGTGCAAGTGAGATCCTCTTTCACCTGCAAGAGTTGTATGGTGAGCATAGCAGGAATACTAGGTATGAGATATCTAGGCAACTATTTCAAATGAGGATGTCTGAGGGACAGAATGTTAGGGATCATGTCCACAAAATGATTCGGCTTATAGAGCAGCTGGAACATCTTAACTTTAACATGGATTTCCAATTGCAGACAGATTTGATCCTTCAGTCTCTACCTGAGTTATTTGGGAATTTTGTGACAAATTTCCATATGACTAAGCAGGAATACACCTTGGTTGGTTTACCTAACATGCTAGTAATTTCCAAAAATAATATGCCAGGCAATAAAGGAAAAGAGGTAGCTTTGATTGCATCTTCTTCTTATGTTGGAAAGTCCAAAAAGAAGAAGGGCAATAAGAATAAAAAACCTCAAGTTCCAGGACCTTCCAAGAAGATAGGCAAACAGAAAGGGAAAACCAAAGCTAATGGAAGCAAAGGAAAGTGTTTCCACTGCCAGAAGGATGGGCACTAGAAAAGGTATTGCCCATAGTATCTTACTTCTCTGAAGAACAAGAAGGATACACCTTCAGAAGGTATGTCTATATCTTGTTATTTAGATGCTGATGATGCTCATAGTTCATCTACAGCCTGGGTTTTAGATACTGGTGCCAGTTCTCACATTTCTTATGTTATGCAGGAACTAGCAAATAGTAGCAGCTTGCATGCTAGAGATGTTAGACTCCGGATTGGCGATGGCTCAACTGTTGACGCTTTAGCCATAGGATCTAAATCCTTTTACATGTGTGGACATGTTATGTGTTTGAATAATATTTTGTATGTACCTGATGCTTTTAAAAACATCATTTCTATATCTAGTTTGACAAGAAATGGTTATGAATTTTAGTTCACAAATGATGTTTGCAATATTTATTTTGGAAATAAATATGTTGGCTCGGGTTATATGCATGATGGTCTTCATTATGTGGATAATAGTGATAAACACAAATTGAATGCAAGCAATTTAAATGAATGCAATGCCATAATGAAAATCAACTTAAGTTCAAAATATATTTGGCACTTAAAATTAGGTCATGTTACAGAAGATAGGATTGCAAAACTGGAGAAAATGGGGATTTTATCCTCATTGGGTTCTGAACCTACTCCAACTTGTGAATCCTGCCTTCAAGGCAAAATGACTAGATCACCCTTTGTTGGACAAGGACTAAGAGCTAAAAAAATATTTTTGAGCTAATACACAGTGATGTATGTGGTCCATTTAAGGAAATTTCTAGAGGCGGTTTTCATTACTTTGTTACCTTTACTGATGATAAATCAAGGTTTGGGTATTTATATTTGATGAAATACAAACATGAATCCTTTGAAAAGTTCAAATAATTTAAATCTGAAGTAGAAAATCAAACAGAAAAAAGTATTAAAACTCTTCGATCAGATCGTAGAGGTGAATACATAAGTACTGAATTTGATGAATACTTAAAAGAGCATGGCATTGTTTCTCAGTTGACTCCTCCAGGAACGCCACAGCTGAATGGTGCATCTGAAAGGAGAAATCGTACCCTATTAGATATTGTACGTAGTATGATGAGCTATACTAAAATGGCAATCTCTTTTTGGGGATTTGCATTAGAATCAGCTTTGCATTTTCTGAATAGGATTCCATCAAAATCAGTTTCTTCCACACCTTATGAGATATGGCATGGAAGAAAACCGAGTTTTAAGCATGTTAAGATTTGGGGTTGTCCAGCTTATATAAAAAAGCTAAACACTGATAAATTGGAAACTAGATCAGAAAAAGGTTGATTTGTTAGATATCCAAAAGAAAGTTTTGGATATTATTTTTATTTGCCTACATTACAGAAGGTTGTGGCAAGCAGAGATGCCATATTTTTTGAACAACAGTTTATTAAAGAAAGAGGCAATGGAAGGCAAATAGAGTTAGAATTGGAGAATTTTGATCAACCAATAGATCAAATGGATATAGATCCATCTAGTTAACCTACACCTATTAATGAAACATCTATAGTAATTCCTCGTAGATCAACTAGGATATCTTACCCACCAGTGAGATATGGTTTTCATCATAATGATGAACAAGAGTTGTTTACTCATGAAGAACTAGATTATGGATATGATCCACTTACCTAAGAAGAAGCTATATCAGATATAGGCTCTTCAAAATGGATTGAAGCTATGAAGTCTGAAATTGACTCCATGTATAAAAACCAAGTTTGGGACCTTGTTGACCCACCTGAAGGTATTGTACCTATAAGGAATAAATGGGTTTTCAAGAAGAAAAATTGGTTCTGATGGAAAGGTAGAGACCTATAAAGCAAGGCTAGTAGCGAAAGGGTTTAGGCCAAAGGCAAGGAATCAACTATGAGGATACTTTCTCGCCTGTTGCCATGCTTAAATCAATAAGGATTCTATTAGCAATAGCTGCATACTATGATTATGAGATTTGGCAGATGGATGTCAAAACAGCTTTTCTCAATGGATAAATTGAAGAAAACATTTTCATGGAATAACCTAGGGGTTTTGAATCCCAAGATAGTTCCAAGGTATGCAAGCTAAAGTGATCCATTTATGGGTTGAAATAAGCTTCGAGGAGTTAGAACATCCATTTTGATGAAGCCATTAAGTCATTTGGTTTTATAAAAAATGTGGATGAACCATGTGTATATAAGAAGGTTAGTGATAGTGCTATCACTTTCCTTGTCTTATATGTGGATGGCATTCTATTGATAGGTAATGACATAGGTATGTTGACAACTGTAAAATTATGGTTGTCAAATACATTCTCCATGAAAGACTTAGGGGAGGCAACCTATATTCTTGGAATTCGCATCTATAGAGATAGAGCGAAAATAATAATTACTTTATCCCAAAGTCTATACTTGGAAAATGTGTTAAAGAGGTTTAACATGCTTGATTCCAAGAGAGGATTGCTACCAGTTAGACATGGTATCCACCTTTCTAAAGAGATGTCTCCAAAGACACCTAAAGAAAGAGATAAAATGGTCAGGATTCCATATGCTTTGGCTATTAGAAGTTTCATGTATGCAATGATGTGTACCAGGTAGAATATCGCACATGCTTTTAGTTTGACTAGCAGGTTTCAATCCAATCCAAGTTTGGAACACTGGATAGCTGTCAAGAATATCCTTAAGTACTTGAGAAGAACTAAGGATTTATTCTTGATTTATGGGGATGGTGATTTGCAATTGGATGGTTATATTGATTCTAATTTTCAATCAGATATTGATGATAGAAAGTCTACCTCTGGGTTTGTGTTCATTTGTAATGGAGGTGCAGCCAGTTAGAAAAGTTCCAAACAGAGTACGACTGCTAATTCCACTACAGAGGCTGACTATATTGCTGCATCAGATGCTACAAAAGAGGATGTTTGATAAAGAAGTTTGTGTCAGAACTTGCAGTAGTTCCTTCCATTGAGTCAGCAGTTCCTCTCTATTGGGACAACAATGGAGCGGTCATACAGGCTAAGGAACCCCGGTCTCACTAGAAATCCAAATACATAGAAAGGCGTTACCACGTTATCAGAGAGATAGTTGGACGAGGCGATGTAGCCAAATAGAAAATAGTATCAGCTGAAAATCCAGCTAATCCATTCACTAAGCTTATGTCACCAGATCAGTTAGACTAACATCTTGAGAAGATGGGTCTAAGATATTACAATGAATGACTCTAGTACTAGTGGAAGATTGAAGGAGCGAAAGCGTGAAAAACACAAGATTATACCATTGAATTCAAAAATTTTCACCTAGGGTCACATGCACCATGCAAGATTTATTTTTATCTATTTGATTTCAATGATAAACAACATATTAAAACTCTTTTAATATGTTTTTGGATCTGTGTTTGCCATTTAAGATTTTAAAATTAATCAGATTAATTTTAGAACCCTAGATTAAATCAAGAACGATTACACTAACCTCTTGATGTGCTGCAGCGTGTCTGCGCCTTTGAGATTCGTCTTCAGGACACCAGATGTTGTCCCTCTAGCTTGTCCACACCAAGAACACCTATGGCAGCCCTTGAACAGCCTCTAAAGCTTTTTCTAGTAATTAGAAATTCAAGTTCTGCCTTTTAAGAGATTAGAGATGTAAACAGGACACTAGAAACAATTTCTAGTGTTCTTAATTCAAGAGATTGATGGCTAATCTCTTTGAATTGATGAGAGATGAAGAAGAATAGCTGGAGAGGCTCAAAGTGGCGTGACATATGAGAGGAGAGGCTGCTGGTTATGTTTTCTTTTCATAACCACACTTAAATAGCTAGGTTAACACATTAAACCCTAGCCACATGTCACCTTTTGATTAGCTCTAGGTTTAAGTGACCCAATAACATTGTGCCAAGTGTCAAACCTATATTTAATCTTGATTTTAATCATCTTACATGATTAAAAAAACATTTGGCAAGCTTATGTGTTATGCCATGTGTCACAATCTCATGGTGCCACGTGTCCTGTAATGAAATGACCAAAATGCCCCTGTGTCTTAATTTTGAGTTCTTAACCCAAAATAATTATTTTCTTCTTCTAATTAATTTATATCAAATATAAATTAATTAATTAATCTCTATTAATTAATTTCTCATCAATTAAATTCATATTTAAACACTTTAAATATAAATTTAATTTATACTACACATCCAATAATCTAGATTTGGTTTCAAGTCATGCTAGGGACTTTGCAATTTAATTGCAAACCAAATCTATTTAATTAATCAATTAAACTCTTTAATTAATTAATTAAATCATATTTAAATAGGTGATAACTTGTGTATGTGTGTGACTTACTAGGCTCATCACTAATTGGCAATGAGACATGATATCAACTCTTAATATCATCAGAACTCTTTGTTACCATAAATGATTTCTCTAAATCATTTTATGAACCTCATAGACCATGGTTAACACCTAGCATAGCATGCCATGGCCACCCAATTAGTAATAAGATTTACCTTAAATGAACCTATAATCATATGTTACCATGCACTAGAATCTCTCTGTTACAAAATCCCAACTCAAGCTGGAGTCATTGTTTATGTCAAACTCCATTTGCTATGAATATTATGTTCTCTTTTAATTCCAGTTCTTGATTAAAAAGATTTTCTCATCAGAAACTCTTTTCTGAATAAATCTATCTGTCCTGGCCAGGAACTTGAAACATCAAGAATAATTAAATGAACATAGGATTTTATCTCTATTTACTTAGAGGAACAGATTCCATCTTGATCAACACCTACCTCCATATATAACTAGTAGGAGCCAACACATGCCCATATACCCATACACAATACAAGTATGAAAGCAGTATCAAACTCAAACTACCTATATACAAGATAACTGTGCTATCTCAGGTCTAAAGATTATATGCACTGATATGATTTATGACAAAACATTGACAAGAGTAAACTCCATGTGCTTGTCATAAGCGTCACTGGTTCGGCCTACTTAATATTTATAAGTGCCTATCATGTTTGTTATATGGCATGAGACTCACCATTCCATCTTATTTATATCTCATATAAATAACTTGGGAACAAACATGAATACAATCTTTCTGGATAAGTGATGTCCTTATTATGAAGTATCCTCGATTGTGAACCTATTTATGATACTTTGTGCTAGAAATATTGTCACTCATATTCTTAACAACTTAAGAATAATATTTCTAACAAAATATCAATGGACCTTTTCTATTACACATAAATATATTATGTAAACGAAAAAGTGGAAATGCCTTTTATTAATAAAATTATGTACAAGATACATACTAAATGATATGCTCTAGGGCATACTACTAACAATCTCCCACTAGCACTTGGAAGACTTGCACTAAGAATTGCAAGTCTTCCCCTAAGTCTTTCATGGAGAATGTATTTGACAACCATACCTTTATAGTTGTCAACATACCTGTGTCATTACCTATCAACAGTATGTCATCCACATATAAGACAAGGAAAGTGATAGCACTGTCACTAACCTTCTTATATACACATGGCTCATCCTCATTTTTGATAAAACCAAAGGATTTAATGGCTTCATCAAAACGGATGTTCCAACTCCTCGAAGCTTGTTTCAACCCATAAATGGATCGCTTTAGCTTGCATACCTTGGAACCATCTTGGGATTCAAATCCCCTAGGTTGTTCCATGAAAATGTTTTCTTCAATGTATCCATTGAGAAAAGCTGTTTTGACATCCATCTGCCAAATCTCATAATCATAGTATGCAGCTATTGCTAATAAAATCCTAATTGATTTAAGCATGGCAACAGGCGAGAAAGTCTCCTCATAGTCTATTCCTTGCCTTTGGCGAAACCCTTTCGCTAGTAGCCTTGCCTTATAGGTCTCTACCTTTCCATCAGAACCAATTTTCTTCTTGAAAACCCATTTGTTCCCTATAGGTACAATACCTTGGTGGGTCAACAAGATCCCAAACTTGATTCTTATACATGGAATCAATCTCGGATTTCATAGCATCAATCCATTATGAAGAGTCTATATCTGATATAGCTTCTTCATAGGTAAGTGGATCATCTCCATGATCTACTTCTTCATGAGTAGACAACTCTTGTTCTTCTTCATGAAGAAAACCATATCTCACCGGTGGGTGAGATACTGGTTGTTCTACGAGGAACAGTGTAGATGTTTCATCAATGGGTATAGGTTGATTAGATGGATCTATATCCATCGATGCGATTGGTTGGTCGAAATTCTCCAATTCTAACTCTATTTGCCTTCCTTTGCCTCCTTCTTGAACAAACTGTTGTTCAAGAAATGTGGCATCTCTACTTATCACAATCTTTTATGAAGTAGGCAAATAAAAATAATATCCAAAACTATCTTTTGGATATCCAACAAATCGACCTTTTTCTGATCTGGTCTCCAATTTATCAGTGTTCAGCTTTTTGAAATAAGCTGGACAACCCCAAATCTTAACATGCTTAAGACTTGGTTTTCTTCCATGCCATATCTCATAAGGTGTGGAAGAAACTGATTTTGATGGAATCCTATTCAGAATATATAAAGCTGATTCTAATGCAAATCCCCAAAAGGAGATTGGCATATCAGTATAGCTCATCATACTACGTACCATATCTAATAGGGTACGATTTCTCCTTTCAGATACACCATTCAGCTGTGGCGTTCCTGGAGGAGTCAGCTAAGAAACAATGCCATGCTCTCTCAAGTATTCATCAAATTCAGTACTCAAATATTCACCTCCACGATCTGATCGAAGAGCTTTAATATTCTTTCCTGTTTGATTTTCTACTTCAGATTTAAATTCTTTGAACTTTTCAAAGGATTCATGTTTGTATTTCATCAAATACAAATACCCAAACCTTGATTTAGCATCAGTAAAGGTAATAAAATAATGAAAGCCCCCTCTAGCCATTTCTTTAAACGGACCACATACATCACTATGTATTAGTTCCAAAATATTTTCAGCTCTTAGCCCTTGTCCAACAAAGGGTGATCTAGTCATTTTGCCCTGAAGGCAAGATTCACAAGTTGGAGTAGGCTCAGAGCCCAATGAGGATAAAATCCCCATATTCTCCAATTTTGTAATCCTATCTTCTGCAACATGACATAACCTTTACGTGCCAAATATATTTTGAACTTGAGTTGGTTTTCACCATGGCATTGCATTCATTTAGATTGCTATACTCTGGCCAGTGGAAACACTTTCTTATTGGCAATGGAAACACTTTCCTGTTGGTAATGGAAACACTTTCCTGTTGGCAGTGGAGACACTTTCCTTTGCCTTTATCAGCTTTAGTCTTCCTTTTATGTTTAGCTATTTTCTTAGAAGGACCAGGAATCTGAGGTTTCTTTTTCTTATTGCCCTTTTTCTTGTTGGACTTTCCAGCAGAAGAAGATGCAACCAAAGCTACCTCTTTTCCTTTATTGCCTGGCATATTCTTTTGGGCAATAACCAGCATGTTGAGTAAATCAGCTAAGGTGCATTCCTGTTTAGTCATATGGAAATTTGTCACAAAATTCCAAAAAGACTCAGGAAGGGACTGAAGGATCAAATCCGTTTGTAGTTGGAAATCCATGTTGAAGTCAAGATGTTCCAACTGCTCAATCAGCCGAATCATCTTGTGGACATGATCCCCAACATTCTGTCCCTCAGACATCCTCATACGAAATAGCTGTCTAGATATCTCATACCTAGCATTCCTGCTGTGCTCACCATACAACTCTTGTAGGTGAAGGAGGATCTCACTCGCACTCTGCATGTTCTCATGTTGCTTCTGTAACTCATTACTCATAGAAGCAAGCATGTAACACTTAGCTCTCATATCATGCTCCTTCCACTTGTCCAAAGTTTCATGTTCCTCTTGTGTGGCCTCTGGAGGTAAGGGACCAGGAACATTTGAATCTAGAACATATCCTATATGTTTAAGGTTTAGGACAAGTTTCAAATTTCTTAGCCAATCAGAAAGATTAGGTCCTGTCAACCTGTTGTGATCAAGTATGCTTGCAAGGATATTGGATGGTGGTGGTTGTTTTGTGCTCATTTTTATCAAAAAATTAACTGCATAAAATAACCAGATTAATTAGTAAATGTATCATGTAATTAACCAAAATGATTATGGTCTTTTAATCAAATTGGTCCTCCCACTAACTTAGCGAATCCTACACTTCCAAAGTAGAAAACGAAAATCCTAGTTGGATGGATTTCTAGTGGGTGATTGAATTCTTATAATTTTATTGATCATCCTCAGGTACATCCATTATTGGAATTACAATAAACTATAAGTGAGCAACTCCTTGCCCATCACATCTCATGTGAGGTTCAATCCTTTTGCTAGCCCCTAATGCTCAAAATCTCAGGTACATCCAATATTGACTTATCTTGCATTAGTTAAGTTGATCCCATTGAGCCAGTAATTATGCAAATAATTTTAATGTCCTCAGGTACATCCAATATTGGCCACCAAACCATTTACATATTTACAACTTCTCATGCTTAACAATTATTCTTAAGAAAATCTCTTAAATTAATTGCATCTCATGCAACTATTTAAAATTTCTTAAAATAATTGCCCCAATGGAGGGCTTATGCTATAATTACTTTAATTATAGCATTTCCAACTTAATCATTTGTTTGGAAGATTTTATAGCCATCCTAATTACAATTAAGGTCTCACTTTGCACATTATCCATTTAGCATGCATATATCATATAATTGCATACATTCCCATACATCTCATGCATTCATGGATAAGCAGTAAATATGGCATGATCATGGACTTTCTAAGGGATTCAATTCTGAGCCACCAAGAATTGAATCAGGGCATTCCTAGGTGCATTTCATTCATTCATTTTACAAGAGTTGTTGAAGGAGTACATAATCAACACTTGATATTGAATTCCTCCCACTGGTCCCACCAATGCTCTTGACCTCATTGAACTTCTTGCAATCCAATATTACATTGTAATCCTTGGCATACCAAGGCGAATTTACAAGAACTTAAATAAATGAAATTACAACCCAAAAATATTACAAACTTAATAATACATGCCCAAAATAAATTAAAATAAATTAATTAATTTACAATCCCAAAGAAACATAAAAGAAATAAATCCAATCACATTGGTCTTTTATAGTCCATCATCATCCATCATGCATATCACTATTTAATAATTAAATAAAACATACATACTTAAATTAAATTGAATATCTCATATTCAACTTAAAAATCCAGATTTGAATATGATTCAAATAAATTTAAAAATTGAGATTTGAATCTCATTCAAACAAATTTAAAAATTCAGATTTGAATCACATTCAAACAACTTCAAAAATTCAGATTTGAATCACATTCAAACATTTTTTAAAAAATCAGATTTGAATCACATTCAAATATTTTTTAAAAAATCAGATCTGAATTTTATTGAATCAATTTTAAAAAATCAGACTTAAATATGATTCAAACAACTTTAAAAATTCAGATTTGAATCACATTCAAACAACTTTTAAAATTCAGATTTGAATCACATTCAAACATTTTTTAAAATTCTGATTTGAATCATAATTTAATTGTGTGAATAAAACAACTAATTAAACACTTTAATTAGTCAAAGAATAGGCCTTAGATCATACAACAATTGCAGAATTAAAAGCCAAACCTTGAACCACCCATGGAACCATTGTTGCCACCACCAATGGTGGCTTCACCATGTGTGACGCCACACCTCATGAACCAACCAGCATTGAATCTCTTGATCTCATGATCAAACACACAATTAAATTATATAATCAACAATCTAAATGGCAAATATAGTGGCTCTGATACCAATTGAAGGAACGGAAGCGTGAAAAACACAAGATTATACCATTGAATTCAAAAATTTTCACCTAGGGTCACATGCACCATGCAAGATTTATTTTTATCTATTTGATTTCAATGATAAACAACATATTAAAACTCTTTTAATATGTTTTTGGATCTGTATTTTCCATTTAAGATTTTAAAATTAATCAGATTAATTTTAGAACCCTAGATTAAATTAAGAACGATTACACTAACCTCTTGATGTGCAGCAGCGTATCTGCGCCTTTGAGATTCATCTTCAGGACACCAGATGTTGTCCCTCTAGCTTGTCCACACCAAGAACACCTATGGCAGCCCTTGAACAGCCTCTAAAGCTTTTTCTATTAATTAGAAATTCAAGTTATGCCTTTTAAGAGATTAGAGATGTAAACAGGACACTAGAAACAATTTCTAGTGTTCTTAATTCAAGAGATTGATGGCTAATCTCTTTGAATTGATGAGAGATGAAGAGAAATAGCTGGAGAGGCTCAAAGTGGCGTGACAAATGAGAGGAGAGGCTGCTGGTTATGTTTTCTTTTCATAACCACACTTAAATAGCTAGGTTAACACATTAAACCCTAGCCACATGTCACCTTTTGATTAGCTCTAGGTTTAAGTGACCCAATCACATTGTGCCAAGTGTCAAACCTATATTTAATCTTGATTTTAATCATCTTACATGATTAAAAAAAACATTTGGCAAGCTTATGTGTAATCCCATGTGTCACCATCTCATGGTGCCACGTGTCACACTGTGAAATGACCAAAATGCTCCTGTGTCTTAATTTTGAGTTCTTAACCCAAAATAATTATTTTCTTCTTCTAATTAATTTATATCAAATATAAATTAATTAATTAATCTCTATTAATTAATTTCTCATCAATTAAATTCATATTTAAATACTTTAAATATAAATTTAATTTATACTACACATCCAATAATCTAGATTTGGTTTCAAGTCATGCTAGGGACTTTGCAATTTAATTGCAAACCAAATCTATTTAATTAATCAATTAAACTCTTTAATTAATTAATTAAATCATATTTAAATAGGTGATAACTTGTGTATGTGTGTGACTTACTAGGCTCATCACTAATTGGCAATGAGACATGATATCAACTCTTAATATCATCAGAACTCTTTGTTACCATAAATGATTTCTCTAAATCATTTTATGAACCTCATAGACCATGGTTAATAACTAGCATAGCATGCCATGGCCACCCAATTAGTAATAAGATTTACCTTAAATGAACCTATAATCATATGTTAACATGCACTAGAATCTCTCTGTTACAAAATCCCAACTCAAGCTGGAGTCATGGTTTATGTCAAACTCCATTTGCTATGAATATTATGTTCTCTTTTAATTCCAGTTCTTGATTAAAAAGATTTTTCTCATCAGAAACTCTTTTCTGAATAAATCTATCTGTCTGGCCAGAACTTGAAACATCAAGAACAATTAAATGAACATAGGATTTTATCTCTATTTACTTAGAGGAACAGATTCCATCTTGATCAACACCTACCTCCATATATAACTAGCAGGAGCCAACACATGCCCATATACCCATACATAGTACAAGTATGAAAGCGATATCAAACTCAAACTACCTATATACAAGATAATCTGTGCTATCTCAGTCTAAAGATTATATGCACTGATATGATTTATGACAAAACATTGACAAGAGTAAACTCCATGTGCTTGTCATAAGTGTCACTGGTTCGGCCTACTTATCATTTATAAGTGCCTATCATGTTTGTTATGTGGCATGAGACTCACCATTCCATCTTATTTATATCTCATATAAATAACTTGGGAACAAACATGAATACAATCTTTCTGGATAAGTCATGTCCTTATTATGAAGTTTCCTCGATTGTGAACCTATTTATGATACTTTGTGCTAGAAATATTGTCACTCATATTCTTAACAACTTAAGAATAATATTTCTAACAAAATATCAATGGACCTTTTCTATTACACATAAATATATTATGTAAACGGAAAAGTGGAAATGCCTTTTATTATTAAAAATATGTACAAGATACATACTAAATGATATGCTCTAGGGTATACTACTAACACTTTTAGCCCTTGTCCAAGAAAGGGTGATCTAGTCATTTTGCCTTGAAGGCAAGATTCACAAGTTGAAGTAGGCTCAGAGCCTAATGAGGATAGAATCCCCATTTTCTCCAATTTTGCAATCCTATCTTCTGCAACATGACATAACCTTAAGTGCCAAATATATTTTGAACTTGAGTTGGTTTTCAACGCGGCATTGCATTCATTTAGATTGCTATACTCTGGCCAGTGGAAACACTTTCTTACTGGCAATGGAAACTGTGACACCCCTTACCCGTGTACAGTATACCCGAGTAAGTATGCCACACGGTGTACCGGCACACTCTAATATTCCTCAATTAATTTATACAATGCTTTTGCATATAATTTACGAAATACAATTTATTTAAACCCTTTATCAAAAGTATCATTTATTTAAGGTTCCGAAAATTTTTAAAGAAAATCCGGCGGAGTACCGGCTAAAAATGGAGAAAACCATTCTTCGAAACCTGTTAAAAACACTTCCAATATTTTTATTTCATCATCACAAACTCCAATATCCAAAATCTCAACAATATTTCTCAAACATCCATTATCAACACTAAACTCAATATCAAGATTTCCACATTTCAATTTCGATTTTCATTCATCATTCACATGTGATGTTCGCATATAAATCACAAGTAAACATTTACTATTCCATTAACAAATACAATTTTCATAATTTACATATACATCAATATACATTACACAAGTTTAATTACATATGAAGAAAAATCTGCTACAAAATATCAAAATGACAAAATGACACCTAGTGCCCTACCAATGCACTGCAGGTAGTGAGGTGACACGGACACGGTGCAGAACTGCCGGATGGACTCACCCAGTCTGAGGTCTACTGGGCTCACGATCAGGATCTCCAGTACCTACGCGTGGCAAAAGCAACGCGCTAAGCAATAATGCTTAGTGGTGCAATAATAAAATAAAAGAAAATAGCATATATAAATATGTATTGCATGTGCATGTTTTGTTTGTCATGTATTTGTATATTCATTCCTTTATTTCTTCTACATTGCTCATTTTCATTCATTTGGTTGCCCAAGTAACCTACACTAGACGACTGGACTGGATAACGGGTAAACTGGCACTGGGTACCTAGTACCTCGGGCCGTCACACCATCGGTCACATATGCATCTCCCGGTGTGCAGAGCGACTAACAAGTGTAAATAATATCGGGCACAAGGCCAAGTCTCAATGCAAAGTCGAATGGCTAAAAGCCATGAAATCACAGAATGGCATTTTTGCCATGTGCGATCGCTAATGAACCCTATTGACATGCCAAACTATCCAAACCAATCTTGTTAGGTATACTAGGGCATTTGAAACTCTTAAATTCGTCAATTTGTGAATTTCAACTTTTTTGGTGTTACTATTCATCATTGGTAAACAAAAATGTTGACTTTTGGAATAAAAATATGTACATTGCCTTTGGCACTCCCAACATATCACATTTGGTGTTTAAAACTTGTTGGCATTAAGTGTTAATGCAATTTCAAAGTGTAACCCACACAAGCAGAAAATTTCAGTTTTGGTGAGTCAACTTCACTGTTCCATTGGACACTGTTACTGTTGGAATTTGAAGAAATGCAAAACATGAAAGTTGTTCCTTATTTTGTCTAGTTGAATTTCCTTTTTTGAATCACTCCATTTGGAGTTTTGTAGCTCCAGATATGGCTCAAAAACCCAGGCTGTCCAGATATGCAGTCTGCAGAAATTTACCATATCTACAGTGCACGAACAGTGACTTGAGTCACTTGGTTGAATGGGTTCTGGCCATAATTTGGGGTAGGTTCCTTCATTAAAGTTGTTTGTCTATGTCTTAACTTGTTTCTGTAAAAATTTCAGACCAATTGACCAAATCTACAGTGAGTTATGGCCAAATGAACAGTTACTATTCATTTGGCAAATTCTGCAGCATTCAGTGCAGGGCATCCGGATTGTGGCTGAGTTTTGACCCTTTTGCTTTGGTCTTTTGGGCATGGTTTCTTCAGCAAAAATGTGCCATTATAAGCCTAGTTTCATGTCCAATTGGCCAAACTTCAATTGGACTACCACTGCCCAAGTTATGGCAGTGCAAAGGGACTGAAATTTCAGTCCCTATGCTGCTGTCCATAGGGCAGTTTATACTTTCACTTTACCATCCCATTTTTCAGTTCTAATTAGGGTCAACCTACCTAAAATGGTCACTAATTGACCATTAAAAAGTCCTCTAACCATTTCCAAAGCTAAGTCACCATTTCACCTTCCCAAACCCTAATGTTCAACTAAGTTTACTCATAAACCTTGTCTAACATACTTAGTTCAATCTTCATGCCTTTTAATACCTTAACCATGATTTCCAACCACTCTAAGTTTGTTAAACAATCAACCTCATACTCTCATAGGGCTGCTGAAAATTTAAAGTATCATAACACATGTAATTTACTTGAATTCCTTGCAATTTCTTAGCTCAAATGATGTTCTAACTAAGTTTAAAAGAAGAAGAATGAAATTTGTAGCACTAACCTCACTTTAACCTCTTGTAGGCAAATTTTTCCAAGCTAAATCTTCACTTCCTTTCCTTTTCTTGGCTGCCAAAAGGTCATGCAAGGTGTTAGGAAAAATTTTAATGAAAGTGACTTAGGGTTTTGAGGTGAGGTTTGAGAGATTTGCAAGCTTGATTGATGAAGAAAATGGAGGGTTTCTCTTGGCTATGGTGTGGCAGAATTTGGGAAGAAGGAGCTGATCACGTTTTGAATTTCCTTTAGTCTTTATTTTGTCCCTTTTAAGTGTTTTAAAGATGCTTGTTTGAATGCAATTGGTGGGGACTTATAAGTGACATCATAAAGATGTCATAAATTGCTTTTTATGGATTTTTCTTTCCTTTTCTTTTCTAATCATTTTCAATTCAATTTTTAACAATATTTATTCATATTTTATGTCACAATATTTATTTACTCAACTGGGCAAGTCGGCCAAAAATCACCTCTGAAGGCAAAATGACCAAAATGCCCTCCGTTTGGCTTAACGGGTCAAAATTGTCTGTACCGATAGAAAAATTTTTCTAGGTATTTTCTTGGCATTCTAATGCCATGGGAACCTCAATTACCTTTCTCTGGAGTCCCAAAAATTATTTTATAATTTTTCCCCCTGGTCTAGGGCTCCTCGTTGCGAGAACCGCAACTTCCCTCCGGTTACCCATCGCTTGGGCACCGGCTCGTTTCACTTGGTTGTATTTTATTTCTAAAATTTTTACTAAATTTTTCTTATTAATATTTGAGTTAATTATGGTTCCTGTCTTTAGTTTAAATATTTTTCCGGACATTCTAGCTGTCCGGACCGACACCGGTCACCGGAACAGTAGGATGTACGGAGTGGTTATCGGGAGGGTGTTACAACTCTTCCCCTCTAATTTAAATTTCGTCCTCGAAATTTACCTGATGCAAACAGTTGAGGGAACTGTTGCCTCATCGTCTCTTCACTTTCCCAAGTTGCCTCCTCGGTGTTGTGGTGCCTCCAAAGCACTTTCACCAATGGAATCGCTTGTTTCTCAACTCTTTCACTTCGAGCCAAGATCCGTAGAGGTTCTTCTTCATATGTCAAATCATTTGTATTTCAATTTCTTCTCTGGAGATGACATGTGAAGGATCCAGCGGTATCTTACGAGCATGGACACGTGGAACACATTATGGATCTTGTCCACTCACGGTGGTAAAGCTAGCCTATAGGCCACTGGACCCACACGTTCAATGACTTCATAGGGGCCAATGAACCTAGGGCTCAACTTACCTTTTCTTCCAAACCTCAACACTTTCTTCCATGGTGACACCTTGAGGAACACTTTGTCGCCAACCACATATTCTATTTCTTTTCTCTTGAGTTGGCATAAGATTTACATGCATGCGAGGCAATCTTTAAGTTGGCTTTGATTGATTTCACCTTCTCCTCACTGTTTCACAGTGCGGCCCTACCGATTTGTCTTCGCCCAATTCAGTCCAAAGACTGCTGAGTTCTACATTTTCTTCCATACGATTGCTTCATATGGGGCCATTTGAATGCTAGCTTGGTAGCTATTGTTGTATGCAAATTACGCGATGGGAGGTATCTATCGACTTCCCTCAAACTCAATGACACAACTCCTCGGCATATCCTCAAGGACACGACAAGTATTTCACGTTATTGTTATCATTTCAATTCAATATTTGTATCAATTTCATTGGTTTCAATTATTTACGGATTACTCTTTCGATTGCCCATCCGTTTGAGGATGGAAAGTCATCTTTGAAATGGAGTTGTGTACCCAAGGATTCATGCAACTTCTTCCAAAATCTCGATGTAAACCTTGGGTCTCGATCGGATATGATGGAAAGTGGGATTCCATGCGATCTAACTATCTCACTAATATACAATTCGCTAACCTCTCTAGTGAGTAGTCGGTCTAATCGGCGAGAAAGTGTCTTGACTTTGTCAACCTATCAACTATCACCCATCTTGCATCATGTTTCTTCCGGTGAGAGGTAGACCACTTACAAAATCCATGGTGACCGATCCCATTTCTATTCGGTATGCATATAGGTGTAGCAAACTGATGGAACTTGATGTTCGCCTTGACTTGCTGACATGTCAAGCATTTAGTCACATAGTCAGCTATGTCTTTCTTCATACCAGGCCACCAATACTGAAGCTTCAGATCATGGTACATCTTGGTGCTTCCTGGGTGCATAGCATATACACTGGTGTGTGCCTCTTTTAGAATCTTGGTCTTCAATTCCCCATTATAGTACACACAGTCTTCCTTTGTATCTGAGACACCCATCGACTTTCACCCCATAGTCGATTGCTTTTCCCACGGGATTTTGCTCATAATAGCCATTAGCTTCTCATCTACCTTACGCCCATCTAAAATCTGCTGTATGAGTTTGGCCTCACTGCAACTCAGCCAAGATAGCTCCATCACAAACTAAAGATAGACGGGCATTCAATGATCTCAAGGTGTCATGGATTTTACGCTCAAAGCATCAGCAACTACATTTGCCTTCCCAGGATGGTAATCAATTATACAGTCATAGTCCTTCAGGAACTCAATCCATCGCTTCTGTCTAAGGTTGAGCTCCTTCTGGGTTGGCAAATATTTTAGGATCTTGTGGTGCGTGTAAATGTAGCACTTTTCACCATACAAGTAATGCCTTCATATCTTGATCTGAAGATAATTGCCGCAAGCTCTAGATCATGGGTAGGGTAGTTACGTTGATGTGGCCTTAGGTATGCGGAAGCATAGGCGATCACTTTCCCCTCTTGCATCAATACACACCTAACCCATTATGTGAGGCATCACTATAGACCACAAAGTCCTTTAGGACCTTTGTGTGTTAACACTGGTGCCTCTGTCAACATAGCCTTCAACCTCTCAAAGCTGGTGCGGCACTTGTCATTCCAGTCAAATCGACATTCTTGTGTAACAACTTGGTCATTGGAGCGGCTATTAGGAAAATCCTTCTTCACAAATCTTCTATAATACCCAGCTAGCCCCAAGAAACTTCGACCTCGGTTGTATTTACGGGAGGCTTCCATTCCATCATCGCTTCTATTTTCTTGGGATCCACCTAATCCCATCGGTGACACTATGTGTCCAAGGAATGCAATCTCATTCAGCCAAAAGTCACACTTAGACAACTTAGCATCTGACTTCTTTTCCATGAGTTTGCGTAATAATCCTCAAATGTTCATCATGTTCTTCCTCGGTCTTGGAGTACACCAGAATGTCATCAATAAAAACCACTACGAACCGATCTAGGTATGGATGGAAGATACGGTTCATAAGGTCCATGAACGCCGCTGGTGCATTTGTTAGGCCAAAGGGCATCACCAGAAACTCATAATGCCCATCTGGGTCTGAATGCGATCTTGGGCACATCTACATCTTTCACCCTCGGTGATGATACCACGATTTGAGATCAATCTTAGAAAATACTCCTGCTCCCTTGGTGATCAAGCAGATCATCAATTCTAGGCAACGGATACTTGTTCTTCACGGTCACTTTATTCAACGCCAGGTAATCAATGCATAGCCTCAAAGTCCCATCCTTCTTTTTCACAAACAAACCGAGCTCCCCATGATGACACACTGGGGCGTATGAACCCCTTATCTAGCAACTCTTGCAATTGAGTTTTCAACTCCCTCAATTCAGTGGGTGCCATCCTATAAGGAGCAATAGAAATGGGTGCTGTACCCGGTAGTGTCTCAATAGCAAACTCGACTTCCCTTTCTGGTGGCAAACCAGGCAACTCTTCAGGAAATACTCGGGAAGTCTCTCACGTGGGTATGTCACTCAAGTTTGGCTTAGCACGCCTAGTATCCACCACATGTGCTAGGTAGGCTTCACGACCTTTTCTCATCATTCTTCTTGCAACTGTGGTGAGATGACATTGGACAAGAAATCATCCTTTCCCCACAACCGTGATCTCATTACCCTCTCAAGTTTTTAGAGAAATTCTCTTCAATTTGCAATCAACTATTGCACGATGACGTGACAACGGTCCATTCCCAAAATCACGTCAAACTCATGGAAAGGCAACTCAATCAGTGCGCCAAGAATTCATACCCTGAATCCTCAACGGCAACCTTTGTATACCTTGTTCACTACCACATTGTGACCCAATGGATTAGTGACGAATGTCTTGGTCACTTTCCCCAAGATCCCCTTTCTACGGGTAGATTGAAGCAAATGTAGCAATGAGTGGATCCTGGATCCACCAAAGCATGCACAGGAGTAGTGTAGAGGAGAACGTGCCCACGATGACGTCAGGGCATCTTGCTCCTCCCGAGCTCTCGGGGCATAATTTCGGCGGGTGGTGCATTTATCTAGCCTCTCTGTGGCTCGGATGTAGGCCTCGAGATGGTCCCACGGCCAGTTTACCCGACCTTCTACCCCTTAGTGGTGCAGGAGCAGGTCTGTCTACTTGTGTCGGAGCAGCTGTAGTAGTTCTGCGTGGGCAGTTTCTAAGTTGATGTTCTGTCGACCCACATCTCAAGCAAGCACCAGTCACTCTCCAACATTTCCCCTTGTGCCATTTCTGATAGTGTGGACACGCAGAAGATGCTGGGGCTGGTCCCCTGAACCCCATCCCTGGAGAGCTGCCCACTGATGGTGTGGACTGACCTCTCCTAGGGGTGAACTGTGGCCTGGGCCCCTGAGACTGACCCTGACCCTGTGGCTGACCCGAACTCTGTGCAGGAGGACCCTTAAACTTCTTCCCAAATCCAGAGGTGGAACTAGACTGACCTGGTCCCCTCTTCTGCTGTCTCTCCCTTCTGGTCTGCTCATTGATTCTCACTTTTTCAACCCTTATTGCAGCTTCCACTAGCTTGCTAAATTCTGTGATTCCCAAGGCAGTGAGCTGTATCTTGATATTGTCATTCAGTCCCTCTTCAAATCTCTTGCACCTTTCAGCTTCGTTAGGGACTATTTCCCTTCCATAGCGGCTTAACCGAACAAACTCCTTCTCATACTCGGCTACTGACAACTGTCTCTGCCTCAGGTTAATGAATTCCCTTCTTCTCTCTTCCAGGTATACAGTACCCACATATTTCTTCTTGAACTCAGAGAGGAAGAAGTCCCAAGTTCTGACTTAGCTGCACTTCACTGGACACAGTGTCCCACCATCCGTAGGCATCGTCTTGTAACAAGGATATAGCAGCTTCTAAGTTCTGCTCTGGGGTGCAGTGGAGTTGTTTTAAGACTCTGCCCATTATGTTCAACCAATTCTTGGCTGCAACAGAGTCATCTTCTCTCTTGCCATAGAAATCCACTGCCCCAAATTTTCTTAGTCTCTCAAAGTGTGATTTCTGCTGTGGAGCTGGTGGTGCTGGTGCTGGCATTACCCCAGCCATCTGTCTAATAAAGTCAGCCATTTGTTGAAACATGGCCTATGGAGGCTGAGCAGGCTCTACTTGAGCTGGCGGAGCAGATTCTCTCATGCCCCCAGTCTCAGCTGCTGCAGGTGGAGCATGACTCTCCACTTCCTCCTCAACGGCTCTCTGAGATGAAGGGTCCATATCCTATTCAAAATAAGAAAGATAGACAGATCTGCGTTAGTGTCACCTCGACTCTTACAAATGCAATGCATGGTATGGACTCAATCTAGGCCCAGAAACGCCTAAACCGTGCTCTGATACCACTAAATGTGACACCCCTTACCCGTGTACAGTATACCCGAGTAAGTATGCCACACGGTGTACCGGCACACTCTAATATTTCTCAATTAATTTATACAATGCTTTTGCATATAATTTACGAAATACAATTTATTTAAACCCTTTATCAAAAGTATCATTTATATAAGGTTCCGAAAAATTTTAAAGAAAATCCGGCGGAGTACCGGCTAAAAATGGAGAAAACCATTCTTCGAAACCTGTTAAAAACACTTCCAATATTTTTATTTCATCATCACAAACTCCAATATCCAAAATCTCAACAATATTTCTCAAACATCCATTATCAACACTAAACTCAATATCAAGATTTCCACATTTCAATTTCCATTTTCATTCATCATTCACATGTGATGTTCGCATATAAATCACAAGTAAACATTTACTATTCCATTAACAAATACAATTTTCATAATTTACATATACATCAATATACATTACACAAGTTTAATTACATATGAAGAAAAATCTGCTACAAAATATCAAAATGACAAAATGACACCTAGTGCCCTACCAATGCAATGCGGTAGTGAGGTGACACGGACACGGTGCTTGAATCGCTGGATGGACTCACCCGGTCCCGAGGTCTCTTGGGCTCACGATCAGGATCTCGGTACCTACGGATGGCAAAAGCATCGCTCTAAGCAATAATGCTTAGTGGTGCAATAATAAAATAAAAGAAAATAGCATATATAAATATGTATTGCATGTGCATGTTTTGTTTGTCATGTATTTGTATATTCATTCCTTTATTTCTTCTACATTGCTCATTTTCATTCATTTGGTTGCCCAAGTAACCTACACTAGACGACTGGACTGGATAACGGGTAAAGCGCTTTGGGTACCTAGTACTCGGGCGTCACACCATCGGTCACATATGCATCTCGGTGTGCAGCGAGCGGCTAACAAGTCGTAAATAATATCGAGCACAAGGCCAAGTCTCAATGCAAAGTCGGAATGGCTAAAAGCCATGAAATCCTGAATGGCATTTTTGCCATGTGCGATCGCTAATCTGAACCCTATTGGCATGCCAAACTATCCAAACCAATCTTGTTAGGTATACTAGGGCATTTGAAACTCTTAAATTCGTCAATTTATGAATTTCAACTTTTTTGGTGTTACTATTCATCATTGGTCAACAAAAATGTTGACTTTTGGAATGAAAATATGTACATTGCCTTTGGCACTCCCAACATACCACATTTGGTGTTTAAAACTTGTTGGCATTAAGTGTTAATGCAATTTCAAAGTGTAACCCTCACAAGCAGAAAATTTCAGTTTTGGTGAGTCAACTTCACTGTTCCATTGGACACTGTTACTGTTGGAATTTGAAGAAATACAAAACATGAAAGTTGTTCCTTATTTTGTCTAGTTGAATTTCCTTTTTTGAATCACTCCATTTGGAGTTTTGTAGCTCCAGATATGGCTCAAAAACCCAGGCTGTCCAGATATGCAGTCTGCAGAAATTTACCATATCTACAGTGCATGAACAGTGACTTGAGTCACTTGGTTGAATGGGTTCTGGCCATAATTTGGGGTAGGTTCCTTCATTAAAGTTGTTTGTCTATGTCTTAACTTGTTTCTGTAAAAATTTCAGACCAATTGACCAAATCTACAGTGAGTTATGGCCAAATGAACAGTTACTATTCATTTGGCAAATTCTGCAGCATTCAGTGCAGGGCATCCGGATTGTGGCTGAGTTTTGACCCTTTTGCTTTGGTCTTTTGGGCATGGTTTCTTCAGCAAAAATGTGCCATTATAAGCCTAGTTTCATGTCCAATTGGCCAAACTTCAATTGGACTACCACTGCCCAAGTTATGGCAGTGCAAAGGGACTGAAATTTCAGTCCCTATCTTTGTCCATAGGGCAGTTTATACTTTCACTTTACCATCCCATTTTTCAGTTCTAATTAGGGTCAACCTACCTAAAATGGTCACTAATTGACCATTAAAAAGTCCTCTAACCATTTCCAAAGCTAAGTCACCATTTCACCTTCCCAAACCCTAATGTTCAACTAAGTTTACTCATAAACCTTGTCTAACATACTTAGTTCAATCTTCATGCCTTTTAATACCTTAACCATGATTTCCAACCACTCTAAGTTTGTTAAACAATCAACCTCATACTCTCATAGGGCTGCTGAAAATTTAAAGTACCATAACACATGTAATTTACTTCAATTCCTTGCAATTTCTTAGCTCAAATGATGTTCTAACTAAGTTTAAAAGAAGAAGAATGAAATTTGTAGCACTAACCTCACTTTAACCTCTTGTAGGCAAATTTTTCCAAGCTAAATCTTCACTTCCTTTCCTTTTCTTGGCTGCCAAAAGGTCATGCAAGGTGCTAGGATAAATTTTAATCAAAGTGACTTAGGGTTTTGAGGTGAGGTTTGAGAGATTTGCAAGCTTGATTGATGAAGAAAATGGAGGGTTTCTCTTGGCTATGGTGTGGCAGAATTTGGGAAGAAGGAGCTGATCACGTTTTGAATTTCCTTTAGTCTTTATTTTGTCCCTTTTAAGTGTTTTAAAGATGCTTGTTTGAATGCAATTGGTGGGGACTTATAAGTGACATCATAAAGATGTCATAAATTGCTTTTTATGGATTTTTCTTTCCTTTTCTTTTCTAATCATTTTCAATTCAATTTTTAACAATATTTATTCATATTTTATGTCACAATATTTATTTACTCAACTGGGCAAGTCGGCTAAAAATCACCTCTGAAGGCAAAATGACCAAAATGCCCTCCGTTTGGCTTAACGGGTCAAAATTGTCTGTACCGATAGAAAAATTTTTCTAGGTATTTTCTTGGCATTCTAATGCCATGGGAACCTCAATTACCCTTCTCTGGAGTCCCAAAAATTATTTTATAATTTTTCCCCCTGGTCTAGGGCTCCTCGTTGCGAGAACCGCAACTTCCCTCCGGTTACCCATCGCTTGGGCACCGGCTCGTTTCACTTGGTTGTATTTTATTTCTAAAATTTTTACTAAATTTTTCTTATTAATATTTGAGTTAATTATGGTTCCTGTCTTTAGTTTAAATATTTTTCCGGACATTCTAGCTGTCCGGACCGACACCGGTCACCGGAACAGTAGGATGTACGGAGTGGTTACCGGGAGGGTGTTACAGAAACACTTTCCTATTGGCAATGGAAACACTTTCCTGCTGGCAGTGGAAACACTTTCCTTTGCCTTTATCAGCTTTAGTCTTCCTTTTCTACTTAGCTATTTTCTTGGAAGGACCAGGAATCTGAGGTTTCTTTTTCTTATTGCCCTTCTTCTTGTTGGACTTTCCAGCAGAAGAAGATGCAACCAAAGCTACCTCTTTTCCTTTATTGCCTGGCATATTCTTTTGGGCAATAACCAACATGTTGAGTAATTCAGCTAAGGTGCATTCCTGTTTAGTCATATGGAAATTTGTCACAAAATTCCCAAAAGACTCAGGAAGGGACTGAAGGATCAAATCCGTTTGTAGTTGGAAATCCATGTTGAAGTCAAGATGTTCCAACTGCTCAATCAGCCAAATCATCTTGTGGACATGATCCCCAACATTGTGTCCCTTAGACATCCTCATACGGAATAGCTGTCTAGATATCTCATACCTAGCATTCCTGCTGTGCTCACCATACAACTCTTGTAGGTGAAGGAGGATCTCACTTGCACTCTGCATGTTCTCATGTTGCTTCTGTAACTCATTACTCATAGAAGCAAACATGTAACACTTAGCTCTCATATCATGCTCCTTCCACTTGTCCAAAGTTTCATGTTCCTCTTGTGTGGCCTCTGGAGTTAAGGGACCAGGAACATTTGAATCTAGAACATATCCTATATGTTCAAGGTTTAGGACAAGTTTCAAATTTCTTAGCCAATCGCATGATTAGGTCCTCAACTGTTGTGATCAAGTATGCTTGCAAGGATATTGGATGGTGGTGGTTGTTTTGTGCTCATTTTTATCGAGAAAATTAAGCTGAGAAAATAACCAGATTAATTAGTAAATGTATCATGTAATTAACCAAAATGATTATGGTCTTTTAATCAAATTGGTCCTCCCACTAACTTAGCGAATCCTACACTTCCAAAGTAGAAAACGGAAATCCTAGTTGGATGGATTTCTAGTGGGTGATTGAATTCTTATAATTCTATTGATCATCCTCAGGTACATCCATTATTGGAATTACAATAAACTATAAGTGAGCAACTCCTTGCCCATCACATCTCATGTAAGGTTCAATCCTTTACCTAGCCCCTAATGCTCAAAATCTCAGGTACATCCATTATTGACTTATCTTGCATTAGTTAAGTTGATCCCATTGAGCCAGTAATTATGCAAATAATTTTAATGTCCTCAGGTACATCCAATATTGGCCACCAAACCATTTTCATATTTACAACATCTCATGCTTAACAATTATTCTTAAGAAAATCTCTTAAATTAATTGCATCTCATGCAACTATTTAAAATTTCTTAAAATAATTGCCCCAATGGAGGGCCTATGTTATAATTACTTTAATTATAGCATTTCCAACTTAATCATTTGTTTGGAAGATTTTATGGTCATTCTATTTACTATTAAGGTCTCACTTTGCACATTATCCATTTAGCATGCATATATCATATAATTGCATACATTCCCATACATCTCATGCATTCATGGATAAGCAGTAAATATGGTATGATCATGGACTTTCTAAGGGATTCAATTCTGAGCCACCAAGAATTGAATTAGTACATAATCAACACTTAATCTTGAATTCCTCCCACTGGTCCCACCAATGCTCTTGACCTCCTTGAACTTCTTGCAATCCATTATTACATAGTAATCCTTGGCATACCAAGGCGAATTTACAAGAACTTAAATAAATGAAATTACAACCCAAAAATTATTACAAACTTAATAATACATGCCCAAAATAAAATTAAAATAAATTAATTAATTTACAATCCCAAAGAAACATAAAAGAAATAAATCCAATCACATTGGTCTTTTATAGTCCATGATCATCCATCATGCATATCACTATTTAACAATTAAATAAAACATACATACTTAAATTAAATTGAATATCTCATATTCAACTTAAAAATCCAGATTTGAATATGATTCAAATAAATTTAAAAATTCAGATTTGAATCTCATTCAAACAAATTTAAAAATTCAGATTTGAATCACATTCAAACAACTTCAAAAATTCAGATTTGAATCACATTCAAACATTTTTTAAAAAATCAGATTTGAATCACATTCAAATATTTTTTAAAAAATCAGATATGAATTTTATTGAATCAATTTTAAAAAATCAGATTTAAATATGATTCAAACAACTTTAAAAATTCAGATTTGAATCACATTCAAACAACTTTTAAAATTCAGATTTGAATCACATTCAAACAATTTTTAAAATTCTGATTTGAATCATAATTTAATTGTGTGATTAAAATAACTAATTAAACACTTTAATTAGTCAAAGAATAGGCCTTAGATTATACAACAATTGCAGAATTAAAAGCCAAACCTTGAACCACCCATGGAACCATTGTTGCCGCCACCAATGGTGGCTTCACCATGTGTGCCGCCACACCTCTTGATCCAACCAGCAATGAATCTCTTGATCTCATGATCAAACACACAATTAAATTATATAATCAACAATCTAAATGGCAAATATAGTGGCTCTGATACTAATTGAAGGAGCGGAAGCGTGAAAAACACAAGATTATACCATTGAATTCAAAAAATTTTCACCTAGGGTCACATGCACCATGCAAGATTTATTTTTATCTATTTGATTTCAATGATAAACAACATATTAAAACTCTTTTAATATGTTTTTGGATCTGTATTTGCCATTTAAGATTTTAAAATTAATTAGATTAATTTTAGAACCCTAGATTAAATCAAGAACGATTACACTAACCTCTTGATGTGCTGCAGCGTGTCTGCGCCTTTGAGATTCGTCTTCAGGACACCAGATGTTGTCCCTCTAGCTTGTCCACACCAAGAACACCTATGGCAGTCCTTGAATAGCCTCTAAAGCTTTTTCTATTAATTAGAAATTCAAGTTCTGCCTTTTAAGAGATTAGAGATGTAAACAGAACACTAGAAACAATTTCTAGTGTTCTTAATTCAAGAGATTGATGGCTAATCTCTTTGAATTGATGAGAGATGAAGAAGAATAGCTGGAGAGGCTCAAAGTGGCGTGACATATGAGAGGAGAGGCTGCTGGTTATGTTTTCTTTTCATAACCACACTTAAATAGCTAGGTTAACACATTAAACCCTAGCCACATGTCACCTTTTGATTAGCTCTAGGTTTAAGTGACCCAATCACATTGTGCCAAGTGTCAAAACTATATTTAATCTTGATTTTAATCATCTTACATGATTAAAAAAAAACATTTGGCAAGCTTATGTGTTATGCCATGTGTCACCATCTCATGGTGCCACGTGTCACACTATGAAATGACCAAAATGCCCCTGTGTCTTAATTTTGAGTTCTTAACCCAAAATAATTATTTTCTTCTTCTAATTAATTTATATCAAATATAAATTAATTAATTAATCTCTATTAATTAATTTCTCATCAATTAAATTCATATTTAAACACTTTAAATATAAATTTAGTTTATACTACACATCCAATAATCTAGATTTGGTTTCAAGTCATGCTAGGGACTTTGCAATTTAATTGCAAACCAAATCTATTTAATTAATCAATTAAACTCTTTAATTAATTAATTAGATCATATTTAAATAGGTGATAACTTGTGTATGTGTGTGACTTACTAGGCTCATCACTAATTGGCAATGAGACATGATATTAACTCTTAATATCATCAGAACTCTTTCTTACCATAAATGATTTCTCTAAATCATTTTATGAACCTCATAGACCATGGTTAACACCTAGCATAGCATGCCATGGCCACCCAATTAGTAATAAGATTTACCTTAAATGAACCTATAATCATATGTTACCATGCACTAGAATCTCTCTGTTACAAAATCCCAACTAAATCTGGTGACATGGTTTATTTCAAACTCCATTTTCTATGAATATTATGTTATCTTTTAATTCCATTTGTTGATTAAAAGATTTTCTCATCGAAACTCTTTTACGAATAAATCTATCTGTCTGGCAGAACTTGAAACATCAAGAACAATTTTATGAACATAGGATTTTATCTCTATTTACTTAGAGTAAGAGATTCCATCTTGATAAACACCTAACTCCTTATATAACTAGTTGGATCAATCACTTGAGCATATACCCATAAATTGTACAAGTATGAAAGCAATATCAAGATCAAAATACCTATATACAAGATAACTGTGCTATCTCAGGTCTAAAGATTATATGCACTGATATGATTTATGACAAAACATTGACAAGAGTAAACTCCATGTGCTTGTCATAAGCGTCACTGGTTCGGCCTACTTATCATTTATAAGTGCCTATCATGTTTGTTATATGGCATGAGACTCACCATTCCATCTTATTTATATCTCATATAAATAACTTGGGAACAAACATGAATACAATCTTTCTGGATAAGTCATGTCCTTATTATGAAGTATCCTCGATTGTGAACCTATTTATGATACTTTGTGCTAGAAATATTGTCACTCATATTCTTAACAACTTAAGAATAATATTTCTAACAAAATATCAATGGACCTTTTCTATTACACATAAATATATTATGTAAACGGAAAAGTGGAAATGCCTTTTATTAATAAAATTATGTACAAGATACATACTAAATGATATGCTCTAGGGCATACTACTAACAGAGATTGTGTTAGTAGTATGCCCTAGAGCATATCATTTAGTATTTATTAATAAAAGGCGATTTCACTTTTTCGTTTACATAATGTATTTATGTGTAATAGAAAAGATCCATTGATATTTTGTTAGAAATTTTATTCTTAAGTTATTAAGAATATGAGTGACAGTATTTCTAGCACAAAGTATTATAAATTAGTTCATAATCAAGGATACTTCACAATAAGGACATAACTTATCCAGAAAGATTACTATCATGTTTGTTCCTAAGGTATTTATATGAGATATGTTAGTAGTATGCCCTAGAGCATATCATTTAGTATGTATCTTGTACATGTTTTAATTAATAAAAGGCATTATCACTTTTCCATTTATATAATATATTGACATGTAATAGAAAAGGTCCATTGATATTTTGTTAGAAATTCTATTTTTAAGTTGTTAAAAATATGAGTGATAGTATTTCTAGCACAAAGTATCATAAATAGGCTCACAATCAAGGATACTTCACAATAAAGACATGACTTATCCAGAAATATTGTAATTATGTTTGTTCCCAAGTTATTTATATGAGATGCAAATAAGATGGAATGGTGAGTCTCATGCCATATAACAAACATGATAGGCACTTATACATGATAAGTAGGCCGAACCAGTGACATTTATGACAAACACATGGAGTTTACTCCTATCAATGTATTGTCATAAATCATATCAGTGCATATAATCTTTAGCCTGAGATAGCATAGTTATCTTGTATATAGGTGGTTGATTTTGATACTGCTTTCATACTTATACTGTGTATGGGTATATGGGCATGTGTTGGCTCCTACTAGTTATATATGGAAGTAGGTATTGATCAAGATGGAATCTGTTCCTCTAAGTAAAAAGGGATAAAATCCTATGTTCATTTAATTGTTCTTGATGTTTCAAGTTCTTGGCCAGGACAGATAGATTTAATCAGAAAAGGGTATTTAATCAAGAACTGGAATTAAAAGAGAACATAATATTCATAGCAAATGGGGTTTGACATAAACTATGACTCCAGCTCGAATTGGGATTTTGTAACAGGGAGATTCTAGTACATGGTAACATATGATTATAGGTTCATTTAAGGTAAACCTTATTACTGATTGGGTGGCCATAGCATGCTATGCTAGGTGTTAACCATGGTCTATGAGGTACATAAAATGATTTAGAGAAATCATTTATGGTAAGAAAGAGTTCTGATGATACTAAGAGTTGATATCATGTCTCATTGCCAATTAATGATGAGCTTAGTAAGTCACACACATACACAAGTAATCATCAAATTAAATATGATTTAATTAGTTAATTAAAGAGTTTAATTGATTAATTAAATAGGTTTGGCTTGCAATTAAATTGCAAAGTCTCTAGCATGGCTTGAAACCAAATCTAGGTTATTGAATATATAGTATAAGTTAAATTTATATTTAAAGTGTTTAAATATGAATTTAATTAATGAGAAATTAATTAATAAAGATTATTTAATTAATTTATATTTGATATAAATTGATTAGAAGAAGAGAAATAATTATTTTGGATTGAGAACTCAAAATTAAGACACAGGGGTATTTTGGTCATTTCACAGGGTGACATGTGGCACCATGAGATGGTGACACATGGCACCATGAGATGGTGACACATGGCACTACACATAAGCTTGTCAAATGTCTTTTAATCATGTAAGATGATCAAAGTCAAGATTAAATATAGGTTTGACACTTGGCACAATGTGATTGAGTCAATTAAACCTAGAACCAATCAGAGGGTGACATGTGGCAAGGGTTTTAAGTGGTGACCTAGCTATATAAGTGTAAGGATGAAAGAACAAAAACACAAGGGCTGAATTTGTGCTGCCACCCTTGGCTGTTCTCCCTTCTCTTCTTCTTCATTTCTCATCAATTCAAAGAGATTAGAAAATAATCTCTTGAATTAAAAATACTAGAAATTGTTTCTAGTGGCCTATTTACATCTGTAATCTCTCAAAAGGAAAAACTTGATTTTCTAATTTATAGAAAAAGCTTTAGAAGCTGTTCAAGGGCTACCATAGGCGATCTTGGTGTGGACAAGCTAAAGGGACATAATCTGGTGTTCTAAGGCGCATCCCAAAGGTGTCAAATACACTGCAGTGCATTAAAAGGTTAGTGCACTTATTCTTGATCTAATCTAGGATTCGAATGAATTAATTTGATTAATTCTAAAATCTTAAATGGAAAATCTAGATCTAAAACATATTAAAAGAGTTTTAATATGCTACTTATCATTGAAATCAAATAGATAAAAATGAATCTTGCATAATGCATGTGACCCTAGGTGAAAAATTTTTGAATTCAATAATATAAACTTGTGTTTTTCATGCTTTCGCTCCGTCAATTGGTATCAAAGCCACTATATTTGCCATTTAGATTGTTGATTATATGATTTAATTGTGTGGTTTGATCATGAGATGATAGATCCATTGCTGGTTGCAAAGGAAAAGTGGCGGCTTGGTGATGAACACCATTGGTGCACACACTTTGTAGTCACCAATAGTGTGCGCAAGGTTTGGGTTTTTAATTTACAATTGTTGTATGATATAAAAGCTCATCCTATGTCTAATTAAATTGTTTAATTAGAGTTTTAATCACATAATTAAATTTTGATTCAGATCTGAATTTTAAAAGTTGTTTGAATGTGATTCAAATCTGAATTTTTAAATTTGTTTGAATGAGATTCAAATCTGAATTTTTAAATTTGTTTGAATCATATTCAAATCTAGATTTTTAAGCTGAATATGAGATATTCAATTTAATTTAAGTATGTATGTTTTATTTAATTGTTAAATAGTGATATGCATGATGGATGATCATAGACTATAAATGACCAATGTGATTGGATTTATTTCTTTTATGTTTCTTTGGGTTGTAAATTAATTAATTTATTTTAATTTATTTTTGGGCATGTATTATTAAGGTTGTAATAATTTTGGGTTGTAATTTCATTTATTTAGTTCTTGTAAATTCATCTTGGTATGCCAAGGATTACTATGTAATTGGATTACAAGAAGATCAAGGAGATCAAGAGCATTGGTGGGACCAGTGGGAGGAATTCAAGATCAAGTATTGATTATGTATTCCTTTAGCAACTCTTGTAAAATGAATAAATGCAACGCACCTAGGAATGTCCTGATTCAATTCTTGGTGGCTCAGAATTGAATCCCTTAGAAAGTCCATGATCATACCATATTTACTGTTTATCCATGAATGCATGAGATGTATGGGAATGTATGCAAGTATATGATATATGCATGCTAAATGAATAATGTGCAAAGTGAGACCATAATAGTAATTAGGATGACCACAAAATCTTCCAAATAAATGATTAAGTTGGATATGCTATAATTAAAGTAATTATAACATGGGCCCTCCATTAGAGCAATTATTTTAAGAAATTTTAAATAGTTGCATATGATGCAATTAATTTAAGAGATTTTCATAAGAATAATTGTTAAGCATGAGATGTTGTAAATATGTAAATGGTTTGGTGGCCAATAATTGATGTGCCTAAGGACATTAAAATTATTTGCATGTTTACTGGCTCAATGGGATCAACTTAACTAATGCAAGATAAGCCAATAATGGATGTGCCTAAGATTTTGAGCATTAGGGGCTAGGTAAAGGATTGAACCTCACATGAGATGTGATAGGCAAGGAGTTGCTCACTTATAGTTTGTTGTAATTCCAATAATGAATGTACCTGAGGATGATCAATAGGATTATAAGAATTCAATCATCCAATAGAAATCCATCCAACTAGGATTTCCGTTTTCTACTTTAGAACTGTAGGATTCGCTAAGTTAGTGGGAGGACCAATTTGATTAAAAGACCATAATCATTTTGGTTAAATACATGATACATTTACTAATTAATCTGGTTATTTTCTGCAGTTAATTTTCTGATAATAATGAGCACAGAACAACCACCACTATCCAATATCCTTACAAGCATACTTGATCGCAATAGGTTGACATAACCTAATCTATATGATTGGCTAATAAATTTGAAACTTGTCCTGAACCTTGAACATATAGGATATGTTCTAGACTCAAATGTTCCTAGTCCCTTACCTCCAGAGGCCACTCAAGAGGAACATGAAACTTTGGACAAGTGGAAGGAGCATGATGTCACACCTTACCCTTCCGTAAGATGTAACATAATCCCGTAGTACACCTAATGAGTTACCGTACTTCGCCTACCGATAAGCCATTAAATATACTATAAGGGATTTTAAAACTTTTCTTATTTCTTTTTACAGTGGTGAGCACTTTGGACAGGTGTTAAAACTTTTTAATCGAAGTTAAATCACATATTGGGTTTGAAGTATCAATAATTTCTATATAAATTTCGGCAGAGTGCCGTCTGTATTTGGAGCAAAACAGTTCTTCAAAAACCTGTAAAAAACACTTTCAATATGTTTGTTCAATTCCAAACTCCAATATGGCTCAACACAATTCAAACTCAGTTCAATATCATTTTCAGCAATTTCAAAGATAAAGGGCAAAATAAATGAGTATTTCAAAAGTTGAAATAAAAGAATTGTAATACAACATTTTGATAGGCCAAAATAATTTACAACTTTATTTTATAACTGCTCAAGACTAAGTACAATATATACATACAGTGTACATACATTACAACAAAATTTCAAAAATATGGTATACTCAATATACCTAGCGAAATCTCAAAATGTAGCACAAGCAGCTTACTTTGCTGCTCTGTCCGTCTGTCTACTTGCGACAGCAATGAAAAAGCTATCGCTGAGTAAAATTTACTCAGTGGTGCACAATAACAATTTAAAATGCAGTATATAAAACTTTTATTGACAATTTACAATTCAAACAATTCATAATTTTTCTAAGCTCACATAACACAAATTTGATCAAACAATTGAATAACACAGTGTTGCCAATCAATAACACAACTTAGGTCATGACACAAACATTTCCAAACATGCCGTGTTGTATACCACGACAAGGTATACTCACCCCACTAATCGAAATCAATGAGGGAGGTGGCTAGCTAGCTAATGAGAACTCATCCATACTCACCTTAGACTGACAAGTCAAAGAGGGAGGAATATAGTCATACTCACCCCATAAATGGAGGAGGAATATAGTGTACCTATCAGAGCACTTGCAGGCTTTACGTATCGCCATCCCTGCAAGCTCTTGAGTTCACGCGTGAGACTTCCCAGGAATCATAGGCGTTACGTATTGCTGTCCCTACTTTGCTCCGATACCAATAAACATAATTTATCTCAAAATTTCCATTTGCAAAGTAGGCAACACAATAATTTCCAAATAAAATTCCCAAAGCCAAAACAATAAAAAATTATTCATAACTCATTTCTCCAAATAAAGTTTCTAGTAAAAGCAGTGAATATAAAAAGTATTGTGCACAGACCTTGGATGAGTCGGCTCTTGGCCTTGACTCAATGTTCCTTATGCTCTTCAATATCCTTTTCAACTGAAACACACAATTTAAAGTGTTTCAGTACTCAGTTAAATTATTTCTAATCATAAGGTTCCATAATTAAATTTTATTGATACTACTCCTTTCATTAGTCAACCTATAATGTTGACCCTTGATGCACTCTAGGTGAATTAGGTTTAATGTTACCAATATGTCACATTTTGCATTTCAATATGCTACAAATATAGTGCAATTTACCATTTCTACAAGTTGGCATTCATTGCCAAATTATTTCAAGCATCATTGTATGTAAATGTCATGTTCTCAATTTTTGTGTGCTAGATTGGTCTAGCTTAAAGTCCTATTTCTCTTGGTTTTTAGCTTCTGGTTAAAGAAGAAAAATTGTAGCTCTATGTCTTATTGCACTCGGGGCAAAATTTCAGGTCATTCTGAGTTGTATAGACCAAGATATGGTCAATTTACTAAAGCTGGACAGATTGCACCTTTAGTGCAAAATTTAGTCAATTTTAGGTCACTTTTAGTTCTGGCAGTTCGGGTACCCGAACTTGTGCAAGCTATTTGACTTGCTTATGGTAATTTCTTGGTTTTGGTGTCTTCATAAGAGTTGTAGCTCTATGTCTCTATTCATGGTAAAAATTTCAGGTTATTTGGACCTGTTTTGAGTGAGTTATGGTCATCCTAATTACTACTGTTCATATGGTTAAAAATCTGGGTTTGCAAGGCTGCCATTCCGGATTTTGTCATTTTTAAGGTCAGTTTCTAGGCAGAATTTTGGCAACATTTCTACATGAAAGTTGGCCTATTTGGTGTCTAGTTTCACCTCCCATTGGCCTCATACCAATTGGGTTCACAATTTTGCACTTATAACCTAATTTAGGTACTGCCAACAACACACAACCTGCACAAGACAATTACACTTCCAAGTTGACATTCCTTCTCCTCCTCATGACTTCATTATTCATTCATAGCACTTCTACAAATACTAAACACAATTCCAGCAAGCATATTGAGTAGAACACTCAAGTGTTCAATACACATATTACTACCCTAATTCTCAAAATTAAATTCAACACAATATATACATGTATTCACTTAATTTTTACTACATACAATTCCACCACTACTTCACATATACTGCCCTTAAACCATAATTACCATAATTCATCAATTTAACTCATGATATCAAGCATCAATTCATGCACTTCAAGGCTGCCAAAAATGGCAGTTTGCTAAGGTCTCCAAATTTCATTCCAAAACCCCTAAATTCAATACTTACTTACACATACATGGGAATTAATTGGCTAGCACTTCAATTTAACTCTATCAACACTAATTCCTATCAATTTAATGTAAGAAAAACTCAAAGAACATGAGCTCCCATGGTTGCCAAAAATTGTATACATCAATAACTCATCAAAACCTTTAAATTTCTTCACCATTCAACTCATCTCAACCTTAAAACAAACTTTAATAAAGCAAGGAATGAAAAACTAGCACTAACCTTTTTTGAGCTTCACCAAAACTTCATCAAATCATCTTCTTTTTGCTTCCAACATGCTGCCCAAGGTGTGTGTGCAAGCTTTAATGAAGAAACCAAGTGGAAAGGAGGCTTGAATCATGAGTGCATGGTGGTGGAGTGAGGTTTGGCCATGGAGGATTTCCATGGTGTTTCTCTCGGCTGGTTTGTTTCCAAGGAGGAAGATGAACATTTTTGTCCCAAATTGGCTTATATATGTGTCCCCAAATTTGAGTTAGTGGAGCACTAACCATAAATTAATGATTTAATTACTTAAAGTTCCATAATTTGCACATTTGCCTCATTTCTTTCACTATTTATATAATGTACCTCATTTTTATTTTTCATGATATTTTCAAAGTGTAATACCATTTATTTTTAATAGACATTGAGGTTAAAAGTTAACTCTAGGTATCAAATGACCAAAATGCCCCTCTTCAGGTTGTATTCCCGATTTTTCGATAACACCGATTTTTGTCGTTTTCTCGATTTCTCGTTTTTCTTTGTACTAATTAATTAATTTTTCTTTGACATTTGTAATGTCACTTATACTTCAATAAGTCTTTAATTATGTCTCAAAACTAAATTTCGAGGGTTCCCTGCAGTCCCAGGGTTGGCTATTGTCTGCGCCGTAACTTCTCCGTGCGGTCACCCATCACTGCAGTGCTGGCTTGTTTAACTTGGTTACATTTCATTGCTATTATTTCTTCTTTATTTTTCTTGTATTTTCCTTTATTGTATTTCATTATTTTATGTTTCCTCACTAACGTCTAAGTGTAGTTCCAGGCATCCTAGCTGTCCGGACAGGCACTGGTCACCAGAACAGTACAACGCACTACCGAACAAAGGGGTGTTACACATGATATGAGAGCTAAGTGTTACATGCTTACTTCCATGAGTAATGAGTTATAGAAGCAGCATGAGAACATGCAGAGTGTGAGTGAGATCCTCCTTCACCTATAAGAGTTGTATGGTGAGCTGTTAGTAGTATGCCCTAGAGTATATCATTTAGTATGTATCTTGTACATATTTTATTAATAAAAGGCATTTTCAAATTTCCGTTTACATAATATATATATGTGTAATAGAAAAGGTCCATTGATATTTTGTTAGAAATTCTATTCTTAAGTTGTTAAAAATATGAGTGACAGTATTTCTAGCACAAAGTATCATAAAAAGGTTCACAATCGAGGATACTTCACAATAAGGACATGACTTATCTAGAAAGATTGTATTCATGTTTATTCCCAAGTTATTTATATGAGATATAAATAAGATGGAATGGTGAGTCTCATACCATATAACAAACATGATAGGCACTTATACATGATAAGTAGGCCGAACCAGTGACACTTATGACAAGCACATTGAGTTTACTCTTGTTAATGCATTGCCAGAAATCATATCAGTGCATATAATCTTTAGACCTGAGATACCATAGTTATCTTGTATATAGGTGCTTTTGAGTTTGATATTGCTTTCATACTTGTACTGTGTATGGGTATATGGGCATGTGTTTGCTTCTACTAGTTATATATGGAGGTTGGTGTTGATCAAGATGGAATCTATTCCTCTAAGTAAATAGAGATAAAATCCTATGTTCATTTAATTGTTTTTTATGTTTCAAGTTCCTAGTCAGGACAGATAGATTTAATCAGAAAAGAGTTTCTGATGAGAAAATCTTTTAATCAAGAGCTGGAATTAAAAGAGAACATAATATTCAAAACAAATGGGGTTTGACATGAACCATGACTCCAGCTTGAGTTGGGATTTTATAACAGAGAGATTCTAGTGCATGGTAACATATGATTATAGGTTCATTTAAGGTAAACCTTATTACTAATTGGGTGACCATGGCATGCTATGCTAGGTGTTAACCATGGTCTATGAGATGCATAAAATGATTTAGAAAAATCATTTATGGTAAGAAAGAGTTTTGATGATATTAAGAGTTGATATCATGTCTCATTGCCAATTAGTGATGAGCCTAGTAAGTCACACACAAACAAAATGTCACACCCTACCTCTCTGTAAGGTATAATATGATCCCGTAGTATACCTAATAAATTACCAGCTTCGTCTACTGATAACCCATTAAATACACTACAAGGGATTTTAAAACTTTTCTTACTTCTTTTTACAGTGGTGAGCACAATTTACAGGTGTTAAAAACCTTTTTGAACTGAAGTGAAACAGCTAACACATTTGGACTATTAGTGATTTCTGTAAAAATTTAGGCAGAGTGCCATCTGTATTTTGGATAAACAGTTCTTCAGAAAACCTGTAAAAGCACTTCAATATAATTCTCAATCTCCACTTCAACAGTTAAACAATACAATATCTTTTTCAACTCAAATCCGCAAAAATTTTTCAAAGACTGAGATAAAAGAAAGATAATACAATTTTTACAAGTCAAAATACTCATAATTTACTTTATAACTTCAATGTACAATTTAATTTACAACTGCTTAAAACCAAGAACAATATATATATATACAGTGAACATACATTACAGTACAAAATGCAAAATGTGGTATACTCAATATACCCGATGATCTCTCAGTGTAGTACTAGCAGCCTAGTCTGCTGCCCTGTCAGTCTGTCTACCTGCGACAGCAATGAAAAGCTATCACTGAGTAAAATTTACTCAGTGGTGTACAATAACAATTTGAAATACAATATATAAATCTTTTATTGATAGTTCACAGATCAAATGATTCACAATTCCATTTCACAATTTACAAAATTCATCTAACACAAATTTGATCAAATAACTGAGTAACATAGTTTTGCCAATCAATAACACAATTTAATCAAATAACTGAATAATACAGTTTTGCCAATCAATAACAAAATTTAATCAAATAACTGAATAATACAGTTTTGCCAATCAATAACACAATTTGATCAAATAACTGAAGAATACAGTTTTGCCAATCGATAATACAATTTAGGCCATGACACAATTTTTCCACACATGCCGTGTTGTACACCATGACAACACACACTCACCCCAATAATCGAAATCAATGAGGGAGGAAGCTAGCTGAATAATGAGTACTCATCCACACTCACCTCAGACTGGGAAGTCCAAAGAGGGAGGAACGTAATCACACTCACCCCAGACTGATAAGTCAAAGAGGGAGGAATATATCACACTCACCCCATAAATGGAGGAGGAACATAGTAACAGTGTCATGCCAAGTGTGAATCAAAATAATTTCAAATCACAATATTTCATATATACTATAACAATTTCAATAATCATTGAATTAAATCTAATGCTTGTTAAACATAATTCATAAGAAAAATATGTTATTTAATCATATAAAATATTCAGAACAAAATCAGTTAAAAACTAGTTGTGCACAAACACAATTTAAAACAATACAAATAATCATAATTTATTCCAATTGAAAAATTCAAAAGAATTAATTATTGTGCACAAACATCTGATAACTATCTCCTGGCCTTGACTCAGTGTTTTCTTCCCTTTTCCTGAGTCTTTGCTAACTGAGAAACACAATTTGAAGTGTTTCAGTACTCATTTAAACTGTCTCTAACGATAATGCTTGATAATGAATTCACTGAATTCAATTATTTGCTTAGTCAACCTAATATGTCGACCCTTGATGCATTCTAGGTAATTTAGGTTCTAATGTTACTAATATGTCACATTCAATAGTCTTTCAGAGTTGGTACATGTTACCAAGTTCATTTCCTTGTATCTTGCATTTTCTTGCAATTTGCTGGATTTCGGGATACTAGTTTGACCTAGCCGGACGACCTAGTTTCCTCGGTTTTCGGGTTTTGGTCAAAACTACAAACTTATAGATCTATGTCTTATTGCACGCGGGGAAAAATTTCAGGTCATTCTGAGTTATGTAGACCAAGTTATGGTCTTTTTACTATTGCTGGTCAAATTGCATCAAAATTGGACACTTTAGGTCATTTTAGGTCAATTTTGGTTCGGCCAGTTTTTGGACCCGAATTTGTACAAGCTGTTTGACTTGCTTATGGTCATTTCTGGGCTTTGTTGTCTTCATAATACTTGTAGATATAGGTCTTAACTATTCATGGTTAAAATTTCAGGTCAATTGGACCTGTTTTGAGTGAGTTATGGCCAAAACACTAACTGCTGCCCAAATGGTTAATTTTCAGGCCTTAATTGCACTTAATCCGGATTTGGTCATTTTTCAAGCTACCTTGCAAGCAGAATTTTGGCAAGCTTCTTTCATGAAAGTTGGCACATTTTGTGCCTAGTTTCATCTCCAATTGGTCTCATACCAATTGGAGCCACACACTTAAGGTTCTAAGCCCAAAACACAAACTGCCCTATTGTATTTTGTTCATACTCATCAAAGGTCACCTTTAACACTTACCAAACTTCACATTCATGCCCATTCTGGTTTGTACCATAACCTAAACATATTTTACCACATATTGTTGATCATTTTTGGCAGCTTACAATCACATTCAACATACACCATAAAGTGCAGAATTTGTCAAACTCAATTACAATAATTTAATCACCTATTCATGCTTATTTACATGTCCAACTTCACACCATCATACATATACCCAAACTGCCATAACAACTAACACAATTCAACATTGATATTCCATAAACCAAACATAAAATAACATCCTTATGGTTCACCAAACCAGGCTGCCGATTCATGCATTACATTCCAATAATTTCCAAGCATTCAAATTTCAATACACATTCACATATACTAATTATACATCACCCAAATAATTTCTTACACACATAAACATTTAATCAATCCTTTAATCCACCATTTATAAGCAAAAATAAACTGTCTTCAAGGTGTTTCCATGGCTGCCAAAAGTACACATCCCCCTTTAAACATCAAACCTAAAAAATCTCTCCATAATTCAAATACCCATAACATCCTTACAACCTTTAATGAAACAATAATAAAAAACACAAACTTACCACTTCGGAAATTCTTCAAAACCTCACCAAAACTTGGTCTTCTTGCTTCCTACATGCTGCCCATGATGTGTAGAACACGTTTAATGAAGATACTTGCATGGAATCATGGCTTGATCATGGACCATTGGAGCTCTTGCATGGACGGAAATGGAGGAATTTGGAGAAATTGGAATTCGGCCATGGATGTGTGTTTTGAAGGAAATGGAAATGTGAGTGGATAAAATCTGTCCACTTATACTTTATTTAACCCCATAGTGCTCCACTCACCATAAGTTAATTAATTAAATAATCAAGTTTTCATTTTCCCACATTAAGCTTCTCATTTTTGTTATTTAAATTAGGTACCACTAATTTAATTTTTCATGACATTTTACAAATATAATATCATGTATTTTTAAAGGACATTTAGGTCAAAAGACAACTCGGGGTGTCAAATGACCACAATACCCCTGTTCGGGTTGCATTCCCGATTTTTCGGTAACACCGGGTTTTGTCCATTTTTCGATTTCTCACTTTTCTTTGTACTAATTATTTAATTTTTCTTTGATATTTCTAATGACATTTATATTTCAATAAACATTTATCTAAGTCCTAAAAATATTTTCTAGGGTTCCCCGCGGTCCAGGGCTAGTCAACAGTCCATGCCGCGACTTTCCGGTGCGGTCACCCATCGCTAGGGTTCTCGGCTCGTTTAACTTGGTTACATTTCATTGCTATTATTTTTCCTTTGTTTTTCTTGTCTTTCCTTTTCTTGTATTTCATTATTCTATGTCTCCTCATCCATATCTAAGTGTAGCTCTAGGCATCCTAGCTGTCCGGACAACACTGGTCACTGGAACAGTAGAACGCACTACCGAACATAGGGGTGTTACAATTCTCCCCCCCTTAAAATAAATTTCGTCTGCGAAATTTTACCCAATAGCCATCTTACAATAGTCATACATTTATTTTCTCCTTTCTATATGATCTTATTATCTTCTTTCCCTCGAATTTGTATAAGACTTTTAACAATCTAATGCAACATTTAATTTGTTTGTATAACACCAATCTTCTCTTACTATTGTGCTGTCTAATATGTCGGTTCATGTTCCTTCTTGAATGACCCTTGAGGTCATCTTAGAATGATTTATCTAGTCATTGGTCCTCTGACTATTCTAGTCAATAGTCTTCCTCACATTCGTAACATTTCTTTGTTATATCTGAACCAACTGTTCAAATTTTTACTTCTATAACTCTTTTTATCTATTAATATTCTATAACTTACTTCCTTTTATACTGAATTATAACCTTTCGATAATCTAACTTTTGAGTTTTAAATCCCTAAGTAGGATTTTCAAACTTATTTCCAACAATAAAATTCTGTCCTGGCATAACTATACCAAAACAGATGCCGTTGGCAACTATTCTCATCTTGGTGTACTATCGAGTAGTATGTAGTTCTATACAATAATCTCAAGTCAGTACTGTAATCTACAGCTTAAAGTATAAACATCAAGAACATTACATAGTTACTACAATACATCCCAATAGATCAAATTTTCTGATATTTTATCCTTTTCGAATTTACTGATATCCGAATCTTATTCTGATTACAATATCCATTAGCAATTACTAACAGTAACATCCTTGCCCTCATCTAGAGTAATTCCCTTACTGCATCTTACTTTTACGTCCTCTTGCCTTACATTAAGTAGGCTCACCAATTAGCTTTATAATTTATGGTGTGTCAGAAAATACTTTTCGCCGATAAATTCTTCCAAACTAATTTCACTTATTATCACAATCCTTATCTTAAAGGACTAATCACTAATGCATCAAAATTTATCCCCCTGTAAAGGAATAACAACATAACATATAATTCTAACACTAACATAAAAGTATGCAGACCCCAGGTCAAACAATCCCTAAACGAAGAGTGCCATCCTTCTTCTTAACAAATAATACTGGCGCTCCCCATGGTGACACACTGGGGCGGATGAAGCCCTTTTCAAGTAGTTCTTACAACTGTACCTTCAACTCTGCTGGTGTCATTCTGTATGGTGTTATGGAGATTGGATCCACACCAGGCATAACATTAATTTCAAACTGCACCTCTCTTTCTGGAGGTAATCCTGGCAATTCATCAGGAAACACATCTGGAAAGTCATATACTATAGGGATGTCCCTCAATGCTGGACTCCCTACTTGGGTGTCTACCACATGTGCCAAGTATGCTTCACACCCCTTTTTGATCATTTTTTTGGCTAGTGCAGCTGAAATGATGTTTGGTGGCAATAACTGCCTCTCCCCATGTATTACCACATCACTATACTGAGGGAGACCAAAAGTGACTGTCTTCAGCCTACAGTCAATCATGGCATGATGCCTGGCTAACCAATCCATGTCTAAGATGATATCATAATCTTTGAAGGGCATAATGAAATTAAACAAAAAAGTGAGTCTTTGGATCACCAAAGGACAATCCCTATACATTTTATTAACCCTGACCTCCTGTCCTAGCAGACTTCTTACTAGCACCTCAAAGTCCATTTTTGTACATGGAACAGCAATGTAATCAATGATGCTAGCACTCACATAAGAATGGGTAGAACCCGGATCAAATAACACAAACACATCCTGATTAAAAGTTGAGAAGGTACCAGCCACAATATCAGATGTCTCGGCCTCTTCTCTCTGTCTCATTGCATAGATTCTGACTGGAGCACTGTCTTACTCTGAATGTTTCACTGTGCCTTGGCTGCCTGTTGGGCTACCTCTACCCTTGCCTCTACCTCTGCTGGGTGGTTGTGAACTTCTAGTGACAGGGCTCTGAACTGACCCTTCTGCAGAAGTAGGAGGTGGTCCAACTCTGCGACTACTGGTGTAGTCCTTAGCAAAGTGTCCTGTGCCTCCATAGTTATAACAGGCTCCAATAGCGTTATAGCATATCCCACCATGATATCTTCCACAAGTTTCACATTGGCGGGAAGGGTAGGAACCTCTGGTACTCTGCTGACCAGATAGAGGAGGTTTCTGTCCTGAATATCTTCCCCTACTAGACTTCTTGTCACCTCTGCTGTGTCCCCCGTAGTTATTCCTCTTTCCAGTAGGACCACTGGAACTCTGTTCTACTGATTTTCCCTCTTTCTCTGTCTTCTCTGATTTCTTTTTCTCAGGAGCAACTTCAGACTCAATTCTTTCCAACTCTAGGGCTTGAGAAACAAGTTCAGAGAAGTTAGTGTGTTTGAATCTGACCACTTATAATCTGATACTGGGTTTCAAGCCGGTTTCAAACCTCTTGCATCTCTCCTTGCTGGTAGCAAGTAAACTTACTATATAATGGCTTAGGCGGGAAAATTCTCTTCCATACTCAGCCACTAATCTGCTCCCCCTGTTTCAGACTTAGGAACTCTTGTAAATTTTGGTCTACATAAGCATCGGGGACATATTTTTGTCTGAATTCCCTGAGAAAGTCATTCCATGTTAACACTACAGGTTCTACCAGACTGTGGGGAATGATTTTCCACCAGTCATAAGCATCCCCCTGTAGCAAAGATACTGAGTATTCAAATATGAGCTCCTCTGTACAATGTGGCTTCTTGAATACCCTATCCATCCTTTTTCTAACCATTATTCCGCCTCTAGAGGATCTACTGTCCCCTTAAACTCTGTAGCCCCATATTTCATCAATTTGTCATACTGTCTAGCAGAAGACTGTGGTCGTACCACTGGTGTCTGTATTGGGACTTAGTAGGGACATTACCAGCCACTTGTTGGAACATTGCGACCATCGAGCGAATCGAGCAGGAAGCTGCAGATCGCGGGCCGGTGCTCTTGAACCATCGACATTGTGTAGGGTCAGCATCCCTTGCACCTCAGCCTCAATAGATTGATCGACTGAACGATCACCCTCTTCCATAGTCAATTCGAGGATCTTAGACCTCCGAAACAATTAACACAAGGAGATTTCCTCCCGTTAGTGCATATTTATAATGTAATGTACTGTATGTATCAAACAATGACATTAAGCAGTTGTACTATGACGAAAGAATATTCAAATTATAGGTGAAAACATAATTTAAAAACTTGCTCTGATACCACTAAAACATGTCACACCCTACCTCTCTGTAAGGTATAACATGATCTCGTAGTATACTTAATAAATTACCAACTTCGTCTACTGATAACCCATTAAATACACTACAAGGGATTTTAAAACTTTTCTTACTTCTTTTTATAGTGGTGAGCACAATTTACAGGTGTTAAAAACCTTTTTGAACTGAAGTGAAATAGCTAACACTTTTGGACTATTAGTGATTTCTGTAAAAATTTTGGCAGAGTGCCATCTGTATTTTGGATAAACAGTTCTTCAGAAAACTTGTAAAAGCACTTCAATATAATTCTCAATCTCCACTTCAACAGTTAAACAACACAATATCTTTTTCAACTCAAATCCACAATAATTTTTCAAAGACTGAGATAAAAGAAAGATAATACAATTTTTACAAGTCAAAATACTCATAATTTACTTTACAACTTCAATGTACAATTTTAATTTACAACTGCTCAAAACCAATAAGAATATATACATACAGTGAATATACATTAAAGTACAAAATGCAAAATGTGGTATACTCAATATACCCGATGATCTCTCAGTGTAGTACTAGCAGCCTAGTCTCACCTGTCATCTTTCTACTCATAAAGAATGAAAGCTATCGCTGAGTAAAATTTACTCAGTGGTGCATAATAACAATTTGAAATGCGATATATAAATCTTTTATTGACAGTTCACAAATCAAATGATTCACAATTCCATTTCACAATTTACAAAATTCATCTAACACAAATTTGATCAAATAACTGAGTAACATAGTTTTGCCAATCAGTAACACAATTTAATCAAATAACTGAATAATACAGTTTTGCCAATCAATAACACAATTTGATCAAATAACTGAAGAATACAGTTTTGCCAATCGATAATACAATTTAGGCCATGACACAATTTTTCCACACATGCCGTGTTGTACACCACGATAAGACACACTCACCCTAATAATCGAAACCAATGAGGAGGAAGCTAGCTGAATAATGAGTACTGATCCACACTCACCTCAGACTGGGAAGTCAAAGAGGGAGGAACGTAATCACACTCACCCCAGACTGATAAGTCAAAGAGGGAGGAATATATCACACTCACCCCATAAATGGAGGAGGAACATAGTAACAGTGTCATGCCAAGTGTGAATCAAAACAATTTCAAATCACAATATTTCATACATACTATAACAATTTCAATAATCATTGAATTAAATCCAATGCTTGTTAAACATAATTCATAAGAAAAATATGTCATTTAATCATATAAAATATTCAGAACAAAATTAGTTAAAAACTAGTTGTGCGCAAACACAATTTAAAACAATACAAATAATCATAATTTATTCCAATTGAAAAATTCAAAAGAATTAATTATTGTGCACAAACCTCTGATAACTGTCTCCTGGCCTTGACTCAGTATTTCCTTCCCTTTTCCTGAGTCTTTGCTAACTGAGAAACACAATTTGAAGTGTTTTAGTACTCATTTAAACTGTCTTTAACGATAATGCTTGATAATTAATTCACTGAATTCAATTATTTGCTTAGTCAACCTAATATGCCGACCCTCGATGCATTCTAGGTAATTTAGGTTTTAATGTTACTAATATGTCACATTCAATAGTCTTTCAGGGTTTGTACATGTTACCAAGTTCATTTCCTTGTATCTTGCATTTTCTTGCAATTTGCTGGATTCCGGGATACTAGTTTAACCTAGCCGGACGACCTAGTTTCCTCAGTTTTCGGGTTTCGGTCAAAACTACAAACTTGTAGATCTATATCTTATTGCACGCGGGGCAAAATTTCAGGTTATTCTGAGTTATGTAGACCAAGTTATGGTCATTTTACTATTGTTGGTCAAATTGCATCAAAATTTGTCACTTTACGTCATTTTAGGTCAATTTTGGTTCGGCCAGTTTTTGGACCCAAAATTGTGCAAGCTGTTTGACTTGCTTATGGTCAATTATGGGCTTTGGTGTCTGCATAAGACTTGTAGATATAGGTCTTAACTATTCATGGTTAAAATTTCAAGTCAATTTGACCTGTTTTGAGTGAGTTATGGCCAAAACACTAACTGCTGCCCAAATGGTCAATTTTCAGGCCTTAATTGCACTTAATCCGGATTTGGTCATTTTTCAAGCTACCTTGCAAGCAGAATTTTGGCAAGCTTCCTTCATGAAAGTTGGCACATTTTGTGCCTAGTTTTACCTCCAATTGGTCTCATACCAATTAGAGCCACACACTTAAGGTTCTAAGCCCAAAACACAAACTGCGCTATTGTATTTTGTTCATACTCATCAAAGGTCACCTTTAACACTTACCAAACTCACATTCATGCCCATTCTGGTTTGTACCATAACCTAAACATATTTTACCACATATTGTTGATCATTTTGGCAGCTTATAATCACATTCAACATACACCATAAAGTGCAGAATTTGTCAAACTCAATTACAACAATTTAATCACCTATTCATGCTCATTTACACGTCCAACTTCACACAATCATACATATACCCAAACTGCCATAACAGCTAACACAATTCAACATTTATATTCCACAAACCAAACATAAAATAACATCCTTATGGTTCATCAAACCAGGCTGCCGATTCATGCATTACATTCCCATAATTTCCAAGCATTCAAATTTCAATACACATTCACATATACTAAGTATACATCACCCAAATAATTTCTTACACACATAAACATTTAATCAATCCTTTAATCCACCATTTACAAGCAAAAATAAACTGTCTTCCAGGTGTTTCCATGGTTGCCAAAAGTACACATCCCCCTTTAAACATCAAACCTCAAAAATCTCTCCATAACTCAAATACCCGTAACATCCTTACAACCTTTAATGAAACAATAATAAAAAACACAAACTTACCACTTTGGAAATTCTTCAAAACCTCACCAAAACTTGGTCTTCTTGCTTCCTACATGCTGCCCATGATGTGTAGAACAAGTTTAATGAAGATACTTGCATGGAATCATGGCTTGATCATGGACCATTGGAGCTCTTGCATGGACGGAAATGGAGGAATTTGGAGAAATTGGAATTCGGCCATGGATGTGTGTTTTGATGGAAATGGAAATGTGATTGGATAAAATCTGTCCACTTATACTTTATTTAACCCCATAGTGCTCCACTCACCATAAGTTAATTAATTAAATAATCAAGTTTTCATTTTCCCACATTAAGCTTCTCATTTTTGTTATTTACATTAGGTACCACTAATTTAATTTTTCATGACATTTTACAAATATAATATCATGTATTTTTAATGGACATTTAGGTCAAAAGACAACTCGGGGTGTCAAATGACCACAATACCCCTGTTCGGGTTGCATTCCCGATTTTTCGGTAACAGCAGGTTTTGTCCGTTTTTCAATTTCTCACTTTTCTTTGTACTAATTATTTAATTTTTCTTTGATATTTCTAATGACATTTATACTTCAATAAACATTTATCTAAGTCCTAAAAATATTTTTCAGGGTTCTCCGCGGTCCAGGGCTAGTCAACGGTCCATTCCGCGACTTCCCGGTGTGGTCACCCATCGCTAGGGTTCTCGGCTCGTTTAACTTGGTTACATTTCATTGCTATTATTTTTCCTTTGTTTTTCTTGTCTTTCCTTTTCTTGTATTTCATTATTCTATGTCTCCTCATCCATATTTAAGTGTAGCTCTTGGCATCCTAGCTGTCCGGATAACTCTGGTCACTGGAACAGTAGAACGCACTACCAAACATAGGGGTGTTACACAAAAGTAATCACCAAATTAAATATGATTTAATTAATTAATTAAAGAGTTTAATTGATTAATTAAATAGGTTTGGTTTGCAATTAGATTACAAAGTCCCTAGCATGACTTGAAACCAAATCTAGGTTATTGGATGTATAGTATAAGTTAAATTTACATTTAAAGTGTTTAAATATGAATTTCATTAATGAGAAATTAATCAATAAAGATTAATTAATTAATTTATGTTTGATATAAATTAATTAGAAGAAGAGAAATGATTATTTTGGGTTGAGAACTCAAAATTAAGACACAGGGGCATTTTGGTCATTTCACAGGGTGACATGTAGCACCATGAGATGGTGATACATGGCATTACACATAAGCTTGCCAAATGTCTTTTAATCATGTAAGATGATTAAAATTAAGATTAAATATAGGTTTGACACTTGGCACAATGTGATTGGCTCAATTAAACTTAGAGCCAATCAGAAGGTGACATGGTGGCAAGGGTTTTAAGTGGTGACCTAGCTATATAAGTGTTGTTTTGAAAAGAAAAATTATAACCAGCTACTGCCTCCCTTAGTGCCGCCACCCTTGAGGCTCCCATTCTCTCTTCTTCTTCTTCTTTATCTCTCATCAATTTCAAGAGATTAGCAAACGATCTCTTGAATTAAAAATACTAGAAATTGTTTCTAGTGTCCTGTTTACATCTTTAATCTCTTAAAAGGCAAAACTTGATTTTCTAATTAATAGAAAAAGCTTTAGAAGCTGTTCAAGGGCTGCTATAGGTGATTTTGGTGTGGACAAGATAGAGGGACAACATCTGGTGTCCTAAAGAGGCATCCCAAAGGTGCCAAACATACTGCAGTGCATCAAGAGGTTAGTGCACTTGTTCTTGATCTAATCTAGGGTTCTAAAATTAATCTGATTAATTCTAAAATCTTAAATGGCAAATACAAATCCAAAAACATATTAAAAAAGTTTTAATATCTTGTTTATCATTGAAATCAAATAGATAAAAATAAATCTTGCATGATGCATGTGACCCTAGGTGAAAAATTTTGAATTCAATGATATATAACTTGCGTTTTTCATGCTTCCGCTCCTTCAATTGGTATCAGAGCCACTATATTTGTCATTTAGATTGTTGAGATTTAATTATGTGGAATAATCATAAGGTGATAGATCCATTAAAGGTTGCAAGAAAAGGTGGCGGCTTGGGTGAAGAACACCATCATTGGTGCGCCAACTTTGGCCTTCATGGGTAGCGCAAGGTTTGGTTTTAAATTCTGCAATTGTTGTATGATCTAAGGCCTATCCTATGACTAATTAAAGTGTTTAATTAGTAGTTTTAATCACACAATTAAATTTTGATTCAAATCAAATTTTAAAAATTGTTTGAATGTGATTCAAATCTGAATTTTAAAAGTTGTTTGAATGTGATTCAAATATGAATTTTTAAAGTTGTTTGAATCATATTTAAATATGAATTTTTAAAGTTATTTGAATAATATTCAAATCTGAATTTTTAAAAATTGTTTGAATGTGATTCAAATATGATTTTTTAAAAATTGTTTGAATATGATTCAAATATGAATTTTTAAGGTTATTTGAATGTGATTCAAATCTAAATTTTTAAATTTGTTTGAATATGATTCAAATATGAATTTTTAAATTTGTTTGAATCATATTCAAATCTGGATTTTTTAAGTTGAATATGAGATATTCAATTTAATTTAAGTATGTATGTTTTATTTAATTATTAAATAGTGATATGCATGATGGATGATCATGGACTATAAAAGACCAATGTGATTGGATTTATTTCTTTTATGTTTCTTTGGGATTGTAAATTAATTAATTTATTTTAATTTATTTTGGGCATGTATTATTAAGGTTGTAATAATTTTTGGGTTGTAATTTTATTTATTTAAGTTCTTGTAAATTCGCCTTGGTATGCCAAGGATTACTATGTAGTTAGATTGCAAGAAGTTCAAGGAGGTCAAGAGCATTGGTGGGACCAGTGGGAGGAATTCAAGATTAAGTGTTGATTATGTACTCCTTCAGCAACTCTTGTAAAATGAATGAATGAAATGCACCTAGGAATGCCCTGATTCAATTCTTGGTGGCTCAGAATTGAATCCCTTAGAAAGTCCATGATCATACCATATTTACTGTTTGTCCATGAATGCATGAGATGTATGTGAATGTATGCAAGTATATGATATATGCATGCTAAATAGATAATGTGCAAAGTGAGACCTTAATAGTAATTAGGATGACCATGAAATCTTCTAAACAAATGATTAAGTTGGAAATGCTATAATTAAAGTAATTATAACATGGGCCCTCCATTGGGGCAATTATTTTAAGAAATTTTAAATAGTTGCATATGATACAATTAATTTAAGAGATTTTCTTAAGAATAATTATTAAGCATGAGATGTTGTAAATATGTAAATAGTTTGGTGGCCAATATTGGATGTACCTAAGGACATTAAAATTATTTGCATAATTACTGGCTCAATGGGATCAACTTAACTAATGCATGATAAGTCAATAATGGATGTACCTGAGATTTTGAGCATTAGGGGCTAGGTAAAGGATTGAACCTCATATGAGATGTGATGGGCAAGGAGTTGCTCACTTATAGTTTATTTTAATTCCAATAATGGATGTACCTGAGGATGATCAATAGAATTATAAGAATTCAATCACCCAGTAGAAATCCATCCAACTAGGATTTCCGTTTTCTACTTTGGAAGTGTAGGATTCGCTAAGTTAGTGGGAGGACCAATTTCATTAAAAGACCATAATCATTTTGGTTAATTACATGATACATTTACTAATTAATCTGGTTATTTTCTGCAGTTAATTTTCTGATAATAATGAGCACAGAACAACCACCACCATCTAACATCCTTGCAAGCATACTTTATTACAATAGGTTGATAGGACCTAATCTGTCTGATTGGCTAAGAAATTTGAAACTTGTCCTAAACCTTGAACATATAGGATATGTTCTAGACTCAAATGTTCCTAGTCCCTTACCTCTAGAGGCCACCCAAGAGGAACATGAAACTTTGGACAAGTGGAAGGAGCATGATATGAGAGCTAAGTGTTACCTGTTTGCTTCTATGAGTAATGAGTTACAGAAGTTGCATGAGAACATGCAGGGTGCGAGTGAGATCCCCCTTCACCTACAAGAGTTGTATAGTGAGCACAGCAGGAATGTTAGGTATGAGATATCCAAGCAGCTGTTCCGCATGAGGATGTCTAAGGGATAGAATGTTGGGGATCATGTTCACAAGATGATTCGGCTAATTGAGCAGCTGGAACATCTTGACTTCAACATGGATTTCCAACTACAAATGGATTTGATCCTTCAGTCCCTTCCTGAGTCTTTTGGGAATTTTGTAACAAATTTCCATATGACTAAATAGGAATGCACCTTGGCTAGTTTACTCAACATGCTGGTTATTGCCCAAAAGAAAATGCTGGGCAATAAAGGAAAAGAGGTAGATTTGATTGCATTTTCTTATACTGGAAAGTCTAACAAGAAGAAGGGCAATAAGAAAAAGAAACCTCAAATTCCTGGTCCTTCCAAGATAATAGCTAAACAGATAGTGAAGACCAAAGCTGACAAAGGCAAAAGGAAAGTGTTTCCATTGCCATAATGATGGGCACAGGAATAGGAACTGCCCAGAGTATAGCCAATAATAGAAGCTTGCAGTAATGAGATGTTAGATTTCGGATTGGCAATGGCTCAACTGTTGAAGCCTTAGCCATAGGATCTAAATCTTTATACGTGTGTGGACATGTTTTGTATTTAAATAAGGTTATGCATGTACCTAATGCCTTTTAAGAACATCATTTCTATATCTAGTTTGACTAGAGATGGTTATGAACTTCTGTTCATAAATGATGTTTGCAATATTTATTTTGGAAACAAATATGTTGGTTTGGGTTATATGCATGATGGACTTTATTATCTAGATAATAATGTTAAATACAAATCTAATGTAAGCAATCTAAAAGAATGCAATGCTATGGTGAAAATCAACTCAAGTTCAAAAATATATTTGGCACTTAAGGTTATGTTATGTTGCAGAAGATAGGATTGCAAAATTGGAGAAAATGAGGATTCTATCCTCATTGGGCTCTAAGACTACTCCAACTTGTGAATCTTGCCTTCAGGGTAAAATGACTAGATCGCCCTTTGTTGGACAAGGACTAAGAGCTGAAAATATTTTAGAGCTAATACATAGTGATGTATGTGGTCCATTTAAGGAAATGGCTAGAGGCAGTTTTCATTACTTTATTACCTTTACTAATGATAAATTAAGGTTTGAGTATTTGTATTTGATGAAATACAAACATGAATCCTTTAAAAAGTTCAAAGAATTTAAATCTGAAAAAGAAAATCAAACAGGAAAGAGTATTAAAGCTCTTTGATCAGATCATGGAGGTAAATATTTGAGTACTGAATTTGATGAATACTTGAGAGAGCACGGCATTGTTTTTCAACTGACTCCTCCAGGAACGCCACAACTGAATGGTATATCTGAAAGGAGAGATCGTACCCTATTGGATATGGTACGTAGTATGATGAGCTATACTGATATGCCAATCTCTTTTTAGGGATTTTCATTAGTATCAGCTTTGTATGTTCTGAATAGGATTCAATCAAAATCAGTTTCTTCCACACCTTATGAGATATGGCATGGAAGAAAACCAAGTCTTAAGTATGTTAAGATTTGGGGTTGTCCAGCTTATATCAAAAAGCTAAACACTGATAAATTGGAAACTAGATCAGAAAAGGGTTGATTTGTTGGATATCCAAAAGATAGTTTTGGAAATTATTTTTATTTGCCTACTTCACAAAAGGTTGTGGTAAGTAGGATGCCACATTTCTTGAACAACAGTTTGTTCAAGAAGGAGGCAAAGGAAGGCAAATAGAGTTAGAATTGGAGAATTTTGACCAACCAACAGATCAGATGGATATAGATCCTGTTAGTAGTATGCCCTAGAGCATATCATTTAGTATGTATCTTGTACATATTTTTAATAATAAAAGGCATTTCCACTTTTCCGTTTACATAATATATTTATGTGTAATAGAAAAGGTCCATTGATATTTTGTTAGAAATATTATTCTTAAGTTGTTAAGAATATGAGTGACAATATTTCTAGCACAAAGTATCATAAATAGGTTCACAATCGAGGATACTTCATAATAAGGACATGACTTATCCAGAAAGATTGTATTCATGTTTGTTCCCAAGTTATTTATATGAGATGTAAATAAGAGGGAATGGTGAGTCTCATGCCATATAACAAACATGATAGGCACTTATAAATGATAAGTAGGCCGAACCAGTGACACTTATGACAAGCACATGGAGTTTACTCTTGTCAATGTTTTGTCATAAATCATATCAGTGCATATAATCTTTAGACACGAGATAGCACGATTATCTTGTATATAGGTTGTTTGAGTTTGATCTCGCTTTCATACTTGTACTATGTATGGGTATATGGGCATGTGTTGGCTCCTAGTTATATATGGAGGTAGGTGTTGATCAAGAAGGAATCTGCCTCTAAGTAAATAGAGATAAAATCCTATGTTCATTTAATTGTTCTTGATGTTTTCAAGTTCTGGCCAGACAGATAGATTTATTCGTAAAAGAGTTTCGATGAGAAAAATCTTTTAATCAAGAACTGGAATTAAAAGAGAACATAATATTCATAGCAAATGGAGTTTGACATAAACCATGACTCCAGCTTGAGTTGGGATTTTATAACAGAGAGATTCTAGTGCATGGTAACATATGATTATAGGTTCATTTAAGGTAAATCTTATTACTAATTGGGTGGTCATGGCATGCTATGCTAGGTGTTAACCATGGTCTATGAGGTTCATAAAATGATTTAGAGAAATCATTTATGGTAAGAAAGAGTTCTGATGATATTAAGAGTTGATATCATGTCTCATTGCCAATTAGTGATGAGCCTAGTAAGTCACACACATACACAAGTTATCACCTATTTAAATATGATTTAATTAATTAATTAAAGAGTTTAATTGATTAATTAAATAGATTTGGTTTGCAATTAAATTGCAAAGTCCCTATCATGACTTGAAACCAAATCTAGATTATTGGATGTGTAGTATAAATTAAATTTATATTTAAAGTGTTTAAATATGAATTTAATTGATGAGAAATTAATTAATAGAGATTAATTAATTAATTTATATTTGATATAAATTAATTAGAAGAAGAAAATAATTATTTTGGGTTAAGAACTCAAAATTAAGACACAGGGGCATTTTGGTCATTTTGCAGTGTGACACGTGGCACCATGAGATGGTGACACATGGCATAACACATAAGCTTGCCAAATATTTTTAATCATGTAAGATGATTAAAATCAAGATTAAATATAGGTTTGACACTTGGCACAATGTGATTGAGTCACTTAAACCTAGAGCTAATCAAAAGGTGACATGTGGCTAGGGTTTAATGTGTTAACCTAGCTATTTAAGTGGGGTTATGAAAAGAAAACACAACCAGCAGCCTCTCCTCTCATTTGTCACTCCACTTTGAGCCTCTCCAGCTATTTCTCTTCATCTCTCATCAATTCAAAGAGATTAGCCATCAATCTCTTGAATTAAGAACGCTAGAAATTGTTTCTAGTGTCCTGTTTGCATCTCTAATCTCTTAAAAGGCAGAACTTGAATTTCTAATTAATAGAAAAGGCTTTAGAAGCTGTTCAAGGGCTGCCATAGGTGTTCTTGGTGTGGACAAGCTAGAGGGACAACATCTGGTGTCCTGAAGACGAATCTCAAAGGCGCAGACACGCTGCAGCACATCAAGAGGTTAGTGTAATCGTTCTTGATTTAATCTAGGGTTCTAAAATTAATCTGATTAATTTTAAAATCTTAAATGGCAAATACAGATCCAAAAACATATTAAAAGAGTTTTAATATGTTGTTTATCATTGAAATCAAATAGATAAAAATAAATCTTGCATGGTGCATGTGACCCTAGGTGAAAATTTTTGAATTCAATGGTATAATCTTGTGTTTTTCACGCCTGCTTTCTTCAATTGGTATCGAGCCACTATATTTGCCATTTAGATTGTTGATTATATAATTTAATTGTGTGTTTGATCATGAGATCAAGAGATTCATTGCTGGTTGGATCATGAGGTGTGGCGGCACACATGGTGAAGCCACCATTGGTGGCGGCAACAATGGTTCCTTGGGTGGTTCAAGGTTTGGCTTTTAATTCTGCAATTGTTGTATGATCTAAGGCCTATTCTTTGACTAATTAAAGTGTTTAATTAGTTGTTTTAATCACACAATTAAATTATGATTCAAATCAGAATTTTAAAAATTATTTGAATGTGATTCAAATCTGAATTTTAAAAGTTGTTTGAATGTGATTCAAATCTGAATTTTTAAAGTTGTTTGAATCATATTTAAATCTGATTTTTTAAAATTGATTCAATAAAATTCAGATATGATTTTTTAAAAAATATTTGAATGTGATTAAAATCTGATTTTTTAAAAAATGTTTGAATGTGATTTAAATCTGAATTTTTGAAGTTGTTTGAATGTGATTCAAATCTGAATTTTTAAATTTGTTTGAATGAGATTCAAATCTGAATTTTTAAATTTATTTGAATCATATTCAAATCTGGATTTTTAAGTTGAATATGAGATATTCAATTTAATTTAAGAATGTATGTTTTATTTAATTGTTAAATAGTGATATGCATGATGGATGATCATGGACTATAAAAGACCAATGTGATTGGATTTATTTCTTTTATGTTTCTTTGGGATTGTAAATTAATTAATTTATTTTAATTTATTTTGGGCATGTATTATTAAGTTTGTAATATTTTTGGGTTGTAATTTCATTTATTTAAGTTCTTGTAAATTCGCCTTGGTATGCCAAGGATTACTATGTAATATTGGATTGCAAGAAGTTCAAGGAGGTCAAGAGCATTGGTGGGACCAGGGGGAGGAATTCAATATCAAGTGTTGATTATGTACTCCTTCAGCAACTCTTGTAAAATGAATGAATGAAATGCACCTAGGAATGCCCTGATTCAATTCTTGGTGGCTCATAATTGAATCCCTTAGAAAGTCCATGATCATACCATATTTACTGCTTATCCATGAATGCATGAGATGTATGGGAATCTATGCAATTATATGATATATGCATGCTAAATGGATAATGTGCAAAGTGAGACCTTAATAGTAATTAGGTTGGCTATAAAATCTTCCAAACAAATGATTAAGTTGGAAATGCTATAATTAAAGTAATTATAACATAAGCCTTCCATTGGGGCAATTATTTTAAGAAATTTTAAATAGTTGCATGAGATGCAATTAATTTAAGAGATTTTCTTAAGAATAATTGTTAAGCATGAGATGTTGTAAATATGTAAATGGTTTGGTGGCCAATATTGGATGTACCTGAGGACATTAAAATTATTTGCATAATTATCGCTCAATGGGATCAACTTAACTAATGCAAGATAAGTCAATATTGGATGTACCTGAGATTTTGAGCATTAGGGGCTAGTAAAAGGATTGAACCTCACATGAGATGTGATGGGCAAGGAGTTGCTCACTTATAGTTTATTGTAATTCCAATAATGGATGTACCTGAGGATGATCAATAGAATTATAAGAATTCAATCACCCACTAGAAATCCATCCAACTAGGATTTCCGTTTTCTACTTTGGAAGTGTAGGATTCGCTAAGTTAGTGGGAGGACCAATTTGATTAAAAGACCATAATCATTTTGGTTAATTACATGATACATTTACTAATTAATCTGGTTATTTTCTCAGCTTAATTTTACGATAAAAATGAGCACAAAACAACCACCACCATCCAATATCCTTGCAAGCATACTTGATCACAACAGTTGACAGGACCTAATCATGCGATTGGCTAAGAAATTTGAAACTTGTCTCAACCTTGAACATAAAGGAATTGTTCTAGATTCAAATGTTCCTGGTACCTTACCTCCAGAGGCCACACAAGAGGAACATGATACTTTGGACAAGTGGAAGGAGCATGATGTGAGAGCTAAGTGTTACATGCTTGCTTCCATGAGTAATGAGTTACAGAAGCAACATGAGAACATGCAGAGTGCTAGTGAGATCCTCCTTCACCTACAAGAGTTGTATGGTGAGCACAAAGAGAATGCTAGGTATGAGATATCTAGACAGCTATTCCGTATGAGGATGTCTAAGGGATGTAATGTTGGGGATCATGTCCACAAGATGATTAAATCTGATTGAGCGATTGGAACATCTTGACTTCCACAGGGATTTCCAAAAACATACGAATTTGATCCTTCAGTGCCTTCCTGAGTCTTTTGGGATTTTTGTGACTAATTTACATATGACTAATCAGGTATGCAGCTTAGCTGAATTACTCAACATGCTGGTTATTGCCCAAAAGAATATGCTGTGCAATAAAGGAAAAGAGGTAGCTTTGTTGCATCTTCTTCTCACTGGAAGGTCCAACAAGAAGAAAGGCAATAAGAAAAAGAAACCTCGATTCTGGTCCTTCCAAGAAAATAGCTAAATGTAAAAGGAAGACTAAAGTCGATGAAGGCAAAGGAAAGTGTTTCCACCGCCAAAAGGATGGGCACCGGAAAAGGAACCGCCTGAGTATCTTGCTTCTCAAGGACAAGAAGGATACACCTTCTAAGGTATGTCCATATCTTGTTATTTAGATTCGATGATACTTATAGTTCATCTACAGCTTGGGTTTTAGATATCGTGCCGCTTCACATTTCTAATGATATGCAGGAACTAGCAAGCAAGAGTGACTTGCATTCTCAAGATATTAGAGTCGGATTGGCAATGGCTCAACGTTGAAGCTTTAGCCATAGGATCTAAATCTTTTACATGTTTGGACATGTTTTGTGTTTGGATAATATTTTATATGTACTGATGCTTTTAAGAACATCATTTCTATATCTAGTTTGACTAGAAATGGCTATGAATTTCATTCACAGATGATGTTTGCAATATTTATTTTGGAAATAAATATGTTGGTTCAGGTTATATGAATGATGGTCTTTATTATTTGGATAATAATGACAAACACAAAATGAATGCAAGTGATCTAAAAGAATACAATGCCATGGTGAAAACCAACTCAAGTTCAAAATATATTTGGCACTTAAGGTTATGTCATGTTGCAGAAGATAGGATTGCAAAATTGGAGAAAATGGGGATTCTATCCTCATTGGGCTCTGAGCCTACTCCAACTTGTGAATCTTGCCTTCAAGGCAAAATGACTAGATCACCCTTTGTTGGACAAGGGCTAAGAGCTGAAAATATTTTGGAACTAATACATAGTGATGTATGTGGTCCGTTTAAAGAAATGGCTAGAGGGGGCTTTCATTATTTTATTACCTTTACTGATGATAAATCAAGGTTTGGGTATTTGTATTTGATGAAATACAAACATGAATCCTTTGAAAAGTTCAAAGAATTTAAGTCTGAAGTAGAAAATCAAACATAAAAAAATATTAAAGCTCTTCGATCAGATTGTGGAGGTGAATATTTGAGTACTGAATTTGATGAATACTTGAGAGAGCATGGCATTGTTTCTCAGCTGACTCCTCCAGGAACGCCACAGCTGAATGGTGTATCTGAAAGGAGAAATCGTACCCTATTGGATATGGCACGTAGTATGATGAGCTATACTGATATGCCAATCTCCTTTTGGGGATTTGCATTAGAATCAGCTTTATATATTATGAATAGGATTCCATCAAAATCAGTTTCTTCCACACCTTATGAGATATGGCATGGAAGAAAACCAAGTCTTAAGCATGTTAAGATTTGGGGTTGTCCAGCTTATATCAAAAAGCTGAACACTGATAAATTGGAGACCAGATCAGAAAAAGGTCAATTTGTTGGATATCCAAAAGATAGTTTTGGATATTATTTTTATTTGCCTACTTCACAAAAGGTTGTGATAAGTAGAGATGCCACATTTCTTGAACAACAGTTTGTTCAAGAAGGAGGCAAAGGAAGGCAAATAGAGTTAGAATTGGAGAATTCTGACCAACCAATGCATCGATGGATATAGATCCATCTAGTCAACCTATACCCATTGATGAAACATCTACACTGTTCCTCGTAGAACAACCGTGGTATCTCACCCACTGTGAGATATGGTTTTCTTCATGAAGAAGAACAAGAGTTGTCTACTCATGAAGAAGTAGATCATGGAGATGATCCACTTACCTATGAAGAAGCTATATCAGATATAGACTCTTCAAAATGGATTGATGCTATGAAATCCGAGATTGATTCCATGTATAAGAATCAAGTTTGGGATCTTGTTGACCCACCTAAAGGTATTGTACCTATAGGGAACAAATCGGTTTTCAAGAAGAAAATTGGTTTTGATGGAAAGGTAGAGACCTATAAGGCAAGGCTAGTAGCGAAAGGGTTTCGCCAAAGGCAAGGAATAGACTATGAGGAGACTTTCTACTTTGTTGCCATGCTTAAATCAATTAGGATTTTATTAGCAATATTGCATACTATGATTATGAGATTTGGCGGATGGATGTCAAAGCGACTTTTCTCAATGGATACATTGAAGAAAACATTTTCATGGAACAACCTCAGGGATTTGAATCCCAAGATGGTTCCAAGGTATGCAAGCTAAAGCGATCCATTTATGGGTTGAAACAAGCTTCGAGGAGTTGGAACATCCGTTTTGATGAAGCCATTAAATCTTTTGGTTTTATAAAAAATGAGGATGAGCCATGTGTATATAAGAAGGTTAGTGATGTGCTATCACTTTCCTTGTCTTATATGTGGATGACATACCGTTGATGGGTAATGATACTGGTATGTTGACGACTATAAAGGTATGGTTGTCAAATACATTCTCCATGAAAGACTTAGGGAGGCAACCTATATTCTTGGGATTCGCATCTATATAGATAGAGCGAAAATAATAATTTGTTTATCCCAAAGTCTATACTTGGAAAAGGTGTTAAAGAGGTTTAACATGCTTGATTCCAAGAGAGGATTGTTACCAGTGAGACATGGTATCCACCTTTCTAAAGAGATGTCTCCAAAGACACCGAAGAAAGAGATAAGATGGCCAGATTCCATGTGCTTGGCTATTGGAAGTTTAATGTATGCAATGTTGTGTACTAGGCCTGATATCGCATATCTCGTTAGTTTGACTAGCGGTATCAATCCAATCCAGTTTGGAACATCGATAGTCACAAGAATATTCTTAAGTACTTGAGAAGAACTAAGGATTTATTCTTGATTTATGGAGGTGGAGACTTGCAATTGGATGGTTATACCGATTCGATTTCCAATCGATATCGATGATAGAAAGTCTACCTCTGGATATGTGTTCATTTGTAATGGAGGTGCGATCGGTTGGAAGAGTTCCAAACAGAGCACGCATCGCAGATTCCACTCATCGAGGTCGAGTATATTCTCGCATCGATGTCGCAAAAGAAGTCGCTTTGGATAAAGAAGTTCGTGATGAACTTACAGTAGTTCCTTCCATTGAGTCAGTTCCATTACACTATGACAACAATGGAGCGATCATACAAAGCTAAGGAACCAAGGTCTCACCGTAAATCCAAACACATAGAAAGGCACTACCACATTATCGACATATAGTTGGGCAAAGGCGATATAGCCATGCAGAAAAATAACATCACTGAAAAATTCAGGTGATCCATGCACTAAGCCTTTGTCACAAGCTCGCTTAGACCGACATCTTGAGAAGATGGGTCTAAGATATTGTAATGAATGGCTCTAGTGCTAGTGGGAGATTGTTAGTAGTATGCCCTAGAGCATATCATTTAGTATGTATCTTGTACATATTTTTAATAATATAAGGCATTTCCACTTTTCGTTTACATAATATATTTATGTGTAATAGAAAAGGTCCATTGATATTTTGTTAGAAATATTATTCTTAAGTTTTTAAGAATATGAGTGACAATATTTCTAGCACAAAGTATCATAAATAGGTTCACAATCGAGGATACTTCATAATAAGGACATGACTTATCCGTAAAGATTGTATTCATGTTTGTTCCCAAGTTATTTATATGAGATGTAAATAAGATGGAATGGTGAGTCTCATGCCATATAACAAACATGATAGGCACTTATAAATGATAAGTAGGTCGAACAGGTGACACTTATGACAAGCACATGGAGTTTACTCTTGTCAATGTTTTGTCATAAATCATATCAGTGCATATAACCTTTAGACTGAGATAGCACAGCTTATCTTGTATATAGGTAGTTTGAGTTTGATCTCGCTTTCATACTTGTACTATGTATGGGTATATGGGCATGTGTTGGCTCCTGCTAGTTATATATGGAGGTAGGTGTTGATCAAGAAGGAATCTGCTCTAAGTAAATAGAGATAAAATCCTATGTTCATTTAATTGTTCTTGATGTTTTCAAGTTCTGCCAGACAGATAGATTTATTCGTAAAAGAGTTTCGATGAGAAAATCTTTTAATCAAGAACTGGAATTAAAAGAGAACATAATATTCATAGCAAATGGAGTTTGACATAAACCATGACTCAACTTGAGTTGGGATTTTATAATGAGAGATTCTAGTGCATGGTAACATATGATTATAGGTTCATTTAAGGTAAATCTTATTACTAATTGGGTGGTCATGGCATGCTATGCTAGGTGTTAACCATGGTCTATGAGGTTCATAAAATGATTTAGAGAAATCATTTATGGTAAGAAAGAGTTCTGATGATATTAAGAGTTGATATCATGTCTCATTGCCAATTAGTGATGAGCCTAGTAAGTCACACACATACACAAGTTATCACCTATTTAAATATGATTTAATTAATTAATTAAAGAGTTTAATTGATTAATTAAATAGATTTGGTTTGCAATTAAATTGCAAAGTCCCTAGCATGACTTGAAACCAAATCTAGATTATTGGATGTGTAGTATAAATTAAATTTATATTTAAAGTGTTTAAATATGAATTTAATTGATGAGAAATTAATTAATAGAGATTAATTAATTAATTTATATTTGATATAAATTAATTAGAAGAAGAAAATAATTATTTTGGGTTAAGAACTCAAAATTAAGACACAGGGCATTTTGGTCATTTTGGTGTGACACGTGGCACCATGAGATGGTGACACATGGCATAACACATAAGCTTGCCAAATATTTTTAATCATGTAAGATGATTAAAATCAAGATTAAATATAGGTTTGACACTTGGCACAATGTGATTGAGTCACTTAAACCTAGAGCTAATCAAAAGGTGACATGTGGCTAGGGTTTAATGTGTTAACCTAGCTATTTAAGTGGGGTTATGAAAAGAAAACACAACCAGCAGCCTCTCCTCTCATTTGTCACGCCACTTTGAGCCTCTCCAGCTATTTCTCTTCATCTCTCATCAATTCAAAGAGATTAGCCATCAATCTCTTGAATTAAGAACGCTAGAAATTGTTTCTAGTGTCCTGTTTGCATCTCTAATCTCTTAAAAGTCAGAACTTGAATTTCTAATTAATAGAAAAGGCTTTAGAAGCTGTTCAAGGGCTGCCATAGGTGTTCTTGGTGTGGACAAGCTAGAGGGACAACATCTGGTGTCCTGAAGACGAATCTCAAAGGCGCAGACACGCTGCAGCACATCAAGAGGTTAGTGTAATCGTTCTTGATTTAATCTAGGGTTCTAAAATTAATCTGATTAATTTTAAAATCTTAAATGGCGAATACAGATCCAAAAACATATTAAAAGAGTTTTAATATGTTGTTTATCATTGAAATCAAATAGATAAAAATAAATCTTGCATGGTGCATGTGACCCTAGGTGAAAATTTTTGAATTCAATGGTATAATCTTGTGTTTTTCACGCTTCCGTTTCTTCAGATCCATCTAGTCAATCTACACTCATTGATGAAACATCTACAGCTATTCCTCGTAGAACAACCAGGGTGTCTCACCCACCAGTGAGATATGGTTTCCTTCATGAAGAAGAACAAGAGTTATCTACTTATGAAGAAGTAGATCGTGGAGATGATCCACTTACCTATGAAGAAGCTATATCAGATATATACTCTTCAAAATGGATTGATGCTATGAAATCCGAAATTGATTCCATGTATAAGAATCAAGTTTGGGATCTTGTTGACCCACCTGAAGGTATTGTACCTATAGGGAACAAATGGGTTTTCAAGAAGAAAATTGGTTCTGATGGAAAGGTGGAGACCTATAAGGCAAAGCTAGTAGCGAAAGGGTTTCGCCAAATGTAAGGAATCGACTATGAGGAGAATTTCTCGCCTATTGCCATGCTTAAATCAATTAGGATTCTATTAGCAATAGCTGCATACTATGATTATGAGATTTGGCAGATGGATGTCAAAACAGCTTTTCTGAATGGATACATTGAGGAAAACATTTTCATGTAACAACCTAGGGGTTTTGAATCCCAAGATGGTTCCAAGGTATGCAAGCTAAAGCGATCCATTTATGGGTTGAAACAAGCTTCGAGGAGTTGGAACATCTGTTTTGATAAAGCCATTAAGTTATTTGGTTTTATAAAAAATAAGGATGAGCCATGAGTATATAAGAAAGTTAGTGACAGTGCTATCACTTTCCTTGTCTTATATGTGGATGACATACTGTTGATGGGTAATGATACAGGTATGTTGATAACTGTAAAGGTATTGTTGTCAAATACATTCTCCATGAAAGACTTAGGGGAGGCAACCTATATTATTGGGATTCGCATCTATAGAGACAGAGCGAAAAGAATAATTGGTTTATTCCAAGGTTTATACTTGGAAAAGGTATTAAAGAGGTTTAACATGCTTGATTCCAAGAGAGGATTGTTGCTAGTGAGACATGGTATCCACCTTTCTAAAGAGATGTCTCCAAAACACCTGAAGAAAGAGATAAAATGGCCATGATTCCATATGCTTCGGCTATTGGAAGTTTAATGTATGCAATGTTGTGTACCAGGCCGGATATTGCATATGCTATTAGTTTGACTAGCAGGTATCAATCCAATCCAAGTTTGGAACACTGGATAACTGTCAAGAATATCCTTAGATACTTGAGAAGAACTAAGGATTTATTCTTGATATATGGAGGTAGAGACTTGCAATTGGATGGTTATACTGATTCAGATTTCCAATCAGATATCGATGATAGAAAGTCTAACTCTGGCTATGTGTTCATTTGTAATAGAAGTGCAGTTAGTTGGAAGAGTTCCAAACAGAGTACGACTGCAGATTCCACTATAGAGGCCGAGTATATTGCTGCATCAGATGCTACAAAAGAAGCTGTTTGGATATAGGGAACCCTGGTCTCACCAGAAATCCAAACACATAGAAAGGCACTACCATATTATTAGAAATATAGTTGGGTAAGGCGATGTTGCCATGCAGAAAAATAGCATCAGCTGAAAATCTAGCTGATCCATTCACTAAGCCTTTGTTACAAGCACAGTTAGACTGACATCTTGAGAAGATGGGTCTAAGATATTGTAATGAATGGCTCTAGTGCAAGTGGGAGATTATTAGTAGTATGCCCTACAGCATATCATTTAGTATGTATCTTGTACATGTTTTATTAATAAAAGGAAATTTCACTTTTCCCTTTAAATAATATTTTTATGTGTAATAGAAAAGGTCCATTGATATTTTGTTAGAAATTTTATTCTTAAGTTGTTAAGAATATGAGTGACAGTATTTCTAGCACAAAGTATCATAAAAAGGTTCACAATCGAGGATACTTCACAAGAAGGACATGACTTATCCAGAAAGATTGTATTCATGTTTGTTCCCAAGTTATTTATATGAGATATAAATAAGATGAAATGGTGAGTCTCATGCCATATAACAAACATGATAGGCACTTATACATGATAAGTAGGCCGAACTAGTGACATTTATGACAAGCACATGGAGTTTACTCTTATCAATGCATTGTCATAAATCATATCAGTGCATATAATCTTTAGACCTGAGATAGCACAGTTATCTTGTATATAGGTGGTTTGAGTTTGATACTACTTTCATACTTGTACTGTGTATAGGTATATGGGCATGTGTTGGCTCCTACTAGTTATATATGGAGGTAGGTGTTGATCAAGATGGAATCTATTCCTCTAAGTAAATAGAGATAAAATCCTATGTTCATTTAATTGTTCTTAATGTTTCAAGTTCCTGCCTAAGACAGATAGATTGAATCAGAAAAGAGTATCCGATGAGAAAATCTTTTAATTAAGAACTTGAATTAAAAGAGAACATAATATTAATAGCAAATGGGGTTTGACATAAACCATGACTCCAGCTTGAGTTGGGATTTTGTAAAAGAGAGATTCTAGTGCATGGTAACATATGATTATAGATTCATTTAAGGTAAACCTTATTACTGATTGGGTGGCCATGGCATGTTATGCTAGGTGTTAACCATGGTCCATGAGGTCCATAAAATGATTTAGAGAAATCATTTATGGTAAAAAAGAGTTCTGATGATATTATGAGTTAATATCATGTCTCATTGCTAATTAGTGATGAGCCTAGTAAGTCACACACATACACAAGTAATCACCAAGTTAAATGTGATTTAATTAATTAATTAAAGAGTTTAATTGATTAATTAAATATGTTTGGTTTGCAATAAGGTTGCAATGTCCCTAGCATGATTTGAAACCAAATCTAGGTTATTGGATGTATAGTATAAGTTAAATTTATACTTAAAGTGTTTAAATATGAGTTTAATTAATGAGAAATTAATCAATAGAGATTAATTAATTAATTTATATTTGATATAAATTGATTAGAAGAAGAGAAATAATTATTTTGGGTTGAGAACTCAAAATTAAGACACAGGGACATTTTGCTCATTTCACAGGGTGACATGTGGCACCATGAGATGGTGACACATGGCATTACACATAAGCTTGCCAAATGTCTTTGAATCATGTAAGATGATTAAAATTAAGATTAAATATAGGTTTGACACTTGGCATAATATGATTGGGTCAATTAAACCTATAGCCAATCAGAAGGTGACATGTGGCAAGGGTTTTAAGTGGTGACCTAGCTATATAAGTGTTGTTATGAAAAGAAAAATATAACCAGCTGCTGCCTCCCTTGGTGCCGCCACCCTTGAGGCTCCCATTCTCTCTTCTTCTTCATTTCTCATCAATTCCAAGAGATTCGCAAATAATATCTTGAATTAAAAATACTAGAAATTGTTTTTAGTGTCCTGTTTACATCTTTAATCTCTTAAAAGGCAAAACTTGATTTTCTAAATAACAGAAAATGCTTTAGAAGCTGTTCAAGGGCTGCTATAGGTGATCTTGGTGTGGACAAGCTAGAGGGACAACATCTGGTGTCCTAAAGAAGCATCCCAAAGGTGCCAAACACACTGTAGTGGATCAAGAGGTTAGTGCACTTGTTCTTGATCTAATTTAGGGTTCTAAAATTAATCTGATTAATTCTAAAATCTTAAATGGTAAATACAGATCCAAAAACATATTAAAAGAGTTTTAATATGTTGTTTATCATTGAAATCAAATAGATAAAAATAAATCTTGCATGATACATGTGACCCTAGGTGAAAAATTTTGAATTCAATGATATAAACTTGTGTTTTTTATGCTTCCGCTCCTTCATGAGCACAGCAGGAATGCTAGGTATGTGATATCTAAACAGCTATTCCGCATGAGGATGTCTGAGAGACAGAATGTTGGGGATCATGTCCATAAGATGATTCGGCTGATTGAGTAGCTGAAACATCTTGACTTTAACATGGATTTCCAACTGCAGACGGATTTGATCCTTCAGTCCCTTCCTGAGTCATTTGGGAATTTTGTGACAAATTTTCATATGACTAAGCAGGAATGCACCTTGGTTGCTTTACTCAACATGCTGGTTATTGCCCAAAAGAATATGCCAGGCAATAAAGGAAAAGAGGTAGCTTTGATTACATCTTCTTCGGCTGGAAGTCCAACAAGAAGGAGGGCAATAAGAAAAAGAAACCTCATATTCCTAGCCCTTTCAAGAAAATAGGTAAACAGAAAGGGAAGACTAAAGCTGATGGAGGCAAAGGAAAGTGTTTCCACTACTAGAAGGATGGGCACTGGAAAAGGAACTGCCCAGACTTCTCTGAAGGATAAGAAGGATACACCTTCGGAAGGTATGTCCATATTTTGTTATTTAGATTCTGATGATACTCATAGTTCATCTACAGCTTGGGTTTTAGTTACTAGTGCCAGTTCTCACATTTCTTATGATATGCAGGAACTAGCAAATAGTAGCAGCTTGCGTTCTCGAGATGTTAGAGTCCAGATTAGCAATGGCTCAACTGTTGAAACTTTAGCCATAGGATCTAAATCTTTTTACATGTTTGGACATGTTATGTGTTTGGATAATATTTTATATGTACATGATGCTTTTAAGAACATCATTTCTATATCTAGTTTGACTAGAAATGGCTATGAATATCAGTTCACAGATGATGTTTGCAATATTTATTTTGGAAATAAATATGTTGGTTCTGGTTATATGAATGATGGTCTTTATTATTTGGATAATAATGACAAACACCAAATGAATGCAAGTGATCTAAATGAATGCAATGCCATTGTGAAAATCAACCCAAGTTCAAAATATATTTGGCACTTAAGGTTATGTCATGTTGATGAAGATAGGATTGCAAAACTGGAGAAAATGGGGATTCTATCCTCATTGGGCTCTGAGCTTACTCCAACTTGTGAATCTTGCCTTCATGGCAAAATGACTAGAACACTCTTTGTAGGACAAGGGCTAAGAGCTGAAAATATTTTGGAGCTAATACATAGTGATGTATGTGGTCCATTTAAAGAAATGGCTAGTGGTGGTTTTCATTACTTTATTACCTTTACTGATAATAAATCAAGGTTTGGGTATTTGTATTTGATGAAATGCAAACATGAATCCTTTGAAAAGTTCAAAGAATTTAAATCTAAAGTAGAAAATCAAACAGGAAAGAGTATTAAAGCTCTTCGATTAGATCGTGGAGGTGAATACTTGAGTACTGAATTTGATGAATACTTGAGAGAGCACGACATTGTTTCCCAGCTGACTCCTCCAGGAACACCACAGCTGAATGGTGCATCTGAAAAGAGAAATCGTACCCTATTGGATATGGTACGTAGTATGATAATCTATACTGATATGCCAATCTCCTTTTGGGGATTTGCATTAGAATCAGCTTTGCATATTTTGAATAGGATTCCATCAAAATCAGCATCTTCCACACCTTATGAGATATGGCGTGAAAGAAAATCAAATCTTAAGCATGTTAAGATTTGGGGTTGTCTAGCTTAGATCAAAAAGCTGAACACTGATAAATTGGAAACCAGATTAGAAAAGGGTCGATTTGTTGGATATCCAAAAGATAGTTTTGGATATTATTTTTATTTGCCTACATCACAAAAGGTTATGGTAAGTAAATATGCCACATTTCTTGAACAACAGTTTGTTCAAGAAGGAGGCAAAGGAAGGCAAATAGAGTTAGAATTGGAGAATTCTGACCAACCAGCAGATCAAATCGATATAGATCCATCTAGTCAACCTACACCTATTGATGAAACATCTACAGCTATTCCTCGTAGAACAACTAGGGTTTCTCATCCACTAGTGAGATATGGTTTCCTTCATGAAGAAGAACAAAAGTTATCTAGTCATGAAGAAGTTGATCATGGAGATGATCCACTTACCTAAGAAGAAGCTATATCAGATATAGACTCTTCAAAATGGATTGATGCTATGAAATTCGAGATTGATTCCATGTGTAAGAATCAAGTTTGGGATCTTGTTGACCCACCTGAAGATATTATACCTATAGGGAATAAATGGGTTTTCAAGAAGAAAATTGGTTCTGATGGAAAGGTAGAGACCTATAAGGCAAGGCTAGTAGCAAAAGGGTTTGGCCGAAGGCAAGGAATCGACAATGAGGAGACATTCTCGCCTGTTGCCATGCTTAAATCAATTAGGATTCTATTAGCAATAGTTGCATACTATGATTATGAGATTTGGTAGATGGATGTCAAAACAGCTTTTCTCAATGGATACATTAAAGAAAACATTTTCATGGAACAACCTAGGGGTTTTGAATCCCAAGATGGTTCCAAAGTATGCAAGCTAAAGTGATCCATTTATGGGTTGAAACAAGCTTCGAGGAGTTGAAACATCCGTTTTGATAAGGTCATTTGGTTTTATAAAAAATGAGGATGAGCCATGTGTATACAAGAAGGTTAGTGACAGTGCTATCACTTTCCTTATCTTATATGTGAATGATATTCTATTGATGGGTAATGATACAGGTATGTTAACAACTGTAAAGGTATGGTTGTCAAATACATTCTCCACGAAAGACTTAGGGGAAGCAACTTATATTCTTGGGATTCGCATTTATAGAGATAGAGCGAAAAGAATAATTGGTTTATCCCAAAATCTATACTTGAAAAAGGTGTTAAAGAGGTTTAACATGCTTGATTCCAAGAGAGGATTGTTACCAGTGAGACATGTTATCCACCTTTCTAAAGAGATGTCTCCAAAGACACCTGAAGAAAGAGATAAAATGGCTAGGATTCCATAGGCTTCGGCTATTGGAAGTTTGATGTATGCAATGTTGTGTACTAGGTTGAATATCGCATATGCTGTTAGTTTGACTAGAAGGTTTCAATCCAATCCAGGTTTGAAACACTGGATAGCTGTCAAGAATATCCTTAAATACTTGAGAAGAACTAAAGATTGATTCTTGATATATGGAGGTGGTGACTTGCAATTGGATGGTTATACTGATTCTAATTTCCAATCAGATATCAATGATAGAAAGTCTACCTCTGGGTATGTGTTCATTTGTAATGCAAGTGCAGTCAGTTGGAAGAGTTACAAACAGAGTACGACTGTAGATTCCACTACAGAGGCTGAGTATATTGCTGCATCAGATGCTACAAAACAAGCTGTTTGGATAAAAAAGTTCATGACAGAACTTGCAGTAGTTCCTTTCATTGAGTCAGCAGTTCCACTCCACTGTGACAACAATGGAGCGGTCATACAGGCTAAGGAACCCCGGTCTCACCAGAAATCCCAACACATAGAAAGACGCTACCACATTATCAGAGAGATAGTTAGGCGAGGTGATGTAGCCATGCAGAAAATAACATCAGCTGAAAATCCAGCTGATCCATTCATTAAGCCTATGTCTCAAACTCAGTTAGACCGTCATCTTGAGAAGATGGGTCTAAGCTAATGTAATGAATGGCTCTAGTGCTAGTAGGAGATTGTTAGTAGTATGCCCTAGAGCATATTATTTAGTATGTATCTTGTACATGTTTTATTAATAAAAAGGCAATTTCACTTTTTCGTTTACATAATATATTTATGTGTAATAGAAAAGGTCCATTGATATTTTGTTAGAAATTCTATTCTTAAATTGTTAAGAATATGAGTGATAGTATTTCTAGCACAAAGTATCATAAATTGGTTCACAATCGAGGACATTCACAATAAGGACATGACTTATCCAGAAAGATTATAATCATGTTTGTTCCCAAATTATTTATATGAGATGTAAACAAGATGGAATGGTGAGTCTCATGCCATATAACAAAAATGATAGGCACTTATGCATGATAAGTAGGCCGAACCAGTGACACTTATGATAAGCACGTGGAGTTTACTCTTGTCAATGCATTGTCATAAATCATATCAGTGCATATAATCTTTAGACCTGAGATAACATAGTTATCCTGTATATAGGTGGTTTGAGTTTGATACTGCTTTCATATTTATACTGTGTATGGGTATATGGGCATGTGTTGGCTCCTACTAGTTATATATGGAGGTAGGTGTTGATCAAGATGGAATCTGTTACCCTAAGTAATTAGGGATAAAATCCTATGTTCATTTAATTGTTCTTGATGTTTCATGTTCCTAGCTAGGACAGTCATATTTAATCAGAAAAGAGTTTCTGATGAGAAAATCTTTTTAATCAAGAATTGGAATTAAAGAGAACATAATATTCATAGCAAATGGGGTTTGACATAAACCATGAATCCAGCTCGAATTGGGATTTTGTAACAGAGAGATTATAGTGCATGGTAACATATGATTATAGGTTCATTTAAAGGTATTCCTTGTTACTGATTGGGTGGCCATGGCATGTTATGCTAGGTGTCAACTATGGTCTATGAGATGCCTAAAATGATTTAGAGAAATCATATATGGTAAGAAAGAGTTCTGATGATATTAATAGTTAATATTATATCTCATTACCAATTAGTGATGAGCCTCGTAAGTCACACACATACACAAGATAATCACCAAGTAAAATGTGATTTAATTGATTAATTAAAGAGTTTAATTGATTAATTAAATAGGTTTGATTTGCAATAAGATTACAAAGTTCCAAGCATGGCTTGAAACCAAATCTAGGTTATTGGATGTATAGTATAAGTTAAATTTATATTTAAAGTGTTTAAATATGAATTTAATTATGAGAAATTAATTAATAGAGATTAATTAATTAATTTATATTTGATATAAATTGACTAGAAGAGGAGAAATAATTATTTTGGGTTGAGAATTCAAAATTAAAACACAAGGGTAATTTGGTCATTTCACAGAGTGACATGTGGCACTATGAGATAGTGACACATGGCACCATATATAAGTTTGTCATTTGTCTTCCTATAATACAAGGTGATCAAAGTCAAGATTAAATCTAGCTTTGACACTTGGCTTAATATGATTAGGTCAATTAAAATTAAGATGCAATCAGGTGATGACATGTAGTAAGGGTTTTAAGTTATGACCTAATTATAAAAGGGAAAGAATGAAAAATAAAACATAACATTCTGATTTTTCTCAAAGTGTGCCACCACCCAAAAGGCTCTCCTTTCCTTTTCTTCTTATTCTCTCATCAATTCAAAGAGAATTGCCCATATTCTCTTGAATTAAAATTGCTAGAAATTGTTTCTAAAGGCAAATCCGTAATTTCTAATTGGTTGGTAAGACTTGACAAGCTGGTTTAGTGGTTGCCCATTGGTGATCTTGGTGTGGACAAGCTAGAGGGACAACTCTTGGGGTCTTAAGTGCTTCCCAAAGGTACCAATCACATCTGCAGTGCATCAAAAGGTTAGTGCACATATTCTTGTATTAATCTAGGGTTTTAATGAATTAATTTGTTAATTCAAAAATTTTAAATGGCAAATGTATATCCTAATACATATTAAAAGTGTTTTAATATGCAATTGAACATTGAAATCAATTAGGTACAAAATGGATGTTGCATGATGCATGAAACCCTAGAAGAAAATTTTTGAATTCAATGTTCTCATCTAACAATTTTCATACTTCCGCTCCTTCACCCTAAATGTGGTATGTGGGTGTCATTAGAATTAACATACCCCTTAAGTATGAAAAAGTCAATATTTTAACTTAAATAGTGCCATGAATAGCATTACCATACACAAAAATGTAAAGAACCATAATGAGTAGGATAAGTCTACAAAGAAATTATTGGAATTAATTATTAGAAATGGATTGAATGGATACTGAAGCACTTTAAATTTATGTGTTTCAGTTGGAAAGGGATCTTTGAAGGAAAAATGAAAATTAGCGTAAACTAAGTCAACAAAGAGGTTTATGCACAACTAGTTTTAAATTATTCATGTTTTGCATATTTTATTTGATTAAATGATTTTAGCTTCTTTATGTATTATGTTTACCAATTATTGAATTTATTTCAATGATTATTGAAAAGTGTTATGGTATGAATGAGTTTAGTTTTGGAAAATGAAATTAATTATTATTTTATTTTGTTATGAATTGAATAAAACTAGCTTTGGAAAAATTTTGATTGAAATACGTTTACATAGTTTACGTGGAAAATTTGATTTGAAAAATGGTTTACACTTAACATGGGAAATGGATTAAATATGTTTGAAATTGTGATGGGCATAAAAAAAATTATTGGACATTGGAATTGACTTTGAATTGAATTGTATTGTGATTTATGCTCACAAAAAGGACAAAGAGATTCATGATGTGTTTTATATCTCACTATAGATGCTTGGCTAGGTTATTACCCGTCCCTCATTTGTTGAGGAGACACTGGAGTTAGCTTCATTTTGATTACCATGGTACGTGCACATGCTTAGATTCTCCTCTTATTAGAGGTTAGATCTAAGTTTTTCATTGGCCCTTTCGTAAGTTGCATTATTGTGGTGTGTAATGTGCACGATGATTTGACCTCCCCGACCATAGGGAGTTAGAATCCCGATTCGACCTCCCTGATCATAAGGAGTTAGCATCGCTCTGAAGATGACCGTTATGAATTAGTCTTGCATAGTTAGTGAGATAAAGAATAGTTTTTGAATAGTAAGGAATTAAGATTTTAAATGAGATTTGAGCATACTTAATTTGATTGAAATTAATATCTACTTTCATAAATTGCTAGAATTACTTTAAATGTCCAGTTATGATTTGATAAATTGAATTTATTGATAAAGATCGTTTAAACAAATGATTTATGTTATTGGCAATGAATATTTTGATTTTTGGAATTTTGATGAATTTCAAGATTTCCAAATTCTTTGCTATAATTTTGTCAATGTATATTATATTACATTTTAAATTATAGTTGTGCACCACTTAGTTAACCACTCAGCGATAGCTTTGTATGCTGTCACAGGTGAAAAGACTATAGAGCAGCTGAGTAAGATTCCTTGAAGACATTGGGACTGGCTTCGGTTATATCATAGGTATATCCTTGTACGTTATATTTTGATGTATGCATGTAAGTATATGCATGTAATTTATTTGAGCAGTTGTACAAGAACTTTTATAATATTATTTTGGGTATGTAATTAAAATACAAATTATTGTAATATTCAAATTTATTTTTGAGTTTTGTAATTAATGTAAATCATTAAATTTTTGTATTTTGTAAATGATAAATTATTTCTTTTTCTAAAATGAGATGTTCAGTGTTGGTTTAAAAATGTGCTGAGTTGATTGCTGGAAATGATTTATTCATTGTTGGGATTGAATTGTGTGGAGAAATGAATTTTATTGGAGTTGTGGTCAAGTAAAAATATTGGGAGTGTGTTTCATTTATAGGTTTTGAAGAACTGTTTTCTCAAAATACAGCCGGCATTCTGCGGAAATTTTGAAAAAAAATTCATAACACTAGATTTTAATCGAGGATTTGATCGATGACCAAAATTTTAAATAAAGGCTTTTTAATAAATATTGAACGTTCCACCACTATAAAAATAATCGAAAATTATTTTAAAATCCCTTGTAGTATATTTAATGGGTTACTAGTAGGCGAAGTATGGTAATTCATTAGGTGCACTACGGGAGTATATTATGCCTTACGGAGGGGTAAGGTATGACATGTTTAGTGGTATCAGAGCAAGTTTTAATGAAAATTTTGAATTGTGAAATTGAAATAATTTTTGGTAAATACAACTGCTCAAATGTTTGATAGATATAGTACATTTACATCATAAATATGAACTGACGGGGAGAAATCTCCTTGTGTTGGTTGTACAGGAAATAGAAAATCTTGTAAAAAGATATGGAAGAGAAGGATGAGATAATAGAACAGTCTGGGATGGCGAAAGTACAAGGTGAGGCTCTAGCTCCTCAGAGTGTCGGAGGCTCGATTGAACCAGCCCCACCTGTACAAATTACCACACAAATGGCCCAGTAAATGGCCACTTTCTTTCAGCAGATGGCTGATAACCTGTTAGCCCAAGCCCAAGCACAAACCTAACCCCCACAAGGGCAGCATGAAATAGGGAAGAGTGAGAAACCTATGGGTCAGAGTTTGAGTAGTGGTTTAGGAAAGAGAAAAAAGTTTGAAGGACCCCAAACCTCTAAGTATGATAGAGGCGGATTTTTAGGGCAGAAGCAATTGAGAACCAGTCATCAAAGAACCAGAAGTTCCTACCCTATCCATGTCTATAATGTATATGGCAAGTTACGTGGGGGCATTTGTTGTAAGGCCATTGGAGCCTGCTATAATTGTGGAAGAATCGGGCATTTCGCCAGACATTGTACTATAACACATCGACTTATGCCACATACTACCCTAGAAGAATCAGTCCAAGGTTCTGCTTTTAGAGATTCATAGATAGTTAGTGGAGGCAGTAGTGGAGGCAGAGGTAAAGGTAGAGGAAGTGTTACTGATAGCCAGGGCATAAGGCATCAATTCGAATAGAGTAGTATACCGACCCGAGTGTGCCTCACGTATCAAGAGAGAAAAGCGGAGACTTCCGACATAGTTGTCGGTACGTTCTTAATTTTTGAAAGGAATAATTATGCACTATTGGATTTCTGGCTCTACTTACTTATATGATAACGTTAGAATTATATATTTTGTTGTTGTTCCTTTGCATAGAAATAAATTTTGATTCTTTAGTGACTAGTCCTTTAGGATAAGGACTACAACAATAAGTGTGATTGAAATCAGTCTTAGAGCAGTTGCTAGGGAGAGGCGTCCCCTAGAATACGATAAATTATAAAATTAATTAGTGTGCCTATTTAGTGCAAGGAAAAAGACCTAAAAGTGAACTATAATAATATAGCTATCCTAGATGAGGACAAGGTATTACCGCCGATAGATATTAGTGAATACCATAATAAGAATAAGATATGAATTCGAAAAGGATATGATATAGGAAAATTTGATCTATTGGGATGTATCGTAGTAACTATGCAATGTTCTTGATGTTAATACTGGAAGCTACAGATTACAATACTGACTTGAGATTATTGTGTAGAGCTACGTACTACCCGATAGTGTACCAAGATAAGAATAGTTGCAAACGACATCTATTTTGGTATAGTTATGATAAGATAGAGTTTTCTTATTGGAAATGAGTTTGAAATTCCTACGTAGGGATTTAAAACTCTAAAGTTAGAATATCGAAAGGTTATAGTTAGGATAGCTAGAGTCATTGTTATAGTTAAGATAGCTAGAGTTATTGACTCAGTTATCTAACCCGAACTATGATACGTCAGGAATTGCAATAAGACTAAAGATTTTTATATAGTCATAAATTAAAGATAACATTGATAGTGCAAGGTCATCCAGTCTCGGATATGGGATTTACAATTATTTTGGTATTATTATGGATTCTTCACCTAAAGTCTAGCAAAAAATAATATTATAATAGTATAACAGCAAAGCACAAGAAAAATTTTGTTCCCTTGAATGAGACAGGATGTGATAGATAATAATCAAAACTTCTAAAATGATGTTCTATTAAGAACAGGAGGGTGAAAAAAAAAAGCTATAAAATATCAATAGATAAAAGAAAGGTGGAAATGAAAATTTGCATAGTTGATTTAAATGAAACAAGAAATGTTATGAATATTAGTAAGAGTGTTAACTAGAATGGTTAGAGGACCAAGTCAGAGTAATATCGAAGTATAGCAGATTTCTTAAGGATGATAAGAGGTACTAAATTTTGACTTGACAGTTGAGTCAAGGAAGAAGATAAGACTGAGGACGAAAATAATTAAAGTTAAGTTATGGAATGAACAAAAAAAAGTAAATAGAAAAGTAAGAAATAAGTTAAATAAAAGCAAACAAAATGGTGTAAAATGGCACATAGGCATAGATTCGAAATAAAGTTGGTGAGATAATAGTTATGAATCTATGGCCAATGATTAGATAAGTAATTCTAATACGACCATAATGGTCATTTAATAATGAAACATGAATCGAAATATTAAATAGAACAATAGTAAGAGAAGATTAGTATTATATAAACAAATTATATGTTGTATTAGACTGTTAGAAGTCTTACATAGACTCAAAGAAAAGAAGATTATAAGATTATGTAGAAAGGAGAAAAAGCTAAGTTCTCACTTTATAGGATTATATGAGGTCCTAGAAAGAGTGGATCCATTAGCACACAAATTTGCTTACCTCTAGAATTGAAATGAATTCAAATTTAACTTATGACAGAAGCTCATATGGAACTTGGCACACGAAGTGATCAATTGATATGTAAATATTATTGGCTAAAATGCTACGGACCATCATTCAAACTATAAGGCTACATGGAAATGTAAGAGAGACATGACAAAACAACACATACGGATGATTAAGGACAGACAGTGGGCAAAATTTCGAGGTCGAAATTTCTTTTAGGGGGGGGGGGGGACGAGAATTGTAACACCCCTGCATGCATAGTCTTATGCAAATCACTGTTTCTGGTGACCAGTGTCGGTCCGGACAATTAAAAGTATTAGAATCATATTTAAGTCACCTAGAAAAGCCCTAAACAAAAATTAATAGTGATTACCAGAAGGGTAAATACTTATCAGAAAAATAGAACATAAAAGGTTAAATGAGCCAAGGGTCACAGCGATGGGTGACAGCAGCGGGAAGTGACTGCAAGATCAGTCAAAACCCTAATTTCGTACGGGGCATTATGACACCGCAATCCTAAGAATTATTATGAAGATAGTGGAAATGAGAAAACCACAGAAAAGAGTTGAGAAGGAGGTCAAATAATTAGATCAGGATTCTGAGAGAAATACAGAATTATTGATAAACTAGGTTAGACCGGCGAGGGGCAAATTGGTCAATTCACCCCTAGAGGTGACTTTAGCCTAATTGTCCAATAAAATGTAGGAAATTAAAATATTAAAAAATAGAATCAAAGTGGAGAGGTTAATGGAAGAAAAGGAAAAAGAAAAGAAAAGGAATTTAAATTTAAGGGATTATGACATCACTTATTACATAAGCATGACCCAATAAATGATAATTTTTAATTTAAGAAATTTTGAGGTAATTTGGACTTAAAAGACAATTAAAAAAAATGAAATGATGAAAATTTCAAAATATAATTGAATTATGACCTCATGCATGACATAATTAAACTTTTAAAAATTAATTAATTAATTATGGGATAATTATCTTATTATAAGAAGATAAAAATTAAAAGGAAAAATCATTTTCTTCTTCCCTACAAACTTCAGCTGGCTCCCATTCTCTTCTCTCTCTTTCTCTTTTCAATTTCCTCCATTAATGGTCATTTAAGCTTCTTAAACCCTATTATTTCTTCATAAATTTCATACTCACTAAAGCAAGGTCTTGCTCTTTGGCTTTGTTAGAGAGATTGGAAATAAGAAAGACAAGAAAGAGAGAAAGAATATAAAGTTTAGAAGAACTCAAATTGAGGTAAATCTCTCTCCTAACTTAAATTGATTTATGCTTATAGAATTAAAATTGAACAAGTGAAAATTACTTAGAAAAGTGAAGAATTCGTGCTTGTATTGGGATAAAGAAATTTTGGCAGCCATGTTACCCTAGGGTTTTGATGGTGTTTAGTTAGATTAAACATGAAATCTTGGTGAATTGAGATTGTATAGGTGATTTGCATGTTTAAATTGCATGAATTGAGGAATTCAGAAAATTAGGGTTCTTAACTTAGGGAAAATTGGGAGAAAAAAATTAAGGGTTTTTGAAATTGAACCAAAGTGATCAAATTGAGACTCAAAATGGTCAATTGAGACCAATTAGGGTGTGTTTGAATTGTGAGAAGTGAAGTCAAAATCTGGACAGCTTGACCTTGGTCCACTCCAAGAATCAAAACTATAATTCTGCCACTCCAATTGGTGTAAGGCCAATTGGAGATGAAAGTAGACACATAATACCACAATTTTAATGGAGAAACCCTACCATAAAAATGAGTCTAAGTTAGTGAACAATTAGGTCAAACACGGAATTGGCACACTGCCATTGTACAAAAATGACTAAATGAATAGTATTTCTTCATTTGGCCATAACTTGGTGAAGGAAGGTCCAAATGGCCTGAATTTTATACCAATGGAAAGCTGAGACATAGCAATACAACTTTTATGAAGAACATAAACCTAAATTCTGACCATAACCCATCCGAAAAGTGAGCTGCAATCTGCACACAAAAACTGCCAGAACCAGAATTGTGCCCAGAATTCTGGGTTTGGACCAATCCGGCCAGCCTTAGAAAAATAGGCATAACTTGGGCTACAAAACTCCAAATGGAGTGATTAAAAAATGGAATTAAAGCTAAGACATTAAGGAACAACTTTGATGAATAACATTTAGCCAAATTCCAACAATAACCAGACCAATGGAACAGTAGAAACTTGTGACCCAAAACTAAATTTTTGGATTTGCACCTAGGGAAATTAGAAATTGAATTGGAAAACAATGCCAACAAAATTATCACCCAAAATGTTGTATGTGGGTGTCATTAGAATTAACATACCCCTTAATTATGAAAAAGTCAATATTTTGACTTGAATAGTGCCATGAATAGTGTCACCATACACAAAAATGTAAAGAACCGTAATGAGTAGGATAAGTCTGCAAAGAAATTATTAGAATTAATTATTAGAAATGGATTGAATGGATACTAAAGCACTTTGAATTTATGTGTTTCAGTTAGAAAAGGATCTTCGAAGGAAAAACAAAAATTGGAGTAAACTAAGTCTACAAAGATGTTTATGCACAACTTGTTTTAAATTGTTCGTGTTTTGCATATTTTATTTGATTAAATGATTTTAGTTTCTTTATGTATTATGTTTACCAATTATTGAGTTTATTTCAATGGTTATTGAAAAGTGTTATGGCATGAATGAGTTTAGTTTTGAAAAATGAAATTAATTATGATTATATTTTGTTATGAATTGAATGAAACTGGCTTCAGAAAAATTTTGATTGAAATACGTTTACATGGTTTACATGGAAAATTTGATTTGAAAAATGAATAATACTTAACATGGGAAATGGATTAAATATATTTGAAATTGTGATGGGCATAAAAAAAATTATTGGATATTGGAATTGACTTTGAATTGAATTATATTGTGATTTATGCTCACAAAAAGGACAAAAAGATTCATGATGTATTTTACATCTTATTATAGATGCTTGACTAGGTTATTACCCGTCCCTCATTTGTTGAGGAGACACTGGAGTTAGCTTTGTTTTGATACCATAGTATGTACACATGCTTAGATTCTCCTCTTATTAGAGGTTAGATCTAAGTTTTTCATTGGCCCTTTCGGAAGTTGCATTATTGTGGTGTGTAATGTGCACGATAATTCGACCTCCCCGACCATAGGGAGTTAGAATCCCGATTTGACCTCCCCGACCATGTGTTTCTTTTCAGGTTTTGAATAACTATTTTCTCAAAACACAATCAGCACTTTGTCGAAATTTTGAAAAAAAATTCATAACACTAGATTTTATTCGAGGATTTGATCTATGACCAAAATTTCAAATAAAGGCTTTTTAATGAATATTCAACACTCCACCACTATAAAAATAATCAGAAATTGTTTTAAAATCCCTTGTAGTATATTTAATGGGTTACCAGTAGGCGAAGTACGGTAATTCATTAGGTGTACTATGGGAGCATGTTATGCCTTGCGGAGGGGTAAGGTGTGACTGCAGAACTCCTTTATGTTGGGATAAAGTGGCGAAAGAAAAACAATTGTCCCAGAGATTGTTTAGCGGACAAAGGAATAGATCAGACTGATTAGAGATCGACTCAAGGTTGCATCAGGCCGTCAGAAATCCTACATCGATCTAAAAAGGAGGGATATTGAGTACACAGTGGGTGATAAGGCATTCCTCAAGGTTTCCCCTTGGAAGAAAATTATGAGATTTAGCAGAAAGGGGAAATTGAGTCCTTATTTCATTGGACCATATGTGGTTCTAGAAAGAGTGTGTTCTTTGGCATACCGATTGGCACTACCTCCAGAGTTGGAGAAGATACATAATGTCTTCCATGTATCTATGTTGAGGACCCATCTCATATGCTACCAGTAGAAGAGATTGAGGTAAATTCAAACCTCACATATGAGGAAGAACCTATTGAGATTTTGGCATATGAGGTGAAGCAGCTGAGGAACAAGCAAATACCCCTGGTAAAAGTGCTGTGGAACCATTATGCAGGCCAGGAAGCTACTTGGGAACGTGAGGAGGATATGAGAAGACAACATCCACAACTGTTCAGAGACTAAGGATAGGTAAAATTTCAAGACGAAATTTATTTTAAGTGGGGGGGGGGGGGGGGGAAGAATTTATTTTAAGGATAGGTAAATTTTCAAGACAACCCCTATATGCATAGGTTTGTGTATTTTACTGTTCCGGTGACCGGTGTCAGTTCAGATAATTAAGAGAATTAGAACCATATTTAAGTCACCTAGAAAAGCCCTGAAAAAAAAATTAATAGTGATTACCAGAAGGTTAAATATAGATAAGAAAAATAGAACATAAAAGGTTAAATGAGCCGGGAGTCACAGTGATGGGTGACTTTACTGGAAAATGACTGCGAGGTCAGTTGCAACCCTAATTTTGAACAGGACATTGTAACACTATAGTCCTAAGAAGTATTGCGAAGCTAGTGGAAAAGAGAAAATCACATAAAAGAGTTGATAAGCAGATCAAATAATTAGATCAGGGTTTCGAAAGAAATACTTAATTATTGGTAAACCGGATCAGACTGGCGAGGTGACTCATGACCTAACTATCCAATAAAATATGAGAAATGAAAATTTTGAAATATAGATTTAAATTAAAGAAGTGTGAAGAAAACAAAAGAAAAAGAAAAGAAATGAAAATGGAATTATTACATTACCTAAGATGACCTAAGCATGACATTAAAAATAATTTTCAATTAACTTATTAATGGACAAGTCAAAAAGGAAATAAAAACACCAAAAGTTAAAAAGAAAATTCCCATCTTCTTCCCTCAAAGGAGCCGGCACCACCCCTCTCCCACTTCTCTCTCTAAAAACCCTCTATGGAAGCTTAAATCCAAGCTTCTAAAACCCTTAATTGGCCATAAATTTCCCAAATTTCTTGCTTAATCCTAAACCTAGCAACTTGAAAAGAAGATTGAAGAAGGAAAAGGAAGAAGAAATTGAAGGATTTAAAGCTTGAGAATTTGAAGAAAGAGGTTAGTATTGAAATTCAATTCTTTCTTTAAATTCATGTATATATAATTGAGTTAACTTAGGACTTGTGTAAAAATCAAACAAACATGTTAGATTAAGGGACTAAGGGAATTCAGCCAACACTAGAAGGATTAGGGTTTGCATGATTTTGATGGATTTAAAAGTATAATTAAGTGGAATTAAGTGTGTAGAAGATGATTATGTATTTTAATTGCACTAATTGAATAAGTTGCAAAATTAGGGTTCTTGAGCTAGTGAATATAGGGGAAAATTTGGAGAAAATTGGTAATTGATGTAATGGGACCTAATTAAAACTTGAAATGGTCAATTGGGGTCAAATGGAGTGTGTTAAAATGGTGAGAATTGAAAGGCAATTTGGATTAGTGAGGGTTCATTTCTGGACAGTTTGACCTAGGTTTATTTCAGGGATCAAAACTGTAATTCTACCACTCCAATTTGTGTAAGGCCAATTGGAGATGAAAGTAGACACATAATGTCACAATTTTCATGCAGAAACGCTACCTAGAAAATGACTTTAAGTTAGTGAACAATTAGGTCAAACCCAGAATTGGCACACTGCTATTAGACAAAAATGACCAAATGAATAATGTTTGTTCATTTGGCCATAACTTAGTGTAGGAAGGTCTAAATGACTTGAATTTTATACCGATGGAAATCTGAGACATAGCACTACAACTTTTATGAAGAACACAAACCCAAATTTTGACCTTAACCCATCCGAAAAGTGAGCTGCAGTCGGCACCGCAAAACTGCCAGAACTAAGAAAGTGCCCAGAATTCTAGGTTAAAACCAATCCGGCCAGCCTTAGGAAAATGGCCATAACTTGGGCTAAAAAAACTCCAAATGGGGTGATTCAAAAAGGGAATTAAAGCTAAGACAATAAGGAAAAACTTTGATGAAGGACACTTAGCCAAATTCTGACAGTAACTAGACCAATGGAATAGTAGAATACAGTAAACCAAAACTGAAAAATTGCAATTTCTCTTAGGAGGATTAGAAATTAAAATAGCACCCAATGCCAACAAATTTGACCCTTAAAATGTGGTATGTGGGTGTAATTGGAATTCACATACCTATTTAGCATGAAAAAGTCAACATTTTGACTTGAATAGTGTAATGAATAGTAACCCCAAAATGCAAAGTCTAAAGAGTTCTATTTTAAGCAATTTTAGGGGTGAAATTAAGTAGGCATGAAATTATTTGTTGGATTAATATTGTGACTTGATACTAAAACACTGAAAATTGTGTGTCTCAGTTGGGAAAGACACTGGAAAGGAGCAAAAAATACTGAGTCAAGGCCAAGAGGCGACTCATAAGAGGTTTGTGCACAACATATAATTTCTTTTTGAAATTTCTTTTGAATTTGTGTTGAATGAATTTTAAGAATTTATTTATGACTTCCATTAAATTGAATATTTAATTGAAAAGAAATATGTGCTATTGACCCTTGTTTTTGGGAAGTTAAACTATATGTGAATTGATGGCCATTTTAAATGTTTAGAAAATTGTTAAAATAGTTTAAAACCACAGTGTCATGACCAGATGTTTGAATTCTTCACTAGCTTGCCTAGTGGGAAGAAATAGTTTTGTATTCTCTCTCTAGCTAAAGTGTTGAGGTGTGTACCAGTAGAGGAGGAAATTGAATGGGTACCCATAGATTTGAGTTAGCTAGCCTTGGTATTCCTCATAAGCCTTTGACTGTTGGGATGAAAAGTATATTGGTGTCATGATATGACTGTGCAATTTTATGAAAAGCTATTCTTGAATTATGAAGTGAGAATTTCTTTGACTTAAAGATTAAATTGTGTTTTGTATTTGTTTAAATTTAAGTATTATATTTGGAATAACTATGATTTAATGTGGCATAAACTGGTATTTTTCTTTATGTTGTGCACCACTGGGTAATTTTACTCAGCGATGGCTTCACGTTGCTGTCACAGGTAGAGAGACTAGTAAAGCAGCAGAATAGGCTGCTAGTGATTAAAAGAAACCGCACACTTGGATTTTTGTTAAGTATTTGAATTATACCCTTATGTAAATTTCTATTTTAATATATATGACTGTATGTATGTATTGTGGTTAGTCTTGAGTAGTTGTACAGTAATGTCGAAAATTATTTGATATTTGTAAAATGGTTGTAATATAAACCTTGTGTTTTAATTTATGAAATGCTCAAGTATTTTCTTCATTTTGAAACTTTTTTTTATGAATGGAATTGGGAACTGAGATTGTGTAATTGAGTTGTATTGAGATATTGGAAGTTGTTGGTTGTGAATTGAATTATTGGAAGTGCTTTTTATAGGTATTGAAAATTTGGTTTTTTCCAATTACAGACGGTACTCTACCCAAATTTTCATAAAATTTACGGAGAAATAAAATTTTACAAAATTTTTACCAAATATTTTAACTGTGAATAAAAGTTTTTAATACCTGTTAAAAGTGCTCACTACCTTCAAAGAAGATAAAATTGTTTTTAAAATCCTTTGTATTATATTTAATGGGTTATCGGTAGGCGAAGTTCAGTGATTCATTAAGTATACTACGGGATCATGTTATGCCTTACAGAGGGGTAAGGTATGACAAGACTGGAAACAAACTATAAAAGAAATAAGAATGTCCAGAGTAATCAAATCACTAATCATTCAATATCAAGCACTGGTCCTTGGCAATGGCGCCAAAAACTTATTTGCTAATTTTTTAACCACCACAAGTGCACGGATTGCTAACAAGTAATAAAGTGATGAGTATAGTATCGTTCCCATGAGGACCGTGTTGAGTACCGAACTATACTGATTTTAATTATCTAGACGATCGAATTGTAGAGAAATAATAATTAAATCTAAGCTAAAAGAAATAAAGTCTAAAACAGTTATCTAAACTAAAATAGTAATGGATGAGAACATTCTAAAGCTAGGGGTTCACAATTCATTCAATTATAAAATCAATCTAATTCATTCAATAATTGGGAGGTTATTATTTTGATGGAAATTAATCCTAAGTTATCTTAAGTCCTCTCTCAAGGAACTCAAGGTATTTTTTAATTAACCTGAACCCTACTTTGGTGGTGATTAAATTAATTAAAACCCTTTAAGATCATTGATTAATTTTGGAACTCCACAAAGGTCACCAGCCTATCTCTAGGTCAGATTTTCTAAGTTCAAAATCTTGATTTTCTAATATTAACCTTCACCTTTCAGTCCTTCAATTAATATCTGTAATCAATACTAAGTGGATGCCAACACATAGCTTGCATTAAGATCACAAGAGATTGAATCAAAGAATAAAATATCCAATATATTAAATAAAATCAAATCGGATCCATAATGAAATTGAGTGCTACACCCTAACTCTAGAATAAAGAACCTACTCACCCATGGTGAGCTTTATAATCATGTTTATAAAAAGATGAAGAGAAGATATGGGAAGAAAATAGAGTGGAAGAACCCTGAAAAAGAGTTGCAGCCTTGGACTTTTGGAACTTCAGCTAAAAATCCCTTCTAGTAATCTTGCAGATCTTGTTTCTCCCTTGCCTCCCTTGAAGTTGATGTGCATCCTTGAATGTAAATTGACTCTTGAATGTTTATTCTCCTCTCCCCCTCAAATCCTGACTTGTTATATTTATATCTAGTGTAAAAACCCTAATTTCAAAGTCCTAGAAGCATTAGAAGTCTATCCGGGTCGGGTTGGAACAAAGAAAAGTCGCATTAGAATTGCTGACAGGGTACTTTACACGGCCCGTGTAGTGTTACATGCCCCTGCCCCGTGTAACTTTCTGCCACTCTTGTTTTTCCAGTTTTCTTTGTTTAGAAGGTTGCACAAGGCCCAGGAATTTACACGGGGCAAGTTACACGGCCCGTGTAATGTTTTTGGCACTGTATTCTTCACGTTTTGACCTCCAGATCTCTTCCAAACTCATCTTTGATTCTAGAACCACATAAAAACACCTGATAAAATATAAAAATCAATGAATTGAGTTGGATTAACATATTTTCTAAAGTAATAATGAAAACATATAAAAATAAACATAAAAGGATACTAAATTCTAACAAAATGCAATGCTTGTTAACCTTAAATGTCTATATAATTTGATGCAATAACACAATACCTGAAAAATTGAGACAAATTAAAATTCAAGCAATCAGATCTTCATAACATGAGTTCTAATTGCTCAACTTGCTGTATTCATCAAAGACTCATTAAAAATTTACAAAGCACCAATTCACACATCCACATTCAATTGATTTTCTTTTTAAACCAAAATGATAGAGTTTAGAAAAACTTCCTCCTAAGATCAACAAAATGAGCAATGAATTCTGCAAAACCAACCAGCAAATATTCAACCATAGAAAGATGAAAAATACAAAGGAATGAATTTAAAACTAAAATTTAAAGCTAAAATTTAAAACTAGAACTAAAACAGAATGATAAATGCTCATTTGCTTGCAATGAATTGTATCCCATCTGTATAAGAAAAGCAGAACAATATCAAACTCTGAATAAAGAGTATATAAAACTTAAAAAGAAAATGAGAAAGTAATAAAGAATCAAAGAAAAATTGTAGGCTACACCTAGAAATGCTAAGTTTAGGTCTTTAGCTTGACCTTACTTAACAAAATCTCATGGAGAATGCTATCTTATCAATGGGTTCACCAACTGAATAATACCTCAACCTTTGCCCATTTACTTTGAAATTACCAGATTCTTCACAAAAAATTTCCACAGCACCATGAGGGAAAACTTTCACTACTTTAAATGGTCCTGACCACCTTGATTTTAGTTTTCTTGGAAAAAATTTTTACCTTGAATTGAATAAGAGCACCAAATCTCCTTCTTTAAAGTCCTTTTTCTTGATATGCTTATCATGCCATTTTTTAGTTCTTTGTTTATAGATCCTAGCATTTTCATAAGCATCAAGTCTCATTTCATAAGCATCCAGTCTCAATTTGTAACACCCCTATTTGCATAGCCTGGTATATGTTACTGTTCCAGTGATCAGTGTTGGTCCAGACAATTAAAAGAATTAGAACCACGTCTAAGACACCTAGATAAGCCCTGAACACAAATAATTAATAATTGCCAAATAGTTAAGTATAAATAAGAAAAACATAACACAGAAAGTTAAATGAGCCGGGAGTCACAGCGATGGGTGACCTTCTCGGGAATGACTGCGAGATCAGTCTAAACTCAAATTTCGAATCGTAAAATGTGACGCTGCGGTCTTTAGGACTATTGCAAACACAGTGGAAAAGAGAAAATCATAGAAAAGAATTGTTAAGCAGGTTAAATAATTAGGTCAAAGATCCGGAAGAAATATTGAATTACTTGTAAGCCGGATCGAATCGGCAAGGTGTAATTTGGTCAATTCACCCCTAGAGCTGACTCCTGACCTAACTGTCCAATAAAATAGGAGAAAAGAAAATTTCAGAATTGGGAATTAAATTAAAGAACTAAGAAAAAAAAGAAGAAGAAATTAAAAAAGTTTTATTACATCATGTGATGACATCAATTATGATGTCAAAATTAATTTAATTTTTCCTACAAATTTTGACTAAGTCAAATAGCTAGTTTAAAGACATAAATGACATAAAAAAAAGAAAGAAAATCACTCTCTTCTTCTTCCTAAACTAGCCGCCCCATCTCTCTCTCATTCCTCTCTCTCAAACTCCATTAAAGCCCATTTTGAGCTTGAGAAACCCTAAACCTAATCACTAAATCCATAAAATCCCTCCATTAAACCTTGTCTTTGGACCTTGCTAAGCAACTTAGGAGCAAAAAGAAGAAAGGAATCAAAGGTTTGAGAAGAGGAAATTTTGTCTACACAAGGTTAGTAATCTAAACTTGAAAATTTGTGGTTAAATGTTTATGTTCTAGTTTAATTAACTTAGAAATTGTGTAAAATCAAACAAAAACAATTATTGGGGGACCAAACATGAAATTCAGCCAGCTAGGGTTAGGGTTTGAAATGAATGAGTTTGAGGTGTTTGAATAGTTATTTGAGGTGAATGAGGTGTATAGATCATGAATATACACTTTGAAATGCATTAGATTGAACTTTATGTAATTTAGGATTTTGAGCATGTGAAAAATTGGAGAAAAAGGTTGAGAATTGATCAAATGATGTAGTTGACCTTATTTGAGTTGAGAAATGGTCAATTGTGACCATTTGTGGTGTGTATGAATTGTTGAAAACAAGTTCCAATTCGGATAGGTTAGGGCCAATCTGCAGGCAGCTTGACCTAGGTCCCTTTCAGGGACCAAAACTAAAAATTTACCAACCCAATTGATGTAAGGCCAATTGGGAATGAAACTAGACACAAAATGGCAGATTTTTCATTCAGGAATCATGCCCAGAAAGTGACATAACTTAGTGAACAATTAGGCCAAATCTAGAATTGGGCACACTAACCTATGCAAAAATGACCAAATGAATAGTAGTTACGTAAATGACCATAACTTGGTCTAGGAAGGTCCAAATGACCTAAATTTTATACCGATAGAAAGCTGAGACATAGCCCTACAACTTTCATGAAGAAAATAAACCCAAATTGTGATCATAATCTGTCCAAAAACTCACCTGCAGTCAATGAACAAAAACTGCCATTATCCAGTAAATGCGCAGAATTCTAGGTAAAACCAAGTCTGGCCAGTCATGTTCAAATGGCCATAACTAGGGCTACAAAACTCCAAATGGAGTGATTTAAGAAGGGAAATAAAGTTAAGACAATAAGGAACAACTTCTATGAGGAAAACTTGGCCAAATTACCACAGTAACTTGACCAATGGAACAGTGTAAAACAGAGCAACAAATCTGAAATTTGGAAATTTGACCTAAGTGACTTAAAATTTGAGGAACCAACCAAAACCAACAAATTAGGTAACCAAAATGTGGTGTGTGGGTGAAATTGAAATTCCCATACCTATTAAGCATTAGAAAGTCAACAATTTGACGTAAATAGTATCATGAATAGTAACTTTGAAATGAAAATTTCCAAGAACGTTAGTTTAAGCATATTGAGGCTAGAATTAAGTATATATGAATCAATTATTGGATTTATTATGAGATAAGATATTGAAACACTATAAATTGCGTGTTTCAGCTGAAAAAGACCTGGATAGGGATAGGGCAAACTGAGTCAAGGCCTAGAGGCGACTCACATCAGGAGTGTGCACAATAACTTTTCACTTTCGATTTCCTATTAGAAAATTATTTGAATATATTTTGGAGAAATTTATGCTAAATAATGCTTTGAGAAATATTGTGTTGCCTACTTTGTAAATAGAATTTTGAAATGAAAATTGATTAATGTTTTGCATGAAATGTTGAATAATATGATTTTGAAATTGTTTTGATTCACACTTGGCATGGCAGTTCCTTACTACGTTCCTCCTCCACTTGTGGGGTTGAGTTTGATATTTGATCACTTTCCTCCCTCTCTGGCTTGCCAGTTTGAGGTGAGTTTGGATGAGTACTCATTAGCTAGCTAGCCACCTCCCTTATTGATTCTGATTAGTGGAGCACAACTTGAAGATTTTTGTACGGGTATATTATTTATACCCATTGTGTTTTGGTTGACGTAAATATGGTATTGTCATATGTATGTATGTAAAATTGAGCAGTTGTACAGTCAATTATAATAATATTAGTTTGGATTTTCTCATGTATATTTTTGATGATGAATGTAATGTAACACCCCTAAGTTCGGTAGTGCGTTCTGCTGTTCTGATGACCAGTGCTATCCGGACAGCTAGGATGCCTAGAACTACACTTCAATATGAGTGAGGAGACATAAAATAATGAAATACAAGAAGAGAAAATACAAGTAAAACAAAGGAAAAATAATAGCAAAGAAGAGTAACCAAGTTAAGCGAGCCGAGAACCCTAGCGATGGGTGACCGCACCGGGAAGTCACGGCGTGGACCGTTGGCTAGCCCTGGACTGCGGGGAACCCTGGAAAATATTTTAGGACTCTAATAAATATTTATTGAAGTATAAATATCATTAGAAATAACAAAGAAAAATTAAATAATTAGTACAAAGAAAAGTGAGAAATCGAAAAACAGACAAAACCCGGTGTTACCGAAAAATTAGGAATGCAACCCGAACAGGGGCATTATGGTCATTTGACATCCCGAATCATCTTTTGACCAAAATGTCCACTAAAAATAAATAATATTACACTTAGAAAATAAAATGAAAAATTAGTTTGGTGGTACCTAAAGTAAATAGCTAAAATCATGGGTTAATGTGGGATAAATGAACAATTAACATATAATATGATTTAAATTTGGTGAGTGGACCACTTGGGATTAATTAAACACTAAATGGGGCAGGTGTAAGTCCACTACACCATCTGCACATCATCTTCTCCAAATTTTCTTCACCATGCCGAAATGAAGGATGGGAAAATCCTCCATTTTCGTTTTGTGTAAAGCTTCCTTCACCCCTTCATTTCAACTCCAATCACTTAAGTAGCTTCATGAAAGTTTGTCTACACATCATAAGGAAGAGCTTGATACCAAATTTAAGAAGTTTAATCAAGGTTTGGCAAGTTCCAACCATAAGGTAAGTTTACATTTTTGAAGATTTCTTTGTTAAACTTTGTGTACATGTTATGGGTGTTAGTTTTGTGAAGGAAATTTTTAAGTTTGAAGAGTTATTGAGATATCCATTTTTGGGCAGCCATGTAGTCATGTATTGATGAAGTATTTGTACATATATTTGATGAGAATTATGTTGGTTATGATGATTTAATAACCTAGTGAATTACTTCATATGTATAAAGTGATTTTTGCACTTGGATGAAAATTGATGATTGTAGGACACTTTGGTATTGAGGAAGATTTTCGGCAGCTTGGGGATTCTTGAATAAATGTGTGTGTTCATGAAGGTGTTGGCAGAAAATTGACATAGAAGTTTGATGGATATGTATATAGATTGATTGTGTAAAGTGTATGTAAGAATTAGTGATGTTTAGGTGTGTATGTGATTGTATTTAGACTTTGTAAATGTGAGCTTTAATTGGTGTATTAAGGATGTTTGTAATCTTCCCAAAGTGATGTTAATGTAAAGTGGAATATGGTTTTGGTAATGAACCAAAACAGAAATGGTAAGGGGAAGTGCACATATAGTAATGAAGTGTGTAATTGATGTATATTAAGTAAGGTAGTTAAGGGCAGTGTACATTTTAGCCAATAAGTTTAAATGTGTAACCTCAATTGGTATGAGACCAATTAGAGGTGGAACTAGGCACAAAATGTGCCAACTTTCATTGAGAAAACATACCAAAATTCTGCTTGCAAGGTGACCTAAGAAAATGACCAATTCGGATTAGGTGCAATTAGGACCTGAAAAATGACCAATTGGGCAGCAGTGAGTGTTTAGCCCATAACTCACTCAAAACAGGTCCAATTGACCTGACATTTTAACCATGAATATTTAATACCCATACCTACAAGTCTTATGAAGACACCAAAGCCCAGAAATGACCATAAGCAAGTCAAACAACTTGCACAAGTTCGGGTCCAAAAACTGGTCGAACCAGAGTTGACCAAATTGACCAAAAATTGACCTAATTTGATACCATTTGACCAGCAATAGTATAATGACCATAACTCGGTCTACTTAACTCGGAATGATCTAAAATTTTGCACCGCGGTCCATAAGACATAGATCTACAAGTTTGTAGTTTTGACTGAAACCCAAAAACCGAGGGAACTAGGCCATCCGGCTAGGTCAAACTAGTATCCCGGAATCCAGCAAGTTGCAATAAAATGCACTAAACAAAGAAATGAAATTGGTAGCGTGTACCAAACCTAAAACCCTATCGAATGTGACATATTGATGACACTAAAACCTAATTTACCTAGAAAACATTGAGGGTCGGTATATTAGCTGATTAAGCAAATAAAGGTATTCAGTGAATTGTTTATCGAACATTATCGTTAGAGGCAAATTAATTTAGCACTGAAACACTTCAAATTGTGTTTCTCAGTTAGCAAGGACTCAGCAAAAGGGAAAGAAATACTGAGTCAAGACCAGGAGACAAATATCAGAGGTTTGAGCACAACGGCTATTTCTTTTGAATTTTTCAATTGAAATGAATTATGACTATTGTACATTATTGTTTTAAATTGTGTTTGTGCACAACTAGTTTTCAACTGATTTTGTTCTGAATAATATTTCATATGATAAATTGTATGTTATTGTTTTAAATTGTGTTTGTGCACAATATTTATTTCTTTTGAATTATTTTCAATTGAAATAAATTATGACTACTTGTATGTTATTGTTTTAAATTGTGGAAATGTACTTGAATGGATATTTATTGCTTGAAAAGCATTATAAATGATTTGAAACTGTGAGAAACTGTTTAAATGGTATTTGATGGATACTTATTGATTGAAAAGCACTGTAAATGGTTTTTGTGGAAATTGAAGTGAATTACGAATTGTGTTGCCATTTTGGGAATGAAATTATAACTTTGGAAATTTATTGGATTCTTCGGATCATTTGAATAAAATGTTTGGAATTGTTTTGATTCACAATTGGCATGACACTGTTACTATGTTCCTCCTCCATTAATGGGGTGAGTGTGATTATTCCTCCCTCTTTGACTTATCAGTCTGGGGTGAGTATGATTATGTTCCTCCCTCTTTGACTTCCCAGTCTGAGGTGAGTGTGGATGAGTACTCATTATATAGCTAGCTTCCTCCCTCATTGATTTCGATTATTGGGGTGAGTATGTCTTGTCGTGGTGTATAACACGGCATGTGTGGAAAAATTGTGTCCTGGCTTAAATTGTGATATTGATAGGCAACACTGTGTTATTAAGTATTTTGATCAAATTGTGTATGAATTGGCAATACGGTATTCTTAAATTATTTGACTAAATTGTGTTATTATGAATTTTGATAAATTGTGAATTGGAGTTTAAATTCCTTGTGACATTCATTGGCTTGGATTTAACTATGGTTTTATATATCCACTATTTATATGGTTTATGAATTGTGATTTAAAGTTGTATTTGGTTAATGTTGTGCACCACTGAGACATTGTCTCAGCGACAGCTTTTTATTGCTGTCGCAGGTAGACAGATGCATGTAGAGCAGACTAGGCTGCTAGTACCTCCAGCGAGAGATTTTTCGGGTATAACGAGTATACCGCTTTTTGCATTTTGTACTATAATGTATGACCACTGTATGTACATATTGTTTTTGTTTGAGCAGTTGTAAATTTAAATTGTAACTTGAGGTTGTAAAATAATTATGAGTTATTTTGACTTGTAAAAATTGTATTATATTTCCTATATCTCAGCTTTTGAAAAATCACTGTGGATTTGAGTAGAGAAATATATTGTATTGAGAAAAATGTTGGAGTTGAGATTTGGAAAATTATTGAAGTGCTTTTTACAGGTTTTCTGAAGAACGGTTTTATCCAAAATACAGATGGCATTCTGCCAAAATTTTTACAGAAATTCCAAATAATTCAAATCAGTTAATTCTATCACTTCAGTTCAAAAAGGTTTTCAACACCTGTAAATAGTGCTCACCACTGTAAAAGAAGTAAGAAAAGTTTTTTAAAAATCCCTTGTAGTATATTTAATGGGTTATCAGTAGACGGAGTTGGTAATTCATTAGGTATACTACGGGATCATGTTATGCCTTACAGAGGGGTAGGGTGTGACATGTTTTAGTGGTATCAGAGCAAAGTTTTTAAATTCTGTTTTCACATGTTATTTGAATATTCTTTCTTCATAGTACAACTGCTCAATATCATTGTTTGATACATACAGTACATTACAGTATAAATATGCACTAACGGGAGGAAATCTCCTTGTATTAATTGTTCAGGAGGTCTAAGATCCTCGCATTGACTATGGAAGAGGGTGATCGTTCAGTCGATCAATCTATAGAGGCTGAGGTGCAAAGGGATGCCCCAGCCGTACATAATGTTAGTGGTTCAGCAGCACCAGCCCCTACAGTACCGCAGTTTCCTGCTCAGTTCGCTCAGCAGACGGCTGCAATGTTCCAACAAAAGGTTGGTAATGTGCCTACTCAAGTCCTAATACAGACACCAGTGGTACAACCACAGTCTTCTGCAAGGCAGTATGACAAATTGATGAGGTACGGGGCTACAGAGTTCAAGGGGACAGTAGATCCTCTAGAGGCAGAACAGTGGTTAGAAAGGATGGATAGGGTATTCAAGAAACTGCACTGCACAGAGGAGCTCAGATTTGAATACTCAGTATCTCTACTACAGGGGGATGCTTATGACTGGTGGAAAACCATTCCCCACGATGCAGTAGAACTGCAGTGCTAACACGGAGTGACTTTCTCGTGAATTCAGTAAATATATCACGATGCTTATGTAGACCGAAAGTCGCAAGAGTTCCTAAGTCTGAAACAGGGGAGCAGATCAGTGGCTGAATATGAAAGGGAATTTTTCCGCCTAAGCCATTATGCAGTAAGTCTACTTTCTACCAGTAGGGAGAGATGTAAGAGGTTTGAAACAGGCTTGAAGCCTAGTATCAGATTACAAGTGGTCGGATTCAAACATAACAACTTCTCTGAACTTATTTCTCAAGCACTAGAATTAGAAAGAATTGAATCTGAAGCGGCTCTTGAGAAAAAGAAATCAGAGAAGACAGAAAAAGAGGGAAAGTCAGTGAGCAGTTCTAGTGGTCCTACTGGAAAGAGGAAAAACTTTGGGGGATACGACAGAGAGAGTAAGAAGTCCGGTAGAGATAGATCTTTTGGACAGAAACCACCTCGATCGGATCAGCAAACTCAACAGAAACCCAGGAATGCGCTGTCAGATCGACTTTGTGAAACTTGTGGTAAACCACATAGTGGGGTATGTTATAGAGCCGTAGGAGCATGTTTTAACTGTGGAGAGACTGGTCATTTTGCTAGGGATTGTGTAAATCCAGGTCGTTCTGGATCATTTACTACACCAAAGGGATCAACCCAAGTTTCTACCCCAAAGAGTTCACCATCAGTTAGTAGAGGTAGAGGTAGAGGTAGAGGCAGTACACCTAGAAGTCAAAGTACTGTGAATCAGCCAGAACAGGGTGATGCTCCAGCTGGAGTATACGCTATACGGCAGAGAGAAGAGGCTGAGACTTTTGACATTATTGCTGGTACTTTCTCAATTAGTAACGAAGATATATATATGTATTGTTTGACCTGGAGTTTGCATACTTTTATATTAGTGTTAGAACTACATGTTCTGTTGTTATTCCTTTACAGGGGAATAAATTTTGATGCATTAGTGATTAGTCCTTAAGATAAGGATTGTGATAATAAGTGAAATTAGTTTTGTAAGAGTTTATCGGCGAAAAGTATTTTCTAAAACACCATAAATTATAAAGCTAATTGGCGAGCCTACTTAATGTAAGGCAAGAGGATGTAAAAGTAAGATGCAGTAATGGAATTGCTCTAGATGAGGGCAAGGAGGTTACTGTTAGAAATTGCTAATGGATATTGTAATCAGAATAAGATTCGAATATCAGTAAATTCGAAAAGGACAAAATATCGAAAAATTTGATCTATTGGGATGTATCGTAGTAACTATGCAATGTTCTTGATGTTTATACTGTAAGCTACATATTACAGTACTAACTTGAGATTATTGTGCAGAGCTACGTACTACCCGATAGTACACCTAGAGGAGAATAGTTGCCAACGGCATTTGTTTTGGTATAGTTATGCCAGGACAGAATTTAATTGTTAGAAATAAGTTTGAAAATCCTACTTAGGGATCTAAAACTCAAAAGTTAGAATATCGAAAGGTTATAGTTCAGTACAAAAGGAAGTAAGTTATAGAATATTGTCAGATAAAAAGAGTTATGGAAGTAAAGATTTGAACAGTTGATTCATATATAACAAAGAAATATTACGAATGAGGAAGACTATTGACTAGAATGGTCAAAGGACTAATGACTTGATAAATCATTCTAACATGACCTCAAGGGTCATTCAAGAAAGAACATGAACTGAAATATTAGACAGCACAATAGTAAGAGGAGATTGGTGTTATACAAACAAATTAAGCGTTGTATTAGATAGTTAAAAGTCTTATACAATTTGAGGAAAAGAGGATTATACGATCGTATAGAAAGGAAAAAAAATAAATGTATGACTATTGTAAGATGGCTATTGGGTAAAATTTCGTGGACGAAATTTATTTAAGGGGGGGAGAATTGTAACACCCCTAAGTTCGGTAGTGCGTTCTGTTGTTCCGATGACCAGTGCTGTCCGGACAGCTAGGATGCCTAGAACTACACTTCAATATGAGTGAGGAGACATAAAATAATGAAATACAAGAAGAGAAAATACAAGAAAAACAAAGGAAAAATAATAGCAAAGAAGAGTAACCAAGTTAAGCGAGCCGAGAACCCTAGCGATGGGTGACCGCACCGGGAAGTCACGGCGTGGACCGTTGGCTAGCCCTGGACTGCGGGGAACCCTGAAAAATATTTTAGGACTCCAATAAATATTTATTGAAGTATAAATATCATTAGAAATAACAAAGAAAAATTAAATAATTAGTACAAAGAAAAGTGAGAAATCGAAAAACAGACAAAACCCGGTGTTACCGAAAAATCGGGAATGCAACCCGAATAGGGGCATTATGGTCATTTGACATCCCGAATGCACTAAAACCTAATTGCAATAAAATGCACTAAACAAAGAAATGAAATTGGTAGCGTGTACCAAACCTAAAACCCTATCGAATGTGACATATTAATGACACTAAAACCTAATTTACCTAGAAAACATCGAGGGTCAGTATATTAGGTGATTAAGCAAATAAAGGTATTCAGTGAATTATTTATCGAACATTATCGTTAGAGGCAAATTAATTTAGCACTGAAACACTTCAAATTGTGTTTCTCAGTTAACAAGGACTCAGCAAAAGGGAAAGAAATACTAAGTCAAGACCAGGAGACAAATACCAGAGGTTTGTGCACAACGGCTATTTCTTTTGAATTTTTCAATTGAAATGAATTATGACTATTGTACATTATTGTTTTAAATTGTGTTTGTGCACAACTAGTTTTCAACTGATTTTGTTCTGAATAATATTTCATATGATAAATTGTATGTTATTGTTTTAAATTGTGTTTGTGCAAAATATTTATTTCTTTTGAATTATTTTCAATTGAAATAAATTATGACTACTTGTATGTTATTGTTTTAAATTGTGGAAATGTACTTGAATGGATATTTATTGCTTGAAAAGCATTATAAATGATTTGAAACTGTGAGAAACTGTTTAAATGGTATTTGATGGATACTTATTGATTGAAAAGCACTATAAATGGTTTTTGTGGAAATTGAAGTGAATTACGAATTGTGTTGCCATTTTGGGAATGAAATTATAACTTTGGAAATTTATTGGATTCTTCGGATCATTTGAATAAAATGTTTGGAATTGTTTTGATTCACAATTGGCATGACACTGTTACTATGTTCCTCCTCCATTAATGGGGTGAGTGTGATTATTCCTCCCTCTTTGACTTATCAGTGTGGGGTGAGTATGATTATGTTCCTCCCTCTTTGACTTCCCAGTTTGAGGTGAGTGTGGATGAGTACTCATTATATAACTAGCTTCCTCCCTCATTGATTTCGATTATTGGGGTGAGTATGTCTTGTCGTGGTGTACAACATGGCATGTGTGGAAAAATTGTGTCCTGGCTTAGATTGTGATAGTGATCGGCAACACTGTGTTATTAACTATTTTGATCAAATTGTGTATCAATTGGCAATACGGTATTCTTAAATTATTTGACTAAATTGTGTTATTATGAATTTTGATAAATTGTGAATTGGAGTTTAAATTCCTTATGACATTCATTGTCTTGGATTTAACTATGGTTTTATGTATCCACTATTTATATGGTTTATGAATTGTGATTTAAAGTTGTATTTGGTTAATATTGTGCACCACTGAGACATTATATCAGCGATAGCTTTTTATTGCTGTCGCAGGTAGACAGACAGACAGGGCAGCAGACTAGGCTGCTAGTACCTCCAGCGAGAGATTTTTCGGGTATAACGAGTATACCGCTTTTTGCATTTTGTACTGTAATGTATGACCACTGTATGTACATATTGTTTTTGTTTGAGCAGTTGTAAATTTAAATTGTAACTTGAGGTTGTAAAATAATTATGAGTTATTTTGACTTGTAAAAATTGTATTATATTTCCTATATCTCAGCTTTTGAAAAATCACTGTGGATTTGAGTTGAGAAATATATTGTATTGAGAAAAATGTTGGAGTTGAGATTTGGAAAATTGTTGAAGTGCTTTTTACAGGTTTTCTGAATAATGATTTTATCCAAAATACAGATGGCATTCTGCCAAAATTTTTACAGAAATTCCAAATAATTCAAATGAGTTAATTCTATCACTTCAGTTCAAAAAGGTTTTCAACACTTATAAATAGTGCTCACCACTGTAAAAGAAGTAAGAAAAGTTTTTTAAAAATCCCTTGTAGTATATTTAATGGGTTATCAGTAGACGGAGTTGGTAATTCATTAGGTATACTACGGGATCATGTTATGCCTTACAGAGGGGTAGGGTGTGACATGTAATTTGATTTTGCTCTAATGAAAAATGAATGAAGTTATTTAGTGTTATATTTTGAAGACAATTGATATGAGAATTATTTTGAAATTTTGGAGTTGGGAAAAATTGATATTGATTTTGTTGTGGTGGTGTTTGATTTGATGAAATGAGATATTGGAAGTGTTGTTATAGGTTTTTGAAGAACTGTTTTCTTGAAATACAAATGGCACTGTGCTGAAATTTTTTCAAAATTTGCGGACAAATAAAAATGAACAAAAAAATTTTAACTAGCTTTTAAACTTCAAGTAAAAGTTTTTAATTCCTACAAAAAATGCTCACCACTTTTAAAAAGTAAGAAAATGGTTTCAAAATCCCTTATAGGGTACTTAATGAGTTATTGGTAAGTGAAGTTTGGTAGTTTATTAGGTATTTTATGGGATCATGTTATGCCTTACAGAGGGGTAAGGTGTGACACAATTCTTCTAACTCATCAAGTTGCAAAAACCTTTTCTGTCCAGCAGCTTGTAAATCAAAATTGATTGCTCTTATGGCCCAATAAGCATTATGTTCTAACTCTACGGGCAAATGCTAGGATTTCCCAAAAACTAACTTATAAGGTGTAGTTCCTATGGGAGTTTTAAAGGCTGTTCTATATGCCCAAAGAGTGTCATCTAACCTTAGGGACCAATCTTTTATAGACTTGCTGATAGTTTTCTCCAAAATTTGCTTAAGTTCCCTTTTTGTGACTTCTATTTGGCCATTTGTTTGAGGGTGATATGGTGTGGCAATCTTGTGCTTTAACCCATACTTTTTCATTAACTTTTCAAATTGGCGGTTGCAAAAGTGGCTACCACCATCATTGATTATGGCACGTGGGGCACTAAATCTAGTCAAAATAAATTTTTTCAGAAATTTCACCCCAACTTTTGCAGCATTGGTAGGTGTAGCAATAGCTTCTACCCATTTAGAAACATAGTCCACCCCTAGCAAGATATATTTATTCCCATATGAGGATGGAAATGGCCCCATAAAATCAAATCTCCACACATCAAACAATTCAACTTCTAATATGGATTGTTGGGGCATCTCATCTCTCTTTGAAATATTGCCTACCCTTTAACACCTATCACACTTTCTTACAAAACCTCTCACATGTTTAAACATATTAAGCCAATAGAAACCTGATGTTAAGACCTTTTCAATAGTTTTTGAAACACTACAATGACCACCATACTCAGAGGAATGACAATGGTAGATAACATCATTTATTTCTTCCTCTGGTATACGTCTCCTAATTATTCCATCATTACATCTCCTAAACAAAAGAGGCTCTTCCCAAGAATAAAATTTAACATCATGTAAGAATCTTTTCTTTTGTTCCCAAGATAAATCAGGTGGCAAGTTACCACAAGATAAATAATTCATAATATCAGCAAACCATGGAAGTACAGATTTCAAAACATACAACTGGTCATTCATAAAAAAACTCATCAATTAGCACAATATCATCATCTTTATTTTCAGTTTTTAGCCTAGAAAGATGATCAGCCACCACATTCTCAATGCCCTTTTTATCTCTTATTTCTAGATCAAATTCCTAAAGTAATAAAATCCATCTAATTGAAAGGAGCGGAAGCATGAAAAACATAAGTTTATATCATTAAACTCAAAAATCTTCACCTAGGGTCACATGCATCATGCAAGATTTATTTTTATCTATTTGATTTCAATGATAAATAACATATTAAAACTCTTTTAATATGTTTTTGGATCTGTAGTTGCCATTTAAGATTTTAGAACTAGTCAGATTAATTTTAGAACCCTAGATTAGATCAAGAACAAGTGCACTAACCTCTTGATACACTACAGTGTGTTTGGCACCTTTGGGATGCGTCTTTAGGACACCAGATGTTGTCTCTCTTGCTTGTCCACACCAAGATCACCTATGGTAGCCCTTGAACAGCTTCTAAAGATTTTTCTATTAATTAAAAAAACAAGTTTTGCCTTTTAAGAGATTAAAGATGTAAACAGGATACTAGAAACGATTTCTAGTATTTTTAATTCAAGAGATTGTTTGCTAATCTCTTGGAATATATGAGAGATGAAGAAAAAGAGAAGGGAGAAGCCTTTCAAGGTGGCAGCACAAGGAAGAGGCAGCAGCTTGTGTTATTTGTTCTTTCATAACAACACTTATATAGCTAGGTCACCACTTAAAACCCTTGCCACATGTCACCTTCTGATTAGCTCTAGGCTTAATTGACACAATCACATTGTGCCAAGTGTCAAACCTATATTTAATCTTAATTTTAATAATCTTACATGATTAAAAGACATTTGGCAAGCTTATGTGTAATACCATGTGTCACCATCTCATGGTGCCACATGTCACCCTGTGAAATGACCAAAATGCCCCGTGTCTTAATTTTGAGTTCTCAATCCAAAATAATTATTTCTCTTCTTCTAATCAATTTATATCAAATATAAATTAATTAATTAATCTCTATTAATTAATTTCTCATTAATTAAATTCATATTTAAATACTTTAAATATAAATTTAACTTACACTATACATCCAATAACCTAGATTTGGTTTCAAGTCATGCTAGGGACTTCGCAATCTAATTGCAAACCAAACCTATTTAATTAATTAATTAAACTCTTTAATTAATTAATTAAATCCTATTTAATTTGGTGATTATTTGTGTATGTGTGTGACTTACTAGGCTCATCACTAATTGGCAATGAGACATGATATCAACTCTTAATATCATCAGAACTCTTTCTTAACATAAATGATTTCTCTAAATTATTTTATGCACCTCATAGACAATAGTTAACGCCTAGCATAGCATGCCATGGCCACCCAATCAGTAATAAGGTTTACCTTAAATGAACCTATAATCATATGCTACCATGCACTAGAATCTCTCTGTTACAAAATCCCAATTCAAGCTGGAGTCATGGTTTATGTCAAACCCCATTTGCTATGAATATTATGTTCTCTTTTAATTCCAGTTCTTGATTAAAAAGATTTTCTCATCAGAAACTCCTTTCTGATTAAATCTATTTATCCTGGCCAGGAACTTGAAACATCAAGAACAGTTAAATGAACATAGGATTTTATCCATATTTACTTAGAGGAACAGATTCCATCTTGATCAACACCTACATCCATATATAACTAGTAGGAGCCAACACATGCCCATTTACCCATACACAGTACAAGTATGAAAGCAGTATCAAACTCAAACTACCTTTATACAAGACAACTGTGCTATCTCAAGTCTAAAGATTATATGCACTGATAAGATTTATGACAATATATTGACAAGAGTAAACTCCATGTGCTTGTCATAAGTGTCACTAGTTCGACCTACTTATCATTTATAAGTGCCTATCATGTTTGTCATATGGCATGAGACTCACCATTCTATCTTATTTATATCTCACATAAATAACTTGCAAACAAACACGAATACAATCTTTCTGGATAAGTCATGTCCTTATTGTGAAGTATCCTCGATTGTGAACCTATTTATGATACTTTGTACTAGAAATACTGTCACTCATATTCTTAACAACTTAAGAATAGAATTTCTAACAAAATATCAATGGACCTTTTCTATTACACATAAATATATTATATAAAAGGAAAAGTGGAAATGCCTTTTATTAATAAAAATATGTACAAGATACATACTAAATGATATGCTCTAGGGCATACTACTAACAATCTCCCACTAGCACTAGATCCGTTCATTACAATATCTTAGACCTATCTTCTCAAGATGTCGGTCTAGCTGAGTCTGTGACATAGGCTTAGTGAATGGATCAGCTGGATTTTCAGCTGATGCTATTTTTTGCATGGCTACATCGCCTCGTCCAACTATTTCTCTGATAATGTGGTAGCGCCTTTCTATGTGTTTGGATTTCTGGTGAGGTCTGGGTTCCTTAGCCTGTATGACTGCTCCATTGTTGTCACAGTGTAGTGGAACTGCTGACTCAATGGAAGGAACTACTGTAAGTTCTGTCACGAATTTCTTTATCCAAACAGCTTCCTTTGCAGCATCTGATGCAGCAATATACTCAACCTCGGTAGTGGAGTCTGCAGTCGTGCTCTGTTTGGAACTCTTCTAACTGACTGTACCTCCATTACAAATGAACACATACCCAGAGGTAGACTTTCTATCATCGATATCTGATTGGAAATCAGAATCAATATAACCATCCAATTGCAAGTCACCATCTCCATAAATCAAGAATAAATCTTTTTAGTTCTTGTCAAGTACTTAAAGATGTTCTTGACAGCTATCCAGTGTTCCAAACCTGGATTGGATTGATACCTGCTAGTCAAACTAACAGCATATGCGATATTCGACCTAGTATACAACATTGCATATATTAAACTTCCAATAGCGAAAGCATATGGAATCCTTGCCATTTTATCTCTTTCTTCAGGTGTCTTTGGAGACATCTCTTTAGAAAGGTGGATACCATATCTCACTGGCAACAATCCTCTCTTGGAATTAAGTATGTTAAACCTCTTTAACACCTTTTCCAAGTATATACTTTGGGATAAACCAATTATTCTTTTTGCCTTATCTCCATAGATGCGAATCCTAAGAATATAGGTTACCTCCCCTAAGTCTTTCATGGAGAATATATTTGACAACCATACCTTTACAGTTGTCAACATACCTGTGCCATTACCCATCAACAGTATGTTATCCACATATAAGATAAGAAAAGTGATAGCACTGTCACTAACCTTCTTATATACACATTGCTCATCCTCATTTTTTATAAAACCAAATGATTTAATGGCTTCATCAAAACGGATGTTCCAACTCCTCGAAGATTGTTTTAACCCATAAATAGATCGCTTTAGCTTGCGCACTTTGGAACCATCTTGGGATTCATAGTATGCAGCTATTGCTAATAGAATCGTAACTGATTTAAGCATGGCAACAGGCGAGAAAGTCTCCTCATAGTCGATTCCTTGCCTTTGGCGAAACCCTTTCGCTACTAGCCTTGCCTTATAGGTCTCTACCTTTCTATCAGAACCAATTTTCTTCTTGAAAACCCATTGTTACCTATAGGTAAAATACCTCAGGTGGGTCAATAAGATCCCAAACTTGATTCTTATACATTGAATCAATCTCGGATTTCATAGCATCAATCCATTTTGAAGAGTCTATATCTGATATAGCTTCTTTATAGGTAAGTGGATCATCTCCATGATCTACTTCTTCATAAGTAAACAACTCTTGTTCTTCTTCATGAAGAAAGCCATATCTCACAGTTGGGTGAGATACCCTGGTTGTTCTACGAGGAATAGCTGTAGATGTTTCATCAATGGGTGTAGGTTGATTAGATGGATCTATATCCATCTGATCTGTTGGTTGATCAGAATTCTCCAATTCTAACTCTATTTGCCTTCCTTTGCCTCCTTCTTGAACAAACTATTGTTCAAGAAATGTGGCATCTCTACTTACCACAATCTTTTGTGAAGTAGGCAAATAAAAATAATATCAAAAACTATCTTTTGGATATCCAACAAATCGACCCTTTTCTGATCTGGTTTTCAATTTGTCAGTGTTCAGCTTTTTGATATAAACTAGACAACCCCAAATCTTAACATGCTTAAGACTTGGTTTTCTTCCATGCCATATCTCATAAGGTGTGGAAGAAAACTGATTTTGATGGAATCTTATTCAGAATATACAAAGCTGATTCTAATGCAAATCCTCAAAATATAATCTCAATAGCCAGAGGCTAAGGAGAAGTCACATCACAAGGCTAGCTAGCTAAAATATATGGGAACCCATTCTTTTTCTTCTTCTACTGGCACACACCTCAACACTTCAGCCAGAGAAGGAATCAAAATTCGAAACTGATTACCCCCACTAGACATGCTAGTGAGGTGTTCAAATATATGGTCATCACACTGTGGTTTCAAAACTTATCTTAACAATTTACTAAACATTGCCATTTCAAATATACACAAATAAACTTTCAACAATCCAACGCAAAAGCATAATACACATTTCATGCACTTTGTAAATGAATTTCAAAGCATGTTGATGCTGTGCACAAACCTTAAGCGAGTCGCCTCTTGGCCTTGACTCGATTCCTCGGGTTCTTTCTCGGTGTTCATTTCCACTGAAACACACAGTTTCACATTGTTTCGGTATCACAACTTATCAAAATTTCAAAAATAAATTCAAAACTACTTATACCTAGCTCTAATGTGCTAAACTTGACGTTCTTTAAATTTTGTGTTTTGGGGTTACTATTCACGACACTATTTAAGTTAATTTGTTGACTTTTTAAGGCTTAATAGGTATGGGAATTCCAACTTCACCCACATACCACATTTTGGTTACCTAATTTGTTGGTTTTGGTTGTTTTCTCAAAACTTAAGTCTTTTAGGTAAATTTGCAAATTTTCAGTTTTGGTGTCTTATGTTGCACTGTTCCATTGGTCATGTTGCTGCTAGAATTTGGCTAAGTTTTTTTCATAGAAATTGTTCCTTATTGTCTTAACTTTATTCTCCGAATCACTCCAATTAGACTTTTGTAGCTCAAGTTATAGCCATTTGAATTATGGCTGCCGGATTGGACTTAACCCAGATTTTTAGGCAAATTCTGGTTCTGGCAGTTTTAGGTCACCAAATTTGGGTGACTAAATGACTTGGTTAAGGGCATAATTTTGGTTCGTGTTCTTCATGAAAGTTTTAAGTCTATATCTCAGCTTTCCACTGGTAAAATTTCATGTCATTTAGACCTGCCTAGCCCAAGTTATGGCTAAATGAACAAACACTGTTCATTTGGTCATTTTTGTATAAGTCAGATTGCCTAAGTCCAGATTTGGTCAATTTGTTCACTAGGTTTTGGTCACTTTTTGGGCATGATTCCTAAATGAAAAATGTTCCATTTTGTGTCTATTTTCATTCCCAATTGGCCTCACACCAATTGGACTTGTAAATATTTATTTTGGCCCCTGAAAGTGACCTTAGTCTTGCTGCCTGCAGCATGACCCTAAGCAATCGAAATTTGCATTTGGTTCCAACACTTCTAACTGCTCCAATTGGTCACAAATGACCATTTCTCACCTCAAACCAAGTCCAACACACCATTTAACACATTCTCACATTTTTGTCTTCCAAACCCTAGGTGCCAAACCCTAATTCACTTATTTGTTGTATTTAACTAATTTCAAGAATACTAGCATTACTTCTATACTCATGCAAGCTTACCTACACTTTGAATTCAATCAAATTCATTCATACACACATCAAAACCCTAGCTGGCTGAATTTTCCTCTAGTCCTCCAACAATTATTTTCTTTTAATTTTAAGTTAAAATCTAAACTACTTGAACCAAAAACATAGAAATTAAACTAAGAAATGGAAGTTTGCTCACTAACCTCAACCTTTGATTTTCAATCTTCAATTCCCTTCTTCTTTTCTTCTTTCTTTCTTGCTTAAGCTTCTTTTCATGACTAAAAGACAAGGTTTAATTAAGGGGACTATGGGATTTATGGCTAGATCAAGGAGTTTTTCAAGCTCAAAATGAGCTTTAATGGAGGAAAGTGAGGGTGAGGGAGAGAGAGACATGGGATGGCAAACATGAGGAAGACACTCTTTTTTTTTCTTTTCTTTTTCTTTTTATCAATTTGCACCCACTTGGATGACCAAAATTATCCAAATTTATTTCTTTTTTTAATTAGTGTTTATGACATCATGCATGATGTCATACATGATGTCACCAATTTCTACTTTTTCTTTTTCTTTTTCTTTTTCCTTTTTTTTTCTATTTATTTTTCCCTAGTTCTTTAATTTAATTTCCGATTCTGAAATTTTTTTTTCTCCGATTTTATTTGACAGTTAGGTCAGGAGTCAGCTCTCGGGGTCAATTGACTAAATTGCCCCTCGCCAGTTCAACTCGGTTTGAAAATACTTCAATATTTCTTCTGGATCACTGATCTAATTATTTGACTGGCTTAACAATTCTTTTTCGTGATTTTCTCTTTTCCATTATGTTCATAATAGTCCTAAGGACAGCGGTGTCACATTTTATGGTTCGAAATTTGAGTTTAAATCGACTTCACAATCCTTCCCGAGAAGGTCACCCATCGCTGTGACTCTTGGCTCGTTTAACTTCTGATGTTCTGTTTTTCTTATTTATACTTAACTAATTGGCAATTACTAATTATTTGTGTTCAGAGCTTATCTAGTTGTCTTAGACATGATTCTAATCCCCTTAATTATCCGGACTGACATCGGTCACCGAAACAGTGAAATATACCAGGCTATACAAATAGGGGTGTTACAATTCTCCCCCCCCCCCTTAAAATAAATTTTGTCTTGAAATTTTACCTGATATCAATCTCTAAACAGCTGTTGGTGCTGTCTTGTCATGTCCTCCTCTCGTTCCCAGGTAGCTTCTTGGCCCGAATGATGGTTCCACAGCACTTTCACTAACGGTATCTGCTTGTTCCGTAGTTGTTTCACCTCATAAGCTAGAATCTCAATGGGTTCTTCCTCATATGTGAGGTCTGGATTCACTTCAATTTCTTCCACTGGTAGTACATGAGATGGGTCTGATCTATACCTCCTCAACATGAACACATGGAAGACATTATGTATCTTTTCTAACTCTGGAGGTAGTGCCAACCAATATGCCAAAGGACCCACTCTTTCCAGAACCTCATATGGCCCGGTAAAATAAGGACTTAGTTTCCCCTTTTTGCCGAATCTCATAATTCTCTTCCAAGGGGAAACCTTGAGAAATACTTTCTCACCCACTGCATACTCAATATCCCTTCTCTTCAGATCAATATAGGACTTTTGATGGTCTGATGCAGTCTTAAGTTGATCTCTGATCACCCTGATCTTCTCCTCGGTCTGCTAAATAATTTCGAGCCCAATCATCTTCCTTTCACCCATGTCATCCCAACACAACGAGGTTCTACATTTTCTGCCAAACAAAGCTTCATATGGAGGCATCCCAATGCTTAATTGGTAGCTTTTGTTGTAAGCAAACTCAATCAAAGGCAAGTGTGTGTCCCAACTGCCCTCAAATTCAATCACACAAGCCCGTAGCATGTCCTCCAAGATCTGAATTACCCTCTTAGACTGGCCATCTGCTTGTGGGTGGAATGTCGTACTGAAGTTCAATCTAGTTCCTAGGGCTCTCTGAAGACTACCCCAGAATCTAGAAGTGAACCTAGGATCTCTGTCAGATACGATGGATACTGGTACACCATGCAGTCTTACTATCTCATCAATGTATAACTTGGCCAATCTTTCTAAGCTATAGTCCATCTGAACTGGCAGAAAATGAGCAGACTTGGTCAGTCTGTCAATAATGACCCATACTGCATCATGACTCTTCTGTGTTCTCGAAAGTCCCATCACAAAATCCATTGTTATTCTCTCCCATTTCCATTCTGGTACTGGTAGTGGATGTAACAACCCAGCGGATACTTGATGCTTTGCCTTCACTTGCTGACAAGTTAGGCATTTGGAAACAAACTCTGCCACATCTCTTTTCATACCCATCCACCAGTAATGCTCCTTTAGCCCCCTATACATTTTTATGCCACTAGGGTGCATAGCAAAAGGAGACTCATGTGCTTCCTTCAAAATGATCTGCCTCAAATCAACATCATTAGGAACACACATTCTGCCCTGGTGTAGCAGCAGACCGTCATCTCTTATTGAGAATTCTGGTTTCTTGCCTTGTCTGACTTCTTCCAACAGCTTCTGATACCTTTCATCATTCTGAGCAGCTATTCTGATCTGATCAATCAACACTGGCTGTACATGCCATGCAACTGCTATCTACCCCTCATTATTAATCTCTAAGCTGGCATGTAATGATCTCAACTCATGTACCATAGACAAGGGAGTAACCCGTAGACTTGCCATAGTCTTACGACTTAAGGCGTTAGCCACAACATTAGCTTTCCCTGGCTAATAGTCTATCAGACAATCATAGTCTTTTATCAACTTTAACCATCTCCTCTGTCTCAAATTCAACTCTTTTTGAGTGCCCAGATACTTCAAACTCTTATGATATGTGTAGATGATGAAGAAGCACCAGTGCCTATGCCATTATTTAGAGGACCCATCACCAGAGCCAGAGCTAGAGAGCTGTAAGCATTGGTGTTGGAGCATTGTGAGCACAAGGGGGATCAAAATTGCCATGTTGGACTTTCTTGCATATTGTTGGAATCTAGGTGGATCATTCTCACACAAGTTGGCATGGGAGACTTGACAAGTGGCGCCACATCAGCGTGACTTCGCCACATCAGCATGACTTGGCACAAGACCATTTGGCCAAGTGGATTGGAGGAGCTTCTTATGCTTATTTGGATTTGCCATGTGCTGATACCTTTTGTTGGTCCCCACTACATTAAAAAAAGGCTGCTACCACCTAAAGTGTTGCTGCCAACTTATGGTCCCCACTACATAAAGGGCTGCCATAAAGCAAGTGGTCCCAAATGGTCCCCCCCCCCTATGGAAATGCCCCATCTGATTAAGGAGCCTTTTATTTTTGTCTTTTTAGCCATGTTGGCATACTTTTAGGGTTTTGGCACACTTTTAGGGTTTTAGAGATGCTATATATAACCCAAGATATTCAGATTGTATGGGCAACCTTCATTTTTCTAGTTTAAGTGTGAGTATTAGGGAGAGAACTCCATTGCTGGAGCTTGAGTTTCTTCTATGTTTCTTCCATGTTTCTTGAAAGAACTTGGATTCTAGCAGCATGAACCCCTTGCTAGTCTTATTTTGATGATCAATATGCTTTAGCTTGTTACTATTTGTGTATTGACACTTGGGTTTTCAATCTGAAATTCTGCCTTGTTTGGATGATTAAAGATCTTGGTTCCAATATTTAGATGTTGTGTTTCTTGGCATCCTAGGAGTGCTCATCATTTTGGTATCAGAGCCTTGGCATCTAACAAGGTATTTATCCATTAAAACTTCTTTTTCTTTTCTGTTTGGTTAACTATAATAGTCAGCCATTGTAGGACCTTTAGATATCTATTAGTTTCATCATCTAGTACCTTGTTCTTTATAGCCAAATCAAATCTGCATTTTAGGGTACTGATTTTTTTTTTTTTTTTTTTTTTTGAACTCTTGCTGGCTGAAACTTGGTAGTCTTAATTTTAGTGTAGGATTTTGCTTAATCTTAGATTAAATCTCTTGTTCATCTTGTTTTCTTTGAGTTTGTCTGTAGGATTAGAGTTAATCAAGCTGAAACCTATCTTTGACACTAGCTATTTGCCTCTTGAGTTATATGATATCAAGTCTGAGTATGTTAAATTGGGTAATTAATGCTTGGAATGTGCCTGTGTGCTAATGGGTAGAGCTTGATTTGGATTGCCAAAATACTTGAGTGGTATCAGTATTTGATTCTGCAATTTTTATCCTTTGCATCAGTATAAAAAAAAAAGAAAAAAAAAAGAAAAGGAGATTGGATTGTAAGCTGAGTTGTGTTGTGCTAAAAAAAAAAATTGATAAGCTGACATAAGTGATGAAATTGTGAATTGTGGAGTTAAACATTGAATTTGAGCCTGATAATCTACCAACAACTTTGGGTATTACTAGACACATCACATTCCATATTTGATGTGAAAATTCCACCGTTTGCCTATCGAACCAAAATTTGCGGCAAACCTGATCAAATTGAGTTAACACACCAAACCAACCCAGAAAGCTCCGAAATTTTGCAGGCTGATTATACTCCATCTCAGTAGCTTTTGTGTCAATTTTCAGGGTTTTGTGACATTGTTTGCCTACCGAACCAAAATTTGTGGCAAACCTGATCAAATTGAGTTAACACACCAAACCAACCCAGAAAGCTCCGAAATTTTGCAGGCTGATTATACTCCATCTCAGTAGCTTTTGTGTCAATTTTCAGGGTTTTGTGACATTGTTTGCCTATCGAACCAAAATTTTGCGGCAGACCTAGTCAAATTTCGTTCACCTAGTAAACTCATCCAGAAACTCCTGAAATTTTACCAGTAGTTAGTTAGTATTGGGATGCCTATGTCTACCAAATTTCAGATCAAAATATATTCGTTTGTGTGGTGAACCAAAATTGTTGCATATTTTTTTGTTAATTGTGTGAACTGCTGGTATTTGTGCAAAGTTGGCTATGAAATTGGAAGTTTGAGCTTGATATCATTCTGTTGGGTTGTCTCTCATACAGTTTTCAAAAATCATACCATTTCGTTCACATTTGCTTCTACTTTGGCATCTTCCATTTCTTTGGCTCTAGTGTCACACTCTCTGGTTATTGCAATTTCGTTTCTTCCAGTTTCGTTTGTTGATTATTTTGATAAAATTAGCAAGTATTTGTGCTTGTTTGTAAATTTTAGTTCCCAAAGGAACAAGGGAAGCAAACTCTTGAGTGGTAAAAGGCAAGAGTGTGTGAGTGCCAAAAGAGGGTAAGAGCCTGAAATTTGTGTGAAAAACTTGAGCTAAACACTTGAGAGGGTGAGCCATTTCTACTAACTTCATTTTCTTGTAGCCAAATCATGTCTCAATTACAAGAGACAAGTGGTAGTAGTGGAGGTAATGAAGAAAAAAGGGAGTTTCCTGATGATCGAATTTTTAAAGAATCTGTAGCACAAAGCTTTGAAAGGATGAATGTGCAAATGAATGACTTTAGAGATGAATTGGATGTATTGAGGGGAATGAGAAATGAGATGACCAGGTTTATGGAAGAGATGAGAAGGGACAGAGAAGATAGAAATAGGAGGAATGATGGGGGAGCAAATGTGGGAAATCAGAATAGAAATGAAGGTAGATTTCGGGCAGAACATAGGAATGAAGGGTATGAAGAAGCTGAATGGAATGATGATGAGTATGATGAAGCTTATGACTATGGGAACTACCATTATGGTGGAAGAGGGCATAGACCACCTAGGGGAAGAAGGGGTGGCAGAAATTTTAGGCTCGGTGATCATTGGGATAGAGATGGAAATGAGGAGAGAGTTGATGGGAATTTAGCTAGTATAAAGATGCAAATTCCACCTTTTCATGGGAAGGATAATCCAGAAGTTTATTTGGAGTGGGAGAGACAGGGGGAGTTGATTTTTGAGTGCCACCATTATTCTGAAGAAAAGAAAGTGAAGTTAGCAGCTGTAGAATTCAAAGAGTATGCAATTGTATGGTGGGATCAGTTGTTGAGTAGGAGGAGGAGAAATGGGCAACGAACCGTGGAGACATGGGACGAAATGAAGGGAATCTTGCGAAACAGGTTTGTGCCACCTTACTACCACAGAGAGCTACTTCAAAGGTTACAAAAACTCACTCAAGGTACTAAAAGTGTCGAAGAATACTACAAGGCCATGGAGATAGCGTTGATTAGAGCTGATGTTGAGGAGGATCGGGAAGCGACAATGGTTCGCTTTTTGAATGGGTTAAATCCTGAAATTGCTAATATTGTGGAGCTGCAACCTTGTGTGGAGGTGGAGGATATGCTACAAATGGCACTTAAAGTGGAGAAGCAACTAAAAAGGAAGAATGTGGCTAGATATGCACCACCAACCATTCGGCTCCTAGGAGTAATTGGAAGTCGAATTGGTGCTCCTTCAAGGGTGTAGAAAGAAGTTCCCAAATTCAAGAAAGAAGAATGGAAAGGAAAGGAGAAAGTAGAGGAGAAGAACAAGGGAGTTCCTACTAGGACTAGAGAATTGAAGTGTTTTAAGTGTTTGGGAAATGGACATTATGCCTCACAATGTCCAAATAAAAGAGTGATGGTTGTTAGGGAAAATGGAGAGTTAGAAAGTGAAGAGGAAAGGGAGGAAGAATCTGATAATGTTGATGAGCATGAGGATGATTGCTACAATGAGGGAGATCAGCCACCTATGGATGGCAATATCCTTGTCACCATGCGCACACTAAGTGCACAAGTGAGTATGGAGTGTGGTGATGAAATGCAAAGGGAGAACATCTTCCATACTAGGTGCTTGGTGAATGACAAGTTGTGTAGTGTGATTGTAGATGGTGGGAGCTGTTGTAATGTGGCTAGTTCACTCTTGGTGGACAAGTTGGGTTTGCTACTACTACACATCCAAAACCATATGGCTTGCAATGGTTGAATGATTGTGGGAAGTTGAGGGTTACAAACAGGTGGTTGTGCCATTCACCATTGGCAAGTATAATGATGAGGTACTTTGTGATGTTGTGCCTATGGTTGCTACGCATCTTTTGTTGGGCCGTCCATGGCGGTATGATAGAAGTGTTGTGCATGATGGTAGGAAGAACAGTACACGGTCACTAAGGAAGGTCGAACATACTCATTGCTTCCTATGACACCAGGTCAAGTGCATGAAGATCAAATGAGGATTCTTAGATCCATTGAAGAAAAGAAAGAAACTTGGAGAGAAAAACTTAGAGAGGCCGAAATGGATGAGAGTGAAAAGAAAGAGAAGAGAGAAGAAAAGAGAGAAAAAGAGAAACAAAAGAAAAGAAAATGAGAACAAATGAGAAAAAGGAAAGCTCAGGGCAAAAGGAGAGTGGAGAGAAAAGAATGAGTTTGTATGTGAAGGAAAGAGAAGTTAGAGAGGCTTTACATTCAGAAGACCTCTTTGTGTACTTATGTACAAGGAGGTTAATTTATGTGTTCTGACCTTGATTCACATTTGCCTAGTGATGCTTTGTCTCTTATACAGAATATGAAGATGTCTTCCCGAATGAGTTGCCACGGGATTGCCACCTATCGGAGGGATTGAGCACCAGATCGACTTGGTACTGGAGCACAAATACCGAATAGACCAGCATATAGAAAAATCCTAAAGAAACAAAGGAGTTACAAAGGCAAGTGGAGGAGCTTATGGAGAAGGGCTATGTTAGGGAGAGCATGAGCCCATGTGCTTTGTACTGTGTTGCTAGTGCCTAAGAAGGATGGGAGTTATCGCATGTGTGTGGATTGCAGAGCCATCAATAAAATCACTGTAAAGTATAGACACCCAATCCCTCGCCTTGATGATATGCTTAATGAGTTGCATGGTGCAAGTGTGTTTTCTAAGATAGATTTGAAAAGTGGTTACCACCAAATAAGAATGAAAATTGGTGATGAGTGGAAAACTGCTTTCAAAACTAAATATGGGTTGTATGAATGGATGGTGATGCCATTTGGGCTCACAAATGCTCCTAGCACTTTTATGCGTTTGATGAATCATGTGTTGAGGAATTTCATTGGAAAATTTGTTGTTGTGTATTTTGATGACATTTTTATTTACAAAGATAACATGACGAGCATTTGCATCACTTGAGACTTGTTTTTGATGTGTTGAGAAATGAGAATTTGTATGCGAATGCAAAAAAGTGTTCATTTTGCTTGGCTAAGGTTGTTTTTCTTGGTTTTGTTGTAAGTAGTAAAGGTGTACAGGTTGATGAAGAGAAAATCAAAGCCATTAGAGATTGGCCAAATCCTAAGAATGTGTCTGAGGTTAGGACTTTCCATGGATTGGCTAGTTTCTATAGGCGATTTGTGCCTAATTTTAGTACAATTGCTGCTCCTTTGAATGAATTGGTGAAAAAGAATGTTGCATTTGAGTGGAAAAAGAAACATGAACATGCATTTTCTGAACTTAAAGATAGATTGTGTTCTGCACCCTTGTTGAGTTTGCCAGATTTTGATAAAACTTTTGAGATTGAATGTGACGCAAGTGGTGTAGGAATTGGTGCGGTTCTCATGCAAGAGAAACGACCAATAGCATATTTTAGTGAGAAATTACATGGAGCTGCCTTGAATTACTCTACTTATGATAAGGAGATGTATGCATTAGTTAGGGCCTTGGAAACTTGGCAACATTATTTGTGGCCTAAAGAGTTTGTCATACATTCAGATCATGAATCATTGAAGCATATTAAGAGTCAAAATAAGTTGAGTAGAAGGCATGCTAAGTGGATTGAATTTTTGGAGTCATTTCCATATGTGATTAAATACAAGCAAGGAAAAGAGAATGTTGTAGCTGATGCACTTTCTAGGAGACATGCACTTTTGTCTACACTTGATGCTAAATTGCTTGGTTTTGAGTTCATGAAAGAATTATATGTTGATGATGCAGATTTTTGTAATGTATATGCTGCTTGTGAGAAAAGTGCATTTCAGAAATTTTATAGGCATGATGGATACTTGTTTAAGGAGAATAAATTGTGTGTGCCTAAATGCTCTATGCGAGACTTGCTTGTTTTGGAGTCACATAGTGGTGGTTTGATGGGACATTTTGGTGTTGCTAAGACTTTAAACATATTGCAAGAACACTTCTTTTGGCCACATATGAGGAAAGATGTTGATCGAATGTGTTCTAGGTGTGTTGAATGTAAGAAAACAAAGTCTAGAGTAATGCCAAATGGTCTTTACACACCCTTGCCTGTTCCTAAGGAACCTTGGACTGATATTTCTATGGATTTTATTTTGGGTTTGCCTAGGTCTAGGAGAGGTCATGATTCTATATTTGTGGTTGTTGATAGATTTTCTAAGATGGCACACTTCATACCGTGTCACAAAATAGATGATGCCACATACATAGCCAATTTGTTCCTTAAGGAGATAGTCAGGTTACATGGTATACCTAGGACTATAGTAAGTGATAGAGATGTTAAGTTCCTAAGTCACTTTTGGAGGGTGTTGTGGGGTATGTTAGGTACTAAACTGTTGTTCTCAACTACTTGTCATCCCAGCATGATGGAGAAAGCAGTAGTGAATAGAAGCTTAACTACTTTATTGCGTGTGATGGTTAAACAAAATTTGAAATCTTGGGAAGATTGCATTCCTTTTGTTGAGTTTGCTTATAACAGAGTAGTGCATTCTTCACCTGATTTTCACCATTTCAGATTGTGTATGGTTTTAATCCATTGACACCATTAGACTTGTTGCCTTTACCGTTGATCATATTAATAGTCTTGATGGTAAAAGAAAGCGATTTGGTTAGGAAATTGCATGCGCAAGCTAGGTTACAAATTGAAAAGAAAAATGCACAATATGCTACTCATGCTAATAAAGGCCGAAAGCCTCTTGTGTTTGAACCAGTGACTTTGTTTGGGTGCATTTAAGGAAAGAGCGGTTTCCAAACCTAAGAAAGTCGAAATTAACCAAGGTGTGATGGTCCATTCAAAGTGCTAGAAAGGATCAACAACAATGCATACAAGATTGATTTACTGTGTGAGTATGGTGTTAGCAATTCTTTTAACATTATCGATCTTTCCCCTTGCATTGATGCAGACCAAATTCGAGGACGAATTCTTTCAAAGGAGGAGGGGATGATGAAGAAGCACCGGTGCCTATGCCATTATTTAGAGGACCCATCACGAGCGAGCTAGAGAGCTGCAAGCATTGGTGGTGGAGCATTGTGAGCACAAGGGGGATCAAAATTGCCATGTTGGACTTTCTTGCATATTGTTGGAATCTAGGTGGATCATTCTCACACAAGTTGGCATGGGAGACTTGACAAGTGGCGCCACATCAGCGTGACTTCGCCACATCAGCATGACTTGGCACAAGACCATTTGGCCAAGTGGATTGGAGGAGCTTCTTATGCTTATTTGGATTTGCCATGTGCTGATACCTTTTATTGGTCCCCACTACATTAAAAAGGTCGCTACCACCTAAAGTGTTGTCCTAACTTATGGTCCCCACAACATAAACGGATGCCATAAAGCAAGTGGTCCCAAATGGTCCCCCCCCCCCTATGGAAACTCCCCATCTGATTGAGGAGCCTTTTATTTTTGTCTTTTTAGCCATGTTGGCACACTTTTAGGGTTTTGGCACACTTTTAGGGTTTTAGAGATGCTATATATAACCCAAGATATTTAGATTGTATGCAACCTTCATTTTTCTAGTTTAAGTGTGAGTATTAGGGAGAGAACTCCATTGCTGGAGCTTGAGTTTCTTCTATGTTTCTTCCATGTTTCTTGAACGAACTTGGATTCTAGCAGCATGAACCCCTTGCTAGTCTTATTTTGATGATCAATATGCTTTAGCTTGTTACTATTTGTGTATTGACACTTGGGTTTTCAATCTGAAATTCTGCCTTGTTTGGATGATTAAAGATCTTGGTTCCAATATTTAGATGTTGTGTTTCTTGGCATCCTAGGAGTGCTCATCAGTAGACGTAGCACTTCTCCCCATACAAATAATGTCTCCAGATCTTAAAAGCAAACACAATAGCTGTAAGCTCCAAGTCATGTGTTGGATAGTTCCTCTCATGTGGTTTTAGATAGCGTGATGCATAGGCAATGACATTTCGATGTTGCATCAACACACAACCTAACTCATTGTGAGAAGCATCACTATAAATTGTATATTCTTTACCCGGTGTAGGTAAAGTCAGGACTGGAGCCTCAGTCAAACACCTCTTTAATTCATCAAAACTCCCTTGACATTTATCCGTCCACTGAAATTTCACATCTTTCCTAAGCAGCTTAGTCAATGGAGATGCCAACATTGAAAATCCCTTCACAAATCGACGGTAGTATCCAGCTAAACCCAAAAAACTGCGAATCTCCGTGATATTTCTGGGTGGCCTCCAATTAAGGACAACTTCAATCTTACTTGGATCTACCTTGATACCCTCTACTGAAACTATATGCCCCAAGAAAGATATTTCTTTCAGCCAAAATTCACACTTTGACAATTTGGCGTATAGCTGTTGTAACACCCTCCCTGTAGCAACTTCGTACATTCTACTGTTCCGGTGACCAGTGTCGGACCGGACAGCTAGAACGTTCGAAAAAATATTTAAACTAAAGTGAGGATCCATAATTAGCTCAAATATTAATAAGAAAAATTTAGTAAAAATTTTAGAAATAAAATACAACCAAGTTAAACGAGCCGATGCCCTAACGATGGGTAACCTAGTGAGAAGTTGCGGTTCTCGCAACTAGGAGCCCTATACTCGGGGAAAAATTCATAAAATAATTTTTGGGACTCCAGAGAAGGGTCATTGAGGTTTCTTATGGCATCAGAATGCCAAGAAAATATTTAGAAAAATTTTTTAATCGGTATAGACAATTTTGACCCGTTAAGCCAAATGGAGGGCATTTTGGTCATTTCGCCTTCAGAGGCGATTTTTGGCCGACTTGTCCAGTTAAGTAAATAATTATTATGACATAAAATGTGAATAAATATTACTAAAAATTGAATTGAAAATGAGTAGCAAAGAAAAGAAAAGAAAATGAATTAAAATTGCAATTTGACCTCATGCTTATGTCACTAAGCACTCTCACCCAATTACCTTGTGACACATGTCCATAAACCAATTAAAATGAGACAAATGGGCAGAAAATTGAAGTGAAAAAATTGAACCCTTTTTCCTCAATTCCCGTCCACCATAGCCATGGAAGCCTCCATTTCCTTTTTTTCCTTCTAGCTTGAATTTCTCTCTATTCTTACCCCAAAACCCTTAGGTCCCTTCACTAAAATTTGTCACCCAACCTTGCTAGAGTGTTGGTTGTGCACAAACCTTAAGCACTTGGCCTTGACTCTTGGCCTTGACTCTTGTGCACAAACCTTAAGCACTTGACCTAAAACTTGTAAATGAATTTCAAAGCATGTTGATGTTGTGCACAAACCTTAAGCGAGTCGCCTCTTGGCCTTGACTCGATTCCTCGGGTTCTTTCCCGGTGTTCATTTCCACTGAAACACACAGTTTCACATTGTTTCGGTATCACAACTTATCAAAATTTCAAAAATAAATTCAAAACTACTTATACGTAGCTCTAATGTGCTAAACTTGACGTTATTTAAATTTTGTGTTTCGGGGTTACTATTCATGACACTATTCTAGTTAATTTATTGACTTTCTAAGGCTTAATATGTATGGGAATTCCAACTTCACCCACATACCACATTTGGTTGCCTAATTTGTTGGTTTTGGTTGTTTTCTCAAAACTTAAGTCTTTTAGTTAAATTTGCAAATTTTCAGTTTTGGTGTCTTATGTTGCACTGTTCCATTAGCCATGTTGCTGTTAGAATTTGGCTGAGTTTCCTTCATAGAAATTGTTCCTTATTATCTTAAATTTGTTCTCCTTTTTGAATCACTCCAATTGGATTTTTGTAGCTCAAGTTATAGCCATTTGAATCATGGCTGCCAGATTAGACTTAACCCAGATTTCTGGGCAAATTCTGGTTTTGGCAGTTTTAGGTCACCAATTTTGGGTGACTAAATGACTTGGTTAAGGGCATAATTTGGGTTTATATTCTACATGAAAGTTTTAAGTCTATATCTTAGCTTTCTACTAGTAAAATTTCAGGTCATTTAGACCTGCCTAGCCCAAGTTATGGCCAAATGAACAAACATTGTTCATTTGGTCATTTTTGTACAGGTCAGATTGCCTAAGTCCGGATTTGGTCAATTTGTTCACTAGGTTTTGGTCACTTTTTGGGCATGATTGGTAAATGAAAAGTGTTCCATTTTGTGTTTATTTTCATTCCCAATTGGCTTCACACTAATTAGACTTGGAAATTTTCAGTTTTGGCGCCTGTAAGGGACCTTGATCCTGCTGCCTGCAACAAGACCCTAAGCAATCCGAATTTGCATTTGGTTCCAACACTTCTAACATGCTCCAATTGGTCACAAATGACCATTTCTCACCACAAACCAAGTCGAACACACCATTTAACACATTCTCACATTTTTGTATTCCAAACCCTCGGTGCCAAACCCTAATTCACATATTTGTTGTATTTAACTAATTTCAAGAATACTAGCATTACTTCTATACTCATGCAAGCTTACCTACACTTTGAATTCAATCAAATTCATGCATACACACATCAAAACCCTAGATGGCTGAATTTTCCTCTAGTCCTCCAACAATTATTTTCTTTTAATTTTAAATTAAAATCTAAGCTACTTGTACAAAAAACATAGAAATTAAACTAAGAAATGGAAGTTTGCTCACTAACCTCAACCTTTGATTTTCAATCTTCAATTCCCTTCTTATTTTCTTCTTTCTTTCTTGCTCAAGCTTCTTTTCAAGACTAAAAGACAAGGTTTAATTAAGGGGACTATGGGATTTATGGCTAGATCAAGGAGTTATTCAAGCTCAAAATGAGCTTTAATGGAGGAAAGTGAGGGTGAGGGAGAGAGAGATATGGGACGGCAAACTTGAGGAAGACACTCTTTTTTTCTTTTCTTTTCTTTTTCTTTTTATCGATTTTTACTCGCTTGGAAGATCAAAATTATCCAAATTTATTTATTTTTTTAATTAGTGTTTATGACATCATGCATGATGTCATGCATTATGTCACCAATTTCTACTTTTCCTTTTTTTTCTTTTTTTTCTATTTATTTTTCCCTAGTTCTTTAATTTAATTCCCAATTCTAAATTTTTTTTTTCTCTGATTTTATTTGATAGTTAAGTCAGGAGTTAGCTCTTGGGGTCAATTGACCAAATTGCCCCTCGTCGGTTCAACTCGGTTTGAAAATACTTTAATATTTCTTCTTGATCCCTGACTTAATTACTTGACTGGCTTAACAATTATTTTTTGTGATTTTCTCTTTTCCACTGTGTTTGCAATAGTCCTAAGGATAGCAGCGTCACATTTTATGGTTCGAAATTTAAGTTTAAATTGACTTCGCAATCCTTCCCGAGAAGGTCACCTATCGCTGTGACTCTCGGCTCGTTTAACTTCTTATGTTCTGTTTTTCTTATTTATACTTAACTAATTGGCAATTACTAATTATTTGTGTTCAGGGCTTATCTAGTTGTCTTAGATATGATTCTAATCCCCTTAATTATCCGGATCGACACCGGTCACCGGAACAGTGAAATATACCAGGCTATACAAATAGGGGTGTTACAGGACAGAATTGGAAGAGTCTTGAAACAACTTCATTGTACTCTAGAGCAGAATTTAGAAGCTGCTGTATCACTACTGCAAGATGATGCATACCAATGGTGGGATACAGTTGTTAGTAGTATGCCCTAGAGCATATCATTTAGTATGTATCTTGTACATATTTTTAATAATAAAAGGCATTTCCACTTTTCCGTTTACATAATATATTTATGTGTAATAGAAAAGGTCCATTGATATTTTGTTAGAAATATTATTCTTAAGTTGTTAAGAATATGAGTGACAATATTTCTAGCACAAAGTATCATAAATAGGTTCACAATCGAGGATACTTCATAATAAGGACATGACTTATCCAGAAAGATTGTATTCATGTTTGTTCCCAAGTTATTTATATGAGATATAAATAAGATGGAATGGTGAGTCTCATGCCATATAACAAACATGATAGGCAGTTATAAATGATAAGTAGGCCGAACCAGTGACACTTATGACAAGCACATGGAGTTTACTCTTGTCAATGTTTTGTCATAAATCATATCAGTGCATATAATCTTTAGACACGAGATAGCACGATTATCTTGTATATAGGTAGTTTGAGTTTGATCTCGCTTTCATACTTGTACTATGTATGGGTATATGGGCATCTGTTGGCTCCTGCTAGTTATATATGGAGGTAGGTGTTGATCAAGAAGGAATCTGTTCCTCTAAGTAAATAGAGTTAAAATCCTATGTTCATTTAATTATTCTTGATGTTTCAAGTTCCTGGCCAGGACAGATAGATTTATTCGTAAAAGAGTTTACGATGAGAAAAATCTTTTAATCAAGAACTGGAATTAAAAGAGAACATAATATTCATAGCAAATGGAGTTTGACATAAACCATGACTCACTTGAGTTGGGATTTTGTAACAGAGAGATTCTAGTGCATGGTAACATATGATTATAGGTTCATTTAAGGTAAATCTTATTACTAATTGGGTGGCCATGGCATGCTATGCTAGGTGTTAACCATGGTCTATGAGGTTCATAAAATGATTTAGAGAAATCATTTATGGTAAGAAAGAGTTCGATGATATTAAGAGTTGATATCATGTCTCATTGCCAATTAGTGATGAGCCTAGTAAGTCACACACATACACAAGTTATCACCTATTTAAATATGATTTAATTAATTAATTAAAGAGTTTAATTGATTAATTAAATAGATTTGGTTTGCAATTAAATTGCAAAGTCCCTAGTATGACTTGAAACCAAATCTAGATTATTGGATGTGTAGTATAAATTAAATTTATATTTAAAGTGTTTAAATATGAATTTAATTGATGAGAAATTAATTAATAGAGATTAATTAATTAATTTATATTTGATATAAATTAATTAGAAGAAGAAAATAATTATTTTGGGTTAAGAACTCAAAATTAAGACACAGGGGCATTTTGGTCATTTTGCAGTGTGACACGTGGCACCATGAGATGGTGACACATGGCATAACACATAAGCTTGCCAAATATTTTTAATCATGTAAGATGATTAAAATCAAGATTAAATATAGGTTTGACACTTGGCACAATGTGATTGGGTCACTTAAACCTAGAGCTAATCAAAAGGTGACATGTGGCTAGAGTTTAATGTGTTAACCTAGCTATTTAAGTGTGGTTATGAAAAGAAAACATAACCAGCAGCCTCTCCTCTCATATGTCACGCCACTTTGAGCCTCTCCAGCTATTTCTCTTCATCTCTCATCAATTCAAAGAGATTAGCCATCAATCTCTTGAATTAAGAACACTAGAAATTGTTTCTAGTGTCCTGTTTACATCTCTAATCTCTTAAAAGGCAGAACTTGAATTTCTAATTAATAGAAAAGGCTTTAGAAGCTGTTCAAGGGCTGCCATAGGTGTTCTTGGTGTGGACAAGCTAGAGGGACAACATCTGGTGTCCTGAAGACGAATCTCAAAGGCGCAGACACGCTGCAGCACATCAAGAGGTTAGTGTAATCGTTCTTGATTTAATCTAGGGTTCTAAATTAATCTGATAAATTTTAAAATCTCAAATGGCAAATACAGATCCAAAAACATATTAAAAGAGTTTTAATATGTTGTTTATCATTGAAATCAAATAGATAAAAATAAATCTTGCATGGTGCATGTGACCCTAGGTGAAAATTTTTGAATTCAATGGTATAATCTTATGTTTTTCACGCTTCTGTTCCTTCAATTGGTATCAGAGCCACTATATTTGCCATTTAGATTGTTGATTATATAATTTAATTGTGTGTTTGATCATGAGATCAAGAGATTCATTGCTGGTTGGATCATGAGATGTGGCGGCACACATGGTGGAGCCACCATTAGTGGCGGCAACAATGGTTCCATGGGTGGTTCAAGGTTTGGCTTTTAATTCTGCAATTGTTGTATGATCTAAGGCCTATTCTTTGACTAATTAAAGTGTTTAATTAGTTGTTTTAATCACACAATTAAATTATGATTCAAATCAGAATTTTAAAAATTGTTTGAATGTGATTCAAATCTGAATTTTAAAAGTTGTTTGAATGTGATTCAAATCTGAATTTTTAAAGTTGTTTGAATCATATTTAAATCTGATTTTTTAAAATTGATTCAATAAAATTCAGATCTGATTTTTAAAAAAATATTTGAATGTGATTCAAATCTGATTTTTTAAAAAATGTTTGAATGTGATTCAAATCTGAATTTTTGAAGTTGTTTGAATGTGATTTAAATATGAATTTTTAAATTTGTTTGAATGAGATTCAAATCTGAATTTTTAAATTTATTTGAATCATATTCAAATCTGGATTTTTAAGTTGAATATGAGATATTCAATTTAATTTAAGTATGTATGTTTTATTTAATTGTTAAATAGTGATATGCATGATGGATGATCATGGACTATAAAAGACCAATGTGATTGGATTTATTTCTTTTATGTTTCTTTGGGATTGTAAATTAATTAATTTATTTTAATTTATTTTGGGCATGTATTATTAATTTTGTAATATTTTTGGTTTGTAATTTCATTTATTTAAGTTCTTGTAAATTCGCCTTGGTATGCCAAGGATTACTATGTAATATTGGATTGCAAGAAGTTCAAGGTGGTCAAGAGCATTGGTGGGACCAGTGGGAGGAATTCAAGATCAAGTGTTGATTATGTACTCCTTCAGCAACTCTTGTAAAATGAATGAATGAAATGCACCTAGGAATGCCCTGATTCAATTCTTGGTGGCTCAGAATTGAATCCCTTAGAAAGTCCATGATCATACCATATTTCTCGCTTATCCATGAATGCATGAGATGTATGGGAATGTATGCAATTATATGATATATGCATGCTAAATGGATAATGTGCAAAGTGAGACCTTAATAGTAAATAGAATGACCATAAAATCTTCCAAACAAATGATTAAGTTGGAAATGCTATAATTAAAGTAATTATAACATAGGCCCTCCATTGGGGCAATTATTTTAAGAAATTTTAAATAGTTGCATAAGATGCAATTTATTTAAGAGATTTTCTTAAGAATAATTGTTAAGCATGAGATGTTGTAAATATGTAAATGGTTTAGTGGCCAATATTGGATGTACTGAGGACATTAAAATTATTTGCATAATTCTTGGCTCAATGGGATCAACTTAACTAATGCAAGATAAGTCAATAATGGATGTACTGAGATTTTGAGCATTAGGGGCTAGGTAAAGGATTGAACCTCACATGAGATGTGATGGGCAGGAGTTGCTCACTTATAGTTTATTGTAATTCCAATAATGGATGTACTGAGGATGATCAATAGAATTATAAGAGTTCAATCACCCACTAGAAATCCATCCAACTAGGATTTCCGATTTCTACTTTGGAAGTGTAGGATTCGCTAAGATAGTGGGAGGACCAATTTGATTAAAAGACCATAATCATTTTGGTTAATTACATGATACATTTACTAATTAATCTGGTTATTTTCTGCGATTAATTTTACGATAAAAATGAGCACAAAACAACCACCACCATCCAATATCCTTGCAAGCATACTTGATCACAACAGTTGTGAGGACCTAATCATGCGATTGGCTAAGAAATTTGAAACTTGTCTGAACCTTGAACATATAGGATATGTTCTATATTCAAATGTTCTGGTCCCTTACCTCCAGAGGCCACACAAGAGGAACATGATACTTTGGACAAGTGGAAGGAGCATGATATGAGAGCTAAGTGTTACATGCTTGCTTCCATGAGTAATGAGTTCTGAAGCAACATGAGAACATGCGAGTGCTAGTGAGATCCTCCTTCACCTACAAGAGTTGTATGGTGAGCACGGCGAGAATGCTAGGTATGAGATATCTAAGCAGTTATTAGGTATGAGGATGTCCGAGGGAGAATGTTGGGGATCATGTCCACAAGATGATTCGGTGATTGAGCGGTTGGAACATCTTGACTTCAACATGGATTTCCAACTACAAGCGGATTTGATCCTTGATCCCTTCACGAGTCTTTTGGGAATTTTGTGACAAATTTCCATATGACTAAACAGGAATGCACCTTAGTGAATTACTCAACATGCTGGTTATTGCCCAAAAGAATATGCCGGGCAATAAAGGAAAAGAGGTAGCTTTGGTTGCATCTTCTTACTGGAAAGTCCAACAAGAAGAAAGGCAATAAGAAAAAGAAACCTCGATTCTGGTCCTTCAAGAAAATAGCTAAGCAGAAAAGGAAGACTAAAGGCGATGAAGGCAAAGGAAAGTGTTTCCCTTTGCCAAAGGATGGGCCTTTGGAAAAGGCGCTTGAGTATCTTGCTTCTCTGAAGGACAAGAAGGATACACCTTTGGAAGGTATGTCCATATCTTGTTATTTAGATTACGATGATACTTATAGTTCATCTGACTTGGGTTTTAGATCTGGTGCAGTTCTCACATTTCTAAAGATATGCAGGGAACTAGCAAGCGATGGCGACTTGCATTCTCAAGATATTAGAGTCGGATTGGCAATGGCTCAAGCTGAAGCTTTAGCCATAGGATCTAAATCTTTTACATGTTTGGACATGTTTTGTGTTTGGATAATATTTTATATGTACTGATGCTTTTAAGAACATCATTTCTATATCTAGTTTGACTAGAAATGGCTATGAATTTGATTCACGGATGATGTTTGCAATATTTATTTTGGAAATAAATATGTTGGTTAGTTATATGAATGATGGTCTTTATTATTTGGATAATAATGACAAACACAAAATGAATGCAAGTGATCTAAAAGAATACAATGCCATGGTGAAAACCAACTCAAGTTCAAAATATATTTGGCACTTAAGGTTATGTCATGTTGCGAGAAGATAGGATTGCAAAATTGGAGAAAATGGGGATTCTATCCTCATTGGGCTCTGAGCCTACTCCAACTTGTGAATCTTGCCTTCAAGGCAAAATGACTAGATCACCCTTTGTTGGACAAGGGCTAAGAGTGAAAATATTTTGGAACTAATACATAGTGATGTATGTGGTCCGTTTAAAGAAATGGCTAGAGGGCTTTCATTATTTTATTACCTTTGATGATAAATCAAGGTTTGGGTATTTGTATTTGATGAAATACAAACATGAATCCTTTGAAAAGTTCAAAGAATTTAAATCAAGTAGAAAATCAAGCAGGAAAAAATATTAAAGCTCTTCGATCGGATCGTGGAGGTGAATATTTGAAATCTTGAATTTGTGAATACTTGAGAGAGCATGGCATTGTTTCTCGGTGACTCCTCGAGGAGCGCATACGGTGAATGGTGTATCTGAAAGGAGAAATCGTACCCTATTGGATATAGTGCGTAGTATGATGAGCTATCTTGATATGCCAATCTCCTTTTGAGGATTTGCATTAGAATCGACTTTATATATTACGAATAGGATTCCATCAAAATCAGTTTCTTCCACACCTTATGAGATATGGCATGGAAGAAAACCAAGTCTTAAGCATGTTAAGATTTGGGGTTGTCGACTTATATCAAAAAGTGAACAACGATAAATTGGAGACCGGATCGAGAAAAGGTCGATTTGTTGGATATCAAAGATAGTTTTGGATATTATTTTTATTTGCCTACTTCACAAAGGTTGTGATAAGTAGAGATGCCACATTTCTTGAACAACGGTTTGTTCAAGAAGGAGGCAAAGGAAGGCAAATAGAGTTAGAATTGGAGAATTCGACCAACCAGCATCGGATGGATATAGATCCATCTAGTCAACCTATACCCATTGATGAAACATCTACTGATTGTTCCTCGTAGAACAACCAGGTATCTCACCCACGGTGAGATATGGTTTTCTTCATGAAGAAGAACAAGAGTTGTCTAATCATGAAGAAGTAGATCATGGAGATGATCAAATTACATATGAATAAGCTATATTAGATATAGAATCTTAAAAATGTATTTATGCTATTAAAACTGATATTGATTAAATCTATAATAATCAAGTTTGCGATCTAGTTGACCCACAGAAGGTATTGTACCTATAGGGAACAAATGGGTTTTCAAGAAGAAAATTGGTTACGATGGAAAGGTAGAGACCTATAAGGCAAGGCTAGTAGCGAAAGGGTTTCGCCAAAGGCAAGGAATAGACTATGAGGAGACTTTCTACTTTGTTGCCATGCTTAAATCAATTAGGATTTTATTAGCAATAGCTGCATACTATGATTATGAGATTTGGCGGATGGATGTCAAAGCGACTTTTCTCAATGGATACATAGCAGAAAACATTTTCATTGAACAACCTAGGTGATTTGAATCCCAAGATGGTTCCAAGGTATTCAAGCTAAAGCGATCCATTTATGGGTTGAAACAAGCTTCGAGGAGTTGGAACATCCGTTTTGATGAAGCCATTAAATCTTTTGGTTTTATCAAAAATGAGGATGAGCCATGTGTATATAAGAAGGTTAGTGACAGTGCTATCACTTTCCTTGTCTTATATGTGGATGACATCTTGTTGATGGGTAATGATACGGGTATGTTGGCGACTATAAAGGTATGGTTGTCAAGTACATTCTCCATGAAAGACTTAGGGAGGCAACCTATATTCTTGGGATTCGCATCTATAGAGATAGGCGAAAAGAATAATTGGTTTATCCAAGTCTATACTTGGAAAAGGTGTTAAAGAGGTTTAACATGCTTGATTCCAAGAGAGGATTGTTACAGTGAGACATGGTATCCACCTTTCTAAAGAGATGTCTCCAAAGACACTGAAGAAAGAGATAAGATGGCGAGATTCCATATGCTTGGCTATTGGAAGTTTAATGTATGCAATGTTGTGTACTAGGCGGATATCGCATATCTTTGTTAGTTTGACTAGCGGTATCAATCCAATCTAGGTTTGGAACCTTTGGATAGTTATCAAGAATATCCTTAAGTACTTGAGAAGAACTAAGGATTTATTCTTAATTTATGGAGGTGGAGACTTGCAATTGGATGGTTATCTTGATTATGATTTACAATCATATATAGATGATAGAAAATCTACCTCTGGATATGTGTTCATTTGTAATGGAGGTGCGATCGGTTGGAAGAGTTCCAAGCGAGCACGCATTGCAGATTCCACTCTCGAGTGAGTATATTCTTTGCATCGAATCTTTGCAAAGGAAGCTGTTTGGATAAAGAAGTTCGTGTGAGAACTTACGGTAGTTCCTTCCATTGAGTCGTGGTTCCATTACCTTTGTGACAACAATGGAGCGATCATCTGAGCTAAGGAACCAAGGTCTCACGGAAATCCAAACACATAGAAAGCGCTACCACATTATCGGAGAAATAGTTGGGCGGCGATGTAGCCATGCGAGAGAAAATAGCATCGGTGAAAATCGGTGATCCATTCACTAAGCCTATGTCACGGACTCGATTAGACCGACATCTTGAGAAGATAGGTCTAAGATATTATAATGAATGGCTCTAGTGCTAGTGGGAGATTGTGAGTAGTTTGCCATAGAGCATATCATTTAGTATGTATCTTGTACATATTTTTAATAATACAAGGCAGTTTCACTTTTCCTTTTACATAATATATTTATGTGTAATAGAAAAGGTCCATTGATATTTTGTTAGAAATATTATTCTTAAGTTATTAAGAATATGAGTGACAATATTTCTAGCACAAAGTATCATAAATAGGTTCACAATCGAGGATACTTCATAATAAGGACATGACTTATCCGGAAAGATTGTATTCATGTTTGTTCCCAAGTTATTTATATGAGATATAAATAAGATGGAATGGTGAGTCTCATGCCATATAACAAACATGATAGGCACTTATAAATGATAAGTAGGCCGAACCGGTGACACTTATGACAAGCACATGGAGTTTACTCTTGTCAATGTTTTGTCATAAATCATATCGATGCATATAATCTTTAGACTGAGATAGCACGATTATCTTGTATATAGGTAGTTTGAGTTTGATCTGCTTTCATACTTGTACTATGTATGGGTATATGGGCATCTGTTGGCTCTGCTAGTTATATATGGAGGTAGGTGTTGATCAAGAAGGAATCTGTTCCTCTAAGTAAATAGAGTTAAAATCCTATGTTCATTTAATTGTTCTTGATGTTTCAAGTTCTGGCAGACAGATAGATTTATTGAGAAAGAGTTTACGATGAGAAAAATCTTTTAATCAAGAAGCTGGAATTAAAGAGAACATAATATTCATAGCAAATGGAATTTGACATAAACCATGACTCGGCTTGAGTTGGGATTTTGTAGAGAGATTCTAGTGCATGGTAACATATGATTATAGGTTCATTTAAGGTAAATCTTATTACTAATTGGGTGGCCATGGCATGCTATGCTAGGTGTTAACCATGGTCTATGAGGTTCATAAAATGATTTAGAGAAATCATTTATGGTAAGAAAGAGTTATGATGATATTAAGAGTTGATATCATGTCTCATTGCCAATTAGTGATGAGCCTAGTAAGTCACACACATACACAAGTTATCACCTATTTAAATATGATTTAATTAATTAATTAAAGAGTTTAATTGATTAATTAAATAGATTTGGTTTGAAATTAAATTGCAAAGTCCATAGCATGACTTGAAACCAAATCTAGATTATTGGATGTGTAGTATAAATTAAATTTATATTTAAAGTGTTTAAATATGAATTTAATTGATGATAAATTAATTAATAGAGATTAATTAATTAATTTATATTTGATATAAATTAATTAGAAGAAGAAAATAATTATTTTGGGTTAAGAACTCAAAATTAAGACACAGGGGCATTTTGGTCAATTTGAAGTTTGACACGTGGCACCATGAGATGGTGACACATGGCATAACACATAAGCTTGCCAAATTTTTTTAATCATGTAAGATGATTAAAATCAAGATTAAATATAGGTTTGACACTTGGCACAATGTGATTGGGTCACTTAAACCTAGAGCTAATCAAAAGGTGACATGTGGCTAGGGTTTAATGTGTTAACCTAGCTATTTAAGTGTGGTTATGAAAAGAAAACATAACCAGCAGCCTCTCCTCTCATATGTCACGCCACTTTGAGCCTCTCCAGCTATTTCTCTTCATCACTCATCAATTCAAAGAGATTAGCCATCAATCTCTTGAATTAAGAACACTAGAAATTGTTTCTAGTGTCCTGTTTACATCTCTAATCTCTTTAAAGGCAGAACTTGAATTTCTAATTAATAGAAAAGGCTTTAGAAGCTGTTCAAGGGCTGCCATAGGTGTTCTTGGTGTGGACAAGCTAGAGGGACAACATCTGGTGTCCTGAAGACGAATCTCAAAGGCGCAGACACGCTGCAGCACATCAAGAGGTTAGTGTAATCGTTCTTGATTTAATCTAGGGTTCTAAATTAATCTGATTAATTTTAAAATCTTAAATGGCAAATACAGATCCAAAAACATATTAAAAGAGTTTTAATATTTTGTTTATCATTGAAATCAAATAGATAAAAATAAATCTTGCATGGTGCATGTGACCCTAGGTGAAAATTTTTGAATTCAATGGTATAATCTTATATTTTTCACGCTTCCGTTCCTTCAATTGGTATCAGAGCCACTATATTTGCCATTTAGATTGTTGATTATATAATTTAATTGTGTGTTTGATCATGAGATCAAGAGATTCATTGCTGGTTGGATCATGAGATGTGGCGGCACACATGGTGGAGCCACCATTGGTGGCGGCAACAATGGTTCCATGGGTGGTTCAAGGTTTGGCTTTTAATTCTGCAATTGTTGTATGATCTAAGGCCTATTCTTTGACTAATTAAAGTGTTTAATTAGTTGTTTTAATCACACAATTAAATTATGATTCAAATCAGAATTTTAAAAAATTGTTTGAATGTGATTCAAATCTGAATTTTAAAAGTTGTTTGAATGTGATTCAAATCTGAATTTTTAAAGTTGTTTGAATCATATTTAAATCTGATTTTTTAAAATTGATTCAATAAAATTCAGATCTGATTTTTAAAAAAATATTTGAATGTGATTCAAATCTGATTTTTTAAAAAATGTTTGAATGTGATTCAAATCTGAATTTTTGAAGTTGTTTGAATGTGATTTAAATCTGAATTTTTAAATTTGTTTGAATGAAATTCAAATCTGAATTTTTAAATTTATTTGAATCATATTCAAATCTGGATTTTTAAGTTGAATATGAGATATTCAATTTAATTTAAGTATGTATGTTTTATTTAATTGTTAAATAGTGATATGCATGATGGATGATCATGGACTATAAAAGACCAATGTGATTGGATTTATTTCTTTTATGTTTCTTTGGGATTGTAAATTAATTAATTTATTTTAATTTATTTTGGGCATGTATTATTAAGTTTATAATATTTTTGGGTTGTAATTTCATTTATTTAAGTTCTTGTAAATTCGCCTTGGTATGCCAAGGATTACTATGTAATATTGGATTGCAAGAAGTTCAAGGTGGTCAAGAGCATTGGTGGGACCAGTGGGAGGAATTCAAGATCAAGTGTTGATTATGTACTCCTTCAGCATCTCTTGTAAAATGAATGAATGAAATGCACCTAGGAATGCCTGATTCAATTCTTGGTGGCTCGAATTGAATCCCTTAGAAAGTCCATGATCATACCATATTCTGCTTATCCATGAATGCATGAGATGTATGGGAATGTATGCAATTATATGATATATGCATGCTAAATGGATAATGTGCAAAGTGAGACCTTAATAGTAAATAGAATGACCATAAAATCTTCCAAACAAATGATTAAGTTGGAAATGCTATAATTAAAGTAATTATAACATAGGCCCTCCATTGGGCAATTATTTTAAGAAATTTTAAATAGTTGCATAAGATGCAATTTATTTAAGAGATTTTCTTAAGAATAATTGTTAAGCATGAATGTTGTAAATATGTAAATGGTTTAGTGGCCAATATTGGATGTACTGAGGACATTAAAATTATTTGCATAATTCTTGGCTCAATGGGATCAACTTAACTAATGCAAGATAAGTCAATAATGGATGTACTGAGATTTTGAGCATTAGGGGCTAGGTAAAGGATTGAACCTCACATGAGATGTGATGGGCAAGAGTTGCTCACTTATAGTTTATTGTAATTCCAATAATGGATGTACTGAGGATGATCAATAGAATTATAAGAATTCAATCACCCACTAGAAATCCATCCAACTAGGATTTCCGTTTTCTACTTTGGAAGTGTAGGATTCGCTAAGTTAGTGGGAGGACCAATTTGATTAAAAGACCATAATCATTTTGGTTAATTACATGATACATTTACTAATTAATGCAGTTATTTTCTGCGATTAATTTTACGATAAAAATGAGCACAAAACAACCACCACCATCCAATATCCTTGCAAGCATACTTGATCACTGTGAGTTAGCAGGACCTAATGCGATTGGCTAAGAAATTTGAAACTTGTCTGAACCTTGAACATATAGGATATGTTCTATATTCAAATGTTCTGGTCCCTTACCTCCAGAGGCCACACAAGAGGAACATGATACTTTGGACAAGTGGAAGGAGCATGATATGAGAGCTAAGTGTTACATGCTTGCTTCCATGAGTAATGAGTCTGAAGCAACATGAGAACATGCGAGTGCTAGTGAGATCCTCCTTCACCTACAAGAGTTGTATGGTGAGCACGGCGGGAATGCTAGGTATGAGATATCTAAGCAGTTATTAGTATGAGGATGTGCGAGGGAGAATGTTGGGGATCATGTCCACAAGATGATTCGGTGATTGGCGGTTGGAACATCTTGACTTCAACATGGATTTCCAACTACAAGCGGATTTGATCCTTGATCCCTTCTGAGTCTTTTGGGAATTTTGTGACAAATTTCCATATGACTAAACAGAATGCACCTTAGTTGAATTACTCAACATCTGGTTATTGCCCAAAAGAATATGCCGGGCAATAAAGGAAAAGAGGTAGCTTTGGTTGCATCTTCTTACTGCTGGAAAGTCCAACAAGAAGAAAGGCAATAAGAAAAAGAAACCTCAGATTCTGGTCCTTCCAAGAAAATAGCTAAGCAGAAAAGGAAGACTAAAGGCGATGAAGGCAAAGGAAAGTGTTTCCACTTGCCAAAAGGATGGGCCTTTGGAAAAGGCGCTTGAGTATCTTGCTTCTCTGAAGGACAAGAAGGATACACCTTTGGAAGGTATGTCCATATCTTGTTATTTAGATTCGATGATACTTATAGTTCATCTCTGACTTGGGTTTTAGATCTTGGTGCAGTTCTCACATTTCTAAAGATATGCGGGAACTAGCAAGCGATGGCGACTTGCATTCTCAAGATATTAGAGTCGGATTGGCAATGGCTCAAGCTGTTGAAGCTTTAGCCATAGAATCTAAATCTTTTTACATGTTTGGACATGTTTTGTGTTTGGATAATATTTTATATGTACCTGATGCTTTTAAGAACATCATTTCTATATCTAGTTTGACTAGAAATGGCTATGAATTTGAGTTCACAGATGATGTTTGCAATATTTATTTTGGAAATAAATATGTTGGTTGGAGTTATATGAATGATGGTCTTTATTATTTGGATAATAATGACAAACACAAATTGAATGCAAGTGATCTAAAAGAATATAATGCCATGGTGAAAACCAACTCAAGTTCAAAATATATTTGGCACTTAAGGTTATGTCATGTTGCAGAAGATAGGATTGCAAAACAGGAGAAAATGGGGATACAAACCTCATTCGGCTCTGAGCCTACTCCAACTAGTGAATCTTGCCATCAGGGCAAAAACATTAGAACAACCATTGTTGGACAAAGGCTAAGAAATTTGAAAATATTTTGGAACTAATACATAGTGATGTATGTGGTCAGTTTAAAGTAAGTGCTAGTGGGGGCTTTCATTATTTTATTACCTTTTCTGATGATAAATGAAGGTTTGGGTATTTGTATTTGATGAAATACAAACATGAATCCTTTGAAATGTTCAAAGAATTTAAATCTGAAGTAGAAAATCAAGCGGGAAAAATATTAAAGCTCTTGATCGGATCGTGGAGGTGAATATTTGAAATCTTGAATTTGATGAATACTTGAGAGAGCATGGCATTGTTTCTCGGTGACTCCTCCGAGAGCATACGGTGAATGGTGTATCTGAAAGGAGAAATCGTACCCTATTGGATATAGTGCGTAGTATGATGAGCTATCTTGATATGCCAATCTCCTTTTGGGATTTGCATTAGAATCGACTTTATATATTCGAATAGGATTCCATCAAAATCAGTTTCTTCCACACCTTATGAGATATGGCATGGAAGAAAACCAAGTCTTAAGCATGTTAAGATTTGGGGTTGTCGACTTATATCAAAAAGTGAACAACGATAAATTGGAGACGGATCGAGAAAAGGTCGATTTGTTGGATATCCAAAAGATAGTTTTGGATATTATTTTTATTTGCCTACTTCACAAAGGTTGTGATAAGTAGAGATGCCACATTTCTTGAACAACGGTTTGTTCAAGAAGGAGGCAAAGGAAGGCAAATAGAGTTAGAATTGGAGAATTACGACCAACCAGCGGTCGGATGGATATAGATCCATCTAGTCAACCTATACCCATTGATGAAACATCTACTTTGTTCCTCGTAGAACAACCGAGGTATCTCACCCACGGTGAGATATGGTTTTCTTCATGAAGAAGAACAAGAGTTGTCTACTCATGAAGAAGTAGATCATGGAGATGATCCACTTACCTATGAAGAAGCTATATCGGATATAGACTCTTCAAAATGGATTGATGCTATGAAATCGAGATTGATTCCATGTATAAGAATCAAGTTTGGGATCTTGTTGACCCACACAGAAGGTATTGTACCTATAGGGAACAAATGGGTTTTCAAGAAGAAAATTGGTTACGATGGAAAGGTAGAGACCTATAAGGCAAGGCTAGTAGCGAAAGGGTTTCGCCAAAGGCAAGGAATAGACTATGAGGAGACTTTCTGCTTTGTTGCCATGCTTAAATCAATTAGGATTTTATTAGCAATAGCTGCATACTATGATTATGAGATTTGGCGGATGGATGTCAAATGACTTTTCTCAATGGATACATTGAAGAAAACATTTTCATGGAACAACCTAGGGATTTGAATCCCAAGATGGTTCCAAGGTATGCAAGCTAAAGCGATCCATTTATGGGTTGAAACAAGCTTGAGGAGTTGGAACATCCGTTTTGATGAAGCCATTAAATCTTTTGGTTTTATCAAAAATGAGGATGAGCCATGTGTATATAAGAAGGTTAGTGGCAGTGCTATCACTTTCCTTGTCTTATATGTGGATGACATCTTGATGGGTAATGATACGGGTATGTTGTGACTATAAAGGTATGGTTGTCAAATACATTCTCCATGAAAGACTTAGGGAGGCAACCTATATTCTTGGGATTCGCATCTATAGAGATAGGCGAAAAGAATAATTGGTTTATCCCAAAGTCTATACTTGGAAAAGGTGTTAAAGAGGTTTAACATGCTTGATTCCAAGAGAGGATTGTTACAGTGAGACATGGTATCCACCTTTCTAAAGAGATGTCTCCAAAGACACACGAAGAAAGAGATAAGATGGCGAGATTCCATATGCTTGCTATTGGAAGTTTAATGTATGCAATGTTGTGTACTAGGCGGATATCGCATATCTTTGTTAGTTTGACTAGCGGTATCAATCCAATCTAGGTTTGGAACCTTTGGATAGGTATCAAGAATATCCTTAAGTACTTGAGAAGAACTAAGGATTTATTCTTAATTTATGGAGGTGGAGACTTGCAATTGGATGGTTATCTTGATTACGATTTCCAATCAAATATCGATGATAGAAAGTCTACCTCTGGATATGTGTTCATTTGTAATGGAGGTGCGATCGGTTGGAAGAGTTCCAAGCGAGCACATGCAGATTCCACTCACGAAATTTGAGTATATTCTTTGCATCGGATCTTTGCAAAGGAAAGCTATTTGGATAAAGAAGTTCGTGCCAGAACTTACGATGTAGTTCCTTCCATTGAGTCGTGGTTCCATTACCTTTGTGACAACAATGGAGCGATCCTCTGAGCTAAGGAACCAAGGTCTCACGAAATCCAAACACATAGAAAGCGCTACCACATTATCGGAGAAATAGTTGGGCGGCGATGTAGCCATGCGAAAATAGCATCGGTGAAAATCAGGTGATCCATTCACTAAGCCTATGTCACGGACTCAGTTAGACCGACATCTTGAGAAGATAGGTCTAAGATATTATAATGAATGGCTCTAGTGCTAGTGGGAGATTGTTAGTAGTATGCCTAGAGCATATCATTTAGTATGTATCTTGTACATATTTTTAATAATAAAGGCATTTTCACTTTTAGTTTACATAATATATTTATGTGTAATAGAAAAGGTCCATTGATATTTTGTTAGAAATATTATTCTTAAGTTATTAAGAATATGAGTGACAATATTTCTAGCACAAAGTATCATAAATAGGTTCACAATCGAGGATACTTCATAATAAGGACATGACTTATCGGAAAGATTGTATTCATGTTTGTTCCCAAGTTATTTATATGAGATATAAATAAGATGGAATGGTGAGTCTCATGCCATATAACAAACATGATAGGCACTTATAAATGATAAGTAGGTAGAACCGGTGACACTTATGACAAGCACATGGAGTTTACTCTTGTCAATGTTTTGTCATAAATCATATCGATGCATATAATCTTTAGACTGAGATATACAGTTATCTTGTATATAGGTAGTTTGAGTTTGATACTGCTTTCATACTTGTACTATGTATGGGTATATGGGCATCTGTTGGCTCCTGCTAGTTATATATGGAGGTAGGTGTTGATCAAGAAGGAATCTGTTCCTCTAAGTAAATAGAGTTAAAATCCTATGTTCATTTAATTGTTCTTGATGTTTCAAGTTCTGGCAGGAGACGGATAGATTTATTGAGAAAAGAGTTTACGATGAGAAAAATCTTTTAATCAAGAATGGAATTAATAGAGAACATAATATTCATAGCAAATGGAGTTTGACATAAACCATGACTCCAGCTTGAGTTGGGATTTTGTAACAGAGAGATTCTAGTGCATGGTAACATATGATTATAGGTTCATTTAAGGTAAATCTTATTACTAATTGGGTGGCCATGGCATGCTATGCTAGGTGTTAACCATGGTCTATGAGGTTCATAAAATGATTTAGAGAAATCATTTATGGTAAGAAAGAGTTCTGATGATATTAAGATTTGATATAATTTATTATTGCATATTTTTTATTATCCTAGTAATTCACAAACATACACAAGTTATCACCTATTTAAATATGATTTAATTAATTAATTAAAGAGTTTAATTGTTTAATTAAATAGATTTAGTTTGCAATTAAATTGCAAAGTCCTAGCATGACTTGAAACCAAATCTAGATTATTGGATGTGTAGTATAAATTAAATTTATATTTAAAGTGTTTAAATATGAATTTAATTGATGATAAATTAATTAATAGAGATTAATTAATTAATTTATATTTGATATAAATTAATTAGAAGAAGAAAATAATTATTTTGGGTTAAGAACTCTAAATTAAGACAACGGGGAATTTTGGTCATTTTGCAGTGTGACACGTGGCACCATGAGATGGTGACACATGGAATAACACATAAGCTTGCCAAATATTTTTAATCATGTAAGATGATTAAAATCAAGATTAAATATAGGTTTGACACTTGGCACAATGTGATTGGGTCACTTAAACCTAGAGCTAATCAAAAGGTGACATGTGGCTAGGGTTTAATGTGTTAACCTAGCTATTTAAGTGTTGTTATGAAAGAAAACATAACCAGCAGCCTCTCCTCTCATATGTCACGCCACTTTGAGCCTCTCCAGCTATTTCTCTTCATCTCTCATCAATTCAAAGAGATTAGCCATCAATCTCTTGAATTAAGAACACTAGAAATTGTTTCTAGTGTCTGTTTATCTCTAATCTCTTTAAAGGCAGAACTTGAATTTCTAATTAATAGAAAAGGCTTTAGAAGCTGTTCAAGGGCTGCCATAGGTGTTCTTGGTGTGGACAAGCTAGAGGGACAACATGCGGTGTCACGAAGGCGAATCTCAAAGCGCGAACATTGCTGCAGCACATCAAGAGGTTAGTGTAATCGTTCTTGATTTAATCTAGGGTTCTAAATTAATCTGATTAATTTTAAAATCTTAAATGGCAAATACAGATCCAAAAACATATTAAAAGAGTTTTAATATTTTGTTTATCATTGAAATCAAATAGATAAAAATAAATCTTGCATGGTGCATGTGACCCTAGGTGAAAATTTTTGAATTCAATGGTATAATCTTATGTTTTTCACGCTTCCGTTCCTTCAATTGGTATCAGAGCCACTATATTTGCCATTTAGATTGTTGATTATATAATTTAATTGTGTGTTTGATCATGAGATCAAGAGATTCATTGCTGGTTGGATCATGAGATGTGGCGGCACACATGGTGGAGCCACCATTGGTGGCGGCAACAATGGTTCCATGGGTGGTTCAAGGTTTGGCTTTTAATTCTGCAATTGTTGTATGATCTAAGGCCTATTCTTTGACTAATTAAAGTGTTTAATTAGTTGTTTTAATCACACAATTAAATTATGATTCAAATCAGAATTTTAAAAATTGTTTGAATGTGATTCAAATCTGAATTTTAAAAGTTGTTTGAATGTGATTCAAATCTGAATTTTTAAAGTTGTTTGAATCATATTTAAATCTGATTTTTTAAAATTGATTCAATAAAATTCAGATCTGATTTTTAAAAAAATATTTGAATGTGATTCAAATCTGATTTTTTAAAAAATGTTTGAATGTGATTCAAATCTGAATTTTTGAAGTTGTTTGAATGTGATTTAAATATGAATTTTTAAATTTGTTTGAATGAGATTCAAATCTGAATTTTTAAATTTATTTGAATCATATTCAAATCTGGATTTTTAAGTTGAATATGAGATATTCAATTTAATTTAAGTATGTATGTTTTATTTAATTGTTAAATAGTGATATGCATGATGGATGATCATGGACTATAAAAGACCAATGTGATTGGATTTATTTCTTTTATGTTTCTTTGGGATTGTAAATTAATTAATTTATTTTAATTTATTTTGGGCATGTATTATTAAGTTTATAATATTTTTGGGTTGTAATTTCATTTATTTAAGTTCTTGTAAATTCGCCTTGGTATGCCAAGGATTACTATGTAATATTGGATTGCAAGAAGTTCAAGGTGGTCAAGAGCATTGGTGGGACCAGTGGGAGAATTCAAGATCAAGTGTTGATTATGTACTCCTTCAGCAACTCTTGTAAAATGAATGAATGAAATGCACCTAGGAATGCCTGATTCAATTCTTGGTGGCTCAGAATTGAATCCCTTAGAAAGTCCATGATCATACCATATTTACTGCTTATCCATGAATGCATGAGATGTATGGGAATGTATGCAATTATATGATATATGCATGCTAAATGGATAATGTGCAAAGTGAGACCTTAATAGTAAATAGAATGACCATAAAATCTTCCAAACAAATGATTAAGTTGGAAATGCTATAATTAAAGTAATTATAACATAGGCCCTCCATTGGGGCAATTATTTTAAGAAATTTTAAATAGTTGCATAAGATGCAATTTATTTAAGAGATTTTCTTAAGAATAATTGTTAAGCATGAATGTTGTAAATATGTAAATGGTTTAGTGGCCAATATTGGATGTACTGAGGACATTAAAATTATTTGCATAATTCTTGGCTCAATGGGATCAACTTAACTAATGCAAGATAAGTCAATAATGGATGTACACGAGATTTTGAGCATTAGGGGCTAGGTAAAGGATTGAACCTCACATGAGATGTGATGGGCAAGGAGTTGCTCACTTATAGTTTATTGTAATTCCAATAATGGATGTACTGAGGATGATCAATAGAATTATAAGAATTCAATCACCCACTAGAAATCCATCCAACTAGGATTTAGTTTTCTACTTTGGAAGTGTAGGATTAGCTAAGTTAGTGGGAGGACCAATTTGATTAAAGACCATAATCATTTTGGTTAATTACATGATACATTTACTAATTAATCTGGTTATTTTCTGCGATTAATTTTACGATAAAAATGAGCACAAAACAACCACCACCATCAATATCCTTGCAAGCATACTTGATCACAACAGTTGTGAGGACCTAATCATGCGATTGGCTAAGAAATTTGAAACTTGTCTGAACCTTGAACATATAGGATATGTTCTATATTCAAATGTTCTGGTCCCTTACCTCCAGAGGCCACACAAGAGGAACATAATACTTTGGACAAGTGGAAGGAGCATGATATGAGAGCTAAGTGTTACATGCTTGCTTCCATGAGTAATGAGTTCTGAAGCAACATGAGAACATGCAGAGTGCTAGTGAGATCCTCCTTCACCTACAAGAGTTGTATGGTGAGCACAGCGAGAATGCTAGGTATGAGATATCTAAGCAGTTATTCCGTATGAGGATGTCGAGGGAGAATGTTGGGATCATGTCCACAAGATGATTGGTGATTGAGCGGTTGGAACATCTTGACTTCAACATGGATTTCCAACTACAAGCGGATTTGATCCTTGATCCCTTCACGAGTCTTTTGGGAATTTTGTGACAAATTTCCATATGACTAAACAGAATGCACCTTAGCTGAATTACTCAACATCTGGTTATTGCCCAAAAGAATATGCCGAGCAATAAAGGAAAAGAGGTAGCTTTGTTGCATCTTCTTACCTTTGGAAAGTCCAACAAGAAGAAAGGCAATAAGAAAAAGAAACCTCGATTCTGGTCCTTCAAGAAAATAGCTAAGCAGAAAGGAAGACTAAAGGCGATGAAGGCAAAGGAAAGTGTTTCCACTTGCCAAAAGGATGGGCCTTTGAAAAGGCGCGAGTATCTTGCTTCTCTGAAGGACAAGAAGGATACACCTTCGGAAGGTATGTCCATATTTTGTTATTTAGATTATGATGATACTCATAGTTCATCTACAGCTTGGGTTTTAGATACTGGTGCCAGTTCTCACATTTCTAAAGATATGCAGGAACTAGCAAGCGATGGCGACTTGCATTCTCAAGATATTAGAGTCGGATTGGCAATGGCTCAAGCATTGAAGCTTTAGCCATAGGATCTAAATCTTTTACATGTTTGGACATGTTTTGTGTTTGGATAATATTTTATATGTACTGATGCTTTTAAGAACATCATTTCTATATCTAGTTTGACTAGAAATGGCTATGAATTTATTCCAGTTCAGATGATGTTTGCAATATTTATTTTGGAAATAAATATGTTGGTTAGTTATATGAATGATGGTCTTTATTATTTGGATAATAATGACAAACACAAAATGAATGCAAGTGATCTAAAAGAATACAATGCCATGGTGAAAACCAACTCAAGTTCAAAATATATTTGGCACTTAAGGTTATGTCATGTTGCAGGAAGATAGGATTGCAAAATTGGAGAAAATGGGGATTCTATCCTCATTGGGCTCTGAGCCTACTCCAACTTGTGAATCTTGCCTTCAGGGCAAAATGACTAGATCACCCTTGTTGGACAAGGGCTAAGAGCTGAAAATATTTTGGAACTACTACATAGTGATGTATGTGGTCCGTTTAAAGAAATGGCTAGAGGGCTTTCATTATTTTATTACCTTTCTTGATGATAAATCAAGGTTTGGGTATTTGTATTTGATGAAATACAAACATGAATCCTTTGAAAAGTTCAAGGAATTTAAATCAAGTAGAAAATCAAGCAGGGAAAAAATATTAAAGCTCTTGATCGGATCGTGGAGGTGAATATTTGAAATCTTGAATTTGTGAATACTTGAGAGAGCATGGCATTGTTTCTCGGTGACTCCTCGAGAGCCACGGTGAATGGTGTATCTGAAGGAGAAATCGTACCCTATTGGATATAGTGCGTAGTATGATGAGCTATCTTGATATGCCAATCTCCTTTTGGGATTTGCATTAGAATCGACTTTATATATTACGAATAGGATTCCATCAAAATCAGTTTCTTCCACACCTTATGAGATATGGCATGGAAGAAAACCAAGTCTTAAGCATGTTAAGATTTGGGGTTGTCGACTTATATCAAAAAGTGAACAACGATAAATTGGAGACCAGATCGAGAAAAGGTCGATTTGTTGGATATCCAAAAGATAGTTTTGGATATTATTTTTATTTGCCTACTTCACAAAGGTTGTGATAAGTAGAGATGCCACATTTCTTGAACAACGGTTTGTTCAAGAAGGAGGCAAAGGAAGGCAAATAGAGTTAGAATTGGAGAATTCGACCAACCAGCGGTCAGATGGATATAGATCCATCTAGTCAACCTATACCCATTGATGAAACATCTACGGTATTTCCTCGTAGAACAACCGGGTATCTCACTCACGGTGAGATATGGTTTTCTTCATGAAGAAGAACAAGAGTTGTCTACTCATGAAGAAGTAGATCATGGAGATGATCCACTTACCTATGAAGAAGCTATATCGGATATAGACTCTTCAAAATGGATTGATGCTATGAAATCGAGATTGATTCCATGTATAAGAATCAAGTTTGGGATCTTGTTGACCCACTGAAGGTATTGTACCTATAGGGAACAAATGGGTTTTCAAGAAGAAAATTGGTTACGATGGAAAGGTAGAGACCTATAAGGCAAGGCTAGTAGCGAAAGGGTTTCGCCAAAGGCAAGGAATAGACTATGAGGAGACTTTCTGCTTTGTTGCCATGCTTAAATCAATTAGGATTTTATTAGCAATAGCTGCATACTATGATTATGAGATTTGGCGGATGGATGTCAAAACTTTTCTCAATGGATACATTGAAGAAAACATTTTCATGGAACAACCTAGGGATTTGAATCCCAAGATGGTTCCAAGGTATGCAAGCTAAAGCGATCCATTTATGGGTTGAAACAAGCTTCGAGGAGTTGGAACATCCGTTTTGATGAAGCCATTAAATCTTTTGGTTTTATCAAAAATGAGGATGAGCCATGTGTATATAAGAAGGTTAGTGGCAGTGCTATCACTTTCCTTGTCTTATATGTGGATGACATCTTGTTGATGGGTAATGATACGGGTATGTTGGCGACTATAAAGGTATGGTTGTCAAGTACATTCTCCATGAAAGACTTAGGAGGCAACCTATATTCTTGGGATTCGCATCTATAGAGATAGGCGAAAGAATAATTGGTTTATCCAGAAGTCTATACTTGGAAAAGGTGTTAAAGAGGTTTAACATGCTTGATTCCAAGAGAGGATTGTTACAGTGAGACATGGTATCCACCTTTCTAAAGAGATGTCTCCAAAGACACACGAAGAAAGAGATAAGATGGCGAGGATTCCATATGCTTGGCTATTGGAAGTTTAATGTATGCAATGTTGTGTACTAGGCGGATATCGCATATCTTTATTAGTTTGACTAGCGGTATCAATCCAATCTAGGTTTGGAACCTTTGGATAGTATCGAGAATATCCTTAAGTACTTGAGAAGAACTAAGGATTTATTCTTAATTTATGGAGGTGGAGACTTGCAATTGGATGGTTATCACGATTACGATTTCCAATCGGATATCGATGATAGAAAGTCTACCTCTGGATATGTGTTCATTTGTAATGGAGTGCGATCGGTTGGAAGAGTTCCAAGCGAGCATTTGCAGATTCCACTCACGAAATTTGAGTATATTCTTTGCATCGAATCTTGCAAAGGAAGGCATTTGGATAAAGAAGTTCGTGACAGAACTTACAGTAGTTCCTTCCATTGAGTCAGCAGTTCCATTACACTGTGACAACAATGGAGCAGTCATGTCGCAATGGGATTTTGCGGTCGCCCGAACGATCACTCACCGAAGTGGGAAAGAGTGAGTCGCCACCTTAGTTTTGAGGAACTAAAGAAAACCATTTAAGAAGATAAATAAAGAATGAAACCACTTCAAGGCAGAGATTCTAGGTTAGGAATTAAAGTAGCGGGTGGGGAAGGTGTTAGGCACCCCACCTCGTCCCTTAATAAGGGTAGGTAGATTTAATTTTGCGTCCTTTATAAATTAGTTAGAAGGGCTTGGATGGGAATGTTAGTCCTTTTGGTAGAAGGAATGTTTGATTTTTCACTAAATTTGGATCACCCAGATACATAAGTAAATGAGACAACCTTAGTGAACGGGTGTGAGAATCGGATAAGAACTCTCCTCAGATCTTTTTAAGTTGTTCATTAAAATTTTGAGGAGACCGGATAAGAACCCTCCTCAGGTCTCTTTTAAGTTATTTATTTAAAGTTTTGAGGATGAGACCGGATAAGAACTCTCCTCAGATCTCTTTGAGATGTTTATTAAAATTTGAGGTGGAGGCAGGATAAGAACTCTCCTCAGATCCTTATTTAAAGTTTATCAAAATTTTGAAGGGAGGCCAGGATAAGAATCCTCCTCAGATCTCTTTTAAGTTATTTATTAAAATTTTGAGAGGAGGCAGGATAAGAACCCTCCTCCGATCTCCTTTAGAGTTATTCGTTAATGTTTTGAGTTGAGACCGGATAAGAACTCTCTTAGATCCCTACTTAATGTTTATCAAAATCTTGAAGGAGGCAGGATAAGAACCCTCCTCCGATCTCCTTTAGAGTTGACTTAAAACTTTTAGGCAAGGATAGGATAAGGACTCTTGAGGCCCCTTCTATTTTGATGAGACTCGGACAAAGACTTTTAGAACTTTAAAAATTTAACCACGACTACGGATCTTAGAACCTAAAACTAAAATTCGACCTTCAAAAATGCAGGGGATAAGGTTTATGGATATCCTGTGGCTGAGCAGAACACTAGACTTGATTCAGCGACCTTTTCATGTAGTCATTTTATCAATATCTATTAATGGCCGATCCACTCTGTTTCGTTTACTTTGGTCTTATTCCATTTCATGACATCTTTGTCGAATTCTTTTACGTCGGCCTAATAGTTGGCTATCTTCACGTGTTATTGAGTCCTCTTTTTAAAGGAGACCTCTAAGTTGCGACTAGCTACCTCGTTTACCCAACCATTTACATACTACAAAGAGTTAAAAAAAGCGGTTTTGAAATTACGGAGATCAATAAAATGGGCTGATCACTAAAAAATGATTTGAAAGTGACTTTTTGGGATTGCTTGTGCGAAATGGTCTAGATGTAAGAAGAACAAGTAAAGTCACGGAAATAAGCGTAGGCGCTTAATAAAGCAGTAACATGAACTCTTATAACAATATTTTCTCTTGGGTTCTCTTGTACAAAATACCCTTGAAGAAAGTTGCAAATGTATGAAGAACAAAGGAAGTCGAGGAAACAAGCGTAAGTGATGAGTGTGAACTCTTACTGTGAGGAGCCAAATATATTGAAATAAGCGTGAAGTGGTAAGCGATGATGAAGATGGCGGATTGATCGGCTGAGAGTTGATGTCTGTCGTGAAACGAGAGATGCTTTAGCTAAAAGGTAGCGGGTAAGAACCGGTGAAAGGAAGTTGAGCTTGAGCAATGGAAAGGAAGCGAGAGATGATGAGTATGACGGATAATGAACAAGCTGAAATGTAGAGTTCCAATATTCAAAATCTTTTCAAGAAAACACTCCACGAAAACTAGTTTCAAAAGTATTTTTAATCACTACAAAGCAATGAGTAACAAAGCTGAATGAAGTTTGAGTTCCTCCACGATAATAGCGACCTCTTGCCTATATTTTTGTGTCAGTTTTTCGTCCTTTGAGCAGTTTTCATGCGGTATTTATAGGAATGGGTGCTCCCCATGAAGGTCGGGATTCATTTTGAGGAGATGGAGGGTCGAGATTTTTGAAGTACATGATCGGATGTTCGGGAATTAAAGAGAATCAAAGCGAATGGTGAGATCGCTTCTCAAAGTATTTGTCCTTTTCCTCTTTTAATCAGCGGTCTTGAATCCTCTTGTCGGAACGATCGAGTGAGAGTGAAAAAGCTGGTATTGTCATCTTCTCTTTTGATCCAAGGGTTCGGATTCATCCTTACAAGTGAGATCAACGGTGGAGATTGGGATGTCTGGGTTGTCATGACATACCACAGCACTGTCGGCGTGCGGGCGATTCTTAGGCGTGCGGTGGAGATCTAAATGCGCAGCGCTTTAACTACCTCGGCTCGGATTCGGCGGCGGTTATTGGGATTTGTCTTATTCTTTTTGTCATCCGATCCCTCCCTAGCTCCTATTCCGATCTCATCTGATCTCCTATCTCGATCTCTTTTATCCCTTGATCGATCTGGATTCGGTCCAAGCATTAATTACATCTCGATTTTGAGCGTCAGCCGTTTCCTTCGACATTAAATGCCCATTTTCCCCTATATATACCCCTATTGATAGTGGCATTTCCTTCATTCGATTTTCTCTCTTTCTCCTTGTTTCTTGGTTCTATTTATTAGGAAAGTTAGGCTACAAGCGTGGTTTTGATCCTCTTAGATGGAATTCCCTTTTCCTACTTTGAAAATTCTGATCCGGTGATTGGATGGTCCTAATTGGCGATGGTGAAGAAGCTGGATTTGACCGATCCGTATTGCGGGCTTGGTTGTACCGATCTCGAGTTGCTCAGTGAGTTCATTCGGCTTCTCATCACATTGAGTGTTCGGCGATTCGATCCACATTGGGTGTTCGACGGATGAAGCATCCGTCGGCAATATCCTTGGGATCGATTATAAAGCGATCCTTGGAACACAGGAGTATCCTTGGAATTAGTTATAAAGCTGATCCATGGATCTCACGGAGTATCCTTAGGATAAGTTATAAAGCGATCCTTAGATCGACCTCTTGAGATAGGATTTTCACGGTCTCTAGAGATCACGAAATGATGTGATCAATGTTAGTGTAATCCGATCTCTAGAGATCGCCCAAATGATGTAGTCTGTCAATGTAATCGGATCTCTAGAGATCACCCAAATGATGTAGTCTGTCCTTTATTGTAATCCGATCCTCGAGATCGCCCAAATGATGTAATCGATCTTTTTGCAAATAAAGACTTTATTTTGCGATTATCATCTTATTATTTTTGCATTGATTATTTTCCGATCTCTAATGTGATTATCGATCTGTTCTTTACTTGAATGACACTTGGTGATCCTTTATTCAAAATATTTAACTTATTATGCGATCTCCAATTAACGATCTCTGAACATTCGGATATTTGAGAGAAGTGTCGAAACATTTGTTGAGTCTCACCAATCGATGCGCGCCTAGAACCTCGCGAGCATTAAATGCTCGGACTAGTATAAATAGGGGAGGTTAGCGATTGTTCTCTCATTTCATTTTGATCTCTGCTCATAGCTTGAAGTTCTCTCATTTTCTCGGTTTCTCAGCGCCTTGATTAGACTCTGGTAAGGACTTTGATCTTCTTTTTTGTTTAAGTTCTTTGTTTCTTTTGAAAATGGCGGTGCAGAAGGTCGGAGGCGGCGAGCCCTCCTTCCATTGAGTTCTCTTGGTCATCGTCGATGAAGAAGAAGCGATCGAACCAAGCGCGCAACTGGACCCCTTAGGGTCTGCTCCAGTCGAAGTCGAATTCGTACCATTAAAGCGTCTGCGCCCTTCTTCAAGGAGAGAGACCCTTCCTATAGGCGAGCTTCCATCGGTTCTTGGGAATCCGATCTGCAATCGTTGTTCAAGAATACAACATTTGTCTGATTCATATGGTGATCAAGTGCCATGGCGATCTTAGTGTCGATCTTTCTTTTGAAGAGGATGACATGGTCATGGTGTATGAAGAAACGATTAAAGGCGATCTGAGGTTCCCTCTAGCCGATTTCTATAAGGAGGTCCTAAAATTTCACGAATATCCATTGTTCAAATCCACCCCAACTCGTGGCGGATCTTGGTTGCTTTCAGAGGTCTATGCGAGCTAAGGGAATCGGACCTCTGACTAAAGTGTTAGCCAAGCTGCCGGCTAACTCACGAAAGGGCGATGACCCTTTGGTTCTTTCAGTGAAGCCTAATTGCGAGCTCTTTTCGATCGCCTCGTCTCTTAAAGCTGGAAGAATCATTTCTTCATTGTGAGGAGCAAAGATCAGAGCGCTTTGAGACTTCCCAGCGGTGGTGGTACGGGGACCCTTGCTTAGAACCATATTACCACTGAGCGAAGATTAAAGTTTGATAGTGATTGATCTGAAGAGTGAGGCTGCAAATAAAAAGTATTATTGTTTTGATTCGGTGGCTAGAAATTTGCACCATTGGGTATTCAGCGCTCCTTTGGCCAAGACCGCGAGCTTCGCTCTCTAACCTCGGCATCGGTATTTTCTATACCTCGGATCTCGGGACCTTAGCGATCTCACTAACCTTTTCTTTGTGCGGTATGGCGGGTGGTGAGGTTCAAGGAAGCGGAAGAAGGAGAGAGATCTCGGAAGATAAAGGAGATAAAGCGTTGAGCGACTCCAAGCGCTTGATCCACGAACACAGGGAGATACAAAGTGATCCTCCCCAACCTTGGTCCGCCGACCACTGAAGCTACCCGATCTCCTCCTAGATCGGAGGAGCGACCTCCGACTCTTGCGGTTGTTCCAAGCGAGGAAGGGGGCCTTCTCAAGCTTCTGGGAGGACCTCTTCTCGGGGCGCTCAAGTACTGATCGACTGTTTGAGGAATAACCGGACTGTCAAGGAGAACTCTGATTTCGCCAAAGTCCTGGGGTCTACCATCTTCTTTCAGGAGGATCGGGACAGGCTATCCCAGAATGGTCTCGACGACATATTGATTCGGACCATGAGCTTAAACGTGGAGTGTCTGGTGAACCAGACCATGATCCGGGAGAGGATTTAGCGCCTGGGTAAGGAGATCGGGAAGAAGAATCAGGAGGTGGATTCCCTCCGATCCCAACTCTCATCCGCTCGGGATTATATATCTCAAGTCGAGGGACGGGCACAGCTCCATGAAGACCGGTTGGCGAGCAGGCAGTATTTTGGATGAGAGGGACCGCGCTTTTAAGGAAGTCCAGGCGCTCCACGCCAATGAAGCCTCTCAGGTCGCTCAACTTATAGAGGAACTCGAGGCGAAGGATAAGGAGCTTAAGGAGAAAGACAAGGAGCTTAAGGAGAGGGATGAGGAGATGGTGACGGGAATAGCCGAGGCCTATGTGAAGGCTCACAAGGATCTCTTGGCCGCACTCCGGGGCGTTACCAAGAAGACTTTTCTTGGATGGCGATGTGGCTCCACGAGGACAATGATGAAGGCAGTGAGGATGAAGCCCAGGGTGAGAGGAAAGAGGAGTGATCCAAATGTAGATCAGGCTAGGGGTGATCCCCCAGCCGAATAACTTGTACAAATTATGACATGAAATGAAATGCCTTTTGTTCAATGAATGATTGTGATCGGAAAATTTTAAACCAGTATTTGATTGTATGAGCACAGCAAAACAAAAACTAAATGTGATTATTAATCTAAGTATGAGAGATCGGAAAGCACTTTGAACATGAGATCGGTAGGGAAGAAATCTTTGAGCAGAACTTGACCGAAAATTTAACTCGAACACTTAAGATCGGAATCGAACCAAAACTTTAGCTCTTAAACTTTCGGAAGGAGGTCGGCAATAAAGCGGTAAGAAAAGATCTAGTGCCGTTCATTTTATTCATCAACGAGAGATCGGGAATATTCTTGTGGTCAGAAATCCGACATCTGGTTTGAGAGGTCGGTAAAATGATTTTGAGAGATCGGCGAGGTTTTAATGAATGTGAGGACTTAGCATTGATTCAATTCTCTGTGAGGAGAGATCGGAAATGTGACCGCCTATCAAGGAGGGACCGGAAACGTGATTAGCTGTTCAAAGAAAAGATTTTTTATTGATTCTAGGGATCGGCCAAAATATGGTGTCGACAAGTCATACAGGCTAAGGAACCAAGGTCTCACCAGAAATCCAAACACATAGAAAGGCGCTACCACATTATCAGAGAAATAGTTGGGCGAGGCGATGTAGCCATGCAGAAAATAGCATCAGCTGAAAATCAAGCTGATCCATTCACTAAGCCTATGTCACAGACTCAGTTAGACCGACATCTTGAGAAGATAGGTCTAAGATATTATAATGAATGGCTCTAGTGCTAGTGGGAGATTGTTAGTAGTATGCCCTAGAGCATATCATTTAGTATGTATCTTGTACATATTTTTAATAATAAAAGGCATTTTCACTTTTCCGTTTACATAATATATTTATGTGTAATAGAAAAGGTCCATTGATATTTTGTTAGAAATATTATTCTTAAGTTATTAAGAATACGAGTGACAATATTTCTAGCACAAAGTATCATAAATAGGTTCACAATCGATGATACTTCATAATAAGGACATGAATTATCCAGAAAGATTGTATTCATGTTTGTTCCCAAGTTATTTATATGAGATATAAATAAGATGGAATGGTGAGTCTCATGCCATATAACTAACATTATATGCACTTATTAATTATAAGTAGGCCTAACCAGTGTCGCTTATGACAAGGAAATGGAGTTTACTCTTGTCAATGTTTTGTCATAAATCATATCGATGCATATAATCTTTAGACTGAGATAACAGTTATCTTGTATATAGGTAGTTTGAGTTTGATCTTGCTTTCATACTTGTACTATGTATGGGTATATGGGCATCTGTTGGCTCTGCTAGTTATATATGGAGGTAGGTGTTGATCAAGAAGGAATCTGTTCCTCTAAGTAAATAGAGTTAAAATCCTATGTTCATTTAATTGTTCTTGATGTTTCAAGTTCTGGCAGAGACAGATAGATTTATTGAAAGAGTTTACGATGAGAAAAATCTTTTAATCAAGCTGGAATTAAAGAGAACATAATATTCATAGCAAATGGAGTTTGACATAAACCATGACTCGGCTTGAGTTGGGATTTTATGCAGAGAGATTCTAGTGCATGGTAACATATGATTATAGGTTCATTTAAGGTAAATCTTATTACTAATTGGGTGGCCATGGCATGCTATGCTAGGTGTTAACCATGGTCTATGAGGTTCATAAAATGATTTAGAGAAATCATTTATGGTAAGAAAGAGTTCTGATGATATTAAGAGTTGATATCATGTCTCATTGCCAATTAGTGATGAGCCTAGTAAGTCACACACATACACAAGTTATCACCTATTTAAATATGATTTAATTAATTAATTAAAGAGTTTAATTGATTAATTAAATAGATTTGGTTTGCAATTAAATTGCAAAGTCCCTAGCATGACTTGAAACCAAATCTAGATTATTGGATGTGTAGTATAAATTAAATTTATATTTAAAGTGTTTAAATATGAATTTAATTGATGATAAATTAATTAATAGAGATTAATTAATTAATTTATATTTGATATAAATTAATTAGAAGAAGAAAATAATTATTTTGGGTTAAGAACTCAAAATTAGAAGCTGTTCAAGGGCTGCCATAGGTGTTCTTGGTGTGGACAAGCTAGAGGGACAACATCTGGTGTCCTGAAGACGAATCTCAAAGGCGCAGACACGCTGCAGCACATCAAGAGGTTAGTGTAATCGTTCTTGATTTAATCTAGGGTTCTAAATTAATCTGATTAATTTTAAAATCTTAAATGGCAAATACAGATCCAAAAACATATTAAAAGAGTTTTAATATTTTGTTTATCATTGAAATCAAATAGATAAAAATAAATCTTGCATGGTGCATGTGACCCTAGGTGAAAATTTTTGAATTCAATGGTATAATCTTATGTTTTTCACGCTTCCGTTCCTTCAATTGGTATCAGAGCCACTATATTTGCCATTTAGATTGTTGATTATATAATTTAATTGTGTGTTTGATCATGAGATCAAGAGATTCATTGCTGGTTGGATCATGAGATGTGGCGGCACACATGGTGGAGCCACCATTGGTGGCGGCAACAATGGTTCCATGGGTGGTTCAAGGTTTAGCTTTTAATTCTGCAATTGTTGTATGATCTAAGGCCTATTCTTTGACTAATTAAAGTGTTTAATTAGTTGTTTTAATCACACAATTAAATTATGATTCAAATCAGAATTTTAAAAATTGTTTGAATGTGATTCAAATCTGAATTTTAAAAGTTGTTTGAATGTGATTCAAATCTGAATTTTTAAAGTTGTTTGAATCATATTTAAATCTGATTTTTTAAAATTGATTCAATAAAATTCAGATCTGATTTTTTAAAAAAAATATTTGAATGTGATTCAAATCTGATTTTTTAAAAAATGTTTGAATGTGATTCAAATCTGAATTTTTGAAGTTGTTTGAATGTGATTTAAATATGAATTTTTAAATTTGTTTGAATGAGATTCAAATCTGAATTTTAAATTTATTTGAATCATATTCAAATCTGGATTTTAAGTTGAATATGAGATATTCAATTTAATTTAAGTATGTATGTTTTATTTAATTGTTAAATAGTGATATGCATGATGGATGATCATGGACTATAAAAGACCAATGTGATTGGATTTATTTCTTTTATGTTTCTTTGGGATTGTAAATTAATTAATTTATTTTAATTTATTTTGGGCATGTATTATTAAGTTTATAATATTTTTGGGTTGTAATTTCATTTATTTAAGTTCTTGTAAATTCGCCTTGGTATGCCAAGGATTACTATGTAATATTGGATTGCAAGAAGTTCAAGGTGGTCAAGAGCATTGGTGGGACAGTGGGAGAATTCAAGATCAAGTGTTGATTATGTACTCCTTCAGCAACTCTTGTAAAATGAATGAATGAAATGCACCTAGGAATGCCACTGATTCAATTCTTGGTGGCTCAGAATTGAATCCCTTAGAAAATCCATGATCATACCATATTTCTTGCTTATCCATGAATGCATGAGATGTATGGGAATGTATGCAATTATATGATATATGCATGCTAAATGGATAATGTGCAAAGTGAGACCTTAATAGTAAATAGAATGACCATAAAATCTTCCAAACAAATGATTAAGTTGGAAATGCTATAATTAAAGTAATTATAACATAGGCCCTCCATTGGGGCAATTATTTTAAGAAATTTTAAATAGTTGCATAAGATGCAATTTATTTAAGAGATTTTCTTAAGAATAATTGTTAAGCATGAATGTTGTAAATATGTAAATGGTTTAGTGGCCAATATTGGATGTACTGAGGACATTAAAATTATTTGCATAATTCTTGGCTCAATGGGATCAACTTAACTAATGCAAGATAAGTCAATAATGGATGTACTGAGATTTTGAGCATTAGGGGCTAGGTAAAGGATTGAACCTCACATGAGATGTGATGGGCAAGGAGTTGCTCACTTATAGTTTATTGTAATTCCAATAATGGATGTACACGAGGATGATCAATAGAATTATAAGAATTCAATCACCCACTAGAAATCCATCCAACTAGGCTTTCCGTTTTCTACTTTGGAAGTGTAGGATTCGCTAAGTTAGTGGGAGGACCAATTTAATTAAAAGACCATAATCATTTTGGTTAATTACATGATACATTTACTAATTAATCTGGTTATTTTCTGCAATTAATTTTACGATAAAAATGAGCACAAAACAACCACCACCATCCAATATCCTTGCAAGCATACTTGATCTGTGAGTTGTGAGGACCTAATCATGCGATTGGCTAAGAAATTTGAAACTTGTCTGAACCTTGAACATATAGGATATGTTCTATATTCAAATGTTCTGGTCCCTTACCTCCGGAGGCCACACAAGAGGAACATGATACTTTGGACAAGTGGAAGGAGCATGATATGAGAGCTAAGTGTTACATGCTTGCTTCCATGAGTAATGAGTTCTGAAGCAACATGAGAACATGCAGTGCTAGTGAGATCCTCCTTCACCTACAAGAGTTGTATGGTGAGCACGGTAGGAATGCTAGGTATGAGATATCTAAGCAGTTATTAGTATGAGGATGTGCGAGGGCGAGAATGTTGGGGATCATGTCCACAAGATGATTGGTGATTGAGCGGTTGGAACATCTTGACTTCAACATGGATTTCCAACTACAAGCGGATTTGATCCTTGATCCCTTCACGAGTCTTTTGGGAATTTTGTGACAAATTTCCATATGACTAAGCAGAATGCACCTTAGTTGAATTACTCAACATCTGGTTATTGCCCAAAAGAATATGCCGGGCAATAAAGGAAAAGAGGTAGCTTTGGTTGCATCTTCTTACTGGAAAGTCCAACAAGAAGAAGGCAATAAGAAAAAGAAACCTCGATTCACAGTCCTTCAGAAAATAGCTAAGCAGAAAGGAAGACTAAAGGCGATGAAGGCAAAGGAAAGTGTTTCCACTTGCCAAAGGATGGGCCTTTGGAAAAGGCGCGAGTATCTTGCTTCTCTGAAGGACAAGAAGGATACACCTTCGGAAGGTATGTCCATATCTTGTTATTTAGATTACGATGATACTTATAGTTCATCTGACTTGGGTTTTAGATCTTGGTGCAGTTCTCACATTTCTAATGATATGCGGGAACTAGCAAGCGATGGCGACTTGCATTCTCAAGATATTAGAGTCGGATTGGCAATGGCTCAGCTGTTGAAGCTTTAGCCATAGGATCTAAATCTTTTACATGTTTGGACATGTTTTGTGTTTGGATAATATTTTATATGTACTGATGCTTTTAAGAACATCATTTCTATATCTAGTTTGACTAGAAATGGCTATGAATTTGATTCACAGATGATGTTTGCAATATTTATTTTGAAATAAATATGTTGGTTAGTTATATGAATGATGGTCTTTATTATTTGGATAATAATGACAAACACAAAATGAATGCAAGTGATCTAAAAGAATACAATGCCATGGTGAAAACCAACTCAAGTTCAAAATATATTTGGCACTTAAGGTTATGTCATGTTGCGAAGATAGGATTGCAAAATTGGAGAAAATGGGGATTCTAACCTCATTGGGCTCTGAGCCTACTCCAACTTGTGAATCTTGCCTTCAAGGCAAAAAGACTAGATCACCCTTTGTTGGACAAGGGCTAAGAGCTGAAAATATTTTGGAACTAATACATAGTGATGTATGTGGTCCGTTTAAAGAAATGGCTAGAGGGCTTTCATTATTTTATTACCTTCTTGATGATAAATCAAGGTTTGGGTATTTGTATTTGATGAAATACAAACATGAATCCTTTGAAAAGTTCAAAGAATTTAAATCTGAGTAGAAAATCAAGCGGAAAAAATATTAAAGCTCTTGATCGGATCGTGGAGGTGAATATTTGAAATCTTGAATTTGATGAATACTTGAGAGAGCATGGCATTGTTTCTCGGTGACTCCTCCGAGGCATACGGTGAATGGTGTATCTGAAAGGAGAAATCGTACCCTATTGGATATAGTGCGTAGTATGATGAGCTATCTTGATATGCCAATCTCCTTTTGAGGATTTGCATTAGAATCGACTTTATATATTACGAATAGGATTCCATCAAAATCAGTTTCTTCCACACCTTATGAGATATGGCATGGAAGAAAACCAAGTCTTAAGCATGTTAAGATTTGGGGTTGTCGACTTATATCAAAAGGTGAACAACGATAAATTGGAGACCGGATCGAGAAAAGGTCGATTTGTTGGATATCAAAGATAGTTTTGGATATTATTTTTATTGCCTACTTCACAAAGGTTGTGATAAGTAGAGATGCCACATTTCTTGAACAACGGTTTGTTCAAGAAGGAGGCAAAGGAAGGCAAATAGAGTTAGAATTGGAGAATTACGACCAACCAGCAGATCGGATGGATATAGATCCATCTAGTCAACCTATACCCATTGATGAAACATCTCAATTTGTTCCTCGTAGAACAACCGGGGTATCTCACCCACGGTGAGATATGGTTTTCTTCATGAAGAAGAACAAGAGTTGTCTACTCATGAAGAAGTAGATCATGGAGATGATCCACTTACCTATGAAGAAGCTATATCGGATATAGACTCTTCAAAATGGATTGATGCTATGAAATCAGAGATTGATTCCATGTATAAGAATCAAGTTTGGGATCTTGTTGACCCACACAGAAGGTATTGTACCTATAGGGAACAAATGGGTTTTCAAGAAGAAAATTGGTTACGATGGAAAGGTAGAGACCTATAAGGCAAGGCTAGTAGCGAAAGGGTTTGCCAAAGGCAAGGAATAGACTATGAGGAGACTTTCTACTTTGTTGCCATGCTTAAATCAATTAGGATTTTATTAGCAATAGTGCATACTATGATTATGAGATTTGGCGGATGGATGTCAAAGCGGCTTTTCTCAATGGATACATTGAAGAAAACATTTTCATGGAACAACCTAGGGATTTGAATCCCAAGATGGTTCCAAGGTATGCAAGCTAAAGCGATCCATTTATGGGTTGAAACAAGCTTGAGGAGTTGGAACATCCGTTTTGATGAAGCCATTAAATCTTTTGGTTTTATCAAAAATGAGGATGAGCCATGTGTATATAAGAAGGTTAGTGGAGTGCTATCACTTTCCTTGTCTTATATGTGGATGACATCTTTGTTGATGGGTAATGATACGGGTATGTTGTGACTATAAAGGTATGGTTGTCAAATACATTCTCCATGAAAGACTTAGGGAGGCAACCTATATTCTTGGGATTCGCATCTATAGAGATAGGCGAAAGAATAATTGGTTTATCCCAAAGTCTATACTTGGAAAAGGTGTTAAAGAGGTTTAACATGCTTGATTCCAAGAGAGGATTATTACAGTGAGACATGGTATCCACCTTTCTAAAGAGATGTCTCCAAAGACACACGAAGAAAGAGATAAGATGGCAGGATTCCATATGCTTGGCTATTGGAAGTTTAATGTATGCAATGTTGTGTACTAGGCGGATATCGCATATCTTTGTTAGTTTGACTAGCGGTATCAATCCAATCTAGGTTTGGAACCTTTGGATAGTATCAAGAATATCCTTAAGTACTTGAGAAGAACTAAGGATTTATTCTTGATTTATGGAGGTGGAGACTTGCAATTGGATGGTTATCTTGATTACGATTTCCAATCGGATATCGATGATAGAAAGTCTACCTCTGGATATGTGTTCATTTGTAATGGAAGTGCGATCGGTTGGAAGAGTTCCAAGCGAGCACATTTGCAGATTCCACTCACGAGTGAGTATATTCTTTGCATCGAGATCTTGCAAAGGAAATTATTTGGATAAAGAAGTTCGTAGTGAGAACTTACGATAGTTCCTTCCATTGAGTCGGCGGTTCCATTACCTTTGTGACAACAATGGAAGCGATCATCTGAGCTAAGGAACCAAGGTCTCACGAGAAATCCAAACACATAGAAAGGCGCTACCACATTATCGGAGAAATAGTTGGGCGGCGATGTAGCCATGCGAGAAAATAGCATCGGTGAAAATCCGGTGATCCATTCACTAAGCCTATGTCACGGACTCAATTAGACCGACATCTTGAGAAGATAGGTCTAAGATATTATAATGAATGGCTCTAGTGCTAGTGGGAGATTGTTAGTAGTATGCCCTAGAGCATATCATTTAGTATGTATCTTGTACATATTTTTAATAATAAAAGGCATTTCCACTTTTCCGTTTACATAATATATTTATGTGTAATAGAAAAGGTCCATTGATATTTTGTTAGAAATATTATTCTTAAGTTATTAAGAATATGAGTGACAATATTTCTAGCACAAAGTATCATAAATAGGTTCACAATCGAGGATACTTCATAATAAGGACATGACTTATCCAGAAAGATTGTATTCATGTTTGTTCCCAAGTTATTTATATGAGATATAAATAAGATGGAATGGTGAGTCTCATGCCATATAACAAACATGATAGGCACTTATAAATGATAAGTAGGCCGAACCAGTGACACTTATGACAAGCACATGGAGTTTACTCTTGTCAATGTTTTGTCATAAATCATATCGATGCATATAATCTTTAGACACGAGATAGCACAGATTATCTTGTATATAGGTAGTTTGAGTTTGATACTGCTTTCATACTTGTACTATGTATGGGTATATGGGCATGTGTTGGCTCCTGCTAGTTATATATGGAGGTAGGTGTTGATCAAGATGGAATCTGTTCCTCTAAGTAAATAGAGTTAAAATCCTATGTTCATTTAATTGTTCTTGATGTTTCAAGTTCTGGCGGAGACAGATAGATTTATTGAAAGAGTTTACGATGAGAAAAATCTTTTAATCAAGAACTGGAATTAAAGAGAACATAATATTCATAGCAAATGGAGTTTGACATAAACCATGACTCGGCTTGAGTTGGGATTTTGTATGAGAGAGATTCTAGTGCATGGTAACATATGATTATAGGTTCATTTAAGGTAAATCTTATTACTAATTGGGTGGCCATGGCATGCTATGCTAGGTGTTAACCATGGTCTATGAGGTTCATAAAATGATTTAGAGAAATCATTTATGGTAAGAAAGAGTTACGATGATATTAAGAGTTGATATCATCACTCATTGCCAATTAGTGATGAGCCTAGTAAGTCACACACATACAAAAGTTATCACCTATTTAAATATGATTTAATTAATTAATTAAAGAGTTTAATTGATTAATTAAATAGATTTGGTTTGCAATTAAATTGCAAAGTCCTAGCATGACTTGAAACCAAATCTAGATTATTGGATGTGTAGTATAAATTAAATTTATATTTAAAGTGTTTAAATATGAATTTAATTGATGAGAAATTAATTAATAGAGATTAATTAATTAATTTATATTTGATCTAAATTAATTAGAAGAAGAAAATAATTATTTTGGGTTAAGACCTCAAAATTAAGACACGAGGCATTTTGGTCATTTTGCAGTGTGACACGTGGCACCATGAGATGGTGACACATGGCATAACACATAAGCTTGCCAAATATTTTTAATCATGTAAGATGATTAAAATCAAGATTAAATATAGGTTTGACACTTGGCACAATGTGATTGGGTCACTTAAACCTAGAGCTAATCAAAAGGTGACATGTGGCTAGGGTTTAATGTGTTAACCTAGCTATTTAAGTGTGGTTATGAAAAGAAAACATAACCAGCAGCCTCTCCTCTCATATGTCACGCCACTTTGAGCCTCTCCAGCTATTTCTCTTCATCTCTCATCAATTCAAAGAGATTAGCCATCAATCTCTTGAATTAAGAACACTAGAAATTGTTTCTAGTGTCCTGTTTACATCTCTAATCTCTTAAAAGGCAGAACTTGAATTTCTAATTAATAGAAAAGGCTTTAGAAGCTGTTCAAGGGCTGCCATAGGTGTTCTTGGTGTGGACAAGCTAGAGGGACAACATCGGTGTCCTGAAGACGAATCTCAAAGGCGCAGACACGCTGCAGCACATCAAGAGGTTAGTGTAATCGTTCTTGATTTAATCTAGGGTTCTAAATTAATCTGATTAATTTTAAAATCTTAAATAGCAAATACAGATCCAAAAACATATTAAAAGAGTTTTAATATGTTGTTTATCATTGAAATCAAATAGATAAAAATAAATCTTGCATGGTGCATGTGACCCTAGGTGAAAATTTTTGAATTCAATGGTATAATCTTATGTTTTTCACGCTTCCGTTCCTTCAATTGGTATCAGAGCCACTATATTTGCCATTTAGATTGTTGATTATATAATTTAATTGTGTGTTTGATCATGAGATCAAGAGATTCATTGCTGGTTGGATCATGAGATGTGGCGGCACACATGGTGGAGCCACCATTGGTGGCGGCAACAATGGTTCCATGGGTGGTTCAAGGTTTGGCTTTTAATTCTGCAATTGTTGTATGATCTAAGGCCTATTCTTTGACTAATTAAAGTGTTTAATTAGTTGTTTTAATCACACAATTAAATTATGATTCAAATCAGAATTTTAAAAAATTGTTTGAATGTGATTCAAATCTGAATTTTAAAAGTTGTTTGAATGTGATTCAAATCTGAATTTTTAAAGTTGTTTGAATCATATTTAAATCTGATTTTTTAAAATTGATTCAATAAAATTCAGATCTGAATTTTTAAAAAATATTTGAATGTGATTCAAATCTGAAATGTTTAAAAAATGATTGAATGTGATTCAAATCTGAATTTTGAAGTTGTTTGAATGTGATTTAAATCTGAATTTTTAAATTTGTTTGAATGAGATTCAAATCTGAATTTTTAAATTTATTTGAATCATATTCAAATCTGGATTTTTAAGTTGAATATGAGATATTCAATTTAATTTAAGTATGTATGTTTTATTTAATTGTTAAATAGTGATATGCATGATGGATGATCATGGACTATAAAAGACCAATGTGATTGGATTTATTTCTTTTATGTTTCTTTGGGATTGTAAATTAATTAATTTATTTTAATTTATTTTGGGCATGTATTATTAAGTTTATAATATTTTTGGGTTGTAATTTCATTTATTTAAGTTCTTGTAAATTCGCCTTGGTATGCCAAGGATTACTATGTAATATTGGATTGCAAGAAGTTCAAGGTGGTCAAGAGCATTGGTGGGACCAGTGGGAGGAATTCAAGATCAAGTGTTGATTATGTACTCCTTCAGCAACTCTTGTAAAATGAATGAATGAAATGCACCTAGGAATGCCCTGATTCAATTCTTGGTGGCTCAGAATTGAATCCCTTAGAAAGTCCATGATCATACCATATTTACTGCTTATCCATGAATGCATGAGATGTATGGGAATGTATGCAATTATATGATATATGCATGCTAAATGGATAATGTGCAAAGTGAGACCTTAATAGTAAATAGAATGACCATAAAATCTTCCAAACAAATGATTAAGTTGGAAATGCTATAATTAAAGTAATTATAACATAGGCCCTCCATTGGGGCAATTATTTTAAGAAATTTTAAATAGTTGCATAAGATGCAATTTATTTAAGAGATTTTCTTAAGAATAATTGTTAAGCATGAGATGTTGTAAATATGTAAATGGTTTAGTGGCCAATATTGGATGTACCTGAGGACATTAAAATTATTTGCATAATTCGGCTCAATGGGATCAACTTAACTAATGCAAGATAAGTCAATAATGGATGTACCGAGATTTTGAGCATTAGGGGCTAGGTAAAGGATTGAACCTCACATGAGATGTGATGGGCAAGGAGTTGCTCACTTATAGTTTATTGTACTTCCAATAATGGATGTACCTGAGGATGATCAATAGAATTATAAGAATTCACTCACCCACTAGAAATCCATCCAACTAGGATTTCCGTTTTCTACTTTGGAAGTGTAGGATTCGCTAAGTTAGTGGGAGGACCAATTTGATTAAAAGACCATAATCATTTTGGTTAATTACATGATACATTTACTAATTAATCTGGTTATTTTCTGCAGTTAATTTTACGATAAAAATGAGCACAAAACAACCACCACCATCCAATATCCTTGCAAGCATACTTGATCACAACAGGTTGACAGGACCTAATCTGACTGATTGTCTAAGAAATTTGAAACTTGTACTGAACCTTGAACATATAGGATCTGTTCTATATTCAAATGTTCATGGTCCCTTAACTCAAGAGTCCACACAAGAGGAACATGATACTTTGGACATGTGGAAGGTGCATGTTATGAGTGCTTATTGTTACATGCTTGCTTTCATGAGTAATGAGTTCTGAAGCAACATGAGAACATGCAGAGTGCTAGTGAGATCCTCCTTCACCTACAAGAGTTGTATGGTGAGCACATCAGGAATGCTAGGTATGAGATATCTAAACAGTTATTCCGTATGATGATGTCTGAGGGACAGAATGTTGGGGATCATGTCCATAAGATGATTCGGTGATTGAGCGCTTGGAACATCTTGACTTCAACATGGATTTCCAACTACAAACGGATTTGATCCTTCAGTCCCTTCCTGAGTCTTTTGGGAATTTTGTGACAAATTTCCATATGACTAAACAGGAATGCACCTTAGCTGAATTACTCAACATGCTGGTTATTGCCCAAAAGAATATGCTGTGCAATAAAGGAAAAGAGGTAGCTTTGTTGCATCTTCTTACTGTGGAAAGTCCAACAAGAAGAAAGGCAATAAGAAAAAGAAACCTCAGATTCTGGTCCTTCCAAGAAAATAGCTAAGCAGAAAGGAAGACTAAAGTCGATGAAGGCAAAGGAAAGTGTTTCCATTGCCAAAAGGATGGGCCTTTGGAAAGGAACCGCCTGAGTATCTTGCTTCTCAAGGACAAGAAGGATACACCTTCGGAAGGTATGTCCATATCTTGTTATTTAGATTCTGATGATACTTATAGTTCATCTACAGCTTGGGTTTTAGATACTGGTGCCAGTTCTCACATTTCTAAAGATATGCAGGAACTAGCAAACAGTAGCAGCTTGCATTCTCAAGATATTAGAGTCCGGATTGGCAATGGCTCAACTGTTGAAGCTTTAGCCATAGGATCTAAATCTTTTTACATGTTTGGACATGTTTTGTGTTTGGATAATATTTTATATGTACCTGATGCTTTTAAGAACATCATTTCTATATCTAGTTTGACTAGAAATGGCTATGTATTTCAGTTCACAGATGATGTTTGCAATATTTATTTTGGAAATAAATATGTTGGTTCGGTTTATATGAATGATGGTCTTTATTATTTGGATAATAATGACAAACACAAAATGAATGCAAGTGATCTAAAAGAATACAATGCCATGGTGAAAACCAACTCAAGTTCAAAATATATTTGGCACTTAAGGTTATGTCATGTTGCAGAAGATAGGATTGCAAAATTGGAGAAAATGGGGATTCTATCCTCATTGGGCTCTGAGCCTACTCCAACTTGTGAATCTTGCCTTCAAGGCAAAATGACTAGATCACCCTTTGTTGGACAAGGGCTAAGAGCTGAAAATATTTTGGAGCTAATACATAGTGATGTATGTGGTCCGTTTAAAGAAATAGCTAGAGGGCTTTCATTATTTTATTACCTTTCGATGATAAATCAAGGTTTGGGTATTTGTATTTGATGAAATACAAACATGAATCCTTTGAAAAGTTCAAGGAATTTAAATCTGAAGTAGAAAATCAAACAGGAAAAAATATTAAAGCTCTTCGATCAGATCGTGGAGGTGAATATTTGAGTACTGAATTTGACGAATACTTGAGAGAGCATGGCATTGTTTCTCAGCTGACTCCTCCAGGAACGCCACAGCTGAATGGTGTATCTGAAAGGAGAAATCGTACCCTATTGGATATGGTACGTAGTATGATGAGCTATACTGATATGCCAATCTCCTTTTGGGGATTTGCAGTAGAATCACTTTATATATTCGAATAGGATTCCATCAAAATCGCTTTCTTCCACACCTTATGAGATATGGCATGGAAGAAAACCAAGTCTTAAGCATGTTAAGATTTGGGGTTGTCCACTTATATCAAAAGTCAACACCGATAAATTGGAGACCAGATCGTAAAAGGTCGATTTGTTGGATATCCAAAAGATAGTTTTGGATATTATTTTTATTTGCCTACTTCACAAAAGGTTGTGATAAGTAGAGATGCCACATTTCTTGAACAACAGTTTGTTCAAGAAGGAGGCAAAGGAAGGCAAATAGAGTTAGAATTGGAGAATTCTGACCAACCAACAGATCAGATGGATATAGATCCATCTAGTCAACCTATACCCATTGATGAAACATCTACAAATTGCTCCTCGTAGAACAACCAGGTATCTCACCCACGGTGAGATATGGTTTTCTTCATGAAGAAGAACAAGAGTTGTCTACTCATGAAGAAGTAGATCATGGAGATGATCCACTTACCTATGAAGAAGCTATATCAGATATAGACTCTTCAAAATGGATTGATGCTATGAAATCCGAGATTGATTCCATGTATAAGAATCAAGTTTGGGATCTTGTTGACCCACCTGAAGGTATTGTACCTATAGGGACCAAATGGGTTTTCAAGAAGAAAATTGGTTCTGATGGAAAGGTAGAGACCTATAAGGCAAGGCTAGTAGCGAAAGGGTTTCGCCAAAGGCAAGGAATAGACTATGAGGAGACTTTCTCGCTTGTTGCCATGCTTAAATCAATTAGGATTTTATTAGCAATAGCTGCATACTATGATTATGAGATTTGGCAGATGGATGTCAAAACAGCTTTTCTCAATGGATACATTGAAGAAAACATTTTCATGGAACAACCTAGGGGATTTGAATCCCAAGATGGTTCCAAGGTATGCAAGCTAAAGCGATCCATTTATGGGTTGAAACAAGCTTCGAGGAGTTGGAACATCCGTTTTGATGAAGCCATTAAATCTTTTGGTTTTATCAAAAATGAGGATGAGCCATGTGTATATAAGAAGGTTAGTGACAGTGCTATCACTTTCCTTGTCTTATATGTGGATGACATACTGTTGATGGGTAATGATACAGGTATGTTGATGACTATAAAGGTATGGTTGTCAAATACATTCTCCATGAAAGACTTAGGGGAGGCAACCTATATTCTTGGGATTCGCATCTATAGAGATAGAGCGAAAAGAATAATTGGTTTATCCCAAAGTCTATACTTGGAAAAGGTGTTAAAGAGGTTTAACATGCTTGATTCCAAGAGAGGATTGTTACCAGTGAGACATGGTATCCACCTTTCTAAAGAGATGTCTCCAAAGACACCAAGAAAGAGATAAGATGGCAGGATTCCATATGCTTGGCTATTGTAAGTTTTATGTATGCGTTGTTGTGTACTAGGACGGATATCGCATATCCGTTAGTTTGACTAGCGGTATCAATCCAATCTAGGTTTGGAACATCGATAGTCACAAGAATATCCTTAAGTACTTGAGAAGAACTAAGGATTTATTCTTAATTTATGGAGGTGGAGACTTGCAATTGGATGGTTATAATCGATTCTCGATTTCCAATCAAATATCGATGATAGAAAGTCTACCTCTGGATATGTGTTCATTTGTAATGGAGGTGCAATCGGTTGGAAGAGTTCCAAACAGAGCACGCATCGCAGATTCCACTCATCGAGGTCGAGTATATTGTCGCATCGATGTCGCAAAGGAAGTCGTTTGGATAAAGAAGTTCGTGATGTAACTTACAAAGAGTTCCTTCCATTGAGTCGCCAGTTCCATTACATCGTGACAACAATGGAGCAACCATACAAAGTGCTAAGGAACCAAGGTCTCACCAGAAATCCAAACACATAGAAAGGCGCTACCACATTATCAGACAAATAGTTGGGCGAGGCGATGTAGCCATGCAGAAAATAGCATCAGCTGAAAATCAATCTGATCCATTCACTAAGCCTATGTCACAGACTCAGTTAGACCGACATCTTGAGAAGATAGGTCTAAGATATTATAATGAATGGCTCTAGTGCTAGTGGGAGATTGTTAGTAGTATGCCCTAGAGCATATCATTTAGTATGTATCTTGTACATATTTTTAATAATAAAAGGCATTTTCACTTTTCCGTTTACATAATATATTTATGTGTAATAGAAAAGGTCCATTGATTTTTTGTTAGAAATATTATTATTTAGTTTTTAAGATTATGAGTGACTATATTTCTAGCACTAAGTATCATATATAGGTTCACATTCGAGGATACTTAATATTATGTACATGTCTTTTCTATAAAGTTTGTTTTCATGTTTGTTCCTAATTTATTTATATGAGATATAAATAAGATGGAATGGTGAGTCTTATGCCATATAACAAACATGATAGGCACTTATAAATGATAAGTAGGTCAACTAAGGACACTTATGACAAGCACATGGAGTTTACTCTTGTCAATGTTTTGTCATAAATCATATCAAGCATATAATCTTTAGACCCGAGATAGCACGCTTATCTTGTATATAGGTAGTTTGAGTTTGATATCGCTTTCATACTTGTACTATGTATGGGTATATGGGCATCTGTTGGCTCCTCGCTAGTTATATATGGAGGTAGGTGTTGATCAAGAAGGAATCTGCTCTCTAAGTAAATAGAGTTAAAATCCTATGTTCATTTAATTGTTCTTGATGTTTCAAGTTCTGCCAGACAGATAGATTTATTCGTAAAAGAGTTTCGATGAGAAAATCTTTTAATCAAGAACTGGAATTAAAAGAGAACATAATATTCATAGCAAATGGAATTTGACATAAACCATGACTCAAATTTGAGTTGGGATTTTGTAACAGAGAGATTCTAGTGCATGGTAACATATGATTATAGGTTCATTTAAGGTAAATCTTATTACTAATTGGGTGGCCATGGCATGCTATGCTAGGTGTTAACCATGGTCTATGAGGTTCATAAAATGATTTAGAGAAATCATTTATGGTAAGAAAGAGTTCTGATGATATTAAGAGTTGATATCATGTCTCATTGCCAATTAGTGATGAGCCTAGTAAGTCACACACATACACAAGTTATCACCTATTTAAATATGATTTAATTAATTAATTAAAGAGTTTAATTGATTAATTAAATAGATTTGGTTTGCAATTAAATTGCAAAGTCCCTAGCATGACTTGAAACCAAATCTAGATTATTTGATGTGTAGTATAAATTAAATTTATATTTAAAGTGTTTAAATATGAATTTAATTGATGATAAATTAATTAATAGAGATTAATTAATTAATTTATATTTGATATAAATTAATTAGAAGAAGAAAATAATTATTTTGGGTTAAGAACTCAAAATTAAGACACAGGGGCATTTTGATCATTTTGTACAGGACACTTGGCACCATTATATTGTGAAACATTGCATAACACATAAGCTTTAAAAATATTTTTAATCATGTAAGATGATTAAAATCAAGATTAAATATAGGTTTGACACTTGGCACAATGTGATTGGGTCACTTAAACCTAGAGCTAATCAAAAGGTGACATGTGGCTAGGGTTTAATGTGTTAACCTAGCTATTTAAGTGTGGTTATGAAAAGAAAACATAACCAGCAGCCTCTCCTCTCATATGTCACGCCACTTTGAGCCTCTCCAGCTATTTCTCTTCATCTCTCATCAATTCAAAGAGATTAGCCATCAATCTCTTGAATTAAGAACACTAGAAATTGTTTCTAGTGTCCTGCTTACATCTCTAATCTCTTTAAAGGCGTAACTTGAATTTCTAATTAATAGAAAAGGCTTTAGAAGCTGTTCAAGGGCTGCCATAGGTGTTCTTGGTGTGGACAAGCTAGAGGGACAACATCCGTGTCCTCAAGACGATCTCAAAGGCGCACACGCAAAGACATCAAGAGGTTAGTGTAATCGTTCTTGATTTAATCTAGGGTTCTAAATTAATCTGATTTATTTTATAATCTTAAATGGCAAATACATATCCAAAAATCAGATTTAAAGAGTTTTAATATTTTGTTTATCATTTAAATCAAATATTTAAAAATAAATCTTGCCTGATGCATGTGACCCTAGGTGAAAATTTTTGAATTCAATGGTATAATCTTATGTTTTTCACGCCTGCCTTCAATTGGTATGAGCCACTATATTTGCCATTTAGATTGTTGATTATATAATTTAATTGTGTGTTTGATCATGAGATCAAGAGATTCATTGCTGGTTGGATCATGAGATGTGGCGGCACACATGGTGGAGCCACCATTGGTGGCGGCAACAATGGTTCCATGGGTGGTTCAAGGTTTGGCTTTTAATTCTGCAATTGTTGTATGATCTAAGGCCTATTCTTTGACTAATTAAAGTGTTTAATTAGTTGTTTTAATCACACAATTAAATTATGATTCAAATCAGAATTTTAAAAATTGTTTGAATGTGATTCAAATCTGAATTTTAAAAGTTGTTTGAATGTGATTCAAATCTGAATTTTTAAAGTTGTTTGAATCATATTTAAATCTGATTTTTTAAAATTGATTCAATAAAATTCAGATCTGATTTTTTAAAAAAAATATTTGAATGTGATTCAAATCTGATTTTTTAAAAAATGTTTGAATGTGATTCAAATCTGAATTTTTGAAGTTGTTTGAATGTGATTTAAATATGAATTTTTAAATTTGTTTGAATGAGATTCAAATCTGAATTTTTAAATTTATTTGAATCATATTAAAATCTGATTTTTAAGTTGAATATGAGATATTCAATTTAATTTAAGTATGTATGTTTTATTTAATTGTTAAATAGTGATATGCATGATGGATGATCATGGACTATAAAAGACCAATGTGATTGGATTTATTTCTTTTATGTTTCTTTGGGATTGTAAATTAATTAATTTATTTTAATTTATTTTGGGCATGTATTATTAAGTTTATAATATTTTTGGGTTGTAATTTCATTTATTTAAGTTCTTGTAAATTCGCCTTGGTATGCCAAGGATTACTATGTAATATTGGATTGCAAGAAGTTCAAGGTGGTCAAGAGCATTGGTGGGACCAGTGGGAGGAATTCAAGATCAAGTGTTGATTATGTACTCCTTCAGCAACTCTTGTAAAATGAATGAATGAAATGCACCTAGAATGCCCCGATTCAATTCTTGGTGGCTCGAATTGAATCCCTTAGAAAGTCCATGATCATACCATATTTATCGCTTATCCATTAATGCATGAGATGTATGGGAATGTATGCAATTATATGATATATGCATGCTAAATGGATAATGTGCAAAGTGAGACCTTAATAGTAAATAGAATGACCATAAAATCTTCCAAACAAATGATTAAGTTGGAAATGCTATAATTAAAGTAATTATAACATAGGCCCTCCATTGGGGCAATTATTTTAAGAAATTTTAAATAGTTGCATAAGATGCAATTTATTTAAGAGATTTTCTTAAGAATAATTGTTAAGCATGAGATGTTGTAAATATGTAAATGGTTTAGTGGCCAATATTGGATGTACCTGAGGACATTAAAATTATTTGCATAATTATCGCTCAATGGGATCAACTTAACTAATGCAAGATAAGTCAATAATGGATGTACCGAGATTTTGAGCATTAGGGGCTAGGTAAAGGATTGAACCTCACATGAGATGTGATGGGCAAGGAGTTGCTCACTTATAGTTTATTGTAATTCCAATAATGGATGTACCGAGGATGATCAATAGAATTATAAGAATTAATCACCCACTAGAAATCCATCCAACTAGGATTTCCGCTTACTTTGGAAGTGTAGGATTCGCTAAGTTAGTGGGAGGACCAATTTGATTAAAAGACCATAATCATTTTGGTTAATTACATGATACATTTATTAATTAATCTGGTTATTTTCTGCAGCTTAATTTTCTCGATAAAAATGAGCACAAAACAACCACCACCATCCAATATCCTTGCAAGCATACTTGATCACAACAAAGTTGACAGACCTAACTGTCTGATTGGCTAAGAAATTTGAAACTTGTCTCAACCTTGAACATATAGGATATGTTCTATATTCAAATGTTCCTGGTCCCTTACCTCCAGAGGCCACACAAGAGGAACATGATACTTTGGACAAGTGGAAGGAGCATGATATGAGAGCTAAGTGTTACATGCTTGCTTCCATGAGTAATGAGTTACGTAGCAACATGAGAACATGCAGAGTGCTAGTGAGATCCTCCTTCACCTACAAGAGTTGTATGGTGAGCACAGCAGAATGCTAGGTATGAGATATCTAAACAGCTTATTCCGTATGAGGATGTCCGAGGGATGTAATGTTGGGGATCATGTCCACAAGATGATTCGGCTGATTGAGCAGCTTGGAACATCTTGACTTCAACATGGATTTCCAACTACAAACGGATTTGATCCTTCATCCCTTCCCGAGTCTTTGGGAATTTTGTGACAAATTTCCATATGACTAAACAGAATGCACCTTAGCAATTACTCAACATGTCGGTTATTGCCCAAAAGAATATGCTGTGCAATAAAGGAAAAGAGGTAGCTTTGTTGCATCTTCTTCCACTGGAAAGTCCAACAAGAAGAAAGGCAATAAGAAAAAGAAACCTCGATTCTCGGTCCTTCCAAGAAAATAGCTAAACAGTAAAAGGAAGACTAAAGTCGATGAAGGCAAAGGAAAGTGTTTCCATCGCCAAAAGGATGGGCACTGAAAAGGAACCGCCTGCAGTATCTTGCTTCTCTCAAGGACAAGAAGGATACACCTTCTAAGGTATGTCCATATCTTGTTATTTAGATTCTGATGATACTTATAGTTCATCTACAAATTGGGTTTTAGATATCGTGCCGCTTCACATTTCTAAAGATATGCAGAACTAGCAAACAAGAGAGTGCCTTGCATTCTCAAGATATTAGAGTCCTGATTGGCAATGGCTCAACTGAAGCTTTAGCCATAGGATCTAAATCTTTTACATGTTTGGACATGTTTTGTGTTTGGATAATATTTTATATGTACTGATGCTTTTAAGAACATCATTTCTATATCTAGTTTGACTAGAAATGGCTATGAATTTCATTCACAGATGATGTTTGCAATATTTATTTTGGAAATAAATATGTTGGTTCGGTTATATGAATGATGGTCTTTATTATTTGGATAATAATGACAAACACAAAAAGAATGCAAGTGATCTAAAAGAATACAATGCCATGGAGAAAACCAACTCAAGTACAAAATATATTTGGCACTTAAGGTTATTTCATGATGCGTAAGATAGGATTGCAAAATTGGAGAAAATGGGGATTCTATCCTCATTGGGCTCGAGCCTACTCCAACTTGTGAATCTTGCCTTCAAGGCAAAATGACTAGATCACCCTTTGTTGGACAAGGGCTAAGAGTCAAAATATTTTGGAACTAATACATAGTGATGTATGTGGTCCGTTTAAAGAAATGGCTTGAGGGGTCTTTCATTATTTTAGTACCTTTAATGATGATAAATCAAGGTTTGGGTTTTTTTATTTGATGAAATACAAACATGAATCCTTTGAAAAGTTCAAGTAATTTAAATCTGAAGTAGAAAATCAAACAGAAAAATATTAAAGCTCTTCGATCGATCGTGGAGGTGAATATTTGAGTACCGAATTTGACGAATACTTGAGAGAGCATGGCATTGTTTCTCACCGACTCTCCAGAACGCCACACCTGAATGGTGTATCCGAAGGAGAAATCGCACTTATTGGATATGGTACGTAGTATGATGAGTTATACCGATATGCCAATCTCCTTTGGGGATTTGCATTAGAATCACTTTATATATTCGAATAGGATTCCATCAAAATCGCTTTCTTCCACACCTTATGAGATATGGCATGGAAGAAAACCAAGTCTTAAGCATGTTAAGATTTGGGGTTGTCCAAATTATATCAAAAGTCAACACCGATAAATTGGAGACCAGATCGTAAAAGGTCGATTTGTTGGATATCCAAAAGATAGTTTTGGATATTATTTTTATTTGCCTACTTCACAAAAAGGTTGTGATAAGTAGAGATGCTACATTTCTTGAACAACGCTTGTTCAAGAAGGAGGCAAAGGAAGGCAAATAGAGTTAGAATTGGAGAATTCGACCAACCAATGCATCGATGGATATAGATCCATCTAGTCAACCTATACCCATTGATGAAACATCTACACTGCTCGTAGAACAACTGGTATCTCACTCACCGTTGAGATATGGTTTTCTTCATGAAGAAGAACAAGAGTTGTCTACTCATGAAGAAGTAGATCATGGAGATGATCCACTTACCTATGAAGAAGCTATATCGTATATAGACTCTTCAAAATGGATTGATGCTATGAAATCCGAGATTGATTCCATGTATAAGAATCAAGTTTGGGATCTTGTTGACCCACCGAAGGTATTGTACCTATAGGGAACAAATGGGTTTTCAAGAAGAAAATTGGTTCGATGGAAAGGTAGAGACCTATAAGGCAAGGCTAGTAGCGAAAGGGTTTCGCCAAAGGCAAGGAATAGACTATGAGGAGACTTTCTCACTGCTTGCCATGCTTAAATCAATTAGGATTTTATTAGCAATAATGCATACTATGATTATGAGATTTGGCAGATGGATGTCAAAATGCCTTTTCTCAATGGATACATTGAAGAAAACATTTTCATGGAACAACCTAGGGATTTGAATCCCAAGATGGTTCCAAGGTATGCAAGCTAAAGCGATCCATTTATGGGTTGAAACAAGCTTCGAGGAGTTGGAACATCCGCTTTGATGAAGCCATTAAATCTTTTGGTTTTATCAAAAATGAGGATGAGCCATGTGTATATAAGAAGGTTAGTGACAAGGCTATCACTTTCCTTGTCTTATATGTGGATGACATAATCGTTGATGGGTAATGATACAGTATGTTGACGACTATAAAGGTATGGTTGTCAAGTACATTCTCCATGAAAGACTTAGGAGGCAACCTATATTCTTGGGATTCGCATCTATAGAGATAGAGCTAAAAGAATAATTGGTTTATCCCAAGTCTATACTTGGAAAAGGTGTTAAAGAGGTTTAACATGCTTGATTCCAAGAGAGGATTGTTACCAGTGAGACATGGTATCCACCTTTCTAAAGAGATGTCTCCAAAGACACCAAGAAAGAGATAAGATGGCCAGATTCCATATGCTTCGGCTATTGGAAGTTTAATGTATGCAATGTTGTGTACTAGGCCTGATATCGCATATGTCGTTAGTTTGACTAGCGTATCAATCCAATCTAGGTTTGGAACATCGATAGTCACAAGAATATCCTTAAGTACTTGAGAAGAACTAAGGATTTATTCTTAATTTATGGAGGTGGAGACTTGCAATTGGATGGTTATACTGATTCTGATTTCCAATCAGATATCGATGATAGAAAGTCTACCTCTGGATATGTGTTCAGTTGTGATGGAGGTGCGCATTGGAAGAGTTCCAAACAGAGCACGATCGCAGATTCCACTATCGAGGTCGAGTATATTGTCGCATCGATGTCGCAAAGGAAGTCGCTTTGGATAAAGAAGTTCGTGACAGAACTTACAGTAGTTCCTTCCATTGAGTCAGCAGTTCCATTACACTGTGACAACAATGGAGCAGTCATGTCGCAATGGGATTTTGCGGTCGCCCGAACGATCACTCACCGAAGTGGGAAAGAGTGAGGAGTCGCCACCTTAGTTTTGAGGGGAACTAAAGAAAACCATTTAAGAAGATAAATAAAGAATGAAACCACTTCAAGACAGAGATTCTAGGTTCGGGGTCCGTAAACGGGTGGGGAAGGTGTTAGGCACCCCACCTCGTCCCTTAATAAGGGTAGGTAGATTTAATTTAAGGCCCTTATAAATTAGTTAGAAGGGCTTGGATGGGAATGTTAGTCCTTTTGGTAGAAGGAATGTTTGATTTTTCACTAAATTTGGATCACCCAGATACATAAGTAAATGAGACAACCTTAGTGAACGGGTGTGAGAATCGGATAAGAACTCTCCTCCGATCTTTTTTAAGTTGTTCATTAAAATTTTGAGGGGAGACCGGATAAGAACCCTCCTCCGGTCTCTTTTAAGTTATTTATTTAAAGTTTTGAGGATGAGACCGGATAAGAACTCTCCTCCGATCTCTTTCAGATGTTTATTAAAATTTGAGGTGGAGACCGGATAAGAACTCTCCTCCGATCCTTATTTAAAGTTTATCAAATTTTGAAGGAGACCTGATAAGAATCCTCCTCCGATCTCTTTTAAGTTTTTAATTTAAATTTTGTGTGGAGACCGGTTAAGAACACTCCTCCGATGTCCTTTAGAGTTATTCGTTAATGTTTTGAGTTGAGACCTGATAAGAACTCTCTTCCGATCCCTACTTAATGTTTATCAAAATCTTGAAGGGAGACCTGATAAGAACCCTCCTCCGATCTCCTTTAAGAGTTGACTTAAAACTTTTAGGCAAGGATAGGATAAGGACTCTTCCGAATTTCCCTTCTATTTTGATGAGACTCTGACAAAGACTTTTCCGAACTTTAAAAATTTAACCACGCCTACGGATCTTAAGAACCTAAAACTAAGAATTCGACCTTCAAAAATGCCGGGATAAGGTTTATGGATATCCCGTGGCTGAACGGGGAACACTAGACTTGATTCACCGACCTTTCATGTAGTCATTTTATCAATATCTATTAATGACCGATCCACTGCTTCGCTTACTTTGGTCTTATTCCATTTCATGACATCTTTGTCGAATTGTCGCTTACGCCGGCCTAATAGTTCGGCTATCTTCCCGACGTGTTATTCGTGTCCTCTTTTAAAGGAGACCTCTAAGTTGCAGCTACCTACGCTTACTCCAACCATTTACATACTACAAAGAGTTAAAAAAACTGGTTTTCGTAAATTACGAGATCAATAAAATGAACCGATCACTAAAAATGATTTGAAAGTGACTTTTTGGGATTGCTTGTGCAGAAATGGTCTAGATGTAAGAAGAACAAGTAAAGTGCGGAAATAAACGTAGACGCTTAATAAAACAAGAATATGAACTCTTATAACAATATTTTCTCTTGGGTTCTCTTGTACAAAATACCCTTGAAGAAAGTTGCAAATGTATGAAGAACAAAGGAAGTGCAGAAACAAACGTAAATGTGAGTGTGAACTCTTACCGTGAGGAGCCAAATATATTGAAATAATCGTGAAGTGGTAAACAAGTGATGAAGATGGCGGATTGATCACCCGAGAGTTGATGTCCGTGAAACCGAGAGATGCTTTAGCTAAAAGGTAACCGGTAAGAACCAGTGAAAGGAAGTTGAGCTTGAACAATGGAAAGGAAAGCAGAGATGATGAGAGTATGACCAGATAATGAACAAACCGGAAATGTAGAGTTCCAATATTCAAAATCTTTTTCAAGAAAACACTCGAAAACTAGTTTCAAAAGTATTTTTAATCACTACAAAACAGCAGAGTAACAAATCGAATGAAGTTTCGTAGTTCCTCCACGATAATAGCAGCCTCTTGCCTATATTTTTGTGTCCGTTTTTCGCCCTTGAACAGCTTTTTCATGCAGTATTTATAGGAATCGGGTGCTCCCATGAAGGGTCGATTCATTTTGAGGGAGATGGAGGGTCGATTTTGAAGTACATGATCGGATGTTCAGAATTAAAGAGAATCAAAACGAATGGTCGAGATCGCTTCTCAAAGTATTTGTCCTTTTCCTCTTTAACTGACGGTCTTGAATCCTCTTGTCCGAACGATCCGAGGGTCGAGAGTGAAAACGCCGGTATTGTCATCTTCTTTTGATCCAAGGGTTCCGATTCATCCTTACAAGTGAGATCAACGGTGGAGATTGGGATGTACAGATCGCCATGACATACCCCGCACCGCCAAGATTATGGCGATTCTTAGGCGTATGGTGGAGATCTCGTCGCAACGCTTTAACTACCTCTACCGATTCTCGACGACGGTTATTGGGATTTGTCTTATTCTTTTGTCATCCGATCCTCCCCTAGCTCCTATTCCGATCTCTCATGCCGATCTCCTATCTCCGATCTCTTTTATCCCTTGATCACCGATTCGGTCCAAGCATTAATTACATCTCGATTTTCAAGCGCCCGCTGCTTTTCCGCCAAAGATTAAATGCCCATTTTCCCTATATATACCCCTATTGATAGTGGCATTTCCTTCATTCGATTTTTCTCTTTCTCCTTGTTTCTTGGTTCTAGCTGCTCCGGGAAAGTTCCGCTACAATCGTGGTTTTGATCCTCTTCCGATGGAATTCCCTTTTCCTCGCTCGAAAATTTACGATCCTGTGATTGGATGGTCCTAATTGACGATGGTGAGAGAACCGGATTTGACCGATCCGTATTGCGGGCTTCTTGTACCGATCTCGAGTTGCTCAACCGAAGTTCATTCGCTTCTCATCACATTGAGTGTTCCGACAAATGATTCTCGATCCACATTGGGTTCCGACAATGATGAAGCATCCGGTCGGCAATATCCTTGGGATCAGTTACAAACTGATCCTTAGAACACCTGGGAGTATCCTTGGGATAAGTTATACACTGATCCATGAATCTCCTAGGAGTATCCTTGGGATCAGTTGTAAACCGATCCTTAGATCGGCCTTTTCAGATAGGATTTTCTAGAGATCACAGAAATGATGTGATCCAATGTTAGTGTAATCCTATCTCTAGAGATCGCCCAAATGATGTAGTCTGTCAATGTAATCAGATCTCTAGAGATCGCCCAAATGATGTAATCATCCTTTATTGTAATCCGATCCTCGAGATCGCCCAAATGATGTAATCCGGTCTTTTTGGAAATAAAGACTTTATTTTGCAGTTATCATCTTATTATTTTTGCATTGATTATTTTCCGATCTCTAATGTGATTATCCGATCTGGTTCTTTACTTGAATGACACTTGACTGATCCTTTATTCAAAATATTTAACTTATTATGCCGATCTCCAATTAACCGATCTCCGAACATTCTGATATTTGAGAGAAGTGTCGTAACATGTTGAGTCTCACCAATCGATGCGCCGCTTAGAACCTCGCGAGCATTAAATGCTCTGACTAGTATAAATAGGGGAGGGTTAGCCGCTTGTTCTCTCATTTCATTTTCGCCTCCCGCTCATAGCTTCAAGTTCTCTCATTTTCTCCGCCCGACGCGATTAGACTCGTAAGGACTTTGATCTTCTTTTTTTGTTTAAGTTCTTTGTTTCTTTTGAAAATGAGCGGTGCCGAAGGTCAGAGAGCGGCGAGCCCTCCTTCCATTGAGTTCTCTTGGTCATCGCCTGATGAAGAAGAGGCACGCCAAGCGCGCAACTCGACCCCTTAGGTCTCTCGCTCCGTGCCTGGTCGTACCATTAAGGCGCACGCGCTCTTCTTCAAGGAGAGACCCTTCCTATAGACGCAGCTTCCATCGGTTCTTCTGAACTGACCGCAATCGCTTGTTCAAGAATACAACATTTGTCCCGATTCATATGAGCCGATCAAGTGCCATGGCGATCTTCGTGTCGATCTTTCTTTTGAAGAGGATGACATGGTCATGGTGTATGAAGAATGCTTAAAGGCCGGTCCGAGGTTCCTCTAGCCGATTTCTATAAGGAGGTCCTAAAATTTCACCGAATATCCATTGTTCAAATCCACCCCAACTCGTGGCGGATCTTGGTTGCTTTCCGAGGTCTATGCCGAGCTAAGGGAATCAGACCTACGCCTAAAGTGTTCGCCAAGCCGCACCTGGCTAACTCACCGAAAGGACGATGACCATCGGTTCTTTCAGCGAAGCCTAATTGCGGGCTCTTTCCGACCGCCTCGCCTCTTAAGAACCGGAAGAATCGCTTTCTTCATTGTGAGGAGCAAAGATCCGAGCCGCTGAGGACTTCCCCGCACTGGTGGTACCAGTGGACCCTTGCTTCCAACCATATTACCTCGAGCGAAGAGGAAAGTTTGATAGTGATGGATCCAAGAGTGAGGCTGCCACTAAAAAGTATTCTTGTTTGGATTCGTGATCGCCGAGCCGCACCATTGGACTGCTCAATCGCCATCGCCAAGACCGCGAGCTTCCGCTCTCTAACCTCGGCATCGGTATTTTCTATACCTCGATCTCGTGACCTTAGCGATCTCACTAACCTTTTCTTTGTGCAGTATGGCGGGTGGTGAGGGTTCAAGGAAACGGAAGAAGGAGAGAGAGATCTCCGAAGATAAAGGAGATAAAGCGTCGAACGACTCCAAACGCCCGGCCACGAACTCCGGGAGATACAAAGTGATCCTCCCAACCTTCGGTCCGCACCACCGGCTTACCCGATCTCCTCCTAGATCGGAGGAGCAGCCTCCGACTCTTGCGCTTGTTCCAAGCAGGAAGGGGGCCTTCTCAAGCTTCGGGAGGACCTCTTCTGGGCGCCAAGCACCGATCGACGATCGCTTGAGGAATAACCGATCGCAAGGAGAACTCGATTTCGCCAAAGTCCCGGGTCTACCATCTTCTTTCAGAGGATCGACAAAGTTATCCTGCATGGTCTCGACGACATATTGATTCGACCATGAGCTTAAACGTGGAGTGTCCGTGAACTGCACCATGATCCGAGAGGATTTAGCGCTACCGGGTAAGGAGATCGGAAGAAGAATCAGAGGTGGATTCCTCCGATCCCAACTCTCATCCGCCGGGATTATATATCTCAAGTCGAGGGACGGGCAAAGCTCCATGAAGACCGGTTGGTCGAACGTAACCGTATTTTGGATGAGAGGGACCGCGCTTTAAGGAAGTCCAGCGCCCACGCCAATGAAGCCTCTCGTGTCGCTCAACTTATAGAGGAACTCGAGGCGAAGGATAAGGAGCTTAAGGAGAAAGACAAGGAGCTTAAGGAGAGGGATGAGGAGATGGTGACGGAATAGCCGAGGCCTATGTGAAGGCTCACAAGGATCTCTTGGCCGCACTCCGTGAGCGTTACCCGTAAGAAGACTTTTCTTGGATGGCCGATGTGGCTCCCGAGGACAATGATGAAGACAAAGGAGGATGAAGCCGAGGTGAGAGGGAAAGAGGAGTGATCCAAATGTAGATCGTGCTAGGGGTGATCCTCACCAATAACTTGTACAAATTATGACATGAAATGAAATGCCTTTTGTTCAATGAATGATTGTGATCGGAAAATTTTAAACCAAGATTTGATTGTATGAGCACAAAGAAAACAAAAACTAAATGTGATTATTAATCTAAGTATGAGAGATCGGAAAGCACTTTGAACATGAGATCGGTAGGGAAGAAATGTCAATGTAACTTGACCGAAAATTTAACTCAACACTTAAGATCGGAATCGAACCAAAACTTTAGCTCTTAAACTTTCGGAAAGGAGGTCGGCAATAAACCGGTAAGAAAAGATCTAGTGCCCGCTCATTTTATTCATCAACAGAGATCAGAATATTCTTGATAGTCCGAAATCCGACATCCGGTTTGAGAGGTCGGTAAAATGATTTTGAGAGATCACGAGGTTTTAATGAATGTGAGGACTTAGCATTGATTCAATTCTCTGTGAGGAGAGATCGGAAATGTGACCGCCTATCAAGGAGGGACCGGAAACGTGATTAGCTGTTCAAAGAAAAGATTTTTTATTGATTCTAGGGATCGGCCAAAATATGGTGTCGACAAGTCATACAGGCTAAGGAACCAAGGTCTCACCAGAAATCCAAACACATAGAAAGGCGCTACCACATTATCAGAGAAATAGTTGGGCGAGGCGATGTAGCCATGCAGAAAATAGCATCAGCTGAAAATCAAGCTGATCCATTCACTAAGCCTATGTCATGCACTCGCTAGACCGACATCTTGAGAAGATAGGTCTAAGATATTATAATGAATGGCTCTAGTGCTAGTGGGAGATTGTTAGTAGTATGCCCTAGAGCATATCATTTAGTATGTATCTTGTACATATTTTTAATAATAAAAGGCATTTTCACTTTTCCGTTTACATAATATATTTATGTGTAATAGAAAAGGTCCATTGATATTTTGTTAGAAATATTATTCTTAAGTTGTTAAGAATATGAGTGACAATATTTCTAGCACAAAGTATCATAAATAGGTTCACAATCGAGGATACTTCATAATAAGGACATGACTTATCCGTAAAGATTGTATTCATGTTTGTTCCCAAGTTATTTATATGAGATATAAATAAGATGGAATGGTGAGTCTCATGCCATATAACAAACATGATAGGCACTTATAAATGATAAGTAGGCCGAACCAGTGACACTTATGACAAGCACATGGAGTTTACTCTTGTCAATGTTTTGTCATAAATCATATCGTGCATATAATCTTTAGACCGAGATAGCACGCTTATCTTGTATATAGGTAGTTTGAGTTTGATATCGCTTTCATACTTGTACTATGTATGGGTATATGGGCATCCGTTGGCTCCTCGCTAGTTATATATGGAGGTAGGTGTTGATCAAGAAGGAATCTGCCTCTAAGTAAATAGAGTTAAAATCCTATGTTCATTTAATTGTTCTTGATGTTTCAAGTTCTGGCCAGACAGATAGATTTATTCGTAAAAGAGTTTCGATGAGAAAATCTTTTAATCAAGAACTGAATTAAAAGAGAACATAATATTCATAGCAAATGGAGTTTGACATAAACCATGACTCCAGCTTGAGTTGGGATTTTGTAACAGAGAGATTCTAGTGCATGGTAACATATGATTATAGGTTCATTTAAGGTAAATCTTATTACTAATTGGGTGGCCATGGCATGCTATGCTAGGTGTTAACCATGGTCTATGAGGTTCATAAAATGATTTAGAGAAATCATTTATGGTAAGAAAGAGTTCTGATGATATTAAGAGTTGATATCATGTCTCATTGCCAATTAGTGATGAGCCTAGTAAGTCACACACATACACAAGTTATCACCTATTTAAATATGATTTAATTAATTAATTAAAGAGTTTAATTGATTAATTAAATAGATTTGGTTTGCAATTAAATTGCAAAGTCCCTAGCATGACTTGAAACCAAATCTAGATTATTGGATGTGTAGTATAAATTAAATTTATATTTAAAGTGTTTAAATATGAATTTAATTGATGATAAATTAATTAATAGAGATTAATTAATTAATTTATATTTGATATAAATTAATTAGAAGAAGAAAATAATTATTTTGGGTTAAGAACTCAAAATTAGAAGCTGTTCAAGGGCTGCCATAGGTGTTCTTGGTGTGGACAAGCTAGAGGGACAACATCTGGTGTCCTGAAGACGAATCTCAAAGGCGCAGACACTGCAAAGACATCAAGAGGTTAGTGTAATCGTTCTTGATTTAATCTAGGGTTCTAAATTAATCTGATTAATTTTAAAATCTTAAATGGCAAATACAGATCCAAAAACATATTAAAAGAGTTTTAATATTTTGTTTATCATTGAAATCAAATAGATAAAAATAAATCTTGCATGGTGCATGTGACCCTAGGTGAAAATTTTTGAATTCAATGGTATAATCTTATGTTTTTCACGCCTGCCTCCTTCAATTGGTATCGAGCCACTATATTTGCCATTTAGATTGTTGATTATATAATTTAATTGTGTGTTTGATCATGAGATCAAGAGATTCATTGCTGGTTGGATCATGAGATGTGGCGGCACACATGGTGGAGCCACCATTGGTGGCGGCAACAATGGTTCCATGGGTGGTTCAAGGTTTAGCTTTTAATTCTGCAATTGTTGTATGATCTAAGGCCTATTCTTTGACTAATTAAAGTGTTTAATTAGTTGTTTTAATCACACAATTAAATTATGATTCAAATCAGAATTTTAAAAAATTGTTTGAATGTGATTCAAATCTGAATTTTAAAAGTTGTTTGAATGTGATTCAAATCTGAATTTTTAAAGTTGTTTGAATCATATTTAAATCTGATTTTTTAAAATTGATTCAATAAAATTCAGATCTGATTTTTTAAAAAAAATATTTGAATGTGATTCAAATCTGATTTTTTAAAAAATGTTTGAATGTGATTCAAATCTGAATTTTTGAAGTTGTTTGAATGTGATTTAAATATGAATTTTTAAATTTGTTTGAATGAGATTCAAATCTGAATTTTTAAATTTATTTGAATCATATTCAAATCTGGATTTTTAAGTTGAATATGAGATATTCAATTTAATTTAAGTATGTATGTTTTATTTAATTGTTAAATAGTGATATGCATGATGGATGATCATGGACTATAAAAGACCAATGTGATTGGATTTATTTCTTTTATGTTTCTTTGGGATTGTAAATTAATTAATTTATTTTAATTTATTTTGGGCATGTATTATTAAGTTTATAATATTTTTGGGTTGTAATTTCATTTATTTAAGTTCTTGTAAATTCGCCTTTGGTATGCCAAGGATTACTATGTAATATTGGATTGCAAGAAGTTCAAGGTGGTCAAGAGCATTGGTGGGACCAAAGGGGAGGAATTCAAGATCAAGTGTTGATTATGTACTCCTTCAGCAACTCTTGTAAAATGAATGAATGAAATGCACCTAGGAATGCCCCGATTCAATTCTTGGTGGCTCAATTGAATCCTTAGAAAGTCCATGATCATACCATATTTATTGCTTATCCATGAATGCATGAGATGTATGGGAATGTATGCAATTATATGATATATGCATGCTAAATGGATACTGTGCAAAGTGAGACCTTAATAGTAAATAGAATGACCATAAAATCTTCCAAACAAAGGATTAAGTTGGAAATGCTATAATTAAAGTAAGTATAACATAGGCCCTCCATTGGGGCAATTATTTTAAGAAATTTTAAATAGTTGCATAAGATGCAATTTATTTAAGAGATTTTCTTAAGAATAATTGTTAAGCATTAGATGTTGTAAATATGTAAATGGTTTAGTGGCCAATATTTGATGTAACTGATGACATTAAAATTATTTGCATAATTATCGCTCAATGGGATCAACTTAACTAATGCAAGATAAGTCAATAATGGATGTACCTGAGATTTTGAGCATTAGGGGCTAGGTAAAGGATTGAACCTCACATGAGATGTGATGGGCAAGGAGTTGCTCACTTATAGTTTATTGTAATTCCAATAATGGATGTACCTGAGGATGATCAATAGAATTATAAGAATTAATCACCCACTAGAAATCCATCCAACTAGGATTTCCGCTTTCTACTTTGGAAGTGTAGGATTCGCTAAGTTAGTGGGAGGACCAATTTGATTAAAAGACCATAATCATTTTGGTTAATTACATGATACATTTACTAATTAACTGGTTATTTTCTGCAGCTTAATTTTCTCGATAAAAATGAGCACAAAACAACCACCACCATCCAATATCCTTGCAAGCATACTTGATCACAACAGTTGACAGACCTAACTGTCTGGATTGGCTAAGAAATTTGAAACTTGTCTCAACCTTGAACATATAGGATATGTTCTATATTCAAATGTTCCTGGTCCCTTACCTCCAGAGGCCACACAAGAGGAACATGATACTTTGGACAAGTGGAAGGAGCATGATATGAGAGCTAAGTGTTACATGCTTGCTTCCATGAGTAATGAGTTACAGAAGCAACATGAGAACATGCAGAGTGCTAGTGAGATCCTCCTTCACCTACAAGAGTTGTATGGTGAGCACAAAGAGAATGCTAGGTATGAGATATCTAAATGCTTATTCCGTATGAGGATGTCCGAGGGATGTAATGTTGGGGATCATGTCCACAAGATGATTCTGGTGATTGAGCAGCTTGGAACATCTTGACTTCAACATGGATTTCCAACTACAAACGGATTTGATCCTTCAGTCCCTTCCTGAGTCTTTTGGGAATTTTGTGACAAATTTCCATATGACTAAACAGGAATGCACCTTAGCTGAATTACTCAACATGCTAGTTATTGCCCAAAAGAATATGCTAGGCAATAAAGGAAAAGAGGTAGCTTTGTTGCATCTTCTTCACTGGAAAGTCCAACAAGAAGAAAGGCAATAAGAAAAAGAAACCTCGATTCTCGGTCCTTCCAAGAAAATAGCTAAACAGTAAAAGGAAGACTAAAGTCGATGAAGGCAAAGGAAAGTGTTTCCATCGCCAAAAGGATGGGCACCGAAAAGGAACCGCCTGCAGTATCTTGCTTCTCTGAAGGACAAGAAGGATACACCTTCTAAGGTATGTCCATATCTTGTTATTTAGATTCGATGATACTTATAGTTCATCTACACTTGGGTTTTAGATATCGTGCCGCTTCACATTTCTAAAGATATGCAGAACTAGCAAACAAGAGTACTTGCATTCTCAAGATATTAGAGTCCTGATTGGCAATGGCTCAATCTGAAGCTTTAGCCATAGGATCTAAATCTTTTACATGTTTGGACATGTTTTGTGTTTGGATAATATTTTATATGTACCTGATGCTTTTAAGAACATCATTTCTATATCTAGTTTGACTAGAAATGGCTATGAATTTCAGTTCACAGATGATGTTTGCAATATTTATTTTGGAAATAAATATGTTGGTTCAAGTTATATGAATTATGGTCTTTATTATTTGGATAATAATGACAAACACAAAATGAATGCAAGTGATCTAAATGAATGCAATGCCATGGTGAAAATCAACTCAAGTTCAAAATATATTTGGCACTTAAGGTTATGTCATGTTGCGTAAGATAGGATTGCAAAATTGGAGAAAATGGGGATTCTATCCTCATTGGGCTCGAGCCTACTCCAACTTGTGAATCTTGCCTTCAAGGCAAATGACTAGATCACCCTTTGTTGGACAAGGGCTAAGAGTCGAAAATATTTTGGAACTAATACATAGTGATGTATGTGGTCCGTTTAAAGAAATGGCTAGAGGGGCTTTCATTATTTTATTACCTTTACCGATGATAAATCAAGGTTTGGGTATTTGTATTTGATGAAATACAAACATGAATCCTTTGAAAAGTTCAAAGAATTTAAATCAAGTAGAAAATCAAACAGAAAAATATTAAAGCTCTTCGATCGATCGTGGAGGTGAATATTTGAGTACCGAATTTGACGAATACTTGAGAGAGCATGGCATTGTTTCTCACCGACTCTCCAGAACGCCACACTGAATGGTGTATCTGAAGGAGAAATCGTACTCTATTGGATATGGTACGTAGTATGATGAGCTATACCGATATGCCAATCTCCTTTGGGGATTTGCATTAGAATCACTTTATATATTCGAATAGGATTCCATCAAAATCGCTTTCTTCCACACCTTATGAGATATGGCATGGAATAAAACTAAGTCTAAAGCATGTTAAGATATGTGGTTGTCCAGCTTATATCAAAAAGTTGAACACTGATAAATTGGAGACCAGATCAGAAAAAGGTCGATTTGTTGGATATCCAAAAGATAGTTGTGGATATTATTTTTAATTGCCTACTTAACAAAAGGTTGTGATAAGTAGAGATGCTACATTTCTTGAACAAATGCTTGTTCAAGAAGGAGGCAAAGGAAGGCAAATAGAGTTAGAATTGGAGAATTCGACCAACCAATGCATCGATGGATATAGATCCATCTAGTCAACCTATACCCATTGATGAAACATCTACACTGCTCCTCGTAGAACAACCAGGTATCTCACCCACTGTGAGATATGGTTTTCTTCATGAAGAAGAACAAGAGTTGTCTACTCATGAAGAAGTAGATCATGGAGATGATCCACTTACCTATGAAGAAGCTATATCAGATATAGACTCTTCAAAATGGATTGATGCTATGAAATCCGAGATTGATTCCATGTATAAGAATCTAGTTTGGGATCTGGTTGACCCACCGGAAGGTATTGTACCTATAGGGAACAAATGGGTTTTCAAGAAGAACATTGGTTCGATGGAAAGGTAGAGACCTATAAGGCAAGGCTAGTAGCGAAAGGGTTTCGCCAAAGGCAAGGAATAGACTATGAGGAGACTTTCTCGCTTTGCCATGCTTAAATCAATTAGGATTTTATTAGCAATAGTGCATACTATGATTATGAGATTTGGCGATGGATGTCAAACAGCCTTTTCTCAATGGATACATTGAAGAAAACATTTTCATGGAACAACCTAGGGATTTGAATCCCAAGATGGTTCCAAGGTATGCAAGCTAAAGCGATCCATTTATGGGTTGAAACAAGCTTCGAGGAGTTGGAACATCCGTTTTGATGAAGCCATTAAATCTTTTAGTTTTATAAAAAATGAGGATGAGCCATGTGTATATAAGAAGGTTAGTGACAATGCTATCACTTTCCTTGTCTTATATGTGGATGACATAATCGTTGATGGGTAATGATACGGTATGTTGACGACTATAAAGGTATGGTTGTCAAGTACATTCTCCATGAAAGACTTAGGGAGGCAACCTATATTCTTGGGATTCGCATCTATAGAGATAGAGCGAAAAGAATAATTGGTTTATCCCAAGTCTATACTTGGAAAAGGTGTTAAAGAGGTTTAACATGCTTGATTCCAAGAGAGGATTGTTACCAGTGAGACATGGTATCCACCTTTCTAAAGAGATGTCTCCAAAGACACCAAGAAAGAGATAAGATGGCCAGATTCCATATGCTTCGCTATTGGAAGTTTAATGTATGCAATGTTGTGTACTAGGCCTGATATCGCATATGCCGTTGGTTTGACTAGCGGTATCAATCCAATCTAGGTTTGGAACATCGATAGTCACAAGAATATCCTTAAGTACTTGAGAAGAACTAAGGATTTATTCTTAATTTATGGAGGTGGAGACTTGCAATTGGATGGTTATACCGATTCGATTTCCAATCGATATCGATGATAGAAAGTCTACCTCTGGATATGTGTTCATTTGTAATGGAGGTGCAATCATTGGAAGAGTTCCAAACAGAGCACGATCGCAGATTCCACTCATCGAGGTCGAGTATATTGTCGCATCGATGTCGCAAAGGAAGTCGCTTGGATAAAGAAGTTCGTGATGTAACTTACAAGAGTTCCTTCCATTGAGTCGCTAGCTCCATTACACTGTGACAACAATGGAGCAGTCATACAGGCTAAGGAACCAAGGTCTCACCAGAAATCCAAACACATAGAAAGGCGCTACCACATTATCAGAGAAATAGTTGGGCGAGGCGATGTAGCCATGCAGAAAATAGCATCAGCTGAAAATCAAGCTGATCCATTCACTAAGCCTATGTCACAGACTCAGTTAGACCGACATCTTGAGAAGATAGGTCTAAGATATTATAATGAATGGCTCTAGTGCTAGTGGGAGATTGTTAGTAGTATGCCCTAGAGCATATCATTTAGTATGTATCTTGTACATATTTTTAATAATAAAAGGCATTTTCACTTTTCCGTTTACATAATATATTTATGTGTAATAGAAAAGGTCCATTGATATTTTGTTAGAAATATTATTCTTAAGTTGTTAAGAATATGAGTGACAATATTTCTAGCACAAAGTATCATAAATAGGTTCACAATCGAGGATACTTCATAATAAGGACATGACTTATCCATAAAGATTGTATTCATGTTTGTTCCCAAGTTATTTATATGAGATATAAATAAGATGGAATGGTGAGTCTCATGCCATATAACAAACATGATAGGCACTTATAAATGATAAGTAGGTCGAACTAGTGACACTTATGACAAGCACATGGAGTTTACTCTTGTCAATGTTTTGTCATAAATCATATCAAGGCATATAATCTTTAGACTGAGATAGCATGCTTATCTTGTATATAGGTAGTTTGAGTTTGATAACGCTTTCATACTTGTACTATGTATGGGTATATGGGCATCTGTTGGCTCTCGCTAGTTATATATGGAGGTAGGTGTTGATCAAGAAGGAATCTGTCCTCTAAGTAAATAGAGTTAAAATCCTATGTTCATTTAATTGTTCTTGATGTTTCAAGTTCCCGGCCAGACAGATAGATTTATTCGTAAAAGAGTTTCGATGAGAAAATCTTTTAATCAAGAACTGGAATTAAAAGAGAACATAATATTCATAGCAAATGGAGTTTGACATAAACCATGACTCAACTTGAGTTGGGATTTTGTAACAGAGATTCTAGTGCATGGTAACATATGATTATAGGTTCATTTAAGGTAAATCTTATTACTAATTGGGTGGCCATGGCATGCTATGCTAGGTGTTAACCATGGTCTATGAGGTTCATAAAATGATTTAGAGAAATCATTTATGGTAAGAAAGAGTTCGATGATATTAAGAGTTGATATCATGTCTCATTGCCAATTAGTGATGAGCCTAGTAAGTCACACACATACACAAGTTATCACCTATTTAAATATGATTTAATTAATTAATTAAAGAGTTTAATTGATTAATTAAATAGATTTGGTTTGCAATTAAATTGCAAAGTCCCTAGCATGACTTGAAACCAAATCTAGATTATTGGATGTGTAGTATAAATTAAATTTATATTTAAAGTGTTTAAACATGAATTTAATTGATGAGAAATTAATTAATAGAGATTAATTAATTAATTTATATTTGATATAAATTAATTAGAAGAAGAAAATAATTATTTTGGGTTAAGAACTCAAAATTAAGACACAGGCATTTTGGTCATTTTGCAGGTGACACGTGGCACCATGAGATGGTGACACATGGCATAACACATAAGCTTGCAAATATTTTTAATCATGTAAGATGATTAAAATCAAGATTAAATATAGGTTTGACACTTGGCACAATGTGATTGGGTCACTTAAACCTAGAGCTAATCAAAAGGTGACATGTGGCTAGGGTTTAATGTGTTAACCTAGCTATTTAAGTGTGGTTATGAAAAGAAAACATAACCAGCAGCCTCTCCTCTCATATGTCACGCCACTTTGAGCCTCTCCAGCTATTTCTCTTCATCTCTCATCAATTCAAAGAGATTAGCCATCAATCTCTTGAATTAAGAACACTAGAAATTGTTTCTAGTGTCCTGTTTACATCTCTAATCTCTTAAAAGGCAGAACTTGAATTTCTAATTAATAGAAAAGGCTTTAGAAGCTGTTCAAGGGCTGCCATAGGTGTTCTTGGTGTGGACAAGCTAGAGGGACAACATCTGGTGTCCTGAAGACGAATCTCAAAGGCGCAGACACGCTGCAGCACATCAAGAGGTTAGTGTAATCGTTCTTGATTTAATCTAGGGTTCTAAATTAATCTGATTAATTTTAAAATCTTAAATGGCAAATACAGATCCAAAAACATATTAAAAGAGTTTTAATATGTTGTTTATCATTGAAATCAAATAGATAAAAATAAATCTTGCATGGTGCATGTGACCCTAGGTGAAAATTTTTGATTTCAATGGTATAATCTTATGTTTTTCACGCTTCCGTTCCTTCAACAATGACTATTGAGGTGCCACCAGAACAAATAACTTGGGATTTCTCTCACTGAGTTTAGAAAGAAGCATGTGGGCAGTGTATACCTGGAAGAGAAGAGAAAGGAGTTTGATACCCTATGCCAGAGATAGCTGACAGTGGCTGAATATGAAAGAGAATTTGTCAGACTAAGCCGCTATGGGCAGGAAATAGTTCCTCATGAGGATGAGAGATGAAAGAGATTTGAGGAAGTGGGGAGTCCAGCACTAAGGGACATTCCTACTGTATGTGACTTTCCGAATGTATTTCCTGATGAATTGCCAGGATTACCTCCAGAAAGAGAAGTGCAGTTTGAGATTGATGTTATGCCTGGTGTGGACCCAATCTCCATAACGCCATACAGAATGGCAGCAACAGAACTAAAAGAATTGAAAGTGTAGTTACAAGAGCTGCTTGACAAGGGCTTTATCCGCCCTAGTGTGTCACCTTGGGGAGCGCCAGTGTTGTTTGTTAAGAAGAAGGATGGCACTCTCCACTTGTGTATTAATTATCGACAGTTGAATAAGGTGACAATAAAGAATAGATATCCATTGCCCCGCATTGATGACTTGTTTGATCAATTGAGGGGTGCAGCTGTGTTATCCAAAATTGACCTGAGATCAGGTTATTATCAGTTAAAAGTACAAGACCAGAGTATTCCTAAAACTGCCTTCAGAACCCGCTATGGCCATTATGAGTTCTTGGTTATGCCATTCAAGTTAACTAATGCTCCGGCTGCTTTTATGGATCTGATGAACACTATCTTCAGACCATACCTCGACCAGTTTGTTGTGGTATTCATAGATGATATATTGGTTTATTCGAGGAGTGCAGAAGAGCTTGATAGACATCTGTGGATTGTACTACAAACTTTGAGGGAGAAACAACTATACGCCAAATTATCAAAATGTGAATTTTGGCTGAAGGAGATATCATTTTTGGGGCACCTAGTATCAGCAGAGGGTATTAAGGTAGATCCTAGCAAGATAGAAGCTGTCCTTAATTGGAAGCCACCCAAAAATATCATAGAGATTCACAGTTTTCTGGGGTTAGCTAGATACTACCATAGATTTGTGAAGGGATTCTCCATGTTGGCATCTCCATTGACCAAGCTGCTTAGCAAAGATGTGAAATTTCAGTAGACGGACAAATGCCAGCAAAGTTTTGATGAATTGAAGAGGTGTTTGACTGAGGCTCCAGTCCTAGCTTTACCTATACTGGGTAAAGATTATACAGTTTATAGTGATGCTTCTCACAATGGGTTAGGCTGTGTGTTGATGCAAGATCGAAATGTCATTGCCTATGCATCATGCCAGCTGAAACCGCATGAGAGGAATTATCCAACACATAACTTGGAGCTTGCAGCTATTGTATTTGCTCTTAAGATCTGGAGACACTATTTGTATGGGGAAAAGTGTTACATCTACACAAATCATAAGAGTTTGAAGTATTTGGGCACCCAGAAAGAGCTGAATTTGAGACAAAGGAGATGGTTAGAGTTGATAAAAGACTATGATTGTTTGATAGACTATCAGCCGGGGAAAGCTAATGTTGTGGCTAACGCCTTAAGTTGCAAGACTATGGCAAGTCTATGGGTTACTCCTTTGTCTATGGTACATGAGTTGAGATCATTACATGCCAGCTTAGAGATTAATGATGAGGGGCAGACAGTAGTTGCATGGCATGTATAGCCAGTGTTGATTGATCAAATCAGAATGGCTGCTCAGAGTGATCAGAAGTATCGAAGCTATTGGAAGAAGTCAGACATGACAAGAAACCAGAATTCTCAATAAGAGATGATGGTCTACTACTACACTAGGGCAGAATATGTGTTCCTAATGATGTTGACTTAAGGCAAATCATTTTGAAGGAAGCACATGAGTCTCTTTTTGCCATGCACCCTAGTGGCACAAAAATGTATAGAGGGCTAAAGGAACATTACTGGTGGATGGGTATGAAAAGAGATGTGGCAGAGTTTGTTTCTAAATGCCTAACTTGTCAGCAAGTAAAGGCAGAGCATCAAGTACCCGCTGGGTTGTTACATCCACTACCAGTACCAGAATGGAAATGGGAGAGGATAACTATGGATTTTATGATGGGACTTCTGAGGATACAGAAGAGTTATGATGCAGTATGGGTCATTATTGACAGACTAACCAAGTCTGCTCATTTTCTACCAGTCCGGATGGACTACAGTTTAGAAAGATTGTCTAGGTTGTACATTGATGAAATTGTGAGACTACATGGAGTGCAAGTATCCATCGTATCAGACAGAGATCCTAGGTTCACTTCTAGTTTCTGGGGTAGTCTTCAGAGAGCCCTAGGAACTAGATTGAACTTCAGTACTGCATTCCACCCATAGACAGATGGCCAATCTAAAAGGGTAATTCAGATTTTGGAGGACATGCTACGGGCTTGTCTGATTGAATTTGAGGGCAGTTGGGACACACACTTGCCTTTGATTGAGTTTGCTTACAACAACAACTACCAATCAAGCATTGGGATGCCTCCATATGAAGCTTTGTATGGTAGAAAATGTAGAACCCCGTTGTGTTGGGATGACGTAGGTGAAAGAAAGATGATTGGACCCGAAATTGTTCAGCAAACAGAAGAGAAGATCAGGGTGATTAGAGATCAACTTAAAACTGCATCAGACCGTCAGAAGTCCTACATTGATCTGAAGAGAAGGGATATTGAGTAAGCAGTGGGTGAGAAAGTATTCCTCAAGGTTTCTCCTTAGAAGAGAATTATGAGATTCAGCAGAAAGGGGAAATTGAGTCCTCGTTTCATTGGGCCATATGAGGTTCTGGAAAGAGTGGGTCCTTTGGCATATCAGTTGGCACTACCTCCAGAGTTAGAAAAGACAAAATGTCTTCCATGTGTCTATGTTGAGGAGGTATCGATCAGACCCATCTCATGTACCACCAGTCGAAGAAATTGAAGTGAATCCAGACCTCACATATGAGGAAGAACCCATAGAGATTTTGGCTTATGAGGTGAAGCAGCTACGGAATAAGCAAATACTGTTAGTGAAAGTGCTGTGAAACCATCATTCGGGCCAAGAAGCTACTTAAGAACGAGAGGAGGACATGAGGAGATAGCACCCACAGCTGTTCAGAGATTGATACCAGGTAAAATTTCGAGAGAAATTTATTTTAAGGTGGGGAGAATGGTAACACCCTTATTTGCATAGCCTGGTATATTTCACTGTTTCGGTGACCGGAGTCGGTTCGGAAAATTAAGAGGATTAGAACCACACTTAAGACAACTAAAGAAGCCATAAATACAAATAATTAGTAATTGTCAATTAGTTAAGTATAAATAAGAAGAACAGAACATAAGAAGTTAAACGAGTCGAGAGTCACAGCGATAGGTGACCTTCTCGGGAATGACTGCGAAGTCGATTTAAACTCAAATTTCAAACCGTAAAATGTGACGCCGCGGTCCTTAGGACCATTACGAACACAGTGGAAAAGAGAAAATCACTAAAAGAATTGTTAAGCCAGTCAAATAATTAGGTCAGGGAGCCAGAAGAAATATTGAATTATTTGCAAACCGGGTTGAGCCGGCGAGAGGCAATTTGGTCAATTGACCCCGAGAGCTGACTCCTGACCTAACTGTCAAATAAAATCGGAGAAAAGAAAATTTCAGAGTCAGGAATTAAATTAAAGAACTAACAGAAAAATAAATAGAAAAAAAAAAAGAAAATGAAAAAGTTAAAAAGGTGATGACATCATGTGGTGACACAAGCATGATGCCATAAATATTATGATTAATATATTTAATTAATTAGATATTTTGGCCTTCTATAAGATAAAAATTCATAAAAGATGAGAAAAAAAAAAGAAAAGACAAAAAGTTCTTCTTCCTCATCCCTTGCCGTCTCACCCTCACTCTCCCTCTCCATTTTTAAACCTCCATTGAAGCTTGCACTCAAGCTTGAATTTCTTCACTTAACCTAAATATTTTTCATAAACACCCCATCAAAGCTTATTACCTCAACCTAAGAAGAATATTGAAAGAGCAAAGAAAAAGAAAAAAAAGAAGAGAATTGAAGAATTGGACATCAAAGATTGAGGTTAGTGATTTAAGTTGCAAAATTAGTTTATTAGTTGTGTTTATAGCTTAATTAACTTAGAAATAAACTTAAAATGAAATGAAATAAATTGTTGAAGGACCAAGCTAAATTTCGGCTAGCATGTGTACGAGGCTATTATTACATGGTTTGATTGAATTAGAAGGGAATATAAACATTAAGGAGTGAATGACTATGGTTAACGGCTTTGAATTAGCTAAATGCAAGAATTAGTGAACTAGGGTTTTGGACATTTAGGGTTTAGAGACAAAAATATGAGAAATTGGTAAATGATATCTTTGACCTAGTTTGAAGTGATAAATGGTCATTTGTGACCAAATGAAGTGTGTTAGAAGTGTTTGAACCAAAAGTAAATTCGGATTCAATGTGGTGAGATCGATTATTTTTTCCTCCATTCATGGGGTGAGATCGATTATTTTTTCCTCCCTCTCTGGTTTACCAGTTGAGGTTGTAGATCGGATGTGTACTCATTAGCTAGCTAGCCACCTCCCTCATTGATTTCAATTAGTGGGGTTATAGATTACTTTGTCGTGGTGTACAACACGGCATTGATCGGAAATTTTGTGTCATAGCTTAAGTTGTGTATGAATTGGCAACACTGTATTTATTAAATTATTTGACCCAAAAATTTAGCTACAATGAGTTTTGATAATTGGTGAAATATAATTGTGCAACAATTAAATTGTGTTTTGTCAACAAATGATTTATGTACTGCATTTTAATTTTTATTGTGCACCATTGAGTATTTTTATACTCAGCAATAGCTTATTTTACTGTCACTGATAAGAGCAAGGAGAGAGCAGCAGAGTGAGCTGCTACTGATATTTAGGACTATACTGGTCTTTTTGTACGGGTATTGTTTTATACCCTTGTAGTTATTTTTATGTAAATATTGTAATATTTTATGTATCAATGTAAAGTTGAGCAGTTGTATAATAAATTGTAATAATATTATTTTTAGATTTTCTTTTTGTAAATTAAGATTTGTATTTGTGAATTTCATACTATATGCACTGTGAATGAAGTTATGAAATATTTTGAGTTGATAAATTTTTGGTTAAATAGTGGAATGAATTGAATTGTGTTGACTTGAGATTATTTGAAGGTTGGGAGTTGTGGAAAATTTATTGGAAGTGTTTTTCTCAGGTATTTGAAGAACTGTTTTCTCAAAATATAGACGGCACTTTGCTAAAAATTTTATAAAATTTGCGAAAAAATAAAAATGGATAAAAATTTTTACTAGTATTTAAGCTTTGAATAAGTGATTTTAATTCCTACCAAAATGCTCACCACTTCCAAAATGTAAGAAAATTGTTTTAAAATCCCTTCTAGGGTACTTAATGAGTTATCGGTAGGTGAAGTTCGGTAGTTCATTAGGTATTCTACGGGATCATGTTATGCCTTACAGAGGGGTAAGGTGTGACATGGTTGACACTAGGCAGGGTAAACTTAACTTATCTGACATACCCACAGTAAGGGATTTCTCTGAGGTATTTCTTAAGGAATTACCTAGTTTGCCACCAGAAAGGGAAGTTGAATTTGCCTTTGAGATTATGCCGGGTACAGCTCCAATTTCAAATGCTCCATATAGGATGGCACCTGCTGAATTGAAAGAGTTAAGAATCCAGCTGCAAGAATTACTAGATAAGGGGTTCATACGCCCCAGTGTGTCACCGTGGAGAGCTCCAGTACTGTTTGTAAAGAAGAAAGATGGGACACTGAGGTTATGTGTTGACTCTGGCGATTAAGCAGTATGATGAAGAACAAGTATCCGTTGCCTAGAATTGACGATCTGTTTGATCAGTGGAAGGGAGCCGGTGTGTTTTCTAAGATTGATCTCAGATTAGGGTATCATCAGCTAAGGGTTAAGGATGCAAATGTGCCAAAGACTGCATTTAGAACCCGGTATGGGCATTATGAATTCCTGGTGATGCCATTTGGGTTAACAAACGCTCCTGCAGCATTCATGGACCTTATGAACCGTATCTTCCATCCATACTTAGATCGATTCATAGTGGTCTTCATTGAAGACATCCTGGTGTATTCTAAGGATAAAGCAGAACATGATGAACATTTGAGAATTGTTCTGCAGACACTGAAAGAGAAGAAACTATACGCCAAATTGTCCAAGTGTGAGTTCTGGTTGAATGAGATTGCATTCCTTGGACATGTAGTATCAGCTGAAGGGATTAGAGTGGATCCTAAGAAGATTGAAGCAGTGATGGAATGAAAGCCTCTCAGAAATACAACTGAGATCAGAAGTTTCTTGGGGTTAGTTGGATATTACAGAAGATTTGTAAAGGGATTTTCCCTGATAGCTGTTCTAATGACCAAATTACTACACAAGAATATGAAATTTAACTAGAATGACAAGTGTCAAGCCAGTTTTAAAAGGCTGAAGGCTATGTTGACAGAGGCACCAATGTTAACACAGCCAATGTCTGGAAAAGACTTTGTAGTCTACAGTGATGCCTCTCACAATGGGTTAGGGTGTGTACTCATGCAAGAAGGGAAAGTGATCGCATATGCTTCCAGGCAGTTAAGGCCACAAGAAAATAATTACCCTACTCATGATTTGGAGTTAGTAGCAATTATCTTTGCATTGAAGATATGGAGGCATTACTTGTATAGAGAAAAATGCTATATATACACAGACCATAAGAGTCTGAAGTATCTATTAACCCAAAAGGAACTTAATTTGAAACAGAGGTGATGGATTGAATTCTTGAAAGATTATGATTGTGTGATTGACTACCACCCTGAGAAGGTAAATGTAGTTGCTGATGCTTTAAGCAGAAAATCTATTGTAGCATTAAGATCTCTGAATGCCCAACTGTCCTTAACTTATGACAGAGTTATTTTGGCTGAGTTGCAAGTGAAGCCAAATCTGTTACAACGGATATAGGATGGGCAGAAGCCAAATGAGAAATTAATGGCTGTTATGGGCAAAATCACTGAGGGGAAGGAAACTGAATATGAAGTAAAAGAAAATGGGTGCCTGTACCATAAAGAAAGAGTATGTGTACCAGATGATAAAGAGTTGAAAACCAGTATTCTGAAAAAAGCACATAACAGTGTGTATGCTATGCACCCAGGAAGCACAAAACCATGACTTGAAACTTCGATACTGGTGGCCGGGTATGAAGAAGGACATGGCTAACTATGTAACTAGATGCTTGACATGTCAGCAAGTCAAAGCAGAACATCAAGTTCCATCAGGTTTGTTACAGCCCATAAACATACCTGAATGGAAATGGGACCGAGTCACTATGGACTTTGTCAGTGGTCTACCTCTCACTTAGAAGAAGCATGATGCAGTATGGGTGATTGTGGATAGGTTGAACAAATCAGCACATTTTTTGCCAGTCAGAACCGACTGCTCACTGGAAAAGCTAGTAGAATTGTACATCAGTGAGATAGTTAGACTACATGGAATTCTGCTTTCCATTATATTTGATAGAGACCCGAGGTTTACATTTAGATTTTGGAAGAAATTACAAGAATCCTTAGGCACACACTCCATTTTAGTATGGCTTTTCATCCTCAGATGGATGGACAATCAGAAAGAATAATTCAGGTCCTCGAGGATATGCTGAGAAGTTGTGTTATTGAGTTTGAGGGAAGCTGGGACAGATATCTTCCACTGGTAGAATTTGCATACAACAATAGCTATCAAGCTAGCATACAAATGGAACCCTATGAAGCACTGTATGGGAGAAAATGCAGAACACCTGTATGTTGGACTAAATTGGGTGAAGATAAGCTAGTGGGGCCAGACCTGATAAAATAGATAGAGGAAAAGGTGAAACTGATAAAGGCCAATTTGAAAGTTGCCTCAGACCGACAGAAATCTTATGCTGACTTGAAAATAAAGGACATTGAGTATGAAGTTGGCGAGAAGGTATTTCTCAAAGTATCACCATGGAAGAAAGTGTTGAGATTCGGGAAAAAGGGAAAATTAAGCCCTAGGTTCATTGGCCCATATGAAGTTATTGAACGTGTGGGACCAGTAGCCTACAGATTAGCCTTACCACCTAAGCTGGACAAGATACATAATGTGTTCCATGTCTCGATGCTCAGAAGATACAGATCAGATCCTTCACTTGTCATCTCAGGAGAAGAAATTATGGTACATCCTAACCTGACATATGAAGAAGAACCAATTAAAATATTGGCAGGAGAGGTAAAAGAGCTCAGAAACAAGACAATTCCACTAGTGAAAATCCTATGGAGACACCACAACACGGAAGAGGCAACATGGGAGAGCGAGGAGACAATGAGGCAACAGTTCCCTCAGTTCTTCACATCAGGTAAATTTTGAGGACGAAATTTTTATTTAGAAGGGAAGCATTGTCACATCCCCACTGTACGTATTCTGTACGTTCTGTTGCTCAGTGGCCAAATATCAGTCCAGGCAAGTCAGGATGTCTGGAACTGCACTTCGGTGATAGTGAGCAGACATATAATGATGAAGTAAATAAAAAGAAAATACAAGAAAAATCAAAGAAAAATGAAAGAGAGAAAATGAAACTAAGTTAAATGAGTCGACACTGCAGCGATGGGTGACCGCACCGGGAAAGCTGTTGCCGACCCCAGGACCACGGGGAACCCTCGGAATTAAATTTCGGGACGTAAGTAAAGGTCTATTGAAATATAATTGACACTAGAATTATCAAATAAAAATTAATAAATTAGTACAAAGAAAAATAAAAAATCGAGAAACAGACAAAAATCGGTGTTACCGAAAAATTGGGAATATAACCCGAAGTGGGGCATTTTGGTCATTTGACACCAAGAGTTGCCTTTTGACCTCAATGTCCATTAAAAATAAATGATATTACACTTAGAAAATGTCATGAAAAATTAAAATGGAATACAATAAGTAAATAGTAAAAGAACTGAACTAAATGTGCAAATAATGGAACTTAGTATAATTAACCATTAAACTATTGTTAAGTGCTCCACTAATTCAGAAACTTGGAAACCTATATAAGCCTTGGGACAGCTGAACCATCATCTTTAACCTTGCTCCATAAACCAGCCAAAACTCTCACCATGGAAACCACCATTGCCGCCCCACATGCAACCTTTATTGGTGCATGATCAAGCCACCATTTCCACTTGGTTCCTTCATTAAAGCATGCCTACTTACCTTGGGGAAGATATTTGCAATAAGAAAAAGGAGATTTGGTGAAGTTTTGATAAGCTTCAAAAGTGGTAAGTGTCCAAAACCTCTCCCTTTCTTTAGTAAACCTTGTGTTTAGGTTGAGGTGAGTATTTTGGTGAAGAGAAATGAAGAAAACATTGAGATATGTAATTGTCCATTTTCGGCAGCCATGAATATTTGTTGTATTTGAATTTTTCTTACCTCTAATGGATGGGAATTAAGGCTGATTAACTCAAATGGAAGATATAGTAAGTTAAAATCTAAGTATGTGCATGTAGTGCTTGAATTAAGGGTGTGAAATGGAACCTTGATGCTTTGGCAAACTTCCATGTTTGGTAGCCCATAATATCATGAATTTGTGTGTGTAAATATGAATTTTATTAATGAAATATGATAGTATTAAATTGTGGGCAGCATGTGTAATTGATATTGAGGTATGAGTATATGGAAGTGTATGTGTAATATTGATATTGAGATATGTTGAATTTTGGTGGAGGTGAAAGTTGAACTTGAATGGTGTATTGTGTGCATTGAGCACTTGAGTGTTCTGCCCAAAATTGCTTGCTGGAATTGTGTTTAATATTGTAGAAGTGCTATGCATGAATAATGAAGTAATGAGGAGGAGAAGGAATGTCAATTTGGAAGTGTAAGTGTCTTGTGCAGGTTGTGTATTGATGGCAGTACCTAAATTAGGTCATAAGTGCCAAATTGTGGACCCAATTGGTATGATGCTAATGGATAGTGAAACTAGACACCAAATATGCCAACTTTTATGTGGAAATGTTGCCAAAATTCTGCCTAGAAACTGACCTTAAAAATGACCAAATCCGAAATGGCAACCTTGCAACCCAGATTTTTGACCATATGAATAGTAATCATTAGGATGACCATAACTCACTCAAAACAGGTCCAATTGACCTGAAATTCTTACCATGGATAGCTTAGACATAGAGCTACAATTCTTATGAAGACACCAAAGCCCATAAATGGCCAAAACCAAGTCAAATAGCTTGCACAGTTTCGGGTACCAAAACTGCCAGAACTAAAAGTGACCAAAAATTGACTAAATTTTGCACTAAAGGTGTAATCTGTCCAGCTTTAGTAAATTGACCATATCTTGGCCTATACAACTCAGAATGACCTGAAATTTTGCCCCAAGTGCAACAAGACATAGAGCTACAATTTTGCTTCTTTCACCAGAAGCTAAAAACCAAGAGAAGTAGGACTTTAAGCTAGGCCAATCTAGCACACCAAAAATTGAGAATTTGACATTTACGAACAATGATGCCTGAAGCAATTTGGCAATGAATGCCAACTTATAAAAATGGTAAATTGCACTATATTGGCAGCATATTGAATTACAATATGTGACATGTTGATGCTAGAAACAACTTATCCATAGTACCTAAAAAGGTCAACATATGCATTGACTTATGAATTACATAATAGCTAGTAAACTCTAAAAATTGAAGAATTAAACAATTAATTTATAATGTGCCCTAGTTTGCCTAGTTGACTAGTTTGGATAGGTTGGCATGCCAATAGGATTTTGACAGCTGTTCTGTAAATGGCTTCATGCCATACTATGTTTTTATAGCTTATTATGCCGCACTATGACTTTAATAGCCTATGGCTATACCTATTATTTATTTATTATTGGCTTATCGCCAGATTGATTATATGGCTTTTTAGCCACACTATTTGCACACCGGGAGACACTTTGTGACTGATGGTGTAATGGCCTGAGGTACTAGGTACCCAGTGCCAGTATATCCGTTTATCCAGTCTGGTCAGTATATAGGCTACGTGGGCAGTAATTCAAGTATTATTAAATTCAAATAGCTAAATCCAGTCTACTGACATACAACACCACCAAAATTAGCAAATATTTAAATGTTAGCAAATAAAAGTAGAATCAACAACTGCAAAGTATATCGATATTATAAATTCGTAAACACTTCATTTACTTTATTTTAATGTATATTTCATTATATTTGCCACCACTAAGAAAAATTGCTTAGCGCGTTGCTTTTGTAACACTTAGGTATTGGAGAGACAGCTGGGGAGCCCAGCAGACCTACGACCGGGTGAGTCATCAAATCTGCATAGGAGTCCAGAGTCATCTGCACTGCATTGCATACATGGTAGGACTTAGGATATCTTGTATTTTTGTACTTTTGCTGTATTTTTGAAATTCGGCCCTGTATTTTTAATATTATGAAAGCTCTAAAGTTTGTAATATTTTATAAATATTAAATAACATGGAGATTTTCTAGATATATTTAAATTATTATGGACTGTGTTATGGAACTGTTTAATGACTGTGAAAGTCTATTGACTTTTCTGAGAAATCGAGACTGTGAAATAGTTGAGATTTTGATATTATCATATTGAACTATTTTTAACAGGTCTGAAAGGACAGTTTGTTCGAAATACAGATGGCACCTTGTCAAATTTTTATTACTATTTTTAAAATACTGATTTTATTAAAATATGAAAATAGAACCAGTATGTTATGAATAGCACATAAAGACTTTTTAAACCAAATTGAGTATTCTGAAAATAAGATAATCACAAACTAGGTGCTCTGGCACGCCGTGTAGCACGCTTTGCTCGGCTACACTGTATACGGGTGAGGAGTGTTACAGAATTTCTGTAAATTTTCTTTTGCAAATTATTTTTGAATGAATTGAGATATTAAATTGTGGCACAATTGGATTGAAATGTTTATTATGCTTTTGATTTAAATTGTTGAAAGATTAATTGTTTGTGTTTGAAATGGCAGTAAATGCTTAATAAATTGTTAAGATAGTTTTGAAACCACAGTGTCATGGCCATATATTTAAATACCTCACTAGCATGACTAGTGGGGAAAATCAATTTCAAATTTTGATTCCTTCTCTGGCTGAAGTGTTGAGGTGTGTGCCAGTAGAAGAAGAAAAAGAATGGGTTCCCATGTATTTGAGCTAGCTAGCCTTGTGATGTGACTTTTCCTTAGCTTCTGGCTATTGAGATGATATTTGTTCCGAATGGCATGATATAACTGTGTGTTTTTATGAAATTTGTTTTGAGACTTTTGAAATGAAATTGTTTGGATTAAAATCTTATAAATCATGTTTTCAATTTATATTTCATGTTCAGTTTAATTTTTTAATAAATATAATTTAAATTCCGCATAAAGCTTATTTTAATATGTTGTGCACCACTGAGTCCTAGTACTCAGCGATGGCTGTTATTGTTGTCACAGATATAGAGACCAGAGGAGCAGCAGAGTGAGCTGCTAAGGATTGAGGAGCTACCTACTCTGAAGTTTATCGGGTATATTTTATACCCTGATTGTAAAAATTATTTTGATGTATGTAATGTATGTAAACGTAGGAAATGGTCATGAGCAATTGTATAAAGCTTGTAATAAATTTTAGTTTGGATTTTTCTGATGTAAATTTTGGATTAATGTATGTAAATTGTTCTATCTTTGATGAAATATGAATGGAAATATTTTGTTTTAATTTGAATGAAATTACTTAGTAGTATTTTTTATGATGTTGAATTTTGGAATTTGAGAAATGATGTTGAAATTGGTTGGGATGGATGTTGAATTGATGAAGTTGATGAGATAAATCATTTGAAGTGCTTTTTTACTGGTATTTGAAGAACTGTTTTCTCAAAATACAGACGACACTCTGCCGAAACTTTTATAAAAATTGTGAAAAAATAAAATGGGACAAAAATCTTAACTAGTTTTCAAACTCTAAGTAAATGTTTTGACACCTATTAGAAAATGCTCACCACTCATAAAAAGTAAAAAAATTGTTTTAAAATCCTTTGTAGGGTACTTAATGAGTTATTGGTAGGTGAAGTTCGGTAGTTCATTAGGTATTCTACGGGATCATGTTATGCCTTACAGAGGGATAAGGTGTGATAAAATGGACCACATACATCATTATGTATTAGCTCCAAAATATTTTCAACCCTTAGCCCTTATTTAACAAAGGGTGATCTAGTCATTTTGTCCTGAAGGGAAGATTTACAAGTTGGAGTGGGCTCAGAGCCCAATGAGGAAAGAATCCCCATTTTCTCCAGTTTTGCAATCCTATCTTCTGCAACATGACATAACCTTAAGTGCCAAATATATTTTGAACTTGAGTTGATTTTCACCATGGCATTGCATTCATTTAGATCACTTGCATTCATTTTGTGTTTGTCATTATTATCTAAATAATAAAGACGATCATTCATATAACCCGAACCAACATATTTATTTCCAAAATAAATATTGCAAACGTCATTTGTGAATTGAAATTCATAGCCATTTCTAATGAAACTAGATATAGAAATGATGTTCTTAAAAGCATCAGGTACATATAAAATATTATCCAAACACAAAACATGTCCAAACATGTAAAAAGATTTAGATCCTATGGCTAAAGCTTCAACAGTTGAGCCATTGCCAATCCGGATTCTAACATCTCGAGAACGCAAGCTACTACTATTTGCTAGTTCCTGCATATCATAAGAAATGTGACAACTGGCACCAGTATCTAAAACTCAAGTTGTAGATGAACTATGAATATTATCAGAATCTAAATAACAAGATATGGACATACCTTCCGAAGGTCTATCCTTCTTGTCCTTCAAAGAAGCAAGATACTGTGGGCAATTTCTTTTCCAGTGCCCATCCTTCTGGCAGTGGAAACACTTTCCTTTGCCTCCATCAGCTTTAATTTTCCCTTTCAGTTTAGCAATTTTCTTGGAAGGACCAGGAATCTGAGATTTCTTTTTCTTATTGCCCTTCTTCTTGTTCGACTTTCCAGTAAAAGAAGATGCAATCAGAGCTACCTCTTTTCCTTTATTGCCTCGGCATATTCTTTTGGGCAATAATTAGCATGTTGAGTAATCCAGCCAAGGTGCATTCCTGTTTAGTCATATGGAAATTTGTCACAAAATTCCCAAAAGACTCAGGAAGGGACTGAAGTATCTAATCCGTCTACAGTTGGAAATCCATGTTAAAGTCAAGATGTTCCAGCTGCTCAATTAGCCGAATCATCTTGTGGACATGATCCCCAACATTCTGTCCCTTAGACATCCTCATGCGGAACAGCTGCCTAGATATCTCATACCTAGCATTCCTACCGTGCTGACCATACAACTCTTGTAGGTGAAGGAGGATCTCACTCGCACTCTGCATGTTCTCATGCTACTTCTGTAACTCATTACTCATGGAAGCAAGCATGTAGCACTTAGCTCTCATATCATGCTCCTTCCACTTGTCCAAAGTTTCATGTTCCTCTTGGGTGGCCTCTGGAGGTAAGGGACCAGGAACATTTGAGTCTAGAACATATCCTATATGTTTAAGGTTCAGGACAAGTTTCAAATTTCTTAGCCAATCAGACAGATTAGGTCCTGTCAACCTATTGCGATCAAGTATGCTTGCAAGGATATTAGATGGTGGTGGTTGTTCTGTGCTCATTATTATCAGAAAATTAACTGCAGAAAATAACTAGATTAATTAGTAAATGTATCATGTAATTAATCAAAATGATTATGGTCTTTTAATCAAATTGGTCCTCCCACTAACTTAGCGAATCCTACACTTCCAAAGTAGAAAACAGAAATCCTAGTTGGATGGATTTCTAGTGGGTGATCGAATTCTTATAATTCTATTGATCATCCTCAGTTATATTAATTATTGGAATTATAATAAATTATAAGTGAGCAACTCCTTGCCCATCACATCTCATGTGAGGTTCAATCCTTTACCTAGCCCCTAATGCTCAAAATCTCAGGTACATCCATTATTGACTTATCTTGCATTAGTTAAGTTGATCCCATTGAACCAATAATTATGCAAATAATTTTAATGTTCTCAGGTACATCCAACATTGGCCACCAAACCATTTACATATTTACAACATCTCATGCTTAACAATTATTCTTAAGAAAATCTCTTAAATTAATTGCATCTTATGCAAGTATTTAAAATTTCTTAAAATAATTGCCTCAATGGAGGGCCCATGTTATAATTACTTTAATTAGAGTATATCCAACTTAATCATTTGTTTAGAAGATTTTATGGTCAGACTAATTACTATTAAGGTCTCACTTTGCACATTATCCAATTAGTATGCATATATCATATACTTGCATACATTCCCATCCATCTCATGCATTCATGGATAAATAGTAAATATGGTATGATCATGGACTTTCTAAGGGATTCAATTCTGAGCCACCAAGAATTGAATTAGGGCATTCCTAGGTGCATTTCATTCATTCATTTTACAAGAGTTGCTGAAGGAGTACATAATCAATACTTGATCTTGAATTCCTCCAACTGGTCCCACCAATGCTCTTGACCTCCTTGTTCTTCTTGCAATCCAATTACATAGTAATCCTTGGCATACCAAGGCGAATTTACAAGAACTTAAATAAATGAAATTACAACACAAAATTATTACAACCTTAATAATACATGCCCAAAATAAATTAATTAATTTACAATCCCAAAGAAACATAAAAGAAATAAATCCAATCACATTGGTCTTTTATAGTTTATGATCATCCATCATGCATATCAGTATTTAATAATTAAATAAAACATACATACTTAAATTAAATTGAATATCTCATATTCAACTTAAAAATCCAGATTTGAATATGATTCAAACAAATTTAAAAATTCAGATTTGAATCACATTCAAATAACCTTCAAAATTCAGATTTGAATCACATTCAAATAATTTTTTAAAAATCAGATTTGAATCACATTCAAACAATTTCTAAAAATTTAGATTTGAATATTATTCAAATAATTTTAAAAATTTAGATTTGAATATGATTCAAACAACTTTAAAAATTCAGATTTGAATATGATTCAAATAACTTTAAAAATTCAGAATTGAATCACATTCAAACAACTTTTAAAATTCAGATTTAAATCACATTCAAACAATTTTTAAAATTCTAATTTGAATCAAAACTTAATTGTGTGGTTAAAACTCTAATTAAACAATTTAATTAGACATAGGATGAGCTTTTAGATCATACAACAATTACAAATTAAAAAGCCAAACCCTGCGCCACCCATGAAGGCCAAAGATGGTGCACCAATGATGGTGTTCATCACCCAAGCCGCCACCTTTCTTGCAACCAGCAATGGATCTATCATCTCATGATCATACTGTTAGTAGTATGCCCTAGAGCATATCATTTAGTATGTATCTTGTACATGTTTTTATTAATAAAAGGCCTTTCCACTTTTCCGTTTACATAAGATATTTATGTGTAATAGAAAAGGTCCATTGATATTTTGTTAGAGATTCTATTCATAAGTTGTTAAGAATATGAGTGACAGTATTTCTAGTACAAAGTATCATAAATAGATTCACAATCGAGGATACTTCATAATAAGGACATGACTTATCCAGAAAGATTGTATTCATGTTTGTTCCCAAGTTATTTATATGAGATATAAATAAGATGGAATGGTGAGTCTCATGCCATATGACAAACATGATAGGCACTTATAAATGATAAGTAGGCCGAACCAGTGACACTTATGACAAGCACATGAAGTTTACTCTTGTCAATATTTTGTCATAAATCATATCAGTGCATATAATCTTTAGACCTGAGATAACACAGTTATCTTGTATATAGGTAGTTTGAGCTTGATACTGCTTTCATACTTGTACTGCGTATGGGTATATGGGCATGTGTTGGCTTCTACTAGTTATATATGGAGGTAGGTGTTGATCAAGATGGAATCTGTTCCTCTAAGTAAATAGAGATAAAATCCTATGTTCATTTAATTGTTCTTGATGTTTCAAGTTCCTGGCCAGGACAGATAGATTTATTCAAAAAAGAGTTTCTGATGAGAAAAATATTTTTAATCAAGAACTGGAATTAAAAAAGAACATAATATTCATAGCAAATGGAGTTTGACATAAACCATGACTCCAGCTTGAGTTGGGATTTTGTAACAGAGAGATTCCAGTGCATGGTAACATATGATTATAGGTTCATTTAAGGTAAACCTTATTACTAATTGGGTGGCCATGGCATGCTATGCTAGGTGTTAACCATGGTCTATGAGGTGCATAAAATGATTTAGAGAAATCATTGATGGTAAGAAAGAGTTCTGATGATATTATGAGTTGATATTGTCACACCCTACCCCTCTGTAAGGCATAACATGATCCCGTAGTATACCTAATGAATTACCAACTCCGTCTACTGATAACCCATTAAATATACTACAAGGGATTTTAAAAACTTTTCTTACTTCTTTTATAGTGGTGAGCACTATTTACAAGTGTTAAAAACCTTTTCGATCTGAAGTGATAGAACTAACACATTTGAATTATTTGGAATTTCTGTAAAAATTTTGGCAGAATGCCATCTGTATTTTGGATAAAACAGTTCTTCAGAAAACCTGTAAAAAGCACTTCAATTATTTTCCAAATCTCAACTCCAACATTTTTCTCAATACAACATATTTCTCAACTCAAATCCACAGTGATTTTTCAAAAGCTGAGATATAGGAAATATAATACAAATTTTTACAAGTCAAAATAACTCATAATTATTTTACAACCTCAAGTTACAATTTGAATTTACAACTGCTCAAACCAAAACAATATGTACATACAGTGGTCATACATTACAGTACAAAATGCAAAAAGCGGTATACTCGTTATACCCGAAAAATCTCTCGCTGGAGGTACTAGCAGCCTAGTCTGCTGCCCTGTCTGTCTGTCTACCTGCGACAGCAATAAAAAGCTATCGCTGAGACAATGTCTCAGTGGTGCACAACATTAACCAAATACAACTTTAAATCACAATTCATAAACCATATAAATAGTGGATACGTAAAATCATAGTTAAATTCAAGACAATGAATGTCATAAGGAATTTAAACTCCAATTCACAAATTATCAAATTTCATAATAACACAATTTAGTCAAATAATTTAAGAATACCGTATTGCCAATTCATACACAATTTGATCAAATAACTGAATAATATCGTTTTGCAAATCAATAACACAATTCGATCAAATAACTGAATAATACAATGTTGCCAATCAATAACACAATTTAGGCCATGACACAATTTTTTTTTTCCACACATGCCGTGTTGTACACCACGACAAGACATACTCACCCCAATAATCGAAATCAATGAGGGAGGAAGCTAGCTATATAATGAGTACTCATCCACACTCACCTCAGACTGGGAAGTCAAAGAGGGAGGAACATAATCATACTCACCCCAGACTGATAAGTCAAAGAGGGAGGAATAATCACACTCACCCCATTAATGGAGGAGGAACATAGTATCAGTGTCATGCCAATTGTGAGTCAAAACAATTCCAAACATTTTATTCAAATGATCCGTAAGAATCCAATAAATTTCCAAAGTTATAATTTCATTCACAAAATGGCAACACAATTCGTAATTCACTTCAATTTCCACAAAAACCATTTACAGTGCTTTTCAATCAATAAGTATCCACCAAATACCATTCAAACAGTTTCTCACAGTTTCAAATCATTTACAATGCTTTTCAAGCAATAAATATCCATTCAAGTACCTTTCCACAATTTAAAACAATAATATACAAGTAGTCATAATTTATTTCAATTGAAAATAATTCAAAAGAAATAAATATTGTGCACAAACACAATTTAAAACAATAACATACAATTAATCATATGAAATATTATTTAGAACAAAATCAGTTTAAAACTAGTTGTGCATAAACACAATTTAAAATAATAATGTACAATAGTCATAATTCATTTTAATTGAAAAATTCAAAAGAAATAGCCATTGTGCACAAACCTCACGATGTTTGTATCTTCACAGTCCGGACTCGTGATTTCCTTCCTTTCCGTGAGTCTTTAGTAACTGAGAAACACAATTTGAAGTGTTTCAGTACTAATTTATATTGTCTCTATCGATAATGTTTGGTAATTAATTCACTGAAAGCTATTATTTGCTTAATCACCCAATATATCGACCCTCGATGTGTTCTAGGTAAATTAGGTTTTAGTGTCATTAATATGTCACATTTGATAGGGTTTTAGGGTTGGTACGTTTTACCAAACTCGTTTCCTTGTTTAGTGTATTTTAATGCAACTTGCTGAATTCCGGGATACTAGTTTGACCTAGCCGGACGGCCTAGTTCCCTCGGTTTTCGGGTTTCGGTCAAAACTACAAACTTGTAGATCTATGTCTTATGGAACGCGGTGCAAAATTTTAGGTCATTCCGAGTTAAGTAGACCGAGTTATGGTCATTATACTATTGCTGGTCAAATGGTATCAAATTAGGTGAATTTTAGGTCAATTTGGTCAACTCTGGTTCGGCCAGTTTTTGGACCCGAAATTTTGCAAGTTGTTTGACTTCCTTATGGTCATTTATGGGCTTTGGTGTCTTCATAAGACTTGTAGGTATGGGCCTTAACTATTCATGGTTAAAATTTCAGGTCAATTGGACCTGTTTTGAGTGAGTTATGGCCTAAACACTCACTGCTGCCCAATTGGTCATTTTTCAGGTCCTAATTGCACCTAATTCGAATTGGTCATTTTTTAATGTCACCATGCAAGCAGAATTTTGGTATGCTTTCTTAATGAAAGTTGGCACATTTTGTGACTATTTCCACCTCCAATTGGTCTCATACCAATTGAGGTTATACATTTAAAGTTATAGGCTAAAATGTACACTGCCTTTAGTTACCTTGCTTAACACACATCAATTACACACTTACATTACTATATGTTCACTTCCCTACCAAATCTGTTTTGGTACATTACCAAAAAAATATTCCACTTTACATTAACATCACTTTGGGCAGATTGCAATTATCCTCAATACACCAATTAAAACTCACATTTACAAGTTCTAAGTACAATCACATACACACCTAACCATTACAAATTTTTACATATACTTACACAATCAATCTATACACATATCCATCAACTCTCAAGGTCAATATTCTGCCAATACTTTCATGAACATATACATTTATTCAAGAATCTCAAGGCTGCCACAAACTCCCTCAACACCAAAGTATTTCACAATTTATCAATTTCCATCCAAATGCAAAAATCACCATATATATATATGGAATAATTTACTAGGATATTACATCACCATAACCAACATAATTCTCATCAAATATATGTACAAATACTTCATCAATACATGACTACATGGCTGCCCAAAAATGGATATCTCAATAACTCTTCAAACTTAAAAATTTCCTTCACAAAACCAACACCCATAACATGTACACAAAGTTTAACAAAGAAATCTTCAAAATGTAAACTTACCTTATGGTTGGAACTTGCCAAACCTTGATTAAACTTCTTAAATTTGGTATCAAGCTCTTCCTTATGATGTGTAGACAAACTTTCATGAAGGAACCTAAGTAATTGAAGGTGAAATGGAGGGTTAGATGAAGCTTGAATGAAAAACGTTAATGGAGGTTTTCTTCTTCTTCAATTCGGCATGGATGAGGGAATGGAGAAGATTAAGTTTTCAGATGGCATTATGGACTTACACCTGCCCCACTTCATGTTTAGTTTATTCATTAGTGGCCCACTCACACCATTTAATTATATAATAAGCTTAAATGTGTTATTTACACATTTTTCACTCCATTTTTGGCTATTTGTATTAGGTACCACCAAATTAATTTTTCATTTTATTTTCTAAGTGTAATATTATTTATTTTCAATGGACATTTAGGTCAAAAGGCAATTCGGGATGTCAAATGACCATAATGCCCCTGTTCGGGTTGCATTCCTGATTTTTCGATAATACTGGGTTTTGTCTGTTTTTCGATTTCTCACTTTTCTTTGTACTAATTATTTAATTTTTCTTTGATCTTCCTAATGATATTTATTCTTCAATAAGGGTCTATTTAAGTCCAAAAAAATGTTTTCCAGGTTCCATGATCCAGGGCTAGTCAACGGTCCACGCCGTGACTTCCCGGTGCGGTCACCCATCGCTAGGGTTTCCAGCTCACTTAACTTGGTTACATTTCTTTGCTATTATTTTTCCTTTGTTTTTCTTGTATTTTATTTTCTTGTATTTCATTATTTTATGTCTCCTCACTCATATTGAAGTGTAGTTCTAGGCATCCTAGTCATCCATAAAGATCGGTCACCGAATAAAGAGAACGCACTACCGAACTTAGGGGTGTTACAATTCTCCCCCCCTTAAATAAATTTCGTCCGCGAAATTTTACCCAATAGCTATCTTACAATAGTCATACGTTTATTTTCTCCTTTCTATATGATCGTATAATCTTCTTTTCCTCAAATTTGTATAAGACTTTTAACAATCTAATACAACGTTTAATTTGTTTGTATAATACTAATCTCCTCTTACTATTGTGTTGTCTAATATTTCGGTTCACTTTCCTTATTGAATGACACTTGAGGTCATGTTAGAATCATTCATCAGTCATTGGTCCTCTGACCATTCTAGTCCATAGTCTTCCTCACATTCGTAATATTTCTTTGTTATATATGAATCAACTGTTCAAATCTCTACTTCTATAACTCTTTTTATCTGTCAATATTCTATAACTGACTTCTTTTTGTACTGAACTATAACCTTTCGATATTCTAACTTTTAAGTTTTAGATCCCTAAGTAGGATTTTCAAACTTATTTCTAACAATTAAATTCTGTCCTGGCATAACTATACCAAAACAGATGCCGTTGGTAACTATTCTTAGCTAGGTATACTATCGGGTAGTACGTAGCTCTACACAATAATCTCAAGTCAGTACTGTAATCTGTAGCTTACAGTATAAACATCAAGAACATTGCATAGTTACTACGATACATCCCAATAGATCAAATTTTCCTATCTTTTATCCTTTTTGAATTCACTGATATTCGAATCTTATTCTGATTACAATATCCATTAGCAATTTCTAACAGTAACCTCCTTGCCCTTATCAAGAGCAATTCCATTACTGCATCCTACTTTTACATCCTCTTGCCTTACATTAAGTAGGCTCACTAATTAACTTTATAATTTATGGTGTGTTAGAAAATACTTTTCGCCTATAAACTCTTTCAAAACTAATTTCACTTATTATCACAATCTTTATCTTAAGGACTAATCACTAGTGCATCAAAATTTATTCCCCTGTAAAGGAATAACAACAGAACATGCAGTTCTAACACTAACATAAAAGTATGCAAACTCCAGGTCAAACAATACATATATATATCTTAGTTGCTAATTGAGAAAGTACCAGCAATAATGTCAAAAGTCTCAGCCTCTTCTCTCTGCCGTATAGCGTATACTCCAGCTGGAGCATCACCCTGTTCTGGCTGATTCACAGTACTCTAACTTCTAGGTGTACTACCCCTACCTCTACCTCTGCCTCTACTAACTGATGGTGAACTATTTGGGGTAGAAACTTGGGTTGATCCCTTTGGTGTAGTAAATGATCCAGAACGACCTGGATTTACACAATCCCTAGCAAAATGGCCAGTCTCTCCACAGTTAAAACATGCTCCTACGGCTCTATAACATACCCCACTATGTGGTTTACCACAAGTTTCACAAAGTCGATCTGATAGCGCATTCCTGGGTTTCTGTTGAGTTTGCTGATCCGATCGAGGTGGTTTCTGTCGAAAAGATCTATCTCTACCGGACTTCTTACTATCTCTGTCGTATCCCCCAAAGTTTTTCCTCTTTCCAGTAGGACCACTAGAACTCTGTTCTGCTGACTTTCCCTCTTTTTCTGTCTTCTCTGATTTCTTTTTCTCAAGAGCCGCTTCAGATTCAATTCTTTCTAATTCTAGTGCTTGAGAAATAAGTTCAGAGAAGTTGTTATGTTTGAATCCGACCACTTGTAATCTGATACTAGGCTTCAAGCCGGTTTCAAACCTCTTACATCTCTCCCACTGGTAGAAAGTAGACTTCTTGCATAATGGCTCAAAGTGAAAATTCCCTTTCATATTCAGCCACCGACCGCTCCCTGCTTTGGACTTAGGAACTCTTGCGACTTCCGGTCTACATAAGCATCGAGGACATATTTCGCATGAATTCCCGAGGAAGTCATTCCATGTTAGCACCGCAGTTCTACTGCATCATGGGGAATGGTTTTCCACCGATTATAAGCATCTCCTGTAGTAAGGATACCGAGTACTCAACCGAGCTCTTCAGACAATGCGCTTTCTTGAATACCCTATCCATCCTCTCTAACCACTGCTCACCTTCTAGAGGATCTATCGTCCCTTGAACTCTGTAGCCCCATACTTCATCAATTTGTCATATTGTCTAGCGTAAGATCGTGGTTGTACCATCGTGTCTCAGATTGGGACTTGAGTAGGCACATTACCACCATTTGTTGGAACATTGCACCGTCACGAGCGAATCGAGCAGTAGAATTGCGATCATGGGGTCTGTCTTTGAACCACTAACATTATGTAGGCCTAGGGCTTCCCCTTGCACCTCAGCCTCAATAGATTGATCGACTAAACGATCACCCTCTTCCATAGTCAATGCAAGGATTTTAGATCTCCTGAACAATAATACAAGGAGATTTCCTCCCGTTAGTGCATATTTATAATGTCATGTACTGTCTGTATCAAACAATGATATTGAGCAGTTATGCGTGAAGAAAGAATATTCAAATAACATGTGAAAACAGAATTTAAAAACTTTGCTCGATACCACTAAAACATGTCACACCCTACCCTCTGTAAGGCATAACATGATCCGTAGTATACCTAATGAATTACCAACTCCGCTTCATCGATAACCCATTAAATATACTACAAGGGATTTTAAAACTTTTCTTACTTCTTTTACATGGTGAGCACTATTTATAGGTGTTAAAAACCTTTTTGATCCAAGTGATAGAACTAACACATTTGAATTATTTGGAATTTCAGAAAATGTTGGCGAATGCCATCCGTATTTTGGATAAAACAGTTCTTCAGAAAACCTGTAAAAAGCACTTCAATTATTTTCCAAATCTCAACTCCAACATTTTTCTCAATACAACATATTTCTCAACTCAAATCCACAGTGATTTTTCAAAAGCTGAGATATAGGAAATATAATACAAATTTTTACAAGTCAAAATAACTCATAATTATTTTACAACCTCAAGTTACAATTTGAATTTACAACTGCTCAAACCAAAACAATATGTACATACAGTGGTCATACATTACAGTACAAAATGCAAAAAGCGGTATACTCGTTATACCCGAAAAATCTCTCACTGGAGGTACTAGCAGCCTAGTCTGCTGCCCTGTCTGTCTGTCTACTCATGATAAAGAATAAAGCTATCATTTGAGACAATGTCTCAGTGGTGCACAACATTAACCAAATACAACTTTAAATCACAATTCATAAACCATATAAATAGTGGATACGTAAAACCATAGTTAAATTCAAGACAATGAATGTCATAAGGAATTTAAACTCCAATTCACAAATTATCAAATTTCATAATAACACAATTTAGTCAAATAATTTAAGAATACCGTATTGCCAATTCATACACAATTTGATCAAATAACTGAATAATATCGTTTTGCAAATCAATAACACAATTCGATCAAATAACTGAATAATACAATGTTGCCAATCAATAACACAATTTAGGCCATGACACAATTTTTTTTTTCCACACATGCCGTGTTGTACACCATGACAAGACATACTCAACCCAATAATCGAAATCAATGAGGGAGAAAGCTAGCTATATAATGAGTACTCATCCACACTCACCTCAGACTGGGAAGTCAAAGAGGGAGGAACATAATCATACTCACCCCAGACTGATAAGTCAAAGAGGGAGGAATAATCACACTCACCCCATTAATGGAGGAGGAACATAGTATCAGTGTCATGCCAATTGTGAGTCAAAACAATTCCAAACATTTTATTCAAATGATCCGTAAGAATCCAATAAATTTCCAAAGTTATAATTTCATTCACAAAATGGCAACACAATTCGTAATTCACTTCAATTTCCACAAAAACCATTTACAGTGCTTTTCAATCAATAAGTATCCACCAAATACCATTCAAACAGTTTCTCACAGTTTCAAATCATTTACAATGCTTTTCAAGCAATAAATATCCATTCAAGTACCTTTCCACAATTTAAAACAATAATATACAAGTAGTCATAATTTATTTCAATTGAAAATAATTCAAAAGAAATAAATATTGTGCACAAACACAATTTAAAACAATAACATACAATTAATCATATGAAATATTATTTAGAACAAAATCAGTTTAAAACTAGTTGTGCATAAACACAATTTAAAATAATAATGTACAATAGTCATAATTCATTTTAATTGAAAAATTCAAAAGAAATAGCCGTTGTGCACAAACCTCTGATGACTGTCTTCCTGGTCTGGACTCAGTGTTTCCTTCCCTTTCCCTGAGTCTTTAGTAACTGAGAAACACAATTTGAAGTGTTTCAGTACTAATTTATATTGTCTCCATCGATAATGTTTGGTAATTAATTCACTGAAAGCTATTATTTGCTTAATCACCCAATATATCGACCCTCGATGTGTTCTAGGTAAATTAGGTTTTAGTGTCATTAATATATCACATTTGATAGGGTTTTAGGGTTGGTACATTTTACCAAACTCGTTTCCTTGTTTAGTGTATTTTAATGCAACTTGCTGGATTCCGGGATACTAGCTTGACCTAGCCAGACGGCCTAGTTCCCTCTATTTTCGGGTTTCGATCAAAACTACAAACTTGTAGATCTATGTCTTATGGACCTCAGTGCAAAATTTTATGTCATTCCGAGTTAAGTAGACCGAGTTATGGTCATTATACCATTGCTAGTCAAATGGTATCAAATTAGGTGAATTTTAGGTCAATTTGGTCAACTCTGGTTCGGCCAGTTTTTGGACGCGAAATTGTGCAAGTTGTTTGACTTGCTTATGGTCATTTATGGGCTTTGGTGTCTTCATAATACTTGTAGGTATGGGTCTTAACTATTCATTGTTAAAATTTCAGGTCAATTGGACCTGTTTTGAGTGAGTTATGGCCTAAACACTCACTGCTGCCCAATTGGTCATTTTTCAGGTCCTAATTGCACCTAATCCGAATTGGTCATTTTTTTATGTCACCATGCAAGTAGAATTTTGGTATGCTTTCTTAATGAAAGTTGGCACATTTTGTGCCTAGTTCCACCTCCAATTGGTCTCATACCAATTGAGGTTACACATTTAAAGTTATAGGCTAAAATGTACACTGCCTTTAGTTATCTTGCTTAACACACATCAATTACACACTTACATTACTATATGTTCACTTCCCTACCAAATCTGTTTTGGTACATTACCAAAAACATATTCCACTTTACATTAACATCACTTTGGATAGATTGCAATTATCCTCAATGCACCAATTAAAACTCACATTTACAAGTTCTAAGTACAATCACATACACACCTAACCATTACAAATTTTTACATATACTTACACAATCAATCTATACACATATCCATCAACTCTCAAGGTCAATATTCTGCCAATACTTTCATGAACATATACATTTATTCAAGAATCTCAAGGCTGCCGCAAACTCCCTCTACACCAAAGTATTCCACAATTCATCAATTTCCATCCAAATGCAAAAATCACCATATATATATATGGAATTATTTACTAGGATATTACATCACCATAACCAACATAATTGTCATCAAATATATGTACAAATACTTCATCAATACATGACTACATGGCTGCCCAAAAATGGATATCTCAATAACTCTTCAAACTTAAAAATTTCCTTCACAAAACCAACACCCATAACATGTACACAAAGTTTAACAAAGAAATCTTCAAAATGTAAACTTACCTTATGGTTGGAACTTGCCAAATCTTGATTGAACTTCTTAAATTTGGTATCAAGCTCTTCCTTATGATGTGAAGACAAACTTTCATGAAGGAACCTAAGTAATTGAAGGTGAAATGGAGGGTTAGATGAAGCTTGAATGAAAAACGTTAATGGAGGTTTTCTCCTTCTTCAATTCGGCATGGATGAGGGAATGGAGAAGATTAAGTTTTCAGATGGCATTATGGACTTACACCTGCCCCACTTCATGTTTAGTTTATTCATTAGTGGCCCACTCACACCATTTAATTATATAATAAGCTTAAATGTGTTATTTAAACATTTTTCACTCCATTTTTGGCTATTTGTATTAGGTACCACCAAATTAATTTTTCATTTTATTTTCTAAGTGTAATATTATTTATTTTTAATGGACATTTAGGTCAAAAGGCAATTCGGGATGTCAAATTACCATAATGCCCCTGTTCGTGTTGCATTCCCGATTTTTCGGTAATACCGGGTTTTGTCTGTTTTTCGATTTCTCACTTTTCTTTGTACTAATTATTTAATTTTTCTTTGATCTTCCTAATGATATTTATTCTTAAATAAGGGTCTATTTAAGTCCCAAAAAATGTTTTCCAGGGTTCCCCGCAGTCCAGGGCTAGTCAACGGTCCATGCCGTGACTTCCCGGTGAGGTCACCCATCGCTAGGGTTTCCAGCTCACTTAACTTGGTTACATTTCTTTGCTATTATTTTTCCTTTGTTTTTCTTGTATTTTCTTTTCTTGTATTTCATTATTTTATGTCTCCTCACTCATATTGAAGTGTAGTTCTAGGCATCCTAGCTGTCCGGACAGCACTGGTCACCGAAACAGTAGAACGCACTACCGAACTTAGGGGTGTTACAGATATCATATCTCATTGCCAATTAGTGATGAGCCTAGTAAGTCACACACATACATAAGTAATCACCTAATTAAATATGATTTAATTAATTAATTAAAGAGTTTAATTGATTAATTAAATAGATTTGGTTTGCAATTAGATTGCGAAGTCCCTAGCATGACTTGAAACCAAATATAAGTTGTTGGATGTACAGTATAAGTTAAATTTATATTTAAAGTGTTTAAATATGAATTTAATTAATGAGAAATTAATTAAAAAAGATTAATTAATTGATTTATATTTGATATAAATTGATTAGAAGAAGAGAAATAATTATTTTGGGTTGAGAACTCAAAATTAACACACAGGGGCATTTTGGTCATTTCACACTGTGACATGTGGCACCATGAGATGGTGACACATGGCATTACACATAAGCTTGCCAAATGTCTTTTAATCATGTAAGATGATTAAAATTAAGATTAAATATAGGTTTGACACTTGGCACAATGTGATTGGGTCAATTGAACCTAGAACCAATCAAAGGGTGACATGTGGCAAGGGCTTAATGTATTAACCTAACTATATAAGTGTTGTTATGAAGAGAAAAAAATACAACCAGCAGCCACTCCTCCTTTGTCACGCCATTTTGAAGCTCTCCCTCTCTTCTTCTTCATCTCTCATCTATTCCAAGCGATTAGCAAACAATCTCTTGAATTAAAAATACTAGAAATCATTTCTAGTGTCCTGTTTACATCTTTAATCTCTTAAAAGGCAGAACTTGATTTTCTAAATAATAGAAAAAGTTTTAGAAGCTGTTCAAGGGCTGCCATAGGTGTTCTTGGTGTGGACAAGCTAGAGGGACAACATCTGGTGTCCTAAAGACGCATCTCAAAGACGCAAATACACTGCAGTGCATCAAGAGGTTAGTGTGTTTGTTCTTGATTTAATCTAGGGTTCTAAAATTAATCTGATTAATTTTAAAATCGTAAATGGCAAATACAGATCTAAAAAACATATTAAAAGAGTTTTAATATGTTGTTTATCATTGAAATCAAATAGATAAAAATAAATCTTGCATGATGCATGTGACCCTAGGTGAAAAATTATTGAATTCAATGGTGTAAACTTGTGTTTTTCATGCTTCCGCTCCTTCAATTGGTACCAGAGCCACTATATTTGCTATTTAGATTGTTGATTATATGATTTCATTGTGTGTTTTGATCATGAGATGATTTATCCATTGCTGGTTGCAGTGGATGTGTGGCGGCTTACAAGAGAACACCTTCATGATGCGCAAGGTTCGTGGCTTCATGGGTGGCTCAAGGTTTGGCTTTTTAATTTGTAATTGTTGTATGATCTAAAAGCTCATCCTATGTCTAATTAAATTGTTTAATTAGAATTTCAATCACACAATTAAATTTTGATTCAAATCAAAATTTTAAAAATTTTTTGAATGTGATTCAAATTTGAATTTTAAAAGTTGTTTGAATGTGATTCAAATCTGAATTTTTAAAGTTGTTTGAATCATATTTAAATATGATTTTTTAAAGTTGTTTGAATAATATTCAGATCTGAATTTTTAAAAATTGTTTGAATGTGATTCAAATCTGATTTTTTAAAAATTGTTTGAATGTGATTCAAATCTGAATTTTTAAGGTTGTTTGAATGTGATTCAAATCTGAATTTTTAAATTTGTTTGAATGAGATTCAAATCTGAATTTTTAAATTTATTTGAATCATATTCAAATATGGATTTTTAAGTTGAATATGAGATATTCAATTTAATTTAAGTATGTATGTTTTATTTAATTGTTAAATAGTGATATGCATAATGGTTGATCATGGACTATAAAAGACCAATGTGATTGGATTTATTTTTTTATGTTTCTTCGGGATTGTAAATTAATTAATTTATTTTAATTTATTTTGGGCATGTATTATTAAGTTTGTAATAATTTTTGGGTTGTAATTTCATTTAATTAATTCTTGTAAATTCGCCTTGGTATGCCAAGGATTACTATGTAATAATGGATTGCAAGAAGATCAAGGAGGTCAAGAGCATTGGTGGGACCAGTGGGAGGAATTCAAGATCAAGTGTTGATTATGTACTCCTTCAGCAACTCTTGTAAAATGAATGAATGAAATGCACCTAGGAATGCCCTAATTCAATTCTTGGTGGCTCAGAATTGAATCCCTTAGAAAGTCCATGATCATACCATATTTACAGCTTATCCATGAATGCATGAGATGTATGGGAATGTATGCAATTATATGATATAAGCATGCTAAATGGATAATGTGCAAAGTGAGACCTTAATAGTAATTAGGATGACCATAAAATCTTCCAAACAAACGATTAAGTTGGAAATGCTATAATTAAAGTAATTATAACATGGGCCCTCCATTGAGGCAATTATTTTAAGAAATTTTAAATACTTGCATAAGATGCAATTAATTTAAGAGATTTTCTTAAGAATAATTATTAAGCATGAGATGTTGTAAATATGTAAATGGTTTGGTGCCCAATATTGGATGTATCTGAGGACATTAAAATTATTTTCATAATTACTGGCTCAATGGGATCAATTTAACTAATGCAAGATTAGTCAATAATAGATGTACCTGAGATTTTGAGCATTAGGGGCTAGGTAAAGGATTGAACTTCACATGAGATGTGATGGGCAAGGAGTTGCTCACTTATAGTTTATTGTAATTCCAATAACGGATGTACCTGAGGATGATCAATAGAATTATAAGAATTCAATCACCCACTAGAAATTCATCCAACTAGGATTTCCATTTTCTACTTTGGAAGTGTAGGATTCGCTAAGTTAGTGGGAGGACCAATTTGATTAAAAGACCATAATCATTTTGGTTAATTACTTGATACATTTACTAATTAATCTGGTTATTTTTTGTAGTTAATTTTCTGATAATAATGAGCACAGAACAACCACCACCATCCAATATAAGGAGCATACTTGATCGCCATAGGTTGACAGGACCTAATCTCTCTGATTGGCTAAGAAATTTGAAACTTGTCCTGAACCTTGAACATATAGGATATGTTCTAGATTCAAATGTTCCTGGTCCCTTACCTCCAGAGGCCACTCAAGAGGAACATGAAACTTTGGACAAGTGGAAGGAGCATGATATGAGAGCTAAGTGTTACATGCTTGCTTCCATGAGTAATGAGTTACAGAAGCAGCATGAAAACATGCAGAGTGCAAGTGAGATCCTCCTTCACCTACAAGAGTTGTATGGTGAGCACAGTAGGAATGCTAGGTATGAGATATCTAGGCATCTGTTCCGCATGAGGATGTCTGAGGGACAGAATGTTGGAGATCATGTAACACCCCTATTTGTATAGCCTAGTAGATTTCACTGTTCCGGTTACCGGTGTCGGTCCGGACAAGTAAGGGGATTAGAACCATACTTAAGACAACTAGAGAAGCCATAAACACAAATAATTAGTAATGTTCAATTAGTTAAGTATAAATAAGAAAAAACGAAACACAAGAAGTTAAACGAGCCAAGAGTCACAGCGTTGGGTGACCTCCTCGGGAACGACTGCGAAGTCATTTTAAACTTAAATTTTGAACCGTAAAATGTGACGATGCGGTCCTTAGGACCATTATTGAAACAGTGGAAAAGAGAAAATCACGAAAAATAACTGTTAAGCCAGTCAAATAATTAGGTCAGGGAGCCGGAAGAAATATGGAGTTATTTGCAAACCGGGATGAACCGGCGAGGGGCAATTTGGTCAATTGACCCCGAGAGCTGACTCCTGACCTAACTGTCAAAAAAAATTAGAGAAAAAAAAATTTTGGAATCGAGAATTAAATTAAAGAACTAATAGAAAAATAGAAAAAAAAAGGAAAAATCAAAAAGTAAATAGGTGATGACATCATGCATGACCTCATGCATGATGCCATAACTAAACTAATTAATTTAATTAATTAATTGAAAATTTTGTGGTCTTCCATAACTAAAATAAATAAATAAAACAAAAGAAAAAAAAATAGAAAATCTCTTCTTCTTTCTTCTTCCTTGCCGCCCCACTTTCCTCCCAAGTTCCTCCATGAATGGTCCTCCATTTAAGCTTACATTTAAGCTTAATTCTCTTCACTTAATCCAAATAACTCCCTTAAAAACCTCCCTAGAGCTTGTTAGTGCAACTAAAGAAGAAGATTACAAGAAGAAAGAAGAGTTAAGATAGTGATTTGAAGCTTTAAGTTGAGGTTAGTGTGCTAACTTACCATTTTACTTCTTTAAATGCATAATTAGTTGTGAAAGTGAGCTTAGAACTTGATTAAATGAAACAAACATGGGAGAAGGACCAAACTGAAATTTCAGCCTGGTTGAGGGGAGTATGAAATTGTATGGGTTGATGCATTAGAATGAGTTTAAAAGCTTTGATTAGTTGAATGGTTAAGGTTAAGTGCACTAATTGTGATTAAATGCATGAGATGGATGAGTTAGGGTTTGTGAACCAAATTTTGGAGAAATGCTTAAATGATGACTTTGGTCTATTGTGAGATGAAAAATGGTCAATAATGACCAAAAGAGATGTGTGGAAATTGTGAGAATGAAAGTTAAATTCGTAGGGCAAATGGTCATGCTGCTGGCAGCATGACCAAGCCAACTTTGAAGGACCAAAATGGAAATTTTCCAAGTCCAATTGATATGACACCAATTGGGGATGAAAATAGACATAAAATAGCACAATTTTCATTAAAGAATCATGGCCAAAAACTGAGTAAAACTTAGTGAACCAATTGACCAAAGTGAAATGAGAGCAGGCTGCCACTGCACAAATTGACCAAATGAACAGTATTTGTTCATTTGGTCATAACTCGAGCTAGACAGGTCAAATTGACCTGAAATTTTACCAGTGGTTAGATGAGATATAGACCTAAAACTTTCATGAAGAACACAAACCCAAATTATGCCATTAACCCATTCAAATTATTGAGCAAAGTTGAGTTACTGTACCTGCAAAACTGCAGAATTGCCATTTGAGCAGTAATGTTTGAATGGCTATAACTCTCTCTAGAAAACTCAGATTTAGGTGATTCTTGAACCGATGGAAACCTAAGACACAGTAGAACATTTCATATGAAGAAAGTTAGACCAAATTATATACTTAACTTGATCAAATTACTGAACAAAATTGGATCAAAAATCTGCTAGAACCAAAATATCGGTATGAACAGTGCACGTGAACAGTAATTGTATTTTAGCTATAACTTGAGCTACAAAACTCCGATTGAGGTGATACAAAAATGAGAATACACTTAAGACAATAAGAAACATTTTCTATGAAGGAAGGTTTGCCAAATTCTAACAGTAGATTGACCAATGGAATAGTGCAACTAAGAGCACCAAAACTAAAATTTGACAATTTGGCCAAAATGACTTAAGCTTTGAGAAACTGACCAAAACCAACAAGTTTGGTGACCAAAATGTGGTATGTGGGTGAAGTTGGAGTTCCCATACCTATTAAGCCTTAAAAAGTCAACAATTTGACTTGAATAGTATAGTGAATAGTAACCCGAAATACAAAAACTTTGAGAACGTCAAATTTAACGCAATAAAGCTAGATAAAAATGAAGTTAAGTTTATTTTTGGATTTATGCTAAGTTATGGTACTGAAACACTGTGAAACTGTGTGTTTCAGCTGAAAAAGACTTGGAAACTCAAAGAGACTGAGTCAAGTCTTCAAGGCGACTCCAGTCAGGTTTGTGCACAATAATAATTGTTTAAATATTTTAATCTCAAAAATTTGACTTCTTTGATTAATTATGTATTGTGTTGCCATTTTATAATCGTAAATGTGACTTTGGAAAGTGATCAGATTTCTCATAAATTGTTTGCATAAATTGTTTTGAATGGATTTTATGTTCACACTTAGCATGACAGTACCACATTATTCCTCCTCCACTCATGGGGTTGAGATCATTTATTTTCCTCCCTCTCTGGCTTGCCAGTTAAGGTTGTAGATCGGATGAGTACTCATTAGCTATCTAGCCACCTCCTTCATTGATTTCGATTAATGGGGTCGAGATTGCTTTATCGTGGTGTACAACACGGCATTGATCGGAAATTTTATGTCATGGCTTAAGTTGTGCATGACTTTGGCAACACTGTGTTTATGAAATTGTTTGACTAAACTGTGTTTAATAGATTATTCGACAAAATGGTGTTATTATGAACTTTATTATTTGTGAAATGTGATTGAGAAACATTTAAATTGTGTTTGGCAATGAATGCTTTATTTATTGTATTTTAAATTTTTATTGTACACCACTGAGTATTTTTATACTCAGCGATAGCTTATTTTGCTGTCGCAGATAAGAGCAAGGAGAAAGCAGTAGAGTGAGCTGCTGTTAAATCGAGGACTACTCTGACCATTTTGTACGGGTATTATTTTATACCCTTGTAGATAATCTTGATGTAAATATAAAAGTGTTGTATGTATTAATGTAGTTGAGCAGTTGTAAATAAATTGTAATAATATTATTTTGGATTTTCTTCTGTAAATTTAATATTTGTACATATGAATTTCCTGCTTTATGCTTTGTGAATGGAGATATTAAATATTTTGGGATGAGAAATTTTAATTTGTATTGAGAAATTATTTTGAAGTGCATTGAATTGAGATGATTGAGTTACTGAAAGATGGGAGTTGTGAAATATTTTTGGAAGTGTTTTTTTTTTTTAGGTATTTGAAGAACTGGTTTCTCCAGTTTCAAACGGAACTCTGTCAAAATTTTTATAAAATTTGCGGCAAAATTTAAATGGACAAAAATTTTTACTAGTCTTTAAGCTTTGAATAAATGGTTTTTAATTCGCACTAAAATGCTTACCACTTCCAAAATGTAAGAAAATCATTTTAAAATCTCTTGTAGTGTACTTAGTGAATTATCGGTAGATGAAGTTCGGTAGTTCATTAAGTATTCTACGGGAACATGTTATGCCTTATAGAGGGGTAAGGTGTGACAGATCATGTCCACAAGATGATTCGGCTGATTGAGCAGTTGGAACATCTTGACTTCAACATGGATTTCCAACTACAGACGGATTTGATCCTTCAGTCCCTTCCTGAGTCTTTTGGAAATTTTGTGACAAATTTCCATATGACTAAATAGGAATGCACTTTAGCTGGTTTACTCAATATGCTGGTTATTCCCCAAAAGAATATGCTAGGCAATAAAGGAAAAGAGGTAGCTTTGATTGCATCTTCTTCAGCTGGAAAGTCCAACAAGAAGAAGGGCAATAAGAAAAAGAAACCTCAGATTCCTGGTCCTTCCAAGAAAATAGCTAAACAAAAAGAGAAGACTAAAGCTGATGGAGGCAAAGGAAAGTGTTTCCACTGCCAGAAGGATGGGCACTGGAAAAGAAACTGCCCAGAGTATCTTTCTTCTCTGAAGGACAAGAAGGATAAACCTTCGGAAGGTATGTACATATCTTGTTATTTAGATTCTGATGATACTCATAGTTCATCTACAGCTTGGATTTTACATACTGGTGCCAGTTTTCACATTTCTAATGATATGCAAGAACTAGCAAATAGTAGCACCTTGCGTTCTCAAGATGTTAGAGTCTAGATTGGCAATGGTTCAACTGTTGAAGTTTTAGCCATAGGATCTAAATCTTTTTACATGTTTGGACATGTTTTGTGTTTGGATAATATTTTATATGTACCTGATGTTAGTAGTATGCCCTAGAGCATATCATTTAGTATGTATCTTGTACATATTTTTATTAATAAAAGGCATTTCCACTTTTTCGTTTACATAATATATTTATGTGTAATAGAAAAGGTCCATTGATATTTTGTTAGAAATATTATTCTTAAGTTGTTAAGAATATGAGTGACAATATTTCTAGCACAAAGTATCATAAATAGGTTCACAATCGAGGATACTTCATAATAAGGACATGACTTATCCAGAAAGATTGTATTCATGTTTGTTCCCAAGTTATTTATATGAGATATAAATAAGATGGAATGGTGAGTCTCATGCCATATAACAAACATGATAGGCACTTATAAATGATAAGTAGACCGAACCAGTGACACTTATGACAAGCACATGGAGTTTACTCTTGTCAATGTTTTGTCATAAATCATATCAGTGCATATAATCTTTAGACCTGAGATAGCATAGTTATCTTGTATATAGGTAGTTTGAGTTTGATACTGCTTTCATACTTGTACTGTGTATGGGTATATGGGCATCTGTTGGCTCCTACTAGCTATATATGGAGGTAGGTGTTGATCAAGATGGAATCTGTTCCTCTAAGTAAATAGAGATAAAATCCTATGTTCATTTAATTGTTCTTGATGTTTCAAGTTCTGCCAGGACAGATAGATTTATTCAGAAAAGAGTTTCTGATGAGAAAATCTTTTTAATCAAGAACTGGAATTAAAAGAGAACATAAAATTCATAGCAAATGGAGTTTGACATAAACCATGACTCCAGCTTGAGTTGGGATTTTGTAACAGAGAGATTCTAGTGCATGGTAACATATGATTATAGGTTCATTTAAGGTAAACCTTATTACTAATTGGGTGGCCATGGCATGCTATGCTAGGTGTTAACCATGGTCTATGAGGTTCATAAAATGATTTAGAGAAATCATTTATGGTAAGAAAGAGTTCTGATGGTATTAAGAGTTGATATCATGTCTCATTGCCAATTAGTGATGAGCCTAGTAAGTCACACACATACACAAGTTATCACCTATTTAAATATGATTTAATTAATTAATTAAAGAGTTTAAATTGATTAATTAAATAGGTTTGGTTTGCAATTAGATTGCAAAGTCCCTAGCATGACTTGAAACCAAATCTAGATTGTTGGATGTATAATATAAGTTAAATTTATATTTAAAGTGTTTAAATATGAATTTAATTAATGAGAAATTAATTAATTGAGATTAATTAATTAATTTATATTTGATATAAATTAATTAGAAGAAGAAAATAATTATTTTGGGTTAAGAACTCAAAATTAAGACATAGGGGCATTTTGGTCATTTTATAATGTGACACGTGGCACCATGAGATGGTGACACATGGGATTACACATAAGCTTGCCAAATGTTTTTTTAATCATGTAAGATGATTAAAATCAAGATTAAATATAGGTTTGACACTTGGCACAATGTGATTGGGTCACTTAAACCTAGAGCTAATCAAAGGGTGACATGTGGCAAGGGTTTAATGTGTTAACCTAGCTATTTAAGTGTTATTATGAGAAAATAAAACACAACCAGCAGCCACACTCCATTGTCACGCCACTTTGAGGGTTTTCATCTCTTCTTCTTCATCTCTTATCAATTCAAAGAGATTAGCCATCAATCTCTTGAATTAAGAACACTAGAAATTGTTTCTAGTGTCCTGTTTACATCTTTAATCTCTTAAAAGGCAGAACTTGATTTTCTAATTAATAAAAAAAGCTTTAGAAGCTATTCAATGGCTGCCATAGGTGTTCTTGGTGTGGACAAGCTAGAGGGACAACATCTGGTGTCCTGAAGACTAATCTCAAAGGCGCAGACACGCTGCAGTGCATCAAGAGGTTAGTGTAATCGTTCTTGATTTAATCTAGGGTTCTAAAATTAATCTGATTAATTTAAAAATCTTAAATGGCAAATACAGATCCAAAAACATATTAAAAGAGTTTTAATATGTTGTTTATCATTGAAATCAAATAGATAAAAATAAATCTTGCATGATGCATGTGACCCTAGGTGAAAATTTTTGAATTCAATGGTATAAACTTGTGTTTTTCACGCTTCCATTCCTTCAATTGGTATCAGAGCCACTATATTTGCCATTTAGATTGATGTTTATATGATTTAATTGTGTGTTTGATCATGAGATCAAAAGTTTATTGCTGGTTGCAAAGTCAAGGTGGCGGCACAAATGATGAACACTATGGTGCGCATGGTTGATGTGTGACACCCCTTACCCGTCTACAGTGTAACCGAGCAAGCTATGCCACACGGTGTACTGGCACACTCTATTTTACCTTAATTAATTTTTGTCAAGGTTTTGAATATAGTTTGTGAAATATAGTTCATATATTGAAATTATAATTTATTTGAGGTTCCAAAAATTTTATAGAAAATCCGGCAGAGTACCGGCTAAAAATGGAGAAAACAGTTCTTCGGAACCTGTTAAAAATACTTCCAAAATTTGTATTCAATCATCTCAAACTCCAATATCCAAAATCTCAACAATATTTCTCAATTTCAGTTCTCAATAACCTTTTCATTTCTCAAACATCCATTTCTCATAATACTCATATACAAGCAATAAATAAATGCTCAAATTTTGCATTCATAGTCATAACTTTCATTATTTACATGAACATCAAAATATATTACATAAGTTCAAATACATATGAGAAAGTAAAAATATGCTACAAAATATCAAAATGACACCTAGTGTCCTACCAATGCACTGCAGAAGTTGAGGTGACAAGGACACTGTGCAGAACTGCAGGATGGACTCACCCAGTCTGTGGTTTACTAGGCTCACGATCGGGATCTCCAGTACCTACGCGTGGCAAAACTAACGCGCTAAGCAATAATGCTTAGTGGTGCAATAATATAATAAAAGAAAATAGCAAGAATTTAAATGTGTAGTGAATGTATATGTTTTATTTGTTTGGTATTGGTATATCATTTACTTTGTCCACTTTTATTCATTTGGTTGCCCTAAGTAACCTACACTAGACGACTGGACTGGATAACGGGTAAACTGGCACTGGGTATATAGTATCTCGGGCCGTCACACCATCGGTCACATATGCATCTCCGGCAGTAACAGCTAACAAGTCAGAATAATATCAGGCACAAGGCCAAGACTCAATACAAAGTCAGAATGGCTAAAAGCCATGAAATCACGGAATGGCATATTGCCATGTGCAGTACTGCTAACTGAACCCTATTGGCATGCCAAACTATCCAAACCAATCTTGTTAGGTATACTAGGGCATTCGATACTTTAAAATTCTTCAATCTTTGAATTTCAAGTTTTGGTGTCACTATTCACCTCTTTGGTCAACTAAAATGTTGACTTTTAGGTAGAAATTAGGTACATTGGTTTTGGCACTCCCAACATACCACATTTTGCTTTTTACACTTGTTGGGATTGGTCACATTTACCATTTCTAACTTAAAACCAAGAGGGCAGAAAATTTCAGTTTTTGAAGCATATGTTTACTATTCCATTAAACACTGTTGCAGTGGGAATTTGAAGAAATGACAAACATGAAAGTTGTTCCTTATTTTGTCTAGTTGAATTTCCTTTTTTGAATCACTCCATTTGGAGTTTTGTAACTCCAGATATGGCTCAAAAACCACAGCTGGCCGAATTGCCAATCTGCAGAATTGACCATATCTATAGTAACATGAACAGTGATTGTGATTGCATTTTTGAATTGGTTCTGGCCATAATTTGGGGTAGGTTCCTTCATAAAAGTTGTTTTTCTATGTCTTAAATTTTTTTCTGTAAAAATTTCAGATCAATTGACCATATCTACAGTGAGTAATGGCCAAATGAACAGTTACTGTTCATTTGGTCAATTCTGCAGAATCAGTTGCAGGGTATCCGGATTGGGGCCAAGTTTTGGTCCTCGTGCTTTGGTCTTTTGGGCATGGTTTCTTCAGAAAAAATGTGCCATTATAAGCCTAGTTTCATGTTCAATTGGTCAAACACCAATTGGATCAACACAGCCAAAGTTATGGCTGTGTAATTGGACTGGATTCTCAGTCCCCATTCTGCTGTCTTTAGGCAGCATAGTCATTCTCTTTGCTAAGCCATTTTTCAGTCCAATTTATGGTCAACATACCTCAAATGGTCACTAATTGACCATTAGATTGTTATTTAACAGTTTCATAAGCCAAGTCAAAGTTTCACTTCTCAAAACCCTAATGTCCAACTCAATTTACCCATAAACCTCAATTAGCACCCTAGTTCCACATCCATGCATATTCATACCTTAAACACCATTTCTAGCTCACTTTAAGTCCATTAAAACAATCAAAACCATTCCTCTATTAGGGCTACCGAATTCTATGGTGGACATACACATGAATTTGTTTCATTTATTTCACAATTTCTCATCCATTACAAGCCTCAATCATGGAATTAATGAGTTTTAACTACATATATGCACTAACCTCTTGTAGGGAGATTTTTCCCAAGCTCAAAACTTCACTTTCCTTCTTCTTCTTGGCTGCCAAAAGCTTCCCCAAGTGATATGGTCAAGGTTTAATGAAAGGGGTTAGGGTTTAGTGGTGTAACAAAGGGAGAATTTAAGCTTGATTGAAAAAAAATCAATGGAGGGGTCTAGGGCATGTTTCGGCTGGCTTTTGGGGAGGGAGATGGCTGCTACAATTTTTGGTTATTTGGTCTTCATTTAGTCTCTTTATTAGTTAGTCAAATGATAGCTTAATTGTGATTGGTCATAGTTTTCTTAATGACATCACCATGATGTCATAAATGAGCTTTTTTCTCACTTTTTTTTCTTTCCTCCACTACTCATTTTCAATTTAATTTCTAGTAATGTTTATTCATATTTTTTGTCATATTAATTATTTACTCAACTGGACAAGTCGGCCAAAAATCACCTCTGAAGGCGAAATGACCAAAATGCCCTCCGTTTGGCTGAACGGGTCGAAATTGTCTGTACCGGTTGAAAAATTTTTCTAGGTATTTTCTTGGCATTCTAATGCCATGGGAACCTCAATAACCCTTCTCTGGAGTCCCAAAAATTAATTTATAATTTGTCCCCCAGGTCTAGGGCTCCTCGTTGCGAGAACCGCAACTTCCCTCTGGTTACTCATCGCTAGGGCACCGGCTCGTTTAACTTGGTTGTATTTTATTTCTAAAATTTTTACTAAATTTTTCTTATTAATATTTGAGTTAATTATGATTCCCGACTTTAGTTTAAATATTTTTTCGGACGTTCTAGCTGTCCGGACCGACACCGGTCACCGGAACAGTAGAATGTACGGAGTTGGTACAGGGAGGGTGTTACAACTCTTTCCCTCTAATTTAAATTTCGTCCTCGAAATTTACCTGATGCAAACAGTTGAGGGAACTGTTGCCTCATCTTCTCTTCACTTTCCCAAGTTGCTTCCTCGGTGTTGTGGTGCCTCCAAAGCACTTTCACCAATGGAATTTACTTGTTTCTCAACTCTTTCACTTCCCGAGCCAAGATCCGTAGAGGTTCTTCTTCGTATGTCAAATCCGGCTGTATTTCAATTTCTTCTCTGGAGATGACATGTGAAGGATCCGGCGATATCTTACGAGCATGAACACGTGGAACACATTGTGGATCTTGTCCACTCGGTGGTAAAGCTAGCCTATAGGCCACTGGACCCACACGTTCAATGACTTCATATGGGCCAATGAACCTAGGGCTTAACTTACCTTTCCTTCCAAACCTCAATACTTTCTTCCATGGTGACACCTTGAGGAACACTTTGTCGCCAACCACATATTCTATTTCTTTTCTCTTCAAGTCGGCATAGGATTTACGCACATGTCGAGGCAACCTTGAGATTGGCTTTGATTAGTTTTACCTTTTCCTCGATCTGTTTCACAGTGCAGCCCCACCAGTTTGTCTTCACCCAATTCAGTCCAGCACACTGGAGTTCTACATTTTCTCCCATACAGTGCTTCATATGGGGCCATTTGGATGCTAGCTTGGTAGCTATTGTTGTATGCAAATTCTGCCAGTGGGAGGTATCTATCCCAACTTCCCTCAAACTCAATGACACAACTCCTCAGCATATCCTCAAGGACCTGACATATATTTCATGTTATTGTTATCATTTCAGTTTAATAGTTGTATTAATTCAATTGGTTCAATTGTTTACCTGGATTACTCTTTCTGATTGCCCATCCGTCTGAGGATGGAAAACTATGCTGAAGTGGAGTTGTGTACCCAAGGATTCATGCAACTTCTTCCAGAATCTTGATGTAAACCTTGGGTCTCGATCAGATATGATGGAAAGTGGAATTCCATGAAGTCTAACTATCTCACTGATATACAATTCTGCTAACTTCTCCAGTGAGTAGTCAGTCCTAACTGGCAGAAAGTGTGCTGACTTGGTCAATCTATCCACTATTACCCATGCTGCATCATGTTTCTTCCGGGTGAGAGGTAGACCACTTACAAAATCCATGGTGACCCAATCCCATTTCCATTCAGGTATGCGTATAGGCTGTAGCAAACCTGATGGAACTTGATGTTCTGCCTTGACTTGCTGACATGTCAAGCATTTAGTCACGTAGTCAGCTATGTCCTTCTTCATACCAGGCCACCAATATTGGAGCTTCAGATCATGATACATCTTTGTACTTCCTGGGTGCATAGCATATACACTGGTGTGTGCCTTTTTTAAAATACTGGCTTTCAATTCCCCATTATCTGGTACACACAGTCTTCCTTTGTAGTGCAGACACCCGTCTGCTTTCACCTCATAGTCAGCTGCTTTTCCCTCTGGGATTTTGCTCATAATAGCCATTAGCTTCTCATCTACCTTCTGCCCATCTAAAATCTGCTGTAGCAGGTTTGGCCTCACTTGCAACTCAGCCAAAATAGCTCCATCTCGAATCAAAGTGAGGCGGGCATTCAATGATCTCAAAGCTGTGATGGACTTTCTGCTCAAAGCATCAGCAACTACATTTGCCTTCCCAGGATGGTAGTCAATCACACAATCATAGTCCTTCAGGAACTCAATCCATCGCCTCTGTCTAAGGTTGAGCTCCTTCTGGGTTGGCAAATATTTCAGGCTTTTGTGGTCTATGTAAATGTAGCATTTTTCACCATACAAGTAATGCCTCCATATCTTCAGTGCGAAGATAATTGCTGCAAGCTCTAGATCATAGGTAGGGTAATTTTGTTCATGTGGCCTTAACTGCCTGGAAGCATAAGCGACCACTTTCCCCTCTTGCATCAATACACACCCTAACCCATTATGAGAAGCATCACTGTAGACCACGAAGTCCTTTCCTGACACTGGCTGTGTTAACACTGGTGCCTCTGTCAACATAGCCTTCAACTTCTCAAAACTGGTCTGACACTTGTCATTCCAGTCAAATCTGACATTCTTGTGTAACAACTTGGTCATGGGAGCAGCTATTAAGGAAAATCCCTTTACAAATCTTCTGTAATACCCAGCTAGCCCCAAGAAGCTTCTGACCTCAGTTGTATTCCTGGGAGGCTTCCATTCCATCACTGCTTCTATTTTCTTAGGATCCACCCTAATCCCATCAGCTGACACTATATGTCCAAGGAATGCTATCTCATTTAGCCAAAAGTTACACTTGGACAACTTAGCATACAGCTTCTTCTCTCTCAGGGTTTACAGAACAATCCTCAAATGCTCATCATGTTCTTCCCTGGTCTTGGAATACACCAGAATATCATCAATAAAGACCACTACGAACCGATCTAGGTATGGATGGAAGATACGGTTCATAAGGTCCATAAATACCGCTGGTGCATTTGTTAGGCCAAAGGGCATCACCAGAAACTCATAATGCCCATACTGGGTCCTGAATGCAGTCTTGGGCACATCTACATCCTTCACCCTCAGCTGATGATACCCTGATCTGAGATCAATCTTAGAAAATACTCCTGCCCCCTTCAACTGATCAAACAGATCATCAATTCTGGGCAACGGATATTTGTTCTTCACAGTCACTTTATTCAATTGCCGGTAATCGATGCATAGCCTCAAAGTCCCATCCTTCTTTTTCACAAATAGCACTGGAGCTCCCCATGGTGACACTCTGGGGCGTATGAACCCCTTATCAAGCAACTCTTGCAACTGAGTTTTCAACTCCCTCAATTCAGTGGGTGCCATCCTATAAGGAGCAATGGAAATGGGTCTTTGATCCGTGATGTCTCAATAGCAAATTCAACTTCCCTTTCTGGTGGCAAACCAGGCAATTCTTCAGGAAATACCTCTGGGAAGTCTCTCACTGTGGGTATGTCACTCAAGTTTGGCTTAGCCTGCCTAGTATCCACCACATGTGCTAGGTAGGCTTCACAGCCTTTTCTCATCATTCTTCTTGCAACTATGGCTGAGATGACATTGGACAGGAAATCTATCCTTTCCCCCACAACTGTAATCTCATTACCCTCCGGAGTTTTCAGAGAAATCCTCTTCAGTTTGCAATCAACTATTGCCTGATGATGTGACAACCAATCCATTCCCAAAATCATGTCAAACTCGTGAAAGGGCAACTCAATTAGGTCTGCCGAGAATTCATACCCTTGAATCGTTAACGGGCAACCCTTGTATACCTTGTTCACCACTACACTGTGGCCCAATGGATTAGTGACCAGAATGTCTTGGTCACTCTCCCCTACTAGTATCCCCCTTTCAACGGGTAGATTGATGCAGATATATGAATGAGTAGATCCTGGATCCACCAATGCATCTGCAGTGTAGTGTAGAGGAGAGCGTACGCACTCGATGACGTCCGGGGCATCTTGCTCCTCCTGAGCTCTAAGGGCATAAGCTCTTGCAGGTGGTCTACTGTCAGGCCTCTCTGCTGGCTCAGATGCTGGCCTCTGTGATGGTCCTACTGACCTCGACTTGCAGTTTTCTACCCCTACGTAGTGCGGGAGCAGTGCATGCGCTTGTGTTGGAGCAGTTGTAGTAGTTCTGCGTGGACAGTTTCTCAGCTGATGCTCTGTCGACCCACATCTCAAGCAGGCACCAGTCACTCTCCAACACTCCCCCTTATGCCATTTCGGCGGTGTGGACACGCGAGAAGATCTTGGGCTGGTCCCTGAACCCCATCCTCGGAGGCGCCCACCGATGGTGTGGGTGGCCTCTCCTAGAGGTAAGCGTGGCACAGGCCCTGTGGTGACCACGACCTTGTGGTTGGCTTTGAACTGCGTGCGAGGCGGACCCTTGAACTTCTTCCCAAATGCAGGAGATGAACCGGGTGACACAGGCCCCTCTTCTGCTGTCTCTCTCTTACAGTCCGCTCCCGATTCTTACTTTTTCAACCTTTATTGCAGCTTCCACTAACTTGGTAAATTCTGTGATTTCCAAGGCAGTGAGCTGGATCTTGATGTTGTCATTTAGTCCCTCTTCAAATCTCTTGCACCTTTCGGCCTCATTAGGGGCTATCTCCCTTCCATAGCGGCTCAATATTACGAATTCCTTCTCATATTCGCCACGATAGTGTCTCTGCCTCGAGTTAATAAACTCTCTTCTTCTCTCTTCCGGTATACAGTACCCACATATTTCTTCTTGAATTGAGAGGAAGAAATCCTAAATTCTGACTTCCGCTGCACTTCATCGACACGATGTCCCACCACTCATATGCATCGTCTTGCAGCAAAGATATGGCAGATTCCAGGTTTTGCTCTGGAGTGCAGTGGAGTTATTATAGGACTCTGCTGTTGCAGTCAACCAATTCTCATTTGCATGAGTCATCTTCTCTCTTGCCATAGAAGTCCACACTCCAAACTTTCTTAGTCTTTCCAGTGTGATTTACTGTGTGGAGGTGGTGGTGCTGGTGGTGCTGGCATTACCCCAGCCATTTGTCTAAAAAAGTTGGCCATTTGTTGGAACATGGCCTGTGGAGGCTGACCAGGCTCTGCTTGAGCTGGCGGAGCAGATTCTCTCATACCCCCAATCTCAGCTGCTGCAGGTGGAGCATGACTCTCCACTTCCTCCTCAACAGCTCTCTGAGATGAAGGGTCCATATCATTTTCAAAATAACAAAAACAAACAGATCTGCATTAGTGTCACCTCGACTCTTACAAATGCAATGCATGGTATGGACTCAATCTAGGCCCAGAAACGCCTAAACCGTGCTCTAATACCACTAAATGTGACACCCCTTACCCGTCTATAGTGTAGCCGAGCAAGCTATGCCACACGGTGTACCGGCACACTCTATTTTACCTTAATTAATTTTTGTCAAGGTTTTGAATATAGTTTGTGAAATATAGTTCATTTATTGAAATAATAATTTATTTGAGGTTCCGAAAATTTTATAGAAAATCCGAAATGAGTCTGCTAAAAATGGAGAAAACAGTTTTTCGGAACCTGTTAAAAACACTTCCAAAATTTGTATTCAATCATCTCAAACTCCAATATCCAAAATCTCAACAATATTTCTCAATTTCAGTTCTCAATAACCTTTTCATTTCTCAAAAATCCATTTCTCATAATACTCATATACAAGCAATAAATAAATGCTCAAATTTTGCATTCATAGTCATAATTTTCATTATTTACATGAACATCAAAATATATTACATAAGTTCAAATACATATGAGAAAGAAAAATAAACTACAAAATATCAAAATGACACCTAGTGTCCTACCAATGCACTGCAGAAGTTGAGGTGACATGGACACTGTGCAGAACTGCAGGATGGACTCACCCAGTCTGTGGTCTACTGGGCTCACGATCGGGATCTCCAGTACCTACGCGTGGCAAAAGCAACGCGCTAAGCAATAATGCTTAGTGGTGCAATAATATAATAAAAGAAAATAGCAAGAATTTAAATGTGTAGTGAATGTATATGTTTTATTTGTTTGGTATTGGTATATCATTTACTTTGTCCACTTTTATTCATTTGGTTGCCCTAAGTAACCTACACTAGACGACTGGACTGGATAATGGGTAAACTGACACTGGGTATCTAGTACCTTGGGCCGTCACACCATCGGTCACATATGCATCTCCCGGTGTGCAACAGAACAGCTAACAAGCTGTAAATAATATCAGGCACAAGGCCAAGTCTCAATACAAAGTTAGAATGGCTAAAAGCCATGAAATGACGGAATGGCATATTGCCATGTGCAGTACTGCTAACTGAACCCTATTGGCATGCCAAACTATCCAAACCAATCTTGTTAGGTATACTAGGGCATTCGATACTTTAAAATTCTTCAATCTTTGAATTTCAAGTTTCGGTGTCACTATTCACCTCTTTGGTCAACTAAAATGTTGACTTTTAGGTAGAAATTAGGTACATTGGTTTTGGCACTCCCAACATACCACATTTTGCTTTTTACACTTGTTGGGATTGGTCACATTTACCATTTCTAACTTAAAACCAAGAGGGCAGAAAATTTCAATTTTTGAAGCATATGTTTACTATTCCATTAAACACTGTTTCAGTGGGAATTTGAAGAAATGAAAAACATGAAAGTTGTTCCTTATTTTGTCTACTTGAATTTCTTTTTTTGAATCACTCCATTTGGAGTTTTGTAACTCCAGATATGGCTTAAAAACCACAGCTGGCCGGATTGCCAATCTGCATAATTGACCATATCTACAGTAACATGAACAGTGACTGTGATTGCATTTTTGAATTGGTTCTGGCCATAATTTAGGGTAGGTTCCTTCATTAAAGTTGTTTTTCTATGTCTTAACTTTTTGCTGTAAAAATTTCAGGTCAATTGACCATATCTACAGTGAGTTATGGCCAAATGAACAGTTACTGTTCATTTGGTCAATTCTGCAGAATCAGTTGCAGGGTATCCGGATTGGGGCCAAGTTTTGGTCCTCTTACTTTGGTCTTTTGGGCATGGTTTCTTCAGAAAAAATGTGCCATTATAAGCCTAGTTTCATCTCCAATTGGTCAAACACCAATTGGATCAACACAGCCAAAGTTATGGTTGTGTAATTGGACTGGATTCTCAGTCCCCATTCCGCTGTCTTTAGGCAGCATAGTCATTCTCTTTGCCAAGCCATTTTTCAGTCCAATTTATTGTCAACATACCTCAAATGGTCAATAATTGACCATTAGAGTGTTCTTTAATAGTTTCATAAGCCAAGTCAAAGTTTCACTTCTCAAAACCCTAATGTCCAACTCAATTTACCCATAAACCTCAATTAGCACCCTAGTTCCACATCCATGCATATTCATACCTTAAACACCATTTCTAGCTCACTTTAAGTTCATTAAAACAATCAAAACCATTCCTCTATTAGGGCTACCGAATTCTATGGTGGACATACACATGAATTTGTTTCATTTATTTCACAATTTCTCATCCATTACAAGCCTCAATCATGGAATTATTGAGTTTTAACTACATATATGCACTAACCTCTTGTAGGGAGATTTTTCCCAAGCTCAAAACTTCACTTTCCTTCTTCTTCTTGGCTGCCAAAAGCTTCCCCAAGTGATATGGTCAAGGTTTAATGAAAGGGGTTAGGGTTTAGTGGTGTAACAAAGGGAGAATTTAAGCTTGATTGAAAAGAAATCAATGGAGGGGTCTAGGGCATGTTTCGGCTGGCTTTTGGGGAGGGAGATGGCTGCTGCAATTTTTGGTTATTTGGTCTTCATTTAGTCTCTTTATTAGTTAGTCAAATGATGACTTAATTGTGATTGGTCATAGTTTTCTTAATGACATCACCATGATGTCATAAATGAGCTTTTTCCTCACTTTCTTTTCTTTCATCCACTACTCATTTTCAATTTAATTTCTAGTAATATTTATTCATATTTTTTGTCATATTAATTATTTACTCAACTGGACAAGTCGGCCAAAAATCACCTCTGAAGGCGAAATGATCAAAATGCCCTCCGTTTGGCTGAACGGGTCGAAATTGTCTGTACCGATTGAAAATTTTTTCTAGGTATTTTCTTGGCATTCTAATGCCATGGGAACCTCAATAACCCTTCTCTGGAGTCCCAAAAATTATTTTATAATTTTTCCCCCAGGTCTAGGGCTCCTCGTTGTGAGAACCGCAACTTCCCTCTGGTTACCCATCGCTAGGGCACTGGCTCGTTTAACTTGGTTGTATTTTATTTCTAAAATTTTTACTAAATTTTTCTTATTAATATTTGAGTTAATTATGATTCCCAACTTTAGTTGAAATATTTTTCCGGACGTTCTAGCTATCCGGACCGACACCGGTCACCGAAACAGTAGAATGTACGGAGTTGGTACAGGGAGGGTGTTACATGATGCATCACAATGGTGTGCAAAGGTAAATGGATGGTGAATGTGCAATTGTTGTATGATCTAAGATCCATTTTATGTCTAATTAAATTGTTTAATTAGAATTTTAATCACACAATTAAATTATGATTCAAATCAGATTTTTAAAAATTGTTTGAATGTGATTCAAATCTGAATTTTAAAAGTTGTTTGAATGTGATTCAAATCTGAATTTTTAAAGTTGTTTGAATCATATTTAAATCTGATTTTTTTAAATTGATTGAATAAAATTCAGATCTGATTTTTTAAAAAAGGTTTGAATGTGATTCAAATCTGATTTTTTAAAAAATGTTTGAATGTGATTCAAATCTGAATTTTTTAAGTTGTTTGAATGTGATTCAAATCTGAATTTTTAAATTTGTTTGAATGAGATTCAAATTTGAATTTTTAAATTTATTTGAATCATATTCAAATCTGGATTTTTAAGTTGAATATGAGATATTCAATTTAATTTAAGTATGTATGTTTTATTTAATTGTTAAATAGTGATATGCATGATGGATGATCATGGACTATAAAAGACCAATGTGATTGGATTTATTTCTTTTATATTTCTTTGGGATTGTAAATTAATTAATTTATTTTAATTTATTTTGGGCATGTATTATTAAGTTTGTAATAATTTTTGGGTTGTAATTTCATTTATTTAAGTTCTTGTAAATTCGCCTTGGTGTGCCAAGGATTACTATGTAATATTGGATTGCAAGAAGTTCAAGGAGGTCAAGAGCATTGGTGAGACCAGTGGGAGGAATTCAAGATCAAGTGTTGATTATGTACTCCTTCAACAACTCTTGTAAAATGAATGAATGAATGAAATGCACCTAGGAATGCCCTGATTCAATTCTTGGTGGCTCAGAATTGAATCCCTTAGAAAGTCCATGATCATACCATATTTACTGCTTATCCATGAATGCATGAGATGTATGGGAATGTATGCTATTATATGATATATGCATGCTAAATGGATAATGTGCAAAGTGAGACCTTAATAGTAATTAGAATGACCATAAAATCTTCCAAACAAATGATTAAGTTGGAAATGCTATAATTAAAGTAATTATAACATAGGCCCTCCATTGGGGCAATTATTTAAAGAAATTTTAAATAGTTGCATGAGATGCAATTAATTTAAGAGATTTTCTTAAGAATAATTGTTAAACATGAGATGTTGTAAATATGTAAATGGTTTAGTGGCCAATATTGGATGTACCTGAGGACATTAAAATTATTTGCATAATTACTGACTCAATGCGATCAACTTAACTAATGCAAGATAAGTCAATAATGGATGTACCTGAGATTTTGAGCATTAGGGGCTAGGTAAAGGATTGAACCTCACATGAGATGTGATGGGCAAGGAGTTGCTCACTTATAGTTTATTGTAATTCCAATAATGGATGTACCTGAGGATGATCAATAGAATTATAAGAATTCAATCACCCACTAGAAATCCATCCAACTAGGATTTCCGTTTTCTACTTTGGAAGTGTAGGATTCGCTAAGTTAGTGGGAGGACCAATTTGATTAAAAGACCATAATCATTTTGGTTAATTACATGATACATTTACTAATTAATCTGGTTATTTTCTACAGTTAATTTTCTGATAAAAATGAGCACAAAACAACCACCACCATCCAATATCCTTGCAAGCATACTTGATCACAATAGGTTGACAGGACCTAATCTGTCTGAATGGCAAAGAAATTTGAAACTTGTCCTGAACCTTGAACATATAGGATATGTTCTAGATTCAAATGTTCCTGGTCCCTTACCTCTAGAGGCCGCACAAGAGGAACATGAAACTTTGGACAAGTGGAAGGAGCATGATATGAGAGCTAAGTGTTACATGCTTGCTTCCATGAGTAATGAGTTACAGAAGCAACATGAGAACATGCAGAGTGCGAGTGAGATCCTCCTCCACCTACAAGAGTTGTATGGTTAGCACAGTAGAAATGCTAGGTATGAGATATCTAGGCAGCTGTTCCGCATGAGGATGTCTGAGGGACAGAATGTTGGGGATTATGTCCACAAGATGATTCGGCTGATTAAGCAGTGGGAATATCTTGACTTTAACATGGATTTCCAACTATAGACAGATTTGATCCTTCAGTCCCTTCCTGAGTCTTTTGGAAATTTTGTGACAAATTTCCATATGACTAAACAGGAATGCACCTTAGCTGGTTTACTCAACATGCTGGTTATTGCCCAAATGAATATGCCAGGCAATAAAGGAAAAGAGGTAGCTTTGGTTGCATCTTCTTCTGGTGGAAAGTCCAACAAGAAGAAGGGCAATAAGAAAAAGAAACTTCAGATTCCTGGTCCTTCCAAGAAAATAGCTAAACAGAAAGGGAAGACCAAAGCTGACAAAGGCAAAGGAAAGTGTTTCCACTGCCAACAGGAAAGTGTTTCCATTGCCAGTAAGAAAGTGTTTCCACTGGCTAGGGTATTTGTATTTGATGAAAAACAAACATGAATCTTTTGAAAAGTTCAAAGAATTTAAATCTGAAGTAGAAAATCAAATAGGAAAGAGTATTAAAGCTCTTCGATCAGATCGTGGAGGTGAATATTTGAGTACTGAATTTGATGAATACTTGAGAGAGCATGGCATTGTTTCTCAGCTGACTCCTCCAGGAACGCCACAGCTGAATGGTGTATCTGAAAGGAGAAATTGTACCCTATTGTATATGGTACGTAGTATGATGAGCTATACTGATATGCCAATCTCCTTTTAGGGATTTACATTAGAATAAGCTTTGTATATTCTGAATAGGATTCCATCAAAATCAGTTTCTTCCACACCTTATGAGATATGGCATGGAAGAAAACCAAGTCTTAAGCATGTTAAGATTTGGGGTTGTCCAGCTTATATCAAAAAGCTGAACACTGATAAATTGGAGACCAGATCAGAAAAGGGTCGATTTGTTAGATATCCAAAAGATAGTTTTGGATATTATTTTTATTTGCCTACTTCACAAAAGGTTGTGATAAGTAGAGATGCCACTTTTCTTGAACAATAGTTTGTTCAAGAAGGAGGCAAAGGAAGGCAAATAGAGTTAGAATTGGAGAATTCTGACCAACCAATAGATCAGATGGATATAGATCCATCTAGTCAACCAATACCCGTTGATGAAACATCTACAGATGTTCCTCGTAGAACAACCAGGGTATCTCACCCACCAGTGAGATATGGTTTTCTTCATGAAGAAGAACAAGAGTTGTCTACTCATGAAGAAGTAGATCATGGAGATGATCCACTTACCTATGAAGAAGCTATATCAGATATTGACTCTTCAAAATGGATTGAAGCTATAAAATCCGAGATTGATTCCATGTATAAGAATCAAGTTTGGGATCTTGTTGACCCACCTGAAGGTATTGTACCTATAGGGAACAAATGGGTTTTCAAGAAGAAAATTGGTTCTGATGGAAAGGTAGAGACCTATAAGGCAAGGTTAGTAGCGAAAGGGTTTCGCCAAAGGCAAGGAATCGACTATGAGGAGACTTTCTCGCCTGTTGCCATGCTTAAATCAATTAGGATTTTATTAGCAATAGCTGCATACTATGATTATGAGATTTGGCAGATGGATGTCAAAACAGCTTTTCTCAATGGATACATTGAAGAAAACATTTTCATGGAACAACCTAAGGGATTTGAATCCCAAGAAGGTTCCAAGGTATGCAAGCTAAAGCGATCTATTTATGGGTTGAAACAAGCTTCGAGGAGTTGGAACATCCATTTTGATGAAGCCATTAAATCCTTTGGTTTTATCAAAAATGAGGATGAGCCATGTGTATATAAGAAGGTTAGTGACAGTGCTATCACTTTCCTTGTCTTATATGTGGATGACATACTGTTGATGGGTAATGACACAAGTATGTTGACGACTATAAAGGTATGGTTGTCAAATACATTCTCCATGAAAGACTTAGGGGAGGCAACCTATATCCTTGGGATTCGCATCAATAGAGATAGAGCGAAAAGAATAATTGGTTTATCCCAAAGTCTATACTTGGAAAAGGTGTTAAAGAGGTTTAACATGCTTGATTCCAAGAGAGGATTGTTACTAGTGAGACATGGTATCCATCTTTCTAAAGAGATGTCTCCAAAGACACCTGAAGATATTCTAATTAATAGAAAAAGCTTTAGAAGCTATTCAAGGGCTACCATAGGTGTTCTTGGTGTGGACAAGCTAGAGGGACAACATCTGGTGTCCTGAAGACGAATCTCAAAGGCGCAGACACGCTGCAGTTCATCAAGAGGTTAGTGTAATCGTTCTTGATTTAATCTAGGGTTCTAGAATTAATCTGATTAATTTTAAAATCTTAAATGGCAAATACAGATCCAAAAACATATTAAAAGAGTTTTAATATGTTGTTTATCATTGAAATCAAATAGATAAAAATAAATCTTGCATGATGCATGTGACCCTAGGTGAAAATTTTTGAATTCAATGGTATAAACTTGTGTTTTTCACGCTTCCGTTCCTTCACCTGATGCTTTTAAGAACATCATTTCTATATCTAGTTTGACTAGAAATGGCTATGAATTTCAATTCACAGATGATGTTTGCAATATTTATTTTGGAAATAAATATGTTGGTTCATGTTATATGAATGAAGGTCTTTATTATTTAGATGATAATGACAAACACAAAATGAATGCAAGTGATCTAAATGAATGCAATACCATAGTGAAAACCAACTCAAGTTCAAAACATATTTGGCACTTAAGGTTATGTCATGCTGCAGAAGATAGGATTGCAAAACTGGAGAAAATAGGGACTCTATCCTCATTGGGCTCTGAGCCGACTCTAACTTGTGAATCTTGCCTTCAGGGCAAAATGACTAGATCACCCTTTGTTGGACAAGGGCTAAGGGCTGAAAATATTTTGAAACTAATACATAGTGATGTATGTGGTCCATTTAAGAAAATGGCTAGAGGCGATTTTCATTACTTTATTACCTTTACTGATGATAAATCAAGGTTTGGGTATTTGTATTTGATGAAATACAAACATGAATCTTTTGAAAAGTTCAAAGAATTTAAATATGAAGTAGAAAATCAAACAGGAAAGAGTATTAAAGCTCTTCGATAAGATTGTGGAGGTGAATATTTGAGTACTGAATTTGATGAATACTTGAGAGAGCATGGCATTGTTTCCCAACTGACTCCTCCAGGAATGCCACAGCTAAATGGTGTATCTGAAAAGAGAAATCGTGCCCTATTGGATATGGTACGTAGTATGATGAGCTATACATATATGCCAATCTTTTTTTAGAGATTTGCATTAGAATCAGCTTTGTATATTCTGAATAGGATTCCATCAAAATCAGTTTCTTCCACACCTTATGAGACATGGCATGGAAGAAAACCAAGTCTTATGCATATTAAGATTTGGGGTTGTCCAGCTTATATCAAAAAGCTGAACACTGATAAATTGAAAACCAGATCAGAAAAGGGTCGATTTGTTGGATATCCAAAAGATAGTTTTGGATATTATTTTTATTTGTCTACATCAGAAAAGGTTGTGGCGAGTAGAGATGCCACATTTCTTAAACAACAGTTTGTCCAAGAAGGAGGCAAAGGAAGGCAAATAGAGTTAGAATTAGAGAATTCTGACCAATCAATAGATCAGATGGATATAGATCCATCTAGTCAACCTATACCCGTTGATGAAACATCTACAGCTGTTCCTCGTAGAACAACCAGGGTATCTCACCCACCAGTGAGATATGGTTTCCTTCATGAAGAAGAGCAAGAGTTGTCTACTCATGAAGAAGTAGATCATGGAGATGATCCACTTACCTATGAAGAAGCTATATCAGATATAGACTCTTCAAAATGGATTGATGCTATGAAATCTAAAATTGATTCCATGTATAAGAATCAAGTTTGGGATCTTGTTGACCCACCTGAAGGTATTGTACCTATAGGGTACAAATGGGTTTTCAAGAAGAAAATTGGTTCTGATGGAAAGGTAGAGACCTATAAGGCAAGGCTAGTAGCAAAAGGGTTTCGCCAAAGGCAAGGAATCAACTATGAGGAGACTTTCTCGCCTGTTGCCATGCTTAAATCAATTAGGATTTTATTAGCAATAGCTGCATACTATGATTATGAGATTTGGTAGATGGATGTCAAAACAGCTTTTCTCAATGGATACATTGAAGAAAACATTTTTATGGAACAACCTAGGGGTTTTGAATCCCAAGATGGTTCCAAGGTATGCAAGCTAAAGCAATCCATTTATGGGTTGAAGCAAACTTCGAGGAGTTGGAACATCCGTTTTGATGAAGCCATTAAATCATTTGGCTTTATCAAAAATGAGGATGAGCCATGTGTATATAAGAAGGTTAGTGACAGTGCTATCACTTTCCTTGTCTTATATGTGGATGATATACTGTTGATGGGTAATGACACAGGTATGTTGACAACTATAAAGGTATGGTTGTCAAATACATTCTCCATGAAAGACTTAGGGGAGGCAACCTATATTCTTGGGATTCGCATCTATAGAAATAGAGCGAAAAGAATAATTGGTTTTTCCCAAGGTCTATACTTGGAAAAGGTGTTAAAGAGGTTTAACATGCTTGATTCCAAGAGAGAATTGTTACCAGTGAGACATGGTATCCATCTTTCTAAAGAGATGTCTCCAAAGACACCTGAAGAAAGAGATAAAATGGCCATGATTCCATATGCTTCAGCTATTGGAAGTTTATTGTATGCAATGTTGTGTACTAGGCCGGATATCGCATATGCTATTAGTTTGACTAGCAGGTATCAATCCAATCTAGGTTTGGAACACTGGATAGCGGTCAAGAATATCCTTAAGTACTTGAGAAGAACTAAGGATTTATTCTTGATATATGGAGGTGGTGACTTGCAATTGGATGGTTATACTAATTCTGATTTCCAATCAGATATCGATGATAGAAAGTCTACCTCTGGGTATGTGTTCATTTGTAATGGAGGTGCAGTTAGTTGGAAGAGTTCCAAACAGAGCACGACTGCAGATTCCACTATCAAGGCTGAGTATATTGCTGCATCAGATGCTACAAAGGAAGCTGTTTGGATATAAGAAATCCCGGTCTCACTAGAAATCCAAACACATAGAAAGGCACAATCACATTATTAGAGAAATAGTTGGGCAAGACGATGTAGCCATGCAGAAAATAGCATCAGCTGAAAATCCAGCTGATCCATTCACTAAGCCTATGTCACAAACTCAGCTAAACTGACATCTTGAGAAGTTGGGTCTAAGATATTGTAATGAATGGCTCTAGTGGTAGTGGGAGATTGTTAGTAGTATGCCTTAGAGCATATCATTTAGTATGTATCTTATACATGTTTTTATTAATAAAAGGCATTTCCACTTTTCTGTTTACATAAGATATTTATGTGTAATAGAAAAGGTCCATTGATATTTTTTTAGAGATTCTATTCTTAAGTTGTTAAGAATATGAGTGACAGTATTTCTAGTACAAAGTATCATAAATAGGTTCACAATTGAGAATACTTCATACTAAGGACATGATTTATCCAGAAAGATTGTATTCATGTTTGTTCCCATGTTATTTATATGAGATATAAATAAGATGGAATGGTGAGTCTCATGCCATATGACAAACATGATAGGCACTTATAAATGATAAGTAGGCCGAACCAGTGACACTTATGACAAGCACATGGAGTTTACTCTTATCAATGTTTTGTCATAAATCATATTTGTACATATAATCTTTAGACCTGAGATAGTATAGTTATCTTGTATATAGGTAATTTGAGTTTGATACTGCTTTCATACTTGTACTGTGTATGGGTCTATGGGCATGTGTTGGCTCCTACTAGTTATATATGGAGGCAGGTGTTAATCAAGATGGAATCTGTTCCTCTAAGTAAATAGAGATAAAATCCTATGTTCATTTAATTGTTCTTGAAGTTTCAAGTTCCTGGCCAGGACAGATAGATATATTCAGAAAAGAGTTTATGATGAGAAAAATCTTTTTAATCAAGAACTGAAATTAAAAGAGAACATAATATTCATAGCAAATGGAGTTTGACATAAACCATGACTCCAGCTTGAGTTGGGATTTTGTAACAGAGAGATTCCAGTGCATGGTAACATATGATTATAGGTTCATTTAAGATAAACCTTAGTACTAATTGGGTGGCCATGGCATCCTATGCTAGGTGTTAGCCATGGTCTATGAGGTGCATAAAATGATTTAGAGAAATTATTTATGGTAAGAAAGAGTTCTGATGATATTAAGAGTTGATATCATATCTCATTGCCAATTAGTGATGAGCCTAGTAAGTCACACACATACACAACTAATCACCTAATTAAATATGATTTAATTAATTAATTAAAGAGTTTAATTGATTAAATAAATAGATTTGGTTTGCAATTAGATTGCGAAGTCCCTAGCATGACTTGAAACCAAATCTGGGTTATTGGATATACAGTATAAGTTAAATTTATATTTAAAGTGTTTAAATATGAATTTAATTAATGAGAAATTAATTAATAAAGATTAATTAATTGATTTATATTTGATATAAATTGATTAGAAGAAGAGAAATAATTATTTTGGGTTGAGAACTCAAAATTAACACACAGGGGCATTTTGGTCATTTCACAGGGTGACATGTGGCACCATGAGATGGTGACACATGGCATTATACATAAGCTTGCCAAATGTCTTTTAATCATATAAGATGATTAAAATTAAGATTAAATATAGGTTTGACATTTGGCACAATGTGATTGGGTCAATTAAACCTAGAACCAATCAGAGGGTGACATGTGGCAAGGGTTTAATGTGTTAACCTAGCTATATAAGTGTTGTTATGAAGAGAAAAAAATACGACCAGCAGCCACTCCTCCTTTATCACGCCATTTTGAAGCTCTCCCTCTCTTCTTCTTCATCTCTCATCTATTCCAAGAGATTACCAAACAATCTCTTGAATTAAAAATACTAGAAATCGTTTCTAGTGTCCTGCTTATATCTTTAATCTCTTAAAAGGCAGAACTTGATTTTCTAGATAATAGAAAAAGCTTTAGAAGCTGTTCAAGGGCTGCCATAGGTGTTCTTGGTGTGGAAAAGCTAGAGGGAAAACATCTGGTGTCCTGAAGACGCATCTCAAAGGCGCAAATACACTACAATGCATCAAGAGGTTAGTGTGTTTGTTCTTGATTTAATCTAGGGTTCTAAAATTAATCTAATTAATTTTAAAATCTTAAATGGTAAATACAAATATAAAAAACATATTAAAAGAGTTTTAATATGTTGTTTATCATTGAAATCAAATAGATAAAAATAAATCTTGCATGATGCATGTGACCCTAGGTGAAAAAATTTTGAATTCAATGGTATAAACTTGTGTTTTTCACGCTTGCACTCCTTCACATACCACACAATTAAATCATATAATCAACAATCTAAATGGCAAATATAGTGGCTTTGATACCAATTGAAAGGAGCGGAAGCATGAAAAACACAAGTTTATATCATTGAATTCAAAAATCTTCACCTAGGGTCACATGCATCATGTAAGATTTATTTTTATCTATTTGATTTCAATGATAAACAACATATTAACGCTCTTTTAATATGTTTTTGGATCTATATTTGCCATTCAAGATTTTATAATTAATCTGATTAATTTTAGAACACTAGATTAGATCAAGAATAAGTGCACTAACCTCTTGATGCACTGCAGTGTCTTTGGCACCTTTGGGATGCGTCTTTAGGACACCAGATGTTGTCCCTCTAGCTTGTCCACACCAAGATCACCTATGGCAGCCCTTGAACAGCTTCTAAAGCTTTTTCTATTAATTAGAAAAACAAGTTTTGCCTTTTAAGAGATTAAAAATGTAAACAGGACACTAGAAACAATTTCTAGTATTTTTAATTCAAGAGATTGTTTGCTAATCTCTTGTAATATATGGGAGATGAAGAAGAAGAGAAGGGAGAAGCCTTTCAAGGTGGCGGCACAAAGAAGAGGCAGCAGCTTGTGTTATTTGTTCTTTCATAACAACACTTATATAGCTAGGTCACCACTTAAAACCCTTGCCACATGTCACCTTCTGATTGGCTCTAGGTTTAATTGACCCAATCACTTTGTGCCAAGTGTCAAACCTATATTTAATATTAATTTTAATCATCTTACATGATTAAAAGACATTTGGCAAGCTTATGTATAATGCCATGTGTCACCATCTCATGGTGCCACATATCACCCTGTGAAATGACCAAAATACCCCTGTGTCTTAATTTTGAGTTATCAACCCAAAATAATTATTTCTCTTCTTCTAATCAATTTATATCAAATATAAATTAAGTAATTAATCTCTATTAATTAATTTCTCATTAATTAAATTCATATTTAAACAATTTAAATATAAATTTAACTTATACTATACATCCAATAACCTAGATTTGGTTTCAAGTCATGCTAGGGACTTCGCAATCTAATTGTAAACCAAACCTACTTAATTAATCAATTAAACTCTTTAATTAATTAATTAAATCATATTTAATTTGGTGATTATTTGTGTATATGTGTGACTTACTAGGCTCATCACTAATTGGTAATGAGACATGATATCAACTCTTAATATCATCAGAACTCGTTCTTATCATAAATGATTTCTCTAAATCATTTTATGCACCTCATAGACCATGGTTAACACCTAGCATAGCATGCCATGGCCACCCAATCAGTAATAATGTTTACCTTAAATGAACCTATAATCATATGTTATCACGCACTAGAATCTCTCTGTTACAAAATTTCGATTCAAGCTAGAGTCATGGTTTATGTCAAACCCCATTTGCTATGAATATTATATTCTCTTTTAATTCCACTTTTTGATTAAAAAGATTTTCTCATCATAAACTCCTTTCTAATTAAATCTATCTGTCCTGGCCAGGAACTTAAAACATCAAGAACAATTAAATGAACATAGGATTTTATCCCTATTTACTTAGAGGAACAGATTTCATCTTGATCAACACCTACCTCCATATATAACTAGTAGGAGCCAACACATGCCCATATACCCATACACAGTACAAGTATGAAAGCAGTATCAAACTCAAACCACCTATATACAAGATAACTATGTTATCTCAGGTCTAAAGATTATATACACTGATATGATTTATGACAATACATTGACAAGAGTAAACTCCATGTGCTTGTCATAAGTGTCACTAGTTCGACCTACTTATCATTTATAAGTGCCTATCATGTTTGTCATATGGCATGAGACTCACCATTCCATCTTATTTATATCTCACATAAATAACTTGGGAACAAACATAAATACAATCTTTCTGGATAAGTCATGTCCTTATTGTGAAGTATCCTCGATTGTGAACCTATTTATGATACTTTATACTAGAAATACTATCACTCATATTCTCAACAACATAAGAATATAATTTCTAACAAAATATCAATGGACCTTTTCTATTACACATCAATATATTATGTAAACGGAAAAGTGGAAATGCCTCTTATTAATAAAAACATGTATAAGATACATACTAAACGATATGCTCTAGGGCATACTATTAACACTAATCAACCTATATTTAGCTTCTTTCTTGCTCATTAAATACCTTATTGCTGCATGATCAATGAAAACAATTACCTTTGAGTTGACTAAATAAGAATGAAACTTATTGAGTGCAAACACTACCATAAGGAACTCCTTTTCAATTGTAGCATAATTAACTTGAGCCTCATCAAGGGTTTGGCTTGCATAGTAAATGACATAAGGTTTTCTATCTTTCTGCTGGTCAATGACAGCTCCAACAATAAACTTGCTTGCATCACACATGATTTCGAATGGAAAAGTCCAATCTAGTGGTTGCATGATAGGAGCTGTTGTTAATGCCATCTTGAACCGGCAAAAAGCATCCATATAATCTTGATTAAAATCAAATTTAACATCATGATTCAAAAGATTAGTTAAGGGTTTGGCTATTTTAGAAAAATCCTGAATAAATTGCCAGCAAAATCCAACATGTCTAAGAAAACTCCGCACTCCTTTAACAGTAGTTGGAGGGGGCATTTTTTCAATAATTTATATCTTAGCTCTATTAACTTCTATTCCCCTGTTGGAGATCAAATGCCCTAAAATGGTGCCCTCTTAGACCATGAAGTGGCATTTCTCCCAGTTCAATACTAGATCGTTATCAGCACATCTCTGCAAAACCTTAGACAAATTAGTCAAGCATGAATCAAAATTAGTGCCATATACTGAAAAGTCATCCATGAAGACCTCTATAATTTCTTCGATGAAGTTAGAAAAAACGGCCATCATGCACCTTTGAAAAGTGGCAAGTGCATTATACAATCCAAATGGCATCCTTTGATAGGCAAAGGTGCCATAAGGACATGTAAAAGTAGTTTTCTTTTGGTCTTCTGGATGTATTGCAATTTAAAAAAATCCCGAGTATCCATCTAAATAACAAAAATAAGAATGCTTGGCTAATCTTTCTAACATTTGATCTATGAAAGGGAGGGGGAAATGGTCTTTTCTTATAGCATTGTTCAACTTCCTATAGTCTCTGCACATTCTCCAACCTGTAACTATTCTAATTGGTATCAATTCATTATTTTCATTTTGAACAACTGTCACTCCACCTTTTCTTGGTACAATATGCACAGGACTTACCCACTCACTATCAAAAATAGGGAAAATAATTCTAGCAGCTAGTAATTTTAGGATTTCCTTTTTCACAATATCCTTCATTGTAGGATTCAATCTCTTTGGTGTTTAATAGAAGGTCTACTATTTGGCTCTAGGAAAATCCTATGCATACAAACTGTTGGACTAATTCTCTTTATATCATAAATTTTATAGCCTAAAACTCTCCTATATTCTCTCAAAACTCTCAACAATTTATTAATCTCAATATCAGTCAAAGATGCATTAATTATAACAGGATATGTTTCATTAGGTCCAAAAAAAGCATACCTGAGGTTGGAAGGAAAAGGTTTAAGATCTACCTTTGGGGCATCCTCTACCGTTAATGATGGTGATTTAATCTCCAATGTCTGCACTTCTTCAAGCTTAAAAATTGTAGCTTCAGGATGTGGTGGAGAGCTCTCCAAGTGTTGTGTAAAAGCAGCTATGTATGGGTTGTCATCATTAATGCTCCCACCATGGACTAAGCAATTTTCCAGTGGGTCTTGTGGATAACTTTTTCTAAAATGCTTTTGAACAATCTCATTAATAATGTCTACCCGTAAACAAGATTCAACTTCTTCATGTTTCCTTTTCATGGCTGGATTGATATTGAATATCATTTGATCATCTCCCACTCTAAGAGTCAATTTCTCAGCCTTCACATCAATCAATGCATCAGCTGTAGCTAAAAATGGTCTTCCCAACAAGATAGGAATTTTTGTACCTTCTTTCATATCTAAAATGATAAAATCCACCAGAATGTAGAATTTCCCAAGCTTGATAGGCACATTTTCTAAAATTCCTTTTGGATACTTAATTGAACCGTTAGCCAATGAAAGATACATGTTAGTGGGCTTCAACTCTCCCATATTTAGCTTCTCATATATTGAAAGAGGCATTAGGCTAGCGCTAGCTCCAAGGTCACATCAGGCATTTGCCACACTGTTATCACCAATATGACAAGGAATGGAAAATACACCCGGATCCTTGAGTTTAGGAGGTAACTTATTTTGAATTATAGCACTACATTGCTTTCCTAAGTTGATGGTATCATAAGCCTCTAGCCTTTTCTTATTGGTAAGAATCTCCTTTAAGAACTTGGCATAACTTAGCATTTGGGATAGTGCCTCAGTGAATGGCACATTGATATACAACTTCTTCAGTACTTCAAGGAATTTACCAAATTGTTTGTCTAGTTTATGCTTGATAAATTTTTGAGGGTAGGGAAGGGTGTGAAGGAGCGGAAGCATGGTAATTGGTGCATTGGAGCATTGAATTTCAAAATTTTTCTTATAGGGTCTCATGCATCATGCCACATCTCTTATGTGCCTTATTAATTTCAATGCTCAATTGCATGTTAAAACACTTTTAATATACATTAGGATCTTCATTTGCCATTTAAGATTGTGAATCAACAAATTAATTTAATTAAACCCTAATTTGAAAGAGGAATTTGGGCACTAACCTCTTTGATGCACTATGGATGCAATTGACACCTTTAGGAGCTCCTTAGACCCCAAGTGTTATCCCTCTAGCTTGTCCACACTAAGATCACCAATGGGAAGCCCCAAATTTTGCTTCTCAAGCCTTGCCAACCAATTATAATTTGGGATTTTGCTTTTAGAGAGGTTATATATGTGTATAGGACACTAGAAACAATTCCTAGCAATTTTAATTCAAAGGGAATGGAGTGATTCTCTTTGAATTGATGAGAAAGCAAGAAGAGGAGAAAGAGAGAATAGGCTGCTGCCACACTTGAGAATAGAGAGTGTTATGTTTTAATTCTTCTTTCTTTTCCTTTTATAATTAGGTCAAATAATCACTTAAACCCTTTGCCACATGCCACCACCACATTGCATCTTATTTTTAATTGACTTAATCACATTAAGCCAAGTGTCAAAGCTAGACATAATCTTGACTTTGATCATCTTATATGATAGGAAGACAAATGGCAAGCTTATATGGTGCCATGTGTCACCATCTCATGGTGCCATGTGTCACCATGTGAAATGACCAAATTACCCTTATGTTCTAATTTTGAGTTCTTAACCCAAAATTATTATTTCTCCTTTTCTAATCAATTTATATCAAATATAAATTAATTAATTAATCTCCATTAATTAATTTCTCACAATTAAATTAATATTTAAACACTTTAAATATAAATTTAACTATTACTACACATGCAATAACCTAGATTTGGTTTCAAGCCATGCTAGGGACTTTGCAATCTCATTGCAAACCAAACCTATTTAATTAATCAATTAAACTCTTTAAGTAGTCAATTAAATCACATTTTACTTGGTGATTAACTTGTGTATGTGTGTGACTCACTAGGTTCATCACTAATTAGCAATGAGATATGATATTAACTGTTAATATCATCAGAACTATTTCTTATCATAAATGATTTCTCTGAATCATTTTAGGCATCTCATAGACCATGGTTGACACCTAGCATAGCGTGCCATGGCCACACAATCAGTAATAAGGAATACCTTAAATGAACCTATAATCATATGTTACCACTGAAGGAACGGAAGCGTGAAAAACACAAGTTTATACCATTGAATTCAAAATTTTTCATCTAGGGTCACATGCATCATGCAAGATTTATTTTATCTATTTGATTTCAATGATAAACAACATATTAAAAATCTTTTAATATGTTTTTGGATCTGTATTTGCCATTTAAGGTTTTAAAATTAATCAGATTAATTTTAGAACCCTAGATTAATCAAGAACGATTACACTAACCTCTTGATGAAATGCAGTGTGTCTGCGCCTTTGAGATTCGTCTTCAGGACACCAGATGTTATCCCTCTAGCTTGTCCACACCAAGAACACCTATGGCAGCCCTTGAATAGCTTCTAAAGCTTTTTCTATTAATTAGAAAATCAAGTTCTGCCTTTTAAGAGATTAAAGATGTAAACAGGGCACTAGAAACAATTTCTAATGTTCTTAATTCAAGAGATTGATGGCTAATCTCTTTGAATTGATGAGAGATGAAGAAGAAGAGAAGAAAACCCTCAAAGTGGCGTGACAAAGGTGTGTGGCTGCTGGTTGTGTTTTATTTTCTCATAACAACACTTAAATAGCTAGGTTAACACATTAAACCCTTGCCACATGTCACCCTTTGATTAGTTATAGGTTTAAGTGACCCAATCACATTGTGCCAAGTGTCAAACCTATATTTAATCTTGATTTTAATCATCTTACATGATTAAAAAATATTTGGCAAGCTTATGTGTAATCCCATGTGTCACCATCTCATGGTGCCACGTGTCACACTGCAAAATGACCAAAATGCCCCTGTGTCTTAATTTTGAGTTCTCAACCCAAAATAATTATTTTCTTCTTCTCATTAATTTATATCAAATATAAATTAATTAATTAATCTGTATTAATTAATTTCTCATTAATTAAATTTATATTTAAACACTTTAAATATAAATTTAACTTATATTATACATCCAATAATCTAGATTTGGTTTCAAGTCATGCTAGGGACTTTGCAATCTAATTGCAAACCAAACCTATTTAATTAATCAATTTAAACTCTTTAATTAATTAATTAAATCATATTTAATTAGGTGATAACTTGTGTATATGTGTGACTTACTAGGCTCATCACTAATTGGCAATGAGACATGATATCAACTCTTAATATCATCAGAACTCTTTCTTACTATAAATGATTTCTCTAAATCGTTTTATGAACCTCATAGACCATGGTTAACACCTAGCATAGCATGCCATAGCCACCCAATTAGTAATAAGGTTTACCTTAAATGAACCTATAATCATATGTTACCATGCACTAGAATCTCTTTGTTACAAAATCCCAACTCAAGCTGGAGTCATGGTTTATGTCAAACTCCATTTGCTATGAATATTATGTTCTCTTTTAATTCCAGTTCTTGATTAAAAAGATTTTCCCATCAGAAACTCTTTTCTGAATAAATCTATCTGTCCTGGCCAGGAACTTGAAACATCAAGAACAATTAAATGAACATAGGATTTTATCTCTATTTACTTAGAGGAACAGATTCCATCTTGATCAACACCTACCTCCATATATAACTAGTAGGAGCCAACACATGCCCATATACCCATACACAATACAAGTATGAAAGCAGTATCAAACTCAAACTACCTATATACAAGATAACTGTGCTATCTCAGGTCTAAAGATTATATGCACTTATATGATTTATGACAAAACATTGATAAGAGTAAACTCCATGTGCTTGTCATAAGTGTCACTGGTTCGGCCTACTTATCATTTATAAGTGCCTATCATGTTTGTTATATAGCATGAGACTCACAATTCCATCTTATTTATATCTCATATAAATAACTTGGGAACAAATATGAATATAATCTTTCTGGATAAGTCATGTCCTTATTATGAAGTATCCTTGATTGTGAACCTATTTATGATACTTTGTGCTAGAAATATTGTCACTCATATTCTTAACAACTTAAGAATAATATTTCTAACAAAATATCAATGGACCTTTTCTATTACACATAAATATATTATATAAATAGAAAAGTGGAAATGCCTTTTATTAATAAAATATGTACAAGATACATACTAAATAATATGCTCTAGGGCATACTACTAACAATCTCCCACTAGCACTAGAGCCATTCATTACAATACCTTAGACACATCTTCTCAAGATGTCAGTCTAACTGAGCTTGTGACAAATGCTTAGTGAATGGATCAGCTGGATTTTCAGCTGATGCTATTTTTCTGCAAGGCTATATCGCCTTTGCCCAACTATATGTCTGATAATGTGGTAGTGCCTTTCTATGTGTTTGGATTTTGGGTTAGACCTTAGTTCCTTAGCCTGTATGATGCTCCATTGTTGTCACAGTGTAGTGGAACTGCTGACTCAATGGAAGGAACTACTGTAAGTTCTGTCACGAACTTCTTTATCCAAGCGACTTCCTTTGCGACATCGATGCGGCAATAAACTCGACCTACGTAATGGAATCTGCAGTCGTGCTCTGTTTGGAACTCTTCCAACTGACTGCACCTCCATTACAAATGAACACATATCCAGAGGTAGACTTTCTATCATCGATATCTGATTGGAAATCAGAATCAGTATAACCATCCAATTATAAGTGTCCACCTCCATAAATCAAGAATAAATCCTTAGTTCTTCTCAAGTACTTAAGGATATTCTTGTGACTATCGATGTTCCAAACTGGATTGGATTGATACCTGCTAGTCAAACTAACAGCATATGCGATATCCGGCCTAGTACACAACATTGCATACATTAAACTTCCAATAGCCGAAGCATATGGAATCCTGGCCATCTTATCTCTTTCTTCAGATGTCTTTGGAGACATCTCTTTAGAAAGGTGGATACCATGTCTCACTGGTAACAATCCTCTCTTGGAATCAAGCATGTTAAACCTCTTTAACACCTTTTCCAGAAATCTGGACTTTGGGATAAACCAATTATTCTTTTCGCTCTATCTCTATAGATGCGAATCCCAAGAATATAGGTTGCCTCCCCTAAGTCTTTCATGGAGAATGTATTTGACAACCATACCTTTATAGTCGTCAACATACCTGTGTCATTACCCATCAATAGTATGTCATCCACATATAAGACAAGGAAAGTGATAGCACTGTCACTAACCTTCTTATATACACATGGCTCATCCTCATTTTTGATAAAACCAAAGGATTTAATGGCTTCATCAAAACGGATGTTCCAACTCCTCGAAGCTTGTTTCAACCCATAAATGGATCACTTTAGCTTGCATACCTTGGAACCATCTTGGGATTCAAATCCCTTAGGTTGTTCCATGAAAATGTTTTCTTCAATGTATCCATTGAGAAAAGCTGTTTTGACATCCATCTGCCAAATCTCATAATCATAGTATGCAGTTATTGCTAATAAAATCCTAATTGATTTAAGCATGGCAACAGGCGAGAAAGTCTCCTCATAGTCGATTCCTTGCCTTTGGCGAAACCCTTTCGCTACTAGCCTTGCCTTATAGGTCTCTACCTTTCCATCAGAACCAATTTTCTTCTTGAAAACCTTCAGGTGGGTCAACAAGATCCCAAACTTGATTCTTATACATGGAATCAATCTTGGATTTCATAGCATCAATCCATTTTGAAGAGTCTATATCTGATATAGCTTCTTCATAGGTAAGTGGATCATCTCCATGATCTACTTCTTCATGAGTAGACAACTTTTGTTCTTCTTCATGAAGAAAACCATATCTCACTGGTGGGTGAGATACCCTGGTTGTTCTACGAGGAACAGCTGTAGATGTTTCATCAACGGGTATAGGTTGACTAGATGGATCTATATCCATTTGATATGTTGGTTGCCTTCCTTTGCCTCCTTCTTGAACAAACTGTTGTTCAAGAAATGTGGCATCTCTACTTATCACAACCTTTTGTGAAGTAGGCAAATAAAAATAATATCCAAAACTATCTTTTGGATATCCAACAAATCGACCTTTTTCTGATCTGGTCTCCAATTTATCAGTGTTCAGCTTTTTGATATAAGCTGGACAACCCCAAATCTTAACATGCTTAAGACTTGGTTTTCTTCCATGCCATATCTCATAAGGTGTGGAAGAAACTGATTTTGATGGAATCCTATTCAGAATATACAAAGCTGATTCTAATGCAAATCCCCAAAAGGAGATTGGCATATCAGTATAGCTCATCATACTACGTACCATATCCAATAGGGTACGATTTCTCCTTTCAGATACACCATTCAGCTGTGGCATTCCTAGAGGAGTCAGTTGAGAAACAATGCCATGCTCTCTCAAGTATTCATCAAATTCAGTACTCAAATATTCACCTCCACGATCTGATCAAAGAGCTTTAATATTCTTTCCTGTTTGATTTTCTACTTCAGATTTAAATTCTTTGAACTTTTCAAAAGATTCAAGTTTGTATTTCATCAAATACAAATACCCAAACCTTGATTTATCATCAGTAAAGGTAATAAAATAATGAAAACCCCCTCTAGCCATTTCTTTAAATGGACCACATACATCACTATGTATTAGCTCCAAAATATTTTCAGCTCTTAGCCCCTGTCCAACAAAGGGTGATCTAGTCATTTTGCCCTGAAGGCAAGATTCACAAGTTGGAGTAGGCTCAGAGCCCAATGAGGATAGAATTCCCATTTTCTCTAGTTTTGCAATCCTATCTTCTGCAACATGACATAACCTTAAGTGCCAAATATATTTTGAACTTGAGTTGGTTTTCACCATGGCATTGCATTCATTTAGATTTCTATACTCTGGCCAGTGGAAACACTTTCTTACTGGCAATGGAAACACTTTCCTATTGGCAATGGAAACACTTTCCTGTTGGCAGTGGAAACACTTTCCTTTGCCTCCATCAGCTTTAGTCTTTCTTTTCTGTTTAGCTATTTTCTTAGAAGGACCAGGAATCTGAGGTTTCTTTTTCTTATTGCCCTTCTTCTTGTTGGACTTTCCAGCAGAAGAAGATGCAACCAAAGCTACCTCGTTTCCTTTATTGCCTGGCATATTCTTTTGGGCAATAACCAGCATGTTGAGTAAACCAGCTAAAGTGCATTCCTGTTGAGTCATATGGAAATTTATCACAAAATTTCCCAAAAGACCCAGGAAGGGACTGAAGGATCAAATCCGTCTGTAGTTGGAAATCCATGTTGAAGTCAAGATATTCCAACTGCTCAATCAGCTGAATCATCTTGTGGACATGATCCCCAACATTCTGTCCCTTAGACATCCTCATGCGGAACAACTGCCTAGATATCTCATACCTAGCATTCCTGCTGTGCTCACCATACAACTCTTGTAGGTGAAGGAAGATCTCACTCGCACTCTGCATGTTCTCATGTTGCTTCTGTAACTCATTACTCATGGAAGCAAGCATGTAACACTTAGCTCTCATATCATGCTCCTTCCACTTGTCCAAAGTTTCATGTTCCTCTTGTGTGGCCTCTGGAGGTAAGGGACCAGGAACATTTGAATCTAGAACATATCCTATATGTTCAAGGTTCAGGACAAGTTTCAAATTTCTTAGCCAATCAGACAGATTAGGTCCTGTCAACCTATTGTGATCAAGTATGCTTGCAAGGATATTGGATGGTGGTGGTTGTTTTGTGCTCATTTTTATCAGAAAATTAACTACAGAAAATAACCAGATTAATTAGTAAATGTATCATGTAATTAACCAAAATGATTATGGTCTTTTAATCAAATTGGTCCTCCCACTAACTTAGCGAATCCTACACTTCCAAAGTAGAAAACGGAAATCCTAGTTGGATGGATTTCTAGTGGGTGATTGAATTCTTATAATTCTATTGATCATCCTCAGGTACATCCATTATTGGAATTACAATAAACTATAAGTGAGCAACTCCTTGCCCATCACATCTCATGTGAGGTGGTTCAATCCTTTACCTAACCCCTAATGCTCAAAATCTCAGGTACATCCATTATTGGAATTACAATAAACTATAAGTGAGCAACTCCTTGCCCATCACATCTCATGTGAGGTTCAATCCTTTACCTAGCCCCTAATGCTCAAAATCTCAGGTACATCCATTATTGACTTATCTTGCATTAGTTAAGTTGATCCCATTGAGCCAGTAATTATGCAAATAATTTTAATGTCCTCAGGTACATCCAATATTGGCCACTAAACCATTTACATATTTACAACATCTCATGCTTAACAATTATTCTTAAGAAAATCTCTTAAATAAATTGCATCTTATGCAACTATTTAAAATTTCTTAAAATAATTGCCCCAATGGAGGGCCTATGCTATAATTACTTTAATTATAGCATTTCCAACTTAATCATTTGTTTGGAAGATTTTATGGTCATTCTATTTACTATTAAGGTCTCACTTTGCACATTATCCATTTAGCATGCATATATCATATAATTGCATACATTCCCATACATCTCATGCATTCATGGATAAGCAGTAAATATGGTATGATCATGGACTTTCTAAGGGATTCAATTCTGAGCCACCAAGAATTGAATCAGGGCATTCCTAGGCGCATTTCATTCATTCATTTTACAAGAGTTGCTGAAGGAGTACATAATCAATACTTGATCTTGAATTCCTCCCACCAATGCTCTTGACCTCCTTGAACTTGTTGCAATCCAATATTACATAGTAATCCTTGGCATACCAAGGCGAATTTACAAGAACTTAATTAAATGAAATTACAACCCAAAAATTATTACAAACTTAATAATACATGCCCAAAATAAATTAAAATAAATTAATTAATTTACAATCCCAAAGAAACATAAAAGAAATAAATCCAATCACATTGGTCTTTTATAGTCCATGATCATCCATCATGCATATCACTATTTAACAATTAAGTAAAACATACATACTTAAATTAAATTGAATATCTCATATTCAACTTAAAAATTCAGATTTGAATATGATTCAAACAAATTTAAAAATTCAGATTTGAATCTCATTCAAACAAATTTAAAAATTCAGATTTGAATCACATTCAAACAACTTTAAAAATTCAGATTTGAATCACATTCAAACATTTTTTTAAAAATTAGATTTGAATCACATTCAAATATTTTTTAAAAAATCAGATCTGAATTTTATTCAATCAATTTTAAAAAATCAGATTTAAATATGATTCAAACAACTTTAAAAATTCAGATTTGAATCACAGTCAAACAACTTTTAAAATTCAGATTTGAATCACATTCAAACAATTTTTAAAATTCTGATTTGAATCATAATTTAATTGTGTGATAAAAATTCTAATTAAACAATTTAATTAGACATAAAATGGATCTTAAATCATACAACAATTGCACATTCACCATCCATTTACCTTTGCATACCATTGTGATGCATCAACCATGCACACCATGGTGTTCATCATTTGTGCCGCCACTTTGACTTTGCAACCAGCAATAAACTCTTGATCTCATGATCAAACACACAATTAAATCATATAAACATCAATCTAAATGGCAAATATAGTGGCTCTGATACCAATTGAAAGGCAGGCGTGAAAAACACAAGTTTATACCATTGAATTCAAAAATTTTCATCTAGGGTCACATGCATCATGCAAGATTTATTTTTATCTATTTGATTTCAATGATAAACAACATATTAAAAATCTTTTAATATGTTTTTGGATCTGTATTTGCCATTTAAGATTTTAAAATTAATCAGATTAATTTTAGAATCCTAGATTAAATCAAGAACGATTACACTAACCTCTTGATGAACTGCAGCGTGTCTGCGCCTTTGAGATTCGTCTTCAGGACACCAGATGTTGTCCCTCTAGCTTGTCCACACCAAGAACACCTATGGCAGCCCCTGAATAGCTTCTAAAGCTTTTTCTATTAATTAGAAAATCAAGTTCTGCCTTTTAAGAGATTAAAGATGTAAACAGGACACTAGAAACAATTTCTAGTGTTCTTAATTCAAGAGATTGATGGCTAATCTCTTTGAATTGATGAGAGATGAAGAAGAAGAGAAGAAAACCCTCATAGTGGCGTGACAAAGGTGTATGGCTGCTGGTTGTGTTTTATTTTCTCATAACAACACTTAAATAGCTAGGTTAACACATTAAACCCTTGCCACATGTCACCCTTTGATTAGCTCTAGGTTTAAGTGACCCAATCACATTGTGCCAAGTGTCAAACCTATATTTAATCTTGATTTTAATCATCTTACATGATTAAAAAACATTTGGCAAGCTTATGTGTAATCCCATGTGTCACCATCTCATGGTGCCACGTGTCACACTGCAAAATGACCAAAATGCCCCTGTGTCTTAATTTTGAGTTCTCAACCCAAAATAATTATTTTCTTCCTCTCATTAATTTATATCAAATATAAATTAATTAATTAATCTCTATTAATTAATTTCTCATTAATTAAATTCATATTTAAACACTTTAAATATAAATTTAACTTATATTATACATCCAATAATCTAGATTTGGTTTCAAGTCATGCTAGGGACTTTGCAATCTAATTGCAAACCAAACCTATTTAATTAATCAATTTAAACTCTTTAATTAATTAATTAAATCATATTTAATTAGGTGATAACTTGTGTATATGTGTGACTTACTAGGCTCATCACTAATTGGCAATGAAACATGATATCAACTCTTAATATCATCAGAACTCTTTCTTACTATAAATGATTTCTCTAAATCATTTTATGAACCTCATAGACCATGGTTAACACCTAGCATAGCATGCCATAGCCACCCAATTAGTAATAAGGTTTACCTTAAATGAACCTATAATCATATGTTACCATGCACTAGAATCTCTTTGTTACAAAATCCCAACTCAAGCTGGAGTCATGGTTTATTTCAAACTACATTTGCTATTAATATTATGTTATCTTTTAATTCCAGTTATTTATTATAAAGATTTTCTCATCAGAAACTCTTTTCTGAATAAATCTATCTGTCCTGGCTAGGAACTTGAAACATCAAGAACAATTAAATGAACATAGGATTTTATCTCTATTTACTTAGAGGAACAGATTCCATCTTGATCAACACCTACCTCCATATATAACTAGTAGGAGCCAACACATGCCCATATACCCATACACAGTACAAGTATGAAAGCAGTATCAAACTCAAACTACCTATATACAAGATAGCTGTGCTATCTCAGGTCTAAAGATTATATGCACTTATATGATTTATGACAAAACATTGACAAGAGTAAACTCCATGTGCTTGTCATAAGTGTCACTGTTTCGGCCTACTTATCATTTATAAGTGCCTATCATGTTTGTTATATGGCATGAGACTCACCATTCCATCTTATTTATATTTCATATGAATAACTTGGGAACAAATATGAATACAATCTTTCTGGATAAGTCATGTCCTTATTATGAAGTATCCTTGATTGTGAACCTATTTATGATACTTTGTGCTAGAAATATTGTCACTCATATTCTTAACAACTTAATAATAATATTTCTATCAAAATATCAATGGACCTTTTCTATTACACATAAATATATTATATAAATAGAAAAGTGGAAATGCCTTTTATTAATAAAATATGTACAAGATACATACTAAATAATATACTCTAGGGCATACTACTAACAACCACTTTAGAATTGATGAGAGATAGAGGCTCAAAGTGGCGTGACAATTAGATAAGGCTGCTGGTTATGTTTTTTTTATTTCTAACATTTTTTATTTTTTGATTAATATTTAGTGATTTAATCTTGTCATTTGTTTATTTTTTGCAGCCATAACATTATTTCATGTGTTATGATGTGCTGTGTAATGAAGATGAGTCTTTCTTAAAAAATTCTTCTTCTGAAATTTATATCAAATATAAATTAATTAATTAATCTATTTAATTTCATTAATTAAATTCATATTTAAACACTTTAAATATAAATTTAATTTATCTACATCTAATCTAGATTTGGTTTCAGTCATGCTGAATTTGCAGTCTTAATTTAAATAAATGACATTAAAGAATTAATTATTCTCATATGAAAAGGTGATTGGATATCATCACTAATTGGCAATGAGACATGATATCAGATATAACTCTTTCTTACCATAAATGATTTCTTCATTTTATGAACCTCATAGACCATGGTTAACACTTTTACCCAATTAGTAATAGTTTCTTAAATGAGACCTATAAAATATTTACCATGCACTAATCTTCTCTGTTTCTCAAAGATATGGTTTATGTCAAACTCCATTTGCTTTGATAATTATGTTCTCTTTTAATTCAGTTCTTGATAAAGATTTTTCATCGAAACTCTTTTTAAATCTTTCCATCTGAGAACTTTAGAACAATTAAATGAACATAGTTTATCTCTATTTACTTAGAGGCAATTCCATCTTGACATCAACCTCCATATATAACTCTGACCTTTGTACCCATACATATTACAAGTGAAAGATCAAACTCAAACTACTATATGTGAATAACTGTGCTATCTAGTCTAAAGATTATATGCATATGATTTATGATAAAACATTGAGAAAAGTATGGATTGTCAACCTAAATTATAAGTTATAACTCTGTTATATGGCATACTCAAATTCCATCTTATTTATATCTCATATAAATCGCATAAAGGACAATCTTTCATAAGTCATGTCCTTATTATGAAGTATCCTCGATTGTGAATATTTGTGCTAATATTGTCACTTTTATAATAATATTTCTAAAAAAATGGACCTTTTATATTACACATAAATATATTATGAAGCGGAAAGTGGAAATGCCTTTTTTAATAAAATAAAATTTAATACTAAATGATATGCTCTAGGGCATAAACTAACACTTCTTTTATAATATAATAATCATTTATATAATGTACATATAAATCTAAAATTTATCTTATATTCTTTTGAAAATCCACATTTGTAATGTTAGTTATAATTCTTTTACTAGTCTTTTATAGTGATACTTTCTAAATTTTACAACATTTAAGTTTTTAAAATTTTAAAACTTTTAATTTGAAAATCATTCTAAGAATAAATTTTTGAAGCTAATATTTTTGAGAAATATTCTTTTTGATTTACTTTTATTTTTAGCATTGTTCTTTTAATAAATTAAACTGGCCATTATCTCTGGAAAAATGGCATGAAGCGATTCAATTCATACCGACCATGAATGTATTCAACATTATCATAAAGTCATTTTGAATACTCATTTAAAGTATGAATATAATAAAAGCAAACAATAAGGCATAAAAGATATCATAATGCCCAATCTTGTATCAAACATATTTCATTTATGAAACAATATCAATCTACATATTAAATAGGTAAATCATTTAGACTTCATTATTTCATGATAAATTTTAATTATAATTTAATTTTGATCATTTATATGATCACAATCACATCAATTCATTTTATACAATTGTCAAAAAACAATTGCTAATACTTATCTTTTGGTCAATTAAATTCATTTTTAATTTTATTTATTCATGAATTTGATTACAATGCATAATTAAATTCACAAATTTTTAAAATGATTCTGACCCATAATACCTATTCACATAATTGATTTATTTCATTTTAAACATATCTTACATATTCGATTTTCAAATTTTTTAATTTCTTATTTGTTTTATAATTTATGATATTAGTCTCAAATGATAAATGAAAGTAATAAAATAAAGGTACCTTTCAAAAAGTCTTATTTTTAAAAGATTTCCATATTTATTTCAAATATACTTCAATAAGAGATCAATATTATATTTCATCAATTCAAATTTCCTAAGCTTCTGTGACATGGTTTGAAAAATAAAAAATACATTTTTGTTCAGGTAAGTGTCTAGGAGATTTTGCATAGTGAATCATATTTTGGACTTCCTTTTTAGTCTCTTTTGCATAGATCGCTTGTAAGCATATCATTTGAGTATGTATCTTGTACATATTTTATTAATAAAGAGCATTTCCACTTTTCCGTTTACATAATATATTTATGTGTAATAGAAAAGGTCCATTGATATTTTATTAGAAATATTATTCTTAAGTTATTAAGAATATGGTGACAATATTTCTAGCACAAGTATCATAAATAGGTTCACAATCGAGGATACTTCATAATAAGGACATGACTTATCGAGAAAGATTGTATTCATGTTTGTTTCCCAAGTTATTTATATGAGATATAAATAAGATGGAATGGTGAGTCTCATGCCATATAACAAACATGATAGGCACTTATAAATGATAAGTAGGCGAACCAGTGACACTTATGACAAGCACATGAGTTTACTCTTGTCAATGTTTTGTCATAAATCATATCAGTGCATATAATCTTTAGACACGAGATAGCACAGTTATCTTGTATATAGGTAGTTTGAGTTTGATCTGCTTTCATACTTGTACTATGTATGGGTATATGGGCATGTGTTGGCTCCTACTAGTTATATATGGAGAGTAGGTGTTGATCAAGATGGAATCTGTTCCTCTAAGTAAATAGAGATAAAATCCTATATTCATTTAATTGTTCTTGATGTTTCAAGTTCTGGCAGACAGATAGATTTATTGAAAAGAGTTTACGATGAGAAAATCTTTTAATCAGAAGCTGGAATTAAAGAGAACATAATATTCATAGCAAATGGAGTTTGACATAAACCATGACTCGGCTTGAGTTGGGATTTTGTAGCAGAGAGATTCTAGTGCATGGTAACATATGATTATAGGTTCATTTAAGGTAAACCTTATTACTAATTGGGTGGCCATGGCATGCTATGCTAGGTGTTAACCATGGTACATGAGGTTCATAAAATGATTTAGAAATCATTTATAGTAAGAAAGAGTTACGATGATATTAGAGTTGATATCATGTCTCATTTGCCAATTAGTGATGAGCCTAGTAAGTCACACACATACAAGTTATCACCTATTTAAATATGATTTAATTAATTAATTAAAGAGTTTAATTGATTAATTAAATAGGTTTGGTTTGCAATTAAATTGCAAAGTCCTAGCATGACTTGAAACCAAATCTAGATTATTGGATGTATAATATAAGTTAAATTTATATTTAAAGTGTTTAAATATGAATTTAATTAATGAAAATTAATTAATAGAGATTAATTAATTAATTTATATTTGATATAAATTAATTAGAAGAAGAAAATAATTATTTTGGGTTAAGAACTCAAAATTAAGACAGAGCATTTTGGTCATTTTGCGGTGTGACACGTGGCACCATGAGATAGTGACACATGGCATAACACATAAGCTTGCCAAATGTTTTTAATCATGTAAGATGATTAAAATCAAGATTAAATATAGGTTTGACACTTGGCACAATGTGATTGGGTCACTTAAACCTAGAGCTAATCAAAGGTGACATGTGGCAGGGTTTAATGTGTTAACCTAGCTATTTAAGTGTTGTTATGAGAAAATAAAACACAACCAGCAGCCACACTCCTTTGTCACGCCACTTTGAGGTTTCTTCTCTTCTTCTTCATCTCTCATCAATTCAAAGAGATTAGCCATCAATCTCTTGAATTAAGAACACTAGAAATTGTTTCTAGTGTCCTGTTTACATCTTTAATCTCTTAAAAGCGAACTTGATTTTCTAATTAATAGAAAAAGCTTTAGAAGCTATTCAAGGGCTGCCATAGGTGTTCTTGGTGTGGACAAGCTAGAGGACAACATCTGGTGTCTGAAGGCGAATCTCAAAGCGCGGACACCTGCTGCATTTCATCAGAGGTTAGTGTATGTCGTTCTTGATTTAATCTAGGGTTCTAAAATTAATCGATTAATTTTAAAATCTTAAATAGCAAATACAGATCAAAAACATATTAAAAGATTTTTAATATATTGTTTATCATTGAAATCAAATAGATAAAATAAATCTTGCATGATGCATGTGACCCTAGATGAAAAATTTTGAATTCAATGGTATAAACTTGTGTTTTTCACGCTTCCGTTCCTTCAGTGGTAACATATGATTATAGGTTCATTTAAGGTATTCCTTATTACTGATTGTGTGGCCATGGCACGCTATGCTAGAGTGTCAACCATGGTCTATGAGATGCCTAAAATGATTCGGAGAAATCATTTATGATAAGAAATAGTTACGATGATATTAACGGTTAATATCATATCTCATTTGCTAATTAGTGATGAGACCTAGTGAGTCACACACATACAGTTAATCACCAAGTAAAATGTGATTTAATTGACTACTTAAAGTTTAATTGATTAATTAAATAGGTTTGGTTTGCAATGAGATTGCAAAGTCCCTAGCATAGCTTGAAACCAAATCTAGGTTATTGGATGTATAGTACAAGTTAAATTTATATTTAAAGTGTTTAAATATAAAATTAATTATGAGAAATTAATTAATAGAGATTAATTAATTAATTTATATTTGATATAAATTGACTAGAAAAGGAGAAATAATGAGTTTGGGTTGAGTACTCAAAATTAAAACATAAGGGTAATTTGGTCATTTCACAGGACACATGGCACCATGAGATGGTGACACATGGCACCATATAAACTTGCCATTTGTCTTCCAATCATGTAAAATGATCAAAGTCAAGATTATTGCTTTGACACTTGGCTTAATGTGATTAAGTCAATTAAAATTATGATGCAATGTGGCGATGACATGTGGCAAGGGTTTTAAGTCATGACCTAATTATAAAGGAAAGAAAGAAGAATTAAAACATAACACTCTCTATTCTCAAGTGTGGCAGCAGCCTATTCTCTCTTTCTCCTCTTCTTGCTTTCTCATCAATTCAAAGAGAATCACTCCATTCCCTTTGAATTAAAATTGCTAGGAATTGTTTACAGTGTCCTATACACATATATAACCTCTCTAAAGCAAAATCCCAAATTATAATTGGTTGTAAGGCTTGAGAAGCAAAATTTGGGGCTTCCATTAGTGATCTTAGTGTGGACAAGCTAGAGGATAACACTTGGGGTCTGAGGAGCTCTAAAGGTGTCAATTGCATCCATAGTGCATCAAAGAGGTTAGTGCCCAAATTCCTCTTTCAAATTAGGGTTTAATTAAATTAATTTGTTGATTCACAATCTTAAATGGCAAATGAAGATCTAATGTATATTAAAAGTGTTTTAACATGCAATTGAGCATTGAAATTAATAAGGCACATAAGAGATGTGGCATGATGCATGAGACCTATAAGAAAAATTTTGAAATTCAATGCTCCAATGCACCAATTACCATGCTTCGCTCCTTCACCTTCCCTACCCTCAAAAATTTATCAAGCATAAACTAGACAAACAATTTGGTAAATTCCTTGAAATCTGAAGAAGTTGTATATCAATGTGCCATTCATTTGAGGCACTATCCCAAATGCTAAGTTATGCGAAGTTCTTAAAGGAGATTCTTACCAATAAGAAAAGGCTGAGGCATGATACCATCAACTTAGGAAAGCAATGTAGTGCTATAATTCAAAATAAGTTACCTCCTAAACTCAAGGATCGGGTGTATTTTCCATTCCTTGTCATATTGGTGATATGATGTGGCAAATGCGATGTGACCTTGGAGCTAGCGCTAGCCTAATGCCTCTTTCAATATGAGAAGCTAAATATGGGAAGTTGAAGCCCACTAACATGTATCTTTCATTGGCTAACGGTTCAATTAAGTATCCAAAAGGAATTTTAGAAAATGTGCCTATCAAGCAGGAAATTCTACATTGCGGTGGATTTTATCATTTTAGATATGAAAGAAGGTACAAAAATTCCTATCTTGTTGGGAAGACCATTTTTAGCTACGGTGATGCATTGATTGATGTGAAGGTGAAATTGACTCTTAGAGTGGGAGATGATCAAATGATATTCAATATCAATCCGACCATGAAAAGGAAACATGAAGAAGTTGAATCTTGTTTACGGGTAGACATTATTAATGAGATTGTTCAAAAGCATTTTAGAAAAAGTTATCCACAAGACCCTTTGGAAAATTGCTTAGTCCATGGTGGGAGCATTAATGATGACAACCCATACATATTGCTTTTACACAACACTTGGAGAGCTCTCCACCACATCCTGAAGCTACAATTTTTAAGCTTGAAGAAGTGCAGGACATTGGAGATTAAATCACCATCGTGCGGTAGAGGATGCCCCAAGGTAGATCTTAAACCTTTTCCTTCCAACCTCGGGTATGCTTTTTGGACCTAATGAAACATATCTGTTATAATTAATGCATCTTTGGTGATATTGAGATTAATAAATTGTTGAGAGTTTTGAGAGAATATAGGAGAGTTTTAGGCTATAAAATTTATGATATAAAGAGAATTAGTCCAACGGTTTGTATGCATAGGATTTTCCTAGAGCCAAATAGTAGACCTTCTATTAAACACCAAAGAGATTGAATCCTACAATGAAGGATATTGTGAAAAATCCTAAAATTACTATTTGCTAGAATTATTTTCCCTATTTTTGATAGTGAGTGGGTAAGTCTGTGCATATTGTACCAAGAAAAGGTGGAGTGTGAGTTGTTCAAAATGAAAATAATGAATTGATACCAATTAGAATAGTTCTGAGTTGGAGAATGTGCAGAGACTATAGGAAGTTGAACAATGCTATAAGAAAAGACCATTTCCCCTCCCTTTCATAGATCAAATGTTAGAAAGATTAGCCAAGCATTCTTATTTTTGTTATTTAGATGGATACTCGGGATTTTTAAATTGCAATACATCAGGAAGACCAAAGAAAACTACTTTTACATGTCCTTATGGCACCTTTGCCTATCAAAGGATGCCATTTGGATTATATAATGCACTTGCCACTTTTCAAAGGTGCATGATGGCGTTTTCTAACTTCATCGAAGAAATTATAGAGGTCTTCATGGATGACTTTCAGTATATGGCACTAATTTTGATTCATGCTTGACTAATTTGTCTAAGGTTTTGCGAGATGTCTTGATAACGATCTAGTATTGGTGGGAGAATGCCACTTCATGGTCTAAGAGGCACCATTTTAGGGCATTTGATCTCCAACGAGAATAGAAGTTAATAGAGCTAAGATATAAATTATTGAAAAAATGCCCCTCAACTCTTGTTAAAGGAGTGCGGAGTTTTCTTAGACATGTTGGATTTTCTTGGCAATTTATTGAGATTTTTCTAAAATAGCCAAACCCTAACTAATCTTTTGAATCATGATGTTAAATTTGATTTTAATCAAGATTATATGGATGCTTTTGCGGTTCAAGATGGCATTAACATGACTCTATCATGCAACCACTAGATTGGACTTTTCCATTCGAAATCATGTGTGATGCAAGCAAGTTTATTGTTGGGTGTCATTGACGTGAGAAAGATAGAAAACCTTATGTCATTTACTATGCAAGCCAAACCCTTGATGAGGCTCAAGTTAATTATGCTACAATTGAAAGGAGTTCCTTATGGTAGTGTTTGCACTCAATAAGTTTCATTCTTATTTAGTCAACTCAAAGGTAATTGTTTTCATTGATCATGCGACAATAAGGTATTTAATGAGCAAGAAAGAAGCTAAATATAGGTTGATTAGTGTTAATAGTATGCCTAGAGCATATCGTTTAGTATGTATCTTATACATGTTTTTATTAATAAGAGGCATTTCCACTTTTCCGTTTACATAATATATTGATGTGTAATAGAAAGGTCCATTGATATTTTGTTAGAAATTATATTCTTATGTTGTTGAGAATATGAGTGATAGTATTTCTAGTATAAAGTATCATAAATAGGTTCTCAATCGAGGATACTTCACAATAAGGACATGACTTATCGGAAAGATGGTATTTATGTTTGTTCCCAAGTTATTTATGTGAGATATAAATAAGATGGAATGGTGAGTCTCATGCCATATGACAAACATGATAGGCACTTATAAATGATAAGTAGGTCGAACTAGTGACACTTATGACAAGCACATGGAGTTTACTCTTGTCAATGTATTGTCATAAAACATATCAGAGTATATAATCTATAGACACAGAGATAACATAGTTATCTTGTATATAGGTGGTTTGAGTTTGATACTGCTTTCATACTTGTACTGTGTATGGGTATATGGGCATGTGTTGGCTCCTACTAGTTATATATGGAGGTAGGTGTTGATCAAGATGAAATCTGTTCCTCTAAGTAAATAGGGATAAAATCCTATGTTGAGTTAATTGTTCTTGATGTTTTAAGTTCATTGACAGTAAAGATATATTTAATTAGAAAGGAGTTTATGTTTAGAAAATCTTTTTAATCAAAATGTGGAATTAAAAGAGAATATAATATTCATAGCAAATTGGGTTTGACATAAACCATGACTCTAGCTTGAATCGAAATTTTGTATCAGAGATATTCTAGTGCGTGATAACATATGATTATAGGTTCATTTAAGGTAAACATTATTCTTGATTGGGTGGCCATGGCATGCTATGCTAGAGTGTTAACCATGGTACATGAGGTGCATAAAATGATTTAGAGAAATCATTTATGATAAGAGCAGTTACGATGATATTAAGAGTTGATATCATGTCTCATTACCAATTAGTGATGAGCCTAGTAAGTCACACATATACACAAATAATCACCAAATTAAATATGATTTAATTAATTAATTAAAGTTTAATTGATTAATTAAGTAGGTTTGGTTTACAATTAGATTGCGAAGTCCCTAGCATGACTTGAAACCAAATCTAGGTTATTGGATGTATAGTATAAGTTAAATTTATATTTAAATTGTTTAAATATGAATTTAATTAATGAAAATTAATTAATAGAGATTAATTACTTAATTTATATTTGATATAAATTGATTAGAAGAAGAGAAATAATTATTTTGGGTTGATAACTCAAAATTAAGACACAGGGGTATTTTGGTCATTTCACAGGGTGATATGTGGCACCATGAGATGGTGACACATGGCATTATACATAAGCTTGCCAAATGTCTTTTAATAATGTAATATGATTAAAATTAATATTAAATATAGTTTTGACTCTTGGCACAAAGTGATTGGGTCAATTAAACCTAGAGCCAATCGAGAAGGTGACATGTGGCAGGGTTTTAAGTGGTGACCTAGCTATATAAGTGTTGTTATGAAAGAACAAATAACACAAGCTGCTGCCTCTTCTTTGTGCCGCCACCTTGAAAGGCTTCTCCATTCTCTTCTTCTTCATCTCCCATATATTACAAGAGATTAGCAAACAATCTCTTGAATTAAAAATACTAGAAATTGTTTCTAGTGTCACATTTACATTTTTAATCTCTTAAAAGGCAAAACTTGTTTTCTAATTAATAGAAAAAGCTTTAGAAGCTGTTCAAGGGCTGCCATAGGTGATCTTGGTGTGGACAAGCTAGAGGACAACATCGGTGTCCTAAAGGCGCATCCCAAAGGTGCGAAAGACAACTGCGGTGCATCAGAGGTTAGTGCACTTATTCTTGATCTAATCTAGTGTTCTAAAATTAATCAGATTAATTATAAAATCTTGAATGGCAAATATAGATCCAAAAACATATTAAAAGAGCGTTAATATGTTGTTTATCATTGAAATCAAATAGATAAAAATAAATCTTACATGATGAATGTGACCCTAGGTGAAGATTTTTGAATTCAATGATATAAACTTGTGTTTTTCATGCTAGCTCCTTTCAATTGGTATCAAATCAAATATATTTTCAATTTATATTTTTGATTATATGATTTAATTGTGTGGTATGTGAAGGAGTGCAAGCGAGAAAAACACAAGTTTATACCATTGAATTCAAAATATTTTCACCTAGGGTCACATGCATCATGCAAGATTTATTTTTATCTATTTTATTTCATTGTTAAACAACATATTAAAACTCTTTTAATATGTTTTTATATTTGTATTTACCATTTAAGATTTTAAAATTAATTAGATTAATTTTAGAACCTAGATTAAATCAGAACAAACACATAACCTCTTGATGCATTGTAGTGTATTTGCGCCTTTGAGATCGTCTTGAGGACACGGATGTTTCCTCTAGCTTTTCCACACCAAGAACACCTGGCAGCCCTTGAACAGCTTCTAAAGCTTTTCTATTATCTAGAAAATCAAGTTCTGCCTTTTAAGAAGATTAAAGATATAAGCGAGGACACTAGAAAGCGATTTCTAGTATTTTTAATTCAAGAGATTGTTTGGTAATCTCTTGGAATAGATGAGAGATGAAGAAGAGAGGAGAGCTTCAAAATGGCGTGATAAAGGAGGAGTGGCTGCTGGTCGTATTTTTGCTCTTCATAACAACACTTATATAGCTAGGTTTACACATTAAACTCTTGCCACATGTCACCCTCTAATTGGTTCTAGGTTTAATTGACCCAATCACATTGTGCCAAATGTCAAACCTATATTTAATATTAAATTTAATCATCTTACATGATTAAAAGACATTTAAACTTATGTATAATGCCATGTGTCACCATCTCATGGTGCCACATGTCACCACTGAAATGACCAAAATGCCTGTGTGTTAATTTTTGAGTTCTCAACAAAATAATTATTTCTCTTCTTCTAATCAATTTATATCAAATATAAATCAATTAATTAATCTTTATTAATTAATTTCTCATTAATTAAATTCATATTTAAACACTTTAAATATAAATTTAACTTATACTGTATATCCAATAACCCAGATATGGTTTCAAGTCATGCTAGGGACTTCGCAATCTAATTGCAAACCAAATCTATTTATTTAATCAATTAAACTCTTTAATTAATTAAATAAATCATATTTAATTAGGTGATTAGTTGTGTATGTGTGTGACTTACTAGGCTCATCACTAATTGGCAATGAGATATGATATCAACTCTTAATATCATCAGAACTCTTTCTTACCATAAATAATTTCTCTAAATCATTTTATGCACCTCATAGACCATGGCTAACACCTAGCATAGGATGCCATGGCCACCCAATTAGTACTAAGGTTTATCTTAAATGAACCTATAATCATATGTTACCATGCCTTTGGAATCTCTGCATTACAAATCCCAACTCAATTTGAGTCATGGTTTATGTCAAACTCCATTTGCTATGAATATTATGTTCTCTTTTAATTCGATTCTTGATTAAAGATTTTTCTCATCATAAACTCTTTTACGAATATATCTATCATCTGGCAGGAACTTGAAACTTCAAGAACAATTAAATGAACATAGGATTTTATCTCTATTTACTTAGAGGCAGATTCCATCTTGATTAACACCTGCCTCATATATAACTAGTAGGAGCCAACACATGCCCATAGACCCATACACAGTACAAGTATGAAAGCAGTATCAAACTCAAATTACCTATATACAAGATAACTATACTATCTCAGGTCTAAAGATGATATGTACAAATATGATTTATGACAAAACATTGATAAGTAAACTCCATGTGCTTGTCATAAGTGTCAGGTTGAACCTACTTATCATTTATAAGTGCCTATCATGTTTGTCATATGGCATGAACTCACCATTCCATCTTATTTATATCTCATATAAATAACATGGGAACAAACATGAATACAATCTTTACTGGATAAATCATGTCCTTAGTATAGTATTCTCAGTGTGAACCTGTTTATGATACTTTGTACTAGAAATCTTGTCACTCATATTCTTAACAACTTAAGAATAGAATCTCTAAAAAATATCAATGGACCTTTTCTATTACACATAAATATCTTATGTAAGCAGAAAGTGGAAATGCCTTTTATTAATAAAAACATGTATAAGATACATACTAAATGATATGCTCTAAGGCATACTACTAACAATCTCCCACTACCACTAGAGCCATTCATTACAATATCTTAGACCCAACTTCTCAAGATGTCAGTTTAGCTGAGTTTGTGACATAGGCTTAGTGAATGGATCAGCTGGATTTTCAGCTGATGCTATTTTCTGCATGGCTACATCGTCTTGCCCAACTATTTCTCTAATAATGTGATTGTGCCTTTCTATGTGTTTGGATTTCTAGTGAGACCGGGATTTCTTATATCCAAACAGCTTCCTTTGTAGCATCGATGCGACAATATACTCAGCCTTGATAGTGGAATCTGCAGTCGTACTCTGTTTGGAACTCTTCCAACTAATTGCACCTCTATTACAAATGAACACATACCCAGAGGTAGACTTTCTATCATCGATATTTGATTGGAAATCAGAATCATTATAACCATTTAATTGTAAGTCACCACCTCCATATATCAAGAATAAATCCTTAGTTCTTCTCAAGTGCTTAAGGATATTCTTGACAGCTATCCAGTGTTCCAAACCTAGATTGGATTGATACCTGCTAGTCAAACTAATAGCATATGCGATATCCGGCCTAGTACACAACATTGCATACAATAAACTTCCAATTTGAAGCATATGGAATCATGGCCATTTATCTCTTTCTTGGTGTCTTTGGAGACATCTCTTTAGAAAGATGGATACCATGTCTCCTGGTAACAATTCTCTCTTGGAATCAAGCATGTTAAACCTCTTTAACACCTTTTCCAAGTATAGACCTTGGGAAAAACCAATTATTCTTTTCGCTCTATTTCTATAGATGCGAATCCCAAGAATATAGGTTGCCTCCCCTAAGTCTTTCATGGAGAATGTATTTGACAACCATACCTTTATAGTTGTCAACATACATGTCATTACCCATCAACGATATATCATCCACATATAAGACAAGGAAAGTGATACTTGTCACTAACCTTCTTATATACACATGGCTCATCCTCATTTTTGATAAAGCCAAATGATTTAATGGCTTCATCAAGCGGATGTTCCAACTCCTCGAAGTTTGCTTCAACCCATAAATGGATTGCTTTAGCTTGCATACCTTGGAACCATCTTGGGATTCAAAACCCCTAGTTTGTTCCATAAAAATGTTTTCTTCAATGTATCCATTGAGAAAAGCTGTTTTGACATCCATCTACCAAATCTCATAATCATAGTATCGACTATTGCTAATAAAATCCTAATTGATTTAAGCATGGCATGAGAAAGTCTCCTCATAGTTGATTCCTTGCCTTTGGCGAAACCCTTTATACTAGCCTTGCCTTATAGGTCTCTACCTTTCCATGAACCAATTTTCTTCTTGAAAACCCATTTGTACCCTATGGGTACAATACCTTCAGTGGAGTCAACAAGATCCCAAACTTGATTCTTATACATGGAATCAATTTTAGATTTCATAGCATCAATCCATTTTGAAGAGTACATATCGATATAGCTTCTTCATAGGTAAGTGGATCATCTCCATGATCTACTTCTTCATGAGTAGACAACTCTTGCTCTTCTTCATGAAGGAAACCATATCTCAGTGGGTGAGATGCCACCAGTTGTTCTACGAGAGCATTGTAGATGTTTCATCAGCGGGTATAGGTTGACTAGATGGATCTATATCCATACGATCTGATGATTAGTGAAATTCTCTAATTCTAACTCTATTTGCCTTCCTTTGCCTCCTTCTTGGACAAAGCATTTGTTTAAGAAATGTGGCATCTCTACTCGCCACAACCTTTTAAGTGTAGACAAATAAAAATAATATCCAAAACTATCTTTTGGATATCCAACAAATCGACCCTTTTCTGATCTGGTTTTCAATTTATCAGTGTTCAGCTTTTTGATATAAGCTGGACAACCCCAAATCTTAATATGCATAAGACTTGGTTTTCTTCCATGCCATGTCTCATAAGGTGTGGAAGAAAGCGATTTTGATGGAATCCTATTCAGAATATACAAAGCTGATTCTAATGCAAATCTCTAAAAAAAGATTGGCATATATGTATAGCTCATCATACTACGTACCATATCCAATAGGGCACGATTTCTCTTTTCAGATACACCATTTATTGTGGCATTCTGGAGAGTCGGTTGAGGAAACAATGCCATGCTCTCTCAAGTATTCATCAAACTCAGTACTCAAATATTCACCTCCACAATCTGATCGAAGAGCTTTAATACTCTTTCCTGTTTGATTTTCTACTTCAGATTTAAATTCTTTGAACTTTTCAAAAGATTCATGTTTGTATTTCATCAAATACAAATACCCAAACCTTGATTTATCATCAGTAAAGGTAATAAAGTAATGAAAATCGCCTCTAGCCATTTTCTTACATGGACCACATACATCAGTATGTATTAGTTTCAAAATATTTTCACCCTTAGCCCTTGTCAACAAAGGGTGATCTAGTCATTTGCCACAGAAGGCAAGATTCACAAGTTAAGTCGGCTCGAGCCCAATGAGGATAGAGTCCCTATTTTCTCGATTTTGCAATCCTATCTTACTGTGACATGACATAACCTTAAGTGCCAAATATGTTTTGAACTTGGGTTGGTTTCACTATGGTATTGCATTCATTTAGATCACTTGCATTCATTTTGTGTTTGTCATTATCATCTAAATAATAAAGACCTTCACTCATATAACATGAACCAACATATTTATTTCCAAAATAAATATTGCAAACATCATCTGTGAATTGAAATTCATAGCCATTTCTAGTCAAACTAGATATAGAAATGATGTTCTTAAAAGCATCAGGTGAAGGAACGGAAGCGTGAAAAACACAAGTTTATACCATTGAATTCAAAAATTTTCACCTAGGGTCACATGCATCATGCAAGATTTATTTTTATCTATTTGATTTCAATGATAAACAACATATTAAAACTCTTTTAATATGTTTTTGGATCTAATATTTGCCATTTAAGATTTTAAAATTAATGGAATTAATTCTAGAACCACTAGATTAAATCCAGAAACGATTACACTAACCTCTTGATGAGTTATGGTGATCTGCCATGCTTTGAGATTAAGTCTTGGACACGGATGTTGTCCCTACTAGCATCCACACCAGAACACCTATGGTAGCCCTTGAATAACTTCTAAAGCTTTTTCTATTAATTAGAATATCTTGGTGTCTTTGGAGACATCTCTTTAGAAAGATGGATACCATGTCTCACTGGTAACAGTCCTCTCTTGGAATCAAGCATGTTAAACCTCTTTAACACCTTTTCCAAGTATAGACTTTGGGATAAAACTATTATTCTTTTCGCTCTATCTCTATAGATGCGAATCCCAAGAATATAGGTTGCCTCTCCTAAGTCTTTCATGGAGAATGTATTTGACAACCATACCTTTATAGTTGTCAACATACCTGTGTTATTACCTATCAACAGTATGTCATCCACATATAAGACAAGGAAAGTGATAGCACTGTCATTAACCTTCTTATATAAACATGGCTCATCCTCATTTTTGATAAAACCAAAGGATTTAATGGCTTCACCAAAACGGATGTTCCAACTCCTCGAAGCTTGTTTCAACCCATAAATGGATCGCTTTAGCTTGCATACCTTGGAACCATCTTGGGATTCAAATCCCCTAGGTTGTTCCATGAAAATGTTTTCTTTAATGTATCCATTGAGAAAAGTTGTTTTGACATCCATCTGTCAAATCTCATAATCATAGTATGCAGCTATTGCTAATAAAATCCTAATTGATTTAAGCATGGCAACAGGCGAGAAAGTCTCCTCATAGTCAATTCCTTGCCTTTGGCGAAACCCTTTCGCTACTAGCCTTGCCTTATAGGTCTCTACCTTTCCATCAGAACCAATTTTCTTCTTGAAAACCCATTTGTTCCCTATAGGTACAATACCTTCAGGTGGGTCAACAAGATCCCAAAATTGATTCTTATACATGGAATCAATCTCGGATTTCATAGCATCAATCCATTTTGAAGAGTCTATATCTGATATAGCTTCTTCATAGGTAAGTGGATCATCTCCATGATCTACTTCTTCATGAGTAGACAACTCTTGTTCTTCTTCATGAAGAAAACCATATCTCAGTGGGTGAGATACCTGTTGTTCTACGAGGAACAGTGTAGATGTTTCATCAATGGGTATAGGTTGACTAGATGGATTTATATCCATCTCGATGCATTGGTTGGTCGAAATTCTCCAATTCTAACTCCATTTGCCTTCCTTTGCCTCCTTCTTGAACAAACATTGTTCAAGAAATGTGGCATCTCTACTTATCACAACCTTTTGTGAAGTAGGCAAATAAAAATAATATCCAAAACTATCTTTTGGATATCCAACAAATCGACCTTTTTCTGATCTGGTCTCCAATTTATCAGTGTTCAGCTTTTTGATATAAGTTGGACAACCCCAAATCTTAACATGCTTAAGACTTGGTTTTCTTCCATGCCATATCTCATAAGGTGTGGAAGAAACTGATTTTGATGGAATCCTATTCAGAATATACAAAGCTGATTCTAATGCAAATCCCCAAAAGGAGATTGGCATATCAGTATAGCTCATCATACTACGTACCATATCCAATAGGGTACGATTTCTCCTTTCAGATACACCATTCAGTTGTGGCGTTCCTGGAGGAGTCAGCTGAGAAACAATGCCATGCTCTCTCAAGTATTCATCAATTTCAATACTCAAATATTCACCTCCACGATCTGATCGAAGAGCTTTAATACTTTTTCCTGTTTGATTTTCTACTTCAGATTTAAATTCCTTAAACTTTTCAAAGGATTCATGTTTGTATTTCATCAAATATAAATACCCAAACCTTGATTTATCATCAGTAAAGGTAATAAAATAATGAAAGCCCCCTCTAGCCATTTCTTTATACGGACCACATACATCACTATGTATTAATTTCAAAATATTTTCAGCTCTTAGCCCTTGTCCAACAAATGGTGATCTAGTCATTTTGCCTTGAAGGCAAGATTCACAAGTTGGAGTAGGCTCAGAGCCCAATGAGGATAGAATCCCCATTTTCTCCAATTTTGCAATCCTATCTTCTGCAACATGACATAACCTTAAGTGCCAAATATATTTTGAACTTGAGTTGGTTTTCACCATGGCATTGCATTCATTTAGATTGCTATACTCTGGCCAGTGGAAACACTTTCTTACTGGCAATGGAAACACTTTCCTAATGGAAACACTTTCCTGTTGGCAGTGGAAACACTTTCCTTTGCCTTCATCAGCTTTAGTCTTCCTTTTCTGTTTAGCTATTTTCTTAGAAGGACCAGGAATCTGAGGTTTCTTTTTCTTATTGCCCTTCTTCTTGTTGGACTTTCTAGCAGAAGAAGATGCAACCAAAAGCTACCTCTTTTCCTTTATTGCCTGGTATATTCTTTTGAGCAATAACCAGCATGTTGAGTAAACCAGCTAAGGTGCATTCCTGTTGAGTCATATGGAAATTTGTCACAAAATTCCCAAAAGACTCAGGAAGGGACTGAAAGATCAAATCCGTTTATAGTTGGAAATCCATGTTGAAGTCAAGATGTTCCAACTGCTCAATCAGCCGAATCATCTTGTGGACATGATCCCCAACATTCTGTCCCTCAGACATCCTCATACGGAATAGCTGTCTAGATATCTCATACCTAGCATTCCTGTTGTGCTCACCATACAACTCTTGTAGGTGAAGGAGGATCTCACTCGCACTCTGCATGTTCTCATGTTGCTTCTGTAACTCATTACTCATGGAAGCAAGCATGTAACACTAAGCTCTCATATCATGCTCCTTCCACTTGTCCAAAGTTTCATGTTCCTCTTGTGTGGCCTCTGGAGGTAAGGGACCAGGAACATTTGAATTTAGAACATATCCTATATGTTCAAGGTTCAGGAAAAGTTTCAAATTTCTTAGCCAATCAGACAGATTAGGTCCTGTCAACCTGTTGTGATCAAGTATGCTTGCAAGGATATTGGATGGTGGTGGTTGTTTTGTACTCATTTTTATCAGAAAATTAACTGCAGAAAATAACCAGATTAATTAGTAAATGTATCATGTAATTAACCAAAATGATTATGGTCTTTTAATCAAATTGGTCCTCCCACTAACTTAGCGAATCCTACACTTCCAGAGTAAGCGGAAATCCTAGTTGGATGGATTTCTAGTGGGTGATTGAATTCTTATAATTCTATTGATCATCCTCAGGTACATCCATTATTGGAATTACAATAAACTATAAGTGAGCAACTCCTTGCCCATCACATCTCATGTGAGGTTCAATCCTTTACCTAGCCCCTAATGCTCAAAATCTCAGGTACATCCATTATTGACTTATCTTGCATTAGTTAAGTTGATCCCATTGAGTCAGTAATTATGCAAATAATTTTAATGTCCTCAGGTACATCCAATATTGGCCACCAAACCATTTACATATTTACAACATCTCATGCTTAATAATTATTCTTAAGAAAATCTCTTAAATTAATTGCATTTCATGCAACTATTTAAAATTTCTTAAAATAATTGCCCCAATGGAGGGCTTATGTTATAATTACTTTAATTATAACATTTCCAACTTAATCATTTGTTTGGAAGATTTTATAGCCATCCTTATTACTATTAAGGTCTCACTTTGCACATTATCCATTTAGCATGCATATATCATATAATTGCATACACTCCCATACATCTCATGCATTCATGGATAAGCAGTAAATATGGTATGATCATGGACTTTCTAAGGGATTCAATTATGAGCCACCAAGAATTGAATCAGGGCATTCCTAGGTGCATTTCATTCATTCATTTTACAAGAGTTGCTGAAGGAGTACATAATCAACACTTGATATTGAATTCCTCCCACTGGTCCCACCAATGCTCTTGACCTCCTTGAACTTCTTGCAATCCAATATTACATAGTAATCCTTGGCATACCAAGGCGAATTTACAAGAACTTAAATAAACGAAATTACAACCCGAAAATATTACAAACTTAATAATACATGCCCAAAATAAATTAAAATAAATTAATTAATTTACAATCCCAAAGAAACATAAAAGAAATAAATCCAATCACATTGGTCTTTTATAGTCCATGATCATCCATCATGCATATCACTATTTAACAATTAAATAAAACATACATACTTAAATTAAATTGAATATCTCATATTCAACTTAAAAATCCAGATTTGAATATGATTCAAATAAATTTAAAAATTCAGATTTGAATCTCATTCAAACAAATTTAAAAATTCAGATTTGAATCACATTCAAACAACTTCAAAAATTCAGATTTGAATCACATTCAAACATTTTTTAAAAAATCAGATTTGAATCACATTCAAATATTTTTTAAAAAATCAGATCTGAATTTTATTGAATCAATTTTAAAAAATCAGATTTAAATATGATTCAAACAACTTTAAAAATTCAGATTTGAATCACATTCAAACAACTTTTAAAATTCAGATTTGAATCACATTCAAACAATTTTTAAAATTCTGATTTGAATCATAATTTAATTGTGTGATTAAAACTACTAATTAAACACTTTAATTAGTCAAAGAATAGGCCTTAGATCATACAACAATTACAGAATTAAAAGCCAAACCTTGAACCACCCATGGAACCAATGTTGCCGCCACCAATGGTGGCTTCACCATGTGTGCCGCCACACCTCTTGATCCAACCAGCAATGAATCAATCATCTCATGATCAAATCACACAATTAAATCATATAATCAACAATCTAAATGGCAAATATAGTGGCTCTGATACCAATTGAAGGAACGGAAGCGTGAAAAACACAAGATTATACCATTGAATTCAAAAAAATTTCACCTAGGGTCACATGCACCATGCAAGATTTATTTTTATCTACTTGATTTCAATGATAAACAACATATTAAAACTCCTTTAATATGTTTTTGGATCTGTATTTGCCATTTAAGATTTTAAAATTAATTAGATTAATTTTAGAACCCTAGATTAAATCAAGAACGATTACACTAACCTCTTGATGCACTGCAGCGTGCCTGCGCCTTTGAGATTCGTCTTCAGGACACCAAATGTTGTCCCTCTAGCTTGTCCACACCAAGAACACCTATGGCAGCCCTTGAACAGCCTCTAAAGCTTTTTCTATTAATTAGAAATTCAAGTTCTGCCTTTTAAGAGATTAGAGATGTAAACAGGACACTAGAAACAATTTCTAGTGTTCTTAATTCAAGAGATTGATGGCTAATCTCTTTGAATTGATGAGAGATGAAGAGAAATAGCTGGAGAGGCTCAAAGTGGCGTGACAAATGAGAGGAGAGGCTGCTGGTTATTTTTTCTTTTCATAACCACACTTAAATAGCTAGGTTAACACATTAAACCCTAGCCACCTGTCACCTTTTGATTAGCTCTAGGTTTAAGTGACCCAATCACATTGTGCCAAGTGTCAAACCTATATTTAATCTTGATTTTAATCATCTTACATGATTAAAAAAACATTTGGCAAGCTTATGTGTAATCCCATGTGTCACCATCTCATGGTGCCACGTGTCACACTGTGAAATGACCAAAATGCCCCTGTGTCTTAATTTTGAGTTCTTAACCCAAAATAATTATTTTCTTCTTCTAATTAATTTATATCAAATATAAATTAATTAATTAATCTCTATTAATTAATTTCATCAATTAAATTCATATTTAAACACTTTAAATATAAATTTAATTTATACTACACATCCAATAATCTAGATTTGGTTTCAAGTCATGCTAGGGACTTTGCAATTTAATTGCAAACCAAACCTATTTAATTAATCAATTAAACTCTTTAATTAATTAATTAAATCATATTTAAATAGGTGATAACTTGTGTATGTGTGTGACTTACTAGGCTCATCACTAATTGGCAATGAGACATGATATCAACTCTTAATATCATCAGAACTCTTTCTTACCATAAATGATTTCTCTAAATCATTTTATGAACCTCATAGACCATGGTTAACACCTAGCATAGCATGCCATGGCCACCCAATTAGTAATAAGATTTACGTTAAATGAACCTATAATCATATGTTACCATGCACTAGAATCTCTCTACATAAAAATCCCAACTCAAGCCGAGTCATGGTTTATGTCAAACTCCATTTGCTATGAATATTATGTTCTCTTTTAATTCCAGTTCTTGATTAAAAGATTTTTCTCATCGTAAACTCTTTTCGAATAAATCTATCTGTCTGGCCAGAACTTGAAACATCAAGAACAATTAAATGAACATAGGATTTTATCTCTATTTACTTAGAGGAACAGATTCCATCTTGATCAACACCTATCTCCATATATAACTAGTAGGAGCCAACACATGCCCATATACCCATACATAGTACAAGTATGAAAGCAGTATCAAACTCAAACTACCTATATACAAGATAACGTGCTATCTCAGTCTAAAGATTATATGCATCGATATGATTTATGACAAAACATTGACAAGAGTAAACTCCATGTGCTTGTCATAAGTGTCACCGTTCGCCTACTTATCATTTATAAGTGCCTATCGTGTTTGTTATATGGCATGAGACTCACCATTCCATCTTATTTATATCTCATATAAATAACTTGGGAACAAACATGAATACAATCTTTCTGGATAAGTCATGTCCTTATTATGAAGTATCCTCGATTGTGAACCTATTTATGATACTTCGTGCTAGAAATATTGTCACTCATATTCTTAACAACTTAAGAATAATATTTCTAACAAAATATCAATGGACCTTTTCTATTACACATAAATATATTATGTAAACGGAAAAGTGGAAATGCCTTTTATTAATAAAATTATGTACAAGATACATACTAAATGATATGTTCTAGGGCATACTACTAACAGTAACATGTTTCCGTAGTACACCTAATAAATTATCGTACTTCACCTACCGATAACCCATTAAATATGCTACAAGGAATTTTAAAACAATTTTCGTTCATTATGGATTTGGTGGGTAAATTTTTTTTTTTTCAATTATTAAAAACCTTTATTTAAAGTCCAGACACAAATCAAATTTTTAGATATTTAAAATCTCCGCAATTTTTACAAAAATTTCGGCAGAGTGCCGTCTGTATTTTGAGAAAACAGTTCTTCAAAACCTGAAATAAAAACACTTCCAATATTTTTCTCAATCACAACTTCATTTGCAACCACCAACTTCAAATCAACAACAATGACAACACTTCAACTCAAAATCCAAATTTCAAATCAAAAATTAATAACTCAAAACATTTCATAAACTCATGCACATTGCATTTTAATTGTTTAATTTACATTCACTATTAAATTTACAAACACAAAATCTCAAAAATAATATTATTACAATTTTATCTGTACAACTGCTCAAACTACAAAGATACATATGCATACTATCATATTTACATCAAACTAAACTACCAGGGTATAGACAATACACGTACAGAAATTCTTCAACCGTGCTCCTCTCTGACCGTAGCAGCTCACTCTACTGCTATGTCCTTTTCTCTATCTGCGACAACAAGTTAAAGCTATCGCTGAGTATAAAGATACTCAGTGGTGCACAATAAAATGTAAAATGCATAATTTAAAACATTCATGAACAATTCATAATTCAAATACTTCACAATCATATTTCAAATTTTCAACTCACATTTATAACAAATCATAATTTTCAAAGCTTAATACAACACAAAATTTAATCAAACAATTTAATAAACATAGTGTTGCCAAACAATAACATAACTTAGGCCATGACAAAAAATTTCCGAACATGCCGTGTGTACATCACGACAAGGCAAACACCCCCACTAATCGAAATCAATGAGGGAGGTGGCTAGCTAGCTAATGAGTACTCATCCAAACTCGCCCCTCAGACTGGGAAGCCAGAGAGGGAGGAAATTGATCAAATATCAAACTCACCCCACAAGTGGATGAGGAACATATTATATTGCCATGCCAAGTGTGAATTAAAACGATTTAAAAATATGATGTTCAATTATAATTGATGTAACAATTAAACAAGCTTCATTTCAAATCTCCATTTCCAAAGTAGGCAACACACAAATTCTCAAATAAAATTTTCAAAGCCATAACTAAATTCAAAACCATATTGTTCAAATATTCCTTACAAATCAATAAATAATTTTCATTTCAAATTTCCATTATAAAATAGGCAACACAACATTTTCGGAATTCATAATGAATAAAACATATTCACAATGTATAACAAATCAATTTTCATTGTGAAACTATAATTTATAATTTTTTGTGCACAAACCTCAAGCGAGTCGCCTCTTGGCCTTGACTCGGTTCCTCGGATTCTTTCCCAGTATTCTTTTCAACTGAAACACACAATTTTATAGTGTTTCAGTACCATAATTTAACATAAATCCAAAAAAAAAAAATTTAACTTCACTTTTACCTAGCTCTAACGTGCTAAATTCGAGGTTCTTAAAATTTTGTGTTTCGGGTTACTATTCACTACACTATTCAAGTCAAATTGTTGACTTTTTAAGGCTTAATAGGTATGGGAACTCCAACTTCACCCACATACCACATTTTGGTCACTAAACTTGTTGGTTTTGGTCATTTTCTCAAAGTTTAAGTCATTTTGGCCAAATTGCCAATTTTCGGTTTTGAAGTCCTAAGTTACACTATTCCATTGGTCGATCTACTGTTGGAATTTGACAAAACTTCCTTCATAGAAAATGTTCCTTATTGTCTTAAGTGTATTCTCATTTTGGATCACCTTAATCGGGGTTTTGTAGCTCAAGTTATAGCCAAAATACAATTATTGTTCACGTACACTGTTCATACTGGTATCTGGGTTCTAGCAGATTTTTGATCCAATTTTGTTTAGTAATTTGGTCAAGTTAAGTTCATAATTTGGCCTAACTTTCTTCACATGAAATGTTCTACTATGTCTTAGGTTTCCATCGGTTCAAGAATCACCTAAATCTGAGTTTCCTAGAGAGAGTTATAGCCCTTCAAACATTACTGCTCAATGGCAATTCTGCAGAGTTGCAGGTACAGTAACTTAACTTTGCTCAATAATTTGAATGGGCTAATGGCATAATTTGAGTTGGTGTTCTTCATGAAAGTTTTAAATCTATATCTTATCTAATTACGGTTAAAATTTCAGGTCAATTTGACTTACCTAGCTCGAGTTATGACTTACTATTCATTTGGTTAGTTTGGTGCAGTGGCAGCCTGCTCTCATTTCACTTTGGTTAATTGGTTCACTAAGTTTTAGTCAGTTTTTGGCCATGGTTCCTTAATGAAAATTGTGCTATTTTATGTCTATTTTCATCCCTAATTCGTGGTATATCAATTGGACTTGTAAAATTTCCTTTTTGGTCATTCAAAGTTGGTTTGGTCATGCTGCCAGCAGCATGACCATTCAACCTACGAATTTGGCTTCCATTCTAATAATTCCCACACATTTGACCATTTTTCTGCTCACAATAGGTCAAACATGACATTTACTTACTTCTCACATTTTTGGTTCACAAACCCTAAGTGCCATAAACCCTAATTTCTAATTTATTAAAATTCATCAAATCAAAGTGTGCCAATCACATCTACTTGCTAAATTAGGCTTGTATACACATTTACTTGAACTAAAACATATCAACACTTCACAATCCCATGGTTAGCTAAAATTTACATCTTTATTCTCATACATAATTTTCTCAATTTTTCTTGTTATTCTATCCATTTCTACTCTAATTCAAACATTTTTACTTAAAGAAAAGGTTGGATCAACTTACTTCAATTGAAGCTTTTCCAAAAGCTCCAATTCTTCTAATTTCTTCTTTCTTTTTGTTCTCAATAAGCTTGTCAAGATCCAACAATAAGATTTACATAAGAAATTTGTGGGATTTATGGGGTTGATTCAAGCTTTAAAAGCTTGATTTTTCATGGCTATGGAGGAACAAAGGAGAAAAGAGAAAGAGAGGAAAGATACACGTTTTTCATTTGAAGATGATTTTTTTTTCTTTTGTTTTCTTTTATCAATTTTGCTTATGGAAGACCACAAAATGTAAATTAATTAATCAAATTAATTAATTTAGTTAAGGCATCATGCATGAGGTCATGCATGATGTCATCACTTTTTTTACTTTTTCATTTTTCTCTTTTTTTTTTCTATTTTTCTATTAGTTTTTTAATTTAATTCACGATTCCGAAATTTTCTTTTCTCCGATTTTATTTGACAGTTAGGTCAGGAGTCAGCTCTCGGGGTCAATTGACCAAATTGCCCCTCGCCGATTCATCCCGGTTTGCAAATAATCCAATATTTCTTTCGGCTCCCTGACCTAATTATTTGGTAGCTTATGATTCTTTTTCGTGATTTTCTCTTTTCCACTTTGTGTCTATAAGGGTCCTAAGGACATGGCGTCACATTTTACGGTTCGAAATTTGAGTTTAAAATGACTTGTGATCATTCAGAAAGGTCACCCATCTGTGACTCTCGGCTAGTTTAACTTACATTACATTTTCTTGTTTATACTTAACTAATTGACAATTACTAATTATTTGTGTTTATGGCTTATCTAGTTGTCTTAAGTATGGTTCTAATCCCCTCAGTTGTCCGGACCGACACCGGTCACTGGAACAGTGAAATCTGCCAGGCTATGCAAACAAGGGTGTTACACCTAGGAATGCCTTGATTCAATTCTTGGTGGCTCAGAATTGAATCCCTTAGAAAGTCCATGATCATACCATATTTACTGCTTATCCTTGAATGCATGAGATGTATGGGAATGTATGCAATTATATGATATATGCATGCTAAATGGATAATGTGCAAAGTGAGACCTTAATAGTAATTAGGATGACCATAAAATCTTCCAAACAAATGATTAAGTTGGAAATGCTATAATTAATGTAATTATAACATGGGCCCTCCATTGAGGCAATTATTTTAAGAAATTTTAAATACTTGCATAAGATGCAATTAATTTAAGAGATTTTCTTAAGAATAATTTTTAAGCATAAGATGTTGTAAATATGTATGCCCAATATTGGATGTACCTGAGGACATTAAAATTATTTGCATAATTACTGGCTCAATGGGATAAACTTAACTAATGCAAGATTAGTCAATAATGGATGTACCTGAGATTTTGAGCATTAAGGGCTAGGTAAAGGATTGAACTTCACATGAGATGTGATGGGCAAGGAGTTGCTCACCTATAGTTTATTGTAATTCCAATAAGGGATGTACCTGAGGATGATCAATAAAATTATAAGAATTCAATCACCCACTAGAAATCCATCCAACTAGGATTTCCGTTTTCTACTTTGGAAGTGTAGGATTCGCTAAGTTAGTGGGAGGACCAATTTGATTAAAAGACCATAATCATTTTGGTTAATTACTTGATACATTTACTAATTAATCTGGTTATTTTCTGTAGTTAATTTTCTGATAATAATGAGCACAGAACAACCACCACCATCCAATATCCTTGCAAGCATACTTGATCGCAATAGGTTGACAGGACCTAATCTCTCTGATTGGCTAAGAAATTTGAAACTTGTCCTGAACCTTGAACATATAGGATATATTCTAGATTCAAATGTTCCTGGTCCCTTACCTCCAGAGGCCACTCAGGAGGAGCATGAAACTTTGGACAAGTGGAAGGAGCATGATATGAGAGCTAAGTGTTACATGCTTGCTTCCATGAGTAATGAGTTATAGAAGCAGAATGAAAACATGCAGAGTGCAAGTGAGATCCTCCTTCACCTACAAGAGTTGTATGGTGAGCATAGTAGGAATGCAAGGTATGAGATATCTAGGCAGCTGTTCCGCATGAGGATGTCTGAGGGATAGAATGTTGGGGATCATGTCCACAAGATGATTTGGCTGATTGAGCAGTTGGAACATCTTGACTTCAACATGGATTTCCAACTACAGACGGATTTGATCCTTCAGTCCCTACCTGAGTCTTTTGGGAATTTTGTGACAAATTTCCATATGACTAAACAGGAATGCTCCTTAGCTGGTTTACTCAATATGCTGGTTATTGCCCAAAAGAATATGCCAGGCAATAAAGGAAAAGAGGTAGCTTTGATTGCATCTTCTTCAGCTGGAAAGTCCAACAAGAAGAAGGGCAATAAGAAAAAGAAACCTCAGATTCCTGGTCCTTCCAAGAAAATAGCTAAACAAAAAGAGAAGACTAAAGCTGATGGAGGCAAAGGAAAGTGTTTTCACTGCCAGAAGGATGGGCACTAGAAAAGGAATTGCCCAGAGTATCTTGCTTCTCTAAAGGACAAAAAGGATAAACCTTCGGAAGGTATGTACATATCTTGTTATTTAGATTCTGATGATACTCATAGTTCATCTACAGCTTGGATTTTGGATACTGGTGCCAGTTTTCACATTTCTAATGATATGCAAGAACTAGCAAATAGTAGCACCTTGCGTTCTCAAGATGTTAGAGTCCGGATTGGCAATGGTTCAACTGTTGAAGCTTTAGCCATAGGATCTAAATCTTTTTATATGTTTGGACATGTTTTGTATTTGGATAATATTTTATATGTACCTGATGCTTTTAAGAACATCATTTCTATATCTAGTTTGACTAGAAATGGCTATGAATTTCAATTCACAGATGATGTTTGCAATATTTATTTTGGAAATAAAAATGTTGGTTCGCGTTATATGAATGAAGGTCTTTATTATTTAGATAATAATGACAAACACAAAATGAATGCAGGTGATCTAAATGAATGCAATACCATGGTGAAAACCAACTCAAGTTCAAAATATATTTGGCGCTTAAGGTTATGTCATGCTGCAGAAGATAGGATTGCAAAACTGGAGAAAATGGGGATTCTATCCTCATTGGGCTCTGAGCCGACTCTAACTTGTGAATCTTGCCTTCAGGGCAAAATTACTAGATCACCCTTTGTTGGACAAGGGCTAAAGGCTGAAAATATTTTGAAACTAATACATAGTGATGTATGTGGTCCATTTAAGGAAATGGCTAGAGGCGATTTTCATTACTTTATTACCTTTACTGATGATAAATCAAGGTTTGGGTATTTGTATTTGATGAAATACAAACATGAATCTTTTGAGAAGTTCAAAGAATTTAAATATGAAGTAGAAAAACAAACAGGAAAGAGTATTAAAGCTCTTCGATCAGATCGTGGAGGTGAATATTTGAGTACTGAATTTGATGAATACTTGAGAGAGCATGGCATTGTTTCCCAGCTGACTCCTCCAGGAATGCCACAGCTAAATGGTGTATCTGAAAGGAGAAATCGTACCCTATTGGATATGGTACGTAGTATGATGAGCTATACATATATGCCAATCTTTTTTTGGGGATTTGCATTAGAATCAGCTTTGTATATTCTGAATAGGATTCCATCAAAATCAGTTTCTTCCACACCTTATGAGATATGGCATGGAAGAAAACCAAGTCTTATGCATATTAAGATTTGGGGTTGTCCAGCTTATATCAAAAAGCTGAACACTGATAAATTGAAAACCAGATCAGAAAAGGGTCGATTTGTTGGATATCCAAAAGATAGTTTTGGATATTATTTTTATTTGTCTACATCACAAAAGGTTGTGGCGAGTAGAGATGCCACATTTCTTAAACAATAGTTTGTCCAAGAAGGAGGCAAAGGAAGGCAAATAGAGTTAGAATTAGAGAATTCTGATCAATCAACAGATCAGATGGATATAGATCCATCTAGTCAACCTATACCCGTTGATGAAACATCTACAGCTGTTCCTCGTAGAACAACCAGGGTATCTCACCCACCAGTGAGATATGGTTTCCTTCATGAAGAAGAACAAGAGTTGTCTACTCATGAAAAAGTAGATCATGGAGATGATCCACTTACCTATGAAGAAGCTATATCAGATATAGACTCTTCAAAATGGATTGATGCTATGAAATCTAAAATTGATTCCATGTATAAGAATCAAGTTTGGGATCTTGTTGACCCACCTGAAGGTATTGTACCTATAAGGTACAAATGGGTTTTCAAGAAGAAAATTGGTTCTGATGGAAAGGTAGAGACCTATAAGGCAAGGCTAGTAGCAAAAGGGTTTCGCCAAAGGCAAGGAATCAACTATGAGGAGACTTTCTCGCCTGTTGCCATGCTTAAATCAATTAGGATTTTATTAGCAATAGCTGCATACTATGATTATGTGATTTGGCAGATGGATGTCAAAACAGCTTTTCTCAATGGATACATTGAAGAAAACATTTTTATGGAACAACCTAGGGGTTTTGAATCCCAAGATGGTTCCAAGGCATGCAAGCTAAAGCAATCCATTTATGGGTTGAAGCAAACTTCGAGGAGTTGGAACATTCGTTTTGATGAAGCCATTAAATCATTTGGTTTTATAAAAAATGAGGATGAACCATGTGTATATAAAAAGGTTAGTGACAGTGCTATCACTTTTCTTGTCTTATATGTGGATGATATACTGTTGATGGGTAATAACACAGGTATGTTGACAACTGTAAAGGTATGGTTGTCAAATACATTCTCCATGAAAGACTTAGGGGAGGCAACCTATATTATTGGGATTCACATCTATAGAAATAGAGCGAAAAGAATAATTGGTTTATCCCAAAGTCTATACTTGGAAAAGGTGTTAAAGAGGTTTAACATGCTTGATTCCAAGAGAGGATTGTTACCAGTGAGACATGGTATCCATCTTTCTAAAGAGATGTCTACAAAGATACCTGAAGAAAGAGATAAAATGGCTAGGATTCCATATGCTTCAGCTTTTGGAAGTTTAATGTATGCAATGTTGTGTACTAGGCCGGATATCGCATATGCTGTTAGTTTGACTAGCAGGTATCAATCCAATCCAGGTTTGGAACACTGGATAGTTGTAAAGAATATCCTTAAGTGCTTGAGAAGAACTAAGGATTTATTCTTGATATATAGAGGTGGAGACTTGCAATTGGATGGTTATATTCCAATCAGATATCGATGATAGAAAGTCTACCTCTGGGTATGTGTTCATTTGTAATGGAGGTGCAGTTAGTTGGAAGAGTTCCAAACAGAGCACGACTTCAGATTCCACTACCAAAGCTGAGCATATTGCTGCATCAGATGCTACAAAGGAAGCTGTTTGGATATAAGAAATCCCGGTCTCACTAGAAATCCAAACACATAGAAAGGCACAATCACATTATCAGAGAAATAGTTGGGCAAGATGATGTAGCCATGCAAAAAATAGCATCAGCTGAAAATCCAGCTGATCCATTCACTAAGGCTATGTCACAAACTCAGCTAAACTGACATCTTGAGAAGTTGGGTCTAAGATATTGTAATGAATGGCTCTAGTGCTAGTGGGAGATTATTAGTAGTATGCCCTAGAGCATATCATTTAGTATGCATCTTATACATGTTTTTATTAATAAAAGACATTTCCGCTTTTCCGTTTACATAAGATATTTATGTGTAATAGAAAAGGTCCATTGATATTTTGTTAGAGATTCTATTCTTAAGTTGTTAAGAATATGAGTGACAATATTTCTAGTATAAAGTATCATAAATAGGTTCACAATTGAGAATACTTCATAATAAGGACATGATTTATCCAGAAAGATTGTATTCATGTTTGTTCCCATGTTATTTATATGAGATATAAATAAGATGGAATGGTGAGTCTCATGCCATATGACAAACATGATAGGCACTTATAAATGATAAGTAGGCCGAACCAGTGACACTTATGACAAGCACATGGAGTTTACTCTTATCAATGTTTTGTCATAAATCATATCAGTGCCTATAATCTTTAGACCTGAGATAGCACAGTTATCTTGTATATAGGTAGTTTGAGTTTGATACTGCTTTCATACTTGTACTGTGTATGGGTCTATGGGCACGTGTTGGCTCCTACTAGTTATATATGGAGGTAGGTGTTAATCAAGATGGAATCTGTTCCTCTAAGTAAATAGAGATAAAATCCTATGTTCATTTAATTATTCTTGAAGTTTCAAGTTCCTGGCCAGGACATATAGATTTATTAAGAAAAGTGTTTCTGATGAGAAAAATCTTTTTAATCAAGAACTGAAATTAAAAGAGAACATAATATTCATAGCAAATGGAGTTTGACATAAACCATGACTCCAGCTTGAGTTGGGATTTTGTAATAGAGAGATTTCAGTGCATGGTAACATATGATTATAGGTTCATTTAAGATAAACCTTAGTACTAATTGGGTGGCCATGGCATTCTATGCTAGGTGTTAGCCATGGTCTATGAGGTGCATAAAATGATTTAGAGAAATTATTTATGGTAAGAAAGAGTTCTAATGATATTAAGAGTTGATATCATCTCTCATTGCCAATTAGTGATGAGCCTAGTAAGTCACACACATACACAAGTAATCACCTAATTAAATATGATTTAATTAATTAATTGAAGAGTTTAATTGATTAAATAAATAGATTTGGTTTGCAATTAGATTGCGAAGTCCCTAGCATGACTTGAAACCAAATCTAGGTTATTGGATGTACAGTATAAGTTAAATTTATATTTAAAGTGTTTAAATATGAATTTAATTAATGAGAAATTAATTAATAAAGATTAATTAATTGATTTATATTTGATATAAATTGATTAGAAGAAGAGAAATAATTATTTTGGGTTGAGAACTCAAAATTAACACACAGGGGCATTTTGGTCATTTCACAGGGTGACATGTGGCACCATGAGATGGTGACACATGGCGTTATACATAAGCTTTCCAAATGTCTTTTAATCATGTAAGATGATTAAAATTAAGATTAAATATAGGTTTGACACTTGGCACAATGTGATTGGGTTAATTAAACCTAGAACCAATCAGAGGGTGACATGTGGCAAGGGTTTTATGTGTTAACCTAGCTATATAAGTGGTGTTATGAAGAGAAAAAAATACAACCAGCAGCCACTCCTCCTTTATCACGCCATTTTGAAGCTCTCCCTCTCTTCTTCTTCATCTCTCATCTATTCCAAGAGATTACCAAACAATCTCTTGAATTAAAAATACTAGAAATCGTTTCTAGTGTCCTGTTTACATATTTAATCTCTTAAAAGGTAGAACTTGATTTTATAGATAGTAGAAAAAGCTTTAGAAGCTGTTCAAGGGCTGCCATAGGTGTTCTTGGTGTGGACAAGCTAGAGGGACAACATCTGGTGTCCTGAAGACGCATCTCAAAGGCGCAAATACACTGCAGTGCATCAAGAAGTTAGTGTGTTTGTTCTTGATTTAATCTAGGGTTCTAAAATTAATCTAATTAATTTTAAAATCTTAAATGGCAAATACAGATTAAAAAACATATTAAAAGAGTTTTAATATGTTGTTTATCATTGAAATCAAATAGATAAAAATAAATCTTGCATGATGCGTGTGACCCTAGGTGAAAAATTTTTCAATTCAATGGTATAAACTTGTGTTTTTCATGCTTCCGCTCCTTCACATACTACACAATTAAATCATATAATCAACAATCTAAATGGAAAATATAGTGGCTCTGATACCAATTGAAAGGAGCGGAAGCATGAAAAACACAAGTTTATATCATTGAATTCAAAAATCTTCACCTAGGGTCACATGCATCATGTAAGATTTATTTTTATCTATTTGATTTCAATGATAAACAACATATTAAAGCTCTTTTAATATGTTTTTGGATCTATATTTTCCATTCAAGATTTTAGAATTAATCTGATTAATTTTAGAACCCTAGATTAGATCAAGAGTAAGTGCACTAACCTCTTGATGCACTGCAGTGTGTTTGGCACCTTTGGGATGCGTCTTTAGGATACCAGATGTTGTCCCTCTAGCTTGTCCACACCAAGATCACCTATGACAGCCCTTAAACAGCTTCTAAATCTTTTTCTATTAATTAGAAAAATAAGTTTTGCCTTTTAAGAGATTAAAAATGTAAACAGGACACTAGAAACAATTTCTAGTATTTTTAATTCAAGAGATTGTTTGCTAATCTCTTGTAATAGATGGGAGATGAAGAAGAAGAGAAGGGAGAAGCCTTTCAAGGTGGCGGCACAAAGAAGAGGCAGCAGCTTGTGTTATTTGTTCTTTCATAACAACACTTATATAGCTAGGTCACCACTTAAAACCCTTGCCACATGTCACATTCTGATTGGCTCTAGGTTTAATTGACCCAATCACTTTGTGGCAAGTGTCAAACCTATGTTTAATATTAATTTTAATCATCTTACATGATTAAAAGACATTTGGCAAGCTTATGTGTAATGCCATGTGTCACCATCTCATGGTGCCACATATCACCCTGTGAAATGACCAAAATGCCCCTGTGTCTTAATTTTGAGTTCTCAACCCAAAATAATTATTTCTCTTCTTCTAATCAATTTATATCAAATATAAATTAATTAATTAATCTCTATTAATTAATTTTTCATTAATTAAATTCATATTTAAGCACTTTAAATATAAATTTAACTTATACTATACATCCAATAACCTAGATTTGGTTTCAAGTCATGCTAGGGACTTCGCAATCTAATTGCATACCAAACCTATTTAATTAATCAATTAAACTCTTTAATTAATTAATTAAATCATATTTAATTTGGTGATTACTTGTGTATATGTGTGACTTACTAGGCTCATCACTAATTGGCAATGAGACATGATATCAATTCTTAATATCATCAGAACTCGTTCTTATCATAAATGATTTCTCTAAATCATTTTATGCACCTCATAGACCATGGTTAACACCTAGCATAGCATGCCATGGCCACCCAATCAGTAATAAGGTTTACCTTAAATGAACCTATAATCATATGTTACCACGCACTAGAATCTCTCTGTTACAAAATCTCAATTCAAGCTGGAGTCATGGTTTATGTCAAACCCCATTTGCTATGAATATTATGTTCTCTTTTAATTCCAGTTCTTGATTAAAAAGATTTTCTCATCATAAACTCCTTTCTGATTAAATCTATCTGTCCTGGCCAGGAACTTAAAACATCAAAAACAATTAAATGAACATAGGATTTTATCCCTATTTACTTAGAGGAACAGATTTCATCTTGATCAACACCTACCTCCATATATAACTAGTAGGAGCCAACACATGCCCATATACCCATACACTGTAAAAGTATGAAAGCAGTATCAAACTCAAACCACCTATATACAAGATAACTATGTTATCTCAGGTCTAAAGATTATATGCAATGATATGATTTATGACAATACAATGACAAGAGTAAACTCCATGTGCTTGTCATAAGTGTCACTAGTTCGACCTACTTATCATGTATAAGTGCCTATCATGTTTGTCATATGGCATGAGACTCACCATTCCATCTTATTTATATCTACCATAAATAACTTGGGAACAAACATAAATACAATCTTTCTGGATAAGTCATGTCCTTATTGTGAAGTATCCTCGATTGTGAACCTATTTATGATACTTTATACTAGAAATACTATCACTCATATTCTCTGCAATATAAGAATATAATTTCTAACAAAATATCAATGGACCTTTTCTATTACACATAAATATATTATGTAAATGAAAAAGTGGAAATGCCTTTTATTAATAAAAACATGTACAAGATACATACTAAATGATATGCTCTAGGGCATACTATTAACACTAATCAACCTATATTTAGCTTCTTTCTTGCTCATTAAATACCTTATTGCTGCATGATCAATGAAAACAATTACCTTTGAGTTGACTAAATAAGAATGAAACTTATTGAGTGCAAACACTACCGTAAGGAACTCTTTTTCAATTGTAGCATAATTAACTTGAGCCTCATCAAGGGTTTGGCTTGCATAGTAAATGACATAAGGTTTTCTATCTTTCTGCTGGTTAATGACAGCTCCAACAACAAACTTGCTTGCATCACACATGATTTCAAATGGAAAAGTCCAATCTAGTGGTTACATGATAGGAACTGTTGTTAATGCCATCTTGAACTGGCAAAAAGCATCCATATAATCTTGATTAAAATCAAATTTAACATCATGATTCAAAAGATTAGTTAAGGGTTTGGCTATTTTAGAAAAATCCTAAATAAATTGCCAGTAAAATCTAACATGTCTAAGAAAACTCCGCACTCCTTTAACAGTGGTTGGAGGGGGCATTTTTTCAATAATTTCTATCTTAGCTCTATCAACTTCTATTCCCCTGTTGGAGATCAAATGCCCTAAAATGATGCCCTCTTAGACCATGAAGTGACATTTCTCGCAGTTCAATATTAGATCTGTTAGTAGTATGCCCTAGAGCATATCATTTAGTATGTATCTTGTACATATTTTTATTAATAAAAGGCATTTCCACTTTTCCGTTTACATAATATATTTATGTGTAATAGAAAAGGTCTATTGATATTTTGTTAGAAATATTATTCTTAAGTTGTTAAGAATATGAGTGACAATATTTCTAGCACAGAGTATCATAAGTAGGTTCACAATCGAGGATACTTCATAATAAGGACATGACTTATCCAGAAAGATTGTATTCATGTTTGTTCCCATGTTATTTATATGAGATATAAATAAGATGGAATGATGAGTCTCATGCCATATAGCAAACATGATAGGCATTTATAAATGATAAGTAGGCCGAACCAGTGACACTTATGACAAGCACATGGAGTTTACTCTTGTCAATGTTTTGTCATAAATCATATCAGTGCATATAATCTTTAAACCTGAGATAGCACAGTTATCTTGTATATAGGTAGTTTGAGTTTGATACTGCTTTCATACTTGTACTGTGTATGGGTATATGGGCATGTGTTGGCTCCTACTAGTTATATATGGATGTAGGTGTTGATCAAGATGGAATCTGTTTCTCTAAGTAAATAGAGATAAAATCCTATGTTCATTTAATTATTCTTGATGTTTCAAGTTCCTGGCCAGGACAGATAGATTTATTCAGAAAATAGTTTATGATGAGAAAATCTTTTTAATCAAGAACTGGAATTAAAAGAGAACATAATATTCATAGCAAATGGAGTTTGACATAAACCATGACTCCAGCTTGAGTTGAGATTTTGTAACAGAGAGATTCTAGTGCATGGTAACATATGATTATAGGTTCATTTAAGGTAAACCTTATTACTAATTGGGTGGCCATGGCATGCTATGCTAGGTGTTAACCATGGTCTATGAGGTTCATAAAATGATTTAGAGAAATCATTTATGGTAAGAAAGAGTTCTGATGATATTAAGAGTTGATATCATCTCTCATTGCCAATTAGTGATGAGCCTAGTAAGTCACACATATGCACAAGTTATCACCTATTTAAATATGATTAAATTAATTAATTAAAGAGTTTAATTGATTAATTAAATAGGTTTGGTTTGCAATTAAATTGCAAAGTCCCTATCATGACTTGAAACCAAATCTAGATTATTGGATGTATAGTATAAGTTAAATTTATATTTAAAGTGTTTAAATATGAATTTAATTAATGAGAAATTAATTAATAGAGATTAATTAATTTATTTATATTTGATATAAATTAATTAGAAGAAGAAAAAATAATTATTTTGGGTTAAGAACTCAAAATTAAGACACATGGGCATTTTGGTCATTTCACAGTGTGACACGTGGCACCATGAGATGGTGACACATGGGATTACACATAAGCTTGCCAAATATTTTTTTAATCATGTAAGATGATTAAAATCAAGATTAAATATAGGTTTGACACTTGGCACAATGTGATTGGGTCACTTAAACCTAGAGCTAATCAAAGGGTGACATGTGGCAAGGGTTTAATGTGTTAACCTAGCTATTTAAGTGTGGTTATGAAAAGAAAAAATAACCAGCAGCCACTCCTCTCCTTTGTCACGCCACTTTGAGGGTTTTCATCTATTCTTCTTCATCTCTTATCAATTCAAATAGATTAGCCATCAATATCTTGAATTAAGAACGCTAGAAATTGTTTCTAGTGTCCTGTTTACATCTCTAATCTCTTAAAAGGCAGAACTTAAATTTCTAATTAATAGAAAAAGCTTTAGAAGCTGTTCAAGGGCTGCCATAGGTGTTCTTGGTGTGGACAAGCTAGAGGGACAACATTTAGTGTCCTGAAGACGAATCTGAAAGGCGCAGACACGCTGCAGTACATCAAGAGGTTAGTGTAATCGTTCTTGATTTAATCTAGGGTTTTAAAATTAATCTGATTAATTTTAAAATCTTAAATGGAAAATACAGATCCAAAAACATATTAAAAGAGTTTTAATATGTTGTTTATCATTGAAATCAAATAGATAAAAATAAATCTTGCATGATGCATGTGACCCTAGTTGAAAATTTTTGAATTCAATGGTATAAACTTGTGTTTTTCACGCTTCCGTTCCTTCAAGATCATTATCAGCACATCTCTGCAAAACCTTAGACAAATTAGTCAAGCATTAATCAAAATTAGTGCCATATACTAAAAAGTCATCCATGAAGACCTCTATAATTTCTTCGACGAAGTTAGAAAAAACGGCCATCATGCACCTTTGAAAAGTGGCAAGTGCATTATACAATCCAAATGGCATCCTTCGATAGGGAAAGGTGCCATAAGGACATGTAAAATTAGTTTTCTCTTGGTCTTTTGGATGTATTGCAATTTAACAAAATCCTGAGTATCCATCTAAATAAAAAAATAAGAATGCTTGGCTAATCTTTCTAACATTTGATCTATGAAAGGGAGGGGGAAATGGTCTTTTCTTATAGTGTTGTTCAACTTCCTATAGTCTGTGCACATTCTCCAACCTGTAACTATTCTAATTGGTATCAATTCATTATTTTCATTTTGAACAACTGTCACTCCACCTTTTCTTGGTACAATATGCACAGGACTTACCCACTCACTATCAAAAATAGGGAAAATAATTCTAGCAGCTAGTAATTTTAGGATTTCCTTTTTCACAATATCCTTCATTGTAGGATTCAATCTTCTTTGGTGTTTAATAGAAGGTCTACTATTTGGCTCTAGGAAAATCCTATGCATACAAACTGTTGGACTAATTCTCTTTATATCATAAATTTTGTAGCCTAAAACTCTCCTATATTCTCTCAAAACTCTCAACAATTTATTAATCTCAATATCAGTCAGAGATGCATCAATTATAACAGGATATGTTTCATTAGGTCCAAGAAAAGCATACCTGAGGTTGGAAGGAAAAGGTTTAAGATCTACCTTTGGGGCATCCTCTACCTTTAATAATGGTGATTTAATCTCCAATGTCAGCACTTCTTCAAGCTTAAAAATTGTAGCTTCAGGATGTGGTGGACAGCTCTCCAAGTGTTGTGTAAAAGCAACTATGTATGGGTTGTCATCATTAATGCTCCCACCATGGACTAAGCAATTTTCCAGTGGGTCTTGTGGATAACTTTTTCTAAAATGCTTTTGAACAATCTCTTTAATAATGTCTACCCGTAAATAAGATTCAACTTCTTCATGTTTCCTTTTCATAGCAAGATTGATATTGAATATCATTTGATCATCTCCCACTCTAAGAGTCAATTTCTCACCCTTCACATCAATTAATGCACCAGCTGTAGCTAAAAATGGTCTTCCCAACAAGATAGGAATTTTTGTATCTTCTTTCATATCTAAAATGATAAAATCCACCAGAATGTAGAATTTCCCAACCTTGATAGGCACATTTTCTAGAATTCCTTTTGGATACTTAATTGAACCGTTAGCCAATGAAAGATACATGTTAGTGGGCTTCAACTCTCCCATATTTAGCTTCTCATATATTGAAAGAGGCATTAGGCTAGCGCTAGCTCCAAGGTCACATCAGGCATTTGCCACACTGTTATCACCGATATGACAAGGAATGGAAAATACACCCAGATCCTTGAGTTTAGGAGGTAACTTATTTTGAATTATAGCACTGCATTGCTTTCCTAAGTTGATGGTATCATAAGCCTCTAGCCTTCTCTTATTGGTAAGAATCTCCTTTAAGAACTTGGCATAACTTAGCATTTGGGATAATGCCTAAGTGAATGGCACATTGATAAACAGCTTCTTCAGCACTTCAAGGAATTTGCCAAATTGTTTGTCTAGTTTATGCTTGATAAATTTTTGAGGGTAGGGAAGGGTGTGAAGGAGTGGAAGCATGGTAATTGGTGCATTGGAGCATTGAATTTCAAAAATTTTCTTATAGGGTCTCATGCATCATGCCACATCTCTTATGTGCCTTATTAATTTCAATGCTCAATTGCATGTTAAAACACTTTTAATATATATTAGGATCTTCATTTGCCATTTAAGATTGTGAATTAACAAATTAATTTAATTAAACCCTAATTTGAAAGAGAAATTTGGGCACTAACCTCTTTGATGCACTATGGATGCAATTGACACCTTTAGGAGCTCCTTAGACCCCAAGTGTTATCCCTCTAGCTTGTCCACACTAAGATCACCAATGGGAAGCCCCAAATTTTGCTTCTCAAGCCTTGCCAACCAATTATAATTTGGGATTTTGCTTTTAGAGAGGTTATATATGTGTATAGGACACTAGAAACAATTCCTAGCAATTTTAATTCAAAGGGAATGGAGTGATTCTCTTTGAATTGATGAGAAAGCAAGAAGATGAGAATGAGAGAATAGGCTGCCACCACACTTGAGAATAGAGAGTGTTATGTTTTAATTCTTCTTTCTTTCCCTTTTATAATTAGGTCAAATAATCACTTAAACCCTTTGCCACATGCCACCACCACATTGCATCTTATTTTTAATTGACTTAATCACATGAAGCCAAGTGTCAAAGCTAGACATAATCTTGACTTTGATCATCTTACATGATAGGAAGACAAATGGCAAGCTTATATGGTGCCATGTGTCACCATCTCATGGTGCCATGTGTCACCATGTGAAATGACCAAATTACCCTTATGTTCTAATTTTGAGTTCTTAACCCAAAATTATTATTTCTCCTTTTCTAATCAATTTATATCAAATATAAATTAATTAATTAATCTCCATTAATTAATTTCTCATAATTAAATTAATATTTAAACACTTTAAATATAAATTTAACTATTACTATACATGCAATAACCTAGATTTGGTTTCAAGCCATGCTAGGGACTTTGCAATCTCATTGCAAACCAAACCTATTTAATTAATCAATTAAACTCTTTATGTAATCAATTAAATCACATTTTACTTGGTGATTAACTTGTGTATGTGTGTGACTCACTAGGCTCATCACTAATTGGCAATGTGATATGATATTAACTCTTAATATCATTAGAACTCTTTCTTATCATAAATGATTTCTCTAAATCATTTTAGGCATCTCATAGACCATGGTTGACACCTCACATAGCGTGCCATGGCCACCCAATCAGTAATAAGGAATACCTTAAATGAACCTATAATCATATGTTACCACGCACTAGAATCTCTCTATTACAAAATCCCAATTCGAGTTGAAGTCATGGTTAATGTCAAACCCCATTTGCTATGAACATTATGTTCTCTTTTAATTCCAGTTCTTGATTATTTAGATTTTATTGTCAGAAACTCTTTTCTGACTAAATCTGTATGTTCTGGCCAGGAACTTGAAACATCAAGAACAATTAAATGAACATAGGATTTTATTCCTATTTACTTAGGGTTACAGATTCCATCTTGATCAACACCTATCTCCATATATAACTAGTAGGAGCCAACACATGCCCATATGCCCATACACAGTACAAGTATGAAAGAAGTATCAAACTCAAACCACCTATATACATGATAACTGTGTTATCTCAGGTCTAAAGATTATATGAACTGATATGATATATGACATTGCATTGACAAGAGCAAACTCCATGTGCTTGTCATAAGCGTTACTGGTCAGGACTACTTATCATGTATAAGTGCTTATCATGTTTGTTATTTGGCATGAGACTTACCACTCCATCTTGTTTATATCTCATATAAATACCTTGGGAACAAATATGATTACAATCTTTCTGGATAAGTCATGTCCTGTATGAAGTATCCTCGATTATGAACGAATTTATGATACTTTGTGCTAGAAATACTGTCACCCATATTCTTAACAACTTAAGAAAAGAATTTCTAACAATATATCAATGGACCTTTTCTATTACACATAAATATATTATATAAACGGAAAAGTAAAATTGCCTTTTATTAATAAAATGTGTACTAGATACATACAAAATGATATGCTCTAGGGCATACTACTAATAATCTCCCACTAGCACTAGAGCCATTCATTACAATATCTTAGACCCATCTTCTCAAGATGTCGGTCTAACTAAGTTTGTGACATAGGCTTTGTGAATGGATCAGCTGGATTTTCAGCTGATGCTATTTTCTGCATGGCTACATCGCCTCGCCCAACTATCTATCTGATAATGTGGTAGCGCCTTTCTATGTGTTTGGATTTTTAGTGAGATTGGGGTTCCTTAGCCTGTATGACTGCTCCATTGTTGTGACAGTAGAGAGGAACTGCTGACTCAATGGAAGGAACCACTGCAAGTTCTATCACGAACTTCTTTATTCAAATAGCCTCTTTTATAGCATCTGATGCAGCAATATACTCAGCCTCTGTAGTGGAATCAGCAATTGTACTCTGTTTGGAACTCTTCCAACTAACTGCACCTCCATTACAAATGAACACAAACCCAGAGGTAAACTTTCTATCATCGATATCTGATTGAAAGTCAAAATCAGTATAACCACCCAATTGCAAGTCACCACCTCCATAGATCAAGAATAAATCCTTAGTTCTTCTCAAGTACTTAAGGACATTCTTGACAGCTATCCAGTGTTCCAAACCTGGATTGAATTCAAACCTGCTAGTCAAACTAACAGCATATGCGATATCCAGCCTAGTACACTACATTGCATACATTAAACTTCCAATAGTCGAAACATATGGAATCTTGGCCATTTTATCTCTTTCTTCTGGTGTCTTTAGAGACATCCCTTTAGAAAGGTGGATACCATGTCTTACTGGTAACAATCATCTCTTGGAATAAAGCATGTTAAACCTCTTTAACACCTTTTCCAAGTATAGACTTTGGGATAAACCAATTATTCTTTTTTCTCTATCTCTATAGATGCGAATTCCAAGAATATAGGTTGCCTCTCCTAAGTCTTTCATGGAGAATATATTTCACAACCATACCTTGACAATTCTCAAAATACCTCTGTCATTACCTATCAACCGAATGTCATCCACATATAAGACAAGGAAAGTGACAGCACTATCACTAACCTTCTTATATACACATGGTTCATCCACATTTTTTATAAAAATAAATGACTTAATGGCTTCATCAAAATGGATGTTCCAACTCCTCGAAGCTTATTTCAACCCATAAATGGATCTCTTTAGCTTGCATACCTTGGAACCATCTTGGGATTCAAAACCCCTAGGTTGTTCCATGAAAATGTTTTCATCAATGTATCCATTGAGAAAAGCTATTTTGACATCCATCTATCAAATCTCATAATCATAGTATGCAGCTATTGCTAATAGAATCCTAATTGATTTAAGCATGGCAACAGGCGAAAAAGTCTCCTCATAGTCGATTCCTTGCCTTTTGTGAAACCCTTTCGCTACTAGCCTTGCTTTATAGGTCTCTACTTTTCTACTAGAACTAATTTTCTTCTTGAAAACCATTTATTCCCTATAGGTATAATACCTTTAGGTGGGACAACAAGGTCTCAAACTTGGTTCTTATGCATGGAATCAATTTTGGATTTCATAGCTTCAATCCATTTTGAAGAATGTATATCTGATATAGCTTCTTCATTGGTAAGAGGATCATCTCCATGATCTATTTCTTCATGAGTAAACAACTCTCGTTCATCTTCACGAAGAAAATCATATCTCACTGGTGGGTGAGATATCCTAGATGATCTGCGAGGAATTACTATAGATGTTTTGTCAATAGGTGTAGGTTGACTAGATGGATCTATATCCATTTGATTTGTTGGTTGGTCAGAATTCTCCAATTCTAACTCTATTTGCCTTCCTTTGCCTCCTTCTTGAATAAACTATTGTTCAAGAAATATGGCATCTCTGCTTACCACAACCTTTTGTGATGTAGGTAATAAAAATAATATCTAAAACTTTCTTTTGGATATCCAATAAATCGACCCTTTTCTGATCTGGTTTTCAATTTATCATTGTTCAGCTTTTCAATGTAAGCTGGACAATCCCAAATCTTAACATGCTTAAGACTCGGTTTTCTTCCATGCCATATCTCATAAGGTGTGGAAGAAACTGATTTTGATGGAATCCTATTCAGAATATGCAAAGCTGATTCTAATGCAAATCCCCAAAAGGAGATTGGCATATCAGTATAGCTCATCATACTGTGTACCATATCTAATAGGGTATGATTTCTACTTTCAGATACACCATTTAGTTGTAGCGTTCCTGGAGGAGTCAATTGGGAGACAATGCCATGTTCTTTCAAGTATTCTGTCACATCCTACCCCTCTATAAAGCATGACATGATCCCGTAGTATACCCAATGAATTACCAACTTCGTCTACTGATAACCCATTAAATACACTACAAGGGATTTTAAAACTTTTCTTACTTCTTTTCATAGTGGTGAGCACTATTTATAGGTGTTAAATTTTTTTTTTTTTTAAACTGAAGTGAAACAACTAACACATTTGAAGAAATAATAATTTCTGTAAAAATTTTGGCAGAGTGCCATTTGTATTTTGAATAAAACAGTTCTTCAAAAACCTGTAAAAAGCACTTCAAATATATTTCTCAATCTCAAATCCACAATAACTTTATATTTCCGAAGGATGAGATAAAAGAAATATAGTACAAATTTTACAAGTCAAAATAACTCATAATTATTTTACAACTTCAATGTACAATTTTAATTTACAATTGCTTAAAACCAAGAATAATATATACATACAGTGAACATACATTACAGTACAAAATGCAAAATGTGGTATACTTAATATACCCGATGATCTCTCGCTGAATGCACTAGCAGCCTAGTCTGCACTGCCGTCTGTCATACTGCGATAGCAATGAAAAGCTATCGCTGAGACAATGTCTCAGTGGTGCACAACATTAACCAAATACGACTTTAAATCACAAATCATAAGTAATAAAAATAGCGATACTTAAACCATAGTTAAATTCAAGACAATGAATGTCATAAAGAATTTGAACTCCATTTCACAATATCACAATAAATCTCAATAAGTCAAAACATGGTTAAATTCAAAAGACAGTGAATGTCAATAAGAATTTAAACTCTATTTCACAAATTATCAAAGCTCATAATAACACAATTTAGTCAAATAATTTAAGAACACAGTGTTGCCAATTCATACACAACTTAAGCCAGACACAAATTTCCGATCAATGCCGCGTTGTACACCACGACAAAGCAATCTACAACCCCAACTAATCGAAATCAATGAGGGAGGAAGCTAGCTATATAATGAGTACTCATCCGATCTACAACCTCAACTGGTAAACCAGAAAGGGAGGAAAATAAACGATCTCAACCCCATAAATGGAGGAGGAATAATGTGATACTGTCATGCTAAGTGTGAACACAAAATCAATTCCAAACATTTTATTCAAATGATTCGTGAGAAATCCAATAAATTTCCAAAGTCATAATTTCATTCACAAGATGGCAACACAATTCATAATTAACTTCAAATTTTCATAAATCACACTAAATCAATTTTTCCACAGTTTCAAACCATTTACAATGCTTTTCAAGCAATAAGTATCCATTCAAACACATTTCCATAATTGAAAACAATAATATATAAATAGTCATAATTTATTTCAATTGAAAAATTCAAAAGAAATAACTATTGTGTACAAACCTCTGATAACTGTCTCCTGGCCTTGACTCAGTGTTTCCTTCCCTTTCCCTGAGTCTTTGCTAACTGAGAAACACAATTTGAAGTGTTTCAGTACTCATTTAAACTATCTCTAATGATAATGCTTGATAATTAATTCACTGAATTCTATTATTTCCTTAGTCAACCTAAGATGTCGACCCTCGATGCATTCTAGGTGAATTAGGTTTTAATGTTACCAATATGTCACATTCAATAGTCTTTTAGGGTTGGTACATGTTACACAATTCATTTCCATGTATATTGCGTTTTCTTGCAATTTGCTGGATTCCGGGATACTAGTTTGACCTAGCTAGACGACCTAGTTCCCTCGGTTTTCGAGTTTTGGTCAAAACTAAAAACTTGTAGATCTATGTCTTATTGCATGCAGGGCAAAATTTCAGGTCATTCTGAGTTATGTAAACCAAGTTATGGTCATTTTACTATTGCTGGTCAAAATGCATCAAAATTGGTCACTTTAGGTCATTTTAGGTCATTTTAGGTTCGGCCAGTTTTTGGACCCGAACTTGTGCAAGCTGTTTGACTTGCTTATGGTCATTTATGGGCTTTGTTGTCTTCATAAGACTTGTTGATAAATGTCTTAACTATTAATGGTCAAAATTTCAGGTCAATTGGACCTATTTTGAGTGAGTTATGGCCAAAACACTAACTACTGCCCAAATGGTCAATTTTCAGGCCTTAATTGCACTAATCTGGATTTGGTCACTTTTCAAGTTACCTTACAAGCAGAATTTTGGTAAGCTTTCTTCATGAAAGTTGGCACATTTTGTGCCTAGTTTCACCTCCAATTGGTCTCATACCAATTGGAGCCACACACTTAAGGTTCTAAGCCAAAACACACACTGCCCTACTGCACATTGTCCATCACTCATCAAATGATACATTTAACACTTACCAAATGACACATTCATGCCAATTCTGGTTTGTACCATAACCTAAACACATTTCACAACATATTGTTGGTCATTTTGGTAGCTTACAATCACACTCAATATGCACCATTTAGTACAGAATTTTTCAAGCTCAAATTACAAAAATTCAATCACCTAACCTAGCTCATTTACATGTCCAACCTCACACCATCATACATATACCCAAGCTGCCATAACAACTACTACAATTCAACATTAATATTCCATAAACCAAATATGAAATAACATTTTTTTGGTTCACCATATCAAGCTGCTGATTTATACATCACACTCCATTATTTTCCAAGCTTCAAAATTCAAATACACATTTACATATACTTAATATACATCACCCAAATAAATTCCTACATACATAAACACTTAATCAACCCTTTAATCTACCATTTACAAGCAAGAATAAACTGTTCTCAAGGAGTTTCCATGGCTTCCAAAAATAAACATCTCCCTTAGAACATCAAACCCCAAAATTCTTTCCACAATTCAAGTACCCATAACATCCACACAATCTTTAATGAAGCAAGCATCAAAAATACCTACTTACCACTTTGGAAACTCTTTAAAACCTCACCAAAACTTAATCTTCTTGCTGCCTATCTACTGCCCAAGTGGTGTAGAACAATTTTTGTGAAGGAATCAAGTGGATAAATGGCTTGGAGATGGGAGAATGGAGCTTGCATGGAGCTTGGAAGCTTTGGCCATGGAGGATTCTTTCAAGAGCATTTCGGCTGGACTTTGGGAGGTTGAAGAAGATGGATTATTTCTGTCCAAAATGAAGGTTAATGGTCCACTTAAGGGAGTTAGTGGACCACTAAGTGAAGTTTAATGTTTATTTAATCTTAAATTCCCAAATTCCCACATTTAACCCCTTACTTTTTCTATTTAATTAATGTACCACCAATTTAATTTTTCATGACATTTTTCAAGTGTAATATCATGTATTTTTAATGGAAATTTAAGTCAAAAGACAACTCGGGGTGTCAAATGACCACAATGCCCATTTCGGGTTGCATTCCTGATTTTTCGGTAACACCGGGTTTTGTCGTTTTCTCGAATTCTCACTTTTCTTTGTACTAATTAATTAATTTTTCTTTGATATTTCTAATGATATTTATGCTTTAATAGGTCTTTATTTAATTCATAAAAATATTTTCCAAGGTTCCCCGCAGTCCAGGGCTAGTCAACGGTCCACGCCGTGACTTCCCGGTGCGGTCACCCATCGCTAGGGTTATTGGCTCACTTAACTTGGTTACATTTCTTTGCTATTATTTTTCCTTTGTTTTTCTTGTTTTTTTTTTCTTGAATTTCATTATTTTATGTCTCCTCACTCATATCGAAGTGTAGTTCTAGGCATTCTAGCTGTCCGGACAACACTAGTCACTAGAACAGTAGAACGCACTACTGAACATAGGGGTGTTACATATTCATCAAATTCAGTACTTAAGTATTCACCTCCATGATCTGATCGAAGAGTTTTAATACTTTTTCCTATTTGATTTTCTACTTCACATTTAAATTCCTTGAACTTTTCAAAGGATTCATGTTTGTATTTCATCAAATACAAATACCCGAACCTTGATTTATCATCAGTAAAGGTAATAAAGTAATGAAAACTGCCTCTAGCCATTTCCTTAAATGGACCACATACATCACTATGTATTAATTCCAAAATATTTTTAGCTCTTAACCCTTGTCCAAGAAAAGGTGATCTAGTCATTTTGCCTTAAAGGCAGGATTCATAAGTTGGAGTAGGTTCAGAACCCAATGAGGATAAAATCCCCATTTTCTCCAGCTTTTCAATCCTATCTTCTGCAACAAGACCTAATCTTAAGTGCCAAATATATTTTTGAACTTGAGTTGATTTTCATCATGGCATTGCATTCATTTAGATTGCTTGCATTAGATTTGTATTTAACATTATTATCTAAATAATAAAGTCCATCATGCATATAACCCGAACCAACATATTTATTTCCAAAATAAATATTGCAAATATCATTTGTGAACTGAAATTTATAACCATTTCTAGTCAAACTAGATATAGAAATGATGTTCTTAAAAGTATCAGGTACATGAAAAATATTATTTAAATACAAAAAATGTCCACACATGTATAAAGATTTAGATCCTATGGCTAAAGCTTCAACAGTTGAGCCATTATCAATCCTGAGTCTAACATCTCGCGACTGCAAGCTGCTACTACTTGCTAGTTCCTGCATATCATAAGTAATGTGAGAACTAGCACCAGTATCTAAAACCCAAGCTGTAGATGAACTATGAGTATCATCAGAATCTAAAAAACAAGACACAGACATACCTTCTGAAGGTCTATCCTTTTTATCCTTCAGAGAAGCAAGATACTCTGGACAATTCCTTTTCCAGTGCCCATCCTTCTAGCAGTGGAAACACTTTCCCTTGCCTCTGTCAGCTTTGGTCTTGTCCTTCTGTTTGGCTATTTCTTGGAAGGTCAAGGAATTTGGGGTTTCTTATTTGTATTACCCTTCTTCTTTTTGGACTTTCTAGTAGAAGAAGAAGATGCAATCAAAGCCACCTCTTTTTCTTTATTGCCCGGCATATTCTTTTCTGCAATAACCAGCATGTTAAGTTACCCAGCCAAAGTACACTCTTGCTTTGTCATATGGAAATTTATCATAAAATTCCCAAATGACTCAAGCAGAGACTAAAGGATCAAATCCGTCTACAGTTGGAAATCTATGTCACACCCTAACCCTCTGTAAGGCATAACATGATCCCGTAGTATACCTAATGAATTACCAACTCCATCTACTAATAACCCATTAAATACACTACAAGGGAATTTAAAACTTTTCTTTACTTCTTTTTTTTTTTTTTTACAGTAGTGAGCACTATTTACAGGTGTTAAAAAAAAAAAATTTGAATTGAAGTAAAACAACTAACACATTTTAAGAATTAATAATTTCTGTAAAAATTTTAGCGTAGTACCATCTGTATTTTGAACAAAATAGTTCTTCAGAAAACCTGTAAAAAGCACTTCAAATAGATTTCTCAATCTCGACTCCAAAAGTTAAACAAGACAATATATTTCTCAAGTCAAATCCACAATAATTTTTCAAAGACTGAGATAAAAGAAATATAATATAAATTTTTACAAGTCAAAATAACTCATAACTTACTTTACAACTTCAATGTACAATTTAAATTTACAACTGCTCAAAACCAAGAACACTATATACATACAGTGAACCTACATTACAGTACAAAATGCAAAATGTGGTATACTCAATATACCCGATGATCTCTCAATGTAGTACTAGCAGCCTAGTCTGCTGCCCTATTAGTCTGTCTACTTGCGACAGCAATGAAAAGCTATCGCTGAGTAAAATTTACTCAGTGGTGCACAATAACAATTTGAAATGCGATATATAAATCTTTTATTGACAATTCACAAATCAAATAGTTCACAATTCCATTTCACAATTTACAAAGTTCATATAACATAAATTTGATCAAATAACTTAGTAACACAGTTTTGCCAATCAATAACACAATTTAATCAAATAACTGAATAATACAGTTTTGCCAATCAATAACAAAATTTAATCAAATAACTGAATAATACAGTTTTGCCAATCAATAACACAATTTAATCAAATAATTCAATAACACAATTTAGGCCATGACACAAATTTTCCGCACATGCCGTGTTGTACACCACGACAAGACACACTCACCCCAATAATCGAAATCAATGAGGGAGGGAGCTAGCTGAATAATGAGTACTCATCCACACTCACCTTAGACTGGCAAGTCAAAGAGGGAGGAATATAATCACACTCACCCTAGACTGATAAGTCAAAGAGGGAGGAATATATCAAACTCGCCCCATAAATGGAGGAGGAACATAGTAACAATGTCATGCCAAGTGTGAATCAAAACAATTTCAAATCACAATATTTCATTCAAACCATAAATCACATTTTATCTCAAAATTCCCATTTGCAATGTTGGCAACACAATAAGTTCCAAATAATATTCCCAAAAACAAAGCAATCAAAAATTATTCATAACTCATTTCTCCAAATAAATTTGCTGGTAAAAGCAGTGAATATAAAAGTATTGTGCACTGACACAATTTAAAACAATAACATACAAATAATTATAGTTTACTTCAATTGAAAATTTCAAAAGAAATAACTATTGTGCACAAACACAATTTAAAACAATACAAAAAATCATAATTTATTCCAATTGAAAAATTCAAAAGAATTAATTATTGTGCACAAACCTTTGATATATGCCTCTTGGCTCTGACTCAGTGTTTCCTTCCCTTTCCCTGAGTCGTTGCTAACCGAGAAACACAATTTGAGGTGTTTCAGTACTCATTTAAACTGTCTCTAACGATAATGCTGGATAATTAATTCACTGAATTCTATTATTTGCTTAGTCAACCTAATATGTCGACCCTCAATGCGTTCTAGGTAAATTAGTTTTTAATGTTACTAATATGTCACATTCGATAGTCTTTTAGGGTTGGTACATGTTACCAAATTCATTTCCATGTATCTTGCATTATCTTGCAATTTGCTGGATTCCGGGATACTAGTTTGACCTAACCGGACGACCTAGTTCACTCGGTTTTCGGGTTTCGGTCAAAACTAAAAACTTGTAGATCTATATTTTATTGCATGTGGGGCAAAATTTCAGGTCATTCTAAGTTATGTAGACCAAGTTATGGTCATTTTACTATTGCTGGTCAAAATGCATCAAAATTGGTCACTTTAGGTCATTTTAGGTCAATTTTGGTTCGGCCAGTTTTTGGACCCGAACTTGTGCAAGCTATTTGACTTGCTTATGGTCATTTCTGGGCTTTGGTGTCTTCATAAGACTTGTAGATATAGGTCTTAACTATTCATGGTCAAACTTTCAGGTCAATTGGACTTGTTTTGAGTGAGTTATGGCCAGAACACTAACTGTTGCCCAAATGGTCAATTTTCAGGCCTTATTTGCACTTAATCCGGATTTGGTCATTTTTCAAGCTACCTTGCAAGCAGAATTTTGGCAAGCTTCCTTCATGAAAGTTGGCACATTTTGTGCCTAGTTTCACCTCCAATTGGTCTCATACCAATTGGAGCTACACACTTAAGGTTTCAGGCCCAAACACAAACTGCCCTATTGCATTTTATTCATACTCATCAAAGATCACCTTTAACCCTTACCAAACTTCACCTTCATGCCATTTCTGGTTTGTACCCTAACCTAAACATATTTCACAACATTTTATTGATCATTTTGGCAGCTTACAATCACATTCAACATACAACATTAAGTGCAGAATTTGTCAAACTCAATTACAACAATTTAATCACCTATTCGTGCTCATTTACATGTCCAACCTCAAACCTTTATGCCCATGTACAAGCTGCCATAACAAATACCATAATTCAACAATAATATTTCACAAACCAAACCATGAAATCACAATTTTTTTGTTCACAATTCAAGCTGCCTATTTGTACCTCACTTTGAATAAAGTTCCAAGCTTCCAAATTCAAGTATACATTCACATATACTTAGTATACATTACCCAATTTATTCCTACACATATTAACACTTAATCAACCCTTTAATCTACCATTTACAAGCAAGAATAAACTGCCCTTAAGGAGTTTCTATGGCTGCCAAAAATAAACATCTCCCTTAGAACATCAAACTCCAAAATTCTTTCCACAATTCAAGTAAACATAACCTCCTCACAAACTTTAATGAAGCAATAACCAAAAACACAAACTTACCACTTTGGAAACTCTTCAAAACCTTGACTAAACTTGATCTTCTTGCTGCCTATCTACTGTCCAAGTGGTGTAGAATAGTTTTTGTGAAGGAAGCTAGTGAAAAATGTGGCTAAATCATGGTTGCATGGCTTAGTTAAGCTTTGGCCATGGAGTATCTTCAATGGAGGTTCACGGCTGGTTCTTTGGCAAGGTGAAGAAGAAGATTCAATCTGCCCAAATGAGGAGATATTGGTCCACTTTGATGGGTGAGTGGAGCACTAAGCTTAAATCAATTATTAGTTTAATCTAAGATTCCATTTTCCCACATTAAGCTTCTCATTTTTGTTATTTACATTAGGTACTACTAATTTAATTTTTCATGACATTTTCCAAGTGTGATATCATATATTTTTAATGGAAATTTAGGTCAAAAGACGACTCGGGGTGTCAAATGACCACAATGCCCCTGTTCTGGTTGCATTCTCGATTTTTCGGTAATACCGGGTTTTGTCCGTTTTTCGATTTCTCACTTTTCTTTGTACTAATTAATTAATTTTTCTTTGATATTTCTGAAGGAACGTAAGCGTGAAAAACACAAGATTATACCATTGAATTCAAAAATTTTCACCTAGGGTCACATGCACCATGCAAGATTTATTTTTATCTATTTGATTTCAATGATAAACAACATATTAAAACTCTTTTAATATGTTTTTGGATCTGTATTTGCCATTTAAGATTTTAAAATTAATCAGATTAATTTTAGAACCCTAGATTAAATCAAGAACGATTACACTAACCTCTTGATGTGCTGCAGCGTGTCTGCGCCTTTGAGATTCGTCTTCAGGACACCAGATGTTGTCCCTCTAGCTTGTCCACACCAAGAACACCTATGTCAGCCCTTGAACAGCTTCTAAAGCCTTTTCTATTAATTAGAAATTCAAGTTCTGCCTTTTAAGAGATTAGAGATGTAAACAGGACACTAGAAACAATTTCTAGTGTTCTTAATTCAAGAGATTGATGGCTAATCTCTTTGAATTGATGAGAGATGAAGAGAAATAGCTGGAGAGGCTCAAAGTGGCGTGACATATGAGAGGAGAGGCTGCTGGTTATGTTTTCTTTTCATAACCCCACTTAAATAGCTAGGTTAACACATTAAACCCTAGCCACATGTCACCTTTTGATTAGCTCTAGGTTTAAGTGACCCAATCACATTGTGCCAAGTGTCAAACCTATATTTGATCTTGATTTTAATCATCTTACATGATTAAAAAAAATATTTGGCAAGCTTATGTGTTATGCCATGTGTCACCATCTCATGGTGCCACGTGTCACACTGCAAAATGACCAAAATGCCCCTGTGTCTTAATTTTGAGTTCTTAACCCAAAATAATTATTTTCTTCTTCTAATTAATTTATATCAAATATAAATTAATTAATTAATCTCTATTAATTAATTTCTCATCAATTAAATTCATATTTAAACACTTTAAATATAAATTTAATTTATACTACACATCCAATAATCTAGATTTGGTTTCAAGTCATGCTAGGGACTTTGCAATTTAATTGCAAACCAAATCTATTTAATTAATCAATTAAACTCTTTAATTAATTAATTAAATCATATTTAAATAGGTGATAACTTGTGTATGTGTGTGACTTACTAGGCTCATCACTAATTGGAAATGAGACATGATATCATATCTTAATATCATCAGAACACTTTCTTACCATAAATGATTTCTCTAAATCATTTTATGAACCTCATAGACCATGGTTAACACCTAGCATAGCATGCCATGGCCACCCAATTAGTAATAAGATTTACCTTAAATGAACCTATAATCATATGTTACCATGCACTAGAATCTCTACGATACAAAATCCCAACTCAAGTTTGAGTCATGGTTTATGTCAAACGCCATTTGCTATGAATATTATGTTCTCTTTTAATTCCAGTTCTTGATTAAAAGATTTTTCTCATCGAAACTCTTTTACGAATAAATCTATCTGTCTGGCAGAACTTGAAACATCAAGAACAATTAAATGAACATAGGATTTTAACTCTATTTACTTAGAGAACAGATTCCATCTTGATCAACTCCTACCTCCATATATAACTAGCAGGAGCCAACTCATGACCATATTCCCTTTCATAGTACTAGTATGAAAGCAGATCAAACTCAAACTACCTATATACAAGATAAGCTGTGCTATCTCAGGTCTAAAGATTATATGCACTTGATATTATTTATGACAAAACATTGACAAGAGTAAACTCCATGTGCTTGTCATAAGTGTCACCGGTTCGACCTACTTATCATTTATAAGTGCCTATCATGTTTGTTATATGGCATGAGACTCACCATTCCATCTTATTTATATCTCATATAAATAACTTGGGAACAAACATGAATACAATCTTTACGGATAAGTCATGTCCTTATTATGAAGTATCCTCGATTGTGAACCTATTTATGATACTTTGTGCTAGAAATATTGTCACTCATATTCTTAACAACTTAAGAATAATATTTCTAACAAAATATCAATGGACCTTTTCTATTACACATAAATATATTATGTAAGCGGAAAAGTGGAAATGCCTTTTATTATTAAAATATGTACAAGATACATACTAAATGATATGCTCTAGGGCATACTACTAACAATCTCCCACTAGCACTAGAGCCATTCATTACAATACCTTAGACCTATCTTCTCAAGATGTCGGTCTAATCGAACTTGTGACAAAAGCTTAGTGAATGGATCGGTTGAATTTTTAGTGATGTTATTTTTCTCGCATGGCTATATCGCCTTGCCCAACTATATCTCACGATAATGTGGTAGTGCCTTTCTATGTGTTTGGATTTTGGGTGAGACCTTGGTTCCTTAGCTCAGTATGATCGCTCCATTGTTGTCACGTGTAATGGAACCGCTAACTCAATGGAAGGAACTACTGTAAGTTCATCACGAACTTCTTCATCCAAACGACTTCTTTTGCAAAGATTCGATGCAAAGAATATACTCACCTCGAGTGAAATCTGCGATCGTGCTCGCTTTGGAACTCTTCCAACCGATCGCACCTCCATTACAAATGAACACATATCCAGAGGTAGACTTTCTATCATCGATATCGATTGGAAATCGAATCGGTATAACCATCCAATTGCAAGTCTCCACCTCCATAAATCAAGAATAAATCCTTAGTTCTTCTCAAGTACTTAAGGATATTCTTGACACTATCGATGTTCCAAACTCGATTGGATTGATACCGCTAGTCAAACTAACAAAGATATGCGATATCTGGCCTAGTACAAAACATTGCATACATTAAACTTCCAATAGCCGAAGCATATGGAATCCTGGCCATCTTATCTCTTTCTTCAGGTGTCTTTGGAGACATCTCTTTAGAAAGATGGATACCATGTCTCACTGGTAACAATCCTCTCTTGGAATCAAGCATGTTAAACCTCTTTAACACCTTTTCCAAGTATAGACTTTGGGATAAACCAATTATTCTTTCGCTCTATCTCTATAGATGCGAATCCCAAGAATATAGGTTGCCTCCCCTAAGTCTTTCATGGAGAATGTATTTGACAACCATACCTTTATAGTTGTAAACATACGTATCATTACCCATCAACAAGATGTCATCCACATATAAGACAAGGAAAGTGATAGCACTTGTCACTAACCTTCTTATATACACATGGCTCATCCTCATTTTTGATAAAACCAAAAGATTTAATGGCTTCATCAAAACGGATGTTCCAACTCCTCGAAGCTTGTTTCAACCCATAAATGGATCGCTTTAGCTTGCATACCTTGGAACCATCTTGGGATTCAAATCCCTTAGGTTGTTCCATGAAAATGTTTTCTTCAATGTATCCATTGAGAAAAGTCGCTTTTGACATCCATCCGCCAAATCTCATAATCATAGTATGCACTATTGCTAATAAAATCCTAATTGATTTAAGCATGGCAACAAAGTAGAAAGTCTCCTCATAGTCTATTCCTTGCCTTTGGCGAAACCCTTTCGCTACTAGCCTTGCCTTATAGGTCTCTACCTTTCCATCAGAACCAATTTTCTTCTTGAAAACCCATTTGTTCCCTATAGGTACAATACCTTCAGGTGGGTCAACAAGATCCCAAACTTGATTCTTATACATGGAATCAATCTCGGATTTCATAGCATCAATCCATTTTGAAGAGTCTATATCTGATATAGCTTCTTCATAGGTAAGTGGATCATCTCTATGATCTACTTCTTCATGAGTAGACAACTCTTGTTCTTCTTCATGAAGAAAACCATATCTCACCGTGGGTGAGATACCGGTTGTTCTACGAGGAACAGCTGTAGATGTTTCATCAATGGGTATAGGTTGACTAGATGGATCTATATCCATCTGATCTGTTGGTTGGTCAGAATTCTCCAATTCTAACTCTATTTGCCTTCCTTTGCCTCCTTCTTGGACAAATTATTGTTCAAGAAATGTGGCATCTCTACTTATCACAACTTTTGTGAAGTAGGCAAATAAAATAATATCCAAAACTATCTTTTGGATATCCAACAAATCGACCTTTTTCTGATCTGGTCTCCAATTTATCAGTGTTGACTTTTTGATATAAGCTGGACAACCCCAAATCTTAACATGCTTAAGACTTGGTTTTCTTCCATGCCATATCTCATAAGGTGTGGAAGAAACTGATTTTGATGGAATCCTATTCAGAATATATAAAGCTGATTCTAATGCAAATCCCCAAAAGGAGATTGGCATATCAGTATAGCTCATCATACTACGTACCATATCCAATAGGGTACGATTTCTCCTTTCAGATACACCATTCAGCTGTGGCGTTCCTGGAGGAGTCAGCTGAGAAACAATGCCATGCTCTCTCAAGTATTCATCAAATTCAGTACTCAAATATTCACCTCCACGATCTGATCGAAGAGCTTTAATACTCTTTCCTGTTTGATTTTCTACTTCAGATTTAAATTCTTTGAACTTTTCAAAAGATTCATGTTTGTATTTCATCAAATACAAATACCCAAACCTTGATTTATCATCAGTAAAGGTAATAAAATAATGAAAGCCCCCTCTAGCCATTTTTTAAATGGACCACATACATCACTATGTATTAGCTCCAAAATATTTTCAGCTCTTAGCCCTTGTCCAACAAAGGGTGATCTAGTCATTTTGCCTTGAAGGCAAGATTCACAAGTTGGAGTAGGCTCAGAACCCAATGAGGATAAAATCCCCATTTTTCTCTAATTTTGCAATCCTATCTTCTGCAACATGACATAACCTTAAGTGCCAAATATATTTTGAACTTGAGTTGGTTTTCACCATGGCATTGTATTCTTTTAGATCACTTGCATTCATTTTGTGTTTGTCATTATTATCCAAATAATAAAGACCATCATTCATATAACCCGAACCAACATATTTATTTCCAAAATAAATATTGCAAACATCATCTGTGAACTGAAATTCATAGCCATTTCTAGTCAAACTAGATATAGAAATGATGTTCTTAAAAGCATCAGGTACATATAAAATATTATCCAAACACAAAACATGTCCAAACATGTAAAAAGATTTAGATCCTATGGCTAAAGCTTCAACAGTTGAGCCATTGCCAATCCGGACTCTAATATCTTGAGAATGCAAGTCGCTCGCTTGCTAGTTCCCGCATATCATTAGAAATGTGAGAACTGCACCAAGATCTAAAACCCAAGTCGTAGATGAACTATAATTATCAAAAGAATCTAAAAAACAATAAATGGACATACCTTCCGAAGGTGTATCCTTCTTGTCCTTCGAGAAGCAAGATACTGGGCGGTTCCTTTTCCAAAGGCCCATCCTTTTGGCAAGTGGAAACACTTTCCTTGCCTTCATCGCTTTAGTCTTCCTTTTCTGCTTTAGCTATTTTCTTGGAAGGACCAGAATCTGAGGTTTCTTTTTCTTATTGCCTTTCTTCTTGTTGGACTTTCCACAGAAGAAGATGCAACCAAAGCTACCTCTTTTCCTTTATTGCTGGCATATTCTTTTGGGCAATAACCAGCATGTTGAGTAATTCACTAAGGTGCATTCTGTTTAGTCATATGGAAATTTGTCACAAAATTCCCAAAAGACTCGGGGAAGGGATGAAGGATCAAATCTGTTTGTAGTTGGAAATCCATGTTGAAGTCAAGATGTTCCAACCGCTCAATCACCAATCATCTTGTGGACATGATCCCCAACATTCTGTCCCTCAGAGATCTTCATGCGGAACAGCTGCCTAGATATCTCATACCTAGCATTCCTACTGTGCTCACCATACAACTCTTGTAGGTGAAGGAGGATCTCACTCGCACTCTGCATGTTCTCATGTTGCTTCTGTAACTCATTACTCATGGAAGCAAGCATGTAACACTTAGCTCTCATATCATGCTCCTTCCACTTGTCCAAAGTTTCATGTTCCTCTTATGTGGCCTCTGGAGGTAAGGGACCAGGAACATTTGAATCTAGAACATATCCTATATGTTCAAGGTTCAGGACAAGTTACAAATTTCTTAGCCAATCAGACAGATTAGGTCCTGTCAACCTGTTGTGATCAAGTATGCTTGCAAGGATATTGGATGGTGGTGGTTGTTTTGTGCTCATTATTATCAGAAAATTAATTGCAGAAAATAACCAGATTAATTAGTAAATGTATCATGTAATTAACCAAAATGATTATGGTCTTTTAATCAAATTGGTCCTCCCACTAACTTAGCGAACCCTACACTTCCAAAGTAGAAAACGGAAATCCTAGTTGGATGGATTTCTAGTGGGTGATTGAATTCTTATAATTCTATTGATCATCCTCAGGTACATCCATTATTGGAATTACAATAAACTATAAGTGAGCAACTCTTTGCCCATCACATCTCATGTGAGGTTCAATCCTTTACCTAGCCCCTAATGCTCAAAATCTCATGTACATCCATTATTGACTTATCTTGCATTAGTTAAGTTGATCCCATTGAGCCAGTAATTATGCAAATAATTTTAATGTCCTCAGGTACATCCAATATTGGCCACCAAACCATTTACATATTTACAACATCTCATGCTTAACAATTATTCTTAAGAAAATCTCTTAAATTAATTGCATCTCATGCAACTATTTAAAATTTCTTAAAATAATTGCCCCAATGGAGGGCCTATGTTATAATTACTTTAATTATACCATTTCCAACTTAATCATTTGTTTGGAAGATTTTATAGCCATCCTAATTACTATTAAGGTCTCACTTTGCACATTATCCATTTAGCATGCATATATCATATAATTGCATACATTCCCATACATCTCATGCATTCATGGATAAGCGAAATATGTTATGATCATGGACTTTCTAAGGGATTCAATTCTGAGCCACCAAGAATTGAATCAGGGCATTCCTAGGTGCATTTCATTCATTCATTTTATAAGAGTTGCTGAAGGAGTACATAATCAACACTTGATATTGAATTCCTCCCACTGGTCCCACCAATGCTCTTGACCTCCTTGAACTTCTTGCAATCCAATATTACATAGTAATCCTTGGCATACCAAGGCGAATTTACAAGAACTTAAATAAATGAAATTACAACCCAAAATTATTACAAACTTAATAATACATGCCCAAAATAAATTAAAATAAATTAATTTACAATCCCAAAGAAACATAAAAGAAATAAATCCAATCACATTGGTCTTTTATAGTCCATGATCATCCATCATGCATATCACTATCTAACAATTAAATAAAATATACATACTTAAATTAAATTGAATATCTCATATTCAACTTAAAAATCCAGATTTGAATATGATTCAAATAAATTTAAAAATTCAGATTTGAATCTCATTCAAACAAATTTAAAAATTCAGATTTGAATCACATTCAAACAACTTCAAAAATTCAGATTTGAATCTCATTCAAACATTTTTTAAAAAATCAGATTTGAATCACATTCAAATATTTTTTTAAAAAATCAGATCTGAATTTTATTGAATCAATTTTAAAAAATCAGATTTAAATATGATTCAAACAACTTTAAAAATTCAGATTTGAATCACATTCAAACAACTTTTAAAATTCAGATTTGAATCACATTCAAACAATTTTTAAAATTCTGATTTGAATCATAATTTAATTGTGTGATAAAAATTCTAATTAAACAATTTAATTAGACATAAAATGGATCTTAAATCATACAACAATTGCACATTCACCATCCATTTACCTTTGCACACCATTGTGATGCATCAACCATGCACACCATGGTGTTCATCATTTGTGCCGCCACTTTGACATTGCAACCAGCAATAAACTCTTGATCTCATGATCAAACACACAATTAAATCATATAAACATCAATCTAAATGGCAAATATAGTGGCTCTGATACCATTTGAAGGAACGGAAGCGTGAAAAACACAAGATTATACCATTGAATTCAAAAATTTTCACCTAGGGTCACATGCACCATGCAAGATTTATTTTTATCTATTTGATTTCAATGATAAACAACATATTAAAACTCCTTTAATATGTTTTTGGATTTGTATTTGCCATTTAAGATTTTAAAATTAATCAGATTAATTTTAGAACCCTAGATTAAATCAAGAACGATTACACTAACCTCTTGATGTGCTGCAAATGTCTGCGCCTTTGAGATTCGTCTTCAGGACACCAAATGTTGTCCCTCTAGCTTGTCCACACCAAGAACACCTATGTCAGCCCTTGAACAGCTTCTAAAGCCTTTTCTATTAATTAGAAATTCAAGTTCTGCCTTTTAAGAGATTAGAGATGTAAACAGGACACTAGAAACAATTTCTAGTGTTCTTAATTCAAGAGATTGATGGCTAATCTCTTTGAATTGATGAGAGATGAAGAGAAATAGCTGGAGAGGCTCAAAGTGGCGTGACATATGAGAGGAGAGGCTGCTGGTTATGTTTTCTTTTCATAACCCCACTTAAATAGCTAGGTTAACACATTAAACCCTAGCCACATGTCACCTTTTGATTAGCTCTAGGTTTAAGTGACCCAACCACATTGTGCCAAGTGTCAAACCTATATTTAATCTTGATTTTAATCATCTTACATGATTAAAAAAAATATTTGGCAAGCTTATGTGTTATGCCATGTGTCACCATCTCATGGTGCCATGTGTCACACTGCAAAATGACCAAAATGCCCCTGTGTCTTAATTTTGAGTTCTTAACCCAAAATAATTATTTTCTTCTTCTAATTAATTTATATCAAATATAAATTAATTAATTAATCTCTATTAATTAATTTCTCATCAATTAAATTCATATTTAAACACTTTAAATATAAATTTAATTTATACTACACATCCAATAATCTAGATTTGGTTTCAAGTCATGCTAGGGACTTTGCAATTTAATTGCAAACCAAATCTATTTAATTAATCAATTAAACTCTTTAATTAATTAATTAAATCATATTTAAATAGGTGATAACTTGTGTATGTGTGTGACTTACTAGGCTCATCACTAATTGGCAATGAGACATGATATCAACTCTTAATATCATCAGAACTCTTTCTTACCATAAATGATTTCTCTAAATCATTTTATGAACCTCATAGACCATGGTTAACACCTAGCATAGCATGCCATGGCCACCCAATTAGTAATAAGATTTACCTTAAATGAACCTATAATCATATGTTACCATGCACTAGAATCTCTCGATACAAAATCCCAACTCAAGCCGAGTCATGGTTTATGTCAAACTCCATTTGCTATGAATATTATGTTCTCTTTTAATTCCAGTTCTTGATTAAAAGATTTTTCTCATCGAAACTCTTTTACGAATAAATCTATCTGTCTGGCCAGAACTTGAAACATCAAGAACAATTAAATGAACATAGGATTTTAACTCTATTTACTTAGAGGAACAGATTCCATCTTGATCAACACCTACCTCCATATATAACTAGCAGAGCCAACACATGCCCATATACCCATACATAGTACAAGTATGAAAGCGATCAAACTCAAACTACCTATATACAAGATAATTGTGCTATCTCAGTCTAAAGATTATATGCACTGATATGATTTATGACAAAACATTGACAAGAGTAAACTCCATGTGCTTGTCATAAGTGTCACTGGTTCGGCCTACTTATCATTTATAAGTGCCTATCATGTTTGTTATATGGCATGAGACTCACCATTCCATCTTATTTATATCTCATATAAATAACTTGGGAACAAACATGAATACAATCTTTCTGGATAAGTCATGTCCTTATTATGAAGTATCCTCGATTGTGAACCTATTTATGATACTTTGTGCTAGAAATATTGTCACTCATATTCTTAACAACTTAAGAATAATATTTCTAACAAAATATCAATGGACCTTTTCTATTACACATAAATATATTATGTAAACGGAAAAGTGGAAATGCCTTTTATTATTAAAATATGTACAAGATACATACTAAATGATATGCTCTAGGGCATACTACTAACAATTTCTAATGGTATTTGTACTACAATAGGGGTCTATTTAAGTCCAAAAAAAATATTTTCCAGGGTTCCCCGCGGTCCAGGGCTAGTCAACGATCCACGCCGTGACTTCCCGGTGCGGTCACCCATCGCTAGGGTTCTCGGCTCGCTTAACTTGGTTACATTTCTTTGCTATTATTTTTCCTTTGCTTTTCTTGTATTTTCTTTTCTTGTATTTCATTATTTTATGTCTCCTCACTCATAACGCAGTGTAGTTCTAGGCATTCTAGCTGTCCGGACAACACTGGTAATCGGAACAGTAGAACGCACTACCGAACTTAGGGGTGTTACAATTCTCCCCCCCTTAAAATAAATTTTTTCCGCGAAATTTTACCCAATAGCCATCTTACAATAGTCATACGTTTATTTTCTCCTTTCTATACGATCGTATAATCTTCTTTTCCTCAAATTTGTATAAGACTTTTAACAATCTAATACAACGTTTAATTTGTTTGTATAACACCAATCTCCTCTTACTATTGTTTTGTCTAATATTTTGGTTCATGTTCCTTCTTGAATGACCCTTGAGGTCATGTTAGAATCATTTATCTAGTCATTGGTCCTCTGACCATTCTAGTCCATAGTCTTCCTCACATTCGTAATATTTCTTTGTTATATCTGAACCAACTGTTCGAATTTTTACTTCCATAACTCTTTTTATCTGTCAATATTCTATAACTTACTTCCTTTTGTACTGAACTATAACCTTTCGATATTTTAACTTTTGAGTTTTAAATCCCTAAGTAGGATTTTCAAACTTATTTCTAACAATTAAATTCTGTCCTAGCATAACTATACCAAAACAGATGCCGTTAGCAACTATTCTCATATAGGTGTACTATCGGGTAGTACGTAGCTCTACACAATAATCTCAAGTTAGTACTGTAATCTGCAGCTTACAGTATAAACATCAAGAACATTGCATAGTTACTACGATACATTCCAATAGATCAAACTTTCCTATCTTTTATCCTTTTCAAATTCACTGATATCCGAAACTTATTCTGATTACAATATCCATTAGCAATTACTAATAGTAACATCTTTGCCCTCATCTAGAGCAATTCCATTACTGCATCTTATTTTTACGTCCTCTTGCCTTACATTAAGTAGGCTCGCCAATTAGCTTTATAATTTATGGTGTGTCAGAAAATACTTTTCGCAGATAAACTCTTCCAAAACTAATTTCACTTATTATCACAATCCTTATCCTAAAGGACTAATTACTAATGCATCAAAATTTATTACCCTGTAAAGGAATAACAACAGAACATATAATTCTAACACTAACATAAAAGTATTCAGACTCCAAGTCAAACAATACATAAACGAAGAGTGCCATCCTTCTTCTTAACGAACAATACTGGCGCTCCCCATGGTGACACACTAGGGCGGATGAAGCCCTTTTCAAGTAGTTCTTGCAACTGTACCTTCAACTCCTTCAATTCTGCTGGTGCCATTCTGTATGGTATTATGGAGATTGGATCCACACCAGGCATAACATTAATTTCACACTGCACTTCTCTTTCTGGAGGTAATCCTGGCAATTCATCAGGAAACACATCTAGAAAGTCATGTACTGTAGGGATGTCTTTCAATGCTGGACTCCCCACTTGGGTGTCTATCACATGTGCCAAGTATGCTTCACACCCCTTTCTGATCATTTTTTTGGCTAGTGCAGTCGAAATGATGTTAGATGGCAATAGCTGCCTCTCCCCATGTATTACCAAATCACTGTACTGAGGGAGACCAAAAATGACTATATTCAGCCTACAGTCAATCATGGCATGATGCCTAGCTAACCAATCCATGCCCAAGATGATATCATAATCTCTGAAGGGCATTTCAATGAAATCAGACAGAAAAGTGTGTCCTTGGATCACCAAAGGACAATTTCTATACATTCTATTAACCCTGACCTCCTGTCCTAGCGGACTTGTTACTAGCACCTCAAAGTCCATTTTTGTACATGGAACAGCAATGCAATCAATGATGCTAATACTCACATAAGCACGGGTAGAACCCGGATCAAATAACACAAAAACATCTTGATTAAAAGTTGAGAAGCTAACAATCACAACATCGAACGTCTCGGCCTCTTCTCTCTGTCTCATTGCATAGACTCTGACTGGAGCACTATCTTGCTCTGAATGTTTCACTGTGCCTTGGCTGCCTGCAGGGCTACCTCTACCCCTGCCTCTACCTCTACTAGGTGGTTATGAACTTCTGGTGACAGGGCTCTGAACTGACCCTTCTGCAGTAGTAGGAAGTGGTCCAACTCTGCGAGCACTGGTGCAGTCCTTGGCAAAGTGTCCTATGCCTCCATAGTTATAACAGGCTCCTATGGCCTTGTAGCACACCCCACCATGATTTCTACCACAAGTTTTGCATTGGCGGGGAGGGTAGGAACTTCTAGTTGTTCGACGACTGGACCTTGGTGGTCTCTATCTTGATGATCCACCTCTGTTATATCCCTGAACTCGGGGCTCCTCATATTATTTTCTCTTTCTCAAATTACTGCTTGAGCTCTGACCCATAGGTTTCTCCCTCTTCTCTATTTCATGTTGCCCTTATGGGGGTTGGGTTTGTACTTGGGCTTGGGCTGACAGATTATCAGCCAATTGTTGAAAGAAAGTGGCTATTAGTTGGGCCATTTGTGCAGTAATTTGTACCGGTAAAACTGGTACAGTCGGGCCTTCGACACTTTGTGGAGCTGGGCCTCAACTTGTACCTTAGCCTCTATCGATTGATCGACTAAATGATCACCCTCTTCCATAGTCAATTTGAGGATCTTAGACCTCCCGAACAATTAACATAAGGAGATTTCCTCCCGTTAGTGCATATTTATAATGTAATGTACTGTATGTATCAAACAATGACATTGAGCAGTTGTACTATGAAGAAAGAATATTCAAGTAACAGGTGAAAACAAAATTTAAAAAAACTAGCTCTGATACCACTAAAACATGTCACACCCTACCACTCTATAAGGCATAACATGATCCCGTAGTATACCTAATGAATTACCAACTCCATCTACTGATAACCCATTAAATACACTACAAGGGAATTTAAAACTTTTCTTTACTTCTTTTTTTTTTTTTCAGTGGTGAGCACTATTTACAGGTGTTAAAAAAAAAATTGAACTGAAGTAAAACAACTAACACATTTTAAGAATTAATAATTTTTGTAAAAATTTTGGCAGAGTACCATCTGTATTTTGAACAAAACAGTTCTTCAGAAAACCTATAAAAAGCACTTCAAATAGATTTCTCAATCTCGACTCCAACAGTTAAACAACACAATATATTTCTCAAGTCAACTCCACAATAATTTTTCAAAGACTGAGATAAAAGAAATATAATACAATTTTTTACAAGTCAAAATAACTCATAACTTACTCTACAACTTCAATGTACAATTTAAATTTACAACTGCTCAAAACCAAGAACACTATATACATACGGTGAACCTACATTACAATACAAAATGCAAAATGTGGTATACTCAATATACCCGATGATCTCTCAATATAGTACTAGTAGCTTAGTCTGCTGCCCTGTCAGTCTGTCTACCTGTGACAGCAATGAAAAGCTATCGCTGAGTAAAATTTACTCAGTGGTGCACAATAACAATTTGAAATGCGATATATAAATCTTTTATTGACAATTCACAAATCAAATAGTTCACAATTCCATTTCACAATTTACAAAGTTCATATAATATAAATTTGATCAAATAACTGAGTAACACAATTTTGCCAATCAATAACACAATTTAATCAAATAACTGAATAATACAGTTTTGCCAATCAATAACACAATTTAATCAAATAACTGAATAATACAGTTTTGCCAATCAATAACACAATTTAATCAAATAACTGAATAATACAGTGTTGCCAATCAATAACACAATTTAGGCCATGACACAAATTTTTCGCACATGCCGTGTTGTACACCACGACAAGACACACTCACTCCAATAATCGAAATGAATGAGGGAGGAAGCTAGCTGAATAATGAGTACTCATCCACACTCACCTCAGACTGGCAAGTCAAAGAGGGAGGAACATAATCACACTCACCCCAGACTGATAAGTCAAAGAGGGAGGAATATATCACACTCACTCCATAAATGGAGGAGGAACATAGTAACAGTGTCATGCCAAGTGTGAATCAAAATACTTTCAAATCACAATATTTCATTCAAACCATAAATCACATTTTATCTCAAAATTCCCATTTGCAAAGTTGGCAACACAATAAGTTCTAAATAATATTCTCAAAAACAAAGCAATCAAAAATTATTCATAACTCATTTCTCCAAATAAATTTGCTGGTAAAAGCAGTGAATATAAAAGTATTGTGCATGGACACAATTTAAAACAATAACATACAAATAATTATAGTTTACTTCAATTGAAAATTTCAAAAGAAATAACTATTGTGCACAAACACAATTTAAAACACTACAAATAATCATAATTTATTCCAATTGAAAAATTCAAAAGAATTAATTATTGTGCACAAACCTTTGATATATGCCTCTTGGCTCTGACTCAGTGTTTCCTTCCCTTTCCCTGAGTCGTTGCTAACTGAGAAACACAATTTGAGGTGTTTCAGTACTCATTTAAACTGTCTCTAACGATAATGCTGGATAATTAATTCACTGAATTCTATTATTTGCTTAGTCAACCTAATATGTCGACCCTCAATGCGTTCTAGGTAAATTAGTTTTTAATGTTACTAATATGTCACATTCGATAGTCTTTTAGGATCGGTTCATGTTACCAAATTCATTTCCATGTATCTTGCGTTTTCTTGCAATTTGCTGGATTCCGGGATACTAGTTTGACCTAACCGGACGACCTAGTTCCCTCAGTTTTCGGGTTTCAGTCGAAACTACAAACTTGTAGATCTATATCTTATTGCAGGCGGGGCAAAATTTCAGGTCACTCTGAGTTATGTAGACCAAGTTATGGTCATTTTACTATTGCTGGTTAAAATGCATCAAAATTGGTCACTTTAGGTCATTTTAGGTCAATTTTGGTTCGGCCAGTTTTTGGACCCGAACTTGTGCAAGCTTTTTGACTTGCTTATGGTCATTTCTGGGCTTTGGTGTCTTCATAAGACTTGTAGATATAGGTCTTAACTATTCATGGACAAAATTTCAGGTCAACTGGACCTGTTTTCAGTGAGTTATGGCCAGAACACTAACTGCTGCCCAAATGGTCAATTTTCAGGCCTTATTTGCACTTAATCCGGATTTGGTCATTTCTCAACCTACCTTGCAAGCAGAATTTTGGCAAGCTTCCTTCATGGAAATTGGCACATTTTCTGCCTTGTTTCACCTCCAATTGGTCTCATACCAATTGGAGCTACACAATTAAGGTTCTAGGCCCAAACACAAACTGCCCTATTGCATTTTATTCATACTCATCAAAGATCACCTTTAACCCTTACCAAACTTTACCTTCATGCCATTTCTGGTTTGTACCCTAACCTAAACATATTTCACAACATTTTATTGATCATTTTGGCAGCTTACAATCACATTCAACATACAGCATTAAGTGCAGAATTTGTCAAACTCAATTACAACAATTTAATCACCTATTCGTGCTCATTTACATGTCCAACCTCAAACCTTTATGCCCATGTACAAGCTGGCATAACAAATACCATAATTCAACAATAATATTTCACAAACCAAACCATGAAATCACAATTTTTTGGTTCACAATTCAAGCTGCCTATTTGTACCTCACTTTGAATAAAGTTCCAAGCTTCCAAATTCAAGTATACATTCACATATACTTAGTATACATTACCCAATTTATTCCTACACATATTAACACTTAATCAACCCTTTAATCTACCATTTACAAGCAAGAATAAACTACCCTTAAGGAGTTTCCATGGCTGCCAAAAATAAACATCTCCCTTAGAACATCAAACTCCAAAATTCTTTCCACAATTCAAGTAAACATAACCTCCTCACAAACTTTAATGAAGCAATAACCAAAAACACAAACTTACCACTTTGGAAACTCTTCAAAACCTTGACTAAACTTGATCTTCTTGTTGCCTATCTACTGCCCAAGTGGTGTAGAACAGTTTTTGTGAAGGAAGCTAGTGAAAAATGTGGCTAAATCATTGTTGCATGGCTTAGTTAAGCTTTGGCCATGGAGTATCTTCAATGGAGGTTCACGGCTGTTTCTTTGGCAAGGTGAAGAAGAAGATGCAATCTGCCCAAATGAGGAGATAGTGGTCCACTTTGATGGGTGAGTGGAGCACTAAGCTTAAATCAATTATTAGTTTAATCTAAGATTCCATTTTCCCACATTAAGCTTCTCATTTTTGTTATTTACATTAGGTACCACTAATTTAATTTTTCATGACATTTTCCAAGCGTGATATCATATATTTCTAATGGAAATTTAGGTCAAAAGACAACTTGGGGTGTCAAATGACCACAATGCCCCTGTTCGGGTTGCATTCCCAATTTTTCGGTAACACCGGGTTTTGTCCGTTTTTCGATTTCTCACTTTTCTTTGTACTAATTAATTAATTTTTCTTTGATATTTCTAATGGTATTTGTACTTCAATAGGGGTCTATTTAAGTCCAAAAAAAATATTTTCCAGGGTTCCCCGCGGTCCAGGACTAGTCAACGATCCACGCCGTGACTTCCCGATGCGGTCACCCATCGATAGGGTTCTCGGCTCTCTTAACTTGGTTACATTTCTTTGCTATTATTTTTCCTTTGTTTTTCTTGTATTTTCTTTTCTTGTATTTTATTATTTTATCTCTCCTCACTCATAACGAAATGTAGTTCTAGGCATTCTAGCTGTCCGGACAACACTGGTCACCGGAACAGTAGAACGCACTACCAAACTTAGGGGTGTTACAATCCATATGAAAGTCAAGATGTTCCAGCTGCTCAATAAGCTGAATCATCTTGTGGACATGATCTCCTACATTATGTCCCTCAGACATCCTCATGTGGAATAGCAGTCTAGATATCTCATACCTAGCATTCCTGCTGTGCTCACCATACGACTCTTGCAAGTAAAGGAGGATCTCACTTACACTCTATATGTTCTCATGCTGCTTCCGTAACTCATTGCTCAAAGAAGCAAGCATGTAACATTTGGCTCTCATATCATGCTCCTTCCACTTGTCCAAAGTGTTATATTCCTCTTGAGTGGCCTCTGGAGGTAAGGGACCGGGAACCTTTGAGTCTAGAACATATCTAATACGTTCTAGGTTCAGGACAAGTTTTAAATTTCTTAGCCAATCAGAAAAATTAGGTCCCGTCAACCTATTGTGATCAAGTATGCTTGCAAGGATATTGGATGGTGGTGGTTGTTGTGTGCTCATTATTATTAGAAAATTAACTACAAAAAATAACTAGATTAATTAGTAAATATATCAAGTAATTAATGAAAATGATTATGGTCTTTTAATCAAATTGGTCCTCCCACTAACTTGGCGAATCCTACACTTCCAAAGTAGGAAACAAAAATCCTAGTTGGATAGATTTCTAGTGGGTGATTGAATTCTTATAGTCTTATTAATCATCCTCAAGCATATCCATTATTGGAATTACAATAAACTATAAGTGAGCAACTCCTTGCCCATCACATCTCATGTGAGGTTCAATCATTTATCTAGCCCCTAATACTCAAAATCTCAGGCACATCCATTATTGATTTATCTTGCATTAGTTAAGTTGATCCCATTAAGCCAGTAAACATGCAAATAGTTTTAATGTCCTTAGGCACATCCATTGTTGGCCAACATCTCATGCTTAACAATTATTCTTAAGAAAATCTCTTAAATTAAATGCATGACATGCAAGTATTTAAAATTTCTTAAAATAATTGCCTCAATGGAGGGCCTATGATATAATTACTTTATTTATACCATTTTCAACTTAATCATCTGTTTGGAAGATTTAGTGTTCGGCTTAATTACTATTATGGTCTCACTTTGCACATTATCCAATTAGCATGTATATATCATATACTTGCATACATTCCCATACATCTCATGCATACATGGATAAATAATTAATATGGTATGATCATGGACTTTCTAAGGGATTCAATTCTGAGCCACCAAGAATTGAATCAGGGCATTCCTAGGTGTATTTCATTTATTCATTTTACAAGAGTTGCTGAAGGAGTACATAATCAACACTTGATCTTGATTTCCTCCCACTGGTCCCACCAATGCTCTTGACCTCTTTGATCTTCTTGCAATCCAATTACATTGTAATCCTTGGCATACCAAGGCGAATTTATAAGAATATAAACTTTAAAGTCCTCAAATAAATGAAATTATAACCCAAATTATTACAACTCTTATAATACATGCCACTAAAATAAAATTAATTATTTTACAACCCAAAGAAAAATAAAAAAAATAAATCCAATTATATTGGTCTTTTATTGTCCATGATCATCCATCATGCATATTAAAATTTAACAATTAAATAAAATATACATACTAAAAAATTAAATTAAATATCATATATTTAACCAAAAAATTCAGATTTGAATCTCATTCAAATCAATTTAAATTTAGAAACCCTTTCCAAATTTAATACCTTGAAAAAAATTTTCAATAATTAATTGTGTGATTAAAATTCCTAATTAAACAATTTAATTAGGTATGGGCCTAATTATGGGCCTTAAGATATACAACAATTGCATAAAGAAACCCAAAAGCCCAAGCCCAAAATAAATCGCACCCTTAGGGTCTGAATCACATTTATGCCGCCACCCATGATGCACCTCAACATATATGCCGCCACACATATGGCACCCAAATAGCTTTAGATCAATCCAAATTTGATCCAATCACACAATTAAATCTCATATTCAATCCTAATGGAAAATATAGTGACTCTGATACTAATTTAAGGAGCGAAAGCATGGTAATTGGTGTATTGGAGCATTGAATTTCAAAATTTTTCTTCTAGGGTTTCATGCATCATGCCACATCTCTTATGTGCCTTATTAATTTCAATACTCAATTGCATATTAAAATACTTTTAATATACATTAGGATCTTCATTTGCAATTTAAGATTGTGAATTAACAAATTAATTTAATTAAACCTTAATTTGAAAGAGGAATTTGGGCACTAACCTCTTTGATACACTATGGATGCAATTGACATCTTTAGGAGCTCCTAAGACCCCAAGTGTTATCCCTCTAGCTTGTCCACACCAAGATCACCAATGGGCAGCCCCAAATTTTGCTTCTTGAGCCTTACCAACCAATTATAATTTGGGATTTTGCTTTTAAAGAGGTTATATGTGTGTATAGGACACTAGAAACAATTCCTAGCAATTTTAATTCAAATGGAATAGAGTGATTCTCTTTGAATTGATGAGAAAGCAAGAAGAAGAGAGGGAAAGAATATGCTGCTGCCACACTTGAGAATAGAGAGTGTTATGTTTTAATTCTTCTTTCTTTCACTTTTATAATTAGGTCAAATAATGACTTAAACCCTTTATCACATGCCACCACCACATTGCATCTTATTTTTAATTGACTTAATCACATTAAGCTAAGTGTCAAAGATAGACTTAATCTTGACTTTGATCATATTACATGATAGAAAGACAAATGGCAAGCTTATATGGTGCCATGTGTCACCATCTCATGTGCTACATGTCACAATGTGAAATTACCAAATTACCCTTATGTTCTAATTTTGAGTTCTCAACCCAAAATCATTATTTCTCCTCTTCTAATCAATTTATATCAAATATAAATTAATTAATTAATCTCCATTAATTAATTTCTCACAATTAAATTCATATTTAAATACTTTAAATATAAATTTAAATTTTACTATATATGCAATAACCTAGATTTGGTTTCAATCCATGCCAGGACTTTGCAATCTCATTGCAAACCAAACCTATTTAATTAATAAATTAAATCATATTTTGCTTGGTGATTATGAAGGAGAGAAGCATGAAAATTATTAGATTAGAACATTGAATTCAAAAATTTTCTTTTAGGGTCTCATGCATCATGCAAGATTCATTATTTACCCATTGATTTCAATGTTCAATTGCATATTAAAACCCTTTTAATATGTATTAGGATCTATATTTTCCATTTAAGATTTTTGAATTAACAGATTAATTTATTAGAACCCTAGATTAATTCAAGAATATGTGCTCTAACCTTTTGATGCACTGTAGATGTGTTTGGTACCTTTGTGAAGCACCTAGGACCCTAGATGTTGTCCCTCTAGCTTGTCCACACCATGATCACCAATGGCAACCCGTTGAACAGCTTCTAAAGCCTTGCCAACCAATTAGAAATTAGGGATTTGCCTTTAAAGAGGTTGTAGATGTATATAGGACACTATAAACAATTTATAGCAATTTTAATTCAATAGAATATGGGCAATTCTCTTTGAATTCATGAGAGATGAAGAAGAAGAGAGGAAGAGAGGCTTAGAGGTGGCTGCACATATGAGAGAATCATCATATTGTTTTTTCATTCTTTCATAACATCACATTATAAAATTAGGTCATCACTTAAAACCCTTGCCAGATGTCATCTTCTGATTGTACCTTAATTTTAATTGACCTAATCATATTAAGCCAAGTGTCAAAACTAGGTTTAATCTTGACTTTTATCTTCTTACATGATTGGAAGACAAATGGCAAGCTTATATGGTGCCATGTGTCACCATGTCATGGTGCCACCTGTCACCCTGTGAAATGACCAAATTACCCTTGTGTTGTAATTTTGAGTTCTCAATCCAAAATAATTATTTCTCCTCTTCTAATCAATTTATATCAAATATAAATTAATTAATTAATCTCTATTAATTAATTTCTCATAATTAAATTCATATTTATACTCTTTAAATATAAATTTAACTTATACTATACATCCAATAACCTAGATTTGGTTTCAAGTCATGCTAGGGACTTTGCAACCTTATTGCAAACCAAACATATTTAATTATTCGATTAAACTCTTTAATTAATTAATTAATTCACATTTAACTTGGTGATTACTTGTGTATGTGTGTGACTCACTAGGCTCATCACTAATTGGCAATGAGATATGATATTAACTCTTAATACCATTAGAACTTTTTCTTACCATAAATGATTCTCTAAGTCATTTTAGGTGTCTCATAAATCATGGTTAACATCTAGCATAGCATGCCATGGCCTCTCAATCAGTAATAAGGAATACCTTAAATGAACTTTTAATCATATGTTACCATGCATGATAAGTGCATAATTTATTAATTTTACTCCCATCACATTTAGTGTTTCTAGTGTGTTTTTATGCATAATTCAGTTGATTAAAGTATATTTATCATTTAGGCATATTTTTAGATAGTTGTTGGAATAATTGTGTTAAATGGAGAAATTTTCAGCATTTGACCTTTGCTGTATTTTTTAGGTGTTTCTAAAGTTGTGGGTTTCCAAATTGAGTGCTTTTTAATCCATTGAAAAGCTAAGATAGAGCACTACAAATGATAAAGAGGGACCAAAGCCCAAATCAGCCTCCAAGGTTGACAAAATGAGCTATGGATCTATTGCAAAAGCCCAGACTTGATGTGTCACGACCAGTTTCAGTATTTATTTTGTAACTAGTGTTTTAGACATACAAATGAAGCAAGCCCAAGCCCAATTGAACCTTAAAAGCCACCTCTACAACTTCTATGAAGGTCTGGAAGCAAGATAAGGCCATTTTAATTGTTAAAAATGGTAATGAAGTCATCATTATGGGCTGGACCGTCTATCTGAACTAGTCCTAGTTTTTGGGCTATAACTTGGGCTATAAACCTTGGATTTGGACAAATGAGTACCCGTTAGAAAGCTAAGAAATAGGGTTACAACTTTTCTGAAGAGGGCAGAGACATATTCGAAAAGGAAGTCACTGAAAATCGACCTTTATTTCAGAGGCGTGAATATAGGCTGAAAATCTGTCTTTTGAATTTTAAAACTTTTCCTAGTTTGGTTCCTATCTTTGGCATTAGGTTTTTGATTATAAATGCGTCTTTGGGAAGCAGCTAAAACAGAACCATTTAGCAGCCTCTCGACCTCAAAAACACCTTTATTCTCTATTCCTTTTTTTTAGATTTCTCCTTTATTTTTCCTTTATTTTTTTGTAAACCATGAACATGAGTGGCTAATTTTTTAATTTAGTTCAAGAGATGCAAGTTATTATGTGTGATTTGTAAGACCAGGTTCTTAATTTAATTTATGTCTTTTTGAATATCTATTGTTTTCTGATTTAATTGTTTTTGATCTATTGAATGATTTGCTAAAAAGGCCTATTAGTTAATTGTTTGATTTCATCAATTGCTAGTTCATCTTCATAATTCATAATTGTTGTGTAAGATTAAACATGAGTAGCAATTAGGTTTTATTGATTATGATCCTAGTTTTCGATAATAACCTAAGGAAATAATAGGATGAATTAAATGATTTAAGCTTCATAAATTGATGTTCAGCTTAACTACTTCCTATTCTTAAAGCAGTTATTAATTTGATGAGGATTGCTTAATACCAATTCAGTTAATAATTAGAGTCAATAAGAGTGCTGGGCTCGAATTGATGAGTATAGGGAAGTTAGGGTTTTACCTCTCTGTTTGGTAAATCTGCGTTAAGTATTCAATAAGAGATGATTGTAATTCTTTTGTCTATGATCGAATCAATGCATTGGGATGTGAATTACCTTCGACTGAAGTTTATTTAATTTAAGGGTTTCTTATTTAATTTTAGATCTTAATTTTTTATTTTTTATTTCTTTGTTGGATTGCGAATTACCCCCCCCCCCAACCTTTGTTTCTTTTTCCATTACACAAATGCACGAAATTTAATAATTCAGTCTTTAGGGTTCGACCTGGCCATTTACTACAGAAAATATTTCACAACTGGTAATTTCAGTTAATTAAATTTCTGGTAGATTCAACAGCCATAAAGAATTTTGGCGCCGTTGTAGGGGACTAAAATTTATTGCATTTCATGTTTTTGGTGTTAGGATATTCTGTTATTAATTTTGTTTGTGAGTTGTTGCTGTTTTTAGGTTTTTGAAAGGAAAAAAAAATGGAAAAAAAAATTATGGTGTTACTATTCATCAAGAAGTTTGGTTGAATTTGGAGGACGGCCCATACCTATTTTGAAGGAAACGACGCTCTGATCAAAACCAATATATCCATTGGATTCCTTAGCCCCACCCTCTTGATGCCAAATTCGATTGTTTTCTAGGGTTTTGAGGCATTTTTCTATTTTTACTTTGATTTCTTTTTGTTTATGACAAGAACTTTTCTATTTGGTGAGTTGATCTTTGATCCAGAAGTAGAAAAAATAGCTAAACAGTTGAGAAAATTGGCCAAGCAGATTCTGAGTACATCTAAAGGAATCCAATCTCCAAAGGAGTTAAGTTCAGATTCGGATTTAGATTCAAATTTTGAAAATGAAACCATGGCTGCTAGAACTTTAAAAGAGTTGGCTGCTCTTGATCTAAACCAACAGCCTTTGTGTATTCAATACCCTGCTTTAAATGTTGCTTTTGAGTTGAAATCTGGACTAATCCATTTATTGCTCAAGTTTCATGGTCTTGCAGGTGAGAATCCACATAAGCATTTAAAAGAATTTCATGTTGTGTGTTCCAGCGTGAAACTTCAAGGAGTTTCAGAGGATCAAATCAAGCTTCGAGCTTTTCCTTTCTCACTGGAAGACACAGCTAAGGATTTGTTGTATTACCTTCCTTTTGGATCTATCAACTCATGGAATGGGATGAGGCAGATATTTCTGGAAAAGTATTTTCCTGCTTCCTGTGCTGCCAACATAAGAAAAGAAATTTGTGGCATCCGGCAGTACAATGGAGAGAGCTTGTATGAGTATTGGGAGCAATTTAAGAAACTGTGTGCAAGCTATCCCCATCATCAAATAAGTGAGTAGCTTTTGATTCAGTATTTCTATGAGGGACTTCTACCAATGGACCGCAGTATGATAGATGCTGCTAGTGGAGGAGCTTTGGTTGACAAAACACCAGAAGAGGCAAGGAGACTGATTGCTAACATGGCAACAAATTCTCAGTAGTTTGGAATGAGAATGGATCATACACCTATGAAGGTTAATGAGGTAAGTACATCTAACCCTGAGAAACAAATTTCTGATTTAACTTCTTTGGTGAGGCAGTTGACTGTAGGGAACATGCAAACTATTAAGGTATGTGGAATTTATTCGAGTTCGGGTCATGCTACTGACATGTGTCCTGCATTACAAGAGGATGAATCAATGCAACATGCTAATGCAGTAGGACATCACGGATAGCCAAAATGCAGGTATGATCCCTTTTCTAATACTTATAATCCAGGATGGCGAGATCATCCCAATTTGAGTTATGGGAATCAACCGGTGCAAAACTGATACCAGCAGCAAAGACCATAAGTGAATCAACCACCTCCACCTCCACCTCCCTCAAATCAAGGTATGTCACTTGATAAAATTGTTAAGGCTTTGGCTAACAAAACACAACAGTTTCAACAGGAGACCAGAAATAACATTCAAAACATAAAGAGGTAGATTGGTCAGTTAGCCTCATCTGTGAGTAAGCTGGAAGCTCAAGGTTCTAAAAAGCTTCCATCACAAATAGTCATGAATCCTAGAGAAATGCAAGTGTTATACTATTGCGGAGTGGGAAAGAAGTTGATAAACAGACTCCACATGAGTCAATGAAAAAGAAAAAGCAAGTAGCAAAAGAGCCAAAAGAGTCTGAAGTTTCTAAAGTTGAGGTAAATACTGAACCTAACTTGAATAAGGTTAATAATTTTGTTCTTCCTCCATTCCCATGCAGGTTGGCTAAGACTAAGAAAGAAGAACAAGAAAAAGAAATTTTGGAGACTTTTAGAAAGGTGGAGGTGAATATACCTTTACTTGATGCAATCAAACAAGTTCCCAAGTATGCTAAATTCCTTAAGGAACTATGCACTACAAAGCGTAAGTTGAGGAATAATGAGAGGATCAGTGTGGGGGAAAATGTGTCGGCATTAATTTAGCAAAAATTACCCCCTAAGTATAAGAATCCAGGTTTGTTTTCTATTCCCTGTATAATAGGTGATTCTAAATTTGAACGTGCAATGGCAGATTTAGGACATCTATTAATGTTACGTCAAATTCAATTTTTCAAACATTAAATTTGGGTCCTTTGAAAAAAACCAGTGTCATTATTCAGTTAGCTGATTGTTCTAATGCTTACCCATTGGGAGTAGTTGAGGATGTGTTGGTGCAGGTTGGAGAATTGATTTTTCCTACATATTTTTAAATTTTGGATATGAAGGATAGTGTTCCCACATCAAAGTCAACTTTGATTTTGTTTGGAAGACCTTTCCTAAAAATTGCCAAGACAAAATTGATGTGGATGATGGTACCTTAACTATGGAGTTTAATAGAGAGACTGTCAAATTTAATATCTTTGATGCCATGAAGTATCCTGCTGATGACCATTCTAATTTTTCTACTGATGTTGTTGATTCATTTATGCAGGATGTTTTTGAGTTAAGCATGGAGGATGAGTTAGAAGTGGTGATTAGTCAAGGAATTTAAGAAATTAGTACCAACCCACCATTAAGTGTAGAGGTTCAAGATGGAGTAATGGCATTACAGTCATTACCTCCTGTTCCAAAAAGGTATGGAGTATCAAAGATTGACTTACCTGTATCTCAGACCTATATCTCAGACAAAATTATTACCTTCTGTGTAATACCCCTATTTGCATAGCCTGGTATATTTCACTGTTTTGGTGACCAGTGTCTGTTTGGACAAGTAAGAGAAGTAGAACCATGTCTAAGACACATAGTTAAGCCCTGAAGGCAAATAATTAGTAATTGCCAAATAGTTAAGTATAAAGAAGAAAAACAGAACACAAAAAGTTAAATGAGCCGGGAGTCACAACGATGGGTGACCTTCTCAGGAATGACTGCGAGGTCAATCTAAACTCCAATTTCGAATTGTAAAATGTGAAGCCGCGGTCCTTAGGACCATTGTGAACACAGTGGAAAAGAGAAAATCATAAAAAAGAATTGTTAAGCATGTCAAATAATTAGGTCATTGATCCAGAAGAAATATTGAATTACTTGCAAATCGGATCGAATCGGCCAGGGGCAATTTGGTCAATTCACCCCTTGAGCTGACTCCTGACCTAATTGTCTAATAAAATCGGAGAAAAGAAAATTTTAGAATCAAGAATTATATTAAAAAAGTAAATGGAAAAGAAATGAAAAAGAAATGAAAAATCCAAAACTCAAAAAGTTTATGACATCATGCATGACATAAGCATGATGCAATATGTCAAATATTTAAAAATTGAAATTTGTGGGATAATTAGGTATTAATATAGTTAAAATTCAAAAGAAAAAAAAAAAAGAAATTACATCTTCTTCCTTTATCCATTTCAGCCGCCCCATTTCTCCCTCACATCTCCATTAATGACCACCATGGATGAATTAACCAAGCTTGCATAACTTGATTTTAACCTCCCAAAGTGAACCCTAAACCCTAAAGAACTTGTTATCTCAACTAGAAAAAAGGATTGAAGAAGAAAAACGGAGGAGAAAAGGAAAGAATTGAGGAAGTGGAACTCCAAAGTTGAGGTAAGAATTTAAATTGGAATTTTTAGTTTAAAACACATGTTTTGAGTTAATTTAACTTAGATTTCAACTTAAAAATCAAAACAAAACAATTGTTGGGGGAGTAAATAGGAAATTCGTCTAGCTAGGGTTTGTTATGAATGAGTTTGATGGTTTTGAATGGCTATTTGAGGTGAATTAGGTGTGTAGAACATGAATATACACTTTAAATTGCATTAGATTGAGCTTTGTGTGTAGCTAGGGTTTTAAGCATGTGAAAAATTGAAGAAAATTTTGAGAATTGGCCAAATGATATTATTGACCTTATTTGATTTGATAAATGGTCAATTGTGACCATTTGTGGTGTGTATGAATTGTTGGAAACAAGTTTAAATTCAGATTGGTGAGGGTCAATCTGCAGGTAGCTTGACCTAAGTCCCTTTCAGGGACCAAAACTGAAAATTTACCATCTCAATTGGTGTGAAGCCAATTGGGAATGAAACTAGACACAAAATGGTACATTTTTTATTTAGGAATCATGCCCAGAAAGTGACCATAACTTGTTTAACAATTAGGCCAAATCCGGAATTGGCAAACTGACCTATACAAAAATGACCAAATGAACAGTAGTTACGTAAATGACCATAACTTGGTCTAGCAAGGTCCAAAAAATCTGAATTTTTACCAGTAGAAAGATGAGACATAGCCCTACAACTTTCATGAAGAAAACAAACCCAAATTTTGACCATAACCTATTTGAAAATCCACATGTAATCAACTATAAAAATTACCAAAATCCAGAATTTGCCCAGAATTCTGGGCAACCCCAAATCTAGCCAGCCATATTCAAATGGCTATAACTTAGGCTACAAAATTCCAAATGGAGTGATTCAAAAAGGGAAATAAAGTTAAGACAATAAGGAACAACTTCTATGAAGAAAACTTAGCCAAATTATCATAGCAACATGACCAATGGAACATTGCAATACTGAACACCAAAACTGAAAATTTAAAATTTGTGCCTAAGGGACTTGAAGTTTGAGAAAACAACCAAAACCAACAAATTAGGTAACAAAAATATGGTATGTGGGTTAAATTAGAATTTCCATACCTATTAAGCAGTACAAAGTCAATAAATTGACTTGAATAGTATCATGAATAGTAATCCCAAAATACAAATTTCAAAGAAAATCAAATTAAGTATATTAATGTTAGATTTGAAATTATTTTTGGACTTATGATAATTTATGGTACTGAAACATTGTGAAATTATGTGTTTCAATGGAAAAGAATACCGGGAAAGAACTCGAAGCATCGAGTCAAGCCCAAGAGGTGACTCGTATAAGGTTTGTGCACAACATAGAATTTCTGTAAATTTTCTTCTGCAAATTGTTTTGAATGAATTGAGATATTAAATTGTGACTTAATTGTATTGAAATGTTTATTATGCTTTTGACTTAAATTGTTGAAAGTTTACTTATATGTGTTTGAAATGGCAATAAATGTTTAGTAAATTGCTAAGACAGTTTTGAAACCACAGTGTCATGACCATATATTTGAATGCCTCACTAGCATGACTAGTGGGGGAAATTAGTTTTGAATTTTGATTCCTTCTCTGGCTGAAGTATTGAGGTGTGTGCCAGTAGAAGAAGAAATTTGAATGGATATCCATATATTTGAGCTAGCTAGCCTTGTGATTTCTCATAAGCCTCCGGCTATTGAGATGAATAAGTTTCGAATGGCATGATATAACTGTGTGTTTTTATGAAATTATTTTGAGACTTCCTAAATGAAATTATTTGGACCAAAAGTTTATAAATCATGTTTTGTATCTATTGTCATGTTCAGTTCAATATTTGAATAAATGTGATTTGAATTATGCATAAATGTTATTTTAGTATATTGTGCACCACTGAGTCATAGTAACTCAGCGATGGTTGTTATTGCTGTCGCAGATATAAAGACTAGAGGAGCAGCAGAGTGACCTGCTGAGGATATTGGAGCCACCTTTCCTAAAGTTTTATCGGGTATAAATTTATACCATGAATGTAATATTTATATTTGCGTATGTAACTGTATGTATATGTAAAAATTGGTCATGAGCAGTTGTATAAAGTTGGAATAATATCATTTTGGATTTACTAATATAAAGTGGTTGATAAATGTAATTTGTTTTTACTTTAATGAAAAATGAATGGAAATATTGAGTTGTGAATTATTGATTTGAATTTTGGAGTTTGAGAAATGATGTTGAAGTTTATTATGGTAGTTGTTGAGTTGATAAAATAAATTATTAGAAGTGTTTTTACAGGTTTGTGAAAACTGTTTTCTTAAATTACAGATGGCACTCTGCCGAAATTTTTTCAAAATTTGTGTAAAAATAAAAATGGAAAAAAATTTTAGCTAGCTTTTAAACTTATATTAAATGTAAGAAAATGCTCACCACTTCCAAAAAGTAAGAAAAAGGTTTTTAAAATCCCTTGTAGGGTACTTAATGAGTTATTGGTAGGTGAAGTTTGGTAGTTCATTAGGTATTCTGCGGAATCATGTTATGCTTTCCAGAGGAGTAAGGTGTGACATGTTTTATTGGTATCAGAGTGAATTTTTAAAGTATGTTTTAACTTGTGAATTTGTATATTTTCTTTGATAAGTACAACTGCTCAATGTCCTTTTTTTTTACATATAGTGCATTACATCATAAATATGAACTAACAGAGGGAATCTCCTTGTATTATTTGTTCAAGAGATATCTCAACTCCAATTTGAAATGGAAGAAGGGGATCGCTATGTTGAGCAGTCTGTAGAGGCTGAGGCCCAAGGTTGGTGGCACCAGCCCACAAATGCTACAGTTTCCTACACAATTCGCATAGTAGATGGTGGTAATGTTTCAACAAATGGCTGGAAGCATGCCTACTCAAGCTCCACTTCAGACACCTGTGGTACAACCACAGCCTCCAGCCAGATAGTATGACAAGTTGTTAAAGTATGGGGTGATAGAATTTAAGGGTACAGTAGACCCTTTAGAGGCAGAGCAGTGGTTGGAGAGGATGGATTGAGTGTTTAAAAAGCTGCACTACCCAGATGAACTAAAATTTGAATATTCAGTGTCCTTGTTGCAAGGGGATGCGTATGACTGGTGGAAGACCATCCCCCATAGCTTGGCTGAACTGCCAGTATTGACCTGGGGCGAATTCATTAGAGAGTTCTGACAGAAATATGTCCCAGATGCATATGTGGATCAAAAACTGCAAGAATTTCTGAGTCTGAAACAAGGCAACAAATTAGTGGCAGAGTATGAGAGGGAGTTCTCCCGCTTAAGCCACTATGCTGGGAGTCTCTTGTCTACCAGCAAAGAAAGGTGCAAGAGATTTAAGCCGGGTTTGAAGCCCAGCTTACGAATGCAAGTAGTGGGATTCAGACACAGTAACTTCTTAGAGCTCATCTCTCAAGCATTTGAGTTAGAAAGAATTGAATTAGAAGCAACACTAGTGACAGAGAAAGCTGAAAAGACTGAAAAATGAGAGAAAGAAAAAGGTGAAAAATCAGTTGAACAAAGTCCCAGTGGTACATCTAGAAAAAAGAAGAAATTTGGGGGACCTAGCAAACGTAGAAGTGGAAGGTTTGGAAGGGGCAGATTCTTTGGACAGAGGCCCCCTAGATATGGTCAGCAGTTGACCAGGGGTTCACATCCTCCCCACCCCTGTGAGACTTGTGGTAAGATTCATAGGGGAGAATGCTATTGGGCAACAGGAGCTTGCTTTAATTATGGAGGCAAGGGCCATTTCGCTAAGGACTACACCAGCGCCCCTATATTTGAGCCAGCTCCTACTATTGCAGAAGGGTGTGTTCAGAGTCCTGCTATTAGAGGTTCACAACCGGTTAGCAGAGGAAGAGGCAAAGGTAGAGGCAATGCTTCTGGTGGTCAGGGTACTGTTAGCCAGTCAACACAAGGGAGTGCTCCAGCCAGGGTTTATACGATGAGACAGCGGGAAGAGGCTGAGACTTCCGATGTTATAGCCGGTACATTCTTTATCTCTGATCAAGATGTATTTGTACTATTTGATCCGGGTTCAACCCATTCATATGTTAGTGCTAGCATAGTTAGTTCACTTAATGTTCCGTGTGCCAAAATGGATTTTAAAGTGCTAGTAACTAGTCCATTAGGACAAGAGGTCTGGGTCAATAGAATCTATAGAGACTGTCCTTTGGTGATCCAAGGACATATTTTTCTATCAGATTTGATTGAAATGCCCTTTAGAGATTATGATATCATCTTGGGCATGGATTGGTTAGCCAGGCATCATGCCATGATTGACTATAGGCTGAAGACAGTCATTTTTGGTCTCCCTCTGTACGGTGATGTGGTAATACATGGGGTGTAACATCCTCACTTTAGCTAGTCCGTACAGTCTACTGTTCCAGTGACCAATGTCGGTCCGGGCAGCTAGAATGTTTGAAATAATAAATAGACTAGAGTGAGGAGTTATAAAGAAACTAAATAAAGCTCATAACAATTAAGGAAAATTTTTAGAAATGAAATACACTAAGGTTAAACAAGCCGAAACCACGATGATGAGTAACCCGAAGGGGAAATGACAGTGAAGGCCGTTAGCAACCCAAGACCCGAGGGAAAAATTATAAAATAATTTTTGGGACTCCAGAGAAGGGTCATTGAGGTTTTCATGGCGTTAGAATGCCAAGAAAATGCTTAGAAAAATTTTTCTATCAGTATACATAATTTTGGCTCGTTAAGCTAAACGGAGGGCATTTTGGTCATTTCGTCTTCAGATATGATTTTTGGCCAACTTGTCCAGTTAAATAAATAATTTATATAACATAAAATATGAATAAATGTTATTAAAATTTTAATTGAAATTAAATAGACAAGAAATGGAGAGAAAATGAAAGAAAATGGAATTATGACATCATCATGATATCAATAAAATTCTCCCAACCAATCCAATGTTGACACATGGCATAAACTTATTTAAAAGAGACTAAATGGGCTGAAAAATGAAAAAAAAAAAAATCAGAACCTTCTCTCCCATCTTCTTCTTGCCGTCACACTCCCACCATTGCCAACCTTGAGCAAGCTTTTCAAAGCTTGATTTCCCTAGCTTCTACCCAACTAAATCCTATATTTCCAACACAAAAAAGTGTTCTTACATCTTGGCAAGTCTTTTGGGAGCAAAAAGAAAAGGAAAAGAGGAACCCTAGCAAGTAGGAAATCTCACTCCATTAGATGTTTGTGACCTAACCTTGAATTTCACTTTAAATTCATGTTTAAGGACTATGAATGAGTGCAAATGACAAAGAAATTGATGAAATACCATTTATATGCCATCCCTAAATTTTGGCAGCCTTGGTTGGGGTATAATTGTGATGATTTAGATGGAGCTAACATGCTAGTATGGCTGCCCTTAAATTGCATCTCTTAAGTGGATTGATGAAATGCAATGATAATGCATGGTTTGTAATGTTTGAGTTAGGGTTTGGGGTGGAAATTGAGACTTTGATCGTATGATGATGAAAGTAGGTTTTAATGGTCAATTAGTGACCATTTGGTTCTGTTTAAATAAAAAATGAAGTGAATTGTGTAATGGGATTTGAGTTTGGTGTGGCTACCCTTGGTGACCTGCAGGACTGGGCATGAGTCCAGCAGGTTTGGGTAGCAATAACTGGAATTGTAGAGGTTCAATTGGTGCAAGGCCAATTAGACATGAAACTAGACACATAATGGCACTACTTTGGTGAAGAAACTATGTCCAGTAAACTAAACCAAGTTGACTAAAAGATTGCCCTAATCCGGGTGACCTGCATTCTGCCTGGGGAAAATGACCAAATGAATAGTGTTTAGTCATTTGGTAATAACTCAGTGTAGAAAGCTCCAATTGACCTGAAATTTTACCAGCAGATATAGAGCAACAACTTTCATGAAGAAACCTAGCCCAAATTATGACCATAACATATTCAAAAAGTGACCTGAAGTCACTGCTTCTAACACTATAGATTTGGTCAGTTCAGAAATTCTAGAAAAATTTCAATCTGGCTAATTGTGGTTTTTGAGCCATAACTTGAGTTACAAAACTCCAAATGGAGTGATTCAAAAAAGGAAATGAAAACTAGACAAAATAAGGAACAACTTTCATGTTGATCAATTTGCCAAATTCCCACTGCAAAAATAACTAATGGAACAGTAAATACAAAGCATGAAAACTGAAAATTCTGTCCAATTAACACTAAGTTTAGAAATGGTATTGGCAATCAATACCAACAAGTTTAGAATGCAAAATGTGGTATGTTGGGAGTATTAAAACCAATGTACCTATTGTCCATGTAAAAGTCAACATTTTATTGACTAATGAATTAAATAGTAACACTAAAACTTGAATTTCAAAAATTGTGAAACTTAAAAGTGTAGTATGCCATGTCAACTGTGGTTTCAAATCATATTCAAAACAATTTATATTTACAAAGTGTTTACAAATCATCAACATATTTAATCATCATAAATTCATGCTCAAGGTTGGCAACACATCAAACTTAAAATTTACGATTCTCAAAACCATGCAATAAATCCTTAAATGCATAAGAAAATTTACATTTAATTTATACAATTTCATTCAACAACTAAAATTCTCAACACAACAAAATTTATAAATCATAAAATAAACTTGTTCAAATCGATTTAGAAGTAAAAAAAAATATAACAAAAGAGTTAGTTGTGCACAAACCTTATACGACTCACCTCTTGGCCTTGACTCGACTCCTTGGGTTCTTTCTCGATGTTCTTTTCAACTGAAACACACAGTTTCATAGTGTTTCAGTATCATAACTCATTGTAAATCCAAAAATAAATTCAAATTCACTTATACCTAGCTTTAATATGCTAAACTTGGCGTTATTTAAATTTTATATTTCGAGGTTACTATTCATAATACCATTCAAGTCAATTTGTTAACTTTCTAAGGCTTAATAGGTATGGGAATTCTAATTTCACCCACATACCACATTTTGGTTACCTAATTTGTTGGTTTTGGTTGTTTTCTCAAATTCTAAGCCTTTTAGGCAAAATTGCAAATTTTCAGTTTTGGTGTCCTATGTTGCACTGTTCCATTGGTCATGTTGCTGTTAGAATTTGGCTAAGTTTTCTTCATAGAAATTGTTTCTTATTGTCTTAACTTTATTCTCCTTTTTGAATGACTCCAATTGGAGTTTTGTAGCTCAAGTTATATCCATTTGAATCATGGCTGCCAGATTGGACTTAACCCAGATTTCTGGGAACCGAACTGATTCTGGCATTTTTAAGTCACCAACTTTGGGTGCCAAAAATGACTTGGTTAATGGCATAATTTGGGTTTGTGTTCTTCATGAAAGTTTTAGGTATATATCTCAACTATCCACTGGTAAAATTTCAGGTCATTTAGACCTGCCTAGCCCAAGTTATGGCCAAATGAACAAATACTGTTCATTTGGTCATTTTTGTACAGGTCAGACTGCAAAAATCCGGATTTGGTCAATTTGTTCCCTAGGTTTTGGTCACTTTTTGGGCATGATTCCTAAATGAAAAATGTGTCATTATGTGTCTATTTTCATCTCCAATTGGCTTCACACCAATTGGAGTGGTAGAATTTTAGTTTGGGTCCCTAAAAGGGACCTAGGTCAAACTGTCTAGAATTGACCCTTCACCAATCCGAATTTGAATTTACGTTTATCCATTCAAACACACCTCAATTGCTCCCAATTGACTATTTCTAACCACAATTTTGTCAATTTGGTTCAATTTCAAAAATCTCTAATTTTTTCCCCTATTTTCCCTAATTCAAGAACCCTAATTTTCAAATTCTCTAATTTCAAAGATTCAAAGTGTATAATTCATCTTCACACCTTCATTCAAGCATGTTCACTTATTTACTTCAATCAATTGACATCAATTCTATACCCAATCTTAATTCTAGCCGAATTCATGGAGTCCCTCTACATGAAAAAGTTTCATGTTTTTATGCAATTAAAATCTTGTTTAACCACAATTCCATACTAAAAATTAAATTCAAATTCAAATTAAAAGAGGGAACTTACCTTAATTGAAGCTTTTTCAATTTCCCTCAAATCTTCAAATTCCTTTAATTTCTTGCACCAAATCTTCTTCTTGAGAGTCAATTTAATGGTTTCTATAATTATTCTCAAGGATTGGGGGTGAAATCTAAAGTTTAAGAAGCTTAAATCTAAGCTTTAATGGTGGAACAAAATAAGAAGAGGGGGAGAGGAGAGAGCTACGGAAATTAAAAGAAGAAGAAGTAAAAAAAATCTTTTTGAATTTTTGGTTTTATGCCACATAATTGACTTGGTCAAAGATTAAATTAAATAGAATTTATTTTTAATGTCATGCATGATGTCATTTGGGTGATGTCATAATCCTATTTTCTTTTCCTTTTGTTTTTTTTTCCTTTTTTTCTTTTTTTTAATTATTTGGCTATTTGACTTGGTTAAAAAGGTTGGAAAATTAAAATTAATTTTGACATCATATATGATGTCATCATCATGATGTAATAAGTCTCATTTTTATTATTTTTCTTTTTCTTTAATTCTTTAATAGTTCTTTAATTTAATTCTTGATCCCGAAATTTTTTTTTCTCCAATTTTATTTGACAGTTAGGTCAGGAGTCAGCTCTCGGGATCAATTGACCAAATTGCCCCTCGCTGGTTCGACCCGGTTTGAAAATAATTCAATATTTCTTTCGGATCCCTGACCTAATTATTTGACCAACTTAACAATTCTTCTTCGTGATTTTCTCTTTTCCACTGTGTTCGCAATAGTCCTAAGGACCGTAGCGTCACATTTTTCGGTTCGAATTTGAGTTTAGACTGACCATGCAGTCACTTCCCGAGAAGGTCACCCATCGCTGTGACTCTCGGCTCATTTAACCTTTTATGTTCTGTTTTTCTTATTTATACTTAACTAATTGGCAATTACTAATTATTTGTGTTCAGGGCTTATCTAGTTGTCTTAAGTGCGGTTCTAATCCCCTTAATTGTCCGGACCGACTCTGGTCACCGGAATAGTGAAATGTACCAGGCTATACAAATAGGGGTGTTACAATTCTACCCCCCTTAAAGTAATTTCGTCCTCGAAATTTTACCTGGTATCAGTCTCTGAACAATTGTGGGTGCTATCTCCTCATGTCTTATTCACGCTCCCAAGTAGCTTCCTCGCCTGAATGATGGTTCCTTAGCACTTTAACCAATACTATTTACTTATCAATTGCTCACCTCGTGTGCCAAGTTTCTTATGAGCTTTTGTCACAAGTTAGATTCAAATTCATTTCAATTTTAGAGGTAAGCAAATATGTGTACTAGTGGATCCACTCTTTCTAGGACCACGTATGATCCTATGGGTGAGAACTTAGTTTTACTCTTTTCTTATCAAATCTCTTGATCATTTGATGCAACCTTCAATTTAGTTTAGAATATTTTAGTCTTTTATTGCTGTTGTTTTAGCAATTATTTTCCTTTGTAGTCTTTTTTTTTTTTTTTTTTTTTTAAATGACCTTGTTGGTCATATATGAATTGCTTATCTCTTTATTAGCCATAGGTCCATAACCATTATCTTACCATCTCCATTTATGACCAAGGCCTATGTGCCATTTTGTACTATCTTGTTTGCTTTTGTTTAACTTATTTCCTTCTTGATAAAATAGATCGGGATATCGTTACGCATCTTAAGTAGGCTGTTTGCCCTGGTGGCAATTCCTCATCTAGTGTTTTTCTCATTTCTTACTGTTCTATTTGTTTTTTTTCCACAGCTTAACTTTAATTATTTTATTCCTCAATCTTATCTTCTTCCTTAACTTGACTGTCGAGTCATGATTTAGCACCTCTTATCATCCCTAATAAATCCACTATACTTCAATATTTCTTTGATTTGGTCTTCTGACCATTCTAGTCAACACTTTAACTAATATTCATAATGTTTCTTTATTACATTCACACCAACTATTCTAATTTTTACTTCTACTACTCTTTTATCTATCAATATTCTACAGCTTATTTTCCGCCGGTTTGCAATCATTACCCTTTTTTTTTAACCATAAACAATTTTTTAATCTTAAGAAGGGAGTCTACCGGACTCTCCTGTTTCCCATGCCATTCAAAAGTTTCGCTTTAATTCTAACCTAATCCTTATGATCCGCACAATAAAATTGTGTTCTTCCTAAAGAATATCTGGCCAACTAGTTCCTATCAAATTACTGTTATCGGTAGAATATCATTTCTTAACTGTTTTATAAGTTATAATTGTCATCCATAGCATCCTATCTCTTCTAGGGGAACAAAATTATATTTTGTGTCTTACTGCTACACAAATAAAATATTGTTCCTTACTAAACTTTGAGCAACAGATCCATTGCAATACGAGAACAATTATAAATCCCATATCGGAGATTGGATGACTTAGCCCTATAGTGTTATTTTTAAATTTTGACCATGCTAAAATCTCTAGTTCCATAACAATTCCTGATGTACTGTAATTCATGCTAGGGTAACGGAACTCTCACTACCTTTCAACTGTGATCTTTTGATATTCTAATTATAGAGTTTTAAATCCTGAATTAGGATTTTCAAACTCAGTTCTAGTAATAAAACTCTATTCTGGTATATTTGTACTAGAGCGAAAATCATTTATAACTATTCTTATCCTTATGTACTATTGGGTAGTACGTAGTTCTACACAATAAATCTCAAGTCAGTACTGTAATCTGCAGCTTACAGCACAAACATCAAGAATATTGCATAGTTACTACGATACATCCCAATAGATCAAACTTCCCTATATCTATTTCTTTCAAATCCACTAATATCTTACACTTATTTTGATTATGGTACCCACTGACATCTATCAGCAGTAATACCTTTACCTGCATCTATGGTAGCTATATTACTATAACTTACTTTTAGGTCCTTTTGCCTTAACTAATTAGGCTTACTAATTAACTTTATAACTTATCGTAGTCTAGGAGATGTCTCTCACTAGAAACTTTTCCAAAATTAATTCCAATCACGCTTATTATCGCAATTATTATCCTAAAAGACTAATTACTAACACATTAAAATTTATCTCCATGCAAGGGAATAACAGTAGAACATATAATTTTAGCATTAGCATATAAACAAGTAGAGCCGAAATCAAATAGTACATAATTATTCCTTTCACAAGTTAAGAACATACTGACAACTACATCTGAAGTCTCTGCTTCTTCCCCTCGATGCATGGCGTTCCCTTTTTCTAATGTATTCCTCTACTCGGGTTGGTCCATTGTGCGAGGATTACCTGAAGTGTTGTCTCTACTTCTACCTCTGCCCCTACTAACTATTAATGAGCCTCTAAAATCAGAATCTTGAACTGATTCCTCTGGTGTAGTATGTGGCATAAATCGACGTGTGCTAGTACAATCTGGGGGGAAATGTCCAATTCCACCACAATTGAAGTAGGCTCCTGTGACCCTATGGCAAATACTCCCGTGAAATTTTTCACAAACGTCACCGATACGGATAGGGCAGGAACTTTTGGTTCTTTGACGAATGGTTCTTGATTGCTTCTGCCCTGAAGATCCGCCTCTGTCATACTTAGGAGCTCGGGGTCACTCAAAATCTTTTCTTTCCCAATTTACTACTCGAACTTTGACCGATGGGTTTCCCACTTTTCTCTTTTTCATGCTGCTTTTGAGGGGGTTGGGTTTGTACTTGGGCCTGGGCTGACAGATTATCAGCCATTTTCTGAAAAGAACATGGCCATCTGCTGGGCTGTTTGTGTGGTAATTTGTATAGGAGGGACTGGTGTAGTTGGATCTCCAACGCTCTGCGAAACTGGGGCCTCTCCTTGTACGTTAGCTGTATCAGACTGCTCTACCGTTTTATCGCCCTTGTCCATATCTATTCACAGGATTTTTTTTTTCTATTTCTTGTACAACCAACACAAGGAGATTTCTCCCCGTTAGTTCATATTTATGATGTAAATGTACTATATGTATCAATTATTTGAGCAGTTGTACTTATCGAAAAATATTTCAAATTCACAGTTCAAAATTTACTTTAAAACCTTTGCTCTGATACCACTAAAACATGTCACACCCTACTCCTTGTAAGATGTAACATGCTCCCGTAGTACACCTAATGAATTACCGTACTTCGCTTACCGGTAACCCATTAAATATACTACAAGGGATTTTAAAATAATTTTCGTTCATTTTTAAATTGGTGGGTAAATTTTTTTTTTCAGATATTAAAAGCCTTTATTTAAAGTCCAAACAGAAACCAAATTTTGAGATATTTAAAATTTTCGCAATTTTTACAAAAATTTCGGCAGAGTACCGTCTGTATTTTAACAAAACAGTTCTTCAAAACCTGAAAATAAAGACACTCCCAATATTTTTCTCAATCACAACTCCATTATTCAATCTCATTTCACAAATTAGCACAAGCAACTCAATACACAGTTTAAATTAAATCAAACATTGAAACCTCTCATTAAGGTAACAAAATTAATATTTACATTCATGGTATCATAAAAAAATTTAGTAGTGCAAAACTTTATAAATACATAAAATCTCAAGATAACCTTATAATAATTTGTATTTCATTACAATCCAAAAATATATTACAAAAGAGTTTGTACAACTGCTCAAAGGAAATTTCATACATACAATTACAGAATTACATCAAAATCTAAAGTACAAGGGTATACCTATGATATACCCGAAGATAGTCTCACTATGCCTTTTAGTAACCTTGTTCAGCTGCTTTATATTTTCTTTCACCTGTGACAGCGTACAAAGCTATCGCTGAGTGGTGAACTCAGTGGTGTATAAACTAATAATTTAAAACTTAATACAAGTTATGCTTGACAATTCATAACAAATAAAAATTTAAAATTTCTAAATTCTTCGAAATTCATAACATTCAGAAATCAATAATTTCATTCATGCAAATTATTCATTTGAATAACATTTTGATCAAATAGTAACTATTTATCTACATTTCTTTTAAATCCCGAAACAATACAAAAATTTTTTGAATCACTGAAAAATTATTTATTTCAACCACAATTTATCAAACTATGCATAATTTAAAGGGCGTTGCTAATAATTCACACAGTTGAACCTATGACCCAAAATTCAAATAGATGCTGTGTTGTACACCACGACATTTCACACTCTCCCAATAACTGAGGCTAAAAGGGAGGAACAAAGACTAGCTAGTATATATGAGTACTCATTCAAATTCTTCCCCAACTAGCAAGCCAGAGAGGAAGGAACTCGCCCCATCTAGTGGAGGAGATATCTCACTAGACAAGCTAATGAGAATTCACAACATATTTTGCCATGTCAACTGTGGTTTCAAATCATATTCAAAACAATTTCTATTTACAAAGTGTTTACAAATCATCAACATATTTAATCATCATAAATTCATGCTCAAGGTTGGCAACACATCAAACTTAAAATTTACGATTCTAAAAACCATGCAATAAATCCTTAAATGCATAAGAAAATTTACATTTTATGTATACAATTTCATTCAACAACTAAAATTCTCAACACAACAAAATTTATAAATCACAAAATAAACTTGTTCAAATCAATTTAGAAGTAAAAAAAAATATATAACAAAAGAGTTAGTTGTGCATAAACCTTATACGAGTCGCCTCTTGGCCTTGACTCGATTCCTTGGGTTCTTTCCCGATGTTCTTTTTAACTGAAACACGCAGTTTCATGGTGTTTCAGTATCATAACTCATTGTAAATCCAAAAATAAATTCAAATTCATTTATACCTAACTTTAATATGCTAAACTTGGCGTTTTTTAAATTTTGTATTTTGAGGTTACTATTTACAATACTATTCAAGTCAATTTGTTGACTTTCTAAGGCTTAATAGGTATGGGAATTCTAATTTCACCCACATACCACATTTTGGTTACCTAATTTGTTGGTTTTGGTTGTTTTCTCAAATTCTAAGTCTTTTAGGCAAAATTGCAAATTTTCAGTTTTGGTGTCTCATGTTGCACTATTCCATTGGTCATGTTTCTGTTAGAATTTGGCTAAGTTTTCTTCATAGAAATTGTTCCTTATTGTCTTACCTTTATTGTCCTTCTTGAATGACTCCAATTGGAGTTTGGAGCTCAAGTTATAGCCATTTGAATCATGGCTGCCAGATTGGACTTAACCCAGATTTTTGGGCACCAAACTGATTCTGGCATTTTTAAGTCACCAACTTTGGGTGCCCAAATGACTTGGTAAGGGCATAATTTGAGTTTGTGTTCTTCATGAAAGTTTTAGGTCTATATCTCAACTGTCCACTGGTAAAATTTCAGGTCATTTAGACTTGCCTAGCCCAAGTTATGGCCAAATGAACAAATACTGTTCATGTGGTCATTTTTGTACAGGTCAGATTGCAAAAATCCGAATTTGATCAATTTGTTCACTAGGTTTTGGTCACTTTTTGGGCATGATTCCTAGATGAAAAATGTGTCATTATGTGTCACTTTTTGGCCTCACACCAATTGGAGTGGTAGAATTTTAGTTTTGGTCCCTAAAAGGGAACTAGGTCAAACTGTCTAGAATTGACCCTTCACCAATCTGAATTTGAATTTACTTCTATCCATTCAAACACACCTCAATTGGTCCCAATTGACCATTTCTAACCACAATTTGGTCAATTTGGTTCAATTTCAAAAATCTCTAATTTTTCCCCCTATTTTCCCTAATTCAAGAACCCTAATTTTCAAATTCTCTAATTTCAAAGATTCAAAGTGTATAATTCATCTTCACACCTTCATTCAAGCATGCTCACTTATTTACTTCAATCAATTGACATCAATTCTATACTCAATCTTAATTCTAGCGAAATTCATGGAGTCCCTCCACATGAAAATTTTTCATGTTTTTATGCAATTAAATTCTTGTTTAACCACAATTCCATACTAAAAATTAAATTCAAATTCAAATTAAAAGAGGGAACTTACCTTAATTGAAGCTTTTTCAATCTCCCTCAAATCTTCAAATTTCTTTAATTTCTTGCTCCAAATCTTCTTCTTGAGGGTCAATTTAATGGTTTCTATAATTATTCTCAAGGATTGGGGGTGAAATCTAAAGTTTAAGAAGCCTAAATCTAAGCTTTAATGGTGGAACAAAATAAGAAGAGAGGGAGAGGAGAGAGCTACGGAAATTAGAAGAAGAAGAAGTAAAAAAAATCTTTTTGAATTTTTATTTTTATGCCACATAATTGACTTGGTCAAAGATTAAATTAAATAGAATTTATTTTTAATGTCACGCATGATGTCATTTGAGTGATGTCATAATCCTATTTTCTTTTCCTTTTGTTTCTTTTTTCTTTCTTTTTTTTTTAATTATTTAGCTATTTTACTTGGTCAAAAGGTTGGAAAATTAAAATTAATTTTGACATCATATATGATGTCATCATCATGATGTAATAAGTCTTATTTTTATTAATTTTCTTTTTCTTTAATTCTTTAATAGTTCTTTAATTTAATTCTTGATCCCGAAATTTTTTTTCCTCTGATTTTATTTGACAGTTAGGCCAAGAGTCAGCTCTCAGGGTCAATTGACCAAATTGCCCCTCGCCGGTTCGACCTGGTTTGAAAATAATTCAATATTTCTTCTGGATCCCTGACCTAATTATTTGACCGGCTTAACAATTCTTTTTCGTGATTTTCTCTTTTCCACTGTGTTCGCAATAGTTCTAAGGACCACAGCGTCACATTTTCCGGTTCGAAATTTGAGTTTAGACTGACCTCGCAGTCACTTCCCGAGAAGGTCACCCATCGCTGTAACTCTCGGCTCATTTAACCTTTTACGTTATGTTTTTCTTATTTATACTTAACTAATTGGTAATTACTAATTTTTTGTGTTCAGGGCTTATCTAATTGTCTTAAGTGTGGTTCTAATCCCCTTAATTGTCCGGACCAACTCCGATCACCGAAATAGTGAAATGTACCATACTATACAAATAGGGGTGTTACATGAATACTATCTTCACACCATACCTTGATCAGTTCGTTGTGGTATTCATAGATGATATATTGGTTTATTCGAGGAGTGCAGAAGAGCATGATAGACATCTGTGGATTGTGCTGCAGACTTTGAGGGAAAAACAGCTATACGCCAAATTGTCGAAGTGCGAATTTTGGCAGAAGGAAATATCCTTCTTGGGGCATGTAGTTTCAGTAGAGGACGTCAAGTTAGATCCAAGTAAGATAGAAGCTGTCGAGGCCACCCAGAAATATCACTAAAATTTGTATTTTTCTAGTTTTCGCTGGATACTACCACCGATTTGTGAAAGGGTTCTCCATGTTGGCATCTCCATTGACTAAGCTACTTCGAAAAGATGTAAAATTTCAGTGGACGGATAAATGCCAACAGAGTTTTGATGAATTGAAGAGGTGTTTGACTGAAGCTCCAGTCCTTACTTTACCTACTTCGGGTAAAGAGTATATTGTTTACAGTGACGCTTCTCACAATGGGTTAGGCTGTGTACTGATGCAAGAGCAGAATGTCATTGCCTATGCATCACGCCAGCTGAAACCTCATGAGAGGAATTATCTGACACATGACTTGGAGCTTGTAGCTATTGTATTTGCTTTTAAGATCTAGAGACACTATTTGTATAGGGAGAAGTGCTACATCTACACAGATCATAAGAATTTGAAGTATCTGGGCAATTAAAAGGAGTTGAATTTGAGACAGAGGAGATGGTTAGAGTTAATAAAAGACTATGATTGTCTGATAGACTATGATTGTCTGATAGACTATCAGCTAGAAAAAGCTAATTTGGTGGCTGACGCCTTAAGTCGCAAGACTATGGCAAGTCTACGGGTTTCTCCTTTGTCTATGGTACATGACTTGAGAGTGTTACATGCTAGCTTAGAGATTAATGATGAGGGGCAGACAGCAGTAGAATGGCATGTACAGCCAGTGTTGATTGATCATATTAGAATGGCTGCTCAGAATAATCAAAAGTATCAGAAGCTGTTAGAAGAAGTAAGAAAGGGGAAGAAGCCTGAATTCTCAATGAGAGATGATGGCCTACTACTTCACCAGGGCATAATGTGCATTCCTAATGACGTTGACTTGAGACAGATCATTTTGAAGGAAGCACATGAGTCTCCTTTTGCTATGCACCCTAATGGCACAAAAATGTATAGAGGGCTAAAGGAGCATTACTGGTGGATGGGTATGAAAAGAAGTGTGGTAGAATTTGTTTCCAAATGCCTAACTTGTCAGCAAGTGAAGGGACAGCATGAAGTACTAGCTGGTTTGTTACATCCACTACCAATATCAGAATGGAAATGGGAGAGAATAACTATAGATTTTGTGATGGGACTTCCGAGGACACAGAAGAGTCATGATGTAGTATGGGTTATAGTTGACAGGCTAACCAAGTCTGCTCATTTTCTGCCAGTCCAGATGGACTACAGTTTAGAAAGATTGGCCAAGTTGTACATTGATGAGATAGTAAGACTGCATGGACTGCTAGTATCCATTGTATCAGATAGAGATCCTAGGTTTACTTCTAGATTCTGGGGTAGTCTTCAGAAAGCCCTAGGAACTAGATTGAACTTTAGCATGGCATTCCACCCACAGACAGATGGCCAGTCTGAGAGAGTAATTTAGATCTTGAAGGACATGCTACGGGATTATGTGATTGAGTTTGAGGGCAGTTGGGACACACACTTGCCTTTGATTGAGTTTACTTACAACAATAGCTACCAATCAAGCATTGGGATGCATCCATATGAAGCTTTGTATGGCAGAAAATGTAGAACCCCGTTGTGTTGGGATGAAGTGGGTGAAAGAAAGATGATTGGGCCCGAAATTATTCAGCAAATTAAAGAGAAAATCAGATTGATTAGAGATCGACTTAAGACTACATCAGACCATCAGAAGTCCTATATTGATCTGAGAAGAATGTATGTTGAATATGCCATGGGTGAGAAAGTATTTCTCAAGGTTTTCTCTTAGAAGAGAATTATGAGATTCGACAGAAAAGGGAAACTGAGTCCTCGTTTCATTAGGCCATATGAGGTTCTAGAGAGAGCGGGTCCTCTGGCATATCGTTTGGCAATACCTCTAGAGTTGGAGAAGATACATAATGTCTTCCATGTATCAATGTTGAGGAGGTATCGATCAGACCCATCTCATGTACTACCAGTGGAGGAAATTGAAGTGAATCCAGGCCTCACATATGAGGAAAAACCCATAGAGATTTTGGCTTATGAGGTGAAGTAGCTACGGAACAAGCAGATACCATTAGTAAAAGTGCTGTGGAACCATCATTAAGGCCAGGAGGCTACTTGGGAATGAGAGGAGGACATGAGGAGACAGCACCCATAGCTGTTTAGAGATTGATACCAGGTAAAATTTCGAGACGAAATTTATTTTAAGGGGGGGAGAATTGTAATACCCCTATTTGCATAGCCTGGTATATTTCATTGTTTCAGTCACCGGTGTCAATCTGGACAAGTAAGAGAAGTAGAACCACGTCTAAGACACCTAGTTAAGCCCTGAACGCAAATAATTAGTAATTGCCAAATAGTTAAGTATAAAGAAGAAAAACAGAACACAAAAAGTTAAATGAGCCGAGAGTCACAGCGATGGGTGACCTTCTCGGGAATGACTGCGAGGTCAATCTAAACTTAAATTTCGAACCGTAAAATGTGACGCCGCAATCCTTAGGACCATTGTGAACACAGTGGAAAAGAGAAAATCACAAAAAAGAATTGTTAAGCAGGTCAAATAATTAGGTCAGGGATCCGGAAGAAATATTGAATTACTTGCAAACCGGATCGAACTGGCAAGGGGTAATTTGGTCAATTTACCCCTAGAGCTGATTCCTGACCTAACTGTCCAATAAAATCGGAGAAAAGAAAATGTTGGAATCAAGAATTAAATTAAAGAAGTAAATGGAAAAGAAATAAAAAAGAAATGAAAAATCAGAAAATCAAAAAGTTTATGAAATCATTTATGACATAAGCATGATGCAATAAGTCAAATATTTAAAACTTGAAATTTGTGGGACAATTAGGTATTAATATAGTTAAAATTCAAAAGAAAAAAAAAAAGGAAATTACATCTTCTTCCTTTATCCATTTCAGCCGCCCCATTTCTCCCTCACATATCCATTGATGACCACCATGGATGAATTAACCAAGTTTGCATAACTTGATTTTTGTTAGTAGTATGCCCTAGAGCATATCATTTAGTATGTATCTTGTACATATTTTTATTAATAAAAGGCATTTTCACTTTTCCGTTTACATAATATATTTATGTGTAATAGAAAAGGTCCATTGATATTTTGTTAGAAATATTATTCTTAAGTTGTTAAGAATATGAGTGACAATATTTCTAGCACAAAGTATCATAAATAGGTTCACAATCGAGGATACTTCATAATAAGTACATGACTTATCCAGAAAGATTGTATTCATGTTTGTTACCAAGTTATTTATATGAGATATAAATAAGATGGAATGGTGAGTCTCATGCCATATGACAAACATGATAGGCACTTATAAATGATAAGTAGGCCGAACCAGCGACACTTATGACAAGCACATGGAGTTTACTCTTGTCAATGTTTTGTCATAAATCATATCAGTGTATATAATCTTTAGACCTGAGATAGCACAATTATCTTGTATATAGGTAGTTTGAGTTTGATACTGCTTTCATACTTGTACTGTGTATGGGTATATGGGCATCTGTTGGCTCCTACTAGTTATATATGGAGGTAGGTGTTGATCAAGATGGAATCTGTTCCTCTAAGTAAATAGAGATAAAATCCTATGTTCATTTAATTGTTCTTGATGTTTCAAGTTCCTGGCCAAGATAGATAGATTTATTCAGAAAAGAGTTTCTGATGAGAAAATCTTTTTAATCAAGAACTGGAATTAAAAGAGAACATAATATTCATAGCAAATGGAGTTTGATTGTAACACCCTCCCGGTAGCCACACTCCGTACATTCTCTCGCTCGGTGATCGGTCCTGCATACCTAGAACGTCCGGAAAAATATTTAAACTAAAGTCAGGAACCCTAATTAACTCAAATATTAATAAGAAAAATTTAGTAAAAATTTTAGAAATAAAATACAACTGAGTCAAATGAGCCGGTGCCCAAGCGATGGGTCACCGGAGGGAAGTTGCGGTTCTCGCAACGAGGAGCCCTAGACCCAGGGGAAAAATTATAAAATAATTTTTGGGACTCCAGAGAAGGGTTACTGAGGTTCCCATGGCATTAGAATGCCAAGAAAATACCTAGAAAAATTTTTCAATCGGTACAGACAATTTTGACCCGTTAAGCTAAACGGAGGGCATTTTGGTCATTTCGCCTTCTGAGGTGATTTTTGGCCGACTTCCCAGTTGATTAAATAATTAATATGACATCAAATATGAAGAAATATTACTAGAAATGAAAATTGAAATGAGTAGTGAAAGAAAAGAAAAGAAAATGCAAAAATAAGGCAAAAATGACATCATTTAAAAATTTGGACCAATCACACTTAAGCCATCCTTTGACTAACAATTAAAAAGACAAATGAAGACCAAATTCAACAAAGAAACCAGCAGCCATCCTCCTCCCCTTAGTGCAGCCGAAATCCCTCTTCAACACCCTCCATTGATGTTCACTCCAAAACTTCAATTTCTCCTTCATTTCACCCTAAAACCCTAGTTTCCTTTCACTAAAATTTGTTCTAGTACCTTGCATAGTCTTTTGGCAGCCAAGGAAAGGAAGAAAAGTGAGGTTTAGGGCTTTGGAAATTCTGCCCAAACAAGGTTAGTGCTACAAATTTCATTCTTCTTCTTTTAATTTTAGTTAGAACATCATTTGAGCTAAGAAACTTTAAGGAAATTAAAGTAAATTGCATGTGTTAAGTGCACCTTCAAATTTCGGCAGCCCTATGGGAGATTGAGTTTGAATGTTTAACAAACTTAGAGTGGTTGGAAATCATGGTTGAGGTATTAAAATGCATGAAGATTGAACTAAGTATGTTAGACAAGGTTTATGAGTAAATTTAGTTGAACATTAGGGTTTGGGAAGGTGAAATGGTGACTTAGCTTTGGAAATGGTTAGAGGACTTTTTAATGGTCAATTAGTGACCATTTTAGGTAGGTTGACTCTAATTAGAACTGAAAAATGGGATGGTAAAGTGAAAGTATAAAGCGCCTATGGACACAAAGATAGGGACTGAAATTTTAGTCCCTTTGCACTGCCATAACTTGGGCTGTGCTTATCCAATTGATGTTTGGCCAATTGGACATCAAACTAGGCTTATAATGGCACATTTTTGCTGAAGAAACCATGCCCAAAAGACCAAAGCAAAAGGGTCAAAACTCAGCCACAATCCGGAACCCTGAAACTGCCTCTGCAGAATTTGACCAAATGAACAGTAGCCATAAGTCACTGTATATTTGGTCAATTGGTCTGAAATTTTTACAGAAACAATTTAAGACATAGACAAACAACTTTTATGAAGGAACCTACCCCAAATTATGGCCAGAACCCATTCAACCAAGTGACTCAAGTCACTGTTCATGCACTGTAGATATGGTAAATTTCTGCAGACTACATATCCGGACAGCTTGGGTTTTTGAGCCATATCTGGAGCTACAAAACTCCAAATAGAGTGATTCAAAAAAGTAAATTCAACTAGACAAAATAAGGAACAACTTTCATGTTTTACATTTCTTCAAATTCCAACAGTAACAGTACCAATGGAACAGTGAAGTTGACTCACCAAAACTGAAATTTTCTGCTTGTGTGGGTTACACTTTGAAATTACATTAACACTTAATGCCAACAAGTTTTAAACACCAAATGTGGTATGTTGGGAGTGCCAAAGGCAATGTACATATTTTTATTCCAAAAGTCAACATTTTTGTTGACCAATGATGAATAGTAACACCAAAAAAAATTTGAAATTCACAAATTGACGAATTTGAGAGTTTCAAATGCCCTAGTATACCTAACAAGATTGGTTTGGATAGTTTGGCATGCCAATAGGGTTCAGTTAGCAGTACTGCACATGGCAAAAATGCCATTCTTTGATTTCATGGCTTTTAGCCATTCTGACTTTGCATTGAGACTTGGCCTTGTGCCTGATATTATTACAGCTTGTTAGCTGTTCTGTTGCACACCGGGAGATGCATATGTGACCGATGGTGTGACGGCCCGAGGTACTAGGTACCCAGTGCGGTTTACCGTTATCGATCCGATGTCTAGTGTAGGTTACTTGGGCAACCAAATGAATGAAAATGAGCAATGTAGAAGAAATAAAGGAATGAATATACAAATACATGACAAACAAAACATGCACATGCAATACATATTTATATCTGCTATTTTCTTTTATTATATTATTGCACCACTAAGCATTATTGCTTAGCGCGTTGCTTTTGCCACGCGTAGGTACTGGAGACCCCGATCGTGAGCCCAGTAGACCACAGACTGGGTGAGTCCATCCGACAGTTCTGCTCAGTGTCCGTGTCACCTCACTACCTGCAGTGCATTGGTAGGGTACTAGGTGTCATTTTGTCATTTTGATATTTTGTAGCAGATTTTTACTTTTTCATATGTATTTAAACTCATGTAATATATTTTGATATTCATGTAAATAATGAAGGTTATGACTATGAATGCAAGATTTGAGCATGTATTTATTGCTTGTATATGAGAAATGGATGTTGAGAAATGAAAAGATTATTGAGAATTTGCTATTGAGAAATATTATTGAGATTTTGAATATTGGAGTTTGAGATGATGGAATAAAAATATTGGAAGTGTTTTTAACAGGTTTCGAAGAACGGTTTTTTCCATTTTTAGCCGGTACTCCGCCGAATTTTCTTTAAAAATTTTCGGAACCTTAAATGAATGATACTTTTGATAAATGGCTTAAATAAATTGTATTTCATAAATTATATGCAAAAGCATGATATAAATTAACTGAGGAATATTAGAGTGTGCCGATACACCGTGTGGCATTACTTACTCGGGTATACTGTACACGGGTAAGGGGTGTCACATTTAGTGGTATCAGAGCCTGGTTTAGGCGTTTCTGGGCCTAGATTGAGTCCATACCATGCATTGCATTTGCAAGAGTCGAGGTGACACTAATGCAGATCTGTTTATCTTTCTTATTTTGAATAGGATATGGACCCTTCGTCTCAGAGAGCCGTTGAGGAGGAAGTGGAGAGTCATGCTCCACCTGCAGCAGCTGAGACTGGGGGCATGAGAGAATCATCTCCGCCAGCTCAAGCAGAGCCTGCTCAGCCTCCACAGGCCATGTTTCAGCAAATGGCCGACTTCTTTAGACAGATGGCTGGGGTAATGCCGACCAAAGACCACCACCACCACCACTCCACAAAGAGAAATCACACTTGGAGAGACTAAGAAAATTTGGAGTGTGGACTTCTATGGCAAGAGAGAAGATGACTCTGTTGCGGTAGAATTGGTTGAGCAGAACAGGCGAGTCTTAAAACAACTCCACTGCACCCAGAGCGTAACTTAGAAGTCGCTATATCCTTGTTACAAGACGATGCCTACGGATGGTGGGACACCGTGTCAGTGAAGTGCAGCCCAAGTCAGAATTTGGGACTTCTTCCTCTCGAGTTCAAGAAGAAATATGTGGGTACTGTATACGGAAGAGAGAAGAAGGGAATTTATTAACTCGAGGCAGAGACTTGTCATGGGCCGAGTATGAGAAGGAGTTTGTTCGGTTAAGCCGTTATGGAAGGGAAATAGTCCCTAACGAAGCTGAAAGGTGCAAGAGATTTGAAGAGGGACTGAATGACAATATCAAGATACAGCTCACTGCCTTGGGAATCACAGAATTTAGCAAGCTAGTGGAAGCTGCAATAAGGGTTGAAAAAGTGAGAATCAATAAGCAGACCAGAAGGGAGAGACAGCAGAAGAGGGGACCAGTCGCCTAGTTCCGCCTGGATTTGGGAAGAAGTTTAAGGGTCCTCCCGCACGAGTTCAGTCACCACAGGTCGTGGTCGGGCCTCAGGGGCCTGTGCCACGATTCACCCCTAGGAGAGGTCAGTCCACACCATCAGTGGGCAGCTCTCCAGGGATGGGGTTCAGGGGACCAGCCCCAGCATCTCCGGCATGTCCACACTGTCAGAAATGGCATAAGGGGGAATGTTGGAGAGTAACTGGTGCTTGCTTGAGATGTGGGTCGACAGAACATCAACTGAGGAACTGCCCACGCAGAACTACTACACCGCCCGACACAAGTAGATGCACTGCCTCCTGCACCACCAAGGGGTAGAAGGTCGGGTAAATCCGAAGCTGTGGGACCATCTCAGAGGCCTGCATCTGAGCCAGCAGAGAGGCCAGATAACAGACCACCTGCCAGAAATTATGCCTTGAGAGCTCAGGAGGAGCAAGATGCCCCGGACGTCATCAGGGGTACGTTCTTCCTCTACACTACACTGCAGCATGCATTGGTGGATCCAGGATCCACTCATTCATACATCTGCATCAATCTACCCGTAGAAAGGGGGATACTGGTAGGGGAGAGTGACCAAGACATTCTGGTCACTAATCCATTGGGTCACAGTGTGGTAGTGAACAAGGTATACAAGGGTTGCCCTTTAAGGATTCAGGGGTATGAATTCTTGGCAGACTTGATTGAGTTACCCTTCCATGAGTTTGACGTGATTTTGGGAATGGACTGGTTGTCACGTCATCAGGCAATAGTTGATTGCAAATTGAAGAGAATTTCTTTGAAAACCCCTGAGGGTAATGAGATCATAGTTGTAGGGGAAAGGACAGATTTCCTGTCCAATGTCATCTCAGCCACTGTTGCAAGAAGAATGATGAGAAAAGGCTGTGAAGCCTACCTAGCACATGTGGTGGATACTAGGCAGGCTAAGCCAAACTTGAGTGACATACCCACAGTGAGAGACTTCCCAGAAGTATTTCCTGAAGAGTTGCCTGGTTTGCCACCAGAAAGGGAAGTCGAGTTTGCTATTGAGACACTGCCGGGTACAGCACCCATTTCTATTGCTCCTTATAGGATGGCACCCACTGAATTGAGGGAGTTGAAAACTCAGTTGCAAGAGTTGCTAGATAAGGGGTTCATACGCCCCAGTGTGTCACCATGGGGAGCTCCAGTGCTGTTTGTGAAAAAGAAGGACGGGACTTTGAGGCTTTGCATTGATTACCGGCAGTTGAATAAAGTGACTGTGAAGAACAAATATCCGTTGCCTAGAATTGATGATCTGTTTGATCAGTTGAAGGGAGCAGGAGTATTTTCTAAGATTGATCTCAGATCAGGGTATCATCAGTTGAGGGTGAAGGATGCAGATGTGCCAAAGACTGCATTCAGGACCCGATATGGGCATTATGAGTTTCTGGTGATGCCCTTTGGCTTAACAAATGCACCAGCGGCATTCATGGACCTTATGAACCGTATCTTCCATCCACACTTAGATCGGTTCGTAGTGGTCTTTATTGATGATATTTTGGTGTATTCCAAGACCAGGGAAGAACATGATGAACATTTGAGGATTGTTCTACAAACCCTGAGAGAAAAGGAGCTGTATGCTAAGTTGTCCAAGTGTGACTTTTGGCTGGATGAGATTGCATTCCTTGGACACATAGTGTCAGCTGATGGGATTAGGGTGGATCCCAAGAAAATAGAAGCCGTGATGGAATGGAAGCCTCCCAGAAACACAACTGAGGTCAGAAGCTTCTTGGGGCTAGCTGGGTATTACAGGAGATTTGTGAAGGGATTTTCCCTAATAGCTGCTCCAATGACCAAGTTGTTACACAAGAATGTCAGATTTGGAATGACAAGTGTCGACCAGTTTTGAGAAGTTGAAGGCTATGTTGACAGAGGCACCGCAGTTAACACAACGGTGTCGAGAAAAGACTTTGTGGTCTACAGTGATGCCTCACATAATGGGTTAGGGTGTGTATTGATGCAAGAGGGGAAGGTGGTCGCCTATGCTTCCAGGCAGCTAAGGCCACATGAACAGAACTACCCTACCCATGATCTAGAGCTTGCAGCAATTATCTTCGCACTGAAGATATGGAGGCATTACTTGTATGGTGAAAAGTGCTACATTTACACAGACCACAAAAGCCTGAAATATTTGCCAACCGTATGAGCTCAACCTTAGACAGCGGCGATGGATTGAGTTCCTGAAGGATTATGACTGTGTAATTGACTACCATCCTGGAAAGGCAAATGTAGTTGCTGATGCTTTGAGCAGAAAGTCCATCACAGCTTTGAGATCATTGAATGCCCGTCTATCCTTGGTTCGAGATGGAGCTATTTTGGCTGAGTTGCAAGTGAGGCCAAACCTGCTACAGCAGATTTTAGATGGGCAAAAGGCAGATGAGAAGCTAATGGCTATTATGAGCAAAATCCCAGGGGGAAAAGCAACTGACTATGAGGTGAAAGCAGATGGGTGTCTGTATTACAAAGGAAGACTGTGTGTACCAGATAATGGGGAATTGAAAGCCAGTATTCTAAAAGAGGCACACACTAGTGTATATGCTATGCACCCAGGAAGTACAAAGATGTATCATGATCTGAAGCTTCAGTATTGGTGGCCTGGTATGAAGAAAGACATAGCTGACTATGTGACTAAATGCTTGACATGTCAGCAAGTCAAGGCAGAACATCAAGTTCCATCAGGTTTGCTACAGCCTATACGCATACCTGAATGGAAATGGGATCGGGTCACCATGGATTTTGTGAGTGGTCTACCTCTCACCCGGAAGAAACATGATGCAGTATGGGTGATAGTTGATAGATTGACAAAGTCAACACACTTTCTGCCAGTTAGGACTGACTACTCACTGGAGAAGTTAGCAGAATTGTATATCAGTGAGATAGTTAGACTGCATGGAATTCCACTTTCCATCATATCTGATCGAGACCCAAGGTTTACATCGAGATTTTGGAAGAAGTTGCATGAATCCTTGGGTACACAACTCCATTTCAGCACAGCTTTCCATCCTCAGACGGATGGGCAATCTGAAAGAGTAATCCAGGTAAACAATTGAAACCAATGAAATTGATACAAATATTGAATTGAAATGATAACAATAATGTGAAATACTTGTCAGGTCCTTGAGGATATGCTAAGGAGTTGTGTCATTGAGTTTGAGGGAAGCTGGGATAGATACCTCCCACTGGCAGAATTTGCATACAATAATAGCTACCAAGCTAGCATTCAAATGGCCCCATATGAAGCACTGTATGGAAGAAAATGTAGAACTCGGTGTCTTTGGACTGAATTGGCGAAGACAAGCGGTAGGGCGGACACGGTGAAACAGGCTGAGGAGAAGGTGAAATCAATCAAAGCCAACTTGAAGGTTGCCTCAGACAGACAGAAATCCTATGCCGACCTGAAGAGAAAAGAAATAGAATATGGGGTTGGCGACAAAGTGTTCCTCAAGGTGTCACCATGGAAGAAAGTATTGAGGTTTGGAAGGAAAGGTAAGTTAAGCCCTAGGTTCATTGGCCCATATGAAGTCATTGAACGTGTGGGTCCAGTGGCCTATAGGCTAGCTTTACCACCAGAGCTGGACAAGATCCACAATGTGTTCCACGTGTCTATGCTCAAAAGATATCGCTCAGATCCTTCACATGTCATCTCCAGAGAAGAAATTGAAATACAGCTGGATTTGACATATGAAGAAGAACCTCTATAGATCTTGGCTCGGGAAGTGAAAGAGTTGAGGAACAAACAAATTCCATTGGTGAAAGTGCTTTGGAGGCACCACAACACCGAGGAGGCAACTTGGGAAAGTGAAGAAACGATGAGGCAACAGTTCCCTCAACTGTTTGCATCAGGTAAATTTCGAGGACGAAATTTAAATTAGAGGGGAAGAGTTGTAACACCCTCCCAGTAGCCACACTCCGTACATTCTCTTTATTCGGTGGCCAGTCTTAGGTCCAGACAGCTAGAACGTCCGAAAAAATATTTAAACTAAAGTCAGGAACCCTAATTAACTCAAATATTAATAAGAAAAACTTAGTAAAAATTTTAGAAATAAAATACAACTGAGTCAAATGAGCCGGTGCCCAAGCGATGGGTCACCGAAGGGAAGTTGCGGTTCTCGCAACGAGGAGCCCTAGACCCGGGGGAAAAATTATAAAATAATTTTTGGGACTCCAGAGAAGGGTTACTGAGGTTCCCATGGCATTAGAATGCCAAGAAAATACCTAGAAAAATTTTTCAATCGGTACAGACAATTTTGACCCGTTAAGCCAAACGGAGGGCATTTTGGTCATTTCGCCTTCTGAGGTGATTTTTGGCCGACTTGCCCAATTGAGTAAATAATTAATATGACATCAAATATGAAGAAATATTACTAGAAATGAAAATTGAAATGAGTAGTGAAAGAAAAGAAAAGAAAATGCAAAAATAAGGCAAAAATGACATCATTCAAAAATTTGGACCAATCACACTTAAGCCATCCTTTGACTAACAATTAAAAAGACAAATGAAGACCAAATTCAACAAAGAAACCAGCAGCCATCCTCCTCCCCTTAGTGCAGCCGAAATCCCTCTTTAACACCCTCCATTGATGTTCACTCCAAAACTTCAATTTCTCCTTCATTTCACCCTAAAACCCTAGTTTCCTTTCACTAAAATTTGTTCTAGTACCTTGCATAGTCTTTTGGCAGCCAAGGAAAGGAAGAAAAGTGAGGTTTAGGGCTTTGAAAATTCTGCCCAAACAAGGTTAGTGCTACAAATTTCATTCTTCTTCTTTTAATTTTAGTTAGAACATCATTTGAGCTAAGAAACTTTAAGGAAATTAAAGTAAATTGCATGTGTTAAGTGCACCTTCAAATTTCGGCAGCCCTATGGGAGATTGAGTTTGAATGTTTAACAAACTTAGAGTGGTTGGAAATCATGGTTGAGGTATTAAAATGCATGAAGATTGAACTAAGTATGTTAGACAAGGTTTATGAGTAAATTTAGTTGAACATTAGGGTTTGGGAAGGTGAAATGGTGACTTAGCTTTGTAAATGGTTAGAGGACTTTTTAATGGTCAATTAGTGACCATTTTAGGTAGGTTGACTCTAATTAGAACTGAAAAATGGGATGGTAAAGTGAAAGTATAAACTGCCCTATGGACAGCAGCATAGGGACTGAAATTTCAGTCCCTTTGCACTGCCATAACTTGGGCTGTGCTTATCCAATTGATGTTTGGCCAATTGGACATGAAACTAGGCTTATAATGGCACATTTTTGCTGAAGAAACCATGCCCAAAAGACCAAAGCAAAAGGGTCAAAACTCAGCCACAATCCGGAACCCTGAAACTGCCTCTGCAGAATTTGACCAAATGAACAGTAACTGTTCATTTGGCCATAAGTCACTGTAGATTTGGTCAATTGGTCTGAAATTTTTACAGCAACAAGTTAAGACATAGACAAACAACTTTCATGAAGGAACCTACCCCAAATTATGGCCAGAACCCATTCAACCAAGTGACTCAAGTCACTGTTCATGCACTATAGATATGGTAAATTTCTGCAGACTTCATATCCGGACAGCTTGGGTTTTCGAGCCATATCTGGAGTTACAAAACTCCAAATGGAGTGATTCAAAAAAGGAAATTCAACTAGACAAAATAAGGAACAACTTTCATGTTTTACATTTCTTCAAATTCCAACAGTAACAGTGTCCAATGAAACAGTGAAGTTGACTCACCAAAACTGAAATTTTCTGCTTGTGTGGGTTACACTTTGAAATTGCATTAACACTTAATGCCAACAAGTTTTAAACACCAAATGTGGTATGTTGGGAGTGCCAAAGGCAATGTACATATTTTTATTCCAAAAGTCAACATTTTTGTTGACCAATGATGAATAGTAACACCAAAAAAGTTGAAATTCACAAATTGACGAATTTAAGAGTTTCAAATGCCCTAGTATACCTAACAAGATTGGTTTGGATAGTTTGGCATGCCAATAGGGTTCAGTTAGCAGTACTGCACATGGCAAAAATGCCATTCTTTGATTTCATGGCTTTTAGCCATTCTGACTTTGCATTGAGACTTGGCCTTGTGCCTGATATTATTACAGCTTGTTAGCTATTACATTTGCACACCGGAGATGCATATGTGACCGATGGTGTGGCGGCGAGTACTAGGTACCCGGTGCGGTTACCGTTATCGATCCGATCGTCTAGTGTAGGTTACTTGGGCAACCAAATGAATGAAAATGAGCAATGTAGAAGAAATAAAGGAATGAATATACAAATACATGACAAACAAAACATGCACATGCAATACATATTTATATCGCTATTTTCTTTTATTATATTATTGCACCACTAAGCATTATTGCTTAGCGCGTTGCTTTGCCACGCGTAGGTACTGGAGACCCGATCGTGAGCCCAGTAGACCACGGTGGGTGAGTCCATCCGCGATTACGCTCGATGTCCGTGTCACCTCACTACTGCGATTGCATTGGTAGGGTACTAGGTGTCATTTTGTCATTTTGATATTTTGTAGCAGATTTTTACTTTTTCATATGTATTTAAACTCATGTAATATATTTTGATATTCATGTAAATAATGAAGGTTATGACTATGAATGCAAGATTTGAGCATGTATTTATTGCTTCTATATGAGAAATGGATGTTGAGAAATGAAAAGATTATTGAGAATTTGCTATTGAGAAATATTATTGAGATTTTGAATATTGGAGTTTGAGATGATGGAATAAAAATATTGGAAGTGTTTTTAACAGGTTTCGAAGAACGGTTTTCTCCATTTTTAGCCGGTATTCCGCCGGATTTTCTTTAAAAATTTTCGGAACCTTAAATGAATGATACTTTTGATAAATGGCTTAAATAAATTGTATTTCATAAATTATATGCAAAAGCATGATATAAATTAACTGAGGAATATTAGAGTGTGCCGATACACCGTGTGGCATTACTTACTCGGGTATACTATACACAGGTAAGGGGTGTCACATTGACATAAACCATGACTCCAGCTTGAGTTGGGATTTTGTAACAGAGAGATTCTAGTGCATGGTAACATATGATTATAGGTTCATTTAAGGTAAACCTTATTACTAATTGGGTGGCCATGGCATGCTATGCTAGGTGTTAACCATGGTCTATGAGGTTCATAAAATGATTTAGAGAAATCATTTATGGTAAGAAAGAGTTCTGATGATATTAGGAGTTGATATCATGTCTCATTGCCAATTAGTGATGAGCCTAGTAAGTCACACACATACACAAGTTATCACCTATTTAAATATGATTTAATTAATTAATTAAAGAGTTTAATTGATTAATTAAATAGGTTTGGTTTGCAATTAAATTACAAAGTCCCTAGCATGACTTGAAACCAAATCTATATTATTGGATGTGTAGTATAAATTAAATTTATATTTAATGTGTTTAAATATGAATTTAATTGATGAGAAATTAATTAATAGAGATTAATTAATTAATTTATATTTGATATAAATTAATTAGAAGAAGAAAATAATTATTTTGGGTTAAGAACTCAAAATTAAGACACAGGGGCATTTTGGTCATTTCACAGTGTGACACGTGGCACCATGAGATGGTGACACATGGGATTACACATAAGCTTGCCAAATGTTTTTTAATCATGTAAGATGATTAAAATCAAGATTAAGTATAGGTTTGACACTTGGCACAATGTGATTGGGTCACTTAAACCTAGAGCTAATCAAAGGATGACATGTGGCAAGGGTTTAATGTGTTAACCTAGCTATTTAAGTGTTGTTATGAAAAACAAAAGCAACCAGCAGCCACTCCTCTCCTTTGTCACGCCACTTTGAGGCTTTTCATCTATTCTTCTCCATCTCTCATCAATTCAAAGAGATTAGCCATCAATCTCTTGAATTAAGAACACTAGAAATTGTTTCTAGTGTCCTGTTTACATCTCTAATCTCTTAAAAGGCAGAACTTGAATTTCTAATTAATAGAAAAAGCTTTAGAAGCTGTTCAAGGGCTGCCATAGGTGTTCTTGGTGTGGACAAGCTAGAGGGACAACATCTGGTGTCCTAAAGACGAATCTCAAAGGCGCAGACACGCTGCAGTGCATCAAGAGGTTAGTGTAATCGTTCTTGATTTAATCTAGGGTTCTAAAATTAATCTGATTAATTTTAAAATCTTAAATGGCAAATACAGATCCAAAAAAATATTAAAAGAGTTTTAATATGTTGTTTATCATTGAAATCAAATAGATAAAAATAAATCTTGCATGATGCATGTGACCCTAGGTGAAAATTTTTGAATTCAATGGTATAAACTTATGTTTTTCACGCTTCCATTCCTTCAATTTTAACCTCCCAAAGTGAACCCTAAACCTAAAAAACTTGTTATCTCAACTAGACAAGAGGATTGAAGAAGAAAATGGGAGGAAAAAAGGAAAGAATTGAGGAAGTGGAACTCCAAAGTTGAGGTAAGAATTTAAATTGGAATTTTTAGTTTAAAACACATGTTTTGAGTTAATTTAACTTAGATTTCAACTTAAAAATCAAAACAAAACAATTGTTGGGGAGTAAATAGGAAATTCATCCATGTAACATCCCCACTGTACGTGTTCTATACGTTCCGTTGCTCCAGTGGCCTAATATCAGTCTAAGCAAGTCAGGATGTCTGGAACTACACTTCGGTGATAGTGAACAGACATATAATGATGAAATAAATAAAAAGAAAATACAAGAAAAATTAAAGAAGAATGAAAGAGAGAAAATGAAACTATGTTAAACGAGCTGGCACTGCAGCGATGTGTGACCACAACGGGAAGGCCGTTGCCAACCCCAGGACCGCGGGGAACCCTCGGAATTAAATTTCGGGACGTAAGTAAACATTTATTGAAATATAATTGAAATTAGAATTATCAAAGAAAAATTAATAAATTAGTACAAAGAAAAATAAAAATCGAGAAACAGACAAAAATCGGTGTTATCGAAAAATCAGGAATACAATCCGAAGAGGGGCATTTTGGTCATTTGACACCTAGAGTTGCCTTTTGACCTCTATGTCCATTAAAAATAAATGATATTACACTTTAGAAATGTCATGAAAGATTAAATTGTGATACATTATGTAAATAGTGAAAAAAATGAGATAAATGAGCAAATAAGGAAACTTGAAATAATTAAACATTAAAAATGAGTTTAGTGCTCCACTAACTCTTAATTAGGGAGACATATAGGACCTTGGGACAGCAGATTCCACTCATTATCATCTTCTTCTTCATCAAACTTCATCTTGCCGAAATGGAACCTCCATGAAACCACCATTGCCGCCCATGGATGAAGCTTCCTCTCTCCATCATTAAGCCATCATTTCCACTTGGATCCTTCATTAAAGCTTGCCTACTCACCTTGGAAAAGATATTGGGAACAAAAAGGAAGAGATTTGGTGAAGTTTTAACAAGCTCCACAAGTGGCAAGTGTCCAAATCCTCTCCCTTACTTTAGTAAACCTTGTTTTTAGGTTAAGGTGAGTAATTTGGCGAAGAGAAAGGAAGGAAATATTGAGATATGAACTTGTCCATTTTTGGCAGCCATGAAGGTTTGGTGTATTTTAGATTTTCTTACCTCTAATGGATGGGATTTAAGTTTGATTAATTCAAATGGAAGTTGTAGTAGGTTAATGTCTAAGGATGTGTATGTTAGTGTTTGAATTAAAGGTTTAAAAGTGGGACTTTGATGCTTTAGAAAACTGCCATATTGGGCAGCCTTAAATATCATGAAATTGTGTGTGAGTTTATGAAATTTATTAATGAAATATGATGGTGTTGAATTGTGGCTAGTTTGTATAATTGCCATGGAAGTGTATGTGTAATATAAGTGTTGATGTACATTGAATTTGGGTGGATGTAAATGTTGAACTTTAATGGTGTATTGTGTGCATTGAGCACTTGAGTGTTCTGCCCAAAATGCTTGCTGGAATTGTGTACAATATACATAGAAGTGCCATGATTGAATATTGAAGTATTGGGAGGAGGAGGATTATCAAAATTTGAAGTGTAATGTTCAAATGTAGGTTGTGTGCTTTGGCAGTAACTAATTAGGTTATAAGTGCAAAACTGTGAACCCAATTGATATGAGGCCAATGGGGGGTGAAACTAGACACCAAATAGGCCAACTTTCATGCAGAAATGTTGCTAAAATTCTGCCTAGAAACTGACCTTAAAAATGACCAAATCCGGAATTGGTAAGTGCAGGCCCAGATTTGTGACCATATGAACAATAGTCATTAGGATGACCATAACTCACTCAAAACAAGTCCAAATGACCTAAAATTTTTACCATGGATAGCTTAGACATAGACCTACAATTATTATGAAGACACCAAATCCCAAAAATGGCCAGAACAAAGTCAAATAGCTTGCATAATTTCGGGTACCAAAACTGGCAGAACTAAATGTGACCTAAAATTGATCAAATTTTTCACTAAAGGTATAATCTGTCCAGCTTTAGTAAATTGACCATATCTTAGTCTATACAACTCAGAATGACCTAAAATTTTGCCAAAGGTTCAATAAGACATAGAGCTACAATTTTGCTTCTTTTACCAGAAGCTAAAAACCAAGAGAAATAGGACTTTAAGCTAGACTAATCTATCACACTAAAATTGAGAATTTGATATTTACATACAATGATGCTTGAAGTAATTTGGCAATGAATGCCAACTTATGAAAAGGGTAAATTGCACTATATGGGCAGCATATTGAATTACAAATTGTGACATGATGATGCTAGAATTAACTTATCCATAATACCTAGAAAGGTCAATATTTACATTAACTTGTGAATTACATGATAACTAGTAAACTCAAAAAAAAAAATGAAGAATTAAACAATTAATTTGTAATGTGCCCTAGTTTGCCTAGTTGACTAGTTTGGATAGCTTGGCATGCCAATAGGATTCTGACAGCTATTCTATAAATGGCTTTATGCCATATTGTGTTTTTACGGCATATTATGTCGCATTATGACTTTAATAGTCTATAGTTATACGTATTGTGTTATTATACTTAGCTTATCGCCGGATTGACTATATGGCTTTTTAGCCACACTGTTTGCACACCGGGAGACACTTTGTGACCGATGGTGTGACGGCCCGAGGTACTAGGTACCCAATGCCAGTATATCCGTTTATCCAGTCTCGTCAGTGTATTGGCTACATGGGTAATTAATTTAAGCATTATTAAATTCATATAGCTAAATCCAGTCTTCTGACATACAGCAGTACCAAAATTAGCAAAAGTTGAAATGTTAGTAAATAAAAATATAAACAGCAACTGCAAAGAATATCGATGTCATAAATTCATAAACAATTCATTTACTTTATTTTAGTGTATATTTCTTCATATTTGGCATCACTAAGCAAAATTGCTTAGCGCGTTTCTTTTGTAACGCGTTGCTTTTTTAACGCGTAGATATTGGAGACACAGCTGAGGAGCCCAGCAGACCTACGACCGGGTAAGACATCAAATCTGTATAGGAGTCCATAATCATCTGCACTACACTGCATACATGGTAGGACTTAGGATCTTGTGTAATGACTATCAGTTGTATTTTGACATTTTGTTTTGTAATATGTATAGATATCATAAAACTTTAAAGTTTGTAATAATTTATATATATTAAACCCCTATGGATAGTGTTTTGATGAATGTAAAATACGATGGACTGTATTTTGAAATTATGAAATTGTGAGACTGAAAAATTAGTTGGATGGTTGAGATTATCAGATTGAACTGTTTTTAACAAGTTTAGAAGGATATTTTGTTCGAAATGCAGACGGCACATGCCAGATTTTTATTACCATTTTTGAAACACTAATTTTGTCAAAGTATGAAAATAGTATCAGCATGATACGAATATTACATAAAAAACTTCTTAAAATCAAATTGAGTTCAGGAAATGAGTTGATTACAGACTAGGTGTTCCGGCACATCGTGTAGCACGCTTTACTCGGCTATACTGTAGATGGGCGAGGGGTGAGATAGTCCAGCTAGGGCTAGGGTTTGTTATGAATGAGTTTGATGGTTTTGAATGGCTATTTGAGGTGAATTATGTAATATCCTCACTTTAGCTAGTCCGTACAGTCTACTGTTCTAGTGACTAATGTCGGTCCTAGCAGCTAGAATGTTTGAAATTTATAATTAGACTAAACTGGGGAGTTATAAAGAAGCTAAATAATGCTCATAAAAATCAAGGAAAATTTTTAGAAACGAAATACACTAAGGTTAAACGAGCCGAAACCCCAGTGATGAGTAACCCGAAGGGGAAGTGACGGTGAATGCCGTTAATAACCCTAGACCTGGGGGAAAAATTGTAAAAAAAATTTTGAGGCTCCAAAGAAGGGTCATTGAGGTTCTTATGGCATTAGAATGCCAAGAAAATGCTTAGAAAAACTTTTCTATCGGTACACACAATTTTGGCTCGTTAAGCCAAACGGATGGCATTTTGGTCATTTTGTCTTCAGATATGATTTTTGGCCAACTTGTCCAGTTAAATAAATAATTTATATGACATAAAATATGAATAAATATTGTTAAAAATTTAATTGAAATTAAATAGACAAGAAAAGGATAGAAAATGAGAAAAAATGAGGATTTTGACATCATTATGATGTCATTACTATTCTCCCACCCAATCAAATGTTGACACATGGCACTAATATGTTTAAAAAGACTTAATGGACAGAAAACAAAAGAAAAAAATTTAGAAAGCCTTATCCCTTTCTTCCTTGCCGTCTCCCTCCTCTCCCATTGTCCACCATTTTCAAGCTTTACAAAGCTTGATTTGCTTGGTTTTTACCCAACTAAACCTAAGTTTCCCAACACAAAAACTTGTTCTTTCATCTTGGTAAATCTTTTGGGAGCAAAAAGAAGAGAAAAAGAAGAACCCTAGCAAGTTTGAATTTCACTCCATTAGAGGTTAGTGACTTAAACTTGTTTTTCTCTTTAAATTCATGTTGAAGGAGTGGCAATTGATGCAAATTTGCAAGAAAATTTAGTAAACATTAGGTGTATGTCTTGCTCTAAATTCTAGCAGCCTTGAACTTGATAGTGTTTTGAAGAATTCTTAGAATTAAAGTGGTATAGTGGCTGCCCTTAACCTTAATTTATTGGTTAAGATAGTGAAAGGTAAGTGAATGCAAGTTTTGAGATGGTTGAGCTAGGGTTTGAGCTTGAAATTGAGACTTGTTCATGTATTTGGTGAAAGAGAGTTTTAATGGTCAATTAGTGACCATTTGGCTGTGTGTGAATAAAAAATGAAGTGGTTTGTGCAGTGGGAATTGAGTTTGGTGTGGCTGCCCTTGGTGACCTACAGGACTGGGCATGAGTCCAGCAGGTTTGGGCAGCAATAACTGGAGTTGTAGACGTTCAATTAGTGCACGGCCAATTGTACATGAAACTAGACACATAATGGCACAACTTTGGTAAAGAAACCATGCCTGGAAAACCAAATCAAGTTGACCTAAAGATTGCCCTAATCCGGGTGACCTGCATTCTGCCTAGGTAAAATGACCAAATAAATAGTGTTTACTCATTTGGTCATAACTCAGTGTAAAAGGGTCTAATTGACCTGAAAGTTTACCAGAAACAAGCTAAGATATAGACCTACAACTTTTATAGAGAAACCTAACCCAAATTATGACCATAACATATTCAAAAAATGACATGAAGTCACTGCTCAAAATACTGTATATTTGGTCAGTCCAGAAATTCTGGAAAAATTATAATCCAGCCAGTTGTGATTTTTGGGCCATAACTTGAGCTACAAAACTCCAAATGGAGTGATTCAAAAAAGGAAATGTAACTAGACAAAATAAGGAACAACTTTCATAATGACAACTTTGCCAAATTCCTACTGCGAAAATGACTAATGGAATAGTAAACACAAAGCTTGAAAATTGAAAATTTTGAACAATTAACATTAAACTTAGAAATGGCATTGACAACAAATACTAACACTTTTAGAATGCAAAATGTGGTATGTTGGGAATATTAAAACCAATGTACCTATTATCCATGTAAAAGTCAACATTTTTGTTGACTAATGAATTGAATAGTAACACCAAAACTTGAATTTCAAGAATTGTGAAACTTAAAAGTGTAATATGCCCTAGTATACATAGCAAGATTGGTTTGGATAGGTTGGCATGCCAATAGGGTTCTGCTAGTAGTACTGCATATGGCTTCATGCCATTCTGTGTTTTATGGCCTCACGTGCTGTAACACCCCTAAGTTCGGTAGTGCGTTCTGCTGCTCCAGTGACCAGTGTTGTCCGGACAGCTAGGATGCCTAGAACCACACTTCAATGAGAGTGAGGAGACATAAAATAATGAAATAAAAGAAAAGAAAACACAAGAAAAACAAAGGAAAAATCATAGCAAAGAAATGTAACCAAGTTAAGCGAGCCGGGAACCCTAGCGATGGGTAACCGCACCGGGAAGTCACGGCGTGGACCGTTGACTAGCTCACTGGATCATGGGAACCACGAAAAATATTTTTAGGACTCCAATAAATATTTATTGAAGTATAAATATCATTAGAAATATCAAAGAAAAATTAAATAATTAGTACAAAGAAAAGTGAGAAATCGAAAATCGGACAAAACCCGGTGTTATCGAAAAATCGGGAATGCGACCCGAACAGGGGCATTATGGTCATTTGACACCCCGAATTGTCTTTTGACCTAAATGTCCATTAAAAATAAATAGTATTACACTTAGAAAATAAAATGAAAAATTAAATTGGTGGTACCTAAAGTAAATAGTAGAAATTAAAGGTTAAATGTGGAATAAGTGGGAATTTAGCTTATTATATGATTAAGTGACTAAGTGGACCACTAAGGGAATTAATTAAACACATAGTGGGACATGTGTACACTTAATATGCAGCTGGATACTTCATCTTCTCCATTTCCATAAAACTAGCCGTGAATGAAAGTGAGAGGAAACACCATTAACGTTTTCTCCAAGCTCACCTAATCCCTCATTTCAACCCCAAATCACCTAGGTAGCTTCACAAAAAATGGTCTACACATCACAAGGAAGATATTGATACTAATTTTGAGAAGTTTGGTGAAGGTTTAGCAAGTTACAAATAAAGGTAAGTTTGCATTTTTGAGAAATCCTTTGTTAAAGTTTTTATGCATGTTATGGGTATTGGTTTGGTGAAGGAAAATTTTGAGTTTGAAGGGTTATTGTTGTTGCCATTTTGGACAGCCATGGGTCACGTTTTTGATGAGGTATTTGTGTATATAATTGATGAGAAATAATGTTAATCATGGTGATTTAGTAACCTAGTGAGTTAATGCATGTATATATGGTGAATGATGCACTTTGATGGGAATTGGCATATGGTACGGCAATGTGATGTTGATGAATGAATTGTGGCAGCTTGTGGACACTTGAATAATGGTGTATATTGAAGGGAGTGTGGGCAGCATATTGACCTAGAAGGATTGATGATATGTATGTCAATTTACATTGTAAAGTGTATGTAAAGTTTGTAATGTTTAGGTGTGTTTGTAATGGTACTTAGAAATTGTAATTGTGAATGATATTTGATGTGTTGAGGGTGATTGGAATCTGCCCAAAATAATGCTAATGTTATGCAGAAAATGTTGTTGGTAATGTGCCAAAACAGTTTGGTAGGGTATGGAAGTAAACCTTGCAAAGGTAAGTGTGTGTTTGAAGTTGGGATGTGAATTGCATATTGAGGGCAGTGTATATTTTAGCCTATAACCTTGAATGTGTAACCTCAATTGGTATGAGACCAATTTGAGGTGAAACTAGGCACAAAATGTGCCAACTTTCATTGAGAAACCATGCCAAAATTCTGCTTGCAAGGTGACCTAAGAAAATGACCAATTCGGATTAGGTGCAATTAGGACCTGAAAAATGACCAATTGGGCAGCAGTGAGTGTTTAGGCCATAACTCACTCAAAATAGGTCCAATTGACCTGAAATTTTAACCATGAATAGTTAAGACCCATACCTACAAGTCTTATGAAGACACCAAAACCCAGAAATGACCAGAAGCAAGTCAAAAAGCTTGCACAAGTTCGGGTCCAAACACGGGCCGAACCAGAATTGACCAATTTGACCTAAAATTGACCTAAAATGGTACCACTTGACCAGCAAGAGTGTAATGACCATAACTTGGACAACTTAACTCGGATTGACCTGAAATTGTGCACGCGTGCAATAAGACCTAGATCTACAAGTTTGTAGTTTCGACCGAGACCGAAAACCGAGGAACTAGATCGTCGGTTAGGTCAAACCAGTGTTCGAATCGACAATTTTCATTAAAATGAACTAATCAAGTAAATGAATTTGGTAAAAAATACAAAACCTAAAACAATATCAAATGTTACATATTAACGACACTAAAACCTTATTTACCTAAAACGCATAGCGAGGGTGGTATATTAGGTGATTAAGTGAATAATTGAGTTCAGTGCATTATTTACCAAACACCATCGATAGAGACAGTTTAAATTAGTCTTGAAACACTTCAAATTGTGTTTCTCGATTACCAAAGACTCGGGAAAAGGGAAGGAAACACGAGTCGGATCGAGAGGGGATCATCGGAGGTTTGTGCACAACTAGTTTTCAAGCGATTTTGCTCTGAATAATATTTCATATGATTAATCGTATGTTATTGTTTTAAGTTGTGTTTGTGCACAACAAGCTGTTTCTTTGAATTATTTTCAATGGAAATAAATATTGACTATTTGCATATCATTGTTTTAAATTGTGGAAATGTGTTTGGTGGACACTTATTGATTGAAAAACATTGTGAATGGTTTGAAATCGTGAAAAATTGTTTGAATGGTATTTGATGGATACTTATTGATTGAAAAGCAACGTAAATGGTTTTGTGGAAATAGAATTGAATTACGAAATGTGTTGCCATTTAGTGAATGAAATTATAACTTAGGAAATTTATTGGATTCTTACGGATCATTTGAATAAAATGTTTGGAATTGTTTTGACTAACAATTGGCATGACACGGATAATATGTTCCTCCTCCATGAATGGGGTGAGTGGGATTATTCCTCCCTCTTTGACTTATCGATGCAGGGTGAGTATGATTATGTTCCTCCCTCTTTGACTTCCGATCGAGGTGAGTATGGATGAGTTCTCATTATATAGCTAGCTTCCTCCCTCATTGATTTCGATTATTGGGGTGAGCATGTCTTGTCGTGGTGTACAACACGGCATATATGGAAAAATTTGTGTCATGGCCTAAATTGTGTTATAGATTGGCAACACTGTATTCTTCAGTTATTTGATCGAATTGTGTTATTATGTATTGTGAGATTGTGAAATTGATTTAAACTCTTATTGACATATACTGTCTATTGAATTCAACCATGATCTGACTTATTGAAAATTATTGTGATATTAACAAATGGTGTTTAAATTCTTGTTGACATTTATTGTCTTGAATTTAACTATGGTTTTAAGTATCCACTATTGATATGATTTATGAATTGTGATTTAAAATTTGTATTTGGTTAATGTTGTGCACCACTGAGACATTGTCTCAAATAGCTTTTATTGCCGCAGTAGAGAGACAAAATGTGAAAGAAATAGGCCGCTAGTATCGCCATGAGAGATTTTTGGGTATAGTGAGTATACCACATGTGGCATTTTGTAATCAGAATGTATATTCACTGTATGTATATTTTGTTCTTGGTTTTGAGCAGTTGTAAATTTAAGTTGTACAGTAAAGTTGTAAAATAATTATGAGTTATTTGGCTTGTAAAAATTGTGTTATATTTTTGTATCTTAGTCTTTGAAAATCTCTGTGGATTTGAAGTGCTTTTTACAGGTTTTCTGAAGAACTGTTTTGTCCAAAATACAAATGGCACCTTGCCAAAAATTTTACAGATATTCCAAATAAATCAAATGAGTTAGTTGTTTCACTTCAGTTCACCAAAGTCTTTCACACCTGTAAATAGTGCTCACCACTGTAAAAGAAGTAAGAAAAGTTTTTAAAATCCCTTGTAGTGTATTTAATGGGTTATCAGTAGACGGAGTTGGTAATTCATTAGGTATACTACGGGATCATGTTATGCCTTACAGAGGGGTAGGGTGTGACATGTTTTAGTGGTATCAGAGCAATGGTTTTAAAGTGAATTTCGAACTGTGAATTTGAAATCTTTTTGTCGGTAACTACAACTGCTCAAATGTTTGATACATACAGTACATTACATTATAAATATGCACTAACGGGAGGAAATCTCCTTGTATTATTGTACAGGAGGTCAGGGAAATAAATTTTGATGCATTAGTGACTAGTCCTTTAGGATAAGGATTGTGATAACAAGTGAAATTAGTTTTGGAAGAGTTTATCGGCGAAAAGTATTTGCTGACACACCATAAAATTATAAGCTAATTGGCGAGCCTACTTAATGTAAGGCAAGAGGATGTAAAAGTAAGATGCAGTAATGGAATTGCTCTAGATGAGGGCAAGGAGGTTACTGTTAGAAATTGCTAATGGATATTGTAATCAGAATAAGATTCGAATATCAGTGAATTCAAAAAGAATAAAAGATAACAAAGTTTGATCTATTGGGATGTATCGTAGTAACTATGCAATGTTCTTGATGTTTATAATCGTAGTGCAGACATTCTGATCGACTTGAGATTATTGTGTAGAGCTACGTACTACCCGATAGTACACCTAGATAAGAATAGTTGCCAACGGCATCTGTTTTGGTATAGTTATGCCATGACATAATTTAATTGTTAGAAATAAGTTTGAAAATCCTACTTAGGGATCTAAAACTCAAAAGTTAAAATATCGAAAGGTTATAGTTCAGTACAAAAGGAAGTAAGTTATAGAATATTGACAGATAAAAAGAGTTATGAAAGTAGAGAATTGAACAGTTGATTCATGTGTAACAAAGAAATATTACAAATGTGAGGAAGACTATGGACTAGAATGGTCAGAGGACCAATGACTAATGAATCATTCTAACATGACCTCAAGGGTCATTCAAGAAGGAACGTGAACCGAAATATTAGACAACACAATAGTAAGAGGAGATTGGTATTATCCAAACAAAGTAAACATTGTATTAGATTGTTAAAAGTTTTACGATCATATAGAAAGGAGAAAATAAACGTATGACTATTGTAAGATGACTATTGGGTAAAATTTCGTGGACGAAATTTATTTAAGGGGGGGAGAATTGTAACACCCCTAAGTTCGGTAGTGCGTTCTGCTGCTCCAGTGACCAGTGTTGTCCGGACAGCTAGGATGCCTAGAACCACACTTCAATGAGAGTGAGGAGACATAAAATAATGAAATAAAAGAAAAGAAAACACAAGAAAAACAAAGGAAAAATCATAGCAAAGAAATGTAACCAAGTTAAGCGAGCCGGGAACCCTAGCGATGGGTAACCGCACCGGGAAGTCACGGCGTGGACCGTTGACTAGCTACTCGGATCATGGGGAACCCTGAAAAATATTTTTAGGACTCCAATAAATATTTATTGAAGTATAAATATCATTAGAAATATCAAAGAAAAATTAAATAATTAGTACAAAGAAAAGTGAGAAATCGAAAATCGGACAAAACCCGGTGTTACCGAAAAATCGGGAATGCGACCCGAACAGGGGCATTATGGTCATTTGACACTCCGAATTGTCTTTTGACCTAAATGTCCATTAAAAATAAATAGTATTACACTTAGAAAATAAAATGAAAAATTAAATTGGTGGTACCTAAAGTAAATAGTAGAAATTAAAGGTTAAATGTGGAATAAGTGGGAATTTAGCTTATTATATGATTAAGTGACTAAGTGGACCACTAAGGGAATTAATTAAACACATAGTGGGACATGTGTACACTTAATATGCAGCTGGATACTTCATCTTCTCCATTTCCATAAAACTAGCCGTGAATGAAAGTGAGAGGAAACACCATTAACGTTTTCTCCAAGCTCACCTAATCCCTCATTTCAACCCCAAATCACCTAGGTAGCTTCACAAAAAATGGTCTACACATCACAAGGAAGATATTGATACTAATTTTGAGAAGTTTGGTGAAGGTTTAGCAAGTTACAAATAAAGGTAAGTTTGCATTTTTGAGAAATCCTTTGTTAAAGTTTTTATGCATGTTATGGGTATTGGTTTGGTGAAGGAAAATTTTGAGTTTGAAGGGTTATTGTTGTTGCCATTTTGGACAGCCATGGGTCACGTTTTTGATGAGGTATTTGTGTATATAATTGATGAGAAATAATGTTAATCATGGTGATTTAGTAACCTAGTGAGTTAATGCATGTATATATGGTGAATGATGCACTTTGATGGGAATTGGCATATGGTACGGCAATGTGATGTTGATGAATGAATTGTGGCAGCTTGTGGACACTTGAATAATGGTGTATATTGAAGGGAGTGTGGGCAGCATATTGACCTAGAAGGATTGATGATATGTATGTCAATTTACATTGTAAAGTGTATGTAAAGTTTGTAATGTTTAGGTGTGTTTGTAATGGTACTTAGAAATTGTAATTGTGAATGATATTTGATGTGTTGAGGGTGATTGGAATCTGCCCAAAATAATGCTAATGTTATGCAGAAAATGTTGTTGGTAATGTGCCAAAACAGTTTGGTAGGGTATGGAAGTAAACCTTGCAAAGGTAAGTGTGTGTTTGAAGTTGGGATGTGAATTGCATATTGAGGGCAGTGTATATTTTAGCCTATAACCTTGAATGTGTAACCTCAATTGGTATGAGACCAATTTGAGGTGAAACTAGGCACAAAATGTGCCAACTTTCATTGAGAAACCATGCCAAAATTCTGCTTGCAAGGTGACCTAAGAAAATGACCAATTCGGATTAGGTGCAATTAGGACCTGAAAAATGACCAATTGGGCAGCAGTGAGTGTTTAGGCCATAACTCACTCAAAATAGGTCCAATTGACCTGAAATTTTAACCATGAATAGTTAAGACCCATACCTACAAGTCTTATGAAGACACCAAAACCCAGAAATGACCAGAAGCAAGTCAAAAAGCTTGCACAAGTTCGGGTCCAAAAACTGGCCGAACCAGAATTGACCAATTTGACCTAAAATTGACCTAAAATGGTACCACTTGACCAGCAATAGTGTAATGACCATAACTTGGTCTACTTAACTCGGATTGACCTGAAATTTTGCACCGCGTGCAATAAGACCTAGATCTACAAGTTTGTAGTTTCGACCGAGACCCGAAAACCGAGGGAACTAGATCGTCCGGTTAGGTCAAACCAGTGTTCGAATCCAAAGAATTTGCATTAAAATGCACTAAGCAAGGAAATGACTTTGGTAAAACATACCAAACCTAAAACCCTATCAAATGTGACATATTAACGACACTAAAACCTAATTTACCTAAAACGCAACGAGGGTCGGTATATTAGGTGATTAAGTGAATAATTGAGTTCAGTGCATTATTTACCAAACACCATCGATAGAGACAGTTTAAATTAGTACTGAAACACTTCAAATTGTGTTTCTCAGTTACCAAAGACTCAGGAAAAGGGAAGGAAACACTGAGTCCAGATCAGGGGGACAGTCATCAGAGGTTTGTGCACAACTAGTTTTCAACTGATTTTGCTCTGAATAATATTTCATATGATTAACTGTATGTTATTGTTTTAAGTTGTGTTTGTGCACAACAACTGTTTCTTTTGAATTATTTTCAATGGAAATAAATATTGACTATTTGCATATCATTGTTTTAAATTGTGGAAATGTGTTTGGTGGACACTTATTGATTGAAAAACATTGTGAATTTTTTTAATATGTTAAAAATTGTTTGAATGGTATTTGATGGATACTTATTGATTGAAAAGCATCAGAAATGGTTTTTGTGGAAATTGAAGTGAATTACGAATTGTGTTGCCATTTTGTGAATGAAATTATAACTTTGGAAATTTATTGGATTCTTACGGATCATTTGAATAAAATGTTTGGAATTGTTTTGACTCACAATTGGCATGACACTGATAATATGTTCCTCCTCCATTAATGGGGTGAGTGTGATTATTCCTCCCTCTTTGACTTATCGATGCAGGGTGAGTATGATTATGTTCCTCCCCTTTGACTTCCCACCGAGGTGAGTATGGATGAGTTCTCATTATATAGCTAGCTTCCTCCCTCATTGATTTCGATTATTGGGGTGAGCATGTCTTGTCGTGGTGTACAACACGGCATATATGGAAAATTTGTGTCATGGCCTAAATTGTGTTATAGATTGGCAACACTGTATTCTTGATTATTTGATCGAATTGTGTTATTATGTATTGTGAGATTGTGAAATTGATTTAAACTCTTATTGACATATACATCTATTGAATTCAACCATGATCTGACTTATTGAAAATTATTGTGATATTAACAAATGGAGTTTAAATTCTTGTTGACATTTATTGTCTTGAATTTAACTATGGTTTTAAGTATCCACTATTGATATGATTTATGAATTGTGATTTAAAATTTGTATTTGGTTAATGTTGTGCACCACTGAGACATTGTCTCAGCGATAGCTTTTTATTGCTGTCGCAGGTAGAGAGACAGTGGCAAAGAAAGCTAGGCCGCTAGTATCGCCAATGATGAGAGATTTTTGGGTATAGTGAGTATACCACATGTGGCATTTTGTATCAGAATGTATATTCACTGTATGTATATTTTGTTCTTGGTTTTGAGCAGTTGTAAATTTAAGTTGTACAGTAAAGTTGTAAAATAATTATGAGTTATTTGGCTTGTAAAAATTGTGTTATATTTTTGTATCTTAGTCTTTGAAAATCTCTGTGGATTTGAAGTGCTTTTTACAGGTTTTCTGAAGAACTGTTTTGTCCAAAATACAAATGGCACCTTGCCAAAAATTTTACAGATATTCCAAATAAATCAAATGAGTTAGTTGTTTCACTTCAGTTCACCAAAGTCTTTCACACCTGTAAATAGTGCTCACCACTGTAAAAGAAGTAAGAAAAGTTTTTAAAATCCCTTGTAGTGTATTTAATGGGTTATCAGTAGACGGAGTTGGTAATTCATTAGGTATACTACGGGATCATGTTATGCCTTACAGAGGGGTAGGGTGTGACACGTGCCATTCTATGACATAAAAGCCTTTGGCTATGTTAATTGAGTCATTATACTTGAATTATATCCTTGATGATTATTACAGCTTATTAGCTGTTCTGTTGCACACGGGGAGACACAATGTGACCGATGGTGTGATGGTTCGAGGTACTTAGTACCAAGTGCCAGTTTACCCATTTATCCAGTCTAGTCGTCTAGTATGGGTTACTCGGGCAATGATAATGAATTTTGCAAAATTTTAATCAACTTATACTGAAATAAATGCCAGAAATTAAGTCTACCAAAAATATAAACATACATTCAGCATATTTACTTTATTTTAGTTATTTTATTTTATATTGTCACCACTAAGCAGAATTGCTTAGCGCGTCGCTTTTGCCACACGCAGGTACTGGAGACATAGCTGGAGAGCCCAGCAGACATCAGACAGGGTAAACTTACAGAGCTGCATACTGAGTTCAGAGTAACCTCACATTGCAGTGCATTTGGTAGGACATTAGGCCACTTTTGATATTTTGGTATTTTGTTATTTTGTATTTTGTCAACTTTTGTAATGTATATTATAAACTCATGTAATTATGCTTTTGATGTAATTATCTATGAACTACGTTCAGTAATAAATTTGAGCATTTCTCATTGAGTTGACTGTGATATGAAATGAATGGAATTTTGAAATACTGAAGTCATTTGAGAAATTGCTGAGAATATATTGGTGGTTGACTGAGAGTGATGTGATGATTTTATTGGAAGTGTTTTTAACAGATTCAGAAGAACTATTTTTCCAATTTACAGCTGGCACTCTACCGGATTTTCTATAAATTTGCAAGAAATTCAAATTAATCAAAATTTGTAAATAAAAAAGTAAAAAGGGTAAATTGAATTGAAATATGATTTGGTGCTCCGGCACACTGTGTGACATTTCTTGCTCGGCTACATTGTAGACGGGTAAGGGGTGTCACAAATTAGGTGTGTAGAACATGAATATACACTTTAAATTGCATTAGATTGAGCTTTGTCTGTAGCTAGGGTTTTGAGCATGTGAAAAATTGAAGAAAAATTTGAGAATTGGCCAAATGATGTTATTGACCTTATTTGAGTTGAGAAATGGTCAATTGTGACCATTTGTGGTGTGTATGAATTGTTGGAAACAAGTTTAAATTCGGATTGGTGAGGGTCAATATGCAGGCAGCTTGACCTAGGTCCCTTTCGAGGACCAAAACTGAAAATTTACTAACCCAATTAGTGTGAGGCTAATTAGGAATGAAACTAAACACAAGATGGCACATTTTTCATTCAGGAATCATATCCAGAAAATGAGCATAACTTAGAAAACAATTAGGCCAAATCCGAAATTGGCAAACTGACCTGTACAAAAATGACCAAATGAACAGTAGTTACTTAAATGACTATAACTTGGACTAGGAATGTCCAAATGACCTGAAGTTTTACCAGTAGAAAGCTGAGACATAGCCCTACAACTTTTGTGAAGAACAAAAACCCAAATATTAACCATAACGTATTTGAAAATCCACCTGCAGTCAACCACAAAAATTGCCAAAATCCAGAATTTGCCAAGAATTATGGGTAACCCCAAATCCGGCCAGCCATGTTCAAATGGCTATAACTTAGGCTAAGAAACTCCAAATTGAGTGATTCAAAAAGGGAAATAAAGTTAAGACAATAAGGAACAACTTCTATGAAGAAAACTTAGCCAAATTATCACAGCAACATGACCAATGGAACAGTGCAAAACTAAATATCAAAACTGAAAATTTAAAATTTGTGCCTTAGGGACTTGAAGTTTGAGAAAACAACCAAAATCAACAAATTAGGTAACCAAAATGTGGTATGTGGGTGAAATTAGCATTCCCATACCTATTAAGCATTAGAAAGTCAACAAATTAACTTGAATAGTATCGTGAATAGTAACTTAGAAATACAAATTTCAAATAACATCAAATTAAGCATATTAAAGTTAGATTTGAAATTATTTTTGGACTTACGATAATTTATGATACTGAAACACTGTGAAATTGTGTGTTTCAGTGGAAAAGAATATCGGAAAAGAACCCGAAGCATCGAGTTAAGGCCAAGAGGCAACTCGTATAAGGTTTGTGCACAACATAGAATTTCTGTAAATTTTCTTCTGCAAATTGTTTTGAATGAATTGAGATATTAAATTATGACTCAATTGTATTGAAATGTTTATTATGCTTTTGACTTAAATTGTTGAAAGTTTACTTGTATGTGTTTGAAATGGCAATAAATGTTTAGTAAATGCTAAGACAGTTTTGAAACCATAGTGTCATGACCATATATTTGAATGCCTCACTAGCATGACTAGTGGGGGAAATTAGTTTTGAATTTTGATTCCTTTTCTGACTGAAGTGTTGAGGTGTGTGCCAGTAGAAGAAGAAATATGAATGGATATCCATATATTTGAGCTAGCTAGCCTTGTGATTTCTCATGAGCATCTGGCTATTGAGATGAATATGTTTCGAATGGCATGATATAACTGTGTGTTTTTATGAAATTATTTTGAGACTTCCTAAATGAAATTGTTTAGACCAAAAGTTTATAAATCATGTTTTGTATCTATTATCATGTTCAGTTCAATATTTGAATAAATGTGATTTGAATTATGCATAAATGTTATTTTAGTATGTTGTGCACAATTGAGTCATAGTACTCAGCGATGGCTGTTATTGCTGTCGCATATATAGAGACTAGAGGAGCAGCAGAGTGAGCTGCTGAGGATCTTAGAGCCACCTTTCTTGAAGTTTTATCGGGTATAAATTTATACCCTGAATGTAATGTTTATATTTGTGTATGTAACTATATGTATATGTAAAAACTGGCCATGAGCAGTTGTATAAAGTTGTAATAATATCATTTTGGATTTGCTAATGTAAGGTGGTTGATAAATGTAATTTGTTTTTACTTTAATGAAAAATGAATGGAAATATTGAGTTGTGAATTATTGATTTGAATTTTGGAGTTTGAGAAATGATGTTGAAGTTTGTTGTGGTAGTTGTTGAGTTGATAAAATAAAATATTGGAAGTGTTTTTATGGGTTTGTGAAGAACTGTTTTCTTAAAATACAGATGGCACTCTACCGAAATTTTTCAAAAATTTGTGTAAAAATAAAAATGGACAAAAATTTTAGCTAGATTTAAACTTATATTAAATGTAAAAAAATGCTCACCACTTCCAAAAAGTAAGAAAAAGGTTTTTAAAATCCCTTGTAGGGTACTTAATGAGTTATCGGTAGGTAAAGTTCAGTAGCTCATTAGGTATTCTACGAGATCATGTTATGTCTTACAAAGGGGTAAGGTATGACATTCTGTGGTGCAGGCACTAGTTCTTGAACTCAAGGTTTACCTGACCATTTAAAGTATATTTACTTGGGAGACAATGAGACACTTTCAGTCATCATCTCAAGTAATTTAACAAAGATTCAAGAAGACAGACAATGAGAATACATAAGAAAGCAATTGGATGGACAATAGCTGACATCAAAGGTATAAGTCCATCAGTGTGCATGCACAAGATTTTACTGGAGGATGAGGCTAAACCAAGTAGAGAAGCTCAAAAGAGATTGAACCCACAGATGATGGAGGTTGTGAAGAAGGAGATTTTAAAGCTACTGGATGCTGGAGTTATTTACCTAATTTCAAACAGCAAATGGGAAAGTCCAATCCAAGTAGTGCCAAAAAAATCAGGAGTCACTGTGGTAGCAAATCAACAAAATGAACTTGTCCCAACAAGGATTCAAAGTGGATGGCGAATGTGCATAGACTACCGCAAGCTGAATTCAAAAACAAGGAAGGACCACTTCCCACTACCATTCATTGATCAGATGCTTAAGCGGTTAGCAGGAAAGTCTTATTTCTGTTTTCTCAATGGCTTTTCTGGATATAATCAAATTGTGATTGCACCGGAGGATCAAGAGAAGACTATCTTCACTTACCCTTTTAGAACTTTTGCTTTTAGAAGGATGCCCTTCGGGCTTTGTAATGCACCTACCACATTTGAGAGATGCATGATAAGCATATTTTTAGATTACATTTATATTTGCATTGAGGTGTTCATGGATGATTTTTCTGTGTATGGTGATTCATTTGATGCATGTTTACATCATTTAACTTCTGTTTTTGAGAGATACATTAGAAAAATCTTATTTTAAATTATGAGAAGTGTTGTTTTATGGTGGAACAGGGGATTGTTTTGGGTTATGTTGTCTCTAATAGGGGTGTTGAGGTGGATAAAACTAAAATTGATTTAATTGTGAATTTACCCCACCCCACAACTGTGAGGGAAGTATGCTCTTTTCTTGGTCATGCAGGTTTCTATCGTAAGTTCATTAAGGATTTCTCTAAGATAACATTGCCTTTGTCTAAACTCTTGCAAAAAGATGTTTCTTTTGAGTTTAGTGAAAAGTGTAAGGAGGCTTTTGATAAATTGAAATCTGCATTGACATCAGCCCCTATTATCCAAGCTCCTGATTAGACTATACCATTTAAAATTATGTGTGATGCAAGTAATTATGCAGTGGGAGCAGTTTTTGGGCAGCGTGTTGGAAAGCTCTTTCATGTGATTTATTATGCATCCAGAACGCTCAATTCAGCTTAGTGCAATTACTCTTTCACCGAAAAAGAGGTTTTGGCTATAGTTTTTGCTGTAGATAAATTTCAATCATATTTGCTTGGTTCTAAAATAATTATCTTCTCTAATCATGCAGCGTTGAAGTATCTCTTGGCAAAGAAGGAAGCAAAACCAAGGTTAATTAGATGGATCCTTCTGCTTGTCGCAATGGGATTTTGCGGTCGCCCGGACGATCACTCACCGAAGTGGGAAAGAGTGAGGAGTCGCCACCTTAGTTTTGAGGGGAACTAAAGAAAACCATTTGAGAAGATAAATAAAGAATGAAACCACTTCAAGACAGAGATTCTAGGTTCGGGGTCCGTAAACGGGTGGGGAAGGTGTTAGGCACCCCACCTCGTCCCTTAATAAGGGTAAGTAGATTTAATTTTGCGTCCTTTATAAATTAGTTAAAAGGGCACGGATGGGAATGTTAGTCCTTTTGGTAAAAGGAATGTTTGATTTTTCACTGATTAGGATCACCCAGATACATAAGTAAATGAGACAACCTTAGTGAATTACTTTTGCATGTTAATTTTACTTGAAAAGGAATGTTTTATTTAAAATTTAATTTAGAAGATCGGATAAGAACTCTCTTCCGAACCTCTTTTAGATATTCATTAAAATTTTGGTTGGGGATCGGATAAGGACTCTCTTCCGATCCCTATTAAATATTTATTAGAGATTTTAATTTGAGATCGGATAAGAACTCTCCTCCGACCTCTTTTAAGTATTTATTAAAATTTTAAGCTGAGACCGGATAAGAACTCTCCTCCAATCTCTATTAAGCATTTATTAAAATTTTAAGCTGAGACCGGATAAGAATTCTCCTCTGATCTCTTTTAAATATTTATTAAAAATTTTGAATTGAGGTCGGATAAGAACTCTCCTTCAATCTCTATTAAGTATTTATTAAAATTTTAAGCTGAGACCGGATAAGAACTCTCCTCCGATCTCTTTCGGATTAGCAGGAGCCTGGAAGGGGCTTTGCCGATCTCCCGAATTTCAATTTCAGCTACATGTCACAAGAACCTAAAACTAAGGTTTACGCATTCAAAAATGCTGGAGATAAGGTTTCTTGATACCCTATGACTAAATGGGTAATACTAAACTTGATTTACCGACCTTCCATGTAGTCATTTCACGCATACCTATTAATGTCCGATCTGTTCTGTCTAGTTTATTTTGGTTTTATTCCTCTTCATGGTATCTTGCCGAATTCGCTCACGCCACCTAATAGTTTGGCTATTTTCCTGACGTGTTATTCAAGCTTTCTCTTTTAAAAGAGGCCCTTAAGTTGCAGATACCTATATTTTGCCTGACCACTTACACGCTACTAGGAGCTAAAAGCTCGTATTCAGAAATGACGAAAATTGATGAAATGATGGACCGATCACTAAAGAGATAATTCGAGAGTAACGTTCTTTGAGATTTTTTTGCTTAGAATAAACTTAGAGAAAACCGCGTACGTAAAGAGAACAAAGAAAGTGCGAAAAGTAAACGCAAATACTTAATAAAACAGTAATATGAACTCTTACCTGTGAGGAGCCAAATAAATTGAAATAACATTTAGGTGGTAAATAGTGATGAAGATGGCGGATTGATCAGCCTGAGAGTTGATGTCTGTGAGGAGCCAAATGTATTGAAATAACTATGAGGTGGTAAATAGTGATGAAGATGGCGGATTGATCAGCCTGAGAGTTGATGTCTGTCGTGAAACCGAGAGATGCTTTAGCTAAAAGGTAACCAGGTAAGAACCAGGTGGAAGGAAGTTGAGCTTGAACAGAGGAAAAGAAAGCAGAGATGACGAGAGTATGACCAGATAATGAACAAACTGGAAATGTAGAGTTCCGATTCAAAATCTTTTCCAAGAAAACACTCGAAAACTAGTTTCAAAAGTCTTTTTAATCACTACAAAACAGCAGAGTAACAAATCGAATGAAGTTTGAGTTCCTCCACGATAATAGCAGCCTCTTGTCTATATTTTTGTCCGTCCTTGAACAGTTTTTCATGCAGGTATTTATAGGAATCGGGTGCTCCCCATGAAGGGTCAGGATTTATTTTGAGGGAGATGGAGGGTCAAGATTTTGAAGTACATGATCGGACGTTCAGGAATTAAAGAGAATCAAAACGAATGGCTGAAATCGCTTCTCAGAATATTTGTCCTTTTCCTCTTTTAATCTGACGGTCTTGAGTCCTCTTGTCCGGAACGATCTGAGGGCTAAGAGTGAAAAACGCTGGTATTGTCGTCTTCTCTTTTGATCCAAGTTTTCCGGATTCATCCTTACAAGTGAGATCAACGGTGGAGATTGGGATGTACAGGACTGTCATGACATACCCTGGCACCACAAGATTATGGCGCGATTCTTAGGCGTGCGGTGGAGATCTCGTCGCCACGCTTTAACTACCTCGATTCGACGACGGTTATTTGTCTTATTCTTTTGTCTTGATCCTCCCTAGCTCCTATTCCGATCTCTCATGCTGATCTCCTATCTCCGATCTCTATTATCCCTTAATCATGCCGATTCGGTCCAAGCATTAATTACATCTCGATTCTCAAGCGCCCGCCGCTTTCCGCCGACATTAAATGCCCATTTCCCCTATATATACCCACGTCGACGGAGACATTTTCATCATAAGACTTTACTCTCTTATTTTATTACTTTCCATGTTCTAGCCGCTCGTGGAAGTTACGCTATAATCGTGGCTTTGATCTTTTCCGATGAACTTCTTTACTTACCGATGAAAATTCACGATCCGGTGATCGAATGACCTTACCGATGATGGTGAGAGGACTGGATTTGATCGATCAGTATGCGGACTTTGGTTGTACCGATCTCGAGTCGCTCTACTGATTTCATTCGGCTTCTCATCGCATTGGGTGTTCCGACAGCGTCTTTCCTCCACATTGGGTGTTCCGACAGCGGGTCGGTTTCGAGTGGTAACATCGGTGACGATGTCTCTCCTCTTCATGGGAGTCATAGTCACCCCATCTGAGCTGCACATCTATCCGATGCCAACAGCCGGTCTCCTGGTCAAACACATCTTTTGATTCAGCCACAAGACTAGGCTTTGACATAGGCCTTTTAGATAGGATGTTCCACCGGTCTCTAGAGATCGCCCAAATGATGTAATCCTGAAATGTAATCAGATCTCTAGAGATTGCCCAAATGTTGTAGTTAGACCTTTATTGTAGTCCGATCGCTAGAGATCGCCCAAATGATGTATTTTATTTTCAATGCAATCCGATCTCTAGAGATCACAGAAATGATGTGATCCAATGTTAGTGTAATCCGATCCCTAGAGATCGCCCAAATGATGTAATCCGAACTTTTGAAAATAAAGACTTTATCTTATTATTTTTGCATTGATTATTTTCCGATCTCTAATGTGGTTATCCAATCGATTCTTTACCCGAATGACACTTAGCTGATCCTTTATTCAAAATTTTTAACTTATTATGCCGATCTCTAATAAACCGATCTCGTAACATTCGGATATTTGAGAAAAGTGTCGAATACTGCCGAGTCCCACCAATCGATGCGCCGCCTAGAACCTCGCGAGCATTAAATGCTCGGACTAGTATAAATAGGGGTGGGAGGGTTAGCCGCTTGTTCTCTCATTCCATTTTCAATCCTCGCTCACAACTTCGAAGGTCTCTCATTTTCTCCAGTCTCTCCAACGCCGATCAGACTCCGGTAAGGACTTTGATCTTCTTCCTTGTTTAAGTTCTTTGTTTCTTTTAAAAATAAGCGGTGCCGAAGGTCAGAGAGCGGCGAGCCCTCCTTCCATTCAGTTCTCATGGTCATCGTCCCGACGAAGAAGAGGCGCCGGCCCAGTGCAACCTAAACCCCTAGGGTCTCTCGCTCCAGTGCCTGGTCGGGTCATACCATCAAGGCTTGCACCACCTTCAAGGAGAGAGACCTTCCTATAGACGAGCTTCCGTCGATTCTTCGAGAATCCGACCGCAATCGTTTGTTCAAGAATACAATATTTGTCTGATTCATATGAGTGATCAAGTGCCATGGCGATCTTCGTGTCGATCACTCTTTTGAAGAGAATGACGTGGTCATGGTGTACGAGGAACGATTAAAGGCCGGCCCGAGGTTCCTCTAGCCGATTTCTATAAGGAGGTCCTAAAACTTCACCGAGCATCCATTGTTCAAATCCACCCCAACTCGTGGCGGATCTTGGTAGCTTTCCGAGGTCTATGCCGAGCAAAGGGAATCAGACCTACGGCTAAGGTGTTCGTCGAGCTGCATGCACTAACTCACCGAAAGGATGGCGAACACCGGTTCTTTCAGCGAAGCCTCGTTGCGACTCTTTTCCGATCGCCTCATCCCTTAAGAATTGGAAGAACCGGTTCTTCATTACGAGGAGTAAAGATCCGAGCCGCTGAGGACTTTCCTCGTAGTGGTGGTACCAGGGGCCCCGCTCAAGCACATTACCTTGAGTCAAGAGGAAAGCTCAATAGTGATGGAGTGAAAAGTCAGCCGCCACTCTAAAATATTCTGTCCAAATGCGTGATCGCGAATCGCACCATTGGACCATACAATCGATCACCGCCGAGATCGCAAACTTCCGCTCTCGACCTCGGCATTGGTATTTTCTATATCTCGATTCGGGACCTTAGCGATCTCACTAACCTCTTTTCTCGTGCGGTATGGCGGGTGGTGAGGGTTCTAGGAAGCGGAAGAAGGAAAGAGAGATCTCGGAAGGTAAAGGAGATGAAGCGTTGAACGTCTTCAAACACCCGGCCACGAACACGGGAGATACAAAGAGACCGCCTCAACCTTCTGTCCGCGACCATTGAGGTCGAGATCTCCTCCTAGATCGGAAGAGCAGCCCCGCCTCTCTCGATTATTCCAAGCACGGAAAGGGAGCCTTCTCAATCTTCAGGAGGACCTTCTCGTGGCGCTCGAATCGATCGATCGCTTGAAGAATAACCTGATCGTTAGGGAGAACTCCGATTTTGCCAAAGTCCTGGGATCTACCATCTTCTTTCAAGAGGATCGGGACAGGCTATCCCAGAATGGTCTCGATGATATCTTGACTCGAACCATGAGCCTAAACGTGGAGTGTCTGGTGAACCAGACCATGATTCGGGAAAAGATTCGTGCAGGTAAGGAGGTTGGGAAGAAAAATCAGGAATTAGCTTCCCTCCGATCCCAACTCTCATCCGCTCGGGATTATATATCTCAAGTCGAGGGACGGGCGAAGTACCATGAAGACCAGCTGGCCGAAAGGTCTCGTGACTTGGCTGAAAGTGAACGGGTTCTCAGAGAAGTCCAGGCACTTCAGGCCAACGAAGCCGCTCAGGTCGCTCAACTTGTAGAGGAGCTTAACGCGAAGGATAAGGAGCTTTCGGAGAAAGACAAAGAGCTTAAGGAAAAGGATGAAGAGATGGTGTCGGGAATAGCCGGAGCCTATGTGAATGCTCATAAGGATCTCTTGGCCGAACTCCAAAAGCGCTATCCTGAAGAGGACTTCTCTTGGATGGACGACCTGGCTCCCGGGGGCGATGGTGAAGATAGTGAGGAGGAGGGCGAGGAAGAGAGAGAGAGTGAGCAGAATGTAAATCAGGCTGGGGGTGATCCCCCAGCCGAATAACTTGTACAGATTATGACATGAAATGGAATGCCTCTTTGTTCAATGAATGATTGTGATTGGAAAATCTTCGAATTGCCTAAGTATTTGATTGTATGAGCATAGCGAAACATGAACTAAATGCCATTATTAATCTAAGTATAAAAGATCGGAAAGCACAATAAGCATGAGATCGGTGGGGGAGAAATGCTGAACTGGACTTGATTAAAATTGAAAATTTAACTTGAACACTTAAGATCGGAACCCTCGTTAAACCGAACCAAAACTTTAGCTCTTAATCTTCCGAAAAGGAGGTCGGCAATAAAACTGGTAGGAAAAGATCTAGTGCCAATTCATTTTATTTATCAACAGAGATCAGGAATATACTTGACAGGTCCGGAAATTCGACAACGGGTTTGAGAGGTCGGTAAATGATTTGAGAGATCGGCGAGGCTTAATGAATATGAGGACTCAGCATTAATTCAATTCTGTGAGGAGAGATCGGAAATGTGACCGCCTATCAAAGAGGGATCGGAAACGTGATTAGCTGTTCAAAGAAGAATTTTTATTGATTCTAGGGATCGGCCAAAATATGGTGTCGACAGCTGCCCCTCTTTACATAATTTCTATTAAAGGAAAAATTTCCGTATAGAAATTATGTAAAGATTCAGACACATATTTTGGACGATTAGGTGTTCGAAATTAGGGAACTAAAGCACACCTAAGTTAATGACCTAGAAAATTAAAATCAACTTGGATCTAGAAACCAGAGGTTGATAACAGGAATGTAAATTGCATGAAATTAAAATCAACTTAGCTCAAGGAACCAGAGGTTGATAACAGAAATGTAAATTGCATGAAATTAAAATCAACTTAGATCAAGGAACCAGAGGTTGATAACAGAAATGTAAATTGCATGAAATTAAAATCAACTTAGATCAAGGAACCAGAGGTTGATAACAGAAATGTAAATTGCATGAAATTAAAATCAACTTAGATCAAGGAACCAGAGGTTGATAACAGAAATGTAAATTGCATGAAATTAAAATCAACTTAGATCAAGGAACCAGAGGTTGATAACAGAAATGTAAATTGCATGAAATTAAAATCAACTTAGATCAAGGAACCAGAGGTTGATAACAGAAATGTAAATTGCATTAAAATCAAAAATCAACTTAGATCAAGGAACCAGAGGTTGATAGCAGAAATGTAAATTGCAGGAAATTAAAATCAACTTAGATCAAGGAACCAGAGGTTGATAACAGAAATTAAATTGCATGAAATTAAAATCAACTTAGATCAAGGAACCAGAGGTTGATAACAGAAATTAAATTGCATGAAATTAAAATCAACTTAGATCAAGGAACCAGAGGTTGATGGTGGAATTGCAGGAAATTAAAATCAACTTAGATCAAGGAACCAGAGGTTGATAACGGAAATTAAAATCAACTTAGATCAAGGAACCAGAGGTTGATGGTGGAATTGCAGGAAATTAAAATCAACTTAGATCAAGGAACCAGAGGTTGATAACAGAAATGTAAATTGCAGAAAATCAAAATCAACTTAGATCAAGGAACCAGAGGTTGATAGCATGAAATGTAAATTGCAGAAAATTAAAATCAACTTACAAAACAAGTCTGACTTTGGCACATGAAGTTATTCCTTGACAAAGTGTACTTAACAAGATAATGAAGGCGAACGATTAATGGAGGATGAGTTGTAAGGCCTGACCTATGACCTCGTTCTTTCGGATGTCCCTTTTCCGTTCCCGACTTTCTCCTTATTCTTCGGAAAGCGCCCTTGTGGGTTTTCACTTTCTTTTCGTCCATTCGACCAGAAGCGCCCTTTCGGGTTTTCACCTCTAGTTTTTTTTTTTTTTTTTTTTGGCGGCTATTCCCTGCAAATCTCATAGTAAAGTACGCGAGGTTATCAATTTTTAAATTCAAATCTTATGGCAGAAATTTAACTAATCAATAGCGCATTAGTCAAAGAGAAAGGATAGTATTAAAAGTGAGTAAGCAGGAAAAACAAAAGCAGAAGGAATGGAGTATAACTTTATCATGGCTTTAGGAAAAATAGACTTTCAAAGGAAAAGGAAAGGTACAAGGATAGATCTCATATATTCCTTTTAGTTGGTTTTGAAGTCTTTTAACTGCCATATTCCAAGTTCTCTGAAGTCCCTTGCCGTGACGGTTGCCTCTCTATCCGCGGTTTCATGCCCCCTTCCTTATTCCTCCAGTTTGGTTCTTGGGACGCCCTTTTTTGGTTTTCACCCCAAGAAGGTTTTTTTTTTTTTTTTTTTTTTTTAGGACGCCCTTTCGGGTTTTCATCCCTTCTCCTTTTTATGCATAGTATCTCTTGACAGTGTCGGCATTCACAGGTCTCGGGAATTCTTCACCGTCCATGTGGGTCAAGATCAAGGCTCCTCCAGTAAACGCCTTTTTAACCACATAGGGTCCCTCGTAGGTTGGTGACCATTTGCCCCGGGGATCGTTTTGGTTTGGTAGTACTTTCTTTAGAACTAAGTCCCCGGGTAGGAATTCCCGTGGGCGTACGTTTTTATCAAATGCTCTGGCCATTCTCCTCTGATATAATTGCGGTGACATCTCTGTTAACCTTTTCTCATCCAAAGAAGTTTAAGCGATCCAACCTTGCCTGTATCCATTCTGACTAACCAATCAATGATTCCATCCGAATCCTAAGGGAATGAATTTCAACCTCAACAGTATCTGCTTCCATCCGTAGACCGGTGAGTATGGAGTTGCCCAGTTGAGGTTCTTATTGAAGTCCGCTATGCATGAAGAGCGTAGGGGAGCATGTCAGGCCAATCCATATATGTGTCCGTCATCGTCCTGATTATCCTCTTTAGATTTTTGTTCGCGGCTTCCACCGCTCCATTCATCTGTGGACGGTTTGGGGATGAATTGAGATGTAGTATTATGTATTTATAAAACTTATTATGAATCTTCGGACCGTTCAGGTTTTTGGCGTTATCAGTGACAATTTCATTCGGAGACCATGCGGCATATGATATTGTTTCTGAAGAATTTGAGAAACGTGTTCTGCGTGATGTGAGCATAGGATGTCGCCTCGACCCATTTGGAGAAATAGTCGATGGCTACAAGGATGAATCTGTGCCCATTGGATGCCTTGGGATTGATGGGACAAATCACATCTATGCCCCACATTGCAAAAGGCCACGGTGAGACGAGATTGAACAGCTTGTGAGGTGGCACATTTATCGGATCTGCGTAAATCTGACACTTGTGGCACTTCCGGAAATACTCGATGCAATCCTTTTCCATTGTGGTCCAAAAATACCCACGTCGCATGATTTGCTTGGCCATCATGTGTCCATTGGCGTAAGTTGCACAATTTCCCTCATGAGTTTCAAAAAGGATTCTCTTTGCCTCCTTTGCATCCACACATCTCAATAATTCACCGTTGGAGCTTCTTTTGTATAGGGTTTCCCCAGGAAAGTACCCCAATGCTAACCTCGAATCATCTTCTTTTCATTTTTGCTTGCCCTGAAGGGAATTCTCAGGTTCTCTGATGACTAGGATGTCGTGATACCAAGGCTTTCCATCGAGCTCTTCTTCAATCATGAAGCAATAGGTGGCTCATCCCTTACTTTAATCTTCAACGTCAAAGCGTGCGCCTTCTTCGATTTGAGCCATAACGGCTAGAGTAGCTAAGGCGTCGACAAATTGATTCTTGTCTCTACTCGGATGAGTGAAAGAGATTTCTTGAATTCCTGATCATCTCCGATGAAGTATTTACGGTAGGGGATTAGCTTGGGATCCTTGGTTTGCCATTCTCCCTTGACACGATAAATTATCGAGGCCGAGTCTCCATACACCTCCAACTTTACGATTTTCATCTCTATAGCGGCATGTAGACCCATTACACAAGCTTCATATTCTGCGACATTGTTGGTACAGTCAAATCCCAACTTAGCGGCTATTGGGAAGTGCTTTCATACGGGGATACTAGTACGGCTCAATTCCATTCGGATAAATTGTTGCTCCGTCAAAATACATTTCCCACACATCGACTAACCCCTCTTCTTCGCAGTCTACTTCATTAATATGTTCGTCAGGGAACTCAAAATCCAGAGCTTCATAATCCGGGATAGGGTTTCAGCAATTACGCTACCTTTCACCGCTTTCTGGGTCATGTAGACTATGTCATATTGGGAGAGTATAACCTGCCACTTGGCTATCCTTCCCGGCACGAATGGGCTTTCGAATACGTATCTGATAGGATCCATCCGGGAGATAAGCCATGTCTTGTGATTCAACATGTAGTGCTTGAGGCGATTTCTTTGTCTGTGCTAACGCAGCAAGTCTTTTCTAAGAAAGAGTACCTTGACTCACAATCATTGAACTTCTTGCTCAGGTAGTAAATGGCCCTCTCTTTTCGGCCGGTATCATCATGCTGTCCCAAAACACATCCCATAGAGCTCTGTTGGACTGCCATGTACAGGATCAGAGGCCTGCCTGCCACAGGCGGGACCAATACTGGTGGGTTTGACAAATACTGTTTGATTGTCTCGAAAGCCTTTTGACAATCCGAATCCCATTGGGTAGGATTGTTCTTCCGGAGTAGTCTGAAAATAGGCTCGACTTTGGCGGTGAGATTAGAAATAAATCTTGAAATGTAGTTTAACTTTCCTAGAAAGCTGCGCACCTCCTTTCTGTTTTTGGGGACGGCATTTCTTGAATAGCTCGAACTTTATGCGGATCCACTTCTATCCCTTTCTAAACACTATGAATCCCAACGGTTTTCCCGATCTAGCTCAGAAGATGCATTTAGCGAGGTTCAGCTTCAACTTGTATTTCTGAGCCTTTGAGCACCCTCCTCATCACACAACGTGGCTCTCTTCTCCTGGATTTAATGATCATATCATCCACATATACCTCCACTTCTTTATGCATCATATCGTGGAATAATGTGACCATTCTTGTATTTGGTAAGTAGCCGGCATTCTTCAACCGAAGGGCATGACCCGATAGCAAAATACCCCCATTGGGTGATGAAAGCGTTTATCCTGTCTTCCTTGTCCATCGGAATCGATTGTACCACGATGCCCCATCAATACACGAACACCTACCCAATCCCGCGGCATTGTCAACTAACACATCAATGTGAGGGAGAGGAAATCATCTTTCAAACTTGCTTTATTAAGGTCCTGTAGTCAACACACACCACGACTCTCCGTCTTTCTTCATTCTTGGGACGACATTAGCCATCTATTGGGGATATTTGACTACTTCCAAGAATCGGCGTCATCTTGTTTCTTGACTTCATCCGAACCTTGAGCGGTGTGTCGGGATTCATTCTCCTCGATTCGCTTCCAGGATCGTTCACGGAATTAAGGGAATCTTGTGCGTCACTATCGAGGGTCCAAACCGACCATATCATCATAGCTCCATGAAAATCGAGAAATTCCTTAAGCAGACCGATCATATCTCCCAATTCCTCACTCTCCACTATCTTAAGTTCCCTTTTTACTTCTTCCGAGCCTAAGTTTATTGTGCGCGTTTCATCTTCACAAGGTACGAGGGAGGGTTCATCTTTTTCACTGCTTTCTTACGTAAGGTCTTCCTCGAATTACTTGAAGTAATGGCGGTTATGGGGATTTCAAAATTAACGGAGGAATTTAAGTCTATTGGATTATTAGGTGTTAATTGATGAATGGTCCTGAATGAATAAAGAATAGAACATGTTATAAGGATGGAATTAAAAAGGAAAGAGAGTATTGGATTTAAAATGCGCTATCAATTCATTAATATTAATGCCATAAGAAAAGGTCCATTCTGATATTACACTTGTCACCATGGACAAAATGATCAAGTGTAGATAACCAGAGGTACTTTACTCGAAATTGAGTACAGGGATATCCTCCGTTGTCCAGTTGTCGAGCTCCTGCTCCTCAGCCATGGGTGAAACTAGGGCCTCATACAAGGAATCCAGTTGGATGACATCTATGGATGGATCATCTGGCGATTCTTCTGTACTTGCCGGATGTTGGATGACCGGTTTGGTGAAGATCTCCGTAATTCTCGGGACTATTTTCATCTTTCTCATCTCCTGGTCAAACCTCTGATCCCGAAGCATCCTCCTCATCTAGAATCGCCCATCCACGAGGGCATCCTCCTTATACCCCAAACCACAACGGCCTATCTTCTGAATAGCCGGTATAGGCTCGACGATTCCTTGCAAGGCAGTGCCCAAGCCTTTACCCTCTTCATACCCGTTCTTTGACAGCACTTTGGCTACCATAGCCATAGCCCCCTCCTTCCCAGTATCTTGCAATTCAAGGGCCTGGAAAGAACTCTCCAATGATTCCTCGGCCGCTTCCACATAAGGAAGTGATTGCGGCTTGGTGACCAGTATGGCCTCTTCGCCCCTTACCGTGATGATTTTGCCGTCCTTAATGTATTTGATCTTCTGGTGTAAGGTTGAAGGAACAGCGTTCGCAGAGTGGATCCACGGCCTCCCTAATAACATAGTGTAAGCCGGCTCAATGTTCATCACTTGAAACATGACGTTGAAAGTACATGCCCCGACTTGGATTGGCAAGTCAATGTCTCCCAGTACCTCTCTCCTGGTACCGTCAAAGGCTCTTACCACCATTGCACTCTGACGTATATGCGATTGGTCAACCGTGCTTTGGCTAAGGTCGCGCTAGGCGGTACATTGAGGGCCGATCCGTTATCGATGAGAACCTTGGCCACTATACAACCCTTACACTTCACGATTACATGCGAGCTTTATTGTGCCCTAAGCCGCGAGTCTACCTCCTCTTGAGAAAAGGCTACAGTTGGATGCAGGATTTGTCCTACTATTTTCTCAAAGCGCCGGAGTAATTTCGGGGTTCACAAAACGATCGGGATTCTTTGTAGGGCTTGTCGGTGGACTTCGAGCTCGAGGATCGGTGATACTTGATGAAATTAGGGGGTTTTCTCAATTGCTCCACCACGTCATACTCGCTCTGCTTCATTATTTGGAGGCGGTTCTTCATCTTCCTTGCGCTCAATAGGCTCTGCTTCCTCTGCTTTCTCAACCTCCTCTTAGTGTTTCTTGATGACTCTGCCATTTTTACTTTCCCTTTTTCCTTCTCTCTTTCTTCGTTCCGTAACACCTCCCACTTGAGTTATAAACTCGACTTCTTGCTCAGTGGAGAAGGTTTTGTTGCAATAACGGGCCGGCTGGTTTGGGGAGTAATGTTGCTAGCGAGTCCAGCATAAGTCATCTGAAATGCTCGTGAGGAAGCGAAACATGGTTTTGGTGGTGTCGGAGGTGAGGCAAGGCTAGGGGCGGATGTCTTTGTAGCGCTCCACGAGTAAAAACTTGGAAATTATAGTTCCAAGGGACTGCGTGAGTATTGGTGACAGGAAGCTGGGGCGTAGTTCGGATAACTGTTACTGGCGGTGAGGCTACTGGGGGTGAGAAAGTGATTCTGGGCTTGGAGGTAGAAGCAGTTTGGCTGAGTCTAGCGGTGTTCACTTCCCCTTCCGCCTTTGTCTGGCATCTCAGAACTTTAAGAGATAACAAATTTCGGACTTCTTGCTGACCCCTCACAATCTTGCGGCTTATGGTGTTTGCCCCTCCATGGTAAGGACACCCCGTACTCTCTTCAAATCCTGCTACCTGAGGGCAAAGGTGACCTTCTCTTACTGATATGGCAAAAATTTCTTTGAAATAAGGGATCAACTTGTCCACTTCCGGTGTTGATCCTTCTCCCTCAGACTCAATCACATTCACACCACTACCCGCATTATGGTTAAACTGGTTTGAGGTGACATTGGGGAGGGAACCATTTCCCTAGATCTTCAACCACCCGTTCCGGATTAGAGCGTGCACTCTCCCTCTGAGTGCCCAGATTGTCGATTGAATGCCCTTGTGCTCCTCCATGATACTCACAGCAGGCGGTGGCATCATACCACACAGGATATGGCGGTGGATTGGGTCTAAAGGGGTGAGTGCGATTTGGTTTATACCGACAAGGTATCGGTATATTTCACCGAGAGGGAGGAAGGGGTGGATCAGGATTCCTGGGAGGTCTTGGGTTATTTTGTGGTGGTCGTGGTTGAGCTGGAGGAGGAGGTGGTCTTGGTTGGAAATTTGCAGGTGGGGCGTATTGTGGGCGTGGTTGTGAATAATTAGGGAAAGGGGGTGGGATGTTTGCGATAGTTGGGCCATGAGAGGGAGGATACGGCCGGTAGTTATTTTGGGGGAATTGGGGAAAATTATTACACGAGTGATGGAATGCACATCACTCTCCTTTTTCTTGCCAAAATTGGCGGTCTTTTCCTGAGATTCTCGGCCAACTCCTGTAGTCTTCCTATTCTCAGTTAGCTTCAATTCTCTCACCGGCTTGGATGATATCCGAGAAATTTGTTGGAGGTATTTCCGATCATCAGGTTGAAGTAGGGAGCCTTCAATGTTTCGATGAATAGGGAGCAGAGTTCATTATCGGTCACTGGAGGATATACTTCTGCGGCCTTCTCCCTCCATCGTTGGGCATACTGCTTGAAACCTTCCCGGTCTTTCTGTACCAGGTTCTGGAGGTCCCTCCTCGTGGGTGCTGCATCACAATTGAATTTGTACTTCTTTAGAAAGGTATCGGCTAAGTCCTTCCAGGAGTGCAGCTTGCTCCTGTCCAATTGTATGCACCATCTCAGAGCTGCTCCGGAGAGGCTCTCGTGAAAGAAGTGAATGAGAAGTCTATCGTCATCTGTTAAGGCAGACATTTTGGCAATGTAGGTTGCCAAGTGGATGCGGGGATCTGAGTTTCCGGTGTACTTGTCGAAATCTGGAACCTTGAATTTGGGTGGTACCACCACATCTGGCACCAATCTCAGTGACGACACATCGACTGAACCATACATGTTCAGCCCCTCTATTGCTCTCAATCTTTCTTCTAGGGCAGATAGTTTCTCATTTTCTCTCGCCCTATGTTCTCCTTCCACCGCATGATACGCTCCTCCAACCGGGAGCTGAGGGGTGGAGTAAACTGGAGGGATCGGGATTGAATGGTGAGGCTCGGCATTTGAGACGGCCGGGTAATAGGAAAAAGGTGGGTCATTATTTATGGTCACCGGATTGACAGTGATTGTCGGGTCCGGAATGGGAGACTGAAAGGTAAAAGAGGTTGAAGCTTGCTGAGGATCATTTGTTGTAGGAGGCGGAGGAGGTAATGGTGGGTTAGGTTCTGAAGCAGGTTTGTTCTGAGACATTTCCCTCATTAGTCTCATAATTTCAGAAAGCTGATCTTTCAACTCGGAGACCTGTCCCTGTAGGTTCTGTACTTGCTCCTGATTTTCCATTATCTTCCTCGTTCGAGATCTTGTTAAGTACACTCGCTTGGGTTGGCTCGTGTGCTTGGTCAGACTTGCGTTGTTAGAAGCAATATTGATTTCCTGTGAGGATAAAAAAAATAAAAAATAAAAAAAAAAATTTAAATGAATTTGAGTTTTGCAAAGAAACTAAAAGTCCTGGTCTGGACGAAGGATACAGTGGCATTTGAGAGCCAGGTTGGAATCTGCAAAAGGATAATCGCCTCAGCTTTATCATGGCATCGTTCGATAGTCTGACCGTGAATGACGGGATTGAATGCGCATTTATGATACCTGTCCATATAGCGCATTTCAATTTTTCACATAACCCTAGCGAGGGAGTTCCTACGGGAGTCATATTATTCATTCACAAATCTGCTTAGACAATGGTCCAAAAATCATTTCATTAACTGAATAATCACATCTGACATATTCTTTACATCGGCCTAGGTTACGGGAGGTTCTTTATAATGAGATGACATTTTACGAGATACTCATATAACCTTTCCTCTTGTTTGGGGATCGAACACTTTCAGAGCATACTCGGATTAGTAATAGTTCCTTTTTTCCTGTGCTATCATTTTCTCCAAGCTGGTCCACATTTTCTTTCAGTCCTTGATAGAGGCGACTTGTTTCTCGTTCTCGTTCCTTTCTTTAGCACATTCTTTCAAGATGTCGTTGATGAGGAGTGCCTGTTCTTTTAATTCAAGCTTCTTCTTCTTGTTTTCCTGTTTATACTCTTCAACGAGTACCTCTTGGTACTTCATCCTTTCCTGAAGCTTACTATTCTGCCCTTTCATCTCTTTGACCTCAGCTTGGAGAGAGTTTCTTTCTTTTTCCCACTGTACCTCTTGCTCTTCGAACCCTATCCTTTCGGCCCTTGCCTCTTCCTTGAGCTTTCTTACCCTTCTCTTAAGTTTCTGCTGTTGGTCCTCCAATTGTTTCATTTGTTCTTGCAGCTATGAGTTCTCGGTATTTGCCTTTTGTAGCGAGTCAACCAGGCGATTATCAGCTTCCTCTAATAGGGCGTCTTGGCGACGGTTGTCGTCCTTGAATTCTATGGTAGAGCGTTCTTGGTCCCTATCAGCTCTCCATTTAAGGTAATCGCCCGAGGCACTTGGGCCTTTGGGTGATCTCTCCATTAGAGTGATGTTTTCCCAGGACTTGCGAGCCATTTTCAACCCTTCTTCTTCCTTGAGCTCATGGTAGAAGTGACCTTGGTGGTATTCTTTAATGTTGATCATGGGTGTGTTGAGCCAAAGCGCCTCATTACGGTCTTTGAGTGTAACTTGTATACCGGTTATTCCAATCGGGGACACCGATGAATACCTCTGTACCAATCAAGGCGGGTTGGCTTGGCGTCCACGACTTTCTCCAACGGTAATCATGGCTATTGAAACTCAAAATCCGTTCCCGCCACTTTTTCATTCTTGGTGATCACTAACCGGATCATCTTCTCTATGGGAGGCTGGTCAAGGTACCAAGTCAATCCTTTTGTCTCCACAGGACACATGTGACTGATAGTCCAGAGGTATAATAATTGAGAGCAACACTTAATGGACCCCTTCCTTTTATGCGGTAAGTTAGGGTTAACAAGGTTTGGCAAAATTACAGGTATCGGATTGATCCTGCCTTTCTCTTGTCCAAAATACCTCCTTTGCATTGCAAGTGATGATCCCCAATTGCCAGGGAGCAGGATCGGACCATAGATTCCCAAGGCGAGTGCTACGGAGCTTGATCCCATTGTTTCTCTTGGAGGTGATGATCTAACCGCTTCTCAAGGTACGTCCAATGCCATCCATGCGTGTTCCCTTTGTTGTTTCTCTGGACTTTACTTCTTACGGGAGAACCCAACATATGTGCCAACCGTTTCGGGTTTGCCTATGCTCGAGGTGTAAGTAGATCGGTTACGCAATGAGTATGGGATCCCGGCAATGCACGATATTCCTCCATAGTGGGGGCCGTATCAATGTCATTGAAAGAGAACACTCCGTGCCAGGATTCCAAACCGTCAACATGGCTTTTAATGCGATTTGGACCTTGACTTGCATTAAGGTTGCAATCCTTCCGTACTTCTCTTCAAACTGTACCTTGACCTGATCGGGAAGCAACCTCCATCTATTAGACAGACCCTCGAGGTTGTTCATTTTGACCTCTATTTTGTCAAGATCTAGTGAAGGTATTGAGCTAATGTGAGCCTCGGAAACATCATTTTGCGAGGGTACCGACCAATGAGCTGATTTGGACCAAAGTTTAGCATGCTGAGCCTCTCCTGCCGACTGACTCAAGGATGCAATGATAAAAATGATGGCTATCCTTATCTGAGACTCTTGGTTTGGTAACGCCTGCGGGAAAATTTGTTAGTAAGACAAATTAGGGTAATTTTGAATCATACTGTTGACAGGGTGACACGTACACATTTATCAAAGTAGGAAAATGTGTAGGCGTTTTAGTAGGATTCAAGATTACCCTTAAAAGAAATGAACAAAAGGAAATTAAAGCAGAATAGGGTAAGAGTAAGTATGCCCCTTTTGTCCTATAGTAGGAGACTCTAACAGGAGTAGCGCTACCTATCTGGATAGTTCTATCTTATGAGGCAGTTTACTACGGCTTTCAGCTATCGTGACGGTTTAGCTCAGGATCTAATTTTCTAATAGCCACAGGTTCCCAAATTGCCCCTACTGTAAACAGTAGAGCCCCATCCTACCCCCATGATATTATCGGGAAAATTCCACGGGTATCACGGTAAATAGAACGAGTTTCAATTTGAGCAGAAGCCTTCACGGATACTAATGGGGTAAAACCCACGGGTACCGCTACATGACCCCCTCCTACTTTCCTAAAAGGGTAAGAAAGCCGGGGTTAGGACCATAGTGTGTGAGGACATTGTGTAAGTGTTCAGTGTGTGAAGGGACACTTTTACCTCTTCCCAATTCAAGGGGATTTTATTTTTCCATTTTTTTCCTTTTTTCTTTTTCTTTGAAATGAAGAGCACTGTAGGAGATAGAACAGGCAAAACAAAATAGTTAGTAGCAATAATAATTAGCATATAAGACATCGCCGAGTGAGCCCCTCTAAATATAATTTGATCGGACAAAAATTAAGCCTACTTTTGGACCTCTAGACTGGGGTTGGGTCAATATCGTCCCCAGTGGAGTCGCCAAGCTGTCGCAATGGGATTTTGCGGTCGCCCGAACGATCACTCACCGAAGTGGGAAAGAGTGAGGAGTCGCCACCTTAGTTTTGAGGGGAACTAAAGAAAACCATTTGAGAAGATAAATAAAGAATGAAACCACTTCAAGACAGAGATTCTAGGTTCGGGGTCCGTAAACGGGTGGGGAAGGTGTTAGGCACCCCACCTCGTCCCTTAATAAGGGTAAGTAGATTTAATTTTGCGTCCTTTATAAATTAGTTAGAAGGGCTCGGATGGGAATGTTAGTCCTTTTGGTAAAAGGAATGTTTGATTTTTCACTGATTAGGATCACCCAGATACATAAGTAAATGAGACAACCTTAGTGAATTACTTTTGCATGTTAATTTTACTTGAAAAGGAATGTTTTATTTAAAATTTAATTTAGAAGATCGGATAAGAACTCTCTTCCGAACCTCTTTTAGATATTCATTAAAATTTTGGTTGGGGATCGGATAAGGACTCTCTTAGATCCTATTAAATATTTATTAGAGATTTTAATTTGAGATCGGATAAGAACTCTCCTCAGACCTCTTTTAAGTATTTATTAAAATTTTAGTGAGAATAGGATAAGAACTCTCCTCCAATCTCTATTAAGCATTTATTAAAATTTTAAGCTGAGACCGGATAAGAATTCTCCTCCGATCTCTTTTAAATATTTATTAAAAATTTTGAATTGAGGTCGGATAAGAACTCTCCTCCAATCTCTATTAAGTATTTATTAAAATTTTAAGTGAGACCAGGATAAGAACTCTCCTCAGATCTCTTTCGGATTAGCGAGGAGCACTGGAAGGGTCTTTGCCGATCTCGAATTTCAATTTCAGCTACATGTCACAAGAACCTAAAACTAAGGTTTACGGCATTCAAAAATGCTGGAGATAAGGTTTCTTGATACCCTATGACTAAATGGGTAATACTAAACTTGATTTACCGACCTTCCATGTAGTCATTTCACGCATACCTATTAATGTCCGATTTGTTCTGTCTAGTTTATTTTGGTTTTATTCCTCTTCATGGTATCTTGCGAATTCCGTTCACGTCGGCCTAATAGTTTGGCTATTTTCCGATGTGTTATTCAAGCTTTCTCTTTTAAAAGAGGCCCTTAAGTTGCAGATACCTATATTTTGCACGACCACTTACACGCTACTAGGAGCTAAAAGCTCGTATTGAAATAGCGAAAATTGATGAAATGATGGACCGATCACTAAAGAGATAATTCGAGAGTAACGTTCTTTGAGATTTTTTGCTTAGAATAAACTTAGAAAACGCGTGCGTAAAGAGAACAAAGAAAGTGCGAAAAGTAAGCGCAAATACTTAATAAAGCGATAATATGAACTCTTACGTGAGGAGCCAAATATATTGAAATAAGCGTGAGGTGGTAAATAGTGATGAAGATGGCGGATTGATCGGCTGAGAGTTGATGTCTGTGAGGAGCCAAATGTATTGAAATAACTATGAGGTGGTAAATAGTGATGAAGATGGCGGATTGACCAGCTGAGAGTTGATGTGCATCGTGAAACCGAGAGATGCTTTAGCTAAAAGGTAACGGTAAGAACCGGTGGAAGGAAGTTGAGCTTGAGCAGAGGAAAAGCGAGAGATGGCGAGTATGACGGATAATGAACAAGCTGGAAATGTAGAGTTCCAGTATTCAAAATCTTTTCCAAGAAAACACTCCACGAAAACTAGTTTCAAAAGTCTTTTTAATCACTACAAAGCAGAGTAACAAAGCTGAATGAAGTTTGAGTTCCTCCACGATAATAGCGACCTCTTGTCTATATTTTTGTCCGTCCTTGAGCAGTTTTCATGCGGTATTTATAGGAATCGGGTGCTCCCCATGAAGGGTCGAGGATTTATTTTGAGGAGATGGAGGGTCAAGATTTTGAAATACATGATCGGACGTTCAGGAATTAAAGAGAATCAAAGCGAATGGTGAAATCGCTTCTCGAATATTTGTCCTTTTCCTCTTTTAATCGGCGGTCTTGAGTCCTCTTGTCGGAACGATCGAGGGCTAAGAGTGAAAACGCTGGTATTGTCGTCTTCTCTTTTGATCCAAGGGTTCGGATTCATCCTTACAAGTGAGATCAACGGTGGAGATTGGGATGTACTGGTATCATGACATACCACGGCACTGTCGACGTGCGGGCGATTTTTAGGCGTGCGGTGGAGATCTCGTGCCCACGCTTTAACTACCTCGGCTCACGATTACGGCGGCGGTTATTTGTCTTATTCTTTTGTCTTCCGATCCCTCCCTAGCTCCTATTCCGATCTCTCATGCTGATCTCCTATCTCCGATCTCTATTATCCCTTAATCGATGCGGATTCGGTCCAAGCATTAATTACATCTCGATTCTCGGCGTCCGCCGTTTTCTTCGACATTAAATGCCCATTTCCCCTATATATACCCACATCGCGGAGACATTTTCTTCATCGACTTTCCTCTCTTCTTTTCTTACTTTCCTGTTCATTTGCTCGGTGGAAGTTACGGCTATAAGCGTGGCTTTGATCTTTTAGATGAACTTCTTTACTTACCGTGAAAATTCACGATCCGGTGATCGAATGACCTTCTTGATGATGGTGAGAGGACTGGATTTGATCGATCGTATTGCGGACTTTGGTTGTACCGATCTCGAGTCGCTCTCTTGAGTTCATTCGGCTTCTCATCGCATTGGGTGTTCCGGCGTCTTTCCTCCACATTGGGTGTTCCGGTAGTCGGTTTCGAGTGGTAACATCGGTGGCGATGTCTCTCCTCTTCATGGGAGTCATAGTCACCCCATCCGAGTGCACATCTATCCGATGCCAACAGTAGGTCTCTGGTCAAACACATCTTTTGATTCACCACAAGACTAGGCTTTGACATAGGCCTTTTAGATAGGATGTTCCACGGTCTCTAGAGATCGCCCAAATGATGTAATCACGAAATGTAATCAGATCTCTAGAGATTGCCCAAATGTTGTAGTTAGACCTTTATTGTAGTCCGATCGCTAGAGATCGCCCAAATGATGTATTTTATTTTCAATGCAATCCGATCTCTAGAGATCACGAAATGATGTGATCCAATGTTAGTGTAATCCGATCCTAGAGATCGCCCAAATGATGTAATCCGAACTTTTGAAAATAAAGACTTTATTTTGTCGGTTATCATCTTATTATTTTTGCATTGATTATTTTCCGATCCCTAATGTGATTATCCAATCGATTCTTTACGAATGACACTTAGTGATCCTTTATTCAAAATTTTTAACTTATTATGCGATCTCTAATAAACCGATCTCGGAACATTCGGATATTTGAGAAAAGTGTCGAAACATTTGTCGAGTCCCACCAATCGATCTGTTGCCTAGAACCTCGCGAGCATTAAATGCTCGGACTAGTATAAATAGGGGTGGGAGGGTTAGCCGGTTGTTCTCTCATTCCATTTTCAATCCCCTGCTCACAACTTCGAAGTTCTCTCATTTTCTCCAGTCTCTCCGACGCCGATCAGACTCCGGTAAGGACTTTGATCTTCTTCCTTGTTTAAGTTCTTTGTTTCTTTTAAAAATAAGCGGTGCCGAAGGTCAGAGATCGGCGAGCCCTCCTTCCATTCAGTTCTCATGGTCATCGTCTGACGAAGAAGAGGCAGTCGGGCCCAGCGTGCAACCTAAACCCCCTAGGGTCTCTGCTCCAGGTCGGGGTCGGGTCATACCATCAAGGCTTGCACCACCTTCAAGGAGAGAGACCCTTCCTATAGACGAGCTTCCGTCGGTTCTTTGAGAATCCGATCTGCAATCGTTTGTTCAAGAATACAATATTTGTCCTGATTCATATGAGCTGATCAAGTGCCATGGCGATCTTCGTGTCGATCACTCTTTTGAAGAGAATGACGTGGTCATGGTGTACGAGCAGATTAAAGGCGGTCGAGGTTCCCTCTAGCCGATTTCTATAAGGAGGTCCTAAAACTTCACCGAGCATCCATTGTTCAAATCCACCCCAACTCGTGGCGGATCTTGGTAGCTTTCTGAGGTCTATGCCGAGCTAAGGGAATCAGACCTACGGCTAAGGTGTTCGCCGAGCTGCACAGACTAACTCGCCGAAAGGATGACGAACACTGGTTCTTTCAGTGAAGCCTCGTTGCGGACTCTTTTCCAATCTGCCCTCATCCCTTAAGAATTGGAAGAACCAGGTTCTTCATTACGAGGAGTAAAGATCCGATTGCTTTGAGGACTTTCCTCGTGCTGGTGGTACCAGGGCCCTCGCAGAAGCACATTACCTTGAGTCAAGAGGAAAGCTCAATAGTGATGGAGCTGAAAAGTCGAGCCGCCACTCTAAAATATTCTGTCCAAATGCGGTGACTACCGAATGCACCATTGGACCATACAATCGATCACCGCCGAGATCGCGAACTTCCGCTCTCGACCTCGGCATTGGTATTTTCTATATCTCGATTCTCGGGACCTTAGCGATCTCACTAACCTCTTTTACGTGCGGTATGGCGGGTGGTGAGGGTTCTAGGAAGCGGAAGAAGGAAAGAGATCTCGGAAGGTAAAGGAGATGAAGCGTTGGGCGTCTTCAAACACCGATCCACGAACACAGGGAGATACAAAGAGACCCGCCTCAACCTTCAGTGCCGACCATTGAGGTGTCGGATCTCCTCCTAGATCGGAAGAGCGACCCCGCCTCTCTCGGTTATTCCAAGCACGGAAGGAGCCTTCTCAATCTTACGGGAGGACCTCTTCTCGTGGCGCTCGAATCTTGATCGATGCTTGAAGAATAACCTGGATGTTAGGGAGAACTCCGATTTTGCCAAAGTCACGGGATCTACCATCTTCTTTCAAGAGGATCGGACGGCTATCCCGAGAATGGTCTCGATGATATCTTGACTCGAACCATGAGCCTAAGCGTGGAGTGTCAGTGAACCGGACCATGATTCGGGAAAAGATTCGGCGTGCAGGTAAGAGGTTGGGAAGAAAAATCGGAATTGGCTTCCCTCGATCCCAACTCTCATCCGCTCGGGATTATATATCTCAAGTCGAGGGACGGGCGAAGTACCATGAAGACCGGTGGCGAAAGGTCTCGTGACTTGGCTGAAAGTGAACGGGTTCTCAGAGAAGTCCAGGCACTTCAGGCCAACGAAGCCGCTCAGGTCGCTCAACTTGTAGAGGAGCTTAACGCGAAGGATAAGGAGCTTTCGGAGAAAGACAAAGAGCTTAAGGAAAAGGATGAATAGATGGTGTCGGGAAAATCCGGAGCCTATGTGAATGCTCATAAGGATCTCTTGGCGAACTTCAAAAGCGCTATCTGAAGAGGACTTCTCTTGGATGGACGACTGGCTCCGGGGCGATGGTGAAGATAGTGAGGAGGAGGCGAGGAAGAGAGAGAGAGAGTGAGCAGAATGTAAATCAGTGGGGTGATCCCCAGAATAACTGCTACAAATTATGAAATGAAATGGAATATCTCTTTTGTTCAATGAATGGATGTGATTGGAAAATCTTCGAATTGCCTAAGTATTTGATTGTATGAGCATAGCGAAACATGAACTAAATGCCATTATTAATCTAAGTATAAAAGATCGGAAAGCACAATAAGCATGAGATCGGTGGGGGAGAAATGCTGAACAGGACTTGATTAAAATTGAAAATTTAACTTGAACACTTAAGATCGGAACCCTCGTTAAACCGAACCAAAACTTTAGCTCTTAATCTTCCGAAAAGGAGGTCGGCAATAAAACTGGTAGGAAAAGATCTAGTGCCAGTTCATTTTATTTATCAACAGAGATCAGGAATATACTTGACAGGTCCGGAAATTCGACAACGGGTTTGAGAGGTCGGTAAATGATTTGAGAGATCGGCGAGGCTTAATGAATATGAGGACTCAGCATTAATTCAATTCTGTGAGGAGAGATCGGAAATGTGACCGCCTATCAAAGAGGGATCGGAAACGTGATTAGCTGTTCAAAGAAGAATTTTTATTGATTCTAGGGATCAGCCAAAATATGGTGTCGACACTGCTGTAAGAATTTGATCTTCAAATCAAGGATAAGAAAGGAGCTAAGAACCTGGTAGTAGATCATTCAAGCAAGTTAGTGACACAAGAAGATCCAATTCCTTTGCAGGAACTTTTTCCTGATGAGCAGTTATTTAAATTGCAAGGTATGATCCCTTGGTATGCTGATTTGGTGAATTATTTGGTTACTAAGGTTGTGCCTTTTGATTTGAGTAGAGCTAAGAAAGAGAAATTAAAAAGTGAGGCTAAGTATTATGTGTGAGATGACCCATATTTGTGAAAATTTTGTTTAGATCAAATTATTAGAAGATGTGTTCCTGATAATGAGATTCAATTTATTCTTCCATTTTGTCATGCCTATGCATGTGGAGGTCATTTTGGACCCAAGAGAATAGGTAGAAAAATATTAGACTGTGGTTTTTACTGGCCCACTATATTTCGTGATTCATATTTGATTTGTAAAAATTGTGAACAATGTCAAAGAACAAGAAGTTTAACCCGTAGGAATGAGATGATTCAGAATCTAATACCTGTTTGTGAGATTTTTGATGTGTGGGGTACTGATTTTATTGGTCCATTTCCTTCTTCTTTTGGCTTTGTTTATATATTACTTGCAGTTGATTATGTTTCAAAATGGGTGGAAGCCAAAGCCACTAGGACTGATGATTCTAAAGCTATTATAGGTTTTATCAAGTCAAACATTTTTAGCAGATTTGGAGTTCCTAGAGCTTTAATCAGTGACCAGGGCAGACATTTTTGTAATAGAACTGTTGAGGCATTGTTGAGGAGATATGGTATTTTCCATAGAGTATCTACAGCTTATCATCCTCAAACAAGTGGGCAAGTAAAGAGGTGTCTAACAGAGAGATCAAGTCTATTTTGGAAAAAACAGTGAAGCCAAATAGAAATGATTGGAGCCTTAGACTTGATGATGAATTGTGGGCTTATAAGACTACTTATAAGACACCCATAGGTATGTCCCCTACATATTGGTATTTGGAAAGTTGTGTCTCCTTACTATTGAGTTAGAACATAAGGCTTATTGGGCTGCTAGACATTGTAATTTGGATTTGGATATTGCTGGTGTGGAAAGAAAATCATATTTGCATGAATTAGAGGAAATTTGCCTTAAGGCTTATGAGAATTCTAGGATCTATAAAGAAAAGTCAAAGGCATTCCATAACAAACTAAGGAAGGAGTTTGTGATTGGACAAAAAGTTTTTTGTATAATGCCATATTGAAGCTGATGACTGGTAAGTTGCATTCTCGTTGGATTGGACCCTTTTTTGTTACTAATGTGTTTCCTTATGGTGTAGTTGAAATTCAAAGTTTAGGAACTAACAAAGTGTTCAAGGTCAATAGTCATGAACTCAAGCCATTTTATGAGGCGTTTCAGGAGCATTCAGTGGATTAAGGAGCTTTGCCATGTCGAGCTAACGACGTTAAACAAAGGCGCTACTTAGGAGGCAACCCAGGGTAGCTTGTTAGCCACAATCAAGTTTGTTTTCTTTTCCTTATTTTATTTTATTTTCTGGCTTTTTTTTTCTTTTCTTTTGCATTTGGGCTTTACATTGGGGACAATGTAAGTTTTAAGTGTGGGGGAGGAGAAATTTGTTGCTGCAATCTTTTAATTGTTTAAAAAAAATAAAAATAAAAATAAAATAAATAAATAAATTTGTTCTTATAAGCTTGCTTCATGATTCTATATTAACGTCTGGAGAGAAGTGCTTTATCCTTTGAATGACTTTTCTATTTTAGATTGAATTTTTGAAATTTTAGGTAAGGTAATAGTAACTTTAATGATGGATTTTTCCTCTTCTCCATACCATAGAGCAATTTGTTTTCCTACATAAATCATTTAGGCTTGATTTAATGGTGAAATGATTAGTTATGTGTGCTTTAAACTAGTGTCATGCATATTTCAGAACTTTGTTTAATCTATCAGGGTAGTTTATAATATGTAGATGTATAAATTAGGAGAAATAAAAGGTTGAACTTGAAAATTGCTCCGCTATTTTACTTAAGCAAACTAACCAGGGATCTTCATGAACCCCATGTCGATTCTCAGGCCAAAAGCTAGCTAGGATATGAGTAAGGTACTTTTCAGATGGTGACGGTTGAAATAAGAAATAAATAAAAAAAAAAATAACTGTGACAAGAGAGAAGTACAAAAAAAAGGGCATTTCTATCTCCCCTAAGATTTGCAAAGAGCTATAATTGTTATGCCTTGATAAATTAGCCTTGTGTTTTGGTATGTATTGACATAAATTTTATGAAACTTTAATTGTGTGATCTTAATTGATTTCAAGCCTTTTGTTTTGTGTTGAAAAATTATTGATATATTGGTATGCTGTTGATGGAATTTGTTATGATGGTTATTACCTTACTTGCCTCTTCTTTCAAACTTTTAATCTTTTGTTAGAGAATATTGTGACAGGGTGAAGTTATGGAACTTCTAAGTGGAGTTGATTGAGAGTTTAAGTAATGCTTGAGGACAAGCATGGAATAAGTGTGGGAGAATTTGATAAGTGCATAATTTATTAATTTTACTCCCATCACATTTAGTGTTTCTAGTGTGTTTTTATGCGTAATTCAGTTGATTAAAGTATATTTATCATTTAGGCATATTTTTAGATAGTTGTTGGAATAATTGTGTTAAATGAAGAAATTTTTAGCATTTGACTTTTGCTGTATTTTTCAGGTGTTTCTAAAGTTGTGGGTCTCCAAATTGAGTGCTGTTTAATCCATTGAAAAACTAAGATAGAGCACTACAAATGATAAAGAGGGACCAAATCCCAAATCAGTCTCCAAGGTTGACAAAATGAATTGTGGATCTATTGCAAAAGCCTAGACTTGATGTGTCACAACCAGTTTCAGTATTTATTTTGTATCTGGAGTTTCAGACATCCAAATGAAGCAAGCCCAAGCCCAATTGAACCTTAAGAGCCACCTCTACAACTTCTATGAAGGGCTAGAAGCAAGATAAGGCCATTTTAATTGTCAAAAACAGAAATGAATTTGTCACTATGGGCTAAACTGTCTGTCTAAACCAGTCCCAGTTTTTGGGCCATAACTTTGGTTGTAGACCTCGGATTTGGGCAAATGAGTACTCGTTGGAAAGTTAAGAAATAGGGATACAACTTTCCTGAAGAGGGCAAAGATAGATTCGGAAAGGAAGTCACTTAAAATTGGCCTTGATTTAAGAGACGTGAATGCAGGCTGAAAATTGATCTTTTGAATTTCAAAACTTTTCCTAGTTTGGTTCCTATCTTTGGGATTAGGTTTTTTTTATTATAAATGCGTCTTTGGGCAGCAGCTAAAACAGAACCATTCAGTAGCCTCTTAACCTCAAAAACACCTTTATTCTCCATTCCTTTGTTTTAGATTTCTTCTTTATTTTTCCTTTATTTTTCTGTAAGCCATGAACATCAGTGGCTAAGTTTTTAATTCAGTTCAAGGGATTCAACTTCTTATGTGTGATTTGTGAGACTAGGTTCTTAATTTAATTTATACAAGATAATTGTGCTATCTCAGGTCTAAAGATTATATGCACCGATATGATTTATGATAATGCATTAATAAGAGTAAACTCCATGTGCTTGTCATAAATGTCACTGGTTCGGCCTACTTATCATGCATAAGTGCCTATCATGTTTGTTACATGGCATGAGACTCACCATTCCATCCTATTTACATCTCATATAAATAACTTGGGAACAAACATGATTACAATCTTTCTGGATATGCCATGTCCATATTGTGAAGTATCCTCGATTGTGAACTAATTTATGATACTTTGTGCTAGAAATACTATCACTCATATTCTTAACAACTTAAGAATATAATTTCTAACAAAATATCAATGGACCTTTTCTACAACTCAACTCAACTCAACTAAGCCTTTATCCCAAAAATTTGGGGTCGGCTATATGGATTCGCTTTTTCCACTCTGAACGATTTTGGGTTAAATCCTCAGAAATGTGTAATGCTTCTAAGTCATGCTGTACTACTCTCCTCCAAGTCAATTTAGGTCTACCCCTTTTTTTCTTTCTATCCTCTAGCCTAATGTGCTCTACTTGTCTAACTGGAGCCTCCGTATGTCTACGCTTCACATGACCAAACCACCTCAATCTCCCTTCTCTCAACTTATCTTCAATTGGCACCACTCCTACCTTTTCTCTAATACTTTCATTACGGACTTTATCTAGTCTAGTATGGCCACTCATCCACCTTAACATTCTCATCTCTGCAACTCTTATCTTAGATGCATACGACTCTTTCAGTGCCCAACACTCACTACCATATAGCATAGCCGGTCGTATGGCTGTACGGTAAAATTTTCTTTTTAATTTATTGGGAATCTTACGATCACATAAAACTCCCGTGGCACGTCTCCATTTCAACCATCCGGCTTTAATCCTATGACTAACATCCTCCTCACATCCCCCATCTACTTGAAGGACTGAGCCTAGATATTTAAAGTGATTACTTTGGGACAGTGCCACTCCATTCAAACTAACTCCTTCCCTATCACCAGTTTGGCCTTCACTGAACTTGCAATGCATGTATTCTGTCTTCGTTCTACTTAACTTAAAACCCTTTGACTCTAGAGTACTTCTCCAAAGTTCTAGCTTCCTATTGACTCCTTCTCGTGTCTCATCTATCAGAACAATATCATCCGCAAACATCATGCACCAAGGAATACTCTCTTGTATATGTTTCGTCAGTTCATCAATGGACCTTTTCTATTACACATAAATATATTATGTAAACAGAAAAGTGAAAATGCCTTTTATTAATAAAATATGTACAAGATATATACTAAATAATATGCTCTAAGGCATACTACTAACAGATTAAGTTGTGCGTTCTCTTTTAATTTCAGTTCTTGATTAATTAGATTTTCTTGTTAGAAACTTTTTTCTGACTAAATCTGTCTGTCTTGGCCAAAAACTTGAAACATCAAGAATAATTAAATGAACATAGGATTTTATCCCTATTTACTTAGGGTAACAGATTCCATCTTGATAAACACCTATCTCCATATACAACTAGTAAGAGCCAACACATGCCCATATACCCATACACAAGACAAATAGGAAAGTAGTATCAAACTCAAACCACCTATATACAAGATAACTGTGTAATCTCAGGTCTAAAGATTATATGCACTGATATGATACATAACAATGCATTGACAAGAGTAAACTCCATGTGCTTGTTATAAGTGTCGCTGGTTCGGCCTACTTATCATGTATAAGTGCCTATCATGTTTGTTATGTGGCATGAGACTCACCACTCCATCTTATTTATATCTCATATAAATACCTTGGGAACAAACATGATTATAATCTTTCTGGATAAGTCATGTCCTGTGTAAAATATCCTTGATTGTGAACCAATTTATGATACTTTGTACTAGAAATACTGTCACTCATATTCTTAACAACTCAAGAATATAATTTCTAACAAAATATCAATGGACCTTTTCTATTACACATAAATATATTATATAAATGAAAAAGTGAAATTGCCTTTTATTAATAAAATGTGTACTAGATACATATAAAATGATATACTCTAGGGCATGCTACTAACAAGGTGGGCTTATAAGGTTCAGGTGGAATGTATGGTTTCTCTCCCTCATCTTGCTCACTTTTGCTTTCTTCTTCTTTTTCATTCTTTTTGCTCTCAATTGAATTTTCTTATTTTGTGCTCTCCTTTTCTTCTTTTTTGTTTTCACTCTCTTGACCAAATTTCTTGCCACCTTTTAAAGTTACTACCTTACATTATTCATGAGGGTTCTATTATTGGTTAGGTAGTTTGCCATAGGATTTAGATCTTGATGAGCTTGTTTGTTGAGCCAATTGAGTCTCCAACATACGATTGTGAGCTTGTAATTGATCCATGGTTTGTCTCATGTGTTGCATTTCTTCCTCCAATTTGCTATTCATCTTACTTTGTTCAGCAAAAAATTTCTCCATCATGCTTTCTAAGGTTGGTTTCGGTTCAGGAAGTGGAAGGGGTTGTTGTGCTCTTGATTGATATCCAGGAGGTGGTTGCCTTATGGGCTGAAATTGAGGATGAAACTGAGGACTATTCTGTTGCATATACTACTAGTTTTAAGCATAGTTTGAGCCTTGAACTTGTTGACCAAAAGTTGCTTGGGGTCTCTATCTTGGGTTGTTGACACTAGAATAAGCATTTCCCATAGGTTTCTATTGATAACCTCCTACATAAGTAGCTTGTTCTTGCAATTAGTCATCATTATAAGAAGAGTAATCAACTCCTCAACTTTAGGTTCCATCTGTGTAGGCAACTTGTTACATAGTTGTAGGAGTTGAGACTATTGCCTTTGTTAGTAGTATGCCCTAGAGCATATCATTTTATATGTATCTTGTACATATTTTATTAATAAAAAAAGCAATTTTACTTTTCCATTTACATAATCTATTTATGTGTAATTGAAAAGGTCCATTGATATTTTGTTAGAAATTATATTCTTAAGTTGTTAAGAATATGAATGATTGTATTTCTAGAACAAAGTATCATAAATTGGTTCACAATCGAGGATACTTCACAAAGGACATGACTTATCCAGAAAGATTATAATCATGTTTGTTTCCAAGGTATTTATATGAGATATAAATAAGATGGAGTGGTGAGTCTCATGTCACATAACAAACATGATAGGCACATATACATGATAAGTAGGCCGAACCAGTGACGCATATGACAAGCACATGGAGTTTACTCCTGTCAATGCATTGTCATATATCATATCAGTGCATATAATCTTTAGACCTGAGATAACTCAGTTATCTTGTATATAGGTAGTTTGAGTTTGATACTACTTTCATACTCATACTGTGTATAGGTATATGGGTATGTGTTGGCTCCTACTAGTTATATATGGAGATATGTGTTGATCAAGATAGAATCCGTTACCCTAAGTAAGTAGGGATAAAATCCTATGTTCATTTAATTATTCTTTATGATTCAAGTTCCTGGCCCGGACAAATAGATTTAGTCAGAAAAGAGTTTCTAATAAGAAAATCTAATTAATCAAGAATTGAAATTAAAAGAGAACATAATGTTCATAGAAAATGGAATTTGACGTTAACCATGACTCTAGATGGAATTGGGATTTTATAATGGAGAATTTTTAGTGCATGGTAACGTATGATTAAAGGTTCATTTAAGGTATTCCTTATTACTGATTGGGTGGCCATGGCATGCTATGCTAGGTGTCAACCATGGTCTATGATGTACCTAAAATGTTTTGTAGAAATCATTTAAGGTAAGAAAGAGTTCTAATGATATTATGGGACAATATCATTTATTATTGTCAATAAGTAACGAGCCTAGTAAGTCACACATCTACACAAGTTAATTACCAATTAAAATGTGATTTAATTGATTAATTAAAGAGTTTAATTGATTATTTAAATAGGTTTGGTTTGCAATAAGATTGTAAAGTCCCTAGCACAACTTGAAACCAAATTTAGGTTATTGGATGTATATGTTAGTAGTATGCCCTAGAGTATATAATTTTGAATGTATCTTATACATATTTTATTAATAAAAAGGTAATTTCACTTTTCTGTTTACATAATATATTTATGTGTAATAGAAAAGGTCCATTGATATTTTGTTAGAAATTCTATTCTTAAGTTGTTAAGAATATGAGTGACAGTATTTCTAGCACAAAGTATCATAAATTGGTTTACAATCGAGGATACTTCACAAAGGACATGACTTATCCAGAAAAATTGTAATCATGTTTGTTCCCAAGGTATTTATATGAGATATAAATAAGATGGAGTGGTGAGTCTCATGCCACGTAACAAACATGATAGGCACTTATACATGATAAGTAGGCTGAACCAGTGACGCTTATGACAAACACATAGAGTTTACTCTTGTCAATGCATTGTCATATATCATATCAGTGCATATAATATTTAGACCTGAGATAACATAGTTATCTTGTATATAGGTGGTTTGAGTTCGATACTGCTTTCATACTTGTACTGTGTATGGGTATATGGGCATGTGTTGGCTCCTATTAATTATATATGGAGATAGGTGTTGATTAAGATAGAATCCATTACCCTACGTGAATGGGGATAAAATCCTATGTTCATTTAATTATTCTTGATGTTTTAAGTTCTTGGCCAGGACAGACAGATTTAGTCAGAAAAGAGTTTCTGACAAGAAAATCTAATTAATCAAGAACTGGAATTAAAAGAGAACATAATGTTCATAGCAAATAGGGTTTAACATTAACCATGACTACATCTCGATTTGAGATTTTGTAACGGAGAGATTCTAGTCCATGGTAACATATGATTAAAGGTTCATTTAAGGTATTCCTTATTACTGATTAGGTGACCATGGCATACTATGCTAGGTGTCAACCATGGTCTATGAGATGCCTGAAATGATTTAGAGAAATCATTTACGGTAAGAAAGAGTTCTAATGACATTAAGAGCTAATATCATTTCTCATTGCCAATAAGTAATGAGTCTAGTAAGTCACACATCTACACAAGCTAATCATCATTTAAAATGTGATTTAATTAATTAATTAAAGAGTTTAATTAATTAATTAAAGATGTTTGGTTTGTAATAAGATTGCAAAGTCCCTAGCATGACTTGAAACCAAATCTAGGTTATTGGATGTATATTATAAATTAAATTTATGTTTAATTTGATTAAATATGAATTTAATAATTAGAAATTAATTAATGGAGATTAATTAATTAATTTATATTTGATATAAATTGATTTAAAGAGAAGAAATTATAATTTTGGGTTGAGAACTCAAATTAAAGAGTAAGGGCAAATTGGTCTTTTCACATGGTGATATGTGGCACCATGAAATGGTGACACATGAAACCATATGATCTTGCCTCTTGTTTTTGTATGATGGAAGACCACATATCATGATTTAAATGGAGCTTGACACTTGGCTTCATCGGATTAAATCAAATAATAACAAGATGGGATCTTGTGATGACATGTGGCAAGGGAGTTAGGGTTTGACCTAAATAGATAAAGAGAAGTTATAAAGAAGCCCACCTCTCTTTTCTCTCTTATATGGGACGGCAACATTGCTCTCTCCTTGACCTCTCAATTTCTCAATTGATTTTAGAGAAAAACTAAGATTTCCTCTTGAATTAAATTATTAGAAAGTGTTTCTAATACCTAATACATTCATACAACCTTCACAAAGCATAAACCCCATCTTATAATTGGTCGACAAGGCTTGAGAAGCCAATTTAGGGGCTGCAATTGCTACTTTGGTATGTGCTTGTGGTGGACAAACTAGAGGAACAACATTTGGTATCCTAAGAACATCCTAAGATTGCATCAATTGTGCATCAAGAGGTTAGTACTTAAAAAATCCCTTTTTTAGTTAGGGTTTAATTGAATTAAATGTTAATTCATAATCTTTAATGGCAAATGAAATTTTAATGCATGCTAAAATATGTTTTGGTATGCAATTGGGCATTGGAAATTGATTAGGCTCATAAGAAACTTGGTATGGTGCATGTAACCTTAGAAATAATTTTTGAAATTCAAGGTTCTAATTGAAGGAGCGAAAGCATGGTAATTGGTGCATTGAAGCATTGAATTTCAAAATTTTTCTTCTAGGGTTTAATGCCTCATGCCACATCTCTTAAGTGCCTAATTAATTTTAATGCTCAATTGCATATTAAAATACTTTTAATATGTATTAAGACCTTCATTTGCCATTTAAGATTGTGAATTAACAAATTAATTCAATTAAACCCTAATTTGAAAGAGGAATTTGGGCACTAACTTCTTTGATGCACTATGGATGCAATTGACACCTTTAGGAAGCTCCTCGGACCTCAAGTGTTGTCCCTCTAGATTGTCGACACCAAGATCATCAATGGGAGCCCCCAATTTTGCTTCTCAAGCCTTTGCTAACCAATTATAATTTGGGGTTTTGCTTTTAGAGAAGTTATATGTGTGTATAGGACACTAGAAATAATTCCTAGCAATTTTAATTCAAAGAAACCAAGGGATTTTTCTTTGAATCAAGTGAGAAAATAAGAGAGGAGAATGACACTCCAAAGGTGTTGTCCACTTTGAAGAGAGGAAGAATATTTTTGTTCTTCTTTCTTTCCCTTTTATAATTAGGTCAAATAATTACTTAAACCCTTTTGCACATGTCACCACCACACTGCATCTTATTTTTAATTGACTTAATCTCATTAATCCAGGTGTCAAAGCTAGACTTAATCTTGACTTTGATCATTTTGCATGATAGGAAGACAAATGGCAAGTTTATATGGTGCCATGTGTCACCATCTCATGGTGCCATAAGTCACCATGTAAAATGACCAAATTATCCTTATGTTTTAATTTTGAGTTCTCAACCCAAAATCATTATTTCTCCTCTTTTAATCAATTTATATCAAATATAAATTAATTAATTAATCTCCATTAATTAATTTCTCATAATTAAATTCATATTTAAACACTTTAAATATAAATTTAACTTATACTATACATTCAAGAACCTAGATTTGGTTTCAAGCCATGCTAGGTACTTTGCAATCTCATTGCAAACCAAACCTATTTAATTAATCAATTAAACTCTTTAATTAATCAATTAAATCACATTTCACTTGGTGATTAACTTGTATATGTGTGTGACTCACTAGGCTCATCACTAATTGGTAATGAGATATGATATTAACTCTTAATATCATCAGAACTCTTTCTTACCATAAATGATTTCTCTAAATCATTTTAGGCATCTCATAAACCATGGTTGACACCTAGCATAGCGTGCCATGGCCACCCAATCAGTAACAAGGGATACTGTCACACCCTACTCCTCTGTAAGATGTAACATGATCCCGTAGTACACCTAATGAATTACCGTACTTCGCCTACCGGTAACCCATTAAATATACTATAAGGGATTTTAAATCAATTTTCATGAAATTTAAATCATCGATTAAAATTTGGTGTTATAAAAAATTTTCAAAATTTCAGCAGAGTGCCGGCTGTATTTTGAGAAAACAGTTCTTCAAACCTAAAAAGGAAAACACTCCCAATATGATTTCTCAAATACAACTCCAATAAACTTCATTTCATCTCACAATTCAATCTCAATAATCAAATCAATTTATTTTCAAACCAACCTCATCATAAAAGAAATATTTCATTGATTGCAAGACTCAAAAATTAATATTACAAAACTATACAGGTAAATGAAATCTCTAATTTACATTACAATAATTTACATTTAATTACATAACAAAATATTTTACAAGAGTTTTTATACAACTGCTCAAATAATTTACATACTTATTATTACATGCATACATCAAAACCTATGTACATGGGTATACTTATTATATACCTGGAGCTGACCTGAATGTGTCTTCAAAGAAGCTTACTCAACTGCTCTATGCTCTTTTCACCTGTGAAAGCATGCAAAGCTATCGCTGAGTGGTGAACTCAGTGGTGCACAACTATAATTTAAAACATAGTACAATGTACATTGACAAAATTATAACAATTAATTTGAAAGTCTCGAAATTCAATAAAATTCCCAAAGTCAAAATCTTCATTGCCAAAAATATAAATCATTAGTTAAAATGACTTTGAGCAATAAATTCAATTTATCAAATCACAACTGGGCATTTAAAGTAATTCCAACAATCATGAAAATAAAGATTAATTCCAACAAAATCAATTATGTATAAATCCCATTTGAAATCGAAATTCTTTACTATTTAAAAACCATTATTTATCTCACTAACTATGCAAGACTAATCTGCAAGGGCCATCTTTGGGGTGATTCTAACTCCCTATGGTCGGGGAGGTCGAATCATCGTACACAGTATACACCATAATAATGAAACTTCTGAAATGGCCATAAAAAAATAAAAACTTAGATCTAATCTCTAATAAGAGGAGAACCTAAGCCTGTGCACGTACCATGGTAATCAAAACAAAGCTAACTCCATTGTTTCCTCAACAAATGAGAGAGACGGATAATAACCTAGTCAAGCATCTATAGTGAGATATAAAACAATATCATGAATCTCTTTATCTTTTTTGTGAGCATAAATCACAACACAATTCGACTCAAAGTCAATTCCAATATCCAATAATTTTTATGCTCATCACAATTCAAAGCATAAATTTATATTTTTCCATTGAAAATTGCCCATCACAATTCAAAACATATTCTATCACAATTTTCCAAAACATAATTTATTCAATTCACAACAATGCTTAATACTTGTTGAAATACCATTTCACAAAGTTAAATTCATATATACTATAACAATTTCAATAATCATTGAATTAAATCCAATACTTGATAAAAATAATACGTAAGGAAAATAACTTCATTTAATCATATGAAATATTCAGAACAAAATCAATTAAAAACTAGTTGTGCACAAACCTCTGATGAGTCGCCTCTTAGCCTTGACTCAGTGGGTCTTTTCCCTTCCCAGTGTCTCTTCTAACTAAAACGCACAATTTAAAATGTTTTAGTACTCATTTAAATTGTTTCTAATAATAAGGTTCAATAATTAAATTTTATTAATAATATTCCTTTCATTAGTTAACCTATAATATTGACCTTTAATGCACACTAGGTGAATTAGTTTTAATGTCACTAATATGTTCCATTTTTCATTCCCCACATGTTGATTTATGTTGCTAATTTCATTTCAAAGCTTATTGCATTTTATTGTAATTATTCAGATTTCATGGCCAATGTTTACTATCTATTGGACTAAGCTACAGTGTAAATTTAATAGATTTCTCTTCATTAAATTGTTTCTCATTGGGTTTTCTTTAATTTCCTTTTTGAATCACTCCATTTGGAGTTGTATATCTCTAGTTATGATCAATTAACCATAATTAGGTCAAATCTAAATTTTAGTTTCCTTTTTAGGCATTTTCGGTTCTGATTTTACTAATTTATTTGGACTATTTGTAATCACATTGAGGTCTAGCATTCTTCACAAGTATTGTTGCCCTATGTCTTAGGGACAACCAAAAATTTTGCTTACCATTTTTTCAAGTCTTATAGAATTCTTTATAGATAAATTGTTAACTTGGACTCAGAGGTCCTATATTGGCATGGTTCTCAATTAGGTCAATGGCTTAACCTAAAATTCTAACCTTATACATTTATAATTTGAGGAAGTTGTCTAAAACAATGTTTTAGGTATCTTTTTTAGCTTTCCAAATTAGTATGAATCATTTAGATTGGACACTTCTGGTGGGAGATATGCTTATTTGAATTTTCCGGATTTTATGGTCAATTATGCTAATTCCAGATTTAGTGTGCCAACTTAATTAACTTATTTGACCTAGTTTCCTTATTTTTGGGTTTTGGTCAAATTACCAATATTGTAGATCTATGTCTTTTTGAAATTTTGGGACTGATTTCATGTCATTTGGAGTTCTATGGACCAAGTTATGGTCATTTTACTATTGCTGGTCAAGTTGCACTTATATTGCAAAGTTTAGGTCATTTTTAAGTCAAAGTCAATTCGGCCAGTTTTTGTAACCCAACTTGTGCAAGCATTTTGACTTGGTTCTGGTCATTTCTAGGCTTTTGTGTCTTCATAAGAATTGTAGCTCTATGTCTAATCTTTCCATGGTATACATTTCATGTCATTTGGACCTGTTTTGAGTGAGTTATGGCCAAAAGTGTCACACCTCGGCTTAGTGGGCCCCAGCTCAAGCCCCTCTATGGGTGGCCATCTTGCCGGCGTACCCCTCTAGAGGCCGGCGATGCAACTCAAATCGGTACTGTTCGCTATGGTGGAGTTCAATCCCTTCGCCCTGCAGAGCTAGGATTCGAACCCATATCACCTCACGGGTTTGCTTCGCCTCTTACCAAATTCTTCAATTTGTAAATTTCAACTTTTATGTTTTACACTTCTTCAAATTCCAACAGTAACAGTGTCTAATGGAACAGTGAAGTTGACTCACCAAAACTGAAAATTCTGCTTGTGTTGAGTTACACTTTGAAATGGTATTAACACTTAATGCCAACAAGTTTTAAACACCAAATGTGGTATGTTGGGAGTGCCAAAGTCAATGTACACATTTTTATTCTAAAAGTCAACCTTTTTGTTGACCAATGATGAATAGTGACACCAAAAAAGTTGAAATTTACAAATTGAAGAATTTAAAAGTTTCAAATGCCCTAGTATAGCTAACAAGATTGGTTTGGATAGTTTGGCATGCCAATAGGGTTCAGTTAGCAGTACTGCACATGTCAAAAATGGCATTCTGTGATTTCATGGCTTTTAGCCATTCTGACTTTGTATTGAGACTTGGCCTTGTGCCTGATATTATTCTGACTTGTTGTTACATTGCCTGGAGATATGTATGTGACCGATAGTGTGACGGCCTGAGGTACTAGGTACCCAGTGCCAGTTTACCCGTTATCCAGTCCAGTCATCTAGTGTAGGTTACTTGGGGCAACCAAATGAATAAAAGTGAACAACGTTAATGAAACAATGAATATATCAATACCAAACAAAGAAAGCATACACATTCTATACTCATTTATTTTCTTGCTATTTTCTTTTATTATATTATTGCACCACTAAGCATTATTGCTTAGCGCGTTGCTTTTGCCACACGTAGGTACTGGAGATCCCGATCGCGAGCCCAGTAGACCACAGACTGGGTGAGTCCATCCGGCAGTTCTGCTCAGTGTCCGCGTCACCTCCTCACCTGCAGTGCATTAGTAGGACACTAGATGTCATTTTGTCATTTTGTAATTAACTTTTTATTTTCTCATATGTATTTGGGATTTATGTAATGTATTTTGAGGTTCATGTAAATAATAAAGATTTATGGTCATGTATGGTATTAATTTGAGTATTTAATGGTTGTTTATATATGAGAACCCTGAGAAAGGGATGTTTTGAGAAATGAAAAGGTTGTTGAGACCTGAAATTGACAAATTATTGAGATATTGATATTGAGTTTTGTTGATGATATTGGAGTTGAGAATGAATGAAATTGTATATTGGAAGTGTTTTTAACAGGTTCCGAAGAACTGTTTTCTCCATTTTTAGCCGGTACTCCGCCGGATTTTCCTTAAAATCTTCGGAACCTCAAATGAATAATACTTTTGATAAATGGTTAAAATAAATCATATTTCATAAATTAACTTCAAAAGCATGACACAAATTAAGTAAGGTATATTAGAGTGTGCCAGTACCCCGTGTGGCATTACTTATTCGGGTATACTGTACACGAGTAAGGGGTGTCACAAAAAGACTGATTACTGTTCATATGGTCAAATTCTGAGTTCACATTTTAGGCAATCCAGATTTGGTCATTCTTTTATGTCACTTCTAGGAAGAATTTGGGCAACACTTCTACATGAAAGTTGGCCTATTTTATGTCTAGTTTCACTTCCAGTTGGCCTCATACCAATTGGAGTCACAACTTTATACTTATAACCTAATTTATACACAGCCAACAATCACAACCTGCGTAGGAGAATTTACACTCTCAATTTGGCATTTTTCCTCCTCCCAATACTTCATTATTCATTCTTAGAACTTCTATATTTATTCAACACAATTCCAATAAAATAAATTGAGCAGAATACTCAAGATTTCAAGGTACACAATACTCCATTAATATTCAACATGTATGCTAACCTAAATTCAATATACATACTCACCAAATTGTCACATACACTTCCATAACAAATATACACATACTACCCTCAATTAAACTTTATCATATTTCATGAATAATTTTCATTAATTCACATACAAATTCAAGGGTTTACAAGCTGCCAACCATGGCAGTTTACTAAGGTATTCAATTCCCTTTTTAAACTCCTAATTTCAAGCACTAACATATATATACATGGGCATTAACTTGCTACACTTGAAATTGAATTAATCAACCTTAATTTCCATCCATTAGAGGTAGGAAAAACTCAAGCACATCAAGCTTTCGTGGCTGCCAAAATTAGCTCAATCCAATTACCCAACAATTCATGAATATTTCTTTATCAAACATCATCCCTCACCTTAAACATCATTTGGCCTAAAGAAAGGAGGAGTAATTGGACACTTACCTCAAGTTGAGCTTGTCAAAACTTCTCCAAATCTCTCTCTTTCAGCTGTGAATAACCTTTTCTAAGTGTGGTGATCAATTTTAATTAAGCAATCAAGTGGAAAAAGGGCTCACTTCATGGTTGCATGGAGAGGTTAAAGATTTTGGCCATGGGAGTTTTCTTTGGGATGCATTTGGCTGGTTCAATTGCTGGAGATTGAAGATGATGTTCAGCTGTCCAAAGTGCTTTATATAGGTGTCCCACAATGTGTGTTAGTGGAGCACTAACTTTAGGAAATGACTTATTTAATTAAAGTTACTAAATGTACAAATTTGCCTCATTACTTTCACTATTTACATTATGTACCACATTTTTATTTTTTATGATATTTTCAAAGTGTAATATCACTTATTTTTAATGGACATTGAGGTCAAATGACCGAAATGCCCCTCTTCAGGTTCGTTCCCGATTTTTTGGTAACACCAATTTTTGTCAGTTTCTTGATTTTTCACTTTTATTTGTACCAATTTATTAATTTTCTTTGACATTTATAATGTCAATTGCACCTCATTTGGCCTTTAATTATGTCTCAAAAATTATTTCTGAGGGTCCCCCGTAGTCCTGGGGTTGGCTATTGCCTGCGCTGAACTTTCCGGTGCGATCACCCATCATTTCGGTGCCGACTCATTTAACTTAGTTTCACTTTCTCTCTTTTATTTTTCTTTAATTTTTCTTGTATTTCCTTTTTATTTATTTCATCATTTTATGCTTATTTATTATCACTGAAGTATAGTTCCAGACATCCTGACTTGTCCGGACCGACATTAGGTCACCGGAGTAGTCGAATGTATGGACTACGTAAAGTGATGGCATTACAATTCTTCCCCCCTAAATAAAAATTCTACCCTCAAAATTTACCTGATGTATCTGTTACTTCCTTGCTTCCTCATTTCTTTGAGTTGTTTCATCAATATCTAGGTTTGGCTCGTCTCTAGCCTTCATGGCATACACCCGTGGTGTCACCCTAACTTCGAGCCTTTTGACCGTCTCAGAAATAGCCTTCTGTGAAATCTCAGTCGTCTCTGCTCTGACTGCACCTTACTGGATACTGTGCCCCACCATTGATACGCATTATCTTGGAGTAGAGACATAGCACCCTTTAGGTTCTGTTCTGACCAATTCTCATACTTACTTTCCTATTTACTTCTCTTTCCATTCCACAACTTAACTTTAATTAGTCCATTTCTCGGTCTTATCTTCTTCCTTGACTCAATTCCTTGACTCGACTGTCGAGTCAAAATTTAGCACTGCTTATCACCCCTAAGAAATCCACTATACCTCAGTATTACTCTGATTTGGCCCTCTAACCATTCTATTCAACCCTTTTAATAATATTCGTAACATTTATTTATTACATTTGAACCAGCTATTCAAATTTTCACTTCCACGACTCTTTTATCTATCAATATTCTATAACTTATTCCTTTTGTACAAAATTATAACCTTTCGATATTCTAACTTTTGAGTTTTAAATGCCTAAATAGGATTTCCAAACTCATTTCTAACAATAAAATTCTGTCATGGCATAACTATACCAAAACAGATGCCGTTGGCAATTATTCTCCTCTTGGTGTACTATCGAGTAATACGTAGCTCTACACAATAATCTCAAGTCAGTACTGTAATCTGCAGCTTACAGTACAAACATCAAGAATATTGCATAGTTACTACGATACATTCCAATAGATTAAATTTTCCTATATCTTATCCTTCTGGAGTCCACTTATATCCTAAACTTATTCTGATTATAATATCTATTGATAATTACTAACTGTAACATCTTTACCCTCGACTAGAGTAAGTCTATTACTACAACTTACTTTTAGGTCCTTTTGCCTTACATTAAGTAGGCTTATCAATTAGCTTTATAATTTGTGGTGTGTTAGAAAATACATTTAGCTGAAAATTCTTTCAAAATTAATGTTAATCATACTTGTTATCATAGTTTTTATCCTAAAGGACTAGTCACTAATGCATTAAAATTTATTCCCCTATAAAGGAATAGCAACAGAACATATAATTCTAACACTAATATACAAATAAGTAGTGCTGGGATCAAAGAATAACTAATTATTTTTTTCAAAAAATTAAGAACTTACCAGCAGCTAAATCCAAAGTTTCTACTCTTTCCCCTTGGCGCATAGTGGATGCTCTGACTGGTGCGCTACTATGTTCGGGTTGATTTATTGAGCTATGATTACGAGGAGTACCAACTCTATTTCTATCTCAACCTCTACTGACTGTCTGTGAACTTTGGAGAGCAGTTCGAGGTGCTCTAGTACAATCTCTAACAAAGTGTCCAAGCTTTCCACAATTATAGTAGGCTCCAGTGGCTTTACGATAAATACCACCATGTAGTTTGCCACAAGAGTTGCAGATGCGAGGAGGATATGAACTTTTAGTTGTTCGATGACTGGACCTTGGTGGCCTCTGCCCTGAAGATCCGCCTCTATCAGATCCATAACCACTAGGCTCTCCAGTGTTCTTCATTTTTCCTAATTTACTATTTAAACTTTGATCACCAGGTCTTTCATTCTTCTCTATTTCATATTGCCCTTGTGGGTGTTGGGTTTGTGCTTGAGCTTGAGCTGACAGTGTATCAGCCATTTGTTGAAAGAAAGTGGCCATCTGCTTGCCATTTGTGCAGTAATTTGTACAAGTGGGGCTGGTAAAGTCAAGCTTCCGACTCTTTGAGGGGCTGGGGCCTCACCTTTTACTTCCGCTGTCACAGACTGTTCTATTGTCTCATCCTTCTCTTCCATATCTTTTCACAGGATTTTCTATTTCCTGTACAATCAACACAAGGAGATTTCTCTCCATTAGTTCATATTTATGATGTAAATGTACTACATGTATCAAACATTTGAGCAGTTGTATTTATCGATAAAAAGATTTCAAATTCATAGTTCAAAATTTAATTTAAAACTATTGCTCTGATACCACTAAACATATCACACCCTACTCCTTTGTAAGATGTAATATGATCCCGTAGTACACCTAATAAATTGCCGTACTTCACTTACCAATAACCCATGAAATATACTAAAAAGGATTTATTCAATCCACAACAATGCTTAATACTTGTTGAAATACCATTTCACAAAGCTAAATTCATACACACCATAACAATTTCAATAATCATTGAATTAAATTCAATACTTGATAAAAATAATACGTAAGGAAAATAACTTCATTTAATCATATGAAATATTCAGAACAAAATCAATTAAAAACTAGTTGTGCACAAACCTCTTATGAGTCGCCTCTTGGCCTTGACTCAGTGGGTCTTTCCCCTTCCCAGTGTCTCTTCTAACTGAAACACACAATTTAAAGTGTTTCAGTACTTATTTAAATTGTTTCTAATAATAAGGTTCAATAATTAAATTTTATTAATAATATTCCTTTCATTAGTTAACCTATAATGTTGACCTTTAATGCACACTAGGTGAATTAGTTTTAATGTCACTAATATGTTCCTTTTTTCATTCCTCACAAGTTGATATATGTTGCCAATTTCATTTCAAAGCTTATTGCATTTTATTGTAATTATTCAGATTTCATGGCCAATGTTTACTGTCTATTGGACCAAGCTAAAGTGTAAATTTAATAGATTTCTCTTCATTAAATTGTTTCTCATTGTGTCTACTTTAATTTCCTTTTTGAATCACTCCTTTTGGAGTTGTATAGCTCTAGTTATGGTTAATTAACCATAATTAGGTCAAATCTAAATTTTAGTTTCCTTTTTAGGCATTTTCGGTTCTGATTTTACTAATTTATTTGGACTATTTGTAATCACATTGAGGTCTAGCATTCTTCACAAGTATTGTTGGCCTATGTCTTAGGGACAACCAAAAATTTTGCTTACCATTTTTTCAAGTCTTATAGAATTCTTTATAGACAAATTGTTAACTTGGACTTAGAGGTCCTATATTGGCATAGTTCTCAATTAGGTTAATGGCTTAGCCTAAAATTCTAACCTTATACATTTATAATTTGAGGAAGTTGTCTAACACAATGTTTTAGTTCTCTTTCTTAGCTTTCCATATTGGTATAGCTCATTTAAATTGGACACTTCTGGTGGGGGGTATGCTTATTTGAATTTTCTGAATTTTATGGTCAATTATGCTAATTCCAGATTTAGTGTGCCAAATTAATCAAGTTAATTGACCTAGTTCTCTTGATTTATGGGTTTTGGTCAAATTACTAATATTGTAGATCTATGTCTTATTGAAATTTTGGGACTGATTTCATGTCATTTGGAGTTCTATGGACCAAGTTATGGTCATTTTACTATTGCTGGTCAAGTTGCACTTATATTGCAAAGTTTAGGTGATTTTTAGGTCAAAGTCAATTCAGCCAGTTTTTGTAACCCAACTTGTGCAAGCATTTTGACTTGGTTCTGGTCATTTCTGGGCTTTGGTGTCTTCATAAGAGTTGTAGCTCTATATCTAAGCTTTCCATAGTATAAATTTCAGGTCATTTGGACCAGTTTTAAGTGAGTTATGGCCAAAAGACTGATTACTGTTCATATGATCAAATTCTGGGTTTACATTTTAGGCAATTCGGATTTGGTCATTCTTTTAGGTCACTTATAGGCAGAATTTGGGCAACACTTCTACATGAAAGTTGGCCTATTTTATGTCTAGTTTCACTTCCAATTGGCCTCATACCAATTGGAGTTACAACTTTACACTTATAGCCTAATTTATACACTGCCAACAATCACAACCTGCATAAGAGAATTTACACTCCAAATTTGGCAGCACTCCTCCTCCCAATACTTTAATATTCATTCTTGGAACTTCTATATTTATTCAACACAATTCCAGAAAAGTAAATTGGGCAGAATACTCAAGATTTCAAGGTGCACAATACTCTATTAATATTCAACATGTAAGCCAACCCAAATTCAATATACATACTCACCAAATTGTCACATACACTTCCATAACAAATACACACATACTGCCCCCAATTCAACTCTATCATATTTCATGAATAATTTTCATCAATTCACATACAAATTCAAGGGTTTACAAGCTACCAACCATGGCAGTTTACTAAGGTATTCAATTCCCTTTTTAAGCTCCTAATTTCAAGCACTAACATATATATACATGGGCATTAACTTGCTACACTTCAAATTGACTTAATCAACCTTAATTTCCATCCATTAGAGGTAGGAAAAACTCAAGCACATCAAGCTTTCATTGCTACCAAAATTAGCTCAATCCAATTACCCAACAATTCATCAAGTTTTCTTCATCAAACATCATCCCTCACCTTAAACATCATTTTGCCTAAAGAAATGCGGAGTAATTGGACACTTACCTCGAGTTGAGCTTGTCAAAACTTCTCCAAATCTCTCTCTTTCAGCTGTCAATATCCTTCCCTAAGTGTGGTGATCAATTCTAATGAAGCAATCAAGTGGAAAAAGGGCTCACTTCATGGTTACATGGTGAGGTTAAAGATTTTGGCCATGGGAGTTTTCTTTGGGATGCATTTGGCTGGTTCAATTGCTGGAGGTTGAAGATGATGTTCAATTGTCCAAAGTGCTTTATATAGGTATCCCTACAATGTGTGTTAGTGGAGCACTAACTTTAGGAAATGACTTATTTAAATAAAGTTACTAAATTTGCAAATTTGCCTCATTACTTCCACTGCTTACATTATGTACCACATTTTTATTTTTCATGATATTTTCAAAGTGTAATATCACTTATTTTTAATGGACATTGAGGTCAAAAGTCAACTCTAGGTGTCAAATAACCAAAATGCCCCTCTTCGGGTTGCATTCCTAATTTTTCGATAGCACCGATTTTTGTCATTTTTTTTATTTTTTAGCTTTATTTGTACTAATTTATTAATGTTCTTTGACATTTCTAATGTCAATTACACCTCATTTGGCCTTTAATTGTGTCTCAAAAAATTTTTTCGAGGGTCTCCCGCAGTCCTAGGGTCGGCTATTGCCTGCACTGTAACTTTCCGGTGCGGTCACCCATCGCTTCCGTGCCAGCTCATTTAACTTAGTTTTACTTTCTCTCTTTTATTTTTCTTTAATTTTCTTGTATTTTCTTTTTATTTATTTTATCATTTTATGCCTATTTATTATCACTGAAGTACAGTTCCAGACATCCTGACTTGTCCGGACTGACATTAGGTCACCAGAGTAGTCGAATGTATGGACTACGTAAAGTGAGGACATTACAGATACCTTAAATGAACCTTTAATCATAATGTTGCCATGCACTAGAATCTCTCTGTTACAAAATCCCAATTCGAGCTGGAGTAATGATTAATGCCAAACCCCATTTGCTATGAACATTATGTTCTCTTTTAATTCTAGTTCTTGTTAATTATATTTTCTTATCAGAAACTCTTTTTTGACTAAATCTGTCTGTCCTGGCCAAGAACTTGAAACATCAAGAACAATTAAATGAACATAGGATTTTATCCCTATTTACTTAGGGTAACGGATTCTATCTTGATCAACACCTATCTCCATATATAACTAGTAGAAGCCAACACATGCCCATATACCCATACACAGTACAAGTATGAAATCAGTATCAAACTCAAACCACCTATATCCAAGATAACTGTGTTATCTCAGGTCTAAAGATTATATGCACTGATGTGATACATGACAATGCATTGACAAGAGTAAACTCCATGTGCTTATCATAAGCGTCACTGGTTCGGCCTACTTATCATGTATAAGTGCCTATTATGTTTGTTAATTGGCATGAGACTCACCACTCCATCTTATTTGTATCTCATATAAATACCTTGGGAACAAATATGATTACAGTCTTTCTGGATAAGTCATGTCCTTTGTGATGTATCCTCGATTGTGAACCAATTTATAATACTTTGTGCTAGAAATACTACCACTCATATTCTTAACAACTTAAGAATATAATTTCTAACAAAATATCAATGGACCTTTTCTATTACACATAAATATATTATGTACATGGAAAAGTGAAATTACGTTTTATTAATAAAATATGTACAAGATACATATAAAATGATATGCTCTAGGGCATACTACTAACAATCTCTATAACACCCCTATGTTCGGTAGTGCGTTCTACTGTTCCGGTGACCAGTGTTGTCCGTGCAGCTAGGATGCCTAGAACTACACTTCGATATGAGTGAGGAGACATAAAATAATGAAATACAAGAAAAGAAAATACAAGAAAAACAAAGGAAAAATAATAGCAAAGAAATGTAACCAAGTTAAATGAGCCGAGAACCCTAGCGATGGGTGACCGCACCGGGAAGTCGCGGCGTAGACCGTTGACTAGCCCTGGACCGTAGGAATCCCTGGAAAATATTTTTAGGACTTAAATAAATGTCTATTGAAGTATAAATGCCATTAGAAATATCAAAGAAAAATTAATTAATTAGTACAAAGAAAAAGTGAGAAATCGAAAAACGGACAAAACCCGGTGTTACCGAAAAATCGAGAATGCAACCCGAACATGGGCATTGTGTTCATTTGACACCCCGAGTTGTCTTTTAGCCTAAATATCCATTAAAAATAAATAATATTACACTTGAAAAATGTCATGAAAAATTAAATTAGTGGTACATAGTTTAAATAGCAAAAATTGGGAGCTTAATGTGGGAATAAGGAAAGTTATGAATAAACAATCATTAAATATCACTTAGTGCTCCACTCACACCTAAAGTGGACCACTTACTCTTCATTTTGGACAGCAGAATTCACCTTCTTCAACCTCTCAAAATTCCAACCGAAACCAAAGAAAATGGAAGAGAGAAGAATCCTCCATGGCCATCCATTGCCAAGCTCCATGCAACCATGATCCAAGCCATTTTTCCACTAGCTTCCTTCACAAAAATTGTTCTACACCACTTGGGCAGTAGATAGGCAGCAAGAAGATCAAGTTTAGTCAAGGTTTTGAAGAGTTTCCAAAGTGGTAAGTTTGTATTTTTGGTTATTGCTTCATTAAAGTTTGTGAGGAGGTTATGGGTACTTGAATTGTGGAAAGAATTTTGGAGTTTGATGTTCTAAGGGAGATATTTATTTTTGGCAGCCATGGAAACTCTTTGAGGACAGTTTATTCTTGCTTGTAAATGGTAAATTAAAGGGTTGATTAAATGTTTATGTGTGGAGGAATTAATTTGGGTGATGTATACTTAGTATATGTGAATGTGTATTTGAAATTGAAAGCTTGGAAATTAATGGAATGTAAATGCATGAATCGGCAGCTTGGTTTGGTGAACCATAAAAATGTTATTTCATGTTGGTTTATGGAATATTAATGTTGAATTGTAGTAGTTGTTATGGCAACTTGGGTATATGTGTGATGGTGTGAGGTTGGACATGTAGATGAGCATGAATAGGTGATTAAATTATTGTAATTGAGTTTGACAAATTCTGCACTTTATGGTGTATGTTGAATGTGATTGTAAGCTGCCAAAATGATCAACAATATGTGGTAAAATATGTTTAGGTTAGGGCACAAACCAGAATTGGCATGAAGGTGAAGTTTGGTAAGTGTTAAAAGTGATGTTTGATGAGTAATAAAGGAAATGCAATAGGGCAGTTAGGTTTTGGGCCTAGAACCTTAAGAGTGTGGCTCCAATTGGTATGAGACCAATTGGAGGTGAAACTAGGCACAAAATGTGCCAACTTTCATGAAGGAAGCTTGCCAAAATTCTGCTTGTAAGGTAACTTGAAAAATGACCAAATTCGGATTAGTGCAATTGAGGCCTGAAAATTTACCATTTGGGCAGCAGTTAGTGTTTTGGCCATAACTCACGCAAAACAGGTCCAATTGACCTGCAATTTTGACCATGAATAGTTAAGACCTATATCTACAGGTCTTATGAAGACACCAAAGCCCATAAATGACCATAAGCAAGTCAAAAAGCTTGCACAAGTTCGGGTCCAAAAACTGGCCGAACCTAAAATGACCTAAAGTGACCAATTTTGGTACATTCTGATCAGCAATAGTAAAATGACCATAACTTGGTCTACATAGCTTAGAATGACCTGAAATTTTGCCCCGCATGCAATAAGACATAGATCTACAAGTTTGTAGTTTTGAATGAAACCAGAAAACCGAGGGAACTAGGTCGTCCGGCTAGGTCAAACTAGTATCCTGGAATGCAGCAAATTGCAATAAAACGCAATATACATGGAAATGAATTGGGTAACATGTAAAAACCCTAAAAGGCTACAAATGTGACATATTGGTAACATTAAAACCTAATTTGCCTAGAATGCATCGAGGGTTGACATATTAGGCTAACTAAGCAAGTAATAGAATTCAGTGAATTAATTATCAAGCATTATCGTTAGAGACAGCTTAAATGAGTATTAAAACACTTCAAATTGTATTTCTCAGTTAGCAAAGACTCAGGGAAGGGGAAGGAAACACTGAGTCAGAGCCAAGAGACAGTTATCAGAGGTTTGTGCACAACTAGTTTTTAACTAATTTTGTTTGAATATTTCATATGATTAAATGACATATTTTTCTTATGTATTATGTTCAGCAAGCATTGGATTTAATTAAATGATTATTGAAATTGTTATAGTATGTATGAATTTAGCTTTGTGAAATGGTATTTGCACAAGTATTAAGCATTGTTATGGATTGAATAAATTATGTTTTGGAAAATTGTGATAGAACATGTTTTGAATTATAATGGTAATTTTCATGGAAAAATGCAAATTTATGAATTGAATTGTGATGAGCATAAAAATTATTGGATATTGGAATTGACTTTGAATCGAATTATATTGTGATTTATGCTCACTAAAAGGATTGTGATATTGTTTTAGATCTCACTATAGATGCTTGACTAGGTTATTACCCGTCTCTCTCATTTGTTGATAAGACAATGGAGTTAGTTGTGTTTTGATCACCATGGTACGTGCACAGGCTTAGATTTTCCTCTGATTTGAGGTTAGATCTAAGTTTTTTTTTTTTTATCGTTATGGCCCTTGCGGAAGATTCATTATTGTGGTGTGTACTGTGCACGATGATTCGACCTCCCCGACCATAGGGAGTTAGAATCTGATTCGACCTCCCCGACTATAGGGAGTTAGAATCACATCGAATATGGCCCTTTCGGATTAGTCTCGCATAGTTAGTGAGATAAAGAATGATTTTTGAGATAAAGCATGATTTTTGAGATACAACATGATTTTTGAGACACAGCATGATTTTTGAGATACAGCATGGTTTTTGAGATACAACATGGTTTTTGAGACACCGAATGCTTTTTAAACAGTAAAGAATTGTGATTTCAATTATGATTTATGTATAATTGATTTTGTTGGAACTACCTTAAATGATTAGTCATGATTTGATAAATCGAATTTCGTGATCAATGTCATTGTATACAAATGATTTACATTATTGGCAATGAAATATTTTGAGTTTTGGAATTTGATGAGTATTCAGATTTCCAAATTATTTACTGTAAATTTTGTCAATGTATATTATACTATGTTTAAAATTATAGTTGTGCACCATTGAGTTCACCACTCAGCGATAGCTTTGTATGCTGTCGCAGGTAAAAGGAGCATAGAGCAGTGAGTAAGTTTCTTTGAAGACACATTCAAATCAGCTCCAGGTATATCATAGGTATACCCATGTACATAGGTTTTGATGTATGCATGTAATAATATGTATGTAAATTATTTGAGCAGTTGTATAAAAACTCTTGTAAAATATTTTGGTATGTAATTAAATGTAAATTATTGTAAATGTAAGTTTGGGATTTCATTTATCTGAATAGTTTTGTAATATTAATTTTGAGTCTTATAATCAATGAAATGTTTTTTTTATGAGGAGATTGATTTGATTATTGAGATTTGAATTATGAGTGCAAATGAAGTTATTGAAGCTGTATTTGAGAAAACATATGGGGAGCATTTTCTTTTGCAGGATTGAAGAGTTGTTTTCTCAAAATACAGCTTAATCGATGATTTAAATTTCATGAAAATTGTTTTAAAATCCCTTGTAGTATATTTAATGGATTATCGGTAGGCGAAGTACGGTAATTCATTAGGTATACTACGGGATCATGTTACATCTTACAGGGGAGTAGGGTGTGACAATCTCCTACTAGCACTAGAGCCATTCATTACAATATCTTAGACCCATCTTCTCAAGATGTCGGTCTAACTGAGTTTGTCACATAGGCTTCGTGAATGGATCAGCTAGATTTTCAGCTGATGCTATTTTCTGCATGGCTATATTGCCTCGCCCAACTATCTCTCTGATAATGTGGTAGCGCCTTTCTATGTGTTTGAATTTCTGGTGAGCCCGGTGTTCCTTGGCCTATATGACCGCTCCATTGTTGTCATAATAGAGAGGAACTCCTGACTCAATGAAAGAAACCACTGCAAGTTCTATCACGAACTTCATTATCCAAACAACCTCTTTTGCAGCTTCTGATGCAGCAATGTACTCGGCCTCTATAGTGGAATCAGCAGTTGTACTCTGTTTGGAACTCTTCTAACTGACTGTACCTCCATTACAAATGAATATAAACCCAGAGGTAGACTTTCTATCATCGATATCTGATTGAAAATCAGAATTAGTATAACCATCCAATTGCAAGTCACCACCTCCATAAATCAAGAATAAATCCTTAGTTCTTCTCAAGTACTTAAGGGTATTCTTGACAGCTATCCAGTGTTCCAAACCTGGATTGGATTGAAACATGCTAGTTAAACTAACAGCATATGCGATATCCGGCCTAGTACATATCATTGCATACATCAAACTTCCAATAGCTGAAGCATATGGAATCTTGGCCATTTTATCTCTTTCTTCTGGTGTCTTTGGAGACATCTCTTTAGAAAGGTGGATACCATGTCTCACTGGTAGCAATCCTCTCTTGGAATCAAGCATGTTAAACCTCTTTAACACCTTTTCCAAGTATAGACTTTAGGATAAACCAATTATTCTTTTTGCTCTATCTCTATAGATGTGAATTCCAAGAATATAGGTTACCTCCCCTAAGTCTTTCATGGAGAATGTATTTGACAACCATACCTTGACAGTTGTCAACATACCTATGTCATTACCTATCAATAGAATGTCATCTACATATAAGATAAGGAAAATGACAGCACTATCACTAACCTTCTTATATACACATGGTTCACCCACATTTTTTATAAAACCAAATGACTTAATGGCTTCATCAAAACGGATATTCCAATTCCTCAAAGCTTGTTTTAACCCATAAATGGATCGTTTTAGCTTGCACACCTTGGAACTATCTTGGGATTCAAAACCCTTAGATTGTTCCATGAAAATGTTTTCATCAATGTATCCATTGAGAAAAGCTGTTTTGACATCCATCTGCTAAATCTCATAATCATAGTATGCAGCTATTGCTAATAGAATCCTAATTAATTTAAGCATGGCAACAGGCGAGAAAGTCTCCTCATAGTCGATTCCTTGCCTTTGGCGAAACTCTTTCGCAACTAGCCTTGCTTTATAGGTCTCTACCTTTCCATCAGAACCAATTTTCTTCTTGAAAACCCATTTATTCTCTATAAGTACAATACCTTCAAGTGGGTCAACAAGGTCCCAAACTTGGTTCTTAAGCATGGAATCAATTTTGGATTTCATAGCTTCAATCCATTTTGAAGAGTCTATATCTGATATAGCTTCTTGATAGGTAAGTGGATCATCTCCATTATCTATTTTTTCTTTAGTAAACAACTCTTGTTCATCTTCATGAAGAAAACCATATCTCACTGGTGGGTGAGATATCCTAGTCGATCTGCGAGGAATTACTATAGATGTTTCATCAATAGGTGTATATTGACTAGATGGATCTATATCCATTTGATCTGTTGGTTGGTCAGAATTCTTCAATTCTAACTCTATTTGCCTTCCTTTGCCACCTTCTTGAATAAACTGTTGTTCAAGAAATATGGCATCTCTGCTTACCACAACCTTTTACGATGTAAAAAAATAAAAATAATATCCAAAACTTTCTTTTGGATATCCAACAAATTGTCCTTTTTCTTATTTGGTTTCTAATTTATCAGTGCTCAGCTTTTTAACATAAGCTGGACAACCCTAAATCTTAACATGCTTAAGACTCGGTTTTCTTCCATGCCACATCTCATAAGGTGTGGAAGAAACTGATTTTGATGGAATCCTATTCAGAATATGCAAATTTGATTCTAATGCAAATCCCCAAAAGGAGATTGGCATGTCAGTATAGCTCTTCATACTGCGTATCATATCTAATAGGGTACGATTTCTCCTTTCAGATACACCATTCAATTGTGGCGTTCCTAGAGGAGTAAGTTGGGAGATAATGCCATGCTCTTTCAAGTATTCATCAAATTCAGTACTCAAGTATTCACGTCTATGATCTGATCAAAGAGTTTTAATATTTTTTCTTGTTTGATTTTCTACTTCACATTTAAATTCTTTGAACTTTTCAAAAGATTAATGTTTGTATTTCATTAAATACAAATACCCAAACCTTAATTTATCATCAGTAAAGGTAATAAAGTAATGAAAATCGCCTCTAGCCATTTCCTTAAATGGACCACATACATCACTATGTATCAATTCCAAAATAATTTTAGCTCTTAACCCTTGTCCAATAAAAAGTGATTGATTTATTTTTCCTTGAAGGCAGGATTCACAATTTGGAATAGGTTTAGAACCCAATAAGGATAAAATCCCCATTTTCTCCAGCTTTGCAATCCCATCTTCTGCAACATGACCTAATCTTAAGTACCAAATATATTTTGAATTTGAGTTGATTTTCATCATGGCATTACATTCATTTAGATTACTATACTCTGGGCAGTTCCTTTTTCAGTGCCCATCCTTCTAACAATGGAAACACTTTCCCTTGCCTCTATCTGCTTCGGTCTTGCCCTTTTGTTTGGCTATCTTCTTGGAAGGTCTAGGAATTTGAGGTTTCTTATTCTTATTGCCCTTATTCTTTTTGGACTTTCCAATAGAAGAAAAAGATATAATCAAAGCCAACTCTTTTCCTTTATTGCCCGGCATATTCTTTTGGGCAATAACCAGCATGTTAAGCAACCCAGCCAGAGTACACTCTTGCTTTATGGAAATTTGTCACAAAATTCCCAAACGGCTAAGGCAAGGACTGAAGGATCAAATTCATCTGCAGTTGGAAATCCATGTGAAAGTCAAGATGTTCCAGCTGCTCAATAAGCCGAATCATCTTATGGACATGATCTCCTATATTTTTTCCCTCAGACATCCTCATGCGGAATAGCTGTCTAGATATCTCATACCTAGCATTCCTGTTGTGCTCACCATACAACTCTTGCAGGTGAATGAGGATCTCACTTGCATTCTACATATTTTCATGCTGCTTCTGTAACTCATTACTCATAGAAGCAAGCATGTAACATTTGGCTCTCATATCATGCTCCTTCCACTTGTCTAATGTATCTAGTTCCTTTTGAGTGGCGTCTGGAGGTAAGGGACCAGGAACCTTTGAGTCTAAAGCATATCCAACATGTTTTAGGTTTAGGACAAGTTTTAAATTTCTAAGCCAATCAGAAAGATTAGGTCCCGTCAACCTGTTGTGATCAAATATGTTCGCAAGGATATTGGATGGTGGTGGTTGTCGTGTGCTCATTATTATCAAAAATTAACTGCAGAAAATAATTAGATTAATTAGTAAATGTATCAAGTAATTAACCAATGTGATTATGGTCTTTTAATCAAATTGGTCATCTCACTAACTTGGCGAATCCTACACTTCCAAAGTAGGAAACGGAAATCCTAGTTGGATGGATTTCTAGTGGGTGACTAAATTCTTATAGTCTTATTGATCATCCTCAAGCACATCCATGATTGAAATTACAATAAACTATAAGTGAGCAACTCCTTGCCCATCACATCTCATATGAGGTTCAATCATTTATCTAGCCTTTAATGCTCAAAATCTCAAGCACATCCATTATTGATTTTTCTTACATTTGTTAAGTTGATCCCATTGAGCTAGTAAACATGCAAATAATTTTAATATCCTCAGGCACATCCATTATTGGCCATCAACTATTTACATATTTACAACATCTCATGCTTAACAATTATTCTTAAGAAAATCTCTTAAATTAAATCCATCACATGCAAGTATTTAAAATTTCTTAAAATAATTACCTCAATAGAGGGCCATGATATAATTACTTTAATTATACCATTTCCAACTTAATCATTTATTTGGAAGATTTAGTGGTCGACTTAATTACTATTATGGTTCCACTTTGCACATTATCCAATCGGCATGCATATATCATATACTTGCATACATTTCCATACATCTCATGCATTCATGGATAAATAAAAAATATGGTATGATCATGAACTTTCTAAGGGATTCAATTATAAGCCACCAAGAATTGAATTAGGGCATACCTAGGTGTATTTCATTCATTCATTTTACAAGAGTTGCTGAAGGAGTACATAATCAACACTTGATCTTGATTTCCTCCCACTGGTTCTGTCACACCCTACTCCCCTGTAAGATGTAACATGATCCCGTAGTACACCTAATGAATTACCGTACTTCACCTACCGATAATCCATTAGATATACTATAAGGGATTTTAAAACAATTTTCGTGAAATTTAAATCATCGATTAAAATATGGTGTTATAAAATTTTTTCAAAATTTCTGCAAAGTGCCGACTGTATTTTGAGAAAGCAGTTCTTCAATCCTGCAAAAGAAAATGCTCCCAATATGTTTTCTCAAATACAACTCCAATAACTTCATTTCAATTCACAATTCAATTCTCAATAAATGATCAATTCATTTTCAAACCAATCTCATCATAAAAGAATCATTTCTTTGATTACAAGACTCAAAATTTATATTACAAAACTATTCAGGTAAATGAAATCTCAAATTTATATTTACAATAATTTACATTTAATTACATACCAAAATATTGCACAAGAGTTTTTATACAACTGCTCAAATAATTTACATACATATTATTACATACATACATCAAAACCTGTGTACATGGGTAAACCTAGAGCTGATCTGAATGTCTCTTCAAAGAAGCTTACTCATTTGCTCTATGCTCTTTTCACTTGCAACAGCATGCAAAGCTATCGCTGAGTGGTGAACTCAGTGGTGCACAACTATAATTTAAAACATAGTACAATATACATTAACAAAATTTACAGCAAATAATTTGGAAATCTGAATACTCATCAAATTCCAAAAACTCAAAATATTCATTTTCCAATAATATAAATCATTTGTATAAAATGACTTTGATCACGAAATTCAATTTATCAATTCATAACTAACCATTTAGGTAATTCCAACAAACTCAATTATACATAAATCATAATTGAAATCACAATTCTTTACTATTCAAAAACATTATGGATCTCAAAAACCATTCTGTATCTCAAAAACCATTATGTATCTCAAAAACCATTCTTTATCTCACTAACTATGCAAGACTAATCCGAAAGGGCCATATTCGGGGTGATTCTAACTCCCTATGGTCGGAGAGGTCGAATCATCGTGCACAATACACATCACACTAATGAATCTTCCGAAAATGCCATAACATAAAACTTAGATCTAACCTCTATTAAGAGGCGAATGTAAGCCTGTGCACGTACCATGGTAATCAAAACACAGCTCACTCCATTGTCTTCTCAACAAATGAGAGAGACGGGTAATAACCTAGTCAAGCATATATAGTGAGATATAAAACAATATCACAATCCTTTTAGTGAGCATAAATCACAATACAATTCGATTCATAGTCAATTCCAATATCCAATAATTTTTATGCTCATCACAATTCAAATCATAAATTTGCATTTTTCCATGCAAATTGCCCATCACAATTCAAAACATGTTCTATCATAATTTTCCAAAACATAATTTATTCAATCCACAATAATGCTTAATACTTGTGGAAATACCATTTCACAAAGCCAAATTCATACATTCTATAACAATTTCAATAATCATTGAATTAAATCCAATGCTTGTTAAACATAATACATAAGAAAAATATGTCATTTAATCATATGAAATATTTAAAACAAAATCAGTTAAAAACTAGTTGTGCACAAACCTCTGATAACTGTCTCTTGGCTCTGACTCAGTGTTTCCTTCCCCTTCCCTGAGTCTTTGCTAACTGAAACACATAATTTGAAGTGTTTCAGTACTCATTTAAACTGTCTCTAACAATAATGCTTAATAATTAATTTATTGAATTCTATTATTTCCTTAGTCAACCTAAGATGTTGACCCTCGATGCATTCTAGGTGACTTAGGTTTTAATGTTACGAATGTGTCACATTTGTAGCCTTTTAGGGTTGGTACATGTTACCTAATTCATTTCCATGTATATTGCGTTTTATTGCAATTTGCCGGATTTCGGTATACAAATTTGACCTAGCCGGATGACCTAGTTCCCTCAGTTTTCAGGTTTCGGTCAAAACTACAAACTTGTATATCTATGTCTTATTGCACGTGGGGCAAACTTTCAGGTCATTCGAAGTTTACTAGACCAAGTTATAGTCAATTTACTATTGCTGGTCAAAATGCATCAAAATTGGTCACTTTAGGTCATTTTAGGTCATTTTAGGTTCGGCCAGTTTTTGGACCCGAACTTGTGCAAGCTATTTGACTTGCTTATGGTCATTTTTGGGCTTTAGTATCTTCATAAGAGTTGTAGATATATGTCTTAACCATTCATGGTAAAAATTTTAGGTCAATTGGACCTATTTTGAGTGAGGTATGGCCAAAACACTAACTGCTGCCCAAATGGTCAATTTTCAGGCCTTAAATGCACTAATCCGGATTTGGTCATTTTTCAAGTTACCTTCCAAGCAGAATTTTCGTAAGCTTCCTTCATGAAAGTTGGCACTTTTTGTGCCTAGTTTCACCTCCAATTGTTCTCATACCAATCGGAGCGACACACTTAAGGTTCTAAGCCCAAAACATAAACTGCCCTATTGCATTTTGTTCATTACTCATCAAAGGACACTTTTAACACTTACCAAGTTACACATTCATGCCAATTCTGGCTTGTACCATAACCTAAACACATTTTACTTCACATTTTTTGTCACTTTGGCAGCTTATAACCACACTCAATATGCACCTTATGGTACAGAATTTACCAAGTCCAATTTACACATAATTTAACTACATAATATGGCTCATTTACATGTCCACATTCAAACCCTTATACACATACACAAGCTGCCACAACAAGTACCATAATTCAACCATACAATTCCATAAGCCAAACTATGAAATAACATTTTTTTGGTTCACAATTCAAGCTGCCGATTCATACCTCTCCTTGAATAAATTTCCAAGCTTCCAAAATCAAGTGTACATTAACATATACTTAGTATACATCACCCAATTTATTCCTATACACATAAACACTTCATCAACACTTTAATCTACCATTTACATACAAGGATAAACTGCCCTTAAGGAGTTTCCATGGCTGCCAAAAATACACATCTCCCTTTAAACATCAAACTCCAAAAATCTCTCCACAATTCAAGTACCCATAACATCCACAGAAACTTTAATGAAGCAAGCATAAAAAATACTTACTTACCACTTTGGAAACTCTTCAAAACCTCTCCAAAACTTGGTCTTCTTGTTGCCTATCTACTACCCAAGGTGTATGGACAACTTTTAATGGAGGGAAGTGCAAAGAAAGAAGCTTAGATCAAGCTTGCATGAAGCTTTCAAGTGGACGACAATGGAGGTTCTCTCAAGACCACTTTCGGCTGGTTCTTTGGGAGCTTGAGGAAGAAGATAAAATCTGTCGAAAATGAAGAGTAAGTGGTCTACTTAGGTGAGTTAGTGGAGCACTATGTGACGTTTAATTGTTTATTTATTCAAAAGTTTCATTTTCCCACATTTAACTCTCTATTTTTGCTATTTACATTAGGTACCACTAATTTAATTTTTCATGACATTTTCCAAGTGTAATATCATTTATTTTTAATGGACATTTAGGTCAAAAGACAACTCGGGGTGTCAAATGACCATAATGCCCCTGTTCTGGTTGCATTTCCAATTTTTTGGTAACACCGGGTTTTGTCCGTTTTTCGATTTCTCACTTTTCTTTGTACCAATTAATTAATTTTTCTTTGATATTTATAATGATATTTATACTTCAATAGACATTTATTTAAGTCCTATAAATATTTTCTAGGGTTCCCCGCGGTCCAGGGCTAGTCAACGGTCCACGCCGCGACTTCCCAGTGCGGTTACCCATCGCTAGGGTTCTCGGCTCGTTTAACTTGGTTATATTTCATTGCTATTATTTTTCCTTTGTTTTTCTTGTATTTTCTTTTTTTGTATTTCATTAGTTTATGTCTCCTCACTCATATCTAAGTGTAGTTCTAGGCATCCTAGCTATCCGGGCAACACTGGTCACAGGAACAGTACAACGCACTGCCTAACATAGGGGTGTTACAGTTTCCACCAATGCTCTTGAGCTCCTTGATCTTCTTACAATCTAATTACATTGTAATCCTTGGCATACCAAGGCGAATTTATAATAATATGGACTTTAAAGTCCTCAAATAAATGAAATTATAACCCAAATTATTATAACATTTATAATACATGCCACTAAAATAAAATTAATTAATTTACAACCCAAAGGAAAATAAAATAAATAAATCCAATCACATTGGTCTTTTATTGTCTATGATCATTCATCATGCATATTAAATTTAACAATTAAATAAAACATAAATACTAAAAATTAAATTGAATATCACATATTCAACTAAAAAAAATTCAGATTTGAATCTCATTCAAATAAATATAAATTTAAAAACCCTTTCCAAATTTAATACCTTGAAAATATTTTTCAAACATTAATTGTGTGATTAAAATTCCTAATTAAATAATTTAATTAGGTATGGGCCTAATTATGGGCCTTAAGATATACAACAATTGCATAAAGAAGCCCAAAACCAAAATGCATCCTTGGAGTGTGCATCTCAAGCATGCCGCCACTTATGAGCATCATCTCATTGATGCCGCCACACATGAACACCCAAACAGCTTTAAATCAATCCAAATTTGATCCAATCATACAATTAAACCTCATATTCAATCTTAATGGCAAATACAGTGGCTCTGATACCAATTGAAGGAGCGGAAGCATGGTAATTGGTGTATTAGAGCATTGAATTTCAAAATTTTTCTTCTAGGGTTTCATGCATCATGCCACATCTCTTATATGCCTAATTAATTTCAATGCTCAATTGCATATTAAAACACTTTTAGTATGTATTAGGATCTTCATTTGCCATCCATGGTGCTACATGTCAGCATGTGAAATGATCAAATTACCCTTATGTTGTAATCTTGAGTTCTCAATCCAAAATCATTATTTTTCCTGTTCTAATCAATTTATATTAAATATAAATCAATTAATTAATCTCCATTAATTAATTTCTCACAATTAAATTCATATTTAAATACTTTAAATATAAATTTAACTTATACTATACATCCAATAACCTAGATTTGGTTTCAAGTCATGCTAGGGACTTTGCAATCTTATTGATAACCAAACCTATTTAATTAATCAATTAAATCACAATTTACTTGTTGATTATCTTGTGTATGTGTGTGACTCACTAGGTTCATCACTAATTGGCAATGAGATATGATAATAACTCTTAATATTATCTGAACTCTTTTCTTACCATAAATGATTTCTCTAAATTATTTTAGGCATCTCATAGACCATGGTTGATACCTAGCATAGCGTGCCATGGCCACTTGTGGAAACTCAATATTTATCTATTTATTTATTTTAATTATCTAACAATAATTTAAAATATTTATCTAGAAACAAAATAAGATAAAGAATATTTTATTGGATGGTCTGTTTATATATATATATATATATATATATATATATATATATATAATTTTTTTAAAATTAAATATATATCTGTAATCTGAACAACCCAATTCAATAATAACTCTTATCCCATTCTACACCTAATAGAACTCTTGAAATATATATACCTTAATCATCTCTTCTGCTAAACTTTACTCTCAAAACCTGTTTGTCACCTCTTTTTTCTACCAAATACTCTCAACAGGTATTTTCATCATCTTTTATTTATTGTTATATATGTATATATATATATATATATATATATATATATATATATATATATATATATATATATATATTTACGATTTATAATCTGATGTGCCGGAGAATCCCTAAATTTTTACTTCTCAATTCATCACCTTCGATTCTATTTTTAAGGTAAAAATTCTCATTCTTTGTTCAATAATTGGTGAATTTGATTTTATTTTCTTTTCTTGATTTGTTACAACTACTCTAGAAATTCTTTTTTTTTTTTTCTCTTCTTTAATCATTGATATTGAATTGGGTTGATATATATATATATATATATATATATATATATATATATATATATATATATATATATAAGAGAGTTTTGTCTTGGTCGTTTCTTCATCTACGTTGACTGAGACCGTCCCTGTTCATCCATCGAATTCCATTGAATTTAGATTATTATATAAATGAACAGGGACGGTCTCGGCGAACGTAGATGAAGAAATGACCCAGACAAAACTCTTATATATATATATATATATATATAATCTAAATTCAAGGTTATTATCTCACAGTACTCATGATCAACCCAATTCAATATCAATGATTAAAGAAGAGAAAAAAAAAATGAATTTCTAGAGTTGTTGTAACAAATCAAGGAAGGAAAATAAAATCAAATTCACCCATTATTGAACAAAAAATGAGAATTTTTACCTTGAAAACATAATTGAAGGTGATGAATAGAGAAGTAAAAATTTAGGGATTCTCCGGCACATCAGATTATAAATCGTAAATATATATATATATATATATATATATATATATATATATATATATATATATATGTATATATATATATATACATATGTATATGTATATGTATACATGTATACATATGTATACATATACATATACATGTATACATATATGTATACATATACATATGTATACGTATACGTATACATATGTATATGTATACATATACATATAACAATATATATATATATATGTATATATATATATATAACAATAAAAAAAAGATGATGAAAATACCTGTTGAGAGTATCTCACAGTACTCATGATCAACCCAATTCAATATCAATGATTAAAGAAGAGAAAAAAAAAATGAATTTCTAGAGTTGTTGTAACAAATCAAGGAAGGAAAATAAAATCAAATTCACCCATTATTGAACAAAAAATGAGAATTTTTACCTTGAAAACATAATTGAAGGTGATGAATAGAGAAGTAAAAATTTAGGGATTCTCCGGCACATCAGATTATAAATCGTAAATATATATATACATATACATATGTATATGTATACATATACATATGTATATGTATACATATACATATGTATATGTATATGTATACATATACATATGTAACAATAAATAAAAGATGATGAAAATACCTGTTGAGAGTATTTGGTAGAAAAAGGAGGTGACAAATAGGTTTTGAGAGCAAAGTTTAGCAGAAGAGATGATTAGGGTATATATATTTCAAGAGTTCTATTAGGTGTAGAATGGGATAAGAGTTATTATTGAATTGGGTTGTTCAGATTACAGATATATATTTAATTTCAAAAATAATATATATATATATATATATATATATATATATATATATATATATATATATATATATATATATATATATATATATATATATAAACAGGTCATCTAATAAAATATTCTTTATCTTATTTTATTTTATTTTATTTCTAGATAAATATTTTAAATTATTGTTAGATAATTAAAATAAATAAATAGATAAATATTGGGTTCCCACATACTTCCCCCCTTAAAAGAAATTCGGTCCCCGAATTTAAACAGACAAAATTCTAACCTGAAGAATCAAATAAGTGGGGATATTTGGCTTGCATTTCAGATTTTGCCTCCCATGTGGCCTCACTACTTGTGTGATTATGCCACAAGACTTTTACCAAAGCCATTTCCCTAGACCGGAGTTTCCTAATTTATCGATCTAAAATCTTTACTGGTTGCTCCGCATATAACATATCATCCCTAAATTGTATGGTCTGAGGTTGCAAAATATGAGATGGATCTGGTACATACTTTCTAAGCATAGAGATATGGAAAACTGGATGTACATGTGCAAAACCAGGTCCAAGGGCTAAACGATAAGCAACTGCTCCAATTCTTCCCAAAATTTCAAATGGACCAACAAAACGAGAACTGAGCTTCCCCTTCTTCCCAAACCCCATGATTCCTTTCATAGGTGAAACTCTCAGAAATACATGATCACAAACTATAAACTCTATATCTTTACGCTTAGGGTCAGCATAACTTCTCTGTCGACTTTCAACAGTCAAAAGTCGATCACGAATTAGTCGAACCTTCTCTGAAGTTAATTATATCAACTATGGTCTAGTAAGCCTTCTTTCTCCAACTTCATCCCAACAAATCGGTGACCTACACTTTCGACCATATAATGCCTCATATGGAGCCATCTCTATACTTGCCTGATAACTATTATCATAAGCAAACTCCACTAAAGGCAAATGATGATCCCAACAGCCACGAAAATCCATAACGCAAGCAAGAAGCTTGTCCTCTAATGTTTGTATGGTCCTTTCTGACTGTCCATCATCTGAGGGTGAAAAGTAGTACTAAAGTCTACTCCTGTTCCTAAAGCTTCTTGGAATTTCTTCCAAAATCGAGAAGTAAACTGAGTACCATAATCAGAGACAATGGAAACTGGAACTCCATGAAGATAACAATCTTATTTATATGCAACTGTGCAAGATTAGCAAAGTCATATGTAGTCTTCATAGGAAGGAAATGAGCAGATTTTGTCAATCTATCCACTATCACCCAGATTGCATTGTAACCACTTCGTGTACTAGGTAAACCCACAACAAAGTCCATAGCAATATGCTCCCAATTCCACTCGGGAATAGGCAACGGCTGAAGTAACCTAGATGGTCTCTAATGTTCTGCCTTAGCCTGTTGACAAGTCAAACATTTAGCAACAAAGTCTGCAACATCCCTCTTCATGCCACCCCATTAATAATGCTCCCTTAAATCACGATACATCTTAGTTGAACCTGGGTGTACCGTGTAAGCAGAGTAGTGTGCCTCCTCCATGATTTCTCTTCTCAACTCATCAACACTAGGGATACAAAGTCTAGCGCCATAACAAAGAACCCCATCATCATCTAACATGAACCTTTGAGGCCTTAATGGATACTATTTATAATCTTACACAACTGAGAATCCCTCTTCTGAGTAGCCTTAATTTGATCAATCAAGAGAGGCCTAACTCGAAAATATGCTAAGAATGATCCAGCTATGATTTCAAACTCTACTTCCTAATCTAACAACTAATGTAATTCACCAATTAGAGGCCTCTTCTTGGTAGATGCATGGGCTAAACTATCAGAAGACTTCATGTTTAGAGCATCAGCCACCACATTAGCTTTTCTAGAGTGATACTGTATGGTGCAATCATAATCTTTCAGCAATTCTACCCATCTCCTTTGCCTAAGATTAAGATCACGTTGGTCAAAGATGTATTTGAGACTTTTATGGTCAGTGAAGATTTCACAAGTCTCACCATACAGATAGTGCCTCCAGATTTTCAAAGTAAAAATTACTGTAGCCATTTCCAAATCATGAGTTAGATAATTCTGCTCATGCCTTTTCAACTAACGAGAAGCATATGCAATAACTCGTCCATGCTGCATCAAAACACATCCTAAACCGATCCTAGAAGCATCACAATACACTGTGTAACCCCTTGATCCAGACAGAAGGGCTAACAGTGGTGCAGTAGTTAAACGAGTCTTAAGCTCCTGAAAACTTTTTCTCATAAGCCTCAGACCACTAAAATTTTATATTCTTCTGTGTCAACTTAGTTAAAGGTGCTGCAATACGAGAGAAGTCTTAAACAAACCGTCTATAATACCCTCCTAAACCCAAGAAACTATGAATCTCTGACACAGTTGTGGGTCTAGGCCAACGAAGCACTGCCTCCACTTTCTTCTTATCAACACACACCCCATCCTTATATACTGTATGGCCTAGGAAAGCCAAACTACCTAACCAAAACTCACATTTTGAGAACTTAGCATATAGCTTGTGTTCTCGTAAGGTCTAAAAGACAATTCTCAAATGCTACTCATGCTTCTCTTTACTCTTTGAGTACACTAGAATGTCATCGATGAATGCTATAATAAATTGATATAAGAAAGGCTTGAAAACTATATTCATGAGATCTATAAAAGTAGCTAGAGCATTGGTAAGACCAAAAGACATTACAAGAAATTCATAGTGTCCATACCTAGTCCTAAAGGCCGTCTTAAGTATGTCTTCTTTCTTAACCCTCAATTGATGATACCCAGATCGAAGATCAATCTTGGAAAAATACTTTTGCACTTTGAATTGGTCAAACAAGTCATCTATGCGTGGAAGAGGATACTTATTATGCACAGTCACCTTATTCAATTGCCTATAATCAATGCATATTCTCAAAGACCCATCCTTCTTCCATACAAATAACACAGGAGCACCCCATGGAGAAATACTAGGGCAAATAAACCCCTTATTTAGTAGGTCCTGTAGCTGCTCCTTCAACTCCTTAAGTTCTACGAGTGCCATAAAATAAGGTGGCATAGATATGGGCTCAGTTCCAGGAACTAAGTCTATACCAAACTCTACCTTTCGCTCCGAGGGTAAACCTGATAATTCTTCTGGAAACACATCAGGAAACTCCTAAACCACTGCAACATTCTCCAAACCTGCACCTTCTACCTGAACGTCTCTAACACAAGCTAGATACCTCTTACACCTCTTTTGCAATAATCGTCTAGCACTCACTATTGAGATAAGATTACTAGAGGCTATGCTACAATCTCCCTGAAATTGAAATTCTGCCTCCCCAGGAATTTTAAAGACTACAACTTTATTATGACAATCCAATAAAATGTGATAAGTGGCTAACCAATCCATGCCTAAAATCACATCAAACTCAAACATATCCAAAGAAACAAGATCTGCAGCTAATTCCCCATCTCCAATGTGAACTATACATCCCCTATACACCACATTAGTGTCTATTGCATCCCCCATAGGTGTTAATACAGATAAAGGATACTCTAACAAAGTAGGTGGTGTACTAAATCTCATGGAAAAGTATGGAGAAACAAAGGAATGACTGGAACCAGGATTAAACAGTACTCTAGCTTCAAATGAACAAATAGAAAGTGTACCTGTCACTACTGCATTAGATGCCTGAGCATTCTGCTGAGTCAAAGTAAAAACCCTAGCTTGACCTCTACCACCAGATATCTGTCCCTGAGTTTGAGCAGATCTTCTACCATTATAACCTTTACCACCCTGACCACGACTACCAAAACCCTAACTTCTACCACTATACTGTGAAACTGGCTGAACTTGAGAGGGAGTGGAATGTGCTGTCTGACCGGCACCCTGAGTTGTCTCACTAGTAGGATAGTTCTGTCTATGGTGTCCCAGCTGTCCACGACCAAAGCATGCTCTAGTGACCCAATGATAAGTGCCCTTATGTGGCTTACTACAATGCTGACAATGAGTGGAAACAAGCCTAGTGCTAATCTGACTATACCAAGCATTCCCTGCATAAGTCCTGTGCTCACGTCCTTGACCAACTCAAGATTGATGTGCCCTATTACCAACTGTAGACTAAGAACCCTGCTTATTACCCTGATAAAAAACCTGATGACTCTGTCCTCTATTAAACTGATAACCTTGACTATCTTTCTTAAACCACTTATGCTGCTCACGAGCCCAACGTTCATCATCATACATCTCCATCTGTCTAGCTCGATCAACCACCTCCTTATATTTAGGTAGTCTTAAAGGAGCTACACGATCAATTAGCCTGTCTCGTAAGCCCCTTTCAAACCTGCAAGCCTTCTTCTCCTCATTTGGAATCAAGTGTTTACCAAAGCAGGATAATTTGGTAAACTTCATCTCATACTCTGTAACTATCATTTTACCTTGCTTCAAGGTTTCAAACTCCAAAGCCTTAGCCTTTTGAACACTAGGAGGGAGAAATTTCTTTAAGAAGAGAGAGTGAAACTTAGGCCAGAGGATAGAACCTTTGGGTCGCCCATTCTTCTTAGAGATATACCACTCACGAGCAACTCCCTTAAGCTGATTTCCTGCCAACATCACCATCCTAGCACTACTGCTACCCATAGTGTCATAACACCTCTCCATGTCATCTAGAAAATCTAAGGGATCAACTAATGCATCCTCTCTAGTGAACTCCTTTAGTTTTAGCTTGAGAAAGTCTGTAGAGTCAAGGAATCGAGCCCTATCCTGAGCTGGTGTTAAAATAGAGCCAACCACTGGTTGCTGTGGTTGAGTTGTAAGGTACTCAGTTATAGTATTAACAGCATGATTCACTGTATGTAATCCCGCTGCCAGTTCTACCACAGTAACCTAACTAGCTCTAGGTGCTTGAGCTGCAGTAGCTAATTGGAATGATTGTGCCCTAGTATTAACCATAGGCGTCTGTTCAGATGTCTGATTAATAGTTTGAGGTGGTACCTCCCCTATTGGATCAAGGTTTGCACCATTAAAACTCTTGCCCCTAGTTCTCCTCTTACATTTAACAAACCCAGGCACCTATTCATTTTAATAAACAAGTATTAAATCTGAAAATGTGAGCCAAATTAAGACAGGTGAAAAAGTACGAAGGATGCAGATATCTAAAGTAATGATTAACTGAAAAGATGTTAAGGATCCTATGCTCTGCAAGTTTACTAGACCTCAACCGAGCTCTGATACCAACTTTGTCATGACCCAAAATTTAAGTATTCTTAAATCATGCAAGCCTTATCAAAGTATCTTGAATGAATATATTGTCACTTACTAATCCTAAAAAAATAGACAAAATCCAAATAAACAAAATACTAAATAAACATCATAAATATCCCATAAGGAAATTGTGGAGTCTCTATAGATTTCAAATAAAAACTTAAACTGTTCAACAACCTAAACTAATTATTAGCCTGAGGAAACATGAATTCGGGCATACCATGAGAACAAATCAAAGATTGACCCTCTCTAGAAAATGGATTGAATATTTGAATCAACTGCAGAATTCTACTGATCTAAAACAGATAACAGACAGAGAAAATGTGGTTTGAGCTAATGCTCAGTGAATGATAATTATAGCACACAATGGAATAGGAACAGGCAGACACTTGATTAATTTCATAATAAATTTTCTATTCAATAAAATCATGCTCATGCTATCAAAATCATTAATAAAATAATTTCATAAAACATATATACAAAAGAAATTCATTCAGTAAAAATTTTATGGTACAGTGCACCAGGGTGATGATACCCCACATCACCAAAGGCCAGATGGTAAGCGCGCTACCAGATATTAGATACCTTCCTCCTCCTTTGCAAATATCAATACATATGATACTAATGCAAACCATAAACTGCAAAGATGCATGACTCGACAATGCAACCTAATACCGTGATAGTCCACACGGTGGGGCCAGATAACAGAAACATATACTGGGCACAGGTACCAATTCTAAACAAAAAATCAATTTGTACAAATCAATTAAAATGTAACACCCCTATGTTCGGTAGTGCGTTCTGCTGTCCCGGTGACCAATGCTGTCCGGACAGCTAGGATGCCTAGAACCACACTTTAATATGAGTGAGGAGACATAAAATAATGAAATACAAGAAATGAAAATACAAGAAAAATAAAGGAAAAATCATAGCAAAGAAATGTAACCAAGTTAAGCGAGCCGAAAACCCTAGCGATGGGTGACCGCACCGGGAAGCCACGCCGTGGACCGTTGACTAGCCCTGGACTGCGGGGAACCCTGGAAAACATTTTTAGGACTTAAATAGACCCTTATTGAAGTATAAATATCATTAGAAAGATCAAAGAAAAAAATTAAATAATTAGTACAAAGAAAAGTGAGAAATCGAAAAACAGACAAAACCCGGTGTTACCGAAAAATCAGGAATGCAACCCGAATAGGGGCATTATGGTCATTTGACATCCTGAAGTGTCTTTTGACCTAAATGTCCATTAAAAATAAATAATATTACACTTAGAAAATAAAATGAAAAATTAATTTGGTGGTACCTAAAGTAAATAGTAGAAATTAAGAGTTTAATGTGGAATAAAGGGAAATTAAGCTTATTATATGATTTAAACTTAGTTAGTGGACCACTAGGGATTTAATTAAACATAAAAATGTGCTGATGTAAGTCCACCATATCCAGCAGAATGTTCATCTTCTTCACTCCCTTAACTTAGCCAAATTGAAGAAGAAAAAAAACCTCCATTAACGTTTTCATGCAAGCTTCATCTAACCCTCCATTTCAACTCCAATCACTTAGGTTCCTTCATGAAAGTTTGTCTACACATCATAAGGAAGAGCTTGATACCAAATTTAAGAAGTTTAATCAAGGTTTGGCAAGTTCCAACCATAAGGTAAGTTCACATTTTTGAAGATTGCTTTGTTAAACTTTGTGTACATGTTATGGGTGTTGGTTTTGTGAAGAAAATTTTTAGGTTTGAAGACTTATTGAGATGTTCATTTTGGACAGCCATGGAGTTATGTATTTGATGAAATATTTGTACATATATTTGGTGAGAAATGATGTTGATTAAGTGATTTAATATCCTAGTAAATTATTCCACATATATATGGTGATTTTGCACTTGGAATGGAAATTGGTGAATTGTAGGACACTTTGGGGTTGAGGGACATTTTCGGCAGCCTTGGAACTCTTGGATAAGTATGTGTTCATGAAGATATGGGCAGAATTGTGGCATTAAGGATAGATGGATATGTATATGAAATTTTTGTGTAAAGTGTATGTAAAAACTAGTAATGTTTATGTGTATGTGTAATTGTATTTGGACTTTGGAAATTAGAGTTATATTTGGTGTGTTGAGGATAATTTCAATCTGCCCAAAGTGATGTTAATGTAAAGTGGAATATGTTTTTGGTAATGAACCAAAATAGAAATGGTAAGGGGAAGTGGACATGTAGTAATGTAAGTGTGTAATTGATGTGTGTTAAGCAAGGTAACTAAGAGCAGTGTACATTTTAGCCTATAACTTTAAATGTGTAACCTCAATTGGTATGAGACCAATTGGAGGTGGAACTAGGCACAAAATGTGCCAACTTTCATTGAGAAAGCATACCAAAATTCTGCTTGCAAGGTGACCTAAGAAAATGACCAATTCGGATTAGGTACAATTAGGACCTGAAAAATGACCAATTGGGCAGCAGTGAGTGTTTAGGCCATAACTCACTCAAAACAGGTCCAATTGACCTGAAATTTTAACCATGAATAGTTAAGACCCATACCTACAAGTATTATGAAGACACCAAAGCCCAGAAATGACCATAAGCAAGTCAAACAGCTTGCACAAGTTCGGGTCCAAAAACTGGCCGAACCAGAGTTGACCAAGTTGACCTAAAATTGACCTAATTTGATACCATTGGACCAGCAATAGTATAATGACCATAACTTGGTCTACATAACTCGGAATGACCTGAAATTTTGCACTGCGGTCCATAAGACATAGATCTACAAGTTTGTAGTTTTGACCGAAACTCGAAAACCGAGGGAACTAGGTCGTCCGGCTAGGTCAAACTAGTATCCCGGAATCCAGCAAGTTGAATTAAAATGCACTAAACGAGGAAATGAGTTTGGTAAAACGTACCAACCTAAAACCCTATCGAATGTGATATATTAATGACACTAAAACCTAATTTACCTAGAACGCATCGAGAGTCGGTAAATTAGGTGATTAAGCAAATAATAGCTTTCAGTGAATTACTTATCGAACATTATCGTTAGAGACAAATTTATTTAGCACTAAAACACTTCAAATTGTGTTTCTCAGTTACCAAAGACTCAGGAAAAGGGAAGGAAACACTGAGTCCAGACCAGGAGACAAAAATTAGAGGTTTGTGCACAACGGCTATTTCTTTTGAATTTTTCATTTGAAATGAATTATGACTATTGTACATTATTGTTTTAAATTGTGTTTGTGCACAACTAGTTTTCAATTGATTTTGTTCTGAATAATATTTCATATGATTAATTGTATGTTATTGTTTTAAATTGTGTTTATGCACAATATTTATTTCTTTTGAATTATTTTCAATTGAAATAAATTATGACTACTCGTATATTATTGTTTTAAATTGTGGAAATGTACTTGAATGGATATTTCTTGCTTGAAAAGCATTGTAAATGATTTGAAACTGTGAGAAACTGTTTGAATGGTATTTGATGAATACTTATTGATTGAAAAGCACTGTAAATGGTTTTTGTGGAAATTGAAGTGAATTACGAATTGTGTTGCCATTTATGAATGAAATTATAACTTTGGAAATTTATTGAATTCTTACGGATCATTTGAATAAAATGTTTGGAATTGTTTTGATTCACAATTGGCATGACACTGTTACTATGTTCCTCCTCCATTAATGGGGTGAGTGTGATATATTCCTCCCTCTTTGACTTATCAGTCTGGGGTGAGTGTGATTATGTTCCTCCCTCTTTGACTTGCTAGTCTGAGGTGAGTGTGGATGAGTACTCATTATATAGCTAGCTTCCTCCCTCATTGATTTCGATTATTGAGGTGAGTATGTCTTGTCGTGGTGTACAACACGGCATGTGTGGAAAAATTGTGTCATGGCCTAAATTGTATTATCGATTGGCAACACTGTATTCTTCAGTTATTTGATCAAATGATATTATTGATTGGCAAAACTGTATTGTTCAGTTATTTGATCAAATTGTGTATGAATTGGCAATACGGTATTCTTAAACTATTTGACTAAATTGTGTTATTATGAATTTTGATGATTTGTGAATTGGAGTTTAAATTCCTTATGACATTCATTGTCTTGAATTTAACAATAGTTTTACGTATCCACTATTTATATGGTTTATGAGTTGCGATTTAAAGTTGTATTTGGTTAATGTTGTGCACCACTGAGACATTGTCTCAGCGATAGCTTTTTATTGCTGTCGCAGGTAGACAGACAGACAGGGCAGCAGATTAGGCTGCTAGTACCTCCAGCGAGAGATTTTTCGGGTATAACGAGTATACCGCTCTTTGCATTTTGTACTGTAATGTATGACCACTGTATGTACATATTGTTTTGGTTTGAGCAGTTGTAAATTCAAATTGTAACTTGAGGTTGTAAAATAATTATGAGTTATTTTGACTTGTAAAAATTGTATTATATTTCCTATATCTCAGCTTTTGAAAAATCACTGTGGATTTGAGTTAAGAAATATGTTGTGTTGAGAAAAATGTTGGAGTTGAGATTTGGAAAATTATTGAAGTGCTTTTTACAGGTTTTCTGAAGAACGGTTTTATCCAAAATATAGATGGCATTCTGCCAAAATTTTTACAGAAATTCCAAATAATTCAAATGAGTTAATTCTATCACTTCAGTTCAAAAATGTTTTCAACACCTGTAAATAGTGCTCACCACTGTAAAAGAAGTAAGAAAAGTTTTTTAAAATCCCTTGTAGTATATTTAATGGGTTATCAGTAGACGGAGTTGGTAATTCATTAAGTATACTACGGGATCATGTTATGCCTTACAGAGGGGTAGGGTGTGACATAAAATCAATAAAAAATTTCAGATAGCAAATAATAACTAATAGTGCAATCCAATAGTTTATTTCAATAATTTCAGAGAGTCAATAAGATCAAATCAATCTTAAATAAATTCAGTGTAACACATCAGTAAATTTTATAGTCAGATATCAATCAATATAAAGACACTAAAGGCCTGTTCCCAGAATCCTAATGGGTCTAATGCAGAGTAATTGACAAAATCAATTATTTAATCAAAATTGGAATAAAATTCAACAATAAAATAAAACTATAGAAAATCACATGTAAAATAATTATTAAAATATTGATTTAAAATTTCATTTAATAACAAATTTAATGCTAAGAAATTTTAAAAGAGACTAAAATGGTGCCATGTACTATAATTACCACTCACCTGGAACCTCTAAGATAATGGTTATTTTCAATGGACGAGAGACAATTTCAACTGACAGTGTAACACCCTCACTGTAGCAATTCCATACATTTCTACTATTCCGGTGATCGGTGTCGATTCGGACAGTTAGAACATCTGGAAAAATATTTAGACTAGAGTGAGGAATCATAAATAACTCAAATATTAATAAGAAAATTTTAGGAAAAATTTTGAAAATAAAATACAACCAAGTTAAATGAGCTAGTGCCCTAGCAATGGGTAACCCAGTGGGAAGTTGCGGTCCTCGCAGCTAGAAGCCCTAAACTTAGGAAAAATTCATGAAATAATTTTTGGGACTCCAGAGAAGAGTCATTGAGGTTTCTATGGCATTAGAATGCCAAGAAAAGGCTTAGAAAAATTTTTTGATCGGTACAGACGATTTTGGCTCGATAAGTCAAACGGAGAGCATTTTAGTCATTTCGTCTTCGGAGATGATTTTTGGCCTTGTCTAGTTAAGTAAATAATTATTATGACATAAAATATGAATAAATATTGCTAAAATTTAATTGCAAATGAGTAGAAAAGAAAAGAAAAGAAAATGAAATAAAAGTCATATTTATGACATAAGCATGATGCAATTAAAATATTTTTACCCAATCAAATTTTGACACATCATTATATACTACTTAAACATGAATAAAAGAAGATAAAAATTGAAAAACTAAATAGCCACCTTCAACCTTGGGCAGCCGAATTTATAGAGAGAGAGAGAGAGGAGAGAAACCACCATTGAAGCACCCTTTCAAGCTTTGGTTAACCCACCAAACCACCTCAAAACCCTAGCTTCCCTTCATAAAAACTCATCCTCACACCTAGAGCAAGCTTTGGACAGTAAAAAGAAAGGAAGAAAGTGAAGTTTTGAAGTCTTGGAAAGTGATTAAGTCAAGGTTAGTGCTAATTCCTTCTAGAAATTTTGTGTATACCTTATGTGGAGCAGGAATTGAGTCAGAAAATTAAGTGGAATTAAAGAAAATTTGCATGATGAATTTCAACCAATTTCGTCAACTTATGGTCTCTTAGGGTTTCATCAATTTGATTGCATAATAGTTGTGTATGGCTGCCATTGAACAAGATTTTGGTGTTTTAACTCATGGATTGTATGTATATAGAGAATTAAAATTGTTGGAGTTAGGGTTTGGGCACCAAAATTAGGATTTTGTTTATGTATTGATGAAAAGAAGTTGTAATGGTCAATTAGTAACCATATGGTCAATTAGTGACCATTTGGTCATGTTTGAGTAGGAAATTGAGTGAATGGTGCCAAGGGAATGGAGGTTAGGTATGCTGTCCAATGTGCCCTGCAGGTTTAGATGGGAGTCTAGCAAGTTTGGGCAGCTATAACTTGAGTTGTATAGGTTCAATTGGTGCAAGGCCAATTGGAAATGAAATTAGACACATAATGGCATAACTTTGATGAAGGAACTCTATCTAAAAAACAAATGTAGGATGCCCTAAAAATTGACCAAATCCGAGTAGCACCAATTCTGCCTGGGCAAAATGACCAAATGAACAGTGTTCATTCATTTAGTCATAACTTAGTTTAGAAAGGTCCAATTGACCTGAAATTTATATCAATGGAAAGCTTAGGCCAATTAGAACAACTTTCATGCAGAACACAAACTCAAATTCTAGACTTAACTAAATGAAATTGCTAGCCAAAATTGAACTACCAAATCTAGCAGAACCAAAATTGCCCAGAAATTCTGGGTAAAGGCAATCCGACCGGTTATGGTGAAATAGCCATAACTTGAGCTAGAAAACTCCAAATGAGGTGATTCAAAGTGAAATGTAACTAAACACAATAAGGAACAACTTTGATTAAGAACATTTGGCCAAATTGTCACTGTAGAATGGCCTAATAGAATAGTAAACTCTAGCACCCAAAACTAAAATTTTTTATTTAATTTCCATTGGTTAGAAGTATTGATTGGCAACTAATGCCAACACTTTTGGGAATCAAAATGTGGCAAATTTATGTAATTAGACTTCATCCAACTATTATATATGAGAAAGTCAATATTTTGACTTAAATGACCAAATGAATAGTAACCTTACATGTTAAGTACAAATATTCAATAAATAACTTTGTAATGTGCCCTAGTACACCTAGTAAGATTAGTTTGGATAGGTTGGCATGCCAATAGGGTTCTGATAGCAGTACTGTGTATGACTTCATGCCATTATGTGATATGATAGCCTATGGCTATATTGATTATGATGTTATACTTGGCTTTATGCCTTATTGCTTTTATGGCTTATTAGTTATTATGTCTGCATACCGAGAAACACATTGTGATCGATGGTGCGGCGACCTGAGGTACCTGATACCCAGTGCTAATTTACTCGTTTATCCAGTCATGTCAATTTGTATAGGTTACTTGGACATAGAAAAGTATAAATGTAATTGAATTGATAATTAAAGGAAGTAAGGTAATTAAATATCAAGATAAAGAACAAGAATGATTACAATAAAAAGAGGCTCAAAATCATAGAAAAAACGATTAATAAAATGCTAGAAAGAGTTAAAACCATAAGATATAATTTGCCTTCAACTAAACAATAAGTTAGTAATTATTTATTTTTTATAAGCACAATAACTAGGAAATTTTTACTTTTATTTGCATATTATATTTTCTTTTATTATTGGCACCACTAAGCTTTATGCTTAGTGCATCGCTTTTGCCACGCGTAGGTTCTGGAAAGACTGACAGAGAGCCCAGCACACCACAGACTGGGTGAGACTGTTCACAGTTTTGCATAGTGTCCGTGTCGCCTCAGGCTACAGTGCATTGGTAGGACACTAGGTCCCATTTTGGTATTTTATACTATTTGTACTGTTTGTAATTAAACTTTTATTTTCTCATGTATAAATTGAAACTTATGTAATATAATTTGGTTTGAATGTCAGTATTTGTAAATTTATGTTTATAAATGAAATTTATATTATTATCATGTCAAATGAATGAATGACAAATAGAAGAATTTTTGAAAAATGGCTGAGAAATATTGAGATTATATTGATATATTGGAGTTTGAGAATGATGGGAAATGTATTGAAAGTGTTTTCACAGGTTTCGAAGAACTATTTTCTCCATTTTTAATCGGTACTCAGCCGGATTTTCTATAAAATTTTCGGAACCTCAAATGAACTTATAATTTCAATAAATGACTTAAATGAGTCAAATTTCATAAATGGCATTTCATAACCATAAAGAAATAAATTAAGGAAGGATAAAATAAATTGAGATAAAATATGGTGTGTCGGTACACTGTGTGGCATATCTTGCTCAATTATACTGTAGATGGGTAAGGGGCGTTACAGACAGATTGAATATTTGAATCTCTTACACACCCAAAATATAAAAGAGAAATATTAAATAACAATAAAATAAAATAATATATATGTATATATATATATATAGAGGGTTGTTCATTGTTGCTGTGCGTGCGTCCCTGTGCGATGGTGGGGCAAACCTCAGTGAGGATGTTGAGTCCCAAAAGGGAGGAAGAAAGGTCCCTTAGGCAAATCCCACATTGGCAAAGCACAGAGATGTTCTTGGATTCAAAAAGTAATGATATATAAAATAGGAAAACTAATCACTAGAGTCACCTTTTGGTGGAATGGCCTGGAGAGTTGGAAGAACACAAGGGTTAAGCGTGCTTGTTTGAGAGAAATCCTAGGATAGGTGACCTCCTGGGAAGTTTTCTATTCCACCTATGTGACGAAACCGTGAGACTTATGGCCAAAGTGGACAATTCCTCTAGTGGTTGGAGTCTGACCGTTACACCACCCAATCAGTAACGAGGAATACCTTCAATGAACCTTTAATCATATGTTACCATGCACTAGAATCTCTCTATTAGAAAATCCCAATTCGAGCTAGACTCATAGTTTATGTCAAACCCCATTTGCTATCAATATTATGTTCTCTTTTAATTCTAGTTCTTGATTAATTAGATTTTTTTGTCAGAAATTCTTTTCTAACTAAATCTGTCTGTCCTGGCCAGGAACTTGAAACATCAAGAATAATTAAATGAACATAGGATTTTATCCCTATTTACTTGGGGTAACAGATTCCATCTTGATCAACACCTATCTCCATATATAACTAGTAGGAGCCAACACATGCCATATACCCATACACAGTACAAGTATGAAAGCAGTATCAAACTCAAGCCACCTATATACAAGATAATTGTGTTATCTCAGGTCTAAAGATTATATGCACTGATATGATATATGACTATGTATTGATAAGAGTAAACTCCATGTGCATGTCATATGCGTCACTGGTTCGGCCTACTTATCATGTATAAGTGCCTATCATGTCTGTTATATAGCATGAGACTCACCATTCCATCTTATTTATATCTCATATAAATACCTTGGGAACAAACATGAATACAATCTTTCTAGATAAGTCATTGCCTGTGTGAAGTATCCTCGATTGTGAACCAATTTATGATACTTTGTGCTAGAAATACTGTCACTCATATTCTTAACAACTTAAGAATAGAATTTCTACCAAAATATCAATGGACATTTTCTATTACACATAAATACATCATGTAAGAGGAAAAGTGAAATTGCCTTTTATTAATAAAATATGTACAAGATACATACTAAATGATATGCTCTAGGGCATACTACTTGTTAGTAGTATGCCCTAGAGCATATCATTTAGTATGTATCTTGTACATATTTTATTAATAAATGGCATTTCCACTTTTCTGTTTATATAATATATTTATGTGTAATAGAAAAGGTCCATTGATATTTTGTTAGAAATATTATTCTTAAGTTGTTAAGAATATGAGTGACAATATTTCTAGCACAAAGTATCATAAATAGGTTCACAATCGAGATACTTCATAATAAGGACATGACTTATCCGTAAAGATTGTATTCATGTTTGTTCCCAAGTTATTTATATGAGATATAAATAAGATGGAATGGTGAGTCTCATGCCATATAACAAACATGATAGGCACTTATAAATGATAAGTAGGCCGAACCAGTGACACTTATGGCAAGCACATGGAGTTTACTCTTGTCAATGCTTTGTCATAAATCATATCAGTGCATATAATCTTTAGACCTGAGATAGCACGCTTATCTTGTATATAGGTAGTTTGAGTTTGATACGCTTTCATACTTGTACTGTATGGGTATATGGGCATGTGTTGGCTCCTACTAGTTATATATGGAGGTAGGTGTTGATCAAGATGGAATCTGTTCCTCTAAGTAAATAGAGATAAAATCTATGTTCATTTAATTGTTCTTGATGTTTCAAGTTCTGGCCAGACAGATAGATTTATTCGTAAAAGAGTTTACGATGAGAAAATCTTTTAATCAAGAACTGGAATTAAAAGAGAACATAATATTCATAGCAAATGGAGTTTGACATAAACCAAGACTCCACTTGAGTTGGGATTTTGTAATGAGAGATTCTAGTGCATGGTAACATATGATTATAGGTTCATTTAAGGTAAACCTTATTACTAATTGGGTGGCCATGGCATGCTATGCTAGGTGTTAACCATGGTCTATGAGGTTCATAAAATGATTTAGAGAAATCATTTATGGTAAGAAAGAGTTCTGATGATATTAAGAGTTGATATCATGTCTCATTGCCAATTAGTGATGAGCCTAGTAAGTCACACACATACACAAGTTATCACCTATTTAAATATGATTTAATTAATTAATTAAAGAGTTTAATTGATTAATTAAATAGATTTGGTTTGCAATTAGATTGCAAAGTCCCTAGCATGACTTGAAACCAAATCTAGATTATTGGATGTATAATATAAGTTAAATTTATATTTGAAGTGTTTAAATATGAATTTAATTAATGAGAAATTAATTAATAGAGATTAGTTAATTAATTTATATTTGATATAAATTAATTAGAAGAAGAAAATAAAGACACAGGGGCATTTTGGTCATTTTATAGTGTGACACGTGGCACCATGAGATGGTGACACATGGCATAACACATAAGCTTGCCAAATGTTTTTTTTTAATCATGTAAGATGATTAAAATCAAGATTAAATATAGGTTTGACACTTGGCACAATGTGATTGGGTCACTTAAACCTAGAGCTAATCAAAGGGTGACATGTGGCAAGGGTTTAATGTGTTAACCTAGCTATTTAAGTGTTGTTATGAGAAAATAAAACACAACCAGCAGCCACACTCCTTTGTCACGCCAATTTGAGGGTTTTCATCTCTTCTTCTTCATCTCTTATCAATTCAAAGAGATTAGCCATCAATCTCTTGAATTAAGAACACTAGAAATTGTTTCTAGTGTCCTGTTTACATCTTTAATCTCTTAAAAGCCAGAACTTGATTTTCTAATTAATAGAAAAAGCTTTAGAAGCTATTCAAGGGCTGCCATAGGTGTTCTTGGTGTGGACAAGCTAGAGGGACAACATCTGGTGTCCTGAAGACGAATCTCAAAGGCGCCGACACGCTGCACTGCATCAAGAGGTTAGTGTAATCGTTCTTGATTTAATCTAGGGTTCTAAAATTAATCTGATTAATTTTAAAATCTTAAATGGCAAATACAGATCCAAAAACATATTAAAAGAGTTTTAATATGTTGTTTATCATTGAAATCAAATAGATAAAAATAAATCTTGCATGATGCATGTGACCCTATGTGAAAATTTTTGAATTCAATGGTATAAACTTGTGTTTTTCATGCTTCCGTTCCTTCAGTTGGTATCAGAGCCACTATATTTGCCATTTAGATTGTTGATTATATGATTTAATTGTGTGTTTGATCATGAGATCAAAAGTTCATTGCTGGTTGCTAAGCAAGTTGGCGGCATACTTGAAAAAAACACCATCAATGGTGCGCATGGTTTGGCTTCCATGGGTGGTTTAAGGTTTGGCTTTTAATTCTGCAATTGTTGTATGATCTAAGGCCTATTCTTTGACTAATTAAAGTGTTTAATTAGTAGTTTTTATCACACAATTAAATTATGATTCAAATCAGAATTTTAAAAATTGTTTGAATGTGATTCAAATTTGAATTTTAAAAGTTTTTTTAATGTGATTCAAATCTGAATTTTTAAAGTTGTTTGAATCATATTTAAATCTGATTTTTTAAAATTGATTGAATAAAATTCAGATCTAATTTTTTAAAAAATGTTTGAATGTGATTCAAATCTGAATTTTTGAAGTTCTTTGAATGTGATTCAAATTTGAATTTTTAAATTTGTTTGAATGAGATTCAAATCTGAATTTTTAAATTTATTTGAATCATATTCAAATCTGGATTTTTAAGTTGAATATGAGATATTCAATTTAATTTAAGTATGTATGTTTTATTTAATTGTTAAATAGTGATATGCATGATGGATGATCATGGACTATAAAAGACCAATGTGATTGGATTTATTTCTTTTATGTTTCTTTGGGATTGTAAATTAATTAATTTATTTTAATTTATTTTGGGCATGTATTATTAAGTTTTTAATAATTTTTGGGTTGTAATTTCATTTATTTAAGTTCTTGTAAATTCGCCTTGGTATGCCAAGGATTACTATGTAATATTGGATTGCAAGAAGTTCAAGGAGGTCAAGAGCATTGGTGGGACCAGTGGGAGGAATTCAAGATCAAGTGTTGATTATGTACTCCTTCAGCAACTCTTGTAAAATGAATGAATGAAATGCACCTAGGAATGCCATGATTCAATTCTTGGTGGCTCAGAATTGAATCCCTTAGAAAGTCCATGATCATACCATATTTACTGCTTATCCATGAATGCATGAGATGTATGGGAATGTATGCAATTAGATGATATATGCATGCTAAATGGATAATGTGCAAAGTGAGACCTTAATAGTAAATAGAATGACCATAAAATCTTCCAAACAAATGATTAAGTTGGAAATGCTATAATTAAAGTAATTATAACATAGGCTCTCCATTGGGGCAATTATTTTAAGAAATTTTAAATAGTTGCATAAGATGCAATTTATTTAAGAGATTTTCTTAAGAATAATTGTTAAGCATGAGATGTTGTAAATATGTAAATGGTTTAGTGGCCAATATTGGATGTACCTGAGGACATTAAAATTATTTGCATAATTACTGGCTCAATGGGATCAACTTAACTAATGCAAGATAAGTCAATAATGGATGTACCTGAGATTTTTAGCATTAGGGGCTAGGTAAAGGATTGAACCTCACATAAGATGTGATGGGCAAAGAGTTGCTCACTTATAGTTTATTGTAATTCCAATAATGGATGTACCTGAGGATGATAAATAGAATTATAAGAATTCAATCACCCACTAGAAATCCATCCAACTAGGATTTCCGTTTTCTACTTTGGAAGTGTAGGATTCGCTAAGTTAGTGGGAGGACCAATTTGATTAAAAGACCATAATCATTTTGGTTAATTACATGATACATTTACTAATTAATCTGGTTATTTTCTGCGATTAATTTTACGATAAAAATGAGCACAAAACAACCACCACCATCCAATATCCTTGCAAGCATACTTGATCACAATAGGTTGACAGGACCTAATCATGCGATTGGCTAAGAAATTTGAAACTTGTCTGAACCTTGAACATATAGGATATGTTCTAGATTCAAATGTTCTGGTCCCTTACCTCCAGAGGCCACACAAGAGGAACATGAAACTTTGGACAAGTGGAAGGAGCATGATATGAGAGCTAAGTGTTACATGCTTGCTTCCATGAGTAATGAGTCTGAAGCAACATGAGAACATGCAGTGCGAGTGAGATCCTCCTTCACCTATAAGAGTTGTATGGTGAGCACAACAGAATGCTAGGTATGAGATATCTAGACGGCTATTCAGTATGAGGATGTCTGAGGGACGAGAATGTTGGGGATCATGTCCACAAGATGATTCGGGTGATTGAGCAGTTGGAACTTCTTGACTTCTACATTGATTTCCAACTACTTATGGATTTGATCCTTCAGTCACTTCAAAAGTCTTTTGGAAATTTTGTGACAAATTTCCATATGACTAAACAGGAATGCACCTTAGCTGGTTTACTCAACATGCTGGTTATTGCCCAAAAGAATATGCCAGGCAATAAAGGAAAAGAGGTAGCTTTGGTTGCATCTTCTTCTATTGGAAAGTCCAACAAGAAGAAGGGCAATAAGAAAAAGAAACTTCAGATTCCTGGTCCTTCCAAGAAAATAGCTAAACAGAAAGGGAAGACCAAAGCTGACAAAGGCAAAGGAAAGTGTTTCCATTGCCAATAGGAAAGTGTTTCCATTGCCAACAGGAAAGTGTTTTCATTGCTAGTAAGAAAGTGTTTCCACTGGCTAGAGTATAGCAATCTAAAAGAATGCAATGCCATGGTGAAAACCAACTCAAGTTCAAAATATATTTGGCACTTAAGGTTATGTCATGTTGCAGAAGATAGGATTGCAAAATTGGAGAAAATGGGGATTCTATCCTCATTGGGCTCTGAGCCTACTCCAACTTGTGAATCTTGCCTTCAGGGCAAAATGACTAGATCACCCTTTGTTGGACAAAGGCTAAGAGCTGAAAATATTTTGGAGCTAATACATAGTGATGTATGTGGTCCATTTAAAGAAATGGCTAGAGGGGGCTTTCATTATTTTATTACCTTTACTGATGATAAATCAAGATTTGGGTATTTGTATTTGATGAAATACAAACATGAATCTTTTGAAAAGTTCAAAGAATTTAAATCTGAAATAGAAAATCAAACAGGAAAGAGTATTAAAGCTCTTCGATCAGATCGTGGAGGTGAATATTTGAGTACTGAGTTTGATGAATACTTGAGAGAGCATGGCATTGTTTCTCACCTGACTTCTCCAGGAACGCCACAGTTGAATGGTGTATCTGAAAGGAGAAATCGTATCCTATTGGATATGGTACGTAGTATGATGAGCTATACTGATATGCCAATCTTCTTTTAGGGATTTGCATTAGAATCAGCTTTGTATATTCTGAATAGGATTCCATCAAAATCAGTTTCTTCCACACCTTATGAGTTATGGCATGGAAGAAAACCAAGTCTTAAGCATGTTAAGATTTGGGGTTGTCCAGCTTATATCAAAAAGCTGAACACTGATAAATTGGAGACCAGATCAGAAAAGGTCGATTTGTTGGATATCCAAAAGATAGTTTTGGATATTATTTTATTTGCCTACTTCACAAAAGTTGTGATAAGTAGAGATGCCACATTTCTTGAACAACAATTTGTCCAAGAAAGAGGCAAAGGAAGGAAAATAGAGTTAGAATTGGAGAATTCTGACCAACCAACAGATCAGATGGATATAGATCCATCTAGTCGACCAATACCCGTTGATGAAACATCTACAGCTGTTCCTCGTAGAACAACCAGGGTACCTCACCCACCAGTGAGATATGGTTTTCTTCATGAAGAATAACAAGAGTTGTCTACTCATGAAGAAGTAAATCATGGAGATGATCCACTTACCTATGAAGAAGCTATATCAGATATAGACTCTTCAAAATAGATTGATGCTATGAAATCCGAGATTGATTCCATGTATAAGAATCAAGTTTGGGATCTTGTTGACCCACCTGAAGGTATTATACCTATAGGGAACAAATGGGTTTTCAAGAAGAAAATTGGTTCTGATGGAAAGGTAGAGACCTATAAAGCAAGGCTAGTAGTGAAAGGGTTTCGCCAAAGGCAAGGAATCGACTATGAGGAGACTTTCTCGCCTGTTGCCATGCTTAAATCAATTAGGATTTTATTAGCAATAGCTGTGTACTATGATTATGAGATTTGGCAGATGGATGTCAAAATAGCTTTTCTCAATGGATACATTGAAGAAAACATTTTCATGGAACAACCTAAGGGTTTTGAATCCCAAGATGGTTCCAAGGTATGCAAGCTAAAGCGATCTATTTATGGGTTGAAACAAGCTTCGAGGAGTTGGAACATCCGTTTTGATGAAGCCATTAAATCCTTTGGTTTTATAAAAAATGAGGATGAGCCATGTGTATATAAGAAGGTTAGTGACAGTGCTATCAGTTTCCTTGTCTTATATGTGGATGACATACTGTTGATGGGTAATGACACAGGTATGTTGACGACTATAAAGGTATGGTTGTCAAATACATTCTCCATGAAAGACTTAGGGGAGGCAACCTATATTCTTGGGATTCGCATCTATAGAGATAGAGCGAAAAGAATAATTGGTTTATCCCAAAGTCTATACTTGGAAAAGGTGTTAAAGAGGTTTAACATGCTTGATTCCAAGAGAGGATTGTTACCAGTGAGACATGGTATCCATCTTTCTAAAGAGATGTCTCCAAAGACACCTGAAGAAAGAGATAAGATGGCCAGGATTCCATATGCTTCAACTATTGGAAGTTTAATGTATGCAACGTTGTGTACTAGGCCGGATATCGCATATGCTGTTAGTTTGACTAGCAGGTATCAATCCAATCCAGGTTTGGAACATTTGGATAGTCACAAGAATATCCTTAAGTACTTGAGAAGAACTAAGGATTTATTCTTGATTTATGGAGGTGGAGACTTGCAATTGGATGGTTATACTGATTCTGATTTCCAATCAGATATCGATGATAGAAAGTCTACCTCTGGATATGTGTTCATTTGTAATGGAGGTGCAGTCAGTTGGAAGAGTTCCAAACAGAGCACGACTGCAGATTCCACTACAGAGGCTGAGTATATTGCTGCATTAGATGCTGCAAAGGAAGTTGTTTGGATAAAGAAGTTCGTGACAGAACTTATAGTAGTTCCTTCCATTGAGCCAGCAGTTCCACTACACTGTGACAACAATGGAGCAGTCATACAGGCTAAGGAACTAAGGTCTCACCCAAAATCCAAACACATAGAAAGGTACTACCACATTATCAGAGATATAGTTGGGCAAGGCGATTTAGCCATGCAGAAAATAGCATCAGCTGAAAATCCACCTGATCCATTCACTAAGCCTATGTCACAGACTCAGTTAGACCGACATCTTGAGAAGATAGGTCTAAGATATTGTAATGAATGGCTCTAGTGCTAGTGGGAGATTGTTAGTAGTATGCCCTAGAGCATATCATTTAGTATGTATCTTGTACATATTTTATTAATAAATGGCATTTCCACTTTTTTGTTTATATAATATATTTATGTGTAATAGAAAAGGTCCATTGATATTTTGTTAGAAATATTATTCTTAAGTTGTTAAGAATATGAGTGACAATATTTCTAGCACAAAGTATCATAAATAGGTTCACAATCGAGGATACTTCATAATAAGGACATGACTTATCCAGAAAGATTGTATTCATGTTTGTTCCCAAGTTATTTATATGAGATATAAATAAGATGGAATGGTGAGTCTCATGCCATATAACAAACATGATAGGCACTTATAAATGATAAGTAGGCGAACCGGTGACACTTACGACAAGCACATGGAGTTTACTCTTGTCAATGCTTTGTCATAAATCATATCGATGCATATAATCTTTAGACACGAGATAGCACAGTTATCTTGTATATAGGTAGTTTGAGTTTGATCTGCTTTCATACTTGTACGTGTATGGGTATATGGGCATGTGTTGGCTCCACTAGTTATATATGGAGGTAGGTGTTGATCAAGATGGAATCTGTTCCTCTAAGTAAATAGAGATAAAATCCTATGTTCATTTAATTGTTCTTGATGTTTCAAGTTCTGGCAGACAGATAGATTTATTCAGAAAAGAGTTTCTGATGAGAAAATCTTTTTAATCAAGAACTGGAATTAAAAGAGAACATAATATTCATAGCAAATGGAGTTTGACATAAACCATGACTCCCGCTTGAGTTGGGATTTTGTAACAGAGAGATTCTAGTGCATGGTAACATATGATTATAGGTTCATTTAAGGTAAACCTTATTACTAATTGGGTGGCCATGGCATGCTATGCTAGGTGTTAACCATGGTCTATGAGGTTCATAAAATGATTTAGAGAAATCATTTATGGTAAGAAAGAGTTTTGATGATATTAAGAGTTGATATCATGTCTCATTGCCAATTAGTGATGAGCCTAGTAAGTCACACACATACACAAGTTATCACCTATTTAAATATGATTTAATTAATTAATTAAAGAGTTTAATTGATTAATTAAATAGATTTGGTTTGCAATTAGATTGCAAAGTCCCTAGCATGACTTGAAACCAAATCTAGATTATTGGATGTATAATATAAGTTAAATTTATATTTGAAGTGTTTAAATATGAATTTAATTAATGATAAATTAATTAATAGAGATTAATTAATTAATTTATATTTGATATAAATTAATTAGAAGAAGAAAATAAAGACACAGGGGCATTTTGGTCATTTTATAGTGTGACACGTGGCACCATGAGATGGTGACACATGGCATAACACATAAGCTTGCCAAATGTTTTTTTTTAATCATGTAAGATGATTAAAATCAAGATTAAATATAGGTTTGACACTTGGCACAATGTGATTGGGTCACTTAAACCTAGAGCTAATCAAAGGGTGACATGTGGCAAGGGTTTAATGTGTTAACCTAGCTATTTAAGTGTTGTTATGAGAAAATAAAACACAACCAGCAGCCACACTCCTTTGTCACGCCAATTTGAGGGTTTTCATCTCTTCTTCTTCATCTCTTATCAATTCAAAGAGATTAGCCATCAATCTCTTGAATTAAGAACACTATCAATTCAAAGAGATTAGCCATCAATCTCTTGAATTAAGAACACTAGAAATTGTTTCTAGTGTCCTGTTTACATCTTTAATCTCTTAAAAGCCAGAACTTGATTTTCTAATTAATAGAAAAAGCTTTAGAAGCTATTCAAGGGCTGCCATAGGTGTTCTTGGTGTGGACAAGCTAGAGGGACAACATCTGGTGTCCTGAAGACGAATCTCAAAGGCGCCGACACTGCCTTGCATCAAGAGGTTAGTGTAATCGTTCTTGATTTAATCTAGGGTTCTAAAATTAATCTGATTAATTTTAAAATCTTAAATGGCAAATACAGATCCAAAAACATATTAAAAGAGTTTTAATATGTTGTTTATCATTGAAATCAAATAGATAAAAATAAATCTTGCATGATGCATGTGACTCTATGTGAAAATTTTTGAATTCAATGGTATAAACTTGTGTTTTTCACGCTTCCGTTCCTTCACTACTAACACTTAAGAATAGAATTTCTAACAAAATATCAATGGACCTTTTCTATTACATATAAATATATTATGTAAACGAAAAAGTAAATTTGCCTTTTACTAATAAAATATGTACAAGATACATACAAAATGATATGCTCTAAGGCATACTACTAACACTAATACCCAAAAATCACGCTTCCACTCCTTCAGTATAGTATAAGATTAAATTTATATTTAAATTGTTTAAATATGAATTTAAATGTGATAGATTAATTAATGAAGATTAATTCATCAATTAATTAATGAAGATTAATTAATCAATTAATTAATATTTGATATTAATTAATTTGAAGAGAAGAAATTATAATTTTTGAAAAAATTATATGGTGACATGTGGCACCATGAGATGGTGACACATGTCACCACATAAGCTTGCCACTTGTCTTCCTATGATGGAAGACCACTTTTTTAAGATTTAAATGGAGCTTGACACTTGGATCCATAGGAATAATTCAACCAAGAATAAGATGAGATCTTGTAGTGACATGTGGCAAGGAGTTAGTAAACTTTGACTTGTGTATAGAAAGGGAAAAGAAGAAAGAGAAAATACAATTTTCTCTTCTTCATCACATGGTGGATGGCAACACTAACTCCCCTATCCTCTCTTCCTTTCTCACTTGATTCAAAGAGAAATCCATTATTTTCTTTGAATTAAATTTGCTAGAAAGTGTTTCTAGTCTCCCATACATTCATACAATCTCACTAAAGCATTAACCCCTAATTACAAGTGGTTGGCAAGGCTTGGGAAGTCATTCAAGGGGCTACCATTGCTGCCATTGGTGAGCTTGTGGTGGACAAAGCTAGAGGGACAACATTTGGGGTCCTAAGAGCCTTCAAAGAGTGGGAATTCCATCAATTGTGCATCAAGAGGTTAGCACTCAAAACCCCTTTTTAATTAGGGATTAATGTGAATTAAATGTTAATTCACAATCTTAAATAGGAAATGAAAGTTTAAAGCATGCTAAAATGTGCTTTAGTATGTAATTGGGCATTGAAAATTGGTTAGGACCATAACACACTTGTATGATGCATGAAATCCTAGAATGGTTTTTTGAAATTTCAATGCTTTAAATGCCGTAAATCCATGATTCCACTCCTATAAACCTTGTGCAAAAATCACTAAAAAGCTGAGTTAACTAATTAAATCTTACATTCATCTAGCTAACTGAGTCAAGTTCATAGATCTCAGCCTTCTTTCGCTCAAGTGATCTTGGATTTCCACACAAATGGTTATTATGAGCAATTTTCTCTAATAGATCATAGCATTCTTTAAAGGAGCAGAAGTGTAAAAAACAGAAGTTTATACTATTGAATTCAAAAATTTTCACCTAGGGTCACATGCATCATGTAAGATTTATTTTTATCTATTTGATTTCAATGATAAACAACATATTAAAAATCTTTTAATATGTTTTTGGATCTGTATTTTCCATTTAAGATTTTAAAATTAATCAGATTAATTTTAGAACCCTAGATTAAATCAAGAACAAACACACTAACCTCTTGATGCACTGCAGTGTATTTGCGCCTTTGAAATGCGTCTTCAGGATACTAGATGTTGTCCCTCTAGCTTGTCCACACCAATAACACCTATGGCAGCCCTTGAACAGCTTCTAAAGCTTTTTCTATTATTTAGAAAATCAAGTTCTGCCTTTTGAGAGATTAAAGATGTAAACAGAACACTAGAAACGATTTCTAGTATTTTTAATTCAAGAGATTGATGGCTAATCTCTTTGAATTGATGAGAGATGAAGAAGAAGAGATGGAGAGCGTCAAAATGGCGTGAAAAAGGAGGAGTGACTAGTGGTTGTATTTTTTTTTCTCTTCATAACAACACTTATATAGCTAGGTTAACACATTAAACCCTTGCCACATGTCACCCTCTGATTGGTTCTAGGTTTAATTGACCCAATCACATTGTGCCAAGTGTCAAACCTATATTTAATCTTAATTTTAATCATCTTACATGATTAAAATACATTTGGCAAGCTTATGTGTAATGCCATCTGTCACCATCTCATGGTGCCACATGTCACCCTATGAAATGACCAAAATGCCCCTGTGTCTTAATTTTCAGTTCTCAACCCAAAATAATTATTTCTCTTCTTCTAATCAATTTATATCAAATATAAATCAATTAATTAATCTCTATTAATTAATTTCTCATTAATTAAATTAATATTTAAACACTTTAAATATAAATCTAACTTATACTATACATCCAATAATCTAGATTTGGCTTCAAGTCATGCTAGGGACTTTGCAATCTAATTGCAAACCAAACTTATTTAATTAATCAATTAAACTCTTTAATTAATTAATTAAATCATATTTAATTAGGTGATAACTTGTGTATGTGTGTGACTTACTAGGCTCATCACTAATTGGCAATGAGATATGATATCAACTCTTAATATCATTAGAACTCTTTCTTACCATAAATGATTTCTCTAAATCATTTTATGCACCTCATAGACCATGGTTAATACCTAGCATAGCATGCCATGGCCACCCAATTAGTAATAAGGTTTACCTTAAATGAACCTATAATCATATGTTACCATGCACTGGAACCTCTCTGTTACAAAATCCCAACTCAAGCTGGAGTCATGGTTTATGTCAAACTCCATTTGCAATGAATATTATGTTCTCTTTTAATTCCAGTTCTTGATTAAAAAGATTTTCTCATCAGAAACTCTTTTCTGATTAAATCTATCTGTCTTGGCCAGGAACTTGAAACATCAAGAACAATTAAATGAACATAGGATTTTATCTCTATTTACTTAGAGGAACAGATTCCATCTTGATCAACACCGACCTCCATATATAACTAGTAGGAGCCAACACGTGCCCATATACCCATACACAGTACAAATATGAAAGCAGTATCAAACTCAAACTACCTATATACAAGATAACTATGCTATCTCAGGTCTAAAGACTATATGCACTGATATGATTTATGACAAAACATTAACAAGAGTAAACTCCATGTGCTTGTCATAAGTCTCACTGGCTCGGCCTACTTATCATTTATAAGTGCCTTTCATGTTTGTCATATGGCATGAGACTCACCATTCCATCTTATTTATATCTCATATAAATTACTTGGGAACAAACATGAATACAATCTTTCTGGATAAGTCATGTCCTTATTATGAAGTATCCTCGATTGTGAACCTATTTATGATACTTTGTACTAGAAATACTGTCACTCGTATTCTTAACAACTTAAGAATAATATTTCTAACAAAATATCAATTGACCTTTTCTATTACACATAAATATATTATGTAAACGAAAAAGTGGAAAAGCCTTTTATTAATAAAAATATGTACAAGATACATACTAAATGATATGCTCTAGGGCATACTACTAACATTCTTCACTTGTCATTCTCATGAAATCTCCTCCTACTTGTGAATCAATTGTGTTTCTTATGGCTGGAGTAACTCTGGTATAGAAATTCTGAACAATCATCCACTTAGGTATTTCATGATGAGGACATTGCCTTTAAAGCTCTTTAAATCTCATCCAAGATTCATACAAAGTTTCATCATCCGTTGGTCTAAAAGTTACCATCAAATTCCTCAAATGAGTGATCTTCCCAGGTGGGAAAAATTGTGAGAGAAAAGCTTGAGATAGCTGCTCCCAAGTAGCTATAGTAACTTGTGGAAGTGTATCACACCACTCTAATGCTGAATCTCAAAGAGAGAATGGGAATAAGGTTAGTCAAATTACTTCATCTGAAACTCCAGGTTGTCTTTGTGTGCGACATATCATTAGAAATTTCTTCAAATGAGAATGGGAATTTTCAAGTGGACTTCCTCGAAATTATGAATTCTGAACCATTTGAATGAGACCAGTCTTTAACTCAAATTGGTTGGCTCCAATAATAGCTCTGTTATCTCTCACATCTGCACATCTAGGAAAAGCATAATCTAACATGGACCTTATTCGCTGATCATTTTGATTAACAACTTCATTCTGCCTGTTCTGATCATTTCCTCCATTGTTTCCATCATTAGCTCTATTTTGATTCTCCATATTTTCAATTTTCTCCTCTTGCTCAAGCCTTTTGTTATTCTTCTTTTTCTGCTTCCTTTCTCTTCTTAGATTCCTTTTTGTTAGCTCGATAAAATTTTTCAATTTCAGGGTTAAACAACAATTGAGTATCACTTGTGCTTTTGATAGTCTCACAAACAAGAAAAGTACCTGAAAAACATAAGGAACATCAGTGAAAATAAAAGAAAATAAAAATTCTAATCAGCTTAAAACAATTAAAATCCAACTTAAAAATAAATAATTCCCCAGTAACAGCGCCAAAAACTTGGTGTTGCTGTGAAATAGCTTCCACAAGTGCACGGGTCACAGTAGTATAGTTTTAAAAATATTGTTTCCACAGGAAATTGTGCTTAAATTGGAAATAAATGAATAAGCTAATTAGAATGCTAAAATTTAAAGATATTGGTAATGAAATTTAAAATTAAAATTGGTATTTGAGGAATTTAAGCCAAATCAAACAATTAATTAAACTAATTAAACTAGATGACTAAAATTCAAATTGAAATCACTAATTATGAAATTGGGAGGAATTAAATCTAACTTCAATAAAAATTAAAATGATTTTAAAGATAGGATTTTCAATATCGTTTGCATGTGGTTTATCCCCAATTTAGCCAAACACATGAGAATTACAATTTTGAGGGAAATCAATTCTTTGTTCTTTGAAACATTTCTCAAGCATTTCAAAGTTGGTATTCATAAAATCAAACCCTGTTTTTACGGTATTTTAAACTTGACAAAAGCCCAATTAAAGCTCTAATTGATTTTAAAAGTCCCCTTAATCCTCTTAGCTTATCTCTAATACCAAGAAAACTAAGTTTATTACAAGATTATCTATCCCAAACGTTCACTTTTCAGTCCATCTGTTAAGGATTAAAACTTAACTTAATGAGGGCCCTTTCATCAAGCAAGGTAACAAGCTGATAAGCAATAAATCAAAATGCAGCAAATCTCATTTAAATGACAAAATTAGTTCAAAAACCACAATACAAAGCAATATTTACAGACCCATCTCTAGAATCTCAAAGTTCTACTCTCAAATCATGATTTCAAGACAAACCCAAGTAGAGAAATGAAGACGAAATGAAAATCAAAGTTATAGGATAGAAAAACTCAGTGAAAATGGTGAAGAAACTGCTGTTGGAATGTTGAAGAAGGCGTCCTCTTCAGCTCCTGCAACCCGATCTCACGTGCTCCTCTTTCCTTTTCTCTCTCTTACAAAATCTCCCTAATTTTCTCCTTGTAAAAGGAAAGAGAAAAAGGTGTTTAAATATGGTTCAGAGGTCAGCCTTAGAATTAGTTAAAAGACAGAATATTTTGGAGAAAATGATGTATTTAATCAGAGGACCAAAAGTGCCACGTTAGCAGTTTTCATTAAAACGTCACAAGTTGAATCAGTTGTGTTGCGCCTTGTGTTGCAAGTTATGTAACTTTTTGCTTGAGAAAAGCTTCATATCTGACAATGACACAACCTGTGACACAAGCTGTGTCATAGGTTGTGCAACTTTCTGTTTCTTTAAAACTCAACTTCAAAATTCTCTTATTAAAATTTTGCAATTCAACTCTAATTTCCTCCAAATGGCTACTCTGATCAAAATATCACCAAAATTCTCTAAATTTAACTTATAAAATAAATAAATTCCAAAAATTAAACTAAGAAGTGTAAAAAGGCAAAATTAACTAAATATAGGCTAATATCTATAGTAAAAGCTATAAACAAGGGTAAATTATGTGCAAAAATTATACCTAAATGATGATATAAAATGCTTTTATCAACCAACACTTTCCCACCCTGCCACCACTAGCACCATCAATTTCACCCTATCAATATTATCATCGCCACCACTATTGCCACCACCACCATCACTACTACCATCCCCACTACCTTAGCTATCATTGGCACTTGACCACCAATTATTGTAATTATTACCATTCATTATCGATATCATAAATAAATTAAATATTAAAATAAAAGTTATCATTACATTATGAAAACCTATATTTTCATTTTTGTAACCAAACATAGTAATATAATGACAATTACATTACATTGCCCTACAACTTTAATTATATTACATAATTAATTATATTGGATTGCATTACGCTCTACTAAACATAGCCTAAGTTTTATGAATAACATGTCAATGGGTCACACCCAAATACTTATAAAGATATATTATAAAAGAGCTAAAGGAAAGGTCAAGGTTAGGCTTGCTATAGGTTCTAATGGCTTTATGCCTCCTATTGCTCTAGCATTGATAACGTTCCAGATTTGGGTTGTTACACTAAACCCTTTAAGGAAAGTGAAAGGAAACAATAGTCACAAGAGGAATATATTTTTTCTTTTAGGTTATAAGCTATTTTCACATATTTTTTTTTTCTTACAGGTCTTTAAATTCTTTGATTCCTTACTTGAAATGAGTGGCTAAATATTAGAGAGAGATTTTAGTAGTCATGGGAAGAAGAAGAAGAAGAAGAAGAAGAATGTAATACTATTGTCGAAGCTAGACAAAATATGTGTCCAAAGTAAGAATATTCGTTAAATGCCTAGTGGGGGGGGGGGGGGGGGAAGGGGAAGTTTTAGTGATGAGAGTATATAATAAATTAATTAAGTGTGAGTTGTTGTGACAAGTAACTTTGACTGCTGAAGGACAGAACTTTGGTTGCTAAAAGTCCTTCTATAGGCATATAAATAATGAATGCCACTTCATTTCAATTATTGATCCTTGCTTTATTAATACCTAACCATATTCTCTTTCCTACTGCTCCTCCTTTCATATAAATCCCTTACCTTAAATTGTTCTAACACGTATAAACTCCCCATAAACTTCATCAAGGGTTTAAACGTCCTCTTGTTAGTAGTATGCCCTAGAGCATATCATTTAGTATGTATCTTGCACATATTTTATTGATAAAAAGGCAATTTCACTTTTCCATTTACATAGTGTATTTATGTGTAATAGAACAGGTCCATTGATATTTTGTTAGAAATTCTATTATTAAGTTGTTAAGAATATAAGTGATAGTATTTCTAGCATAAAGTATCATAAATTGGTTCACAATCAAGGATACTTCATAATAAGGACATAACTTATCCAGAAAAATTGTAATCATGTTTGTTCCCAAGTTATTTATATGAGATGTAAATAAGATGGAATGGTGAGTCTCATGCCATATAACAAACATGATAGGCACTTATGCATGATAAGTAGGCCGAACAAGTGACACTTATGATAAGCACGTGGAGTTTACTCTTATCAATGCATTGTCATAAATCATATCAGTGCATATAATCTTTAGACCTGAGATAGCAAAGTTATCTTGTATATAGGTGGTTTGAGTTTGATACTGCTTTCATACTTGTACTATGTATGGGTATATGGGCATGTGTTGGCTCCTACCAGTTATGCATGGAGATAGGTGTTAATCAAGATGGAATCTGTTACCCTAATAAATAGGAATAAAATCCTATGTTCATTTAATTATTCTTGATGTTTCAAGTTCCTCGCCAGGACAAACAGATTTAATCAGAAAATAGTTTCTGATAAGAAAATCTTTTTAATCAAGAATTGGAATTAAAAGAGAACATAACATTCATAGCAAATGGGGCTTGACATAAACCATGACTCCAGCTGGAATTGAGATTTTGTAACAGAGAGATTCTAGTGCATGGTAACATATGATTATAGGTTCATTTAAGGCATTCCTTATTACTGATAGGGTGGCCATGGCATACTATGCTAGGTGTAAACCATGGTCTATGATGTGCCTAAAATGATTTAGAGAAATCATTTATGGTAAGAAAAAAGTTCTGATGATATTAAGAGTTGATATCATATCTCATTGCCAATTAGTGATGAGCCTAGTGAGTCACAGACATACACAAGCAATCACCAAGTTAAATGTGATTTAATTAATTAGTTAAAGAGTTTAATTGATTAATTAAATAGGTTTGGTTTGCAATTAGATTGCAAAGTCCGTAGTATGGCTTGAAACTAAATCTAGGTTATTGGATGTATAGCATAAGTTAAATTTATATTTAAAGTGTTTAAATATGAATTTAATTATGAGAAATGAAGTAATAGAGATTAATTAATTAATTTATATTTGATATAAATTGATTAGAAGAGGAGAAATAATTATTTTGGGTTGAGAACTCAAAATTACAACACAAGGGTAATTTGGTCATTTCACAGGGTGACATGTGGCACCATAAGATGGTGACACATGGCATCATGGTTTGTCATTTGTCTTCCTATCATGCATGATGATCAAAGTCAAGATTAAACCTAGCTTTGACACTTGGCTTAATGTGATTAGGTCAATTAAAATTAAGATGCAATCAGAAGATGACATGTGGCAAGGGTTTTAAGTGATAACCTAATTATAAAAGGGAAAGAATGAAAGAATAAAATACATTCTGATTTTTCTAAAGAGATCCTGCCACCCATAAAGCTTTCTTCCTCTCTTCTTCTTCTTCTCTCATCAATTCAAAGAGAATTGCTTATATTCTCTTGAATTAAAATTGCTAGAAATTGTTTCCAGTGTCATATATACATCTACAACCTCTCTAAAGGTAAATCCCTAATTTCTAATTGGTTGGCAAGGCTTGAGAAGCTGGTTTAGGGGCTACCCATTGGTGATCTTGGTGTGGACAAGCTAAAGGGACAACATTTGGGGTCCTAGATGCTTCACAAAGGTACCAATCACATTTACAGTGCATCAAAAGGTTAGTGCACATATTCTTGTATCAATCTAAGGTTCTAATGAATTAATTTATTAATTCTAAAATCTTAAATGGCAAATGTAGATCCTAATACATATTAAAAGTATTTTAATATGCAATTAAACATTAAAATCAATTAGGTACATAATGAATCTTGCAGGATGCATGAGACCCTAGAAGAACATTTTTGAATTCAATGTTCTAATCTAATAATTTTCATGCTTTCGCTCCTTCAATTGGTATCAGAGCCACTATATTTGCCATTTAGATTGTTTAATATCTAATTTAATTGTGTGATTTGATCAAAATTTGATTGATTCATTGCTGGTTGCAAAGAAGAGTGTGGCGGCATCATGTTTGTGCTCCATGGTGCGCATGGTTTTAGCACCACAATGGTGCACAAGGTATATGGGTTTTGAATGTGCAATTGTTGTATGATCTAAGGCCCATCCCATGACTAATTAAAATGTTTAATTGCGAGTTTTAATCACACAATTAAATTTAGATTCAAAGATTCAAATATGAATTTTTAAATTTGTTTGGATGAGATTCAAATCTTAATTTTAAAATTTGGTTGGATGAGATTCAAATCTGAATTTTTAAATTTGGTTGGATGAGATTCAAATCTGAATTTTTAAATTTGTTTAAATGAGATTCAAATCTGAATTTTTAAATTTGGTTGAATGAGATTCAAACTTGAATTTTTTAGTTGAATATGAGATATTCAATTTAATTTAAGTATGTATGTTTTATTTAATTATTAAATAGTAATATGCATGATGGATGATCATGGACAATAAAAGACCAATGTGATTGGATTTATTTTTTTTATTTTTCTTTGGGTTGTAAATTAATTAATTTATTTTGGTGGCATGTATTATAAAGGTTGTAATATTTTTTGGTTGTAATTTCATTTATTTGAGGACTTTAAATTCCATGTTCTTGTAAATTCACCTTGGAATGCCAAGGATTACTATGTAATTGGATTGCAAGAAGATCAAGGAGGTCAAGAGCATTGGTGGGACCAGTGGGAGGAATTCAAGACCAAGTGTTGATTATGTACTCCTTCAGCAACTCTTGTAATATGAATGAATGAAATGCACCTAGAAATGCCCTAATTCAATTCTTGGTGGCTCATAATTGAATCCCTTAGAAAGTCTATGATCATACCATATTTATTGTTTATCCATGTATGCCTGAGATGTATAGGAATGTATGCAAGTATATGATATATGCATGCTAATTGGATAATGTGCAAAGTGAGACCATAATAGTAATTAAGCCGCCACAAAATCTTCCAAACAAATGATTAAGTTGGAAATGGTATAATTAAAGGTAATCATATCATGGGCCCTCCATTGAGGCAATTATTTTAAGAAATTTTAAATACTTGCATATAATGCAATAAATTTAAGAGATTTTCTTAAGAATAATTGTTAAGCATGAGATGTTGTAAATATGTAAATGGTTTAGAGGCCAATAATGGCTGTGCCCGAGGACATTAAAATTATTTGCATGTTTACTGGCTCAATGGGATCAACTTAACTAATGCAAGATAAATCAATAATGGATGTGCCTGAGATTTTGAGCATTAGGGGCTAAGTAAAGGATTGAACCTCATATGAGATGTGATGGGCAAGGAGTTGCTCACTTGTAGTTTATTGTAATTCCAATAATGGATGTGCCTGAGGATGATCAATAAGACTATAAGAATTCAATCACTCACTAGAAATCCATCCAACTAGGATTTTTGTTTCCTACTTTGGAAGTGTAGGATTTGCTAAGTTAGTGGGAGGACTAATTTGATTAAAAGACCATAATCATTTTAGTTAATTACATGATACATTTACTAATTAATCTGGTTATTTTCTGCAGTTAATTTTCTGATAACAATGAGCACACAACAACCACCACCATCCAATATCCTTGCAAGTATACTTGACCATAATAGGTTGACAGGGCCTAATCCTTTTGATTGGCTAAGAAATTTAAAACTTGTCCTGAACTTGGAACGTATTAGATATGTTACAGACTCAAAGGTTCCTAGTCCCTTACCTCCAGAGGCCACTCAAGAGGAACATAATACTTTGGACAAGTGGAAGGAGTATGATATGAGAACCAAGTGTTACATGCTTGCTTCTATGAGTAATGAGTTATAGAAGCAACATGAAAATATGCGATATGCAAGTGAGATCCTCCTTCACCTGCAAGAGTTGTATGGTGAGCACAACAGGAATGCTAGGTATGAGATATCTAGATAGCTATTTCGCATGAGGATGTCTGAGGGATAGAATGTTGGGGATCATTTCCACAAGATGATTCGGCTAATTGAGCAGCAAGAACATTTTGACTTTCACATGGATTTCCAGCTGTAGACGGATTTGATCCTTCAGTCCCTTTCTGAGACATTTGGGAATTTTGCGACAAATTTCCATATGACAAAGCAGGAATACACCTTGGCTGGTTTACTTAACATGCTAGTTATTGCCCAAAAGAATATGCCGGGCAATAAAAGAAAAGAGGTAACTTTGATTGCATCTTCCTCTGCTAGAAAGTCCAACAAGAAGAAGGGCAATAAGAAAAAGAAACCTCAAGTTCCAGGACTTTCCAAGAAGATAGCCAAACAGAAAGGGAAGAACAAAGCTGATGGAGGCTATCACACCCTACCCCTCTGTAAGGCATAACATGATCCTGTAGTATACCTAATGAATTACCAACTTCGTCTACTAATAACCCATTAAATACGCTACAAGGGATTTTAAAACTTTTCTTACTTCTTTTTACAGTGGTGAGCACTATTTACAGGTGTTAAAAAAAATTTTGAACTGAAGTGAAACAGCTAACACATTTGAGTTATTAGTAATTTCTGTAAAAATTTTGGTGGAGTGCCATCTGTATTTTGAATAAAACAGTTCTTCAAAAACCTGTAAAAAGCACTTCAAATATAATTCTCAATCTCAAACTCCAAACATTTAATCAACACAATATATTTCTCAACATTTGTCAACTCAAATCCACAATAATTTTTCTGTGTTTTCAAAGGCTGAGATAAAAGAAATATATCACAATATTTACAAACCAAAATAAGTTACAATTTATTTTACAACTTCAATGTACAATTTCAATTTACAACTGTTCAAAACCAATAATACTATATACATACAGTGAACATACATTGCAATACAAAATGCAAAATATGGTATACTCAATATACCCGATGATCTCTCAGTGTAGTAATAGCAGCCTAGTCTCACGCCTCTATCGATCTTTCACTGCTACAAAGAATGAAAGCTATCGCTGAGCCATTGTCTCAGTGGTGCACAACATTAACTAAATACAACTTTAAATCACAAATCATAAGTCATATAAATAATGGACACTTAAAACCATAGTTACATTCAAAGACAGTGAAAATCAATAAGAATTTAAACTCCATTTCACAATATCACAATAAATATCAATAAATCATACCCACGTAGCTTAATTGTATTCCAAAGTCCAATTCGTCCCAAAAGCCGATGGCTAATGAGGAATTCAATTCATCCCAAAAGCCGATGGCTAATGAGGAATAACATAGCTAGCTAGCAATAATATGAGTACTCATTCTATTCGTCCTCAACAGGCACACACCTCAACACTTCAGCCAGAGAGGGAATTCAATTCATCCCACTAGACAAGCTAGCGAGGAATTCAATCAATATACATGATAGCTATGGTTTCAAACCATTTACAATGCTTTTCAATCAATAAGTATCCATCAAATATCAATCAAACAATTTTTCACAATTTAAAACAATAATATACAAATAGTCATAATTTATTTCAATTGAAAAATTCAAAAGAAATAACTGTTGTGCACAAACCTCTGATAACTGTCTCTTGGCCCTGACTTAGTATTTCCTTCCCCTTTGACTTCCCAGTCTGAGGTGAGTGTGGATGAGTACTCATTATTCAGCTAGCTTTCTCCCTCATTGATTTCGATTATTGGGGTGAGTGAGTCTTGTCGTGGTGTACAACACGGCATGTGCTGAAAAATTGTGTCATGGACTAAATTGTGATATTGATTGGCAAAACTGTATTATTCAGTTATTTGATCAAATTGTGTTATTGATTGGCAAAACTGTGTTACTCAGTTATTTGATCAAATTTGTGTTAGATGAATTTTGTAAATTGTGAAATGGAATTGTGAATCATTTGATTTGTGAACTGTCAATAAAAAATTTATATATAGCATTTCAAATTTTTATTGTGCACCACTGAGTAAATTTTACTCAGTGATAGCTTTTCATTGCTGTCGCAGGTAGACAGACTGATAAGGCAGCAGACTAGGCTGCTAGTACTACACTGAGAGATCATCGGGTATATTGAGTATACCATAGTTTGCATTTTATATTGTAATGTACGTTCACTGTATGTATATAGTGTTCTTGGTTTTGAGCAGTTGTAAATTAAAGTTGTACATTGAAGTTGTAAAATAAATTATGAGTTATTTTGGCTTGTAAAATTTATATTGTATTTCTTTTATCAGTCTTTAAAAAACTATTGTGGGTTTGAGTTGAGAAATATATTGTGTTGTTTAACTGTGAAGTTGAGATTGAGAAAAATATTGAAGTGCTTTTTTTACAGGTTTTTTGAAGAACTGGTTTATCCAAAATATAGATGGCACTCTGCCAAAATTTTTACAGAAATTACTAATAGTCCAAACGTGTTAGCTGTTTCACTTCAGTTCAAAACAATTTTTAACACCTGTAAATAGCGCTCACCACTGTAAAAGAAGTAAGAAAAGTTTTAAAATTCCTTGTAGTGTATTTAATGGATTATCAGTAGACAAAGTTGGTAATTCTTTACGTATACTATGGGATCATGTTATGCCTTACAGAGGGGTAGGGTGTGACAGAGATACTTAATATTCAAACCTGAGCTCCTCTGTACAATGCAGCTTCTTGAATACCCTATCCATTCTCTCTAACCACTGTTCTGCCTCTAGAGGATCTACTATCCCCTTAAACTCTGTAGTGCTATATTTCATTAATTTGTCATACTGCCTAGCAGAAGACTGTGGTTGCACCACTAGTGTCTATAGTGGGACTTGAGTAGGCACGTTACCAGCCATCTGTTGAAACATTGCAGCCATCTGCTGAGCGAACTAAGCAGGAAACTGCGGTACTGAGGGGGCTGGTGCTGCTGATCCACTGACATTGTGTAGGGCTGGGGCATCCCCTTGCACCTTAGCCTCTATATATTGATCTACTGAATGATCACCCTCTTCCATAGTCAATGTAAGGATCTTAGACCTCCTGAACAAATAACACAAGGAGATTTTCTCCTGGTAGTGCATATTTATAATGTAATGTACTGTATGTATCAAATAATGATATTGCGCAGTTGTACTATGAAGAAAGAATATTCAAATTATAGGTGAAAACGGAATTTAAAAACTAGCTCTGATACCACTTAAATATGTCACACCCTACCCCTCTGTAAGGCATAACATGATTCCGTAGTATACCTAATGAATTACCAACTTCGTCTACTGATAACCCATTAAATACACTACAAGGGATTTTAAAACTTTTCTTACTTCTTTTTACAGTGGTGAGCACTATTTACAGGTGTTAAAAAGTTTTTGAACTGAAGTGAAACAGCTAACACATTTAAGTTATTACAAATTTTTGTAAAAATTTTGGCGGAGTGCCATCTGTATTTTGAATAAAACAGTTCTTCAAAAACCTATAAAAAGCACTTCAAATATATTTCTCAATCTCAAACTCCAACATTTAATCAACACAATATGTTTCTCAACATTTGTCAACTCAAATCCATAATAATTTTTCAGTGTTTTCAAAGGCTGAGATAAAAGAAAAATATTACAATATTTAAAAACCAAAATAAGTTACAATTTATTTTACAACTTCAATGTACAATTTTAATTTACAACTGTTCAAAACCAAGAATACTATATACATACAGTGAACATACATTACAATACAAAATGCAAAATATGGTATACTCAATATAACCAATGATCTCTCAGTGTAGTATTAGCAACCTAGTCTACTGCCCTGTCAGTCTGTCTACCTGCGACAGCAATGAAAAGCTATCGCTGAGCCATTGTCTCAGTGGTGCACAACATTAACCAAATACAACTTTAAATCACAAATCATAAGTCATATAAATAATGGACACTTGAAACCATAGTTAAATTCAAAGATAGTGAATGTCAATAAGAATTTAAACTCCATTTCACAATATGACAATAAATATCAATAAATCATACCCACACGGCTTAATCATGTTCCAAAGTCCAATTCGCCCCAAAAGCCGATGGCTAATGAGGAATTTAATTCATCCAAAAAGTCGATGGCTAATGAGGAATAACATAGCTAGCTAGCAATAATATGAGTACTCATTCTATTCATCCTCAACATGCACACACCTCAACACTTCAGCCAGAGAGAGAATTCAATTCATCCCACTAGACAAGCTAGCGAGGAATTCAATCAATATACATGATAGCTGTGGTTTCAAACCATTTACAATGCTTTTTAATCAATAAGTATCCATCAAATATCAATCAAACAATTTTTCACAATTTAAAATAATAATATAGAAATAGTCATAATTTATTTCAATTGAAAAATTCAAAAGAAATAACTGTTGTGCACAAACCTCTGATAACTGTCTCTTGGCCCTGACTCAGTGTTTCCTTCCCCTTCCCTGAGTCTTTGCTAATTGAAACACACAATTTGAAGTGTTTCAGTACTCGTTTAAACTGTCTCTAACAATAAGGTTTAATACTTAATTCATTGAATTCCATTATTTCCTTAGTCAACCTAAGATGTTGACCCTCAATGCAGTCTAGGTGAATTAGGTTGTAATGTTACCAATGTGTCATATTTAATAGCCTTTTAGTGTTGGTACATGTTACCCAATTCATTTTCATGTATATTACATTTTATTGCAATTTGTCTGATTCCGGTATACTAATTTGACCTAGCCGGATGACCTAGTTCCCTCGGTTTTCGGGTTTCGGTCAAAATTACAAACTTGTAGGTCTATGTCTTATTGCATGCAGGGCAAAATTTCAGGTCATTCTGAGTTGTGTAGACCAAGTTATGGTCAATTTACCAATGCTGGACAGAATGCATCAAAATGGTCACTTTAGGTCATTTTTAGGTCACTTTTGGTTCGGCCAGTTTTTGGACCTGAACTTGTGCAAGCTATTTTACTTGCTTATGGTCATTTCTGGTCTTTGGTGTCTTCATAAGACTTGTAGATATATGTCTCAGCTATTCATGGTAAAAATTTCAGGTCAATTGGACCAGTTTTTAATGAGTTATGGTGAAAACATCAACTGCTGCCCAAATGGTCAATTTTCAAGCTTTAAATGCACTAATCCTGATTTGGCCATTTTTCAACTCACCTTCCAAGCAGAATTTTGGTAAGCTTCCTTCATGAAAGTTGGCACATTTTGTGCCTAGTTTCACCTCCAATTGGTTTCATACCAATTGGAGCCACACACTTAAGGTTCTAAGCCAAAACATACAATGCCCTGCAACATACTCTTCATCACATACCAAGGACACATTCAACACTTACCAAGTCATTTCCTTCATGCCATTTCTGGTTTGTACCATAACATAAACACATTTAGCAACTCATTTTTGGTCATTTTGGCAGCTTGTAACTACACTCAATATGCACATTATAGTACAGAATTTTTCAAGTCCAAATTACAAACAATTTAGCCACATAACATAGCTCATTTACATGTCCACATTCAAACCCTTATACACATATACATGCTGCCATAACAAGCACCATAATTCAATAATATAATTCCATAAACCAAACCATGAAATAACATATTTTGATCTACACTTCAAGCTGCCGATTTGTACATCTCTCCAATTAGCTTCCAAGCTTCCAAAATCAAGTGTACTATCACACATACATTTAGTACACATCACCCAATTTATTCCTACACACATAAACACTTACATCAACTCTTTAATCTACCATTTACATGCAAGGATAAACTGCTCTCATTGAAGTTCCATGGCTGCCAAAAATGTACCTCTCCCTTAACTCATCAAACTTCAAAAATCCTTCCACAATTCAACTACCCATAACATCCATACAAAGTTTAATGAAACAAGCATCAAAAATACATACTTACCACTTTTGAAAATATTCAAAACCTCACCAAAATTTGATTTTCTTGCTTCCTATCTACTGCCCAAGTTGTGTAGAACAATTTTAGTGAAGGAAATTGTAAGGATATTGGCTTACTTCATACTTGCATGGAGCTTGGCCATGGAGGATTCTTCCAAGGGAAAGTTTTGGCAGGTTTTTGAGAGGTTGAAGAAGGTGAGTTTCTGCTATCCAAAATGAAGGTTTAGTGGTCCACTTAAGTGGGGTGAGTGGAGCACTAAGTGAGGGTTTAATATTTGTTTATTCTTAAATTTCCAAATTCCACATTTAACTCCTATCTTTTGCTATTTAATTTATGTACCACCAATTTAATTTTTCATGACATTTTCTAAGTGTAACATCATTTATTTTTAATGGACATTTAGGTTAAAAGACAACTCGGGGTGTCAAATGACCACAATGCCCCTGTTCGGGTTGCATTCCCGATTTTTCGGTAACACTGAGTTTTGTCATTTTTTTTTCGATTTCTCACTTTTCTTTGTAGTAATTAATTAATTTTTCTTTGATATTTCTAATGGTATTTATACTTTAATAGGTCTTTAATTATGTCTTAAAAATATTTTTCAGGGTTCCCCGCGGCCTAGGGCTAGTTAACGGTCCACGCCGCAACTTCCCAGTGTAGTCACCTATCGCTAGGGTTTTCGGCTCGTTTAACTTGGTTACATTTCATTGCTATTATTTTTCTTTTATTTATCTTGTATTTTCTTTTCTTGCATTTCATTATTTTATGTCTCCTCATCAATATTTAAATGTAGTTCTAGGCATTCTAGCTATCTGGACAACACTAGTCACCGGAACAATAGAACGCACTATCGAACATAGGGGTGTTATAATTCTCCCCCCCTTAAAATAAATTTTGTCTCAAAATTTTACCTGGCATTAGTCTCTGAACAGCTGTGGGTGCTATCTCCTCATATCCCCTTCACGTTCCCAAGTAGCTTCCTGACCTGAATGATGGTTCCACAACACTTTAACTAGGTGTAGCTGTTTATTCCTCAGCTGCTTCACCTCATAAGCCAGAATTTCTATGGGTTCTTCTTTATTTGAGAGGTCTAGATTTACCTCAATCTCTTCAACTGATAGTACATGAGATGGGTCAGATCTGTACCTCCTTAACATGGACACATGAAAGACACTGTGTATCTTTTCTAGCTCCGGAGGTAATGCCAACCGATATGCCAAAGGACCCACTCTCTCCAGAACCTCATATGGTCCGATGAAACAAGGACTCAGTTTCCCCTTTCTGCCAAATCTCATAATCCTTTTCCAAGGAGAAACTTTGAGGAATACCTTATCACTCACTGCATATTCAATATCTCTTCTCTTCGGATCAACATAAGACTTCTGACGGTCTGATGCAGCCTTGAGTCTATCTCTGATTAATCTGATCTTATCCTCTGTCTGCTGAATAATTTCTGGCCCAATCATCTTCCTTTCACCTACTTCATCCCAACATAGTGGAGTTCTGCACTTTCTACCATACAAAGCTTCATATGGAGGCATCCCAATGCTTGATTGCTAGCTGTTGTTATAAGCAAACTCAATCAAAGGCAAGTGTGTATCCCAACTACCTTCAAACTCAATCACACAAGCCCGTAGCATATCGTCCAATATCTGAATTACCCTCTCAGACTAGCCATCTGTCTATGGGTGGAATGCTGTGCTAAAGTTCAATCTAGTTCCTAGAGCTCTCTGAAGACTACCCCAAAATCTAGAAGTGAACCTAGGATCTCTGTCAGATACAATTGATACTGGCACTCCATGCAATTTTATAATCTCATATATGAACAATCTAGCCAATCTTTCTAGGCTATAGTCCATCCGAACTGGCAAAAAGTGAGCAGACTTGGTCAGTCTGTCAACTATAACCCATACTGCATCATGATTATTCTGTGTCCTCGAAAGTCCTGTAACAAAATCCATAGTTATCCATTCCCACTTCCACTCTAGTACTGGCAATGGATGTAACAGACCAGCTGGAACTTGATGTTCTGCCTTTACTTGTTGACAAGTTAGGCATTTGGAAACAAATTTAGCTATATCCCTCTTCATACCCATCCACCAGTAATGCTCTTTCAGCCCTCTGTACATTTTAGTTCCACCAGGATGTATAGCAAAAGGAGACTCATGTGCTTCCTTCATAATGATCAGTCTTAAGTCAGCATCATTAGGAACACACATTCTGCCCTCATGTAGCAATAAATCATCATTTCTCACAGAGAATTCAGGTTTCTTGCCCTGCTGGACTTCTTTCAGTAGCTTCTGATATTTATCATCACTCTGAGTAGCCATTCTGATCTGATCAATTAACACAGGCTGTACATGCTATGCAACTACTGTCTGTCCCTCATCATCAATCTCTAAACTGGCATGCTGTGCTTTCAATTCATGTACCATGGACAAAAGAGAAACTCTGAGACTTGCCATAGTCTTACGACTTAAGGCGTCAGCCACCACATTTGCTTTCCCTGCCTGATAGTCTATTAAGCAATCATAGTCTTTAATCAGTTCTAACAATCTCCTCTGCCTCAAGTTCAATTCCTTCTGGGTGCCCAAGTACTTCAAGCTCTTGTGATCTGTGTAAATGTAGCATTTCTCTCCATACAAATAGTGTCTCCAGATCTTCAGAGCAAAAACAATAGCTGCAAGCTCCAAATTCTGTGTTGGGTAGTTCCTCTCATGCGATTTTAGCTGGCGTGATGCATAAGCAATGACATTCTAGTCTTGCATCAATATACAGCCTAACCCATTATGAGAAGCATCACTATAAACTGTGTATTCTTTACCCGGTGTAGGTAAAGTAAGGACTGGAGCTTCAGTCAAACACCTCTTCAACTCATTAAAACTTTATTGGCATTTATCTGTCCACTGAAATTTTTCATCTTTTCGAAGCAGCTTAGTCAGTGGAGAAGATAACATAGAAAACCCTTTCACAAATCGACTGTAATATCCAGCTAAACCCAGAAAACTGCGAATTTCTATGATGTTCCTGGGCGGCTTCCAATTAAGGATAGTTTCTACCTTGCTGGTATCTACCTTGATCCCTTCAGCTGACACAACATGTCCCAAGAAGGAGATTTTTTTTAGCCAAAATTCACATTTCGACAATTTGGCATATAGTTGTTTCTCCCTTAAAGTCTGCAGTACAATCCGCAGATGTCTGTCATGCTCATCTGCATTCCTCGAATATATCAAAATATCATCAATAAACACCACCACAAACTAATCGAGATATGGTCTAAAGATAGTGTTCATCAGATCCATAAAAGCAGCTGGAGCATTAGTTAACCCGAATGGCATTACTAGAAACTCATAGTGGCCATATTGAGTTCTGAAAGCAGTTTTTGGAATACTCTGCTCTTGCACTTTCAACTGATAATAATCAGATCGCAAATCAATTTTGGAGAATACAGTTGCACCCTTCAACTAATCAAACAGATCATCAATGCGAGGCAATGGATATCTGTTCTTTATTGTCACCTCATTCAATTGCCGGTAGTCAATACATAAGCGAAGAGTGCCATTTTTCTTCTTAACAAACAATACTGGCGCTCCCCAAGGTGACACACTAGGGCAGATGAAGCCCTTTTCAAGTAGTTCTTGGAACTGTACCTTTAACTCCTTTAACTCTGCTAGTGCCATTCTGTATGGTGTTATGGAGATTGGATCCACACCAGGCATAACATTCATTTCAAACTGCACATTTCTTTCTGGAGGTAATCCTGGCAATTCATCAGGAAACACATCTGGAAAGTCACATACTATAGGGATGTCCTTTAATGCTGGACTCCCCACTTGGGTGTCTACCACATGTGCCAAGCATGCTTCACACCCCTTTCTGATAATTTTTCTGGCTAGTTGTGACACCCCTTACCCGACTACAGTGTAGCCGAGCAAGTTATGCCACTCAGTGTGCCGGAGCACTCTATTTTATCTGATTTCATTACAGTCCTTGATTTATTTATTCAAAAACTTTATTGAAGATTTAGGCTATTTTTACTTTTATCAAAATCTAACTAAATTGGAAATTTCAAAAATTTTAACGATAATCCGACAAAGTGTCAGCTGTAATTTGGACTAACAGTTCTTCTGAACCTGCCAAAGACAATTTCAATATATACTTAATTTCTCAAACTTAAAAGTCTCAAAAATTTTCAAACATAATGTATCTCAATACAGTATTCAGATTTCTCAGAAATCTCATTAGATTTTTAATATCTCAATATTCACAAGTATAATCTCATTATAACTCAAATTCAATTCACATACTAAAATACTTACTTTGAATAGCTTCCATAATTCATAGGTTAATTACATGAGTTTATTTTGTACAAGATATACAAATAATTTACAATGTGCTAGGAATGAACAATATACATAACATGTATAAAATGAGCCCTATCTACATGCATTGCTGAGGAGGTGACAATCTTGAACTCTTCTGACACTTCTGCAGATCTGGACTCCAAAAATCTCAGTCGACAGTCTACTGGTTTTACCTTCAGTACCTGCGCGAGGAAGCAATTCCATCGCGCTAAGTATTTCTGCTTAGTGGTGCAATAATATAACCAGAAATAATATATACAAGTAAAGAAAGAAATAAATGATAATTCAGATACTCAGAGTCAATTTAATTTGGTATGGTATTTCTAGTATCAACGATCTTATATACTAGTTTGTTCCTCTTTGGAACTGCTTAGTTTATAACTTTTCAGTCATACTAGCAGGTATATAATTTATTCTATCTGTATTGTATTTCAAGTCTGCATCTGATTCTGCAATTTATATTTTTGTTATGTTTCTTTTGCTAATCACTTTTGCTTATTCATTCAATACTTAATTTAATTGTAACGGATTTTCATTATACTTAAATTAACTTAGCTGACTGAATTGAATAATACTTTAATTGATCGCCCAAGTAACCTATACTAGGCAGTGGATGGATAACGGTCGTTGGATCGACACCGCGGTGCCTCGGGCCGTCATACCATGGGACGCGAGCGTCAACCATGTATCACGATCGGTATGGCTAAAAAGCCATGATATCACATAATCGGGCATAAAAGCCATGAATACGGGCATAAAAGCCATGAATACGGGCATAAAGCCATGAATACAGGCATAAAGCCTTTCGCAGTACTGCTAAAACAATACCCTATTGGCATGCCAAACTATCCAAACCAATCTTGTTAGGTATACTAGGGCATTTGATATTTTAAAATGTTAATATATTGTGCTTTATGACTTCATTATTTCATGATAAATTTCAATCATAATTCATACATTCATTTGATCATTTATATGATCACAATTCACATCAATTATTCTTTTATACCATTTTTCTCAAAATACTTCTCCTCTTTACAATAATGAGAACTAATGTCTCATTCATACATTTATATGGTTTATTTATCCATTCATTATGTTATTCATATTGATCACAATTCTAAACAATGGTTCACATGTACCATTGTATTCAAAACATTTTTCCTTTCTCATTTATACATTCAAAAATCTACTTATGTAATTACAAATTTTATATTTCAAGTTGAGTTACTAATGTTTTATGAATTCCATTTGTGATGGGCATATATGCCCTAACTATCTATTCACATCAATTAGGTGACTTATTTTTCATGTTTCAAGTAATCCATGAATATTTCATGGATTTCAAATTTATGGCCTAAATTTCTTTTTAACAATTTTGACTAGGATGTATAGTCCATATTTGTCATACAATTCTAAGCATTTAAGCTTAGAATTGGTTCTAGGTCTTCATCTTAATTCACTAATCATTTTGATTACTATTCACCATACTAGTCAACCAAAATGTTAACCTTTTTATACTTAATGGATATATTAATTCTAATTACACCAAGATCCCACATTTTGAGTTTTACATTTACTAGTATTAATTACCAATTGCAATTTAAAGTCCCCTAGATGCATTTCTAATTTCAAATTTTGAATTTCAAGTTTTGGTGTCACTATTCACCTCATTGGTCAACAAAAATGCTGACTTTTGCATAGACAATAGGTACATTGGTTTTAACACTCCCGATGTACCACATTTTGCATTTAAAACTTGTTGGAATCAATTACCAAATCCATTTCCAAGCTTATTTCAAGTTTTCATGTCACTATTCACTTCATTAGTCAACTAAAATGTTGACTTTTGCATAGAAAATATGTACATTGACTTTGGCACTTCAAACATACTACATTTTTCATTTAAAACTTGTTGGTTTTGGTCACTTTCTCAAAGCTTAGGTCATTTTGGCAAAATTGCCAATTTTCGGTTTTGGTGCTCCAAAGTTGCACTGTTTCATTGGTCAATTTACTGTTGGAATTTGACAAAACTTCCTTCATGGAAAATGTTCCTTATTTTGTCTAGTTAAATTTCTTTTTTTGAATCACTCCATTTGGAGTTTTTTAGCTCAAGTTATGGCCAAAATAATTTACTGTTCACGTATATTGTTCCTGTTGAGATTTTGGGTTTTGGCAGATTTTGGTCCAACTTTGGTCAGTAATTTGACCAAGTTAAGTTCCTAATTTGGTCTAACTTTCTTCATATGAAATGTTCTACTATGCCTTAGGTTTCCATCGGTTCAAGAATCGCCTAAATCCGAGTTTTCTAGAGAGAGTTATAGTCCTCCAAACATTGCCGCTCAAATGAAAATTCTGGAAATCTCAGTACAGTAAACTTCACTTTGCTCAATGATTTGATTTGGTTCTGGTCATAATTTGAGGTAGGTTTCTTCATGAAAGTTGTTTGTCTATGTCTTAACTTGTTTCTGTAAAAATTTCAGGTCAATTGACCAAATATACAGTGAGTTATGGCCAAATGAATAGTTACTATTCATTTGGTCATTTCTGCAGGTGCTGTTGCAGGGTGTCCGGATTGGGGCCAAGTTTTGGTCCTCTTGCTTTGGTCTTTTGGGCATGGTTTCTTCGGCAAAAATGTGCCATTATAAGCCTAGTTTCATGTCCAATTGGCCAAACATCAATTGGACCTACACAGCCAAAGTTATGGGAGTGCAAGTGGACTGAATTTTCAGTCCCTCTGCTGCTATCCTAGGGCAGCCTACAACTTCACTTTGCAATCCTATTTTTCAGTCCATAATATGGTCAACTTACCTAAAATGGTAACTAATTAACGATTAAAATGTGCTCTAACAATTTCATAAGCCAAATCAATTTTTCACTTCTGAAAACCCTAATGTCCAATTCAATTTGCCCATAAACCTCAATTAGCACACTAGTTCAACATCCATGCATATTCATACCTTAAACATCATTTCTATCCACTCTAAATTCATTAAAACAATCAAACTCATCCTTCCTTAGGGCTGCCAAAAATTCAAGGGATGCATACACTTAACTTTTATTCATTTAATTTACAATTTCTCACTTATTTCAAGCTTCTAACATGGAATCAAAGAAGTATATATATAAGTAGGCACTAACCTTACTTTAACCTCTTGTAGGGCAGATTTCTCCAAGTTAAATCTTCATTTGCTTGTACTCTCTTGGCTGCCAAACACTTCCTCTAGGTCCAAGGATTCATTTTAGTGTTGGGGTCTTGAGGAAATATGGTGAGGAAGCATGAGAAATGAAGCTTTTGTTTGAAAATTAATGGAGGGAGAAGAGGGAGAGATTCACGTTTTGGCTGAAGAAGAAGAAGGAAACAGCAGAATTTTGAGTCCATTTGTCTCTTTTAATTGTTTAAAAAAAAGACTTATTGAATTGTGATTGGTGGAGGGTATGTAAATGACATCATGTGATGTCATTATCCCTAATTTCCTTCATTTTTCTTTTCTTTTCTTTTCTACCACATTTCAATTTAATTTTTAGCAATATTTCTTCATATTTTATGTCATATTAATTATTTACTTAACTGGACAAGTCGGCCAAAAATCACCTCTGAAGGCGAAATGACCAAAATGCCCTCCATTTGGCTTAACGGGTTTAAATTGTCTGTACCGATTGTAAAATTTTTCTAAATATTTTCTTATCATTCTAATGCCATAGGAACCTCAATGACCCTTCTCTGGAGTCCCAAAAATTATTTTATGAATTTTTCCCCGGGTCTAGGGCTCCTCGTTGCGAGAACCGCAACTTCCCTCTGGTTACCCATCGCTTGGGCACCGGCTCGTTTAACTTGGTTGTATTTTATTTCTAAAATTTTTACTAAATTTTTCTTATTAATATTTGAGTTAATTATGGTTCCTGACTTTAGTTTAAATATTTTTCCAGACGTTCTAGCTGTCCGAACCGACACCGGTCACCGGAACAGTAGACTGTACGGAGTTGCTTCCGGGAGGGTGTTACAACTCTTCCCCTCTAATTTAAATTTCGTCCTCGAAATTTACCCAATGTAAATAGCCGAGGAACTACTACCTCTTTATTTCTTCACCTTTCCGTGTTATCCCACTTCACTTTCTCCTTAGTCTCAATCTCATTCTCAAACAATTATGTACTCATCCTTTTTCATCTTAAATACAGTCTCCTTCTCATCTCCATTCGCTATCTCATTGTCTCTTCACTCTCTTATTCCATACTCTAACCTAAAATAAACAGGAAATACAGATCTGCAATAGTGTCACCTCGACTCTTATGAATGCAATGCATGATATGCAGTCTATCTAGGTCCAGAAACGCCTAAACCGCGCTCTGATACCACTAAATGTGACACCCCTTACCCGACTACAGTGTAGCCGAGCAAGTTATGCCACTCAGTGTGCCGGAGCACTCTATTTTATCTGATTTCATTATAGTCCTTGATTTATTTATTCAAAAACTTTATTGAAGATTTAGGCTATTTTTACTTTTATCAAAATCTAACTAAATTGGAAATTTCAAAAATTTTAACAATAATCCGACAAAGTGTCGGCTGTAATTTGGACTAACAGTTCTTCTGAACCTGCCAAAGACAATTTCAATATATACTCAATTTCTCAAACTTAATAGTCTCAAAAATTTTCAAACATAATATATCTCAATACAGTATTCAGATTTCTCAGAAATCTCATTAGATTTTCAATATCTCAATATTCATAAGTATAATCTCATTATAACTCAAATTCAATTCACATACTAAAATACTTACTTTGAATAGCTTCCATAATTCATAGGTTAATTACATGAGTTTATTTTGTACAAGATATACAAATAATTTACAATATGCTAGGAATGAACAATATACATAACATGTATAAAATGAGCCCTATCTACATGCATTGCTAAGGAGGTGACAATCTTGAACTCTTCTGACACTTCTGCAGATCTGGACTCCAAAAATCTCAGTCGACAGTCTACTGGTTTTACCTTCAGTACCTGCGCGAGGAAGCAATTCCATCGCGCTAAGTATTTCTGCTTAGTGGTGCAATAATATAACCAGAAATAATATATACAAGTAAAGAAAGAAATAAATGATAATTCAGATACTCAAAGTCAATTTAATTTGGTATGGTATTTCTAGTATCAACGATCTTATATACTAGTTTGTTCCTCTTTGGAACTGCTTAGTTTATAACTTTTCAGTAATACTAGCAGGTATATAATTTATTCTATCTGTATTGTATTTTAAGTCTGTACGGTTCTGCAATTTATATTTTTGTTATGTTTCTTTTGCTAATTTCTTTTGCTTATTCATTCAATACTTAATTTAATTGTACTGGATTTTCATTATACTTAACTTAACTTAGCTGCCTGAATTGAATAATACTTTAATTGACTGCCCAAGTAACCTATACTAGACGACTGGACTGGATAACGGGTCATTGGCACTGGACACCACGGTGCCTCGGGCCGTCATACCATGGGACGCAGAACGTCAACCATGTATGCAGTCAGTATGGCTAAAAAGCCATGATATCACATAATCGGGCATAAAAGCCATGAATACGGGCATAAAAGCCATGAATACGGGAATAAAGCCATGAATACAGGCATAAAGCCTTTCGCAGTACTGCTAAAACAATACCCTATTGGCATGCCAAACTATCCAAACCAATCTTGTTAGGTATACTAGGGCATTTGATATTTTAAAATGTTAATATATTGTGCTTTATGACTTCATTATTTCATGATAAATTTCAATCATAATTCATACATTCATTTGATCATTTATATGATTACAATTCACATTAATTATTCTTTTATACCATTTTACTCAAAATACTTCTCCTCTTTACAATAATGAGAACTAATGTCTCATTCATACATTTATATGGTTTATTTATCCATTCATTATGTTATTCATATTGATCACAATTCTAAACAATGGTTCACATGTACCATTGTATTCAAAACATTTTGCCTTTCTCATTTATACATTCAAGAATCTACTTATGTAATTACAAATTTTATATTTCAAGTTGAGTTACTAATGTTTTATGAATTCCATTTGTGATGGCCATATATGCCCTAACTATCTATTCACATCAATTAGGTGACTTATTTTTCATGTTTCAAGTAATCCATGAATATTTCATGGATTTCAAATTTATGGCCTAAATTTCTTATTAACAATTTTGACTAGGATGCATAGTCCATATTTGTCATACAATTCTAAGCATTTAAGCTTAGAATTGGTTCTAGGTCTTCATCTTAATTCACTAATCATTTTGATTACTATTCATCATACTAGTCAACTAAAATGTTGACCTTTTTATACTTAATGGATATATTAATTCTAATTACACCAAGATCCCACATTTTGAGTTTTACATTTACTAGTATTAATTGCCAATTGCAATTTAAAGTCCCCTAGATGCATTTCTAATTTCAAATTTTGAATTTCAAGTTTTGGTGTCACTATTCACCTCATTGGTCAACAAAAATGCTGACTTTTGCATAGACAATAGGTACATTGGTTTTAACACTCCTGATGTACCACATTTTGCATTTAAAACTTGTTGGAATCAATTACCAAATCCATTTCCAAGCTTATTTCAAGTTTTCATGTCACTATTCACTTCATTAGTCAACTAAAATGTTGACTTTTGCATAGAAAATATGTACATTGACTTTGGCACTTCAAACATACTACATTTTTCATTTAAAACTTGTTGGTTTTGGTCACTTTCTCAAAGCTTAGGTCATTTTGGCAAAATTGCCAATTTTCGGTTTTGGTGCTCCGAAGTTGCACTGTTTCATTGGTTGATTTACTGTTGGAATTTGATAAAACTTCCTTCATGGAAAATGTTCCTTATTTTGTCTAGTTGAATTTCTTTTTTTGAATCACTCCATTTGGAGTTTTGTAGCTCAAGTTATGGCCAAAATAAGTTTACTGTTCACGTATACTGTTCCTGTTGAGATTTTGGGTTTTGGTAGATTTTGGTCCAAATTTGGTCAGTAATTTGACCAAGTTAAGTTCCTAATTTGGTCTAACTTTCTTCATATGAAATGTTCTACTATGCCTTAGGTTTCCATCGGTTCAAGAATCGCCTAAATCCGAGTTTTCTAGAGAGAGTTATAGTCCTCCAAACATTGCTGCTCAAATGAAAATTCTGTAAATCTCAGTACAGTAAACTTCACTTTGCTCAATGATTTGATTTGGTTCTGGTCATAATTTGGGGTAGGTTTCTTTATGAAAGTTGTTTTTCTATGTCTTAACTTGTTGCTGTAAAAATTTCAGGTCAATTGACCAAATCTACAGTGAGTTATAGCCAAATGAATAGTTACTATTCATTTGGTCATTTCTGCAGGTGCTGTTGCAGGGTGTCCGGATTGGGGCCCAGTTTTGGTCCTCTTGCTTTGGTCTTTTGGGCATGGTTTCTTCAGCAAAAATGTGACATTATAAGCCTAATTTCATGTCCAATTGGCCAAACATCAATTGGACCTACACAGCCAAAGTTATGGCAGTGCAAGTGGACTGAATTTTCAGTCCCTCTGCTGCTGTCCTAGGGCAGCCTACAACTTCACTTTGCAATCCTATTTTTCAGTCCATAATATGGTCAACTTACCTAAAATGGTCACTAATTGACTATTAAAATGTGGTCTAACAATTTCATAAGCCAAATCAATTTTTCACTTCTCAAAACCCTAATGTCCAATTCAATTTGCCCATAAACCTCAATTAGCACACTAGTTCAACATCCATGCATATTCATACCTTAAACATCATTTCTATCCACTCTAAATTCATTAAAACAATCAAACTCATCCTTCCTTAGGGCTGCCAAAAATTCAAGGGATGCATACACTTAACTTTTATTCATTTAATTTACAATTTCTCACTTATTTCAAGCTTCTAACATGGAATCAAAGAAGTATATATATAAGTAGGCACTAACCTCACTTTAACCTCTTGTAGGGCAGATTTCTCCAAGTTAAGTCTTCATTTTCTTGTACTCTCTTGGCTGCCAAACACTTCCTCTAGGTCCAAGGATTCATTTTAGTGTTGGGGTCTTGAGGAAATATGGTGAGGAAGCATGAGAAATGAAGATTTTGTTTGAAAATCAATGGAGGGAGAGATTCACGTTTTGGCTGAAGAAGAAGAAGGAAACAGCAGAATTTTGAGTCCATTTGTCTCTTTTAATTGTTTAAAAAAAAGACTTATTGAATGGTGATTGGTGGAGGGTATGTAAATGACATCATGTGATGTCATTATCCCTAATTTCCTTCATTTTTCTTTTCTTTTCTTTTCTACCACATTTCAATTTAATTTTTAGCAATATTTCTTCATATTTTATGTCATATTAATTATTTACTTAACTGGACAAGTCGGCTAAAAATCACCTCTGAAGGCGAAATGACCAAAATGCCCTCCGTTTGGCTTAACGGGTTAAAATTGTCTGTACCGATTGTAAAATTTTTCTAAATATTTTCTTGGCATTCTAATGCCATAGGAACCTCAATGACCCTTCTCTGGAGTCCCAAAAATTATTTTATGAATTTTTCCCCGGGTTTAGGGCTACTCGTTGCGAGAACCGCAACTTCCCTCTGGTTACCCATCGCTTGGGCACCGGCTCGTTTAACTTGGTTGTATTTTATTTCTAAAATTTTTACTAAATTTTTCTTATTAATATTTGAGTTAATTATGGTTCCTGACTTTAGTTTAAATATTTTTCCGGACGTTCTAGCTGTCCGAACCGACACCGGTCACCGGAACAGTAGAATGTACGGAGTTGCTTCCGGGAGGGTGTTACACTAGTGCAGCCGAAATGATGTTTGATGGCAATAGCTGCCTCTCCCCATGTATCACCACATCACTGTACTGAGGGAGACCAAAAGTGACTGTCTTCAACCTACAGTCAATCATGGCGTGATGCCTGGCTAACCAATCCATGCCCAAGATGATATCATAATCTCTGAAGGGCATTTCAATGAGATCAGATAGAAAAGTGTGTCCTTGTATCACCAAAGGACAATCTCTATACATTCTATTAACCCTGACCTCTTGTCCTAATGGACTTGTTACTAGCACCTCAAAGTCTATTTTTGTACATGGAATAGCAATGCAATCAATTATGTTAGCACTCATTTAAGAATGGGTAGAACCCGGATCAAATAACACAAATACATCTTGATTAAAAGTTGAGAAGGTACCAGCCACAACATCAAATGTCTAGGCCTCTTCTCTCTGTCTCATTGCATAGACTCTGACTGGAGCACTTCCTTGCTCTAACTGATTAACTGTGCCTTGGCTGCCTGCTAGGTTACCTCTACCTCTGCTGGGTGGTTGTGTACCTCTGATGACAGGGCTCTAAACTGACCCTTCTGCAGTAGTAGGAGGTGGTCCAACTCTGCGAGTACTGGTGCAGTCTTTGGCAAAGTGCCCTGTGCCTCCACAGTTATAACAGGCTCCAATGGCCTTGTAGCACACCCCACCATGATTTCTTCCACAAGTTTCACATTGGCGGGGAGGGTAGTAACTTCTGGTACTCTGCTGACCAGATAGAAGAGGTTTTTGTCCCGAATATCTTCCCCTACCAGACTTTTTACCACCCCTGCTGTGTCCCCCATGGTTCTTCCTCTTTCCAGTAGGACCATTGGAACTCTGTTCTATTGACTTTCCCTCTTTTTTTGATTTCTTTGATTTTTTTTTTCTCAGGGGCCACTTCAGATTCAATTCTTTCTAATTCCACTGCTTGAGAAATAAGCTCAGAGAAGTTGTAATGTTTGAATCCGACCACTTGTAATCTGATACTGGGCTTCAAGCCGGTTTCAAACCTCTTACATCTCTCCCTACTGGTAGAAAGTAGACTTACTACATAATGGCTCAGGCGGGAAAATTCCCTTTCATATTCAGCCACTGATCTACTCTCCTGTTTCAGACTTAGGAACTCTTGCAGCTTCTGGTCCACATAAGCATCAGGGACATTTTTGTCTGAACTCCCATAGAAAATCATTCCATGTTAGCACTGAAGGTTCTACCAGACTATGGGGAATGGTTTTCCACCAGTCATATGCATCCCCCTGTAGCAGAGATACTGAATATTCAAACCTGAGCTCCTCTATACAATGTGGCTTCTTGAATACCCTATCCATTCTCTCTAACCACTGTTCTGCCTCTAGAGGATCTACTGTCCCCTTGAACTCTGTAGCCCCATATTTCATTAATTTGTCATATTGCCTAGCAGAAGACTATGGTTGTACCACTGGTGTCTGTAGTGGGACTTGAGTAGGCACGTTACCAACCATCTATTGAAACATTGCAGCCATCTACTGAGCGAACTGAGCAGGAAACTGTGGTACTGAGGGGGCTGGTGCTGCTGATCCACTGACATTGTGTAGGGCTGGGGCATCCCCTTGCACCTCAGCCTCTATAGATTGATCGACTGAATGATCACCCTCTTCCATAGTCAATGAGAGGATCTTAAACCTCCTGAACAAATAACACAAGGAGATTTTCTCATGTTAGTTCATATTTATAATGTAATGTACTGTATGTATCAAACAATGATATTGAGCAGTTGTACTATGAAGAAAGAATATTCAAATTATAGGTGAAAACAGAATTTAAAAACTAGCTCTGATACCACTTAAACATGTTACACCCTACCCCTCTATAAGGCATAACATGATCCTGTAGTATACCTAATGAATTATCAACTTTGTCTACTGATAACCCATTAGATACACTACAAGGGATTTTAAAACTTTTCTTACTTTTTTTTACAGTGGTGAGCACTATTTATAAGTGTTAAAAATTTTTTGAACTAAAGTGAAACAACTAACACATTTGAGTTATTAGTAATTTCTATAAAAATTTTGGCGGAGTGCCATCTGTATTTTGAATAAAATAGTTCTTCAAAAACTTGTAAAAAGCACTTCAAATATATTTCTCAATCTCAAACTCCAACATTTAATCAACACAATATGTTTGTCAACATTTGTCAACTCAAATCCATAATAATTTTTCAGTGTTTTCAAAAGCTGAAATAAAAGAAATATATCACAATATTTAAAAACCAAAATAAGTTACAATTTATTTTACAACTTCAATGTACAATTTTAATTTACAACTGCTCAGAACCAAGAATACTATATACATACAGTGAACATACATTACAATACAAAATGCAAAATACGATATACTCAATATACCCGATGATCTCTCAGTGTAGTTTAGCAGCCTAGTCTGCTGCCCTGTCAGTCTGTCTACCTGCGACAGCAATGAAAAGCTATCGCTGAGCCATTGTCTCAGTGGTGCACAACATTAACCAAATACAACTTTAAATCACAAATCATAAGTCATATAAATAATGGACCCTTAAAACCATAGTTAAATTCAAAGACAGTGAATGTCAATAAGAATTTAAACTCCATTTCACAATATCACAATAAATATCAATAAATCATACCCACACAGCTTAATCATGTTTCAAAGTCCAATTCATCCCAAAAGCCGATGGCTAGTGAGGAATTCAATTCATCCTAAAAGCCGATGTCTAATGAGGAATAACATAGCTAGCTAGCAATAATATGAGTACTCATTCTATTCGTCCTCAACAGGCACACACCTCAACACTTCAGCCAGAGAGGGAATTCAATTCATCCCACTAGACAAGCAAGCGAGGAATTCAATAAATATACATGATAGCTGTGGTTTCAAACCATTTACAATGATTTTCAATCAATAAGTATCCATCAAATATCAATCAAACAATTTTTCACAATTTAAAACAATAATATACAAATAGTCATAATTTATTTCAATTGAAAAATTCAAAAGAAATAACTGTTGTGCACAAACCTCTGATAACTATCTCTTGGCCCTGGCTCAGTGTTTCCTTCTCCTTCCTTGAGTCTTTGCTAACTGAAACACATAATTTGAAGTGTTTCAGTACTCATTTAAACTGTCTCTAACAATAAGGTTTAATACTTAATTCATTGAATTCTATTATTTCCTTAGTCAACCTAAGATGTTGACCCTTGATGCAGTCTAGGTGAATTAGGTTTTAATGTTATCAATGTGTCATATTTAATAGCCTTTTAGTGTTGGTACATGTTACCTAATTCATTTTCATGTATATTACATTTTATTGAATTTGTCGGATTTCAATATACTAATTTGACCTAGCCGGATGACCTAGTTCCCTCGGTTTTCGGGTTTCGGTCAAAACTACAAACTTGTAGGTCTATGTCTTATTGCACGCGGGCCAAAATTTCAGGTCATTCTGAGTTGTGTAGACCAAGTTATGGTCAATTTATCAATGCTGGACAGAATGTATCAAAATGGTCACTTTAGGTCATTTTTAGGTCACTTTTGGTTTGGCCAGTTTTTGGACCTGAATTTGTGCAAGCTATTTAACTTGTTATGGTCATTTCTGGGCTTTCATATCTTCATAAGACTTGTAGATATATGTCTCAAATATTCATGGTAAAAATTTCAGGTCAATTGGACCTGTTTTGAATGAGTTATGGCCAAAACATCAACTGCTGCCCAAATGGTCAATTGTCAGGCTTTCAATGCACTAATCCGGATTTGGTCATTTTTCAAATCACCTTCCAAGCAGAATTTTGGTAAGTTTCCTTCATGAAAGTTGGCACATTTTGTGCCTAGTTTCACCTCCAATTGGTCTCATACCAATTGGAGCCACACACTTAAGGTTCTAAGCCAAAACATACAATGCCCTGCAACATACTCTTCATTACATACCAAGGACACATTCAACACTTAGCAAGTCATTTCCTTCATGCCATTTCTAGTTTGTACCATAACATAAACACATTTAGCAACTCATTTTTGGTCATTTTGGCAGCTTGTAACCACACTCAATATGCACATTATAGTACAGAATTTTCCAAGTCCAAATTACAAACAATTTAGCCACATAACATAGCTTATTTACATGTCCACATTCAAACCCTTATACACATATACATGCTGCCATAACAAGCACCATAATTCTACAATATAATTCCATAAACCAAACCATGAAATAACATATTTTGATCTACACTTCAAGTTGCCGATTTGTACATCTCTCCAATTAGCTTCCAAGCTTCCAAAATCAAGTGTACTGTCACACATACATTTAGTATACATCACCCAATTTATTCCTACACACATAAACACTTACATCAACTCTTTAATCTACCATTTACATGCAAGGATAAACTACTCTCATTGAAGTTCCATGGCTACCAAAAATGTACCTCTCCCTTAACTCATCAAACTTCAAAAATCCTTCCACAATTCAACTACCCATAACATCCATACAAAGTTTAATGAAACAAGCATAAAAAATACATACTTACTATTTTTGAAACTCTTCAAAACATCACCAAAACTTGATTTTCTTGCTGTCTATCTACTGCCCAAGTTGTGTAGAACAATTTTAGTGAAGGAAAGTGTAAGGAAATTGGCTTACTTCATGCTTGCATGGAGCTTGGCCATGGACGGCCATGGAGGATTCTTCCAAGGGAAAGTTTCGGTTGGTTTTTGAGAGGTTGAAGAAGGTGAGTTTCTGCTGTCCAAAATGAAGGTTTAGTGGTCCACTTAAGTGGGGTGAGTGGAGCACTAAGTGAGGGTTTAATATTTGTTTATTCTTAAATTTCCAAATTCCACATTTAACTCCTATCTTTTGCTATTTAATTTATGTACCACCAATTTAATTTTTCATGACATTTTCTAAGTGTAACATCATTTATTTTTAATGGACATTTAGGTCAAAAGACAACTCAGGGTGTCAAATGACCACAATGCCCCTGTTCGGGTTGCATTCCCGATTTTTCGGTAACACCGAGTTTTGTCATTTTTTTTTTCGATTTCTCACTTTTCTTTGTACTAATTAATTAATTTTTCTTTGATATTTCTAATGGTATTTATACTTCAATAGGTCTTTAATTATGTCTTAAAAATATTTTTCAGAGTTCCCCGGGGTCCAGGGCTAGTCAATGGTCCACGCTGCAACTTCCCGGTGCAATCACCCATCGCTAGGGTTTTTGGCTCGTTTTACTTGGTTAAATTTCATTGCTATTATTTTTCCTTTGTTTTTCTTGTATTTTCTTTTCTTGTATTTCATTATTTTATGTCTCCTCATCAATATTTAAATGTAGTTCTAGGCATTCTAGCTGTCCGGACAACACTGGTTACCGGAACAGTAGAACGCATTACCGAACATAGGGGTGTTACAGAGGCAACAAAAAGTGTTTCCATTGCCAGAAGGATAGGCATTGGAATAGGAACTACCCAGAGTATAGCAAGTAGTAGCAGTTTCCAGTAATGAGATATTAGACTCCGAGTTGGCAATGGCTCAACTGTTGAAGCTTTAGCCACAGGATCTAAATCTTTATACATGTGTGGATATGTTTTGTGTTTGAATAATATTTTGTATGTACCTGATGCTTTTAAGAATATCATTTCTATGTCTACTTTGACTAGAAATGGCTATGAATTTCAGTTCACATATGATGTTTGCAATATTTATTTTGGAAATAAATATGTTGGCTCAGGTTATATGCATGATGGTCTTTATTATTTGGATAATAAAGATAAACACAAAATAAATGCAAGCAATCTAAAAGAATGCAATGCCATGGTGAAAAATAAGCTCAAGTTCAAACTATATTTGGCACTTAAGATTAGGTCATGTTGCAAAAGATAGGATTGCAAAACTGGAGAAAATGGGGATTTTATCCTCATTGGGTTATGAGTCTACTCCAACTTGTGAATTCTGCCTTCAGGGCAAAATGACTAGATCACCCTTTGTTGGACAAGGACTAAGAGCTAAAAATATTTTGGAGCTAATACATAGTGATGTATGTGGTCCATTTAAAAAAATGGCTAGAGGTGATTTTCATTACTTTATTACCTTTACTGATGATAAATCAAGGTTTGGATATTTATATTTGATGAAATACAAACATGAATCCTTTGAAAAGTTCAAAGAATTTAAATCTGAAGTAGAAAATCAAATAGGAAAAAGTATTAAAGCTCTTCGATCATATCGTGGAGGTGAATACCTGAGTACTGAATTTGATGAATACTTGAAAGAGCATGGCATTGTTTCCCAACTGACTCCTCCAGGAATGCCAATACTAAATGGTGTATCTAAAAGGAGAAATCGTACCCTATTAGATATGTTACATAGTATGATGAGCTATACTAATATGCCAATCTCTTTTTGGGGATTTGCGTTAGAATCAGCTTTGCATATTCTGAATAGGATTCCATCAAAATTAGTTTCTTCCACACCTTATTAGATATGGCATGGAAGAAAACCAAGTCTTAAGCATGTTAAGATTTGGGGTTGTCCAGCTTATATAAAATAGCTGAACAATGATAAGTTGGAAACCAGATCAGAAAATGGTCGATTTTTTGGACATCCAAAAGAGAGTTTTGGATATTATTTTTATTTTCCTACATCACAAAAGGTTGTGGTAAGCAGAGATGCCATTTTTCTTGAACAATAGTTTATTAAAAAATGAGGCAAAGGAAGGCAAATAGAAGTAGAATTGGAGAATTCTGACCAACCAACAGATCAAATGGATATAAATCCATCTAGTCAACCTATACCTATTGATGAAACATCTACAGTAATTCCTCGCAAATCAACCCGGATATCTCACCCACCAGTGAGATATGGTTTCCTTCATGAAGATGAACATGAGTTGTTTACTCATGAGGAAGTAGATCATGGAGATGATCCACTTACCTATGAAGAAGCTATATCATATATAGACTTTTCAAAATGGATTGATGCTATGAAATCCGAAATTGATTCCATGTATAAGAATCAAGTTTGGGATCTTGTTGACCCACTTGAAAGTATTGTACCTATAGGGAATAAATGGGTTTTCAAGAAGAAAATTGGTTTTAATGGAAAGGAAGAGACCTATATGTTAATAGTTTGCCATAGAGCATATCATTTCGTATGTATCTTGTACATATTTTATTAGTAAAAAGGCAATTTCACTTTTCCGTTTACATAATGTATTTATGTGTAATAGAAAAGGTACATTGATATTTTGTTAGAAATTCTATTCTTAAGTTGTTAAGAATATGAGTGACAGTATATTTAGCACAAAGTATCATAAATTGGTTCACAATCAAGGATACTTCACAATAACGACATGACTTATCCAGAAAGATTGTAATCATGTTTGTTCCCAAGTTATTTATATGAGATGTAAATAAGATGGAATGGTGAGTCTCATGCCATATAAAAAACATGATAGGCACTTATGCATGATAAGTAGGCCAAACCAGTGACACCTATAACAAGCACGTGGAGTTTACTCTTGTCAATGCATTATCATAAATCATATCAGTGCATATAATCTTTAAACCTGAGATAGCACAATTATCTTGTATATAGGTGGTTTGAGTTTGATACTGCTTTCATACTTGTACTGTGTATGGGTATATGGGCATGTGTTGGCTCCTACCAGTTATGCATGGAGATAGGTGTTGATCAAGATGGAATCTGTTACCCTAAGTAAATAGGGAACAAATCCTATGTTCATCTAATTATTCTTGATGTTTCAAGTTCCTAGCTAGGACAGACAGATTTAATCAGAAAAGAGTTTCTAATGAGAAAATCTTTTTGATCAAGAATTTGAATTAAAAGAGAACATAATATTCATAGCAAATGGGGTTTGACATAAACCATGACTCCAGCTGGAATTGGGATTTTGTAACAGAGAGATTCTAGTGCATGGTAACATATGATTATAGCATGGCTTGAAACCAAATCTAGGTTATTGAATGTATAGTATAAGTTAAATTTATATTTAAAGTGTTTAAATATGAATTTAATTATGAGAAATTAATTAATAGAGATTAATTAATTTATTTATATTTTATATAAATTGATTAGAAGAGGAGAAATAATTATTTTGGGTTGAGAACTCAAAATTACAACACAAAGGTAATTTGGTTATTTCACAGGGTGACATGTGGCACCATGAGATGGTGACACATGGCATCATGGTTTGTCATTTGTCTTTCTATCATGCATGATGATCAAAGTCAAGATTAAACTTAGCTTTGACACTTATGATCAAAGTCAAGATTAAACCTAGCTTTGACACTTAGTTTAATGTGATTAGGTCAATTAAAATTAAGTTGCAATCAGGTGATGACATGTGGTAAGAGTTTTAAGTGATGACCTAATTATATAATGTGATGTTATAAGAAAATAAAAAAATCAGCCACTCTTCTTATTTTCTCTCAAGTGTGCTGCCACCTCTATGCTCTTCTCCTCTCTTCATCTTCTCTCATCAATTCAAAGAGAATGATCCAAGTTTCTTTGAATTAAAATCACTAAAAATTGTTTCTAGTGTCCTATACACATCTACAACCTCTCTAAAGGCAAATCCCTAATTTCTAATTGATTGACAAGGCTTGAGAAACTAGTTTAGGGGCTGCCCATTGGTGATCTTGGCATGGCTAGAGGGACAACTCTTGGGGTCCTAGGTGCTTCTCAAAGGTACCAATTACATCTATAGTGCATCAAAAGGTTAGTGCACATATTATTTTTTTAATCTACGGTTCTAATGAATTAATTTGTAAATTCAAAATCTTAAATGGAAAATGTAGATCCTAATACATATTAAAAGAGTTTTAATATGCAATTAAACATTGAAATCAATTAGGTACATAATGGATATGGCATAATGCATGAAACCCTAGAAGAAATTTTTGAATTCAATGTTCTAATCTAACAATTTTCATGCTTCCGCTCCTTCAATTGGTATCAGAGCCACTATATTATTTAGATTGTTTAATATGATATTTAATTATGTGATTTGATTAAATTTGATTGATACATTGCTGTTTGGTTCACCATGTGTGGCGGCAAAGTGGTGGTTGTGCCCAAAGTGTTAGTAGTATGCCCTAGAGCATATCATTTAGTATGTATCTTGTACATCTTTTATTAATAAAAGGCATTTTCACTTTTTCGTTTACATAATATATTTATGTGTAATAGAAAAGATCCATTGATATTTTGTTAGAAATTTTATTCTTAAGTTGTTAAGAATATGAGTGACAGTATTTCTAGCACAAAATATCATAAATAGGTTCACAATCGAGGATACTTCACAATAAGGACATGGCTTATCCAGAAATATTGTAATCATGTTTATTCCCAAGTTATTTATATGAGATGTAAATAAGATGGAATGGTGAGTCTCATGCCATATAACAAGCATGATAGACACTTATACATGATAAGTTGGTCGAACCAGTGACATTTATGACAAGCACATGGAGTTTACTCTTGTCAATGCATTGTCATAAATCATATCAGTGCATATAATCTTTAGACCTGAGATAGCATAGTTATCTTACACATAGGTGGTTTGAGTTTGATACTGCTTTCATACTTGTACTGTGTATGGGTATATGGGGATCTGTTGGCTCCTACTAGTTATATATGGAGGTAAGTGTTGATCAAGATGGAATCTGTTACCCTAAGTAAATAGGGATAAAATTCTATATTCATTTAATTGTTCTTGATGTTTTAAGTTCCTGGCCAAGACAGATAGATTTAATCAAAAAAGAGTTTCTGATGAGAAAATCTTTTAATCAAGAACTGGAATTAAAAGAGAACATAATATTCATAGCAAATGGGGTTTGACATAATCCATGACTCCAGCTCGAATTGGGATTTTGTAACAGAGAGATTTTAGTGCATGGTAACATATGATTATAGGTTCATTTAAGGTAAACCTTATTACTGATTGGGTGGTTATGGCATGCTATGCTAGGTGTTAACCATAGTCTATGAGCTGCATAAAATGATTTAGAGAAATCATTTATAGTAAGAAAGAGTTATGATGATATTAAGAGTTGATATCATGTCTCATTACCAATTAGTGATGAGCCTAGTAAGTCACACACATACACAAGTAATCACCAAATTAAATATGATTTAATTAATTAATTTAAGAGTTTAATTGATTAATTAATAGGTTTGGTTTACAATTATATTGCAAAGTCCCTAGCATGGCTTGAAACCAAATCTAGGTTATTGGATGTATAGTGTAAGTTAAATTTATATTTAAAGTATTTAAATATGAATTTAATTATGAGAAATTAATTAATAGAGATTAATTAATTAATTTATATTTGATGTAAATTTAATTAGAAGAAGAGAAATAATTATTTTGGGTTGATAACTCAAAATTAAGACATAAGGGTATTTTGGTCATTTCACAGGGTGACATGTGGCACCATGAGATGGTGACATATGGCACCACATAAGCTTGCCATATGTCTTTTAATCATGTAAGATGATCAAAGTCAAGATTAAATATAGTTTTGACACTTGGCACAATGTGATTGGGTCAATTAAACCTATAGCCAATCAGAAGGTGACATGTGGCAAAGGTTTTAAGTGGTGACCTAGCTATATAAGTGCAAGGATGAAAGAACAAAAATACAAGCTGCTGGTTTTCTTTTTGTGCCGTCACTTTGGAAACGTCTCCCTTCTCTTCTTCTTCATCTCTCATCAATTCAAAGAGATTAGCCAATGATCTCTTAAATTAAAAATACTAGAAATTGTTTCTAGTGTCCTATTTACATCTGTAATCTCTCAAAAGGCAAAACCTAATTTTCTAATTGATTGGAAAAGCTTTAGAAGCTGTTCAAGGGGCTGTCTTTGGTGATCTTGGTGTGGACAAGCTAAAGGGACAACATCTGGTGTCCTAAGCACATCCCAAAGGTGCCAAACACACTGCAGTGCATCAAAAAGGTTAGTGCACTTATTCTTGATCTAATATAGGGTTCTAATGAATTAATCTATTAATTCTAAAATCTTAAATGGCAAATGTAGATCCAAAAACATATTAAAAAGAGTTTTAATATGCTGTTTATCATTGAAATCAAATAGGTAAAAATGAATCTTGCATGATGTATGTGACCCTAGATGAAAAATTTTTTAATTCAATGATCTAAACTTATGTTTTTCATACTTCCGCTCCTTCAATTGGTATTAGAGCCACTATATTTTCTATTTAAATTGTTGAATATATGATTTAATTGTGTGATTTGATCATGAGATGGTTGATTCATTGCTAGTTGCAAAGCAAAGATGGCGGCATGCTTGGTTCCACCATGGTGCGCATGGTTTTGGCACCATTGTGGTGGGCAAGGTTTGATGGATTTTAAATGTGCAATTGTTTTATGATCTAAGGTCCATTTTATGTCTAATTAAATTGTTTAATTAGAAATATAATCACACAATTAAATTATGATTCAAATTTGAATTTTTAAAATTATTTGAATGTGATTCAAATATGAATTTTTAAAATCGTTTGAATGTGATTCAAATCTAAATTTTTAAAATTGTTTGAATGTGATTCAAATCTAAAATTTTTAAATTTGTTTGAATGAGATTCAAATCTAAATTTTTAAATTTGTCTGAATGAGATTCAAATCTGAATTTTTAAATTTGGTTGAATAAGATTCAAATCTGAATTTTTAAATTTGTTTGAATCATATTCAAATCTGGATTTTTAAGTTGAATATGAGATATTCAATTTAATTTAAGCATGTATGTTTTATTTAAAGATTAAATAGTGATATGCATGATGGATGATCATGGACTATAAAAGACCAATGTGATTGGATTTATTTTTTTTATTTTTCTTTGAGTTGTAAATTAATTAATTTATTTTGGGCATGTATTATAAAAGTTGTAATATTTTGGGTTGTAATTTCATTTATTTAGTTCTTATAAATTCACCTTGGTATGCCAAGGATTACTATGTAATTGGAATTGCAAGAAGATCAAGGAGGTCAAGAGCATTAGTGGGACTAGTGGGAGGAATTCAAGATCAAGTGTTGATTATGTACTCCTTCAGCAACTCTTGTAATATGAATGAATGAAATGCACCTAGGAATGCCCTTATTCAATTCTTGGTGGCTCAGAATTGAATCCCTTAGAAAGTCCATGATCATACCATATTTATTTATTATCCATGAATGCATGAGATGTATGGGAATATATATGCATGCTAATTGGATAATGTGCAAAGTGAGACCATAATAGTAATTAGGATGACCACAAAATCTTCTAAACAAATGATTAAGTTGGATATGTTATAATTAAAATAATTATAATATGGGCCCTCCATTGAGGCAATTATTTTAAAAAATTTTAAATACTTGCATATGATGCAATTAATTTAAGAGATTTTCTTAAGAATAATTGTTAAGCATGAGATATTGTAAATATGTAAATGGTTTGGTGGCCAATAATGGATGTGCTTGAGGACATTAAAATTATTTGCATGTTTACTGGCTTAATGGGATCAACTTAACTAATGTAAGATTAGTCAATAACGGATGTGCCTGAGATTTCGAGCATTGGGGGCTAGATAAAGGATTGAACCTCAAATGAGATGTAATGGGCAAGGAGTTGCTCACTTATAGTTTATTGCAATTCCAATAATGGATGTGCCTGAGGATGATCAATAGGATTATAAGAATTCAGTCACCCACTATAAATCAATCCAACTAGGATTTCCGTTTTCTACTTTGGAAGTGTAGGATTCGCTAAGTTAGTGGGAGGACCTATTTGATTAAAAGACCATAATCATTTTGGTTAATTACATGATACATTTACTAATTAATCTGGTTATTTTTTGTAGTTAATTTTCTAATAATAATGAGCATACCACAACCACCCCCATCCAATATTCTTGCAAGCATACTTAATCACAATAGGTTGACAGGACCTAATCTATCTAATTGGCTAAGAAATTTGAAATTTGCCCTAAATCTTGAACATATAGTGAAGGAACGGAAGCGTGAAAAACACAAGTTTATACCATTGAATTCAAAAATTTTCACCTAGGGTCACATGCATCATGCAAGATTTATTTTTATCTATTTGATTTCAATGATAAACAACATATTAAAACTTTTTTAATATGTTTTTGGATCTGTATTTTCCATTTAAGATTTTAAAATTAATTAGATTAATTTTAGAACCCTAGATTAAATCAAGAACGATTACACTAACCTCTTGATGTACTGCAGTGTGTCTGCGCCTTTGAGATTCGTCTTCAGGACACCAAATGTTATCCCTCTAGCTTGTCCACACCAAGAACACCTATGGTAGCCCTTGAACAGCTTCTAAAGCTTTTTCTATTAATTAGAAATTCAAGTTCTGCCTTTTAAGAGATTAGAGATGTAAACAGGACACTAGAAACAATTTCTAGCGTTCTTAATTCAATAGATTGATAGCTAATCTCTTTGAATTGATGAGAGATGAAGAAGAATAGATGAAAACCCTCAATGTGGCGTGACAAAGGAGAGGAGTGGCTGCTGGTTGTTTTTCTTTTGATAACAACACTTATATAGCTAGGTTAACACATTAAACCCTTGCCACATGTCACCCTTTGATTAGCTCTAGGTTTAAGTGACCCAATCACATTGTGCCAAGTGTCAAACCTATATTTAATCTTGATTTTTTAATTATCTTACATGATTAAAAAACATTTGGCAAGCTTATGTGTAATCCCATGTGTCACCATCTCATGGTGCCACGTGTCACACTGCGAAATGACCAAAATGCCCCTGTGTCTTAATTTTGAGTTCTCAATCCAAAATAATTATTTCTCTTATTCTAATCAATTTATATCAAATATAAATTAATTAATTAATCTTTATTAATTAATTTCTCATTAATTAAATTCATATTTAAACACTTTAAATATAAATTTAACTTATACTATACATCCAATAATCTATATTTGGTTTCAAGTCATGCTAGGGACTTTGCAATCTAATTGCAAACCAAACCTATTTAATTAATCAATTAAACTCTTTAATTAATTAATTAAATCATATTTAATTAGGTGATAACTTGTGTATGTGTGTGACTTACTAGGCTCATCACTAATTGGCAATGAGACATGATATCAACTCTTAATATCATCAGAACTCTTTCTTACCATAAATGATTTCTCTAAATCATTTTATGCACCTCATAGACCATAGTTAACACCTAGCATAGCATGCCATGGCCACCCTATTAGTAATAAGGTTTACCTTAAATGAACCTATAATCATATGTTGCCATGCACTAGAATCTCTCTGTTACAAAATCCCAACTCAAGCTGGAGTCATGGTTTATGTCAAACTCCATTTGCTATGAATATTATGTTCTCTTTTAATTCCAGTTCTTGATTTAAAAGATTTTCTCATCAGAAACTCTTTTCTGAATAAATCTATCTGTCCTGGCCAAGAACTTGAAACATCAAGAACAATCAAATGAACATATGATTTTATCTCTATTTACTTAGAGGAACAGATTCCATCTTGATCAACACCTACCTCCATATATAACTAGTAGGAGCCAACAGATGCCCATATACCCATACACAGTACAAGTATGAAAGCAGTATCAAACTCAAACTACCTATATACAAGATAACTGTGCTATCTTAGGTCTAAAGATTATATGCACTGATATGATTTATGACAAAACATTGACAAGAGTAAACTCAATGTGCTTGTCATAAGTGCCACTGGTTCGGCCTACTTATCATTTATAAGTGCCTATCATATTTGTTATATGGCATGAGACTCACCATTCCATCTTATTTATATCTCATATAAATAACTTGGGAACAAATATGAATACAATCTTTCTGGATAAGTCATGTCCTTATTATGAAGTATCCTCGATTGTGAACCTATTTATGATACTTTGTGCTAGAAATATTGTCACTCATACTCTTAACAACTTAAGAATAATATTTCTAACAAAATATCAATGGACCTTTTCTATTACACATAAATATATTATGTAAACGGAAAAGTGGAAATGCCTTTTATTAATAAAAATATATACAAGATACATACTAAATGATATGCTCTAGGGCATACTACTAACAATCTCCCACTAGCACTAGAGCCATTCATTACAATATCTTAGACCTATCTTCTCAAGATGTCGGTTTAACTGAGTCTGTGACATAGGCTTAGTGAATGGATCAGCTGGATTTTCAGCTGATGCTATTTTCTGCATGGTTATATCGCCTTGCCCAACTAAATCTCTGATAATATGTTAGTGCCTTTCTATGTGTTTGGATTTTGGTGAGACCTTGGTTCCTTAGCCTGTATGACTACTCCATTATTGTCACAGTGTAGTGGAACTGCTGACTCAATGGAAGGAACTACTGTAAGTTCTGTCACGAACTTCTTTATCCAAACAGCTTTCTTTGCAAAGATCCGATGCAAAGAATATACTCACCTACGTAGTGGAATCTGCAGTCGTGCTCTATTTGGAACTCTTCCAACTGACTGCACCTCCATTACAAATGAACACATATCCAGAGGTAGACTTTCTATCATCGATATCTGATTAGAAATCAGAATCAGTATAACCATCAAATTACAAGTCTCCACCTCTATAAATCAAGAATAAATCCTTAGTTCTTCTCAAGTACTTAAGGATATTCTCGACAGCTATCCAGTGTTCCAAACCTGGATTGGATTGATACCTGCTAGTCAAACTAACAGCATATGCGATATCCGGCCTAGTACACAACATTGCATACATTAAACTTCCAATAGCCGAAGCATATGGAATCCTGGCCATCTTATCTCTTTCTTCAGGTGTCCTTGGAGACATCTCTTTAGAAAGATGGATACCATGTCTCAATGGTAACAATCCTCTCTTGGAATCAAGCATGTTAAACCTCTTTAACACCTTTTCCAAGTATAGACTTTGGGATAAACTAATTATTCTTTTCGCTCTATCTCTATAGATGCGAATCCCAAGAATATAGGTTGCCTCCCCTAAGTCTTTCATGGAGAATGTATTTGACAACCATACCTTTATAGTTGTCAACATACCTGTATCATTACCCATCAACAGTATGTCATCCACATATAAGACAAGAAAAGTGATAGCACTGTCACTAACCTTCTTATATGCACATGGCTCATCCTCATTTTTTATAAAACCAAAGGATTTAATGGCTTCATCAAAATGGATGTTTCAACTCCTCAAAGCTTGTTTCAACCCATAAATGGATCGCTTTAGCTTGCATACCTTGGAACCATCTTGGGATTAAAAACCCCTAGGTTGTTCCATGAAAATGTTTTCTTCAATGTATCCATTGAGAAAAGTTGTTTTGACATCCATCTGCCAAATCTCATAATCATAGTATGCAGCTATTGCTAATAAAATCCTAATTGATTTAAGAATGGCAACAGGCGAGAAAGTCTCCTCATAGTCGACTCCTTGCCTTTGGCGAAACCCTTTCGCTACTAGCCTTGCCTTATAGGTCTCTACCTTTTCATCAGAACCAATTTTCTTCTTGAAAACCCATTTGTTCCCTATAGGTACAATACCTTCAGGTGGGTCAACAAGATCCCAAACTTGATTCTTATACATGGAATCAATCTCGAATTTCATAGCATCAATCCATTTTAAAGAGTCTATATCTGATATAGCTTCTTCATAAGTAAGTGGATCATCTCCATGATCTACTTCTTCATGAGTAGACAACTCTTGTTCTTCTTCATGAAGAAAACCATTTCTCACTAGTGGGTGAGATACCCTGGTTGTTCTACGAGGAACAACTGTAGATGTATCATCAACGGGTATAGGTTGACTAGATGGATCTATATCCATCTGATCTGTTGGTTGGTCAAAATTCTCCAATTTTAACTCTATTTGCCTTCCTTTGCCTCCTTCTTGAACAAACTGTTGTTCAAGAAATGTGGCATCTCTACTTATCACAACCTTTTGTGAAGTAGGCAAATAAAAATAATATCCAAAACTATCTTTTGGATATCCAATAAATCGACCTTTTTCTGATCTGGTCTCCAATTTATCAGTGTTCAGCTTTTTGATATAAGCTGGACAACCCCAAATCTTAACATGCTTAAGACTTGGTTTTCTTCCATGCCATATCTCATAAGGTGTGGAAGAAACTGATTTTGATGGAATCCTATTCAGAATATACAAAACTGATTCTAATGCAGATCCCCAAAAGAAGATTGGCATATCAGTATAGCTCATCATACTACGTACCATATCCAATAGGGTACGATTTCTCCTTTCAAATACACCATTCAACTGTGGCATTCCTGGAGGAGTCAGCTGAGAAACAATGCCATGCTCTCTCAAGTATTCATCAAATTCAGTACTCAAATATTCACCTCCACGATCTGATCGAAGAGCTTTAATACTCTTTCCTGTTTGATTTTCTACTTCAGATTTAAATTCTTTGAATTTTTCAAAAGATTCATGTTTGTATTTCATCAAATACAAATACCCAAACCTTGATTTATCATCAGTAAAGGTAATAAAATAATGAAAGCCCCCTCTAGCCATTTCTTTAAATGGACCACATACATCACTATATATTAGCTCCAAAATATTTTCAGCTCTTAGCCCTTGTCCAATAAAGGGTGATCTAGTCATTTTGCCCTGAAGGCAAGATTCACAAGTTGGAGTAGGCTCAGAGCCCAATGAGGATAGAATCCCCATTTTCTCCAGTTTTGCAATCCTATCTTCTGCAACATGACATAACCTTAAGTGCCAAATATATTTTGAACTTGAGTTGGTTTTCACCATGGCATTGCATTCTTTTAGATCACTTGCATTCAATTTGTGTTTGTCATTATTATCCAAATAATAAAGACCATCATTCATATAACCCGAACCAACATATTTATTTCCAAAATAAATATTGCAAACATCATCTGTGAACTGAAATTCATAGCCATTTCTAGTCAAACTAGATATAGAAATGATGTTCTTAAAAGCATCAGGTACATATAAAATATTATCCAAACACAAAACATGTCCAAACATGTAAAAAGATTTAGATCCTATGGCTAAAGCTTCAACAGTTGAGCCATTGCCAATCCGGACTCTAATATCTTGAGAACGCAAGCTGCTACTGTTTGCTAGTTCCTGCATATCATTAGAAATGTGAGAACTGGCACCAGTATCTAAAACCCAAGCTATAGATGAACTATGAGTATCATCAGAATCTAAATAACAAGATATGGATATACCTTCCAAAGGTGTATCCTTCTTGTCCTTCAGAGAAGCAAGATACTCTGGGCAGTTCCTTTTCCAGTGCCCATCCTTTTGGCAGTGGAAACACTTTCCTTTGCCTCCATCAGCTTTAGTCTTCCTTTTCTGTTTAGCTATTTTCTTGGAAGGACCAGGAATCTGAGGTTTTTTTTTTCTTATTACCCTTCTTCTTGCTAGACTTTCCAGCAGAAGAAGATGCAACCAAAGCTACCTCTTTTCCTTTATTGCCTAGCATATTCTTTTTGGCAATAACCAGCATGTTGAGTAAACCAGCTAAGGTGCATTCCTATTTAGTCATATGGAAATTTGTCACAAAATTCCCAAAAGACTCAAGAAGGGACTGAAGGATCAAATCCATTTGTAGTTGGAAATCCATGTTGAAGTCAAGATGTTCCAACTGCTCAATCAGCGGAATCATCTTGTGCACATGATCCCCAACATTCTGTCCCTCAGACATCCTCATACAGAATAGTTGTCTAGATATCTCATACCTAGCATTCCTGCTGTGCTCACCATATAATTCTTGTAGGTGAAGGAGGATCTCACTCGCACTCTGCATGTTCTCATGTTGCTTCTGTAACTCATTACTCATGGAAGCAAGCATGTAACACTTAGCTCTCATATCATGCTCCTTCCACTTGTCCAAAGTTTCATGTTCCTCTTGTGTGGCCTCTGGAGGTAAGGGACAAGGAACATTTGAATCTAGAACATATCCTATATGTTCAAGGTTCAGGACAAGTTTCAAATTTCTTAGCCAATCAGACAGATTAGGTCCTGTCAACCTATTGTGATCAAGTATGCTTGCAAGGATATTGGATGGTGGTGGTTGTTTTGTGCTCATTTTTATCAGAAAATTAACTGCAGAAAATAACCAGATTAATTAGCAAATGTATCATGTAATTAACCAAAATGATTATGGTCTTTTAATCAAGTTGGTCCTCCCACTAACTTAGCGAATCCTACACTTCCAAAGTAGAAAATGGAAATCCTAGTTGGATGGATTTCTAGTGGGTGATTGAATTCTTATAATTCTATTGATCATCCTCAGGTACATCCATTATTGAAATTACAATAAACTATAAGTGAGCAACTCCTTGCCCATCACATCTCATGTGAGGTTCAATCCTTTACCTAGCCCCTAATGCTCAAAATCTCAGGTACATCCATTATTGACTTATCTTGCATTAGTTAAGTTGATCCCATTAAGCTAGTAATTATGCAAATAATTTTAATGTCCTTAGGTAAATCCAATATTGGCCACTAAACCATTTACATATTTACAACATCTAATGCTTAACAATTATTCTTAAGAAAATCTCTTAAATTAATTGCATCTCATGCAACTATTTAAAATTTCTTAAAATAATTGCCCCAATGGAGGGCCTATGTTATAATTACTTTAATTATAGCATTTCCAACTTAATCATTTGTTTGGAAGATTTTATGGTCATTCTAATTACTATTAAGGTCTCACTTTGCACATTATCCATTTAGCATGCATATATCATATAATTGCATACATTCCCATACATCTCATGCATTCATGGATAAGCAGTAAATATGGTATGATCATAGACTTTCTAAGGGATTCAATTTTGAGCCACCAAGAATTGAATCAGGGCATTCCTAGGTGCATTTCATTCATTCATTCATTTTACAAGAGTTGCTGAAGGAGTACATAATCAACACTTGATCTTGAATTCCTCCCACTTGTCCCACTAATGCTCTTGACCTCCTTGAACTTCTTGCAATCCAATATTACATGGTAATCCTTGGCATACCAAGACGAATTTACAAGAACTTAAATGAATGAAATTACAACCCAAAAATTATTACAAACTTAATAATACATGCCCAAAATAAATTAAAATAAATTAATTAATTTACAATCCCAAAGAAACATAAAAGAAATAAATCCAATCACATTGGTCTTTTATAGTCCATGATCATCCATCATGCATATCACTATTTAACAATTAAATAAAACATACATACTTAAATTAAATTGAATATCTCATATTCAACTTAAAAATCCAGATTTGAATATGATTCAAATAAATTTAAAAATTCAGATTTGAATCTCATTCAAACAAATTTAAAAATTCATATTTGAATCACATTCAAACAACTTTAAAAATTCAGATTTGAATCACATTCAAACATTTTTAAAAACTCAGATTTGAATCACATTCAAATATTTTAAAAAAAAATAGATCTGAATTTTATTCAATCAATTTTAAAAAATCAGATTTAAATATAATTCAAACAACTTTAAAAATTCAGATTTGAATCACATTCAAACAATTTTTAAAATTCAGATTTGAATCATAATTTAATTGTGTGATAAAAATTCTAATTAAACAATTTAATTAGACATAAAATGGATCTTAGATCATACAATAACTGCACATTCACCATCCATTTACCTTTGCACACCATTGTGATGCATCAACGATGCACACCATGGTGTTCATCATTTGTGCCACTACCTTGACTTTGCAACCAGCAATAAACTTTTGATCTCATGATCAAACACACAATTAAATCATATAAACATCAATCTAAATGGCAAATATAGTGGCTCTGATACCAATAGAAGGAATGGAAGAGTGAAAAACACAAGTTTATACCATTGAATTCAAAAATTTTTACCTAGGGTCACATGCATCATGCAAGATTTATTTTTATCTATTTGATTTCAATGATAAACAATATATTAAAACTCTTTTAATATGTTTTTGGATCTGTATTTGCCATTTAAGATTTTAAAATTAATCAGATTAATTTTAGAACCCTATATTAAATCAAGAACGATTACACTAACCTCTTGATGTACTGTAGCGTATCTGCGCCTTTGAGATTCGTCTTCAGGACACCAGATGTTGTCCCTCTAGCTTGTCCACACCAAGAACACCTATGGCAGCCCTTGAACAGCTTCTAAAGCTTTTTCTATTAATTAGAAATTCAAGTTCTGCCTTTTAAGAGATTAGAGATGTAAGCAGGACACTAGAAACAATTTCTAGCGTTCTTAATTCAAGAGATTGATGGCTAATCTCTTTGAATTGATGAGAGATGAAGAAGAATAGATGAAAAGCCTCAAAGTGGCGTGACAAAGGAGAGGAGTGGCTATTGGTTGCTTTTCTTTTACATAACAACACTTAAATAGCTAGGTTAACACATTAAACCCTTGCCACATGTCACCCTTTGATTAGCTCTAGGTTTAAGTGACCCAATCACATTGTGCCAAGTGTCAAACCTATATTTAATCTTGATTTTTTAATTATCTTACATGATTAAAAAACATTTGGCAAGCTTATGTGTAATCCCATGTGTCACCATCTCATGGTGCCACGTGTCACAATGAGAAATGACCAAAATGCCCCTGTGTCTTAATTTTGAGTTCTCAATCCAAAATAATTATTTCTCTTATTCTAATCAATTTATATCAAATATAAATTAATTAATTAATCTTTATTAATTAATTACTCATTAATTAAATTCATATTTAAACACTTTAAATATAAATTTAACTTATACTATACATCCAATAATCTATATTTGGTTTCAAGTCATGCTAGGGACTTTGCAATCTAATTGCAAACCAAACCTATTTAATTAATCAATTAAACTCTTTAATTAATTAATTAAATCATATTTAATTAGGTGATAACTTGTGTATGTGTGTGACTTACTAGGCTCATCACTAATTGGCAATTAGACATGATATCAACTCTTAATATCATCAGAACTCTTTCTTACCATAAATGATTTCTCTAAATCATTTTATGCACCTCATAGACCATGGTTAACACCTAGCATAGCATGCCATAGCCACCCAATTAGTAATAAGGTTTACCTTAAATGAACCTATAATTATATGTTGCCATGCACTAGAATCTCTCTGTTACAAAATCCCAACTCAAGCTGGAGTCATGGTTTATGTCAAACTCCATTTGCTATGAATATTATGTTCTCTTTTAATTCCAGTTCTTGATTTAAAGGATTTTCTCATCAGAAACTCTTTTCTGAATAAATCTATCTGTCCTGGCCAAGAACTTGAAACATCAAGAACAATCAAATGAACATAGGATTTTATCTCTATTTACTTAGAGGAACAGATTCCATCTTGATCAACACCTACCTCCATATATAACTAGTAGGAGCCAATAGATGCCCATATACCCATACACAGTACAAGTATGAAAGCATTATAAAACTCAAAGTACCCATATACAAGATAACTGTGCTATCTCAGGTCTAAAGATTATATGCACTGATATGATTTATGACAAAACATTGATAAGAGTAAACTCCATGTGCTTGTCATAAGTGTCACTGGTTCGGCCTACTTATCATTTATAAGTGCCTATCATATTTGTTATATGGCATGAGACTCACCATTCCATCTTATTTATATCTCATATAAATAACTTGGGAACAAATATGAATACAATCTTTCTGGATAAGTCATGTCCTTATTATGAAGTATCCTCGATTGTGAACCTATTTATGATACTTTGTGCTAGAAATATTGTCACTCATATTATTAACAACTTAAGAATAATATTTCTAACAAAATATCAATGGACCTTTTCTATTACACATAAATATATTATGTAAACGGAAAAGTGGAAATGCCTTTTATTAATAAAAATATATACAAGATACATACTAAATGATATGCTCTAGGGCATACTACTAACATATAGGACATGTTCTAGACTCAAATGTTCCTGGTCCCTTAGCTCTAGAGGCCACTCAAGAGGAACATGAAACTTTGGACAAGTGGAAGGAGCATGATATGAGAGCCAAGTGTTATGAGTAATGAGTTACAAAAGCGGCAAGAGAACATGCAGAGTGCGAGTGAGATCCTCCTTCATCTACAAGAGTTGTATGGTGAGCACAGCAAGAATGCTAGGTATGAGATATCTAGACATTTGTTCCACATGAGGATGTTTGAGGGACAGAATGTTAGGGATCATTTCCACAAGATGATTCGGTTGATAGAGTAGCTGGAACATCTTAACTTTAATATGGATTTCCAACTGCAGATGGATTTGATCCTTTAGTCCCTCCTTGAGTCTTTTGGGAATTTTGTGACAAATTTCCATATGACTAAACAAGATTGCAACTTGGCTAGTTTACTCAACATGCTGGTTATTGCCCAAAAGAATATACCGGGCAATAAAGGAAAAGAGGTAGCTTTGATTGTATCTTCTTCTGTTGGGAAGTCTAATAAGAAGAAGGGCAATAAAAACCTCAGATTTTTGGTCCTTCTAAGAAAATAGCTAAACAGAAAAGGAAAACTAAAGCTGATGGAGGCAAAGGAAAGTGTTTCCACTGCCAGCAAGATGGGCACTGAAAGGGAATTGCCCAAAGTATAGGAATCTAAAACAAATGCAATGCCATGATGAAAATCAACTCAAGTTTAAAATACATTTGGCACTAAGATTAGGTCGTGTTGCAGAAGATAGGATTACAAAATTGGAGAAAATGGGGATTTTATCTTCATTGGGCTCTGAGCCTACTCCAACTTGTGAATCCTGTCTTCAGGGCAAAATGACTTGATCACCCTTTGTTGGACAAGGACTAAGAGCTGAAAATATTTTGGAGCTAATACATAGTGATGTATGTGGTCCATTTAAAGAATTGGATAGGGGTTGTTTTCATTATTTTATTACCTTTACTGATGACAAATCAAGGTTAGGGTATTTGTATTTGATGAAATACAAACATAAATCCTTTGAAAAGTTCAAAGAATTTAACTCTGAAGTAGAAAATCAAACAGGAAAAAGTATTAAAGCTCTTCGTTCATATCGTGGAGGTGAATACTTGAGTACCGAATTTGATGAATACTTAAGAGAGTATGGCATTGTTTCTAGCTGACTCCTCCAGGAACACCACAAATGAATGGTCTATCTGAAAGGAGAAATCGTACCTTATTGGATATGGTACGTAGTATGATGAGCTATGCTAATATGTCAATCTCCTTTTGGGGATTTGCACTAGAATTAGTTTTGTATATTCTGAATAGGATTCCATCAAAATCATTATCTTCCACACCTTATGAGATATGGCATGGAAGAAGATCAAGTTTTAAGCATGTTAAGATTTGGGGTTATGTAACTTATATAAAAAAGCTGAGCACTGATAAATTGGAAGCCAGATCAGAAAAGGGTCGATTTTTTGGATATCCAAAAGATAGTTTTGGATATTATTTTTATTTGCCTACATCATAAAAGGTTGTGATAAGTAGAGATGCCACATTTCTTAAATAATAGTTTGTTCAAAAAGGAGGCAAAGGAAGGCAAATAAAGTTAGAATTGGAGAATTCTGACCAACCAATAGATCAGATAAATATAGATCCATCTAATCAACCTACACCTATTGATGAAACATCTATAGCTGTTCCTCGTAGAACAACTAGCGTATCTCACCCACCAGTGAGATATGGTTTCCTTCATGAAGAAGAATAAGAGTTCTCTACTTATGAAGAAGTAGATCATGGATATGATCCACTTACCTATGAAGAAGCTATATCAGATATAGACTCTTCAAAATGGATTGATGCTATGAAATTTGAGATTGATTCCATGTATAAGAATCAAGTTTGGGATCTTGTTGACCCACCTGAAGGTATTGTACCTATAGGGAACAAATGGGTTTTTAAGAAGAAAATTGGTTTTGATGGAAAGGTAGAGACCTATAAAGCAAGGCTAGTAATGAAAGGGTTTCGCTAAAGGCAAGGAATCGACTATGAGGAGACTTTCTCGCCTGTTGCCATGCTTAAATCAATTAGGATTCTATTAGCAATAGGTACATACTATGATTATGAGATTTGGCATATGGATTTCAAAACAGCTTTTCTCAATGGATACATTGAAGAAAACATTTTCATGGAACAACCTAGGGGTTTTGAATCCCAAGATGGTTCTAGAGTGCACAATCTAAAGCGATCCTTTATGGGTTAAAACAAACTTCGAGGAGTTGGAACATTCATTTTGATGAAGCCATTAAAGTCATTTGGTTTTATCAAAAATGAGGATGAGCCATGTGTATAAAAAAAGGTTAGTGATAGTGCTGTCACTTTCCTTGTCTTATATGTGGATGATATTTTGTTGATGGGTAATGACACAGCTATGTTGACAATTGTAAAGTTATGATTGTCAAATACATTCTCCATGAAAGACTTAGGGGAGGCAACCTATATTATTTGGATTCTCGTCTATAGAGATAGAGCGAAAAGAATAATTGGTTTATCTCGAAGTCTATACTTGGAAAAGGCGTTAAAGAGGTTTAACATGCTTGATTCCAAGAGAGAATTGTTACTAGTGAGACATGGTATTCACCTTTCTAAAGAAGATGTCTCCCAAGACACCTGAAGAAAGAGATAAAATGGCCAGGATTCCATATGCTTCAGCTATTAGAAGTTTGATGTATGCGATGTTGTGTACTAGGCCATATATCGCATATGCTGTTAGTTTGACTAGCGGGTTTCAATCCAATCCAGGTTTGGAACACTGGATAGCTGTCAAGAACATCCTTGAGTACTTGAGAAGAACTAAGGATTTATTCTTAATTTATGGAGGTGGTGACTTGTAATTGGATGGTTATACTGATTCTGATTTCCAATCAGATATCGATGATAGAAGTTCTACCAATGGGTATGTGTTCATTTGTAATGGAGGTGCAGTCAGTTGGAAGAGTTCCAAACAGAGTACGACTGCAGATTCTACTATAGAGGCCGAGTATATTGCTGCATCAAATGCTGCAAAAGAAGCTATTTGGATATATAGAACCCCGGTCTCACCAGAAATCCAAACACATAGAAAGGTGCTACCACATTACCAGAGAAATAGTTGGGCAAGGCAATGTAGCCATGCAGAAAATACCATCAGCTAAAAATCCAGTTGATCCATTCACTAAGCCTTTATCACAAGCACAGTTAGACCGACATCATGAGAAGATGGGTCTAAGGTATTGTGATGAATGGCTCTAGTACTAGTGGGAGATTGTTAGTAGTATGTCCTATAGCATATTATTTAGTATGTGTCTTGTATATGTTTTATTAATAAAAGGCATTTTCACTTTTCCATCTACATAATATATTTATGTGTAATAGAAAAGGTCCATTGATATTTTGTTAGAAATTCTATTCTTAAGTTGTTAAGAATATGAGTGACAGTATTTCTAGCACAAAGTATCATAAATAGGTTCACAATCGAGGATACTTCACAATAAGGATATGACTTATCCAGAAAGATTGTAACCATATTTGTTCCCAAGTTATTTATATGAGATGTAAATAAGATGGAATGGTGAGTCTCGTGCCATATAAAAAACATGATAGGCACTTATACATGATAAGTAGGTTGAACCAGTGACATTTATGACAAGCACATGGAGTTTACTCTTGTCAATGCATTGTCATAAATCATATCAGTGCATATAATCTTTAGACCTGAGATAGCACAGTTATCTTGTATATAGATGGTTTGAGTTTGATATTGCTTTCATACTTGCATTGTGTATGGGTATATGGGCATATGTTAGCTCCTACTAGTTATATATGGAGGTAGGTGTTGATCAAGATAGAATCTGTTACCCTAAGTAAATAGGGATAAAATCCTATGTTCATGTAATTATTCTTGATGTTTCAAGTTCCTGGCCAGGACAGATAGGTTTAATTAGAAAAGAGTTTTTGATGAGAAAATCTTTTAATCAAGAACTGGAATTAAAAGAAGACACAATATTCATAGCAGATGGGGTTTGACATAATCCATGACTCCAGCTTGAATTGGGATTTTATAACAGAGAGATTCTAGTGCATGTTAACATATGATTATAGGTTCATTTAAGGTAAACCTTATTACTAATTGGGTGGATACGGCATGCTATGCTAGGTGTTAACCATAGTCTATGAGCTGCATAAAATGATTTAGAGAAATCATTTATGGTAAGAAAGAGTTCTAATGATATTAAGAGTTGATATCATGTCTCATTTGCAATTAGTGATGAGCCTAGTAAGTCACACACATACACAAGTTATCACCAAATTAAATATGATTTAATTAATTAATTAAAGAGTTTAATTGATTAATTAAATAGGTTTTGTTTGCAATTAGATTACAAAGTCCCTAGCATGGCTTGAAACCAAATCTAGGTTATTGGATGTATAGTACAAGTTAAATTTATATTTAAAGTGTTTAAATATGAATTTAATTATGAGAAATTAATTAATAGAGAATAATTAATTAATTTATATTTGATATAAATTGATTAGAAGAAGAGAAATAATTATTTTAGGTTGAGAACTCAAAATTAAGACATAGGGGTATTTTGGTCATTTCATAGGGTGACATGTGGCACCATGAGATAGTGACACATGGCATTACACATAAGCTTGCCATATGTTTTTTAATCATGTAAGATGATCAAAGTCAAGATTAAATATAGGTTTGACACTTGGCACAATGTGATTGGGTCAATTAAACCTAGAGCTAATCAGAAGGTGACATGTGGCAAGGGTTTTAAGTGGTGACCTACCTATATAAGTATAAGGATGAAAGAACAAAAATACAAGCTGCTGGTTTTCTTTTTGTGCCGCCACATTGGAGACCTCTCCCTTCTCTTCTTCTTCATCTCTCATCAATTCAAAGAGATTAGCCAACGATCTCTTGAATTAAAAATACTAGTAATTGTTTCTAGTGTCCTGTTTAGATCTGTAATCTCTCAAAAGGCAAAACCTGACTTTCTAATTGATTGGAAAAGCTTTAGAAGCTGTTCAAGGGGCTGTCTTTGGTGATCTTGGTGTGGACAAGCTAGAGGGACAACATCTGGTGTCCTAGGCGCATCCCAAAGGTGCCGAACACACTGCAGTGCATAAAAAAGGTTAGTGCACTTGTTCTTGATCTAATCTAGGATTCTAATGAATTAATCTATTAATTCTAAAATCTTAAATGGCAAATGTAGATCCAAAAACATGTTAAAAAGAGTTTTAATATGCTGTTTATCATTGAAATCAAATAGATAAAAATGAATCTTGCATTGTAACACCCCGAACCTTCGAGTTATGAATAGTACCATTTTTGGTCCGTGACTAGTACTATTTAAAGACACCTTCAGGACTAAAAATAAATAGAAAATTAATTGAGATAGACACAATAAAAATTCAAGTGACCCAAAAATATAAGGATTCACTAGATATATTGTAAAAGAGGGATTATGACCCGATAAGGGGCATTTTGGTCAATTCACTTTAAGAGTTAACTTTTTTTGACTAAAAGGTCAATTTAATTAAATAAAAATAAATTATTGAATTATGAAGAAATATTGAGGAAAATTTAGTATAAATATAAAAAGAAAAGAAATAAAATAAAATTGTAAGTTTTATGACATTTTTGACACAATTAAAATTTTTAATTGAAATAAACTAATTTTGGGAATAAATATTTATAAAAGATAAGACAAATTAAAAAGTCATTTCTTCCCTTTCTTTCCCATTTAGTTACCACCCACTCTCTCTCCTTCTCTCTTTCTTTCTTTCTTCTTCTTCCTTCTTTCTTCATTGACACCCATTCTCAAAACTCAATTCCTTGCTTTTCCTCTATGGGTTTTGCATCTAATTGGTAGAGAGCATCAAATTAATATTTGATTTAGAGATTAAAAGCAAGGGGAAACAAGATATTAGAAGAAAATTGAATATTTGGAGAGTTTGAAGGAAGCCATCAAGAGGTAAGTTCTTTAATGCTCATTTTGTTATACAAACCTTAAATTAAGTTAGATTATGATGAAATTTTATAAGAAAATGAAAGAAAACATGCATGGAACCTAAACTAGGGTATAATTTTTGTGAAGATACCCTACCCCGAAAATGACCTTAAGCTATCTGAAATGAGCCTTGAACTTAGAGACAAAATTCTGGAACTTGCAGAATTTGACCATATGAACAGTAAATTTTGCATGGCCATAACTCTCTCTAGAAAACTCCGATTTAGGTGATTCTTAAACCAATGGAAACCTAAGACATATTAGAACATTTCATATGAAGAACTTGAGGCCAAATTATGGACTTAGCCCAATCAAATTGCTGAGCAAAGTTGAATCACCAAATCTGCAGAATTGCAGATTTACCATAAAAATAGTAAAATTTGCATGGCCATAACTCTCTCTTGAAAACTCCAATTTAGGCAATTCTTAAACAGATGGAAACCTAAGACATAGTAGAACATTTCATATGAAGAACATTAGACCAAATTATGGACTTAACTTGACCAAATTGTTGAACAAAATTGGATTGATAAATCTGCTAGAACTAAATCTGCAGCATGAATAATGATGTGAATAGTAATCGTGCTTTCAGCATAACTTGAGCTACACAACTCCAAATTAGGCGATTCAAAAAGGAAAATAAATTTAAGACCTAGATGAACAATTTTCATGAAGAACACCTCACCAAGTTATGATCGAAACTAGGTAAAAATTGGGTTCAAAGATTGGGGCACTAAGTTTTCCAAAACCAAAATTTTCTAAAATTTGCAAAGCTAACTTGGGATGCATTAGACATGCATGCAATGAGTTTTTGGCAGCAATTGAGATTGGTATTGAGGTATTTTATTTGTATATTTTCAATAGAAAAATAAGTTGGAACGGACAAGGAATAGTGAGTAAAGAGAAAGGAGAGCATTAAAGGTTTGTGCACAACTAACCTTTTTCTTTGTTTTAGCTTCGTAAATTGATTTGAATGAGTTTATTTGAATGAGTTTGATTTGAAATGAGTTTATTTTGAATGAGGCATGTTTTTCTCTTGTATTTGAGGAATTTATGTGTTGCCACCCCTTTTATGGGTTTTATGATGATTTGAATATGTTATTGTTTTGCAAATGTGATTATTGATTTAGAAACTCTTGAAAGTTGTTTTGAAACCACAGTTAGCATGACAGTCCCTTCGAAACTCCCCAGTAGTAACGGTTACTTGGGGTTTTATAATTGATATTGACTATGTCTCTCATTAATAATGGTTAGTGGGGTAAGAATGCATGAGTACTCATTAGCTAGCTAGCCCTTCCCTCATTAATAACGGTTAGTGAGGTTGAGATTGCTTTGTCGTGGTGTACAATACGGCACTGATCGTGAAATTTTGTGTCATGGCCTAAACTGTGTATTGATGTTGGCAACACTAATGCTTTGTGAATTGTGATTTATGAAGTGTGATTTCTCTTTTGAAATGTTATTCCAATAAATGGCTCTTATGGACTTAGAACTATTGTGAAGTTTTCATGCTTAAGAAAAATGTGATTTATTACGCTTTGACAAATTGTGTTTTACCTTAAGTTTTAAAGTTACTAGTTATGCACCAATGAGTGATATACTCAGCGATAGCTTCTTTATGCTGTCGCAGGTAAGGGAAAGGAGAAGGCTGCCGAGTGAGAGACTTAAAAGCAGCATTTTAGTATTGTTTGTGGGTATTTACATTAAGTATACCCTTATGATTCCTTTGGATGTATTTTGTACCTATATGTATGGATGTATGGACATTGAGTAGTTTGTATTTAAAAGCATTGCATTGCTATCACATTTTGAGTTTGTAACTATTTTGTATTTTACTTTGAGACTTATGAAAATATAACTTTTGCAATATTTAGTCTATCATTATTTCCAATGAATGTTTACATGGAATTTTAACTATTCTCATGCAGTTTTCCGCAAAAGAATTGATAAGATAAAAAGCTATGGTTTGTTTTAAAATTATTTGTAGCATAACTAATGGGTTATCAGTAGATGGAGTTTGGTAATTCATTAGGTATGCTACGGGAACATGTCGTTCCTTACAAGAGATAAGGTATGACATGCATGATGCATGTGACCCTAGATGAAAAAATTTTGAATTCAATGATCTAAACTTATGTTTTTCATGCTTCCGCTCCTTAACAAAGGTGGCGGCATGTTTTGTGTAATGAAGGTTGCACATGGTTATGGCCTAATTATACAATTGTTGTATATTTTAGAGGTCCATAATCAGTTCTATATTTAATTAAATTGTTTAATTAAGAATTACAATCACACAATTAAATTTTGATTCATTTGTTTGAATGAGATTCAAATCTGAATTTTTAAATTTGATTGAATAAGATTCAAATCTGAATTTTTAAGTTGAATATGAGATATTCAATTTAATTGTAGTATATATGTTTTATTTAATTGTTAAATGGTAATATGCAAGATGGATGATCATGGACAATAAAAGACCAATGTGATTAGATTTATTTCTTTTATTTTTCTTTGGGCTGTAAATTAATTAATTTATTTTGGTGGCATGTATTATAAGTGTTGTAATAATTTTGGATTGTAATTTCATTTATTTGAGGACTTTAAATTCCATGTTCTTGTAAATTCGCCTTGGAATGCTAAGGATTACTATATAATTGGATTGCAAGAAGATCAAGGAGGTCAAGAGCATTGGTGGAACCAATAAGAGGAATTCAAGATCAAGTGTTGATTATGTACTCCTTCAGCAACTCTTGTAATATGAATGAATGAAATGCACCTAGGAATGCCCTGATTCAATTCTTGGTGGCTCAGAATTGAATCCCTTAGAAAGTCCATGATCATACCATATTTATTGTTTATCCATATATGCATGATGTAACACCCCTATTTGTATAGCCTGGTATATTTCACTATTTCGGTGATCGGTGTTGGTCCGGAAAATTAAGCGGATTAGAACCACACTTAAGACAACTAGAGAAGCTATAAACACAAATAATTAGTAATGTCCAATTAGTTAAGTATAAACAAGAAAAACAGAACATAAGAAGTTAAACGCGCCGAGAGTCACAGTGATGGGTGACCTTCTCGGGAACGACTACGAAGTCATTTTAAACTCAAATTTCGAACCGTAAAAAGTGACACTGCGGTCCTTAGGGCCCTTATGAACACAGTGGAAAAGAAAAAATCATGAATAAGAACTGTTAAGCCAGTCAAATAATTAGGTCAGGGAGCCGGAAGAAATATAGAATTAATTGCAAACCAGGATGAACCGGCGAGGGGCAATTTGGTCAATTGACCTCGAGAGCTGACTCCTGACCTAACTATTAAATAAAATCGGAGAAAAGAAAACTTCGGGATCGAAAATTAAATTAAAAAACTAATAGAAAAAAAAGAAAAGAAAATGAAAAAGGTGTAGGGAGATGACATCATGCATGATATCATGCATGATGCCATAAAGAATATAATTAATAAATTTACTTCAATTGATTTTTGGTCTTCTTAAGACATAAAAGAAAAGAAAAAAAAATAAAACACAAAAGTCTTCTTCAAAAACATCACTCTCCCTCTCCCACACCAAAACCTCCATTAAATTGAGCTTGCATATTATAAGATTTCATCATAGAAAAGTAAGCCACCATAGTTAAAGCTTGTCTAGGCAACTAGAGAAGAAGATTGGTCATCAAAGAAAGAAGAAAAGAAGAAAGAAAATTGGAGAAAAGGGGAGTTAGAAGTTGCTAGACAAAGGTTAGTGATTTAAGTTGCAAATGAGTTTATTACTTGTGTTTATAACTTAGTTAACTTAGAAAAATGCTTAAAATGAAATAAAAATTTGTTGAGGGACCATGAATGATTTTCAGCCAGCATGTATATGGGAGTATATTTGCATGGTTTGATGGATTTAATTAGGTATATAAACCTTAGTTAGTTGAATGACTATGGTTAGAGGCATGGAATCAAGTAAATGCATGAGGTTAGTGAATTAGGGTTTGGACATTAGGGTTTAGAGACCAAAAATGTGAAAAACTTATAAATGGTGTCTTTGACCTAATGTGAAGTGAAAAATAGTCATTTGTGAACAAATGAGGTGTGTTAGAAGTGTTGGAATTAAAAGCCAATTCGGATTGGATAAGGTCATGTGCTGGCAGCATGGCCAAAATTTCTTTTGAATGATCAAAAATGAAATTTTACAAGTCCAATGGATATGGGACTAATTGAGGATGAAAGTAGGCACTAAATGACACAATTTTCATTTAGGAAGCCTGCCCAAAAAGTGACTAAAACCTAGTGAACAAAGTGACCAAAATTGAGAAATTGCAGGCTGCCCTGCACAACCTGATCAAACGAACAGTGTTTGTTCATTTGGTCATAACTCGAGCTAGGTAGGTCAAAATTACCTGAACTTTTACCAGTTGTTAGATGAGATATATACCTAAAACTTTCATGAAGAACACCAACCCAAATTATGCCATTAACCTAATCAAATTACTGAGCCAAGTTGGGTCACTGAATCTGCAGACTGCAGATTTACCATTTGAACATTAAAGTTTCAATGGCTATAACTCTCTCTAGAAAACTCCAATTTAGGTAATTCTTGAACTGATAGAAACCTAAGGCATAGTAGAACATTTTATATGAAGAAAGTTAGACCAAATTATGGACCTAACTTGATCAATTGCTGAACGAAGTTGGAATTAATAATCTCCCAGAACAAAATTCTGCAACATGAACAGTAAACGTAATTTGCTTATAACTTGAGCTACAAAACTCCAATTGGGGTGATTCAAAAAGGAGAATAAACTTAAGACAATAAGGAACATTTTCTATGAAGAAAGTTTTGCCAAATTCCAACAGTAAACTGACCAATAAAACAGTACAATTAGGGACACCAAAACTAAAAATTTTGCAATTTTGCCTAAACGACCTAAGTTTTGAGAAAATGACCAAAACCAACAAGTTTAGTGACCAAAATGTGGTATGTGGGTGAAGTTGGAATTCACATACCTATTAAGCCTTAGAAAGTCAATAATTTGACTTGAATAGTGTAGTGAATAGTAACCTAAAACACAAAATTTCAAGAATGTCAAATTTAGTGCGTTAGAGCTAGGTAAAAGTGAAATTAAATTTATTTTGGATTTATTTTAAGTTCTAGTACTGAAACATTGTAAAATTGTGTGTTTCAGTTGAAAAGAATACCGGGAAGGAACCCGAGGAACCGAGTCGAGGCCAAAAGGCGACTCGCTTGAGGTTTGTGCACAACGTGTAATTTTTGTAAATTATTTGCTGCATATTGTTTTGAATGATTTGAAAAAGTGAATTGAGACATTATTTATGATGCTTTAATTGAAATTGTTGAAAGTTATTGTGTATATTTGAAATGACAATGTTTAGTAAATTGTTAAGATAAGTTTTGAAATCACAGTATCATGACCATATATTTGAACACCTCACTAGCACGACTAGTGGGAGTAATTAGTTTCGAATTTTGATTCCTTCTCTGGAGAAGTGTTGAGGTGTGCTATTAAAAGAGGATGTGAATGGATATCCATATATTTGAGCTAGCTAGCCTTGTGATGTGATTTCTCTTTAGCCTCTAGCTATTGAGATTTTATTTGTTTCGAATGGCATGATCTAACTGTGGGTTTTATGAAATGTGTTTTGATACTTTGAAATGAACTTGGTTTGCATTTAAAATCTCATAATGCATGGTTTGTACTTAATTCTCATGTTCAGCCAAATTTTTGAATAAATGTGATTTAAGTTTTACATAAAGATTATTTTAGTATGTTGTGCACCACTGAGTCCTAGTACTCAGCGATAGCTTCTATTGCTATCGCAGATACAGAGACTAGAGGAGCAACAGACTGAGCTGCTGAGGTGTGAGGAGCTATCAGCTTGAAGTCATCGGGTATAATTTATACCCCAATTGTAAATATTTCTTTTGATGTATGTATTGCATATAAATGTATGGACATGTAAATGGGTCTTAAGCAGCTTGTACAAAATTTGTATGAAGTTTGTAATAAAGTTTAGTTTGTATTTCTTTTGATGTAAATTTTGTAAAAATGTATATAAATTGCTGTCTCTAACGAAATATGAGTACAACTATTTTATTTAATTTGAATGAAATGTATTGCTAGTATTCTGAGGATTATTGAATTTTGAACTTGAGAAATTGATTGAAATGATTGTGGACTTATTAGAATTTTTGAGTTTAATTGTGAAATTGAAGTAGTGATTGAGATAAATTTTTAGAAGTGTTTTTTTACAGGTATTGAAGAACTGTTTTCTCAAAATACAGACAGAACTCTGTCAAAATTTTTATAAAATTTGCGAAAAAATAAAACAGGCCAAAATTTCCAACTAGCTTTCAACTTAATTACATGTTTTTAATACCTATTAGAAAATGCTCACCACTTATCAAAAGTAAGAAAATTGTTTTAAACTCCCTTGTAGGGTACTTAATGAGTTATCGGTAGGTGAAGTTCGGTAGTTCATTAGGTATTCTACGGGACCATGTTATGCCTTACAGAGGGGTAAGGTGTGACATGTTTTAGTGGTATCAGAGCAAAATTTTTAAAAGTATGTTTTAACTTGAGAATTTGTGTCTTTCTTGTTAATTACAACTGCTCAATGTCCATATTTGTTGCATACAGTGCATTACATCATGAATATGAACTAACGGAGGGAAATCTCCTTGTGTTACTTGTTCAGGAGATACCCTAACTTCAGACTGAGATGGAAGAAGGGGATCGCTCAGTTGAGCAGTCTGTTGAAGCTGAGGCACAAGGGGAAGCCCCAGCTTTACCGAATGTTAGTGGGTCAGCAGCACCAGCCCCACAAATGCCGCAGTTCCCTGTACAGTTCACACAGAAGATGGCTGCGATGTTTCAACAAATGGCTAAAGGTATGCCTGCTCAAGCTCCACCCCAGACACCTGTGGCACAACCACTACCTCTAGGCAGACAGTATGATAAATTATTGAAGTATGGGGCTGCAGAATTTAAGGGTACAGCGGACCCTTTAGAGGCATAACAATGGCTAGAAAGAATGGATAGAGTATTTAAGAAGCTGCACTGCCAAGATGAATTGAAGTTTGAATACTCTGTGTCGCTACTGCAAGGGGATGCGTATGATTGGTGGAAGACCATCCCCACACTTGGTTGAACCACGATCTTGACACGGGATGACTTCATCAGAGAGTTCAGACAGAAATACATCCCAGATGCATATGTTGATCAGAAGTTGCAAGAATTTTTGAGTTTGAAACAAGGCAACAGATCAGTGGTAGAGTATGAGAGGGAGTTCTCCCACCTGAGTCACAATGCAGGGAGTTTCCTTACCACTAGTAAGGCAAGGTGCAAGAGATTTAAAACGGGTTTGAAGCCCAGTATAAGGATGCAAGTTGTGGGATTTCGACACAGCAATTTCTCATAGCTCATGTCTCAAGCACTAGAATTGGAAAGAATAAAATCAGAAGCAACGCCAGTGAAAGAAAAATCAGAGAAAGCTGAGAAATCAGAAAAAGACAAGGGGTAAAAGTCAGTAAACCCGAGTTCTGGTGGTACCTCTGGAAAGAAGAAGAAATTTAGTAAACCCAGCAGGGGTCGAGGTGGAAGGTTTGGTAGGGGCAGATTTTATGGACAGAGACCCCCTAGGTCTGGTCAGCAGTCAAGCAGGGGTTCACATTCTGCCCGCCCCTGTGAGACTTGTGGCAAGATTCATGGGGGGGAATGCTATTGGGCCACTGGAGCCTGCTTTAACTGTGGAGGCAAGGGTCATTTAGCAAGAGACTGCACTAGTGCTCCATCTTCGAGATATGGTCCAGCTCCTACTACTACTGAGGGATCTATTCAGAGTCCTGCTCCCAGAGGGTCACAGTCATTTGGCAGAGGAAGAGGCAGAGGTAGAGGCACTGCTTCAGGCAGTCAGGGCACAGTTGGTTAGTCAGCACAAGGAAGTGCTTCAGCTAGAGTCTACACAATGAGACAGCGAGAAGAGGCTGAGACTTTCGATGTGGTAGCTGGTACATTCTCTATCTCTGATTAAGATGTATTTGTGTTATTTGATTCGGGTTCAACCCATTCATATGTTAGTTCTAGCATAGTCAGTTCACTTGCTGTTCCATGTGTCCAAATGGGTTTTGAAGTGCTAGTAACTAGTCCATTAGGACAAGAGATTCGGGTCAATAGAATTTATAGAGATTGTCCTTTGGTGATCCAAGGACATGTTTTCCTGTCAGACTTGATTGAAATGCCCTTCAGAGAGTATGATATCATCTTGGGCATGGATTGGTTAGCCAGGCATCACGCTATGATTGACTGTACACTGAAAACAATCACTTTTGGTCTCCCTTTGTTCGGTGATGTGATAATACATGGGGAGAGGCATTTACTGCCATCAAACATTATTTCGGCTGCACTAGCTAGACGGATGATTAGAAAGGGGTGTGAAGCATACTTGACACATGTGATAGACACCCAAGTGGGGAGTCCAGCACTAAGGGACATCCCTACTGTATGTGATTTTTCAGATGTGTTTCCTGATGAATTGCCAGGATTACCTCCAGAAAGAAAGGTGCAGTTTGAGATTGATGTTATGCCTGGTGTGGACCCAATCTCCATAACGCCATATAGAATGGCACCTGTAGAATTGAAAGAGTTGAAAGTGCAGTTGCAAGAATTGCTTGACAAGGGCTTTATCCGCCCTAGTGTGTCACCTTGGAGAGCGCCAGTGTTGTTTGTAAAGAAGAAAGATGGCACTCTCCGCTTGTGTATTAATTATCGGCAGTTGAATAAGGTGACAATAAAGAATAGATATCCATTACCCCGCATTGATGACTTGTTTGATCAGTTGAGGTGTGTAGCTGTGTTCTCCAAAATGGAACTGAGATCAGGTTATTATCAGCTGAAAGTATAAGAGCAGAGTATTCCTAAAACTGCCTTCAGAACCCGCTATGGCCATTATGAGTTTTTGGTTATGCCATTCGGGTTAACTAATGCTCTAGCTGCTTTCATGGATCTGATGAACACTATCTTCAAACCATACCTCGACCAGTTTGTTGTGGTATTCATAGATGATATATTGGTCTATTCGAGGAATGCAGAAGAGCATGATAAACATCTGCGGATTGTACTGTAGACTTTGAGGGAGAAACAGCTATATGCTAAATTGTCGAAGTGTGAATTTTGATTGAAAGAAATATCTTTCTTGGGGCATGTAGTATTAGAAGAGGGCATCAAGGTAGATCCAAGCAAGATTGAAGCTGTCCTTAATTGGAGGCCACCCAGAAATGTCACAGAGATTCGCAGTTTTCTGGGTTTAGCTGGATATTACCGTAGATTTGTGAAGGGATTCTCCATATTGGCATCTCCATTGACCAAGCTACTTAGAAAAGATGTAAAATTTCAGTGGAAGGATAAATGCCAACAGAGTTTTGATGAATTGAAAAGATGTTTGATTGAAGCTCCAGTCCTGACTTTACCTACACTCGGTAAAGAATATACAATTTATAGTGATGCTTCTCACAATGGGTTAGGCTGTGTATTGATGCAAGATCGAAATGTCATTGCCTATGCATCACGCCATCTAAAACCACATGAGAGGAATTATTCGACACATGACTTGGAGCTTGCAGCTATAGTGTTTGCGCTTAAGATTTTGAGACATTATTTGTATGGGGAAAAGTGTTACATCTACACAGATCATAAGAGTTTAAAGTATTAGGGCACCTAGAAAGAGTTGAATTTGAGACAGAGGAGATGGTTAGAGTTGATAAAAGACTATGACTGTCTGATAGACTATCAGCCAGGGAAAGCTAATGTTGTGGCTGACGCCTTAAGTCGCAAGACTATGGCAAGTCTACGAGTTACTCCTTTGTCTTTGGTACATGAGTTAAGATCATTGCATGCCAGCTTAGAGATTAATGATGATGGGCAGACAGCAGTTGCATGGCATGTGCAGCCAGTGTTGATTGATCATATTAGAATGGCTACTCAGAATGATCAGAAGCATCAAAAGCTGATGGAAGAAGTTCGACAGGGCAAGAAACCAGAATTCTCAACCAGAGATGATGGTCTATTGCTACACCAGGGCATAATGTGTGTTCCTAATGATGTTGAATTGAGGAAGATCATTTTGAAGGAAGCACATGAGTCTCCTTTTGCCATGCACCCTGGTGTTAGTAGTATGCCCTCGAGCATATCATTTAGTATGTATCTTGTACATAATTTTATTAATAAATGGCATTTCCACTTTTCCGTTTGCATAATAAATTTATGTGTAATAGAAAAGGTCCTTTGATATTTTGTTAGAAATATTATTCTTAAGTTGTTAAGAATATGAGTGACAATATTTCTAGCACAAAGTATCATAAATAGGTTCACAATCGAGGATACTTTATAATAAGGACATGACTTATCCAGAAAGATTGTATTCATATTTGTTCCCAAGTTATTTATATGAGATATAAATAAGATGGAATGGTGAGTCTCATGCCATATAACAAACATGATAGGCACTTATAAATGATAAGTAGGCCGAACCAGTGACACTTATGACAAACACATGGAGTTTACTCTTGTCAATGTTTTGTCATAAATCATATCAGTGCATATAATCTTTAGACCTGAGATAGCACAATTATCTTGTATATAGGTAGTTTGAGTTTGATACTGATTTCATACTTGTACTGTGTATGGGTATATGGGCATGTGTTGGCTCCTACTAGTTATATATGGAGGTAGGTGTTGATCAAGATGGAATCTATTTCTCTAAGTAAAAAGAGATAAAATCCTATGTTTATTTAATTGTTCTTGATGTTTCAAGTTCCTGGCCAGGACAGATAGATTTATTCAGAAAAGAGTTTATGATGAGAAAATCTTTTTAATCAAGAACTAGAATTAAAAGAGAACATAATATTCATAGCAAATGGAGTTTGACATAAACCATGACTCCAGCTTGAGTTGGGATTTTGTAACAGAGAGATTCTAGTGCATGGTAACATATGCTTATAAGTTCATTTAAGGTAAACCTTATTACTAATTGGGTGGCCATGGCATGCTATGCTAGGTGTTAACCATGGTCTATGAGGTTCATAAAATGATTTGGAGAAATCATTTATGGTAAGAAAGAGTTCTGATGATATTAAGAGTTGATATCATGTCTCATTGCCAATTAGTGATGAGCCTAGTAAGTCACACACATACACAAGTTATCACCTATTTAAATATGATTTAATTAATTAATTAATTAAAGAGTTTAATTGATTAATTAAATAGGTTTGATTTGCAATTAAATTACAAAGTTCCTAGCATGACTTGAAACCAAATCTAGATTATTGGATGGATAGTATAAGTTAAATTTGTATTTAAAGTATTTAACTATGAATTTAATTAATGAGAAATTAATTAATAGAGATTAATTAATTAATTTATATTTGATATAAATTAATTAGAAGAAAAAAAATAATTATTTTGGGTTAAGAACTCAAAATTAAGACACAGGGGCATTTTGGTCATTTCATAGTGTGAAACGTGGCACCATGAGATGGTGACACATGGGATTACACATAAGCTTGCCAAATGTTTTTTAATCATGTAAGATGATTAAAATCAAGATTAGATATAAGTTTGACACTTGGCACAATGTGATTGGGTCACTTAAACCTATAGCTAATCAAAGGGTGACATGTGGCAAGGGTTTAATATGTTAACTTAGCTATTTAAGTGTTGTTATGAAAAGAAAAAAACAACCAGCAGCTACTCCTCTCCTTTGTCACGCCACTTTGAGGTTTTTCATCTATTCTTCTTCATCTCTCATCAATTCAAAGAGATTAGCCATCAATCTCTTGAATTAAGAACGCTAGAAATTGTTTCTAGTGTCCTGTTTACATCTCTAATCTCTTAAAAGGCAGAACTTGAATTTCTAATTAATAGAAAAAGCTTTAGAAGCTGTTCAAGGGCTGCCATAGGTGTTCTTGGTGTGGACAAGCTAGAGGGACAACATCTGGTGTCCTGAAGACGAATCTTAAAGGCGCAGACACGCTGCAGTGCATCAAGAGGTTAGTGTAATCGTTCTTGATTTAATCTAGGGTTCTAAAATTAATCTGATTAATTTTAAAATCTTTAATGGCAAATACAGATCCAAAAACATATTAAAAGAGTTTTTATATGTTGTTTATCATTGAAATCAAATAGATAAAAATAAATCTTGCATGATGCATGTGACCCTAGGTGAAATTTTTTGAATTCAATGGTATAAACTTGTATTTTTCACGCTTCCGTTCCTTCAATTGGTATTAGAGCCACTATATTTGCCATTTAGATTATTGATTATATGATTTAATTGTGTGATTTGATCATGAGATGATTGATCCATTGCTGGTTGCAATGGATGTGTGGCGGCACACATGGTGAAGCCACCATTGGTGGCTGCAACAAAGCTTCTTGAAGGTGGTGCAAGGTTTGCTTTTTAATTTACAATTGTTGTATGATCTAAAAGCTCATCCTATGTCTAATTAAATTGTGTAATTAGAATTTTAATCACACAATTAAATTATGATTCAAATCAGAATTTTAAAAATTGTTTGAATGTGATTCAAATCTGAATTTTAAAAGTTGTTTGAATGTGATTCAAATCTGAATTTTTAAAGTTGTTTGAATCATATTTAAATATGATTTTTTAAAATTGATTGAATAAAATTCAGATCTGATTTTTTAAAAAATGTTTGAATGTGATTCAAATATGAATTTTTGAAGTTGTTTGAATGTGATTCAAATCTGAATTTTTAAATTTGTTTGAATGAGATTCAAATTTGAATTTTTAAATTTATTTGAATCATATTCAAATCTGGATTTTTAAGTTGAATATGGGATATTCAAATTAATTTAAGTATGTATGTTTTATTTAATTGTTAAATAGTGATATGCATGATGGATGATCATGGACTATAAAAGACCAATGTGATTGGATTTATTTCTTTTATGTTTCTTTGAGATTGTAAATTAATTAATTTATTTTAATTTATTTTGGGCATGTATTATTAAGTTTGTAATAATTTTTGGGTTGTAATTTCATTTATTTAAGTTCTTGTAAATTCGCCTTGGTATGCCAAGGATTACTATGTAATATTGGATTGTAAGAAGTTCAAGGAGGTCAAGAGCATTGGTGAGACCAGTGGAAGGAATTCAAGATCAAGTGTTGATTATGTACTCCTTCAGCAACTCTTATAAAATGAATGAATGAAATGCACCTAGGAATGCCCTGATTCAATTCTTGGTGGCTCAGAATTGAATCGCTTAGAAAGTCCATGATCATACCATATTTACTGCTTATCCATGAATGCAAGAGATGTATGGGAATGTATTCAATTATATGACATATGCATGCTAAATGGATAATGTGCAAAGTGAGACCTTAATAGTAATTAGAATGACCCTAAAATCTTCTAAACAAATGATTAAGTTAGAAATGCTATAATTAAAGTAATTATAACATAGGCCCTCCATTGGGGCAATTATTTTAAGAAATTTTAAATAGTTGCATGAGATGCAATTAATTTAAGAGATTTTCTTAATAATAATTGTTAAGCATGAGATGTTGTAAATATGTAAATGGTTTGGTGGCCAATATTGGATGTACCTGAGGACATTAAAATTATTTACATAATTACTGGCTCAATGGGATCAACTTAACTAATGCAAGATAAGTCAATAATGGATGTACCTGAGATTTTGAGCATTAGGGGCTAGGTAAAGGATTGAACCTCACATCATATGTGATGGGCAAGGAGTTGCTCACTTATAGTTTATTGTAATTCCAATAATGGATGTACCTGAGGATGATCAATAGAATTATAAGAATTCAATCACCCACTAGAAATCCATCCAACTAGGATTTCCGTTTTCTACTTTGGAAGTGTAGGATTCGCTAAGTCAGTGGGAGGACCAATTTGATTAAAAGACCATAATCATTTTGGTTAATTACATGATACATTTACTAATTAATCTGGTTATTTTCTGCAGTTAATTTTCTAATAAAAATGAGCACAAAACAACCACCACCATCCAATATCTTTGCAAGCATACTTGATCACAATAGGTTGACAGGACCTAATTTGTCTTATTGGCTAAGAAATTTAAACTTGTCTTGAACCTTGAACATATAGGATATGTTCTAGATTCAAATGTTCCTGGTCCCTTACCTCCAGAGGCCACACAAGAGGAACATGAAACTTTGGACAAGTGGAAGGAGCATGATATGAGAGCTAAGTGTTACATGCTTGCTTCCATGAGTAATGAGTTACAGAAGCAACATGAGAACATGCAGAGTGCGAGTGAGATCCGTCTTTACCTACAAGAGTTGTATGGTGAGCACAGCAGGAATGCTAGGTATGAGATATCTAGACAGCTATTCCGTATGAGGATGTCTGAGGGACAGAATGTTGGGGATCATGTCCACAAGATGATTCGGCTGATTGAGCAGTTGGAAGATCTTGACTTCAACATGGATTTCCAACTACAGACGGATTTGATCCTTCAGTCCCTTCCTGAGTCTTTTGGGAATTTTGTGACAAATTTCCATATGACTAAACAGGAATGCACCTTAGCTGGCTTACTCAACATGCTGGTTATTGCCCAAAAGAATATGCCAGGCAATAAAGGAAAAGAGGTAGCTTTGGTTGCATCTTCTTCTACTGGAAAGTCCAACAAGAAGAAGGGCAATAAGAAAAAGAAACCTCAGATTCTTGGTCCTTCCAAGAAAATAGCTAAACAGAAAAGGAAGACTAAAGCTGATGGAGGCAAAGGAAAGTGTTTCCACTGCCAAAAGGATGGGCACTGGAAAAAGAACTGCCCAGAGTATCTTGCTTCTCTGAAGGACAAGAAGGATACACCTTCGGAAGGTATGTCCATATCTTGTTATTTAGATTCTGATGATACTCATAGTTCATATACAGCTTGGGTTTTAGATACTGGTGCTAGTTCTCACATTTTTAATGATATGTAGGAACTAGCAAATAGTAGCAGCTTGCGTTCTCAAGATATTAGAGTCCGGATTGGCAATGGCTCAACTGTTGAAGCTTTAGCCATAGGATCTAAATCTTTTTACATGTTTGGACATGTTTTGTGTTTGGATAATATTTTATATATACCTGATGCTTTTAAGAACATCATTTCTATATCTAGTTTGACTAGAAATGGCTATGAATTTCAGTTCACAGATGATGTTTGCAATATTTATTTTGGAAATAAATATGTTGGTTCGGGTTATATGAATAATGGTCTTTATTATTTGGATAATAATGACAAACACAAATTGAATACAAGTGATCTAAAAGAATACAATGCCATGGTGAAAACCAACTCAAGTTCAAAACATATTTGGCACTTAAGGTTATGTCATGTTGCAGAAGATAGGACTGCAAAATTAGAGAAAATGGGGATTCTATCCTCATTGGGCTCTGAGCCTACTCCAACTTGTGAATCTTGCCTTCAGGGTAAAATGACTAGATCACCCTTTGTTGGATAAGGGCTAAGAGCTGAAAAATATTTTGGAGCTAATGCATAGTGATGTATGTGGTCCATTTAAAGAAATGGCTAGAGGGGGCTTTCATTATTTTATTACCTTTACTGATGATAAATCAAGGTTTGGGTATTTGTATTTGATGAAATACAAACATGAATCTTTTGAAAAATTCAAAGAATTTAAATCTGAAGTAGAAAATCAAACAGGAAAGAGTATTAAAGCTCTTCGATCAGATCGTGGAAGTGAATATTTGAGTACTGAATTTGATGAATACTTGAGAGAGCATGGCATTGTTTCTCAGCTGACTCCTCCAGGAACGCCACAGTTGAATGGTGTATCTAAAAGGAGAAATCGTACCCTATTTGATATGGTACGTAGTATGATGAGCTATACTGATATGCCAATCTTCTTTTGGGGATTTGCATTAGAATTAGCTTTGTATATTCTGAATAGGATTCCATCAAAATCAATTTCTTCCACACCTTATGAGATATGGCATGGAAGAAAACCAAGTCTTAAGCATGTTAAGATTTAGGGTTGTCCAGCTTATATCAAAAAGCTAAACACTGATAAATTGGAGACCAGATCAGAAAAAGGTCGATTTGTTGGATATCCAAACGATAGTTTTGGATATTATTTTTATTTGCCTACTTCCCAAAAGGTTGTGATAAGTAGAGATGCCACATTTCTTGAACAACAGTTTGTTCAAGAAGGAGGCAAAGGAAGGCAAAAAGAGTTAGAATTGGAGAATTCTGACTAACCAACAGATCAAATGGATATAGATCCATCTAGTCAACCTATACCCATTGATGAAACATCTACAGCTGTTCCTCGTAGAACAATCAGGGTATCTCACCCACCAGTGAGATATGGTTTTCTTCATGAAGAAGAACAAGAGTTGTCTACTCATGAAGAAGTAGATCATGGAGATGATCCACTTACCTATGAAGAAGCTATATTAGATATAGACTCTTCAAAATGGATTGATGCTATGAAATCCGAGATTAATTCCACGTATAAGAATCAAGTTTGAGATCTTGTTGACCCACCTGAAGGTATTGTACCTATAGGGAACAAATGGGTTTTCAAGAAGAAAATTGGTTCTGATGGAAAGGTAGAGACCTATAAGGAAAGGCTAGTAGTGAAAGGGTTTCGCCAAAGGCAAGGAATCGACTATGAGGAGACTTTCTCGCCTGTTGCCATGCTTAAATCAATTAGGATTTTATTAGCAATAGCTGCGTACTATGATTATGAGATTTGGCAGATGGATGTCAAAACAGCTTTTCTCAATGGATACATTGAAGAAAACATTTTCATGGAACAACCTAGGGGTTTTGAATCCCAAGATGGTTCCAAGGTATGTAAGCTAAAGTGATCCATTTATGGGTTGAAACAAGCTTTGAGGAGTTGGAACATCCGTTTTGATGAAGCCATTAAATCCTTTGGTTTTATCAAAAATGAGGATGAGCCATGTGTATATAAGAAGGTTAGTGACAGTGCTATCACTTTCCTTGTCTTATATGTGGATGATATACTGTTGATGGGTAATGACACAGGTATGTTGACGACTATAAAGGTATGGTTGTCAAATACATTCTCCATGAAAGACTTAGGGGAGGCAACCTATATTCTTGGGATTCGCATCTATAGAGATAGAGCGAAAAGAATAACTGGTTTATCCCAAAGTCTATACTTGGAAAAGGTGTTAAAGAGGTTTAACATGCTTGATTCCAAGAAAGGATTGTTACCGGTGAGACATGGTATCCACCTTTCTAAAGAGTTGTCTCCAAAGACACCAGAAGAAAGAGATAAAATGGCTAGGATTCCATATGCTTTGGCTATTGGAAGTTTAATGTATGCAATGTTGTGTACTAGGCCGGATATCGCATATGCTGTTAGTTTGACTAGCAGGTATCAATCGAATCCAGGTTTGGAACACTGGATAGCTGTCAAGAATATTCTTAAGTACTTGAGAAGAACTAAGGATTTATTCTTAATTTGTAGAGGTGGAGACTTGCAATTGGATGGTTATACTGATTCTGATTTCCAATCAGATATCGATGATAGAAAGTCTACCTCTGGATATGTGTTCATTTGTAATGGAGGTGCAGTGTGACACCCCTTACCCATGTACAGTATATCCGAGTAAGCAATGTCACACGGTGTATCGGCATACTCTATTTTACCTTAATCAATTTTTGTCATAATTTTTGAATATAATTTATGAAATATAATTTATTTAAGCAATTTATCGAAATTATAATTTATTTGAGGTTTCGAAAATTTTAAAGAAAATCCGACAGAGTACCGGCTAAAAATGGAGAAACCAGTTCTTCGGAACCTGTGAAAAACACTTCCTATGATTATATTCAATCATCTCAAACTCCAATATCAAAATCTCAACATTTTTCAATTTCATTTCTCAATCGTTCATCTCATGTGATAATCAAGTACCATTCATAGATAGATATTCACATTTTCCATTCACCAACACAATTTCCATTATTTACATGAACATCAAAATACATTACATAAGTTCAAATACATATGAGAAAATAAAAATTTGTTACAAAATATCAAAATGAAATCTAGTGTCCTACCAATGCACTGTGGAAGGTGAGGTGACACGGACATTATGCAGAGCTGCAGGAGGTCTCACCCAGTCTGTGGTCTACTGGGCTCTCGGTCAGTATCTCCAGAACCTACGCGTGGCAAAAGCAACGCGCTAAGTAATAATGCTTAGCGGTTCAATAATAAAATAAAAGAAAATAGCATAAAATAAATATGTATTGATTGTATATGTCTTATTTGTTTTGTATTTGTTATATCCATTTATTTCGTTAACTTTGTCCATTTTCATTCATTTGGTTGCCCAAGTAACCTATACTGGACGACTGGACTGGATAACGGGTAAACTGGCACTAGGTATCTAGTACCTCGGGCCGTCACACCATCGGTCACATGTGCATCTCCCGGTGTGCAACAGAACAGCTAACAAGCTGCAAACGATATTAGGCACGAGGCCAAGTTTCAACATAATATCAAAATGGCTAAAAGCCATAAAATCACAGAATGGCATAATGCCATGTGCAGTACTGCTGACTGAACCCTATTGGCATGCCAAACTATCCAAACCAATCTTGTTAGGTATACTAGGGCATTTGATACTTTAAATTTCTTCAAATTGTGAATTTCAAGTTTTGGTGTCACTATTCACTTAATTGGTCGACCAAAAAGTTGACTTTTGCATAGAAAATAGGTGCATTGGTTTTAACACTCCCAATGTACCACATTATGCATTTAAAACTTATTGGAATAAGTCACCAAATCCATTTCCAAGCTTACCACTAAGGGGGCAGAAATTTCAGATTTTGTACCATAAGTTCACTGTTCCATTAGGGACTGTTACATTGAGAATTTGAGGAAATGGTAAACATGAAAGTTGTTTCTCATTTTGTCTAGTTGAATTTCTTTTTTTGAATCACTCCATTTGGAGTTTTGTAGCTCCAGATATGGTCCAAAAACCACAGCTGGCCAGATTTCAATTCTGCAGAATTTACCAAATCTACAGTACCATGAATAGTGACTGCCACTGCCTTGTTGGATAGGTTCTGGTCAGAATTTGGGGTAGGTTTCTTCATGAAAGTGGTTTGTCTATGTCTTATCTTGTTGCTGTAAAAATTTCAGGTCAAATGGACCATTCTACAGTGAGTTATGGCCAAATGAACAGAACAGTTACTGTTCATTTGGTCATTCTGCAGAACCTGTTTGCAGGGTATCCGGATTGGGGCCAACTTTTGGTCCACTTGCTTTGGTCTTTTGGGCATGGTTTCTTCAGCAAAATTGTGCCATTATAAGTCTAGTTTCAGGTCCAATTGGCCAAACACCAATTGAATCTACACAACCAAACATATGGTAGTCCAAACAGGCTGGACTCACAGCCTCCCTGCTGCTGTCACTAAGCAGCCTACCAATTTGGTTTGTAACACTCTAGTTCACTTCAAATTATGATTAACTTACCTCAAATGGTCACTAATTGACCATTAGAATGTTCTTTAACAATTTCATAAGCCAAGTCAAATTTTCACCCCCAAACCCTAGCCCAAATTCAAGGTTCACTCATATTACCTTAGTTTAACTCACTAATTCATTATCCACATGTATATATTCTTTAATCATGATCTTTAGTCCACTTTAAGTCCATCAAAACAATCACTCTTATCCCTTCCTTAGGGCTGCCGAAATTCAGGGCATGCATACGCATAAATTTCATTCAGTTGGCTTTCAAATTCTTACTCCTTTTTAAGTCTTTAACATGAAAATAAAGAGTTCTAAGTATATATGTGCACTAACCTCTTGTAGGGCAGAATTTTCCCAAGCTTAACTTCACTTTCTTTCCTTTTCTTGGCTGCCAAACACTTCCCCAAGAGGTATGGACAAATTTCAATGAAAAGTGTTTAGGGTTTAGTAGTGAAACAAATAGAGAAATGAAGCTTTTTTGAAGGTGTTAATGGAGGTTTGGGCAAGCTTGGATTTCGGCTGGTTAGGGAGGAAGAGGATGGCTGCTGTTGCTTTTTAATTTTTTTGGTCTCAATTATCTCTTTTATTAGTTAGTTGAGTGTTTGTTTAATTGTGATTGGAGGGGGCTTTTAAATGACATCATAAAGATGTCATAAATTGCTTTATTTTGATTTTTCTTTTCTTTTCTTTTCTACTAACTTTAAATTAGTTTTTCATCAACATTAATTCATATTTTATGTCATAATAATTATTTACTCAACTGGACAAGTCGGCCAAAAATCACCTCTGAAGGCGAAATGACCAAAATGCCCTCCGTTTGGCTTAACGGGTCAAAATTGTCTGTACCGATTGAAAAATTTTTCTAAAAATTTTCTTGGCATTCTAATGCCATAAGAACCTCAATGACCCTTCTCTGGAGTCCCAAAAATTATTTTATGAATTTTTCCCCGGGTCGAGGGCTCCTAGTTGTGAGAACCGCAACTTACCTCTGGTTACCCATCGCTTGGGCACCGGCTCATTTGACTTAGTTGTATTTTATTTCTAAAATTTTTACTAAATTTTTCTTGTTAATATTTGAGTTAATTATGGTCCCTCACTTTAGTTTAAATATTTTTCCGAACGTTCTATTGTCTGCCCGACACGGTCACCTAATAAAGAGAATGTACGGAGTTGCTACCGGGAGGGTGTTACATGCAGTCAGTTCGAATTGTTCCAAACAAAGCACGACTACAGATTCCACTATAGAGGCTGAGTATATTGCTGCATCAGATGCTGCAAAGGAAGCTGTTTGGATAAAGAAGTTCGTGACAGAACTTATAGTAGTTCCTTCCAATGAGTCAGCAATTCCATTACACTGTGATAACAATGGAGCAGTCATACAGGCTAAGGAACCAAGGCCTCACCAGAAATCCATGTATTCATGTTTGTTCCCAAGTTATTTATATGAGATATAAATAAGATGGAATGGTGAGTCTCATGCCATATAACAAACATGATAGGCACTTATAAATGATAAGTAGGCCGAACCAGTGACACTTATGACAAGCACATGGAGTTTACTCTTGTCAATGTTTTGTCATAAATCATATCAGTGCATATAATCTTTAGACCTGAGATAGCACAGTTATCTTGTATATAGGTAGTTTGAGTTTGATACTGCTTTCATACTTGTACTGTGTATGGGTATATGGGCATGTGTTGGCTCCTGCTAGTTATATATGGAGGTAGGTGTTGATCAAGATGGAATCTGTTCCTCTAAGTAAATAGAGATAAAATCCTATGTTTATTTAATTGTTCTTGATGTTTCAAGTTCTTGGCCAGGACAGATAGATTTATTCAGAAAAGAGTTTCTGATGAGAAAATCTTTTTAATCAAGAACTGGAATTAAAAGAGAACATAATATTCATAGCAAATGGAGTTTGACATAAACCATGACTCCAGCTTGAGTTGGGATTTTGTAGCAGAGAAATTCTAGTGCATGGTAACATATGATTATAGGTTCATTTAAGGTAAACCTTATTACTAATTGGGTGGCCATGGCATGCTATGCTAGGTGTTAGCCATGGTCTATGAGGTTCATAAAATGATTTAGAGAAATCATTTATGGTAAGAAAGAGTTCTGATGATATTAAGAGTTGATATCATGTCTCATTGCCAATTAATGATGAGCCTAGTAATTCACACACATACACAAGTTATCACCTATTTAAATATGATTTAATTAATTAATTAAAGAGTTTAATTCATTAATTAACTAGGTTTGGTTTGCAATTAAATTGCGAAGTCCCTAGCATGACTTGAAGCCAAATCTAGATTATTGGATGTATAGTAGAAGTTAAATTTATATTTAAAGTGTTTAAATATGAATTTAATTAATGAGAAATTAATTAATAGAGATTAATTAATTAATTTATATTTGATATAAATTAATTAGAAGAAAAAAATAATTATTTTGGGTTAAGAACTCAAAATTAAGACACATGGGCATTTTGATCATTTCACAGTGTGACACGTGGCACCATGAGATGGTGACACATGGGATTACACATAAGCTTGACAAATATTTTTTAATCATGTAAGATGATTAAAATCAAGATTAAATATAGGTTTGACACTTAGCACAATGTGATTGGGTCACTTAAACCTAGAGCTAATCAAAGGGTGACATGTGGCAAGGGTTTAATGTGTTAACTACCTATTTAAGTGTTGTTATGAAAAGAAAAAAACAACCAGCAGCCACTCCTCTCCTTTGTCATGCCACTTTGAGGCTTTTCATCTATTCTTCTTCATCTCTCATCAATTCAAAGAGATTAGCCATCAATCTCTTGAATTAAAAACACTAGAAATTGTTTCTAGTGTCCTGTTTACATCTCTAATCTCTTAAAAGGTAGAACTTGAATTTCTAATTAATAGAAAAAGCTTTAGAAGCTGTTCAAGGGCTGCCATAGGTGTTCTTGGTGTGGACAAGCTAGAAGGACAACATCTGGTGTCCTGAAGACGAATCTCAAAGGCGCAGACACGCTGCAGTGCATCAAGAGGTTAGTGTAATCGTTGTTGATTTAATCTAAGGTTCTAAAATTAATCTGATTAATTTTAAAATCTTTAATGGCAAATACAGATCCAAAAACATATTAAAAGAGTTTTAATATGTTGTTTATCATTGAAATCAAATAGATAAAAATAAATCTTGCATGATGCATGTGACCCTAGGTGAAATTTTTTGAATTCAATGGTATAAACTTGTGTTTTTCACGCTTCCGTTCCTTCACCTGGTGGCACAAAATGTATAGAGGGCTAAAGGAGCATTACTGGTGGATGGGTATGAAAAGAGATGTGGCAGAGTTTGTATCAAAATGCCTAACTTGTTAGCAAGTGAAGGCAGAGCATCAAGTACCCACTGGGTTGTTACATCCACTACCAGTACTAGAATGGAAATGGGAAAGAATAACAATGGATTTTGTGATGGGACTTCCGAGGACACAAAAGAGTCATGATGTAGTATGGGTCATTGTCGATAGACTAACTAAGTCTGCTCATTTTCTGCCAGTCCGGATGGATTACAGTTTAGAAAGATTGGCAAGTTATACATCGATGAGATTGTGAGACTGCATGGAGTGCCAGTATCCATCGTGTCAGACAGAGATCCTAGGTTCACTTCTAGATTCTGGGATAGTCTTCAGAGAGCCCTAGAAACTAGATTGAACTTCAGTACGGCATTCCACCCATAGACAAATGGCCAGTCTGAGAGGGTAATTCAGATCTTGGAGGAAATGCTACGGGCTTGTGTGATTGAGTTTGAGGGCAGTTGGGATACACACTTGCCTTTGTTTGAGTTTGCTTACAGCAACAGCTACCAATCAAGCATTGGGATACCTCCATATGAAGCTTTGTCTGGCAGAAAATGTAGAACCCTATTGTGTTGGGATGACTTGGGTGAAAGAAAGATGATTGGACCCGAAATTGTTCAACAAACTGAGGAGAAGATCAGGGTGATCAGAGATCGACTTAAGACTACATCAGACCGTCAGAAGTCCTACATTGATTTGAAAAGAAGGGATATTGAGTATGCAGTGGGTGAAAAAGTTTTCCTCAAAGTTTCTCCTTAGAAGAGAATTATGAGATTCAGCAGAAAGGGGAAACTGAGTCCCCGTTTCATTGGGCCATATGAGGTTCTAGAAAGAGTGGGTCCTTTGGCATATCGTTTGGCACTACCTCCAGAGTTGGAAAAGATACATAATGTCTTCCATGTGTCTATGTTGAGGAGGTATCGATCAGACCCATCTCATGTACTACCAGTAGAAGAAATTGAAGTGAATCCAGACCTCACATATGAAGAAGAACCCATTGAGATTCTGGCTTATGAGGTGAAGCAGCTACAGAACAAGTAGATACCATTGGTAAAAGTACTGTGGAACCATTATTCGGGCCAGGAGGCTACTTGGGAACGAGAGGAGGACATGAGGAGTCAGCACCCACAGTTTTTCAGAGATTGATACTAGGTAAAATTTCGAGACGAAATTTATTTTAAGGGGGGAAGAATTGTAACACCCCTATTTGTATAGCCTAGTATATTTCACTGTTTCGGTGACCGGTGTCGGTCCGGACAATTAAGCGGATTAGAACCACACTTAAGACAACTAGAGAAGCTATAAACACAAATAATTAGTAATGTCCAATTAGTTAAGTATAAACAAGAAAAACAGAACATAAGAAGTTAAACGAGATGAGAGTCACAGCGATGGGTGACCTTCTCGGGAATGACTGCGAAGTCATTTTAAACTCAAATTTCGAATCGTAAAAAGTGACGCTGCGGTCCTTAGGACCCTTATGAACACAGTGGAAAAGAGAAAATCATGAAAAAGAACTGTTAAGCCAGTCAAATAATTAGGTCAGGGAGCCAGAAGAAATATGGAATTAATTGCAAACCAGGATGAACCGGCAAGGGGCAATTTGGTCAATTCACCCCGAGAGCTGACTCCTGACCTAACTGTTAAATAAAATCAGAGAAAAGAAAACTTCGGGATCGAGAATTAAATTAAAGAACTGATAGAAAAAAAAAAAAAAAAAAAAGAGAAAATGAAAAAGGTGTAGGGAGATGACATCATGCATGGCATCATGCATGATGCCATAAAGAATATAATTAATAAATTTATTTAAATTGATTTTTGGTCTTCTTAAGACATAAAAGAAAAGAAAAAAAAAATAAAACACAAAAGTCTTCTTCAAAAACGTCACTCTCCCTCTCTCACACCAAAACCTCCATTAAAGCTCAATTTTGAGCTTGCATATTATAAGATTTCACCATAGAAAAGTAAGCCACCATAGTTAAAGCTTGTCTAGGCAACTTGAGAAGAAGATTGGTCATCAAAGAAAGAATAAAAAAAGAAAGAAAATTGGAGAAAAGGGGAGTTAGAAGTTGCTACACAAAGGTTAGTGATTTAAGTTGCAAATGAGTTTATTACTTGTGTTTATAACTTAGTTAACTTAGAAAAATGCTTAAAATGAAATAAAAATTTGTTGAGGGACCATGAATGATTTTCAGCCAGCATGTATATGGGAGTATATTTGCATGGTTTGATGGATTTAATTGGGTATATAAACCTTAGTTAGTTGAATGACTATGGTTAGAGGCATGGAATCAAGTAAATGCATGAGGTTAGTGAATTAGGGTTTGGACATTAGGGTTTAGAGACCAAAAATGTGAAAAAGTTATAAATGGTGTCTTTGACCTAATGTGAAGTGAAAAATGTTCATTTGTGACCAAATGAGGTGTGTTAGAAGTGTTGGAATTAAAAGCCAATTCGGATTGGATAAGGTCATGTGCTGGCAGCATGACCAAAATTTCTTTTGAAGGATCAAAAATGAAATTTTACAAGTCCAATGGATATGGGACCAATTGGGGATGAAAATAGGCACTAAATGACACAATTTTCATTTCGGAAGCCTGCCCAAAAAGTGACTAAAACCTAGTGAACAAAGTAACCAAAGTTGAGAAATCGCAGGCTGCCCTGCACAACCTAACCAAATGAACAGTGTTTGTTCATTTTGTCATAACTCGAGCTAGGTAGGTCAAAATGACTTGAAATTTTACCAGTGGTTAGATGAGATATAAACCTTAAACTTTCATGAAGAACATCAACCCAAATTATGCCATTAACCCAATCAAATTACTAAGACAATTTGGCTCACTAAATCTTCAGACTGCAGATTTTTCATTTGAATAGTAAAGTTTTAATGGCTATAACTCTCTCTAGAAAACTCTGATTTAGGTGATTCTTGAATCGATGGAAACCTAAGGAATAGTAGAACATTTCATATGAAGAAAGTTAGACCAAATTATGGACCTAACTTGATCAAATTACTGAATGAATTTGGAATTAATAATCTGCCAGAACGAAATTCTGCAGCATGAACAGTAAACGTAATTTGCTTATAACTTGAGCTACAAAACTCCAATTGTGGTGATTCAAAAAGGAGAATAAACTTAAGACAGTAAGGAACATTTTCTATGAAGAAAGTTTTGCCAAATTCCAACAGTAAACTAACCAATGAAACAGTACAATTAGGGACACCAAAACTAAAAATTTGGCAATTTTGCCTAAAAGACCTAAGTTTTGAGAAAATGACCAAAACCAACAAGTTTAGTGACCAAAATATGGTATGTGGGTGAAGTTGGAATTCCCATACCTATTAAGCCTTAGAAAGTCAATAATTTGACTTGAATAGTATAGTGAATAGTAACCCGAAACACTAAATTTCAAGAATGTCGAATTTAGCGCGTTAGAGCTAGGTAAAAGTGAAACTAAATTTATTTTCGATTTGTTTTAAGTTCTAGTACTGAAACATTGTAAAATTGTGTGTTTCAGTTGAAAAGAATACCAGGAAGGAACCCGAGGAACCGAGTCGAGGCCAAGAGGCGACTCGCTTGAGGTTTGTGCACAACGTGTAATTTTTGTAAATTATTTGCTGCATATTGTTTTGAATGATTTGAAAAAGTGAATTGAGACATTATTTATGATGCTTTAATCGAAATTGTTAAAAGTTATTGTGTCTATTTGAAATGACAATGTTTTGTAAATTGTTAAGATAAGTTTTGAAACCACAGTATCATGACCATATATTTGAACACCTCACTAGCACGACTAGTGGGGGTAATTAGTTTCGAATTTTGATTCCTTCTCTGGATAAGTGTTGAGGTGTGCCAGTAGAAGAGGATGTGAATGGATATCCATATATTTGAGCTAGCTAGCCTTGTGATGTGATTTCTCTTTAGCCTCTAGCTATTGAGATTTTATTTGTTTCGAATGGCATGATCTAACTGTGGGTTTTATGAAATGTGTTCTGATACTTTGAAATGAACTTGGTTTGCATTTAAAATCTCATAATGCATTATTTGTACTTAATTCTCATGTTCAGCCAAATTTTTGAATAAATGTGATTTAAGTTTTGCATAAAGATTATTTTAGTATGTTGTGCACCACTGAGTCCTAGTACTCAACGATAGCTTCTATTGCTGTCGCAGATACAGAGACTAGAGGAGCAGCAGATCGAAATTGAGGTGTGAGGAGCTATCACCTGAAGTCATCTGCATAATTTATACCCCAGTTGTAAATATTTCTTTTGATGTATGTATTGCATATAAATGTATGGACATGTAAATGGGTCTTGAGCAGCTTGTACAAAATTTGTATGAAGTTTGTAATAAAGTTTAGTTTGTATTTCTTTTGATGTAAATTTTGTAAGAATGTATATAAATTGTTTTGTCTCTAATGAAATATGAGTACAACTATTTTATTTAATTTGAATGAAATGTATTGCTAGTATTCTGAGGATTATTGAATTTTGAACTTGAGAAATTGATTGAAATGATTGTGGATTTGTTAGAATTTTTTAGTTTGATTGTGAAATTGAAGTAGTGATTGAGATAAATTTTTAGAAGTGTTTTTTTACAGGTATTGAAGAACTGTTTTCGCAAAATACAGACAGAACTCTGTCAAAATTTTTATAAAATTTGCGGAAAAATAAAATAGGCCAAAATTTCTAACTAGCTTTCAACTTAATTACATGTTTTTAATACCTATTAGAAAATGCTCACCACTTATCAAAAGTAAGAAAATTATTTTAAACTCCCTTGTAGGGTACTTAATGAGTTATCGGTAGGTGAAGTTTGGAAGTTCATTAGGTATTCTATGGGATCATGTTATGCCTTACAGAGGGGTAAGGTGTGACGCATGAGATGTATGGGTATGTATGTAAGTATATGATATATGCATGCTAATTAGATATGTGCAAAGTGAGACCATAATAGTAATTAGGCCAACCACAAAATCTTTCAAACAAATGATTAAGTTGGAAATGGTATAATTAAAGTAATTATATCATGGGCCCTCTATTGAGGCAATTATTTTAAGAAATTTTAAATACTTGCATATAATGCAATCAATTTAAGAGATTTTCTTAAGAATAATTATTAATCATGAGATGTTGTAAATGTGTAAATGGTTTGGTGGCCAATAATGGATGTGCCTGAGGACATTAAAATTATTTGCATGTTTACTGGCTCAATGGGATCAACTTAACTAATGCAAGATTAGTCAATAATGGATGTGCCTGAGATTTTGAGCATTAGAGGCTAGGTAAAGGATTGAACCTCACATGAGATGTGATGGGAAAGGAGTTGCTCACTTACAGTTTATTGTAATTCTAATAATGGATGTGCCTGAGAATGATCAATAAGACTATAAGAATTCAATCACCCACTAGAAATCCATCCAACTAGGATTTCCGTTTCCTACTTTGGAATTGTAGGATTCACTAAGTTAGTGGGAGGACCAATTTAATTAAAAGACCATAATCATTTTGGTTAAATACATGATACATTTACTAATTAATCTGGTTATTTTCTACAGTTAATTTTTTGATAATAATGAGCACACCACAACCACCACCATCCAATATCCTTGCAAGCATACTTGATCGCAATAGGTTGACAGCACCTAATCTCTCTGATTGGCTAAGAAATTTGAAACTTGTCCTGAACCTTGAACATATAGGATATGTTCTAGACTCAATTGTTCCTAGTATCTTACCTCTAGAGGCCACTCAAGAGGAATATGAAACTTTGGAGAAGTGGAAGGAGCATGATATGAGAGCCATGTGTTACATGCTTGCTTCTATGAGTAATGAGTTATAGAAGTAGCATAAGAACATGCAGAGTGCAAGTGAGATCCTCCTTCACCTATAAGAGTTGTATGATGAGCACAGCAGGAATGCTAGGTATGAGATATGTAGGTAGCTATTCCGCTTGAGGATGTCTGAGGGATAGAGTGTAGGAGATCATGTCCACAAGATGATTCGGCTTATTGAGCAGTAGGAACATCTTAACTTTAACATGGATTTCCAACTGCAGAAGGATTTAATCCTTCAATCCCTACTTGAGTTATTTGGAAATTTTGTCACAAATTTCCATATGACAAAGCAGGAATACACCTTGGCTGGTTTACTTAACATGTTTATTATTGCCCAAAAGAATATGCTGGGCAATAAAGGAAAGAAGGTAGCTTTGATTAAATCTTCTTCTACTGGAAAGTCCAACAAGAAAAAGGGCAATGAGAAAAAGAAACCTCAAGTTCTAGGACCTTCCAAGAAGATAGCTAAACAGATAGGAAAGACCAAAGCTGATGGAGGCAAAGGAAAATGTTTCCACTACTAAAAGGATGGGCACTGGAAAAGGAACTGCCCAGAGTATAGCAAGTAGTAGCAGCTTGCAGTGATGAGATATTAGACTCTGGGTTGGGAATGGCTCAACTGTTGAAGGTTTAGCCATAAGATTTAAATCTTTATACATGTGTGGACATGTTTTGTATTTAAATAAGGTTTTGCATGCACCTGATGCTTTTAAGAACATCATTTCTATATCTAGTTTGACTAGAGATGGTTATGACTTTCAGTTCATATATGATGTTTGCAATATTTATTTTGGAAAGAAATATGTTGGTTCAGGTTATAGGCATGATGGACTTTATTATTTAGATAATAATGTTAAATATAAATCTAATGCTAGCAATCTAAAAGAATGCAATGCCATGGTGAAAATCAACTAAAGTTCAAAATATATTTGGCACTTAAGATTAGGTCATGTTGCAGACGATAGGATTGCAAAACTGGAGAAAATGGGGATTTTATCCTCATTCGGTTCTGAGCCTACTACCTTCAGGGTAAAATGACTAGATCACCCTTTGTTGGACAAGGACTAAGAGCTGAAAATATTTTGGAACTAATACATAGTGATGTATGTGGTCCATTTAAGGAAATGGTTAGAGGCGGTTTTCATTACTTTATTACCTTTATTGATGATAAATCAAGGTTTGGGTATTTGTATTTGATGAAATACAAACATGAATCCTTTGAAAAGTTTAAAGGATTAAAATCTGAAGTAGAAAATTAAACAAGAAAAAGTATTAAAACTCTTCGATCAGATTGTGGAGGCGAATACTTGAAAGAGCATGGTATTGTTTCCCACCTGACTCCTCCAAGAATGGTACAGTTGAATAGTGTATCTGAAAGGTGAAATCGTACCCTATTAGATATGGTACGTAGTATGATGAGCTATACTGATATGCCAATCTCCTTTTGGAGATTTGCATTAGAATCAGCTTTGCATATTCTGAATAGGATTCCATCAAAATTAGTTTCTTCCACACCTTATGAGATATGGCATGAAAGAAAACCAAGTCTTAAGCATGTTAAGATTTGGAGTTGTCTAGCTTATATCAAAAAGTTGAACACTAATAAATTGGAACCAGATCAGAAAAAGGTTGATTTGTTGGATACCCAAAAGAGAGTTTTGGATATTATTTTTATTTGCCTACATCACAAAAGGTTGTGGTAAGCAGAGATGCTACTTTTCTTGAACAACAGTTTATTCAAGAAGGAGGCAAAGGAAGGCAAATAGAATTAAAATTAGAGAATTCTGACCAACCAACAGATCAAATAGATATAGATCCATCTAGTCAACCTACACCTATTGATGAAACATCTACAGTAATTCCTCACAGATCAACTAGGATATCTCACCCACCAATGAGATATGGTTTCCTTCATGAAGATGAACAAGAGTTGTTTACTCATGAAGAAGTAGATCATGGAGATGATCCACTTACCTATGAAGAAGCTATATCAGATACAGACTCTTCAAAATGGATTGATGTTATGAAATTCAAAATTGATTCCATGTATAAGAATCAAGTTTGGGATCTTATTGACCCAACTGAAGGTATTATACCTACAGGGAATAAATGGGTTTTCAAGAAGAAAATTGATTCTAATGGAAAGGTAGAGACCTATAAAGCAAGGCTAGTAGCGAAAGGGTTTCTCCAAAGGCAAGGAATCGACAATAAGGAGACTTTCTCGCCTGTTGCCATGCTTAAATCAATTAGGATTCTATTAGCAGTAGCTGCATACTATGATTATGAGATTTGGCATATGGATATCAAAACAACTTTCCTCAATGGATACATTGAAGAAAACATTTTCATGGAACATCCTAGGGGTTTTGAATCCCAATATGGTTCCAAGGTATGCAAGCTAAAGCAATCCATTTATGGGTTGAAACAAGCTTCGAGGAGTTGGAATATCATTTTTGATGAAGCCATTAAGTCATTTGGTTTTATCAAAAATGAGGATGAGCCATGTGTATATAAGAAGGTTAGTAATATTACTATCACTTTCCTTGTCTTATATGTGGATGATATTCTATTGATAGGTAATGACATAGGCATTTTGACAACTTTCAAGGTATGGTTTTCAAATACATTCTCCATGAAAGACTTAGGGGAGACAACCTATATTCTTGGGATTCACATCTACAGAGATAGAGAGAAAAGAATAATTGGTTTATCCCAAAGTCAATACTTGGAAAAGGTGTTAAAAAGGTTTAACATGCTTGATTCCAAGAGAGGATTGTTACTAGTGAGATATGGTATCCACCTTTCTAAAGAGATATCTCCAAAGACACCTGAAGAAATAGATAAAATGGCCAGGATTCCATATGCTTCGGCTTTTGGAAGTTTGATGTATGCAATGTTCTGTACTAGGCCGGATATCGCATATGCTGTTAGTTTGAATAGCAGGTTTCAATCTAATCCAGGTTTGGTACACTGGATAACTGTCAAGAATATTCTTAAGTACTTGAGAAGAACTAAGGATTTATTCTTGATTTATGGAGGTAGTGACTTGCAATTAGATGGTTACACTGATTCTGATTTTAAATCAGATATCGATGATAGAAAGACTACTTCTGGGTTTGTGTTCATTTGTAATGAAAGTCGTCAGTTGGAAGATGAGGCACCCCTTACCCGTCTACAGTGTAGTCGAGCAAGATATGCCACACAGTGCACCGGAACACCATATTTTATCTCAATTATTTTTATCCTTCCTTAATTTATTTCTTCATGGTTATGAAGTGCAATTTGTGAAATTTAACTCATTTAAGTCATTTATAGAAATTATAAATTCATTTGAAGTTTCGAAAATTTTATAGAAAATTCGGCAGAGTACCCGCTAAAAATGGAGAAAACAGTTAATCGGAACCTGTGAAAAAACACTCCCAAATATTCATCCATATTATCAAAATCTAATAACCATCAACATGGTCTCAACAATTTTCAACAATTTCTCATTAATTTCTCAAACTTTCCAATCATTCAATTCATATCATATTTATACTCAAATCATAAATAAATACTCAATTTTCATTTATGAACACCATTTATAGATACTTTCATTAATACATCACATGAGTTTCAATATACATTACAAAATAAAATTTTAATTACAAAATTTACAAAAAATGTAACATCCTCACTTTAGCTAGTCCGTACAGTTTACTGTTCCGGTGACCAATGTCGGTCCGGGCAGCTAGAATGTTTGAAATTTAAATAGACTAGAGTGAGGAGTTATAAAGAAACTAAATAATGCTCATAACAATCAAGGAAAATTTATAGGAACAAAATACACTAAGGTTAAATGAGTCGAAACACCAGGGATGAGTAACCCGAAGGGGAAGTGACGGTGAAGGCCGTTAGCAACCCTAGACCTAGGGGAAAATTTATAAAATAATTTTTGGGACTCCAAAGAAGGGTCATTGAGGTTCTTATGGCATTAGAATGCCAAGAAAATGCTTAAAAAAAATTTTCTATCGGTACACACAATTTTGGCTCATTAAGCCAAACGGAGGGCATTTTGGTCATTTCGTCTTCAAAGATGATTTTTGGCCAACTTGTCCAGTTAAATAAATATCTATATGACACAAAATATGAATAAATATTGTTAAAAATTTAATTGAAATTAAATAGATAAGAAAGGATAGAAAATGAAAGAAAATGGAATTATGACATCATAATGATGTCATTAAAATTCCCCCAACCAATCCAATGTTGACATATGGCATAAGTTTACTTAAAAGAGACTTAATGGGCTGAAAAATGAAAAAAAAAATCAGAACTCTCTCCATTCTTGTTCCTTGTCGTTACCTCTCCCTCCATAGCCAACCATGAGCAAGCTTTTCAAAGCTTGATTTCCCTAGTTTTTACCCAACTAAACCCTATATTACCAACACAAAAAAGTGTTCTTACATCTTGGTGAGCCTTTTGGGAGCAAAAAGAAAAGGAAAAGAAGAATCCTAGCAAGTGGGAAATCTCACTCCACTAGAGATTTGTGACCTAACCTTGGTTTTCACTTTAAATTCATGTTTAAGGACTATGAATGAGTGCAAATTACAAAGAAATTTATTGAATAACATTTGTATGCCATCCCATAATTTCAGCAGCCTTGGTTGGGGTATGAATGTGATGATTTTTATGGAGCTAAAATGGTAGCATGGCTGCCCTCAATATGCATCTCTTGAGTGGAGTGATGAAATGCAAATGATAATGCATGGTTGATGATGTTTGAGTTAGGGTTTGGGATGAAATTGAAACTTTGATCATGTGATGATGAAAGTAGGTTTTAATGGTCAATTAGTGACCATTTGGTTTTGTTTAAATAAAAAATGAAGTGAATTGTGTAGTGGGATTTGAGTTTGGTGTGGCTACCCTTAGTGACCTGCAGGACTAGGCATGAGTCTACTAGGTTTGGGCAGCAATAACTAGAATTGTAGAGGTTCAATTGGTGCAAGGCCAATTGGACATGAAACTAGACACATAATGGCACAACTTTGGTGAAGAAACCATGCCCAGAAAACCAAACCAAGTTGACCAAAAGATTGCCCTAATCCGGGTAACCTACATTCTACCTAGGCAAAATGACAAAATGAACAGTGTTTAGTCATTTGGCCATAACATAGGGTAGAAAGGTTTAATTGACCTGAAATTTTACCTGAAACAAGCTGAGATATAGACCTACAACTTTCATGAAGAAACCTAACACAAATTATGATCATAACATATTCAAAAAGTGACCTGAACTCACTGCTCCTAATACTATAGATTTGGTCAGTCTAGAAATTCTGGAAAAATCATAATCCGGCTAGTTGTGGTTTTTGGGCCATAACTTGAGCTAAAAAACTCCAAATGGAGTGATTCAAAAAAGGAAATGCAACTAGACAAAATAAGGAACAACTTTCATGTTGATCATTTTGCCAAATTCCCACTGCAAAAATGACTAATGGAACAGTAAACACAAAGCTTGAAAGCTGAAAATTTTGAACAATTAACATTAAGCTTAGAAATGGTATTGGCAACCAATACCAATAATTTTAGAATGAAAAATGTGGTATGTTGTGAGTATTAAAATCAATGTACCTATTGTCCATGTAAAAGTCAACATTTTTTTGACTAATGAATTAAATAGTAACACTAAAACTTGAATTTCAAAAATTGTGAAACTTAAAAGTGTAATATGCCCTAGTATACCTAGCAAGATTGGTTTGGATAGGTTGGCATGCCAATAGGGTTTTGTTAGCAGTACTGCATGTGGCTTCATGCCGTTCTGTGTTTCATGGCCTCCCATGCCATTCTGTTACATAATAGCCTTTGGCTATGTTATTTGAGTTGTTACACTCGGGCTTTATCCTTGATAATTATTACAGCTTATTAGCTGTTCTGTTGCACACCGGGAGACACAATGTGACCGATGGTGTGATGGTCCCAGGTACTTAGTACCCATTGCTAGTTTACCCGTTTATCCAGTCTAGTCGACTAGTATGGGTTACTCGGGCAATGTTAATAAATCTTACCAAACTTTAATCGAATAATACTACAATAAATATCAAGAATTAAGTCTACCAAAAATGTAAACACACATTCTACATATTTATTTTATTTTAGTTATTTTATTTTATATTGTTACCACTAAGCAGAATTGCTTAGCACGTCGCTTTTGCCACGCGCAGGTACTAGAGACCTAGCTGGGGAGCCCAGCAAACATCAGACAGGGTAAACTTTCATAGCTATATCCGGAGTCCAGAGTCACCTCACATCTGCAGTGCACTTGGTAGGACATTAGGACTTTAAGTGGCATTTTGTATTTTGCATTTTTATTAGTTTTGGATTGTAACTATAAACTCTTGAAATTATTTGATAATGTAAATATATGAAAGTTCATGTTATTGAAATTTTCTGTATAATGTATGTGGAAAAATGAAATGTTGAGAAATATTTATAAATGTACTTCAAGTGATAAAGTGAACAGAAAAATTCTGAAAATAGTATTGAGATTTTGAGATTGATTTTAAATGTGTATAATAGAGTTCTGGATTTGGAAATTATAATGGAAGTGTCTTTTAAACAGGTTTAGAAGAACTGTTTTTCAAATTTATAGCCGGCACTCTACCGGATTTTCTATAAAAATTGCGAAAAAATTCAGATTTATCAAAAATTGTAAATAAATGAATTAAAAGGGATAAATTGTAATGGAAATATGAATTGGTGCTCCGGCACACTGAGTGGCATATCTTGCTCGGCTACACTATAGACGGGTAAGAGGTGTTACATTTAGTGGTATCAGAGCATCGGTTTAGGCGTTTCTAGGCCTAGATAGAGTGCATACCATTGCATTACATTTGTAAGTGTTGCGGTGACACTGATGCAGATCTGTTTATTTTCTTATTTTGAATAGGATATGGATCCTGCTTCTCAAAGAGCAGTTGATGAAGAGGTGGAGAGTCGTGCTCCACCAAGGGCTAAATCTGGGGGCAGGGGAGAATCTGCTCCACCAGCATCTGAGGTACCTGCCCAACCTCAGTTTGCACTATTTCAGCAAATAACTAAATTCTACTGGCAAATGATGGGGGCAATTCCACCACCACAACCACAGCCACAACCTCCACCAGCACCACAGAAGTTCCATCTGGAGAAACTGCAAAAACATGGGGCTGTGGATTTCTTTGGGAAGAGGGAGGATGATCCCATGATAGCAGAAAACTGGTTCGATAGAACAATCAGAGTGCTAAAATAGCTTAACTGCACCCCCGAGCAGAACCTGGAGGGTGCTGTGTTTGTACTTCAGGATGATGCATATCAGTGGTGGGACACAGTAACCAGTGAGGTGCAACCAGAACGGATCACTTGGGAATTCTTCCTCACAGAGTTCAGGAATAAATATGTTAGCAAAGTGTATTTAGAAGAGCGAAGAAGAGAATTTATCAGTCTGAGACAGAGACAATTATCAGTGGTAGAGTATGAGTGTGAGTTTGTCAGACTGAGCCGGTATGGGAGGGAGATAGTCCCTACAGAGGCAGAGAGGTGCAGAAGGTTTGAAGAAGGGCTCAATGACAATATCAAAGTCATGATTACAGCATTGGAGATTACAGATTTTGCTAAGCTAGTTGATGCTGCAACAAAAGTAGAAAGAGTCCGAATGAATGAAACTAGAAGGGAAAGACAGCAGAAGAGGGATCCAGGTTAGTCCAGTACATTTTCTGCTCCCAGTAAGAAGAGTAAAGGTCGTCCTGCTCAGAGTTCAAGACCACCACAGTGGTCGTGGTCACCTCGAGGCCTGCACCACGTTCACACCTAGGAGAGGCCACCCACACCATCGGTGGGCAGCTCCAGGGGCGATGTTTAGGGACCAACCCCAGATCTTCTCGTCGTCTGCATCGGAAGTGGCATAAGGGGGATTGTTGGTGAGTGACCCGTAACACCCCTAAGTTCGGTAGTGCGTTCTACTGTACCGGTGACCAGTGTTGTCCGGACAGCTAGGATGCTTAGAACTACACTTCAATATGAGTGAGGAGACATAAAATAATGAAATACAAGAAAAGAAAGTACAAGAAAAACAAAGGAAAAATCATAGCAAAGAAATGTAACCGAGTAAGTGAGCTGAAACCTAGCGATGGGTGATCATAGGAAGTCACGGCGTGGACCGTTGACTGCCTCGGATCGGGGAACCACGAAAACATTTTTAGGACATAAATAGACCCTTATTGAAGTATAAATCTCATTAGAAAGATTAAAGAAAAATAAATAATTAGTACAAAGAAAAGTGAGAAATCGAAAACAGACAAAATACAAGTTGTTATCAAAAATCGAACGTAACCCGAACAGGGGCATTATGGTCATTTGACATCCCGAAGTGTCTTTTGACCTAAATGTCCATTAAAAATAAATAATATTACACTTAGAAAATAAAATGAAAAATTAAATTGGTGGTACCTAAAATAAATAGTGGAAATCATGGGTTAAATGTGGAATAAGTGGGAAGTTAGCTTAAAATATGATTTAATTTTTAGTGGACCACTAAGGGGATTAACTAAATACATAGTGGGACATGTGTACACTTAAAAATGCAGCTGAATAATTCATCTTCCTCATTTGCATTCAACTTGCCGAAATGAAGAACCTTGAAACCTCCATGGACGTGTTGTGTAAAGCTTGATTTCCTCTCTCCATTTCAACTCCAATCCTTTAAGTTCCTTCATAAAAAATGATCTACACATCACAAGGAAGATATTGATACCAATTTTGAGAAGTTTGATGAAGGTTTAGCAAGTTACAATTAAAGGTAAGTTTGCATTTTTGAGAATTTCTTTGTTAAAGTTTATGTTCATGTTATGGGTGTTGGTTTGGTGAAGGAAAATTTTGAGTTTGAAGGGTTATTGTTGTTTTCATTTTGGACAGCCATGAGTCACGTTTTTGATGAGATATTTGTGCATATAATTGATGAGAAATGGTGTTGATCATGATGAATTAGTAACCTAGTGAATTATTTCATGTTTATATGGTGATTTATGCACTTGGATGGGAATTGGTAAATTGGATGGCACTTTGATGTTGAAGAATGGTTTGCGGCAGCTTGGGGACACTTGAGTAATGGTATATATTGAAGGAAGTGTGGGCATAATATTGACCTAGAAGGTTGATGAGATGTATGTAGATTGATATTGTAAAGTGTATGTAAAATTTGTAATGGTTAGGTGTGTTTGTAATGGTAATTAGAAATTGTAATTGTGAATGATATTTAGTGTGTTGAGGGTAATGGTAATCTGCCCAAAATAATGTTAATGTAAAGTAGATAATGCTTTTGGTAATGTACCAAAACAGATTGGTAGGGTATGGAAGTAAACTTTGCAAGTTAAATGTGTGTTTGAAGTGGGGTGTGAAAGACATATTGAGGGCAGTGTACATTTTAGCCTATAACCTGAAATGTGTAACCTCAATTGGTATGAGACCAATTTGAGGTGAAACTAGGCACAAAATGTGCCAACTTTCATTGAGAAACCATACCAAAATTCTGCTTGCAAGGTGACCTAAAAAAATGACCAATTCGGATTAGGTGCAATTAGGACCTGAAAAATGACCAATTGGGCAGCAGTGAGTGTTTAGGCCATAACTCACTCAAACCAGGTCCAATTGACCTGAAATTTTGACCAAGAATAGTTAAGACCCATACCTACAAGTCTTATGAAGACACCAAAGCCCAGAAATGACCATAAGCAAGTCAAACAACTTGCACAAGTTCGGGTCCAAAAACTGGCCGAACCAGAATTGACCAATTTGACCTAAAATTGACCTAAAATGGTACCATTTGACCAGCAAGAGTGTAATGACCATAACCCGGTCTACTTAACTCGGATTGACCTGAAATTTTGCACCGCGGTCCATAAGACCTAAATCTACAAGTTTGTAGTTTCGACCGAGACCCGAAAACCGAGGGAACTAGGCCGTCCGGCTAGGTCAAACCAGTGTCCCGGAATCCAGCAATTTGCATTAAAATGCACCAAACAAGGAAATGACTTTGGTAAAACATACCAAACCTAAAACCTTATCGAATGTGACATATTAACGATACTAAAACCTAATGTACCTAAAACGCAACGAGGGTCGGTATATTAGGTGATTAAGTGAATAAATGAGTTCAGTGCATTGTTTACCAAACACCATCGATAGAGACAGTTTAATTTAGTACTGAAACACTTCAAATTGTGTTTCTCAGCTAACAAGGACTCAGCAAAAGGGAAAGAAACACGAGTCGGACCAGGAGACGATCATCGAGGTTTGTACAACGGCTATTGCTTTTGAATTTTTCAATTGAAATAAATATTGAATATTTGTATATTATTGTTTTAAATTGTGTTTGTGCACAACAACTGTTTCTTTTGAATTATTTTCAATGGAAATAAATATTGACTATTTGCATATCATTGTTTTAAATTGTGGAAATGTGTTTGGTGGACGCTTATTGATTGAAAAACATTGTGAATGATTTGAAACTGTGAAAAATTGTTTGAATGATATTGATGGAAACTTATTGATTAAAAAGCATTGTAAATGGTTTGAAATTGTGGGAAAGTTAGTTTAGTGTGATTTGTGAAAATTGAAGTTAATTATGAATTGTGTTGCCATTTTGTGAATGAAATTATGACTTTGGAAATTTATTGGATTCTCACGAATCATTTGAATAAAATGTTTGGAATTGATTTTGTGTTCTCACTTAGCATGACAGTACCGTATCATTCCTTCTCCAATTATGGGGTTGTGATCGTTTATTTCCTTCTCCATTTATGGAGTCGTGATCGTTTATTTTTCCCTCTCTGGTTTACCAGTTGAGGTGATCGGATGAGTACTCATTATATAGCTAGCTCCCCTTCCTCATTGATTTCGATTAGAGAGGTTGTGATTGCTTTGTCGTGGTGTACAACGCGGCATTGATCGGAAAATTGTGTCATGGCTTAAGTTGTGAATGAATTGGCAACACTGTATTCTTAAATTATTCGACTAAATTGCGTTATTATGTATTGTGAGATTGTGAAATTGATTTAAACTCTTGTTGACATATACTGTCTATTGAATTCAACCATGATCTGACTTATTGAAAATTATTGTGATATTGACAAATGGAGTTTAAATTCTTGTTGACATTTATTGTCTTGAATTTAACTATGATTTTAAGTATCCACTATTTACATGACTTATGAATTGTGATTTGAAATTGTATTTGGTTAATGTTGTACTGCTGAGACATTGTCTCGTGATAGCTTTATTCTTTATCACGGTAGAGAGCAGACAGAGCGGCAGACTAGGTTGCATATACATCCAAATGAGGATTACAGTATTATGAGTATACTAGTATTTTGTATTTTGTCTTGTAATGTATGACCTTTGTATGTACATTTTGTTTTTGGTTTTGAGCAGTTGTAAATTCAAATTGTACCTTGAAGTTGTAAAATAATTACGAGCTGTTTTGACTTGTAAAAGCTGTATTATATTTCCTTATCTCAGACTTTGAAAAATTTCTATGGAATTGAGTTGATAAATTGTTGTGTTGAGAAATGTATTGGAGTTGAGATTTGGAAAATTATTGAAGTGCTTTTACAGGTTTTCAAGAAGCTGTTTTATCCAAAATACGAGATGGCACTCTGCCAAAATTTTCTGAAATTCCAAGTAAACCAAATGAGTTAGTTATTTCACTCAGTTCACCAAAGTCTTTAACACCTGTAAATAGTGCTCACCACTGTAAAAGAAGTAAGAAAAGTTTTTAAAATCCCTTGTAGTGTATTTAATGGGTTATCAGTAGACGGAGTTGGTAATTCATTAGGTATACTACGGGATCATGTTATGCCTTACTGAGGGGTAGGGTGTGACATGTTTTAGTGGTATCAGAGCAAAGTTTTAAATTTTGTTTTCACCTGTTATTTGAATGTTCTTTCTTCATAGTACAACTGCTCAATATCGTTGTTTGATACATACAGTACATTACAGTATAAATATGCACTAACGAGAGTAAATATCCTTATGTTATTGTTCAGGAAAGCTAAGACGCTCGCATTGAATATGGAAGAGGGTGATCGTTCAGTCGATCAATCTATTGAGGCTGAGGTGCAAGGGGATGCCCCAGGCCTACAAAATGTTAGTGGTTCAAGAAGACCCCTGCGATCTGCGCGATTTCTGCTCGATTCGCTCGTGAGATGGCTGCAATGTTCCAACAAATGGCTGGCAATGTACCTACTCAAGTCCCAATACAGACACCAGTGGTACAACCACAGTCTCCTACGAGGCAGTATGATAAATTGATGAAGTATGGGGCTACAGAGTTCAAGGGGACAGCAGATCCTTTAGAGGCTGAACAGTGGTTAGAGAGGATGGATAGGGTATTCAAGAAACTGCATTGCACAGAGGAGCTCAGATTTGAATACTCAGTGTCCTTGTTACAGGGAGATGCTTATGACTGGTGGAAAACCATTCCCCACGATGCAGTAGAGCTGCGATGCTAACATGGAATGACTTCCTCAGGGAATTCAGGCAAAAATATGTCCCTGATGCTTATGTAGACCAGAAGCTGCAAGAATTCCTAAGTCTGAAACAGGGGGGCAGATCAGTGGCTGAGTATGAAAGAGAATTCTCCCGCCTTAGCCACTATGCAGTAAGCTTGCTTGCTACCAGCAGGGAAAGATGCAAGAGGTTTGAAACTGGCTTGAAGCCCAGTATCAGAGTACAAGTGCTCGGCTTCAAACACACTAACTTCTCTGAACTTGTTTCTCAAGCCCTAGAGTTGGAAAGAGTTGAGTTTGAGACTGCTCCTGAGAAAAAGAGATCAGAGAAGACAGATGAAGAGGGAAAGTCAGTAGAACAGAGTTCCAGTGGTCCTACTGAAAAGAGGAAGAACTATGAGGGACACAACAAAGGTGGCAAGAAGTCTGGTAGGGGAGGAGATTCAGGACAGAAACCTCTTTTATCTGGTCAGCATAGTACCGGAGGTTCCTACCATTCCCGCCAATGTGAAAATTGTGGAAGATATCATGGTGGGATATGCTATAAGGCTATTGGAGCTTGTTATAACTGTGGAGGCATAGGACACTTTGCCAAGGACTGCACCAGTAGTCGCAGAGTTGGACCACTTCCCACTACTGCAGAAGGTCGATTGAGCCACTGTCACGAAGCTCACAACCACCTAGCGGTAGAGGCGGGGTAGAGGTAACCCAAAGAGCAGCCAAGGCACGATAAAACAATCGAGCAAGATAGTGCTCCAATCGAGTCTATGCCATGAGACAGAGGAAGAGGCGAGAGACATCGATGTTGTGGTAGTACCTTCTCAACTTTTAACCAAGATGTGTTTGTGTTAATCGATCTGGGTTCTACCCATTCTTATGTGTGTGCTAGCATCATTGATTGTATTGCTGCTCCAGGTATAAAAATGGATTTTGAGGTGCTAGTAACAAGTCCGTTAGGACAGGAGGTCGGGGAAATAAATTTTGATGCATTAGTGACTAGTCCTTTAGGATAAGGATTGTGATAACAAGTGAAATTAGTTTTGGAAGAGTTTATCGGCGAAAAGTATTTGCTGACACACCATAAAATTATAAGCTAATTGGCGAGCCTACTTAATGTAAGGCAAGAGAACGTAAAAGTAAGTTACAGAAATAGAATTGCTCTAGATGAAGGCAGAGATGTTACTGTAGTAATTGTTAATAGATATTGTAATCAGAAGAAGTTCGGATATCAGTGAATTTGAAAAGGATAAAAGATAGGAAAGTTTGATCTATTGAATAAGCTGTAGATTACAGTACTAACTTGAGATTATTGTGTAGAGCTACGTACTATCCGATAGTACACCTAGATGAGAATAGTTGCCAACGGCATCTGTTTTTTGTATAATTATGCCAGGACAGAATTTAATTGTTAGAAATAAGTTGAAAATCCTACTTAGGGATCTAAAACTCAAAAATTAGAATGTCGAAAGGTTATAGTTCAGTACAAAAGGAAGTAAGTTATAGAATATTGACAGATAAAAAGAGTTATGGAAGTAGAGATTTGAACAGTTGATTCATATATAACAAAGAAATATTCCGAATGTGAGGAAGACTATGGACTAGAATGGTAAGAGGACCAATGCCTGATGAATGATTCTAACATGACCTCAAGAGTCATTTAAGAAGGAACGTGAGCTGAAATATTAGACAACATAATAGTAAGAGGAGATTGGGGTTATCCAAGCAAATTAAACATTGTATTAGATTGTTAAAAGTCTTACGACCATATAGAAAGGAGAAAATAAACGTATGACTATTGTAAGATAGCTATTGGGTAAAATTTCGAGACGAAATTTATTTAAGGGGGGAGAATTGTAACACCCCTAAGTTCGGTAGTGCGTTCTACTGTACCGGTGACCAGTGTTGTCCGGACAGCTAGGATGCTTAGAACTACACTTCAATATGAGTGAGGAGACATAAAATAATGAAATACAAGAAAAGAAAGTACAAGAAAAACAAAGGAAAAATCATAGCAAAGAAATGTAACCGAGTAAGTGAGCCGGGAAACCTAGCGAAGGGTGGCCTTGCAGGAAGTCACGGCGTGGACCGTTGGTATTACTGGGAACCCTGGAAAACATTTTTAGGACATAAATAGACCCTTATTGAAGTATAAATCTCATTAGAAAGATTAAAGAAAAATTAAATAATTAGTACAAAGAAAAGTGAGAAATCGAAAAACAGATAAAATACGGTGTTACCGAAAAATCGGGAACGTAACCCGAACAGGGGCATTATGGTCATTTGACATCCCGAAGTGTCTTTTGACCTAAATGTCCATTAAAAATAAATAATATTACACTTAGAAAATAAAATGAAAAATTAAATTGGTGGTACCTAAAATAAATAGTGGAAATCATGGGTTAAATGTGGAATAAGTGGGAAGTTAGCTTAAAATATGATTTAATTTTTAGTGGACCACTAAGGGGATTAATTAAATACATAGTGGGACATGTGTACACTTAAAAATGCAGCTGAATAATTCATCTTCCTCATTTGCATTCAACTTGCCGAAATGAAGAACCTTGAAACCTCCATGGACGTGTTGTGTAAAGCTTGATTTCCTCTCTCCATTTCAACTCCAATCCTTTAAGTTCCTTCATAAAAAATGGTCTACACATCACAAGGAAGATATTGATACCAATTTTGAGAAGTTTGATGAAGGTTTAGCAAGTTACAATTAAAGGTAAGTTTGCATTTTTGAGAATTTCTTTGTTAAAGTTTATGTTCATGTTATGGGTGTTGGTTTGGTGAAGGAAAATTTTGAGTTTGAAGGGTTATTGTTGTTTTCATTTTGGACAGCCATGAGTCACGTTTTTGATGAGATATTTGTGCATATAATTGATGAGAAATGGTGTTGATCATGATGAATTAGTAACCTAGTGAATTATTTCATGTTTATATGGTGATTTATGCACTTGGATGGGAATTGGTAAATTGGATGGCACTTTGATGTTGAAGAATGGTTTGCGGCAGCTTGGGGACACTTGAGTAATGGTATATATTGAAGGAAGTGTGGGCAGAATATTGACCTAGAAGGTTGATGAGATGTATGTAGATTGATATTGTAAAGTGTATGTAAAATTTGTAATGGTTAGGTGTGTTTGTAATGGTAATTAGAAATTGTAATTGTGAATGATATTTGGTGTGTTGAGGGTAATGGTAATCTGCCCAAAATAATGTTAATGTAAAGTAGATAATGCTTTTGGTAATGTACCAAAACAGATTGGTAGGGTATGGAAGTAAACTTTGCAAGTTAAATGTGTGTTTGAAGTGGGGTGTGAAAGACATATTGAGGGCAGTGTACATTTTAGCCTATAACCTGAAATGTGTAACCTCAATTGGTATGAGACCAATTTGAGGTGAAACTAGGCACAAAATGTGCCAACTTTCATTGAGAAACCATACCAAAATTCTGCTTGCAAGGTGACCTAAAAAAATGACCAATTCGGATTAGGTGCAATTAGGACCTGAAAAATGACCAATTGGGCAGCAGTGAGTGTTTAGGCCATAACTCACTCAAACCAGGTCCAATTGACCTGAAATTTTGACCAAGAATAGTTAAGACCCATACCTACAAGTCTTATGAAGACACCAAAGCCCAGAAATGACCATAAGCAAGTCAAACAACTTGCACAAGTTCGGGTCCAAAAACTGGCCGAACCAGAATTGACCAATTTGACCTAAAATTGACCTAAAATGGTACCATTTGACCAGCAAGAGTGTAATGACCATAACCCGGTCTACTTAACTCGGATTGACCTAAAATTTTGCACCGCGGTCCATAAGACCTAGATCTACAAGTTTGTAGTTTCGACCGAGACCCGAAAACCGAGGGAACTAGGCCGTCCGGCTAGGTCAAACCAGTGTCCCGGAATCCAGCAATTTGCATTAAAATGCACTAAACAAGGAAATGACTTTGGTAAAACATACCAAACCTAAAACCTTATCGAATGTGACATATTAACGATACTAAAACCTAATGTACCTAAAACGCAACGAGGGTCGGTATATTAGGTGATTAAGTGAATAAATGAGTTCAGTGCATTGTTTACCAAACACCATCGATAGAGACGATTTAATTTAATCTTGAAACACTTCAAATTGTGTTTCTCGGCTAACAAGGACTCGGCAAAGGGAAAGAAACACGAGTCGGACTGGGAGACGATCATCGAGGTTTGTGCACAACGGCTATTGCTTTTGAATTTTTCAATTGAAATAAATATTGAATATTTGTATATTATTGTTTTAAATTGTGTTTGTGCACAACAACTGTTTCTTTTGAATTATTTTCAATGGAAATAAATATTGACTATTTGCATATCATTGTTTTAAATTGTGGAAATGTGTTTGGTGGACGCTTATTGATTGAAAAACATTGTGAATGATTTGAAACTGTGAAAAATTGTTTGAATGATATTGATGGAAACTTATTGATTAAAAAGCATTGTAAATGGTTTGAAATTGTGGGAAAGTTAGTTTAGTGTGATTTGTGAAAATTGAAGTTAATTATGAATTGTGTTGCCATTTTGTGAATGAAATTATGACTTTGGAAATTTATTGGATTCTCACGAATCATTTGAATAAAATGTTTGGAATTGATTTTGTGTTCTCACTTAGCATGACAGTACCGTATCATTCCTTCTCCAATTATGGGGTTGTGATTGTTTATTTCCTTCTCCATTTATGGAGTCGTGATCGTTTATTTTTCCCTCTCTGGTTTACCAGTTGAGGTGATCGGATGAGTACTCATTATATAGCTAGCTCCCCTTCCTCATTGATTTCGATTAGTGAGGTTGTGATTGCTTTGTCGTGGTGTACAACGCGGCATTGATCGGAAAATTGTGTCATGGCTTAAGTTGTGAATGAATTGGCAACACTGTATTCTTAAATTATTCGACTAAATTGCGTTATTATGTATTGTGAGATTGTGAAATTGATTTAAACTCTTGTTGACATATACTGTCTATTGAATTCAACCATGATCTGACTTATTGAAAATTATTGTGATATTGACAAATGGAGTTTAAATTCTTGTTGACATTTATTGTCTTGAATTTAACTATGATTTTAAGTATCCACTATTTACATGACTTATGAATTGTGATTTGAAATTGTATTTGGTTAATGTTGTGCACCACTGAGACATTGTCTCGTGATAGCTTTTATTCTTTGTCGCGGTAGAGAGACAAACAGGGCAGAAGACTAGGCTGAATATACATCCAGCGAGGGATTACCTGGTATTATGAGTATACCAGTATTTTGCATTTTGTCTTGTAATGTATGACCTTTGTATGTACATTTTGTTTTTGGTTTTGAGCAGTTGTAAATTCAAATTGTACCTTGAAATTGTAAAATAATTACGAGCTGTTTTGACTTGTAAAAGCTGTATTATATTTCCTTATCTCAGACTTTGAAAAATTTCTATGGAATTGAGTTGATAAATTGTTGTGTTGAGAAATGTATTGGAGTTGAGATTTAGAAAATTATTGAAGTACTTTTACGAGTTTTCAAGAAGCTGTTTTATCCAAAATACAGATGGCACTCTGCCAAAATTTTTACAGAAATTCCAAGTAAACCAAATGAGTTAGTTATTTCACTCAGTTCACCAAAGTCTTTAACACCTGTAAATAGTGCTCACCACTGTAAAAGAAGTAAGAAAAGTTTTTAAAATCCCTTGTAGTGTATTTAATGGGTTATCAGTAGACGGAGTTGGTAATTCATTAGGTATACTATGGGATCATGTTATGCCTTACTGAGGGGTAGGGTGTGACATGACCGGTGCATGCTTACGGTGTTGATCTACAGAATATCAGATCAAGAATTGTCCGAAGAGGACTACTACAGCTGCTCCATCACAAGCTGACAGACCTGCTCCTGCACCACAAAGGGTAGGAAACCTGGTAAATCTGAGGCAGCTGGTCCATCACTGAGGCCTACATCCGAGTCAGCTGAGAGGCCAGAGACTAGAGTACCTGCCAGGGCCTATGCCATCAGAGCTCAGGAGGAGCAAGATGCCTCGGATGTCATCAGGGGTACGTTTTCCCTCTACAACACTTCTGTGCATACATTGGTGGATCCAGGATCCACTCATTCCTACATTTGCATCAAACTACCCATAGAGAGGGGAGTTCTAGTAGAGGAGAGTGATCAAGGCATTCTGATCACAAATCCACTAGGCCACAGTGTGATAGTGAATAAGGTGTATAAAGGCTGCCCGTTGAGAATTCAGGGGTATGAATTCTCGGTAGACCTAATTGAATTGCCCTTCCAAGAGTTTAACGTGATTTTGGGAATGGATTGGTTATCATGTCATCAGACAATAGTTGATTGCAAATTGAAGAGGATTTCTCTGAAAACTTCTGAGGGTAATGAGATCACTGTTGTGGGTGAAAGGACAGATTTCCTGTCCAATGTTATCTCAGCCACAGTTGCAAGAAGATTGATGAGAAAAGGCTGTGAAGCTTACCTAGCACACGTGGTTAATACTAGGCAGGCTAAGCCAAACCTGGGTGATATACCCACAGTAAGAGACTTCCCAGATGTATTTCCTAAAGAGTTGCCTAGTTTACCACTAGAAAGGGAAGTCGAGTTTGCTATTGAGATAATGTCGGGTATAGCACCAATTTTAATTGCTTCTTATAGGATGGCACCCACTGAATTGAGGGAGTTAAAAATTCAGTTGCAGGAGTTACTCGATGAGGGGTTCATATGCCCTAGTGTGTCACCATGGGGAGCTCCGATGCTGTTTGTGAAGAAGAAGGATGGAACTTTGAGATTGTGTTTTGATTACCGGCAGTTGAACAAAGTAACTGTGAAGAATAAATATCCGTTGCCTAGAATTGACGATCTGTTTGATCAGTTGAAGGGAGCCGATGTATTTTCAAAAATTGATCTTAGATCAGGGTATCATCAGTTGAGGGTAAAGGATGCAGATGTGTCAAAAACTGCATTCAGAACCCGGTATGGGCATTATGAATTTTTAGTGATGCCATTTGGGTTAACAAATGCACCAGCAGCATTTATGGACCTTATGAACCGTATCTTCCATCCATATCTTGATCGGTTTGTAGTGGTCTTTATTGATGATATTCTGGTGTATTCCAAGACCAGGGAAGAACATGATGAACATTTGAGGATTGTTCTGCAAACCCTGCGAGAAAAGAAGCTGTATGCTAAGCTGTTCAAGTGTGACTTCTAGATGAGTGAAATCTCCTTTCTTGGACACATAGTATCAGCAGAGGGGATTATAGTGGATCCCAAAAAGATAGAAGCAGTGATGGAATGGAAGCCTCCTAGAAATACAACTGAGGTCAGAAGTTTCTTGGGGCTAGCTGGGTACTACAGAAGATTTGTGAAGGGGTTCTCTCTTATAGCTACTCCAATGACCAAGTTGTTGTACAAGAATATGAAATTTGGCTGGAACGACAAGTGCCAAGCCAGTTTTGAGAGGCTGAAGGCTATGTTGACAAAAGCACCAGTGTTAACACAGCCAGTGTTGGGAAAAGACTTTGTGGTCTAGAGTGATGCCTCGCATAATAGGCTAGGGTGTGTATTGATGCAAGAGGGGAAAGTGGTCACCTATGCTTCCAGGCAGTTAAGGCCACTTGAACAAAACTACCCTACTCATGACTTGGAGTTAGCAGCAATTATCTTCGCACTGAAGATATGGTGGCATTACTTATATGGTGAAAAATGTTACATCTATACAGACCACAAGAGTCTAAAATATTTGCCAACCCAGAAGGAGCTCAATCTTAGACAGAAGCGATGGATTGAGTTCCTAAAGGACTATGATTGTGTGATAAATTATCATCCTGGGAAGGCAAATGTAGTTGTTGATGCTTTAAGCAGGAAGTCCATCACAGTTTTAAGATTGCTAAATACCTGTCTGTCCTTAGCTTAAGATGGAGCTATTTTGGCCAAGTTACAAGTGAGGCCAAACATGCTACAGCAGATACAAGATGGGCAGAAGGCAGATGAAAGATTAATGGCCATTGTGGGTAAAATTTCAGAGGGAAAGGAAACTGAATATGAGGTGAAAGCAGATGGGTGTCTGTACTACAGAGGAAGAGTGTGTGTACCAGATGATGGGGAATTGAAGACTAGTATTCTGAAAGAAGAACACACTAGTGTTTATGCTATGCACCCAAGAAGTACAAAAATGTATAATGATTTGAAGCCTCACTATTGGTGGCTTGGTATGAAGAAGGATATAGCTGACTATGTGACTAAGTGTTTGACATGTCAGCAATTTAAAACAGAACATCAAGTTCCATTAGGATTGCTACAGCCTATAAGCATACCTGAATGGAAATGGGACCGGATCACTATAGATTTTGTTAGTGGTCTACCTCTCACCCAGAAGAAGCATGATGCAATATGGGTGATAGTGGATAGATTGACAAAGTCAACACTTTTTCTGCTAGTTAGGACTGACTACTCACTGGAGAAGCTAGCAAAATTGTATATCAGTGAGATAGTTAAACTGCATGGAATCCCACTTTCCATTATATCTGACCGAGACCCAAGGTTTACATCGAGATTCTGGAAAAAGTTGCAAAAAGCCTTGGGCACATAACTCCGCTTTAGCACAGCTTTTCATCCCCAGACGGATGGACAGTCAGAATGAGTAATCCAGGTAAACTTAAGAACTAATTGAATTTTCATAGTTAATAAATTGAAATGATAGTAACAATGTGAATTATTTAATAGATCCTGGAGGATATGCTAAGGAGTTGTGTCATTGAGTTTGAGGGGAGTTGGGATAGATACCTCCCACTAGCAGAATTCACATATAACAATAGCTACCAAGCTAGCATTCAAATGGCTCCGTATGAAGCACTGTATGGGAGGAAATGTAGAACCCCAGTGTGTTGGACTGAATTGGGTGAAGATAAGCTGGTAGGACCAGACCTGGTGAAACAGACTGAGGAGAAAGTGAAGATAATCAAAGCTAACCTGAAGGTTGCCTCAGATAGATAGAAATCTTATGCCTACTTGAAGAGAAAAGAGATAGAGTATGCAGTTAGCGATAAAGTGTTTCTCAAAGTCTGACCATGGAAGAAAGTACTCAGGTTTGGGAGAAAGGGTAAGTTAAGTCCTAGGTTCATTGGCCCATATGAAGTCATTGAACGTGTGGGACCAGTGGCCTATCGGCTAGCTTTACCACCAGAACTGGATAAAATTCATAATGTATTCCATGTTTCTATGTTGACAAGATATCGCTCAGACCCTTCACATGTCATCTCCATGGAAGAGATTGAAATCCAACTAGACTTGACATATACAGATGAACCCATACGGATCTTGGCTCGGGAAGTGAAGGAACTGAGAAATAAACAAATTCCACTAGCGAAAGTACTTTGGAGGCACCACAACACTGAAGAGGCAACTTGGGAAAGTGAAGAGACGATGAGGCAACAGTTTTTTCAACTGTTTGCATCAGGTAAATTTCGAGGACAAAATTTTCTTAGAGGGGAAGAGTCGTAACATCCTCACTTTAGCTAGTCCGTACAGTCTGCTGTTCCGGTGACCAATGTCAGTCCGGGCAGCTAGAATGTTTGAAATTTTAAATAGACTAGGGTGAGGAGTTATAAAGAAACTAAATAATGCTTATAACAATCAAGGAAAATTTATAGGAATGAAATACACTAAGGTTAAACGAGCCGTAACACCAGGGATGAGTAACCCAAAGGGGAAGTGATGGTGAAGGCCGTTAGCAACCCTAGACCCGGGGGAAAAATTATAAAATAATTTTTGGGACTCCAAAGAAGGGTCATTGAGGTTCTTATGACATTAGAATGCCAAGAAAATGCTTAGAAAAATTTTTCTATCGGTACACCCAATTTTGGCTCGTTAAGCCAAATGGAGGGCATTTTAGTCATTTCGCCTTTAGAGATGATTTTTGGCCAACTTGTCCAGTTAAATAAATAATTTATATGCCATAAAATATGAATAAATATTGTTAAAAATTTAATTGAAATTAAATAGACAAGAAAAGGATAGAAAATGAAAGAAAATAGAAATATGACATCATAATGATGTCATTAAAATTCTCCCAACCAATCCAATGTTGACACATGGCATAAGTTTACTTAAAAGAGACTTAATGGGCTGAAAAATGAAAAAAAAAAAATTAGAACACTCTCCATTCTTCTTCCTAGCCATCACCTCTCCCTCCATAGCCAACCATGAGCAAGCTTTTCAAAGCTTAATTTCCCTAGCTTTTACCCAACTAAACCCTATATTCCCAACACAAAAAAGTGTTCTTACATCTTGGTGAGTCTTTTGGGAGTAAAAAGAAAAGGAAAAGAATAACCTTAGCAAGTGGGAAATCTCACTCCATTAGAGGTTTGTGACCTAACCTTGGTTTTCACTTTAAATTCATGTTTAAGGACTATGAATGAGTGCAAATTACAGCGAAATTTATTAAATACCATTTGTATGCCATCCCTTAATTTCAGCAGCCTTGGTTGGGGTATGAATGTGATGATTTTTATGGAGCTAAAGTGGTAGTATGGCTGCCCTCAATATGCATCTCTTGAGTGGACTGATAAAATGCAAATGATAATGCATGGTTGATGATGTTTGAGTTAGGGTTTGCGATGAAAATGAAACTTTGATCGTACGATGATGAAAGTAGGTTTTAATGGTCAATTAGTGACCATTTGGTTTTGTTTAAATAAAAAATGAAGTGAATTGTGTAGTGGGATTTGAGTTTAGTGTGGCTGCCCTTGGTGACTTGCAGGACTGGGCATGAGTCCAACAGGTTTGGACAGCAATAACTAGAATTGTAGAGGTTCAATTAGTGCAAGGCCAATTGGACATGAAACTAGACACATAATGGCACAACTTTAGTGAAGAAACCATGCCCAGAAAACCAAACCAAGTTGACAAAAAGATTGCCCTAATCCGGATAACCTGCATTCTGCCTGGGCAAAATGACCAAATGAACAGTGTTTAGTCATTTGGCCATAACTCAGAGTTGCTGAAGGAGTACATAATCAACACTTAATCTTGAATTCCTCTCACTGGTCCCACCAATGCTCTTGACCTCCTTGGACTTCTTGCAATCCAATATTACATAGTAATTCTTGGCATACCAAGGCGAATTTACAATAACTTAAATAAATGAAATTACAACCCAAAAATTATTACAAACTTAATAATACATGCCCAAAATAAATTAAAATAAATAAATTAATTTACAATCCCAAAGAAACATAAAAGAAATAAATCCAATCACATTGGTATTTTATAGCCCATGATCATCCATCATGCATATCACTATTTAACAATTAAATAAAACATACATACTTAAATTAAATTGAATATCTCATATTTAATTTAAAAATCCAGATTTGAATATGATTCAAATAAATTTAAAAATTCATATTTGAATCTCATTCAAACAAATTTAAAAATTCAGATTTGAATCACATTCAAACAACTTTAAAAATTCAGATTTGAATCACATTCAAACATTTTTTAAAAAATCAAATTTGAATCACATTCAAACATTTTTTAAAAAATCAGATCTGAATTTTATTCAATCAATTTTAAAAAATCAGATTTAAATATGATTCAAACAACTTTAAAAATTCAGATTTGAATCACATTCAAACAACTTTTTAAATTCAGATTTGAATCACATTCAAACACTTTTTAAAATTTTGATTTGAATCATAATTTAATTGTGTGATTAAAATTACTAATTAAACACTTTAATTAGTCAAAGAATAGGCCTTAGATCATACAACAATTGCAGAATTAAAAGCCAAATCTTGAACCACCCATGGTAGCCAAACCATGCGCACCATTGATGGTGTTTTTTTTTAAGTATACCGCCACCTTGCTTTGCAACCAGCAATGATCTTTTGATCTCATGATGAAACACAATTAAATCATATAATCAACAATCTAAATGGCAAATATAGTGGCTCTGATACCAATTGAAGGAACGGAAGCGTGAAAAACACAAGTTTATACCATTGAATTCAAAAATTTTCACCTAGGGTCACATGCATCATGCAAGATTTATTTTTATCTATTTGATTTCAATGATAAACAACATATTAAAACTCTTTTATTATGTTTTTGGATCTATATTTTCCATTTAAGATTTTAAAATTAATCAGATTAATTTTAGAACCCTAGATTAAATCAAGAACGATTACACTAACCTCTTGGTGCACTGCAGCATGTCTGAGCCTTTGAGATTCGTCTTCAGGACACCAGATGTTGTCCCTCTAGCTTGTCCACACCAAGAACACCTATGACAGCCCTTGAACAGCTTCTAAAGCTTTTTCTATTAATTAGAAATTCAAGTTCTGCCTTTTAAGAGATTAGAGATGTAAACAGGACACTAGAAACAATTTCTAGCGTTCTTAATTCAAGAGATTGATGGCTAATCTCTTTGAATTGATGAGAGATGAAGAAGAATAGATGAAAAGCCTCAAAATGGCGTGACAAAGGAGAGGAGTGGCTGCTGGTTATTTTTCTTTTCATAACCACACTTAAATAGCTAGGTTAACACATTAAACCCTTGCCACATGTCACCCTTTGATTAGCTCTAGGTTTAAGTGACCCAATCACATTGTGCCAAGTGTCAAACTTATATTTAATCTTGATTTTAATCATCTTACATGATTAAAAAACATTTGGCAAGTTTATGTGTAATCCCATGTGTCACCATCTCATGGTGCCACGTGTCACACTGTGAAATGATCAAAATGCCCATGTGTCTTAATTTTGAGTTCTTAACCCAAAATAATTATTTTTCTTCTTCTAATTAATTTATATCAAATATAAATTAATTAATTAATCTCTATTAATTAATTTCTCATTAATTAAATTCATATTTAAACACTTTAAATATAAATTTAATTTATACTACACATCCAATAATCTAGATTTGGTTTCAAGTCATGCTAGGGACTTTGCAATTTAATTGCAAACCAAACCTATTTAATTAATCAATTAAACTCTTTAATTAATTAATTAAATCATATTTAAATAGGTGATAACTTGTGTATGTGTGTGACTTACTAGGCTCATCACTAATTGGCAATGAGACATGATATCAACTCTTAATATAATCAGAACTCTTTCTTACCATAAATGATTTCTCTAAATCATTTTATGCACCTCATAGACCATGGTTAACACCTAGCATAGCATGCCATGGCCACCCAATTAGTAATAAGGTTTACCTTAAATGAACCTATAATCATATGTTACCATGCACTAGAATCTCTCTGTTACAAAATCCCAACTCAAGCTGGAGTCATGGTTTATGTCAAACTCCATTTGCTATGAATATTATGTTCTCTTTTAATTCCAGTTCTTGATTAAAAAGATTTTGTCATGATAAACTCTTTTCTGAATAAATCTATTTGTCCTGGCCAGGAACTTGAAACATCAGAACAATTAAATGAACATAGGATTTTATCTCTATTTACTTAGAGGAACAGATTCCATCTTGATCAACACCTGCCTCCATATATAACTAGTAGGAGCCAACACATGCCCATATACCCATACACAGTACAAGTATGAAAGCAGTATCAAACTCAAACTACCTATATACAATATAACTGTGCTATCTCAGGTCTAAAGATTATATGCACTGATATGATTTATGATAAAACATTGACAAGAGTAAACTCCATGTGCTTGTCATAAGTGTCACTGGTTCGGCCTACTTATCATTTATAAGTGCCTATCATGTTTGTTATATGGCATGAGACTCACCATTCCATCTTATTTATATCTCATATAAATAACTTAGGAACAAACATGAATACAATCTTTCTAGATAAGTCATGTCCTTATTATGAAGTATCCTCGATTGTGAACCTATTTATGATACTTTGTGCTAGAAATATTGTCACTCTTATTCTTAACAACTTAAGAATAATATTTCTAACAAAATATCAATGGACCTTTTCTATTACACATAAATATATTATATAAACGGAAAAGTGGAAATGCCTTTTATTAATAAAAATATGTACAAGATACATACTAAATGATATGCTCTAGGCATACTATTAACACAGTACTGCTAACTGAACCCTATAGGCATGCCAACCTATCCAAACCAATCTTACTAGGTGTACTAAGGCACAATACCAAGTTATTGATTGAATTTTCATGCTTTACATGTAAGGTTACTATTCATTTTACTATTTAGGTCAAATTATTGAATTTCCAATGCATAGTAGCTACATAAGTCCTAATCACATAAATTTACCAAATTTTGGTTCCCAAAAGTGCTGGCATTAGTTGCCAACTCATACTTCTAACCAATGGTGAATAAATCAGAAATTTCAATTATGGAGGCTAGAGATTACTGTTCCATTAAGCCATTCTACAGTGAGAATTTGGCCAAATGTTCTTGATCAAAGTTGTTCCTTATTGTGTATAGTTGCATTTCTTTTTTTGAATCACTCCGTTTGGAGTTGTTTAGCTTAAGTTATGGCCTAAGCACCATAACTGGCCTGATTGCAATTTTTCCAGAATTTCTGGCGAGAATCAATTCTGCAGTTTTTATATACTGAATGCAGATCAGTTTTTGGATATGTTATGGTCAAAATTTGGGTTCATTTTCTTCATGAAAGTTGTAGGGCTGTGTCTCAGCTTTCTACTGGTAAAAATGCAGGTCAATTAGACCTTTCTACACTGAGTTATGACCAAATGAATGAACACTGTTCATTTGGTCATTTTCCAGGGACTGCATATTAGTCACCCAGATTAGGTCAATTTTTAGAGCCACTTGGGTTGGTTTTCTGGGCAGGGTTCCTTCGCCAAAATTGTAGCACTATGTATCTAGTTTCACCTGCAATTAGCCTTGCACCAATTGGAGCTACACCAGTTTAGTTAAGGCTCTCCAAACACACTGGACTCGAAGAGTCCATACTACAGCACACAAGGCAGCCTACCCTTTCCAACATTCAATGACTTAATTCACTTCATATTCAGTTTAAAGCTTACCAAATGGCCACTATTTGACCATTAAAATGTTCCTACACTATTATAAGAGCAAAACCTCAATTTGCTCAATACCCTAAATTCTCAATTTCTCTATTCTTCCATTAACTTACAATTAAATGTACTAAATGTTAAGTTCATATCAACGGCAGCTTATATACTCATTTAATCCAAAAAAAAATCATCAAGACCCTAACAAGTCCATGGCTGCTGAAATTTGTAAAAATTCAACCATGCAAAATTTATTTAAATTAGCTAAATTTCACTTTCAATTCATGTTCTCCATGATGTATACACAAAATAATTAAGATTAATTGGCACTAACCTTGATTTAGCTAATTCCCAAGTTTGCAAAACCCTCTTTTTCCTTCTTCTTTTTGTTGGTTAGAGAGAGTTTAAGGGGTGAGGAAGAGGTTTTGTAAAGCAAGTTTAAAATTTGATGGTGGTTTATCAAAAATTTCTAAGGAGAAGTTTTGATCAACAATGGTGGGAGGGAGAGAGAGGAAGTAACCGGCTGAAATGGAAGATGGTAGCAGATTTGTGTTTGTTTTTACTTCATTTTAGTTGTATTTATCTCATTTTAATTGGTTTGTCAATTTCTAATTGGTGGGAAGCTTTTTAATGATGTCATCCTATGTCATAAATCTAATTTAATTCCATTTTCTTTTTACTTTGTTTTCTTATTTTCATTTCTCATTTTTAATTACACTTCTAGCAATATTTAATTGAATTTTAAATCATAATAATTATTTACTTAACTAGATAAGTCGGCCAAAAATTATCTCTGAAGATGAAATGACCAAAATGCCCTCTGTTTGGCTTATTGAGCCAAAATCGTCTGTACCGATCTAAAAATTTTTCTAAGCATTTTCTTTGCATTCTAATGCCATAAAAACCTCAATGGCTCTTCTCTAGAGTCCCAAAAATTATTTTATGAATTTTCTCCAGGGTTTAGGGCTCCTAGTTGAGAGGACCGCAACTTCCCACTGGGTTACCCATCGCTAGGGCATCGGCTCATTTAACTTGGTTGTATTTTATTTCTAAAAATTTTCCTAAATTTTTCTTATTAATATTTGAGTTAATTATGGTTCCTAACTTTAATTTCAATGTTTTTCTAGATGTTCTAGCTGTCCAGACCGACACCGATCACCTGGATAGTAGAATGTACAAAATTGCTACAGTGAGGGTGTTACGACTATTCCCCTCTAATTTAAATTTTGTCCTCAAAATTTGCCTGATGCAAACAGTTGGGGGAACTATTGCCTCATCGTCTCTTCACTTTCCCAAGTTGCCTCTTTGGTGTTGTGGTACCTTCAAAGCACTTTCACCAGTGGAATCTGCTTATTCCTCAACTCTTTCACTTCTCGATCTAGGATCCGTATGGGTTCTTCTTCATATGTCAAATCCAGTTGTACTTCAATTTTTTCCATGGAGATGACATGTGAAGGATCTGAGTGGTATCTTCGCAGCATAGATACTTCGTAGCATAGATACGTGGAACACATTGTGGATCTTGTCCAGCTCTAGTGGTAAAGCTAGCCTATAGGCCACTGGTCCCACATGTTCAATTACTTCATATGGGCCAATGAACCTTGGGCTTAACTTAACCTTTCTTCCAAATCTTAGTACCTTCTTCCACGGTGACACTTTAAGGAACACTTTGTCGCCAACTGCATATTCTATCTCTTTTCTCTTTAGGTCGGCATAGGACTTTTGTCTGCCTGAGGCAACCTTCAGATTGGCTTTAATTAGTTTTACCTTCTCCTCAGTCTGTTTCACCAGGTCTAGCCTTACCAGTTTGTCTTTGCCTAATTTAGTCCAACACACTGGAGTTCTACATTTTCTCCCATACAGTGCTTCATACGGGGCCATTTGGATGCTAGCTTGATAGTTATTGTTGTATGCAAATTCTGCCAGTGGGAGGTATTTATCCCAACTTCCCTCAAACTCAATGGCACAACTCCTCAACATATCCTCAAGGACCTGGATTACTCTTTCTGATTGCCCATCCGTCTGAGGATGGAAAGCTGTGCTGAAGTGGAGTTGTGTACCCAAGGATTCATTTAACTTCTTCAAAAATCTCAATGTAAACCTGGGGTCTCGATCAGATATGATGGAAAGTGGAATTCCATGCAGTCTAACTATCTCACTGATATACAATTCTGCTAACTTCTCCAGTGAGTAGTCAGTTCTAACTGGCAGAAAGTGTGCTGACTTCATCAATCTATCCACTATCACCCATACTGCGTCATGCTTCTTCTAGGTGAGAGGTAGACCACTTACAAAATCCATGGTGACCCGATCCCATTTCCATTTAGGTATGCATATAGGCTGTAGCAAACCCGATGGAACTTGATGTTCTGCCTTGATTTGCTGACATTTCAAGCATTTAGTCACATAGTTAGCTATGTCCTTCTTCATACTAGGCCACTAATAATGAAGCTTCAGGTCATGATACATTTTTGTACTTCCTGGATGCATAGCATAAACACTGGTGTGTGCCTCTTTCAAGATACTAGCTTTCAATTACCCATCATCTGGTACACACACTCTTCCTTTGTAGTATAGACACCTATCTGCTTTCATCTCATAATCAGTTGCCTTCCCTTCTGAGATTTTACCCATAATAGCCATTAACTTCTCATCTACCTTTTGCCCATCTAAAATCTGCTGCAGTAGGTTTGGCCTCACTTACAACTCAGCTAAAATAGCTCCATCTTGAGCTAAAGTCAAACGGACATTCAGTGATCTCAAAGCTATGATGGATTTACTGCTCAAAGCATCAACAACTACATTTGCCTTCCCAGGATGGTAGTCAATCACACAATCATAGTCCTTCAGGAACTCAATCCATCGCCTCTGTCTAAGGTTGAGCTCCTTCTAGGTTGGCAAATATTTTAGAGTTTTGTAGTCTGTGTAAATGTAGCACTTTTCACCATACAAGTAGTGCCTCCATATCTTCAGTGCCAAGATAATAGTTGCAAGTTCTAGATCATGGGTAGGGTAGTTCTATTCATGTGGGCTTAGCTGCCTAGAAGCATAGGCGACCACCTTCCCCTCTTGCATTAATACACACCCTAACCCATTATGCGAGGCATCACTGTAGACCACAAAGTCCTTTCCAACACTGGTGCCTCTATCAACATAGCCTTCAAATTCTCAAAATTGGCCTGACACTTGTCATTCCAATCAAATCTGACATTCATGTGTAACAACTTGGTCATTAGAGTAGCTATTAAAGAAAATCCCTTCACAAATCTTCTGTAATACCCGGCTAGCCCTAAGAAACTTCTAACCTCAGTTGTATTTCTGGGAGGCTTCCATTCCATCACTGCTTCTATCTTTTTGGGATGCACCCTAATCCCATCAGCTGGCACTATGTGTCCAAGGAATGCAATCTCACTCAACCAGAAATCACACTTGGACAACTTAGCATACAGCTTCTTTTCTCTCAGGGTTTGTAAAACAATCCTCAAATGCTCATTATGTTCTTCCTTGATCTTGGAATATACCAAAATATCATCAATAAAGACCACCACGAACTGATCTAGGTACGGATAGAAGATACTGTAACACCCTCCTAGTAGCAACTCCGTACATTCTACTGTTCCGGAGACCAGTGTCGGTCCGGACAGCTAGAACGATCGAAAAAATATTTAAACTAAAGTGAGGAACCATAATTAACTCAAATATTAATAAGAAAAATTTAGTAAAAATTTTAGAAATAAAATACAACCAAGTTAAACGAGCCGGTGCCCTAACGATGGGTAACCTAGTGAAAAGTTGCGGTTCTCGCAACTAGGAGCCCTAGACCAAGGGGAAAAATCATAAAATAATTTTTGAGACTCCAGAGAAGGGTCATTGAGGTTCCTATGGCATTAGAATGCCAAGAAAATATTTAGAAAAATTTTTCAATCGGTACAGACAATTTTGACCCGTTAAGCCAAACGGAGGGCATTTTGGTCATTTCGCCTTCAGAGGCGATTTTTGGCCAACTTCTCCAGTTAAGTAAATAATTATTATGATCTAAAATATGAATAAATATTGCTAAAAAATTAAATTAAAAATGAATAGAAAAGAAAGAAAAAGAAAATGACTTAAATCCCTAATTATGACATCACTATGATGTCATTTAAATTCCCTCCACTAATCACCATTCAACAACACAACTAAAATTCTTTAAAAAGGGAAAAATGACAAATTAAGAAACCAATTTCTGGTTTCTTCTTCTTCATCTAGCCGTGACCCTCTCTTCCATCTCCCTCCATAAAAATTTTCTTTCATCACTTCCATTTCCCATGAATTCTCACTACTAAACCCTAGACATCTTTCATTAAAACTTGTCTATACCTCTTGGGAAAGTGTTTGGTAGCCTAGAAAAAGAAAGAAAGTGAAGTTCAAACTTGGGAAAATTCTGCTCAAAAAGGTTAGTGCTTATTTATGCATATATCTCTCTTATTCCATGTTAGGAACTTAAAATAAGTATGAAATTGTAAATTAAATGAAATAAAACTTATGTGTATGTACACCATGGAATTCAGTAGCCCTAAGGAAGGGATAATATTGATTGTTTTGATGGGCTTAGAGTAGACTAGAGATGATGTTTAAATTATATATATATATATGGATAATGAATTAGTGTGTTTAACTAAGGTATGTTGTGTGAAATTGAAATGGGGAATTAGGGTTTTGGAGAGAAACTTGGACTTTGCTTATGTAATGGTGAATGAACATTCTAATGGTCAATTAGTGACCATTTGAGGTAAGTTGACCATAATTTGGAGTGAATTATAGGATGACAAACTGATTTGGTATGCTGCCTAGTGAGAGCAGCAGGTGTGGCTGTGAGTCCAGCCTGTTTGGACAGCCATAACTTTGGTTGTGTAGGTTTAATTGGTGTTTGGCCAATTGGACATGAAACTAGACACATAATGGCACAACTTTGGTGAAGAAACCATGCCCATAAGACTAAACCAAGTGGACCAAAAACTTGCCCCAATCCGGGTGTCCTGCAACCAGTTTCTGCAGAATGACCAGATGAACAGTGATTGTTCATTTGGCCATAACTCATCGTAGAGTGGCCCAATTGATCTGAAATTTTTACAGAAACAAGTTAAGATATAGACCAAAAACTTTCATGAACAAACCTACCCAAAATTATGACCAGAACCTATCCAACAAGGTAATTGCAGTCACTGTTCACTACACTGTAGATATGGTCAGTCCAGAAAATTCCAATCCGGCCAGTTGTGGTTTTTGAACCATAACTTGAGTTACAAAACTTCAAATGGAGTGATTCAAAAAAAGAAATTCAACTAGGCAAAATAAGGAACAACTTTCATTTTTATTGTTTTCCCAAATTCCCACCGCAACAGCAACTAATGGAATAGTAAAATTTGGGTATGAAAACTGAAAATTCTGCTCTATAAATTTTAAGCTTAGGAATGGTATTGTAAACCAATACCAACAAATTTTAAATGCAAAATGTGGTATGTTGGGAGTGTTAAAACCAATGTACCTATTTTCTATGCAAAAGTCAACATTTTTATTGACTAATGAAGGGAATAGTACCACCAAAACTTGAAATTCAAAAATTGTAAAATTCAAAAGTATCAAATGCCCTAGTATACCTAACAAGATTGGTTTGGATAGTTTGGCATGCCAATAGGGTTCAGTTAGCAGTACTGCACATGGCATTATGCCATTCTGTGATTTCATGGCTTTTAGCCATTCTGACATTGTGTTGATATTTGGCCTTGTGCCTATTGTCATTACAGCTTATTAGCTGTTCTGTTGCACACTGGGAGATGCATATGTGACCGATGGTGTGACGGCACGAGGTACTAGATACCCAGTGCCAGTTTACCCGTTTATCCAGTCCAGTCGTCCAGTATAGGTTACTTGGGCAACCAAAAAGAATGAAAGTGGATAAATTTAACGAAATAATGAATATAACAAGTACAAAACAAGTAAGACATCGATACATTCAATGCATATTTATTTCTGTTATTTCCTTTTTATTTTATTATTGGCACCACTAAGCATTATTGCTTAGCGCGTTGCTTTTGCCACGCGTAGGTTCTGGAGATACTAACCAAGAGCCCAGTAGACCACAGACTGGGTGAGACCTCCTGCAGCTCTGCATAGTGTCCGTGTCACCTCACCATCTTCAGTGCATTGGTAGGACACTAGGTTTCATTTTGGTATTTTGTAACTAACTTTTATTTCCTTTTGTGTAATTGAAACTTATGTAATGTATTTTGATGTTCATGTAAATAATGAAAATTGTGGTTATGAATGGAAAATTTGAGTATTTATTTATTGCTTATATACATGAGTACCATGAGAAATGAATGATTGAGAGATGTTGTTGAAAAATATTGAGATTTTAATGATATTGGAGTTTGAGAATGATTGAATATGATCATTGGAAGTGTTTTTCACAGGTTCCGAAGAACTGTTTTCTCCATTTTTAGCCGGTACTCTGTCGGATTTTCTATAAAATTTTTGGAACCTCAAATAAATTATAATTTCAATAAATGACTTAAATGAATTATATTTCACAAGTTATATTCAAAACTATGATAAAAATTAATTAAGGGAGAATAAAAATGATTAAGATAAAATAGAGTGTTCCAGTACACCGTGTGACATAGCTTACTCGGATACTGTAGACGGGTAAGGGGTGTCACATTTAGTTATTTCAAAGCACGGTTTAGGCGTTTCTGGGCCTAGATTGAGTCCATACCATGCATTGCATTTGTAAGAATCGAGGTGACACTAATGCAGATCTGTTTGTCTTTCTTATTTTGAATAGGATATGGACCCTACATCTCAAAGGGCAATTGAGGAGGAAGTGGAGAGCCATTCTCCACCTTTAGCAGCTGAGACTGGGGGTAGGGGAGAACCTGCTCCGCCAGCTCAAGCAGAGCCTGCTCAGCCTCCACAGGTCGTGTTTCAACAAATGGCCGAATTCTTCAAACAAATGGCTGGAGTAGTGCCACCACCACCACCTCCACAACCGAAATCACACCTGGAAAAATTGAGAAAGTTTGGAGCAGTGGACTTCTTTGGCAAGAGAGAAGATGATTCTGGTAAATTAAAATTGGTTGAATGTAATGAGCAGAAGTTCTAAAACAACTCCACCGCACTCCAGAGCAAAATCTAGAAGTCTGATTCTCATTTGCAAAATGATGCATATGAATGGTGGGATACGGTGTCCAGTGAAGTACAGCCAGAAGTAATAACTTGGGACTTCTTCCTCTCCGAATTTAAGAAGAAATATGTGGGTAGTGTATACCTGGAAGAGAGAAGAAGAGAGTTCATTAATCTAAGGTAGAGACAGCTGACTGTGACTGAGTATGAAAAGGAATTTGTCCGATTAAGCCGCTATGGAAGGGAGATAGTCCCTAATGAGGCCGAAAGGTGTAAGAGATTTGAAGAAGGATTAAATGACAATATAAAGATCATGATCACTGCCTTGGGAATCACCAACTTCACCAAGTTAGTGGAAGCTGCAATAAGAGTTGAAAAAGTAAGAATAAGTGAGCAGACCAGAAGAGAGAGACAGCAGAAGAGGGGCCCAGGTCAGTCTAGTTCATCTCCTACATCTGGGAAGAAGTTCAACGGTCCACCTACACAGAGTTCAGGTCAATCACAAGGTCAGGGTCAGTCTCAGGGGCCCAGGCCACAGTTTACACCTAGGAGAGGTCAGTCCACACCATCAGTGGGTAGCTCTCCAGGGATGGGGTTTAGGGGACCAGCCCCAACATCTTCTACATGTCCACATTGCCTGAAGTGGCATAAGGGGGAGTCTTGGAGAGTGACTGGTGCCTGCTTAAGGTGTGGGTCAACAGAGCATCAGTTGAGGAACTGTCCACGCATAACTACTATAGCTGCTCCAACATAAGGCATGCACTGCCTCGCACCACAAAGGGGTAGGAAATCTGGCAAATCTGAGGCAGTGGGACCATCACAGAGGCCTGCATCTGAGCCAGCAGAGAGGCCTGAAAATAGACCACCTGCCAGAGCTTATGCCATGAGAGTTCAGGAGGAGCAAGAAGCCCTGGACGTCATCAGGGGTACGTTCTCCCTCTACAATACATCTGTGCATGCATTGGTGGATCCAGGATCCACTAATTCATACATCTGCATCAACCTACCCATAGAAAGGGGGATACTAGTAGGGGAGAGTGACCAAGACATTCTGGTCACTAATCCATTGGGCCACAGTGTAGTGGTGAACAAAGTATACAAGGGTTACCCGTTAAGGATTCAGGGGTATGAATTCTCGGTAGATCTAATTGAGTTGCCCTTCCACGAGTTTGACGTGATTTTGGGAATGGACTGGTTGTCATGTCATCAGGCAATAGTTGATTGTAAATTGAAGAGAATTTCTCTGAAAACTTCTGAGGGTAATGAGATCACTGTTGTGGGTGAAAGGAAAGATTTCCTGTCCAATGTTATCTCAGCCACAGTTGCAAGAAGAATGATGAGAAAAGGCTGTGAAGCCTACCTAGCACATGTAGTGGATACTAGGCAGGCTAAGCCAGATCTGTGTGACATATCCATAGTAAAGGACTTCCCAGATGTGTTTCCTGAAGAATTGCCTGGTTTGCCACCAGAAAGGGAAGTCGAATTTGCTATTGAGACACTACCGGGTACAGCACCCATTTCCATTGCTCCTTATAGGATGGCACCCACTGAATTGACGGAGTTGAAAACTCAATTGCAAGAGTTGCTTGATAAGGGGTTCATACGCCCCAGTGTGTCACCATGGGGAGCTCCAGTGCTATTTGTAAAGAAAAAGGATGGGACTTTGAGGTTATGCATCGATTATCGCCAATTGAATAAAGTGACTGTGAAGAACAAATATCCGTTGCCTAGAATTGATGATCTGTTTGATCAGTTGAAGGGAGCAGGAGTATTTTCTAAGATTGATCTCAGATCAGGGTATCATCAGCTGAGGGTGACGGATGCAGATGTGCCAAAGACTGCATTCAGGACCCGATATGGGCACTATGAGTTCCTAGTGATGCCCTTTGGCCTAACAAATGCACCAGCGGCATTCATGGACCTTATGAACCGTATCTTCCATCCACACTTAGATCGGTTCGTAGTGGTCTTTATTGATGATATTTTGGTGTATTCCAAGAACAGTGAAGAACATGATGAGCAATTGAGGATTGTTCTGCAAACCCTGAGAGAAAAGAAGCTGTATGCTAAGTTGTCCAAGTGTGACTTTTGGTTGAATGAGATTACATTCCTTGGACACATAGTGTCAGCTGATGGGATTAGGGTGGATCCCAAGAAAATAGAAGCAGTGATGGAATGGAAGCCTCCCAGGAATACAACTGAGGTCAGAAGTTTCTTGGGGCTAGCTGGGTATTACAGGAGATTTGTAAAGGGATTTTCCTTAATTGCTGCTCCAATGACCAAGCTGTTGCACAAGAATGTCAGATTTGATTGGAATGACAAGTGTCAGACTAGTTTTGAGAAGTTGAAGGCTATGTTGACAGAGGCACCAGTGTTAACACAGCCAGTGTTAGGAAAGGACTTCATGGTCTACAGTGATGCCTCTCATAATGGGTTAGGGTGTGTATTAATGCAAGAGGGGAAGGTGGTCGCTTATGCTTCCAGACAGCTAAGACCACATGAACAAAATTACCCTACCCATGATCTAGAGCTTCCAGCAATTATCTTCGCACTGAAGATATGGAGGCATTACTTGTATGGTGAAAAGTGCTACATTTACACAGACCACAAGAGTCTGAAATATTAGCCAACCCAGAAGGAGCTCAACCTTAGACAGAGGCGATGGATTGAGTTCCTAAAGGACTATGATTGTGTAATTGACTACCATCCTGGGAAGGCAAATGTAGTTGCTGATGCTTTGAGCAGAAAATCCATGACAGCTTTGAGATCATTGAATTCCCGTCTATCTTTGGTTCGAGATGGAGCTATTTTGGCTGAGTTGCAAGTGAGGCCAAACCTGTTACAGCAGATTTTAGATGGGTAGAAGGTAGATGAGAAGCTAAAGGCTATTATGAGAAAAATCCTAGAAGGAAAAGCAACTGACTATGAGGTGAAAGCAGATGGGTGTCTGTACTACAAAGGAAGACTGTGTGTACTAGATGATGGGGAATTAAAAGCCAGTATTTTGAAAGAGGCACATGCCAGTGTTTATGCTATGCACCCAGGAAGTACAAAATGTATCATGATCTGAAACTTCAGTATTGGTGGCCTGGTATGAAGAAGGACATAGCTGACCGTGTGACTAAATGCTTGACATGTCAGCAAGTCAAGGCAGAACATCAAGTTCCATCAGGTTTGCTACAACTTATATGCATACCTGAATGGAAATGGGATCGGGTCACCATGGATTTTGTAAGTGGTCTACCTCTCACCCAGAAGAAACATGATGCAGTATGGGTGATAGTGGATAGATTGACGAAGTCAGCACACTTTCTGCCAGTTAGGACTGACTACTCACTGGAGAAGTTAGCAGAATTATATATTAGTGAGATAGTTAGATTGCATGGAATCCCACTTTCCATCATATCTGATCGAGACCCAAGGTTTACGTCGAGATTTTGGAAGAAGTTGCATGAGTCCTTGGGTACAAAATCGACTTCAAAGACTTGCCATCCTCGACGGATGGGCAATCCGAAAGAGTAATCTGTAAACAATTGAACCAATTGAATTAATACAAATATTGAACTAAAATGATAATAATAACATGAAATATATGTCGTCCTTGAGGATATCTTTGAGGAGTTATGTCATTGAGTTTGAGGAAGTTGGGATAGATACCTCCCATCGCGTAATTTGCATACAACAATAGCTACCAAGCTAGCATCCAAATGGCCCCATATGAAGCAATCGTATGGGAGAAAATGTAGAACTCAGCAGTCTTTGGACTGAATTGGGCGAAGACAACTGGTAGGGCTGCACTGTGAAACAGATCGAGGAGAAAGTAAAACTAATCAAAGCCAATCAAGGTTGCCTGCATAAAGAGAAATCTTATGCCGACCTGAAGAGAAAAGAAATAGAATATGCGGTTGGCGACAAAGTGTTCCTCAAGGTGTCACCGTGGAAGAAGGTATTGAGGTTTAGAAGAAAAGGTAAGTTAAGCCCTAGGTTCATTGGCCCATATGAAATCATTGAACGTGTGGGTCCAGTGGCCTATAGGCTAGCTTTACCACCAGAGCTGGACAAGATCCACAATGTGTTCCACGTGTCTATGCTAAGAAGATACCGCTCAGATCCTTCACATGTCATCTCCATGGAAGAAATTGAAGTACAACCGGATTTGACATATGAAGAAGAACCCATACGGATTCTGGCTCGGGAAGTGAAAGAATTGAGGAATAAGCAGATTCCACTGGTGAAAATGCTTTGGAGGCACCACAACACCGAAGAGGCAACTTGGGAAAGTAAAGAGACGATGAGGCAAGAGTTTCCTCAACTGTTTGCTTCAGGTAAATTTCGAGGACGAAATTTAAATTAGAGGGGAAGAGTTGTAACACCCTCCCGGTAGCAACTCCGTACATTCTACTGTTCTGGTGACCAGTGTCGGTCCGGACAGCTAGAACGATCGGAAAAATATTTAAACTAAAGTGAGGAACCATAATTAACTCAAATATTAATAAGAAAAATTTAGTAAAAATTTTAGAAATAAAATACAACCAAGTTAAACGAGCCGGTGCCCTAACGATGGGTAACCTAGTGAAAAGTTGCGGTTCTCGCAACTAGGAGCCCTAGACCCAGGGGAAAAATCATAAAATAATTTTTGAGACTCCAGAGAAGGGTCATCGAGGTTCCTATGGCATTAGAATGCTAAGAAAATATTTAGAAAAATTTTTCAATCGGTATAGACAATTTTGACCCGTTAAGCCAAACGGAGGGCATTTTGGTCATTTCGCCTTCAGAGGCGATTTTTGGCCGACTTGTCCAGTTAAGTAAATAATTATTATGATCTAAAATATGAATAAATATTACTAAAAAATTAAATTAAAAATGAATAGAAAAAAAAGAAAAAGAAAATGACTTAAATCCCTAATTATGACATCACTATGATGTCATTTAAATGCCCTCCACTAATCACCATTCAACAACACAACTAAAATTCTTTAAAAAGGGAAAAATGACAAATTAAGAAACCAATTTCTGGTTTCTTCTTCTTCATCTAGCCGTGACCCTCTCTTCCATCTCCCTCCATAAAAATTTTCTTTCATCACTTCCATTTCCCATGAATTCTCACTACTAAACCCTAGACATCTTTCATTAAAACTTGTCTATACCTCTTGGGAAAGTGTTTGGCAGCCTAGAAAAAGAAAGAAAGTGAAGTTCAAGCTTGGGAAAATTCTGCTCAAAAAGGTTAGTGCTTATTTATGCATACATCTCTCTTATTCCATGTTAGGAACTTAAAATGAGTATAAAAGTGTAAATTAAATGAAATAAAACTTATGTGTATGTACACCATGGAATTCGGTAGCCCTAAGGAAGGGATAATATTGATTGTTTTGATGGGCTTAGAGTGGACTAGAGATGATGTTTAAAGTATATATATATATATATGGATAATGAATTAGTGTGTTTAACTAAGGTATGTTGTGTGAAATTGAAATGGGGAATTAGGGTTTTGGAGAGAAACTTGGACTTTGCTTATGTAATGGTGAATGAACATTCTAATGGTCAATTAGTGACCATTTGAGGTAAGTTGACCATAATTTGGAGTGAATTATAGCATGACAAACTGATTTGGTATGCTGCCTAGTGAGAGCATCAGGTGTGGCTGTGAGTCCAGCTTGTTTGGACAGCCATAACTTTGGCTGTCTATGTTCAATTGGTGTTTGGCCAATTGGAAATGAAACTAGACACATAATGGCACAACTTTGGTGAAGAAACCATGCCCATAAGACCAAACCAAGTGGACCAAAAACTTGCCCCAATCCGAGTGTCCTGCAACCAGTTTCTGCAGAATGACCAAATGAACAGTGATTGTTCATTTGGCCATAACTCATTGTAGAATGGCCCAATTGACCTGAAAGTTTTACAGCAACAAGTTAAGATATAGACCAACAACTTTCATGAAGAAACCTATCCTAAATTATGACCAGAACCTATCCAACAAGGCAGTTGCAGTCACTGTTCACTGCACTATAGATATGGTCAGTCCAGAAAATTCCAATCCGGCCAGTTGTGGTTTTTGGACCATAACTTGAGCTAAAAAACTCCAAATGGAGTGATTCAAAAAAATAAATTCAACTAGACAAAATAAAAAGCAACTTTCATTTTTATCATTTTCCCAAATTCCCACTGCAACAGCAACTAATGGAATAGTAAAATTTGGGTATGAAAACTGAAAATTCTGCTCTATAAATTTTAAGCTTAGGAATGGTATTGTAAACCAATACCAACAAATTTTAAATGCAAAATGTGGTATGTTGGGAGTGTTAAAACCAATGTACCTATTTTCTATGCAAAAGTCAACATTTTTGTTGACTAATGAAGGGAATAGTACCACCAAAACTTGATATTCAAAAATTGTAAAATTCAAAAGTATCAAATGCCCTAGTATACCTAACAAGATTGGTTTGGATAGTTTGGCATGCCAATAGGGTTCAGTTAGTAGTACTGCACATGGCATTATGTCATTTTGTGATTTCATGGCTTTTAGCCATTCTAACATTGTGTTGATATTTGGCCTTGTGCCTATTGTCATTACAGCTTATTAGCTGTTCTGTTGCACACTGGGAGATGCATATGTGACCAATGGTGTGACGGCCCGAGGTACTAGATACCCAGTGCCAGTTTACCCGTTTATCTAGTCCAGTCGTCCAGTATAGGTTACTTAGGCAACCAAAAAGAATGAAAGTGGATAAATTTAACGAAATAATGAATATAACAAGTACAAAACAAGTAAGACATCGATACATTCAATGCATATTTATTTCCGTTATTTCCTTTTTATTTTATTATTGGCACCACTAAGCATTATTGCTTAGCACATTGCTTTTGCCACGCGTAGGTTCTGGAGATACTAACCAAGAGCCCAGTAGACCACAGACTGGGTGAGACGTCCTGCAGCTCTGCATAGTGTCCGTGTCACCTCACCATCTTCAGTGCATTGGTAGGACACTAGGTTTCATTTTGGTATTTTATAACTAACTTTTATTTCCTTTTGTGTAATTGAAACTCTTGTAATGTATTTTGATGTTCATGTAAATAATGAAAATTGTGGTTATGAATGGAAAATTTGAGTATTTATTTATTGCTTATATACATGAGTACCATGAGAAATGAATGATTGAGAAATGTTGTTGAAAAATATTGAGATTTTAATGATATTGGAGTTTGAGAATGATTGAATATGATCATTGGAAGTGTTTTTCACAGGTTCCAAAGAACTATTTTCTCCATTTTTAGCCGGTACTCTGCCGGATTTTCTATAAAATTTTCAGAACCTCAAATAAATTATAATTTCAATAAATGACTTAAATGAATTATATTTCACAAGTTATATTCAAAACTATGATAAAAATTAATTAAGGGAGAATAAAAATGATTAAGATAAAATAGAGTGTTCCGGTACACCATGTGACATAGCTTACTCAGATACTGTAGAAGGGTAAGGGGTGTCACAGATACGGTTCATAAGGTCCATGAATGCTGCTGGTGCATTTGTTGGGCCAAAGGGCATTCCCAGGAACTCATAATGCCCATACCGAGTCCTGAATGTAGTCTTTGGTACATCTGCATCCTTCACCCTCAACTGATGATACCCTGATCTAAGATCAATTTTAGAAAATACTCCTGCTCCCTTCAACTGATCAAACAAATCATCATTTCTAGGCAATGGATACTTGTTCCTCATAGTCACTTTATTCAATTACCGGTAATCGATGCATAATCTCAAAGTCCCATCCTTATTCTTTACAAACAACACTGGAGCTCCCATGGTGACACACTGGGGCTTATGAACCCCTTATCTAGTAACTCCTGCAATTGGATTTTCAGCTCCTTTAACTCAGTAGGTGCCGCCCTATAAGGAGCAATAGAGATTGGTGCTGTACCCGGCAGTACTTCAATAACAAATTCGACTTCCCTTTCTAGTGGTAAACCATGCAATTCTTCAGGGAACACATCTGGGAAGTCTCTTACCGTGGGTATGTCACACAGATCTGGCTTAGCCTACCTAGTATCCACCACATGTGCTAGGTAGGCTTCACAGCCTTTTCTCATTAGTTTTCTTGCAACTGTGGCTGAGATAACATTTGACAAGAAATCTGTCCTTTCGCCCACAACTGTTATCTCATTACCTCAGAAGTTTTTAAGGAAATCCTCTTCAATTTACAATTAACCATTACCTGATGACGTGACAATCAGTCCATTCCCAAAATCACGTCAAACTCATGGAAAGGCAATTCAATCAGGTCTACTAAGAATTCATACCCCTGAATCCTTAATGGGCAACCTTTGTACACCTTGTTCACCACTACACTGTGGCCCAGTGGATTAGTGACCCGAATGTCTTGGTCACTCTCCCCTACTAATATCCCCCTTTCTACGGGTAAGTTGATGCAGATGTATTAATGAGTGGATCCTAGATCCACTAATGCATGCACAGATGTGTTGTAGAGGGAGAACGTACCCCTGATGACGTCCGGGGCATCTTGCTCCTCCTATGCTGTAACGCCCCTATATTTGGTAGTGCGTTCTATTGTTCCGGTGACCAGTGTTGTCCGAACAGCTAGAATGCCTAGAACTACACTTCGATATGAGTGAGGAGACATAAAATAATAAAATACAAGAAAAGAAAATATAAGAAAAACAAAGGAAAAATGTGACACCCCTTACCCGTGTATAGTATAGCCGAGTAAGCAATGTCACGTGGTGTATCGGCACACTCTATTTTACCTTAATCAATTTTTGTCAAAATTTTTGAATATAATTTATGAAATATAATTTATTTAAGCCATTTATTGAAATTATGATTTATTTGAGGTTCCGGAAATTTTATAGAAAATCTGGCAGAGTACCAGCTAAAAATGAAGAAAACCGTTCTTCGGAACCTGTGAAAAATACTTCCAATATTGATATCTCATCACTCTCAAACTCAAATATCAAAATCTCAATATTTTTCCACCATTCATTTCTCAATCATTCATCTCATTTCATAATCATGTACAAGTCATAGATAGACATTCACTTTTCCATTCACAAATACAATTTTCATTATTTACATGAACATCAAAATATATTACATAAGTTTAATTACATATGAGAAAATAAAAGTTAGATACAAGATACCAAAATGAAACCTAGTGTCCTACCAATGCAGTGTAGAAGGTGAGGTGACACGGACACTATGCAGAGCTGCAGGAGGACTCACCCAGTCTGCGGTCTACTGGGCTCTCGATCAGTATCTCCATAACCTACGCATGGCAAAAGCAACGCGCTAAGCAATAATGCTTAGTGGTGCAATAATAAAATAAAAGAAAATAGCAGAAAATAAATATGCATTGGATGTATATGTCTTATTTGTTTTGTATTTGTATATCCATTTATTTCATTAACTTTGTCCACTTTCATTCATTTGGTTGCCCAAGTAACCTATACTAAACGACTGGACTGCATAAACGGGTAAACTAGCACTGGGTATCTAGTACCTCGGGCCGTCACACCATCGGTCACATATGTATCTCCCGGTGCAAATGTAAGGCTAACAAGTCAGAACAATATTAGGCACGAGGCCAAGTCTCAACACAATGTCAAAATGGCTAAAAGCCATAAAATCACGTAATGGCATAATGCCATGTGCGATCGCTTAATCGAACCCTATTGGCATGCCAAACTATCCAAACCAATCTAGTCAGGTATACTAGGGCATTTTATACTTTTGAATTCTTCAATTTTTGAATTTCAAGTTTTGGTGTCACTATTCACTTCATTGGTCAACGAAAAAGTTGACTTTTGTATAGAAAATAGGTGCATTGGTTTTAACACTCCCAATGTACCACATTTCGCAATTAAAACTTGTTGGAATAAGTTACCAAATCCATTTCCAAGCTTAGCACTAAGGGGGCAGAAATTTCAGATTTTGTACCATAACTTTATTGTTCCATTAGGGACTGTTACAGTGGAAATTTGAGAAAATGGTAAACATAAAAGTTGTTCCTTATTTTGTCTAGTTGAATTTCCTTTTTTGAATCACTCCATTTGGAGTTTTGTAACTCTAGATATGGTCCAAAAACCACAGCTGGCCGGATTTCAAATCTGCAGAATTTACCAAATCTACAGTACAATGAACAGTGATTTCCCCTGCCTTGTTGGATAGGTTCTTGTCATAATTTGGGGTAGGTTTCTTTATGAAAGTTGTTTTTCTATATCTCATCTTATTTCTGTAAAAATTTCAGGTCAAATGGACCATTCTACAGTGAGTTATGGCCAAATGAACAGTTACAGTTCATTTGGTCATTCTGCAGAATGTGCTTGCAGGGTATCCGGATTGGGGCCAACTTTTGGTCCATTTGCTTTGGTCTTTTGGGCATGGTTTCTTCAGCAAAATTGTGCCATTATAAGTCTAGTTTCATGTCCAATTGGCCAAACACCAATTGAACCTACACAGCCAAAGATATGGCAGTCCAAACAGGCTGGACCCACAGCTTCCCTGCTGCTGTCATTAGGCAGCCTACCAATTTGGTTTGTAACACTCTAGTTCACTTCAAATTATGATTAACTTACCTCAAATGGTCACTAATTCACCATTAGAATGTTCACTAATCATTTCATAAGCCAAGTCCAATTTTCACTCCCAAAACCCTAATTTCCCATTATGATTCACACAAGATGCCTTAATTAACTAGCTAATTCACTATCCACATATATATATGCTTTAAACATGATCTCTAGTCCACTTTAAGTCCATCAAAACAATCAACCCTATCCCTTCCTTAGGGCTGCCGAAATTCATGGTAAACATACACATAAATTGTATTCATTTGGCTTACAAATTCTTACTCCTTTTTAAGTCTCTAACATGGAAATAAAGAGTTTTAGATATAAATGTGCACTAACCTCTTGTAGGGTAGAATTTTCCAAGCTTAAACTTCACTTCCTTCCCTTTTCTTGGCTGCCAAAAGGTTATGCAAGGTGCAAGGATGAATTTTAGTGAAAGGAGTAGGAGGATTTATGGTGAAAGGAGGAGAGAAATTGAGCTTGTTGAAGGTGTTAATGGAGATTTGGTGCTAGGGCAATGTTTCGGCTGGTTTGGGGAGGATGAAGGTGGCTGTTGGCTTTTTGATTTCTTTGGTCTTTATTGTCTCTTTTATTAGTTAATTAAATAGTTGTTTAAATGCAATTAGTGGGAACTTTTAATTGACATCACAATAATGTCTTAATTTGCTTTTTATGGATTTTTCTTTTCTTCTTTCTTTACTAACTTCAAATTAATTTTTTCATCAACATTAATTCATATTTTATGTCATAATAATTATTTACTCGACTGAACAAGTCGGCCAAAAATCGTCTCTGAAGGCGAAATGACCAAAATGCCCTCCGTTTGGCTTAACGGGTCAAAATTATCTGTACCGATTGAAAAAATTTTATAAATATTTTCTTGGCATTCTAATGCCATAGGAACCTTAATGACCCTTCTCTGGAGTCCCAAAAATTATTTTATGAATTTTTCCCCGGGTCTAGGGCTCCTAGTTGTGAGAACCGCAACTTCCCTCTGGTTACCCATCGCTTGGGCATCGGCTCATTTGACTTAGTTGTATTTTATTTCTAAAATTTTTACTGAATTTTTCTTATTAATATTTGAGTTAATTATGGTTCCTGACTTTAGTTTAAATATTTTTCCGGACGTTCTAGCTGTCCGGACCGACACCGGTCACCGAAATAGTAGAATGTACGGAGTTGCTACCGGGAGGGTGTTATAACTCTTCCCCTCTAATTTAAATTTCGTCCTCGAAATTTACCTGATGCAAACAGTTGAGGGAACTGTTGCCTCATCATCTCTTCACTTTCCCAAGTTGCCTCCTCGGTGTTGTGGTGCCTCCAAAGCACTTTCACCAATGGAATCTGCTTGTTCCTCAACTCTTTTACTTCCCGAGCCAGGATCCGTAGAAGTTCTTCTTCATAAGTCAAATCCGGTTGTATTTCAATTTCTTCCCTGGAGATGACATGTGAAGGATCTGAGCGGTATCTTCTTAGCATGGACACGTGGAATACATTGTGGATCTTGTCCAACTCTGGTGGTAAAGCTAGCCTATAGGCCATTGGACCCACACGTTCAATGACTTCATATGGGTCAATGAACCTAGGGCTTAACTTACCTTTTCTTCCAAACCTCAATACCTTCTTCCACGGTGACACCTTGAGGAACACTTTATCGCCAACCACATATTCTATTTCTTTTCTATTCAGGTCGGCATAAGATTTCTATCTGTCCGAGGTAACCTTCAGGTTGGCTTTGATTAGTTTCACTTTCTCCTCAGTCTGTTTCACCAGGTCTAGCCCTACTAGTTTATCTTCGCCCAATTCAGTCCAGCACACTGGAGTTCTACATTTTCTCCCATACAGTGCTTCATATGGGGCCATTTGGATTCTAGCTTGGTAGCTATTGTTGTATGCAAATTCTGCCAGTGGGAGGTATCTATCCCAACTTCCCTCAAACTCAATGACACAACTCCTCAGCATATCCTCAAGGACCTGACATATATTTCATGTTATTATTATCATTTCAGTTCAATATGTGTATTTGTTTAATTGGTTTCAATTGTTTACCTGGATTACTATTTCTGATTTCCCATCCGTCTGAGGATAGAAAGCTGTGCTGAAGTGGAGTTGTGTACCCAAGGATTCATGCAACTTCTTCCAAAATCTCAATGTAAACCTTGGGTCTCGATCAGATATGATGGAAAGTGGAATTCCATGCAATCTAACTATCTCACTGATATACAATTCTGCTAATTTCTCCTGTGAGTAGTCAGTCCTAACTGGCAGAAAGTGTGCTGACTTCGTTAATCTATCCACTATCACCCATACTGCATCATGTTTCTTCTGGGTGAGAGGTAGACCACTTACAAAATCCATGGTGACCCGATCCCATTTCCATTCAGGTATGCGTATAGGCTGTAGCAAACCCGATGGAACTTGATGTTCTGCCTTGACTTGCTGACATGTCAAGCATTTAGTCACATAGTCAGCTATGTCCCTCTTCATACCAGGCCACCAATATTGAAACTTTAGATCATTATACATCTTTGTACTTCCTGGGTGCATAGCATATACACTGGTGTGTGCCTCTTTTAGAATACTGGCCTTCAATTCCCCATCATCTGATACACACAGTCTTCCTTTGTAATACAGACACCCATCTGCTTTCACCTCATAGTCAGTTGCTTTTCCCTCTGAGATTTTGCTCATAATAGCCATCAGCTTCTCATCTACCTTCTGCCCATCTAAAATCTGCTGTAACAGGTTTGGCCTCACTTGCAACTCAGCCAAAATAGCTCCATCTCGAACCAAAGATAGATGTGCATTCAATGATCTCAAAGCTGTCATGGATTTTCTGCTCAAAGCATCAGCAACTACATTTGCCTTCCCAGGATGGTAATCAATTACACAATCATAGTCCTTCAAGAACTCAATCCATCGCCTCTGTCTAAGGTTGAGCTCCTTCTGGGTTGGCAAATATTTTATACTTTTGTGGTCTATGTAAATATAGCACTTTTCACTATACAAGTAATGCCTCCATATCTTCAGTGTGAAGATAATTGCTGCAAGCTCTAGATCATGGGTAGGGTAATTCTGTTCATGTGGCCTTAGCTGTCTGGAAGCATAAGCGACCACCTTCCCCTCTTGCATTAATACACACCCTAACCCATTATGGGAGGCATCACTGTAGACCACAAAGTCCTTTCCTGACACTGGTTGTGTTAACACTGGTGCCTCTGTTAGCATAGCCTTCAACTTCTCAAAACTAGTCTGACACTTGTCATTCCAATCAAATCTGATATTCTTGTATAACAGCTTGGTCATTGGAGCAGCTATTAAGGAAAATCCCTTCACAAATCTTCTGTAATACCCAGCTAGCCCCAAGAAGCTTCTAACCTCAGTTGTATTTCTAGGAGGCTTCCATTCCATCACTGCTTCTATTTTGTTGGGATCCACCCTATTCCCATCAGCTGACACTATATGTCTAAGGAATGCAATCTCATTCAACCAGAAGTCACACTTGGACAACTTAGCATACAGCTTCTTTTCTCTCAGGGTTTGCAGAACAATCCTCAAATGCTCATCATGTTCTTCCCTGGTCTTGGAATACACCAAAATATCATCAATAAAGACCACTACGAACCGATCTAGGTATGGATGGAAGATACGGTTCATAAGGTCCATGAATGCTGCTGGTGCATTTGTTAAGCCAAAGGGCATCACTAGGAACTCATAATGCCCATATCGGGTCCTGAATGCAGTCTTTGGCACATCTGCATCCTTCACCCTCAACTGATGATACCACGATTCGAGATCAATCTTAGAAAATACTCCTGCTTCCTTCAACCGATCAAACAGATCATCAATTCTAGGCAACGGATATTTGTTCTTCACACCACTTTATTCAATCGCCAGAATCAATGCAAAGCCTCAAAGTCCCATCCTTCTTTTTCACAAACAAAGACCGGAGCTCCCCATGGTGACACATCTGGGCGTATGAACCCCTTATCAAGCAACTCTTGCAACCGAGTTTTCAACTCCCTCAATTCGATGGGTGCCATCCTATAAGGAGCAATGGAAATGGGTGTCAGACTTAGTGTCTCTATAGCAAATTCAACTTCCCTTCTCGTGGCAAACTAGGCAATTCTTCAGAAATACCTGGAAGTCTCTCATCGTGGGTACATCACTCAAGTTTGGCTTAGCCTGCCTAGTATCCACCACATGTGCTAGGTAGGCTTCACAGCCTTTTCTCATCATTCTTCTTGCAACTGTGGCTGAGATGACATTGGACAGGAAATCTGTCCTTTCACCCACAACAGTGATCTCATTACCCTCAGAAGTTTTTAGAGAAATTCTCTTCAATTTGCAATCAACTATTGCCTGATGACGTGACAACCAGTCCATTCCCAAAATCACGTCAAACTCGTGGAAGGGCAACTCAATTAGGTCTGCCAAGAATTCATACCCCTGAATCTTTAACGGGCAACCCTTGTATACTTTGTTCACCACTACACTGTGGCCCAATGGATTAGTGACCAGAATGTCTTAGTCACTCTCCCCTACTAGTATCCCCCTTTCTACGGGTAGGTTGATGCAAATGTATGAATGAGTGGATCCTGGATCCACCAATGCATGCACAGGTGTATTGTAGAGGGAGAACGTACCCCTGATGACGTCTGGGGCATCTTGCTCCTCCTGAGCTCTCATGGCATAAGCTCTGGCAGGTGGTCTGTTATCTGGCCTCTCTGCTGGCTCAGATGCAGGCCTCTGAGATGATCCCACTGCCTCAGATTTGCCAGATTTCCTACCCCTTTGTGGTGCAGGAGTAGGTCTGTCTGCTTGTGTTGGAGCAGCTGTAGTAGTTCTGCGTGGACAGTTCTTCAGCTGATGCTCTGTTGACCCACACCTTAAGCAGGCACCAGTCACTCTCCAACACTCCCCCTTGTGCCATTTGAAACAATGTGGACATGCAGAAGATGCTGGGGCTGGTCCCCTGAACCCATCCCTGGAGAGCTGCCCACTGATGGTGTGGACTGACCTCTCCTGGGGGTAAACTGTGGCCTGGGCCCCTGAGACTGACCCTGACCTTGTGGCTGACCTAAACTCTGTGCAGGTGGACCCTTGAACTTCTTCCCAAATGCAGGAGATGAACTAGACTGACCTGGGCCCCTCTTCTGCTGTCTTTCCCTTCTGGTTTGCTCACTGATTCTTACTTTTTCAACCTTTATTGCAGCTTCCACTAACTTAGTGAAGTCGGTAATTCCCAAGGCAGTGATCATAATTTTTATGTTGTCATTTAATCCCTCTTCAAATCTCTTGCACCTCTCAGCCTCATTAGGGACTATCTCCCTTCCATAGCGGCTTAATCGAACAAATTCCTTCTCATACTTGGCCACTGATAGCTATCTCTACCTCAGATTAATGAACTCTCTTCTTCTCTCTTCCAGGTATACACTACCTACATATTTCTTCTTAAATTCGGAGAGAAAGAAGTCCTAAGTTACTATCTCTGGCTGTACTTCACTGGACACAGTATCCCACCATTCATATGCATCGTCTTGCAGCAAAGATACAGCAGCTTCCAAGTTTTGTTCTGGAGTACAGTGGAGTTGTTTTAAAACTCTGCCTGTTCTGTTCAACCAATTTTCGGCTGCAACAGAATCATCTTCTCTCTTCCCATAGAAGTCCACTGCTCCAAACTTTCTCAATTTTTCCAGATGTGATTTTGGTTGTGGAGGTGGTGGTGGTGGTACCCCGGCCATTTGTTTGAAAAATTCGGCCATTTGTTGAAATACGGCCTATGGAGGCTGAGCAGGCTCTGCTTGAGCCGGCAGAGCAGGTTCTCCCATACCCCCAGTCTTAGCTGCTGCAGGTGGAGCATGACTCTCCACTTCCTCCTCAACTGCTCTCCGTGATGTAGGGTCCATATCCTATTCAAAATAAGAAAGACAAACAAATCTGCATTAGTATCACCTCGACTCTTACAAATGCAAAGCATGGTATGGACTCAATCTAGGCCCAGAAACGCCTAAACCGTGCTCTGATACCACTAAATGTGACACCCCTTACCCGTGTATAGTATATCCGAGTAAGCAATGTCACGCGGTGTATCGGCACACTCTGTTTTACCTTAATCAATTTTTGTCAAAATTTTTGAATATAATTTATGAAATATAATTTATTTAAGCCATTTATCGAAATTATGATTTATTTGAGGTTCCGAAAATTTTATAGAAAATCCGGCAGAGTACCGGCTAAAAATGGAGAAAACCGTTCTTCGGAACCTGTGAAAAACACTTCCAATATTCATATCTCATCACTCTCAAACTCAAATATCAAAATCTCAATATTTTTCCACCATTCATTTCTCAATCATTCATCTCATTTGATAATCATGTACAAGTCATAGATGGACATTCACTTTTCCATTCACAAATACAATTTTCATTATTTACATGAACATCAAAATACATTACATAAGTTTAATTACATATGAGAAAATAAAAGTTAGATACAAGATACCAAAATGAAACCTAGTGTCCTACCAATGCAGTGCAGAAGGTGAGGTGACACGGACACTATGCAGAGCTGCAGGAGGTCTCACCCAGTCTGCAGTCTACTAGGCTCTCGATCAGTATCTCCAGAACCTATGCGTGGCAAAAGCAACGCGCTAAGCAATAATGCTTAGTGGTGCAATAATAAAATAAAAGAAAATAGCAGAAAATAAATATGCATTGGATGTATATGTCTTATTTGTTTTGTATTTGTATATCCATTTATTTCATTAACTTTGTCCACTTTCATTCATTTGGTTGCCCAAGTAACCTATACTAAACGACTGGACTGGATAAATGGGTAAACTGGCACTGGGTATCTAGTACCTGGGGCCGTCACACCATCGGTCACATATGTATCTCCCGGTGTGCAACAGAACAGCTAACAAGCTGTAAACAATATTAGGCACGAAGCCAAGTCTCAACACAATGTCAAAATGGCTAAAAGCCATAAAATCACAGAATGGCATAATGCCATGTGCAGTACTGCTAACTGAACCGTATTGGCATGCCAAACTATCCAAACCAATCTAGTTAGGTATACTAGGGCATTTTATACTTTTGAATTCTTCAATTTTTGAATTTCAAGTTTTGGTGTCACTATTCACTTCATTGGTCAACGAAAAAGTTGACTTTTGCATAGAAAATAGGTGCATTGGTTTTAACACTCCCAATGTACCACATTTTGCAATTAAAACTTGTTGGAATAAGTTACCAAATCCATTTCCAAGCTTAGCACTAAGGGGGCAGAAATTTCAGATTTTGTACCATAATTTTACTGTTCCATTAGGGACTGTTACAGTGGAAATTTGAGGAAATGGTAAACATGAAAGTTGTTCCTTATTTTATCTAGTTGAAGTTCCTTTTTTGAATCACTCCATTTGGAGTTTTTTAGCTCCAGATATGGTCCAAAAACCACAGCTGGCCGGATTTCAAATCTGCAGAATTTGCCAAATCTACAGTACAATGAACAGTGACTGCCACTGCCTTGTTGGATAGGTTCTGGTCATAATTTGGGGTATGTTTCTTCATGAAAGTTGTTTGTCTATATCGCATCTTGTTTCTGTAAAAATTTCAGGTCAAATGGACCATTCTACAGTGAGTTATGGCCAAATGAACAGTTACTATTCATTTGGTCATTCTGCAGAATGTGCTTGCAGGGTATCCGGATTGGGGCCAACTTTTGGTCCACTTGCTTTGGTCTTTTGGGCATGGTTTCTTCAGTTAAATTGTGCCATTATAAGTCTAGTTTCATATCCAATTGGCTAAACACCAATTGAACCTACTCAGCCAAAGATATGGCAGTCCAAACAGGCTGGACCCACAGTCTCCCTGCTGCTGTCATTAGGCAGCCTACCAATTTGGTTTGTAACACTCTAGTTCACTTCAAATTATGATTAACTTATCTCAAATGGTCACTAATTCACCATTAGAATGTTCACTAATCATTTCATAAGCCAAGTCCAATTTTCACTCCCAAAACCCTAATTTCCCATTATGATTCACACAAGATGCCTTAATTAACTAGCTAATTCACTATCCACATATATATATGCTTTAAACATGATCTCTAGTCCACTTTAAGTCCATCAAAACAATCAACCCTATCCCTTCCTTAGGGCTGCCGAAATTCATGGTAAACATACACATAAATTGTATTCATTTGGCTTACAAATTCTTACTCCTTTTTAAGTCTCTAACATGGAAATAAAGAGTTTTAGATATATATGTGCACTAACCTCTTGTAGGGCAGAATTTTCCAAGCTCAAACTTCACTTCCTTCCCTTTTCTTGGCTGCCAAAAGGTTATGCAAGGTGCAAGGATGAATTTTAGTGAAAGGAGTAGGAGGATTTATGGTGAAAGGAGGAGAGAAATTGAGCTTGTTGAAGGTGTTAATGGAGGTTTGGTGCTAGGGCAATGTTTCGGCTGGTTTGGGGAGGATGAAGGTGGCTGTTGGCTTTTTGATTTCTTTGTTCTTTATTGTCTCTTTTATTAGTTAAATAAATAGTTGTTTAAATTCAATTGGTGGGAACTTTTAATTGACATCACAATGATGTCTTAATTTGCTTTTTATGGATTTTTCTTTTCTTCTTTCTTTACTAACTTCAAATTAATTTTTTCATCAACATTAATTCATATTTTATGTCATAATAATTATTTACTCAACTGGACAAGTCGGCCAAAAATCGTCTCTGAAGGCGAAATGACCAAAATGCCCTCCGTTTGGCTTAACGGGTCAAAATTGTCTGTACCAATTGAAAAATTTTTCTAAATATTTTTCTTGGCATTCTAATGCCATAGGAACCTCAATGACCCTTCTCTGGAGTCCCAAAAATTATTTTATGAATTTTTCCCCGGGTCTAGGGCTCCTAGTTGCGAGAACCGCAACTTCCCTCTGGTTACCCATCGCTTGGGCACCGGCTCATTTGACTTATTTGTATTTTATTTCTAAAATTTTTACTAAATTTTTCTTATTAATATTTGAGTTAATTATGGTTCCTGACTTTAGTTTAAATATTTTTTCGGACGTTCTAACTGTCCGGACCGACACCGGTCACCGGAACAGTAGAATGTACGGAGTTGCTACCGGGAGGGTGTTACAAAAAATAATAGCAAAGAAATGTAACCAAGTTAAACGAGCCGAGAACCCTAGTGATGGGTGACCGCACCGGGAAGTCACGGCGTGGACCATTGACTAGCCCTGGACCGCGGGGAACCCTGGAAAATATTTTTAGGACTTAAATAAACACCTATTGAAGTATAAATACAATTAGAAATATCAAAGAAAAATTAGTTAATTAGTACAAAGAAAAGTGAGAAATCGAAAAACGGACAAAACTCGGTGTTACCGAAAAATCGAGAATGCAACCTGAACAGGGGCATTGTGGTCATTTGATACCCCGAGTTGTCTTTTAACTTAAATGTCCATTAAAAATACATGATATTACACTTGAAAAATGTCATGAAAAATTAAATTGGTGGTACCTAAAGTAAATAGCAAAAATTGGGAGCTTAATGTGAGAAATTGGGAATTTAAGATTAAATAAATATTTAATCACACATAGTGCTCCACTAACTCACCTAAGTGGACCACTATATCCTCATTTTTGGACAGATTGTCATCTTCTTCAACCTTCTCAAACAGCAGCCGATTTGCTCCCAAGAAGAACTCAATGGCCAAAGCTTCCAAGCTCCATGCATGAACTCCAATCTTCACTTTCAAGCCATAATTTCTTGTAAGTCTCACCATTAAAAGTGATCCTTACACAATGGGCAGTAGATAGGCAGCAAGAAGACCAAGTTTTGGAGAAGTTTTGAAGAATTTCCAAAGTGGTAAGTTTGAGTTTTTTATTATTGTTTTATTAAAGTTTGTAAGGATGTTATGGGTACTTGATTTATGAAGAAATTTTTTAGGTTTGATGTTTAAAGGGGATGTGTACTTTTGGCAGCCATGGAAACACTTTGAGGACAGCTTATTCTTGCTTCTAAATGGTAGATTAAAGGATTGATTAAATATATATTGTGTAGGAAATTATTTGGGTGATGTATACTTAGTATATGTGAATGTGTATTGAAATTTGAATGCTTGGAAATTATGGGAATGTAATGCATGAAATGGCAGCCTGGTTTGGTGAACCATAAGGATGTTATTTCATGTTTGGATTATGGAATATTAATGTTGAATTGTGTTGGTTGTTATGGAAGTTTGGGTATGTGTGTGATGGTGTGAAGTTGGACATGTAAAAGTGTTATGGTTAGGTGATTGAATTATTGTAAATTTGGTTGAAAAATTCTGTACTAAATGGTGCACATTGAATATAATTGTAAGCTGCCAAAATGACCTATAATATGTTGTGAATTATGTTTAGGTTATGATACAACCAGAATTGGCTTGAATGTTGAGTTTGGTAAGTGTTAAAAGTGATCCTTGATGTGTATGAAAGAAATGCAATAAGGCAGTTTGTGTTTTAGGCCTAGAACTTTAAGTGTGTGGCTCCAATTGGTATGAGACCAATTGGAGGTGAAACTAGACACAAAATGTGCCAACTTTCATTAAGGAAGCTTGTCAAAATTCTGCTTGCAAGGTAGATTGAAAAATGACCAAATCCGGATTAAGTGCAAATAAGGCCTGAAAATTGACCATTTGGGCAACAGTTAGTATTTAGGCCATAACTCACTCAAAATAGGTCCAATTGACCTGAAATTTTGACCATGAATAGTTAAGACCTATATCTGCAGGTCTTATGAAGACACCAAAGCCCAGAAATGACCATAAGGAAGTCAAAAAGCTTGCAAAGCTTGCACAAGTTCGGGTCCAAAAACTGGCCGAACCTAAAATGACCTAAAGTGACCTATAGTGACCAATTTTGATGCATTTTGACCAGCAATAGTAAAATGACCATAACTTGGTCTACATAACTCAGAATGACCTGAAATTTTGCCCCGGATGCAATAAGACATAGATTTACAAGTTTGTAGTTTTGACCAAAACTCGAAAACAGAGGAAACTAGGTCATCCGGTTAGGTCAAACTAGTATCCCGGAATCCAGCAAATTGCAAGATACATGGAAATGAATTTGGCAACATGTACCAACCCTAAAAGACTATTGAATGTGACATATTAGTAACATTAAAACCTAATTTACCTAGAACGCATCGAGGGTCGACATATTAGGTTGACTAAGGAAATAATAGAATTCGATAAATTAATTATTGAACCTTATTCTTAGAGACAGTTTAAATGAGTACTGAAACACTTCAAATTGTGTTTCTCAGTTAGCAAAGACTCAGGGAAGGGGAAGGAAACACTGAGTCAGAGCTAAGAGACAGTTATCAAAGGTTTGTGCACAACTAGTTTTTAATTGATTTTGTTTTGAATATTTCATATGATTAAATGACATATTTTTCTTATGTATTATGTTCAGCAAGCATTGGATTTAATTCAATGATTATTGAAATTGTTATAGTATGTATGAATTTAGCTTTGTGAAATGGTATTTCCACAAGTATTAAGCATTGTTATGGATTGAATAAATTATGGTTTGAAAAATTGTGATAGAACGTGTTTTGAATTGTGATGGTACTTTTCATGGAAAAATGCAAATTTATGATTTGAATTGTGATGAGCATAAAAATTATTGGATATTGGAATTGACTTTGAATCGAATTATACTGTGATTTATGCTCACTAAAAGGATTGTGATATTGTTTTATATCTCACTATAGATGCTTGACTAGGTTATTACCCGTCTCTCTCATTTGTTGAGAAGACAATGGAGTTAGTTGTGTTTTGATTACCATGGTACGTGTACAGGCTTAGATTTTCCTCTGATTTGAGGTTAGATCTAAGTTTATTTTGTTGTTATGGCCCTTGCGGAAGATTCATTATTGTGATGGTACTGTGCACGATGATTCGACCTCCCTGACCATAGGGAGTTAGAATCACATCGAATATGGCCCTTTCGGATTAGTCTTGCATAGTTAGTGAGATAAAGAATGATTTTTGAGATACAGCATGGTTTTTGAGATACAGAATGGCTTTTGAATGGTAAAGAATTGTGATTTCAATTATGATTTATGTATAATTGATTTTGTTGGGATTACCTAAATGGTTAGTTATGATTTGATAAATTGAATTTCATGATCGAAGTCATTTTATACAAATGATTCACATTATTGGCAATGAATATTTAGAGTTTTGGAATTTGATGAGTATTCAGATTTCCAAATTATTTACTATAAATTTTGTCAATGTATATTGTACTATGTTTTAAATTATAGTCGTGCACCACTGAGTTCACCACTCAGCGATAGCTTTGAATGCTGTCGCAGGTAAGAAGACCATAGAGCAGTGAGTAAATTTCTTTGAAAATACATTCAGATCAGCTCCAGGTATATCATAGGTATACCCATGTACATAGGTTTTGATGTATGCATGTAATAATATGTATGTAAATTATTTGAGCAGTTGTATAAAAACTCTTGTAAAACATTTTGGTATGTAATTAAATGTAAATTATTGTAAATATAAAGTTGAGATTTCATTTACTTGAATAGTTTTGTATTATAAATTTTGAGTCTTGTAATCAATGAAATGTTTCTTTATGATGAGAGTAGTTTGAAAATGAATTGATTGTTTATTGAGAATTGAATTGTGAATTGAAATGAAGTTATTGAAGTTGTATTTGAGAAAACATATTAGGAGCATTTTCTTTTGCAGGATTGAAGAACTGTTTTCTCAAAATACAGCCGGCACTTTGCCGAAATTTTGAAAAAACTTTTATAACACTAGATTTTAATCGATGATTTAAATTTCACAAAAATTGTTTTAAAATCCCTTGTAGTATATCTAATGGGTTATCGGTAGGCGAAGTACGGTAATTCATTAGGTGTACTATGGGATCATGTTGCATCTTACAGGGGAGTAGGGTGTGACATATGCTCTCATGGCATAAGCTCTGGCAGGTGCTCTGGCCTCTGGCCTCTCGGCTGGCTTAGATGCAGATCTCTGTGATGGACCAACTACCTCAGATTTATCGGACTTCCTACCCCTTTGACGTGCAGGCGTGTCTATTCGCCAGGCCGGAGCGATTGTGGCGATTCAGATGGATGGGCCTTTAACTGATGCTCTGTTGACCCACACTTAGGCAGGCACCCGTCACTCTCCAACACTACCCCTTATGCCATTTCAGGCAATGTGGACAAGCAGAAGATGCTGGGGCTAGTCCCCTGAACACTATTCCTGGAGAGCTGCCCACTGATGGTGTGGACTGGCCTCTCCTAGGTGTGAACTGTGGCCTGGGCCCCTAGGACTGACCTTGACCTTAAGGCTGACTTGAACTCTGAGTAGGTGGACCTTTGAACTTCTTCCCAGGTGTAGGAGATGAGCTAGACTTACCCGAGCCCCTCTTCTACTGTCTCTCTCTCCTGATCTGCTCACTTATTCTGACTTTCTCAACTTTTACTGCAACTTCTACTACTTGGTGAAGTCTGTGATTCCTAAAGCACTTATCATTATCTTTATGTTGTCATTTAGCCCCTTTTCAAATCATTTACACCTCTCGGTCTCATTAGGGACTATCTCCCTTCCATAATGGCTCAGTCTAACAAATTCTTTTTCATACTCTGCCACTATTAGCTGTCTCTACCTCAGGTTAATAAATTCTCTTCTTCTCTCTTCCAGATATACACTACCCATATACTTCTTTTTGAACTTTGAGAGGAAGAAGTCCTAGGTTATTAGTTTTGGCTGCACTTCACTAAACACTGTATCCCACCATTGATATCCATCATCTTGCAGTAGAGATACAGCAGCTTCTAAGTTTTGCTCTAGAGTGCAGTGGAGTTGTTTTAAAACTCTCCCTGTTCTATTCAACCAGTTTTCAGCTGCAACAGAATCATCTTCTCCCTTGCCAAAGAAATCCACTGCTCTAAATTTTCTCAGTTTTTCTAGATGGGATTTCTACTATGGAGGTGGTGGTGGTGGCATTACCCCTGCCATTTGTCTGAAAAACTCGGCCATTTGCTGGAACATGGCCTATGGAGGCTGAGCAGGCTCTGCTGGAGCTGGTGGAGCAGGTTCTCCACTACCCCCAGTCTCAGTTGTTGCGGGTGGAGCATGACTCTCTACTTCCTCCTCAATTGCCCTCTGTGATGTGGGGTCCATATCCTAATCAAAACAACAAAGACAAACAGATCTGCATTAGTGTCACCTCAACTCTTACAAATATAGTAACACCCTCCCGGTAGCAACTCCGTACATTCTACTGTTTCGGTGACCGGTGTCAGTCCGGACAGCTAGAACGTCCGGAAAAATATTTAAACTAAAGTCAGGAACCATAATTAACTCAAATATTAATAAGAAAAATTTAGTAAAAATTTTAGAAATAAAATACAACCAAGTTAAACGAGTATGTTCTAATAGGGGTAACTTAGAGGGAAGTTATGTTTCGCAACGAGGAGCCCTAGACCCGAGGGAAAAATTATAAAATAATTTTTGGGACTCCAGAGAAGGGTCATTGAGGTTCCTATGGCATTAGAATGCCAAGAAAATATTTAGAAAATTTTTTCAATCGGTACAGACAATTTTGACCCATTAAGCCAAACGGAGGGCATTTTGGTCATTTCGCCTTCAGAGGTGATTTTTGGCCGACTTGTCCAGTTGAGTAAATAATTATTATGACATAAAATATGAATTAATATTGATGAAAAATTAATTTGAAGCTAGTAGAAAAGAAAAGAAAAGAAAAATACAAGAAAATGCCCATTTATGACATATGATGATGTCATTTACTTTCTCCCAACCAATCACCATTCAACAAGCTTTCTTAAATCACTTAAAAGAGACAAATGGACCTAAAAATTCTGCTCTTCTTCTTCTTCTTCTTCCTTCAATACGTGACCTCTCTTCCATAGCTAAGTATATTCAAGCTTTTCAAAGCTTGATTCACCCATTTCTACCCAACAAAATCATAACCTAGCTTCACAAAAATTTAACCTAGCAACTTGAGTAACCTCTAGGCAGCCAAAAGAAGAAGAAAGAAGGAGTTTGGGTAGTTTGAAATTCTGCTCTATTCAAGGTTAGTGCCTATTTACACTTAAATCTCTTTTAATCCATGTTAAAGACTTAAAGTGAGTAAGGTTTTGTGAATTAAATGAATGAAATCTATGTATATGTACCCTATGAATTTTCGGCAGCCCTAGGAAGGAATGAGTTTGATTGTATTAATGGACTTAGAGTGAATTGGAGATTATGTTTAAAGTGTATACACATATATATATATACAAAGAATGAAAGAGTTAACTAAAGAAATTGTGAAAACCATGACTTTGAGCTAGGGTTTAGGAGTGAAAATTTGACTTTGCTTATGAAATTGTTAAAGAACATTTTAATGGTCAATTAGTGACCATTTTAGGTAAGTTGACCATAAGTTGGATTGAAATATAGCATGGCAAAGTGAATGTGTAGGCTGCCTAAGGACAGCAGCAGAGTGATTGAAATTTCAGTCCACTTGGACTGCCATATCTTGGGCTGTGTTGGTCCAATTGGTGTTTGGCCAATTGGACACGAAACTAGGCTTATAATGGCACATTTTTTCTGAAGAAACCATGCCCAAAAGACCAAAGAAAGAGGACCAAAAGTTGGCCCCAATCGGGATACCCTGCAACCAGCACCTGCAGAAATGACCAAATGAACAGTAACTGTTCATTTGGCCATAACTCACTATAGAATGGTCAAATTGACCTGAAATTTTTACAGCAACAAGGTAGGATATAGACAAACAACTTTCATGAAGAACATCACCTCAAATTATGCCATTAACCCATTCAAATTATTGGGCAAAGTTAAGTTATCAAACCTGCAACTCTGCAGATTTTCACTTGAGCAGTAATGTTTGGTTAGCTATAACTCTCTGTAGAAAACTCAGATTTAGGCGATTCTTGAACCGATGGAAACCTAAGGTATGGTAGAAGATTTCATATGAAGAAAGTTAGACCAAATTATGAACTTAACTTGATCAAATTACTGACCAAAGTTGGACTAAAAATCGCTGCACTCCAAAATCTCAAAGCATGAATAAGGCACGTGAACAGTAAACTTAGTTTGGCCATAACTTAAGCTACAAAACTCCAAATAGAGTGATTAAAAAAAGGAAATTCAACTAGCCAAAATAAGGAACAACTTTCATGTTTACCATTTCCTCAAATTCTTACTGCAACAGTGCCCAATGGAACAGTAAAGTTGGGTTACAAAAATTGAAAATTTTGCTTCTCTTGGTTTAAGCTTAGAAATGGTACTAATGCTTAATGCCAACAAGTTTTAAATGCAAAATGTGGTACATTGGAAGTGTTAAAACCAATGCAACTATTTTCTATGCAAAAGTCAACTTTTTGTTGACCAATGAAGTGAATAGTAACACCAAATTGAAATTCAAAATTTGAAAAATTTAAAAGTATCAAATGCCCTAGTATACCTAACTAGATTGGTTTGGATAGTTTGGGATGCCAATAGGGTATTGTTTTAGTAGTACTGCGAAAGGAAAGGCTTTGTGCCTTTATTCATGGCTTTATGCCCGTATCCATGGCTTTTATGCCCGTATTCATGGCTTTTATGCCCGATTATGTGATATCATAGCTTTTAGCTATATTATATTTTGCATATTATATTTTCTTGTATTATTGGCACCACTAAGCTTTATGCTTAGCGCGTCGCTTTTACAACATGTAGGTACTGAAGATTTGGATAGAGGGCCCAGTAGACCACAGATTCGGTAAGGTAGTTCACAGTTCTGCATAGTGTCTGTGTCACCTCACCGTCAGCAGTGCATTGGTAGGACACTAAGTGTCATTTTGGTATTTTGTAATTGATTTTATTTTCTCATGTGTAAATGAACTTACGAAATGTAATTTGATGTTCATGTAAATAATGCAAAATTGTGTTTCTAAATGGAAAAGTGAATATTGATTTGTAACTGTTACATGACTATCAAATGTGATGAATGATTGAGAAATGAATGGTTGAAAAATGTTGAGATTTTGATAAATGGAATTGAGATGATTGAATATGAATATAGGAAGTGTTTTTCACAGGTTCCGAAGAACGGTTTTCTCCATTTTTAGCTGGTATTCTGCCGGATTTTCTTTAAAATTTTCGGAACCTCAAATAAATAATAATTTCGATAAATGGCTTAAAATGAATTATATTTCACATGTTATATTCAAAATTATGATAAAAATTAATTAAGATAAAATAGAGTGCTCCGGCACACTGAGTGGCATTGCTTGCTCGGCTACACTGTAGTCGGGTAAGGGGTGTCACAAATACAATGCATGGTATGGACTCGATCTAGACCCAGAAACGCCTAATCCGTGCTCTGATACCACTAAATGTAACGACCCTTACCCATCTACAGTGTAGCCGAGCAAGATATGCCACACAGTATACCGGAACACTATATTTTATCTCAATTATTTTTATCCTTCCTTAATTTATTTCTTCATGGTTATGAAGTGCAATTTGTGAAATTTAACTCAGTTAAGTCATTTATAGAAATTATAAATTCATTGGAGGTTCCGAAAATTTTATAGAAAATCCGACAGAGTACCGGCTAAAAATGGAGAAAATAATTCTTCGGAACCTATGAAAAAACACTACTAAATATTCATCCATATTCTCAAACTCCAATAACCATCAACATGGTCTCAACAATTTTCAACAATTTCTCATCAATTTCTCAAACTTTCCAATCATTCAATTCATATCATATTTATACTCAAATCATAAATAAATACTCAATTTTCATTTATGAACACCAATTATAGATACTTTCATTAATACATAATCACATGAGTTTCAATATACATGACAAAATAAAATTTTAATTACAAAATTTACAAAAAATATAATACGCAAAATACAAAATGTAGCCTAGCATCCTACCAATGCACTGTAGCTGAGAGGTGACACAGGACACTAGCAGATCTGACTCTCACCCTGACTGGGGTCCACTGGGATCGCGCTCTGTATCTCCAGTACCTACGTGTAGCAAAAAGTAACGCGCTAAGCAATAATGCTTAGTGGTGCCAATAATAAAATAAAGAGAACTAAAAAGAAATAAATACGCAGTGTGTATATTGACGTCTCATGCAGACAAATTTTTGGTAATTATTTATAGTCTTATTTATTTGGTACTTGTTATATCCATTATTTCATTAAATTTATCAACTTTCATTTTTGGTTCCCCAAGTAACCTATATTAGATGACCGGACTAGATAAACGGGTAAACTGGCACTGGGTACCAAGTACCTCGGGCTGTCACACCATCGGTCACATATGTATATTTCGGTGTGCAACAAAACAGCTAATAAGCTGTAATAATTATTAAGCACAAGGCCAAGTATCACCATAATATCAGAATGGCTAAAAGCCATAAAATTACAGAATGGCATAATGCCATGTGTAGTACTGCTAACTGAACCATATTGGCATGCCAACCTCTCCAAACCAATCTTACTAGGTGTACTAGGGCACAATACCAAGTTATTGATTGAATTTTCATGCTTTACATGTAAGGTTACTATTCATTTTACTCTTTAGGTCAAATTATTGACTTTCTAATGCATAATAGCTACATAAGTCCTAATCACATTAATTTACCACATTTTGGTTCCCAAAAGTGTTGGCATTAGTTGCCAGCTCATACTTCTAACCAATGGTGAATAAATCAGAAATTTCAGTTTTGGAGGCTACAGATTACTATTCTATTAGGCCATTCTACAGTGAGAATTTAGCCAATTGTTCTTCATGAAAGTTGTTCCTTATTGTGTCTAGTTACATTTCTTTTTTTGAATCATTCCATTTGGAGTTTTGTAGCTCAAGTTATGGCCTAAACACCATAACTGGCCGGATTGTAATTTTTCCAGAATTTCTAGGTAGAATCAATTCTGCAGTTTTTGTATACTGACTGGAGGTCAGTTTTTGGATATATTATGGTCAAAATTTTGGTTTATTTTCATAAAAGTTGTAGGGCCATGTCTCAGCTTTCTACTGGTAAAAATTCAGGTCAATTGGACCTTTCTACACTGAGTTATGACCAAATGAATGAACACTGTTTATTTGGTCATTTTCCAGGGACTGCATATTGGTCACCCAGATTAGGTCAATTTTTAGAGCCACTTGGGTTGGTTTTCTGGGCAGGGATCCTCCACCAAAATTGTAGCATTATGTATCTAGTTTCACCTCCAATTGGCCTTGTACCAATTGGAGCTACACAAGTTCAGTTAAGGCACTCCAAACACACTGGACTCCAAGAGTCCAGACTGCAGCACACAAGACAGCCTACCCTTTCCAACATTCAATGACTCAATTCGCTTCATATTCAATTTAAAGCTTACCAAATGGTCACTATTTGACCATTAAAATGTTCCTACACCATTATAAGAGCAAAACCTCAATTTGCTCAAAACCCTAAATTCTCAATTTCTCTATTCTTCCATTAACTTACAATTTAATGTACTAAATGTTATGTTCATATCAAGGGCAGCTTATATACTCATTTAATCCAAAAAGAAATCATCAAGACCCTAATAAGCCCATGGCTGCTGAAATTTGTAAAAATTCAACAGTGTAAAATTTATTTAAATTAGCTAAATTTCACTCTCAATTAATGTTCTCCATGATGTATACACAAAATAATTAAGATTAATTAGAACTAACCTTGATTTAGCTAATTCCCAAGTTTGCAAAACCCTCTTTTTCCTTCTTTTTTTTGCTGGTTAGAGAGAGTTAAAGGGGTGAGGAAGAGGTTTTGTGAAGCAAGTTTAAAATTTGATGGTGGTTCATCAAAAATTTCTAGGGAGAAGTTTTGATCAACAATAGTGGGAGGGGGAGAGAGGAAGTAGCAGGCTGAAATGGAAGATGGTAGCAGATTTGTGTTTGTTTTTACTTCATTTTAGTTGTATTTATCTCATTTTAATTGGTTTGTCAATTTCTTATTGGTGGGAAGGTTTTTAATTATGTCATTCTATGTCATAAATCTAATTTAATTCCATTTTCCTTTTACTTTGTTTTCTTATTTTCATTTCTCATTTTTAATTACACTTCTAGCAATATTTATTCATATTTTAGATCATAATAATTATTTATTTAACTGGAAAAGTCGGCCAAAAATCATCTCTGAAGATGAAATGACTAAAATACCCTCTGTTTGGCTTATTAAGCCAAAATCGTCTGTACCGATCTAAAAATTTTTCTAAGCATTATCTTGGCATTCTAATGCCATAGAAACCTCAATGACTCTTCTCTAGAGTCCCAACAATTATTTTATGAATTTTCTCCCAGGTTTAAGGCTCCTAATTGTGAGGACCGCAACTTCCCAATGGGTTACCTATCAATAGGGTACCGGTTCATTTAACTTGGTTGTATTTTATTTCTAAAATTTTTCCTAAATTTTTCTTATTAATATTTGAGTTAATTATGGTTCCTCACTTTAGTTTCAATATTTTTCCAGACGTTCTAGCTGTTCGGACCGACACCGATCACCTGAATAGTAGAATGTACAGAATTGCTACAATGAGGGTGTTACAGAAGAGTTCCAAACAGAGTACGACTGCAGATTCCACTACAGAGGCTGAGTACGTTGCTGCATCAGATGCTGCAAAAGAGGCTATTTGGATATAAGGAACCCTGGTCTCACCAGAAATCCAAACACATAGAAATGCACTATCACATTATTAGAGAGATAGTTGGGCGAGGCAATATAGCCATGTAGGAAAATAGCATCAGCTGAAAATCCAGCTGATCAATCATAAAGCCTATGTCACAAGCTCAGTTAGATCGACATCTTGAGAAGATGGGTCTAAGATATTGTAATGAATGGCTCTAGTGCTAGTGGGAGATTGTTAGTAGTATGCCCTAGAGCATATCATTTAGTATGTATCTTGCACATATTTTATTAATAAAAAGGCAATTTTACTTTTTCGTTTATATAATGTATTTATGTGTAATAGAAAAGGTCCATTGATATTTTATTAAAAGTTCTATTCTTATGTTGTTAAGAATATGAGTGACAGTGTTTCTAGCACAAAGTATCATAAATTGGTTCACAATCAAGGATACTTCACAATAAGGATATGAGTTATCCAGAAAGATTGTAATCATGTTTGTTCTCAAGTTATTTATATGAGATGTAAATAAGATGGAATGGTGAGTCTTATGCCATATAACAAACATGATAGGCACTTATAAATGATAAGTAGGCCGAACCAGTGACACTTATGACAAGCACGAAGAGTTTACTCTTGTTAATGCATTGTCATAAATCATATCAGTGCGTATAATCTTTAGACCCGAGATAGCACAGTTATCTTGTATATAGATGGTTTGAGTTTGATACTGCTTTCATACTTGTACTGTGTATGGGTATATAGGCATGTGTTGGCTCCTACCAGTTATGTATGGAGATAGGTGTTGATCAAGAAGGAATCTGTTACCCTAAGTAAATAGGGATAAAATCCTATGTTCATTTAATTGTTCTTGATGTTTCAAGTTCCTAGCGAGGACAGACAGATTTAATCAAAAAAGAGTTTCTGATGAGAAAATCTTTTTAATCAAGAATTGGAATTAAAAGAAAACATAATATTCATAGCAAATGGGGTTTGACATAAACCATGAATCCAACTGTACTTGGGATTTTATAACAGAGAGATTTTAGTGCATAGTAACATATGATTATAGGTTCATTTAAGGCATTCCTTATTACTGATTGGGTGGCCATGGCATGCTATGCTAGGTGTTAACCATGGTCTATGAGGTGCCTAAAATGATTTAGAGAAATCATTTATGGTAAGAAAAAAAGTCTTGATGATATTAAGGGTTGATATCATATCTCATTGCCAATTAGTAATGAGCCTAGTGAGTCACACACATACACAAGTAATCACCAAGTTAAATGTGATTTAATTAATTAGTTAAAGAGTTTAACTGATTAATTAAATAGGTTTTGTTTGTAATTAGATTGCAAAGTCCCTAGCATGGCTTGAAACCAAATCTAGGTTACTGGATGTATAGTATAAGTTAAATTTATATTTAAAGTGTTTAAATATGAATTTAATTATAAGAAATTAATTAATAAAGATTAATTAATTAATTTATATTTTATATAAATTGATTGAAAGATGAGAAATAATTATTTTGAGTTGAGAACTCAAAATTACAACACAAGGATAATTTGGTCATTTTCACAGGGTGACATGTGGCACCATGAGATAGTGACACATGGCATCATGATTTATCATTTTTTTTTCCTATCAGGCATGATATCAAAGTCAAGATTAAACTTAGCTTTGACACTTGGCTTAATGTGATTAGGTCAATTAAAATTAAGATGTAATCAGAAGATGACATGTGGCAAGGGTTTTAAGTGATGACCTAATTATAAAAGGGAAAAAATGAAAGAATAAAAATGCATTCTGATTTTTCTAAAGAGGTGACGCCACCCATAAAGCTCTCTTCCTCTCTTCTTCTTCTTCTCTCATCAATTCAAAGAGAATTGCCTATATTCTCTTAAATTAAAATTGCTAGAAATTGTTTCTAGTGTCCTATATACATCTACAACCTCTCTAAAGGTAAATCCCTAATTTCTAATTGGTTGGCAAGGCTTGAGAAGCTGGTTTAGGGGCTGCCCATTGGTGATCTTGGTGTGGACAAGCTAGAGGGACAATATTTGGGGTCCTAGGTGCTTCACAAAGGTACTAATCACATCTATAGTGCATCAAAAGGTTAGTGCACATATTCTTGTATCAATCTAGGGTTCTAATGAATTAATTTATTAATTCTAAAATCTTAAATGGCAAATGTAGATCCTAATACATATTAAAAGTGTTTTAATATGCAATTGAACATTGAAATCAATTAGGTACATAATGAATCTTGTATTATGCATGAGACCCTAAAAGAACATTTTTGAATTCAATGTTCTAATCTAATAATTTTCATACTTCCGCTCCTTCACCTCTCTCGTCCTATTTTACATCAAAGATTCAAAAAAATAGAATAGAGATCTTTGTTCTAGCAAACCTTAAAGCTTCTGGGTAAGCATTTATTTTCTCTACAATATCTTTTTGCTTCCTGATTGTCTTTTTAGGAGTAGGGGGAGTATAAATGAGGGTTTGGTTATTATTGGTGTAAGTTAGGGTTTTGGGTAAACTTAATAGGAGATTCATAAGATAAATGAGATTTAACTAAGTTATTTATAGTTGCAGTAATGTATAATAACTTGAGAAGAAAGATGGGATTTGGTTTAGTGTTTTAGGTTTCAAAGTTGGCAAACATAAACTGAGATTTATATGTTGTGTTTTGTAGCTTTGACGGTCAAAAGTAAACTTTCTGTGGCCGAAGTACATAAACAGCAGCATATACGGTGCATGGCATATTCAACCGTCAAAAATCCACCTTTCAACTAGCAAACATCCTTGAGAACATAAATTAATGTCTTTATACTATTCTTTCAAATATATTATACCTTATTAATAAAACTCCTATTAAATCTTATACACTTGGAGATGAGACACTAGAAGAGTGACCATTGACCAATGTAAATAGTGAATATAGTGAGGAAAAGATTTGCATAAGTAGGCCCAAGGCCAGTATGAACTGTATTGTTATTGGGTTTCTCAGATATCAAATGTAGTAAAGTACATAATGGAAAAAAATTTAAAATTTTAGAAATCTAAAATGAAAAACAATTATGTACTTTTTAATTAAAGTCAAATTAATCCTTAATTAATAAAATAATATTTTTCTTAATTTATAAATATTAAAATTATATATTATGTTTTATTAAAATAAAATTTAAAACGAAAAGAATTGAAGAACATAATAAACAAAAATTATTTAATATTAAAATTACTATTTTCAATATTTTATTATTAAAAATTAGAGAAAATAATAATTTAATTTTTTTGGGCAAAAAAATTCTATTTGACCTTAATTAGAAGGTTATGTGCTTATTTAGCACCAAACTTGATTTTGAGTTTATTTAAAGGGCAAGAGAGCTAGAATATTTTTTTTTTCAAACGCAAGACAGTAAGAATGCTAGCACCTTTTGAGAGAGAGAAGGTTGAGCTGCTAGAACTTTTCCAATAACATTTTTTTTTGTCCTTCTTTCACACACTAGTCTCTTGTCTTTCTCTACCTACCTCCCAAAACTTCTTGTAATTACCAAATTAACCATTAAGTCGGTTAATTACATGATCAACCATTTGGGAGATTATTATTTTTTTACACGTGCATTGCCCATGCATCTTGTTATTTTTAACTCGTGTGTCTTTACTATTTTTAATTAAAATTTTAAAAATAATAATTTTGAATTAAAATATAATTATTATTCATTGAATATATTATTTTCAATACATAACACAACTGATTCTATATAATTTATTAAAAAAATACAAATATAATTATCATATTGAAATTTTGAAAAAAAAATAATTAATGAAAAATTAAAAGTTTTAATCATTATCAAAGTATAACTTTTAATTATTATAATTCTTGAAATATATATCCAAAAAATGAAAAGAGAATGCCATAAACACTTTATTGAGAATACTATAAATATATATATATATATTTTTTGTGAAATGATTAGAAATTGATTTATATTATCTTATAAGTAAAATTATAAATTAAAATTAAAGTTTATTTCCACATGCATATGTTAACCAATTATGGATAAAAAAAAATGCTAAAAAATTGCTAGCACTCTTTGAAATATAATGTTACAAAAAAATATAAATATTTTGATAGTTAGATATTTCATTTTTACCATTAAAAAAGAATAAATATATATTATTTAAATATAATTTCCTTTTTTAAGCAAACTTCCCTTTCTTAAACTTTAATATTTTTTTATATTCATCATCTATAATATGTATTGTAAATTAAAATAATAATAATAATAATAATAAATAAACCTACTCAATTATAATAAATGACTTTGAAATTCTATTAGAATTCCTATTTTAGGATTTGTTAATTAAAATTTACAAATATATTGATTAATTTAATTTTTATTAGCCAATTAAAACAAAATAAGATTGATATTTTATTATCATATTAATAAATTATCATCAGTATTTTTGCAAAGTCAATGTATTTGAAGGAATCACAATCAATTAATGGCTTGACTCAAGGTTCTAGAGAAAAGAGAGCGAGTGAAAATTGTTTAAACTTAATAAAATCAGAAAAATATGTTTCTCTAACATTTTTCAGTTCATAATCACTCTTACTTATAGTTCTAAATAAAATATGACCATTGGGATCCAATCTTAGCCAAAAAAGTGGTTATATGATACCCCTCACCTGACTACAGTGTAGACGAGCGAAGTGTGCTACATTCGGTGCCAGAGCACCCTATCTTGTCTTACTTTATTATTTTAATAATTTGATCTCGTTATATTTTAATATCAATTATTTTTCTATGAAGAAGCCAGCAGAGTTTCTCCTATTTTATTATCAGTTGACGTATTTTACTATTCACCTGCTTGAAATTTTTAATAATATTTTACAATAAAAATCTCATCAATTATTTTCATAACCATCTCATAATTCACATCTCATTCATATATCTCAATTTTATATTCATTTCCATGCATTTCCATTTATGCACAATTTATATATATAAATTCTCAAGTTTCATTAATTTATATTATTTACAGACTGATTACATTAATTCATAATTTACATGATCTACAAATTAATTACAGTTCCATAATCTATATTTCAATATACAACTCATAGTTTACATTATAAATAATAACTAATTATAATGTACAAAATACATAATTATGGACCCTATCTACATGCATTGCTGAGGAGGTGACAACCTTGAACATTCTGCAGATCAGAACTCCAAAATTTCTGTTTGGTATTCGCTGGCCTTTAACTTCAGTATCTGCGCGAGGAAACAAATCCATCGCGCTAAGCATTACTGCTTAGTGGTGTAATAATATAACAAGGAAATAATATAACAAGTAAAACTAATTGGGGCATATTTTCTATACTCAATAATTTTACTGGGTTAATAGAAATTTTCCATACAATATATCTTTCATCATTTATGTTACTCTCTAGAATCACTTCTTTCATAAGTTTATAATAATCATTTATATAATATACAAATAAATATAAAATTTATACTTATACTTATATTCTTATGAAAATCACATTTGTAATGTTATTTAAGTTATAATTCTTCTACTAGTCTTTTTATCGCTTCCTTGATACTTTCTAAGTTGTTTATAATCAATTCGTAATATTTAAAATTTTTAGAACTAATTTAATTTATTTCAGATCATTCTAAGGAACAAATTTTTGGAGCTAATCTAATTTATTTCGGAACTTCTTCTCATTTATTTACTTTCTAGCATTTTTAATTGCTAATATTCATAACTTATTTTAATAAATTAGACTGCCCAAGTAACCTACAATAGGCTGACTAAACTGGATAACGGGTCGTTGGCACTGGACACCGCGATGCCTCGGGCCTCATACCATGGGACGCAGAACGTCAACCACGTATGCAGTCAGTATGGCTAAAAAGCCATGATAACACATAATCGAGCATTAAGCCATGAGTACGGGCATAAAGCCATGAATACAGACATAAAGCCTTTCGCAGTACTACTAAAATAATACCCTATTGGCATGCCAATCTATCCAATCTGATACACATGTCTAGGCAATACAAGGGCACATAATGTTACACCCTATCCCTCCGTAAGGCATAACATGATCCCGTAGTATATCTAATGAATTACCAACTTCGTCTACTGATAACCCATTAAATACACTACAAGGGATTTTAAAACTTTTCTTACTTCTTTTTATAGTGGTGATCACTTTTGACATGTATTAAAAATTTTCATGAAATTTAAATCATCGATTAAATCTGGTATTATAAAATTTTTTTCAAAATTTTGGCAAAGTGCCATCTATATTTTGAATAAAACAGTTCTTCAAAAACCTGTAAAAAGCACTTCAAATATATAATTCCTCAATTCCAAACTCCAATAATTTGTTCAACACAATAAATTTCTCAATATTATCAACTCAGTTCAACAATCAATTTTCCAGTGTTTCCAAAAAAACTGAGATAAGATAAATTTATCACAATACTTTTACAGGACAAATAGTTTACAACTGCTCAAGACTAAGTATAATATATATATATACAGTGCACATACATTATAACAAAAACTACACAATATGGTATACTTGATATACCCGGCGAAATATCAAAATGTGGTACAAGCAGCCTACTCTGTTGCTCTGTCCATCTGTTTACCTGCGACAGCAATGAAAAAGCTATCGCTGAGTAAAATTTACTCAGTAGTGCACAATAACAATTTAAAATGCGGTATGTAAAACTTTTATTGACAATTTACAATCCAAACAATTCACAATTTTTTAAGCTCATATAACACAAATTTGATCAAACAATTGAATAACACAGTATTGCCAATTAGTAACACAACATAGGTCTTGACATAAACTTTTCTGAACATGCCGTGTATACATCACGGCAAGGCACACTCACCCCACTAATCGAAATCAATGAGGAAGGAAGCTAGCTAGATAATGAGTACTCATCCACACTCACCTCAGACTGACAAGTCAAAGAGGGAGGAATATAATCACACTCACCCCATAAATGGAGGAGGAACATAGTAATATTGTCATGCCAAGTGTGAATCAAAACATTTCTAAATCACAATATTTAAATATTTCATACAAACCACAAATCATATTTTATCTCAAAATTTCCATTTGCAAAGTAGGCAACACAATAATTTCCAAATAAAATTCCCAAGTCAAAACAATCAAAAATTATTCACAACTCAATTCTCCAAATAAATTTTCTGGTAAAAGCAGTGAATATAAAAAGTATTGCACATAGACACAATTTAAAACTATAATGTTCAATCAAATTTTTAAGTAGAAAATGAGAAATCAAAATTATTGTGCAAAAACCTCTGATATATGCCTCTTGGCCCTGACTTAGTGTTCCTTATGCTTCTCAATATCCTTTTCAACTGAAACACACAATTTAAAGTGTTTCAGTACTCAATGAATTTGTTTCTGACAATAAAACCCAATATTTAAATTTTCTTGGTACTATTCCCTTTAATTCATTTCATTAGTCAACCTATAATGTTGACCCTTGATGCATTCTAAGTGAGTCAATTCTTATGTTACCAATATATCACATTTTATAGCCCTTTAATTTTGGTATATGTTACCAATTTCATTTCCATGTGTATTGCATTTTATTGCAATTTATCGGATTTCGGTGTACTATTTTGACCTAGCCGGACGACCTAGTTCCCTCGGTTTTTGAGTTTTGGTCCAAACTATAAACTTGTAGGTCTATGTCTTATTGCATGTAGGGCAAAATTTTAGGTCATTCTGAGTTGTGTAGACCAAGATATGGTCAATTTACCAATGCTGGACAGCATGCACTAAAATGGTAAGCTTAGGTCATTTTTAGGTCACTTTTGGTTTGGCTAGTTTTGGTACCTGAACTTGTCCATGCTATTTGGCTTGGTTCTGGCCATTTCTGGGCTTTGGTGTCTTCATAAGAATTGTAGATCTATGTCTAAACTATTCATGGTAAATATTTCAGGTAAATTGGACCTGTTTTGAGTAAGTTATGATAAAAACACTAACTGCTGCTCAAATGGTCAATTTTCAGGCTTTCAACTCACTAATCTGGATTTAGTCATTTGTCAAGTCACCTTCTAGGCAGAATTTAGGTAAGCTTCCTTCATGAAAGTTGGCACTTTTAGTGCCTAGTTTCACCTCCAATTGGTCTCATACCAATTGGAGTCACACACTTAAGGTTCTAAGCCAAAACATACACTGCCCTACTACACACTCCTCATCACTTACCAATTACATATTCAACACTTACCAAAATACTTCCTTCATGCCAACTATGGTTTGTACCTTACCATTAACACATTTAACAACACATTTTGGTCATTTTGGATAGCTTGTAACCATTCTCAATATGCACACTATAACACAGAATTTTCTAAAGTCCATTTACATAATTTAACCACATGAACATACCTCATTTTCATATCCAAATCCAAACAATTATACACATACACATGCTGCCACCATAAGCAACATAATTCAACAATATTTTGTGAACTTAAACACTTCAATCTTCTTCATGAGACTGCTACAAGTTTACACATACCCATCAACTTCCATTTTCACTTTTCAAGCTTACAAATCAAACTTTACACATGGAATTCAACTTCAATACAATTAAACATTTAAATCAACATCCAAACAACCATTTACATGTAAGGACAAGCTGTTCATGGTGAGGTTTCATGGCTGCCAAAATGGCTCAACTCCAATAATTCATCAAACATAAAAAATTCTTCCATAAATCAACTACCCACAACCTTGGTTACACTTTTAATGAAACAAGAATTGAAAACACCCACTTACCTCTTTTGGACTTCTTCAAAACCTCACCAAAATTTATCTTTCTTGCTCCTAGTATGCTGCCCAAGGTGTGTACTTTAACTTTAATGAAGAACTCTTGTGCAAACCATGGCTTGAAGATGGACAATCAAAGCTTGAACGTGAGAGCTTCAATGGAGGCTTTTGGGAATTCAATTCGGCTATGGAGAATGGAAGTAAAGAAGATTGGTTTTTTAGTGGGAAATTCTACCCATTTAGGTGTCCTTAGGTGCTTTATATTGTGCCACTTAATGTCCACTAACTTGATTAAATATTAAGATATTAAACTTTTAATTATCCTAATCATTACCCCTCACTTTTCATAAATTGTATTTGACATTTAATTTCCTTTTTTTTGGGGGATTTTCAAAATTCAATACCATTTATTTTTAATGGAAATTTAGGTCAAAAGGCAACTTGGGATGTCAAATGACCATAATGCCCCTATTCGGGTTGCTTTCTCGATTTTTCGGTAACACCGAGTTTTATAGTTTTCTCGATTTCTCGTTTTTCTTTGTACTAATTAATTAATTTTTCTTTGATATTTCTAATGACATTTATACTTCAATAAGTCTTTAATTATGTCTCAAAACTAAATTCTAAGGGTTTCCTCCAGTCCTGAGGTCGACTATTGCCTGTGCCGTAACTTTCCCGTGCAGTCACCCATCGCTGCGGTGCTGGCTCATTTAACTTAGATTCATTTCATTGCTATTATTTTTCCTTTGTTTTTCTTGTATTTTCTTTTCTTGTATTTCATTATTTTATGTCTCCTTACTAACAATTAAATGTAGTTCTAGGCATCCTAGCTGTCCGGACTGACACTGGTCACCAGAACAGTAGAACGCACTATCGAACATAGGGGTGTTACAATTCTCCCCCCCCTTAAAATAAATTTCGTCCGCGAAATTTTACCCAATAGCTGTCTTAGAATATTCACATGTTTATTTCCTCCTTTCTATATGATCGTATAATCTTCTTTCCTCTGAATTTGTGTAAGATTTTTAACAATCTAATATAACATTTACTTTGTTTATATAGCACTAATCTTTTCTTACTATCGTTCCATCTAATATTTCGATTCATGTTCCCTTTTTGAATGACCATTATGGTCATATTGGAATTACTTATCTAATCATGAGTCCTTTGACCATTCTGGTCAACAATCTTACTCACATTCGTAACATTTCTTTGTTATATCTGAACCAATTGTTCAAATTTTTACTTCCACAACTCTTTTTATCTATTAATATTCTATAACTTACTTCCTTTTGTACTAAACTATAACCTTTTGATAATCTAATTTTTGAGTTTCAACTCCCTAAGTAGGATTTTCAAACTTATTTCCAATAATAAAATTCTGTCCTGGCATAACTATACCAAAACAGACGTCGTTGGCAACTATTCTCATCTTGGTGTACTATGGAGTAGTACGTAGCTCTACACAATAATCTCAAGTCAGTACTGTAATCTGCAGCTTACAGTATAAACATCAAGAACATTGCATAGTTACTACGATACATCCCAATTGATCAAACTTTCCTATCTTTTATCCTTTTCGAATTCACTAATAACCGAAGCTTATTTTGATTACAATATCCACTGACAATTACTAACTGTAACATCTTTGCCCTCATCTAGAACAAGTCTATTACCGCAACTTACTTTTATGTCCTCTTGCCTTACATTAAGTAGGCTTGCCGTTTAGCTTTATAATTTATTGTGTGTTAAAAAAAATACGTTTAGCTGATAAACTCTTCCAAAACTAATTTTACTTATTATCACATTCCTTATCTTAAAGGACTAATCACTAATGCATCAAAATTTATTCCCCTGATGATCCGCCTCTATCATATTCCTGAGCTTGAGGCTCCACAAATTCTTTTCTCTTCCCCAAATTACTGCTCGAGCTCTGACACATAGGTCTCTCCCTCTTCTCTATCTCAAGTTGCCCTTGTGGGGGTTGGGTCTGTACTTGAGCTTGAGTTGACAGAGTATCAGCCATTTGTTAAAAGAAAGTGGCTATTTGCTTGGCCATTTGTGCAGTAATTTGTACCGGTAAAACTGGTACAGTCGGGCCTTCGACACTTTATGGAGCTGGGGCCTCAACTTGTACTTATGATATCACAGACTGTTCTATTGTCTCATTTTTCTCTTCCATATCTTTTCACAGGTTTCTATTTCCTATACAACCAACACAAGGAGATTTCCTCCTGTTAGTGCATATTTATAATGTAATGTACTGTATGTATCAAACAATGACATTGAGCAGTTGTACTATGAAGAAAGAATATTCAAATTACAGGCCAAAACATAATTTAAAAACTTGCTCTGATACCACTAAAATATGTCACACCCTACCCCTCCATAAGGCATAACATGATCCCATAGTATATCTAATGAATTACCAACTTCGTCTATTGATAACCCATTAAATACACTACAAGGGATTTTAAAACTTTTCTTACTTCTTTTTACAGTGGTGAGCACTTTTGACAGGTATTAAAAATTTTTGTCAAATTTAAATCATCGATTAAAATCTAGTGTTATAAAATTTTATTCAAAATTTTGGCAAAGTGCCATTTGTATTTTGAATAAAATAGTTCTTCAAAAACCTGTAAAAAGCACTTCAAATATATAATTCCTCAATTCCAAACTCCAATAAATTGTTCAACACAATAAATTTCTCAACATTATCAACTCAGTTCAACAATTAATTTTCCAGTGTTTCAAAAAAAACTGAGATAAGATAAATTTATCACAATACTTTTACAGGCCAAATAGTTTACAATTTTAGTTTACAACTGCTCAAGACTAAGTACAATATATACATACAGTGCACATACATTACAACAAAAACTACATAATATGGTATACTTGCTATAGCCGGCGAAATCTCAAAATGTGGTACAAGTAGCCTACTCTGCTGCTCTGTCCATCTGTCTACCTGCGACAGCAATGAAAAAGCTATCGCTGAGTAAAATTTACTCAGTGGTGCACAATAACAATTTAAAATGCGGTATGTAAAACTTTTATTGACAATTTACAATCCAAACAATTCACAAATTTTCAAGCTCATATAACACAAATTTGACCAAACAATTGAATAACGCAGTGTTGCCAATCAGTAACACAACATAGGTAATGACATAAACTTTTCCGAACATGTCGTACATCACCACAAGGCACACTCACCCCACTAATCGAAATCAATGAGGGAGGAAGCTAGCTAAATAATGAGTACTCATTCACACTCACCTCAGATTGACAAGTCAAAGAGGGAGGAATATAATCACACTCACCCCATAAATGGAGGAGGAACATAGTAATATTGTCATGCCAAGTGTGAATCAAAACAATTCCAAATTACAATGTTTAAATATTTCATACAAACCACAAATCATATTTTATCTCAAAATTTCCATTTGCAAAGTAGGCAACACAATAATTTCCAAATAAAATTCCAAAGTTAAAACAATAAAAAATTATTCATAACTCAATTCTCCAAATAAATTTTCTGGTAAAAGTAGTGAATATAAAAAATATTATGCATAGACACAATTTAAAACTATAATGTTCAATTAAATTTTTAAGTAGAAAATGAGAAATCAAAATTATTGTGCACAAACCTCTGATATATGCCTCTTGGCCCTGACTCAGTGTTCCTTATGCTTCTCAATATCCTTTTCAACTGAAACACACAATTTAAAGTGTTTCAGTACTCAATGAATTTGTTTCTGACAATAAAACCCAATATTTAAATTTTCTTGGTACTATTCCCTTTAATTCATTTCATTAGTCAACCTATAATGTTGACCCTTGATGCACTCTAAGTGAGTCAATTCTAATGTTACCAATACGTCACATTTTATAGTACTTTAGTGTTGGTATATGTTACCAATTTCATTTCCAAGTGTATTGCATTTTATTGCAATTTACCGGATTTCGGTGTATTATTTTGACCTAGCCGGATGACCTAGTTTCCTCGGTTTTTGAGTTTCGTTCCAAACTAAAAACTTGTAGGTCTATGTCTTATTGCATGCAAGGTAAAATTTCATATCATTCTGAGTTGTGTAGACCAAGATATGGTCAATTTACTAATGCTGGACATAATGCACTAAAATGGTAAGCTTAGGTCATTTTTAGGTCAATTTTGGTTCTGCCAGTTTTGGTACCTGAACTTGTGCAAGCTATTTAGCTTGGTTCTGGTCATTTCTAGGCTTTAGTGTCCTCATAAGAATTGTAGATCTATGTCTAAAATATTCATGGTAAAAATTTCAGGTCAATTGGACTTATTTTGAGTAAGTTATGGTCAAAACACTAATTGCTGCTCAAATGGTCAATTTTGAAGCTTTCAAGTCACTAATTTGGCCATTTTTCAAGTTACCTTCTAGGCAGAATTTAAGTAAGCGTCCTTCATGAAAGTTGGCACTTTTTTGCCTAGTTTCACCTCCAATTGGTCTCATACCAATTAGAGTCACACACTTAAGGTTCTAAGCCAAAACATACACTGCCCTACTACACACTTCTCATCACTTACCAATTACATATTCAACACTTACCAAATTACTTCCTTCATGCTAATTCTGGTTTATACCTTACCATTAACACATTTAACAACATATTTTGGTCATTTTGGATAGCTTGTAACCATTCTCAATATGCACACTATAACACAGAATTTTCCAAAGTCCATTTACACAATTTAACCACATGAACATACCTCATTTTCATATCCAAATCCAACCAATTATACACATACACATGCTGCCACCATAAGCAACATAATTCAATAATATTTCGTGAACTTAAACACTTCAATCTTGTTCATGAGGCTGCCACAAATTTACACATATCCATCAACTTCCATTTTCACTTTTCAAGCTTACAAATCAAACTTTACACATGGATTTCAACTTCAGTACAATTAAACATTTAAATCAACATCCAAACAACCATTTACATGCAAGGACAAGCTGTTCATGGTGAGGTTTCATGGCTACCAAAATGGCTCAACTCGAATATTTCATCAAACATAAAAAATTCTTCCATAAATCAACTACCCACAACCTTGGTTACACTTTTAATGAAACAAGAATTGAAAACACCCACTTACCTCTTTTGGACTTCTTCAAAACCTCACCAAAACTTATCTTTCATGCTCCTAGTATGCTGCCCAAGGTGTGTACTTTAACTTTAATGAAGAACTCTTGTGCAAACCATGGCTTGAAGATGGACAATCAAAGCTTGGACGTGAGAGCTTCAATAGAGGCTTTTGGGAATTCAATTCGGCTATGGAGAATGGAAGTGCAAAAGATGGGTTTGTTAGTGGGAAATTCTGCCCACTTAGGTGTCCTTAGGTGCTTTATATTATGCCACTTAATGTCCACTAACTTGATTAAATATTAGGATATTAAACTTTTAATTATCCTAATATTTACCCCTCACTTTTCATAATTTGTATTTGACATTTAATTTCCTTTTTTTTTTGGGATTTTCAAAATTCAATACCATTTATTTTTAATAGACATTTAGGTCAAAAGGAAACTTGGGATGTCAAATGACCACAATGCCCCTATTCGGGTTGCATTCTCGATTTTTCGGTAACACCGAGTTTTATCGTTTTCTCAATTTCTCGTTTTTCTTTGTACTAATTAATTAATTTTTCTTTGATATTTCTAATGACATTTATACTTCAATAAGTCTTTAATTATGTCTCGAAACTAAATTTTGAGGGTTCTCTGCAGTCCTGGGGTTGGCTATTGCCTGTGCCGTAACTTCCCCGTGCGCTCACCCATCGCTGCGGTGTTGGCTCGTTTAACTTAGTTTCCTTTCATTGCTATTATTTTTCCTTTGTTTTTCTTGTATTTTCTTTTCTTGTATTTCATTATTTTATGTCTTCTCACTAACAATTAAATATAGTTCTAGGCATCCTAATTGTCCGGACCTACACTGATCACCAGAATAGTAGAACGCACTACCAAACAAAGGGGTGTTACACATAATATCATTAAATATTAATATATTGTGTTTTATGACTTCATTATTTCATAATAATTTTCAATTATAATGTATACATTCATTTTGATCATATATATGATCACAATTCACATCAATTATCCCTTTATATCATTGTACTCAAAGTACTTTTCCTTTCTACAATAATGAGAACTAATGCCTCATTCATACATTAATACGGTTCATTTATTCATTCCTTATGTTATTCATATTGATCACAATTCAAAACAATTATTCACATGTACCATTGTATTCAAAATATTTTTCCTTTCTCATTTATACATTTTATGAATTCTATTTGTGATGGGCATATAAGCCCTAATTACCTATTCATATCAATTAGGTGACTTACTTTTCATGTTTCAAGCAATCCATGAACATTTCATGGATTTCAAATTTATGGCCTTAATTTCCCTTTAACAATATAGTTCTTACACTTTGTCTTTATATTACTATTCACATTACTATTCACTCAAATTGTTGACTTTTTAATACATAATAAATTTATTGAACCTAAGTTCACCAAGATACCACATTTTGCATTTTATTTTTGTTAGTATTGATTTCCAATACCATTTCAAAGCTTATCTTATATTATTCAAAATATTCATATTTCATACCCTAGGTTTACTGTTTTATTGGTTATTTGTACAGTAGGAATTTGATAAGATTGTCTTCATGAAAGTTGTTCCTTATTGTGTCTAGTTACATTTCTTTTTTTGAATCACTCCATTTGGAGTTTTGTAGCTCAAGTTATGGTTATTTAACCATAACTGGCTAGATTGACCTATACCTAGAATTTCTAGGCAATTTGGTTCTGCCAGATTTGGTAACCTAAGTTTGGTTGGCAATTTGACTAGGTTATGGTTAGAATTTGGATTTGTATTCTTCATAAAAGTTGTTGGGCTATGTCTCAGCTATCTACTGGTAAAATTTCAGGTCAATTGGACCTTTCTACACTGAGTTGTGATGAAATGAATAAATATTGTTCATTTGGTCATTTTGCCCACGTAGAATGCAAGTCACCCTGATTAGGACAACTTTTAGGTAAACTTGGTTTGGTTTTCTGGGCAGGTATTCTTCACCAAAATTGTGCCATTATGTGTCTAGTTTCATGTCCAATTGGCCTTGCACCAATTGAACATATACAACTCCATTTATGGCTCAAATAATACATTGGACTCAAAGGTCTGAATTTCCTGCATAAGAATCAAGACTCCCAAATTCAATTCTCCCAACTCCACAAACTTCATTTGACATATTTGGCACTTCTAATGGTCATTAAATCATCTCAACATCATCAAATTCTAAGTAATAATACAAAAACTAAGTTAGGTCAAAACCCTAACTTATAATTTCAATCTCAATCATACATCCATGCAATTTGATTTCTAATGCCATAAACTTCATTAATCATCTTTACTAACTAAAACAAAATCATCAAAACCATCAAATTCATTTATGTCCTAGGGCTGCCACAAATTGAAACTTCAACATATTCCAAGTTTTCTTTTCTTTTCGTGCCATTTTAACTTAATCAAGCATGCTTTTCATGCTTAGGAAAGATAAAAGGTATGGTTAGTGCACTAACCTTTTTGAAGCTTCACTTCTAAGCTTGGTAAACCTCACTTTGTCTTCTTCTAATTGCTGCCCTAAGCTTGCTCTAGTGGTAATGACAAGTTTTTGTGAAGGGAAGATGGACTTTTGAGGTGATTTGGTAGGTCAGATGAAGCTTGGGTGAAGTTTAAGTTAATGGTGGATGGGAGGGAGAGGGTGTGTTATGGCTAGAATGAGGAAGAACTGAGCAGAATTCCTTTTGATTTTTCAGCCCATTTAACTCCTTTAATTGGGTTTATAATGAGGTGTCAAAATGTGATTGGGTGGGAGTGCTTTAGTGACATCATGTGATGTCATAATTTCAATTTTCTTTCATTTTTCTTTCCTTTTCTTTTCTAGTTATTTTCAATTAAATTTTTAGCAATATTTATTCATATTTTAGATCATAATAATTATTTACTTAACTGGACAAGTCGGCCAAAAATTACCTTTGAAGGCGAAATGACCAAAATGCCCTCCATTTGGCTTATTAAGCCAAAATCGTCTGTACCAATTGAAAAATTTTTCTAAGCATCTTCTTGGCATTCTAATGCCATAAAACCCTCAATGACTCTTCTCTAGAGTCCCAAAAATTATTTTATGAATTTTCTCTCTGGTCTAGGGCTCCTAGTTGCGAAGACCGTAACTTTCCACTAGGTTACCCATTGCTAGGGCACCGACTCATTTAACTTGGTTGTATTTTATTTCAAAATTTTTTTCTTGATTTTTCTTATTAATATTTGAGTTAGTTATAGTTCCTCACTTTAATTTAAATATTTTTTTCAAGACATTCTAGCTGTCCGGACCGACACCGGTCACCGGAACAGTAGAATGTGTGGAATTGCTACAGTGAGGGTGTTACAGGTTGCATGTCAAAAATAGCCACTGTGGCATTCTCAAAATACCCAAGTTTGACTGCTCATTCATAAAAGTTTGGCTATTGAGCCATAAGAGCTAAATCGGAGGACTTTTAAAAAATGAAATGTTGGCAGCCGAAGTTGCATTGTAACACCCCGAACCTCCGAGTTATGAATAGTACTATTTTTTTTTATCTATGACAGTACTATTCAAAGACACCTTAAGGACCAAAAATAAATGAAAAATTAATTGAGATAGACACAATAAAAATTCTAGTGAACTAAAAGCTTAAGGGCTCATTGGAGATTATGAAAAAGAGGGATTAAAACTCGATGAGGGGCATTTTGGTCAATTCACTTCAAAGTTGACTTTTGACCAAAATGTCAATTAAACTAAATAAAATTAATAAATTGAATTATGGAATAATTTTTTTTTAGGAAAATAATTCAAGTATAAAGTGAAAAGAAAATAAAAGAAATAAAAATCTAGAATTTTAATTCCATTTTGACCCAATTAAAATTTTAGGACCAATGGACTTTGGACAACTCAATTAAATGAATTAAATAAATAAAAAATGGGGATAAATATATAAAGGGAAAAACCCTCTTCTTTCCCCCTTTTAGTTGCCACCCACTCTCTCTCCATCTCTCTTTCTTTCTTTCTTTCTTCTTCTTCCTTCTTTCTCCATTGACACCCATTCTCAAAACTCAATTCCTTGCTTTTTCTCCATGGGTTTTCCATCTAATTGGTAGAGAACATCAAATTAATCTTTGATTGAGAGATTAAAAGCAAGGAAAACAAGAGATTTGGAAGAAATTAAAGATTGAAAAGGTCACAATTGAGGTAAGTTTCTTTTCATGCTAGATTAGTTGTACAAGCTTTGAATTAAGGTTGATTATGGGAAAATTTCATGAGGAAGCATGAGAATCATGCATGGAATCTAAACTAGAGTTTTGGCCAATTTGGGGAAAATTAGGGTTTGATGTATTTTAATATAATTGATGATGAAATCAAGCTTAGTTGAAGTGGTATGCATGATTGGGGTATTGTAATTGCATGAGAATTTCATAAATTGAAATTATGGGAGATTAGGGTTCATGGGGAAATTAGGGCTTTTGTGCTAGGGAGTGAAATTAATGTGGGTAATGCTAAATTATGACTAATTAGCAAGAATTGAATGTAGTTTAATTTTAGTTGGTGGAAGGAATTGATGGAATGGCATATATTAGGGAAAATTACAAATTAGGACTTATGTAGAATTGGGGCTTTTATAGTATGCTATGCAATTGAGGTTTATAAGACCTAATTATGGTCATTTGACATAATTTAGTTGAGAATGTATGTTGAATGGATGAAGTACACATGATTAGTGAAGTAAATGTTATAGAATGGCATGAATTGTGAAGTTGGGAAATTAGGAGTTTGAGAAAAATTTGGGGTTTTTGTGGTAGGAAGTGTTATGGATGTAGCAATGCTAAATTATGGTCATTTGGGGTGAATTAGATGTGAATTTATGTTGGTTAGTGAGAGTAATTGAAAGAATTAAAATTTGAACCTTAGGCAGCATTTTGCACACTGAGTTCAGTGTGCTTGGCAGCCCATAAGTTGAGCTACACAACTCTAATTGGTGTGAAACCAATTGGAAATGAAACTCAAGATATAGGGCTAGAATTGTTATGAAGATACCCTGCCCCGAAAATGACCTTAAGCTACCCGAAATGAGCTTTGAAACTGAAGATGAAATTCTGGAACCTGCATAAATTAGGCACGTAAACAGAAAATTTTGGGATGCTATAACTCTCTCTAAAAAACTCTGATTTAGGTGATTCTTAAACCGATGGAAACCTAAAACATAGTAGAACATTTCATATGCAGAACATCAGGCCAAATTATGAACTTAACTCGATCAAATTTCTAAGCAAATTTGAGTCACCAAATCTACCAAAATCTGAATCTACACAAATTGACTAAATGAATAGTAAAATTTACAAGGCCATAACTCTCTCTAGAAAACTCTAATTTAGGTGATTCTTGAACTGATAGAAACCTAAAACATAGTAGAAGATTTCATATTCAGAACTCGAAGCCAAATTATGAACTTAACTCAATCAAATTGCTGAACGAATTCGGGTCACTAAATCTACCAGAATTTGGACACTAGAAAATGACCATATAAATAGTAAAGTTTGTAAGGCTATAACTCTATCTAGAAAACTCTAATTTAGGCGATTCTTAAAGTGATGGAAACCTAAAACAAAGTAGAACATTTCATATGGAGAACTTAAGGCCAAATTATGGACTTAACTCTATCAAATTGCTGAGCGAATTTGGATCAATAAATCTGCCAGAACTGGAACAGTATTGTGAATAGTCATGTGAATAGTAACTACTATTTTGTTCATAACATAAGCTACACAACTCTAAATTAGGTGATTCAAAAAGGAAAATAAAGTTAAGACCTATATGAACAGTTTTCATGAAGAACACCCCATCAAATTATGATGGAAACTAGGTAAAAATTTAGTTCAAAGATTAGGATACCAATTTGTCCAAAAGTCAAAACACTTTGAAAATTGCCAACCCAACTTAGGGAGGCATTAGACATTATGAAATGAGTTTTGGCAATAATTGGGATGAATATTAAAATGTTCTACTTGTGTGTTTTCAGTAGAAAACGAGGTTGGGAAGGACAAGGAGAAGTAAGTAACGACAAAGGACATTATTGAAGGTTTGTGCATAACAAACCTTTTTCTTCTTTTTTAAACTTGTAAATTGTTTGAAATATGTTTATTTTGAATGTGTTTTCTTTGAACAAGTTTTCTTTGACTAAAATATAGTTTTTCTCTTGCATTTGAGAAATTTGGGTGTTGCCACCTCTATATGGATTTTATAATGATTTGAATGTGTTTATTGGTTTGTAAAAATGATTGTTGAGTGGGAAACTTTTGAAAACTGTTTTGAAACCACAATTAGCATGATAGTCCATTTCGGAACTCCCCAGTAGTAACGGCTACTTAGGGTTCATAATTGAAAGTGATTATGTCTCCCACTAATAACGATTGGTGGGGTAAGACTACATGAGTACTCATTAGCTAGCTAGCCCTTCCCTCATTAATAATGGTTAGTGAGGTTGAGATTGCTTTGTCATGGTGTACAACACGGCACTGATCGTGAAATTTTGTGTCATGGCCTAAACTGTGTGTTAATGTTGGCAACACTAATGCTTTGTGAATTGTGATTTATGTAGTGTGATTTCTCATTTGAAATGTGATTCCAATAAATGGCTCTTATAGACTTAGAACTATTGTGATGTTTTCGTGCTTAAGAAAAATGTGATTTATTATGCTTTGACAAGTTTTACTTTATTTTAAGTTTTCAAGTTATTAATTGTGCACCACTAAATGTTATACTCAGTGATAGCTTATTTATGCTGTCGCAGATAAGGGAAAGGAGAAGGCTGCTGAGTGAGAGACTTGGAAGCAGCACTTTAGCTTTGATTGTGGGTATATATCGTAGGTATACCCTTGTAATCCTTTTGATGTATTTTGCACCTATATGTATGGATGTACGAACATTTAGCAGTTTGTATTAAAATGCATTTTGAGTTTGTAATATTAAGTTTACTTTCCCTAATGAATGTAAGACTTGAAATGTAAAGGTATTAATATCATGCTTATGAAATGCATTGAAGCAAATCTTTTACTTGAGTTACATTGCGATTTCAACAGGGTATAAAAATGTTTTTTGTTAAAGTTTTGACTACCGCCACTATGCAGTTTTCCACAAAACAAGAATAAAATAAAATACTATGTTTTGTTTAAAATCTCTTGTAGTATATTTAATGGGTTATCAGTAGGTGTAGTTCGGTAATTCATTAGGTATACTACGGGAACATGTCATGCCTTACAAGGGATAAGGTGTGACATGCATGATAAGGTTCTTTATCTTGCAGGAAAAAATGAATTGGCACCAAAAGTTGGAGGCCAAAGTTCAAACCACGGACACTTCAAAACCTTATAACTTTTGATAAAAAAAACTTTGATTTTTGAAACACTTATGATGTTGTTCTCCTTTCTGGTGAGTAATGGATGTTGGATAGAATCTATAAGAAAGAAGAGCCCCTAGTAGGTTAGATGACCACCACTCTAATGTCTAAGCCAGTAATGGGAATTGGACAATAGGATTAATGGAAAGCTAGATATTATGCATATCTGATGACCCTTATATAGGCCTTTAAGATAGACTCCTATTAGGATTAAGAGTTCTATGGTTGAGTGGAATTAGGAGTCTACTTTGCTATTGAGTCCTTTAACGAGTGTGATTCTAATCATAGTGGATATCTTCGGATCCTTATCCTTGGAAGTGATTCGAGTATCACTGATATAGTTGGGCGAGTAACTTTCTTCTTCGAGAGTGTCAAGGTATCAGGGTTGCCTATTACTCGATTGCCCATTCCTCAACCATTATGACTATTTTAGTAATTATAATATTATTAGTCCCCTACTAGTATCCCAATCTTTAAGCTTGGTAATATTTGCTATTTTGTGTTGATTATCTCCTTTACCTATTGCTTAGGTATCATCAGGCGATAGGAGGGATTTGAAAAGTTTTAACATGTCTTATCACTTAAAGAGACGAGTTCTTAATAATGTCAGTGTAAAAACCAAGCATTTTTTTGGTGTTTTAAGGAGTTTTTGCATTTAAGTCTTCTACTATATATATCAAATGGTAAAACTTTTTTCATTTTTGTATCTTTTTGCTACCCACTTTTTTCTCACTTTCTCTCTGTTCTTATTTCTTCTTGCCGGAGGCCTTATCTTGCTTTTCCTTATCATAAGGTGTTTAAGGTAAATCTTTATTTATTTCCCCTTTTTCACTCTTTTTTCTTCTTTTAATCTTCCAATGGCTGCTGAAAACTCAAGCCTGAGTCAAAACACAATAGAGGATTCATTCAACCTAGCTACTCCACCACAAGAGGTACATTTAGCCAAAAAGGGAAACCCTCAACAAATTATATATCAAACAAAAGCTCTAGTAGAGGTTGTTAGAAAAGAAGGACAAATTGTTGGGCCCACAGCCTCAGGTTAGTTAGGATTTGGGCCTGCAGCTCTGTGTTATAACTGGAAAAGGTGAATGTTTGTTAGAGGGGCCTCTAGTGTTGGTATGCTATCAATGTCCTTTTAAGGGAAGAAATCTAAAAGATCATGGAGGAGCACTGTCACACCCCGGCTTAGTGGGCCCCAGCTCAAGCCCCTCTATGGGTGGCCATCTTGCCGGCGTACCCCTCTAGAGGCCGGCGATGCAACTCAAATCGGTACTGTCCGCTTTGGTGGAGTTCAATCCCTTCGCCCTGCAGAGCTAGGATTCGAACCCATATCACCTCACGGGTTTGCTTCGCCTCTTACCAATTGAGCGAAGCAAACCCGTGAGGTGATATGGGTTCGAATCCTAGCTCTGCAGGGCGAAGGGATTGAACTCCACCAAAGCGGACAGTACCGATTTTAGTTGCATCGCCGGCCTCTAGAGGGCACGGCAAGAAGATGGCCACCCATAGAGGGCTCAGTGAGCCCACTAAGCTGGTGACAAGCACCATTTGCTTCCCCACATGCTTACTTATAAGCCAAATGAACACATAAGGGCAAATGACATAATTGCTCAGTACAACTCCATTATGATTTATGATGAGCAACTTAAGGCAGGAGTTCATTTTCCACTGGATCCATTCTTTGTTGAGGTCCTTTAGTTTTATAATGTTTCTCTTTCTTAGCTTCATCCTAACAACTAGCGAGCATTGGTGGCCTTTCTTATGGTCTACTAAGAGAAGAACCTTATTGCTATTGCCAAGGCATTCTAGAATTTTCATAAACTCTTCTTCTGTGAGAATGCCAGCTTTAGCACCTGACAGCAAAGTCTAACTTTTAGCTTTTCTCAGAGCTTTTGTCTTCTCTAAAGGAATGGAATAGAAGGTTTTTTTATGCTTACTATAAAGGAAGGGCAACGATGAGAGCATTTCTCTCCATATTATATGCCAAAGCCTAGCAAACATGAGGGATAAAAAATCTTGAGTAAGAATGATTATGCTACCATTAAGGTGCTAAACGAGTATTGGGTTGATATATAAAGGATTGGGTCAATTAAACTAAGAGCCAATCAGAAGATCACATGTGGCAAGGGTTTTAAGTGATGACCTAGCTATATAAGGGAAAGGATAAAAGAACAAAAGTATAATCTGATTTCTTTCATTATGTACCGCCACCCATTGAGTACCTCTCCTCTGTTCTTCTTCATCTCTCATTAATTCAAAGAGAAAACAATTGTTTTCTTTAAATTAAAATTGTTAGAAATCGTTTCTAGTATCCAATATACATCTGCAACCTCTCTAAAAGGCAAAACCTCAATTTCTAATTGATTGGAAAGGCTTGAGAAGCTATTCATGGGGCTGCCATTGGTGATCTTGGTGTGGATAAGCTAGAGGGACAACATCTAGTGTCCTAGGTGCATCCCAAAGGTACCAAACACAACTACAGTGCATCAAAAGGTTAGTGCACATGTTCTTGATTTAATCTAGAGTTTTAATGAATTAATCTGTTAATTCTAAAATCTTAAATGGCAAATGTAAATCCAAAAACATATTAAAAGTGTTTTGATATGCTATTGAACATTGAAATCAAATAGGTAGATAATGAATCTTGCATGATGCATGAGACCCTAGAAGAAAAATTTTGAATTCAATGATCTAAACTAATATTTTTCATGCTTCCGCTCCTTCAATTGGTATCAGAGCCATAATATTTTCCATTTAGATTGTTTATTATATGATTTTATTGTGTGATTTGATCATAAGATGATTGATTCATTACTTGTTGCAAAGAAATATGTGGCGGCACACATGGTGGAGCCACCATAGGTGGTGGCATCAATGGCACCTCATGGTGTGCAAGGTTTACTTGAATGTGGGCTAGGTTTCAAGGCCCATAATTAGGCCCATGACTAATTAAAGTGTTTAATTAGGAGTCTTAATCACACAATTAAATTTTGATTCAAATCTGAATTTTTAAATTTGTTTGAATGTGATTCAAATCTGAATTTTTAAATTTGTTTGAATGTGATTCAAATATGGATTTTTAAGTTGAATATGAGATATTCAATTTAATTTAAGTATGTATGTTTTATTTAATTGTTAAATAGTGATATGCATGATGGATGATCATGGACAATAAAAGACCAATGTGATTGAATTTATTTCTTTTATATTTCTTTAGGTTGTAAATTAATTAATTTATTTTAATTTATTCTAGTGGCATGTATTATAAAGGTTGTAATATTTTTTAGGTTATAGTTTCATTTATTTGGTTTTTGTAAATTCGCTTTGGTATGCTAAGGATTATTATGTAATTGGATTACAAGAAGATCAAGGAGGTCAGGAGCATTGGTGGGACCAGTGGGAGGAATTCAAGATCAAGTATTGATTATGTACTCCTTCAGCAACAGTTGTAATATGAATGAATGAAATGCACCTAGGAATGCCCTGATTCAATTCTTGGTGGCTCAGAATTGAATCCCTTAGAAAGTCCATGATCATACCATACTTATTGTTTATCCATGAATGCATGAGATGTATGGGATTGTATGCAAGTATATGATATATGCATGCCAAATGGATAATGTGCAAAGTGAGACCATAATAGTAATTAGGACGACCACAAAATCTTCCAAACAAATGATTAAGTTGAAAATGGAATACTTAAAGTAATTATAACATGGGCCCTCCATTGAGGCAATTATTTTAAGAAATTTTAAATAGTTGCATAAGATGCAATTAATTTAAGAGATATTCTTAAGAATAATTATTAAGCATGAGATGCTGTAAATATGTAAATAGTTTGGTAGCCAATATTGGATGTACCTGAGGACATTAAAATTATTTGCGTAATTACTGGCTCAATGGGATCAACTTAACTAATGCAAGATAAGTCAATAATGGATGTGCCTGAGATTTTGAGTATTAGGGGCTAGGTCAAAGGATTGAACCTCACATTAGATGTGATGGGCAAGGAGTTGCTCACTTATAGTTTATTGTAATTCCAATAATAGATGTGCTTGAGGATGATCAATAGGATTATAAGAATTCAATCACCCATTAGAAATCCATCCAACTAGGATTTCCGTTTTCTACTTTGGAAGTGTAGGATTCGCTAAGTTAGTGGGAGGACCAATTTGATTAAAAGACCATAATCATTTTGGTTAAATACATGATACATTTACTAATTAATCTGGTTATTTTCTACAGTTAATTTTCTGATAATAATGAGCACACCATAACCACCACCATCCAATATCCTTGCAAGCATACTTGATCGCAATAGGTTGACAGAACCTAATCTCTCTGATTAGCTAAGAAATTTGAAACTTGTCCTGAACCTTAAACATATAGGATATGTTCTAGACTCAAATGTTCCTAGTCCCTTACCTCCAGAGGCCACTCAAGAGGAACATGAAACTTTGGACAAGTGGAAGAAGCATGATATGAGAGCCAAGTGTTGCATGCTTGCTTCTATGAGTAATGAGTTACAGAAGTAGCATGAGAACATGCAGAGTGTGAGTGAGATCCTCCTTCTGTCACACCTTACCCCTCTATAAGGCATAACATAATCCCGTAGAATACCTAATGAACTACCGAACTTCACCTACCGATAACTCATTAAGTACCCTACAAGGAATTTTAAAACAATTTTCTTATTTTTGACAAGTGGTGAGCATTGTCTAATAAGTACTTAAAACATTTAGTTAAATTAAAACTAGTTAATATTTTTGGCCCATTTTATTTTTACGCAAATTTTACAAAAATTTTGACAGAGTTTCCTCTGTATTTTGAGAAACCAGTTCTTCAAATACCTAAAATAAAAGCACTTCCAATAATTTTCTAACCACTGCTTCAAATTCATACTCAATCTCACTCAATTTCTCAAATTCACAAGTTCAATAATTCCTTCAAAATATTGTCCATCAATATCATTTATTCATATTCCATTCAAGATAAACAATTTATATATTCATCATACTAAAATTTACATTCAGAAAGTCCAAACTAAAATTTATTACAACTTTTATACAAACTTTGTACAAGCTCCTCAAGACCCATGTACATGTCCATACATTTATGTGCAATATATACATCAAAAGAAATATTTACAGTTAGGGTATAAATTATACCCGAAAACTTTAGGCTGGTAGCTTCTCACACCTCAGCAGCTCAGTCTGCTGCTCCTCTAGTCTCTGTATCTGCGACAGCAATAAAAGCTATCGCTGAGTACTAGGACTCAGTGGTGCACAATATACTAAAATAATCTTTATGCAAAACTTAAAGCACATTCATTCAAAAATTTGGCTAAACATGAAAATTAAATACAATCATGCATTGTGAGATTTTACATGTAAACCAAGTTCATTTCAAAGTATCAAAACACATTTCATAAAACCCACAGTTAGATCATGCCATTCGAAACAAATAGAATCTCAATAGCCAGAGGCTAAGAGAAATCACATGAATCTCAATAGCCAGAGGCTAAAGAGAAATCATATCACAAGGCTAGCTAGCTCAAATATATGGATATCCATTCACATCCTCTTCTACTGGCACACCTCAACACTTCTCCAGAGAAGGAATCAAAATTCGAAACTAATTACCCCCACTAGTCGTGCTAGTGAGGTGTTCAAATATGTGGTCATGACACTGTGGTTTCAAAACTTATCTTAACAATTTGCTAAACATTGTCTTTTTAAATATACATAATAACTTTCAACAATTTAGATCAAATATCATAAGAATGCATAATCCAATATTTCACATTATTCAAAACGATATGCAAAAGATGATTATAAAAGTATATGTTGTGCACAAACCTCAAACGAGTCGCCTGTTGGCCTTGACTCGACTTCTCGGGTTCTATCCCCGTATTCTTTTCCACTGAAACACGAAATTTTCCAATGTTTCAGTACTAAAACTTAAAATAAATCCAAAATAAACTTAACTTCACATTTACCTAGCTCTAACGTGTTAAATTCGACGTTCTTAAAATTTTGTGTTTCGGGTTATTATTCACTGCACTATTCAAGTCAAATTATTGACTTTCTAAGGCTTAATAGGTATGGGAACTCCAACTTCACCCACATACCACATTTTGGTCACCAAACTTGTTGGTTTTGGTCATTTGTTTAAAGCTTAGGTCATTTTGGCAAAATTGCCAATTTTCGGTTTTGGTTCTCCGAAGTTGCACTATTCCATTGGTCGATCTACTGTTGGAATTTAACAAAACTTCCTTCATAGAAAATGTTTCTTATTGTCTTAAGTGTATTCTCATTTTTGGATCACCTCAATCGGAGTTTTTTAGCTCAAGTTATGGCCAAAATAAATTTATCGCTCACGCAATCGCTCATGCTGCAATTTTGGGTTCTGGCAGATTTTGATCCAACTTTGGTCAATAATTTGATCAAGTTAAGTTCATAATTTGGTCTCAATTTCTTCATATGAAATGTTCTACTATGTCTTAGGTTTCCATCGGTTCAAGAAATGCCTAAATCTGAGTTTTCTAGAGAGAGTTATAGCTATCCAAACATTACTGCCCAAATAAAAATCTGCAGAGTTGCAGGTTTGATAACTCAACTTTGCTCAATAATTTGAATGGGTTAATGGCATAATTTGGGGTGATGTTCTTCATGAAAGTTTTAGATCTATACCTCCTCTAACCCCTGGCCAAATTTCAGGTCAATTTGACCTATCTAACTCGAGTTATGACAAATGAACAGTTAGTGCAGTGGCAGCCTGCTATCATTTCACTTTGGTCAATTGTTTCACCAAGTTTTGGTCAGTTTTTGGCCATGGTTCCTTAATGAAAATTGTGCTCTTTTATGTCTATTTTCATCTCCAATTGGTGGCATATCCATTAGGCTTGTAAAATTTGAGTTTTGGTCCTTCAAAGTGGGTTTGGTCATGCTGCCAAAGAAGATGACCATTGACCTACGAATTTGGTTTAATTTCCTACCATTCCCACACAATTCATTTGGTCATAATTGACCACTATTTCACTTCACAATAGGTCAAACATGACATTTATGCATTTCTCCAAATTTTGGTTCACAAACCCTAGCATTCAACCCTAATTTACTAAATTATTGTATTTAACTACATTTATGCATCCCTATCCTATTACCATACTCCTACAAACTTACTAACACCTTTAATTCATTCAAAATACATCAAAATTTCCTACATCCATGGCTGGCCGAAATTTCAATAATGGTCCCTCACAATTTTTTTCTTTTTCATTTCTTTAGTTTCTAGTTAATTAGGCTAATAACACAACTAATTCAACAAAAGAAATCAAAGTTAATATTCTAACCTTAGTGCAGAATTTCTTTCCTTCAAACTTCTTCCTTTCTTCTTTTTTTTGTTGTCAAGTCCTCTATCAAGGCTTGAAATCAAGGTTTAATATTGGAGGTTTAACTTTCTATGGTGGAATTAGGGATTTGATCAAGCTCAAAATGAGCTTTAATGGAGGTTTTGGGTGAGGGAGAGGGAAGATGAAGGTGAGGCGGCAACTTGATGGAAAGAAGACCAAATAATGTTTTTTTTCATTTCTTTTCTTTATTTATTTTGGTTGGTGGAAGACCATAAAATCCCATTTTAATAATTCACTTAATTAATTTGTTTATGACATCATTCATGATGTCATCAACTTTGACTTTTCCATTTTCTTTCTTTTTTTTTCTATTAGTTTTTTAATTTAATTCTCGATTCCAAAATTTTCTTTTCTCCGATTTTATTTGACAGTTAGGTCAGGAGTCAGCTCTCGGGGCCAATTGACCAAATTGCCCCTCGCCGGTTCATCCCGGTTTGCAAATAATTTCATATTTCTTTTGGCTCCCTGACCTAATTATTTTACTGGCTTAATAGTTCTTTTTCGTGATTTTCTCTTTTCCACTGTGTCCATAAGGGTCCTAAGGACCGCAGCGTCACTTTTTGCGGTTCGAAATTTGAGTTTAAAATGACTTCGCAGTCGTTCCCGAGGAGGTCACTCATCGCTGTGACTCTCGGCTGGTTTAACCTCTTATGTTCTGTTTTTCTTGTTTATACTTAACTAATTAAACATTACTAATTATTTGTGTTTTTGGCTTCTCAAGTTGTCTTAAGTATGGTTCTAATCCCCTTAATTGTCCAGACCGACACCGGTCACCGGAACAGCGAAATATACCAGGCTATGCAATGGGGTGTTACAATTCTCCCCCTTAAATAAATTTCGTCTCGAAATTTTACCTGGTATCAATCTCTGAACAGCTGTGGATGTTGTCTCCTCATGTCCTCCTCTCGTTCCCAAGTAGCTTCTTGGCCTGAATGATGGTTCCACAGCACTTTTACCAATGGTATCTGCTTGTTCCGTAGCTACTTCACCTCATAAGCCAGAATCTCTATGGGTTCTTCTTCATATGTGATGTCTGGATTCACTTCAATTTCCTCTACTGGTAGTACATGAGATGGGTCTTATCGATACCTCCTCAACATAGACACATGGAAGACATTATGTATCTTTTCCAACTCTGGAGGTAGTGCTAACCGATATGCCAAAGGACCCACTCTTTCCAGAACCTCATATGGCCCAATGAAGCGAGGACTCAGTTTCCCCTTTCTACCGAACCTCATAATTCTCTTCCAAGGAGAAACTTTGAGGAATACTTTCTCACCCACTCCATACTCAATATCCCTTCTTTTAAAATCAATGTAGGACTTCTGACGGTCCGATGCAGTCTTAAGTCAATCTCGGATCACCCTGATCTTCTCCTCAGTTTGCTGAACAATTTTGGGTCCGATCATCTTTCTTTCACCCACGTCATCCCAACACAACGGGGTTCTACATTTCCTGCCATACAAAGCTTCACATGGAGGCATCCCAATGCTTGATTGGTAGCCGTTGTTGTAAGCAAACTCAATCAAAGGCAAGTGTGTATCCCAACTACCGTCAAACTCAATCACACAAGCCCGTAGCATGTCCTCCAAAATCTGAATTACCCTCTTATACTGGCCATCTGTCTGTGGGTGGAATGCAGTACTGAAGTTCAATCTAGTTCCTAGGGCTCTCTGAAGACTACCCCAGAATCTAGAAGTGAACCTAGGATCTCTGTCTGACACAATGGATACTGGCACTCCATGCAGTCTCACAATCTCATCGATGTATAACTTGGCCAATCTTTCTAAACTATAGTCCATCTGAACTGGCAGAAAATGAGCAGATTTAGTCAGTCTGTCAACAATGACCCAAACTGCATCATGACTCTTCTGTGTCCTCGGAAGTCCCATCACAAAATCCATCGTTATTCTCTCTCATTTCCACTCTGGTACTAGTAGTGGATGTAACAACCCAACGGGTACTTGATGCTCTGCCTTTACTTGCTGACAAGTTAGGCATTTGGCTACAAACTCTGCCACATCTCTTTTCATACCCACCCACCAGTAATGCTCCTTTAGCCCTCTATACATTTTTGTGCCACCAGGGTGCATGGCAAAAGGAGACTCATGTGCTTCCTTCAAAATGATCTGTCTCAAATCAACATCATTAGGAACACACATTCTGCCCTGGTGTAGCAATATACCATCATCTCTGATTGAGAACTCTGGTTTCTTACCCTGCTGGACTTCTTCCATCGACACGATACTTCGATCATTACGAGCGACCATTCTAATCTGATCAATCAACACTGGCTGTACATGCCATGCAACTGCTGTCTGCCCATCATCACTAATCTCTAAGCTGGCATGTAATGATCTCAACTCATGTACTAAAGACAAAAGAGTAACTTGTAGACTTGCCATAGTCTTACGACTTAAGGCATCAGCCACAACATTAGCTTTCCCTGGCTGATAGTCTATCAGACAATCATAGTCTTTTATCAACTCTAACCATCTCCTCTGTCTCAAATTCAACTCTTTCTGAGTGCCCAAATACTTCAAACTCTTATGATCTGTGTAGATCTAACACTTTTCCCCATACAAATAGTGTCTCCAGATCTTAAGAGCAAACACAATAGCTGCAAGCTCCAAGTCATGTGTCGGATAATTCCTCTCATGCAGTTTTAGCTGGCGTGATGCATAGGCAATGACATTTCGATCTTGCATCAACACACAACATAACCCATTGTGAGAAGCATCGCTGTAAACTGTATATTCTTTACCCGGTGTGGGTAAAGTTAGGACTGGAGCTTCAGTCAAACATCTCTTCAACTCATCAAAACTCTGCTGGCATTTATCCGTCCACTGAAATTTTACATCTTTTCTAAGCAGCTTGGTCAATGGAGATGCCAACATGGAAAATCCCTTCACAAATCTACGGTGGTATCCAGCTAAACCCAGAAAACTACGAATCTCTGTGACATTTCTGGGTGGCCTCCAATTAAGGACAGCTTCAATCTTACTTGGATCTACCTTGATGCCCTCTTCTGATACTACATGCCCCAAGAAAGATATTTCTTTCAGCCAAAATTCACACTTCGACAATTTGGCATATAGCTGTTTCTCCCTCAAAGTCTGCAGTACAATCCACAGATGTCTATCATGCTCTTCTGCATTCCTCGAAAAGACCAATATATCATCTATGAATACCACAATAAACTGGTCGAGGTATGGTCTGAAGATAGTGTTCATCAGATCCATAAAAGCAGCCGGAGCATTAGTTAACCCGAATGGCATAAAACGAGCAGATTTGTAACACCCTCCCGGTAGCAACTCCGTACATTCTACTGTTCCGATGACCAGTGTCAGTCCGGACAGCTAGAACGTCCGGAAAAATATTTAAACTAAAGAGAGGAACCATAATTAACTCAAATATTAATAAGAAAAATTTAGGAAAAATTTTAGAAAAAAAATACAACCAAGTTAAATGAGCCGGTGCCCTAGCGATGGGTAACCTAGTGAGAAGTTGTGATTCTCGCAACTAGGAGCCCTAGACTCGAGGGAAAAATTATAAAATAATTTTTGGGACTCCAGAGAAGGGTCATTTAGGTTTTTATGGCATTAGAATGCCAAGAAAATGCTTAGAAAAATTTTTCAATCGGTACAGACAATTTTGGCCCGGTAAGCCAAATGGAGGGCATTTTGGTCATTTCGTCTTCAGAGATGATTTTTGACCAACTTGTCCATTTATGCAAGTGAATTATATGACATAAAATATGAATAAATATTAATGAAAATTTATTTAAAAATGAATAAGCAATGAAAGAGAAGTAAATGGAAATAATGGGATTTATTACCTCATGCTTATGTAAGCATGAGGTAATAAAAAATGCTATGGCCAATCACATTAAAGCAAGACAATTCAAATTCAATAAAAAGGGATAAATGAGGCAGAATTCTAGAAAATTTCAGCAGCCCTTTCTCTCTTCAAAAACGTCACCCATGCTCTCCCATTGTCCACCATTGCCAAGCTTTACCAAGCTTGATTTTCTTGGTTTTTACCCAACTAAAGCCTAAGTTCCCAACACAAATTCTTGTTCTTTCCTCTTAGTAAAGCTTTTGGGAGCAAAAAGAAATCAAAAGGAAGAGTTCTTACAAGCTTGAGATTAGCTCCATTAAAGGTTAGTGTCAATTAATGCTTTAAACTTGTATATGCATCATTAGGAGTGTGAATTGATCCATTGATTTTATGTGTTTGAAAAGTTGAAATGGTAGAGCTAGGGTTTGGACCCAAAATTGAGATGTTGATCATGTGATGATGGAAGTAGGCTTTAATGGTCAATTAGTGACCATTTGGTTTGGTTTGAACCAAAAATGAAGTGAATTAGGTTGTGGGATTTGAGGTTGGAGTGGCTGCCTTGTGTGACCTGCAGGCGTGGCTATGAGTCCACCCTGTTTGGACAGCCATAACTTGAATTGTAGAGGTTCAATTGGTGTTTGGCCAATTGTAAATGAAACTAGACACATAATGGCACAACTTTGATGAAGAAACCATGCCCAGAAAACCAAACCAACTTGACCAAAAGTTTACCCTAATCCGGGTGACCTGCAATATGCCTGGGCAAAATGACCAAATGAACAGTATTTGGTCATTTGCCCATAACTCCATGTAGCAGTGTCCAATTGACCCGAAAGTTTACCAGCAACAAGGTGACATATAGACCAACAACTTTCATGAAAAAACTTGACCCAAATTATGACCATAACTTAGTCAAATTGCCAACCAAACTTAGGTTACCAAATCTGGCAGAACCAGTTTTGCCCAGATTTTTGGAATCTACCCAATCCGGCCAGTTATGGTTTTTAGGCCATAACTTGAGCTACAAAACTCCAAATGGAGTGATTCAAAAAAGGAAATTCAACTATACAAAATGAGGAACAACTTTCATGTTTACCATTTTTCCAAATTCCCTCTGCAACAGTAACTAATGAAACAGTAAACCCAAGGCTTGAAAATTGAAAATTCTGTCCAATTCACATTAAGCTTAGAGATGGTATTGGCAACCAATATCAACAAGTTTAAAATACAAAATGTGGTATGTTGATAATATTTAAACTAAATTACCTATTGTCAATGCAAAAGTCAACATTTTGGTTGACTAATGAAAGGAATAGTGGTCATAAAAATTTCAATTTCAAAGAATTACACAAATTAAAGGTGTTAAATGCCCTAGTAGGCCTAATGTGATTGGTTTGGATAGGTTGGCATGCCAATAGGGTTTTGTTAGCAGTACTGCATATGGCTTTATGCCATTCTGTATTTCATGGCTTCCCATGCCATTCTGTGACATAATAGCCCTTGGCTATGATATTGAGTTGTTATACTCGGGTTTAATCCCCGATAATTATCACAGCTTATTAGTCGCATTACATACACAGGAGACACAAAGTGACCGATGGTGTGATGGTCCGAGGTACTTAGTACCCGATGCGATTTACCGTTTATCGATCCGATCAACTAGTATAGGTTACTTGGGCAATGTTAATAAATCTTACCAAACTTAAATCGAATAATACTGCAATAAATATCAGAAATTAAGTCTACCAAAAAAATGTAAATATACATTCTGCATATTTATTATATTTATTTTATTTTATTTTATATTGTCACCACTAAGCAGAATTGCTTCACGCGTTGCTTTTGCCACGCGCAGGTACCGGAGACATAGCTGGGGAGTCCAGCAGGCCGCATACAGGGTGAGCCTTCATATCTGCACTCAGACTTCAGAGTCACCTCACATTGCAATGCATTTGGTAGGACATTAGGCCACTTTTGATATTTTGATATTTTGATATTTTGTATTTTGTAACCTTCGGTAATGTATATTATAAATTCATGTAATTATGCTTTGATGTAAGTATCTATGAAATATTTTCAGAAATAAATTAAGCATTTTTCATTGAGTTGACTGTGTTTTGAATTGAATTGAATTTTGAGATACTAAAGTGAACTGAGAAATTGTTGAGAATGTATTGGAGTTTGATTGAGAATAATGTGATGATATTATTGGGAGTGTTTTTAACAGGTTCAGAAGAACTGTTTTTCCAATTTATAGCCGGCACTCTGCCGGATTTTCTATAAAATTTGCGAAAAAATTTAGATTTATCAAAAATTATAAATAAATGAATTAAAAGGGATTAATTGAAATTGAAACATGAATTGGTGTTCCGACACACTGAGTGGCATAACTTGCTCGGCTACACTGTAGACGGGTAAGGGGTGTCACATTTAGTGGTATCAGAGCATCGGTTTAGGCGTTTCTGGGTCTAGATAGAGTACATACCATTGCATTGCATTTGTAAGTGTTGAGGTGACACTGATGCAGATATGTTTGTTTTCTTATTTTGAATAGGATATGGATCCCGCCATGAAGAACGATTGATGAAGAGGTGGAGAGTCATGCTCCACCAAGTGACGAGTCCGGGGCGAGGAGAATCTGCTCCACCAGCAGCTGAGGCACCTGCTCAACCTCAATTTGCTCTATTCCAGCAAATGACTGAATTCTACCGGCAAATGATGGGGGCAATTCCACCACCACAACCACAGCCACAACCTCCACCAGCACCACAAAAATCTCATCTGGAGAAATTACGAAAACATGGGGCTGTAGACTTCTTTGGGAAGAGGGAGGATGATCCCATGGCTGCAGAAAATTGGTTGGACAGAACCATCAGAGTACTGAAACAGCTAAACTGCACCCCCGAGCAGAACCTGGTGGGTGCTGTGTCCCTACTTCAGGATGACGCATATCAGTCGTGGGACACAGTAACCAGTGAGGTGCAACCTGAACGGATTACCTGGGAATTCTTCCTTACAGAGTTCATGAAGAAACATATTAGTAAAGTATATTTAGAAGAGCGAAGAAGGGAATTCATCAGTTTGAGACAGAGATAGTTATCAGTGGCTGAGTATGAGCGTGAGTTTGTCAGACTGAGCCGGTATGGGAGGGAGATAGTCCCTACCGAAGCAGAGAGGTGCAGACGGTTTGAGGAAGGGCTCAATGACAACATCAAAGTCATGATCATAGCACTGGAGATCACGGATTTTGCTAAACTGGTAGATGCAGCATCAAAAGTGGAAAGGGTCAGAATCAATGAACAAAATAGAAGGGAAAGACAGCAGAAGAGGGTCCGATCCCAAAGTGCATTTTCTCGCTCCCGATAAGAAGAGTAAGGGTCCTCCTACTCGAGTTCAGACCACCACAGGTCGTGGTCGATCTCGGGGCCCCTGCATGATTCACACCTAGGAGAGGCCAGCCCACACCATCAATGGGCAGCTCTCCAGGGACGATGTTTAGGGGACCAGCCCCTGCATCTTCTGCTTGTCAATACTATCAGAAGTGGCATAAGGGGGAGTGTTGGCGAATGACTGGTGCATGTTTACGGTGTGGATCGACAGAACATCAGATCAAGAATTGTCCAAAGAGGACTACTACTGTTGCTCCAACACAAATCGATGCACTGCTCCTGCACCACAAAGGGGTAGGAAACCTGGTAAACCTGAGACAGCTGGTCCATCACTGAGGCCGCATCTGAGTCAGCTGAGAGGCCAGACGCTAGAATACCAGCCAGGGCCTATGCCATCAGAGCTCAGGAGGAGCAAGATGCCCCGGATGTCATCAGGGGTACGTTTTCCCTCTACAACACTTCTGTACATGCATTGGTGGATCCAGGATCCACTCATTCCTACATTTGCATCAAACTACCCGTAGAGAGGGGAGTTCCAGTAGAGTAGAGTGATCAAGACATTCTGGTCACAAATCCACTAGGCCACAGTGCGGTAGTGAATAAGGTGTATAAAGGATGCCCGTTGAGGATTCAGGGGTATGAATTCTCGGCAGACCTAATTAAATTGCCCTTCCTCAAGTTTGACGTGATTTTGGGTATGGACTGGTTGTCACGTCATCAGGCAATAGTTGATTGTAAATTGAAGAGAATTTCTCTGAAAACTTCTAAGGGTAATGAGATCACTGTTGTGGGTGAAAGAACAGATTTCCTGTCCAATGTTATCTCAGCTACAGTTGCAAGAAGAATGATGAGGAAAGGCTGTGAAGCTTACCTAGCACACGTGGTTGATACTAGGCAAGCTAAGCCAAACCTGAATGATATACCCACAGTAAGAGACTTCCCAGATGTATTTCCTAAAGAGTTGCCTGGTTTACCACCAGAAAGGGAAGTCGAGTTTGCTATTGAGGTAATGCCTGCACAAGACCCATTTCCATTGCTCCTTATAGGATGGCACCTACTGAATTGAGGGAGTTGAAAACTCAGTTGCAAGAGTTGCTTGATAAGGGGTTCATATGCCCCAGTGTGTCACCATGGGGAGCTCCGGTATTATTTGTGAAGAAAAAGGATGGAACCTTGAGATTGTGTGTCTATTACCGGCAGTTGAACAAAGTAACTGTGAAGAATAAATATCTATTGCCCAGAATCGACGATCTGTTTGATCAGTTGAAAGGAGTCGGTGTATTTTCAAAAATTGATCTCAGATCAGGATATCATCAGCTGAGGGTAAAGGATGCAGATGTGTCAAAAACTGCATTCAGAACTCGGTATGGGCACTATGAATTTCTAGTGATGCCGTTTGGGTTAACAAATGCACAAGCAGCATTTATGGACCTTATGAGCCGTATCTTCCATCCATACTTAGATCAGTTTGTAGTGGTCTTTATTGATGATATTCTGGTGTATTCCAAGACCAGAGAAGAACATGATGACTATTTGAGGATTGTTCTGCAAACCCTGCGAGAAAAGAAACTGTATGCTAAGTTGTCCAAGTGTGACTTCTGGATGAGTGAAATCTCTTTCCTTGGACACATAGTATCAATAGAGGGGATTAGAGTGGATCCTGAAAAGATAGAAGCAGTGATGGAATGGAAGCCTCCCAGAAATACAACTGAGGTCAGAAGTTTCTTGGGGCTAGCTGGATACTATAGAAGATTTGTGAAGGGGTTTTCTCTTATAGCTGCTCCAATGACCAAGTTGTTGCATAAGAATGTGAAATTTAGCTGGAACGATAAGTGCCAAGCCAGTTTTGAGAGGTTGAAGGCTATGTTGACAGAAGCACCAGTGTTAACACAGCCAGTGTCAGGAAAAGACTTTGTGGTCTACAGTGATGCCTCACATAATGGGCTAGGGTGTGTATTGATGCAAGAGGGGAAAGTGGTCGCCTATGCTTCCAGGCAGTTAAAGCCACATGAACAGAACTACCCTACTCATGACTTGGAGTTAGCAGCGATTATCTTCGCACTGAAGATATGGAGGCATTATTTATATGGTGAAAAATGCTACATCTATACAGACCACAAGAGTCTAAAATATTTGCCAACCCAGAAGGAGCTCAATCTTAGACAGAGGCGATGGATTGAGTTCCTAAAGGACTATGATTATGTGATAGATTATTATCCTGGGAAGGCAAATGTAGTGGCTGATGCTTTGAGCAGGAAGTCTATCACCGCTTTAAGATCACTAAATTCCTGTCTGTCCTTAGCTCAAGATGGAGCTATTTTGGCTGAGTTGCAAGTGAGGCCAACCCTGCTATAGCAGATACAAGATGGGCAGAAGGCAGATGAAAAACTAATGGCCATTATGGCTAAAATTCCTGAGGGGAAGGAAACTAAATATGAGGTGAAAGCAGATGGGTGTTTATACTACAGAGGGAGAGTGTGTGTACCAGATGATGGGGAACTGAGGACTAATATTCTGAAAGAAGCACACACTAGTGTATATGCTATGCACCCGGGGAGCACAAAAATGTATAATGATTTGAAGCCTCATTATTGCTGGCCTGGTATGAAGAGGGATATAGCTAACTATGTGACTAAGTGTTTGACATGTCAGAAAGTTAAAGCAGAACATCAAGTTCCATCAGGACTGTTGTAGCCTATAAACATACCTGAGTGGAAATGGGACCGGGTCACTATGGATTTTGTTAGTGGTCTACCTCTCACCCAAAGGAAGCATGATGCAGTGTGGGTGATAGTGGATAGATTGACGGTCGGCACATTTCTGCCGATTAGGGTGACTACTCATTGGAGAAGCTAGCAGAATTGTATATCAGTGAGATAGTTAGGCTGCATGGAATCCCACTTTCTATCATATCTGACCGAGACCCAAGGTTTACATCAAGATTCTGGAAGAAGTTACATGAATCCTTGGGTACACAACTCCATTTCAGCACAGCTTTCCATCCTCAGACGGATAGGCAATCAGAAAGAGTAATCCAGGTAAACAACTGAAACCAATTGAATTAATGCAGATATTGAACTGAAATGATAATAATAACATGAAATATATGTTAGGTCCTTGAGGATATGCTGAGGAGTTGTGTCATTGAGTTTGAGGGAAGTTGGGATAGATATCTTCCACTGGCAGAATTTGCATATAACAATAGCTACCAAGCTAGCATCCAAATGTCCCCGTATGAAGCACTGTATGGGAGGAAATGTAGAACTCCAGTGTGCTGGACTGAATTGGGCGAAGATAAGCTGGTAGGGCCAGACCTGGTGAAACAGACTGAGGAAAAAGCGAAAATAATCAAAGCTAACCTGAAGATTGCCTCCGATAGATAGAAGTCTTATGCTGACCTAAAGAGAAAAGAGATAGAGTATGCAGTTGGTGATAAAGTGTTTCTCAAAGTCTCACCATGGAAGAAAATATTGAGGTTTGGAAGAAAGGGTAAGTTAAGCCCTAGGTTCATTGGCCCATATGAAGTCATTGAACGTGTGGGACCAAAGAGCCTCTGAGCTAGCTTTACCACCAGAGCTGGACAAGATCCACAATGTGTTCCCAGTGTCAATGCTAAGAAGATACCGCTCAGATCCTTCACATGTCATCTCCATGGAAGAAATTGAAGTACAACCGGACTTGACATATGAAGAGGAACCCATACGGATCCTGGCTCGGGAAGTAAAAGAGTTGAGGAATAAGCAGATTCCACTGGTGAAAGTGCTTTGGAGGCACCACAACACCGAGGAGGCAACTTGGGAAAGTGAAGAGACGATGAGGCAACAGTTCCCTCAACTGTTTGCATCAGGTAAAATTTCGAGGACGAAATTTAAATTAGAGGGGAAGAGTTGTAACACCCTCCCGGTAGCAACTCCGTACATTCTACTGTTCCGGTTACCAGTGTCGGTCCGGACAGCTAGAACGTCCGGAAAAATATTTAAACTAAAGAGAGAAACCATAATTAACTCAAATATTAATAAGAAAAATTTAGGAAAAATTTTAGAAAAAAAAATACAACCAAGTTAAATGAGCCGGTGCCCTAGCGATGGGTAACCTAGTGAGAAGTTGCAATTCTCGCAACTAGGAGCCCTAGACCCGAGGGAAAAATTAGAAAATAATTTTTGGGACTCCAGAGAAGGGTCATTGAGGTTTTTATGGCATTAAAATGCCAAGGAAATGCTTAGAAAAGTTTTCAATCGGTACAGACAATTTTGGCCCGGTAAGCCAAATGGAGGGCATTTTGGTCATTTCGTCTTCAGAGATGATTTTTGAACAACTTGTCCATTTATGCAAGTGAATTATATGACATAAAATATGAATAAATATTAATGAAAATTTATTTAAAAAAGAATAAGCAATGAAAGAAAAGTAAATGGAAATAATGGGATTTATTACCTCATGCTTATGTAAGCATGAGGTAATTAAAAATGCTATGGCTAATCACATTAAAGCAAGACAATTAAAATTCAATAAAAAGGGATAAATGAGGCAGAATTCTAGAAAATTTCAGCAGCCCTTTCTCTCTTCAAAAACGTCACCCATGCTCTCCCATTGTCCACCATTGCCAAGCTTTATCAAGCTTGATTTTCTTGGTTTTTACCCAACTAAAGCCTAAGTTCCCAACACAAATTCTTGTTCTTTCCTCTTAGTAAAGCTTTTGGGAGCAAAAAGAAATCAAAAGGAAGAGTTCTTACAAGCTTGAGATTAGCTCCATTAAAGGTTAGTGTCAATTAATGCTTTAAACTTGTATATGCATCATTAGGAGTGTGAATTGATCCATTGATTTTATGTGTTTGAAAAGTTGAAATGGTAGAGCTAGGGTTTGGACCCAAAATTGAGATGTTGATCATGTGATGATGGAAGTAGGCTTTAATGGTCAATTAGTGACCATTTAGTTTGGTTTGAACCAAAAATGAAGTGAATTGGGTTGTGGGATTTGAGGTTGGAGTGGTTGCCTTGTGTGACCTGCAGGTGTGGCTGTGAGTCCACCCTGTTTGGACAGTCATAACTTGAATTGTAGAGGTTCAATTGGTGTTTGGCCAATTTTAAATGAAACTAGACACATAATGGCACAACTTTGATGAAGAAACCATGCCCATAAAACCAAACCAACTTGACCAAAAGTTTACCCTAATCCGGGTGACCTACAATCTGCCTGGGCAAAATGACCAAATGAACAGTATTTGGTCATTTGGCCATAACTCCATGTAGCAATGTCCAATTGACCTGAAATGTTACCAGCAACAAGGTGACATATAGACCAACAACTTTCATGAAGAAACTTGACCCAAATTATGACCATAACTTAGTCAAATTGCCAACCAAACTTAGGTTACCAAATCTGGCAGAACCAGTTTTGCCCAGATTTTTGGAATCTGCCCAATCCGGCCAGTTATGGTTTTTAGGCCATAACTTGAGCTTCAAAACTCCAAATGGAGTGATTCAAAAAAGAAAATTAAACTAGACAAAATGAGGAACAACTTTCATGTTTACCATTTTTCCAAATTCCCACTGTAACAGTAACTAATGAAACAGTAATCCCAAGGCTTGAAAATTGAAAATTCTGTCCAATTCACATTAAGCTTAGAGATGGTTTTGGCAACCAATACCAACAAGTTTAAAATACAAAATGTGGTATGTTGATAATATTTAAACTAAATTACCTATTGTTAATGCAAAAGTCAACATTTTGGTTGACTAATGAAAAGAATAGTGGTCATAAAAATTTCAATTTCAAAGAATTACACAAAATAAAGGTGTTAAATGCCCTAGTAGGCCTAATGTGATTGGTTTGGATAGGTTGGCATGCCAATAGGGTTTTGTTAGCAGTACTGCATATGGCTTTATGCCATTCTGTATTTCATGGCTTCCCATGCCATTCTGTGACATAATAGCCCTTGGCTATGATATTGAGTTGTTATACTCGGGTTTAATCCTCGATAATTATCACAGCTTATTAGCTGTTCTGTTGCACACCGGGAGACACAATGTGACCTATGGTGTGATGGTCCGAGGTACGTAGTACCCAGTACCAGTTTACCCATTTATCCAGTCCAGTCAACTAGTATAGGTTACTCGGGCAATGTTAATAAATCTTACCAAACTTAAATCGAATAATACTGCAATAAATATCAGAAATTAAGTCTACCAAAAAAATGTAAACATACATTCTGCATATTTGTTATATTTATTTTATTTTATTTTATATTGTCACCACTAAGCAGAATTGCTTAGCGCGTCACTTTTGCCACGCGCAGGTATCAGAGACATAGCTGGGGAGTCTAGTAGGCTGCATACAGGGTGAGCCTTCATATCTGCACTCAGAGTTCAGAGTCACCTCATATTGCAGTGCATTTGGTAGGACATTAAGCCACTTTTGATATTTTGATATTTTGTATTTTGTAACCTTCGGTAATGTATATTATAAATTCATGTAATTATGCTTTGATGTAAGTATCTATGAAATATGTTCAGAAATAAATTGAGCATTTTTCATTGAGTTGACTGTGTTTTGAATTGAATCGAATTTTGAGATACTGAAGTGAATTGAGAAATTGTTGAGAATGTATTGGAGTTTGATTGAGAATAATGTGATGATATTATTGGGAGTGTTTTTAACAGTTCGTAAGAAGCTTTTTCCAATTTATAGCCGGCACTCTGCCGGATTTTCTATAAAATTTGCGAAAAAATTTAGATTTATCAAAAATTATAAATAAATGAATTAAAAGGGATTAATTGAAATTGAAACATGAATTGGTGTTCCGACACACTGAGTGGCATAACTTGCTCGGCTACACTGTAGACGGGTAAGGGGTGTGACAAGATTTAGTCAGTCTGTCAACAATGACCCAAACTGCATCATGACTCTTCTGTGTCCTCGGAAGTCCCATCACAAAATCCATCGTTATTCTCTCCCATTTCCACTCTGGTACTGGTAGTGGATGTAACAACCCAGCGGGTACTTGATGCTCTACCTTTTCTTGCTGACAAGTTAGGCATTTAGAAATAAACTCTGCCACATCTCTTTTCATACCCATCCACCAGTAATGCTCCTTTAGCCCTCTATACATTTTTGTGCCACCAGGATGCATGGCAAAAGGAGACTTATGTGCTTCCTTCAAAACAATCTTCCTCAATTCAACATCATTAGGAACACATACTCTGCCCTGGTGTAGCAGTAGACTATCATCTATGCTTGAGAATTCTAGTTTCTTGCCCTGTCGGACTTCTTCCATCAACTTCTGATACTTCTGATCATTCTGAGAAGCCATTCTAATATGATCAATCAACACTAGTTGTACATGCCATGCAATTGCTGTCTGCCCATCATCATTAATCTCTAAGTTGGCATGCAATGATCTTAACTCATGTACCAAAGACAAAGGAGTAACTTGTAGACTTGCCATAGTCTTACGACTTAGGGCATCAGCCACAATATTAGCTTTCCCTGGCTGATAGTCTATCAGACAATCGTAGTCTTTTATCAACTCTAACCATCTCCTCTGTCTCAAATTTACCTCTTTCTTGGTGCCCAAATACTTCAAACTCTTATAATCTGTATAGATGTAACACTTTGCCCCATACAAATAGTGTCTCCAGATCTTAAGAGCAAACACAATAGCTGCAAGCTCCAAATCATGTGTTGGATAGTTCCTCTCATGCGGTTTCAGCTGGCGTGATGCATAGGAAATGACATTTCGATCTTGCATCAATACACAGCCTAACCCATTGTGAGAAGCATCACTATAAACGGTATATTCTTTACCCGGGGTAGGTAAAGTCAGGACTGGAGCTTCAGTCAAACATTTCTTCAATTCATCAAAACTCTGTTGGCATTTATCCATCCACTGAAATTTGACATCTTTTCTAAGCAGCTTGGTCAATGGAGATGTCAACATGGAGAATCCCTTCACAAATCTACGGTAGTATCCAGCTAAACCTAGAAAACTACGAATTTTTGTGACATTTCTGGGTGGCCTCCAATTAAGGACAGCTTCAATCTTACTTGGATCTACCTTGATGCCCTCTTCTGATACTACGTGCCCCAAGAAAGATATTTCTTTCAGCCAAAATTCACACTTCGACAATTTGGCATATAGCTGTTTCTCTCTCAAAGTCTGCAGTACAATCCGCAGATGTCTATCATGCTCTTCTGCATTCCTCGAATAGACCAATATATCATCTATGAATACCACAACAAACTGGTCAAGGTATGGTCTGAAGATAGTGTTCATCAGATCCATAAAAGCAGCCGGAGCATTAGTTAACCCGAATGGCATAACTAGGAACTCATAATGGCCATAGCGGGTTCTGAAGGCAGTTTTAGGAATACTCTGCTCTTGTACTTTCAGCTGATAATAACCTGATCTCAGGTCAATTTTGGAGAACACAGCTACACCCCTCAACTGATCAAATAAGTCATCAATGCAGGATAATGGATATCTATTCTTTATTGTCACCTTATTCAACTGCCGATAATCAATACACAAGCGGAGAGTGCCATATTTCTTCTTTACAAACAACACTGGCGCTCCCCAAGGTGACACACTAGGGTGGATAAAGCCCTTGTCAAGCAATTCTTGCAACTGCACTTTCAACTCTTTCAATTCTGCAGGTGCCATTCTATATGGCGTTATGGAGATTGGATCCACACCAGGCATAACATCAATTTCAAACTGCACCTCTCTTTCTGGAGGTAATCCTAGCAATTCATCAGGAAATACATCCGGAAAATCACATACAGTAGGGATGTCCCTTAGTACTGGACTCCCCACTTGGGTGTCTATTACATGTGCCAAGTATGCTTCACACCCCTTTCTGATCATCCTTCTGGCTAGTGCAACCGAAATGAGGTTTGATGGCAGTAAATGCTTCTCCCCATGTATTACCACATCACCGTACAAAGGGAGGCCAAAAGTGACTGTCTTCAGTCTACAGTCAATCATGGCGTGATGCCTGGCTAACCAATCCATGCCCAAGATGATATCATACTCTCTGAAGGGCATTTCAATCAAGTCTGACCGGAAAACATGTCCTTGGATCACCAAAGGACATTCTCTATAGATTCTGTTGACCCGGACCTCTTGTCCTAGCGGACTAGTTACTAGCACTTCAAAACCCATTTGCACACATGGAATAGCAAGTGAACTAACTATGATAGCACTAACATATGAATGGGTTGAACCCGGATCAAACAACACAAATACTTCTTGATCAGAGATAGAGAATGTACTAGCTACCACATCGGAAGTCTCAGCCTCTTCTCGCTGTCTCATTGTGTAGACTCGTCAAGCACTTCCTCAGCCGATTGACCAATCGTGCTTCGATCGTCAAGCAAAGGCTCTACCTCTGCCTCTTCCTCTCGCCAAATGATCGTGAACCTCCGGGAGCAGGACTCAATAGATCCTCGATGAGTAGGAGCTGGACCATACCTCTGAGCACTAGTATGCTCTTTAGCTATATGGCCCTTGCCTCCACAGTTAAAACAGGCTCCAGTGGCCCAATAGCATTCCCCCCCATGAATCTTGCCACAAGTCTCACAGGGCGTAATGTGAACCCGCCGATCACGACTGCACCTAGGGTGTCTCTGTCTAGAAAATCTGCCTCTACCAAATCTTCCACCTCGACTCCTGCTGGGTCCACTAAACTTCTTTTTCTTTCTAGAGGTACCACCAGAACTCAGCTTTACTGACTTTTCCCCCTTGTCTTTCTCTGATTTCTCAGCTTTCTCTGATTTTTCCTTCACTGGGGTTGCTTATGATTCAATTCTCTCCAGTTCAAGTGCTTGAGACATAAGCTTTGAGAAGTTGCTGTGTCGAAATCCCACAACTTGCATCCTTATACTGGGCTTCAAACCCGTCTCAAATCTCTTGCACCTTGCCTTACTGGTAGTAAGGAGACTCCCCGCATAGTGACTCAGGCGGGAGAACTCCCTCTCATACTTTGCCACTGTTCTGTTGCCTTATTTCAAACTCAAAAATTCTTGCAGTTTCTGATCAACATATGCATCTGGGATGTATTTCTGTCTGAACTCTCTGATGAAGTCATCCCAGGTCAGCACTGGTGGTTCAGCCAAGCTATGGGGGATGGTCTTCCACCAATCATATGCATCCCCTTACAGTAGCGACACAGAATATTCAAACTTCAATTCATCTTGGCAGTGCAGCTTCTTAAACACTCTGTCCATTCTTTCAAGCCATTGCTCTGCCTCTAAAGGGTCCACTGTACCCTTAAATTCTGTAGCCCCATACTTTAGTAATTTATCATACTGTCTGGCTGGAGGCAGTGGTTGTGCCACAGGTGTTTGGGGTGGAGCTTGAGCAGGCATACCCCCAGCCATTTGTTGAAACATCGCAGCCATCTGCTGTGCGAATTGTGCAGGGAACTGCGGCATTTGTGGGGCTGGTGCTGCTGACCCACTAACATTCGGTAAAGATGGGGCTTCCCCTTGTGCCTCAGCTTCAACAGACTGCTCAACTGAGCGATCCCCTTCTTCCATTTCAGGCTGAAGTTAGGGTATCTCCTAAACAAGTAACATAAGGAGATTTCCCTCAGTTAGTTCATATTCATGATGTAATGCACTGTATGTAACAATTATGGACATTGAGCAGTTGTACTTAACAAAGAAATACACAAATTCACAATTTAAAACATACTTCAAAATTTTGCTCTGATACCACTAAAACATGTCACACCTTACTCCTCTGTAAGGCATAACATGATCCCGTAGAATACCTAATGAACTACCAAACTTCACCTACCGATAACTCATTAAGTACTCTACAAGGGATTTTAAAACAATTTTCTTATTTATGATAAGTGGTGAGCATTTCTAATAAGTATTTAAAACATGTAATTAAGTTGAAAGCTAGTTGGAAATTTTGGCCCATTTTATTTTTCCGCAAATTTTATAAAAATTTTTACAGAGCTCTGTCTGTATTTTGAGAAACCAGTTCTTCAAATACTTGTAAAAAAAACACTTCTAAAAATTTTTCTCAACAACTGCTTCGATTTCATACTCAATCTCAATCAATTTCTCAACTCATTTATCAACTTTCAAATTTCAAATCCACTATCTAATGATCATCAAAATACTAGCAATCCATTTCATTCATTTTTCATTAAAAACAAAACAATTTAGATACATCATTACAACATTTACATTAAGAGAATTTCAAACTACAATATATATATTACAACTTTATACAAATTTTATACAAACTGCTCAAGACCCATTTTTACATGTCCATACATTTATGTGCAATATATACATCAAAAGAAATATTTACAGTTAGGGTATAAATTATACCCGAAGACTTCAAGCTGTATGATCCTCAATCTTCAGTAGCTCAGTCTGCTTCTCCTCTAGTCTCTAAATCTGCGACAGCAATGAAAGCTATCGCTGAGTACTAGGACTCAGTGGTGCACAACATACTAAAATAATCTTTATGCAGAACTTAAATCACATTTATTCGAAAATTTAACTGAACATGAGAATTAAATACAAATCATGTATTATGAGATTTTAATCCCAAACAATTTCATTTTGAAGTATCAAATCACATTTCATAAAACCCACAGTTAGATCATGCCATTCGAAACAAATAGAATCTCAATAGCCAGAGGCTAAAGAGAAATCACATCACAAGTCTAGCTAGCTCAAATATATGGATATCCATTCACATCCTCTTCTACTGGCACACCTCAACACTTCTCCAGAGAAGGAATCAAAATTCGAAACTAATTACCCCCACTAGTCGTGCTAGTGAGGTGTTCAAATATATGGTCATGACATTGTGGTTTCAAAACTTATCTTAACAATTTGCTAAACATTGTCATTTCAAATATACACAATAACTTTCACAATTTAAATCAAACATCATAAGAATGCCATAATTCAATATTTCACATTGTTCAAAACAGTATGCAGAAGATAATTATAAAAAGTATACGTTGTGCACAAACATTAAACGAGTCGCCTGTTAGCCTTGACTCGACTCCTCGGGTTTTGTCCCAGTATTCTTTTCCACTGAAACACGAAATTTTACAATGTTTCAGTACTAGAACTTAAAATAAATCCAAAATAAATTTAGCTTCACATTTACCTAGATCTAACGTGTTAAATTCGACGTTCTCGAAATTTTATGTTTCGGGTTACTATTCACTACACTATTCAAGTCAAATTGTTGACTTTTTAAGGCTTCATAGGTATGGGAACTCCAACTTCACCCACATACCACATTTTGGTCACTAAACTTGTTGATTTTGGTCATTTTCTCAAAGCTTAGGTCTTTTAGGCAAAATTGCCAATTTTCAGTTTTGGAGTCCTAAGTTGCACTATTTCATTGGTCCTTTTACTGTTGGAATTTGGCAAACCTTCCTCCATAGAAAATGTTCCTTATTGTCTTAAGTGTATTCTCATTTTTGAATCACCCCAATTGGAGTTTTGTAGCTCAAGTTATAGCCAAAATACAATTACTGTTCACGTGCACTGTTCATGCTGCAATTTTGGTTCTGGTAGATTTTTTATCCAACTTTGTTCAGTAATTTGATCAAGTTAAGTCCATAATTTGGTCTAATTTCCTTCATACGAAATGTTCTACTATATCTTAAGTTTCCATCGGTTCAAGAATCGCCTAAATCGGAGTTTTCTAGAGAGAGTTATAGCAATTTGAACTTTACTGTTCAAATGGAAATCTGCAGTTTTACAGGTTCAGTAACTCAACTTTGCTCAATAATTTGATTAGGTTAATGGCATAATTTGGGTTGGTGTTCTTCATGAAAGTTTTAGATCTATATCGTATCTAATTACTGGTAAAATTTCAGGTCATTTTGACCTTCCTAGCTCGAGTTATGACCAAATGAACAAATACTGTTTATTTGGTCAGTTTGTGCAGTGGCAGACTGCTCTTAACCAACTTTGGTCAATTGATTCACTAGGTTTTGGTCAGTTTTTGGGCATGGTTCCTCAATGAAAATTGTGTCATTTTATGTCTATTTTCATCCCCAATTGGTGGCATATCAATTGGACTTGTAAAATTTCCGTTTTTATCCTTCAAAGTTGGCTTGGTCATGCTGTCAGCAGCATGACCATTTACCCTACGAATTTGACTTCCATTCTAACAATTCCCACACATCTCCTTTGGTCATTATTGACTATTTTTCACTTCACAATAGGTCAAAGTCATCATTTATGCATTTCTCCAAAATTTGCCTCAAAACCCTAGGCATCCAAACCCTAATCTTACCTAATTGTTATAATTAATCACATTTATACATTTCAATCTTACTACCATACTCATGCAAGTTTACTAACACCTTTAATTCATTTAAAATACATCAACTCTCATACATCCATGGCTGGCTGAAAATTCATTAATGGTCCTTCCCCCATATTTTCATTTCATTTCATTAATTCTAAGCTCATTTCAACCATCACATATGCATTTAAAATGGAAAAATGACAAGTTAACATACTAACCTCAACTTAAACACCAAATCTTCAATTGTTCTCTTTCTTTCTTCTTTCTTTCTTGTTCTTAAGTTGAGATTGCAAGGTTTAGTGAGGTTTTTAGGGGAGTTGTTAAGGTTGAGTGGAGGGATTAAAGCTTAAGTGTAAGCTTAAATGGAGGAATTCTCATGGAGGGTTCTGGAAGAAAATGGGACGGCAACAAAGGGAGAGGAAGGGTTTTTATTATTTTTTTTCTTTTCTTTTCTTTATGCATTTTGGCTTATGGAAGACCACAAAAACCTAATTAATTAATTTATTAATTATACCTTTTATGGCATCATGCATGATGTCATGCATGATGTCATCACCCTTTTTACTTTTTCATTTTTCTCTCTTTTTTTCTTCTATTTTTCTATTAGTTCTTTAATTTAATTCTCGATTCCGAAGTTTTCTTTTCTCCGATTTTATTTGACAGTTAGGTCAAGAGTCAGCTCTCGGGGTCAATTGACCAAATTGCCCCTTGCCGGTTCATCCCGGTTTGCAAATAATCTAATATTTCTTCCGGCTCCCTGACCTAATTATTTGACTGGCTTAACAGTTCTTTTTTGTGATTTCCTCTTTTTCACTGTGTTCATATGGGTCCTAAGGACCGCAGCGTCACTTTTTACGGTTCGAAATTTGAGTTTAAAATGACTTCGCAGTCATTCCCGAGAAGGTCACCCATCGCTGTGATTCTCGGCTCGTTTAACTTCTTCGGTTCTGTTTTTCTTATTTATATTTAACTAATTGAACATTACTAATTATTTGTGTTTGTGGCTTATCTAGTTATCTTAAGTGTGGTTCTAATCCCCTTAATTGTCCGAACCGACATCGGTCACCTGAATAGTAAAATCTACCAGGCTATGCAAACGGGGGTGTTACAAGTTCTCACATTTCTTATGATATGTAGGAACTAGTAAACAGTAGCAGTTTGCATTCTCGAGATGTTAGACTCCGGATGGGCGATGGTGAAGGAGCCGAAGCGTGAAAAACACAAGTTTATACCATTGAATTCAAAAATTTTCACCTAGGGTCACATGTATTATGTAATATTTATTTTTATCTATTTGATTTCAATGATAAACAACATATTAAAAGTCTTTTAATATGTTTTTGGATCTGTATTTGCCATTTAAGATTTTAAAATTAATTAGATTAATTTTAAAACCTTAGATTAAATCAAGAACAAACACACTAACCTCTTGATGCACTGCAGTGTATTTACGCCTTTGAGATTCATCTTCAGGACACTAGATGTTGTCCCTCTAGCTTGTCCACACCAAGAACACCTATGACAGCTCTTGAACAGCTTCTAAAGCTTTTTCTATTATTTAGAAAGTCAAGTTCTGCCTTCTAAGAGATTAAAGATGTAAACAGGACACTAGAAACAATTTCTAGTATTTTTAATTCAAGAGATTGATTGCTAATCTCTTTGAATTGATGAGAGATCAAGAAGAAGAGAGGCAGAGGTTCTTTGGGGCAGCACCAATGAAAAAATAGCAGCTAGGTATTTTTCTTTTTATCCTTTCCCTTATATAGCTAGGTCACCACTTAAAACCCTTGCCACATGTCACCTTTTGATTAGCTCTAGGTTTAATTAACCCAATTGAACCAATCACATTGTGCCATGTATCAAACCAATATTTAATCTTGATTTTAATCATCTTACATGATTAAAAGACATTTGACAAGCTTATGTGTAATGCCATATCTCACCATCTCATGGTGCCACATGTCATCCTGTGAAATGACCAAAATACCCCTGTGTCTTAATTTTGAGTTCTCAACCCAAAATAATTATTTCTCTTCTTCTAATCAATTTATATCAAATATAAATCAATTAATTAATCTTTATTAATTAATTTCTCATTAATTAAATTCGTATTTAAACACTTTAAATATAAATTTAACTTATACTATACATCCAATAATCTATATTTGGTTTCAAGTCATGCTAGGGACTTTGCAATCTAATTACAAACCAAACCTATTTAATTAATCAATTAAACTCTTTAATTAATTAATTAATTAAATCATATTTAATTAGGTGATAACTTGTGCATGTGTGTGACTTACTAGGCTCATCACTAATTGGCAATGAGACATGATATCAACTCTTAATATCATCAGAACTCTTTCTTACCATAAATGATTTCTCTAAATCATTTTATGTACCTCATAGACCATGGTTAACACCTAGCATAGCATTCCATGGCCACCCAATTAGTAATAACATTTACCATAAATAAACCTATAATCATATGTTACCATGCACTAGAATCTCTCTGTTACAAAATCCCAACTTAAGCTGGAGTCATGGTTTATATCAAACTCCATTTGCTATGAATATTATGTTCTCTTTTAATTCAAGTTCTTGATTAAAAGATTTTCCCATCAGAAACTCTTTTCTGATTAAATCTATCTTTCCTAGCCAGGAACTTGAAACATCAAGAACAATTAAATGAACAAAGGATTTTATCCCTATTTACTTAGAGGAACAGATTCCATCTTGATCAACACCTACCTCCATATATAACTAGTAGGAGCCAACACATGCCCATATACCCATACATAGTACAAGTATGAAAGCAGTATCAAACTCAAACCACCTATATATAAGATAACTGTGCTATCTCAGGTCTAAAGATTATATGCACTGATATGATTTATGACAACACATTGACAAGAGTAAACTCCATGTGCTTGTCATAAGTGTCACTGGTTCGGCCCACTTATCATTTATAGGTGCCTATCATGTTTGTTATATGGCATGAGACTCACCATTCCATTTTATTTATATCTCATATAAATAACTTGGGAACAAACATGAATACAATCTTTCTGGATAAGTCATGTCCTTATTATGAAGTATCCTCGATTGTGAACCTATTTATGATACTTTGTGCTAGAAATACTGTCACTCATATTCTTAACAATTTAAGAATAATATTTCTAACAAAATATCAATGGACCTTTTCTATTACATATAAATATATTATGTAAACGGAAATGTGGAAATGCCTTTTATTAATAAAAATATGTACAAGATACATACTAAATGATATGCTTTAGGGCATACTACTAACAATCTCCCACTAGCACTAGAGCCATTCATTACAATACCTTAGACCCATACTCTCAAGATGTCAGTCTAACTGAGCTTGTGACAAAGGCTTAGTGAATGAATCAGCTGGATTTTCAGCTGATGCTATTTTCTGCATGGCTACATCGCCTTGCCCAATTATTTCTCTGATAATGTGGTCTATGTGTTTGGATTTCTAGTGAGACCGGGGTTCCTTATATCCAAACAGCTTCCTTTGCAGCATCTGATGCAGCAATATACTCAGCCTCGATAGTGGAATCTGCAATCGTGCTCTGTTTGGAACTCTTCCAACTGACTGCACCTCCATTACAAATGAACACATATCCAGAGGTAGACTTTCTATCATCGATATCTGATTGAAATCAGAATCAGTATAACCATCCAATTGCAAGTCTCCACCCCCATAGATCAAGAATAAATCCTTAGTTCTTCTCAAGTACTTAAGGATATTCTTGACAGCTATCTAGTGTTCCAAACCTGGATTGGATTGATACCTGCTAGTCAAACTAACAGCATACGCGATATCCGGCCTAGTACACAACATTGCATACATTAAACTTCTAATAGCCGAAGCATATAGAATCCTGACCATTTTATCTCTTTCTTCAGGTGTCTTTGGAGACATCTCTTTAGAAAGATGGATACCATGTCTCACTGGTAACAATCCTCTCTTGGAATCAAGCATGTTAAACCTCTTTAACACCTTTTCCAAGTATAGACTTTGAGATAAACCAATTATTCTTTTCCCTCTATCTCTATAAATGCGAATCCCAAGAATATAGGTTGCCTCCCCTAAGTCTTTCATGGAGAATGTATTTGACAACCATACCTTTACAGTTGTCAACATACCTGTGTCATTACCCATCAACAGTATATCATCCACATATAAGACAAGGAAAGTGATAGCACTATCACTAACCTTCTTATATACGCATGGCTCATCCTCATTTTTGATAAAACCAAATGATTTAATGGCTTCATAAAAACGGATGTTCCAACTCCTCGAAGCTTGCTTCAACCCATAAATGGATCGCTTTAGCTTGCATACCTTGGAACCATCTTAGGATTCAAAACCCCTAGGTTGTTCCATGAAAATGCTTTCTTCAATGTATCCATTGAAAAAAGCTGTTTTGACATCCATCTGCTAAATCTCATAATCATAGTATGCAGCTATTGCTAATAGAATCCTAATTGATTTAAGCATGGCAACAGGCCAGAAAGTCTCCTCATAGTTGATTCCTTGCCTTTAGCGAAACCCTTTCGCTACTAGCCTTGCCTTATAGGTCTCTACCTTTCCATCAGAACCAATTTTCTTCTTGAAAATCCATTTGTTCCCTATAGGTACAATATCTTCAGGTGGGTTAACAAGATCCCAAACTTGATTCTTATATATGGAATCAATTTCGGATTTCATAGCATCAATCCATTTTGAAGAGTCTATATCTGATATAGCTTCTTCATAGGTAAGTGGATCATCTCTATGATCTATTTCTTCATGAGTAGACAACTCTTGTTCTTCTTCGTGAAGGAAACCATATCTCACTAGTGGGTGAGATACCCTGGTTGTTCTACGAGGAACAATTGTAGATGTTTCATCAATGGGTGTAGGTTGACTAGATGGATCTATATCCATCTGATCTGTTGGTTGGTCAGAATTCTCCAATTCTAACTCTATTTGCCTTCCTTTGCCTCCTTCTTGAACAAACTGTTGTTCAAGAAATGTAGCATCTCTACTCACCACAACCTTTTATGATGTAAGCAAATAAAAATAATATCCAAAACTATCTTTTGGATATCAAACAAATCGACCTTTTTCTGATCTGCTTTCCAATTTATCAGTATTCAGCTTTTTGATATAAGCTGGACAATCCCAAATCTTAACATGCTTAAGACTTAGTTTTCTTCCATGCCATATTTCATAAGGTGTGGAAGAAACTAATTTTGATGGAATCCTATTCAGAATATACAAAGCTGATTCTAATGCAAATCCCCAAAAGGAGATTGGCATATCAATATAGCTCATCATACTACGTACCATATCCAATAGGGTATGATTTCTCCTTTCAAATACACCATTCAGCTGTGCTGTTCCTGGAGGAGTCAGCTGGGAAACAATGCCGTGCTCTCTCAAGTATTCATCAAATTCAGTACTCAAATATTTACCTCCACGATCTGATCGAAGAGCTTTAATACTCTTTCCTGTTTGATTTTCTACTTCAAATTTAAATTCTTTCAACTTTTCAAAGGATTCATGTTTGTATTTCATCAAATACAAATACCCAAACCTTGATTTATCATCAGTAAAGGTAATAAAGTAATGAAAACTGCCTCTAGCCATTTCCTTGAATGGACCATGTACATCACTATGTATTAGCTCCAAAATATTTTCAGCCCTTAGCCCTTGTCCAACAAGGGGTGATCTAGTCATTTTACCCTGAACGCAAGATTCACAAGTTGGAGTAGGCTTAGAGCCCAATGAGGATAGAATCCCCATTTTCTCTAATTTTGTAATCCTATCTTCTGCAACATGACATAACCTTAAGTGCCAAATATATTTTGAACTTGAGTTGGTTTTCACCATGGCATTGCATTCATTTAAATTGCTATACTTTGGCCGGTGGAAACACTTTCTTACTGGCAATGGAAACACTTTCCTGTTGGCAATGGAAACACTTTCCTGTTGGTTGTGGAAACACTTTCCTTTGGCTTTGTCAGCTTTGGTCTTCCTTTTCTGTTTAGCTATTTTCTTAGAAGGACCAGGAATCTGAGATTTCTTTTTCTTATTGGACTTTCCAGTAGAAGAAGATGCAATCAAAGTTACCTCTTTTCCTTTATTGCCCGGCATATTCTTTTGGGCAATAACCAGCATGTTGAGTAAACCAGCTAAGGTGCATTCCTGTTTAGTCATATGGAAATTTGTCACAAAATTCCCAAAAGACTCAGGAAGGGACTAAAGGATCAAATCCGTGTGTAGTTGGAAATCCATGTTGAAGTCAAGATGTTCCATGTTGAAGTCAAGATGTTCCAACTGCTCAATCAGCCGAATCATCTTGTGGACATGATCCCCAACATTCTATCCCTCAAACATCCTCATGCGGAACAGCTGCCTAGATATCTCATACTTAGCATTCCAGCTGTGCTCACCATACAACTCTTGTAGGTAAAGGAGGATCTCACTCGCACTCTGCATTTTCTCATGCTGTTTCTGTAACTCGTTACTCCTGGAAGCAAGCATGTAACACTTAGCTCTCATATCATGCTCCTTCCACTTGTCCAAAGTTTCATGTTCCTCTTGAGTGGCCTCTGGAGGTAAGGGACTAGGAACATTTGAAGCTAGAACATATCCTATATGTTCAAGGTTCAGGACAAGTTTTAAATTTCTTAGCCAATCAGACAGATTAGGTCCTGTCAACCTATTGCGATCAAGTATGCTTGCAAGGATATTGGATGGTGGTAGTTGTTCTGTGCTCATTATTATCAGAAAATTAACTGCAGAAAATAACCAGATTAATTAGTAAATGTATCATGTAATTAACCAAAATGATTATGGTCTTTTAATCAAATTGGTCCTCCCACTAACTTAGTGAATCCTATACTTCCAAAGTAGAAAACGGAAATCCTAGTTGGATGGATTTCTAGTGGGTGATTGAATTCTTATAATTCTATTGATCATCCTCAGGTATATCCATTATTGGAATTACAATAAACTATAAGTGAGCAACTCCTTGCCCATCACATCTCATGTAAGGTTCAATCCTTTACCTAGCCCCTAATGCTCAAAATCTCAGGTACATTGGAGCGGAAGCGTGAAAAACACAAGTTTATACCATTGAATTCAAAAATTTTCACCTAGGGTCACATGCATCATGCAATATTTATTTTTATCTATTTGATTTCAATGATAAACAACATATTAAAACTCTGTTAATATGTTTTTAGATCTGTATTTTCCATTTAAGATTTTAAAATTAATTAGATTAATTTTAGAACCCTAGATTAAATCAAGAACAAACACACTAACCTCTTAATGCACTGCAGTGCATTTGCGCCTTTAAGATTCGTTTTCAGGACACCAGATGTTGTTCCTCTAGCTTGCCCACACCAAGAACACCTATGGCAGCCCTTGAAAAGCTTCTAAAGCTTTTTCTATTATTTAGAAAATCATGTTCTGCCTTTTAAGAAATTAAAGATGTAAACAGGACACTAAAAACAATTTCTAGTATTTTTAATTCAAGAGATTGATGGCTAATCTCTTTGAATTAATGAGAGATGAAGAAGAAGAGAGGTAGAGGTTCTTTGGGGCGGCGCCAATGAAAAAATAGCAGCTAGGTATTTTTCTTTTAATCCTTTCCCTTATATAGCTAGGTCACCACTTAAAACCGTTGCCACATGTCACCTTTTGATTAGCTCTAGGTTTAATTGACCCAATTGACCCAATCACATTGTACCATGTGTCAAACCTATATTTAATCTTGATTTTAATCATCTTACATGATTAAAAGACATTTCGCAAGCTTATGTGTAACGTCATGTGTCACCATCTCATGGTGCCACATGTCATCCTGTGAAATGACCAAATTACCCCTGTGTGTTAATTTTGAGTTCTCAACCCAAAATAATTATTTCTCTTCTTCTAATCAATTTATATCAAATATAAATCAATTAATTAATCTTTATTAATTAATTTCTCATTAATTAAATTCATATTTAAACATTTTAAATATAAATTTAACTTATACTGTACATCCAATAATCTAGATTTGGTTTCAAGTCATGCTAGGGACTTTGCAATCTAATTACAAACCAAACCTATTTAATTAATCAATTAAAATCTTTAATTAATTAATTAAATCATATTTAATTAGGTGATAACTTGTGTATGTGTGTGACTTACTAAGCTCATCACTAATTGGCAATGTGACATGATATCAACTCTTAATATCATCAGAACTCTTTCTTACCATAAATGATATCTCTAAATCATTTTATGCACCTCATAGACCATGGTTAACACCTAGTATAGCATGCCATGGCCACCCAATTAGTAATAAGGTTTACCTTAAATGAACCTATAATCATATGTTACCATGCACTAGAATCTCTCTGTTACAAAATTCCAACTCAAGCTGGAGTCATGGTTTATGTCAAACTCCATTTGCTATAAATATTATGTTCTCTTTTAATTCCAATTCTTGATTAAAAGATTTTCATCGTAAACTCTTTCTCGATTAAATCTATCTGTCCTGGCCAGGAACTTGAAACATCAAGAACAATTAAATGAACATAGGATTTTATCCCTATTTACTTAGAGGAAGAGATTCCATCTTGATCAACACCTACCTCCATATATAACTAGTAGGAGCCAACACATGCCCATATACCCATACATAGTACAAGTATGAAAGCAGTATCAAACTCAAACCACCTATATACAAGATAACTGTGCTATCTCAGGTCTAAAGATTATATGCACTGATATGATTTATGACAACGCATTGACAAGAGTAAACTCCATGTGCTTGTCATAAGTGTCACTGGTTTGGCCTACTTATCATTTATAAGTGCCTATCATGTTTGTTATATGGCGTGAGACTCACCATTCCATCTTATTTATATCTCATATAAATACATTGGGAACAAACATGAATACAATCTTTCTAGATAAGTCATGTCCTTATTATGAAATATCCTCGATTGTGAACCTATTTATGATACTTTGTGCTAGAAATACTGTCACTTATATTCTTAACAACTTAGGAATAATATTTCTAACAAAATATCAATGGACCTTTTCTATTACACATAAATATATTATGTAAACGGAAAAGTGGAAATGCCTTTTATTAATAAAAATATGTACAAGATACATACTAAATGATATTCTCTAGGGCATACTACTAACAGATGGCTCAACTGTTGAAGCTTTTGCCATAGGATCTAAATCTTTTTACATGTCTGGACATGTTTTGTGTTTGAATAATATCTTATATGTACATGATGCTTTTAAGAACATTATTTCGATATCTAGTTTGACTAGAGATGGTTATGAATTTCAGTTCACAGATGATGTTTGTAATATTTATTTTGGAAATAATGTTCAATTTGTTATATGAATGATGGTCTTTATTATTTGGATAATAATGACAAACACAAATTGAATGCAAGTGATCTAAATGAATGCAATGCTATAGTGAAAATCGACTTAAGTTCAAAATATATTTGGCACTTAAGATTAGGTCATGTTGCAAAAGATAGGATTGCAAAACTGGAAAAAATGGGGATTCTATCCTCATTGGGTTCTGAACGTACTCCAACTTGTGAATCCTGCCTTCAAGGCAAAATGACCAGATCACCCTTTATTGGACAAGGGCTAAGAGCTAAAAATATTTTGGAGCTAATACATAGTGATGTATGTATTCCATTTAAAGAAATGGCTAGAGGCGGTTTTCATTATTTTATTACCTTTACTGATGATAAATCAATGTTTGGGTATTTGTATTTGATGAAATACAAACATGAATCCTTTGAAAAATTCAAAGAATTTAAATCTGAAGTAGAAAATCAAACAGGAAAAAGTATTAAAGTTCTTCGATTAGATCGTGGAGGTGAATTCTTGAGTACTGAATTTGATAAATACTTGAAAGAGCCTGGCATTGTTTTCTGGAACACCACAACTGAATGATGTATCTAAAAGGAGAAATCATACCCTATTAGATATGGTACGTAGTATGATGAGCTATACTGATATGCCAATCTCCTTTTGGGGATTTGCATTAGAATCATCTTTGCATATTTTAAATAGGATGTTAGTAGTATGCCCTAGAGCATATCATTTAGTATGTATCTTGTACATATTTTTATTAATAAAAGGCATTTCCACTTTTCGGTTTACATAATATATTTATGTGTAATAGAAAAGGTCCATTGATATTTTGTTAGAAATATTATTCTTAAGTTGTTAAGAATATGAGTGACAATATTTCTAGCACAAAGTACCATAAATAGGTTCACAATCGAGGATACTTCAGAATAAGGACATGACTTATCCAGAAAGATTGTATTCATGTTTGTTCCCAAGTTATTTATATGAGATATAAATAAGATGGAATGGTGAGTCTCATGCCATATAACAAACATGATAGGCACTTATAAATGATAAGTAGGCCGAACCAGTGACACTTATGACAGGCACATGGAGTTTACTCTTGTCAATGCTTTGTCATAAATCATATCAGTGCATATAATCTTTAGACCTGAGAGAGCACAGTTATATTGTATATAGGTAGTTTGAGTTTGATACTGCTTTCATACTTGTACTGTGTATGGGTATATGGGCATGTGTTGGCTCCTACTAGTTATATATGGAGGTAGGTGTTGATCAAGATGGAATCTGTTCCTCTAAGTAAATAGAGATAAAATCCTATGTTCATTTAATTGTTCTTGATGTTTCAAGTTCTGGCAGACAGATAGATTTATTCAGAAAAGAGTTTCTGATGAGAAAATCTTTTTAATCAAGAACTGGAATTAAAAGAGAACATAATATTCATAGCAAATGGAGTTTGACGTAAACCATGACTCCAGCTTGAGTTGGGATTTTGTAACAGAGAGATTCTAGTGCATGTTAACATATGATTATAGGTTCATTTAAGGTAAACCTTATTACTACTTGGGTGGCCATGGCATGCTATGCTAGGTGTTAACCATGGTATATGAGGTGCATAAAATGATTTAGAGAAATCATTTATGGTAAGAAGGAGTTCTGATGATATTAAGAGTTGATATCATGTCTCATTGCCAATTAGTGATGAGCCTAGTAAGTCACACACATACACAAGTTATCACCTATTTAAATATGATTTAATTAATTAATTAAAGAGTTTAATTGATTAATTAAATAGGTTTGGTTTACAATTAAATTGCAAAGTCCCTAGCATGACTTGAAACCAAATCTAGATTATTGGATGTATAATATAAGTTAAATTTATATTTAAAGTGTTTAAAAATGAATTTAATTAATGAGAAATTAATTAATAGAGATTAATTAATTAATTTATATTTGATATAAATTAATTAGAAGAAGAGAAATAATTATTTTGGGTTGAGAACTCAAAATTAAGACACAGGGGCATTTTGGTCATTTCACAGTGTGACACGTGGCACTATGAGATGGTGACACATGGGATTACACATAAGCTTGCCAAATGTTTTTTTTAATCATGTAAGATGATTAAAATCAAGATTAAATATAGGTTTGACACTTGGCACAATGTGATTGGGTCACTTAAACATAGAGCTAATCAAAGGGTGACATGTGGCAAGGGTTTAATGTGTTAACCTAGCTATTTAAGTGTTGTTATGAAAAAGAAAAACAACCAGTAGCCACTCCTCTCCTTTGTCACACCACTTTGAGGGTTTTCATCTATTATTCTTCATCTCTCATCAATTCAAAGAGATTAGCCATCAATCTCTTGAATTAAGAACGCTAGAAATTGTTTCTAGTGTCCTGTTTACATCTCTAATCTCTTAAAAGGCAGAACTTGAATTTCTAATTAATAGAAAAAGCTTTAGAAGCTGTTCAAGGGCTGCCATAGGTGTTCTTGGTGTGGACAAGCTAGAGGGACAACATCTGGTGTCCTGAAGACGAATCTCAAAAGCGCAGACACGCTGCAGTACATCAAGAGGTTAGTGTAATCGTTCTTGATTTAATATAGGGTTCTAAAATTAATCTGATTAATTTTAAAATCTTAAATGGCAAATACAGATCCAAAAACATATTAAAAGAGTTTTAATATATTGTTTATCATTGAAATCAAATAGATAAAAATAAATCTTGCATGATGCATGTGACCCTAGGTGAAAATTTTTGAATTCAATGGTATAAACTTGTGTTTTTCACGCTTCCGTTCCTTCATAGGATTCCATCAAAATCAGTATCTTCCACACCTTATGAGATATGGCATGGAAGAAAACCAAGTCTTAAGCATGTTAAGATTTGGGGTTGTCTAGCTTATATCAATATTCACTATTTACCTAATTGATTTCAATATTCAATAGCATATTAAAACACTTTTAATATGTTTTTGGATCTACATTTGCCATTTAAGATTTTAGAATTAACAGATTAATTCATTAGAACCCTATATTAAATCAAGAACATGTGCACTAACCTTTTGATGTACTGTAGTTGTGTTTAGCACCTTTGGGATGCACCTAAGATACCAAATGTTGCCCCTCTAGCTTGTCCACACCAAGATCACTAATGATAGCCCCTTAAACAGCTTCTCATGCTTTCTAATCAATTAGAAATTGAAGTTTGCTTTTTAGAGAGGTTGCAGATGTATATTGGACACTAGAAACGATTTCTAGCAATTTTAATTCAAAGAAAACAATTGTTTTCTCTTTGAATTGATGAGAGATGAAGAAGAAGAGAGGAGAGGTACTCAATGGGTGGCGACACACAATGAAAGAAATCAGATTGCATTTTTGTTCTTTCATCCTTTCCCTTATATAGCTAGGTCATCACTTTAAACCCTTGCCACATGTCATCTTCTGATTGGCTCTTAGTTTAATTGACCCAATCACATTATGCAAAGTGTTAAACTTAGATTTAATCTTGACTTTGATCATCTTATATGATTAAAAAACAAATGGCAAGCTTATGTGTAGTGCCATGTGTCACCATCTCATAGTGCTACATGTCACCCTGTGAAATGACCAAATTACCCTTGTGTCTTAATTTTGAGTTCTCAACCCAAAATAATTATTTCTCTTCTTCTAATCAATTTATATCAAATATAAATCAATTAATTAATCTTTATTAATTAATTTCTCATTAATTAAATTCATATTTAAACATTTTAAATATAAATTTAACTTATACTGTACATCCAATAACCTAGATTTGATTTCAAGCCATGCTAGGGACTTTGCAATCTAATTGCTAACCAAACCTATTTAATTAATCAATTAAACTATTTAACTAATTAATTAAATCACATTTAACTCGGTGATTACTTGTATATGTGTGTGACTCACTAGGCTCATCACTAATTGGCAATGGGATATGATATCAACTATTAATATCATCAAAACTCTTTTTTATCATAAATGATTTCTCTAAGTCAATTTAGGCATCTCATAGACCATGATTAATACCTAGCATAGCATGCCATGGCCACCCAATCAGTAATAAGGAATACCTTAAATGAACCTTTAATCATAGGTTATCATGCACTAGAATCTCTCTGTTACAAAATTCCAATTCAAGTTGGAGTCATGGTTTATGTCAAACCCCATTTACTATGAATATTATGTTCTCTTTTAATTCCAATTCTTGATTAAAAAGATTTTCTCATCAGAAACTCTTTTCTGATTAAATCTATCTGTCCTGGCCAGGAACTTGAAACATCAAGAACAATTAAATGAACATAGGATTTTATCCCTATTTACTTAGGGTAGCAGATTCCATCTTGATCAACACCTATCTCCAAATATAACTAGTAGGAGCCAACACATGCCCGTATACCCATACACAGTACAAGTATGAAAGCAGTATCAAACTTAAACCACCTATATACAAGATAATTGTGCTATCTCAGGTCTAAAGATTATATGCACTGATATGATTTATGATAATGCATTGACAAGAGTAAACTCCATGTGCTTGTCATAAGTGTCACTGGTTCGGCCTACTTATCATGCATAAGTGCCTATCATGTTTGTTTCATGGCATGAAACTCACCATTCCATCTTTTTTATATCTCATATAAATACATTGGGAACAAACATGAATACAATCTTTCTAGATAAGTCATGTCCTGTGTGAAGTATCCTCAATTGTGAACTAATTTATAACACTTTGTGCTAGAAATACTGTCACTCATATTCTTAACAACTTAAGAATAGAATTTCTAACAAAATATCAATGGACCTTTTCTATTACACATAAATATATTATGTAAACGGAAAAGTGAAAATGCCTTTTATCAATAAAACATATACAAGATACATACTAAATGATATGCTCTAGGGCATACTACTAACAATATATTTGTTCGATGTTATGTGGATCGGTACTCTATTGCAGCTAGGGTGAATGAAATTAGGCCCCATGTTAGAGAGGTTTCTCAGTCCAGTGTCACTGAGATAGCAGCCACGCAAGAAGAAGGTAAACCCAAGTAGTTTACTCGATATTATGTAGATCAGTTTGCTCCTTATGCCTTATTGGACGTACTAATTTCCTTTTTTGTTTGTAGGTGTGGCCGACGGAGGGTATGAATCATTGAAGTTTATATTTACTCAGAAGAGAAAAGAAAAGGAGGGGGGATAAGTGTTGAGCCCACTCCAAAAAAGGGAAAGAAAACTAGGAAAGCGATCGCAGTTGCTCCTCCTATGGTTGTGGTTACAGAGCCAATTGTTGCCAAGGTTGTGATACTCCCTCCTCCTCCTCCTCTTACCCCCGACGTAGCCGCGATTCCAAGTGGTAGCGACATTGATGCTATCATAAGGAGGCAAAACTATATGGCTGAGAATCTCGATTAGCCAAATTGCTTGGTTCAAAATTGACTCTTCCTAGTGACCAGGCTCGATTTGATCCAAGAAGTAACTGTGATGCTTTTTTTTGGTTAATGAGTTTAAATCTGAAGGTGCTGACGGTGACCAATCTTGCACTTGAGCATCTATAGGGTGTCTAGGATAATTGAAGGGAGCTCCAGACCACCTGCAATGCATTAGAGTTCACGGTGAAGGAGTGAGATGATCATATCAAACAACTTCAGTCTGACCTAGGGGTGTGACATCCTCACTTTAGGTAGTCCGTACATTTTACTATTCCGGTGATTAATGGCTGTCTGTGTAACACCCTCCCGGTAGCAACTCCGTACATTCTACTGTTCTGGTGACCGGTGTCGGTCCGGACAGCTAGAATGTCCAGAAAAATATTTAAACTAAAGTCAGGAACCATAATTAACTCAAATATTAATAAGAAAAATTTAAGAAAAATTTTAGAAATAAAATACAACCAAGTTAAACGAGCCGGTGCCCAAGCGATGGGTAACCAGAGGGAAGTTGCGGTTCTCGCAACGAGGAGCCCTAGACCCGGGGAAAAAAATTCATAAAATAATTTTTGGGACTCCAGAGAAGGGTCATTGAGGTTCCTATGGCATTAGAATGCCAAGAAAATATTTAGAAAAATTTTTCAATCGGTACAGACAATTTTGATCCGTTAAGCCAAACGGAGGGCATTTTGGTCATTTCGCCTTCAGAGACGATTTTTGGCCGACTTGTCCAGTTGAGTAAATAATTATTATGACATAAAATATGAATTAATGTTGATGAAAAATTAATTTGAAGTTAGTAGAAAAGAAAATAAAAGAAGATAAAGAAAATTAAAGATAATGACATCACATGATGTCACTCACTTACTCCTAACCAATCACAAGTTAACAAGCATTCTTAAAACACTTAAAAGAGTCAAAAATAGACCAAAAATTTCTGGTTTCGTTCTTCATCTTCAACCAGCCGAAAATCCATTCCTCTTCCTCCATAGCTTTTATTTTTTTTATACCTTCCAATCTTTGATTTCTTACCCTAAAACACTTAGGTCTCTTCATTAAAACTTGTCCACTCATCTTGGGAAAGTGATTGGCAGCCTAGAAAAGGAAAGAAAGTGAAGAATTTGAGCTCTTGAAAAGCTCTCAAGTGAGGTTAGTGCTTATTTATATAAGTATTTCTTTTATTTCATGTTAGGAACTTGAAATTGTTATGAAATGGTAGATTAAATGAAATAAACTCATGTATATGTACTCTATGAATTTCAGCTGCCCTATGGAAAGAATAGGATTGAGTGTTTTTGATGGATTTGGAGTGAACTAGAAATCATGTTTAAAGTATATAAACATAAGGATATTGATTTAGTTAGTTAACTAGGGTAGTTTGTACAAAACCATGAATTTGAGCTATGGTTTGGGAGTGAAAATTTGACTTTGCTTAGGAGATTGTTAAAGAACATTCTAATGGTCAATTAGTGACCATTTGAGGTAAGTTGACCATAATTAGGAGTGAACTATTACATGGCAAAGTGAAATGGGCAGGCTGCCTAGTGACAGCAGCAGGGAGGCTGTGAGTCCAGCCTGTTTGGACTGCCATATCTTTGGATGTGTAGGTTCAATTGGTGTTTGGCCAATTGGACATGAAAATGTACTTATAATGGCACAATTTCGCTGAAGAAACCATGCCCAAAAGACCAAAGCAAGACGACGAAAAGTTGGCCCTAATCCGGATACCCTGCAATCAGCTTCTGCAGAATGACCAAATGAACAGTAACTGTTCATTTGGCCATAACTCACTGTAGAATGGGTCAATTGACCTGAAATGTTTACAGCAACAAGATAAGACATAGACAAACAACTTTCATGAAGAAATCTACCCCAAAATATGACCATAACCTATTCAACAAGGCAGTGGCAGTCACTGTTCATGGTACTGTACATTTGGTAAATTCTGCAGTTCTCTAATCCGGCCAGCTGTGGTTTTTGGACCATATCTAGAGCTACAAAACTCCAAATGGAGTGATTCAAAAAAATAAATTCAACTAGACAAAATAAAGAACAACTTTCATGTTTACCATTTCCTCAAATTCTTAATGTAACAGTCCCTAATGGAACAGTGAAGTTAGGGCACAAAATCTGAAATTTCTGCCCCCTTAGTACTAAGCTTGGAAATGGATTTGGAGATTAATTCCAACAAATTTTGAATGCAAAATGTGGTATCTTTGAGAACTTAGGTTCAATAAATTTATTATGTATGAAAAAGTCAACATTTTGGTTGACTAGTAAGGTGAATAGTAATCAAAATAATTAGCAAATTAAGATGAAGTCCTAGAACCAATTCTAAGCTTAAATGCTTAGAATGGTATGACAAATGTGGACTATACATCTTAGTCAAAATTGTTAAAAGGAAATTAAGAGCATAAATTTGAAGTCCATGAAATTTTCATTGATTATTTGAAACATGAAAAATAAGTCATCTAATTGATGTAAATAGATAGTTAGGGCTTATATGCCCATTACAAAATGGAATTCATAAAATATTAGTAACTCAACTTGAAATATAAAATTTGTAATTACATAAGTAGATTTTTGAATGTATAAATGAGAAAGGAATGTATGAATTATAATTGAAATTTATCATGAAATAATGAGGTCATAAAACACAACATATTAATATTTAATGATATTATGTGCCCTTGTATTGCCTAGACATGTGTGTCAGATTGGATAGTTTGGCATGCCAATAGGGTATTGTTTTAGCAGTACTGCGAAAGGCTTTATGCCTGTATTCATGGCTTTATGCCTGTAGTCATGGCTTTATGCCTGCATTTATGGCTTTATGCCAACATTCATGGCTTTTATGCTTGATTATGTGTTATCATTGCTTTTTAGCCATACTGACTGCATACGTGGTCGACGTTCTGCGTCCCATAGTATGACGGCCCGAGGCACCGCGATGTCCAGTGCCAACGACCCGTTATCCAGTTTAGTCAGCCTGTCGTAGGTTACTTGGGCAGTGTAATTTATTGAACTAAATTAAGACTATTAGTAATTAAAAATATTAGAAATTAAATAAATGAGTTAATAAGACTTTAAAAGAATTAGTTACAATTATGAAATGATCCAAACCACATAAAAATTGTTAAGTAAAATGACAAAAGAGTTGCAAAAATAGGTATAACTTAACTAAATATTTTAAATGTACCTTCTATTGCCATATAAATATAAATTCAGTATTTTTATTAATTCTGTATATCATACATTATTACTGTGAATTTCGAAATTAAACGCTTCAAACAAATGAGAACAAAAGATAATTAATATTAGACACATTGTATTAAATTAAATTGATTCTTAAATGTTCAAATTATGCTTCGTTCTTTCTTTATTTGTATATTTTATTTTCTTGTTCTATTATTGCACCACTAAGCAGCAATGCTTAGCGCGATGGATTTGTTTCCTCGCGCAGGTACTTTGACTAAGATTTTTGCAGTCCAGATCTGTAGAAGTGCCTGAAGTATTCAAGGTTGTCACCTCCTCTGTAATGCATGTAGATAGGGCCCATATAGATCATATTTTGTATTTAGTAAAATACAATGCTAGATATTGTATTATAATGTAGATTATGAGCTGGTAATTAATAGAAATGCGATGTAAATTAATTAATTAGCTTTTTCATATGTAATTAATTTATATATCATGTAAATTATGAAATTATGTAAATTAAAGAAATTTGAAAATTTTACTTATGTGATTTGAGCATGAATGAGATTGTATGGATTCGAAGACAGATTTGAAATATATAGATAATGCATGGAAATGAATATGAAATTGAGATATATGAATGAGATGGTTAAGAAAATAATTGATGAGATTTTATTTGTAAAATATTATTGAAATTTTCAAACAGGTAAATAGTAAAATACGTCAACTGGTAATAAAATAGGGGAAACTCCGCTGGTTTCTCCGTCGAAAAAATAATTAATATTAAAATATAATGAGATCAAATTATGAAAGGAATAAAGTAAGATAAGATAGGGTGCTCCGGCACCGAATGTAGCACACTTTGCTCGGCTATACTGTAGTCAGGTGAGGGGTGTTACATTTATTAGTATCAGAGCGCGGTTTAGGCGTTCCTAGGCATAGATAGATAGAATAAGATTGTGCGCATAACATGCATTGCATTTATATGAGTTGAGGTGACACTAATGCAGATCTGTTTTCTTGGTTATTTTAGGTTAAGGTATGGACTCAGAATCGCAGAGGGCAGTAGAAGAAGAAGTAGTAAGTCGTATCCCGACTGGGAGTGATATTGGAAATCGGGGAGATCCTGCTTCACCAGTGCAAGAGGTGCCTGTACAACCCCAACAGACCTTGTTTGAGCAGATGACTGAATTCTTCGGACAGATGACTGGGGTTATTCCACCACCGCTTCAGCGGAAATCACCTCTAGGAAAAATTAGGAAATATGGAGCTGTAGATTTCAATGGTAGAAAGGAAGACGATTATGCAGCGGCTGAGTATTGGTTAGAAAGGACTGAAAGAGTCTTGCAGCAGCTCCATTGCACACCAGAATAGAGTTTGGAGTGTGCAGTTTCATTGTTACAAGAAGCTGCATATCGATGGTGGGATGTCGTAACCAAGGTAGTGCCACCAGCTGACGTAACTTGGGAATTCTTTCTGATAGAGTTCAGAAAGAAATATATTAGCTGTGTTCATGAAGAGGAACAGAAGAGGAGTGGTGATCTGCAAAAGAGGAAATTTGGACAGTCTAGTAATAAGAGGCCGAGAGAACAATTAAGTCAGACATTTGATCAAAGTAGGAGATCCAGACCCAGGCCTATACCCAGAAGAGATCAACTAGAAACACTAGTAGTGAGTGCGCCAGGACTAGCAAGAAAATGTGGCCATTGTAACAAGTGTCATAAAGGTGAATGTAGGGGATTGACTAGAGCCTGTTATAGATGTGGGGCCATAGACCATCGTCTGAAAGATTGTCCTAAGAGGAATTTACCACGGACCAAGACAGAGGTCGTGGAAGGACCAAGTACAACAGTAACACCACTTCCAAATGTTACCCAAGTCGGAGAGGAACAAGAAGCCCCAGATGTGAATTTGAGGTAAAGTATTTTCTTTATGATATGCCTAAGTGTATAATAATAGATTCAAAAAAAAAAAAAACTAAATAGTACCATATATACAAAAGAAGTAGACAGATGGAGTAATAGAAAGGTAAAAGAATTATCTTAGAACTTAAAACACCTAGTAAATTTCGAGGATGAAATTTAAATTAGAGGGGAAGAGTTGTAACACCCTCCCGGTAGCAACTCCGTACATTCTACTGCTCGTGATCTGGTCCTGACAGCAGAACGTCCGAAACGTCCGGAAAAATATTTAAACTAAAGTCAGGAACCATAATTAACTCAAATATTAATAAGAAAAATTTAGGAAAAATTTTAGAAATAAAACACAACCAAGTTAAACGAGCCGGTGCCCAAGCGATGGGTAACCAAAGGGAAGTTGCGGTTCTCGCAACGAGGAGCCCTAGACCCGGGAGAAAAAATTCATAAAATAATTTTTGGGACTCCAGAGAAGGGTCATTGAGGTTCCTATGGCATTAGAATTCCAAGAAAATATTTAGAAAAATTTTTCAATCGGTACAGACAATTTTGATCCGTTAAGCCAAACGGAGGGCATTTTGGTCATTTTACCTTCAGAGACGATTTTTGGCCGACTTGTCCAGTTGAGTAAATAATTATCATGACATAAAATATGAATTAATATTGATGAAAAATTAATTTGAAGTTAGTAGAAAAGAAAAGAAAAGAAAATAAAGAAAATTAAAGATAATGACATCACATGATGTCACTCACTTACTCCCAACCAATCACAAGTTAACAAGCATTCTTAAAACACTTAAAAGAGTCAAAAATAGACCAAAAATTTATGGTTTCCTTCTTCATCTTCAACCAGCCGAAAATCCATTCCTCTTCCTCCATAGCTTTTATTTTTTTTTATACCTTCCAATCTTTGATTTCTTACCCTAAAACCCTTAGGTCTCTTCATTAAAACTTGTCCACTCATCTTGGGAAAGTGATTGGCAGCCTAGAAAAGGAAAGAAAGTGAAGAATTTGAGCTCTTGAAAAGCTCTCAAGTGAGGTTAGTGCTTATTTATATAAGTATTTCTTTTATTTCATGTTAGGAACATGAAATTGTTATGAAATGGTAGATTAAATGAACTAAAGTCATGTATATGTACTCTATGAATTTCGGCTGCCCTAAGGAAGGAATAGGATTGAGTGTTTTTGATGGATTTGGAGTGAACTAGAAATCATGTTTAAAGTATATAAACATAAGGATATTGATTTAGTTAGTTAACTAGGGTAGTTTGTACAAAACCATGAATTAGAGCTAGGGTTTGGGAGTGAAAATTTGACTTTTCTTAGGAAATTGTTAAAGAACATTCTAATGGTCAATTAGTGACCATTTGAGGTAAGCTGACCATAATTAGGAGTGAACTATTACATGGCAAAGTGAAATGGGCAGGCTGCCTAGTGTGTGAGGAGGCTGTGAGTCTAGCCTGTTTGGACTGCCATATCTTTGGCTGTGTAGGTTCAATTGGTGTTTGGCCAATTGTACATGAAACTAGACTTATAATGGCACAATTTTACTGAAGAAACCATGCCCAAAAGACCAAAGCAAGAGGACCAAAAGTTGGCCCCAATCCGGATACCCTCCAATCAGCTTCTGCAGAATGACCAAATGAACAGTAACTGTTCATTTGGCCATAACTCACTGTAGAATGGGTTAATTGACCTGAAATTTTTACAGAAACAAGATAAGACATAGACAAACAACTTTCATGAAGAAATCTACCCCAAAATATGACCATAACCTATTCAACAAGGCAGTGGCAGTCACTGTTCATGGTACTATAGATTTGGTAAATTCTGCAGTTCTCTAATCCGGCCAGCTGTGGTTTTTGGACCATATCTGGAGCTACAAAACTCCAAATGGAGTGATTCAAAAAAATAAATTCAACTAGACAAAATAAAGAACAACTTTCATGTTTACCATTTCCTCAAATTCTTAATGTAACAGTCCCTAATGGAACAGTGAAGTTAGGGCACAAAATCTGAAATTTCTGCCCCCTTAGTACTAAGCTTGGAAATGGATTTGGAGATTAATTCCAACAAATTTTGAATGCAAAATGTGGTATCTTTGAGAACTTAGGTTCAATAAATTTATTATGTATGAAAAATTCAACATTTTGGTTGACTAGTAAGGTGAATAGTAATCAAAATAATTAGCAAATTAAGATGAAGACCTAGAACCAATTCTAAGCTTAAATGCTTAGAATGGTATGACAAATGTGGACTATACATCTTAGTCAAAATTGTTAAAAGGAAATTAAGAGCATAAATTTGAAGTCCATGAAATTTTCATGGATTATTTGAAACATGAAAAATAAGTCATCTAATTGATGTAAATAGATAGTTAGGGCTTATATGCCCATTACAAAATGGAATTCATAAAATATTAGTAACTCAACTTGAAATATAAAATTTGTAATTACATAAGTAGATTTTTGAATGTATAAATGAGAAAGGAATGTATGAATTATAATTGAAATTTATCATGAAATAATGAGGTCATAAAACACAACATATTAATATTTAATGATATTATGTGCCCTTGTATTGCCTAGACATGTGTGTCAGATTGGATAGCTTGGCATGCCAATAGGGTATTGTTTTAGCAGTACTGCGAAAGGCTTTATGCCTGTATTCATGGCTTTATGCCAGTATTCATGGCTTTATGCCTGCATTCATGGCTTTATGCCAACATTCATGGCTTTTATGCCTGATTATGTGTTATCATGGCTTTTTAGCCATACTGACTGCATACGTGGTCGACGTTCTGCGTCCCATGGTATGACGGCCCGAGGCACCGCGATATCCAGTGCCAATGACCCGTTATCCAGTTTAGTCAGCCTGTCGTAGGTTACTTGGGCAGTGTAATTTATTGAACTAAATTAAGACTATTAGTAATTAAAAATATTAGAAATCAAATAAATGAGATAATAAGACTTTAAAAGAATTAGTTACAAGTATGAAATGATCCAAACCACATAAAAATTGTTAAGTAAAATGACAAAAGAGTTACAAAAATAGGTATAACTTAACTAAATATTTTAAATGTACCTTCTATTGCCATATGAATATAAATTGAGTATTTTTATTAATTCTGTATATCGTACATTATTACTGTGAATTTCGGAATTAAACGCTTCCAAAGCGAAACAAATGAGAACAAAAGATAATTAATATTAGACACATTGTATTAAATTAAATTGATTCTTAAATGTTCAAATTATGCTTCGTTCTTTCTTTATTTATATATTTTATTTTCTTATTCTATTATTGCACCACTAAGCAGCAATGCTTAGCGCGATGGATTTGTTTCCTCGCGCAGGTACTTTGACTAAGAATTTTGGAGTCCAGATCTGCAGAAGTGCCTGAAGTATTCAAGGTTGTCACCTCCTCAGCAATGCATGTAGATAGGGCCCATATAGATCATATTTTGTATTTAGTAAAATACAGTGCTAGATATTGTATTATAATGTAGATTATGAGCTGGTAATTAATAGAAATGCGATGTAAATTAATTAATTATCTTTTTCATATGTAATTAATTTATATATCATGTAAATTATGAAATTATGTAAATTAAAGAAATTTGAAAATTTTACTTATGTGATTTGAGCATGAATGAGATTGTATGGATTCGAAGACAGATTTGAAATATATAGATAATGCATGGAAATGAATATGAAATTGAGATATATGAATGAGATGGTTAAGAAAATAATTGATGAGATTTTATTTGTAAAATATTATTGAAATTTTCAAACAGGTAAATAGTAAAATACGTCAACTGGTAATAAAATAGGGGAAACTCCGTTGGTTTCTCCGTCAAAAAAATAATTAATATTAAAATATAATGAGATCAAATTATGAAAGGAATAAAGTAAGATAAGATAGGGTGCTCCAGCATCGAATGTAGCACACTTTGCTCGGCTATACTATAGTCGGGTGAGGGGTGTTATAGTCTGGAGAGCCAGAATATCTAGAACTATATTTAACTAGAGTGAGGAGTCATAGATAATTCAAATAATGGTAAGAAAAATTAAGGAAAAATTTTAGCAATGAAATACAATCAAGTTAAATGAGCCGGTGCTCCAGAGATGGGTGACTTAACGGGAAGCGACTGTGAAGACAGTTGTCAACCCAATACCCATGAGGAAACCCTGTGAAATAATTTTTGGGACTCCAGGGAGGAGTTATGGAGGGTTCGATGATAATAAATTGCTAAGAAAATACAAGAAAAATTAAATCCATCAGTACAGACAATTTTAGCTCGTTAAGCTAAACGGAGGGCATTTTGGTCATTTCGCCTTTGGAGACGATTTTTTACCAACTTGTCCATTTAACTGGGTGAATTATATGACATAAAATATGAATTAATATTGATGAGAAATTAATTAAAAATGATAAAAGAAAGAAGAAAAGAAAAGAAAATCAAATGAAAATTTAATACCCCATTTATGACATAATAATGATGTAATAAAAATGCCAACCAATAGAAATTTGACAAGCCCTTATACAAAGAAATAAAAGAGATAAAAACAAACAAATTGAAGTCATCTTCTTCACCCTCTCAAGCTGGTTGAACCAGCTCCCATGGTACTCTACCATTTTCTTATCTTTCAACTTGATTTCCCCAAGCTTTTTACCATAAAAGCCATAGTTGTCTTCACTAAAAATTCACCCCACACCTTGAGGAAGCTTTGGGCAGCAAAAGTTTGAAGAAAAATTGAAGTTTTACAAGACCCAAACTTGGTTCCAAAGAGGTTAGTTGTCACACCTTATCCCTACGTAAGGCATAACATGATCCCGTAGTATACCTAATGAATTACCAAACTTCGTCTACTGATAACCCATTAAATACACTACAAGGGACTTTAAACCTTTTCTTATTTCTTTTTATAGTGCTGAGCACTTTTGACAGGTGTTAAAATTATTTTTAACTGAAGTGAAACCAATTAACAAATCTGAAGTATCAGTAATTTCTGGAAAAATTTCAGCAGAGTGCCATCTGTATTTTGAATGAAACAATTCTTCAAAAACCTATAAAAAAACACTTCCAATATGTTTGTTCAATCCCAAACTCCAATATGGCTCAACACAAATCAATTTCCTCAACATTTGTCAAACTCAATTAAATATAACTTTTCAGTAGTTCCGAAAGCTGAGATAAGAAAAATATATTACAACATTTTTACAGGCCAAAATAATTTATAACTTTAGTTTACAATTGCTCAAGACCAAGTACAATATATACATACAGTGCACATACATTACAACAAAAATTACAAAAGGTGGTATACTCAATATACCCGGCAAAATTCCAAAGTGTAGCACAAGTAGCCTACTCTGCTACTCTGTCTGTTTGTCTACCTGCGGCAGCAATAAAAAAGCTATTGCTGAGTAAAATTTACTCAATGGTGCACAATAAGAATTTAAAATGCGATATATAAAACTTTTATTGACAATTTACAACTCAAATAATTCATAATTTCATGTCACAATTTTCAAAGCTCATATAACACAAATTTGATCAAACAATTTAATAACACAGTGTTGCCAATCAATAACACAACTTTTCTGAACATGCCGTGTTGTACACCACGACAAGACATACTCACCCCACTAATCGAAATGAATGAGGGAGGTAGCTAGCTAGATAATGAGCACTCATCCACACTCACCTCAGACTGGCAAGTCAAAGAGGCAGGAATATAGTCATACTCACCCCATAAATGGAGGAGGAACATAGTGATATCGCCATGCCAAGTGTGAATCAAAATCAATTCCAAATCACAATATTTAAATATTTCATACAAATCACAAATCACATTTTATCTCAAAATTTTCATTTGCAAAGTAGGCAACACAATAATTTCCAAATAATATTCCCAAAGCCAAAACAATAAAAAATTATTCATAACTCATTTCTCCAAATAAATTTTCTAGTAAAAGCAGTGAATATAAAAAGTATTGTGCACAGACCTGATCTGAGTCACCTCTAGGCCTTGACTCAATGTTCCTTACGCTTTTCAATATCCTTTTCAACTGAAACATATAATTTAAAGTGTTTTAGTACTCAGTTAAATTGTTTCTAACAATAAAACCCAATATCTAAATTATTCTTAGTACTATTCTTTCAATTCATTTCATTAGTCAACCTATAATGTTGACTATTAATACACACTAGGTGAATAAATTTTAATGTTACCAATATGTTACCTTTTATAGTCCTTTAGTGTTGGTATATGTTACCAATTTCATTTTCAAGTGTATTGCATTTTATTGCAATTTATTGGATTTTGATATGCTGTTTTGACCTAACCAGATGACCTAGTTCTCTCAGTTTTCGGGTTCTAGTCTAAATTACAAACTTGTAGGTCTATGTCTTAGTGAACTTTTGCCACAAATTTTAGTTCATTTGGAGTTTACTAGACCAATTTATGGTCATTTTACTATTGTTGGACAGATTGCACTAAAATGGCAAACTTAGGTAATTTTTAGGTCATTTCAGATTCTGGTAGTTTTTATACCCGAAATTGTGCAAGCATCTTGACTTGCTTATGGTCATTTCTGGGCTTTGGTGTCTCCATAAGAGTTATAGCTCTATGTCTAGGCTATCCATGGTATAAATTTCAGGTCATTTGGACCTGTTTTGAGTGAGTTATGGCCAAAACACTGACTGCTGTCCAAATGGTCAATTTTCAGGTTTGCAAAGTGTCGCAAGGTGTTTTGCGGTCGCCTGGACGATCACTCACCGAAGTGGGAAAGAGTGAGGAGTCGCCACTTTAATTTTGAGGGAAATTAAAGAAAACCATTTGTGAAAATAAATTGAAATAAAACCACTTCAGAGCAGAGATTTTAGGTTCGGGGTCCGTAAACGGGTGGGGAAGGTGTTAGGCACCCCACCTCGTCCCTCAATAGGGGTAAGCAGATTTAACTTCACGTTCTTTATAAATTAGAATTGGTAATTAGGAGGGCTTGAATGGAAATGTTAATCCTTTTGACAAAAGGAATATTTGATTTTTCACTAATTCGGATTACCCAGATACATCAGTAAATGAGACAACCTTAGTGAGTTACTGTTGTATATTAGTTTTGTTTGAAGGGCTATTTTATTAGAATTCAATTTGAGAATCGGATAAGAACTCTCCTCTGATCACTTCTTAAATATTTGTTATAATTTGGATTAAGAATCGGATAAGAACTCTCCTCCGACCTCTTTTAAATTATTTGTTAAAATTTTAGGTGAGAATCGGATAAGAACTCTCCTCCGATCTCTTTAATATTTATTAAATTTTTTAGCTTGAGGATCGGATAAGAACTCTCCTCCAACCTCTTTTAAATTATTTGTTAAAATTTTAGGTGAGAATCGGATAAGAACTCTCCTCCGATCTCTTTAATATTTATTAAATTTTTTAGCTTGAGGATCGGATAAGAACTCTCCTCCGATCTCTTTTAAATTATTTGTTAAAATTTTAGGTGAGAATCGGATAAGAACTCTCCTCCGACCTCTTTTATATTTATTAAATTTTTTTAGCTTGAGGATCGGATAAGAACTCTCCTCCGATCTCCCATATTTTAATGGAGGTCGGATAAGGACTTTTCTGACCGATTGAAGTTTGATTGCAGCTACACATTATGAGAGCTTAAGACCAAAGGTTCTAATATTCACGAGTGCCAGGGATCGGAATAAGACTTCTTTTAACTCCTTGATACCTCGTGACTAGACAGCGGATACAGAACTGAATTTTACCGACCTCCTGAGTGGTCGCCTAGCCAATACCTTTTGATATCCGATCTGTTCTATTCATTTAGCTAATATTTAGTTTTATTTCGCTTTGTGACATTTTCCCAATCATTTTCTATGTTGACCTAATACTTTACTATTTTCCTGACTTGTTATCCAGACCTTCTATTATTTCAAAGAAACACTTAAAACACAGTTACCTACATTTTGTCTAGTTACTTCTACGCTATTCGGGACCAGAACTCCTGTATTAAGAAGTAATAAAGATTAACCAAAGAATGGACTGATTAACAAAGAAGTAAACTCGAGAATGACCGTCTTTGTGTTTAAAATACAGTATAAACTTGGTGAAAATTACAAACATAAAAAAATGAATGAAATACGTAAATAAAGAAGAGCATTTGGTAAAGCAGCAATATAAGCACTCACCTGTAGGGAGCCGAATCTACTAAACTAACTACGGAATCACAGAATGTAATAGAATCGCAGTTGATAGTTTGGAGGACTAAGGTTCGCCTTGAAATGAAGGATTCTTTGCTAAAATGCAGTCGGGTCAAAATAACCGAGTTTGAATGGAGTTGAGCTTGGACAACAGAAGTGGAAATAAAAGATAACAAAGACAGAAAGTGAGAGTGCCACAGGATAATGAACGAACTGAAAATGAAGAGTTTCAGTATTCAAAAATCCCTTTGCAAGAAAACACTTCAGAAAACTGGTTTCAACAGTTTTTCTTATGAAAGCTCAAAAAATAAATAGCAGAGTAACGAACTGAATTAAGTTTCAGAGTTCTTCTACTATAGTTACCACCTTTTGTATTTTTTTTTCGTCCCCTTGAACAGTTTTCATGCAGGTATTTATAGGAATCGGGTGCTCCATCTGAAGGGTCAAGATCTATTTTGAGGGAGATGGAGGGTCAGGATTTCAAAGGACATGATCTGAGGCTCAGGAATTAAAGAGAATCAGAACGGACGGCCGAGATCTCGTTCAGAATATTTGTCCTTTTCCTCTTCTAATCTAACGGTCACAAATTCTCTTATCTGGGGCGATCCGATGGCTAGGAATAAAAAGCGCCGGTCTTGTCGTCTTCTTCTTTGATCCAAAGGCTCTGGGCTCGTCCTTGCAAGTGAGATCAACGGTGGAGATTGGGATGTACAGGACTGTCATGACATACTCTGGCACCTGTCAGCATTTGTGGGCGATTCTTAGGCGTGTAGTGGAGATTTCGTCTGCAACGCTTTAACTACCTCGGCTCTGATTCTGACGACGGTTATTGGGATTTGTCTTATTCTCTTTGCCTTCCGATCTCTCCTCTTTTCTGATCTTCTTAACACACTCCTTTTTCGATCTTTCATACCGGTCTCCACTCTTCCGATCTCTATCATTCCGATCCTTCCCTTAATCAGGCCTGGTCCGGTCAAAGCATTAATTCCCCTCGATTCCCGAAGCGTCCGCTTCATTTTCTGCTTAGCAATAAATGCCTAATTTTCCCCTATATATACCCCTGATAGAAGAGACTTCCCTCATTCGATTTTCCTCTCTTCCTTCTTACTTTCCTGTTCTAGCGGCTCCGGCAGTAGTTCCGGCCATGATTGTGGCTTTTGATCCCTTTCCGATGGACCTCTTTATTCCCCGACTGAAAATTTACGATCCCGGCGAACGGGAAATTATGATGACTGCACTTAATGACCGTGAGAGAACAGTACTAACTTACCTATCTGGATCGAGGACCTCGATCTTACTGACCTCGAATCGTTCGACCGATACAAACGGCAAACTGATTTCGGGTGAGAAGACTGCTAATATTCCCCTTAACACCGGTGACTGCCCCTTGGCGTTCATTTGGCTCCTCTCCGCACTAGGTGTTCCGACTGGCTCGATTCGGCGATGCTGATGGCGATGTCTCTCATCTTCATGGGAGTCATAGTCACCCCATCTGAGCTGTACATCTATCCGATGTCAACAGTCGGTCTCCTTGTCAAACACATCTTTTGACTCAGCCACGAGACTAGGCTTTGACATAGGCCTTTAGATAGGATGTTCCATCGGTCTCTAGAGATCGCCCAAATGATGTATTTTTACTTTCAATGTAATCCGATCTCTAAAGATCGCCCAAATGATGTAGTTAGACCTTTAATGTAATCCGATCCTTAGAGATCGCCCAAATGATGTAATCCGATCTTTTGGAAATAAAAAATTTTATTTTGTCAATTATCATCTTATTGATTATTTTTCGATCTCTGATGTGTTTATCCAATATGGTTCCTAACTGAACAACCCTTAACTGATCCGCAATTCAAAATATTTATCTAAATATGCCGATCTCTAGTTAGCCGATCTCTTTAAGGAATTTTGGAATATTCGTGAGACGTGTCAGAACGGCTGGCGAGTCTCGATAACCGATGCATTGCCTGGAACATCATGAGCATTAAATGCTCGGACGAGTATAAATAGGGGTGGGGTTAGCCAGTTGCTCTCTTATGCTATTTTCAGTCTCTCGCGAACAACTTCAAAATTCTCTCATTTTCTCAAGCTCTTCCGACTCCGATCAAGCTCCGGTAAGGGTATTGATCCTTCTTTTAGTTTAAATTCTTTATTTCCTTTGAAAATGAGCGGCGCCGAAGGTCAGAGAGCGACGAGCCCTCCTTCCATTCAGTTCTCGTGGTCGTCCGATGAAGTAGAGGTGGTCGAGCCAAGCGCGCGACTTGAACCTCCTAGGGTCTCCGTTCCAGCTCGGGGGAAAGCGCCATCATCAAGGCATGCGCCTTCTTCAGGGAGAGAGAATCTTTCCATGGACGAGCTGCCATCGGTCCTTCATGAAACCGATCTGCAGTCATTCAGCCAGGAGTACAACATTGAGCCTGATTCATATGAACTTATTCGGTGTCACGGCGATCACCGGGCCGATCACTTCTTCGAAGAGAACGACATGATTATAGTATACGAAGAACAGTTGAAAGACGGGCTGCGGTTCCCTCTTGACGAATTCTTTAAGGAAGTCTTAAAATTTTACCAACTGTGCATAGCCCAAGTTCACCCGAACTCGTGGCGGATCTTAGTAGCCTTCCGAGGCCTCTGCCGAGCTAAAGGATTCCGTCCTACGCCTAAGGTATTCACCAAACTCCATAGATTAACTCGTCGAAAGGACGACGAGTACTGGTTTTTCCAGGCGAAGCCACATTGCGGGCTCTTCATCGACCTGCCCTCTTCCTTGAAAAATTGGAAGAATCGCTTCTTCATTCTAAGGAGCAAAATTCCGAATGGCTTTGAGGGTTTCCCTCATAGCTGGCTACACCAAGGCCCTTTAATTCCGAAGCGTCTCGTGTTGAATAGGGAGGAAGGCCTGATGGTGATGGAGCTGAAAGAACAGGCGAGCCGAGAGAAGTTCTCTTGCTTCGATGCAGTGACTGCCGAACTTCATCACTGGACAATGGAGTTGATCACCGGCAAAGATCGCGGGCTTCAGCTCTCTGACCTCGGCATCGGTATTTTTTACATCTCAGATCTTTGGACCTTAACGATCTCACTGACCTCTTCTTTGTGCAGGTATGGCAAGCGGTGAAGCCTCCAAGGAGAGCCGGAAGCGAAAGAGGGAGATCTCCCAGAAGGTACAGGAGATGAAGCGGTGAGAAATGCGAGACACCTGGCATGAGGCCGGGGAAATACAAGAAGGCCCGCCTCAACCTTCGGGACCGCCGATCGTAAAAGCTGTCCGATCTCCTCCTGGCCGAGAAGAGCCGCCTCCACCTCCTCCAGTTGCTCGGGGCGCAGAAGGGGGTCCTTCTCAACCTCCTGTGAGGCCCCTTTATCGTGGCGCTCAAGTGCTGGTCACTTCCCTGGAGAAGAACCGGACTGTTCGGGAGAACCCAGGTTTTGCCAAAGTCTTAAGGTCTTCCATCTGCCTCCGGGGGGATCGGGACAGGCTGTCTCTAGACAACCTTGATGACATTCTGACCTGATCCATGAGTCTGAACGTAGAGTGCTTGGTGAATCAGCACATAGTCCGGGAAAAGGCTCACCGCCTGGGTAAGGAGGTCGAGAAGAAGAGTCAGGAAGTGGCTTTCCTCCGATCCCAACTCTCATCCGCTCAGGATTACATATCTCAAATTGAGGGGCGGATGAAGTTCTATGAAGACAAGCTGGCCGAACAGTCTCATGTTCTGGCCGAGCGAACCCGTGTTTTGGAGGAAGTTCAAGCACTTCGGACCGATGAAGCTGCTCACATCGCTCACCTTACTGAGGAGCTCAAGGCGAAAGAAGAAGAGATGGTGACAGGAGTGGCCGGTGCTTATGTGAATGCTCACAGGGATCTCTTGGCCGAACTCAAGAAGCGTTACCCGGAAGAGGACTTCTCCTGGATGACAGACCTGGCTCCCGAGGGTGAGGGTGAGGATAGTGAGGAGGAGGCCGAGGGTGAGAGAGAAGGCGAGCAAAATGTAGATCAAGCTAGGGGTGATCCTCCAGCCGAATGACTTGTACAAACTTTAATATGAAATGAAGTCTTCTTTTTGTCCAGTGAATGAATGTGATCGGAAAATCTCTAAATTATTTAAACACTTGATTGTCTGAGCATATTAAAATAACTAAAAGTGATTATTAATCTAAGTGTAAGAGGTCAAAAAACACAATGATCATGAGATCGGCAGGGAACCAACGCTAAACGGGGCTTGATTAAAATTGGAAATTAGGCTTGAACATTTAAGATTGGGATCATTATTAAACCGGAGTGGAACCTTAACTTGATTATTCCTAAACTTTTAAAAGGGAGGTCAGCAATAAAACCGGTGATATAAAGATCTAGTGTTGGTTCAATTTTGTTTGACAAGAGAGATCGGGAATGTAGTTGACTGGTCAGGAAATTTGACAATTGGCTTGAGAGATCAGTAAGTGATTTGAGAGACCGGTGAGGCTTTATCTGATATGAGGACTTAGCATTGATTCAATTCTTTGTGAAGACAGACCGAAAATGTGGTTAACCGGCAAGCAGGGATCGGAAATGTAATTGGCTGGCAAAGGGAGACTTAGTGTTGGAGATCGGTTTCGAAGTTTATTGATTCTGGGGATCGGCCAAAATATGGTGTCGACAGCTGCCCCTCTTTACATAATTTCTATTAAAGGGAAAATGAAAATTTTCCTTTAAGGAATTATGTAAAGATTTAGACCCATATTTTGGGCGATTAGAGCCTACTTAAGTTAGTGACCTAGAGATTAAAATCAACTTAGATCAAGGAACCAGAGGTTGATAACAGGAAATTTAAATTGCAGGAAATTAAAATCAACTTAGATCAAGGAACCAGAGGTTGATAACAGGAAATTTAAAATCAACTTAGATCAAGGAACCAGAGGTTGATAGCAGGAAATTAAAATCACAGGAAATTAAAATCAACTTAGATCAAGGAACCAGAGGTTGATAACAGGAAATTTAAATTGCAGGAAATTAAAATCAACTTAGATCAAAGAACCAGAGGTTGATAACAGGAAATTTAAATTGCAGGAAATTAAAATAAACTTAGATCAAGGAACCAGAGGTTGATAACAGGAAATTTAAAATCAACTTAGATCAAGGAACCAGAGGTTGATAGCAGGAAATTAAAATCACAGGAAATTAAAACCAACTTAGATCAAGGAACTAGAGGTTGATAACAGGAAATTTAAAATCAACTTAGATCAAGGAACCAGAGGTTGATAACAGGAAATTTTAATTGCAGGAAATTAAAATCAACTTAGATCAAGGAATCAGAGGTTGATAACAGGAAATTTAAAATCAACTTAGATCAAGGAACTAGATGTTGATAGCAGGAAATTAAAATCACAGGAAATTAAAATCAACTTAGATCAAGGAACCAGAGGTTGATAACAGGAAATTTAAAGTGCAGGAAATTAAAATCAACTTGGATCAAGGAACCAGAGGTTGACAACAGGAAATTTAAATTGCAGAAAATTAAAATCAACTTAGATCAAGGAACCAGAGGTTGATAACAGGAAATTTAAAATCATCTTAGATCAAGGAACCAGAGGTTGATAGCAGGAAATTAAAATCATAGGAAATTAAAATCAACTTAGATCAAGGAAGCAGAGGTTGATAACAGGAAATTTAAACTGCAGGAAATTAAAATCAACTTAGATGAAGGAACCAGAGGTTGATAACTGCAAATTTAAATTGCAGGAAATTAAAATCAACTTAGATCAAGAAACTAGAGGTTGATAACAGGAAATTTCAATTGCAGGAAATTAAAATCAACTTAGATCAAGGAACCAGAGGTTGATAACAAGAAATTTAAATACTGAAAATTAAAATCAACTTAGATCAAGAAACCAGAGGTTGATAGCAGGAAACTAAAATCAACTTACATCAAAGAACCAGAGGTTGATAACAGGAAATTTAAATTGCAGGAAATTAAAATCAACTTGGATCAAGGAACCAGAGGTTGATAACAAGAAATTTAAATTGCAGGAAATTAAAATCAACTTAGATCAAGGAACCAGAGGTTGATAACAGGAAATTTAAAATCATCTTAGATCAAGGAACCAAAGGTTGATAGCAGGAAATTAAAATCATAGGAAATTAAAATCAACTTAGATCAAGGAACCAGAGGTTGATAACAGGAAATTTAAATTGCAGGAAATTAAAATCAACTTAGATCAAGGAACCAGAGGTTGATAACAGCAAATTTAAATTGCAGGAAATTAAAATCAACTTAGATCAAGGAACCAGAGGTTGATAACAGGAAATTAAAATCACAGGAAATTAAAATCAACTTAGATCAAGGAACCAGAAGATAATAACAAGAAATTTAAATACTGAAAATTAAAATCAACTTAGATCAAGGAACCAGAGGTTGATAACAGGAAATTTAAATTGCAAGAAATTAAAATCAACTTAGATCAAGGAACTAGAGGTTGATAGCAGGAAATTAAAATCACAGGAAATTAAAATCAACTTGGATCAAGGAACCAGAGGTTGATAACAGGAAATTTAAATTGCAGGAAATTAAAATCAACTTGGATCAAGGAACCAGAGGTTGATAACAGGAAATTTAAATTGCAGGAAATTAAAATCAACTTAGATCAAGGAACCAGAGGTTGATAACAGGAAATTTAAAATCATCTTAGATCAAGGAACCAGAGGTTGATAGCAGGAAATTAAAATCAAAGGAAAATAAAATCAAGTTAGATCGAAGAACCAGAGGTTGATAACAGGAAATTTAAATTGCAGGAAATTAAAATCAACTTTGATCAACGAACCAGAGGTTGATAACAGCAAATTTAAATTACAGGAAATTAAAATCAACTTAGATCAAGGAACCAGAGGTTGATAACAGGAAATTTAAATTGCAGGAAATTAAAATCAACTTAGATCAAGGAACCAGAGGTTGATAGCAAGAAATTTAAATACTGAAAATTAAAATCAACTTAGATAAAGGAACCAGAGGTTGATAACAGGAAATTAAAATTGCAGGAAATTAAAATCAACTTAGATCAAGGAACCAGTGGCTGATAATAAGAAATTTAAATACTGAAAATTAAAATCAACTTAGATCAAGGAACCAGAGGTTGATAATAAGAAATTTAAATACTGAAAATTAAAATCAACTTAGATCAAGGAACCAGAGGTTGATAGCAGGAAATTAAAATTGCAGGAAATTAAAATCAACTTAGATCAAGGAACCAGAGGTTGATAACAGGAAATTTAAATTGCAGGAAATTAAAATCAACTTAGATAAAGGAACCAGAGGTTGATAGCAGGAAATTTAAATACTGAAAATTGAAATCAACTTAGATCAAGGAGCCAGAGGTTGATAGTAGGAAATTAAAATCACAGGAAATTAAAATCAACTTAGATCAAGGAACCAGAAGATAATAACAAGAAATTTAAATACTGAAAATTAAAATCAACTTAGATCAAGGAACCAGAGGTTGATAGCAGGAAATTAAAATTGCAGGAAATTAAAATCAACTTAGATCAAGGAACCAGAGGTTGATAACAGGAAATTTAAATTGCAGGAAATTAAAATCAACTTGGATCAAGGAACCAGAGGTTGATAAAAGGAAATTTAAATTGCAGGAAATTAAAATCAACTTAGATCAAGGAACCAGAGGTTGATAACAGGAAATTTAAAATCATCTTAGATCAAGGAACCAGAGGTTGATAGCAGGAAATTAAAATCATAGGAAAATAAAATCAAGTTAGATCAAAGAACCAGAGGTTGATAACAGGAAATTTAAATTACAGGAAATTAAAATCAACTTTGATCAAGGAACCAGAGGTTGATAACAGCAAATTTAAATTACAGGAAATTAAAATCAACTTAGATCAAGGAACCAGAGGTTGATAACAGGAAATTTAAGTTGCAGGAAATTAAAATCAACTTAGATCAAGGAACCAGAGGTTGATAGCAAGAAATTTAAATACTGAAAATTAAAATCAACTTAGATAAAGGAACCAGAGGTTGATAACAGGAAATTAAAATTGCAGGAAATTAAAATCAACTTAGATCAAGGAACCAGTGGTTGATAATAAGAAATTTAAATACTGAAAATTAAAATCAACTTAGATCAAGGAACCAGAGGTTGATAATAAGAAATTTAAATACTGAAAATTAAAATCAACTTAGATCAAGGAACCAGAGGTTGATAGCAGGAAATTAAAATTGCAGGAAATTAAAATCAACTTAGATCAAGGAACCAGAGGTTGATAACAGGAAATTTAAATTGCAGGAAATTAAAATCAACTTAGATAAAGGAACCAGAGGTTGATAGCAGGAAATTTAAATACTGAAAATTGAAATCAACTTAGATCAAGGAACCAGAGGTTGATAGTAGGAAATTAAAATCACAGGAAATTAAAATCAACTTAGATCAAGGAACCAGAAGTTAATAACAAGAAATTTAAATACTGAAAATTAAAATCAACTTAGATCAAGGAACCAGAGGTTGATAGCAGGAAATTAAAATTGCAGGAAATTAAAATCAACTTAGATCAAGGCACCGGAGGTTGATAACAGGAAATTTAAATTACAGGAAATTAAAATCAACTTAGATCAAGGAACCAGAGGTTGATAGCCGGAAATTTAAATACTGAAAATTAAAATCAACTTAGATCAAGGAACCAGAGTTTGATAGCAGGAAATTAAAATTGCAGGAAATTAAAATCAACTTAGATCAAGGAACCAGAGGTTGATAACAGGAAATTTAAATTGTAGGAATTTAAAATCAACTTAGATCAAGGAACCAGAGGTTGATAGCAGGAAATTTAAATACTGAAAATTAAAATCAACTTAGATCAGGGAATCAAAGGTTGATAACAGGAAATTTAAAATCAACTTAGATCAAAGAACCAGAGGTTGATAGCAGGAAATTAAAATCACAGGAAATTAAAATCAACTTAGATCAAGGAACCAGAGGTTGATAACAGGAAATTTAAAATCAACTTAGATTAAGGAACCAGAGGTTGATAGCAGGAAATTAAAATCACAGGAAATTAAAATCAACTTAGATCAAGGAACCAGAGGTTGATAACAGGAAATTTAAATTTCAGGAAATTAAAATCAACTTAGATCAAGGAACCAGAGGTTGATAACAGGAAATTTAAAATCATCTTAGATCAAGGAACCAGAGGTTGATAGCAGGAAATTAAAATCATAGGAAATTAAAATCAACTTAGATCAAGGAACCAGAGGTTGATAACAGGAAATTTAAATTGCAGGAAATTAAAATCAACTTAGATCAAGGAACCAGAGGTTGATAATAGGAAATTTAAAATCAACTTAGATCAAGGAACTAGAGGTTGATAGCAGGAAATTAAAATCACAGGAAATTAAAATCAACTTAGATCAAGGAACCAGAGGTTGATAAAAGGAAATTTAAATTGCAGGAAATTAAAATCAACTTGGATCAAGGAACCAGAGGTTGATAACAGGAAATTTAAATTTCAGGAAATTAAAATCAACTTAGATCAAGGAACCAGAGGTTGATAACAGGAAATTTAAAATCATCTTAAATCAAGGAACCAGAGGTTGATAGCAGGAAATTAAAATCATAGGAATTTAAAATCGACTTAGATCAAGGAACCAGAGGTTGATAACAGGAAATTTAAATTGCAGGAAATTCAAATCAACTTAGATCGAGGAACCAGAGGTTGATAACAGGAAATTTAAATTGCAGGAAATTAAAATCAACTTAGATCAAGGAACCAGAGGTTGATAGCAAGAAATTTAAATATTGAAAATTAAATTCAACTTAGATCAAGGAACCAGAGGTTGATAGTAGGAAATTAAAATTGCAGGAAATTAAAATCAACTTAGATCAAGGAACCAGAGGTTGATAAGATGAAATTTAAATTGCAGGAATTTAAAATCAACTTAGATCAAGGAACCAGAGGTTGATAGCAGGAAATTTAAATACTGAAAATTAAAATCAACTTAGATCAAGGAACCAGAGATTGATAACAGAAAAAATTTAAAATCAACTTAGATCAAGGAACCAGAGGTTGATAGCAGAAAATTAAAATCACCGGAAATTAAAATCAACTTAGATCAAGGAACCAGAGGTTGATAACAGGAAATTTAAAATCAACTTAGATCAAGGAACCAGAGGTTGATAACAGGAAATTTAAAATCAACTTAGATCAAGGAACCAGAGGTTGATAACAGGAAATTTAAAGTCAACTTAGATCAAGGAACTAGAGGTTGATAGCAGGAAATTAAAATCACAGGAAATTAAAATCAACTTAGATCAAGGAACCAGAGGTTGATAACAGGAAATTTAAATTGCAGGAAATTAAAATCAACTTGGATCAAGGAACCAGAGGTTGATAACAGAAAATTTAAATTTCAGGAAATTAAAATCAACTTAGATCAAGGAACCAGAGGTTGATAACAGGAAATTTAAATTTCCAGGAAATTAAAATCAACTTAGATCAAGAAACCAGAGGTTGATAACAGCAAATTTAAATTGTAGGAAATTAAAATCAACTTAGATAAAGGAACCAGAGGTTGATAACGGGAAATTTAAATTGCAGGAAATTAAAATCAACTTAGATCAAGGAACCAGATGTTGATAGCAGGAAATTTAAATTCTGAAAATTAAAATCAACTTAGATCAAGGAACCAGAGGTTGATAGCAGGAAATTAAAATTGCAGGAAATTAAAATCAACTTAGATTAAGGAACCAGATGTTGATAACAGGAAATTTAAATTGCAGGAAATTAAAATCAACTTAGATCAAGGAACCAGAGGTTGATAGCAGGAAATTTAAATACTGAAAATTAAAATCAACTTAGATCAAGGAACCAGAGGTTGATAGCAGGAAATTAAAATTGCAGGAAATTAAAATCAACTTAGATCAAGGAACCAGAGGTTGATAATAAGAAATTTAAATACTGAAAATTAAAATCAACTTAGATCAAGGAACCAGAGGTTGATAGCAGGAAATTAAAATTGCAGGAAATTAAAATCAACTTAGATCAAGGAACCAGAGGTTGATAACAGGAAATTTAAATTGCAGGAAATTAAAATCAACTTAAATCAAGGAACCAGAGGTTGATAGCAGGAAATTTAAATACTGAAAATTAAAATCAATTTAGATCATGGAACCAGAGGTTGATAGCAGGAAATTAAAATCACATGAAATTAAAATCAACTTAGATCAAGGAACTAGAAGTTAATAACAAGAAATTTAAATACTGAAAATTAAAATCAACTTAGATCAAGGAACCAGAGGTTGATAGCAGGAAATTAAAATTGTAGGAAATTAAAATCAACTTAGATAAAGGAACCAGAGGTTGATAACGGGAAATTTAAATTGCAGGAAATTAAAATCAACTTAGATCAAGGAACCAGATGTTGATAGCAGGAAATTTAAATTCTGAAAATTAAAATCAACTTAGATCAAGGAACCAGAGGTTGATAGCAGGAAATTAAAATCACAGGAAATTAAAATCAACTTAGATCAAGGAACTAGAAGTTAATAACAAGAAATTTAAATACTGAAAATTAAAATCAACTTAGATCAAGGAACCAGAGGTTGATAGCAGGAAATTAAAATTGTAGGAAATTAAAATCAACTTAGATAAAGGAACCAGAGGTTGATAACGGGAAATTTAAATTGCAGGAAATTAAAATCAACTTAGATCAAGGAACCAGATGTTGATAGCAGGAAATTTAAATTCTGAAAATTAAAATCAACTTAGATCAAGGAACCAGAGGTTGATAGCAGGAAATTAAAATTGTAGGAAATTAAAATCAACTTAGATTAAGGAACCAGATGTTGATAACAGGAAATTTAAATTGCAGGAAATTAAAATCAACTTAGATTAAGGAACCAGAGGTTGATAGCAGGAAATTTAAATACTGAAAATTAAAATCAACTTAGATCAAGGAACCAGAGGTTGATTGCAAGAAATTAAAATCATAGGAAATTAAAATCAACTTACAAAGCAAGTCTAACCCCGACACGAGAAATTCTTTCCCGATGAAGTGTACTTAGCAGGATCTCGAAGGCCGGTGATTAATGGAGGACGAGTTACAAGACTTGACCTACGACTCCCCCTTTCTTTGGATGCTCATTTTTCTGTTTTCCACTTCCTTCTCATATTTGCGAAAAGCGCCCTTGCGGGTTTTCACTTTCCTTTTGTCCATTTGACTAGAAGCGCCCATCCAGGTTTTCACCTCTAGTGCTTTTTTTTTTTTTTTTATATATATATATAGGCCTTCCCCTGCAAATCTCATAGCAAAATACGTGAGGTTATCAATTGTCGAATCCTAATCTTATGGCAAAAATTTTAACTAATTAATAGCGCATTAAATAACGAGATTGCAGAAGGATAATGTTAGGAAATGAGTATAAGGGAAAGATAAAAGTAAAATGAATAAAGTATGGCTTTGTTATGGTTTTAAGAAACAATGACAGAGTTTCAAAGAAAGAGAGTACAAGGATAGATCTCACATATTCCTTGTGGTTAGCTTTGAAGTCCCTTAACTGCCATTATTTCTAGTACTCTGAAGTCTCATGCTATGATGGTTCGTTTCCCTTCTCGGCTTCATGCTCCTTTCCTTATTTCTCCCTTTTGGTTCTTGGGATGCCCTTTCAGGTTTTCACCCCTAGAATTTTTTTTTTTTTTGGCTCGCTCTTTCAGGATGCCCTTTAGGGTTTTCATTCCTCACTCATTTTACAGAAAGCGCCCCTTCGGGGTTTTCGCCTTCTTTCACACATTTTGCTAGGGGTTCCCTTTCGGGTTTTCACCCCTACTCCTTTTTTAAGCATAGTATCTCTTGACAGTGTCAGCATTCACAGGTCTCGGAAATTCTTCACCGTCCATGTGGGTCAAGAGCAAGGCTCCCCCAGAGAATGCTTTTTTAACCACATAGGGTCCCTCGTAGGCTGGTGACCATTTGCCCCGTGGTTCATTTTGATTTGGTAACACTTTCTTCAGAACTGGGTCCCCGGGTTGGAATTCGCGTGGGTGGACGCTTTTGTCAAATGCCCTATCCATTCTCCTCTGGTATAACTGCCCATGACATGCTGCTGCTAACCTTTTCTCATCCAACAAGTTTAACTAATCCAATCTCGACTGGATCCATTCTGACTGATCAATCCCTGATTCCTTCAGAATCCTCAGGGAAGGAATTTCAACCTCAATAGGTAATACAGCCTCCATCCCATAAACTAGCGAGTAAGGAGTTGCACCAGTTGAGGTCCTTACAGAAGTCCGGTATGCGTGAAGAGCGTATGGAAGCATATCATGCCAATCCCTATATGTAACCGTCATTTTCCGGATTATCCTCTTGAGATTTTTGTTTGCAGCTTCCACCGCTCCATTCATCTGGGGACGGTATGGGGAGGAATTGAGATGTCGGATTTTGTACTGATCACATAATTGCTGAATCTTCGGACCATTCAAATTTTTGGCGTTATCAGTGACGATTTCATTGGGGAGGCCATGCCGGCAGATGATATTATTTTTGAGGAATTTGAGAAATGTGTTCTGCGTGATGTGAGCATAGGATGTCGCTTTGACCCATTTGGAAAAATAGTCGATGGCTACTAGGATAAATCTGTGCCCATTAGATGCCTTAGGGTTGATGAGACCAATCACATCGATGCCCCACATTGCAAAAGGCCATGGTGAGACGAGGTTGAACAATTTGTGAGGCGGAGCGTTTATCGGATCCGCGTAGATCTGACACTTATGGCACTTTCGAAAGTATTCAATGCAATCCTTTTCCATGGTAATCCAGAAATATCCTCTTCTCATGATTTGCTTAGCCATCATATGTCCATTGGCATGGGTTGCACAGTTTCCCTCATGAGTCTCGAAAAGGATTTTCTTTGCCTCCTTTGCATCCACACATCTCAACAATTCACCGTTGGAGCTTCTCTTGTATAGGACCTCTCCACTGAGGAAGTATCCCAATGCTAATCTCTGAATCATCCTTCTTTCGTTTCTATTTGCCCATGAAGGGAATTCTCCGGTTCTGATGTAGACCAGGATGTCATGGTACCAAGGTTTACCGTCGGGTTCTTCCTCGATCATGAAGCAGTATGCTGGCTCACTCCTTGCTTTAATCCTTAATATCTGAGTCGTCTGCCCTTCCTCCATTTGAGCCATAACAGCCAGGGTGGCTAAGGCGTCTGCAAATTGGTTCTTATCTCGACTGAGGTGAGTGAAAGAGATTTCTTCAAATTTCTTAATCAGCTCCAATAAGTACTTCTGATACGGGATTAGCTTCGGATCTTTAGTTTGCCATTCTCCTTTGACTTGATAAATGATCAGGGCTGAATCTCCATATACCTCCAACTTCCTGACTTTCATCTCAATGGCAGCTTGCAAACCCATCACACAAGCTTCATATTTTGTGACATTGTTGGTGCAATCAAATTTCAACTTGATAGCTAGCGGGAAGTCTTTCCCGTCCGGGGACACCAGTACAGCTTCGATTCCATTACCGGACAAATTAACAGCTCCGTCGAAATACATTTCCCATACATCCGCTGGCTCTTCTACTCCGCAGTTCACTTCATTAATATGTTCATCAGGGAACTCAAAATCCAGAGCTTCATAATCCTGGATAGGATTTTCTGCTAAGAGATCAGCGATCACGCTACATTTCACTGCTTTCCGAGTCATATACACGATATCATATTGGGAGACTATGACCTGCCATTTGGCTATCCTTCCTGGCACAAATGGGCTTTCGAATACATACTTGATAGGATCCATCCTGGAGATGAGCCATGTCTTGTGATTCGACATGTAGTGCTTGAGGCGATTTGCTGTCCAGGCTAGTGCGCAGCAAGTTTTCTCTAGGAAAGAGTACCTTGACTCACAATCGTTGAACTTCTTGCTCAGGTAATAAATGGCTCTTTCCTTTCGGCCAGTATCATCATGTTGCCCCAAAACACATCCCATTGAGCTTTGTTGGACTGCCATATACAGGATCAGAGGCCTTCCCGCGACTGGAGGAACCAATACTGGTGGGTTTGACATGTACTGCTTAATTTTATCAAAGGCCTCTTGGCAAACAGAATCCCATTGAGTAGAGTTGTTCTTTCGGAGTAGTATGAAAATAGGCTCAGCTTTGGCAGTGAGGTTAGAAATAAATCTTGATATGTAGTTCAACTTTCCCAGAAAACTGCGCACCTCCCTTTCTGTTTTTGGGGAGGGCATTTCTTGGATGGCTCGGACTTTGTCCGGATCAACTTCTATTCCCTTCTCGTTCACTATGAATCCCAACAACTTTATAGATCTGGCTCCGAATATGCATTTGGCAGGGTTCAATTTCAGCCGATATTTCCTGAGTCTCTCGAATACTTTCCTCAGCACCCGCACATGGCTTTCTTCTCCGCGGGATTTGATGATCATATCATCCACATACACCTCCACTTCTTTATGCATCATATCGTGGAATAATGTGACCATCGCACGCTGGTAGGTAGCACCAGCATTCTTTAACCCGAAAGGCATGACCCGATAGCAAAATACTCCCCATTGAGTGATGAAAACAGTTTTATCCTTGTCTTCCTCGTCCATTGGGATCTGATTGTACCCTGATGCCCCATCAATACACGAACACCTACCCAATCCCACAGCATTGTCAACTAACACATCAATGTGAGGGAGAGGGAATTCATCTTTGAAGCTCGCTTTATTAAGATCCCTATAGTCAACGCATACCCTGACTCTCCCGTCCTTCTTCATCATCGGGACAATGTTAGCTACCCATTGGGGATATTTGACTACTTCTAGGAACCCAGCGTCATACTATTTCTTGACCTCATCCCTAACTTTGAGCAGTGTGTCAGGATTCATTCTTCTTAATTTCTGCTTTACCGGGATGGTCCCTGGGATTAGGGGAATCTTGTGCGTTACTATGTGGGGGTCCAATCCAATCATGTCATCATAACTCTAAGAGAATACATCTAGGAATTCCCTGAGCAAACTGATCATATTTTCTAATTCTTCACTCTCCACAACCTTAAGTTCCCTTTTCTCTTCTTCCGTGCCTAAGTTTATGGTGCACGTTTTGTCTCCACAAGGCACTAAGGAAGGCTCATCTCTTTCGTCCCTTTCTTCTATGAGCTCCACCTCAGAAACACTTGAAGTAATGGCAGTTATAGGGATTTCAAAATTAACCAGAGGAATTTCTGAGACTATTGAATTATTAGGTGTTAATTGATGAATGGTCCTGAATGAACGAAAATAGAATATATTATAAAGGTGGATTTCAAAAGGAAAAGAGAGAATTGGATATATAATGCGCTATTAATTCATTAACATTTTTAACATAAGAAAAGTGCCCATTTACAATATTACACTTGCCATCATGGACAAAATGATCAAGTGTAGATAATCGAAGGTACTTTACTCGAAATTTAGTACAGGAATGCCCTCTGCCGCCCAGTTGTCCAGTTCTTGCCCCTCAGCCATTGGCAAGATCAGAGCCTTGTACAAGGACCCCAGGTGGATGACATCGGATGGTTCATCGGGTGATTCTTCAACCTCTGCCAGATTTTCAATGACCGGTTTAGTGAAGACTTCCGTGATGCTCGGGACTTCTTTCATTCTTTCGATTTTTTTATCGAATCTCTGATCCCGAAGTTGGTTCCTCATCCAGAATCGCCCATCCATGAGGGCATCTTCCTCATAACCCAAACTGCAGCGGCCTATCTTCTGGATAGCTGGTATAGGTTCAACAATCCCTTGCAATGCGGCGCCTAGGCCTTTACCCTCTTCATACCCATTCTTTGACATTATCTTGGCTACCATAGCCATAGCTTCATCATTTCTGGTTTCTTGTAATTCGAGGGCCTGGAAAGAGCTTTTCAACGACTCCTCGGCAGCTTCCACATAAGGAAGTGATTGTGGCTTGGTGACCAAAATGGCTTCTTCCCCTCTAACAGTGATGATTTTGCCGTCCATGATATACTTTATTTTCTGGTGCAAAGTCGAGGGAACGGCATTTGCAGAATGGATCCAAGGCCTCCCTAGCAACATAGTGTAGGCCGGTTCAATGTTCATCACCTGAAATGTGACGTTGAAGGTGCATGCGCTAATTTGGAGGGGCAAATCAATGTCCCCCAGGACTTCTCTTCTTGTACCGTCAAAGGCTCTTACCACCATAGCACTTTGACGTATATCTGATCGGTCAACTGGCAACCTAGCCAAGGTAGCACTAGGTAGTACATTGAGGGCTGATCCGTTATCAATAAGGACCTTGGCCACTATACAACCTTTACATTTCACTGTAACATGCAGAGCTTTAGTGTGCCTTAAACCTGCAGGGTCTATCTCCTCTTCAGAAAATGTGACAAAACTGGATGCCTGGATTTGTCCCACTATCTTCTCAAATTGCCCCGGTGTGATGTCGGGGTTTACAAAGGCCTGATCCAAGATTTTCTGCAAGGCTTGACGGTGCACCTCGGAGCTCAGAATTAACGATAACAGTGAAATTCGGGAAGGTGTCTTTCTCAACTGCTCTACCACATCATACTCACTCTGTTTCATTATTTGGAGCAAAAGCTCTTCCTCTTCTTTAGGTCCGGCAGGTTCTACTTCCTCCGTCTTCTCAACCTCCTCTTCTGTGCTCTTCAGTGACTCTCCCATTTTTACTTTTCCTTTCCTCTTTTCTTTCTCTTCGTTCCCGTAACATCTCCCACTTCGAGTTATGAACTCGACTTCTTGCTCAAGCGAGGAAGATTTTGTGGCAGCGACGGGCTGAAGATTAACTTGGGGAGTAGTACTGGTGATAGGTCCAGCATAAGTCATTTTAAAGTGCTCATGTGGAGTGAAACATGGTTTTGGTGGTGCTGGAGATGAGGCAAGATTAGGAGCTAATGTGCTGCGTGATGCTCCTTGAGTGAAAACTTGGAAGTTATAATTCCAAGGTATGGCATGGGTGTTTGTGATAGGGAGCTGAGGCGGGGTTCGGATAATTGTCACTAGTAGTGAGGCTTCTGGGGATGAGAAAGTGATTCTGGGTTTAGAGGTAGAAGCGTTTTGGCTGAATCTAGCTGTGTTCACTCCCCCTTCCATTTTTGACCTTTTCTGGCATCTCAGAACTTTGAGGGATAATAAGTTCTGAACCTCTTGCTTGAACTCTTCACAATCCCGCAGCTCGTGATTAGCTGCCCCTCCATGGTAAGGACATCCCGTACCCTTTTCTAATCCAGTTACCTGAAGACAAAGGTACCCTTCCCTCATTGCCATGGCAAAAATTTCTTCAAAGTAAGGAATTAGCTTGTCTACCTCTGGTACCACCCTCTCTCCATCCGATTCTGTCATATTTACTCCATTGCCCACATTATGGTTGGGCAACGGGTTTGAGGTAACATTGGGGAGGGAACCATTTCCCTCAATCTTCAACCACCCATTTCTGATTAAGGCATGCACCCTCCCTCTGAGTGCTCCACAATTATCAGTTGAATGCCCTTGTGCTCCTCCATGATACTCGCACCGGGCACTGGCATCATACCACCTGGGGTATGGTGGCTGGACTGGGTCAAGGGGAACTGGTACTATCTGGTTTATACCGACGAGATATCGGTATATTTCGCTGAGTGGTAGGGGAAGGGGTGGATCGGGATTTCTTGGTGGTCTGGGATTATTTTGAGGCGGTCTGGGTTGGGTAGGTGGAGGAGGAGGTCTGGGTTGGTAATTTGTAGGTGGTGGTTATTGTGGGCGCTGGTGTGGATAATTTGGGAAAGGAAGTGGAATGCTTGCGACTGTTTGGCCATGAGGGGGAGGATATGGTCGGTAGTTCTGAGGTAGTGGGGAGTAGTTATTCTGCCGGGTGATGGAATGCACATCACCCTCCTTCTTTTTGCCAAAATTGGCACTTTTCTTCGCAGGATTCTCAGTCAACTCCTGAAGCCAGCCCATCCTTAAGTTAGCCTCTATTCTCTCACCAGCTTGGATGATGTCAGAGAAGCTGTTGGAAGTGTTTCCAATCATCAAATTGAAGTATGGAGCCTTCAATGTTTCGATGAACAAGGAGCATAGTTCATTGTCGGTTATTGGAGGGTATACTTCTACAGCCTTCTCTCTCCATCTCTAGGCATATTCCTTGACACTTTCCCTGTCTCTTTGTACCAGGTTTTAGAGGTCTCTCCTTGTGGGGGCCACATCGCAGTTAAATTTATACTGCTTCAAAAAGGCATCAGCTAAATCCTTCCAGGAGCGTAGTTTGCTCCTGTCCAATTGTATGCACCATCTCAGGGCTGCGCCGGAGAGACTCTCGTGAAAGAAATGGACGAGAAGTCTGTCATCTTCTGTCAAGGCAGACATTTTGGCAATGTAGGTTGCCAGGTGGATTCGGGGGTCTGAGTTCCCGGTGTACTTGTCGAAATTCGGGACTTTAAACTTAAGCGGCACCACTACATCAGGCACGAGTCTAAGCGATGCCACATCGACTGAACCATACATATTCAATCCTTCGATTGCTCTCAATCTTTCTTCTAGAGTAGATAGTTTCTCATTTTCTCTCGTCTTATTTTCTCCTCCCACTGCATGAAATATTCCCCCAGTTGGGAGATGAGGGGCGGAGTGAACTGGAGGGATTAGGATTGAAGGGTATGGGTCGGTGTTTGAAATAGCTGGGTAATGAGAGTAAGGTAGGTCATTATTCATGGTAGCCAGATTGACAGTGATTGTCGGGTCCGGAATAGGTGACTGAAAGGTAAAAGAAGTTGAAGCTTGGTGCGGATCATTTGTTGTAGGTGGTGGAGGAGGTAGTGGCAAGTTTGGTTCTGAAGCAGGTTTATTCTGGGACATCTCCCTCATTAGTCTCATAAGTTTTGAGACCTGATCTTTCAGCTCGGAGACTTGCCCTTGTAGATTCTATACTTGTTCCTGATCTTCCATTATCTTCTTTGTTCGGGATCTTGTTAAGTACACTCGTTTGGGTTAAACTGCGTGCCCGGTCAGACTTGCTTTGTTTGAAGCAATGTTGATTTTCTATAGGGAATAAAAAGAAATTTTTAGCGAATCTTGATCAAAATTAAATAGGGTCCTGATGTGGACAAAGGATACGGTGGCATCTGAGAGCCAGAAATGAAGTCTGCAGAAGGATAATTGCATCACTTTTATCATGGCATCATTCGATAGTCTGGCGGTAAATGACTGGACTGAACACGCCTCTATGGTACTTGTCCACACGGCGCTTTCAATTTTTCGCATAACGCTAGCGAGGGAGTCCCTACGGGAGTCATACTATTCATTCACAATTTTGCTAAACAGTGGCCCAAAGTCATTCCATTAATTGATTAGTTCATACATGGCATTCTTTACATTAGCCTAGGCTCAGGGAGGTTTTTTTTAATGAGATTACACTTTCTGAGATACTCATATAACCTTTCTTCCTGTCTGGCGGGGTCGAACACTTTCAGAGCATATTCGAATTCAGGTAGGAGTTCTTGTTTCCCTTGCGCTATCATTTTTTCTAGCTGATCAACGTTCTCTTTTAGCTCTCGATAAAGAGCAGCTTGCCTTTCTTTTTCCTTTCTTTTTTTGGCACACTCCTTCAGAACGTCGTTGATGAGCTGTGCCTGTTCCTTCAGTTCAAGCCTCTTCTTTTTGTTTTCTTGTTTATGCTCCTCTATGAGTATATCCTGATATTTCATCTTCTCCTGAAGCTCGCTATTCCGTACTTCTACTTCTTTTATGACAGCTTAGGGGGAACTTCTTTCTTTTTCCCACTGTGTCTCTTGTTCTTCAAACTCCATCTTCTTGGTCCTAGCCTCTTCCCTGAGCCTCCTTAATTTTCTCTTGAGGATACGCTGTTGGCCCTCCAACTGTTCTATTTGTTTTTGCAGTTGCGAGTTTTCGATGTTTGCCTTTTATAGGGAATCGGCCAAATGATTGCTAGCTTCCTCTGATAAGACGTCCTGGCGAGAGTTGCTGTCTTCGAATTTTGTTGAATCCGCCGCTAAGTGTTCTTGGTCCCTGTCAGTCCTCCATTTAAGATAATCGCCCGTGGCACTTGGACCTTTAGGCGACCTCTCTGTCAAAGTGATGTTTTCCCAAGATTTGCGAGCCATTTTCAACCCTTCCTCTTCCTTGAGCTCATGGTAGAAATGACCTTGGTGGTATTCTTCAATGTTGATTCTGGACTATGTTGAGCCAAACTGCCTCATTACCAATGCCAGAGTGTAACTTGTGTATCCAGTCACTCCGATTAGGGATACTGATTGATCATCCCCGGTGCTGACCAAAATGGGTTGACCTGACGTCCACAACTTCCTCCAACAGTAATCATGACTATTGAAACTCAAAATCCGTTCCCACCACTGCTGTTCATTCTTTGGACTGATTACTAACCGGGTCATCTTCTCGATGAGAGGCTGGTCAAGGTACCAAGTCAATCCCTTTGTCTCCACAGGACACATATACTGATAATCCAGAGGTGCAACAATTGAGAACAACACTTAATGGACCCCTTGCCTTGTTGTCTGCAGTAAGTAAGGGTTAAGATAGTCTCGGTAAGAATTGCCGGTACTGGATTGACCTTCTGTTTCTCCACCGCCCAGAACATTTCTACAACACCACAAGTTATGATTCCGGAAGGTCCGAGGAACAAGATCAGGCCGTAGACTGCTAAAGCGAATATCAATGAAGCTTGATCCCATTGCTCATTTTGGATACATTGATCTAGCCCCTTCTTGAGATAAGTCCAATACCATCCATGCATGTTTCCTTTGATAATTTCCCTTGCCTTTGCTTCTTCTGGTGGAATCCCCAGCATATGTGTGAACCGTTTCCAGGTCTGCCTATGCTCGAGGTGTAGGTAAATCCGATTCTGCGCCGCGTAAGGGATTTCTAGCAATGCTTGATATTCTTCCATAGTGGGAGCAGTATCAATGTCGTTGAAAGAGAACACCCCAAACTTAGGATTCCAAACTGGCAACATAGCCTTTAGTGCCGGGACTTGAACTTTGACTTGTATCAAGGTTGCAATCCTCCCATATTTCTTCTCAAATTGTGCTTTGACCTGATCGGGAAATGACTTCCAACCATTGGCCAGACCTTCGAGACTGTTCATTATGACTTCAATCTTGCTTAGGTCTAATAGAGGAAATGAGCTGGTATCATTTTGTAGGGGCACTGAACTATTTTTGGGCCATGGTTTAGCATTCTGTCCTGATTTAAGAACTTCCCCTGCCGACTGACTCGAGGATGCCACGTTAAAATGATGCTTATCCTTTTACAGACCTTAATTTGACGATACCTGCGGGAAAAACCTGTTAGCAGGATAAATTCAGGTAATCTTGAATTATACTGTTGGCAGAGTGACACCTACACATTTATCAAAGTAGGAAAGTGTGTAGGTTTTCTTTAACAGTATGGCCTAAGATTACCCTTAAAAATAAAGACTAAATAAAACACGAACAGAAAAGGGTAAGAGTAAGTATGCCCCTTTTGTCTTAAAATAAGGAGAGTCCTAGTATCGGCTGGGTGCTGCCTAATTGAATAGTTCTATCTTATAGGGTAGCTTGCTACGGCTTGCAGCTATCGTGATAGTTTAGCTCAAGGTCTAATTCTCTAAAAGCCACAGGTTCCCAAATTGCCCCTCATCAGAACAAGAGAGCCCCATTCTATCCCCCATGATACTGTCGGGAAAATTCCACGGGTATCACAGTGAATAGAACGAGTTTCAATTTGAGCAGAAGCCTTCACGGATACTAACGGGGTAAAACCCACGGGTACCGCTACATGACTTCCTCCTATTTTCCTAAAAGGGTAAGAAAGCCCGGGTATAAGGCTGAAGTGTGTGAGGACATCGTGTTAGTGTTTAGTGTGTGAAGGGACACCTTTACCTCTTCCCAATTCAGGGGGATTTTATTTTTCCTTTTTTTTTTCTTTTAAATGAAGAGCGCTGCAGAAAGTAAAACAAGCAAGACAAACGAAATGGTTAGCAGGAATAATAATAATTAACGTGTAGAATTTTTGCGGAGTGAGCCCACCTAACTATGATTTGATCGTGAAATTAAATCCACTTTTGGATCTCTAGACTGGGGTCAAGTTAAAAGCCGTCCCTACCGGAGTCGCCAAGCTGTCGCAAGGTGTTTTGCGGTCGCCTGGACGATCACTCACCGAAGTGGGAAAGAGTGAGGAGTCGCCACTTTAATTTTGAGGGAAATTAAAGAAAATCATTTGTGAAAATAAATTGAAATAAAACCACTTCAGAGCAGAGATTTTAGGTTCGGGGTCCGTAAACGGGTGGGGAAGGTGTTAGGCACCCCACCTCGTCCCTCAATAGGAGTAAGCATATTTAACTTCACGTTCTTTATAAATTAGAATTGGTAATTAGGAGGGCTTGAATGGAAATGTTAATCCTTTTAACAAAAGGAATATTTGATTTTTCACTAATTCAGATTACCCAGATACATAAGTAAATGAGACAACCTTAGTGAGTTACTGTTGTATATTAGTTTTGTTTGAAGGGCTATTTTATTAGAATTCAATTTGAGAATCGGATAAGAACTCTCCTCCGATCTCTTTAATATTTATTAAATTTTTTAGCTTGAGGATCAGATAAGAACTCTCCTCCGACCTCTTTTAAATTATTTGATAAAATTTTAGGTGAGAATCGGATAAGAACTCTCCTCCGATCTCTTAATATTTATTAAATTTTTAGCTTAGGGATCGGATAAGAACTCTCCTCCGATCTCTATTAAATATTTATTAAAATTTTGAATTGAGATCCGGATAAGAACTCTCCTCCGATCTCCTTTTAAATATTTATTAAATTTTTTTAGATTGAGGATCGGATAAGAACTCTCCTCCGATCTCCCATATTTTAATGGGGGTCGGATAAGGACTTTTCCGACTGATTGAAGTTTGATTGCAGCTACACATTATGAGAGCTTAAGACCAAAGGTTCCAATATTCACGAGTGCCAAGGATCGGAATAAGACTTCTTTTAACTCCTTGATACCTCGTGACTAGACAGGGGATACTGAACCGAATTTTACCGACCTCCTGAGTGGTCGCCTAGCCAATACCTTTTGATATCCGATCTGTTCTATTCATTTAGCTAATATTTAGTTTTATTTCGCTTTGTGACATTTTCCCAATCATTTTCTATGTTAACATAATACTTTACTATTTTCCTGACTTGTTATCCAGACCTTCTATTATTTCAAAGAAACGCTTAAAACACAGTTACCTACATTTTGTCTAGTTACTTCTACGCTATTCGGGACCAGAACTCCTGTATTAAGAAGTAATAAAGATTAACCAAAGAATGGACTGATTAACAAAGAAGTAAACTCGAGAATGACCGTCTTCGTGTTTAAAATACAGTATAAACTTGGTGAAAATTACAAACATAAAAAAAATGAATGAAATACGTAAATAAAGAAGAGCATTTGATAAAGCAGCAATATAAGCACTCACCTGTAGGGAGCCGAATCTACAAAACTAACTACGGAATCACAGAATGTAATAGGACTGCAGGTTGATAGCTGGAGGACTAAGGTTCGCCTTGAAATGAAGGATTCTTTGCTAAAATGCAGTCGGGTCAAAATAACCGAGTTTGAATGGAGTTGAGCTTGGACAACAGGAGTGGAAATAAAAGATAACAAAGACAGAAAGTGAGAGTGCCACAGGATAATGAACGAACTGAAAATGAAGAGTTTCAGAATTCAAAAATCCCTTTGCAAGAAAACACTTCAGAAAACTGGTTTCAAAAGTTTTTCTTATGAAAGCTCAAAAAATAAATAGCAGAGTAACGAACTCAATTAAGTTTCAGAGTTCTTCTACTATAGTTACCACCTTTTGTATTTTTTTTTTCCGTCCCCTTGAACAGTTTTCATGCAGGTATTTATAGGAATCGGGTGCTCCATCTGAAGGGTCAAGATCTATTTTGAGGGAGATGGAGGGTCAGGATTTCAAAGGACATGATCTAAGGCTCAGGAATTAAAGAGAATCAGAACGGACGGCCGAGATCTCCTTCAGAATATTTGTCCTTTTCCTCTTCTAATCTAACGGTCACAAATTCTCTTATCTGGGGCGATCCGATGGCTAGGAATAAAAGGTGTCGGTCTTGTCGTCTTCTTCTTTGATCCAAAGGCTCTGGGCTCGTCCTTGCAAGTGAGATCAACGGTGGAGATTGGGATGTACAGGACTGTCATGACATACTCTGGCACCTGTCAGCATTTGTGGGCAATTCTTAGGCGTGTAGTGGAGATTTCGTCTGCAACGCTTTAACTACCTCAGCTCTGATTCTGACGACGGTTATTGGGATTTGTCTTATTCTCTTTGCCTTTCGATCTCTCCTCTTTTCTGATCTTCTTAACACGCTCCTTTTTCGATCTTTCATACCGGTCTCCCCTCTTCCGATCTCTATCATTCCGATCCTTCCCTTAATCAGGCCTGGTCCAGTCAAAGCATTAATTCCCCTCGATTCCCGAAGCATCCGCTTCGTTTTCTGCTTAGCAATAAATGCCTGATTTTCCCCTATATATACCCCTGATAGAAGAGACTTCCCTCATTCGATTTTCCTCTCTTCCTTCTTACTTTTCTGTTCCAGCGGCTCCGGCAGTAGTTCCGGCCATGATTGTGGCTTTTGATCCCTTTCCGATGGACCTCTTTATTCCCCAACTGAAAATTTACGATCCCGGTGAACGGGAAGTTATGATGGCTGCACTTAATGACCGTGAGAGAACCGGACTAACTTACCGATCTGGATCGAGGACCTCGATCTTATTGACCTCGAATCGTTCGACCGATACAAACAGCGAACTGATTTTGGGTGAGAAGACTGCTAATATTCCCCTTAACACCGGTGACTACCCCTTGGCGTTCATTTGGCTCCTCTCCGCACTGGATGTTCCGACAGCGGCTCGGTTTCGAGCGGTAACAATGATGACGACGTCTCTCATCTTCATGGGAGTCATAGTCACCCCATCTGAGCTGTACATCTATCCGATGTCAACAGTCGGTCTCCTGGTCAAACACATCTTTTGACTCAGCCACGAGACTAGGCTTTGACATAGGCCTTTAGATAGGATGTTCCACCGGTCTCTAGAGATCGCCCAAATGATGTACTCTTACTTTCAATGTAATCCGATCTCTAGAGATCGCCCAAATGATGTAGTTAGACCTTTAATGTAATCCGATCCCTAGAGATCGCCCAAATGATGTAATCTGATCTTTTAGAAATAAAAAAATTTTATTTTGTCAATTGTCATCTTATTGATTATTTTCCGATCTCTGATGTGTTTATCCGATCTGGTTCCTAACTGAACAACCCTTAATTGATCCGCAATTCAAAATATTTATCTAAATATGCCGATCTCTAGTTAGCCGATCTCTTTAAGGAATTTTGGAATATTCGTGAGACGTGTCAGAACAGCTGGCGAGTCTCGTTAATCGATGCATTGCCTGGAACATCGTGAGCATTAAATGCTCGGACGAGTATAAATAGGGGTGGGGTTAGCCAGTTGCTCTCTTATGTTATTTTCAGTCTCTCGCGAACAACTTTAAAATTCTCTCGTTTTCTCAAGCTCTTCCGACTCCGATCAAGCTCCGGTAAGGGTTTTGATCCTCTTTTAGTTTAAATTCTTTATTTCCTTTGAAAATGAGCGGCGCCGAAGGTCAGAGAGCGACGGGCCCTCCTTCCATTCAGTTCTCGTGGTCGTCCGATGAAGTAGAGGTGTTCGGGCCAAGCGCGCGACTTGAACCTCCTAGGGTCTCTATTCTAGCTCGGGGGCAAGCGGCATCATCAAGGCGTGTGCCTTCTTCAGGGAGAGAGAATCTTCCCATGGACGAGCTGCCATCGGTCCTTCAAGAAACCAATCTGTAGTCGTTCAGCCAGGAGTACAACATTGAGCCTGATTCATATGAACTTATCCGATGTCACGGTGATCACCGGGCCAATCACTTCTTCGAAGAGAACGACATGATTATAGTATACGAAGAACAGTTGAAAGCCGGGTTGCGGTTCCCTCTTAACGACTTCTTTAAGGAAGTCTTAAAATTTTACCAAGTGTGCATAGCCCAAGTTCACCCGAACTCGTGGCGGATCTTAGTAGCCTTCCGAGGCCTCTGCCGAGCTAAGGGATTCCGTCCTACGGCTAAGGTATTCGCCGAACTGCATAGATTAACTCGTCGAAAGGACGACGAGTATTGGTTTTTCCAGGCGAAGCCACATTGCGGGCTCTTCACCGACCTGCCCTCCTCCCTGAAAAATTGGAAGAACCACTTCTTCATTTTAAGGAGCAAAATTCCGAACGGCTTTAAGGGTTTCCCTCGTAGCTGGCTACACCAAGGCCCCTTAATTCCGAAGCGTCTCGTGTTGAATAGGGAGGAAGGCCTGATAGTGATGGAGCTGAAAGAACAGGCGAGCCGAGAGAAGTTCTCTTGCTTGGATGCAGTGACTGCCGAACTTCATCACTGGACAATGGAGCTGATCACCGGCAGAGATCGCGGGCTTCAGCTCTCTGACCTCGGCATCGGTATTTTATACATCTCAGATCTTTGCACCTTAGCAATCTCACTGACCTCTTCTTTGTGCAGGTATGGCAAGCGGTGAAGCCTCCAAGGAGAGCCGGAAGCGAAAGAGGGAGATCTCCCGGAAGGTACGGGAGATGAAGCGAGCTGAGGAAATGCAGACACCCAGGCATGAGGCCGGGGAAATACAAGAAGGCCCGCCTCAACCTTCGAGACCGCCGATCGTAGAAGCTGTCCGATCTCCTCCTGGCCGAGAAGAGCCGCCTCCACCTCCTCCAGTTGCTCGGGGCGTAGAAGGGGGTCCTTCTCAACCTCCTGTGAGGCCCCTTTCTCGTGGCGCTCAAGTGCTGGTCACTTCCCTGGAGAAGAACTGGACTGTTCGGGAGAATCCAGGTTTTGCCAAAGTCTTGGGGTCTTCCATCTGCCTTCGGGAGGATTGGGACAGGCTGTCTCCGGACAACCTTGACGACATTCTGACCCGATCCATGAGTCTGAACGTAGAGTGCTTGGTGAATCAGCACATAGTCCGGGAAAAGGCTCACCGCCTAGGTAAGGAGGTCGAGAAGAAGAGTCACGAAGTGGCTTCCCTCCGATCCCAACTCTCATCCGCTCAGGATTACATATCTCAAATTGAGGGGCGGATGAAGTTCTATGAAGACAAGCTGGCCGAACAGTCTCGTGTTCTGGCCGAGCGAACCCGTGTTCTGGAGGAAGTTCAAGCACTTCGGACCAATGAAGCTGCTCACATCGCTCACCTTACTGAGGAGCTCAAGGCGAAAGAAGAAGAGATGGTGACAGGAGTGCCGGTGCTTATGTGAATGCTCACAGGGATCTCTTGGCTGAACTCAAGAAGTGTTACCTGGAAGAGGACTTCTCCTGGATGACAGACCTGGCTCCCCAGGGTGAGGGTGAGGATAGTGAGGAGGAGGCCGAGGGTGAGAGAGAAGGCGAGCAAAATGTAGATCAGGCTGGGGGTGATCCTCCTGCCGAATGACTTGTACAAACTTTAATATGAAATGAAGTCTTCTTTTTGTCCAGTGAATGAATGTGATCGGAAAATCTCTAAATTATTTAAACACTTGATTGTCTGAGCATATTAAAATAACTAAAAGTGATTATTAATCTAAGTGTAAGAGGTCGAAAAATACAATGATCATGAGATCGGCAGGGAACCAACGCTAAACGGAACTTTATTAAAATTAGAAATTAGGCTTGAACATTTAAGATCGGGATCATTATTAAACCGGAGTGAAACCTTAACTTGATTATTCCTAAACTTTTAAAAGGGAGGTTGGCAATAAAACCGGTGACATAAAGATCTAGTGTTGGTTCAATTTTTTTTGACAAGAGAGATCGGGAATGTAGTTGACTGGTCAGGAAATTTGACAATTGGCTTGAGATATCGGTAAGTGATTTGAGAGACCGGTGAGGCTTTATCTGATATGAGGACTTAGCATTGATTCAATTCTTTGTGAAGAGAGACCGGAAATGTGGTTAACTGGCAAGGAGGGATCGGAAATGTAATTGGCTGGCAAAGGGAGACTTAGTATTGGGGATCGGTTTCGAAGTTTATTGATTCTGGGGATCAGCCAAAATATGGTGTCGACACAAAGTCACTAATCTGGATTTGGTCAATTCTCATGTCACCTTTTGGACAGAATTTAGGTAGGCTATCTTCATGCAAGTTGGCACATTTTGTGCCTAGTTTCACCTCCAATTTGCCTCATACCAATTGGAGTCACACAATTCCATTTATAGCCTAAAACACATACTGCCCTTAGCACATTTTTAAAGCCTTAACCATCCACACATTCAACTAACCATACTTCATTCCCAAACCAAATTCTGCATTTGTATCATACCACAACCATTTATCACTTCATTTTATAGTCACTTTGGGCAGAATACACTGACTTTAAATACACCAAATACAATTCTTAAATTACAAAGTCCATTTACAACAACATGTACACATAATACTCCTAGCCATTACACATAACTTCCATCATCAAATTACATATTCATTCTCTAGTAAATCATACACATATGCTGCCACTTTTAATACCATGATTCAACAAACTTTCATGAATTTAAACCCTTCCAACTTCACCATAAGGCTGCCCAAATTGTTCATATACATCAAGCTTCCCAATTTCAACATGTGATCTCACTTTACATTCACAATTCACACATATACATAAAAATCAAACTCTTATGCATTTAAGCACTCTAATTAACTTCATTACCTATCAAATTCATATAAGAACAAGCCACTTACCTTTCACTTCCATGGCTGCCCAAAATGGTACACTTTAATAACTCATCAAACCTTAACATTTCTTCCACAAATCAACTCACCACAACACCCACACAAGCTTTAACAAAGAAAGGATGAAGAAATGGTTACTTACCTCTTGTGGACTTCCTCAAATCTCCACTAAATCTCTTCTTTCTTGTTCCCTAAAACATGTCACACCTTATCCCTACATAAGGCATAACGTGATCCCATAGTATACCTAATGAATTACCAAACTTCGTCTACTGATAACCCATTAAATACACTACAAGGGATTTTAAAGCTTTTCTTATTTCTTTTTACAGTGGTGAGCACTTTTGACAGGTGTTAAAATTGTTTTTAACTGAAGTGAAACCAATTAACAAATCTGAAGTATCAGTAATTTCTGTAAAAATTTCGGCAGAGTGCCATCTGTATTTTAAATAAAACAATACACTTCTAATATATTTGTTCAATCCCAAACTCCAATATGGCTCAACACAAATCAATTTTCTCAACATTTGTCAAACTCAATTAAATATAAATTTTCAGTAATTCCAAAAGCTGAGATAAGAAAAATATATGATAACATTTTTACAGGCCAAAATAATTTATAACTTTAGTTTACAACTGCTCAAGAACAAGTACAATATATACATACAGTGCACATACATTACAACAAAAATTACAAAAGGTGGTATACTCAATATACCCGGTAAAATTCCAGAGTGTAGCACAAACAGCCTACTCTGCTGCTCTGTCTGTCTGTCTACCTGCGGCAGCAATGAAAAAGCTATCGCTGAGTAAAATTTACTCAGTGGTGCACAATAACAATTTAAAATGCGGTATATAAAACTTTTATTGACAATTTACAACTCAAATAATTCATAATTTCATGTCACAATTTTCAAAGCTCATATAACACAAATTTGATCAAACAATTTAATGACACAGTGTTGCCAATCAATAACACAACTTAGGTCATGACACAACTTTTCCGAACATGCCGTGTTGTACACCATGACAAGACATACTCACCCCACTAATCGAAATGAATGAGGGAGGTAGCTAGCTAGATAATGAGTACTTATCCACACTCACCTCATACTGGTAAGTTAAAGAGGGAGGAATATAGTCATACTCACCCCATAAATGGAGGAGGAACATAGTGATATTGCCATGCCAAGTGTGAATCAAAATCAATTCTAAATTACAATATTTAAATATTTCATATAAACCACAAATCACATATTATCTCAAAATTTCCATTTGCAAAGTAGGCAACACAATAATTTCCAAATAATATTCCCAAAGCCAAAACAATACAAAATTATTCATAACTCATTTCTCCAAATATATTTTCTAGTAAAAGCAGTAAATATAAAAAGTATTGTGCACAGACCTAATCTGAGCCACCTCTAGGCCTTGACTCAATGTTCCTTATGCTTTTCAATATTCTTTTCAACTGAAACACACAATTTAAAGTGTTTCAGCACTCAGTTAAATTGTTTCTAACAATAAAATCCAATATCTAAATTTTTCTTAGTACTATTCTTTCAATTCATTTCATTAGCCAACCTATAATGTTGACCATTAACATACACTAGGTGAATAAATTTTAATGTTACCAATATGTTACCTTTTATAGTCCTTTAGTGTTGGTATATGTTACCAATTTCATTTTCAAGTGTACTGCATTTTATTGTAATTTATCGGATTTCGGTATGCTGTTTTGACCTAACCAGATGACCTAGTTCCCTCAGTTTTCAGGTTCTGGTCCGAATTACAAACTTGTAGGTCTATGTCTTAGTGAACTTTTGCCACAAATTTTAGGTCATTTGGAGTTTACTAGACCAAGTTATGGTCATTTTACTATTGCTGGACAGATTGCACTAAAATGGCAAACTTAAGTCATTTTTAGGTCATTTCCGATTCTGGCAGTTTTTATACCCAAAATTGTGCAAGCATTTTGACTTGCTTATGGTCATTTCTGGATTTTGGTTTCTTCATAAGAGTTATAGCTCTATGTCTAAGCTATCCATGGTATAACTTTCAGGTCATTTGGACTTGTTTTGAGTGAGTTATGGCCAAAACACTGACTGCTATCCAAATGGTCAATTTTCAGGTTTGCAAAGTCACTAATTCGGATTTGGTCAATTCTCATGTCACTTTTTGAACAGAATTTAGGTAGGCTTTCTTCATAAAAGTTGGCACATTTTGTGCCTAGTTTCACCTCCAATTGGTCTCATACCAATTGGAGTCACAAAATTCCATTTATAGCCTAAAACACATACTGCCCTTAACACATTTTTGATGCGTTAACCATCCACACATTCAACTAACCATACTGCATTCCCAAACCAAATTCTGCATTTGTATCATACCACAACCATTTATCACTTCATTTTACAGTCACTTTGGGCAGAATACAATGACTTTATACACCAAATACAATTCTTAAATTACAAAGTCCATTTATAACAACATATACACATAATACTCCTAACCATTACACATAACTTCCATCATCAAATTACATATTCATTCTCTACTAAATCATATACATATACTGCCACTTTTAGTACCATAATTCAGCAAACCTTTCATGAATTTAAACCCTTCCTACTTCACCATAAGGCTGCCCAAATTGTTCATATACGTCAAGCTTCCCAATTTCAACATGTGATCTCACTTTACATTCACAATTCACACATATACATAAAAAATCAAACTCTTATACATTTAAGCACACTAATTAACTTCATTACCCATCAAATTCATATAAGAACAAACCTCTTACCTTTCACTTCCATGTCTGCCCAAAATGGTACACTTCAATAACTCATCAAACCTCAACATTTCTTCCACAAATAAACTCACCACAACACCCACACAGGCTTTAACAAAGAAAGGATGAAGAAATGGTCACTTACCTCTTGTGGGCTTCCTCAAATATCCACTAAATCTCTTCTTTCTTGTTCCCTAAAGGCTGCCCAGGGTGTATAGACCACTTTTAATGAAGACACTTATAGGAATCATGGCTTGAATCATGGTAGATGAGGACTTTGCATGAAACGGCCATGGGAGAGTTTGAGAGAAACCATTTTCAACCATGAGAGAGCTTGGCGAGGATGATGAAGTGAGTGGGGAAATCTGTCCTCATTTTAAGTATTTATGTGTCCACTTAGTGCTCCACTAAACATAGTTTGATTATATTATATTCTAAGGTTTCAATAATTCCAATTTTGACCTTAATTTCTCTTAAATTACATTTTATCTTTAATTCCATTTTTCATTAGATTTTCCAAATGTAATACTATTTATTTTTCATTGACATTTAGGTCAAAAGCCAACTCTAGGTGTTAAATGACCAAAATGTCCCTATTCGGGTTGTACTCCCTATTTTTCGATAACACCGATTTTTGTCGATTTCTCAATTTTTCATTTTTCTTTGTACTAATTAATTAATTTTTCTTTGACATTTCTAATGTCATTTATACTTCAATAGATGTTTATTTAAGTCTTAAAAATATTTTCTAGGGTTTCCCGCGGTCCAGGGCTAGTCAACGATCCACGCCGCCACTTCCCGGTGCGGTCACCCATCACTACTGTTTTTGGCTCGTTTAACTTAGTTACATTTACTCTCTTTTATTTTTCCTTTATTTTTCTTGTATTTTCCTCTATTGTATTTCATTATTTCATATCTCCTCACTAACATTTAAGTGTAGTTCCAGGCATTCTAGCTGTCCGGACAGACACTGGTCACCGAAACAGTAGAACGCACTACCGAACATAGGGGTGTTACATTAGTGCTACTTTCTTCCATACTCTTTTAGTAAACTTGAATTTGAGCATGAATATCGAAAGAATTACAAGAAAAAAAATTGAGGAATTATTCATGTTAGATGAAAGAAGAATTTCGGCCAGCATGTTTACCTATGGAAATTTGATGAATTTAAATGAAATAAAATGTGTTTATTGGAGTTGCTTAATCGGTTTTTGTGATTGGATGAGTTAGATTGCATGGATTGCATAAAATGGACACTTTTGGAATTAGGGTTTTGAGCAAAATTAGGGTTTTGCTCATGTAATGGTGGATGAACACTTTAATGGTCAATTAGTGACCATTTGGTGAGGTTTGAACACAAAATGAAGTGAACTATGGCATTAGATTAGGGAATTGGTATGTTGCCATGTGGTTGAGATTCTGGACCCTTGGAGTCCAGTGTGTTTGGACAGTTCTAATTGGATTTGTGTAGCTCCAATTGGTGGAAGGACAACTGGAGGTGAAGTTAGACACATTATGCAACATTTTTTATGAAGGAACCCTGCCTAAAAAACCAACTTAGGATGACCTAAAAATTGACCAAAACCGGGTAACCAATTATGGACCTGGTAAAAGTGACCAAATAAATAGTGTTTGCTCATTTGGCCACAACTTCGTGTAGAAATGTCCAATTGACTTGATTTTTGTGGCCATGGAAAGCTTAGAAGATTTAGAACAACTTTCATGAAGAGCAGAAACTCAAATTCTGACCCTCACCAACTCAAATTGCTAGTCCAATTTAGGACACCAAATCTGGCAAAACCAAATTTGCCTAGAAAATCTTGGTCAGCACCAATCCGGCTAGTTATGGTAAATTGACCATAACTTGAGCTACAAAACTCCAAATGGAGTGATTCAAAAAGTAAATTAAAGAAGATACATTAAGGAACAACTTTGATGAACAAATGTTAGCCAAAATCCCACTGCAGATAAGTTCAATGGAACAGTAAACTTAGGAAATCAGAACTGAAAATTTGGAAATGCATCTAGGGGACTTTAAATTGCAATTAGCAATTAATACTAATAAATGCAAAACTCAAAATGCGGGATCTTGGTGTAATTAGAAATAACATGTCCATTAAGCATGGAAAAGTCAATATTTTGGTTGACTAGTAAGGTGAATAGTAATCAAAATGATTGGCAAATTAAGCTGAAGACATAGAACCAATTCTAAGCTTAAATGCTTATAATTGTATGACGAATGTGGACTATGCATCTTAGTCAAAATTGTTAGAGAGAAATTAAGGCCATAAATTTGAAATCCATGAAATGTTCATGGATTTCTTGAAATATGAAAAGTAAGTCACCTAATTGATGTGAATAGGTAGTTAGGGCTTATATGCCCACCACAAATAAAATTCATAAAATATTAGTAATTCAACTTGAAATATAAAATTTGTAATTATATAAGTAGATTTTCAAATGTATAAATGAGAAAGGAAAAATATTTTGAGTACAATGGTACATGAGAACCATTGTTTTGAATTGTGATCCATATGGATAATATAACGAATTTATAAATTGTGATGAATGCATAAATTAGGTAAATATTGGACTTGGAGATTTATGTTTCTATTATGAAAAAGATTAGAATGCTAGAAATTATAATTAGAACATATAAGGAAATAATGAAATTTATGAACACTTAATGGTACTATATGCCCATGTATTGCCTAGACACGTTTGTCAAATTGGATAGAGTAGCATGCCAATAGGGTATTGTTTTAGTAGTACTGCGTAAGGCTTTATGCCTGTATTTCTGGCTTTATGCCCGCATTCATGACTTATATGCCCGATTATCTGATTATCTGTTACCATGGTTTTTTAGTCATACTGATTGCATACGTGGTTGACGTTTCGTGTTTCACGTCCCATGGTGTGACGGCCCGAGACACTATGGTGTCCAGTGCCCAGTGACCCGCTTATCCAGTTGAGTCAGCATGTCATAGGTTACTTGGGCAGTGAAATAAATTAAGAATATTAAAAATTAAAAATATTAGAAATTAAATAAATAATTTCGAATGACTTGAAAAGAATTAGTTAGAATTAAGAATATTAGTTATTATGAAATGATCCAAACCACATAAAAATTGTTAACTAAAGTGATGAAAGATTAACAAAAATAGGTATAACTTAAATGAATATTACAAATGTATCTTCTATAACCATATGAATATAAACTTAGTATTTTTATTAATTTTGTATATTAACCACTTCCAAAGAGGAACAAATTAGAACAAAAGATAGTTAATACTAGAAATATCATATTAAATTAAATTCATGAGTATCCAAATAATGCTTCATTTCTTTCTTTATTTGTATATATTAATTTCTTGTTATATTATCGCACCACTAAGTAGCAATGCTTAGCACGATGGATTTATTTCCTTCGCACAGGTACTGAAGCTAAAACCTAGTGGACATTAGACTGCAATTTTTGGAGTTCGAATCTGCAGAAGTGTTCAAGGTTGTCACCTCCTCAGCAATACATGTAGATAGGGCTCACGAAAGTCATATTATGTATTTTGTGTATTATAATTAGTTATTATGTTATAATATAAATTATGAAAATATAATTAATTTGTATATCATGAAAATTATGAATTTATGTAATTAATTTGTAAATTGTGTAAATTAATGAAAATATGAGAATTTTGATATATGAATTGAGCATGAATGGAAATGCATGGAAATGAATATGAAATTGAAATATATAGATGATATCCGAAATGATGGGATGATTATGATGAATATGAATGATATTTTTATTGTAAAATATTATCGAAAATTTCAAGTAGGTGAATAGTGAAATACACCAAATGGTAATAAAAATAGGGAAAAATTCATTGGTTTCTCCTTAGAAAAGTAATTGATATTAAAATATAATGAAAATAAAATTATTAAAGGAATAAAGTAAGATAATATAAGGTGCTCCGGCACTGAGTGTGACATGCCTTGCTTGGTTACACTGTAGACGGATGAGGGGTGTCACAAGAGGAGTCCCAGAAGTGGGTTGTTGAACTTAACTTTGAGTTGTTTGCTGTCAAAAGTCACCATTTGGTTAAACTTGGGCAAGCAAACACTCATATTCAAGAGTTGGAGGCAAAGGTCAAATCCTTGGATGAGAGGCCAGTAGACTTATATAAGGCCCTACAAATGACCATTGTCTCTGAGTTATCACAGTAGCAATCAAGTGCAGACTTTGAACGGATAAAAGAGACTATCCTGGGTCAGATTGATTTTGGGGAGGGAGAGGATGAGGGGGGTGAGGGTGGGGAGGAGGGGGATGATAATGTTCCCTCCCAAATGAGTGAAGTAAAGGCGAGTGTGCCCTATAATTTACGTCTTGTGTTTTACTTTTGCTAAGGAAAGGAATTTACATTTTAAATAATCTATTTCTATTATCACAAGTTCGAATGTTATTAATTTTCAAATACTTTTTTGGATTTGAAAAGTTCTTTACGAAGCTTAATGTAACATCCCCACTGTACGTGTTCTGTATGTTCTGTTGCTCCGGTGACCTAATGTCAATCCGAGCAAGTCAGGATGTCTAGAACTACACTTCGGTAATAGTGAAAAGACATATAATGATGAAATAAATAAAAATAAAATACAAGAAAATTTTAAAAAAATAAAAGAGAGAAAATAAAACTAAGTTAAATGAGCCGGCTGTTAGTAGTATGCCCTAGAGCATATCATTTAGTATGTATCTTGTACATAATTTTATTAATAAAAGGCATTTTCACTTTTCCGTTTACATAATATATTTATGTGTAATAGAAAAGGTCCATTGATATTTTGTTAGAAATATTATTCTTAAGTTGTTAAGAATATGAGTGACAATATTTCTAGCACAAAGTATCATAAATAGGTTCACAATCGAGGATACTTCATAATAAGGACATGACTTATCCAGAAAGATTGTATTCATGTTTGTTCCCAAGTTATTTATATGAGATATAAATAAGATAGAATGGTGAGTCTCATGCCATATAACAAACATGATAGGCACTTATAAATGATAAGTAGGTAACTGTGACACTTATGACAAGCACATGGAGTTTACTCTTGTCAATGTTTTGTCATAAATCATATCAGTGCATATAATCTTTAGACCTGAGATAGCACAGTTATCTTGTATATAGGTAGTTTGAGTTTGATACTGCTTTCATACTTGTACTATGTATGGGTATATGGGCATGTGTTGGCTCCTGCTAGTTATATATGGAGGTAGGTGTTGATCAAGATGGAATCTGTTCCTCTAAGTAAATAGAGATAAAATCCTATGTTCATTTAATTGTTCTTGATGTTTCAAGTTCCTGGCCAGGACATATAGATTTATTCAGAAAAGAGTTTCTGATGAGAAAAAAAAATCTTTTTAATCAAGAACTGGAATTAAAAGAGAACATAATATTCATAGCAAATGGAGTTTGACATAAGCCATGACTCCAGCTTGAGTTGGGATTTTGTAACAGAGAGATTCTAGTGCATGGTAACATATGATTATAGGTTCATTTAAGGTAAATCTTATTACTAATTGGGTGGCCATGGCATGCTATGCTAGGTGTTAACCATGGTCTATGAGGTTCATAAAATGATTTAGAGAAATCATTTATGGTAAGAAAGAGTTGATGATATTAAGAGTTGATATCACGTCTCATTGCCAATTAGTGATGAGCCTAGTAAGTCACACACATACACAAGTTATCACCTATTTAAATATGATTTAATTAATTAATTAAAGAGTTTAATTGATTAATTAAATAGGTTTGGTTTGCAATTAAATTGCAAAGTCCCTAGCATGACTTGAAACCAAATCTAGATTATTGGATGTGTAGTATAAATTAAATTTATATTTAAAGTGTTTAAATATGAATTTAATTGATGAGAAATTAATTAATAGAGATTAATTAATTAATTTATGTTTGATATAAATTAATTAGAAGAAGAAAATAATTATTTTGGGTTAAGAACTCAAAATTAAGACACAGGGGCATTTTGGTCATTTCACAGTGTGACACGTGGCACCATGAGATGGTGACACATGGGATTACACATAAGCTTGCCAAATGTTTTTTTAATCATGTAAGATGATTAAAATCAAGATTAAATATAGGTTTGACACTTGGCACAATGTGATTGGGTCACTTAAACCTAGAGCTAATCAAAAGGTGACATGTGGCTAGGGTTTAATGTGTTAACCTAGCTATTTAAGTGTGGTTATGAAAAGAAAAATAACCAGCAGCCTCTCCTCTCATTTGTCACGCCACTTTGAGCCTCTCCAGCTATTTCTCTTCATCTCTCATCAATTCAAAGAGATTAGCCATCAATCTCTTGAATTAAGAACACTAGAAATTGTTTCTAGTGTCCTGTTTACATCTCTAATTTCTTAAAAGGCAGAACTTGAATTTCTAATTAATAAAAAAAGCTTTAGAGGCTGTTCAAGGGCTGCCATAGGTGTTCTTGGTGTGGACAAGCTAGAGGGACAACATTTGGTGTCCTGAAGACGAATCTCAAAGGCGCAGACACGCTGCAGTGCATCAAGAGGTTAGTGTAATCGTTCTTGATTTAATCTAGGGTTCTAAAATTAATCTGATTAATTTTAAAATCTTAAATGGAAAATACAGATCCAAAAACATATTAAAAGAGTTTTAATATGTTGTTTATCATTGAAATCAAATAGATAAAAATAAATCTTGCATGGTGCATGTGACCCTAGGTGAAAATTTTTGAGTTCAATGGTATAATCTTGTGTTTTTCACGCTTCTATTCCTTCACCGGCACCGTAGAGATGGGTGACCACACCAGGAAGTTACGGCGAAGGCAATTGCCGACCCCAGGACTACGGGAAACCCTCAAAATTAAATTTCAAGACATAATTAAAGGTTTATTAAAATGTAATTGACACTAAAAATATCAAAGAAAAATTAATGAATTAGTATAAAGAAAAATGAAAAATCGAGAAACAGACAAAAATTGGTGTTACCAAAAAATTAGGAATATAACCCGAAGCGGGGCATTTTGGTTATTAAATCATTTCTGCATGGTTAAAGTGTAAATGGTGAAACTTTAAATCATTAAACATTAAACAAATGGTTTAGTGCTCCACTAACTCCTAATTTGGGACACATAAGGGACTTTGGGATAGCAGATCCCACTCATTTCATCTTCTTCTTCTACAATCGTTTTCTTGCCGAAATGAAGCTCTCCACCAAAACCTCCATGGATGCACACATTGAAGCTTTCTCTCTCCATCATCAAGCCATAATTTCTGCAATTGTTCTTTATTAAAGTTGATCTACACATCTTGGGAAACCTTTAGGCAGCAAAAATTAGAGTAAATTCCAAGGTTTTATCAAGGTCAAGTTGAGGTAAGTGTCCAAATCCCCACCCTTGCATTAGTAAACTTCATGTTTAGGTTGAGGTGAGTTGAATAGAGAAGAGCATGGAAGAATTTATTGAGTTATGGTATTGTTCAATTTTGGCAGTCATAAGAACCTATGTTGCTTGAGTTTTTCTTACCTCTAATGGATGGAAAATAGTGTTGATTTAGTCATTTTAAAGTTGTAGTAATTTAGTTTCCATGTATATGTACATTGAGTACTTGAATTTGAAGGTTTGGAAAGCAATTTGTATATCTTAGTAAACTGCCACTTTTGGTAGCCTTTAAATTCATGAATTAGTATTTGGTTTCATGAATTTTCTTGATGAATTATGGTGAAGATGAATTGAGGGCATTATATGTGCAGTAATGGTTGGGAGATATATATTATAATTAAGTGTTTTCATGTATATATTATGTTGAATTTAACGTTGCAAATTAGGGTTGTATAATGTACATGAAGCACTTGTATATTCTATCCAAATGGACATGATTGAGATATGATGAATTGTATAGAAGTGTTATGAATGTATATTTGTAGTTTTGGGAGGAGGAGAAGTGTCATTTGGAAGTGTTCTTTGTGTGCAGATTTTATGTTGTGAAGGTAGTAGGTAAATTGAACCCTAAGTGACAATTGGGACCCCAATTGGTATGAGGCCAATGGGAGGTTAAACAAAACACAAAATAGGCCAACTTTCATGTAGAAATGTTGCCAAAATTCTACCTAGAAACTGACCTGAAAAATGACCAAATCTGGAATTGGTAAGTGTAGGCCTAGATTTTTGACCATATGAGCAGTAGTCACTAAGAGGACCATAACTCACTCAAACCAGGTCCAAAAGACCTGAATTTTTACCATGGAACGCTTAGACATAGAGCTACAATTCTTACTAAGACACCAAAGTCCAAAACTGGCCAGAACCAAGTCAAATTGCTTGCCCAAGTTTGGGTACCAAAACTGCCAGAACTGAATTTGACCTAAAATTGACCAAATCTTGCACTAAAGATGCAATCTGTCCAGCTTTAGTAAATTGACCATATCTTTGTCTATACAATTCAGAATGACCTGAAATGGGTGCCAAAAGTTCAATAAGACATAGAGCTACAATTTTGCTTCTATGACCAGAAGCTAAAAACCAAGAGAAATATGATATTAAGCTAGACCAATCTAGCACACTAAAACTGAAAATTCGACATTTACATACAATAAGCTTGAAGTAATTTGACAATGAATGCCAACTTGTGAAAAGGGTAAATTGCACTATATTGGCAGTATATTGAATTACAAATTATGACATGTTGATGCTAGAATCAACTTATCCACATTTCCTAAAAAGGTCAACAATTACATTGACTTGTGAATTACATGATAACTAGCAAACTCAAAAAAAGAAGAATTAAACAATTAATTTATAATGTGCCCTAGTTTGCCTAGTTGACTAGTTTGGATAGGTTGGTATGCCAATAGGATTCTGACAGCTGTTCTGTAATTGCTTTATTCCATACTATGTTTTTACGGCATATTATGCAGCACTATGACTTTAATAGCCTACGGCTATATGTATTGTGTTATTATACTTGGCTTATTGCCAAATTGACTATATGGCTTTTTAGCCACACTGTTTGCACACCGGGAGATACTTTGTGACCAATGGTGTGACGGCCTGAGGTACTAGGTACCCAGTGCCAGTATATCCATTTATCCAGTTTGGTCAGTGTATAGGCTACACGGGCAGTTAATTTAAGCATTATTAAATTCAAATAGTTAAATTCAGTTTATTGACATACAACACCACCAAAATTATCAAAAAAATAAAAGGTTAGCAAATAAAAGAAAAATCAGTAACTGTAAAGAATATCGATGTTATAAATTCATAAACAATTCATTTATTTTATTTTAGTATATATTTCTTTATATTTGGCACCACTAAGCAAAATTGCTTAGCGCGTTGCTTTTGCTACGCGTAGGTATTGGAGACACAGCTGGGAGCCCAGCATACCTACAACCGGGTGAGACATCAGATCTGCACAGGAGTCCAGAGTCATCTGCACTACACTGCATACATGGTAGGACTTAGGATCTTGTGTAATGAATATCAGTTGTATTTTGACATTTTGTTATGTAATTTTGTGTATTCTAAAACTTTAAGGTTTGCAATAATTTGTATATATTAAACTCCTATAGAGAGTGTTTTGATGAATGTAAATTATGATGGATTGTATTTTGAAACTATGAAATAGTTGAGATTTTGAGAGTATTATCATATTGAACTATTTTTAACAAGTTTAGAAGGACAGTTTGTCCGAAATACAGACGGCACCTTGCCGGATTTTTATTACCATTTTTGAAACACTGATTTTATTAAAGTATGAAAATAGAATCAGCATGATATGAATTTTACATAAAAGACTTCTTAAAATCAAATTGAGTTCAGGAAATGAGATGATCACAGACTAGGTGCTCTGGCACGCTGTGTAGCACACCTTGCTCGGCTATACTGTAGACAGGTGAGGGGTGTTACATTTAGTGGTATCGGAGCACGGTTTAGGTGTTTCTGGACCTAGATAGTTTGCATATCATGCATTGCATTGTAAGCGTTAAGATGACTCTAATGCAGATCTTTTGATTTGTTATTTTGATCAAAATATGGACTCCACATCGCAGAGAGCGATAGATGAGGAGGTGGAGAGTCATGCTCTATCTATGACTAAACCAGGAGACAGGAGGGAACCTGCTCCACTAGTACCAGAGGCACCAACCACATTTCAGCAAATGGCTGAGTTCTTTAGATAGATGGCAGTAGTTATGCCACCACCAACACCTCCACATCAAAAATCTCATATGGAGAAACTTAGAAAGTTCGGAGCAGTGGATTTTCTGGGCAAAAGGGAAGACGATTCTATCACAGCTGAAAACTAGTTGGACAGAACTGGAAGAGTCTTGAAACAACTTCATTGTACTCCAGAGTATAATTTAGAAGCTGTTGTATCACTACTGCAAGATGATGCATACTAATAGTGGGATACAGTAACTAGTTAGGTGCCACTAGAACAAATAACTTGGGATTTCTTTCTCACTGAGTTTAGAAATAAGTATGTAGGCAGTGTATACCTGGTAGAGAAGAGAAGGGAGTTTATTACCCTACGCCAAAGACAGCTGACAGTGGCTGAATATGAAAGAGAATTTGTCAAACTGAGCTGCTATAGGGGGGAAATAGTCCTTAATGAGGCCGAGAGATGCAAGAGATTTGAGGAAGGACTCAATGATAACATTAAAGTAATGATTACAGCCTTGAGAATCACAGAGTTTGTCAAGTTAGTGGAAACTGCACTGAAGGTTGAAAAAGTTAGAATAAATAAGCATAATAGAAGGGACAGACAGTAAAAAAGAGGTCAGGGTCAGATCGGTACATCTTCTGCTCCTAGTAAGAAATTCAGAGGTTTGCCTACTCAGAGTTTCAGTAGAGCACCAAGTTAGGGTCAGTCACAGAGGCCCAAATCTCAATTTGCACTAAGGAGAGGCCAGTCCACACCATCAGTGGCTAGCTTTCCAGGGACAGGCTTTAGGGGACCAGCCCTAACAGTATTTATTGCTTGGCCACATTTCAAAAATGGCATAATGGGGAATGTTGGAGGGTGATAGGTGCTTGTTTATGGTGTGGGTCTATAGACCACCTAATCCGAGATTGCCCACGCAGAACTACTACATTTACTCTGGCATCAACTGTTAGGCCTACCCCTCCAGCTCCAACTGGTAGAAAGTCGGGTAAGGCTGAGGCAGCTGGTACTTCACAGAAACATGTATCAGAGTCTGTGGAGAGAGCAGAAGGTATAAAACCAGCCAGAGCCTATGCTAGAAGGGCACAGGAGGAACAGGATGCTCCAGATGTCATCAAGGGTACGTTCCTCCTCTATAATACTTTTGTGCATGCATTAGTGGATCCTGGATCTACTCATTCACATATTTATATCAAGCTGCCCATAGAAAAGGGAATACTAGTAGAGGAAAGTGACCAAGGCATCCTAGTCACAAATCCGCTAGGCTACAGTGTGGTGGTAAACAAGGTATATAAGGGTTGTCCATTGAAGATTCAAGGGAAAGAGTTCTCAGCATATTTAATCGTACTGCCTTTCCATGAGTTTGACGTGATTTTGGGAATGGATTGGTTATCCCATCATCATGCAATGGTATATTATAAATTAAAGAGAATCTCTCTGAAAACTGCTGAGAATAAAGAAATAACAGTTATGGGTGAAATGATAGATTTCTTGTCCAATGTCATCTCAGCTACAATTACAAGGAGATGGATGAGAAAAGGGTGTGAAGCCTATCTGGCACATGTAGTTGACACTAGGCAAGGTAAACTTGACTTGTCTGACATACCCACAGTAAGGGATTTCTCTGAGGTATTTCTTGAGGAATTGCCTAGTTTGTCACCAGAAAGGGAAGTTGAATTTGCTATTGAGATTATGCCGGTACAGCTCTGATTTCAATTGCTCCGTATAGGATGGCACCTGTTGAATTGAAATAGTTAAAAATCCAACTGCAAGAATTACTAGACAAGGGGTTCATATGCCCCAGTGTGTCATCGTGGGGAGCTCCAGTACTGTTTGTAAAGAAGAAAGATGGGACACTAAGGTTATGTGTTGACTACCAGCAGTTAAACAAAGTAACAGTGAAGAACAAGTATTCGTTACCTAGAATTAACGATCTGTTTGATCAGTTAAAGGGAGACGATGTGTTTTCTAAGATTGATCTCAGATCAAGGTATCATCAGCTAAGGGTTAGGGATGCAGATGTGCCTAAGACTGCATTTAGAACTCGGTATGGGCATTATGAATTCCTAGTGATGCCATTTGGGTTAACAAACGCTCCAGCAGCATTCATGGACCTTATGAACTGTATCTTCCATCCATACTTAGATCGGTTCATAGTGGTCTTCATTGATGACATTCTGGTGTATTCCAAGGATAAAGCAGAACATGATGAGCATTTGAGAATTGTTTTGCATACTCTAAAAGAGAAGAAACTATATGCTAAATTGTCCAAGTGTGAGTTCTGATTAAATGAGATTGCATTCCTTGGACATGTAGTATCAGCTGAAGGGATTAGAGTGGATCCTAAGAAGATTGAAGCAGTGATGGAATTGAAGCCTCCCAGAAATATAACTGAGATCAGAAGTTTCTTGGGGTTTGCTGGATATTATAGAAGATTTGTAAAGGGATTTTTCCTGATAGCTGCTCTAATGACCAAATTACTACACAAGAATATGAAATTTGACTGGAATGACAAGTGTCAAGCAAGTTTTGAGAGGCTGAAGGCTATGTTGATAGAGGCACCAGTGTTAACACAGCCAATGTCTGGAAAAGACTTCGTAGTCTATAGTGATGCCTCACATGATGGGTTAGGGTGTGTACTCATGCAAAAAGGGAAAGTGGTCGCATATGCTTCCAGGCAGTTAAGGCCACATGAAAAGAATTACCCTACTCATGATTTGGAGTTAGCAGCAATTATCTTCGCATTGAAGACATGGAGGCATTACTTGTAAGGAGAAAAATGCTACATATACACAGACCATAAGAGTCTGAAGTATTTGCCAACCTAGAAGGAACTTAATTTGAGACAGAGGCGATGGATTGAATTCTTGAAAGATTATGATTGTGTGATTGACTACCACCATGGGAAGGCAAATGTAGTCGCTGATGCCTTAAGCAGAAAATTTATTGTAGCATTAAGATCTTTAAATGCCCAACTGTCCTTAACTCATGACGGAGTTATTTTGGCTGAGTTGCAAGTGAAGCCGAATCTATTACAACATATACAGGATGGGCAGAAGACAGATGAGAAATTAATGGTTGTTATGGGCAAAATCACTGAGGGAAATGAAACTGAATATGAAGTGAAAGAAAATGGGTGCCTGTACTATAAAGAAAGAGTGCGTGTACCAGATGATAAAGAGTTGAAAACTAGTATTCTGAGAGAAGCACATAATAGTTTGTATGCTATGCACCCAGGAAGCACAAAAATGTACCATGACCTGAAACTTCGATACTGGTGGCCGGGTATGAAGAAGGACATAGCTGACTATGTAACTAGATGCTTAACATGTCAGCAAGTCAAAGTAGAACATCAAGTTCCATCAGGTTTGTTACAGCTTATAAACATACCTGAATGAAAATGGGACTGAGTCACTATGGACTTTGTTAGTGATCTAACTCTCACTCAGAAGAAGCATGATGCAGTATGGGTGATTGGGGATAGGTTGACCAAATCATCACATTTTCTACCAGTCAGAACTGACTACTCACTGGATAAGCTAGCAGAATTGTAAATCAGTGAGATAGTTAAACTACATGGAATTCCACTTTCCATTATATCTGATAGAGACTCGAGATTTACATCTAAATTTTGGAAGAAATTACATGATTCCTTGGGCACACAACTCCATTTTAGTACGGCTTTTCATCCTCAGATGGATGGACAGTCAAAAAGAATAATCCAGGTAAATTTTGAAACTTATTGAGTTATTGTAAACAATAAATTGAACTGATAATGATAATAATAACCAAACATATGTGATAGGTCCTCGAGGATATGCTGAGGAGTTGTGTTATTGAGTTTGAGGGAAGTCGGGATGATACCTTCCATCAGGTAATTTGCATACAACAATAGCTATCAAGCTAGCACACAAATGGCACCCTATAAAGCATTGTATGGGAGAAAATGCAGAACACCTATATGTTGGACTAAATTGGTTGAAGATAAGCTAGTGGGACCAGACCTGGTAAAACAGACAGAGGAAAAGCTGAAACTAATAAAGGCCAATTTGAAAGTTGCCTCGAACCAACAAAAATCTTATGCTGACTTGAAAAGAAAGGACATTGAGTATGAAGTTGGCGAGAAGGTATTTCTCAAAGTATCACTGTGGAAGAATGTGTTGAGATTCGGGAAAAAGGGAAAATTAAGCCCTAGGTTCATTGGCCCATATGAAGTTATTGGACGTGTGGGACCAGTAGCCTACAGATTAGCCTTACCACCTAAGCTGGACAAGATACATAATGTGTTTCATGTCTTGATGCTCAGAAGATACAGATCAGATCCTTCACATGTCATTTCAGTAGAAGAAATTATTGTACAACCTGACCTGACATATGAAGAAGAACCGATTAAAATCTTGGCACGAGATGTAAAAGATCTCAGAAACAAGACAATTCCACTAATGAAATTCCTATGAAGGCATCACAACACGAAAGAGGCAACATGGGAGAGCGAGGAGACAAAGAGGTAACAGTTCCCTTAGCTTTTCACATTAGGTAAATTTCGAGGATGAAATTTTTATTTAGAGGGGAAAAGTTATAGCATCCCCACTGTACATGTTCTGTATGTTCTGTTGCTCCGGTAACCTAATGTCAGTCCGAGCAAGTCAGGATGTCTGGAACTACACTTCGGTAATAGTGAACAGACATATAATGATGAAATAAATAAAAAGAAAATACAAGAAAAATTAAAAATAAATTAAAATAAGAAAATAAAACTAAGTTAAACGAGCCGGCATCGTAGCGATAGGTGACCGCGCTGGGAAGTTACGGCGAAAGCAATTGCCGACCCTAGCACTACAGGGAACCCTCGAAATTAAATTTCAAGACATAATTAAAGGTTTATTGAAATGTAATTGACACTAAAAATATCAAAGAAAAATTAATAAATTAGTAAAAAGAAAAACGAAAAATCGAGAAACAGACAAATATCGGTGTTACCGAAAAATTGGGAATACAACCCGAAGCGGGGCATTTTAGTCATTTGACACCTAGAGTTGCCTTTTGATCTCAATGTCCATTAAAAATAAATGATATTATACTTTTAAAATATCATGAAAAATAAAATTGAGATACATAATGTAAATAAAGAAAGAATGGTAGTTAAAGTGTAAATGGTGAAACTTTAAATCATTAAACATTAAACAAATGGTTTAGTGCTCCACTAACTCCTAATTTGGGACACATACGGGACTTTGGGATAGCAGATCCCACTCATTTCATCTTCTTCTTCTACAATCGTTTTCTTGCCGAAATGGAGCTCTCCACCAAAACCTCCATGGATGCACACATTGAAGCTTTCTCTCTCCATCATCAAGCCATAATTTCTGTAATTGTTCTTCATTAAAGTTGATCTACACATCTTGGGAAACCTTTAGGTAGTAAAAATTAAAGTAAATTCCAAGGTTTTATCAAGGTCAAGTTGAGGTAAGTGTCCAAATCCCCTCCCTTGCTTTAGTAAACTTCATGTTTAGGTTGAGGTGAGTTGAATGGTGAAGAGAATGGAAGAATTTATTGAGTTATGGTATTGTTCAATTTTGGCAGCCATGAGAACCTATGTTGCTTGATTTTGTCTTATCTCTAAAGGATGGAAAATAGTGTTGATTTAGTCATTTTAAAGTTGTAGTAATTTAGTTTCCATGTATATGTACATTAAGTACTTGAATTTGAAGGTTTGGAAAGCAATTTGTATATCTTAGTAAACTGCCACTTTTGGCAGCCTTTAAATTCATGAATTACTATTTGGTTTCATGAATTTTCTTGATGAATTATGGTGAAGATGAATTGAGTAGTGTATGTGAAGTAATGGTTGGAAGATATATGTTATAATCAAGTGTTTTCATGTATATATTATGTTTAATTTAACTTTGCAAATTAAGGTTGTATAATGTACATGGAGCACTTGTATATTCTGTCCAAATGGACATGATTGAGATATGATGAATGGTATAGAAGTGTTATAAAAGTATATTTGTAGTTTTGGGAGGAAGAGAAGTGTCATTTAGAAGTGTTCTTTATGTGCAGATTTTACGTTGTAAAGGCAGTAGGTAAATTGAACCCTAAGTGACAATTGGTGACCCCAATTGGTATGAGGTCAATGGGAGGTGAAATAAGATACAAAATAGGCTAACTTTCATGCAGAAATGTTGCCAAAATTCTACCTAGTAACTGACCTTAAAAATGACCTAATCCGGAATTGGTAAGTGCAGGCTCAGATTTTTGACCATATGAATAGTAGTCACTAAGATGACCATAACTCACTCAAAACAGGTCCAAATAATCTGAAATTTTTACCATGGAAAGCTTAGACATAGAGCTACAATTCTTATAAATACACCAAAGCCCAGAAATGGCAAGAACCAAGTCAAATTGCTTGCCCAAATTTAGGTACCAAAACTGCCAGAACTGAATTTGACCTAAAGTTGACCAAAATTTGCACTAAAGATGCAATCTGTCTAGCTTTAGTAAATTGACCATATCTTGGTCTATACAACTCAGAATGACCTGAAATTTGTGCTAAAAGTTCAATAAGGCATAGAGCTACAATTTTGCTTCTTTGACCAAAAGTTAAAATCAAGAGAAATAGGATATTAAGCTAGACCAATCTAGCACACTAAAATTGAAATTTTGACATTTACATACAATGAAGCTTGAAGTAATTTGGCAATGAATGCCAACTTGTGAAAAGGGTAAATTGCACTATATTAGCAGCATATTGAATTAAAAATTGTGACAAATTGATGCTAGAATCAACTTATCCATATTTTCTAAAAAGGTCAACATTTATATTGACTTATGAATTACATGATAACTAGCAAACTCAAAAAAATGAAGAATTAAACAATTAATTTGTAATGTGCCCTAGTTTGCCTAGTTGACTAGTTTGGATAGATTGGCATGCCAATAGGATTCTGACAGCTGTTCTGTAAATGGCTTTATGATATACTGTGTTTTTATGGCATATAATGCTGCACTGTGACTTTAATAGCTTACGCTTATACGTATTGTGTTATTATACTTGGCTTATTGCCGGATTGACTATATGGCTTTTTAGCCACACTGTTTGCACACCGGGAGACACTTTGTGACAGATTGTGTGACGGCCTGAGGTACTAGGTACCCAGTGCCAGTATATCCATTTATCCAGTCTGGTCAATGTATAGGCTACAAAGGCAGTTAATTTAAGCATTATTAAATTCAAATAGTTAAATTCAGTTTATTGACATACAACACCACCAAAATTAGCAAAAAAATAAAAGGTTAGCAAATAAAAGTAGAATCAGCAACTGCAAAGAATATCGATGTTATAAATTCATAAACAATTTATTTATTTTATTTTAGTATATATTTCTTTATATTTGGCACCATTAAGCAAAATTGCTTAGCGTGTTGCTTTTGGTACGCGTAGATATTGGAGACACAGCTGGGGAGCCCAGCAGACCTACGACCGAGTGAGACATCAGATCTGCACAGGAGTCCAGAGTCATTTGCACTACACTGCATACATGGTAGGACTTAGGATCTTGTGTAATGACTATTAGTTGTATTTTGACATTTTGTTATGTAATTTTGTGTATTCTAAAACTTTAAGGTTTGTAATAATTTGTACATATTAAACTCCTATAGAGAGTGTTTTGATGAATGTAAATTATGATGGATTTTATTTTGAAATTATGAAATAGTTGAGATTTTGAGAATATTATCATATTGAACTGTTTTTAACAGGTTTAGAAGAACAGTTTGTCCGAAATACAGATGGCACCTTGCCGGATTTTTATTACCATTTTTGAAATACTGATTTTATTAAAGTATGAAAATAGAATCAGCATGATATGAATTTTACATAAAAGACTTCTTAAAATCAAATTGAGTTCAGAAAATCAGATAATCACAGACTAGGTGCTCTGGCACGCTGTGTAGCACGCCTTACTCGGCTATACTATAGATGGGTGAGGGGTGTTACATTTAGATTTAAATGCTTGTCAGGACAGAGATCAAAGCATTCTAAAAATAATACTTAGGTTTTTTAAATGCTGACATTCAAGTAAATATAGTGATCAAATTACTGACATCTGGGTTACTATGTATTCTAGCATTGAAGGTTTGGGTAACCTAGTAATTAGAGTACTTAGGCTTAAAACAAATAAGGCCTAAGTAACCTAGTAATTAGAATACTTAGGCTTTTTTTTTTTAAAGGAGCAAGATCTGGTAATTGAAACACTTAGGCTTTTTAAAGGAAAAAGATCGAGTAACCTAGTAATTGAAATACTTAGGCTTTTTAAAGGAAAAAGATCGAGTAACATAGTAATTAAAATACCTAATCTTTTTGAAAAGAATAAGGCCCTAGTAAGTACCTGGGAGCCTTGTGCCCTTGACTTGTTTGTTTAGTGAGTTTTGTTTAGCACTTTTCACTTTAAATTTTGGCTATGTTTTACTTTGTCACTGCTTTGTTGGTGGTTTTGTGTGGCTTGTCGATGCCTTTTAGGTAAATAGGTGTCCTTGTGTGGCTTGTCAATGCCTTTTTAGGTAGACATGTGCCTAGTGTGGCTTATTTATGCCTTTTGGGCGGACATGTGTCATGAGGCCACTTCCTAGCTCAGACAGTAATCCCGTACGGCGCCTAGACTTCCACCTAATCTAGGCCAGCCTACTCATATTTAACGATCTTTCTCCCTTATAGAGGATTTCAAATCTTCTTATCAAGGGTCGTTTAGCACATTTAACATGGAAACCGAATATCAATATCCTTTGTAGCACGATGTCACCCCTCATTGTGCACATCCTCAAGCATCTATCGAAAGCCTAGCAACAAGCATCATCCGACCGTATGGCTGAACCCAAAGTCAATGTATAGTATTTGTTCCCCTATAATGAGTAGCATCATTGGCCCTTATACCAAGCAGCATCGTCGACCTTATATAGAAACCTCGGGCCTAGGAGAGACGCACACTACAAGCCCCTCAGCCTTGTAGTGTCCATGAAGCTCCTTCTTTATGGAGACACCGAGCTCCTATCTCACGAGAGCACGATGCCTGCCGCCTAGTACAATGAGTATGTAGGGAGCTCACTTAGAGTCACGCCCTTACGCCAGTGACCCCGGGGATGGTGGAGTGCTTAACACCAAACTTAGCAACTAGCTGGGCCCAACCGTGCTCACCAATGGCCAACTAGTCACACCCCCTTAAAGAGCATTAGAAATAAAATGACCTCTGGCAGGAGGAGACATCAGTATGTCTCAGTGGCCACACCCCCCTAAACTTTTCCATATTTATAAAAGTGTCTGCCAAACTTCTCTTTCTCATCAATCGTACCCTTTAACCATCTCATAGGCTTATGGCTTGTCTGGGTTTGGCTAATCTTCGTGGGGTAATGGGCTGTCCCCCATACATTTTAGTTTCCCATATGGTTCTCATTTTAGTTTCGTTCATGAAAAACACATATACACGACTACCACAGTCATCAAGCTCATCTCGTTATCACAATCTAAATGGTTGGCCATCACAACTGCTTAGATCTCCCACAGATGTCTAGAACTCTATTTGACACCACTATCATCACAATTGTGACCCCAAAATCATTCGTTTGCCCATAACTCAATTTCACTTCACAAGCGCTTCATCATCTCTATGTATTCTCACTTCATAGGTATTCAAGGTGGCCTCAAGCTCTATTGGCACACCTATTTATCATGGAGTCATTACCTGTTAGTAGTATGCCCTAGAGCATATCATTTAGTATGTATCTTGTACATGTTTTTATTAATAAAAGGCATTTCCACTTTTCCGTTTACATAATATATTTGTGTGTAATAGAAAAGGTCCATTGATATTTTGCTAGAAATTCTATTCTTAAGTTGTTAAGAATATGAGTGACAGTATTTCTAGTACAAAGTATCATAAATAGGTTCACAATCGAGGATACTTCATAATAAGGACATGACTTATCCAGAAAGATTGTATTCATGTTTATTCCCAAGTTATTTATATGAGATATAAATAAGATGGAATAGTGAGTCTCATGTCATATAATAAATATGATAGGTACTTATACATGATAAGTAGGCCGAACCAGTGACACTTATGACAGGCACATGGAGTTTACTCTTGTCAATGTATTGTCATAAATCATATCAATGCATATAATCTTTAGACCTGAGATAGCACAGTTATCTTGTATATAGGTGGTTTGAGTTTGATACTGCTTTCATACTTGTACTGTGTATGGGTATATAGGCATGTATTGGCTCCTACTAGTTATATATGGAGGTAGGTGTTGATCAAGATAGAATATGTTCCTCTAAGTAAATAGAGATAAAATCCTATGTTCATTTAATTGTTCTTGATGTTTCAAGTTCCTGGCCAGGACAGATAGATTTATTCAGAAAGAGTTTCTGATGAGAAAATCTTTTTAATCAAGAACTGGAATTAAAAGAGAACATAATATTCATAGCAAATGGGGTTTGACATAAACCATGACTCCAGCTTGAGTTGGGATTTTGTAACAGAGAGATTCTAGTGCATGGTAACGTATGATTATAGGTTCATTTAAGGTAAACCTTATTACTAATTGGGTGGCCATGGCATGCTATGCTAGGTGTTAACCATGGTCTATAAGGTGCATAAAATGGTTTAGAGAAATCATTTATGGTAAGAAAGAGTTCTGATGATATTAAGAGTTGATATCATATCTCATTGCCAATTAGTGATGAGCCTAGTAAGTCACACACATACACAAGTTATCACCTAATTAAATATGATTTAATTAATTAATTAAAGAGTTTAATTGATTAATTAAATAGGTTTGGTTTGCAATTAGATTGCAAAGTCCCTAGCATGACTTGAAACCAAATCTACATTATTGGATGTATAGTATAAGTTAAATTTATATTTAAAGTGTTTAAATATGAATTTAATTAATGAGAAATTAATTAATAAAGATTAATTAATTGATTTATATTTGATATAAATTGATTAGAAGAAGAGAAATAATTATTTTAGGTTGAGAACTCAAAATTAAGACACAGGAGCATTTTGGTCATTTCACAGGGTGACATGTGGCACCATGAGATGGTGACACATGGCATTACACATAAACTTGCCAAATATTTTTTAATCATGTAAGATGATTAAAATTAAGATTAAATATAGGTTTGACACTTGGCACAATGTGATTGGGTCAATTAAACCTAGAACCAATCAGAAGGTGACATGTGGCAAGGGTTTAATGTGTTGACCTAGCTATATAAGTGTTGTTATGAAAAGAAAACAACACAACCAACAGCTATTCTCTTTGGTGCTGCCACTCAAGAGGTTCCCCTTCTCTTCATCTTCTTCTCTCATTTATTCCAAGAGATTAGCAAACAATCTCTTGAATTAAAAATACTAGAAATCATTTCTAGTGTCCTATTTACATCTTTAATCTCTTAAAAGGCAAAACTTGATTTTCTAATTAATAGAAAAAGCTTTAGAAGCTGTTCAAGGGCTGCCATAGGTGTTCTTTGTGTGGACAAGCTAGAGGGACAACATCTGGTGTCCTGAAGACGCATCCGAAAGGCACAAATACACTGCAGTGCATCAAGAGGTTATTTGTTCTTGATCTAATCTAGGGTTTTAAAATTAATCTGATTAATTTTAAAATCTTAAATGGCAAATACAGATTCAAAAACATATTAAAAGAGTTTTAATATGTTGTTTATCATTGAAATCAAATAGATAAAAATAAATCTTGTATGACACATGTGACCCTAGGTGAAAATTTTTGAATTCAATGGTATAAACTTGTTTTTTTCATGCTTCCGCTCCTTCAATTGGTATCAGAGCCACTATATTTGCCATTTAGATTATTGATTATATGATTTAATTGTGTGTTTTGATCATGAGATGATTTATCCATTTCTAGTTGCAATGGGTGTGTGGCGGCATGCTTGAAGAACACTATCTTTAGTGCGCCATTTTTGGCTTCCATGGGTGGTTCAAGGTTTGGCTTTTTAATTCTGCAATTGTTGTATGATCTAAGTGAAGGAACGGAAGTGTGAAAAACACAAGTTTATACCATTGAATTCAAAAATTTTCACCTAGGGTCACATGCATCATGCAAGATTTATTTTTATCTATGTGATTTCAATGATAAACAACATATTAAAACTCTTTTAATAAGTTTTTGGATCTGTATTTGCCATTTAAGATTTTAAAATTAATCAGATTAATTTTAGAACCCTAGATTAAATCAAGAACGATTACACTAACCTCTTGATGCAATCGCAGTGTCCGCGCTTTGAGATTCGTCTTCAGGACACCAGATGTTGTCCCTCTAGCTTGTCCATACCAAGAACACCTATGGCAGCCCTTGAAGAGCTTCTAAAGCTTTTTCTATTAATTAGAAAATCAAGTTCTGCCTTTTAAGAGATTAAAGATGTAAACAGGACACTAGAAACAATTTCTAGTGTTCTTAATTCAAGAGATTGATGGCTAATCTCTTTAAATTGATGAGAGATGAAGAAGAATAGAGGGAGGGCTACAAAATGGCGTGACAAAGGAGTGTGGCTGCTGGTTATTTTTTATTTTCTCATAACAACACTTAAATAGCTAGGTTAACACATTAAACCCTTGCCACATGTCACCCTTTGATTAGCTCTAGGTTTAAATGACCCAATCACATTGTGCCAAGTGTCAAACCTATATTTAATCTTGATTTTAATCATCTTACATGATTAAAAAAAACATTTGGCAAGCTTATGTGTTATGCCATGTGTCACCATCTCATGGTGCCACGTGTCACACTGCAAAATGACCAAAATGCCCCTGTGTTTTAATTTTGAGTTCTTAATCCAAAATAATTATTTTCTTCTTCTAATTAATTTATATCAAATATAAATTAATTAATTAATCTCTATTAATTAATTTCTCATTAATTAAATTCATATTTAAACACTTTAAATGTAAATTTAACTTATATTATACATCCAATAATCTAGATTTGGTTTCAAGTCATGCTGGGGACTTTGCAATCTAATTGCAAACCAAACCTATTTAATTAATCAATTTAAACTCTTTAATTAATTAATTAAATCATATTTAATTATGTGATAACTTGTGTATGTGTGTGACTTACTAGGCTCATCACTAATTGGCAATGAGACATGATATCAACTCTTAATATCATCAGAACTCTTTCTTACCATAAATGATTTCTCTAAATCATTTTATAAACCTCATAGACCATGGTTAATACCTAGCATAGCATGCCATAGCCACCCAATTAGTAATAAGGTTTACCTTAAATGAACCTATAATCATATGTTACCATGCACTAGAATCTCTCTGTTACAAAATCCCAACTCAAGCCGGAGTCATGGTTTATGTCAAACTCTATTTGTTAAGAATATTATGTTCTCTTTTAATTGTAGTTCTTAATTAAAAAGATTTTCTCATCGGAAACTCTTTTCTGAATAAATCTATCTGTCCTGGCCAGGAACTTGAAACATCAAGAACAATTAAATGAACATAGGATTTTATCTCTATTTACTTAGAGGAACATATTCCATCTTGATCAACACCTACCTCCATATATAACTAGTAGGAGCCAACACATGCCAATATACCCATACACAGTACAAGTATGAAAGTAATATCAAACTCAAACTACCTATATACAAGATAACTGTGCTATCTCAGGTCTAAAGATTATATGCACTGATATGATTTATGACAAAACATTGACAAGAGTAAACTCCATGTGCTTGTCATAAGTGTCACTGGTTCGGCCTACTTATCATTTATAAGTGCCTATCATGTTTGTTATATGGCATGAGACTCACCATTCCATCTTATTTATATCTCATATAAATAACTTGGGAACAAACATGAATACAATCTTTCTGGATAAGTCATGTCCTTATTATGAAGTATCCTCGATTGTGAACCCATTTATGATACTTTGTGCTAGAAATATTGTCACTCATATTCTTAACAACTTAAGAATAATATTTCTAACAAAATATCAATGGACCTTTTCTATTACACATAAATATATTATGTAAACGAAAAAGTGGAAATGCCTTTTATTAATAAAAATATGTACAAGATACATACTAAATGATATGCTCTAGGGCATACTACTAACACTAAGTCCTATCCTATAACTAATTAAAGTGTTTAATTAGTAGTTTTAATCACACAATTAAATTTTGATTCAAATCTGAATTTTTAATATTGTTTGAATAATTTTCATATCTGAATTTTTTAAAAATTGTTTGAATGTGATTCAAATCTGATTTTTAAAAATTGTTTGAATGTGATTCAAATATGAATTTTTAAGGTTGTTTGAATGTGATTCAAATCTGAATTTTTAAATTTGTTTGAATGAGATTCAAACCTGAATTTTTAAATTTGTTTGGATCATATTCAAATCTGGATTTTTAAGTTGAATATGAGATATTCAATTTAATTTAAGTATGTATGTTTTATTTAATTGTTAAATAGTGATATGCAAGATGGATGATCATGGACTATAAAAGACCAATGTGATTGGATTTAATTCTTTTATGTTTCTTTGAGATTGTAATTTAAATTAATTTATTTTAATTTATTTTTGTGCATGTATTATTAAGGTTGTAATAATTTTTGGGTTTTAATTTTATTTATTTAAGTTCTTGTAAATTCGCCTTGGTATGCAAAGGATTACTATGTAATTGGATTGCAAGAAGTTCAAGGAGGTCAAGAGCATTGGTGGGACCAGTGGGAGGAATTCAAGATCAAGTGTTGATTATGTACTCCTTCAACAATTCTTGTAAAATGAATGAATGAAATGCACCTAGGAATGCCCTGATTCAATTCTTGGTGGCTCAGAATTGAATCCCTTAGAAAGTCCATGATCATACCATATTTACTGCTTATCCATGAATGTATGAGATTTATGGGAATATATGCAATTATATGATATATGCATGCTAAATAGATAATATGCAAAGTGAGACCTTAATAGTAATTAGGAAGACCATAAAATCTTCCAAACAAATGATTAAGTTAGATATGCTATAATTAAAGTAATTATAACATGGGCCCTCCATTGGGGCAATTATTTTAAGAAATTTTTAATAGTTGCATAAGATGCAATTAATTTAAGAGATTTTCCTAAGAATAATTGTTAAGCATGAGATGTTGTAAATATGTAAATGGTTTGGTGGCCAATATTGGATGTACCTGAGGACATTAAAATTATTTGCATAATTACTGGCTCAATGGGATCAACTTAACTAATGCAAGATAAGTCAATAATGGATGTACCTGAGATTTTGAGCATTAGGGGCTAGGTAAAGGATTGAACCTCACATGAGATGTGATGGGCAAGGAGTTGCTTACTTATAGTTTTTTGTAATTCCAATATTGGTTGTACCAGAGGATGATCAATAGAATTATAAGAATTTAATCACCCACTAGAAATCCATCCAACTAGGATTTCCGTTTTCTACTTTGGAAGTGTAGGATTTGCTAAGTTAGTGGGATGACCAATTTGATTAAAAGACCATAATCATTTTACTTAATTACTTGATATATTTTCTAATTAATCTAGTTATTTTCTGCAGTTAATTTTCTAATAATAATGAGCACAGAACAACCACCACCATCCAATATCCTTGCAAGTATACTTGATCGCAATAGGTTGACAGGACCTAATCTGTCTAATTAGCTAAGAAATTTGAAACTTGTCCTAAATCTTGAACATATGGGATATGTTCTAGATTCAAATATTCTTGGTCCCTTACCTCCAGAGGCCACTAAAGAGGAACATGAAACTTTGGACAAGTGGAAGGAGCATGATATGAGAGCTAAGTGTTACATACTTGCTTCCATGAGTAATGAGTTACAGAAGCAGCATGAGAACATGCAGAGTGCGAGGGAGATCCTCCTTCACCTACAAGAGTTATATGGTGAGCATAGTAGGAATGCTAGGTATGAGATATCTAGGCAGCTGTTTTGCATGAGGATGTCTGAGGGACAGAATGTTGGGGATCATGTCCACAAGATGATTCGGCTAATTGAACAGTTGGAATATCTTGACTTTAACATGGATTTCCAACTACAGACAGATTTGATCCTTCAGTCCCTTCCTAAGTCTTTTGGGAATTTTGTGACAAATTTCCATATGACTAAATAGGAATGCACCTTAGCTGGTTTACTCAACATGCTGGTTATTGCCCAAAAGAATATGATGGGCAATAAAGGAAAAGAGGTAGCTTTGATTGCATCTTCTTCTACTGGAAAGTCCAACAAGAAGAAGGGCAATAAGAAAAAGAAATCTCAGATTCCTGGTCCTTCCAAGAAAATAGCTAAACAGAAAGGGAAGACTAAAGCTGATGGAGGCAAAGGAAAGTGTTTCCACTGCCAGAAGGATGGGCATTGGAAAAGGAACTGCCCAAAGTATCTTACTTCTCTGAAGGACAAGAAGGATACACCTTCAGAAGGTATGTCCATATCTTGTTATTAGATTCTGATGATACTCATAGTTCATCTAGAGCTTGGGTTTTAGATACTAGTGCCAGTTCTCACATTTCTAATGAAATGTAGGAACTAGCAAATAGTAGCAACTTGCATGCTCGTGATGTTAGACTTCGGATTGGCAATGGCTCAACTGTTGAAGCTTTAGCCATAGGATCTAAATCTTTTTACATGTCTGGACATGTTTTGTGTTTGGATAATATTTTATATGTACCTAATACTTTTAAGAACATTATTTTTATATCTAGTTTGACTAGAAATGGCTATGAATTTCAGTTCATAGATGATGTTTACAATATTTATTTTGGAAATAAATATGTTGGTTTGGGTTATATGAATGATGGTCTTTATTATTTGGATAATAATGACAAACACAAAATGAATGCAAGTGATCTAAATGAATGCAATGCCATGGTGAAAACCAACTGTAGTTCAAAATATATTTGACACTTAAGGTTATGTCATGTTGCAGAAGATAGGATTGCAAAACTAGAGAAAATGGGGATTCTATCCTCATTGGGCTCTGAGCCTACTCCAACTTGTGAATCTTGCCTTCAGGGCAAAATGACTAGATCACCCTTTGTTGGACAAGGGCTAAGGGCTGAAAATGTTTTGTAGCTAATACATAGTGATGTATGTGGTCCATTTAAGGAAATGGCTAGAGGTGGTTTTCATTACTTTATTACCTTTACTGATGATAAATAAAGGTTTGAGTATTTGTATTTGATGAAATAAAAACATGAATCCTTTGAAAAGTTCAAAGAATTTAAATCTGAAGTAAAAAATCAAACAGGAAAGATTACTAAAGGTCTTCGATCAAATTGTGGAAGTGAATATTTGAGTACTGAATTTGATGAATACTTGAGAGAGCACGACATTATTTCCCAGCTGACTCCTCCAGGAATGCCACAGCCGAATGGTGTATCTGAAAGGAGAAATCATACCCTATTGGATATGGTACATAGTATGATGAGCTATACTGATATGCCAATCTCCTTTTGGGGATTTGCATTAGAATTAGCTTTGTATATTCTAAATAGGATTCCATCAAAATTAGTTTCTTCCACACCTTATGAGATATGGCATGGAAGAAAACCAAGTCTTAAGCATATTAAGATTTGGGGTTGTCGAGCTTATATAAAAAAGCTGAACACTGATAAATTGGAAACCAGATCAGAAAAGGGTCGATTTGTTAGATATCCAAAAGATAGTTTTGGATATTATTTTTATTTGCCTACATCACAAAAGGTTGGGGTGAGTAGAGATGCTACATTTCTTGAACAATAGTTTTTTCAAGAAGGAAGCAAAGGAAGGCAAATAGAGTTAGAATTGGAGAATTCTGACCAACCAACAGATCAAATGGATATAGATCCATCTAGTCAACCTACACCCATTGATGAAACTTCTACAGCTATTCCTTGTAGAACAACCAGGGTACCTCACCCACCAGTGAGATATGGTTTCCTTCATAAAGAATAACAAGAGTTGTCTACTCATGAAGAAGTAGATCATGGAGATGATCCACTTACCTATGAAGAAGCTATATCAGATATAGACTCTTCAAAATGGATTGATGCTATGAAATCTGAAATTGATTCCATGTATAAGAATCAAGTTTGGGATCTTATTGACCCACCTGAAGGTATTGTACCTATAGGGAAAAATGGGTTTTCAAGAGGAAAATTGGTTTTGATGGAAAGGTAGAGACCTATAAGGCAAGGCTAGTAGCGAAAGGGTTTCACCAAAGGTAAGGAATCGACTATGATGAGACTTTCTCGCCTGTTGCCATGCTTAAATCAATTAGGATTCTATTAGCAATAGCTGCATACAATGATTATGAGATTTGGCAGATGGATGTCAAAACAGCTTTTCTCAATGGGTACATTGAAGAAAACATTTTCATGGAACAACCTAGGGGTTTTAAATCCCAAGATGGTTCCAAGGTATGCAAGCTAAAGTGATCCATTTATGGGTTGAAGCAAGCTTCAAGGAGTTGGAACATCCATTTTGATGAAGCCATTAAATCATTTGGTTTTATCAAAAACGAGGATGAGCCATGTGTATATAAGAAGGTTAGTGATAGTGCTATCACTTTCCTTGTCTTATATGTGGATGATATACTGTTGATGGGTAATGACACAGGTATGTTGACAACTGTAAAGGTATGGTTGTCAAATACATCCTCCATGAAAGACTTAGGGGAGACAACCTATATTCTTGGGATTCGCATCTATAGAGATAGAGCGAAAAGAATAATTGGTTTAACCCAAAGTCTATACTTGGAAAAGGTGTTAAAGAGGTTTAACATGCTTGATTCCAAGAGAGGATTGTCACCAGTGAGACATGGTATCCATCTTTCTAAAGAGATGTCTCTAAAGACACCTGAAGAAAGAGATAAAATGGCCAGGATTCTATATGCTTCGGGTATTGGAAGTTTAATGTATGCAATGTTGTGTACTAGGCCGGATATCACATATGCTATGAGTTTGACTAGCATGTATCAATCCAATCCAGGTTTGGAATACTTGATAGCTGTCAAGAATATCCTTAAGTACTTGAGAAGAACTAAGGATATATTCTTGATCTATGGAGGTGGAGACTTGCAATTGGATGGTTATACTGATTCTGATTTCCAATCAGATATCGATGATAGAAAGTCTACCTCTGGATATGTGTTCATTTGTAATGGAGGTGCAGTCAGTTGAAAGAGTTTCAAATAGAGCACGACTACAAATTCCACTACCGAGGCTGAGTATATTGCTGCATCAGATGCTGCAAAGGAAGCTGTTTGGATAAAGAAGTTCGTGACGGAACTTGCAATAGTTCCTTCCATTGAGTCAGTAGTTCCACTACACTGTGACAATAATGAATCAATCATACAGGCTAAGGAACCAAGGTCTCACCAAAAATCCAAACACATAGAAAGGCGCTACCACATTATCAGAGAAATAGTTGGACGAGGCGATGTAGCCATGCAGAAAATAGCATCAGCTGAAAATCCAGCTAATCCATTCACTAAGCCTATGTCACAGACTCAGTTAGACTGGCATCTTGAGAAGATGGGTCTAAGATATTGTAATGAATGGCTCTAGTGCTAGTGGGAGATTGTTAGTTGTAACATCCTCACTTTAGCTAGTCCGTACACTCTACTGTTTCGATGACCAATGTCGGTCCAAGCAGCTAGAATGTTTGAAATAATAAATAGACTAGAGTGAGGAGTTATAAAGAAACTAAATAAAGCTCATAACAATCAAGGAAAATTTTTAGAAACGAAATACACTAAGGTTAAACAAGCCGAAACCCCGGTGATGAGTAACCCGAAGGGGAAGTGACGGTGAAGGCCGTTAGCAACCCTAGACCTAGGAGAAAATTTATAAAATAAATTTTGGGACTCCAGAGAAGGGTCATTGAGGTTCTCATGGCATTAGAATGCCAAGAAAATGCTTAGAAAAATTTTTCTATCGATACACACAATTTTGGCTCGTTAAGCCAAACGGAGGGCATTTTAGTCATTTCGTCTTCATAGATGATTTTTGGCCAACTTGTCCAGTTAAATAAATAATTTATATAACATAAAATATGAATAAATATTGTTAAAAATTTAATTGAAATTAAATAGACAAGAAATAGAGAGAAAATGAAAGAAAATGAAATTATGACATCATCATGATGTCATTAAAATTCTCCCAACCAATCCAATGTTCACACATGGCATAAACTTATTTAAAAGAGACTAAATGGGTTGAAAAATGAAAAAAAAATCAGAACCTTCTCTCCCATCTTCTTCTTGCCGTCACACTCCCACCATTGCCAACCTTGAGCAAGCTTTTCAAAGCTTGATTTCCCTAGCTTCTACCCAACTAAACCCTATATTCCCAACACAAAAAAGTGTTCTCACATCTTGGCAAGTCTTTTGGGAGCAAAAAGAAAAGGAAAAGAGGAACCCTAGCAAGTGGGAAATCTCACTCCATTAGAGGTTTGTGACCTAACCTTGAATTTCACTTTAACTTCATGTTTAAGGACTATGAATGAGTGCAAATGACAAAGAAATTGATGAAATACCATTTGTATGCCATCTCTAAATTTTAGTAGCCTTGGTTGGGGTATGATTGTGATGATTTAGATGGAGCTAACATGCTGGTATGGCTGCCCTTAAATTGCATCTCTTAAGTGGATTGATGAAATGTAATGATAATGTATGGTTTGTAATGTTTGAGTTAAGGTTTGGGGTGGAAAATGAGACTTTGATCATGTGATGATGAAAATAGGTTTTAATGGTCAATTAGTGACCATTTGGTTCTGTTTAAATAAAAAGTGAAGTGAATTGTGTAGTGAGATTTGAGTTTGGTGTGGCTGCCCTTGGTGATCTGCAGGACTGGGCATGAGTCCAGCAGGTTTGGGTAGCAATAACTGGAATTGTAGAGGTTCAATTGGTGCAAAGCCAATTGGACATGAAACTAGACACATAATGTCACAACTTTGGTGAAGAAATCATGCCTAGAAAACCAAACCAAGTTGACCAAAAGATTGTCCTAATCCGAGTGACCTGCATTCTGCCTGGGCAAAATGACTAAATGAACAGTGTTTAGTTATTTGGCCATAACTCAGTGTAGAAAGGTCTAATTGACTAGAAAGTTTACCAGCAACAAGCTGAGATATAGATCAACAACTTTCATGAAGAAACCTAACCCAAATTATGACCATAACATATTCAAATGTGACCTGATGTAACATCCTCATTTTAGCTAGTCCGTACAGTCTACTGTTCTGGTGACCAGTGTCGGTCCAGATAGCTAGAACGTTCAAAAAAAAATATTTAAACTAAAGTAAGAAACCAAAAATTAACTCAAATATTAATAAGAAAAAAAAATTTAGGAAAAATTATAAAATAATTTTTGGGACTCCATAGAGGTTCTTATGGCATTAGAATGCCAAGAAAATACTTAAAAAAATTTTTCAATCGGTACAGACAATTTTGGCCCGTTAAGCCAAACGGAGGACATTTTGGTCATTTCGTCTTCAGAGATGATTTTTGGCCAACTTGTCCAATTAATTAAATAATTTATATATCATAAAATATAAATAAATATTGTCAAAAATTTAATTGCAATTAAATAGACAAAAAATGGAGAGGAAATGAAAGAAAATGGATTCATGACATCATCATGATGTCATTAAAACTCACCCAACCAACCCATCTTGACATATGGCATAAACATATATAAAAGAGGTAAAATGGGCTGAAAAAAAAAAGAAAAATCAGTTGCTTCTTCAACCTTTGGGGCAGCCAAAAACGTGGAGAGAGAGAGAGAGGAAGGAAAAACTCCATTAAAGCTCACCCAAGCTCCCAACCTCACCAAATCTCACTCCAAAACCCTAGCCTTCTTCACAAAAAATTAACCTAGCACCTTGAGGAAACTTTGGGCAGCAAAAAGAAAGAAAAATCAAGAAGTTTTCTAAGCTAGGGAAACTCTCCAACAAAGGTTAGTGACCCAACCATGAATTTTTCTTTAAATTCATGTTAAGAACTTTGAATATGTGTAAATTGCAAAGAAAAATTGTTGAATACCATTGGGATGGAAACCCTAGATTTTTGGGAGCCATGGTTAGGGTTTGATTGTGTTGAGTTTAATGAAATTAAAAGACTATCATGGCTGCCCATAATATGTATTTACTAAGTGGATTGAAGAAATGCAATGAAAATGCATGAAGGGTAATGTGTGAGTTAGGGTTTGGGGTGGAAAATTGAGATTTTGACCATGTGATGATGAAAATATGTTTAATGGTCAATTAGTGACCATTTAGTTCTGTTTAAATTAAAAATGAAGTGTGTTGAGTGATGGGATTGAGTTTGGTGTGGCTGCCATGAAAGGGACCTGCAGAATGGAGTGACCTGCAGAATTGGACTTGAGTCCAGCAGGTTTGGGCAGCCATAACTTGAATTGTAGAGGTTCAATTGGTACAAGGCCAATTGGATATGAAACTAGACACATAATGGCACAACTTTGGTGAAAAAACCATGCCCATAAAACCAAACCAAGTGGACCAAAAGCTTGGCCAAATCTGGGTGACCTACAGTCTGTTTCTGCAGAATGACCAAATGAACAGTGATTGTTTATTTGGCCATAACTCAATGTAGAAAGGTCCAAGCTAAGATATAGACCAACAACTTTCATGAAGAAACCTACCCCAAATTATGACCAGAACCTATCCAAAAATTGAGTTGCAATCACTGTTCACTACACTGTAGATATGGTTAGTCTAGAAAAATTCCAATCCGGCCAGTTGTGGTTTTTGGACCATAACTTGAGCTACAAAACTCCAAATAGAGTGATTCAAAAAAGGACTTCAACTAGAGAAACTAAGGAACAACTTTCATGTTGATCATTTTTCCAAATTCCCACTGCAAAAATGACCAATGGAACAGTAAATATAAGGTATGAAAACTGAAATTTCTGCTCAATTAACTTTAAGCTTAGAAATGGTATTGGCAACCAATACCAACAAATTTTGAATGCAAAATGTGGTATGTTGGGAGTATTAAAACCAATGTACCTATTGTTTATGCAAAAGTCAACATTTTGGTTGACTAATAAAGTGAATAGTAACACCAAAACTTGAAATTCAAAAATTGTAAAACTTAAAAGTGTAAAATGCCCTAGTATACCTAACAAGATTGGTTTGGATAGCTTGGCATGCCAATAGGTTTCTGTTAGCAGTACTACATATGGCTTCATGCCATTCTATGTTTCATGGCTTTCCCATGCCATTTTGTGACATTATAGCCTTTGGATACGTTATTGAGTTAATATACTTGGGTTTTGACCCTGATAATTATTACAGCTTGTTAGTTGTTCTGTTGCACACCGGGAGACACAATGTGACCGATGGTGTGATGGTCCGAGGTACTTAGTACCCAGTGCCAATTTACCCGTTTATCCAGTCCAGTCAATTAGTATGGGTTACTCGGGCAATGTTAATGAACCTTACCAAAATTTTACTCGTATACTAATGCAATAATACCAGAAATTAAGTCTACCCAAAAATGAAATCATATATTATGTATAATTATTTTATTCTATTTTATTTTATTTTATATTGTCACCACTAAGCAGAATTGCTTAGCTCGTCGCTTTTGCCACGCGCAGGTACTGGAGACCTAGCTGAGTAGCCTAGCAGACACCAGATAGGGTGAGCCTACAGAGCTACATCAGGAGTTTAGAGTCACCTCACATCTGCACTGCATATGGTAGGACATTAGGACTATAGGTGGCTCTTTTGTATTTTGCATTTTGTATTAGTTTGGATTATAACTATAAACTCCTGTAATTATGTATTAATGTAAATATATTAAATTTCATATTATTGAGATTTTCTGCATTATGTATGTTGATAAATGAAATGTTGAGAATTATTTGTGAATATGCTTCAAGTGAAAAAGTGAACAGAAAAGTTTTGAAAATAATATCGTGATTGAGATTGAGATTTTGGGATTGACTTGAATATATAAATAATGGAGTTTGGATTTGGAAATTATTTTGGAAGTGTTTTTAAACAGGTTTAGAAGAACTGTTTTTCCAATTTACAGCTGGCACTCTGCCGGATTTTCTATAAAATTTGCGGATAAATTCAAATTTATCAAAATTGAAAATAAATGAATTATAAAGGGATAAATTGTAATAGAAACATAAATTGGTGCTCCGGCACACTGAGTGGCATAATTGGCTCGGCTATACTGTAGACGGGTAAGGGGTGTCACATTTAGTGGTATCAGAGCATCGGTTTAGGCATTTCTGGGCCTAGATAGAGTACATACCATTGCATTGCATTTGTAAGTGTTGAGGTGACACTGATGTAGATCTGTTTGTTTTCTTATTTTGAATAGGATATGGATCCTGCTTCGCAAATAGCAGTTGATGAAGAGGTGGAGAGTCATGCTCCACCAAGGGCTGAGTCTGGGGGCAGGGGAGAACCTGCTCCACCAGCAGCTGAGGCACCTGCCCAACCTCAGTTTGCACTATTTCAACAAATGATCGAGTTTTACCGACAAATGATGGGGGCAATTCCACCACCATAACCACAGCCACAACCACCACCAGCACCACAGAAATCTCATTTGGAGAAATTGAGGAAGCATGGGGCTGTAGACTTCTTTGGGAAGAGGGAGGATGATCCCATGGCTGTAGAAAATTGGTTGGATAGAACCATCAGAGTGCTGAAACAGCTAAATTACACCCCCGAGCAGAACCTGGTGAGTGTCGTGTCCCTACTTTAGGATGAATGCATATCAGTGGTGGGACACAGTAACCAGTGAGGTGCAACCTGAACGGATCACTTGGGAATTCTTCCTCACAGAGTTCAGGAAGAAATATATTAGCAAAGTGTATTTAGAAGAGCGAAGAAGGGAATTTATCAGTCTGAGACAAAGACAGTTGTCAGTGGCTGAGTGTCACACCTTACCCCTCTTTAAGGCATAACATGATCCCGTAGTTACCTAATGAATTACCAATTTCATCTACTGATAACCCATTAAATACACTACAAGGGATTTTAAAAATTTTCTTACTTCTTTTTACATTGGTGAGCACTATTTACAGGTGTTAAAAACCTTTTTAAACTGAAGTGAAACAATTAACACATTTGGACTATTAGTAATTTTTATAAAAATTTTGGCAGAGTGTCCTCTGTATTTTGAATAAAACAGTTCTTCAGAAAACCTGTAAAAAAGCACTTCAATATTTTTCTCAACTCAATTCTACAATAATTTTTCAAAGACTGAGATAAAAGAAATATAATACAAATTTTATAAGTCAAAATAACTCATAATTTACTTTACAACTTCAATGTACAATTCTAATTTACAACTGCTCAAAACCAAGAACAATATATACATACAGTGAACATACATTACAGTACAAAATGCAAAATGTGGTATACTCAATATACCCGATGATCTCTCGCTGAATGCACTAGCAACCTAGTCTGCTGCCCTGTCCGTCTGTCTACCTGCGACAGCAATGGAAAGCTATCGCTGAGACAATGTCTCAGTGGTGCACAACATTAACCAAATACAACTTTAAATCACAATTCATAAATCATATAAATGATGGATACATAAAACCATAGTTAAATTCGAGACAATGAATGTCATAAGGAATTTAACACAATATCACAATAAATCTCAGTAATCAAAACATAGTTAAATTCAGAAGACAGTGAATGTCAATAAGAATTTAAACTCCATTTCACAAATTATCAAAGCTCACAATAATACAATTTAGTCAAATAATTTAAGAACACAGTGTTGCCAATTCATACACAACTTAAGCCATGACACAATTTTCCGATCAATGCCGCGTTGTACACCACGACAAAGCAATCACGACCTCACTAATCGAAATCAATGAGGAAGGAAGCTAGCTATATAATGGGTACTCATCCGATCACCTCAACTGGTAAACCAAAGAGGGAGAAAAATAAATGATCACAACCCTATAAATGGAGAAGGAAAATAAACGATCACAATCCCATAAATGGAGAAGGAATGATGTGATACTGTCATGCTAAGTGTGAACACAAAATCAATTCCAAACATTTCATTCAAATGTTTCGTAAGAATCCAATAAATTTCCAAAGTTATAATTTCTTTCACAAAATGGCAACACAATTCATAATTAACTTCAATTTTCACAAATCACACTAAATCAATTTTTCCACAGTTTCAAACCATTTACAATGCTTTTCAAGCAAGAAGTATCCATTCAAACACATTTCCATAATTAAAAACAATAATATACAAATAGTCATAATTTATTTCAATTAAAAAATTCAAAAGAAATAACTATTGTGCACAAACCTCTGATAACTGTCTCCTGGCCTTGACTCAGTGTTTCCTTCCCTTTCCCTGAGTCTTTGCTAACTGAGAAACACAATTTGAGGTGTTTCAGTACTCATTTAAACTGTCTCTAATGATAATACTTGATAATTAATTCATTGAATTCTATTATTTGCTTAATCACCTAATATGTAGACCCTCAATGCGTTTTAGGTAAATTAGGTTTTAATGTTACTAATATGTCACATTCGATAGTCTTTTAGGGTTGGTACATGTTACCAATTTCATTTCCATGTATACTGCGTTTTATTGCAACTTGCTGGATTCCGGGATACTAGTTTGACCTAGCCGGACGACCTAGTTCCCTCAGTTTTCGGGTTTTGATCAAAACTACAAACTTGTAGATCTATGTCTTATTGCACGCGGGGCAAAATTTCAGGTCATTCTGAGTTATGTAGACCAAGTTATGGTCATTTTACTATTGCTGGTCAAATTGCATCAAAATTGGTCACTTTAGGTCATTTTAGGTCAATTTTGGTTCGGCCAGTTTTTGGACCCGAACTTGTGCAAGCTGTTTGACTTGCTTATGGTCATTTCTGGGATTTGGTGTCTTCATAAGACTTGTAGATATAGGTCTTAACTATTCATGGTCAAAATTTCAGGTTAATTGGACTTGTTTTGAGTGAGTTATGGCCTAAACACTAACTATTGCCCAAATGGTCAATTTTCAGGCCTTAATTGCACTTAATCCGGATTTGGTCATTTTTCAAGCTATTTTGCAAGGAGAATTTTGGCAAGCTTCCTTCATGAAAGTTGGCACATTTTGTGCCTAGTTTCACCTCCAATTGGTTTCATACCAATTGGAGCTACACACTTAAGGTTCTAGGCCTAAAATACAAACTGCCCTATTGCATTTTGTTCATACTCATCAAAGATCACTTTTAACACTTACCACACTTCACATTCATGCCCATTCTGGTTTGTACCATAACCTAAACATATTTTACCACATATTGTTGATCATTTTGGCAGCTTACAATCACATTCAACATACACCATAAAGTGCAGAATTTGTCAAACTCAATTACAATAATTTAATCACCTATTCATGCTCATTTACTTGTCCAACCTCACACCATCACACATATACCCAAGCTGCCCTAACAACTATCACAATTCAACATTAATATTCCATAATCCAAACATGAAATAACATCCTTATGGTTCACCAAACTAGACTGCCGATTCATGCATTTACATTCCATTAATTTCCAAGCTTCAAATTTCAAATACACATTCACATATACTAAGTATACATCACCCAAATAATTTCCTACACACATAAACATTTAATCAATCCTTTAATCCGCCATTTACAAGCAAAAATAAACTGTCTTCAAGGAGTTCCCATGGCTACCAAAAGTACACATCCCCCTTTAAACATCAAACCTTAAAAATCTCTCCATAAATCAAACACCCATAACATCCTTACAAACTTTAATAAAACAATACTCAAAAACACAAACTTACCTATTGATGAGGCTTGTTAAATCTTTCCCAAACTCCCTTGATTTTAGTATCTACTTCTTCCTTCTGAGGTGGGGATCAAAATTAGTGAAGAAACTTTGGTGTTTGGAAGTGGAAATGGAGGAGATTTGGAAGCTTCACACAATTCGGCTATGGAGGATTTGATGGAATTCATTTCGGCATGGGAGGAGGAATGAAGATGATGAAGTGTTTAGTGGGTTTATACCTGCCCACTTAAGGATTATTTTAACCCCATAGTGCTCCACTTACCATAGGATAATGATATAATATGTTAAATGTGTTAATTACTCAATTTGAATCCCATTTTTGCTATTTACATTAGGTACCCCTAATTTAATTTTTCATTATATTTTCCAAGTGTAATATCATGTATTTTCAATGAAAATTTAGGTCAAAAGACAACTCGGGGTGTCAAATGACCACAATGCCCCTGTTCGGGTTACATTCCCGATTTTTCGGTAACATCGGGTTTTGTGAGTTTTTCGATTTCTCACCTTTCTTTGCACTAACTAATTAATTTTTCTTTGATATTTCTAATGATATTTATACTTCAATTGATGTCTCTTTAAGTCTTAAAAATATTTTTCAGGGTTCCCCGCGGTCCAGGGCTAGTCAACGGTCCACGCCGCGACTTACCGGTGCGGTCACCCATCGATAGGGTTCTCGGCTCGCTTAACTTGGTTGCATTTCTTTGCTATTATTTTTCCTTTGTTTTTCTTGTATTTTCTTTTCTTGTATTTCGTTATTTTATGTCTCCTCACTCATATCGAAGTGTGTTCTAGGCATCCTAGCTGTCCGGACAACACAGGTCACCGGAACAGTAGAACGCACTACCGAACATAGGGGTGTTACACTGAGTATGAGCGTGAGTTTGTTAGACTGAGCAAATATGGGAGAGAGATAGTCCCTACAGAGGCAGAGAGGTGCCAAAGGTTTAAAGAAGGGCTCAACGACAACATCAATGTCATGATCACAGCATTGGAGATCACAAATTTTGTTAAGCTAGTGGATGCTACATCAAAAGTGGAAAGAGTCCGAATCAATGAACAAAATAGAAGGGAAAGACAGCAGAAGAGGGGTCCGGGTCAGTCCAGTACATTTTCTGCTCCTAGTAAGAAGAGTAAGGGTCCTCCTGCTCAGAGTTCAGCACCACCACAGTGAAGGAACGGAAGCGTGAAAAACACAAGATTATACCATTGAATTCAAAAATTTTCACCTAGGGTCACATGCACCATGCAAGATTTATTTTTATCTATTTGATTTCAATAATAAACAACATATTAAAACTCTTTTAATATGTTTTTGGATCTGTATTTGCCATTTAAGATTTATAATTAATCAGATTAATTTTAGAACCCTAGATTAAATCAAGAACGATTACACTAACCTCTTGATGTCTTTGCCGTGTGCGCCTTTGAAATTCGTCTTCAGGACACCAGATGTTGTCCCTCTAGCTTGTCCACACCAAGAACACCTATGGCAGCCCTTGAATAGCTTCTAAAGCTTTTTCTATTAATTAGAAAATCAAGTTCTGCCTTTTAAGAGATTAAAGATGTAAACAGGACACTAGAAACAATTTATAGTGTTCTTAATTCAAGAGATTGATGGCTAATCTCTTTGAATTGATGAGAGATGAAGAAGAATGGCTGGAGAGGCTCAAAGTGGCGTGACAATTGAGAGGAGAGGCTGCTGGTTATGTTTTCTTTTCATAACCACACTTAAATAGCTAGGTTAACACATTAAACCCTAGCCACATGTCACCTTTTGATTAGCTCTAGGTTTAAGTGACCCAATCACATTGTGCCAAGTGTCAAACCTATATTTAATCTTGATTTTAATCATCTTACATGATTAAAAAAAAAAAAAAAAAAAACATTTGGCAAGCTTATGTGTTATGCCATGTGTCACCATCTCATGGTGCCACGTGTCACACTGTGAAATGACCAAAATGCCCCTGTGTCTTAATTTTGAGTTCTTAACCCAAAATAATTATTTTCTTCTTCTAATTAATTTATATCAAATATAAATTAATTAATTAATCTCTATTAATTAATTTCTCATCAATTAAATTCATATTTAAACACTTTAAATATAAATTTAATTTATACTACACATCCAATAATCTAGATTTGGTTTCAAGTCATGCTAGGGACTTTGCAATTTAATTGCAAACCAAATCTATTTAATTAATCAATTAAACTCTTTAATTAATTAATTAAATCATATTTAAATAGGTGATAACTTGTGTATGTGTGTGACTTACTAGGCTCATCACTAATTGGCAATGAGACATGATATCAACTCTTAATATCATCAGAACTCTTTCTTACCATAAATGATTTCTCTAAATCATTTTATGAACCTCATAGACCATGGTTAACACCTAGCATAGCATGCCATGGCCACCCAATTAGTAATAAGGTTTACCTTAAATGAACCTATAATCATATGTTACCATGCACTAGAATCTCTCTGTTACAAAATCCCAACTCAAGCTGGAGTCATGGTTTATGTCAAACTCCATTTGCTATGAATATTATGTTCTCTTTTAATTCCAGTTCTTGATTAAAAGATTTTTCTCATCGTAAACTCTTTTACGAATAAATCTATCTGTCTGGCCAGAACTTGAAATATAAAGAACAATTAAATGAACATAGGATTTTAACTCTATTTACTTAGAGGAACAGATTCCATCTTGATCAACACCTACCTCCATATATAACTAGTAGGAACCAACAGATGCCCATATACCCATACACAATACAAGTATGAAAGCAGTATCAAACTCAAACTACCTATATACAAGATAACTATGCTATCTCAGGTCTAAAGATTATATGCACTGATATGATTTATGACAAAACATTGACAAGAGTAAACTCCATGTGCTTGTCATAAGTGTCACTGGTTCGGCCTACTTATCATTTATAAGTGCCTATCAAGTTTGTTATATGGCATGAGACTCACCATTCCATCTTATTTATATCTCATATAAATAACTTGGGAACAAACATGAATACAATCTTTCTGGATAAGTCATGTCCTTATTATGAAGTATCCTTGATTGTGAACCTATTTATGATACTTTGTGCTAGAAATATTGTCACTCATATTCTTAACAACTTAAGAATAATATTTCTAACAAAATATCAATGGACCTTTTCTATTACACATAAATATATTATGTAAACGGAAAAGTGGAAATGCCTTTTATTAATAAAATATATACAAGATACATACTAAATGATATGCTCTAGGGCATACTACTAACAATCTCCCACTAGCACTAGAGCCATTCATTACAATACCTTAGACCCATCTTCTCAAGATGTCAGTCTAGCGAGATTGTGACAAAGGCTTAGTGAATGAATCACCGGATTTTCACCGATGCTATTTTCTGCATGGTCGTATTGCCTTGCCCAACTATATCTCTGATAATATGGTAGTGCCTTTCTATGTGTTTGGATTTTGGTGAGACCTTAGTTCCTTAGCCTATATGACTGCTCCATTGTTGTCACAGTGTAATGGAACTGCTGACTCAATGGAAGGAACTCATGTAAGTTACATCACGAACTTCTTCATCCAAACGACTTCTTTTGCAACATCGATGCAACAATATACTCGACCTCGATGAGTGGAATCGTAGTCGTGCTCTGTTCGGAACTCTTCCAACCGATCGCACCTCCATTACAAATGAACACATATCCAGAGGTAGACTTTCTATCATCGATATCGATTGGAAATCGAATCGGTATAACCATCCAATTGCAAGTCTCCACCTCCATAAATCAAGAATAAATCCTTAATTCTTCTCAAGTACTTAAGGATATTCTTGTGACTATCGATGTTCCAAACCTGGATTGGATTGATACCGCTAGTCAAACTAACAAAGATATGCGATATCCGGCCTAGTACACAACATTGCATACATTAAACTTCCAATAGCCAAGCATATGAATCTGCCATCTTATCTCTTTCTTGAGTGTCTTTGGAGACATCTCTTTAGAAAGGTGGATACCATGTCTCACTTGGTAACAATCCTCTCTTGGAATCAAGCATGTTAAACCTTTTTAACACCTTTTCCAAGTATAGACTTTGGGATAAACCAATTATTCTTTCGCTCTATCTCTATAGATGCGAATCCCAAGAATATAGGTTGCCTCCCTAAGTCTTTCATGGAGAATGTATTTGACAACCATACCTTTATAGTCGTCAACATACCGTATCATTACCCATCAACGAGATGTCATCCACATATAAGACAAGGAAAGTGATAGCACTGTCACTAACCTTCTTATATACACATGGCTCATCCTCATTTTTTATAAAACCAAAAGATTTAATGGCTTCATCAAAATGAATGTTCCAACTCCTCGAAGCTTGTTTCAACCCATAAATGGATCGCTTTAGCTTGCATACCTTGGACCCATCTTGGGATTCACATCCCTTCGGTTGTTCCATGACAATGTTTTCTTCAATGTCTCCATTGAGAAAAGTCATTTTGACATCCATCCGCCAAATCTCATAATCATAGTATGCCTATTGCTAATAAAATCCTAATTGATTTAAGCATGGCAACAAAGTAGAAAGTCTCCTCATAGTCTATTCCTTGCCTTTGGCGAAACCCTTTCACTACTAGCCTTGCCTTATAGGTCTCTACCTTTCCATCAGAACCAATTTTCTTCTTGAAAACCCATTTGTTCCCTATAGGTACAATACCTTGGTGGGTCAACAAGATCCCAAACTTGATTCTTATACATGGAATCAATCTCGATTTCATAGCATCAATCCATTTTGAAGAGTCTATATCCGATATAGCTTCTTCATAGGTAAGTGGATCATCCCCATGATCTACTTCTTCATGAGTAGACAACTCTTGTTCTTCTTCATGAAGAAAACCATATCTCATTTGGTGGGTGAGATACCTGGTTGTTCTACGAGGAACAGTGTAGATGTTTCATCAACGGGTATAGGTTGACTAGATGGATCTATATCCATCGATGCATGGTTGGTCGAATTCTCCAATTCTAACTCTATTTGCCTTCCTTTGCCTCCTTCTTGAACAAACTGTTGTTCAAGAAATGTGGCATCTCTACTTATCACAACCTTTGTGAAGTAGGCAAATAAAAATAATATCCAAAACTATCTTTTGGATATCCAACAAATCGACCTTTTACGATCCGGTCTCCAATTTATCGGTGTTGACTTTTTGATATAAGTGGACAACCCCAAATCTTAACATGCTTAAGACTTGGTTTTATTCCATGCCATATCTCATAAGGTGTGGAAGAAACGATTTTGATGGAATCCTATTCGAATATATAAAGTCGATTCTAGTGCAAATCCCCAAAAGGAGATTGGCATATCAGTATAGCTCATCATACAACGTACCATCTCCAAAAGGGTACGATTTCTCCTTACAGATACACCATTCACCGTGTGGTGTTCTGGAGGAGTCACCGAGAAACAATGCCATGCTCTCTCAAGTATTCATCAAATTCAAGACTCAAATATTCACCTCCACGATCCGATCGAAGAGCTTTAATATTTTTCTGTTTGATTTTCTACTTGATTTAAATTCTTTGAACTTTTCAAAGGATTCATGTTTGTATTTGATCAAATACAAATACCCAAACCTTGATTTATCATCAGTAAAGGTAATAAAATAATGAAAACCCCTTCTAGCCATTTCTTTAAACGGACCACATACATCACTATGTATTAGTTCCAAAATATTTTTAGCTCTTAGCCCTTGTCCAACAAAGGGTAATCTAGTCATTTTTGCCTTGAAGGCAAGATTCACAAGTTGGAGTAGGCTCAGAGCCCAATGAGGATAAAATCCCCATTTTCTCCAATTTTGTAATCCTATCTTCTGCAACATGACATAACCTTAAGTGCCAAATATATTTTGAACTTGAGTTGGTTTTCACCATGGCATTGCATTCATTTAGATTGCTTTACTCGCGGTGGAAACACTTTCATCGACAATGGAAACACTTTCCTGTTGGCAATGGAAACACTTTCCTGTTGGCAGTGGAAACACTTTCCTTTGCCTTCATCAGCTTTAGTCTTCCTTTTCTGTTTAGCTATTTTCTTGGAAGGACCAGGAATCTGAGGTTTCTTTTTCTTATTGCCCTTCTTCTTGTTGGACTTTCCAGCAGAAGAAGATGCAACCAAAGCTACCTCTTTTCCTTTATTGCCTGGCATATTCTTTTGGGCAATAACCAGCATGTTGAGTAATTCAGCTAAAGTGCATTCCTGTTTAGTCATATGGAAATTTGTTACAAAATTCCCAAAAGACTCGTGAAGGGATGAAGGATTAAATCCGTTTGTAGTTGGAAACCCATGTTGAAGTCAAGATGTTCCAAGCTGCTCAATCACCGAATCATCTTGTGGACATGATCCCCAACATTACATCCCTCGGACATCCTCATACGGAATAGTTGTCTAGATATCTCATACCTAGCATTCTCTTTGTGCTCACCATACAACTCTTGTAGGTGAAGGAGGATCTCACTTGCACTGCATGTTCTCATGTTGCTTCTGTAACTCATTACTCATGGAAGCAAACATTTAACACTTAGCTCTCATATCATGCTCCTTCCACTTGTCCAAAGTTTCATATTCCTCTTAAGTGGCCTCTGGAGGTAAGGGACCAGGAACATTTGAATCTAGAACATATCCTATATGTTCAAGGTTCAAGACAAGTTTCAAATTTCTTAGCCAATCGCATGATTAGGTCCTGTCAACTGTTGTGATCAAGTATGCTTGCAAGGATATTGGATGGTGGTGGTTGTTTTGTGCTCATTTTTATCGAGAAAATTAACTGAGAAAATAACCAGATTAATTAGTAAATGTATCATGTAATTAACCAAAATGATTATGGTCTTTTAATCAAATTGGTCCTCCCACTAACTTAGCGAATCCTACACTTCCAAAGTAGAAAACGGAAATCCTAGTTGGATGGATTTCTAGTGGGTGATTGAATTCTTATAATTCTATTGATCATCCTCAGGTACATCCATTATTGGAATTACAATAAACTATAAGTGAGCAACTCCTTGCCCATCACATCTCATGTGAGGTTCAATCCTTTTGCTAGCCCCTAATGCTCAAAATCTCAGGTACATCCAATATTGACTTATCTTGCATTAGTTAAGTTGATCCCATTGAGCCAGTAATTATGCAAATAATTTTAATGTCCTCAGGTACATCCAATATTGGCCACCAAACCATTTACATATTTACAACATCTCATGCTTAACAATTATTCTTAAGAAAATCTCTTAAATTAATTGCATCTCATGCAACTATTTAAAATTTCTTAAAATAATTGCCCCAATGGAGGGCTTATGTTATAATTACTTTAATTATAGCATTTCTAACTTAATCATTTGTTTGGAAGATTTTATGGTCATTCTAATTACTATTAAGGTCTCACTTTGCACATTATCCATTTAGCATGCATATATCATATAATTGCATACATTCCCATACATCTCATGCATTCATGGATAAGCAGTAAATATGGTATGATCATGGACTTTCTAAGGGATTCAATTCTGAGCCACCAAGAATTGAATCAGGGCATTCCTAGGTGCATTTCATTCATTCATTTTACAAGAGTTGCTGAAGGAGTACATAATCAACACTTGATCTTGAATTCCTCCCACTGGTCCCACCAATGCTCTTGACCTCCTTGAACTTCTTGCAATCCAATATTACATAGTAATCCTTGGCATACCAAGACGAATTTACAAGAACTTAAATAAATGAAATTACAACCCAAAAATATTATAAACTTAATAATACATGCCCAAAATAAATTAAAATAAATTAATTAATTTACAATCCCAAAGAAACATAAAAGAAATAAATCCAATCACATTGGTCTTTTATAGTCCATGATCATCCATCATGCATATCACTATTTAACAATTAAATAAAACATACATACTTAAATTAAATTGAATATCTCATATTCAACTTAAAAATCCAGATTTGAATATGATTCAAATAAATTTAAAAACTCAGATTTGAATCTCATTCAAACAAATTTAAAAATTCAGATTTGAATCACATTCAAACAACTTCAAAAATTCAGATTTGAATCACATTCAAACATTTTTTAAAAAATCAGATTTGAATCACATTCAAATATTTTTTAAAAAATCAGATCTGAATTTTATTGATTCAATTTTAAAAAATCAGATTTAAATATGATTCAAACAACTTTAAAAATTCAGATTTGAATCACATTCAAACAATTTTTTAAAATTATGATTTGAATCATAATTTAATTGTGTGATTAAAACAACTAATTAAACACTTTAATTAGTCAAAGAATAGGCCTTAGATCATACAACAATTGCAGAATTAAAAGCCAAACCTTGAACCACCCATGGAACCATTGTTGCCGCCACCAATGGTGGCTCCACCATGTGTGCCGCCACACCTCATGATCCAACCAGCAATGAATCTCTTGATCTCATGATCAAACACACAATTAAATTATATAATCAACAATCTAAATGGCAAATATAGTGGCTCTGATACCAATTGAAGGAACGGAAGCGTGAAAAACACAAGATTATACCATTGAATTCAAAAATTTTCACCTAGGGTCACATGCACCATGCAAGATTTATTTTTATCTATTTGATTTCAATAATAAACAACATATTAAAACTCTTTTAATATGTTTTTGGATCTGTATTTGCCATTTAAGATTTTAAAATTAATCAGATTAATTTTAGAACCCTAGATTAAATCAAGAACGATTACACTAACCTCTTGATGTGTGCAGCGTGTCTGCGCCTTTGAAATCGTCTTGAGGACACGGATGTTGTCCCTCTAGCTTGTCCACACCAAGAACACCTATGGCAGCCCTTGAATAGCTTCTAAAGCTTTTTCTATTAATTAGAAAATCAAGTCCTGCCTTTTAAGAGATTAAAGATGTAAACAGGACACTAGAAACAATTTATAGTGTTCTTAATTCAAGAGATTGATGGCTAATCTCTTTGAATTGATGAGAGATGAAGAAGAATGGCTGGAGGCTCAAAGTGGCGTGACAATTGAGAGGAGAGGCTGCTGGTTATGTTTTCTTTTCATAACCACACTTAAATAGCTAGGTTAACACATTAAACCCTAGCCACATGTCACCTTTTGATTAGCTCTAGGTTTAAGTGACCCAATCACATTGTGCCAAGTGTCAAACCTATATTTAATCTTGATTTTAATCATCTTACATGATTAAAAAAAAAAAAAAACATTTGGCAAGCTTATGTGTTATGCCATGTGTCACCATCTCATGGTGCCACGTGTCACGCTGTGAAATGACCAAAATGCCCCTGTGTCTTAATTTTGAGTTCTTAACCCAAAATAATTATTTTCTTCTTCTAATTAATTTATATCAAATATAAATTAATTAATTAATCTCTATTAATTAATTTCTCATCAATTAAATTCATATTTAAACACTTTAAATATAAATTTAATTTATACTACACATCCAATAATCTAGATTTGGTTTCAAGTCATGCTAGGGACTTTGCAATTTAATTGCAAACCAAATCTATTTAATTAATCAATTAAACTCTTTAATTAATTAATTAAATCATATTTAAATAGGTGATAACTTGTGTATGTGTGTGACTTACTAGGCTCATCACTAATTGGCAATGAGACATGATATCAACTCTTAATATCATCAGAACTCTTTCTTACCATAAATGATTTCTCTAAATCATTTTATGAACCTCATAGACCATGGTTAACACCTAGCATAGCATGCCATGGCCACCCAATTAGTAATAAGGTTTACCTTAAATGAACCTATAATCATATGTTACCATGCACTAGAATCTCTACATTACAAAATCCCAACTCAAGTGGAGTCATGGTTTATGTCAAACTCCATTTGCTATGAATATTATGTTCTCTTTTAATTCCAGTTCTTGATTAAAAGATTTTCTCATCAGAAACTCTTTTCTGAATAAATCTATCTGTCCTGGCCAGGAACTTGAAACATCAAGAACAATTAAATGAACATAGGATTTTAACTCTATTTACTTAGAGGAACAGATTCCATCTTGATCAACACCTACCTCCATAAATAACTAGTAGGAACCAACAGATGCCCATATACCCATACGGTACAAGTATGAAAGCGATATCAAACTCAAACTACCTATATACAAGATAACTGTGCTATCTCAGGTCTAAAGATTATATGCACTGATATGATTTATGACAAAACATTGACAAGAGTAAACTCCATGTGCTTGTCATAAGTGTCACTGGTTCGGCCTACTTATCATTTATAAGTGCCTATCAAGTTTGTTATATGGCATGAGACTCACCATTCCATCTTATTTATATCTCATATAAATAACTTGGGAACAAACATGAATACAATCTTTCTGGATAAGTCATGTCCTTATTATGAAGTATCCTTGATTGTGAACCTATTTATGATACTTTGTGCTAGAAATATTGTCACTCATATTCTTAACAACTTAAGAATAATATTTCTAACAAAATATCAATGGACCTTTTCTATTACACATAAATATATTATGTAAACGGAAAAGTGGAAATGCCTTTTATTAATAAAATATATACAAGATACATACTAAATGATATGCTCTAGGGCATACTACTAACACACAGGGTCAGGGTCAGTCTCAGGGGCCCAGACCACAGTTCACACCTAGGAGAGGCTAGTCCAAACCATCAATGGGCAGCTCTCCAGGGACAGCGTTTAGGGGACTAGCCCCTTCATCTTCTGCTTGTTAGTACTGTCAGAAGTGGCATAAGGGGGAATGTTGGCGAGTGACCGGTGCATGCTTCTGGTGTGGATCGACAAAACACCAGATCAAGAATTGTTCGAAGAGGACTACTACTATTGCTCCAACACAAACTGACAGATCTGCTCCTGCACCACAAAGGGGTAGGAAGCCCGGTAAACCTGAGGCAGCTGGTCCATTACTGAAGCCTGCATCCGAGTCAGCTGAGAGGCCAGACACTAGAATACCAGCCAGGGCCTATGCCATCAGAGCTCAGGAGGAGCAATATGCCCCGGACATCATCAGGGGTATGTTTTCCCTCTACAACACTTCTGTGCATGCATTGGTGGATCCAGGATCCACTCACTCCTACATTTGCATCAAACTACCCATAGAGAGGGGAGTTCCAGTAGAGGAGTGTGATCAAGATATTCTGGTCACAAATCCACTAGGCCACAGTGTGGTAGTGAATAAAGTGTATAAAGGCTACCCATTGAGGATTCAGGGGTATGAATTCTCGGCAGACCTAATTGAGTTACCCTTCCACGAGTTTGACGTGATTTTGGGAATGGACTGGTTGTCACGTCATCAGGCAATAGTTGATTGCAAATTAAAGAGGATTTCTCTGAAAACTTCTGAGGGTAATGAGATCACTATTGTGGGTGAAAGGACAGATTTCCTGTCCAATGTTATCTCAGCCACGGTTGCAAGAAGATTGATGAGAAAATGCTGTTAAGCTTACCTAGTGCACATGGTTGATACTAGGCAAGCTAAGCCGAATCTGTGTGATATACCCACAGTGAGAGACTTCCCAGATGTATTTCCTGAAGAGTTGCCTGGTTTACCACCAGAAAGGGAAGTCGAGTTTGCTATTGAGGTAATGCCGAGTACAACACCCATTTCCATTGCTCCTTATAGGATGGCACCCACTGAATTGAGGGAGTTGAAAACTCAGTTGCAAGAGTTGCTTGATAAGGGGTTCATACGCCCCAGTGTGTCACCATGGGGAGCTCCGGTGCTATTTGTGAAGAAGAAGGATGGAACCTTGAGATTGTGTATTGATTACCAGCAGTTGAACAAAGTAACTGTGAAGAATAAATATCCATTGCCCAGAATTGACGATCTGTTTGATCAGTTGAAAGGAGCCGGTGTATTTTCAAAAATTGATCTCAGATCAAGGTATCATCAGTTGAGGGTAAAGGATGCAGATGTGTCAAAAACTGCATTCAGAACCCGATATGGGCACTATGAATTTCTTGTGATGCCGTTTGGGTTAACAAATGCACTAGCAGCATTTATGGACCTTATGAACCGTATCTTCCATTTATACTTAGATCGGTTTGTAGTGGTCTTTATTGATGATATTCTGGTGTATTCCAAGACCAGGGAAGAACATGATGAATATTTGAGGATTGTTTTGCAAACCCTGCGAGAAAAGAAGCTGTATGCTAAGTTGTCCAAGTGTGACTTCTGGATGAGTGAGATCTCTTTCCTTGGACACATAGCATCAGCTGAGGGGATTAGAGTGGATCCCAAAAAGATAGAAGCAGTGATAGAATGGAAGCCTCCCATAAATACAACTGAGGTCAGAAGTTTCTTGGGGCTAGCTGGGTATTACAGAAGATTTGTGAAGGGGTTCTCTCTTATAGCAGCTCCAATGACCAAGTTGTTGCACAATAATGTGAAATTTGGCTGGAACGACAAGTGCCAAGCCAGTTTTGAGAGGTTGAAGGCTATGTTGACAGAAGCACCAGTGTTAACACAGTCAGTGTCGGGAAAAGACTTTGTGGTCTACAGTGATGCCTTGCATAATGGGCTAGGGTGTGTGTTGATGCAAGAGGGGAAAGTGGTAGCCTATGCTTCCAGGCAGTTAAGGCCACATGAATATAACTACCCTACTCATGACCTGGAGTTAGCAGCAATTATCTTCGCACTGAAGATATGGAGGCATTATTTATATGGTGAAAAATGCTACATCTATACGAACCACAAGAGCCTAAAATACTTGGCAACCCAGAAGGAGCTCAACCTCAGGCAGAGGCGATGGATTGAGTTCCTGAAGGACAATGATTGTGTGATTGATTATCATTCTGGGAAGGAAAATGTAGTTGGTGATGCTTTAAGCAGGAAGTCCATCACAGCTTTAAAATCACTCAATGCCTATCTGTCCTTAGCTCAAGATGTAGCTATTTTTGCTGAGTTACAAGTGAGGCCAACCCTGCTAAAGCACATACAAGATGGGCAGAGGGCAGATGAAAAACTAATGGCCATTGTGGGAAAAATTCCTGAGGGGAAGGAAACTGAATATGAGGTGAAAGTAGATGGGTGTCTATACTAGAGAGGAAGAGTGTGTGTACCAGATGATGGGGAACTGAAGACTAGTATTCTGAAAGAAGCACACGCTAGTGTTTATGCTATGCACCCGGGGAGCACAAAAATGTATAATGATTTGAAGCCTCATTATTGGTGGCCTGGTATGAAGGGGGATATAGCTGACTATGTGACTAAGTATTTAACATGTCAGCAAGTTAAAGCAGAACATAAAGTTCCATCAGGATTGCTACAGCCTATAAGCATACCTGAATGGAAATGGAACCGGGTCACTATGGATTTTCTTAGTGGTCTGCCTCTCACCTGAAAGAAGCATGATGCAGTGTGGGTGATAGTAGATAGATTGACGAAGTCAGCGCATTTTCTAGCAGTTAGGACTGACTACTCACTAGAGAAGCTAGCAGAATTGTATATCAGTGAGATAGTTATACTGCATGGAATCCCACTTTCCATCATATCTGATAGAGACCTAAGGTTTTCATCGAGATTCTGGAAAAAGTTGCAAGAAGCCTTGAGCACACAACTCCGTTTTAGCACGACTTTTCTTCCCTAGACGGATGGACAGTCAGAATGAGTAATCCAGGTAAACCTAAGAACTAATTGAATTCTCGCAATTAATAAATTGAAATGATAGTAACAATGTGAATTATGTGATAGATCCTGGAGGATATGCTAAGGAGTTGTGTTATTGAGTTTGAGGGGAGCTGGGATAGATACCTCCCACTGGCAGAATTCACATATAACAATAGCTACTAAGCTAGCATTCAGATGGCTCCGTATGAAGCACTGTATGGGAGGAAATGTAGAACCCCAGTATGTTGGATTGAATTGGGCGAAGATAAGCCGGTAGGACAAGACCTGGTGAAACAGACTGAGGAGAAAGTGAAGATAATCAAGCTAACCTGAAGGTTGCCTCAGATAGACAGAAATCATATGCCGACTTGAAGAGAAAAGAGATAGAGTATGCAGTTGGCGATAAAGTGTTTCTCAAAGTCTCACCGTGGAAGAAAGTACTGAGGTTTGGGAGAAAGGGTAAGTTAAGCCCTAGGTTCATTGGCCCATATGAAGTCATTGAACGTGTGGGACCAGTGGCCTATTGGCTAGCTTTACCTCTAGAACTGGATAAAATTCACAATGTGTTCCATGTTTCTATACTGGGAAGATATCGCTCAGACCCTTCACATGTCATTTCTATGGAAGAGATTGAAGTCCAACCGGACTTGACATATACAGAAGAACCTATACAGATCCTAGCTCGAGAAGTGAAGGAACTGAGAAATAAACAAATTCCACTGGTGAAAGTGCTTTGGAGGCACCACAACACTGAAGAGGCAACTTGGGAAAGTGAAGAGATGATGAGGCAACAGTTCCCTCAACTGTTTGCATCAGGTAAATTTTGAGGACGAAATTTTTTTTAGAGGGGAAGAGTTGTAACATCCTCATTTTAGCTAGTCCATACAGCTTACTGTTCTGGTGACCAGTGTCGGTCCAGACAGCTAGAACGTTCAAAAAAAAATATTTAAACTAAAATAAGGAACCAAAAATTAACTCAAATATTAATAAGAAAAAAAATTAGGAAAAATTATAAAATAATTTTTGGGACTCCATAGAGGTTCTTATGGCATTAGAATGCCAAGAAAATATTTAGAAAAAATTTTCAATCGGTACAGACAATTTTGGCCCGTTAAGCCAAACGGAGGGCATTTTGGTCATTTCGTCTTTAGAGATGATTTTTGGCCAACTTGTCCAATTAATTAAATAATTTATATAATATAAAATATAAATAAATATTGTCAAAAATTTAATTGCAATTAAATATGCAAAAAATGGAGAGGAAATGAAAGAAAATGGATTTATGGCATCATCATGATGTCATTAAAACTCACCCAACCAAACCAATCTTGACACATGGCATAAACATATATAAAAGAGGTAAAATGGGCTGGAAAAAGAAAGAAAAATCAGTTGCTTCTTCAACCTTTGGAGCAGCCAAAAACGTGGAGAGAGAGAGAGGAAGGAAAAACTCCATTAAAGCTCACCCAAGCTCCCAACCTCACCAAATCTCACTCCAAAACCCTAGCCTTCTTCACAAAAAATTAACCTAGCACCTTGAGGAAACTTTGGGCAGCAAAAAGAAAGAAAAATCAAGAAGTTTTCTAAGCTAGGGAAACTCTTCAACAAATGTTAGTGACCCAACCATGAATTTTTCTTTAAATTCATATTAAGAACTTTGAATATGTGTAAATTGCAAAGAAAAATTGTTGAATACCATTGGGATGGAAACCCTAGATTTTTGGTAGCCATGGTTAGGGTTTGATTGTGTTAAGTTTAATGAAATTAAAAGGCTATCATGGCTGCCCATAATATGTATTTACTAAGTGGATTGAAGAAAAGCAATGAAAATGCATGAAGGGTAATGTGTGAGTTAGGGTTTGGGGTGGAAAAATGGGATTTTGACCATGTGATGATGAAAATATGTTTTAATGGTTAATTAGTAACCATTTATTTCTGTTTAAATTAAAAATGAAGTGTGTTGAGTGATGGGATTGAGTTTGGTGTGGCTGCCATGAAAGGGACCTGCAGAATGGAGTGACCTGCAGAATTGGACTTGATTCTAGCAGGTTTGGGCAGCCATAACTTGAATTGTAGAGGTTCAATTGGTACAAGGCCAATTGGACATGAAACTAGACACATAATGGCATAAGTTTGGTGAAGAAACCATGCCCATAAAACCAAACCAAGTGGACCAAAAGCTTGGCCAAATCCGGGTGACCTGCAATCTGTTTCTGCAGAATGACCAAATGAACAGTGATTGTTCATTTGGCCATAACTCAATGTAGAGAGGTCCAATTGACCTGAAATTTTACCAGAAACAAGCTAAGATATAGACCAACAACTTTCATGAAGAAACTTACCCCAAATTATGACCAGAACCTATCCAACAATGGAGTTGCATTCACTATTCAGCACTATAGATATGATCAGTCTAGAAAAATTCCAATCCGGCCAGTTGTGATTTTTGGACCATAACTTGAGCTAAAAAACTCCAAATGGAGTGATTCAAAAAAGGAAATTCAACTAGACAAAATAAGAAACAACTTTTATGTTGATCATTTTGCCAAATTCCCACTGCAAAAATGACTAATGGAACAGAAAATATAAGGTATGAAAACTGAAATTTCTGCTCAATTAACTTTAAGCTTAGAAATGGTATTGGCAACCAATACCAACAAATTTTGAATGAAAAATGTGGTATGTTGGGAGTATTAAAACCAATGTACCTATTGTTTATGCAAAAGTCAACATTTTGGTTGACTAATGAAGTGAATAGTAACACCAAAACTTGAAATTCAAAAATTGTAAAACTTAAAAGTGTAAAATGCCCTAGTATACCTAACAAGATTGGTTTGGATAGCTTGGCATGCCAATAGGGTTCTGTTAGCAGTACTGCATATGGCTTCATGCCATTCTGTGTTTCATGGCTTTCCCATGCCATTCTGTGACATAATAGCCTTTGGCTATGTTATTGAGTTAATATACTTGGGTTTTGACCCTGATAATTATTACAGCTTATTAGCTGTTCTGTTGCGCACCGGGAGACACAATGTGACCGATGGTGTGATGGTCCGAGGTACTTAGTACCTAGTGCACCTAGTGCCAGTTTACCTGTTTATCCAGTCCAGTCAATTAGTATGGGTTACTCGGGCAATGTTAATGAACCTTACCAAAATTTTAATCGTATAATAATGCAATAATACCAGAAATTAAGTCTACCCAAAAATGAAATCATGCATTCTGCATAATTATTTTATTCTATTTTATTTTATTTTATATTGTCACAACTAAGTAGAATTGCTTAGCACGTCGCTTTTGCCACACGCAGGTACTGGAGACCTAGCTGGGGAGCCCAGTAGACACCAGATAGGGTGAGCCTACAGAGCTGCATCAGGAGTTCAGAGTCACCTCACATCTGCACTGCATATGGTAGAACATTAGGACTCTAGGTGGCTCTTTTGTATTTTGCATTTTGTATTAGTTTGGATTGTAACTATAAACTCCTGTAATTATGTATTAATGTAAATATATGAAATTTCATATTATTGAGATTTTCTACATTATGTATGTTGATAAATGAAATGTTGAGAATTATTTGTGAATATGCTTCAACTTATGAAGTGAACAGAAAAGTTTTGAAAATAATATCGTGATTGAGATTGAGATTTTGGGATTGACTTGAATATATATATAATGGAGTTTGGATTTGGAAATTATTTTGGAAGTGTTTTTAAACAAGTTTAGAAGAACTGTTTTTCTAATTTACAGCCGGCACTCTGCCGGATTTTCTGTAAAATTTGGGGATAAATTCAGATTTATCAAAATTGAAAATAAATGAATTATAAAAGGATAAATTGTAATAGAAACATAAATTGGTGCTCCAGCACACTGAGTGGCATAATTGGCTCAGCTACACTGTAGACGAGTAAGGGGTGTCACACCTGAAGTCACTGCTCTTAACACTGTAGATTTGGTCAGTCCAGAAATTCTGGAAAAATTTCAATCCGGCCAGTTGTGGTTTTTGGGCCATAACTTGAGTTACAAAACTCCAAATGGAGTGATTCAAAAAAGTAAATGCAACTAGACAAAATAAGGAACAACTTTCATGTTGATCAATTTGCCAAATTCCCACTATAAAAATGACTAATGGAATAGTAAATACAAAGCATGAAAACTGAAAATTCTGTCCAATTAACATTAAATTTAGAAATGGTATTGGCAATCAATACCAACAAGTTTAGAATGCAAAATGTGGTATGTTGGGAGTATTAAAACCAATGTACCTATTGTTCATGTAAAAGTCAACATTTTGTTAACTAATGAATTGAATAGTAACACTAAAACTTGAATTTCAAAAATTGTGAAACTTAAAAGTGTAATATGCCCTAGTATACCTAGCAAGATTGGTTTGGATAGGTTGGCATGCCAATAGGGTTCTGTTAGCAGTACTGCATATGGCTTCATGCCATTCTGTGTTTCATTGCCTCCCATGCCATTCTGTGACATAATAACCTTTGGCTATGTTATTTGAGTTGTTATACTCGGGTTTCATCCCTCATAATTATTATAGCTTATTAGCTATTCTGTTGCACACCGGGAGACACAATGTGACCGATGGTGTGATGGTCCAAGGTACTTGGTATCCAGTGCTAGTTTACTCGTTTATCCAGTACAATCGACTAGTATGGGTTACTCGAGCAATGGTAATAAATCTTACCAAATTTAATCGAATAATACTGCAATAAATATTAAAAATTAAGTCTACCAAAAATGTAAACATACATTCTACATAATTGCATTATTTTAGTTATTTTATTTTATTTTATATTGTCACCACTAAGCAGAATTGCTTAGCGCGTCGCTTTTGCCACGCGCAGGTACTGGAGACCTAGCTGGGGAGCCCAGCAGGCATAAGACCGGGTGAGCCTTCAAATCTGCATCCGGAGTCCAGAGTCACCTCACACCTGCAGTGCATATGGTAGGACATTAGGACTTTGAAGTAGCATTTTGTATTTTGTATTTTGTATTAGTGTTGGATTGTAACTATAAACTCTTGAAATTATGTAATAATTTAAATATATGAAATTTCATGTTATTGAAATTTTCTGTATGTTATGTTGAGAAATATTTATTAATGTGCTTCTAGTAATGATGTGAACAGAAAAGAAAAATTGCTGAAAATAGTATTGAGATTTTGAGATTGAGTTGAGATATGTGTGTATAATGGAGTCTGAATTTGGAAATTATATTGGAAGTGTTTTTAAACAGGTTCAGAAGAACTATTTTTCCAATTTACAGCCGGCACTCTGCTGGATTTACTATAAAATTTGCGAAAAAATTCAGATTTATCAAAAATTGTAAATAAGTAAATAAAAAGGGATAAATTATAATTAAAACATGAATTGGTGCTTCAGCACACTAAGTGGCATATCTTGCTCAGCTACACTGTAGACGGGTAAGGGTTGTCACATTAATAGTATGCCCTAGAGCATATCATTTATTATGTATCTTGTACATGTTTTTATTAATAAAAGGCATTTCCACTTTTCCGTTTACATAATATATTTATGTGTAATAGAAAAGGTCCATTGATATTTTGTTAGAAATTTTATTCTTAAGTTGTTACGAATATGAGTGACAGTATTTCTAGTACAAAGTATCATAAATAGGTTCACAATCGAGGATACTTCATAGTAAGGACATAACTTATCCAGAAAGATTGTTTTCATGTTTGTTTCCAAGTTATTTATATGAGATATAAATAAGATGGAATGATGAGTCTCATGCCATATAACAAACATGATAGGCACTTATACATGATAAGTAGGCCGAACTAGTGACACTTATGACAAGCACATGGAGTTTACTCTTGTCAATGTATTGTCATAAATCATATCAGTGCATATAATCTTTAGACCTGAGATAGCATAGTTATCTTGTATATAGGTGGTTTGAGTTTGATACTGCTTTCATACTTGTACTATGTATGGATATATGGGCATGTGTTGGCTCCTACTAGTTATATATGGAGGTAGGTGTTGATCAAGATGGAATCTATTCCTCTAAGTAAATAGAGATAAAATCCTATGTTTATTTAATTGTTCTTGATGTTTCAAGTTCCTAGCCAGGATAGATAGATTTATTCAGAAAGAGTTTCTGATGAGAAAATCTTTTTAATCAAGAACTGGAATTAAAAGAGAACATAATATTCATAGCAAAAGGGGTTTCACATAAACCATGACTCCAGCTTGAGTTGGGATTTTATAACAGAGATATTCTAGTGCATGGTAACATATGATTATAGGTTCATTTAAGGTAAACCTTATTACTAATTGGGTGGCCATGGCATGCTATGCTAGGTGTTAACCATGGTCTATGAGGTGCATAAAATGGTTTAGAGAAATCATTTATGGTAAGAAAGAGTTCTGATGATATTAAGAGTTGATATCATATCTCACTGCCAATTAGTGATGAGCCTAGTAAGTCACACACATACACAAGTTATCACTGAAGGATCGGAAGCGTGAAAAACACAAGTTTATACCATTGAATTCAAAAATTTTCACCTAGGGTCACATGCATCATGCAAGATTTATTTTTATCTATTTGATTTCAATGATAAATAACATATTAAAACTCTTTTTGTAACACTCCTAAGTTCGGTAGTGCATTCTGCTGTTCCAGTGACCAGTGCTGTCCGGACAGCTAGGATGCCTAGAACCACACTTCAATGAGAGTGAGGAGACATAAAATAATGAAATACAAGAAAAGAAAGTGCAAGAAAAAAAAAAAGAAAAAATGATAGCAAAGAAATGTGATCAAGTTAAACGAGCCGGGAAACCTAACGATGGGTGACCGCACCGGGAAGTCACGGCGTGGACCGTTGACTAGCCCTGGACTGCGGGGAACCCTGGAAAACATTTTTAGGACTTAAATAGAACCTTGTTGAAGAATAAATCTCATTAGAAAGATCAAAGAAAAATTAAATAATTAGTACAAAGAAAAGTGATAAATCGAAAAACCCGGTATTACCGAAAAATCTGGAACGTAGCCCGAACAGGGGCATTATGGTCATTTGACACCCCGAATTGTCTTTTGACCTAAATGTCCATTAAAAATAAATAACATTACACTTAGAAAATAAAATGAAAAATTAGTTTAATGGTACTTAAAGTAAATAGTTAAAATCATGGGTTAATGTGGGATTAAGTGAACAATTAGATTATAAAATGATTAAATTTGTGAGTGGACCACTAATGCATAAATTAAATACATAATAGGGCAGCTGTAACTCCACTAAACCAGCAGAAATATTCATCTTCTCCAAAGTATTCAAACTTGCCGAATTGAAGGAAAGGAGAAGAACTCCATGGGCGTTTGCATGCAAGCTTGATCCATCCTCCATTTTCAACTCCAATCTCTTAGGTTCCTTCATGAAACTTTGTCTACACATCACAAGGAAGATATTGACACCAAATTTGAGAAGTTTGGTGAAGGTTTAGCAAGTTACAATTAAAGGTAAGTTTACATTTTTGAGAATTCCTTTGTTAAACTTTATGTTCATGTTATGGGTGTTAGTTTTGTGAAGGAAATTTTAAAGTTTAAATAGTTATTGAGATAGCCATTTTTGGACAGCCATGGGGTCACGCATTTAATGATTTATTATGCATATAATTGATGAGAAATAATGTTGATCATGGTGATTTAATATCCTAGTGAATTATTTCACATATATATGGTGATTTATGCACTTGGATGGGAATTGATAAATTGTAGGGCACTTTGATGTTGAAGGACAATTTTCGGCAGCTTGGGAACACTTGAGTAAATGTATGTATTCATGGAAGTGTAGGCAGATTATTGACCTAGAAGGATTGATGGATATGTATGGAGATTGATATTGTAAAGTGTATGTAAGATTTGTAATGGTTAGGTGTGAATGTAATGGTACTTAGAACTTGTAAATGTGAATTATATTTGGTGTGTTGAGGGTAATTGTAATCTGCCCAAAGTAATGTTAGTGTAAAGTAGAATATGCTTTTGGTAATGTACCAAAACAGATTGGTAGAGAAGTAAACAAATTGCAAGGTAAATGTGTGTAATTGATATGTGTTAAGCAAAGTAACCAAGGGCAGTGTACATTTTAGCCAATAAGTTTAAATGTGTAACCTCAATTGGTATGAGACCAATTGGAGGTGGAACTAGGCACAAAATGTGCCAACTTTCATTGAGAGAACATACCAAAATTCTGCTTGCAAGGTGATGTGAAAAATGACCAATTCGGATTAGGTACACTTGAGACCTAAAAACTGACCATTTGGGCAGCAGTGAGTGTTTAGGCCATAACTCACTCAAAACAGGTCCAATTGACCTGAAATTTTGACCAAGAATAGTTAAGACCCATACCTACAAGTCTTATGAAGACACCAAAACCCAGAAATGACCAGAAGCAAGTCAAAAAGCTTGCACAAGTTCGGGTCCAAAAACTGGCCGAACCAAAGTTGACCAAATTGACCAAAAATTGACCTAATTTGATACCAATTGACCAGCAATAGTATAATGACCATAACTTGGTCTACTTAACTCGGATTGACCTGAAATTTTGCCCCGCGTGCAATAAGACATAGATCTACAAGTTTGTAGTTTTGACTGAAACCCGAAAACCGAGGGAACTAGGTCGTCCGGCTAGGTCAAACTAGTATCCCGAAATCCAGCAATTTGCAATAAAATGCAAGAAAACGCAATATACATAGAATTGAGTTTGGTAACACGTACCAAACCTAAAACCCTATCGAATGTGACATATTAATGACACCAAAACCTAATTTACCTAAAACGCATCGAGGGTTGGTATATTAGGTGATTAAGCAAATAAAGGTATTCAGTGAATTGTTTATCGAACATTATTGTTAGAGGCAAATTAATTTAGCATTGAAACACTTCAAATTGTGTTTCCCAGTTAACAAGGACTCAGCAAAAGGGAAAGAAATACTGAGTCAAGACCTGGAGACAAATATCAGAGGTTTGTGCACAACAACTGTTTCTTTTGAATTATTTTCAATTGAAATAAATATTGACTATTTGTATATTATTGTTTTAAATTGTGGAAATGTGTTTGATGGACACTTATTGATTGAAAAACATTGTGAATGGTTTGAAACTGTGAAAAATTGTTTGAATGATATTGATGGATACTTATTGATTGAAAAGCACTGTAAATGGTTTTTGTGGAAATTGAAGTGAATTACGAATTGTGTTGCCAATTTGTGAATGAAATTATAACTTTGGAAATTTATTGGATTCTTACGGATCATTTGAATAAAATGTTTGGAATTGTTTTGACTCACAATTGGCATGACACTGATACTATGTTCCTCCTCCATTAATGGGGTGAGTGTGATTATTCCTCCCTCTTTGACTTATCAGTCTGGGGTGAGTATGATTATGTTCCTCCCTCTTTGACTTATCAGTCTGAGGTGAGTGTGGATGAGTACTCATTATATAGCTAGCTTCCTCCCTCATTGATTTCGATTATTGGGGTGAGTGTGTCTTGTCGTGGTGTACAACACGGCATGTACGAAAAAAATTGTGTCATGGCTTAAATTGTGATATTGATGGGCAACATTTGTCTGCGATTATTTGATCAAATTGTGATATTGATTGGCAACACTGTATTCTTCAGTTATTTGATCGAATTGTGTTATTGATTTACAAAACGATATTATTCAGTTATTTGATCGAATTGTATTATTGATTTACAAAATGATATTATTCAGTTATTTGATCGAATTGTGTTATTGATTTACAAAACGATATTATTCATTTATTTGATCGAATTGTGTTATTGATTTACAAAACGATATTATTCAGTTATTTGATCGAATTGTGTTATTGAATTGCAAAACGATATTATTCAGTTATTTGATCAAATTGTGATATTGATCGGCAACACTGTGTTATTCAGTAATTTGATCAAATTGTGTATGAATTGGTAATACGGTATTCTTAAACTATTTGACTAAATTGTGTTATTATGAATTTTGATAAGTTGTGAATTGGAGTTTAAATTCCTTATGACATCCATTGTCTTGAATTTAACTATGGTTTTACGTATCCACTATTTATATGGTTTATGAGTTGTGATTTAAAGTTGTATTTGGTTAATGTTGTACTGCTGAGACATTGTCTCGTGATAGCTTTATTGTTGTCGCAGTAGGCAGAGACGGATAGAGGCGTGAGACTAGGTTGCTAGTACGCCAATGAGAGATTTTTGGGTATAGTGAGTATACCGCATTTTGTATTTTGTAATGTAATGTATATTCACTGTATGTATATTTTGTTTTTGGTTTTGAGCAGTTGCAAATTCAAATTGTACCTTCAAGTTGTAAATTAATTATGAGCTATTTGACTTGTAAAAACTGTATTATATTTCCTTATCTCAGACTTTGAAAAATTTCTATGGAATTGAGTTGATAAATTGTTGTGTTGAGAAATGTATTGGAGTTGAGATTTGGAAAATTATTGAAGTGTCTTTTACTGAGTTTTCAAGAAGCTATTTTATCCAAAATACAGATGGCACTCTGCCAAAATTTTTACAGAAATTCCAAATAAATCAAATGAGTTAATTGTTTCACTTCAGTTCACAAAAGTTTTTAACACCTGTAAATAGTGCTCACCACTGTAAAAGAAGTAAGAAAAGTTTTTAAAATCCCTTGTAGTGTACTTAATGGGTATCAGTAGACGAAGTTGGTAATTCATTAGGTATACTACGGGATCATGTTATGCCTTACAGAGGGGTAGGGTGTGACACTTTTAATATGTTTTTGGATCTGTATTTGCCATTTAAGATTTTAAAATTAATAAGATTAATTTTAGAACCCTAGATTAAATCAAGAACGATTACACTAACCTCTTGATGCACTGCAGCGTGTCTGCGCCTTTGAGATTCATCTTCAGGACACTAGATGTTGTCCCTCTAGCTTTCCACACCAAGAACACCTATGGCAGACATTTAACAGCTTCTAAAGCTTTTTCTATTAATTAGAAATTCAAGTTTTGCCTTTTAAGAGACTGGAGATGTAAACAGGACACTAGAAACAATTTCTAGCGTTCTTAATTCAAGAGATTGATGGCTAATCTCTTTGAATTGATGAGAGATGAAGAAGAATAGATGCAAAGCCTCAAAGTGGCATGACAAAGGAGAGGAGTGGCTGCTGGTTGCTTTTTCTTTTCATAACAAAACTTCAATAGCTAGGTTAACACATTAAACCCTTGCCACATGTCACCCTTTGATTATCTCTAGGTTTAAGTGACCCAATCACATTGTGCCAAGTGTCAAACCTATATTTAATCTTGATTTTAATCATCTTACATGATTAAAAAAAACATTTGGCAAGCTTATGTGTAATCCTATGTGTCACCATCTCATGGTGCCACGTTTCACACTGTGAAATGACCAAAATGCCCCTGTGTCTTAATTTTGAGTTCTTAACCCAAAATAATTATTTTTTTTTCTTCTTCTAATTAATTTATTTAAAATATAAATTAATTAATTAATCTCTATTAATTAATTTCTCATTAATTAAATTCATATTCAAAAACTTTAAATATAAATTTAACTTATACTATACATCCAATAATCTAGATTTGGTTTCAAGTCATGCTAGGGACTTTGCAATTTAATTGCAAACCAAACCTATTTAATTAATCAATTAAACTCTTTAATTAATTAATTAAATCATATTTAAATAGGTGATAACTTGTGTATGTGTGTGACTTACTAGGCTCATCACTAATTGGCAATGAGACATGATATCAACTCTTAATATCATCAGAACTCTTTCTTACCATAAATAATTTCTCTAAATCATTTTATGAACCTCATAGACCATGGTTAACACCTAGCATAGCATGCCATGGCCACCCAATTAGTAATAAGGTTTACCTTAAATGAACCTATAATCATATGTTACCATGCATTAGAATCTCTCTGTTACAAAATCCCAACTCAAGCTGGAGTCATGGTTTATGTCAAACTCCATTTGCTATGAATATTATGTTCTCTTTTAATTCCAGTTCTTGATTAAAAAGATTTTTTCATTAGAAACTCTTTTTTGAATAAATCTATCTGTCCTGGCCAGGAACTTGAAACATCAAGAACAATTAAATGAACATAGGATTTTATCTCTATTTACTTAGAGGAACAGATTCCATCTTGATCAACACCTACCTCCATATATAACTAGTAGAAGCCAACACATGCCCATATACCCATACACAGTACAAGTATGAAAGCAGTATCAAACTCAAACTACCTATATACAAGATAACTGTGCTATCTCAAGTCTAAAGATTATATGCACTGATATGATTTATGACAAAACATTGACAAGAGTAAACTCCATGTGCTTGTCATAAGTGTCACTGGTTCGGCCTACTTATCATTTGTAAGTGCCTATCATGTTTGTTATATGGCATGAGACTCACCATTCCATCTTATTTATATCTCATATAAATAACTTGGGAACAAACATGAATACAATCTTTCTGGATAAGTCATGTCCTTATTATGAAGTATCCTCGATTGTGAACCTATTTATGATACTTTGTGCTAGAAATATTGTCACTCATATTCTTAACAACTTAAGAATATTATTTCTAACAAAATATCAATGGACCTTTTCTATTACACAAAAATATATTATGTAAACGGAAAAGTGGAAATGCCTTTTATTAATAAAAATATATACAAGATAAATACTAAATGATATGCTCTAGGGCATACTGCTAACAATCACCTAAATAAATATGATTTAATTAAGTAATTAAAGAGTTTAATTGATTAATTAAATTGGTTTGGTTTGCAATTAGATTGCAAAGTCCCTAGCATGACTTGAAACCAAATCTAGATTATTGGATGTATAGTATAAGTTAAATTTATATTTAAAGTGTTAAAATATGAATTTAATTAATAAAAAATTAATTAATAAAGATTAATTAATTGATTTATATTTGATATAAATTGATTAGAAGAAGAGAAATAATTATTTTGGGTTGAGAACTCAAAATTAAGACACAGGGGTATTTTGGTCATTTCACAGGGTGACATGTGGCACCATGAGATGGTGACACATGGCATTACACATAAATTTGCCAAATGTTTTTTTAATTATGTAAGATGATTAAAATTATGATTAAATATAGGTTTGACACTTGGCACAATGTGATTGGGTCAATTAAACCTAGAACCAATCAAAGGGTGACATGTGGCAAGGGTTTAATGTGTTGACCTAGCTATATAAGCGTTGTTATGAAAAGAAAACAACACAACCAATAGCTAATCTCTTTGGTGCCGCCACTCAAGAGGTTCCCCTTCTCTTCATCTTCTTCTCTCATCTATTCCAAGAGATTAGCAAACAATCTCTTGAATTAAAAATACTAGAAATCGTTTCTAGTGTCCTGTTTACATCTTTAATCTCTTAAAAGGCAAAAATTGATTTTCTAATTAATAGAAAAAGCTTTAGAAGCTGTTCAAGGGCTGCCATAGGTGTTCTTTGTGTGGACAAGTTAGAGGGACAACATCTGGTGTCCTGAAGACGCATCCGAAAGGCACAAATACACTGTAGTGCATCAAGAGGTTAGTGTATTTGTTCTTAATCTATTCTAAGGTTCTAAAATTAATCTGATTAATTTTAAAATCTTAAATGGCAAATATATATCCAAAAACATATTAAAAGAGTTTTAATATGTTGTTTATCATTGAAATCAAATAGATAAAAATAAATCTTGCATGATTCATGTGACCCTAGGTGAAAATTTTTTAATTCAATGGTATAAACTTGTGTTTTTCATGCTTCCGCTCCTTCATTACCCTCTCCTCAAAAGATTATATTTAATGAGGCATGCAGTCCCCCCATACATGGTACCAACACTTTTATCACAATGTGGCTCTCATCACTACCATCTCGTATTTTAAGATTGTTTTGGTAAGCTTTTTCTCATATAAGCTACCACCATCAGCATTATGACCTAGTTACCAGTACTAGGCATCCGAAACTTTGAGTTTTGTATGAATGTTCGGGCTACCTTTTGCCAACGCAACTTCATAGTGCTTACACGCACAATTGGGCCTCTGCCCTTTCTTGTGTTGCCATAAGCCAACTCGTTACATCCGAAATTAGATTTTTGGGTTTCTTACCCTATCTAAGCTTATAGTAAGCCAATTTAATTTCCATGCAACATAATTTGGGATCCACTTGTCCCTTTTCCAAATTTATCTCATAGCTGATTATAGCTTCAACAATTCTTAGCATCATCGCCTCGTAATTAAATGGGATTCAATGGAATCTGTGCATAATCCGAACTTGCCATCAATGGCACGCAATGACCATCTCGTCTCAAGTTGCACTCTCGCAACAGTTTCAATTTCTCTGTTATCCATAGAATAGCAACATTCTTATCTCGAGGGTGTTAGTAGTATGCCCAGGAGCATATCATTTAGTATGTATCTTGTACATATTTTTATTAATAAAAGGCATTTCCACTTTTCCGTTTACATAATATATTTATGTGTAATAGAAAAGGTCCATTGATATTTTGTTAGAAATATTATTCTTAAGTTGTTAAGAATATAGTGACAATATTTCTAGCACGAAGTATCATAAGTAGGTTCACAATCGAGGATACTTCATAATAAGGACATGACTTATCCAGAAAGATTGTATTCATGTTTGTTCCCAAGTTATTTATATGAGATATAAATAAGATGGAATGGTGAGTCTCATGCCATATAACAAACATGATAGGCACTTATAAATGATAAGTAGGCCGAACCAGTGACACTTATGACAAGCACATGGAGTTTACTCTTGTCAATGTTTTGTCATAAATCATATTAGTGCATATAATCTTTAGACCTGAGATAGCACAGTTATCTTGTATATAGGTAGTTTGAGTTTGATACTGCTTTCATACTTGTACTGTGTATGGGTATATGGGCATCTGTTGGCTCCTACTAGTTATATATGGAGGTAGGTGTTGATCAAGATGGAATCTGTTCCTCTAAGTAAATAGAGATAAAATCCTATGTTCATTTAATTGTTCTTGATGTTTCAAGTTCTGGCAGACAGATAGATTTATTCAGAAAAGAGTTTCTGATGAGAAAATCTATTTAATCAAGAACTGGAATTAAAAGAGAACACAATATTCATAGCAAATGGAGTTTGACATAAACCATGACTCTAGCTTGAGTTGGGATTTTGTAACAGAGAGATTCTAGTGCATGGTAACATATGATTATAGGTTCATTTAAGGTAAACCTTATTACTAATTGGGTGGCCATGGCATGCTATGCTAGGTGTTAACCATGGTCTATGAGGTTCATAAAATGATTTAGAGAAATCATTTATGGTAAGAAAGAGTTCTGATGATATTAAGAGTTGATATCATGTCTCATTGCCAATTAGTGATGAGCCTAGTAAGTCACACACATACACAAGTTATCACCTATTTAAATATGATTAATTAATTAATTAAAGAGTTTAATTGATTAATTAAATAGGTTTGGTTTGCAATTAAATTGCAAAGTCCCTAGCATGACTTGAAACCAAATCTAGATTATTGGATGTGTAGTATAAATTAAATTTATATTTAAAGTGTTTAAATATGAATTTAATTAATGAGAAATTAATTAATAGAGATTAATTAATTAATTTATATTTGATATAAAATAATTAGAAGAAGAAAAATAATTATTTTGGGTTAAGAACTCAAAATTAAGACACAGGCGCATTTTGGTCATTTCACAGTGTGACACGTGGCACCATGAGATGATGACACATGGGATTACACATAAGCTTGCAAAATGTTTTTTAATCATGTAAGATGATTAAAATCAAGATTAAATATAGGTTTGACACTTGGCACAATGTGATTGGGTCACTTAAACCTAGAGCTAATCAAAGGGTGACATGTGGCAAGGGTTTAATGTGTTAACCTAGCTATATAAGTGTTGTTATGAGAAAAATAAAATACAACCAGCAGCCACACTCCTTTGTCATGCCACTTTGAGGGTTTTTATTGTTAGTAGTATGCCCTAGAGCATATCATTTAGTATGTATCTTGTACATATTTTAATAATAAAAGGCATTTCCAATTTTCCGTTTACATAATATATTTATGTGTAATAGAAAAGGTCCATTGATATTTTGTTAGAAATATTATTCTTAAGTTGTTAAGAATATGAGTGACAATATTTCTAGCACAAAGTATCATAAATAGGTTCACAATCGAGGATACTTCATAATAAGGACATGACTTATCCAGAAAGATTGTATTCATGTTTGTTCCCAAGTTATTTATATGAGATATAAATAAGATGGAATGGTGAGTCTCATGCCATATAACAAATATGATAGGCACTTATAAATGATAAGTAGGCCGAACCAGTGACACTTATGACAAGCACATGGAGTTTACTCTTGTCAATGTTTTGTCATAAATCATATCTGTGCATATAATCTTTAGACCTGAGATAGCACAGTTATCTTGTATATAGGTAGTTTGAGTTTGATACTGCTTTCATACTTGTACTATGTATGGGTATATGGGCATCTGTTGGCTCCTGCTAGTTATATATGGAGGTAGGTGTTAATCAAGATGGAATCTGTTCCTCTAAGTAAATAGAGTTAAAATCCTATGTTCATTTAATTGTTCTTGATGTTTCAAGTTCTGGCAGACAGATAGATTTATTCAGAAAGAGTTTACGATGAGAAAAATCTTTTAATCAAGAACTGGAATTAAAAGAGAACATAATATTCATAGCAAATGGAGTTTGACATAAACCATGACTCGGCTTGAGTTGGGATTTTGTAACAGAGAGATTCTAGTGCATGGTAACATATGATTATAGGTTCATTTAAGGTAAATCTTATTACTAATTGGGTGGCCATGGCATGCTATGCTAGGTGTTAACCATGGTTTATGAGGTTCATAAAATGATTTAGAGAAATCATTTATGGTAAGAAAGAGTTCTGATGATATTAAGAGTTGATATCATGTCTCATTGCCAATTAGTGATGAGCCTAGTAAGTCACACACATACACAAGTTATCACCTAATTAAATATGATTTAATTAATTAATTAAAGAGTTTAATTGATTAATTAAATAGGTTTGGTTGCAATTAAATTGCAAAGTCCCTAGCATAACTTGAAACCAAATCTAGATTATTGGATGTGTAGTATAAATTAAATTTATATTTAAAGTGTTTAAATATGAATTTAATTGATGAAAATTAATTAATAGAGATTAATTAATTAATTTATATTTGATATAAATTAATTAGAAGAAGAAAATAATTATTTTGGGTTAAGAACTCAAAATTAAGACACGAGGGCATTTTGGTCATTTTGCGGTGTGACACGTGGCACCATGAGATGGTGACACATGGCATAACACATAAGCTTGCCAAATAATTTTAATCATGTAAGATGATTAAAATCAAGATTAAATATAGGTTTGACACTTGGCACAATGTGATTGGGTCACTTAAACCTAGAGCTAATCAAAAGGTGACATGTGGCTAGGGTTTAATGTGTTAACCTAGCTATTTAAGTGTGGTTATGAAAAGAAAACATAACCAGCAGCCTCTCCTCTCATATGTCACGCCACTTTGAGCCTCTCCAGCTATTTCTCTTCATCTCTCATCAATTCAAAGAGATTAGCCATCAATCTCTTGAATTAAGAACACTAGAAATTGTTTCTAGTGTCCTGTTTGCATCTCTAATCTCTTAAAAGGCAGAACTTGAATTTCTAATTAATAGAAAAGGCTTTAGAAGCTGTTCAAGGGCTGCCATAGGTGTTCTTGGTGTGGACAAGCTAGAGGGACAACATCCGGTGTCACGAAGACGAATCTCAAAGCGCGAGACACGCTGCAGCACATCAAGAGGTTAGTGTAATCGTTCTTGATTTAATCTAGGGTTCTAAAATTAATCTGATTAATTTTAAAATCTTAAATGGCAAATACAGATCCAAAAACATATTAAAAGAGTTTTAATATGTTGTTTATCATTGAAATCAAATAGATAAAAATAAATCTTGCATGGTGCTTGTGACCCTAGGTGAAAATTTTTGAATTCAATGGTATAATCTTGTGTTTTTCACGCTTCCGTTCCTTCATTTATATCTTCTTCTTCATCTCTTATCAATTCAAAGAGATTAGCCATCAATCTCTTGAATTAAGAACACTAGAAATTGTTTCTAGTGTCCTGTTTACATCTTTAATCTCTTAAAAGGCAGAACTTGATTTTCTAATTAATAGAAAAAGCTTTAGAAGCTATTCAAGGGCTGCCATAGGTGTTCTTGGTGTGGACAAGCTAGAGGGACAACATCTGGTGTCCTGAAGACGAATCTCAAAGCGCAGAACGCTGCGATTGCATCAAGAGGTTAGTGTAATCATTCTTGATTTAATCTAGGGTTCTAAAATTAATCTGATTAATTTTAAAATCTTAAATGGCAAATACAGATCCAAAAACATATTAAAAGAGTTTTAATATGTTGTTTATCATTGAAATCAAATAGTTAAAAATAAATCTTGCATGATGCATGTGACCCTAGGTGAAAATTTTTGAATTCAATGGTATAAACTTGTGTTTTTCACGCTTCCGTTCTTTCAATTGGTATCAAAGCCACTATATTTGCCATTTAGATTGTTGATTACATGATTTAATTGTGTGATTTGATCATAAGATGATTGATCCATTGCTGGTTGGATCAAGAGGTGTGGCGGCATGCTTGATGAACTCCAACATGGTGCGCATGGCTTGGGAAGATCATGGTGCGCATGGTTGTTATTAAATTATGCAATTGTTGCATGATGAAAGGTTCATCATATGACTAATTAAAATATTTAATTAGGATTTTTAATCACACAATTAAATTATGATTCAAATCAGAATTTTAAAAATTGTTTGAATGTGATTCAAATCTGAATTTTAAAAGTTGTTTGAATGTGATTCAAATCTGAATTTTTAAAGTTGTTTGAATCATATTTAAATCTGATTTTTTAAAATTGATTGAATAAAATTCAGATCTGATTTTTTAAAAAATGTTTGAATGTGATTCAAATCTGATTTTTTAAAAAATGTTTGAATGTGATTCAAATCTGAATTTTTGAAGTTGTTTGAATGTGATTCAAATCTGAATTTTTAAATTTGTTTGAATGAGATTCAAATCTGAATTTTTAAATTTATTTGAATCATATTCAAATCTAGATTTTTAAGTTGAATATGAGATATTCAATTTAATTTAAGTATGTATGTTTTATTTAATTGTTAAATAGTGATATGCATGATGGATGATCATGGACTATAAAAGACCAATGTGATTGGATTTATTTCTTTTATGTTTCTTTGGGATTGTAAATTAATTAATTTATTTTAATTTATTTTGGGCATGTATTATTAAGTTTGTAATAATTTTTGGGTTGTAATTTCATTTATTTAAGTTCTTGTAAATTCGCCTTGGTATGCCAAGGATTACTATGTAATATTGGATTGCAAGAAGTTCAAGGAGGTCAAGAGCATTGGTGGGACCAGTGGGAGGAATTCAAGATTAAGTGTTGATTATGTACTCCTTCAGCAACTCTTGTAAAATGAATGAATGAAATGCACCTAGGAATGTCCTGATTCAATTCTTGGTGGCTCAGAATTGAATCCCTTAGAAAGTCCATGATCATACCATATTTACTACTTATCCATGAATGCATGAGATGTATGGGAATGTATGCAATTATATGATATATGCATGCTAAATGGATAATGTGCAAAGTGAGACCTTAATAGTAAATAGAATGACCATAAAATCTTCCAAACAAATGATTAAGTTGGAAATGCTATAATTAAAGTAATTATAACATAGGCCCTCCATTGGGGCAATTATTTTAAGAAATTTTAAATAGTTGCATAAGATGCAATTAATTTAAGAGATTTTCTTAAGAATAATTGTTAAGCATGAGATGTTGTAAATATGTAAATGGTTTAGCGGCCAATATTGGATGTACCTGAGGACATTAAAATTATTTACATAATTACTGGCTCAATGGGATCAACTTAACTGATGCAAGATAAGTCAATAATGGATGTACCTGAGATTTTGAGCATTAGGGGCTAGGTAAAGTATTGAACCTCACATGAGATGTGATGGGCAAGGAGTTGCTCACTTATAGTTTATTGTAATTCCAATAATGGATGTACCTGAGGATGATCAATAGAATTATAAGAATTCAATCACCCACTAGAAATCCATCCAACTAGGATTTCTTATTTGGAAGTGTAGGATTCGCTAAGTTAGTGGGAGGACCAATTTGATTAAAAGACCATAATCATATTTGGTTAATTATATGATACATTTACTAATTAATCTGGTTATTTCTGTAATTAATTTTCTGATAATAATGAGCACAGAACAACCACCACCATCCAATATCCTTGCAAGCATACTTGATCGCAATAGGTTGATAGGACCTAATCTGTCTGATTGGCTAAGAAATTTGAAACTTGTCTTGAACCTTGAACATATAGGATATGTTTTAGATTCAAATGTTCCTGGTCCCTTACCTCCAGAGGCCACTTAAGAGGAACATGAAACTTTGGACAAGTGGAAGGAGTATGATATGAGAGCTAAGTGTTACATGTTTGCTTCCATGGGTAATGAGTTACAGAAGCAGCATGAAAACTTGCAGAGTGCAAGTGAGATCCTCCTTTACCTACAAGAGTTGTATGGTGAGCACAGCAGGAATGCTAGGTATGAGATATCTAGACAGCTATTCCGTATGAGGATGTTTGAGGGACAGAATGTTGGGGATCATGTCCACAAGATGATTCGGCTGATTGAGCAGTTGGAACATCTTGACTTCAACATGGATTTCCAACTACAGACGAATTTGATCCTTCAGTCCCTTCCTGAGTCTTTTGGGAATTTTGTGACAAATTTCCATATGACTAAACAGGAATGCACCTTAGTTGGTTTACTCAACATGTTGGTTATTGCCCAAAAGAATATGCCAGGCAATAAAGGAAAAGAGGTAGCTTTGGTTGCATCTTCTTCTGCTGGAAAGTCCAACAAGAAGAAGGGCAATAAGAAAAAGAAACCTCAGATTCCTAGTCCTTCCAAGAAAATAGCTAAACAAAAAAGGAAGATTAAAGCTGATAAAGGCAAAGGAAAGTGTCTCCATTGCCAACAGGAAAGTGTTTCCATTACCAACAGGAAAGTGTTTCCATTTCCAGTAAGAAAGTGTTTCCACTGGCCAGAGTATAGCAATCTAAATGAATGCAATGCCATGGTGAAAACCAACTCAAGTTCAAAATATATTTGGCACTTAAGGTTATGTCATGTTACAGAAGATAGGATTGCAAAACTGGAGAAAATGGGGATTCTATCCTCATTGGGCTCTGAGCCTACTCCAACTTGTGAATCTTGCCTTCAGGGCAAAATGACTAGATCACCCTTTGTTGGACAAGGGCTAAGAGCTGAAAATATTTTGGAGCTAATACATAGTGATGTATGTGGTCCATTTAAAGAAATGGCTAGAGGGGGTTTTCATTATTTTATTACCTTTACTGATGATAAATCAAGGTTTGGGTATTTGTATTTGATGAAATACAAACATGAATCTTTTGAAAAGTTCAAAGAATTTAAATCTGAAGTAGAAAATCAAACAGGAAAGAATATTAAAGCTCTTCAATCAGATCGTGGAGGTGAATATTTGAGTACTGAATTTGATGAACACTTGAGAGAGCATGGCATTGTTTCTCAGCTGACTCCTCCGAGGCATACGGTGAATGGTGTATCTGAAAGAAGAAATCGTACCCTATTGGATATAGTACGTAGTATGATGAGCTATACTGATATGCCAATCTCCTTTTGGGGATTTGCATTAAAATTAGCTTTGTATATTCTGAATAGGATTCCATCAAAATCAGTTTCTTCCACACCTTATGAGATATGGCATGGAAGAAAACCAAGTCTTAAGCATGTTAAGATTTGGGGTTGTCCAGCTTATATCAAAAAGCTGAACACTGATAAATTGGAGACCAGATTAGAAAAAGGTCGATTTGTTGCATATCCAAAAGATAGTTTTGGATATTATTTTTATTTGCCTACTTCACAAAAGGTTGTGATAAGTAGAGATGCCACATTTCTTAAACAACAATTTGTTCAAGAAGGAGGCAAAGGAAGGCAAATAGAGTTAGAATTGGAGAATTCTGACCAACCAACAGATCAGATGGATATAGATCCATCTAGTCAACCAATACCCGTTGATGAAACATCTACAGCTGTTCCTCGTAGAACAACCAGGGTATCTCATCCACCAGTGAGATATGGTTTTCTTCATGAAAAAGAACAAGAGTTGTCTACTCATGAAGAAGTAGATCATGGAGATGATCCACTTACCTATGAAGAAGCTATATCAGATATAGACTCTTCAAAATGGATTGATGCTATGAAATCCGAGATTGATTCCATGTATAAGAATCAAGTTTGGGATTTTGTTGACCCACCTGAAGGTATTGTACCTATAGGGAACAAATGGGTTTTCAAGAAGAAAATTGGTTCTGATGGAAAGGTAGAGACCTATAAGGCAAGGCTAGTAGCGAAAGGGTTTCGCCAAAGGCAAGGAATCGACTATGAGGAGACTTTCTACTTTGTTGCCATGCTTAAATCAATTAGGATTTTATTAGCAATAGCTGCGTACTATGATTATAAGATTTGGCGGATGGATGTCAAAGCGACTTTTCTCAATGGATACATTGAAGAAAACATTTTCATGGAACAACCTAAGGGATTTGAATCCCAAGATGGTTCCAAGGTATGCAAGCTAAAGCGATCCATTTATGGGTTGAAACAAGCTTCGAGGAGTTGGAACATCCGTTTTGATGAAGCCATTAAATCCTTTGGTTTTATCAAAAATGAGGATGAGCCATGTGTATATAAGAAGGTTAGTGACAGTGCTATCACTTTCCTTGTCTTATATGTGGATGACATCTTGTTGATGGGTAATGACACGGGTATGTTGTGACTATAAAGGTATGGTTGTCAAATACATTCTCCATGAAAGACTTATGGGAGGCAACCTATATTCTTGGGATTCGCATCTATAGAGATAGAGCGAAAAGAATAATTGGTTTATCCCAAAGTCTATACTTGGAAAAGGTGTTAAAGAGGATTAACATGCTTGATTCTAAGAGAGGATTGTTACCAGTGAGACATGGTATCCATCTTTCTAAAGAGATGTCTCCAAAGACACCTGAAGAAAGAGATAAGATGGCCAAGATTCCATATGCTTCGGCTATTGGAAGTTTAATGTATGCAATGTTGTGTACTAGGCCGGATATCGCATATGTTGTTAGTTTGACTAGCAGGTATCAATCCAATCCAGGTTTGGAACATCGGATAGTCATCAAGAATATCCTTAAGTACTTGAGAAGAACTAAGGATTTATTCTTGATTTATGGAGGTGGGGACTTGCAATTGGATGGTTATACTGATTCTGATTTCCAATCAGATATCGATGATAGAAAGTCTACCTCTGGATATGTGTTCATTTGTAATGGAGGTGCGATCGGTTGGAAGAGTTCCAAGCAGAGGGCATCGCAGATTCCACTCTGAAGTGAGTATATTCTTGCATCGGATGCTACAAAGGAAGGCTGTTTGGATAAAGAAGTTCGTGTGAGAACTTACAGTAGTTCCTTCCATTGAGTCAGCGGTTCCACTACCTTTGTGACAATAATGGAGAAGTCATCTGAGCTAAGGAACCAAGGTCTCACCAGAAATCCAAACACATAGAAAGGCGCTACCACATTATCAAAGAAATAGTTGGGCGAGGCGATGTAGCCATGCAGAAAATAGCATCAGTTGAAAATCCAGCTGATCCATTCACTAAGCCTATGTCACAGACTCAGTTAGACCGACATCTTGAGAAAGATAGGTCTAAGATATTGTAATGAATGGCTCTAGTGCTAGTGGGAGATTGTTAGTAGTATGCCCTAGAGCATATCATTTAGTATGTATCTTGTACATATTTTTATTAATAAAAGGCATTTCCACTTTTCCGTTTACATAATATATTTATGTGTAATAGAAAAGGTCCATTGATATTTTGTTAGAAATATTATTCTTAAGTTGTTAAGAATATGAGTGACAATATTTCTAGCACGAAGTATCATAAGTAGGTTCACAATCGAGGATACTTCATAATAAGGACATGACTTATCCAGAAAGATTGTATTCATGTTTTTTCCCAAGTTATTTATATGAGATATAAATAAGATGGAATGGTGAGTCTCATGCCATATAACAAACATGATAGGCACTTACAAATGATAAGTAGGCCGAACCAGTGACACTTATGACAAGCACATGGAGTTTACTCTTGTCAATGTTTTGTCATAAATCATATCAGTGCATATAATTTTTAGACCTGAGATAGCACAGTTATCTTGTATATAGGTAGTTTGAGTTTGATACTGCTTTCATACTTGTACTGTGTATGGGTATATGGGCATCTGTTGGCTCCTACTAGTTATATATGGATGTAGGTGTTGATCAAGATGGAATCTGTTCCTCTAAGTAAATAGAGATAAAATACTATGTTCATTTAATTGTTCTTGACGTTTCAAGTTCCTGGCCAGGACAGATAGATTTATTCAGAAAAGTGTTTCTGATGAGAAAATCTATTTAATCAAGAACTGGAATTAAAAGTGAACATAATATTCATAGCAAATGGAGTTTGACATAAACCATGACTCTAGCTTGAGTTGGGATTTTGTAACAGAGAGATTCTAGTGCATGGTAACATATGATTATAGGTTCATTTAAGGTAAACCTTATTACTAATTGGGTGGCCATGGCATGCTATGCTAGGTGTTAACCATGGTCTATGAGGTTCATAAAATGATTTAGAGAAATCATTTATGGTAAGAAAGAGTTCTGATGATATTAAGAGTTGATATCATGTCTCATTGACAATTAGTGATGAGCCTAGTAAGTCACACACATACACAAGTTATCACCTATTTAAATATGATTTAATTAATTAATTAAAGAGTTTAATTGATTAATTAAATAGGTTTGGTTTGCAATTAAATTGCAAAGTCCCTAGCATGACTTGAAACCAAATCTAGATTATTGGATGTGTAGTATAAATTAAATTTATATTTAAAGTGTTTAAATATGAATTTAATTAATTAGAAATTAATTAATAGAGATTAATTAATTAATTTATATTTGATATATATTAATTAGAAGAAGAAAAATAATTATTTTGGGTTAAGACACAGGGGCATTTTGGTCATTTTGCAGTGTGACACGTGACACCATGAGATGATGACACATGGGATTACACATAAGCTTGCGAAATGTTTTTTCATCATGTAAGATGATTAAAATCAAGATTAAATATAGGTTTGACACTTGGCACAATGTGATTGGGTCACTTAAACCTAGAGCTAATCAAAGGGTGACATGTGGCAAGAGTTTAATGTGTTAACCTAGCTATATAAGTGTTGTTATGAGAAAAATAAAATACAACCAGTAGCCACACTCCTTTGTCACGCCACTTTGAGGGTTTTTATCTCTTCTTCTTCATCTCTTATCAATTCAAAGAGATTAGCCATCAATCTCTTGAATTAAGAACACTAGAAATTGTTTCTAGTGTCCTGTTTACATCTTTAATCTCTTAAAAGGCAGAACTTGATTTTCTAATTAATAGAAAAAGCTTTAGAAGCTATTCAAGGGCTGCCATAGGTGTTCTTTGTGTGGACAAGCTAGAGGGACAACATTTGGTGTCCTAAAGACGAATCTCAAAGGAGCAGACATGCTGCAGTGCATCAAGAGGTTAGTGTAATCATTCTTGATTTAATCTAGGGTTCTAAAATTAATCTGATTAATTTTAAAATCTTAAATGGTAAGTACAGATCCAAAAACATATTAAAAGAGTTTTAATATGTTGTTTATCATTGAAATCAAATAGTTAAAAATAAATCTTGCATGATGCATGTGACCCTAGGTGAAAATTTTTGAATTCAATGGTATAAACTTGTGTTTTTCACGCTTTCGTTCCTTCAGAGGGACTCTATACATCTCTCATCCTTCATTTGAAGGTTATAGTAGCCAACCACAATGGTTATTCTCCAGGGGAGAGAACAACCGTCTCAATATCAATTAGGGTATTTCAACCCATCATTCCATAGGTTTTTCACAACCATTTAACTATCTCAAATTTTCATCTCTTTACTCGCACAAAATACTTTATGGGCTTAGCAATCTGTTAAGGTATTTTGAAGGCTTTTATAGCCAATATGTAGCTTTCGATTATTCTGACTCTTAACACAGTTAGGCACCATCTTAGTGAGATAAGCCATCAGTTCCATAATCTCTTGGGGATAGCACACCCCATATCACAAAAGACTTCCATAGTCTGTTAAAAATTTGCAATCATCTTATCAATCCTAGGGGCTTACTCATCCCCACATATCTCAAAGATTGTCACAGTCTTTTAAGCAATCCCGAGTATTATATCCCATCACCCGATAAGGGTCATTCACCATCTCAATGGCTTTAGGGCTACCATTTATCCCATATTTTCTAATGTTTTCTCATTATCGAACGTCTCATTTTTGTCCGACCAAAGTGTAACGATCGGGCTCCAACCACTAGAGGAATTGTCCGCTTTGGCCATAAGCCTCACGGTTTTATTCCATAGGTGGAATGGAGAACTTCCCAGGAGGTCACCCATCCTACGATTTCTCTCAAGCGAGCATGCTTAACCCTGGAGTTCTTTCAACTCTCCAGGCCATTCCACCAAAAGGCGCCTCGAGTGATTAGTTCCCCCATTTTATATATCATTACTTTTTGAACCCAAGACCATCTCCGTGCTTTGCTGATGTGGGATTTGCCTAAGGGACCAAAGTCTCAAATTATGGTACTTGCTTAGTAAATGTCATTCACCAATTTCGCACCTTGTTTTGCCCACGTTAGCATCCTTTGTATTGATAATCCCCAATTGGTGTACTGCATTCTCACATACCACCTCTTAAGGACTCAACAACATCAAGAATACTCATTTGCACAATATATCACTTATACGTTGTGCATGCCACAATATGTTTCTAATAAGGACATCATGCCCTTCACCCATTTCAGGGTTATATACTCCACTCACCCTTTCTTAAGGTGAACACACGATTAGCTTTCATCGCTTTATTTAACAACCATCGCATTCCATCATTTCTCTTTACTTTTGTATCTCGTATGCATCACACAACCGAAGGTTTCTCAAAAAAGGTATGGATTATTATCCATCGCGAGCACTGACCTTGCTCTGATACCAACTGTCACGGGGCCACTTCTTAGCTCGGATAGTAATCCCGTGCAGCACCTAGACTTCCACCTAATCTAGGCCAGCCTACTCATATTCAAGGATCTTTCTCCCTTATAAAGGATCTCAAATCTCCTTATCAAGGGTCGTTTAGCACATTTAACTTAGAAACCAAATATCAATATCCTTTGTAGCACGATGTTGGCCCTCATCGTGTACATCCTCAAGGATCTATCGAAAGCCTAGCAACAACCATCATCCAACTGTATGGAAGAACCCAAAGCCAATGTATAATATTTGTTCCTCTATACTGCGTAGCATCATTGGCCCTTATACCGAGCAGCATTGTCGGCCTTATATAGAAACCTCGAGCCTAGGAGAGACGCGCACTATAAGCCCCTCGGCCTTGTCGAGTGCATGAAGCTCCTTCTTCATGGAGACACTGAGATCCTATCTAATGAGAGCACGATGCCCGTCACCTAGTACAATGAGTACGTAGGGAGCTCACTTAGAGTCATGCCCTTGCACTAATGACCCCAGGGATGGTGGAGAGCTTGACACCAAACTTAGCAACTAGCTGGGCCTAATCGTACTCACCAGTGGCCAACTAGTCACACCCCCCTAAAGAGCATTAGGAACAAAATGACCTCTGGCAGGAGGAGACATCAGTATGTCTCAGTGGTCACACCCCCCTGCACTTTTCCATATTTATAAAAGTGTCTGCCAAACTTCTTTTTCTCATCAATCGTACCCTTTAACCATCTCATAGGATATGTCTGGGTTTGGCCAATTTTCATGGGGTAATGGGCTGTCCCCCTTACAACATGTACCCTTGTGTGGCTTGCCAATGCCGTTTAGGTAAATGTGTGCCTTTTTCTGGCTTGTCAATGCCTTTTAGGCCAACATGTGCCCTTGTGTGCCTTGTCAATGCCTTTTAGGTAGACATGTGCCTTTGTGTGGCTTATCAATGTCTTTTAGGTGGACACATGCCCTTTTGTGGCCTATCAATGGTTTTTAGGCAGACATGTGCCCTTTATTACTCTATTGTACTATTGATAATAATTTTAAATGAAAAAGAAACTATCTTTATTGACAATAAAAAGGCTGCTTACATAGATTGCTATATAAAATAGCATACTAATAGTATTTTTTAGGATTATTGATGTTCCAAGCTCTTGGGGATTATTTGCCTTTCATATCTACAAGCTTATAAGCTCTTGGGGAATGACTTTGGTGATTGAGTAAGGGCCTTCTAGTTTTGGCTTAGTTTGCCTGTGCTAGCTCTGCCTTTTTCTAGTTTAGCTTGTTTCATTAATAGATAGCCCACACAGAAAGCACATCTTTTAACTTTTGTATTAAAAATTTGGGCCATTTTTTGTCTACATGTTGCCATATGAATGAAGGCTTTATCCCTTTGAGTTTCGTTATGGTTAAGGGTAAATTTGAGGTCTTCTTCATTGGCTGTAGCTTTTAGGTTTTCTAACCTTATTATCAGGGCATGGAATTCTACTGGGATGACTACTTCAGCTCCATAAGTTAGGGAGAAAGGTGTCTCACCTGTGCCTATTCTTGGTGTAGTTCGATAGGCTCATAGGACATTAGGGAGTTCATCTGACCATTTTCCTTTTGTTTTATCCAACTACTTCTTTAGTCCTTGTACAATGGTTTTGTTTGTTATTTTGGTCATCCCATTGGATTGTGGATGATAGAATGATGTAAAATGGAGGTTAATTTGAAACTTTACACAAAATCCTTCAAATTTTTTATACTCAAATTAGGTTTCATTATTGGTGATTATTACATTTGGTACACCAAATCTTGTTAGGATATTGGTTTTGACAAAAGTGATAGCCTTCTTTCCGGTCATCTTTGGTGTTGCCTCTACCTTTGCCTACTTTAAGACATGGTCAACTGCTACTATCACATACTTATGTTCTTTTAATGCTTTCGAGAAAGGATTGATAATATCGATCCCCCACTGGTAAAAAGGCCATGGATTGCCAATGGCAGCTAATCTCTCTGTAGGCTAGTAGGGAATGTGGTCAAACTCCTGGCATTTCAGACATGGTCGGATTAGCTGTTTCGCATCTTCTACTATTGTTGGTCAATATAGTCCTTGTCTGAAAAACTTTTTAGCTATTATCCTGGTACCTTCATGGATGCCACAGATCCCTTCATGGATTTCTTTTAAAGTTTGAATTTCTTCTTCAAAAGTGATGAATTTGATCCAAGGTTGTAAATAGGACCTGTGATAACCAACTAGTAAAAATACCATATTCGATGCTTTTTTTATTATTTTACCTGCCTCTATTGGATCCTAAGGAAGGGTTCCATCAGTTAAGTAGTAAAAGATTAGGCTCATCCATGTTTCTCTAATGTCAATGGGGAAGGCCTTTTCTTAATCGATTGTTGGGCATTGTATTTCTTTAAAAGGGATTAGGCAAGTTAAATGTTGCTCGCCTACTGTGAAAGGATCGGAAGCATGGTAATTAGTGCATTGGAGCATTGAATTTCAAAATTTTTCTTCTAGGGTTTCATGCATCATGCCATATCTCTTATGTTCCTAATTAGAAAGTCTACCTCTGGGTATGTGTTCATTTCTAATGGAGATACAGTTAGTTGGAAGAGTTCCAAACAGAGTACAACTGTTGAGTCCACTATAGAGGCCGAGTACATTGCTGCATCAGATGCTGTAAAAGAGGCTATTTGGATAAAGAAGTTCGTGATAGAACTTGCAGTAGTTCCTTCCATTAAGTCAGTAGTTCCTCTCTACTATGACAACAATGGAGCGGGCATACAGACCAAGGAACCCCGATCTCACCAGAAATCCAAACACATAGAAAGACGCTACCACATTATCAGAGAGATAGTTGGGCGAGGTGATATAGCCATGCAGAAAATAGTATTAGCTGAAAATCCAGCTGATCCATTCACAAAGCCTATGTCACAAACTCAGTTAGACCGACATCTTGAGAAGATGGGTCTAAGATATTGTAATGAATGGCTCTAGTGCTAGTGGGAGATTGTTAGTAGTATGCCCTATAGCATATCATTTTATACGTATCTTGTACATATTTTATTAATAAAAGGCAATTTCACTTTTCCGTTTACATAATATATTTATGTATAATAGAAAAGGTCCATTGATATTTTGTTAGAAATTCTATTCTTAAGTTATTAATAATATGAGTGATAGTGTTTCTAGCATAAAGTATCATAAATTGGTTCACAATTGAGGATACTTCACAAAGGACATGACTTATCCAAAAAGATTGTAATCATGTTTATTCTCAACGTATTTATATGAGATATAAATAAGATGGAGTGGTGAGTCTCATGCCACATAACAAACATGATAGACACTTATACATGATAAGTAGGCTGAATCAGTGATGCTTATGATAAGCACATGGAGTTTACTCTTGTCAATACATTGTCATATATCATATCAGTGCATATAATCTTTAGACCTGAGATAATACAGTTATCTTGTATATGGGTGGTTTGAGTTTGATACTGCTTTCATACTTGTACTGTGTATAGGTATATGGGCATGTGTTGGCTCCTACTGTTATATATAGAGATAGGTGTTGATCAAGATTGAATCCGTTACCCTAAGTAAATAGGGATAAAATCCTATGTTCGCTTAATTATTCTTGATGTTTCAAGTTCCTGGCTAGGACAGATAAATTTAGTCAGAAAAGAGTTTTTGACAAGAAAATCTAATTAATCAAGGACTAGAATTAAAAGAGAACATAAGGTTCATAGCAAATGGGGTTTGACATTAATCATGACTCCAGCTCGAATTGGGATTTTGTAATGGAGAGATTCTAGTGCATGGTAATATATAATTAAAGGTTCATTTAAGGTATTCCTTATTACTGATTGGGTGGCCATGACATATTATGCTAGGTGTCAACCATGGTCTATGAGATGCCTGAAATGATTTAGAGAAATCATTTACAGTAAAAAAGAGTTCTAATAATATTAAGAGTTAATATCATTTCTTATTACCAATAAGTAATGAGCCTAGTAAGTCACACATCTACATAAGCTAATCGCCATTTCAAATGTGATTTAATTTATTAATTAAATAAATTAAAGAGTTTAATTAATTAATTAAAGAGGTTTGGTTTGCAATATGTTTGCAAAGTCCCTAGCATGACTTGAAACCAAATCTAGGTTATTAGATGTATAGTATAAATTAAATTTATATTTAATTTGATTAAATATGAATTTAATTATGAGAAATTAATTAATGGAGATTAATTAATTAATTAATTTATATTTGATATAAATTGATTTAAAGAGTAGAAATTATAATTTTGGGTTGAGAACTCAAATTAAAGAGTAAGGGCAAATTGGTCTTTTCACATGGTGACATGTGGCACCATGAGATGGTGACATGTGGCACCATGAGATGGTGACACATGGCACTATATGATCTTGCCACTTGTCTTCCTATGATCGAAGGCCACATGTTATGATTTAAATGGAGCTTGACACTTGGCTTCATAGGATTAAATCAAATAATAACAAGATGGGATCTTGTGATGATATGTGGCAAGTGAATTAGGGTTTGACCTAAGTATATAAAGAGAGGTTATAAAGAAAAATTAGCCCACACTCTCTTTTCTCTCATATGGGACAGCAACATGGTGTCCCCTTCTCTTCTTCTATTTCTCAATTGATTCAAAGGGAAAAACGTAGATTTCCTCTTGAATTAAATTATTAGAAAGTGTTTCTAACACCTAATACATTCATACAACCTTCACAAAGCATAAACCTCATCTCATAATTGGTTGAAAAGGCTTGAGAAGCCAAACTAAGGACTGCGATTGCTGTCTTGGTGTGTGCTTGTGGTGGACAAACTAGAGGGACAACATATGGGGTCCTAAGAGCATCCTAAGATTGCATCAATTGTGCACCAAGAGGTTAGTACCTAAAAATCCCTCTTTTAATTAGGATTTAATTGAATTAAATGTTAATTCATAATCTTTAATGACAAATGAAATTTTAATGTATGCTAAAATATGTTTTGGTATGCAATTGGGCATTGGAAGTTGATTAGGTTCATAAGACAGATTGTATGGTGCATGTAACCTTAGAAATAATTTTTTAAATTCAATGTTCTAATGCTTAATTATCACGCTTCCACTCCTTCATGCATTAGATTTGTATTTAACATTATTATCCAAATAATAAAGTCCATCATTCATATAACCCGAGCCAACATATTCATTTCCAAAATAAATATTGCAAACATCATTTGTGAACTGAAATTCATAACCATTTATAGTCAAACTAGATACAGAAATGATGTTCTTAAAAGCATCAGGTACATACAAAATATTATTTAAATACAAAACATTTCCATACATGTACAAAGATTTAGATCCTATGGCTAAAGCTTCAACAGTTGAGCCATTGCCAATCAGAAGTCTGACATCTCGTGTCTACAAGCTACTACTACTTGCTAGTTTCTACATATCAAAAGTAATATGAGAACTAGCATCAGTATCTAAAAACCAAGCTGTAGATGAACTATGAGCATCATCAAAATTTAAGTAACAAGATATAGACATACCTTCTGAAGGTTTATCTTTGTTGTTCTTCAGAGAAGCAAGATACTCTGGGCAGTTCCTTTTCCAGTGCCCATCCTTCTGGCAGTGGAAACACTTTCCTTTGCCTTTGTCAGCTTCGGTCTTGCCCTTCTGTTTGGCTATCTTCTTAGAACTTGAGGTTTCTTTTTCTTATTGCCCTTCTTCTTCTTGGACTTTCCAGTAGAAGAAGAAGATTTAACCAAAGCCACCTCTTTTCCTTTATTGCCTGGCATATTCTTTTGGGCAATAACAAGCATGTTAAGCAAGCCAGCTAGAGTGCATTCTTGCATAATCATATGGAAATTTGTCACAGAATTCCCAAATGACTCTGGTAGGGACTGAAGGATCAAATCTGTTTCCAGTTGGAAATTTATGTGAAAATCAAAATGTTCCAGCTGCTCAATGAGCCGAATCATCTTATGGACATGATCTCCCACATTCTATCCCTCTAACATCCTCATGCAAAATAGTTGTTTAGATATCTCATATCTAGCATTCCTGCTATGCTCACCATTTAACTCTTGCAGGTGAAGAAGGATCTCATTTGCACTTTGCATATTTTCATGTTGCTTATGTAACTCATTAGTCATAGAAGCAAGCATGTAACATCTGGCTCTCATATCATGCTCCTTTTATTTGTCCAAAGTCTCTAATTCCTCTGGAGTGACCCCTGGAGGTAAGGGACCAAGAATCTTTGAATCTAGAACATATCTAATGCGTTCTAGGTTCAGGACAAGTTTTAAATTTTTGAGCCAATTAGAAAGATTAGGTCCTATTAACCTATTATGATCAAGTATACTTGCAAGGATATTGGATGGTGGTGGTTGCTGTGTGCTCATTATTATCAAAAAATAAACTGCAAAAAATAACAAGATTAATTAGTAAATGTATCAAGTAATTAACCAAAATGATTATGGTCTTTTAATCAAATTGGTCCTCCCACTAACTTGGCGAATCCTACACTTTCAAAGTAGGAAACGGAAATCCTAGTTGGATGGATTTCTAGTGGGTGATTGAATTCTTATAGTCTTAATGATCATCCTCAAGTACATCTATTATTAGAATCACAATAAACTGTAAGTGAGCAACTCCTTGCCTATTACATCTCATGTGAGGTTCAATCATTTATTTGGCCCTTAATGCTCAAAATCTCAGGCATATCCATTATTAATTTATCTTGCATTAGTTAAGTTAATCTCATTGAGCTAGTAGGCATGCAAATAATTTTAATGGCCTCAGCCACATCCATTATTGGCCACCAACCATTTACATACTTACAACATCTTATGCTTAACAATTATTCTTAAGAAAATCTCTTAAACAAATGCATCATTTCCAAGCTCATATAGCTATTAATGCAAGTATTTAAAATTTCTTAAAATAACTGCCTCAGTGGAGGGCCATGATATAATTATCATAATTATACCATTTTCAACTTAACCATTTATTTGGAAGATTTTATGCTCGGCTTAATTACTATTATGGTCTCGCTTTGCACATTATCCAGTTGACATGCATATATCACATAATTGCATACATTCATACACATCTCATGCATATATGGATAAAAAAATAAAATGGTATGATCATGGACTTTCTAAGGGATTCAATTCTGAGCCACCAAGAATTGAATCAGGGCATTCCTAGGTGTATTTTATTCATTCATTTTATAAGAATTGCTGAAGGAGTACATAATCAACCCTTGATCTTGATCTCCTCCCACTAGTCCCACCAATGCTCTTGACCTCCTTGTTCTTCTTGCAATCCAATTACATTGTAACCCTTAGCGTACCAAGGTGAATATAAAAGAATATAGACTTTAAAGTTCTCAAATAAATGAAATTACATCCTAAGTTATCATACCATTTATGATACATGTCACTAAAATAAATTAATTATTTTACATCCCAAAAGAAAATAAAAGAAATAAATCCAATCACATTGGTCTTTTATTGTCCATGATCATCCATCATGCATATTTAAAATTTAATAATTAAATAAAATATACTAACTTAAAATTAAATTGAATATCATATATTCAAGTAAAAATTAAATTTGAATCTTATTCAAATAAATTTAAATTTAGAAACCTTTTTCAAATTTAATTCCATGAAAACAATATTCATAAATTAATTATGTGATTGAAATTCCCAATTAAATCATTTAATTAGGTTTGAGCTTAATTATGGGCTTTAAATTATACAACAATTGCATAATAGGCCCAAAACCAAGCCCAATACGCCTCTTCAGAGAAAACACGGCCCGTGTAACGTTTACATGCCCTAAGGCACGCCAAAACATGGGTACCTCGTGTAAACGTTGTCTTCAGCATAGGGTGAGGCGCGCGAGGAACACGGGTCATGTTGTTGAATGACACGCCCCTGGGCGGGCATTAACATGCCCCGTGTATGCTAAAACACGCCCTGGGCCATGTAAAAACCTAAAACACGGTCCAGGCCATGTTTCTTGCGACAATTTGGTATTTTTAGGGTTTTCTTGATCGAAACCAACTTTAAATCAACCCAATCACAGAATTAAGCCTCAAAATCAATTCTAATAGCAAATATAGTGGCTCTGATTCCAATTGAAGGCTAGGAAGCATGGGATTTAGGGCATTAAAACCTTGAATTTCAAAAATTAATCTAAGGTTACATTTATCATGCTTGATGAATTATGTGGCTAATCAATTTACAATGCCCAAAAGCATACCAAAACACATTTTAACATGCATTAAACTTTCATTTGTCATCAAGAATTTAACTTTAGGAATTTAATATATTAAAACCTAACTAAAAGAGGGATTTTGGGTACTAACCTCTAAGGTGTACAATCAATGGATCCCTCTTCCTTTGGATGCTCTTGGGACCCCAATTGTAGTCCCTCTTATAGGAGCGAAAGCATGAAATTTGTTACATTAGAGTATTGAATTTCAAACATTTTCTTCTAGGGCTCCATGCATAATGCCACATCTTTTTTGTGCCTAATTAATTTCAATGCTCAATTGTATATTAAAATACTTTTAATATGTATTAGGATCTTCATTTGCCATTTAAGATTTTTGAATTAATAAATTAATTCAATTGAACCCTAGTTCTAAAGAATAATATGTGCACTAACCTTTTTGATGCACTATAGATATAATTGGCACCTTTAGGAAGTACCCAGGGCCCTAAGTGTTGTCCCTCTAGCTTGTCCACACCAAGATCACCAATGGGCAGCCCCCAAATCAGCTTCTCAAGCCTTGCCAACCAATTATAATTTGGGTTTTTGCATTTTGAGAGGTTGTACGTGTGTATAGGACACTAGAAACAATTTCTAGCAATTTTAATTCAAAGGAATTTGGGCAATTCTCTTTAAATTGATGAGAAAAGAAGAAGAGGAGAGGGAGAGCAAAGTGTGCCACCACCTTGAGAGAAAATAAGAGTGTTATATTTCATCTTTTATTTTTCCCTTTTTATATAATTAGGTCATTAAGTCACTTAAACCCTATGCCACATATCACCACCTCATTGCATCTTATTTTTAATTGACTCAATCACATTAAGTCAAGTGTCAAAGCTAGATTTAATCTTGACTTTGATCATCTTACATGATAGGAAGACAAATGGCAAGCTTATATGATGCCATATGTCACTATCTCATGGTGCCACACGTCACCATGTGAAATGACCAAATTACCCTTATGTTTTAATTTTGAGTTCTCAACCCAAAATCATTATTTCTCCTCTTCTAATCAATTTATATCAAATATAAATTAATTAATTAATCTCCATTAATTAATTTCTCATAATTAAATTCATATTTAAACACTTTAAATATAAATTTAACTTATACTATACATCCAATAACCTAGATTTAGTTTCAAGCCATGCTAGGGACTTTGCAATCTTATTGCAAACCAAATATATTTAATTAATCAATTAAATTACATTTTTCTTAGTGATTAACTTGTGTATGTGTATGACTCACTAGGCTCATCACTAATTGGCAATGAGATATGATATTAACTCTTAATATCATCAGAACTCTTTCTTACGATAAATGATTTCTTTAAATCATTTTTGGCATCTCATAAACCATGGTTGACACCTAGCATTGCATGCCATGGCCACCCAATTAGTAATAAGGAATACCTTAAATGAACCTATAATCATATGTTACCATGCACTAGAATCTCTCTATTATAAAATCCCAATTCGAGCTGGAGTCATGGTTTATGTCAAACCCCTTTTGCTATGAATATTATGTTCTCTTTTAATTCCAGTTCTTGATTAATTAGATTTTCTTATCAGAAACTCTTTGCTGACTAAATCTGTCTGTCCTGGCCAGGAACTTGAAACATCAAGAACAATTAAATGAACATAGGATTTTATCCTTATTTGCTTAGGGTAATAAATTCCATCTTGATAAACACCTATCTCCATATATAACTAGTAGGAGCAAACACATGCCCATATATCCATACACAGTACAAGTATGAAAGCAGTATCAAACTCAAACCACCTATATACAAGATAACTGTGTTATCTCAGGTCTAAAGATTATATGCACTGATATTGTAACATCCTCACTTTAGCTAGTCCGTACGTTCTACTGTTCCGGTGACCAATATCTGTCTGGGCAGCTAGAATATCTGGAATTATAATTAGACTAGAGTGAGGAGTTATAAATAAACCAAATAATGATAAGAAAAATTAAGGAAAAATTTTTAGAAATGAAATGTACGAAGGTTAAATGAGCTGTAGCCCCAGCGATGAGTGACCCTAACAGGAAGTGACGGTGAAGGCCGTTAGCAACCCTAGACCCAGGGGAAACTCTATGAAATAATTTTTGGGATTCCAGGGAATGATTATTGGGGTTTCGATGATAATAAAATGCTAATAAAATACAAGGAAAATTAAATTAATCGGTACACAATTTTAGCTCGTTAAGCCAAACGGAGGACATTTTGGTCATTTCGTATTTAGAGATGATTTTTGACTAACTTGTCCAATTAAGTAAATAAATTATATGATATAAAATATGAATAAACATTGCTAAAAATTAAATTAAAAGTGAGTAGTAAAGAAAAGAAAAGAAATGAAGATAATATTGATTTATTAAGTAAGCATGATGTCATTTAAAATTTTTGGCCAATCAAAATTCAATAAATACATTTATAATACATTAAAAAGAAAGAGAAGAAGTCAAAAATTTGGAAAAATCTATCAGCCATCTTCTTTTCTCCTTGGCCAAAACTTGCACTCCATGGCCATCCACCATTTTCACCCATTATAAGCTTGATTTTCTCCCTCCTTTCACCATATAAACCCTAAGCCTCAACATTAAATCTTGCTTATTTACCTTGATTGAGGATTTAAGAGTAGAAAGAAGATAAGAAATTGAAGTTAGTGAAGCTTGGAATTGACTCCATTCAAGGTTAGTGCCCAATTTCCTCTCTCTCTCACTCAATTAATGTTTAAGAACATGAGATAAGTTGAAATTATAAGAAAAATAGAATAAAATTTATATGTATGTATCCCTATAATTTTAGCAGCTTAGGGATGGTTAGGGTTTGATGAATTTCCTTGAAACAAAGTATTATGTTAGCTGCCCTTGACATGAGTTGAGTAATTGAATAGTTAATTGTAAGTTTAATGCATGAATGGAACTTGAAAATTTGGGGACTTGAGAAAAATTAGGGTTTTCTCATGTAATGGCATATGAACATTGTAATGGTCAATTAGTGACCATTTGGCTATATTTGATGAGGAATTGAAGTGATTTATGCTAATGGAATTGAGGTTAGGTATGCTGCCTTAGGTGAACTGCAAGGCTGGATGTGAGTCTAGCAAGTTTGGGCTATTGTAACTTGAGAGGTGTAGGTTCAATTGGTTCAAGGCCAATTGGACATGAAACTAAAAACATAATGGCACAACTTTGGTGAAGAAACCCTGCCCAAAAAAGCAACCCAAGTTAACCTAAAAACTACCCCAATCTGAGTGACCAACATGCTGTCCTTGAAAAATGACTAAATGAACAGTATTTGTTCAAATGGTCATAACTCAGTGTAGAAAAGTCCAAATGACCTAAAATTTATATCAATTAAAATTTTAGACAATTTAGAACAACTTTCATCAAGAACACCAAACTAAATTCTGATCATAACCCATCTGAATTGGTAACCAAAGTCAGGGTATCAAAACTGCCAGAACCATTTCTGCCCAGAAATTCTAGGTAGATATCAATTCGGCCAGCCTTAAAGAAATTAGCATAACTTGAGCTAGACAACTCCAAATGGAGTGATTCAAAAAGGAAATTAAAGAAGACACATAAAGGAACAACTTTGATTAAGAACATTTGGCAAAATTCTCATTGTAGAACTGCCTAATGGAACAGTGAATTCTAGCACCCAAAACTGAAAATTTTGATTTATTTCCTATTGGTTTTAAGTATTGATTGGCAATCAATGCCAACACTTTTGTGAACCAAAATGTGGTAATTTCATGTGGTTAGAACTCTTGTAACTATTATATATGAAAAAGTCAATATTTTGACTCGAATAGTAAAATGAATAGTGACCTTACATGTTAAACACAAATATTCAATTAAGAGCATTATAATATGCCCTAGTAGACCTAGTAAGATTGGTTTGGATAGGTTGGCATGCCAATAGGGTTCTGTTAGCAATACTGCATATGGCTTCATGCCATTCTGTGTTTTATGGCTTTTCGTGCCATTCTGTGATATAATAGCCTTTGGCAATTTTGATTGAGATTACTATACTTGGTTTCATGCCTAATAATTATTATAGCTTATTAGCTGTTCTGTTGCACACCATGAGACACATTGTGATCAATGGTGTGACGGTCCAAGGTACTTGGTACCCATATACCCTACACAGTACAAGTATGAAAGCAGTATCAAACTCAAACTACCTATATACAAGATAACTATGTTATCTGAGGTCTAAAGATTATATGTACTTATATGATATATGACAATGCATTGACAATAGTAAACTCTGTGTGCTGGTCATATGTGTCACTGGTTCAGCTTACTTATCATGTATAAGTGCCTATCATGTTTGTTATATGGCATGAGACTCACCATTCCATCTTATTTATATCTCATATAAATACCTTGGGAACAAACATGAATACAATCTTTCTAGATAAGTCATGTCCTGTGTGAAGTATCCTCGATTGTAAACCAATTTATCATACTTTGTGCTGGAAATGCTGTCACTCATATTCTTAACAACTTAAGAATAGAATTTCTAACAAAATATCAATGGACCTTTTCTATTTTACATAAATATATTATGTAAATGGAAAAGTGAAATTGCCTTTTATTAATTAAATATGTACAAGATACATACTAAATGATATGTTCTAGGGCATACTACTAACAATCTCCCACTAGCACTAGAGCCATTCATTACAATATCTCAGACCCATCTTCTCAAGATATCGGTCTAACTGAGCTTGTGACATAAGCTTAGTGAATGGATTAGCTGGATTTTCAGCTGATGCTATTTTCTGCATGGCTACATCGCCTCGTCCAACTATCTCTTTGATAATGTGGTAGCGCCTTTCTATGTGTTTGGATTTCTGGTGAGACCGGGGTTCCTTAGCCTGTATGACTGCTCCATTGTTGTCACAGTAGAGAGGAACTGCTGACTCAATGGAAGGAACTACTGTAAGTTCTGACACGAACTTCTTTATCGAAACAACCTCTTTACAAAGATTCGATGCAAAGAATATACTCAGCCTCTATAGTGGAATCAACAGTCGTACTTTGTTTGAAACTCTTCTAACTGACTGCACCTCCATTACAAATGAACACAAACCCAGAGGTAGACTTTCTATCATCGATATCTGATTGAAAATTAGAATCAGTATAACCATTCAATTGCAAGTCACCACCTCCATTAATCAAGAATAAATCCTTAGTTCTTCTTAAGTACTTAAGGATATTCTTGACAGCTATCCAGTGTTCCAAACCTGGATTAGATTGAAAGCTGCTAGTCAAACTAATAGCATGTGCGATATTCGGCTTAGTACACATCATTGCATACATCAAACTTCTAATAGCTAAAGCATATGGAATCCTGACCATTTTATCTCTTTCTTCAGGTGTCTTTGGAGACATTTATTTAGAAAGGTGGATACCATGTCTAACTGGTAGCAATCCTCTCTTGGAATCAAGCATGTTAAACCTCTTTAACACCTTTTCCAAGTATAGACTTTGGGATAAACCAATTACTCTTTTCGCTCTATCTCTATAGATGCGAATTCTAAGAATATAGGTTGCCTCTCCTAATTCTTTCATCGAGAATGTATTTGACAACCATACTTTTACAGTTGTCAACATACCTATGTCATTACCTATCAACAGAATGTCATCCACATATAAGACAAGGAAAGTGATAGCACTATCACTAACCTTCTTATATAGACATGGCTCATCCACATTTTTGATAAAACCAAATAACTTAATGGCTTCATCAAAATAGATGTTCCAACTCCTCGAAGCTTGTTTCAACCCATAAATGGATCGCTTTAGCTTGCACACCTTAGAACTATCTTGGGATTCAAAACCCTTAGGTTGTTCCATGAAAATATTTTCTTCAATGTATCCATTGAGAAAAGCTATTTTGACATCCATCTGCAAATCTCATAATCATAGTATGCAGCTATTGCTAATAGAATCCTAATTGATTTAAGCATGGCAATAGGCGAGAAAGTCTCCTCATAGTCGATTCATTGCCTTTGGCTAAACTCTTTACTAGCCTTGCTTTATAGGTCTCTACCTTTCCATCAGAACCAATTTTTCTTCTTGAAAACCCATTTGTTCCCTATAGGTGGGTCAATAAGGTCCCAAACTTGGTTCTTATACATGAAATCAATTTTGGACTTCATAGCTTCAATCCATTTTGAAGAGTCTATATCTGATATAGCTTCTTCATAGGTAAGTGGATCATCTCCATGATCTAGTTCTTTATGAGTAAACAACTCTTGTTCATCATCATGAAGAAAACCATATCTCACTGGTGGGTGAGATATCCTGATCGATCTGCGAGGAATTACTGTCGATGTTTCATTAATAGGGTAGGTTAACTAGATGGATCTATATCCATTTGATCTATTGCTTGGTCAGAATTCTCTAATTCTAACTCTATTTTCCTTCCTTTGCCTCTTTCTTGAATAAACTGTTGTCAAGAAATATTGCATCTCTGCTTACCACAACCTTTTGTGATGTAGGCAAATAAAAATAATATCAAAAACTTTCTTTTGAACATCCAACAAATCAACCTTTTTTCTGATATGGTTTCCAATTTATCAGTGTTCAGCTTTTTGATATGCTTAAGACTCAGTTTTCTTCCATGTCATATCTCATAAGGTGTGGAAGAAACTGATTTTGATGGAATCCTATTCAGAATATGCAAAGCTGATTCTAATGCAAATCCCCAAAAGGAGATTGGCATATCAGTATAGCTCATCATACTACGTACCATATCTAATAGAGTACAATTTCTCCTTTCAGATACACCATTCAGCTATGGCTTTCCTGGAGGAGTCAGTTGGGAAACAATGCCAAGCTCTTTCAAGTATTCATGAAATTCAGTACTTAAGTATTCACTTCCACGATCTGATCAAAGAGTTTTAATGCTTTTTCCTGTTTGATTTTCTACTTTAGACTTAGATTCTTTGAACTTTTCAAAGGATTCATTTTTGTATTTCATCAAATACAAATACCCAAATCTTGATTTATCATCAGTAAAGGTAATAAAGTAATGAAAACCGCCTCTAGCCATTTCCTTAAATGGACCACATACATCACTATGTATTAGCTCCAAAATATTTTTAACTCTTAGTCCTTGTCCAACAAAGGGTGATCTAGTCATTTTAACTTGAAGGCAGAATTCACAAGTTGGAGTAGGTTCAGAACCCAATGAGGATAAAATTCCCATTTTCTCCAGTTTTGCAATCCTATCTTCTACAACATGACCTAATCTTAAGTGCCAAATATATTGTGAACTTGAGTTGATTTTCATCTTGGCATTACATTCATTTAAATTGCTTGCATTCAATTTGTGTTTATCATTATTATCTAAGTAATAAAGACCATCATACATATAACCTGAGCCAACATATTTATTTCCAAAATAAATATTGCAAACATCATTTGTGAACTGAAATTCATAATCATTTCTAGTCAAACTAGATATAGAAATGATGTTCTTAAAAGCATCAGGTACATACAATATATTATTCAAACACAAAACATGTCCACACATGTAAAAGGATTTAGATCCTATGGCTAAAGCTTCAACATTGAGCCATCGCCAATCCGGAGTCTAACATCTCTGGCATGCAAGCTGCTACTATTTGCTAGTTCCTGCATATCATAAGAAATGTGATAACTGGCACCAGTATCTAAAACCCAAGCTGTAGATGAACTATGAGCATCATCAGCATCTAAATAACAAGATATAGACATACCTTTTGAAGGTGTATCCTTCTTGTTCTTCAGAGAAGCAAGATACTCTGGACAATACCTTTTCCGATGCCCATCCTTCTGGTAGTGGAAACACTTTTCTTTGCCTCCATCATCTTTGATCTTCCCTTTCTATTTGGCTATCTTCTTAGAAGGTCCTGGAACTTGAGGTTTCTTATTCTTATTGCCCTTCTTCTTTTTGGACTTTCTAACATAAAAAGAAGATGCAATCAAAGCTACCTCTTATCCTTTATTGCCTGGCATATTCTTTTGGGCAATTACCAGCATGTTAAGTAAACCAGCCAAGGTGTACTCCTGCTTAGTCATATGAAAATTTGCCACAAAATTCCCAAATAACTCAGTTAGGGACTGAAAGATCAAATCTGTTTGCAATTGGAAATCCATGTTAAAGTCAAGATGTTTTAGTTACTCTATAAGTTGAATCATCTTGTGGACATGATCCCCAATATTCTGTCCCTCAGACATCCTCATTCGAAATAGCTGCCTAGATATCTCATACCTAGCATTCCTGCTATGCTCACCATACAACTCTTGCAGGTGAAGGACAATCTCACTTGCACTTTGCATATTTTCATGCTGCTTCTGTAACTCATTACTCATAGAAGCAAGAATGTAGCACTTGGCTCTCATATCATGCTCCTTCCATTTGTCCAAAGTGTCATGTTCCTCTTGAGTGGCCTCTAGAGGTAAGGGACTAGGAACCTTTGAGTCTAGAACATATCCAATACATTCTAGGTTCAGGAAAAGTTTTAAATTTCTTAGCCAATCAGAATGATTAGGTCCTGTCAACCTATTGTGATAAAGTATGCTCACAAGGATATTAGATGGTGGTGGTTGTTGTGTGCTCATTATTATCAGAAAATTAACTGTAGAAAATAACTAGATTAATTAGTAAATGTATCAAGTAATTAACTAAAATGATTATGGTCTTTTAGTCAAATTGGTCCTCCCACTAACTTGGCGAATCCTACACTTCCAAAGTAGGAAACGAAAATCCTAGTTGGATGGATTTCTAGTAGGTGATTGAATTCTTATAGTCTTATTGATCATCCTCAGGCACATCCATTTTTGGAATTACAATAAACTATAAGTGAGCAAGTCCTTGCCCATCACATCTCATGTGAGGTTCAATTATTTATCTAGCCCCTAATGCTCAAAATCTTAGGCACATCCTTTATTGATTTATCTTGCATTAGTTAAGTTGATCCCATTAAGCAAGTAAACATGCAAATAATTTTAATATCCTCAGGCACAACTATTATTGGCCATCAACTATTTACATTTTTACAACATCTCGTGCTTAACAATTATTCTTTAGAAAATCTCTTAAATAAATGTATCATATGCGAGTATCTAAACTTTCTTAAAATAATTGCCTCAATGGAGGGCCCATGATATAATTACTTTAATTATACCATTTCCAACTTAATCATTTGTTTGAAAGATTTAGTGGTCGGCTTAATTACTATTATGGTCTCACTTTGCACATTATCCAATTAGCATGCATATATCATATACTTGCATACATTCCCATACATCTCATGCATACATGGATAAACAATTAATATGGTAAGATCATGGACTTTCTAAGGGATTCAATTATGAGCCACCAAGAATTGAATCAGGCCATTCCTAGGTAAATTTCATTCATTCATTTTACAAGAGTTGTTGAAGGAGTACATAATCAACACTTGATCTTGATTTCCTCCCACTGATCCCACCAATGCTCTTGACTTCCTTGATCTTCTTGCAATCCAATTACATTGTAATCCTTGGCATACCAAGGCGAATTTACAAGAATATGGACTTTAAAGTCCTCAAATAAATGAAATTACAATCCAAATTATTACAATACTTATAGTACATGCCACTAAAATGAAATTAATTATTTTATATCCCAAAGAAAAATAAAAAAAATAAATCCAATCTATAACACCCCCGTTGTATAGCCTGGTATATTTCACTGTTCCGGTGACCGGTGTCGGTCCGGACAATTAATGGGATTAGGGCCACACTTAAGACAACTTGAGAAGCCATAAACACAAACAATTAGTAATGTTTAATTAGTTAAGTATAAACAAGAAAAACAGAATATAAGAGGTTAAACGAGCCGAGAGTCACAGCGATGAGTGACCTCCTCGGGAACGACTGCGAAGTCATTTTAAACTCAAATTTCGAACCATAAAAAGCGACGCTGCGGTCCTTAGGATCCTTATGGACACAGTGGAAAAGAGAACATCACGAAAAAGAACTGTTAAGTCAGTCAAATAATTAGGTCAGGGAGCCGGAAGAAATATTGGATTATTTGCAAACCGGGATGAACCGGCGAGGGGCAATTTGGTCAATTGACCCCGAGAGCTGACTCCTGACCTAACTGTCCAATAAAATTGGAGAAAAGAAAATTTCGGAATCGAGAATTAAATTAAAGAATTAATAGAAAAAAAAAAAGAGAAAGAATATGGAAAAGTCAAAGTTGATGACATCATGAATGATTTCATAAACAAATTAATTAAATTATTTCTTTAATTGGGATTTTTTTTGTGGTCTTCCATAAATTAAATTAGATAAAGGAAAAGGAAAAAAAAAAAGAAACAAAGTCCTTCTTCCCTAAGTGGACGTCCACCACTCTCATTCTCCCTCTCCATTTCTAAACCCTATTAAAGCTTGAGTTCAAGCTTTTAAATCCCTACTAAACCCCAATTTCTTCCATAATCATTCCATAAAACTTGATAACCTCACTTGAGAAGAGGATTGAGCAAGAAAGAAAGAAAGAAAGAAGAACAAAAGTTAGGGTTTTGAAGATTTAAGAAAGGTTAGTGTGTTAACTCATTATATTACTTCTTTAAATGCATATGTAATGGTTGACATGAGCTTAGAAGTTATGAAATGAAATAAAAACATGGGAGAAGAACCAAACTGAAATTTGGGCAGCTTGAGAGGAGTATGATTTACATGAATTTGATGCATTAGAATAAGTTTAAAAGCTTTGATTAGTGAATGGTTAAGGTTAAGTGCACTAGTTGTGATTTAATGCATGAGATGGAAGAGCTAGGGTTTGAATGTTAGGGTTTTGAGGCAAAATTTAGGAGAAATGCATAAATGGCATGTTTAACCTATTGTGAAATGAAATAATGGTCAATTATGACCAAATAAGTTGTGTGGGAATGGTAGGAAATTAAACCAAATTCGTAGGTCAATGGTCATGCTGCTGGCAGCATGACCAAACCTACTTTGAAGGACCAAAACTCAAATTTTACAAGTCCAATTGATATGCCACCAATTGGAGATGAAAATAGACATAAAAGAGCACAATTTTCATTAAGGAACCATGGCCAAAAACTGACCAAAACTTGGTGAAACAATTGACCAAAGTGAATTGATAGCAGGCTGCCACTGCACTAAACTGACCAAATGAATAGTAACTGTTCATTTGGTCATAACTCGAGTTAGACAGGTCAAATTGACCTGAAATTTGGCCAGGGGTTAGAGGAGATATAGATATAAAACTTTCATGCAGAACATCACCCCAAATTATGCCATTAACCCATTCAAATTATTGAGCAAAGTTCAGTTATCAAACCTGCAACTCTGCAGATTTTCATTTGAGCAGTAATGTTTGGATGCCTATAACTCTCTCTAGAAAACTCGGATTTAGGCGATTCTTGAACCGATGGAAACCTGAGACATAGTATAACATTTCATATGAAGAAAGTTAGACCAAATTATGAACTTAACTTGATCAAATTACTAACCAAAGTTGGATCAAAATCTGCCAGAACCCAAAATATCAGCATGAACAGTGCACGTGAACAGTAAACTTATTTTGGCCATAACTTGAGCTACAAAACTCCGATTGAGGTGATCCAAAAATAAGAATACACTTAAGACAATAAGAAACATTTTCTATGAAGGAAGTTTTGTCAAATTCCAACAGTAGATTGACCAATAGAACAGTGCAACTTCGGAGAACCAAAACCGAAAATTGGCAATTTTGCCAAAATGACCTAAGCTTTAAACAAATGACCAAAACCAACAAGTTTGGTAACCAAAATGTGGTATGTGGGTGAAGTTGGAGTTCCCATACTCATTAAGCCTTAGAAAGTCAATAATTTGACTTGAATAGTGCAGTGAATAGTAACCCGAAATACAAAATTTCAAGAACGTCGAATTTAACACGTTAGAGCTTGGTAAATGTGAAGCTAAGTTTATTTTGGATTTATTTTAAGTTTTAGTACTGAAACATTGGAAAATTTCGTGTTTCAGTGAAAAAGAATACCGGGACAAAACCCGAGGAGTCGAGTCAAGGCCAACAGGCGACTCGTTTGAGGTTTGTGCACAACATATACTTTTATAATCATCTTTTGCATATCGTTTTGAATAATATGAAATATTGGATTATGGCATTTTTATGATGTTTGATCTAAATTGTTGAAAGCTATTATGTATATTTGAAAAGACAATGTTTAGCAAATTGTTAAGATAATTTTTGAAACCACAGTGTCATGACCACATATTTGAACACCTCACTAGCACGACTAGTGGGGGTAATTAGTTTCGAATTTTGATTCCTTCTCTGGAGAAGTGTTGAGGTGTGCCGGTAGAAGAGGATGTGAATGGATATCTATATATTTGACCTAGCTAGCCTTGTGATATGATTTCTCTTTAGCCTCTGGCTATTGAGATTCATGTGATTTCTCTTTAGCCTCTGGCTATTGAGATTCTATTTGTTTCGAATGGCATGATCTAACTGTGGGTTTTATGAAATGTGTTTTGATACTTTGAAATGAACTTGGTTTACATGTAAAATCTTACAATGCATGATTGTATTTAATTTTCATGTTTAGCCAAATTTTTGAATGAATGTGCTTTAAGTTTTGCATAAAGATTATTTTAGTATATTGTGCACCATCGAGTCCTAGTACTCGTGATAGCTTTATTGCCGCAGATACAGAGACTAGAGGAGCAGCAGATCGAGTCACGAGGTGTGTGAAGTCATCACTTGAAGCCTTCTGTATAATTTATACCCTAACTGTAAATACTTCTTTTGATGTATATATTGCACATAAATGTATGGACATGTAAAAATGGGTCTTGAGCAGCTTGTACACAAATTTGTATGAAGTTTGTAATAAAGTTTAGTTTGTGTTTCTTTTGATATAAATTTGTAAGGTTGTGTATAAATTGTTTGTTTTTAATGAAATATGAATGATATTGATTGACAGTATTTTGAGAATTATTGAACTTGTGAATTTTGAGAAATTGATTGAGTTTGATTGTGAAACCGAAGTAGTGGTTGAGAAAAACTTTTAGAAGTGCTTTTTTACAGGTATTTGAAGAACGATTTTCTCAAAATACAGATGAAACTCTATCAAAATTTTTATAAGATTTGCGGAAAACTAAAATGGCCAAAAATATTAATTAGTTTTAATTTCAACTAAATTTTTTAAATACTTATTAGAAATGCTCACCACTTGTCAAAGATAAGAAAATTGTTTTAAAATCCCTTGTAGGGTACTTAATGAGTTATCGGTAGGTGAAGTTCGGTAGTTCATTAGGTATTCTACGGGATCATGTTATGCCTTACAGAGGGCTAAGGTGTGACACAATCACATTGGTCTTTTATTGTCCATGATCATCCATAATGCATATTACCATTTAACAATTAAATAAAACATACATACTAAAATTAAATTGAATATCTCATATTCAACTAAAAAAAATTTCAGATTTGAATCTCATTCAAACAAATTTAAAAATTCAGATTTGAATCTCATTCAAACAAATTTAAATTTAGAAACTCTTTCCAAATATAATACCTTGAAAACAATTTTCAAAATTTAATTGTGTCATTAAAATTCTTAATTAAACAATTTAATTAAGCATGGGCCTAATTATGGGCCTTGAATACACAACAATTGCATATTGGAAGCCCAAACCATGCGCACCTATGGAGCACCATTGATGCCGCCACCATGGTGAGCACTTACATTCATGCCACCACCATGGAATGTCCAACTAGCCTTGAATCAATCATAATTTGATCAAAATCACACAATTAAATCTCAATATAATTCCATGAAAACAATTTTTATAAATTAATTATGTGATTGAAATTCCCAATTAAATCATTTAATTAGGTTTGGGCTTAATTATGGGCTTTAAATTATACAACAATTGCATAATGGGCCCAAAAACCAAGCCCAATATGCCCCTTCAAAGAAAACACAGCCCGTGCAACGTTTACACGGCCTGAGGTGCTCCAAAACATGGGTACCCCGTGTAAACACTGTCTTCGGCACGGGGTGAGGCGCGCGAGGAACACGGGTCTTGTCGTTGAATGATACGCCCCTAGGCGCGCATTAATATGCCCCGCGTATGCTAAAACACGCCCTGGGCTGTGTAAAAACCCAGAACACAGTCCAAGCCATGTTTATTGTGACAGTTTGGTATTTTTAGGGTTTTTTTTATCAGAACCAACTTTAAATCAACCCAATCAAACAATTAAGTCTCAAAATCAATTCTAATGGCAATTATAGTGGCTCTGATACAAATTGAAGGCTAGGAAGCATGGGATTTGGGGCATTAGAATCTTGAATTTCAAAAATTAATCTAGGGTTAGATTTATCATGCTTGATGAATTATGTGCCTAATCAATTTACGATGCCTAAAAGCATACCAAAACACATTTTAACATGCATTCAACTTTCATTTGCCATCAAGAATTGAACTTTAGGAATTTAATATATTAAACCCTAACTAAAAGAGGGACTTTGGGTACTAACCTCCATGGTGTACAATCAATGGATCCCTCTTCCTTTGCATGCTTTTAGGACCCCAATTGTAGGCCCTCTTGCAGGAGCGAAAGCATGAAAATTGTTACATTAGAGCATTAAATTTCAAAAATTTTTTTCTAAGGTTTCATACATCATGCCACATCTCTTATGTGCCTAATTAATTTTAATGCTCAATTATATATTAAAACAATTTTAATATGTATTAGGATCTACATTTGCTATTTAAGATTTATGAATTAACAAATTAATTCAATTGAACCCTAGTTTGAAAGAATAATATGTGCACTAACCTTTTTGATGCACTATAGATGTAATTGGCACCTTTAAGAAGCACTTAGGACCCCAAGTGTTGTCCCTCTAGCTTGTCCACACTAAGCTCACCAATGGGCAGCCCCCAAATCATCTTCTCAAGCCTTGCCAACCAATTATAATTTGGGTTTTTGCCTTTTGAGAGGTTGTATGTGTGTATAGGACACTAGAAACAATTTCTAGCAATTTTAATTCAAAGGAATTTGGGCAATTCTCTTTGAATTGATGAGAAAAGAAGAAGAGGAGAGGGAGAGCAAAGTGTGTCGCCACCTTTAGAGAAAATGAGAGTGTTATATTTCATCTTTTCTTTTTCCCTTTTTATATAATTAGGTCATTAAGTTACTTAAACCCTATGCCACATGTCACCACCTCATTGCATCTTATTTTTAATTGACTCAATCACATTAAGCCAAGTGTCAAAGCTGGATTTAATCTTGACTTTGATCATCTTACATGATAGGAAGACAAATGGCAAGCATATAAGATGCTATGTGTCACCATCTCATGGTGCCACATGTCACCATGTGAAATGACCAAATTACCCTTATGTTTTAATTTTGAGTTCTCAACCCAAAATCATTATTTTTCCTCTTCTAATCAATTTATATCAAATATAAATTAATTAATTAATCTCCATTAATTAATTTGTCACAATTAAATTCATATTTAAACACTTTAAATATAAATTTAACTTATACTATACATCCAATAATCTAGATTTGGTTTCAAGCCATGCTAGGGACTTTGCAATCTTATTGCAAATCAAACCAATTTAATTAATCAATTAAATCTCATTTTTCTTGGTGATTAACTTGTGTATGTGTGTGACTCATTAGGCTCATCACTAATTGGCAATGAGATATGATATTAACTCTTAATATCATCAAAACTCTTTCTTACAATAAATGATTTCTTTAAATCATTTTAAGCATCTCATAGACCATGGTTGACACCTAGCATAGCATGTCATGGCCACCCAATCAGTAACAAGGAAAACCTTAAATCAACTTATAACCATATGTTACCATGCACTAGAATCTCTTTGTTACGAAATCCCAATTCGAGTAGGAGTCATGGTTTATGTCAAATCCCATTTGCTATGAATATTATGTTCTCTTTTAATTTCAGTTCTTGATTAATTAGATTTTCTTGCCAGAAACTCTTTCTGTCTAAATCTATTTGTCCTGGCTAGGAACTTGAAACATTAAGAACAATTAAATGAACATAGGATTTTATCCCTATTTACTTAGGGTAACAGATTCCATCTTGATCAACACCTTTCTCCATATATAACTACTAAGAGCCAACATATGCCCATATACCCATACACAGTGCAAGTATAAAAGCAGTATCAAACTCAAACCACCTATATACAAGATAACTGTGTTATTTCAGGTCTAACGATTATATGCACTGATATGATATATGACAATGCATTGTCAAGAGTAAACGCCATGTGCTTGTCATATGCGTCATTGGTTCGGCCTACTTATCATGTATAAGTGCCTACCATGTTTGTTATATGGCATGAGACTCACCATTCCATCTTATTTATATCTCATATAAATACCTTGGAAACAAACATGAATACAATCTTTCTGGATAAGTCATGTCCTGTGTGAAGTATCCTCGATTGTGAATCAATTTATGATACTTTGTGCTAGAAATACTGTCACTCATATTCTCAACAACTTAAGAATATAATTTCTAACAAAATATCAATGGACCTTTTCTATTACACATAAATATATTATGTAAACGAAAAAGTGAAATTGCCTTTTATTAATTAAATATGTACAAGATACATACTAAATGATATGCTTTAGGGCATACTACTAACACCTCTAGCTTGTCCACCACAAGCTCACCAATGGTAGCAATGGCAGCCCCAAACTTTACTTCTCAAGCCTTGCCAACCAATTAAATATGGGGTTTTTATGCTTTAGTGAGGGTTAATGGATATTTATTGAACTAGAAACACTTTTTAATTCAAAGGAAATTAACAATTTCCCTTTGAATTGATGAAAAGAAAAATTCAATAGGAGAGGGAGCAAGGTTGCCATCCAAAATGGAGAGGAAGAAGAAGATGCATTCTTTTTCTTCCTTTTCCCTTATATACAAAAGTCAAACCTCATTTACTCATTGCCACATATCACCACAAGATCCCATCTTGCTTTTGTTTGACTTAATCTTATGAAGCCAAGTGTCAAGCTCTAATTAAAACACAAAAAGTGGTCTTCCATCATGGGAAGACAAGTGGCAAGCTTGAATGCTGCCATGTGTCACCATCTCATGGTACCACATGTCACCATGTGAAAAGACCAATTTAACCTTTTTAATTTAAGTTCTCAACCCAAAATTATAATTTCTCCTTTTTAAATTAATGTATATCAAATATAAATTAATTGATTAATTAATCTTCATTAATTAATTTCTCACAATTAAATTCATATTTAAACAATTTAAATATAAATTTAATTTATGCTATACATCCAATAACTTAGATTTGGTTTCAAGTCATACTAGGGACTTTGCAATCTTATTGCAAACCAAACCTATTTAATTAATTATTTAAACTCCTCAATTAATCAATTAAATCACATTTTACTTAGTGATTAACTTGTGTAGATGTGTGACTTACTAGGCTCATTACTTATTGGCAATGAGAAATGATATTAACTCTTAATATCATTAGAACTCTTTCTTACTGTAAATGATTTCTCTAAATCATTTCAGGCATCTCATATATCATGGTTAGCACCTAGCACAGCATGCCATGGCCACTCAATCAGTAATAAGGAATACCTTAAATGAACCTTTAATCATATGTTACCATGCACTAGAATCTCTCCGTTATAAAATCCCAATTCCAGCTGGAGTCATGGTTAATGTCAAAATCCATTCACTATGTACATTATGTTCTCTTTTAATTCCAATCCTTGATTAATTAGATTTTTTTGTCAAAAACTCTTTTTTTACTAAATCTATCTGTCCTGGCCAGGAACTTAAATCATCAAGAACAATTAAATGAACACAGGATTTTATCCCTTTTTACTCAAGGTAATAGATTCTATCTTGATCAGCACCTATCTCCATATATAACTAGTAGGAGCCAACATGTGCCCATATACCCATACACAGTATGAGTATGAAAGCAGTATCAAACTCAAACCACCTATATACAAGATAACTGTGTTATCTCAGGTCTAAAGATTATATGTACTGATATGATATATGACAATGCATTAACAAGAGTAAACTCCATGTGCTTGTCATAAGCGTCACTGGTTCGGCCTACTTATAATGTATAAGTGCCTATCATGTTTGTTATGTGGCATGAGACTCACCACTCTAACTTATTTATATCTCATATTAATACTTTGGGAACAAGCATGATTATAATCTTTCTGGATAAGTCATGTCCTTCGTGAAGTATCCTCGACTGTGAATCAATTTATGACACTTTGTGCTAGAAATACTGTCACTCATATTCTTAAAAACTTAAGAATAAAATTTCCAACAAAATATCAATGGACCTTTTCAATTACACATAAATGGATTATGTGAACAGAAAACTGAAATTGCCTTTTATTAATAAAATATGTACAAGAAACATATAAAATGATATGCTCTACGGCATACTACTAACAAATCAATGGCAGAGCTAGTAAAATTGTTTGTGCCTCACCATTAACAGGAGAAGCCAAAGAAGTTTTAGAAGCCATGAATCTTGTAAAAATTATGGGAGCGGACACTTTTTTGATAGAATTTGACTTTACCATGCTAATTTCTACCTTTTCACAACTCTAATTAAGCCTATGGGAAATCCAAGCCATAGTTAGAGAAATCCTAAACCAAATGGAGCTTTTCACACAAGTCCAAATTCGATGGGCTAGTAGGAAAGGTAATTCAATAATACTATATTGTTTAGCTAAACTTTGTTTTAATGATGCACTTTCCTGCAATTGGATAACAATGACTCTAATGAATTTGCACTTTATTTTGTGAGAAATTATATTATAAATCAATGATTGCATATAGATAGTCCTACGTAGAATGGCAAACCAAATTGGTGACTCTAATGTTTTAAAGATGCTCCTCCCCCTTCTTTCTATTTGCATCTTAAGCTCAAGGTTTGTTCTTGATTTCAGATTCTCAAGATATGGTTTTCTCTGGATTGAATTATTCTCTTTCAATTTTGGTTTGGAACTTTTTGCCCTGGTAATTTCTAATTCTTCTTGCATCTCACCTACTGAGAAGTGATAGTGAATATTACTGTTTCTCAATTTCTTTTTTGGTGTTATAAATTTCTAGTCTTTTCTCCATACCTAGTTAAGAGCTTCTAATGAATTGAAGACTTTTTAATGTGTGAAGTTTGTAACTCTCGTAAGGTACTTGTGCCATTTGATCTGTGCTTGTTGTAAGGCTCTCCTTGTTAGGTGTGTTATTATGGAACTTCTTTATGGGAGCTATCTTATCCTGAATGCACACCAAGTGTTTGATCAAAAGTCCTAAGTGATTCTAAATGACTCTAACAGGTAGACTCTTCTTTTGTAATTGCTAGACTCTTGTGTTGCTATGTTTCACTATAAAGATTATATGTTGGAATTGCTAAGGCTTAAGTAATCCACTTACTTTTAACCATCTTAAAGGTATGTCCCAGCAACATTCTCCTACCTTACTCTATTCAATGGGAAAAAAGAAAAAACAAAACAAGCTTTATGAAGAAAAAAACTAAGTAGATTGTGTAACACCCCTATATGCATAGTCCTGTGCAAATCACTGTTCCGGTGACCGGTGTCGGTCTGGACAATTAAGAGGATTAGAATCATATTTAAGTCAGCTAGAAAAGCCTTGAACAAAAATTAGTAGTGATTATCAAAAGGTTAAATACAGATAAGAAAATTGAACATAAAAGGTTAAATGAGCAGGGGGTCACAGCGATGGGTGACCGCACTAAGAAGTGACTGCGAGATCAGTCAAACCCTAAATTCGTACGGGACATTATGACACTACAGGCCTAAGAAAAATTGCGAAGCTAAGGGAAATCTGAAAATCACAGGAAAATGTAGAGAACCAGATCAAATAATTAGATCAGGATTCCAAAAGAAACACACTATTATTGGCAAACCGGATTAGACCGGTGAGGGGTAAATTGGTCGATTCACCTCTAGAGGTGACTCATGACCTAACTGTCCAATAAAATATGAGAAATGAAAATTTTGAAATATAGAATTAAATTTAAGAAGTATGGAGAAAAAGAAAGGAAAAGAAAAAGAAAAGAAAATAGGATTATTACATCATAGTGCCATCACCTACATGACCTCAAAATTAATTTTCCATTTGATTAAGAATTTGACCAAGTCAATTTTAAGGATAAATACTCATAAAAAGAAAAAAAATGAAAAGTTGTCTTCAACTTCCCTAGCCGTCCCTCTCTCCTCTCCCAATTCTCTCTCAAATTTTCTCCATGGAAGCTTGTTACCAAGCTTTCTAAACCCAAATTAAGCCATAAATTCTTGGTGAAAAACAATAGAAACTTCAAATGGAACCTCAAGAGGGAGATTAGAAGGTTAAGAATTGAAAGAAATTGAAGAAAAGAGGAGATATAATTCTGCTCACAAGTTTTTCTTTCTACCTTGATTTGTTAAATTATCTTTGAATTAAGGTAGTTAGTGAGGTTTAAAATGGTTAAATGGGGTAATTTAGAATGTGTTTGATTGGTGAGAAGTTAAGTCAAATTCGGATTGGTGAGGGGTTACTACTGGATAGCCCGACCTAGGTCCTTTTTAGGGACCAAAACTGTAATTCTGCCACCCCAATTGGTGTAAGGCCAATTGGAGATGAAAATAGACACATAATGACACATTTTTCATATAGAAACCATGCCCAGAAAGTGACTCTAAGTTAGTGAACAATTAGGTCAAACCCGAAATTAATACACTGCCACTGTACAAAAATAACCAAATGAACAGTGTTTGTTCATTTGGCTATAACTTGGTCTAGGAAGGTCCAAATGACATGATTTTTGTGACATTGGAAAGATATGACATAACACTAAAACTTTTATGAAGAACACCAACCCAAATTCTGCCCATAACCAAGTTGAACAAATTTGGGTCACAAAAACTGCCAGAACCAGAAATTGCCCAAAATTTATGGGTTTGAACCAATCTAGCCAGCCTTAGAAAAATAAGCATAACTTGAGCTACAAAACTCCAAATGTAGTGATTCAAAAAGAGAATTAAAGCTAAGACAATAAGGAACAACTTTAATGAAGGACAATTAGCCAAATTTCTACAGTAACCAGACCAATGGAACAGTAGAACACAGTGACCCAAAACTGAAAATTTACAATTTCTCTTAGGAGACTTAAAAATTGAATTGGCAATCAATGCCAATAAAATTAACACCCAAAATGTGGTATATGAGTGCAATTAGAATTAATAAACCTATTAAGTATGGAAAAGTCAATATTTTGACTTGAATAGTGCCATAAATAGTACCACTATACACAAAAATGGAAAAACCCAAAATTATTAACCGTAATAGGTAGGATGAGTCTGCAAAGAAATTGTTGGAATTTAAGTATTAGAAATGGATGCTGAAGCTCTTTAAATTTATGTGTTTCAGTTAAAAAGGGAATCTTCGAAGGAGAAATGAAAGGTGGAGTAAATTAGTCAACAGGGAGGTTTGTGCACAACTAGTTTTATATTGTTAAAGTTTTGCATTTTTTATTTGGTTAAAGGATTTTAGTTTCTTTATGTATTATGTTTACCAATTATTGAATTTATTTCAATAATTATTGAAATGTGTTATGGTATAAATGAGTTTAGTTGTGGGAAAATGATTAAGTTATGATTTTATTTTTGATATGGATTGAATGAATCCAGTTTCAGAAATTTGTGATTGAAATGGGATTTGCATGGAAAAAAAATACAAATTGATTTTTTGAATTGTGATGAGCATAAAAATTATTGGATATTGGAATTGACATTGAATTGAATAGTGTTGTGATTTATGCTTACAAAAAGGACAAAGAGATTCATTATATTGTTTTATATCTCACTATAGATGCTTGACTAGGTTATTACCCGTCTCTTTCATTTGTTGAGAAGACAATGGAGTTAGCTTTGTTTTGATTATCATGGTACGTGCACAGGCTTAGATTCTCCTCTTATTAGAGGTTAGATCTAAGTTTTTCACTGGCCCTTTCAGAGGTTGCATTATTGTGGTGTGTACTGTGCACGATGATTCAACCTCCCCGACCATAGGGAGTTAGAATCCCGATTCGATCTCCCTAACCATAGGGAGTTAGAATCACCCCGAAGATAGCCTTTATGGATTAGTTTTGCATAGTTAGTGAGATGAAGAATGGGTTTTGAATAGTAAGAATTATGATTTCAAATGGGAGTTATGCATAATTGATTTTATTGAAATTAAGGTTTATTTTCATAAATTACTGGAATTACTTTAAATGTTTAGTTATGATTTGATAAATTGAAATTCTTGAGCAGAGTCTTTTTAAAAAATGATTTATTTTATTGGCAACGAATATTTTGATTTTTGGAATTTTGATTGAATTTCAAGATTTCCAAATTCTTTGCTAAAATTTTGGCAAGGTATTGTATATTATATTTTAAATTATAGTTGTGCACCACTGAGTTCACCACTCAGCGATAGCTTTGTATGCTGTCGCAAGTGAAAGTAAAGATAGAGCAGTCGAGTGAGATTTCCGGTAGCTACACCTTGAAGACTTATTGGGATTAGCTTCAGGTATATTAGAGGTATACCCTTGTACATTAGAGTTTGATGTATGCATGTAATTATATGTATGTAAATTGTTTGAGCAGTTGTACAAAAACTCTCATAATATTATTTGGGTATGTAATGAAATCAAATTATTGTAATCTTAATTTGAGAATTTCTTTACTTGTATATTGTTGTAATATTAATTTTATTATCCTAATGAGTATGATATTCAAATTTGCTCTTGAGTTTTGAACCCATGTATGGCTTGAAAATTGAGTTGAGTTGATTGTGTTGAATTGGGATATGAAAATGATTTGTATTGGAGTTGTGGTTAAGAAAACATATTGGAAGTGTTTTCCTTTAAGGTTTGAAGAACTATTTTCTCAAAATACAGTCGGAACTCAGCCAAAATTTAAAAAAAAATTTGCAACACCAAATTTTAATCGAGAATTTGATTTATGACTTAGTGTCAATTGAAGGTTTTTAATACTTGATAAAAATTATCCACCAACTTAAAAATGAAAGGAAATTGTTTTAAAATCCCTTATAGTATATTTAATGGATTACCGGTAGGCGAAGTATGGTAATTCATTAGGTGTACTACGGGATCATGTTATGTCTTACAGAGGAGTAGGGTGTGACAGATTGGTTTTTTATCATATGCATTTAAATGATCCTCATTGCATTTTATGGGTGTTTGGGTTTAGCTTGGGATGATCAACGTCTATTATTGCGATGCATTCTACAACCCTTTTCTTTCGCTGTCGCATTTCTTGTGACACCCCTTACCCGTCTATAGTATAGCCGAGCAAGATATGCCACACAGTGTGCTAGAGCACTAAATCATCTATCCATTACAATTTGCCCTTTTTAATTCATTTATTTATAATTTTGATTAATCTGAATTTTTCACAAATTTTATAGAAAATTCAGCAGAGTTCTGGCTGTAAATTGGAAAAACAGTTCTTCTGAATTTGTTAAAAACACTTCCAATATAATCATATTATCAATCTTAGTCAACCACCAACATATTTCCACAATTTCTCAAATGACTTCCATATTTCAAAATTCAATTCATTTCATATCATACTCAACTCAATAAGAAATACTCAAATTTATTACTGAACATGATTTATAGATAATTATATCAAAACATAATTACATGAGTTTATAATATACATGGTGTAACACCCCCAATTGCATAGCTTGGTAGATTTCACTGTTCCGGTGACCGGTGTCGGTCCGGACAATTAAGGGGACTAGAACCACACTTAAGACAACTAGAGAAGCTATAAACACAAATAATTAGTAATGTTCAATTAGTTAAGTATAAATAAGAAAAACAGAACATAAGAAGTTAAACGAGCCGAGAGTCACAGCGATTGGTGACCTTCTCAGGAAGGACTGCGAAGTCATTTTAAACTCAAATTTTGAACCGTAAAATGTGACACTACGGTCCTTAGGACCCTTATGAACACAGTGGAAAAGAGAAAATCATGAAAAAGAGCTGTTAAGTCAGTCAAATAATTAAGTCAGGGAGCCGGAAGAAATATGGAATTAATTGCAAACCGGGATGAACCGGTGAGGGGCAATTTGGTTAATCGACCCTGAGAGCTGACTCCTGACCTAACTGTCAAATAAAATCGGAGAAAAGAAAATTTCGGAATCAAAAATTAAATTAAAGAACTAACAGAAAAAAAAAAAGAAAAAAGAAGGAAAATTAAAAAGGTGTAGGGAAATGACATCATGCATGACATCATGCATGATGCCATAAATCCCATAATTAATAATTTGATTAAATGGATTTTTGGGTCTTCCATAAGATAAAAGACATAAAGAAAGAAAAAAAAAATAAAACACAAAGTCTTCTTCTTCAAAACGTCACTTTCCTTCTCCCTCACATCTCCATAGTTAAACCTCCATTAAAGCTTGTCTTCAAGCTTTGAAACCCTTACCAAATCCCAACTTCTTCCATAATCACTCCATAAAACCTTATTTGCTTCCCTTGAGAAAGAAATTTAACAAGAAAGAAAGAAGAAAAGAGGAGAAAAATTGAAGATTGGATATCAAAGTTGAGGTAAACACATCAATTTGAAAGTTTGAGATTATTTGTTGTGTTTTTAGCTTGAATTACTTGTAAATAAACTTAAAATAAAAAAAAAAATATGTGTGAGGGACTAAACTGAAATTCGTCCAGCAGGGAGGGGAGAGTGATTTGCATGAGTTTGATTGAGTTAAACATGTTAAAATGCTTGAATGAGTTGAAAGATTGTGTTTATATGCTTTGAATTAGTTAATTACAATGAATTAGTGTGGTTACGGTTTGAGACCTAGGGTTTTGAGGCAAAAATTTTGGAGAAATAGGTAAATGATATATTTGACCTAATGTGAAGTGCAAAATGGTCATTTGTGACCAAATGAGGTGTGTTAGAAGTGTTGGAATTAAAAGCCAATTCGGATTGGATAAGGTCATGTGCTGGCAGCATGACCAAAATTTCCTTTGAGGGATCAAAAATGAAATTTTACAAGTCCAATGGATATGGGACCAATTGGGGATGAAAATAGGCACTAAATGACACAATTTTCATTTAGGAAGCCTGCCCAAAAAGTGACTAAAACCTAGTGAACAAAGTGACCGAAGTCGGAAAATCGCAGGCTGTCCTGCACAAACTGACCAAATGAATAGTGTTTGTTCATTTGGTTATAACTCGAGCTAGGCAGGTCAAAATGACCTGAAATTTTACCAGTAGTTAGATGAGATATAGACCTAAAACTTTCATGAAGAACACCAACCCAAATTATGCCATTAACCCAATCAAATTACTGAGCCAAGTTGGGTCACTGAATCTGCAGACTGCAGATTTGCCATTTGAACAGTAAAGTTTCAGTGGCTATAACTCTCTCTAGAAAACTCCGATTTAGGTGATTCTTGAACCAATGGAAACCTAAGACATAGTAGAATATTTTATATCGAGAAAGTTAGACCAAATTATGGACTTAACTTGATCAAATTGCTAAACGAAGTTGGATCAACAAATCTGCAGAACCAAATTCTGCAGCATGAACAGTAAACGTAATTTGCTTATAACTTGAGCTACAAAACTCCAATTGGGGTGATTCAAAAAGGAGAATAAACTTAAGACAATAGGGAACATTTTCTATGAAGAAAGTTATGACAAATTCTAACAGTAAACTGACCAATGAAATAGTACAATTAGGGACACCAAAATTGAAAATTTGGCAATTTTGCCTAAAAGACCTAAGTTTTGAGAAAATGACCAAAACCAACAAATTTAGTGATCAAAATGTGGTATGTGAGTGAAGTTGGAATTCTCATACCTATTAAGCCTTAGAAAGTCAACAATTTGACTTGAATAGTACAGTGAATAGTAACCCAAAACACAAAATTTCAAGAACGTCGAGTTTAACACGTTAGAGCTAGGTAAAAGTGAAGTTAAATTTATTTTTGGATTTATGTTAAATTATGATACTGAAACAATGTAAAATTGTGTGTTTCAGTTGGGAAGAATACCGGGAAAGAACCCAAGGAACCGAGTCAAGACCAAGAGGCGACTCGCTTGAGGTTTGTGCACAACGTATAACTTTTGTAAATTATTTCTGCATATTGTTTTGAATAATTTGAATCAGTGAATCATGACAATTTTTATGATGTTTTGATTTAAATTGTGGAAAGTTAGTTGTGTATATTTGAAATGACAATGTTTAGCAAATTGTTAAGATAAGTTTTGAAACCACAGTGTCATGACCATATATTTGAACACCTCACTAGCATGACTAGTGGGGGTAATTAGTTTCGAATTTTGATTCCTTCTCTGGAGAAGTGTTGAGGTGTGCCAGTAGAAGAGGATGTGAATGGATATCCATATATTTGAGCTAGCTAGCCTTGTGATGTGATTTCTCTTTAGCCTCTGGCTATTGAGATTCTATTTGTTTCGAATGGCATGATTTAACTGTGGGTTTTATGAAATGTGTTTTGATACTTTGAAATGAACTTGGTTTGCATTTAAAATCTCATAATTCATGATTTGTATTTAATTCTCATGTTCAGCCAAATTTTGAATAAATGTGATTTAAGTTTTGCATAAAGATTATTTTTGTATGTTGTGCACCACTGAGTCCTAGTACTCAGCGATAGCTTCTATTGCTGCCGCAGATACAGAGACTAGAGGAGCAGCAGACTGAGCTGCTGAGGTGTGAGGAGCTATCAGCTTAAAGTCATCGGGTATAATTTATACCCTGATTGTAAATATTTATTTTGATGTATGTAATGCACAGAAATGTATGGACATGTTAAAATGGGTCTTGAGCAGCTTGTACAAAATCTGTATAAAATTCGTAATAAATTTTAGTTTGGATTTTCTTAATGTAAATTTTTGTATGATGTATATATAAATTGTTTATCCTTAAAGAAATATGAATGTATGAAATTGATTGACTGTACCTTGAGGATTATTGAATTTTGAACTTGAGAAATTGATTGAAATGATTGTGGAATTGTTGAAATTAATTGAGTATGATTGTGAAATTGAAGTAGTGGTTGAGAAAAATTTTTAGAAGTGTTTTTTTTTTGGTATTTGAAGAACTGTTTTCTCAAAATACAGACAGAACGCTGTCAAAATTTTTATAAAATTTGCGGAAAACTAAAATGGACCAAAAATATTAACTAGTTTTAATTTTAACTAAATGTTTTAAATACCTATTAGAAAATGCTCACCACTTGTTAAAAATAAGAAAATTGTTTTAAAATCCCTTGTAGGGTACTTAATGAGTTATCGGTAGGTGAAGTTCGGTAGTTCATTAGGTATTCTACGGGATCATGTTATGCCTTACAGAGGGGTAAGGTGTGACACATGGCAAAATAAAGGTTTCATTACAAAAGTTTACAAAATACAAAACATCAAAAGTAGCCTAATGTCCTACCAATTCTCTGCAAATGTGAGGTGACTCTGGACTCTGTGTGCAGATCTGACAATTCACCCGATCTGAGGTCTGTTGGACTTCCCAGCTATGTCTCCAATACCTGCGCGTGGCAAAAGCGACGCGCTAAGCAATTCTGCTTAGTAGTGACAATATAAAATAAAATACTAAATAAAATAAATATGCAGAATGTATGTTTACATTTTATGTAGACTTAATTTCTAGCATTTATTGCAGTATTATTCGATTAAAATTTGATAAGATTTATTTTAATTGCCCGAGTAACCTATACTAGTCGACTGGACTGGATAAACGGGTAAACTGACACTAGGTACCAAGTACCTCGGACCATCACACCATCGGTCACATTGTGTCTCCTGGTGTATAACAGAACAACTAATAAGCTGTAATAATTGTTAGGGATAAACCCAAGTATAACAACTCAATCAACATAGCCAAAGGCTATTTTATCACAGAATGGCACAGGAGGCCATAAAACACAGAATGGCATGAAGCCATAAGCAGTACTGCTAACAAAACCCTATTGGCATGCCAACCTATCCAAACCAATCTTGTTAGGTGTACTAGGGCCTGTTACACTCTTAAATTGTACAATTCTTGAAATTTAAGTTTAGGTGTTACTATTCATTTCATTAGTCAACTAAAATGTTGACTTTTGCATAGGCAATAGGTACATTGGTTCTAATACTCCCAACATACCACATTTTGCATTCTAAAGTTGTTGGTATAGGTTGCCAATACCATTTCTAAGCTTAGTGTTAGTTGTTCAAAATTTTCAAATTTCAAGTCTTGTGTTTACTATTCCTTTGGTCATTTTTATAGTGGGAATTTGGCAAAGTTGTCAACATAAAAGTTGTTTCTTATTGTGTCTAGTTAAATTTCTTTTTTTGAATCACTCCATTTGGAGTTTTGTATCTCAAGTTATGGCCTAAACACCATAACTGGCCGGATTGCAAACTTTCCAGATTTTCTGGACTAACTAAATCTACAATGTTTTGTATAGTGAATTCAGGTCACCTTTTGAACATGTTATGATCAAAATTTAGGTTTGGTTTCTTCATGAAAGTTGTAGGTCTATGTCTCAGCTATTTTCTGGTAAAATTTCAGGTCAATTGGACTTTCCACACTGATTTATGACCAAATGAATAAATATTATTCATTTGGTCATTTTGCCCTGGCAGAATGCAGGTCACCCGGATTAGGGCAATTTTTAAGTCAACTTAGTTTGGTTTTCTGGGTAGGATTCTTCACCAAAGTTGTGCCATTATGCGTCTAGTTTCATGTCCAATTGGCCTTGTACCAATTAAACCTACGCAACTCTAGTTATAGTTGCCCAAACCTACTGGACTCACACCCAGTCCTGTAGGTCACCAAGGGCAGCAACACTAACTTCAATTCCCACTAAACAAGCCACCTCATTTCTTATTCACACATAACCAAATGGTCACTAATTGACCATTAAAACTTTCTTTCATACCCAAACCCTAACTCAACCATCTCAAATCATGCATTCACTTACCTTTCACTATCCTAAACAATAGATTAGTGTTAAGGACAGCCACAATACCATTTTAATTCTAAGAAATCTTCAATACCCTACCAAGTTCAAGGCTGCCAAAAATATTGGGGAAGGTATGCTCATGATTTTATTTAAATTTCTTTGTAAATATCCACTAATTCTACTCTTTCCCCATGAATTTAAAGAAAGAAAACAAGTTTGGTCACTAACCTCTAATGGAGTCACTTTTCAAGTTTGTAAAAGCTCTTCTTTGTCACTTCTTTTTATTCTTAAAAGCTTCACCAAGATGAAATACCAAGGTTTTATGTTGCCAAGTTAGGGTTTTGTTGAGAGAAGACTAAGGAAATGAAGCTTGGTTAACTTGAAAATGGAGGAGTGAGGGAGAGAGTATGGTGCGGCTTGAAGAAGAAGAGAATGGTTGCTGGTTTTTCTAGAATTTCTGACCTCTTTTCATCTTTTTTTTTTTATGTATTATAATTGTATTTCTTTAATTTGATTGGCCATAGAATTTAATTACCTCATGCTTACATAAGCATTAGGTAATAAATCCCATTTATTTTCATTTTCTTTTCTTTCTCTTGCTATTCATTTTTAATAAATTTTTTATCAATATTTGTTCATATTTTATGTCATATAATTCACTTACATAAATGGACAAGTTGGTCAAAAATCATCTCTGAAGATGAAATAACCAAAATGCCCTCCGTTTGGCTTAACGAGCTAAAATTGTGTGTACCGATTGATTAAATTTTTCTTGTTTTTTCTTAACATTTTATTGTCATTGAAACCCCACTAATCCTTCCTTGAGGTCCCAAAAATTATTTCATGAAGTTTTCCCCGAGTTTAGGGTTGCTAACGGCCTTCACCGTCACTTCCCATTCTGGTTACTCATCTCTGGGGTTTCGGCTCATTAAACCTTAGTGCATTTCATTCCTAAAAATTTTCCTTGATTTTTCTGATCATTATTTAGTTTATTTATAACTCCTTACTCTAGTCTAATTATAATTTCAAATATTTTAACTGCCTGGACCGATATTGGTCATCAGAACAGTAAACTGTACGGACTAGCTTAAATGAGGATGTTACAGCTCTTCCCCTCTAATAAAATTTCGTCCTCAAAATTTACCTGATGCAAACATTTGAGGGAACTGTTGCCTCATCGTCTCTTCACTTTCCAAAGTTGCCTCCTCAGAATTATGGTGCCTCCAAAGTATTTTTACCAGTGGAATTCGTTTATTTCTCAGTTGCTTCACTTCCCGAGCCAGTATCCATATGGGTTCTTCTGCATATGTAAAGTCCGGTTGGATTTCAATCTCCTCCCTGGAGATGACATGTGAAGGGTCTGAGTGGTATCTTCTTAGCATAGAGACATGGAATACATTATGGATCTTATCCAGTTCTAGTGGTAGAGCTAGCCGATAGGCCACTGGTCCCACAGGTTCAATAACTTCATATGGGCCAATGAACCTAGGGCTTAACTTACCCTTTCTTCTAAACCTCAGTGCCTTCTTCCACAATGAAACTTTGAGAAACACTTTGTCGCCAACTGCATACTCTATCTCTTTTCTCTTCAAATCAACATAAGATTTCTGTCTATCTGAGGCAACCTTCAAATTTGCTTTGATTATTTTTACTTTTTCCTCAGTCTGTTTCACCAGGTCTGGTCCTACCAGCTTATCTTCGCCCAATTCAGTCTAACATACTGGGTTCTACACTTCCTCCCATACAGTGCTTCATATGGGGCCATTTGAATGCTAGCTTGGTAGCTATTATTATATGCGAATTCTGCCAGTGGGAGATATCTATTCCAAGTCCCCTCAAACTCAATGACACAACTCCTCAGCATATCCTCCAAGATTTATCACATAATTCACATTGTTACTATCATTTCAATTTATTAGTTATAAAAATTCAATTAGTTTTTAGGTTTACCTAGATTACTCGTTCCAACTGTCCATCCGTCTGAGGATGAAAAGCCATACTAAAGTGGAGTTGTGTGCCCAAGGCTTCTTGCAACTTTTTCCAAAATCTCGATGTAAACCTTAGGTCTCGGTCAGATATAATGGAAAGTGGGATTCCATGCAATCTAACTATCTCACTGATATACAACTTTGCTTGCTTCTCCAGTGAGTAGTCAGTCCTAACTGTCAGAAAATGTGCTGACTTAGTCAATCTATCCACTATCACCCATACTGCATCATGCTTCTTTTGGGTAAGGGGTAGACCACTAACAAAATTCATAGTGACCCGGTCCCATTTCCATTCAGGTATGCTTATAGGCTGTAGCAATCCTAATGGAACTTGATGTTCTACTTTAACTTGCTGATATGTCAAGCACTTAGTAACAAAGTCAGCTATATCCTTCTTCATACCATGCCACCAATAATGAGGCTTCAAATCATTATACATTTTTGTGCTTCCCGTGTGCATAGCATAAACACTAGTGTGTGCTTTTTTCAGAATACTAGTCTTCAGTTCTCCATCATCTGGTGCACACACTCTTCCTCTGTAGTATAGACACCCATTTGCTTTCACCTCATAATCAGTTTCCTTCCCCTCTAGAATTTTACCCACAATAGCCATTAATTTTTCATCTACCTTCTCCCCATCTTGTATCTGTTGTAGTAGGTTTAGCCTCATTTGTAACTCAGCCAAAATAGCACCATCTTGAGCTAGGGATAGATGGGCATTTAGTGATCTTAAAGCTGCGATGGACTTCCTGCTCAAGGCATCAGCAACTACATTTGCCTTCCCAAGATGGTAATCTATCACACAATCATAGTCCTTTAGGAATTCAATCCATCGCCTCTGTCTAAGATTGAGCTCCTTCTGGGTTGGCAAGTATTTTAGACTTTTGTGGTCTGTATAGATGTAGCATTTTTCTCCATACAAATAATGCCTCCATATCTTCAATGCGAAGATAATTGCTGCTAACTCCAGGTCATGAGTAAGGTTGTTCTGTTCATGTGGCCTTAACTGCCTGGAATCATAGGCGACCACTTTCTCCTCTTGCATCAATACACACCCTAACCCATTATGCGAGGCATCACTATAGACCACAAAGTCTTTTCCTAACACTGGCTGTGTTAACACTGGTGCTTCTATCAACATAGCCTTCAGCCTCTCAAAACTGGCTTGGCACTTGTCATTCCAGCCAAATTTCACATTTTTGTGTAACAACTTGGTCATTGGAGTAGCTATAAGAGAAAAGCCCTTCACAAATCTTCTATAATGCCTAGCTAGCCCCAAGAAACTTCTAACCTCAGTTGTATTTCTAGGAGGCTTCCCTTCCATCACTGCTTCTATCTTTTTGGGATCCACTCTAATCCCCTCTGCTGATACTATGTGTCTAAGGAAGGAGATTTCACTCATCCAGAATTCATACTTGGATAGCTTAGCATACAGCTTCTTTTCTCACAGTGTCACACCCTACTTCCCCGTAAGATGTAACATGATCCCGTAGTACACCTAATGAATTACCGTACTTCGCCTACCGATAACCCATTAGATATACTACAAGGGATTTTAAAACAATTTTCATGAAATTTAAATCATCGATTAAAATCTGGTGTTATAAAATTTTTTCAAAATTTCGGCAAAGTGCCGGCTGTTTTTTGAGAAAACAGTTCTTCAAACCTAAAAAGGAAAATACTCCCAATATGTTTTCTCAAATACAACTCCAATAACTTCATTTCAACTCACAATTCAAATCTCAATAATCAAATCAATTCATTTTCAAACCAATCTCATTATAAAAAAACATTTCATTGATTATAAGACTCAACATTTATAACACAATAATTTACATTTAATTACATACCAAAATATTTACAAGAGTTTTTATATAACTGCTCAAATAATTTACATACATATTATTACATGCATACATCAAAACCTGTGTACATGGGTATACCTATGATAAAACTGGAGCTGATCTGAATGTGTCTTCAAAGAAGCTTACTCAACTGCTCTATGCTCTTTTCACCTGCGACAGCATATAAAGCTATCGCTGAGTGGTGAACTCAGTGGTGCACAACTATAATTTAAAACATAGTACAATATACCTTAACAAAAGTTACAGTAAATAATTTGGAAATTTGGATACTTATCAAATTCCAAAAATCAAAATATGTTCATTGCCAGTAATATAAATCATTTGTATAAAATGACTTTGATCATGAAATTCAATTTATCAAAACACAACTAAACATTAAGGTAGTTCCAACAATATATAGAAATAAGATTAATTCCCACAAAATCAATTATACATAAATCATAATTGAAATCTCAATTCTTTATTATTCAATAACCATTCTTTATCTCGAAAACCATTCTTTACCTCAAAAGCCATTCTTTATCTCAAAAATCATTCTTTATCTCAAAAACCATTCTTTATCTCACTAACTATGCAAGACTAATCCGAAAAGGCCATCTTCGGGGTGATTCTAACTCCCTATGGTCGAGGAGCTCGAATCGGATTCTAACTCCCTATGGTCGGGGAGGTCGAATCATCGTGCACAGTACACATCACAATAATGAATCTTCCAAAAGGGCCATAACATAAAACTTAGATCTAACCTCTAATAAGAGGAGAATCTAAGCCTGTGCATGTACCATGGTAATCAAAACACAACTAACTCCATTGTCTTCTTAACAAATGAGAGAGATGGGTAATAACCTAGTCAAGCATCTATAGTGAGATATAAAACAATATCACAATCCTTTTGGTGAGCATAAATCACAATACAATTCGATTCAAAGTCAATTCCAATATCCAATAATTTTTATGCTCATCACAATTCAAATCATAAATTTGCATTTTTTTATGCAAATTGCCCATCACAATTCAAAATATGATCTATCACAATTTTCCAAAACATAATTTATTCAATTCACAATAATACTTAATACTTGTAGAAATACCATTTCACAAAACTAAATTTATACATACTATAACAATTTCAATAATCATTGAATTAAATCCAATGCTTGTTAAACATAATACGTAAGAAAAATATGTCATTTAATCATATGAAATACTCAGAACAAAATCAGTTAAAAACTAGTTGTGCACAAGCCTGATTTGAGTCGCTCCTAGGCCTTGATTCAATGTTCTTTATGCTTTTCAATATCCTTATCAAGTGAAACACACAATTTAAAGTGTTTCAGTACTCAATGAATTTGTTTCCAACCATAAAATCCAATATTTAAATTTTCTTGGTACTATTCCCTTCAATTCATTTCATTAGTCAACCTATAATGTTGACCCTTGATGCACTCTAAGTGAGTCAATTCTAATGTTACCAATATGTCACATTTTATAGCCCTTTAGTGTTGGTATATGTTACCAAATTCATTTTCAAGTGTATTGCATTTTATTGCAATTTATCAGATTTTGGTGTACTATTTTGACCTAGCCAAACGACCTAGTTCCTTCAGTTTTCGGGTTCTGATCTAAACTACAAACTTATAGGTCTATGTCTTATTGCATGCGGGGCAAAATTTTAGGTCATTCTAAGTTTTGTAGACCAAGATATGGTCAATTTACCAATGCTAGACAGAATGCACTAAAATGATAGGCTTAGGTCATTTTTAGGTCATTTTCACTTCGGCCAGTTTTGGTACCTGAACTTGTGCAAGCTATTTGGCTTAGTTCTGGCCATTTCTGGGCTTTGGTGTCTTCCTAAGAATTGTAGATCTATGTCTAAACTATTCATGGTAAAAATTTCAGGTCATTTGGACCTGTTTTGAGTAAGTTATGGTCATAACACTAGCTACTACCCAAATGGTCAATTTTCAGGCTTTCAAGTCATTAATCCGGATTTGGTCATTTTTCAAGTCACCTTCTAGACAGAATTTAGGTAAGCTTCCTTCATGAAAGTTGGCACATTTTATGCTTAGTTTCACCTCCAATTAGCCTCATACCAATTGGAGTCACACACTTAGGGTTATAGGTCCATTTGCACACTGCCCTCTACATGCTTTTCAAACACCAACCCAAACACTTGTTTACCAATTACATTTTCACTTCCCATACAATTCTGCATTTGGCACTAACCAAAACCATTCCATTCTCTACATTATAGGTCAACTTGGACAGAATATAACTACTTCAAATACACCAAATGCAGTCACCATTCACAAAGTTCAATCCCAATAATATATACACATAAATACTTCTAATTATCACACAAACTTCCATCATCAAATTACGTGCCTATCACTATTATTCCACACACATATATGTTGCCATTCTTTTGTACAATGTTTCAACAACATTTCATGAATTTGAACCTTATCAATTTCCACTTTGAGGCTGCCCAAAAATTACACATACACATCAACTTCCATTTTCACTTTTCAAGCTTACAAATCAAACTTTATACATGGAATTCAACTTCAATACAATTAAACATTTAAATCAACACCCCAAATCAACAACTACATGAAGAAAACAAGTTACATATTAAACTTCCATGGCTGCCAAAATGGAGCAGCACCCTAACTTACAAAACTTCAACTTTTCTTCCATATATCAACTTATCTCAACACCCACACAAACTTTAACAAAGAAAAGTTGAAGAAATGGATACTTACCCCTTGTGAGCTTGACCAAACTTCACCTATTCCTCTTGAAATTACTATCAAATTCTTGCTTGTAAGGTGGGGATAAACTTTAATGAAGGCAAGTTATGGAAAGCATGGTTTGATCATGGAGATTTGAGCTTGGGAAGTGGGTGGCTGTAGGAGGGGAGGCGTGAGGTGAAATATCATCCAATAGAATTATATAAAATGCACCAGGTAATGCCCAGGAAAGATGGTGGAGTCATAATGGTCTCACTTAGTACCACCTCCTTAGACAGCATTTTCTAGACATGCACTTCATACAATCCTAATAGAATCAAACCACTGGTAAGTACCGTCTTCCCATAACACTACCACGGTACTAAGGATTTATGCCACGAAGGCATAGATAGACAGGAGTCGCCACCCGTCTAATAATCGGGACATATTCAGTGTTTCTTCCGAGGGTCATGGATGGCAACTTACTCCTTGCAGAGTTTCCACAACAGTCATTACCATAGCCCAATGTCTAGGTTCAGGATAGTGGGTACGTAAGGGGAAGGTGTTAGGCACCCCTTATGCCTGGTCTAACCTCGTTAATTCGAGTGCCAGTCGTCTACTATTATTTCTAGAAGTCTTGTTTATTATTCCTTTATTAAACTTTATCCTAAAAATGCAATTCTAATCCTACAACCATAAGTAATTCACAAAAGGGTTGTTGTTTACACACAATTTTCATGCACAAGTAATTCCTATCTATGGGGTTGCTAATTATTTAAATGATATTTACCAGATGACTAAAATTAATTTATTATTGAGAATTTAATTTATGAACAAATTTAATTTCAAATAACCCTACTTTTCTATTTAACCTAATTAATTAATTTTCGCCAAGTTACTCTAAGGATAATTGAACTAAGTTAATTATGTACATGTGTAATTTATTCTAATATCACATAAGTCCCAAACAATCACAACCTAATAAAGATTTCTAACATGCAAATTTATTTTACAATTACCAAGTATTAAATTAAATTTATTTTACATGCCAATGTTAGTTTAATTTACAAACAAGATTAATTTTAATTTTCAAAGTATTTATTTAAATTAATTACATACAAAAGTCAGTTAAATTAAAAATAAAGTTAATTTTAATTTATCAAATAAAAGTTCTATTATTACTACAATTTCATGCTAATGGTTATTCAAGAAGTTTAGAGCTACTTACCTGTTGGTAAATGCAGTTGCCATTGGGGCAAGCTACCCTTAAAAAAGGGTCTTCTCTTCTAGTATGGCAATGATATCCCTGGCTTACTCCCGTTTAGCTCCATATAAGCTCCACGCAAATGTCCTCTTTGGTACTTACCTTAGGGCTACTTACCAATTTTGTTTGTAATAAAAAATAAAAAAACTAAAGAAAATAAAAGAAATAAAGAAAATATTAATAACAATTTACATTGGATTCTAACTCTAGTCTCCTAAAGGGTTAAGATTCCTAATTAGTTACAACCACCTAATGGTCTAAGTCTTCTAACATTATCTAAACACTTCATAACACTTTTTGAATTAAAAGAACACAGAAAAATAGATCAAACAACAATTAAAACCCAAGAAAATACAAGAACATGATAAATATACAATTTCCAATTTCTAGCAGATTAACAGTAGCAAGAAATCTGATTTTTTAAAAATAGTTATACATGCCTAAAAATCATAAAACAAATTACAAAAGATGGCCTACATATCATACAAGATTATAAAATTTATAAATCAAACAAAACCTTAACTGAATGGTCTACATAAATCGTAACTTTTCTAAGTGACAGAATCGTACTACTTTTTTGTAAAATTCATAACTCATTAGCCACAACAGATATGAATGCAAAACCAATTGGAAAAGATTCATAAGATTCTGAAGTTAATTTTAGACACTAGATTTACACAAAAATATTAAGGAACAAGGGAGATATAGGCTACACAAGTCGGATATCCTGCAAATCAGATTTTACAGGAACCCTAACTTCAAATAGCCATAACTTACAAAATATTAAAGCTTTTTTTGTGATTCTTGAGCCTAAAATTAATGAAATTTTGTGTAGAATATGAATGTAATTTTTACAAATATTTTACAGATTCAAAAAATAAAGAAAAATAATAAAAATACGAGAGATAGAAACTAAACATGTGCAGAGTTGTGTATACCCTCAAATTAAACATGATTACATGATGTATATGAACATATGAGATAAATTGAAGACAAAGAGCATAGAATTAAAATATTGTGTGGCATAGATCTTGAAAAGAAAACAATAAAAACTGACTTTCTAGAAATCTTGTATGAAAATCTTCTTGAAGAAAAGAAAAAACAAGGAAGAACTCAAAAAGTCTTGAATATCTCTAAATTTCTTATAACTCTGAATTTTCTCTTCCTCTTTCCTCCCGTCACCCCCCTCGTCCCTTCTCTAGTGGGGTATTTATAGGGTTTTGGGAGAGAGGTGTGATAGGGTTTAGAGTTTTAGGATTATAAATTTTAGATGACTTAAACAACTACGATTGCAGAATCGAATAAGACTGGGATATGGGTGAGGTGTTTCAACCAATAGGAAGACAAGAAAAAATGGAAGGCACCAATAGGGAGTGAGGAAGAGGTGTGGTAGGGTTTAGAGTCTTAGGTTGATAAAGTTTAGATGACTTAAACAATTACGATTGCAGAATTCGAATAAGACTGGGATATGGGTGAGGTGTTTCAACCAATAGGAAGACAGAAAAAAATGAAAGGCACCAATAGAGAGTGAGGAAGAGGTGTGGTAGGGTTTGGAGTCCTAGTGTGATAAAGTTCACATAACTTAAATGACTAGGATTGATGAATTTGGATGAGACTGGAATATGGGTGAGGTGTTCCAACCAATGGAAAGAGAGGGAAAGGGGCTGACACCAATAGGGAGTAAGGAAGAGAGTGGGGCCAAGGAGGAGAGAGATATTTTGTTATTTTAATTTTTAGAAAATAATTAAATGGGTCCCATTTAAAATTTCTAACTAGGCTTTCTTAGGCCCATGGAGCCTAATTAAACTTAATTAGATCCATTTAAGAACTACCCATATTAAATTTAAACAAAATAAAGTTTTATTTAAATTTAATTAAATTAGTTTCCCTAAAACTTTATTATTATTTTTATTTTTTCAATATCATGCCACGGAATTAATAATTCAGCTCCATGCCTCCAATTACATCTTACAGTCATATAATTTTTCATCATCGGGTTTCCCACGGCCTCAATACACATACTCATCATAAAATAAGGGTCTACAGTTTGCCCCCCACTTTAGGGAAAGTTGAAATCAATGAGAAAGCATTGCTAAAGTTTCATCAAAGTGAAACTCAAGTTTCTAATAACTATGAAACATTGGCTATGAGGATCAAGTATATCTTGCTCGGTCGACATGCTCTATGTTATGAGACTAGCTATGGTCTCATAACAGTAATAACTGTGTAATGTGAAAAAAAAGTGTATCTTGCTCTGTCGATACACTCTGCGTCATGAGACTAGCTACAGTCTCATAACAGTGATAACTGTGTCATGTGAAAATTGAGTGCATCTTGCTCTGTCGATACACTCTGTGTCATGAGACTAGCCACGGTCTCATGATAATGGCAACTGTGTGATTTGAAATATTGTGGATTCGTATTTAGGACCGCAGTCTTAAACTACCTACGTATCCCCCTCATTATCCTGAGAAAGAATCAGACCCACTCGTAGTTTGACACTTGAAACTGTGGTGATGCATGTTCTTCTACGCCTTACACACCTACAGGTGACATGTTAATGCGTGTTCTTCTACGCCTTACACAACTATGCCATATGCCCTAAATAATGTCTAAGGACTTACCAAAAAATATCTGTCATGAAATGTTATGGGTTCATATTTAGGACCGTGGTCCTAAACTACCTACGTATCCCCCTCGCTATCCTGAGGAAGAATCAGACCCCCTCGTAGTTCGATAATTGAAACTGTGGTGATGCATGTTATTCTACGCCTTACACACCCACAGGTGACATGTTGATGCATGTTCTTCTATGCCTTACACAACTATGTCATGCGCCCTAAATAATGTCTAAGGACTTACCAAAAAATATCTATCATGATTTGAAAAAAAAAAAAATTAGGGTGACTGGGTCTCAAAATTCTCTCTAATTTTTATGCTTCCTGTATGCTACTTCCTATCATGGGCATGCTGATTTTACTAGAGATTCTAAAAAAACTTAGTCCTCTGGGGGACCTTTTTTTTTTTTGCAAAAACTTTCTTATAGCCTCAAAGTTTTTTAGAAGAATTGTTCACCAAAAAAGACTTCCTTAAGGTCACAATACAATTTTCCTCTGATTTTTCTTTTTCTTCTCTCCCCCCATGGTTTCTGCCTTGACTCATTTCTCTTTCATGAACTCCATTCTCTGTGCCCTAATTTTTGCCTAAAATGTCCTTTTGGATTTTCATCTCAGCGGGCTTGCTCTAACTTTTTCCTAAGCGGCCCTTTCGAGTTTTCCACCTAGCAAGCTCCCTTTTTTTTTTTTTTATCAGGGCATTCATATCAAGTACCTATCTTGTCATACTCAGAAGGCATAGACTAAATCAAAACATTGCAGTTCAATTACTTAATCATTTGATGTATCCTTGAAGACACAAACATTCGCGATCATAATTAAATAAAATATATTCCTAGTTAATGTAATAAAAAATTCTTTATTTATTCAGGTACACCATTACTCCCTCTTACATTTGGTTTTGCCAAATTTCTAACCTTCCAAAGTTAGAAATAAGCTTTATAACCTACTGAATGACCTTTTTAGGTTTTCCATCCAGATCTTCTCTCATCTCTCCTTTTGCCTAGACTGCCTTTCGCAAGTTTTTAATCAAGCATTTTTTTTTTAACCCTTACTTTTGCCTAGACCGTCTTTTATAAGTTTACAACCTAGCGGGCTTATCTCACACAAAGTATCGTTTGAGCTTATCTAAGTTGACTGGTTCTTGAAATTCATTCCCATCCAGGTCTGATATTCTTACAGCACCTCCTGACAAGATCTTTTTGACTATGTATGGATCATCCCAGTTTGGCTTAAACTTTCCTCTAGGATCAAAAGGGATGGGCCGAGCTTGTTTCAAAACCATGTCTTCCTCTTTGATCTTTCTTGGCTTCACCTTCTTATTAAAGCCTGTATATGATACAAGGCTCGCATCCTCTTCTCATCAATCAAAGCTAGTTCTTCATATCTTTTCTGGGCCCACTCATTTTCTAGAATCTTAGCTTCTAGTATCACTCTCAAGGATTTGACCTCTAGCTCAATGGGTAGCACTGCTTCAGTCCCACACACTAAAAAGAAAAGAGTTGCCCCTGTGGATGTTCTTGTAGTAGTGCGATAACCCCAAAGAGCATAAGGGAGTTTCTCAGGCCAATCCTTATAGGTTTCAACCATTTTTCTCAGAATGGTTTTCACATTCTTATTTCTTTGCTTCTCTTTGCTCCATTAGTGCGTGGCTTTGTATGGTGAGGACTTGTGATGCTTAATCTTGAATTCGGTAATTAATTCTAAGAAATCACCTTTGAATTGGCTGCCGTTATCTGATACTATCTCATGGGGTACCCCAAACCTACAAATCAAGTTCTTTCGCACAAAGTTACTTATCTGCTTGGCCCCTATTACTTTATAAGATTCAGCTTCAACCCACTTAGTGAAATAGTCAATTGCCACAATGATAAATCTATGGCCATTAGAAGCCGTGGGAGAAATCTTCCCAATAATGTCTATGCCCCATATTGAGAATGGCCATGGTGAAGTCATATTGTAGAGTTCACTAGACGGTAGGTGATTCAAATTCCCATGGATTTGGCACTCATGGCATCTTTTCACAAATTTAACGCAGTTAGTATCCATGGTAGACCAGTAATAGCCCAATCTTAAAATTTTGCCCGCTAATGCCCTTCCGTTTATGTGAGGACCACACACTCCTGCATGTACTTCCTCCATTATCTGCTCAGACTGCTTTTTTGTCACACACAAGAGCAATAGTCCTTCGAAGAACCTTTTGTAGAGTTGCCCCCCAGCTAAAGTGAACTGAGTGGATAATCTACGAATTGTAGCTCTATCCCTACCATTGGCTAACTGTGGGTATTCTCTTACCTCTAAATATCTTCTATGTCCTCATACCATTTCATCTCATCTTCTAGATCTAAATGTGCTATTATTAACCCTTCATAGCATGGGATTCTACTCCTCATTAGGATAACTGGCTGGGTCAGCTTCTGATCACCCTTCTCCCACAAGGATGCCAGCGTGGCTAGAGCATCAGTCATCTGGTTCTGAGCTCTAAGCATGTGCTTCATTGTCACTTCCTCAAAGCTAAATAATAGTTTCTTAACATACTCTAGGTATGGCCTCAACTTTTCTTCTTTCAATTCCCATTCACCTTTAACATGGGAAACCACTAGCATTGAATCTCCAAACACCTCCACTTTTTTAGCCCCAACAGCTATTAATGCCTCTAGGCCACAAATGCAAGCCTCATATTCTGCAATATTATTAGTGGCTGGGAAACATAGCCTTTTTGACATTAACAATTGTTCTCCATTCGGTGCTTCCAAAACTACCCCTATACCGGCTCCGCTCTTATTCATGGCCCCATCAAAGTACATTTTCCATGGCTGGACCTCTACTAGCTTGAGACTCTCATACGGGAAGGCTGTTTAGACTTCTTCCTCCTCATTAACTGGATTTTCAGAAAGAAATTTGGCTACTACACTCCCTTTGATGGTTTTTCGAGTCTCATGCACAATATCAAATTCAGACAGTAGGACCAACCATTTGGCCAATTTTCCAACTAGCGCTGGTACTTTAAATAGGTACTTTAAATGATCCATCCAGGATACTACAATAACTAGATGGGTCTAAAAGTAGTGCCTTAAATTCTTAGTTGCCCATATTACAGCCAGACAGGTTCTTTCTATTAGTGAATAATTCTCCTCATAAGCAAGGAGTTTCTTACTAATGTAATAGATGGCTCTCTCTAGATTCTCTACTTCTTGTGCCAACATTGCCCCCAGGGCCATGTCTTCCACTGATAGGTAAAGGATTAGAGGGATGCTAGGGATAGGTGGTGACAAAATTAGTGGATTGCTTAGGTACTGCTTTATCTTTTCAAATGCCTCTTGACATTGCTCATTCCACACCACTGGCTGATTCTTTCTTAGTAGCTTAAAAATTGGTTCACAGGTAGTTGTGAGCCTAGCTATGAACCTACTGATGTACTGTAATTTTCCTAAGAAACCTCTAATCTCTTTTACATTCTCGAGTGGCATCTCCTGGATTGCGTTCACCTTATCTGGGTCAACCTCAATCCCTTTCCTACTGATCATATGCCCTAACAGTTTGCCTGAAGTGACCCCAAACACACACTTGCTAGGGTTCAGTCTCAATTTATACTTGATGACCCTCTGAAAGAACTTTTATAATGCCTCAAAATGTCTCTCCCTAGTTGGGGATTTTACTACCATGTCATCTACATATACTTCAACTTCTTTGTGCATCATGTCATGAAACAACATAGTAGCCATTCTCTGATAAGTCGCACCAGCATTTTTTAGCCCAAAGGTATGACCTTATAATAATAAGTCCCCCATTCAGTGATAAAAGTTGTCTTTGCTTTATCTATCAAATCCATGAGGATCTGATTATATCCTGAAAAACCATCCATAAAAGAGTACATGGCCATGCAAGCAGCACTGTCAACAAGCACATTGATGTGAGGCAATGGGAAATCATCCTTAGGAGTAGCCTTATTCAGGTCTCTATAATCTATACACATCAGAACTCGCCCATCCTTTTTGGGGACTGGCACAATGTTGGCTAACCACTCAGGATACTCAATTACTTCAATGAAATCAGCCTCAATGAGCTTTTTCACCTCTTGAGCTATCTTTTCTTCCCATTCTGGCCTAAGCCGACGCTTCTTTTGTTTTACTGGCCTCATGTTAGGGTCTGTGGGGATCTTGTGTTGCACTATGTCTCGATCAATTCCTGGCATATCTTTATAAGACCAGGCAAATGCTTCTTGGTACTTTATTAATAAGGCTATTTATCTCTTTCTTTTTGGGTTAAATCTTCAGCTAACTTAATGTCTTTAGGATCATTTGGTGTACCCAAATTAATAGAGATTGGTTTTAATGCATTAACAGAAATAGATTCTAAATGATTATGAATGCCATGCGTGTAGCCATTAGGATGAACATCAAACAAGTAAGCAAAATGACTAGTCATATTATTTATTTTTGCCTCAAAATCGTCATCAAGTACATCAGAAATAATAATATCAGTATCACTACTGTGAGCATTACAAAAGATAGACTAGAACTTAGGGGTGTAGGTCCAAGTGCTTGGCTTCCATGCAGACCTTAACTTGATGGCACTGACCTCTTGTTCTAATTCCTCAACATGCGGCAGCTCCTGGTCATCAGTCCATGCAATTGCCCCCTCCCTGATAAACTTGGTGGGCTTGAGTTCCTCTTCATCTTCAGTTGGCTGATAGCCCAGCCCATATCTAGTGATTTGCCCCTTTATTTCTGGAAAAGTCACTAAGCCATTAGCTCGTTTTCCCAGACCCATGCCAGGAAAAAACTTCATCTCTTTCATCATAGTGGCCACCCTAGGGTCCATCTAGTCTTCATAGATCCCAGCAACTTGGAAACTAGACAATAGTGGTACCAAACCACTTGCAGCATAGCTACTTCCCCATCTCTTTCAGTATTGACGGTGATTATACCATTTTGGTACGAGATCTTGATCTTTTGGTGGAGTGTAGAGGGGACTCCACCTAAGGGATGGAACCAGATTCTACCCAACAGTAAGGAGAATGTCATGGGGATGTCTAGCAGAGTAAACTCAACTTCGGTCTCTCCAGGCCCCACCTTAACCATAGTCTTGAATACCCCTATCACGTTTCTCTTTGAATCATCATAGGCCCTGATAATCAGATCAGAACCAGTTAGTTCAGACATAGAAATTCCTAATTTTGGCAGAATCTTCAGAGGGCATACGTTGATGGCTGACCCATCATCTATCATCACACAAGGCACTTTCCACCCTCAAACCTCGGTGGTCACAAACAGAGCCCTGCTATGGTTTCTCCCCATAGCTGGGAGATCATTATCAGAGAAAGTAATATGACCCCCATCTTCTATAAGCACAACTTTGGCAATCTCTTCTAGAGTTATCTCCGTGGAGACCTTGAATACACTCAGGGCCTTAGTTAGTGCTGTTCTGATGCCAATAGCAATTCCCAGACCGTTACGCTAGCCTGAGTCCTTTTCAATTGCCTAAGGAACTAATCATCCTCTTCATCTGTGTCCTCTTCAGCCAACACCTTGGCTTTCCCTCTCACATTGTCCTTCTCCATGGGTGGATCACGATAATATCTACCACTCTTGGTCATGTGGCTCACCCTACTCTTTTCCTCTCCGTCAGAGTCAACCTAAACATCTAACAAACCTTCCTTATCACTGGAACTATCCCAAATATCAATTGTCATTACAGATCGAGGTTCATCAAGCTTTTGGATAGGTTAGATAAGGTTGAGAATTTGGTTAGGGTCAATTGAGGTGGTGGAAATCATGTAAAGTCCTGGTGGAGGTGGAACATTATGGTTGGGCATTGGGTTGGTGCGTGTGTTGGGTCGATTTTCTAGGTCAGCTATTTTCTTAGCATCGATCAGGTCCTGAACTTCGTGTTTTAGCCGAAAACATCTATAACTGTCATGGCTATGAGTTTGATGGAATTGGCAGTATAGGTTAGCATTGTAATTAGGTGGCAGTGGGTTTGGTGGCGGTCTAGGTGCCAAGGGTTGGAGGAGGCCCTGAGCTTTGAGTCGCTCGAAGACTTTAGATAGAGGTTAGTTGAATTGAGAGAACTTTCTAGGGGTGCAGGACACATTTTGAACCTCAATGACTTTGTTTGCCCCAGTAATGTTGCCAGCTGATTGGTATCCTCCCCTCTTGGGCTGATAACTCTTCCTTTCATTATTTAATACATCCTCCACTAATACCCCAGCATCATATAGCTGTTCAAAGGTAGCCAAGGGATAATAACAAAGTTTCTCATAATAACTAGGCTGCAGACTTTTCACTACCAATCGCACTTGATCCTTTTCAGCAGGCCTATTGGTCATCTTCATGGCCTTTTTCCTCCACCTCAATAGATACTCTGAAAAGGTTTCATTTGGTTTTTGCCTAGTGGTCTCTAAGTCTCTCAGGGTAACATATAAAGCTGTATTATAGGAGTATTGTTGCACAAATCTCCTAACTAGCTCCTCCCAATCTTTTCTCATAGTGGCTTCTAGCCCATGATACCATGAAGATGCAACCCCTTCTAGTGACATAGAAAAGAACTGAGTGACTTGGTTCTTAGTCAAACCAGTTGTTTTCATGACTATAAAATAAAACCTGAGGTGGGTTTTTGGGTCACCAGTACCATCGAATTTAGCCAAATCAGGCATCTTGAATTTTTCAGGTAGATTTCCATCCAACTGGATGTCAAAGTCATCTGCATCTAACAGCCCCATTCCAGTATATTCAGCTTGCTTTTTCACACTGGCCTGAAGTTATTCCATCATCTCAGTAACAACTCTAATCTCCTCACTTATCCCCTTTTCTTTCTTTTTGGCCTTGTCTTGGAGATAATCTTCTTCATCCCAAACGTCATCAAAGGCCTTCTTTTTACTAGTCTCTTCTTCGGGCCTTTTCACCTGAACATCACTAGGCCCACCCATCTCTAACTTCTTCTCAAAGTTGGCCATGATTTTTCCTTCAAGCTCAGCCATCTTGGCATTCAAAGCTTCTTTAAGCATCTGTCTAAACATGACCTTAGTGTCTTCCATTTTAGCTTGTGCAGGTGTAACTCTTACTAATCTCTTTCCCTCCCTAACCCAAGTGACCTGATTAGAAGTCTTCCTGATGTGTTCTAAAGCTATGTTCACTACAAGAGAAAAAAAAATACAAGGTTTTAACATCTTATGCTATGTATAAATGCAATGCATGAATGCATGAATATGCACTTTCATTTTTACCTTTGCCTTTACAAAACCAAAACCGAACCGTACTAATATGACCAAAACTGAACCAAAATCGAATTGTATAAACAGAACTAAAATCGAACCAAAGACTAAATGATAAACCGAAAAGAATGTCTCCAGAGCTGAATCTTCACCCCCTTATACCTTCAACTCTCACGTGTAGGGTAAGAAAAAAAAATTCTATCCTAGGCTACGGTACACTAGACGCACCAACAGGAGGTGGTCCAGGACGACCTTTCCTCTATAAATATATGATTTATATCCTTAAAGTTTAACCATAAGTAAGCATCCTCTTGCTTAACATGGGTTTTAAAATGGACTTGGGCCTATACACACATTGGGTTTATGCATAGGCCTAGGTTCATCTCAACTACCACTAGAACTTATGGTTTGAACAGTAAGGATACGAATCCAGCACAATAAAAATCTATGGGGTACCTACGGTTAAAATCTATGGCTCATGGGCTTTATTGGGTAGGAAAAGGGTCACCCATGCGAGAGCTTGTCCATTAAGCACAACGGCCGGAGTTGTGGCTCTTTTATATACTCGAAGGTACAGGCGTGGGGTGCTAGCATTCACCAATTCGTTATAGCTCGAGTAGAGCTATGGTCTCCTTGGCTAGTACTAACGGGGCTAAAAAGCGTAAGGGTGATCCGTGTGATAGTGTAGTGCAATGCAAAAAGTTTAGCAGAGGAATAATATTAGACTAATAGAAACATATTGGAGTAACTATCCATTTAGTCCCCAGTGGAGTCGCCAAACTGTAGGAGGGGAGGCGTGAGGTGAAATATCATCCACTAGAATTATATAAAATGTACCAGGTAATGCCCAGGAAAGATGGTGGAGTCACAATGGTCTCACTTAAGTACCACCTCCTTAGACTGTGACACCCCTTACTCGACTACAGTGTAGCCGAGCAAGTTATGCCAATCAGTGTGCCGGAGCACTCTATTTTATCTGATTTCATTACAGTTCTTGATTTATTTATTCAAAAATTTTATTGAAGATTTAGGCTATTTTTACTTTTATCAAAATCTAACTAAATTGGAAATTTCAAAAATTTTAACGATAATCCGACAAAGTGTAACTGTAATTTGGACTATGATTCTTGAACTGCCAAAGACAATTTCAATATATACTCAATTTCTCATACTTAATAGTCTCAAAATTTTCAAACATAATGTATCTCAATACGATTATCCAGTTTCTCGAGAAATCTCATTAGATTTTCAATATCTCAATATTCACAAGTATAATCTCATTATAACTCAAATTCAATTCACATACTAAAATACTTACTTTGAATAGCTTCCATAATTCATAGGTTAATTACATGAGTTTATTTTGTACAAGATATACAAATAATTTACAATGTGCTAGGAATGAACAATATACATAACATGTATAAAATGAGCCCTATCTACATGCATTCTTTGAGGAGGTGACAATCTTGAACTCTTCGACATACGCAGATATGGACTCCAAAAATCTCAGTCGACAGTCTACTGGTTTTACCTTCAGTACCTGCGCGAGGAAGCAATTCCATCGCGCTAAGCATTTCTGCTTAGTGGTGCAATAATATAACCCGAAATAATATACACAAGTAAAGAAAGAATTAAATGATAATTCAGATAAACAAGAATCAATTTAAATTGTTATGGTATATATAGTATCAACGATCTTAAATACTAGATTGTTCCTATTTGGAATTGATTAGTTTATAAATTTTAATTAATACTAGCGGTATATAATTTATTCTATCTGTATTGTATTTCAAGTGCATGCAGTTACGCAATTTATATTTTTGTTATGTTTCTTTTGCTAATCTCTTTTGCCTATTCATTCAATACTTAATTTAATTGTCTTTGGATTTTCATTATACTTAACTTAACTTTGCTGAATTGAATAATAATTTAATTGACTTCCCAAGTAACCTATACTAGGCAGTGAATTTGGATAACGGTCGTTGGCCTTTGGACAACTGCGGTGCCTCGGGCCGTCATACCATGGGACGCGAGCGTCAACCATGTATGCAGTCAGTATGGCTAAAAAGCCATGATATCACATAATCGGCATAAAAGCCATGAATACGGGCATAAAAGCCATGAATACGGGCATAAAGCCATGAATACAGGCATAAAGCCTTTCCTTTCGCAGTACTGCTAAAACAATACCCTATTGGCATGCCAAACTATCCAAACCAATCTTGTTAGGTATACTAAGGCATTTGATATTTTAAAATGTTAATATATTGTGCTTTATGACTTCATTATTTCATGATAAATTTCAATCATAATTCATACATTCATTTGATCATTTATATGATCACAATTCACATCAATTATTCTTTTATACCATTGTACTCAAAATACTTCTCCTCTTTACAATAATGAGAACTAATGTCTCATTCATACATTAATATGGTTTATTTATCCATTCATTATGTTATTCATATTGATCACAATTCTAAACAATGGTTCACATGTACCATTGTATTCAAAATATTTTTCCTTTCTCATTTATACATTCAAGAATCTACTTATGTAATTACAAATTTTATATTTCAAGTTGAGTTACTAATATTTTATGAATTCCATTTGTGATAGGCATATAAGTCTTAACTATCTATTTACATCAATTTGGTGACTTATTCTTCATGTTTCAAGTAATCCATGAAAATTTCATGGATTTCAAATTTATGCTCTTAATTCCCTTTTTAACAATTTTGACTAAGATGCATAGTCCACATTTGTTATACCATTCTAAGCATTTAAGCTTAGAATTGGTTCTAGGTCTTCATCTTAATTTGCTAATTATTTTGATTACTATTCACCTTACTAGTCAACCAAAATGTTGACTTTTTCATACTTAAGGGATATGTTAATTCTAATTACACGAAGATCCCACATTTTGAGTTTTACATTTGCTAGTATTAATTGCCAATTGTAATTTAAAGTCCCCTAGATGCATTTCTAATTTCAAATTTTGAATTTCAAGTTTTGGTGTCACTATTCACCTCTTTGGTCAACAAAAATGTTGACTTTTAGGTAGAAATTATGTACATTGGTTTTGGCATTCCCAACATACCACATTTTGCATTTAAAACTTGTTAGTTTTGGTCACTTCCTCAAAGCTTAGGTCATTTGGCAAAATTGCCAATTTTCGGTTTTTGAAACTTAACTTTACTATTCCATTAAGCATTGTTGTAGTGGGAATTTAAGGAAATGGTAAACATGAAAGTTGTTCCTTATTTTGTCTAGTTGAATTTCCTTTTTTGAATCACTCCATTTGGAGTTTTGTAGCTCAAGTTATGGCCAAAATAAGTTTACTGTTCACGTGCTTTATTCATCTTTGAGATTTTGGAGTCCGCAGATTTTGGTCCAACTTTGGTCAGTAATTTGATCAAGTTAAGTTCATAATTTGGTCTAACTTTCTTCATATGAAATGTTCTACTATGCCTTAGGTTTCCATCGGTTCAAGAATCGCCTAAATCCGAGTTTTCTAGAGAGAGTTATAGCCATCCAAACATTACTGCTCAAATGAAAATCTGCAGAGTTGCAGGTTTGAACAATAACTGTGACTGCCATTTGGGTTAGGTTCTGGTCATAATTTGGGGTAGGTTTTTTCATGAAAGTTGTTTGTCTATGTCGTAACTTGTTGCTGTAAAAATTTCAGGTCAATTGACCAAATCTACAGTGAGTTATGGCCAAATGAACTATTACTGTTCTTTTGGTCATTTCTGCAGGGGCTGTTGCAGGGTGTCCGGATTGGGGCCAAGTTTTGGTCCACTTGCTTTGGTCTTTTGGGCATGGTTTCTTCAGAAAAAATGTGCCATTATAAGCCTAGTTTCATGTCCAATTGGCCAAACACCAATTGGACCAATACAGCCCAAGTTATGGCTGTGTAATTGGACTGAATTTTCAGTCCCTCTGCTGCTGTCCTAGGGCAGCCTACATCTTCACTTTGCAATCCTATTTTTCAGTCCAATTCATGGTCAACATACCTAAAATGGTCACTAATTGACCACTAAAATGTCCATTACTCAATTCAAATGCCAAGTCTAATTTTCACCCTTAAAACCCTAATTTCTCATTGCAATTCACCCATACACCTTAGTTACACACTTCCATTCATTATATATGTGTTTATACACTTTAAACATAAGCTCTAATTCATTCTAAGTCCATCATCAACACTCAATCCTATTCCTTCCTTAGGGCAGCTGAAATCCATGGTATGTATACACATGAATTTAGTCCATTTAACTTACAATTTCATACTAAATTCAAGTCCTTAACTTGGAAATAAAGGAATATTAGCATAAGTAAGCACTAACCTTTGCATGAGCTTTTTGTCCCTTCACAATCCTTCATTTCCTTAACTTTTCTTAGTAACCAAACACTTCCCCAAAAGAGGTAGACAATTTTTAATGATGGCAATTTAGGTTTTAATGGTGAGAATTCATGGGAATGAAAGAGAGATGAAAGAAAATGTTTATGGAGGAGAGAAAGACATTTTCGGCTGGTTGGGAGGATGAAGCTGGCTGTTCACGTTTTTTTCCTTTCCTTTGGTCTTTAATTTGTCTCTTTTAAGTATTTAAGAAAGCTTATTAGCTTGTGATTGGTTGGTAATTTATAAATGACATCATGTGATGTCATTATTTGCATTATTTTGATTTTTCTTTGCTTTTCTTTTCTACCACATTTCAATTTAATTTTTAGCAATATTTCTTCATATTTTATGTCATATTAATTATTTACTTAACTGGACAAGTTGGCCAAAAATCACCTCTGAAGGCGAAATGACCAAAATGCCCTCCGTTTGGCTTAACGGGTCAAAATTGTCTGTACCGATTGAAAAATTTTTCTAAATATTTTCTTGGCATTCTAATGCCATAGGAACCTCAATGACCCTTCTCTGGAGTCCCAAAAATTATTTTATAATTTTTCCCCCGGGTCTAGGGCTCCTCGTTGCGAGAACCGCAACTTACCTCTGGTTACCCATCGCTTGGGCACCGGCTCATTTGACTTAGTTGCATTTTATTTCTAAAATTTTTCCTAAATTTTTCTTATCAATATTTGAGTTATTTATGGTTCCTCACTTTAGTTTAAATATTTTTCCGGATGTTCTAGCTGTCCGGACCGACACCGGTCACCAGAACAGTAGAATGTACGGAATTGCTACCGGGAGGGTGTTACAACTCTTCCCCTCTTATTTAAATTTCTTCCTCGAAATTTACCCAATGTAAATAGCCAAGGAGCTAATACCTCTTTATTTCTTCACCTTTCCGTGTTATCCTACTTCACTTTCTCCTTAGTCTCAATCCTATCCTCAAACAGTTATGTACTCATCCTTTTTCATCTTAAATATAGTCTCCTTCTCATCTCCATTCGCTATCTCATTGTCTCTTCACTCTCTTATTCCATACCTTAACCTAAAATAAACAGGAAATACAGATCTGAAATAGTGTCACCTCGACTCTTATGAATGCAATGCATGATATGCAATCTATATAGGTCCAAAAACGCCTAAACCGCGCTCTGATACCACTAAATGTGACACCCCTTACTCGACTACAGTGTAGCCGAGCAAGTTATGCCACTCAGTGTGCCGGAGCACTCTATTTTATCTGATTTCATTACAGTTCTTGATTTATTTATTCAAAAATTTTATTGAAGATTTAGGCTATTTTTACTTTTATCAGAATCTAACTAAATTGGAAATTTCAAAAATTTTAACGATAATCCGACAAAGTGTCGGCTGTAATTTGGACTAACAGTTCTTCTGAACCTTCCAAAGACAATTTCAATATATACTCAATTTCTCAAACTTAATAGTCTCAAAAATTTTCAAACATAATGTATCTCAATACGATTATCAGTTTCTCGAAATCTCATTAGATTTTCAATATCTCAATATTCACAAGTATAATCTCATTATAACTCAAATTCAATTCACATACTAAAATACTTACTTTGAATAGCTTCCATAATTCATAGGTTAATTACATGAGTTTATTTTGTACAAGATATACAAATAATTTATAATGTGCTAGGAATGAACAATATACATAACATGTATAAAATGAGCCCTATCTACATGCATTGCTGAGGAGGTGACAATCTTGAACTCTTCTGACACTTCTGCAGATATGGACTCCAAAAATCTCAATTGATGATCTCTGGTTTTACCTTCACCTCTGCGAGGAAGCAATTCCATCGCTAAGCATTCTCGCTTAGTGGTGCAATAATATAAGCAGAAATAATATATACAAGTAAAGAAAGAATTAAATGATAATTCAGATACTCAAGAATCAATTTAATTTGGTATGGTATTTCTAGTATCAACGATCTTATATACTAGTTTGTTCCTCTTTGGAAGTGCTTAGTTTATAACTTTTCAGTAATACTAGCAGGTATATAATTTATTCTATCTGTATTGTATTTCAAGTGCATGCAGATTACGCAATTTATATTTTTGTTATATTTCTTTTGCTAATCTCTTTTGCTTATTCATTCAATACTTAATTTAATTGTACTGGATTTTCATTATTCTTAACTTAACTTAGCTGCCTGAATTGAATAATACTTTAATTGACTGCCCAAGTAACCTATACTAGGCGACTGGACTGGATAACGGGTCGTTGGCACTGGACACTGCGGTGCCTCGGGCCGTCATACCATGGGACGCAGAACGTCAACCACGTATGCAGTCAGCATGGCTAAAAAGCCATGATATCACATAATCGGCATAAAAGCCATGAATACGGGCATAAAAGCCATGAATACGGGCATAAAGCCATGAATACAGGCATAAAGCCTTTCCTTTCGCAGTACTGCTAAAACAATACCCTATTGGCATGCCAAACTATCCAAACCAATCTTGTTAGGTATACTAGGGCATTTGATATTTTAAAATGTTAATATATTGTGCTTTATGACTTCATTATTTCATGATAAATTTCAATCATAATTCATACATTCATTTGATCATTTATATGATCACAATTCACATCAATTATTCTTTTATACCATTGTACTCAAAATACTTCTCCTCTTTACAATAATGAGAACTAATGTGTCATTCATACATTAATATGGTTTATTTATCCATTCATTATGTTATTCATATTGATCACAATTCTAAACAATGGTTCACATGTACCATTATATTCAAAACATTTTTCCTTTCTCATTTATACATTCAAGAATCTACTTATGTAATTACAAATTTTATATTTCAAGTTGAGTTACTAATATTTTATGAATTCCATTTGTGATAGGCATATAAGTCTTAACTATCTATTTACATCAATTTGGTGACTTACTCTTCATGTTTCAAGTAATCCATGAAAATTTCATGGATTTCAAATTTATGCTCTTAATTCCCTTTTTAACAATTTTGACTAAGATGCATAGTCCACATTTGTTATACCATTCTAAGCATTTAAGCTTAGAATTGGTTCTAGGTCTTCATCTTAATTTGCTAATTATTTTGATTACTATTCACCTTACTAGTCAACCAAAATGTTGACTTTTTCATACTTAAGGGATATGTTAATTCTAATTACACGAAGATCCCACATTTTGAGTTTTACATTTGCTATTATTAATTGCCAATTGTAATTTAAAGTCCCCTAGATGCATTTCTAATTTCAAATTTCAAGTTTTGGTGTCACTATTCACCTCTTTGGTCAACAAAAATATTGACTTTTAGGTAGAAATTATGTACATTGGTTTTCGCATTCCCAACATACCACATTTTGCATTTAAAACTTGTTAGTTTTGGTCACTTCCTCAAAGCTTAGGTCATTTGGCAAAATTGCCAATTTTCGGTTTTTGAAACTTAATTTTACTATTCCATTAAGCATTGTTGCAGTGGGAATTTGAGGAAATGGTAAACATGAAAGTTGTTCCTTATTTTGTCTAGTTGAATTTCTTTTTTTGAATCACTCCATTTGGAGTTTTGTAGCTCAAGTTATGGCCAAAATAAGTTTACTGTTCACGTGCCTTTATTCATCTTTGAGATTTTGGAGTCCGCAGATTTTTGGTCCAACTTTGGTTAGTAATTTGATCAAGTTAAGTTCATAATTTGGTCTAACTTTCTTCATATGAAATGTTCTAATATGCCTTAGGTTTCCATCGGTTCAAGAATCGCCTAAATCCGAGTTTTCTAGAGAGAGTTATAGCCATCCAAACATTACTGCTGAAATGAAAATCTGCAGAGTTGCAGGTTTGAACAGTAACTGTGACTGCCATTTGGGTTAGGTTCTGGTCATAATTTGGGGTAGGTTTCTTCATGAAAGTTGTTTTTCTATGTCTTAACTTGTTGCTGTAAAAATTTCAGGTCAATTGACCAAATCTACAGTGAGTTATAGCCAAATGAACTATTACTGTTCATTTAGTCATTTCTGCAGGGGCTGTTGCAGGGTGTCCGGATTGGGGCCAAGTTTTGGTCCACTTGCTTTGGTCTTTTGGGCATGGTTTCTTCAGCAAAAATGTGCCATTATAAGCCTAGTTTCATGTCCAATTGGCCAAACACCAATTGGACCAATACAGCCCAAGTTATGGCTGTGTAATTGGACTGAATTTTCAGTCCCTCTGCTGCTGTCCTAGGGCAGCCTACATCTTCACTTTGCAATCCTATTTTTCAGTCCAATTCATGGTCAACATACCTAAAATGGTCACTAATTGACCACTAAAATGTCCATTACTCAATTCAAATGCCAAGTCTAATTTTCACCCTTAAAACCCTAATTTCTCATTGCAATTCACCCATACACCTTAGTTACACACTTCCATTCATTATATATGTGTTTATACACTTTAAACATAAGCTCTAATTCATTCTAAGTCCATCATCAACACTCAATCCTATTCCTTCCTTAGGGAAGCTGAAATCCATGGTATGTATACACATGAATTTAGTCCATTTAACTTACAATTTCATACTAAATTCAAGTCCTTAACATGGAAATAAAGGAATATTAGCATAAGTAAGCACTAACCTTTGCATGAGCTTTTTGTCCCTTCACAATCCTTCATTTCCTTAATTTTTCTTAGTAACCAAACACTTCCCCAAAAGAGGTAGACAATTTTTAATGAAGGCAATTTAGGTTTTAATGGTGAGAATTCATGGGAATGAAAGAGAGATGAAAGAAAATGTTTATGGAGGAGAGAAAGACATTTTCGGCTGGTTGGGAGGATGAAGCTGGCTGTTCACGTTTTTTTCCTTTCCTTTGGTCTTTAATTTGTCTCTTTTAAGTATTTAAGAAAGCTTATTAGCTTGTGATTGGTTGGTAATTTATAAATGACATCATGTGATGTCATTATTTGCATTATTTTGATTTTTCTTTGCTTTTCTTTTCTACCACATTTCAATTTAATTTTTAGCAATATTTCTTCATATTTTATGTCATATTAATTATTTACTTAACTGGACAAGTCGGCCAAAAATCACCTCTGAAGGCGAAATGACCAAAATGCCCTCCATTTGGCTTAACGGGTCAAAATTGTCTGTACCGATTGAAAAATTTTTCTAAATATTTTCTTGGCATTCTAATGCCATAGGAACCTCAATGACCCTTCTCTGGAGTCCCAAAAATTATTTTATAATTTTTCCCCCGGGTCTAGGGCTCCTCGTTGTGAGAACCGCAACTTACCTCTGGTTACCCATCGCTTGGGCACCAGCTCATTTGACTTAGTTGCGTTTTATTTCTAAAATTTTTCCTAAATTTTTCTTATCAATATTTGAGCTATTTATGGTTCCTCACTTTAGTTTAAATATTTTTCCGGACGTTCTAGCTGTCCGGACCGACACCGGTCACCGGAACAGTAGAATGTACGGAATTGCTACCGGGAGGGTGTTACATATACAGCATTTCCTAGATATGCACTTCATACAATCCTAATAGAATCAAACCACTAGTAAGTACCGTATTCCCATAACACTACCACGGTACTAAGGATTTATGCCACAAAGGCATAAATAGACAGGAGTCGTCACCCGGGTAATAACCGGGACATATTCAGTGTTTCTTCCGAGGGTCATGGATGGCAACTTACTCCTTGCAGAGTTTCCACAAACCATCATTACCATAGCCCAATGTCTAGGTTCGGGATAGTGGCTATGTAAGGGGAAGGTGTTAGGCACCCCTTACGCCTGGTCTAACCTCATTAATTCGAGTGCCAGTCCTCTACTAATGTTTCTAGAAGTCTTGTTTATTATTCCTTTATTAAACTTTATCCTAAAAATGCAATTCTAATCCTACACACGCAAGTAATTCACAAAAGAGTTGTTATTTACACACAATTTTCATGCACAAGTAATTCCTATCTATGGGGTTGCTAATTATTTAAATGATATTTATCATATGACTAAAATTAATTTATTATTAAGAATTTAATTTACAAACAAATTCAATTTCAAATAACCCTACGTTTCTATTTAACCTAATTAATTTATTTTCACCAAGTTACCCTAAGGATAATTGAACTAAGTTAATTATGTACATGTGTAATTTATTCTAATATCACATAAGTCCCAAACAATCACAACCTAATAAAGATTTCTAACATGAAAATTTATTTTACAATTACCAAGTATTAAATTAAATTTATTTTACATGCCAATGTTAGTTTAATTTACAAACAAGATTAATTTTAATTTACAAAGTATTTATTTAAATTAATTACATGCAAAAGTCAGTTAAATTAAAAACAAAGTTAATTTTAATTTACCAAATAAAAGTTTTATTATTACTACAATTTCATGCCAATGGTTATTCAAGAAGTTTAGAGCTACTTACCTATTAGTAAATGCAGTTGCCATTGGGGCAAGCTACCTTTAAAAAATGGTCTTCTCTTCTAGTATGGCAATGACATCCCTGGCTTACTCCCGTTTAGCTCCATATAAGCTCCATGAAAATGCCCTCTTTGGTACTTACCTTAGGGCTACTTACCAATTTTGTTTGTAATAAAAAATAAAGAAACTAAAGAAAATAAAAGAAATAAAGAAAATATTAATAACAATTTACATTGGATTCTAACTCTAGTCTCCTAAAGGGTTAAGATTCCTAATTAGTTACAACCACCTAATGGTCTAAGTCTTCTAACATTATCTAAACACTTCATAACACTTCTTCAATTAAAAGAACACAGAAAAATAGATCAAACATCAATTAAAACCCAAGAAAATATAAGAACATGCATAAATATACAATTTCCAAATTCTAGCAGATTAACAGTAGCAAGAAATCCAATTTTTTAAAAATAGTTATACATGCCGAAAAATCATAAACAAATTACATAAGATATCCTACATATCATGCAAGATTATAAAATTTATAAATCAAACAAAACCCTAACCGAATGGTCTACATAAATCGTAACTTTTCTAAGTGATAGAATCGTACTACTTTTTTGTAAAATTCATAACTCATTAACCACAACAGATATGAATGCAAAACCAATTGGAAAAGATTCATAAGATTCTGAAGTTAATTTTAGATACTAGATTTACACAAAAATATTAAGGAACAAGGGAGATATGGGCTCCACAATTCGTATATCCTGCAAATCAGATTTTATTGGAACCCTAACTTCAAACAGCCATAACTTACAAAATATTAAAGCTTTTTTTGTGATTCTTAAGCCTAAAATTAATGGAATTTTGTGTAGAATATGAATATAATTTTTACAAATTTTTTACAGATTTATAAAATAAAGAAAAATAATAAAAATACGAGAGACAGAAACTAAACATGTGCAGAGTTGTGTATCCCCTCAAATTAAACATGATTACATGATGTATATGAGCATATAAAATAAATTGAAGACAAAGAGCATAGAATTAAAATATTGTGTGGCATAGATCTTGAAAAGAAAATAATAAAAGCTGACCTTCCAGAAATCTTGTATGAAAATCTTCTTGAAGAAAAGAAAAAATAAGGAAGAACTCAAAAAGTCTTGAATATCTCTAAATTTCTTATAGCTCTGAATTTTCTCTTCCTCTTTCCTCCCATCATCCCCCTCTTCCCTTCTCTAGTGGGGTATTTATAGGGTTTTGGGAGAGAGGTGTGATAGGGTTTGGAGTCTTAGGATGATAAAGTTTAGATGACTTAAACAACTACGATTGCAAAATTCGAATAAGACTGGGATATGGGTGAGGTGTTTCAACCAATAGGAAGACAAGAAAAAATGAAAGGCACCAATAGGGAGTGAGGAAGAGGTGTGGTAGGGTTTAGAGTCTTAGGTTGATAAAGTTTAGGTGACTTAAACAATTACGATTGCAGAATTCGAATAAGACTGGGATATGGGTGAAGTGTTTCAACCAATAGGAAGACAGGAAAAAATGGAAGGCACCAATAGGGAGTGAGGAAGAGGTATGGTCGGGTTTGGAGTCCTAGTGTGATAAAGTTCAGATAACTTAAATGACTAGGATTGATGAATTTGGATGAGAATGGAATATGGGTGAGGTGTTCCAACCAATAGAAAGAGAGGGAAAGGGGCTAACACCAATAGGGAGTGAGGAAGAGAGTGGGGCCAAGGAGGAGAGAGATATTTTGTTATTTTAAGTTTTAGAAAATAATTAAATGGGTCCCATTTAAAATTTCTAACTAGGCTTTCTTAGGCCCATGGAGCCTAATTAAACTTAATTAGATCCATTTAAGAACTACCCATTTTAAATTTAAACAAAATAAAGTTTTATTTAAATTTAATTAAATTAGTTTCCCCAAAACATTATTATTATTTTTATTTTTTCAAGATCATGCCGCATAATTAATAATTCAGCTCCATGCCTCTAATTACATCTTACAGTCATATAATTTTTCATCATCGGGTTTCCCACGGCCTCAATGCACATACTCATCACAAAATAAGGGTCTACAGTGGCCATGGATGAAAGCTTGGGAGGATTTTTGGCTGGTTTGTTTGGGAGATTGAAGATGATAGATTTTCTGTCCCAATATACTATATTATATGTCCATTAACTTCACTTAGTGGAGCACTAAGTATGGTTAAAGTATTAATTAATCCAAAGTTTCTAATTTCTCACATTTTCCTCATATCTTTTGCTATTTAGATTATGTACCACCATTTTAATTTTTCATGACATTTTCCAAGTGTAATATCATTTATTTTTAATGAAAATTTAGGTCAAAAGGCAACTCGAGATGTCAAATGACCACAATGCCCCTATTCGGGTTGCATTCCAGATTTTTCGGTAACACCAATTTTTGTCAGTTTTTCGATTTTTCATTTTTCTTTGTCATAATTAATTAATTTTTCTTTGACCTTTCTAATGTTATTTATACTTCAATAGATGTTTATTTAAGTCCCAAAAATATTTTCTAGGGTTCTCTGCAGTCCTGGGGTCGGCTATTGCCTATGCCGTAACTTCCCCGTGCGGTCACACATCTCTGTGGTGTTGGCTCATTTAACATAGTTTCATTTCATTGCTATTATTTTTCCTTTGTTTCTCTTGTCACACCTTACCCCTCTGTAAGGCATAACATGATCCCGTAGAATACCTAATGACCTACCGAACTTTACCTACCGATAACTCATTAAGTACCCTACAAGGAATTTTAAAACAATTTTCTTATTTTTGATAAGTGGAGAGCATTTTCGGTCCATTTTAGTTTTTCGCAAATTTTATAAAAATTTTGACAGAGTTCTGTCTGTATTTTAAGAAACAAGTTCTTCAAATACCTGTAAAAAGCACTTCTAAAAATTTTTCTCAACAACCACTTCAATTTCATAATCAAACTCAATCCATTTCAACAACTCCACAATCATTTCAATCAATTTCTCAAGTTCAAAATTCAATAATCCTCAAAATACTAGCAATACATTTCATTCAGATTAAATAAAATAGTTCCACTCATATTTCATTAGAGACAAAATAATTTATATTCATCATACTAGAAATTTACATTAAGAAAATCCAAACTAAATTTATTACAACTTTATACAAACTTTGTACAAACTGCTCAAGACCGATTTTACAAGTCCATACAATTACGTGCAATACATACATCAAAATGAATATTTACAGTCAGGGTATAAATTATACCCGATAACTTCTAGCAGGCAGCTCCCCTGTCCTCAGTAGCTCACTCTGCTGCTCCTCTAGTCTCTATATCTGCGACAGCATACAAAGCTATCACTGAGTGGTGAGCTCAGTGGTGCACAAACTAATAATTTAAAACCTAATACAAATTATGCCTGACAATTCATAACAAATAGAATTTTAAAATTTCTAAATTCTTCAAAATCCATGACCTTCAGAAATCAACATTATCATTCGTGCAAATTATTCATTTGAATAACATTTTGATCAAATAGTAACTATTTATTTACATTTCTTTTAAATTCCAAAACAATACAAAAATTTTTGAATCACTGACAAATTATTTATTTCAATCACAATTTATCAAATCATGCATAATTTAAAGGGCGTTGCCAACAATACACACAATCAAACCCATGACACAAAATTCACATAGATGCCATGTTGTACACCACGACATTTCACATTCTCCCAATAACTGAGGCTAAAAGGGAGAAACAAAGACTAGCTAGTATATATGAGTACTCATTCACATCATTCCCCAACTGGCAAGCCAGAGAGGAAGAACCTCGCCCCATCAAGTGGAGGAGTTATCTCACTAGACAAGCTAATGAGAATTCACAACATATTTTGTCATGTCAACTGTGGTTTCAAATCATATTCAAAACAATTTCTATTTAAAAAGTGTTCACAAATCATTAACATATTTAATCATCGTAAATTCATGCTCAAGGTTGGCAACACATCAAACTTAAAATTTACAATCCTCAAAATAATGCAATAAATCCTTAAATGCATAAGAAAATCTATATTCAAATTATAAAATTTCATTCAATAAGTTAAAATTCTCAACACAACAAAAATCATAAATCATACAATAAATTTATTTCAAATCAATTTGGAATTGAAAAATAACAAAAGAGTTAGTTGTGCACAAAGCTCAAGTGAGTCGCCTCTTGGCCTTGACTCAGTTCCTTGGGTTCTTTCCCGGTATTCTTTCCAACTGAAACACACAATTTCACAGTGTTTCAGTACTAGAACTTAACATAAATCCAAAATAAATTTAGCTTCACTTTTACCTAGCTCTAACGTGCTAAACTCGACATTCTTGAAATTTTGTGTTTTGGGTTTACTATTCACTGAACTATTCAAGTCAAATTGTTGACTTTCTAAGGCTTAATAGGTATGGGAACTCCAACTTCACCCACATACCACATTTTGGTCACTAAATTTTTTGGTTTTAGTCATTTTCTCAAAACTTAGGTCTTTTAGGCAAAATTGTAAATTTTTAGTTTTGGAGTCCTAAGTTGCACTGTTTCATTGGTCCTTTTACTGTTGGAATTTGGCAAAACTTTCTTCATAGAAAATGTTCCCTATTGTCTTAAGTTTATTCTCCTTTTTGAATCACTCCAATTGGAGTTTTGTAGCTCAAGTTATAGCCAAAATATAGCTACTGTTCATGCTACAGAATTTATTTCTGGCAGATTTATTGCTCCAACTTCATTCAGAAATTTGATCAAGTTAAGTCCATAATTTGGTCTAACTTTCTTCATATGAAATGTTCTACTATGCCTTAGGTTTCCATCAGTTTAAGAATCACCTAAATCGGAGTTTTCTAGAGAGAGTTATAGCCATTGAAACTTTACTGTTCATGTGATAAATCTGCAGTTTTGCAGATTTAGTGAGTCAAATTTGCTCACTAATTTGATTGGGTTAATGGCATAATTTGAGTTGGTGTTCTTAACAATAAAAGTTTTAGGTCTATATCTCATCTAACCACTGGTAAAATTTCAGGTCATTTAGACCTTCCTAGCTCAAGTTATGACCCAAACACGATTACTATTCATGTGTACTGTTCATACTGCAGATTTTCAAGTTTGGTCAATTTGTTCACTAGGTTTTGGTCACTTTTTGGGCATGCTTCCTAAATGAAAATTGTGTCATTTAGTGCCTATTTTCAGTCCCAATTGGTCGGATACCAATTGGACTTGTAAAATTTCATTTTTGGTCCCACAAAGTTGACTTTTGGTCATACTTCATACCCAATCCGAATTTGACTTTGATTTAAACACTTCTAACACAGTTAATTAGGTCACAAATGACCTTTTCTTCCCTTAAACTATGTCAATGACATCATTTAGCACTTCTTCACATTTTTGGTCTCTAAACCCTAATGTTCAAAACCCTAATTCATGTCATTTGTTGCATTTGGCTAATTAAACACTTATAAACATGCTCCCTTAACTCAATTAAGCTTCCTAACATGTTTAGCTCAAACAAATTTATACTTTGTCCAACCAAACCTAGCTGTCCAAAATTCTCTATAATCCCTGAACGAATTTTCTTTCCATTTTAAGTTTATTTACAAGCTAAATAAGTTAGAAATGTAAGAATCAAACTCAATTTATCAAATTTGATTACTAACCTTTTATGTAGAATTTCTTTTTCTTCAAAACTTCTTCCTTTCTTTTTCTTTTTGTTGTCAAGCTCCTTCCCAAGTGACTAGAACAAGTTTTTGTGAAGTAAGTATGGGAGAAGTTGGGATTTGGTAAGGGTTTTAAAGCTTGAAGACAAGCTTTAATGGAGGAATTTCCATGGAGATGAGAGGGAGAGGGAAAGTGACGTTTTGAAGAAGACCTTTATCTCTTTTTTTTTTTTTCTTTCTTTTCTTTTTTTTTTTTTATGTCTTTAGGAAGACCAAAAATCTAAATAAATAAATTAATTAATTATATTCTTTATGGCATCATGCATGATATCATCACCTTTTGACTTTTCCATTTTCCATTTTCTCTTTTTTTTATTTATTTTTCTATTAGTTCTTTAATTTATTTCTCGATTCCAAAAATTTTTTTCTCTTATTTTATTTGACAGTTAGGTCAGGAGTCAGCTTTCGGGGTCAATTGACCAAATTGCCCCTCGCCGATTCATCCCGGTTTGCAAATAATTCAGTATTTCTTTCATCTCCCTGACCTAATTATTTGACTGGCTTAACAGTTCTTTTTCATGATTTTCTTTTTTCCACTGTGTTCATAATGGTCCTAAGGACCGCAGTGTCACATTTTACGGTTCGAAATTTGAGTTTAAAACGGCTTCGCAGCCGTTCCCGAGACGGTCACCCATCGCTGTGACTCTCGGCTCGTTTAACTTCTTATGTTCAGTTTTTCTTGTTTATACTTAACTAATTGGACATTACTAATTATTTGTGTTTATGGTTTATCTAGTTGTCTTAAGTATGGTTCTAATCCCCTTAATTGTCCGGACCGACACCGGTCACCGGAATAGTAAAATATACCAAGCTATACAAATAGGGGTGTTACAATTCTCCCCCCCTTAAAATAATTTCGTCCTCGAAATTATGTTCACTATCTGTCCTCAAATAGTCATACATATTGTTTTCTCGTGTTTTTCTCACATTTCTGCGTAGCTTCATAATCAAAATAATGGTCTGTAGCACTTTAACCACCACTATTTACTAATCAATTGCTTACCTCGTGTGCCAAGTTTCTTATGAGCTTTTGTCATAAGTTAGATTCAATTTCATTTCAATTTTAGAGGTAAACAAATATGTGTGCTAGTGGATCCACTCTTTCTAAGACCTCGTATGATCTATGGGGGAGAACTTAGTTTTACTCTTTTCTTATCAAATCTCTTGATCATTTGATGCAACCTTCAGTTTAGTTTAAAATATTTTAGTCTTTTCTTGTTGTTGTTTTAACAATTATTTTTCTTTATAGTCTTTTTTTTTCTATATGACCCTGTTGATCATATATAAACTGTTCATCTCTTTCTTGGCCATAAGTCCATAACCATTATCTTACTATCTCTATTTATGACCAAGGCCTATGTGCCATTTTGCACTATGTTGTTTGCTTTTGTTTAACTTATTTCCTTCTTGATAAAATAGTTCAAGATATCATTACGCGTCTTAAGTAAGTCGTTTGCCCTGGTGGCAAATTCTCATCTAGTGTTTTTCTCATTTCTTACAATTCTATTTGTTTCTTTTCATTCCACAACTTAACTTTAATTATTTTATTCCTCAATCTTATCTTCTTCCTTAACTTGGCTGTCAAGTCGTAATTTAGTACCTCTTATCATCCCTAATAAATCCACTATACTTCAATATTACTTGATTTGGTCCTCTGACCATTCTAGTCAACACTTTAACTAATATTCATAATGTTTCTTTATTACATTCGCACTAACTATTGTAATTTTTACTTCCACAACTGTTTTATCTATCAATATTCTATAGCTTATTTTTCGCTGATTTGTGATCATTACCCTTTTTTTTTAACCGTAAACAATTCTTTAATCTTAAGAAGGGAGTCTACCAGACTCTCCTGTTTCCCATGCTATTCAAAAGTTCCACTTGAATTCTAATCTAATTCTTATGATCTACACAATAAAATTGTGCTTTTCCTAAAGAATACCTGGCCAACTAGTTCCTATCGAATTACTGTTATCAGTAGAATATCATTTCTTAACTGTTTTATAAGTTATAATTGTCATCCATAGCATCCTGTCTCTTCTAAGAAAACAAAATTATATTTTGTGTCTTACCGTTACACAAATAAAATATTGTTCCTTACTAAACTTTGAGCAAAAGATCCATTGCAATACCAGAACAACTATAAACTCTATATTGGAGACTGGATGACTTAGCCCTATAGGTGTTATTTTTAAATTTTTACCATGCTAAAATCTCTAGTCCCATAATAATTCTTGGTGTACTGTAATTCATGCTAGGGTAACGGAGTCTTTAACTCTCACTACCTTGCAACCATGATATTTTGATATTCTAATTATAGAGTTTTAAATCCCGAATTAGGATTTTCTGTTAGTAGTATGCCCTAGAGCATATCATTTAGTATGTATTTGGTACATATTTTAATAATAAAAGGCATTTCCACTTTTCCGTTTACATAATATATTTATGTGTAATAGAAAAGGTCCATTGATATTTTGTTAGAAATATTATTCTTAAGTTGTTAAGAATATGAGTGACAATATTTCTAGCACAAAGTATCATAAATAGGTTCACAATTGAGGATACTTCATAATAAGGACATGACTTATCCAAAAAGATTGTATTCATGTTTGTTCCCAAGTTATTTATATGAGATATAAATAAGATGGAATGGTGAGTCTCATGCCATATAACAAACATGATAGGCACTTATAAATGATAAGTAGGCCGAACCAGTGACACTTATGACAAGCACATGGAGTTTACTCTTGTCAATGTTTTGTCATAAATCATATCAGTGCATATAATCTTTAGACCTGAGATAGCACAGTTATCTTGTATATAGGTAGTTTGAGTTTGATACTGCTTTCATACTTGTACTATGTATGGGTATATGGGCATGTGTTGGCTCCTACTAGTTATATATGGAGGTAGGTGTTGATCAAGATGGAATCTGTTCCTCTAAGTAAATAGAGATAAAATCCTATGTTCATTTAATTGTTCTTGATATTTCAAGTTCATGGCAGACAGATAGATTTATTGAGAAAGAGTTTACGATGAGAAAAATCTTTTAATCAAGAACTGGAATTAAAAGAACATAATATTCATAGCAAATGGAGTTTGACATAAACCATGACTCGGCTTGAGTTGGGATTTTGTAACAGAGAGATTCTAGTGCATGGTAACATATGATTATAGGTTCATTTAAGGTAAACCTTATTACTAATTGGGTGGCCATGGCATGCTATGCTAGGTGTTAACCATGGTCTATGAGGTTCATAAAATGATTTAGAGAAATCATTTATGGTAAGAAAGAGTTCTGATGATATTAAGAGTTGATATCATGTCTCATTGCCAATTAGTGATGAGCCTAGTAAGTCACACACATACACAAGTAATCACCTATTTAAATATGATTTAATTAATTAATTAAAGAGTTTAATTGATTTATTAAATAGATTTGGTTTGCAATTAAATTGCAAAGTCCCTAGCATGACTTGAAATCAAATCTAGATTATTGGATGTGTAGTATAAATTAAATTTATATTTAAAGTGTTTAAATATGAATTTAATTGATGAGAAATTAATTAATAGAGATTAATTAATTAATTTATATTTGATATAAATTAATTAGAAGAAGAAAATAATTATTTTGGGTTAAGAACTCAAAATTAAGACACAGGGGCATTTTGGTCATTTCACAGTGTGACACGTGGCACCATGAGATGGTGACACATGGGATTACACATAAGCTTGCCAAATATTTTTTAATCATGTAAGATGATTAAAATCAAGATTAAATATAGGTTTGACACTTTACACAATGTGATTGGGTCACTTAAACCTAGAGCTAATCAAAAGGTGACATGTGGCTAGGGTTTAATGTGTTAACCTAGCTATTTAAGTGTGGTTATGAAAAGAAAAATAACCAGCAGCCTCTCCTCTCAATTGTCACGCCACTTTGAGCCTCTCCAGCTATTTCTCTTCATCTCTCATCAATTCAAAGAGATTAGCCATCAATCTCTTGAATTAAGAACACTAGAAATTGTTTTTAGTGTCCTGTTTACATCTCTAATCTCTTAAAAGGCAGAACTTGAATTTCTAATTAATAGAAAAGGCTTTAGAAGCTGTTCAAGGGCTGCCATAGGTGTTCTTGGTGTGGACAAGCTAGAGGGACAACATCTGGTGTCCTGAAGACGAATCTCAAAGGCGCAGACACGCTGCAGCACATCAAGAGGTTAGTGTAATCGTTCTTGATTTAATCTAGGGTTCTAAAATTAATCTGATTAATTTTAAAATCTTAAATGGCAAATACAGATCCAAAAACATATTAAAATAGTTTTAATATGTTGTTTATCATTGAAATCAAATAGATAAAAATAAATCTTGCATGGTGCATGTGACCCTAGGTGAAAATTTTTGAATTCAATGGTATAAACTTGTGTTTTTCACGCTTCCGCTCCTTCAATTGGTATCAGAGCCACTATATTTGCCATTTAGATTGTTGATTATATAATTTAATTGTGTGTTTGATCATGAGATCAAGAGATTCATTGCTGTTTGGATCTTGAGATGTGGCGTCACACATGGTGAAGCCACCATTGGTGGCGGCAACAATGGTTCCTTGGGTGGTTCAAGGTTTGGCTTTTAATTCTGCAATTGTTGTATGATCTAAGGCCTATTCTTTGACTAATTAAAGTGTTTAATTAGTTGTTTTAATCACACAATTAAATTATGATTCAAATCAGAATTTTAAAAATTGTTTGAATGTGATTCAAATCTGAATTTTAAAAGTTGTTTGAATGTGATTCAAATCTGAATTTTTAAAGTTGTTTGAATCATATTTAAATCTGATTTTTTAAAATTGATTCAATAAAATTCAGATCTGATTTTTTAAAAAAATATTTGAATGTGATTCAAATCTGATTTTTTAAAAAATGTTTGAATGTGATTCAAATCTGAATTTTTGAAGTTGTTTGAATGTGATTCAAATCTGAATTTTTAAATTTGTTTGAATGAGATTCAAATCTGAATTTTTAAATTTATTTGAATCATATTCAAATCTGGATTTTTAAGTTGAATATGAGATATTCAATTTAATTTAAGTATGTATGTTTTATTTAATTGTTAAATAGTGATATGCATGATGGATGATCATGGACTATAAAAGACCAATGTGATTGGATTTATTTCTTTTATGTTTCTTTGGGATTGTAAATTAATTAATTTATTTTAATTTATTTTGGGCATGTATTATTAAGTTTGTAATAATTTTTGGGTTGTAATTTCATTTATTTAAGTTCTTGTAAATTCGCCTTGGTATGCCAAGGATTACTATGTAATATTGGATTGCAAGAAGTTCAAGGAGGTCAAGAGCATTAGTGGGACCAGTGGGAGGAATTCAATATCAAGTGTTGATTATGTACTCCTTCAGCAACTCTTGTAAAATGAATGAATGAAATGCACCTAGGAATGCCCTGATTCAATTCTTGGTGGCTCAGAATTGAATCCCTTAGAACGTCCAAGATCATAACATAGTTCGCTTATCCATGAATGCATGAGATGTATGGGAATGTATGCAATTATATGATATATGCATGCTAAATGGATAATGTGCAAAGTGAGACCTTAATAGTAAATAGAATGACCATAAAATCTTCCAAACAAATGATTAAGTTGGAAATGCTATAATTAAAGTAATTATAACATAGGCCCTCCATTGGGGCAATTATTTTAAGAAATTTTAAATAGTTGCATAAGATGCAATTTATTTAAGAGATTTTCTTAAGAATAATTGTTAAGCATGAGATGTTGTAAATATGTAAATGGTTTAGTGGCCAATATTGGATGTACCTGAGGACATTAAAATTATTTTCATAATTACTGGCTCAATGGGATCAACTTAACTAATGCAAGATAAGTCAATAATGGATGTACCTGAGATTTTGAGCATTAGGGGCTAGGTAAAGGATTGAACCTCACATGAGATGTGATGGGCAAAGAGTTGCTCACTTATAGTTTATTGTAATTCCAATAATGGATGTACCTGAGGATGATCAATAGAATTATAAGAATTCAATCACCCACTAGAAATCCATCCAACTAGGATTTCCGTTTTCTACTTTGGAAGTGTAGGATTCGCTAAGTTAGTGGGAGGACCAATTTGATTAAAAGACCATAATCATATTTGGTTAATTACATGATACATTTACTAATTAATCTGGTTATTTCTGCAATTAATTTTCTGATAATAATGAGCACAAAACAACCACCACCATCCAATATCCTTGCAAGCATACTTGATCACAATAGGTTGACAGGACCTAATCTCTCTGATTGGCTAAGAAATTTGAAACTTGTCCTGAACTTTGAACATATAGGATATGTTCTAGATTCAAATGTTCCTGGTCCCTTACCTCCAGAGGCCACATAAGAGGAACATGAAACTTTGGACAAGTGGAAGGAGCATGATATGAGAGCTAAGTGTTACATGCTTGCTTCTATGAGTAATGAGTTACAGAAGCAACATGAGAACATGCAGAGTGTGAGTGAGATCCTCCTTCACCTACAAGAGTTGTATGGTGAGCACTGCAGGAATGCTAGGTATGAGATATCTAGACAGCTATTCCGTATGAGGATGTCTGAGGGACAGAAAGTTGGGGATCATGTCCACAAGATGATTCGGCTGATTGAGCAGTTGGAACATCTTGACTTCAACATGGATTTCCAACTACAAACGGATTTGATCCTTCAGTCCCTTCCTGAGTCTTTTGGGAATTTTGTGACAAATTTCCATATGACTAAACAGGAATGCACCTTAGCTGAATTACTCAACATGCTGGTTATTGCCCAAAAGAATATGCCAGGTAATAAAGGAAAAGAGGTAGCTTTGGTTGCATCTTCTTCTGCTGGAAAGTCCAACAAGAAGAAGGGCAATAAGAAAAAGAAACCTCAGATTCCTGGTCCTTCCAAGAAAATAGTTAAACAGAAAAGGAAGACTAAAGCTGATAAAGGCAAAGGAAAGTGTTTCCACCGCCAGCAGAAAGTGTTTCCATTACCAACAGAAAGTGTTTCCATTGCGAAGAAAGTGTTTCCATCGGCGAGTATAGCAATCTAAATGAATGCAATGCCATGGTGAAAACCAACTCAAGTTCAAAATATATTTGGCACTTAAGGTTATGTCATGTTGCAGAAGATAGGATTGCAAAACTGGAGAAAATGGGGATTTTATCCTCATTGGGCTCTAAGCCTACTCCAACTTGTGAATCTTGCCTTCAGGGCAAAATGACTAGATCACCCTTTGTTGGACAGGGGCTAAGAGCTGAAAATATTTTGGAGCTAATACATATTGATGTATGTGGTCCATTTAAAAAAATGGCTAGAGGGGGCTTTTATTATTTTATTACCTTTACTGATGATAAATCAAGGTTTGGGTATTTGTATTTGATGAAATACAAACATGAATCTTTTGAAATGTTCAAAGAATTTAAATCTGAAGTAGAAAATCAAACAGGAAAGAATATTAAAGCTCTTCGATCAGATCGTGGAGGTGAATATTTGAGTACTGAATTTGATGAATACTTGAGAGGGCATGGCATTGTTTCTCAGCTGACTCCTCCAGGAACGCCACAGCTGAATGGTGTACCTGAAAGGAGAAATCGTACCCTATTGGATATGGTACGTAATATGATGAGCTATACTGATATGCCAATCTCCTTTTGGGGATTTGCATTAGAATCAGCTTTGTATATTCTGAATAGGATTCCATCAAAATCAGTTTCTTCCACACCTTATGAGATTTGGCATGGAAGAAAACCAAGTCTTAAGCATGTTAAGATTTGGGGTTGTCCAGCTTATATCAAAAAGCTGAACACTGATAAATTGGAGACGGATCGAAGAGAGTCGATTTGTTGGATATCCAAAAGATAGTTTTGGATATTATTTTTATTTGCCTACTTCACAAAAGGTTGTGATAAGTAGAGATGCCACATTTCTTGAACAACAGTTTGTTCAAGAAGGAGGCAAAGGAAGGCAAATAGAGTTAGAATTAGAGAATTCTGACCAACTAACAGATCAGATGGATATAGATCCATCTAGTCAACCTATACCCATTAATGAAACATCTACAGCTGTTCCTCGTAGAACAACCAGGGTATCTCACCCACCAGTGAGATATGGTTTTCTTCATGAAGAAGAACAAGAGTTGTCTACTCATGAAGAAGTAGATCATGGAGATGATCCACTTACCTATGAAGAAGCTATATCAGATATAGAATCTTCAAAATGGATTGATGCTATGAAATCCGAGATTGATTCCATGTATAAGAATCAAGTTTGGGATCTTGTTGACCCACCTGAAGGTATTGTACCTATAGGGAACAAATGGGTTTTAAGAAGAAAATTGGTTCTAATGGAAAGGTAGAGACCTATAAGGCAAGGCTAGTAGCGAAAGGGTTTCGCCAAAGGCAAGGAATAGACTATGAGGAGACTTTCTCGCCTGTTGCCATGCTTAAATCAATTAGGATTTTATTAGCAATAGCTGCATACTATGATTATGAGATTTGGCGTATGGATGTCAAAGCGACTTTTCTCAATGGATACATTGAAGAAAACATTTTCATGGAACAACCTAAGGGATTTGAATCCCAAGATGGTTCCAAGGTATGCAAGCTAAAGCGATCCATTTATGGGTTGAAACAAGCTTCGAGGAGTTGGAACATCCGTTTTGATGAAGCCATTAAATCTTTTGGTTTTATAAAATATGACGATGAGCCATGTGTATATAAGAAGGTTAGTGTGCTATCACTTTCCTTGTCTTATATGTGGATGACATCTTGTTGATGGGTAATGATACGGGTATGTTGATGACTATAAAGGTATGGTTGTCAAATACATTCTCCATGAAAGACTTAGGGAGGCAACCTATATTCTTGGGATTCGCATCTATAGAGATAGAGCGAAAGAATAATTGGTTTATCCCAAAGTCTATACTTGGAAAAGGTGTTAAAGAGGTTTAACATGCTTGATTCCAAGAGAGGATTGTTACAGTGAGACATGGTATCCACCTTTCTAAAGAGATGTCTCCAAAGACACACGAAGAAAGAGATAAGATGGCAGGATTCCATATGCTTGGCTATTGGAAGTTTAATGTATGCAATGTTGTGTACTAGGCGGATATCGCATATCTTGTTAGTTTGACTAGCGGTATCAATCCAATCGGGTTTGGAACATCTGGATAGGTATCAAGAATATCCTTAAGTACTTGAGAAGAACTAAGGATTTATTCTTGATTTATGGAGGTGGAGACTTGCAATTGGATGGTTATCACGATTACGATTTCCAATCGGATATCGATGATAGAAAGTCTACCTCTGGATATGTGTTCATTTGTAATGGAGGTGCGATCGGTTGGAAGAGTTTCAAGCGAGCACGCATTGCAGATTCCACTCACGAGGTGAGTATATTCTGCATCGGATGCTACAAAGGAAGTTTGTTTGGATAAAGAAGTTCGTGATGAACTTACAGTAGTTCCTTCCATTGAGTCAGCGGTTCCTTTACCTTTGTGACAACAATGGAGCGATCATCTGAGCTAAGCAACCAAGGTCTCACCAGAAATCCAAACACATAGAAAGGCGCTACCACATTATCAGAGAAATAGTTGGGCGAGGCGATGTAGCCATGCAGAAAATAGCATCAGCTGAAAATCCAGCTGATCCATTCACTAAGTCTATGTCACAGACTCAGTTAGACCGACATCTTGAGAAGATAGGTCTAAGATATTGTAATGAATGGCTCTAGTGCTAGTGGGAGATTGTTAGTAGTATGCCCTAGAGCATATCATTTAGTATGTATTTTGTACATATTTTAATAATAAAAGGCATTTCCACTTTTCCGTTTACATAATATATTTATGTGTAATAGAAAAGGTCCATTGATATTTTGTTAGAAATATTATTCTTAAGTTGTTAAGAATATGAGTGACAATATTTCTAGCACAAAGTATCATAAATAGGTTCACAATTGAGGATACTTCATAATAAGGACATGACTTATCCAAAAAGATTGTATTCATGTTTGTTCCCAAGTTATTTATATGAGATATAAATAAGATGGAATGGTGAGTCTCATGCCATATAACAAACATGATAGGCACTTATAAATGATAAGTAGGCCGAACCAGTGACACTTATGACAAGCACATGGAGTTTACTTTTGTCAATGTTTTGTCATAAATCATATCAGTGCATATAATCTTTAGACCTGAGATAGCACAGTTATCTTGTATATAGGTAGTTTGAGTTTGATCTCGCTTTCAGACTTGTACTATGTATGGGTATATGGGCATGTGTTGGCTCCTACTAGTTATATATGGAGGTAGGTGTTGATCAAGATGGAATCTGTTCCTCTAAGTAAATAGAGATAAAATCCTATGTTCATTTAATTGTTCTTGATATTTCAAGTTCTTGGCAGACAGATAGATTTATTGAAAAGAGTTTACGATGAGAAAAATCTTTTAATCAAGAACTGGAATTAAAAGAGAACATAATATTCATAGCAAATGGAGTTTGACATAAACCATGACTCCGGCTTGAGTTGGGATTTTGTAGCAGAGAGATTCTAGTGCATGGTAACATATGATTATAGGTTCATTTAAGGTAAACCTTATTACTAATTGGGTGGCCATGGCATGCTATGCTAGGTGTTAACCATGGTCTATGAGGTTCATAAAATGATTTAGAGAAATCATTTATGGTAAGAAAGAGTTCTGATGATATTAAGAGTTGATATCATGTCTCATTGCCAATTAGTGATGAGCCTAGTAAGTCACACACATACACAAGTAATCACCTATTTAAATATGATTTAATTAATTAATTAAAGAGTTTAATTGATTAATTAAATAGATTTGGTTTGCAATTAAATTGCAAAGTCCCTAGCATGACTTGAAATCAAATCTAGATTATTGGATGTGTAGTATAAATTAAATTTATATTTAAAGTGTTTAAATATGAATTTAATTGATGAGAAATTAATTAATAGAGATTAATTAATTAATTTATATTTGATATAAATTAATTAGAAGAAGAAAATAATTATTTTAGGTTAAGAAATCAAAATTAAGACACAGGGGCATTTTGGTCATTTCACAGTGTGACACGTGGCACCATGAGATGGTGACACATGGGATTACACATAAGCTTGCCAAATATTTTTTAATCATGTAAGATGATTAAAATCAAGATTAAATATAGGTTTGACACTTTACACAATGTGATTGGGTCACTTAAACCTAGAGCTAATCAAAAGGTGACATGTGGCTAGGGTTTAATGTGTTAACCTAGCTATTTAAGTGTGGTTATGAAAAGAAAAAATAACCAGCAGCCTCTCCTCTCAATTGTCACGCCACTTTGAGCCTCTCCAGCTATTTCTCTTCATCTCTCATCAATTCAAAGAGATTAGCCATCAATCTCTTGAATTAAGAACACTAGAAATTGTTTCTAGTGTCCTGTTTACATCTCTAATCTCTTAAAAGGCAGAACTTGAATTTCTAATTAATAGAAAAGGCTTTAGAAGCTGTTCAAGGGCTGCCATAGGTGTTCTTGGTGTGGACAAGCTAGAGGGACAACATCTGGTGTCCTGAAGACGAATCTCAAAGGCGCAGACACGCTGCAGCACATCAAGAGGTTAGTGTAATCGTTCTTGATTTAATCTAGGGTTCTAAAATTAATCTGATTAATTTTAAAATCTTAAATGGCAAATACAGATCCAAAAACATATTAAAAGAGTTTTAATATGTTGTTTATCATTGAAATCAAATAGATAAAAATAAATCTTGCATGGTGCATGTGACCCTAGGTGAAAATTTTTGAATTCAATGGTATAAACTTGTGTTTTTCACGCTTCCGCTCCTTCATTTTCAAACTCAGTTCTAATAATAAAACTCTATTCTGGTATAATTGTACCAAAGCAAAAATCATTTATAACTATTCTTATCCTTATGTACTATTGGGTAGTACGTAGCTCTACACAATAAATCTCAAGTCAATACTCTAATCTGCAGCTTACAGCACAAACATTAAGAATATTGCATAGTTACTACGATACATCCCAATAGAGCAAACTTCCCTATATTTTATTACTCTCAAATCCACTAATATCTTAAACTTATTTTGATTATGGTACTTACAGACATCTATCAACAGTAATACCTTTACTTCCATCTAGGGCAGATATATTACTACAACTTACTTTTAGGTCCTCTTGCCTTACCTAATTAGGCTGAATAATTAACTTTATAATTTATCATAGTATAGGAGATGACTCTCACTAGAAACTTTTCCAAAATTAATTCCAATCATACTTATTATCGCAATTCTTATCCTAAAAGACTAATTACTAACACATTAAAATTTATCTCCATGCAAGGGAATAGCAGTAGAACATATAATTTTAGCATTAGCATATAAACAAGTAGAGCCGGAATCAAATAGTACATAATTATTCCTTTCACAAGTTAAGAATATACTGGCAACTACATCTGAAGTCTCTGCTTCTTCCCCTCGATGCACGGCGTTCCCTCTTTCTAGTGTATTCCTCTGCTCAGGTTGGTCAATTGTGCGAGGATTACCTAAAGTGTTGTTTCTACTTCTGCCTCTGCCCTACTGACTATTAATGAGTCTCTAAAATCAGAACCTCGGACTAATTCCTTTGGTATAGTATGTGGCATAACTTGACGTGCGCTAGTACAATCTCGGGTGAAATGTCCAATTCCACTACAATTGAAGCAGGCTCCAGTGACCCTATGGCATATGCCTCTGTGTAATTTCCCATAAACGTCACAGAGACGGGTAGGGTAGGAACTTCTGGTTCTTTGACGAATGGTTCTTGATTGCTTCCACCCTGAAGATCTGCCTCTCTCATACTTGAGAGCTCGGGGTCCCTCAAAATCTTTTCTCTTTCCCAAATTACTACTTGAACTTTGACCAATAGATTTCCCACTTTTCTCTTTTTCATGTTGTTCTTAACGGGGTTGGGTTTGTACTTGGGCCTGGGCTGACAGATAATCATCCATTTACTGAAAGAACATGGCCATCTGCTGGGCCGTTTGTGCAATAATTTGTATAGGAGGGATTGGTGCAGTTGGACCTCCAACGCTCTGTGAAACTGGGGCCTCTCTTTGTACATTAACTGTATCAGACTACTTTACAATTTTATCCCTCTTATCCATATCTACTCACAGGAATTTTTTTCTATTTCCTGTACACCCAACACAAGGAGATTTCTTCCCGTTAGTTCATATTTATGATGTAAATGTACTGTATGTAACAAATATGGACTTTGAGTAGTTGTACTTAACAAGGAAATACACAAATTCTTAAGTTAAAACATATTTCAAAAATGTTGCTCTGATACCACTAAAACATGTCACACCTTATCCCTCTGTAAGGCATAATATGATCCCGTAGAATACCTAATGAACTACCAAACTTCACCTACCGATAACTCATTAAGTACCTTACAAGGGATTTTAAAATAATTTTCTTATTTTTGATAGGTGGTGAGCATTTTCTAATAGGTATTTAAAACATTTGATTAAAAGTAAATCTAGTTAATATTTTTGGTCCATTTTAGTTTTTCACAAATTTTATAAAAATTTTGACAGAGTTCTGTCTGTATTTTAAGAAACCAGTTCTTCAAATACCTGTAAAAAGCACTTCTAAAAATTTTTCTCAACAACCACTTCAATTTCACAATCAAACTCAATCCATTTCAACAACTCCACAATCATTTCAATCAATTTCTCAAGTTCAAAATTCAATAATCCTCAAAATACTAGCAATACATTTCATTCAGAATAAATAAAATAGTTCCACTCATATTTCATTAGAGACAAAATAATTTATATTCATCATACTAGAAATTTACATTAAGAAAATCCAAACTAAATTTATTACAACTTTATACAAACTTTGTACAAACTGCTCAAGACCAATTTTACAAGTCCATACAATTACGTGCAATACATACATCAAAATGAATATTTACAGTTAGGGTATAAATTATACCCGATAACTTCTAGCAGGTAGCTCCCTTGACCTCAGCAGCTCACTCTGCTGCTCCTCTAGTCTCTATATCTGCGACAGCATACAAAGCTATCGCTGAGTGGTGAACTCAGTGGTGCACAAACTAATAATTTAAAACTTAATACAAATTATGCTTGACAATTCATAACAAATAGAATTTTAAAATTTATAAATTCTTCAAAATCCATGACCTTCAGAAATCAACATTATCATTCATGCAAATTATTCATTTGAATAACATTTTGATCAAATAGTAACTATTTATTTACATTTCTTTTAAATTCCGAAACAATACAAAAATTTTTGAATCACTGATAAATTATTTATTTCAATCACAATTTATCAAATCATGCATAATTTAAAGGGCGTTGCCAACAATACACACAATCGAACCCATGACCCAAAATTCACATAGATGCCGTGTTGTACACCACGACATTTCACATTCTCCCAATAACCGAGGCTAAAAAGGAGAAACAAAGACTAGCTAGTATATATGAGTACTCATTCACATCATTCCCCAACTGGCAAGCCAGAGAGGAAGAAACTCGCCCCATCAAGTGGAGGAGTTATCTCACTAGACAAGCTAATGAGAATTCACAACATTTTTTGTCATGTCAACTGTGATTTCAAATCATATTCAAAACAATTTCTATTTACAAAGTGTTTACAAATCATTAACATATTTAATCATCATAAATTCATGCTCAAGGTTGGCAACACATCAAACTTAAAATTTACAATCCTCAAAACAATGTAATAAATCCTTAAATGCATGAGAAAATTTATATTTAAATTATACAATTTCATTCAATAAGTTAAAATTCTCAACACAACAAAAATCATAAATCATACAATAAATTTATTTCAAATCAATTTGGAATTGAAAAATAACAAAAGAGTTAGTTGTGCACAAACCTCAAGCGAGTCGCCTCTTGGCCTTGACTCGGTTCCTCGGGTTCTTTCCTGGTATTCTTTCCAACTGAAACACACAATTTCACAATATTTCAGTACTAGAACTTAACATAAATCCAAAATAAATTTAGCTTCACTTTTACCTAGCTCTAACGTGCTAAACTCGACGTTCTTGAAATTTTGTGTTTTGGGGTTACTATTCACTATACTATTCAAGTCAAATTGTTGACTTTCTAAGGCTTAATAGGTATGGGAACTCCAACTTCACCCACATACCACATTTTGGTCACTAAATTTGTTGGTTTTGGTCATTTTCTCAAAACTTAGGTCTTTTAGGCAAAATTGTAAATTTTTAGTTTTGGAGTCCTAAGTTGCATCGTTTCATTAGTCCTTTTACTGTTGGAATTTGGTAAAACTTTCTTCATAGAAAATGTTCCCTATTGTCTTAAGTTTATTCTTCTTTTTGAATCACTCCAATTGGAGTTTTGTAGCTCAAGTTATAGCCAAAATACAGCTACTGTTCATGCTGCAGAATTTATTTCTAGCATATTTATTGCTCCAACTTCATTCAGCAATTTGATCAAGTTAAGTTCATAATTTGGTCTAACTTTCTTCATATGAAATGTTCTACTATGCCTTAGGTTTCCATCGGTTCAAGAATCACCTAAATCGGAGTTTTCTAGAGAGTTATAGCCATTGAAACTTTACTATTCATGTGGTAAATCTACAGTTTTGCAGATTCAGTGAGTCAAATTTGCTCACTAATTTGATTGGGTTAATGGCATAATTTGGGTTGGTTTCTTCATGAAAGTTTTAGGTCTATATCTCATCTAACCACCGGTAAAATTTCAGGTCATTTAGACCTTCCTAGCTCAAGTTATAACCCAAACACGATTACTGTTCATGTGTACTGTTCTTACTGCAGATTTTCAAGTTTGGTCAGTTTGTTCACTAGGTTTTGGTCACTTTTTGGGCATGCTTCCTAAATGAAAATTGTGTCATTTAGTGCCTATTTTCAGTCCCAATTGGTCCCATACCAATTGGACTTGTAAAATTTTATTTTTGGTCCCTCAAAGTTGACTTTTGGTCATGCTTCATACCCAATCCGAATTTGAATTTGATTTAAACACTTATAACACACTTAATTAGGTCACAAATGACCATTTCTTCCCTTAAACTATGTCAAAGACATCATTTAGCACTTCTTCACATTTTTGGTCTCTAAACCCTAATGTTCAAAACCCTAATTCATGTCATTTGTTGCATTTAGCTAATTAAACACTTATAAACATGCTCCCTTAACTCAATTAAGCTTCCTAACATGTTTAGCTCAAACAAATTTATACTTTGTCCAACCAAACCCTAGCTGTCCAAAATTCTATATAATCCCTCAACAAATTTTCTTTCCATTTTAAGTTTATTTACAAGCTAAATAAGTTATAAATGTAAGAATCAAACTCAATTTATCAAATTTGATTACTAACCTTTTATGTAGAATTTCTTTTTCTTCAAAACTTCTTCCTTTCTTTTTATTTTTTTTTGTCAAGCTCCTTCCCAAGTGACTAGAACAAGTTTTTGTGAAGCAAGTATGAGAGAAGTTGGGATTTGGTAAGGGTTTCAAAGCTTGAAGACAAGCTTTAATGGAGGAATTTCCATGGACATGAAAGGGAGAGGGAAAGTGACGTTTTGAAGAAGACCTTTATCTCTTTTTTTTTTTCTTTCTTTTCTTTTTGTTTTTATGTCTTTAGGAAGACCAAAAATCTAAATAAATAAATAAATTAATTATATTCTTTATGGCATCATGCATGAGGTCATGTTTGATGTTATCACCTTTTGACTTTTTCATTTTCCATTTTCTCTTTTTTTTTTTATTTATTTTTCTATTAGTTCTTTAATTTATTTCTAGATTCGAAATTTTCTTTTCTCCGATTTTATTTGACAATTAGGTTAGGAGTCAGCTCTCGGGGTCAATTGACCAAATTGCCCCTTGCCGGTTAATCCCGATTTGCAAATAATTCAGTATTTCTTCTGGCTCCCTGACCTAATTATTTGACTGGCTTAACAGTTTTTTTTCATGATTTTCTTTTTTCCACTGTGGTCATAATGGTCCTAAGGACCGTAACGTCACATTTTACGATTCGAAATTTGAGTTTAAAACAGCTTCGCAGTTATTCCCGATACGGTCACCCATCATTGTGACTCTCGGCTCGTTTAACTTCCTATGTTCAGTTTTTCTTGTTTATACTTAACTAATTTGATATTACTAATTATTTGTGTTTATGGTTTATCTAGTTGTCTTAAGTATGGTTCTAATCCCCTTAATTGTCCGGACCGACACCGGTCACCGGAACAGTGGAATATACCAGGCTATACAAATAAAGGTGTTACATTTCTTGTATTTTCTTTTCTTGTATTTCATTATTTTATGTCTCCTCACTAACAATTAAATGTAGTTCTAGGCATCCTAGCTGTCCGGACCGACACTGGTCAGCGGAATAGTAGAACGCACTACCGAACATAGGGGTGTTACAATTCTCCCCCCCTTAAAATAAATTTCATCCGCGAAATTTTACCCAATAGCCGTCTTACAATATTCACACGTTTATTTCCTCCTTTCTATATGATCGTATAATCTTCTTTCCTCTGAATTTGTGTAAGATTTTTAACAATCTAATATAACATTTACTTTGTTTATACAGCACCAATATTTTCTTACTATCGTTCTGTCTAATATTTCGATTCATGTTCCCTTCTTGAATGACTATTATGGTCGTATTAGAATTACTTATCTAATCATGGGTTCTTTGACCATTCTAGTCAATAATCTTACTCACATTCGTAACATTTCTTTGTTATATCTGAACCAACTGTTCAAATTTTTTACTTCTACAACTCTTTTTATCTATTAATATTCTATAACTTACTTCCTTTTGTACTAAACTATAACCTTTTGATATTCTAACTTTTGAGTTATAACTCCCTAAGTAGGATTTCCAAACTCATTTCCAATAATAAAATTCTGTCCTGGCATAACTATACCAATACAGATGCCGTTGGTAACTATTCTCTTCTTGGTGTACTATCGGGTAGTACGTAGCTCTACACAATAATCTCAAGTCAGTACTGTAATCTGTAGTTTACAGTATAAACATCAAGAACATTGCATAGTTACTATGATACATTCCAATAGATCAAACTTTCCTATCTTTTATCCTTTTCGAATTCACTAATATCCGAAACTTATTCTGATTACAATATCCACTGATAATTACTAACTGTAACATCTTTGCCCTCATCTAGAGCAAGTCTATTATCGCAACTTACTTTTACGTCCTCTTGCCTTACATTAAGTAGGCTTGCCATTTAGCTTTATAATTTATGGTGTTTTAGAAAATACTTTTTGCTGATAAACTCTTCCAAAACTAATTTCACTTATTATCACATTCCTTATCTTAAAGGACTAATCACTACTGCATCAAAATTTATTCCCATGTAAAGGAATAACAACAGAACATATAGTTCTAACATTAACATACAAATAAGTAGTGCTGGGATCAAATAATGACTCATTATTTCTTTCAAAAATTAAGAACTTACCAACAGCTACATCCGAAGTTTCTGTTCTTTCTTCTTGGCGTATGGTGGACGCTCTAACTGATGCGCTACTATGTTTGGGTTAATTCACTGTGTTATGGTTGTGAGGAGTACCAACTCTATTTCTATCTCGACCTCTACTGACTGTCTGTGAACTTTCGAGAGCAGATCGAGGTACTCTAGTACAATTTCTAACAAAGTGTCCAAGTTTTCCACAATTGTAGTAGGCTCGAGAGGCCTTACGATAAATACCTCCATGTAGCTTACCACAAACATGGCAGAAACGAGCAGAATAGGAACTTCTGGTTGTTCGACGACTAGATCTTGGTGTTATCTGCACTGATGATCCGCCTCTGTCATATCCTTGAGCTCGGGGTTCCTCAAATTCTTTCTCTTCCCCAAATTACTGTTCGAGCTCTGACCCATAGGTTTCTCCCTCTTCTCTATTTCACACTGCGCTTGTGGGGGTTGGGTTTGTGCTTGAGCTTGAGCTGACAGAGTATCAGCCATTTGTTGAAAGAAAGTGCCATTTGCTGGGCCATTTGTGCAGTAATTTGTACCGGTAAAATTGGTATAGTCGGGCCTTCGATACTTTGTGGAGCTGGGGCCTCAACTTGTACTTCTGCCATCACAGACTGTTCTATTGTCTCATTCTTCTCTTCCATATCTTTTCACAGGATTTTCTATTCCTATACAACCAACACAAGGAGATTTCTCTCCATTAATTCATATTTATGTTGTAAATGTACTATATGTATCAAACATTTGAGCAGTTGTATTTACCGACAAAAATATTTCAAATTCACAGTTCAAAATTTACTTTAAAACCATTGCTCTGATACCACAAAACATGTCACACTCTATTTCCCCGTAAGATGTAACATGATCCCGTAGTACACCTAATGAATTACCATACTTTGCCTACTGATAACCCATTAGATATACTACATGGGATTTTAAAACAATTTTCGTGAAATTTAAATCATCGATTAAAATTTGGTATTATAAAATTTTTTTAAAATTTCGGCAAAGTGCCAGCTGTGTTTTGAGAAAACAGTTCTTCAAACCTAGAAAGGAAAATACTCCCAATATGTTTTCTCAAATACAACTCCAATAACTTCATTTCAACTCACAATTCAAATCTCAATAATCAAATCAATTCATTTTCAAACCAATCTCATCATAAAAAACATTTCATTGATTACAAGACTCAACATTTATATCACAATAATTTACATTTAATTACATACCAAAATATTTACAAGAGTTTTTATACAACTGCTCAAATAATTTACATACATATTATTACATGTATACATCAAAACCTGTGTACATGGGTATACCTATGATAAACTTAGAGCTAATCTGAATGTGTCTTCAAAGAAGCTTACTCAACTGCTCTCTGCTCTTTTCACCTGCAACAGCATACAAAGCTATCGCTAAGTGGTGAACTCAATGGTGCACAACTATAATTTAAAACATAGTACAATATACCTTAACAAAAGTTACAGTAAATAATTTGAAAATTTGGATACTTATCAAATTCCAAAAATCAAAATATGTTCATTGCCAATAATATAAATCATTTGTATAAAATGACTTTGGTCATGAAATTCAATTTATCAAATCACAACTAAACATTAAGGTAGTTCCAACAATATATGGAAATAAGAATAATTCCCACAAAATCAATTATACATAAATCATAATTGAAATCAAAATTCTTTACTATTCAATGACCATTCTTTATCTCAAAAGCCATTCTTTATCTCAAAAGCCATTCTTTATCTCAAAAACCATTCGTTATCTCAAAAACCATTCTTTATCTCACTAACTATGCAAGACTAATCTGAAAGGGCCATCTTTGAGGTGATTCTAACTCTCTATGGTCGAGGAGGTCGAATCAGATTCTAACTCCCTATGGTCGGGGAGGTCGAATCATCGTGCATAGTACACATCACAATAATGAATCTTCTAAAAGGGCCATAACATAAAACTTAGATCTAACCTCTAATAAGAGGAGAATCTAAGCCTGTACACGTACCATGGTAATCAAAACACAACTAACTCTATTGTTTTCTCAACAAATGAGAGAGACGGGTAATAACCTAGTCAAGCATCTATAGTGAGATATAAAACAATATCACAATCCTTTTGGTGAGCATAAATCACAATATAATTCGATTCAAAGTCAATTCCAATATCCAATAATTTTTATGCTCATCACAATTCAAATCATAAATTTGCATTTTTTTATGCAAATTGCCCATCACAATTCAAAACATGTTCTATCACAATTTTCCAAAACTTAATTTATTCAATTCACAACAATGCTTAATACTTGTGGAAATACCATTTCATAAAGCTAAATTTATACATACTATAACAATTTCAATAATCATTGAATTAAATCAAATGCTTGCTAAACATAATACATAAGAAAAATATGTCATTTAATCATATGAAATACTCAGAACAAAATCAGTTAAAAACTAGTTGTGCACAAACCTGATTTGAGTCGCTCCTAGGCCTTGATTCAATGTTCTTTATGCTTGTCAATATCCTTATCAACTGAAACACACAATTTAAAGTGTTTCAGTACTCAATGAATTTGTTTCCAACCATAATATCTAATATTTAAATATTCTTGGTACTATTCCCTTCAATTCATTTCATTAGTCAACCTATAATATTGACCCTTGATGCACTCTAAGTGAGTCAATTCTAATATTACCAATATGTCACATTTTATAGCCCTTTAGTGTTGGTATATGTTGCCAAATTCATTTTCAAGTGTATTGCATTTTATTGCAATTTATCAAATTTCGGTGTACTATTTTAACCTAGCTGGACGACCTAGTTCCCTCAGTTTTTGGGTTCCGGTCTAAACTACAAACTTATAGGTCTATGTCTTATTACACGTGGGGCAAAATTTTAGGTCATTCTGAGTGTTGTAGACCAAGATATGGTCAATTTACCAATGCTGAACAGAATGCACTAAAATGATAGGCTTAGGTCATTTTTAGGTCATTTTCACTTCGGCCAGTTTTGGTACCTGAACTTGTGCAAGCTATTTGGCTTAGTTCTGGCCATTTTTGGGCTTTGGTGTCCTCCTAAGAATTGTAGATCTATGTCTAAACTATTCATGGTAAAAATTTTAGGTCATTAGGACCTGTTTTGAGTAAGTTATGGTCATAACACTAACTGCTGCCCAAATGGTCAATTTTCAAGCTTTCAAGTCATTAATATGGATTTGGTCATTTTTCAAGTCACCTTCTAGACAGAATTTAGGTAAGCTTCCTTCATGAAAGTTGGCACATTTTGTGCTTAGTTTCACCTCCAATTGGCCTCATACCAATTGGTGTCACACACTTAGGGTTATAGGTCCATTTGCGCACTGCCCTCTACATGCTTTTAAAACACCAACCCAAACACTTGTTTACCAATTACATTTTCACTTCCCATACCATTCTGCATTTGGCACTAACCAAAACATTCCATTCTCTACATTATAGGTCAACTTGGACAGAATATAACTACTTCAAATACACCAAATGTAGTCACCATTCACAAAGTTCAATCCCAACAATATATACACATTAATACTTCTAATTATCACACAAACTTCCATCATCAAATTACATACCTATCACTATTATTCCACACACATATATGCTGCCATTCTTTTGTACAATGTTTCAACAACATTTCATGAATTTGAACCTTACCAATTTCCATTTTGAGGCTACCCAAAAATTACACATACACATTAACTTTCATTTTCACTTTTCAAGCTTACAAATAAAACTTTATACATGGAATTCAACTTCAATACAATTAAACATTTAAATCAACACCCCAAATCACCAATTACATGAAGAAAACAAGTTACATATTAAACTTCCATGGCTGCCAAAATGGAGCAGCACCCTAACTTACCAAACTTTAACTTTTCTTCCATATATCAACTTATCTCAACACCCACACAAACTTTAACAAAGAAAAGTTGAAGAAATGGATACTTACCCCTTGTGAGCTTGACCAAACTTCACATATTCCTCTTAAAATTACTATCAAATTCTTGCTTGCAAGGTGGGGATAAACTTTAATAAAGACAAGTTATGGAAAGCATAGTTTGATCATGGAGATTTGAGCTTGGGAAGTGGGTGGCCATGGATGAAAGCTTGGGAGGATTTTTGGCTGGTTTGTTTGGGAGATTGAAGATGACAGATATTCTGTCCCAATATACTATATTATATGTCCATTAACTTCACTTAGTGGAGCACTAAGTATGGTTAAAGTATTAATTAATCCAAATTTTCTAATTTCCCACATTTTCCTCATATCTTTTACTATTTAGATTATGTACCACCATTTTAATTTTTTATGACATTTTCCAAGTGTAATATCATTTATTTTAATGGACATTTAGGTCAAAAGGCAACTCGGGATGTCAAATGACCACAATGCCCCTATTCGGGTTGCATTCTCGATTTTTCGGTAACACCAATTTTTGTTGGTTTCTAGATTTTTCATTTTTCTTTGAACTAATTAATTAATTTTTCTTTGACATTTCTAATGTTATTTATACTTCAATAGATGTTTATTTAAGTCCCAAAAATATTTTCTAGGGTTCCCTGCAGTCCTGGGGTCGGCTATTGCCTGTGCCGTAACTTCCCCGTGCGGTCACCCATCGCTGCGGTGTTGGCTCGTTTAACTTAGTTTCATTTCATTGCTATTATTTTTCCTTTGTTTTTCTTGTATTTTCTTTTCTTGTATTTCATTATTTTATGCCTCCTCACTAAAAATTAAATGTAGTTCTAGGCATCCTAGCTGTCCGGACCGACACTGGTCACCAGAACAGTAGAAGGCACTACCAAACATAGGGGTGTTACACGCAGGGTTTGCAGAACAATCCTCAAATGTTCATCATGTTCTTCCCTAGTCTTGGAATACACCAGAATATCATCAATAAAGACCACTACAAACCGATCTAAATATTGATGGAAGATATGGTTCATAAGGTCCGTAAACGCTGCTAGTGCATTTGTTAACCCAAACGGCATCACTAGGAATTCATAATGCCCATACCGAGTTCTAAACACAGCTTTAGACACATCTATATCTTTTACCCGTAGTTGATGATACCCTTATCTGAGATCAATTTTTGAAAATACACCTGCTCCCTTTAACTAATCAAACAGATCGTCAATTCTGGGCAATGGATATTTATTCTTCACGGTTACTTTACTCAACTACTGGTAATCAATGCACAATCTTAAGGTTCCATTTTTTTTTTCACAAACAGCACTGAAGCTCCCCATGGTGACACACCGGGGCGTATGAACCCTTTATCGAGCAACTCCTACAACTGAATTTTCAACTCCCTCAATTCAGTGGGTGCCATCCTATAAGGAGCAATAGAATTTGGTGCTGTACCCAGCATTAGTTCAATAGCAAATTCGACTTTCCTTTCTGGTGGTGAACCAGGCAATTCTTTAGGAAACACATCTGGGAAGTCTCTTACTGTGTGTATATCACACAGGTTGGGCTTTGCCTGCCTAGTATCAACCACGTGTGCTAGTTAAGCTTTACAGCCTTTTCTCATCAATCTTCTTGCAACTGTGGCTAAGATAACATTAGACAGGAAATCTGTCCTTTCACCCACAACTGAAATCTCATTTCCCTCAGGAGTTTTCAGAGAAATCCTCTCCAATTTGCCATCAACTATTGCTTGATGACGTGATAACAAGTCCATTCCCAAAATCACTTCAATAGCAAATTTGACTTCCCTTTCTGGTGGTAAACCAGGCAATTCTTTAGGAAACACATTTGAGAAGTCTCTTACTATGGGTATATCACACAGGTTGGGCTTAGCCTGCCTAGTATCAACCACGTGTACTAGGTAAGCTTTACAGCCTTTTCTCATCAATCTTCTTGCAACTGTGGCTGAGATAACAATGGATAGGAAATCTGTCCTTTCACCCACAACTGAAATCTCATTTCCCTCAGACGTTTTCAGAGAAATCCTCTTCAATTTGCAATCAACTATTGCCTGATGACGTGATAACCAGTCCATTCCCAAAATCACGTCAAACTCGTGGAAGGGTAATTCAATTAGGTCTGCCGAGAATTCATACCCCTGAATCCTCAACGGGCAACCTTTATGCACCTTATTCACTACCACACTGTGGCCTAGTGGATTTGTGACCATAATATCTTGATCACTCTCCTTTACTAAAACTCCCCTCTCTACGGGTAGTTTGATGCAGATGTATGAATGAGTGGATCCTAGATCCACCAATGCATGCACAGATGTGTTGTAGAGGGAGAACGTACCCCTGATAACGTCCGGGGCATCTTGTTCCTCCTGAGCTCTTATGGCATTGGCTCTGGCAGGTGCTCTAGCCTCTGGCCTCTCAACTAACTCAGATGCAAGCCTCAGTGATGGACCAACTGCCTCAGACTTACCGGGCTTCCTACCCATTTGAGGTGCAGGTGCAGGCTTATCTGCTTGTGTTGGGGCAACTATAGCAGTCCTCTTCGGACAATTTTTAATATGATATTTTATAGAACCACACCGTAAGCATGCACCAGTTACTCGCCAATAATCCCCCTTATGCCACTTCTGGCAGTATGGACAGGCAGAAAATGCTGGGGCTAGTCTCCTAAACACCGTTCCTGGAGAGCTGCCCACTAATGGTGTGGACTGGCCTCTCTTAGGTGTGAATTGTGGTCTGGGACCCTGGAACTGACCCTGACCTTATGGTTGTCCTGAACCTTAAGCAGGAGGACCCTTACTCTTCTCACTGGGAGCAGAGAATGAACTGGACTGACCTAGACCCCTCTTCTGTTCTCTTTCCCTTTTATTTTGCTCATTTATTCGGACTCTTTCTACTTTCGATGCAACATCTACTAATTTGGCAAAATTCGTGATCTCCAATGTTATTATCATGACTTTGATGTTGTCATTGAGCCCTTCTTCGAATCTTCTGCACCTCTCTGCCTCTGTAGGGACTATCTCCCTCCCATACCAGCTCAGTTTGATGAATTCACGCTTATACTCTACCACTGATAATTGCCTCTGTCTCAGACTGATAAATTCTCTTCTTCTCTCTTCTAAATATACTTTACTAACATACTTCTTCCAGAACTCTGTGAGGAAGAAATCCCAGGTGATCTGATATGGTTGCACCTCACTGGATATTGTGTCCCTGAAGGAATGGAAGCGTGAAAAACACAAGTTTATACCATTGAATTCAAAAATTTCACCTAGGGTCACATGAATCATGCAAGATTTATTTTTATCTATTTGATTTCAATGATAAACAACACATTAAAACTCTTTTTAATATGTTTTTAGATCTGTATTTGCCATTTAAGATTTTAAAATTAATCAGATTAATTTTAGAACCCTAGATTAAATCAAGAACGATTACACTAACCTCTTGATGCACTGTAGCGTGTCTGCGCCTTTGAGATTCATCTTCAGGACACTAGATGTTGTCCCTCTAGCTTGTCCACACCAAGAACACCTATGGAAGCCCTTGAACAGCTTCTAAATCTTTTTCTATTAATTAGAAATTCAAGTTCTGCCTTTAAGAGATTAGATATGTAAACAAGACACTAGAAACAATTTCTAGTGTTCTTAATTCAAGAGATTGATGGCTAATCTCTTTAAATTGATGAGAGATGAAGAAGAATAGATGAAGAACCTCAAAATGGCGTGACAAAGAAGAGGAGTGGCTGCTGGTTGTTTTTCTTTTCATAACAACACTTATATAGCTAGGTTAACACATTAAACCCTTGCCACATGTCACCCTTTGATTAGCTCTAGGTTTAAGTGACCCAATCACATTGTGCCAAGTGTCAAGCCTATATTTAATCTTGATTTTAATCATCTTACATGATTAAAAAACATTTGGCAAGCTTATGTGTAATCCCATGTGTCACCATCTCATGGTGCTACGTGTCACACTGTGAAATGACCAAAATGCCCCTGTGTCTTAATTTTGAGTTCTTAACCCAAAATAATTATTTTTTCTTCTTCTAATTTATATCAAATATAAATTAATTAATTAATATCTATTAATTAATTCATATTTAAACACTTTAAATATAAATTTAACTTATACTATACATCCAATAATCTAGATTTGGTTTCAAGTCATGCTAGGGACTTTGCAATTTAATTGCAAACCAAACCTATTTAATTAATCAATTAAACTCTTTAATTAATTAATTAAATCATATTTAAATAGGTGATAACTTGTATATGTGTGTGACTTACTAGGCTCATCACTAATTGGCAATGAGACATGATATCAACTCTTAATATCATCAGAACTCTTTCTTACCATAAATGATTTCTCTAAATCATTTTATGAACCTCATAGACCATGGTTAACACCTAGCATAGCATGCCATGGCCACCCAATTAGTAATAAGGTTTACCTTAAATGAACTTACAATCATATGTTACCATGCACTAGAATCTCTCTGTTACAAAATCCCAACTCAAGCTGGAGTTATGATTTATGTCAAACTCCATTTGCTATGAATATTATGTTCTCTTTTAATTCCAATTCTTGATTAAAAAGATTTTCTCATCAGAAACTCTTTTCTGAATAAATCTATCTGTCCTGGCCAGGAACTTGAAACATCAAGAACAATTAAATGAATATAGGATTTTAACTCTATTTACTTAGAGGAACAGATTCCATCTTGATCAACACCTACCTCCATATATAACTAGTAGGAGCCAACACATGCCCATATACCCATACACAGTACAAGTATGAAAGCAATATCAAACTCAAACTACCTATATACAAGATAACTGTGCTATCTCAGGTCTAAAGATTATATGCACTGATATGATTTATGATAAAACATTGACAAGAGTAAACTCCATGTGCTTGTCATAAGTGTCACTGGTTCAGCCTACTTATCATTTATAAGTGCCTATCATGTTTGTTATATGGCATGAGACTCACCATTCCATCTTATTTATATCTCATATAAATAACTTGGGAACAAACATGAATGCAATATTTCTGGATAAGTCATGTCCTTATTATGAAGTATCCTTGATTGTGAACATATTTATGATACTTTGTGCTAGAAATATTGTCACTCATATTCTTAACAACTTAAGAATAATATTTCTAACAAAATATCAATGGACCTTTTCTATTACACATAAATATATTATGTAAACGGAAAAGTGGAAATGCCTTTTATTAATAAAAATATGTACAAGATACATACTAAATGATATGCTCTAGGGCATACTACTAACAATTTCCCACTAGCACTAGAGCCATTCATTACAATATCTTAGACCTATCTTCTCAAGATGTCGGTCTAACTGAGTCTGTGACATAGGCTTAGTGAATGGATCAGCTGGATTTTTAGCTGATGCTATTTTCTGCATGGCTACATCGCCTCGCCCAACTATTTCTCTGATAATGTGGTAGCGCCTTTCTATGTGTTTGGATTTCTGGTGAGACCTTGGTTCCTTAGCCTATATGACTGCTCCATTGTTGTCACAGTGTAGTGGAACTACTAACTCAATGGAAGGAACTACTGTAAGTTCTGTCACGAACTTCTTTATCCAAACAGCTTCCTTTGCAGCATCTGATGCAGCAATATACTCAGCCTCTGTAGTGGAATCTACAGTCGTGCTCTGTTTAGAACTCTTCCAATTGACTGCACCACCATTACAAATGAACACATATCCAGAGGTAGACTTTCTATCATCGATATCTGATTGGAAATCAGAATCAGTATAACCATCCAATTGCAAGTCTCCACCTCCATAAATCAAGAATAAATCCTTAGTTCATCTCAAGTACTTAAGGATATTCTTGATAGCTATCCAGTATTCCAAACCTGGATTGGATTGATACCTGCTAGTCAAACTAACAGCATATGCGATATCTGGCCTAGTGCACAACATTGCATACATTAAACTTCCAATAGCCGAAGCATATGGAATCCTGGCCATCTTATCTCTTTCTTCAGGTGTCTTTGGAGACATTTCTTTAGAAAGGTAGATACCATGTCTCACTGGTAACAATCCTCTCTTGGAATCAAGCATGTTAAAACTCTTTAACACCTTTTCCAAGTATAGACTTTGGGATAAACCATTTATTCTTTTCGCTCAATCTCTATAGATGCGAATCCCAAGAATAAAGGTTGCCTCCCCTAAGTCTTTCATGGAGAATGTATTTGACAACCATACCTTTATAGTTGCCAACATACCTGTGTCATTACCCATCAACAGTATGTCATCCACATATAAGACAAGGAAAGTGATAGCACTGTCACTAACCTTCTTATATACACATGGCTCATCCTCATTTTTGATAAAACCAAAGGATTTAATGGCTTCATCAAAACGGATGTTCCAACTCCTCGAAGCTTGTTTCAACCCATAAATGGATCATTTTAGCTTGCATACCTTGGAACCATCTTGGGATTCAAAACCCCTAGGTTGTTCCATGAAAATGTTTTCTTCAATGTATCCATTGAGAAAAGCTGTTTTGACATCCATCTACCAAATCTCATAATCATAGTATGCAGCTATTGCTAATAAAATCCTAATTGATTTAAGCATGGCAACAGGCGAGAAAGTCTCCTCATAGTCGATTCCTTGCCTTTGGCAAAACTCTTTCGCTACTAGCCTTGCCTTATAGGTCTCTACCTTTCCATCAGAAGCAATTTTCTTCTTGAAAACCCATTTGTTTCCTATAGGTACAATACCTTCAGGTGGGTCAACAAGATATCGAACTTGATTCTTATACATGGAATCAATCTCGGATTTCATAGCATCAATCCATTTTGAAGAGTCTATATCTGATATAGCTTCTTCATAGGTAAGTGGATCATCTCCATGATCTACTTCTTCATGAGTAGACAACTCTTGTTTTTCTTCATAAAGAAAACCATATCTCACAGGTGGGTGAGATACCCTAGTTGTTCTACGAGGAACAGCTGTAGATGTTTCATCAACGGGTATAGGTTGACTAGATGGATCTATATCCATCTGATCTATTAGTTGGTCAAAATTCTCCATTTCTAACTCTATTTGCCTTCCTTTGCCTCCTTCTTGAACAAACTGTTGTTCAAGAAATGTGGCATCTCTACTTATTATCACAACCTTTTGTGAAGTAGGCAAATAAAAATAATATCCAAAACTATCTTTTGGATATCCAACAAATCGACCTTTTTCTGATCTGGTCTCCAATTTATCAGTGTTCAGCTTTTTGATATAAGCTGGACAACCCCAAATCTTAACATGCTTAAGACTTGGTTTTCTTCCATGCCATATCTCATAAGGTGTGGAAGAAACTGATTTTGATGGAATCCTATTCAGAATATACAAAGCTGATTTTAATGCAAATCCCCAAAAGAAGATTGGCATATCAGTATAGCTCATCATACTACATACCATATCCAATAGGGTACAATTTCTCCTTTCAGATACACCATTCAGCTGTGGCGTTCCTGGAGGAGTCAGCTGAGAAACAATGCCAAGCTCTCTCAAGTATTCATCAAATTCAGTACTCAAATATTCACCTCCACAATCTGATCGAAGAGCTTTAATACTCTTTCTTGTTTGATTTTCTACTTCAGATTTAAATTCTTTAAACTTTTCAAAGGATTTATGTTTGTATTTCATCAAATACAAATACCCAAATCTTGATTTATCATCAGTAAAGGTAATAAAATAATGAAAGCCCCCTCTAGCCATTTCTTTAAATGGACCACATACATCACTATGTATTAGCTCCAAAATATTTTCAGCTCTTTGACCTTGTCCAACAAAGGGTGACCTAGTCATTTTGCCCTGAAGGCAAGATTCACAAGTTGGAGTAGGCTCAAAGCCCAATGAGGATAGAATCCCCATTTTCTCCAGTTTTGCAATCCTATCTTCTGCAACATGACGTAATCTTAAGTGCCAAATATATTTTGAACTTGAGTTGGTTTTCACCATGGCATTACATTCTTTTAGATCACTTGCATTCAATTTGTATTTGTCATTATTATCCAAATAATAAAGACCATCATTCATATAACCCGAACTAACATATTTATTTCCAAAATAAATATTGCAAACATCATCTGCGAACTGAAATTCATAGCCATTTCTAGTCAAACTAGATATAGAAATGATGTTCTTAAAAGCATCAGGTACATGTAAAAAATTATCCAAACACAAAACATGTCCAAACATGTAAAAAGATTTAGATCCTATGGCTAAAGCTTCAACAGTTGAGCCATTGCCAATCCGGACTCTAATATCTTGAGAAAGCAAGCTGCTACTATTTGTTAGTTCCTGCATATCATTAGAAATGTGAGAACTGGCACCAGTATCCAAAACCCAAGCTGTAGATGAACTATGAGTATCATCAGAATCTAAATAACAAGATATGGACATACCTTCTGAAGGTGTATCCTTCTTGTCCTTCAGAGAAGCAAGATACTCTGGGCAATTCCTTTTCCAGTGCCCATCCTTTTGGCAGTGGAAACACTTTCCTTTGCCTCCATCTGCTTTAGTCTTCCTTTTCTGTTTAGCTATTTTCTTAGAAGGACCAGGAATCTGAGGTTTCGTTTTCTTATTGCCCTTTTTCTTGTTGGACTTTCCAGCAGAAGAAGATGCAATCAAAGCTACCTCTTTTTCTTTATTGCCCGACATATTCTTTTGGGCAATAACCAGCATGTTGAGTAAACCAGTTAAGGTGCATTCCTGTTTAGTCATATGGAAATTTGTCACAAAATTCCCAAAAGACTCAGGAAGGGACTGAAGGATCAAATCCGTCTGTTGTTGGAAATCCATGTTAAAGTCAAGATGTTCCAACTGCTCAATCAGCCAAATCATCTTGTGGACATGATCGCCAACATTCTGTCCCTCAGACATCCTCTTGCGGAACAGCTGCCTAGATATCTCATACCTAGCATTCCTACTGTGCTCACCATACAACTCTTGTAGGTGAAGGAGGATCTCACTTGCACTCTGCATGTTTTCATGCTGCTTCTGTAACTCATTACTCATGGAAGCAAGCATGTAACACTAGCTCTCATATCATGCTCCTTCCACTTATCCAAAGTTTCATGTTCCTCTTGTGTGGCCTCTGGAGGTAAGGGACTAGGAACATTTGAATCTAGAATATATCCTATATGTTCAAGGTTCAGGACAAGTTTCAAATTTCTTAGCCAATCAGACAGATTAGGTCCTGTCAACCTATTGTGATCAAGTATGCTTGCAAGAATATTGGATGGTGGTGGTTGTTTTGTGCTCATTTTTATCAGAAAATTAACTGCAGAAAATAACCAGATTAATTAGTAAATGTATCATGTAATTAACCAAAATGATTATGGTCTTTTAATCAAATTGGTCCTCCCACTAACTTAGCAAATCCTACACTTCCAAAGTAGAAAATGGAAATCCTAGTTGGATGGATTTCTAGTGGGTGATTGAATTCTTATAATTCTATTGATCATCCTCAGGTACATCCATTATTGGAATTACAATAAACTATAAGTGAGCAACTCCTTGCCCATCACATCTCATGTGAGGTTCAATCCTTTACCTAGCCTCTAATGCTCAAAATCTCAGGTACATCCATTATTGACTTATCTTGCATTAGTTAAATTGATCCCATTGAGCCAGTAATTATGCAAATAATTTTAATGTCCTCAGGTACATCCAATATTGGCCACCAAACCATTTACATATTTACAACATCTCATGCAAATATTTAAAATTTCTTAAAATAATTGCCTCAATGGAGGGCCTATGTTATAATTACTTTAATTATAACATTTCCAACTTAATCATTTGTTTGGAAGATTTTATTGGTCATTCTAATTACTATTAAGGTCTCACTTTGTACATTATCCATTTAGCATGCATATATCATATAATAGCATACATTCCCATACATCTCATGCATTCATGGATAAGCAATAAATATGGTATGATCATGGACTTTCTAAGGGATTCAATTCTGAGCCACCAAGAATTGAATCAGGGCATTCCTAGGTGCATTTCATTCATTCATTTTACAGGAGTTGCTGAAGGAGTACATAATCAACACTTGATCATGAATTCCTCCCACTGGTCCCACCAATGCTCTTGACCTCCTTGAACTTCTTGCAATCCAATATTACATAGTAATCCTTGGCATACCAAGGCGAATTTACAAGAACTTAAATAAATGAAATTACAACCCAAAAATTATTACAAACTTAATAATACATACCCAAAATAAATTAAAATAAATTAATTAATTTACAATCCCAAAGAAACACAAAAGAAATAAATCTAATCACATTGGTCTTTTATAGTCCATGATCATCCATCATGCATATCACTATTTAACAATTAAATAAAAAATACATACTTAAATTAAATTGAATATCTCATATTCAACTTAAAAATCCAGATTTGAATATGATTCAAATAAATTTAAAAATTCAGATTTGAATCACATTCAAACATTTTTTAAAAAAATCAGATTTGAATCACATTCAAACATTTTTTAAAAAATAAAATCTGAATTTTATTCAATCAATTTTAAAAAATCAGATTTAAATATGATTTAAACAACTTTAAAAATTCAAATTTGAATCACAATCAAACAACTTTTAAAATCCAGATTTGAATCACATTCAAACAATTTTTAAAATTCTGATTTGAATCATAATTTAATTGTGTGATAAAAATTCTAATTAAACAATTTAATTAGATATAAAATGGATCTTAGATCATACAACAATTGCACATTCACCATCCATTTACCTTTGCACACCATTGTGGTGCATCAACCATGCGCACCATGGTGTTCATCATTTGTGCCGCCACCTTGGCTTTGCAACCAGCAATGAACTTTTGATCTCATGATCAAACACACAATTAAATCATATAAACATCAATCTAAATGGCAAATATAGTGGCTCTGATACCAATTGAAGGAACGAAAGCGTGAAAAACACAAGTTTATACCATTGAATTCAAAAATTTCACCTAGGGTCACATGCATCATGCAAGATTTATTTTTATCTATTTGATTTCAATGATAAACAACATATTAAAACTCTTTTAATATGTTTTTGGATCTGTATTTGCCATTTAAGATTTTAAAATTAATCAGATTAATTTTAGAACCCTAGATTAAATAAAAAACGATTACACTAACCTCTTGATGCACTGTAGCGTGTCTGCGCCTTTGAGATTCGTCTTGAGGACACCAGATGTTGTCCCTCTAGCTTGTCTACACCAAGAACACCTATGGCAGCCCTTGAACAGCTTCTAAAGCTTTTTCTATTAATTAGAAATTCAAGTTCTGCCTTTTAAGAGATTAGAGATGTAAACAAGACACTAGAAACAATTTCTAGTGTTCTTAATTCAAGAGATTGATGGCTAATCTCTTTGAATTGATGAGAGATGAAGAAGAATAGATGAAGAACCTCAAAATGGCGTGACAAAGGAGAGGAGTGGCTGCTGGTTGTTTTTCTTTTCATAACAACACTTATATAGCTAGGTTAACACATTAAACCCTTGCGACATGTCACCCTTTGATTAGCTCTAGGTTTAAGTGACCCAATCACATTGTGCCAAGTGTCAAACCTATATTTAATCTTGATTTTAATGATCTTACATGATTAAAAAACATTTGGCAAGCTTATGTGTAATCCCATGTGTCACCGTCTCATGGTGCCACGTGTCACATTGTGAAATGACCAAATGCCCCTGTGTCTTAATTTTGAGTTCTTAACCCAAAATAATTATTTTTTCTTCTTCTAATTTATATCAAATATAAATTAATTAATTAATTTCTCATTAATTAAATTCATATTTAAACACTTTAAATATAAATTTAACTTATACTATAGATCCAATAATCTATATTTGGTTTTAAGTCATGCTAGGGACTTTGCAATTTAATTGCAAACCAAACCTATTTAATTAATTAATTAAACTCTTTAATTAATTAATTAAATCATATTTAAATAGGTGATAACTTGTGTATTTGTGTGACTTACTAGGCTCATCACTAATTGGCAATGAGACATGATATCAACTCTTAATATCATCAGAACTCTTTCTTACCATAAATGATTTCTCTAAATCATTTTATGAACCTCATAGACCATGGTTAACACCTAGCATAGCATGCCATGGCCACCCAATTAGTAATAAGGTTTACCTTAAATGAACCTTCAATCATATGTTACCATGCACTAGAAGCTCTCTGTTACAAAATCCCAACTCAAGCTGGAGTCATGATTTATGTCAAACTCCATTTGCTATGAATATTATGTTCTCTTTTAATTCCAGTTCTTGATTAAAAAGATTTTCTCATCAGAAACTCTTTTCTGAATAAATCTATCTGTCCTGGCCATGAACTTGAAACATCAAGAACAATTAAATGAACATAGGATTTTAACTCTATTTACTTAGAGGAACAGATTCCATCTTGATCAACACCTACCTCCATATATAACTAGTAGGAGCCAACACATGCCCATATACCCATACACAGTACAAGTATAAAAGCAACATCAAACTCAAACTACCTATATACAAGATAACTGTGCTATCTCAGGTCTAAAGATTATATGCACTGATATGATTTATGACAAAACATTGACAAGAGTAAACTCCATGTGCTTGTCATAAGTGTCACTGGTTCAGCCTACTTATCATTTATAAGTGCCTATCATGTTTGTTATATGGCATGAGACTCACCATCCCATCTTATTTATATCTCATATAAATAACTTGGGAACAAACATGAATACAATCTTTCTGGATAAGTCATGTCCTTATTATGAAGTATCCTTGATTGTGAACCTATTTATGATACTTTGTGCTAGAAATATTGTCACTCATATTCTTAACAACTTAAGAATAATATTTCTAACAAAATATCAATGGACCTTTTCTATTACACATAAATATATTATGTAAACGGAAAAGTGGAAATGCCTTTTATTAATAAAAATATGTACAAGATACATACTAAATGATATGCTCTAGGGCATACTACTAACAGTCCCACCACTGGTATGCATCATCTTGAAGTTGGGACATAGCACCCTCCAAGTTCTACTCGGGAGTGCAATGAAGCTGTTTTAACACTTTGACTGTTCTATCCAACTAGTTTTCTGCTGTCAAAGGGTCATCCTTCTTCTTCCCAAAGAAATCCACAGCCCCATGTTTTCACAATTTCTCTAAATGGGACTTTTGTGGTGCTGGTGGAGGTTGTGGTTGTGGTTGTGGTGGTGGGATTGCCCCCATCATTTGTCTGTAAAATTCGGTCATTTGCTAGAATAATGTAAATTGAGGTTGGGCAGGTGCCTCAGCTGCTGGTGGAGCAGATTCTCCCCTGCCTCTAGATTCAGCCCTTAGTGGAGCACGACTCTCCACATCTTCATCAACTGCTCTTTGAGAAGCAGGATCTATATCCTAATCAAAATAAGAAAACAAACAGATCTGCATTAGTGTCCCCTCAACACTTACAAATGCAATGTAATGGTATGCACTCTATCTAGGCCCAGAAATGCCTAAACCGATGCTTTGATACCATTAAATATGACACCACTTACCCGTTTATAGTGTAGCCGAGCAAGATATGCCACACAGTGTGCCGGAGCACCAAATCATATTTCCATTACAATTTACCCTTTTTAATTCATTTATTTATAATTTTGATTAATCTGAATTTTTCGCAAATTTTATAGAAAATTCGGCAGAGTGCCGGCTGTAAATTAGAAAAATAGTTCTTCTGAATCTGTTAAAAATACTTCCAATATAAATCATATTATCAATCTTAGTCAACCACCAACATATTTCCACAATTTCTCAAATGACTTTAATATTTCAAAATTCAATTCATTTCATATCATACTCAACTCAATAAGAAATACTCAAATTTATTACTGAACATGATTTATAGATAATTATATCAAAACATAATTGCATGAGTTTATAATATACATGACAAAATAAAGGTCTGATTACAAAGGTTTACAAAATACAAAATATCAAAAGTAGCCTAATGTCCTACCAATGCACTGCAAATGTGAGGTGACTCGGAACTCTGTGTGTAGATCTGACAATTGACCCTATCTGAGTTCTTCTGGACTCTCTAGCTATGTCTCCAGTACCTGCGCGTGGCAAAAGCGATGCTCTAAGCAATTCTGCTTAGTGGTGACAATATAAAATAAAATACTAAATGAAATAAATATGCAGAATGTATGTTTACATTTTATGTAGACTTTATTTCTGGCATTTATTGAGTATCATTCCATTAAAATTTGGTAAGATTTATTTTAATTGCCTGAGTAAGCTATACTAGTCGGCTGGACGGGATAAACGGGTAAACTGGCATTGGGTACCAAGTACCTCTGACCATCACACCATCAGTCACATTGTGTCTCCCGGTGAGCAACAGAACAGCTCATAAGCTGTAATAATTGTTAGAGATAAAACCCAAGTATAACAACTCAATCAACATAGCCAAAGGCTATTTTATCACAGAATAGCACGGGAGGCCATAAAACACAGAATGGCATGAAGCCATATGCAGTACTGCTAACAGAACCCTATTGGCACGCCAACCTATCCAAACCAATCTTGTTAGGTGTACTAGGGCATGTTACCCTCTTAAATTGTACAATTCTTGAAATTTAAGTTTAGGTATTACTATTCATTTCATTAGTCAACTAAAATGTAGACTTTTGCATAGGAAATAGGTACATTGGTTCTAATACTCCCAACATACCACATTTTGCATTCTAAAGTTGTTGGCATTGGTTGCCAATACCATTTCTAAGCTTAGTGTTAGTTGTTCAAAATTTTCATATTTCAAGCCTTGTGTTTACTGCTACATTGGTCATTTTTACAGTGGGAATTTGGCAAAGTTGTCAACATGAAAGTTGTTCCTTATTGTGTCTAGTTACATTTCTTTTTTTGAATCACTCAATTTGGAGTTTTGTAGCTCAAGTTATGGCCTAAACACCATAACTGGCTGGATTGCAAACTTTCCAGATTTTCTGGACTGACCAAATCTACAGTGTTTTGTGTAGTGACTGTAGGTCACCTTTGAACATGTTATGATCAAAATTTGGATTTGGTTTCTTCATGAAAGTTGTAGCTATGTCTCAGCTATTTTTTGGTAAAATTTCAGGTCAACTGGACCTTTCTACTCTGAGTTATGACCAAATGAATAAACACTATTCATTTGGTCATTTTGCCTAGGCAGAATGCAGGTCACCCGGATTAGGGCAATTTTTAAGTCAACTTAGTTTGGTTTTCTGGGCAGGATTTCTTCACCAAAGTTGTGACATTATGTGTCTAGTTTCATTTCCAATTGGCCTTATACCAATTGAACCTACACAACTCCAGTTATAGCTGCCCAAATCTGCTGGACTCACACCTAGTCCTAAAGGTCACCAAGGGCAGCAACACTAACTTCAATTCCCACTAAACAAACCACTTCATTTCTTATTCACACATAACCAAATGGTCACTAATTGACCATTAAAACTTACTTTCACCATTACCTGATCAATGTCTCAATTTCATACCCAAACCCTAACTCAACCATCTCAAATCATGCATTCACTTAGCTTTCACTATCCTAAACAATAGATTAGTGTTAAGGGCAGCCACAATACCATTTTAATTCTAAGAAATCTTCAATATCCTACCAAGTTCAAGGCTGCCAAAAATATTGGGGAAGGTATGCTCATGATTTTATTTAAATTTCTTTATAAATATCCACTAATTCTACTCCTTCCACATGAATTTAAAGAAAGAAAACAAGTTTGGTCACTAACCTCTAATGGAGTCACTTTTCAAGCTTGCAAAAGCTCTTCTTTGTCACTTATTTTTGTTCCTAAAACCTTCACCAAGATGAAATACCAAGGTTTTATATTGCCAAGTTAGGGTTTTTTTGAGAGAAGAATAAGGAAATGAAGCTTGGTTAACTTGAAAATGGAGGAGTGAGGGAGAGAGTATGGTGCGGCTTGAAGAAGAAGAGAATGGCTGCTAGTTTTTCTAGTATTTTTGACCTCTTTTCATCTTTTTCTTTTATGTATTATAATTGTATTTCTTTAATTTGATTGGCCATAGAATTTAATTACCTCATGCTTACATAAGCATTAGGTAATAAATCCCATTTATTTTTATTTTCTTTTCTTTCTCTTGCTATTCAGTTTTAATAAATTTTTCATCAATATTTGTTTATATTTTATGTCATATAATTTACTTACATAAATTGATAAGTTGGTCAAAAATCATCTCTAAGGATAAAATGACCAAAATGCCCTCCATTTGGCTTAACGAGCTAAAATTGTGTGTACCGATTGATTAAATTTTTCTTGTGTTTTCTTAACATTTTATTGTCATTGGAACCCCAATAATCCTTCCTTGAGGTCCCAAAAATTATTTCATGAAGTTTTCCCCGAGTCTAGGGTTGCTAACGGCCTTCACCGTCACTTCCCCTTCGGGTTACTCATCATTGGAGTTTCAGCTCATTTAACCTTAGTGCATTTCATTCCTAAAAATTTTCCTTGATTTTTCTGATCATCATTTGGTTTATTTATAACTCCTCACTCTAGTCTAATTATAATTTCAAATATTCTAGCTGCCCGAACAGACATTGGTCATTGGAACAGTAGACTGTACGGACTAGCTAAAGTGAGGATGTTACATTTCTAAACCACATCCCCAAAAAATTTAGGATATCATATTCCCATATGCTAGTTGTGAGGATGACATTCGCAAGACTCAATTCAATAGCTATTGCAGTATAAATCTTTTGTACATATGAATTGTATTGTAGCAGGGGACTTCAATTATATTCTCATTGCTAATGAGAAATTGAGTGGAAATCCTTATTCTTAATACGAATTACAAATTTTTAGGGACTTTGGGATGAATGGGGCTTAGTAAATATTTGCTTTCTAGGACCTTTTGCTACTTATAACAATAGAAGAGATGATACAAATAATATCCAAGAATGATAGGATAAATTTTAACAACTATCCCTAAACTTATATGGTTGTAATATTATTTCCTTCAACTTTAAAATGTAACATAAAACCCCCTTAACTTTCAAATTTTACACAGTAAAATCTCTGACTTTCAGTTACTGATTTTTCAGTTAGATGCTAACGTGAACAGATCTAGCATGGTGCTTAGTCAGTATTTTTCTTTTCTTTCTAATGCAAAGTGTAAAATTATTATCTAAGCACATGAAAATTTATTTTCTCTACAGAGAGTAGAAGGATTCAATTGACACAAGGCTTGAGAGAGGAAAGAGAAATGATGATTAAACGTTCTACTCGAACTGTCCAAGTTAACGTTTAACTAAGAAATCGGTGATTGGAGGTTAGAAGGATTTTACTGTGCAAAATTTGAAAGTTGAGGGGGTTTAATGTTACATTTTTAAATTAAAGAACTATACTGTTACAACTATATAAGTTGAAGGACGGTTGTTAAAATTTACCCAAGAATGATTGGATAGATGCTTAGCTACTTATCATAGCTCCTATCTTTTCTTACTTGATCAAGCCCATTTCTATGGCAGATGTAAAAAAAGGCAGTTGTTTTCTATCAATCCCTCTAAAGCTTCTAAGATGGATGGTTTCATTGGCCTATTCTATCAAACTTCTTGGCACATTCTAAAGGAAGATTTGATAGCAACTGTACTTGAATTCAATACTAGTAAAATGCTTAGGGCTTTTAAGCATACTTTGTTATCTCTAATCCCAAGGATAAAAATGTGCAGACTATGAAGGATCTTCGTCTTATCAGCTTATTCTCTGTAGTTTATAAGATCATTTCAAAGATCTTGGTTCATCGGTTGTAACCCTTCATGGCCATATCTCACCTATATGCTTACTAAATTTGGTTTTCATCCATGGCGTATCTCATGGATCATGAAATGTGTTTCATTAGTCTCTTACTATGTTTAATTAAGTGGACATCAAAACAAATTGATGACTCCCACAACAGGCATTAGACAAGGTGATCTCTTATCTCCTTATCACTCTTTATTCTGTGCAGAAGGTTTGTGTCACTTGATTAAAGAAATTGGCATTTTTGGTCAACGCATTTCTAAAAGATTTTCTATCATAACTCACCTCCTTTTTATGGATGGCTCCATTATTTTCTCCAAAGCTAACAATCATGAAGATACATTGATTCATCAAGTCCTTGATCAATATGCATCCATCAGTGATTAAGTTATCAAATTATAAAAGTTTGTTATTGTTTTCAGTAAAAACACTCCAAGCATGTAACTGTAGACCCTTATTTTGTGATGAGTATGTGCATTGAGGCCGTGGGAAACCCGATGATGAAAAATTATATGACTGTAAGATGTAATTGGAGGCATAGAGCTGAATTATTAATTCCGTGGCATGATCTTGAAAAAAAATAAAAATAATAATAAAGTTTTGGAGAAATTAATTTAATTAAATTTAAATAAAATTTTATTTTGTTTAAATTTAATATGGATAGTTCTTAAATGGATCTAATTAAGTTTAATTGGGCTCTATGGGCCTAAGAAAGCCTAGTTAGGAATTTTAAATGGGACCCATTTAATTATTTTCTAAAAATTAAAATAACAAAATATCTCTCTCCTCCTTGGCCCCACTCTCTTCCTCACTCCCTATTGGTGCCTTCCATTTTTTTCTGTCTTCCTATTGGTTGAAACACCTCACCCATATCCCAGTCTTATTCGAATTCTGCAATCGTAGTTGTTTAAGTCATCTAAACTTTATCACCCCAAGACTCCAAATCCTACCACACCTCTTCCTCATTCCCTATTGGTGCCTTCCATTTTTTCCTGTCTTCCTATTTGTTGAAACACCTCACCCATATCCCAGTCTTATTTGAATTCTGCAATCGTAGTTGTTTAAGTCATCTAAACTTTATCACCCCAAGACTCCAAATCCTACCACACCTCTTCCTCATTCCCTATTGGTGCCTTCCATTTTTTCCTGTCTTCCTATTGGTTGAAACACCTCACCCATATCCCAGTCTTATTCGAATTCTGCAATTGTAGTTGTTTAAGTTATCTAAACTTTATCATCCTAAGACTCCAAACCCTATCACACCTCTCTCCCAAAACCCTATAAATACCCTACTAGAGAAGGGAAGAAGGGGAGGATGGGAGGAAAGAGGAAGAGAAAATTCAGAGCTATAAGAAATTTAGAGATATTCAAGACTCTTTGAGTTCTTCCTTATTTTTTCTTTTCTTCAAGAAGATTTTCATACAAGATTTCTGAAAGGTTAGTTTTTATTGTTTTCTTTTCAAGATCTATGCCACACAATATTTTAATTCTATGCTCTTTGTCTTCAATTTATTTTATATGTTCATATAGATCATGTAATCATGTTTAATTTAAGGGGATACACAACTTTGCACATGTTTAGTTTCTGTCTCTCGTACTTTTATTATTTTTCTTTATTTTTTATTACAAACAAAATTGGTAAGTAGCCCCAAGGTAAGTACCAAAGAGGGCATTTGCGTGGAGCTTATATGGAGCTAAATGAGAGTAAGCCAGGGATATCATTGCCATACTATAAGAGAAGACCCTTTTTTAAGGGTAGCTTGCCCTAATGGCAACTGCATTTACCAACAAGTAAGTAGCTCTAAACTTCTCGAATAACCATTGGCATGAAATTGTAGTAATAATAGAACTTTCATTTGGTAAATTAAAATTAACTTTGTTTTTAATTTAACTGACTTTTGCATGTAATTAATTTAAATAAATACTTTATAAATTAAAATTAATCTTGTTTGTAAATTAAACTAATATTGGCATGTAAAATAAATTTAATTTAATACTTGGTAATTGTAAAATAAATTTGTATGTTAGAAATCTTTATTAGGTTGTGATTGTTTGGGACTTATGTGATATTAGAATAAATTACACATGTACATAATTAACTTAGTTCAATTATCCTTAAGGTAACTCGGTGAAAATTAATTAATTAGGTTAAATAGAAACATATGGTTATTTGAAATTGAATTTGTTTGTAAATTAAATTCTCAATAATAAATTAATTTTAGTCATCTGGTAAATATCATTTAAATAATTAGCAACCCCATAGATAGGAATTACTTGTGCATAAAAATTGTGTGTAAACAACAACCCTTTTTGTGAATTACTTGCGTGTGTAGGATTAGAATTGCATTTTTTAGGATAAAGTTTAATAAAGGAATAATAAACAAGACTTCTAGAAACATTAGTAGAGGTCTGGCACTCGAATTAACGAGGTTAGATCAGGCGTAAGGGGTGCCTAACACCTTCCCCTTACGTACCCACTATCCCGAACCTAGACATTGGGCTATGGTAATGACGGTTGTGAAAACTCTGCAAGGAGTAAGTTGCCATCCATGACCCTCGGAAGAAACACTGAATATGTCCTGGTTATTACCCGGGTGGCGACTCCTGTCTATCTATGCCTTCGTGGCATAAATCCTTAGTACCGTGGTAGTGTTATGGGAAAACGGTACTTACCAGTGGTTTGATTCTATTAGGATTGTATGAAGTGCATGTCTAAGAAATGCTGTCTAAGGACGTGGTACTTAAGTGAGACCATTGTGACTCCACCATCTTTCCTGGGCATTACCTGGTGCATTTTATATAATTCTAATGGATGATATTTCGCCTCACGCCTCACCCCTACAGTTTGGTGACTCCACTGGGGACTAAATGGATAGTTACTCCAACATGTTTCTATTAGTCTAATATTATTCCGTTGTTAAACTTTTTGCATTGCACTACACTATCACACGGATCACCCTTACCTTTTTAGCCTCGTTAGTACTAGCCAAGGAGACCATGGTTCTACTCGAGCTATGACGAATTGGTGAATGCTAGCACCCCATGCCCGTACCTTCGAGTATATAAAAGAGCCACAGCTCTGGCCATTGTGCTTAATGGACAAGCTCTCACATGGGTGACCCTTTTCCTACCCAATAAAGCCCATGAGCCATAGATTTCAACCCTAGGTGCCCCATAGATTTTTGTTGTGCTGGATTCGTATCCTTACTGTTTAAACCATAAGTTCTAGTGGTAGTTGAGATGAACCTAGGCCTATGCATAAACCCAATGTGTGTATAGGCCCAAGTCCATTTTAAAACCCATGCTAAGCAAGAGGATGCTTACTTATGGTTAAACTTTAAGGATACAAATCATTTGTTTATAGAGGAAAGGTCGTCCTGGACCACCCCTGTTGGTGCGTCTAGTGTACCATAACTTGGATAGAATTTTTTTTTCTTACCCTACACGTGAGAGTTGAAGGTGTAAGGGGGCGAAGATTCAGTTCTGGAGACATTCTTTTCGATTTATCATTTAGTCTTTGGTCCGATTTTAGTTCGGTTTATACAGTTCGATTTTGGTTCAGTTTTGGTCGTATTAGTACGATTCGGTTTTGGCTTTGTAAAGGCAAAGGTAAAAATGAAAGTGCATATTCATGCATTCATGCATTGCATTTGTACATAGCATAAGATGTTAAAACCTTGTATTTTTTTTCTCTTATAGTAAACATAGCTTTAGAACACATCAGGAAGACTTCTAATCAGGTCACTTGGGTTAGGGAGGGAAAGAGATTAGTAAGAGTTACACCTGTGCAAGCTAAAATGGAAGACACTAAGGTCATTTTTAGACAGATGCTTGAAGAAGCTTTGAATGCAAAGATGGCTGAGCTTGAAGGAAAAATCATGGCCAACTTTGAGAAGAAGTTAGAGATGGGTGGGCCTAGTGATGTTCAGGTGAAAAGGCCTAAAGAAGAGACTAGTAAAAAGAAGGCCTTTGATGACGTTTGGGATGAATAAGATTATCTCTAAGACAAGGCCAAAAAGAAAGAAAAGGGGACAAGTGAGGAGATTAGAGTTGTTACTGAGATGATGGAAAAACTTAAAGCCAGTGTGAACAAGCTGAATTTACTGGAATGGGGCTGTTAGATGCATATGACTTTGACATCCACTTGGATGGAAATCTACCTGAAAAATTCAAGATGCCTGATTTGGCTAAATTCGATGGTACTTGTAACACCCTCCCCGTAGCAACTCCGTACAGTCTACTGTTCCGGTGACCGGCGTCGGTCCGGACAGCTAGAACGTCCGGAAAAATATTTAAACTAAAGCAAGGAACCATAATTAACTCAAATATTAATAAGAAAAATTTAGAAAAAATTTTAGAAATAAAATGCAACTAAGTCAAATGAGCCGGTGCCCAAGCGATGGGTAACCAGAGGTAAGTTGCGGTTCTCGCAACGAGGAGCCCTAGACCCGGGAAAAAATTCATAAAATAATTTTTGAGACTCCAGAGAAGGGTCATTGAGGTTCCTATGGCATTAGAATGCCAAGAAAATATTTAGAAAAATTTTTCAATCGGTACAGACAATTTTGACCCGTTAAGCCAAACGGAGGGCATTTTGGTCATTTCGCCTTCAGAGGTGATTTTTGGCCGACTTGTCCAGTTGAGTAAATAATTATTATAACATAAAATATGAATTAATATTGATAAAAAATTAATTGAAAGTGAGTAGAGAAGAAGAGAAAAGAAAATACAATAAAATGCCAATTATGACATATTATGAGGTCATTTAAAATTGTCCACCAATCACAATTAAGTAACCATCAAATTAACTAATAAAAAGAGTCAAAAGAGACCAAAGAATTAAAAAGCAAACAGCAGCCCTTCTTCTCCTTCAAAAACGTTTTTCACCTCCTCCCTCACTCCTCCATTAACAAACTTTCTAAAGCTTCAATTTCCATGCTTTCCTCACCCCAAAACCCTAAGTCCCTTCACTAAAAACTTGTCTCTACCTCTTGGGAAGTTTTTGGCAGCCTAGAAAGGGAAAGAAAGTGAAGATTAACTTGGGAAAATTCTGCCCTACAAGAGGTTAGTGCAGCTATCTATTTAAAGCTCTTTATTTCTATGCTAAGGGACTTAAAATAAGTAAGGAATTGTAACTAAAATGAAAAAAATTATGTGTATGCATGCCATGCATTTTGGCAGCCCTATTGAAGGAATAGAAATGGAGTGTTTGATGGACTTAGAGTGAACTAGAGCTTAGGTTTAAAGTGTATACATATATATATATAGAGAGAATGAAAGAGTAAATTAGGGAAATTGTGAAAACTTTGAAATTTAGTTAGGGTTTAGGAATGAAATTTTGACTTGGCTTATGAAATGGTTAAAGAACATTCTAATGGTCAATTAGTGACCATTTGAGGTATGTTGACCATAAATTGGACTGAAAAATGGCATGGCAAAGTGGAATGGTAGGCTGCCTAAAGACAGCAGCATGGTGGCTGAGATTTCAGTCCAATTGGTGGCTTTGTAGGTTCAATTGGTGTTTGGCCAATTGGACATGAAACTAGGCTTATAATGGCACATTTTTGCTGAAGAAACCATACCCAAAAGACCAAAACAAGAGGACCAAAAGTTGGCCCCAATCCGGATACCCTGTAAACAGTCCCTGCAGAATGACCAAATGAACAGTAACTGTTCATTTGGCCATAACTCACTGTAGAATGGTCAAATTGACCTGAAATTTTTACAGTAACAAGATATGATATAGACAAAAAACTTTCATGAAGACCATCACCCCAAATTATGCCATTAACCCATTCAAATTATTGGGCAAAGTTGAGTTATCAAACCTGCAACTCTGCAGATTTTCATTTGAGCAGTAATGTTTGGAGGACTATAACTCTCTCTAGAAAACTCGGATTTAGGCAATTCTTGAACCGATGGAAACCTATGGTATGGTAGAACATTTCATAAGAAGAAAGTTAGACCAAATTATGAACTTAACTTGATCAAATTACTGACCAAAGTTGGACCAAAAATCTGCCAGACCCAAAATCTCAGCATGAACAGTGCACGTGAACAGTAAACTTATTTTGGCCATAACTTGAGCTACAAAACTCCAAATGGAGTGATTCAAACAAAGAAAATTCAACTAGACAAAATAAGGAACAACTTTCATGTTTACCATTTCCTCAAATTCCCACTGCAACAGTGCTTAATGGAATAGTAAAGTTAAGTTTCAAAAACTGAAAATTTTGTTTCCCTTGGTTAAAGCTTAGAAATGGTATTAATGCTTAATGCCAACAAGTTTTAAATGAAAAATGTGGTATGTTTGAAGTGCCAAAGTCAGTGTCCATATTCTCTATGCAAAAGTCAACTTTCTTGTTGACCAATGAAATGAATAGTGACACCAAAAGTTAAAATTCAAAGATTGAAGAATTTTAAAGTATCAAATGCCCTAGTATACCTAACAAGATTGGTTTGGATAGTTTGGCATGCCAATAGGGTATTATTTTAGCAGTAATGCGAAAGGCTTTATGTCTGTATTCATGGCTTTATGCCCGTATTCATGGCTTTTATGCCCGATTATGTGATATCATGGCTTTTTAGCCATACTGACTGCATACGTGGTAGACGTTCTGCGTCCCATGGTATGACGGCCCGAGGCACCGCGGTGTCCAGTGCCAACGACCCGTTATCCAGTCCAGTCGTCCAGTATAGGTTACAATTGAAGGAACGGAAGCGCGAAAAACACAAGTTTATACCATTGAATTCAAAAATTTTCACCTAGGGTCACATGCATCATGCAAGATTTATTTTTATCTATTTGATTTCAATGATAAACAACATATTAAAACTCTTTTAATATGTTTTTGAATCTGTATTTGCTATTTAATATTTTAAAATTAATCAGATTAATTTTAGAACCCTAGATTAAATCAAGAACAATTACACTAACCTCTTGATGTACTGCAGCATGTCTGCGCCTTTGAGATTCGTCTTCAGGACACCAGATGTTGTCCCTCTAGCTTGTCCACACCAAGAACACCTATGGCAGCCCTTGAACAGCTTCTAAAGCTTTTTCTATTAATTAGAAATTCAAGTTCTGCCTTTTAAGAGATTAGAGATGTAAACAGGACACTAGAAACAATTCCTAGTGTTCTTAATTCAAGAGATTGATGGCTAATCTCTTTGAATTGATAAGAGATGAAGAAGAAGAGATAAAAACCCTCAAAGTGGCGTGACAAAGGAGTGTGGCTGCTGGTTGGTTTTATTTTTCTCATAACAACACTTATATAGCTAGGTTAACACATTAAACCCTTGCCACATGTCACCCTTTGATTAGCTATAGGTTTAAGTGACCCAATCACATTGTGCCAAGTGTCAAACCTATATTTAATCTTGATTTTAATCATCTTACATGATTAAAAATATTTGGCAAGCTTATGTGTAATCCCATGTGTCACCATCTCATGGTGCCACGTGTCACACTGCAAAATGACCAAAATGCCCCTGTGTCTTAATTTTGAGTTCTCAACCCAAAATAATTATTTTTCTTCTTCTAATTAATTTATATCAAATATAAATTAGTTAATTAATCTCTATTAATTAATTTCTCATTAATTAAATTCATATTTAAACACTTTAAATATAAATTTAACTTATATTATACATCCAATAATCTAGATTTGGTTTCAAGTCATGCTAGGGACTTTGCAATCTAATTGCAAACCAAACCTATTTAATTAATCAATTAAACTCTTTAATTAATTAATTAAATCATATTTAAATAGGTGATAACTTGTGTATGTGTGTGACTTACTAGGCTCATCACTAATTGGTAATGAGACATGATATCAGCTCTTAATATCATCAGAACTCTTTCTTACCATAAATGATTTCTCTAAATCATTTTATGAACCTCATAGACCATGGTTAACACCTAGCATAGCATGCCATGGCCACCCAATTAGTAATAAGGTTTACCTTAAATGAACCTATAATCATATGTTACCATGCACTAGAATCTCTCATTACAAAATCCCAACTCAAGCGGAGTCATGGTTTATGTCAAACTCCATTTGCTATGAATATTATGTTCTCTTTTAATTCCAGTTCTTGATTAAAAGATTTTCTCATCGTAAACTCTTTTACGAATAAATCTATCTGTCTGGCCAGAACTTGAAACATCAAGAACAATTAAATGAACATAGGATTTTATCTCTATTTACTTAGAGGAACAGATTCCATCTTGATCAACACCTACCTCCATATATAACTAGTAGGAGCCAACACATGCCCATATACCCATACACAGTACAAGTATGAAAGTAGTATCAAACTCAAACTACCTATATACAAGATAACTGTGCTATCTCAGGTCTAAAGATTATATGCACTGATATGATTTATGACAAAACATTGACAAGAGTAAACTCCATGTGCTTGTCATAAGTGTTACTGGTTCGGCCTACTTATCATTTATAAGTGCCTATCATGTTTGTTATATGGCATGAGACTCACCATTCCATCTTATTTATATCTCATATAAATTACTTGGGAACAAACATGAATACAATCTTTCTGGATAAGTCATGTCCTTATTATGAAGTATCCTCGATTGTGAACCTATTTATGATACTTCGTGCTAGAAATATTGTCACTCATATTCTTAACAACTTAAGAATAATATTTCTAACAAAATATCAATGGACCTTTTCTATTACACATAAATATATTATGTAAACGGAAAAGTGGAAATGCCTTTTATTAATAAAAATATGTACAAGATACATACTAAATGATATGCTTTAGGGCATACTACTAACAGTTACTTGGGCATGGAAAAGTATAACTGTGGTTGCACTAATTATTAAAGAAAATACGAAAATTAAGTATCAGGAATGATTACAAAAATACAAAGAAGCTCAAGATCATGAAGAAAATAATTAATGAAATGCATGAAGAAGTTAATATCATAAAACATGATTAGCCCTCGACTAAACAATAAGTTAGTAATTAGTCAATTCTTATGAACACAATAGCAAGGAAACTATTATTTTTATTTGCATATTATATTTTCTTGTATTATTGGCACCACTAAGCTTTATGCTTAGCGCGTCGCTTTTGCAACGCGTAGGTACTGAAGATTTGGACAGAGGGCCCGGTAGACCACAGATTGGGTAAGGCCATTCACAGTTCTGCATAGCGTCCGTGTCACCTTACAGACTACAGTGCATTGGTAGGACACTAGGTCCCATTTTGTATTTTGAGATTTTTGTAAATTTGGTAATTAAACTCTTATTTTATTATATGTATTTGAACAAATGTAATATAATTTTGTATTAATGTAAGTACTTGTAATTTGTGATTATAAATCACATGTGAGAATTTATTTATGATTTGAGTCTAATGATGATGTGATACAAAATGTGAATTGTATATGAGTACCATGAGATGAATGATTGAGAAATAAATGAAATTGATGAAATTATTCTGAGACTTTGTTGATAATTGGAGTTGGGATTGATTGAATATGATCATAGGAAGTGTTTTTCACAGGTTCCGAAGAACTGTTTTCTCCATTTTTAGCCGGTACTCCGCCGAATTTTCTATAAAATTTTCGGAACCTCAAATAAATTACAATTTCAATAAATGAATTATATTTCACAAGTTATTTTCAAAACTATGATAAAAATGAATTAAGATAAAATAGAGTGCTCCGGCACACTGAGTGGCATAACTTGCTCGGCTACACTGTAGTCGGGTAAGGGGTGTCACATTTAGTGGTATCAGAGCACGGTTTAGGCGTTTCTGGTCCTAGATTGAGTCCATACCATGCATTGCATTTGTAAGAGTCGAGGTGACACTAATGCAGATATGTTTGTTTTTCTTATTTTGATTAGGATATGGACCCTTCATCTCAGAGGGCAGTCGAGGAGGAAGTGGAGAGTCATGCTCCACCTGCAGCAGCTGAGACTGGGGGTAGGGGAGAACCTACTCCGCCAGGTCAAGCAGAGCCTGCTCAGCCTCCACAGGCCATGTTCCAGCAAATGGCCGATTTCTTCAGACAAATGGCGGGGGTAATGCCAGCACCACCACCACCACCAGCTCCGCAGCAGAAATCACACTTGGAAAGGCTAAGAAAATTTGGAGCAGTGGATTTCTTTGGCAAGAGAGAAGATGATTCTGTTGCAACCGAGAATTGGTTGAACAGAATAGGCAGAGTCTTAAAACAACTCCACTGCACCCCTGAACAAAACCTAGAGGCTGCCATATCTCTGTTGCAAGATGATGCATATGAATGGTGGGACACGGTATCCAGTGAAGTGCAGCCATAAGTTATAACTTGGGATTTCTTCCTCTCTGAATTCAAGAACAAATATGTGGGTACTGTATACCTAGAAGAGAGAAGAAGGGAATTCATTAACCTGAGGCAGAGGCAGCTGTCAGTAGCCGAATATGAGAAGGAATGCGTAAGATTGAGCCGCTATGGAAGGGAGATAGTCCCTAATGAAACTGAAAGGTGCAAGAGATTTGAAGAGGGACTAAATAACAACATAAAGATCATGATCACTGCCTTGGGGATCACAGACTTCACCAAGTTAGTGGAAGCTGCATTAAAAGTGGAGAAAGTGAGAATAAATGAACAAAACAGGAAAGATAGGCAGCGTAAGAGGGAATTTGGACCAGGACAGTCAAATATACCAACTGATAGTAAGAAGTTTAAGGGTCCTAGTTCACAAGATCAGACACAGGGCCACAGAGGCCAGATGGGAATATCTATAGCTAGTTCCCCGGGCACAATAACAAGGATCAACCGATTCTGAATGTATGCATTGTGGTAGAAGACACAGAGGAGTGTCATTTGTTAATCGTAGAGTGTTTCAAGTGTGGGGCTACGGATCATTTCATAAGGGATTGCCCTCAGAGGAGTGGTTCAATAGCTCCGGTACAAGTTGATAGACCTTCCCCTGTAGTTCAAAGGGGTAAAAGATCGGGTAGAGCAGAAACGGCTGACATTTCACAGAAGATTGTTTCTGAGACCGTTGAAAAGCCCGAAGTCAGGGTGGCACCATAAGTATATGCAATGGAAGCTCAGGAAGAGCCAAACCTGCATAATCGATGAGGCAATACAAGGAAGTGAAGAAACAAGGAGGTAGTAACTCCCGATTACTTAAGTCGTAAATTTGAGGACGAAAATTAAATAAGAGGAAGAGTTGTAACACCCTCCGTAGCAACTCCGTCTGATCGTCTTGATCGGTGGCGTGTCGGTCGGACTAGAACGTCCGGAAAAATATTTAAACTAAAGCAAGGAACCATAATTAACTCAAATATTAATAAGAAAAATTTAGAAAAAATTTTAGAAATAAAATGCAACTAAGTCAAATGAGCCGGTGCCCAAGCGATGGGTAACCAGAGGTAAGTTACGGTTCTCGCAACGAGGAGCCCTAGACCCGGGAAAAAATTCATAAAATAATTTTTGAGACTCCAGAGAAGGGTCATTGAGGTTCCTATGGCATTAGAATGCCAAGAAAATATTTAGAAAAATTTTTCAATCGGTACAGACAATTTTGACCCGTTAAGCCAAACGGAGGGCATTTTGGTCATTTCGCCTTCAGAGGTGATTTTTGGCCGACTTGTCCAGTTGAGTAAATAATTATTATGACATAAAATATGAATTAATATTGATAAAAAATTAATTGAAAGTGAGTAGAGAAGAAGAGAAAAGAAAATACAATAAAATGCCAATTATGACATATTATGAGGTCATTTAAAATTGTCCACCAATCACAATTAAGTAACCGTCAAATTAACTAATAAAAAAAGTCAAAAGAGACCAAAGAATTAAAAAGCAAACAGCAGCCCTTCTTCTCCTTCAAAAACGTTTTTCACCTCCTCCCTCACTCCTCCATTAACAAACTTTCTAAAGCTTCAATTTCCATGTTTTCCTCACCCCAAAACCCTAAGTCCCTTCACTAAAAACTTGTCTCTACCTCTTGGGAAGTTTTTGGCAGCCTAGAAAGGGAAAGAAAGTGAAGATTAACTTGGGAAAATTCTGCCCTACAAGAGGTTAGTGCACCTATCTATTTAAAGCTCTTTATTTCTATGCTAAGGGACTTAAAATAAGGAATTGTAACTAAAATGAAAAAAATTATGTGTATGCATGCCATGCATTTTGGCAGCCCTATTGAAGGAATAGAAATGGAGTGTTTGATGGACTTAGAGTGAACTAGAGCTTAGGTTTAAAGTGTATACATATATATATATATAGAATGAAAGAGTAAATTAGGGAAATTGTGAAAACTTTGAAATTTAGCTAGGGTTTAGGAATGAAAATTTGACTTGGCTTATGAAATGGTTAAAGAACATTCTAATGGTCAATTAGTGACCATTTGAGGTATGTTGACCATAAATTGGACTGAAAAATGGCATGGCAAAGTGGAATGGTAGGCTGCCTAAAGACAGCAGCATGGTGGCTGAGATTTCAGTCCAATTGGACTGCCATAACTTTGGCTGTGTAGGTTCAATTGGTGTTTGGCTAATTAGACATGAAACTAGGCTTATAATGGCACATTTTTGCTGAAGAAACCATGCCCAGAAGACCAAAGCAAGAGGACCAAAAGTTGGCCCCAATCCGGATACCCTGCAAACAGCCCCTGCAGAATGACCAAATGAATAGTAACTGTTCATTTGGCCATAACTCACTGTAGAATGGTCAAATTGACCTGAAATTTTTAAAATAACAAGATATGATATACACAAACAACTTTCATGAAGAACATCACCCCAAATTATTCCATTAACCCATTCAAATTATTGGGCAAAGTTGAGTTATCAAACTTGCAACTCTGCAGATTTTCATTTGAGCAGTAATGTTTGGAGGACTATAACTCTCTCTAGAAAACTCGGATTTAGGCAATTCTTGAACCGATGGAAACCTAAGGTATGGTAGAACATTTCATAAGAAGAAAGTTAGACCAAATTATGAACTTAACTTGATCAAATTACTGACCAAAGTTGGACCAAAATCGCAAACCCAAAATCTCAAAGCATGAATAAAGCACGTGAACGGTAAACTTATTTTGGCCATAACTTGAGCTACAAAACTCCAAATGGAGTGATTCAAAAAAGGAAATTCAACTAGACAAAATAAGGAACAACTTTCATGTTTACCATTTCCTCAAATTCCCACTGCAACAGTGCTTAATAGAATAGTAAAGTTAAGTTTCAAAAACTGAAAATTTTGTTTCCCTTGGTTAAAGCTTAGAAATGGTATTAATGCTTAATGCCAACAAGTTTTAAATGAAAAATGTGGTATGTTTGAAGTGCCAAAGTCAGTGTACATATTCTCTATGCAAAAGTCAACTTTCTTGTTGACCAATGAAATGAATAGTGACACCAAAAGTTAAAATTCAAAGATTGAAGAATTTTAAAGTATCAAATGCCCTAGTATACCTAACAAGATTGGTTTGGATAGTTTGGCATGCCAATAGGGTATTGTTTTAGCAGTACTGCGAAAGGCTTTATGCCTGTATTCATGGCTTTATGCCCGTATTCATGGCTTTTATGCCCGATTATGTGATATCATGGCTTTTTAGCCATACTGACTGCATACGTGGTAGACATTCTGCGTCCCATGGTATGACGGACCGAGGCACCGCGGTGTCCAGTGCCAACGACCCGTTATCTAGTCCAGTCGTCCAGTATAGGTTACTTGGGCATGGAAAAGTATAACTGTGGTTGCACTGATTATTAAAGAAAATACGAAAATTAAGTATCAGGAATGATTACAAAAATACAAAGAAGCTCAAGATCATGAAGAAAATAATTAATGAAATGCATGAAGAAGTTAATATCATAAAACATGATTAGCCCTCGACTAAACAATAATTTAGTAATTAGTCAATTCTTATGAACACAATAGCAAGGAAACTATTATTTTTATTTGCATATTATATTTTCTTGTATTATTGGCACCACTAAGCTTTATGCTTAGCGCGTCACTTTTGCTACGCGTAGGTACTGAAGATTTGGACAGAGGGCCCGGTAGACCATAGATTGGGTAAGGCCATTCACAGTTCTGCATAGCGTCCGTGTCACCTCACAGACTACAGTGCATTGGTAGGACACTAGGTCCCATTTTGTATTTTGAGATTTTTGTAAATTTGGTAATTAAACTCTTATTTTATTATATTTATTTGAACAAATGTAATATAATTTTGTATTAATGTAAGTAATTGTAATTTGTGATTATAAATCACATGTGAGAATTTATTTATGATTTGAGTCTAATGATGATGTGAGATGACAAATAGAGGAATCGTTAAGAAATTGCTGTAACTTGATGTGATACAAAATGTGAATTGTATATGAGTACCATGAGATGAATGATTGAGAAATAAATGAAATTGATGAAATTATTCTGAGACTTTGTTGATAATTGGAGTTGGGATTGATTGAATATGATCATAGGATGTGTTTTTCACAGGTTCCGAAGAACTGTTTTCTCCATTTTTAGCCGGTACTCCGCCGGATTTTCTATAAAATTTTCGGAATCTTAAATAAATTACAATTTCAATAAATGAATTATATTTCACAAGTTATTTTCAAAACTATGATAAAAATGAATTAAGATAAAATAGAGTGCTCCGACACACTGAGTGGCATAACTTGCTCGGCTACACTGTAGTCGGGTAAAGGGTGTCACAGTACTGGTGACCCAAAAACCCACCTCAGGTCTTATCTTATAGTCATGAAAACAATTGGTTTGACTAAGAACCAAGTCACTCAGTTCTTTTCTATGTCACTAGAAGGGGTTGCATCTTCATGGTATCATGGGCTAGAAGCCACTGTGAGAAAAGATTGGGAGGAGCTAGTTAGGAGATTTGTGCAACAATACTCCTATAATACAGCTTTAGATGTTACCCTGAGAGACTTAGAGACCACTAGGGAAAAACCAAATGAAACCTTTTCAGAGTATCTATTGAGATGGAGGAAAAAGGCCATGAAGATGACCAATAGGCCTACTGAAAAGGATCAAGTGCGATTGGTAGTGAAAAGTCTACAGCCTAGTTATTATGAGAAACTTTGTTATTATCCCTTGGCTACTTTTGAACAGCTATATGATGCTGGGGTATTAGTGGAGGATGTATTGAACAATGAGAGGAAGAGTTATCAGCCTAAGAGGGGAGGATACCAGTCAGCTGGCAACATTACTGGGGAAAATAAAGTCATTGAGATTTAAACCATGTCCCGCACCCCTAGAAAGTTCTCTCAATTCAACCAACCTCTATCTAAAGTCTTCAAGCGGCTCAAAGCTCGAGGCCTCCTCCAACCCTTGGCACCTAGACCACCACCAAACCCACTGCCACCCAATTACAATGCTAACCTATACTGCCAATTCCATCAAACTCATGGCCATGACACTGATAGATGTTTTCGGCTAAAACACGAAGTTCAGGACTTGATCGATGGTAAGAAAATAGTTGACCCAGAAAATCGACCCAACACACGCACCAACCCAATGCCCAACCATAATGTTCCACCTCCACCAGGACTTTACATGATTTCCACCACCTCAATTAACCCTGACCAAATTCTGAACCTTATCCAACCTATCCAAAAGCTTGATGAACCTCTATCTGTAATGACAATTGATATTTGGGATAGTTCCAGTGATGAGGAAGGTTTGTTAGATGTTTAGGTTGACTCTGACGGAGAGGAAAAGAGTAGGGTGAGCCACGTGACCAAGAGTGGTAGATATTATCCTGATCCACCCATGGAGAAGGACAATGTGAGAGGGACAGCCAAGGTGTTGGCTGAAGAGGACACAGATGAAGAGGATGATCAGTTCCTTAGGCAATTAAAGAGGACTCAGGCTAGTGTAATGGTCTGGGAATTGCTATTGGCATCAGAAAAACACAGAACTGCACTGACCAAGGCCCTGAGTGTACTCAAGGTCTCCACGGAGATAACTCCAGAAGAGATTGCCAAAGTTGTGCTTATAGAAGATGGGGGTCATATTACTTTCTCTGATCATGATCTCCCAGCTGAGGGGAGAAACCATAGTAGGGCTCTGTTCATGACCGCCGAGATTGGAGGGTGGAAAGTGCCTTGTGTGATGATAGATGATGGGTCAGCCATCAATGTATGCCCTCTGAAGATTTTGCCAAAATTATGAATTTCTATGTCTAAACTAACTGGTTCTGACCTGGTTATCAGGGCCTATGATGATTCAAAGAGAAACGTGATAGGGGTATTCAAGACTATGGTTAAGGTGGGGCCTATAGAGACTTAAATTGAGTTCACTGTGCTAGACATCCCCATGACATTCTCCTTACTGTTGGGTAGAATCTGGTTCCATCCCTTAGGTGGAGTCCCCTCTACACTCCACCAAAAGATCAAGATCCCGCACCAAGATGGTGTAATCACCGTCAATGCTGAAAGAGATGGGGAAGTAGCTATGCTGCATGTAGATGGTTCGGTACCACTATTGTCTGGTTTCCAAGTTGCTGGGATCTATGGAGACTGGATGGACCCTAGGGTGGCCACTATGATGAAAGAGATGAAGTTTTTTCCTGGCATGGGTTTGGGAAAACGAGCTAATGGCTTAGTGACTTTTCCAGAAATAAAGGGGCAGATCACTAGATATGGGCTGGGCTATCAGCCAACTGAAGATGAAAAGGGACTCAAGCCCACCAAGTTTATCAGGGAGGGCGCAATTGCATGGACTGATGACCAGGAGCTACCGCATGTTGAGGAATTAGAACAAGAGGTCAGTGCCATCAAGTTAAGGTCTGCATGGAAGCCAAGCACTTGGACCTACACCCCTAAGTTTGAGTCTGTCTTTTGTAATGCTCATAGTAGTGATACTGATATTGTTATTTCTAATGTACTTGATGACAATTTTGAGGCAAAAATAAATAATATGACTAGTCCTTTTGCTTACTTGTTTAATGTTCATCCTAATGGCTACACACATGGCAATCATAATCATTTAGAATCTGTTTCTGTTAATGCATTAAAATCAATCTTGATTAATTTGGGTACACCAGATGATCCTAAAGACATTAAGTTAGCTGAAGATTTAACCCAAAAAGAAAGAGATAAATTTATAGCCTTATTGATAAAGTACCAAGAAGCATTTGCCTGGTCTTATAAAGATATGCCGGGAATTGATCGAGACATAGTACAACACAAGATCCCCACAGACCCTAACATGAGGCCAGTAAAACAAAAAAAGTGTCGCCTTCGGCTAGAATGGGAAGAAAAGATAGCTCAAGAGGTGAAAAAGCTCATTGAGGCTGATTTCATTGAAGTAATTGAGTCTCCCGAGTGGTTAGCCAACATTGTGCCAGTCCCCAAGAAGGATGGGTGAGTTCGGATGTGTGTAGATTATAGGGACCTGAATAAGGCTACTCCTAAGGATGATTTCCCGTTGCCTCACATCGATGTGCTTGTTGACAGTGCTGCTTTCATGGCCATGTACTCTTTCATGGATAGTTTTTCGGGATATAATCAGATCCTCATGGATTTGATAGATAAAGCAAAGACAGCTTTTATCACTGAATGGGGGACTTATTGTTATAAGGTCATGCCTTTTGGGCTAAAAAATGCTGGTGCGACTTATCAAAGAATGGCTACTATGTTGTTTCATGACATGATGCACAAAGAAGTTGAAGTATATGTGGATGACATGGTAGTAAAATCCCCAACTAGGGGGAGACATTTTGAGGAATTAGAGAAGTTCTTTCAGAGGGTCATCCAGTATAAATTGAGACTGAACCCTAGCAAGTGTGTGTTTAGGGTCACTTCAGGCAAGCTGTTAGGGCATATGATCAGTAGAAAAGGGATTGAGGTTGACCCAAATAAGGTAAAAGCAATCCAGGAGATGCCATCCCTGAGAACAGAAAAAGAGATTAGAGGTTTCTTAGGAAAATTATAGTACATCAGTAGGTTCATAGCTAGGCTCACAGCTACCTGTGAACCAATTTTTAAGCTACTAAGAAAGAATCAGCCAGTGGTGTGGAATGAGCAATGTCAAGAGGCATTTGAAAAGATAAAGCAGTACCTGAGCAATCCACCAATTTTGTCACCACCCATCCCTAGCATCCCTCTAATCCTCTACCTATCAGTGGAAAAAATGGCCCTGGGGGCAATGTTGGCACAAGAAGTAGAGAATCTGGAGAGATTCATCTATTACATTAGTAAGAAACTCCTTGCTTATGAGGAGAATTATTCACTAATAGAAAAAACCTGTTTGGCTGTAGTATGGGCAACTAAGAAGTTAAGGCACTACTTTCAGACCCATCGAGTTATTGTAGTATCCCGGATGGATCCTTTAAAGTACCTATTTGAAGTACCGACGCTAGTTGGAAAATTGGCCAAATGGTTGGTCCTACTGTTTGAATTTGATATTGTGTATGAGACTCGAAAAACCATCAAAGGGCGTGTAGTGGCCGAATTTCTTTCTGAAAATCTAGTTAATGAAGAGGAAGAAGTCGAAATAGCCTTCCCGGATGAAAGTCTCAAGCTAGTAGAGGTCCAGCCATGGAAAATGTACTTTGATGGGGCCATGAATAAGAGCGGAGCTGGTATAGGGGTAGTTTTGGAAGCACCGAATGGAGAACAATTGTTAATGTCAAAAAGGCTATGGTTCCCAACCACTAATAATATTGCAGAATATGAGGCTTGCATTTGTGGCCTAGAGGCATTAATAGCTGTTGGGGCTAAAAAAGTGGTGGTGTTTGGAGATTCAATGCTAGTAGTTTCCCATATTAAAGGTGAATGGGAATTGAAAAAAGAAAAGTTGAGGCCATACCTAAGAAACTATTATTTAGCTTTGAGGAAGTGACAATGAAGCACATGCCTAGAGCTCAGAACTAAATGGCTGATGCTCTAGCCATGCTGGCATCCTTATGGGAGAAGGGTGATCAGAAGTTGACCAAGCCAGTTATCCTGATGAGGAGTAGAATCCCATGCTATGAAGGGTTAATAATAGCACATTTAGATCTAGAATATGAGATGAAATGGTATGAGGACATAAGAAGATATTTAGAGGTAAGAGAATACCCAAGTCAACCAATAGTAGGGATAGAGCTACAATTCATAGATTAGCCACTCAGTTCACTTTGGCTGGGGGGCAACTCTACAAAAGATTCTTCGAAGGACTATTACTCTTGTGTGTGACAAAAAAGCAGTCTGAGTAGATAATGGAGGAAGTACATGCAGGAGTGTGTGGTCCTCACATGAACGGAAGGGTATTAGCGGGCAAAATTTTAAGATTGGGCTATTACTGGTCTACCATGGATACTGACTGTGCTAAATTTGTGAAAAGATGCCATGAGTGCCAAATCCATGGGAATTTGAATCACCTACCGTCCAGTGAACTCTACAGTATGACTTCACCGTGGCCATTCTCAATATGGGGCATAGACATTATTGGAAAGATTTCTCCCACGGCTTCTAATGGCCATAGATTTATCATTGTGGCAATTGACTATTTCACTAAGTGGGTTGAAGCTGAATCTCATAAAATAGTAGGGGCCAAGCAGATAAGTAAGTTTGTGCGAAAGAACTTGATTTGCAGGTTTGGGGTACCCCATGAGATAGTATCAGATAACAGCAGCTAGTTCAAAGGTGATTTCTTAGAATTAATTACCGAATTCAAGATTAAGCATCACAAGTCTTCACCATACAGGCCACAGACTAATGGAGCAGTAGAAGCAGCAAATAAGAATGTGAAAACCATTTTGAGAAAAATGGTTGAAACCTATAAGGATTGGCCTGGGATGCTCCCTTATGCTCTTTGGGGTTATCGCACTACTACAAGAACATCCACAGGGGAACTCCATTCTCTTTAGTGTATGGGACTGAATCAGTGCTATCCATTGAGCTAGAGGTCAAATCCTTGAGAGTGATACTAGAAGCTAAGATTCCGGAAAATGAGTGGGCCCAGAAAAGATATGAAGAACTAGCTTTGATTGATGAGAAGAGGATGCGAGCCTTGTATCATATGCAGGCTTATCAAAGGAAGATAGCAAGGGCCTTTAATAAGAAGGTAAAGCCAAGAAAGATCAAAGAGGGAGACATGGTTTTGAAACAAGCTCGGCCCATCCTTTTTGATCCAAGAGGAAAGTTCAAGCCAAATTGGGATGGTCCATACATAGTTAAAAAGATCTTATCAGGAGATACTATAAGAATATCAGACCTAGATGGGAATGAATTTCAAGAACTAGTCAACTTAGACAAGCTCAAATGGTACTTTGTGTGAGATAGGCCCGCTAGGCTGTAAACTTACAAAAGACGATCTAGGCAAAAGTAAGGGTAAAAAAAAAAATGCTAGATTGAAAACTTGCGAAATGCGGTCTAGGCAAAAGGAGAGATGAGAGAAGATCTGGATGGAAAACCTGAAAAGGTCATTCAGCAGGTTATAAAGCTTATTTCTAACTTTGGAAGGTTAGAAATTTGGCAAAACCTAATGTAAGAGGGAGTAATGGTGTACCTGAATAAATAAAGAATTTTTTTATTGCATTAACTAGGAATGAATTTTATTTAATTATGATCGCGAATGTTTGTGCCTTGAGGGATACATCAAATGATTAAGTAATTGAACTGCATTGTTTTGATTTAATCTATGCCTTCTAAAAAAAAAAAAAAAAAAAGGAGCTTGCTAGGTGGAAAACCCGAAAGAGCCGCTTAGGCAAAAGTTAGAGCAAGCCCGCTGAGATGAAAATCCAAAATGACATTTTAGGCAAAAGTTAGGGCACAGAGAATGGAGTTCATGAAAGAGAAATGAGTCAAGACAGAAACCATGGGAGGAGAGAAGAAAAAGAAAAATCAGAGTGAAATTGTATTGTGACCTTAAGGAAGTCTTTTTTTTGGTGAACAGTTCTTCTAAAAAATTTTGAGGTTATAAGAAAGTTTTTGCAAAAAGAGGTCCCCCAAAGGACTAAGTTTTTTGTAGAATCTAGTAAAATTAGCATGCCTATGATAGGAAGTAGCATACAGAAAACATAAAAATCAGAGAAAATTTTGAGACCCAATCATTTTAAATTTTTCAAATCATGACAGAAATTTTTTGGTAAGTCCTTATGTGACACCCCTTACCCGTGTACAGTATACCCGAGTAAGTAATGCCACATGGTGTACCAGCACACTCTAATATACCTTAATTAATTTATATCATGCTTTTGCATATAATTTATGAAATATACTTTATTTAAGCCATTTTGCAAAATTTTTATTTATTTGAGGTTCCGAAAATTTTATAGAAAATCCGGCGGAGTACCGACTAAAAATGGAGAAAACAGTTCTTCGGAACCTGTTAAAAATGTGACACCCCTTACCCGTGTACAGTATACCCGAGTAAGTAATGCCACACGGTGTATCGGCACACTCTAATATTCCTCAGTTAATTTATATCATGCTTTTGCATATAATTTATGAAATACAATTTGTTTAAGCCATTTATCAAAAGTATCATTCATTTAAGGTTCCGAAATTTTTTAAAGAAAATCCGGCGGAGTATCGGCTAAAAATGGAGAAAACCGTTCTTCGAAACCTGTTAAAAACACTTCCAATATTTTTATTCCATCATCTCAAACTCCAATATTCAAAATCTCAATAATATTTCTCAATAGCAAATTCTCAATAATCTTTTCATTTCTCAACATCCATTTCTCATATACAAGCAATAAATACATGCTCAAATCTTGCATTCATAGTCATAACCTTCATTATTTACATGAATATCAAAATATATTACATGAGTTTAAATACATATGAAAAAGTAAAAATCTGCTACAAAATATCAAAATGACAAAATGACACCTAGTACCCTACCAATGCACTGCAGGTAGTGAGGTGACACAGACACTGAGCAGAACTGTCGGATGGACTCACCCAATCTGTGGTCTACTGGGCTCACGATCGGGGTCTCAAAGACTCTACGCTGCGGGCAAAGCAACGCGCTAAGCAATAATGCTTAGTGGTGCAATAATATAATGAAAGAAAATAGCAGATATAAATATGTATTGCATGTGCATGTTTTGTTTGTCATGTATTTGTATATTCATTCCTTTATTTCTTCTACATTGCTTATTTTCATTCATTTGGTTGCCCAAGTAACCTACACTAGACGATCGGATCGATAACGGGTAACCGCACTGGGTACCTAGTACCTCGCCGTCACACCATCGGTCACATATGCATCTCACGGCAACAGTAACGCTAACAAGTCAGAATAATATCGTGCACAAGGCCAAGTCTCAATGCAAAGTCGAATGGCTAAAAGCCATGAAATCACGTAATGGCATTTTTGCCATGTGCGATCTTGCTAATCGAACCCTATTGGCATGCCAAACTATCCAAACCAATCTTGTTAGGTATACTAGGGCATTTGAAACTCTTAAATTCGTCAATTTGTGAATTTCAACTTTTTTGTGTTACTATTCATCATTGGTCAACAAAAATGTTGACTTTTGGAATAAAAATATGTACATTGCCTTTGGCACTCCCAACATACCACATTTGGTGTTTAAAACTTGTTGGCATTAAGTGTTAATGCAATTTCAAAGTGTAACCCACACAAGCAGAAAATTTCAGTTTTGGTGAGTCAACTTCACTGTTCCATTGGACATCGTTATCGTTGGAATTTGAAGAAATGTAAAACATGAAAGTTGTTCCTTATTTTGTCTAGTTGAATTTCCTTTTTTGAATCACTCCATTTGGAGTTTTGTAGCTCCAGATATGGCTCAAAAATCCAAGCTGTCCGGATATGCAGTCTGCAGAAATTTACCATATCTACAGTGCATGAACAGTGACTTGAGTCACTTGGTTGAATGGGTTTTGGCCATAATTTGGGGTAGGTTCCTTCATGAAAGTTGTTTGTCTATGTCTTAACTTATTGCTGCAAAAATTTCAGACCAATTGACCAAATCTACAGTGACTTATGGCCAAATGAACAGTTCATTTGGTTAAATTCCAGAGGCGCTTTGTGGTTCGGATTGTGGCTGAGTTTTGACCCTTTTGCTTTGGTCTTTTGGGCATGGTTTCTTCAGCAAAAATGTGCCATTATAAGCCTAGTTTCATGTCCAATTAGCCAAACATCAATTGGACAAGCACAGCCCAAGTTATGGCAGTGCAAAGGGACTTCCTTCATGAAAGTTGTTTGTCTATGTCTTAACTTGTTGCTGTAAAAATTTCAGACCAATTGACCAAATCTACAGTGACTTATGGCCAAATGAACTGTTCATTTGGTCAAATTCTGCAGAGGCGCTTGTGGTTCCGGATTGTGGCTGAGTTTTGACCCTTTTGCTTTGGTCTTTTGGGCATGATTTCTTCAGCAAAAATGTGCCATTATAAGCCTAGTTTCATGTCCAATTGGCCAAACATCAATTGGACAAGCACAGCAAGTTATGAAAGTGCAAAGGATGAAATTTCAGTCCCTATGTCTGTCCATAGGGCAGTTTATATTTTCACTTTACCATCCCATTTTTCAGTTCTAATTAGAGTCAACCTACCTAAAATGGTCACTAATTGACCATTAAAAAGTCCTCTAACCATTTCCAAAGTTAAGTCACCATTTCACCTTCCCAAACCCTAATGTTCAACTAAATTTACTCATAAACCTTGTCTAACATACTTAGTTCAATCTTCATGCATTTTAATACCTCAACCATGATTTCCAACCACTCTAAGTTTGTTAAACATTCAAACTCAATCTCCCATATGGATGACGAAATTTTAAGGTGCACTTAAAACATGCAATTTACTTTAATTTCCTTAAAGTTTCTTAGCTCAAATGATGTTCTAACTAAAATTAAAAGAAGAAGAATGAAATTTGTAGCACTAACCTTGTTTGGGCAGAATTTCCAAAGCCCTAAACCTCACTTTTCTTCCTTTCCTTGGCTGCCAAAAGACTATGCAAGGTACTAGAACAAATTTTAGTGAAAGGAAACTAGGGTTTTAGGGTGAAATGAAGGAGAAATTGAAGTTTTGGAGTGAACATCAATGGAGGGTGTTGAAGAGGGATTTCGGCTGCACTAAGGGGAGGAGGATGGCTGCTGGTTTCTTTGTTGAATTTGGTCTTCATTTGTCTTTTTAATTGTTAGTCAAAGGATGGCTTAAGTGTGATTGGTCCAAATTTTTAAATGATGTCATTTTTGCCTTATTTTTGCATTTTCTTTTCTTTTCTTTCACTACTCATTTCAATTTTCATTTCTAGTAATATTTCTTCATATTTGATGTCATATTAATTATTTACTCAACTGGGCAAGTCGGCCAAAAATCACCTCAGAAGGCGAAATGACCAAAATGCCCTCCGTTTGGCTTAACGGGTCAAAATTGTCTGTACCGATTGAAAAATTTTTCTAGGCATTTTCATGGCATTCTAATGCCATGGGAACCTCAGTAACCCTTCTCTGAAGTCCCAAAAATTATTTTATAATTTTTCCCCCGGGTCTAGGGCTCCTCGTTGCGAGAACCGCAACTTCCCTCCGGTGACCCATCGCTTGGGCACCTACTGCTTGACTGGGCTTGTATTTTATTTCTAAAATTTTTACTAAATTTTTCTTATTAATATTTGAGTTAATTTGGGTTCCCGACTTTAGTTTAAATATTTTTCCTGACGTTCTAGTCTGACCCAAGACCTGGCCACCAAACAAGAGAATGTACGGAGTGTGGCTACCGGGAGGGTGTTACAACTCTTTCCCTCTTATTTAAATTTCGTCCTCGAAATTTACCTAATGCAAACAGTTGAGGGAACTGTTGCCTCATCGTTTCTTCACTTTCCCAAGTTGCCTCCTCGGTGTTGTGGTGCCTCCAAAGCACTTTCACCAATAGAATCTGTTTGTTCCTCAACTCTTTCACTTCCCGAGCCAAGATCCGTAGAGGTTCTTCTTCATATGTCAACCGGGTCAGTATTTCAATTTCTTCTCTGGAGATGACATGTGAAGGATCTGAGCGATATCTTCTGAGCATAGACACGTGGAACACATTGTGGATCTTGTCCAGCTCTGGTGGTAAAGCTAGCCTATAGGCCACTGGACCCACACATTCAATGACTTCATATGGGCCAATGAACCTAGGGCTTAACTTACCTTTCCTTCCAAACCTCAATACCTTCTTCCATGGTGACACCTTGAGGAACACTTTGTCGCCAACCCCATATTCTATTTCTTTTCTCTTCAGGTCGGCATAGGATTTCTGTCTGTCTGAGGCAACCTTCAAGTTGGCTTTGATTGATTTCACCTTCTCTCACTGCTTTCACTGTGTCCGCCCTACCAGTTTGTCTTCGCCCAATTCAGTCCAGCACACTGGAGTTCTACATTTTCTTCCATACAGTGCTTCATATGGGGCCATTTGAATGCTAGCTTGGTAGCTATTGTTGTATGCAAATTCTGCCAGTGGGAGGTATCTATCCCAGCTTCCCTCAAACTCAATGACACAACTCCTCAGCATATCCTCAAGGACCTGACAAGTATTTCACGTTATTGTTATCATTTCAATTCAATATTTGTATCAATTTCATTGGTTTCAATTGTTTACCTGGATTACTCTTTCAGATTGCCCATCCGTTTGAGGATGGAAAACTGTGCTGAAATGGAGTTGTGTACCCAAGGATTCATGCAACTTCTTCCAAAATCTCGATGTAAACCTTGGGTCTCGATCAGATATGATGGAAAGTGGAATTCCATGCAGTCTAACTATCTCACTGATATACACCGCTAACTTCTCCGTGAGTAGTCACCCTAATCGGCAGAAAGTGTGCCGACTTTGTCAATCTATCAACTATCACCCATATCGCATCATGTTTCTTCCGTGAGAGGTAGACCACTCACAAAATCCATGGTGACCGATCCCATTTCCATTCGGTATGCGTATAGGTCAGAGCAAACCCGATGGAACTTGATGTTCTCGCTTGACTTGCCGACATGTCAAGCATTTAGTCACATAGTCAACTATGTCTTTCTTCATACTGTGCCACCAATATCAAGCTTCAGATCATGATACATCTTTGTACTTCCCGGGTGCATAGCATATACACCGGTGTGTGCCTCTTTTAGAATATCGCTTTCAATTCCCCATTATCCGTACACACGCCTTCCTTTGTAATACAGACACCCATCCGCTTTCACCTCATAGTCGCTGCTTTTCCCCGGGATTTTGCTCATAATAGCCATTAGCTTCTCATCCGCTTTTGCCCATCTAAAATCTGTCAGAGTGTGTTTGGCCTCACTTGCAACTCAGCCAAAATAGCTCCATCTCGAACCAAGGATAGACGGCATTCAATGATCTCAAAGTTGTGATGGACTTTCTGCTCAAAGCATCAAGAACTACATTTGCCTTCCTGTGATGGTAGTCAATTACACAGTCATAATCCTTCAGATCTCAATCCATCGCCTCTGCAAGGTTGAGCTCCTTCCGGTTGGCAAATATTTCAGCTTTTGTGGTCTGTGTAAATGTAGCACTTTTCACCATACAAGTAATGCCTCCATATCTTCATCACGAAGATAATTGCCGCAAGTTCTAGATCATAGGTAGGGTAGTTCTGTTCATGTGGCCTTAGCTGTTTGGAAGCATAGGCGACCACCTTCCCCTCTTGCATCAATACACACCCTAACCCATTATGTGAGGCATCATCAGAGACCACAAAGTCTTTTCTCGACATCGGCTGTGTTAACACCGGTGCCTCTCACAACATAGCCTTCAATCTCTCAAAACTGGTCCGACACTTGTCATTCCAACAACTGACGTTCTTGTGTAACAACTTGGTCATTGGAGCAGCTATTAGGGAAAATCCCTTCACAAATCTCCTGTAATACCCAGCTAGCCCCAAGAAGCTTCTGACTTCAGTTGTGTTTCTGGGAGGCTTCCATTCCATCACTGCTTCTATTTTCTTGGGATCCACCCTAATCCCATCAGCTGACACTATGTGTCCAAGGAATGCAATCTCATCCAGCCAACAGTCACAATTGGACAACTTATCATACAGCTCCTTTTCTCTCAGGGTTTGTAGAACAATCCTCAAATGTTCATCATGTTCTTCCCTGGTCTTGGAATACACCAAAATATCATCAATAAAGACCACTACGAACCGATCTAAGTGTGGATGGAAGATACGGTTCATAAGGTCCATGAATGCCGCTAGTGCATTTGTTAAGCCAAAGGGCATCACCAGAAACTCATAATGCCCATATCGGGTCCTGAATGCAGTCTTTGGCACATCTGCATCCTTCACCCTCAATCGATGATACCTCGATTCGAGATCAATCTTAGAAAATACTCTGCTTCCTTCAACCGATCAAACAGATCATCAATTCTAGGCAACGGATATTTGTTCTTCATACCACTTTATTCAATCCGCCAGAATCAATGCAAAGCCTCAAAGTCCCGTCCTTCTTTTTCACAAACAAAGACCGAGCTCCCCATGGTGACACATCTGGGCGTATGAACCCCTTTATCTAGCAACTCTTGCAAATCGAAGTTTTCAACTCCTCAATTCAAGGTGCCATCCTATAAGGAGCAATAGAAATGGGTGTCAGATCTGCAGTTGTCTCATTAGCAAACTCGACTTCCTTCTCGTGGTAAACTGTGCAACTCTTCAGAAATACTGGAAGTCTCTCACTGGGTATGTCACTCAAGTTTGGCTTAGCTCGCCTAGTATCCACCACATGTGCTAGGTAGGCTTCACACCTTTTCTCATCATTCTTCTTGCAAATGGGTCGAGATGACATTGACAGAAATCTGTCCCTTTCCCTACAACTATGATCTCATTACCCTCAGGGGTTTTCAAAGAAATTCTCTTCAATTTGCAATCAACTATTGCCTGATGACGTGACAACCAGTCCATTCCCAAAATCACGTCAAACTCATGGAAGGGTAACTCAATCAAGTCCGCCAAGAATTCATACCTCAATCCTTAAAGGGCAACCCTTGTATACCTTGTTCACTACCACATCGTGACCCAATGGATTAGTGACCGTAATGTATTGGTCACTCTCCCTACCAAGATCCCCTTTCTACGTAGATTGATGCAGATGTATGAATGAGTGGATCTCGGATCCACCAATGCATGCACAGTGTAGTGTAGAGGAGAACGCACTCGATGACGCCCGGCATCTTGCTCCTCCCGAGCTCTCAAGGCATAATTTCTCGGGTGGTCCATTATCCGCCTCTCGCTGCTCGGATGTAGGCCTCTCGAGATGGTCCCACAGCTTAGGATTTACCCGACCTTCTACCAATTGGTGGTGCATGAGCAGGTCTGTATACTTGTGTCGGAGCAGCTATAGTAGTTCTGCATGAGCAGTTCCTCAGTTGATGTTCTGTAGACCCACATCTCAAGCAAGCACTGCTACTTCCAACATTCCCCTTATGCCATTTCTCGGTGTGGACATGCCGAGATGCCGGGCTGGTCCTGAACCCCATCCTCGGAGAGCCGCCCACCGATGGTGTGGATCGACCTCTCCTAGGGGTGAATCGTGGCTCGGCCTCGAGATCGACCACGACCACGTGGTCGACCCGAACTCGTGCAGAGGACCCTTAAACTTCTTCCCAAATCCAGGGGCGGAACTAGACCGACTGGTCCCCTCTTCTCGCTCTCTCCTTCAGTCCGCTCATTGATTCTCACTTTTTCAACCCTTATTGCAGCCTTCCACTAGCTTGCTAAATTCTGTGATTCCCAAGGCGGTGAGTCGTATCTTGATATTGTCATTCAGTCCTCTTCAAATCTCTTGCACCTTTCACCGTTAGGGACTATTTCCTTCCATAGCGGCTTAACCAACAAACTCCTTCTCATACTCGCCACCGACAACCGTCTCGCCTCAGTTAATGAATTCTCTTCTCTCTTCCGTATACAAGACCCACATATTTCTTCTTGAACTCAGAGAGGAAGAAGTCCCAAGTTCTGACTTCGGCTGCACTTCATCGACATCGTGTCCCACCATCCGTAGGCATCGCCTTGTAACAAGGATATAGCAGCTTCTAAGTTACGCTCTGGGTGCAGTGGAGTTGTTTTAAGACTCGCCTGCTCTGCTCAACCAATTCTACCGCAATGAGTCATCTTCTCTCTTGCCATAGAAGTCCACACTCCAAATTTTCTTAGTCTCTCCAAGTGTGATTTCTTTGTGGAGCCGGTGGTGGTGGTGGTGTCAGGCCGGCATTACCTCACCATCTCTGTCAAAGAAATCGCCATTTGTCAAACATGGCTCGTGGAGGCCGAGCAGCTCGCTTGAGCCGGGCGGAGCATTCTCTCATGCCCCGCCTCACCGCCGCAGTGGAGCATGACTCTCCACTTCCTCCTCAACGGCTCTGAGACGAAGGGTCCATATCCTATTCAAAATAAGAAAGATAAACAGATCTGCGTTAGTGTCACCTCGACTCTTACAAATGCAATGCATGGTATGGACTCAATCTAGGCCCAGAAACGCCTAAACCGTGCTCTGATACCACTAAATGTGACACCCTTACCCGTACAAGATACCCAGTAAGTAATGCCACACGTGTATCGGCACACTCTAATATTCCTCGCTTAATTTATATCATGCTTTTGCATATAATTTATGAAATACAATTTATTTAAGCCATTTATCAAAAGTATCATTCATTTAAGGTTTCGAAAATTTTTAAAGAAAATCCGGCAGAGTATCGGCTAAAAATGGAGAAAACTGCTTCTTCAAACTGTTAAAAACACTTCCAATATTTTTATTCCATCATCTCAAACTCCAATATTCAAAATCTCAATAATATTTCTCAATAGCAAATTCTCAATAATCTTTTCATTTCTCAACATCCATTTCTCATATACAAGCAATAAATACATGCTCAAATCTTGCATTCATAGTCATAACCTTCATTATTTACATGAATATCAAAATATATTACATGAGTTTAAATACATATGAAAAAGTAAAAATCTGCTACAAAATATCAAAATGACAAATGACACCTAGTACCCTACCAATGCAATCGCAGTAGTGAGGTGACACAGACATCGAAAGCGTAATCGCCGGATGGACTCACCCAACTGCGGGTCTACTGGGCTCACGATCGGGTCTCCAAGACTCACGCGTGGCAAAAGCAACGCGCTAAGCAATAATGCTTAGTGGTGCAATAATATAATGAAAGAAAATAGCAGATATAAATATGTATTGCATGTGCATGTTTTGTTTGTCATGTATTTGTATATTCATTCCTTTATTTCTTCTACATTGCTTATTTTCATTCATTTGGTTGCCCAAGTAACCTACACTAGACGATCGGATCGGATAACGTAACCGCACCGGGTACCTAGTACCTCGCCGTCACACCATCGGTCACATATGCATCTCCCGTGCAGAGCAATGTAACAAGTCAGAATAATATCAGGCACAAGGCCAAGTCTCAATGCAAAGTCAGAATGGCTAAAAGCCATGAAATCACAGAATGTCATTTTTGCCATGTGCAGTACTGCTAACTGAACCCTATTGGCATGCCAAACTATCCAAACCAATCCTGTTAGGTATACTAGGGCATTTGAAACTCTTAAATTCGTCAATTTGTGAATTTCAACTTTTTTTGTGTTACTATTCATCATTGGTCAATAAAAATGTTGACTTTTGGAATAAAAATATGTACATTGCCTTTGGCACTCCCAACATACCACATTTGGTGTTTAAAACTTGTTGGCATTAAGTGTTAATGCAATTTCAAAGTGTAACACACACAAGCAGAAAATTTCAGTTTTGGTGAGTCAACTTCACTGTTCCATTAGACACTGTTACTGTTGGAATTTGAAGAAATGTAAAACATGAAAGTTTTTCCTTATTTTGTCTAGTTGAATTTCCTTTTTTGAATCACTCCATTTGGAGTTTTGTAGCTCCAAATATGGCTCAAAAACCCAAGCTGTCCGGATATGCAGTCTGCAGAAATTTACCATATCTACAGTGCATGAACAGTGACTTGAGTCACTTGGTTGAATGGGTTCTGGCCATAATTTGGGGTAGGTTCCTTCATGAAAGTTGTTTGTCTATGTCTTAACTTATTGCTGCAAAAATTTCAGACCAATTGACCAAATCTACAGTGACTTATGGCCAAATGAACAGTTCATTTGGTTAAATTCTGCAGAGGCAGTTTCAGGGTTCCGGATTGTGGCTGAGTTTTGACCCTTTTGCTTTGGTCTTTTGGGCATGGTTTCTTCAGCAAAAATGTGCCATTATAAGCCTAGTTTCATGTCCAATTAGCCAAACATCAATTGGACAAGCACAGCCCAAGTTATGGCAGTGCAAAGGGACTTCCTTCATGAAAGTTGTTTGTCTATGTCTTAACTTGTTGCTGTAAAAATTTCAGACCAATTGACCAAATCTACAGTGACTTATGGCCAAATGAACTGTTCATTTGGTCAAATTCTGCAGAGGCGCTGTGGTTCGGATTGTGGCTGAGTTTTGACCCTTTGCTTTGGTCTTTTGGGCATGATTTCTTCAGCAAAAATGTGCCATTATAAGCCTAGTTTCATGTCCAATTGGCCAAACATCAATTGGACAAGCACAGCAAGTTATGGTAAAGTGCAAAGGACTGAAATTTCATCCCTATGTCGTCCCATAGGGCAGTTTATATTTTCACTTTACCATCCCATTTTTTAGTTCTAATTAGAGTCAACCTACCTAAAATGGTCACTAATTGACCATTAAAAAGTCCTCTAACCATTTCCAAAGTTAAGTCACCATTTCACCTTCCCAAACCCTAATGTTCAACTAAATTTACTCATAAACCTTGTCTAACATACTTAGTTCAATCTTCATGCATTTTAATACCTCAACCATGATTTCCAACCACTCTAAGTTTGTTAAACATTCAAACTCAATCTCCCATAGGGCTGCCGAAATTTGAAGGTGCACTTAACACATGCAATTTACTTTAATTTCCTTAAAGTTTCTTAGCTCAAATGATGTTCTAACTAAAATTAAAAGAAGAAGAATGAAATTTGTAGCACTAACCTTGTTTGGGCAGAATTTCCAAAGCCCTAAACCTCACTTTTCTTCCTTTCCTTGGCTGCCAAAAGACTATGCAAGGTACTAGAACAAATTTTAGTGAAAGGAAACTAGGGTTTTAGGGTGAAATGAAGGAGAAATTGAAGTTTTGGAGTGAACATCAATGGAGGGTGTTGAAGAGGGATTTCGGCTGCACTAAGGGGAGGAGGATGGCTGCTAGTTTCTTTGTTGAATTTGGTCTTCATTTGTCTTTTTAATTGTTAGTCAAAGGATGGCTTAAGTGTGATTGGTCCAAATTTTTAAATGATGTCATTTTTGCCTTATTTTTGCATTTTCTTTTCTTTTCTTTCACTACTCATTTCAATTTTCATTTCTAGTAATATTTCTTCATATTTGATGTCATATTAATTAATTACTCAACTGGGCAAGTCTGCCAAAAATCACCTCGTAAGGCTTAAATGACCAAAATGCCCTCCGCTTGGCTTAACGGGTCAAAATTGTCCAGACTGATTGAAAATTTTTCTAGGCATTTTCATGGCATTCTAATGCCATGGGAACCTCAGTAACCCTACTCTGAAGTCCCAAAAAGTATTTTATAATATTTCCCCCGGGTCTAGGGCACCTCGTTATAGAACCGCAACTTCCTCCTGACCCATCGCTTGGGCACCTACTGCTTTGACTCAGTTGTATTTTATTTCTAAAATTTTTACTAAATTTTTCTTATTAATATTTGAGTTAATTTGGGTTCCTGACTTTAGTTTAAATATTTTTTCGGACGTTCTAGCTGTCTGGACCGGCACCGATCACCGGAACAGTAGAATGTACGGAGTGTGGCTACCGGGAGGGTGTTACAAAAAACACTTCCAATAAACAAATTCATTCATTCCCAACTCCAATATCATCACAAAACTCAATATCAAGATCTCAACAATTTTTCAATTTCAGGTCTCAACAACCTTTTCATTTCTCAAATATCCCTTTCTCAGGGTTCTCATATATAAACAACAATTAAATACTCAAATTACTTCCATACATAACCATAAATCTTTATTATTTACATGAACCTCAAAATACATTACATAAATCCCAAATACATATGAGAAAATAAAAATTTAATTACAAAATGACAAAATGACATCTGGTGTCCTACCAATGCACTGCAGGTGACGAGGTGACACGGACACATCGTGCGTAATCGCAGGATGGACTCACCTACCTGTGGTCTACTGGGCTCACGATTGGGATCTCCTCATTTACGCTGGCAAAAGCAACGCGCTAAGCAATAATGCTTAGTGGTGCAATAATATAATAGAAGAAAATAGCAAGAAAATGAATGTGTATAGAATGTGTATGATTTCTTTGTTTGGTATTGGTATATCCATTATTTCGTTAACGTTGTTCACTTTTATTCATTTGGTTGCCCCAAGTAAACCTACACTAGACGACTGGACTGGATAACGGGTAAACTGACACTGGGTACCTAGTACCTCGGGCCGTCATACCATCGGTCACATATGCATCTCTCGGTGTGCAAATGCAGCTAACAAGTCAGAATAATATCAGGCACAAGGCCAAGTCTCAATACAAAGTCAGAATGGCTACAAGCCATGAAATCACAGAATGGCATATTGCCATGTGCAGTACTGCTAACTGAACCCTATTGGCATGCCAAACTATCCAAACCAATCTTGTTAGGTATACTAGGGCATTTGAAACTTTTAAATTCTTTAATTTATGAATTTCAAATTTTTAGTGTCACTATTCATCTTATTGGTCAACAAAAATGTTGACTTTTAGAATAAAAATATGTACATTGACTTTGGCACTCCCAACATACCACATTTGGCATTCCAAACTTGTTGGCATTAAGCATTTATACCATTTCAAAGTTTAAACCAACACAAGCAGAATTTTCAGTTTTTGTGAGTCAATTTCACTGTTCCATTGGACACTGTTGCTGTGGGAATTTGAAGAAATGTAAAACATGAAAGTTGTTCCTTATTTTGTCTAGTTGATTTTATTTTTTTGAATTACTCCATTTGGAGTTTTGTAACTCCAGATATGGTCCAAAAACCACAGCTGGCCGGATTTGCATTCTGCAGAAATTATCATATCTACAGTAACATGAATAGTGATTGTCACTGCCATTTGGGTTAGGTTCTGGCCATAATTTGGGGTAGATTCCTTCATGAAAGTTGTTTGTCTATGTCTTAACTTGTTGCTGTAAAAATTTCACGTCAATTGACCAAATCTACAGTGAGTTATGGCCAAATGAACAGTTACTGTTCATTTGGTTAATTCTGCAGAATTAGTTGCAGGGTATCCGGATTGGGGCCAAGTTTTGGTCCTCTTGCTTTGGTCTTTTGGGCATGGTTTCTTCAGCAAAAAATGTGCCATTATAAGCCTAGTTTCATGTCCAATTGGCCAAACACCAATTGGACCAACACAGCCAAAGTTATGGCTATGTAATTGGACTGAAATCTCAGTCCATTCTTTGCCCTAGGCGACTTACTCCTACTCTTTGCAATCCTATTTTTCAGTCCAAATTGTGCTCAACTTACCTAAAATAGTCACTAATTGACCATTAAAAAGTTCTCTAACAATTTCCTACGCCAAGTCACATTTTCACCTTCCTAAACCCTAATTCAATTTCATGATTTATGCCATTTACCTTAGTTAGCTACTAATGCATTACTCATATGTTTATAACTTCAAACATGGTTTCTATTTCACTTCAAGCTCATCAAAAATACTCGTACATATTCCTTTTCTAGGTCAACCGAAATTCAAGAGCTCATACACATAGGTTTTTGTTCATTTAAATTACAAGTCTTACTAAATTTCAAGTCCAAAATCATGAAATTTAAGAGTTTTATGTTTATAGTTGCACTAACCTTGAATGGGCAGAATTTCCAAAGCCCCAAACTTCACTTTTCTTCCTTTTCTTAGCTACCAAAAGATCATGCAAGGTTCTAGGATAAATTTTAGTGAAGCTAGGTTATGATTTTATTGGGTAGAAATGGGTGAATCAAGCTTGGGAAGTGGGGTTTAATGGAGGTTTAGGGCAAGGCTTGGGTTTCGGCTGGTTTGGGGAGGGAGATGGCAGATTGTGTTTTTAATTTTTTGGTCTTGGTTTGTCTCTTTTATTGGTTAATAAAAGAGTTGTTTAACTTTGATTGGGTATGGCTTTTAAATGACATCATTTTGATGTCATAATTAAGCCTTTTTCCTCATTTTTCTTTTCTTTCCTCCACTACTCATTTCCAATTTAATTTCTAATAATATTCATTCATATTTCATGTCATATTAATTATTTACTCAACTGGACAAGTCGGCCAAAAATCACCTCTGAAGGCGAAATGACCAAAATGCCCTCCGTTTGGCTTAACGGGTCAAAATTGTCTGTACCGATTGAAAAATTTTTCTAGGTATTTTCTTGGCATTCTAATGCCATGGGAACCTCAGTAATCTTTCTTTGGAGTCCCAAAAATTATTTTATAATTTTTCCCCCGGGTCTAGGACTCCTCGTTGCGAGAACCGCAACTTCCCTCTGGTTACCCATCGCTAGGGCACCGGCTCGTTTAACTTGGTTGTATTTTATTTCTAAAATTTTTACTAAATTTTTCTTATTAATATTTAAGTTAATTATGATTCCCGACTTTAGTTTAAATACTTTTCCGGACGTTCTAGCTGTCCGGACCGACACCGGTCACCGGAACAGTAGAATGTACGGAGTTGGTACAGGGAGGGTGTTACACCTTAGACGTTGTTTAGGGCGCATGACATAGTTGTGTAAACCATAGAAGAACATGCATCAACATGTCACCTGTGGGTGTGTAAGGCATAGAATAACATGCATCACCACAGTTTCAATTGTCGAACTACGAGGGGGTCTGATTCTTCCTTAGGATAGCGAGGGGGATACGTAGGTAGTTTAGGACCGTGATCCTAAACACGAACCCACAACATTTCATGACAGATATTTTTTGGTAAGTCCTTAGATGTTGTTTAGGGCATATGGCATAGTTGTGTAAGGCGTAGAAGAACACGCATTAACATGTCACCTGTAGGTGTGTAAGGCATAGAAGAACATGCATCACCACAGTTTCAAGTGTCGAACTATGAGTGGGTCTGATTCTTCCTCAGGATAATGAGGGGGATACGTAGGTAGTTTAGGACTGCGGTCCTAAATACGAATCCACAACATTTCAAATCACACAGTTATCACTGTTATGAGACCGTAGCTAGTCTCATGACGCAGAGTGTATTGACAGAGCAAGATACACTCATTTTTCACATGACACAGTTATTACTGTTATGAGACCGTAGCTAGTCTCATGACATAGAGTATGTCGACCGAGCAAGATATACTTGATTCTCATAGCAAATGTTTCATAGTTATTAGAAATTTGAGTTTCACTTTGACGAAACTTGAGCAATGCTTTCGCATTAATTTCAACTTTCGCCAAAGTGGGGGGCAAACTGTAGACCCTTATTTTGTGATGAGTATGTGCATTGAGGCCGTGGGAAACCCGATGATGAAAAATTATATGACTGTAAGATGTAATTGGAGGCATGAAGCTGAATTATTAATTCCATGGCATGATCTTGAAAAAAATAAAAATAATAATAAAGTTTTGGAGAAATTAATTTAATTAAATTTAAATAAAATTTTATTTTGTTTAAATTTAATATGGATAGTTCTTAAATGGATCTAATTAAGTTTAATTGGGCTCTATGGGCCTAAGAAAGCCTAGTTAGGAATTTTAAATGGGACCCATTTAATTATTTTCTAAAAATTAAAGTAACAAAATATCTCTCTCCTCCTTGGCCCCACTCTCTTCCTCACTCCCTATTGGTGCCTTCCATTTTTTCCTGCCTTCCTATTGGTTGAAACACCTCACCCATATCCCAGTCTTATTCGAATTCTGCAATCGTAGTTGTTTAAGTCATCTAAACTTTATCACCCTAAGACTCCAAATCCTACCACACCTCTTCCTCATTCCCTATTGGTGCCTTCCATTTTTTCCTGTCTTCCTATTTGTTGAAACACCTCACCCATATCCCAGTCTTATTCGAATTCTGCAATCATAGTTGTTTAAGTCATCTAAACTTTATCACCCTAAGACTCCAAATCCTACCACACCTCTTCCTCATTCCCTATTGGTGCCTTCCATTTTTTCCTATCTTCCTATTGGTTGAAACACCTCACCCATATCCCAGTCTTATTCGAATTCTGCAATTGTAGTTGTTTAAGTCATCTAAACTTTATCATCCTAAGACTCCAAACCCTATCACACCTCTCTCCCAAAACCCTATAAATACCCTACTAGAGAAGGGAAGAAGGGGAGGATGGGAGGAAAGAGGAAGAGAAAATTCAGAGCTATAAGAAATTTAGAGATATTCAAGACTCTTTGAGTTCTTCCTTATTTTTTCTTTTCTTCAAGAAGATTTTCATACAAGATTTCTGAAAGGTCAGTTTTTATTGTTTTCTTTTCAAGATCTATGCCACAGAATATTTTAATTCTATGCTCTTTGTCTTCAATTTATTTTATATGTTCATATAGATCATGTAATCATGTTTAATTTGAGGGGATACACAACTTTGCACATGTTTAGTTTCTGTCTCTCGTACTTTTATTATTTTTCTTTATTTTCTTTATTTTTTATTACAAACAAAATTGGTAAGTAGCCCTAAGGTAAGTACCAAAGAGGGCATTTGCGTAGAGCTTATATGGAGCTAAACGGGAGTAAGCCAGGGATATCATTGCCATACTAGAAGAGAAAACCCTTTTTTAAGGGTAGCTTGCCCCAATGGCAACTGCATTTACCAACAAGTAAGTAGCTCTAAACTTCTCGAATAACCATTAGCATGAAATTGTAGTAATAATAGAACTTTCATTTGGTAAATTAAAATTAACTTTGTTTTTAATTTAACTGACTTTTACATGTAATTAATTTAAATAAATACTTTATAAATTAAAATTAATCTTGTTTATAAATTAAACTAATATTGGCATGTAAAATAAATTTAATTTAATACTTGGTAATTGTAAAATAAATTTGCATGTTAGAAATCTTTATTAGGTTGTGATTGTTTGGGACTTATGTGATATTAGAATAAATTACACATGTACATAATTAACTTAGTTCAATTATCCTTAAGGTAACTTGGTGAAAATTAATTAATTAGGTTAAATAGAAACATAGGGTTATTTGAAATTGAATTTGTTTGTAAATTAAATTCCCAATAATAAATTAATTTTAGTCATCTGGTAAATATCATTTAAATAATTAGCAACCCCATAGATAGGAATTACTTGTGCATGAAAATTGTGTGTAAACAACAACCCTTTTTGTGAATTACTTGCGTGTGTAGGATTAGAATTGCATTTTTTAGGATAAAGTTTAATAAAGGAATAATAAACAAGACTTCTAGAAACATTAGTAGAGGACTGGCACTCGAATTAACGAGGTTAGACCAGGCGTAAGGGGTGCCTAACACCTTCCCCTTACGTACCCACTATCCCGAACCTAGACATTGGGCTATGGTAATGATGATTGTGGAAACTCTGCAAGGAGTAAGTTGCCATCCATGACCCTCGGAAGAAACACTGAATATGTCTCGGTTATTACCCGGGTGGCGACTCCTGTCTATCTATGCCTTCGTGGCATAAATCCTTAGTACCGTGGTAGTGTTATGGGAAGACGGTACTTACCAGTGGTTTGATTCTATTAGGATTGTATGAAGTGCATGTCTAGGAAATACTGTCTAAGGAGGTGGTACTTAAGTGAGACCATTGTGACTCCACCATCTTTCCTGGGCATTACCTGGTGCATTTTATATAATTCTAATGGATGATATTTCGCCTCACACCCTACCCCTACAGTAACACCCCCTACCCGATCTACAGTGTAGCCAAGCAAGACATTTCACACTTGGCGCCTGAGCACCCTATCTTATCTTACTTTATTCCTTTAATAATTTCTTCTCGTTATATTTTAAAAATAAATTATATTTCCAAAGGTGAAACTAACGGAGTTTCCCCTATTTTATTATCGGTTGGCATATTTCACTATTCACCTGCTTGAAATTTTCAATAATATTTTACAATAAAAATCTCATCCACATTCATCATAATCATCTCATTATTTCGAATATAATCTATATATTTCAATTTCACATTTATTTCCAAACATTTCCATTCAAATTCATTCATGCTCAATTCATATACAAAAATTTTCAATCTTCATTAATTTACATAATTTACAAACTAATTACATAAATTCGTAATTTGCAAGATATACAAATTAATTACATTTTCATAATTTATGTCACAACATAATAACTAATTATAATGCACAAAATACATAATATGACTTTTGTGAGCCCTATCTATATGCATTGCTAAGGAGGTGACAACCTTGAACACTTCTGACACTTCTGCAGATCCGAACTCTAAAAATTCTAGTCTAATGTCCACTGGATTTTATCTTCAGTGCCTGTGCGAAGGAAGCAATCCATCGCGCTAAGCATTGCTGCTTAGTGGTGCGATAATATAACAAAGAAATACCATATACAAATAAAGATAAAAATGGAGTCTAATTTGCATAATCAAGAATTATTTTCATTTTATATAGATTTCCTAATATTAATTATCTTATGTCATATTATATTATTCTTTGGAATCGCTTATTTCCTAAGTTTACTGTAGTAATATACAAAATACAAAATATATTAGTATATATTAAATTTCTGTTCATGTTATTTCAGAAGATGCAGTTGTAATTATTTATTTAAATGATATATATTTTGCTAAACTTTTTTGTCATTTCACTCAACATTTTCTAGGTGTTTGGATCATTTCATAATAACTAATATTCTTAATTCATACTAATTCTTTTCAAGTCTTTCTAACTCATTTATTAAATTTCTAATATTTTTAATTGCTAATATTCTTAATTTATTTCACTGCCCAAGTAATCTATGACAGGCTGACTAAACTGGATAAGCGGGTCACTGGGCACTGGACACCGTGGTGTCTCGGGCCGTCATACCATGAGACATGAAATACGAAACGTCAACCACGTATGCAGTCGATATGGTTAAAAAGCTATGGTAACAGATAATCGGACATATAAGCCATGAATACAGGCATGAAGCCAGAAATACAGGCATAAAGCCTTACACAGTACTGCTAAAATAATACCCTATTGGCATGCCAATCTATCCAATCTGACACACGAGTCTAAGCAATACATGGGCACATAGTACCATTAAGTATTAATATGTATTATTATGTCATTATTTCATTATAAGGTTCAATTGCAATTGATAAAATTTTATTCTATTCCTAGTGAAAACATAAATTCCTAAATCACAATTACACATAATTCATGCATTCCTCGTAATTTATACATTCATTATTCCATTCATGATAACTGTAATTCACATCGATCAATTTTCGTGTACTATTTGTACATCAAAATATTTTCCTTTCTCTCATAATAAGGACTAATGCCCCCTTCATACATCCATATGATTCTCTTATTCATTATAATATTTATATGTATTATCGGTTATATTCCAAGTAATCCATGAACATTTCATGGATTTCAGATTTTTGATCCTAAATTTTTTTCTAACAAATTTAGCCAAGACATGTAGTCCATTAGGCCATACTTCCTTCATGGAAGTTATCTCTTTATGTATTAACTTAAATTTCCCTTTCTAAATCATTTATTTTGAAATAGTATAATTCTAATTTTTTGAACAAATAAGTAATGACTAGCAAGGGTACTAAACCATGTAAGTACAATAATTTCAAGATTTCCTATTTTCTTTGTCATACAATTCCAAGCACTTAAGCTTAGAATTGATTGGACATATTATAGTCACAAATTTAACCTATGGTCCTTTATAGGAGTTGTTCTCGTATGTCCTAGAGTCACTCAAATTCAAGAAATCTTAATTCACTAATCACAATATATATATTAGTAATTATAATGGCTTCTTTAATTTATATTATTATTTCTTATGTCTTTGGAATTACTATTCACGCATTACTATTCACTCAATTTGTTGACTTTTTCATACATAATATGTATACAAATTTTAGATACATAATTATACCACATTTTGAGTTCTAAATTTATTGGCATTGATTGCCAATTGCACTTCAAAGCCTCCTAGAAGTATTTTCAAAAATTTAATTTTTGTGTCCTATGTTTACTATTCCATTGGTCTAAGCTACAGTGAGAATTTGGCAAACTTTTCTTCATCAAAGTTGTTCCTTTATATGTCTTCATTAATTCCCTTTTAGAATCACTCCATTTGGAGTTTTGTAACTCAAGTTATGGCCAAATTACCATAACTGCCCGGATTAGTCTCTACATAGAATTTTTGGGCAAAACTGGTTCTGGCATGTTAGGGATCCTGACTTTGGCTAGCATTTTGGATGGGTTATAGTCAGAATTTAGGCTTGTATTCTTCATTAAAGTTGTTCTAAATTGTCTAAGCTTTCTATTGATATAAAATTCATGTCAATTGGATATTTCTACACTGAGTTATGGCTAAATGAACAAATATTACTTATTTAGTCACTTTTACCAGGTCCATAATTGGTTACTCAGATTTGGCCAATTTTTAGGTCATCCGAAGTCTATTTTCTGGGCAAGGTGTAACACCCTCCCGATAACCACTCCATACATCCTACTGTTCCGGTGAACGGTGTCGGTCCGGACAGCTAGAATGTCCGGAAAAATATTTAAACTAAAGTCAGGAACCATAATTAACTCAAATATTAATAAGAAAAATTTAGTAAAAATTTTAGAAATAAAATACAACCAAGTTAAACGAGCCGGTGCCCTAGCGATGGGTAACCAGAGGGAAGTTGCGATTCTCGCAACGAGGAGCCCTAGACCCGGGGGAAAAATTAAAAAATAATTTTTGGGACTCCAGAGAAGGGTTATTGAGGTTCCCATGGCATTAGAATGCCAAGAAAATACCTAGAAAAATTTTTCAATCTGTACAGACAATTTTGACCCGTTAAGCCAAACGGAGGGCATTTTGGTCATTTCGCCTTCAGAGGTGATTTTTGGCCGACTTGTCCAGTTAAGTAAATAATTAATATGACATAAAATATGAAGAAATTTTACTAGAAATTAAATTGAAATTGAGTAGTGATGAAAAGAAAAGAAAAATCAAGAAAAGCTCATTTATGACATCTTGATGATGTCATTTATGAACTATGACCAATCACAATTAATCTACCATTTGACTAAACTATTAAAAGACATAAAAGAAGACCAAAATAAGAAAGAAATTGCAGCAGCCACCCTCCCCAAAAGACCAGCCAAAACTCACCTCCATAGCCACCTCCATTCAAGCTTTTTCAAGCTTTAGATTTCCATCATTTCCACCATATTTCCCTAACCCCTCTTCATTAAAACTTTACCCCACACCTTAAACAAGCTCTTGGCAGCCAACAAGAGGAAGGAAATTGAAGTTTGGGGCTTGGAAAAATTCTGCCACTTGAGGTTAGTGCACCTATATCCATTAAACTCTTTATTTTCATGGTTTGGGACTTGAAACTTAGTGAGAATTGTGATTTAAATGAACATAAACCTATGTGTTTGAGCTTGTGAATTTCAGCTGCCCTAGCTATGGAATAGGAGGGAGTGTTTTTATGAACTTGAAGTGAATTAGAGTTATGTTGGAAGTTTATAAATACAAGTACAATGATTAAAAAGCTAACTAAGACATATTGTATAAAAACATGGATTTGAATTAGGGTTTTGTGAGCAAAATGTAAACTTGGCTTAGAAAATTATTAGAGAGCATTTTAATGGTCAATTAGTGACCATTTTAGGTAATTTGACCAACAAATGGACTGAAGAATGGGATTCCAAAGTGAGGTTGCAGTCGCCCTAGACAAAGAAAGATAGGGACTGAAATTTCAGTCCACTTGCACTGCCATAACTTGGGCTGTGTTAGTCCAATTGGTGTTTGGCCAATTGGACATGAAACAAGGCTTATAATGGCACATTTTTGCTGAAGAAACCATGCCCAAAAGACCAAAGCAATAGGACCAAAACTTGGCCCCAATCCGGATACCCTGCAACTGGTTCTGCAGAATTGACCAAATGAATAGTAACTGTTCATTTGGCCATAACTCACTGTAGATATGGTCAATTGACCTGAAATTTTTACAGCAACAAGTTAAGACATAGAAAAACAACTTTCATGAAGGAACCTACCCCAAATTATGGCCAGAACCTAACCCAAATGGTAGTGGAAGTTACTGTTCTTGTTACTGGAGATATGGTATTTTCTGCAGAATGGGAATCCGGCCAGCTGTGGTTTGTGGATCATATCTAGAGCTACAAAACTCCAAATGGAGTGATTCAAAAAAAGAATTTCAACTAGACAAAATAAGGAACAACTTTCATGTTTTACATTTCTTCAAATTCCCACAGTAACAGTATCCAATGGAACAATGAAGTTGACTCACCAAAACTGAAAATTCTGCTTGTGTGGGTTTACACTTTGAAATGGTATTAACACTTAATGCCAACAAGTTTTAAACACCAAATGTGGTATGTTGGGAGTGCCAAAGTCAATGTACATATTTTCTATCCAAAAGTCAACATTTTTGTTGACCAATGAGGTGAATAGTAACACCAAAACATGAAATTCACAAATTGAAGAATTTAAAAGTTTCAAATGCCCTAGTATACCTAACAAGATTGGTTTGGATAGTTTGGCATGCCAATAGGGTTCAGTTAGCAGTACTGCACATGGCAATATGCCATTCTGTGATTTCATGGCTTTTAGCCATTCTGACTTTGTATTGAGACTTGGCCTTGTGCCTGATATTATTTACAGCTTGTTAGCTGTTCTGTTGCACACCGGGAGATGCATATGTGACCGATGGTGTGACGGCCCGAGGTACTAGGTACCCAGTGCCAGTTTACCCGTTATCCAGTCCAGTCGTCTAGTGTAGGTTACTTGGGGCAACCAAATGAATAAAAGTGAACAACGTTAATGAAATCACGAATGTACCAATACCAAACAAAGAAAGCATACACATTCCATACACATTTATTTTCTTGCTATTTTCTTCTATTATATTATTGCACCACTAAGCATCATTGCTTAGCGCGTTGCTTTTGCCACGCATAGGTACTGGAGATCCCGATCGTGAGCCCAGTATGTGACACCCCTTACCCGACTACAGTGCAGCCGAGCAAGTTATGCCACTCAGTGTGCCGGAGCCCTCTATTTTATCTTAATTCATTTTTATCATAGTTTTGAATATAACTTGTGAAATATAATTCATTTTAAGCCATTTATCGAAATTATTATTTATTTGAGGTTTCGAAAATTTTATAGAAAATCCGGCAGAGTACCGGCTAAAAATGTAACACCCCTAAGTTCGGTAGTGCGTTCTACTGCTCCGGTGACCAGTGTTGTCCGGACAGCTAGGATGCCTAGAACCGTACTTCAATATGAGTGAGGAGACATAAAATAATGAAATACAAGAAAAGAAAGTACAAGAAAAACAAAGGAAAAATGATAGCAAAGAAATGTGACCAAGTTAAACGAGCCGGGAAACCTAACGATGGGTGATCAGGAAAAGTCACGGCGTGGACCGTTGACTAGCCCCGGATCATGGGAATCTGGAAAACATTTTAGTACTTAAATAGACCATTGTTGAAGATTATATATCATTATAAAGATCATAGAAAATTTAAATAATTAGTACAAAGCAAAGTGAGAACTCGAAAAACAGACAAAATACGGTTATTCTGAAATATCGGAAAACCACCACGACGAGGGCATTATGGTCATTCGACATCCCGAAGTGTCTTTTGACCTAAATGTCCATTAAAAATAAATAGTATTACACTTAGAAAATGAAATGAAAAATTAATTTGGTGGTACCTAAAATAAATAGTGGAAATAATGGGTTAAATGTGGATTATGGGAAAGTTAAGTTTATAATATGAATTATTTTACTTAGTGGAGCACTAAGGGATTAATTTATCATTGAATTATGGCTGATATGGTCCACTCACCATCTGAAATCCATCTTCCTCATATTCTCTCAAAAATGGCCGAATTGAAGAACACAAAGAACTCCATGGGCGTTTGCATGCAAGCTTAATCCACCCTCCATTTTCAACTCCATTCACTTAGCTTCTTTCATGAAAAATGGTCTACACACCACAAGGAAGATATTGATACCAATTTTGGGAAGTTTAAGCAAGGTTTAACAAGCTCCAAGCATAAGGTAAGTTCATAATTTTGAGAATTTCTTTGTTAAAGTTTATGTGCATGTTATGGGTATTAGTTTGGTGAAGGAAAATTTTGAGTTTGATGGGTTATTGTTGTTGTCATTTTGGACAGCCATGGTCACGTTTTTGATGAGGAAATTGTGCATATAATTGTTGAGAAATAATGTTGTTCATGGTGATTTAGTAACCTAGTGATTTAATGCATGTATATATGGTGAATTATACACTTTGATGGAAATTAACTTATGGTACGGCAATGTGATGTTGATGAGTGATTTGTGGCAGCTTGTGGACACTTGAGAAAGGGTGTATATTGAAGGAAGTGTGGGCAGCATATTGACCTAGAAGGATTGATGTTAAGTATGTAAATTAAAGTTGTAAAGTGTATGTAATGTTTGTAGTGTTTAGGTGTAATTGTAATGGTACTTAGAATTGTGATTGTGAATGATAATTGGTGTGTTGATGGTGATCGGAATCTGCCCAAAATAATGCTAATGTAATGTAGTAAATGTTGTTGGTAATGTGCCAAAACAGTTTGGTAGGGCATGGAAGTAAACCTTGCAAGGTAAATAATGTGTTTGAAGTTGGGGTGTGAAATGCATATTGAGGGCAGTGTATATTTTGGCCTATAACCTTGAATGTGTAACCTCAATTGGTATGAGACCAATTTGAGGTGAAACTAGGCACAAAATGTGCCAACTTTCATTGAGAAACCATGCCAAAATTCTGCTTGCAAGGTGACCTAAAAAAATGACCAATTCTGATTATGTTAAATTAGGACCTGAAAATGACCAATTGGGCAGCAGAGAGTGTTTAGGCCATAACTCACTCAAACCAGGTCCAATTGACCTGAAATTTTGACCAAGAATAGTTAAGACCCATACCTACAAGTCTTATGAAGACACCAAAGGCCAGAAATGACCATAAGCAAGTCAAACAACTTGCACAAGTTCGGGTCCAAAACTGGCCGAACCAGAATTGACCAATTTGACCTAAAATTGACCTAAAATGGTACCATTTGACCAGCAATAGTTTAATGACCATAACTTGGTCTACTTAACTCGGATTGACCTGAAATTTTGCACTGCGTGCAATAAGACCTAGATCTACAAGTTTGTAGTTTCGACCGAGACCAAAACCGAGGGAACTAGATCGTCCGGTTAGGTCAAACCAGTGTTCGGAATCCAAAGAATTTGCATTAAAATGCACTAAGCGAGGAAATGACTTTGGTAAAACATACCAAACCTAAAACCCTATCGAGTGTGACATATTAACGACACTAAAACCTAATTTACCTAAAACGCATCGAGGGTCGGTATATTAGGTGATTAAGCGAATAATTGAGTTCGTGCATTATTTACCAAACCCCATCGATAGAGATAGTTTAATTTGGTATCAAACACTTCAAATTGTGTTTCTCGCTAACAAGGACTCAAAGAAAAGGGAAAGAAATACTGAGTCAAGACCAGAGACAAATATCGAGGTTTGTGCACAACGACTATTGCTTTTGAATTTTTCAATTGAAATAAATATTGAATATTTGTATATTATTGTTTTAAATTGTGTTTGTGCACAACAACTGCTTTCTTTTGAATTATTTTCAATGGAAATAAATATTGATTATTTGTATATCATTATTTTAAATTGTGGAAATGTGTTTGAGGAATATTTATTGATTGAAAAATATTGTGAATAGTTTGAAACTGGAAAATGGTTTGAATGACATTGATGGATACTTATTGATTAAAAGCATTAGAAATGGTTTGAAACCACAGCTATCATGTATATTGATTGTATTCCTCTCTAGCTTGTCTAGTGGGATGAATTGAATTCTCTCTGCTGAAGTGTTGAGGTGTGTGCTGTTGAGGATGAATAGAATGAGTACTCATATTTTTGCTAGCTAGCCATGTTATTCCTCATTAGTCATCGACTTTTGGGATGAATTGAATACCTCATTAGCCATCGGCTTTTGGGATGAATTGAATTATGGATCATGATTAAGTGTGTGATTTATTGATGTGTATTGTGAGATTGTGAAATGGATTTAAACTCTCATTGACATATACTGTCTTTTGAATTCAAACCTGATCTGACTTATGGAAAATTATTGTGATATTGAGAAATGGAGTTTAAATTCTTGTTGACAATTATTGTCTTGAATTTAATTATGATTTTAAGTATCCACTATTTACATGACTTATGAATTGTGATTTAAATTGGATTTGGTTAATGTTGTGCACCACTGAGACATTGTCTCAGCGATAGCTTTTTATTGCTGTCGCAGGTAGAGAGACCGACAGGGCAGCAGACTAGGCTGCATATACATCCAGCGAGGGATTACCGGTATATTGAGTATACCGCTTTTGCTTTTTGTACTGTAATGTATGACACTGTATGTACATATTGTTTTGGTTTTGAGCAGTTGTAAATTAAATTGTACCTTGAAGTTGTAAATTAATTATGAGTGTTTTGGATTGTAAAAGTTGTATTATATTTCCTTATCTCAGACTTTGAAAAATTTCTATGGAATTGTGTTGATAAATTGTTGTGTTGAGAAATGTATTGGAGTTGAGATTTGGAAAAAAATTATTGAAGTGCTTTTTTACAGGTTTTCTGAAGAACTGTTTTGTCCAAAATACAGATGGCACTTTGCCAAAATTTTTACAGAAATTCCAAATAAACCAAATGAGTTAGTTATTTCACCTCAGTTCACCAAAGTTTTTAACACCTGTAAATAGTGCTCACCACTATAAAAGAAGTAAGAAAAGTTTTTAAAATCCCTTGTAGTGTATTTAATGGGTTATCAGTAGACGGAGTTGGTAATTCATTAGGTATACTACTGGATCATGTTATGACTTACAGATTGGTAGGGTGTGACATGTTTTAGTGGTATCGAGCAAAGTTTTTAAATTCTGTTTTCACCTGTTATTTGAATGTTCTTTTTGCATAGTACAACTGCTCAATATCATTGTTTGATACATACAGTACATTACAGTATAAATATGCACTAACGAGAGTGAATATTCTTGTGTCATTTGTTCAGGAAAGCTAAGATCCTCGCATTGAATATGGAAGAGGGTGATCGTTCAGTCGATCAGTCTATTGAGGCTGAGGTGCAAGGGGATGCCCCAGGCCTACAAAATGTTAGTGGTTCAAAGAAGACCACTGCAGCATCGCAAATTCTGCTCGATTCGCTCAGATGGTCGCAATATTCCAACAAATGGTCGGTAATGCACCTACTCAAGTCCCAATTCGGACACTGTGGTACAACCACAGTCTCCTACGAGACAAGATGATAAATTGATGAAGTATGGGGCTACAGAGTTCAAGGGGACAGAGATCCTCTAGAAGTGAGCAGTTGGTTAGAGAGGATGGATAGGGTGTTCAAGAAACTTCATTGTACAGAGGAGATCAGAATTGAATACTCAGTATACTAACTACAAGGGGATGCTTATGACTGTAGGAAAACCATTCCCCACATGCAGTAGAACTGCAGATCTTGACCTGGAATGACTTCCTCAGGGAATTCAGACAGAAATACATCCCTGATGCTTATGTAGACCAGAAGCTACAAGAATTCTTAAGTTTGAAACAGAGGGGCAGATCAGTGGCTGAGTATGAAAGAGAATTTTCCCGCCTTAGCCATTATGCAGTGAGTCTACTCTCTACCAGCAGGGAGAGATGCAAGAGGTTTGAAACTGGCTTGAAGCCCAGTATCAGAGTACAAGTGCTCGGCTTCAAACACACTAACTTCTCTGAACTTGTTTCTCAAGCCCTAGAGTTGGAAAGAGTTGAGTTTGAGACTGCTCCTGAGAAGAAGAGGTCAGAGAAGACAGAGAAAGAGGGAAAATCAGTAGATCAGAGTTCCAGTGGTCATACTGGAAAGAGGAAGAACTATGGGGGACATGGCAGAGGTGGCAAGAAATCTGGTAGGGGAAGATATTCAGAGACCTCCCCTATCTGGCCAGCAGAGTACCAGAAGTTCCTACCCTCCCCGCCAATGTGAAACTTGTGGAAAGAATCATGGTGGAATCTGTTATAAGGCTATTGGAGCCTGTTATAACTGTGGAGGCACAGGACACTTTGCCAAGGACTGCACCAGTAGTCGCAGAGTAGGACCACCTCCTACTACTGCAGAAGGGTCAGTTCAGAGCCCTGTCACCAGAAGCTCACAACCACCTAGCAGAGGTAGAGGCAGGGGTAGAGGTAACCCAGCAGGCAGCCAAGGCACAAGAAATCGAACAAGACAAAGGTTGCTCGGTCGAGTCTATGCCATGCGACAGAGGGAAGAGGCTGAGACATCTGATGTTGTGGCTGGTACCTTCTCAACTTTTAACCAGAATGTATTTGTGCTATTTGATCCGGGTTCTACCCATTCTTATGTGAGTGCTAGCATCATTGATTGCATTGCTGTTCCATGTACAAAAATGGACTTTGAGGTGCTAGTAACAAGTCCGCTAGGACAGGAGGTCAGGGTTAATAGAATGTATAGAGATTGTCCTTTGGTGATCCAAGGACACACTTTCCTGTCTGATCTCATTGAAATGCCCTTCAGAGATTATGATATCATCTTGGGCATGGATTGGTTAGCTAGGCATCATGCCATGATTGATCAGAGATCAAGAGTCACTTTTGGTCTCCTCGATGCAGTGATGTGGTGATACATGGGGAGAGGCAGCTATTGCCATCCAACATCATTTCGGCTGCACTAGCCAGAAAAATGATCAGAAAAGGGTGTGAAGCATACTTGGCACATGTGGTAGACACCCAAGTGGGGAGTCCAGCATTGAAGGACATCCCTACAGTACATGACTTTCCAGATGTGTTTCCTGATGAATTGCCAGGATTACCTCCGGAAAGAGAAGTGCAGTTTGAAATTAATGTTCTGCCTGGTGTGGATCCAATCTCCATAACGCCATACAGAATGGCACCAGCAGAGTTGAAGGAGTTGAAGATACGATACAAGAATTACTTGAAAAGGGCTTCATCCGCCTAGTGTGTCACCTTGGGGAGCACGGTGTTGTTTGTTAAGAAGAAGGATGGTACTCTCCGCTATGCATTGACTACAGTGCGGTTGAATAGGTTGACAATACAGATCTGATATCCATTGCCTCGCATTGATGATCTGTTCGATCAGTTGAAGGGTGCAGCAGTATTCTCCAAAATTGATTTGCGATCTGGTTATCATCAGTTGAAGGTGCAAGAGCAGAGTATTCCAAAAACTGCTTTCAGAACTCGGTATGGCCACTATGAGTTTCTAGTAATGCCATTCGGGTTGACAAATGCTCCAGCTGCTTTTATGGATCTGATGAACACTATCTTCAGACCATATCTTGATCAATTTGTGGTGGTGTTTATTGATGACATTTTGATATACTCGAGGAGTGCAGAGGAGCATGATAGACATCTGCGGATTGTACTGCAGACTTTAAGGGAGAAACAGCTGTACGCCAAATTATCGAAATGTGAATTTTGGCTGAAGGAAAGCTCCTTTGGGACATGTTGTGTCACTGAAGGGATCAAGGTAGATTCCAAAGAAGGTAGAAGCTATCCTTAATTGGAAACCGCCAGAACATCACGTAAATTCGCAGCTTACGGGTTTAGCTGGATATTACCGTCGGTTTGTGAAGGGGTTTTCTATGTTATCTTCTCCACTGACCAAGCTGCTTCGGAAAGATGTGAAATTTCAGTGGACAGATAAATGTCAGCAGAGTTTTGATGAGTTGAAGAGGTGCTTAACTGAAGCTCCAGTTCTCACTTTACCTACTCGTAAAGAATACACGCTTTATAGTGATGCTTCTCACAATGGGTTAGGTGTGTAATCGATGCAAGATCGGAATGTCATTGCTTATGCATCACGCCAGCTGAAACCGCATGAGAGGAACTACCCAACACATGATCTGGAGTTAGCAGCTATTGTTTTTGCTCTAAAGATCTGGAGACACTATCTGTATGGAGAGAAATGCTACATTTTCACAGATCACAAGAGCTTGAAGTACTTAGGTACCCAGAAGGAATTGAATTTGAGGCAGAGGAGATGGTTAGAACTCATTAAAGATTATGATTGCTTAATAGACTATCAGCCAGGGAAAGCAAATGTGGTGGCTGACGCCTTAAGTCGCAAGACTATGGCAAGTCTCAGAGTTTCTCCTTTGTCCATGGTATATGAATTGAAAGCACAAAGATGCGGTTTAGAGGTTGATGATGAGGGACAGACAGTAGTTGCATGGCATGTACAGCCAGTGTTGATTGATCAGATCAGAATGGCTGCACAGAGTGATGAAAAATATCAGAAGCTACTGAAAGAAGTCCAACAGGGCAAGAAACCTGAATTCTCTGTGAGAGATGATGGTTTATTGCTACATCAGGGTAGAATGTGCGTTCCTAGTGATGTGGAATTGAGACAAACCATTTTGAAGGAAGCACATGAGTCTCCATTTGCTATGCACCCTGGTGGAACTAAAATGTACAGAGGGCTGAAAGAGCATTACTGGTGGATGGGCATGAAAAGAGATATAGCCGAATTGCTTTCCAAATGCCTAACTTGTCAAGTAAAGGCGAACATCAAGTTCCACTGGTTTGTTACATCCTTTGTCGATGCAGTGGAAATGGGAATGAATAACTATGGATTTTGTTACAGACTTCCAAGGACACAGAGTAGTCATGATGCAAGTATGGGTTATAGTTGATGATTGACTAAGTCCGCTCACTTTTGCGATTCGGATGGACTATAGCACGAAAGATTGGCGGATTGTACATATATGAGATTGTAAACTGCATGGAGTGCCAGATCAATTGTGTCCGAGAGATCCTAGGTTCACTTCTAGATTAGGGGTAGTCTTCAGAGAGCCATAGGAACTAGATTGAACTTCAAAGACAAAGATTCCACCCATGCATGCATGGCCACCCGAGAGGGTTATTCAGATATTGGAGGATATGCTACGGGCTTGTGTGATTGAATTTGAAGGTAGTTGGGATACACACTTGCCTTTGATTGAGTTTGCTTATAATAACACTACCAATCAAGCATAGGGATGCCTCCATATGAAGCTTTGTATGGCAGAAGTGTAGAACTCCCTTATGTTGGGATGAAGTAGGTGAAAGGAAGATGATTGGACCAGAAATTGTCCAGTGAGACAGAGGAAAAGATCGATTGATCGAGAGATAGACTCAAAGGTGCATCGACCGCCGTAAGTCCTATGTTGATCCGAAAGAAGAGCTATTGAGTATGCGATGGGTGATAAGGTATTCCTCAAAGTTTCTCCTTGGAAGAGGATTATGAGATTTGGCGAGAAAGGGAAAGCGAGTCCTCGTTTCATCGGACCATATGAAGTTACGGAAAGAGTGGGTCCCTTGGCATACCGGTTGGCATTACCTCGAGCTAGCAAGGATACACATGTCTTCCATGTGTCCATGTCAAGGAGGTACAGATCGGACCCATCTCATGTACTATCGTTGAAGAGATTGAAGTAAATCGGACCTCTCATATGAGGAAGAACCCATAAAAATTCGGCTTATGAGGTGAAACAGTGAGGAACAAGCAGATACACTGGTTAAAGTCTTTGTGGAACCATCATTCAGGCCAGGAAGCTACTTGGGAACGTGAAGAGGATATGAGGAGACAGTACCCACAGCTGTTCAGAGACTAATGCCACGTAAAATTTCGAGACGAAATTTATTTAAGGGGGGGAGAATTGTAACACCCTAAGTTCGGTAGTGCGTTCTACTGCTCCGGTGACCAGTGTTGTCCGGACAGCTAGGATGCCTAGAACCGTACTTCAATATGAGTGAGGAGACATAAAATAATGAAATACAAGAAAAGAAAGTACAAGAAAAACAAAGGAAAAATGATAGCAAAGAAATGTGATCAAGTTAAGCAGTAGGAAACCTAACGATGGGTGGCCACTTAGGAAGAATCATCACGGCGTGGACCGTTGACTAGCCTCGGATGCGGGAATCCTGGAAAACATTTTTAGGACTTAAATAGACCATTGTTGAAGAGTAAATATCATTAGAAAGATCAAAGAAAAATTAAATAATTAGTACAAAGAAAAGTGAGAAATCGAAAAACAGACAAAATACGGTGTTACCGAAATATCGGGAAAACCACCCGAACAGGGGCATTATGGTCATTCAACATCCCGAAGTGTCTTTTGACCTAAATGTCCATTAAAAATAAATAGTATTACACTTAGAAAATGAAATGAAAAATTAATTTGGTGGTACCTAAAATAAATAGTGGAAATAATGGGTTAAATGTGGATTATGGGAAAGTTAAGTTTATAATATGAATTATTTTACTTAGTGGAGCACTAAGGGATTAATTTATCATTGAATTATGGCTGATATGGTCCACTCACCATCTGAAATCCATCTTCCTCATATTCTCTCAAAAATGGCCGAATTGAAGAACACAAAGAACTCCATGGGCGTTTGCATGCAAGCTTAATCCACCCTCCATTTTCAACTCCATTCACTTAGCTTCTTTCATGAAAAATGGTCTACACACCACAAGGAAGATATTGATACCAATTTTGGGAAGTTTAAGCAAGGTTTAACAAGCTCCAAGCATAAGGTAAGTTCATAATTTTGAGAATTTCTTTGTTAAAGTTTATGTGCATGTTATGGGTATTAGTTTGGTGAAGGAAAATTTTGAGTTTGATGGGTTATTGTTGTTGTCATTTTGGACAGCCATGGTCACGTTTTTGATGAGGAAATTGTGCATATAATTGTTGAGAAATAATGTTGTTCATGGTGATTTAGTAACCTAGTGATTTAATGCATGTATATATGGTGAATTATACACTTTGATGGAAATTAACTTATGGTACGGCAATGTGATGTTGATGAGTGATTTGTGGCAGCTTGTGGACACTTGAGAAAGGGTGTATATTGAAGGAAGTGTGGGCAGCATATTGACCTAGAAGGATTGATGTTAAGTATGTAAATTAAAGTTGTAAAGTGTATGTAATGTTTGTAGTGTTTAGGTGTAATTGTAATGGTACTTAGAATTGTGATTGTGAATGATAATTGGTGTGTTGATGGTGATCGGAATCTGCCCAAAATAATGCTAATGTAATGTAGTAAATGTTGTTGGTAATGTGCCAAAACAGTTTGGTAGGGCATGGAAGTAAACCTTGCAAGGTAAATAATGTGTTTGAAGTTGGGGTGTGAAATGCATATTGAGGGCAGTGTATATTTTGGCCTATAACCTTGAATGTGTAACCTCAATTGGTATGAGACCAATTTGAGGTGAAACTAGGCACAAAATGTGCCAACTTTCATTGAGAAACCATGCCAAAATTCTGCTTGCAAGGTGACCTAAAAAAATGACCAATTCGGATTAGGTGCAATTAGGACCTGAAAAATGACCAATTGGGCAGCAGTGAGTGTTTAGGCCATAACTCACTCAAACCAGGTCCAATTGACCTGAAATTTTGACCAAGAATAGTTAAGACCCATACCTACAAGTCTTATGAAGACACCAAAGCCCAGAAATGACCATAAGCAAGTCAAACAACTTGCACAAGTTCGGGTCCAAAAACTGGCCGAACCAGAATTGACCAATTTGACCTAAAATTGACCTAAAATGGTACCATTTGACCAGCAATAGTGTAATGACCATAACTTGGTCTACTTAACTCGGATTGACCTGAAATTTTGCACCGCGTGCAATAAGACCTAGATCTACAAGTTTGTAGTTTCGACCGAGACCGAAAACCGAGGAACTAGATCGTCGGTTAGGTCAAACCAGTGTTCCGGAATCCAGCAATTTGCATTAAAATGCACTAAGCGAGGAAATGACTTTGGTAAAACATACCAAACCTAAAACCCTATCGAGTGTGACATATTAACGACACTAAAACCTAATTTACCTAAAATGCATCGAGGGTCGGTATATTAGGTGATTAAGCGAATAATTGAGTTCAGTGCATTATTTACCAAACCCCATCGATAGAGATAGTTTAATTTGGTACTGAAACACTTCAAATTGTGTTTCTCAGTTAACAAGGACTCAGCAAAAGGGAAAGAAATACTGAGTCAAGACCAGGAGACAAATATCAGAGGTTTGTGCACAACGACTATTGCTTTTGAATTTTTCAATTGAAATAAATATTGAATATTTGTATATTATTGTTTTAAATTGTGTTTGTGCACAACAACTGTTTCTTTTGAATTATTTTCAATGGAAATAAATATTGATTATTTGTATATCATTATTTTAAATTGTGGAAATGTGTTTGAGGAATATTTATTGATTGAAAAATATTGTGAATAGTTTGAAACTGTGAAAAATGGTTTGAATGACATTGATGGATACTTATTGATTAAAAGCATTAGAAATGGTTTGAAACCACGCTATCATGTATATTGATTGTATTCCTCTCTAGCTTGTCTAGTGGGATGAATTGAATTCCCTCTCTGAAGTGTTGAGGTGTGTGCCTGTTGAGGATGAATAGAATGAGTACTCATATTTTTGCTAGCTAGCCATGTTATTCCTCATTAGTCATCGACTTTTGGGATGAATTGAATACCTCATTAGCCATCGGCTTTTGGGATGAATTGAATTATGGATCATGATTAAGCTGTGTGATTTATTGATGTGTATTGTGAGATTGTGAAATGGATTTAAACTCTCATTGACATATACTCTTTTGAATTCAAACTGATCGACTTATGGAAAATTATTGTGATATTGAGAAATGGAGTTTAAATTCTTGTTGACAATTATTGTCTTGAATTTAATTATGATTTTAAGTATCCACTATTTACATGACTTATGAATTGTGATTTAAATTGGATTTGGTTAATGTTGTGCACCATCGAGACATTGTCTCGTGATAGCTTTATTCTTTGTCGCAGTAGAGAGGCAGAGCGAGACTAGGCTGCATATACATCCAGCGAGGATTACTGGTATATTGAGTATACCGCTTTTGCTTTTTAATCTTGTAATGTATGACACTTTGTATGTACATATTGTTTTGGTTTTGAGCGATTGTAAATTAAATTGTACCTTGAAGTTGTAAATTAATTATGAGTGTTTTGGATTGTAAAAGTTGTATTATATTTCCTTATCTCAGACTTTGAAAAATTTCTATGGAATTGTGTTGATAAATTGTTGTGTTGAGAAATGTATTGGAGTTGAGATTTGGAAAAAAATTATTGAAGTGCTTTTTTACAGGTTTTCTGAAGAACTGTTTTGTCCAAAATACAGATGGCACTTTGCCAAAATTTTTACAGAAATTCCAAATAAACCAAATGAGTTAGTTATTTCACCTCAGTTCACCAAAGTTTTTAACACCTGTAAATAGTGCTCACCACTATAAAAGAAGTAAGAAAAGTTTTTAAAATCCCTTGTAGTGTATTTAATGGGTTATCAGTAGACGGAGTTGGTAATTCATTAGGTATACTACGGGATCATGTTATGCCTTATAGAGGGGTAGGGTGTGACAAAAAATGGAGAAAATCGTTCTTCGGAACCTGTGAAAAACACTTCTTATATTCATATTCAATCATCTCAACTCCATTTGTTATAATCTCAACATTTTTCAACCATTCATTTCTCAATCATTCATCTCATTTGATCCATTTGCATCACATCAATTTACAACAATTTCTTAACAATTCCTCTATTTGTCCTTCATTCATTTCACATCATCATTAGACTCAAATCATAAATAAATTCTCACATGTGATTTATAATCACAAATTACAAGTACTTACATTAATACAAAATTATATTACATTTGTTTCAAATACACATGATAAAATAAGAGTTTAATTACAAAATTTACAAAAAAACATAAAATACAAAATGGGACCTAGTGTCCTACCAATGCACTGTAGTCTGTGAGGTGACACGGACACTATGCAGAACTGTCTGGGCCCTCTGTCCAAATCTTCAGTACCTACACGTTGCAAAAGCGACGCGCTAAGCATAAAGCTTAGTGGTGCCAATAATACAAGAAAATATAATATGCAAATAAAAATAATAATTTCCTTGCTATTATGTTCATAAGAAATGAATAATTACTAACTTATTGTTTAGTCGAGGGCTAATCATGTTTTATGATATTAACTTCTTCATGCATTTCGTTAATTATTTTCTTCATGATCTTGAGCTTCTTTGTATTTTTGTAATCATTCCTGATACTTAATTTTCGTATTTTCTTTAATAACCAGTTCAATCACAGTTATACTTTTCCATGCCCAAGTAACCTATACTGGACGACTGGACTGGATAACGGGTCGTTGGCACTGGACACCGCGGTGCCTCGGGCCGTCATACCATGGGACGCAAAACGTCAACCACGTATGCAGTCAGTATGGCTAAAAAGCCATGATATCACATAATCGGCATAAAAGCCATGAATACGGGCATAAAGCCATGAATACAGGCATAAAGCCTTTCCTTTCGCAGTACTGCTAAAACAATACCCTATTGGCATGCCAAACTATCCAAACCAATCACATTAGGCCTACTAGGGCATTTTGCATTTTTAAGTTTCACAATTTTTGAATTTCAAGTTTTCATGTCACTATTCATTTCATTAGTCAACTAAAATGTTGACTTTTGCATAAACAATAGGTACATTGGTATTAATACTCCCAACATACCACATTTTGTATTCAAAACTTGTTAGTTTTGGTCACTTTCTCAAAGCTTAGGTCATTTTGGCAAAATTGCCAATTTTTGGTTTTGGTGTCACTATTCACCTCATTGGTCAACAAAAATGTTGAATTTTGGATAGGAAATAGGTGTATTGGTTTTAACACCCCAAACATACCACATTTTGTATTTAAAACTTGTTGGTATTGGTTGCCAATACCATTTCTAAGCTTAATGCTAATTGAACCAAATTTTCAGATTTGGTGCTTCATTTTTACTGTTACATTTGTTATTTTTACAGTGGGAATTTGAGGAAATGGTAAACATGAAAGTTGTTACTTATTTTGTCTAGTTGAATTTCCGTTTTTGAATCACTCTATTTGGAGTTTTGTAGCTCAAGTTATGGCCAAAAAAGAGTTTACAATTCATGTGCACTGTTCATGCTGAGATTTTGGGTCTGGCAGATTTTGGTCCAACTTTGGTCAGTAATTTGACCAAGTTAAGTTTATAATTTGGTCTACCTTTCTTCATATGAAATGTTCTACTATGCCTTAGGTTTCCATCGGTTCAATAATCGCCTAAATCCGAGTTTTCTTGAGAGAGTTATAGTCCTCCAAACATTGCTGCTCAAATGAAAATTCTGGAAATCTCAGTACAGTAAACTTCACTTTGCTCAATGATTTGATTAGGTTTTGGTCATAATTTGGGGTAGGTTTCTTCATGAAAGTTGTTTGTCTATGTCTTAACTTGTTGCTGTAAAACTTTCAGATCAATTGACCATTTCTATAGTGAATTATGGCAAATGAACAGTTACTGTTCATTTGGTCATTTCTGCAGGGGCTGTTTGCAGGGTATCCGGATTGGGGCCAACTTTTGGTCCTCTTGCTTTGGTCTTTTAGGCATGGTTTCTCCAGCAAAAATGTGCCATTATAAGCCTAGTTTCATGTCCAATTGGCCAAACACCAATTGGACCAACACAGCCCAAGTTATGGCAGTGCAAGTGGACTGAATTTTTAGTCCCTCTGCTGCTGTCCTAGGGCAGCCTGCAACTTCACTTTGCAATCCTATTTTTCAGTCCATTTTATGGTCAAATTACCTAAGATGGTCACTAATTGACCAGTAAAATGTGCTCTAACAATTTCATAAGCCAAATCAATTTTCACTCCCCCAAAACCCTAGCTTCACCTTATGTTTTCTACAAGATGCCTTAGTTAGCATACCAATTTATTATCCTTGTGTATATGTATCTTAAACATCATTTCTAATCCACTCTAAGTCCAACAAAACCCTCATTTCTATTCCTTCAATATGGCTGCTGAAATTCATGGGATTCATACACATGGGTTTGGTTCATTTATTCCACAATTTCTTACCTATTACACATCTCTAACATGGAATTAATGTGTTTTAAATACATATGTGCACTAACCTTGAATGGAGCCACTTCTAAGACTTCAAAACTTCACTTTCTTCCTTTCTTTTTTCTGTCCAAAGCTTGCTCTAGGTGTGAGGACCAAGTTTTATGAAGGCATATAGGGGTTTCATGGTGTAATTGGCTAGGTTTTGGAGCTTGGGTGAGTGCATCAATGGAGGGAGATGGGGAGAAGTCACGTTTTGGTGAAGAAGAAGAAGAATGGCTGCTGTAATTTTTGGTTATTTGGTCTTCATTTAGTCTCTTTATTAGTTAGTCAAATGATGGCTTAATTGTGATTGGTCATAATTTATAAATGACATCATCAAGATGTCATAAATGAGTTTTTCTTTGATTTTTCTTTTCTTTTCTTCACTACTCAATTTCAATTTAATTTCTAGTAATGTTTATTCATATTTTATGTCATATTAATTATTTACTTAACTGGACAAGTCGGCCAAAAATCGTCTCTGAAGGCGAAATGACCAAAATGCCCTCTGTTTGGCTTAACGGGTCAAAATTGTCTGTACCGATTGAAAAATTTTTCTAAATATTTTCTTGGCATTTTAATGCCATAGGAATCTCAATGACCCTTCTCTGGAGTCCCAAAAATTATTTTATGAATTTTTCCCCGGGTCCAGGGCTCCTCGTTGCGAGAACCGCAACTTACCTCTGAGTTACCCCTCGCTAGGGCACCGGCTCATTTGACTTGGTTGTATTTTATTTCTAAAATTTTTACTAAATTTTTCTTATTAATATTTGAGTTAATTATGGTTCCTGACTTTAGTTTAAATATTTTTCTGGACGTTCTATTGTCCGACCGACACCGGCCACCGAATAAAGACTGCGGAGTTGCTATCGGGAGGGTGTTACAAGAGACCACTGATCGGGTGAGTCCGTCTGCAGCTTTTGCTCGATGTCCTTGTCACCTCAACTTCAGTGCATTGGTAGGACACTAGGTGTCATTTTGGCATTCTGTAATTAATTTTGATTTTCTCATATGTATTTGGATCTATGTAATGTATTTTGATGTTTATGTAAATAATGAAAGTTATGGTTATAAATGCAAAACTTGAGCATTTATTTATTGTTTGTATATGAGGAATGAATGATTGAAAAATGTTGAGAATTTGAGAAATGGAGTTGAGATGATGGAATATGAATATAGGAAGTGTTTTTCACAGGTTTCGAAGAACTGGTTTCTCCATTTTTAGCCGGTGCTCTGCCGGATTTTCTTTAAAAATTTTCGGAACCTCAAATAAATTATAATTTCAATAATGACTTAAATAAAACATATTTCACAAGCTATAATCAAAATTATTGATGAAAATTTATTAAGGTATAATAGAGTGTGCCGGTACACCGTGTGACATAGCTTGCTCGGCTACACTGTAGACGGGTAAGGGGTGTCACATTTAGTGGTATCAGAGCACGGTTTAGGCGTTTCTGGGCCTAGATTGAGTCCATACCATGCATTGCATTTGTAAGAGTCGAGGTGACACTAACGCAGATCTGTTTATCTTTCTTATTTTGAATAGGATATGGATCCTTCATCTCAGAGAGCCGTTGAGGAGGAAGTGGAGAGTCATGCTCCACCTGCAGCAGCTGAGACTGGGGGCATGAGAGAATCTGCTCCGCCAGCTCAAGCAGAGCCTGCTCAGCCTCCACAGGCCATGTTCCAACAAATGGCCGACTTCTTCAGACAAATGGCCGGGGTAATGCCAGCACCACCACCACCACCAGCTCCACAGCAGAAATCACACCTGGAAAGGCTAAGAAAGTTTGGGGCGGTGGATTTCTTTGGCAAGAGGGAAGATGACTCATTGCAAATTAAAAATTGGTTGAATGTAACAGGCAGAGTCTTAAAACAACTCCATCGCACCCAGCAGCGTAACTTAGAAGTCGCTTTGTATCCTTGTTACAAGACGATGCCTACGAATGATGGGACACTGTGTCCAGTGAAGTGCAGCCAGAAGCTGTAACTTAGGACTTCTTCCTCTCCGAATTCAAGAAGAAATATGTGGGTACTGTATACCTGGAAGAGAGAAGAATAGAGTTCATTAATCTGAGGCAGAGGCAGTTGTCAGTGGCTGAGTATGAGAAGGAATTTGTTCGATTGAGCCGCTATGGAAGGGAGATAGTCCCTAATGAAGCTGAAAGGTGCAAGAGATTTGAAGAGGGACTAAATGACAACATTAAGATCCAGCTCACTGCCATGGGAATCACAGAATTTAGCAAGCTAGTGGAAGCTGCAATAAGAGTTGAAAAAGTAAGAATCAGTGAGCAGACCAGAAGGGATAGACAGCAGAAGAGGGGCCCGGGTCAGTCTAGTTCAGCTCCTGCATTTGGGAAGAAGTTCAAGGGTCCTCCTGCACAGAGTTCAGCTCACCACGTGGTCGTGGTCGGTCTCAGGGGCCTGTGCCAGATTCACCCCTAGAGAGGTCACCCACACCATCGGTGGGCGCTCTCGAGGATGGGGTTCAGGGGACCAGCCCCAGCATCTTCTGCATGTCCACACTGCCTGAAGTGGCATAAGGGGGAGTGTTGGAGAGTGACTGGTGCCTGCTTAAGATGTGGGTCAACAGAGCATCAGTTGAGAAACTGTCCGCTCAGAACTACTACAACTGCTCCAACACAAGCAGACAGACCTTCTCCTGCACCACAGAGGGGTAGAAAATCGGGTAAATCTGAGGCTGTTGGACCATCACAGAGGCCTGCATCTGAGCCAGCAGAGAGTCCTGACAGTAGACCACCAGCAAGGGCTTATGCTATTAGAGCTCAGGAGGAGCAAGATGCCCCAGACGTCATCAGGGGTACGTTATTCCTCTATACTACACCTGTGCATGCATTGGTAGATCCAGGATCTACTCATTTCTACATTTGCATCAACCTACCCGTAGAAAGGGGGATACTGGTAGGGGAAAGTGACCAAGACATTCTGGTCACTAATCCATTGGGCCACAGTGTGGTAGTGAACAAAGTGTACAAGGGTTGCCCATTAAGGATTCAGGGGTATGAATTCTTGGCAGACTTAATTGAGTTGCCTTTCCATGAGTTTGACGTGATATTGGGAATGGACTGGTTGTCACGTCATCAGGCAATAGTTGATTGCAAATTGAAGAGAATTTCTCTAAAAACTTCAGAGGGTAATGAGATCACAGTTGTGGGGGAAAGGACAGATTTCTTGTCCAATGTCATCTCAGCCACAGTTGCAAGAAGAATAATGAGAAGAGGCTGTGAAGCCTACCTAGCACATGTGGTGGATACTAGGCAGGCTAAGCCAAACCTGAGTAACATACCCACAGTAAGGGACTTCCTAGAGGTATTTCCTGAAGAATTGCCTGGTTTGCCACCAGAAAGGGAAGTTGAATTTGCTATTGAGACACTGCCGGGTACAGCACCCATTTCCATTGCTCCTTATAGGATGGCACCCACTGAATTGAGGGAGTTGAAAACTCAATTGCAAGAGTTGCTGGATAAGGGGTTCATACGCCCCAGTGTGTCACCATGGGGAGCTCCAGTGCTGTTTGTGAAAAAGAAGGATGGGACTTTGAGGTTATGTATTGATTACCGGCAGTTGAATAAAGTGACAGTTAAGAACAAATATCCGTTGCCTAGAATTGATGATCTGTTTGATCAGTTGAAGGGAGCAGGAGTATTTTCTAAGATTGATCTCAGATCAGGGTATCATCAGTTGAGGGTGAAGGATGTAGATGTGCCCAAGACTGCATTCAGGACCCGGTATGGGCATTATGAGTTTCTGGTGATGCCCTTTGGCCTAACAAATGCACCAGCGGCATTTATGGACCTTATGAACCGTATCTTCCATCCATACCTAGATCGGTTCGTAGTGGTCTTTATTGATGATATTTTGGTGTATTCCAAGACCAATGAAGAACATGATGAGCATTTGAGGATTGTTTTGCAAACCCTGAAGGAAAAGAAGCTGTATGCTAAGTTGTCCAAGTGTGACTTTTGGCTGAATGAGATTGCATTCCTTGGACACATAGTGTCAGCTGATGGGATTAGGGTGGATCCCAAGAAAATAGAAGCAGTGATGGAATGGAAGCCTCCCAGGAATACAACTGAGGTCAGAAGCTTTTTGGGGCTAGCTGGGTATTACAGGAGATTTGTGAAGGGATTTTCCCTAATAGCTGCTCCAATGACCAAGTTGTTACACAAGAATGTCAAATTTGACTGGAATGACAAGTGTCAGACCAGTTTTGAGAAGTTGAAGGCTATGTTGACAGAGGCACCCGTATTAACACAACCAGTGTCAGGAAAGGACTTCGTGGTCTACAGTGATGCCTCTCATAATGGGTTAGGGTGTGTATTGATGCAAGAGGGGAAGGTGGTCGCCTATGCTTCCAGGCAGTTAAGGCCACATGAACAGAACTACCCTACCCATGATCTAGAGCTTGCAGCAATTATCTTCGCACTGAAGATATGGAGGCATTACTTGTATGGTGAAAAGTGCTACATTTACACAGACCACAAGAGTCTAAAATATTTGCCAACTCAGAGGGAGCTCAACCTTAGACAGAGGCGATGGATTGAGTTCCTGAAGGATTATGACTGTGTAATTGACTACCATCCTGGGAAGGCAAATGTAGTTGCTGATGCTTTGAGCAGAAAATCCATGACAGCCTTGAGATCATTGAATGCCCGTCTATCTTTGATTCGAGATGGAGCTATTTTGGCTGAGTTGCAAGTGAGGCCAAACCTGCTACAGCAGATTTTAGATGGGCAAAAGGCAGATGAAAAGTTAATGGCCATTATGAGCAAGATCTCAGAGGGAAAAGTAACTGATTATGGGGTGAAAGCAGATGGGTGCCTGTACTACAAAGGAAGACTGTGTGTACCAGATGATGGGGAATTGAAAGCTAGTATTCTAAAAGAGGCACACACTAGTGTATATGCTATGCACCCAGGAAGTACAAAGATGTATCATGACCTGAAGCTTCAGTATTGGTGGCCTAGTATGAAGAAGGACATAGCTGACTATGTGACTAAATGCTTGACATGTCAGCAAGTCAAGGCAGAACATCAAGTTCCATCGGGTTTGCTACAGCCTATACGCATACCTGAATGGAAATGGGATCGGGTCACCATGGATTTTGTAAGTGGTCTACCTCTCACCCAGAAGAAACATGATGCAGCATGGGTGATAGTGGACAGATTGACCAAGTCAGCACACTTTGTGCCAATTAGGACTGACTACTCACTGGAGAAGTTAGCAGAATTGTATATCAGTGAGATAGTTAGACTACATGGAATTCCACTTTCCATCATATCTGATCGAGACCTAAGGTTTACATCAAGATTTTGGAAGAAGTTGCATGAGTCCTTGGGTACACAACTCCACTTCAGCACAGCTTTCCATCCTCAGACGGATGGGCAATCAGAAAGAGTAATCCAGGTCCTTGAGGATATGCTGAGGAGTTGTGTCATTGAGTTTGAGGGAAGTTGGGATAGATACCTCCCACTGGCAGAATTTGCATACAACAATAGCTACCAAGCTAGTGTCCAAATGGCCCCATATGAAGCACTGTATGGGAGAAAATGTAGAACTCCAGTGTGTTGGACTGAATTGGGCGAAGACAAACTGGTAGGGCCAGACCTGATGAAACAGACTGAGGAGAAAGGGAAACTAATCAAAGCCAACTTGAAGGTTGCCTCAGACAGACAGAAATCTTATGCCGACCTGAAGAGAAAAGAAATAGAATATGTGGTTGGCGACAAAGTGTTCCTCAAGGTGTCACCGTGGAAAAAGGTGTTGAGGTTTGGAAGAAAAGGTAAGTTGAGCCCTAGGTTTATTGGCTCATATGAAGTCATTGAACGTGTGGGACCAGTGGCCTATAGGCTAGCTTTACCACAAGAGCTAGACAAGATCCACAATGTGTTCCACGTGTCCATGCTCAGAAGATACTGCTCAGATCCTTCACATGTCATCTCCAGGGAAGAAATTGAAATACAGCTGGATTTGACATATGAAGAAGAACCTCGACGGATCCTGGCTCGGGAAGTAAAAGAATTGAGGAACAAGCAGATTCCATTGGTGAAAGTGCTTTGGAGGCACCACAACACCGAGGAGGCAACTTGGGAAAGTGAAGAGACGATGAGGCAACAGTTCCCTAAGCTGTTTGCATCAGGTAAATTTCGAGGACGAAATTTAAATTAGAGGGGAAGAGTTGTAACGCCCTCCCGATAACCACTCCGTACATCCTACTGTTCCGGTGACCGGTGTCGGTCCGGACAGCTAGAATGTCCGGAAAAATATTTAAACTAAAGTCAGGAACCATAATTAACTCAAATATTAATAAGAAAAATTTAGTAAAAATTTTAGAAATAAAATACAACCAAGTTAAACGAGCCGGTGCCCTAGCGATGGGTAACGAGAGGGAAGTTGCGATTCTCGCAACGAGGAGCCCTAGACCCGGGGGAAAAATTATAAAATAATTTTTGGGACTCCAGAGAAGGGTTATTGAGGTTCCCATGGCATTAGAATGCCAAGAAAATACCTAGAAAAATTTTTCAATCGGTACAGACAATTTTGACCCGTTAAGCCAAACGGAGGGCATTTTGGTCATTTCGCCTTCAGAGGCGATTTTTGGCCGACTTGTCCAGTTAAGTAAATAATTAATATGACATAAATTATGAAGAAATATTACTAGAAATTAAATTGAAATTGAGTAGTGATGAAAAGAAAAGAAAAATCAAGAATAGCTCATTTATGACATCTTGATGATGTCATTTATGAACTATGACCAATCACAATTAATCTACCATTTGACTAAACTATTAAAAGACATGAAAGAAGACCAAAATAAGAAAGAAATTGCAGCAGCCACCCTCCCCAAAAGACCAGCCAAAACTCACCTCCATAGCCACCTCCATTCAAGCTTTTTCAAGCTTTAGATTTCCATCATTTCCACCATATTTCCCTAACCCCTCTTCATTAAAACTTTACCCCACACCTTAAACAAGCTCTTGGCAGCCAACAAGAGGAAGGAAATTGAAGTTTGGGGCTTGGAAAAATTCTGCCACTTGAGGTTAGTGCACCTATATCCATTAAACTCTTTATTTTCATGGTTTGGGACTTGAAACTTAGTGAGAATTGTGATTTAAATGAACATAAACCTATGTGTTGAGCTTGTGAATTTCGGCTGCCCTAGCTATGGAATAGGAGGGAGTGTTTTTATGAGCTTGAAGTGAATTAGAGTTATGTTGGAAGTTTATAAATACAAGAACAATGATTAAAATCTAACTAAGACATATTGTATAAAAACATGGATTTGAATTAGGGTTTTCTGAGCAAAATGTAAACTTGGTTTAGGAAATTATTAGAGAGCATTTTAATGGTCAATTAGTGACCATTTTAGGTAATTTGACCAACAAATGGACTGAAGAATGGGATTCCAAAGTGAGGTTGCAGGCTGCCCTAGGACAACAGCATAGGGACTGAAATTTCAGTCCACTTGCACTGCCATAACTTGGGCTGTGTTAGTCCAATTGGTGTTTGGCCAATTGGACATGAAACTAGGCTTATAATGGCACATTTTTGCTGAAGAAACCATGCCCGAAAGACCAAAGAAAGAGGACCAAAACTTGGCCCCAATCCGGATACCCTGCAACTGGTTCTGCAGAATTGACCAAATGAACAGTAACTGTTCATTTGGCCATAACTCACTGTAGATATGGTCAATTGACCTGAAATTTTTACAGCAACAAATTAGGACATAGACAAACAACTTTCATGAAGGAACCTACCCCAAATTATGGCCAGAACCTAACCCAAATGGTAGTGGAAGTTACTGTTCCTATTACTGTAGATATGGTATTTTCTGCAGAATGGGAATCCGGCCAGCTGTGGTTTGTGGATCATATCTGGAGCTACAAAACTCCAAATGGAGTGATTCAAAAAAATAATTTTAACTAGACAAAATAAGGAACAACTTTCATGTTCTACATTTCTTCAAATTCCTACAGTAACAGTATCCAATGGAATAGTGAAGTTGACTCACCAAAACTGAAAATTCTGCTTGTGTGGGTTTACACTTTGAAATGGTATTAACACTTAATGCCAACAAGTTTTAAACACCAAATGTGGTATGTTGGGAGTGCCAAAGTCAATGTACATATTTTCTATCCAAAAGTCAACATTTTTGTTGACCAATGAGGTGAATAGTAACACCAAAACATGAAATTCACAAATTGAAGAATTTAAAAGTTTCAAATGCCCTAGTATACCTAACAGGATTGGTTTGGATAGTTTGGCATGCCAATAGGGTTCGATTAGCAAGATCGCACATGGCAATATGCCATTCTGTGATTTCATGGCTTTTAGCCATTCTGACTTTGTATTGAGACTTGGCCTTGTGCCTGATATTATTTACAGCTTGTTAGCTGTTCTGTTGCACACCGGGAGATGCATATGTGACCGATGGTGTGACGGCCCGAGGTACTAGGTACCCAAAGGCGCTTACCCGTTATCCATCCAATGCCTAGTGTAGGTTACTTGGGGCAACCAAATGAATAAAAGTGAACAACGTTAATGAAATCACGAATGTACCAATACCAAACAAAGAAAGCATACACATTCCATACACATTTATTTTCTTGCTATTTTCTTCTATTATATTATTGCACCACTAAGCATCATTGCTTAGCGCGTTGCTTTTGCCACGCGTAGGTACTGGAGATCCCGATCGTGAGCCCAGTATGTGACACCCCTTACCCGACTACAGTGTAGCCGAGCAAGTTATGCCACTCAGTGTGCCGGAGCACTCTATTTTATCTTAATTCATTTTTATCATAGTTTTGAATATAACTTGTGAAATATAATTCATTTTAAGCCATTTATCGAAATTATTATTTATTTGAGGTTCCGAAAATTTTATAGAAAATCCGGCAGAGTACCGGCTAAAAATGGAGAAAATTGTTCTTCGGAACCTGTGAAAAACACTTCTTATATTCATATTCAATCATCTCAACTCCATTTGTTATAATCTCAACATTTTTCAACCATTCATTTCTCAATCATTCATCTCATTTGATCCATTTGCATCACATCAATTTACAACAATTTCTTAAAAATTCCTCTATTTGTCCTTCATTCATTTCACATCATCATTAGACTCAAATCATAAATAAATTCTCACATGTGATTTATAATCACAAATTACAAGTACTTACATTAATACAAAATTATATTACATTTGTTTCAAATACACATGATAAAATAAGAGTTTAATTACAAAATTTACAAAAAAACATAAAATACAAAATGGGACCTAGTGTCCTACCAATGCACTGTAGTCTGTGAGGTGACACGGACACTATGCAGAACTGTCTGGGCCCTCTGTCCAAATCTTCAGTACCTACACGTTGCAAAAGCGACGCGCTAAGCATAAAGCTTAGTGGTGCCAATAATACAAGAAAATATAATATGCAAATAAAAATAATAATTTCCTTGCTATTATGTTCATAAGAAATGAATAATTACTAACTTATTGTTTAGTCGAGGGCTAATCATGTTTTATGATATTAACTTCTTCATGCATTTCGTTAATTATTTTCTTCATGATCTTGAGCTTCTTTGTATTTTTGTAATCATTCCTGATACTTAATTTTCGTATTTTCTTTAATAACCAGTTCAATCACAGTTATACTTTTCAATGCCCAAGTAACCTATACCGACGATCGATCGATAACGGGTCGCTGGCACCGACACCGTGGTGCCTCGCCGTCATACCATGGGACGCAAAACGCCAACCACGTATCACGTAAGATGGCTAAAAAGCCATGATATCACATAATCGGCATAAAAGCCATGAATACGGGCATAAAGCCATGAATACAGCATAAAGCCTTTCCTTTCGCGATCGCTAAAACAATACCCTATTGGCATGCCAAACTATCCAAACCAATCACATTAGGCCTACTAGGGCATTTTGCATTTTTAAGTTTCACAATTTTTGAATTTCAAGTTTTCATGTCACTATTCATTTCATTAGTCAACTAAAATGTTAACTTTTGCATAAACAATAGGTACATTGGTTTTAATACTCCCAACATACCACATTTTGTATTCAAAACTTGTTAGTTTTGGTCACTTTCTCAAAGCTTAGGTCATTTTGGCAAAATTACCAATTTTTGGTTTTGGTGTCACTATTCACCTCATTGGTCAACAAAAATGTTGACTTTTGGATAGGAAATAGGTGTATTGGTTTTAACACCCCAAACATACCACATTTTGTATTTAAAACTTGTTGGTATTGGTTGCCAATACCATTTCTAAGCTTAATGCTAATTGAACCAAATTTTTAGATTTGGTGCTTCATTTTTTCTGTTACATTTGTTATTTTTACAGTGGGAATTTGAGGAAATGGTAAACATGAAAGTTGTTTCTTATTTTGTCTAGTTGAATTTCCTTTTTTGAATCACTCCATTTGGAGTTTTGTAGCTCAAGTTATGGCCAAAAAAGTGTTTACAGTTCATGTGCACTGTTCATGCTGAGATTTTGGGTCTAGCAGATTTTGGTCCAACTTTGGTCAGTAATTTGACCAAGTTAAGTTTATAATTTGGTCTACCTTTCTTCATATGAAATGTTCTACTAAGCCTTAGGTTTCCATCGGTTCAATAATCGCCTAAATCCGAGTTTTCTAGAGAAAGTTATAGTCCTCCAAACATTGCTGCTCAAATGAAAATTCTGGAAATCTCAGTACAGTAAACTTCACTTTGCTCAATGATTTGATTAGGTTCTGGTCATAATTTGGGGTAGGTTTCTTCATGAAAGTTGTTTGTCTATGTATTAACTTGTTGCTGTAAAACTTTCAGATCAATTGACCATTTCTACAGTGAATTATGGCCAAATGAACAGTTACTGTTCATTTGGTCATTTCTGCAGGGGCTGTTTGCAGGGTATCCGGATTGGGGCCAACTTTTGGTCCTCTTGCTTTGGTCTTTTGGGCATGGTTTCTTCAGCAAAAATGTGCCATTATAAGCCTAGTTTCATGTCCAATTGGCCAAACACCAATTGGACCAACACAGCCCAAGTTATGGCAGTGCAAGTGGACTGAATTTTTAGTCCCTCTGCTGTTGTCCTAGGGCAGCCTGCAACTTCACTTTGCAATCCTATTTTTCAGTCCATTTTATGGTCAAATTACCTAAGATGGTCACTAATTGACCAGTAAAATGTGCTCTAACAATTTCATAAGCCAAATCAATTTTCACTCCCCCAAAACCCTAGCTTCACCTTATGTTTTCTACAAGATGCCTTAGTTAGCATACCAATTTATTATCCTTGTGTATATGTATCTTAAACATCATTTCTAATCCACTCTAAGTCCAACAAAACCCTCATTTCTATTCCTTCAATATGGCTACCGAAATTCATGGGATTCATACACATGGGTTTGGTTCATTTATTCCACAATTTCTTACCTATTACACATCTCTAACATGGAATTAATGTGTTTTAAATACATATGTGCACTAACCTTGAATGGAGCCACTTCTAAGACTTCAAAACTTCACTTTCTTCCTTTCTTTTTTCTGTCCAAAGCTTGCTCTAGGTGTGAGGACCAAGTTTTATGAAGGCATATAGGGGTTTTATGGTGTAATTGGCTAGGTTTTGGAGCTTGGGTGAGTGCATCAATGGAGGGAGATGGGGAGAAGTCACGTTTTGGTGAAGAAGAAGAAGAATGGCTGCTGTAATTTTTGGTTATTTGGTCTTCATTTAGTCTCTTTATTAGTTAGTCAAATGATGGCTTAATTGTGATTAGTCATAATTTATAAATGACATCATCAAGATGTCATAAATGAGCTTTTCTTTGATTTTTCTTTTCTTTTCTTCACTACTCAATTTCAATTTAATTTCTAGTAATGTTTATTCATATTTTATGTCATATTAATTATTTACTTAACTGGACAAGTCGGCCAAAAATCGTCTCTGAAGGCGAAATGACCAAAATGCCCTCCGTTTGGCTTAACGGGTCAAAATTGTCTGTACCGATTGAAAAATTTTTCTAAATATTTTCTTGGCATTCTAATGCCATAGAAATCTCAATGACCCTTCTCTGGAGTCCCAAAAATTATTTTATGAATTTTTCCCCGGGTCCAGGGCTCCTCGTTGCGAGAACCGCAACTTACCTCTGAGTTACCCCTCGCTAGGGCACCGGCTCATTTGACTTGGTTGTATTTTATTTCTAAAATTTTTACTAAATTTTTCTTATTAATATTTGAGTTAATTATGGTTCCTGACTTTAGTTTAAATATTTTTCCGGACGTTCTAGCTGTCAGGACCGACACCGGTCACCGGAACAGTAGACTGTACGGAGTTGCTATCGGGAGGGTGTTACACAGTAGACCACAGACTGGGTGAGTCCGTCCTGCAGTTTTGCTCAGTGTCCTTGTCACCTCAACTTCTGGAGTGCATTGGTAGGACACTAGGTGTCATTTTGGCATTCTGTAATTAATTTTGATTTTCTCATATGTATTTGGATCTATGTAATGTATTTTGATGTTTATGTAAATAATGAAAGTTATGGTTATAAATGCAAAACTTGAGCATTTATTTATTGTTTGTATATGAGGAATGAATGATTGAAAAATGTTGAGAATTTGATAAATGGAGTTGAGATGATGGAATATGAATATAGGAAGTGTTTTTCACAGGTTCCGAAGAACTGGTTTCTCCATTTTTAGCCGGTACTCTGCCGGATTTTCTTTAAAAATTTTCGGAACCTCAAATAAATTATAATTTCAATAATGACTTAAATAAAACATATTTCACAAGCTATAATCAAAATTATTGATGAAAATTTATTAAGGTATAATAGAGTGTGCCGGTACACCGTGTGACATAGCTTGCTCGATCTCACTGTAGACGGGTAAGGGGTGTCACATTTAGCGGTATCAGAGCACGGTTTAGGCGTTTCTGGGCCTAGATTGAGTCCATACCATGCATTGCATTTGTAAGAGTCGAGGTGACACTAACGCAGATCTGTTTATCTTTCTTATTTTGAATAGGATATGGATCCTTCATCTCAGAGAGCCGTTGAGGAGGAAGTGGAGAGTCATGCTCCACTGCGGCAGGTGAGGCGGGGGCATGAGAGAATGCGCTCGCCACTCAAGCGAGCACTGCTCGGCCTCCACGAGCCATGTTCCAACAAATGGCCGACTTCTTGGACAAATGGCCGGGTAATGCCGGCATTACCACCACCACGACTCCACGGAAATCACACTGGAAAGGCTAAGAAAGTTTGGGCGGTGGATTTCTTGGCAAGAGGAAGATGACTCATTGCGTAGAAAATTGGTTGAACAGAGCAGGCGAGTCTTAAAACAACTCCACTGCACCCAGGCGAACTTTGAAGCTGTTGTATCCTTGTTACAAGACGATGCCTACGAATGGTGGGACAACGTGTCGATGAAGTGCAGCGAAGTCGTAACTTGGGACTTCTTCCTCTCGAATTCAAGAAGAAATATGTGGATACTGTATACGGAAGAGAGAAGAAGAGAGTTCATTAATCTGAGGCAGAGGCAGTTGTGAGTGGCCGAGTATGAGAAGGAATTTGTTCGATTGAGCCGCTATGGAAGGGAGATAGTCCCAAATGAAGCTGAAAGGTGCAAGATATTTGAAGAGGGACTAAATGACAACATTAAGATCCAGCTCACTGCCATGGGAATCACAGAATTTAGCAAGCTAGTGGAAGCTGCAATAAGAGTTGAAAAAGTAAGAATCAGTGAGCGGACTGGAAGGATAGGCGAGAAGAGGGGCAGGTCGGTCTAGTTCGGCTCACGCATTTGGGAAGAAGTTCAAGGGTCCTCTGCACAGAGTTCAGCTCAGCCACGAGTCGAGTCGGTCTCAGGGCCCGGAGCCACGATTCACTCCTAGGAGGTCGGTCCACACCATCGGTGGGCAGCTCTCGAGGATGGGGTTGAGGACCAGCCCGGCATCTTACGCATGTCCACACACTGAAGTGGCATAAGAAGTGTTGGAGAGTGGCTGGTGCTGCTTAAGATGTGGGTCAACAGAGCATCGGTTGAGCTGTCGCTCAGAACTACTACAAGTTGCTCCAACACAAGCGACAGACCTTCTCACGCACCACGAGAGGGTAGAAAATCGGGTAAATCGAAATTTGGACCATCACGAGGCTGCATCTGAGCGGCAGAGAGTCTGACGGTAGACCACCAGCAGGGCTTATGCTATTAGAGCTCGGGAGGAGCAAGATGCCCTGGCGTCATCGAGTGCGTTATTCCTCTATACTACACTGTGCATGCATTGGTAGATCCAGGATCTACTCATTCCTACATTTGCATCAACCTACCCGTAGAAAGGGGATCTTGGTAGGGAAAGTGACCAAGACATTACGGTCACTAATCCATTGGGCCTGCAGTGTGGTAGTGAACAAAGTGTACAAGGGTTGCCCATTAAGGATTCAGGGTATGAATTCTTGGCGGACTTAATTGAGTTGCCTTTCCATGAGTTTGGCGTGATATTGGGAATGGGTGGTTGTCACGTCATCGGGCAATAGTTGATTGCAAATTGAAGAGAATTTCTCTAAAAACTTGAGGGTAATGAGATCACGATTGTGGGAAAGGATGATTTCTTGTCCAATGTCATCTCAACCAGTTGCAAGAAGAATAATGAGAAGAGGTGTGAAGCCTACCTAGCACATGTGGTGGATACTAGGCGAGCTAAGCCAAACTGAGTAACATACCCACGATGAGGACTTCCTAGAGGTATTTCTGAAGAATTGCACAGTTTTCCACGAGAAAGGGAAGTTGAATTTGCTATTGAGACAACTGCAGAGTCTGACACCCATTTCCATTGCTCCTTATAGGATGGCACCCATCGAATTGAGGAGTTGAAAACTCAATTGCAAGGATTCTTTGGATAAGGGGTTCATATGCCCGATGTGTCACCATGGGGAGCTCGGTCTTGTTTGTGAAAAGAAGGATGGGACTTTGAGGTTATGTATTGATTACCTGGTTGAATAAAGTGTGATTAAGAACAAATATCCGTTGCCTAGAATTGATGATCTGTTTGATCGGTTGAAGGAAGCAGGAGTATTTTCTAAGATTGATCTCGATCGGGGTATCATCGATTGAGAGTGAAGGATGTAGATGTGCCCAAGGCGCATTCAGGACCGGTATGGGCATTATGAGTTTCGTGATGCCCTTTGGCCTAACAAATGCACCAGCGGCATTTATGGACCTTATGAACCGTATCTTCCATCCATACCTAGATCGGTTCGTAGTGGTCTTTATTGATGATATTTTGGTGTATTCCAAGACCAATGAAGAACATGATGAGCATTTGAGGATTGTTTTGCAAACCCTGAAGGAAAAGAAGCTGTGTGCTAAGTTGTCCAAGTGTGACTTTTGGCTGAATGAGATTGCATTCCTTAGACACATAGTGTCAGCTGATGGGATTAGGGTGGATCCCAAGAAAATAGAAGCAGTGATGGAATGGAAGCCTCCCAGGAATACAACTGAGGTCAGAAGCTTTTTGGGGCTAGCTGGGTATTACAGGAGATTTGTGAAGGGATTTTCCCTAATAGCTGCTCCAATGACCAAGTTGTTACACAAGAATGTCAAATTTGACTGGAATGACAAGTGTCAGACCAGTTTTGAGAAGTTGAAGGCTATGTTGACAGAGGCACCCGTATTAACACAACCAGTGTCAGGAAAGGACTTCGTGGTCTACAGTGATGCCTCTCATAATGGGTTAGGGTGTGTATTGATGCAAGAGGGGAAGGTGGTCGCCTATGCTTCCAGGCAGTTAAGGCCACATGAACAGAACTACCCTACCCATGATCTAGAGCTTGCAGCAATTATCTTCGCACTGAAGATATGGAGGCATTACTTGTATGGTGAAAAGTGCTACATTTACACAGACCACAAGAGTCTAAAATATTTGCCAACTCAGAGGGAGCTCAACCTTAGACAGAGGCGATGGATTGAGTTCCTGAAGGATTATGACTGTGTAATTGACTACCATCCTGGGAAGGCAAATGTAGTTGCTGATGCTTTGAGCAGAAAATCCATGACAGCCTTGAGATCATTGAATGCCCGTCTATCTTTGATTCGAGATGGAGCTATTTTGGCTGAATTACAAGTGAGGCCAAACACCTCTGACAGATTTTAGATGGGCAAAGCGGATGAAAAGTTAATGGCCATTATGAGCAAGATCTCGGAGGAAAAATGGCGATTATGGGGTGAAAGCGGATGGGTGCTGTACTACAAAGGAAGGCTGTGTACGGATGATGGGAATTGAAAGCTAGTATTCTAAAAGAGGCACACACTAGTGTATATGCTATGCACCGGGAAGTACAAAGATGTATCATGACACAGAAGCTTGATATTGGTGGCCTAGTATGAAGAAGGACATATGACTATGTGACTAAATGCTTGACATGTCGGCAAGTCAAGCGAGAACATCAAGTTCCATCGGGTTTGCTACAGCCTATACGCATACCTGAATGGAAATGGGATCGGGTCACCATGGATTTTGTAAGTGGTCTACCTCTCACCCAGAAGAAACATGATGCAGCATGGGTGATAGTGGACAGATTGACCAAGTCAGCACACTTTGTGCCAGTTAGGACTGACTACTCACTGGAGAAGTTAGCAGAATTGTATATCAGTGAGATAGTTAGACTACATGGAATTCCACTTTCCATCATATCTGATCGAGACCCAAGGTTTACATCAAGATTTTGGAAGAAGTTGCATGAGTCCTTGGGTACACAACTCCACTTCAGCACAGCTTTCCATCCTCAGACGGATGGGCAATCAGAAAGAGTAATCCAAGTCCTTGAGGATATGCTAAGGAGTTGTGTCATTGAGTTTGAGGGAAGTTGGGATAGATGCCTCCCACTGGCAGAATTTGCATACAACAATAGCTACCAAGCTAGTATCCAAATGGCCCCATATGAAGCACTGTATGGGAGAAAATGTAGAACTCCAGGTGTCTTTGGGTGAATTGGCGAACAAGCGGTAGGGCGGACACGATGAAACAGGTCGAGGAGAAAGTGAAACTAATCAAAGCCAACTTGAAGGTTGCCTCAGACAGACAGAAATCTTATGCCGACCTGAAGAGAAAAGAAATAGAATATGTGGTTGGCGACAAAGTGTTCCTCAAGGTGTCACCGTGGAAAAAGGTGTTGAGGTTTGGAAGAAAAGGTAAGTTGAGCCCTAGGTTTATTGGCTCATATGAAGTCATTGAACGTGTGGGACCAGTGGCCTATAGGCTAGCTTTACCACAAGAGCTGGACAAGATCCACAATGTGTTCCACGTGTCCATGCTCAGAAGATACCGCTCAGATCCTTCACATGTCATCTCCAGGGAAGAAATTGAAATACAGCTGGATTTGACAAATGAAGAAGAACCTCGACGGATCCTGGCTCGGGAAGTAAAAGAATTGAGGAACAAGCAGATTCCATTGGTGAAAGTGCTTTGGAGGCACCACAACACCGAGGGAGCAACTTGGGAAAGTGAAGAGACGATGAGGCAACAGTTCCCTCAACTGTTTGCATCAGCTAAATTTCGAGGACGAAAATTAAATTAGAGGGGAAGAGTTGTAACGCCCTCCCGATAACCACTCCGTACATCCTCTTATTCGGTGACGGTGTTGGTCGGGGACTAGAATGTCCGGAAAAATATTTAAACTAAAGTCAGGAACCATAATTAACTCAAATATTAATAAGAAAAATTTAGTAAAAATTTTAGAAATAAAATACAACCAAGTTAAACGAGCCGGTGCCCTAGCGATGGGTAACGAGAGGGAAGTTGCGATTCTCGCAACGAGGAGCCCTAGACCCGGGGGAAAAATTATAAAATAATTTTTGGGACTCCAGAGAAGGGTTATTGAGGTTCCCATGGCATTAGAATGCCAAGAAAATACCTAGAAAAATTTTTCAATCGGTACAGACAATTTTGACCCGTTAAGCCAAACGGAGGGCATTTTGGTCATTTCGCCTTCAGAGGCGATTTTTGGCCGACTTGTCCAGTTAAGTAAATAATTAATATGACATAAATTATGAAGAAATATTACTAGAAATTAAATTGAAATTGAGTAGTGATGAAAAGAAAAGAAAAATCAAGAATAGCTCATTTATGACATCTTGATGATGTCATTTATGAACTATGACCAATCACAATTAATCTACCATTTGACTAAACTATTAAAAGACATGAAAGAAGACCAAAATAAGAAAGAAATTGCAGCAGCCACCCTCCCCAAAAGACCAGCCGAAACTCACCTCCATAGCCACCTCCATTCAAGCTTTTTCAAGCTTTAGATTTCCATCATTTCCACCATATTTCCCTAACCCCTCTTCATTAAAACTTTACCCCACACCTTAAACAAACTCTTAGCAGCCAACAAGAGGAAGGAAATTGAAGTTTGGGGCTTGGAAAAATTCTGCCACTTGAGGTTAGTGCACCTATATCCATTAAACTCTTTATTTTCATGGTTTGGGACTTGAAACTTAGTGAGAATTGTGATTTAAATGAACATAAACCTATGTGTTTGAGCTTGTGAATTTCGGCTGCCCTAGCTATGGAATAGGAGGGAGTGTTTTTATGAGCTTGAAGTGAATTAGAGTTATGTTGGAAGTTTATAAATACAAGAACAATGATTAAAAATCTAACTAAGACATATTGTATAAAAACATGGATTTGAATTAGGGTTTTGTGAGCAAAATGTAAACTTGGTTTAGGAAATTATTAGAGAGCATTTTAATGGTCAATTAGTGACCATTTTAGGTAATTTGACCAACAAATGGACTGAAGAATGGGATTCCAAAGTGAGGTTGCAGGCTGCCCTAGGACAGCAGCATAGGGACTGAAATTTCAGTCCACTTGCACTGCCATAACTTGGGCTGTGTTAGTCCAATTGGTGTTTGGCCAATTGGACATGAAACTAGGCTTATAATGTCACATTTTTGCTGAAGAAACCATGCCCGAAAGACCAAAGCAAGAGGACCAAAACTTGGCCCCAATCCGGATACCCTGCAACTGGTTCTGCAGAATTGACCAAATGAACAGTAACTGTTCATTTGGCCATAACTCACTGTAGATATGGTCAATTGACCTGAAATTTTTACAGCAACAAATTAGGACATAGACAAACAACTTTCATGAAGGAACCTACCCCAAATTATGGCCAGAACCTAACCCAAATGGTAGTGGAAGTTACTGTTCCTGTTACTGTAGATATGGTATTTTCTGCAGAATGGGAATCCGGCCAGCTGTGGTTTGTGGATCATATCTGGAGCTACAAAACTCCAAATGGAGTGATTCAAAAAAAGAATTTCAACTAGACAAAATAAGGAACAACTTTCATGTTCTACATTTCTTCAAATTCCCACAGTAACAGTATCCAATGGAACAGTGAAGTTGACTCACCAAAACTGAAAATTCTGCTTGTGTGGGTTTACACTTTGAAATGGTATTAACACTTAATGCCAACAAGTTTTAAACACCAAATGTGGTATGTTGGGAGTGCCAAAGTCAATGTACATATTTTCTATCCAAAAGTCAACATTTTTGTTGACCAATGAGGTGAATAGTAACACCAAAACATGAAATTCACAAATTGAAGAATTTAAAAGTTTCAAATGCCCTAGTATACCTAACAAGATTGGTTTGGATAGTTTGGCATGCCAATAGGATTCAGTTAGCTGTACTGCACATGGCAATATGCCATTCTGTGATTTCATGGCTTTTAGCCATTCTGACTTTGTATTGAGACTTGGCCTTGTGCCTGATATTATTCTGACTTGTTATTGTTACATTTGCCTGCCGGAGATGCATATGTGACCGATGGTGTGACGGCCGAGGTACTAGGTACCCGGTGCGGTTTACCCGTTATCGATCCGATCGTCTAGTGTAGGTTACTTGGGGCAACCAAATGAATAAAAGTGAACAACGTTAATGAAATCACGAATGTACCAATACCAAACAAAGAAAGCATACACATTCCATACACATTTATTTTCTTGCTATTTTCTTCTATTATATTATTGCACCACTAAGCATCATTGCTTAGCGCGTTGCTTTTGCCACGCGTAGGTACTGGAGATCCCGATCGTGAGCCTAGTAGACCACAGACTGGGTGAGTCCGTCCTGCAGTTCTGCTCAGTGTCCTTGTCACCTCAACTTCTGCAGTGCATTGGTAGCACACTAGGTGTCATTTTGGCATTCTGTAATTAATTTTGATTTTCTCATATGTATTTGGATCTATGTATTGTATTTTGATGTTTATGTAAATAATGAAAGTTATGGTTATAAATGCAAAACTTGAGCATTTATTTATTGTTCGTATATGAGGAATGAATGATTGAAAAATGTTGAGAATTTGATAAATGGAGTTGAGATGATGGAATATGAATATAGGAAGTGTTTTTCACAGGTTCCGAAGAATTGGTTTCTCCATTTTTAGCCGGTACTCTGCCGGATTTTCTTTAAAAATTTTCGGAACCTCAAATAAATTATAATTTCAATAATGACTTAAATAAAACATATTTCACAAGCTATAATCAAAATTATTGATGAAAATTTATTAAGGTATAATAGAGTGCGCCGGTACACCGTGTGACATAGCTTGCTCGGCTACACTGTAGACGGGTAAGGGTTGTCACACAAGGTTTCTTCATCACAGTTGTATTATGTGTCTAGTTTCACCTCTAATTATCCTTTCACCAATTGGAGCAACATAGCTCAAGATATAACCCCATGAACACACTGGACTCAAAGGGTCCAGAGTTCAAACCATGAGGTAGCCTAACCATTCGCCTATTTAATGTCACAATTCACTCCAAATTTAGTTTAAACTACACTAAATGGTCATTAATTGACCATTAAAACATCAATTCATCCTCAATTGCATAAACCCCCAATTTTTGGTTCAAAGCCCTAATCCTAAATTCCCAAATTCTTAAATCTTACTTCAAACATATCAATTGATGTTATATGTCTCATATTCACATTCAAAGCCACCCATAAACAGTTTTAACTCATTCAAAACTCATCAAACACTTCAATCATCAAGGCTGCCAAAAATTGAAGTTGGTCTATACATGATTATTTTCTTTCAATTCTTTAAATTTCCAACTCAATTCATGCTCCCAACATGAAATCTAAAGAGAAAGTAAAGAGAAATAGCACTAACCTCACTATGAGCTAACTCCAAGCTTGCAAAACTTCTTAATTTCTCCTTGTTTTTGCTACCTAGAGATTGTTCAAGGCGTAAGGATGAGTTTTAATGGAGACAACTAGAAATTTTGAGGTGAGATAAAGGAGGAAATGAAGCTTAAAAGTTCATCAATGGTGGAAGGCTCAAGAAGGGATTCAGCCAACTGAAGAAAGAAGTAGAAAATTCTGATTTTTTCTTTGATTTTATCCCTTTTTAAGTGTTTTATGAGTGCATGTTGAAATTTGATTGGTGGAGGCCTTTTTAATGACATCTTTATGATGTCATACTTATGCAATAAATCCATTTATATTTCATTTTGTTTTCTTCTTTTCTCTACTCATTTTTAATTAATTTTTCATCAATATTAATTAACATTTTATGTCATATAATTCACTTGCTTAAATGGACAAGTTGGTCAAAAATCGTCTCTAAAGGCGAAATGACCAAAATGCCCTTCGTTTAGCTTATTGACCCAAAATCGTCTGTACCGATTGATATAATTCTCTGAATATTTTCTTGGCATTCTAATGCCATCTAAAGCTCAATAACTCTTCTCTGGAGTCCTAAAAATTATTTCACGGAATTTTCCTCAGGTTTAGGGCCACTAGCTGTCTTCACAGCAACTTCCCGTTAGGTCACCTATCGTTAGGGCACCGGCTCATTTAACTTCATTGTATTTCATTGCTAAAATTTTTTTCTTGATTTTTTTTTACCATTATTTGAATTATTATGACTCCTCACTCTAGTTTAAATATAGTTCCAGACATTCTGACTGTTCAGACAGACATTAATCACTGAAACATTAGAATGTACGGACTATCTAAAGTGAGGGCGTTACATAGCCGAATAAGAAATTCAGTTGTTGATATTCTATGAATCTAGAACATTTTAGGACATGATTTTTTTGGGGACTTTCATCAATTATTCCTAAATCACACACTCAAGCATTTGCCTTTCCAAGAGTCACTGCCAAAGCTCTCAATGTAATTGATGAATTTAGTATGGCTAATCAAAATGATCATCCTTTGGCTTTAGTTGTTCTTAATCCTACACCCACATCTTGGCTTCCACCTCCTTTCTCACAAATTAAGTTTAACTTTGACGTTATAGTAGATAAAAGAAAGAACATAAGTGTTGTTGCTTTAATTGCTAGAAATAATGCAGCTGCACCTCTTGGCCGGTATTGCACATGGTTTCCTGGGATTACTGATCCTTTAACTTTGGAAGCTTTAGCTTGCAAAGAAGCAGTGCTCTTGCCTAAGAATCAATATTTCAATACATTAATTGTGGAAAGGATTCTAAGAATATTATCTTCACTACTTAGGAACATTCTATTCGTAGTGATTTGGATGGGATTTTTCAGGATATTTATGCATTTACCCATTCTTGTTCTACTTAGAATTTACTTTTATTTATAGATCTTGTAATTGTGCTACTCATTCTTTGGCGAAAAATGCTACATGATGACTCTTTTGCTTGTAATCCTTTGGAGCAGACAAATTTTGTAATTTACTCTTTACCTCCTTAGAGGTATAATATAATCCTGCATATTTGAAAAAAAAATGTATAAAAATTGGTCCCATAAACATGCAAATGGGCCTTAAAGCAAAATAAAAAAAAAAAACTAACATTTTTTTATTTAATATTTATTTTGATCCAAATGTTTAACTTTTAGTGGCTTCCTATTTCTCATTTCTTTCCAATATGAAATCACCGTAATTATGTAAAATTACTCCTATGTTGTCCTATGATGCCCTTAGTGCTTTTGTAATGTAATTAAATATTGTAATTAAAAAAATTATAATTTTATAATTTCGCTTTAAATTTAAATTTGATAAAAAAAAATCTTCCATATATAGTTCATTTGTTAAATTAAAAAGTCATTATATTTATATGAAGAAAAATTAAAATCAATGTTATTAAACCAGGTTCTTCCCCACTAAATTACGTAACAAATTGTTCTCAATGGATTGACATGACCTCATTAAATGTCATTAATAATTTAATATATATATATATATATATAGAGAGAGAGAGAGAGAGAGAGAGAGAGAGAGAGAGAGAGAGCATGAAGGTAAATAACTTGCCACTTTCTATTAATAGCTTTTTTTATATTAATTGTTATTTAATTTTTTCATTTCTTTTTTAATTAATTATTATTATTACTATTTACAATATTCTGTTAACATTTATAATTTAAATTGTTATTTTTTAAATTTGATTTTTAAAAATTAAAATCTTTTTTGATTAAATGTAACATTTAAAAATTATTTATATTATTTTTTTTTATAAATTTACTTATACAAAAATATTATTTACCATATATCACCCTCTATAATAATAATAATAATAATAATAATAATAATAATAATAATAATAATAATAATAAAAGGTCACCGGTGGCCATTAGTTTAAAAAAAATTGATCATTAAATTTATAATTGTATAATTACTTATCATATAATTTAATATTCTTTTTATTTCACTTTTCTAATATTAATTAATACTTATTATTATTATTATTATTATTATGGCCAATTTATAATCATTGAATTAAAATGGCCAAGTAAATGAAAATTTTTTTATTATTATAAGAATTGAATTTAAATGTTTTTGTTACCGTATTTCAATTGAATAATATTTAATTATAAAATTAAATTTTTATTTAAATGAATTTCATTTGTTTGTTTATATATAGTATGTCATATGAAGCATTTGATACATATCAACAACTCTCATTTCATCAAGTACTTTTATTTCACCTAAGTGTTCTTAATTCTTTTTTTTAATTTAGTTTATTTTTTATTATTTCTTTCAAATTTTATTAGATATAATTATCAAATTTATTTATTTAACTATATCAAATTAATATTAATTTAATTAGTAATTTTTTTTATAAATTTCTTATTTAATATTTCTTAAAATTTTAATATTTTATTTCATTATAATTTTATATCGAATGCAGTTACAACTAATATTTTAATCATCCATATTTTATTATTATTATTTATTTTTAATAGAATTATTTTTAATTTTAATTAAATATCTAAATTTTTATGCATATATTATCTCTCAACTATATTTTTATATAGAGATAAAAATTAATTAAATTAAATTAAATTAAATAAGATAGAAATTTTAATTAAAAATTAATTTAATATTAATAATTAATTTATCTTATTTAGAATGTAATTAAAAAATAAATTAAAAATTATAAATTATAAATTATCCACACATATTATAGACATTATGCTAGTTTATAATAAGTGAGCTACAACATTCAACATTGATTGATTTGTTTTAGGATAAAATTATTATTTTTATAAAAAAAATTACATTTAAATTCAACTATACTAAGTTTCACATTATATGTAAATTAATTTTAATTATATAGCTATATATTTTATTTGATAAATGAAGATCACACGAATTTTTATAAGTACAATTTTTTAAAAAAGTTTTATCATGTAACTTTTAAAGATTTCATTGGCTATTGAAGATAAAGTTTTCTGCTTTAAAACAAAGTCTACAGTGTAAAAAACACCTTATTAGAATTCAAATAAAATTAGGATATGTTAATAATAATAATTAGAAATTTATATATATATATATATATATTATCTTTTTATAATAAATAAAATTAATTATGCAACATTAATAATTTTAAATTTTGAATCTTATTAAAATATTTAAATAATTTAAAAAGTGAATATATTTTATTTAGTTTTCTATATATATATATATATATATATATATATATATATATATATATATATATATATATATATATATATATATATAAAGATAGATAAAGAGATAAATTTATATATAGAGAGATAGATAGATAATTATATGTAAATTAATTTTAATTATATAGCTATATATTTTATTTGATAAATGAAGATCACACTAATTTTATAAGTAAAATTTTTTAAAAAAGTTTTTTCATGTAACTTTTGAAGATTTCATTGACTATTGAAGATAAAGTTTTCTGCTTTGATACAAAGTCTACGGCGTAAAAAATACCTTATTAGAATTCAAATAAAATTAGGATATGTTATATATATATATATATTATCTTTTTATAATAAATAAAATTAATTATGCAACATTAATAATTTTAAATTTTGAATCTTATTAAAATATTTAAATAATTTAAAAAGTGAATATATTTTATTTATTTTTCTATTGAGATATGAATTTATCTATCTATCTATCTATCTATCTATCCATCTTTCTATATATAAATTTATCTATTTATCTTTCTTTTTATATATAGAAAGATAGATAGATAAATTCATATCCCAATAGAAAAATAAATAAAATATATACGATTCCAGGTTTTAATTTCTCATATTGTTTCTTGCTTTCTATATATAGAAAAAAGACATCAAATCTTTGGAAGTACAATAACCCAAGAAGAAGAAGAAGAAGGAGAAGATGGCTGCCAGGAGGAACAACCCTTCAGGTATAGTTCCTACCATACAGAACATTGTATCGACAGTAGATTTGGACTGCGTATTGGATCTTAACCACATAGCACAGCATTCTCGCAATTCTGAGTACTTTCCTAAGCGTTTCTCCGCTGTGATTATGAGAATCAAAGATCCCAAAACTACTGCCTTGATTTTTGCCTCTGGCAAGATGGTCTGCACTGGTGCAAAAACCGAAGCGCAGTCTAAACTTGCTGCCAGGAAGTTTGAAAGAATTATTCAGAAGCTAGGGTTTCCTGCCAAGTTTAGAGACTTCAGGATTCAGAATATTGTTGCCTCTTGCGATGTTCAGTTCACTATCAGACTTGAGAAGTTTGCCTGCACATCCCATGGTGCCTTTTCCACCTACGAACCTGAACTCTTCCCTGGCCTTATCTACCGCATGAAACAGCCGAAGCTCGTGTTGCTTATCTTTGTCTCTGGGAACGTTGTGATCGCTGGAGCCAAGAAAAGGGATGACTTCTACACAGCCTTCGACAACATATACCCTGTTCTTGCAGAGTTCAAGAAGTAAGGGAGGTCTTCTCAATTATGATCTGTAGAAATAGATAGATTTTGGCCTAGAATTAAACCAATCACTGCAATGACTCATGCCACTCACATTGGGCAATGGGCTCCTATTTTATAATGACAAATACTATTCCTTGTTTTACCAAGTTTTACTTTCTTGTTTCCTTCAGTATGAGTCCCAATTCTGAATCCGAATTCTTTCCTAAAACACACAAATATCACATGCAAATTAAGCAAGCAATATATGATGTCATGTCTGTCTTATTGATAAATGTTTGCTTACATTAGATTACAGAAGCAACCCTCTAAAGTATATTCCAATCAATAAAGATGCTGAAAAAAAAAATTACATATATCTAGAATTCAATCAAATCAGGTAAACAACAAATTTCTGCAATAAGAACTTCATGGCAGTTAACTTTCTCGTCTCTTTCTCCCCATCTCCTTGGCATCCACAGTGCACATATGCATCTCTGCTTCTAAACATGCAACTGAAGTTTGGGACTAAGAACTAGAGCACCACTAAAAAGTGAAACTTCAAAGTGAAAATTAGACTTAGAACTTGAAGTTTCTAGTGAGTACCACAACAGCATTAGAACATGATCAATTGCATGAGACAACCAAAATAAGGAGCTCAAGGATATTTTCTCTGTAGTTGTGGCCATTGCACGTAAACTAATCAGCTACGTGCAACTTGTAGAGAAGCAAAACACTTGAAGTAAGCCTTTTCACTCTTGCTATACTCTCAACATAAAAAACAGATAACCACCTAATCCTTACCACCTTGAATAAAATTTTTTTCTCCCTCTCTCTAATGTATTGATTATATACATTGGCCACAGAGGCCAGCCTTCCAATCATAAACTCCAGATGCTGACGTTAGTGCAGTAAATGAATTTTTCAGTTAAATTGTTTATTATAATACAATCAAAGGAAAACTAGGCAAACAAAACTAGAGTTGTAGAAGTTGATACTTTCTAAGCAATACAAAGCCTTCCAACCATTCTCTTACTGTATTCAATTAAGACACTATAGGAGAAAACATTCCGTCATCATCAATGCCCCTTTTTCTAAATTACTCCTCACCCCTCTTTAAAATTCCTCCCCTCCAAATCATAAAATTAACACCCTTTAAGTCCTAATAACACAATTCTTTCATTCTTCATCAATCATGAGCCACATAGACTTTTCTCTTGGGGAGATAATTGACAGACTCCAGAATCTCTCATTTTTCAATTTATTCTTGCTATGGAAACTTAGCTAGAAGCAGGGGACGATATGCATATTTGCTGTCTTTCAAGCTACAGCATATAACTTGAAGGCTTCACATTACACTAAACCTATATCAAAGATACCACTTCCTATGGAAAAGCAAGCAATAGAAGTTTACACATGAAAATTGTTTGCAGTCATTTAGGAATAAAATTTTGAATCTCTTTTGTTTGTTGTGAAGTTATACAGAAATGAAAGAAGAAATGAAAAAAGAACCCACAGGAATGAAGTCGCAGGGCTTGATGAATAACAAAAAGTATACTTTGTTGCTTTAAATACATCTGAACATATAGCTAACTGTAGTTGCAAGATGTTCGAGTTTGATGGGATACTATACTGACATGTGATTACACTACTTAGGCAATGTTTTTTGGTGGGCTTTCACAAAAATTGCAAGTGAAATTCAGCCAAAGTGTTGGGAATAGATATATGCACATTGGAAATGGATACAAATGAAAGGGTGGATATAAGTGATTAGGTTATAATATGACTTGACGAGTCATTTTTACGTGTAAAGTAACTCAATCATTTATATAAATTCAAATTAAAATGAATTAATATGAAATTTACCTAGCATTTTGGTGCATAACCACCATATTTAAAAAATAAAATTATATCAATTTTTAGAAAGAAGAATCCATTAACAAGTAATTGTTATCACCATAACACAATGTTTTAGGTGGGCCTTTGTAAACAAGGAAGAGATATAAGGAATATCATATATGAAAAAAAAAAAAAAAACAATTAGTAGAATTGACGGGAAAGCAATGCAATCCTTAGGATTCAATTTGACTATGGATTGGGAACATAGGACATCAAGATGTAAAAGACTGAAACAGTTACACAAAGCATAGAATTTTAGAGAAAAAAAAAAAAAAGAAAACTTCACAAAACATTGAATTGTGTTTTCCATCAATAATAATAAGAATAAAAAAGAAAATAATACCTTTTAAAAATCAATAGTCTTATCAATTGAAAGTGTTTCCCATCAATAATAGAGTTGAGATACATTGAGAAACTAACCTAGATTTGAACACAAGAAGAACGCTTGCTTAATGCATAATATTAGTTGATGCAAACTAGAAAAGGATAATTTTAGAGGAAAACGTTAGAGTTAAGTAATTCACTGAACTAGCAATTGCATGTTTATAAAATGTGAAATTTTCCAACATAAACTTAACGCATAAAAGCAATTAAATCTTCATTGCTACAAATTCGACCTAGACTAACAAGTTGTGCTCAATATGCCTATGTCAATTGCCTCTAAATAGAGGCATATTCTTGCATTACTTTTACTAAACACAGTAATAGGATAAGCTTTTAAATAAAAAAGGCACTTTCATAGCTTGCCCTTATTTCAATACTAGGATTGACCTTATTTTTTTTTTTATAGTGGTAATAGTTGTGCCTCTACTCTTGCTTCTATTCAGGTCATAATTGCCAAAGTGACTAAAGTGCCTGCAAACTGATTCTTTTCATGGCCTAAATGTGTGAATGAGATTTCATCAAACTTTTCAATCAACTCTGAAAGATGCTTCTTGTATGGGATTAACTTTAGATCCAGTATTTGACATTCCCCTTTCACTTGGTAAATTATCAAAGTTAAATCTCCACATACTTTTAATTTCTTTCCCTTCATCTTAATAATAGCTTACAAACCACTCACGCAGGCTTCATACTCAACAGTACTATTAATGCACTCAAATCTCAACTTGACCATAACTAGGAAATGTTTCCCTTCAAGGGATACTAAAACTACTCCTATTCCACAATCTAAAAGGGTTAATTGCCCCATCAAAATACATTTTCTGTACATCACTTTGCCCCTCCGTTTCTTCTTCTACTGCATTAATATATCATCGGGAATTCAAAATCTAAGGCCTTACTGTCATCACTCTGATTTTCTGCCAGAAGATCTATTATCATGCTCCCTTTAATTGCTTTTCTTGCCATGTAAACAATGTCATATTGTGATAACATGACTTGCCATTTTGCTATCCTCCCCTAAATGAATATTGCACCTCGCATTCATTGAACTTTTTGCTTAAATAATAAATGGAACTATTTCATCTCTCCATACCATCATGTTGCCCTAAGACATAACCCATAGATACTTAAAAACTATCATGTATAAGATCAATGGTCTACCAGGTATAGGGGAACTAATTAAGATGGGAGCATTCAATACATACTCCATGATCATTTTGAAAGATCCTTAATAATCCCCATCCCATTTTGTATTATTATTCTCTTTTAACAATTTGAAAATTGTCTCTATCGTGCCTATGAGATTAGAGATATATCAGGAAATATAATTCAATTTTCCTAGAAAGCTACAAACTTCTCTCTATTTTTGGATGCAACATTCCGTGAATGGCTTTAATTTCATCAATATCAATTTCCATCCATTTCTTGGTGACAATAAATTTACCCCAACAAATTTTCAAACTTTACCCTTCACACACCCTTTACAATATTCAATTTCATATTATATTTCCTCAGCCTTTCAGTGTAAAATTTCTACGTGGCTTTCTATTCCTCTAGATTTGATAATCATATCATCCATATAAATCTTTACTTCTTTATGCATCATATCATGGAATAGTCTGACCATGATGTATTTTGGTACCCTTGGAGTTATGCATATGTAAAGGCAGTGAAAGTCCTAATAATGAAAATTCAATAGGATTTAAAGTCCTGTTTTGAGATGATTTAAAGGCCTTATGAACACTAATGATGTTCTAAGATTTCTGTGAGAATGGACATGCAACACAAGGTAGAAAACACATGGCAAGTTTGTTAGTAGTATGTATTAGAGCATATCATGTATTGTATCTTGTAAATATTTATTTTTTTAATGGCATATATCTTTTTCTTTTACTTTTAAATGGTTTAAATTTAATTGAAAATGTCCTTTAACATCTTGTTAGATGTTCCATTCTTAAGTTGTTAAGAATATGAGTGATAGAATATTCTAGTACATGTGTTATAAAGTCGATTCACAATTTAAGATACCTCATTGGACATGATTTATCTGGAAGGATTGTCATCTTTGTTTGTTTCTATAAATTAGTATGAGAAACTAATGCAATGGAAAGGTGAGTCTCATGCCATATGATAAACATTGTAGGCACTTATAAGATAAATAGGCTGAACCAGTGACATAAGATGATATGTACATGGAGTTTACTCTTGTCAATACATAGTCATCCAAATCATAATAGTGCATATAATCCCTTGACTTGAGATAACACTGTTATCTTTTATATAAATAGTTTGAGTTTGATACTGTTTTCATACTTGTACTAGATATGAGTGTATGGCATTTATTGGCTCCGACTAGTTATATATGGAGATAGGTTTGAAGGAGCGGAAGCATTGAAGTTGTTCATTAGAGCATTGAATTTCAAAAATTTTCTTCTAGGGTTACATGCATCATACCACATCTCTTATGTGCCTAATTAATTTCAGTGCTCAATTGCATATTAAAACACTTTTAATATGTATTAGGATCTATGTTTGTCATTCAAGATTATGAATTAACAAATTAATTCATTTAAACCCTAGTTTAAAAGAGGACTTAGAGCACTAACCTCTTTGATGCACTATGGATGTGATTAGCACCTTTTAGGAAGCACCTATGTAACACCCTCCCGGTAGCAACTCCGTACATTCTGCTTTTCCGGTGACCGGTGTCGGTCCGGACAGCTAGAACGTCCGGAAAAATATTTAAACTAAAGTTAGGAACTATAATTAACTCAAATATTAATAAGAAAAATTTAGTAAAAATTTTAGAAATAAAATGCAACTAAGTCAAATGAGCCGGTGCCCAAGCGATGGGTAACCAGAGGGAAGTTGCGGTTCTCGCAACGAAGAGCCCTAGACCCAGAGGAAAATTTTTAAAATAATTTTTGGGACTCCAGAGAAGGGTTATTGAGGTCCCTATGGCATTAGAATGCCAAGAAAATATTTAGAAATATTTTGCAATCGGTATAGACAATTTTGACCCGTTAAGCCAAACGGAGGGCATTTTGGTCATTTCGCCTTCAGAGACGATTTTTGGCCGACTTGTCCAGTTGAGTAAATAATTATTATGATCTAAAATATGAATAAATATTACTAAAAATTAAATTGAAATTGAGTAGTGATGAAAAGAAAAGAAAAATCAAAGAAAGGCTCATTTATGACATCTTGATGATGTCATTAAGAACTATAACCAATTGCATTCAAACAACCAAGTGACTAACCAATAAAAGAGACTAAAAATGGACCAAAGGAATTAAAAACCAGCTGCTCTTTTTCTTCTTCTTCCTCAAGACGTGAAACCCTCTCCCCATCTCCCTCCATTGATTTTCAAACAAAAGCTTCATTTCTCATGCTTCCTCACCATATTTCCTCAAGACCCCAACACTAACATGAATCCTTGGACCTAGAGGAAGTGTTTGGCAGCCAAGAGAGTACAAGGAAAGTGAAGTTAAGCTTGGGGAAAATCTGCCACTTAAAGGTTAGTGCACTAAAACCTTTTCTTTCAATTTTAGGTGTAGTATGCATGCCAAATTAAGTGGGAAATTCAAGAAATTGAAAGAATTAGTTAAGGAATTAAACATCTCTAATTCAGCAACCTTGGGAACCTTATTGGGTTTGATGAATTCCTGCATATATACATGATTAGTGATGATGATTGATGAGGTTATATGCATGAGAAGTGATAGGAATTTAATTGATTAAGTTTTGAAATTTGAAATTAGGGTTTTGGGAGTGAAGAATTGGACTTGGTTTATGAAGTGATTAATTAGCATTTTAATGGTCAATTAGTGACCAATTAAGGCAAGTTAATCATAATTTGAAGTGAGTTAATACATGGCAAAACTGAAATGGAAGGCTGCCTAAAGACAGCAGCATAGTGACTGAAATTTCAGTCTACTTGGACTGCCATATCTTGGGCTGTGTTGGTTCAATTGGTGTTTGGCTAATTGGACATGAAACTAGGCTTATAATGGCACATTTTTGCTGAAGAAACCATGCCCAAAAGACCACAGCAAGAGGACCAAAATTTGGCCCCAATCCGGATACCCTGCAACCAGCACCTGCAGAAATTACCAAATGAACAGTAACTGTTCATTTGGCCATAACTCACTGTAGAATGGTCAAATTGACCTGAAATTTTTACAGCAACAAGATAGGATATAGACAAACAACTTTCATGAAGAACATCACCCCAAATTATGCCATTAACTCATTCAAATTATTGGGCAAAGTTGAGTTATCAAACCTGCAACTCTGCAGATTTTCATTTGAGCAGTAATGTTTGGAGGACTATAACTCTCTCTAGAAAACTCGGATTTAGGCGATTCTTGAACCGATGGAAACCTAAGGTATGGTAGAACATTTCATAAGAAGAAAGTTGGACCAAATTATGAACTTAACTTGATCAAATTACTGACCAAAGTTGGACAAAAAATCTGCCAGACCCAAAATCTCAGCATGAACAGTGCACGTGAACAGTAAACTTATTTTGGCCATAACTTGAGCTACAAAACTCCAAATAGAGTGATTCAAAAAAGGAAATTCAACTAGACAAAATAAGGAACAACTTTCATATTTACCATTTCCTCAAATTCCCACTGCAACAGTGCTTAATGGAATAGTAAATTTAAGTTTCAAAAACTGAAATTTTTGTCTCCCTTGGTTAAAGCTTAGAAATGGTATTAATGCTTAATGCCAACAAGTTTTAAATGAAAAATGTGGTATGTTTGAAGTGCCAAAGTCAATGTACATATTTTCTATGCAAAAGTCAACTTTTTTGTTGACCAATGAAATGAATAGTGACACCAAAAGTTGAAATTCAAAGATTGAAGAATTTTAAAGTATCAAATGCCCTAGTATACCTAACAAGATTGGTTTGGATAGTTTGGAATGCCAATAGGGTATTGTTTTAGCAGTACTGCGAAAAGGCTTTATGCCTGTATTCATGGCTTTATGCCCGTATTCATGGCTTTTATGCCCGTATACATGGCTTTTATGTCCGATTATGTGATATCATGGCTTTTTAGCCATACTGACTGCATACATGGTTGACGTTCTGCGTCCCATGGTATGACGGCCCGAGGCACCGGAGTGCCCAGTGCCAATGACCCGTTATCCAGTCTAGTCATCCAGTATAGGTTACTTGGGCAACCAGATGAATGGAAAAGCATAACTGTGAACTGATTATTAAAGAAAATACGAAAATTAAGTATCAGGAATGATTATAAAAATACAAGGAAGCTCAAGATCATGAAGAAAAAAAAATAATTAACGAAATGCATGAAGAAGTTAATATCATAAAACATGATTAGCCTTCGACTAAACAATAAGTTAGTAATTACTCATTTCTTATGAACAAAATAGCAAGGAAATTATTATTTTTATTTGCATATTATATTTTCTTGTATTATTGGCACCACTAAGCTTTATGCTTAGCGCGTCGCTTTTGCAACCCGTAGGTACTGAAGATTTGGACAGAGGGCCCAGTAGACTACAGATTCAGTAAGGCAGTTCACAGTTCTGCATAGTGTCCGTGTCACCTCACCGTCTACAGTGCATTGGTAGGACACTAGGTCCCATTTTGTATTTTGAGATTTTTGTAAATTTGGTAATTAAACTCTTATTTTATCATATGTATTTGAACAAATGTAATATAATTTTATATTAATGTAAGTACTTGTAATTTGTGATTATAAATCACATGTGAGAATTTAAATAAGAAAGGTCCCTTAGGCAAATCCCACATCGGCAAAGCACGGAGATGGTCTTGGGCTCAAAAGTAATGATATATAAGATGGGGGAACTAATCACTAGAGGCGCCTTTTGGTGGAATGGCCTAGAGAGTTGGAAGAACTCCAGGGTTAAACGTGCTCGTTTGAGAGAAATCCTAGGATGGGTGACCTCCTGGGAAGTTCTACATTCCACCTATGGGACAAAACCGTGAGGCTTATGGCCAAAGCGGAAAATTCCTCTAGTGGCTGGTTCCCGATCGTTACAATTTGTATCAGAGCAGCTCGCGTGTCCTCTTGGGCGATGGTGGGGTAAACCTCAGCGAGGACGCTGAGTCCCGAAAGGGGGGGGAGAAAGGTCCCTTAGGCAAATCCCATATCGGCGAAGCACGGAGATGGTCTTGGGCTCAAAAGTAATGATATATAAGATGGGGGAACTAATCACTAGAGGCGCCTTTTGGTGGAATGGCCTGGAGAGTTGGAAGAACTCCAGGGTTAAACGTGCTCGTTTGAGAGAAATCCTAGGATGGGTGACCTCCTGGGAAGTTCTCCATTCCACCTATGGGACAAAACCGTGAGGCTTATGGCCAAAGCGGACAATTCCTCTAGTGGCTGGTTCCTGATCGTTACAACCTAAAACCCCAAGTGTTGTCCCTCTAGCTTGTCCACACCAAGATCACCAATGGGCAGTTCCCAATTTGCTTCTCAAGCCTTTGCCAACCAATTATAAATTGGGTTCATAACTTTAGAGAGGTTGTATGTGTGTATAGAACACTAGAAATAATTTCTAGCAATTTTAATTCAAAGGAATTTGGGCAATTCTCTTTGAATTGATGAGAAAAGAAGAAGAGGAGAGGGAGAGCTATGTGTGCTGCCACCTTTAGGAGAGAATAAGAGTGTGTGTTTCTTCTTTTCTTTTCCTTTTATAATTAGGTCATCACTTAAACCCTTTGCCACATGTCATCTCCACATTGTATTAAAATTTTTAATTGACTTAATCATATTAAGCCAAGTGTCAAAGCTAGATTTAATCTTGACTTTGATCACATTGCATGATAGGAAGACAAATGGCAAACTTATATGATGCCATGTGTTACCATCTCGTGGTGCCACATGTCACCCTGTGAAATGACCAAATTACCCTTATATTATAATTTTGAGTTCTCAACCCAAAATCATTATTTCTCCTCTTCTAATCAATTTATATCAAATATAAATTAATTAATTAATCTCCATTAATTAATTTCTCACAATTAAATTCATATTTAAACACTTTAAATATAAATTTAACTTATACTATACATCTAATAACCTACATTTGGTTTTAAGTCATGCTAGGGACTTTGTAATCTTATTGCAAACCAAACCTATTTAATTAATTAATTAAACTCTTTAATTAATCGAATAAATCACATTTTACTTGGTGATTATCTTGTGTATGTGTGTGACTTACTAGGCTCATCACTAATTGGCAATGAGATATGATATTAACTCTTAATATCATCAGAACTCTTTTTTACCATAAATGATTTCTCTAAATCATTTTAGGCATCTCATAGATCATGGTTGACACCTAGCATAGCGTGCCATGGCTACCCAATCAGTAATAAGAAATACCTTAAATGAACCTATAATCATACATTACCATGCACTAGAACCTCTATGTTACAAAATCCCAATTCGAGCTGGAGTCATAGTTTATGTCAAACCCCATTTGCAATGAACATTATATTCTCTTTTAATTCCAGTTCTTAATTAATTTGATTTTCTTATCAAAAACTCTTTTCTGACTAAATCTGTCTATTCTGGCCAGGAACTTGAAACATCAATAACAAATAAATGAACATAGGACTTTATCCTTATTTACTTAGGGTAACAGATTCCATATTGATCAACACCTACCTCCATATATAACTAGTAGGAACCAACACATGCCCATATACCCATACACAGTATAAGTATGAAAGCAGTATCAATCTCAAACTACCTATATACAAGATAACTATGTTATCTAAGGTCTAATGATTATATGCACTGATATGATATATGACAATGCATTGATAAGATTAAACTCCATGTGCTTGTCATATGCGTCACTAGTTCGGCCTACTTATCATGTATAAGTGCCTATCATGTTTATTATATGGCATGAGACTCACCATTCTATCTCATTTATATCTCATATAAATATATTGGGAATAAACATGATTACAATCTTTCTGGATAAGTCATGTCCTTATTATGAAATATCCTCGATTGTGAACCAATTTATGATACTTTGTGCTAGAAATACTGTCACTCATATTCTTAACATCTTAAGAATAGAATTTCTAACAAAATATCAATGGACCTTTTCTATTACACATAAATACATTATGTAAACGGAAAAGTGAAATTGCCTTTTATTAATAAAATATGTACAAGATGCATACTAAATGATATGCTCTAGGGCATACTACTAACAATCTCCCAATAGCACTAGAGCCATTCATTACAATATCTTAGACCCATCTTCTCAAGATGTCGGTCTAACTGAGCTTGTGACATGGGCTTCGTGGATGGATCAGTTGGATTTTCAGCTGATGCTATTTTTTGCATGGCTACATCACCTCGCCCAACTATTTCTCTGATAATGTGGTAGTACCTTTCTATGTGTTTGGATTTCTGATGAGACTAGGGTTCCTTAGCCTATATGACAGCTCTATTATTATCACAGTAGAGTGGAACTACTGACTCAATAGAAGAAACTACTGCAAGTTCTATCACCAACTTTTTTATCCAAACAGCTTCTTTTACAAAGATTCGATGCAAAGAATATACTTAGCCTCAGAGTGGAATCAAGAATGTACTTTTTGGAACTCTTCCAACTAACTGCACCTCTATTATAAATGAACACAAACCCAGAGGTAGACTTTCTATCATCGATATCTAATTGGAAATCAGAATCAGTATAACCATCCAATTGTAAGTCACCACCTCTATAAATCAAGAATAAATCCTTAGTTCTTCTCAAGTACTTAAGGATGTTCTTGACAGCTATCCAGTGTTCCAAACCTGGATTGGATTGAAACCTGCTAGTCAAACTAACAGCATGTGTGATATCCAGCCTAGTACACATCATTGCATACATCAAACTTCTAATAACTGAAGCATATGGAATCCTGGTCATTTTATCACTTTCTTCAGGTGTCTTTGGAGACATCTCTTTAGAAAGGTGGATTCTCTGTCTCACTGGTAATAATCCTCTCTTGGAATCAAACATGTTATACCTCTTTAACATCTTTTCCAAATATAGACTTTGGGATAAATCAATTATTCTTTTTGCTCTATCTCTATAGATATGAATTCCAAGAATATAGGTTGCCTCCCCTAAGTCTTTCATAGAGAATGTATTTGACAACCATACCTTTACAGCTGTTAACATACCCATGTCATTACCTATCAATAGAATATCATCCACATATAAGACAAGAAAAGTGATAGCACCATCACTAACCTTCTTATATACACATGGCTCATCCACATTTTTTATAAAACCAAATGACTTAATGGCTTCATCAAAATGGACGTTTGGTACACTTGAATTGTATAAATGTTTTTAAGCACATTTGTACTCTAAATCATAGCATTTAGGCAAGTATCATTAGTTTTCATCAATTTTGTTTCCAAGCCCATAATTTCATGTTTTCTGCATTATTTCAAGTGTTTGGGTGAAGCCCCAAAGGATGGGAGTGTAAAGGAAAGCTTGGAGAGGTAAAAAGACAAAGAATTGCTGCTGATACAAAGTACATGGGTCGTGTAAACCAAGCCCCCAACCCGTGTAACTCTCTGCCAGAAGAAGGCCAAGAGAATCGATGAGAAACACAAGTACACGGGTTGTGTAAGTAGACCCGTGTAATCTGCAGGGACCCGTATAAGTCTCTGCCGGGCGCAAGCTTGAAGAACCTTATGGGAACAACAGTGCACAGCCCATGTAATCAGGCCCGTGTAGTTGGCACAAACTCGTGTAACTTTCTATGCCAAAATAAGACCACGCGATTCTCCTCTAGCAAGTTACACGGCCCTACTTTGCGGGACCCGTGTAGTGACACACGGGCCGTATACTATGCTGCAGCCTGTTTTCTGACTCGAATTCCCCTCCCATTTTCTAATTCGAATGAGATTCCTAAAGCCTTTTGGACACAAAATGACCTAACCCTAGAGCAATCAATATAAATAGAAAAGAAAATATCAGGAAGGGAAGTCGGTCACTGTCATTGGGACTGCTGCTGAAGGTTGCTGTTGTCAGGCTCTACATCAGTACCAAAAGAAGTTTTCCAACTGAAGCTCCATAAGATCAAAGCTGCAAACTCTCTTTGGTTCCTTCGTTTCATCTCTTTAGACAAATTTTTATTATTTTATTTCTTCTGCATAACTCTCTTTTTATTGTTTTTACTTTTTATCATGACATTTGCTGAACTCACAATGAGTGAGTAGTTTTCTTATTCTGGATTTGGGAGAGTAGCTCTTGTAATTATTATTATGGATGAACACTGAGTTTTAATTATTGGATTTGAGATTCGTTTTTTGATTTAATTTCTTGCGATCTTAATGCATGCCATGTGTTGGTACCCACTTAGTTATGATTGTAGATGTTAATTGAAGGACTGAAAGGTGAAGATTAACATTAGAAAATCAAGATCTTGAACCTAGGAATTCTGACCTAGACATAGGCTGATACCTTTGTGGAACCTAAAAATTGGTCAAAGGTCTTAAAGGATTTTAATTAATTTGATCACCATAAAAGTAGGGTTTGAGTTAATTAGAATACACCCTAGATGCCTTGAGAGAGGATTTAGGATAGCTTAGGATTGATTTCCATCAAGGAAAATGATCCTCAATTCAGTAAATAAACGAGATAACATCCCTAATAAGATTCAAGTGTGAAATTTTAATTCCAGAATTGTTTCAAATTAATCATTTTATTTTAAGTTTACCATTTTAGTGTTTAAAGTTAACAAACTTCATTCCCTAAGTATTCGATAGCCTAGACAGTCAAGATTTCTGTGTAGATTGATACTTCCTAAACAAAATTCCTCATGGGAACGATACTCTACTTATCACTTTATTACTTGTTAGCGATACGTGCACTTGCGGTGATTGCAAAATAGAGAAACAAGTTTTTGGCGCCATTGCCGGGGAGTTTTTTGGTTTTAGTAATATCAAGCAATAGACGATTTAGTTGATTTAGGCAATTATATTTATTATTTAATTTTATTTTACTAGTTGTATTTCTTTTCTTTTCTCTCAGGTGCCCGATCTGGTATATGACCAGAACAAAGCCAGAAGAAATTTTAGACTGTGATCCAGAAATGGACAGAACTCTGAAAGCCATCAGGAGGGAAAGGAAACATCAAGAGCACGGTCAAGGAGACCCTGAAATCCCAACCATGGCAGATAATAATGACAGACCAAGACTCTTGAGAGATTATGGAGCTCCATCTGTCCAAGGATTTTAGCCCAGTGTCACTAGACCCACAGTGGAAGCCAATAACTTTGAATTAAAACCAGCATGGCTCCAAATGATTCAACAAACCCAATTTGCAGGTTCACCAACAGAAGACCCACACTATCACCTCCACTGCTTTCTTGCCCTATGTGATACATTCAAGATGAATGGAGTGTCTGATCAAGCAATAAGACTCAGAGCATTCCCATTCTCCCTTCGGGACAAAGTAAGGAAGTGGTTACTTTCTCAATCGGCTGGAACATTCACTACCTGGGAAAACCTCTCTCAAGCTTTTCTAGCAAGGTATTTCCCACCTGCAAAGACCGCAAAGCTGAGGCTTGAGCTCAACATCTTCAGACAAAAGGAAGGAGAGTCACTCTATGACGCTTGGGAAAGATATAAAGACCTGCAGAGGGAATGTCCACACCATGGCATAGAAGATTGGCTATTGGTGCAAAATTTCTATAATGGACTACTAGGCTCTACAAAGAGCACAGTTGATTCAGCTACAGAGGGTGATCTAATGGAGAAAACAGTGCCACAAGGGTTACATACCATAATTATGAGTGGTCAAATAAAAGAGGAAATACAAGAAGAACTGCAGAGGTCGTGGAAGTAGATGCCCTAAGCATGATAAATGCCCAGTTTGATCAGCTCACAAAGAAACTTGAAAGAATGCAAGCCAACGCAATTGGTACAAATAATCAACATGAGGGCAGCTATGAAGGAGGATACATGAATTCAGAATACAGCAATTTCAATGAACCTACAGAACAGATGAACTATGTGAATATTGGAGAAAACTTCAACTAGAGGCAGCCAAACAATCCATATTCAAATACTTACAACCCTGGATGGAGAAACCACCCAAATTTCTCGTTGTCCAATCAGCAGAACCAGCCAATAAACAAGCAACAAGGGTACAAACCTCCAGCACTCCCTGGATTTCAGAACAGAGGTCAGAACTTTGCACAGCCATCACTACCTCTCTAACCTCAACAACCTAAACCAAAAATAACCATGGAAACCATGATGGAAGGATTCCTAGCAGCTCAACAACAACAAACTGAATTGATTAAATAGCTGACTTCTAGAATGGACCAACTTGCTACCCATAACAAGATGCTAGAGAATCAAATCGCTCAGCAAGCAAGTTCTTCAAGTAAGGCTGCTGGCAAACTGCCCAGTCAACTAGAAATGAACCCAAGGGAGCATTGTAAGGCAGTTGCACTGAGGAGTGGGAGAACTCTAGTATAACCAGAGGTAGAATCAATAGAGGAAACCATAGAAAAATCTAAAGACCAAGCAGAGAAAAAGGAGGAAAAAGCTAAGAAAAATCAGGAAGAGGAAGCAAGGAAGACAAAGAAATTACTAGAACCATACCAGCCTCCCCTACCTTTTCCTCAAAGATTTTAAAAAGCCAAACTGGACAAGCAGTTTGGAAAGTTTTTAGAAGTTTTACAGAAACTTTGCATTAACATCCCCTTCACTGAAGCACTTTCTCAGATGCCATCTTATGCCAAATTTCTTAAGGAAATTCTGTCAAAGAAAAGGAAGCTAGAAGACTATGGAACAGTAGTTCTAACAGAGGAATGCAGTGCCATTCTGCAAAACAAACTGCCTCCAAAGTTGAAGGATTCAGGAAGCTTCTCCATACCCTGTATCATTGGTAACAAGAAAATAGACAAGGCCCTTTGCGATCTTGGGGCAAGCATCAGTCTAATGCCTCTATCAATATGCAAAAAGCTGGAGATCGGGGAACTGAAACCCACAACAATCTCATTGCAATTGGCTGATCGATCCATTAAATATCCTATAGGGATACTTGAGAACATCCCTATCAAAGTGGGCAAATTCTTCATTCCAGTGGACTTTGTTGTCCTTGAGATGGAAGAAGATGTCCAAATTCCTATCATCTTGGGAAGACCATTCTTGGCAACCGCCGGAGCCATCATAGACGTAAAAAATGGATGATTAACCCTCAAGGTAGGAGAAGAAGAAGTGGAGTTCAACTTATTCAACACAATGAAACACAAATTTGAACCTGATGAATGCTTCAAGGTTGACATAATTGACGAATAAGTTAAAGAGGAATTTCATATGACACATCCTAAAGATCCTCTTGAAGCATGTATCACGAACAGCCACACAGTGGATGATGAAAATACAGAAATAGCAGCATGTGCACAACAGTTGGCAGCTTCTCCACCCCTGCCCTTAGCTAAGGCTTCCGAGATAGAAAAGTTAAAGGAGGAACAAACCAAAGGTAAGCTCTAAGAAAACTCCAAATAGGTAGAGCTTAAACCTCTCCCATCTTTACTAAGGTACGCATTCCTGGACTCAAAGTCTAATTATCCTGTTATAATCAATACTAGCCTGTCTAAGTTAGAAGAGGAAAAATCATTAAGAGAACTTAGGATCCATAGCAAAGCATTAGGATATAAAATAGAAGACCTGAAGGGGATCAACCCTTCGATTTGCATGTATAGTATACCCATGGAAGAAAACAGTAAACCCATAATCGAACATCAAAGAAGACTAAACCCAAACATGAAAGAAGTAGTCAAGAAAGAAATTTTAAAACTATTAGATGCAGGTATCATATACCCAATTTCTGATAGTAAATGGGTTGGTCCAGTACATGTAGTTCCTAAGAAAGGTGGGACAACTGTTATCCAAAATGCAAGCAACGAACTAATCCCTACTAGAGTAGTCACTGGTTGGCGAATGTGCATTGATTATAGGAAATTAAACAGTGCCACCAGAAAAGATCATTTCCCTCTTCCTTTCATCGACCAAATGTTAGAAAGGTTAGCAAAACACTCTTATTTCTATTTTCTAGATGGGTACCCGGGATTTTTTCAAAGTCCTATTCAACCAGAAGGCCAAGAAAAAACAACGTTCACTTATCCCTATGGAACATTTTTGGTCTTTGTAATGCCCCTGCTACCTTTCAAAGATGCATGATGGCTATATTTTTTTGATTATATTGAAGATATCATGAAAGTTTTTATGGATGATTTTTCTCTCTATAGAACTACTTTTGATGATTGCCTAGCTAATTTATCTAAGGTGTTGCAAAGATGTGAAGAATCAAACCTAATCCTAAATTGCGAAAAATACCATTTCATGATAAGGGAAGGCATAGTTCTGGGACATTTGATATCAGAAAGAGGAATTGAAGTTGATAAGGCCAAAATTGAGATTATTGAAAATATGCAACCCCCAACATCAGTCAAGGGAGTGCGAAGCTTTTTGGAACATGCAGGATTCTACAGAAGATTCATCAAAGACTTTTCCAAAATAGCTAAGCCACTTACTAACTTGTTAAGTCAAGATGTTCCCTTTGATTTTGATGAAAATTGCCTTGTCTCCTTTAACAGAATCAAAGAGGCCCTGATATCAGCACCAATAATGCAGCCACCGAATTGGGAGCTACCATTTGAGGTGTTGTGCGATGCGAGTGACTTTGCAGTTGGAGCAGTGCTCGGGCAAAGAAAAGATAAAAAGCTCCATGCTATTTATTATGCTAGCAAGACACTTGATGATGCACAAATCAATTATGCTACCATAGAGAAGAAATTCCTAGCAGTGGTATTTGCAATGGACAAATTCAAATCTTACCTCATCGGGTCAAAAGTCATTGTATTCACAGATCATGCTGCAATCCGGTACCTTATGAACAAAAAGGAAGCAAAACCAAGACTGATTCGATGGATTCTACTCCTGCAAGAATTTGACCTTGAAATCAAGGACAAAAAGGGATCCGAAAATGTAGTAGCTGACCATCTTTCCAGACTAAAATTAGAGTACACAGAGGACTTCGAAGATTTGCCAATTGATGGTTCATTTCCTGATGAGCAATTACTTGTTAGTAGTATGCCCTAGAACATATCATTTAGTATGTATCTTGCACATATTTTTATTAATAAAAGGCATTTCCACTGTTCCGTTTACATAATATATTTATGTGTAATAGAAAAGGTCCATTGATATTTTGTTAGAAATTCTATTATTAAGTTGTTAAGAATATGAGTGACAATATTTCTAGTACAAAGTATTATAAATAGGTTCACAATCGAGGATACTTCATAATAAGGACATAACTTATCCAGAAAGACTGTATTCGTGTTTGTTCCCAAGTTATTTATATGAGATATAAATAAGATGGAACGGTGAGTCTCATGCTATATAACAAACATGATAGGCACTTATACATGATAAGTAGGCCGAACCAGTGACACTTATGACAAGCACATGGAGTTTACTCTTGTCAATGTATTATCATAAATCATATCAGTGCATATAATCTATAGACATGAGATAGCACAGTTATCTTATATATAGGTGGTTTGAGTTTGACACTGCTTTCATACTTATACTGTGTATGGGTATATGGGCATGTGTTGGTTCCTACTAGTTATATATAGAGATAGGTGTTGATCAAGATGGAATCTGCTCCTCTAAGTAAATAGGGATAAAATCCTATGTTCATTTAATTGTTCTTTATGTTTCAAGTTCCTGGCCAAGACAGATAGATTTAATCAGAAAAGAGTTTCTGATGAGAAAATCTTTTAATCAAGAACTGGAATTAAAAGAGAACATAATATTCATAGCAAATGGGGTTTGACATAAACCATGACTCCAGCTTGAGTTGGAATTTTATAACAAAGAGATTCTAGTGCATGGTAACATATGATTATAGGTTCATTTAAGGTAAACCTTATTACTGATTGGGTGTGTAACACCCCTATGTTCAGTAGTGCATTCTTGTAACATCCTCATTTTGTAGTCTGTACATTCTACTGTTCCAACGGCTAATGTCTGCCCCGGAAAGTCAGAATGTCTGGAACTACACTTCGGTGATAATGAACAGACATATAATGATGAAATAAATAAGAAGAAAATGGAAGAAAAATCAAAGACAAATGAAAGAGAGAAAATGAAGCTAAGTTAAACGAGCCGACACCGCAGCGATGGGTGACCGCACTGGGAAGGCCGTTGCTAACCCCAGGACCACGGGGAACCCTCAGAATTTAATTCCAGGACGTAAGTAAAGGTCTATTGAAATATAATTGACACTAGAATTATTAAAGAAAAATTAATAAATTAGTACAAAGAAAAACGAAAAATCGAGAAACAGACAAAAATCGGTGTTACTGAAAAATCGAGAATATAACCCGAAGTAGGGTATTTTGGTCATTTGACACCTAGGGTTGCCTTTTGACCTCAATGTCCATTAAAAATAAATGATATTACACTTTAGAAATTTCATGAAAAATTAAATTGTGATACAATATGTAAATAGCAAAAGAATGGAGCCAAATGAGCAAATAAGGAAACTTTAACTAATTAAACATTAAAATCCAAGTTAGTGCTCCACTAACTCTTAATTTGGGACACTTAAATATTCCTTTGGGACAGCAGAACCATCATCTTCCACTTTAAGAAATAACCAGCCAAGAGAAAAGGAGTTCACCATGGAAATCACCATGGACGCCCCACATGCAACCTCCATGGGTGCATGATCAAGCCACCATTTATACTTAGTTTCTTCATCAAAGCTTGCACACACACCTTGGGCAGTATGTTGGAAGCAAAAAGAAGAGGATTTGATGAAGTTTTGGTGAAGCTCAAAAAAGGTTAGTGCTAGTTTTTCATCCCTTGCTTCATTAAAGTTTGTATTAAGATTGAGATGAGTTGGATGGTGAAGAAATTTGAAGGATTCGATGAGTTATTGATATATTCAATTTTGGACAGCCATGAAAGTTTATTGTAGTTGAGTTTTTCTTACCTATAATGGATGGAAATTAAGGTTGAATAACTTAAATGGAGGAAGTAGTAAGTTAAAATCTAAGTATGTGCATGTAATGCTTGAATTAAGGGTGAGTAATGGAACCTTAATGCTTTGGGCAAACTGCCATGTTTGGTAGCCTATTAAATCATGAATTTGTGTGTCAACATGTAGTTATTAATGAAATATGCTAATGTTAAATTATGGGCAGCAAGTGTAAGTGATATTGAAGTATGATTATGTTGAAGTGTATGTGTAATATTGACATTGAGATATGTTAAATTTTGGTGAAGTGAATGTTGAACTTAATGGTGAATTGTGTGCATTGAGTTTTGGTCATTTCACAGTGTGACACATGGCACCATGAGATGGTGACACATGGGATTACACATAAGCTTGCCAAATGTTTTTTTTAATCATGTAAGATGATTAAAATCAAGATTAAATATAGGTTTGACACTTGGCACAATGTGATTGGGTCACTTAAACCTAGAGCTAATCAAAGGGTGACATGTGGCAAGGGTTTAATGTGTTAACCTAGCTATTTAAGTGTTGTTATGAAAAGAAAAAGCAACCAGTAGCCACTCCTCTCCTTTGTCACGCCACTTTGAGGGTTTTCATCTATTCTTCTTCATCTCTTATCAATTCAAAGAGATTAGCCATCAATCTCTTGAATTAAGAACGCTAGAAATTGTTTCTAGTGTCCTGTTTACATCTCTAATCTCTTAAAAGGCAGAACTTGAATTTCTAATTAATAGAAAAAGCTTTAGAAGCTGTTCAAGGGCTGCCATAGGTGTTCTTGGTGTGGACAAGCTAGAGGGACAACATCTGGTGTCCTGAAGATGAATCTCAAAGGCGCAGACACGCTGCAGTACATCAAGAGGTTAGTGTAATCGTTCTTGATTTAATCTAGGGTTCTAAAATTAATCTGATTAATTTTAAAATCTTAAATGGCAAATACAGATCCAAAAACATATTAAAAGAGTTTTAATATGTTGTTTATCATTGAAATCAAATAGATAAAAATAAATCTTGCATGATACATGTGACCCTAGGTAAAAATTTTTGAATTCAATGGTATAAACTTGTGTTTTTCACGCTTCCGTTCCTTCAATTGGTATCAGAGCCACTATATTTGCTATTTAGATTGATGTTTATATGATTTAATTATGTGTTTGATCATGAGATCAAAAGTTTATTGCTGGTTGCAAAGTCAAGGTGGCGACACAAATGATGAACACCATGGTGCGCATGGTTGATGCATCACAATGATGTGCAAAGGTAAGTGGATGGTGAATGTGCAATTGTTGTATGATCTAAGATCCATTTAATGTCTAATTAAATTGTTTAATTAGAATTGTTATCACACAATTAAATTATGATTCAAATCAGAATTTTAAAATTTGTTTGAATGTGATTCAAATCTGAATTTTAAAAGTTGTTTGAATGTGATTCAAATCTGAATTTTTAAAGTTGTTTGAATCATATTTAAATCTGATTGAATAAAATTCAGATCTGATTTTTTAAAAAATATTTGAATGTGATTCAAATCTGATTTTTTAAAAAATGTTTGAATATGATTCAAATCTGAATTTTTAAAGTTGTTTGAATGTGATTCAAATCTGAATTTTTAAATTTGTTTGAATGAGATTCAAATCTGAATTTTTAAATTTATTTGAATCATATTCAAATTTGGATTTTTAAGTTGAAGATGAGATATTCAATTTAATTTAAGTATATATGTTTTATTTAATTGTTAAATAGTGATATGCATGATGGATGATTATGGACTATAAAAGACCAATGTGACTGGATTTATTTCTTTTATGTTTCTTTGGGATTGTAAATTAATTAATTTATTTTAATTTATTTTGGGCATGTATTATTAAGTTTGTAATAATTTTTGGGTTGTAATTTCATTTATTTAAGTTCTTGTAAATTCGCCTTGGTATGCCAAGGATTACCATGTAATATTGGATTGCAAGAAGTTCAAGGAGGTCAAGAGCATTGGTGGGACCAGTGGGAGGAATTCAAGATCAAGTGTTGATTATGTACTCCTTCAGCAACTCTTGTAAAATGAATGAATGAATGAAATGCACCTAGGAATGCCCTGATTCAATTCTTGGTGGCTCAGAATTAAATCCCTTAGAAAGTCCATGATCATACCACATTTACTGCTTATCCATGAATGCATGAGATGTATGGGAATGTATGCAATTATATGATATATGCATGCTAAATGGATAATGTGCAAAGTGAGACCTTAATAGTAATTAGAATGACCATAAAATCTTCCAAATAAATGATTAAGTTGGAAATGCTATAATTAAAGTAATTATAACATAGGCCCTCCATTGGGACAATTATTTTAAGAAATTTTAAATAGTTGCATAAGATGCAATTAATTTAAGAGATATTCTTAAGAATAATTGTTAAGCATGAGATGTTGTAAATATGTAAATGGTTTAGTGGCCAATATTGGATGTACTTGAGGACATTAAAATTATTTGCATAATTACTGGCTCAATGGGATCAACTTAACTAATGCAAGATAAGTCAATAATGGATGTACCTGAGATTTTGAGCATTAGGGGCTAGATAAAGGATTGAACCTCACATGAGCTGTGATGGGCAAGGAGTTGCTCACTTATAGTTTATTGTAATTCCAATAATGGATGTACCTGAGGATGATCAATAGAATTATAAGAATTCAATCACCCACTAGAAATCCATCCAACTAGGATTTCAATTTTCTACTTTGGAAGTGTAGGATTCGCTAAGTTAGTGGGAGGACCAATTTGATTAAAAGACCATAATCATTTTGGTTAATTACATGATACATTTACTAATTAATCTGGTTATTTTCTGCAGTTAATTTTCTGATAAAAATGAGCACAAAACAACCACCACTATCCAATATCCTTGCAAGCATACTTGATCACAATAGGTTGACAAGACCTAATCTGTCTGATTGGCTAAGAAATTTGAAACTTGTCCTAAACCTTGAACATATAGGATATGTTCTAGATCCAAATGTTCCTGGTCCCTTACCTCTAGAGGCCACACAAGAGGAACATGAAACTTTGGACAAGTGGAAGGAGCATGATATGAGAGCTAAGTGTTACATGCTTGCTTCCATGAGTAATGAGTTACAGAAGCAACATGAGAACATGCAGAGTGCGAGTGAGATCCTCCTTCACCTACAAGAGTTGTATGGTGAGCACAGCAGGAATGCTAGGTATGAGAGATCTAAACAGCTATTCCGTATGAGGATGTCTGAGGGACAGAATGTTGGGGATCATGTCCATAAGATGATTCGGCTGATTGAGCAGTTGGAACATCTTGACTTCAACATGGATTTCCAACTACAGACGGATTTGATCCTGCAGTCCCTTCCTGAGTCTTTTGGGAATTTTGTGACAAATTTCCATATGACTAAACAGGAATGCACCTTAGCTGGTTTACTCAACATGCTGGTTATTGCCTAAAAGAATATGCGTGTCAATAATGGAAAATAGGTATCTTTTGTTGCATCTTCTTCAGGAAAGTCCAACAAGAAGAAGGGCAATAAGAAAAAGAAACCTCAGATTCCTGGTCCTTCCAAGAAAATAGCTAAACAGAAAAGGAAGACTAAAGCTGATGGAGGCAAAGGAAAGTGTTTCCACTGCCAAAAGGATGGGCACTGGAAAAGGAACTGCCCAGAGTATCTTGCTTCTCTGAAGGACAAGAAGGATACACCTTTGGAAGGTATGTCCATATCTTGTTATTTAGATTCTGCCTTTGGAAGGTATGTCCATATCTTGTTATTTAGATTCTGATGATACTCATAGTTCATCTATAGCTTGGGTTTTAGATACTGGTGCCAGTTCTCACATTTCTAATGATATGCAGGAACTATCAAACAGTAGCAGCTTGCGTTATCTAGATATTAGAGTCCGGATTGGCAATGGCTCAACTGTTGAAGCTTTAGCCATAGGATCTAAATCTTTTTACATGTTTGGACATGTTTTGTATTTGGATAATAATTTATATGTACCTGATGCTTTTAAGAACATCATTTCTATATCTAGTTTGACTAGAAATGGTTATGAATTTCAGTTCACAGATGATGTTTGCAATATTTATTTTGGAAATAAATATGTTGGTTCGGGTTATATGAATGATGGTCTTTATTATTTGGATAATAATGACAAACACAAATTGAATGCAAGTGATCTAAAAGAATGCAATGCCATAGTGAAAACCAACTCAAGTTCAAAATATATTTGGCACTTAAGGTTATGTCATGTTGCAGAAGATAGGATTGCAAAATTGGAGAAAATGGGGATTCTATACTCATTGGGCTCTGAGCCTACTCCAACTTGTGAATCTTGCCTTCAGGGCAAAATGACTAGATCACCCTTTGTTGGACAAGGGCTAAGAGCTGAAAATATTTTAGAGCTAATACATAGTGATGTATGTGGTCCATTTAAAGAAATGGCTAGAGGGGGCTTTCATTATTTTATTACCTTTACTGATGATAAATCAAGGTTTGGGTATTTGTATTTGATGAAATACAAACATGAATCTTTTGAAAAATTCAAAGAATTTAAATCTAAAGTAGAAAATCAAACAGGAAAGAGTATTAAAGCTCTTCGATCAGATCGTGGAGGTGAATATTTGAGTACTAAATTTAATGAATACTTGAGAGAGCATGGCATTGTTTCTCAGCTGACTCCTCCAGGAACGCCACAGTTGAATGGTGTATCTGAAAGGAGAAATCGTACCCTATTGGATATGGTACGTAGTATGATGAGCTATACTGATATGCCAATCTTCTTTTGGGGAATTGCATTAGAATCAGCTTTGTATATTCTGAATAGGATTTCATCAAAATCAGTTTCTTCCACACCTTATGAGATATGGCATGGAAGAAAACCAAGTCTTAAGCATGTTAAGATTTGGGGTTGTCCAGCTTATATCAAAAAGCTGAACACTGATAAATTGGAGACCAGATCAGAAAAAGGTTGATTTGTTAGATATCCAAAAGATAGTTTTGGATATTATTTTTATTTGCCTACTTCACAAAAGGTTGTGATAAGTAGAGATGCCACATTTCTTGAACAACAGTTTGTTCAAGAAGGAGGCAAAGGAAGGCAAATAGAGTTAGAATTGGAGAATTCTGACCAACCAATGCATCGATGGATATAGATCCATCTAGTCAACCTATACCCGTTGATGAAACATCTACAGCTGTTCCTCGTAGAACAACCAGGGTATCTCACCCACTAGTGAGATATGGTTTTCTTCATGAAGAAGAACAAGAGTTGTCTACTCATGAAGAAGTAGATCATGGAGATGATCCACTTACCTATGAAGAAGCTATATCAGATATTGACTCTTCAAAATGGATTGATGCTATGAAATCCGAGATTGATTCCATGTATAAGAATCAAGTTTGGGATCTTGTTGACCCACCTGAAGGTATTGCACCTATAGGGAACAAATGAGTTTTCAAGAAGAAAATTGGTTCTGATGGAAAGGTAGAGACCTATAAGGCAAGGCTGGTAGCGAAAGGGTTTCGCCAAAGGCAAGGAATCGACTATGAGGAGACTTTCTCGCCTGTTGCCATGCTTAAATCAATTAGGATTTTATTAGCAATAGCTGCATACTATGATTATGAGATTTGGCAGATGGATGTCAAAATAGCTTTTCTCAATGGATACATAGAAGAAAACATTTTCATGGAACAACCTAGGGGATTTGAATCCCAAGATGGTTCCAAGGTATGCAAGCTAAAGCGATCCATTTATGGGTTGAAACAAGCTTCGAGGAGTTGGAACATCCGTTTTGATGAAGCCATTAAATCCTTTGGTTTTATCAAAAATGAGGATGAGCCATGTGTATATAAGAAGGTTAGTGACGGTGCTATCACTTTCCTTGTCTTATATGTGGATGATATACTGTTGATGGGTAATGACACAGGTATGTTGACAACTATAAAGGTATGGTTGTCAAATACATTCTCCATGAAAGACTTAGGGGAGGCAACCTATATTCTTGGGATTCGCATCTATAGAGATAGAACGAAAAGAATAATTGGTTTATCCCAAAGTCTGTACTTGGAAAAGGTGTTAAAGAGGTTTAACATGCTTGATTCCAAGAGAGGATTGTTACTAGTGAGACATGGTATCCATCTTTCTAAAGAGATGTCTCCAAAGACACCTGAAGAAAGAGATAACATGGCCAGGATTCCATATGATTCGGCTATTGGAAGTTTAATGTATGCAATGTTGTGTACTAGGCCGGATATCGCATACTCTGTTAGTTTGACTAGCAGGTATCAATCCAATCCAGGTTTGGAACACTGGATAGCTGTCAAGAATATCCTTAAGTACTTGAGAAGAACTAAGGATTTATTCTTGATTTATGGAGGTGGAGACTTGCAATTGGATGGTTATACTGATTATGATTTCCAATCAGATATCGATGATAGAAAGTCTACCTCTGGATATGTGTTCATTTGTAATGGAGGTGCGATCGGTTGGAAGAGTTCCAAGCAGAGCACGATTGCAGATTCCACTACGAGGTCGAGTATATTCTCGCATCGATGTCGCAAAGGAAGTCGCTTTGGATAAAGAAGTTCGAGACAGAACTTACAAGAGTTCCTTCCATTGAGTCGCCAGTTCCACTACACCGTGACAATAATGGAGCGATCATCTGAGCTAAGGAACCAAGGTCTCACCAGAAATCCAAACACATAGAAAGGCGCTACCACATTATCAGAGAAACAATTGGGCGAGGCGATGTAGCCATGCAGAAAATAGCATCAGCTGAAAATCCAGCTGATCCATTCACTAAGCCTATGTCACAGACTCAGTTAGATCGACATCTTGAGAAGATAGGTCTAAGATATTGTAATGAATGGCTCTAGTGCTAGTGGGAGATTGTTAGTAGTATGCCCTAGAGCATATCATTTAGTATGTATCTTGTACATATTTTTATTAATAAAAGGCATTTCCACTTTTTCGTTTACGTAATATATTTATGTGTAATAGAAAAGGTCCATTGATATTTTGTTAGAAATATTATTCTTAAGTTGTTAAGAATATGAGTGACAATATTTCTAGCACAAAGTATCATAAATAGGTTCACAATCGAGGATACTTCATAATAAGGACATGACTTATCCAGAAAGATTGTATTCATGTTTGTTACCAAGTTATTTATATGAGATATAAATAAGATGGAATGGTGAGTCTCATGCCATATAACAAACATGATAGGCACTTATAAATGATAAGTAGGCCGAACCAGTGACACTTATGACAAGCACATGGAGTTTACTCTTGTCAAAGTTTTGTCATAAATCATATCAGTGCATATAATCTTTAGACATGAGTTAGCACGGTTATCTTTTATCTTGGTAGTTTGAGTTTGATAACGCTTTCATACTTGTACTGTGTATGGGTATATGGGCATGTGTTGGCTCCTACTAGTTATATATGGAGGTAGGTGTTGATCAAGATGGAATCTGTTCCTCTAAGTAAATAGAGATAAAATCCTATGTTCATTTAATTGTTCTTGATGTTTCAAGTTCCTGGCCAGGACAGATAGCTTTATTCAGAAAAGAGTTTCTGATGAGAAAATCTTTTTAATCAAGAACTGGAATTAAAAGAGAACATAATATTCATAGCAAATGGAGTTTGACATAAACCATGACTCCAGCTTGAGTTGGGATTTTGTAACAGAGAGATTCTAGTACATGGTAACATATGATTATAGGTTCATTTAAGGTAAACCTTATTACTAATTTGGTGGCCATGGCATGCTATGCTAGGTGTTAACCATGGTCTATGAGGTGCATAAAATGATTTAGAGAAATCATTTATGGTAAGAAAGAGTTCTGATGATATTAAGAGTTGATATCATTTCTCATTGCCAATTAGTGATGAGCCTAGTAAGTCACACACATACACAAGTTATCACCTATTTAAATATGATTTAATTAATTAATTAAATAGTTTAATTGGTTAATTAAATAGGTTTGGTTTGCAATTAAATTGCAAAGTCCCTAGCATGACTTGAAATCAAATCTAGATTATTGGATGTGTAGTATAAATTAAATTTATATTTAAAGTGTTTAAATATAAATTTAATTAATGAGAAATTAATTAATAGAGATTAATTAATTAATTTATATTTGATATAAATTAATTAGAAGAAGAAAAATAATTATTTTGGGTTAAGAACTCAAAATTAAGACACAGGGGCATTTTGGTCATTTCACAGTGTGACACGTGGCACCATGAGATGGTGACACATGGGATTACACGTAAACTTGCCAAATGTTTTTTTTAAATCATGTAAGATGATTAAAATCAAGATTAAATATAGGTTTGACACTTGGCACAATGTGATTAGGTCACTTAAACCTAGAGCTAATCAATGGGTGACATGTGGCAAGGGTTTAATGTGTTAACCTAGCTATTTAAGTGTTGTTATGAAAAGAAAAAGTAACCAGCAGCCACTCCTCTCCTTTGTCACGCCACTTTGAGGGTTTTCATCTATTCTTCTTCATCTCTCATCAATTCAAAGAGATTAGCCATCAATCTCTTGAATTAAGAACGCTAGAAATTGTTTCTAGTGTCCTGTTTACATCTCTAATCTCTTAAAAGGCAGAACTTGAATTTCTAATTAATAGAAAAAGCTTTAGAAGCTGTTCAAGGGCTGCCATAGGTGTTCTTGGTGTGGACAAGCTAGAGGGACAACATCTAGTGTCCTGAAGATGAATCTCAAAGGCGCAGACACGCTGCAGTACATCAAGAGGTTAGTGTAATCGTTCTTGATTTAATCTAGGGTTCTAAAATTAATCTGATTAATTTTAAAATCTTAAATGGAAAATATAGATCCAAAAACATATTAAAAGAGTTTTAATATGTTGTTTATCATTGAAATCAAATAGATAAAAATAAATCTTGCATGATGCATGTGACCCTAGGTGAAAATTTTTGAATTCAATGGTATAAACTTGTGTTTTTCACGCTTTCGTTCCTTCATTGAGCACTTAAATATTCTGCCCAAAAGTGTTGCTGGAATTGTGTACAATATATATATATATATGGAAGTGTTATTGATTGAATATTGAAGTAATGAGGAGGAGAAGGAATATCAAATTGGAAGTGTATGTGCTTTGTGTAGGTTGTGTATTGAAGGCAGTACCTAAATTAGGCCATAAGTGCCAAACTATGAACCCAATTGGTATGAGGCCAATGGGGGGTGAAAGTAGACACCAAATAGGCCAACTTTCATGTAGAAATGTTGCCAAAAATCTGCCTAGAAAATGACCTTAAAAATGACCAAATCCGGAATAGCAACCTTGCAACCCAGATTTTTGACCATATGAACTGTAGTCCTTAGGATGACCATAACTCTCTCAAAACAGGTTAAATTAACCTGAAATTTTTACCATGGTTAGTTTAGACATAGATCTACAATTCTTATGAAGACACCAAAGCCCAAAAATGGCCAGAACTAAGTCAAATAGCTTGCACAATTTCAGGTACCAAAACTGCCAGAACTAAAACTAACCAAATTTTGCACTAAAGGTGCAATCTGTCCAGCTTTAGTAAATTGACCATATCTTGGTCTATACAACTTAGAATGACCTGAAATTTTGCCCCGAGTGCAATAAGACATAGAGCTACAATTCTTATGAAGACACCAAAACCCAAAAATTGCCAGAACCAAGTCAAATAGCTTGCACAAGTTCAGGTACCAAAACTGCCAGAACTAAAACTGACCAAATTTTGCACTAAAGGTGCAATCTATCCAGCTTTAGTAAATTGACCATATCTTGGTCTATACAACTTAGAATGACCTGAAATTTTGCTCCGCGTGCAATAAGACATAGACATACATGTTTGTAGTTTGGACCGAAACCCAAAAACTGAGGGAACTAGGTCGTCAGGCTAGGTCAAAATAGTACACCGAAATCCGGTAACTTGCAATAAAATGCAATACACTTGGAAATGAAATTGATAACATATACCAACACTAAAGGGCTATAAAATGTGACATATTGGTAACATTAGAATTGACTCACGTAGAGTGCATCAAGAGTCAACATTATAGGTTGACTAATGAAATAAATTAAAGGGAATAGTACCAAGAGAAATAGGACTTTAGGCTAGACAAATCTAGCACACAAAAATTCAGAAATTGACCAAATTTTGCACCAAAGGTGCAATCTGTCCAGCTTTAGTAAATTGACCATAACTTGGTCTATACAACTCGGAATGACCTGAAATTTTGCCCCGCGTGCAATAAGACATAGTGTAACACCCCTATGTTTGGTAGTGCGTTCTACTGTTCTGGTGACCAGTGTTGTCCGGACAGCTAGAATGCCTAGAACTACACTTCATTATGAGTGAGAAGACATAAAATAATGAAATACAAGAAAAGAGAATACAAGAAAAACAAAGGAAAAATAATAGTAAAGAAATGCAACCAAGTTAAGCGAGCCAAGAACCCTAGCGATGGGTGACCGCACCGGGAAGTCACGGCGTGGACCGTTGACTAGCCCTGGACCGCGGGGAACCCTGGAAAATATTTTTAGGACTTAAATAGACCCCTATTGAAGTATAATACCATAAGAAATATTAAATGAAAATTAAATAATTAGTACAAAAAAAAGTGAGAAATCGAAAAACGGACAAAACCCGGTGTTATCGAAAAATCGGGAATCGGGAATGCAACCCGAACAGGGGCATTGTGGTCATTTGACACCTTGAGTTGTCTTTTGACCTAATTGTCCATTAAAAATAAATAATATTACACTTGAAAAATTGAATGAAAAATGAGATTAAAGATAAAATATGATTAAGAGAAATTAAGTGGAAAAATATGGGAATAATTAAAAGTTTAATTATAATATTATTTATTTAAGGATAGTGGAGCACTAAGTGGACTATATAAGCCACATGAGGACCAAAAAATCTGCATTCAACTTCATCTTCTTCCCATTTTAAAACCTTGCCGAATCCATTTCCTTCCCTAAAAACCACCATGGCCACACCTTGCATGCAAGCTCCACTCCTAATGATCAAGCCACAATTTCTCCAATTGTTCTTCATTAAAAGTGTTCTACACATCATGGGCAGCATGTAGGAAGCAAGAAAGAGGAGTTTTGGTGAAGTTTAATTAAGCCCAAGTTGAGGTTAGTGCTTAATCTTTCCATTTTCCTTCATTAATCCTTATGTTGAGCTTTGGGTAAGTTGAGTTGCTAAGAAAATTTGAGGAAATGATTGAGTATTGGTGAACATTATTTTTGGCAGCCATGGAAACTCTTTAAGGGCAGTTTATTCTTGCTTGTAAATGGTAGATTAAAGGGTTGATTAAATGTTTATATGTGTAGGAAATTATTTGGGTGATGTAAACTTAATATATGTGAATGTGTATTGAAATTTGAGTGCTTGGAAATTAAGGGAATGTAATGCATGAATCGGCAGCCTGGTTTGGTGAACCATAAGTATGTTATTTCATGTTTGGATTATGGAATATTAATGTTGAATTGTGTTAGTTGTTATGGCAGTTTGGGTATATGTGTGATGGTGTGAAGTTGGACATGTAAATGAGCATAAATATGTGATTAAATTATTGTAAATGAGTTTGACAAATTTTGCACTTTATGGTGTATGTTGAATGTGATTGTAAGCTGCCAAAATGATCAATAAAATGTTGTGAAATATGTTTAGGTTAGGGTACAAACCAGAAATGGCATGAAGGTGAAGTTTGGTAAGTGTTAAAGGTGATCTTGATGAGTATAAACAAAATGTAATAGGGCAGTTTGTGTTTTGGGCTTAGAACCTTAAATGCGTGGCTCCAATTGGTATGAGACCAATTGGAGGTGAAACTAGGCACAAAAAGTGCCAAATTTCATGAAGGAAGCTTACCAAAATTCTGCTTGGAAGGTAACTTGAAAAATGACCAAATCCAGATTAGTGCATATAAGGCCTGAAAATTGACCATTTGGGCAGCAGTTAGTGTTTAGGACATAACTCACTCAAAACAGGTCCAATTGACCTGAAATTTTGACCATGAATAGTTAAGACCTATATCTACAAGTCTTATGAAGACACCAAAGCCCAGAAATGACCATAAGCAAGTCAAACAGCTTGCAAAAATTCGAGTCCAAAAACTGGCCGAACCAAAATTGACCTAAAATGACCTAAAGTGACTAATCTTGATGCATTTTCACCAGCAATAGTAAAATGACCATAACTTGGTCTACATAACTCAAAATGACCTAAAATTTTGCCCCACGTGCAATAAGACATAGATCTACAAGTTTGTAGTTTTGACCGAAACCCAAAAACTGAGGGAACTAGGTCGTCCGGCTAGGTCAAACTAGTATCCCGGAATCCAGCAAATTATAAAAAAATGCAAGATACATGGAAATGAGTTTGGTAATATATACCAACCGTAAAAGACTATTGAATGTGACATATTAGTAACATTAAAACCTAAATTACCTAGAACGCATCGAGGGTCAACATATTAAGTTGACCAAGCAAATAATAGCATTCAGTGAATTACTTATCAAGCATTATCGTTAGAGACAGTTTAATTAAGTACTGAAACACTTCAAATTGTGTTTCTCAGTTAGCAAAGACTCAGGGAAAGGGAAGGAAACACTGAGTCAAGGCCAAGAGACAGTTATCAGAGGTTTGTGCACGATTGTTATTTCTTTTGAATTTTTCAATTGAAATAAATTATGATTATTTGTATGTTATTGTTTTAAATTATGTTTGTGCACAATAATTTTGATTTCTTATTTTTTACTTAAAATTTATTTGAACATTATAGTTTTAAATTGTGTCTGTGCACAATACTTTTGTATTCACTGCTTTTACTACAAATTTATTTGGAGAATTGAGTTATGATTAATTTTTTATTGTTTTGGTTTTGAGAATATTATTTGGAAATTATTGTGTTGCCAACTTTTCAAATGGAAATTTTGAGATAAAATGTGATTTATGGTTTGTATGAAATATTGTGATTTGAAATTGTTTTGATTCACACTTGGCATGACACTATTACTATGTTCCTCCTCCATTTATGGGGTGAGTCTGTGATATATTCCTCCCTCTTTAACTTATCAGCCTGGGGTGAGTGTGATTATGTTCCTCCCTCTTTAACTTGTCAGTCTGAGGTGAGTGTGGATGAGTACTCATTATTCAGCTAGTTTCCTCCCTCATTGATTTCGATTATTGAGGTGAGTGTGTCTTGCCGTGGTGTACAACGCGGCATGTGTGGAAAAATTGTGTCATGGCCTAAATTGTGTCATTGATTGGCAGCACTGTATTATTCAATTATTTGATCAAATGGTGTTATTGATTGGAAAAACTGTATTATTCAGTTATTTGATCAAATTGTGTTATTTATTGGCAAAACTGTGTCACTCAGTTATTTGATCAAATTTGTGTTATATGAATTTTGTAAATTGTGAAATGGAATTGTGAATCATTTGATTTGTGAACTGTCAATAAAAGATTTATATATCGCATTTCAAATTGTTATTGTGCACCACTGAGTAAATTTTACTCGTGATAGCTTTCATTCTTTGCCGCAGTGTAGACAGATCGACAGTAGCAGACTAGGCTGCTAGTACTACACTGAGAGATCATCGGGTATATTGAGTATACCATATTATGCATTTTATATTGTAATGTATGTTCACTATATGTATATAGTGTTCTTGGTTTTGAGCAGTTGAAAATTAAAATTGTACATTGAAGTTGTAAAGTAAATTATGAGTTATTTTGACTTGTAAAATTTGTATTATATTTCTTTTATCTTAGTCTTTGAAAAATTATTGTGGATTTGACTTGAGAAATATATTGTGTTGTTTAACTGTTGGAGTCGAGATTGAGAAATCTATTTGAAGTGCTTTTTACAGGTTTTCTGAAGAACTATTTTGTTCAAAATACAGATGGTATTCAGCCAAAATTTTTACAGAAATCACTAATAGTCCAAATGTGTTAGCTGTTTCACTTCAGTTCAAAAAGGTTTTTAACACCTGTAAATTGTGCTCACCATTGTAAAAAGAAGTAAGAAAAGTTTTAAAATCTCTTGTAGTGTATTTAATGGGTTATCAGTAGACGAAGTTAGTAATTCATTAGGTATACCACGGGATCATGTTATACCTTACTGAGAGGTAGGGTGTGACACATAGAACTACAATTTTGCTTCTTTGACCAGAAGCTAAAACCCAAAGGAAATAGGACTTTAAGCTAGACCAATCTAGCACACTAAAATTGAAAATTGGTAATTACATAAAATGATGCTTGAAGTGATTTGGCAATGAATGCCAACTTGTGAAAAGGGTAAATTGCATTATATTGACAATATATTGAATTGTAAATTGTGACATGTTGATGCCAGAATCAACCTATCCATGATGCATAAAAAGGTCAATAATTTTATTGACCAGTGAAAGGCATAAAGATGTATAAACTCTATGAATAAAAAATTAAATATGTAACATTGTAATATGCCCTAATTTGCCTAATTGACTAGTTTGGATAGGTTGCCATGCCAATAGGATTCTGACAGCTGTTCTGTAAATGACATTACGTAATACTGTGTTTTATGGCTTATTATGCCATACTATGATTTTAATAGCCTATGGCTATACAGTTTGTATTATTATACTCGGCTTAATGCCTGATTGATTATATGGCTTTTTAGCCACACTGTTTGCACACCAGGAGATACTTTGTGACCGATGGTGTGACGGCCCGAGGTACTAGGTACCCAGTGCTGGTATATCCGTTTATCCAGTCTGGTCAGTTTATAGACTACATGGCCAGTCAATTAAAACATTATTCAATTCAGGCAGTTAAGTTAAGTATACGAAAATGTCAGTACAATTAAATTAAGCATTGAATGAAATGAGTAAAAGAGATTAGCAACAGAAACATAACAAAGATACAATTTGCAGAACCTTAGAGACTTAAAATACAATACAGTTAGAATAATTTATATACTGGGTAGTATTACTGAAAAGTTATAAACTAGCACTTCCAAAGAGGAACAAACTAGTATATAAGATCGTTGATACTAGAAATACCATACCAAATTAAATTGATTCTTGAGTATCCGAATTATGATTTATTTCTTTCTTTAATTGTATATATTATTTCTTATTATACTATTGCACCACTAAGCAGAAATGCTTAGCGCGATGGAATTGCTTCCTCGCGTAGGTACTGAAGGTAAAACCAGTAGACTGTCGACTGAGATTTTTGAAGTCCAGATCTGCAGAAGTATGAGAAGAATTGAAGGTTGTCACCTCCTCAGCAATGCATATAGATAAGGCTCATATTTACACATGTTATGTATTTTGTTCATTCAAAGTATAATGTAAATTATTTGTACATCTTGTACTTGACAAATTTATGTAATTAGTTGGCAAATTATGCAAAATAATAAAATGTAAGAATTTTGATATATGAGTTAAGTATCTGATAATGATGATTCAGATTGAGATTGAGTATGAAAAATTTTGAGACTGATTTTGAATTGTGAATTTGAGTATATATTGAAATTGTTTTTGGCAGGTTCAGAAGAACTGTTTGTCCAAATTATCACAAGACTCTATTGGATTATCATTAAAATTTTTGAATTTTCCAAATTAGTCAGATTTTGATAAATAGTAAAAATAGCCTAAACCTCAGATAAAGTTTTTGAACAAGTAAATCTAGAACTATAATGAAATCAGATAAGATCAGGTGCTCTGGCACGTCATGTAGCACGCCTTGCTCGGCTACACTGTAGACGAGTGAGGGGTGTTACATTTACTGGTGTCAAAGCACGGTTTAGGCGTTCCTAGGCAATGATAAGTGGAAAGATAGTGTGCATACATGCATTGCATTCATAAGAGTCGAGGTGACACTAATGGAGATCTGTTTACTTTTGATTATTCAAAGTTAAGATATGGACTCAGAGTCGCAGAAGGCATTAGAAAAAGTAGTAGAAAACTTAGTTCATGAGGTTATAACGTAATAACTACATAATGTTCTTGATGTTTGTATTGTAAGCTGCAGATTACAGTACCGACATGAGATTATTGTGTAGAGCTACGTGCTTCCTCGTGGTAGAATAAAATAAGAATATTTGTAAGTAATCTATAATTTGATACAGTTACGCCCAAATACAGTACTATTACGGGAAATAAATGTGAAAATTCTAGTCAGAAATTTAAAACTTCAGAACTAGCCTATCGAAAGACTACACTTCTAAGGTAGCTAGAGTCAGTGACTCGGTTACACTAATGTGGACTACCATTACCACAAAAATTGCTATAATCTTTGAGAATTTAGTATGGCTATAAATTAGAAAGAACACCTTGAGGATGAAGATATTTGGACATCGATATGGAGTTTTATCAGTATTTTAATTTTTTTGACAGAAAGGAATGATGTAGGTATTTGAGAATACATTTAGAAATTGTATTGATGCTCTTTCCGAAAGCAAGAATAGATACCTTCCATTGATGGAGTTTGTGTATAGTGATATTTATTAAATAAGCATGAAGATACCAAGGTATAAGGTCTTGTATGGGATAAATGAAGAATACCTAGACAAAGGGTAATTTAACAGAGTTGGAATTGGTAAAAGAGATCGAAGGACTGGTAAAGAATCATAGTATGAGAAATTAGAGAACTAATGAATAATAGAATTTCATGAGTAGGAATACTAAAGGCAGAGGAAAACAATGATGGAAAAGTGAATAAAATTATGAGACAACGATAAGCTTGGTTGTTTGAATCAGATGAATTTCGAGGACGAAATTCCTTTTTAGAGGGGAAGAGTTGTAACATCCTCATTTTCGTAGTCCGTACATTCTACTGTTCCAACGGCTAATGTCTGCCCCGGAAAGTCAGAATGTCTGGAACTACACTTCGGTGATAATGAACAGACATATAATGATGAAATAAATAAGAAGAAAATGCAAGAAAAATCAAAGACAAATGAAAGAGAGAAAATGAAGCTAAGTTAAACGAGCCGACACCGCAGCAATTGGTGACTGCACTGGGAAGGCTGTTGCCAACCCCAGGACCACGGGGAACCCTCAGAATTTAATTTCGGGACGTAAGTAAAGGTCTATTAAAATATAATTGACACTAGAATTATTAAAGAAAAATTAATAAATTAGTACAAAGAAAAACGAAAAATGAGAAACAGACAAAAATGGGTGTTACCGAAAAATCGATAATATAACTCGAAGTAGGGTATTTTGGTCATTTGACACCTAGGGTTGCCTTTTGACCTCAATGTCCATTAAAAATAAATGATATTACATTTTAGAAATGTCATGAAAAATTAAATTGTGATACAATATGTAAATAGTAAAAGAATGGAGCCAAATGAGCAAATAAGGAAACTTTAACTAATTAAACATTAAAATCCAAGTTAGTGCTCCACTAACTCTTAATTTGGGACACTTAAATATTCCTTTGGGACAGCAGAACCATCATCTTCCACTTTGAGAAATAACCAGCCAAGAGAAATGGAGTTCACCATGGAAATCACCATGGACGCCCCACATGCAACCTCCATGGGTGCATGATCAAGCCACCATTTCTACTTAGTTTCTTCATCAAAGCTTGCACACACACCTTGGGCAGTATGTTGGAAGCAAAAAGAAGAGGATTTGATGAAGTTTTGGTGAAGCTCAAAAAAGGTTAGTGCTAGTTTTTCATCCCTTGCTTCATTAAAGTTTGTATTAAGGTTGAGATGAGTTGGATGGTGAAGAAATTTGAAGGATTCAATGAGTTATTGATATATTCAATTTTGGACAGCCATGAAAGCTTATTGTAGTTGAGTTTTTCTTACCTATAATGGATGGAAATTAAGGTTGAATAACTTAAATGGAGGAAGTAGTAAGTTAAAATCTAAGTATGTGCATGTAGTGCTTGAATTAAGGGTGTTTAATGGAACCTTAATGCTTTGGGCAAACTGCCATGTTTGGTAGCCTATTAAACCATGAATTTGTGTGTCAACATGTAGTTATTAATGAAATATGCTAATGTTAAATTGTGGGCAGCAAGTGTAAGTGATATTGAAGTATGATTATGTTGAAGTGTATGTGTAATATTGACATTGAGATATGTTAAAATTTGGTGGAAGTGAATGTTGAACTTAATGGTGAATTGTATGCATTGAGCACTTGAATATTCTGCCCAAAAGTGTTGCTAGAATTGTGTACAATATATATATATATGGAAGTGTTATTGATTGAATATTGAAGTAATGAGGAGGAGAAGGAATATCAAATTGGAAGTGTATGTGCTTTGTGCAGGTTGTGTATTGAAGGCAGTACCTAAATTAGGCCATAAGTGCCAAACTATGAATCCAATTGGTATGAGGCCAATGGGGGGTGAAACTAGACACCAAATAGGCCAACTTTCTTGCAGAAATGTTGCCAAAAATCTGCCTAGAAACTGACCTTAAAAATGACCAAATCCGGAATAGCAACCTTGCAACCCAGATTTTTGACCATATGAACTATAGTCCTTAGGATGACCATAACTCACTCAAAACAGGTTCAATTAACTTGAAATTTTTACCATGGTTATTTTAGACATAGATCTACAATTCTTATGAAGACACCAAAGCCCAGAAATTTCCAGAACTAAGTCAAATAGCTTGCACAATTTCAGGTACCAAAACTGCCAGAACTAAAACTAACCAAATTTTGCACTAAAGGTGCAATCTGTCCAGCTTTAGTAAATTGACCATATCTTGGTCTATACAACTTAGAATGACCTGAAATTTTGCCCCGAGTGCAATAAGACATAGAGCTACAATTCTTATGAAGACACCAAAACCCAGAAATGGCCAGAACCAAGTCAAATAGCTTGCACAAGTTCAGGTACCAAAACTGCCAGAACTAAAACTGACCAAATTTTGCACTAAAGGTGCAATCTATCCAGCTTTAGTAAATTGACCATATCTTGGTCTATACAACTTAGAATGACCTGAAATTTTGCCTCGCGTGCAATAAGACATAGACATACATGTTTGTAGTTTGGACCAAAACCCAAAAACCGAGGGAACTAGGTCGTCAGGCTAGGTCAAAATAGTACACCGAAATCTGGTAAATTGCAATAAAATGCAATACACTTGGAAATGAAATTGATAACATATACCAACACTAAAGGGCTATAAAATGTGACATATTGGTAACATTAGAATTGACTCACGTAGAGTGCATCAAGAGTCAACATTATAGGTTGACTAATGAAATAAATTGAAGGGAATAGTACTAAGAGAAATAGGACTTTAGGCTAGACAAATCTAGCACACAAAAATTGAGAAATTGACCAAATTTTGCACCAAAGGTGCAATCTATCCAGCTTTAGTAAATTGACCATAACTTGGTCTATACAGTTCAGAATGACCTAAAATTTTTCCCCGCGTGCAATAAGACATAGAGCTACAATTTTGCTTCTTTGACCAGAAGCTAAAAACCAAAGGAAATAGGACTTTAAGCTAGACCAATCTAGCACACTAAATTTGAAAATTGGTAATTACATAAAATGATGCTTAAAGTGATTTGGCAATGAATGTCAACTTGTGAAAATGGTAAATTGCATTATATTGACAACATATTGAATTGTAAATTGTGACATGTTGATGCTAGAATCAACCTATCCATGATGCATAAAAAGGTCAATAATTTTATTGACCAGTGAAAGGCATAAAGATGTATAAACCCTATGAATAAAAAATTAAATATGTAACATTGTAATATGCCCTAATTTGCCTAGTTGACTAGTTTGGATAGGTTGGCATGCCAATAGGATTCTGGCAGCTGTTCTGTAAATGACTTTACGTAATACTGTGTTTTATGGCTTATTATGCCATACTATGATTTTAATAGCCTATGGCTATACAGTTTGTGTTATTATACACTGCTTAATGCCTGATTGATTATATGGCTTTTTAGCCACACTGTTTGCACACCAGGAGATACTTTGTGACCGATTGTCTGACGGCCCGAGGTACTAGGTACCCAGTGCTAGTATATCCGTTTATCCAGTCTGGTCAGTGTATAGGCTACATGGGCAGTCAATTAAAACATTATTCAATTCAAGCAGTTAAGTTAAGTTAAGTATACGAAAATGTCAGTACAATTAAATTAAGCATTGAATGAAATGAGTAAAAGAGATAGCAACAGAAACATAACAAAGATACAATTTGCAGAACCTTAGAGACTTAAAATACAATACAGTTAGAATAATTTATATACTGAGTAGTATTACTGAAAAGTTATAAACTAAGCACTTCCAAAGAGGAACAAACTAGTATATAAGATCGTTGATACTAGAAATACCATACCAAATTAAATTGATTCTTGAGTATCCGAATTATGATTTATTTCTTTCTTTAATTGTATATATTATTTCTTGTTATACTATTGCACCATTAAGCAGAAATGCTTAGCGCGATGGAATTGCTTCCTTGTGCAGATACTGAAGGTAAAACCAGTAGACTGCCGACTGAGATTTTTGAAGTCCTGATCTGCAGAAGTATCAGAAGAATTGAAGGTTGTCACCTCCTCAGCAATGCATGTAGATAGGGCTCATATTTATACATGTTATGTATTTTGTTTATTCTAACTATAATGTAAATTATTTGTACATCCTGTACTTGACAAATTTATGTAATTAGTTGGCAAATTATGCAAAATAATAAAATATAAGAATTTTGATATATGAGTTAAGTATCTGATCATGATGATTCTGATTGAGATTGAGTATGAAAAATTTTGAGACTGATTTTGAATTGTGAATTTGAGTATATATTGAAATTGTTTTTGGCAGGTTTAGAAGAACTGTTAGTCCAAATTACTGCCGGCACTCTGCTGGATTATCATTAAAATTTTTGAATTTTCCATATTAGTCAGATTTTGATAAACAGTAAAAATAGCCTAAACCTTAGATAAAGTTTTTGAACAAGTAAATCTAGAACTATAATGAAATCAGATAAGATCAGGTGCTCTGACACGCCGTGTAGCATGCCTTGCTCGGCTACACTGTAGACGAGTGAGGGGTGTTACAGTTCTACTGTTCTGGTGACCAGTGTTGTCCGAACAGCTAGGATGCCTAGAACTACACTTAGATATAGATGAGGAGACATAAAATAATGAAATACAAGAAAAAAAATACAAGAAAAACAAAATAAAAATAATAGCAATGAAATGTAACCAAGTTAAACGAGCCGAGAACCCTAGCGATGGGTGACCGCACTGGGAAGTTGCGGCTTGGACCGTTGACTAGCCCTGGACCGCGGGGAACCCTGAAAAATATTTTTAAGACATAATTAAAGACTTATTGAAGCATAAATATCATTAGAAATATCAAAGAAAAATTAATAAATTAGTACAAAGAAAAGTGAGAAATTAAGAAAACCACAAAATTCGGTGTTATAGAAAAATCAGGAATGCAAACAGGGGGCATTGTGGTCATTTGACACCCCAAGTTATCTTTTGACCTATATGTTCATTAAAATAAATGATGTTATACTTGGAAAATGTCATGAAAAATTAAATTGGTGGTACAGAGTTTAAATAGCAAAAGATAGGAGTTAAATGTGGAATTTGGAAACTTTAGAATAAATAAACATTTAACCCTTACTTAGTGGTCCACTAACTCCATTAAGTGGGCATATAATCAACCTATGGACAGAATGTTAGTAGTATGCCCTAGAGCATATCATTTAGTATGTATCTTGTATATATTTTATTAATAAAAGGCATTTCCACTTTTCCATTTACATAATATATTTATGTGTAATAGAAAAGGTCCATTGATATTTTGTTAGAAATATTATTCTTAAGTTGTTAAGAATATGAGTGACAATATTTCTAGCACAAAGTATCATAAATAGGTTCACAATCAAGGATACTTCATAATAAGGACATGACTTATCCAGAAAGATTGTATTCATGTTTGTTCCCAAGTTATTTATATGAGATATAAATAAGATGGAATGGTGAGTCTCATGCCATATAACAAACATGATAGGCACTTATAAATGATAAGTAGGCCGAACCAGTGACACTTATGACAAGCACATGGAGTTTACTCTTGTCAATGTTTTGTCATAAATCATATCGATGCATATAATCTTTAGACCGAGATAGCACAGCTTATCTTGTATATAGGTAGTTTGAGTTTGATATCGCTTTCATACTTGTACTATGTATGGGTATATGGGCATGTGTTGGCTCTGCTAGTTATATATGGAGGTAGGTGTTGATCAAGAAGGAATCTGCCTCTAAGTAAATAGAGATAAAATCCTATGTTCATTTAATTGTTCTTGATGTTTCAAGTTCCTGCCAGACAGATAGATTTATTCGTAAAAGAGTTTCGATGAGAAAAATCTTTTAATCAAGAACTGGAATTAAAAGAGAACATAATATTCATAGCAAATGGAGTTTGACATAAACCATGACTCCGGCTTGAGTTGGGATTTTGTAAGAGAGATTCTAGTGCATGGTAACATATGATTATAGGTTCATTTAAGGTAAATCTTATTACTAATTGGGTGGCCATGGCATGCTATGCTAGGTGTTAACCATGGTCTATGAGGTTCATAAAATGATTTAGAGAAATCATTTATGGTAAGAAAGAGTTCTGATGATATTAAGAGTTGATATCATGTCTCATTGCCAATTAGTGATGAGCCTAGTAAGTCACACACATACACAAGTTATCACCTATTTAAATATGATTTAATTAATTAATTAAAGAGTTTAATTGATTAATTAAATAGATTTGGTTTGCAATAAAATTGCAAAGTCCCTAGCATGACTTGAAACCAAATCTAGATTATTGGATGTGTAGTATAAATTAAATTTGTATTTAAAGTGTTTAAATATGAATTTAATTGATGAGAAATTAATTAATAGAGATTAATTAATTAATTTATATTTGATATAAATTAATTAGAAGAAGAAAATAATTATTTTGGGTTAAGAACTCAAAATTGAGACAGGGGCATTTTGGTCATTTTGTACAGTGACACGTGGCACCATGAGATGGTGACACATGGCATAACACATAAGCTTGCAAATATTTTTAATCATGTAAGATGATTAAAATCAAGATTAAATATAGGTTTGACACTTGGCACAATGTGATTGGGTCACTTAAACCTAGAGCTAATCAAAAGGTGACATGTGGCTAGGGTTTAATGTGTTAACCTAGCTATTTAAGTGGGGTTATGAAAAGAAAACACAACCAGCAGCCTCTCCTCTCATATGTCACGCCACTATGAGCCGCTCCAGCTATTTCTCTTCATCTCTCATCAATTCAAAGAGATTAGCCATCAATCTCTTGAATTAAGAACACTAGAAATTGTTTCTAGTGTCCTGTTTACATCTCTAATCTCTTAAAAGGCAGAACTTGAATTTCTAATTAATAGAAAAGGCTTTAGAAGCTGTTCAAGGGCTGCCATAGGTGTTCTTGGTGTGGACAAGCTAGAGGGACAACATTTGGTGTCCTGAAGACGAATCTCAAAGGCGCAGACACGCAAAGACATCAAGAGGTTAGTGTAATCGTTCTTGATTTAATCTAGGGTTCTAAAATTAATCTGATTAATTTTAAAATCTTAAATGGCAAATACAGATCCAAAAACATATTAAAAGAGTTTTAATATGTTGTTTATCATTGAAATTAAATAGATAAAAATAAATCTTGCATTGTGCATGTGACCCTAGGTGAAAATTTTTGAATTCAATGGTATAATCTTGTGTTTTTCACGCTTCCGTTCCTTCAATTGGTATCAGAGCCACTATATTTGCCATTTAGATTGTTGATTATATAATTTAATTGTGTGTTTGATCATGAGATCAAGAGATTCATTGCTGGTTGGATCATGAGATGTGGCATCACACATGGAGAAGCCACCATTGGTGGCGGCAACAATGGTTCCATGGGTGATTCAAGGTTTGGCTTTTAATTCTGCAATTGTTGTATGATCTAAGGCCTATTCTTTGACTAATTAAAGTGTTTAATTAGTTGTTTTAATCACACAATTAAATTATGATTCAAATCAGAATTTTAAAAAATGTTTGAATGTGATTCAAATCTGAATTTTAAAAGTTGTTTGAATGAGATTCAAATCTGAATTTTTAAAGTTGTTTGAATCATATTTAAATATGATTTTTTAAAATTGATTCAATAAAATTCAGATCTGATTTTTGAAAAAATATTTGAATGTGATTCAAATCTGTTTTTTTAAAAAATGTTTGAATGTGATTCAAATCTGAATTTTTGAAGTTGTTTGAATGTGATTCAAATCTGAATTTTTAAATTTGTTTGAATGAGATTCAAATCTGAATTTTTAAATTTATTTGAATCATATTCAAATCTGGAATTTTAAGTTGAATATGAGATATTCAATTTAATTTAAGTATGTATGTTTTATTTAATTGTTAAATAGTGATATGCATGATGGATGATCATGGACTATAAAAGACCAATGTGATTGGATTTATTTCTTTTATGTTTCTTTGGGATTGTAAATTAATTAATTTATTTTAATTTATTTTGGGCATGTATTATTAAGTTTGTAATATTTTTGGGTTGTAATTTCATTTATTTAAGTTCTTGTAAATTCGCCTTGGTATGCCAAGGATTACTATGTAATATTGGATTGCAAGAAGTTCAAGGAGGTCAAGAGCATTGGTGGGACCAGTGGGAGGAATTCAAGATCAAGTGTTGATTATGTACTCCTTCAGCAACTCTTGTAAAATGAATGAATGAAATGCACCTAGGAATGCCCTGATTCAATTCTTGGTGGCTCGAATTGAATCCCTCGAAAGTCCATGATCATACCATATTTACGCTTATCCATGAATGCATGAGATGTATGGGAATGTATGCAATTATATGATATATGCATGCTAAATGGATAATGTGCAAAGTGAGACCTTAATAGTAATTAGGATGGCTATAAAATCTTCCAAACAAATGATTAAGTTGGAAATGCTATAATTAAAGTAATTATAACATAAGCCCTCCATTGGGGCAATTATTTTAAGAAATTTTAAATAGTTGCATGAGATGCAATTAATTTAAGAGATTTTCTTAAGAATAATTGTTAAGCATGAGATGTTGTAAATATGTAAATGGTTTGGTGGCCAATATTGGATGTACTGAGGACATTAAAATTATTTGCATAATTCTGGCTCAATGGGATCAACTTAACTAATGCAAGATAAGTCAATATTGGATGTACTGAGATTTTGAGCATTAGGGGCTAGTAAAAGGTTGAACCTCACATGAGATGTGATGGGCAAGGAGTTGCTCACTTATAGTTTATTGTAATTCCAATAATGGATGTACTGAGGATGATCAATAGAATTATAAGAATTCAATCACCCACTAGAAATCCATCCAACTAGGATTTCCGTTTTCTACTTTGGAAGTGTAGGATTCGCTAAGTTAGTGGGAGGACCAATTTGATTAAAAGACCATAATCATTTTGGTTAATTACATGATACATTTACTCATTAATCTGGTTATTTTCTGCGATTAATTTTATGAAAAAAATGAGCACAAAACAACCACCACCATCCAAAATCCTAGCAAACATACTAGATCAAAACAGTTGACAGGACCTAATCATGCGATTGGCTAAGAAATTTGAAACTTGTCCTGAACCTTGAACATATAGGATATGTTCTATATTCAAATGTTCCTGGTCCCTTACCTCCAGAGGCCACACAAGAGGAACATGATACTTTGGACAAGTGGAAGGAGCATGATATGAGAGCTAAGTGTTACATGCTTGCTTCCATGAGTAATGAGTTACAGAAGCAACATGAGAACATGCAGAGTGCTAGTGAGATCCTCCTTCACCTACAAGAGTTGTATGGTGAGCACAAAGAGAATGCTAGGTATGAGATATCTAAACAGTTATTCCGTATGAGGATGTCTGAGGGACAGAATGTTGGGGATCATGTCCACAAGATGATTCAGCTGATTGAGCAGTTGGAACATCTTGACTTTAACATGGATTTCCAACTACAGACGGATTTGATCCTTCAGTCCCTTCCTGAGTCTTTTGGGAATTTTTGACAAATTTCCATATGACTCAACAGGAATGCACCTTAGCTGGTTTACTCAACATGCTGGTTATTGCCCAAAAGAATATGCCAGGCAATAAAGGAAAAGAGGTAGCTTTGGTTGCATCTTCTTCTGCTGGAAAGTCCAACAAGAAGAAGGGCAATAAGAAAAAGAAACCTCAGATTCCTGGTCCTTCTAAGAAAATAGCTAAATAGAAAAGGAAGACTAAAGCTGATGAAGGTAAAGGAAAGTGTTTCCACGGCCAACAGGAAAGTGTTTCCATTGCCAACAAGAAAGTGTTTCCACTGGCCAGAGTATAGCAATCTAAATGAAAGCAATGCCATGGTGAAAAGCAACTCAAGTTCAAAATATATTTGGCACTTAAGGTTATGTCATGTTGCAGAAGATAGGATTGCAAAATTGGAGAAAATGGGGATTCTATCCTCATTGGGCTCTGAGCCTACTCCAACTTGTGAATCTTGCCTTCAGGGCAAAATGACTAGATCACCCTTTGTTGGACAGGGGCTAAGAGCTGAAAATATTTTGGAGCTAATACATAGTGATGTATGTAGTCCATTTAAAGAAATGGCTAGAGGGGGTTTTCATTATTTTATTACCTTTACTGATGATAAATCAAGGTTTGGGTATTTGTATTTGATGAAATACAAACATGAATCTTTTGAAAAGTTCAAAGAATTTAAATCTGAAGTAGAAAATCAAACAGGAAAGAATATTAAAGTTCTTCGATCAGATCGTGGAGGTGAATATTTGAGTACTGAATTTGATGAATACTTTAGAGAGCATGGCATTGTTTCTCAGCTGACTCCTCCAGGAACGCCACAGCTGAATGGTGTATCTGAAAGGAGAAATCGTACCCTATTAGATATGGTACGTAGTATGATGAGCTATACTGATATGCCAATCTTCTTTTGGGGATTTGCATTAGAATCAGCTTTGTATATTCTGAATAGGATTCCATCAAAATTAGTTTCTTCCGCACCTTATGAGATATGGCATGGAAGAAAACCAAGTCTTAAGCATGTTAAGATTTGAGGTTGTCCAGCTTATATCAAAAAGCTGAACACTGATAAATTGGAGACCAGATCAGAAAGAGGTCGATTTGTTGGATATCCAAAAGATAGTTTTGGATATTATTTTTATTTGCCTACTTCACAAAAGGTTGTGATAAGTAGAGATGCCATATTTCTTGAACAACAGTTTGTTCAAGAAGGAGGCAAAGGAAGGCAAATAGAGTTAGAATTGGAGAATTCGACCAACCAATGCATCGATGGATATAGATCCATCTAGTCAACCTATACCCATTGATGAAACATCTACACTGTTCCTCGTAGAACAACTGTGGTATCTCACCCACGGTGAGATATGGTTTTCTTCATGAAGAAGAACAAGAGTTGTCTACTCATGAAGAAGTAGATCATGGAGATGATCCACTTACCTATGAAGAAGCTATATCAGATATAGACTCTTCAAAATGGATTGATGCTATGAAATCCGAGATTGATTCCATGTATAAGAATCAAGTTTGGGATCTTGTTGACCCACCTGAAGGTATTGTACCTATAGGGAACAAATGGGTTTTCAAGAAGAAAATTGGTTCTGATGGAAAGGTAGAGACCTATAAGGCAAGGCTAGTAGCGAAAGGGTTTCGCCAAAGGCAAGGAATAGACTATGAGGAGACTTTCTGCTTTGTTGCCATGCTTAAATCAATTAGGATTTTATTAGCAATAGCTGCATACTATGATTATGAGATTTGGCAGATGGATGTCAAAACAGCTTTTCTCAATGGATACATTGAAGAAAACATTTTCATGGAACAACCTAGGGGATTTGAATCCCAAGATGGTTCCAAGGTATGTGATACGGTGTGTCCGCAAGTGCACGGGTCACAGTAGTATAGTTTTAAAAATTGATATCGATCCCACAGGGAATTGTGCTTAAATTGGAAATAAAAGTATAAGCTAATTAGAATGACAAAAATTAAAAGATATTAAAAATAAAATCTAAAAATTAAAATTAAGACAAAAATTAAAGATGTAAAATGAAATTTGGAATTAAAATTGGTATTTGAGGAATTAAAACTAGATCAATCAATTAACTAAAATTAATTAAACTAGATTACCAAAAATTAATTTGAAATTTCTATTTATGAAATTAAGAAGAATTAAATCTAAAAAAAAAAGTAATTCTAGATATTGGATTTAAATTGGAATTAAATTTAAATTGGATTTAAATTGAAATTGCTATTTATGAGGTTTGGAGAATTTATATCTAATTTCAATGAAAAATAAATTGATTCTAGAGATTGGATTTTCAATATTGTTTGCATGTGATTTTTCCCTAATTTAGCCAAACACATGAGAATTGCAATTTTGAGGGAAATCAATCAGGATGTATTGGAATTTGAAAGAAACCAGAATATCCATCTAAGTAACAAAAGAATGAATGCTTGGCTAATCTTTCTAACATTTGATCCATAAAAGGAAGGGGAAAATGGTCTTTTCTTGTAGCATTGTTCAACTTCCTATAGTCTATGCACATTCTCCAACCTCATGATTCTAGTGGGTATCAATTCATTATTCTCATTTTTAACAACTGTCACCCCACCTTTCTTTGGCACAACATGCACAGGACTAACCCACTCACTGTCAGAAATGGGGTAAATAATTCCAGCAGCTAGTAATTTTAGGATTTCCTTTTTCACAACATCCTTCATTGTAGGATTCAATCTTCTTTGGTGTTCAATGGAAGGTTTACTATTTGGCTCAAGGAAAATCCTATGCATACAAACTGTTGGACTAATTCCCTTTATATCATCAATTGCATAACCCAAAACTCTCCTATATTCTCTCAAAACTCTCAACAATTTGTCAATCTCAATATTAGTCAATGATGCATTAATTATAACAGGATATGTTTCATTTGGTCCAAGAAAAGCATACCTGAGGTTGGAAGGAAGAGGTTTAAGATCTACCTTTGGGGCATCCTCTACCTTTAATGATGGTGGTTTGATCTCCAAATTTTGTACTCCTTCAAGTTGAAAAATTGTGGCTTCAGGATGTGGTGGAGAGCTCTCCAAGTGTTGTGCAAAAGTAGCCATGTTATGATTATCATCATTAATGCTCCCACCATGGACTAAGCAATTTTCAAGTGGGTCTTGTGGATAGCTTTGTGCAAAATGCTCTTGAACAATCTCATCAATAATGTCTACCCGCAAACAAGACTCAACTTCTTCATGTTTCCTTTTCATGGCTGGATTGATGTTGAATATCATTTGATCATCTCCCACTCTAAGTGTCAATTGCTCACCCTTTACATCAATTAATGCACCAGCTGTTGCCAAAAAGGGTCTTCCCAATAAGATAGGAACTTTTGTGTCTTCTTCCATATCTAAAATGACAAAATCCACCGGAATGTAGAATTTCCCAACCTTGATAGGCACATTTTCAAGAATGCCTTCCGGATACTTAATTGAACGGTCAGCTAATGAAAGATACATGTTTGTGGGCTTCAATTCTCCCATATTCAACTTCTCATATATTGAAAGAGGCATTAGGCTGACGCTAGCTCCAAGGTCACATAAAGCATTTGCCACACAATTATCACCCATATGACAAGGAATGGAAAACACACCCGGATCTTTGAGTTTGGGAGGTAACTTCTTCTGGATTATAGCACTGCATTGCTCTCCCAAGTTGATGGTGTCATAATCTTCTAGCCTTCTCTTGTTGGAAAGAATCTCCTTCAAAAATTTGGCATAACTTGGCATTTGGGATAGTGCCTCAGTGAATGGCACATTGATATACAACTTCTTTAGCACTTCAAGGAATTTGCCAAATTGTTTGTCTAGTTTATGCTTGATGAATCTTTGAGGGTAGGGAAGGGTGGGTTTGTAAGGTTCAGGTGGGATGTATGGTTTCTCTCCCTCATCTTGCTCACTTTTGCTTTCTTCTTCTTTTTCATTTTTCTTGCTCTCAACTGAATTTTCTTCTTTTGTGCTCTCTTTTTCTTCTCTCTTGTTTTCACTCTCTTGACCAACTTTTTTACCACTTCTCAAGGTTACAGCCTTACATTGTTCATGAGGGTTTTGTGGTTGGCTAGGCAGTTTCCCATAGGAATTGCTTCCTGATGAGCTTGCTTGTTGCGCCAATTGAGTCTCCAACATGCGGTTGTGGACTTGTAATTGATCCATGGTTTGTCTCATGTGTTGCATTTCTTCCTCCAATTTGTTATTCATCTTGCTTTGTTCAGCAAAAAATTTCTCCATCATCTTCTCCAAAGATGGCTTCGGTTCATGGGATGGAAGGGATTGTTGTGCTCTTGCTTGATATCCAGGTGGTGGTTGTCTTGTGGGCTGAAATTGAGGCTGAAATTGAGGCTTGTTCTGCTGCATAAACCGGTTATTATGAGCATAATTTGAGCTTTGGCCTTGTTGAGCAAAAGTTGCTTGTGGTCTCCATGTTGAGTTGTTCATATTAGAATAAGAATTTCCCATAGGTTTTTGTTGATAACCTCCTGCATAAGCAGCTTGCTCTTGCAAATAATCATCACCATAAGAAGAATAATCAACTCCACAACTTTGAGTTCCATTTGTGAAGGCAACTTGTTGCATAGTTGTAGGAGTTGAGGTTGTTGCCTTTGTGCAAAAATCACTAAGAAGCTGAGTCAACTGATCAAATTTTGCATTCATGTAGTTAACTGAGTCAAGTTCATAGATCCCAGCTTTCTTTGGCTCAAGTGCTCTTGGATTTCCCCATAAATGGGTATTATGAGCAATTTTCTCTAATAGATCATAGCATTCTTCACTTGTCATTCTCATGAAATCTCCTCCTGCTTGTGAATCAATTGTGTTTCTTATGGCTGGAGTAACTCTGGTGTAGAAATTTTGAACAATCATCCATTTGGGTATTTCATGATGAGGACATTGCCTTTCAAGCTCCTTAAATCTCATCCAAGATTCATACAAAGTTTCATCATCCCTTGGTTTAAAAGCTACCATCAAATTCCTCAAATGAGTAGTTTTCCCAGGTGGGAAAAATTGAGATAGAAAAGCTTGAGATAGCTGCTCCCAAGTAGCTATAATAGCTTGTGGGAGTGAGTCATACCACTCCAATGCTGAATCCCGAAGAGAGAATGGAAATAAGGTGAGCCGAATAACTTCATCAGAAACTCCAGGTTGTCTTTGTGTACCACATATCATCAAAAATTTCTTCAAATGAGAATGAGGATTTTCAAGTGGGCTACCTCCAAATTGTGAATTCTGAACCATTTGAATGAGACCAGTTTTTAATTCAAATTGATTAGCTCCAATAATAGGTCTGTTATCTCTCACATCAGTACATCTAGGAAAAGCATAATCTAACATGGATCTTCTTTGAGGATCATTTTGATTAACCACAGCATTTTGCCCGTTTTGCTCGTTTCCTCCATTATCTCCACCAATAGCTCTATTTTGATTCTCCATATTTTCTATTGTCTCCTCTTGCTCAAATATTTGTTGTTCTTCTTTTTCTGCTTCTTTTCTTCTTTTGTATTCCTTTTTGTTTGCCCGACAGAATTTTTCAATTTCAGGATTGAACAACAATTCAGTGTCACTTGTGCTTTTCGATCGTCTCATACACAAGAAAAGTACCTGAAAAACACAAGGAACAATAGTGAAAATAAAAGAAAATAAAAATTCTAATTAGCTTAAAACAATTAAAATCCAACTTAAAACAAACAATTCCCCGGCAACGGCGCCAAAAACTTGATACGGTGTGTCCGCAAGCACACGGGTCACAGTAGTATAGTTTTAAAAATTGATATCGATCCCACAGGGAATTGTGCTTAAATTGGAAATAAAAGTATAAGCAAATTAGAATGACAAAAATTAAAAGATATTAAAAATAAAATCTAAAAATTAAAATTAAGACAAAAATTAAAGATGTAAAATGAAATTTGGAATTAAAATTGGTATTTGAGGAATTAAAACTAGATCAATCAATTAACTAAAATTAATTAAACTAGATTACCCAAAAATTAATTTGAAATATCTATTTATGAAATTGAGAAGAATTAAATCTAAATTCAATAAAAATAAAAATAAAGTGATTATAGAAATTGGATTTAAATTGGATTTAAATTTAAATTGCTATTTATGAGGTTTGGAGGATTTATATCTAATTTCAATGAAAAATAAATTGATTCTAGAGATTGGATTTTCAATATTGTTTGCATGTGATTTTTCCCTAATTTAGCCAAACACATGAGAATTGCAATTTTGAGGAAATCAATTCTTAATTTTTTCAAACATTTTTCAAGCATCTCAAAATTGGTTTTCATTAAATCAAACCCTGTTTTCACGGTATTTCAAATCTAACAAAAACCCAATTAATGCTCTAATTGATTTTTGGAAAGTTCCCCTTAATCTTCTTAGCTTATTTCTAACACCAAGAAAATAAAGTTTATTGCAAGATTATCCATCCCCAATATTCACTTTTTAGTCCATCTATTAAGGATTAAAACTTAACTTAATGAGGGCCCATTCATCAAGCAAGGAAATAAGCACACAAGCAATAAATCAAAATATAACAATCTTCATTTAAATGGCTAAATCAGTTCAAAACCACAAAACAAATCAATATTTACAAACCCATCTCTAGAATCTCAATAAACTACTCACAAATCATTGTTTAAAGACAAACCCAAATGAAGAAATGAAGAAGTAATGGAAATGTAAGCTAAAAGGGGTAGAAAAACCCAGCAGATTTGCAGGATCTCTGAGAAAAGTGTAGAAACTTGATCCTTCTTTGCTTTGGAAGAAGATGCAGAAAGTGCTCCTCCTTTTCCCTCTTTCTATCTTTCTAAAAATGACTCCCTTGCTCTCTATGGAAAGAATGTGATAAAGGGCACTTTATATAGGCGAGGGGACTGTTCTAGAATGGGTAAAAGGGGGAAGGATCCAGAGAAAGTGAGGTAAAAAGGCTGGAGTAACGGAAATGCCACGTCAAAAATTTTCCAGTAAAAACGACATAAGCCGAGTCAGTTGTGTCGCGGGTTGTGTCGCTCTCGGCGTGAATATCTGACGATCGACACAACCTGCGACATGAGCTAATTCGGTTGTCTTTGCAGTTGTGTCGCTCTCGGCCATTTTTTTACTCAACTTCAAAATTTTTGCAATTCGATTTTAATCTCCTCCAAATGGCTACTCTGATCAAAATACATCAAATTTCTCCAAATTTAACCTACAAAACAAATAAATTCCAAAAATTAAACTAAGAAATGTGAAAATTGTAAAATTGACTAAATATATACTAATATCTAAAATAATAGCTATGAATAAGGGTAAATTATGTGCAAAAATTATACCTAAATGATGATATAAAATGCATGCATCAAATTCCCCCATACTCAAACTCTTGCTTGTCCTCAAGCAAAAATTTCATTGAAACTCATTTGGAAGGGAATAGAATCAGTCTTTGAGAGCACAAAATTCACTAATCCAAACTACCAACTTACCTCTAGCCACCAACATTCCAAATTCCCACCAGCAAAAGCACAAAGAATGAAGCAAGCACTCTCAACTATTACAGAATAGCTAAGAATTAACCAATCAACCCAAGCAACAAATACCAACCAGCTACAAGAGTCAATTGTGCCAAAACAAACCTAAATGAAATAAATAGCCAATGTGTCTCAAATAGATGGTGAGTAATGTATGAAAGATTATATTGCCAAACCCATATGCAAGCATAAAAGATCTAACTCTACTAATGTAACAAGCATTTTTCAAAGAATCATTAGGTCTTTTTAAGGGTTGTAATGGGGTCAAATAGGGTAAGATTGTGGTTAACAAAGAAAGGGAATAAGGTAAACAAAATATGAGAATAATATTAACCATGAAACTCAAAGTGCATCCATTTTTTTTTTTTTATATAATACTAATTTTTTTTATCAAGAGGAAAGAAATTCGCAATGAATCTTAAGTGCTAACACAATAAAGGGACTACTTTTATAATATATTTTTTATTTTGTATGTGTCCCTATTTCATGTCACACCCAAAATTACCTTTGGGATATTTTGGTGACCTTTTCAACTTTTCACAATTACTCTAGCACTTTTCAAGATGTTTCAATCCTCCGAGATTTTTTTTTTTTATTTTTTATTTTTTTTATATATCATTATTTATTTTATTTTTTTATGCACTTAATTGCTAAAATATTATTCTCATAGATAGGTGGTAGTGTTTAGGTTTAATGACTTGGTAAATGATTTGGGTTCCAAAGAAATTAGGGAATTAAGGTTCAAGGGGGTTTGCAAGGGTTAAAATGAAATTAAGGTAGGTTAAGGCTAAATGTGAGGTTTAAAATATGAAGAAATGCCTAAATCATATTCTTATCAAATGCAAGTTAAAAATTTCGCTTTGAAAGATCTAAAATGCTTGTTCTAGGAATGGTGAGACGACAAGGACCATTTTCTTCCTTAAAGGCTTATCCAGACACTCAAAACTCAAAATAACTAACTAGCACTGCATACCTAGATTGATATATTAATTTTCAGCTATTAAGTAAGAGAAAGAATAATGCTTAAGACTTTGTACCCAGCTGGAACTTTCATTCCACTAACCATCTAAAGGCAAGTTGGATTGCTTGAATAAGTGGCTTATGGAATTCAAAGGCTGGTTTAAAAATCCAAAAATTGTGAATGAATGAATGAAATGCATGAGTGTATAAATGTATAGTCAACCTATATGCGACTAAGTACTAAGTATATATGAAGCTATATGCAGTGTATATATGTGAATATGTACAAGTATGAAGTAATGAATGAGTATGTCACTATATGCAAATGAAAAAGGAAAAATAATTTTTGCAAGGAAAAATAATTTTTGCAAAAAATTTACCCTCTCCCCCATACTCAGAATGAACATTGTCCTCAATGTTAAAAATGTGCAAGGAATGGGATAATTTGGCTATATGTGCATAGAGAAATTATTACCCTGTTGCATAAGCGATAGCACAACTTGTGTTGAAAGTGACACAAGCTGAGATAAGAAGTGTTACCTCATTGAAGTGCAGCCAATTTAATTAGGTAAAATGTGGACAGCTGCTGCACTCATTGCAAAAGAAACAGTGCAATGGAATCCATTAAATCGATTAAACTCAAAAATTTGGAATAGGGAAGTTAAGTGCAGAGAATATAATTATCAAATGGAAATTCCAAAGGAGCATATCAAAGCAAGTGAGCAATGAACTAAAAATGTATGTTATGAGGAACTAAAAAAAACTGAATAAGTAAATGGTTCAAGTAAAAGAAAAACAACACAAGCAAAATATTAACTAAACAAGTTAAAAATACTAATTAATTAAGCAACGAAATTAAAGACATGAAATGTTTTTTTTTTTTTATTTTTTTTTTATTTTTTTTTTTTAATGCTCATTTGCTTGCAATGCATTGCATCCCATCTGCACAAGGAAATTAGAACAATGTTAAATTCTGAATACGGAGTATATAAAAGAAAACTTAAAACAAATGAAAGAAAAATTGGGAGTTATGCACAAAAATGCTAAGTTTAGGTCTTTAGCTTGACCATACTTACTCAAAATTTCATGGAGAATGAGAAAGATAGCAAGTTGCTATTTTCTCAATTGGCTCACCAACTGAATAGTGCCTCAACCTTTGTCCATTTACCTTGAAATTACCCGATTTTTCACCAAAAATTTCAACAGCACCATGGGGGAAAACTTTCACAATTTTAAATGGACCAGACCACCTTGATTTTAATTTTCCTGGAAAAAATTTCAACCTTGAATTGAATAAGAGAACCAAATCTCCTTCTTTAAAGTCCTTTTTCTTGATATGCTTATCATGCCATTTTTTTGTTCTTTCTTTATAGATCCTAGCATTTTCATAAGCATCAAGTCTCAATTCTTCTAATTCATCAAGTTGCAAAAGTCTTCTGTGTCCAGCAGCTTGTAAATCAAAATTGATTGCTCTAATGGCCCAATAAGCTTTGCGTTCTAATTCTACGGGCAAATGGCATGATTTCCCAAAAACTAACCTATAAGGTGTAGTTCCTATGGGGGTTTTAAATGCTGTTCTATATGCCCAAAGAGTGTCATCTAATTTAAGGGACCAATCTTTTACGGACTTATTGTGATTTCTCCAAGATTTGCTTGATTTCTCTATTTGTTATTTCTACTTGGCCAATAGTATGAGGGTGATATGGTGTGGCAATCCTATGCTTTACCCCATATTTTCTCATCAATTTTCAAATTGGTGGTTGCAAAAATGGCTACCACCATCACGATTATGGCACGTGGGGCACCAAACACAGTCAAAACAAATTTTTTCAGAAATTTCACCACAACTTTTGCATCATTGGTAGGTGTAGCAATAGCTTCTACCCATTTAGATACATAGTCCACCCCTACCAAGATATATTTATTTCCATAAGAAGATGGAAATGGCCCCATGAAATCAATTCCCCACACATCAAATAATTCGACTTCTAATATGGACTGTTGGGGCATCTCATCCCTCTTGGAAATGTTGCCTACTCTTTGGCACCTATCACATTTGCTTACAAAGTCTCTCACATGTTTAAACATATTAGGCCAATAGAAACCTGATGTCAAGACTTTTTCAACAGTTTTTGAGACACTAAAATGACCACCATATTCAGAGGAATGACAATGGTAAATAACATCATGTATTTCTTCCTCTGGTATACATCTCCTAATTATTCCATCATTACATCTTCTAAATAAAAGAGGTTCTTCCCAAGAATAAAATTTAACATCATGCAAGAATCATTTCTTTTGCTGCCAAGATAAATCAGGTGGCAAGACACCACAAGATAAGAAATTCACAATATCAGCAAACCATGGAAGTGCAGAATTCAACACATACAACTGCTCATTCATGAAAAACTCATCAATTGGCACAATTTCATCATTTTTATTTTCAGTTTTCATCCTAGAAAGGTGATCAGCCACCACATTCTCAACACCCTTTTTATCTCTTATTTCCAAATCAAATTCTTGAAGTAACAATATCCATCTAATCAACCTAGATTTAGCTTCTTTCTTGCTCATTAAATACTTTATTGCTGCATGATCAGTGAAAACAATTACCTTTGAGTTGACCAAATAAGAACGAAATTTATTGAGTGCAAATACTACCGCAAGGAACTCCTTTTCAGTTGTGGCGTAATTGACTTGAGCTTCATCAAGGGTTCGGCTTGCATAGTAAATGGCATAAGGTTTTCTATCTTTTCGCTGGCCAAGGGGCGGCTCAACAGCAAACTCGCTTGCATCACACATAATTTCGAATGGCAAAGTCCAATTCGGGGGTTGCATGATAGGAGCTGTTGTTAATGCCGTCTTTAACCTGCAAAAAGCAACCATACAATCTTGATTAAAATCAAATTTAACATCATGATTCAAAAGATTTGTTAAGGGTTTAGCAAGTTTAGAAAAATCCTGAATAAATCGCCGGTAAAACCCGGCATGTCCAAGAAAACTCCGCACTCCTTTGACAGTGGTTGGAGGTGGCATTTTTTCAATAATTTCTATTTTAGCTCTATCCACTTCAATTCCCCTATTTGAGATTAAATGCCCTAAAACGATTCCCTCTTGGACCATAAAGTGGCATTTCTCCCAATTCAACACCAGATCATTATCAGCACATCTCTGCAAAATTTTAGACAAATTAGTCAAGCATGAATCAAAATTAGTGCCATATACTGAAAAGTCATCCATGAAGACCTCCATAATTTCTTCAATAAAATCAGAAAAAATGGCCATCATGCACCTTTGAAATGTGCCAGGCGCATTACACAATCCGAATGGCATCCTTCGATAGGCAAAGGTGCCATAGGGACAGGTAAAGGTAGTTTTCTCTTGGTCATCAGGATGTATTGGAATTTGAAAGAAACCAGAATATCCATCTAAGTAACAAAAGAATGAATGCTTGGCTAATCTCTCTAACATTTGATCCATAAAAGGAAGGGGAAAATGGTCTTTTCTTGTGGCATTGTTCAACTTCCTATAGTCTATGCACATTCTCCAACCTGTAACAGTTCTAGTGGGTATCAATTCATTATTTTCATTTTTAACAACTGTCACCCCACCTTTCTTTGGTACAACATGCACAGGACTAACCCACTCACCATCGAAATGGGGTAAATAATTCCAAAGACTAGTAATTTTAGGTTTTACTTTTTCAGATCATCCTTGATTGTATGATTCTATCGTCTTTGATGTTCAATGGAAGGTTTACTATTTGGCTCTAGGAAAATCCTATGCATACAGACTGTTGGACTAATTCCCTTTATATCATCAATTGCATAACCCAAAACTCTCCTATATTCCCTCAAAACTCTCAACAATTTGTCAATCTCAATATCAGTCAAACATGCATTAATTATAACAGGATATGTTTCATTGGGTCCAAGAAAAGCATACGAGGTTGGAAGGAAGAGGTTTAAGATCTACCTTTGGGGCATCCTCTACCTTTAATGATGGTGGTTTGATCTCCGATTTTGTACGCCTTCAAGTTGAAAAATTGTGGCTTCAGGATGTGGTGGAGAGCTTTCCAAGTATTGCGCAAAAATAGCCATGTTGTGATTATCATCATCAATGCTCCCACCATGGACTAAGCAATTTTCAAGTGGGTCTTGTGGATAACTTTGTCTGAAATGCTCTTGAACAATCTCATCAATAATGTCTACCCGCAAACAAGACTCAACTTCTTCATGTTTCCTTTTCATGGCTGGATTGATGTTGAATATCATTTGATCATCTCCCACTCTAAGTGTCAATTGCTCACCCTTCACATCAATTAATGCACCACTGTTGCCAAGAAGGGTCTTCCCAATAAGATAGGAACTTTTGTGTCTTCTTCCATATCCAAAATGACAAAGTCTCTGAATGTAGAATTTCCCAACCTTGATAGGCACATTTTCAAGAATGCCTTAGGATACTTAATTGAGCAGTCGACCAATGAAAGATACATGTTTGTGGGCTTCAACTCTCCCATATTCAACTTCTCATATATTGAAAGAGGCATTAGGCTGACACTAGCTCCAAGGTCACATAAAGCATTTGCCACACAATTATCACCAATATGACAAGGGATGGAAAACACACCCGGATCTTTGAGTTTGGGAGGTAACTTTTTCTGAATTATAGCACTGCATTGCTCTCCCAAGTTGATGGTGTCATAATCTTCTAGCCTTCTCTTGTTGGAAAGAATCTCCTTCAAAAACTTGGCATAACTTGGCATTTGGGATAGTGCCTCAGTGAATGGCACATTGATATACAATTTCTTTAGCACTTCAAGGAATTTGCCAAATTGTTTGTCTAGCTTGTGCTTGATGAATCTTTGAGGGTAGGGAAGGGTGGGTTTGTAAGGTTCAGGTGGGATGTATGGTTTCTCTCCTTCATCTTGCTCACTTTTGCTTTCTTCTTCTTTTTCATTTTTCTTGCTCTCGACTGAATTTTCTTCTTTTGTGCTCTCTTTTTCTTCTCTCTTGTTTTCACTCTCTTGACCAACTTTTTTACCACTTCTCAAGGTTCTGACCTTACATTGTTCATGAGGGTTTTGTGGTTGGCTAGGTAGTTTCCCATAGGAATTGCTTCCTGATGAGCTTGCTTGTTGCGCCAATTGAGTCTCCAACATGCGGTTGTGGACTTGTAATTGATCCATGGTTTGTCTCATGTGTTGCATTTCTTCCTCCAATTTGCTATTCATCTTACTTTGTTCAGCAAAAAATTTCTCCATCATGCTCTCCAAGGTTGGCTTCGGTTCATGAGGTGGAAGGGATTGTTGTGCTCTTGCTTGATATCCAGGTGGTGGCTGCCTTGTGGGCTGAAATTGAGGCTGAAATTGAGGCCTATTTTGCTGCATAAACTGCTGGTTATGAGCATAATTTGAGCTTTGGCCTTGTTGAGCAAAAGTTGCTTGTGGTCTCCAAGTTGAGTTGTTCATATTAGAATAAGAATTTCCCATAGGTTTTTGTTGATAACCTCCTGCTTAAGCAGCTTGCTCTTGCAAATAATCATCACCATAAGAAGAATAATCAACTCCACAACTTTGAGTTCCATTTGTGAAGGCAACTTGTTGCATAGTTGTAGGAGTTGAGGTTGTTGCCTTTGTGCAAAAATCACTAAGAAGCTGAGTCAACTGATCAAATTTTGCATTCATGTAGTTAACTGAGTCAAGTTCATAGATCCCAGCTTTCTTTGGCTCAAGTGCTCTAGGATTTCCCCATAAATGGGTATTATGAGCAATCTTCTCTAATAGATCATAGCATTCTTCACTTGTCATTCTCATGAAATCTCCTCCTGCTTGTGAATCAATTGTGTTTCTTATGGCTGGAGTAACTCTGGTGTAGAAATTTTGAACAATCATCCATTTGGGTATTTCATGATGAGGACATTGCCTTTCAAGCTCCTTAAATCTCATCCAAGATTCATACAAAGTTTCATCATCCCTTGGTTTAAAAGCTACCATCAAATTCCTCAAATGAGTAGTTTTCCCAGGTGGGAAAAATTGAGATAGAAAAGCTTGAGATAGCTGCTCCCAAGTAGCTATAATAGCTTGTGGGAGTGAGTCATACCACTCCAATGCTGAATCCCGAAGAGAAAATGGAAATAAGGTGAGCCGAATAACTTCATCAGAAACTCCAGGTTGTCTTTGTGTACCACATATCATCAAAAATTTCTTCAAATGAGAATGAGGATTTTCAAGTGGGCTACCTCCAAATTGTGAATTCTGAACCATTTGAATAAGACCAGTTTTTAATTCAAATTGATTAGCTCCAATAATAGGTCTGTTATCTCTCACATCAGTACATCTAGGAAAAGCATAATCTAACATGGATCTTCTTTGAGGATCATTTTGATTAACAACAGCATTTTGCCCGTTTTGCTCGTTTCCTCCATTATCTCCTCCAATAGCTCTATTTTGATTCTCCATATTTTCTATTGTCTCCTCTTGCTCAAATATTTGTTGTTCTTCTTTTTCTGCTTCTTTTCTTCTTTTGTATTCCTTTTTGTTGGCTCGACAGAATTTTTCAATTTCAGGATTGAACAACAATTCAGTGTCACTTGTGCTTTTCGATCGTCTCATAAACAAGAAAAGTACCTGAAAAACACAAGGAACAATAGTGAAAATAAAAGAAAATAAAAATTCTAATTAGCTTAAAACAATTAAAATCCAACTTAAAACAAACAATTCCCCGGCAACGGCGCCAAAAACTTGATACGGTGTGTCCGCAAGTGCACGGGTCACAGTAGTATAGTTTTAAAAATTGATATCGATCCCACAGGGAATTGTGCTTAAATTGGAAATAAAAGTATAAGCAAATTAGAATGACAAAAATTAAAAGATATTAAAAATAAAATCTAAAAATTAAAATTAAGACAAAAATTAAAGATGTAAAATGAAATTTGGAATTAAAATTGGTATTTGAGGAATTAAAACTAGATCAATCAATTAACTAAAATTAATTAAACTAGATTACCCAAAAATTAATTTGAAATATCTATTTATGAAATTGAGAGGAATTAAATCTAAATTCAATAAAAATAAAAATAAAGTGATTATAGAAATTGGATTTAAATTGGATTTAAATTTAAATTGCTATTTATGAGGTTTGGAGGATTTATATCTAATTTCAATGAAAAATAAATTGATTCTAGAGATTGGATTTTCAATATTGTTTGCATGTGATTTTTCGCTAATTTAGCCAAACACATGAGAATTGCAATTTTGAGGGAAATCAATTCTTAAATTTTTGAAACCTTTTTCAAGCATCTCAAAATTGGTTTTCATTAAATCAAACCCTGTTTTCACGGTATTTCAAATCTAACAAAACCCAATTAATGCTCTAATTGATTTTTGGAAAGTTCCCCTTAATCTTCTTAGCTTATTTCTAACACCAAGAAAATAAAGTTTATTGCAAGATTATCCATCCCCAATATTCACTTTTCAGTCCATCTATTAAGGATTAAAACTTAACTTAATGAGGGCCCATTCATCAAGCAAGGAAATAAGCACACAAGCAATAAATCAAAATATAACAATCTTCATTTAAATGGCTAAATCAGTTCAAAACCACAAAACAAATCAATATTTACAAACCCATCTCTAGAATCTCAATCAACTACTCACAAATCATTGTTTAAAAATAAACCCAAATGAAGAAATGAAGAAATAATGGAAATGTAAGCTTAAAGGGGTAGAAAAACCAGTGATTTGCAGCGGGATCTCTGCAGAAAAGTGCGAAACGTGATCCTTCTTCTTCTTTGGAAGAAGATGCAGAAGATGCTCCTCCCTTTCCCTCTTTCTATCTTTCTAAAAATGCCTTCCTTGCTCTCTATGGAAAGAAAGTGATAAAGGGCACTTTATATAGGCAAGGGGACTGTTCTAGAATGGGTAAAAGGGGGAAGGATCCAGAGAAAGTGAGGTAAAAAGGCTGGAGTAACGGAAATGCCACGTCAAAATTTTCCGATAAAACGACATAAGCCGAGTCTTGTGTCGCGGGTTGTGTCGCTCTCGGCGTGAATATCTGACGATCGACACAACCTGCGACATAAGCTAATTCGGTTGTGCTGCAGGTTGTGTCGCTCTCGGCCATTTTTAACTCAACTTCAAAATTTTTTGCAATTCGACTTTAATCTCCTCCAAATGGCTACTCTGATCAAAATTCATCAAATTTCTCCAGATTTAACCTACAAAGCAAATAAATTCCAAAAATTAAACTAAGAAATGTGAAAATTGTAAAATTGACTAAATATATACTAATATCTAAAATAATAGCTATGAATAAGGGTAAATTATGTGCAAAAATTATACCTAAATGATGATATAAAATGCATGCATCAAATTCCCCCATACTCAAACTCTTGCTTGTCCTCAAGCAAAATTTCATTAAAACTCATTTGGAAGGGAATAGAATCAGTCTTTGAAAACACAAAATTCACTAATCCAAACCACCAACTTACCTCTAGCCACCAACATTCCAAATTCCCACCAGCAAAAGCACAAAGAATGAAGCAAGCACTCTCAACTATTACAGAATAGCTAAGAATTAACCAATCAACCCAAGCAACAAATACCAACCAACTACAAGAGTCAATTGTGCCAAAACAAACCTAAATGAAATAGATAGCCAATGTGTCTCAAATAGATGGTGAGTAATGTATGGAAGATTATATTGCCAAACCCATATGCAAGCATAAAAGATCTAACTCTACTAATGTAACAAGCATTTTTCAAAGAATCATTAGGTCTTTTTTTAAGGGTTGTAATGGGGTCTAATAGGGTAAAATTGTGGTTAACAAAGAAAGGGAATAAGGTAAACAAAATATGAGAATAATATTAATCATGAAACTCAAAGTGCATCCAATATTTTTTTTTTTTTTTTTTTTATCAAGAGGAAAGAAATTCACAATGAAGCTCAAGTGCTATCACAATGATTATACAAAGGGACTATTTTTTTTATGCTTATTTTATTTTATTTTGATTTTGTATTGGTCCCTATTTCATGTCACACCCAAAATTACCTTTGGGATATTTTGGTGACCTTTTCAACTTTTCACAATTACTCTAGCACTTTTCAAGATGTTTCAATCCTCCGAGCCTATATCATTATCATTTTTTATGCACTTAATTGCTAAAATATTATTCTCATAGATAGGTGGTAGTGTTTAGGTTTAATGGTTCGGTAAATGATTTGGGTTCCAAAGAAATTAGGGAATTAAAGTTCAAGGGGGTTTGCAAGGGTTAAAATGAGATTAAGGTAGGTTAAGGCTAAATGTGAGGTTTAAAATATGAAGGAATGCCTAAATCATATTCTTATCAAATGCAAGTTAAAAATTTCGCTTTGAAAGATCTAAGATGCTTGTTCTAGGAATGGTGAGACGACAATAACCATTTTCTTCCTTAAAGGCTTATCCAGACACTCAAAACTCAAAATAACTAACTAGCACTGCATACCTAGATTGATATATTAATTTTCAGCTATTAAGTAAGAGAAAGAATAATGCTTAAGACTTTGTACCCAGCTGGAACTTTCATTCCACTAACCATCTAAAGGCAAGTTGGATTGCTTGAATAAGTGGCTTATGGAATCCAAAGACTGGTTTAAAAATCCAAAAATTTTAAATGAATGAATGAAATGCATGAGTGTAAATGTCGAGTCAACCTATATGCAACTAAGTATGCGTAACTAAGTATATGAAGCTATATGCAGTGTATATACGTGAATATGTACAAGTATGAAGTAATGAGTGTGTCGCTATATGCAAATGAAAAAGAAAAATAATTTTTGCAAGGAAAAATAATTTTTGCAAAAAATTTACCCTCTCCCCCATACTCAGAATGAACATTGTCCTCAATGTTAAAAGAGTGCATGGAATGGGATAATGTGCAAAAAATGGGTAGCTCATATGTGCATAAAAATTATTACCCTGTTGCATAAGCGATAGCACAACTTGTGTTGACAGTGACACAAGCTGAGATGAGAATTGTTACCTCATTGCAGTGCAGCCAATTTAATTAGATAAAATTTGGGCCAATTTCTTGCACTCATTGCAAAAGAAACAGTGCGATGGAATCCATTAAATCAATTAAACTCAAAAATTTAGAATAGAGAAGTTAAGCTCAAAAATATAGCCATCAAGTGTAAATTCCGAAGGAGCATATCAAAGCAAGTGAGCAATGTACTAAAGACATAAAAGAAAAATGTATTTTATGAGGAAAAAAAAACTGAATAAGTAAATGGTTCAAGTAAAGGAAAAACAACACAAGCAGAATATTAACTAAACAAGTTAAAAACACTAATGAATTAAGCAAACTTGGTACGGTGTGTCCGCAAGTGCACGGGTCACAGTAGTATAGTTTTAAAAATTGATATCGATCCCACAGGGAATTGTGCTTAAATTGGAAATAAAAGTATAAGCTAATTAGAATGACAAAAATTAAAAGATATTAAAAATAAAATCTAAAAATTAAAATTAAGACAAAAATTAAAGATGTAAAATGAAATTTGGAATTAAAATTGGTATTTGAGGAATTAAAACTAGATCAATCAATTAACTAAAATTAATTAAACTAGATTACCAAAAATTAATTTGAAATTTCTATTTATGAAATTAAGAAGAATTAAATCTAAAAAAAAAATAAAGTAATTCTAGATATTGGATTTAAATTGGAATTAAATTTAAATTGGATTTAAATTGAAATTGCTATTCATGAGGTTTGGAGGATTTATACCTAATTTCAATGAAAAATAAATTGATTCTAGAGATTGGATTTTTTTTCAATATTGTTTGCATGTGGTTTTTCCCTAATTTAGCCAAACACATGATAATTGCAATTTTGAGGGAAATCAATTTAAATTTTTGAAACCTTTTTCAAGCATCTCAAAATTGGTTTTCATTAAATCAAACCCTGTTTTCACGGTATTTCAAATCTAACAAAAACCCAATTAATGCTCTAATTGATTTTTGGAAAGTTTCCCTTAATCTTCTTAGCTTATTTCTAACACCAAGAAAATAAAGTTTATTGCAAGATTATCCATCCCCAATATTCACTTTTCAGTCCATCTATTAAGGATTAAAACTTAACTTAATGAGGGCCCATTCATCAAGCAAGGAAATAAGCACACAAGCAATAAATCAAAATATAACAATCTTCATTTAAATGGCTAAATCAGTTCAAAACCACAAAACAAATCAATATTTACAAACCCATCTCTAGAATCTCAATAAACTACTCACAAATCATTGTTTAAAGACAAACCCAAATGAAGAAATGAAGAAATAATGTAAATGTAAGCTAAATTGGTAGAAAAACACAGCAAATTTGCAGTGAGGATCTCTGAGAAAAGTGCAGAAACGTGATCCTTGCTGCTGCTGGAAGAAGATGCAGAAGATGCTCCTCCCTTTCCCTCTTTCTATCTTTCTAAAAATGCCTCCCTTGCTCTCTATGGAAAGAAAGTGATAAAGGGCACTTTATATAGGCAAGGGGACTGTTCTAGAATGGGTAAAAGGGGGAAGGATCCAGAGAAAGTGAGGTAAAAGGCGAGTAACGAAATGCCACGTCAACAATTTTCGATAAAAGCGACATAAGCCGAGTCAGTTGTGTCGCGGGTTGTGTCGCTCTCGGCGTGAATATCTGACGATCGACACAACCTGCGACATAAGCTAATTCGGTTGTGCTGCAGGTTGTGTCGCTCTCGGACATTTTTTTACTCAACTTCAAAATTTTTGCAATTCGATTTTAATCTCCTCCAAATGGCTACTCTGATCAAAATACATCAAATTTCTCCAAATTTATCCTACAAAACAAATGAATTCCAAAAATTAAACTAAGAAAAGTGAAAATTGTAAAATTGACTAAATATATACTAATATAGCTATGAATAAGGGTAAATTATGTGCAAAAATTACTCCTAAATGATGATCTAAAATGCATGCATCAAATTCCCCCATACTCAAACTCTTGCTTGTCCTCAAGCAAAATTTCATTAAAACTCATTTGGAAGGGAATAAAATCAGTCTTTGAAAACACAAAATTCACTAATCCAAACCACCAACTTACCTCTAGCCACCAACATTCCAAATTCCCACCAGCAAAAGCACAAAGAATGAAGCAAGCACTCTCAACAATTACAGAATAGCTAAGAATTAACCAATCAACCCAAGCAACAAATACTAATCAGCTACAAGAGTCAATTATGCCAAAACAAACCTAAATGAAATAGATAGCCAATGTGTCTCAAATAGATGGTGAGTAATGTATGGAAAATTATATTGCCAAACCCATATGCAAGCATAAAAGATCTAACTCCACTAATGTAACAAGCATTTTTCAAAGAATCATTAGGTCTTTTTAAGGGTTGTAATATGGTCAAATAGGGTAAAATTGTGGTTAACAAAGAAAGGGAATAAGGTAAACAAAATATGAGAATAATATTAATCATGAAACTCAAAGTGCATCCTTTTTTTTTTTTTTTTTTTTTTATAAAGAGGAAAGAAATTCACAATGAATCTCAAGTGCTATCACAATAAAGGGACTACTTTTATAATTTTTTTTTTTTTATTTTGTATGCGTCCCTATTTCACGTCACACCCAAAATTACCTTTGGGATATTTTGGTGACCTTTTCAACTTTTCACAATTACTCTGGCACTTTTCAAGATGTTTCAATCCTCCGAGCCTATATCATTATCATTTTTTATGCACTTAATTGCTAAAATATTATTCTCATAGATAGGTGGTAGTGTTTAGGTTTAATGGTTCGGTAAATGATTTGGGTTCCAAAGAAATTAGGGAATTAAAGTTCAAGGGGGTTTGCAAGGGTTAAAATGAGATTAAGGTAGGTTAAGGCTAAATGTGAGGTTTAAAATATGAAGAAATGCCTAAATCATATTCTTATCAAATGCAAGTTAAAAATTTCGCTTTGAAAGATCTAAGATGCTTGTTCTAGGAATGGTGAGACGACAATGACCATTTTCTTTCTTAAAGGCTTATCCAGACACTCAAAACTCAAAATAATTAATCAGAATCTGTATACCTAGATGAATGTATTAATTTTCAGCTATTAAGTAAGAGAAAGAATAATGCTTAAGACTTTGTACCCAGCTGGAACTTTCATTCCACTAACCATCTAAAGGCAAGTTGGATTGCTTGAATAAGTGGCTTATGGAATCCAAAGACTGTTTTAAAAATTCAAAAATTTTAAATGAATGAATGAAATGCATGAGTGTAAATGTCAAGTCAATCTATATGTAACTAAGTATGCATAACTAAGTATATGAAGCTATATGCAATGTATGTGTGTAAATATGTACAAGTATGAAGTAATGAATGAGTATGTCACTATATGAAAAAGAAAAATAATTTTTGCAAAAAATTTACCCTCTCCCCCATACTCAGAATGAACATTGTCCTCAATGTTAAAAGAGTGCAAGGAATGGGATAATTGGGTTATATGTGCATAAAGAATTGTTACCCTGTTGCATAAGCGATAGCACAACTTGTGTTGAAAGTGACACAAGCTGAGATAAGAAGTGTTACCTCATTGAAGTGCAGCCAATTTAATTAAATAAAATTTGGACAGCTGCTGCACTCATTACAAAAGAAACAGTGCAATGGAATCCATTAAATCAATTAAACTCAAAAAGTTGAAATAGGAAGTTAAGCGCAAAAATATAGCCATCAAGTGTAAATCCGAAATAGCAAATCAAAGCAAGTGAGCAATTGTACTAAAGATATGAAAGAAAAATGTACGTTATGAGGAACTAAAAAAAACTGAATAAGTAAACAGTTCAAGAAAAACAACACAAACAAAATATTAACTAAATAAGTTCAAAATACTAATTAATTAAGCAACGAAATTAAAGACATGAAATGTTTTTTTTTTTTTTTTTTTTTTTTTTTTTTTTTTTTTATGCTCATTTGCTTGCAATGCATTATATCCCAACTGCACAAGGAAATTAGAACAATGTTAAACTCTGAATAAGGAGTATATAAAAAAAAATCTTAAAACAAATGAAAGAAAAATTGGGAGTTATGCACAAAAATGCTAAGTTTAGGTCTTTAGCTTGACCATACTTACTCAAAATTTCATGGAGAATGAGAAAGATAGCAAGTTGCTATTTTCTCAATTGGCTCACCAGCTAAATAATGCCTCAACCTTTGTCCATTTACCTTGAAATTACCAGATTTTTCACCAAAAATTTCCACCCGACCCTGCTGTTAAACTTTCACAATTTTGAATGGACCTGACCACCTTGATTTTAATTTTCCTGGAAAAAATTTTAACCTTGAATTGAATCAGAGAACCAAATCTCCTTCTTTAAAGTCCTTTTTCTTGATATGCTTATCATGCCATTTTTTAGTTCTTTCTTTATAGATCCTAGCATTTTCATAAGCATCAAGTCTCAATTCTTCTAATTCATCAAGTTGCAAAAGTCTTCTGTGTCCAGCAGCTTGTAAATCAAAATTGATTGCTCTAATGGCCCAATAAGCTTTGTGTTCTAATTCTACGGGCAAATGGCATGATTTCCCAAAAACTAACCTATAAGGTGTAGTTCCTATGGGGGTTTTAAATGCTGTTCTATATGCCCAAAGAGTGTCATCTAATTTAAGGGACCAATCTTTTCTAGACTTATTGACAGTTTTCTCCAAGATTTGCTTGATTTCTCTATTTGTGATTTCTACTTGGCCATTTGTTTGAGGGTGATATGGTGTGGCAATCCTATGCTTTACCCCATATTTTCTCATCAATTTTTCAAATTGGTGGTTGCAAAAATGGCTACCACCATCACTGATTATGGCACGTGGGGCACCAAATCTGGTTAAAACAAATTTTTTCAGAAATTTTATCACAACTTTTGCATCATTGGTAGGTGTAGCAATAGCTTCTACCCATTTAGATACATAGTCCACCCCTACCAAGATATATTTATTCCCATAAGAAGATGGAAATGGCCCCATGAAATCAATTCCCCATACATCAAACAATTCAACTTCTAATATGGACTGTTGGGGCATCTCATCTCTTTTGGAAATGTTGCCTACCCTTTGGCACCTATCACACTTGCTTACAAAGTCTCTCACATGTTTAAACATATTAGGCCAATAGAAACCTGATGTCAAGACTTTTTCAACAGTTTTTGAGACACTAAAATGACCACCATATTCAGAAGAATGACAATGGTAAATAACATCATGCATTTCTTCCTCTGGTATACATCTTCTAATTATTCCATCATTGCATCTTCTAAACAAAAGAGGTTCTTCCCAAGAATAAAATTTAACATCATGCAAGAATCTTTTCTTTTGCTGCCAAGATAAATCAGGTGGCAAGACACCACAAGACAAGAAATTCACAATATCAGCAAACCATGGAAGTGCAGAATTCAACACATACAACTGCTCATTCATGAAAAACTCATCAATTGGCACAATTTCATCATCTTTATTTTCAGTTTTCATCCTAGAAAGGTGATCAGCCACCACATTCTCAACACCCTTTTTATCTCTTATTTCCAAATCAAATTCTTGAAGTAACAATATCCATCTAATCAACCTAGATTTAGCTTCTTTCTTGCTCATTAAATACTTTATTGCTGCATGATCAGTGAAAACAATTACCTTTGAGTTGACCAAATAAGAACGAAATTTATTGAGTGCAAATACTACCGCAAGGAACTCCTTTTCAGTTGTGGCGTAATTGACTTGGGCTTCATCAAGGGTTCGCATAGTAAATGGCATAAGGTTTTCTATCTTTTGCTGGCCAGGGCGGCTCCAACAGCAAACTCGCTTGCATCACACATAATTTCGAATGGCAAAGTCCAATCCGGGGGTTGCATGATAGGAGCTGTTGTTAATGCCGTCTTTAACCTGCAAAAAGCAACCATACAATCTTGATTAAAATCAAATTTAACATCATGATTCAAAAGATTTGTTAAGGGTTTAGCAAGTTTAGAAAAATCCTGAATAAATCGCCGGTAAAACCCGGCATGTCCAAGAAAACTCCGCACTCCTTTGACAGTGGTTGGAGGTGGCATTTTTTCAATAATTTCTATTTTAGCTCTATCCACTTCAATTCCCCTATTGGAGATTAAATGCCCTAAAACGATTCCCTCTTGGACCATAAAGTGGCATTTCTCCCAATTCAACACCAAATCATTATCAGCACATCTCTGCAAGATTTTAGACAAATTAGTCAAGCATGAATCAAAATTAGTGCCATATACTGAAAAGTCATCCATGAAGACCTCCATAATTTCTTCAATAAAATCAGAAAAATGGCCATCATGCACCTTTGAAATGTGCCAGGCGCATTACACAATCCGAATGGCATCCTTCGATAGGCAAAGGTGCCATAGGGACAGGTAAAGGTAGTTTTTTCTTGGTCATCAGGATGTATTGGAATTTGAAAGAAACCAGAATATCCATCTAAGTAACAAAAGAATGAATGCTTGGCTAATCTTTCTAACATTTGATCCATAAAAGGAAGGGGAAAATGGTCTTTTCTTGTAGCATTGTTCAACTTCCTATAGTCTATGCACATTCTCCAACCTGTAACAGTTCTAGTGGGTATCAATTCATTATTCTCATTTTTAACAACTGTCACTCCACCTTTTTTTGGTACAACATGCACAGGACTAACCCACTCACTGTCAGAAATGGGGTAAATAATTCCAGCAGCTAGTAATTTTAGGATTTCCTTTTTCACAACATCCTTCATTGTAGGATTCAATCTTCTTTGGTGTTCAATGGAAGGTTTACTATTTGGCTCAAGAAAAATCCTATGCATACAAACTGTTGGACTAATTCCCTTTATATCATCAATTGCATAACCCAAAACTCTTCTATATTCTCTCAAAACTCTCAACAATTTGTCAATCTCAATATTAGTCAAACATGCATTAATTATAACAGGATATGTTTCATTGGGTCCAAGAAAAGCATACCTGAGGTTGGAAGGAAGAGGTTTAAGATCTACCTTTGGGGCATCCTCTACCTTTAAAGATGGTGGTTTGATCTCCAAAGTTTGCACTCCTTCAAGTTGAAAAATTGTGGCTTCAGGATGTGGTGGAGAGCTCTCCAAGTGTTGTGCAAAAATAGCCATGTTGTGATTATCATCATCAATGCTCCCACCATGGACTAAGCAATTTTCAAGTGGGTCTTGTGGGTAGCTTTTTCTGAAATGCTCTTGAACAATCTCATCAATAATGTCTATCCGCAAACAAGACTCAACTTCTTCATGTTTCCTTTTCATGGCTGGATTGATGTTGAATATCATTTGATCATCTCCCACTCTAAGCGTCAATTGCTCACCCTTCACATCAATTAATGCACCAGCTGTTGCCAAGAAGGGTCTTCCCAATAAGATAGGAACTTTTGTGTCTTCTTCCATATCCAAAATGACAAAGTCTACCGGAATGTAGAATTTCCCAACCTTGATAGGCACATTTTCAAGAATGCCTTCCGGATACTTAATTGAGCAGTCACCAATGAAAGATACATGTTTGTGGGCTTCAACTCTCCCATATTCAACTTCTCATATATTGAAAGAGGCATTAGGCTGACGCTAGCTCCAAGGTCACATAAAGCATTTGCCACACAATTATCACCAATATGACAAGGAATGGAAAACACACCGATCTTTGAGTTTGGGAGGTAACTTTTTCGAATTATAGCACTGCACCTTGCTCTCCCAAGTTGATGGTGTCATAATCTTCTAGCCTTCTCTTGTTGGAAAGAATCTCCTTCAAAAACTTGGCATAACTTGGCATTTGGGATAGTGCCTCAGTGAATGGCACATTGATATACAATTTCTTTAGCACTTCAAGGAATTTGCCAAATTGTTTGTCTAGTTTATGCTTGATGAATCTTTGAGGGTAGGGAAGGGTGGGTTTGTAAGGTTCAGGTGGGATGTATGGTTTCTCTCCTTCATCTTGCTCACTTTTGCTTTCTTCTTCTTTTTCATTTTTCTTGCTCTCGACTGAATTTTCTTCTTTTGTGCTCTCTTTTTCTTCTCTCTTGTTTTCACTCTCTTGACCAACTTTTTTACCACTTCTCAAGGTTCTGACCTTACATTGTTCATGAGGGTTTTGTGGTTGGCTAGGTAGTTTCCCATAGGAATTGCTTCTGATGAGCTTGCTTGTTGCGCCAATTGAGTCTCCAACATGCGGTTGTGGACTTGTAATTGATCCATGGTTTGTCTCATGTGTTGCATTTCTTCCTCCAATTTGCTATTCATCTTGCTTTGTTCAGCAAAAAATTTCTCCATCATGTTCTCCAAGGATGGCTTCGGTTCATGAGGTGGAAGGGATTGTTGTGCTCTTGCTTGATATCCAGGTGGTGGTTGTCTTGTGGGCTGAAATTGAGGCTTGTTCTGCTGCATAAACTGCTGGTTATGAGGATAATTTGAGCTTTGGCCTTGTTGAGCAAAAGTTGCTTGTGGTCTCCATGTTGAGTTGTTCATATTAGAATAAGAATTTCCCATAGGTTTTTGTTGATAACTTCCTGCATAAGCAGCTTGCTCTTGCAAATAATCATCACCATAAGAAGAATAATCAACTCCACAACTTTGAGTTCCATTTGTGAAGGCAACTTGTTGCATAGTTGTAGGAGTTGAGGTTGTTGCCTTTGTGCAAAAATCACTAAGAAGCTGAGTCAACTGATCAAATCTTGCATTCATGTAGTTAACTGAGTCAAGTTCATAGATCCCAGCTTTCTTTGGCTCAAGTGCTCTAGGATTTCCCCACAAATGGGTATTATGAGCAATCTTCTCTAATAGATCATAGCATTCTTCACTTGTCATTCTCATGAAATCTCCTCCTGCTTGTGAATCAATTGTGTTTCTTATGGCTGGAGTAACTCTGGTGTAGAAATTCTGAACAATCATCCATTTCAGTATTTCATGATGAGGACATTACCTTTCAAGCTCCTTAAATCTCATCCAAGATTCATACAAAGTTTCATCATCTCTTGGTTTAAAAGCTACCATCAGATTCCTCAAATGAGTGGTTTTCCCAGGTGGGAAAAATTGAGATAGAAAAGCTTGAGATAGCTGCTCCCAAGTAGCTATAATAGCTTGTGGAAGTGAATCATACCACTCCAATGCTGAATCCCGAAGAGAGAATGGAAATAAGGTGAGCCGAATAACTTCATCAGAAACTCCAGGTTGTCTTTGTGTACCACATATCATCAAAAATTTCTTCAAATGAGAATGAGGATTTTCAAGTGGGTTACCTCCAAATTGTGAATTCTGAACCATTTGAATAAGACCAGTTTTTAATTCAAATTGATTAGCTCCAATAATAGGTCTGTTATCTCTTACATCAGTACATCTAGGAAAAGCATAGTCTAACATGGATCTTCTTTGAGGATCATTTTGATTAACAACAGCATTTTGACCGTTTTGCTCGTTTCCTCCATTGTCTCCACCAATAGCTCTATTTTGATTCTCCATATTTTCTATTGTCTCCTCTTGCTCAAATATTTGTTGTTCTTCTTTTTCTGCTTCTTTTCTTCTCTTGTACACCTTTTTGTTGGCTCGACAGAATTTTTCAATTTCTGGGTTGAACAACAATTCAGTATCACTTGTGCTTTTCGATCGTCTCATAAACAAGAAAAGTACCTGAAAAACACAAGGAACAATAGTGAAAATAAAATAAAATAAAAATTATAATTAGCTTAAAACAATTAAAATCCAACTTAAAAACAAACAATTCCCCGCCAACGGCGCCAAAAACTTGATACGGTGTGTCCGCAAGTGCACGGGTCACAGTAGTATAGTTTTAAAAATTGATATCGATCCCACAGGGAATTGTGCTTAAATTGGAAATAAAAGTATAAGCTAATTAGAATGACAAAAATTAAAAGATATTAAAAATAAAATCTAAAAATTAAAATTAAGACAAAAATTAAAGATGTAAAATGAAATTTGGAATTAAAATTGGTATTTGAGGAATTAAAACTAGATCAATCAATTAACTAAAATTAATTAAACTAGATTACCAAAAATTAATTTGAAATTTCTATTTATGAAATTAAGAAGAATTAAATCTAAAAAAAAATAAAGTAATTCTAGATATTGGATTTAAATTGGAATTAAATTTAAATTGGATTTAAATTGAAATTGCTATTCATGAGGTTTGGAGGATTTATACCTAATTTCAATGAAAAATAAATTGATTCTAGAGATTGGATTTTTTTTCAATATTGTTTGCATGTGGTTTTTCCCTAATTTAGCCAAACACATGATAATTGCAATTTTGAGGGAAATCAATTTAAATTTTTGAAACCTTTTTCAAGCATCTCAAAATTGGTTTTCATTAAATCAAACCCTGTTTTCACGGTATTTCAAATCTAACAAAAACCCAATTAATGCTCTAATTGATTTTTGGAAAGTTTCCCTTAATCTTCTTAGCTTATTTCTAACACCAAGAAAATAAAGTTTATTGCAAGATTATCCATCCCCAATATTCACTTTTCAGTCCATCTATTAAGGATTAAAACTTAACTTAATGAGGGCCCATTCATCAAGCAAGGAAATAAGCACACAAGCAATAAATCAAAATATAACAATCTTCATTTAAATGGCTAAATCAGTTCAAAACCACAAAACAAATCAATATTTACAAACCCATCTCTAGAATCTCAATAAACTACTCACAAATCATTGTTTAAAGACAAACCCAAATGAAGAAATGAAGAAATAATGTAAATGTAAGCTAAAAGGGGTAGAAAAACCCAGCAAATTTGCAGCAGGATCTCTGCAGAAAAGTGCAGAAACGTGATCCTTCTCGCTTTGGAAAAAGATGCAGAAGATGCTCCTCCCTTTCCCTCTTTCTATCTTTCTAAAAATGCCTCCCTTGCTCTCTATGGAAAGAAAGTGATAAAGGGCACTTTATATAGGCAAGGGGACTGTTCTAGAATGGGTAAAAGGGGGAAGGATCCAGAGAAAGTGAGGTAAAAAGGCTGGAGTAACGGAAATGCCACGTCAACAATTTTCCAGTAAAAACGACATAAGCCGAGTCAGTTGTGTCGCGGGTTGTGTCGCTCTCGGCGTGAATATCTGACGATCGACACAACCTGCGACATAAGCTAATTCGGTTGTGCTGCAGGTTGTGTCGCTCTCGGACATTTTTTTACTCAACTTCAAAATTTTTGCAATTCGATTTTAATCTCCTCCAAATGGCTACTCTGATCAAAATACATCAAATTTCTCCAAATTTATCCTACAAAACAAATGAATTCCAAAAATTAAACTATGAAAAGTGAAAATTGTAAAATTGACTAAATATATACTAATATAGCTATGAATAAGGGTAAATTATGTGCAAAAATTACTCCTAAATGATGATCTAAAATGCATGCATCACCAATTTAATTAAATAAAATCTGATAGAAAGAGGGAAAGGGAGGAGCATCTTCTGCATCTTCTTCCAGCAGCAGCAAGGATCACGTTTCTGCACTTTTCTGCAGAGATCCTGCTGCAAATCTGCTGGGTTTTTCTACCCCTTTAAGCTTACATTTCCATTATTTCTTCATTTCTTCATTTGGGTTTATTTTTAAACAATGATTTGTGAGTAGTTGATTGAGATTCTAGAGATGGGTTTGTAAATATTGATTTGTTTTGTGGTTTTGAACTGATTTAGCCATTTAAATGAAGATTGTTATATTTTGATTTATTGCTTGTGTGCTTATTTCCATGCTTGATGAATGGGCCCTCATTGAGTTAAGTTTTAATCCTTAATAGATGGACTGAAAAGTGAATATTGGGGATAGATAATCTTGCAATAAACTTTATTTTCTTGGTGTTAGAAATAAGCTAAGAAGATTAAGGGGAACTTTCCAAAAATCAATTAGAGCATTAATTGGGTTTTTGTTAGATTTGAAATACCGTGTTTACATGGTTTTATTTAATGAAAACCAATTTTGAGATGCTTGAAAAGGTTTCAAAATTTAAGAATTGATTTCCCTCAAAATTGCAATTCTCATGTGTTTGGCTAAATTAGGGAAAAATCACATGCAAACAATATTGAAAATCCAATCTCTAGAATCAATTTATTTTTCATTGAAATTAGATATAAATCCTCCAAACCTCATAAATAGCAATTTAAATTTAAATCCAATTTAAATCCAATTTCTATAATCACTTTATTTTTATTTTTATTGAATTTAGATTTAATTCCTCTCAATTTCATAAATAGATATTTCAAATTAATTTTTGGGTAATCTAGTTTAATTAATTTTAGTTAATTGATTGATCTAGTTTTAATTCCTCAAATACCAATTTTAATTCCAAATTTCATTTTACATCTTTAATTTTTGTCTTAATTTTAATTTTTAGATTTTATTTTTAATATCTTTTAATTTTTGTCATTCTAATTTGCTTATACTTTTATTTCCAATTTAAGCACAATTCCCTGTGGGATCGATATCAATTTTTAAAACTATACTACTGTGACCCGTGCACTTGCGGACACACCGTATCAAGTTTTTGGCGCCGTTGCCGGGGAATTGTTTGTTTTAAGTTGGATTTTAATTGTTTTAAGCTAATTAGAATTTTTATTTTCTTTTATTTTCACTATTGTTCCTTGTGTTTTTCAGGTACTTTTCTTGTTTATGAGACGATCGAAAATCACAAGTGACACTGAATTGTTGTTCAATCCTGAAATTGAACAATTCTGTCGAGCCAACAAAAAGGAATACAAAAGAAGAAAAGAAGCAGAAAAAGAAGAACAACAAATATTTGAGCAAGAGGAGACAATAGAAAATATGGAGAATCAAAATAGAGCTATTGGAGGAGATAATGGAGGAAACGAGCAAAACGGGCAAAATGCAGTTGCTAATCAAAATGATCCTCAAAGAAGATCCATGTTAGACTATGCTTTTCCTAGATGTACTGATGTGAGAGATAACAGACCTATTATTGGAGCTAATCAATTTGAGTTAAAAACTGGTCTTATTCAAATGGTTCAGAATTCACAATTTGGAGGTAGTCCACTTGAAAATCCTCATTCTCATTTGAAGAAATTTTTGATGATATGTGGTACACAAAGACAACCTGGAGTTTCTGATGAAGTTATTCGGCTCACATTATTTCCATTTTCTCTTCGGGATTCAGCATTGGAGTGGTATGACTCACTTCCACAAGCTATTATAGCTACTTGGGAGCAGCTATCTCAAGCTTTTCTATCTCAATTTTTCCCACCTGGGAAGACCACTCATTTGAGGAATTTGATGGTAGCTTTTAAACCAAGAGATGATGAAACTTTGTATGAATCTTGGATGAGATTTAAGGAGCTTGAAAGGCAATGTCCTCATCATGAAATACCCAAATGGATGATTGTTCAGAATTTCTACACCAGAGTTACTCCAGCCATAAGAAACACAATTGATTCACAAGCAGGAGGAGATTTCATGAGAATGACAAGTGAAGAATGCTATGATCTATTAGAGAAGATTGCTCATAATACCCACTTATGGGGAAATCCTAGAGCACTTGAGCCAAAGAAAGCTGGGATCTATGAACTTGACTCAGTTAACTACATGAATGCAAAATTTGATCAGTTGACTCAGCTTCTTAGTGATTTTTGCACAAAGGCAACAACCTCAACTCCTACAACTATGCAACAAGTTGCCTTCACAAATGGAACTCAAAGTTGTGGAGTTGATTATTCTTCTTATGGTGATGATTATTTGCAAGAACAAGCTGCTTATGCAGGAGGTTATCAACAGAAACCTATGGGAAATGCTTATTCTAATGTGAACAACTCAACATGGAGACCACAAGCAACTTTTGCTCAACAAGGCCAAAGCTCAAATTATGCTCATAACCAGCAGTTTATGCAGCAAAATAGGCCTCAATTTCAGCCTCAATTTCAGCCCACAAGGCAACCACAACCGGGATATCAAGCAAGAGCACAACAATCCCTTCCACCTCATGAACCGAAGCCAACCTTGGAAAGCATGATGGAGAAATTTTTTGCTGAACAAAGTAAGATGAATAGCAAATTGGAGGAAGAAATGCAACACATGAGACAAACCATGGATCAATTACAAGTCCACAACCGCATGTTGGAGACTCAATTGGCGCAACAAGCAAGCTCATCAGGAAGCAATTCCTATGGGAAACTACCTAGCCAACCACAAAACCCTCATGAACAATGTAAGGCTGTAACCTTGAGAAGTGGTAAAAAAGTTGGTCAAGAGAGTGAAAACAAGAGAGAAGAAAAAGAGAGCACAAACGAAGAAAATTCAATGAGAGCAAGAAAAATGAAAAGAAGAAGAAAGCAAAAGTGAGCAAGATGAAGGAGAGAAACCATACATCCCACAGACCTTAAAAACCCACCCTTCCCTACCCTCAAAGATTCATCAAGCACAAGCTAGACAAACAATTTGGCAAATTCCTTGAAGTGCTAAAGAAATTGTATATCAATGTGCCATTCACTGAGGCACTATCCCAAATGCCAAGTTATGCCAAGTTTTTGAAGGAGATTCTTTCCAACAAGAGAAGGCTAGAAGATTATGACACCATCAACTTGGGAGAGCAATGCAGTGCTATAATTCAGAAAAAGTTACCTCCCAAACTCAAAGATCCGGGTGTGTTTTCCATCCCTTGTCATATTGGTGATAATTGTGTGGCAAATGCTTTATGTGACCTTGGAGCTAGCGTCAGCCTAATGCCTCTTTCAATATATGAGAAGTTGAATATGGGAGAGTTGAAGCCCACAAACATGTATCTTTCATTGGCTGACCGTTCAATTAAGTATCCGGAAGGCATTCTTGAAAATGTGCCTATCAAGGTTGGGAAATTCTACATTCCGGTAGACTTTGTCATTTTGGATATGGAAGAAGACACAAAAGTTCCTATCTTATTGGGAAGACCCTTCTTGGCAACAGCTGGTGCATTAATTGATGTGAAGGGTGAGCAATTGACACTTAGAGTGGAAGATGATCAAATGATATTCAACATCAATCCAGCCATGAAAAGGAAACATGAAGAAGTTGAGTCTTGTTTGCGGGTAGACATTATTGATGAGATTGTTCAAGAGCATTTCAGACAAAGTTATCCACAAGACCCACTTGAAAATTGCTTAGTCCATGGTGGGAGCATTGATGATGATAATCACAACATGTCTATTTTTGCGCAATACTTGGAAAGCTCTCCACCACATCCTGAAGCCACAATTTTTCAACTTGAAGGAGTACAAAATCTGGAGATCAAACCACCATCATTAAAGGTAGAGGATGCCCCAAAGGTAGATCTTAAACCTCTTCCTTCCAACCTCAGGTATGCTTTTCTTGGACCCAATGAAACATATCCTGTTATAATTAATGCATGTTTGACTGATATTGAGATTGACAAATTGTTGAGAGTTTTGAGAGAATATAGGAGAGTTTTGGGTTATGCAATTGATGATATAAAGGGAATTAGTCCAACAGTTTGTATGCATAGGATTTTCCTAGAGCCAAATAGTAAACCTTCCATTGAACACCAAAGAAGATTGAATCCTACAATGAAGGATGTTGTGAAAAAGGAAATCCTAAAATTACTAGCTGCTAGAATTATTTACCCCATTTCTGACAGTGAGTGGGTTAGTCCTGTGCATGTTGTACCAAAAAAAGGTGGAGTGACAGTTGTTAAAAATGAGAATAATGAATTGATACCCACTAGAACTGTTACAGGTTGGAGAATGTGCATAGACTATAGGAAGTTGAACAATGCTACAAGAAAAGACCATTTTCCCCTTCCTTTTATGGATCAAATGTTAGAAAGATTAGCCAAGCATTCATTCTTTTGTTACTTAGATGGATATTCTGGTTTCTTTCAAATTCCAATACATCCTGATGACCAAGAAAAAACTACCTTTACCTGTCCCTATGGCACCTTTGCCTATCGAAGGATGCCATTCGGATTGTGTAATGCGCCTGGCACATTTCAAAGGTGCATGATGGCCATTTTTTCTGATTTTATTGAAGAAATTATGGAGGTCTTCATGGATGACTTTTCAGTTTATGGCACTAATTTTGATTCATGCTTGACTAATTTGTCTAAAATCTTGCAGAGATGTGCTGATAATGATTTGGTGTTGAATTGGGAGAAATGCCACTTTATGGTCCAAGAGGGAATCGTTTTAGGGCATTTAATCTCCAATAGGGGAATTGAAGTGGATAGAGCTAAAATAGAAATTATTGAAAAAATGCCACCTCCAACCACTGTCAAAGGAGTGCAGAGTTTTCTTGGACATGCCGGGTTTTACCGGCGATTTATTCAAGATTTTTCTAAACTTGCTAAACCCTTAACAAATCTTTTGAATCATGATGTTAAATTTGATTTTAATCAAGATTGTATGGTTGCTTTTTGCAGGTTAAAGACGGCATTAACAACAGCTCCTATCATGCAACCCCCGGATTGGACTTTGCCATTCGAAATTATGTGTGATGCAAGCGAGTTTCTTGTTGGAGTATCCTTGGCAAATAAAAGATAGAAAACCTTATGCCATTTACTATGCAAGCCGAACCCTTGATGAAGCTCAAGTCAATTACGCCACAACTGAAAAGGAGTTCCTTGCGGTAGTATTTGCACTCAATAAATTTCGTTCTTATTTGGTCAACTCAAAGGTAATTGTTTTCACTGATCATGCAGCAATAAAGTATTTAATGAGCAAGAAAGAAGCTAAATCTAGGTTGATTAGATGGATATTGTTACTTCAAGAATTTGATTTGGAAATAAGAGATAAAAAGGGTGTTGAGAATGTGGTGGTGATCACCTTTCTAGGATGAAAACGAAAATAAAGATGATGAAATTGTGCCAATTGATGAGTTTTTCATGAATGAGCGATTGTATGTGTTGAATTCTGCACTTCCATGGTTTGGTCGATATTGTGAATTTCTTGTCTTGTGGTGTCTTGCCACCTGATTTATCTTGGCAGCAAAAGAAAAGATTCTTGCATGATGTTAAATTTTATTCTTGGGAAGAACCTCTTTTGTTTAGAAGATGTAATGATGGAATAATTAGAAGATGTATACCAGAGGAAGAAATTCATGATGTTATTTACCATTGTCATTCCTCTGAATATGGTGGTCATTTTAGTGTCTCAAAAACTGTTGAAAAAGTCTTGACATCAGGTTTCTATTGGCCTAATATGTTTAAACATGTGAGAGACTTTGTAAGCAAGTGTGATAGGTGCCAAAGGGTAGGTAACATTTCCAAGAGAGATGAGATGCCCCAAGTCCATATTAGAAGTTGAATTATTTGATGTGTGGGGAATTGATTTCATGGGGCCATTTCCATCTTCTTATGGAAATAAATATATCTTGGTAGGGGTGGACTATGTATCTAAATGGGTAGAAGCTATTGCTACACCTACCAATGATGCAAAAGTTGTGATAAAATTTCTGAAAAAATTTGTTTTAACCAGATTTGGTGCCCCACGTGCCATAATCAGTGATGGTGGTAGCCATTTTTGCAACCACCAATTTGAAAAATTGATGAGAAAATATGGGGTAAAGCATAGGATTGCCACACCATATCACCCTCAAACAAATGGCCAAGTAGAAATCACAAATAGAGAAATCAAGCAAATCTTGGAAAATCACAATAAGTCTAGAAAAGATTGGTCCCTTAAATTAGATGACACTCTTTGGGCATATAGAACAGCATTTAAAACCCCATAGGAACTACACCTTATAGGTTAGTTTTGGGAAATCATGCCATTTGCGTAGAATTAGAACACAAAGCTTATTGGGCCATTAGAGCAATCAATTTTGATTTACAAGTCTTTGGACACGTAAGACTTTTGCAACTTGATGAATTAGAAGAATTGAGACTTGATGCTTATGAAAATGCTAGGATCTATAAAGAAAGAACTAAAAAATGGCATGATAAGCATATCAAGAAAAAGGACTTTAAAGAAGGAGATTTGGTTCTCTTATTCAATTCAAGGTTAAAATTTTTTCCAGGAAAATTAAAATCAAGGTGGTCAGGTCCATTCAAAATTGTGAAAGTTTTACCTCATGGTGCTGTGGAAATTTTTGGTGAAAAATCTGGTAATTTCAAGGTAAATGGACAAAGGTTGAGGCATTATTTAGCTGGTGAGCCAATTGAGAAAATAGCAACTTGCTATCTTTCTCATTCTCCATAAAATTTTGAGTAAGTATGGTCAAGCTAAAGACCTAAACTTAGCATTTTTGTGCATAACTCCCAATTTTTCTTTCATTTGTTTTAAGTTTTTTTTCTATACTCCTTATTCAGAGTTTAACATTGTTCTAATTTCCTTGTGCAGATGGGATACAATGCATTGCAAGCAAATGAGCATTAAAAAAAAAAAAAAAAAAAAAAAAAAAAATTTAATGTCTTTATTTTAGTTGCTTAATTCATTAGTGTTTTTAACTTGTTTAGTTAATATTCTGCTTGTGTTGTTTTTCCTTTACTTGAACCATTTACTTATTCAGTTTTTTTTTCCTCATAAAATACATTTTTCTTTTATGTCTTTAGTACATTGCTCACTTGCTTTGATATGCTCCTTCGGAATTTACACTTGATGGCTATATTTTTGAGCTTAACTTCTCTATTCTAAATTTTTGAGTTTAATTGATTTAATGGATTCCATCGCACTGTTTCTTTTGCAATGAGTGCAGCAGCTGTCCAAATTTTATCTAATTAAATTGGCTGCACTGCAATGAGGTAACAATTCTCATCTCAGCTTGTGTCACTGTCAACACAAGTTGTGCTATCGCTTATGCAACAGGGTAATAATTTTTATGCACATATGAGCTACCCATTTTTTGCACATTATCCCATTCCATGCACTCTTTTAACATTGAGGACAATGTTCATTCTGAGTATGGGGGAGAGGGTAAATTTTTTGCAAAAATTATTTTTCCTTGCAAAAATTATTTTTCTTTTTCATTTGCATATAGCGACACACTCATTACTTCATACTTGTACATATTCACGTATATACACTGCATATAGCTTCATATACTTAGTTACGCATACTTAGTTGCATATAGGTTGACTCGACATTTACACTCATGCATTTCATTCATTCATTTAAAATTTTTGGATTTTTAAACCAGTCTTTGGATTCCATAAGCCACTTATTCAAGCAATCCAACTTGCCTTTAGATGGTTAGTGGAATGAAAGTTCCAGCTGGGTACAAAGTCTTAAGCATTATTCTTTCTCTTACTTAATAGCTGAAAATTAATATATCAATCTAGGTATGCGTGCTAGTTAGTTATTTTGAGTTTTGAGTGTCCGGATAAGCCTTTAAGGAAGAAAATGGTTATTGTCGTCTCACCATTCCTAGAACAAGCATCTTAGATCTTTCAAGCGAAATTTTTAACTTGCATTTGATAAGAATATGATTTAGGCATTCCTTCATATTTTAAACCTCACATTTAGCCTTAACCTACCTTAATCTCATTTTAACCCTTGCAAACCCCTTGAACTTTAATTCCTAATTTCTTTGGAACCCAAATCATTTACCGAACCATTAAACCTAAACACTACCACCTATCTATGAGAATAATATTTTAGCAATTAAGTGCATAAAAAATGATAATGATATAGGCTCGGAGGATTGAAACATCTTGAAAAGTGCTAGAGTAATTGTGAAAAGTTGAAAAGGTCACCAAAATATCCCAAAGGTAATTTTGGATGTGACATGAAATAGGGACCAATACAAAATCAAAATAAAATAAAATAAGCATAAAAAAAATAGTCCCTTTGTATAATCATTGTGATAGCACTTGAGCTTCATTGTGAATTTCTTTCCTCTTGATAAAAAAAAAAAAAAAAAATATTGGATGCACTTTGAGTTTCATGATTAATATTATTCTCATATTTTGTTTACCTTATTTCCTTTCTTTGTTAACCACAATTTTACCCTATTAGACCCCATTACAACCCTTAAAAAAAGACCTAATGATTCTTTGAAAAATGCTTGTTACATTAGTAGAGTTAGATCTTTTATGCTTGCATATGGGTTTGGCAATATAATCTTCCATACATTACTCACCATCTATTTGAGACACATTGGCTATCTATTTCATTTAGGTTTGTTTTGGCACAATTGACTCTTGTAGTTGGTTGGTATTTGTTGCTTGGGTTGATTGGTTAATTCTTAGCTATTCTGTAATAGTTGAGAGTGCTTGCTTCATTCTTTGTGCTTTTCTTTGGTGGGAATTTGGAATGTTGGTGGCTAGAGGTAAGTTGGTGGTTTGGATTAGTGAATTTTGTGTTTTCAAAGACTGATTCTATTCCCTTCCAAATGAGTTTTAATGAAATTTTGCTTGAGGACAAGCAAGAGTTTGAGTATGGGGGAATTTGATGCATGCATTTTATATCATCATTTAGGTATAATTTTTGCACATAATTTACCCTTATTCATAGCTATTATTTTAGATATTAGTATATATTTAGTCAATTTTACAATTTTCACATTTCTTAGTTTAATTTTTGGAATTTATTTGCTTTGTAGGTTAAATCTGGAGAAATTTGATGAATTTTGATCAGAGTAGCCATTTGGAGGAGATTAAAGTCGAATTGCAAAAATTTTGAAGTTGAGTTAAAAATGGCCGAGAGCGACACAACCTGCAGCACAACCGAATTAGCTTATGTCGCAGGTTGTGTCGATCGTCAGATATTCACGCCGAGAGCGACACAACCCGCGACACAACTGACTCGGCTTATGTCGTTTTTACTGGAAAATTTTTGACGTGGCATTTCCGTTACTCCAGCCTTTTTACCTCACTTTCTCTGGATCCTTCCCCCTTTTACCCATTCTAGAACAGTCCCCTTGCCTATATAAAGTGCCCTTTATCACTTTCTTTCCATAGAGAGCAAGGGAGGCATTTTTAGGAAGATAGAAAGAGGGAAAGGGAGGAGCATCTTCTGCATCTTCTTCCAGCAGCAGCAAGGATCACGTTTCTGCACTTTTCTGCAGAGATCCTGCTGCAAATCTGCTGGGTTTTTCTACCCCTTTAAGCTTACATTTCCATTATTTCTTCATTTCTTCATTTGGGTTTATTTTTAAACAATGATTTGTGAGTAGTTGATTGAGATTCTAGAGATGGGTTTGTAAATATTGATTTGTTTTGTGGTTTTGAACTGATTTAGCCATTTAAATGAAGATTGTTATATTTTGATTTATTGCTTGTGTGCTTATTTCCATGCTTGATGAATGGGCCCTCATTGAGTTAAGTTTTAATCCTTAATAGATGGACTGAAAAGTGAATATTGGGGATAGATAATCTTGCAATAAACTTTATTTTCTTGGTGTTAGAAATAAGCTAAGAAGATTAAGGGGAACTTTCCAAAAATCAATTAGAGCATTAATTGGGTTTTTGTTAGATTTGAAATACCGTGAAAACAGGGTTTGATTTAATGAAAACCAATTTTGAGATGCTTGAAAAAGGTTTCAAAAATTTAAGAATTGATTTCCCTCAAAATTGCAATTCTCATGTGTTTGGCTAAATTAGGGAAAAATCACATGCAAACAATATTGAAAATCCAATCTCTAGAATCAATTTATTTTTCATTGAAATTAGATATAAATCCTCCAAACCTCATAAATAGCAATTTAAATTTAAATCCAATTTAAATCCAATTTCTATAATCACTTTATTTTTATTTTTATTGAATTTAGATTTAATTCCTCTCAATTTCATAAATAGAAATTTCAAATTAATTTTTGGTAATCTAGTTTAATTAATTTTAGTTAATTGATTGATCTAGTTTTAATTCCTCAAATACCAATTTTAATTCCAAATTTCATTTTACATCTTTAATTTTTGTCTTAATTTTAATTTTTAGATTTTATTTTTAATATCTTTTAATTTTTGTCATTCTAATTAGCTTATACTTTTATTTCCAATTTAAGCACAATTCCCTGTGGGATCGATATCAATTTTTAAAACTATACTACTGTGACCCGTGCACTTGCGGACACACCGCCAAAAATCAATTAGAGCATTAATTGGGTTTTTGTTAGATTTGAAATACCGTGAAAACAGGGTTTGATTTAATGAAAACCAATTTTGAGATGCTTGAAAAAGGTTTCAAAAATTTAAGAATTGATTTCCCTCAAAATTGCAATTCTCATGTGTTTGGCTAAATTAGGGAAAAATCACATGCAAACAATATTGAAAATCCAATCTCTAGAATCAATTTATTTTTCATTGAAATTAGATATAAATCCTCCAAACCTCATAAATAGCAATTTAAATTTAAATCCAATTTAAATCCAATTTCTATAATCACTTTATTTTTATTTTTATTGAATTTAGATTTAATTCCTCTCAATTTCATAAATAGAAATTTCAAATTAATTTTTGGTAATCTAGTTTAATTAATTTTAGTTAATTGATTGATCTAGTTTTAATTCCTCAAATACCAATTTTAATTCCAAATTTCATTTTACATCTTTAATTTTTGTCTTAATTTTAATTTTTAGATTTTATTTTTAATATCTTTTAATTTTTGTCATTCTAATTAGCTTATACTTTTATTTCCAATTTAAGCACAATTCCCTGTGGGATCGATGTGTCCGCAAGTGCATGGGTCACAGTAGTATAGTTTTAAAAATTGATATCGATCCCACAGGGAATTGTGCTTAAATTGGAAATAAAAGTATAAGCTAATTAGAATGACAAAAATTAAAAGATATTAAAAATAAAATCTAAAAATTAAAATTAAGACAAAAATTAAAGATGTGTCCGCAAGTGCACGGGTCACAGTAGTATAGTTTTAAAAATTGATATCGATCCCACAGGGAATTGTGCTTAAATTGGAAATAAAAGTATAAGCTAATTAGAATGACAAAAATTAAAAGATATTAAAAATAAAATCTAAAAATTAAAATTAAGACAAAAATTAAAGATGTAAAATGAAATTTGGAATTAAAATTGGTATTTGAGGAATTAAAACTAGATCAATCAATTAACTAAAATTAATTAAACTAGATTACCAAAAATTAATTTGAAATTTCTATTTATGAAATTAAGAAGAATTAAATCTAAAAAAAAAAGTAATTCTAGATATTGGATTTAAATTGGAATTAAATTTAAATTGGATTTAAATTGAAATTGCTATTTATGAGGTTTGGAGAATTTATATCTAATTTCAATGAAAAATAAATTGATTCTAGAGATTGGATTTTCAATATTGTTTGCATGTGATTTTTTTCCTAATTTAGCCAAACACATGAGAATTGCAATTTTGAGGGAAATCAATTCTTAAATTTTTGAAACCTTTTTCAAGCATCTCAAAATTGGTTTTCATTAAATCAAACCCTGTTTTCACGGTATTTCAAATCTAACAAAAACCCAATTAATGCTCTAATTGATTTTTGGAAAGTTCCCCTTAATCTTCTTAGCTTATTTCTAACACCAAGAAAATAAAGTTTATTGCAAGATTATCCATCCCCAATATTCACTTTTCAGTCCATCTATTAAGGATTAAAACTTAACTTAATGAGGGCCCATTCATCAAGCAAGGAAATAAGCACACAAGCAATAAATCAAAATATAACAATCTTCATTTAAATGGCTAAATCAGTTCAAAACCACAAAACAAATCAATATTTACAAACCCATCTCTAGAATCTCAATAAACTACTCACAAATCATTGTTTAAAGACAAACCCAAATGAAGAAATGAAGAAGTAATGGAAATGTAAGCTAAAATGGGTACAAAAAACCAGCAGTTTTGCAGGATCTCTGCAGAAAAGTGCAGAAACTTGATCCTTGCTGCTGCTGGAAGAAGATGCAGAAAGTGCTCCTCCTTTTCCCTCTTTCTATCTTTCTAAAAATGACTCCCTTGCTCTCTATGGAAAGAAAGTGATAAAGGGCACTTTATATAGGCGAGGGGACTGTTCTAGAATGGGTAAAAGGGGGAAGGATCCAGAGAAAGTGAGGTAAAAAGGCTGGAGTAACGGAAATGCCACGTCAAAAATTTTCCAGTAAAAACGACATAAGCCGAGTCAGTTGTGTCGCGGGTTGTGTCGCTCTCGGCGTGAATATCTGACGATCGACACAACCTGCGACATAAGCTAATTCGGTTGTGCTGCAGGTTGTGTCGCTCTCGGCCATTTTTTTACTCAACTTCAAAATTTTTGCAATTCGATTTTAATCTCCTCCAAATGGCTACTCTGATCAAAATACATCAAATTTCTCCAAATTTAACCTACAAAACAAATAAATTCCAAAAATTAAACTAAGAAATGTGAAAATTGTAAAATTGACTAAATATATACTAATATCTAAAATAATAGCTATGAATAAGGGTAAATTATGTGCAAAAATTATACCTAAATGATGATATAAAATGCATGCATCAAATTCCCCCATACTCAAACTCTTGCTTGTCCTCAAGCAAAAATTTCATTGAAACTCATTTGGAAGGGAATAGAATCAGTCTTTGAGAACACAAAATTCACTAATCCAAACTACCAACTTACCTCTAGCCACCAACATTCCAAATTCCCACCAGCAAAAGCACAACGAATGAAGCAAGCACTCTCAACTATTACAGAATAGCTAAGAATTAACCAATCAACCCAAGCAACAAATACCAACCAGCCACAAGAGTCAATTGTGCCAAAACAAACCTAAATGAAATAAATAGCCAATGTGTCTCAAATAGATGGTGAGTAATGTATGAAAGATTATATTGCCAAACCCATATGCAAGCATAAAAGATCTAACTCTACTAATGTAACAAGCATTTTTCAAAGAATCATTAGGTCTTTTTAAGGGTTGTAATGGGGTCAAATAGGGTAAGATTGTGGTTAACAAAGAAAGGGAATAAGGTAAACAAAATATGAGAATAATATTAACCATGAAACTCAAAGTGCATCCATTTTTTTTTTTTTTTATATAATACTAATTTTTTTTATCAAGAGGAAAGAAATTCACAATGAATCTTAAGTGCTAACACAATAAAGGGACTACTTTTATAATATATTTTTTATTTTGTATGTGTCCCTATTTCATGTCACACCCAAAATTACCTTTGGGATATTTTGGTGACCTTTTCAACTTTTCACAATTACTCTAGCACTTTTCAAGATGTTTCAATCCTCCGAGATTTTTTTTTTTTATTTTTTATTTTTTTTATATATCATTATTTATTTTATTTTTTTATGCACTTAATTGCTAAAATATTATTCTCATAGATAGGTGGTAGTGTTTAGGTTTAATGACTTGGTAAATGATTTGGGTTCCAAAGAAATTAGGGAATTAAGGTTCAAGGGGGTTTGCAAGGGTTAAAATGAAATTAAGGTAGGTTAAGGCTAAATGTGAGGTTTAAAATATGAAGAAATGCCTAAATCATATTCTTATCAAATGCAAGTTAAAAATTTCGCTTTGAAAGATCTAAAATGCTTGTTCTAGGAATGGTGAGACGACAAGGACCATTTTCTTCCTTAAAGGCTTATCCAGACACTCAAAACTCAAAATAACTAACTAGCACTGCATACCTAGATTGATATATTAATTTTCAGCTATTAAGTAAGAGAAAGAATAATGCTTAAGACTTTGTACCCAGCTGGAACTTTCATTCCACTAACCATCTAAAGGCAAGTTGGATTGCTTGAATAAGTGGCTTATGGAATTCAAAGACTGGTTTAAAAATCCAAAAATTGTGAATGAATGAATGAAATGCATGAGTGTATAAATGTATAGTCAACCTATATGCGACTAAGTACTAAGTATATATGAAGCTATATGCAGTGTATATATGTGAATATGTACAAGTATGAAGTAATGAATGAGTATGTCACTATATGCAAATGAAAAAGGAAAAATAATTTTTGCAAGGAAAAATAATTTTTGCAAAAAATTTACCCTCTCCCCCATACTCAGAATGAACATTGTCCTCAATGTTAAAAATGTGCAAGGAATGGGATAATTTGGCTATATATGCATAGAGAAATTATTACCCTGTTGCATAAGCGATAGCACAACTTGTGTTGAAAGTGACACAAGCTGAGATAAGAAGTGTTACCTCATTGAAGTGCAGCCAATTTAATTAGGTAAAATGTGGACAGCTGCTGCACTCATTGCAAAAGAAACAGTGCAATGGAATCCATTAAATCGATTAAACTAAAAAATTTGGAATAGGGAAGTTAAGTGCAGAGAATATAATTATCAAATGGAAATTCCAAAGGAGCATATCAAAGCAAGTGAGCAATGAACTAAAAATGTATGTTATGAGGAACTAAAAAAAACTGAATAAGTAAATGGTTCAAATAAAAGAAAAACAACACAAGCAAAATATTAACTAAACAAGTTAAAAATACTAATTAATTAAGCAACGAAATTAAAGACATGAAATGTTTTTTTTTTTTTGTTTATTTTTTTTTTTATGCTCATTTGCTTGCAATGCATTGCATCCCATCTGCACAAGGAAATTAGAACAATGTTAAATTCTGAATACGGAGTATATAAAAAAAAACTTAAAACAAATGAAAGAAAAATTGGGAGTTATGCACAAAAATGCTAAGTTTAGGTCTTTAGCTTGACCATACTTACTCAAAATTTCATGGAGAATGAGAAAGATAGCAAGTTGCTATTTTCTCAATTGGCTCACCAACTGAATAGTGCCTCAACCTTTGTCCATTTACCTTGAAATTATCCGATTTTTCACCAAAAATTTCAACAGCACCATGGGGGAAAACTTTCACAATTTTAAATGGACCAGACCACCTTGATTTTAATTTTCCTGGAAAAAATTTCAACCTTGAATTGAATAAGAGAACCAAATCTCCTTCTTTAAAGTCCTTTTTCTTGATATGCTTATCATGCCATTTTTTTGTTCTTTCTTTATAGATCCTAGCATTTTCATAAGCATCAAGTCTCAATTCTTCTAATTCATCAAGTTGCAAAAGTCTTCTGTGTCCAAAGACTTGTAAATCAAAATTGATTGCTCTAATGGCCCAATAAGCTTTGTGTTCTAATTCTACCGGCAAATGGCATGATTTCCCAAAAACTAGCCTATAAGGTGTAGTTCCTATGGGGGTTTTAAATGCTGTTCTATATGCCCAAAGAGTGTCATCTAATTTAAGGGACCAATCTTTTCTGGACTTATTGTGATTTTCTCCAAGATTTGCTTGATTTCTCTATTTGTGATTTCTACTTGGCCATTTGTTTGAGGGTGATATGGTGTGGCAATCCTATGCTTTACCCCATATTTTCTCATCAATTTTTCAAATTGGTGGTTGCAAAAATGGCTACCACCATCACTGATTATGGCACGTGGGGCACCAAACCTGGTCAAAACAAATTTTTTCAGAAATTTCACCACAACTTTTGCATCATTGGTAGGTGTAGCAATAGCTTCTACCCATTTAGATACATAGTCCACCCCTACCAAGATATATTTATTTCCATAAGAAGATGGAAATGGCCCCATGAAATCAATTCCCCACACATCAAATAATTCGACTTCTAATATGGACTGTTGGGGCATCTCATCCCTCTTGGAAATGTTGCCTACTCTTTGGCACCTATCACACTTGCTTACAAAGTCTCTCACATGTTTAAACATATTAGGCAAATAGAAACCTGATGTCAAGACTTTTTCAACAGTTTTTGAGACACTAAAATGACCACCATATTCAGAGGAATGACAATGGTAAATAACATCATGTATTTCTTCCTCTGGTATACATCTCCTAATTATTCCATCATTACATCTTCTAAATAAAAGAGGTTCTTCCCAAGAATAAAATTTAACATCATGCAAGAATCTTTTCTTTTGCTGCCAAGATAAATCAGTTGGCAAGACACCACAAGATAAGAAATTCACAATATCAGCAAACCATGGAAGTGCAGAATTCAACACATACAACTGCTCATTCATGAAAAACTCATCAATTGGCACAATTTCATCATTTTTATTTTCAGTTTTCATCTTAGAAAGGTGATCAGCCACCACATTCTCAACACCCTTTTTATCTCTTATTTCCAAATCAAATTCTTGAAGTAACAATATCCATCTAATCAACCTAGATTTAGCTTCTTTCTTGCTCATTAAATACTTTATTGCTGCATGATCAGTGAAAACAATTACCTTTGAGTTGACCAAATAAGAACGAAATTTATTGAGTGCAAATACTACCGCAAGGAACTCCTTTTCAGTTGTGGCGTAATTGACTTGAGCTTCATCAAGGGTTCGGCTTGCATAGTAAATGGCATAAGGTTTTCTATCTTTTATTTGGCCAAGGAGCGGCTCCAACAAAGAAACTCGCTTGCATCACACATGATTTCGAATGGCAAAGTCCAATCTGGGGGTTGCATGATAGGAGCTGTTGTTAATGCCGTCTTTAACCTGCAAAAAGCAACCATACAATCTTGATTAAAATCAAATTTAACATCATGATTCAAAAGATTTGTTAAGGGTTTAGCAAGTTTAGAAAAATCTTGAATAAATCACCAGTAAAACCCAAAGCATGTCCAAGGAAACTTGGACTCCTTTGTGATGGTTGGAGGCATTTTTTCAATAATTTCTATTTTAGCTCTATCCACTTCAATTCCCCTATTTGAGATTAAATGCCCTAAAACGATCCCCTCTTGGACCATAAAGTGGCATTTCTCCCAATTCAACACTAGATCATTATCAGCACACCTCTGCAAGATTTTAGACAAATTAGTCAAGCATGAATCAAAATTAGTGCCATATACTGAAAAGTCATCCATGAAGACCTCCATAATTTCTTCAATAAAATCAGAAAAAATGGCCATCATGCACCGTTGAAATGTGCCAGGCGCATTACACAATCCGAATGGCATCCTTCGATAGGCAAAGGTGCCATAGGGACAGGTAAAGGTAGTTTTTTCTTGGTCATCAGGATGTATTGGAATTTGAAAGAAACCAGAATATCCATCTAAGTAACAAAAGAATGAATGCTTGGCTAATCTTTCTAACATTTGATCCATAAAAGGAAGGGGAAAATGGTCTTTTCTTGTAGCATTGTTCAACTTCCTATAGTCTATGCACATTCTCCAACTCGTATGATTCTAGTGGGTATCAATTCATTATTCTCATTTTTAACAACTGTCACCCCACCTTTTTTTGGTACAACATGCACAGGACTAACCCACTCACTGTCAGAAATGGGGTAAATAATTCCAGCAGCTAGTAATTTTAGGATTTCCTTTTTCACAACATCCTTCATTGTAGGATTCAATCTTCTTTGGTGTTCAATGGAAGGTTTACTATTTGGCTCAAGGAAAATCCTATGCATACAAACTGTTGGACTAATTCCCTTTATATCATCAATTGCATAACCCAAAACTCTCCTATATTCTCTCAAAACTCTCAACAATTTGTCAATCTCAATATTAGTCAATGATGCATTAATTATAACAGGATATGTTTCATTTGGTCCAAGAAAAGCATACCTGAGGTTGGAAGGAAGAGGTTTAAGATCTACCTTTGGGGCATCCTCTACCTTTAATGATGGTGGTTTGATCTCCAAATTTTGTACTCCTTCAAGTTGAAAAATTGTGGCTTCAGGATGTGGTGGAGAGCTCTCCAAGTGTTGTGCAAAAGTAGCCATGTTATGATTATCATCATTAATGCTCCCACCATGGACTAAGCAATTTTCAAGTGGGTCTTGTGGATAGCTTTGTCTGAAATGCTCTTGAACAAACTCATCAATAATGTCTACCCGCAAACAAGACTCAACTTCTTCATGTTTCCTTTTCATGGCTGGATTGATGTTGAATATCATTTGATCATCTCCCACTCTAAGTGTCAATTGCTCACCCTTTACATCAATTAATGCACCAAATTGCCAAAAGGGTCTTCCCAATAAGATAGGAACTTTTGTGTCTTCTTCCATATCTAAAATGACAAAATCCACCGGAATGTAGAATTTCCCAACCTTGATAGGCACATTTTCAAGAATGCCTTCCGGATACTTAATTGAACGGTCAGCTAATGAAAGATACATGTTTGTGGGCTTCAATTCTCCCATATTCAACTTCTCATATATTGAAAGAGGCATTAGGCTGACGCTAGCTCCAAGGTCACATAAAGCATTTGCCACACAATTATCACCAATATGACAAGGAATGGAAAACACACCCGGATCTTTGAGTTTGGGAGGTAACTTCTTCTGGATTATAGCACTGCATTGCTCTCCCAAGTTGATGGTGTCATAATCTTCTAGCCTTCTCTTGTTGGAAAGAATCTCCTTCAAAAATTTGGCATAACTTGGCATTTGGGAGGATGCCTCAGTGAATGGCACATTGATATACAACTTCTTTAGCACTTCAAGGAATTTGCCAAATTGTTTGTCTAGTTTATGCTTGATGAATCTTTGAGGGTAGGGAAGGGTGGGTTTGTAAGGTTCAGGTGGGATGTATTGTTTCTCTCCCTATTCTTGCTCTATTTTTCTTTCTTCTTCTTTTTCATTTTTCTTGCTCTCAACTGAATTTTCTTCTTTTGTGCTCTCTTTTTCTTCTCTCTTGTTTTCACTCTCTTGACCAACTTTTTTACCACTTCTCAAGGTTACAGCCTTATATTGTTCATGAGGGTTTTGTGGTTGGCTAGGCAGTTTCCCATAGGAATTGCTTCCTGATGAGCTTGCTTGTTGCGCCAATTGAGTCTCCAACATGCGGTTGTGGACTTGTAATTGATCCATGGTTTGTCTCATGTGTTGCATTTCTTCCTCCAATTTGTTATTCATCTTGCTTTGTTCAGCAAAAAATTTCTCCATCATCTTCTCCAAAGATGGCTTCGGTTCATGGGATGGAAGGGATTGTTGTGCTCTTGCTTGATATCCAGGTGGTGGTTGTCTTGTGGGCTGAAATTGAGGCTGAAATTGAGGCTTGTTCTGCTGCATAAACTGCTGGTTATGAGCATAATTTGAGCTTTGGCCTTGTTGAGCAAAAGTTGCTTGTGGTCTCCATGTTGAGTTGTTCACATTAGAGTAAGCATTTCCCATAGGTTTTTGTTGATAACCTCCTGCATAAGCAGTTTGTTCTTGCAAATAATCATCACCATAAGAAGAGTAATTAACTCCACAACTTTGAGTTCCATCTGTGAAGGCAACTTGTTGCATAGTTGTAGGAGTTGAGGTTGTTGCCTTTGTGCAAAAATCACTAAGAAGCTGAGTCAACTGGTCAAATCTTGCATTCATGTAGCTAACTGAGTCTAGTTCCTAGATCCCAGCTTTCTTTGGCTCAAGTGCTCTAGGATTTCCCCATAAATGGGTATTATGAGCAATCTTCTCTAATAGATCATAGCATTCTTCACTTGTCATTCTCATGAAATCTCCTCCTGCTTGTGAATCAATTGTGTTTCTTATGGTGGAGTAACTCAGTGTAGAAATTCGAACAATCATCCATTTCGGTATTTCATGATGAGGACATTGCCTTTCAAGCTCCTTAAATCTCATCCAAGATTCATACAAAGTTTCATCATCTCTTGGTTTAAAAGCTACCATCAAATTCCTCAAATGAGTAGTTTTCCCAGGTGGGAAAAATTGAGATAGAAAAGCTTGAGATAGTTGCTCCCAAGTAGCTATAATAGCTTGTGGAAGTGAGTCATACCACTCCAATGCTGAATCCCGAAGAGAGAATGGAAATAAGGTGAGCCGAATAACTTCATCAGAAACTCCAGGTTGTCTTTGTGTACCACATATCATCAAAAATTTCTTCAAATGAGAATGAGGATTTTCAAGTGGGCTACCTCCAAATTGTGAATTCTGAACCATTTGAATGAGACCAGTTTTTAATTCAAATTGATTAGCTCCAATAATAGGTCTGTTATCTCTCACATCAGTACATCTAGGAAAAGCATAATCTAACATGGATCTTCTTTGAGGATCATTTTGATTAACCACAGCATTTTGCCCGTTTTGCTCGTTTCCTCCATTATCTCCACCAATAGCTCTATTTTGATTCTCCATATTTTCTATTGTCTCCTCTTGCTCAAATATTTGTTGTTCTTCTTTTTCTGCTTCTTTTCTTCTTTTGTATTCCTTTTTGTTGGCCCGACAGAATTTTTCAATTTCAGGATTGAACAACAATTCAGTGTCACTTGTGCTTTTCGATCGTCTCATAAACAAGAAAAGTACCTGAAAAACACAAGGAACAATAGTGAAAATAAAAGAAAATAAAAATTCTAATTAGCTTAAAACAATTAAAATCCAACTTAAAACAAACAATTCCCCGGCAACGGCGCCAAAAACTTGATACGGTGTGTCCGCAAGTGCACGGGTCACAGTAGTATAGTTTTAAAAATTGATATCGATCCCACAGGGAATTGTGCTTAAATTGGAAATAAAAGTATAAGCTAATTAGAATGACAAAAATTAAAAGATATTAAAAATAAAATCTAAAAATTAAAATTAAGACAAAAATTAAAGATGTAAAATGAAATTTGGAATTAAAATTGGTATTTGAGGAATTAAAACTAGATCAATCAATTAACTAAAATTAATTAAACTAGATTACCAAAAATTAATTTGAAATTTCTATTTATGAAATTAAGAAGAATTAAATCTAAAAAAACAAGTAATTCTAGATATTGGATTTAAATTGGAATTAAATTTAAATTGGATTTAAATTGAAATTGCTATTTATGAGGTTTGGAGAATTTATATCTAATTTCAATGAAAAATAAATTGATTCTAGAGATTGGATTTTCAATATTGTTTGCATGTGATTTTTCCCTAATTTAGCCAAACACATGAGAATTGCAATTTTGAGGGAAATCAATTCTTAAATTTTTGAAACCTTTTTCAAGCATCTCAAAATTGGTTTTCATTAAATCAAACCCTGTTTTCACGGTATTTCAAATCTAACAAAAACCCAATTAATGCTCTAATTGATTTTTGGAAAGTTCCCCTTAATCTTCTTAGCTTATTTCTAACACCAAGAAAATAAAGTTTATTGCAAGATTATCCATCCCCAATATTCACTTTTCAGTCCATCTATTAAGGATTAAAACTTAACTTAATGAGGGCCCATTCATCAAGCAAGGAAATAAGCACACAAGCAATAAATCAAAATATAACAATCTTCATTTAAATGGCTAAATCAGTTCAAAACCACAAAACAAATCAATATTTACAAACCCATCTCTAGAATCTCAATAAACTACTCACAAATCATTGTTTAAAGACAAACCCAAATGAAGAAATGAAGAAGTAATGGAAATGTAAGCTAAAAGGGGTAGAAAAACCCAGCAGATTTGCAGCAGGATCTCTGCAGAAAAGTGCAGAAACTTGATCCTTGCTGCTGCTGGAAGAAGATGCAGAAAGTGCTCCTCCTTTTCCCTCTTTCTATCTTTCTAAAAATGACTCCCTTGCTCTCTATGGAAAGAAAGTGATAAAGGGCACTTTATATAGGCGAGGGGACTGTTCTAGAATGGGTAAAAGGGGGAAGGATCCAGAGAAAGTGAGGTAAAAAGGCTGGAGTAACGGAAATGCCACGTCAAAAATTTTCCAGTAAAAACGACATAAGCCGAGTCAGTTGTGTCGCGGGTTGTGTCGCTCTCGGCGTGAATATCTGACGATCGACACAACCTGCGACATAAGCTAATTCGGTTGTGCTGCAGGTTGTGTCGCTCTCGGCCATTTTTTTACTCAACTTCAAAATTTTTGCAATTCGATTTTAATCTCCTCCAAATGGCTACTCTGATCAAAATACATCAAATTTCTCCAAATTTAACCTACAAAACAAATAAATTCCAAAAATTAAACTAAGAAATGTGAAAATTGTAAAATTGACTAAATATATACTAATATAGCTATGAATAAGGGTAAATTATGTGCAAAAATTACTCCTAAATGATGATCTAAAATGCATGCATCAGTATGCAAGCTAAAGCGATCCATTTATGGGTTGAAACAAGCTTCGAGGAGTTGGAACATCCGTTTTGATGAAGCCATTAAATCTTTTGGTTTTATCAAAAATGAGGATGAGCCATGTGTATATAAGAAGGTTAGTGACTGTGCTATCACTTTCCTTGTCTTATATGTGGATGACATACTGTTGATAGGTAATGATACAGGTATGTTGATGACTATAAAGGTATGGTTGTCAAATACATTCTCCATGAAAGACTTAGGGGAGGCAACCTATATTCTTGGGATTCGCATCTATAGAGATAGAGCGAAAAGAATAATTGGTTTATCCCAAAGTCTATACTTGGAAAAGGTGTTAAAGAGGTTTAACATGCTTGATTCTAAGAGAGGATTGTTACCAGTGAGACATGGTATCCATCTTTCTAAAGAGATGTCTCCAAAGACACTTGAAGAAAGAGATAAAATGGCCAGGATTCCATATGCTTCGGCTATTGGAAGTTTAATGTATGCAATGTTATGTACTAGGCCGGATATCGCATATCTTTATTAGTTTGACTAGCAGGTATCAATCCAATCCAGGTTTGGAACACTGGATAGCTGTCAAGAATATTCTTAAGTACTTGAGAAGAACTAAGGATTTATTCTTGATTTATGGAGGTGGAGACTTGCAATTGGATGGTTATACTGATTCTGATTTCCAATCAGATATCGATGATAGAAAGTCTACCTCTGGATATGTGTTCATTTGTAATGGAGGTGCAGTCAGTTGGAAGAGTTCCAAATGGAGCACGACTGCAGATTCCACTACAGAGGCTGAGTATATTGTCTTTGCATCGAGATCTTGCAAAGGAAGCTGTTTGGATAAAGAAGTTCGTTCTGAGAACTTACAGTAGTTGCTTCCATTGAGTCAGCAGTTCCACTACACTGTGACAATAATGGAGCAGTCATACAGGTTAAGGAACTAAGGTCTCACCAAAATCCAAACACATAGAAAGGCACTACCACATTATCAGACATATAGTTGGGCAAAGGCGATATAGCCATGCAGAAAAATAACATCAGCTGAAAAATTCAGCTGATCCATTCACTAAGCCTTTGTCACAAGCTCAGTTAGACTGACATCTTGAGAAGATGGGTCTAAGGTATTGTAATGAATGGCTCTAGTGCTAGTGGGAGATTGTTAGTAGTATGCCCTAGAGCATATCATTTAGTATGTATCTTGTATATATTTTATTAATAAAAGGCATTTCCACTTTTCCGTTTACATAATATATTTATGTGTAATAGAAAAGGTCCATTGATATTTTGTTAGAAATATTATTCTTAAGTTGTTAAGAATATGAGTGACAATATTTCTAGCACAAAGTATCATAAATAGGTTCACAATCAAGGATACTTCATAATAAGGACATGACTTATCCAGAAAGATTGTATTCATGTTTGTTCCCAAGTTATTTATATGAGATATAAATAAGATGGAATGGTGAGTCTCATGCCATATAACAAACATGATAGGCACTTATAAATGATAAGTAGGTCGAACCAGTGACACTTATGACAAGCACATGGAGTTTACTCTTGTCAATGTTTTGTCATAAATCATATCGATGCATATAATCTTTAGACTGAGATAGCACAGTTATCTTGTATATAGGTAGTTTGAGTTTGATCTGCTTTCATACTTGTATTATGTATGGGTATATGGGCATGTGTTGGCTCACGCTAGTTATATATGGAGGTAGGTGTTGATCAAGAAGGAATCTGTTCCTCTAAGTAAATAGAGATAAAATCCTATGTTCATTTAATTGTTCTTGATGTTTCAAGTTCTGGCAGACAGAGATAGATTTATTCGAAAGAGTTTACGATGAGAAAAATCTTTTAATCAAGAACTGGAATTAAAAGAGAACATAATATTCATAGCAAATGGAGTTTGACATAAACCATGACTCGGCTTGAGTTGGGATTTTGTAACAGAGAGATTCTAGTGCATGGTAACATATGATTATAGGTTCATTTAAGGTAAATCTTATTACTAATTGGGTGGCCATGGCATGCTATGCTAGGTGTTAACCATGGTCTATAAGGTTCATAAAATGATTTAGAGAAATCATTTATGGTAAGAAAGAGTTCTGATGATATTAAGAGTTGATATCATGTCTCATTGCCAATTAGTGATGAGCCTAGTAAGTCACACACATACACAAGTTATCACCTATTTAAATATGATTTAATTAATTAATTAAAGAGTTTAATTGATTAATTAAATAGATTTGGTTTGCAATAAAATTGCAAAGTCCCTAGCATGACTTGAAACCAAATCTAGATTATTGGATGTGTAGTATAAATTAAATTTGTATTTAAAGTGTTTAAATATGAATTTAATTGATGAGAAATTAATTAATAGAGATTAATTAATTAACTTATATTTGATATAAATTAATTAGAAGAAGAAAATAATTATTTTGGGTTAAGAACTCAAAATTAAGACACAGGGGCATTTTGGTCATTTTGCAGTGTGACACGTGGCACCATGAGATGGTGACACATGGCATAACACATAAGCTTGCCAAATATTTTTAATCATGTAAGATGATTAAAATCAAGATTAAATATAGGTTTGACACTTGGCACAATGTGATTGGGTCACTTAAACCTAGAGCTAATCAAAAGGTGACATGTGGCTAGGGTTTAATGTGTTAACCTAGCTATTTAAGTGGGGTTATGAAAGAAAACACAACCAGCAGCCTCTCCTCTCATATGTCACGCCACTTTGAGCCTCTCCAGCTATTTCTCTTCATCTCTCATCAATTCAAAGAGATTAGCCATCAATCTCTTGAATTAAGAACACTAGAAATTGTTTCTAGTGTCCTGTTTACATCTCTAATCTCTTAAAAGGCAGAACTTGAATTTCTAATTAATAGAAAAGGCTTTAGAAGCTGTTCAAGGGCTGCCATAGGTGTTCTTGGTGTGGACAAGCTAGAGGGACAACATCTGGTGTCCTGAAGACGAATCTCAAAGGCGCAGACACGCTGCAGCACATCAAGAGGTTAGTGTAATCGTTCTTGATTTAATCTAGGGTTCTAAAATTAATCTGATTAATTTTAAAATCTTAAATGGCAAATACAGATCCAAAAACATATTAAAAGAGTTTTAATATGTTGTTTATCATTGAAATTAAATAGATAAAAATAAATCTTGCATTGTGCATGTGACCCTAGGTGAAAATTTTTGAATTCAATGGTATAATCTTGTGTTTTTCACGCTTCCGTTCCTTCACAGAATATACTTCATCTTCTTCAACCTCCCAAAACCAGCCGAAATCTCCCAAAGAAGTTCTCCCATGGCCAAATTCTACAAGCTCCATACAAGCATGAAGTAAGCCCATTTTTCCACTTGATTTCTTCACTAAAGTTGTTCTACACAACTTGAGCAGTAGATAGGTAGCAAGAAAATCAAGTTTTGGTGAGGTTTTGAAGAATTTCAAAAGTGGTAAGTATGTATTTCTAATTATTGTTTCATTAAACTTTGAATGGGTGTTGTGGGTAGTTGAATTGTGGAAGGACTTTTGAAGTTTGATGAGTTAAGGGAGAGGTACATTTTTGGCAGCCATGGAACTTCAATAAGAGTAGTTTATCCTTGCATGTAAATGGTAGATTAAAGTGTTGATGTAAGTGTTTATGTGTGTAGGAATAAATTGGATAATGTATACTAAATGTATGTGTGATAGTACACTTGATTTTGGAAGCTTGGAAACTAATTGAAAGAGATGTACAATCGGCAACTTTGAAGTGTAGACCAAAATGTGTTGTTCATGGTTTGGTTTATGGAATTATGTTGTTGAATTATGGTACTTGTTATGGCAGCATGTATATGTGTACAAAGGTTTGAATATGGACATGTAAATGAGTTATGTCATGTGGTTAAATTATTTGTAATTGGACTTGGAAAATTATGTACTATAATTTGCATATTGAGAATAGTTATAAGCTACCAAAATGACCAAAAATGAGTTTCTAAATGTGTTAATGTTATGGTACAAACCAGAAATGGCATGAAGGAAGTGACTTGGTAAGTGTTGAATGTGTCCTTTGGTATGTGATGAAGAGTATGTTGCAGGGTAGTGTATGTTTTGGCTTAGAACCTTAAGTGTGTGACTCCAATTGGTATGAGACCAATTGGAGGTGAAACTAGGCACAAAATGTGCCAACTTTCATGAAGGAAGCTTACCAAAATTCTACTTAGAAGGTGACTTGAAAAATGACCAAATCCGGATTAGTGCTTTGAAAAACCATTTGGGCAGCAGTTAGTTTTTTGGCCATAACTTACTCAAAACAGGTCCAATTGACTTGAAATTTTTACCATGAATAGTTGAGACATATATCTACAATTCGTTTGAAGACACCAAAGCCTAGAAATGGCCAGAACCAAGCCAAATAGCTTGCACAATTCAGGTCCAAAAACTGGCCGAACCAAAAGTGACCTAAAAATGACCTAAACCTACCATTTTGGTACATTCTGTCCAGCATTGGTAAATTGACCATAACTTGGTCTACACAACTCAAAATGACCTTAAATTTTGCCCCACATGCAATAAGATATAGACCTACAAGTTTGTAGTTTTGACCGAAACCCAAAAACCGAGGGAACTAGGTCATCCGGCTAGGTCAAATTAGTATACCGAAATCCAACAAATTGCAATAAAATGCAATATACATGAAAATGAATTGGGTAATATGTACCAACACTAAAAGGCTATTAAATATGACATATTGGTAACATTAAAACCTAATTCACCTAGAGTGCATCGAGGGTCAACATCTTAGGTTGACTAAGGAAATAATAGAATTCAATAAATTAAGTATTAAGCCTTATTGTTAGAGACGGTTTAAATGAGTACTGAAACACTTCAAATTGTGTGTTTCAGTTAGCAAAGACTCAGGGAAGGGGAAGGAAACAGTCGAGTCGGGGCCAAGAGACGATTATCGAGGTTTGTGCACTGTGATTTATTTCTTTTGAATTTTCAATTGAAATAAATTATAACTATTTGTATATTATTGTTTTAAATTGTGAGAAATTATTTGAATGATATTTGATGGATACTTATTGATTGAAAAGCATTGTAAATGGTTTGAAACGACAGTTATCATGTATATTGATTGAATTCCTCGCTAGCTTGTCTAGTGGGACGAATTGAATTCCCTCTCTGGCTGAAGTGTTGAGGTGTGTGCCTGTTGAGAACGAATAGAATGAGTACTCATATTATTGCTAGCTAGCTATGTTATTCCTCACTAGCCATCGGCTTTTGGGATGAATTGAATTCCTCACTAGCCATCGGCTTTTAGGACGAATTGAACTTTGGAACATGATTAAGCTGTGTGTGATTTATTGATATTCATTGTGATATTGTTAAATGGAGTTTAAATTCTTATTGACATTCACTGTCTTTTGAATTTAACTATGTTTTAAGTATCCACTATTTATATGACTTATGATTTGTGATTTAAAGTTGTATTTGGTTAATGTTGTGCACCACTGAGACATTGGCTCAGCGATAGCTTTTCATTGCTGTCATAGGTAGATAGACTGACAGGGCAGCAGACTAGGCTGCTAGTACTACACTGAGAGATCATCGGGTATATTGAGTATACCGTATTTTGCATTTTGTATTGTAATGTATGTTCACTGCATGTATATAGTGTTCTTGGTTTTGAGCAATTGTAAATTAAAATTGTACATTGAAGTTGTAAAATAAATTGTAAATTATTTTAGCTTGTAAAATTTGTGATATATTTCTTTTATCTCAGCCTTTGAAAATACTGAAAAATTATTATGGATTTGAGATGACAAATGTTGGGAAACATATTGTGTTGATTGAATGTTAGAGTTTGAGATTGAGAAATATATTTGAAGTGCTTTTTACAGGTTTTTGAAGAATTGTTTTATTCAAATTACAGAGGGCACTCTGCCAAAATTTTTGCAGAAATTGTTAATTATTCAAATGTGTTAGCTATTTCACTTCTGTTCAAAAAAATTTTAACACCTGTAAATAGTGCTCACCACTGTAAAAAGAAGTAAGAAAAATTTTAAAATCCCTTGTAGTGTATTTAATGGGTTATCAGGAGACGAAGTTGGTAATTCATTAGGTATACTACGGGATCATGTTATGCCTTACAGAGGGGTAGGGTGTGACAGGGTGGCCATGGCATGCTATGCTAGGTGTTAACCATGGTCTATAAGGTTCATAAAATGGTTTAGAGAAATCATGTATGGTAAGAAAGAGTTCTGATGATATTGAGAGTTGATATCATATCTCATTGCCAATTAGTGATGAGCCTAGTAAGTCACACACATACACAAGTAATCACCAAATTAAATATGATTTAATTAATTAATTAAAGAGTTTGATTGATTAATTAAATAGGTTTAGTTTGCAATTAGATTGCAAAGTCCCTAGCATGGCTTGAACCAAATCTAGATTATTGGATGTATAGTATAAATTAAATTTATATTTAAAGTGTTTAAATATGAATTTAATTAATGAGAAATTAATTAATAAAGATTAATTAATTGATTTATATTTGATATAAATTGATTAGAAGAAGAGAAATAATTATTTTGGGTTGAGAACTCAACATTAAGACACGGGCATTTTGGTCATTTCACACGGTGACATGTGGCACCATGAGATGGTGACACATGGCACTACACATAAGTTTGCCAAATGTCTTTTAATCATGTAAGATGATTAAAATTCAGATTAAATACAGGTTTGACACTTGGCACAATGTGATTGGGTCAATTAAACCTAGAGCCAATCAGAAGGTGACATGTGGCAAGGGTTTTAAGTGGTGACCTAGCTACATAAGTGTTGTTATGAAAAGAAAAAATTACAACCAGCTACTGCTTCCTTGGTGCTGCCAACCTTGAGGCTCCCAGTCTCTCTTCTTCTTCATCTCTCATCTATTCCAAGAGATTAGCAAACAATCTCTTGAATTAAAAATACTAGAAATCGTTTCTATTGTCCTGTTTACATCTTTAATCTCTTAAAAGGAAAAACTTGATTTTCTAATTAATATAAAAAGCTTTAGAAGCTGTTCAAGGGCTGCCATAGGTGATCTTGGTGTGGACAAGCTAGAGGGACAACATCTGGTGCCCTAAAGACGCATCCCAAAGGTACAAATACGCTGCAGTGCATCAAGAGGTTAGTGTATTTGTTCTTGATCTAATCTAGGGTTCTAAAAATTAATCTGATTAATTCTAAAATCTTAAATGGCAAATACAGATCCAAAAACATATAAAAAGAATTTTAATATGTTGTTTATCATTGAAATCAAATAGATAAAAATAAATCTTGCATGATGCATGTGACCCTAGGTGAAAATTTTGAATTCAATGATATAAACTTGTGTTTTTCATGCTTTCGCTCCTTCAATTGGTATCAGGGCCATTATATTTGCCATTTAGATGACTATATTTGCCATTTATTTGCCATTTAGATGCCATTTAGATGACTATATTTGCAAAGTGAGACCTTAATAGTAATTAGGATGACCATAAAATCTTCCAAATAAACGATTAAGTTGGATATGATATAATTAAAGTAATTATAACATGGGCCCTCCATTGAGGCAATTATTTTAAGAAATTTTAAATACTTGCATAAGATGCAATTAATTTAAGAGATTTTCTTAAGAATAATTGTTAAGCATGAGATGTTGTAAATATGTCAATGGTTTGGTGGCCAATATTGGATGTACCTGAGGATATTAAAATTATTTGCATAATTACTGGCTCAATGGGATCAACTTAACTAATGCAAGATAAGTCAATAATGGATGTACTTGAGATTTTGAGCATTAGGGGCTAGGTAAAGGATTGAACCTCACATAAGATGTGATGGGCAAGGAGTTTCTCACTTATAGTTTATTGTAATTCCAATAATGGATGTACCTGAGGATGATCAATAGAATTATAAGAATTCAATCACCCACTAGAAATCCATCCAACTAGGATTTCCATTTTCTACTTTGGAAGTGTAGGATTCGATAAGTTAGTGGGAGGACCAATTTGATTAAAAGACCATAATCATTTTGGTTAATTACATGATACATTTACTAATTAATCTGGTTATTTTCTGCAGTTAATTTTCTGATAATAATGAGCACAGAACAACAACCACCATCCAATATCCTTGCAAGCATACTTAATCGCAATAGGTTGACAGGGCCTAATTTGTCTGATTGGCTAAGAAATTTGAAACTTGTCCTGAACCTTGAACATATAGGATATGTTCTAGACTCAAATGTTCCTAGTCCCTTACCTCCAGAGGCCACTCAAGAGGAACATGAAACTTTGGATAAGTGGAAGGAGCATGATATGAGAGCTAAGTGTTACATGCTTGCTTCCATGAGTAATGAGTTACAGAAGTAGCATGAGAACATGCAGAGTGCTAGTGAGATCCTCCTTCACCTACAAGAGTAGTATGGTGAGCATAGCAGGAATGTAGGTATGAGATATCTAGGCAGCTATTCCACATGAGGATGTCTGAGGGACAGAATGTTAGGGATCATGTCCACAAGATGATTCAGCTAATTGAGCAGCTAGAACATCTTGACTTCAACATGGATTTCCAACTACAGACAGATTTGATCCTTCAGTCCCTTCCTGAGTCTTTTGGGAATTTTATGACAAATTTCTATATGACTAAACAGGAATGCACCTTGGCTGGTTTACTCAACATGCTGGTTATTACCCAAAAGAATATGCCGAGCAATAAAGGAAAAGAGATAGCTTTGATTGCATCTTCTTCTACTGGAAAGTCCTGTCACACCCTACCCCTCTATAAGGTATAACATGATCCCATAGTATACCTAATGAATTACCAACTTCGTCTTCTGATAACCCATTAAATACACTATAAGGGATTTTAAAACTTTTCTTACTTCTTTTTACAGTGGTGAGCACTATTTACAGGTGTTAAAAAATTTTTTTTTTTGAACTAAAGTGAAACAACTAACACATTTGAATTATTAGTAATTTCAGTAAAAATTTTAGTGGAGTGCCATCTGTATTTTGAATAAAACAGTTCTTCAAAAACCTGTAAAAAGCACTTTAAATATATTTCTAAATCTCAACTCCAACATTTAATCAACTCAATATGTTTCTCAACTCAAATCCACAATAATTTTTCAGTAATTTCAAAGGCTGAGATAAAAGAAATATATTATAAATTTTACAAGCCAAAATAATTCACAATTTATTTTACAACTTCAAGGTACAATTATAGTTTACAACTGCTCAAACCAAGAACACTATATACATACAATGAACATACATTACAATACAAAATGCAGACTATGGTATACTCAATATACTCGATGATCTCTCAGTGTAGTACTAGCAGCCTAGTCTGCTGCCCTGTCAGTTTGTCTACCTACGACGGCAATGAAAAGCTATCGCTGAGTAAAATTTACTCAGTGGTGCACAATAACAATTTGAAATGCGATATATAAATCTTTTATTGACAATTCACAAATCAAATAATTCACAATTCTATTTCACAATTTACAAAGTTCATAAAACACAAATTTGATCAAATAACTGAATAACACAGTTTTGCCAATCAATAATACCATTTGATCAAATAACTGAATCACACGGTGTTCCCAATCCATAACACAATTTGATCAAAGAACTGAATAACACAGTGTTGCCAATTGATAACACAATTTAAGTCATGACACAATTTTTCCACACATGCCGTGTTGTACACCACGATAAGACACACTCACCCCAATAATCGAAATCAATGAGGGAGGAAGCTAGCTAAATAATGAGTACTCATCCACACTCACCTCAGACTGATAAGTCAAAGAGGGAGGAATATAGTGTACTTATCAGAGCACTTGCAGGCGTTACATATCGCCATCCCTGCAAGCTCCTGGGTTCACACGTGAGAGTTTCCAGGAATCGTAGGCATTACGTATCGCAGTCCCTACTTTGCTCCGATACCACTAAACACAATTTATCTCAAAATTTCCATTTACAAAGTAGGCAACACAATAATTTCCAAATAAATTTGCTAGTAAAAGCAGTGAATATAAAAGTATTGTGCACGTACACAATTTAAAACTATAATGTTCAATTAAATTTTTAAGTAGAAAATGAGAAGTCAAAATTATTGTGCACAAACACAATTTAAAACAATAACATACAAATAATCATAATTTATTTCAATTGAAAATTTCAAAAGAAATAACTATTGTGCACAAACCTCTGATAACTGTCTCTTGGCTCTGACTCAGTGTTTCCTTCCCCTTCCCTAAGTCTTTGCTAACTGAGAAACACAATTTGAAGTGTTTCAGTACTCATTTAAACTGTTTCTAATGATAATGCTTAATAATTAATTCATTGAATTCTATTATTTTCTTAGTCAACCTAATATGTTGACTCTCAATGCATTCTAGGTGAATTAGGTTTTAATGTTACCAATATGTCACATTTGTAGCCTTTTAGTATTGGTACATGTTACCAAATTCATTTCCATGTATATTGCGTTTTATTGCAATTTGTCGAATTTCGGTATACAAATTTGACCTAGCCGGACGACCTAGTTCCCTCGGTTTTCGGGTTTTGGTCAAAACTACAAACTTGTACATCTATGTCTTATTGCAAGCGGGGCAAAATTTCAGGTCATTCTGAGTTAAGTAGACCAAGTTATGGTCGTTTTACTATTGCTGGTCAAAATGCATCAAATTGGTCACTTTAGGTCATTTTTAGGTCACTTTTGGTTCGGCCAGTTTTTGGACCTGAACTTTTGCAAGCTATTTGACTTGCTTATGGTCATTTCTGGGCTTTGGTGTCTTCATAAGACTTGTAGATATATGTCTCAACTACTCATGGTAAGAAGTTCAGGTCAATTGGACCTGTTTTGAGTGAGTTATGGCCAAAACACTAACTGCTGCTCAAATGGTCAATTTTCAGGCCTTAAATGCACTAATCCGGATTTAGTCATTTTTCAAGTCACCTTCCAAGCAGAATTTTGGTAAGTTTCCTTCATGAAAGTTGGCACTTTTTGTGCCTAGTTTCATCCCTAATTGGTCTCATACCAATTGGAGCCACACACTTAAGGTTCTAAGCCAAAACACACACTGCCCTGCAATACACTCTTCATCACATACCAAAGGATACATTTAACACTTACCAAGTTACACATTCATGACAATTCTGGTTTGTACCATAACCTAAACACATTTTACTTCATATTATTGGTCATTTTGGCAGCTTGTAATCACACGCAATATGCACCTGATAGTCCAGAATTTTCCAAGTTCAAATTACAAACAATTTAACCACATAACCTAGCTCATTTACATGTCCAAACTCAAACCTTTATACACATGTACAAGCTGCCATAACAAGCACCATAATTCAACCATATAATTCCATAAACCAAACCATGAAATAACATATTTTGGTTCACACTTCAAGTTGCCGATTCATACATCTCTCTCAATTAACTTCCAAGCTTCCAAAATCAAGTGTACATTCACAATATACTTAGTATACACCACCCAATTTATTCCTACACATGTAAACTCTTAATCAACACTTTAATCTACCATTTACATACAAGGATAAACTGTTCTTAAGGAGTTTCCATGGCTGCCAAAAATATACATATCCCTTAGAACATCAAACTCCAAAAATCTTTCCATAATTCAACTACCCATAACATCCACACAAACTTTAATGAAGCAAGCATCAAAAGTACCTACTTACCACTTTGGAAACTCTTCAAAACCTTGACTAAACTTGATCTTCTTGCTGCCTATCTACTGCCCAAGTGGTGTAGAGCAATTTTAGTGAAGGGAGCTAGTGGAAAAATGGCTTGGATCATGCTTGCATGGAGCTTGGCCATGGATGGCCATGGAGGATTCTTCCAAGGGAAAGTTTCAGCTGGTTTTTCGGGAGGGTTGAGGAAGATGAAATTCTGTCCAAATTATGCTGGTGACATGTCCACTTAAGTGGAGTTAGTGGACCACTAACTTAGATTAAGTATTTAATATTCTAAAGTTTTCATATTCCTTATTTAGCTCCTATATTTTGCTATTTAAACTATGTACCACCAATTTAATTTTTCATGACATTTTTCAAGTGTAATATTATTTATTTTTAATTGACATTTAGGTCAAAAGACAACTCGGGGTGTCAAATGACCACAATGCCCCTGTTCGGGTTACATTCCCGATTTTTCGGTAACACCGAGTTTTGTCCGTTTTCTCGATTTCTCACTTTTCTTTGTTCTAATTAATTAATTTTTCTTTTATATTTCTAATAGTATTTATATTTTAATAGACATTTATTTAAGTCCTAAAAATATTTTTCAGGGTTCCCCGCGGTCTAGGGCTAGTCAACGGTCCACGCCGTAACTTCCCAGTGCAGTCACCCATCGTTAGGGCTCTCGGCTCGTTTAACTTGGTTACATTTCATTGCTATTATTTTTCCTTTGTTTTTCTTGTACTTTCTTTTCTTGTATTTCATTATTTTATGTCTCCTCACTCATATCTAAGTGTAGTTCTAGGCATCCTAGCTGTCCGAACAACACTGGTCATCGAAACAGTAAAACGCACTACCGAACATAGCGGTGTTACAAGTCCAACAAGAAGAAGGGCAATAAGAAAAAGAAACCTCAAATTCCTAGTCCTTCCAAGAAAATAGCTAAATAGAAAGGGAAGACTAAAGCTGATGGAGGTAAAGGAAAGTGTTTCCACTGCCAGAAGGATGGGCACTGGAAGAGGAATTGCCTAGAGTATCTTGCTTCTCTGAAGGACAAGAAGGATAGACCTTCGGAAGGTATGTCAATATCTTGTTATTTAGATTCTGATGATACTCATAGTTCATCTACAGCTTGGGTTTTAGATACTGGTGCCAGTTCTCACATTTCTCATGATATGTAGGAACTAGCAAATAGTAGCAGCTTGCGTTCTCAAGATGTTAGAGTCCGGATTGGCAATGGCTCAACTGTTGAAGCTTTAGCCATAGGATCTAAATCTTTTTACATGTTTGGATATGTTTTGTGTTTGGATAATATTTTATATGTACCTGATGCTTTTAATAATATCATTTCTATATCTAGTTTGACTAGAAATGGTTATGAATTTCAGTTCACAAATGATGTTTGCAATATTTATTTTAGAAATAAATATGTTGGTTCGGGTTATATGAATGATGGTCTTTATTATTTGGATAATAATGACAAACACAAAATGAATGTAAGTGATATAAATGAATGCAATGCCATGGTGAAAATCAACTCAAGTTCAAAATATATTTGGCACTTAAGGTTATATCATGTTACAGAAGATAGGATTACAAAGCTGGAGAAAATGGGGATTCTTTCCTCATTGGGCTCTGAGCCTACTCCAACTTGTGAATTTTGCCTTCAGGGCAAAATGACTAGATCACCCTTTGTTGGACAAGGGCTAAGGGTTGAAAATATTTTAGAGTTAATACATAGTGATGTATGTGGTCTATTTAAAGAAATGGCTAAAGGCAGTTTTCATTATTTTATGACCTTTACTGATGATAAATCAAGGTTTGGTTATTTGTATTTGATGAAACACAAACATGAATCCTTTAAAAAGTTCAAAGAATTTAAATCTGAAGTAGAAAATCAAACAGGAAAGAGTATTAAAGCTCTTCGATCAGATCGTGGAGGTGAATATTTGAGTACTGAATTTGATGAATACTTGAGAGAACATGGCATTGTTTCCCAGCTGACTCCTCCAGGAACACCATAGCTAAATGGTGTATCTGAAAGGAGAAATCGTACCCTATTAGATATGGTACATAGTATGATGAGCTATACTGATATGCCAATCTCCTTTTGGGGATTTGCATTAGAATCAACTTTGTATATTCTGAATAGGATTCCATCAAAATCAGTTTCTTCTACACCTTATGAGATATTGCATGGAAGAAAACCAAGTCTTAAGCATGTTAAGATTTGGGGTTGTTCAGTTTATATCAAAAAGCTAAACACTGATAAATTGGAAACCAGATCAGAAAAGGGTTAATTGCTTTGATATCCAAAAGATAGTTTTGGATATTATTTTTATTTGCCTACTTCACAAAAGGTTGTGGTAAGTAGAGATGCCACATTTCTTACACAACAATTTGTTCAAGAAGGAGGCAAAGGAAGGCAAATAGAGTTAGAATTGGAGAATTCTGACTAACCAATAGATCAGATGGATATAGATCCATCTAGTCAACCTACAACCATTGATGAAACATCTACAGCTGCTCCTCGTAGAACAACTAGGGTATCTCACCCCCCAGTGAGATATGGTTTCCTTCATGAAGAATAACAAGAGTTGTCTACTCATGAAGAAGTAGATCATGGAGATGATCCACTTACCTATGAAGAAGCTATATCAGATATAGACTCTTCAAAATGGATTGATGCTATGAAATCCGAGATTGATTCTATGTATAAGAATCAAGTTTGGGATCTTGTTGACCCACTTGAAGGTATTGTACTTATAGGGAACAAATGGGTTTTCAAGAAGAAAATTGGTTTTGATGGAAAGATAGAGACCTATAAGGCAAGGCTAGTAGCAAAAGGGTTTCACCAAAGGCAAAGAATCGACAATGAGGAGACTTTCTCTCCTATTGCCATGCTTAAATCAATTAGGATTCTATTAGCAATAGCTGCATACTATGATTATGAGATTTGGCAGATGGATGTCAAAACAGCTTTTCTCAATGGATACATTGAAGAAAACATTTTCATGGAACAACCTAGGGGTTTTGAATCCCAAGATGGTTCCAAGGTATGCAAGCTAAAGCGATCCATTTATGGGTTAAAGCAACCTTTGAGGAGTTAGAACATCCGTTTTGATGAAGCCATTAAGTCATTTGGTTTTATCAAAAATGAGGATGAGCCATATGTATATAAGAAGGTTAGTGACAGCGCTATCACTTTCCTTGTCTTATATGTGGATGACATACTATTGATGGGTAATGACACAGATATGTTGACAACTGTAAAGGTATGGTTGTAAAATACATTCTCTATGAAAGACTTAGGGGAGGCAATCTATATTATTGGGATTCGCATATATAGAGATGGAGCGAAAAGAATAATTAGTTTATCCCAAAGTCTATACTTGGAAAAGGTGTTAAAGAGGTTTAACATGCTTGATTCTAAGAGAGGATTGTTACTAGTGAGACATGGTATCCATCTTTCTAAAGAGATGTCTCCAAAGACACCTGAAGAAAGAGATAAAATGGCAGGATTCCATATGCTTCGGCTATTAGAAGTTTAATGTATGCAATGTTGTGTACTAGGCCGGATATCGCATATGCTGTTAGTTTGACTAGCAGGTATCAATCCAATCCAGGTTTTGAACACTGGATAACTGTCAAGAATATGCTTAAGTACTTAAGAAGAACTAAGGATTTATTCTTGATATATGGAGGTGGAGACTTGCAATTGGATGGCTATACTAATTGTGATTTCCAATCAGATATCGATGACAGAAAGTCTACCTCTGGGTATGTGTTCATTTGTAATGGATGTGCAGTCAGTTAGAAGAGTTCCAAACAGAGCATGACTGCAGATTCCACTACTGAAGCTGAGTATACTGCTGCATCAGATACTGCAAAGGAAGCTGTTTGGATAAAGAAGTTCGAGATAGAACTTGCAATAGTTCCTTCCATTGAGTCAGCAGTTCCACTACACTGTGACAACAATGGAGCAGTCATACAGGCTAAGGAACCACGGTCCCACCAGAAATCCAAACACATAGAAAGGCGCTACCACATTATCATATAAATAGTTGGACGAGGCGATGTAGCCATGTAGAAAATAGCATCAGTTGAAAATCCAGCTGATCCATTCACTAAGCCTATGTCATAGACTCAGCTACACCGACATCTTGAGAAGATGAGTCTAAGATATTGTAATGAATGACTCTAGTGCTAGTGGGAGATTGTTAGCAGTATGCCCTAGAGCATATCATTTAGTATGTATCTTGTACATATTTTTATTAATAAAAGGCATTTCCACTTTTCCATTTACATAATATATTTATGTGTAATAGAAAAGGTCCATTGATATTTTATTAGAAATTCTATTCTTAAGTTGTTAAGAATAAGAGTAACAGTATTTCTAGTACAAAGTATCATAAATAGGTTCACAATCGATGATACTTCATAATAAGGACATGACTTATCCAGAAAGATTGTATTCATGTTTATTCCCAAGTTATTTATATGAGATATAAATGAGATTGAATGGTGAGTCTTATGCCATATAACAAACATGATAGGCACTTATGCATGATAAGTAGGCCGAACCAGTGACACTTATGACAAGCACATGGAGTTTACTCTTGTCAATATATTGTCATAAATCATATCAGTGCATATAATCTCTAGACCTGAGATAGCACAGTTATCTTGTATATAGGTGGTTTGAGTTTGATACTGCTTTCATACTTATACTGTGTATGGGTATATGGGCATGTGTTGGCTCCTACTAGTTATATATGGAGGTAGGTGTTGATCAAGATGGAATCTATTCCTCTAAGTAAATAGGGATAAAATCTTATGTTCATTTAATTGTTCTTGATGTTTCAAGTTCCTGGCCAGGTCAGATAGATTTAATCAGAAAAGAGTTTCTGATGAGAAAATCTTTTAATCAAGAACTGGAATTAAAAGAGAACACAATATACATAACAAATGGGGTTTGACATAAACCATGACTCCAGCTTGAGTTGAGATTTTGTAACAGAGAGATTCTAGTGCATGGTAGTATATGATTATAGGTTCATTTAAGGTAAACCTTATTACTGATTGGGTGGCCATGGCATGCTATGCTAGGTGTTAACCATGGTCTATGAGGTTCATAAAATGGTTTAGAGAAATCATTTATGGTAAGAAAGAGTTCTGATGATATTGAGAGTTGATATCATATCTCATTGCCAATTAGTGATGAGCCTAGTAAGTCACACACATACACAAGTAATCGCCAAATTAAATATGATTTAATTAATTAATTAAAGAGTTTAATTGATTAATTAAATAGGTTTGGTTTGCAATTAGATTGCAAAGTCCCTAGCATGGCTTGAAACCAAATCTAGATTATTGGATGAATAGTATAAATTAAATTTATATTTAAAGTATTTAAATATGAATTTAATTAATGAGAAATTAATTAATAAAGATTAATTAAATGATTTATATTTGATATAAATTGATTAGAAGAAGAGAAATAATTATTTTGGGTTGAGAATTCAAAATTAAGACACAGGGGCATTTTGGTCATTTCACACGGTGACATGTGGCACCATGAGATGGTGACACATGGCACTACACATAAGTTTGCCAAATGTCTTTTAATCAAATAAGATTATTAAAATTAAGATTAAATATAGGTTTGACACTTGGCACAATGTGATTGGGTCAATTAAACTTAGAGCCAATCAGAAGGTGACATGTGGCAAGGGTTTTAAGTGGTGACGTAGCTATATAAGTGTTGTTATGAAAAGAAAAAATTATAACCAGCTGCTGCCTCCTTGGTGCCGCCACCCTTGAGGCTCCCATTCTCTCCTTTTCTTCATGTCTCATCTATTCCAAGAGATTAGCAAATAATCTCTTGAATTAAAAATACTAGAAATTGTTTCTAGTGTCCTGTTTATATCTTCAATCTCTTAAAAGGCAAAACTTGATTTTTTAACTAATAGAAAAAGCTTTAGATGCTGTTCAAGGGCTGCCATAGGTGATCTTGGTGTGGACAAGCTAGAAGGATAACATCTGGTGTCCTAAAGATGCATCCAAAAGGTACAAATACGCTGCAGTGCATCAAGAGGTTAGTATATTTGTTCTTGATCTAATCTAGGGTTCTAAAAATTAATCTGATTAATTCTAAAATCTTAAATGGAAAATACAGATAAAAAAACATATTAAAAGAGTTTTAATATGTTGTTTATCATTGAAATTAAATAGATAAAAATAAATCTTGCATGATGCATGTGACCCTAGGTGAAAATTTTGAATTATAAACTTGTGTTTTTCATGCTTCCACTCCTTCATTACTTGCATACTCCAAAGCTCCATGGTACGCTGACTTTGTTAATTTTCTTGTATGCAGGGTACTGCCTCCAAACATGACTTATCAGCAAAGGAAGAAATTCCTACATGATGTGAGATATTACTTATGGGAGGAACCCCTACTGTACAAGAGATGTAATAATGGGCTGATAAGAAGGTGCACACCATAGGAAGATATGGAAAGTATCATTTATTCATCACTATATGGAGGACATTTAGGCACTTCAAATACCGCAACCAAGATTTTACAAGCAGGGTTTTACTGGCCACATTTATTTAAGGATGTAAGATCCTTTGTGCTAACTTGTGATCAATGCTAAAGAACAGGTAACAGTTCAAGAAGGAATGAAATGTCATTGCATGGTATACTTGAGATAGAATTGTTTGATGCATGGGGAATAGACTTCATGGGCCCATTCCCCTCTTCCCGTGGAAACAAGTATATTCTGGTTAGAGTTATTATGTGTCAAAATGGGTAGAAGTCATTGCAACACCAACCAACGATGCTACAGTGGTCACTAAGTTCCTTAAGAAAAACATCTTCACAAGATTTGGCACACCACGAGCGATAATCAGTGATGGAGAAAGCCACTTCTGCAACCAACAATTCAAAACACTACTAAAAAAGTATGGAGTAACTCACACGATGGCCACACCTTATCATCCTCAAACCAGCGGTCAAGTAGAAATATCAAATAGGGAACTGAAGCAGATTCTAGAGAAAACTGTAAACAGATCCAAGAAGGACTAGTGCATGAAGCTAGATGATGCACTATGGGCATACCACACTGCATATAAAACCCCAATTGGCACAACACCTTTCCGACTAGTTTATAGAAAATCATGCCATCTCCCTAATGAACTTGAGCATAAAGCCTACTGGGCAATTCAGGTACTAAACTTTGACCTCAAAGCTACTGGTGAGAAAAGGCTCTTACAACTGAATGAGTTAGAAGAAATCCGATAAGATGCATACGAAAATGCCAAAATCTTTAAGGATAAAACTAAAAGATGGCATGATAAGCGCATAGCAAGGAAAGAGATAAAAGAAGGAGATCTTATCCTCTTATTCAACTCTATATTGAAAATCTTTCCAGGGAAGTTGAAATCAAGATGGTCCGGACCTTTCAAGGTCACCCAAGTCTTCCCACATGGAGCAGTAGGGGTATGGAGCGAAACCTCAGGAGCATCAAGGTCAATGGGCAGAGGCTGAAGCCTTATTTTTAGGGAGAACCCATAGAAACGTGTGACACCCCTTACCCGACTACAGTGTAGCCGAGCAAGTTATGCCACTCAGTGTGCCGAGCACTCTATTTTATCTTAATTCATTTTTATTCTTCCTTTTGAATATAACTTGTGAAATATAATTTATTTAAGCCATTTATCGAAATTATAATTTATTTGAGGTTCCGAGAATTTGATAGAAAATCTGGCAGAATACCGGCTAAAAATGGAAAAAAACCGTTCTTCGGAACCTGTGAAAAACACTTCCTATGATCATATTCAATCATCTCATCACTCTCAAACTTCAATACCAAAATCACAATATTTTTCACCATTCATTTCTCAATCATTCATCTCATGTGATAATCATGTACAAGTCACAGTTATGTATTCACTTTTCCTTTCACAAACACAATTTTCTTAACAATTCCTCTATTTGTCATTCATTCATTTCACATCATCATTAGACTCAAATCATAAATAAATTCTCACATGTGATTTATAATCACAAATTACAAGTACTTATATTAATACAAAATTATATTACATTTGTTTCAAATACACATGATAAAATAAGAGTTTACTTACAAAATTTACAAAAATCTCAAAATATAAAATGGGACCTAGTGTCCTACCAATGCACTGTGGATGGTGAGGTGACACGGACACTATGCAGAACTGTGAACTGCCTTACGGAATCTGTGGTCTACTGGGCCCTCTGTCCAAATCTTCAGTACCTACGCGTTGCAAAAGCGACGCGTTAAGCATAAAGCTTAGTGGTGCCAATAATACAAGAAAATATAATATGCAAATAAAAATAATAATTTCCTTGCTATTGTGTTCATAAGAAATGAATAATCACTAACTTATTGTTTAGTCGAGGGCTAATCAAGTTTTATGATATTAACTTCTTCATGCATTTCGTTAATTATTTTCTTCATGATCTTGAGCTTCTTTGTATTTTTGTAATCATTCCTGATACATAATTTTCGTATTTTCTTTAATAATCAGTTCAATCACAGTTATACTTTTCCACGCCCAAGTAACCTATACTGGACGACTAGACTGGATAACGGGTCGTTGGCACTGGACACCACGGTGCCTCGGGCCGTCATACCATGGGATGCAGAATGTCAACCATGTATGCAGTCAGTATGGCTAAAAAGCCATGATATCACATTATCGGGCATAAAAGCCATGCATACGGGCATAAAAGCCATGAATACGGGCATAAAGCCATGAATACAGGCATAAAGCCTTTCGCAGTACTGCTAAAACAATACCCTATTGGCATGCCAAACTATCCAAACTAATCTTGTTAGGTATACTAGGACATTTGATACTTTAAAATTCTTCAATCTTTGAATTTCAACTTTTGGTGTCACTATTCATTTCATTGGTCAACAAAAAAGTTGACTTTTGCATAGAAAGTAGGTACATTGACTTTGGCACTCCAAACATACCACATTTTTCATTTAAAACTTGTTGGAAGTGATCACCATTACCATTTCTAGGCTTAAACCAAGGGAAACAAAATTTTCAGTTTTTGAAACTTAAATTTACTGTTCTATTAAGCACTGTTGCAGTGGGAATTTGAGGAAATGGCAAACATGAAAGTTGTTCCTTATTTTGTCTAGTTGAATTTCCTTTTTTGAATCACTTCATTTGGAGTTTTTTAGCTCCAGATATGGTCCAAAAACCACAGCTGGCCGGATTTCCATTCTGCAGAAATTACCATATCTATAGTAACATGAACAGTGACTGCCACTGCCATTTGGGTTAGGTTCTGGTCATAATTTGGGGTAGGTTTCTTCATGAAAGTTGTTTTTATATGTCTTAAATTGTTGCTGTAAAACTTTCAGGTCAATTGACCTTATTTACAGTGAGTTATGGCCAAATACTGTTCATTTGGTCATTTCTGCAGGTGCTGTTGCAGGGTATCCGGATTGGGGCCAACTTTTGGTCCACTTGCTTTGGTCTTTTGGGCATGGTTTCTTCAGCAAAAATGTGCCATTATAAGCCTAGTTTCATGTCCAATTTGCCAAACACCAATTGGACCAACACAGCCAAAGATATGGCAGTCCAAGTGGACTAAAATTTGATCACCTATTCTTTGTCTTTAGGCAGCCTACACATTCACTTTGCCATGCATTAACTCACTTCAAATTATGATTAACTTGCCTTAAATGGTCACTAATTGACTACTAGAATGTCCATTAATCAATTCAAATGCCAAGTCCAATTTTCACTTCTCAAAACCCTAGTTTCCATTACAATTTACTCATACACCTTAGTTAGCACACTAGTTCATTATCCATGCATATATATACCTTAAACATCATTTCTAGCCCACTCTAAGTCCATCAAACAATCAAAATCATTCCTTCCTTAGGGCTGCCGAATTCTATGGTGGACATACACATGAGTTTCCATTCATTTAATTCACAAAACCTTACTCACTCTAAGTCTTTAACATGGATTAAAAGAGATTTAAGTGTAAATAGGCACTAACCTTGAATAGGGCAGAATTTCAAACTACCCAAACTCCTTCTTTCTTCTTCTTTTGGCTGCCTAGAGGTTACTCAAGTTGCTAGGTTAATTTTTTTGTGAAGCTAGGTTATGATTTTGTTGGGTAGAAATGGGTGAATCAAGCTTTGAAAAGCTTGAATATACTTAGCTATGGAAGAAGAGGTTCACGTCCAAATGAAGAAGAAGAACCAGAAAATTTGTTTCTTCATTTGTCATTTTTCTCTTTTTAAAGAGTCTTCATTGTGTTGTTGAATGGTGATTAGTGGAGGGCACTTAAATGACATCATGGTGATGTTATAATTAAGCCTTTAAGTCATTTTCTTTTTTCTTTCTTTTCTATTCATTTTTAATTTAATTTTTAGCAATATTTATTCATATTTTATATCATAATAATTATTTACTCAACTGGACAAGTCGGCCAAAAATCACCTCTGAAGGCGAAATGACCAAAATGCCCTCTGTTTGGCTTAACGGGTCAAAATTGTCTGTACCGATTGTAAAATTTTTCTAAATATTTTCTTGGCATTCTAATGCCATAGGAACCTCAATGACCCTTCTCTGGAGTCCCAAAAATTATTTTATGAATTTTTCCCCGGGTCTAGGGCTCCTCGTTGCGAGAACCGCAACTTCCCTCTGGGTTACCCATCGCTTGGGCACCGGCTCATTTGACTTGGTTGTATTTTATTTCTAAAATTTTTCCTAAATTTTTCTTATTAATATTTGAGTTAATTTTGGTTCTTGACTTTAGTTTAAATATTTTTCCAGAAGGTCTAGCTGTCCGGACCGACACTGGTCACCGGAACAGTAGACTGTGCGGAATTGCTACCAGGAGGATGTTACAACTGGGAGTAAATTGCACTCTTAATCCTCCTACTGACAGACCATAAACAAGCAAAGTCTAGCTAAATACTATAAACAAGCGCTTTTTGGGAGGCAATCCAAAATTTTTCTGAGCTTTTCTTCTTTTCTTTTTCTTCAATATTAAATTTTTGTTTCATACTCATTAGCATTTCATTTTGTAGGATTTTTAAAAAGGGGAATAGAGATCAAGAGAGGAAGGGAATCACCAAGTCAAAACCACAAAAGGGAAAATTGAACAAAATCGGGGAAGTAACTCTATTGTTAATCTTTGCATCCATTTCATGTGTTATGATGATAAAAATTTTCATCTGCCAAAGATTTAAAAATCATAAAATTACACGGGTCGTGTACTGGTAGTACACGCCCCGTGTAACTTTCTAGAAGTCCATAAATTTCATGCAATCTCGACCCTTCGGGAGACAGAAATTTACACGGGTCCATATCCCAAATTACACGGACCGTGTAATGTCTCTAGTGGAATAACTGAGGGACAGAAGATTGCACAGGGCTCTTTGAAATTTACATTGGCCGTGTAACATATGCAGTAAAGTAACCCGAGAAATAGGAAGTTACACGGGTCCCATAGCTGATTTACACGAGCCATGTACTATGACAGATTTTGAAAAATTCAGGCAGAAATTTACACGGACCTACATTTCGGGACCCGTATAGGGATACACGACCCATGTATTTCATCATAGACACGACTCCTGGGGCGCAAAACGCGCGAAACGAAGAGTCCTAATGGCTCTTTAAATACACCCCTAGCATTAAAACCCTAAATAAACACAAAACCCTTCATCTACTCCCTTCCTAGCCTATAAAAACCTCTCAAATCTAATCTCCCTTCACCAAAATCATACTCTTCTACTTCCCAAAAACACACCCATATCTCCTGCGAAGAGATCTGTAAAGAGGATCAGCTCTTCTTCAAGACAAAGAGGAGAATCCTCACCTTCTCCACCCCAGCCTCCAACCCAACGCCCAAGAACGAGGGTAGCCACTCCCCAACCATCTCAACAAGCGCCTCCTCCATCGTAACCACAGCCACAAGTTGCTCCACAACCTGAAATCTCTATTCTTTGGGGATTTCGAGATGATGCCCACAAAGCAATGTGCACCCGACTTCATGCCCAAAAAATATCCTCCACCAAATACATAGATTTTCCGCTTTTAGAGCAAATCGGATTGTAAGAAGAAATTAATGGGCTACTTGACAGCATTGGGTGGACAAGGTTCACCCAACTCCAATTTCTAGCTTACAAAGACACAACGCTGGAATTTTTTAGTAGCTTCAAGGCCAATTTATGGCCCACCGATAGGGAAGACAGGGGCAGAATTGAGTTTCGCCTACTTTGTGTAGACCGGGTAATGAATATGGACGAGTTCAACGCCATCTTCTGCTTTGACAGTACCGGCCACTAAGAAATCCCAAGGAACCGTATGCTGTACAACAACATCAACTTTTGTGATTCCATTGCACCAAATATAGAGCCTTACAACTGTAGCAAATCCAAATCAACGGGCATCACTAGTCCATCATTGTGATACAGCCTTGCCATTGTCAACGCCAGTGAGCTATTTTTCCTATGGTGTATGGTCACCAGGCAGTGGTGCAGCATTGGCTTTTTCTTGTGCAACCATCTCTAACGCCTTTACCATCAGCCTACCAGGCACATAGTGCTTGGAGGCCTTGTCACCACCATTACCCTCCACTTTGGCTTTGTTCCAGGAAATCACAAACTGCTCTTTGTTACTGGAACATCGAGAATTGATCAAACTATCTGCATATCCATGGGGATATGTAAGAAAGTGGGCAACAAATGCTACTTGGTGGATGCCGAAGGAAACACCATCCCTCAGAGAGATGAGGCAAGGGAGGGACCCGGTGAGACCTCACAGCCTCAAGAAGAAGGGCAAGGGTGGATGTTTGAAGAGTCTCCCATCCGAGTGCCTCCATACACACCACCACCGACAGACCCGGTTCTTGCATACCTGCAGTGCATGGAGACCACAATATATGGCAGGATGCGAGCTATCAAGGACAGCCTCCAGGAAGCACACAACAAGCTGGACATTCTAATGGACAAACTAGATGAGGAGGATGAGGAGCAAGGATCACCAGCCTCACCATCATCATCATCAGAGGCCTTTTAGAGATAGGACTATAGGATAGGATCTTTATTGTAATATCTTACATGCCCTAGTCCTAACTTGCAACAATAGGTCTCTTTTATTTGCTTTATGTTCAAAAATTTTCCATGCTTAATAAATATTATGCTTCCTTAAAATGTTTTATACTCTTGATCTGATCTTGCACATTATATTGACATTGAGGACAATGTCTGGTTTGAGTTTGGGGGGGGGGGGGGGGGGGTACATTTTCACTTGCATATCATTACATGCACATCATTGCATTGTTTAAATTCAGCTACATTATTCTTGTGTATCAAAATTTCTGAGAATTTTTTAAAATTTTTGGATTGTAAATTGTGAAACTTAGCACTATAACCAATTTTTTTTTTTTTTGTAAGCTAATAATTGGACTCCACAGGATAGGGGAATGAACGTATCTAGATGGGCAAAAAGGGATTCTAACATATTATTTGTGAAGAAGCTAATCTCTTTTATGGAACTAGACCAGCTAAACCTCTTCATAACTATTAATTTATCACATTGAACTTGTAAAATTAGGAGAACAAATTTTAAAACACAAGCAAACTCAAAAATTGCCTCACTAGCTCTAGAACATATCTCTTGGACCTATCGAGGCGAAATCCTAGCATATGTTTGATGAAGAGATGATTAAGGCATTCTTTGACATAGCCTTACTAAGCCTTAGCCACCCCTAAATTAAAATGTATATCCCTTGTAGCCAACTTGAAGCCTATGTTCATCCCTTAAAATTTATTGCTTGCCCATATTATTCACCTAGCCCCTAACCTAAACAACTATCATACCCTTTTGAGGAAGCAAAATGCATAAAGAAAATGAAGAGAGGATGTGGAACTCAAGAAAGAATGCGAATGTGCAATTGAAGCCAAAGAAAAATTTGCCTTTCCAACCCAGCAAAAGCAATGAGTTTGGAGGAGAGGACAAAAAGGAAAAAGAAAAGAAGTCCCAAGATAAGTGTCATGGAAGCATCTTGACAATATAAAAAGCCAAAAGCCTTTCCTCTCCACACAAAATATGTAGAAACGAACTCAGTATACTTGGATTTTATGCATACATGCTATCTTCATATTTGCATTCCCTAAAAACCTTTCATTGGCAACCAAGTTTATCCCTCTAGCCCCATTACAACCCTTTTAAAGACCTTTTGAAAAAAGCACATGCTACATTAGTGGAGATAGAAAATTGAGATATGCCTATGGAGCTAAAATTGAAATACTTCATCTCAATTACTTATGAAAGAGGTAGATTTGGGGGAGTTAGTGTTTCTTAATTCTATCTCGATAAAACAGGTTGTTTATGGCTTATTAATGGTCTTGTATAGAGGAATAATTAGTCGAAGCACCATGAAATGAGGTAAAGTTCCAAACAGGTAGCTGTTAGAACCCTTATGCCTTGAAAGAGGGGAGTTGGAATGAAGGTTGGAGGAGTTCAATTCTATGCTTATTAAATTGATGGTTGTATTCCTAAGTATCCCCTGAAATGTGCTTTAAAATAGAGTTTTGTTTTGCTTAAGGACAAGCAAAGGTTTGAGTTTGGGGGTATTTGATACACTTGAATTGTATAGATGTTTTTAAGCACATTTGTATTCTTAATCATAGCATTTAGGCAAGTTTTTTCATGCATAGTAGTTGATTTCATTAGTTTTCATAAATTCTATTGCCAAGCCCTTAATTCCATATTTTCTGCATTGTTTCAGGTGTTTGGGTGAAGCCTCAAAGGATGGGAGTGCAAAGGAAAGCTTGGAGAGGTAAAATGACAAAGAATTGATGCTGATACAAAGTACACGGGTCGTGTAAACCAAGCCCCCGACCCGTGTAACTCTCTGCCAGAAGAAAGCCAAGAGAATCGATGAGAAACACAAGTACACGGATCATGTAAGTAAACCCTTATAATCTGCAGGGACCCGTGTAACTTTTTGTGCCAAAACAAGACCACGTGATTCTCCTCCAATAAGTTACACGGCCCTACATTGTGGGACCCGTGTAGTGACACACGAGTCGTGTACTATGCTGCAACCTGTTTTCTAACTCGAATTCCCCTCCTGTTTTCTGATTCAAACGATACTCCTAAAGCCTTTTGGACTCAAAATGACCTAACCCTAGAGCAGCCAATATAAATAGAAAAGAAAATATCAGGAAGGGAGGTCGGTCACTGTCATCGGGACTGCTGCTGAAGGTTGCTGTTGTCGGGCTCTACATTAGTACCAAAAGAAGTTTGCCAGCTAAAGCTCCACAAGATCAAAGCTGCAAACTCTCTTTGGTTCCTTCGTTTCATCTCCTTAGACAGATTTTTATTATTTTATTTCTTCTGCATAACTCTCTTTTTATTGTTTTTACTTTTTATCATGACATTTGCTGAACTCACCATGAGTGAGTTGTTTTCTTATTCTGGATTTGGGAGAGTAGCCCTTGTAATTATTATTATGGATGAACACTGAGTTTTATTTATTGGATTTAAGATTCATTTCTTGATTTAATTTCTTGCAATCTTAATGCATGCTATGTGTTGGTACCCACTTAGTTATGATTGTAGATGTTAATTTAAGGACTGAAAGGTAAAGATTAATATTAGAAAATCAAGATCTTGAACCTAGGAATTCTGACCTTGACATAGGCTGATACCTTTGTGGAACCTAAAAATTGGTCAAAGGTCTTAAAGGATTTTAATTAATTTGATCACCATGAAAGTAGGGGTTTGAGTTAATTAGAATACACACTAGATGCCTTAAAAGAGGATTTAGGATAGCTTAAGACTGATTTCCATCAAGGAAAACGATCCTCAATTCAGTAGATAAACGAGATAACATCCCTAGTAAGATTCAAGTATGAAATCTTAATTCCATAATTGTTTCAAATAAATCATTTTATTTTAAATTTACCATTTTAGTGTTTAAAGTTAACAAACTTCATTCCCTAAGTATTCGATAGCCTAGATAGTCAAGATTTCTGTGTAGATTGGTACTTGCTAAACAAAATTCCTCATGGAAACGATACTCTACTTATCACTTTATTACTTATTAGCGATACGTGCACTTGCGGTGATTGCAAAATAGCGAAACAATGTTCCAACTCCTCGAAGCTTGTTTCAACCCATAAATGGATCGCTTTAGCTTGCATACCTTGGAACCATCTTGGGATTCTAAACTCCTAGGTTGTTCCATGAAAATGTTTTCTTCAATGTATCAATTGGGAAAAGCTATTTTGACATCCATTTGCCAAATCTCATAATCATAGTATGCAGCTATTGCTAATAGAATCCTAATTGATTTAAGCAAGGCAACAGGCGACAAAGTCTCCTCATAGTCGATTCCTTGCCTTTGGGGAAACCCTTTCGCTACTAGCCTTGCTTTATAGGTCTCTACCTTTTCAACAGAACCAATTTTCTTCTTGAAAACCCATTTATTCCCTATAGGTACAATACCTTCAGGTGGGTCAACAAGATCCCAAACTTGATTCTTATATAAGGAATCAATTTCGGATTTCATAGCTTTAATCCATTTTGAAGAGTCTATATCTGATATAGCTTCTTCATAGGTAAGTGGATCATCTCCATGATCTACTTCTTCATGAGTAAACAACTCTTGTTCATTTTCATGAAGAAAACCATATCTCACTAGTGGGTGAGATATTCTGGTTGATCTGCGAGGAATTACTGTAGATGTTTCATCAATAGGTATAGGTTGACTAGATGGATCTATATCCATTTGATCTGTTGGTTGGTCAGAATTCTCCAATTTTAACTCTGTTTGCCTTCCTTTGCCTCTTTCTTGAATAAACTGTTGTTCAAAAAATATGGCATCTCTACTTATCACAACCTTTTATGATGTAGGCAAATAAAAATAATATCCAAAACTCTCTTTTGGATATCCAACAAATTGACCTTTTTCTTATCTGATTTTCAATTTATCAGTATTCAGCTTTTTGATATGAGCCAGACAACCCCAAATTTTAACATGCTTAAGACGTGGTTTTCTTCCATACCATATCTCATAAGGTGTGGAAGAAACTGATTTTGATGGAATTCTATTTAGAATATACAAAGCTGATTCTAATGCAAATCCCCAAAAAGAGATTGGCATATCAGTATAGCTCATCATACTACGTACCATATCTAATAGGGTACGATTTCTCCTTTCAGATACACCATTCAATTGTGACGTTCCTAGAGGAGTCAGCTGGGAAACAATGCCATGCTCTTTCAAGTATTCATCAAATTCAGTACTCAAGTATTCGCCTCCACAATCTGATCGAAGAGCTTTAATACTTTTTTTGGTTTGATTTTCTACTTCAGATTTAAATTCTTTGAACTTTTCAAAGGATTCATGTTTGTATTTTATCAAATATAAATGCCCAAACCTTGATTTATCATCAATAAAGGTAATAAAGTAATGAAAACCACCTCTAGCCATTTCTTTAAATGGACCACATACATCACTATGTATTAGTTCTAAAATATTTTTAGCTCTTAGTCCTTGTTCAACAAAGGGTGATCTAGTCATTTTGCTTTGAAGGCAGGATTCACAAGTTGGAGTAGGTTTAGAACCTAATGATTATAAAATCCCCATTTTCTCCAGTTTTGCAATCCTATCTTCTGCAACATGACCTAACCTTAAGTGCCAAATATATTTTGAACTTGAGTTGATTTTCATCATGGCATTGCATTCTTTTAGATTACTTGCATTCAATTTGAGTTTATCTTTATTATCCAAATAATAAAGACCATCATGCATATAACCCGAGCCAACATATTTATTTCCAAAATAAATATTATAAATATCATCTGTGAACTGAAATTCATAGCCATTTCTAGTCAAACTAGATATGAAAATGATGTTCTTAAAAGCATCAGGTACAAACAAAATATTATTCAATCACAAAACATGTCTAGACATGTAAAAAGATTTAGATCCTATGGCTAAAGCTTCAACAGTAGAGCCATCACCAATTTGGAGTTTACCATCTCGAGCATGCAAGCTGCTACTGTTTGCTAGTTCCTACATATCATAAGAAATGTGAGAACTGGCACCAGTATCTAAAACCTAAGCTATAGATGAACTATGAGCATCATCAGCATCTAAATAACAAGATACAAACATAGCTTCTAAAGGTGTATCCTTCTTGTCCTTCAAAAAAGCAAGATACTCTAGGCAGTTCCTTTTCCAGTGCCCATCCTTCTGGCAATGGAAATGAAGGAGCGGAAGTGTGAAAAACACAAGTTTGTACAATTGAATTCAAAAATTTTCACCTAGGGTCACATGCATCATGCAAGATTTATTTTTATCTATTTGATTTCAATGATAAATAACATATTAAAACTCTTTTAATATGTTTTTGGATCTGTATTTGCCATTTAAGATTTTAGAATTAATCAGATTAATTTTAGAACCCTAAATTAAATCAAGAACAAACACACTAACCTCTTGATGCACTACAGTGTATTTGCGCCTTTGAGATTTGTCTTCAGGACACCAGATGTTGTCCCTCTAGCTTGTCCACACCAAGAACACCTATGGCAGCCCTTGAACAACTTCTAAAGCTTTTTTTATTATTTAGAAAATTAAGTTCTGCCTTTTAATTGATTAAAGATGTAAACAGGACACTAGAAATAATTTCTAGTATTTTTAATTCAAGAGATTGTTTGCTAATCTCTTGGAATGAATGAGAGATGAAGAAGAAAAGAAGGGAGAGGTAGCCAAGGGGTGGCGGCACCTTTGGGAGCAGCAGCTTGTGCTTTTAATTTTTCATAACAACACTTATATAGCTAGGTCAACACATTAAACCCTTGCCACTTGTCACCCTCTGATTGGTTCTAGTTTTAATTGACCCAATCACATTGTGCCAAGTGTCAAACCTATATTTAATCTTAATTTTAATCATCTTACATGATTAAAAGACATTTGGCAAGCTTATGTGTAATGCCATGTGTCACCATCTCATGGTGCCACAAGTCACCCTGTGAAATGAACAAAATGCCCTTGTGCCTTAATTTTGAGTTCTCAACTCAAAATAATTATTTCTCTTCTTCTAATCAATTTATATAAAATATAAATTAATTAATTAATCTTTATTAATTAATTTCTTATTAATTAAATTCATATTTAAACACTTTATATATAAATTTAACATGCTAGGGACATCCAATAATCTAGATTTGGTTTCAAGTCATGCTAGGGACTTTGCAATCTAATTGCAAACCAAACCTATTTAATTAATCAATTAAACTCTTTAATTAATTAATTAAATCATATTTAATTAGGTGATAACTTGTGTATGTGTGTGACTTACTAGGCTCATCACTAATTGGCAATGAGATATGATATTAACTCTTAATATCATCAGAACTCTTTCTTACCATAAATGATTTCTCTAAATCATTTTATGCACCTCATATACCATGGTTAACACCTAGCATAGCATGCTATGGCCACCCAATTAGTAATAAGGTTTACCTTAAATGAACCTATAATCATATGTTACCATGCACTAGAATCTCTTTGTTACAAAATCCCAACTCAAGCTAGAGTCATGGTTTATGTCAAACTCCATTTGCTATGAATATTATGTTCTCTTTTAATTCCAGTTCTTGATTAAAAAGATTTTCTCATCAGAAACTCTTTTCTGATTAAATCTATCTGTCTTGGCCAGGAACTTGAAACATCAAGAACAATTAAATGAACATAGGATTTTATCTCTATTTACTTAGAGGAACAGTTTCCATCTTGATCAACACCTACCTCCATATATAACTAGTAGGAGCCAACACATGCCCATATACCCATACACAGTACAAGTATGAAAGCAGTATCAAACTCAAACTACCTATATACTGTTAGTAGTATGCCCTAGAGCATGTCATTTAGTATGTATCTTGTATATATTTTATTGATAAAAGGCATTTTCACTTTTCCGTTTACATAATATATTTATGTGTAATAGAAAAGGTCCATTGATAAAATAGGCCGAACCAGTGACACTTATGACAAGCACATGGAGTTTACTCTTGTCAATGTTTTGTTATAAATCATATCAATGCATATAATCTTTAGACCTGAGATAGCACAATTATCTTGTATATAGGTGGTTTGAGTTTGATACTGCTTTCATACTTGTACTATGTATAGGTATATGGGCATGTGTTGGCTCCTACTAGTTATATATGGAGGTAGGTGTTGATCAAGATGGAATCTGTTCCTCTAAGTAAATAGAGATAAAATCCTATGTTCATTTAATTGTTTTTGATGTTTCAAGTTCCTAGCCAGGACAGATAGATTTATTCATAAAAGAGTTTCTGATGAGAAAAATCTTTTTAATCAAGAACTGGAATTAAAAGAGAACATAATATTCATAGCAAATGGAGATTGACATAAACCATGACTCCAGCTTGAGTTGGGATTTTGTAACAGAGAGATTCTAGTGCATGGTAACATATGATTATAGGTTCATTTAAGGTAAACCTTATTACTAATTGGGTGGCCATGGCATGCTATGCTAGGTGTTAACCATGGTCTATGAGGTCCATAAAATGATTTAGAGAAATCATTTATGGTAAGAAAGAGTTCTGATGATAATAAGAGTTGATATCATGTCTCATTGCCAATTAGTGATGAGCCTAGTAAGTCACACACATACACAAGTTACCACCTAATTAAATATGATTTAATTAATTAATTAAAGAGTTTAATTGATTAATTAAATAGGTTTGGTTTGCAATTAGATTGCAAAGTCCCTAGCATGACTTGAAACTAAATCTAGATTATTGGATGTGTAGTATAAGTTAAATTTATATTTAAAGTATTTAAATATGAATTTAATTAATGATAAATTAATTAATAGATTTTAATTAATTAATTTATATTTGATATAAATTGATTAGAAGAAGAGAAATAATTATTTTGGGTTGAGAACTCAAAATTAAGACATAGGGGCATTTTGGTCATTTCACAGTGTGACACATGGCACCATGAAATGGTGACATATGGGATTACACATAAGCTTGCCAAATGTTTTTAATCATGTAAGATGATTAATATTAAGATTAAATATAGGTTTGACACTTGGCACAATGTGATTGGGTCACTTAAACCTAGAGCTAATCAAAGGGTGACATGTGGCAAGGGTTTAATGTGTAAACCTAGCTATATAAGTGTTGTTATGAAAAAAGAAAAGCAACCAGCAACCACTCCTCCTTTGTCACGCCATTTTTAGGCTCTCCATCTATTCATCCTCATCTCTCATTAATTCAAAGAGATTAGCCATCAATCTCTTGAATTAAGAACACTAGAAATTGTTTCTAGTGTCCTGTTTTTATCTTTAATCTCTTAAAAGGCAAAATTTGAATTTCTAATTAATAGAAAAAGCTTTAGAAGTTGTTCAAGGGCTGCCATAGGTGTTCTTGGTGTAGAAAAGCTAGAGGGGCAACATCTGGTGTCCTGAAGACGAATCTCAAAGGTGCAGACACGCTGCAGTGCATCAATAGGTTAGTGTAATCGTTCTTGATTTAATCTAGCGTTCTAAAATTAATCTGATTAATTTTAAAATCTTAAATGGAAAATACAGATCCGAAAACATATTAAAAGAGTTTTAATATGTTGTTTATCATTGAAATCAAATAGATAAAAATAAATCTTGCATGATGTATGTGACCCTAGATGAAAATTTTTGAATTCAATGGTATAAACTTGTGTTTTTCACGCTTACGTTCCTTCAATAGGTATCAGAGCCACTATATTTGCCATTTAGATTATTGATTATATGATTTAATTGTGTGTTTGATCATGAGATCAAAAGTTCATTGCTGATTGCAAAGCAAGGTGGCGGCATACTTGAAAAAACACCATCAATGGTGCGCATGGTTTGGCTTCCATGGGTGGTTCAAGCTTTGGCTTTTAATTCTGCAATTGTTGTATGATCTTAGGCCTATTCTTTGACTAATTAAAGTGTTTAATTAGTAGTTTTAATCACACAATTAAATTATGATTCAAATCAGAATTTTAAAAATTGTTTGAATGTGATTCAAATCTGAATTTTAAAAGTTGTTTGAATGTGATTCAAATCTGAATTTTTAAAGTTGTTTGAATCATATTTAAATCTGATTTTTTAAAATTGATTGAATAATATTCAAATCTAATTTTTTTAAAAAATGTTTGAATGTGATTCAAATCTGATTTTTTAAAAAATGTTTGAATGTGATTCAAATCTGAATTTATAAGTTGTTTGAATGTGATTCAAATCTGAATTTTTAAATTTATTTGAATCATATTCAAATCTGGATTTTTAAGTTAAATATGAGATATTCAATTTAATTTAAGTATGTATATTTTATTTAATTGTTAAATAGTGATATGCATGATGGATGATCATGGACTATAAAAGACCAATGTGATTGGATTTATTTCTTTTATGTTTCTTTGGGATTGTAAATTAATTAATTTATTTAATTTATTTCGGGCATGTATTATTAAGTTTGTAATAATTTTTGGGTTGTAATTTCATTTCTTTAAGTTCTTGTAAATTCGCCTTGGTATGTCAAGGATTACTATGTAATTCGATTGCAAGAAGTTCAAGGAGGTCAAGAGCATTGGTGGGATAGTGGGAGGAATTCAAGATCAAGTGTTGATTATGTACTCCTTCAGCAACTCTTGTAAAATGAATGAATGAAATGCACCTAGGAATGCCTTGATTCAATTCTTGGGGGCTCAAAATTGAATCCTTTAGAAAGTCCATGATCATACCATATTTACTACTTATCCATGAATGCATGAGATGTATGGGAATGTATGCAATTATGTGATATATGCATGCTAAATGGATAATGTGCAAAGTGACACCTTAATAGTAATTAGGATGACTATAAAATCTTCCAAACAAATGATTAAGTTGGAAATGCTATAATTAAAGTAATTATAACATAAGCCCTCCATTGGGGCAATTATTTTAAGAAATTTTAAATAGTTGCATAAGATGAAATTAATTTAAGAGATTTTCTTAAGAATAATTGTTAAGCATGAGATGTTGTAAATATGTAAATGGTTTGGTGGCCAATATTGGATGTACCTGAGGACATTAAAATTATTTGCATAATTACTGGCTCAATGGGATCAACTTAACTAATGCAAGATAAGTCAATAAAGGATGTACCTGAGATTTTGAGCATTAGGGGCTAGGTAAAGGATTGAACCTCACATGAGATGTGATGGGCAAGAAGTTGCTCACTTATAGTTTATTGTAATTGTCACACCCTACCCCTCTGTAAGGCATAAGATGATCCCGTACTATACCTAATGAATTACCAACTTCGTCTACTGATAACCCATTAAATACACTACAAGGAATTTTAAAACTTTTTATACTTCTTTTTACAGTGGTGAGCGCTATTTACAGGTGTTAAAAAATTTTTGAACTTAAGTGAAAGAGCTAACACATTTGAATTATTAGGAATTTCTGTAAAAATTTTGGCGGAGTGCCCTCTGTATTTTGAATAAAACAATTCTTCAGAAAACCTGTAAAAAAAAAAGAACTTCAAATATATTTCTCAACTCAAATCCACAATAATTTTTTTCAGTATTTTCAAAGGATGAGATAAAAGAAATATAATACAAATTTTACAAGTCAAAATAACTCATAATTTACTTTACAACTTCAATGTACAATTTTAATTTACAACTGCTCAAAACCAAGAACAATATATACATACAGTGAACATACATTACAGTACAAAATGCAAAATGTGGTATACTCAATATACCCGATGATCTCTCAATGTAGTACTAGCAGCCTAGTCTCTGTTAGTAGTATGCCCTAGAGCATATCATTTAGTATGTATCTTGTACATATTTTTATTAATAAAAAGGCATTTCTACTTTTCCGTTTACATAATATATTTATGTGTAATAGAAAAGGTCCATTGATATTTTGTTAGAAATATTATTCTTAAGTTGTTAAGAATATGAGTGACAATATTTCTTGCACAAAGTATCATAAATAGGTTCACAATCGAGGATACTTCATAATATGGACATGACTTATCTAGAAAGATTGTATTCATGTTTGTTCCCAAGTTATTTATATGAGATATAAATAAGATGGAATGGTGAGTCTCATGCCATATAACAAACATGATAGGCACTTATAAATGATAAGTAGGCCGAACCAGTGACACTTATGACAAGCACATGGAGTTTACTCTTGTCAATGTTTTGTCATAAATCATATCATTGCATATAATCTTTAGACCTGAGATAGCACAGTTATCTTGTATATAGGCAGCTTGAGTTTGATACTGCTTTCATACTTGTACTATGTATGGGTATATGGGCATCTGTTGGCTCCTACTAGTTATATATGGAGGTAGGTGTTGATCAAGATGGAATCTGTTCCTCTAAGTAAATAGAGATAAAATCCTATGTTCATTTGATTGTTCTTGATGCTTCAAGTTCCTGGCCAGGACATATAGATTTATTCAGAAAAGAGTTTATGGTGAGAAAAATCTTTTTAATCAAGAACTGGAATTAAAAGAGAACATAATATTCATAGCAAATGGAGTTTGACATAAACCACGGCTCCAGCTTGAGTTGAGATTTTGTAACAGAGAGATTCTAGTGCATGGTAACATATGATTATAGGTTCATTTAAGGTAAACCTTATTACTAATTGGGTGGCCATGGCATGCTATGCTAGGTGTTAACCATGGTCAATGAGGTTCATAAAATGATTTAGAGAAATCATTTATGGTAAGAAAGAGTTCTGATGATATTAAGAGCTGATATCATATCTCATTGCCAATTAGTGATGAGCCTAGTAAGTCACACACATACACAAGTTATCACCTATTTAAATATGATTTAATTAATTAATTAAAGAGTTTAATTGATTAATTAAATAGGTTTGGTTTGCAATTAAATTGCAAAGTCCCTAGCATGACTTGAAACCAAATCTAGATTATTGGATGTGTAGTATAAATTAAATTTATATTAAAGTGTTTAAATATGAATTTAATTAATGAGAAATTAATTAATAGAGATTAATTAATTAATTTATATTTGATATAAATTAATTAGAAGAAGAAAAATAATTATTTTGGGTTAAGAACTCAAAATTAAGACACATGGGCATTTTGGTCATTTCACAGTGTGACACGTGGCACCATGAGATGGTGACACGTGGGATTACACATAAGCTTGCCAAATGTTTTTTAATCATGTAAGATGATTAAAATCAAGATTAAATATAGGTTTGACACTTGGCACAATGTGATTGGGTCACTTAAACCTAGAGCTAATCAAAGGGTAACATGTGGCAAGGGTTTAATGTGTTAACCTAGCTATTTAAGTGTTGTTATGAAAAGAAAAAGCAAGCAGCAGCCACTCCTCTCCTTTGTCACGCCACTTTGAGGGTTTTCATCTATTCTTCTTCATCTCTCATCAATTCAAAGAGATTAGCCATCAATCTCTTGAATCAAGAACGCTAGAAATTGTTTCTAGTGTCCTGTTTACATCTCTAATCTCTTAAAAGGCAGAACTTGAATTTCTAATTAATAGAAAACGCTTTAGAAGCTGTTCAAGGGCTGCCATAGGTGTTCTTGGTGTGGACAAGCTAGAGGGACAACATTTGGTGTCCTGAAGACAAATCTCAAAGGCGCAGACACGCTGCAGTGCATCAAGAGGTTAGTGTAATCGTTCTTGATTTAATCTAGGGTTCTAAAATTAATCTGATTAATTTTAAAATCTTAAATGGAAAATATAGATCCAAAAACATATTAAAAGAGTTTTAATATGTTGTTTATCATTGAAATCAAATAGATAAAAATAAATCTTGCATGATGCATGTGACCCTTGGTGAAAATTTTTGAATTCAATGGTATAAACTTGTGTTTTGCACGCTTCCGTTCCTTCAATTGGTATCAGAGCCACTATATTTGCCATTTAGATTGTTGATTATATATTTAATTGTGTGTTTTGATCATGAGATGATTTATCCATTGCTGGTTGCAATGGAGGTGTGGCGGCATGCTTGAAAAACACTAGCAATGGTGCACATGGTTTGGCTTCCATGGGTGGTTCAAGGTTTGGCTTTTAATTCTGCAATTGTTGTATGATCTAAGGCCTATTTTTTGACTAGTTAAAGTGTTTAATTAGTAGTTTTAATCACACAATTAAATTATGATTCAAATCAGAATTTTAAAAATTGTTTGAATGTGATTCAAATCTGAATTTTAAAAGTTGTTTGAATGTGATTCAAATCTGAATTTTTAAAGTTGTTTGAATCATATTTAAATCTGATTTTTTAAAATTGATTGAATAAAATTCAGATCTGATTTTTTAAAAAATATTTGAATGTGATTCAAATCTGATTTTTTAAAAAATGTTTGAATGTGATTCAAATCTGAATTTTTAAAGTTGTTTGAATGTGATTCAAATCTGAATTTTTAAATTTGTTTGAATGAGATTCAAATCTGAATTTTTAAATTTATTTGAATCATATTCAAATCTGGATTTTTAAGTTAAATATGAGATATTCAATTTAATTTAAGTATGTATGTTTTTTTTAATTGTTAAATAGTGATATGCATGATGGATGATCATGGACTATAAAACACCAATGTGATTGGATTTATTTCTTTTATGTTTCTTTGGGATTGTAAATTAATTAATTTATTTTAATTTATTTTGGGCATGTATTATTAAGTTTGTAATAATTTTTGGATTGTAATTTCATTTATTTAAGTTCTTGTAAATTCGCCTTGGTATGCCAAGGATTACCATGTAATATTGGATTGTAAGAAGTTCAAGGAGGTCAAGAGCATTGGTGGGACCAGTGGGAGGAATTCAAGATCAAGTGTTGATTATGTACTCCTTCAGCAACTCTTGTAAAATGAATGAATGAATGAAATGCACCTTTGCCCTGATTCAATTCTTGGTGGCTCAGAATTGAATCCCTTAGAAAGTCCATGATCATACCATATTTATTGCTTATCCATGAATGCATGAGATGTATGGAAATGTATGCTATTATATGATATATGCATGCTAATTGGATAATGTGCAAATTGAGACCTTAATAGTAATTAGAATGACCATAAAATCTTCCAAACAAATGATTAAGTTGGAAATGCTATAATTAAAGTAATTATAACATAAGCCCTCCATTGGGGCAATTATTTTAAGAAATTTTAAATAGTTGCATAAGATGCAATTAATTTAAGAGATTTTCTTAAGAATAATTGTTAAGCATGAGATGTTGTAAATATGTAAATGGTTTAGTGGCCAATATTGGATGTACCTGAGGACATTAAAATTATTTGCATAATTACTGGCTCAATGGGATCAACTTAACTAATGCAAGATAAGTCAATAATGGATGTACCTGAGATTTTGAGCATTAGGGGCTAGGTAAAGGATTGAACCTCACATGAGATGTGATGGGCAAGGAGTTGTTCACTTATAGTTTATTGTAATTCCAATAATGGATGTACCTGAGGATGATCAATAGAATTATAAGAATTCAATCACCCACTAGAAATCCATCCAACTAGGATTTCCGTTTTCTACTTTGGAAGTGTAGGATCCGCTAAGTTAGTGGGAGGACCAATTTGATTAAAAGACCATAATCATATTTGGTTAATTACATGATACATTTACTAATTAATCTGGTTATTTCTGCAATTAATTTTCTGATAATAATGAGCACAGAACAACCACCACCATCCAATATCCTTGCAAGCATACTTGATCGCAATAGGTTGACAGGACCTAATCTCTCTGATTGGCTAAGAAATTTGAAACTTGTCCTGAACCTTGAACATATAGGATATGTTCTAGATTCAAATGTTCTTGGTCCCTTACCTCTAGAGGCCACTCAAGAGGAACATGAAACTTTTGGCAAGTGGAAGGAGCATGATATGAGAGCTAAGTGTTGCATGCTTGCTTCCATGAGTAATGAGTTACAGAAGCAACATGAGAACATGCAGAGTGCGAGTGAGATCCTCCTTCACCTACAAGAGTTGTATGGTGAGCTCAGTAGGAATGCTAGGTATGAGATAACTAGACAGCTATTCCGTATGAGGATGTCTGAGAGACAAAATTTTGGGGATCATGTCCACAAGATGATTCGGCTGATTAAGCAGTTGGAACATCTTGACTTCAACATGGATTTCCAACTACAGACGGATTTGATCCTTCAGTCCCTTCCTGAGTCTTTTGGGAATTTTGTAACAAATTTCCATATGACTCAACAGGAATGCACCTTAGCTGGTTTACTCAACATGCTGGTTATTGACCAAAAGAATATGTTGGGCAATAAAGGAAAAGAGGTAGCTTTGGTTGCATCTTCTTCTGCTGGAAAGTCCAACAAGAAGAAGGGCAACAAGAAAAAGAAACCTCAGATTCTTGGTTCTTCCAAGAAAATAGCTAAACAGAAAAGGAAAACCAAAGCTGACAAAGGCAAAGGAAAGTGTTTCCACTGCCAACAGGAAAGTGTTTCCATTGCCAGTAAGAAAGTGTTTCCACTGGCCAGAGTATAGTAATCTAAAAGAATGCAATGCCATGGTGAAAACCAACTCAAGTTCAAGATATATTTGGCACTTAAGGTTATGTCGTGTTGTAGAAGATAGGATTGCAAAATTGGAGAAAATGGGGATTCTATCCTTATTGGGCTCTGAGCCTACTCTAACTTGTGAATCTTGCCTTCAGGGCAAAATGACTAGATCACCCTTTGTTGGACAAGGGCTAAGAGCTGAAAATATTTTGGAGCTAATACATAGTGATGTATGTGGTCCATTTAAAGAAATGGCTAGAGGGGGCTTTCATTATTTTATTACCTTTACTGATGATAAATCAAGGTTTGGGTATTTGTATTTGATGAAATACAAACATGAATCTTTTGAAAAGTTCAAAGAATTTAAATCTGAAGTAGAAAATCAAACAGAAAAGAGTATTAAAGCTCTTCGATCAGATCGTGGAGGTGAATATTTGAGTACTGAATTTGATGAATACTTGAGAGAGCATGGCATTGTTTCTCAACTGACTCCTCCAGGAACGCCACAGTTGAGTGGTGTATCTGAAAGGAGAAATTGTACCCTATTGGATATGGTACGTAGTATGATGAGCTATACTAATATGCCAATCTTCTTTTGGGGATTTGCATTAGAATCAACTTTGTATATTCTGAATAAGATTCCATCAAAATCAGTTTCTTCCACACCTTATGAGATATGGCATAGAAGAAAACCAAGTCTTAAGCATGTTAAGATTTGGGATTGTCCAGCTTATATCAAAAAGCTGAACACTGATAAATTGGAGACCAGATCAGAAAAAGGTCAATTTGTTGGATATCCAAAAGATAGTTTTGGATATTATTTTTATTTGCCTACTTCACAAAAGGTTGTGATAAGTAGAGATGCCACATTTCTTGAACAACAGTTTGTTTAAGAAGGAGGCAAAGGAAGGCAAATAGAGTTAGAATTGGAGAATTCTGACCAACCAACAGATCAGATGGATATAGATCCATCTAGTCAACCTATACCCGTTGATGAAACATCTACAGCTGTTCCTCGTAGAACAACCAGGGTATTTCACCCACCAGTGAGATATGGTTTTCTTCATGAAGAAGAACAAGAGTTGTCTACTCATGAAGAAGTAGATCATGGAGATGATCCACTTACCTATGAAGAAGCTATATCAGATATAGACTCTTCAAAATGGATTGATGCTATGAAATCTGAGATTGATTCCATGTATAAGAATCAAGTTTGGGATCTTGTTGACCCACCTGAAGGTATTGTACCTATAGGGAACAAATGGGTTTTCAAGAAGAAAATTTGTTCTGATGGAAAGGTAGAGACCTATAAGGCAAGGCTAGTAGCGAAAGGGTTTCGCCAAAGGCAAGGAATCGACTATGAGGAGACTTTCTCGCCTGTTGCCATGCTTAAATCAATTAAGATTTTACTAGCAATAGCTGCATACTATGATTATGAGATTTGGTAGATGGATGTCAAAACAGCTTTTCTCAACGGATACATTGAAGAAAACATTTTCATGGAACAACCTAGGGGATTTGAATCCCAAGATGGTTCCAAGGTATGCAAGCTAAAGCGATCCATTTATGGGTTGAAACAAGCTTCGAGGAGTTGGAACATCCGTTTTGATGAAGCCATTAAATCCTTTGGTTTTATTAAAAATGTGGATGAGCCATGTGTATATAAGAAGGTTAGTGACAGTGCTATCACTTTCCTTGTCCTATATGTGGATGACATACTGTTGATGGGTAATGACACAGGTATGTTGACGACTATAAAGGTATGCTTGTCAAATACATTCTCCATGAAAGACTTAGGGGAGGCAACCTATATTCTTGGGATTCGCATCTATAGAGATAGAGCGAAATGAATAATTGGTTTATCCCAAAGTCTATACTTGGAAAAGGTGTTAAAGAGGTTTAACATGCTTGATTCCAAGAGAGGATCGTTACCAGTGAGACATGGTATCCATCTTTCTAAAGAGTTGCCTCTAAAGACACCTGAAGAAAGAGATAAGATGGCCAGGATTTCATATGCTTCGGCTATTGGAAGTTTAATGTATGCAATGTTGTGTACTAGGCCGGATATCGCATATGTTGTTAGTTTGACTAGCAGGTATCAATCCAATCCAGGTTTGGAACACTGGATAGCTGTCAAGAATATCCTTAAGTACTTAAGAAGAACTAAGGATTTATTCTTGATTTATGGAGGTGGAGAGTTGCAATTGGATGGTTATACTGATTCAGATTTCCAATCAGATATCGATGATAGAAAGTCTACCTCTGGATATGTGTTCATTTGTAATGGAGGTGCAGTCAGTTGGAAGAGTTCCAAACAGAGCATGACTGCAGATTCCACTACAGAGGCTGAGTATATTCTCGCATCGATGTCGCAAAGGAAGTCGCTTTGGATAAAGAAGTTCGTGAATAGAACTTACAGAGTTCCTTCCATTGAGTCACAGCACCATTAATCGTGACAACAATGGAGCAACATACAAAGCTAAGGAACTAAGGTCTCACCCAAAATCCAAACACATAGAAAGGCACTACCACATTATCAGAGATATAGTTGGGCAAGGAGATGTAGCCATGCAGAAAATAGCATCAGCTGAAAATCCAGCTGATCCATTCACTAAGCCTATGTCACAGACTCAGTTAGACCGACATCTTGAGAAGATAGGTCTAAGATATTGTAATGAATGGCTTTAGTGCTAGTGGGAGATTGTTAGTAGTATGCCCTAGAGCATATCATTTAGTATGTATCTTGTACATATTTTTATTAATAAAAAGGCATTTCTACTTTTCCGTTTACATAATATATTTATGTGTAATAGAAAAGGTCCATTGATATTTTGTTAGAAATATTATTCTTAAGTTGTTAAGAATATGAGTGACAATATTTCTTGCACAAAGTATCATAAATAGGTTCACAATCGAGGATACTTCATAATATGGACATGACTTATCTAGAAAGATTGTATTCATGTTGTTCCCAAGTTATTTATATGAGATATAAATAAGATGGAATGGTGAGTCTCATGCCATATAACAAACATGATAGGCACTTATAAATGATAAGTAGGCCGAACCAGTGACACTTATGACAAGCACATGGAGTTTACTCTTGTCAATGTTTTGTCATAAATCATATCATTGCATATAATCTTTAGACCTGAGATAGCACAGTTATCTTGTATATAGGTAGTTTGAGTTTGATACTGCTTTCATACTTGTACTATGTATGGGTATATGGGCATCTGTTGGCTCCTACTAGTTATATATGGAGGTAGGTGTTGATCAAGGTGGAATCTGTTCCTCTAAGTAAATAGAGATAAAATCCTATGTTCATTTGATTGTTCTTGATGTTTCAAGTTCCTGGCCAGGACAGATAGATTTATTCAGAAAAGAGTTTATGATGAGAAAAATCTTTTTAATCAAGAACTGGAATTAAAAGAGAGCATAATATTCATAGCAAATGGAGTTTGACATAAACCACGGCTCCAGCTTGAGTTGAGATTTTGTAACAGAGAGATTCTAGTGCATGGTAACATATGATTATAGGTTCATTTAAGGTAAACCTTATTACTAATTGGGTGGCCATGGCATGCTATGCTAGGTGTTAACCATGGTCTATGAGGTTCATAAAATGATTTAGAGAAATCATTTATGGTAAGAAAGAGTTCTGATGATATTAAGAGCTGATATCATGTCTCATTGCCAATTAGTGATGAGCCTAGTAAGTCACACACATACACAAGTTATCACCTATTTAAATATGATTTAATTAATTAATTAAAGAGTTTAATTGATTAATTAAATAGGTTTGGTTTGCAATTAAATTGCAAAGTCCCTAGCATGACTTGAAACCAAATCTAGATTATTGGATGTGTAGTATAAATTAAATTTATATTAAAGTGTTTAAATATGAATTTAATTAATGAGAAATTAATTAATAGAGATTAATTAATTAATTTATATTTGATATAAATTAATTAGAAGAAGAAAAATAATTATTTTGGGTTAAGAACTCAAAATTAAGACACATGGGCATTTTGGTCATTTCACAGTGTGACACGTGGCACCATGAGATGGTGACACGTGGGATTACACATAAGCTTGCCAAATGTTTTTTAATCATGTAAGATGATTAAAATCAAGATTAAATATAGGTTTGACACTTGGCACAATGTGATTGGATCACTTAAACCTAGAGCCAATCAAAGGGTAACATGTGGCAAGGGTTTAATGTGTTAACCTAGCTATTTAAGTGTTGTTATGAAAAGAAAAAGCAAGCAGCAGCCACTCCTCTCCTTTGTCACGCCACTTTGAGGGTTTTCATCTATTCTTCTTCATCTCTCATCAATTCAAAGAGATTAGCCATCAATCTCTTGAATCAAGAACGCTAGAAATTGTTTCTAGTGTCATGTTTACATCTCTAATCTCTTAAAAGGCAAAACTTGAATTTCTAATTAATAGAAAACGCTTTAGAAGCTGTTCAAAGGCTGCCATAGGTGTTCTTGGTGTGGACAAGCTAGAGGGACAACATTTGGTGTCCTGAAGACAAATCTCAAAGGCGCAGACACGCTGCAGTGCATTAAGAGGTTAGTGTAATCGTTCTTGATTTAATCTAGGGTTCTAAAATTAATCTGATTAATTTTAAAATCTTAAATGGCAAATACAGATCCAAAAACATATTAAAAGAGTTTTAATATGTTGTTTATCATTGAAATCAAATAGATAAAAATAAATCTTGCACGATGCATGTGACCCTAGGTGAAAATTTTTGAATTCAATGGTATAAACTTGTGTTTTGCATGCTTCCATTCCTTCAGTCTCCTGCCCTGTCAGTCTTTCTACCTGCGATAGCAATGAAAAGCTATCGCTGAGTAAAATTTACTCAGTGGTGCACAATAACAATTTGAAATGCGATATATAAATCTTTTATTGACAATTCACAAATCAAATAGTTCACAAAATTTACAAAGTTCATATAATACAAATTTGATCAAATAACTGAATAATACAGTTTTGCCCATCAATAACATAATTTGATCAAGTAATTGAATAATACAGTTTTGCCAATCAATAACACAATTTGATCAAGTAACTGAATAATACAGTTTTGCCAATCAATAACACAATTTGATCAAATAATTGAATAATACAGTGTTGCCGATCAATATCACAATTTAGGCCATGACACAATTTTTCCACACATGTCGTGTTGTACACCACAACAAGACACACTCACCCCAATAATCGAAATCAATGAGGGAGGAAGCTAGCTAAATAATGAGTACTCATCCACACTCACCTATGACTGACAAGTCAAAGAGGGAGGAATATAATCACACTCACCTCATAAATGGAGGATGAACATGGTAACAGTGTCATGCCAAGTGTGAATAAAAATAATTTCAAATCACAATATTTCATACAAACCATAAATCACATTTTATCTCAAAATTTCTATTTACAAAGTTGGCAACACAATAATTTCCAAATAATATTCCCAAAACCAAAACAATAAAAAAATTATTCATAACTCATTTCTCCAAATAAATTTGCTAGTAAAAGCAATGAATATAAAAGTATTGTGCACGGACACAATTTAAAACTATAACATACAAATAATTATAATTTATTTCAATTAAAAATTCAAAAGAAATAACTATTGTGCACAAACACAATTTAAAACAATACAAATAATCACAATTTATTCCAATTGAAAAATTCAAAAGAATTAATTATTATGCACAAACCTCTGATAACTGTCTCCTGGTCTTGACTCAGTGTTTCCTTCCCTTTCCCTGAGTCTTTGCTAACTAAGAAACACAATTGGAAGTGTTTCAGTACTCATTTAAACTATCTCTAACGATAATGTTTGATAATTAATTCACTGAATTCTATTATTTGCTTAGTCAACCTAATATTTCGACCCTCAATGCATTCTAAGTAAATTAGGTTTTAATGTTACTAATATGTCACATTCGATAGTCTTTTAGGGCTGGTACATGTTACCAAATTCATTTCCATGTATCTTGCATTTTCTTGCAATTTGCTGGATTCCGGGATACTAGTTTGACCTAGCCGGACGACCTAGTTCCCTCAGTTTTCGGGTTTCGGTCAAAACTACAAACTTGTAGATCTATGACTTATTGCACGCGGGGAAAACTTTCAGGTCATTCTGAGTTATATAGACCAAGTTATGGTCATTTTACTATTGCTGGTCAAAGTGTATCAAAATTGGTCACTTTAGGTCATTTTAGGTTCGGCCAGTTTTTAGACCCGAACTTGTGCAAGCTGTTTGACTTGCTTATGGTCATTTTTGGGCTTTGGTGTCTTCATAAGACTTGTAGATATAGGTCTTAACTATTCATGGTAAAAATTTCAAGTCAATTGGACCTGTTTTGAGTGAGTTATGGCCTAAACACTAACTGCTGCCCAAATGGTCAATTTTCAGGCCTTATTTGCACTTAATCCGGATTTGGTCATTTTTCAAGCTACCTTGCAAGCAGAATTTTGGCAAGCTTCCTTCATAAAAGTTGGCACATTTTGTGCCTAGTTTCACCTCCAATTGGTCTCATACCAATTGGAGCCACACACTTAAATTTCTAGGCTAAAATGCATACTGCCCTATTGCACTTTCTTTATTACTTATCAAAGATCACTTTTAGCATTTACCAATTTATACATTCTTACCCAATCTGGTTTGTACCATAACCTAAACATATTTTACCACATATTGTTGATCATTTTGGCAGCTTACAATCACATTCAACATACACCACAAAGTGCAGAATTTGTCAAACTCAATTACAACAATTTAACTACCTATTCATGCTCATTTACATGTCCAACTTCACACCATCATCCATATACCCAAACTGCCATAACAACTAACACAATTCAACATTAATATTCCATAAACCAAACATGAAATAACATCCTTATGGTTCACTAAACCAGGCTGCTGATTCATGCATTACATTCCCTTAATTTCCAAGCATTCAAATTTCAATACACATTCACATATACTAAGTATACATCACCCAAATAATTTCCTACACAATATACAATTAATCAATCCTTTAATCTACCATTTACAAGCAAAAATAAACTGTCTTCAAGGCATTTCCATGGCTGCCAAAAATATACATCTCCCTTAAAACATCAAACTCCAAAATTCCTTCCACAATTCAACTACCCATAACACCCACACAAACTTTAATGAAGCAAGGATGAAGGAAATGGACATATACCTCAAGTGGAGCTTGTCAAACCTCTTCAAATCTCTCCCTTTTTGCTCCCAAAATACTGCCCAAGGTGTGTACTCAAACTTTAATGAAGAAGACTTGAAGAAATTGTGGCTTGATCTTGAGTGGATGAAGCTCCACACATGGATGGCAATGGAGATTTTGGGAGGGATTCCAATACAGCTGGTTCTTATCTTTGAGGTTGAAGATGGTAGTTTCAGTCCACTAATGCCTAATATGGGTCCCTTAAGAGGTCACTAGTGGAGCACTAACTTGGTTAACTAAATCATTAATCTTGATTTCCTTAATTTTGCTCATTTGCCACTAATCTTTTACTATTTACATAATGTATCTCAATTTAATTTTTCATGTCATTTCTAAAGTGTAATATCATTTATTTTTAATGGACATTGAGGTCAAAAGGCAACTCTAGGTGTCAAATGACCAAAATGCCCCACTTCGGGTTATATTCTCGATTTTTCGGTAACACCAATTTTTGTCTGTTTCTCAATTTTTCGTTTTTCTTTGTACTAATTTAAAAATTTTTCTTTGATAATTCTAGTGTCAATTATATTTCAATAGACCTTTACTTATATCTCGAAATTAAATTCTGAGGGTTCCCTGCAGTCCTGGGGTCAGCAACGGCCTTCCCAGTGCGGTCACCCATCGCTGTGGTGCCGGCTCGTTTAACTTAGCTTCATTTTGTCTCTTTCATTTTTCTTTGATTTTTCTTGTATTTTCCTTTTTTGTATTTCATTATTCTATGTCTCCTCACTAATATTTAAATATAGTTCTAGGCATTCTAGCTGTCCGGACAACACTAGTCACCAGAGCAGTAGAACACACTACCGAACATAGGGGTGTTACAGTAATTCCAATAACGGATGTACCTGAGGATGATCAATAGAATTATAAGAATTCAATCACCCACTAGAAATCCATCTAACTAGGATTTCCATTTTCTGCTTTGGAAGTGTAGGACTCGCTAAGTTAGTGGGAGGACCAATTTGATTAAAAGACCATAATCATTTTGGTTAATTACTTGATACATTTACTAATTAATCTGGTTATTTTCTGCAATTAATTTTCTGATAATAATGAGCATAGAACAACCACCACCATCCAATATCCTTGCAAGCATACTTATTCGCAATAGGTTGACAGGACCTAATCTCTATGATTAGCTAAGAAATTTGAAACTTGTCCTGAACCTTGAACATATAGGATATGTTCTAGATTCAAATGTTCCTAGTCCCTTACCTCCAGAGGCCACTCAAGAGGAACATGAAACTTTGGAAAAGTGGAAGGAGCATGATATGAGAGCTAAGTGTTACATGCTTGCTTCCATGAGTAATGAGTTACAAAAGTAGCATGAAAACATGCAGAGTGCAAGTGAGATCCTCCTTCACCTACAAGAGTTGTATGGTGAACACAGTAGGAATGCTAGGTATGAGATATCTAGGCAGCTATTCTGCATGAGGATGTCTGAGGGACAGAATGTTGGGGACCATGTCCACAAGATGATTCGGCTGATTGAGCAGTTGGAACATCTTAACTTGAACATGGATTTCCAACTACAGACGGATTTGATCCTTCAGTCCCTTCCTGAGTCTTTTAGGAATTTTGTGATAAATTTTCATATGACTAAACAGGAATGCACTTTAGCTGGTTTACTCAACATGCTGGTTATTGCCCAAAAGAATATGTTGGGCAATAAAGGAAAAAAGGTAGCTTTGATTGCGTCTTCTTCTGTTGGAAAGTCCAACAAGAAGAAGGGCAATAAGAAAAAGAAATCTCAGATTTCTGGTCCTTCTAAGAAAATAGCTAAACAGAAAAGGAAGACCAAAGTTGACAAAGGAACAGGAAAGTGTTTCCATTGCCAACAGGAAAGTGTTCCAATGCCAGTAAGAAAGTGTTTCCACTGGCCAGAGTATAGCAATACAAAAGAATGCAATGCCATGGTGAAAACCAACTCAAGTTCAAAATATATTTGGCACTTAAGGTTATGTCATGTTGCAGAAGATAGGATTGCAAAATTGGAGAAAATGGGGATTCTATCCTCATTGGGCTCTGAGCCTACTCCAACTTGTGAATCTTGCCTTCAGGGCAAAATGACTAGATCACCCTTTGTTGGACAAGGGCTAAGAGCTGAAAATATTTTGGAGCTAATACATAGTGATGCATGTGGTCCATTTAAAGAAATGGCTAGAGGGGGCTTTCATTATTTTATTACCTTTACTGATGATAAATCAAGGTTTGGGTATTTGTATTTGATGAAATACAAACATGAATCCTTTGAAAAGTTCAAAGAATTTAAATCTGAAGTAGAAAATCAAACAAGAAAGAGTATTAAAGCTCTTCGATCAGATCGTGGAGGTGAATATTTGAGTACTGAATTTGATGAATACTTGAGAGAGCATGGCATTGTTTCCCAGCTGACTCCTCCAGGAACGCCACAGTTGAATGGTGTATCTGAAAGGAGAAATCGTACCCTATTGGATATGGTATGTAGTATGATGAGCTATACTGATATGCCAATCTCCTTTTAGGGATTTGCATTAGAATCAGCTTTGTATATTATGAATAGGATTCCATCAAAATTAGTTTCTTCCATACCTTATGAGATATGGCATGGAAGAAAACCAAGTCTTAAGCATGTTAAGATTTGGGGTTGTCCAGCTTATATCAAAAAGCTGAACACTGATAAATTGGAGACCAGATCAGAAAAGGTTGATTTGTTGGATATCCAAAAGATAGTTTTAGATATTATTTTTATTTGCCTACTTCACAAAAGGTTGTGATAAGTAGAGATGCCACATTTCTTAAACAACAGTTTGTTCAAGAAGGAGGCAAAGGAAGGCAAATAGAGTTAGAATTGGAGAATTCTGACCAATCAACAGCTCAGATGGATATAGATCCATCTAGTCAACCTACACCCATTGATGAACCATCTACAGCTGTTCCTTGTAGAACAACCAGGGTATCTCACCGACCAGTGAGATATGGTTTTCTTCATGAAGAAGAACAAGAGTTGTCTACTCATGAAGAAGTAGATCATGGAGATGATCCACTTACCTATGAAGAAGCTATATCAGATATAGACTCTTCAAAATGGATTGATGCTATGAAATCCGAGATTGATTCCATGTATAAGAATCAAGTTTTGGATCTTGTTGACCCACCTGAAGGTATTGTACCTATAGGAAACAAATGGGTTTTCAAGAAGAAAATTGGTTCTGATGGAAAGGTAGAGACTTATAAGGCAAGGCTAGTAGCGAAAGGGTTTCACTAAAGGCAAGGAGTCGACTATGAGGAGACTTTCTCGCCTGTTGCCATGCTTAAATCAATTAGGATTTTGTTAGCAATATCTGCATACTATGATTATGAGATTTGGCAGATGGATGTCAAAACAGCTTTTCTCAATGGATACATTGAAGAAAACATTTTCATGGAACAACTTAGGGGTTTTGAATCCCAAGATGGTTCCAAGGTATGCAAGCTAAAGCGATCCATTTATGGGTTGAAACAAGCTTCGAGGAGTTGAAACATCCGTTTTGATGAAGCCATTAAATCCTTTGGTTTTATCAAAAATGAGGATGAGCCATGTGTATATAAGAAGGTTAGTGACAGTGCTATCACTTTCCTTGTCTTATATGTGGATGACATACTGTTGATAGGTAATGACATAGGTATGTTGACAACTATAAAGGTATGGTTTTCAAATACATTCTCCATGAAAGACTTAAGGGAGGCAACCTATATTCTTGGGATTCGCATCTATAGAGATAGAGCGAAAAGAATAATTGGTTTATCCTAAAGTCTATACTTGGAAAAGGTGTTAAAGAGGTTTAACATGCTTAATTCCAAGAGAGGATTGTTACCAGTGAGACATGGTATCCACCTTTCTAAAGAGATGTCTCCAAAGAGACCTGAAGAAAGAGATAAGATAGCCAGGATTCCATATGCTTCAGCTATTGGAAGTTTAATGTATGCAATATTGTGTACTAGGCCGGATATCGCATATGCTGTTAGTTTGACTAGCAGGTATCAATCCAATCCAGGTTTGGAACACTAGATAGCTGTCAAGAATATTCTTAAGTACTTGAAAAGAACTAAGGATTTATTCTTGATTTATGGAGGTGGAGACTTACAATTGGATGGTTATACTGATTCTGACTTCCAATCAAATATCGTTGATAGAAAGTCTACCTTTGGATATGTGTTCATCTGTAATGGAGGTGCAGTCAGTTGGAAGAGTTCCAAACAGAGCACGATTGTAGATTCCACTACCGAGGCTGAGTATATTGCTGCATCAGATGCTGCAAAGGAAGCTGTTTGGATAAAGAAGTTCGTGGCAGAACTTACAGTAGTTCCTTCCATTGAGTCAGCAGTTCCACTATATTGTGACAATAATGGAGCAGTCATACAGGCTAAGGAACCAAGGTCTCACCAGAAATCCAAACACATAGAAAGACACTGTCACATTATTAGAGATATAGTTGGGCAAAGCGATATAGCCATGCAGAAAAAATAACATCAGCTGAAAAACCAGCTGATCCATTCACTAAGCCTTTGTCACAAGCTCAGTTAGACCGACATCTTGAGAAGATGGGTCTAAGGTATTGTAATGAATGGCTCTAGTGCTAGTGGGAGATTGTTAGTAGTATTCCCTAGAGCATATCATTTAGTATGTATCTTGTACATATTTTATTGATAAAAGGCATTTCCACTTTTCCGTTTACATAATATATTTATGTGTAATAGAAAAGGTCCATTGATATTTTGCTAGAAATTCTATTCTTAAGTTGTTAAGAATATGAGTGACAGTATTTTTAGTACAAAGTATCATAAATAAGTTCACAATCGAGGATACTTCATAATAAAGATGTCACACCCTACTCCCCCGTAAGATGTAACATGATCCCGTAGTACACCTAATGAATTACCGTACTTCGTCTACCGATAACCCATTAGATATACTACAAGGGATTTTAAAACAATTTCGTGAAATTTAAATCATTGATTAAAATCTGGTGTTATAAATTTTTTTCAAAATTTCGGCAAAGTGCCGGCTGTATTTTGAGAAAACAAATCTTCAATCCTGCAAAAGAAAATGCTCCCAATATGTTTTCTCAAATACAACTTCAATAACTTCATTTCAATTCACAATAAGAAATCAATTCATTTTCAAACTATTCTCATCATAAAGAAACATTTCATTGATTACAAGACTCAAAATTTATAATACAAAACTATTCAAGAAAATGAAATCTCAAATTTACATTTACAATAATTTACATTTAATTACATACCAAAATATTTTACAAGAGTTTTTATACAACTGCTCAAATAATTTACATACATATTATTACATGCATACATCAAAACCTATGTACATGGGTATCCTCAAAGAAATTTACTCACTGCTCTATGCTCTTCTTACTGCTGACAAAGATGCAAAGCTATCACGAGTGGTGAACCTGGGCAGCACAACTATAATTTAAAACATAATACAATATATATTGACAAAATTTATAGTAATTAATTTGGAAATCTGAATACTCATCAAATTCCACAACTCAAAATATTCATTGCCAATAATGTAAATCATTTGTATAAATGACTTTGATCACAAAATTCAATTTATCAAATCATGACTATCCATTTAAGTAATTCCAACAAAATCAATTATACATAAACCATAATTGAAATCACAATTCCTTACCATTCAAAAGCCATTCTGTATCTCAAAAATCATTATGTATCTCAAAAACCATTATATATCTCAAAAACCATGTTGTATCTTAAAAATTAATCTTTATCTCACTAACTATGCAAGACTAATCCGAAAGGGCCATATTCAATGTGATTCTAACTCCCTATGGTCGGGGAGGTCGAATCATCGTGCACAGTACCATCACAATAATGAATCTTCCGCAAGGGCCATAACGATAAAATAAAGTTAGATCTAACCTCAAATCAGAGGAAAATCTAAGCCTGTGCACGTACCATGGTAATCAAAACACAACTAACTCCATTGTCTTCTCAACAAATGAGAGAGACGGGTAATAACCTAGTCAAGCATCTATAGTGAGATATAAAACAATATCACAATCCTTTTAGTGAGCATAAATCACAATATAATTCGATTCAAATTCAATTCCAATATCCAATAATTTTTATGCTCATCACAATTCAAATCATAAATTTACATTTTTCCACGAAAATTACCATCACAATTCAAAACATGTTCTATCACAATTTTCCAAAACATAATTTATTCAATCCATAACAATGCTTAATAATTGTGGAAATACCATTTCACAAAGCTAAATTCATACATACTATAACACTTTTCAATAATCATTGAATTAAATCCAATGCTTGCTGAACATAATACATAAGAAAAATATGTCATTTAATCATATGAAATATTCAAAACAAAATCAGTTAAAAACTAGTTGTGCACAAACCTCTGATAACCATCTCCTGGTCTGGACTCAGTGTTTCCTTCCCATTTCCTAAGTCTTTGGTAACTGAGAAACACAATTTGAAGTGTTTCAGTACTAAATTAAATTGTCTCTAATGATAATGTTCGATAAGTAATTCACTGAAAGTTATTATTTGTTTAATCAACCTAATATGTCGACTCTCGATGCATTCTAGGTAAATTAGGTTTTAGTGTTCTTAGTATGTCACATTCGATAGTATTTTAGGGTTGGTATGTGTTACCAAACTCATTTCCTTGTTTAGTGCATTTTATTGCAACTTGCTGGATTCCGGGATACTAGTTTGACCTAGCCGGACGACCTAGTTCCATCGGTTTTCGGGTTTTGGTCAAAACTACAAACTTGTAGATCTATGTCTTATGGAACTCGGGGCAAAATTTTAGGTCATTCTGAGTTAAGTAGACCAAGTTATGGTCATTTTACTATTGCTGGTCAAATGGCATCAAATTAGGTCATTTTAGGTCAAATTTGGTCAACTTTGGTTCGGCCAGTTTTTGGACCCGAACTTGTGCAAGCTGTTTGACTTGCTTATGGTCATTTCTGGGATTTGGTGTCTTCATAAGACTTGTAGGTATGGGTCTTAAATATTCATGGTTAAAATTTCAGGTCAATTGGACCTGTTTTGAGTGAGTTATGGCCTAAACACTAACTGCTGCCCAATTGGTCAATTTTTAGGTTTCACTTGCAATTAATCCGAATTGGTCATTTTTCATGCTACCTTGCAAGCAGAATTTTGGTATGCTTTCTTAATGAAAGTTGGCACATTTTGTGCCTAGTTTCACCTCCAATTGGTCTCATACCAATTGGAGTTACACATTTAGTTTTATAGGTTAAAATGCACATTGCCCTTAATTACATTGCTTAAACATCTATTCATTACACATTTACTTGCTATATGTCCACTTCCCTTACCAATTCTGTTTTGGTACATTACCAAAACCATATGCCACTTCATTTTAAAGTCACTTTGGGCAGATTACAAACATCCTCAATACACCAAATAAAACTCTAATTCACAAAGTCCAAATACAATCACATATACACATAAACATTTCTAGTTTTTACATACACTTTACACAACTAATTTATATACATATCCATCAATCCTCAATGTCATAATTCTGCCAATATCTTCATGAACTCATACATTTATCAAAGAGTCCCAAGGCTGCCAAATTGCTCCACCTTGCCAAAGTTTCACATAACTTCCTCCACTTCAATTTCAAATGCACAATCACCACATATACATGAAATTAACTTACTAGGACATTAAATCACCATAATCAACATAATTTCTCATCAAATATATGTATGGATATTTCATTAAACATACAACTCCATGGCTGTCCAAAATGGATATATTAATAACTTCTCAAACTTGAAAATTTTCTTCACAATTCAAACACCCATAACAAGTATACAAAGTTTAACAAAGCAATGTTCAAAAATACAAACTTACCTATGGTTGGGACTTGATAAACCTTGACTAAACTTCTTGATTTTAGTATCAAACTCTTCCTTGTGATGTGGGGATAAAACTTAATGAAGAAACCTAGATGTTTAGAGGTGAAATGAAGGAGTGCATGAAGCTTAAAGAAAAACGGCCATGGAGGTTTTGGGAGCTTTTCATTTACGGAAATGGAGATTTCTAAAGTTGAAGATGATGTTTTAGTGGAGCAATCTGCCCACTTAATCCATTTTATAATTCTTAGTGGTCCACTTACTCAATTTAAATCATATAATATGTTTAACTTCCTTTTATTCCACATTAAACCCTTAATTTTTGCTATTTACTTTAGGTACCACCAAATTAATTTTTCATTTTATTTTCTAAGTGTAATATTATTTATTTTTAATGGAAATTTAGGTCAAAAGACAATTCGGGATGTCAAATGACCATAATACCCCTGTTCGGGTTGCATTCCCGATTTTTCGGTAACACCGGGTTTTTTCTGTTTTTCAATTTCTCACTTTTCTTTGTACTAATTATTTAATTTTTCTTTGATATTTCTAATGATATTTATACATCAATAAGGGTCTATTTAAGTCCTAAAAATATTTTCCGTGGTTCCCACACCAGTATTAGTCAACGGTCCACGCCGTGACTTCCCGGTGCGGTCACCCATCGCTAGTGTTCTCGGCTCGCTTAACTTGGTTACATTTCTTTGCTATTATTTTTCCTTTGTTTTTCTTGTATTTTCTTCTATTGTAATTCATTATTTTATGTCTCCTCATTTATATCGAAGTATAGTTCTAGGCATCATAGCTGTCCGGACAACACTGGTCACCGGAACAGTAGAACGCACTACCGAACATAGGGGTGTTACAAAACACATGACTTATCTAGAAAGATTGTATTCATGTTTGTTACCAATTTATTTATATGAGATATAAATAAGATGGAATGGTGAGTCTCATGCCATATGACAAACACGATAGGCACTTATAAAAGATAAGTAGGCCGAACCAGTGACACTTATGACAAGCACATGGAGTTTACTCTTATCAATGTTTTGTCATAAATCATATCAGTGCATATAATCTTTAGACCTGAGATAGCACAGTTATCTTATATATAGGTGGTTTGAGTTTGATACTGCTTTCATACTTGTACTATGTATGGGTATATGGGCATGTGTTGGCTCCTACTAGTTATATATGGAGGTAGGTGTTAATCAAGATGGAATCTGTTCCTCTAAGTAAATAGAGATAAAATCCTATGTTCATTTAATTGTTCTTGATGTTTTAAGTTCCTGGCCAGGACAGATAGATTTATTCAGAAAAGAGTTTCTGATGAGAAAAATCTTTTTAATCAAGAACTGGAATTAAAAGAGAACATAATATTCATAGCAAATGGAGATTGACATAAACCATGACTCCAGCTTGAGTTGGAATTTTGTAACAGAGAGATTCTAGTGCATGGTAACATATGATTATAGGTTCATTTAAGGTAAATCTTATTACTAATTGGGTGGCCATGGCATGCTATGCTAGGTGTTAACCATGGTCTATGAGGTCCATAAAATGATTTAGAGAAATCATTTATGGTAAGAAACAGTTCTGATGATATTAAGAGTTGATATCATGTCTCATTGCCAATTAGTGATGAGCCTAGTAAGTCATACACAAGTTATCTCCTAATTAAATATGATTTAATTAATTAATTAAAGAGTTTAATTGATTAATTAAATAGGTTTGGTTTGCAATTAGATTGCAAAGTCCCTAGCATGACTTGAAACCAAATCTAGATTATTGGATGTGTAGTATAAGTTAAATTTATATTTAAAGTGTTTAAATATGAATTTAATTAATGAGAAATTAATTAATAGAGATTAATTAATTAATTTATATTTGATATAAATTGATTAGAAGAAGAGAAATAATTATTTTGTGTTGAGAACTCAAAATTAAGACATAGGGGCATTTTGGTCATTTCATAGTGTGACACGTGGCACCATGAGATGGTGACACGTGAGATTACACATAAGCTTGCCAAATGTTTTTAATCATGTAAGATGATTAATATTAAGATTAAATATAGGTTTGACACTTGGCACAATGTAATTGGGTCACTTAAACCTAGAGCTAATCAAAGGGTGACATGTGGCAAGGGTTTAATGTGTAAACCTAGCTATATAAGTGTTGTTATGAAAAAAGAAAAGCAACCAGCAGCCACTCCTCCTTTGTCACGCCATTTTGAGGCTCTCCATCTATTCTTCTTCATCTCTCATTAATTCAAAGAGATTAGCCATCAATCTCTTGAATTAAGAACACTAGAAATTGTTTCTAGTGTCCTGTTTACATCTTTAATCTCTTAAAAGGCAGAATTTGAATTTCTAATTAATAGAAAAAGCTTTAGAAGCTGTTCAAGGGCTGCCATAGGTGTTCTTGGTGTGGACAAGCTAGAGGGCAACATCTGGTGTCCTGAAGACGAATCTCAAAGGTGCAGACACGCTGCAGTGCATCAAGAGGTTAGTGTAATCGTTCTTGATTTAATCTAGGGTTCTAAAATTAATCTGATTAATTTTAAAATCTTAAATGGCAAATAAAGATCCAAAAACATATTAAAAGAGTTTTAATATGTTGTTTATCATTGAAATCAAATAGGTAAAAATAAATCTTGCATGATGCATGTGACCCTAGATGAAAATTTTTGAATTCAATGGTATAAACTTGTGTTTTTCACGCTTCCGTTCCTTCATATACAAGATAACTGTGCTATCTCGGGTCTAAAGATTATATGCACTGATATGATTTATGACAAAACATTGACAAGAGTAAACTCCATGTGCTTGTCATAAGTGTCACTGGTTCGGCCTACTTATCATTTATAAGTGCCTATCATGTTTGTCATATGGCATGAGACTCACCATTCCATCTTATTTATATATCATATAAATAACATGGGAACAATCATGAATACAATCTTTCTGGATAAGTCATGTCCTTATTATGAAGTATCCTCGATTGTGAACCTATTTATGATACTTTGTACTAGAAATACTGTCACTCATATTCTTAACAACTTAAGAATAGAATTTCTAACAAAATATCAATGGACCTTTTTTATTATACATAAATATATTATGTAAACAAAAAAGTGGAAATGCCTTTTATTAATAAAAACATGTACAAGATACATACTAAATGATATGCTCTAGGGCATACTACTAACAATCTCCCACTAGCACTAGAGCCATTCATTATAATATCTTATACCCACCTTCTCAAGATGTCAGTCTAGCTGAGTCTGTGACATAGGCTTAGTGAATGGATCAGCTGGATTTTCTGCTGATGTTTTTTTCTGTATGGCTACCTCGCCTCGTCCAACTATTTCTCTGATAATGTGGTAGCGTCTTTCTATGTGTTTGGATTTCTGGTGAGACCTTGGTTGCTTAGCCTGTATGACTGCTCCATTGTTGTCACAGTGTAGTGCAACTGCTGACTCAATGGAAGGAACTACTGTAAGTTCTGTCACGAACTTCTTTATCCAAACAGCTTCCTTTGCAGCATCTGATGTAGCAATATACTCAGTCTCGGTAGTGGAATCTGTAGTCGTGCTCTGTTTGGAGCTCTTCCAACTGACTGCACCTCCATTACAAATGAACACATACCCAGAGGTAGACTTTCTATCATCGATATCTGATTGGAAATAAGAATCAGTATAACCATCCAATTGTAAGTCTCCACCTCCATAGATCAAGAATAAATCCTTAGTTCTTCTCAAGTACTTAAGGATATTCTTGACACCTATCCAGTGTTCCAAACCTGGATTGGATTGATACCTGCTAGTCAAACTAACAGCATATGCGATATCCGGCCTAGTACACAACATTGCATACATTAAACTTCCAAAAGCCAAAGCATATAGAATCTTGGCCATCTTATCTCTTTCTTCAAGTGTATTTGGAGACATCTCTTTAGAAAGATGGATACCATGTCTCACTGGTAACAATCCTTTCTTGGAATCAAGCATGTTAAACCTCTTTAACACCTTTTTCAAGTATAGACTTTGAGATAAATCAATTATTCTTTTCGCTCTATCTCTATAGATGCGAATCCCAAGAATATAGGTTGCCTCCCCTAAGTCTTTCATGGAGAATGTATTTGACAACCATACCTTTACAGTTGTCAATATACCTTTGTCATTACCCATCAATAGTATGTCATCCACATATAAGATAAGGAAAGTGATAGCACTGTCACTAACCTTCTTATATACACATGGCTCATCCTCATTTTTTATAAAACCAAAGGATTTAATGGCTTCATCAAAACGGATGTTCCAACTCCTCGAAGCTTGCTTCAACCCATAAATGGATCGCTTTAACTTGCATACCTTGGAACCATCTTGGGATTCAAAACCCCTAGGTTGTTCCATGAAAATGTTTTCTTCAATATATCCATTGAGAAAAGCTGTTTTGACATCTATCTGCCAAATCTCATAATCATAATATGCAGCTACTGCTAATAGAATCCTAATTGATTTAAGCATGGCAACAGGCGAGAAAGTCTCCTCATAGTCGATTCCTTGCCTTTGGTGAAACCCTTTTGCTACTAGCCTTGCCTTATAGGTCTCTACCTTTCCATCAGAACCAATTTTCTTCTTGAAAACCCATTTATTCCCTATAGGTACAATACCTTCAGGTGGGTCAACAAGATCCCAAACTTGATTCTTATATATGGAATCAATTTCAGATTTTATAGCATCAATCCATTTTGAAGAGTCTATATCTGATATAGCTTCTTCATAGGTAAGTGGATCATCTCCATGATCTACTTCTTCATGAGTAGACAACTCTTGTTCTTCTTCATGAAGGAAACCATATCTCACTGGTGGGTGAGATACCCTGGTTGTTCTACGAGGAACAGCTGTAGATGTTTCATCAACGGGTGTAGGTTGACTAGATGGATCTATATCCATCTGATCTGTTGGTTGGTCAGAATTCTCTAATTCCAACTCTATTTGCCTTCCTTTGCCTCCTTCTTGAACAAACTGTTGTTCAAGAAATGTGGCATCTCTACTCACCACAACCTATTGTGATGTAGGCAAATAAAAATAATATCAAAAACTATCTTTTTGGATATCCAACAAATCGACCCTTTTTCGATCTGGTTTCCAATTTATCAGTGTTTAGCTTTTTGATATAAGCTGGACAACCCCAAATCTCAACATGCTTAAGACTTGGTTTTCTTCCATGCCATATCTCATACAGTGTGGAAGAAACTAATTTTGATGGAATCCTATTCAGAATATACAAAGTTGATTCTAATGCAAATCCCCAAAAGGAGATTGGCATATCAGTATAGCTCATCATACTACGTACCATATCCAATAGGGTACGATTTCTCCTTTCAGATAAACCATTCAGCTGTAGCATTCCTGGAGGAGTCAGTTGGGAGACATTGCCATGCTCTCTCAAGTATTCATCAAATTCAGTACTTAAATATTCACCTCCACTATCTGATCGAAGAGCTTTAATACTCTTTCCTGTTTGATTTTCTACTTCAAATTTAAATTCTTTGAACTTTTCAAAAGATTCATGTTTGTATTTCATCAAATACAAATACACAAACCTTGATTTATCATCAGTAAAGGTCATAAAGTAATGAAAACTTCCTCTAGCCATTTCCTTAAATGGACCACATACATCACTATGTATTAGCTCCAAAATATTTTTAGCCCTTAGCCCTTGTCCAACAAAGGGTGATCTAGCCATTTTGCCCTAAAGGCAAGATTCAAAAGTTGGAGTAGGCTCAGAGCCCAATGAGGATAGAATCCCCATTTTCTCCAATTTTGCAATCCTATCTTCTGCAGCATGACATAACCTTAAGTGCAAAATTTATTTTGAAACTTTAGTTGGTTTTCACCATGGCATTGCATTCTTTTAGATTGCTATACTCTGGGTAGTTCCTTTTCCAATGCCCATCCTTTTGGCAGTGGAAATACTTTTATTTGCCTCCATTAGCTTTAGTCTTCCTTTTTTGTTTAGCTATTTTCTTGGAAGGACCAGGAATCTGAGGTTCTTTTTCTTATTGCCCTTCTTTTTGTTGGACTTTCCAGCAGAGGAAGATGCAATCAAAGCTACCTCTTTTCCTTTATTGCCCAGCATATTCTTTTGGGCAATAACCAGCATGTTGAGTAAACCAGCTAAGGTGCATTCCCGTTTAGCCATATGGAAATTTGTCACAAAATTCCCAAAAGACTCCGGAAGGGACTGAGGGATAAAATTCGTCTGTAGTTGGAAATCCATGTTGAAGTCAAGATATTCCAACAGCTCAATCTACTGAATCATCTTGTGGACATGATCCCTAACATTTTGTCCCTCAGACATCCTCATGCGAAACAGCTGCCTAGATATCTCATACCTAGCATTCCTACTGTGCTCACCATATAACTCTTGTAGGTGAAGGAGGATCTCACTCGCACTCTGCATGTTCTCATGCTGCTTCTATAACTCATTACTCATGGAAGCAAACATGTAACACTTAGCTCTCATATCATGCCCCTTCCACTTGTCCAAAGTTTCATATTCCTCTTGAGTGGCCTCTGGAGGTAAGGGACTAGGAACATTTGAATCTAGAACATATCCTATATGTTCAAGGTTCAGGACAAGTTTCAAATTTCTTAGCCAATCAGAGAGATTAGGTCCTGTCAACCTATTGCAATCAAGTATGCTTGCAAGGATATTGGATGGTGGTGGTTCTTCTGAGCTCATTATTATCAGAAAATTAACTACATAAAATAACCAGATTAATTAGTAAATGTATCAAGTAATTAACCAAAATGATTATGGTCTTTTAATCAAATTGGTCCTCCCACTAACTTGGCGAATCCTACACTTCCAAAGTAGAAAACGAAAATCCTAGTTGGATGGATTTCTAGTGGGTGATTGAATTCTTATAATTCTATTGATCATCCTTAGGTACATCCGTTATTGGAATTACAATAAACTATAAGTGAGCAACTCCTTACCCATCACATCTCATGTGAGATTCAATCCTTTACCTAGCTCCTAATGCTCAAAATCTCAAGTACATCCATTATTGACTTATCTTGCATTAGTTAAGTTGATCCCATTGAGCCAGTAATTATGTAAATAATTTTAATGTCCTCAGGTACATCCAATATTGGCCACCAAACCATTTACATATTTACAACATCTCATGCTTAACAATTATTCTTAAGAAAATCTCTTAAATTAATTGCATCTTATGCAACTATTTAAAATTTCTTAAAATAATTGCCCCAATGGAGGTCTCATGTTATAATTACTTTAATTATAGCATTTCCAACTTAATCATTTATTTGGAAGATTTTATGGTCATCCTAATTACTATTAAGGTCTCACTTTGCACATTATCCATTTAGCATGCATATATCATATAATTGCATACATTCCCATACATCTCATGCATTCATGGATAAGCAGTAAATATGGTATGATCATTTACTTTCTAAGGGATTCAATTCTGAGCCACCAAGAATTGAATCAAGGCATTCCTAGGTGCATTTCATTCATTCATTTTACAAGAGTTGCTGAAGGAGTACATAATCAACACTTGATCTTGAATTCCTCCCACTGGTCCCACTAATGCTCTTGACCTCCTTGAACTTCTTGCAATCCAATATTACATAGTAATCCTTGGCATACCAAGGCGAATTTACAAGAACTTAAATAAATGAAATTACAACCTAAAAATTATTACAAACTTAATAATACATGCCCAAAATAAATTAAAATAAATTAATTAATTTACAATCCCAAAGAAACATAAAAGAAATAAATCCAATCACATTGGTCTTTTATAGTCCATGATCATCTATCATGCATATCACTATTTAACAATTAAATAAAACATACATACTTAAATTAAATTGAATATCTCATATTCAACTTAAAAATCCAGATTTGAATATGATTCAAATAAATTTAAAAATTCGTATTTGAATCTCATTCAAACAAATTTAAAAATTCATATTTGAATCACATTCAAACAACCTTAAAAATTCAGATTTGAATCACATTCAAACAATTTTTAAAAAATCATATTTGAATCACATTCAAACAATTTTTTAAAAATTTAGATCTGAATATTATTCAAACAACTTTAAAAAATCATATTTAAATATGATTCAAACAACTTTAAAAATTCATATTTGAATCACATTCAAACAACTTTTAAAATTCTGATTTGAATCAAAATTTAATTGTGTGATTGAAATTCTAATTAAACAATTTAATTAGACATAGGATGAGCTTTTAGATTATACAATAATTGCAAATTAAAAAGCCAAAAACTTGAACCATCCATGAAGCCACAAACCTTGCGCACCATGAAGGTGTTCTCTTGCATGCCGCCACACATCCATTGCAACCAGCAATGGATAAATCATCTCATTATCAAAACACACAATTAAATCATATAATCAACAATCTAAATGGCAAATATAGTGGCTCTAATACCAATTGAAGGAGGGGAAGTGTGTAAAACACAAGTTTATACCATTTAATTCAAAAATTTTCACCTAGGGTCACATGCATCATGCAAGATTTATTTTTATCTATTTAATTTCAATGATAAATAACATATTAAAACTCTTTTAATATGTTTTTAGATATGTATTTGCATTAAAATATTGTAGAATTAATCAAATTAATTTTAGAACCCTAGATTAAATCAAGAACAAACACACTAACCTCTTGATGCACTGCAGTGTATTTGCGCCTTTGAGATTCTTCTTCAGGACACCAGATATTGTCCCTCTAGCTTGTCCACAACAAGAACACCTATGGCAGCCCTAGAACAGCTTCTAATGCTTTTTCTATTATTTAGAAAATCAAGTTCTGCCTTTTAATTGATTAAAGATATAAACAGGACACTAGAAACAATTTCTAGTATTTTTAATTCAAGAGATTGTTTGCTAATCTCTTGGAATGAATGAGAGATGAAGAAGAAAAGAAGGGAGAGGCAGCCAAGGGGTGGCGGCACCTTTGGGAGCAGCAGCTTGTGTTTTTAATTTTTCATAACAACACTTATATAGCTAGGTCAACACATTAAACCCTTGCCACATGTCACCCTCTTATTGGTTCTAGTTTTAATTGACCTAATCACAATGTGCCAAGTGTCAAACCTATATTTAATCTTAATTTTAATCATCTTATATGATTAAAAGACATTTGGCAAGCTTATGTGTAATGCCATGTGTCACCATTTCATGGTGCCACATGTCACCCTGTGAAATGACCAAAATGCCCCTGTGTCTTAATTTTGAGTTCTCAACCCAAAATAATTATTTCTCTTCTTCTAATGAATTTATATCAAATATAAATTAATTAATTAATCTTTATTAATTAATTTCTTATTAATTAAATTCATATTTAAACACTTTAGATATAAATTTAACTTATACTGTACATCCAATAATCCAGATTTGGTTTCAAGTCATGCTAGGGACTTTTCAATCTAATTGCAAACCAAACCTATTTAATTAATCAATTAAACTCTTTAATTAATTAATTAAATCATATTTAATTAGGTGATAACTTGTGTATGTGTGTGACTTACTAGGCTCATCACTAATTGGCAATGAGATATGATATCAACTCTTAATATCATCAGAACTCTTTCTTACCATAAATGATTTCTCTAAATCATTTTATGCACCTCATAGACCATGGTTAACACCTAGCATAGCATGCCATGGCCACCCAATTAGTAATAAGGTTTACCTTAAATGAACCTATAATCATATGTTACCATGCACTAGAATCTCTCTGTTACAAAATCCCAACTCAAGCTGGAGTCATGGTTTATGTCAAACTCCATTTGCTATGAATATTATGTTCTCTTTTAATTCCAGTTCTTGATTAAAAAGATTTTCTCATCAGAAACTCTTTTCTGATTAAATCTATCTGTCCTGGCTAGGAACTTGAAACATCAAGAACAATTAAATGAACATAGGATTTTATCTCTATTTACTTAGAGGAACAGATTCCATCTTGATCAACACCTACCTCCACATATAACTAGTAAGAGCCGACACATGCCCATATACCCATACACAGTACAAGTATGAAAGCAGTATCAAACTCAAACTACCTATATACAAGATAACTGTGCTATCTCAGGTCTAAAGATTATATGCACTGATATGATTTATGACAAAACATTGATAAGAGTAAACTCCATGTGCTTGTGATAAGTGTCACTGGTTCGGTGTACTTATCATTTATAAGTGCCTATCATGTTTGTCATATGGCATGAGACTCACCATTTCATCTTATTTATATCTCATATAAATAACTTGGGAACAATCATGAATACAATCTTTCTTGATAAGTCATGTCCTTATTATGAAGTATCCTCGATTGTGAACCTATTTATGATACTTTGTACTAGAAATACTGTCACTCATATTCTTAACAACTTAAGAATAGAATTTCTAACAAAATATCAATGGACCTTTTCTATTACACATAAATATATTATGTAAATGGAAAAGTGGAAATGCCTTTTATTAATAAAAACATGTACAAGATACATACTAAATGATATGCTATAGGGCATACTACTAATAGGAAACACTTTCCTTTGCCTCTATCAACTTTTTTCTTCCCTTTCTGTTTGGCTATCTTCTTGGAAGGTTCTGGAACTTGAGGTTTCTTTTTCTTATTGCCCTTCTTCTTGTCGGACTTTCTAGCAAAATAAGATGCAATCAAAGCTACCTCTTTTCCTTTATTAACCGGCATATTCTTTTGGGCAATAAGAAGCATGTTAAGTAAACCAGCCAAGGTGTATTCCTGCTTGGTCATATGGAAATTTGTCACAAAATTCCCAAATGACTCATGTAGGGACTGAAGGAACAAATCTGTCTATAGTTGGAAATCCATGTTAAAGTCAAGATGTTCTAGCTGCTCTATAAGCCGAATCATCTTATGGACATGATCCCCAATATTCTGTCCCTCAAACATCCTCATTCGAAATAGCTGCCTAGATATCTCATACCTAACATTCCTACTTTGCTCACCATATAACTCTTGTGGGTGAAGGAGGATCTCACTTGCACTCTACATGTTCTCATGCTGCTTCTGTAACTCATTACTCATAGAAGTAAGCATGTAACACTTAGCTCTCATATCATGCTCCTTCCACTTGGCCAAAGTGTCATGTTCCTCTTGAGTGGCCTCTGGAGGTAAGGGACTAGGAACATTTGAGTCTAGAACATATCCAATACGTTCTAGGTTCAGGACAAGTTTTAAATTTCTTAGCCAATTTGAAATATTAGGTCCCATCAACCTATTGGGATCAAGTATGCTCAAAAGAATATTGGATGGTGGTGGTTGTTGTGTGCTCATTATTATCAGAAGAATAACTGCAGAAAATAACTAGATTAATTAGTAAATGTATCAAGTAATTAACCAAAATGATTATGGTCTTTTAATCAAAGTGGTCCTCCCTCTAATTTGGAGAATCCTACACTTCTAAAGTAGGAAATGAAAATCCTAGTTGGATGGATTTCTAGTGGGTGATTGAATTCTTATAGTCTTATTTACCATCGTCAGGTACATCCATTATTGGAATTATAATAAACTATAAGTGAGCAACTCCTTGCCCATCACATCTCATGTGAGGTTCAATCATTTATCTAGCCCCTAATACTCAAAATCTCAGGCACATCCATTATTGACTCATCTTGCATTAGTTAAGTTAATCCCATTAAGCCAGTAAACATGCAAATAGTTTTAATATCCTCAGACACATCCATTAATGGCCATCAACTTATTTACATATTTACAACACTCATGCTTAACAGTTATTCTTAAAAAAATCTCTTAAATTAAATGCATCACATACATTACTTTAATTATACCATTTCCAACTTAATTATTTGTTTGGAAGATTTAGTGGTCGACTTAATTACTATTATGGTCTCACTTTGCACATTATCCAATTAGCATGCATATATCATATACTTGCATACATTCCCATGCATCTCACGCATACATGGATAAATAATAAATATGGTATGATCATCTCACGCATTTATCATAACTCATTATAGAAATGTCCAATTGACCTGAATTTTATGTCAATGGAAAGCTTAGACAATTTAGGACAACTTTCATGAGAACACAACCCCAAATTTTGTCTAGAACTTAATGAAATTGCCCACCAAAGTCAGGACACCAAAACTGCCACAATGGATTCCTCCTAGAAATTCTGGGTACTGCCCTATCTGGTCAGTTATGGTATTTAGGCCATAACTTGATCTACAAAACTCCAATTGGAGTGATTCAAAATGGGGATTAAATAAGACACTTAAAGGAACAACTTTCATGAAGAAAGTTTTGCCAAATGTTTGCTGTAGCAAGGTCCAATGGAACAGTGAATTTGGACCTCAAATTATGAGAATTTGAAATAAAACCTAAGAGATTAGGAATTGAGTTTGGCAATCAATGCCAACAAAAATAAAATGCAAAATGTGGTATTTTGGTAAACTTAGGCTCTACAAATTTATTATAAATAAAAAAGTCAACTTTTGAATGGAGATGGTCAAAAGAATAGTAACCACTAAATTATGTGAAGTAGAAAAACAAACTATAAGAACCATTGTAGTTATTAATATAGGATATGGTAGGTAAATTGTGAATGGTAAAGTTGAGTGACCCCAATGATATAAGAAAGGGTATAATAAATTAGAAAGCTATGGTAATGGATAATATATAGAAAATGTAAATAGTTGATTTAAATTTTTTAATTTGAGTGACATTAGGATTTAAGGAAAATTTAGCTAAATTTGAAATCCATGAAATATTCATGGATTACTTGAAATATGAAAGATAATTCACCTAAATCATGAGGAATAGATAGTTAGGGCTTATATTCCCATTACAAATAGAATTCATGATACATTAGTAATACAATTGAAAATATGAAATCGTAATTAGCATAAGTGAATTGTCAAATGTATAAATGAAATGAAGTCAATATGAGGAATTATGTTTCATTGTAATTAGAACAATAATAATATCCTACCCAATAAGTGGTACATGAGAGGAATTAAGGTGAATTATAAATACTTGTTCTCATCATGAGGAAAAAGAGAAGTTAAAATTAATACATAAATAAGTTGTATCTCAACTACATTGCTAGGGAAAATTTAATTTTCAGTTCTTGACCTCATAATATATTCATAATACAACTGGCAATATAAAATGTGAATTATATATATATATATGGACCGTTAAATGTGAAAATGAGGCGAAATTATCACTAGGGCTTATGTCTCTTTTGTAACGAGAAATTAATACCTTACATAATTAATGGCATATGAGAAACAAAAAAAAAAATTTTGAGTACAATGGTACATGAGAACCATTGTTGTGAATTGTGATCAAAATGAAGGATAAAATGAATGTATAAATTTTGAGAAATGCATAAATTATGCATAATTGTGATTCAGAAAATTTATGTTCCCACTAGGAACAGAATTAAGTGATATAAATTGTAATTAAAACTTATAACGAATTAATGATATACTAATACATATTAACACTTAATGGTACTTATGTACTCATGTATCACCTAAACATGCGTGTCAGATTAGATAGATTGGCATGCCAATAGGTTATTGTTTTAGCAGTACTGCGTAAGGCTTTATGCCTGTATTCATGGCTTTATGCCCGTACTCATGGCTTTATGCCCACACTCATGACTTTTATGCCTAATTATATGCTATCGTGGCTTTTTAGCCATATTGACTGCATACGTGGTTGACGTTCCGCGTCCCATGGTATGACGGCCTGAGGCACCGCGGTGTCCAGTGCCAACGACCTGTTATCCAGTGTAGTCAGCCTGTCATAGGTTACTTGGGCAGTGAAATTTATTAAAACAAGTTAAAAATATTAGAAATTAAATAAATGAGTAAGAGGACCTAAAATAAATTAGATTAGTTATTTAGCAGAAAGAATTGAAATGAACTGGACTTATGTTAAAAATTTATCTTTTATGAAATGACTCTGAGAGCCTTGGTTGTTATGAAATAATCAAAGATAACTTAGAAAGTATTGAATTAAATGATACAAAAGATTAGTAATAGAATTATAATTTAAATAAATGTTACAATGAACTATGTTTTATTTCCATTTGTATTTTGTATATTATTTTCTTTGTTATATTATTGCACCACTAAGCAGAAATGCTTAGCGCGATGGATTTTTTTCCTTTGCGCAGGTACTGAAGCTAAAACCCAGTGGACAGTTGACTAGGATTTTTGGAGTCCAGATCTACAGAAGTGTCAGAAGTGTTCAAGTTGTCAACTCCTCAGCAATGCATGTAGATAGGGCCCATGAATTGTATGTTTTAATATAACTTATGAAATTGTAATTAATTTGTATATCATGTAAAGTATGAACTTTATGTAATTAGTTGTAAATCATATAAATTAATAGAAATATGAGAATTTTGATATGTGAATGGAGTATGAATGAAAGTGGATGGAAATGAATGTGAGATTTGAGATACATGGATGATATTGAAATATGAGATGATTATGAGATTTTATTTTAAAAATATTATTGAATTCTAAGCAGGTGAATAGTGAAATACGCCAATGTAAAATAAAATAGGGGAAACTCTACTGTTTCTCCATAGAAAAATAATTGATATTAAAAGATAATAACTTGAAAATGATTAAAGGAATAAAGTAAGATAAGATAGGGTGCTCCGGCACCAAATGTAGCACACCTCGCTCGGCTACACTGTAGTCGAGTAAGAGGTGTTAAAGATAGCTTCCTTTGCTATCGCAGATAAGGGCAAGGAAAAATCAGCAGGGTGAGCTACTGTTGATAAGACTACACTGACTTTTTGTACGGGTATTTATTTATACCCTTGTAGCTTAATTTTGATGTAAAAATAGAATGTACATATGTATTAATGTAAATTGAGCAGTTGTACAGTACTTTTGTAATAATATTATTTTTGAGATTTTATGTTTGTAAATTCAATTGTGAATGTACATTTAAATATTTTAAATGCAATGTAAATGGGTTTATTTAATTATTTTGAAAATACTATGAATTGTAGAGATTGAGTGGATTTTTGTTTATTTGAGTTATTTGGTGGTTGACATTTGTTAAGTGAATTATTTGGAAGTACTTTTTACAGGTTAAAATTTTTTTATTTTTCTCAATTACAGTCGGCACTCTGTAGAAAATTTTACGAAAATTGAGAAAAATAGAAGTTATCAAACATTTTACTTAATTTTTAAACTTCAGTTAAAAGTTTTTAATTCCTACCAAAAATGCTCGCCACCTTTAAAAAGAGATAAAATTGTTTTAAAATCCCTTGTAATGTATTTAATGGCTTATCAGTAGGCGAAGTTTGGTAATTCATTAAGTATACTATGGGATCATGTTACGCCTTACAGAGGGGTAAGGTGTGACATGTTTTAGTGAGACATGTTACCCCAAAGAGTTCACCATCAGTTGGTAGAGGCAGAGGCAGAGGTAAGGGCAGTACACCTAGAAGTCAGAGTACTATGAATCAGCCAGAACTAAGTGAGGCTCCAGCTAGAGTATACACTATGCGGCTGAGGGAAGTGGATGAGACTTCTGACATTGTTGCTGGTACTTTCTCAATTTTTTAACTAAGATATATATATGTATTATTTGACCCAGGGTCTGCACACTTTTATGTTAGTGCCAGCATTGCTTGCCTTCCTGTTGTCCCTTGGATAAAAATCAATTTTGATATGTTAGTGACTAGTCTTTTTAGAATTAGTTTTGGAAGAGTTTGTTAGCGGAAGATATCTCCTAGAATACGATAAATTATTGAATATCGATAGATAAAAGAGTTATGGAAGTAAAAAATTGAACAGTTGGTTTAGATGTAACAAAGAAATGTTGTGAAAGTTAGCAAGATTGTTGACTAGAATGGTCAAAGGACCCATGATTAGATAAATAATTCTAATATGACCACAATGGTCAGTCTATAAGGAAACATGAATTGAAATATTAGACAGAACGATAGTAAGAGAAGATTAGTGTTATACAAACAAATTAAACATTGTATTAGATTGTTAAAAGTCTTACATAAACTTAAAGGAAATAAGATTATACGATTATATAGAAAGGAGAAAAACTAAGTTCTCACTCCATAGGATCGCACAAAGTCCTAGAAAGGGTGGATTCGTTAGCACACAGAATCGCTTACCTCTAAAAAGTGAAATGAATTTAAATTCAATATATAATGGGGAAATTCATAAAGATCTTAGCACATGAGGTGAAGCAGCTGAGAAATAAATGTATACATTTAGTTAAGGTGTTATGGACCATTATTCAAATTATGAAGGTACATGAAAATATATGAAAGACATGAGAAAACAAACGTATGACTATTTTTGGATGGATGTTGGGAAAAATTTCACGGATGAAATTTCTTTTAAGGGGGGGAGAATTGTAACACCCCTATATGTATAGCTATGTGTAATTTACTATTTCGGTGACGGGTGTCGGTCCGGACAATTAAGAGGATTAGAATTATGTTTAAGACATCTATAAAAGCCCTGAACAGAAATAAATAGTGATTACCAGATGGTAAAGTATAAATAAGAAAACAAAGCATAAAAAGTTAAATGAGCCGAGGGTCACAGCGATGGGTGACCTTCCCAGGAAGTGACTGCGAGGTTAGTCCTAACCCTAATTTTGAACGGGAAGTTGTAACACCAAAGTCCTAGGCAAATTGCAGAGCTAGCAAAAAATGTGAAAATCATAGAAAAAGTTTAAGAACCAGATCAAATAATTAGGTTAGGGTTCCGGAAGAAATACAGTATTATTAGTAAACCGGATCAAACCGGCGAAGGGCAAATTAGTCCATTCACTCTTAGAGGTGACTCACGACGTAACTATCCAATAAAATTTGAGAAATGAAAATTTTGAAATGTAGATTTAAATTAAAGAACCATGAAAAAATAAAGGAAAATGAAAATTGAATTATGACCTCATCAAGATGACATCATTTATGACATCAAAAAGTAATTTTAATTTTATTATATTTTTAACTAAGTTAATTTTTGAGATAAATACATAAAAATAACTAATTAAAAGAAAATTTATTTTGAGTCTTCTTCCTCCCCTTGGCCACCCCATCTCTCTCTCTTGTCTCTCTCTCTAATTTCCACCATGAAAGCTAAATTTCAAGCTTTCTAAACCCTAAATTCAACCCTAAATCACTTACTTCCCTTGAAGAAAAATTGTTATTGAGCCTTGAGAAGAAGATTGAAGAAGAAAGAAGAGGAGAAAATTGAGAAAGTAAGAGGTTGGGGAAGCTTTATTCAAGGTTAGTAATTAACCACTAAATTTTCCTTTAGAATTATGTTTATATGCATGAGTTAATCTAGAAATTGTGGAAAAATTAAATAAAATCAAGCATGGTGGACCATTAGAGAAATTCGGCCATGTTGGGATAAATAAGATTTGATGGAATTAGATGCAATTAAATATGCAAACAAGCTTGATTGAATGTGTAAAAGTTGAATATCTACTTTAATTGCATCAATTGAAACGTATGCCAAAATTAGGGTTCTTAACCCTTAGGTTTTTGGGGAGAAAATTTGAGAATTTAGTAAATTAATGCACTTTGACCTAAATGAGACTCAAAATAATTAATTGAGACAAATTAGGATGTGTTTGAATGGTTAGAAGTAAAACCAAATTCGGATAGGTAGGGGTCCAATTCTGGACAGCCTAACTTAGGTCCCTTTCAGGGACCAAAACTAAACTTCTGATAACCCAATTGGTGTGAGGCCAATTGGAAATGAAATTAGACACATAAAGACACAATTTTCATTCAGAGACCATTCCCAGAAAATGACATTTAGATAGTGAACAATTATGTCAAATTCGGATATTGTGCACTGCCACTGTACAAAAATGACCAAATGAACAGTGTTTGTTCATTTGGCCATAACTTGGGCTAGACAGGTTCAAATGACCTGATTTTTATGGCATTGGAAAGGTAAGATATAGCACTACAACTTTCATGCAGAACACCAACCCAAATTCTGCCCATAACCAGGTGAAATTGTCACCCAAACTTAGTTGTCCAAAACTGCTAGAACCAATAAAGTGCCCAGAAATTCTGGGTAACACCTATCCGGCTAGCCTTAGTAAAATGCCCATATCATGGGCTACAAAACTCCGAATGGAGTGATTAAAAAAGGGAATTAAAGATAAGACAATAAGGAATAACTTTGATGAAGAATACTTAGCCAAATTCCCACGGTAACTAGACCAATAGAACAGTGCAATATAGGGCACCAAAACTGAAAAATTAAATTTTATCTTAGGAGACTTAGAAATTGAAATGGCAACCAAGATCAACAAATTAGGCACTCAAAATGTGGTATATGGGTGTAATGAGAATTGGTATACCTATTTAGTGTGAAAAAGTCAACATTTTGACCCAATGTTAAATGAATAGTAACCACCATAATCAAGAACACAAAGAACTCAATTTATGGGATTATATAAGTAAAGTTTAAATGCAATTTTTAATTGTTGAAATTATGGTTAAACATAATTTGAATAAATATTAAAACATCTTAATTGTGTACTTTAGTGGAAAAAGGGCCTTCCGAGGAAAGGAATCGGCAGGAGTGATGTAACACCCTCACTGTAGCAATTCTGTATATTCTACTGTTTCGGTGACCAGTGTCGGTTCGAACAGCTAGAACGTCTGAAAAAATATTTAGACTAGAGTGAGGAGTCATAAATAACTCAAATATTAATAAGAAAAATTTTAGAAATAAAATACGACCAAGTTAAATGAGCCGATGCCCTAGCGATGGGTAACCCAGTGAGAAGTTACGGTCTTCGCAGCTAGGAGCCCCAAACCCGGGAGAAAATTCATAAAATAATTTTTAAGACTCCAGAGAAGAGTCATTGAGGTTTATATGGCATTAGAATGCCAAGAAAATGCTTAAAAAAATTTTTCAATCGGTACAGACAATTTTAGTCTATTAAGCCAAACGGAGGGCATTTTGGTCATTTTGTCTTCAGAGATTATTTTTGGCCAACTTGTCTAGTTAAGTAAATAATTATTATGATCTCAAATATGAATAAATATTGCTAAAAAATTTAATTGAAAATGAGTAGAGAAGAAAAGAAAAGGAAATGACAGAAAATACCTAATTATGACATCATATGATGTCATTTAAATTTCCTCCACCAATCACAATTTAGTAAACTCATTAAAAGAGATAAAAGAGACCAAAAATTGACAAACAATCTGCATCTTTAACCTTTGGGCAGCCAAAAATGTAGAGAGAGAGAGAGAAAGAGAGAGAGAAGAGGTTCCACCATTTTCAAGCTTAAAAGCTTGAATTTCTTCTCCATTTGTTCACCAAAATTGCCAAGTCCCTTCACAAAAATTTGATCTTTCACCTAGAAAAAGCTATTGGCAGCCAAAGAAGAAGAGATTAGGGAGGTTTAATCAAGGTTAAGTGAAGCTCAAAAAGGTTAGTGCCTATACTTACTTCCCTATCTTTTTAATCTTTGTTAGGAAGACAAATTAAATGAGAATTTGTTGTAAAATTGAACAAAACAATTATATTAAAGTGTGTATGAAAATTTTCAGCCATGAGTGAAGGATGAGATTTGTTGATTTGTATGACCTGAATTGTTTAGAAGTGGTTTATGATGAGATAACTTGAGTTAGATGTTGAACTATGTGTGTTGGATGAGTTAGATGACATGAAAGGTATGAAATGGACACTTTAGAAATTAGGGTTTGTGAAAAATTAGAGTTTTGCTTATGAAATGGTATATTAACCTTGTAATGGTCAATTAGTGACCATTTGAATGTGTGTAAGGAGGAATTGAAGTGAGTAAGAATGTTGGAGTTGAACTTAGGCATGCTGCCCTTGGTGACCTGCAGGACTGGTTGTGAGTCCAGCAGGTTTGGGTAGCGATAAATGGAGTTGTATAGGTTTAATTGGTGCAAGGCCAATTGGACATGAAACTAGACACATAATTGCACAACTTTGGTGAAGAAACCCTGCCCATAAAACCAAACCAAGTTGACCTAAAAATTACCCCAATCTGGGTGACCAACATGCTGACCCTGGAAAATGACTAAATAAATAGTGTTTGTTCAAATGGTAATAAATCAGTGTAGAAAAGTTCAATTGATCTGAAATTTTACCAGCAGAAAGATGAGACATAGCCCTACAACTTTCATGAAGTACACAAATCCAAATTCTGACCATAACCTAGTCAAATTGCCAACCAAACTTAGGTCACTAAATCTGGCAGAACCAAATTGCCTAGAAATTTTGGGTACAGGTCAATCTGGCCAGTTATGGTAAAATGACCATAACTTGAGTTACAAAACTCCAAATGGAGTGAATAAAAAAACAGAAATGTATCTAGACACAATAAGGAACAACTTTCATGAAGATAATTTTATCAAATTCCTACTGTACAAAAGACCAATGGAACAGCAAACCTAAGGTATGAAATCTGAAAATTTTGAATAACATAAGATAAGCTTTGAAATGGTATTGGACATCAATACCAACAAAAATAAAATGCAAAATGTGGTATCTTGGTGAATTTAGGTTCAATAAATTTATTATGTATAAAAAAGTCAACAATTTGAGAGAATAGTAAGGTGAATAGTAATACAAAGACACAAAGTGTAAGAACTAAATTGGTAGAGGAAATTAAGGCATGAAATTTGGAATCCATGAAATGTTCATGGATTACTTGGAGTAGGTAATTGAGATTTATACTTCCAACACCAGTGGAATTCATAATATATTAGCAAAACAACTTGAAGTATGAAATGTTCTTTACATGAATGGATTGTTGAATGTATAAATGAGATAAAAGTGCCATTTGGGATTTAAGTTCCCATCAAGAGAGAAAGGAAAAATGTTTTGAATACAATGATACATGTGAACCATTGTTTAAAATTGTGATCAATATGAATAACATAATGAATAAATACATGAACCATATTAATGTATGAATGAGACATTAGTTCTCATTATTGTAGAAAGGAAAAGTACTTTGAGTATAATGGTATAAAAGGATAATTGATGTGAATTGTGATCATATAAATGATCAAATGAATGTATAAATTATAATTGAAATTTATCATGAAATAATGAAGTCATAAAACACAATATATTAATATTTAATGTCACACCTTACCCCTCTGTAAGGCATAACATGATCCCGTAGAATACTTAATGAACTACCGAACTTCACCTACCGATAACTCATTAAGTACCCTACAAGGGATTTTAAAATAATTTTCTTCTTTTTGATAAGTGGTGAGCATTTCTAATAAATATTTAAAACACGTAATTAAGTTGAAAGCTAGTTGGAAATTTTGGCCCATTTTATTTTTCCGCAAATTTTATAAAAATTTTGACAGAGTTTCCTCTATATTTTAAGAAAACAGTTCTTCAAATACCTGTAAAAAACACTTCTAAAAGTTTTTCTCAACCACTACTTCGGTTTCACAATCAAACTCAATCAATTTCACAATCATTTCAATAAATTTCTCAAGTTCAAAATTCAATAGTCCTCAAGGTACAGTCAATCAATTTCATACATTCATATTTCTTTAAAGATAAACAATTTATGTATACATCATACAAAAATTTACATTAAGAAAATCCAAACTAAAGTTTATTGCAAATTTTATACAGATTTTGTACAAGCTGCTCAAAACCCATCTTCACATGTCCATACATTTCTGTGCATTACATACATCAAAATAAATATTTACGATCAGGATATAAATTATACCCGATAGCTTCAAAGCAGAACGATCCTCAATCCTCGCAGACTCGATCACGCTTCCTCTAGTTTCTGTATCTGCGACAACAATAGAAGCTATCGCTGAGTACTAGGACTCAGTGGTGCACAACATACTAAAATAATCTTTATGCAAAACTTAAATCACATTTATTCAAAAATTTGACTAAACATGAGCATTAAACACAAAACATAAATTATGAGATTTTAATGCAAACCAGGTTCATTTGAAAGTATCAAAGCACATTTCATAAAACCCACAGTTAGATCATGCCATTCGAAACAAATAGAATCTCAATAGCCAGAAGCTAAAGAGAAATCACATCACAAGGCTAGCTAGCTCAAATATATGGATATCCATTCACATCCTCTTCTACTGGCACACCTCAACACTTCTCCAGAGAAGGAATCAAAATTTGAAACTAATTAGCCCCACTAGTCATGCTAGTGAGGTGTTCAAATATATGGTCATGACACTGTGGTTTCAAAACTTATCTTAACAATTTGCTAAACATTGTCATTTCAAATATACACAGTAACTTTCACAATTTAAATCAAAACATCATAAATAAGGTCACAATACTTTCAACAATTCAAAGCAACAGTAAAATGTATATTTCATTCATTTAATCAATGAATTTTTAAAGCATAGTGATGTTGTGCACAAATCTCAAACGAGTCGCCTCTTGGCCTCGACTCGGTTCCTCGGGTTCCTTCCCGGTATTCTTTTCAACTGAAACACACAATTTTATAATGTTTCAGTACTAGAACTTAACATAAATCCAAAATAAATTTAGCTTCACAATTACTTAGCTCTAACGTGCTAAATTCGATGTTCTTTAAATTTTGTGTTTCGGGTTACTATTCACTGCACTATTCAAGTCAAATAGTTGACTTTCTAAGGCTTAATTGGTATGGGAACTCCAACTTCACCCACATTCCACATTTTGGTCATTAAACTTGTTGGTTTTGGTCATTTTCTCAAAGCTTAGGTCATTTTGGCAAAATTGCCAATTTTCAGTTTTGGTGCTCCGAAGTTGCACTGTTCCATTGGTCGATCTACTTTTGGAATTTGACAAAACTTCCTTCATAGAAAATGTTCCTTATCGTCTAAAGTGTATTTTCATTTTTGGATCACCTCAATCGGAGTTTTGTAGCACAAGTTATGGCCAAAATACAATTACTGTTCACGTGCAGTGTTCATTCTGAGATTTTGGGTTCTCACAGATTTTGATCCAACTTCATTCAGTAATTTGGTCAAGTTAAGTTCATAATTTGGTCTACCTTTCTTCATATGAAATTTTCTAATATGTCTTATGTTTCCATCGGTTCAAGAATCACCTAAATCTGAGTTTTCTAGAGGGAGTTATAGCCATTGGAACTTTACTTCTCAATGGCAATTCTGCAGAGTTGCAGGTTTGGTAACTGAACTTTGCTCAATAATTTGAATGGGTTAATGGCCTAATTTGGGTTTGTGTTCTTCATGAAAGTTTCAAGTCTGTATCTTATCTAATTTCTGGAAAAATTTCAGGTCAATTTGACCTGTTTAGCTAGACTTATGACCAAATGAACAGTTACTGTTTATTTGGTCAGTTTGGTGCAGTGGCAGCCTGCTCTCATTTCATTTTGGTCAATTGTTTCACTAAGTTTTGGTCAGTTTTTGGGCATGGTTTCTTAATGAAAATTGTGCCATTTCATGTCTATTTTCATTCCCAATTGGTGGCATATCAATTGGACTTGTAAAATTTGAGTTTTGGTCCTTCAAAGTTGGCTTGGTCATGCTGCCAGCAGCATGACCAATGGCCCTACGAATTTGGCTTCCATTCTAACAATTCCCACACATTTCCTTTGGTCATTATTGACCATTTTTCATCTCACAATAGACCAAAGTCATCATTTAAGCATTTCTCCAAAATTTGGTTCACAAACCCTAGCATTCAAACCCTAATCTCACTAACTCTTGCATTTAACCATTTCAATGCCTTTAACTATCATCACTTAACTCATTAAGGTTCATATTCCTATCCAAGTCAATCAAGCCATGCAAATTACACTCTTCACAATGCTGGCCGAAATTCCCTCTCTTCCTAATCATGCAATATTTTTCAATTTCTTCATATAATCTCATTCATTTCTACCCTAAATCCATCATATATATACTAAAAAGAAAAGTTGGATTAGCTTACCTTAAGTGAGCAGAATTTGTCTATCCAATTCTTCAACTTTGCTTGATTTATTTACTCCCAACCTTCTTATCAAAGTTCAAATACAAGTTTTAGTTATGGGATGTAAAGATTTCATGGCAAGATTTAGGGTTTAAAGGAAGCTTTAGATGGCTTCAATGGAGGTTTCATTCATGGGGGAAGCAAGGGAGGGTTTCGGCTGGTTTGGGTTGGGAGAGAAGATGAGGGTAATTTTGTAACACCCCTAAGTTCGGTAGTGCGTTCTGCTGTTCCGGTGACCAGTGCTGTCCGGACAGCTAGGATGCCTAGAACTACACTTCAATATGAGTGAGGAGACATAAAATAATGAAATACAAGAAAAGAAAATATAAGAAAAACAAAGGAAAAATAATAGCAAAGAAATGTGATCAAGTTAAGCGAGCCGGGAAACCTAGCGATGGGTGACCGCACCGGGAAGTCACGGCGTGGACCGTTGACTAGCCCTGGATCATGGGAACCACGGAAAACATTTTTAGGACTTAAATAGACCCTTATTGAAGAATAAATATCATTAGAAATATCAAGGAGAAATTAAATAATTAGTACAAAGAAAAGTGAGAAATCGAAAAATAGACAAAACCCGGTGTTACCGAAAAATCGGGAATGCAACCCGAACAAGGGCATTATGGTCATTTGACATCCCGAATTGTCTTTTGACCTAAATTTCCACTAAAAATAAATAATATTACACTTAGAAAATAAAATGAAAAAATTAATTTAGTGGTACCTAAAGTAAATAGCTAAAATCATGGGTTAATGTGGGAAAAATGAGAATTAAGCTTATAAAATGGTTTAATTAATGTGAGTGGACCACTAAGAAATATAAAATGGATTAAGTGGAAAAATTGGGTAGCACTTAAAAGCTTCATCTTCAACCTCACGTCTCACCATTGCCAAAGTGAAGAAATTCTCCAAAAAAGCTCCCATGGCCGCCCACCTTCAAACCTTCACAACCCCATGATCAAGCCTCCTTTTCCCACACCTTTCTTCATTAAAGATTGTCTACACATCACAAGGAAGAGTTTGATACCAAATTTAAGAAGTTTAATCAAGGTTTGGCAAGTTCCAACCATAAGGTAAGTTTACATTTTTGAAGATTTCTTTATTAAACTTTGTGTACATGTTATGGGTGTTGGTTTTGTGAAGGAAATTTTTTAATTTGAAGAGTTATTGAGATATCCATTTTTGGGCAGCCATGTAGTCATGTATTTGATGAAATAATTGTGCATATATTTGACGAGAAATGATGTTGGTTATGGTGATTTAATATCCTAGTAAAATAATTCATATGTATATGGTGATTTTTGCACTTGGATGGGAATTGATGAATTGTAGGACACTTTGGTGTTGAAGAACATTTTCGACAGCCTTGGGACACTTGAATAAATGTGTGTGTTCATGAAGGTGTTGGCAGAATATTGACATAGAAGTTTGATGGATATGTATATAGATTGATTGTGTAAAGTGTATGTAAGATTTGTAATGGTGAGGTGTGTATGTGATTGTACTTAGAACTTGTAAATTTGAGTGTTAATTGGTGTATTGAGGATAATTGTAATCTTCCCAAAGTGATGTTAATGTAAAGTGGAATATGGTTTTGGTAATGAACCAAAACAGAAATGGTAAGGGGAAGTGCACATATAGTAATGAAGTGTGTAATTGATGTATGTTAAGTAAGGTAGTTAAGGGCAGTGTACATTTTAGCCAATAAGTTTAAATGTGTAACCTCAATTGGTATAAAACCAATTGGAGGTGAAACTAGGCACAAAATGTGCCAACTTTCATTGAGAAAACATACCAAAATTCTGCTTGCAAGGTGACCTAAGAAAATGACCAATTCGGATTAGGTGCAATTAGGACCTGAAAAATGACCAATTGGGCAGCAGTGAGTGTTTAGGCCATAACTCACTCAAAACAGGTCCAATTGACCTGAAATTTTAACCATGAATAGTTAAGACCCATACCTACAAGTCTTATGAAGACACAAAAGCCCAGAAATGACCATAAGCAAGTCAAAAAGCTTGCACAAGTTCGGGTCCAAAAACTGGCCGAACCAAAGTTGACCAAATTGACCTAAAATTGACCTAATTTGATATTAATTGACCAGCAATAGTATAATGACCATAACTTGGTCTACTTAACTCGGATTGACCTAAAATTTTGCCCCGCGTGCAATAAGACATAGATCTACAAGTTTTTAGTTTTGACCGAAACCCGAAAATCGAGGGAACTAGGTCGTCCGGTTAGGTCAATCTAGTATCCCGGAATCCAGCAAATTGCAAGAAAATGCACTAAACAAGGAAATGAGTTTGGTAAAACGTACCAACCCTAAAACCCTATCGAATGTGACATATTAAGGACACCAAAACCTAATTTACCTTAAACGCATCGAGGGTCGATATATTAGGTAATTGAGCAAATAATAGCCTTCAGTGAATTACTTATCGAACATTATCGTTAGAGACAGTTTAATTTAGTACTGAAACACTTCAAATTGTGTTTCTCAGTTACCAAAGACTCAGGAAAAGGGAAGGAAACATTGAGTCCAGACCAGGAGACAATTATCAGAGGTTTGTGCACAACTAGTTTTTAACTAATTTTGTTTTGAATATTTCATATGATTAAATGACATATTTTTCTTATGTATTATGTTTAACAAGCATTGGATTTAATTCAATGATTATTGAAATTGTTATAGTATGTATGAATTTAGCTTTGTGAAATGGTATTTCCACAAGTATTAAGCATTGTTATGGATTGAATAAATTATGTTTTGGAAAATTGTGATAGAACATGTTTTGAATTGTGATGGTAATTTTCATGGAAAAATGCAAATTTATGATTTGAATTGTGATGAGCATAAAAATTATTGGATATTGGATTTGACTTTGAATTGAATTATATTGTGATTTATGCTCACTAAAAGGATTGTGATATTGTTTTATATCTCACTATAGATGCTTGACTAGGTTATTACCCGTCTCTCTCATTTGTTGAGAAGACAATGGAATTAGTTGTGTTTTGATTACCATGGTACGTGCACAGGCTTAGATTTTCCTCTGATTTGAGGTTAGATCTAAGTTTATTTTATCGTTATGGCCCTTGCGGAAGATTCATTATTGTGATGGTACTGTGCACGATGATTCGACCTCCCTGACCATAGGGAGTTAGAATCTGATTCGACCTCCCCAACCATAGGGAGTTAGAATCACATCGAATATGGCCCTTTCAGATTAGTCTTGCATATTAGTGAGATAAAGATTGATTTTTGAGATACAGAATGGCTTTTGAATGGTAAGAAATTGTGATTTCAATTATGGTTTATGTATAATTGATTTTGTTGAATTACTTAAATGGTTAGTCATGATTTGATAAATTGAATTTTGTGATCAAAGTCATTTATACAAATGATTTACATTATTGGCAACGAATATTTTGAGTTTTGAAATTTGATGAGTATTCAGATTCTCAATTTATTTACTGTAAATTTTGTCAATGTATATTGTACTATGTTTTAAATTATAGTTGTGCACCACTGAGTTCACCACTCAGTGATAGCTTTGTATGCTGTCGCAGGTAATAAGAGCATAGAGCAGTAAGTAAATTTCCTTGAAGATATATTCAGATCAGCTCCAGGTATATCATAGGTATACTCATGTGCATAGGTTTTGATGTATGCATGTAATAATATGTATGTAAATTATTTGAGCAGTTGTATAGAAACTCTTGTAAAATATTTTGGTATGTAATTAAATGTAAATTATTGTAAATGTAAATTTGAGATTTCATTTACTTGAATAGTTTTGTATTATATTTCTTCTATCTCAGTCTTTGAAAAATCATCATGATTTGAGTTGAGAAAAATGTTGTGTTGAGAAATATGTTGGAGTTGAGATTTGCAAATACATGTTGAAGTGCTTTTTACAGGTTTTCTGAAGAACTGTTTTATCCAAAATACAGAGGGCACTCTGCCAAAATTTTGACAGAAATTCCAAATAATTCAAATGTGTCAATTCTATCACTTCAGTTCAAAAAGGTTTTAACACCTGTAAATAGTGCTCACCACTGTAAAAGAAGTAAGAAAAGTTTTAAAAATCCCTTGTAGTGTATTTAATGGGTTATCAGTAGACGGAGTTGGTAATTCATTAGGTATACTACGGGATCATGTTATGCCTTACAGAGGGGTAGGGTGTGACAAATTTTTTTTTTCTTTGTTTTATTTTTGTCTTACTCAATGGATATTTAACTTGGTCAACTTTGGTAGGCAATTAAAAATCAATTGTGACATCATTTTGATGTCATAAAGTAATGTAATTAGCTTTTTTTTTCTTTTTTTTTTTATTTATCTATTAGTTCTTTAATTTAATTCCCGATTCTGAAATTTTCTTTTCTCCAATTTTATTTGACAGTTAGGTCAGGAGTCAGCTCTCAGGGTCAATTGACCAAATTGCCCCTCGTCGGTCCATCCCGGTTTGCAAATAATCCAATATTTCTTCTGGCTCCCTGACCTAATTATTTGACTGACTTAACAGTTCTTTTTTGTGATTTTCTCTTTTCCACTGTGTTCATAAGGGTCCTAAGGACCGCAGTGTCACTTTTTACGGTTCGAAATTTGAGTTTAAAATGACTTCGCAGTCATTCCCGAGAAGGTCACCCATCGCTATGACTCTCGGCTCATTTAACTTCTTCTGTTCTGTTTTTCTTATTTATAGTTAACTAGTTAAACATTACTAATTATTTGTGTTTATGGCTTCTCAAATTATCTTAAGTGTGGTTCTAATCCCCTTAATTGTCCGGACCGACACCGGTCACTGGAACAGCGAAATCTACTAGGCTATACAAACGGGGGTGTTACAATTCTCCCCACCTTAAAATAAATTTCGTCTCGAAATTTTACCTGGTACTAATCTCTGAACAGCTGTGGGTGCTGTCTCCTCATGTCCTCTTCTCGTTCCCAAGTAGCCTCCTGGCCCGAATGATGGTTCCACAGCACTTTTACCAAAGGTATCTGCTTGTTTCGTAGCTGTTTCACCTCATAAGCCAGAATCTCTATGGGTTCTTCTTCATATGTGAGGTCTGGATTTACTTCAATTTCCTCTACTGGTAGTACATGAGATGGGTCTGATCGATACCTCGTCAACATAGACACATGGAAGACATTATGTATCTTCTCCAACTCTGGAGGTAGTGCCAACCGATATGCCAAAGGACCCACTCTCTCCAGAACCTTATATGGCCCAATGAAACGAGGACTCAGTTTCCCCTTTCTGCCGAATCTCATAATTCTCTTCCAAGGAGAAACTTTGAGGAAAACTTTCTCACCCACTGCATACTCAATATCCCTTCTCTTCAGATCAATGTAGGACTTCTGACGGTCTGATGCAGCTTTAAGTCGATCTCTGATCACCCTGATTTTCTCTTCAGTCTGTTGAACAATTTCGGATCCGATCATCTTTCTTTCACCCACGTCATCCCAACACAACGGGGTTCTACATTTCCTGCCATACAAAGTTTCATATGGAGGCATCCCAATGCTTGATTGGTAGCTGTTGTTGTAAGCAAACTCAATCAAGGGCAAGTGTGTATCCCAACTACCCTCAAACTCAATCACATAAGCCCGTAGCATGTCCTCCAAGATCTGAATTACCCTCTCGGTGATCGCCATGCATGCGTGAGTGGAATGCCGTACTGAAGTTCAATCTAGTTCCTAGGGCTCTCTGAAGACTACCCCAGAATCTAGAAGTGAACCTAGGATCTCTGTCTGACACGATGGATACTGGCACTCCATGCTGTCTCACAATCTCATCAATGTATAACTTGGCCAATCTTTCTAAACTGTAGTCCATCCGAACTGGCAGAAAATGAGCAGATTTAGTCAGTCTGTCAACAATAACCCAAACTGCATCATGACTCTTCTGTGTCCTCGGAAGTCCCATCACAAAATCCATCGTTATTCTCTCCCATTTCCACTGCATCGCGGTAGTGGATGTAACAACCCAGCGGGTACTTGATGCTCTGCCTTTACTTGCTGACAAGTTAGGCATTTGGATATAAACTCTACCACATTCCTTTTCATACCCATCCACCAGTAATGCTCCTTTAGCCCTCTATACATTTTTGTGCCACCAGGGTGCATGGCAAAAGGAGACTCATGTGCTTCCTTCAAAATGATCTTCCTCAATTCAACATCATTAGGAACACATATTCTCGCTCGGTATAGCAAGAGACCATCATCTCCGATTGAGAATTCGGTTTCTTGCCTGCCGACTTCTTCCAACGACCGATACTTCGATCATTACGAGTAGCCATTCGACCGATCAATCAACACTGGCTGTACATGCCATGCAACTGCTGTCTGCCCATCATCATTAATCTCTAAGCTGGCATGCAATGATCTCAACTCATGTACCAAAGACAAAGGAGTAACCCGTAGACTTGCCATAGTCTTGCGACTTAAGGCGTCAGCCACAACATTAGCTTTCCCTGGCTGATAGTCTATCAGACAATCATAGTCTTTTATTAACTCTAACCATCTCCTCTGTCTCAAATTCAGCTCTTTCTAGGTGCCCAAATACTTCAAACTCTTATGATATGTATAAATGTAACACTTTTCCCCATACAAATAATGTCTCCAGATCTTAAGAGCAAACACTATAGCTGCAAGCTCCAAATCATGTGTTGGATAGTTCCTCTCATGCGGTTTCAGCTGGCATGATGCATAGGCAATGACATTTCGATCTTGCATCAACACACAACCTAACCCATTATGAGAAGCATCGTCAGAATCGTATATTCTTTACCCGTAGGTAAAGTCAGATCGGAGCTTGACCAAACATTTCTTCAATTCATCAAAACTCTGCTGGCATTTATCTGTCCACTGAAATTTTTCATCTTTTCTAAGCAGCTTGGTCAATGGAGATGCCAACATGGAGAATCCCTTCACAAATCTACGGTAGTATCCAGCTAAACCTAGAAAACTACGAATTTCTGTGACATTTCTGGGTGGCCTCCAATTAAGGACAGCTTCAATTTTGCTAGGATCTACCTTAATACCCTCTTCTGATACTACATGCCCCAAAAAGGATATCTCCTTCAGCCAAAATTCACACTTCGACAATTTAGCATATAGCTATTTCTCTCTCAAAGTCTGCAGTACAATCCGCAGATGTCTATCATGCTCTTCTACATTCCTCGAATAGACCAATATATCATCAATAAATACCACAACAAACTAGTCGAGGTATGGTCTGAAGATAGCGTTCATCAGATCCATAAAAGTAGCCGGAGCATTAGTTAACCCGAATGGCATGACTAGGAATTCATAATGGCCATAGCGGGTTCTGAAGGCAGTTTTAGGAATACTTTACTCTTGTACCTTCAGCTGATAATAACCTGATCTCAGGTCAATTTTGGAGAACACAGCTGCACCCCTTAACTGATCAAACAAGTCATCAATGCGGGGCAATGGATATCTATTCTTTATTGTCACCTTATTCAACTGCCGATAATCAATACACAAGCGGAGAGTGTCATCTTTCTTCTTTACAAACAATACTGGCGCTCCCCAAGGTGACACACTAGGGCGAATGAAGCCCTTGTCAAGCAACTCTTGCAACTACACTTTCAACTCTTTCAATTTTGCAGGTGCCATTCTATATGGCATTATGGAGATTGGGTCCACACCAAGCATAACATCAATTTCAAACTGCACCTCTCTTTCTGGAGGTAATCCTGGCAATTCATCAGGAAATACATCCGAAAAGTCACATCTGAGGGGATGTCCTTGATCTTTGGACTCCCCACTTGGGTGTCTATTACATGTGCCAAGTATGCTTCACACCCCTTTCTGATCATTCTTCTGGCTAGTGCAGCCGAAATGATGTTTGATGGCAATAAATGGCTCTCCCCGTGTATTACCACATCACCGTACAGAGGGAGACCAAAAGTGACTGTCTTCAATCAACAGTCAATCATGGCGTGATGCCTGGCTAACCAATCCATGCCCAAGATGATATCATACTCTCTTAAGGGCATTTCAATCAAGTCTGATAGGAAAACATGTCCTTGGATCACCCAAGGACAGTCTCTATAAATTCTGTTGACCCGGACCTCTTGTCCTAACGGACTAGTTACTAGCACTTCAAAACCCATTTGCACACATGGAACAGCAAGTGAACTGACTATGCTAGCACTAACATATGAATGGGTTGAACCCGGATCAAACAACACAAATACTTCTTGATCAGAGATAGAGAATGTACCAGCTACCACATCAAAAGTCTCAGCCTCTTCTCATTGTCTCATTATGTAGACTCTGGCTGAAGCACTTCCTTGTGCTGATTGACCAATCGTACTCGATCGTCAAGCAGTGCCTCTACCTCTGCCTCTTCCTCTGCCAAATGACTGTGAACCTCTGGGAGCAGGACTCTGAATAGATCCCTCGGCAGTAGTAGGAGCTGGACCATATCTCGGAGCACTAGTACAATCTTTAGCCATATGGCCCTTGCCTCCGCAGTTAAAGCAGGCTCCAGTGGCCCAATAACACTCCCCCCTATGAATCTTGCCACAAGTCTCACAGGGGCGGGCAGAATGTGAACCCTCGCCGATCACGATCGGACCTAGGGGTCTCGCCTGCAGAATCGGCCCCTACCAAATCTTCCACCTCGACCCCTGCTGGGTCCACTAAACTTCTTTTTCTTTCCAGAGGTAGCACCAGAACTCTGCTCAACTGATTTCTCCCCCTTGTCTTTTTCTAATTTCTAGGCTTTTTCCTTCACTGGGGTTGCTTCTGCTTCAACTCTCTCCAGTTCAAGTGCTTGAGACATAAGCTCTGAGAAGTTGCTGTGTCGAAATCCCACAACTTGCATCCTTATGCTGGGCTTCAAACCCGTCTCAAATCTCTTGCACCTTGCCTTATTGGTAGTAAGGAGACTCCCCGCATAGTGACTTAGGTGGAAGAACTCCCTCTCATACTCTGCCACTGATCGATTCCCTTGTTTCAAACTCAAAAATTCTTGCAGTTTCTGATCAACATATGCATCTGGGATGTATTTCTGTCTGAACTCTCTGATGAAATCATCCCAGGTCAGCACTGGTGGTTTAGCCAAGCTGTGGGGGATGGTCTTCTACCAGTCATACGCATCTCCTTGCAATAGCGACACAGAGTATTCAAATTTCAGCTCATCTGGGCAGTGCAGCTTCTTAAATACGCTGTCCATTCTTTCAAGCCATTGCTCTGCCTCTAAAGGGTCCACTGTACCCTTAAATTCTGCAGCCCCATACTTCAGTAATTTATCATATTGTCTGGCTGGAGGCAGTGGTTGTGCCACAGGTGGTTGGGGTGGAGCTTGAGTAGGCATATGCCCAGCCATTTGTTGAAACATCGCAACCATCATTCAGCGAATGCAGGTGAAATCGCGGCATTTGTGGGGTGTGCCTTGACCCACTGACATTCTGCAAAGCTGGGGCTTCCCCTTGTGCCTCAGCTTCAACAGACTGCTCAACTGAGCGATCCCCTTCTTCCATTTTAGGCTGAAGTTAGGATATCTCCTGAACAAGTAACACAAGGAGATTTCCCTCCGTTAGTTCATATTCATGATGTAATGCACTATATGTAACAATTATGGACATTGAGCAGTTGTACTTAACAAAGAAATACGCAAATTTATATGTTAAAACATACTTCAAAAATTTGCTCTGATACCACTAAAACATGTCACACCTTACCCCTCTATAAGGCATAATATGATCCCGTAAAATACCTAATGAACTACCGAACTTCACCTACCGATAACTCATTAAGTATCCTATAAGGGATTTTAAAACAATTTTCTTCTTTTTGATAAGTGGTGAGCATTTCTAATAAATATTTAAAACATGTAATTAAGTTGAAAGCTAGTTGGAAATTTTAGCCCATTTTATTTTTCCGCAAATTTTATAAAAATTTTGACAGAGTTTCCTCTATATTTTGAGAAAACAGTTCGTCAAATACCTGTAAAAAGCACTTCTAAAAGTTTTTCTCAACCACTACTTCGGTTTCACAATCAAACTCAATCAATTTCACAATCATTTCAATAAATTTCTCAAGTTCAAAATTCAATAGTCCTCAAGGTACAGTCAATCAATTTCATACATTCATATTTCTTTAAAGATAAACAATTTATGTATACATCATACAAAAATTTACATTAAGAAAATCCAAACTAAAGTTTATTATAAATTTTATACAGATTTTGTACAAGCTGCTCAAAACCCATCTTCACATGTCCATACATTTCTGTGCATTACATACATCAAAATAAATATTTACGATCAGGGTATAAATTATACCCGATAGCTTCAAAGCAGAACGATCCTCAATCCTCAGTAGCTCAGTCTGCTACTCCTCTAGTCCTCAGATCTGACAAGAATAGAAGCTATCGCTGAGTACTAGGACTCAGTGGTGCACAACATACTAAAATAATCTTTATGCAAAACTTAAATCACATTTATTCAAAAATTTGACTAAACATGAGCATTAAACACAAAACATAAATTATGAGATTTTAATGCAAACCAGGTTCATTTCAAAGTATCAAAACGCATTTCATAAAACCCACAGTTAGATCATGCCATTCGAAATAAATTGAATCTCAATAGCCAGAGGCTAAAGAGAAATCATATCACAAGGCTAGCTAGCTCAAATATATGGATATGCATTCACATCCTCTTCTACTAGCACACCTCAACACTTCTCCAGAGAAGGAATCAAAATTCGAAACTAATTACCCCCACTAGTCATGCTAGTGAGGTGTTCAAATATATGGTCATGACACTGTGGTTTCAAAACTTATCTTAACAATTTGCTAAACATTGTCATTTCAAATATACACAGTAACTTTCACAATTTAAATCAAAACATCATAAATAAGGTCACAATACTTTCAACAATTCAAAGCAACAGTAAAATGCATATTTCATTCATTTAATCAATGAATTTTTAAAGCATAGTGATGTTGTGCACAAATCTCAAACGAGTCGCCTCTTGGGCTCGACTCGGTTCCTTGGGTTCCTTCCCGGTATTCTTTTCAACTGAAACACACAATTTTATAATGTTTCAGTACTAGAACTTAACATAAATCCAAAATAAATTTTGCTTCACAATTACTTAGCTCTAACGTGCTAAATTCGACGTTCTTTAAATTTTGTGTTTCGGGTTACTATTCACTGCACTATTCAAGTCAAATAGTTGACTTTCTAAGGCTTAATAGGTATGGGAACTCCAACTTCACCCACATATCACATTTTGGTCATTAAACTTGTTGGTTTTGGTCATTTTCTCAAAGCTTAGGTCATTTTGGCAAAATTGCCAATTTTCGGTTTTGGTGCTCTGAAGTTGCACTGTTCCATTGGTCGATCTACTGTTGAAATTTGACAAACCTTCCTTCATAGAAAATGTTTCTTATCATCTAAAGTATATTCTCATTTTCTCATCTCCTCAATCGGAGTTTTGTAGCTCAAGTTATGGCCAAAATACAATTACTGTTCACGTGCACTGTTCATGCTGAGATTTTGGGTTCTGACAGATTTTGATCCAACTTTGTTCAGTAATTTGGTCAAGTTAAGTTCATAATTTGGTCTAACTTTCTTTATATGAAATGTTCTACTATGTCTTAGGTTTCCATCGGTTTAAGAATCACCTAAATCTGAGTTTTCTAGAGAGAGTTATAGCCATGGGAACTTTACTGCTCAATGGCAATTCTGCAGAGTTGCAGGTTTGGTAACTCAATTTTGCTCAATAATTTGAATGGGTTAATGGCCTAATTTGGGTCTATGTTCTTCATGAAAGTTTTAAGTTTGTATCTTATCTAATTGCTGGAAACATTTCAGGTCAATTTGACCTGTTTAGCTCGAGTTATGACCGAATGAACAGTTACTGTTCATTTGGTCAGTTTGGTGCAGTGGCAGCCTGCTCTCTTTTCATTTTGGTCAATTGTTTCACTAAGTTTTGGTCAGTTTTTGGGCATGGTTCCTTAATGAAAATTGTGCCATTTTATGTCTATTTTCATCCCCAATTGGTGGCATATCAATTGGACTTGTAAAATTTGAGTTTTGGTCCTTAAATGGCTTCCATTCTAACAATTCCCACACATTTCCTTTGGTCATTATTGACCATTTTTCATCTCACAATAGACCAAAGTCATCATTTAAGCATTTCTCCAAAATTTGGTTCACAAACCCTAGCATTCAAACCCTAATCTCACTAACTCTTACATTTAACCATTTCAATGCCTTTAACTATCATCACTTAACTCATTAAGGTTCATATTCCTATCCAAGTCAATCAAGCAATGCAAATTACACTCTTCACAATGCTGGCCGAAATTCCCTCTCTTCCTAATCATGCAATATTTTTCAATTTCTTCATTTAATCTCATTCATTTCTACCCTAAATCCATCATATATATACTAAAAAGAAAAGTTGGATTAGCTTACCTTAAGTGAGCAGAATTTGTCTATCCAATTCTTCAACTTTGCTTGATTTATTTACTCCCAACCCTCTTATCAAAGTTCAAATACAAGTTTTAGTTATGGGATGTAAAGATTTCATGGCAAGATTTAGGGTTTAAAGGAAACTTTAGATGGTTTCAATGGAGGTTTCATTCATGGGGGAAGCAAGGGAGGGTTTCGGCTGGTTTGGGTTGGGAGAGAAGATGAGGGTAATTTTTTTTTTCTTTGTTTTATTTTTGTCTTACTCAATGGATATTTAACTTGGTCAACTTTGGTAGGAAATTAAAAATCAATTGTGACATCATTTTGATGTCATAAAGTAATGTAATTAGCTTTTTCTTTTCTTTTCTTTTCTTTTTTTCATTTATCTATTAGTTCTTTAATTTAATTCCCGATTCCAAAATTTTCTTTTCTCCGATTTTATTTGTGATTAGGTCGAGTCACTCGTGGTTAATTGACCAAATTGCCCTCGCCATCCATCCCGCTTGCAAATAATCCAATATTTCTTCCGCTCCTCGACCTAATTATTTGACCGACTTAATGCTTCTTTTCGTGATTTTCTCTTTTCCACTGTGTTCATAAGGGTCCTAAGGACAGCAGCGTCACTTTTTACGGTTCGAAATTTGAGTTTAAAATGACTTCGCAGTCATTCCTGAGAAGGTCACCCATCGCTATGACTCTCGGCTCATTTAACTTCTTATGTTATGTTTTTCTTATTTATAGTTAACTAATTAAACATTACTAATTATTTGTGTTTATGGCTTCTCAAATTGTTTTAAGTGTGGTTCTAATCCTCTTAATTATCCGGACCGACACCGGTCACCGGAACAGCGAAATCTACTAGGCTATGCAAACGGGGGTGTTACATTTAATAATATTATGTGGCCTTGTATTGCCTAGACATATGTGTCAAATTGGATAGTTTGGCGTGCCAATAGGATATTGTTTTAGCAGTACTGCGAAAGGCTTTATGCCTATATTTATGGCTTTATGCCCGTATTCATGGCTTTATGCCAACATTCATGGCTTTTATGCCCGATTATGAGTTATCATGGCTTTTTAGCCATACTGACAGCATACGTAGTTCACGTTCTGTGTCCCATGGTATGACAGCCCGAGGCACCGCGGTGTCTAGTGCCAACGACCCGTTATCCAGTTTAGTCAGCCTATCGTAGGTTACTTGGACAGTCTAATTTATTAAAATAAGTTATGAATATTAGCAATTAAAAATGTTAGAAAGTAAATAAATGAGAAGAAGTTCTGAAATAAATTAGCTTAGCTCCAAAAAATTTTTCCTTAGAATGATCTGAAGTAAATTAAATTGGTTTTAAAAATTTTAAATATTACGAAATGATTGTAAACAACTTAGAAAGTATCAGGGAAGTGATAAAAAGACTAGTAGAAGAATTATAACTTAAATAACATTACAAATGTGACTTTCATAAGAATATAAGTATAAGTTTAAATTTTAGATTTATTTGTACATTTTATAAATGATTATTGTAAACTTATGACAGAAGAGATTCTAGAGAGCAACATAAATGACGAAAAATGTAATGTATGGCAAATTTCATATGAACCCAGTAAAATTTTTTAGTATAAAAAAAATATGCTCCAATTATTTTTATTTGTATACATTATTTCTTGTCATATTATTGCACCACTAAGCAGCAATGCTTAGCGCGATGGAATTGTTTCCTTCGTGCAGGTACTGAAGTTAGAACCCAATGGACGTTTGACTAAGAATTTTAGAGTCCAGATCTGCGGAAGTGTCAGAAGTGTACAAGGTTGTCACCTCCTCAGCAATGCATGTAGATAGGGCCCATATAGATCATATTATGTATTTTGTACATTATAATTAGTTATTATTTATAATGTAAATTATGAATTGTATGTTAAAATACCAATTATGGAACTGTAAATAATTTATAAATCATGTAAATGATGAATTTATGTAATCAGTCTGTAAATCATGTAAATTAATGAAACTTGAGAACTTATATATATAAATTGTGCATGAATGGAAATGAATATGAAATTGAGATATATGAATGAGATGTGAATTATGAGATGATTATGAGAATAATTGATGAGATTTTTATTGTAAAATATTATTAAAATTTTCAAACAGGTGAATAGTAAAACACGTCAACTGATAATAAAATACGGGAAAATCTGCTGGTTTCTCCATCTAAAAATAATTGATATTAAAATAAAACGAGATCAAATTATTAAATGAATAAAGTAAGATAAGTTAGGGTGCTCCGACACCAAATGTAGCATGCCTCGCTCGGCTACACTATAGACGAGTGAGGGGTGTTACAAGTGAAATAAGAAAATACTAATTACGAGGTTTGTGCACAATAAACTTATTTAAGTATTTCTTATTGAAATTTGATTTAGTATGTAATATGAATAGTTTTTAATTGTTTTGGCTTTGAGAATTTTATTTAGAAATTATTGTGTTGCCTACCTTGTAAATGGAAATTTTGAGATAAAATGTGATTTATGGTTTATATGAAATATTTAAATGTTGTGATTTGAAATTGTTTTTTGTTTACACTTGGCATGACAGTTCCTTACTATGTTCCTCCTCCACTAGTGGGGTTGAGTTTGATATTTAATCATTTTCCTCCCCCTCTGGCTTGCCAGTATGATGTGAGTTTGGATGAGTACTCATTAGCTAGCTAGCCACCTCCCTCATTGATTTCGATTAGTGGGGTGAGCTTGTCTTGTCGTGGTGTACAACACGGCATGATCAAAAATTTTATGTTATGGACTAAGTTGTGTTATTGATTGGCAACACTGTGTTTATTAACTTTGCTTGACTAAATTTGTGTTATAATGAGCTTTGGAAATTATGAAATAAAATTGTGAAATATTTAAAATATGATTTGAAATTGTGAAACATAATTGTAAAATGTTTTAATTATGATTTGTCAAGGCATGTTTTATTTATAGTATTTTAAATTTTATTGTGCACCACTGCGTAAATTTATACTCAGCGATAGCTTCCTTTGCTATCGTAGATAGGGGCAAGAAGGAAGCAGCAGAATGAGCTGCTGTTGATAAGACTACACAGAATTTTTGTACGGATATTTATTTATACCCTTGTAGCTTAATTTTGATGTAAAAATAGAATGTTCATATGTATTAATATAAATTGAGCAGTTGTACAGTACTTTTGTAATAATATTATTCTTGAGATTTTATGTTTGTAAATTCAATTGTGAATGTACATTTAAATATTTTAAATGCAATGTGAATGGGTTTATTTAATTGTTTTGAAAATACTATGAATTGTGGAGATTGAGTGGATTTGTGTTGATTTGAGTTATTTGGTGGTTGACATTTGTGAAGTGAATTATTTGGAAGTGCTTTTTACAGATTAAATATGCCCTAGAGCATATCATTTAGTATGTATCTTGTACATGTTTTTATTAATAAAAGGCATTTTCACTTTTCCGTTTACATAATATATTTATGTGTAATAGAAAAGGTCCATTGATATTTTGTTAGAAATTCTATTCTTAAGTTGTTAAGAATATGAGTGACAGTATTTCTAGTACAAAGTATCATAAATAGGTTCACAATCGAGGATACTTCATAATAAGGACATGACTTATCCAGAAATATTGTATTCATGTTTATTCCCAAGTTATTTATATGAGATATAAATAAGATGGAATGGTGAGTCTCATGCCATATAACAAACATGATAGGCACTTATACATGATAAGTAGGCTGAACCAGTGACACTTATGACAAGCACATGGAGTTTACTCTTGTCAATGCATTATCATAAATCATATCAGTGCATATAATCTTTAGACCTGAGATAGTACAGTTATCTTGTATATAGGTGGTTTGAGTTTGATACTGCTTTCATACTTGTACTGTGTATGGGTATATGGGCATGTGTTGGCTCCTACAAGTTATATATGGAGGTAGGTGTTGATCAAGATGGAATATGTTCCTCTAAGTAAATAGAGATAAAATCCTATGTTCATTTAATTGTTCTTGATGTTTCAAGTTCCTGGCCAAGACAGATAGATTAATTCAGAAAGAGTTTCTGATGAGAAAATCTTTTTAATCAAGAACTGGAATTAAAAGAGAACATAATATTCATAGCAAATGGAGTTTGACATAAACCATGACTCCAGCTTGAGTTGGGATTTTGTAACGGAGAGATTCTAGTGCATGGTAACATATGATTATAGGTTCATTTAAGGTAAACCTTATAACTAATTGGGTGACCATGGCATGCTATGCTAGGTGTTAACCATGGTCTATGAGGTGTATAAAATGATTTAGAGAAATCATTTATGGTAAGAAAGAGTTCTGATGATATTAAGAGTTGATATCATATCTCATTGCTAATTAGTGATGAGCCTAGTAAGTCACACACATATACAAGTTATCACCTAATTAAATATGATTTAATTAATTAATTAATTAAAGAGTTTAATTAATTAATTAATTAGGTTTGGTTTGTAATTAGATTGTAAAGTCCCTAGCATGGCTTGAAACCAAATCTAGATTATTTGATGTACAGTATAAGTTAAATTTATATTTAAAGTATTTAAATATGAATTTAATTAATGAGAAATTAATTAATAAAGATTAATTAATTGATTTATATTTGATATAAATTGATTAGAAGAAGAGAAATAATTATTTTGGGTTAAGAACTCAAAATTAAGACACAGGAGCATTTTGGTTATTTCACAAGGTGACATGTTGCACCATGAGATGGTGACACATGGCATTACACATAAACTTGTCAAATATTTTTTAATCATGCAAGATGATTAAAATTAAGATTAAATATAGGTTTGACAATTGGCACAATGTGATTTGGTCAATTAAACCTAGAACCAATTAAAGGGTGACATGTGGCAAGGGTTTTATGTGTTGACTTACCCATATAAGTGTTGTTATGAAAAGAAAACAACACAACCAGCAGCTATTTTCTTTGGTGCTGCCACCCAAGAGGCTCTCCCTTCTCTTCATCTTCTTCTCTCATCTATTCCAAGAGATTAGCAAGCAATCTCTTGAATTGAAAATACTAGAAATTGTTTCTAGTGTCCTGTTTACATCTTTAATCTCTTAAAAGGCAAAACTTGATTTCCTAATTAATAGAAAAAAGCTTTAGAAGCTATTCAAGGGCTGCCATAGGTGAACTTGGTGTGGACAAGCTAGAGGGACAACATCTGGCGTCCTGAAGATGCATTCGAAAGGCACAAATACACTGCAGTGCATCAAAAGGTTAGTGTATTTGTTCTTGATCTAATCTAGGGTTCTAAAATTAATCTGATTAATTTTAAAATCTTAAATGACAAATAGAAAAAAAAGCTTTTCTAATTAATAGAAAAGAGCTTTAGAAGCTATTCAAGGGCTGCCATAGGTGTTCTTGGTGTGGACAAGCTAGAGGGACAACATCTAGTATCCTGAAGACGCATCCAAAAGGCACAAATACACTGCAGTGCATCAAGAGGTTAGTGTATTTATTCTTGATCTAATCTAGGATTCTAAAATTAATCTGATTAATTTTTAAAATCTTAAATGGCAAAGACAGATCCAAAACATATTAAAAGTGTTTTAATATGTTGTTTATCACTGAAATCAAATAGATAAAAATAAATCTTGCATGATGCATGTGACCCTAGGTGAAAATTTCTGAATTCAATGGTATAAACTTGTGTTTTTCATGCTTCTGCTCCTTGAATTATACTTGAATTATACTAATTGAAGAAGCAGAAGCATGAAAAACACAAGTTTATACCATTGAATTCAGAAATTTTCACCTAGGGTCACATGCATCATGCAAGATTTATTTTTATCTATTTGATTTCAGTGATAAACAACATATTAAAACACTTTTAATATGTTTTGGATCTGTCTTTGCCATTTAAGATTTTAAAAATTAATCAGATTAATTTTAGAACCCTAGATTAGATCAAGAATAAATACACTAACCTCTTGATGCACTGCAGTGTATTTATGCCTTTCGGATGCGTCTTCAGGACACCAGATGTTTTCCCTCTAGCTTGTCCACACCAAGAACACCTATGGCAGCCCTTGAACAGCTTCTAAAGCTTTTTCTATTAATTAGAAATATCAAGTTTTGCCTTTTAAGAGATTAAAGATGTAAACAGGACACTAGAAACAATTTCTAGTATTTTTTATTGAAGAGATTATTTTCTAATCTCTTGGAATAGATGAGAGATGAAGAAGAAGAGAGGGAGAGGAGCCTTTGGGTGGCGGCACAAAGAGGAGCAGTTGTTGGTTGTGTTGTTTTCTTTTCATAACAACACTTATATAACTAAGTCAACACATTAAACCCTTGCCACATGTCACCCTCTGATTGGTTCTAGGTTTAATTGACCCAATTACATTGTGCCAAGTGTCAAACCTATATTTAATCTTAATTTTAATCATCTTACATGATTAAAAAATATTTAGCAAGCTTATGTGTAATGCCATGTGTCATCATCTCATGGTGCCACATGTCACCCTGTAAAATGACCAAAATACCCCTATGTCGTAATTTTGAGTTCTCAACCCAAAATAATTATTTCTCTTCTTCTAATCAATTTATATCAAATATAAATCAATTAATTAATCTTTATTAATTAATTTCTCATTAATTAAATTCATATTTAAACACTTTAAATATAAATTTAACTTATATTGTATATCCAATAACCTAAATTTAGTTTCAAGTCATGCTAGGGACTTTGCAATCTAACTGCAAACCAAACCTATTTAATTAATCAATTAAACTCTTTAATTAATTAATTAAATCATATTTAATTAGGTGATAACTTGTGTATGTGTGTGACTTACTAGGCTCATCACTAATTGGAAATGAGACATGATATCAACTCTTAATATCATCAGAACTCTTTCTTACCATAAATGATTTCTCTAAATCATTTTATGCACCTCATAGACAATGGTTAACACCTAGTATAGCATGCCATGGCCATCCAATCAGTAATAAGGTTTGCCTTAAATGAACCTATAATCATATAGTACCATGCACTAGAATCTCTCCGTTACAAAATCCCAACTCAAGCTGGAGTAATGGTTTATGTCCAACTCCATTTGCTATGAATATTATGTTCTCTTTTAATTCCAGTTCTTGATTAAAAAGATTTTCTCATCAGAAACTCTTTCTAAATAAATATATATGTCCTGGCCAGGAACTTGAAACATCAAGAACAATTAAATGAACATAGGATTTTATCTCTATTTACTTAGAGGAACAGATTCCATTTTGATCAACACCTACATCCATATATAACTAGTGGGAGCCAACACATGCCCTTATACCCATACACAGTACAAATATGAATGCAGTATCAAACTCAAACCACCTATATAAAAGATAACTGTGCTATCTCAGGTCTAAAGATTATATGCACTGATATGATTTATGACAATGCATTGACAAGAGTAAACTCCATGTGCTTGTCATAAGTGTCACTGGTTCGGCCTACTTATCATGTATAAGTGCCTATCATGTTTGTTATATGGCATGAGACTCACCATTCCATCTTATCTATATCTCATATAAATAACTTGGGAACAAACATGAATACAATCTTTCTGGATAAGTCATGTCCTAATTATGAAGTATCCTCGATTGTGAACCTATTTATGATACTTTGTACTAGAAATACTGTCACTCATATTCTTAACAACTTAAGAATAGAATTTCTAATAAAATATCAATGGATCTTTTCTATTACACAAAAATATATTATGTAAATTAAAAAGTGGAAATACCTTTTATTAATAAAAACATGTACAAGATACATACTAAATGATATGTTCTAGGGCATACTACTAACAATCTCCCACTAGCACTAGAGCCATTCATTACAATATCTTAGACCCATCTTCTCAAGATGTCGGTCTAACTGAGTCTGTGACATAGGCTTAGTGAATGGATGTCACACCTTACCCCTCTGTAAGTTATAACATGATCCCGTAGAATACCTATTAAACTACCGAACTTCACCTACCGATAATTCATTAAGTACACTACAAGGGATTTTAAAACTATTTTCTTACATTTTGGAAGTGGTGAGAATTTTGGTGGGAATTAAAATCATTTATTCAAAGCTTATAAACTAGTAAAAATTTTTGTCCATTTTAATTTTACCGCAAATTTTATAAAAATTTTGACAGAGTTTCGTTTGTATTTGGAGAAAACAGTTCTTCAAATACCTGAGAAAAACACTTTCAAAAATTTTTCACAACTCCCAACCACCAAATAATTTCAAGTCAACTCAATTTAATCCACTTCAAAAATAATTCCACAATCCAATCAAAGTTTATCATCTCAAAATATTTAATAACTTCATTCACAGTGCATAAAGTATGAAATTCACAAACTACAAATATTAATTTACAAAAAGAAGTTCCAAAAATAATATTATTACAACTTATTATACAACTGCTCACTTTACATTGATACTTATGACATTATAGTATTTACATCAAAATAACTACAAGGGTATAAAACAATACCAGTATAGAAAAGGTCAATGAAGTCTTCAATATCGATAGCAGCTCACTCTGCTGCTTTCTCCTTGCTCTTATCTACGACAGCAAAACAAGCTATCGCTGAGTATAAAAATACTCAGTGGTACACAATAAAAATTTGAAATACAATACATAAATCATTCATGAGAAATCCAATAAATTTCCAAAGTCACAATTTCATTCACAAGATGGCAACACAATTCATAATTAACTTCAAATTTTCATTAATCACACTAAATCAATTTTTCAGTGACAAAATGCTCAAATAAAGTTTATTGTGCACAAACCTGACGTGAGTCGCCTCTAGGCCTTGACTCAGTCTCTCAAACCTTCCAAGTCCTTTTCAGCTGAAACACACAGTTTCACAGTGTTTCAATTCCATAACTTAGCATAAATCCAAAAATAAATTTAACTTCAGTTTTATCTAGTTTATATCCGCTAAACTTGACGTTCCTTAAAATTTGTGTTTTGGGGTCACTATTCACTATACTATTCAAGTCAAATTGTTGACTTTCTAAGGCTTAATAGGTATGGGAATTCCAACTTTACCCACATACCACATTTTGGTCACCAAACTTGTTGGTTTTGGTCATTTTCTCAAAACTTAAGTCTTTTAGGCAAAATTGTCAATTTTCAGTTTTGGATTCCTAAGTTGCACTGTTCTATTGGTCACTTTACTGTTGGAATTTGGCAAAACTTTCTTAATGGAAAATGTTTCCTATTGTCTTAAGTTTATTCTCCTTTTTGAATCACTCCAATTGGAGTTTTTTTAGCTCAAGTTATATCCAAATTACGGTTACTGCTCATGCTGCAGAATTTAGTTCTGCAGATTTATTGATCCAACTTCGTTCAGCAATTTGATCAAGTTAAGTCCATAATTTGGTCTAATTTTCTTCATATGAAATGTTCTACTATGTCTTAGGTTTCCATTGGTTCAAGAATCACCTAAATTGGAGTTTTCTAGAGAGAGTTATAGCCATTGAAACTTTATTGTTCATATGGTAAATCTGCAGTTATGCAGATTCAATGAGTCAACTTTGCTCACTAATTTGATTGTGTTAATGGCATAATTTGGGTTTATGTTCTTCATTAAAGTTTTAGGTCTATGTCTCATCTAACCACTAGTAACATTTTAGGTCATTTTGACCTGCCTAGCTCAAGTTATGACCAAATGAACAAACACTATTCATTTGGTCAATTTGTGCAGGGCAGCCTGCAATTTTCCAACTTTGGTCAATTTGTTCACTAGGTTTTAGTCACTTTTTGGGCATGCTTCCTAAATGAAAATTGCGTCATTTAGTGCCTATTTTCATTCCCAATTGGTCTCATACCAATTGGACTTGTAAAATTTCATTTTTGGTCCCTCAAAGTTGACTTGGTCATGCTGCAGGAGCATGACCACACTCCCTCTGAATTTGACTTTAATTCTAACACTTCTAACACACTTAATTAGGTCACAAATGACCATTTCTCACTTCACATTAGGTCAAAGACACCATTACAAGTTTCTCACTTTTTTGGTCTCTAAACCCTAATGTTCAAACCCTAAGTTTGTCCAATCTTCACAATTCATGTAATCTAAATATACAATTTACATATATAACATCTATTCACCAAGATTTCATGTTTAACCTAACTAAATACCATCAAAACCTTAGGTTTCCATGGCTGCCACATTCGTTCTTCCCTTTTTTAAGCATGATTTCCTTTATTTCTAATGCAATTTCATCACACATAAACTTAAATTCATGAATTCAATAAGAATCTAAACTTGAAATTGCACTTACCTCAATTTGTAGATTTCCTAATTCTTCAATTCTTCAAGTTTTCTTTTCGTTCTTGCTCCCAAAGTGTTTATCTAGGTCTAATGTGCTAAACTCGACATTCATGAAATTTTTGTGTTTATAGGTTATCTAGTTGTCTTAGATGTGGTTCTAATCCCCTTAATTGTCCGGACCGACACCGGTCACCGGAACAGTGAGATCTACCAGGCTATATAAACGGGGGTGTTACAATTCTCCCCCTCTTAAATAAATTTCGTCTCGAAATTTTACCTCGTATTAATCTCTGAACAGCTGTGGGTGCTGTCTCCTCATGTCCTCCTCTCGTTCCCAAGTAGCCTCCTGGCCCGAATGATGGTTCCACAGCACTTTCACTAATGGTATTTGCTTGTTCCGTAGCTTCTTCACCTCATAAGCCAGAATCTCTATGGGTTCTTCTTCATATGTGAAGTCTGGATTTACTTCAATTTCTTCTACTGGTAGTACATGAGATGAGTCTGATCGATACCTCCTCAACATAGACACATGGAAGACATTATGTATCTTCTCCAACTCTGGAGGTAGTGCCAACCGATATGCCAAAGGACCCACTCTTTCCAGAACTTCATGTGGCCCAATGAAACGAGGACTCAGTTTCCCCTTTCTGCCGAATCTCATAAGTCTCTTCCAAGGAGAAACCTTGAGGAAAACTTTCTCACCCACTGAATACTCAATATCCCTTCTCTTCAGATTAATATAGGACTTCTCACGGTCTGATGCAGTCTTAAGTCGATCTCTAATCACTCTAATTTTCTCTTCAGTTTGCTAAACAATTTCGGGTCCAATCATCTTTCTTTCACCCATGTCATCCCAACACAACAGGGTTCTACATTTTCTGCAATACAAAGCTTCATATAGAGGCATCCCAATGCTTGATTAGTAGCTGTTGTTATAAGCAAACTCAATCAAAGGCAAGTGTATGTCCCAACTGCCCTCAAACTCAATCACACAAGCCCGTAGCATGTCCTCCAAGATCTGAATTACCCTCTCAAACTGACCATCTGTCTATGGGTGGAATGCAGTACTGAAGTTCAATCTAATTCCTAGGGCTCTCTGAAGACTACCCCAGAATCTAGAAGTGAACCTAGGATCTCTGTCTGATACGATGGATACTGGCACTCCATGCAGTCTCACAATCTCATCGATGTACAACCTGGCCAATCTGTCTAAACTGTAGTCCATTCGGACTGGCAGAAAATGAGCAGACTTAGTCAGTCTGTCGACAATGACCCATACTGCATCATGACTCTTCTGTGTCTTTGGAAGTCCATCACAAAATCTATAGTTATTCTCTCCCATTTCCATTTTGGCACTGGTAGTGGATGTAATAACCCAGTTGGTACTTAGTGCTCTACCTTCACTTGCTGACAAGTTAGGCATTTGGAAACAAACTCTGCCACATCTCTTTTCATACCCATCCACCAATAATGCTCCTTTAGCCCTCTATACATTTTTGTACCATCAGGGTGCATGGTAAAAGGAAACTTATGTGCTTCCTTCAAAATGATCTGTCTCAAATCAACATCATTAGGAACACATATTCTGCCCTGGTGTAGCAATAGATCATCATCTCTTATTGAAAACTCTGGTTTCTTGCCCTGTCTAACTTCTTCCAACAGCTTCTGATACATTTCATCATTCTGAGCAGCCATTCTGATCTGATCAATCAACATTAGTTGTACATGCCATGCAATTATTGTCTGCCCATCATCATTAATCTCTAAGCTGCCATGCAATGATCTTAACTCATGTACCAAAGACAAAGGAGTAATCTGTAGACTTGCCATAGTCTTGCGACTTAAGGCGTCAGCCACCACATTAGCTTTCCTTGGCTGATGGTCTATCAGACAATCATAGTCTTTTATCAACTCTAACCATCTCCTCTGTCTCAAATTCAACTCTTTCTGGGTGCCCAAATACTTCAAACTCTTATGATCTGTGTAGATGTAGCACTTCTCCCCATACAAATAATGTCTCCAGATCTTAAGAGCAAACACAATGGCTGCAAGCTCCAAGTCATGTGTCAGATAATTCCTCTCATGTGGTTTTAGCTGGCGTGATGCATAGGCAATGACATTCCGATCTTGCATCAACACACAACCTAACCCATGTGAGAAGCATTGCTCTAAACTATATATTCTTTACCTGGTGTATGTGACACCCATTACCCGTCTACAGTGTAGCCAATCAAGTTATGCCACTCAGTGTGCCGGAGCACCAATTTATATTTCTATTATAATTTATCCCTTTATAATTCATTTATTTTCAATTTTGATAAATCTGAATTTATCCTCAAATTTTATAGAAAATCCGGCAGAGTGCCGGCTATAAATTGGAAAAACAGTTCTTCTGAACCTGTTTAAAAACACTTCCAAAATAATTTCCAAATCCAAACTCCATTATATATATTCAAGTCAATCTCAAAATCTCAATCTCAATCACGATATTATTTTCAAAACTTTTCTGTTCACTTCATCACTTGAAGCATATTCACAAATAATTCTCAACATTTCATTTATCAACATACATAATGCAGAAAATCTCAATAATATGAAATTTCATATATTTACATTAATACATAATTACAGGAGTTTATAGTTACAATCCAAACTAATACAAAATGCAAAATACAAAAGAGTCACCTATAGTCCTAATGTCCTACCATATGCAATGCAGATGTGAGGTGACTCTGAACTCCTGATGCAGCTCTGTAGGCTCACACTGTCTGGTGTCTGCTAGGCTCCCCAGCTAGGTCTCCAGTACCTGCGCGTGGTAAAAGTGACGCGCTAAGCTATTCTGCTTAGTGGTGACAATATAAAATAAAATAAAATAGAATAAAATAATTATGCAGAATGTATGATTTCATTTTTTTTTTTGGTAGACTTAATTTCTGGTATTATTGCATTATTATACGATTAAAATTTTGGTAAGGTTCATTAACATTGCCCGAGTAACCCATACTAATTGATTGGACTAGATAAATGGGTAAACTGGCACTGAGTACTAAGTACCTCAGACCATCACACCATCGGTCACATTGTGTCTCCCGGTGTGCAACAGAACAGCTAACAAGCTGTAATAATTATCAGGGCCAAAACCGAAGTATATTAACTCAATAACATAGCCAATGGCTATTATGTCACAGAAGGGCATGGGAAAGCCATGAAACACAAAATGGCATGAAGCCATATGCAGTACTGCTAACAGAACCCTATTGGCATGCCAAGCTATCTAAACCAATCTTGTTAGGTATACTAGGGCATTTTACACTTTTAAGCTTTATAATTTTTGAATTTCAAGTTTTGGTGTCACTATTCACTTCATTAGTTAACCAAAATGTTGACTTTTGCATAGACAATAGGTACATTGGTTTTAATATTCCCAACATACCACATTTTGCATTCAAAATTTGTTGGTATTGGTTGCCAATACCATTTCTAAGCTTAAAGTTAATTGAGCAGAAATTTCAGTTTTCATACCTTATTTTTCTCTGTTCCATTGGTCATTTTTACAGTAGGAATTTGGAAAAATGATCAACACAAAAGTTGTTTCTTATTTTGTCTAGTTGAATTTCCTTTTTTGAATCACTCCATTTGGAGTTCTGTAGCTCAAGTTATGGTCCAAAAACCACAACTGGCCGGATTGGAATTTTTCTGGACTGACCATATCTACAGTGCAGTAAATAGTGACTGCAACTCACTTGTTGGATAGGTTCTGGTCATAATTTGGGTTAGGTTTCTTCATGAAAGTTGTTGGTCTATATCTCAACTTGTTTCTGGTAAAATTTCAGGTCAAGTGGACCATTCTACACTGAGTTATGACCAAATGAACAATCACTATTCATTTGGTCATTCTGCAGAAACAGACTGCAGGTCACCCGGATTAAGGCAAGCTTTTGGTCCATTTGGTTTGGTTTTATGGGCATGGTTTCTTTACCAAAGTTGTGCCATTATGTGTCTAGTTTCATGTGCATTTGGCCTTGCACCAATTGAACCTCAACAATTCAAGTTATGACTGCCTAAACCTGCTGGACTCATGTCCAATTCTGTAGGTAACCATGGGTAGCCACACTAATCTCATTTCCCACTACACAAACCACTTCATTTCTTGTTTACCCATATACAAATAGTCACTAATTGACCATTAAAACTCACTTTAACCATTACATGATCAAAGTCTCCATTTTATACCCAAACCCTAACCCTAACATCTCAAACGTTACGCCACATGCATTTTCACTTCATTTCATCAATTCACTTAGTAAATACATGTTGTGGGAAGCCATGATAGTCTTTTAATTTCATTAAACTCAACACAATCAAACCCTAACCATGGCTTCTAAAAATCTAGGGTTTACATACAAATGGTATTCAACAATTTTTTTCTTTGTAATTTACACTCATTCAAAGTCCTTAACATGAATTTAAAGAAAAATTTATGGTTATGTCACTAACCTCAAAGGAGTGAGATTTTCCCACTTGCTAAAACTCTTGTTTTCCTCTTCTTTTTGCTCCCAAAAGGATCACCAAGGTGTAGGAGCAAGTTTTTGTGTTGATAAATTTAAGTTTTAATGGATGAAAACCCAATAAATCAAGCTTGGGTAAAGCTTGGCTATGGAGGGCTATGGTGGGAGAGGTTTTACATTAATCAGAAGAAGAGAAGAAGGGAGTTCTGATTTTTTTTCTTTCTTTTTCCAGCCCATTTACCTCTTTTATATGCCTTAGTGACATGTGTCAACACTTGATTGGGTTAGAGACTTTTAATGACATCCTTATGATGTCATAATTTCAATTTCTTTCATTTTTCCATCCTTTTTTTTGTCCAATTAATTTCAATTAAATTTTTAACAACATTTAATCATATTTTATGTTATATAAATTATTCATTTAACTGGACAAGTTGGCCTAAAAATCTTCTCTGAAGACGAAATGACTAAAATGCCCTCCGTTTGGCTTAACGGGCCAAAATTGTCTTTAGCGATTGAAAAATTTTTCTAAGTATTTTCTTGGCATTCTAATGCCATAAGAACCTCAATGACCCTTCTCTGGGGTCTCAAGAATTATTTTATAATTTTTTCTAAATTTTTTTCTTATTAATTATTTGAGTTAATTTTTGGTTCCTCACTTTAGTTTAAATATTTTTCCGAACGTTCTAGCTGTCCGGACCGACATCGTCACCGGAGCAGATGTATCTGAACTAGCTAAAATGAGGATGTTACAACTCTTCCCCTCTAAGAAAAATTTCATCCTCGAAATTTACCTGATGCAAACAGTTGAGGGAACTGTTGCCTCATCATCTTTTCACTTTCCCAAGTTGCCTCTTCAGTGTTGTGGTGCCTCCAAAGCACTTTCACCAGTGGAATTTGTTTATTTCTCAGTTCCTTCACTTCCCGAACTAGTATCTGTATAGGTTCCTCTGTATATGTCAAGTCCGATTGGATTTCAATCTCTTCCATGGAAATGACATGTGAAGGGTCTGAGCGATATCTTCTCAGCATGGAAACATGGAATACATTATGAATTTTATTTAGTTCTGGTGGTAAAGCTAGCCGATAGGCCACTGGTCCCACACGTTCAATGACTTCATATGGGCCAATGAACCTAGGGCTTAACTTATCTTTTCTCCCAAACCTCAGTACTTTCTTCCACGGTGAGACTTTGAGAAACACTTTATCGCCAACTGCATACTCTATCTCTTTTCTCTTCAGGTCAGCATAAGACTTCTGTCTATCTGAGGCAATCTTCAGGTTAGCTTTGATTATCTTCACTTTTTCCTCAGTCTGTTTCACCAGGTCTGGTCCTACCAGCTTATCTTCGCCCAATTCAGTCTAACACACTGGGGTTCTACATTTTCTCCCATACAGTGTTTCATACGAAGCCATTTGAATACTAGCTTGATAGCTATTATTGCATGCGAATTCTGCCAGTGGGAGGTATCTATCCCAACTCCCCTCAAACTCAATGACACAACTCCTTAGCATATCCTCCAGGATCTATCACATAATTCACATTGTTACTATCATTTCAATTTATTAATTGCAAAAATTCAATTAGGTCTTAGGTTTACCTGGATTACTCGTTCTGACTATCCATCCGTCTGGGGATGAAAAGCCATGTTAAAACGGAGTTGTGTGCCCAAGGCTTCTTGTAACTTTTTCCAGAATCTCGATGTAAACCTTGGGTCTCGGTCAGATATGATGGAAAGTGGGATTCCATGTAGTCTAACTATTTCACTGATATACAATTCTGCTAGCTTCTCCAGTGAGTAGTTAGTCCTAATTGGCAGAAAATGTGCTGACTTTGTCAATCTATCCACTATCACCCACACTGTATCATGCTTCCTTTGGGTGAGAGGTAGACTACTAACAAAATCCATAGTGACCCGATCCCATTTTCATTCAGGTATACTTATAGGCTGTAGCAATCCTGATGGAACTTGATGTTCTGCTTTGACTTGCTGACATGTCAAACACTTAGTCACATAGTCAGCTATATCCCTCTTCATACCAGGCCACCAATAATGAGGCTTCAAATTATTATACATTTTTGTGCTCCCCGGGTGCATAGCATAAACACTAGTGTGTGCTTCTTTCAGAATACTATTCTTCAGTTCCCCATCATCTGGTACACACACTCTTCCTCTGTAGTACAGACACCCATCTGCTTTCACCTCATAATCAGTCTCCTTTCCCTCTGGAATTTTATCCACAATGACCATTAGTTTTTCATGTGCCCTCTGCCCATCTTGTATCTGCTGTAGTAGGGTTGGCCTCACTTGCAACTCAGCCAAAATAGCTCCATCTTGAGCTAAGGACAGATGGGCATTTAGTGATCTTAAAGCTGTGATGGACTTCCTGCTTAAAGCATCAGCAACTACATTTGCCTTCCCAAAATGATAATCAATCACACAATCATAGTCCTTCAGGAACTCAATCCATCGCCTCTGTCTAAGATTGAGCTCCTTCTGAATTGGCAAATATTTTAGACTCTTGTGGTCTGTATAGATGTAGCATTTTTCAGCATATAAATAATGCCTCCATATCTTCAGTGCAAAGATAATTGCTGCTAACTCTAGGTCATAAGTAGGGTAGTTCTGTTCATGCGGCCTTAACTGCCTGGAAGCATAAGCGATCACTTTCCCCTCTTGCATCAATACACACCCTAGCCCATTATGTGAGGCATCACTGTAGACCACAAAGTCTTTCCCCGACACTAGTTGTGTTAACACTGGTGCTTCTGTCAACATAGCCTTTAACCTCTCAAAACTGGCTTGGCACTTGTCGTTCCAGCCAAATTTCACATTCTTGTGCAACAACTTGGTCATTGGAGCAGCTATAAGAGAAAACCCCTTCACAAATCTTCTGTAATACCCAGCTAACCCCAAGAAACTTCTGACCTCAGTTGTATTTCTGGGAGGCTTCCATTCCATCACTGCTTCTATCTTTTTGGGATCTACTCTAATCCCCTCTGCTGATACTATGTGTCCAAGGAAAGAGATTTCACTCATCCATAAGTCACACTTGGACAACTTAGCATACAGCTTCTTTTCTCGCAGGGTTTGCAGAACAATCCTCAAATGTTCATCATGTTCTTCCCTGGTCTTGGAATACACCAGAATATCATCAATAAAGACCACTATAAATCGATCTAAGTATGGATGGAAGATACGGTTCATAAGGTCCATAAATGCTGCTGGTGCATTTGTTAACCCAAACGGCATCACTAAAAATTCATAGTGCCCATACCGAGTTCTGAATGCAGTTTTTAACACATCTGCATCCTTTACTCTCAACTGATAATACCCTGATCTGAGATCAATTTTTGAAAATACACTGGCTCCTTTCAACTGATCAAATAGATCATCGATTCTGGGCAATGGATATTTGTTCTTCACAGTTACCTTGTTCAACTGCCGGTAATCAATACACAATCTCAAAGTTCCATCCTTTTTCGTCACAAATAGCATCGGAGCTCCCCATGGTGACATACTGGGGCTTATAAACCCCTTATCAAGCAACTCTTGCAACTGAGTTTTCAACTCCCTCAATTCAGTGGGTGCCATCCTATAAGGAGCAATGGAAATGGGTGTTGTACCCGACATTACCTCAATAGCAAACTCGACTTCCCTTTCTGGTGGTAAACCAGGCAACTCTTCAGGAAACACATCTGGGAAGTCTCTCACTGTGGGTATATCACACAGGTTCGGCTTAGCTTGCCTAGTATCAACCACATGCGCTAGGTAAGCTTCACAGCCTTTTCTCATCAATCTTCTTGCAACCGTGGCTGAGATAACATTAGACAGGAAATCTGTCCTTTCACCCACAACAGTGATCTCATTACCCTCAGAAGTTTTCAGAGAAATCCTCTTCAATTTGCAATCAACTATTGCCTGATGACGTGACAACCAGTCCATTCCCAAAATCACGTCAAACTCGTGGAAGGGCAACTCAATTAGGTCTGCCGAGAATTCATACCCCTGAATCCTCAATGGGCAACCTTTATACACTTTATTCACTACCACACTGTGGCCTAGTGGATTTGTGACCAGAATGTCTTGATCACACTCCTCTACTGGAACTCCCCTCTCTATGGGTAGTTTGATGCAAATGTAGGAATGAGTGGATCCTGGATCCACCAATGCATGCACAGAAGTGTTGTAGAGGGAAAACATACCCCTGACGACATCTGAGGCATCTTGCTCCTCCTGAGCTCTGATGGCATAGGCCCTGGCTGGTATTCTAGTGTCTGGCCTCTCAGCTGACTCGGATGCAGGCCTCTGTGATGGACCAGCTGCCTCAGGTTTACCGAGCTTCCTACCCCTTTGTGGTGCAGGAGCAGGTCTGTCAGTTTGTGTTGGAGCAATAGTAGTAGTCCTCTTCGGACGATTCTTGATCTGGTGTTCTGTTGATCCACACCGTAAGCATGCACCGGTCACTTGCCAACATTCCTCCTTATGCCACTTCTGACAGTACTGACAAGTAGAAGATGCAAGGGCTGGTCCCCTAAACACCGTCCTTGGAGAGCTGCCCATTGATGGTGTGGACTGGCCTCTCCTAGGTGTGAACTATGGCTACCCACACCTGCTGGACTCATGTCCAATTCTGTAAGTCACCATGGGTAGCCACACTAATCTCAATTCCCACTACACAAACCACTTCATTTCTTGTTTACCCATATCCAAATGGTCACTAATTGACCATTAAAACTCAATTTAACCATTACATGATCAAAGTCTCCATTTTATACCCAAACCCTAACCCTAACATCTCAAACATTACCCTACATGCATTTTCACTTCATTTCATCAATCCACTTAGTAAATACTTATTGTGGGCAGCCATGATAGTCTTTTAATTTCATTAAACTCAACACAATCAAACCCTAACCATGGCTTCCAAAAATCTAGGGTTTACATACAAATGGTATTCAACAATTTTTTTTTCTTTGTAATTTACACTCATTCAAAGTCCTTAACATTAATTTAAAGAAAAATTCATGGTTAGGTCACTAACCTCAAAGGAGTGAGATTTTCCCACTTGCTAAAACTCTTTTTTTCCTCTTCTTTTTGCTCCCAAAAGGATCCCCAAGGTGTAGGAGCAAGTTTTTGTGTTGAGAAATTTAAGTTTTAATGGATGAAAACCCAAGAAATCAAGCTTGGGTAAAGCTTGGCTATGGAGGGCTATGGTGGGAGAGGTTTTACGTCAAGGAGAAGAAGAGAAGAAGGGAGTTCTGATTTTTTTTCTTTCTTTTTTCGGCCCATTTACCTCTTTTATATACCTTGGTGACATGTGTCAACACTTTATTGGGTTGGAGACTTTTAATGACATCCTATGATGTCATAATTTCAATTTCTTTCATTTTTCCATCCTTTTTTTTGTCCAATTAATTTCAATTAAATTTTTAACAACATTTAATCATATTTTATGTTATATAAATTATTTATTTAACTGGACAAGTTGGCCCAAAAATCTTCTCTGAAGACGAAATGACCAAAATGCCCTCCGTTTGGTTTAACGGGCCAAAATTGTCTTTACCGATTGAAAAATTTTTCTAAGTATTTTCTTGGCATTCTAATGCGATAAGAATCTCAATGGCCTTTCTCTGGGGTCCCAAGAATTATTTTATAATTTTTCCTAAATTCTCTTCTTATTAATTGTTTGAGTTAATTTTTGGTTCCTCACTTTAGTTTAAATAATTTTCCGAACGTTCTAGCTGTCCGGACCAACACTGGTCACCGAAATAGTAGACTGTACAGACTAGCTAAAATGAGGATGTTACAGTGTAGGTAAAGTCAGGACTGGAGCCTCAGTCAAACACCTCTTCAATTCATCAAAACTCTGCTGGCATTTGTCCGTCCACTGAAATTTCACATCCTTTCTAAGCAACTTGGTCAATGGAAATGCCAACATGGAGAATCCCTTCATAAATTTGTGGTAGTATCCAGCTAAACCCAGAAAACTGCGAATCTCTGTGATATTTCTGGGTGGTTTCCAATTAAGGACAGCTTCTATCTTGCTAGGATCTACCTTGATACCCTCTTCTGATACTACATGCCCTAAGAAAGATATTTCCTTCAGCCAAAATTCACACTTCGACAACTTGGCATATAGCTGTTTCTCCCTCAAAGTCTGCAGTACAATCCGCAGATGTCTATCATGCCCTTCTGCGTTCCTCGAATAGACCAATATATCATCAATAAATACCACAACAAACTAGTCGAGGTATGGTCTGAAGATAGTGTTCATCATATCCATAAAAGCAGCTGGAGCATTAGTTAACCCGAATGGCATAACCAATAACTCATAATGGCCATAGCGGGTTCTAAAGGTAGTTTTAGAAATACTCTACTCTTGTACTTTCAGCTGATAATAACCTGATCTCAGGTCAATTTTGGAGAACACAGCTGCACCCCTCAACTGATCAAACAAGTCATCAATGCGGGGCAATGGGTATCCTGTTCTTTATTGTCACCTTATTCAACTGCCGATAGTCAATGCATAATCGGAGAGTGCCATCTTTCTTCTTTATAAACAACACTGGCACTCCCCAAGGTGACACACTAGGGCGGATAAAGCCCTTGTCAAGCAACTCTTGCAACTGCACTTTCAACTCCTTCAATTCTGCAGGTGCCATTCTGTATGGCGTTATGGAGATTGGTTCCACACCAGGCATAACATCAATCTCAAACTGCACCTCTCTTTCTGGAGGTAATCCTGGCAATTCATCAGGAAATACATCCAAAAAATCACATACCGTAGGGATGTCCCTCAATGCTGGACTATCCACTTGGGTGTCTACCACATGTCCCAAGTACGCCTCACACCCCTTCCTAATCATTTTTCTGGCCAGTGCAGCTGAAATGATATTTGAAGGCAATAAATGCCTCTCCCCATGTATTACCACATCACCATACAAAGGGAGACCAAAAGTGACTGTCTTCAGTCTACAGTCAATCATCGCATGATGCCTGGCTAACCAATTCATGCCCAAGATAATATCATAATCTCTGAAGGACATTTCAATCAAATCAGACAGAAAAGTGTGTCCTTGGATCATCAAAGGACAGTCCCTATATAGTCTATTTACCCTGACCTCCTGGCCTAATGGACTAGTTACTAGCACATCATAATCCATTGGTACACACTGGATAGCAGTAGAACACATCACACTAGCACTAACATACGAATGTGTGGAGCCAGGATCAAATAACACATGTACATCTTGGTCAAGGATGGAGAAAATACCAATTACTATGTCTGATGTTTCAGCTTCCTCCCTCTGACGCATGGTATACAATCTGAATGGTGCACCACTGGATACTAGCTGGTTAACAGTGCTTTGACTCCCAGGACTGTTACCAGGACCCCTACCTCTGCCTCTACCTCTACCAGCTGGCTGTGATCCTTTAGATGTAGCAGAAGGTCCAGACCGGCGTGGACTAGTGCAATCCTTAGCAAAATGTTCGCTCCCTCTACAGTTAAAACATGCACCAGTGGCCTTGAAACACACCCCACCGTGTGTTCTACCATAAGTTTCACACTGTCGTACTGATAGAGCTCCTCGGGGTGCTTGCAGGGTCTGCTGACCAGATCGGGGTGGTCTTTGGCCAGAGAATTTGCCTCTGCCAGATCTACGGGAGCTGGATCCCCCAAACTGTTTCCTCTTTCCAGAAGCACTCTAAGGTGCTTGTCCAGTAGTCTTTTCAGTCTTCTCTTTCTCTTATGTACCCTTCTTCACTGCCCCTTCTGATTCTATCTTTTCCAATTCCAAGGCCTGTGAGATCAATTCAGCGAAATTCTGATGTCGGAAACCCACAACTTGCATTCTTACATTCAACCTTAACCTGGACTCAAACCTCTTACATCTGTCTCTAGGGGTGGAGACTAAACTTCCAACGTAGTGGCTCAGTCGAGAGAAGTCTCTCTCATATTCTGCTATAGTTCTATCCCCTTGTTTCAAACTCAGGAATTCTTTTAACTTTATATCCACATATGCATTCGAGATCCACTTCTGTCGAAACTCCCTCAAAAAGTCTGACCAAGTAAGGACTGGAGGTTTTACCAGGCTGTGGGGGATAGTCTTCCACCATTCATATGCATCCCCTTGGAAAAGAGATACTGAATATTCAAATTTTAATTCTTCAGTACACTGCAGCTTCCTAAAAACCCATTCCATTCTTTCCAACCACTGTTCTGCCTCCAGTGGATCCACAGTGCCTTTAAACTTGGTGGCCCCAAATTTCATCAATTTTTCATATTGCCGAGCTGAGGGCTGTGGTTGTGCTACAGGTACTTGCATCTGAGCTTGGGGTGGCACATTTCCCGCCATTTGTTGGAAAAACGCAGCCATCTACTATACAAACTGAGCAGGGAACTGCGGTGCTGGAGTAGGAGCTGGAGTAACTAAGCCACTCACGCTCTGGAGTGCTGGGGCTTCCCCTTGAACCTCAGCCTCAACAGATTGTTCTACGGAATGATCTCCTTCTTCCATTCCATTTTCCCAAAATTTCTACTTCCTGAGATCAAACGCAAGGAGGTTGACCTCCGTTAGTGCATATTCATGATGTAAATATGTCATATGTATCAATTAAAGACACTTGAGCAGTTGTACTTATCAAAGAAATATTCATACATATAGTCAAAATTTATTGCAAAACCATGCTCTAATACCACTAAAACATGTCACACCTTACCCCTCTGTAAGGCATAACATGATCCCGTAGAATACCTAATGAACTACCGAACTTCACCTACCGATAATTCATTAAGTACACTACAAGGGATTTTAAAACTATTTTCTTACATTTTGGAAGTGGTGAGCATTTTGGTAGGAATTAAAATCATTTATTCAAAGCTTATAAACCAGAAAAAATTTTTGTCTATTTTAATTTTACCGCAAATTTTATAAAAATTTTGACAGAGTTTCGTTTGTATTTGGAGAAAACAGTTCTTCAAATACCTGAGAAAAACACTTCCAAAAATTTTTCACAACTCCCAACCACCAAATAATTTCAAGTCAACTCAATTTAATCCACTTCAAAAATAATTCCACAATCCAATCAAAGTTTATCATCTCAAAATATTTAATAACTTCATTCACAGTGCATAAAGTATGAAATTCACAAACTACAAATATTAATTTACAAAAAGAAGTTCTAAAAATAATATTATTACAACTTATTATACAACTGCTCACTTTACATTGATACTTATGACATTACAGTATTTACATCAAAATAACTACAAGGGTATAAAACAATACCCGTACAGAAAAGGTCAATGAAGTCTTCAATATCAACAGCTCACTCTGCTCCTTTCTCCTTGCTCTTATCTGCAACAGCAAAACAAGCTATTGCTGAGTATAAAAATACTCAGTGGTGCACAATAAAAATTTGAAATACAATACATAAATCATTCATGAGAAATCCAATAAATTTCCAAAGTCACAATTTCATTCACAAGATGGCAACACGATTCATAATGAACTTTAAATTTTCATTCATCACACTAAATCAATTTTTCATTGACAAAATGCTCAAATAAAGTTTATTGTGCACAAACCTGACGTGAGCCGCCTCTAGGCCTTGACTCTGTCTCTCAGACCTTCCAAGTCCTTTTCAGCTGAAACACACAGTTTCACAGTGTTTCAGTTCCATAACTTAGCATAAATCCAAAAATAAATTTAACTTCACTTTTATCTAGTTTATATCCGCTAAACTTGACGTTCCTTAAAATTTGTGTTTTGGGGTCACTATTCACTATACTATTCAAGTCAAATTGTTGACTTTCTAAGGCTTAATAGGTATGGGAATTCCAACTTTACCCACATACCACATTTTGGTCACCAAACTTGTTGGTTTTGGTCATTTTCTCAAAACTTAAGTCTTTTAGGCAAAATTGTCAATTTTCAGTTTTGGATTCCTAAGTTGCACTGTTCCATTGGTCACTTTACTGTTGGAATTTGGCAAAACTTTCTTCATGGAAAATGTTCCCTACTATCTTAATTTTATTCTCCTTTTTGAATCACTCCAATTGGAGTTTTGTAGCTCAAGTTATATCCAAATTACGGTTACTGTTCATGCTGCAGAATTTAGTTCTGTAGATTTATTGATCCAACTTCGTTTACCAATTTGATCAAGTTAAGTCCATAATTTGGTCTAATTTTCTTCATATAAAATGTTCTACTATGTCTTAGGTTTCTATCGGTTAAGAATCACCTAAATCCGAGTTTTCTAGAGAGAGTTATAGCCATTGAAACTTTACTATTCATATGGTAAATCTGCAGTTCTACATATTTAGTGAGTCAACTTTGCTGACTAATTTGATTGTGTTAATGGCATAATTTGGGTTTGTGTTCTTCATGAAAGTTTTAGTTCTATATCTCATCTAACCACTGGTAAAATTTCAGGTCATTTTGACCTGCCTAGCTTGAGTTATGACCAAATGAACAAATATTATTCATTTGGTCAGTTTGTGTAGGGCAGCCTGCAATTTTCCAACTTTGGTCAATTTGTTCACTAGGTTTTAGTCACTTTTTGGGCATGCTTCCTAAATGAAAATTGTGTCATTTAGTGCCTATTTTCATTCCCAATTTGTCTCATACCAATTGGACTTGTAAAATTTCATTTTTGGTCCCTCAAATTTGACTTGGTCATGCTGAAGCAGCATGACCACACTCCCTCCGAATTTAACTTTAATTCCAATACTTCTAACACACTTAATTAGGTCACAAATGACCATTTCTCACTTCAAATTAGGCCAAAGACACCATTTACAAGTTTCTCACATTTTTGGTCTCTAAACCCTAATGTTCAAACCCTAAGTTTGTCCAATCTTCACAATTTATGTAATCTAAATATACAATTCACATATATAACATCTATTCACCAAGATTTCATGTTTAACCTAACTAAATACCATCAAAACCTTAGGGTTCCATGGCTGCCACATTCTTTCTTCCCTTATTTAAGCATGATTTCCTTTATTTCTAATGCAATTTCATCACACATAAACTTAAATTCATGAATTCAATAAGAATCTAAACTTGAAATTGCACTTACCTCAATTTGTAGATTTCCTAATTCTTCAATTCTCCAAGTTTTCTTTTCCTTCTTGCTCCCAAAGTGTTTATCTAGGTCTAATGTGCTAAACTCGACATTCTTGAAATTTTTGTATTTATAGCTTATCTAGTTGTCTTAGATGTGGTTCTAATCCCCTTAATTGTCCGGACCGACACTGGTCACCGGAATAGTGAGATCTACCAGGCTATATAAACGGGGTGTTACAATGGATCAGCTGGATTTTCAGCTGATGCTTTTTCCTGCATTGCTACATCGCCTCACCCAACTATTTCTCTGATAATGTGGTAGCACTTTTCTATGTGTTTAGATTTCTGGTGAGACCTTGGTTCCTTAGCCTGTATGACTGCTCCATTGTTATCACAGTGTAGTGGAACTGCTAACTCAATGAAAGGAACTATTGTAAGTTCTGTCACGAACTTCTTGTAGGAGCGGAAGCGAGAAAAACAAAAGTTTATACCATTGAATTAAAAAATTTTCACCTAGGGTCACATGCATCATGCAAGATATTTTTATCTATTTGATTTCAATGATAAACAACATATTAAAACTCTTTTAATACGTTTTTGGATCTGTATTTTTCATTTAAGATTTTTAAATTAATCAGATTAATTTTAGAACCCTAGATTAAATCTAGAACAATCACACTAACCTCTTGATGCACTGCAGTGTATTTACGCCTTTGAGATGCATCTTCAGGACACCAGATATTGTCCCTCTAGCTTGTCCACACCAAGAACACCTATGGCAGCCCTTGAACAGCTTCTAAAGCTTTTTCTATTAATTAAAAAATCAAGTTCTGCCTTTTAAGAGATTAAAGATGTAAACAGGACACTAGAAACAATTTCTAGTAGTCATAATTCAAGAGATTGATGGCTAATCTCTTTGAATTGATGAGAGATGAAGAAGAATAGATGGAGAGCCTCAAAATGGCATGCAAAAGGAGGAGTGGCTGCTGGTTGTATTTTTTCTCTTCATAACAACACTTATATAGCTAGGTTAACACATTAAACCCTTGCCACATGTCACCCTCTGACTGGTTCTAGGTTTAATTGACCCAATCACATTATGCCAAGTGTCAAACCTATATTTAATCTTAATTTTAATCATCTTACATGATTAAAAGACATTTGGCAAGCTTATGTGTAATGCCATGTGTCACCATCTCATGGTGCCATATGTCACCCTGTGAAATGACCAAAATGCCCCTGTCTTAATTTTGAGTTCTCAACTCAAAATAATTATTTCTGTTCTTCTAATCAATTTATATCACATATAAGTCAATTAATTAATCTTTATTAATTAATTTCTCATTAATTAAATTCATATTTAAACACTTTAAATATAAATTTAATTTATACTATACATCCAATAATCTAGATTTGGTTTCAAGTCATGCTAGGGACTTTGCAATCTTATTGCAAAGCAAACCTATTTAATTAATCAATTAAACTCTTTAATTAATTAATTAAATCATATTTAATTAGGTGATAACTTATGTATGTGTGTGACTTACTAGGCTCATCACTAATTGGCAATGAGATATGATAGCAACTCTTAATATCATCAGAACTCTTTCTTACCATAAATGATTTCTCTAAACCATTTTATGCACCTCATAGACCATGGTTAACACCTAGAATAGCATGCCATGGCCACCCAATTAGTAATAAGGTTTACCTTAAATGAACCTATAATCATATGTTACCATGCACTAGAATCTCTCTGTTACAAAATCCCAACTCAAGCTGGAGTCATGGTTTATGTCAAACTCCATTTGCTATGAATATTATGTTCTCTTTTAATTCCAGTTCTTGATTAAAAAGATTTTTCTCTTCAGAAACTCTTTTTTGAATAAATCTATCTGCCCTAGCCAGGAACTTGAAATATCAAGAACAATTAAATGAACATAGGATTTTATCTCTATTTACTTAGAGGAACAGATTCTATCTTGATCAACACCTACCTCCATATATAACTAGTAGGAGCCAACACATGCCCATATACCCATACACAGCACAAGTATGAAAGTAGTACCAAACTCAAACCACCTATATACAAGATAACTGTGCTATCTCAAGTCTAAAGATTATATGCACTGATATGATTTATGACAAAACATTGACAAGAGTAAACTCCATGTGCTTGTCATAAGTGTCACTGGTTCGGCCTACTTATCATTTATAAGTGTCTATCATGTTTGTCATATGGCATGAGACTCACCATTCCATCTTATTTATATCTCATATAAATAACTTGGGAACAAACATGAATACAATCTTTCTGGATAAGTCATGTCCTTATTATGAAGTATCCTCGATTGTGAACCTATTTATGATACTTTGTACTAGAAATACTGTCACTCATATTCTTAACAACTTAAGAATAGAATTTCTAACAAAATATCAATGGGCCTTTTCTATTACACATAAATATCTTATGTAAACAGAAAACTGGAAATGCCTTTTATTAATAAAAACATGTACAAGATACATATTAAATGATATGCTCTAGGGTATACTACTAACAATCTCCCACTAGCACTAGAGCCGTTCATTACAATATCTTAGACCCATCTTCTCAAGATGTCGATCGAGCTGAGTCTATGACATTGGCTTAGTGAATGGATCAGCTGGATTTTCAACTGATGCTATTTTCTGCATGGCTACATCGCCTTGCCCAACTATTTCTCTAATAATGTGGCAGCACCTTTCTATGTGTTTGGATTTTTAGTGAGACCTTAGTTCCTTAGCCTATATGACTGCTCCATTGTTGTCACAGTGTAGTGGAATTGCTGACTCAATGGAAATAAATACTGTAAGTTCTGTCACGAACTTCTTTATCTAAATAGCTTCCTTTGCAGCATCTGATGCAGCAATATACTCAGCCTCGGTAGTGAAATCTGCAGTCGTGCTCTGTTTGGAACTCTTCCAACTAACTGCACCTCCATTACAAATGAACACATATCCAGAGGTAGACTTTCTATCATCGATATCTGATTGGAAATCAGAATCAGTATAACCATCCAATTGCAAGTCTCCACCTCCATAGATCAAGAATAAATCCTTAGTTCTTCTCAAGTACTTAAGGATATTCTCGACAGCTATCCAGTGTTCCAAACCTGGATTGGATTGATACCTGCTAGTCAAACTAACAGCATATGCGATATCTGGCCTAGTACACAACATTGCATACATTAAACTTCCAATAGCCGAAGCATATGGAATCCTGGCCATTTTATCTCTTTCTTCAGGTGTCTTTGGAGACACCTCTTTAGAAAGATGGATACCATGTCTCACTGGTAACAATCCTCTTTTGGAATCAAGCATGTTAAACCTCTTTAACACCATTTCCAAGTATAGACTTTGGGATAAACCAATTATTCTTTTCGTTCTATCTCTATAGATGCGAATCCCAAGAATATAGGTTGTCTCCCCTAAGTTTTTCATGGAGAATGTATTTGACAACCATACCTTTACAGTTGTCAACATACCTGTGTCATTGCCCATCAACAGTATGTCATCCACATATAAGACAAGGAAAGTGATAGCACTATCACTAACCTTCTTATATACACATGGCTCATCCTCATTTTTTATAAAACCAAAGGATTTAATGGCTTCATCAAAATGGATGTTCCAACTCCTCAAAGCTTGTTTCAACCCATTTTGAAGAGTCTATATCTGATATTGTAACACCCTCCCTGTAGCAACTCCGTACATTCTCTTTAGGTGACTGGTCGGTCCCATACGGCTAGAACGTCCGAAAAAATATTTAAACTAAAGTGAGGAACTATAATTAACTCAAATATTAATAAGAAAAATTTAGAAAAAATTTTAGAAATAAAATACAACCGAGTTAAACGAGCCGGTGCCCTAACGATGGGTAACCTAGTGAAAAGTTGCGGTTCTCGCAACTAGGAGCCCTAGACCCAAGGGAAAAATCATAAAATAATTTTTGGGACTCCAGAGAAGGGTCATTAAGGTTCCTATGGCATTAGAATGCCAAGAAAATATTTAGAAAAAATTTTCAATCAGTACAGACAATTTTGACCCGTTAAGCCAAACGGAGGGCATTTTGGTCATTTCGCCTTCAGAGACGATTTTTGGCCGACTTGTCCAGTTAAGTAAATAATTATTATGACACAAAATATGAATAAATATTGCTAAAAATTAAATTAAAATTGAGTAGAAAAGAAAAGAAAAAGAAAATGGAATTAAATTAGATTTATGACATAGGATGACATCATTAAAAAGCTTCCCACCAATTAGAAATTGACAAGCCAATTAAAATGAGATAAATATAACTAAAATGAAGTAAAAAATAAACACAATTTCTGCAATTCTCTTCCATTTCCCGTAACCCATTTTCCCTTCCACCCAAACCACCATTAAAGCTCCCTTAAGCTTCATTTCCCACTTCAATTCACCTCAAAACCTTATCCTCCCTTCACAAAAAATTATACCCACATCAAGGAGAAGTGTTTGGCAGCCAAGAAAATAAAAGAAAGTGAAGAATTCATAAGAGAAAATTCTGCCCTACTAAGGTTAGTGCTTATTTATGCATATATCTCTCTTTATTCCATGTTAGGGACTTAAAATGAGTATGAAATTGTAAATTAAATGAAATAAAACTTATGTGTATGTACACCATGGAATTTGGCAGCCCTAAGGAAGGGATAATGTTGATTGTTTTGATGGTTTTGATGGGTTTAGAGTGGACTAGAAATGGTGTTTAAAGTGTATATATATATTGATAATGAATTAGTGTGTTTAACTAAGGTATGTTATGAGAATTGGAATGGAGAATTAGGGTTTTGGAGAGAAACTTGGACTTTGCTTATGTAATGGTGAATGAACATTTTAATGGTCAATTAGTGACCATTTGAGGTAAGTTGACCATAATTTGGAGTGAAATTATAGCATTACAAACTGATTTGGTATGCTGCCTAGTGAGAGCAGCAGGTGTGGCTGTGAATCCAGCCTGTTTGGACAGCCATACCTTGGGCTGTGTAGGTTCAATTGGTGTTTGGCCAATTGGACATGAAACTATACACATAATGGCACAACTTTGGTGAAGAAACCATGCCCAAAAGACCAAAACAAGTGGACCAAAAACTTGCCCCAATCCGGATGTCCTGCAACCAGATTCTGCAGAATGACCAAATGAATAGTGATTGTTCATTTGGCCATAACTCATTGTATAATGGCCCAATTGACCTGAACTTTTTACAGCAATAAGTTAAGATATAGACCAACAACTTTCATGAAGAAACCTACCCCAAATTATGACCAAAACCTATCCAACAAGGCAGTTTCAATCACTGTTCACTGCACTATAGATATGGTCAGTTCTGAAATTTTTCAATCCGACCAGTTGTGGTTCTTGGACCATAACTTGAGCTAAAAAACTCCAAATGGAGTGATTCAAAAAATGAATTCAACTAGACAAAATAAGGAACAACTTTCATGTTTATCATTTTCTCATATTCCCACTGCAACAGTAACTAATAAAACAGAAAAATTAGGGTACAAAAACTGAAAATTCTGCTCCATTAGTTTTAAGCTTAGAAATGGTATTGGTGATTAATGCTAAGTTTTGAATGCAAAATGTGGTATGTTGGGAGTGTTAAAACCAATGTACCTATTTTCTATGCAAAAGTCAACATTTTTGTTGACTAATGAAGTGAATAGTAACACCAAAGCTTGAAATTCAAAAATTGCAAAATTCAAAAGTATCAAATGTCCTAGTATACCTAACAAGATTGGTTTGGATAGTTTGGCATGCCAATAGGGTTCAGTTAGCAGTACTGCACATGGCATTATGCCATTCTGTGATTTCATGGCTTTTAGCCATTCCGACATTGTGTTGATATTTGGCCTTGTGCCTATTGTTATTACAGCTTATTAGCCGCTCGTTGCACAGGAGATGCATATGTGATCGATGGTGTGACGGCGAGGTACTAGATACCCGGTGCGGTTTACCGTTTATCGAAATCGTCCAGTATAGGTTACTTGGGCAACCAAAAATGAAAGTGGATAATTTAACGAAATAATGAATATAACAAGTACAAAACAAGTAAGACATCGATACATTCAATGCATATTTATTTTCTGTTATTTCCTTTTATTTTATTATTGGCACCACTAAGCATTATTGCTTAGCGCGTTGCTTTTGCCATGCGTAGGTTCTGGAGATCCTGACCGAGAGCCCGGTAGACCACAGACTGGGTGAGACCTCCTGCAGCTCTGCATAGTGTCCGTGTCACCTCACCATCTTCAGTGCATTGGTAGGACACTAGGTTCATTTTGGTATTTTGTAACTAACTTTTATTTTCTCATATGTAATTGAACTTATGTAATGTATTTTGATGTTCATGTAAATAATGAAAATTGTGTTTGTGAATGGAAAAGTGAATATTTATCTATGACTTTTACATAATTATCACATGAGATGAATGATTGAGAAATGGAAATGTTGTTGAAAAACATATTGAGATTTTGATATTGGAGTTGAGAATGATTGAATATGATTATTGGAAGTGTTTTTCACAGGTTCCGAAGAACTGTTTTCTCCATTTTTAGCCGGTACTCTGCCGAATTTTCTATAAAATTTTCGGAACCTCAAATAAATTATAATTTCAATAAATGACTTAAATGAATTATATTTCACAAGTTATATTCAAAACTATGATAAAAATTAATTAAGATAAAATAGAGTGTTCCGGTACATCGTGTGACATAGCTTACTCGGATATACAGTAGACGGGTAAGGGGTGTCACAGATATGGCTTCTTCATAGGCAAGTGGATCATCTCCATGATCTACTTCTTCATGAGTAGACAACTCTTGTTCTTCTTCATGAAGAAAACCATATCTCACTGGTGGGTGAGATTCCCTGGTTGTTCTATGAGGAACAGCTGTAGATGTTTCATTAACGGGTGTAGGTTGACTAGATGAATCTATATCCATCTAATCTGTTGATTGGTCAGAATTCTCCAATTCTAACCCTATTTGCCTTCCTTTGCCTTCTTCTTGAACAAACTATTATTTAAGAAATGTGGCATCTCTACTCACCATAACCTTTTGTGATGTAGGCAAATAAAAATAATATCCAAAACTATCTTTTGGATATCCAACAAATCGACCCTTTTCTGATCTGGTTTCCAATTTATCAGTGTTCAGCTTTTTGATATAAGCTGGACAACCCAAATCTTAACATGCTTAAGACTTGGTTTTCTTCCATGCCATATCTCATAAGGTGTGGAAGAAACTGATTTTGATGGAATCCTATTCAGAATATACAAAGCTGATTCTAATGCAAATCCCCAAAAAGAGATTGGCATATATGTATAGCTCATCATACTACGTACCATATCCAATAGGGTACGATTTCTCCTTTCAGATACACCATTCAGCTGTGGCGTTCCTGGAGGAGTCAGCTGGGAAACAATGCTATGCTCTCTCAAGTATTCATCAAATTCAGTACTCAAATATTCACCTCCACGATCTGATCAAAGAGCTTTAATACTCTTTCCTGTTTGATTTTCTACGTCAGATTTAAATTCTTTGAACTTTTCAAAGGATTCATGTTTGTATTTCATCAAATACAAATACCCAAACCTTGATTTATCATCAGTAAAGGTAATAAAATAATGAAAGCCCCCTCTAGCCATTTCTTTAAATGGACCACATACATCACTATGTATTAACTCTAAAATATTTTCAGCTCTTAGCCCTTGTCCAACAAAGGGTGATCTAGTCATTTTGCCCTGAAGGCAAGATTCACAAGTTGGAGTAGGCTCAGAGCCCAATGAGGATAAAATCCCCATTTTCTCCAGTTTTGCAATCCTATCTTCCGCAACATGACATAACCTTAAGTGCCAAATATATTTTGAACTTGAGTTGATTTTCACTATGGCATTGCATTCATTTAGATCACTTGCATTCATTTTGTGTTTGACATTATTATCCAAATAATAAAGACCATCATTCATATAACCCGAATCAACATATTTATTTCCAAAATAAATATTGCAAACATCATCTGTGAACTGAAATTCATAGCTATTTCTAGTTAAACTAGATATAGAAAAGATGTTCTTAAAAGCATCAGGTACATATAAAATATTATTCAAACACAAAACATGTCCAAACATGTAAAAAGATTTAGATCCTATGGCTAAAGCTTTAACAGTTGAACCATTGCCAATCCGGACTTTAACATCTTGAGAACGTAAGGTGCTACTATTTGCTAGTTCCTGCATATCATTAGAAATGTGAGAACTGGCACCAATATCTAAAATCCAAGCTGTAGATGAACTATGAGTATCATCAGAATCTAAATAACAAGATATGGACATACCTTCCAAAGGTTTATCCTTCTTGTCCTTCAGAGAAGCAAGATACTCTGGGCAGTTCCTTTTCCAGTGCCCATCCTTCTGGCAGTGGAAACATTTTCCTTTGCCTCCATCAGCTTTAGTCTTCCCTTTCTGTTTTGCTATTTTCTTGGAAGGACCACGAATCTGAGGTTTCTTTTTCTTATTGCCCTTCTTCTTGTTGGACTTTCTAGCAGAAGAAGATGTAATCAAAGCAACCTCTTTTCTTTTATTGCCCGGCATATTCTTTTGGGCAATAACCAGCATGTTGAGTAAACCAGCTAAGGTGCATTCCTGTTTAGTCATATGGAAATTTGTCACAAAATTCCCAAAAGACTCAGGAAGGGACTGAAGAATCAAATCCGTCTGTAGTTGGAAATCCATGTTGAAGTCAAGATGTTCCAACTGCTCAATCAGCCGAATCACCTTGTGGACTTGATCCCCAATATTCTGTCCCTCAAACATCCTCATACGGAATAGCTATCTAGATATCTCATACCTAGCATTCCTGCTGTGCTCACCATAAAACTCTTGTAGGTGAAGGAGGATCTCATTCGCACTCTGCATGTTCTCATGTTGCTTCTGTAACTCATTACTCATGGAAGCAAGCATGTAACACTTAGCTCTCATATCATGCTCCTTCCACTTGTCCAAAGTTTCATGTTCCTCTTGTGTGGCCTCTGGAGGTAAGGAACCAGGAACATTTGAATCTAGAACATATCCTATATGTTCAAGGTTCAAGACAAGTTTCAAATTTCTTAACCAATCAGACAGATTAGGTCCTGTCAACCTATTACGATCAAGTATGCTTGCAAGGATATTGGATGGTGGTGGTTGTTTTGTGCTCATTATTATTAGAAAATTAACTGTAGAAAATAACCAGATTAATTAGTAAATGTATCAAGTAATTAACCAAAATGATTATGGTCTTTTAATCAAATTGGTCCTCCCACAAACTTAGCAAATCCTACACTTCCAAAGTAGAAAACGGAAATCCTAGTTGGATGGATTTCTAGTGGGTGATTGAATTCTTATAATTCTATTGATCATCCTTAGGTACATCCGTTATTGGAATTACAATAAACTATAAGTGAGCAACTCCTTGCCCGTCACATCTCTTGTGAGGTTCAATCCTTTACCTAGCCCCTAATGCTCAAAATCTCAGGTACATCCATTATTGACTTATCTTGCATTAGTTAAGTTGATCCCATTGAGCCAGTAATTATGCAAATAATTTTAATGTCCTCAGGTACATCCAATATTGGGCACCAAACCATTTACATATTTACAATATCTCATGCTTAACTATTATCTTTAAGAAAATCTCAAGGTCTCACTTTGCACATTATCCATTTAGCATACATATATCATATAATTGCATACATTCCCATACATCTCATGCATTCATGGATAAGCAGTAAATATGGTATGATCATGGACTTTCTAAGGGATTCAATTCTGAGCCACCAAGAATTGAATCAGGGCATTCCTAGGTGCATTTCATTCATTCATTTTATAAGAGTTGCTGAAGGAGTACATAATCAACACTTGATCTTGAATTCCTCCCACTGGTCCCACCAATGCTCTTGACCTCCTTGAACTTCTTGCAATCCAATATTACATAGTAATCCTTGGCATACAAAGGCAAATTTATAAGAATTTAAATAAATGAAATTACTACAAAAAATTATTACAAACTTAATAATATATGCCCAAATAAATTAAAATAAATTAATTAATTTACAATCCCAAAGAAACATAAAAGAAATAAATCCAATCACATTGGTCTTTTATAGTCCATGATCATCCATCATGCATATCACTATTTAACAATTAAATAAAACATACATACTTAAATTAAATTGAATATCTCATATTCAACTTAAAAATCCATATTTGAATATGATTCAAATAAATTTAAAAATTGATATTTGAATCTCATTCAAACAAATTTAAAAATTCAGATTTGAATCACATTCAACCAACCTTAAAAATTCAGATTTGAATCACATTCAAACAATTTTTAAAAAATCAGATTTGAATCACATTCACACAATTTTTAAAAATTCAAATCTGAATATTATTCAAACAACTTTAAAAAATCAGATTTAAATATGATTCAAACAACTTTAAAAATTCAGATTTGAATCACATTCAAACAACTTTTAAAATTCAGATTTGAATCACATTCAAATAATTTTTTAAAATTTTGATTTGAATCAAAATTTAATTGTGTGATTAAAATTCTAATGAAACAATTTAATTAGACATAGGATGAGCTTTTAAATCATATAACAATTGCAAATTAAAAAGCCAAACCTTTGCACCACCCATGAAGCCAAACCATGCGCACCATTGATGGTGTTCCTCAAGCATGCCGCCACATATCCATTGCAACCAGTAATGGATAAATCATCTCATGATCAAACACACAATTAAATCATATAATCAACAATCTAAATGGCAAATATAGTGGCTCTGATACCAATTGTAGGAGCGGAAGCGTGAAAAACACAACTTTATACCATTGAATTAAAAAATTTTCACCTAGGGTCATATGCATCATGCAAGATTTATTTTTATCTATTTGATTTCAATGATAAACAACATATTAAAACTCTTTTAATATGTTTTTGGATCTGTATTTGCCATTTAATATTTTTAAATTAATCAAATTAATTTTAGAATCCTAGATTAAATCAAGAACAAACACACTAACCTCTTGATGCACTGCAGTGTATTTGTGCCTTTGAGATGCGTCTTCAGGACACCAGATGTTGTCTCTCTAGCTTGTCCACACCAAGAACACCTATGGCAGCCCTTGAACAGCTTCTAAAGCTTTTTCTATTAATTAGAAAATCAAGTTCTGCCTTTTAAGAGATTAAAGATGTAAACAGGACACTAGAAACAATTTCTAGTATTTATAATTCAAGAGATTGATGGCTAATCTCTTTGAATTGATGAGAGATGAAGAAGAATAGATGGAGAGCCTCAAAATGGCGTGACAAAGGAGGAGTGGCTGCTAGTTGTATTTTTTCTCTTCATAACAACACTTATATAGCTAGGTTAACACATTAAACCCTTGCCATATGTCACCCTCTGATTAGTTCTAGGTTTAATTGACCCAATCACATTGTGCCAAGTGTCAAACCTATATTTAATCTTAATTTTAATCATCTTACATGATTAAAAGACATTTGGCAAGCTTATGTGTAATGCCATGTGTCACCATCTCATGGTGCCACATGTCACCCTATGAAATGACCAAAATGCCCCTGTGTCTTAATTTTGAGTTCTCAACCCAAAATAATTATTTATGTTCTTCTAATCAATTTATATCAAATATAAATCAATTAATTAATCTTTATTAATTAATTTCTCATTAATTAAATTCATATTTAAACACTTTAAATATAAATTTAACTTATACTATACATCCAATAATCTAGATTTGGTTTCAAGTCATGCTAGGGACTTTGCAATCTAATTGCAAACCAAACCTATTTAATTAATCAATTAAACTCTTTAATTAATTAATTAAATCATATTTAATTAGGTGATAACTTATGTATGTGTGTGACTTACTAGGCTCATCACTAATTGGCAATGAGATATGATATCAACTCTTAATATCATCAAAACTCTTTCTTACCATAAATGATTTCTCTAAACCATTTACGCACCTCATAGACCATGGTTAACACCTAGCATAGTATGCCATGGCCACCCAATTAGTAATAAGGTTTACCTTAAATGAACCTATAATCATATGTTACCATGCACTAGAATCTCTCTATTACAAAATCCCAACTCAAGCTGGAGTCATGGTTTATGTCAAACTCCATTTGCTATGAATGTTTTGTTCTCTTTTAATTCCAGTTCTTGATTAAAAAGATTTTTCTCATCAGAAACTCTTTTTTGAATAAATATATCTATCCTGGCCAGGAACTTAAAACATCAAGAATAATTAAATGAACATAGGATTTTATCTTTATTTACTTAGAGGAACAGATTCCATCTTGATCAACACCTACCTCCATATATAACTAGTAGGAGTCAACACATGCCCATATACCATACACAGTACAAGTATGAAAGCAGTATCAAACTCAAACTACCTATATACAAGATAACTGTGGTATCTCAGGTCTAAAGATTATATGCACTGATATGATTTATGACAAAACATTGACAAGAGTAAACTCCATGTGCTTGTCATAAGTGTCACTAGTTCGGCCTACTTATCATTTATAAGTGCCTATCATGTTTGTCATATGGCATGAGACTCACCATTCCATCTTATTTATATCTCATATAAATAACTTGGGAACAAACATGAATACAATCTTTCTGGATAAGTCATGTCCTTATTATGAAGTATCCTCGATTGTGAACCTATTTATGATACTTTGTACTAGAAATACTGTCACTCATATTCTTAACAACTTAAAAATAGAATTTCTAACAAAATATCAATGGACCTTTTCTATTACACATAAATATCTTATGTAAACGGAAAAGTGGAAATGCATTTTATTAATAAAAACATGTACAAGATACATGCTAAATGATATGCTCTAGGGCATACTACTAACACTTCTTTATCCAAACAGCTTCCTTTGTAGCATCTGATGCAGCAATATACTCAGCCTCGGTAGTGGAATCTGCAGTCGTGCTCTGTTTGGAACTTTTCCAACTGACTGCTCCTCCATTACAAATGAACACATATCCAGAGGTAGACTTTCTATCATCGATATCTGATTGGAAATCAGAATCAGTATAACTATCCAATTGCAAGTCTCCAACTCCATAGATCAAGAATAAATCCTTAGTTATTCTCAAGTACTTAAGGATATTCTGGACAGCTATCCAGTGTTCCAAACCTAGATTGGATTGATACCTGCTAGTCAAACTAACAGCATATGCGATATCCGACCTAGTACACAATATTGCATACATTAAACTTCTAATAGCCAAAGCATATGGAATCCTGGCCATTTTATCTCTTTCTTCAGGTGTCTTTGAAAACATCTCTTTAGAAAGATGGTGTAACACCCTCCCTGTAGCAACTTCGTACATTCTACTGTTCCGGTGACCAGTGTCGGTCCGGACAGCTAGAACGTCCGAAAAAATATTTAAACTAAAGTGAGGAACTATAATTAACTCAAATATTAATAAGAAAAATTTGGAAAAAATTTTAGAAATAAAATACAACCAAGTTAAACGAGCCGGTGCCCTAACGATGGGTAACCTAGTGAAAAGTTACGGTTCTCGCAACTAGAAGCCCTAGACCCAGGGGAAAAATCATAAAATAATTTTTGAGACTCCAGAGAAGGGTCATTGAGGTTCCTATGGCATTAGAATGCCAAGAAAATATTTAGAAAAATTTTTCAATCGGTACAGACAATTTTGACCCGTTAAGCCAAACGGAGGGCATTTTGGTCATTTCGCCTTCAGAGGCGATTTTTGGCCGACTTGTCCAATTAAGTAAATAATTATTATGATATAAAATATGAATAAATATTGCTAAAAAATTAAATTAAAAATGAATAGAAAAGAAAGAAAAAGAAAATGACTTAAATCCCTAATTATGACATCACTATGATGTCATTTAAATGCCCTCCACTAGTTACCATTCAACAACACAACTAAAATTCTTTAAAAAGGGAAAAATGACAAATTAAGAAACCAATTTCTGGTTTCTTCTTCTTCATCTAGCCGTGACCCTCTCTTCCATCTCCTTCCATAAAAATTTTCTTTCATCACTTCCATTTCCCATGAATTCTCACTACTAAACCCTAGACATCTTTCATTAAAACTTGTCTATACCTCTTGGGAAAGTGTTTGGAAGCCTAGAAAAAGAAAGAAAGTGAAGTTCAAGCTTGGGAAAATTCTGCTCAAAAAGGTTAGTGCTTATTTATACATATTTCTCTCTTTATTCCATGTTTGGGACTTAAAATGAGTATGAAATTGTAAATTAAATGAAATAAAACTTATGTGTATGTACACCATGGAATTTGGCAGCCCTAAGGAAGGGATAATGTTGATGTTTTGATGGATTTAAAATGGCTTAAAAATGGTGTTGATGTGTAGACATAAAGTTGAAATGGATTAGTATGCCTAAATGACATGTGTTGTGTGAACCTTGAATTTGAGCTAGGGTTTTGGAGAGAAATTTGGACTTTGCTTATGTAATGGTGAATGAACATTTTAATGGCCAATTAGTGACCATTTGAGGTAAGTTGACCATAATTTGGAGTGAATTATAGCATTATAAACTGATTTGGTATGCTGCCTAGTGAAACTAGCAGGGTAACTGTGAGTCCAGCCTGTTTGGACAGCCATAACTTGGGCTGTGTAGGTTCAATTGGTGTTTGGCCAATTGGACATGTAGACACATAATGGCACAATTTTGATGAAGAAACCATGCCCAAAAGACCAAAGCAAGTGGACCAAAAACTTGCCCCAATCCGGATGTCCTGCAACTAGATTCTGCAGAATGACCAAATGAACAGTGATTGTTCATTTGGACATAACTCATTGTAGAATGGCCCAATTGACCTAAAATTTTTTCAGCAACAAGCTAAGATATAGACCAACAACTTTCATGAAGAAACCTACCCCAAATTATGACCAGAACCTATCCAACAATTGAGTTGCAGTCACTATTCACTGCACTATAGATATGGTCAGCCCTGAAAATTTTCAATCCGGCCAGTTGTGGTTTTTGGACCATAACTTGAGCTACAAAACTCAAAATGGAGTGATTCAAAAAAGGAAATTCAACTAGACAAAATAAGGAACAACTTTCATTGTTAGCATTTTCCCAAATTCCCACTGTAACAGCAACTAATGGAACAGTAAAATTTGGGTATGAAAACTGAAAATTCTGCTCTATTAATTTTAAGCTTAGGAATGGTATTGTTAACCAATACCAACAAATTTTTAATGCAAAATGTGGTATGTTTGTGACACCCCTTACCCGTGTACAGTATATCCGAGTGAGTAATGTCACACGGTGTATCGGCACACTCTATTTTACCTTAATCAATTTTTGTCATAGTTTTGAATATAATTTATGAAATATAATTTATTTAAGCCATTTATCGAAATTATTATTTATTTGAGGTTCCGAAAATTTTAAAGAAAATCCGGCAGAGTACTGACTAAAAATGGAGAAAACCGTTCTTCAGAACCTCAAATAAATAATAATTTCGATAAATGGCTTAAATAAATTATATTTCATAAATTATATTCAAAACTATGACAAAAATTGATTAAGGTAAAATAGAGTGTGCCGATACACCGTGTGACATTGCTTACTTGGATATACTGTACACAGGTAAGAGGTGTCACATTTAGTGGTATCAGAGCACGGTTTAGGCGTTTCTGGGCCTAGAATGAGTCCATACCATGCATTGCATTTGTAAGAGTCGAGGTGACACTAATGCAGATCTGTTTGTCTTTCTTATTTTGAATAGGATATGGACCCTACATCACAGAGGGCAGTTGAGGAGGAAGTGGAGAGTCATGCTCCACCTGCAGCAGTGAGGCTGGGGTATGGGAGAACTCGCTCACTTGACCAAGCGAGCACCTCGCCACCAGCTCAAGCAGAGCCTGCTCAGCCTCCACAGGCCATGTTCCATCAAATGGCCGAATTTTTCAGACAAATGGCTGGGGTAATGCCAGTACCACCACCACCACCACCTCCACAACCGAAATCACACCTGGAAAAATTGAGAAAATATGGAGCAGTGGACTTCTATGGCAAGAGAGAAGATGATTCTATTGCAGCCAAAAATTGGTTGAATAGAATAGGCAGAGTGTTAAAACAACTCCACTGCACTCCAGAGCAAAACTTAGAATCTGTTGTATCTCTGCTGCAAGACGATGCATACGAATGGAGGGACACTGTGTCCAGTGAAGTACAGTAGAAAATAGTAACTTGGGACTTCTTCCTCTCCAAATTTAAGAAGAAATATGTGGGTAGTGTATATCTGGAAGAGAGAAGAAGAGAGTTCATTAATCTGAGGCAGAGACAGCTGTCAGTGGCCGAGTATGAGAAGGAATTCGTAAGATTGAGCCGCTATGGAAGGGAAATAGTCCCTAATGAGACTGAAAGGTGCAAGAGATTTGAAGAGGGATTGAATGACAATATAAAGATTATGATCACTGCTTTGGGAATCATTGACTTCACCAAGTTAGTGGAAGCTGCAATAAAGGTTGAAAATGTAAGAATTAGTGAGCAAACTAGAAGAGAGAGACAGCAGAAGAGGGGCCCAGGTCAGTCTAGTTCAGCTTCTGCATTTGGGAAGAAGTTCAAGGGTCCACCTGCACAGAGTTCAGGGCAACCACAAGGTCAGGGTCAGTCTCAGGGGCCCAGGCCACAGTTTACCTCTAGGAGAGGCCAGTCCACACCATCAGTGGGTAGCTCTCCAGGGATGGGGTTCAGGGGACTAGCCCCAGCAACTTCTGCATGTCCACACTATTTGAAATGGCATAAGGGGGAGTGTTGGAGAGTGACTGGTGCCTGCTTAAGGTGTGGGTCAACAGAGCATCAGTTGAAGAACTGTCCACGCAGAACTACTACAGCTACTCCAACACAAGCAGACAGACCTACTCCTGCACCACAAAGGGGTAGGAAATTTGGCAAATGAGGCGGTGGGATCATCTCGAGGCTGCATCGAGCCAGCAGAGGCTCGATAGCAGACCACTGCGGAGCTTATGCCATGAGAGCTCAGGAGGAGCAAGATGCCCCCGGACGTCATCAGGGGTATGTTCTCCCTCTACAATACATCTGTGCATGCATTGGTGGATCCAGGATCCACTCATTCATACATCTGCATCAACCTACCCGTAGAAAGGGGGATACTAATAGGGGAGAGTGACCAAGACATTCTGGTCACTAATCCATTGGGCCACAGTGTAGTGGTGAACAAAGTGTACAAGGGTTGCCCGTTAAAGATTCAGGGGTATGAATTCTTGGCAGACCTAATTGAGTTGCCCTTCCACGAGTTTGACGTGATTTTGGGAATGGACTGGTTGTCACGTCATCAGGCAATAGTTGATTGCAAATTGAAGAGAATTTCTTTGAAAACTTCTCAGGGTAATGAGATCACTGTTGTGGGTGAAAGGACAGATTTCTTGTCCAATGTTATCTCAGCCACAGTTGCAAGAAGAATGATGAGAAAAGGCTGTGAAGCCTACCTAGCACATGTGGTGGATACTAGGCAGGCTAAGCCAAACCTGAGTGATATACCCACAGTAAGAGACTTCCTGAGGTATTTCTGAAGAATTGCTTGGTTTGCCACGAAAGGGAAGTTGAATTTGCTATTGAGACAACTGTACAAAGACCCATTTCCATTGCTCCTTATAGGATGGCACCATTGAATTGAGGAGTTAAAAACTCAATTGCAAGAGTTGCTTGATAAGGGTTCATACGCTGATGTGTAACCATATGGAGCTCAGTCTTTGTTTGTGAAAAAGAAGGATGGGACTTTGAGGCTATGCATCGATTACGTGATTGAATAAAGTAGTATGAAGAACAAATATCCGTTGCCTAGAATTGATGATCTGTTTGATCAGTTGAAGGGAGCAGGAGTATTTTCAAAAATTGATCTCAGATCAGGGTATCATGAGTTGAGGGTGAAGGATGCAGATGTGCCAAAGACTGCATTCAGGACCCGGTATGGGCATTATGAGTTCCTAGTGATGCCCTTTGGCCTAACAAATGCACCAACGGCATTCATGGACCTTATGAACCGTATCTTCCATCCATACTTAGATCGGTTCGTAGTGCTCTTTATTGATGATATTTTGGTGTATTCCAAGACCAGGGAAGAACATGATGAGCATTTGAGGATTGTTCTGCAAACCCTGAGAGAAAAGAAGCTGTATGCTAAGTTGTCCAAGTGTGACTTTTGGTTGGATGAGATTGCATTCCTTGGACACATAGTGTCAGCTGATGGGATTAGGGTGGATCCCAAGAAAATAGAAGCAGTGATGGAATGGAAGCCTCCTAGAAATACAACTGAGGTCAGAAGTTTCTTGGGGCTAGCTGGGTATTACAAGAGATTCGTGAAGGGATTTTCCTTAATAGCTGCTCCAATGACCAAGTTGTAACACAAGAATGTCAGATTTGACTGGAATGACAAGTGTCAGACCTGTTTTGAGAAGTTGAAGGCTATGTTGACAGAGGCACCAGTGTTAACATAGCCAGTGTCAGGAAAGGACTTTGTGGTCTACAGTGATGCCTCTCATAATGGGTTAAGGTGTGTATTGATGCAAGAGAGAAAGGTGGTCGCTTATGCTTCCAGGCAGCTAAGGCCACATGAACAGAATTACCCTACCCATGATCTAGAGCTTGCAGCAATTATCTTCGCACTAAAGATATGGAGGCATTACTTGTATGGTGAAAAGTGCTACATTTACACAGACCACAAGAGTCTGAAATACTTGCCAACCCAGAAGGAGCTCAACCTTAGACAGAGGCGATGGATTGAGTTCTTGAAGGACTATGATTGTGTAATTGACTACCATCCTGGGAAACCAAACGTAGTTGCTGATGCTTTGAGCAGAAAATCCATGACAGCTTTGAGATCATTGAATGCCTGTCTATCTTTGGTTCGAGATAGAGCTATTTTGGCTGAGTTGCAAGTGAGGCCAAACCTGTTACAGCAGAGTTTAGATGGGCAAAAGGTAGATGAGAAGCTAATGGCTATTATGAGCAAAATCTCAAAGGGAAAGGCAACTGACTATGAGGTGAAAGCAGATGGGTGTCTGTACTACAAAGGAAGACTGTGTGTACCAGATGATGGGGAATTGAAGGCCAGTATTCTAAAAGAGGCACACACTAGTGTATATGCTATGCACCCAGGAAGTACAAAGATGTATCATGATCTGAAGCTTCAATATTGGTGGCCTGGTATGAAGAAAGACATAGCTGACTATATGACTAAATGCTTGACATGTCAGCAAGTCAAGGTAGAACATCAAGTTCCATCAGGTTTGCTACAGCCTATACGCTTACCTGAATGGAAATGGGATCGGGTCACCATGGATTTTGTAAGTGGTCTACCTCTCACCCAGAAGAAACATGATGCAGTATGGGTGATAGTAGATAGATTGACGAAGTCAGCACACTTTCTGCCAGTTAGGGTGACTACTCATCGGAGAAGTTAGCGAGTGTATATCAGTGAGATAGTTAGACTGCATGGAATTCCACTTTCCATCATATCTGATCGAGACCCAAGGTTTACATCGAGATTTTGGAAGAAGTTGCATGAATCCTTGGGTACACAACTCCATTTCACCACAGCTTTCCATCCTCAGACGGATGGGCAATCAGAAAGAGTAATCCAGGTCCTTGAGGATATGCTGAGGAGTTATGTCATTGAGTTTGAGGGAAGTTAGGATAGATACCTCCCACTAGTAGAATTTGTATACAACAATAGCTACCAAGCTAGCATCCAAATGGCCCCGTATGAAGCACAGTATGGGAGAAAATGTAGAACTCGGTGTCTTTGGTGAATTGGGCGAACAAACTGGTAGGGCGGACACGGTGAAGCAGTCGAGGAGAAAGTAAAACTAATCAAAGCCAATCTGAAGGTTGCCTCTGACAGACAGAAATCTTATGCCGACCTGAAGAGAAAAGAAATGGAATATGTGGTTGGCAACAAAGTGTTCTTCAAGGTGTCACCATGGAAAAAGGTATTGAGGTTTGGAAGAAAAGGTAAGTTGAGCCCTAGGTTCATTGGCCCATATGAAGTCATTGAACGTATGGGTCCAGTGGCTTATAGGCTAGCTTTATCGCCAAAACTGGACAAGATCCACAATGTGTTCCACGTGTCTATGCTAAGAAGATACCGCTCAGATCCTTCACATGTCATCTCCAGGGAAGAAATTGAAATACAACCGGATTTGACATATGAAGAAGAACCTCTACGGATCCTGGCTTGGGAAGTGAAAGAATTGAGGAACAAGCAGATTCCACTGGTGAAAGTGCTTTGGAGGCACCACAACACTGAGGAGGCAACTTGGGAAAGTGAAGAGACGATGAGGCAACAGTTCCCTCAACTGTTTGCATCAGGTAAATTTCGAGGACGAAATTTAAATTAGAGGGGAAGAGTTGTAACACCCTCCCGGTAGCAACTCCGTACATTCTACTGTTCCGGTGACTGGTGTCGGTCCGGACAGCAAGAACGTTCGGAAAAATATTTAAACTAAAGTCAGGAACCATAATTAACTCAAATATTAATAAGAAAAATTTAGGAAAAATTTTAGAAATAAAATACTACCAAGTCAAATGAGCCGGTACCCAAGCGATGGGTAACCAGAGGTGAGTTGCGGTTCTCGCAACTAGGAGCCCTAAACCCGAGTAAAATTTCATAAAATAATTATTGGGACTCCAGAGAAGGGTCATTGAGGTTCCTATGGCATTAGAATGCCAAGAAAATATTTAGAAAAATTTTTCAATCGGTACAGACAATTTTGACCCGTTAAGCCAAACAGAGGGCATTTTGGTCATTTCGCCTTCAGAGGTGATTTTTGGCCGACTTGTCCAGTTAAGTAAATAATTAATATGACATAAAATATGAAGAAACATTACTAAAAATTAAATTGAAATTGAGTAGTGATGAAAAGAAAAGAAAAATCAAAATAAAGCAATTTATGACATATGATGATATCATTTAAAAAGCTACCACCAATCACATTTAAACAAACAATTAACTAACTAATAAAAGCGATAAATGAAGACCAAAACAATTAAAAAACACAGCAGCCATCCTCTTCCTCCCAACCAGCCGAAACCCTTGCCCTAGCCAAACCTCTATTAAAACCATCAAAAAGCTTCATTTCTCTCTTGTTTCCACTACTAAACCCTAAACCCCTTTCATTAAAACTTGTCCACTCATCTTGGGAAAGTGTTTGGCAGCCTAGAAAAGGAAAGAAAGTGAAGTTTGAGCTTGGAAAAATCTGCCCTACAAGAGGTTAGTGCACATATATACCTTAAACCCTTTATTTCTATGTTAGAGACTTGAAATAGGTAAGAAATTGTGAATTAAATGAACCAAATTTATGTGTATGTCCACCATGGATTTCGGCAACCCTAAGGAAGGAACAATGATGGAGTGTTTTTGATGGATTTAAAGTGGACTAGAGATCATGTTTAAAGCATGTATGTATGTGGTTAGTGAATGAGTTAGTAAATTAAGGTGTATGTGTGAATCATAATGGGAAACTAGGGTTTGGGAGTGAAAAATTGGACTTGGCTTATGAAATGATTAATGGACATTCTAATGATCAATTAGTGACCATTTGAGGCAAGTTAATCATAATTTAAAGTGAACTAATGCATGGCAAAGTAAAATGTGTAGGCTGCCTAGTGACAGCAACAATGAGGCTGTGATTTCAGCCCACTTAGATAGCCATAACTTTGGCTGTGTAGGTCCAATTGGTGTTTGGACAATTGGACATGAAACTAGACTTATAATGGCACAATTTTTCTGAAGAAACCCTGCCCAAAAGACCAAAGCAAGTGGACCAAAAGTTGGGCCCAATCCGGATACCCTGTAAGCCAATTCTGCAGAATGACCAAATGAACAGTAACTGTTCATTTGGCCATAACTCACTGTAGAATGGGTCAATTGACCTGAAATTTTTACAGCAACAAGATGAGATATAGAAAAACAACTTTCATGAAGAAACCTACCCCAAATTATTACTAGAACCTAACCAAAATGACAGTCACAGTCACTGTTCATGGTACTGTAGATTTGGTAAATTCTGCAGATTGGAAATCCGGCCAGCTGTGGTTTTTGGACCATATCTGGAGCTACAAAACTCCAAATGGAATGATTCAAAAAAAATAAATTCAACTAGACAAAATAAGGAACAACTTTCATGTTTACCATTTCCTCAAATTCCCACTGCAACAGTGCCTAATGGAACAGTAAAGTTGGGTTACAAAAACTGAAAATTCTGCTTCCCTTGGTTTAAGCCTAGAAATGGTATTAATGCTTAATGCCAACAAGTTTTCAATGCAAAATGTGGTACATTGGGAGTGTTAAAACCAATGCACCTATTTTCTATGCAAAAGTAAACTTTTTGGTTGACCAATGAAGTGAATAGTGACACCAAAACTTGAAATTCACAATTTGAAGAATTTTAAAGTATCAAATGCCCTAGTATACCTAACAAGATTGGTTTGGATAGTTTGGCATGCCAATAGGGTTCAGTTAGCAGTACTGCATATGGCATTATGCCATTCTGTGATTTTATGGCTTTTAGCCATTCTGACCTTGTGTTGATATTTGGCCTTGTGCCTATTGTCATTACAGCTTATTAGCCGCTCATACACACCGGAGATGCATATGTGATGATGATGACGCCCGAGGCACTAGATACCCAAAGTGCGGTTTACATTATCGATCCGGTTGTTCAGTATAGGTTACTTGGGCAACCAAATGAATGAAAGTGGACAAAGTTAACAAAATGAATGGATATACAAATACAAAACAAGTAAGACATATACATTCAATACATATTTATTTTCTGCTATTTTCTTTTATTTTATAATTGCACCACTAAGCATTATTGCTTAGCGCGTTGCTTTTGCCACGCGTAGGTTCTGGAGATACTGATCAAGAGCCCAGTAGACCGCAGACTGGGTGAGACCTCCTGCAGCTCTGCATAGTGTCCATGTCACCTCACCTTCTACACTGCATTGGTAGGACACTAGGTTTCATTTTGGTATCCTGTATCTAACTTTTATTTTCTCATATGTGATTAAACTTATGTAATGTATTTGATGTTCATGTAAATAATGAAAACTGTATTTGTGAATGGAAAAGTGAATGTCTATCTATGACTTGTACATGATTATTAAATGAGATGAATGATTGAGAAATGAATGGTTGAAAAATATTGAGATTTTGATATTGGAGTTTGAGAGTGATGAGATATGAATATTGGAAGTGTTTTTCACAGGTTCCGAAGAACTGTTTTCTCCATTTTTAGCCGGTACTCTGCCGGATTTTTTATAAAATTTTTGGAACCTCAAATAAATTATAATTTCGATAAATGGCTTAAATAAATAATATTTCACAAGTTATATTCAAAACTTTGATAAAAATTAATTAAGAAAAAATAGAGTGTGCTGGTACACCGTGTGACATAACTTACCCGGATATACTGTACACGGGTAAGGGGTGTCACAATGTTGGGAGTGTTAAAACCAATGTACCTATTTTCTATGCAAAAGTCAACATTTTTGTTGACTAATGAAGGGAATAGTACCACTAAAAATTGAAATTCAAAAATTATAAAATTCAAAAGTATCAAATGCCCTAGTATACCTAACAAGATTGGTTTGGATAGTTTGGCATGCCAATAGGGTTCAGTTAGCAGTACTGCACATGGCATTATGCCATTCTGTGATTTCATGGCTTTTAGCCATTCTGACATTGTGTTGATATTTGGCCTTGTGCCTATTGTCATTACAGCTTATTAGCTATTCTGTTGCAGACCGGGAGATGCATATGTGACCGATGGTGTGACGGCCCGAGGTACTGGATACCCAGTGCCAGTTTACCCGTTTATCCAATCCAGTTGTCCAGTATAGGTTACTTGGGCAACCAAAAAGAATGAAAGTGGATAAATTTAACGAAATAATGAATATAACAAGTACAAAACAAGTAAGACATCGATACATTCAATGCATATTTATTTCTGTTATTTCCTTTTTATTTTATTATTGGCACCACTAAGCATTATTGCTTAGCGCGTTGCTTTTGCCACGCGTAGGTTCTGGAGATACTGACCGAGAGCCCAGTAGACCACAGACTGGGTGAGACCTCTTGCAGCTCTGTATAGTGTCCATGTCACCTCACCATCTTCAGTGCATTGGTAGGACACTAGGTTTCATTTTGGTATTTTGTAACTAACTTTTATTTCCTTTTATGTAATTGAAACTTATGTAATGTATTTTGATGTTCATGTAAATAATGAAAATTGTGGTTATGAATAGAAAATTTGAGTATTTATTTATTGCTTATATACATGAGTACCATGAGAAATGAATGATTGAGAAATGTTGTTGAAAAATATTGAGATTTTAATGATATTGGAGTTTGAGAATGATTGAATATGATCATTGGAAGTGTTTTTCACAGGTTCCGAAGAACTGTTTTCTCCATTTTTAGCCAGATCACGGATTTTCTATAAAATTTTCGGAACCTCAAATAAATTATAATTTCAATAAATAACTTAAATGAATTATATTTCACAAGTTATATTCAAAACTATGATAAAAATTAATTAAGGGAGAATAAAAATGATTAAGATAAAATAGAGTATTCCGGTACACTGTGTGACATAGCTTACTCGGATACTATAAACGGGTAAGGGGTGTCACATTTAGTGCTATCAGAGCACGGTTTAGGCGTTTCTGGGCCTAGATTGAGTCCATACCTTGCATTTGTAAGAGTCGAGGTGACACTAATGCAGATATGTTTGTCTTTCTTATTTTGAATAGGATATGGACCCTACATCTCAGAGGGTAATTGAGGAGGAAGAGGAGAGTCATGCTCCACCTGTAGCAGCTGAGACTGGGGGTAGGGGAGAACCTGCTCCGCCAGCTCAAGCAGAGCCTGCTCAGCCTCCACAGGCCGTGTTTCAACAAATGGCCGAATTCTTCAAACAAATGGCTGGAGTAATGCCACCACCACCACCACCTCCACAACCGAAATCACACCTGGAAAAATTGAGAAAGTTTGGAGCAGTAGACTTCTTTGGCCAGAGAGAAGATGATTCTGTTGCAGCCGAAAATTGGTTGAACAGAACAGGCAGAGTTTTAAAACAACTCCACTGCACTCCAGAGCAAAATCTAGAAGCTGCTGTATCTCTGTTGCAAGATGATGCATATGAATGGTGGGATACGGTGTCCAGTGAAGTACAGCCAGAAGTAATAACTTGGGACTTCTTCCTCTCCGAATTTAAGAAGAAATATGTGGGTAGTGTATACCTGGAAGAGAGAAGAAGAGAGTTCATTAATCTGAGGTAGAGACAGCTGACTGTGACTGAGTATGAAAAGGAATTTGTCCGATTAAGCCACTATGGAAGGGAGATAGTCCCTAATGAGGCCAAAGGTGTAAGAGATTTGAAGAAGGATTAAATGACAATATAAAGATCATGATCACTGCCTTGGGAATCACAGACTTCACCAAGTTAGTGGAAGCTGCAATAAAAGTTGAAAAAGTAAGAATAAGTGAGCAGACCAGAAGAGAGAGACAGCAGAAGAGGGGCCCAGGTCAGTCTAGTTCATCTCCTGCATCTGGGAAGAAGTTCAAGGGTCCACCTGCACAGAGTTCAGGTCAATCACAAGGTCAGGGTCCCTCAGGGGCCTGTGCCACAGTTTACCCCTAGGAGAGGTCAGTCCACACCATCAGTGGGCAGCTCTCCAGGGATGGGGTTCAGGGGACCAGCCCCAGCATCTTCTGCATGTCCACATTGTTTGAAATGGCATAAGGGGGAGTGTTGGAGAGTGACTGGTGCCTGCTTAAGGTGTGGGTCAACAGAGCATCAGTTGAGGAACTGTCCACGCAGAACTTCTATAGCTGCTCCAACACAAGCAGACAGACCTACTCCTGCACCACAAAGGGGTAGGAAATCTAGCAAATCTGAGGCAGTGGGACCATCACAGAGGCCTGCATCTGAGCCAGCAGAGAGGCCTGATAACAGACCACCTGCCAGAGCTTATGCCATGAGAGCTCAGGAGGAGCAAGATGCCCCGGACGTCATCAGGGGTACGTTCTCCCTCTACAATACATCTGTGCATGCATTGGTGGATCCAGGATCCACTCATTCATACATCTGCATCAACCTACTCGTAGATAGGGGGATACTAGTAGGGGAGAGTGACCAAGACATTCTGGTCACTAATCCATTGGGCCACAGTGTAGTGGTGAACAAAGTATACAAGGGTTGCCCGTTAAGGATTCAGGGGTACAAATTCTCGGCAGATCTAATTGAGTTGCCCTTCCACGAGTTTGACATTATTTTGGGAATGGACTGGTTGTCACGTCATCAGGCAATAGTTGATTGTAAATTGAAGAGAATTTCTCTGAAAACTTCTGAGGGTAATGAGATCACTATTGTGGGTGAAAGGACAGATTTCCTGTCCAATGTTATCTCAACTGATTGCAAGAAGAATGATGAGAAAGGTGAAGCCTACCTAGCACATGTGGTGGATACTAGGCGAGCTAAGCCGGATCTGTGTGACATATCCACGATGAGACTTCCCGGATGTGTTTCTGAAGAATTGCCCGGTTTGCCACGAGAAAGGAAGTCGAATTTGCTAATGAGACAACTGTCAGTCTGACACCCATTTCCATTGCTCCTTATAGGATGGCACCCACTGAATTGAGGGAGTTGAAAACTCAGTTGCAAGAATTGCTTGATAAGGGGTTCATACACCCCAGTGTGTCACCATGGGGAGGTCCAGTGCTGTTTGTAAAGAAGAAGGATGGGACTTTGAGGCTTTGCATTAATTACCGGCAGTTGAATAAAGTGACTGTGAAGAACAAATATCCGTTGCCTAGAATTGATGATTTGTTTGATCAGTTGAAGGGAGCAGGAGTATTTTCTAAGATTGATCTCAGATCAGGGTATCATCAATTGAGGGTGAAGGATGTAGATGTGCCAAAGACTGCATTCAAGACCCGGTATGGGCATTATGAGTTTCTGGTGATGCCCTTTGGCCTAACGAATGCAGCAGCAGCATTCATGGACCTTATGAACCGTATCTTCCATCTATACTTAGATCGGTTTGTAGTGGTCTTTATTGATGATATTTTGGTGTATTCCAAGACCAGTGAAGAACATGATGAGCATTTGAGGATTGTTCTACAAACCCTGAGAGAAAAGAAGCTGTATGCTAAGTTGTCCAAGTGTGACTTCTAGTTGAATGAGATTGCATTCCTTGGACACATAGTGTCAGCTGATGGGATTAGAGTGGATCCCAAGAAAATAGAAGCAGTGATGGAATGGAAGCCTCCCAGGAATACAACTGAGGTCAGAAGTTTCTTGGGAGCGCTGGGTATTACAGAAGATTTGTGAAGGGATTTTCCTTAATAGCTGCTCCAATGACCAAGTTATTACACAAGAATGTTAGATTTGACTGGAATGACAAGTGTCACACCAGTTTAGAGAAGTTGAAGGCTATGTTGACAGAGGCACCAGTATTAACACAGCCAGTGTCAGGAAAGGACTTTGTGGTCTATAGTGATGCCTCTCATAATGGGTTAAGGTGTGTATTGATGTAAGAGGGGAAGGTGGTCGCTTATGCTTCCAGACAGCTAAGACCACATGAACAGAATTACCCTACCCATGATCTAGAGCTTGCAGCAATTATCTTCGCACTGAAGATATGGAGGCATTACTTGTATGGTGAAAAGTGCTACATTTACACAGACCACAAAAGTCTAAAATATTTGCCAACTCAGAAGGAGCTCAACCTTAGAAAGAGGCGATGGATTGAGTTCCTGAAGGACTATGATTGTGTAATTGACTACCATCCTGGGAAGGCAAATGTAGTTGCTCATGCTTTGAGCAGAAAATCCATGACAGCTTTGAGATCATTGAATGCCCGTCTATCTTTGGTTCGAGATGGAGCTATTTTGGCTGAGTTGCAAGTGAGGCCAAACCTGTTACAGCAGATTTTAGATGGGCAGAAGGTAGATGAGAAGCTAAAGGCTATTATAAGAAAAATCCTAGAAGGAAAAGCAACTGACTATGAGGTGAAAGTAGATGGGTGTCTGTACTACAAAAGAAGAGTATGTGTACCAGATGATGGGGAATTGAAGGCCAGTATTCTGAAAGAGGCACATACCAGTGTTTATGCTATGCACCCAGGAAGTACAAAAATGTATCATGATCCAAGCTTGGTATTGGTGGCCTGGTATGAAGAAGGACATAGCTGACTATGTGACTAAATGCTTGACATGTCAGCAAGTCAAGGCAGAACATCAAGTTCCATCAGGTTTACTACAGCCTATACGCATACCTGAATGGAAATGGGATCGGGTCACCATGGATTTTGTAAGTGGTCTATCTCTCACCCAGAAGAAACATAATGCAGTATGGGTGATAGTGGATAGATTGACGAAGTCAACACACTTTCTGCCAGTTAGGACTGACTACTCACTGGAGAAGTTAGCAGAATTGTATATCAGTGAGATAGTTAGATTGCATGGAATCCCACTTTCCATCATATCTGATCGAGACCCAAGGTTTACGTCGAGATTTTGGAAGCAGTTGCATGAGTCCTTGGGTACACAACTCCACTTCAGCACAGCTTTCTATCCTCAGACGGATGGGCAATCCGAAAGAGTAATCCAGGTAAACAATTGAACCAATTGAATTAATACAAATATTGAACTAAAATGATAATAATAACATGAAATATATGTCAGGTCCTTGAGGATATGCTGAGGAGTTGTGTCATTGAGTTTGAGGGAAGTTGGGATAGATACCTCCCACTGGCAGAATTTGCATACAACAATAGCTACCAAGCTAGCATCCAAATGGCCCCGTATGAAGCACTGTATGGGAGGAAATGTAGAACTCAGCAGTCTTTGGACTGAATTGGGTGAAGATAAATCGTAGGGCTGCACAGTGAAACAGATCGAGGAGAAAGTAAAACTAATCAAAGCCAATCAAGGTTGCCTCGCATGCATGTAAATCTTATACCGACCTGAAGAGAAAAGAAATAGAATATGCGGTTGGCGACAAAGTGTTCCTCAAGGTGTCACCGTGGAAGAAGGTATTGAGGTTTGGAAGAAAAGGTAAGTTAAGCCCTAGGTTCATTGGCCCATATGAAGTCATTGAACGTGTGGGTCCAGTGGCCTATAGGCTAGCTTTACCACCAGAGCTGGACAAGATCCATAATGTGTTCCACGTGTCTATGCTAAGAAGATACCACTCAGATCCTTCACATGTCATCTCCATGGAACAAATTGAACTGCAACCAGATTTGACATATGAAGAAGTGTCACACCCTACCCCTCTGTAAGGCATAACATGATCCCATAGTATACCTAATGAATTACCAACTCCGTCTACTGATAACCCATTAAATACACTACAAGGGATTTTAAAAACTTTTCTTACTTCTTTTACAGTGGTGAGCACTATTTACAGGTGTTAAAAACCTTTTGAATCAAGTGATAGAACTAACACATTTAAATTATTTGGAATTTCAGAAAATTTTGGCAGAGTGCCATCTGTATTTTGGATAAAACAGTTCTTGTAAAACTCAGAAAAGCACTTCAATATTTTCCAAATCTCAACTCCAACATATTTCTCAATACAACATATTTCTCAACTCAAATCCACAGTGATTTTTCAAAGACTGAGATACAGAAATATAATACAATTTTTACAAGCCAAATAACTCATAATTATTTTACAACTTCAAGGTACAATTTGAATTTACAACTGCTCAAAACCAAGGACAAAATATACATACAGTGAACATACATTACAGTACAAAATGCAAAATGTGGTATACTCAATATACCCGATGATCTCTCAATATAGTACTAGCAGCCTAGTCTGCTGCCCTGTCAGTCTGTCTACCTGCGACAGCAATGAAAAGCTATCGCTAAGTAAAATTTACTCAGTGGTGCACAATAACAATTTGAAATGCGATATATAAATCTTTTATTGGCAGTTCACAAATCAAATGATTCACAATTCCATTTCACAATTTACAAAATTCATATAACACAAATTTGATCAAATAACTGAGTAACACAGTTTTGCCAATCAATAACACAATTTGATCAAATAACTGAACAATATAGTTTTGCCAATCAATAACACAATTTGATCAAATAACTGAACAATACAGTGTTGCCAATCAATAACACAATTTGATCAAATAACTGAAGAATACAGTGTTGCCAATCAATAACACAATTTGATCAAATAACTGAAGAATACAGTGTTGCCAATCAATATCACAATTTAAGTCATGACACAATTTTTTCGTACATGCCGTGTTGTACACCACGACAAGACACACTCACCCCAATGATCGAAATTAATGAGGGAGGAAGCTAGCTGAATAATGAGTACTCATCCACACTCACCTCAGACTGGGAAGTCAAAGAGGGAGGAACATAATCATACTCACCCCAGACTGATAAGTCAAAGAGGGAGGAATATCACACTCACCCCATAAATGGAGGAGGAACATAGTAACAGTGTCATGCCAAGTGTGAATCAAAACAATTTCAAATCACAATATTTCATACAAATCATAAATCACATTTTATCTCAAAATTTCCATTTGCAAAGTTGGCAACACAATAATTTCCAAATAATATTCCTAAAACCAAAGCAATAAAAAATTATTCATAATTCATTTCTCCGAATAAATTTGCTAGTAAAAGCAATGAATTTCAAAATTATTGTGCACAAACACAATTTAAAACAACAACATACAAATAATTATAATTTATTTCAATTGAAAAATTCAAAAGAAATACTTATTGTGCACAAACACAATTTAAAACAATAACATATAATTAATTATATGAAATATTATTCAGAGCAAAATCAGTTGAAAACTAGTTGTGCACAAACCTCTGATATATGCCTCTTGGCTCTGACTCAGTGTTTCCTTCCCTTTCCCTGAGTCGTTGATAACTAAGAAACACAATTTGAAGTGTTTCAGTACTTAATTAAACTGTCTCTATCGATAGTTCTTGATAAGTAATTCACTGAAAGCTATTATTTACTTAATCAACTCAATATATCGACCCTCGATGCATTTTAGGTAAATTAGGTTTTAACGTTATTAATATGTCATATTCGATAGTATTTTAGGGTTAGTACATTTTACTAAACTCATTTCTATGTATACTGCGTTTTCTTGCATTTTGCTGGATTCCGGAATACTAGTTTGACCTAGCCGGACGACCTAGTTCTCTCGGTTTTCAGGCTTTGGTCAAAACTACAAACTTGTAGATCTATGTCTTATGGAACGCGGGGCAAAATTTTAGGTCATTCCGAGTTAAGTAGACCAAGTTATGGTCATTATACTATTGCTGGTCAAATGGCATCGAATTAGGTCAATTTTAGGTCAATTTGGTCAACTTTGGTTCGGCCAGTTTTTGGACCCGAACTTGTGCAAGCTGTTTGACTTGCTTATGGTCATTTCTGGGCTTTGGTGTCTTCAAAGGACTTGTAGGTATGGGTCTTAACTATTCTTGGTCAAAATTTCAGGTTAATTGGACCTGTTTTGAGTGAGTTATGGCCTAAACACTAACTGCTGCCCAATTGGTCAGTTTTCAGGTTTCAATTGCACTTAATCCGAATTGGTCATTTTTCATGTCATCTTGCAAGCAGAATTTTGGTATGCTTTCTAAATGAAAGTTGGCACATTTTGTGCCTAGTTCCACCTCCAATTGGTCTCATACCAATTGAGGTTACACATTTAAAGTTATAGGCTAAAATGCATACTGCCCTTAATTACCTTGCTTAAACATACATCAATGACACATTTACCTTACTATATGTTCACTTCCCTTACCAATTCTATTTTGGTACATTACCAAAACCACATACCACTTCACTTTAAAGTCACTTTGGGCATATTACAAACATCCTCAACACACCAAATAAAACTCTAATTCACAAAGTCCAATTACAATCACATATACACATAAACATTTCTCATTATTTCATACACTTTACACAACCAATTTATATACATATCCAGCAATCCTCAGTGCCACAATTCTACCCATATCTTCATGAACACATACATTTATCAAAGAATTCTAAGGCTGCCGAAAAGCTTCACCATGCCAAAGTGTCCATAATTCATCAATTTCCATTCCAAATGCATAATCACCATTTACATGTGGAATTAACTACTAGGACATCAATTCACCCTATTCAACATGAATTCCCATCAAACATATGTAAAATAAATCATCAAATATACAACTCCATGGCTGTCCAAAATTTATATATCAAGAACTCCTCAAACTTGAAAATTTTCTTCACAATTCAAACACCCATAACAAGTATACAAACTTTAACAAAGCAAAGTTCAAAAATACAAACTTACCTTTGGTTGAGACTTGTTAAACCTTCATTAAACTTCTTGATTTTAGTATCAAGCTCTTCCTTGTGATGCGGGGACAATTTTTAATGAAGCTATCTTAGTGATTGGAGGTGAAATGGAGGAATGGATCAAGCTCCAAGTGAAACGTCAATGGAGTTCTTCTTTCTTCTCAAATCGGCATGGTTGAGGAACTTTGAAGAAATGAATTTTCAGATTGCATATTAGGTGTACACATGCCCCATTTAACTTAGTTTATTCCTTTAGTGGCCCGCTCACACTTATTAAATCATATAATAAGTTAAATGTGTTATTTACACCATTTTCACTCTACTTTTGGCTATTTGTATTAGGTACCCCCAAATTAATTTTTCATTTTATTTTCTAAGTGTAATATTATTTATTTTTAATGGAAATTTAGGTCAAAAGACAATTCGGGATGTCAAATGACCATAATGCCCCTGTTCGGGTTGCATTTCTGATTTTTCGATAACACCGGGTTTTGTCTGTTTTTCGATTTCTCACTTTTCTTTGTTCTAATTATTTAATTTTTCTTTGTTATTTCTAATGATATTTATACTTCAATTGATGTCTCTTTAAGTCCAAAAAAATATTTTCTAGGGTTCCCCGCAGTCCAGGGCTAGTCAACGGTCCACGCCGTGACTTCCTGGTGCGGTCACTCATCGCTAGGGTTCTCGGCTCGCTTAACTTAGTTGCATTTCTTTACTATTATTTTTCCTTTATTTTTCTTGTATTTTCTTTTCTTGTATTTCATTATTTAATGTCTCCTCACTCATATCGAAATATAGTTCTAGGCATTCTAGCTGTCCGGACAACACTGGTCATCGGAACAGTAGAATGCACTACCGAACTTAGGGGTGTTACAATTCTCCCCCCCTTAAAATAAATTTCGTCCACGAAATTTTACTCAATAGCCATCTTACAATAGTCATATGTTTATTCTCTCCTTTCCATACGATTGTATAATCTTCTTTTCCTCAAATTTGTATAAGACTTTTAACAATCTAATACAACGTTTAATTTGTTTGTATAACACCAATCTCCTCTTACTATTGTGTTGTCTAATATTTCGATTCATGTTCCTTCTTGAATGACCCTTGAGGTCATGTTAGAATGATTTATCTAGTCATTGGTTCTCTGACCATTCTAGTCAATAGTCTTCCTCATTCGTAATATTTCATTGTTATATATGAATCAACTGTTCAAATCTCTACTTCCATAACTCTTTTTATCTGTCAATATTCTATAACTTACTTCCTTTTGTACTGAACTATAACCTTTCGATATTCTAACTTTTGAGTTTTAGATCCCTAAGTAAGATTTTCAAACTTATTTCTAATAATTAAATTATGTCCTGGCATAACTATACCAAAACAGATGCCGTTGGCAACTATTCTCATCTAGGTGTACTATCGGGTAGTACGTAGCTCTACACAATAATCTCAAGTTAGTACTGTAATCTGCAGCTTACAATATAAACATCAAGAACATTGCATAGTTACTATGATACATCCCAATAGATCAAATTTTTCGATATTTTATCCTTTTCGAATTTACTGATATTCGAATCTTATTCTGATTACAATATCCATTAGGAATTTCTAACAGTAACCTCCTTGCCCTCATCTAGAGCAATTCCATTACTGCATCTTACTTTTACGTCCTCTTGCCTTACATTAAGTAGGCTCGCCAATTAGCTTTATAATTTATGGTGTTTTAGAAAATACTTTTCGCCGATAAACTCTTCCAAAACTAATTTCACTTATTATCACAATCCTTATCTTAAGGACTAATCACTAATGCATCAAAATTTATTCCCCTATAAAGGAATAACAATAAAACATATAGTTTTGACACTAACATAAAAGTATGCAAACTCCAGGTCAAACAATACATATATATATCTTAGTTACTAATTGAGAAAGTACCAGCAATAATGTCAAAAGTCTCAGCCTCTTCTCTCTGTCGTATAGCTTATACTCCAGCTGAAGCATCACCTTGTTCTGGCTGATTCACAGTACTTTGACTTCTAAGTATACTGCCCCTACCTTTACCTCTACCTCTACTAACTGATGGTGAACTCTTTGGGGTAGAAACTTGGGTTGATCCCTTTGGTGTAGTAAATGATCCAGAACGACCTGGATTTACACAATCCCTAGCAAAATGACCAGTCTCTCCACAGTTAAAACATGCTCCTACGACTCTATAACATACCCCACTATGTGGTTTACCACAAGTTTCACAAAGTCGATCTGACAGCGCATTCCTGGGTTTCTGTTGAGTTTGCTGATCGGATCGAGGTGGTTTCTGTCCAGAAGATCTATCTCTACCAGACTTCTTACTATCTCTGTTGTATCCCCCAAAGTTTTTCCTCTTTCTAGTAAGACTACTAGAACTCTGTTCTACTGACTTTCCTTCTTTTTCTGTCTTCTCTGATTTCTTTTTCTCAGGAGCCACTTTAGATTCAATTCTTTCTAATTCTAGTGCTTGAGAAATAAGTTCAGAGAAGTTGTTATGTTTGAATCCGACCACTTGTAATCTGATACTAGGCTTTAAGCCGGTTTCGAACCTCTTACATCTCTCCCTACTGGTAGAAAGTAGACTTACTGCATAATGGCTCAGGTGGAAAAATTCCCTTTCATACTCAGCCACTGATCTGCTCCCCTGTTTCAGACTTAGGAACTCTTGCAGTTTCTGATCTACATAAGCATCAGGGACATATTTTTGTCTGAATTCCCTGAGAAAGTCACTCAAGGTTAGCACTGCAGTTCTACTGCATCGTGGGGAATGGTTTTCCACGATCATAAGCATCCCCAGTAGCAAAGATACTGAGTATTCAAATCGAGCTCCTCTGCATGCAAAGGCGATTTCTTGAATACCCTATCCATCCTCTCTAACCACTGTTCTGCCTCTAGAGGATCTACTGTCCCCTTAAACTCTATAGCCCCATATTTCATCAATTTGTCATACTGCCTTGCAGAAGACCGTGGTTGTACCACTGGTGTCTGTATTGGGACTTGAGTAGGCATGTTACTAGCCATCTGTTGGAACATTGCAGCCATCTTTGAGCGAATCGAGCAGAAGCTGCAGATGCTGGAGTGGTGTTGCTGAACCACTGACATTGTGTAGGCCTGGGGCATCCCCTTGCACCTCAGCCTCAATAGATTGATCGACTGAACGATCATCCTCTTCCATAGTCAATGCGAGGATTTTAGATCTCCTAAACAAATAACACAAGGAGATTTCCTCCCGTTAGTGCATATTTATAATGTAATGTACTGTATGTATCAAACAATGATATTGAGCAGTTGTACTATGAAGAAAGAATATTCAAATAACATGTGAAAACAGAATTTAAAAACTTTGCTCTGATACCACTAAAACATGTCACACCCTACCCCTCTGTAAGGCATAACATGATCCTGTAGTATACCTAATGAATTACCAACTCCGTCTACTGATAACCCATTAAATACACTACAAGGGATTTTAAAAACTTTTCTTACTTCTTTTACAGTGGTGAGCACTATTTACAGGTGTTAAAAACCTTTTTGAACTGAAGTGATAGAACTAACACATTTAAATTATTTGGAATTTCTGTAAAAATTTTGGCAGAGTGCCATCTGTATTTTGGATAAAACAGTTCTTCAGAAAACCTGTAAAAAGCACTTCAATATTTTCCAAATCTCAACTCCAACATATTTCTCAATACAACATATTTCTCAACTCAAATCCACAGTGATTTTTCAAAGACTGAGATACAGAAATATAATACAATTTTTACAAGCCAAATAACTCATAATTATTTTACAACTTCAAGGTACAATTTGAATTTACAACTGCTCAAAACCAAGGACAAAATATACATACAGTGAACATACATTACAGTACAAAATGCAAAATGTGGTATACTCAATATACCCGATGATCTCTCAATGTAGTACTAGCAGCCTAGTCTGCTGCCCTGTCAGTCTGTCTACCTGCGACAGCAATGAAAAGCTATCGCTGAGTAAAATTTACTCAGTGGTGCACAATAACAATTTGAAATGCGATATATAAATCTTTTATTGGCAGTTCACAAATCAAATGATTCACAATTCCATTTCACAATTTACAAAATTCATATAACACAAATTTGATCAAATAACTGAGTAACACAGTTTTGCCAATCAATAACACAATTTGATCAAATAACGCGGGGCAAAATTTTAGGTCATTCCGAGTTAAGTAGACCAAGTTATGGTCATTATACTATTGCTGGTCAAATGGCATCAAATTTGATCAATTTTAGGTCAATTTGGTCAACTTTGGTTCGGCCAGTTTTTGGACCCGAACTTGTGCAAGCTGTTTGACTTGCTTATGGTCATTTCTGGGCTTTGGTGTCTTCATAAGACTTGTAGGTATGGGTCTTAACTATTCTTGGTCAAAATTTCAGGTTAATTGGACCTGTTTTGAGTGAGTTATGGCCTAAACACTAACTGCTGCCCAATTGGTCAGTTTTCAGGTTTCAATTGCACTTAATCCGAATTGGTCATTTTTCATGTCATCTTGCAAGTAGAATTTTGGTATGCTTTCTAAATGAAAGTTGGCACATTTTGTGCCTAGTTCCACCTCCAATTGGTCTCATACCAATTGAGGTTACACATTTAAAGTTATAGGCTAAAATGCATACTGCCCTTAATTACCTTGCTTAAACATACATCAACGACACATTTACCTTACTATATGTTCACTTCCCTTACCAATTCTATTTTGGTACATTACCAAAACCACATACCACTTCACTTTAAAGTCACTTTGGGCAGATTACAAACATCCTCAATACACCAAATAAAATTCTAATTCACAAAGTCCAATTACAATCACATATGCACATAAACATTTCTCATTATTTCATACACTTTACACAACCAATTTATATACATATCCATCAATCCTCAATGCCACAATTCTGTCCATATCTTCATGAACACATACATTTATCAAAGAATTCCAAGGCTGCCGAAAAGCTTCACCATGCCAAAGTGTCCATAATTCATCAATTTCCATTCCAAGTGCATAATCACCATTTACATGTGGAATTAACTACTAGGACATCAATTAACCCTATTCAACATGAATTCCCATCAAACATATGTAAAATAAATCATCAAATATACAACTCCATGGCTGTCCAAAATTTATATATCAAGAACTCCTCAAACTTGAAAATTTTCTTCACAATTCAAACACCCATAACAAGTATAAAAACTTTAACAAAGCAAAGTTCAAAAATACAAACTTACCTTTGGTTGAGACTTGTTAAATCTTCATTAAACTTCTTGATTTTGGTATCAAGCTCTTCCTTGTGATGTGGGGACAATTTTTAATGAAGCTATCTAAGTGATTGGAGGTGAAATGGAGGAATGGATCAAGCTCCAAGTGAAACGTCAATGGAGTTCTTCTTTCTTCTCAAATCGGCATGGTTGAGGAACTTTGAAGAAATGAATTTTCAGATTGCTTATTAGGTGTACACATGCCCCATTTAACTTAGTTTATTCCTTTAGTGGCCCACTCACACTTATTAAATCATATAATAAGTTAAATGTGTTATTTACACCATTTTCACTCCACTTTTGGCTATTTGTATTAGGTACCCCCAAATTAATTTTTCATTTTATTTTCTATGTGTAATATTATTTATTTTTAATGGACATTTAGGTCAAAAGACAATTCGGGAAGTCAAATGACCATAATGCCCCTGTTCGGGTTGCATTCCCGATTTTTCGGTAACACCGGGTTTTGTCTGTTTTTCGATTTCTCACTTTTCTTTGTACTAATTATTTAATTTTTCTTTGTTATTTCTAATGATATTTATACTTCAATTGATGTCTCTTTAAGTCCAAAAAAATATTTTCTAGGGTTCCCGCATCAGATTAGTCAACGGTCCACGCCGTGACTTCCTGCATGATCACCCATCGCTAGGGTTCTCGGCTCGCTTAACTTAGTTGCATTTCTTTACTATTATTTTTCCTTTATTTTTCTTGTATTTTCTTTTCTTGTATTTCATTATTTAATGTCTCCTCACTCATATCGAAATGTAGTTCTAGGCATTCCAGCTGTCCGGACAACACTGATCATTGGAATAGTAGAATGCACTACCGAACTTAGGGGTGTTATAAGAAGAACCCATACGGATTCTGGCTCTGGAAGTCAAAGAATTGAGGAATAAGCAGATTCCACTGGTGAAAGTGCTTTGAAGGCACCACAACACCGAGGAGGCAACTTGGGAAAGTGAAGAGACGATGAGGCAATAGTTTCCTCAACTGTTTGCATCAGGTAAATTTCGAGGACGAAATTTAAATTAGAGGGGAAGAGTTGTAACACCCTCCCTGTAGCAACTCCGTACATTCTACTGTTCCAATGAACAGTATCGGTCCGGACAGCTAGAACATCCGGAAAAATATTTAAACTAAAGTGAGGAACTATAATTAACTCAAATATTAATAAGAAAAATTTGGAAAAAATTTTAGAAATAAAATACAACCAAGTTAAACGAGCCGGTGCCCTAAAGATGGGTAACCTAGTGAAAAGTTGTGGTTCTCGCACCTAGAAGCACTAGACCCAGGGGAAAAATCATAAAATAATTTTTGAGACTCCAGAGAAGGGTCATTGAGGTTCCTATGGCATTAGAATGCCAAGAAAATATTTAGAAAAATTTTTCAATTGGTACAGACAATTTTGACCCGTTAAGCCAAACGGAGGGCATTTTAGTCATTTCGCCTTCAAAGGCAATTTTTGGCCGACTTGTCCAGTTAATTAAATAATTATTATAATCTAAAATATGAATAAATATTGCTAAAAAATTAAATTAAAAATGAATAGAAAAGAAAGAAAAAGAAAATGACTTAAATCCCTAATTATGACATCACTATGATGTCATTTAAATGCCCTCCACTAATCACCATTCAACAACACAACTAAAATTCTTTAAAAAGGGAAAAATGACAAATTAAGAAACCAATTTCTGGTTTCTTCTTCTTCATCTAGCCCTGACCCTCTCTTCCATCTCCCTCCATAAAAATTTTCTTTCATCACTTCCATTTCCCATGAATTCTCACTACTAAACCCTAGACATCTTTCATTAAAACTTGTCTATACCTCTTGGGAAAGTGTTTGGCAGCCTAGAAAAAGAAAGAAAGTGAAGTTCAAGCTTGGGAAAATTCTGCTCAAAAAGGTTAGTGCTTATTTATACATATTTCTCTCTTTATTCCATGTTAGGGACTTAAAATGAGTATGAAATTGTAAATTAAATGAAATAAAACTTATGTGTATGTACACCATGGAATTTGGCAGCCCTAAGGAAGGGATAATGTTGATGGTTTTGATGGATTTAAAATGGCTTAGAAATGGTGTTGATGTGTAGACATAAAGTTGAAATGGATTAGTATGCCTAAATGACATGTGTTGTGTAAACCTTGAATTTGAGCTAGGGTTTTGGAGAGAAATTTGGACTTTGCTTATGTAATGGTGAATGAACATTTTAATGGTTAATTAGTGACCATTTGAGGTAAGTTGACCATAACTTGGAGTGAATTATAGCATTATAAACTGATTTGGTATGCTGCCTAGTGAAACCAGCAGGGTGACTGTGAGTCCAGCCTGTTTGGACAGCCATAACTTGGGCTGTGTAGGTTCAATTGGTGTTTGGCAAATTGTACATGAAATTAGACACATAATGGCACAATTTTGGTGAAGAAACCATGCCCAAAAGACCAAAGCAAGTGGACCAAAAACTTGCCCCAATCCGGATGTCCTGCAACTAGATTCTGCAGAATGACCAAATGAACAGTGATTGTTCATTTAGACATAACTCATTGTAGAATGGCCCAATTGACCTGAAATTTTTGCAGAAACAAGCTAAGATATAGACCAACAACTTTCATGAAGAAACCTACCCCAAATTATGACTAGAACCTATCCAACAATTGAGTTACAGTCACTATTCACTGCACTGTAGATATGGTCAGCCCTGAAAATTTTCAATCCGTCCAGTTGTGGTTTTTGGACCATAACTTGAGTTACAAAACTCCAAATGGAGTGATTCAAAAAACTAAATTCAACTAGACAAAATAAGGAACAACTTTCATTCTTATCATTTTCCCAAATTCCCACTGCAACAGTAGCTAATGGAACAGTAAAGTTTGGGTATGAAAACTGAAAATTCTGCTCTATTAATTTTAAGCTTAGGAATGGTATTGTTAACCAATACCAACAAATTTTAAATGCAAAATGTGGTATGTTGGGAGTGTTAAAACCAATTTACTTATTTTCTATGCAAAAGTGAACATTTTTGTTGACTAATGAAGGGAATAGTACCACCAAAACTTGAAATTCAAAAATTATAAAATTCTAAAGTATCAAATGCCCTAGTATACCTAACAAGATTGGTTTGGATAGTTTGACATGCCAATAGGGTTCAGTTAGCAGTACTGCACATGGCATTATGCCATTCTGTGATTTCATGGCTTTTAGCCATTCTGACATTGTGTTGATATTTGGCCTTGTGCCTATTGTCATTACAGCTTATTAGCTGTTCTGCTGCACACCGGGAGATGCATATGTGACCGATGGTGTGACGGCCCGAGGTACTGGATACCCAGTGCCAGTTTACCCATTTATCCAGTCCAGTTGTCCAGTATAGGTTACTTGGGCAACCAAAAAGAATGAAAGTGGATAAACTTAACGAAATAATGAATATAACAAGTACAAAACAAGTAAGACATCGATACATTTAATGCATATTTATTTCTGTTATTTCCTTTTTATTTTATTATTGGCACCACTAAGCATTATTACTTAGCACGTTGCTTTTGCCACGCGTAGGTTTTGGAGATACTGACCAAGAGCCCAGTAGACCATAGACTGGGTGAGACCTCCTGCAGCTCTGCATAGTGTCCGTGTCACCTCACCATCTTCAGTGCATTGGTAGGACACTAGGTTTCATTTTGGTATTTTGTAACTAACATTTATTTCCTTTTGTGTAATTGAAACTTATGTAATGTATTTTGATGTTCATGTAAATAATGAAAATTGTGGTTATGAATGGAAAATTTGAGTATTTATTTATTGCTTATATACATGAGTACCATGAGAAATGAATGATTGAGAAATGTTGTTGAAAAATATTGAGATTTTAATGATATTGGAGTTTGAGAATGATTGAATATGATCATTGGAAGTGTTTTTCACAGGTTCCGAAGAACTGTTTTCTCCATTTTTAGCCTGCAGATCACGGATTTTCTATAAAATTTTCGGAACCTCAAATAAATTATAATTTCAATAAATGACTTAAATGAATTATATTTCACAAGTTATATTCAAAACTATGATAAAAATTAATTAAGGGAGAATAAAAATGATTAAGATAAAATAGAGTGTTCCGGTACACCGTGTGACATAGCTTACTCGGATACTGTAGACGGTTAAGGGGTGTCACAGATGGATACCATGTCTCAATGGTAACAATCTTCTCTTGGAATCAAGCATGTTAAACCTCTTTAACACCTTTTCCAAGTATAGACTTTAGGATAAACTAATTATTCTTTTCGCTCTATCTCTATAGATGCAAATCCCAAGAATATAGGTTGCCACCCCTAAGTCATTCATGGAGAATGTATTTGACAACCATACCTTTACAGTTGTCAACATACCTGTGTCATTACCCATCAACAGTATGTCATCCACATATAAGACAAGGAAAGTGATAGCACTGTCACTAACCTTCTTATATAGACATGGCTCATCCTCATTTTTTATAAAACCAAATGATTTAATGGCTTCATCAAAATGGATGTTCCAACTCCTCGAAGCTTGCTTCAACCCATAAATGGATTGCTTTAGCTTGCATACCTTGGAACCTTCTTAGGGTTTAGGTTGTTCCATGAAAATTTTTTCTTCAATGTATCCATTGAGAAAAGCTGTTTTGACATCCATCTGCCAAATCTCATAATCATAGTATGCAGCTATTGCTAATAGAATCCTAATTGATTTAAGAATGGCAACAGGCGAGAAAGTCTCCTCATAGTCGATTCCTTGCCTTTGGCGAAACCCTTTCGCTACTAGCCTTGCCTTATAGGTCTCTACCTTTCCATTAGCACCAATTTTCTTCTTGAAAACCCATTTTTTTCCCTATAGGTACAATACCTTCAGGTGGGTCAACAAGATCCCAAACTTGATTCTTATACATGGAATCAATTTCATATTTCATAGCATCAATCCATTTTGAAGAGTCTATATCTGATATAGCTTCTTCATAGGTAAGTGGATCATCTCTATGATCTACTTCTTCATGAGTAGACAACTCTTGTTCTTCTTCATGAAGGAAACCATATCTCACTGGTGGGTGAGACACCCTGGTTGTTCTATGAGGAACAGCTGTAGATGTTTCATCAATGGGTGTAGGTTGACTAGATGGATCTATATCCATCTGATCTGTTGGTTGGTCAGAATTCTCCAATTCCAACTCTATTTGTCTTCCTTTGCCTCCTTCTTGAACAAACTGTTATTCAAGAAATTTAGCATCTCTACTCACCACAACCTTTTGTGATGTAAGCAAATAAAAATAATATCCAAAACTATCTTTTGGATATCCAACAAATCGACCCTTTTCTGATCTGGTTTCCAATTTATCAGTGCTCAGCTTTTTTATATAAGCTGGACAACCCCAAATCTTAACATGCTTAAGACTTGGTTTTCTTCCATGCCATATCTCATAAGGTGTGGAAGAAACTGATTTTGATAGAATCCTATTCAAAATATACAAAGCTGATTCTAATGCAAATCCCTAAAAGGAGATTGGCATATCAGTATAACTCATCATACTACGTACCATATCTAATAGGGTACGATTTCTCCTTTCAGATACACCATTCAGCTATGGCATTTCTAGAGGAGTCAGCTGGGAAACAATGCCGTGCTCTCTTAAGTATTCATCAAATTCAGTATTCAAATATTCACCTCCACGATCTGATCGAAGAGCTTTAATACTCTTTCCTGTTTGATTTTCTACTTCAGATTTACACTCTTTGAACTTTTCAAAGGATTCATGTTCGTATTTCATCAAATACAAATACCCAAACCTTGATTTATCATCAGTAAAGGTAATAAAATAATGAAAACTGCCTCTAGCCATTTCCTTAAATGGACCACATACATCACTATGTATTAGCTCCTAAACATTTTCAGCCCTTAGCCCTTGTCCAACAAAGGTTGATCTAGTCATTTTGCCCAGAAGGCAAGATTCACAAGTTGGAGTAGGCTCAGAGCCCAATGAGGATAATATCCCCATTTTCTCCAGTTTTGCAATCCTATCTTCTGCAACATGACATAACCTTAAGTGCCATATAAATTTTGAACTAGAGTTGGTTTTCACCATGGCATTGCATTCATTTTGTGTTTGTCATTATTATCCAAATAATAAAGACCATCATTCATATAACCTGAACCAACATATTTATTTCCAAAATAAATATTGCAAACATCATCTGTGAACTGAAATTCATAGCCATTTCTAGTCAAACTAGATATAGAAATAATGTTCTTAAAAGCCTCAGGTACATATAAAATATTATCCAAACATAAAACATGTCCAGACATGTAAAAAGATTTAGATCCTATGGCTAAAGCTTCAACTGTTGAGCCATTGCCAATCCGGAGTCTAACATCTCGAGAATGCAAACTGCTACTATTTGCTAGTTCCTGCATATCATTAGAAATGTGAGAACTGGCACCAGTATCTAAAACCCAAGCTGTATATGAACTATGAGTATCATCAGAATCTAAATAACAAGATATGGACATACCTTCCGAAGGTTTATCCTTCTTGTCCTTCAGAAAAGCAAGATACTCTGGGTAGTTCCTTTTCCAGTGCCCATCCTTCTGGCAGTGGAAACACTTTCCTTTGCCTTCATTAGCTTCAGTCTTCCCTTTCTATTTAGCTATTTTCTTAGAAGGACCAGGAATTTAAGGTTTCTTTTTCTTATTGCCCTTCTTCTTGTTGGACTTTCCAGCAGAAGAAGATGCAATCAAAGCTACCTCTTTTCCTTTATTGCCTGGCATATTCTTTTGGGCAATAACCAGCATGTTGAGTAAACCAGCTAAGGTGAATTCTTGTTTAGTCATATGAAAATTTGTCAAAAAGTTCCCAAATGACTCAGGAAGGGACTGAAGGATCAATCCGTCTGTAATTGGAAATCCATGTTGAAGTCAAGATGTTCCAGCTGCTCAATCAGCTGAATCATCTTGTAGACATGATCATCAACATTCTGTCCCTCAGACATCCTTATGCGGAACAACTGCCTAGATATCTCATACCTAGCATTCCTGCTATGCTCACCATACAACTCTTGTAGGTGAAGGAAGATCTCACTCGCACTCTGCATGTTCTCATGCTGCTTCTGTAACTCATTACTCATGGAAGCAAGCATGTAACACTTAGCTCTCATATCATGCTCCTTCCACTTGTCCAAAGTTTCATGTTCCTCTTGAGTGGCCTCTAGAGGTAAGGGACCAGGAACATTTGAATCTAGAACATATCCTATATGTTTAAGGTTCAGGAAAAGTTTCAAATTTCTTAGCCAATCATACAGATTAGGTCCTGTCAACCTATTGCGATCAAGTATGCTTGCAAGAATATTGGATGGTGGTGGTTGTTCTGTGCTCATTATTATCAGAAAATTAACAGCAGAAAATAACCAGATTAATTAGTAAATGTATCATGTAATTAACCAAAATGATTATGGCCTTTTAATCAAATTGGTCCTCCCACTAACTTAGAGAATCCTACACTTCCAAAGTAAAAAACGGAAATCCTAGTTGGATGGATTTCTAGTGGGTGATTGAATTCTTCTAATTCTATTGATCATCCTCAGGTACATCCATTATTGGAATTACAATAAACTATAAGTGAGCAACTCCTTGCCCATCATATCTCATGTGAGATTCAATCCTTTACCTAGCCCCTAATGCTCAAAATCTCATATACATCCATTATTGACTTATCTTGCATTAGTTAAGTTGATCCCATTGAGCCAGTAATTATGCAAATAATTTTAATGTCCTCAAGTACATCCAATATTTGCCACCAAACCATTTACATATTGACAACATCTCATGCTTAACAATTATTCTTAAGAAAATCTCTTAAATTAATCGCATCTTATGCAACTATTTAAAATTTCTTAAAATAATTACCCCAATGGAGGGCCCATGTTATAATTACTTTAATTATAGCATTTCTAACTTAATCATTTGTTTGGAAGATTTTATGGTCATCCTAATTACTATTAAGGTCTCCCTTTGCACATTATCCATTTAGCATGCATATATCATATACTGCAAACATTCACATACATCTCATGCATTCATGGACAATAAATAAATATGGTATGATCATGGACTTTCTAAGGGATTGAATTCTGAGCCACTAAGAATTGAATCAGGGCATTCCTAGGTGCATTTCATCCATTCATTTTACAAGTGTTGCTGAAGGAGTACATAATCAACACTTGATATTAAATTCCTCCCACTGGTCCCACCAATGCTCTTGACCTCCTTGATCTTCTTGCAATCCAATATTACATAGTAATCCTTGGCATACCAAGGCGAATTTACAAGAACTAAATAAATGAAATTACAACCCAAAAAATTTTACAACCTTCATAATACATGCCCAAAATAAATTAAAATAAATAAATAAATTTACAATCCCAAAGAAACATAAAAGAAATAATCCAATCACATTGGTCTTTTATAGTCCATGATCATCCATCATGCATATCACTATTTAACAATTAAATAAAACATACATACTTAAATTAAATTGAATATCTCATATTCAACTTAAAAATCCATATTTGAATATCATTCAAATAAATTTAAAAATTCATATTTGAATCTCATTCAAATAAATTTAAAAATTCATATTTAAACCACATTCAAACAACCTTAAAAATTCAGATTTGAATCACATTTAAATAATTTTTAAAAAATCAGATTTGAATCACATTCAAACAATTTTTAAAAATTCAGATCAGAATATTATTCAAACAACTTTAAAAAATCAGATTTAAATATGATTCAAACAACTTTAAAAATTCAGATTTGAATCACATTCAAACAACTTTTAAAATTCAGATTTGAATCACATTCAAACAATTTTTAAAATTTTGATTTGAATCAAAATTTAATTGTGTGATTAAAATTCTAATTAAGCAATTTCATTAGACATAAGATGAGCTTTTAAATCATACAACAATTGCAAATTAAAAAGCCAAACCTTGAGCCACCCATGGAAGCCAAAATTGGCGCACCAAAGATAGTGTTCTTCAAGCATGCCGCCACACATCCATTGCAACCAGCAATGGATAAATCATCTCATGATCAAAGCACACAATTAAATCATATAATCAACAATCTAAATAGCAAATATAGTGGCTCTGATACCAGTTGAAGGAGCAAAAGTATGAAAAACACAAGTTTATACCATTGAATTCAAAAATTTTCACCTAGGGTCACATGCATCATGCAAGATTTATTTTTATCTATTTGATTTCAATGATAAACAATATATTAAAACACTTTTAATATGTTTTGAATCTGTATTTTCCATTTAAGATTCTAAAAATTAATCAGATTAATTTTAGAACCCTAGATGAGATCAAGAACAAATACACTAACCTCTTAATGCACTGTAGTGTATTTATGCCTTTCGGATGCATCTTCAGGACACCAGATGTTGTCCCTCTAGCTTGTCCACACCAAGACCACCTATGGCAGCCCTTGAACAGCTTATAAAGCTTTTTCTATTAATTAAAAAAATCAACTTTTGCCTTTTAAGAGATTAAAAATGTAAACAGGACACTAGAAACAATTTCTAGTATTTTTAATTCAAGATATTGTTTTCTAATCTCTTGGAATAGATGAGAGATGAAGAAGAAGAGAGGGAGAAGAGCCTTTGGATGGCGACACAAAAAGGAGCAGCTGCTGGTTGTGTTGTTTTCTTTTCATAACAACACTTATATAGCTAGGTCAACACATTAAACCCTTGCCACATGTCACCCTCTGATTGGTTCTAGGTTTAATTGTCCCAATCACATTATGCCAAGTGTCAAACCTATATTTAATCTTAATTTTAATTATCTTACAGGATTAAAAAACATTTGGCAAGCTTATGTGTAATGCCATGTGTCACCATCTCATGGTGCCACATGTCACCCTGTAAAATGACCAAAATGCCCCTGTGTCTTAATTTTGAGTTCTCAACCCAAAATAATTTTTTCTCTTCTTCTAATCAATTTATATCAAATATAAATCAATTAATTAATCTTTATTAATTAATTTCTCATTAATTAAATTCATATTTAAACACTTTAAATATAAATTTAACTTATACTGTATATCAAATAACCTAGATTTGGTTTCAAGTCATGCTAGGGACTTTGCAATCTAATTGCAAACCAAACATATTTAATTAATCAATTAAACTCTTTAATTAATTAATTAAATCATATTTAATTAGGTGATAACTTGTGTATGTGTGTGACTTACTAGGCTCATCACTAATTGGCAATGAGACATGATATCAACTCTTAATATCATCAGAACTCTTTCTTACCATAAATGTTTTCTCTAAATCATTTTATGCACCTCATAGACCATAGTTAACACCTAGCATAGCATGCCATGGCCATCCAATCAGTAATAAGGTTTGCCTTAAATGAATCTATAATCATATGTTACCATGCACTAGAATCTCTCTGTTACAAAATCTCAACTCAAGCTAGAGTCATGGTTTATGTCAAACTCTATTTGCTATGAATATTATGTTCTCTTTTAATTCCAGTTCTTGATTAAAAAGATTTTCTCATCAGAAACTCTTTCTGAATAAATCTATCTGTCCTGGCCAGGAACTTGAAACATCAAGAACAATTAAATGAACATAGGATTTTATCTCTATTTACGTAGAGGAACAGATTCCATCTTGATCAACACCTACCTCCATATATAACTAGTAGGAGCTAACACATGCCCATATACCCATACATAGTACAAGTATGAAAGCAATATTAAACTCAAACCACCTATATACAAGATAACTGTGCTATCTCAGGTTTAAAGATTATATGCACTGATATGATTTATGACAATGCATTGACAAGAGTAAACTCCATGTGCTTGTCATAAGTGTCATTGGTTTGGCCTACTTATCATGTATAAGTGCCTATCATGTTTGTTATATGGCATGAGACTCACCATTCTATCTTATCTATGTCTCATATAGATAACTTAGGAACAAACATGAATACAATCTTTCTGGATAAGTCATGTCCTAATTATGAAGTATCCTCAATTGTGAACCTGTTTATGATATTTTGTACTAGAAATACTATCACTCATATTCTTAACAACTTAAGAATAGAATTTCTAACAAAATATCAATGGACATTTTCTATTACACATAAATATATTATGTAAATGGAAAAGTGGAAATGCCTTTTATTAATAAAAACTTGTACAAGATACATACTAAATGATATACTCTAGGGCATACTACTAACAAAAATTTTTTGTTTTTCTCAATTACAGCCGGCACTCTGCTAAAAATTTTACAAAAATTGCGGAAAATAGAAATTGTCAAACATTTTACTTAGTTTTTAAACTTCAGTTAAAAGTTTTTAATTCCTACCAAAAATGTTCGCCACCTTCAAAAAGAGATAAATTATTTTAAAATCCCTTGTAGTGTATTTAATGGATTATCGGTAGGCGAAGTTCGGTAATTTATTAAGTATACTATGGGATCATGTTACGCCTTACAGAGAGGTAAGGTGTGACACGCTTAACCATGGAGTTCTTCCAACTCTCCAGGCCATTTCACTAAAAGGCGCCTCTAGTGATTAGTTCCCCCATTTTATATATCATTACTTTTTGAACCCAAGACCATCTCTATGCTTCCGATGTGGGATTTGCCTAAGGGAACTTTCTCCCCCCATTTTGGGACTCAACGTCCTCACTGAGGTTTGCCCCACCATAGCCCAAGAGGACATGTGAGTGGCTCCGATACCAATTGTAATGGTCGAGCTCCAACCACTAGAGGAATTGTCCACTTTGGCCATAAGCCTCACGGTTTAGTCCTATAGGTGGAATGGAGAACTTCCCAGGAGGTCACCCATCCTAGGATTTCTCTTAAGCGAGCACGCTTAATCCTGGAGTTCTTCCAACTCTCAAGGCTCTTCCACCAAAAGGCGGCTCTAGTGATTAGTTCTCCCATTTTATATATCATTACTTTTTGAACCCAAGACCATCTCTGTGCTTTGCTAATGTGGGATTTGACCAAGTGACCTTTCTCCCCCCCCCCTCCCCTTTTGGGACTCAGCGTCCTCGCTGAGGTTTGCCCCACCATCGCACAAGAAGCCACGCGGAGTGCTCTGTTACCAATTGTAATGGCCCTGCCCACTTGCTAGTATTGTCCGCTTTGGGCCAGCCCATACTAGGCCTCACGGATTTGTCCATTGGGCTTTTACACCCAAAAACGTGCTAACCAGTGTTCCAAGACCACCCAATTTAAGTCTAGGATCTCTCCCATGCTTTGCCGATGTGGGATTTGCCTAAGGGACCTTTATTGTAATGGCCTGGCCCACTAGTGTAACACCCCTATGTTCGATAGTGCGTTCTACTATTCTGGTGACTAATGTTGTCTGGACATCTAGGATGCCTAGAACTACATTTAAAAGTAGTGAGAAGACATAAAATAATGAAATACAAGAAAGGAAAATACAAGAAAAACAAAGGAAAAATAATAGCATTGAAATGAAACTAAATTAAACAAGCCAGCACCGCAGCGATGGGTGACCGCGCGGGAAAGTTATGGCACAGGCAATAGCTGACCCCAGGATTGCAGGAAACCCTCAGAATTTAGTTTCGAGACATAATTAAAGACTTATTAAAGTATAAATTTCATTAGAAATATCAAAGAAAAATTAATTAATTAATACAAAGAAAAACGAGAAATCGAGAAAACGACAAAACTCGGTGTTACCGAAAAATCAGTAATGCAACCCGAATAGGGGCATTGTGGTCAATTAACACCCCGAGTTGCCTTTTGACCTAAGTGTCCATTAAAAATAAATAGTATTTAAATATAGGGACCCCATTAAAAAGGAAATTAAATGTGTAATGGAATTTAGAGAAATGTGGGGATTAAATGCAATTGTGAAGACTTTAAACTATAATAAGGTTAAAATAGATTAGTAGAGCACTATGGACACCTTAAAAATTATTAAGGAACAAATTAGTGGACCACTAACCATTTCATCTTCTTCTCCCACAAATCCCTCAAAGTTTTCGAACCCATTTTCCTCTCAAAACTCCATGGGACTCCATGGCCAAAGCTTAACCAAGCTCCATGCAACCATGATTTAGCCATATTTTTCACTAGGTTCCTTCACTAAACCTTACCTACACACCTTGGGCAGCAATAAGGGAGCAAGAAAGATAAGTTTTGGTGAGGTTTTGAAGAAGTCCAAAAGAGGCAAGTGGTTATTTTCAATCCTTGATTCATTAAAAGTATAACTAAGGTTGTGGGTAGTTGAATTATGGAAGAAGTTTGAGGTTTGATGAATTATTGGAGTTGAGCCATTTCGGCAGCCATGGAACCTCACCATGTACAATTTTTCTTTGCATGTAAATGGTTGTTTGAGATGTTAATTTAAATGTTTAATTGCATTGAAGTTGAATTCCATGTGTGAAGTTTGAATGTTAAGCTTGAAAAGGGAAAATGGAAGTGGATGTGTATGTGTAAATTTTTGGCAGCCTCATGATGAAGATTGAAGTGTTTAAGTTCATGAAATATTGTTGAAATATTGTACAAAAAATGGCAATATATATGTGTGTGGATAATAGCGATAAGGTAGGCAAATTGTTAATGGAAGTATGTGTGATAATTAGAAGTATTTATGTGTATATATTATTGGGATTGAACTTTGTGAATTGTGACTGCATTTGGTGTATTTTGAAGTGGTTATATTCTGTCCAATTTGACCTATAATGTAGAGAATTGAATGGTTTTGGTTAGTGCCAAATGCAGAATGGTATGAGAAGTGAAAATGTAATTGGTAAACATGTGTTTGGTTTGGTGTTTGAAAAGCATGTAGAGGGTAGTGTGCAAATGGACCTATAACCCTAAGTGTGTGACTCCAATTGGTATGAGGCCAATTGTAGGTGAAACTAGGCACAAAATGTGCCAACTTTTATGAAGAAAGCCTACCTAAATTCTGTCCAGAAAGTAACTTGAAAAATGACCAAATCTAGATTAATGACTTGAAAGCCTGAAAATTTACCATTTGGGCAACAGTCAGTGTTTTGGCCATAACTCACTCAAAACAGGTCCAAATGACCTGAAATTTTTACCATGAGTAGTTAGACCTAGAGCTGCAACTCTTATGAAGAAACCAAAACCCAGAAATGACCATAAGCAAGTCAAATAGCTTGCACAAGTTCAGGTATAAAAACTGCCAGAACCAGAAATGACCTAAAAATGACCTAAAGTTACCATTTTAGTGCAATCTGTCCAGCTTTGGTAAATTGACCATATCTTGGTCTATACAACTCAGAATGACCTGAAATTTTGCCCCGCGTGCAATAAGACATAGATCTACAATTTTACTTCTTAGACCAGAAGCTAAAAACCAAGAGAAATAGGACTTTAAGCTAGACCAATCTAGCACACAAAAATTGAGAACTTGACATTTACATACAATGATGCTTGAAATAATTTGGCAATGAATGCCAACTTGTGAAAATGGTAAGTTGCACTATATTGGTAGCATATTGAAATGCAAAATGTGACATATTGGTAACATTAAATCTAATTCACCTAGAGTGCATCGAGGGTCAACATTATAAGCTGACTAAGGAAAATAATATAACTTAATAAATTAATTATTAAGCCTTATTGTTAGAGATAGTTTAAATGAGTACTGAAATACTTCAAATTGTATGTTTTAGTTAGCAAAGACTCAGGGAAGGGGAAGGAAACACTGAGTCAGGGCCAAGAGGCATTTATCAGAGGTTTGTGCACAACAGTTATTTCTTTTGAATTTTCAATTGAAATAAATTATGACAAATTGTTTGTTATTGTTTAAATTGTGAAAAATTGTCTTAATGATATTTGATGGATACTTATTGCTTGAAAAACATTGTAAATGGTTTGAAACCACGGCTATCATGTATATTGATTAAATTCCTCGCTAGCTTGTCTAGTGAGACGAATTGACTTTAAATTCCCTCTCTCGCTGAAGTGTTGAGGTGTGTGCCTGTTGAGGACGAATAGAATGAGTACTCATATTATTGCTAGCTAGCTATGTTATTCCTCACTAGCCATTGGCTTTTGGGACGAATTGGACTATGGAACCATGATTAAGCTATGTGTGTGATTTATTGATATTTATTGTGATATTGTGAAATGGAGTTTAAATTTTTTATGACATTCACTGTCTTTTGAATTTAACTATGATTTTAAGTATCCACTGTTTATATGATTTATGGCTTATGGTTTTTAAATTGTATTTTCTTAATGTTGTGCACCACTGAGACATTAGCTCAGCGATAGCTTTTTCATTGCTGTCGCAGGTAGACAGACGGACAAAGCAGCAAAGTAGACTGCTTAAGCCACATTTTGAGATTTCGTCGGGTATATCGAGTAAACCATATTTTGTAGTTTTTGTTATAATGTATGTGCACTGTATGTATATATTGTACTTGGTCTTGAGCAGTTGTAAACTAAAATTGTAAATTATTTTAGCTTGTAAAAATATTGTGATGTATTTATCTTATCTCAGCTCTTGGAAACACTGGAAAATTGATTATTGAACTGAGTTGATAAATGTTGAGAAATTTATTGGGATTGAACAAATTACTGGAAGTGTTTTTTATAGGTTTTTGAAGAACTGTTTTATTCAAAATACAGATGGCACTCTGCCAAAATTTTTATAGAAATTATTGATACTCAGAATTGTTATTTTGTTTCACTTCAGTTAAAAAAATTTTTAACACCTGTCAACAGTGCTCACCACTATAAAAAGAAGTAAGAAAACGTTTAAAATCCCTTATAGTGTATTTAATAGGTTATCAGTAGACGGAATTGGTAATTCATTAGGTATACTATGGGATCATGTTATGCCTTATGGAGGGGTAGGGTGTGACAACTAGTTAGTATTATCCGCTTTGGCCCAGCCCATACTAGGCCTCAAAGATTTGTCCCTTAGGCTTTTATACCCAAAAGCGCACTAACCAGTGTTCCAAGACCACCCAATTTAAGTCTAGGATCTCTCCCGTGCTTTACCGATGTGGGATTTGCCTAAGGGAGCTTTCTCCCCCTCTTTTGGGACTTAGCGTCCTCGCTGAGGTTTGCCCCACCATCACTCAAGAGGCCACGCGGAGTGCTCTGATACCAATTGTAATAGCCTGGCCCACTGGCTAGTATTGTTCGCTTTGGCCCAGCCCATACTAGGCCTCAAGGATTTGTCCCTTGGGCTTTTACACCCAAAAACATGCTAACCAGTGTTCCAAAACCACCCAATTTAAGTCCAGGACATCTCCCATGCTTTGCCGATGTGGGATTTGCCTAAAGGACCTTTATTGTAACGGCCTGGTCCACTGCTTAGTATTATCCGCTTTGGCCCAGCCCATACTAGGCCTCATGGATTTGTCCCTTAGGCTTTTATACCCAAAAGTGCGCTAACCAGTGTTCCAAGACCACCCAATTTAAGTCCAGGATCTCTCCTGTGCTTTGCCAATGTGGGATTTGCCTAAGGGACCTTTCTCCCCCTCTTTTGGGACTCAGCGTCCTCGCTGAGGTTTGCCCCCACCATCGCTCAAGAGGCCACGCAGAGTCCACTGATATCAATTGTAACGGGCCGGCTCACTGGCTAGTATTGTCCGCTTTGGCCCAGCCCATACTAGGCCTCACAGATTTGTCCCTTGGGCTTTTACACCCAAAAGCGCACTAACCAGTGTTCCAAGACCACCCAATTTAAGTCTAGGATCTCTCCTGTGCTTTGCTAATATGAGATTTGCCTAAGGGACCTTTATTATAATGGTTAGGCTCCAACCACTAGATGAATTATCCACTTTGGCCATAAGCCTCACGGTTTTGTCCCATAGGTGGAATTGAGAACTTTCCAGGAGGTCACCCATCCTAGGATTTCTCTCAAGCAAGCATGCTTAACCCTGGAGTTCTTTCAACTCTCCCGGCCATACCACCAAAAGGCACTTCTAGTGATTAGTTCCCCCATTTTATATATCATTATCTTCCACTCCCATTCCAATGTAAGATGAGTTTCCCATCTTTCAAGGAGCTTTTTGCCTCGTCCATCCTAAGCGAGGGTCTACCCCTTCTGTGGCGTACCAATCAGTTTTTCACGATGGCCTCTCCTCCTCCTTAAGACTCGAGCATCCTCACTCGATGCACTGTACTGGAGGAGCATCCAGCTTTGATACCACTAAAACATGTCACACCTTATCCCTCTGTAAGCTATGGCATGATCCCGCAGTATACCTAATAAATTATCGCACTTCACCTACCGATAATCTATTAAATTTACTACAAGGGATTTTGATAAAACAAATTCATTTTTAACGTTAGCGTTGTGATAAAAATTTAAACTAAGTGTTTTCAATTCAATTATTTGTCATAATCTTATTTAGGAATAATTAGGTATTTTTAAAATTTTACAAAAAATTCGCGTGGTTATGGCTAAAACTAGGTAAAAACAGTTCTTCAAACTTGTGACAAACAATTTACAGAAATATATAATAGCCAATTTAAATATCAATCAACTTAATTCAATTTATCTCAGTTCATTCCCACCAGATTCCATCATAAAGAAATTAATTCATTAATTACATAATTCAGAAAGAAATTTAAATATTTACATTCATTGAAGTACTAAAAATTAATATTACAAAACTTTGTAAGTAAATAGGATCTCAAAATAATATTACAATAATCTGCATTTGATTACATTCCAAAAATAATATTACAAAAGTTTCTGCACAACTGCTCGAATGTACTTACATACAAATAGTTACATAATTACATCAAAACCTAATGTATAGGGGTATACTTACAATATACCCAAAGATAATCCCAACACATCCTCAAGTCACAGCTTCAAGTGATCTCACTCAGCTGCTCTATATTTTCTTCCACCTGCGACAGCATACAAAGTTATCGCTGAGGGGTGAACTCAGTAATGCATAACTAATAATTTAAAATTCAATACAAACTTTTTTTTTGACAAATCATAAATATACATTTGAAATATTCACAACAAATTATGGAAGTAGATATTTAACTTCACTAAAAAGGAAACATAAAAATATGAATCAGTTGTAGTAAACAGTTTCTTTTAATTCATTTATGCATAAAATTTACTCTTTAGAACACAATTGGTCACTTCAAAATCCATTCTTTTTCTCACCGGTCTAATGTAAGACTAATCCGTAAGGGCCATCTCCAATTTTCGTGCCCTCTCTTACCAGAGAGAGATTGAATCAAATCAATGTGCACATACCATCCATAACACCATAAATAAATATATTCCGAAAGGGCCATCTTCAGCTTGTATCTCACCTCATACATGAGGGAGATCAAATCATATCAATGTGCACATACCATGGTATCTAAAACAAAACAAAGCAAACACTAGTGTCACCTCAACAAATGAGAGATGGGTAATAACCATGTCAAGCATTAGTTATAAGATTTAAAAATAATATCATAAAACTCATTTCCCTTTTTGTGAGCATATAATCACAATATAAAATCATTTCCATGCAAATCATAATTCATATCACAATTTTCAAAATAAAATTCATTATAACAATAACAATACTCAAATAGTTGTTGAATAAAATCATAACTTGATGAATATAACACATGTAACAATAAAACTATTAAATCAATAGAAATATGCAAACCATTTATTAAATTAGTACTAGTTGTGCACAAACCTCAATTAGATTTCTTTTTTTGTCCTAAGCCTTCCCTTCCTTGGAAGTCTCTTTGTCTACTGAAATCACACAATTATCAAACTTTAATACTCATTCTAAGTTCCATTTATAGTTAACTAAATAAAATTCTAATGAATTCCCAAAGTTCTAGTTGATCCTAGGTTCTGGACAATTTTGAACCTTGATTTTAGAACCCAAATTCAACCTACTTTCAGTCCTCATTTAATGACATGATCTTAATGAAAGTTGTTCCTATATGTCTTATTTTTATCTTCCAATTTGAATCACTCCATTTGGAGTTTTGTAACTCTAGTTATAGTCAATTAATCAAGTACCGATCCAGTGACCAATACTATTCTAGAACTTGGTAGATTCTGGAACCTCACTTTGCTCAGCTAATCGGACAAGCTAAAATCTTATTTTGACCTAATTTTCTTCATATGAGTTGTTCCCCTATATGTCCTGATCACACAGGTTCAAAATCATAATTTTTCAAGTTATGTATGGTGAGTTATGACAATTTAACTGACCTGGACTCATAAACCCTATGTATCAAGATTTCAGGTTCAGATCAGTGTTTTGCATTTCACATTTGAGGTCCTTATCTTCAGAATTTGGGTAAGGTTTCTAAATAAAAGTTGTAGCCCTAAGTCTTAGGTTTTTAGATCATTTTGGTTCATCTCATTTGGAATTTTTTAGTGAAAGTTATGGTTTAATTATTGTCCTAGGGTTAAATGGCTATTTAATTCAATTTCAAGTGTAAATTGGCCAAGTTCCATTAGGTTATGGATTTTGGTCAAAATATCAAAATTGTAGTTCTAGGTCTTATGGAGATTTTGGGTTTGGATTCACTACATTTTCAGTTTTTTGGCCCAAGTTATGGCATTTTTGCCAAAACTGGTCGGATGGCCATTTATCCAAAATTTCAGGTCAGTTTTGGTTCTGATCAGAATTGTTGACTTAACTTGTTCTAGCAAATTGGTTGGGTTAGAGCTAGAGTTTGGGATCATGACCTTCATAAGAAATGTTATACTATGTCTAAGATTTCCACAGGTTTAAAAATTAAGTCATTTGGAGCTTTCTACAATGAGTTATGCTTAATTGACCAAACATTATTCATTTGGTCATTTCTGCCCAGGTCCAGGACACCAATTCCGGATTCAAGCAAATTTTAAACCAAGTTATGGTCATTTTTTGGGCAAGGTTTCTTCATGAAAAATTTGGCTTTGGGTCTTACTTTTCATCTCCAATTAGCCGTACACAAATTGGAGCTATGTAGCTTAATCTGTACTCAATCAAATCTACTGGACTCAAGGGTCCAGAATTTAGCAAAATGGCATACTACTAATCCATCAATCTCTTTCATCAATTCAACATCAATTCTCACCCAAACACACCAAATGAACATAATTAGGTCTTATAACCATCAATTGGTCAACATCTCACAAAACCCTAATTTTCCATAAACCCTAATTGCTTAACTTCTCAATTTCATGCAATTCCATGCAATCTCAACATACACATCATGTAAGCACCTCTAATCAAGCTAGAAGGCATATTTAATTCAATCAAAACACATCAAAACTCTAACATCTCTAAGCTGGCCGAAATTCCATCTTTCCATACAAGCATGATTTTCATCTTTTCCCAAATTAATTCCTTACAATTAAACTAAATTCTATACATACATAGTTAATTAAGCTTGAGAGGAAGCTTACCTCTTATGAAGCTTTCCTAATCTTCAATTTTGTCACACCTTACCCCTCTATAAGGAATAACATGATCCTGTAGAATACTTAATAAACTACCGAACTTCACCTACCGATAACTCATTAAGTATCCTACAAGGGATTTTAAAATCATTTTCTTACTTTTTAGAAGTGGTAAGCATTTTCTAATAGGTATTAAGACATTTAATTAGAGTTTGTAAACTAGTTAAAATTTTTGTCCCTTTTTATTTTTCCACAAATTTTAGAAAAATTTCGGCAGAGTGCCGTCTATATTTTGATAAAACAGTTCTTCAAATACCTGAAAAAAAAAACACTTCCAATGATTTATCTCATCAACTCAACATCCACCACAACAAATTTCAACATCATTCTCAAATTCCAAAATCCAAATCAATAATTTCCAATTCAATATCATCCAAAATAATACTAAGTAATTTCATTCAAATTAAAACAAAATAATTTCATTCCCAATTTTATTAAACTTAAAACAATTTACACTCAGCAATCCAGAATTTACATTAGAAAAATCCAAACTAATATTATTATAAACTTTATACAACTGCTCATGACCAGTTCTACATGTACGTATATTTACATACATTAAAATAATTATTACAATCAAGGTATAAAATATATCCGATAGAACTTCAGGGAAGGTGGCTCTACAATCCTCAGTAGCTCACTCTGCTGCTCCTCTAGTCTCTATATCTGTGACAGCAATAACAGCCATCGCTGAGTACTATGACTCAGTAGTGCTCAACATACTAAAATAACCTTTATGCAGAATTTAAATCATACTTATTCAAAAACTAAACTGAATATGAGAAATAAATACAAACATGATTTATAAGCTTTTAATCCAAACAATTTCATTTCGAAAGTCTCAAAATAAATTTCATAAAAATACACAGTTATAACATGCCATTTGAAACAATAATCATCTCAATAGTCAGAGGCTTATGAGAAGTCACATCACAAGGCTAGCTAGCTCAAATATATGGATATCCATTCAATTTCTTCTTCTACTGGCACACACCTCAACACTTCAGCCAGAGAAGGAATCAAAATTCGAAACTAATTTCCCCCACTAGTCATGCTAGTGAAATATTCAAATATATGGTCATGACACTGTGGTTTCAAAACTATCTTAACAATTTATCAAACATTTATTGCCATTTCAAACACATACAAGTAAACTTTCAACAATTTAATGTCACAATTCATTCAAAATAATTTGCAGAAGAAAATTTACAGAAAATTCTATGTTGTGCACAAACCTTAAGCGAGTCGCCTCTTGGCCTTGACTCGATGCCTCGGGTTCTTTCCCGGTATTCTTTTCAACTAAAACACACAATTTCACAGTGTTTCAGTATCATAATTTATCATAAATCCAAAAATGAATTCAAATCTATTTACCAAGCTTAAATATGCTAAACTTGACGTTCTTTAAAATTTGTATTTTGGGGTTACTATTCACGATACTATTCAAGTCAATTTGTTGACTTTCTAATGCTTAATAGGTATGGGAATTCTAATTTCACCCACATACCACATTTTGGTTACCTAATTTGCTAGTTTTGGTTGTTTTCTCAAACCTTAATTTTTTTAGGCAAAAATTTCAAATTTTCAGTTTTGGTGTCCTGTTTTGTACTGTTCCATTGGTCATGTTGCTGTTAGAATTTGGCTAAGTTTTCTTCATAGAAGTTGTTCTTTATTGTCTTAAATTTTTTTCCCTTTTTGAATCACTCCATTTGGAGTTTTGTAGCTCAAGTTATAGCCATTTGAACATGGCTGGCCAGATTGGTCTAACCCAGATTTTCTGGGCACCTAATTTGGTTCTGGTAGTTTTGGGTCACTAAATTTGGGTGGCTAAATGACTTGGCTAAGGACATAATTTAGAATTTTGTTCTTCATGAAAGTTATAGGTCTATGTCTCAGCTTTCTACTGGTAAAATTTCAGATCATTTGAACCTGCCTAGCCCAAGTTAGGGCCAAATGAACAAACACTATTCATTTGGTCATTTTTGTACAGGTCAGTTTGCCTAATCCAGATTTGGCCAATTTGTTCACTAAGTTATGGTCACTTTCTGGGCATGATTCTCAAATGAAAAATGTGCCATTTTGTGTCTAGTTTCATTCCCAATTGGCCTCACACCAATTGGGTTGGTAAATTTTCATTTTTGGTCCCTAAAAGGGACCTTAGTCATGCTGCCTGAAATTTGACCATAGCCATTCCGAATTTAAACTTAATTCCAACACTTTCTAGACACCACAATTGGTCATACATGACCATTTTTCAACTCAAGTAAGGTCAGCCACATCATTGGACTAATTCTCAGATTTTTCTCTCTCAAACCCTAGGTGCCAAAACCCTAATTCATAAAATTTAAATCTAATGCATTCTAAACACTAATCCATAGTCTACATACATAATTCAACTTAAACAGCCATTCAAATACATCAAATTCACTCATTTCAAACCCTAATCTACTGTTGGTCGAATTTATATTCGCCCCAAGGATAGTTTTCTTTTAATTTTAAGTATATTTCTAAGTTAATTGAACTAAGAACATAAACATTGAACTAAAATATTCAAGTTTAGATTACTAACCTCAAACTTTGACTTCCGAATTTTCTAAATCTTCAATTCCTTTCTTTTCTTTGTCCTCCAATCTTCTTTTCTACTTGAGTTGGCAAGGTTTTATGAAGAAATTTGAGAGAAATTAGAGATATGTGCATGGAAATCAAGCTTGAAACCAAGCTTTAATGGTGGAATACATGGAGAGAGAAGAGGGATATGGGACGACTGCTTGTCAGGAAGAAGAGTGAATAATTTTTTTTCTTTTTTTATTTTGTTTTTATGTCTTTAATAGGAGTAATTGACTTGGTAAAAAATTAAGTTAATTAAAATTAAATTTTGACATCATGTGTGATGTCATCCAATGAGGTAAGCATGATGTAATAAACTTTTTCTTTTTTCTTTTTCTTTTACATTTAATTTTCCATTAGTTCTTTATTTAATTTTTTGATCCCGAAATTTTCTTTTCTCTGATTTTATTGGACAGTTAGGTCAGGAGTCAGCTCTAGGGGTAAATTGACCAAATTGCCCCTCGCCGGTTCGATCCTATTTGTAAATAATTCAATATTTCTTCCTGATCCCTGACCTAATTATTTGACCTGCTTAACAATTATTTTTCGTGATTTTCTCTTTTCCACTGTGTTCGCAATAGTCCTAAGGACCTCGCAGTCCTTCCTGAGAAGGTTACCCATTGTTGTGACTCTCGGCTTATTTAACTTCTTTTGTTCTATTTTTCTTATTTCTACTTAACTATTTGACAATTACTAATTATTTGTTTTCAGGGCTTATCTAGTTGTCTTAGATGTGGTTCTAATCCCCTTAATTATCCGGACCGACACCAGTCACCGGAAGAGTGAAATATACCAGGCTATACTGTCACACCCTACCCCTCTATAAGGCATAACATGATCCCGTAGTATACCTAATGAATTACCAACTCCGTCTACTGATAACCCATTAAATACACTACAAGGGATTTTAAAAACTTTTCTTACTTCTTTTACAGTGGTGAGCACTATTTACAGGTGTTAAAAACCTTTTTGAACTGAAGTGATAGAACTAACACATTTGAATTATTTGGAATTTCTGTAAAAATTTTGGCAGAATGCCATCTGTATTTTGGATAAAACAGTTCTTCAGAAAACCTGTAAAAAGCACTTCAATAATTTCCAAATCTCAACTCCAACATATTTCTTAACTCAAATCCACAGTGATTTTTCAAAGACTGAGATACAGAAATATAATACAATTTTTACAAGCCAAATAACTCATAATTATTTTACAACTTCAAGGTACAATTTGAATTTACAACTGCTCAAAACCAAGGACAAAATATACATACAGTGAATATACATTACAGTACAAAATGCAAAATGTGGTATACTCAATATACTCGATGATCTCTCAATGTAGTACTAGCAACCTAGTCTGCTGCCCTGTTAGTCTGTCTACCTGCGACAGCAATGAAAAGCTATCGCTGAGTAAAATTTACTCAGTGGTGCACAATAACAATTTGAAATGCGATATATAAATCTTTTATTGGCAGTTCACAAATCAAATGATTCACAATTCCATTTCACAATTTACAAAATTCATATAACACAAATTTGATCAAATAACTGAGTAACATAGTTTTGCCAATCAATAACACAATTTGACCAAATAACTGAACAATATAGTTTTGCCAATCAATAACACAATTTGATCAAATAACTGAAGAATATAGTTTTGCCAATCAATAACACAATTTGATCAAATAACTGAAGAATACAGTGTTGCCAATCAATATCACAATTTAAGTCATGACATAATTTTTTCCGTACATGCCGTGTTGTACACCACGACAAGACACACTCACCCCAATAATCGAAATCAATGAGGGAGGAAGCTAGCTATATAATGAGTACTCATCCACACTCACCTCAGACTGTCAAGTCAAAGAGGGAGGAACATAATCACACTCACCCCAGACTGATAAGTCAAAAAGGGAGGAATATATCAACAGTGTCATGCCAAATGTGAATCAAAACAATTTCAAATCACAATATTTCATACAAACCATAAATCACATTTTATCTCAAAATTTTCATTTGCAAAGTTGGCAACACAATAAGTTCCAAATAATATTCCCAAAAACAAAGCAATCAAAAATTATTCATAACTCATTTCTCCAAATAAATTTGCTAGTAAAAGCAGTGAATATAAAAGTATTGTGCATGGACACAATTTAAAACAATAACATACAAAACAGTCATAATTTATTTCAATTGAAAAATTCAGAAGAAATAGCTGTTGTGCACAAACACAATTTTAAACAATACAAATAATCATAATTTATTCCAATTGAAAAATTCAAAAGAATTAATTACTGTGCACAAACATAATTTAAAACAATAACATATAAATAATCGTAATTTATTTCAATTAAAAAATTCAAAAGAAATACTTATTGTGCACAAACATAATTTAAAACAATAATATATAAATAATCGTAATTTATTTCAATTGAAAAATTCAAAAGAAATACTTATTATGCACAAACCTCTGATAACTGTCTCTTGGCTCTGACTCAGTGTTTGCTTCCCCTCCCTGAGTCTTTGCTAACTGAGAAACACAATTTGAAGTGTTTCAGTACTAAATTAAACTGTCTCTAACGATAATGTTCGATAAACAATTCACTGAATACCTTTATTTGCTTAATCAACCCATATATCGACCCTCGATGTGTTCTAGGTAAATTAGGTCTTAACGTTATTAATATGTCATATTCGATAGTATTTTAGGGTTGGTACGTGTTACCAAACTCATTTCCTTGTTTAGTGCATTTTAATGCAACTTGCTGGATTCCGGGATACTAGTTTGACCTAGCCGGACGACCTAGTTCCCTCGGTTTTCGGGTTTCGGTCAAAACTAAAAACTTGTAGATCTATGTCTTATGGAACGCGGGGCAAAATTTTAGGTCATTCCAAGTTAAGTAGACCAAGTTATGGTCATTATACTATTGCTGGTCAAATGGCATCAAATTAGGTCAATTTTAGGTCAATTTGGTCAACTTTGGTTCAGCCAGTTTTTGGACCCGAACTTGTGTAAGCTGTTTGACTTGCTTATGGTCATTTTTGGGCTTTGGTGTCTTCATAATACTTGTAGGTATGGGTCTTAACTATTCTTGGTCAAAATTTCAGGTCAATTGGACCTATTTTCAGTGAGTTATGGCCTAAACACTAACTGCTGCCTAATTAGTCAGTTTTCAGGTTTCACTTGCACTTAATCCGAATTGGTCATTTTTCATGTCACTTTGCAAGCAGAATTTTGGTATGCTTTCTTAATGAAAGTTGGCACATTTTGTGCCTAGTTTCACCTCCAATTGGTCTCATACCAATTGGAGCCACACAATTAAAGTTATAAGCCTAAAACTCAAACTGCCTTATTGCATTTCTTCCATACACATCAAGGATCATTGTTAACACTTATCAAACTCAACCTTCAAGCCAATTCTGGTTGTATCATGACCTAAACATAATTTATAACACATTATAGGTCATTTTGGCAGCTTACAATTGCATTCAATGTGCACCAACAAGTGCAGAATTTTTCAATCCACTTTACAACAATTCAATCACCTATTTACACTCATTTACATGTCCCACTTCACACCACCATACACACACTCAAACTGCCATAACAACCAACACATTTTAACATCATTATTCCATAAACCAAGCATGAATTCCAACATTCTTTAAGCGTTAACAAACTGCCACAATGGTACATTTACATTCTATCAATTTCTAAGCTTTAAATTTCATTTCACATTTACATATACTAAGTATACATCACCCAAACAATTTCCTACACAATATACATTTAATCAATCATTTAATTCACCATTTACAAGCAAGAATAAACTGCCCTTGAAGAGTTTTCATGGCTGCCAAAAATAAACATCTCCCTTAGAACATCAAACTCCAAAATTCTTTTCACAATTCAAGTACCCATAACCTCCTTACTAACTTTAATGAAGCACTAACCAAAAACTCAAACTTACCACTTTGTAAACTCTTCAAAACCTCTCCAAAACTTGGTCTTCTTGCTGCCTATCTACTGCCCATGGTGTGGTGGTCAAGTTTAATGAAGAAACCTTAACCATTGGGAGCTTGGATCATGGACACATGGAGGTTGGAGCTTGGACGGCCATGGGAGAATTTGGGAGCTTTTTGGCTTGGCCATGGGAAAGTTTGAGGAAGAAGATGGCTGTGCAGAAGTTAGTGGAAGATGACAGGTTTTTAATTGATTTACAAAGTGTTAGTGGTCCACTAATGTAGAAATAACATTAGTTTAATCAAAGATTTTATTTTCTCACATTAAGCTTCCCATTTTTTTGCTATTTATATTAAGTACCCCTAAATTAATTTTTTATTATATTTTCCAAGTGTAATATTATTTATTTTTAATGGACATTTAGGTCAAAAGACAATTCGGGATGTCAAATGACCATAATGCCCCTGTTCGGGTTGCATTCCCGATTTTTCGGTAACACCAGGTTTTGTCTGTTTTTCGATTTCTCACTTTTCTTTGTACTAATTATTTAATTTTTCTTTGATATTTCTAATGATATTTATACTTCAATAAGGGTCTATTTAAGTCCTAAAAATATTTTTCAGGGTTCCTCGCAGTCCAGGGCTAGTCAACGGTCCACGCCGTGACTTCCAGTCATGATCACCATCGCTAGGGTTCTCGGCTCGCTTAACTTGGTTGCATTTCTTTACTATTATTTTTCCTTTGTTTTTCTTGTATTTTCTTTTCTTGTATTTCATTATTTAATGTCTCCTCACTGATATCGAAGTGTAGTTCTAGGCATCCTAACTGTCCGGACAACACTAGTCACCGGAACAGTAGAACGCACTACCGAACTTAGGGGTGTTACATATACAAATAGGGGTGTTACAATTCTCCCTCCCTTAAAATAAATTTCATCTCGAAATTTTACCTGGTATCAATTTCTGAACAGCTGTGGGTGCTGTCTGCTCATACCTTCTCTCGTTCCCAAGTAGCTTCTTGGCCTGCATGATGGTTCCACAGCACTTTCACTAACGGTATCTACTTGTTCTGTAACTACTTCACCTCATAAGCCAGAATCTCTATGGGTTCTTCCTCATATGTGAGGTCTGGATTCACTTCAATTTCTTCTACTGGTAGTATATGAGATGGGTCTAATCGATACCTCCTCAACATGGATACATGGAAGACATTATGTATCTTCTCTAGCTCTGGAGTTAGTGCCAAACGATATGCCAAAGGACCCACTCTTTCCAGAACCTCATATGGCCCAATGAAGCGAGGACTCAGTTTCCCCTTTCTGTCGAATCTCATAATTCTCTTCTAAGGGGAAACCTTGAGGAACACTTTCTCACCCACTGCATATTCAATATCTCTTCTCTTTAAATCAATATAGGACTTTTGAAAGTCTGATGCAGTCTTAAGTCTATCTCTGATCAATCTAATTTTCTCTTCAGTTTACTAAATAATTTTTAGCCCAATCAACTTACTTTCGCCTACTTCATCCCAACATAGGGGTGTTCTGCACTTTCTGCCATACAAAGCTTCATATGGAGGCATCCCAATGCTTGATTGGTAGCTGCTGTTGTAAGCAAACTCAATCAAAGGTAAGTGTGTGTCCAACTGCCCTCAAACTCAATCACACAAGCCCGTAGCATGTCCTCCAAAATCTGAATTACCCTCTCAGACTAGCCATCTTTCTGTGGGTGGAATGCCATACTGAAGTTCAATCTAGTTTCTAGGGCTCTCTGAAGACTACCCCAGAATCTAGAAGTGAACCTAGGATCTTTGTCTGATACGATGGATACTGGTACTCCATGCAATCTTACTATCTCATCAATGTACAACTGAGCCAATCTTTCTAAACTGTAGTCCATCCGGACTGGCAGAAAATGAGCAGACTTGGTTAGTCTGTTAATAATGACCCATACTGCATCATGACTCTTTTGTGTCCTCGGAAGTCCCATCACAAAATCCATAGTTATTCTCTCCCATTTCCATTTCGGTACTGGTAGTGGATGTAACAAACCAGCTGGTACTTGATGCTCTGCCTTCACTTGCTGACAAGTTAGGCATTTGGAAATAAATTTTGTCACATCTCTTTTCATACCCATCCACCAGTAATGCTCCTTTAGCCCTCTATACATTTTTGTGCCACTAGGGTGTATAGCAAAAGGAGACTCATGTGCTTCCTTCAAAATGATCTGTCTCAAGTCAACGTCATTAGGAGCACATTACGCCGATGAAGTCGTATCTGTCATCTCTTACTGAGAATTCTGGTTTCTTGCCCATTCTGACTTCTTCTAATAGCTTCTGATACTTTTGATCATTTTGAGCAGCCATTCTGATCTGATTAATCAACACTGGCTGTACATGCCATGCAACTACTGTCTACCCCTCATCATTAATCTCTAAGTTGGCATGCAGTACTCTCAGTTCATGCACCATAGACAAAGGAGAAACCCGTAGACTTGTCATAGTCTTGTGACTTAAGGCGTCAACCACAACATTAGCTTTCCCTGGCTGATAGTCTATCAGACAATCATAGTCTTTTATCAACTCTAACCATCTCCTCTGTCTCAAATTCAACTCCTTATGAGTGCCCAGATATTTCAAACTCTTATAATCTGTGTAGATGTAGCATTTCTCCCCATACAAATAATGTCTCCAGATCTTAAGAGTGAACACAATAGCTGCAAGCTCCAAGTCGTGTGTCGGATAATTCCTCTCATGCAGCTTCAGCTGGCGTGTAACACCCCTAAGTTCGGTAGTGCGTTCTGCTGCTCCAGTGACCAGTGCTGTCCGGACAGCTAGGATGCCTAGAACCGTACTTCGATATGAGTGAGGAGACATAAAATAATGAAATACAAGAAGAGAAAATACAAGAAAAACAAAAAAAAATAATAGCAAAGAAATGTAACTAAGTTAAGCGAGCCGGGAACCCTAGCGATGGGTGACCGCACCGGGAAGTCACGGCGTGGACCGTTGACTAGCCCTGGACTGCGGGGAACTCTGGAAAACATTTTTAGGACATAAATAGACCCTTATTGAAGTATAAATCTCATTAGAAAGATTAAAGAAAAATTAAATAATTAGTACAAAAAGTAAGAAATCGAAAAACAAACAAAATACGGTGTTACCGAAAAATCGGGAATGCCACCCGAACAGGGGCATTATGGTCATTTGACATCCCGAAGTGTCTTTTAACCTAAATGTCCATTAAAAATAAATAATATTACACTTAGAAAATGAAATGAAAAATTAAAAGAGGGGTACCTAATACAAATAGCCAAAAGTGGGGTGAAAAATGTGTAAATAACACATTTAAACTTATTTTATGATATAATTTAAATGAGTGGACCACTAAGGGAATAAAATAAAACAAAGAGGGGCAGCTGTACTTCCACTAAACCAACAGAAACTTCATCTTCCTCATTTGGATTCAAAGTTGCTGAATTGAAGAAAATGGAAACCACCATGGCCATTTTTCATGCAAGCTCTCTTAACTCTCCATTTTCAACTCCAATCTCTTAGGTTCCTTCATGAAACTTTGTCTACTCATCACAAGGAAGAGTTTGATACTAAATTTGAGAAGTTTAAGCAAGGTTTAACAAACTCCAAACATAAGGTAAGTTCATAATTTTGAAGATAGCTTTGTTAAGTTTTGTGTGCATGTTATGGGTGTTGGTTTTATGAAGGAAAATTTTGAGTTTGAAGAGTTATTGTTGTTTTCATTTTGGACAGCCATGGAGTCACGTTTTTTATGAGATATTTGTGCATATAATTGATGAGAAATGGTGTTGATCATGATGATTTAATAACCTAGTGAATTACTTCATGTTTATATGGTGATTTTGGCACTTGGATGAGAATTGATGAATTGTAGGGCAATGTGGTGTTGAAGAAGGTTTTCGGCAGCTTGGGAACCCTTGAATAATTGTATGTATTGATGGAAGTGTTGGCAGAATGTTGACATAGAAGAATTGATGAATGTATATGTAAATTAGTAGTGGAGATTATATGTAATGATTAGGTGTATTTATGTACATATATTGCTAAATTTGGACTTTGTGGTTTAGGGTTGTATTTGATGTATTGAGAATGTTTGTATTCTATCCAAATTGACCATAGTAAGAAGTGATAAATGAATATGGAATGGTATAAAATCAGAATTAGGTATGGGGATTTAAAGTAGAGCAAGTTAAATGTGTGTTTGAATTGGGGTTTGAAAGACATATAGAGGGCAGTGTGCAAATAGACCAATAAGTTTAAATGTGTAACCTCAATTGGTATGAGACCAATTGGAGGTGAAACTAGGCACAAAATGTGCCAACTTTCATTGAGAAAACATACCAAAATTCTGCTTGCAAGGTGACCTAAGAAAATGACCAATTCGGATTAGGTGCAATTAGGACCTCAAAAATGACCAATTGGGCAGCAGTGAGTGTTTAGGCCATAACTCACTCAAAACAGGTCCAATTGACCTGAAATTTTAACCATGAATAGTTAAGATCCATACCTACAAGTCTTATGAAGACACCAAAGCCCAGAAATGACCATAAGCAAGCCAAACAACTTGCACAAGTTCGGGTCCAAAAACTGGCCGAACCAGAGTTGACCAAATTGACCTAAAATTGACCTAAATTGATACCATTTGACCAGCAATAGTGTAATGACCATAACTTGGTCTACTTAACTTGGATTGACCTAAAATTTTGCACCGCGGTCCATAAGACCTAGATCTACAAGTTTGTAGTTTTGACCGAAACCCGAAAACCGAGGGAACTAGGCCGTCCGACTAGGTCAAACCAGTATCCCGGAATCCAGCAATTTGCATTAAAATGCACTAAACAAGGAAATGACTTTGGTAAAACGTACCAAACCTAAAACCCTATCGAATGTGACATATTAACGACATTAAAACCTAATTTACCTAAAACGCAACGAGGGTCGGTATATTAGGTGATTAAGTGAGTAATTGAGTTCAGTGCATTATTTACCAAACACCATCAATAGAGACAGTTTAATTTAGCACTGAAACACTTCAAATTGTGTTTCTCAGTTAACAAGGACTCAGCAAAAGGGAAGGAAACACTGAGTCCATACCAGGGGGACAGTCATCAGAGGTTTGTGCACAACAACTGTTTCTTTTGAATTATTTTCAATTGAAATAAATATTGACTATTTGTATATTATTGTTTTAAATTGTGGAAATGTGTTTGATGGACACTTATTGATTGAAAAATATTGTGAATGGTTTGAAACTGTGAAAAATTGTTTGAATGACATTGATGGATACTTATTGATTTAAAAGCATTGGAAATGGTTTGAAACCACAGCTGTCATGTATATTGATTGTATTCCTCATTAGCTTGTCTAGTGGGACGAATTGAATTCCCTCTCTGGCTGAAGTGTTGAGGTGTGTGCCTGTTGAGGACGAATTGGATGAGTACTCATATTTTTGCTAGCTAGCCATGTTATTCCTCATTAGTCATCGACTTTTGGGACGAATTGAATACCTTATTAGCCATCGGCTTTTGGGACGAATTGAACTATGGATCGTGATTAAGCTGTGTGTGATTTATTGATGTTTATTGTGAGATTGTGAAATGGATTTAAACTCTCATTGACATATACTGTCTTTTGAATTGAAACATGATCTGACTTATGGAAATCTATTGTGATATTGAGAAATGGAGTTTAAATTCTTATTGACCTTTATTGTCTTGAATTTGACTATGGTTTTAAGTATCCACTATTTATATGATTTACGAATTGTGATTTAAATTTGTATTTGGTTAATGTTGTGCACCACTGAGACATTGTCTCGTGATAGCTTTATTCTTTATCGCAGTAGAGAGACCGACAGGCGTGAGACTAAATTGCATATACATCCAAAGAAGGGATTACACCGTATAATGAGTATACCAATATTTTGTATTTTATCTTGTAATGTATGACCTTTGTATGTACATTTTGTTTTTGGTTTTGAGCAGTTGTAAATTCAAATTGTACCTTGAAGTTGTAAATTAATTATGAGTTATTTGACTTGTGAAAATTGTATTATATTTCCTTATCTCAGACTTTGAAAAATTTCTATGGAATTGAGTTGATAAATTGTTGTGTTGAGAAATATATTGGAGTTGAGATTTGGAACATTATTGAAGTGCTTTTTACAGTTTTCTGAAGAACTATTTTGTCCAAAATACAGATGGCACTCTGCCAAAATTTTTACAGAAATTCCAAATAAACCAAATGAGTTAGTTATTTCACTCAGTTCACCAAAGTCTTTAACACCTGTAAATAGTGCTCACCACTGTAAAAGAAGTAAGAAAAGTTTTTAAAATCCCTTGTAGTGTATTTAATGGGTTATCAGTAGACGGAGTTGGTAATTCATTAGGTATACTACGGGATCATGTTATGCCTTACAGAGGGGTAGGGTGTGACATGTTTTAGTGGTATCAGAGCACAGCTTTTAAATTTTGTTTTCACATGTTATTTGAATATTCTTTCTTCATAGTACAACTGCTCAATATCATTGTTTGATACATACAGTACAGTACCTTATGAAATGCACTAACGGGAGGAAATCTCCTTGTGTTATTTGTTCAGGAGATCTAGAATCCTCGCATTGAATATGGAAAAGGGTGATCATTCAGTCGATCAGTCTATTGAGGCTGAGGTGTAAGGGGATGCCCCAGGCCTACATAATGTCAGTGGTTCAGCATCACGGCCCTGCGATCTGATTTCTGCTCGATTCGCTCGTGAGATGGTCGCAATGTTCCAACAAATGGTCGGCAATGTACCTACTCAAGTCCCAATACGGACACCGGTGGTACAACCACGATCTCCTACAAGCGATATGACAAATTGATGAAGTATGGGGCTACAGAGTTTAAGGGACGATAGATCCTCTAGAAGGTGAACAATGGTTAGAGAGGATGGATAGGGTGTTCAAGAAGCTACATTGTACGTAAGAGCTTAGGTTTGAATACTCGGTGTCCTTACTACAGGGGATGCTTATGGTGGTGGAAAACCATTCCCCACGATGCAGTAGAGCTGCGGTGCTAACATGGAATGACTTCCTCGAGAATTCAGTAAATATATCACGATGCTTATGTAGACCGGAAGTGCAAGAGTTCCTAAGTCCAAAGCAGGCGGATCGGTGGTGAGTATGAAAGAGAATTTTCTGCCTTAGCCATTATGCGGTGAGTCTACTCTCTACTAGCAGGAAAGATGCAAGAGGTTTGAAAGCGGCTTGAAACCCAAGATGTCAGTACAAGTGCTCGGCTTCAAACACACTAACTTCTCCGAACTTGTTTCTCAAGCCCTAGAGTTGGAAAGAATTGAGTTTGAGACTGCTCCGGAGAAAAAGAGATCGGAGAAGACAGAGAAGAGGGAAAATCAGAGAAACGAGTTCTAGTGGTCATCTTGGAAAGAGGAAGAACTATGGGGACATGGCAGAGGTGGCAAGAAATGCGGTAGGGAAGATATTCAGGACAGAGACCTCCCTATCCGGGACAAAGTACCAGAGGTTCCTATCCTCCCGCCAATGTGAAACATGTGGAAGAAATCATGGTGGGATCTGCTACAAGGCTATTGGAGCTGTTATAGCTGTGGAGGCACAGGACACTTTGCCAAGGACTGCACCGATGGTTGCAGAGTTGGACCACCTCCTACTCTGCGAAGGATCGATTCGAGCCACTGTCACGAAGCTCACAACCACCTAGCAGAGGTAGAGGCAGGGGTAGAGGTAACCAAGCAGGCAGCCAAGGCACAGTAAAACAATCAGAGCAAGATAGTGCTCCAGTCAGAGTCTATGCCATGAGACAGAGGGAAGAGGCAGAGACATCTGATGTTGTGGTTGGTACCTTCTCAACTTTTAATCAGGATGTGTTTGTGTTATTTGATCCGGGTTCTACCCATTCTTATGTGAGTGCTAGCATCATTGATTGCATTGCTGTTCCATGTACAAAAATGGACTTTGAGGTGCTAGTAACAAGTCCATTAGGATAGGAGGTCAGGGTTAATAGAATGTATAGAGATTGTCCTTTGGTGATCCAAGGACACACTTTCCTGTCTGATTTCATTGAAATGCCCTTCAGAGATTATGATATCATCTTGGGCATGGATTGGTTAGCTAGGCATCATGCCATGATTGATTGTAGGTCAAGAACGATCACTTTTGGCCTTCCTCGATCTGATGATGTGGTGATACAAGGGAGCGATTATTGCCATCAAACATCATTTCGACTGCACTAGCCAGAAAAATGATCAGAAAGGGGTGTGAAGCATACTTGGCACATGTGGTAGACACCCAAGTGGGGAGTCGAGCATTGAAGGACATCCCTACAGGATCTGACTTTCGGATGTGTTTCTGATGAATTGCCATGATTACCTCGGAAAGAGAAGTGCGATTTGAAATTAATGTTATGCTCGTGTGGATCCAATCTCCATAACGCCATACGAGAATGGCACCCAGAGTTGAAGGAGTTGAAGATACAATTGCAAGAATTACTTGAAAAGGGCTTCATCCGCCCTAGTGTGTCACCTTAGGGAGCACCGGTGTTGTTTGTTAAGAAGAAGGATGGTACTCTCCGCTATGTATAGACTACCTGGCGGTTGAATAAGGTGACAATAAAGAATGATATCCATTGCCTCGTATTGATGATCTGTTTGATCAATTGAAGGGTGCATTGTATTCTCCAAAATTGATTTGCGATCCGGTTACTATCGATTGAAGGTGCAAGAGCAGTATTCCAAAAGCGCTTTGAACTCGGTATGGCCACTATGAGTTTCTAGTAATGCCATTCGGGTTAACAAATGCTCCACCGCTTTTATGGATCGATGAACACTATCTTGAGACCATATCTTGATCAATTTGTGGTGGTGTTTATTGATGACATTTTGATATACTCGAGGAATGCGAGAAGAGCATGACAGACATCTGCGGATTGTCTGCGGACCTTAAAGGAGAAACGACTATACGCCAAATTGTCGAAGTGTGAATTTTGGTGAAAGAAATCTCCTTTTTGGGACATGTTGTGTCACCGAAGGGATCAAGGTAGATTCGGCAAGGTAGAAGCTATCCTTAATTGGAAGCCGCCAGAACATCACGTAAATTGCGATTTCGGGTTTATTGCCGATATTATCGTCAGTTTGTGAAGGGATTCTCTATGTTATCTTCTCCACTGACCAAGCTGCTTCGGAAAGATGTAAAATTTCAATGGACTGATAAATGTCAGCAGAGTTTTAATGAGTTGAAGAGGTGTTTAACTGAAGCTCCAGTTCTCACTTTACCTACTCCGGGTAAAGAATACACAGTTTATAGTGATGCTTCTCACAATGGGTTAGGCTGTGTACTGATGCAAGATCGGAATGTCATTGCTTATGCATCACGCCAGCTGAAACCGCATGAGAGGAATTACCCAACACATGATCTGGAGTTAGCAGCTATTGTTTTTGCTCTAAAGATCTGGAGACACTATTTGTATGGGGAGAAATGCTACATTTACACAAATCACAAGAGCTTGAAGTACTTAGGCACCCAGAAGGAATTGAATTTGAGGCAGAGGAGATGGTTAGAACTCATCAAAGACTATGATTGTTTAATAGACTATCAGCCAGGGAAAGCAAATGTGGTGGCTGACGCCTTAAGTCGCAAGACTATGGCAAATCTCAGAGTTTCTCCTATGTCCATGGTATGTGAATTGAAAGCACAGCATGCCAGTTTAGAGATTGATGATGAGGGACAGACAGTAGTTGCATGGCATGTACGGTGTTGATTGATCGGTCGTAATGGCTGCTCAGAGTGATGAAAAATATCAGAAGCTACTAAAAGAAGTCCAGCAGGGCAAGAAACCTGAATTTTCTGTGAAAGATGATGGTTTATTGCTACATCAGGGCAGAGTGTGCGTTCCTAATGATGTGGAATTGAGACAGATCATTATGAAGGAAGCACATGAGTCTCCATTTGCTATGCACCGTGGTGGAACTAAAATGTACAGAGGGCTGAAAGAACATTACTGGTGGATGGGCATGAAGAGAGATATAGCTGAATTCGTTTCCAAATGCCTAACTTGTCAGCAAGTCAAGGCAGAACATCAAGTTCCAGCTGGTTTGTTACATCCTTTGTCAGTACCAGAGTGGAAATGGGAACGAATAACTATGGATTTTGTTACAGGACTTCCACGAACACAGAGTAGTCATGATGCAGTATGGGTTATAGTTGACAAGTTGACCAAGTCTGCTCACTTTTTACCAGTTCGGATGGACTATAGCCTGGAAAGATTGGCCAGATTGTACATATATGAGATTGTAAAACTGCATGGAGTGCCAGTATCAATTGTGTCTGACAGAGATCCTAGGTTCACTTCTAGATTCTGGGGTAGTCTTCAGAGAGCCCTAGGAACTAGATTGAACTTCAAAGACAAAGATTCCACCCATGCATGCATGGCCACCGAGAGGGTTATTCAGATATTGGAGGATATGCTATGGGCTTGTGTGATTGAATTTGAAGGTAGTTGGGATATACACTTGCCTTTGATTGAGTTTGCTTATAACAATAGCTACCAATCAAGCATAGGGATGCCTCCATATGAAGCTTTGTATGGCAGGAAGTGCAAAACTCCTTTATGTTGGGATGAAGTAGGTGAAAGGAAGATGATTGGGCCAGAAATTGTTCAGCAGACAGAGGAAAAGATCAGAGTGATCAGAGATAGACTCAAAGCTGCATCGGACCGTCAAAAGTCCTATGTTGATATGAAAAGAAGAGATATTGAGTATGCAGTGGGTGATAAGGTATTCCTCAAAGTTTCTCCTTGGAAGAGGATTATGAGATTTGGCAGAAAGGGGAAACTGAGTCCTCGTTTCATCGGACCATATGAGATTCTGGAAAGAGTGGGTCCTTTGGCATATCGGTTGGCATTACCTCCAGAGTTAGCAAGGATACACAGTGTCTTCCATGTGTCCATGTTAAGGAGGTACAGATCTGACCCATCTCATGTATTGTCAGTTGAAGAGATTGAAGTAAATCCAGACCTCTCATATGAGGAAGAACCCATAAAAATTCTGGCTTATGAGGTAAAGCAGCTGAGGAATAAACAGATACACCTGGTTAAAGTGCTGTGGAACCATCATTCAGGCCAGGAAGCTACTTGGGAACGTGAAGAGGATATGAGGAGACAGCACCCACAGCTGTTCAGAGACTAATGCTAGGTAAAAATTTCGAGACGAAATTTATTTAAGGGGGGGAGAATTGTAACACCCCTAAGTTCGGTAGTGCTGCTCACGCTCTAGTGACCAGTCTTTGTCCTGGACACTAGGATGCCTAGAACCATACTTCGATATGAGTAAGGAGACATAAAATAATGAAATACAAGAAGAGAAAATACAAGAAAAACAAAAAAAAAATAATAGCAAAGAAATGTAACCAAGTTAAGCGGCAGAACCCTAGCGATGGTGATCAGACTAGGAAGTCACGGCGTGGACCGTTGACTAGCTCGGATCATGGGAACCTGAAAACATTTTTTGGACATAAATAGACCCTTTTTGTAGTATAAATCTCATTAGTAAGATTAAAGTAATATTAACTAATTAGTACAAAGAAAAGTGAGATATCGAAAATTAGACAAAATACTTGTTACCGAAAAATCGGAAATGCCACCCGAACAGGGGCATTATGGTCATTTGACATCCCGAAGTGTCTTTTGACCTAAATGTCCATTAAAAATAAATAATATTACACTTAGAAAATGAAATGAAAAATTAAAAGAGGGGTACCTAATACAAATAGCCAAAAGTGGGGTGAAAATGTGTAAATAACACATTTAAACTTATTTTATGATATAATTTAAATGAGTGGACCACTAAGGGAATAAAATAAAACAAAGAGGGGCAGCTGTACTTCCACTAAACTAACAGAAACTTCATCTTCCTCATTTGGATTCAAAGTTGCCGAGTTGAAGAAAATGGAAACCACCATGGCCATTTTTCATGCAAGCTCTCTTAACTCTCCATTTTCAACTCCAATCTCTTAGGTTCCTTCATGAAACTTTGTCTACTCATCACAAGGAAGAGTTTGATACTAAATTTGAGAAGTTTAAGCAAGGTTTAACAAGCTCCAAACATAAGGTAAGTTCATAATTTTGAAGATAGCTTTGTTAAGTTTTGTGTGCATGTTATGGGTGTTGGTTTTGTGAAGGAAAATTTTGAGTTTGAAGAGTTATTGTTGTTTTCATTTTGGACAGCCATGGAGTCACGTTTTTGATGAGATATTTGCGCATATAATTGATGAGAAATGGTGTTGATCATGATGATTTAATAACCTAGTGAATTACTTCATGTTTATATGGTGATTTTGGCACTTGGATGAGAATTGATGAATTGTAGGGCAATGTGGTGTTGAAGAAGGTTTTCGCAGCTTGGGAACCCTTGAATAATTGTATGTATTGATGGAAGTGTTGGCAGAATGTTGACATAGAAGAATTGATGAATGTATATGTAAATTAGTAGTGGAGATTATATGTAATGATTAGGTGTATTTATGTACATATATTGCTAAATTTGGACTTTGTGGTTTAGGGTTGTATTTGATGTATTGAGAATGTTTGTATTCTGTCCAAATTGACCATAGTAAGAAGTGATAAATGAATATGGAATGTATAAAATCAGAATTAGGTATGGGGATTTAAAGTAGAGCAAGTTAAATGTGTGTTTGAATTGGGGTTTGAAAGACATATAGAGGGCAGTGTGCAAATAGACCAATAAGTTTAAATGTGTAACCTCAATTGGTATGAGACCAATTGGAGGTGAAACTAGGCACAAAATGTGCCAACTTTCATTGAGAAAACATACCAAAATTCTGCTTGCAAGGTGACCTAAGAAAATGACCAATTCGGATTAGGTGCAATTAGGACCTCAAAAATGACCAATTGGGCAGCAGTGAGTGTTTAGGCCATAACTCACTCAAAACAGGTCCAATTGACCTGAAATTTTAACCATGAATAGTTAAGATCCATACCTACAAGTCTTATGAAGACACCAAAGCCCAGAAATGACCATAAGCAAGCCAAACAACTTGCACAAGTTCGGGTCCAAAAACTGGCCGAACCAGAGTTGACCAAATTGACCTAAAATTGACCTAAATTGATACCATTTGACCAGCAATAGTGTAATGACCATAACTTGGTCTACTTAACTCGGATTGACCTAAAATTTTGCACCGCGGTCCATAAGACCTAGATCTACAAGTTTGTAGTTTTGACCGAAACCCGAAAACCGAGGGAACTAGGCCGTCCGACTAGGTCAAACCAGTATCCCGGAATCCAGCAATTTGCATTAAAATGCACTAAACAAGGAAATGACTTTGGTAAAACGTACCAAACCTAAAACCCTATCGAATGTGACATATTAACGACATTAAAACCTAATTTACCTAAAACGCAACGAGGGTCGGTATATTAGGTGATTAAGTGAGTAATTGAGTTCAGTGCATTATTTACCAAACACCATCAATAGAGACAGTTTAATTTAGCACTGAAACACTTCAAATTGTGTTTCTCAGTTAACAAGGACTCAGCAAAAGGGAAGGAAACACTGAGTCCATACCAGGGGGACAGTCATCAGAGGTTTGTGCACAACAACTGTTTCTTTTGAATTATTTTCAATTGAAATAAATATTGACTATTTGTATATTATTGTTTTAAATTGTGGAAATGTGTTTGATGGACACTTATTGATTGAAAAATATTGTGAATGGTTTGAAACTGTGAAAAATTGTTTGAATGACATTGATGGATACTTATTGATTTAAAAGTATTGGAAATGGTTTGAAACCACAGCTGTCATGTATATTGATTGTATTCCTCATTAGCTTGTCTAGTGGGACGAATTGAATTCCCTCTCCGTCAAGTGTTGAGGTGTGTGCTGTTGAGGACGAATTGGATGAGTACTCATATTTTTGCTAGCTAGCCATGTTATTCCTCATTAGTCATCGACTTTTGGGACGAATTGAATACCTTATTAGCCATCGGCTTTGGGACGAATTGAACTATGGATCGTGATTAAGCCGTGTGATTTATTGATGTTTATTGTGTGATTGGTAAATGGATTTAAACTCTCATTGACATATACTGTCTTTTGAATTCAAACATGATCTGACTTATGGAAATCTATTGTGATATTGAGAAATGGAGTTTAAATTCTTATTGACCTTTATTGTCTTGAATTTGACTATGGTTTTAAGTATCCACTATTTATATGATTTACGAATTGTGATTTAAATTTGTATTTGGTTAATGTTGTGCACCACTGAGACATTGTCTCAGCGATAGCTTTTTATTGCTGTCGCAGGTAGAGAGACCGACAGTATACAGACTAGGTCGCATATACATCCAAATGAGGGATTACAGTATAATGAGTATACCAATATTTTGCATTTTGTCTTCAGAATGTATTACACTGTATGTACATTTTGTTTTTGGTTTTGAGCAGTTGTAAATTCAAATTGTACCTTGAAGTTGTAAATTAATTATGAGTTATTTGACTTGTGAAAATTGTATTATATTTCCTTATCTCAGACTTTGAAAAATTTCTATGGAATTGAGTTGATAAATTGTTGTGTTGAGAAATATATTGGAGTTAAGATTTGGAACATTATTGAAGTGCTTTTTACAGGTTTTCTGAAGAACTATTTTGTCCAAAATACAGATGGCACTCTGCCAAAATTTTTACAGAAATTCCAAATAAACCAAATGAGTTAGTTATTTCACTCAGTTCACCAAAGTCTTTAACACCTGTAAATAGTGCTCACCACTGTAAAAGAAGTAAGAAAAGTTTTTAAAATCCCTTGTAGTGTATTTAATGGGTTATCAGTAGACGGAGTTGGTAATTCATTAGGTATACTACGGGATCATGTTATGCCTTACAGAGGGGTAGGGTGTGACATGGCGTGATGCATAGGCAATGATATTCCACTCTGGCATCAATACATAGCCTAACCCATTGTGAGAAGCGTCACTGTAAACAATATACTCTTTACCCGGTGTAGGTAAAGTAAGGACTGGAGCCTCAGTTAAACATCTCTTCAACTCATCAAAACTCTGTTGGTATTTATTTGTCCACTGAAATTTCATATCTTTTCAAAGTAGCTTGGTCAATGGAGATGCCAACATGGAGAATCCCTTCACAAATCGACGGTAGTATCCAGCTAAACCCAGAAAACTGTGAATCTTCGTGATATTTCTGGGTGGCCTTTAATTAAGGACAGCTTCTATCTTACTTGGATCTACCTTGATGCGCTCTACTAATACTACGTGCCCCAAGAAGGATATTTCCTTAAGCCAAAATTCACACTTCGATAATTTGGTATATAGCTGTTTCTCCCTCAAGGTCTGCAGTACAATCCGTAGATGTCTATCATGCTCTTCTGCACTCCTCGAATAAACCAATATATCATCTATGAATACCACAACAAACTGGTCGAGGTATGATCTAAAGATAGTGTTCATCAGATCCATAAAAGCAGTTTGAGCATTAGTTAACCCGAATGGCATGACCATGAACTCATAATGGCCATAACAGGTTGTAAAGGTAGTTTTAGGAATACTCTGCTCTTGTACTTTCAGCTGATAATAACCTGATCTCAGGTCAATTTTAGAGAACACAGCTGCACCCCTCAACTGATCAAACAAGTCATCAATGCAAGGCAATGTATATCTATTCTTTATTATCACCTTATTCAACTGTCGGTAGTCAATACATAAGCGGAGAGTGCCATCCTTCTTCTTAACAAATAACACTGGCGCTCCCCAAGGTGACACACTAGGGTGGATAAAGCCCTTCTCAAGTAGCTCTTGCAGCTGCACTTTCAACTCTTTCAATTCTGCAAGTGCCATTCTATATGGTGTTATGGAAATTGGGTCCACACCAGGTATAACATCAATCTCAAATTGCACTTATCTTTCTGGAGATAATCCTGGAAATTCATCAGGAAACACATCCGAAAAGTCACATACTGTAGGAATGTCCCTTAGTGTTGGACTCCCCACTTGGGTGTCTATCACATGTGCCAAGTATGCTTCACACCCCTTTCTAATCATCCTTCTATCTAGTGCAACTAAAATGATGTTTGATGGTAGTAACTGCCTCTCCCCATGAATTACCACATCACTGTACAGAGGGAGACCAAAAGTGACTGTCTTTAGTCTACAGTCAATCATGGCATGATGCCTGGCTAACCAATCCATGCTCAAGATAATATCATAATCTCTGAAGGGCATTTCAATCAAATCTGACAGAAAAACATGTCCTTGGATCACCAAAGGACAGTCTCTGTAGATTCTGTTGACCCGAACCTCTTGTCCTAACGGACTAGTTACTAACACTTCAAAACCCATTTTGACACACAGAACAACAAGTGAACTGACTATGCTAGCACTAACATACGAGTGGGTTGAACCCGGATCAAACAACACAAATACTTCTTGATCAGAGATAGAGAATGTACCGGCTACCACATCGAAAATCTCAGCCTCTTCCTGCTGTCTCATTGTGTAAACTTTGGCCGAAGCACTCCCTTGTGCTGACTGGTTAACAGTACCCTGACTGCCAGAAGCATTGCCTTTACCTCTGCCTCTTCCTCTGCTAACCGGTTGTGAACCTCTGATAGCAGGACTCTGAACAGACCCTTCTGCAGTTTTAGGAGCTGTCCCAAATCTAGGGGCACTGGTGCAGTCCTTAGCAAGATGGCCTTTGCCTCCACAGTTAAAGCAAGCTCCTGTTGCCCAATAGCATTCTTCCCCATGAATCTTGTCATAAGTCTCACAGGGACGGGCAAGATATGAACCCCTGGTGAACTGCTAACCAGATCTAGGGGGTCTCTGTCTAGAGAATCTACCCCTTCCAAACCTTCCACCTCTACCTCTGCTAGATCCCCCAAATTTCTTCTTTTTTCCAGATGTACCTGAAGGAACGGAAGTATGAAAAACACAAGTTTATACCATTGAATTCAAAATTTTCACCTAGGGTCACATGCATCATGCAAGATTTATTTTTATCTATTTGATTTCAGTGATAAACAACATATTAAAACTCTTTTAATATGTTTTTGGATCTGTATTTGCCATTTAAGATTTTAAAATTAATCAGATTAATTTTAGAACCCTAGATTAAATCAAGAACGATTACACTAACCTCTTGATGCACTGCATCGTGTCTGCGCCTTTGAGATTCGTCTTCAGGACACCAGATGTTGTCCCTCTAGCTTTTCCACACCAAGAACACCTATGGCAGCCCTTGAACAGCTTCTAAAGTCTTTTCTATTAATTAGAAATTCAAGTTCTGCCTTTTAAGAGATTAGAGATGTAAACAGGACACTAGAAACAATTCCTAGTGTTCTTAATTCAAGAGATTGATGGCTAATCTTGAATTGATAAGAGATGAAGAAGAAGAGATAAAAACCCTCAAAGTGGCGTGACAAAGGAGTGTGGCTGCTGGTTGTGTTTTATTTTCTCATAACAATACTTAAATAGCTAGGTTAACACATTAAACCCTTGCCACATGTCACCCTTTGATTAGCTCTAGGTTTAAGTGACCCAATCACATTGTGCCAAGTGTCAAACCTATATTTAATCTTGATTTTAATCATCTTACATGATTAAAAAAAACATTTGGCAAGCTTATGTGTTATGCCACGTGTCACCATCTCATGGTACCACGTGTCACACTGCAAAATGACCAAAATGCCCCTGTGTCTTAATTTTGAGTTCTCAACCCAAAATAATTATTTTTCTTCTTCTAATTAATTTATATCAAATATAAATTAATTAATTAATCTCTATTAATTAATTTCTCATTAATTAAATTCATATTTAAACACTTTAAATATAAATTTAATTTATACTACACATCCAATAATCTAGATTTGGTTTCAAGTCATGCTAGGGACTTTGCAATTTAATTGCAAACCAAACCTATTTAATTAATCAATTAAACTCTTTAGTTAATTAATTAAATCATATTTAAATAGGTGATAACTTGCGTATGTGTGTGACTTACTAGGCTCATCACTAATTGGCAATGAGACATAATATCAACTCTTAATATCATCAGAACTCTTTCTTACCATAAATGATTTCTCTAAATCATTTTATGAACCTCATAGACCATGGTTAACACCTAGCATAGCATGCCATGGCCACCCAATTAGTAATAAGATTTACCTTAAATGAACCTATAATCATATGTTATCATGCACTAGAATCTCTCTGTTACAAAATCCCAACTCAAGCTGGAGTCATGGTTTATGTAAAACTCCATTTGCTATGAATATTATGTTCTCTTTTAATTCCAGTTCTTGATTAAAAAGATTTTCTCATCAGAAACTCTTTTCTGAATAAATCTATCTGTCCTGGCCAGGAACTTGAAACATCAAGAACAATTAAATGAACATAGGATTTTATCTCTATTTACTTAGAGGAACAGATTCCATCTTGATCAACACCTACCTCCATATGTAACTAGTAGGAGCCAACACATGCCCATATACCCATACACAGTACAAGTATGAAAGCAGTATCAAACTCAAACTACCTATATACAAGATAATTGTGCTATCTCAGGTCTAAAGATTATATGCACTGATATGATTTATGACAAAACATTGACAAGAGTAAACTCAATGTGCTTGTCATAAGTGTCACTGGTTTGGCCTACTTATCATTTATAAGTGCCTATCATGTTTGTTATATGGCATGAGACTCACCATTCCATCTTATTTATATCTCATATAAATAACTTGGGAACAAACATGAATACAATCTTTCTGGATAAGTCATGTCCTTATTATGAAGTATCCTTGATTGTGAACCTATTTATGATACTTTGTGCTAGAAATATTGTCACTCATATTCTTAACAACTTAAGAATAATATTTCTAACAAAATATCAATGGACCTTTTCTATTACACATAAATATATTATGTAAACGGAAAAGTGGAAATGCCTTTTATTAATAAAAATATGTACAAGATACATACTAAATGATATGCTCTAGGGCATACTATTAACAATCTCCCATTAGCACTAGAGCCATTCATTACAATATCTTAGACCTATCTTCTCAAGATGTCGGTCTAACTGAGTCTGTGACATAGGCTTAGTGAATGGATCAGCTGGATTTTTTCAACTGATGTTATTTTTTCTGCATGGCTATATCGCCTTGCCCAACTATATCTCTGATAATGTGGTAGTGCCTTTCTATGTGTTTGGATTTTGGGTGAGACCTTAGTTCCTTAGCCTGTATGACTGCTCCATTGTTGTCACAGTGTAGTGGAACTGCTGACTCAATGAAAGGAACTACTGTAAGCTCTGTCATGAACTTCTTTATCCAAACAGCTTCCTTTGCAGCATCTGATGCAGCAATATACTCAGCTTCTGTAGTGGAATCTGCAGTCGTGCTCTGTTTGGAACTCTTCCAACTGACTGCACCTCCATTACAAATGAACACATATCCAGAGGTAGAGTTTCCATCATCGATATCTGATTGGAAATCAGAATCAGTATAACCATCTAGTTGCAAGTCTCCACCTCCATAAATCAAGAATAAATCCTTAGTTCTTCTCAAGTACTTAAGGATATTCTTGTGACTATCGATGTTCCAAACCTGGATTGGATTGATACCTGCTAGTCAAACTAACAGCATATGCGATATCCGGCCTAGTACACAACATTGCATACATTTAACGTCCAATAGCCGAAGCATATGGAATCTTTGCCATCTTATCTCTTTCTTCAGGTGTCTTTGGAGACATCTCTTTAGAAAGATGGATACCATGTCTCACTGGTAACAATCCTCTCTTGGAATCAAGCATGTTAAACCTCTTTAACACCTTTTCAAAGTATAGACTTTGGGATAAACCAATTATTCTTTTCACTCTATCTCTATAGATGCGAATCCCAAGAATATAGGTTGCCTCCCCTAAGTCTTTCATGGAGAATGTATTTGACAACCATACCTTTATAGTCGTCAACATACCTGTGTCATTACCCATCAACAGTATGTCATCCATATATAAGACAAGGAAAGTGATAGCACTGTCACTAACCTTCTTATATACACATGGCTCATCCTCATTTTTGATAAAACCAAAGGACTTAATGGCTTCATCAAAACGGATGTTCCAACTCCTCGAAGCTTGTTTCAACCCATAAATGGATCGCTTTAGCTTGCATACCTTGGAACCATCTTGGGATTCAAATCCCTTAGGTTGTTCCATGAAAATGTTTTCTTCAATGTATCCATTAAGAAAAGCTGTTTTGACATCCATCTGCCAAATCTCATAATCATAGTGCAGCTATTGCTAATAAAATCCTAATTGATTTAAGCATGGCAACAAAGTGAGAAAGTCTCCTCATAGTCGATTCCTTGCCTTTATCGAAACCCTTTCGCTACTAGCCTTGCCTTATATGTCTCTAACTTTCCATCAGAAACAATGTTCTTCTTAAAAACCCATTTGTTCCCTATAGTTATAATACCTTCAGGTGGGTCAACAAGATCCCAAACTTGATTCTTATACATGGAATCAATCTCGGATTTCATAGCATCAATCCATTTTGAAGAGTCTATATCGATATAGCTTCTTCATAGGTAAGTGGATCATCTCCATGATCTACTTCTTCATGAGTAGACAACTCTTGTTCTTCTTCATGAAGAAAACCATATCTCATCGGTGGGTGAGATACCACAGTTGTTCTACGAGGAACAGTGTAGATGTTTCATCAACGGGTATTGGTTGACTAGATGGATCTATATCCATCGATGCATTGGTTGGTCGAAATTCTCCAATTCTAACTCTATTTGCCTTCCTTTGCCTCCTTCTTGAACAAACCGTTGTTCAAGAAATGTGGCATCTCTACTTATAACAACCTTTTGTGAAGTAGGCAAATAAAATAATATCCAAAACTATCTTTTGGATATCCAACAAATCGACCTTTTTCTGATCTGGTCTCCAATTTATCAGTGTTCAGCTTTTTGATATAAGCTGGACAACCCCAAATCTTAACATGCTTAAGACTTGGTTTTCTTCCATGCCATATCTCATAAGGTGTGGAAGAAAGCGATTTTGATGGAATCCTATTCAGAATATACAAAGTGATTCTAATGCAAATCCCCAAAGAAGATTGACATATCAGTATAGCTCATCAAACTACGTCCCATATCCAATAGTGTCCGATTACTCCTTTAAGATACACCAATCAGCGGAGGCGTTCCTAGAGGAGTCAGCTGAGAAACAATGCCATGCTCTCTCAAGTATTCATCAAATTCAGTACTCAAATATTCACCTCCACGATCTAATCGAAGAGCTTTAATATTCTTTCCTGTTTGATTTTCTACTTCAGATTTAAATTCTTTGAACTTTTCAAAAGATTCATGTTTGTATTTCATCAAATACAAATACCCAAACCTTGATTTATCATCAGTAAAGGTAATAAAATAATGAAAACCCCCTCTAGCCATTTCTTTAAATGGACCACATACATCACTATGTATTAGCTCTAAAATATTTTCAGCTCTTAGCCCCTGTCCAACAAAGGGTGATCTAGTCATTTTGCCCTGAAGGCAAGATTCACAAGTTGGAGTAGGCTCAGAGCCCAATGAGGATAGAATCCCCATTTTCTCCAGTTTTGCAATCCTATCTTCTGCAACATGAAATAACCTTAAGTGCCAAATATATTTTGAACTTGAGTTGGTTTTCACCATGGCATTGCATTCTTTTAGATTGCTATACTCTAGCCAGTGGAAACACTTTCTTACTGGCAATGGAAACACTTTCCTATTGGCAGTGGAAACACTTTCCTTTGCCTTTGTCAGCTTTGGTCTTCCCTTTTTGTTTAGCTATTTTCTTGGAAGGACCAGGAATCTGAAGTTTCTTTTTCTTATTGCCCTTCTTCTTGTTGGACTTTCCAGCAGAAGAAGATGCAACCAAAGCTACCTCTTTTCCTTTATTGCCTGGCATATTCTTTTGGGCAATAACCAGCATGTTGAGTAAACCAGCTAAGGTGCATTCCTGTTTAGTCATATGGAAATTTGTCACAAAATTTCCAAAAGACTCAGGAAGGGACTGAAGGATCAAATCCGTCTGTAGTTGGAAATCCATGTTGAAGTCAAGATGTTCCAACTGCTCAATCATCCGAATCATCTTGTGGACATGATCCCCAACATTCTGTCCCTCAGACATCCTCATACGGAATAGCTATCTAGATATCTCATACCTAGCATTCCTGCTGTGCTCACCATACAACTCTTGTAGGTGAAGGAGGATCTCACTCGCACTCTGCATGTTCTCATGTTGCTTCTGTAACTCATTACTCATGGAAGCAAGCATGTAACACTTAGCTCTCATATCATGCTCCTTCCACTTGTCCAAAGTATCATGTTCCTCTTGTGTGGCCTCTGGAGGCAAGGGACCAGGAACATTTGAATCTAGAACATATCCTATATGTTCAAGGTTCAGGACAAGTTTCAAATTTCTTAGCCAATCGCATGATTAGGTCCTGTCAACCTATTGTGATCAAGTATGCTTGCAAGGATATTGGATGGTGGTGGTTGTTTTGTGCTCATTTTATCGAGAAAATTAAGCTGAGAAAATAACCAGATTAATTAGTAAATGTATCATGTAATTAACCAAAATGATTATGGTCTTTTAATCAAATTGGTCCTCCCACTAACTTAGCGAATCCTACACTTCCAAAGTAGAAAACGGAAATCCTAGTTGGATGGATTTCTAGTGGGTGATTGAATTCTTATAATTCTATTGATCATCCTCAGGTACATCCATTATTGGAATTACAATAAACTATAAGTGAGCAACTCTTTGCCCAGGTTCAATCCTTTACTTAGCCCCTAATGCTCAAAATCTCAGGTACATCCATTATTGACTTATCTTGCATTAGTTAAGTTGATCCCATTGAGCCAGTAATTATGCAAATAATTTTAATGTCCTCAGGTACATCCAATATTGGCCACTAAACCATTTACATATTTACAACATCTCATGCTTAACAATTATTCTTAAGAAAATCTCTTAAATAAATTGTATCTTATGCAACTATTTAAAATTTCTTAAAATAATTGCCCCAATGGAGGGCCTATGTTATAATTACTTTAATTATAGCATTTCCAACTTAATCATTTGTTTGGAAGATTTTATGGTCATTCTATTTACTATTAAGGTCTCACTTTGCACATTATCCATTTAGCATGCATATATCATATAATTGCATACATTCCCATACATCTCATGCATTCATGGATAAGTAGTAAATATGGTATGATCATGGACTTTCTAAGGGATTCAATTCTGAGCCACCAAGAATTGAATCAGGGCATTCCTAGGTGCATTTCATTCATTCATTTTACAAGAGTTGCTGAAGGAGTACATAATCAACACTTGATCTTAAATTCCTCCCACTGGTCCCACCAATGCTCTTGACTTCCTTGAACTTCTTGCAATCCAATATTACATGGTAATCCTTGGCATACCAAGGCGAATTTACAAGAACTTAAATAAATGAAATTAGAACCCAAAAATTATTACAAACTTAATAATACATGCCCAAAATAAATTAAAATAAATTAATTAATTTACAATCCCAAAGAAACATAAAAGAAATAAATCCAATCACATTGGTCTTTTATAGTCCATGATCATCCATCATGCATATCACTATTTAACAATTAAATAAAACATACATATTTAAATTAAATTGAATATCTCATATTCAACTTAAAAATCCAGATTTGAATATGATTCAAATAAATTTAAAAATTCAGATTTGAATCTCATTCAAACAAATTTAAAAATTCATATTTGAATCACATTCAAACAACTTCAAAAATTCAGATTTGAATCACATTCAAACATTTTAAAATTCAGATTTGAATCACATTCAAACAATTTTTAAAATTCTGATTTTAATCATAATTTAATTGTGTGATAAAAATTCTAATTAAACAATTTAATTAGACATAAAATGGATCTTAAATCATACAACAATTGCACATTCACCATCCATTTACCTTTGCACACCATTGTGATGCATCAACCATGCGCACCATGGTGTTCATCATTTGTGCCGCCACTTTGACTTTGCAACCAGCAATAAACTCTTGATCTTATGATCAAACACACAATTAAATCATATAAACATCAATCTAAATGGCAAATATAGTGGCTCTGATACCAATTGAAAGAACGGAAGCGTGAAAAACACAAGTTTATACCATTGAATTCAAAATTTTCACCTAGGGTCACATGAATCATGCAAGATTTATTTTTATCTATTTGATTTCAGTGATAAACAACATATTAAAACTCTTTTAATATGTTTTTGGATCTGTATTTGCCATTTAAGATTTTAAAATTAATCAGATTAATTTTAGAACCCTAGATTAAATCAAGAACGATTACACTAACCTCTTGATGCACTGCAGCGTGTCTGCGCCTTTGAGATTCGTCTTTAGGACACCAGATGTTGTCCCTCTAGCTTTTCCACACCAAGAACACCTATGGCAGCCCTTGAACAGCTTCTAAAGTCTTTTCTATTAATTATAAATTCAAGTTCTGCCTTTTAAGAGATTAGAGATGTAAACAGGACACTAGAAACAATTCCTAGTGTTCTTAATTCAAGAGATTGATGGCTAATCTCTTTGAATTGATAAGAGATGAAGAAGAAGAGATAAAAACCCTCAAAGTGGCGTGACAAAGGAGTGTGGCTGCTGGTTGTGTTTTATTTTCTCATAACAACACTTAAATAGCTAGGTTAACACATTAAACCCTTGCCACATGTCACCCTTTGATTAGCTCTAGGTTTAAGTGACCCAATCACATTGTGCCAAGTGTCAAACCTATATTTAATCCTGATTTTAATCATCTTACATGATTAAAAAAACATTTGGCAAGCTTATGTGTTATGCCATGTGTCACCATCTCATGGTGCCACGTGTCACACTGCAAAATGACCAAAATGCCCCTGTGTCTTAATTTTGAGTTCTCAACCCAAAATAATTATTTTTCTTCTTCTAATTAATTTATATCAAATATAAATTAATTAATTAATCTCTATTAATTAATTTCTCATTAATTAAATTCATATTTAAACACTTTAAATATAAATTTAATTTATACTACACATCCAATAATCTAGATTTGGTTTCAAGTCATGCTAGGGACTTTGCAATTTAATTGCAAATCAAACCTATTTAATTAATCAATTAAACTCTTTAGTTAATTAATTAAATCATATTTAAATAGGTGATAACTTGTGTATGTGTGTGACTTACTAGGCTCATCACTAATTGGCAATGAGACATGATATCAACTCTTAATATCATCAGAACTCTTTCTTACCATAAATGATTTCTCTAAATCATTTTATGAACCTCATAGACCATGGTTAATACCTAGCATAGCATGCCATGGCCACCCAATTAGTAATAAGGTTTACCTTAAATGAACCTATAATCATATGTTACCATGCACTAGAATCTCTCTACATAAAATCCCAACTCAAGCTGGAGTCATGGTTTATGTAAAACTCCATTTGCTATGAATATTATGTTCTCTTTTAATTCCAGTTCTTGATTAAAAAGTTTTTCTCATCAGAAACTCTTTTCTGAATAAATCTATCTGTCCTGGCCAGGAACTTGAAACATCAAGAACAATTAAATGAACATAGGATTTTATCTCTATTTACTTAGAGGAACAGATTCCATCTTGATCAACACCAACCTCCATACATAACTAGTAGGAGCCAACACATGCCCATATACCCATACACAGTACAAGTATGAAAGCAGTATCAAACTCAAACTACCTATATACAAGATAACTGTGCTATCTCAGGTCTAAAGATTATATGCACTGATATGATTTATGACAAAACATTGACAAGAGTAAACTCCATGAGCTTGTCATAAGTGTCACTGGTTCGGCCTACTTATCATTTATAAGTGCCTATCATGTTTGTTACATGGCATGAGACTCACCATTCCATCTTATTTATATCTCATATAAATAACTTGGGAACAAACATGAATACAATCTTTCTGGATAAGTCATGTCCTTATTATGAAGTATCCTTAATTGTGAACCTATTTATGATACTTTGTGCTAGAAATATTGTCACTCATATTCTTAACAACTTAAGAATAATATTTCTAACAAAATATCAATGGACCTTTTCTATTACACATAAATATATTATGTAAATGGAAAAGTGGAAATGCCTTTTATTAATAAAAATATGTACAAGATACATACTAAATGATATGCTCTAGGGCATACTACTAACAGTACCACTGGGACTTTGTTCAACTGATTTTTCACCTTTATCTTTCTCCGTTTTCTCAGTCTTCTCTGATTTCTCTTTTACTGGTGCCGCTTCTAATTCAATCCTTTCTAGCTCAAGTGCTTGAGAGATGAGCTTAGAAAAATTACTGTGTCTGAATCCCACTACTTGCATCCTCAAAATGGACTTCAAACTAGTCTCAAATCTCTTGCACCTTTTCTTGCTGGTAGAAAGGAGACTCCCAGCATAGTGGCTTAAGCGGGAGAACTCCCTCTCATATTCTGCCACTGTTCTGTTGCCTTGCTTCAAACTCAGAAATTCTTGTAGTTTCTGATCCACATATGTATCTGGGATGTATTTCTGTCTAAACTCTCTGATGAAGTCATCCCAGGTCAATACCGGTGGTTCAGCCAAGCTGTGGGGGATGGTCTTCCACCAATCATAAGCATCTCCTTGTAGCAAAGATACCGAATATTCAAATTTCAGCTCATCTCGGTAGTGCAATTTCTTGAATACTATGTCCATTCTTTCCAGCCATTGCTCTGCCTCTAGTGGGTCTACTATACCCTTAAATTCCATGGCCCCATACTTCAATAACTTATCATACTGTCTGACTAGAGCTTGAGGTTGCACCACAGTAGTCTAGGGTGGAGCTTGAACAGGCATACCCCTAGCCATTTGTTGAAACATTGCTGCCTTCTGTTGTGCGAACTATGCAGGAAATTACGGCATTTGTGGGGCTGGTGCCACTGACCCACTGACATTTTGTAGAGCTGAGGCTCCCCCTTGTGCCTCAGCTTTAACAGATTGCTCAACAGAGCGATCCCCTTCTTCCATATCAGTCTGGAGTTAAGATATCTCCTGAACAAATAACACAAAGAGATTCCCTCCGTTAGTTCATATTTATGATGTAATGCACTGTATGTAACAAAAAAAGACATTGAGTAGTTATACTTAGCAAAGAAAAGACACAAATTCACAAGTTAAAACATACTTTAAAAATTTGCTCTGATGCCACTAAAACATGTCACACCTTACCCCTCTATAAGGCATAACATGATCCCGTAGAATACTTAATGAACTGCCGAACTTCACTTACCGATAACTCATTAAGTATCCTACAAGAGATTTTAAAATCATTTTCTTACTTTTTAGAAGTGGTGAGCATTTTCTAATAGGTATTAAAACATTTAATTAGAGTTTGTAAACTAGTTAAAATTTTTGTCCCTTTTTATTTTTCCATAAATTTTAGAAAAATTTTTGCAAAGTGCCGTCTGTATTTTGATAAAACAGTTCTTCAAATACCTGAAAAAAACACTTCCAATAATTTATCTCATTCACTCAACATCCACCGCAACAAATTTCAACATCATTTCTCAAATTCAAAAATCCAAATCAATAATTTCCAATTCAATATCATCCAAAATAATACTAAGTAATTTCATTCAAATTAAAATAAAATAATTTCATTCCCAATTTCATTAAAGTTAAAACAATTTACATTCAACAATCCAGAATTTACATTAGAAAAATCCAAACTAATATTATTATAAACTTTATACAACTGCTCATGACCAGTTTTACATGTACATACATTTACATACATCAAAATAATTATTGCAATCAGGGTATAAAATATACCTGATAGAACTTCAGGGAAGGTGGGTCCACAATCCTCAGTAGCTCACTCTGCTGCTCCTCTAGTCTCTATATCTGCAACAGCAATAACAGTTATCGCTGAGTACTATGACTCAGTGGTGCACAACATACTAAAATAACCTTTATGCAGAATTTAAATAATACTTATTCAAAAACTGAACTGAATATGAGAAATAAATACAAACATGATTTATAAGCTTTTAATCCAAACAATTTCATTTCGAAAGTCTCAAAACAAATTTCATAAAAACACACAGTTATATCATGCCATTCGAAACAATAATCATCTCAATAGCCAGAGGCTTATGAGAAGTCACATCACAAGGCTAGCTAGCTCAAATATATGGATATCCATTCAATTTCTTCTTCTACTGGCACACACCTCAACACTTCAGCCATAGAAGGAATCAAAATTCGAAACTAATTTCCCCCACTAGTCACGCTAGTGAGGTATTCAAATATATGGTCATGACACTGTGGTTTCAAAACTATCTTAACAATTTATCAAATATTTATTTCCATTTCAAACACATAGAAGTAAACTTTCAACAATTTAATGTCATAATTCATTCAAAACAATTTGCAGAAGAAAATTTACAGAAAATTCTATGTTGTGCACAAACCTTAAGCGAGTTGCCTTTTGGCCTTAACTCGATGCCTCGGGTTCTTTCCCGGTATTCTTTTCAACTGAAACACGTAATTTCACAGTGTTTCCGTATCATAATTTATCATAAATCCAAAAATGAATTTAAATCTACTTATACCAAGCTTAAATATGCTAAACTTGACGTTCTTTAAAATTTATATTTCGGGGTTACTATTCACGATATTATTCAAGTCAATTTATTGACTTTCTAATGCTTAATAGGTATGGAAATTCTAATTTCACCCACATACCACATTTTGGTTACCTAATTTGCTAGTTTTGGCTGTTTTCTCAAACCTTAAGTCTTTTAGGCACAAATTTCAAATTTTTAATTTTGGTGTCCTGTTTTGTACTGTTCCATTGGTCATATTGCTGTTAGAATTTGGCTAAGTTTTCTTCATAGAAATTGTTCCTTATTGTCTTAAATTTATTTTCCTTTTTGAATCACTCCATTTGGATTTTTTTAGCTCAATTTATAGCCATTTGAACATGGCTGGCCGGATTGGTCTAACCCAGATTTTCTGAGCACCTAATTTGGTTCTAGCAGTTTTGGGTCACTAACTTTGGGTGGCTAAATGACTTGGTTAAGGGAATAATTTGGACCTGTGTTCTTCATGAAAGTTTTAGGGCTATGTCTCAGCTTTCAACTGGCAAAATTTTAGGTCATTTTGACCCACCTAGCTCAAGTTATGGCCAAATGAACAAATACTGTTCATTTGGTCATTTTTGTACAGGTCAGTTTGCCTAATCCGGATTTGGCCAATTTGTTCACTAAGTTATGGTCACTTTATGGGCATGATTCCTGAATGAAAAATGTGTCATTTTGTGTCTAGTTTCATTCCCAATTGGCCTCACACCAATTGGGTTGGTAAATTTTTAGTTTTGGTCCCTGAAAGGGACCTTGGTCATGCTGCCTGAAATTTGACTATAGCCATTCTGAATTTAAACTTAATTCCAACACTTTCTACACACCACAATTGGTCATACATGACCATTTTTCAAATCAAGTAAGGTCAGCCACATCATTGGACTAATTGTCACATTTTTCTCTCTCAAACCCTAGGTGCCAAAACCCTAATTCATAAAATTTAAATCTAATGCATTCCAAACACTAATCCATTGTCTACATACATAATTCAACTTAAACAACCATTCAAATACATCAAATTCACTCATTTCAAACCCTAATCTACTGCTGGCCGAATTTCTATTTGGTCCCCCAAGGATAGTTTTCTTTTAATTTTAAGTATATTTCTAAGTTAATTGAACTAAGAACATAAACATTTAACTAAAATATTCAAGTTTAGATTACTAACGTCAAACTTTGACTTCCCAATTTTCCAAATCTTCAATTCCTTCCTTTTCTTTGTCCTCCAATCTTCTTTTCTACTTGAGTTAGCAAGGTTTTATGAAGAAATTTGAGAGAAATTAGAGGTATGTGCATGGAAATCAAGCTTGAAACCAAGCTTTAATGGTGGAATACATGGAGAGAGAAGAGGGATATGGGACGACTGCTTGTGAGGAAGAAGAGTGAATAATTTTTTTCTTTTTTTCTTTTGCTTTTATGTCTTTATTAGGTGTAATTGACTTGGTCAAAAATTAAGTTAATTAAAATTAAATTTTGACATCATGTGTGATGTCATCCAATGAGGTAAGCATGATGTAATAAACTTCTTTTTTCTTTTTTCTTTTGCATTTAATTTTCCATTAGTTCTTTATTTAATTTTTTAATCCCGAAATTTTCTTTTCTCTGATTTTATTGGACAATTAGGTCAAGAGTCAGCTCTAGAGGTAAATTGACCAAATTGGCCCTCGCCGGTTCGATCCGGTTTGCAAATAATTCAATATTTCTTCTGGATCCCTGACCTAATTATTTGACCAGCTTAACAATTTTTTTCGTGATTTTCTCTTTTCCACTGTGTTCGCAATAGTCCTAAGGACCGCGGCGTCACATTTTACGGTTCAAAATTTGAGTTTAAATCGACCTCGTAGTCCTTCCTGAGAAGGTCACCCATCGCTGTGACTCTTAGCTCATTTAACTTATTGTGTTCTTTTTTTCTTATTTATACTTAACTATTTGACAATTACTAATTATTTGTTTTCAGGGCTTATCTAGTTGTCTTAGAAGTGGTTCTAATCCCCTTAATTATCCAGACTGACACTGGTCACTAGAACAGTGAAATATACCAGGCTATACAAATAGGGGTGTTACAAATTTTCTTCAAGTTTCTTCCAATTTCTTATTCCCAATCTTCCATTCATAGGTTATTTAGGGGTTTTCTAATGGTTGATCATGAAAATTTGTGAGAAAATTCAAGGTTTAATGAGCTTAAAATAGGTAACCATGGAAGAAAATAGAGAGAGGATGAGAGAGAATGGGAAGCCGGCCACATGAAGGAGATGAAAGAATTTGTTTGGATTTATTTAATTTCTTTTTTCTTCATTTATAGAGATAATTATCCCCAAATTTAATTAATTTAAATTATAATTTTTTATTTATGTCATGCTTAGGTAATGCTTATGTCATAAATCCAATTTAAATTTGAATTTCTTTTCTTTCGTTTTCTTTTTCTTACACTTTTCTATATGTTTAATTATTTTTTATTATTTTAATTTCACACAATTTAATAGATATTTAGGTGAAAAATCACCTCTAGGAGTGAATCGACCAAAATGCCCCTCATCGGTTATAATCTATCTTTTATAATGTCCGATGAGTCTTTAAATTCGAATTCACTTATTTGAGCTTGTTCTCTTTTCTTTTCTATGGTTTTCATACTCCCCATAGTTTTCACAATTATTCCTTCAATAAGGATGTCATAGGGTCCCACACGAATTTAGGGTAGCAACTGAGCTCGCAGTCACTTCCTGGGTTGGTCACCCATCACTGGGACCTCAGCTCATTTAACCGATTTAGGCTTTATTTCACTTATTTTTATCCAACTTCTTTTGATCTTTATCAATTTAGTTTATGAATTCTCTCTGTAATTTAATTATGATTCTATACATTCTAGCTGTCTGGACAGACCTTAGTCACCAGAACAGTAGAATGTGTGGACTGTCCAATCTGAGGGTGTTACAATTCTCCCCTCCTTAAAAGAAATTTTGTCCTCGAAATTTGCCTAATGTCAGTCTTTGAATAGTCATGTGTGTTGTCTTTTTATTTCTTTCTCACATTTCCATGTGGTCTCCCGACCCATTTGATGGTTCCATAGCACTTTAATAAGTGGTATTTGTTCATTTCTTAACTGTTTTACCTTGTGTACCAAGATCTTAATGAATTCCTCATCATAAGTTAAGTTTGAATTTACCTTAATTCTGGAGGTAAAGCAAATCTGTGTGCTAATGAACTAACTCTTTCTTAAATCTTGTATGATCCTATGAAGCGAGGGCTTAGTTTTCCATTCTTGTCAAATCTTATGATCTTCTTCCAAAACAAACCTTCAAAACACCTCATTTTCAATATCTCTTTTCTTTAAGTCTATATAAGACTACTGATAATTTGATGCAGCTTTTAATTTGTTTGTATAATTCAAATCTTCTTTTACTGTTGCTTTATCTATTATTTCGATTCATGTTTCCTTATAAAGTGACCCCATCGGTCATATGAGAAATGCTTATCTCATTATTGGCCACAGATCCATAATCACTATCTCACCATCTCTATTCAGGATCTAGGCCTATGTGTCATTAGGTCCCTTAGGCAAATCCCATATTGACAAAACATGGGAGAGATCTTGCACTTAAATTGGGTGGTCTTGGAACACTGGTTAGCGCGCTTTTAGGTGTAAAAGCCCAAGGGATAAATCTGTGAGGCCTAGTATGGGCTGGGCCAAAGCAAATAATACTAGCCAGTGGGTCGAGCCATTACAATTTGTATCAGAGCACTCCGCGTAGCCTCTTAAGTGATAGTGGGGCAAACCTTAGTGAGGACACTAAGTCCCAAAGGGGGGGGGGGGGGCAAGAAAGGTTTCTCAGGAAAATCCCACATCGGCAAAGCACAGAGATGGTCTTGGGTTCAAAAAGTAATGATATATAAAATGGGAGAACTAATCACTAGAGGCACCTTTTGGTGGAATGGCCTGGAGAGTTGGAAGAACTCCAGGGTTAAGCATGCTCACTTGAGAGAAATCCTAGGATGGGTGACCTTCTAGGAAGTTCTCCATTCCACCTATGGGATAAAATTGTGAGGCTTATGGCCAAAGCGGATAATTCCTCCAGTGGTTAGAGCCGAACCGTCACAATTGGTATCAGAGCCGCTCGTGTGTCCTCTTGGGCTATGGTGGGGCAAACCTCAACGAGGACGCTGAGTCCCGAAAGGGGGGGAGAAAGGTCCCTTAGGCAAATCCCACATTGGCAAAGCACAGAGATTGTCTTGGGTTCAAAAAGTAATGATATATAAAATGGAGGAACTAATCACTAGAGATGCCTTTTGGTGGGATGGCCTGGAGAGTTGGAAGAGCTCAAAGGTTAAGCCTACTCGCTTGAGAGAAATCCTAGGATGGGTAACCTCCTGGGAAGTTCTCCATTCCACCTATGGGACAAAACCGTGAGGTTATGGCCAAAGCGGATAATTCCTCTAGTAGTTGGAGCTCGACCATTACAAAGTATTAAATTATACTTATTTTAAATGCCAATGTTAGTTTAATTTACAAACAAGATTAATTTTAATTTACCAAGTATTTATTTAAATTAATTACATACAAAAGTCAGTTAAATTAAAAATAAAGTTAATTTTAATTTACCAAATAAAAATCTTATTATTACTACATTTTCATGCCAACAATTATTTTAGGAATTTAGGGCTACTTACTTTTTGATAATTGCAATTGCGATTGGGGCAAGCTACCCTTAAAAAAAGGCCTTCTCTTCTAGTATAGCAATGATATCCCTGGCTTACTCCCGTTTAGCTCCATGTAAGCTCCACGCAAATGCCCTCTTTGGTACTTACCTTAGGGCTATTTACCAATTTTATTTATAATAAAAAAAAAATAAAGAAAATAAAGAGAATAAGAAAATACAAATAATACTTCACATTGAATTCTAACTCTGGTCTCCTAAAGGGGTTAAAATTCCTAGTCAGTTACAACTACCTAATGGTCTATATAATACTCCTTACCCGATCCACTGTGTAGCCGAGTAAGGAATGTTACATTCTGTGCTGGAGCACTTTATCTTGTCTTATTTAATTTATCATTAATTCAAATCCCAATTATATATTTTAATATCAAAATTTTCAACTGGAGAAACTGACGGAGTTTCTCCTGTTTTGTTAACGTTTGGCATATAACACTATTCACTTGTTTAAAAATATTTCATATCAATTCATAGGCTTTCATCCATCATCTCAAACTCAATTAATATAACCATTTCCATATATATTCATTCATGCTCAATTCATATATGAAATACTCAAATTTCATTAATTTACATCATATACAAATTTAGTTACATAAGTTCATAATTTACATCACAAACTAACATTTAATGTATGTACAAAAATAAATTAATATGGTCTGACGGACCCTACCAAAATGCACTGCAAATCTGAATTGACACAACTTGACTCTATGCAGATCCCAAAATCTCCAACTCCCAGTCTGGTATCTACTGGGCTTTCTCCTTATCTCCAGTGACTACACGAGGAAAAATCCACACGCTAAGCATAACTCCTAGTAGTGCAATAATAATATGGAAAGGAACTAAGTAAAATAAAATAATGAATTTATGTTGTATTTTCATACGAGATGCCTTTTTAATTAATATTTAATTGATATTTATTTTGTTGATTCTTTCATTCCTTTAATTATTACTTAATTTTCAACATTTAATTCCAATGCCCAAGTAACCTATGATAGACTGACTGGACTGGATAAGCGGGTAAACTAGCACTGGACATATCTGTGCCTCAGGCCGTCATACCGTGGGACATATAATGTCTGCCAGGTATGCTACAGAATGGCTAGAAAGCCATAGTAGCAATTGGCATAAAGCCATACATATCATCATGTAACAGAATGGCTGGAAGCCATAAATAACAGAATGGCATAAAGCAATGATAACAGAATGGCACAAGGCCATAAACAGTACTACAAATCTGAACCCTATTAGCATGGCAATCTATCCAACCCATACAAACATGTGTAGGCATACATGGGCAATTTATGTTCTTAAGAATTCATAAATCAAATAATTTCTTCACACGTTATATTCATGCTTCATTATAATTTTATTCTAATCATGTTGGGAACATGAGTCCCAAACACATATTCACATCACATTTATGTTCAATAATTCATTGGCATTAAATGTCAATCATATTTCAAATTGTTGTGAGGGTATCTCATGAATTCCAGAATTTTAGTATTGATTTCACCCTCATTTTAGGTCAATCTACAGTAGTAATTTGATCACACTTTCTTCATGAAAATTGTTTCTTATGGTCTTAGGTTTAATTTCCTTTTTGAATCATTCAATTTGGAGTTTTCTACTGGAAGTTATGGTTCATTTACTATCCGAGTGTCAAATGGTCAATCTGTCCAGGTGCAGGAATTTCTAGATTGGGAGATCTTAATTTCTCCTAGCAATTTCTCTAAGTTGCATTTGGTTTTGGGTTTTGGTCAAAATGTTAAAATTGTAGTTCTAGGTCTTATGAAGATTTTAGCTTTTGAATCACTACATTTGCAGTTTTGCTGGCTAAGTTATGGCATTTTTGCCACAACTGGTCGGATAGCCTAAAGTCCAGAATTTTCAGGTCAGTTCTGGTCCGGGCAAATTTGATAAACTAAGTTTGCCTAGCCAATTGTTTGGATTAGAGTCAGAATTAGGTTCCTGATCTGCATGAAAAATGTTCTACTATATCTAAGATTTTCATAGGTTCAAAAATCAGGTCATTTGGAGCTTTCAATAGTGAGTTATGCCTATTTGAACATTTACTGTTCAGATGATTATTTCTACAGGTCCAGAATCGGTCATTCTGGATTCAAGCCAATTTTAAGGCAATTTGTGATCATTTCTGGACAAGGTTTCCTCATGAAATTTGTAGCTTTAGGTCTTAAGTTTCATTTCTAATTGGCCTCACACTAATTGGAGCTGCCTAGCTCTACTTATAACCATGTAAGCACACTGGACTCAGAGGTCCAAAAATCCAGCACATAAGCAATACTTCTAATTGCTCAATTCAATCCAACAACCAGTTTCAAAACTTAACCAATTCTCATCAAATGGTTAATATTTGACCTCAAACACTTCAATTGAGCATCAAGGCATAAAACCCCCAATTTCTCCCAAAACCCTAACCTCCATAATCACAATTCATGCTACCATATGCAAATCAACACATAAATCATGTATTTCCTTTTATCTATACTAGAATTCAAGTTTCAATTCAATTAAACACAATAACTCTCACTCCCCTACATTGATCGAAGTTCAAGGGTTTCAATTATATATCAATTTCTTCAAATTTTTAATCAATTCTAACATAATTCAACCTAGTTTCAAGAATTAAGAAGAGAGAAAGCTAGAAATTGCACTAATCTCTTTTGTTGAATTTCCAAGTTCCCAAATTCTTCACTTTCTCTACTTCTCTTTGTTCCCAATCACTCTAGCAAGATGAAATTTCAAGTTTTAGTGTTGGGGACTAGGATTTTTATGGTGGAAATTGAAGGGAAATCAAGCTTGAATTGAAGAAAAATTGAGGAAGAGCAATGGTGGTATGATTCGGCCAAGGGATAAGCAAGAGGAAGATGATAGCTTTTTTGTCCATTTATTAATCTTTATCCCTTATTTATATTTGTGACACCCCTTACCCGTTTATAGTGTAGCCGAGTAAGATATGCCACACAGTGTACCGGAACACCATATTTTATCTCAATTATTTTTATCCTTCCTTAACTTATTTTTTTCATGGTTATGAAGTGCAATTTGTGAAATTTAACTCATTTAAGTCATTTATTGAAATTATAAATTCATTTGAGGTTCCAAAAATTTTATAGAAAATTCGGCAAAGTACCGGCTAAAAATAGAGAAAACAGTTCTTCGGAACCTGTAAAAAACACTTCCAATACTCATTCTATTCCACAACTCCCAATTTTCACATCAATTTTCAATAATTTCTCATCAATTTCTCAAACTTCCCAATCATTCAATTCACATCATATTTATACTCAAATCATAAATAAATACTCAACTTTCATTTATGAACACCATTTACAGATAACTTCATTAATACATAATCACATAAGTTTAAATATACATGATAAAATAAAAGTTTAATTACAAAATTTACAAAAATACAAAACACAAAATACAAAATGTAGCCTAGCATCCTACCAATACACTGTAGCTGAGAGGTGACACAAGACACTAGCAGATCTGACTCTCACCCTGACTGGGGTCTACTGGGATCGCTCTCCGTATCTCCAGTACCTACGCGTGGCAAAAAGCAATGCACTAAGCAATAATGCTTAGTGGTGTCAATAATAAAATAAAAAGAACTAAAAGAAAATAAATATGCAGTGTGTATATTGATGTCTCATGCAGACAAATTTTTTATAGTTATTTGTAGTCTTATTTATTTGGTACTTGTTATATCCATTATTTCATTAAATTTATCAACTTCCATTTTTTGTTGCCCAAGTAACCTATACTGGTGACTGGACTGGATAAATGGGTAAACTAGCACTGGGTACCAGGTACCTCGGGCCGTCACACCATCGATCACATATGTATCTCCCGGTGTGTAACAGAACAGTTAATAAGCTGTAATAATTATTAGGCACAAGGCCAAGTATCACCATAATATCAGAATGGCTAAAAGCCATAAAATCACAGAATGGCATAATGCCACATGCAGTACTGCTAACTGAACCCTATTAGCATGCCAACCTATCCAAACCAATCTTACTAGGTGTACTAGGGTACATTACCAAGTTATTGATTGGATTTTTATGCTTTACATGTAAGGTTACTATTCATTTTACTATTTAGGTCAAATTATTGACTTTCCAATGCATAATAGCTACATAAGTCCTAATAACATAAATTTACCACATTTTAGTTCCCAAAAGTGTTGGAATTAGTTGCCAATCCATACTTCTAACCAATGGTGAATAAATCAGAAATTTTAGTTTTGGGTACTAGAGTTTACTGTTCCATTAGGCCATTCTACAGTGAGAATTTGGCCAAATATTCTTCATCAAAGTTGTTCCTTATTGTGTCTAGTTACATTTATTTTTTTGAATCACTCCATTTGGATTTTTGTGGCTCAAGTTATGGCCTAAACACCATAACTGGCCAGATTGCAATTTTTCTAGAATTTCTGGGCAGAATCAATTCTGCAGTTTTTGTGTACTGACTGTAGGTCAGTTTTTGGACATGTTGTGGTCAAAATTTGGGTTTGTTTTCTTCATAAAAGTTGTAGGGCTATGTCTCATCTTTCTATTGGTAAAAATTTAGGTCAATTGGACCTTTCTACACTAAGTTATGACCAAATGAATGAACATTGTTCATTTGGTTATTTTCCAGGGACAGCTTGTGTGTTACTCGGATTGAAGTAATTTTTAGGTCAACTTAGGTGGGTTTTCTGGGTAGGGTTTCTTCACAAAAAATGTTGCATTATGTGTCCAATATCTCCTCCAATTGGTCTTGCACCAATTGGGGCAACAGAGCTTAAGATATAACCCCAAGAACACATTAGACTCACAGAGTCCAGAATTGATCACAAAGGCTAGCATACCAATTCCTAATCCAATGCCACATTTCAGTTTAAATCAAAGTCAATTCATCTCAAATGGTCACTAATTGACCATTAGAACACTTATTCACCATCAATTGAGCAAAACTCTAATTACCCCTAAACCCTAATTCTCCAATTCTCTTAATCTTGCAACACATGCTACTCCCATTAAAAATTCATACATATACATGTTAAATAGCATTAGGAGGTAAGTTTAATCTAAATAAAACATAGAAATTCCCCTTGCTTCCAAGTTAGCCGAATTTCCTTTTCAGCCATTACCCATGATTTCTTCAATTTTTCTTTATATTTACAACTCAATTCAACTAATCCACACAATTTAAACACTAAATTTTGAAGTTAAGAGCACTTACCTCTTGTAGTAGTTTTCAAGAGCTCCAAATCTTTGCTTTTTCCCTTTCTTTTTCCCACCAAGTTCTTCTCCTTGATGAAATATTAAGGTTTAATGTTGGGGGTTAGGAATTTGATAGTGAGAATCTAAAGAAAATTGAGCTTAAAAAGGAGTTAAAATGGTGGAGTGGATGAGGAGAGGAGTTTGGCCAAGAAAGAAGAAGAAGAGCAGATTTTGTTTTTCCAATTTTGACTTCTTTTTCCCTTTTTATGTATTATAAATATGCTTGTTAAGTTCTAATTGGCTAATACAAATTTTATTGCATCATTCTGTGTCATAAATCTAATTTAATTCCATTTTCTTTTTACTTTGTTTTCTTATTTTCATTTCTCATTTTTAATTACACTTCTAGCAATATTTATTCATATTTTAGATCATAATAATTATTTACTTAACTGGACAAGTTGGCCAAAAATTATCTCTGAAGACGAAATGACCAAAATGCCCTTCGTTTAGCTTAATGAGCTAAAATTGTCTGTACAGATCGAAAAAATTTTCTAAGCATTTTCTTGGCATTCTAATGCCATCAGAACCTCAATGACTCTTCTTTGGAGTCCCAAAAATTATTTTATGAATTTTCTCCTGGGTTTAGGGCTCCTAACTGTGAAGACCACAATTTCCCACTAGGTTACCCATCGCTAGGGTACCGGCTCATTTAACTTGATTGTATTTTATTTCTAAAATTTTTTCTAAATTTTTCTTATTATTATTTGAGTTAATTATGGCTCCTTACTTTAGTTTAAATGTTTTTCTAGATGTTCTAGCTATTCGGACTGACACCGGTCACCTGAACAGTAGAATATACAGAATTGCTATAGTGAGGGTGTTACAATATTTATTTGTCTAATTGTAGTTGGTCAAAATTTTTAATTAGGTCATCATGACCTCATGCTTATGTCATAATTAAACTTAAATTTTTCCTTTCTTTCTTTTCCTCTTCTAATTATACTTCTCTAGTTGTATTTTCATCAAAATTCCATCATATTTCATTACATAAATTTTCACTTAATTTAATTGACATTTTGATAAAAAATCAACTGTCCAAGTGAAATGACCCAAATGCCCTTTATTGAACTTATCATGTTATAATTGTCCTTACCGATTGGCTTAAATTTTCTTGCATTTCTTTGACACTTTTATTGTCATTAATCCTCATAAATCCTTAACTTAAGTCCCAAATACTTATCCCACAGGGTTCCTCATGAGTCTGGGGTTGGCAACTGTATCTACAGTCGCTTTCCAGTAGGATTACCTATCGCCGGGACCTTGGGCTCCTTAACCCCTTTGAATTTCATTTCTTTGATTTCCCTTTAACTTTTCTTAATCATTATTTAGTTTATTTATGGCTCCTTACTCTAGTTTAAATATAGTTCCAGACATTCTAACTGTCCGAACAGACGTTAGTCATCGGAACAGTAGAATGTACGGACTAGCAAAAGTGAGGGCATTACAGTCTAAGTCTTCTAACATAATCCAAATACTTCATAACACCTCTTAAATTAAAAGAATACAGAAAAATAGACCAAATATCAATTAGAACCCAAGAACACACAAGAACTTGCATAAATATATAATTTTCAGATTTTGGCAGATTGACAGTAGTAAGAAATCTGATTTTTGAAAAATAGTTAGAGATGCCTAAAAATCATAAAACAATTACATAACACAGCCAAAACATCATACAAGATCATAAAAAATATAAACCAAACAAAACCCTAGTCGAATGGTCTACACAAATCGTAACTTTTTCTAGTGACAGAATCGCACTACTTTTTTGTAAAATTCATAACTCATTAACAACAATAGATATAAATGCAAAACCAATTGGAAAAGATTCACAAGATTTTGAACTTAATTTTAGATACTAGATTCACACAAAAATATTAACAAACAAGGGAGATATTGGCTTCATAAATCGCGTATTCTGCAAATTGGGTTTTGCAGGAACCTTAAATTGAAATAGCCATAACTTATAAAATACAAAAGCTTTTTTAGTGATTCTTGATCCTAAAATTAATAAAATTTCGTGTAGAATATGAATATAATTTTTCTAAAATTTTTACATATTCAAAAGATTACAAAAAATAATAAAAACATGGGATATTGAAAACTGAATATGTGCAGAATTATGTATCCCTTCAAATTAAACATTATTACATAATCTACATGAACATGCAAAATAAATTAGAAAACAAGGAGCATAGAATTAAATATTACATGGTATAAATCTTGAAAAAAAAAATGACAAAAACCAACCTTCAAGAAAAATCTTGCAAGAAAATCTTCTTGAAGAAAGGAAAAGAACCAAAAGAGTTTTGAATATTTCTTTAAATCTCTTAGGGTGATAAGATTCAGATAACTTAAACAATTGGGATTAAGAAATTTGGGTAAGACTGGGATATGGATGAGATATTTCAACCAATAAGAAAAGAGGAAAATGAGAAGGTACCAATAGGGAGTGAGGAAGAGAGTGGGGCCAAGTGGGAGAGAGAGTTTATATGGAAGAGGAAAAGAAAAAAATATATTTTCTTATTTTAATTTTTAAAAAATAAATTAAATGGTTTTATTTAAAATTCTAACAAAGCTTTTTTAAGCCCATGAGGGACCAATTAAAATGAATTGGATCTATTTAAGAACTATTCATATTAAATTTAAATAAAATAAAATTTTATTTAAATTTAATTAAATTAATTTCTTAAAAATATATTATTATTATTATTTTTTTAAGATCATGCCATAAAATTAATATTTCAGCTTTATATTTCTAATTATATCTTACAATTATATAATTTTTTCATCATCAAATTTTTCACAACCTCAATATATATACTCATCATAAAATAATGATCTACGTTCATATTCAAAAAATTAATATTGTCCTGAGTTTTTCAAAACAAAATACAAGCTACCGAAATCACACTTCTTTTAAGGCTTTTATGTCCTAAAAGAAGAAGGCATTGTGGTACCATGCCACCTTTTCCATTTCACTATTGAACATAATATCATGATTCATTTGCTGCTTTCATGGCTTCCATGACTAAAAAAAATAATTTTTTTAGTGTAAATAAATAAATAAAATAATTAATTTTCCTTTGATATTAATTAAAATTTAATAGAATTCAGGTATCTCTCTGCGCCCTTTCTCTCTATCTTCGTTATATATATATATATATATATATATATATATATTAATTACGTTCAATAAATTTATATCTGTTTTTTCAATAACATATTTACTTCTATTTTTCTTATTTTTCCTATTATATGAAGTTAGTTTGCTTTTCTTTTTTATTTCTTTTCTCTCTTTGTGATTATTGCTTTCATATAAGTAGTATTTTAAACTATTTATTTGATCATAATTTTTTTTATTATTGATTGTAGATAAGATATAATTAATTTATTAGTTAATTGAATGACATTTTTATTTTTTTAAAAATAAAATTTAATAGTAATACTGATATTAGTAACAAATTTAAGAAACATTGTTGAAATTAATTAAGCTAAGGGAAGTATATACAAAAACAGAAGCTTCTGGGCTACATCAACAGCATTGACAATTTGACTAGTGTCTAGCATAGCATGTGATCTCACGTGTAACATGGGACGCCATCGCAAGATTCTTTTATATATATATATATATATATATATATATATATATTCAATTTTTCTCACGTCCTTTGACTATCGAAAACGACTAGAGAAGATGCAGCATCGAGGCTTCATTCGCTCATCTCTTCCCATTGCCAGTTGCTAAAGTTGCTGCTCCCATCACCGATCAGTGCACCTACGTGTCGACGGTATTTTCTGGTGTTGACGATGCGGACTGTCCAATCAATGAAAAATGGGGGAGGGGAGGAAGATATGTGGGTAAGGGCGGGGGGAAGCGCTGTTGTATTGATTTTTCTTTTAATGGAAAAATTGCCCTTTGAACCTCAAAATTTCAATTCATTCGCTTGGGTCCAAAATTGTTAACCAGGCAACACTTGAACTTTCATCTTTCTTTAATTTACTCTTATCTCTCTCCTTATTAATATAAATATAGAAATAAAAGAATATTTAAATCCACATAACTTATAAAATATTTTAAATTCTTTAAATTCCTAAAATAAAATAAAATAAATTAAATATCTGGGGAAAATAGTGGAGCTACCCACAATCAAATCTGATTAAAAGGTTTTTTTTTTCTTTCCTTCAACCTGGAAACTCCTTTTTCTCTCTTTTTTTTTTTAATTTTTTTTCTCCTTTCTTCCATTTGGTTGCCTATGAGCAGTCATCAACGAGTGTTTTCACCAAAAGTAACTCATTCCCTTTTTTTGCTGCTGGTTTTTTTTTTTAATAATTTATAAATTTATATCCGTTTAGAATAAATTTTATACATATAACTTTAGATCTATTGTTGTTGATAAATTTTAGGTAAATAAATTCTCATATCAGTTATTATTGGTAAATCTTGAATTCTTTTAGTATTTTCTTTTATTTAATAGATTTTTTTTGTTATTGTGATTTTTTTTGTTATTGTGATTTTTTTTTTGGAAAAGAGTACTCTACAAGGTACAAATTTTTCAGTTGAAGTTTTAAATTTAGAGATTATTTGATAGGCTCATAAAAAGACTATAGAGTTAAGGAAAGACGGTGCAATCCACCTATTAACCAATTCACATACTCTATCAGCACTATCAAATTTTTTTAAATTCTTTATATTATTTTTTATATAAATGACTAATTTTATTTATGTAAAAATATAACATATTAATTTATACTTCTCTTTTATATTCTATTTCTAATTAATATATACTTTCTCTACATTTTTATAAAAAAAGGGATTAACTCTTAATAATTTAATCTGAATAGCTTTCAGTGATCAAATTGAAAACAATTGAAAGTTATATGCCTAATCATTAAAATTGAAATTTCTTACAAAATTTTAAAAAATTCTTATTTTAATATTTATTTTTTCTATTAACTCAATAAAAAAAATTTGTAATTTTATTTTAAAATTTTAATTCAAATAATAAAGTAAAAAAAATTTAATACAACTGAAATATATTATTATTATTATTATTTTGAGAAGTATGTTTATATTAGTTTTTTATGTTAAACAATTGCATGAATTACCATTATTAAACAATTGATGTTAGTTGAGCGTTGTAATGTATGATGCTTTTATAGTTTTAAAAAAAATTACCATGTTAAAAAGTAAAAACACACACAGGTCTACAAAAATAACAGAAATGTTGAAATTACTGAAACATTTACATTGAGAACTTGGGCAGCTATTAAAAAAAAAAAAAGGTTGGGCTGCTCCACATGCTTCAATGTTTGGGCATGTGGAGTTCTCTGGTTGGTCAAACGGGCAAACCTAACCACAATAATTTGACTAAAAAAGGAGTCCCAAATCAGGAACCAAAGCTTTGCTACCTAATATCAGAAGAACAGACCTCGTGTGCTACTTAATAAAAAATATCATAGGCTGTACACAGTGCACACACCGTCATGGAGTGATATGAATGAATGGTTAGAATTTTTTTTTATTATTATTTTTAAAAAATTATACATTTCAAATTTTAAATTTTCTTAATTTTACGTAAAACTTTTCAATTTTCATCGATTTTACTTCACCATTAACGAATTCATCATCTCGATAACTGAGTTAAGAGTTAAAAAGTGTAGAATTTTTTTAATTTATTTTAATTTATATAAAATTTTAAATTATTTTTAAAAATATAATTTAATTAATAATTTAATTTGAATTAATTTAATTAAATTGAATCCACCCTTTTTGAAATTATATATGAAAATTATCTCATTTTTTAATCTTATTAGTATTTTTATCTGAACTAATTATAAATTTAATTATATTATCTAAATAATATTTAAAATATATTTAAATTTATATATTTTAATTAATAATTTATATAAAATATATTTATAATTAATCATTTATATTTTAAAATTTAATAATTTTATAAGAAATTTTAAAAAGAACTTTATATATATAATTTTTTTAATTATATCCCATACTAATTTAATTATCAATTAACCCTATATTATTTAACTTTTACCAATTATACTCTATTATTAATACGATGTGGTAGTTGACATAATTAACGTGATAAATAATGGAATAAAATTAATGAAAATTAAAAAATTTTAAATTTAATTAATAATTTTAAAATATGAAATAAAATTATAAAAATTTGAAAAATATGATTTTTTTTAAGAAAAGTTAAAAATCGGTAATTAAAAGACACAAGGACTAAGTATGAATAATAAGAGTGTGCATTTCTTTTAGGATAATCAAACTAAAAAATTATAGAATTTTATTAAATAGTGTTGAGCTTGAACTATATTAAAATTAAATAAGACTTAATTTTATACGTATGTTCTTATGCATGCTTTTAATATATATATATATATATATATATATATATATATATATATATATATATATATTATTTTTCATTCTTTTATATTTTTTTAATAATTTTATTTATACATATACTAAATTATTTTAAAATTTAAATAATAATTAAGCTTAAGACTTTTCAAGTAAAAATTTCATAAAATTATTTTAAAAATTAAAATAATATTTATACCAAATTGAATTAAAACTAAGTTTAAGGTTTAAATTAAATCGAAAATAAAATATCAAAAAATTAAATCAAAATCACATCAGAAATTTAGTTTGATTCCAATTTCTATGTATGCTCCGAATCAAAACAAAAACTGCACACCTCAGCAAAACATTATGCAAAAAGGGTTCCCGTAACAAAAATTGTAAGAATTGAAATTAAAAAAAAAATATTAAATAGATTAATTTTTAATGATTTGATATCCAGTTTTATTATTATTTTTTTGAAAGTGGCATTCAATTTTATTTTTTAAGATGATGATAAAAAAAAATATAATATTATTTATTAAATATAAATATTATTTTAATAATATTTTTATTTGAAAATCACAATTTATAAATTTATATTTAATATTTAATATCTTACAAAATTAAATTTAATTAACTAAAATATAATGATAATGAGATTAAAAATATAAATTTATATTCATTTTATAATAATAGCAATGAATAAATTTTTTTTACTAAATAAAATGAAATATATGTTTAAAATTATTAATTTAATTTATTAAATTAAAAATTATTTAATCATTAAATTAAATCAAAATTTTTAATTAATAATTATTAATACCAATGATTAAATATCTCATGCCCATTCTCGTTTAGGGGTGAGCATTCCGTTCGTATTGAATCGAACCGAATTAAATTGAATTAAATTATAAATTTTAGAAATTGAATCGAATTGAATCGAAATAGGTGACAAATTGAATCAAATTAAATTGATCTATTTCAATTCGATTCGATTTAAATTGATCGGTTTGATTTTTTATTAATTTTTTAATTTAGACTTGATTTTCAAGTTATTTGATTTAATTTTAATTTTGATTTAAACCTAATAACCATTAATCAATGAAATTAAACAATTAATATATATAAAATTAAATATAATTCATAAATTTTCCATAAAAATAAATTAATTCAAAAATCGATTCGATTTGATTTAGTTCGATTTGACTATATAAATTACTATTCGATTCGATTCGATTTAATCAATTTTTTTCTTTAAAATCGAACTGAATCAAAATAACTGAAATTTTTATAATATAAAATAAAATCAAATCAATTAAATTAAATTGACTCGATTTAATTCAATTTTTCGATTTAAACTAACTTAGCACTATTCTCATCCAGGCTCTTTGAGCCATGTGGGTCCAACCTCAACTTAGATTTTAGACTACTACAGAATACTCTTTATGTCCGAGTGCTCAGGTGTAGCTGGCATTCACATTCAATTCAATCAACGCTCACCTCCTTGTAACTCTATTTATACCCACTTGTCCTTCCTCCCCGTTCAACAAGACTCCTCTTCAGTTTTTTATTGTTCCTCTTACTTGCTGCAATGGCATCCAAGGCTGTGTTGTTTCTGGTTGCTTCTTTTTTCTGTGTTACTGCTGCAAAGGTATGGTTATGTACTCTTTTACTCAGATTAAAGTGCTTTTCGCCTGACAGGGATTTTTAAATTTCGGGTTTTATGTTTCTTGTAGGCTTCATACACCAGTGAAGAGTTCTTGGAGAAGGTAACTTTTAGTGCACTATTACTGTAGTTTTTCTTGTTAATTTGTTCAAATCCAGGACCAGCTGACCCATGACTCACTGATATGAACCTCATTTTGCAATTTGGTACAGGATATTTATTCCAAAATCCTAGTAGCCACAACACCAGCTCCTGTACCACCAGCCAAGACTCCTGCTCCTGCACCTCCAGTTAAGGAACCAACTCCTCCTGCTCCTCCGGTAGTCAAGCCCCCCACTCCTATCCCACCAGTGGTCAAGCCCCCAACTCCTGCCCCACCAGTAGTCAAGCCTACGCCACCAGTGGTTAAGCCCCCCACTCCTACACCACCAGTGGTTAAGCCACCCATTTCTTCTCCGCCAGTAGTCAAGCCCCCCACTCTTACACCACCAGTGGTGAAGCCACCCACTCCTGCTCCACCAGTAGTCAAGCCCCCCACTCCTGCACCACCAGTGGTGAAGCCACCCACTCCTTCTCCACCAGTGGTCAAGCCTCCAACTCCTTTGCCACCAGTGAAACCACCGACTGGTTCACCAATGCCCCCAGTCAGGACAAGAGCAGGTAACATATGTCTTTTTCCCTGCATTTGAGGAAATTAACATGAACTAAAGTTACATATCTTTTTGCTTGTTTGATGCAAGTTTCAGTGACAAAGTGTTTGATGATTTTGGTGGCAGATTGCATCCCCCTTTGTGCAGAGAGATGCAAATTACATTCCAGGAAAAACCTATGTGCGAGAGCTTGCGTGACTTGCTGTGACAGATGCAAATGTGTGCCACCAGGAACTTATGGCAACAGGGAGAAATGTGGCAAGTGCTACACCAACATGACTACCCGAGGCAACAAGCCCAAGTGCCCTTGAAAATTCAGAAAAATCTCTATTGTAGTATATCCTAATCTATCTACATTAAATAGTTTCAAAGCAGGAGAAAAGAAAAATAATAATATTAAGTGTTTCTCTGTTCTGCCATTAATTAGGAGCAGGTGTATTAATAGAGCAATCAGTGTTGTCTATTGTCTTGAGTCAAATTCTGTGTTTGTCTTAGCTGTTTCCTGGATTTTCAAATGCTGATTGCAGATATTGATATGTGCTGTTTCAGTAATATATTAAGGGAAGTTCTTTTTTTTTTTTTCTGTTGAAAACGATATATATATATATATATAGAGAGAGAGAGAGAGAGAGAGAGAGAGAGAGAGATATTAGGTGAAAAGCCAATGTTAAAGAAAGTTTTTAGAAAAGGCATTTAAACAAGAAATTTAAATAAGCAGCTTCAGCATGGCACATAACACTCTGTTTGGATAGGGCAAAAGGGAGAGGGAAGAAAATAAATAAGAAAAAATAAATTAAGATTGATATTTTTTTTTATTTGAAAATGAAGGGAAAATAAGGGGAGGGAAAATAATTTTTTTTATCTAATTAAGAGAGAAAATAATAGAAGTGTGATATTATAAATTAAAATTATAAGATTACTCTTTTTTAAAAGTTTTTTTTTAAATACATAGGATAAAATTATAACTTTATCATATTTTTCTTTTCTTTCTTTATTTTCCTTTCTTTCTATCTAAATAAGAAGTAAGAAAATAACAAAAAGAAAATATTTTTTATTTTTCACTTTTTATTTTTCTTCCCTCCTAAAAGGTTTTCCAATCAGAGGGTAAGTAGGATAAAATTCAATAACTGTTTCTGAACTTATATTGTAACATTCTCATTTTATCTAGTCCGTACTGTCTACTGTTCCGGTGACCAGTGTTGGTCCGGACAGTAGAACGTTTGGAAAAATATTTAAATTAAAGTAAGGAATCAAAAATTAACTCAAATATTAATAAGAAAAAAATTTAGAAAAAATTATAAAATAATTTTTGGAACTCCAGAGAATGGTCATTGAGGTTCTTATGGCATTAGAATGCCAAAAAAATACTTAGAAAATTTTTTCAATCGGTACAGACAATTTTGGCCAGTTAAGCCAAATGGAGGGCATTTTGGTTATTTCGTCTTCAGAAATGATTTTTGAGCCAACTTGTCCAGTTAAATAAATAATTTATATAACATAAAATATGATTAAATTTTATTAAAAATTTAATTGAAATTAATTGGATAAAAAAATGATGGAAAAATGAAAGAAATTGAAATTATGATATCATAAGGATGTCATTAAAAGTCTCAAACCCAATCAAGTGTTGATACATGTCACCAATGTATTTAAAAAGACTTAATTGGCAGAAAAAGAAAGAAAAAGAAGTCCAAAAATTCGTGAAGCTCCTCTCTCCTTCTTCTTTATGCCGCCCCCTTTGCCCTCCATAACCAAAGCTTTACCAAGCTTGATTTCTTAGGTTTCCATCCATTAAAACTTAAACTTCTTAACACAAAAACTTGCTCTTACACCTTGGTGATTCTTTTGGGAGCAAAAAGAAGAGGAAAACAAGAGCTTTAGTAAGTGGGAAAATCTCACTTCTTTGAGGTTAATGACCTAACCATGAATTTTTCTTTAAATTCATGTTAAGGACTTTGAATGAGTGTAAATTACAAAGAAAAAAAATTATTGAATACCATTTGTATGTAAACCCTAGATTTTTGGTAGCCATGGTTAGGGTTTAATTGTGTTGAGTTTAATAAAATTAAAAGACTATCATGGCTGCCCACAACATGTATATACTAAGTGTATTGATAAAATGAAGTGAAAATGCATGTGGGGTAATGTTTGAGTTAGGGTTTGGGGTGGAAAAATGGGACTTTGACTATGTGATGATGGAAGTAGGTTTTAATGGTCAATTAGTGACCATTTGGTTTGGTTTGAATAAAAAATGAAGTGTGTTTAGTGATGGGATTTAGATTTAGTGTGGCTGCCCTAGGTGATCTGCAGAATTAGACATGAGTCCAGCAGGTTTGGGCAGCCATAACATGAAGTGTAGAGGTTCAATTGGTGCAAGGCCAATTGGACATGAAACTAGACATATAATGACACAACTTTGGTGAAGAAACCATGCTCATAAAACCAAATCAAGTGGACCAAAAGCTTGCCTTAATCCGGGTGACCTGCAATATGTTTCTGCAGAATGACCAAATGAACAGCCATAACTCAATGTAGAAAGGTCCAATTGACCTGAAATTTTACCAGCAACAAACTGAGATCTAGACCAAGAACTTTCATGAAGGAACCTAACCCAAATTATGACCAGAACCTATCCAACAAGTGAGTTGCAGTCACTGTTCACTGCACTATAGATATGGTCAGTCCAGAAAAATTTCAATCCGGCCAGTTGTGGTTTTTGGATCATAACTTAAGCTACAAAACTCCAAATGGAGTGATTCAAAAAAGGAAATTCAACTAGACAAAATAAGGAACAACTTTCATGTTGATCATTTTACCACATTCTCACTGCAAAAATGACCAATGGAACAGTAAAAATGAAGCATGAAAACTGAAAATTCTGCTTAATTAACATTAAACTTAGAAATGGTATTGGCAACCAATACCAACAAATTTTAAATGTAAAATGTGGTATGTTGGGAGTATTAAAACCAATGTATCTATTATCTATGCAAAAGTCAACATTTTGGTTGACTAATGAAGTGAATAGTAACACCAAAACTTGAAATTCAAAAATTGTAAAACTCAAAAGTGTAAAATGCCCTAGTATACCTAACAAGATTGGTTTGGATAGCTTGGCATGTCAATAAGGTTCTGTTAGCAGTACTGCATATGGCTTCATGCCATTCTGTGTTTCATGACTCCCATGCCATTCTGTGACATAATAGCCTTTGGCTATGTTATTTGAACTATTACACTTGGGTTTTAACCTTGATAATTATTACAGCTTATTAGCTGTTCTGTTGCACACCAGGAGACACAGTGTGACCGATGGTGTGATGGTCCGAGGTACTTAGTACCCAGTGCCAGTTTACCCGTTTATCCAGTCCAGTCAACTAGTATGGGTTACTCGGGCAATGATAATAAACCTTATCAAATTTTAAGTGAATAATACTACAAATAATACCAAAAATTAAGTCTACCCAAAAATGAAATCATACATTTTGCATAATTATTTTATTTTATTTTATTTTATTTTATATTGTCACCACTAAGCAGAATTGCTTAGCGCGTCGCTTTTGCCACGCGCAGGTACTGGAGACCTGGCTGGTGAGCCTAGCAGACATCAGACCAGGTGAGCCTTTAGATTTGCATCCGGAGTCCCGAGTCACCTCACACCTGCAGTGCATATGGTAGGACATAGGATTTTGGGAGCATTTTGTATTTTGGCATTTTGTATTAGTTTTGGGTTGTAAATATAAACTCTTGTAATTATGTAATGATGTAAATATATGAAATTTCATGTTATTGAAATTTTCTGTATAATGTGTATTGATAAATGAATTGTTGAGAAATGTTTATGAATGAGCTTCTGGTGATGAAGTGAACAGAAAAGTTTTAAAAATAATGTTGTGATTTGAGTTTGAGATTTTGAGATTAATTTGAATGTGAATAATGGAGTTTGGATTTGGAAATTATATTAGAAGTGTTTTTAAACAGGTTCAGAAGAACTATTTTTCCAATTTACAGCCGGCACTCTGCCGGATTTTCTATAAAATTTGCGAAAAAATTCAGATTTATCAAAATTGTAAATAAATGAATTAAAAAGGGATAAATTATAAATAGAAACATAAATTGGTGCTCCGGCACACTGAGTGGCATAACTTGCTCGGCTACACTGTAGACGGGTAAGAGGTGTCACATTTAGTGGTATCAGAGCATCGGTTTAAGCATTTCTGGGCCTAGATAGAGTACATACCATTGCATTACATTTGTAAGTGTTGAGGTGACACTGATGCAGATCTGTTTGTTTTCTTATTTTGAATAGGATATGGATCCTTCTTCGCAAAGAGCAGTTGATGAAGAGGTGGAGAGTCATGTTCCACCAAGGGCTGAGTCTGGGGGCAGGGGAGAATCTGCTCCACCAGTAGCTGAGGCACCTGCCCAACCTCAATTTGCACTATTTCAACAAATGATCGAGTTTTACTGGCAAATGATGGGGGTAATTCCACCACCACAACCACAGCCACAACCTCCACCAGCACTGCAGAAATCTCATCTGGAGAAATTGAGGAAGCATGGGGCTGTGGACTTTTTTGGGAAGAGGGAAGATGATCCCATGGCAGCAGAAAATTGGTTGGATAGAACCATCAGAGTACTGAAATAGCTAAATTGCACCCTCTAGCAGAACCTGGTGGGTGCTGTGTCCTTACTTCAGGATGATGCATATCAGTGGTGGGACACAGTAACTAGTGAGGTGCAACCTAAACGGATCACCTGTGAATTCTTCCTCACAGAGTTCAGGAAGAAATATATTAGCAAAGTGTATTTAGAAGAGCGAAGAAGTGAATTTATTAGTTTGAGACAGAGACAATTGTCAGTGGCTGAGTATGAGCGTGAGTTTGTCAGACTGAGCCGGTATGGGAGGGAGATAGTCCCTACAGAGGTAGAGAGGTGCAGAAGGTTTGAAGAAGGGCTCAATGACAACATCAAAGTCATGATCACAGCATTGGAGATCACTGATTTTGCTAAGCTAGTAGATGCTGCATCAAAGGTGGAAAGGGTCAGAATCAATGAACAAAATAGAAGGGAAAGACAGCAGAAGAGGGGTCCTGGTCAGTCTAGTGCATTTTCTGCTCCCAGTAAGAAGAGTAAGGGTCCTCCTGCTCAGAGTTAGGACCACCATAGGGTCAGGGCTAGTCTTAGGGGCCCAGACCACAGTTCACACCTAGGAGAGGCCAGTCCACACCATCAATGGGTAGCTCTCCAGGGATGGTGTTTAGGGGACCAGCCCTTGCATCTTCTGCTTGTCAGTACTGTCAGAAGTGGCATAAGGGGGAATTTTGGCGAGTGACCAGTGCATGCTTACGTTGTGGATCAACAGAACACCAGATCAAGAATTGTCCGAAGAGGACTACTACAGTTGCTCCAACACAAACTGACAGACCTGCTCTTGTACCACAAAGGGGTAGGAAGCCTGGTAAACCTGAGGCAGCTGGTCCATCACTGAGGCCTACATCCGAGTCAGCTGAGAGGCCAGACACTAGAATACCTGCCAGGGCCTATGCCATCAGAGCTCAGGAGGAGCAAAATGCCCCGGATGTCATCAGGGGTATGTTTTCCCTCTACAACACTTCTGTACATGCATTGGTGGATCCTGGATCCACTCATTCCTACATTTGCATCAAACTACCCATAGAGAGGAGAGTTCCAGTAGAGGAGAGTGATCAAGACATTCTAGTCACAAATCCACTAGGCCACAGTGTGGTAGTGAATAAAGTATATAAAGGTTGCCCGTTGAGGATTCAGGGGTATGAATTCTTGGCAGACTTAATTAAATTGCCCTTCTACGAGTTTGACGTGATTTTGAGTATGGACTGGTTGTCACATCATCAGGCAATAGTTGATTGCAAATTGAAGAGGATTTCTCTGAAAACTTCTGAGGGTAATGAGATTACTGTTATGGGTGAGAGGACAGATTTCCTGTCCAATGTTATATCAGCCACGGTTGCGAGAAAATTGATGAGAAAAGGCTGTGAAGCTTACTTAGCACACGTGGTTGATACTAGGCAAGCTAAGCAAAATCTGTGTAATATACCCATAGTAAAAGACTTCCCAGATGTATTTCCTGAAGAGTTGCCTGGTTTACCACCAGAAAGGGAAGTCGAGTTTGCTATTGAGGTAATGCCGAGTACAGCACCCATTTCTATTGCTCCTTATCGGATGGCACCCACTGAATTGAGGGAGTTGAAAACTCAGTTGCAAGAGTTGCTTGATAAGGGGTTCATATGCCCCAGTGTGTCACCATGGGGAGCTCCGTTGCTGTTTGTGAAAAAGAAGGATGAAACCTTGAGATTGTGTATTGATTACTGGCAGTTGAACAAAGTAATTGTGAAGAATAAATATTCATTGTCCAGAATTGACGATCTGTTTGATCAGTTGAAGGGAACCGGTGTATTTTCAAAAATTGATCTCAAATCATGGTATCATCAGTTGAGGGTAAAGGATGCAGATGTGTCAAAAACTGCATTCAGAACTCGGTATGGGCACTATGAATTTTTAGTGATGCCGTTTGGGTTAACAAATGCACCAGCAGCATTTATGGATCTTATGAACCGTATCTTCCATCCATACTTAGATCGGTTTGTAGTGGTCTTTATTGATGATATTCTAGTGTATTCCAAGACCAGGGAAGAACATGATGAACATTTGAGGATTGTTCTACAAACTCTGCGAGAAAAGAAGCTGTATGCTAAGTTATCTAAGTGTGACTTCTGGATGAGTGAGATCTCTTTTCTTAGACACATAGTATCAGCTGAGGGGATTAGAGTGGATCCCAAAAAGATAGAAGCAATGATGGAATGAAAGCCTCCCAGAAATACAATTGAGGGCAGAAGTTTCTTGGGGCTAGCTGGATACTACAGAAGATTTGTGAAGGGGTTTTCTCTTATAGCTGCTCCAATGACCAAGTTGTTGCACAAGAATGTGAAATTTGGCAGAAATGATAAGTGCCAAGCCAGTTTTGAAAGGCTGAAGGCTATGTTGACAGAAGCACCAGTGTTACCACAGCCAGTGTTGGGAAAAGACTTTGTGGTCTACAGTGATGCCTCACATAATGGGCTAGGGTGTGTATTGATGTAAGAGGGGAAAGTGGTCGCCTATGCTTCCAGGCAGTTAAGGCCACATGAACAGAACTACGCTACTCATGACTTGGAGTTAGCAGCAATTATCTTTGCACTGAAGATATGGAGGCATTATTTATATGGTGAAAAATGTTACATCTATACAGACCATAAGAGTCTAAAATATTTGCCAACCCAGAAGGAGCTCAATCTTAGACAGAGGCGATGGATTGAGTTCCTCAAGGACTATGATTATGTTATAGATTATCATCCTGGGAAGGCAAATGTAGTTGCTGATGCTTTGAGCAGGAAGTCCATCACAGCTTTAAGATCACTAAATGCCTGTCTGTCCTTAGCTCAAGATGGAGCTATTTTGGCTAAGTTACAAGTGAGGCCAACCCTGCTACAGCAGATACAAGATGGGCAGAGGGTAGATGAAAAACTAATGGCCATTATGGGAAAAATTCCTGAGAGGAAGGAAACTGAATATGAGGTGAAAGTAGATGGGTGTCTGTACTACAGAGGAAGAGTGTGTGTAACAGATGATGGGGAATTGAAAACTAGTATTCTGAAAGAAGCACACACTAGTGTTTATGCTATGCACCTGGGGAGCACAAAAATGTATAATGATTTGAAGCCTCATTATTGGTGGCCTGGTATAAAGAGGGATACAGCTGACTATGTGACTAAGTGTTTGACATGTCAGCAAGTTAAAGCAGAACATCAAGTTCCATCAAGATTGCTACAGCCTATAAGCATACCTGAATGGAAATGGGACCGGGTCACTATGGATTTTGTTAGTGGTCTACCTCTCACTCAAAGGAAGCATGATGCAGTATGGGTAATAGTGGATAGATTGACGAAGTCAGTACATTTTCTGCAAGTTAGGACTGACTACTCACTGGAGAAGCTAGCAAAATTGTATATCAGTGAGATAGTTAGACTACGTGGAATCTCACTTTCCATCATATCTGACCGAGACCCAAGATTTACATCGAGATTCTGAAAAAAGTTGCAAGAAGCCTTGGGCACACAACTCCATTTTAGCACGACTTTTCATCCCCAGACGGATGGACAGTTAGAATGAGTAATCCAGGTAAACCTAAGAACTAATTGAATTTTTATAGTTAATAAATTGAAATGATAGTAACAATGTGAATTATGTGATAGATCCTGGAAGATATGCTAAGGAGTTATGTCATTGAGTTTGAGGGGAGTTGGGATAGATACCTCCCAATCGGCACTGTGCATATAACAATAGCTACCAAGCTAGCATTCAAATGGCTCCGTATGAAGCACTGTATGGGAGGAAATGTAGAACCCCAATGTGTTGGACTGAATTGGGCGAAGATAAGTAGGCAGGACCAGACCTGGTGAAACAGACTGAGGAGAAAGTGAAGATAATCAAAGCTAACTTGAAGGTTGTCTCAGATAGACAGAAGTCTTATGCTGACCTGAAGAGAAAAGAGATAGAGTATGCAGTTGGTGATAAAGTGTTTCTCAAAGTCTCACCATGGAAGAAAGTACTGAGATTTGGAAAAAAGGGTAAGTTAAGCCCTAGGTTCATTGGCCCATATAAAGTCATTGAACGTGTGGGACCAGTGGCCTATCGGCTAGCTTTACCACCAGAACTGGATAAAATTCATAATGTATTCCATGTTTCCATGCTGAGAAGATATCGCTTAGACCCTTCACATGTCATTTCCATGGAAGAGATTGAAATCCAACCGGACTTGACATACACAAAAGAACCTATACAAATCCTAGCTCGGGAAGTGAAGGAACTGAGAAATAAACAAATTCCACTGGTGAAAGTGCTTTGGAGGCACCACAACACTGAAGAGGCAACTTGGGAAAGTGAAGAGATAATGAGGCAACAATTTACTCAACTGTTTGCATCAAGTAAATTTTGAGGATGAAATTTTTATTAGAGGGGAAGAGTTGTAACATTCTCATTTTAGCTAGTCCCATACAATTTACTGTTCTAGTGACCAGTGTCGGTCCGGACAGGTAGAACGTTCGGAAAAATATTTAAATTAAAGTAAGGAACCAAAAATTAACTCAAATATTAATAAGAAAAAAATTTAGGAAAAATTATAAAATAATTTTTGGGACTCCAGAGAAGGGTCATTGAAGTTCTTATGACATTATAATGCCAAAAAAATACTTAGAAAATTTTTTCAATTAGTACAGACAATTTTGGCCCGTTAAGCCAAACGAAGGGTATTTTGGTCATTTCGTCTTTAGAGATGATTTTTGGGTCAACTTGTCCAGTTAAATAAATAATTTATATAATATAAAATATGATTAAATGTTGTTAAAAATTTAATTGAAATTAATTGGACAAAAAAAGGATAAAAAAATGAAAGAAATTGAAATTATGACATCATAAGGATGTCATTAAAAGTCTACAACCCAATCAAATGTTGACACATGTCACCAAGGTATTTAAAAAGACGTAATTGGCAGAAAAAGAAAGAAAAAGAAGTCCAAAAATTCGTGAAGCTCCTCTCTTCTTCTTCTTCATGCCGCCCCCTTTGCCCTCCATAACCAAAGCTTTACCAAGCTTGATTTCTTGGGTTTTCATCCATTAAAACTTAAACTTCTCAACACAAAAACTTGCTCTTACACCTTGGTGATTCTTTTGGGAGCAAAAAGAAGAGGAAAACAAGAGCTTTAGCAAGTGGAAAAATCTCACTTCTTTGAGGTTTGTGACCTAACCATGAATTTTTCTTTAAATTCATGTTAAGGACTTTGAATGAGTGTAAATTAAAAAGAAAAAAAATTGTTGAATACCATTTGTATGTGAACCTTAGAGTTGTGGTAGCCATGGTTAGGGTTTGATTGTGTTGAGTTTAATGAAATTAAAAGACTATCATGGCTGCCCACAATATGTATTTACTAAGTGGATTGATGAAATGAAGTGAAAATGCATATGGGATAATGTTTGAGTTAGGGTTTGGGGTGGAAAAATGGGACTTTGACCATGTGATGATGGAAGTAAATTTTAATGGTCAATTAGTGACCATTTGGTTTGGTTTGAATTAAAATAAAGTGTGTTTAGTGATGAGATTTGGGTTTTGTGTGGCTGCCCTAGGTGACCTGCAGAATTGGACATGAGTCCAACAGGTTTGGGCAGCCATAACTTGAATTGTAGAGGTTCAATTGGTGCAAGACTAATTGAACATGAAACTAGACACATAATGACACAACTTTGGTGAAGAAACCATGCCCATAAAACCAAATCAAGTGGACCAAAAGTGTAACACCCTCCCTGTACCAACTCCGTACATTCTACTGTTTCGGTGACCAGTGTTGGTCTGGACAGCTAGAACGTCCGGAAAAATATTTAAACTAAAGTCGGGAATCATAATTAACTCAAATATTAATAAGAAGAATTTAGTAAAAATTTTTGAAATAAAACACAACCAAGTTAAACGAGCCGGTGCCCTAGCGATGGGTAACCAGAGGGAAGTTGCGGTTCTCGCAACGAGGAGCCCTAGACCCGGGGGAAAAATTATAAAATAATTTTTGGGACTCCAGAGAAGGGTTATTGAGGTTCCCATGGCATTAGAATGCCAAGAAAATACCTAGAAAAATTTTTCAATCGGTACAGACAATTTTGACCCGTTAAGCCAAACGGAGGGCATTTTGGTCATTTCGCCTTCAGAGGTGATTTTTGGCCGACTTGTTCAGTTGAGTAAATAATTAATATGACATAAAATATGAATAAACATTACTAGAAATTAAATTGAAATTGAGTAGTGATGAAAAGAAAAGAAAAATCAAAGAAAAGCTCATTTATGACATCTTGATGATGTCATTTAAAATTGCCAACCAATCACCATTAAGTAACCATTTGAGTAACTAATAAAAGAACTAAATAAAGACCAAGGAAGACCAAAAACCAGCTGCCTTCTCTTCAGCCAAAAATGTGAGTTTCTCTTCTTCCTCCCTCCATTGATGTTCAATCAAGCAAGCTTAATTTCCTACCTTGTTACACCACTAAACCCTAACCCCTTTCATTAAACCTTGACCATATCACTTGGGGAAGCTTTTGGCAGCCAAGAAGAAGAAGGAAAGTGAAGTTTTAGCTTGAAGAAATCTGCCCTACAAGAGGTTAAAGTGAGGTTAGTGCTATCCTTTCACTCTCACTCCTTTAATCCTTGTTAGAGCATCATTTTAAGTTAAGAAATTGTAAGAATTTGAAGTAAATTATATGTGTTAGGGCATCTTCAATTTTTGGCAGCCCTAAGGAAGGATGTGGTTGATTGTTTTAATGAATTTAGAATGGATAGAAATGATGTTTAAGGTATGAATATGCATGGATGTTGAATTAGTGTGCTAATTGAGGTTTATGGGTAATTTAAATTGGACATTAGGGTTTTGAGAAGTGAAACTTGGATTTAGCTTATGAAATTGTGAAAGAACATTATAAGGGTCAATTAGTGACCATTTTAGGTATGTTGACCATGAATTGGACTGAAAAATACTATAGCCAAGTGAATGTGTAGGCTGCCTTCTTAGTGCAGCAGAGTGACTGAAATTTCAGTCCACTTGCATAGCCATAACTTTGGCTGTGTAGGTCCAATTGATTTTTGGCCAATTGGACATGAAACTAGGCTTATAATGGCACATTTTTGCTGAAGAAACCATGCCCAAAAGACCAAAGCAAGAGGACCAAAACTTGGCCCCAATCCGGACACACTGCAATAGCCCCTGCAGAATTGACCAAATGAACAGTAACTGTTCATTTGGCCATAACTCACTGTAGATTTGGTAAATTGACCTGAAATTTTTACAGCAACAAGTTAAGACATAGAAAAACAACTTTCATGAAGAAACCTACCCCAAATTATGGCCAAAACCTAACCTAAATGGCAGTGGCAGTCACTGTTCATGTTACTGTACATATGGTAATTTCTGCAGAATGGAAATCCGGCCAGCTGTGGTTTTTGGACCATATCTGGAGCTACAAAACTCCAAATGGAGTGATTCAAAAAATGAAATTCAACTAGACAAAATAAGGAATAACTTTCATGTTTGCCATTTCTTCAAATTTCCACTGTAAAAGTTCCAAATGGAATAGTAAAGTTATGGTACAAAATCTGAAAAATCTGCTCCTTTTGTTTAATGCTTAGAAATGGTATTAATGCTCAATGCCAACAAGTTTTAAACACAAAATGTGGTATGTTGGGAGTGCCAAAACCAATGTACCTAATTTCTACCTAAAAGTCAACATTTTAGTTGACCATAGAGGTGAATAGTAACACCGAAACTTGAAATTCAAAGATTGAAGAATTTTAAAGTATCGAATGCCCTAGTATACCTAACAAGATTGGTTTGGATAGTTTGGCATGCCAATAGGGTTCAGTTAGCAGTACTGCACATGGCAATATGCCATTCCGTGATTTTATGGCTTTTAGCCATTTTGACATTATATTGAGACTTGGCCTCGTGCCTAATATTATTTACAGCTTGTTAGCTGTTCTGTTGCACACCGGGAGATGCATATGTGACCGATGGTGTGACGGCCCGAGGTATTAGATACCCAAAGGCCGCTTACCCGTTATCCATCCAATGCCTAGTGTAGGTTACTTGGGGCAACCAAATGAATAAAAGTGGACAAAGTAAATGATATACAAATACCAAACAAATAAAACGTACACATTCACTACACATTTAATTTCTTGCTATTTTCTTTTATTATATTATTGCACCACTAAGCATTATTGCTTAGCGTGTTGCTTTTGCCACGCGTAGGTACTGGAGATACAGATCGTGAGCCCAGTAGACCACAGACTGGGTGAGTCCATCCCGCAGCCGCACAGTGTCCGTGTCACCTCAACTTCTGCGGTGCATTGGTAGGACATTAGGTGTCATTTTGACATTTTGTAACTTAACTTTGTTTTTCTCCTATGTAATTAAACTTATGTAATGTATATTGATGTTTATGTAAATTATGAAAATTGTACTTGTGAATGGAAAAGTAAATGTTTACTTGTGATTTATATGTGATCATCACATGTGATGGATGATTGAGAACTGGAATTGAAATGTTGTTGAGATCTTAATATTGAGATTTTGCTGATAAATTGAAGTTGGGATTGTTTGGTAATTATTTGGAAGTGTTTTTAACAGTTCAAGAACTGCTTTCTCCATTTTTAGCCAGATCACTGAATTTTCTTTAAAATTTTGAACCTCAAATAAATAATAATTTTGATAAATGGCTTAAATAAAGTATATTTCACAAATTATATTCAAAAGCATGGTATAAAATAATTAAGGTATATTAGAGTGTGCCGGTACACCGTGTGGCATTACTTACTCGGGTATATTGTACACGAGTAAGGGGTGTCACATTTAGTGGTATCAGAGCGCGGTTTAGGCGTTTCTGGGCCTAGATTGAGTCCATACCATGCATTGCATTTGTAAGAGTCGAGGTGACACTAACTCAGATCTGTTTATCTTTCTTATTTTGAATAGGATATGGACCCTTCATCTCAGAGAGCCGTTGAGGAGGAAGTGGAGAGTCATGCTCCACCTGCAGCAGCTGAGACTGGGGGCATGAGAGAATCTGCTCCGCCAGTTCAAGCAGAGCTCGCCACTCCCTCCACAGCCATGTTTCAAAGAAATGGCTGACTTTTTAGACAAATGGCCGGGTAATGCCAAAGACCACCACCACCACCACCACCTCCACAGTAAATCACACTGGAAAGGCTAAGAAAGTTTGGGGCGTGGATTTCTATGGCAAGAGAGAAGATGACTCATTGCGGTAGAATTGGTTGAATGCAATGTGCAGAGTCCTAAAACAACTCCACCGCACTCGAGCAAAACCTCGAAGTCGCCATATCTTTGCCGCAAGATGATGCATATGAGTGGTGGGACACTGGTTCAGTGAAGTGCAGCTAAGTCAGAACTTGGGACTTCTTCCTCTCTGAATTCAAGAAGAAATATGTGGGTACTGTATACCTGGAAGAGAGAAGAAGAGAGTTTATTAACCTGAGGTAGAGACAGCTGTTAGTGGCCGAATATGAGAAGGAATTCATAAGATTGAGCCGCTATGGAAGGGAGGTAGTCCCTAATGAAGCTGAAAGGTGCAAGAGATTTGAAGAGGGACTAAATGACAACATCAAGATCCAGCTCACTGCCTTGGGAATCACTGCACTTACCAAGTTAGTGGAAGCCGCAATAAAGGTGGAAAAAGTGAGAATCGGTGAGCGCACTGTATGGGATAGACAGCAGAAGAGGGGCCCGGTCGTCTAGTTCAGCTCTTGCATTTGGGAAGAAGTTCAAGGGTCCTCCCGCAGCAGTTCAGCTCACCCATAGGGTCGTGGTCACCTCAGGGGCCCAGCCACGCTCACCCCTAGGAGAGGTCACCCACACCATCGCGGGCGCCTCTTGAGGATGGGGTTCAGGGGACCAGCCCCAGCATCTTCTGCGTGTCCACACTGTCAGAAATGGCATAAGGGGGAGTGTTGGAGAGTGACTGGTGCCTGCTTGAGGTGTGGGCAACAGAGCATCAGCTGAGGAACTGTCCACGCAGAACTACTATAGCTGCTCCAACACAAGCAGAAAGACCTGCTCCTGCACCACAGAGAGGTAGAAAATCTGGCAGATCTGACGCAGTGGGGGACCATCACGAGGCTCAGATCCGAGCCGCAGAGAGGCCGATAATGCACCACCCGCCAGAGTTATGCCCTGAGAGCTCAGGAGGAGCAAGATGCCCCGGACGTCATCAGGGGTATGTTCTTCCTCTACACTACACCTGTGCATGCATTGGTAGATCCAGGATCCACTCATTCCTACATTTGCATCAACTTACCCGTAGAAAGGGGGATACTAATAGGGGAGAGTGACCAAGACATTCTGGTCACTAATCCATTGGGTCACAGTGTAGTGGTGAACAAGGTATACAAGGGTTGCCCGTTAAGGATTCAGGGTATGAATTCTGGCGCACTGATTGAGTTGCCCTTCCACGAGTTTGACGTGATTTTGGGAATGGACTGGTTGTCACGTCATCAGGCAATAGTTGATTGCAAATTGAAGAGAATTTCTCTAAAAACTTCAGAGGGTAATGAGATCATAGTTGTGGGGGAAAGGACAGATTTCTTGTCCAATGTCATCTCAGCCACAGTTGCAAGAAGAATGATGAGAAAATGCTGTGAAGCCTACCTAGCACATGTGGTGGATACTAGGCAGGCTAAGCCAAACCTGAGTGACATACCCACAGTAAGAGACTTCTGCAGGTATTTCCTGAAGAGTTGCCTGGTTTGCCACCAGAAAGGGAAGTCGAATTTGCTATTGAGACACTGCCGGGTACAACACCCATTTCCATTGCTCCTTATAGGATGGCACCCACTGAATTGAGGGAGTTGAAAACTCAGTTGCAAGAGTTGCTTGATAAGGGGTTCATATGCCCCAGTGTGTCACCATGGGGAGCTCCAGTGCTGTTTGTGAAAAAGAAGGATGGGACTTTGAGGCTATGCATTGATTACCGGCAGTTGAATAAAGTGACGGTGAAGAACAAATATCCGTTGCCTAGAATTGATGATCTGTTTGATCAGTTGAAGGGAGCAGGAGTATTTTCTAAGATTGATCTCGCATCGTGGTATCATCAGTTGAGGGTGAAGGATGCAGATGTGCCAAAGACTGCATTCAGGACCCGGTATGGGCATTATGAGTTTCTGGTGATGCCCTTGGGCCTAACTAATGCACCAACGGCATTCATGGACCTTATGTACCGTATCTTCCATCCATACCTAGATCGGTTCGTAGTGGTCTTTATTGATGATATTTTGGTATATTCCAAGACCAGGGAAGAACATGATGAGCATTTGAGGATTGTTCTGCAAACCCTGAGAGAAAAGAAGCTGTATGCTAAGTTGTCCAAGTGGGACTTTTGGCTGAATGAGATTGCATTCCTTGGACACATAGTGTCAGCTGATGGGATTAGGGTGGATCCCAAGAAAATAGAAGCAGTGATGGAATGGAAGCCTCCCAGAAATACAACTGAGGTCAGAAGTTTCTTGGGGCTAGCTGGGTATTACAGAAGATTTGTGAAGGGATTTTCCCTAATAGCTGCTCCAATGACCAAGCTGTTACACAAGAATGTCAGATTTGACTGGAATGACAAGTGTCAGACCAGTTTTGAGAAGTTGAAGCCTATGTTGATAGAGGCACCAGTGTTAACATAGCCAGTGTCAGGAAAAGACTTCGTGGTCTACAGTGATGCCTCACATAATGGGTTAGGGTGTGTACTGATGCAAGAGGGGAAAGTGATCGCCTATGCTTTCAGACAGTTAAGGCCACATGAACAGAACTACCCTACCCATGATCTAGAGCTTGCAGCAATTATCTTCGCACTGAAGATATGGAGGCATTACTTGTATGGTGAAAAGTGCTATATTTACACAGACCACAAGAGCCTGAAATACTTGCCAACCCAGAAGGAGCTCAACCTTAGACAGAGGCGATGGATTGAGTTCTTGAAGGACTATGATTGTGTAATTGACTACCATCCTGGGAAGGCAAATGTAGTTGCAGATACTTTGAGCAGAAAATCCATGACAGCCTTGAGATCATTGAATGCCCGTCTATCTTTGGTTCGAGATGGAGCTATTTTGGCTGAGTTGCAAGTGAGGCCAAACCTGCTACAACAGATTTTAGATGGGCAAAAGGCAGATGAGAAGCTAAGGGCTGTTATGAGCAAAATCTCAGAAGAAAAAGCAACTGACTATGAGGTGAAAGTAGATGGGTGTCTGTATTACAAGGGAAGACTGTGTGTACCAGATAATGGGGAATTGAAGACCAGTATTCTAAAAGAGGCACACACCAGTGTATATGCTATGCAACCAGGAAGTACAAAGATGTACCATGATCTGAAGCTTCAGTATTGGTGGCCTGGTATGAAGAAAGACAGAGCTGACTATGTAACTAAATGCTTGACATGTCAGCAAGTCAAGGCAGAACATCAAGTTCCATCAGGTTTGCTACAACCTATACGCATACTTGAATGGAAATGGGATCGGGTCACCATGGATTTTGTAAGTGGTCTACCTCTCACCCGGAAGAAACATGATGCAGCATGGGTGATAGTTGATAGATTGACAAAGTCAGCACACTTTCTGCCAGTTAGGACTGACTACTCACTGGAGAAGTTAGCAGAATTGTATATCAGTGAGATAGTTAGACTACATGGAATTCCACTTTCCATCATATCTGATCGAGACCCAAGGTTTACATCGAGATTCTGGAAGAAGTTGCATGAGTCCTTAGGTACACAACTCCATTTCAGCACAGCTTTTCATCCTCAAACGGATGGGCAATCAGAAAGAGTAATCCAGGTAAACAATTGAAACCAATGAAATTGATACAAATATTGAATGGAAATGATAACAATAACATGAAATATATGTCAGGTCCTTGAGGATATGCTGAGGAGTTGTGTCATTGAGTTTGAGGGAAGTTGGAATAGATACCTCCCACTGGCAGAGTTTGCATACAACAATAGCTACCAAGCTAGCATTCAAATGGCCCCATATGAAGCACTGTATGGGAGAAAATGTAGAACTCCAGTGTGCTGGACTGAATTGGGCGAAGACAAACTGGTAGGGCCAGACTGGGAAACAGCCGAGCGAAGGTAAAATCAATCAAAGCCAACTTAAAGGTTGCCTCGCATGCATGTAAATCTTATGCTGACCTGAAGAGAAAAGAAATAGAATATGTGGTTGGCGACAAAGTGTTCCTCAAGGTGTCACCATGGAAGAAAGTGTTGAGGTTTGGAAGAAAAGGTAAGTTGAGCCCTAGGTTCATTGGCCCATATGAAGTCATTGAACGTGTGGGTCCAGTGGCCTATAGGCTAGCTTTACCACCAGAGCTGAACAAGATCTACAATGTGTTCCACGTGTCTATGCTCAGAAGATACCGCTCAGATCCTTCACATGTCATCTCCAGAGAAGAAATTGAAATACAGCTGGATTTGACATATGAAGAAGAACCTCTACAAATCCTAGCTCGGGAAGTAAAAGAGTTGAGGAACAAGCAGATTCCACTGGTGAAAGTGCTTTGGAGGCACCACAACACCGAGGAGGCAACTTGGGAAAGTGAAGAGACGATGAGGCAACAGTTCCCTCAACTATTTGCATCAGGTAAATTTCGAGGACGAAATTTAAATTAGAGGGGAAGAGTTGTAACACCCTCCCTGTACCAACTCAGTACATTCTACTGTTCCGGTGACCGGTGTCGGTTCGGACAGCTAGAACGTCCGGAAAAATATTTAAACTAAAGTCGGGAATCATAATTAACTCAAATATTAATAAGAAAAATTTAGTAAAAATTTTTGAAATAAAATACAACCAAGTTAAACGAGCTGGTGCCCTAGCGATGGGTAACCAGAGGGAAGTTGCGGTTCTCGCAACGAGGAGCCCTAGACCCAGGGGAAAAATTATAAAATAATTTTTGAGACTCCAGAGAAGGGTTATTGAGGTTCCCATGGCATTAGAATGCCAAGAAAATACCTAGAAAATTTTTTCAATTGGTACAGACAATTTTGACCCGTTAAGCCAAATGGAGGGCATTTTGGTCATTTCGCCTTCAGAGGTGATTTTTGGCCGACTTGTCCAGTTGAGTAAATAATTAATATGACATAAAATATGAATAAACATTACTAGAAATTAAATTGAAATTGAGTAGTGATGAAAAGAAAAGAAAAATCAAAGAAAAGCTCATTTATGACATCTTGATGATGTCATTTAAAATTGCCAACCAATCACCATTAAGTAACCATTTGAGTAACTAATAAAAGAACTAAATAAAGCCAAGGAAGACCAAAAACCAGCTACCTTCTCTTCAGCCAAAAACGTGAGTTTCTCTTCTTCCTCCCTCCATTGATGTTCAATCAAGCAAGCTTAATTTCCTACCTTGTTACACCACTAAACCCTAACCCCTTTCATTAAACCTTGACCATATCACTTGGGGAAGCTTTTGGCAGCCAAGAAGAAGAAGGAAAGTGAAGTTTTAGCTTGAAGAAATCTGCCCTACAAGAGGTTAAAGTGAGGTTAGTGCTATCCTTTCACTCTCACTCCTTTAATCCTTGTTAGAGCATCATTTTAAGTTAAGAAATTGTAAGAATTTGAAGTAAATTATATGTGTTAGGGCATCTTCAATTTTTGGCAGCCCTAAGGAAGGATGTGGTTGATTGTTTTAATGAATTTAGAATGGATAGAAATGATGTTTAAGTTATGAATATGCATGGATGTTGAATTAGTGTGCTAATTGAGGTTTATGGGTAATTTAAATTGGACATTAGGGTTTTGAGAAGTGAAACTTGGATTTAGCTTATGAAATTGTGAAAGAACATTATAAGGGTCAATTAGTGACCATTTTAGGTATGTTGACCATGAATTGGATAGAAAAATAGTAGAGCCAAGTGAATGTGTAGGCTGCCTTCTTAGTGCAGTAGAGTGACTGAAATTTCAGTCCACTTGCACAGCCATAACTTTGGCTGTGTAGGTCCAATTGATTTTTGGCCAATTGGACATGAAACTAGGCTTATAATGGCACATTTTTTCTGAAGAAACCATGCCCAAAAGACCAAAGCAAGAGGACCAAAACTTGGCCCCAATCCGGACACACTGCAACAGCCCCTACAGAATTGACCAAATGAATTTGGCCATAACTCACTGTAGATTTGGTCAATTGACCTGAAATTTTTACAACAACAAGTTAAGACATATACAAACAACTTTCATGAAGAAACCTACCCCAAATTATGGCCAGAACCTAACCTAAATGGCAGTGGCAGTCACTGTTCATGTTACTGTACATATGGTAATTTATGCAGAATGGAAATCCGGCCAGCTGTGGTTTTTGGACCATATCTGGAGCTACAAAACTCCAAATGGAGTGATTCAAAAAAGGAAATTCAACTAGACAAAATAAGGAATAACTTTCATGTCTGCCATTTCTTCAAATTTCCACTGTAACAGTTCCAAATGGAATAGTAAAGTTATGGTACAAAATCTGAAAAATCTGCTCCTTTTGTTTAATGCTTAGAAATGGTATTAACGCTCAATGCCAACAAGTTTTAAACACAAAATGTGGTATGTTGGGAGTGCCAAAACCAATGTACCTAATTTCTACCTAAAAGTCAATATTTTAGTTGACCATAGAGGTGAATAGTAAAACCGAAACTTGAAATTCAAAGATTAAAGAATTTTAAAGTATCGAATGCCCTAGTATACCTAACAAGATTGGTTTGGATAGTTTGGCATGCCAATAGGGTTCAGTTAGCAGTACTGCACATGGCAATATGCCATTCCGTGATTTTATGGCTTTTAGCCATTTTGACATTATATTGAGACTTGGCCTCGTGCCTAATATTATTTACAGCTTGTTAGCTGTTCTGTTGCACACCGGCAGATGCATATGTGACCGATGGTGTGACGGCCCGAAGTACTAGATACCCAGTGCCAGTTTACCCGTTATCCAGTCCAGTCGTCTAGTGTAGGTTACTTGGGGCAACCAAATGAATAAAAGTGGACAAAGTAAATGATATATAAATACCAAACAAATAAAACGTACACATTCACTACACATTTAATTTCTTGCTATTTTCTTTTATTATATTATTGCACCACTAAGCATTATTGCTTAGCGCATTGCTTTTGCCACGCGTAGGTACTGGAGATACAGATCATGAGCCCAGTAGACCACAGACTGGGTGAGTCCATCCTGCAGCCCTGCACAGTGTCCGTGTCACCTCAACTTCTGTGGTGCATTGGTAGGACATTAGGTGTCATTTTGACATTTTGTAACTTAACTTTGTTTTTCTCCTATGTAATTAAACTTGTGTAATGTATATTGATGTTTATGTAAATTATGAAAATTGTACTTGTGAATGGAAAAGTAAATGTTTACTTGTGATTTATATGTGATCATCACATGTGATGGATGATTGAGAACTGGAATTGAAATGTTGATGAGATCTTAATATTGAAATTTTGCTGATAAATTGAAGTTGGGATTGTTTGGTAATTATTTGGAAGTGTTTTTAACAGGTTCCGAAGAATTGTTTTCTCCATTTTTAGCCGGTACTCCGCCGAATTTTCTTTAAAATTTTCGGAACCTCAAATAAATAATAATTTTAATAAATGGCTTAAATAAAGTATATTTCACAAATTATATTCAAAAGCATGGTATAAAATAATTAAGGTATATTAGAGTGTGCCGGTACACCGTGTGGCATTACTTACTCGGGTATACTGTACACGGGTAAGGGGTGTCACAAAAAGCTTGCCTTAATCTGGGTGACCTGCAGTATGTTTCTGCAGAATAACCAAATGAACAGTGATCCATAACTCAATGTAGAAAGGTCCAATTGACCTGAAATTTTACCAGCAATAAGCTGAGATATAGACCAAGAACTTTCATGAAGGAACCTAACCCAAATTATGAGCAAAACCTATCCAACAAGTGAGTTGCAGTTACTATTCACTGCACTGTAGATATGGTCAGTCCAGAAAAATTTCAATCCGGCCAGTTGTGGTTTTTGGATAATAACTTGAGCTACAAAACTCCAAATAGAGTGATTCAAAAAAAGAAATTCAACTAGACAAAATAAGGAACAACTTTCATGTTGATCATTTTGCCAAATTCGCACTGCAAAAATGACCAATGGAATAGTAATGATGAAGTATGAAAACTGAAAATTCTGCTTAATTAACATTAAGCTTAGAAATGGTATTGGCAACCAATACCAACAAATTTAAAATGCAAAATGTGGTATGTTGGGAGTATTAAAACCAATGTATCTATTATCTATGCAAAAGTCAACATTTTGGTTGACTAATGAAGTGAATAGTAACACCAAAACTTGAAATTCAAAAATTGTAAAACTCAAAAGTGTAAAATGCCCTAGTATACCTAACAAGATTGATTTGGATAGCTTGGCATGCCAATAGGGTTTTGTTAGTAGTACTGCATATGCCTTCATGCCATTCTGTTGCACATCGGGAGACACAGTGTGACCGATGGTGTGATGGTCCGAGGTACTTAGTACCCAGTGCTAGTTTACCCATTTATCCAGTCCAGTCAACTAGTATGGGTTACTCGCGTAATGATAATAAACCTTATCAAATTTTAAGTGAATAATACTACAAATAATACCAGAAATTAAGTCTACCCAAGAATGAAATCATACATTCTGCATAATTATTTTATTTTATTTTATTTTATTTTATTTTATTTTATTTTATTTTATATTGTCACCACTAAGCAGAATTGCTTAGCGCGTCGCTTTTGCCACGCGCAGGTACTGAAGACCTAGCTGGTGAGCCCAGCAAACATCAGACCGGGTGAGCCTTCAGATTTGCATCCGGAGTCCCGAGTCACCTCACACCTGCAGTGCATATGGTAGGACATAGGATTTTGGGAGCATTTTGTATTTTGGTATTTTGTATTAGTTTTGGGTTGTAAATATAAACTCTTGTAATTATGTAATGATGTAAATATATGAAATTTTATGTTATTGAAATTTTCTGCATAATGTGTGTTGATAAATGAATTGTTGAGAAATATTTATGAATGAGCTTCTAGTGATGAAGTGAACAGAAAAGTTTTGAAAATAATGTTGTGATTTGAGTTTGAGATTTTGAGATTTACTTGAATGTGAATAATGGAGTTTGGATTTGGAAATTATATTAGAAGTGTTTTTAAACAGGTTCAGAAGAACTGTTTTTCCAATTTACAGCCGACACTCTGCTGGATTTTCTATAAAATTTACGGAAAAATTCAGATTTATCAAAATTGTAAATAAATGAATTAGAAAGGGATAAATTGTAAATAGAAACATAAATTGGTGTTCCGGCACACTGAGTGTCATAACTTGCTCGGCTACATTGTAGATGGGTAAGGGGTGTCACATACATAGTTATAATACTGCAGTTCTTTAACTTTAAAATGTAATATAAAATTCAATAAACTTTTAAATTTTACACAGTAAAATTTCTTACTTTCAATTATTAATTTTTCAGTTAGAAATTGATGTGAATAGTTCCCTTATACAAAGTGTAAAATTATTCTCTTTACGCATAAAAAATTATTCTATCTATAGAGAGAAGAAATATTCAATTTACATATAATTTGAGAGAGAAAAGAGAAATACTGATTAATCTTTATGTTTAAACTGTCTAGACCAACGTCTAACTGAAAAGTTAATAATTAAAAATTAAAAAAATTTTATTATATAAATTTTAAAAGTTTATAAAATTTTATATTATATTTTTAAATTAAATAATCATATCATTATAATTAAATAAATTTAAAAATAATTATTAAAATTTATCCCATATAAAAATGAAATTTTATGCTGGGAAAAGAAGTAAAACGTCAATTAAACTGTTTTTCAGAGCTATCAAATTTTTGAGCTATCAAATTAGGCTGCAAAAGCCACTGGCGTTTTCAGTGCATGCTGCAGTACGGCTACTCACTTGAGAAGAAATAGTTGGCCTTGAAGCACGGCTTGCTAAGAACAAGGATAATTAAATGTTGCCGCCATTATTGCCGCAATCTGTCACACCACTATTATTTTTTTCTCTATTCTGTGTATATATATAAATTATTGTGCTTTATTTATCTTTATTTATATAGTTAACACAAAAAAGTATGTATCCATATCAACTAAATATTTTAGTATAATATATATTATCAAAATATATTTAAATTGTATTATAATATAATTTAATTTTAAATTAAATAAAAAATATTTTATAGACAAATATTTTATTAAAATTAATAAAAATAATTTTTAAATTTATGAAAATTGATGTAAATAATTTATTTAAATTATTATTATAGGAAAATAAGTTTTTAAAGTGAATGTAAGAATAAATATAATAAGGTATATAGTGAAATTATAAAATTAAGATATTTGGTCAAGCTAACCTATCACTATTAAAATGAAAAGTTATTTTTTTTTTCAATTTATTTATTTATTGTTTCATAAGTTCTAAAAATATCCTAAACAAACAGATGAGCTTAATTTGGAGTCAGCACTTTAATTAAACTGAATGTCTAGGTCTAACTAAGATTAAAGTGGCCATTTTTTTTAATTATTATTATTATTATTATTAAAGTTATAATTTTAATATTATTAATGAAAACATTAAATATTATATATTATTAACAAAAATGATATAAATTATTTATATTATTAGTAAAATTAAAATTAATATTAATAATAACAATTATAGTTATTTAGATTAGTTTGATTACCATTTTATAGGCAACTAAAATGTTAACTAAAAGTGGAAAAATATTCATTAAATTATATTAAATTTAGAAGATAATTTAGTTATTATACTAAATTATATTGTACTGAAATGACAACCCAATATTTTCACACAAGGGAAACAAAAAGAAGAATAAGGAGGGCATGAAGAAGTAGAAGGGTATTGAATATGAAGTGCTAAAATGAAATAAGAGGAAGCAAGAAGGATTAAAAGGGAAAAAAAAATGAAAAAGAGAAGTACAGCAGCATGTAAATAATGAGCTACTGGAGAAGCTTCTGGCTAACAATATACAATAATGACGTTGTTATTCAAAATAAGTTGTAAATTAATTAATGGACCCCACAAAGTGTAATCACGGAGCTATCGTTTGTGCTAAAAATCAGTGGTCCAACTTAGACAAAATTTTAAATCTTATAGCTTTCTAATCAAGTAAAATATGAATTTGAATTCATTTGATCTGATAAAAAAATTCGTTCAAAAAAACTAAGGCTATCTTTTACAATAAAATAAGCTTAATTAACATTAAATAATTAAGTTAATTCAATGTCGATATCATATTTTGGCCGATCACCGAAATCAATAAACTTTAAAAAATGACCCTCAATTGACATTCCTTAGTTACAAGTAACCTAATTGGGAAATAAACCGATCCCGCATCTAGTCAAAAGTTTTCTTATCTTCAAACAAAGAAGATCACACCAATATCAGGTCCCCACGCCATTCAATCACATTTCCGATCTCTCAACAAAGGAAATCAAATTAATATCAGGTCTCCGTGCCATCCAATCTTATTTCCGATCTCTCCTTTATAAATATTGTAGAAAATTGTTTAATAAAGTTAAGGTTGCAGTCCAACTTAATGGTGTTTTCGAGCTTAGGAAGTTAAATCAAGTTTCCAATTCTGATGATCTAAAGTTCTACCCGGTGTTTGGATCCGCCTTAGGCCAATCTTATGCTTACAATGTTTCTCCGATCTCTTATACTTAGATTAATAATGGTTTTAAGTTAGATGTTCTAATATGTTCAAACAATTAAGTACTCATACAATTTGGACATTTGCCAATCTTAACAAGAAATTGAGCAAAAAGACTTCATTTCATTCCAAGGTAAACGTTTACAAGTCATTCGGCTGGAGGATCTCCCTTAGCCTGATCTCTCGGTACAGTTCGCTATTCCTCCTCGCTCTCCTCTTCGTCTTGAGGAGCCAGGTCCACCATCCAAGAGAAGTATTCCTCAGGATAATGCCTCCTGAGCTCAGCCAAAAGGTCGTTGTGGGCATTCACATAAGCACTAGCTTCCCTCGTCACAAGGCCTTCTTCTTTTACTCTGAGTTTTTTAGTGAGGCGGGCGACGTCAGCAGTTCGGAGCGCCCGAGCCTCTCCGAGTTCATGAGCCTGTTCGGCCAATTTATCCACGTAGGACTTCATCTGACCTTCGAGTTTGGCAATATAATCTTGGGCGGACAAAAGTTGAGCTTGGGCAGAGGATGCATCCTTAACGGCCTTTAGAATTTCCTGCCTCAGAAGATGAGCTTTTTCCCTAATTATATGTTAGTTCACCAAGCTCTCTATGCTCTAACTCATCATCTGGGCCAGGAGATCGTCAATACTACCTGAGGTCAGCCTGTTCCGGTCCTCCTAGAGGCATATGGTAGCACCCAGAACTTTGGCCAAGCCCGGATTCTCTCAAACGGATCGATTCTTCTCCAGAGAATGAATGAGGACTTGGGCACCACGAGAAAGGGTCCTCACAGCAGGTTGGGAAGGTCCCCCTTCCGCACTCGAAGGAACAGGTGGAGGTGGTGGCTCTTCTTGTCGAGGGGGAGAATGAGCTACCTCTACTTTAGGAACCGGTTGTACCGGAGGTCGGGACGAGTCTCCTGGGCATTTGTGATGCCGCAGTGATCTTCATTTCCCGCACCTTTCTGGAGATCTCCCTCTTCCACTTACGGCTCTCCTTGGAAGCCTCGTCGCCCACCATACCTGCACAAAGAAAAGTCAGTGAGTTCGCTAAGGTTCAGAGATCAGAGATGGGGAAGGTACCAGGGCCAAGGTCAGAGAGCTGGAGCACGCATCCTTCATCGGTGATCAACCACATCATCCAATGTTTCAGCTCAGCCATCACCGCATATAAGCAAGAGATCTTCTGGGTGGCCGCCATATCCTTAAGTTCCATCACCATGACACCCTCGTCCCTACTCAGGGCGACATGCTTCGGAATTAGCGGAACCAGATATTGCCTGCTACGGGGGAAACCCTCGAAACTGTTCGGAATCTTGTTCCTTAGCATGAAGAAGCGATTTTTCCAATTCTTCAGTGAAGAGGGAAGGTCGGTAAAAAGCCCACAGTGCTGTTTTGCTTGGAAGAACCAGTACTCGTTGTCCTTTCGGCGAGGAAGCCTATGCAGCTCGATAAACACCTTCGCTGTAGGATCGAGCTTCTTGGCCCGGCACAAGCCTCTGAAAGCCACCAGGATCCGTCACGAGTTCGGATGCACTTGGGCTACCTATACTTGGTGAAATTTCAAGACGTCCTTGAAGAAGTCATCAAGGGGAAACCGAAGCCCGGCTTTTAATTGCTCTTCGTACAGCATGATCGCATCATTTTCATCGAAAAAGTGATTGGCTTTATGATCGCCATGGCATTTGATAAGCTCGAAGGAGTTGGTCCGAAGGTTGTACTCTTGACTAATCAACTGCAGATCGATTTCTTGGAGGATTGATGGTAGCTCATCCACGGGAAGATTTTCTCTCCCAAAGGAATGTGTTCGTCTTGATTGTGCCGCTTGACCATGGGCTGAAGCAGAGGTCGTAGGAGGCTCAGGTCGCCCACTCGACCTAATCACCTCGACTTCTTCTGATGACCATGAGACATGGACCGAAGGGGGGCTCGCCGCTCTCTGACCCTCAGCGCCTCTCATTTTCAAAAAAAATAAAAAGGCTTAAGTAAGAGAAGGATTAAAGTCCTTACCAGAGTGTGATCGGTGCTAGAAAAACTTGAAGAAATAAGAGCAAGCTGAAATAACGAGCAGTGTACTGAAAATGGCATAGGGAAGCAACTGAGGAACCCCCCCTCCTATTTATACCCATGTGAGCATTCAATGCTCATAGAGTCCCAGGCGGTGCATCGGTTAGCAGAATTTGCCCGCTTTTCTAGGAAGGTTTCAGAAACACAATAAATAAAATAAGAAGAGATCGGCTGGCCAAGGTCGTCGGATTAAGGCGGATGTTCAGAGTTACAGATCGGCTAAGGGTGATTCAGGTAGGAACTAGATCGGATATGCATATTAAAGATTGAAAAATAACCAATGTAATAATTAAATGATAACTGTTAAATAAAATTTCATTTCATTTCCAAAAGGTCAGATTACATCATTTGGGCGATCTCAAGAGATCAGATTACATCATTAAGGACCTTTAAAGGTCAGATTACATCATTTTGGCGATCTCTAAAGATTGGCATTACATCCTACCTAGTAAGGACCTATGTCTAAGCCTAGTCTTGTGGCTGAATCAAAAAATGTATTTGATCAGAAAGGCAACCATAGGCACCGGATAGATGTGCAGCTCAGATGGAGTGACTATGACTCTCATGATGATGAGGAGTCATCGTCGATGTCATCGACCAGAACCGAGCTGCAGTCGGGATGCCTGATGTGGTGTGTGACACCCCTCACCCGTCTATAGTGTAGACAAGCAAGATATGCCACGCAGTGTATCGGAACACCCTATTTTAATTTAATCATTTTTTTTCCTAATTTATTATTATTATTTTTATTTTTTTATTCATAGTTATGAAGTAAAATTTATGAAATATAATTCATTTAATTCATTTATTGAAATTATAATTTATTTGAGGTTCTGAAAATTTTATAGAAAATCCGACAGAGTACCAGCTAAAAGTAGATAAAACAGTTCTTCGGAACCTGTGAAAAACACTTCCAAAATTTTCAATCAATTCCAAACTCCATTTCATCATCAAAGTCTCAATATTTTTCAACAACATTTCCATTTCTCAATCATTCATTTCTCATGGTATTCATATACAAGCAATAAATAAATACTCAATTTTCCATTCATAAACACAATTTCCACTATTTACATTAACATCAAAATACATTACATAAGTCTCAATTACACAAGAGAAAATAAAAGTTAGTTACAAAATACCAAAATGAAACCTAGTGTCCTACCAATGCACTGAAGATGGTGAGGTGACACAGATACTATGTAGAGCTGCAGGAGGTCTCACCCAGTCTGTGGTCTACTAAGCTCTCGGTCAGTATCTCCAGAACCTACGCGTGGCAAAAGCAACGCGCTAAGAAATAATGCTTAGTGGTGCCAATAATAAAATAAAAGAAATAACATAAAATAAATATTCAGTGAATGTATTGATGTCTCATTGCAAATAAATTTTCGATGAGTATTTGTAGTCTTACTTATTTTGTACTTGTTATATTCATTATTTCATTAAATTTATCCACTTTCATTTTTGATTACCCAAGTAACCTATACTGGATGACTAGACTAGATAAATGGGTAAACTGGTACTGGGTATCAAGTACCTCGGGCCGTCACACCATCGGTCACATATGTGTCTCTCGGTGTGCAATAGAACAGCTAATAAGCTGTAATAACATTAGGCACAAGGCCAAGTATCAACATAATGTCAGAATGGCTAAAAGCCATGAAATCACAGAATGACATAATGCCATGTGCAGTACTGCTAACTGAACCCTATTGGCATGCCAAGCTATCCAAACCAATCTTGTTAGGTATACTAGGGCATTTCACACTTTTAAGTTTCACAATTTTTGGAATTTAAGTTTTAGTGTTACTATTCCATTCATTGGTCAACAAAAATGTTGACTTTTGCATAGGTAATAGGTACATTGGTTTTAATATCATCAACATACCATATTTTGCATTCAAAATTTGTTGGTATTAGTTGCCAATACCATTTCTAAGCTTAATGTTAGTTGGGCAGAATTTTCACTTTTTATGCCTTGTTTTTACTGTTCCATTGGTCAATTTTGTAGTGGGAATTTGGCAAACTGATCAACATGAAAGTTGTTCCTTATTTTGTCTGGTTGCATTTCCTTTTTTGAATCACTCCATTTGAAGTTTTGTAGCTCAAGTTATGGTCCAAAAACCACAACTGGCTAGATTGAAATTTTTCTGGACTGACCATATCTACGGTCACGATGAGCGATCGCAACTCATTTGTTGGATAGGTTCTGGTCATAATTTGGGTTAGGTTTCTTCATGAAAGTTGTTGTTCTATATCTCAGCTTATTTCTGGTAAAACTTTAGGTCAATTGGACCATTCTACACTGAGTTATGGCCAAATGACCAAATACTATTCATTTGGTCATTCTGCAGAAACAGACTGCAGGTCACCCGGATTACGACAAGCTTTTGGTCCACTTGGTTTCGTTTTATGGGCATGGTTTCTTCACCAAAGTTGTGCCATTATGTGTCTAATTTCATGTCCAATTGACCTTGTACCAATTGAACCTGTAAAATTCAAGTTATGGCTGCCCAAACCTGCTGGACTCATGTCCAATTCTGTAGGTCACCATGGGCAGCCACACCAACTGCAATTCCCACTAATCAAACCACCTCATTTCTTATTTACACATAACCAAATGGTCACTAATTGACCATTAAAACTCACTTTCATCATTACATGATCAAAGTCTCCATTTCATGCTCAAACCCTAACTCCAATTTCCAATTCATGGCATACACACACCAAACTCATACCAAATCACTTTATCCATCATCTATACTCATCAATAACATAATTAAGCGACTTAATTTCATCAAAAACCAACAATCCTTAAACTTTCTCATGGCTGAAAAATTTAGAGATTTCATTTACTCAAGTTTTTCTTTTAATTTCACACAATTTCTACTTGATTTAGCATGCTTACAAGATTAAAGAAAGAAAAGAAATTGTTTAGTGCACTAACCTTTTTGAGCTTCACTTAACCTTGATTAAACCTCCCTAATCTCTTCTTCTTTGGCTGTCAATAGCTTTTTCTAGGTGAAAGATCAAATTTTTGTGAAGGGACTTGGCAATTTGGTGAACAAATGGAGAGGAAATTCAAGCTTTTAAGCTTGAAAATGGTGGAATCTCTTTTCTCTCTCTCTCTCTCTCTCTCTCTCTCTCTCTCTCTCTCTCAACGTTTTTGGCTGCCCAAAGGTTGAAGATGCAGATTAGTTTTTCAATTTTTTGGTCTCTTTTATCTCTTTTAATGAGTTTAACAAATTGTGATTGGTGGAGGAAATTTAAATGACATCATATGATGTCATAATTAAGTATTTTCTTTCATTTTCTTTTCTTCTTTTTCAACTCATTTTCAATTCAATTTTTAGAAATATTTATTCACATTTTATATTATAATAATTATTTACTTAACTGGACAAGTCAGCCAAAAATCATCTCTGAAGGCGAAATGACCAAAATGCCCTCCGTTTGGCTTAACGGGCCAAAATTGTCTGTACCGATTGAAAATTTTTTCTAATTATTTTATTGGCATTCTAATGCCATAGAAACCTCAATGACCCTTCTCTGGAGTCTCAAAGATTATTTTATGAATTTTCCCCCAGGTCTAGGGCTCCTAGTTGCGAGAACCGCAACTTCCTACTAGGTTACCCATCGCTTAGGCACCGGCTCATTTAACTTGGTTGTATTTTATTTCTAAAATTTTTTCTAAATTTTTCTTATTAATATTTGAGTTAATTATGGTTCCTTACTTTAGTTTAAATATTTTTCCAGACGTTCTAGTTGTCCGGACTGACACCGATCACCGGAACAGTAGAATATACGGAATTGCTACAGGGAGGGTGTTACATGGTGAGGAGCCAAATGAACTTCAAAAGGCGGTCACCGATGTTAAGAGGGAAATTAGCAGTCTTCTTGCCAAAAATCGATTCATCGATTATATCGGTAGATCGACCTGAGATCGGTATGATCGATATTTTCAATCTTGACCGGTAAATTAGTCCAATTTTCTCATTGTCATCAGATGTGGTTATCATGATTTTTCGATCACTGGGGTCATAAATTTTCAATCGAGGAGCAAAGAGAATAGTCAGAAAAAGATCAAAAGTGGTCACCATGGCCAGAATGTTACCGGAGAAACTAGAATAGAAGAAGAGAGAAATGGAAAGAGGAGAAATGGAATGTGGGAGAAATTCCCCGCTGAGGCATATATATAGGGGGTCTGGGCATTTATTACTAGTGGAAATCGAAGCGGATGCATTGGTAATCGAAGGATTAAATGCTTTGACTGATTCTGGAATGGGAGAGATTGGGAGAGGGGCCCGGTATGAGAGATCGGAAAAGGGTCATAATAGAGAGATCGGAAGGAGCAGAGATCGGAGAGCACGAAGAGGATAAAATGACTTCTGATAATCAGTGCCAAGTTAGTTAAAGCTTTACTGGCGAATCAAATCTTCACCGTATGCCTCATCTGCAGAAAAACCCGCCTAGCTGACAGACGCCAAAACAGTTGTGATAGTCTTGTACATCTCAATCTCCACCGTTGATCATATTTATAAGGACGAACCCGAAACCCTTGGATCGAAAGCAGACGATAGGTTCGGTGCTTTCCATTCCCAGCCTTCGGATCCATCTTGTAAGGCAAAACCCTCAGTCGTTGGATTAAAAGAAGAAAAGGACAAATATCCTGAATGAAATCTCAACCCTCCATCTTGATTCTCTTTAATTCTCAGACATTGGATTATGTCCTTTTTAATCTAAACCCTTCGCCTCCCCTGATGAGATCCTGACCCATCATTGGGGGCACCCGTTCCCTATAAATACCTGCATGCAATACTGTAGAGCGGACGGACGAAAAAAAGTGGTGATTATAGTGGAAAGGCTTTGAAACTTGATTCAATCTTGCTACTTTGCTATTTTAAGCTTTCAAAAATAGAGAAACTTCAAAAACTAGTTTACTAAAGTATCTCCACTGAAGGAGTGTTGGACGCTGAAACTCTTAATTTTCAGTTTGTTCACTACTCTGTGATACCATTTCTCAGTTTCAGTTTCATCTTCATCATCTTAATATCAATATTTTATTCTCCAAGCTTAATCTTATTCCAACCCGATTACTGTCACTTCAGCTCAACTGCATTCTAACTTGATATTTGTTATTTCAAAGCAAGCATTAGTCCCAAGACTATTAGCTCGTAGCTCTACAATATTTGTGGTTCCACAGTTAGTTCAATAGACTCAATCCCCCACAGGTAAGTGTCCAGACCATTGCTTTATCGAATGCTTGCTTTTTATTTTCTTTGTTTTCATGCTCGTAATTTTCATTAAGTTCAGTTATGCTAAAGAGCCCCACGTAGATAGTTATTCTCTTGAGTTTACCTTTTATTCATCAGTTCATGTTATTTATTTGTTCTTAGCCTTTATTACCTTCAAATATAGGTGTTCTGGTTACGGATAACGCGTAAGTAGTATAATAAAATGTTGGTAGTTGTATCTTAACATGAGAGTTTCTTTGAACAAATAAAAATAATGAAAGTTCGGATAATAAATCGGAGGAAAAAGTTATGAAGTCGAACTACTAAATAAGCTTAGGAGATGACCGGGTATAGTGGGGATCGAGGTAAGATCGGATCCCAGATTAGTAAACGAAAGAGATTGGATATTGTCTGCCAAAGAATATTGGTAAGGCGATCACAAAGGAGATCGACAAAAACTCAATCTGGTATCCCCTCCCTAGTCATAAGGCCTCAATGGGTTAAGAGAAGCCTCACTCGGGTTCACTGGCGTCTTTAGGCGCCAGAACCCTTAATATAAGGTTCTAACGATATACGATCGTAACAAATATTTTAAGAGGTCAGGGGAGAGTTCTTACTCAATTCTCGTTCAAACAAAAAACACAGGAGATCGGAGGAGAGTTCTTATCCGAGATCCTTCATTAAAAACCTAAATTAAATACTTGAAGAGATCGGAGGAGAGTTCTTATCCGATTCTCAACCAAATCTTAATAAATATGTGGAGATCGGAGGAGAGTTCTTATCCGAGATTCCTCACGCTAAATTACATACTTAAAGAGATTGGAGAAGAGTTCTTATCCGATTCTCAACCAAAAACTTTAAAAAATATGTGGAGATTGGAAGAGAGTTCTTATCCGAGATCCCTCTTTAGAATCTTAAACCGAATACTTTAAGAGATCGGTGGGAGAGTTCTTACCTGACCCTCATTCAAGCAAAACACAGGAGATCGGAGGAGAGATCCTTCATCAAATTTTAAACCACACACCCTAAGAGATCGGGGGAGAGTTCTTATCTGATTCTCACCTAAGCTAAAACGAAAAATCGGAGGAGAGTTCTTATCCGAAATCTCCCAACCCTTAATATATCTAGAGATCGGGAGAAATTTCCTGCCCGAGCTCTCTCAACAAAATTCAAACTAAATAACATGACCCTAACACACAAGACAAATTCACTCAAACACTTACTCACCAAAGGGCCATCTCACGAACTTGTGTTCCTGGGCAACCCAAAATAAGTGAAATATCAAACATTCCTTTATTTTGCACAAAGGATTAACATTATCATTCCAATCCCCTAATTACCCTTTTAATTCATGAAAGAGCATAAGATTAGATTTGTTTACCCTCATTGAGGGACTAGGCGGGGTGCCTAACACCTTCCCTGCCCGTATATGGACCCCGAACCTAGAATCTCTGTTTTCGAAGTGGTTTCATTTAAATTTATTTTCGTGAATAGTTTTCTTTAATTTCCCTTAAAACTAAAGTGGCGACTCCTCACTCTTTCCCACTTCGGTGAGTTCGTCCAAGCGACCGCAAAATGCCATTGCGACAGCTTGGCGACTCCACTGGGGATTTGGTTTAACTTATCGTTTAGAGGTCTAAGAATATATCTAGTTTGATGCTCTTATGAATTGAAATCATAATTAGGGGGAGGTTTTCATTCGCAAAATTCAAAATTCTTGATATATTAAATTGTTATTATTCTAACCATTTTTGCTTGTCTTATTCCACACAGCAACTCTCGTCAAAACAAAAATGCAAAAAAAAAAAAGAAAACTGTCCCCCTCATGAAGGGAAGAGGTAAATATGTCCCTTCACACACTGAGTACTTATACAATGTCCTCACACACTTCAGCCCTATACCTGGGCTTTTTTTTCACCCTTTAGGAAGTAGGAGGGAGTCATGTAGCGATACCCGTGGGTTTTACCCCGTTAGTATCCGTGAAGGCTTCTGCTTAGATTGAAACTCGTTTTATTTACTGTGATACCCGTGGAAGTCTCCCGTTAGTATCATGGTGATGGAATTCCTGTACAACCAACACAAGGAGATTTCTCCCCGTTAGTTCATATTTATGATGTCAATGTACTATATGTATCAAACATTCGAGCAATTGTACTTATCAAAAAAATATTTCAAATTCACAGTTCAAAATTTACTTTAAAAACTAGCTCTAATACCACTAAAATATGTCACACCCTACTCCTCGTAAGATGTAACATGCTCCCGTAGTACACCTAATGAATTACCGTACTTCGCCTACCAATAACCCATGAAATATACTACAAGGGATTTTAAAACAATTTTCGTTCATTTTTAAATTGGTGGGTAAAATTTTTTTCAGATATTAAAAAAAACCTTTATTTAATGTCCAAACATAAAATAAATTTTTAGATATTTAAAATCTCCGTAATTTTTATAAAAATTTCGACAGAGTGTCATCTGTATTTTGAGAAAACAGTTCTTCAAAACCTGAAAATAAAGACACTCCCAATATATTTTTTAATCACAACTCCATTATTCAATCTCATTTCACTATCAGCACAAGCAACTCAGTACACCGTTTAAATTGAATCAAACATTGAAACACTTCATTAAGGTAACAAAATTAATATTTACATTCATGGGATCATTAAAAATTTAGTAGTGCAAAACTTTATAAATACATAAAATCTCAAGATAAGCTTACAATAATTTGTATTTGATTACAATCCAAAAATATATTACAAAAGAGTTGGTACAACTACTCAAAGGAAATTTCATACATATAATTACAGAATTACATCAAAATCTAAAGTACAAGGGTATACCTATGATATACCCGAAGATAGTCTCACTATGTCTTTCAGTAATCTTGCTCAGCTGCTTTATATTTTTTTTCACTTGTGACAGCATATAAAGTTATCGCTGAGTGGTGAACTCAGTGGTGCACAAACTAATAATTTAAAACTTAATTGTCACACCCTACCCCTCTGTAAGGTATAACATGATCCCGTAGTATACCTAATGAATTACCAACTTCGCCTACTGATAATCCATTAAATATACTACAAGGGATTTTCAAAACTTTTCTTACTTTTTTTACAGTGGTGAGCACTATTTATAGGTGTTAAAAACCTTTTTGAACTGAAGTGAATTAGCTAACACATTTAGACTATTAGTGATTTCTGTAAAAATTTTGGCAGAGTGCCCTCTGTAATTTGGATAAAACAGTTCTTCAAAAACCTGTAGAAGGCACTTCAATATTTTTCTCAATCTCAAACTCCAACATAATTCAACACAAATCCACAATAATTTTTCAAAGACTGAGATACAAGAAATATAATACAATTTTTACAAGTCAAAATAACTCATAATTTATTTTACAACCTTAATGTACAATTTTAATTTACAACTGCTCAAAACCAAGAACAATATGTACATACAGTGGTCATACATTACAGTACAAAATGCAAAATGTGGTATACTCGTTATACTCGATAATCTCTCGCTGGATGTATTAGCAGCCTAGTCTACTGCCCTGTCCGTCTGTCTACCTGCTACAGCAATGAAAAGCTATTGCTGAGACAATGTCTCAGTGGTGCACAACATTAACCAAATACAACTTTGAATCACGAATCATAAATCATATAAATAGTGGATACTTAAAACCATAGTTAAATTCAAGACAATAAATGTCACAAGGAATTTAAACTCTATTTCGCAATATCATAATAAATCTCAATAATCAAAACATAGTTAAATTCAAAACACAGTGAATGTCAATAAGAATTTAAACTCCATTTCACAATTTCACAATATATATCAATAAATCACACACAGCTTAATCATGTTCCAAAGTTTAATTCGTCCCAAAAGCCGATGGCTAATGAGGTATTCAATTCGTCCCAAAAGTCGATGACTAATGAGGAATAACATAGCTAGCTAGCAAAAATATGAGTACTCATTCTATTCGTCCTCAACAGGCACACACCTCAACACTTCAGCCAGAGAGGGAATTCAATTTGTCCCACTAGACAAGCTAGTGAGGAATACAATCAATATACATGATAGATGTGGTTTCAAACCATTTCCAATGCTTTTTAATCAATAAGTATCCATTAATATCATTCAAATAATTTTTCACAGTTTCAAACCATTTACAATGTTTTTCAAGCAATAAGTATCCATTCAAACACATTTCCACAATTTAAAATAATAATGTACAAATAGTCATAATTCATTTCAATTGAAAAATTCAAAAGAAATAGCTGTGGTGCACAAACCTCTGATAACTGTCTCCTGGTCTTGACTCAGTGTTTCCTTCCCTTTTCCTGAGTCTTTGCTAACAGAGAAACACAATTTGAAGTGTTTCAGTATTCATTTAAACTGTCTCTAACGATAATGCTCGATAATTAATTTACTGAATTCTATTATTTCCTTAGTCAATCTAATATGTTGACCCTAAATGCATTCTAGGTAAATTAGGTTTTAATGTTACTAATTTGTCACATTCAATAGTCTTTTAGGGTTGGTACACGTTACCAAATTCATTTCCTTGTATATTGCATTTTCTTGCAATTTGCTGGATTCCGGGATACTAGTTTGACCTAGCCGAACGACCTAGTTCCCTCAGTTTTCGGGTTTCAGTCAAAACTACAAACTTGTAGATCTATGTCTTATTGCATGCGGGGAAAAATTTCAGGTCATTCTGAGTTATGTAGACCAAGTTATGGTCATTTTATTATTGCTGGTCAAATTGTACCAAAATTGGTCATTTTAGGTCAATTTTGGTTCGGCCAGTTTTTGGACCCGAACTTGTGCAAGATTTTTGACTTGCTTATAGTCATTTCTAGGCTTTTGTGTCTTCATAAGACTTGTAGATATGGGTCTTAACTATTCATGGTCAAAATTTCAGGTCAATTGGACCTGTTTTGAGTGAGTTATGGTCTAAACACTAACTGCTGCCCAAATTGTCAATTTTCAGGCCTTATTTGCACTTAATCCGGATTTGGTCAATTTTCAAGCTACATTGCAGGCAGAATTTTGGCAAGATTCCTTCATGAAACTTGGCACATTTTGTGTCTAGTCTCATCTCCAATTGGTCTCATACCAATTAGAGCCACACACTTAAAGTTCTAGACCCAAAACACAAACTGCCTTATTGCATTTCTTTCATACACATCAAGGATCACTTTTAACACTTACCAAATTCAACATTCAAGCCAATTCTGATTGTACCATAACCTAAACATAATTCACAACATTTTATAGGTCATTTTGGCAGCTTACAATTACATTCAATGTGCACCATTTAGTACAGAATTTTTCAAACCCAATTTACAACAATTCAATCACCTAACCATAACACTTTTACATGTCCAACTTCACACCATCACACACATACCCAAACTGCCATAATAACCAACACAATTCAACATTAATATTCTATAATCCAAACATGAAATAACATCCTTATGGTTCACTAAACCAGACTGCCATTTCATGCATTACATTCCCATAATTTCCAAGCATTCAAATTTCAATACACATTCACATATACTAAGTATACATCACCCAAATAATTTCCTACACAATATATATTTAATCAATCCTTTAATTCACCATTTACAAGCAAAAATAAACTATCTTTAAGGTGTTTCCATGGCTGCCAAAAGTACACTTCCCCCTTTAAACATCAAACCTCAAAAATTTCTTCATAAATCAAACACCCATAACATCCTTATAAACTTTAACAAAACAACAATAAAAAATACAAACTTACCTATTGATGAGGCTTGTTAAATCTTCACCAAACTCCCTTGAAATTAGTATCTACTTCTTCCTTGTGAGGTGGGGATCAAGATTAGTGAAGCAACTTTTGTGTTTGGAGGTGGAATGGAGGAGGTTATGAAGCTCTCTCAAGTTTCGGCTATGGAGGTTTGGATGGGTTTCATTTCGGCAATGGTGGTTTTGAAAGGTTGAAGATGAAGTGTGAGTGGAAGTGACCTACCCACTTAGTGTTTATTTAATCTCCATAGTGCTCCACTCACCCATTTTTAATTATATTATATGTTTAAGTGCTAATTACTCAAATTATATTCCACTTTTGGCTATTTACATTAGGTACCCCTAATTTAATTTTTCATGACATTTTACAAATATAATATCATGTATTTTCAATGGACATTTAGGTCAAAAGACAACTCGGGATGTCAAATGACCACAACGCCCCTGTTAGGGTTGCATTCCCGATTTTTCGGTAACACCGAGTTTTGTCTGTTTTTCGATTTCTCACTTTTCTTTGTACTAATTATTTAATTTTCATTTAATATTTCTAATGGTATTTATACTTCAATAGGTGTCTATTTAAGTCCTAAAAATATTTTCCAGGGTTCCTCGCGGTCCAGGGCTAGTCAACGGTTCACGCCGTGACTTCTCGGTGCGGTCACCCATCGCTAGGGTTTTCGACTCGCTTAACTTGGTTACACTTCTTTGCTATTATTTTTCCTTTGTTTTTCTTGTATTTTCTTTTCTTGTATTTCATTATTTTATGTCTCCTCACTCATATCGAAGTTTAGTTTTAGGCATCCTATCTGTCCGGACAACACTGGTCACTGGAACAGTAGAACGCACTACCAAACATAGGGGTGTTACATTAATACAAGTTATGCTTGACAATTCATAACAAATAAAAATTTAAAATTTCTAAATTCTTCAAAATTCATAACATTCAGAATCAATATTTCATTCATGCAAATTATTCATTTGAATAACATTTTGATAAAATAGTAATTATTTATCTACATTTCTTTTAAATCTCGAAACAATACAAAAATATTTTGAATCACTGAAAAATTATTTATTTCAACCACAATTTATCAAACTATGCATAATTTAAAGGGCGTTGCCAACAATTCACACAGTTAAACCCATGACCCAAAATTCAAATAGATGCCGTGTTGTACACCACGACACTTCAAACTCTCCCAATAACCGAGGCTAAAAGGGAGGAACAAAGACTAGCTAGTATATATGAGTACTCATTCAAACTCTTCCCCAACTGGCAAGCCAGAGAGGAAGGAACTCACCCCATATAGTGGAGGAGATATCTTACTAGACAAGTTAATAAGAATTCACAACATATATTGCTATGTCAACTGTGGTTTCAAATCATATTCAAAACAATTTCTATTTACCAAGTGTTTACAAACCATTAACATATTGAATCATCATAAATTCATGCTCAAGGTTGGCAATACATCAAACTTAAAATTTACAATCCTCAAAACCATGCAATAAATCCTTAAATGCATAAGAAAATTTATATTTAAATTATACAATTTCATTCAATAAGTTAAAATTATCAACACAATAAAATCATAAGTCATAAAATAAACTTGTTCAAATCAACCTAGAAGTGAAAAGTAACAAAATAGGTAGTTGTGCACAAACCTTATACGAGTTGCCTCGTGGCCTTGACTCGATGCCTCGGGTTCTTTCCCGGTATTCTTTTCCACTGAAATACACATTTTCATAGTGTTTCAGTATCGCAATTTATCATAACTCTAAAAATAAATTCAAATATACTTATACCTAGTTTTAATATGCTAAACTTGACGTTCTTTAAAATTTGTATTTTGGGGTTACTATTCACGACACTATTCAATTCAATTTTTTGACTTTCTAATGCTTAATAGGTATGGGAATTCTAATTTCACCCACATACCACATTTTGGTTACCTAATTTGTTGGTTTTGGTTCTTTTCTCAAATTTTAAGTCTTTTAGGCAAAATTTCAAAATTTCAGTTTTGGTGTCCTATTTTGCACTGTTCCATTGGTCATGTTGGTTAGAATTTGGCTAAGTTTTCTTCATAGAAATTGTTCCTTATTGTCTTAACTTTATTTCCCTCTTTGAATCACTTCATTTGGAGTTTTGTAGCTCATGTTATAGCCATTTGAACATGGCTGGCCAGATTGGCCTAACCCAGATTTTCTGGGCACCAACTTGGTTCTGGCAGTTTTAGGTCACTAATTTTGGGTGACTAAATGACTTGGTTAAGGGCATAATTTGGACTTGTGTTCTTCATTAAAGTTGTAGAGCTATATCTCAGATTTCTACTGGTAAAATTTTAGGTCATTTGGATCTGCCTAGCCCAAGTTATGGCCAAATGAACAAATACTATTCATTTGATCATTTTTGTACAGGTCAGTTTGCCTAATCCAGATTTGGCCAATTTTTTCACTAAGTTAAGGTCACTTTTTGGGCATGATTCCTGAATAGAAAATGTGCCATTTTGTGTCTAGTTTCATTCCCAATTGGCCTCACACTAATTGTGTTGGTAAATTTTCAGTTTTGGTCCCTGAAAGGGACCTTGGTCATGTTGCCTATGGAATGACCAAAAGCAATCCGAATTTAAACCTAATTCTAACACTTCCTACACACCACAATTGGTCATACATGACCAATTTTCAACTCAAGCAAGGTCAAACACATCATTTAGCCAATTCTCACATTTTTCCTCCCAAAACCCTAGGTGCCAAAACCCTAATTTTCATGCTTAGTTCAATTCATGCAATTTAAACATATAAATCACTTATACAACATTAATTCACCAAGATTTCATGTTTAACCTAACTAAACACCATCAAACTCTAGGGTACCATGGCTGTTGAAATTTCACAATTAATCCTCCATATTTGATTTGTTTTATTTCTTCATCAATTCTAAGTGTATTTCACATACATAAGCATAATTTAACTACAAATTATAAGTTCAAATTGCTAACCTCTCTTTAAAGCTCAAATCCTTCAATTGGTCAACTTTTTTCCTTCCCTTTCTTCTTCAATCTACTTTTCAAGTTGCCAAAGTAGGGTTTATCAAGAATTTTTGGGGATTTAATGGAGCATTTTAGGGTTTGTGAAGCTTTAAATTAAGCTTCAATGGAGGAAACAAGAAAGAGACGAGAGAGAAGAGAAGTGGATGACACTTGATGGAAGAAGATGACCCATTTTTTTCTTTTAATTTTTAGTATTTATCTTGCTTTTGACTTAGTCAAATTTTGGTTAATTAAAATTATTTTTATTGCATCATGCATGAGGTAAGATAATGATGTAATAATCCACTTTTTCTTTTCTTTTTCTATTCTTCTTTAATTTTTTCATAGTTCTTTAATTTAATTTGCTATTCCAAAATTTTCATTTCTCCGATTTTGTTGGACAATTAGGTTAGGAATCACCTCTAGGGGTGAATTGACCAATTTGCCCCTCGCCGGCCTGATCCGGTTTGCAAGTTATTTGATATTTCTTCCAGATCCCTGACCTAATGATTTGACCTGCTTAACAACTCTTTTTTCGTGATTTTCTCTTTTCTACTGTGTTCGCAATAGTCCTAAGGACTGCGGCGTCACATTTTATGGCTCGAAATTCGAGTTTAAATCGACCTTGCAGTCCTTCCCGAGAAGGTCACCCATCGTTGTGACTCTCGGCTCATTTAACTTCTTATGTTATGTTTTTCTTATTTATACTTAACTAATTGACAATTACTAATTATTTGTGTTTAGGGCTTATCTAGTTGTCTTAGATGTGGTTCTAATCCCCTTAATTATCTGGACCAACACCGATCATTGGAACAGTGAAGTATACCAGACTATGCAAATAGGGGTATTACACTAATGATGTTTGTTCTCAAAATATTAGTATGAGATATTAATAAGTTGGAGTGGTGAGTCTCATACCACATAACAAACATGATAGGAGCTTATATATGATAAGTAAGGAACCATTTGACAAGCACGTGGAGTTTACTCTTGTTAATGCATCATCATATATTATATCAGTGCATATAACCCGAGATAATACAGTTATCTTGTATATAGGTAGTTTGAGTTTGATACTGTTTTCATGCTCATACTGTGTATGGGTATATGGGCATGTATTGGCTCCTACTGGTTATATATGGAGATAGGTGTTAGTTAAGATGGGATCCTTTACCCTAAGTAAATAGGGATAAAATCTTATGTTTATTTAATTGTTCTTGATGATTTAAGTTTCTGTCCAGGACAGATAGACTTAGTCAGAAAGGAGTTTTGACAAGAAAGTCTGATTAATCAAGAATTGAAATTAAAAGAGAATATAAGATTCATAGCAAATGGAGTTTGACATTAACCATGACTCCAGCTAGAATTGGGGATTTATAATAGAGGGATCTTAGTGCATGGTAATATATGATTAAAGGTTCATTTAAGGTATTCCTTATTATTGATTGGGTGACTAGTATGCTATGCTAGGTGTCAAATATGGTCTATGAGATTCCTAAAGAGATTTAGAGAAATCATTTACGGTAAAAAAGAGTTCTAATGATATTAAGAGTTAATATCATTTCTCATTACCAATTAGTAATGAGCCTAGTAAGTCACACATCTACGCAAGTAAATCACCAAGTTAATTATGATTTAATTGATTAATTAAAAAATTTGATTAATTAATTAAATAGGTTTAGTTTGCAATAAGATTACAAAGTCCCTAGCATGACTTGAAATCAAATCTAGATTGTTGGATGTATAATATAAACAAAATAGTGAGATTAATTAATTAATTAATTTATATGTGATATAAATTAATTTGAGGGAGAAATTACAATTTTGGGTTGAGAACTCAAAATTGTAAATAAGGGCAAAATGGTAATTGTACATGGTGACACGTGTTACCATGAGATTGTGACATTTGGCATCTATGTGAGTGTGCCATTTGTTTTCCCATGATAGAAGATAAATTTTTTATGATTGAATCAAGCTTTGACACTTGTCTTAATGAGATTGAGACAAATGTAAAGTAAGATTAAAAAACTTGATAAGTGGCACTTCATTAAAGCATTTTATCTTTAGTACAAAAATGCAAGACAAAAAGAAGAAGTACTCTTCTTCTTCTTCTTCCTTTTGGATGGAAAAAAGGAGTTTAGATGCCTCTCTCTCTCTCTCTCTTCTTTTCTACATTATTGAAAGAGAAAGCTTGGTTTCTCTTGAATCAATCTTACTAGAAATTGTTTTTAGTGCTCAATATATCCATATAACCTACACCAAGTGAAAAGCCCTATTATTCAAGTGGTTGGTAAGCAATCAAAGAGAGATTTGGGCTATCAAAAGGTGTCTTGGTGGTACTTGTGGTGGACAAGCTAGAGAGGCAACACTTGGAGGCCTAGTAGCACCCAAAGGGAGTAAGAAGTATTGATTCAGTGCCTTGGAGGTTAGTTGAACTTCATCCTCTTTTAATTAGCATCTAATGTGATTAAATACTAAACACCAATCCTTAATGGCAAATAAACTAATAATGTAACACCCCTGTTTGTATAGCCAGGTATATTTCACTGTTCCGGTGATCGGAGTCGGTTCAGACAATTAAGGGGATTAGAACCACATCTAAGGCAACTAGATAATCCCTAAACACAAATAATTAATAAATGTTAAACAGTTAAGTATAAATAAGAAAAACAGAACACAAGAAGTTAAATGAGCCGAGAGTCACAGTGATGGGTGACCTTCTCGGGAAGGATTGCGAAGTCGATTTAAACTCAAATTTCAAACCGTAAAATGTGACGCCGTGGTCCTTAGGACTATTATGAACACAGTGGAAAAGAGAAAATCACGAAAAAGAATTGTTAAGCTAGTCAAATAATTAGGTCAGGTAGCTGGAAGAAATATTAAATTATTTGCAAACTGGGTCAAACCGGCGAGGGGCAATTTGGTCAATTGACCCCGAGAGCTGACTCCTGACCTGATTGTCAAATAAAATTGGAGAAAAGAAAATTTAGGAATCGAGAATTAAATTAAAGAACTAAAGAAAAATAAATGAAAAAAAAAGAGAAAAGAAAAAGTTTTCTTACATCATGTTGATGACATCAATTATGATGTCAAAATAAATTTTTAATTTCCCACAATTTTTGACCAATTAAAATACACAAAATAAGACCTAAAATACATAAAATTAAAAAAAAAATCAGCTCTTCTCTCCCACAAATTCGGCAACCTCACTATTTCACTATCCTCCATTGCCAAAACCACTATTAAAGCTTGGTAAAGCTTAAGTTTTCCCCACTAAACCCTAACTTTTCCAAAATCAGCCCATAAAAACTTGTTGACTTCACTTGAGAAGAAGCTTGAGCAAGAAAAGAAAGAAGAAAAGAAGAAGAAAATTGAAGATTAACATCCAAGTTGAGGTTAGTAATTTAAGTTAAAAAATTCAGTTTATTGTTTGTGTGTTTAGCTTAACTAACCTAGAACTCAACTTAAAAATCAAAAGAAAACATCTTTGGAGGACCAATTGTGAATTTTAGCCAGCCTTAAGGGAGTAGAGATTTCATGGTTTTGATGAATTAAAAAGCATAATTGAGTTGAAATATATGGGTAGGTGTTGAATAATGACTTAAATTGCATAAAATTTACCTAGGGTTTGGAAGACAAAAATTTAGAGAAGTGGTCAAATGATGTGTTTGACCTAATTTGAGGTGAGAAATGGTCATTTGTGACCAAATGAAGTGTGTTGGAAGTGTTGGAATTGAGATTAAATTCGGATTGAATGTGGTCATTCTGCAGACAGCAGGACCAAGGTCCCTCTAAGGGACCAAAACTGAAAATTTACAAGTCCAATTGGTATGAGACCAATTGGGAATGAAAATAGACACAAAATGACACAATTTTCATTTATGAATCATGCCCAAAAAGTGACCAAAACCTAGTGAACAAATTGACCGAACCCGGATTTTCTCAGTCTGACCTGTACAAAAATGATCAAATGACTGTTCATTTGGCCATAACTTGAGCTAGGCAGGTCTAAATGACTTGAAATTTTACTAGTGGACAGTTGAGATATAGACCTAAAACTTTCATGAGGGACACAAACCCAAATTATGTCATTAACCAAGTCATTTGGCCACCCAAAGTTGGTGACCTAAAACTGCCAGAACCAGTTTGGTGCCTAGAAATCTGGGTTAAGTCTAATCCGGCAGCCATGATTCAAATGGCTATAACTTGAGATACAAAACTCTAAATGGAGTGATTCAAAAAGGGGAATAAATTTAAGACAATAGGGAATATTTTCTATAAAGAAAGTTTTTCCAAATTCTAACAGAAAAATGACTAATGGAATAGTGCAACATAAGACACCAAAACTGAAAATTTGCAAATTTGCCTAAAAAACTTAGAATTTGAGTAAACAACCAAAACCAATAAATTTAGTTACCAAAATGTGGTATGTGGGTGAAGTTGGAATTCCCATACCTATTAAGCCTTAGAAAGTCAACAAATTGACTTGAATAGTGTAGTGAATAGTAACCCCGAAACACAAAATTTAAATAATGTCAAGTTTAGCACATTAGAGCTAGGTAAAAGTGAATTTAAATTTATTTTTAGATTTATGCTAAGTTGTGATACTGAAACACTGTGAAACTGCGTGTTTCAGTGGAAAAGAACACCGGTAAAGAACCCGAGGAATCGAGTCAAGGCCAAGAGGCGACTCACTTAAGGTTTGTGCACAACGTATAATTTTTGTAAATTATCTTCTGCATATTATTTTGAATAATTTGAAATATTGAATTATGACATTATTATGATGAAGTATTTATGATGCTTTTGATTTAAATTGTTGAAAGTTATTTGTGTATATTTGAAATGGCAATGTTTAGTAAATTGTTAAGATAAGTTTTGAAACCATAGTATCATGATTATATATTTGAACACCTCACTAGCATGACTAGTGGGGGTAATCAGTTTCAAATTTTGATTCCTTCTCTGGCTGAAGTATTGAGGTGCGTGCTAGTAGAAGAAGAAATTGAATGGATATCTATATATTTGAGCTAGCTAGCCTTGTGATGTGACTTCTCCTTAGCCTTTGGCTATTGAGATTATATTTGTTTTGAATGGCATGATATAACTGTGGGTTTTATGAAATTGGTTTTGACACTTCGAAATGAAATTGTTTGGATTAAAAATCTCATAATTCATGTTTTGTATTTAATTCTCATGTTCAGTCCAATTTTTGAATAAATGTGATTTAAATTCTGCATAAAGATTATTTTAGTATGTTGTGCACCACTGAGTCCTAGTACTCAACGATGGCTATTATTGCTGTCGTAGATTTAGAGACTAGAGGAGCAGTAGAGTGAGCTGCTGAGGATTGTGGATTGACTTACCTTGAAGTTATATCAGGTATATTTTATACCCTGACTGTAAAAATTTATTTTGATATATGTAAAGGTATGGACATGTAAAACTAGTCTTAAGCAGTTTGTATAAAGTTTGTAATTAATTTTGGTTTAGATTTCTCTTAATGTAAATTTTTGTAATGATGTATATAAATTATTTTATCTTTAATGAAATATGAATGGAAGTATTTTGTTTTAAATTGAATGAAATTAATTAATGGTATTTTGATGATTGTTGAATATTGAAAATTGTGGATTTGAATTTTTGGAGAGTGATAAATGATGTTGAAATTGATTGGGATGATTGTGAATTTGAATAAGTTGTTGAGACAAATTATTGGAAGTGCTTTTTACAGGAATTTGAAGAACTGTTTTCTCAAAATACAGACGACACTCTGCCAAAATTTCTATAAAATTTGTGGAAAAATAAAATGGGCCAAAAATTTTAACTAGTTTTCAACTTTAATTAAATGTTTTAATACATATTAGAAAATGCTCACCACTTATAAAAAGTAAGAAAATTATTTTAAAATCCCTTATAGGGTACTTAATGAGTTATCGGCAGGGGCATGTTTTGGCTAATTTTTGGGTCTTTTATGCAATTGTTGTATAATTAGTGACTCAAAATTAAGCCTAGACCTAATTAAATGGATTAATTAGGATTTCCAATCATACAAATAATTTAGAAAATTGTTTTCATAAAAATTAAATTTGGGGAGGGTTCCTAAATTTAATATTAATTTAATATATATATATATATATAATTGTTAAATATTAATATGCATGATCGATGATCATGGACAATAAAAGACCAATGAGATTGGGTTTATTTCTTTTATTTTTCTTTGGGATGTAATAGTTAATTTTATTCATGGTGGCATGTAATATAAGTGTTATGTTATTTAGGATGTAATTGCATTTATTTAAGGACATTAAAGTCCAAATTCTTGTAAATTCATCTTGGTATGCCAAGGGTTGTAATGTAAATGGATTGCAAGAAGGACAAGAAGGTCAAGAGCATTAGTGAGACTAGTGGGAGGAGATCAAGATCAAGATGTTGGTTATGCACTCCTTCAGCATCTCTTGTAATAGAATGAATGAAATGCACCTAAGAATGCCTTAATTCAATTCTTGATGGCTCAGAATTAAATCTCTTAGAAAGTCCATGATTATGCCATATCGTTTGATTATGCATGTATACATAAGATGTGTATGAATGTATGCAAATATGAGATATATGCATGCTAAATTGGATAATGTGCAAAGTGAGACCATAATAGTAATTAAGCTGACTACAAAATCTTCCAATTAAATGATTAAGTTTGTAAAGGTATAATTATGGTAATTATATCATGGCTCTCCATTGAGGTAATTACTTTAAGGAATTTTAAGCAATTATATTATTAGCTATGGAAACATGGGAAGATGTGTATGAATGTATGCAAATATGAGATATATGCATGCCAAATTGGATAATGTGCAAAGTGAGACCATAATAGTAATTAAGCTGACTACAAAATCTTCCAATTAAATGATTAAGTTTGTAAAGGTATAATTATGGTAATTATATCATGGCTCTCCATTGAGGTAATTACTTTAAGGAATTTTAAGCAATTATATTATTAGCTATGGAAACATGGGAATAATGCATTTGTCTTAAGAGATTTTCTTAAGAGTAATTGTAAAGCATAAGATGTTGTAAGAATGTGAATGCTTGGTGGCCAATAATGGATGTGCCTAAGGTCATTAAATTTATTTGCATGCTTACTAGCTTAATGGGATCAACTTAACTAATGTAAGATAAACCAATAATGGATGTGCCTGAGGTTTTGAGCATTAGGAGCCAAATGAATAATTGAACCTCACATGAGATGTGATGGGCAAGGAGTTACTCAGTTATAGTTTATTATGATCCCATTAATGGCAAATATAGTGGCTTTGATATTAATTTGAAGGGCATGGGAAGCGTGGTTAGGGCCATTTGTAGGTTGGAATTTAAAATTCATCTAGGGTTTCATGCATCATACAAATTAATTATGCACCTAGCTAACCATTAATGCCCATAGGCATGCCAAAACACCTTTTTAGCATGCATTATTAGTTCATTTGCCATTAAGGAATGGTGTTTAGTATTTAATCACATTAAATGCTAATTAAAAGAGGGATGAAGTTCAACTAACCTCCAAGGCACTGAATCAATACTTCTTACTCCCCTTGGGTTCTCCTAGGGCTCCAAGTATTGCTCCTCTAGTTTGTACTGTGACACCCCTTACCCGTCTATAGTGTAGCTAAGCAAGATATGCCACACACTGTACCGGAACACCCTATTTTAATTCAAGAATTTTTTATTCTTCCTAATTTATTTTTTTCATAGTTATGAAGTACAATTTGTGAAATATAATTCATTTCAGTCATTTATTGAAATCATAAATTTATTTGAGGTTCCGCAAGTTTTATAGAAAATCCGGCAGAGTACCGACTAAAAATAGAGAAAAAAGTTCTTCGAAACCTGTGAAAAACACTTCCAAAATTTTTAATCAATCCCAAACTCCATTTCATGAACAAAATTTCAATATTTTTAACAACATTTCCATTTCTCAATCATTCATCTCATATGATATTCATGTAAAAGTCATAAATAAATATTCACTTTTTTATTCATAAACACAATTTCTACTATTTACATTAATACTAAAACACATTACATAAGTTTCAATTACATATGAGAAAATAAAAGGTAATTACAAAATAACCAAAATGAAACCTAGTGTCCTACCAATGCACTGACGTCGGTGAGGTGAAACGGATACTATGCAGAGCTGCAGATGATCTCACCTAGTTTGTGGTCTACTGGGCTTTCTATCGGTCTCTCTAGAACCTACGTGTGGCAAAAGCAACGCGCTAAGCAATAACGCTTAGTGGTGCTAATAATAGAATAAAAAAAATAATAGAAAATAAATATGCAGTGCATATTCTGATGTCTTATGCAAACAATTTTTCGATAATTATTTGTAGTCTTATTTATTATGTACTTGTTATATTCATAATTTTATTAAATTTATCCACTTTCATTTTTGGTTGCCCAAGTAACCTATACTAGATGACTGGACTGGATAAAAGGGTAAACTAGCACTAGGTATCAAGTACCTCGGGCCATCATACCATCGGTCACATATGTGTTTCCCGGTGTGCAACAGAACAGCTAATAAGCTGTAATAACATTAGGCACAAGGCTAAGTCTCAACACAATGTCAGAATGGCTAAAAGCCATGCAATCACAGAATGGCATAATGCCATGTGCAGTACTGCTAACTGAACCCTATTGGCATGCCAACCTATCCAAACCAATCTTGCTAGGTGTACTAGGGCATGTTACACTTTTAAATTTCATAATTCTTGAAATTGAAGTTTAAGTGTTACTATTCATTTCATTAGTCAACTAAAATATTGACTTTTTCATAGACAATAGGTACATTGGTTCTAATATTTCCAACATACCACATTTTGCATTCTAAAATTGTTGGTATTGATTGCCAATACCATTTCTAAGCTTAGTGTTAGTTATTCACAATTTTCAGAATTCAAGCACTAAGTTTACTATTCCATTAGTCATTTGTACAGTAGGAATTTGGAAAAATTGTCTTCATGAAAGTTGTTACTTATTGTGTCTAGTTACATTTTCTTTTTTGAATCACTCCATTTGGAGTTTTGTAGCTCAAGTTATGGCCTAAACACCATAACTGGCCGGATTGGACAGAATCCAAAATTCTGAGCAAAACAGGTTCTACTAGATTTGGTAACCTAAGTTTGGTTGACAATTTGACTAGGTTATGGTCAGAATCTGGATTTGTTTCTTCACAAAAGTTGTAGGTCTATATCTCATCTTCTTGCTGGTAAAATTTCAGGTCAATTGGACCTTTTTACACTGAGTTATGACTAAATGAATAAATATGTTCATTTGGTCATTTTGCCCAGGCAGAATGCAAGTCACCTAGATTAGGGCAATTTTTAGGTCAACTTGGTTTGCTTTTTTGGGCAGGGTTTCTTCAATAAAGTTGTGCCATTATGTGTCTAGTTTCATGTCAAATTGTACTTGCACCAATTAAACCTCTACAACTCTATTTATAGCTGCCTAAACCTGCTGGACTCATAATAAATCCTGTAGGTCAGCCAAGGCAGCTTACCCAAACTCAAATGCCAAGCCACAACTCACTTCATTTCCTCATCATACACAGCCAAATGGTCACTAATTGACCATTTAAACTTTTATTCACCAACACATGAACAAAGTCTCAATTTCATACCCAAACCCTAACTCAACCATCTCAAATCATGCATTTAACTTGCATTTCATTATCCTAATCACGAAGTTAATATTGAAGGCAGCCATGATACCATTTTACCTCAATTAAAACTTCATAACCCTACCAAGTACAAGGCTACCAAAATTTTTAGGGAGGTATACCCATAATTTTTATAAAATTTTCTTATAGATTTCTACTTAATCTCACTTCCTCAACATGAAACTAAAGAGAAACATGAAGTTTGGTCACTAACCTTGAGTGGAGTTAATTCCAATCTTGCAGGAGCTCTTCTTTTTCACTTCTTTTTGCTCCCAAAAGCTTCACTAGGATGAACTATCAAGTTTTTGTGTTGGGAATTTAGGGTTTAGTGGAAGAAAAACCAAGGAAACCAAGCTTTGAAAACTTGGCAATGGAGGACAATGGAATGGGTATGGGGCGACTGGTTTGGGTGAAGGTGATGGCTGCTGAGTTTTTTTGATTTTTTACTTTCTTCTTATCTCATTTTATTTATTTTAAATGGGCTTGATTAATTGTAATTGGTGGTAAATGTTTAATGACATCATGGTGATGTCATAATTCTAATTTCTTTCATTTTCTTTTCTTTTCTTGTCTACTTAATTTCAATTTAATTTTTAGCAATATTTATTCACATTTTATATCATAATAATTATTTACTTAGACAAGTCGGCCAAAAATCACCTCTGAAGGCGAAATGGCCAAAATGCCATCCGTTTGGCTTAACAGACCAAAATTATCTATACCGATTGAAATTTTTTTTTTAAACATTTTCTTGGCATTCTAATGCCATAGGAACCTCAATGAACCTTCTCTGGAGTCCCAAAAATTATTTTATGAATTTTCTCCCGGGTCTAGGGCTCTTTGTTGTGAGAACCGTAACTTTCCACTGAGTTACCTATCGCTAAGGCACCGGCTTATTTAACTTGGTTGTATTTTATTTCTAAAATTTTTCCTAAATTTTTCTTATTAATATTTGAGTTAATTATGGTTCCTCACTTTAGTTTAAATATTCTTCCAGATTTTCTAGCTGTTCGGACTAACACAAGTCACCGGAACAGTAGAATGCATAGAGTTGCTATAGGGAGGGTGTTACATGTCCACCAAATGCACTACCAAAACACCTTTTGATAGCCCAAATATCTCTTTGATTGCTTACCAACCACTTGAATAATAGGGCTTTTCACTTGGTATAGGTTATATGGATATATTGGGCACTAGAAACAATTTCTAGTAAGATTGATTCAAGAGAAACCAAGCTTTCTCTTTCATCAATGGAGAAAAGAAGAGAGAGAGAGAGAGAGGCATCAAAACTCCTTGTTGGATTCCAAAAGGAAGAAGAAGAAGAAGATTACTTCTTCTTCTTGTCTTGCATTTATATACTAAAGACAAAATACTTTAATGAAGTATCACTTGTCAAGTTCCAATTTAATCTTACTTCACATTTGTCTCAATCTCATTAAGACAAGTGTCAAAGCTTGATTCAATCATGAAAAAGTTGTCTTCCATCATGGGAAGACAAATGGCACACTCACATAGATGTCACGTGTCACCATTTCATGGTGCCACCTGTCACCATGTGCAATTACCATTTTGCCCTTATTTATACTTTTGAGTTCTTAACCCAAAATTGTAATTTCTCCCTCAAATTAATTTATATTACATATAAATTTATTAATTAATTAATCTCCATTAATTAATTTCACCATTTTGTTTATATTATACATCCAACAATCTAGATTTGGTTTCAAGTTATGCTAGGGACTTTGCAATCTTATTGTAAATCAAACCTATTTAATTAATTAATCAAACTCTTTAATTAATCAATTAAATCATAATTAACTTGGTGATTTACTTGTGTAGATGTGTGACTTACTAGGCTCATTACTAATTGGTAATGAGAAATGATATTAACTCTTAATATTATTAGAACTCTTTTTTACCATAAATGATTTCTTTAAATCACTTTAGGAATCTCATAGACCATGGTTGATGCCTAGCATAGCATGACATGGCTACCCAATCAATAATAAGGAATACTTTAAATGAATCTTTAATCATATGTTACCATGCATTAAGATCTCTCCGTTATAAAATCCCAATTCTAACTGGAGTCATGGTTAATGTCAAACTCCATTTGCTATGAATCTTATGTTCTCTTTTAATTCCAATTCTTGATTAATCAGACTTTCTTGTCAGAAACTCCTTTCTGGCTAAGTCTATCTATCCTGGCTAGAAACTTAAATCATCAAGAACAATTAAATGAACATAGGATTTTATCCCTATTTACTTAGGGTAACCAATCCCATCTTGACTAACACTTATCTCCATATATAACTAGTAGGAGCCAACACATGCCCATATACCCATACACAGTACGAGTATGAAAGCAGTATCAAACTCAAACCACTTATATACAAGATAACTGTGTTATCTCAGGTTAAAAGATTATATGCACTGATATGATATATGACAATGCATTGACAAGAGTAAACTCTACGTGCTTGTTATAAGTGTCACTGGTTTAGCCTACTTATCATATATAAGTGCCTATCATGTTTACTATGTGGTATGAGACTCACCACTCTAACTTATTAGTATCTCCTACTAAAATTTTGGGAACAAACACGATTATAATCTATATGGATAAGTCATGTCCTTTGTGAAGTATCATCGATTGTGAACCAATTTATGATATTTTGTGCTAGAAATACTGTCACTCATATTCTTAACAACTTAAGAATAGAATTTCTAACAAAATATCAATGGACCTTTTCAATTATACATAAATAGATTATGTAAACAGAAAAGTGTAATTGTCTTTTATTAATAAAATATATACAAGATATATATAAAATTATATGCTCTAGGGCATACTACTAACAAAGTACAATGTTTTTTTTGTCATAAAGTCAATATCAGACTATGATTTAAAAATAGTGTGAAATCACAAGACACTTTTTGAAATATTTCCTTATTTTTATTTAAATATTTAATACCACATTTGTAACATCCTCACTATAGGCAGTTCTGTACGTTCTATTATTCCGGTAACTAAGGTCTGTTCGAACAGCTAGAATGTATAGAACCACACTCAAACTAGAGTGAAGAGTCATAATTAAATGAAATAAAAATCAATTAAGGTTGAAGAAAAATAAAAGAAGTGGAGTGCAAATCGGTTAAATGAGCACAAGCCCCGGTGATGAGTAACCTCACTGGGAAGTGACTATGAGTCCGGTTGCTACTCTAAATTCATGTAGAACCCTATAAGACCCTTAATGAAGACTTAATTGAGGGGATTTCTGTAACGGCCCGGCCCACTAGTGATATTGTCCGCTCTGGGCCGAAGCCCTCACGGTTTTAAAACGCGTCAATAGGGGTTAGGAACCTCCATCTTATGAACCCAGCATCTCTCCCGTGTTTTGTCGATGTGGGATTTGCCTAGGGTGTTACAATCCACCCCCCTTATGGGACTCAGCGTCCTCGCTGAGGTTTGCCCCACCATCGTTCAAGGTTGCACGCGGAGCCGCTCTGATACCACAAATGTAACGGCCCGGCCCACTAGTGATATTGTCCGCTCTGGGCCGAAGCCCTCACGGTTTTAAAACGCGTCAATAGGGGTTAGGAACCTCCATCTTATGAACCCAGTATCTCTCCCGTGTTTTGTCGATGTGGGATTTGCCTAGGGTGTTACAATTTCTATGAATTAATAAGACAAGAAAATAAAAAGAAATAAGCACAAAGCAAAGGAAGATAAGGAGTTATTGGGTATTATGGAAAAGCCGGACATAAACCCAGTAAGAGTAAAATTTGGTCAATAAAATTTAAAGGTCCAATATTGACAAAAAATAAGAGTTATTAATTTAATGAAGCTAGATTAATTTAATTAATTGAGATTATGAAAATTAAATATAATTATTGAAAAGTCAAATTATAATTATTATAAATTTCAAAATAATTACAAAATTGCCATTCCATTTATTTATAAATTTCCCATTGAATATTTAATTAATTTATATATCAATTATTGTGTAACACCCTCATTATAGCAATTTCGTACATTCTACTGTTACAGCTAGAATGTCTGGAAAAATATTTAGACTAAAGTGACGAGCCATAATTAACTCAAATATTAATAAGAAAAATGTAGGAAAAATTTTAGAAATAAAATACAACCAAGTTAAATGAGCCGGTGCCTTAGCGATGGGTAACCCAGTGGAAAGTTGCGGTCTTCGCAGCAAGGAGCCCTAAACCTGGGAGAAAATTCATGAAATAATTTTTGGGACTCCATAGAAGAGTCATTGAGGTTTCTATGGTATTAGAATACCAAGAAAAATTTTAGAAAATTTTTTTGATCGGTACAGACGATTTTGGCTCAATAAGCCAAACGGAGGGCATTTTGGTCATTCATCTTCGTAGATGATTTTTGACCGACTTGTCCAGTTAAGTAAATAATTATTATGACATAAAATGTGAATAAATATTACCAAAAATTTATTTAAAAATGAGTAGAAAAGTAAAAATATGGGAAAAGAAAGAAATATTAATTATTACATCATGCTTATGTAATTAAAAGGTACTCCACCAATCATACTTAGACAACACACCTAAGAGATATAAAAGAAACAAATTAAAACTAATTTGTGTCATCTTCTTCCATTGGGATTAACCTTGGCCGAAAACCCTCCTCATGCTCTCTTCTTCCATTTTTGCTTACCCAAGCTTCATAACCTTAAATTCTTTCCATCTTTTTCATAAGTCCCAATACTAAAAATAATTCTTGGATCCTCCTAGAGTGGTTGGCAGCCAAGAAAGAGTTAGAAAGTGAAGGAAAAAATTGAAGTTAGCTAAGGAAAAATTCTGCACACAAAGGTTAGTGCCTAATATCATTATCTCTTTTGTTTAAAGTTTGATTTAGACTTAAGAAGAGTTGAAATTACTTGAAATAAAAAGAAAATGATAACCTTGTATAGAATTAAATTTTTAGCAGCCATAAAAAGTGATAGGATTTTGATGACATGAAGGTTATACTTGTGGTTATAAGTGTTGATTAATGAGTAAAGTGATTAACATGTTGATTTACATGTGGTGTGCATAAATTGAGACCTTGAGTTAGGGTTTGAGTTAATTTTGTTACCTTGGTGATATGGCTTGAGATTGATCTTGTTGAGACTGTTTGTTGATCATTTGAACTATTATGAGTGATAAATTGTAGTTGGGAGTAAGGAGGATGGAATATTGGAAGTGATGTTTCATGTGCAGGAAATTCGAACCTATGAGTCCAGGGCATTTTTTGACTTATAACTGAAGTTGTGTGACTCCAATTGGTATGAGACCAATTAGAGGTGAAACTAGACTCAAAATACCCCATTTTTTATGAAGAAACCCTACCCAAATTCTGTCCATAAGTTGACCAATTTGCTGGTTCAATCCGGATATCCAAACACTAAACCCAGAAAAATGACCAAATGAACATTTCATTTGGCCATAACTCTCTTTAGACAAGTCCAAATGACCTAAATTTTATACCATTGGAAATCTTAGACATGGTAATATAACTTTCATTGAGAACACCTGTAACACCCCTCACTCGTCTACAGTATAGCCAAGCAAGGCGTGTCACACGGAGTGCCGGAGCACCTGATCTTATTTGATTTCATTACAGTTCTTGATTTATTTTTTCAAAAACTTTATCTGAGGTTTAGGCTATTTTTACTTTTATCATATAACTAATTTGGAAATTTCAAACATTTTAACAACAATCCGGCAGAGTGCTGGCTGTAATTTGGACTAACAGTTCTTCTAAACCTACTAAAAATAATTTCAATATATGCTCAAATTCATAACTCAGATTATCTTAAGGCATTCTCATCAGTTTCTCAAACTCAGATTCAGTCTCAAAATTTCTCAAATTCAATCTCATTCAGAATCATTATGATTAGATAATCAATTCAAATATAAGAATTCTTATATTTCATTAACTTATATAATTTACCAATTAAGTATATAAATTTATCAAGTACTGGATATACAAATGAAATTACTGTTACTAATTCACATTACAATATAAGCAGTAATTATAATGTACAGATTAGAAAACATGCTTAAAATGAGCCCTATCCACATGCATTGCTGAGGAGGTGACAACTTTGAACTCTTTTGATACTTCTGCAGATCTGGACTCCAAAAATCTCAGTCAACAGTCTACTGGTTTTACCTTCAGTACCTGCGCGAGGAAGCAATTCCATCGCGCTAAGCATTTCTGCTTAGTGGTGCAATAATATAACAAGAAATAGTATATACAAATAAAGACAGAAATAAATCATAATTCGGATATCTAGGAATCAATTATTATAACTGTATTGTATTTTAAGTCTCTACGGTTCTGCAAATTGTATCTTTGTTATGTTTCTATTGCTAATCTTTTTTACTCATTTCATTCAATGCTTAATTTAATTGTACTGAAATTTCTGTATACTTAACTTAACTTAACTGCCTAAATTGAATAATGTTTTAATTAACTGTCCGTGTAGCCTATACACTAACCATACTGGATAAACAGATATACTAGCACTGGGTACCTAGTACCTCGGGCCGTCACACCATCGATCACAAAGTATCTCCCGGTGTGCAAACAGTGTGGCTAAAAAGCCATATAATCAATCAGGCATTAAGCCGAGTATAATAAAACAATCTATATAGCCATAGGCTATTAAAATCATAGTATGGCATAATAAGCCATAAAATACAATATGACGTAACGCCATTTACAGAACAGCTGTCAGAATCCTATTGGCATGCCAACCTATCCAAACTAGTCAATTAGGCAAACTAGGGTATATTACAATATTAAATATTTATTTTTTTTGGGTTTACTGGTCATTATATAATTCACTGGTCAATGAAAATGTTGACCTTTTCATACATCATGTATAAATTGATTCTAGTATCAACATGTCACAATTTGCATTTTAATATGCTACCAATATAGTGCAATTTACAATTCTCACAAGTTGGCATTTATTGCCAATTTACTTCAAGGCTTGATTGTATGTTAATGTCAAATTTTCAATTTTTGTATGCTAGATTGGTCTAGCTTAAAGTTCTATTTCTCTTGGTTTTTAGCTTCTGGTCAAAGAAGAAAAATTGTAGCTCTATGTCTTATTGCAGTCTGGGAAAAATTTTAGGTCATTCTGAGTTGTATAGACTAAGATATGATCAATTTACTAAAGCTGGACAGATTGCACCTTTAGTGCAAAATTTGGCCAATTTTAGGTCACATTTAGTTCTGGCAGTTTTGGTACCCGAACTTGTGCAAGCTATTTGACTTGGTTCTGGCCATTTTTGGGCTTTGGTGTCTTCATAATAATTGTAGCTCTATTTCTTATTGCACTCTGGGCAAAATTTCAGGTCATTCTGAGTTGTATAGACCAAGATATGATCAATTTACTAATGCTTGACAGATTGCACCTTTAGTGCAAAATTTGGTCAATTTTAGGTCACTTTTTGTTCTAATAGTTTTAGTACCCGAACTTGTGCAAGCTATTTGACTTGGTTCTAGCAATTTCTGGGCTTTGATGTCTTCATAAGAATTGTAGCTCTATGTCTAACCTATCCATGGTAAAAATTTCAGGTCAATTGGACCTTTTTTGAGTGAGTTACGATCATCCTAATGACTACTGTTCATATGGTCAAAAATCTGGGTTTGCAAGGTTGCCATTCCGGATTTGGTCATTTTTAAGGTCAGTTTCTAGGCAGAATTTTGGCAACATTTCTACATGAAAGTTGGCCTATTTGGTGTCTAGTTTCACCCCCCATTGGCCTCATACCAATTGGGTTCACAGTTTTGCACTTATGACCTAATTTACGTGCTGCCAACATACACAACTTGCATTTGAACATCACACTTCCAATTTTGACAATCCTCCTCCTCCCAATACTTTAACATTTAATCATGGCATTACTATATATATTGTACACAATTCCAGCAAGCATTTTGGGCAGAACACTCAGGTGCTCAATACACATATTACTACCCTAATTCTCAAAATTAAATTCAACACAATATATACATGTATTCACTTAATTTTTACAACATACAATTCCACTACTACTTCGCATATAATGCCCTTAAACCATAATTACCATAATTCATCAATTTAATTCATGATATCAAGCATCAATTCATGCACTTCAAGGCTGCCAAAAATAGCAGTTTGCTAAGGTCTCCAAATTTCTTTCCAAAACCCCTAAATTCAATACTTACTTACACATACATGGGAATTAATTGGCTACCACTTCAATTTAACTCCATCAACACTAATTCCCATCAATTTAATGTAAGAAAAACTCAAAGAACATGAGCTCCCATGGCTGCCAAAAATTGTATACATCAATAACTCATCAAAACCTTCAAATTTCTTCACCATTCAACTCATCTCAACCTTAAAACAAACTTTAATGAAGCAAGGAATGAAAAACTAGCACTAACCTTTTTTGAGCTTCACCAAAACTTCATCAAATCCTCTTCTTTTTTCTTCCAAAATGCTACCCAAGGTGTGTGTGCAAGCTTTAATGAAGGAACCAAGTGAAAAGGAGGCTTGAATCATGAGTGCATGGTGGTGGAGTGAGGTTTGGCCATGGAGGATTTCCATGGTGTTTCTCTCAGCTGGTTTGTTTCCAAGGTTGAAGATAAACATTTCTATCCCAAATTGGCTTATATATGTGTCCCAAAATCTGAGTTAGTGTAGCACTAACCATAAATTAATGATTTAATTACTTAAAGTTCCATAATTTGTACATTTGCCTCATTTCTTCCACTATTTATATAATGTACCTCATTTTTATTTTTCATGACATTTTCAAAGTGTAATACTACTTATTTTTAATAGACATTGAGGTCAAAATTCAACTCTAGGTGTCAATTGATCAAAATGCCCCTCTTCGGGTCAAATTCGGACTTTTTCAGTGCTACCGATTTACTCCTTGTACTGCCGATTCCTTAAATTTTCGTTTTTGTTTATATTGACTTACTAAATTTTCTTTGACATTTCCAATGTCAATTACACCTCAGTAGACCTTTAATTATGTCCCAAAAATACTTCCTCGAGTTCCCTGCAGTCCAGGGCTAGTCAACGGTCCTCGCCATAACTTCCCGGTGCGATCACCCATCGCTATGGGTTCGGCTCGTTTAACTTAGTCACATTTTATCTCTTTTATTTTTCCTTAATTTTTCTCATCACATATTTCATTATTTTATACTTTCTCATTGTCATTACAGTTTAGTTCCAAATATTTCGACTTTTCGGGGCAGACAATAGCTGTCAGAACAGTAGGATGTACGGGCTATGAAAATGAGGATGTTACAACTCTTCCCCTCTAAAAAGGAATTTTGTCCTCGAAATTCATCGGATTCAAACAATTGAGCTTATCATTATCTCAAAATTTTATTCACTTTCCCATCATTGTTTTCTTTTGCCTTTATTATTTTTACTCATGAAAGTCTATTATTCATTAGTTTCTTGATTTCTCATACTAGGATTCTTTACCAGTCCTTCAGTCTCATTTACCAATTCCAGTTTTGTTAACTTGCCATTGTCTAGGTATTTTGCATTTACCTCATACAAAATTTATATCTTGATATCATCATGCTTATTTAATAAATATCACTATACACAAACTCCATCAATGGAAGGTATCTATTCTAACTTCCAGAGGGAGGAGCAGTACAACTTCTAAATATATTTTCAAATACCTAAATCATTCTTTTCTGACAAAAATATCAAAATAATTATAAGACTCTATATCAATGTCTAGATATCTTTACCCTACTTAGTTCAATATACTGGTGTTCTGCACTTTTTCTCTTATAGTGTTTCATAGGGTGCCGTTTGTATGCTAGCTTGACACTTATTATTGCATACAAATTCTGTTAGTGGGAGGTATCTGTCCCATCTCCCCTCGGATTCAATGACACAAGTTCTCAGTATATTCTCGAGGGCTTATCACATATTACAGGTTATTATTATCATTTCATTTCATTGTTTACAGGAACTCAATGAGTTTCAGAATTTACCTAAATTACTTGTTTCGACTGTCCATCCGTCTGAGGATGATAAATCGTACTGATATCTCTAAGCTTATAGCAATTACTGTGGTATAGGTAGTTCACATTAATGTAACTAAGTCACTGACTCTAGCTACCTTACAAGTGTAGTCTTTCGATAGGCTAGTTCTAAAGTTTTAAATTTCTAACTAAAATTTTCACATTTATTTCCCGTAATAGTACTCTATTCGGGTGTAAATGTATCAAATTATAGATTTCTTACAAATATTCTTATTTTATTGTATCACGAGAAAGCACGCAGCTCTACACCATAATCCCATGTCGGTATTATAATCTGTAGCTTACAATATAAACAAGGAGAATATTACATAGTCACTACGTTATAACCTCATGAACTAGGTCTACAATATTGGACTTTTGACCAAAACCCAGAACCCAAAGGAACTAGGTCAAATGGTTAGAAGAAATTAATACATTAAAACTTGGAGTTTGACCAAATCACAATTGACCCCAGAATAGTGTTTATAGCATATCTCCCACTAGGAAACTCTAATTAGGTTGAACAATACTGGTCTTGAACCCTAAGAGACAGGGCTCCAACTTTGTTTTAGACATTGTTCTCAAATTATAAACATAAGAACCCTAAAATGGAGGTCAAATTTACTAATCTGAATCTGGACCCTAAAGACACAGGGTACTGGAGTCTAGGCTAATTAAATTGGTATAATTAATTCTAAAAAACTTGAAAAATTGTAATTAAAATTTTTGAGTGACTATAAGACATAGGGCAACAAATTATATGAGGAATGCTAAGTCTAAAAGTAACTACAATATGTCCAATTAAATTGGAAAAAGGTAATGCCAAAATTTGCCTAATTAAAGAGACAAAATTAGGAAATGAACTAATTATGGTTATTTGACCATAACTTAAGTTACAAAACTCCAAATGGAGTAATTCAAAAAATGAAATGTAACTAGACACAATCAAGAAGAACTTTGATGAGGAACATTTGGCCAAATTCTCACTGTAGAATGGCCTAATGGAACAGTGAACTCTAGCACCCAAAAATTGAAAATTTGATTTATTCTTCATTGGTTAGAAGTATGGATTGGCAACTAATGCCAACACTTTTGGGAACCAAAATGTGGTAAATCTATGTGATTAAAACTCATATAACTATTATATATGAGAAAGTAAATATTTTGACTTAAATGACCAATGAATAGTAACCTTACAAGTTAAGTACAAATATTCAAGAAATAACTTTGTAATATGCCCTAGTAGGCCTAATGTGATTGGTTTGAATAGGTTGGCATGCCAATAGGGTTCTGATAGCAGTACTGCGTATGATGTATGGCTCCATCCCATTCTGTGATATGATAGCCTATGGCTATACTGATTATGATGTTATACTTGGCTTTATGCCTTATTGCTTTTATGGCTTATTAGCCATTCTGTTTGCACACTGGGAGGCACAATGTGACCGATGGTGTGACGACCCGAGGTACTTGGTACCCAGTGCTAGTTTACTCGTTTATCTAGTCCGGTCAAATTGTATAGGTTACTTGGGGCATGGAAAAGTATAAAGTAGTTGAATTGATTATTAAAGGAAGTAAAGAAATTAAATACCAAGATAAAGAACAAGAATGATTACAATAAAAAGAGGCTCAAAGTCATCAAGAAAACAATTAATAAAATGCTAGAAAGAATTGAAATGAACTGGACTGATAAAAAAAAAGTTATCTATTAATGAATGCACTGAGAACTTTAATTATTATAAAATAATTTAAGATAACCTAGAAGGTATTGAATTAAATGATACAAAAAGGATTAATAATAGAAATATAATTTAAGTAAAAGTTACAAATGTACCTTGCATAATAATATTAAGTTAAGAATAATGCTAATAGAATATTAGTATATTGTATATTCTTACTGTAATCTTATGAACTAAGCACCTCCAAAGAGGACTAAATTAGGAAAATAAAAAAAGGGGATGTTAAATTTTAGAAACCTTATTGAAGCATAATTAGATCTAAATTATCTGAACCATGTTTTATTTCCATCTGTATTTCGTATATTATTTATTTGTTATATTATTGCACCACTAAGTCAAAATGCTTAGCGCGATGGATTTGTTTCCTTCGTGCAGATACTAAAGGTAAAGCCCAGTGAATATTAAATAGAGATTTTGGAGTTCTGATTTGCAGAAGTGTCTGAAGTATTCAAGGTTGTCACCTCCACAGCAATGCATGTAGATAGGGTTCACATTAGTTTGGCTATTTCATATGTAATCAATTTATACATCATGTAAATTATGAGATTATGTAATTATTTTGTAAATTATGTAAATTAATGGAAATATAAGAATTTTGATATGTGAATGGAGCATGAATGATAAAGTATCGAAATGCATGTGAAATTAAATTATATAGAGAATATTTGAATTGGTCAGATGATTATGATTAGTATGGATGAGATTTTTATTTTAAAATATTATTGAAATTTCAAACAGCTAAATAGTAAAACACGTCAAACGTTAATAAAATAGGGGAAACTCCATTAGTTTCTCCTAAAAAATAATTGATATTAAATTAAACGAATTCAAAATCTTTAAAGAAATAAAGTAAGATAAGTTAGGGTGCTTCGGCACCTAATGTAGCACGCCTTGCTCGGCTACATTGTAGTCGGGTGAGGGGTGTCACATTTATTGGTATCAGAGCACGGTTTAGGCATTCCTAGGCATAGATAAATGGAAAGGGATAGTTTGCATAACATGCATTGCATTCATATGAGTTGAGGTGATACTAATGCAGATCCATTTTCTCTGGTAAGGTGAAGAAATAAGGAAGTAGAGGGGAAGAATTGTAACACCCTCATTATAGCAATTCCGTACATTGTACTGTTCCGGTGACTGGTAATGGTCTGGATAGCTAGAACGTCTAGAAAAATATTTAGACTAAAGTGAGGAGCCATAATTAACTCAAATATTAACAAGAAAAATGTATGAAAAATTTTAGAAATAAAATACAACCAAGTTAAATGAGTCGGTGCCTTAGCGTGGGTAACCCAATAAGAAGTTGCGGTCTTCACAGCTAGGAGCCCTAAACCCAGGAGAAAATTCATAAAATAATTTTGAGACTCCAGAGAAGAGTCATTGAGGTTTCTATGGCATTAGAATGCCAAGAAAAAGTTTAGAAAAATTTTTCAATCGGTACATACGATTTTGGCTCAATAAGCCAAACAGAGGGCATTTTGGTCATTTCGTCTTCGAAGATGATTTTTGACTGACTTGTCCAGTTAAGTAAATAATTATTATGACATAAAATGTGAATAAATATTACCAAAAATTTATTTAAAAATGAGTAAAAAAGTAAAAAAAAATGGAAAAAGAAAGAAATATTAATTATTACATCATGCTTATGTAATTAAAAGGTACTCCACCTATCATACTTAGACAACACACTTAAGAGATATAAAAGAAACAAATTAAAACTAATTTGTGTCATCTTCTTCCATTTGGATTAACCTTGGCCGAAAACCCTCCTCATGCACTATTCTTCCATTTTTGGTTACCCAAGCTTCTTAACCTTAAATTCTTTCCATCTTTTTCATAAGTCCCAACACTAAAAATAAATCTTGGATCCTCTTAGAGTGGTTGACAGCCAAGAAAGAGTTAGAAAGTGAAGGAAAAAATTGAAGTTAGCTAAGGAAAAATTCTGCACACAAAGGTTAGTGCCTAATATCATTATCTCTTTTGTTTAAAGTTTGATTTAGACTTAAGAAGAGTTGAAATTACTTGAAATAAAAAGAAAATGATAACTTTGTGTAGAATTAAATTTTCAGCAGCCATAAGAAGTGATAGGATTTTGATGACATGAAGGTTATACTTGTGGTTATAAGTGTTGATTAATGAGTAAATGTGATTAACATGTCGATTTACATGTGGTGTTCATAAATTGAGACCTTGAGTTAGGGTTTGAGTTAATTTTGTTACCTTAGTGATATGGCTTGAGATTGATCTTGTTGAGACTGTTTGTTGATCATTTGAAGTGTTATGAGTGATAAATTATAGTTGGGAGTAAGGAGGATGGAATATTGGAAGTGATGTTTCATGTGCAGGAAATTTGGACTTATGAGTCCAGGGTATTTTTTGACCTATAATTGAAGTTGTGTGACTCCAATTGGTATGAGGCCAATTGGAGGTGAAACTAGACTCAAAATACCCCATTTTTCATGAAGGAACCCTTCCTAAATTCTGTCCATAAGTTGACCAATTTGCTGGTCCAATCAGGATATCCAAATACTAAACTTAGAAAAATGACCAAATACACGTTCATTTGGCCATAACTCTCTTTAGACAGGTCCAAATGACCTGAATTTTATACCATTGGAAAGCTTAGACATAGTAATATAACTTTGATTGAGAACACCAAGCTTAAAAATGCCTCTAACCTAATGAAATTATTGACTCAAATTAGGATACTAAACTGAGTTGAACCATTCTGTCCAGAATTTTCTGGACATAGACTACCTGACCAGTTTTAGCAAAATGGCCATAACTTGGCCTATAAAAATTTAAATGCAATGAAACCAATGGAAAAAGTTTTATAAGACATAGGTCTACAATATTGGTCTTTTGACCAAAACCCAGAACCCAAAGGAACTAGGTCAAATGGTTAGAAGAAATTAATACATTAAAACTTGGAGTTTGACTAAATCACAATTGACCCTAGAATAGTGTTTATAGCATATCTCCCACTAGGAAACTCTAATTAGGTTGAGCCATATTGATATGGAACCCTAAGAGACAAGGCTCCAACTTTGTTTCGGACATTGTCCTTAAATTATGAACATAAGAACCCTAAAATGGAGGTCAAATTTACTAATCTGAACCTAGACACTGAAGACACAGGGTACTTGAGTCTAGGCCAATTAAATTAGGATAATTAATTCTACAAAACTTGGAAAATTATAATTAAAATTTCTGAGTGACTATAAGATATAGGGCAACAAATTATATGAAGAACACTAAGCCTAAAAGTAACTACAACATGTCCAATTAAATTGGAAAAAGGTAATGCCAAAATCTACCTAATTAAAGAGATAGAATTAGGAAATGAACCAGTTATGGTTATTTGACCATAACCTGGGCTACAAAACTCCAAATGGAGTGATTTAAATAGTGAAATGTAACTAAACACAATCAAGAACAACTTTGATGAAGAACATTTGGCCAAATTCTCACTATAGAATGGCCTAATAGAACAGTGAACTCTAGCAACCAAAAACTAAAATTTTGATTTATTCTTCATTGGTTAGAAGTATGGATTGGCAACTAATGCCAATACTTTTGGGAACCAAAAAGTCATAAATCTATGTGATTAAAACTCATGTAACTATTATATATGAGAAAATCAATAGTTTAACTTAAATGACCAAATGAATAGTAACCTTACAAGTTAAGTACAAATATTCAAGAAATAACTTTGTAATATGCCCTTGTAGGCCTAATGTGATTGGTTTGGATAGATTGGCATGCTAATAGGGTTCTGATAGCAGTACTGCATATGATGTATGGCTCCATGCCATTCTATAATATGATAGCCTATGGCTATACTGATTATGATGTTATACTTGGCTTTATGCCTTATTGCTTTTATGGCTTATAAGCCATTCTGTTTGCACACCGGGAGACACAATGACCGATGGTGTGACGGCCTGAAGTACCTGGTACCCAGTGCTAGTTTACCCATTTATCCAGTCCGGTCAAATTGTATAAGTTACTTGGGCATAGAAAAGTATAAATATAATTGAATTGATTATTAAAAGAAGTAAAGAAATTAAATATCAAGATAAAGAACAAGAATGATTACAATAAAAAGAGGCTCAAAGTCATCAAGAAAACGATTAATAAAATGCTAGAAAGAATTGAAATGAACTGTACTGATGAAAAAAAAAAGGTTATCTATTATTGAATGCACTTGAAACTTTAATTATTATGAAATAATTTAAGATAACCTAGAAGGTATTGAATTAAATGATACAAAAAGGATTAATAATAGAAATATAATTTAAGTAAAAGTTACAAATGTACCTTGCATAATAATATTAAGTTAAGAATAATGCTAATAGAATATTAGTATATTGTATATTCTTACTGTAACCTTATGAACTAAGCACCTCCAAAGATGACTAAATTAGAAAAATAAAAAAAGGAGATATTAAATTTTAGAAACCTTATTGAAGCATAATTAGATCTAAATTATCTGAACTATGTTTTATTTCCATCTGTATTTCGTATATTATTTCTTTGTTATATTATTGCACTACTAAGCAGAAATGCTTAGCGCGATGAATTTGTTTCCTTCGCGCAGGTACTAATGGTAAAGCCCAGCGAATATTAAACAGAGATTTTAGAGTTTTGATCTGCAGAAGTGTCTGAAGTATTCAAGGTTGTCATCTCATCAGCAATGCATGTATATAGGGCTCACATTAGTTTGGCTATTTCATATGTAATCAATTTATACATCATGTAAATTATGAGATTATGTAATTATTTTGTAAATTATGTAAACTAATGGAAATATGAGAATTTTGATATGTGAATGGAGCATGAATGATAAAGTATGGAAATGAATGTGAAATTAAATTATATAGAGAATATTTGAACTGATTAGATGATTATGATTAGTATGGATGAGATTTTTATTTTAAAATATTATTGAAATTTCAAATAGATGAATAGTAAAACACGTCAAACGTTAATAAAATAGGAGAAACTCCGTTAGTTTCTCTGTTGAAAAATAATTGATCTTAAAAAATAATAACTTAAAATTGACTTAAGGAATAAAGTAAGATAAGATAGGGTGGTCCAGCACCGAGTGTGACATGCTTTGCTTTGCTGCACTATAATCGGGTGAGGGGTGTCACTTATTGGGCTGAAATTTCAGCGATTCTCATCTTCATCTTCCCTTACATGTGCTCTCTCTCACTTCTCTCTCAAATTTCCTCCATTGAAACACCAAGGTCAAGCTTAAAACCCTAAGTTCCAACCATAATTCCTTTAGGATACCTATAGCAAACCCTAAACTAAAGCCTAATTAGAAGAGAGCACTCAGGAAAACCAAATAGAGGGAAGGAATTTCGGCCAGAAGTGGTTCCATAAGAGGAGTGAAGATTTGGTTGAATTAAAACTTGATTGAAGCTAAGAGAGCTTGAAGAACATGGTTAGTGCTAGCAATTTCTCTTAATTTTGAAGTTTTAAGAAATTGAACTAGGGTTTGGTATAATTAGGGATTTTATTATTTATGCCCTAATTGATAAAATTGAATATATATTATAACTCTTGTATGTGTTAATGGTTGAAGAATGTTAAGGAGATATCAAATTGGTTGATAGAAAGTAGTGTTGTGGAGTGAGCTTGATTTTGGACAGCTTGAGTTCAATGTGGTTAATTGGCCATAAGTTAAGCTACACAACACCAATTAAAGTTAAGTCTAAACCAAATTAAAGCTAAGACACATAGCTACAACTTTTGTGCTTTCACCTAGACTAATATCTTAGAGAAAATGGGTCGAATTGCTAGGACAAATGCCAAACACTGAAACTAGAATTTCTTAAGATTCTAGTAAATTGCCATTTGACCTGCGTATGATATTTAGGGCATAAATTTTACTATATAACTCCAAATGGGATGATTCAAAATGATATAAAACCTAAGACATAGGCCTACAACTTTGTTTCAGAGACCTAGCTCAAATTCTGGGTGTAAGACACCTGAATATTAAGTGCAAAATTGACCTGAAAACCTAATGCCCTGAAATCTGTAAAGTACTGCATCTGTGAGTAAGGGTTGATCAATCAGCCATAACTCACTCTACAAAATTGCAAAATTAGTGATTATTAAACCTGTGTAACCTTGAGACATAGGGTAACAATTCATATGAAGAACATGGAGTCAAATTATGACTGTAACTTGTCCAAAATGGCTTGACAAACTAGTTCTAGAAACTTGCTCTGTTCTGGACAGACCTGAAACTAGAATTGGTCACTGGGCCAGTTTTGGTAAAATGGCAATAACTTAAGCTACAAAAATGCAAATTGAGTAATTCCAATGCCAATTTAAACATAAGACATAAACCTATAACTTTCATGAAGAAAGCATGGCTAAATTGATTCTGCATTTTGGCCAAATTTATGGGGAAAGTTAAAGTACCAATTCTGAAAATTCATGAAATAGTCCAAAGTGACTTGAATTATAATTTGTATGTAACATTAATGATTTGATTAACATGTAGACTATGTGAATATGTGATTGGGACTTATATTCCCACTATGATTGGAATGATACATGTGATGAGATAATAAGACCATTGATTGATTAATTATGTTAAATTGCCCATGTATGCCTAGACATTTACTTATGGGTTAGATAGATTGGCATGCCAAGAAGGGACGAGTTTAGCAGTACTGCCTATTGCTTTTAAGCCCGATTTTATTGCATACCTGACAGACATTTATAGGTCTGATAGTACGACGGCCCGAGGCATCGAATGTCCAGTGCTAGTTATGATTATTCTACATCTGTGATTATTTGGCTCTTATGCCATTATATTGCATACTGGGTAGACACTTTGTAATCGATGGTATGACGGCCTGAGGTACTGAGTACCCAGTGCTAGTAAAACCCGCGTATCCATTCTAGTCAGTTTTGTTATAGGTTACTTGGGCATTGAAAAGAGTTAAGAGGGTTGGATAATAAAAAAATGAATGGCAAAGATCCCAAATGAAACAATTGCTTCTAAAGATTAACAAAATGTGAAATAACTCATAATTAATTGAAATTGCATCTCTTTTATGTTACTACAAACATGAAATGTTTAGTTTTGTTGTATATTCTACTTTCATTCTATTATTGCACCACTAAGCAGAAATGCTTAGCGCGATGAATTTTCCTCGAGCAGATCCAGACAATAAGGCCAAGTCAAGATTGGACAGGGACTGTTGGGGATTGATATGCAGTAGAGTCATTGTCACCTCCACTATATAAAATTGGTATACTATGAGGGCCTCCACATGCATGATCAAAATTTTGTAATTAGATACTAAGTTTGTAAATTAATTTTTGGTTGTAAACAATTATGTGTATTTGTAATTAAATCTAATGGATTCATTGATGATATGAATGAGAATGAGATGATCATATGGATCATTATGAAAATATGTTTGGAAATTGTAGTTGAGAATGAAATTTGAATTGGATATTATGTTGAGATTCTTAAACAGCTGAATATTTTAACAAGTCAATATCCATAAAATAGGGGAAACTCTGTCAGTTTCTCCACTTAAAAATAATCTGATTTAAATATGATAAACGTCAAATGGATAATAAATAAAGTAAGTTAAGATAAGGTGCTCCAGCACAGAATATAGCATTCCTTGCTTGGCTACATAATAGACCGAGTAAAGGGTGTTACAACGTCATCAAAATTTGATGGTGTTAACAGAAAAGTCTCATTTTTCTTATGACAAATTAAATCACTATTTAAGCTTTAATTAATTTTCATTCTTTTGAATACACACATCTAACTTGAGCATCACAGTGGTTGGCCAGAAGGCCACCCACCTCACCATCTCTCTATTTTGCAGACTTATTGGACACTTACGTTGCCTTTTGACTATTCTTCAGAGGCTCATAGTAGCATCAGTGGCATTGTCTGTGGGAAATTAGATTATCGGCTGACATCCCACACCTAAAACCATACTTATTTTAGCATTTTTGTGTGCTTTCTATGAGTTTATATTTCCAATTTTAATTTATTTTTGCCTTCTTATGTCTTAAACTATTTCAATGGCCACAAATTCAAGAAACATTGGTAAGAATGTGGTGGTTGGTGCTCCTATGACTAGAACCAACACTAGCTATTGCAGTGACTTAAAACATCACAAGGCACCCAATGGCCAGGCCTCACCACGCAACGCAAGGTTGCTGCCTGTCAGGTCTGACCAACAGGCCTAGCCCTAAGGATTCACACAAGAGTAGGTCCATCAGCGCATTGAGGAAATGGAGGCACAAATTGCTTTCCAAAAGGGACTGATCCCAAGAAGTAGTGCATCTCTTAGAGCACCAGCACAAACACCAGTAGCAAAGCTCCCTCCTAAGGCACGAAGAGGCCAAGCGGGAACAGTAAAGAGGTCGCTCATTCTATAAACAACACTAAGACAAAAATCAAGCGAATAAAGACAGACGAGTAGGAAGAGCAATTAGATGAATCACCACAACCGAAGGCGAACTTGGGTTTGGTGAAAGCCATATAAAAATACCACAAGCAAGTGGAAGAGGAGAATTTTGGAATTGGGTGTAACAACCTGATTTTTCTTAAATTCTATTTTCTTAAATTCAAAATATTATTTTAATAAGATATTTTAATTAAATGTTATTTTTAAATGTATTATGGTTACTATTATTTTTAATTTTATTATTTGTAATATTGCATTTATCACAAAAAAAGTCAATTTATTAAATTAAAGTAATAATAATAAAATTTCTTTGGAGTATATTTATTTATATTATTACTAAGGTTTAAAAAGATTTAAATATAAAAAAAAGAGAAATTTCAAAAACTGCATAGCACGCTTCCCCCCTCCTTTCTCTCTCCCCGCGTCACTCTCTTCCCCTTACTTTCCCCCTCTCGTTCTTCCTCCGGTGGGCCTGCACCAGCGCTGGTGAGACACCAGCGAGCTCCCCCACCTGCAAACATCCCCTAGGCACTGGCCAACAACAGTGACGAATGGCAGGGGCAGTGGAAACGAGGAGAGAGAGAGAGAGAGAGAGAGAAAAGTGGATACGTGAGGCACTCAATTTGCCAATCAATTTTGGCTATTTCTGATGGCCATACTACTGGCCATGGGTGGCAATGGCTTCCCCACATAACCAGCTCCCATCTCCAACCAGCAGCCCCTGAAGCCGATGCCAGAGGAGAGAGATTGGCAAGAGAGAGAGAGAGAGAGAGAGAGAGAGAGAGAGAGAATGGGTGACAGTAATTCTCCAGCCACTTTTTTGGTGATCCGACTGTTGGATCCAAAATCGAAGTCCACTAATGGACTTAGGGCGATGAAACCTTCAAGATGGGACTGGCCTCGCTTCGATCGGACAATGTTTGAAAAGGTGATCATTAGATGACCCAAATCTCTTGGTGAGATTTTTAAGCCTTTTTAATTCTCAAAAATTAAAAGTAATTTTATAATAATTATTAACAATTTTTAGGCTTAATTTAGGTGTGATCCAATAGATGATAGCTCACCGACCTCAGGACCGAGTTTTTGAACCGGTCCAGGTGTTCGGTGGGCTGTCCAGGAAAGGGATTGTGTTTACAGTCAATCCTAGCATTTTCAAACGTTCTGGATGCATTCTAAGTGTCAGATTTGGAATAAATAAACCCGAATTCCAAGTTGTTCATTTTTACCTAATACCTGATTTAGAATAAAATTCATAAAATATTAATAGGTGATTAAAAAATTATGATTCTTGTTAAAATAAATTTATAACCTTCTTAAGGACTACGGGACAAAATTTTAGAATTTTTAGAGTTCATTTGACAATTTTTTATAGAATGTTAGTTTTAGGGACTAAAACATAATTTTTTAATTTTGTGAGAATTGCTTAGTTTGGAGGGCCCAGGAGGGGCCACATGATGTTGATGGGAAATGGATGTGGGAATTGTGATTTAGAAGTGTTATTTGAACTCTTTTACAGATTGGGTAGGTCCTAGGTATAGGAAAAACTTTGCCAGATTTTCAGCATAAATTAGGGAATCTTTTGTCTCTTTAAAGTCCTGTTTTGAGTTAGTACTAATGCAAATATAATATAACTGTTTAGGTGATTAGGGTCAACCGTCTTTCTCAACCCAACCGCTACAATAGTCACCGATTAACCAGTGAGTAGATATTGATTTTATTTATAATTTGAATATTATTATATATTCAAGGCATGCTCATGCATCACTTATAAATATATGTACATAGTTAATTATTAGGCATGTCTTGTGTTGCATATGTAATTGATGATTTGCTGTATATGTTGCTTTATGGCAATTTGAAGCTGTGTGCATGAGTCTGGTGTGTGTATGGATATGGGTAGGATGGGTTGATGCAGCTGAAGCTTGACTCGCTGGGACCCGATCCTTATTATGGATAAGTTAGAGTAGGCATGGCTCGAGTTGGTCTCGCTGGCCCCCGCATTTGGATATTAAGAGAAAGTCCGACTTTGAGTTGATCTCGCTGGCAGAGATTGAAACTAAGAGAGCTGTATAGGAGATCAACTCCCATATATATGTGTGTGTGTGTGTGTGTGTGTGTGTGTGAGAGAGAGTATGGATATGACACACGGGTGTGTAAGTACTTCAGATTGCTTTTGGGGTGATTATGACTTAACTTGTTTGAATTGTGTAAAGATGTTGCATTTTATTCTTAAGGATGCATTAGACTTAGATAGTTATAGAAATTATATGTAAAGTTAATATCTTACTCTATGCGTTGAAGACTCACTCCTGTTCACCTTATTTTTCCAGGCTATAGGAGGAGTTCTTTTTTTGGGTAACCTGCTTCATTCCTCGCAGGTTTATTAATAGTTAGCTATTTGTATTATTATTTTCCAAATTTGAAATCTAGAACTCCACATGTGTTAGCAGTAGTATAGATTTTGTTAGGGACAGTGTTAATTTAAGTTCTTGGTATTAATAAATAAAAATTTTATGATATCTAACTAGTTTGTAAATAATGGTATCAGGGTTGAGTTGGGCTCCTCTGGCTTTAGTTTTTGATGGTTATCAGGTTGGGTTGACTGAATAAAAATATAATAAATTATTTTATTTGCATGTTGGGCCTTAGTTTTGGGCCCTGGTTATGGATTTGGGAAATAGTAAGGTTACTACGGGCCTTGAGTGCTTTATGTCAGCTCAGGTCCTAGTGCCAGTCCGTCCCTTGGGATCTGGTGGTGACAAAGTTGGTATTAGAGCTTAGGCTCTAGATTCATGAGAAAGTGTATAATTGGGAGTGTAAAAGGAGTCTTTTTAGGAGGTCACATTCGGAGTATAGGATCCTGTTTCTTCTTCTTCTGTAATTCCTTGTTTCTTGATTCTGTGTTATTTTTGAGGTAATATAAGAGTGCTTCAATTAGTGTCTTGATTTTCATGAAGTATATAGAGATGTGAAAAAGAGTTAGCAGACGTGCTGAGGTCTGCCATAGGGATATGTATTCCAAAGAAATGTTGTGTTTCTATTATTGTGGGGCTAAATGGTGTGCCTATCTAGTGCAAGGCACGAGGACATAAAGGTGATTTTTGACATTATAGCTGCCTTAGATGGAAGTGAGGGTACCATTACTGGCAGTCATCGATGGATGGCCCAGTCAGAGTACTTTTATGGTATCAGTGGATTCAAGAAAGATAAGAGATCAAGAAATCTGGTATGTCGGGACGTACCGTAGTAACTATGCTATGTTCTCAATGTTTGTGCTGTAAGCTGCAAATTACAATACTGACATGGGATTATTGTATAGAGTTGTGTGCTTCCCTATGTTATTCCTTCATGAGGGTGTTTATGAATAGTCTCTATTTTGGTATAATTATACCAAGACAGAGTTCTATATTTGTAAAAGAGTTGGGAACTCCTAGTTAGGGTTTAAGGCTCTTGAGATAGAATATTAAAGATCACAGTGGGTGATAACTAGAGTCAGTGACTAAGTTATCCTAACTTGAGCATAGAGTTATAGTATAAGTGGCATAAGACTAGAGGTTTTTAGTATGGTTACAGTGTAATGATGACACCTACTTAATGGAATCAACTATCTCTAGTATGAGATCGTTGCAGTGTTGGTGTTACGATGGACATGTTGCCTAAAGTTTAATGAATATAGCACACCTCTTATATAATAGTGAAGCATAAGTACGGTTCTATTCCCTAGAGGAGATTGGAGGTTATGAATAATAATCGTAGCCTATGAAATGGCATTCTAGGAAAGATTATAATGTAAAAAGAGAGCAGATAGCCTTACATAGTTATGGCAATATGGTAGATGTGGTACCTCTCTTGCAGTTAGTGATGCTGCAAAGTATGGTGATGTTTTCTCAGGAGAGACAGAAGAGTACCACTAATATAATAATTTATGGAATGATGTCCTAAATGGGATTGTGGAGTGTGGCAAAGAATAGTTGGCTCAGGTATCTTGGAGAGAGTATAAGTTTCATTATAGGAACCATAAGTGATTGGATCTTGATGGATGAAAAGCCCATGAGTTGAATGACGGGTTATGGTGTCTGGTATCTTAAGTTTTGACTAATTGGGTGGATATAAGGAAATAAAATCCCTTCAGATCCCCTCCTAGAAGTATTAGAGGGTAGTTTGTAGTTAAGTAGAGGAAAGGAGAATGACTACAAGTCAGCAAAAATAAGTCATAGAAAATTAGTAGATAAAAGGAAATATAAAAATGAAAATTTGGATAGTTGGTTTCAGACGTAACAGGAGAGAATTCGAATGGCAGTGGAAGTGCTAATCAGAGAGGTCGAAAGACCAATTCTGAGTAGTACAATGGTGAAGATGACCTAGCAGAGATACTAAAAAGTACAGTTATCTAGCATAGTGGTCAACTTAAGAAGAAGAGTAGAGCTAAGGAATCAAGTAATTAAGGTCTTATTTTATAACGCCCTCACTTTAGGTAGTCCGTACATTCTACTGTTTTGGTGACTAATGTCTATTTGGACAAACAGAATGTCTGGAACTATACTTAAACTAGAGTGAGGAGTCATAAATAAACTAAATAAAGGTTAAGTAAAATCAAGGAGAAATCAAAGAAATGAAATGCAAACGGGTTAAAGGAGACGAGGTTCGGCGATGAGTAACCTTAACGGGAATCGACTGTGAATATAGTTGCCAAGCCCAGACTCTTAGGTAACCCTGTGGGATAAATATTTGGGACTTAGTTGAAGGATTTATGAGGTTTAGATGACAATCAAAATGTCAAGAAAATGTAAGAAAATTTATACCAATCAATAAAGACAACTATGGCTTGATAAGTTTAATGAAGGGCATTTTAGTCATTTCACTTTCAGAGATAAATTTTGGCCTAAATGTCAATCAAAATGAGTGAAAACAAAACAATTAAAAATGTATAAAAATCAAGAATTATGAAATGGAAATGGGAAAAGAAAAAAAAGAAAATAAAATTTGAATTATGACATAAGCATGATGTCATGATGATCTAATTAAAATTTAATTCAATTAAGTTGAAGATAAATATGTAAAATGAGACAAAAATCACAAAAAGCCAAAAGAAGTCATCTTCCTCTTCCATCCCAACTTGGCTGAACCTATGCTCTCTCTCCCTCTCCTCTATTTTCTTTCCTTTTAAGCTTGAATTTCCATCAATTCAAATCATAAAACTCCTAAGTCCAACATTAAACCTTGTTTATTCACCTTGGTAAAGAATTTGGGAGCAAAAAGGAGAAGAAAATTTGAAGTTTGGGTAGGTTGGAATCTACCTAAGTGAGGTTAGTGCCTAATTCCTACTTTCTTCTTCTTTAAATCTTAAAAACTAAGTTAAATCAAGATGGAATTGTAACAAAAAGAAAGAAAGTGTGCAAGTTTGAGCAAAGAACAAATTCAGCTAGCCCTTGATGAGGTGTTGGTTTATTGTGTTTGATGAATTAAAAGTTGCCTATGGGTGTTGATGAATGCATATATATGAATTATAATGGAAGTTTGAATGAATTGCATGAGTGGGGCGAGATGATGAAATAGGGTTTGTTTAAATTTGGGGTTTTTGGTGCTATGATGCACAATTAATGTTATTGATGTCAATTATGACCAATTTATGTGCAATGATGATGAATTGAGGTTGTTGGTTGAGTTGATTTGGATAATCGAATGTGTTGCCCTTGTGCTGGAATTTTGGACCTCTAAGTCTAGTGGGTTCATGTGGCCATAAGTAGAGCTACATTGCTCCAACTGGTGTGAGGCTAATTGGAGATGAACTTAGGACATAAAGCCACATTTTTCATGAAGAGACCCTACCTAAAAATGAAATTCAAAATGACCTAAATTTGGCTTGAATCTGGGTAATCACATGCTAGACCTGGAAAAATGATCATATGAATAGCAAAGGTTCAAATGAGCATAACCTACTATAGGAATCTCCAATTGAGCTGATTCTTGAACCCATGAAAAGCTGAGACATAGGAGAACATTTCATATGAAGAACTTAGAGCCAAATTCTATCCCTAACTCAACCAATTTACTAGACCAATTCGGGTCAGCAAATCTTACCAGAATCAGAAAATCCTGAACATTGACCAATCCGACCAGCTGGGGCAAAAATGCCATCACTTGAGTTACAAAACTCCAAATTGAGTGATTCAAAAAGGAAATTAAAGTTAAAACATTAAGGAATAATTTTGATAAAGAAAGTGAGGTCAAATTTCCACTGTAGATTGGCCTAATGTAATAGTAAACACAAATTGCAAAATATAAAAATTTTGAAACACTCCTAAAATGACTTAAGTTATGGCTGGCAATTAATGCCAATACGTAAATGAAATAAAATGTGGGGTGAATATGGATTTGGAGCTTATGCCCTCATTTTGAAGGACATAACCAAGATTAAACATGAATAGAGCAATGAATAGTAAATGCAATGACATAATGTAAAGAACAAATGATTAAGGTACTAAGGTGCCCATGTATGCCTAGTTTTATGATTGGTTTGGATAAGTTGGTATGCCAATAAGGTTTTGACTTATAGTATTGCTTATGGCCTGGTGCCATTCTGTGATTTATGGCTTTTAATGCCATTTTGTGAATTATGGCTTATAGTCATTCCGTTGCTTTTCTGATATACATGGCTTTATGCTCAATTGATGTTATGGCTCTTTAGCCATTCTGTTGCATACCTGGCAGACACTATGTGACGAATTGTGTGACGGCCTGAGTTACTTGATACCCAGTGCTAAATTACCCATTTATTCAGTCTAATCAATCTGTTTAGGTTACTTGGGCATTAAAATAAGTCTTGGAAATTCTATACTAAATAATGAATAGAAAAAAAAAAAAAACAAAATAAGTATATTTCAAATAATTGTCAGTAATGCATCCCTTGTGGCATAATAACATAATTCATTATTTTTACTTATTTAGTTTACTTTTATATTACCATTATGCACCACTAAGCATTATGCTTAGCGCATTGCTTTTTGCTATGTGTAGGTACTGGAGAGCAGGATAAGGCCCAGTAGACAACTGACTGGGACTACCTGAGATCAGACTGCATTATATCAGTTGTGTCACCTCACTGCAGTGCATTAGTAGGGTCCACCTAGCTTATGTATTTTGTTTCTTTTGGATCATTGTAATTAATTATTAAGCATGTAATGTATATTACAAAGTTGTATTCATTTGTACATTATTGTAAATTAATGAAGTTTGAAATTTTATATATGAATTGTGTATGAATGGAAATGAGATGGAATTTCATATGGATTTATATGAGTGAAATTAATTGATGATTTGAATGCGAAAATGAGAATGAGAATATATATATATTTCAAACTGGTGGTCATTCATAAAAAATGTTAATAATTTAGGAGAAACTCCGTCAGTTTCTCCATTTGAATAATTGAATTTAAATTAACAAAATGAATTATAATTCCCTGGAAATGTAGTAAGATAAGAGTAGGTGCTCTGGCACAGAATGTGGCATGCCTTGCTCAGCTACACTGTAAATGGGTAAGGGGTGTTACATTTAGTGGTATCAGAGCACAGTTTAGGCATTTCTGGACCTAAATAGAGTGCACACCATGCATTGCATTTATAAGAGTCGAGGTGACACTAATGCAGATCTATTTCTCTGTTTGTTATAGGTTAAGATATGGACCCAGAGTCCCAAAGGGTAGTAAAGGAAGAGGTGGAGAGTCATGCTCCGCCTATGGGGGATGTTGGAGGTAGGGGGGATTCTGCCATTCCAGTACAAGGGGAGCCTGCACAGCCTCAGCAGGCATTGTTTGAGCAGATGACAGCCTTATTCAGGCAGATGATAGGGGCAATCCCACCTCCACAACCACAACCACAACCATAACCTCCACCACCTCCACGAAAATCTCAACTGGAAAAGCTCCAAAAATATGGAGCCATCGATTTCAAGGGTAAAAAGGAAGATGACCCATCTGCTGCTGAGTACTAGTTGGAAACGATAGAGAGGGTCCTTCAGCAGCTCCATTTTACTCCTGGGGAGAGTTTAGAGTGTGCAGTATCACTGCTCTAGGAGGATGCATTTCAGTGGTGGGATACAGTCTCCCATGCAGTTCAGCCAGAGCAGATCACCTGGGATTTCTTCTTGGCAGAGTTTAGGAAGAAATATATCAGCCAGGTATATCTAGAAGCAAAAAGGAAAGAGTTCATCAGTTTGAAACAGAGACAACTGTCGGTGGCAGAGTATGAGCGAGAGTTTGTGAGGCTCAGTCTTTATGGTAGGGAAATAATCTCGACTGAGGCTGAAAGATGCAGGAGGTTTGAGGAGGGGCTAAATGATAACATCAAGCTCTTGATAACAACATTGAGAATCAAGGACTTCTCTCAATTAGTTGAGGCTGCACTGAATGCAGAGAGGGTTAGAAATGATGAGCAAAACAGACGAGACAGGCAGCAAAAGAGGAGTCTGAGTCAAGCTAGTTCCTCATTTGCACCCAGTAAGAAGTTCAGAGGTCCCCAGGCTCAGGGTCATAGCCAGACACAGAGTTAGGGCCAGTCACAGAGGCCTAGATCTCAGTTTATACCTAGAAGAGGTCAGTCCACTCTATCAGTAGGCAGCTCTCCAGGGATGATGTTTAGGGGATTAGCCCCAACAATTTCTGCAGCGTGCCCACATTGTAATAAGTGGCAGAGAGGCGACAGGATGCTTCCAGTGTGGTTCTACTGAACAACAAGTGAGAGATTGCCCTCGGAGAAATGTTTCATCTGCTACAGCACAAGCAGATAGACTTGCCCCTACAGCTCAAAAGGGTAGGAGATCGGTTAAATTAGAGGTAGTTGGTACTGCACAGAGGCCTATATCAGAGACAATTGAGAGGCCAAAGATGAGAGCACTAGCTAGAGCATATGCTATGAGGGCACAGGAGGAGCAGGATGCTACAGATGTGATCAGGGGTACGTTTTCTACTTTATGATATACCTGTGCATGTATTGGTGGATCCAGGATCCACTCATTCCTACATTTGTATTAAGTTACCTGTGGAAAGGGGAATTCAAGTAGAGGAAAGTGACCAAGACATTCTAGTCACTAACCCACTAGGCCACAGTGTGGTGGTAAATAAAGTGTACAGAGGTTGCCCATTGAGGATTCAAGAGTATGAGTTCTTGGAAGACCTAATTGAATTACCCTTCCACGAGTTTGATGTAATCCTTAGGATGGATTGGTTGTCACATCATCAGGCAATAGTCGATTGTAAATTGAAGAGAATTACCTTGAAAACTCCTGAGAATAAAGAGATCACAATTGTGGGTGAAAGGACAGATTTCTTGTCTAATGTCATCTTAGCTACTACTGCAAGGAGACTGATCAGGAAGGGTTGTGAAGCCTATCTGTCACATGCTATTGATACCAGAAAGGCTGAGTCTAGTCTCTGTAACATTCCCACTTTATGTGACTTCCCCGATATCTTCCCTGAGGAGTTGCCTAGTTTGCCACTAGAAAGGGAAGTTGTAACATCCTCATTTTCGTAGTCCATACATCCTAAGGTTCCGACGGCTAATGTCTGCCCCGGAATGTCGGAATATTTGGAACTACACTGTAATAACAGTGAGGAAGTATAAAATAATGAAATATGTGATGAGAAAAATTAAGGAAAAATAAAAGAGATAAAATGTGACTAAGTTAAACGAGCCGAACTTGTAGCGATGGGTGACCGCACCGGGAAGTTACGGCGCAGGCAATAGCCAACCCCAGGACCATGGGGAACCCTCGAAAATAATTTTCAGGAAATAATTAAAGGCCTATAGAGGTGTAATTAACATTAGAAATGTCAAAGAAAAAAATTAGTAAGTCAGTACAAACGAAAACAAAAATTAAAGAAATCGGTGGGTCAAGGAATTAATCGGTAGTATCGCAAAAGTGGAAATATAACTCGAGGAGGGGCATTTTGGTCATTTGACACCTAGAGTTGACTTTTGACCTAAATGTCTATAAAAAATAAGTGGTGTTAAATTTTGAAAATGCCATAAAAAAATAAAATTTCATATGTAGAATAATTAAGGGAAATTAAAGGGGTATAAATTAGGATAATTAAAAATGTAATTAAAATAACATTAAACTAAGTTAGTGGAGATTTGTGGGATTATATAAGGCATGTGAGGACAAGAATCTGCCATTCATCATCTTCATCTTCATTCAATCTTCCCTAAGCAAAATTGTTTCTCTCCCTAAAAGAAACTCCATTGCCGTCCCATGTGTGGAGCCTCATCCACTCAAGATCAAGCCATCCAAACATCAAGTCTTCTTTATTAAAGTTGGAGTACACACCTTGGGCAGTATTTTGGGAGCAAAAAGGGAGAGATTTGAAGAAGTTTGACAAGCTTCAAAAAGAGGTAAGTGTCTAATTCACTTCCTTTCTGCAACATCCTCACTTTAGCTAGTCCGTACAGTCTACTGTTCCAATTACCAATGTTGGTCCTAGATGTGTTAATAAGAAATGAAGTGGTTTGTTTAGTGGGAATTGAAGTCAGTGTTGCTGCCTTGGCTGACCTGCAGGACTAAGCATGAGTTCAGCAACTTTGGGCAGCTATAACTGGAGTTGTGTAGGTTCAATTGGTGCAAGACCAATTAGGAATGAAACTAGACACATAATGGCACAACTTTGGTGAAGAAACCTGCCCAGAAAACCAAACCAAGGTGACCTAAAGATTGCCCTAATCCGGGTGACCTGCATTCTGCCTGGGCAAAATGACTAAATGAATAGTATTTATTCATTTGGTCATAACTCAGTGTAGAAAGGTCCAATTGACCTAAAATTTTACCATCAGAAAGCTGAGATATAGACCTACAACTTTTATGAAGAAACCTAACCCAAATTTTGACCATAACATGTTCAAAAAGTGACCTGCAGTCACTGCACAAAACGCTATAGATTTGGTCAGTCCAAAAAATCTGGAAAGTTTGCAATCCGTCCAGTTATGGTGTTTAGGCCATAACTTGAGCTACAAAACAGCAAATGCAGTGATTCGAAAAAGGAAATGTAACTAGACACAATAAGGAACAACTTTCATGTTGACAACTTTGCCAAATTCCTACTGTAAAAATGACCAATGGAACAGTAAACACAAGGCTTGAAATCTGAAAATTTTGAACAACTAACACTAAGCTTAGAAATGGTATTGACAACCAATACCAACAACTTTAGAATGTAAAATGTGGTATGTTGGGAGTATTAGAACCAATGTACCTATTGCCTATGCAAAAGTCAACATTTTAGTTGACTAATGAATGAATAATAACACCTAAACTTAAATTTCAAGAATTGTACAATTTAAGAATGTAACATGCCCTAGTACACCTAGTAAGATTGGTTTGGATAGGTTGGCATGCCAATAAGGTTCTGTTAGCAGTACTGCATATGGCTTCATGCCATTCTGTGTTTTATGGCCTTCCATGCCATTCTGTGATATAATAGCCTTTGGCTATGTTGATTGAGTTGTTATACTTGGGTTTTATCCTTAATAATTATTACAGCTTATTAGCTGTTCTATTGCACACTGGGAGACACAATGTGACTGATGGTGTGATGGTCCGAGGTACTTAGTACCCAGTGCTAGTTTACCCGTTTATCCAGTCCAGTCGTCTAGTATAGGTTACTCGTGCAATCAAAATAAATCTTACCAAATTTTAATCGAATAATACTGTAATAAATGTAGGAAATTAAGTCTACATAAAATGTAAATATAAATTCTACATATTTATTTTATTTTAGTTATTTTATTTTATATTGTCACCACTAAGCAGAATTGCTTAGCGCATCGCTTTTGCCACGCACAGGTACTGGAGACATAGCTGGGGAGTCTAGCAGACCTCAGACCGGATGAATTGTCAGATCTGCATACAGAGTCCAGAGTCACCTCACATTTGCAGTGCATTGGTAGGACATTAGGCTACTTTTGGTATTTTGTTTTTTGTAAACTTTTGTAATCAGACCTTTATTTTGCTATGTATATTATAAACTCATGTAATTATGTTTTGATGTAATTATCTATAAATCATGATCAGTAATAAATTTGAGTATTTCTTTTTGAGTTGAGTATGATATGAAATGAATTGAATTTTGAAATATTGAAGTCATTTGAGAAATTGTGGAAATATGTTGGTGGTTGACTGAGATTGATAATATGATTATATTGGAAGTGTTTTTAATAGATTCAGAAGAACTGTTTTTCCAATTTACAGCCGGCACTCTGTCGAATTTTCTATAAAATTTGTGGAAAATTCAGATTAATCAAAATTGTAAATAAATGAATTAAAAAGGGGTAAATTGTAATGGAAATATGTTTTGGTGCTCTGACACACTGTGTGGCATATCTTGCTCGGCTACACTGTAGACGGGTAAGGGGTGTCACACTTTCTTAAGTAAAGTTTATGTTTACCTTGAGATGAGTTGATTGGTGATGAAAATTGATGGAATTGTTGAGTTATTGGACTATCCAATTTTAGGCATCCATGGGAGCCCATATTACTTGAGTATTCTGCCCAGTTTACTTTGCTGGAATTGTGTTGAGTAAATATAAAAGTGTCAAGAATGAATATTAAAGTATTGGGAGGAGGAGGATTGCCAAATTAGGAGTGTAAATTCTCTTATGCAGGTTGTGATTATTGGTAGTGTATAAATTAGGTTATAAGTGTAAAGTTGTGACTCCAATTGGTATGAGGCCAATTGGAGGTGAAACTAGACATAAAATAGGCCAACTTTCATGTAGAAGTGTTGCCCAAATTCTTCCTAGAAGTGACCTAAAAAAATAACCAAATCTGGAATTGCCTAACATATGAACCCAGATTTTGACCATATGAACAGTAGTCAGTATTTTTGCCATAATTCACTCAAAAGAGGTCCAAATGACCTAAAATTTATACCGTTGGAAAGCTTAGACATAGGGTTACAACTTTGGTGAAGACCACCAAATCTAGAAATGCCAATTACCAAGTTAAAATGATCGCCAAATTTGGGTTACAAAAACTGGCCGAATTGACTTTGACCTAAAAATGACCTAAACTTTGCAATGTAAGTGCAACTTGACCAGCAATAGTAAAATGACCATAACTTGGTCCATAGAACTCCAAATGACATGAAATCAGTCTCAAAATTTCAATAAGACATATATCTACAATATTGGTAATTTGACCAAAACCCAGAAATCATGGGAACTAGGTCAATTAACTTGATTAATTTGGCACACTAAATATGGAATTAGCACATTTGACCATAAAATCTAGAAAAATCAAATAAGCATATCTCCCACAAGAAGTGTCCAATTTAAATGAGCCATACCAATTTGGAAAGCTAAGAAAGAGACCTAAAACTTTGTTTTAGACAACTTCCTCAAATTATAAATATATAAGGTCAGAATTTAAGGTCAAAGCCATTGACCTAATTAAGGACCATGCCAATATAGGACCTTTGAGTCTAAGTTAACAATTTGTCTATAAAGAATTTTATAAGACTTGAAAAATGGTAAGCAAAATTTTTGGTTGTCCCTAAGACATAGAGCAACAATACTTATAAAGAATGCTAGACCTTAATGTGATTACAAACACTTCAAATAAATTAGTAAAATCAGAACCGAAAATGCCTAAAAAGGAAACTAAAATTTAGATTTGACCTAGTTATGGTTAATTGACAATAACTTGAGTTATACAACTCCAAATAGAGTGATTCAAAAAGGAAATTAAAGAAGACATAATGAGAAACAATTTAATGAAGAGAAATCTACTAAATTTACACTATAGCTTAGTCCGATAGGCAGTAAACATTGGCCATGAAATCTGAATAATTGCAATAAAATGCAATAAGTTTTGAAATGAAATTGGCAACATATATCAACATGTGAGGAATGAAAAATGGAACATATTAGTGACATTAAAATTAATTCACCTAGTGTGCATTAAAGGACAACATTATAGGTTCACTAATGAAAGGAATATTATTAATAAAATTTAATTATTGAACCTTATTATTAGAAACAATTTAAATGAGTACTGAAACACTTTAAATTGTGTGTTTTAGTTAGAAAAGACACTGGCAAGGGAAGAAACCCACTGAGTCAAGGCTAAGAGGCAACTCATTAGAGGTTTGTGCACAACTAGTTTTTAATTGATTTTGTTCTGAATATTTCATATGATTAAATGACGTTATTTTCCTTACGTATTATGTTTATCAAGTATTGGATTTAATTCAATGATTATTGAAATTATTATAGTATGTATGAATTTAGCTTTGTAAAATGGTATTTTAATGATTATTGAGCATTATTGTGAATTGAATAAATTAGTTTTGAAAAAATTGTGATAAAATATGTTTTGAATTTTGATGAGCATAAAATTATTGGATATTGGAATTGACATTGAATTGAATTGTGTTGTGATTTATGTTTATAAAAAGGACAAAGAGATTCATCATATTGTTTTATATCTAACTATAGATGCTTGACTAGGTTATTACCCGTCTCTCTCATTTGTTGAGGAGACAATGGAGTTAGCTTTGTTTTGATTACCATGGTACGTGCATAGGCTTAGATTCTCCTCTTATTAGAGGTTAGATCTAAGTTTTTTTGTTATGGCCCTTTCGGAACTTTCATTATTGTAATGTGTACTGTGCACGATGATTCGACCTCCCCGACCTCAGGGAGTTAGAATCTGATTCGACCTCCCGACCATAGGGAGTTAGAATCACCCTAGAGATGGTCCTTTCGGATTAGTCTTGCATAGTTAGTGAGATAAAGAATGGTTTTTGTAACACTCCTATTTGCATAGCCTAGTATATTTTACTATTTCAGTGACCGGTGTCGGTCCGGACAAGTAAGGGGATTAGAACCACATTTAAGACAACTAAATAAGCTATAAACATAAATAATTAGTAAATGCCAATTAGTTAAGTGTGAATAAGAAAAACAGAACATAAGAAGTTAAACGAGCCGAGAGTCATAGGGATGGGTGACCGTATCGGGAACGACAGTGAAGCCATTTTAAACTCAAATTTCAAACCGTAAAATGTGACGCTGCGGTCCTTAGGACCATTACGAACACAGTGGAAAAAAGAAAATCACGAAAAAGAACTGTTAAGTCAGTCAAAAAATTAAGTCAGGGAGCCGAAAGAAATATTGAATTATTTGCAAACCGGGATGAACCGGCGAGGGGCAATTTAGTCCATTGACCCCGAGAGCTGACTCCTGACATAACTGTCAAATAAAATCAGAGAAATGAAAATTTCAGAATCGAGAATTAAATTAAAGAACTAATAGAAAAATAAATAAAAAAAAAGAAAATGGAAAAGTCAAAAAGTGATGATATCATGCATGACCTCATGCATGATGCCATAAAAATAATACTTAATATATTTACTTAATTGGAATTTTTGGGGTCTTCAATAAGCAAAATAAATAAAAGAAAAGAAAAGAAAAAAAAAAACAAAAGTCCTTCTTCTTCCCAAAGTGGACGTCTCCCATTTCTCTTTCCCTCTCCATTGTTAAAACTCCATGGAAGCTAATTCTCAAGCTTCTAAAACCCCAAAACTAACCATAAATTTTACAAATTCCTTCATTAGACTTTGTTTTTGAAGCTTGGTAAAACTATTGACAACAAAAAGAAGAGGAAAGAAAGGAGATTTGAAGATGGAGAAATTCAACAAAAGAGGTTAGTGGTTAGTTTTTAATATTATGTTTAAATTCATAATTAAGTAGTTGAATTACACTAGAAATTGTGGAAAAATGAAATGAAATAAATTGTTGAAGGACCAAATCTAAATTTCAATCAACTAGGGTTTGGGGATGTGTATGCATGAACTTGGTGAATTTAAAGGTGTATGTGAGCTTATTGGTGTTGAATGATCATGATTAAATGTTTTAAATTAGTTAAATGCAACAAGTTAGTAAGTTAGGGTTTCGGGACACTTTGGATTAGAGACAAAAAATGTCAGAAACTTGTAAATGATATGTTTGACCTATTGTGAAGTGAAAAATGGTCATTTGTGACCTAATTAAGTGTGTTAGAAGTGTTGGAATTAAAGTTAAATTTGGAGGGAGTGTGGTCATGCTACTGCAGCATGACCAGGTCAATTTTGAGGGACCAAAAATGAAATTTTACAAGTCCAATTGGTATGAGACCAATTGGGAATGAAAATAGGCACTAAATGACATAATTTTCATTCAGGAAGCATGCCCAAAAAGTGACTAAAACCTAGTGAACAAATTGACCAAAGTTGGAAAATTGCAGGCTGCCCTGCACAAACTGACCAAATGAATAGTGTTTGTTCATTTGATCATAACTCGAGCTAGGCAGGTCAAAATGACCTGAAATTTTACTAGTGGTTAGATGAGATATAAACCTAAAACTTTCATGAAGAACACAAACCCAAATTATGCCACTAACCCAATCAAATTACTGAGCAAAGTTGAATCACTGAATCTGCAGAACTGCAGATTTACCATATCAATAGTAAAGTTTCAATGCCTATAACTCTCTCTAGAAAACTCTGATTTAGGTGATTCTTGAACCGATGGAAACCTAAGGCATAGTAGAACATTTCATATGAAGGAAATTAGACCAAATTATGGACTTAACATGATCAAATTACTGAACGAAGTTGGATCAATAATCTGCCAGAACTAAAATTTGCAGCATGAATAGTAACTATAATTTGGATATAACTTGAGCTACAAAACTCCAATTGGAGTGATTTAAAAAGGAGAATAAACTTTAGACAATAGGGAACATTTTCTATGAAGGAAGTTTTGCCAAATTCCAATAGAAAAGTGACCAATGGAACAATGCAACCTTGGACACCAAAACTGAAAATTTGGCAATTTTTCCTAAAAGACCCAAGTTTTGAGAAAATGACCAAAACCAACAAGTTTGGTGACCAAAATGTGGTATGTGGGTGAAGTTGGAATTCCCATACCTATTAAACCTTAGAAAGTCAACAATTTGACTTGAATAGTGTAGTGAATAGTAACCCGAAACACAAAACTTTCAAGAACGTCGAGTTTAGCACATTAGAGCTAGGTAAAAGTGAAGTCAAATTTATTTTTGGATTTATGCTAAGTTATGGTACTGAAACACTGTGAAATTGTGTGTTTCAGCTGAAAAAGACTTGGAAGCTCGGAGAGACTGAGTCAAGGCCTAGAGGCGACTCACGTCAGGTTTGTGCACAATAAACCTTATTTGAACCTTTTGTCATTGCAAAATTGATTTAGTGTGATTTATGAAAATTTGAAGTTAATTATGAATTGTGTTGCCATCTTGTGAATGAAATTATGACCTTGGAAATTTATTGGATTTCTCACGAATCATTTTAATAAAATGTTTGAAATTGATTTTTGATTCACACTTAGCATGACAATATCTTATTATTCCTCCTCCATTTATGAGGTGAGATCGGTTATCTTTCCTCCCTCTCTGGTTTACCAGTTGAGGTTGTAGGTCGGATGAGTACTCATTAGCTAGCTAGCCACCTCCCTCATTCATTTCGATTAGTGGGGTTATAGATTGCTTTGTCGTGGTGTACAACACGGCATTAATCGGAAATTTTGTGTAATGGCTTAAGTTGTGTATGAATTGGAAACACTGTGTTTCTTAAATTATTTGACTAAATTGTCTTATTATGAGTTTTGATAATTTGAGAAATATTTAAATTGTGTTTTGTCAACGAATGATTTATGTATTGTATTTTAAATTTTTATTATGCACCACTGAGTATTTTTATACTCAGCGATAGTTTAATTTACTGTCGCAGATAAGAGCAAGGAGAAAGCAGCAGAGTGAGCTGCGGGATTGACAAGAACTTCTTGATCCCTTTTGTACGGGTATTGTTTTATACCCTTGTAATTATTTTGATGTAAATACTGTAATGTCATAAGTATCAATGTAAAGTGAGCAGTTGTATAATAAATTGTAATAATATTATTTTTGGATTTTATATCTGTAAATTTAATTTGTGCATACAATGTTGATGGAATTATTTGAAATGGTTTGTTTCAAAATTTTGAGTTGACTTAAAATTATTTGGTGGTTGGGAGTTGTGTAAAATTATTGGAAGTGTTTTTCACAGGTATTTGAAGAACTGCTTTCTCAAAATACAGACAGAACTCTGTTAAAATTTTTATAAAATTTGCGGTAAAATTTAAAATGGACAAAAATTCTTACTAATTTATAAGCTTTGAATAAATGATTTTAATTCCTATCAAAATGCTTACCACTTCCAAAATGCAAGAAAATAGTTTTAAAATCCCTTGTAATGTACTTAATGAATTATCGGTAAGTGAAGTTCGGTAGTTCATTAGATATTCTACGGGATCATGTTGTGCCTTACAGAGGGATAAGGTGTGATAGTTTTTGAATAGTAAAGAAATTCGATTTTAAATGAGATTTATGCATAATTGATTTTATTGGAATTAATCTTTATTTCCATAATTGCTGGAATTACTTTAAATATCCAGTTGTGATTTGATAAATTGAATTTCATGATCAAAGTCATTTTATACAAATGATTTATATTATTGGCAATGAATATTTTGATTTTTGGAATTTGATGAGTATCTACATTTTCAAATTATTTGCTGTAATTTTGCTAAGGTATATTGTATTATATTTTAAGTTATAGTTGTGCACTATTGAGTTCACCACTCAGCAATAGCTTTGTATGCTGTCGTAGGTGAAAGTAAGGATAGAGCAACTGAGTAAAAATTCCTGTAGTTGCGCCTTGAAGACATATTCAGATCAACTCCAGGTATATCATAGGTATAGGGTGTGACAGAAGTGGAATTTGCCATAGAGGTAATGCCAGGCACAACACCAATCTCAATTGCTCCTTATAGGATGGCACCCACTGAATTGAAAGAGCTAAAAATCTAGTTGCAGGAGTTACTGGATATGGGATTTATACGCCCTAATGTGTCAACATGGGGAGCTCTGGTGTTATTTGTGAAGAAGAAGGATGGCACTTTGAGGTTATGCATTAATTACCGACAACTAAACAAAGTAACGGTGAAGAGCAAATACCCATTGCCTAGAATTGATGATCTGTTTGATCAATTGAAGGGAGCAGGTGTATTTTTTAAGATTGATATTAGATCAGGGTATCATCAGTTGAGGATAAAGGATGCAGATGTGCCTAAGACTGCATTCAGGACCCAGTATGGGCACTATAAATTTCTAGTGATACTGTTTGGGTTGACAAATGCACCAGTAGCTTTCATGGACCTTATGAATCATATCTTCCATCCATACTTAGATCGATCGGTTCATAGTGGTCTTTATTAATAATATCCTGGTGTATTCCAAGAACAAAGAGGAGCATGATGAGCATTTAAGGATTATTCTGTAGACTCTAAGAGAGAAGAAGTTGTATGCTAAGCTGTCCAAGTGTGAATTCTGGTTGAATGAGATTGCTTTTCTTGGACACATAGTATAAGCTGATGGGATTAGAGTGGATCCCAAGAAGATTGAAGCTGTAATGGAATGGAAGCCTCCCAGAAATGCAACTAAAGTCAGAAGTTTCTTGGGACTAGCTGGGTGTTATAGAAGGTTTGTGAAGGGGTTTTCTCTGATAGCTGCTCCACTAATCAAGTTGCTACATAAAAATGCAAAATTTGACTGGAATGACAAATGTCAGGCTAGTTTTTAGAAGCTGAATGCTATGTTGACAAAGGCACTTGTCACACCTTACCCCTTCGTAAGGCATAACATGATCCCGTAGAATACTTAATGAACTACCGAACTTCACCTACCGATAATTCATTAAGTACCCTACAAGGGATTTTAAAACGATTTTCTTACATTTTGGAAGTGGTGAGCATTTTAGTGAGAATTAAAAAGTGATTTATTCAAGCTTAAATACTAGTAAAAATTTTGTCCATTTTAAATTTTGCCACAATTTTTATAAAAATTTTGACAGAGTTTTGTTTGAAAACAGGAGTAAACAGTTCTTCAATTACCTAAAAAAAAACACTTCCAAAAATATTTCACAACTCCCAACCTTCAATAACTCAACCAACTCAGTTCAACACACTTTAAAATAATTTCACAATACAAAACAAGATTTCTCATCTCAAAATATTTAATATCTCCATTCACAAGCTTAAAATGAGAAATTCATAAGCACCAATATTAAATTTACAGAAGAAAATCCAAAAAATATTATTACAATTTATTTACAACTGCTCAACTACATTGATACATACAACATTTCCATATTTACATCAAAATTATCTAATAATACCCGTACAAAAGCTTGATGTGATCTTCAACTCAGTAGCAGCTCACTCTGCTGCTTTTTCCTTGCTCTTATCTGCGACAGAAAAATAAGCCATCGCTGAGTATAAAAATACTCAGTGGTGCATAATAAAAATTTAAAATGCAATAAATAAATCATTCATTGCCAAACACAATTCAAATGTTTCTCAATCACATTTCAATAATGATCAAAGTTCATAATAACACCATTTTGTCAAATAATCTATTAAACACAGTTTAGTCAAACAATTTCATAAACACAGTGTTGCCAAAGTCACACACAACTTAAGCCATGACACAAAATTTTCGATCAATGCCGTGTTGTACACCACGACAAAGCAATCTCAACCCCATTAATCGAAATCAATGAGGGAGGTGGCTAGCTAGCTAATGAGTACTCATCCGATCTCGACTTCAACTGGTAAGTTAGAGAGGGAGGAAAATAAATGATCTCAACCCCATAAATGGAGGAGGAATAGTAAGTAACTGTCATGCTAAGTGTGAATCAAAAATCCATTTCAAACATTTCATTCAAATATTGCATACAAAAATCAAATCAATTTCCAAAGTTGCAATTTGATCACAAGGTGGCAATACAAAAGTTCATAAATTTATAATGCGTACTAAATCAATTTTTCAAGGATAAAATGCTTAAATAGGGTTTATTGTGCACAAACCTCAAGCGAGTCGTCCCTTAGCCTCGACTCGGTTCCTCGGGTTCCTTCCCGATATTCCTTTCAACTGAAACACATAATTTTACAATGTTTCAGTACTAGAACTTAACATAAATCCAAAATAAATTTAGCTTTATAATTACCTAGCTCTAACGTGCTAAATTCGACGTTCTTTAAATTTTGTGTTTCGGGTTACTATTCACTGCACTATTCAAGTCAAATAGTTGACTTTCTAAGGCTTAATAGGTATGGAAACTCCAACTTCACCCACATACCACATTTTGGTCATTAAACTTGTTGGTTTTGGTCATTTTCTCAAAGCTTAGGTCATTTTGGCAAAATTGCCAATTTTCGGTTTTGGTGCTCCGAAGTTGCACTATTCCATTGGTCAATCTACTGTTGGAATTTGGCAAAACTTCCTTCATAGAAAATGTTCCTTATTGTCTTAAGTGTATTCTCATTTTTGGATCACCCCAATCGGAGTTTTTTAGCTCAAGTTATAGCTAAAATACGCCATCGCTCACGTGCAATCGCTCATACTGCAACTATGGTTCTGGCAGGTTTTTGATCCAACTTTGTTCAGTAATTTGATCAAGTTAAGTTCATAATTTGGTCTAACTTTCTTCATATGAAATGTTCTAATATGTCTTAGGTTTCCATCGGTTTAAGAATCACCTAAATCAGAGTTTTCTAGAGAGAGTTATAACCATTCAAACATTACTGCTCAAATGGAAATCTTGCAGTTTTGCAGGTACAGTAACTCAACTTTGCTCAATAATTTGAATGGGTTAATGGCATATTTGGGTTGGTGTTCTTCATGAAAGTTTTAGATCTATATTTTATCTAATTTCTGGTAAAATTTTAGGTCAATTTGACCTGTCTAGCTCGAATTATGACCAACTGTTCATTTGGTCAGTTTGGTGTAGTGGCAGCCTGCTCTCATTTCACTTTGGTCAATTGGTTCACCAAGTTTTAGTCAGTTTTTGGCCATGGTTCCTTAATGAAAATTGTGCTATTTTATGTCTATTTTCATCTCCAATTGGTGGCATATCAATTGGACTTGTAAAATTTCCTTTTTGGTCCTTCAAAATTGGTTTGGTTATGCTGCAATTGACCTATGAATTTGTCTTCCATTCTAACAATTCCCATACATTTCCTTTGGTCATTATTGACCATTTTTCAGTCCACAATTGGTCAAAGATATCATTTATGCATTTCTCCAAAATTTGGTTCACAAACCCTAACTCACTCATTAAATCACAATTGGTGCATTTCCATCTTAACACCATACTAATGTAAGTTTATTAACATCTTTAATTCCCTTTAAACACATCAAACCATACCAATCATACTCCCATCAACTAGGCAAAAATTTCAGTTTAGTCCTTCTCCCATGATTTTATTTCATTTCATAATTTCTAAGCTCATTTCAATCATCACACATGCATTTAAATGGAAGAATAAGGAGTTTAACATACTAACCTCAACTTAAAGCTTCAAATCTCTCTCTTAGCCCTTCTTTCTTCTTGTAGTCTTCTTCCCAAGTTACAATATCAAGCTCTAATGAAGTTTTTATGAGGGTTATTAAGGTTGGGTAAGGAGAAATTAAGCTTAGTGTAAGCTTAAGGGAAGGATTTTCATGGAGGAAGTGTGGGAAGAAAGTGGGTGGCACCAAGGAAGAAGAAAATAAGGTTTTTCTATTATTTTTTTAATTTTTTTTTCTTTTCTTTAATCTTATCCCTTTTAGAAGACCAAAAATTCCAAATTAATAAATAACTTAATTAATTTTTTATTGACATCATTCATGATGTCATCACCTTTGACTTTTCCATCTTCTTCTTTTTCTTTTTTTTTTCTATTTTTCTATTAGTTCTTTAATTTAATTCTCGATTCTGAAATTTTCTTTTCTCCGATTTTATTTAACAGTTAGGTCAGGAGTCAGCTCTCGGGGTCAATTAACCAAATTGCCCCTCGCCTGTTCAACCCGGTTTGTAAATAATTCCATATTTCTTTCAGCTCCCTGACCTAATTATTTGACTGGCTTAACAGTTCTTTTTCATGATTTTCTCTTTTCCACTGTGTTCATAAGGGTCCTAAGGACCGCAGCGTCACATTTTACGGTTCGAAATTTGAGTTTAAAACGACTTTGCAGTTATTCCCGAGGAGGTCACTCATCGCTATGACTCTCGGCTCCTTTAACCTCTTATATTCTGTTTTTCTTATTTATAGTTAACTAATTAAACATTACTAATTATTTGTGTTTATGGCTTCTCTAGTTGTCTTAAGTATGGTTCTAATCCCCTTAATTGTCCGGACTGACACCGGTCACCGGAACAGTGAAATCTACCAGGCTATGCAAACGGGGGTGTTACAGCACTAGTGTTAACACAGCCAATATCTGGGAAAGACTTTGTGGTCTACAGTGATGCCTCTCATAATGGGTTAGGGTGTGTTTTGATGCAGGAAGGGAAGGTGGTTGCTTATGCTTCCAGACAGCTAAAGCTACATGAAAGGAACAACCCTACCCATGATCTGGAGTTAGCAGCAATTATCTTTGCATTGAAGATATGGAGGCACTACTTGTATGGTGAGAAGTGCTACATATACACAGATCATAAAATTCTAAAATATTTGCCTACCCAAAAGGAGCTCAACCTTAGACAGAGGCAATGGATTGAGTTCTTGAAGGATTATGATTGAGTGATAGATTATCATCTTGGAAAGGCAAACGTGATTGCTGATGCTCTAAGTAGAAAGTCTATTGCAGCTTTGCGATTCCTGAATGCCTGCCTATCTTTAGCTCGGGATGGAGCTATTTTGGCTGAGTTGCAAGTGAAGCCAAATCTACTACAACAGATACAGGAAGGGCCAAAGTAGGATGAGAAATTAATGATTGTTATGGGAAAAATTAAAGAGGGGAAGGAGACTGAGTACAAGATGAAAGAGGATGGTGCTTATACTACAAGGGAAGAGTATGTGTACCAGATAATGGGGAATTGAAGACAAGTATTCTGAAAGAGGCACACAGCAGCTTTTATACTATGCACCCAGGGAGTACAAAAAATGTACCATGATTTGAAGTCTCAGTATTGGTGGCCTGTCATGAAGAGAGACATTGCTGATTATGTACCCAGATGTTTGATATATCAGTAGGTTAAGGAAGAGCACCAAGTTCCATCAGGTTTTTTATAGCCCATAAATATAACTGAATGGAAATGGGACCGCATCACCATGGATTTTATTAATGGTCTACCTCTCACCCAGAAGAAACATAATGCAGTATGAGTGATAGTGGATAGATTGACCAAGTCAGCACATTTTCTACCAGTCAGAACTGACTATTCACTGGAGAAGTTAGCAGAGTTGTACATCAGTGAGATAGTTCGATTACATAGAGTTCCAATTTCCATTGTATCGGATAGAAACCCAAGGTTTACATCTAGATTTTGGAAGAAATTGAAGGAAACCTTGGGTACACAACTCCACTATAGCACGACTTTTCATCCTCAAATGGATGGATAGTCGGAACGGGTGATTTAAGTGCTTGAGGATATGCTTAGGAACTTAATATGTTGTTTATCATTGAAATCAAATAGATAAAAATAAATCTTGCATGGTGCATGTGACCCTAGGTGAAAATTTTTGAATTCAATGGTATAATCTTGTGTTTTTCACGCTTCCGTTCCTTCAATTGGTATCAGAGCCACTATATTTGCCATTTAGATTGTTGATTATATAATTTAATTGTGTGTTTGATCATGAGATCAAGAGATTCATTGCTGGTTGGATCATGAGGTGTGGCGGCACACATGGTGGAGCCACCATTGGTGGCGGCAACAATGGTTCCATGGGTGGTTCAAGGTTTGGCTTTTAATTCTGCAATTGTTGTATGATCTAAGGCCTATTCTTTGACTAATTAAAATGTTTAATTAGTTGTTTTAATCACACAATTAAATTATGATTCAAATCAGAATTTTAAAAATTGTTTGAATGTGATTCAAATCTGAATTTTAAAAGTTGTTTGAATGTGATTCAAATCTGAATTTTTAAAGTTGTTTGAATCATATTTAAATCTGATTTTTTAAAATTGATTGAATAAAATTCAGATCTGATTTTTTAAAAAATATTTGAATGTGATTCAAATCTGATTTTTTAAAAAATGTTTGAATGTGATTTAAATCTGAATTTTTGAAGTTGTTTTAATGTGATTCAAATCTGAATTTTTAAATTTGTTTGAATGAGATTCAAATCTGAATTTTTAAATTTATTTGAATCATATTCAAATCTGGATTTTTAAGTTGAATATGAGATATTCAATTTAATTTAAGTATGTATGTTTTATTTAATTGTTAAATAGTGATATGCATGATGGATGATCATGGACTATAAAATACCAATGTGATTGGATTTATTTCTTTTATGTTTCTTTGGGATTGTAAATTAATTAATTTATTTTAATTTATTTTGGGCATGTATTATTAAGTTTGTAATAATTTTTGGGTTGTAATTTCATTTATTTAAGTTCTTGTAAATTCGCCTTGGTATGCCAAGGATTACTATGTAATATTGGATTGCAAGAAGTTCAAGGAGGTCAAGAGCATTGGTGGGACCAGTGGGAGGAATTCAATATCAAGTGTTGATTATGTACTCCTTCAGCAACTCTTATAAAATAAATGAATGAAATGCACCTAGGAATGCCCTGATTCAATTCTTGGTGTCTCTATTTTGAATCCCTTAGAAAGTCCATGATCATACCATATTTACTGCTTATCCATGAATGCATGAGATGTATGGGAATGTATGCAATTTTATGATATATGCATGCTAAATGGATAATGTGCAAAGTGAGACCTTAATAGTAATTAGGATGGCTATAAAATCTTCCAAACAAATGATTAAGTTGGAAATGCTATAATTAAAGTAATTATAACATAAGCCCTCCATTGGGGCAATTATTTTAAGAAATTTTAAATAGTTGCATGAGATGCAATTAATTTAAGAGATTTTATTAAGAATAATTGTTAAGCATGAGATGTTGTAAATATGTAAATGGTTTGGTGGCCAATATTGGATGTACCTGAGGACATTAAAATTATTTGCATAATTACTGGCTCAATGGGATCAACTTAACTAATGCAAGATAAGTCAATAATGGATGTAGCGGAGATTTTGAGCATTAGGGGCTAGGTAAAGGATTGAACCTCACATGAGATGTGATGGGCAAGGAGTTGCTCACTTATAGTTTATTGTAATTCCAATAATGGATGTACCTGAGGATGATCAATAGAATTATAAGAATTCAATCACCCACTAGAAATCCATCCAACTAGGATTTCCGTTTTCTACTTTGGAAGTGTAGGATTCGCTAAGTTAGTGGGAGGACCAATTTGATTAAAAGACCATAATCATTTTGGTTAATTACATGATACATTTACTAATTAATCTGGTTATTTTCTGCATTAATTTTACGATAAAAATGAGCACAAAACAACCACCACCATCCAATATCCTTGCAAGCATACTTGATCACAACAGGTTGACAGGACCTAATCATGCGATTGGCTAAGAAATTTGAAACTTGTCCTGAACCTTGAACATATAGGATATGTTCTAGATTCAAATGTTCCTGGTCCCTTACCTCCAGAGGCCACACAAGAGGAACATGAAACTTTGGACAAGTGGAAGGAGCATGATATAAGAGCTAAGTGTTACATGCTTGCTTCTATGAGTAATGAGTTACAGAAGCAACATGAGAACATGCAGAGTGTGAGTGAGATCCTCCTTCACCTACAAGAGTTGTATGGTGAGCACAGCAGGAATGCTAGGTATGAGATATCTAGACAGTTATTCCGTATGAGGATGTCTGAGGGACAAAATGTTGGGGATCATGTCCACAAGATGATTCGACTGATTGAGCAGTTGGAACATCTTGACTTCAACATGGATTTCCAACTACAAACGGATTTGATCCTTCAGTCCCTTCCTGAGTCTTTTGGGAATTTTGTGACAAATTTCCATATGACTAAACAGGAATGCACCTTAGCTGAATTACTCAACATGCTGGTTATTGCCCAAAAGAATATGCCAGGCAATAAAGGAAAAGAGGTAGCTTTGGTTGCATCTTCTTCTGCTGGAAAGTCCAACAAGAAGAAGGGCAATAAGAAAAAGAAACCTCAGATTCCTAGTCCTTCCAAGAAAATTGCTAAACAGAAAAGGAAGACTAAAGCTGATAAAGGCAAAGGAAAGTGTCTCCACTGCCAACAGGAAAGTGTTTCCATTACCAACAGGAAAGTGTTTCCATTGCGAAGAAAGTGTTTCCATCGCGAGTATAGCAATCTAAATGAATGCAATGCCATGGTGAAAACCAACTCAAGTTCAAAATATATTTGGCACTTAAGGTTATGTCATGTTGCAGAAGATAGGATTGCAAAACTGGAGAAAATGGGGATTTTATCCTCATTGGGCTCTGAGCCTACTCCAACTTGTGAATCTTGCCTTCAGGGCAAAATGACTAGATCACCCTTTGTTGGACAAGGGCTAAGAGCTCAAAATATTTTGGAGCTAATACATAGTGATGTATGTGGTCCATTTAAAGAAATGGCTAGAGGGTTTTCATTATTTTATTACCTTTACTGATGATAAATCAAGATTTGGGTATTTGTATTTGATGAAATACAAACATGAATCCTTTGAAAAGTTCAAAGAATTTAAATCTGAAGTAGAAAATCAAACAGGAAAGAGTATTAAAGCTCTTCGATCAGATCATGGAGGTGAATATTTGAGTACTGAATTTGATGAATACTTGAGAGAGCATGGCATTGTTTCTCAGCTAACTCCTCCAGGAACGCCACAGCTGAATGGTGTATCTGAAAGGAGAAATCGTACCCTATTGGATATGGTACGTAGTATGATGAGCTATACTGATATGCCAATCTCCTTTTGGGGATTTGCATTAGAATCAGCTTTATATATTCTGAATAGGATTCCATCAAAATCAGTTTCTTCCACACCTTATGAGATATGGCATGGAAGAAAACCAAGTCTTAAGCATGTTAAGATTTGGGGTTGTCCAGCTTATATCAAAAAGCTGAACAACGATAAATTGGAGACCGATCGAGAAAAGGTCGATTTGTTGGATATCCAAAAGATAGTTTTGGATATTATTTTTATTTGCCTACTTCACAAAGGTTGTGATAAGTAGAGATGCCACATTTCTTGAACAACGGTTTGTTCAAGAAGGAGGCAAAGGAAGGCAAATAGAGTTAGAATTGGAGAATTCGACCAACCAATGCATCGATGGATATAGATCCATCTAGTCAACCTATACCCATTGATGAAACATCTACAACCTGTTCCTCGTAGAACAACTGTGGTATCTCACCCACGGTGAGATATGGTTTTCTTCATGAAGAAGAATAAGAGTTGTCTACTCATGAAGAAGTAGATCATGGAGATGATCCACTTACCTATGAAGAAGCTATATCGGATATAGACTCTTCAAAATGGATTGATGCTATGAAATCAGATTGATTCCATGTATAAGAATCAAGTTTGGGATCTTGTTGACCCACCTAAAGGTATTGTACCTATAGGGAACAAATGGATTTTCAAGAAGAAAATTGGTTACGATGGAAAGGTAGAGACCTATAAGGCAAGGCTAGTAGCGAAAGGGTTTCGCCAAAGGCAAGGAATAGACTATGAGGAGACTTTCTACTTTGTTGCCATGCTTAAATCAATTAGGATTTTATTAGCAATAGTGCATACTATGATTATGAGATTTGGCGGATGGATGTCAAAACGGCTTTTCTCAACGGATACATTGAAGAAAACATTTTCATGGAACAACCTAAGGGATTTGAATCCCAAGATGGTTCCAAGGTATGCAAGCTAAAGCGATCCATTTATGGGTTGAAACAAGCTTGAGGAGTTGGAACATCCGCTTTGATGAAGCCATTAAATCTTTTGGTTTTATCAAAAATGAGGATGAGCCATGTGTATATAAGAAGGTTAGTGACATGCTATCACTTTCCTTGTCTTATATGTGGATGACATCTTGTTGATGGGTAATGATACGGGTATGTTGACGACTATAAAGGTATGGTTGTCAAATACATTCTCCATGAAAGACTTAGGGAGGCAACCTATATTCTTGGGATTCGCATCTATAGAGATAGAGCGAAAGAATAATTGGTTTATCCCAAAGTCTATACTTGGAAAAGGTGTTAAAGAGGTTTAACATGCTTGATTCCAAGAGAGGATTGTTACCAAGTGAGACATGGTATCCACCTTTCTAAAGAGATGTCTCCAAAGACACACGAAGAAAGAGATAAGATGGCAGATTCCATATGCTTGGCTATTGGAAGTTTAATGTATGCAATGTTGTGTACTAGGCGGATATCGCATATCTCGTTAGTTTGACTAGCAGGTATCAATCAAATCTAGGTTTGGAACACTGGATAGTTGTCAAGAATATCCTTAAGTACTTGAGAAGAACTAAGGATTTATTCTTGATTTATGGAGGTGGAGACTTGCAATTGGATGGTTATACTGATTCTGATTTCCAATCAGATATCGATGATAGAAAGTCTACCTCTGGATATGTGTTCATTTGTAATGGAGGTGCGATCGGTTGGAAGAGTTCCAAGCGAGCACATTTGCAGATTCCACTCCGAGGTCGAGTATATTGTTGCATCGAATCTTTGCAAAAGAAGTCGTTTGGATAAAGAAGTTCGTGATGAGAACTTACAGTAGTTCCTTCCATTGAGTCGTGGTTCCATTACCTTTGTGACAATAATGGAGCAGTCATACAGGTTAAGGAACCAAGGTCTCACCAGAAATCCAAACACATAGAAAGGCGCTACCACATTATCAAAGAAATAGTTGGGCGAGGCGATGTAGCCATGCAGAAAATAGCATTAGCTGAAAATCCAGCTGATCCATTCACTAAGCCTATGTCACAGACTCAGTTAGACCGACATCTTGAGAAGATAGGTCTAATATATTGTAATGAATGGCTCTAGTGCTAGTGGGAGATTGTTAGTAGTATGCCCTAGAGCATATCATTTAGTATGTATCTTGTACATATTTTTAATAATAAAAGGCATTTCCACTTTTCCGTTTACATAATATATTTATGTGTAATAGAAAAGGTCCATTGATATTTTGTTAGAAATATTATTCTTAAGTTGTTAAGAATATGAGTGACAATATTTCTAGCACAAAGTATCATAAATAGGTTCACAATCGAGGATACTTCATAATAAGGACATGACTTATCCAGAAAGATTGTATTCATGTTTGTTCCCAAGTTATTTATATGAGATATAAATAAGATGGAATGGTGAGTCTCATGCCATATAACAAACTTGATAGGCACTTATAAATGATAAGTAGGCCGAATCAGTGACACTTATGACAAGCACATGGAGTTTACTCTTGTCAATATTTTGTCATAAATCATATCAGTGCATATAATCTTTAGACCTGAGATAGCACAGTTATCTTGTATATAGGTAGTTTGAGTTTGATACTGCTTTCATACTTGTACTATGTATGGGTATATGGGCATCTGTTGGCTCCTACTAGTTATATATGGAGGTAGGTGTTGATCAAGAAGGAATCTGTTCCTCTAAGTAAATAGAGATAAAATCCTATGTTCATTTAATTGTTCTTGATGTTTCAAGTTCCTGGCCAGGACAGATAGATTTATTCAGAAAAGAGTTTCTGATGAGAAAAATCTTTTAATCAAGAACTGGAATTAAAAGAGAACATTATATTCATAGCAAATGGAGTTTGACATAAACCATGACTCCAGCTTGAGTTGAGATTTTGTAACAGAGAGATTCTAGTGCATGGTAACATATGATTATAGGTTCATTTAAGGTAAATCTTATTACTAATTGGGTGGCCATGGCATGCTATGCTAGGTGTTAACCATGGTCTATGAGGTTCATAAAATGATTTAGAGAAATCATTTATGGTAAGAAAGAGTTCTGATGATATTAAGAGTTGATATCATGTCTCATTGCCAATTAGTGATGAGCTTAGTAAGTCACACACATACACAAGTTATCACCTATTTAAAGATGATTTAATTAATTAATTAAAGAGTTTAATTGATTAATTAAATAGGTTTGGTTTGCAATTAAATTGCAAAGTCCCTAGCATGACTTGAAACCAAATCTAGATTATTGGATGTGTAGTATAAATTAAATTTATATTTAAAGTGTTTAAATATGAATTTAATTGATGAGAAATTAATTAATAGAGATTAATTAATTAATTTATATTTGATATAAATTAATTAGAAGAAGAAAATAATTATTTTGGGTTAAGAACTCAAAATTAAGACACAGGGGCATTTTGGTCATTTCACAGTGTGACACGTGGCACCATGAGATGGTGACACATGGGATTACACATAAGCTTGCCAAATGTTTTTTAATCATGTAAGATGGTTAAAATCAAGATTAAATATAGGTTTGACACTTGGCACAATGTGATTGGGTCACTTAAACCTAGAGCTAATCAAAGGGTGACATGTGGCAAGGGTTTAATGTGTTAACCTAGCTATTTAAGTGTGGTTATGAAAAGAAAACATAACCAGCAGCCACTCCTCTCCTTTGTCACGCCACTTTGAGGGTTTTCATCTATTTTTCTTCATCTCTCATCAATTCAAAGAGATTAGCCATCAATCTCTTAAATTAAGAACGCTAGAAATTGTTTCTAGTGTCCTGTTTACATATTTAATCTCTTAAAAGGCAGAACTTAATTTTCTAATTAATAGAAAAAGCTTTAGAAGCTATTCAAGGGCTGCCATAGGTGTTCTTGGTGTGGACAAGCTAGAGGGACAACATCTGGTGTCCTAAAGACGAATCTCAAAGGTGCAGACACGCTGCAGCACATCAAGAGGTTAGTGTAATCGTTCTTGATTTAATCTAGGGTTCTAAAATTAATCTGATTAATTTTAAAATCTTAAATGGCAAATACAGATCCAAAAACATATTAAAAGAGTTTTAATATGTTGTTTATCATTGAAATCAAATAGATAAAAATAAATCTTGCATGGTGCATGTGACCCTAGGTGAAAATTTTTGAATTCAATGGTATAATCTTGTGTTTTTCACGCTTCCGTTCCTTCAAGCCCAGAATGAGATTACATGAGCGAGGATAGTTGTCAAGATATAGAATCCAAAAGTATAAGACTTAGAGTAAGTCATAGTTCGGGCAGTGTTAGGAGCCAAAACATGTAGTTTAGAGTTGTAGGTCTATCTATTCCTATTCCCAAGATGGAGTAGGTGGCAATGGGATAAAATCTATTTAAACTTCTAACAGTTGGAGGAAAGTTGGTTGAGGAAAGCAACCAGAGTTAGCAAAAGTTATAGGATTTGAAATAGTGTTTTGAACTGTCCTATCAAGCAAAGGAGTGAATTAATAAGTAGTAAGTTAAATAAAAGTAAACTTAATGGTTAAATAGGCATGATGAGCAAAAAAGATGGTGGAAAATGGCACATAGGTTTAGGTCTTGGGTAGAGATGGTGAGATAACAGTTATGGGGTTTGCGATCAAGGGTTAGGTAAGCATTTTCAATATGACCAATAGGGTTACTTTATAAGGAAACATGAATGAAAATAAGTGACAGAACGATAGTAGGAGATTGAATAGGAAGAGATATGTATAAGTGGTAGTCACAAGTCACTGAGAAGTACAAGGATAAGAGTTATGGTAGTAAGTATGATTGGAATCAATTCTAGAAAAGTCTATAGTGAAAGGTATCTTCTATAATACAATAAGATATAGGGATGCAAAAGAGCAAGGATAGGCATAAAAAGGTCAAAATACAGTATAAGTAGAGATAGTAAATCTTAAGGTGATATGTCAAGCAAATTGCTGGTACAATAAAAGGATTGTTGTAGCTGATATCTTATAGAAAGAGATGATGAAATTTCAAGAAGAGGACCAAGAGATATGGGTTCAACATTATCCTACAGACAACTGTGTTCTAATGACTATAGGAGGAGATTTCTCCTTCTCTTCAAGTTTAACTCGTACTTTTGGCTTTGGAAGACAACATAAGCAAGGGAAATAGTATTGAGGTGACCCAGTATCTAAGAATTTGGTAGGCACCAGTCTACACACATTCTCCTTAAGAAGGAAATGATGGTAAGTGTACCTAATATTAAGTATGAAAGGATGATTAGAGCAGTGATAGGAGTTAAATTGAGTTAGTTACCAGAGCTTGCAACCCTTTTGAACTATAAGCTGGAAGAAGTACTATTTATGGATGAGTTTCAGTGGATGAAATTATTGCTGATGCGTAAATTTGAGGTTGAAGTTTGGAGAGTCGTGGGAAGTTTATGTGGTTATATTAGGGAGAATGAACACATGAAGTATCTTGTCTAGAATTATAGCGTTGCATATTTTTCCCACAACCATGTTAGTTCAGGTGGAACTTATAGTTTAAGGGGCTCCTATCTAACCATAATGAGTAATTTCCTATAAAGAATAGTAGGGAATGATAATGTTCTGATGTTTAAGTTAGGAAAGGAGATACAAGAAGAATTTTCTATTATCAATTACAAGTGTTACATAATGTGAAGGATGTGCTGCTAGGAGCCAATCGTAAGGTTAGAATTTCAGAAGTAATGGAACTAGTAATCAAGATAGGACTAAGAAATAAAAAAGAAGGTTAAAGTTGATGATGAGATGAACATCATTGAAGGAAAAAGATATACTAGTGACAGAGAATAAAGGTTAAAGAATAAGTACAGTAGGTTGAAAAGATATCAATAATAGCAAAAATAGGAAAAGGAAGTGGATAAGATCTAAAGGACAGGAGAAAAGCTTAGTAGAGTTGGTTACAATGATGAGAATAAGAAGGAATGAGTAAGCTAGGGATACACTAAGAGATGTTTAAAACAAGTTATGGTAAAAGGTAGGTTAAAGGAATAATGGAACCTAGATTTAAGTACTAATGTGTTGGAAAGCAAGTCAGATAGTAAGAAGTTTCAAGCAGAAGTCAAGGAACTCTATTTTCAAAAAGGAGTAAGATGTGTTAAGTTGTATTAATTGGGTGGCTTGGGAATACATGTAACACCCTCCCTGTACCAACTCCGTACATTCTACTGTTCCGGTGACCAGTGTCGGTCCAGACAGCTAGAACGTCCGAAAAAATATTTAAACTAAAGTCGGGAATCATAATTAACTCAAATATTAATAAGAAAAATTTAGTAAAAATTTTAGGAATAAAATACAACCAAGTTAAGCAGTAGGTGCCTAGCGATGGGTAACAAGAGGGAAGTTGCGGTTCTCGCAACGAGGAGCCCTAGACCCGGGGGAAAAATTATAAAATAATTTTTGGGACTCCAGAGAAGGGTTATTGAGGTTTCCATGGCATTAGAATGCCAAGAAAATACCTAGAAAATTTTTTCAATCGGTACAGACAATTTTGACCCGTTAAGCCAAACGGAGGGCATTTTGGTCATTTCGCCTTCAGAGGTGATTTTTGGCCGACTTGTCCAGTTGAGTAAATAATTAATATGACATAAAATATGAATAAACATTACTAGAAATTAAATTGAAATTGAGTAGTGATGAAGAGAAAAGAAAAATCAAAGAAAAGCTCATTTATGACATCTTGATGATGTCATTTATAAATTATGACCAATCACAATTGAGCTATCATTTGACTAACTAATAAAAAGACTAAATGAAGACTAAATTCATCAAAAAACCAGCAGCCATCCCTCTCTCCTCAAGTGCAGCCGAAACTTCTTCCTTCCTCCCTCCATTGATGTTCAATTAAGCAAGCTCCCTTTCTCCTTTGTTTCCACCACTAAACCCTAAACCCCTTCATCAAAACTTAACCACACCTCTTGGGGAAGTGTTTGGCAGCCTAGAAAGTGAAGGAAAGTGAAGATTTAACTTGGGAAAAATCTGCCTACAAGAGGTTAGTGCATTTATATCCTCAAAACTCTTTATTTTCATGGTTTGGGACTTGAAACTTAGTGAGAATTGCAATTTAAATGAACAAAAACTCATGTGTATGAGTACATAAATTTCAGCTGCCCTAGCTATGGAATAGGAGGGAGTGTTTTTGATGAGCTTGAAGTGAACTAGAATCATGTTGGAAGTTTATAAACACAAGAATAATGAATTACAAGCTAACCAAGGTAAATTGTATAAAACATGAATTTGAATTAGGGTTTTGTGAGCAAAATGTAAACTTGGTTTAGGAAATTATTAGAGAACATTTTAATGGTCAATTAGTGACCATTTTAGGTAATTTGACCATAAAATGGACTGAAAAATAGGATTGCAAATTGAAGTTGCAGGCTGCCCTAGGACAGCAGCAGAGGGACTGAAAATTCAGTCCACTTGCACTGCCATAACTTGGGCTGTGTTGATCCAATTGGTGTTCGGCCAATTGGACATGAAACTAGGCTTATAATGGCACATTTCTTCTGAAGAAACCATGCCCAAAAGACCAAAGCAAGAGGACTAAAACTTGGCCCCAATCCGGATACCCTGCAACTGATTCTGCAGAATGACCAAATAAACAGTAACTATTCATTTGGCCATAACTCACTGTAGATTTGGTCAATTGACCTGACATTTTTACAACAACAAGTGAAGACATAGACAAACAACTTTCATGAAGAAACCTACCCCAAATTATGGCCAGAACCAATTCAAAAATGCAAGCACAGTCACTGTTCATGTTACTGTAGATATGGTCAATTCTGCAGATTGGCAATCCGGCCAGCTGTGGTTTTTGAGCCATATCTAGAGCTAGAAAACTCCAAATGGAGTGATTCAAAAAAGGAAATTCAACTAGACAAAATAAGGAACAACTTTCATGTTTGTCATTTCTTCAAATTCCCACTGCAACAGTGTTTAATGGAACAGTAAACATATGCTTCAAAAACTGAAATTTTCTGCCCTCTTGGTTTTAAGTTAGAAATGGTAAATGTGACCAATCCCAACAAGTGTAAACAGCAAAATGTGGTATGTTGGGAGTGCCAAAACCAATGTACCTAATTTTTACCTAAAAGTCAACATTTTAGTTGACCAAAGAGGTGAATAGTGACACCGAAACTTGAAATTCAAAGATTGAAGAATTTTAAAGTATCGAATGCCCTAGTATACCTAACAAGATTGGTTTGGATAGTTTGGCATGCCAATAGGGTTCAGTTAGCAGTACTGCACATGGCGATATGCCATTCTGTGATTTCATGGCTTTTAACCATTCTGACTTTGTATTGAGACTTGGCATTGTGCCTGATATTATTTACAGCTTGTTAGCTATTCTGTTGCACACCGGGAGATGCACATGTGACCGATGGTGTGACGGCCCGAGGTACTAGGTACCCAGTGCCAGTTTACCCGTTATCCAGTCCAGTCGTCTAGTGTAGGTTACTTGGGGCAACCAAATGAATAAAAGTGAACAAAGTTAATGAAATAATGAATATACCAACACCAAACAAAGAAAGCATACACATTCTATACACATTTATTTTCTTGCTATTTTCTTTTATTATATTATTTCACCACTAAGCATTATTGCTTAGCGCGTTGCTTTTGCCACGCATAGGTACTGGAGATCCCGATCGTGAGCCCGTAGACCACAGTGAGGTGAGTCCATCCTGCGATTACGCACGATGTCCTTGTCACCTCAACTTCTGCAGTGCATTGGTAGGATACTAGGTGTTATTTTGATATTTTGTAGCAAATTTTTACTTTCTCATATGTATTTGAACTTATGTAATATATTTTGATGTTCATGTAAATAATGAAAGTTATGACTATGAATGCAAAATTTGAGCATTTATTTATTGCTTGTATATGAGTATTATGAGAAATGGATGTTTGAGAAATGAAAAGGTTATTGAGAACTGAAATTGAGAAATATTGTTGAGATTTTGGATATTGGAGTTTGAGATGATTGAATACAATTTTGGAAGTGTTTTTAATAGGTTCCGAAGAACTGTTTTCTCCATTTTTAGCCGGTACTCTGCCAGATTTTCTATAAAATTTTCGGAACCTCAAATAAATTATAATTTCAATAAATGAACTATATTTCACAAACTATATTCAAAACCTTGACAAAAATTAATTAAGGTAAAATAGAGTGTGCCGGTACACCGTGTGGCATAGCTTGCTCGGCTACACTATAGACGGGTAAGGGGTGTCACATTTAGTGGTATCAGAGCACGGTTTAGGCGTTTCTGGGCCTAGATTGAGTCCATACCATGCATTGCATTTGTAAGAGTCGAGGTGACACTAATTCATATCTGTTTGTTTTTGTTATTTTGAATAGGATATGGACCCTTCATCTCAGAGAGCTGTTGAGGAGGAAGTGGAGAGTCATGCTCCACCTGCAGCAGCTGAGACTGGGGGTATGAGAGAATCTACTCCGCCAGCTCAGCGAGCACCTTTCGGCCTCCACAAGCCATGTTCCAAAGAATGGCCGACTTCTTTAGACAAATGGCCGAGTAATGCCAAGACCACCACCACCACGGCTCCACAGTAAATCACACTGGAAAGACTAAGAAAGTTTGGGGTGGTGGATTTCTTGGCAAGAGAGGATGACTCTATTGCGGTGAGAATTGCTTGAGCAGGCAGGCGAGTCTTAAAACAACTCCACCGCACCTCGAGCAAAATCTAGAAGGCTGCAGTATCCTTGTTGCAAGACGATGCCTATGAATGGTGGGACAACGTGTCGATGAAGTGCAGCGGAAGTCAGTAACTTGGGACTTCTTCCTCTCTGAATTCAAGAAGAAATATGTAGTCTTGTATACGGAAGAGAGAAGAAGAGAGTTTATTAACCCGAGGCGAGACGACGGCAGTGGCCAATGAGAAGGAATTCGTAAGATTGAGCCGCTATGGAAGGGAGATAGTCCCTAATGAAGCTGAAAGGTGCAAGAGATTTGAAGAGGGACTAAATGACAACATCAAGATCCAGCTCACGCCTTGGGAATCATAGAATTTACCAAGTTAGTGGAAGCTGCAATAAAGGTGGAAAAAGTAAGAATCGGTGAGCGGACTGGAAGAGAGACAGCGAGAAGAGGGGCCCAGTCGGTCTAGTTCAGCTCTGCATTTGGGAAGAAGTTCAAGGGTCCTCTGCACGAGTTTAGCTCGACCACGAGGTCAAGGTCGGTCTCGAGGCGGGCCACAGTTCACCCCTAGGAGAGGTCGGTCCACACCATTAGTGGCGCTCTCGAGGATGGGGTTCGAGGACCAGCCCGGCATCTTCTGCATGTCCACACCGCTTGAAGTGGCATAAGGGGAGTGTTGGAGTAATGGCGGTGCTGCTTGAGGTGTGGGTCAACAGAGCATCATTTAAGGAACCGTCCACGCGAACTACTACACTGTTTGCTCCAACACAAGCGCATGACACGCTCTGCACCCGAGAGGTAGAAAATGCGGTAAATCGAGGTTGTTGGACCATCGCGAGGGCTGCATCTAAGCCGCAGAGAGGCGGATAACGGACCACCTGCGAAATTATGCCACGAGCTCGGGAGGAGCAAGATGCCGGGCGTCATCGAGTGCGTTCTCCCTCTACAATACTCCTGTGCATGCATTGGTGGATCCAGGATCCACTCATTCCTACATTTGCATCAACTTACCCGTAGAAAGGGGGATACTAGTAGGGGAGAGTGACCAAGACATTCTGGTCACTAATCCATTGGGCCATAGTGTGGTAGTGAACAAGGTATACAAGGGTTGCCCGTTAAGGATTCAGGGGTATGAATTCTTGGCAGATCTGATTGAGTTGCCCTTCCATGAGTTTGACGTGATTTTGGGAATGGACTGGTTGTCACATCATCAGGCAATAGTTGATTGCAAATTAAAGAGAAATTCTTTGAAAACTTCTGAGGGTAATGAGATCACAGTTGTGGGGGAAAGGATAGATTTCTTGTCCAATGTCATCTCAGCCACAGTTGCAAGAAGAATGATGAGAAAAGGCTGTGAAGCCTACCTAGCACATGTGATGGATACTAGGCAGGCTAAGCCAAACTTGAGTGACATACCCACAGTGAGAGACTTCCCAGAGGTATTTCCTGAAGAATTGCTTGGTTTGCCACCAGAAAGGGAAGTTGAATTTGCTATTGAGACACTGCCGGGTATAGCACCCATTTCCATTGCTCCTTATAGGATGGCACCCACTGAATTGAGGGAGTTGAAAACTCAGTTGCAAGAGTTGCTTGATAAGGGGTTCATACGCCCCAGTGTGTCACCATGGGGAGCTCAAAGGTCTTTGTTTGTGAAGAAGAAGGATGGGACTTTGAGGCTTTGCATTGATTACCGTGATTGAATAAAGTGGTATGAAGAACAAATATCCGTTGCCTAGAATTGATGATCTATTTGATCAGTTGAAGGGAGCAGGAGTATTTTCCAAGATTGATCTCAGATCAGGGTATCATTAGTTGAGGGTGAAGGATGTAGATGTGCCCAAGACTGCATTCAGGACCCGGTATGGGCATTATGAGTTTCTAGTGATGCCCTTTGGCCTAACAAATGCACCAGCGGCATTTATGGACCTTATGAACCGTATCTTCCATCCATACCTAGATCGGTTCGTAGTGGTCTTTATTGATGATATTCTAGTGTATTCCAAGACCAGGGAAGAACATGATGAGCATTTGAGGATTGTTCTGCAAACCCTGAGAGAAAAGAAGCTGTATGCTAAGTTGTCCAAGTGTGACTTTTGGCTGAATGAGATAGCATTCCTTGGACACATAGTGTCAGCTGATGGGATTAGGGTGGATCCCAAGAAAATAGAAGCAGTGATGGAATGGAAGCCTCCCAGGAATACAACTGAGGTCAGAAGCTTCTTGGGGCTAGCTGGGTATTACAGAAGATTTGTAAAGGGATTTTCCTTAATAGCTACTCCAATGACCAAGTTGTTACACAAGAATGTCAGATTTGACTGGAATGACAAGTGTCAGACCAGTTTTGAGAAGTTGAAGGCTATGTTGACAGAGGCACCAGTGTGCACGGCCGGTGTCGAGAAAGGACTTCGTGGTCTCAGTGATGCCTCTCATAATGGGTTAGGGTGTGTATTGATGCAAGAGGGGAAGGTGGTCGCTTATGCTTCCAGACAGCTAAGACCACATGAACAGAACTACCCTACCCATGATCTAGAACGTGCAGCAATTATCTTCGCACTGAAGATATGGAGGCATTACTTGTATGGTGAAAAGTGCTACATTTACACAGACCACAAAAGCCTGAAATATTTGCCAACCTAGAAGGAGCTCAACCTTAGACAGAGGCGATGGATTGAGTTCCTGAAGGATTATGACTGTGTAATTGACTACCATCCTGGGAAGGCAAATGTAGTTGCTGATGCTTTGAGCAGAAAGTCCATCACAGCTTTGAGATCATTGAATGCCCGTCTAACCTTGATTCGAGATGGAGCTATTTTGGCTGAGTTGCAAGTGAGGCCAAACCTGCTACAGCAGATTTTAGATGGGCAAATGGCAGATGGAAAATTAACGGCCATTATAAGCAAAATCCCAGAAGGAAAAGCAACTGATTATGAGGTGAAGGTAAATGGGTGTCTGTATTACAAAGGAAGACTGTGTGTACCAGATGATGGGGAATTGAAGGCCAATATTCTAAAAGAGGCACACACTAGTGTATATGCTATGCACCCAGGAAGTACAAAGATGTATCATGATCTGAAGCTTGATATTGGTGGCACAGTATGAAGAAACACATAGTGACTATGTGACTAAATGCTTGACATGTCACAAGTCAAGCGAACATCAAGTTCCATCGGGTTTGCTACAGCCTATATGCATACCTGAATGGAAATGGGATCGGGTCACCATGGATTTTGTAAGTGGTCTACCTCTCACCCGGAAGAAACAAGATGCAGCATGGGTAATAGTGGATAGATTGACCAAGTCAGCACACTTTCTTCCAGTTAGGACTGATTACTCACTGGAGAAGTTAGCAGAATTGTATATCAGTGAGATAGTTAGACTTCATGGAATTCCACTTTCCATCATATCTGATCGAGACCCAAGGTTTACATCAAGATTCTGGAAGAAGTTGCATGAATTCTTGGGTACACAACTCCACTTGACCTGACTTTCCATCCTCGAGCGGATGGGCAATCAGAAAGAGTAATCCAGGTAAACAATTGAACCAATTGAATTAATACAACTATTGAACTGAAATGATAACAATAACATGAAATATATGTCAGGTCCTTGAGGATATGCTGAGGAGTTGTGTCATTGAGTTTGAGGGAAGTTGGGATAGATACCTCCCAGCGCGTAATTTGCATACAACAATAGCTACCAAGCTAGCATCCAAATGGCCCCATATGAAGCCTTCGTATGGGAGAAAATGTAGAACTCAGGTGTCTTTGGACTGAATTGGGCGAACAAATCGGTAGGGCTGGACACGGTGAAACAGTGAGGAGAAGGTAAAATCAATCAAAGCCAACTTAAAGGTTGCCTCGCATGATGTAAATCTTATGCCGACCTGAAGAGGAAAGAAATAGAATATGTGGTTGGCGACAAAGTGTTCCTCAAGGTGTCACCATGGAAGAAGGTATTGAGGTTTGGAAGGAAAGGTAAGTTGAGCCCTAGGTTCATTGGCCCATATGAAATCATCGAACGTGTGGGTCCAGTGGCCTATAGGCTAGCTTTACCACCAGAGCTGGACAAGATCCACAATGTGTTCCACGTGTCTATGCTCAGAAGATACCGCTCAGATCCTTCACATGTCATCTCCAGAGAAGAAATTGAAATACAGCCGGATTTGACATACGAAGAAGAACCTCTACGGATCTTGGCTCGGGAAGTGAAAGAGTTGAGAAACAAGCAAATTCCATTGGTGAAAGTGCTTTGGAGGCACCATAACCCGAGGAGGCAACATGGGAAAGTGAAGAGACGATGAGGCAACAGTTCCCTCAACTGTTTGCATCAGGTAAATTTCGAGGACGAAATTTAAATTAGAGGGGAAGAGTTGTAACACACTCCCTGTACCAACTCCGTACATTCTACTGTTTCGGTGACCGGTGTTGGTCCGGACAACTAGAACGTCCGGAAAAATATTTAAACTAAAGTCGGGAATCATAATTAACTCAAATATTAATAAGAAAAATTTAGTAAAAATTTTAGGAATAAAATACAACCAAGTTAAATGAGCCGGTGCCCTAGCGATGGGTAACCAGAGGGATCGCAACGAGGAGCCCTAGACCCGGGGGAAAAATTATAAAATAATTTTTGGGACTCCAGAGAAGGGTTATTGAGGTTCCCATGGCATTAGAATGCCAAGAAAATACCTAGAAAAATTTTTCAATCGATGAGACAATTTTGACCCGTTAAGCCAAACGGAGGGCATTTTGGTCATTTCGCCTTCAGAGGTGATTTTTGGCCGACTTGTCCAGTTGAGTAAATAATTAATATGACATAAAATATGAATAAACATTACTAGAAATAAAATTGAAATTGAGTAGTGATGAAGAGAAAAGAAAAATCAAAGAAAAGCTCATTTATGACATCTTGATGATGTCATTTATAAATTATGACCAATCACAATTGAGCTATCATTTGACTAACTAATAAAAAGACTAAATGAAGACTAAATTCATCAAAAAACCAGCAGCCATCCCTCTCTCCTCAAGTGCAGCCGAAACTTCTTCCTTCCTCCCTCCATTGATGTTCAATTAAGCAAGCTCCTTTTCTCCTTTGTTTCCACCACTAAACCCTAAACCCCTTCATCAAAACTTAACCACACCTCTTGGGGAAGTGTTTGGCAGCCTAGAAAGTGAAGGAAAGTGAAGATTTAACTTGGGAAAAATCTACCTACAAGAGGTTAGTGCATTTATATCCTCAAAACTCTTTATTTTCATGGTTTGGGACTTGAAACTTAGTGAGAATTGCAATTTAAATGAACAAAAACTCATGTGTATGAGTACATAAATTTCGGCTGCCCTAGCTATGGAATAGGAGGGAGTGTTTTTGATGAGCTTGAAGTGAACTAGAATCATGTTGGAAGTTTATAAACACAAGAATAATGAATTAAAAGCTAACCAAGGTAAATTGTATAAAACATGAATTTGAATTAGGGTTTTGTGAGCAAAATGTAAACTTGGTTTAGGAAATTATTAGAGAACATTTTAATGGTCAATTAGTGACCATTTTAGGTAAGTTGACCATAAAATGGACTGAAAAATAGGATTGCAAAGTGAAGTTACAGGCTGCCCTAGGACAGCAACAAAGGGACTGAAAATTCAGTCCACTTGCACTGCCATAACTTGGGTTGTGTTGATCCAATTGGTGTTTGGCTAATTGGACATGAAACTAGGCTTATAATGGCACATTTTTGCTGAAGAAACCATGCCCAAAAGACCAAAGCAAGAGGACTAAAACTTGGCCCCAATCCGGATACCACTGAATCGATCTGAGAATGACCAAATGAGCGATGGCTGTTCATTTGGCCATAACTCACTGTAGATTTGGTCAATTGCCTTAAATTTTTACAGCAACAAGTTAAGACATAGACAAACAACTTTCATGAAGAAACCTACCCCAAATTATGGCCAGAACCAATTCAAAAATGCAATCACAGTCACTGTTCATGTTACTGTAGATATGGTCAATTCTGCAGATTGGCAATCCGGCCAGCTGTTGTTTTTGAGCCATATCTGGAGCTAGAAAACTCCAAATGGAGTGATTCAAAAAAGGAAATTCAACTAGACAAAATAAGGAACAACTTTCATGTTTGTCATTTCTTCAAATTCCCACTGCAACAGTGTTTAATGGAATAGTAAACATATGCTTCAAAAATTGAAATTTTCTACCCTCTTGGTTTTAAGTTAGAAATGGTAAATGTGACCAATCCCAACAAGTGTAAACAGCAAAATGTGGTATGTTGGGAGTGCCAAAACCAATGTACCTAATTTCTACCTAAAAGTCAACATTTTAGTTGACCAAAGAGGTGAATAGTGACACCAAAACTTGAAATTCAAAGATTGAAGAATTTTAAAGTATCGAATGCCCTAGTATACATAACAAGATTGGTTTGGATAGTTTGGCATGCCAATAGGGTTTAGTTAGCATACTGCACATGGCGATATGCCATTCTGTGATTTCATGGCTTTTAGCCATTCTGACTTTGTATTGAGACTTGGCATTGTGCCTAATATTATTCTGACTTGTTAGTCATTGCTACCTGCCGGAGATGCACATGTGACCGATGGTGTGACGGCCCGAGGTACTAGGTACCCAGTGCCAGTTTACCCGTTATCCAGTCCAGTCGTCTAGTGTAGGTTACTTGGGGCAACCAAATGAATAAAAGTGAACAAAGTTAATGAAATAATAAATATACCAACACCAAACAAAGAAAGCATACACATTCTATACACATTTATTTTCTTGCTATTTTCTTTTATTATATTATTGCACCACTAAGCATTATTGCTTAGCGCGTTGCTTTTGCCACGCGTAGGTATTGGAGATCCCGATCGTGAGCCCAGTAGACCACAGACTGGGTGAGTCCATCCTGCAGTTCTGCACAGTGTCCTTGTCACCTCGACTTCTGCAGTGCATTGGTAGGACACTAGGTGTCATTTTGATATTTTGTAGCAAATTTTTACTTTCTCATATGTATTTGAACTTATGTAATATATTTTGATATTCATGTAAATAATGAAAGTTATGACTATGAATGCAAAATTTGAGCATTTATTTATTGCTTGTATATGAGTATGATGAGAAATGGATGTTTGAGAAATGAAAAGGTTATTGAGAACTGAAATTGAGAAATATTGTTGAGATTTTGGATATTGGAGTTTGAGATGATTGAATACAATTTTGGAAGTGTTTTTAACAAGTTCCGAAGAACTGTTTTCTCCATTTTTAGCCGGTACTCTGCCGGATTTTCTATAAAATTTTCGGAACCTCAAATAAATTATAATTTCAATAAATGAACTATATTTCACAAACTATATTCAAAACCTTGATAAAAATTAATTAAGGTAAAATAGAGTGTGCCGGTACACCGTGTGGCATAGCTTGCTCGGCTACACTATAGACGGGTAAGGGGTGTCACAATACATAAACCTTGGTCATATAAGAGAAGAGACCTATTTCACTTTCCAATGTTGATGGATCGTGTAGGGTACACTTGGCACTTAGATGGAGAGGAGTTGGTTTTGAAGGAGCGGAAGCATGAAAAACATAGGTTAAGATCATTGAATTCAAAAATTTTTCATCTAGGGTCACATACATCATGAAAGATTCATTTTGATCTATTTGATTTCAATGATAAACAGCATATTAAAACTCTTTTAATATGTTTTTGGATCTACATTTGCTATTTAAGATTTTTAGAATTAACAAATTAATTCATTAGAACCCTAGATTAGATCAAGAATAAGTGCACTAATCTTTTTTATGCACTACAGTGTGTTTGGCACATTTGGGATGCGCTTAGGACACCAGATTTTGTCCCTCTAGCTTGTCCACACCAAGATCACCAATAGCAGCCCCTTGAACAGCTTCTAAAGCTTTTCCAATCAATTAGAAAATCAAGTTTTGCCTTTTGAGAGATTACAGATGTAAATAGGACACTAGAAACGATTTCTAATATTTTTAATTCAAGAGATTGTTGGCTATTCTCTTTGAATTGATGAGAAATAAAGAAGATGAGAGGTGAGAGACTCAAAGGTGGTGGCACTAAAGAGAGAATGAGCAAATTTTATTTTTTTTTTCTTTTCATCCTTCCCTTATATAGCTAGGTCATCACTTAAAACCCTTGCCACATGTCACCTTCTGATTCGCTCTAGGTTTTAACTGATCCAATCACATTGTGCCAAGTGTCAAACCTATATTTAATCTTGACTTTGATCATCTTACATGATTAAAAGACATATGGCAAGCTTATGCGTAGTGCCATGTGTCACCATCTCATGGTGCCACATGTCACCCAGTGAAATGACCAAAATACTTCTGTGTCTTAATTTTGAGTTCTCAATCCAAAATAATTATTTCTCTTCTTCTAATCAATGTATATCAAATATAAATTAATTAATTAATATCTATTAATTAATTTCTCATAATTAAATTCATATTTAAATACTTTAAATATAAATTTAACTTATACTATACATCTAATAATCTAGATTTGGTTTCAAGCCATGCTAGGGACTTTTCAATCTAATTGCAAATCAAACCTATTTAGTTAATCAATTAAACTCTTTAATTAATTAATTAAATCATATTTATACTGGTGATTACTTGTGTATGTGTGTGACTTAGTAGGCTCATCACTAATTGGCAATGAGACATGATATCAACTCTTAATATCATCAGAACTCTTTCTTACCATAAATAATTTCTCTAAATCATTTTATGCACCTTATAGACCATGGTTAACACCTAGCATAGCATGCCATAGCCACCCAATCAGTAATAAGGTTTACCTTAAATGAACCTATATGAAGGAGCGGAAGCATGAAAAACATAAGTTTAGATCATTGAAATTCAATTTTTTTTTTAATCTAGGGTCACATGCATCATGCAAGATTTATTTTTATCGATTTGATTTCAATGATAAACAGCATATTAAAACTCTTTTAATATATTTTTGGATCAATATTTGCCATTTAAGATTTTAGAATTAATAGATTAATTCATTAGAACCCTAGATTAGATCAAGAACAAGTGCAATAACCTTTTGATGCACTGCAGTGTGTTTGGCACCTTTGAGATGCGTCTTTAGGACACCAGATGTTGTCCCTCTAGCTTGTCCACACCAAGATCACCTATTGTAACCCTTGAACAGCTTGTAAAACTTTTTCTATGAATTAGAAAATCAAGTTTTGCCTTTTGAGAGATTACAAATGTAAACTAGACACTAGAAACAATTTCTAGTATTTTTAATTCAAGAGACTATTGGCTAATCTCTTTAAATTGATGAGAGATGATGAAGAAGAGAAGGGACAGTAGTCAAGGGTAGCAGCACAAAGAGATGAATGGCAACTTATGTTTTTGTTCTTTCATCCTTACACTTATATAGCTAGGTCACCACTTAAAACCCTTGTCACATGTCACCTTTTGATTAGCTCTAGGTTTAATTGACCCAATCACATTGTGCCAAGTGTCAAACCTATATTTAATCTTGACTTTGATCATTTTACATGATTAAAAGACATATGGCAAGCTTATGTGTAGTGCCATGTGTCACCATCTCATGGTGCCATATGTCACCCTGTGAAATGACCAAAATACCCCTGTGTCTTAATTTTGAGTTCTCAACCCAAAATAATTATTTCTCTTCTTCTAAACAATTGATATCAAATATAAATTAATTAAATAATCTCTATTAATTAATTTCTCATAAATTAAATTCAAATTTAAACACTTTAAATATAAATTTAACTTATACTATATATCCAATAACCTAAATTTGGTTTCAAGCCATGCTAGGGACTTTGCAATTTAATTGCAAACCAAACCTATTTAATTAATCTATTAAACTCTTTAATTAATTAATTAAATTACATTTAATTTGGTGATTACTTGTGTATGTGTGTGACTTACTAGGCTCATCACTAATTGACAATGAGACATGATATCAACTCTTAATATCATTAGAACTCTTTTTTACCATAAATGATTTCTCTATATCATTTTATGCACCTCATAGACTATGGTTAACACCTAGCATAGCATACCATAGCCACCCAATTAGTAATAAGGTTTACCTTAAATGAACCTATAATCAAATGTTACCATGCACTAGAATCTCTCTGTTATAAAATCTCAATTCGAGCTGGAGTCATAGTTTATGTCAAACCCCATTTACTATGAATATTATGTTCTCTTCTAATTCCAGTTCTTGAATAAAAAGATTTTCTCATCAGAAACTCTTTTCTGATTAAATCTATTTATCCTGGCTAGGAACTTGAAACATCAAGAACAATTAAATGAACAAAGGATTTTATCCCTATTTACTTAGGGTAATAGATTCCATCTTGATCAACACCTACCTCCATATATAACTAGTAGGAGCCAACACATGCCTATATACCCATACACAGTACATGTATGAAAGCAGTATCAAACTCAGACCACCTATATACAAGATAACTATGCTATCTCAGATCTAAAGATTATATGCACTGATATGATTTATGATAATACATTGACAAGAGTAAACTCCATGTGCTTATCATAAATGTCACTGGTTTGGCCTAGTTATCATGTATAAGTGCCTATCATGTTTGTTATATGGCATGAGACTCACCATTCTATCTTATTTATATCTCATATAAATAACTTGAGAACAAACATGAATACAATCTTACTAGATAAGTCATGTCCTTATTGTGAAATATCCTCGATTGTGAACCTATTTATGATACTTTGAGCTAGAAATACTGTCACTCATATTCTTAAAAACTTAAGAATAGAATTTCAAACAAAATATCAATGGACCTTTTCTATTACACATAAATATATTATGTAAACGGAAAAGTGAAAATGCCTTTTATTAATAAAAACATGTACAAGATACATACTAAATGATATGCTCTAGTGCATACTACTAACAATCTCCCACTAGCACTAGAGCCATTCATTACAATATCTTATACCCATCTTCTCAAGATGTCAGTCTAGCTGAGTTTGTGACATAGGCTTAGTGAATGGATCAGCTGGATTTTCAACTGATGCTATTTTCTGCATGGCTACATCGCCTTGTCCAACTATTTCTCTGATAATGTGGTAGCGCCTTTCTATGTGTTTGGATTTCTGGTGAGACTAGGATTCCTTAGCCTGTATGACTGCTCCATTGTTGTCACAGTGAAGTGGAACTGCTGACACAATGGAAGGAACTATTGCAAGTTCTGTCATGAACTTCTTTATCTAAACAGCTTCCTTTGCAGCATCTGATGCAGCAATATACTCAATCTCGGTAGTGGAATCTGCAGTTGTACTCTGTTTGGAACTCTTCTAACTGACTGCACCTCCATTACAAATGAACACATACCCAGAGGTAGACTTTCTATCATCGATATCTGATTGGAAATCAGAATCAGTATATCCATCCAATTGCAAGTCTCCACCTCCATATATCAAGAATAAATCCTTAGTTCTTCTCAAGTACTTAAGGATATTCTTGACCACTATCTAGTGTACTAAGCTCGGATTAGATTGATACCTACTAGTCAAACTAACTGCATATGCGATATCCGACCTAGTACAAAACATTGCATACATCAAACTTTCAATAGCCAAAGCATATGGAATCCTGGCCATTTTATCTCTTTCTTCAGGTGTCTTTGGAGACATCTCTTTAGAAAGGTGGATATCATGTCTCACTGGTAACAATCCTCTCTTGGAATCAAGCATGTTAAACCTCATTAACACCTTTTCCAAGTATGGACTTTGGGATAAACCAATTATTCTTTTTGCTCTATCTCTATAGATGTGAATCCCAAGAATATAGGTTGCCTCCCCTAGGTCTTTCATGGAGAATATATTTGACAATCATACCTTTATAGTTGTCAACATACCTGTGTCATTACCCATCAATAGTATGTCATCCACATACAAGACAAGGAAAGTGATAGCACTGTCACTAACCTTCTTATATACACATGGCTCATCCTCATTTTTTGATAAAACCAAAGGATTTAATGGCTTCATCAAAACGGATGTTCCAACTCCTCGAAGCTTGTTTCAACCCATAAATGGATCGCTTTAGCTTGCATACCTTGGAACTATCTTGGGATTCAAAACCCCTAGGTTGTCCCATGAAAATGTTTTCTTCAATGTATTCATTGAGAAAAACTATTTTGACATCCATCTGGCAAATCTCATAATCATAGTATGCAGTTATTGCTAATAAAATCCTAATTGATTTAAGCATGGCAACAGGCGAGAAAGTCTCCTCATAGTCGATTCCTTACCTTTGGCGAAACCCTTTCGCTACTAGCCTTGCCCTATAGGTCTCTACCTATCTATCAGAACTAATTTTCTTCTTGAAAACCCATTTGTTCCCTATAGGTACAATACCTTCAGGTGGGTCAACAAGATCCCAAACTTGATTCTTATACATGGAATCAATTTCGGATTTCATAGCATCAATCCATTTTAAAGAGTCTATATCTGATATAGCTTCTTCATAGGTAAGTGGATCATCTCCATGATATACTTCTTCATGAGTAGACAACTCTTATTCTTCTTCATGAAGGAAACCATATCTCATTGGTGGGTGAGATATCCTGGTTGTTCTACGAGGAATAGTTATAGATGTTTCATCAATGGGTGTAGGTTGAGTAGATGGATCTATATCCATCTGATCTGTTGGTTGGTCAGAATTCTCCAATTCTAACTCTATTTGCCTTCTTTTGCCTCCTTCTTGAACAAACTGTTGTTCAAGAAATGTGACATCTCTACTTACCACAGCCTTTTATGAGGCAAGCAAATAAAAATAATATCCAAAACTATCTTTGAGATATCTGACAAATCGACCCTTTTCTAATCTGGTTTCCAATTTATTAGTGTTCAGCTTTTTTATATAAGTTGGACAACCCAAAATCTTCACATGCTTAAGACTTGGTTTTCTTCCATGCCATATCTCATAAGGTGTGGAAGATACTGATTTTGATGGAATCCTATTCAGAATATGCAAAGCTGATTCTAATGCAAATCCCCAAAAGGAGATTGGCATATCAGTATAGCTCATCATACTACATACCATATCCAATAGGGTACGATTTCTCCTTTCAGATACACCATTCAACTGTGGTATTCTTGGAGGAGTCAGTTGGGAAACAATGCCATGCTCTCTCAAGTATTCATCAAATTCAGTACTTAAGTATTCACCTTCACAATCTGATCGAAGAGCTTTAATACTCTTTCCTGTTTGATTTTCTACTTCAGATTTAAATTCTTTGAACTTTTCAAAGGATTCATGTTTGTATTTCATCAAATACAAATACCCAAACCTTAATTTATTATTAGTAAAGGTAATAAAATAATGAAAACCACCTCTAGCCATTTCTTTAAATGGACCACATACATCACTATGTATTAGCTCTAAAATATTTTCAGCTCTTAGCCCTTGTCCTATAAAGGGTGATCTAGTCATTTTGCCCTAAAGGCAAGATTCACAAGTTGGAGTAGGCTCAGAGCCCAATGAGGATAGAATCCCCATTTTCTCCAGTTTTGCAATTCTATCTTCTGCAACATGACATAACCTTAAGTGCTAAATATATTTTGAACTAGAGTTGATTTTCACCATGGCATTACATTCATTAAGATCACTTGCATTCAATTTGTGTTTGACATTATTATCCAAATAATAAACACCATCATTCATATAACCTAAACCAACATATTTATTTCTAAAATAAATGTTGCAAATATCATCTGTGAACTCGAATTCATAGCCATTTCTAGTCAAACTAGACATATATATGATGTTTTTAAAAGCATCAGGTACATATAAAATATTATCCAAACACATAACATGTCCAAACATGTAAAAAGATTTAGATCCTATGGCTAAAGCTTCAACAGTTGAGCCGTTGCCAATCCGGACTCAACATCTCGAGAACGCAAGCTGCTACTATTTACTAGTTCCTGCACATCATAAGAAATGTGAGAACTGGCATCAGTATCTAAAACCCAAGCTGTAGATGAACTATGAGTATCATCAGAATCTAAATAAAGATATAGACATACCTTTCGAAGGTCTATCCTTCTTGTCCTTCAGAGAAGCAAGATACTCTGGGCAGTTCCTTTTCCAGTGCCCATCCTTCTGGCAGTGGAAACACTTTCCTTTGCCTCCATCAGCTTTAGTCTTCCCTTTCTGTTTAGCTATTTTCTTGGAAGGACCAGGAAGCTGAGGTTTCTTTTTCTTATTGCCCTTCTTCTTATTGGACTTTCTAGCAGAAGATGATGCAATCAAAGCTACCTCTTTTCCTTTATTGCCTAACATATTCTTTTGGACAATAACCAGCATGTTGAGTAAACTAGCCAAGGCACATTCTGAAGGAACGGAAGCGTGAAAAACACCAGTTTATACCATTGAATTCAAAACTTTTCACCTAGGGTCACATGCATCATGCAAGATTTATTTTTATCTATATGATTTCAATGATAAACAACATATTAAAACTCTTTTAATATGTTTTTGGATCTGTATTAGCCATTTAAGATTTTAAAATTAATCAGATTAATTTTAGAACCCTAGATTAAATCAAGAACGATTACACTAATCTCTTGATGCACTGCAGCGTGTCTGCAACTTTGAGATTTGTCAATGTTGTCCCTCTAGCTTGTCCACACCAAAAACACCTATAGTAGCCCTTGAATAGCTTCTAAAGCTTTTTCTATTAATTAGAAATTCAAGTTCTGCCTTTTAAGAGATTAGAGATGTAAATAGGACACTAGAAACAATTTCTAGTGTTCTTAATTCAAAAGATTGATGGCTAATCTCTTTGAATTGATGAGAGATGAAGAAGAATAGATGAAAAGCCTCAAAGTGGCGTGACAAAGGAGAGGAGTGGCTACTGGTTTCTTTTCTTTTCATAACAACACTTAAATAGCTAGGTTAACACATTAAACCCTTGCCACAGGTCACCCTTTGATTAGATCTAGGTTTAAGTGACCCAATCACATTGTGCCAAGTGTCAAACCTATATTTAATCTTGATTTTAATCATCTTACATGATTAAAAAACATTTGGCAAGCTTATGTGTAGTCCCATGTGTCACCATCTCATGGTGCCACATGTCACACTGTGAAATGACCAAAATGCCCCTGTGTCTTAATTTTGAGTTCTTAACCCAAAATAATTATTTTTCTTCTTCTAATTTATATCAAATATAAATTAATTAATTAATCTCTATAAATTAATTTCTCATTAATTAAATTCATATTTAAATACTTTAAATATAAATTTAACTTATACTATACATCCAATAATCTAGATTTGGTTTCAAGTCATGCTAGGGACTTTGCAATTTAATTGCAAACATAACCTATTTAATTAATCAATTAAACTCTTTCATTAATTAATTAAATCATATTTAAATAGATGATAACTTGTGTATATGTGTGACTTACGAGGCTCATCACTAATTGGCAATGAGATATGATATCAACTCTTAATATCATCAGAACTCTTTCTTACCATAAATGATTTCTCTAAATCATTTTATGAACCTCATAGACCATGGTTAACACCTAGCATAGCATGCCATGGTCACCCAATTAGTAAAAAGGTTTACCTTAAATGAACCTATAATCATATGTTACCATGCACTAGAATCTCTCTGTTACAAAATCCCAACTCAAGCTGGAGTCATGGTTTATGTCAAACTCCATTTGCTATGAATATTACATTCTCTTTTAATTCCAGTTCTTGATTAAAAAGATTTTCTCATAAGAAACTCTTTTCTGAATAATTCTATCTGTCCTGGTCAGGAACTTGAAACATCAAGAACAATTAAATGAACATAGAATTTTATCTCTATTTACTTAGAGGAACAGATTCCATCTTGATCAACACCTACCTCCATATATAACTAGTAAGAGCCAACAGATGCCCATATACCCATACATAGTACAAGTATGAAAGCAGTATCAAACTCAAACTATCTATATACAAGATAACTGTGCTATCTCAGGTCTAAAGATTATATGCACTAATATGATTTATGACAAAACATTGACAAGAGTAAACTCCATGTGCTTGTCATAAGTGTCACTGGTTCAGCCTACTTATCATTTATAAGTGCCTATCATGTTTGTTATATGGCATGAGACTCACCATTCCATCTTACTTATATCTCATATAAATAACTTGGGAGCAAATATGAATACAATCTTTCTGGATAAGTCATGTCCTTATTATGAAGTATCCTCGATTGTGAACCTATTTATGATACTTTGTGCTAGAAATATTGTCACTCATATTCTTAACAACTTAAGAATAATATTTCTAACTAAATATCAATGGACCTTTTCTATTACACATAAATATATTATGTAAACGGAAAAGTGGAAATGCCTTTTATTAATAAAAATATGTACAAGATACATACTAAATGATATGCTCTAGGGCATACTAATAATAATCTCCCACTAGCACTAGAGCCATTCATTACAATATCTTAGACCTATCTTCTCAAGATGTCGGTCTAATTGAGTCTATGACATAGGCTTAGTGAATGGATCAGCTGGATTTTCAGCTGATGCTTTTTTCTGCATGGCTACATCGCCTCGCCCAACTATTTCTCTGATAATGTGGTAGCGCCTTTCTATGTGTTTGGATTTCTGGTGAGACCTCGGTTCCTTAGCCTGTATGACTGCTCCATTGTTGTCACAGTGTAGTAGAACTGCTAACTCAATAGAAGGAACTACTGTAAGTTCTGTCACTAACTTCTTTATCCAAACAGCTTCCTTTGCAAAGATCTCGATGCAAAGAATATACTCACCTCTGTAGGAATCTGCAATGCGTGCTCGCTTGGAACTCTTCCAACTGACTGCACCTCCATTACAAATGAACACATATCCAGAGGTAGACTTTCTATAATCGATATCTGATTGGAAATTAGAATCAGTATAACCATCTAATTGCAAGTCTCCGTCGCCATAAATCAAGAATAAATCCTTAGTTTTTCTCAAGTACTTAAGGATATTCTTGACAGCTATCCAGTATTCCAAACCTGGATTGGATTGATACCTGCTAGTCAAACTAACAACATATGCGATATCCGGCCTAGTACACAACATTGCATACATTAAACTTCCAATAGCTGAAGCATATGGAATCCTGGCCATCTTATCTCTTTCTTCAGGTGTCTTTGGAGACATCTCTTTAGAAAGGTGGATACCATGTCTCACTGGTAACAATCCTCTCTTGGAATCAAGCATGTTAAACCTCTTTAACACCTTTTCCAAGTATAGACTTTGGGATAAACCAATTATTTTTTTTTCGCTCTATCTCTATATATGCGAATCCCAAGAATATAGGTTACCTCCCTTAAGTCTTTCATGGAGAATGTATTTGACAACCATACCTTTATAGTTGTCAAGATACCTGTGTCATTACCCATCAACAGTATGTCATCCACATATAAGACAAGGAAAGTGATAGCACTGTCACTAACCTTCTTATATACACATGGCTCATCCTCATTTTTGATAATACCAAAGGATTTAATGGCTTCATCAAAATAGATGTTCCAACTCCTCGAAGCTTATTTCAACCCATAAATGGATCGCTTTAGCTTGCATACCTTGGAACCATCTTGGGATTCAAAACCCCTAGGTTGTTCCATGAAAATGTTTTCTTCAATGTATCCATTGAGAAAAGCTGTTTTGACATCCATCTGCCAAATCTCATAATCATAGTATACAGCTATTGCTAATAAAATCCTAATTGATTTAAGCATGGCAACAGGCGAGAAAGTCTCCTCATAGTCGACTCCTTGCCTTTGGCGAAACCCTTTCGCTACTAGCCTGGCCTTATAGGTCTCTACCTTTCCATCAGAACCAATTTTCTTTTTGAAAACCCATTTGTTCCCTATAGGTACAATACCTTCAGGTGGGTCAACAAGATCCCAAACTTGATTGTTATACATGGAATCAATCTCGGATTTCATAGCATCAATCCATTTTGAAGAGTCTATATCTTATATAGCTTCTTCATAGGTATGTGGATCATCTCCATGATCTACTTCTTCATGAATCGGCAACTCCTGTTCTTCTTCATGAAGAAAACCATATCTCACTGGTGGGTGAGATACCCTGGTTGTTCTACGAGGAACAGCTGTAGATGTTTCATCAATGGGTATAGGTTGACTAGATGGATCTATATCCATCTGATCTGTTGGTTGGTAAGAATTCTCCAATTTTAACTCTATTTGCCTTCCTTTGCCTCCTTCTTGAACAAACTGTTGTTCAAGAAATGTGGCATCTCTACTTATCACAACCTTTTGTGAAGTAGGCAAATAAAAATAATATCCAAAACTATCTTTTGGATATCCAACAAATCGAGCTTTTTCTGATCTGGTCTCCAATTTATCAGTGTTCAGCTTTTTTGTAACACCCCTAAGTTCGGTAGTGCGTTCTACTGCTCCGGTGACCAGTGTTGTCCGGACAGCTAGGATGCCTAGAACCGTACCTCAATATGAGTGAGGAGACATAAAATAATGAAATACAAGAAAAGAAAAACAAAGGAAAAATCATAGTAAAGAAATGTAACCGAGTAAGTGAGCTGAAACCTAGCGATGGTGATCAGACTAGGAAGTCACGGCGTGGACCGTTGACTAACCACGGATCATGGGAACCCTGGAAAACATTTTTTGGACATAAATAGACCCTTATTGAAGTATAAATCTCATTAGAAAGATTAAAGAAAAATTAAATAATTAGTACAAAGAAAAGTGAGAAATCGAAAAACAGACAAAATACGGTGTTACCGAAAAATCGGGAAAGCCACCCGAACAGGGGCATTATGGTCATTTGACATCCCGAAGTGTCTTTTGACCTAAATGTCCATTAAAAATAAATAGTATTACACTTAGAAAATGAAATGAAAAATTAATTTGGTGGTACCTAAAATAAATAGTGGAAATCATGGGTTAAATGTGGATTATGGGAAAGTTAACTTAATATATGATTTAATTCTTCTTAGTGGACCACTATAGGATTAATTAAACATTAAGTATGGCAGGTGTAAGTCCACTAAACCCACCAGATAGTTCATCTTCTCCATTCCATCAAATATGCCGAATTGATGGTGAGAGAAAACATCCATGGCCGTTTCACTTAAGCTCTCTTAACTCCCTTCATTCCAACTCAAATCACTTAGTGTTCTTCACTAAAATTTGTCTACACATCACAAGGAAGATATTGATACCAATTTTGGGAAGTTTGGTGAAGGTTTAGCAAGTTACAAATAAAGGTAAGTTTGCATTTTTGAGAAATCCTTTGTTAAAGTTCATGTTTATGTTATGGGTGTTAGTTTGGTGAAGGAAAATTTTGAGTTTGAAGGGTTATTGTTGTTTCCATTTTGGACAGCCATGGGGTCACGTTTTTGATGATTTAATATGCATATAATTGATGAGAAATAATGTTGATCATGATGATTTAGTAACCTAGTGATTTACTTCATGTTTATATGGTGATTTATGCACTTGGATGGGAAATTGTATATTGGTACGGCAATGTAATGTTGAAGAATGGTTTGTGGCAGCTTGTGGATACTTGAGTGATGGTGTATATTGAAGGAAGTGTGGGCAGAATATTGACCTAAAAGGATTGATGATATGTATGTAAATTAATGTTGTAAAGTGTATGTAAGGTTTGTAATGTTTAGGTGTGTTTGTAATGGTAATTAGAAATTGTAATTGTGAATGCTATTTGGTGTGTTGAGGGTGATTGGAATCTGCCCAAAATAATGCTAATGTAATGTAGAAAATGTTTTTGGTAATGTGCCAAAACAGTTTGGTAGGGTATGGAAGTAAACCTTGCAAGGTGAGTATGTGTTTGAAGTTGGGGTGTGAAATGCATATTGAGGGCAGTGTATATTTTAGCCTATAACCTTGAATGTGTAACCTCAATTGGTATGAGACCAATTTGGGGTGAAACTAGGCACAAAATGTGCCAACTTTCATTGAGAAACCATGCCAAAATTCTGCTTGCAAGGTGACCTAAAAATTTGACCAATTCGGATTAGGTGCAATTAGGACCTGAAAAATGACCAATTGGGCAGCAGTGAGTGTTTAGGCCATAACTCACTCAAACCAGGTCCAATTGACCTGAAATTTTGACCAAGAATAGTTAAGACCCATACCTACAAGTCTTATGAAGACACCAAAGCCCAGAAATGACCATAAGCAAGTCAAACAACTTGCACAAGTTCGGGTCCAAAAACTGGCCGAACCAGAATTGACCAATTTGACCTAAAATTGACCTAAAATGGTACCACTTGACCAGCAATAGTGTAATGACCATAACTTGGTCTACTTAACTCGGATTGACCTGAAATTTTGCACCGCGTGCAATAAGACCTAGATCTACAAGTTTGTAGTTTTGACCGAGACCCGAAAACCGAGGGAACTAGATCGTCCGGTTAGGTCAAACCAGTATTCCGGAATCCAGCAATTTGCATTAAAATGCACTAAGCGAGGAAATGACTTTGGTAAAACATACCAAACCTAAAACCCTATCGAGTGTGACATATTAACGACACTAAAACCTAATTTACCTAAAACGCATCGAGGGTCGGTATATTAGGTGATTAAGCAAATAATTGAGTTCAGTGCATTATTTACCAAACCCCATCAATAGAGATAGTTTAATTTGGTACTGAAACACTTCAAATTGTGTTTCTCAGTTAACAAGGACTCAGCAAAAGGGAAAGAAATACTGAGTCAAGACCAGGAGACAAATATCAGAGGTTTGTGCACAACAACTGTTTCTTTTGAATTATTTTCAATGGAAATAAATATTGATTATTTGTATATCATTATTTTAAATTGTGGAAATGTGTTTGAGGAATATTTATTGATTGAAAAATATTGTGAATAGTTTGAAACTGTGAAAAATGGTTTGAATGACATTGATGGATACTTATTGATTAAAAAGCATTAGAAATGTTATCAAACCACAGCTATCATGTATATTGATTTTATTCATCTCTAGATTGTCTAGTGGTATGAATTGAATTCCCTCTCCGGTCAAGTGTTGGGGTGTGTTCCTGTTGAGGACGTATAGAATGAGTACTCATATTTTTGCTAGCTAGCCATGTTATTCCTCATTAGTCATCGACTTTTGGGATGAATTGAATACCTCATTAGCCATCGGCTTTTGGGATGAATTGAATTATGGATCATGATGAAGCTGTGTGTGATTTACTGATGTGTATTGTGAGATTGTGAAATGGATTTTAAACTCTCATTGACATGTACTGTCTTTTGAATTCAAACATGATCTGACTTATGGAAAATTATTGTGATATTGAGAAATGGAGTTTAAATTCTTATTGACCTTTATTGTCTTAAATTTGACTATGGTTTTAAGTATCCACTATTTACATGATTTATGAATTGTGATTTAAATTGTATTTGGTTAATGTTGTGCACCACTGAGACATTGTCTCAGCGATAGCTTTTTATTGCTGTCGCAGGTAGAGAGACAGACAGGGCAGCAGACTAGGCTGCATATACATCCAAATGAGGGATTACAGTATATTGAGTATACCGCTTTTGCTTTTTGTAATCAGAATGTATGACACTGTATGTACATATTGTATTTGGTTTTGAGCAGTTGTAAATTAAATTGTACTTGAAGTTGTAAATTAATTATAAGTGTTTTGGATTGTAAAAGTTGTATTATATTTCCTTATCTCAGACTTTGAAAAATTTCTATGGAATTGAATTGATGAATTGTTGTGTTGAGAAATGTATTGAAGTTGAGATTTGGAAAATTATAGAAGTGCTTTTACAGGTTTTCTGAAGAACTGTTTTATCCAAAATACAGAGGGCACTCTGCCAAAAAATTTTACAGAAATTCTAAATAAATCAAATGAGTTAGTTATTTCACTTCAGTTCACCAAAGTCTTTAACACCTGTAAATAGTGCTCACCACTGTAAAAGAAGTAAGAAAAGTTTTTTTTTTAAATCCCTTGTAGTGTATTTAATGGGTTATCAGTAGACGGAGTTGGTAATTCATTAGGTATACTACGGGATCATGTTATGCCTTACAGAGGGGTAGGGTGTGACATGTTTTAGTGGTATCAGAGCAAAGTTTTTAAATCTGCTTTCACATGTTATTTGAATGTTCTTTTTGCATAGTACAACTGCTCAATATCATTGTTTGATATATACAGTACATTACAGTATAAATATGCACTAACGAGAGTGAATATTCTTGTGTTATTGTTCAGGAAAGCTAAGATCCTCGCATTGAATATGGAAGAGGGTGATCGTTCAGTCGATCAGTCTATTGAGGTTGAGGTGCAAGGGGATGCCCCAGCTGTACAAAATGTCAGTGGTTCAAAGAAGACCACCGCAGCATCTGCAGTTCCCTACTCAGTTCGCTCAGCAGATGGCTGCAATATTCCAACAAATGGCTGGTAATGCGCCTACTCAAGTCCCAATTCAGACACCCGTGGTACAACCACAGTCTCCTACAAGGCAGTATGATAAATTGATGAAGTATGGGGCTACAGAGTTTAAGGGGACAGTAGATCCTATAGAAGCTGAACAGTGGTTAGAGAGGATGGATAGGGTGTTCAAGAAACTTCATTGTACAGAGGAGCTCAGACTTGAATACTCGTGATCCTTACTACAAGGGGATGCTTATGATGGTGGAAAACCATTCCCACACCTGAGTAGAACTCTGAAGTTGACTGGAATGACTTCCTCGTGGAATTGCATGTAAATACATCCTCGATGCTTATGTAGACCGAAGCTACAAGAATTCTTAAGTTTGAAACAGAGGGGCATCGGTGGTGAGTATGAAAGAGAATTTTCCCGCCTTAGCCATTATGCGGAGTCTACTCTCTACCAGCAGGAGAGATGCAAGAGGTTTGAAACCGGCTTGAAGCCCAGATTAGAGTACAAGTGCTCGGCTTCAAACACACTAACTTCTCTGAACTTGTTTCTCAAGCCCTAGAGTTGGAAAGAGTTGAGTTTGAGACTGCTCCTCAGAAGAAGAGGTCCGAGAAGACAGAGAAAGAGGGAAATCAGTAGATCAGAGTTCCAGTGGTCCTACGGGAAACAGGAAGAACTATGGGGGACATGGCAGAGGCGGCAAGAAATCTGGTAGGGGAAGACATTCAGATGAGACCTCCCTATCTGCCTGGCAGAGTACCGTAAGTTCCTACCCTCCCCGCCAATGTGAAACTTATGGAAAGAATCATGGTGGAATCTGTTACAAGGCTATTGGAGCCTGTTATAACTGTGGAGGCACCGGACACTTTGCCAAGGACTGCACCAGTAGTCGCAGAGTTGGACCACCTCCTACTACTGCAGAAGGGTCAGTTCAGAGCCCTGTCACCAGAAGCTCACAACCACCTAGCAGAGGTAGAGGCAGGGGTAGAGGTAACCCAGCAGGCAGCCAAGGCACAGTAAAACAGTCAGAACAAGACAGTGCTCCAGTCAGAGTCTATGCCATGAGACAGAGAGAAGAGGCAGAGACATCTGATGTTGTGGCTGGTACCTTCTCAACTTTTAACCGAATGTATTTGTGCTATTTGATCCGGTTCTACCCATTCTTATGTGAGTGCTAGCATCATTGATTGCATTCTGTTCCATGTACAAAAATGGACTTTGAGGTGCTAGTAACAAGTCCGCTAGGACAGAGGTCGTGGTTAATAGGATGTATAGAGATTGCCCTTTGGTGATCCAAGGACACACTTTCTGTCGATTTCATTGAAATGCCCTTCAGAGATTATGATATCATCTTGGGCATGGATTGGTTAGCTAGGCATCATGCCATGATTGATCAGAGATCAAGATAGTCACTTTTGGTCTCCTCGATGCAGTGATGTGGTGATACATGGGGAGAGGCATTATTGCCATCCAACATCATTTCGGCCGCACTAGCCGTAAAATGATCGTAAAAGGGTGTGAAGCATACTTGGCACATGTGGTAGACACCCAAGTGGGGAGTCCAAAGATTGAAGGACATCCCTACAAGACATGACTTTCCGCACGTGTTTCTGATGAATTGCCGTGATTACCTCGGAAAGAGAAGTGCGCTTTGAAATTAATGTTACGCTGGTGTGGATCCAATCTCCATAATGCCATACGTAATGGCACCAGCAGAGTTGAAGGAGTCAAGATACGATTACAAGAATTACTTGAAAAGGGCTTCATCCGCCTAGTGTGTCACCTTGGGGAGCACCGTGTTGTTTGTTAAGAAGAAGGATGGTACTCTCCGCTATGCATTGACTACAGTGGTTGAATAGGGTGACAATAAAGAAGATATCCATTGCCTCGCATTGATGATCCGCTCGATCGATTGAAGGGTGCAGCAAAGATTCTCCAAAATTGATTTGCGATCCGGTTATCATCGATTGAAGGTGCAAGAGCAGAGTATCCCAAAATCGCTTTAACTTCGGTATGGCCACTATGAGTTTCTAGTAATGCCATTCGGGTTAACAAATGCTCCAGCTGCTTTTATGGATCTGATGAACACTATCTTCAGACCATATCTTGATCAATTTGTGGTGGTGTTTATTGATGACATTTTGATATACTCGAGGAATGCAGAAGAACATGATAGACATCCATGCGATTGTACTGCAGACTTTAAGGGAGAAACAATTGTATGCCAAATTGTCGAAATGTGAATTTTGGTGAAGGAAATCTCCTTTTTGGGACATGTTGTGTCACCAAGGGATCAAGGTAGATTCCAAAGAAGGTAGAAGCTATCCTTTATTGGAAGCCGCCCAGGAACATCACAGAAATTCGCAGTTTTCTGGGCTTAGCTGGATATTACCGTCGGTTTGTGAAGGGATTCTCTATGTTATCTTCTCCACTGACCAAGCTGCTTCGGAAAGATGTAAAATTTCAGTGGACTGATAAATGTCAGCAGAGTTTTGATGAGTTGAAGAGGTGCTTAACTGAAGCTCCAGTTCTCACTTTACCTACTCCGAGTAAAGAATACACAGTTTATAGTGATGCTTCTCACAATGGGTTAGGCTGTGTACTGATGCAAGATCGGAATGTCATTGCTTATGCATCACGCCAGCTGAAACCGCATGAGAGGAACTACCCAACACATGATCTGGAGTTAGCAGCTATTGTTTTTGCTCTAAAGATCTGGAGACACTATTTGTATGGGGAGAAATGCTACATTTACACAGATCACAAGAGCTTGAAGTACTTAGGCACCCAGAAGGAATTGAATTTGAGGCAGAGGAGATGGTTAGAACTCATTAAAGATTATGATTGCTTAATAGACTATCAGCCAGGGAAAGCAAATGTGGTGGCTGACACCTTAAGTCGCAAGACTATGGCAAGTCTCAGAGTTTCTCCTTTGTCCATGGTACATGAATTGAAAGCACAGCATGCCAGTTTAGAGGTTGATGATGAGGGACAAACAGTAGTTGCATGGCATGTACAGCCAGTGTTGATTGATCAGATCAGAATGGCTGCACAGAGTGATGAAAAATATCAGAAGTCTTGAAAGAAGTTCACAGGCAAGAAACCCGAATTCTCCGTGAGAGATGATGGTTTATTGCTACATCAGGGCAGAGTGTGCATTCCTAGTGATGTGGAATTGAGACAAACCATTTTGAAGGAAGCACATGAGTCTCCATTTGCTATGCATCCTGGTGGAACTAAAATGTACAGAGGGCTGAAAGAGCATTACTGGTGGATGGGCATGAAAAGAGATATAGCTGAATTCGTTTCCAAATGCCTAACTTGTCGAAGTAAAGGCGAACATCAAGTTCCACTGGTTTATTACATCCTTTGTCGATGCAGTGGAAATGGGAACGAATAACTATGGATTTTGTTACAGACTTCCAAGGACACAGAGTAGTCATGATGCAAAGATGGGTTATAGTTGATGATTGACCAAGTCCGCTCACTTTTTGCCGATTCGATGGACTATAGCCCGGAAAGATTGGCCGATTGTACATATATGAGATTGTAAAATTGCATGGAGTGCCAAGATCAATTGTGTCGACAGAGATCCTAGGTTCACTTCTAGATTCCGGGTAGTCTTCAGAGAGCCCTAGGAACTAGATTGAACTTCAAAGACAAAGATTCCACCCATGCATGCATGGCCACCGAGAGGGTTATTCAGATATTGGAGGATATGCTACGGGCTTGTGTGATTGAATTTGAAGGTAGTTGGGATACACACTTGCCTTTGATTGAGTTTGCTTATAACAACAGCTACCAATCAAGCATAGGGATGCCTCCATATGAAGCTTTGTATGGCAGAAAGTGTAGAACTCCCTTATGTTGGGATGAAGTAGGTGAAAGGAAGATGATTGGACCAGAAATTGTCCAGCAGACAGAGGAAAAGATCAGATTGATCAGAGATAGACTCAAGGTCGCATCGCATCGCCGTAAGTCCTATGTTGATCTGAAGAGAAGAGATATTGAGTATGCAGTAGGTGATAAGGTATTCCTCAAAGTTTCTCCTTGGAAGAGGATTATGAGATTTGGCAGAAAGGGGAAACTAAGTCCTCGTTTCATCGGACCATATGAAGTTCTGGAAAGAGTGGGTCCTTTAGCATACCGGTTGGCATTACCTCCAGAGCTAGCAAGGATACACAGTGTCTTCCATGTGTCCATGTTAAGGAGGTACAGGTCAGACCCATCTCATGTACTAACAGTTGAAGAGATTGAAGTAAATCCAGACCTCTCATATGAGGAAGAACCCATAAAAATTCTGGCATATGAGGTGAAGCAGCTGAGGAACAAACAGATACACCTGGTTAAAGTGCTGTGGAACCATCATTCAGGCCAGGAAGCAACTTGGGAACGTGAAGAGGATATGAGGAGACAGCACCCACAGCTATTCAGAGACTAATGCCAGGTAAAATTTCGAGACGAAATTTATTTAAGGGGGGGAGAATTGTAACACCCCTAAGTTCTAGAGTGCTCTCATCGCTCCGGTGACCAGTGTTGTCCTGGACACTAGGATGCCTAGAACCCTACCTCAATATGAGTGAGGAGACATAAAATAATGAAATACAAGAAAAGAAAAACAAAGGAAAAATCATAGTAAAGAAATGTAACCGAGTAAGTGAGCCGGGAAACCTAGCGATGGGTGACCGCACCGGGAAGTCACGGCGTGGACCGTTGACTAACCCTGGACTGCGGGGAACCCTGGAAAACATTTTTTGGACATAAATAGACCCTTATTGAAGTATAAATCTCATTAGAAAGATTAAAGAAAAATTAAATAATTAGTACAAAGAAAAGTGAGAAATCGAAAAACAGACAAAATACGGTGTTACCGAAAAATCGGAAAAGCCACCCGAACAGGGGCATTATGGTCATTTGACATCTCGAAGTGTCTTTTGACCTAAATGTCCATTAAAAATAAATAGTATTACACTTAGAAAATGAAATGAAAAATTAATTTGGTGGTACCTAAAATAAATAGTGGAAATCATGGGTTAAATGTGGATTATGGGAAAGTTAACTTAATATATGATTTAATTCTTCTTAGTGGACCACTATAGGATTAATTAAACATTAAGTATGGCAGGTGTAAGTCCACTAAACCCACCAGATAGTTCATCTTCTCCATTCCATCAAATATGCCGAATTGATGGTGAGAGAAAACATCCATGGCCGTTTCACTTAAGCTCTCTTAACTCCCTTCATTCCAACTCAAATCACTTAGTGTTCTTCACTAAAATTTGTCTACACATCACAAGAAAGATATTGATACCAATTTTGGGAAGTTTGGTGAAGGTTTAGCAAGTTACAAATAAAGGTAAGTTTGCATTTTTGAGAAATCCTTTGTTAAAGTTCATGTTTATGTTATGGGTGTTAGTTTGGTGAAGGAAAATTTTGAGTTTGAAGGGTTATTGTTGTTTCCATTTTGGACAGCCATGGGGTCACGTTTTTGATGATTTAATATGCATATAATTGATGAGAAATAATGTTGATCATGGTGATTTAGTAACCTAGTGATTTACTTCATGTTTATATGGTGATTTATGCACTTGGATGGGAAATTGTATATTGGTACGGCAATGTAATGTTGAAGAATGGTTTGTGGCAGCTTGTGGATACTTGAGTGATGGTGTATATTGAAGGAAGTGTGGGCAGAATATTGACCTAAAAGGATTGATGATATGTATGTAAATTAATGTTGTAAAGTGTATGTAAGGTTTGTAATGTTTAGGTGTGTTTGTAATGGTAATTAGAAATTGTAATTGTGAATGCTATTTGGTGTGTTGAGGGTGATTGGAATCTGCCCAAAATAATGCTAATGTAATGTAGAAAATGTTTTTGGTAATGTGCCAAAACAGTTTGGTAGGGTATGGAAGTAAACCTTGCAAGGTGAGTATGTGTTTGAAGTTGGGGTGTGAAATGCATATTGAGGGCAGTGTATATTTTAGCCTATAACCTTGAATGTGTAACCTCAATTGGTATGAGACCAATTTGGGTGAAACTAGGCACAAAATGTGCCAACTTTCATTGAGAAACCATGCCAAAATTCTGCTTGCAAGGTGACCTAAAAATTTGACCAATTCGGATTAGGTGCAATTAGGACCTGAAAAATGACCAATTGGGCAGCAGTGAGTGTTTAGGCCATAACTCACTCAAACCAGGTCCAATTGACCTGAAATTTTGACCAAGAATAGTTAAGACCCATACCTACAAGTCTTATGAAGACACCAAAGCCCAGAAATGACCATAAGCAAGTCAAACAACTTGCACAAGTCCGGGTCCTATAACTGGCCGAAACAGAATTGACCATATTGACCTATACTTGACCTAAAATGGTACCACGTGACCAGCAATAGTGTATTGACCATAAATTGGTCTACTTAACTCGGATTGACCTGAAATTTTGCACCGTGCAATAAGACCTAGATCTACAAGTTTGTAGTTTCGACCGAGACCGAAAAACCGAGGGAACTAGATCGTCCTGTTAGGTCAAACCAGTGTTCGGAATCCAAAGAATTTGCATTAAAAGGCACTAAGCGAGGATATGTCTTTGGTAACACATACCAAACCTAAAACCCTAGCGAGTGTGACATATGAACGACACTAAAACCTAATTTACCTAAAACGCATCGAGGGTCGGTATATTAGGTGATTAAGCGAATAATTGAGTTCAGTTGCATTATTTACCAAACCCCATCGATAGAGATAGTTTAATTTGGTATCAAACACTTCAAATTGTGTTTCTCGATTAACAAGGACTCAAAGAAAAGGGAAAGAAATCTGAGTCAAGACCAGAGACAAATATCGAGGTTTGTGCACAACAAGCTTTCTTTTGAATTATTTTCAATGGAAATAAATATTGATTATTTGTATATCATTATTTTAAATTGTGGAAATGTGTTTGAGGAATATTTATTGATTGAAAAATATTGTGAATAGTTTGAAATCGTGAAAATGGTTTGAATGACATTGATGGATACTTAAAGATTAAAAATCATAAGAAATTGTAAGAAACCACAGATATCATTTATATTTATTTTATTAATATATAGATTGTATAGTGGGATGAATTTAATTCCCTCTCTGGCTGAAGTGTTGAGTTGTGTGCTGTTGAGGACGAATAGAATGAGTACTCATATTTTTGCTAGCTAGCCATGTTATTCCTCATTAGTCATCGACTTTTGGGATGAATTGAATACCTCATTAGCCATCGGCTTTGGGATGAATTGAATTATTGATCATGATGAATCTGTGTGTGTTTTTCTGATGTGTATTGTGAGATTGTGAAATGGATTTTAAACTCTCATTGACATGTACTGTCTTTTGAATTCAAACATGATCTGACTTATGGAAAATTATTGTGATATTGAGAAATGGAGTTTAAATTCTTATTGACCTTTATTGTCTTAAATTTGACTATGGTTTTAAGTATCCACTATTTACATGATTTATGAATTGTGATTTAAATTGTATTTGGTTAATGTTGTGCACCATCGAGACATTGTCTCGTGATAGCTTTTATTCTTTATCGCAGTAGAGACAGACAGGGCGCAGACTAGGTTGCATATACATCCAATGAGGATTACAGGTATATTGAGTATACCGCTTTTGCTTTTGTCTTGTAATGTATGACACTGTATGTACATATTGTATTTGGTTTTGAGCAGTTGTAAATTAAATTGTACTTGAAGTTGTAAATTAATTATGAGTGTTTTGGATTGTAAAAGTTGTATTATATTTCCTTATCTCAGACTTTGAAAAATTTCTATGGAATTGAATTGCTGAATTGTTGTGTTGAGAAATGTATTGAAGTTGAGATTTGGAAAATTATAGAAGTGCTTTTACAGGTTTTCTGAAGAACTGTTTTATCCAAAATACAGAGGGCACTCTGCCAAAAAATTTTACAGAAATTCTAAATAAATCAAATGAGTTAGTTATTTCACTTCAGTTCACCAAAGTCTTTAACACCTGTAAATAGTGCTCACCACTGTAAAAGAAGTAAGAAAAGTTTTTTTTTTAAATCCCTTGTAGTGTATTTAATGGGTTATCAGTAGACGGAGTTGGTAATTCATTAGGTATACTACGGGATCATGTTATGCCTTACAGAGGGGTAGGGTGTGACATTTTTGATATAAGCTGGACAACCCCAAATATTAACATGCTTAATACTTGGTTTTCTTCCATGCCATATCTCATAAGGTGTGGAAGAAACTGATTTTGATGGAATCCTATTCAGAATATATAAAGCTGATTCTAATGCAAATCCCCAAAAGAAGATTGGCATATCAGTATAGCTCATCATACTACGTATCATATCCAATAGAGTACGATTTCTCCTTTCAGATACACCATTCAGCTGTGGCATTCCTGGAGGAGTCAGCTGAGAAATAATGCCATGCTCTCTCAAGTATTCATCAAATTCAGTGCTCAAATATTCACCTCCACGATCTGATCGAAGAGCTTTAATACTCTTTCCTGTTTGATTTTCTACTTCAGATTTAAATTCTTTAAACTTTTTAAAGGATTCATGTTTGTATTTCATCAAATACAAATACCCAAATCTTGATTTATCATTAGTAAAGGTAATAAAATAATGAAAGCCCCCTCTAGCCATTTCTTTAAATAGACCACATACATCACTATGTATTAGTTCTAAAATATTTTCAGCTCTTAGCCCTTGTCCAACAATGGGTGATCTAGTCATTTTGCCCTGAAGGCAAGATTCAGAAGTTGGAGTAGGCTCAAAGCCCAATAAGGATAAAATCCCCATTTTCTCCAGTTTTGCAATCCTATCTTCTGCAACATGACATAACCTTAAGTGCCAAATATATTTTGAACTTGAGTTGGTTTTCACCATGGCATTGCATTCTTTTAGATCACTTGCATTCAATTTGTGTTTGTCATTATTATCCAAATAATAAAGACCATCATTCATATAACCCGAACTAACATATTTATTTCCAAAATAAATATTGCAAACATCATCTGTGAACTGAAATTCATAGCCATTTCTAGTCAAACTAGATATAGAAATGATTTTCTTAAAAGCATCAGGTACATATAAAATATTATCCAAACACAAAACATGTCCAAACATGTAAAAAGATTTAGATCCCATAGCTAAAGCTTTAACAGTTGAGCCATTGCCAATCCGGACTCTAATATCTTGAGAACGCAAGCTGCTACTACTTGCTAATTCCTGCATATCATTAGAAATGTGAGAACTGGCACCAGTATCTAAAACCCAAGCTGTAGATAAACTATGAGTATCATCAGAATCTAAATAGCAAGATATGGACATACCTTCCGAAGGTGTATCCTCCTTGTTCTTCAGAGAAGCAAGATGCTCTGGGCAGTTTTTTTTTCCAGTGCCCATCCTTTTGGCAGTGGAAACACTTTCCATTGCCTCCATCAGCTTTAGTCTTCCTTTTCTGTTTACCTATTTTCTTGGAAGGATCAGAAATCTGAGGTTTCTTTTTCTTATTGCCCTTCTTCTTGTTTGACTTTCCAGCAGAAGAAGATGCAATCAAAGCTACCTCTTTTCCTCTATTGCCAGACATATTCTTTTGGGCAATAACCAGCATGTTGAGTAAACTAGCTAAGGTGCATTCCTGTTGAGTCATATGAAAATTTGTCACAAAATTCCCAAAAGACTCACGAAGGGATTGAAGGATCAAATCCATATGTAGTTGGAAATCCATGTTGAAGTCAAGATGTTCCAACTGCTCAATCAGCTGAATCATCTTGTGGACATGATCTCCAACATTCTGTCCTCAGACATCCTCATATGGAATAGCTGTCTAGATATCTCATACCTAGCATTCCTGCTGTGCTCACCTTACAACTCTTGTAGGTGAAGGAGGATCTCACTCGCACTCAACATGTTCTCATGCTGCTTTTGTAACTCATTACTCATGGAAGCAAGCATGTAACACTTAGCTCTCATATTATGCTCCTTCCACTTATCCAAAGTTTCATGTTCCTCCTGTTTGGCCTCTGGAGGTAAGGGACCAGGAACATTTGAATCTAGAACATATCCTATATGTTCAAGGTTCAAGACAGGTTTCAAATTTCTTAGCCAATCAGACAGATTAGGTCCTGTCAACCTATTGTGATCAAGTATGCTTGCAAGGATATTGGATGGTGGTGGTTGTTCTGTGCTCATTTTTATCAGAAAATTAACTGCAGAAAATAACTAGATTAATTAGTAAATGTATCATGTAATTAACCAAAATGATTATGGTCTTTTAATCAAATTGGTCTTCCCACTAACTTAGCGAATCCTACACTTCCAAAGTAGAAAACGAAAATCCTAGTTGGATGGATTTCTAGTGGGTGGTTGAATTCTTATAATTCTATTGATCATCCTCAGGTACATCCATTATTGGAATTACAATAAACTATAAGTGAGCAACTCCTTGCCCATTACATCTCATGTGAGGTTTAATCCTTTACCTAGCCCCTAATGCTCAAAATCTCAGGTACATCCATTATTGACTTATCTTGCATTAGTTAAGTTGATCCCATTGAGCCAGTAATTATGCAAATAATTTTAATATCCTCAGGTACATCCAATATTGGCCACCAAACTATTTACATATTTACAACATCTCATGCTTAATAATTATTCTTAAGAAAATCTCTTAAATTAATTGCATCTTATGCAACTATTTAAAATTTCTTAAAATAATTGCCCCAATAGAGGGCCTATGTTATAATTACTTTAATTATAGCATTTCCAACTTAATCATTTGTTTGGAAGATTTTATGGTCATTCTAATTACTATTAAGGTCTCACTTTGCACATTATCCAATTAGCATGCATATATCATATAACAGCATACATTCCCATACATCTCATGCATCCATAGATAAGCAATAAATATGGTATGATCATGGACTTTCTAAGGGATTCAATTCTAAGCCACCAAGAATTGAATCAGGGCATTCCTAGGTGCATTTCATTTATTCATTTTACAAGAGTTGCTGAAGGAGTACATAATCAACACTTAATCTTGAATTCCTCCCACTGGTCCCACCATTGCTCTTGACCTCCTTGAACTTCTTGCAATTCAATATTACATAGTAATCCTTGGCATACCAAGGCAAATTTACAAGAACTGAAATAAATGAAATTACAACCCAAAAATTATTACAAACTTAATAATACATGCCCAAAATAAATTAAAATAAATTAATTAATTTGCAATCCCAAAGAAACATAAAAGAAATAAATCCAATTACATTGGCCTTTTATAGTCCATGATCATCCATCATGCATATCACTATTTAATAATTAAATAAAACATACATACTTAAATTAAATTGAATATCTCATATTCAACTTAAAAATCCAGATTTGAATATGATTCAAATAAATTTAAAAATTTAGATTTGAATCTCATTCAAACAAATTTAAAAATTCAGATTTGAATCACATTCAAACAACTTTAAAAATTCAGATTTGAATCACATTCAAACATTTTTTAAAAAAGCAGATTTGAATCACATTCAAACATTTTTTAAAAAATCAAATCTGAATTTTATTCAATCAATTTTAAAAAATCAGATTTAAATATGATTCAAACAACTTTAAAAATTCAGATTTGAATCACATTCAAACAACTTTTAAAATTCAGATTTGAATCACATTCAAACAATTTTTAAAATTCTGATTTGAATCATAATTTAATTGTGTGATAAAAATTCTAATTAAACAATTTAATTAGACATAAAATGGATCTTAGATCATACAACAATTGCACATTCACCATCCATTTACCTTTGCACACCATTGTGGTGCATCAACCATGCGCACCATGGGGCTCATCATTTGTGCCGCCACCTTGGCTTTGCAACCAGCAATGAACTTTTGATCTCATGATCAAACACACAATTAAATCATATAAACATCAATCTAAATGGCAAATATAGTGGCTCTTATACCAATTAAAGGAACGGAAGCATGAAAAACACAAGTTTATACCATTGAATTCAAAAATTTTCACCTAGGGTCACATGCATCATGCAAGATTTATTTTTGTCTATTTGATTTCAATGATAAACAACACATTAAAACTATTTTAATATGTTTTTGGATCTGTATTTGCCATTTAGGATTTTAAAATTAATCAGATTAATTTTAGAACCCTAGATTAAATCAAGAACGATTACACTAACCTCTTGATGCACTGCAGCGTGTCTGCGCCTTTGAGATTTGTCTTCAGGACACCAAATGTTGTCCCTCTAGCTTGTCCACACCAAGAACACCTATGGCAGCCCTTGAACAGCTTCTAAAGCTTTTTCTATTAATTAGAAATTCAAGTTCTGCCTTTTAAGAGATTAGAGATGTAAACAAGACACTCGAAATAATTTCTAGTGTTCTTAATTCAAGAGATTGATGGCTAATCTCTTTGAATTGATGAGAGATGAAGAAGAATAGATGGAGAGCCTCAAAATGGCGTGACAAAGGAGAGGAGTGGCTGCTGGTTGTTTTTCTTTTCCATAACAACACTTACATAGCTAAGTTTACACATTAAACCCTTGCCACATGTCACCCTTTGATTAGCTCTAGGTTTAAGTGACCCAATCACATTGTGCCAAGTGTCAAACCTATATTTAATCTTGATTTTAATCATCTTATATGATTAAAAAAAATTTAGCAAGCTTATGTGTAATCCCATGTGTCACCATCTCATGGTGCCACGTGTCACACTTTGAAATGACCAAAATGCCCCTGTGTCTTAATTTTGAGTTCTTAACCCAAAATAATTATTTTTCTTCTTCTAATTTATATCAAATATAAATTAATTAATTAATCTCTATAAATTAATTTCTCATTAATTAAATTCATATTTAAACACTTTAAATATAAATTTAACTTATACTATACATCCAATAATCTAGATTTGGTTTCAAGTCATACTAGGGACTTTGCAATTTAATTGCAAACCAAACCTATTTAATTAATCAATTAAACTCTTTAATTAATTAATTAATTAAATCATATTTAAATAGGTGATAACTTGTGTATATATGCGACTTACTAGGCTTATCACTAATTGGCAATGAGATATGATATCAACTCTTAATATCATCAGAACTCTTTCTTACCATAAATGATTTCTCTAAATCATTTTATGAACCTCATAGACCATGGTTAACACCTAGCATAGAATGCCATGGTCACCCAATTAGTAATAAGGTTTACCTTAAATGAACTTATAATCATATGTTACCATGCACTAGAATCTCTCTGTTACAAAATCCCAACTCAAGCTGGAGTCATGGTTTATGTCAAACTCCATTTGCTATGAATATTATGTTCTCTTTTAATTCTAGTTCTTGATTAAAAAGATTTTCTCATCAGAAACTCTTTTCTGAATAAATCTATCTGTCCTGGCCAGGAACTTGAAACATCAAGAACAATTAAATGAACATAGAATTTTATCTCTATTTACTTAGAGGAACAGATTCCATCTTGATAACTAGTAGGAGCCAACAGATGCCCATATACCCATACAAAGTACAAGTATGAAAACAGTATCAAACTCAAACTACCTATATACAAGATAACTGTGCTATCTCAGGTTTAAAGATTATATGCACTAATATGATTTATGACAAAACATTAACAAGAGTAAACTCCATGTGCTTGTCATAAGTGTCACTGGTTCGGCCTACTTATCATTTATAAGTGCCTATCATGTTTGTTATATGGCATGAGACTCACCATTCCATCTTATTTATATCTCATATAAATAACTTGGGAACAAATATGAATACAATTTTTCTGGATAAGTCATGTCCTTATTGTGAAGTATCCTCGATTGTGAACCTATTTATGATACTTTGTGCTAGAAATATTGTCACTCATATTCTTAACAACTTAAGAATAATATTTCTAACAAAATATCAATGGATCTTTTCTATTACACATAAATATATTATGTAAACGGAAAAGTGGAAATGCCTTTTATTAATAAAAATATGTACAAGATACATACTAAATGATATGCTCTAGGGCATACTACTAACACATTCCTGTTTAGTCATATGGAAATTTGTCACAAAATTCCCAAAAGACTCAGGAAAGGGCTGAAGGATCAAATCCGTCTGCAGTTGAAAATCTATGTTAAAGTCAAGATGTTCTAGCTGCTCAATTAGCCAAATCATCTTGTGGACATGATCCCCAACATTCTGTCCCTCAGACATCCTTATGTAGAATAGCTGTCTAGATATCTCATACCTGGCATTCCTGCTGTGCTCACCATACAACTCTTGTAGGTGAAGGAGGATCTCACTCGCATTCTGCATGTTCTCATGCTGCTTATGTAACTTATTACTCATGGAAGCAAGCATGTAACTTATTACTCATATCATGCTCCTTCCACTTGTCCAAAGTTTCATGTTCCTCTTGAGTGGCCTCTGGAGGTAAGGGACTAGGAACATTTGAGTCTAGAACATATCCTATATGTTTAAAGTTCGAGACAAGTTTCAAATTTCTTAGCCAATCAGACAGATTAGGTCCTATCAACCTATTTGCTTACAAGGATATTGGATGGTGGTGGTTGTTCTGTGCTCATTGTTATCAGAAAATTAACTGCAGAAAATAACCAGATTAATTAGTAAATATATCATGTAATTAACCAAAATGATTATGGTCTTTTAATCAAATTGGTCCTCCCACTAACTTAGTGAATCCTACACTTCTAAAGTAGAAAACGGAAATCCTAGTTGGATGGATTTCTAGTGGGTGATTGAATACTTATAATCCTATTGATCTTCCTTAGGCACATCCATTATTGGAATCATAATAAACTATAAGTGAGCAACTCCTTGCCCATCACATCTCATGTGAGGTTCAATCCTTTACCTGTTAGTAGTATGCCCTAGAGCATATCATTTAGTATGTATCTTGTATATATTTTTAATAATAAAAGGCATTTCCACTTTTTCGTTTACATAATATATTTATGTGTAATAGAAAAGGTCCATTGATATTTTGTTAGAAATATTATTCTTAAGTTGTTAAGAATATGAGTGACAATATTTCTAGCACAAAGTATCATAAATAGGTTCACAATCGAGGATACTTCATAATAAGGACATGACTTATCCAGAAAGATTGTATTCATGTTTGTTCCCAAGTTATTTATATGAGATGTAAATAAGATGGAATGGTGAGTCTCATGCCATATAACAAACATGATAGGCACTTATAAATGATAAGTAGGCCGAACCAGTGACACTTATGACAAGCACATGGAGTTTACTCTTGTCAATGTTTTGTCATAAATCATATCAGTGTATATAATCTTTAGACACGAGATATACGATTATCTTGTATATAGGTAGTTTGAGTTTGATCTGCTTTCATACTTGTACTATGTATGGGTATATGGGCATGTGTTGGCTCTGCTAGTTATATATGGAGGTAGGTGTTGATCAAGAAGGAATCTGTTCCTCTAAGTAAATAGAGATAAAATCCTATGTTCATTTAATTGTTCTTGATGTTTTCAAGTTCTGGCAGACAGATAGATTTATTCGAGAAAGAGTTTACGATGAGAAAAATCTTTTAATCAAGAACTGGAATTAAAAGAGAACATAATATTCATAGCAAATGGAGTTTGACATAAACCATGACTCGGCTTGAGTTGGGATTTTATGTAGAGAGATTCTAGTGCATGGTAACATATGATTATAGGTTCATTTAAGGTAAATCTTATTACTAATTGGGTGGCCATGGCATGCTATGCTAGGTGTTAACCATGGTCTATGAGGTTCATAAAATGATTTAGAGAAATCATTTATGGTAAGAAAGAGTTCGATGATATTAAGAGTTGATATCATGTCTCATTGCCAATTAGTGATGAGCCTAGTAAGTCACACACATACACAAGTTATCACCTATTTAAATATGATTTAATTAATTAATTAAAGAGTTTAATTGATTAATTAAATAGATTTGGTTTGCAATAAAATTGCAAAGTCCCTAGCATGACTTGAAACCAAATCTAGATTATTGGATGTGTAGTATAAATTAGATTTATATTTAAAGTGTTTAAATATGAATTTAATTGATGAGAAATTAATTAATAGAGATTAATTAATTAATTTATATTTGATATAAATTAATTAGAAGAAGAAAATAATTATTTTGGGTTAAGAACTCAAAATTAAGACACGAGGGCATTTTGGTCATTTTGCGGTGTGACACGTGGCACCATGAGATGGTGACACATGGCATAACACATAAGCTTGCCAAATATTTTTAATCATGTAAGATGATTAAAATCAAGATTAAATATAGGTTTGACACTTGGCACAATGTGATTGAGTCACTTAAACCTAGAGCTAATCAAAAGGTGACATGTGGCTAGGGTTTAATGTGTTAACCTAGCTATTTAAGTGGGGTTATGAAAAGAAAACACAACCAGCAGCCTCTCCTCTCATATGTCACGCCACTTTGAGCCTCTCCAGCTATTTCTCTTCATCTCTCATCAATTCAAAGAGATTAGTCATCAATCTCTTGAATTAAAAACACTAGAAATTGTTTCTAGTGTCCTGTTTGCATCTCTAATCTCTTAAAAGGCAGAACTTGAATTTCTAATTAATAGAAAAGGCTTTAGAAGCTGTTCAAGGGCTGCCATAGGTGTTCTTGGTGTGGACAAGCTAGAGGGACAACATCTGGTGTCCTGAAGACGAATCTCAAAGGCTTGAACATTGCGGCACATCAAGAGGTTAGTGTAATCGTTCTTGATTTAATCTAGGGTTCTAAAATTAATCTGATTAATTTTAAAATCTTAAATGGCAAATACAGATCCAAAAACATATTAAAAGAGTTTTAATATGTTGTTTATCATTGAAATCAAATAGATAAAAATAAATCTTGCATGGTGCTTGTGACCCTAGGTGAAAATTTTTGAATTCAATGGTATAATCTTGTGTTTTTCACGCTTCCGTTCCTTCATTACCTAGCCCCTAATGCTCAAAATCTCAGGCACATCCATTATTGACTTATCTTGCATTAGTTAAGTTGATCCCATTTGAGCCAGTAAACATGCAAATAATTTTAATGTCCTCAGGTACATCCATTATTGGCCACCAAACCATTTACATATTTACAACATCTCATGCTTAACAATTATTCTTAAGAAAAATTCTTAAATTAATTACATCACATGAAACTATTTAAAATTTCTTAAAATAATTGCCCCAATGGAGGGCCCATATTATAATTAATTTAATTATAACATATCCAACTTAATCATTTATTTGGAAGATTTTGTGGTCATCCTAATTACTATTATGGTCTCACTTTGCACATTATCCATTTAGCATGCATATATCATATACTTGCATATATTCACATAAATCTCATGCATTCATTCATGGATAAACAGTAAATATGGTATGATTATGAACTTTCTAAAGGATTCAAATCTAAGCCACCAAGAATTGAATCAAGGCATTCCTAGGTGCATTTCATTTATTCATTTTACAAGAGTTGCTGAAGGAGTACATAATCAACACTTGATCTTGAATTCCTCCCACTGGTCCCACCAATGCTCTTGACCTCCTTGATCATCTTGCAATCCAATTACATAGTAATCCTTGGCATACCAAGGCAAATTTACAAGAACTAAATAAATGAAATTATAACCCAAAAATTATTATAACTTAATAATACATGCCCAAAAATAAATTAAAATAAATTAATTAATTTATAACCCAAAGAAATATAAAAGAATTAAATCCAATCACATTAGTCTTTTATAGTCCATGATCATCCATCATGCTTATCACTATTTAACAATTAAATAAAACATACATACTTAAACTAAATTGAATATCTCATATTCAACTTAAAAATCCAAATTTGAATATGATTCAAACAAATTTAAAAATTCAGATTTGAATCACATTCAAGCAAATTCAAAAATTTAGATTTGAATCACAATCAAACAACTTTAAAAATTCAGATTTGAATCACATTCAAACAACTTTTAAAATTAAGATTTGAATCACATTCAAACAACTTTAAAAATTCAGATTTGAATCACATTTAAATAATTTTTAAAATTTAGATTTGAATCACATTCAAAAAACTTTAAAAATTTAGATTTGAATCTCATTCAAACAATTTTTAAAATTCAGATTTGAATCAAAATTTAATTAGGTGAATAAAACTCTAATTAAACAATTTAATTAGACATAAAATGGATATAATTATGAGCATTAGATCATACAACAAATGCATAAATATTTCCCAAAACCATGCGCACCATAAGGAATGAACAAACCTTGCGCACACATGGTGTCCAATCCAAGCCGCCACCTTTTCATTGCTACCAGCAATGGATCTTTCATCTTATGATCATACCACACAATTAAATCATATAATCAACAATCTAAATGGCAAATATAGTGGCTCTAATACCAATTGAAGGAGCGAAAGCATGAAAAACACTAACTTAGATCATTGAAATTCAATTTTTTTTTTCATCTAGGGTCACATGCATCATGCAAGATTTATTTTTATCTATTTGATTTCAATGATAAACAGCATATTAAAACTCTTTTAATATATTTTTGGATCTACATTTTCAATTTAAGATTTTAGAATTAACAGATTAATTCATTAGAATCCTAGATCAGATCAAGAACAAGTGTACTAAACTTTTGATGCACTACAGTGTGTTTGGCACCTTTGAGATGCGTCTTTAGGATACCAGATGTTGTCTCTCTAGCTTGTCCAAACCAAGATCACCTATGGCAGCCCTTGAACAACTTCTAAAGTTTTTCTATGAATTAGAAAATCAAGTTTTTCCTTTTGAGAGATTACAGAAGTAAACTGGACACTAGAAACAATTTCTAGTATTTTTAATTGAAGAGATTGTTTGCTAATCTCTTTGAATTGATGAGAGATGATGAAGAAGAGAAGGGAGAGCAGCCAAGGGTGGTGGCACAAAGAGATGAATGGAAGCTTATGTTTTTGTTCTTTCATCCTTACTCTTATATAGCTAGGTCACCACTTAAAACCCTTGCCACATGTCACCTTTTGATTAGCTCTAGGTTTAATTGACCCAATCACATTGTGCCAAGTGTCAAACCTATATTTAATCTTGACTTTGATCATCTTACATGATTAAAAGACATATGTTAAGCTTATGTGTAGTGCCATGTGTCACCATCTCATGGTGCCACATATCACCCCATGAAATGACCAAAATACCCCTATGTTTTAATTTTGAGTTCTCAACCCAAAATAATTCTTTCTCTTCTTCTAATCAATTTATATCAAATATAAATTAATTAATTAATCTCTATTAATTAATTTCTCATACTTTAAATTCATATTTAAATACTTTAAATATAAATTTAACTTATACTATACATCCAATAACCTAGATTTGGTTTCAAGCCATGTTAGGGACTTTGCAATCTAATTGCAAATCAAACCTATTTAATTAATCAAATAAACTCTTTCATTAATTAATTAAATCATATTTAATTTGGTGATTACTTATGTATGTGTGTGACTTACTAGGCTCATCACTAATTGGCAATGAGACATGATATCAACTCTCAATATCATCAGAACTCTTTCTTACCATAAATGATTTCTCTAAATCATTTTATGCACCTCATAGACGATGGTTAACACCTAGCATAGCATGCCATAGCCACCCAATTAGTAATAAGGTTTACCTTAAATGAACCTATAATCATATGTTACCATGCACTAGAATCTCTCTGTTACAAAATCCCAATTCGAGCTGCAGTCATGGTTTATGTCAAACCCATTTGCTATGAATATTATGTTCTCTTTTAATTCCAGTTTTTGATTAAAAATATTTTCTCATCAAAAACTCTTTTCTGATTAAATCTATCTCTCCTGGCCAGGAACTTGAAATATCAAGAATAATTAAATGAACATAGGATTTTATTCCTATTTACTTAGAGGAACAGATTCCATCTTGATCAACACCTCCCTCCATATATAACTAATAGGAGCCAACACATGCTCATATACCCATACACAGTACAAGTATGAAAGTAGTATCAAACTCAAACCATCTATATACAAGATAACTATGCTATCTCAGGTCTAAAAATTATATGCACTGATATGATTTATGACAATACATTGACAAGAGTAAACTCCATGTGCTTGTCATAAATGTCACTGGTTCAGCCTATTTATTATGTATAAGTGCCTATCATGTTTGTTATATGGCATGAGACTCACCATTCCATCTTATTTATATCTCATATAAATAACTTGGGAACAAACATGAATACAATCTTACTGGATAAGTCATGTCCTTATTGTGAAGTATCCTCGATTGTGAACCTATTTATGATACTTTGTGCTAGAAATACTGTCACTCATATTCTTAACAACTTAAGAATAGAATTTCTAATAAAATATCAGTGGACCTTTTCTATTACACAAAAATATATTATGTAAACGGAAAAGTGAAAATGCTTTTTTTTAATAAAAATATGTACAAGATACATACTAAATGATATGCTATAGGGTATACTATTAACACTATAATCATATGTTACCATGCATAAGTATCTATCCGTTACAAAATCCCAATTCGAGCTAGAGTCATGGTTTATGTCAAGTCCCATTTGCTATGAATATTATGTTCTCTTTTAATTCCAGTTCTTGATTAAAAAGATTTTCTCATCAGAAACTCTTTTCTGATTAAATCTATTTGTTTTGGCCAGGAACTTGAAACATCAAGAACAGTGAAATGAACATAGGATTTTATCCCTATTTACTTAGGGTAATAGATTCCATCTTGATCAACACCTACCTCCATATATGACTAGTAAGAGCCAACACATGCCCATATACCCATACATAGTACAAGTATGAAAGCAGTATTAAACTCAAACCACCTATATATAAGATAACTGTGCTATCTCAAGTCTAAAAATTATATGCATTGATATAATTTATGACAATGCATTGACAATAGTAAACTCCATGTGCTTGTCATAAATGTCACTGGTTCAGCCTACTTATCATGTATAAGTGTTTATCATATTTGTTATATGGCATGAGACTCACCATTCTATCTTATTTACATCTCATATAAATAACTTTAGAACAAACATGATTACAATCTTTCTGGATAGGTCATGTTCTTATTGTGAAGTATCCTCGATTGCGAATCTATTTATGATACTTTGTGCTAGAAATACTGTCACTCATATTCTTAACAACTTAAGAATAATATTTCTAATAAAATAACAAATGGACCTTTTCTATTACACATAAATGTATTATGTAAATGGAAAAGTGAAAATGCCTTTTATTGATAAAACATGTATAAGATACATACTAAATGATATACTCTAGGGCATACTACTAACAATCTTCCACTAGTACTAGAGCCATTTATTACAATATCTTAGACCAATCTTCTCAAGATGTCGGTCTAGCTGAGTTTTTGACATAGGCTTAGTGAATGGATCACCTGGATTTTCAACTGATGCTATTTTCTGCATAGCTATATCGCTTCGCCCAACTATTTCTCTGATAATGTGATAACGCCTTTCTATGTGTTTGGATTTCTAGTGAGACCGGGGTTCTTTAGCCTGTATGACTGCTCCATTGTTGTCACAGTGAAGTGGAACTGCTGACTCAATGGAACTAACTACTAAAAGTTCTGTCACAAACTTCTTTATTCAAATAGCTTCCTTTACAACATCTGAAGCAGCAATATGCTCAGCCTTGGTAGTGGAATTTACAGTCGTACTCTGTTCGGAACTCTTCCAACTGACTGTACCTCCATTACAAATGAACACATATCCAGAGGTAGACTTTCTATCATCGATATCTGATTGGAAATTAGAATACCATCCAATTGCAAGTCACCACCTCCATAAATCAAGAATAAATCCTAAGTTCTTCTCAAGTACTTAAGGATATTCTTGACAGCTATCCAGTGTTCCAAACCTGAATTGGATTGATACCTGCTAGTCAAACTAATAGCATATGCGATATCCGGCCTAGTACACAACATTGCATACATCAAACTTTCAATAGCCGAAGCATATGGAATCCTGGCCATTTTATCTCTTTCTTCAGGTGTCTTTGGAGATATCTCTTTAGAAAGGTGGATACCATGTCTCACTGGTAACAATCCTCTCTTAGAATCAAGCATGTTAAATCTCTTTAACACCTTTTCCAAGTACAGACTTTGGGATAAACCAATTATTCTTCTCGCTCTATCTCTATAGATGCGAATCCCAAGAATATAGGTTGCGTCCCCTAAGTCTTTCGTGGAGAATGTATTTGACAACCATACCTTTACAGTTGTCAACATACCTTTGTCATTACCCATCAACAGAATATCATCCACGTATAAGACAAGAAAAGTAATAGCACTATCACTAACCTTCTTATATACACATGGCTCATCCTCATTTTTAATGAAACCAATTTACTTAATAGCTTCATCAAAATAGATGTTCCAACTCCTCGAAGCTTGTTTCAACCCATAAATGGATCGCTTTAGCTTGCATACCTTGGAACCATCTTGGGAATCAAAACTCCTAGGTTGTTTCATGAAAATGTTTTCTTCAATGTATCCATTGAGAAAAGCTGTTTTGACGTCCATCTGCCAAATCTCATAATCATAGTATGCAGCTATTGCTAATAGAATCCTAATTGTTTTAAGCATGGCAACAGGCGAGAAAGTCTCCTCATAGTCGATTCCTTACCTTTAGCGAAACCCTTTCGCTACTAGCCTTGCTTTATAGGTCTCTACCAATCCATCAAAATCAATTTTCTTCTTGAAAACCCATTTGTTCCCTATAGGTACAATACCTTGGGGTGGGTCAACAAAATCCCAAACTTGATTCTTATACATGGAATTAATCTCAGATTTCATAGTATCAATCCATTTTGAAGAGTCTATATCTGATATAGCTTCTTCATAGGTAAGTGGATCATCTCCATGATCTACTTCTTCATGAGTAAATAACTCTTGTTCTTTTTCATGAAGGAAATCATATCTCCCTGGTGGGTGAGATACCCTGGTTGTTCTACGAGAAATAGCTATAAATGTTTCATCAATGGGTGTAGGTTGACTAGATAGATCTATATCCATCTGATCTGTTGGTTGGTCAGAATTCTCCAATTCTAACTCTATTTGCCTTCCTTTGCCTCCTTCTTGAAAAAATTGCTGTTCAAGAAATGTGGCATCTCTACTTACCATAACCTTTTGTGATGTAGGCAAATAAAAATAATATCCAAAACTATCTTTTAAATATCCAACAAATCGACCCTTTTCTGATCTAGTTTCCAATTTATTAGTGTTCAGCTTTTTGATATAAGCTAGACAACCCCAAACCTTAACATGTTTAAGACTTGGTTTTCTTTCATGCCATATCTCATAAGGTGTGGAAGATACTGATTTTGATGGAATCCTATTCAGAATATACAAAGCTTATTCTAATGCAAATTCCCAAAAGGAGATTGGCATATCAATATAGCTCATCATACTACGTACCATATCCAATAGGGTATGATTTCTCCTTTTAGATACACCATTCAGCTGTGGTGTTCCTGGAGGAGTCAGCTGGAAAACAATGACATGCTCTCTTTAGTATTCATCAAATTTAGTACTCAAGTATTCACCTCTACGATCTGATCGAAGAGCTTTAAAACTTTTTCCTATTTGATTTTCTACTTCAGATTTAAATTCTTTGAACTTTTCAAAGGATTCATGTTTGTATTTCATCAAATACAAATAACCAAACCTTGATTTATCATTAGTAAAGGTAATAAAATAATGAAAACCACCTCTAGCCATTTCTTTAAATGGACAGCATACATCACTATGTATTAGCTCTAAAATATTTTCAGCTCTTAGCCCTTGTCCAACAAAGGGTGATCTAATCATTTTGCCTTGAAAGCAGGATTCACAGGTTGGAGTAGGTTCAGAACCTAATGAGGATAAAATTCCCATTTTCTCTAGTATTGCAATCATATCTTCTGTAACATGACCTAACCTTAATTGCCAAATATATTTTGAACTTGAGTTGATTTTCACCATGGCATTGCATTTATTTAGATCACTTGCATTCATTTTGTATTTTTCATTATTATCCAAATAATAAAGACCATCATACACATAAACCGAATTAACATATTTATTTCCAAAATAAATATTGCAAACATCATCTGTGAACTGAAATTCATAGCCATTTCTAGTCAAACTAGATATAGAAATGATATTCTTAAAAGCATCAAGTACATATAAAATATTATCCAAACACAAAACATGTCCAGACATGTAAAAAGATTTAGATCCTATGGCTAAAGCTTCAACAGATGAGCCATCGCCAATTCAGAGTCTAACATCTCGAGAACGCAAGCTGCTACTATTTGCTAGTTCCTGCATATCATAAGAAATGTAAAAACTGGCACCAGTATCTAAAACCCAAGCGGTAGATGAGCTATGAGTATCGTCAAAATCTAAATAACAAGATATGGATATACCTTTCGAAGGTGTATCCTTCTTTTCCTTCAGAGAGGCAAGATACCCTGGGCAATTCCTTTTCCAGTGCCCATCCTGCTGGCAGTGGAAACACTTTCCTTTGCCTCCATCAGCTTTAGTCTTCCCTTTTTGTTTAGCTATTTTCTTGGAAGCACCAGGAATCTGAGGTTTCTTTTTCTTATTTCCCTTCTTCTTATTGGACTTTCTAGTAGAAGAAGATGCAATCAAAGCTACCTCTTTTCCTTTATTGCCCGACATATTCTTTTGGGCAATAACCAGCATGTTGAATAAACCAGCCAAGGTGCATTCCAGTTTAGTCATATGGAAATTTATCACAAAATTCCCAAATGACTCAGGTAGGGACTGAAGGATCAAATCCGTTTGCAGTTGGAAATCCATTTTAAAGTCAAGATGTTCCAACTGCTCAATCAGGTGTATCTTCTTGTGGACATAATCCCCAACATTTTATCCCTCAGACATCCTTATGCAAAACAGCTGTCTAGATACCTCATACCTAGCATTCCTGTTGTGCTCACCATATAACTCTTGTAGGTGAAAGAGAATCTCACTCGCACTCTGCATGTTCTCATGCTGCTTCTGTAACTCATTACTCATAGAAGCAAGCATGTAATACTTGGCTCTCATATCATGCTCCTTCCATTTGTCCAATGTTTCATGTTCCTCTTGTGTGGCCTCTGGAGGTAAGGGACTAGGAACATTTGAGTCTAGAACATATCCTATATGTTCAAGGTTTAGGACATGTTTTAAATTTCTTAGCCAATCAGAGAGATTAGGTCCTATCAACCTATTACGATCAAGTATTCTTGCAAGAATATTTGATAGTGGTGGTTGTTCTGTGCTCATTATTATCAAAAAATTAACTGTAGAAAATAATCAGATTAATTAGTAAATGCATCATGTAATTAACCAAAATGATTATGGTCTTTTAATCAAATTAGTCCTCCCACTAACTTAGCGAATCCTACACTTCTAAAGTAGAAAACGGAAATCCTAGTTGGATGGATTTCTAGTGGGTGATTGAATTCTTATAATCCTATTGATCATCCTTAGGTACATCCATTATTGGAACTACAATAAACTATAAGTTAGCAACTCCTTGCCCATCATATCTCATGTGAGGTTCAATCCTTTACCTAGCCCCTAATGCTCAAAATCTCAGGTACATCCATTATTGACTTATCATGTATTAGTTAAGTAGATCCCATTGAGCCAATAAATATGCAAATAATTTTAATGTCCTCAGGTGCATCCAATATTGGCCACCAAACCATTTATATATTTACAACTTCTCATGCTTAACAATTATTCTTAAGAAAATTGTATCATATGCAAGTATTTAAAATTTCTTTAAAAAATTGCCCCAATGGAGAGCCCATGTTATAATTACTTTAATTATACCATTTCCAACTTAATCATTTGTTTGGAAGATTTTATGGTCGTCCTAATTACTATTAAGGTCTCACTTTGCACATTATCCAATTAGCATGCATATATCATATACTTGCATACATTCCCATACATCTCATGCATTTATGGATAATAAATATGGTATGATCATGGACTTTCTAAGGGATTCAATTCTGAGCCACCAAGAATTGAATCAGGGCATTCCTAGGTGCATTTCATTCATTCATATTACAAGAGTTGCTGAAGGAGTACATAATCAGCACTTGATCTTAAATTCCTCTCACTGGTCCCACCAATGCTTTTGACCACCTTGATCTTCTTGCAATCCAATTATATAGTAATCCTTGGCATACCAAGGCGAATTTACAAGAACTAAATAAGTAAAATTACAACCCAAAAATATTACAACCTTTATAATATATGCCCAAAATAAATTAAAATAAATTAATTAATTTACAATCCAAAGAAACATAAAAGAAATAAATCTAATTATATTGGTCTTTTATTGTCTATGATCATCCATCATGAATATCACTATTTAACAATTAAATAAAACATACATACTTAAATTAAATTGAATATCTCATATTCAACTTAAAAATCTATATTTGAATATGATTCAAACAAATTTAAAAATTTAGATTTGAATCACATTCAAATAAATTTAAAAATTCATATTTGAATCAAAATTGAATTGTATGATTAAAACTCCTAACTAAACACTTTAATTAGTCATGGGCCTCATTATGGGCATTGGAACACAGCCCACAAACAAACCCAAACAACCATGCGCATGGTTGAATGAATCAAACCATGCACACCATGGTGTTATTCATCAAGCCGCCACCTTTGTCATTGCAACTAGCAATGATTTAATCATCTCTGAAGGAGCGGAAGCATAAAAAACACAAGTTTATACCATTGAATTCAAAAATTTTTCACTTAGGGTCACAGGCATCATGCAAGATTTATTTTTATCTATTTGATTTCAATGATAAACAATATACTAAAACTCTTTTAATATGTTTTTGGATCTGTATTTGCCATTTAAGATTTTAGAATTAATCAGATTAATTTTAGAAGCCTAGATTAAATCAAGAATAAATACAATAACCTCTTGATGCACTGCAGCGTATTTATGCCTTTGGAATGCGTCTTCAGGACACTAAATATTGTCCCGCTAGCTTGTCCACACCAAGTTCACCTGTGGTAGCCCTTGAACAGCTTCTAAAGCTTTTTCTATTAATTAGAAAATCAAGTTCTCCCTTTTAAGAGATTAAAGATGTAAACAGGACACTAGAAACAATTCTAAAATTTTTAATTCAAGAGATTGTTAGTTAATCTCTTGGAATTGATGAGAGATGAAGAAGAAGAGAGAATGGGAGCTTCAAGGGTGGCGGCGCCAAGGGAGGCAGTAGCTGGTTGTGATTTTTCTTTTTCATAACAACACTTATATAGCTAGATCATCACTTAAAACCCTTGCCACATGTAACCTTCTGATTAGCTCTAGGTTTAATTGACCCAATCACATTGTGCCAAGTGTCAAACCTATATTTAATCTTAATTTTAATCATCTTACATGATTAAAAGACATTTGGCAAGCTTATGTGTAGTCCCTTGTGTCACCATCACATGGTGCCACATGTCACCCTATGAAATGACCAAAATGCCCTTGTGTCTTAATTTTGAGTTCTCAACCCAAAATAATTATTTCTCTAATTCTAATCAATTTACATCAAATATAAATCAATTAATTAATCTTTATTATTTAATTTCTCATTAATTAAATTCATATTTAAACACTTTAAATATAAATTTAACTTATACTATCCATCTAATAATCTAGATTTGGTTTCAAGTCATGCTAGGGACTTTGCAATCTAATTGCAAACTAAACCTATTTAATTAATCAATTAAACTCTTTAATCAATCAATTAAATCATATTTAATTTGGTGATTACTTGTGTATGTGTGTGACTTACTAGGCTCATCACTAATTGGCAATGAGATATGATATCAACTCTTAATATCATCAGAACTCTTTGTTACCATAAATGATTTTTCTAAACCATTTTATGCATCTCATAGACCATGGTTAACATCTAGCATAGCATACCATGACCACCCAATTAGTAATAAGGTTTACCTTAAATGAACCTATAATCACATGTTACCATGCACTAAAATCTCTCTGTTACAAAATCCCAATTCAAGCTGGAGTCATGGTTTATGTCAAACCCCATTTGCTATGAATATGATGTTCTCTTTTAATTCTAGTTCTTGATTAAAAAGATTTTCTCATCAAAAACTCTTTTCTAATTAAATCTATCTGTCCTGGCTAGGAACTTGAAACATCAATAACAATTAAATGAACATAAGATTTTATCTCTATTTACTTAGAGCAACATATTCCATCTTGATTAACACCTATCTCCATATATAACTAGTAGGAGCCAACACATGCCCATATACCCATACACAGTACAAGTATGAAAGCAGTATCAAACTCAAACCACCTATATACAAGATAATTGTGCTATCTCAGGTTTAAAGATTATATGCACTGATATAATTTATGATAATACACTGACAAGAGTAAACTCCATGTGCTTGTCATAAGTGTCACTGGTTCGGCCTACTCATCCTGTATAAGTGCCTATCATGTTTGTCATATGGCATGAGACTCACCATTCCATCTTATTTATATCTCATATAAATAACTTGAGAACAAACATGAATACAATCTTTTTGGATAATTCATGTCCTTATTGTGAAGTATCATCGATTGTGAACCTATTTATGATACTTTGTACTAGAAATACTTTCACTCATATTCTTAACAACTTAAGAATAGAATTTCTAACAAAATATCAATGGACCTTTTCTATTACATATAAATATATTATGTAAACAGAAAAGTGGAAATACCTTTTATTAATAAAAACATGTACAAGATACATACTAAATGATATGCTCTGGGGCATACTACTAACAATCTCATGATCAAATCACACAATTAAATCATATAATCAACAATCTAAACGGCAAATATAGTGGCTTTGATACCAATTGAAGGAGCAGAAGCATGAAAAACATAGGTTAAGATCATTAAATACAAAAATTTTTCATCTAGGGTTACATGCATCATGCAAGATTCATTTTTATCTATTTGATTTCAATGATAAACAACATATTAAAACTCTTTTAATAAGTTTTTGGATCTACATTTGCCATTTAAGATTTTTATAATTAACAAATTAATTCATTAGAACCCTAGATTAGATCAAGAACAAGTGCAGTAACCTTTTTCATGCACTGCAGTGTGTTTGGCACCTTTTGGGATGTGCCTAGGACACTAGATGTTGTCCCTCTAGCTTGTCCACACTAAGATCACCAATGGCAGCCCCTTGAACAGCTTCTAAAGCTTTTCCAATCAATTAGAAAATCAGGTTTTTCCTTTTGAGAGATTACAGATGTAAACAGGACACTAGAAACGATTTTTAGTATTTTTAATTCAAGAGATTGTTGGCTAATCTCTTTGAATTGATGAGAGATAAAGAAGATGAGAGAGGAGAGGCTCAAAGATAGCGGCACCAAAGAGAGAATGAGCATTTTGTATTTTTTTTCTTTTCATCCTTTCCCTTATATAGCTAGGTCATCACTTAAAACCCTTGCCACATGTCACCTTCGTATTGGCTCTTGGTTGTAATTGACCTAATCACATTATGCCAAGTGTCAAACCTATATTTAATATTGACTTTGATCATCTTACATGATTAGAAGACATATGGCAAGCTTATGTGTAGTGCCATGTGTCACCATCTTATGGTGCCACATGTCACCCTGTGAAATGACCAAAATACCCCTGTGTCTTAATTTTGAGTTCTTAACCCAAAATAATTATTTCTCTTTTTCTAATTAATTTATATCAAATATAAATTAATTAATTAATCTCTATTAATTAATTTCTCATAATTAAATTCATATTTAAACACTTTAAATATAAATTTAACTTATACTATACATCCAATAACCTAGATTTGGTTTCAAGCCATGCTAGGGACTTTGCAATCTAATTGCAAACCAAACCTATTTAATTAATCAATTAAACTCTTTAATTAATTAATTAAATCATATTTAATTTGGTGATTACTTGTGTATGTGTGTGACTTACTAGGCTTATCACTAATTGGCAATGAGACATGATATCAACTTTTAATATCATCAGAACTCTTTTTTACCATAAATGATTTCTCTAAATCATTTTATACACCTCATAGATCATGGTTAACACCTAGCATAGGATGCCATAACCATCCAATTAGTAATAAGGTTTACATTAAATGAACCTATAATCATATGTTACCATGCACTAGAATCTCTCTATTATAAAATTTCAATTCGAGCTGGAGTTATGGTTTATGTCAAACCCCATTTGCTATGAATATTATGTTCTCTTTTAATTCCAGTTCTTCATTTAAAAGATTTTCTCATCAGAAACTCTTTTCTGATTAAATCTATCTGTCCTGGCCAAGAACTTGAAATATCAAGAACAATTAAATGAACATAGGATTTTATCCCTATTTACTTAGGGTAACATATTCTATCTTGATCAACACCTACCTCCATATATAACTAGTAGGAGCCAAAACATGCCCATATACCCATACACAGTACAAGTATGAAAGTAGTATCAAACTCAAACCACCGATATACAAGATAACTGTGCTATCTCAGGTCTAAAGATTATATGCACTGATATGATTTATGACGATGCATTGACAAGAGTAAACTCTATGTGCTTGTCATAAATGTCACTGGTTTGGCCTACTTATCATGTATAAGTGCCTATCATATTTGTTATATGGCATGAGACTCACCATTCCATCTTATTTACATCTCATATAAATAACTTGGGAATAATCATGAATACAATCTTACTGGATATGTCATGTCCTTATTGTGAAGTATCCTCGATTGTGAAATTATTTATGATACTTTGTGCTAGAAATATAGTCACTCACATTCTTAACAACTTAAGAATAATATTTCTAACAAAATATCAATGGACCTTTTCTATTACACATAAATATATTATGTAAACGAAAAAGTGAAAATGCCTTTTATTAATAAAACATGTACAAGATACACACTAAATGATATGCTCTAGGGCTTACTATTAACAGGTTTAAGGACCTTAGTAATGACACAAAGAAGATTGGAAATTTGAAGTATCATGCGAGTGAGAAAATGTATAGGTGCTAAACATTGAGGTCAAAGAACAATTAAAGATTTCAAATAAGATACCTATGATAGATGTTACAGGAAAGCATCTCATAGGATAATATAGAATAAAGGACACAAGTCATGTCTTTGGAAAGCAGAGATTGTTGAAACAGAGGAATGGGGACTGAAATCAGTAAGAGATGCATTAGGGCACAATGAAGGAGAGGTAAACCCCAGAGTTTATAGAAGTTATGAGACATCAAGTCAAACACAGTGGAGGTATAGTGAGCACTTTAGATGTCAGAAAAAGGGGCAATGAATAGTTAAGAGGTAAGAGTTTCTCTAGAAAGGAATGATGATAGCTAGGACACTGCAGCAGAGTCAGAGAGTAGTAAAATGTGATTTAGAGCATACAAAAAGTTCAAAGAATAAAGTATTTTAACCATCTCTCCATAGCTGGAGGGGCAATACTCACACCTGTTCCAATAATCTTATTTTCTTTATCCCCTGTTTATTCGAAAATTCGGGAACAAATTTTTTTTAAGGGGGAAGAATGTAACAACTCGATTTTTCTTAAATTTTATTTTCTTAAATTCAAAATATTATTTTAATAAGATATTTTAATTAGATGTTATTTTTATATGTATTATGGTTACTATTATTTTTAATTTTGTTATTTGTAATATTGCCTTTATCCCAAAAAAAAAATAAAGTCAATTTATTAAATTAAAGTAATAATAATAAAATTTCTTTGGAGTATATTTACTTCTATTTTTACTAAAGTTTAAATAGATTTAAATATAATAAAAAAGAAGCAAAATTTTAAAAACTGCACAACACCCTCCCCCCCCCCCCCCCTTTCTCTCTCCCTACATCACTCTCTCCCTCTCACTTTCCCCTTCTCGTTCTTCCTCCGACTAGCCAGCACCAGTTTCAGTGAGAAACTAGCAAGCTCTTTTACTCGCAGACAACCCCTAGGCGCTGATCAACAGTAGCGACAAACAGTAGGGGCAGTGGAAATGAGGAGAGAGAGAGAGAGAGAGAGAGAGAGAAATGGACATGCGAGGCAGCCACTTTGTTAGCTGATTCTAGCCGTTTCTAGCAGCCATACTGCCAACTAAGGGTGGCAACGGGTTCCCCACACAACCAGCTCTCATCTCCGACCAACAGCCCCTGAAGTCGACGTCGGAGGAGAGAGATCTAGCAAGAGAGAGAGAGAGGAGAGAGAAAATGGGTGGCAGCACTTTTCTAGTCACTTTTTCTATGATTTGACCATTAGATCAAAAATCTGAGACCACTGATAAACTTAGGGTGACGAAACCTTCTAGATGGGACTGGCCCCACTTCGATCGGACACCGTTTAAAATAAGCGAGCATCAGACGACCCAAATTACTTAGTGAGATTTTCGAGTCTTTTCAATTCTCAAAAATTAAAAATAATTTTATGGTAATTATTAATAATTTTGGGGCTTAATTTAGGTGCGATTAGATAGGTGATAGCTCATAGGCCTCATGACTGAGTTTTTGACCTAGTCTAGGTGTCCAGTGGGCTGTCCCTGAAAGGGGTTGTGTTTACAGTCAATCCTAGCATTTTCAAATATTCTGGATGCATTCTAGGTGTCAGATTTGGAATAAGTAAACTTGAACTCCAAGTTGTTCATTTTTGCCTAATACTTGATTTAGAATAAAATTCATAAAATATTCTTAGGTGATTAGAAAATTATGATTCTTATTGCAATATATTTATAACCTTATTAAGGACCACGGGACAAAATTTTAGAATTTTTAGAGCTCATTTAAGTATTTTTTGCAGAATATTAGTTTTAGGGACTAAAATGTATTTTTTTTTTAATTTTGTGGGAATTGCCTGGTTTGGAAGGCCAAGGAGGGGCCACGTGATGTTGATGGGATATGGATGTGGGAATTGTGATTCAGAAGTATTATTTGAACTCTTTTGCAGGTTGGATAGGTCCTAAGTGTAAGGAAAACCCTACCAGATTTCTGGCATAAATTAGGGTGTCTTTTATCTTTTTAAAGTCCTATTTTGAGCTGGTACTAATGAAAATATAATATAATTATTTAGGTGATCAGGGTCAGCCGTCTTCCACCATCTAACTGCTATAGTAGTCATCGGTTAACTAGTGAGTAAATATTGATTTTATTTATAATTTTAATATTATTATATATTCAAGGCATACTCATGCATCACTTATAAATATATGTACATAGTTAATTATTAGGCATGCCTTGTGTTGCATATGTAATTGATGACTTGCTGTATATGTTGCTTTATAGTAATTTGGAGCTGTGTGCCTGAGTTTGGTATGTGTGGTGAGTATATGGATATGAGTAGGATGGGTAGATGCAGTTGAAGCTTAACTCACTGGGACTCGATCCTTATTATGGATAAGTTAGGGTAGGCACAACTCGAGTTGATTTGCTAGCCCCCACATTTGGATATTAAGAGAAAGTTCAGTTTTAAGTTGATATTGCTAGTAGAGGTTGGAACTAAGAGAGTTGTATAGGGGATCAGCTCCCATATATATATATATATATATATGTGTGTGTGTGTGTGTGTGTGTGTGTGTGTGTGTGTGTGTGAGTATGGGTTTGACACACGGATGTGTGAGTGCTCCAGATTGCCTTTGGGGTGATTATGACTTGACTTGTTTGAATTGTGTGAAGATGTTACATTTCATTCTTAAGGATGCACTAGACTTAGATAGTTATAGAAATTGTATGTAAAATCAATATCTTACTCTATGAGTCAAAGGCTCACTCCTATTCACCCTATTTTTCTATGCTACAGGAGGAGTTCTTTTTCTGAGTAACTTGCTTCATTCCTCACAGGTTTATTAACAGTTAGTTATTTATATTATTATTTTCTAAATTTGAAATCTAGAACTCCGCATGTGTTAGCAGTAGCATAGATTTTGTCAGGGACAGTGTTAATTTAAGTTCTTGGTATTAATAAATGAAAATTTTTATGATATTTAACTAATTTGTAAATGATGGTATTATGATTGAATTGGGCTCCCCTGGCTTTAATTTTTTATAGTTATTAGGTTGGGTTGACCCAAATAAAAATATAATATATTATTTTATTTTATTTGCATGTTGGGTCTTAGTTTTAGGCTCTGGTTATGGATTTGGGAAATAGTAAGGCTTACTACGAGCCATGGGGGCTTTATGCTAGCCCAGGTCTTAGTGCCGGTCCGGCCCATGGGATTGGGTCATGACATTGGGGATGAGTTTACACTATCCGAACTGATACTGGTCAAGCAATTTCCACCCAAATTCATATTGCTTGTTTTGGATAAGTATGAAGGGACTACTGATCTGAAGAGCCATGTAGCAAATTTATGAACAACGATGATGCTTCAGAGTGTGAATGACTACCACCTCTATCGGGTGTTCCTAACAACCTCGATTGAGCTGGCTCAAAAGTGTTACTAATGCCTCAAGCCTGGATCAATCTAATACTTCCACAAGCTCACCACGGAGTTGAAAAATAAGTTCTTCTCCTGTATCCCACCAAAGAAGTTATTCTTGAATCTCTAGAAGGTGAAACAGTAGGAAAGATAGTCTTTGAGAGCATATATTGCTTAGTTGAATGCCAAGACAATTCAAGTGGAAAATTTAAACCATGAGACTGCATGTGAAGCTTTGTAAAAAAGGATAAAAAATGTTAAGTTCTCTGATTCATTAATTAAGAACCGGATAGTGAATTACTACCTGTTGATGGAAAGAGCACAAAAGTACATTAGGCTGGACAATGAGTGACAAGCCTAGAGAGAAGAAAGGAAGTCGGTGCAAGGCAATGACCAGAGATAAGGGCAGAAGAGTTATAATTCAGACCGGAGGGGATACATCTCAGATAGAAATACCAAGAAAAATAGAGATAGATTCCATAAATACATGCCCTTAAATGAGGCAAGGTTAATGGTCATAGTGTGGATTCAAAAGAATGGCGAACAAATAAAAAGGCTGCAGAGACTCAATCGAGACACAATAGGAAAGAAGGATAAGAGTAAGTTTTACAATTTTCATGAAGATCATGGATATATGACCGATGAATGCTGATACTTAAGAGATGAGATCGAGTGGCTAATCAAGGATGGCTAACTCAGAAGGTTTGCAAGGGATAATAGGGACAACAAACCCTCAGAAAGGAGGGGATTAACCTCTTGGGACAAGGACATAACCATAACGAAAAAGGATGATGGGTCAATTAGTGTAATCAATGCGATCGTGGGTAGACCAAGCATAAGAAAAAGAGCAACAAAAGGCTAGCTGTGTAACACCATCATCGTCGGTGGTTCATATGTTCTACTATTTCAATGGTTGATGCCTGCCCGGACAGTCAAAATGTCTGGAATTACACTTAAATGATAGTGAGGAGACATGAAATGATGTAATAAATGATAAGAAAATACAAGAAAAATTAAGGAAAAATAAAAGAGATGAAATGCAACTAGGTTAAACGAGCCGGAACCGTAGCGATGGGTGACCACACCGAAAAATTACGGCGAAGGCAATTGCCGACTCCAGAACCACAGGGAACCCCAAGAAATAATTTTTGAGACCTAATTAAAGGTCTACTGAGGTATAATTGACATTGGAAATGTCAAAGGAAATTTAGTTAATTAGTATAAATAAAAATGAAAATTTAAGAAACCGACAAATTCAGAATTAAATCGGTGTTACTGAAAAATTTGAAATATGACCCGACGAGGGGCATTTTAGTCAATTGACACCTAGAGTTGACTTTTGAATTAAATGTCCATTAAAAATGAGTAGTATTAAATTTTGAAAATCATATGAAAAATGAAATTAAATATGAAATGCAATTAAGAAAAAATGAGGGGTATAATTTGGAATAATTAAAAGTGGATTATTAAACTAATTAACCAAAGTTAGTGGAGCATATATTATAGTAATTAACCTCAAGATAGTGGGGGTATAAATACACCTAAGGGATAGATTTCTCCACTAAAAACCATTTCATTTCTTCAAGAAACCATCCATGGCTGAAATCACTCTCCCATAAAACTCCATGGCCGTTTCATGCATGAGCTCAAGTCCTCCATGATCAAGCCATAAAATTTTCAAGTGTCTTCATTAAACTTAGTCTACACACCATGGGCAACACATAGGCAGCAAAAAGGAGAGAAAATTTTAAGGTTTAGCAAGCTGCAAAAAAAAGGTTAGTGCTAGTTTTCCTTACCTCACTTAATTAAACTTTATATTAAGGTTGAGATGAGTTGATTTGCTAAGAAAAATTGAGGAAATGGTTAAGTATGTTAGTAGTATGCCTTAAAGCATATCATTTAGTATGTATCTTATACATATTTTATTAATAAAAGGAAATTTCACTTTTCTGTTTACATAATGTATTTATGTGTAATAGAAAAGGTCCATTGATATTTTGTTAGAAATTCTATTCTTAAGTTGTTAAGAATATGAGTAACAGTATTTCTAGCACAAAGTATCATAAATTGGTTCACAATCGAGGATACTTCATAATAAGGACATGACTTATCCAGAAAGATTATAATCATGTTTGTTCCCTAGGTATTTATATGACATAAAAATAAGATGGAATGGTGAGTCTCATGTATTGCAAGTTCAGTGAAGGCCAAACTGGTGATAGGGAAGGAGTTAGTTTGAATGGAGTGGTACTATCCCACAGTAATCACTTTAAATATCTAGGCTCAGTCCTTCAAGTAGATGGGGGATGTGAGGAGAATGTTAGTCATAGGATTAAAGCCGGATGGTTGAAGTGGAGACGTGCCACGGGAGTTTTATGTGATCGCAAGATTCCCAATAAGTTAAAAGGAAAATTTTACCGTATAGTCATACAACCGGCTATGTTTTATGGTAGTGAGTGTTGGGCACTGAAAGAGTCGTATGTGTTTAAGATAAGAGTTGCAGAGATGAGAATGTTAAGGTGGATGAGTGGCCATACTAGACTAGATAAAGTCCGTAATGAGAGTATTAGAGAAAAGGTAGGAGTGGTGCCAATTGAAGATAAGTTGAGAGAAGGGAGACTGAGGTGGTTTGGTCATGTGATACATAGACATATGGAGGCTCCAGTTAGACAAGTAGAGCACATTAGGTTAGAGGATAGAAAGAAAAAAAAGAGTAGACCTAAATTAACTTAGAGGAGAGTAGTACAACATGACCTAGAAGCATTACACATTTCTGAAGATTTAACCCAAAATCGTTTAGAGTGGAGAAAGCAAATCTATATAGCTAACCCCAAATTTTTGGGATAAATGTTTAGTTGAGTTGAGTTGAGTTGAGTTGAGTTGGTGAGTCTCATGCTATATAACAAACATGATAGACACTTATACATGATAAGTAGGCCGAACCAGTGACGCATATGACAAGCCCATGGAGTTTACTCTTGTTAATGCATTATCATATATCATATCAGTACATATAATCTTTAGACCTGAGATAACACAGTTATTGTCACACCCTACCCCTCTGTAAGGCATAACATGATCCCGTAGTATACCTAATGAATTACCAACTTCGTCTACTGATAACCCATTAAATACACTAAAAAGGATTTTAAAACTTTTCTTACTTCTTTTTACAGTGGTGAGCACAATTTACAGGTGTTAAAAAGCCTTTTTGAACTAAAGTGAAACAGCGAACTCATTTGGACTATTAGTAATTTCTGTAAAAATTTTGGCAGAGTGCCATCTGTATTTTGGATAAAACAGTTCTTCAGAAAACCTATAAAAAGCACTTCAATATTTTTCTCAATCTCAAACTCTAACATAATTCAACACAATATGTTTTTCAACTCAAATCCACAATAATTTTTCAAAGACTGAGATAAAAGAAATACAATACAAATTTTACAAGCCAAAATAACTCATAATTTACTTTACAACTTCAATGTACAATTTTAATTTACAACTGCTCAAAACCAAGAATGATATATACATACAGTGAACATACATTACAGTACAAAATGCAAAATGTGGTATACTCATTATACCCAATGATCTCTCAATGTAGTACTAGCAGCCTAGTCTGCTGCCCTGTCAGTCTGACTACCTGTGACAGCAATGAAAAGCTACCGCTGAGTAAAATTTACTCAGTGATGCACAATGACAATTTGAAATGCGATATATATATATATATATATATATATATATATATATATATATATATATATATATATATATATATATATATATATATTATTGACAATTCACAAATCAAATAATTTATAATTCCATTTCACAATTTATAAAGTTCATATAACACAAATTTGATCAAATAACTGAGCAACACAGTTTTGCCAATCAATAACACAATTTGATCAAATAATTAAATTAACACAATTTGATCAAATAACTGAAGAATACAGTGTTGCTAATCAATATCACAATTTAGGCCATGACACAATTTTTCCACACATGCCGTGTTGTACACCACGACAAGACACACTCACCCCAATAATCAAAATCAATGAGGGAGGAAGCTAGCTATATAATGAGTACTCATCCACACTCACCTCAGACTGACAAGTCAAAGAGGGAGGAATATAGTGTACTTATCAAAGCACTTGCAGACGTTACGTATCGCCATCCCTGCAAGCTCTTGGGTTCACGCGTGAGAGTTCCCAAGAATCGTAGGCGTTACGTATCGCCGTCCCTACTTTGCTCCGATACCACTAAACAAAATTTATCTCAAAATTTCCATTTACAAAGTAGGCAACACAATAATTTCAAAATAAGATTCTCAAAGCCAAAACAATAAAAAATTATTCATAACTCATTTCTCCAAATAAATTTGCTGGTAAAAACAGTGAATATAAAAGTATTGTGCACGGACACAATTTAAAACTATAACGTTCAATTAAATTTTTAAGTAGAAAATGAGAAGTCAAAATTATTGTGCACAAACACAATTTAAAACAATAACATATAAATAATAGTAATTTATTTCAATTGAAAAATTCAAAAGAAATATTTATTGTGCACAAACATAATTTAAAACAATGACATACAAATAATCATAATTTATTTCAATTGAAAATTTCAAAAGGAATAGCTATTGTGCACAAACCTTTGATATATGCCTCTTGGCTCTGACTTAGTGTTTCCTTCCCTTTCCCTGAGTCGTTGCTAATTGAGAAACACAATTTGAAGTGTTTCAGTACTCATTTAAACAGTCTCTAAGAAAAAGGTTCAATAATTAATTTATCGAATTCTATTATTTCCTTAGTCAACCTAATATGTTGACCCTCGATGCATTCTAGGTAAATTAGGTTTTAATGTTACTAATATGTCACATTTGATAGTCTCTTAGGGTTGGTACACGTTACCAAATTCATTTCTATGTATCTTGCATTTTCTTGCAATTTGCTGGATTCCGAGATACTAGTTTGACCTAGCCGGACGACTTAGTTCCCTCGGTTTTCGAGTTTTGGTCAAAACTACAAACTTGTAGATCTATGTCTTATTGCATGCGAGGCAAAATGTCAGGTCATTCTGAGTTATGTAGACCAAGTTATGGTCATTTTGCTATTGCTGGTCAAATTGCATCAAAATTGGTCACTTTAGGTCATTTTTGGTCAAATTTGGTTCGGCCAGTTTTTGGACCCGAACTTGTGCAAGCTTTTTGACTTGCTTATGGTCATTTCTGGGATTTGGTGCTTTCATAAGACTTGTAGATATAGGTCTTAACTATTCATGTTCAAAATTTCAGGTCAATTGAACCTGTTTTGAGTGAGTTATGGTCAAAACACTAATTGCTGCCCAAATGGTCAGTTTTCAGGCCTTATTTGCACTTAATCCGGATTTGGTCATTTTTCAAGCTACCTTGCAAGCAGAATTTTGGTAAGATTCCTTCATGAAAGTTGGCACATTTTGTGCCTAGTTTCACCTCAAATTGGTCTCATACCAATTGGAGTCACAAATTTACATTTATAACCTAATTCATACACTGCATTCATCAATCACACAACCTGCACACAATTTGCACTTCCAATGTTTAATCCTCCTTCTCCCAAACTGCAATACCATATTGATAACACTTCTAATCTCATTCATCAAGTATCAAGTTGGTAAATTCCCAACAGTTTACTCAAGTACACATTAATCAATACAGAACCCTAATTTACAAAGTCAAGGTCAACAATATATACTTGCAAACAATTAGTTAATACTTGAAATTTCCACTAATAACTTACAATATACTCCCACTAATCTATCAATACCGTAATTAAACAATAAAATTCATGATTACCAATCCTTTAAGTACCTCAAGGCTTCCACATTTAAGCTCAATTGTCCAAAGTCTCTAACACTTATTCAAACCCCTAATTCAATTATCATTTCAAACATATACATGCCCATAAGCTCTAATTCATTTATTTACTTAAATCAACATGTCTAACCATGAATTACAAGTAGTATTAACCAACTTCCCATGTACTTCCTTGGCTGCTAAATTTAAATCCCCACAAATACTCATCCAATTCTTTCAATTTCTCCACAATTTAACTCATCACAACATCAACTCAAAGTTTAATTAAGCAAGGGAGGAAAAATAAGCACTAACCTTTTTTGAGCTTGACTAAAACCTCACCAAACTTCCTTCTTTTTGCTCCCAATATTCTGCCCAAGATGTGTGCACCACTTTTAATGAAGACACTTATAGGAATCATAGCTTGATCATGGAGGAGAGGAAGCTTGCATGTGGGATGGCCATGGAGGACAATGGGAGAAAATTCAATTCGGCAAAAATCAAGAATGAGGAAGATGAAGGTGAAAGTGGACAGAATTTTGGCATTTTAGAGTCCCACTTAGTGGTCCACTAATTGTCCATTAAGTATAATTAATATTATAATAATCAAATCTTATTAACATTTCAATTAATCCCCCATAAGTCCTCTAATTACATTACTTGTAAAATTTCTTATTTCCATGGCATTTTAAAAATTTAATATCACTTATTTTTAATGGAAATTTAGGTCAAAAGACAAATCAGGGTGTCGAATGACCACAATGCCCCTGTTCGGGTTGCATTCCCGATTTTTCGGTAACACCGGGTTTAGTCCGTTTTTTGATTTCCCACTTTTCTTTGTACTAATTAATTAATTTTTCTTTGATATTTCTAATGGTATTTATACTTCAATAGGTGTCTATTTAAGTCCTAAAAAATATTTTTCAGGGTTTCCCGCGGTCCAGGGCTAGTCAAAGGTCCACGCCGTGACTTCCCGGTGCGGTCACCCATCGCTAGGGTTCTCGGCTCGCTTAACTTGGTTACATTTCTTTGCTATTATTTTTCCTTTGTTTTTCTTGTATTTACTTTTCTTGTATTTCATTATTTTATGTCTCCTCACTCATATCGAAGTGTAGTTCTAGGCATCCTAGCTGTCCGGACAACACTGGTCACCGGAACAGTAGAACGCACTATCGAACTTAGGGGTGTTACAGTTATCTTATATATAGATGGTTTGAGTTTGATACTGCTCTCATACTTATACTGTGTCTGGGTATATGGGCATGTGTTGGCTCCTACTAGTTATATATAGAGGTAGGATTTGATCAAGATGGAATCTGTTACCCTAAGTAAATAGGGATAAAATCCTATGTTCATTTAATTATTCTTTATGTTTCAAGTTTCTGGCCAAAACAGACAGATTTAGTCAAGAAAGAGTTTCGGACAAGAAAATCTAATTAATTAAGAACTGGAATTAAAAGAGAACATAACATTCATAGCAAATGGGGTTTGATATAAACCATGACTCCAACTCGAATTGGGATTTTGTAACAGAGAGATTATAGTGCATGGTAACATATGATTATAGGTTCATTTAAGATATTCCTTATTACTGATTGAGTGGCCATGGCACGCTATGCTAGGTGTCAACCATGGTTTATGAGATGCCTAAAATGATTTAGAGAAATCATTTATGGTAAGAAAGAGTTCTGATGATATTAAGAGTTAATATCATATCTCATTGTCAATTAGTGATGTCATGCCTAGTAAGTCACACATATACACAAGATAATCACCAAGTAAAATGTGAATTAATTAATTAATTAAATAGGTTTGGTCCGTAATAAGATTGCAAAATCCCTAGCATGACTTGAAGCTAAATCTAGGTTATTGGATGTATAGTATAAGTTAAATTTAGATTTAAAGTGTTTAAATATGAATTTAATTGTAAGAAATTAATTAATGGAGATTAATTAATTAATTTATATTTGATATAAATTGATTAGAAGAAGAGAAATAATGATTTTGGGTTGAGAACTCAAAATTACAATATTAGGGTAATTTGGTCATTTCACAGGATGACATGTGGCACTATGAGATGGTGACACATGGCATCATATAAGTTTTTCATTTGTCTTCTTATCATGCAAGGTGATCAAAGTCAAGATTAAATTTAGCTTTGACACTTGGCTTAATGTGATTAAGTCAATTAAAATTAGGATGCAATGTGGTGATGACATGTGGCAAAGGGTTTAAGTGATGACCTAATTATAAAAGGGAAAAGAAAAGAAGAAACACTCACTCTTATTCTCTCCTAAAGGTGGCGGCACACATAGCTCTCCCTCTCCTCTTCTTCTTTTCTCATTGATTCAAAGAGAATTGCCCAAATTCCTTTGAATTAAAATTGCTAGAAATTGTTTCTAGTGTCCTATACACACATACAACCTCTCTAAAGGTAAGAACCCAATTTATAATTAGTTGGCAAAGGCTTGAGAAGCAAATTGGGGGCTGCCCATTGGTGATCTTGGTATGGACAAGTTAGAGGGACAACACTTGGGGTCCTAGGTGCTTCCTAAAGGTGCCAATCACATCCATAGTGCATCAAAGAGGTTAGTGCTCTAACTCCTCTATTAAACTAGGGTTTAAATGAATTAATTTGTTAATTCACAATCTTGAATGGCAAACATAGATCCTAATACATATTAAAAGTGTTTTAATATGCAATTGAGCATTGAAATTAATTAGGCACATAAGAGATGTGGTATGATGCATGTAACCCTAGAAGAAAATTTTTTGAAATTCAATGCTCTAATGAATAACTTTCATGCTTCCGCTCCTTCAATTGGTATTAGAGCCACTATATTTGCCATTTAGATTGTTTAATATGAGATTTAATTGTGTGACTTAACCAAATTTTGATTGATTAATTATTGGTTGGAATGATGTATGTAGCGCCATGCTTTGTGCACCAATGGTGCGCATGGTTACTTGGGTTCAATGTACAATTGTTGTATATTTTTAAGGTCTATGATTAAGCCCACATCTAATTAAATTGTTTAATTAATAATTTTAATCACACAATTAAATTTTGATTCAATTGTTTGAATGAGATTCAAATCTGAATTTTTAAATTTGTTTGAATGAGATTCACATCTAAATTTTTTAGTTGAATATAAGATATTCAATTTAATTTTAGTATGTATGTTTTATTTAATTGTTAAATTTTAATATGCATGATGGATGATCATGGACAATAAAAGATCAATGTGATTGGATTTATCTTTTTTATTTTTCTTTGGGTTATAAAATAATTAGTTTTATTTTTAGTGGCATGTATTATAAGTGTTGTAATAATTTGGGTTATAATTTTATTTATTTGAGGACTTTAAAATCCATATTCTTTTAAATTTGCCTTGGTATGCCAAGGATTATAATGCAATTGTATTGCAAGAAGATTAAGGAGGTCAAGAGCATTGGTGAGACCAGTGGGAGGAATTCAAGGTCAAGTGTTGATTATGTACTCCTTCAACAACTCTTGTAAAATGAATGAATGAAATGCACCTAGGAATGCCTTGATTCAATTCTTGGTGGCTCAGAATTGAATCCCTTAGAAAGTCTATGATAATACCATATTATATGTTTATCCATGAGATGTATGGGAATGTATGCAAGTATATGATATATGCATGCTAATTGGATAATGTGCAAAGTGAGACCATAATAGTAATTAAGCCGACCACTAAATCTTCCAAACAAATGATTAAGTTGGAAATGGTATAATTAAGGTAATTATATCATGGGCCCTCCATTGAGGCAATTATTTTAAGAAATTTTAAATACTTACATATGATGCAATTTAATTTAAGAGATTTTCTTAAGAATAATTGTTAAGCATGAGATGTTGTAAATATGTAAATGGTTTGGTGGCCAATAATGGATGTGCCTGAGGACATTAAAATTATTTGCATGTTTGCTAGCTCAATGGGATCAACTTAACTAATGCAAGATAAGTCAATAATGGATGTGCCTGAGATTTTGAGCATAAGGGCTAGGTAAATGATTAAACCTCACATGAGACGTGATAGGCAAGGAGTTGCTCACTTACAGTTTATTGTAATTCCAATAATGGATGTGCCTGAGGATGATCAATAAGACTATAAGAATTCAATCACCCACTAGAAATCCATCCAATTAGGATTTTCATTTCCTACTTTAGAAGTGTAGGATTCGCTAAGTTAGTGGAAGGACCAATTTGATTAAAAGACCATAATCATTTTGGTTAATTACTTGATACATTTACGAATTAATCTAGTTTTTTTCTACAGTTATTCTTCTGATAATAATGAGCACACAATAATCACCACCATCCAATATCCTTGCAAGCATACTTGATAATAATAGGTTGACGGGACCTAATCTTTCTGATTAGTTAAGAAATTTAAAACTTGTCCTCAACCTAGAATGTATTGGATATGTTTTTAGACTCAAATGTTCTTGGTCCCTTACTTCTAGAGGCCACTCAAGAGGAGCATGACACTTTAGACAAGTGGAAGGAGCATGATATGAGAGCCAAGTGTTACATGCTTGCTTCTATGAGTAATGAGTTATAAAAGCAACATGAAAATATGCAAAGTGCTAGTGAGATCCTCCTTCACCAATAAGAGTTATATGGTGAGCACAGTAGGAATGCTAGGTATGAGATATCTAGGCAGCTATTCCGCATGACGATGTCTAAGGGACAGAATGTTGGGGATCATGTCCATAAGATGATTCGGCTTATAGAGTAGCTGGAACATCTTGACTTTAACATGGATTTCCAACTGCAGACGGATTTGATCTTTCAGTCCCTACTTGAGTCATTTGGGAATTTTGTGACAAATTTTCATATGACTAAGCAGGAATACACCTTGGCTGGTTTACTTAACATGCTTATTATTGCCCAAAAGAATATACCGGGCAACAAAGGAAAAGAGATAGCTTTGATTGCATCTTCTTCTGCTGGAAAGTCCAATAAGAAAAAGGGCAATAAGAAAAAGAAACCTCAAGTTCCAGGACCTTCCAAGAGGATAGCCAAACGGAAAGGGAAGACCAAAGTTGATGGAGGCAAAGGAAAGTGTTTCCACTGCCAGAAGGATGGGCACTAGAAAAGAAACTGCCCAGAGTATCTTGCTTCTCTGAAGGACAAGAAGGATACACCTTCAGAAGGTATGTCTATATGTTATTTAGATGCTGATGATGCTCATAGTTCATCTACAGCTTGGGTTTTAGATACTAGTGCTAGTTCTCACATTTCTTATTATATGCAGGAACTAGCAAACAGTAGTAGCTTGCATGCTCGAGATGTTAGACTCCGGATTAGCGATGGCTTAACTGTTGAAGCTTTAGCCATAGGATCTAAATCTTTTTACATGTGTGGACATGTTTTGTGTTTGAATAATATTTTGTATGTGCCTAATGCTTTTAAGAACATCATTTCTATATCTAGTTTGACTAGAAATGGTTATGAATTTCAGTTTATAGATGATGTTTACAATATTTATTTTGGAAATAAATATGTTGGCTCGGGTTATATGCATGATTGTCTTTATTATTTGGATAATAATGATAAACACAAAATAAATGCAAGCAATCTAAAGGAATGCAATGCCATGATGAAAATCAACTCAAGTTCAAAATATATTTGGCACTTAAGATTAGGTCATGTTGCAGAAGATAGGATTGCAAAACTGGAGAAAATGGGGATTTTATCCTCATTGGGTTTTGAACCTACTCTAATTTGTGAATCCTTCCTTCAGGGCAAAATGACTAGATCACCCTTTGTTGGACAAGGATTAAGAGCTAAAAATATTTTGGGGCTAATACATAGTGATGTATGTGGTCCATTTATGGAAATGGCTAGAGTCAATTTTCATTACTTTATTACTTTTTACTGTTGATAAATCAAGGTTTGTGTAACACCCCACACCCGTCTATAGTGTAGCCAAGCAAGGCGTGTAACACTCGGTGCCGGAGCACCCTAACTTATCTTACTTTATTTCTTTAATCATTTTCAAGTTATTATCTTTTAATATCAATTATCTTTCTATGGAGAAACTAGCGGAGTTTCCCCTATTTTATTATCATTTGGCATATTTCAATATTCTCCTATTTGAAATTCAACAATATTTTCAAAATAAAATCTTATCCATGCTAATCATAATTATCTCATCAATCATTCTCATAATTTTCTCATATTTCAAATCTCATCCATACATTTAAATTCATAATCATTTCCATACATTTCCATTCATACTCAATTCATATGTAAAAATGTTCAAATTACGTAAATTTACATGATTTATAAACTAATTACACAAGTTCATAATTTACATAATGTACAAAATACATAAAATAACTTATATGGGCCCTATCTACATGCATTGCTGAGGAGGTGACAACTTTGTACACTTCTGATACTTTCGCAGATCTGTACTCTAAATTCTCCAGTCTAATGTGCATTGGGTTTTTACCTTCAGTATCTGCGTGAGGAAACAAATCCATCGCGCTAAGCATTACTGCTTAGTGGTGCAATAATATAACAAGAAATAATGCATACAAATAAAAATAATTGGAGCATATTTTTTATACTCAAGAATTTTACTAGGTTCATATAAAATTTTCCATATAGTATATTTTTCGTCATTTATGTTGCTCTCTAGAATCTCTTTTGTCATAAGTTTACTTTAATCATTTATATAATGTACAAATAAATCTAAAATTTATACTTATACTTATATTCTTATGAAAGTCACATTTGTAATGTTATTTAAGTTATAATTCTTCTACTAGTCTTTTTATCACTTCCTTGATACTTTCTAAGTTGTTTATAATCATTTCGTAATATTTAAAATTTTTAGAACTAATTTAATTTACTTCAGATCATTTTAAGGAACAAATTTTTGGAGCTAATATAATTTATTTAAGAACTTCTTCTCATTTATTTACTTTCTAGCTTTTTTAATTGCTAATATTCGTAACTTATTTTAATAAATTAGACTGCCCAAGTAACCTATGACAGGCTGACTAAACTGGATAACGGGTCATTGGCACTGGACACCGCGGTGCCTCAGGCCATCATATCATAGGACGCGGAACGTCAACCACATATGCAATCAGAATGGCTAAAAAGCCATGATAACACATGATCGGGCATAATAGCCATGAGTGCGGGTATAAAGCCATGAGTACGGGCATAAAGCCATGAATACAGGCATAAAGCTATGAATACAGGCATAAAGCCTTTCATAGTACTGCTAAAACAATACCCTATTGGCATTCCAATCTATCCAATCTGACACACATGTCTAGGCAATACATGGGCACATTAATACCATTAAATGTTAATATATTGTATTTTATGACTTCATTATTTCATGATAAATTTCAATTATAATTTATACATTCATTTGATCATTTATATGATCACAATTCACATCAATTATCCTTTTATACCATTGTACTCGAAGTACTTTTCCTTTCTACAACAATGAGAACTAATTTCTCATTCATTCATTAATATGGTTCATTTATTCATTCATTATGTTATTCATATTGATCATAATTCAAAACAATGGTTCACATGTACCATTGTATTCAAAACATTTTTTCTTTCTTATTTATACATTTTATGAATTCTATTTGTGATGAGCATATAAGCACTAACTACCTATTCACATCAATTAGGTGGCTTACTTTTCATGTTTCAAGCAATCCATGAACATTTCATGGATTTCAAATTTATGGCCTTAATTTCCCTTTAACAATATAGTTCTTACACTTTGTGTCTTTGTATTACTATTCACATTACTATTCACTCAAATTGTTAACTTTTCAATACATAATAAATTTATTGAACCTAAGTTCACCGAGATACTACATTTTGCATTTTATTTTTATTAGTATTGATTTCCAATACCATTTCAAAGCTTATCTTATGTTATTCAAAATTTTCAGATTTCATACCCTAAGTTTACTATTCCATTGGTCATTTGTACAGTAGGAATTTGACAAAATTGTCTTCATGAAAGTTGTTCCTTATTGTGTCTAGTTACATTTATTTTTTTGAATCACTCTATTTGGAGTTTTTTATCTCAAGTTATGGTCATTTTACCATAACTGGGCAATTTGGTTCTACCAGATTTGCTAACCTAGGTTTGGTTGGAAATTTGACTAGGTTATGGTTAGAATTTAGATTTTTATTCCCCATGAAAGTTGTAGGTCTATGTCTCAAATTTCTTGTGGTAAAATTTCAGGTCAATTGGACCTTTTTACACTGAGTTATGACCAAATGAATAAACACTGTTTATTTGGTCATTTTGCCTAGGCAGAATGTAAGTCACCTGGATTAGGGCAACTTTTAGATCAACTTGGTTTGGTTTTCTGGGCAGGGTTTCTTCACCAAAGTTGTGCCATTATGTGTCTAGTTTTATGTCCAATTGGCCTTGCACCAATTGAACCTATACAACTCCATTTATGGCTGCCCAAACCTGATGGACTCACAACTAGTCCTACAGGTCACTAAGGGCAGCATGCCTAAACTCAACTCCATTATCCTTACTCACTTCAATTCCTCGTCACACATATTCAAATGGTCACTAATTGACCATTACAAGGTTAACACACCATTACATAAGCAAAACTCTAATTTTTCACAAACCCTAATTTCCAAAGTGTCCATTCATGCACATACATCAATTATACATACTAATTCATTATCACTTTACATATACACTTCAAACACCACCTCTAATCCAGTTTAATCCATCAAAATAATCAGAACTACTTCCCCCCATAAAGTTGCCAAAAATTTTAGTTGGTTCATACATGGGGATTTGCTTTTAATTTCATGAATTTCTTACTAATTCCATACACCTAACTTCAAATTTAGAGGGAAAAATGGAGAGATATAGCACTAACCTCTTTGAGCAGAATTTTTCCCAAGCTTAAACTTCACTTTTCTTGATTTTCTTGGCTGCCAAACACCTTCCTAAGAGGTAGGGATAATTTTTAATGAAAAGAACTTAGGGTTTAGTGGTGAAAAATCAAGGTTTGGAAAAGAGAGAGATGAAAGCTTCTTCAATGGAGGTGAGGAAAGGGAGGCTGCCAGGAAATTGAAGAAGAGAATCTGATTTCTTTTTATTTTTATCCCTATTTATTTAGTTTTTATCTTCTTTAAATGCTTGTCAAGTTGTGATTGGGTGGAGAGTGTTTAATGATATCATATGATGTCATAATTCCTAATTTCTTTCATTTTTCTTTCCTTTTCTTTTCTACTCATTTTCAATTCAATTTTTAGCAATATTTATTCACAATTTATGTCATAATAATTATTTACATAACTGGACAAGTCGGCCAAAAATCATCTCTGAAGGCGAAATGACCAAAATGCCCTCCGTTTGGCTTAATAGACTAAAATTGTCTGTATCGATCTAAAAATTTTTCTAAGTCTTTTCTTGAAATTCTAATGCCATAGAAACCTCAATGAATCTTCTCTGGAGTCCCAAAAATTATTTTATGAATTTTCTCTTGGGTCTAGGGCTCCTAGTTGCGAGAACCGCAACTTCCCACTGGTTACCCATCGCTAGGGCACTGGCTCATTTAAGTTAGTTGTATTCTATTTCTAAAATTTTTTCTACATTTTTCTTGTTAATATTTGAGTTGATTATAGTTCCTCACTTTAGTTTAAATATTTTTTCAGACGTTCTAGCTGTCCGAACTGACACCGATCACCGAAATAGTAGAATGTACGGAATGGTTACAGTGAGGGTGTTACAGTTTAAGTATTTGTATTTGATGAAATACAAACATGAATCCTTTGAAAAGTTCAAAGAATTTAAATATGAAGTAGAAAATCAAACAGGAAAAGGTATGAAAACTCTTCAATCAGATCGTGGAGGTGAATACTTAAGTACTGAATTTGATGAATACTTGAAAGAGCATGTCATTGTTTCCCAGCTGACTCCTCCAGAAATGCCACAGCTGAATGGTGTATCTGAAAGGAGAAATCGTACCCTATTAGATATGGTACATAGTATGATGAGCTATACTGATATGCCAATCTCCTTTTGGGGATTTGCATTAGAATCAACTTTGCATATTCTGAATAGGATTCCATCAAACTCAGTTTCTTCCATACCTTATGAGATATGGCATGGAAGAAAACCAAGTCGTAAGCATGTTAAGATTTGGGGTTGTCCAGCTTATATCAAAAAGCTTAACACTGATAAATTAGAAACCAGATCAGAAAAAGGTCAATTTGTTGGATATCTAAAAGAAAGTTTTAGATATTATTTTTATTTGCCTACATTACCAAAGGTTGTGGTAAGCAGAGATGCCATATTTCTTGAACAAAAGTTTATTCAAAGAGGAGGCAAGGGAAGGCAAATAGAGTTAGAATTGGAGAATTCTAACCAACTAACAGGTCAAATGGATATGGATCCATCTAGTCAACCTACACTAATTGATGAAACATCTACAGTAATTCCTCACAGATCAACCAAGATATCTCACCCACCAGTGAGATATGGTTTTCTTCAGAAAGATGAACAAGAGTTGTTTACTCATGAAAAAGTAGATCATGGAGATGATCCACTAACCTATGAAGAAGCTATATTAGATATAGACTTTTCAAAATGGATTAAATCTCTGAAATCCGAGATTGATTCCATGTATAACATTCAAGTTTGGGATCTTGTTAACCCACCTGAAGGTATTGTACCTATAGGGAATAAATAAGTTTTCAAGAAGAAAATTGGTTCTGATGGATAGGTAGAGAACTATAAAGCAAGGCTAATAGCGAAAGGGTTTTGCCAAAGGCAAGAAATTGACTATGAGGAGACTTTCTCGCCTGTTGCCATGCTTAAATTAATTAGGATTCTATTTGTCACACCTTACCCCTCTGTAAGGCATAACATGATCCCGTAGAATACCTAATAAACTATCGAACTTCACCTACCGATAACTCATTAAGTACCCTACAAGGGATTTTAAAACAATTTTCTTACTTTTAATAAGTGGTGATCATTTTCTAATACGTATTAAAACATTTAATTAAAGTTGAAAACTAGTTAAAATTTTTGGTCCATTTTATTTTTTCGCAAATTTTATAAAAATTTTGACAGAGTTCCGTCTGTATTTTGAGAAAACAGTTCTTCAAATACCTGTAAAAAACACTTCCAATAATTTTTCTCAACCACTACTTCAATTTCATAATCAATCTCAACCAATTTCTCAACTTTCAAATTTCAGATCCACTATCCAATGATCATCAAAATACTAGCAATCCATTTCATTCAAATTAAATAAAATAGTTCCATTCATAATTCATTAAGGATAAAACAATTTATGTACATTCTTACAAAATTTATATTAAGAGAAATTCAACTAAAATTTATTACAAACTTTACACAAGCTTTATACAAGCTGCTCAAGACCGAATTTACATGTCCATACATTTATGTGCATTACATACATCAAAAGAAATATTTACAGTTAGGGTGTAAATTATACCCGATAACTTCAAGCTGATAGATCCTCAATCCTCAGCAGCTCAGTCTGCTGCTCCTCTAGTCTCTAAATCTGCGACAGCAATAACAGCTATTGCTAAGCACTAGGACTCAGTGGTGCACAACATACTAAAATAATCTTTATGCAGAATTTAAATCACATTTATTCAAAAATTTGAATTGACCATGAGAATTAAATTCAAATCATGAATTATGAGATTTTAATCCCAAACAATTTCATTTTGAAGTATCAAATCACATTTCATAAAACCCACAGTTAGATTATGCCATTCGAAACAAATATAATCTCAATAGCCAGAGGCTAAGGAGAAGTCACATCACAAGACTAGCTAGCTCAAATATATGGATATCCATTCAAATCCTGTTCTACTGGCACACCTCAATACTTCTCCAGAGAAGGAATCAAAATTCGAAACTAATTACCCCCACTAGTCATGCTAGTGAGGTGTTCAAATATATGGTCATGACACTGTGGTTTTAAAACTTATCTTAACAATTTGCTAAACATTGCTATTTCAAATATACACAATAACTTTCACAGTTTAAATCAAAACATCATAAATAATGTCACAAATAAACTTTCAACAATTCAAAGCAAAAGTAAAATACATATTTCATTCACTTGATCAATGAATTTTAAAGCATAGTGATGTTGTGCACAAACCTCAAGCGAGTTGCCTCTTGGCCTTGACTCGGTTCCTCGGGTTCTTTCCCGGTATTCTTTTCAACTGAAACACACAATTTTACAGTGTTTCAGTACCATAACTTAGCATAAATCCAAAAATAAAGTTAACTTCACTTTTACCTAGCTCTAACGTGCTAAACTCGACGTTCTTGAAATTTTGTCTTTCGGGGTTACTATTCACTACACTATTCAAGTCAAATTGTTGATTTTCTAAGGCTTAATAGGTATGGGAATTCCAACTTCAACCACATGCCACATTTTGGTCACTAAATTTGTTGGTTTTGGTTGTTTATTCAAATTCTAAGTCTTTTAAGTAAATTTGATAATTTTCAGTTTTGGTGTCTAAGGTTGCACTATTCCAATGGTCATCTTACTATTGGAATTTGGCAAAACTTTTTTCATAGAAAATGTTCCCTATTATCTTAAGTTTATTCTCCTTTTCGAATCACTCCAATTGGAGTTTTGTAGCTCAAGTTATAGTCATTTGAATCATGGCTGCCGGATTGGACTCAACCCAGAATTCTGGGCAATTTTTGGTTCTAGCAATTTTAGATCACCAAGTTAATGGCATAATTTGGATTTGTGTTCTTCATGAAAGTTTTAGGCCTATGTCTAAACTATCCATTGGTAAAATTTCAGGTCATTTTGACCTGTCTAGCTCAAGTTATGGCCAAATGAACAAACACTATTCATTTGGTCACTTTGTACAGGGCAGACTATGATTTTCCAAGTTTGGTCAATTTGTTCACTAGGTTTTGGTCATTTTTTGGGCATGCTTCCTGAATGAAAATTTTGTCATTTAGTGTATATTTTCATTCTCAATTGGTCTCATACCAATTGGACTTGTAAATTTTCATTTTTTGTCCCTCAAAGACACCTTGGTCATGCTGCTAGCAGCATGACCACAGTCAACCCGAATTTGGTTTGGGTTCGAACACTTCTAACACATTCTATTTCGTCACAATTGACCATTTCTCCCTTCAAACTAGGTCCAAGATATCATTTACCAATTTTTTACATTTTTGGTCTCTAAACCCTAAGTGTTCAAACCCTAATTCACTAATTCTTGCATTTAACCAATTCCATGCATTTAACCATAATCATTCAACTAATTAAGGTTCATATACCCATTCAAATAAATCAAACCATGCAAATCACCCTCCCCATCATGCTGGCCGAAATTTCAGTTTGGTCCTCCACAATTTATTTCATTTCATTTCTTTAACTTCTAAGTTATTTTAAGCTACAAACATAACTAAAAATTCTCAAATTTTCAACTTAGGGTGCTTACCTCCACTTGGATTTGAATTCTCTAATTTCCTTCCTCTTTTCTTCTTTGTTTGGTGATCAAGCTTCTTCTCAAGTGACTAAAACAAGTTTTTATGGGAGAATTTGGGGTAAGGTAGGGTCAAATGGGTGTTTAAAAGCTTGTATTCAAGCTTTCATTGAGGAGTCAATAGTGGAGTTTAGAGAGCCATGGCTGCCAATTTCTTTGAGGTAGGAGAAAGGTTTTTTTTTTTTTTGTTTTTATGTATTTTAAGTCTTGCTTTATATATTTGAATGGGTCAAAAATTGTGGGAATTAAAATAATTAATTTTGACATCATTTTGATGTAATAAAGTGATGTAATTAGCTTTTTCTTTTCTTTTCCTTTTTTTTGCTATTAGTTTTTTAATTTAATTCCCGACTCTGAAATTTTCTTTTCTCCGATTTTATTTGATAGTTAGGTCAGGAGTCAGCTCTCGGGGTCAATTGACCAAATTGCCCCTCGCCGGTTCTTCCTGGTTTATAAATAATTTAATATTTCTTCTGGCTCCCTGACCTAATTATTTGACTGGCTCAACAGTTCTTTTTCGTAATTTTCTCTTTTCCACTATGTTCGTAAGGGTCCTAAGGACTGCGGCGTCACATTTTACGGTTCGAAATTTGAGTTTAAATCGACTTCGCAGTCGTTCCTGAGAAGGTCACCCATCGTTGTGACTCTCGGCTCGTTTAACTTTTTATGTTCTATTTTTCTTGTTTATACTTAACTAATTGAACATTACTAAGTATTTGTGTTTATGGCTTCTCTAGTTGTCTTAAGTATGGTTCTAATCTCCTTAATTGTCTGGATCGACACCGGTCACTGGAGCAGTGAAATATACCAGCTATACAAATAGGGGTGTTACAATTCTAACCCCCTTAAATAAATTTCGTCTCGAAATTTTACCTAGTATCAATCTCTGAACAGCTGTGGGTGTTGTCTCCTCATGTCCTCCTCTCATTCCCAAGTAGCCTCCTAGCCCGAATGATGGTTCCACAGCACTTTTACCAACGGTATCTGCTTGTTTCATAGCTGCTTCACCTTATAAGCCAGAATCACTATGGGTTCTTCCTCATATGTGAGGTCTAGATTCGCTTTAATTTCTTCCATTGGTAGTACATGAGATAGGTCTGATCGATACCTCCTCAACATAGACACATGGAAGACATTATGTATCTTCTCCAACTCTGGAGGTAGTGCCAAATGATATGCCAAAGGACCCACTCTTTCCAGAACCTCATATGGCCCAATGAAACGAGGACTCAGTTTCCCCTTTCTGCCGAATCTCATAATTCTCTTCCAAGGGGAAACCTTAAGGAATACTTTCTCACCCACTGCATACTCAATATCTCTTCTCTTCAAATCAATATAGGACTTCTGCCGGTCTGATGCAGTCTTAAGTCGATCTCTGATCACCCTGATCTTCTCCTCAGTTTGCTGAACAATTTCGGGTCCAATCATCTTTCTTTCACCCACATCATCCCAGCACAATGGGGTTCTACATTTTCTACCATACAAAGCTTCATATGGAGGCATCCCAATGCTTGATTGGTAGCTATTGTTTTAAGCAAACTCAATCAAAGGCAAGTGTGTATCCCAACTGCCCTCAAATTCAATCACACAAGCCCGTAGCATGTTCACCAAGATCTGAATTACCCTCTCAGACTGGCCATCTGTCTGTGTGTGGAATGCAGTACTGAAGTTCAATCTAGTTCCTAGGGCTCTCTAAAGACTACCCCAGAATCTAGAAGTGAACCTAGGATCTCTGTCTGATACGATGGATACTGGCACTCCATCCAGTCTCACAATCTCATCAATGTACAACTTAGCCAATCTTTCTAAACTGTAGTCCATCCGAACTGGCAGAAAATGAGCAGACTTGGTTAGTCTGTCAACAATGACCCAAACTGCATCATGACTCTTTTGTGTCCTCGAAAGTCCCATCACAAAATCCATCGTTATTCTCTCCCATTTCCATTCTGGTACTGGTAGTGGATGTAACAACCCAGCGGGTACTTGATGCTCTGCCTTTACTTGCTGACAAGTTAGGCATTTGGAAACAAACTCTGCCACATCTCTTTTCATACCCATCCACCAGTAATGCTCCTTTAGCCCCCTATACATTTTTGTGCCACCAGGGTGCATGGCAAAAGGAGACTCATGTGCTTCCTTCAAAATGATCTGCCTCAAATCAACATCATCAGGAACACACATTCTGCCCTAGTGTAGCAGTAGACCATCATCTCTGATTGAGAATTCTGGTTTCTTGCCTTGCCGGACTTCTTCTAACAATTTCTGATACTTCTGGTCATTCTGAGCAGCCATACTGATCTGATCAATCAACACTGGCTGTACATGCCATGCAACTGCTGTCTGCCTGTCATCATTAATCTCTAAGTTGGCATGCAATGTCTTAACTCATGTACAATAGACAAAGGAGTAATCCATAGACTTGCCATAGTCTTGCGACTTAAGGCATCAGCCACAACATTAGCTTTCCCTGGCTGATAGTCTATCAGACAATCATAGTCTTTTATCAATTCTAACCATCTTCTCTGTCTCAAATTCAACTCCTTCTGAGTGCCCAAATACTTCAAACTCTTATGATATGTGTAGATGTAACATTTCTCCCCATACAAATAGTGCCTCCAGATCTTAAGAGCAAACACAATAGCTGCAAGCTCCAAATCATGTGTTGGATAATTCCTCTCTTGTGGTTTTAGCTGGCGTGATGCATAGGCAAGGACATTTTGATCTTGCATCAATACACAACATAACCCATTGTGAGAAGCATCACTGTAAACTGTGTATTCTTTACCTGGACTAGGTAAAGTAAGGATTGGAGCTTTAGTCAAACATTTCTTCAATTTATCAAAACTCTGTTGGCATTTATCCGTCCACTGAAATTTCACATCTTTCCTAAGCAACTTGATCAATGGAGATGCCAACATGGAGAATTCCTTCACAAATCTACGGTAGTATCCAGCTAAACCCAAAAAACTATGAATTTCTGTGACATTTCTGGGTGGCCTCCAATTAAGGATAGCATCAATCTTAGTTGGATCTACCTTGATGCCCTCTTCTAATACTAAATGCCCTAAGAAAGATATTTCTTTCAGCCAAAATTCACATTTCAATAATTTGGCGTATAGCTGTTTCTCCCTCAAAGTTTGCAGTACAATGCGCAGATGTCCATCATGCTCTTCTGCACTTCTCGAATAGATCAATATATCATCAATGAATACCACAAAAAACTGATCAAGGTATGGTATGAAGATAGTGTTCATCAGATCCATAAAAGCAGCCGGAGCATTAGTTAACTCGAATGGCATGACTAGGAACTCATAATGGCGATAGTGGGTTCTGAAGGCAATTTTAGGAATACTCTGCTCTTGTACTTTCAGTTGATAATAACCTGATCTCAGGTCAATTTTGGAGAACACAGCTGCACCCCTCAACTGATCAAACAAGTCATCAATGCGGGGCAATGGATATCTGTTCTTTATTATCACCTTATTCAACTGCCGATAATCAATACACAAGTGGAGAGTGCCATCTTTCTTCATTACAAATAACACTGGCCCTCCCCAAGTGACACATTAGGGCGGATAAAGCCCTTGTCAAGCAATTCTTGTAACTGCACTTTCAACTCTTTCAATTCTGCAGGTGCCATTCTATATGGCGTTATGGAGATTGGGTCCACACCAGACATAACATCAATCTCCAACTGCACCTCTCTTTCTGGAGGTAATCCTGGCAATTCATCAGGAAACACATTCGGAAAGTCACATACAGTAGGGATGTCCCTTAGTGCTGGACTGCCCACTTAGGTGTCTATCACATGTGCCAAGTATGCTTCACACCCCTTTCTGATCATCCTTCTGGCTAGTGCAGCCGAAATGATGTTTGATGGCAGTAAATGCCTCTCCCCATGTATTACCACATCACCGTACAAAGGGAGACCAAAAGTGATCTTGATCATACCAATCATGGCGTGATGCCTGGCTAACCAATCCATGCCCAAGATGATATCATAATCTCTGAAGGGCATTTCAATCAAATCTGATAGAAAAACATGTCCTTGGATCACTAAAGGACAGTCTCTATAAATTCTATTGACTCGGACCTCTTGTCCTAACGGACTAGTTTCTAGCACTTCAAAACCCATTTGCACACATGGAATAGCAAGTGAACTGACTATGCTAGCACTAACATTTGAATGGGTTGAACCCGGATCAAACGATGCAAATACTTCTTGATCAGAAATAGAGAATCTACCAGCTACCACATCGGAAGTCTCAGCCTCTTCTCGCTGTCTCATCGTGTAGACTCTGGCTGAAGCACTTCTTTGTACTGACTGACTAACCGTACCCTGAATACCTGAAGCAGTGCCTCTACCTCTACCTCTTCCTCTACCAACTGATTGTGAACCTCTGGGAGTAGGACTCTGAATAGATCCCTCGACAGTAGTAGGAGCTAGACCATATCTCGGAGCACTAGTGTAATCTTTAGCTATATAGCCCTTACCTCCACAGTTAAAGCAGGCTCCAGTGGCCCAATAGCATTCCCCTCCATGAATCTTGCCACAAGTCTCACAGGGACGGGCGGAATGTGAACCCCTGCTTGACTGCTGACCAGACCTAGGGGGTTCTCTGTCCAGAAAATCTGCCCCTACCAAATCTTCCACCTCGACCCTTGCTAGGTCTACTAAATTTCTACTTCTTTCAAGAGGTAGCACCAAAACTTGGCTCTACTGACTTTTCCCCCTTATCTTTCTCTGATTTCTCAACTTTCTCTGATTTTTCTTTTATTGGGGTCACCTCTGATTCAATCCCTTCTAGCTCAAGTGCTTGAGACATGAGTTCTGAAAAATTGCTGTGCCTGAATCCCACTACTTGCATTCTCAAACTGGGCTTCAAACCAATCTCAAATCTCTTGCATCTTGCCTTGCTGGTAGTAAGGAGACTCCCTGTATAGTGACTTAAGCGGGAGAACTCCCTCTCATACTCTGCCACTGTTCTGTTGCCTTGTTTTAGACTCAGAAACTCTCGTAACTTCTGATCCACATATGTGTCTAGGACGTTTTTCTGTCTGAACTCTCTGATGAAGTCATCCCAGGTTAGTACTGGTGGTTCAGCCAGGCTGTGGGGGATGATCTTCCACCAATCATACGCATCCCCTTGCAGTAGAGACACAGAGTATTCAAACTTTAGTTCATCTTGACAATGCAGCTTCTTAAATACTCTATCCATCCTTTCAAGCCATTGTTCTGCCTCTAAAGGGTCCATTGTACCCTTAAATTCAGTAGCCCCATATTTCAATAACTTATCATACTGTCTGGCTAGAGGCAGTGGTTGTGCCACAGGTGTCTAGGGTGGAGCTTGAGCAGGCATACCCCCAGCCATTTGTTGAAACATCGCAGCCATCTTCTGTGCAAACTGTGTAGGAAACTACAGCATTTGCGGGGCTGGTGCTACTGATCCATTAACATTCTGTAGAGCTGGGGCTTCCTCTTGTGCCTCAGCTTCAACAGATTGCTCGACTGAGCGATCTCCCTCTTCCATTTCAATCTGAAGTTAGGGTATCTCCTGAACAAGTAACACAAGGTGATTTCCCTCCGTTAGTTCATATTCATGATGTAATGCACTGTATGTAACAAATATGGACATTGAGCAGTTGTACTTAACAAAGAAAGACAAATTCTCAAGTTAAAACATACTTCAAAAATTTTTGCTCTAATACCACTGAAACATGTCATACCTTACCCCTCTGTAAGGCATAACATGATCCCGGAGAATACCTAATGAACTATCAAACTTCACCTACCGATAACTCATTAAGTACCCTACAAGGGATTTTAAAACAATTTTCTTACTTTTAATAAGTGGTGATCATTTTCTAATAGGTATTAAAACATTTAATTAAAGTTGAAAACTAGTTAAAATTTTTGGTCTACTTTATTTTTCCGCAAATTTTATAAAAATTTTGGCAGAGTTCCGTCTGTATTTTGAGAAAACAGTTCTTCAAATACCTGTAAAAAGCACTTCCAATAATTTTTCTCAACCACTACTTCAATTTCATAGTCAATCTCAACCAATTTCTCAACTTTCAAATTTCAGATCCACTTTCCAATGATCATCAAAATACTAGCAATCCATTTCATTCAAATTAAATAAAATAGTTCCATTCATAATTCATTAAGGACAAAACAATTTATATACATCCTTACAAAATTTACATTAAGAGAAATTCAACTAAAATTTATTACAAACTTTACACAAGCTTTATACAAGCTGCTCAAGACCAAATTTACATATCCATACATTTATGTGCATTACATACATCAAAAGAAATATTTACAGTTAGGGTATAAATTATACCCGATAACTTCAAGCTGATAGATCCTCAATCCTCAGAAGCTTAGTCTGCTGCTTTTCTAGTCTCTAAATCTGCGACAGCAATAACAGCTATCGCTGAGTACTAGGACTTAGTGGTGCACAACATACTAAAATAATCTTTATGCAGAATTTAAATCACATTTATTCAAAATTTTGAATTGAACTTGAGAATTAAATACAAATCATGAATTATGAGATTTTAATCCCAAACAATTTCATTTTGAAGTATCAAATCACATTTCATAAAACCCACAGTTAGATCATACCATTCGAAACAAATATAATCTCAATAGCCAGAGGCTAAAGAGAAGTCACATCACAAGGCTAGCTAGCTCAAATATATGGATATCCATTCAAATCCTGTTCTACTAGCACACCTCAACACTTCTCCAGAGAAGGAATCAAAATTTGAAACTAATTACCCCCACTAGTCATGCTAGTGAGGTGTTAAAATATATGGTCATGACACAGTGGTTTTAAAACTTATCTTAACAATTTGCTAAACATTGATATTTCAAATATACACAATAACTCTCACAGTTTAAATCAAAACATCATAAATAATGTCACAAATAAACTTTCAACAATTCAAAGTAAAAGTAAAATACATATTTCATTCACTTTATCAATGAATTTTAAAGCATAGTGATGTTGTGCACAAACCTCAAGTGAGTCGCCTCCTGGCCTTGACTCGGTTCCTTGGGTTCTTTCCCGTTATTCTTTTCAACTGAAACTCATAATTTTACAGTGTTTCAGTACCATAACTTAGCAAAAATCCAAAAATAAATTTAACTTCACTTTTACCTAGCTTTAACGTGCTAAACTCGATGTTCTTGAAATTTTGTGTTTTGGGATTACTATTCACTATACTATTCAAGTCAAATTGTTGACTTTCTAAGGCATAATAGGTATGGGAATTCTAACTTCACCCACATACCACATTTTGGTCACTAAATTTGTTGGTTTTGGTTGTTTATTCAAATTCTAAGTCTTTTAAGCAAATTTGATAATTTTCAGTTTTGGTGTCTAAGGTTGCACTGTTCCATTGGTCATCCTACTGTTGGAATTTGGCAAAACTTTCTACATAGAAAATGTTCCCTCTTGTCTTGAGTTTATTCTCCTTTTTGAATCACTCCAATTAGAGTTTTGTAGGTCAAGTTATAGCCATTTGAACTATGGCTGCCATATTAGACTCAACCCAGAATTCTGGGTAATTTTTGGTTCTGGCAGTTTTAGGTCACCAAATTTGGGTGGCCAAATGACTTGGTTAATGGCATAATTTGGGTTTGTGTTCTTCATGAAAGTTTTAGGCCTATGTCTATACTGTCTACTTGTAAAATTTTAGGCCATTTTGACCTGTCTAGCTCAAGTTATGGCCAAATGAACAAATACTATTCATTTAGTCACTTTGTGCAGGGCAGACTGTGATTTTTCAAGTTTGGTCAATTTGTTCACTAGGTTTTGGTAACTTTTTGGGCATGCTTCCTAAATGAAAATTGTGTCATTTAGTGTTTATTTTTATTCCCAATTGGTCTCATACCTGTAACGCCCCTCACCCGTCTACAGTGTAGCCGAGCAAGGCGTGCTACACGGCGTGCCAAAGCACTTAGTCAGTGATTATCACATTTTCTAAACTCAATTTGATTTTAAGAAGTCTTTATGTGCTATTCATAATATACTGGTTCTATTTTCACACTTTAATAAAATCAGTGTTTTAAAAATGGTAATAAAAATTTGGCAAGGTACCGTCTATATTTAAGACAAACTGTCCTTCCAAACCTGTTGAAAACAGTTTAATATGATGATATCAAAATCTCAAATATTTCACAGTCTCTATATTTCTCAGTAAAGTCAATAGACTTTTACAGTCATTAAACAGTTCCATAATACAGTCCATAATAATTTAAATATATACAGAAAATCTTCATGTTATTTAATATGTACAAAATTTACAAACTTTAGAGCTTTCATAGCATTATAAAATACAGGGCTGAATTTTAAATATATAACAAAAGTACAAAATACAAAATATCCTAAGTCCTACCATGTATGCAATGCAGTGCAGATGACTTTGGACTCCTATGCAGATTTGATGTCTCACTCGGTCGTAGGTCTGCTGGGCTCTCCAGCTGTATCTCCAATACCTACGCGTTACAAAAGTAACGCGCTAAGCCATTTTGCTTAGTGGTGCCCAATATAAAGAAAGATACACTAAAATAAAGTAAATAAAGTGTTTATGAATTTTTGGTAGTGCTATATGTCAGTAGACTAGATTTATGTATTTGAATTTAATAGTACTTGAATTACTGCCCGTGTAGCCTATATACTGACCAGACTGGATAATCGGATATACTGGCACTGGGTACCTATGACCTCTGGCCATCACACCATCGGTCACAAAGTGTCTCTCGGTGTGCAAATAGTGTGGCTAAGAAGCCATATAGTCAATCTAATGATAAGCCAAGAATAAATACACAATATATATAGCCGTAGGCTATTAAAGTCACAGTGCGGCATAATAAGCCATAGAAACATAGTATGGCATGAAGCCATTTACAGAACAGTTGTCAGAATCCTATTGGCATGGGAACCTATCCATACTAGTCAACTAGGCAAACTAGGGCACATTATAAATTAATTGTTTAATTCTTCAATTTTTTTGAGTTTACTAACTATTATATAATTCACAAGTCAATGCATATGTTGACCTTTTTAGGTAATATGGATAAGTTGTTTCTAGCATCAATATGTCACAATTTATATCTCAATATGCTGCCAATATAGTGCAATTTACCATTTTTACAAGTTGGCATTCATTGCCAAAATGCTTCAAGCATCATTGTATGTAAGATGTCAAATTCTTAATTTTTGTCTGCTAGATTGGTCTTGCTTAAAGTCCTATTTCTCTTGGTTTTTAGCTTCTGGTCAAAGAAGGAAAATTGTAGCTCTATGTCTTATTGCACGCGGGGCAAAATTTCAGGTCATTCTGAGTTGTGTAGACCAAGGTATGGTCAATTTACTAAAGCTGGACAGATTGCACTTTTAGTGCAAAATTTGGTCAATTTTTTGGTCACTTTTGGTTCGGCAGTTTTTGTACCCAAACTTGTGCAAGCCATTTGACTTGGTTCTGGCCATTTCTGGGCTTTGGTGTCTTCATAAGAATTGTAGATCTATGTCTAAACTAACCAATGGCAAAAATTTCAGGTCAATTGGACCTGTTTTGAGTGCATTATGCTCATCCCAAGGAATACTGTTCATATGGTCAAAAATCTGGGTTGTAAGGTTGCTAATCCGGATTTGGTCATTTTTAAGGTCAGTTTCTAGGCAGAATTTTGGCAACATTTCTACACGAAAGTTGGCCTATTTGGTGTCTAGTTTCACCCCCCATTGGCCTCATACCAATTGGGTTCATAGTTTGGTACTTATGGCCTAATTTAGGTACTGCCTTCAATACACAACCTGCACAAAGCACATACACTTCCAATTGGATGTTCCTTCTCCTCCTCATTACTTCAATATTCAATCAATAACACTTCCATATATATATTGTACGCAATTCCAACAACAATTTTGGGCAGAATATTCAAGTGCTTAATGCACACAATTCACCATTAAGCTCAACATTCACTTCACCCAAAATTCAACATATTTCAATGTCAATATTACACATACACTTCAACATAATCATACTTCAATAACACTTACACTTGCAGCCCACAATTTAACATTAGCATATTTTATTAATAACTACATGTTCACACACAAATTCATGCTATTAGGGGCTGCCAAACATGGCAGTTTGCTCAAGGCATCAAGGTTCCATTTCACACCCTTAATTCAAACACTACATGCACATACTTAGATACAAACTTACTACAACTTTAATTTGAATTAATCAACCTTCATTTCCATTCATTAGAAGTAAAAATAACTTAAGCTCAACAAAGGTTCATGGCTGCCAAAAATGGACAAGTCCATTTCTCACTATTTCTTTCATTTCTCTTCACCAAAATACTCACCTCAACCTAAACACAAGGTTTACTAAAGCAAGGGAGAGGTTTTGGACACTTATCACTTTTGAAGCTTATCAAAAATTCACCAAATCTTGCTTTTCTTGTTGCCAATATCTTCCCCAAGGTGAGTATGCAAGCTTTAATGAAGGAAAGAAGTGGAAAGGATGGCTAGAACATGCTTGCATAGAGGTAGAGTAAGGTGCGGCAATGGAGTTCTTCCATGGTGGAAATTTGGCTGGTTTGTGGAAGCTTGAAGATGAAGTGGTTTCTGCCCACTAAGGGCTTAGATAAATGTCCCAAGGCTTGAGTTAGTGGAGCACTAACTCTAAATTAATTGTTTAATTAGTTAAACTTTCATTATTTGCACCTTTAGCTCAATTCTTTAACTATTTACATAATGTATCACCATTAAATTTTTCATGACATTTATAGAGTGTAATATCATTTATTTTTAATGGACATTGAGGTCAAAAGGCAACACTAGGTGTTAAATGACCAAAATACCCCACTTTAGGTTATATTCCCGATTTTTCGGTAACACCGATTTTTGTCTGTTTCTCGATTTTTCATTTTTCTTTGTACTAATTTACTAATTTTTCTTTGACATTTCTAGTGTCAATTACATTTCAATAAACCTTTATTTATGTCTTAAAATTAGATTCAGAGGGTTCCCCGCGGTCCTAGGGTTGGCAACGGCCTTCCCAAGCATGTCACCCATCGCCGCTGTGCTGCTTAACTTAGCTTCATTTTCTCTCTTTCATTTTTGTTTGATTTTTCTTGTATTTTCTTTTTATTTATTTCATCATTATATGTCTGTTCACCATCACCGAAGTGTAGTTCCAGACATCCTGACTTGTCTGGACTGTTATTTGACCACTGGAGCAACAGAACGTACAGAACACGTGCAATGGGAATGTTACAACTCTTCCCCTCTCAATAAAAATTTCGTCCTCGAAATTTACCTGATGTGAAGAGCTGAGGGTACTGTTGTCTCATTGTCTACTCGCTCTCCCATGTTGCCTCTTCCGTGTTGTGGTGTCTCCATAGGATTTTCACTAGTGGAATTGTCTTATTTCTAAGCTCTTTTACCTCTCGTGCCAAGATTTTAATTGGTTCTTCTTCATATGTCAGGTCTGGTTGTACCATAATTTTTTCTGCTGAGATGACATGTGAAGGATCTGATCTGTATCTTCTGAGCATCGAGACGTGGAACACATTATGTATCTTGTCCAGCTCAGGTGGTAAGGCTAATCGGTAGGCTACTGGTCCCACACGTTCAATAACTTCATATGGGCCAATGAACCTAGGGCTTAATTTTCCCTTTTTCCCGAATCTCAACACTTTCTTCCACGGTGATACTTTGAGAAATACCTTCTCGCCAACTTCATACTCAATGTTTTTTCTCCTCAAGTCAGCATAAGATTTATGTCAGTCTGAGGCAACTTTCAAATTGGCCTTTATCAGTTTCACCTTTTCCTCTGTTTGTTTTATCAGGTCTGGCCCCACTAGCTTATCTTCACCCAATTCAGTCCAACATACGGGTGTTCTGCATTTTCTCCCATACAATGCTTCATAAGGTGCCATTTGTATGCTAGCTTGATAGCTATTATTATATGCAAATTCTGCCAGTGGAAGGTATCTGTCCCAACTTCCCTCAAACTCAATAACACAACTTCTCAGCATATCCTCGATGACCTATCACACATATTTAGTTATTACTATCATTATTATCAGTTTATTGTTTGCAATAACTCAGTGAGTTTCAAAATTTACTTGGATTATTCTTTCTGACTGTCCATCCGTCTGAGGATGAAAAGCCGTACTAAAATGGAGTTGTGTGCCCAAGGATTCTTGTAATTTCTTCCAAAATCTAGATGTAAACCTCGGGTCTCTATCAGATATAATGGAAAGTGGAATTCCATGTAGTATAATTATCTCACTGATGTACAATTCTGCTAGCTTTTCCAGTGAGTAGTAAGTTCTAACTAGCAGAAAATGTGCTGATTTGGTCAACCTATCCACAATCACCCATACTGCATCATGCTTCTTCTGAGTGAGAGGTAGACCACTGATAAAGTCCATAGTGACTCGGTCCCATTTCCATTCAGGTATGTTTATGGGCTGTAACAAACCTGATGGAACTTGATATTCTACTTTGACTTGCTGACATGTCAAGCATCTAGTTACATAGTCAACTATGTCCTTCTTCATACCTGGCCACCAGTATCAGAGTTTCAGGTCATGGTACATTTTTGTGCTTCCTGGGTGCATAGCATACACACTGTTATGTGCTTCTTTGAATCATCGGTTTTCAACTCTTTATCATCTGGTACACATACTCTTTCTTTATAGTACAGGCACCCATTTTCTTTCACTTCATATTCAGTTTCCTTCCCTTCAGTGATTTTGCCCATAACAACCATTAATTTCTCATTTATCTTCTGCCCATCTTGTATCTGTTGTAACAGATTCGGTTTCACTTGCAACTCAGTCAAAATAACTCTATCATGAGTTAAGGACAGTTGGGCATTCAGAGATCTTAATGCTACAATAGATTTTCTGCTTAAAGCATCAACGACTACATGTGCCTTCCCAGGGTATGGTAGTCAATCACACAATCATAATCTTTCAGGAATTCAATCCATCGCCTCTGTCTCAAATTAAGTTCCTTCTGGGTTGGCAGATACTTCAGACTCTTATGGTCTGTGTATATGTAGCATTTTTCTCCATACAAGTAATGCCTCCATATCTTCAATGCGAAGATAATTGCTGCTAACTCTAAATCATGAGTAGGGTAATTCTTTTCATGTGGCCTTAACTGTCTGGAAGCATATGCGACCACTTTCCCTTCTTGCATGAGTACACACCCTAACCCATTGTGTGAGGCATCACTGTAGACTACAAAGTCTTTTCCAGACATTGGCTGTGTTAACACTGGTGCCTCTGTCAACATAGCCTTCAGCCTCTCAAAACTAGCTTGACACTTGTTATTCCAGTCAAATTTCATATTCTTGTGTAGTAATTTGGTCATTGGAGCAGCTATCAGGGAAAATCCCTTTACAAATCTTCTATAATATCCAGCTAACCCCAAGAAACTTCTGATCTCAGTTGTATTTCTGGGAGGCTTCGATTCCATCACTGCTTCAATCTTCTTGGGATCCACTCTAATCCCTTCAGCTGATACTACATGTCCAAGGAATGCAATCTCATTCAACTAGAACTCACACTTGGACAATTTAGCATACAATTTCTTCTCTTTTAGAGTTTACAGAACAATTCTCAAATGCTCATCATGTTCTACTCTATCCTTGGAATACACCAGGATGTCATCAATGAAGACCACTACGAACCGATCTAAATATGGATGGAAGATACGGTTCATAAGGTCGATGAATGCTGCTGGAGCATTTGTTAACCCAAATGGCATCACCAGGAATTCATAATGCCCATATCGGGTTCAAAATGCAGTCTTAGGCACATTTGCATCCTTAACCCTTAGCTGATGATACCCTGATCTGAGATCAATCTTAGAAAACACACCGGCTCCCTTCAACTGATCAAACAGATCGTCAATTCTAGTCAACGGATACTTGTTCTTCACTGTTACTCTGTTTAACTACCGGTAGTCAACACATAACCTCAGTGTCCCATCTTTCTTCTTTACAAACAGTATCGGAGCTCCCCACGGTGACACACTGGGGCGTATGAACCCCTTGTCTAGTAATTCTTGTAGCTGCATTTTTAACTCTTTCAATTTAGCAGGTGCCATCCTATATGGAGCAATTGAAATTGGAGCTGTACCCGGTATAATCTCAATAGCAAATTCAACTTCCCTTTCTAGTGGCAAACTAGGCAATTCCTCAGGAAATACCTCAGAGAAATCCTTTACTGTGGGTATGTCAGACAAGTCAAGTTTACCCTGCCTAGTGTTAACCACGTGTGCTAGATAAGCTTCACACCCTTTTCTCAACCATCTCCTTGCAACTGTAGCTGAGATGACATTGGACAAGAAATCTATCCTTTCACCCACTACTATTATTTCTTCATTCTCAGCAGTTTTCAGAGAGATTCTCTTCAATTTACAATCTACTATTGCCTGATGATGGGATAACCAGTCCATTCCCAAAATCACATCGAACTCATGGAAAGGCAGTTCGATTATGTCTGCTGATAACTCTTTCCCTTGAATCTTCAATGGACAACCCTTATACACTTTGTTTACTACCACACTCTGGCCTAGCGGATTTGTGACCAGGATATCTTGGTCACTTTCCTCTACTGGTATTTCCTTTTCTACGGGCAGCTTGATACAAATATATGAATGAGTAGATCCAGGATCCACTAATGCATGCACATAAGTATTATAAAGGAGGAACGTGCCCTTGATGACATCTGGAGCATCCTATTCCTCCTGTGCCCGTATAGCATAGGCTCTGGCTGGTTTTCTGCCTTCTGCTCTCTCCACAGATTATGATACAGGTTTTTGTGAAGTACCGGCTGCCTCAGCCTTACCCAACCTTCTACCCCTTGGAGCTGGAGGGGCAGGCCTATCAATTGATACTGGAGTGGATGTAGCAGTTCTGCGAGGACAATCTCGGACTAGGTTGTCTGTAGATCCACACCGTAAACAAGCACCTATCATCCTCCAACATTCACCCTTATGCCATTTTTGGCAATGTGGGCAAGCAATGATATCGTTGGGCCGGGTCCTCAGACTCGCCCCCGGAGAGCTAGCCATTGAAGGGGTGGACTGACCTCTCCTTGGTGCAACCGAGATTTGGGCCTCTGGATCGACCACGACTTGGTGCTCTCTCAAACTCGAGTGCGAACCTCTAAATTTCTTACTAGGGGCAGAAGATGTACCGGTCTGACCCTGACCTCTTTTCTACTATCTGTCCCTTCTGTTCTGCTCATTCATTCTAACTTTTTCAACCTTCAGTGCGGCTTCCACTAATTTGGCAAACTCTGTAATCACCAAGGCTGTAATCATTACTTTAATGTTATCATTGAGTCCTTCCTCAAATCTCTTGCATCTCTCTGCCTCATTAGGGACTATTTCCCGCCCATAGCGGCTTAGTCTGACAAATTCTCTTTCATATTAGCCACTGTCAGCTGTCTCTGGCGTAGGGTAATAAACTCCCTTCTCTTCTCTTCTAGGTATACATTGCCCACATACTTCTTTCTGAACTCAGTGAGAAAGAAATCCCAAGTTATCTTTTCTGGTGGCACCTCACTAGCTATTGTATCCCACCACTGGTATGCATTATCTTGCAGTAGTGATACAGCAGCTTCCAAATTCTGCTCTGGAGTACAATGAAGTTGTTTCAAGACTCTTCCAGTTCTGTCCAACCAGTTTTCACCGTGATGTAATCATCTTCCCTTTTGCCCAGAAAGTCCACTGCTCCAAACTTCCTGAGTCTCTCCATATGAGATTTTTGATGTGGAGGTGGTGGTGGTGGTATAACTCCTGCCATCTGTCTAAAGAACTCAGCCCTTTGCTGAAATGTGGCTGGTGCATTTGGTACTGGTGGAGCAGGTTCCCTCCTATCTCCTGGTTCAGTCATAGATGGAGCATGACTTTCCACTTCCTCATCGACCGCTCTCTATGATGTGGAGTCCATATTCTAATCAAAATAGCAAAACAAATCAAAAGATCTACATTAGAGTCATCTTAACACTTCTAATGCAATGCATGATATGCAATTTATCTAGGTCCATAAACGCCTAAACCGTGCTCTGAAACCACTAAATGTAACACCCCTCACCCGTCTACAGTGTAGCCGAGCAAGGCGTGCTACACGGTGTGTCGGAGCACTTAGTCTGTGATTATCACATTTTCTAAACTCAATTTGATTTTAAGAAGTCTTTATGTGCTATTCATAGCATACTGGTTCTATTTTCACACTTTAATAAAATCAGTGTTTTAAAAATGGTAATAAAAATTTGGCAAGGTGCCGTCTATATTTAGGACAAACTGTCCTTCCAAACCTGTTGAAAATAGTTTAATATGATGATATCAAAATCTCAAATATTTCACAGTCTCTATATTTCTCAGTAAAGTCAATAGACTTTTACAGTCATTAAACAGTTCCATAATACAGTCTATAAAAATTTAAATATATACAGAAAATCTCCATGTTATTTAATATGTACAAAATTTACAAACTTCAGAGCTTTCATAACATTACAAAATACAGGGTTGAATTTCAAATATACAACAAAAGTACAAAATATAAAATATCCTAAGTCCTACCATGTATGCAATGCAGTGCAGATGACTCTGGACTCCTGTGCAGATCTGATGTCTCACCCGGTCGTAGGTCTGCTGGGCTTCCCAGCTGTATCTCCAATACTTACGCGTTACAAAAGCAACGCGCTAAGCCATTTTGCTTAGTGGTGCCAAATATAAAGAAATATACACTAAAATAAAGTAAATAAAGTGTTTACGAATTTTTTGTGGTGCTGTATGTCAGTAGACTGGATTTATATATTTGAATTTAATAGTACTTGAATTACTGCCTGTGTAGCCTATATACTGACCAGACTGGATAATCGGATATACTGGCACTGGGTACCTAGTACCTCTGGCCGTCACACCATCGGTCAAAAAGTGTCTCTCGGTGTACAAATAGTGTGGCTAAGAAGCCATATAGTGAATTTGGCGATAAGCCAAGAATAAATGCACAATATGTATAGCCGTAGGCTATTAAAGTCGCAGTGCGGCATAATAAGCCATAGAAACACAGTATGGCATGAAGCCATTTATAGAACAGCTGTCAGAATCCTATTGGCATGGCAACCTATCCATACTAGTCAACTAGGCAAACTAGGGCACATTATAAATTAATTGTTTAATTCTTCAATTGTTTTGAGTTTACTAACTATTATATAATTCACAAGTCAATGCATATGTTGACCTTTTTAGGTAATATGGATAAGTTGTTTCTAGCATCAATATGTCACAATTTATATCTCAATATGTTGCCAATATAGTGCAATTTACTATTTTTACAAGTTGGCATTCATTGCCAAAATGCTTCAAGCATCATTGTATGTAAGATGTCAAATTCTTAATTTTTGTATGCTAGATTGGTCTAGCTTAAAGTCCTATTTCTCTTGGTTTTTAGCTTCTGGTCAAAGAAGGAAAATTGTAGCTCTATGTCTTATTGCACGCAGGGCAAAATTTCAGGTTATTCTGAGTTGTGTAGACCATGATATGGTCAATTTACTAAAGCTGGACAGATTGCACTTTTAGTGCAAAATTTGGTCAATTTTTAGCTCACTTTTGGTTCGGCAGTTTTTGTACCCGAAATTTTGCAAGCCATTTGACTTGGTTCTGGCCATTTTTGGGATTTGGTGTCTTCATAAGAATTGTATATCTACGTCTAAACTAACCATGGTAAAAATTTCAAGTCAATTGGACCTGTTTTGAGTGAGTTATGCTCATCCCAAGGACTACTGTTCATATGGTCAAAAATCTGGGTTGTAAGGTTGCTAATCCGGATTTGGTCATTTTCAAGGTCAGTTTCTAGGCAGAATTTTGGCAACATTTCTACACGAAAGTTGGCCTATTTGGTGTCTAGTTTCACCCCCCATTGGCGTCATACCAATTGGGTTCACAGTTTGGAACTTATAGCCTAATTTAGGTACTACCTTCAATACACAACCTGCACAAAGCACATACACTTCCAATTTGATGTTCCTTCTCCTCCTCATTACTTCAATATTCAATCAATAACACTTCCATATATATATTGGACACAATTCTAGCAACAATTTTGGGCAGAATCTTCAAGTGCTTAATGCACACAATTCACCATTAAGCTCAACATTCACTTCCACCAAAATTCAACATATTTCAATGTCAATATTACACATACACTTCAACATAATCATACTTCAATATCACTTACACTTGCTGCCCATAATTTAACATTAGCATATTTCATTAATAACTACATGTTCACCCACAAATTCATGCTATTAGGGGCTGCCAAACATGGCAGTTTGCTCAAGGCATCAAGGTTCCATTTCACACCCTTAATTCAAACACTACATGCACATACTTAGATACAAACTTACTACAACTTTCATTTGAATTAATCAACCTTCATTTCCATTCATTAGAAGTAAAAATAACTCAAGCTCAACAAAGGTTCATGGTTGCCAAAAATGGACAAGTCCATTTCTCACTATTTCTTTCATTTCTCTTCACCAAAATACTCACCTCAACCTAAACACAAGGTTTACTAAAGCAAGGGAGAGGTTTTGGACACTTACCACTTTTGAAGCTTATCAAAACTTTACCAAATCTTGCTTTTCTTGTTGCCAATATCTTCCCCAAGGTGAGTATGCAAGCTTTAATGAAGGAAAGAAGTGGAAAGGATGGCTAGAACATGCTTGCATGGAGGTAGAGCAAGGTGCGGCAATGGAGTTCTTCCATAGTGGAAATTCGGCTGGTTTGTGGAAGGTTGAAGATGAAGTGGTTTCTGCCCACTAATGGCTTAGATAAATGTCCCAAGGCTTGAGTTAGTGGAGCACTAACTCTAAATTAATTGTTTAATTAGTTAAACTTTCATTATTTGCACCTTTAGCTCAATTCTTTCACTATTTACATAATGTATCACCATTAAATTTTTCATGACATTTATAAAGTGTAATATCATTTATTTTTAATGGACATTGAGGTCAAAAGGCAACACTAGGTGTTAAATGACCAAAATACCCCACTTCGGATTATATTCCCGATTTTTCGGTAACACCGATTTTTGTCTGTTTCTCGATTTTTCATTTTTCTTTGTACTAATTTACTAATTTTTCTTTGATATTTCTAGTATCAATTACATTTCAATAAACCTTTATTTATGCCTCAAAATTAGATTCAGAGGGTTCCCCGCAGTCCTGGGGTCGGCAACAGCCTTTCCAGTGCAGTCACCCATCGCTGCGGTGTCGGCTCGTTTAACTTAGCTTCATTTTCTCTCTTTCATTTTTATTTGATTTTTCTTGTATTTTCTTTTTATTTATTTCATCATTATATGTCTGTTCACCATCACCGAAGTGTAGTTCCAGACATCCTGACTTGTCTGGACTGTTATTTGACCACTGGAGTAATAGAACGTATAGAACATGTGCAATGGGGATGTTACAATACCAATTGGACTTGTAAATTTTCATTTTTTGTCCCTCAGAGAGACCTTGGTTATGCTGCTAGCAGCATTACCACAGTCAACCCGAATTTGGTTTGGGTTCAAACACTTCTAACCCATTTTATTTGGTCATAATTGACTATTTCTCCCTTTAAACTAGGTCCAAGATATCATTTACCAATTTTTCACATTTTTGGTCTCTAAACCCTAAGTGTTCAAACCCTAATTCACTAATTCTTGCATTTAACGAATTCCATGCCTTTAACCATAGTCATTCAACTAATTAAGGTTCGTATACCCATTCAAATAAATCAAACCATGCAAATCACCTTCCCCATCATGCTGGCCGAAATTTCAGTTTGGTCCTTCACAATTTATTTCATTTCATTTCTTTAACTTCTAAGTTATTTTAAGCTATAAACATAACTAAAAATTCTCAAATTTTCAACTTAGGGTGCTTACCTCCACTTGGATTTGAATTCTCTAATTTCCTTCCTCTTTTCTTCTTTGTTTGGTGATCAAGCTTCTTCTCAAGTGACTAAAATAAGTTTTTATGGGAGAATTTGGGGTAAGGTAGGGTCAAATGGGTGTTTAAAAGCTTGTATTCAAGCTTTCATGGAGGAGTCAATAGTGGAGTTTGGAGAGCCATGGCTGCCAATTTCTTTGAGGTAGGAGAAAGGTTATATATTTTTTTTTGTTTTTATGCATTTTAAGTCTTACTTTATGTATTTGAATGGGTCAAAAATTGTGGGAATTAAAATAATTAATTTTGACATCATTTTGATGTCATAAAGTGATGTAATTAGCTTTTTCTTTTCTTTTCCTTTTTTTTTCTATTAGTTCTTTAATTTAATTCCCGACTCCGAAATTTTCTTTTCTCCGATTTTATTTGTGATTAGGTCGAGTCACTCTGGTCAATTGACCAAATTACCCCTCGCCGGTTCATCCCAGTTTGCAAATAATTCAATATTTCTTTCGGCACCCTTACCTAATTATTTAACTGGCTTAACAGTTCTTTTTCGTAATTTTCTCTTTTTCACTATGTTCGTAAGGGTCCTAAGGACCGCAGCGTCACATTTTATGGTTTGAAATTTGAGTTTAAATCGACTTCGCAGTCATTCCCAAGAAGGTCACCCATCACTGTGACTCTCGGCTCGTTTAACTTCTTATGTTCTGTTTTTCTTGTTTATACTTAACTAATTGAACATTACTAATTATTTGTATTTATGGCTTTTCTAGTTGTCTTAAGTATGGTTCTAATCCCCTTAATTGTTCGGATTGACACCGGTCACTAGAACAGTGAAATATACCAGGCTATACAAATAGGGGTGTTACACTATTAGCAATAGCTGCATACTATGATTATGAGATTTGGCAGATGGATGTTAAAACAGCTTTTCTCAATGGATACATTGAAGAAAATATTTTCATGGAACAACTTAGGGGTTTTGAATCCCAAGATAATTCCAAGGTACGCAAGCTAAAGCGATCCATTTATGAGTTGAAACAAGCTTCGAGGAGTTGGAACATTCGTTTTGATGAAGCCATTAAGTCATTTGGTTTTATAAAAAATGTGAATAAACCATGTGTATATAAGATAATTAGTGATAGTGCTATCACTTTCCTTGTCTTATATGTGGATGATATTCTGTTGATAGGTAATGACATAGGTATGTTGACAACTGTAAAGGTATGGTTGTTAAATACATTCTCCATGAAAGACTTAGGGGAGGTAATCTATATTCTTGGAATTCGTGTCTGTAGAGATAAAGAGAAAAGAATAATTGGTTTATCCCAAAGTCTATACTTGGAAAAGGTGTTAAACAGGTTTAACATGCTTGATTCCAAGAGAGGATTGCTACCAGTGAGACATGGCATCCACCTTTCTAAAGAGATGTCTCCAAAGACACCTGAAGAAAGAGATAAATGGCCAAGATTCCATATGCTTCGGCTATTGAAAGTTTGATGTATGCAATGATGTGTACTAGGCCGTATATCGCACATGCTATTAGTTTGACTAGCAGGTTTCAATCTAATCCAGGTTTGGAGTACTGGATAGCTGTCAAGAATATCCTTAAGTACTTGAGAAAAACTAAGTATTTATTCTTAATTTATGGAGGTGGTGACTTACAATTGGATGGTCATACTGATTCTGATTTCCAATCAGATATCGATGATAGAAAGTTTACCTCTGAGTTTGTGTTCATTTGTAATGGAGGTGCAGTCAGTTAGAAGAGTTCCAAATAGAGCACGACTACTGATTCCACTACAGAAGCTGAGTACACATCTAAGATAACTAGATAATCCCTGAACACAAATAATTAGTAATTTTCAATTCGTTAAGTATAAATAAGGAAAACAAAATATAAGAAGTTAAATGAGCTGAGAGTCACAGCGATGGGTGACCTTATCGGGAAGGACTGCAAAGTTGATTTAACCTTAAATTTCGAACCGTAAAATGTGACGCCGCGGTCTTTAGGACTATTGCGAACACAGTGGTAAAAAGAGAAAATCACAAAAAAAATTTGTTAAGCAGGTCAAATAATTAGGTTAGGGATCTAGAAGAAATATTTAATTATTTGCAAACCGGGTCGAACCGGCAAGGGGCAATTTGGTCAATTGACTACTATAGCTGACTCCTAACCTAACTGTCCAATAAAATCGGAGAAAAGAAAATTTCGGGATCAAAAATTAAATTAAAGAACTAAAGAAAAATAAATGAAAAAAAAAGAAAGAAAAAGAAAAAGTTGATAAAGTTTATTACATCATGCATGACATCATGCATGATGCAATAAACTTAATAATTAAAAATTTGAAATTATTGGATAATTGTGAATTAATTTAGATTAAAGACACATAAAAGAAAAGAAAAAAAAACTATTCTTCTTCTTTTCTGTGACCTTCTCCCTTCTCTCTCTCTCACAAAAACTCCATTAGAGCACTAACCCAAGCTCCATAAACCCTAAATCCCACCATAGAAATTCTACTTTCCATTATTAAATTTTGTATTTAGACCTTGATAAGGAGCTTCACAACAAAAAGAAAAAGAAAGGAAGAAGTTTTGAAGAGGTGAAAAATTCTGCTCACTTAAGTTTAGTGTTCTTTCTTCATTCTCTCTTTGAATTTATGTTTAAGTAGCTAAGTTACACTTGAAATTAACAAATAAGTGAATTAAATCAAGTATGGGGACTACCCACATGAATTTGGCCAGTAGTAGTTTAGGGTTGAAATGGGTGATTTTGATGCAAATAATGAAGTAGTTAAGTTCGAATGAGTGTATAAATACTAAATATGCATTTAGAATTTAACAAATGAGCTAAACATGGAAGTTAGGGATTTGGACCTAGGGTTTGAGAGATAAAATTTTGAGAATTGATCAAATGATGTGTTTGACCTTGTTTGAGTTGAAAAATGGTCATGTATGACCAATTGTGGTGTGTTGGTAGTGTTGGAACCAAATTGAAATTCAGATTGGTTATGGACATTCTGCAAGCAGCATGCCAAGGTCCCTTTTAGAGACCAAAACTGAAAATTTACTAATCCAATTGATGTGAGGCTAATTGGGAATGAAACTAGACACAAAATGCCACATTTTTCATTTAGGAATCATGCTCAGAAAGTGACCATAGCATAGTGAACAAATTGGCCAAATCCGGAATTGGGTATTCTGCCCTGTGCAAAAATGACTAAATAAATAGTGTTTGTTCATTTGGCCATAACTTGGTCTATTAAGGTCTAAATGACCTGAAATTTTACCAATAGAAAGCTGAGACATAGCACTACAACTTTTATGAAGAGTATAAACCCAAATTATGCCCTTAACCAAGTCATTTAGCCACCCAAATTTAGTAACCTAAAACTGCCAGAACCAGGTTTGGTGCCCAGAAAATCTGGGTTAGACTAATCCGGCGGCCATGTTCAAATGGCTATAACTTGAGCTACAAAACTCCAAATGGAGTGTTTCAAAAAGGGAAATAAAGTTAAGACAATAAGGAACAACTTCTATGAAGAAAACTTAGCCAAATTCTAACAGCAACATAACCAATGGAACAGTGCAAAACAGGACACCAAAACTGAAAATTTGAAATTTGTGCCTAAAAGACTTAAGATTGGAGAAAATGACCAAAACCAATAAGTTAGGTAACTAAAATGTGGTATGTGGGTATAATTGGATTTTCCATACCTATTAAGTATAAGAAAGTCAATATTTTAACTTGAATAGTACCATAAATAGTAACATCAACATGAAAATTTTCAAGAATATAAGTTTAAGCATATTGGAGCTAGAATTGACACATATATAAATTAATTATTGGAATTATTGTGAGGCAAAGATACTGAGACACTATAAATTTCATGTTTTAGCTGAAAAAGACCTGGAAGATCTAAGAGACTGAGTCAAGGCCTAGAGGCGACTCACTCAAGTTTGTGCACAATAAATCTTATTTAATCATTTTCTTATTACCGATTTGATTGGGTATGATTTATGAAAATTTGGTGTTAATCATGAATTGTGTTGCCACTTTGTGAATGAAACTATGACTTTGGAAATTTATTGGATTTCTCATGAATTATTTGAATAAAATGTTTGAAATTGATTTCTGATTCACACTTAGCATGATAGTGCCTTATTATTCCTCTTCCATTTATGGGGTTGAGATCGATTATTTTCCTCCCTCTCTGGTTTACCAGTTGAGGTTGTAGTTCGGATGAGTACTCATTAGCTAGCTAGCTACCTCCCTCATTGATTTCGATTAGTGGGGTTATAGATTACTTTGTTGTGGTGTACAATGCGGCATTGATCGAAAATTTTGTGTCATGGCTTAAGTTGTGTATGAATTGGCAACACTGTGTTTATTAAATTATTTGACCAAAATTGTGCTATAATGAGTTTTGATAATTTGTGAAATATTTAAATTGTGATTTATCAATGAATGTTATATGTACTGCATTTCAAATTTTTATTGCGCACCACTGAGTATTTTTATGCTCAGCGATAGTTTATTTTGCTATCGCAGATAAGGGCAAGGAGAAATCAACAGGTTGAGGTGCTGAATTGACAAGGACTTCACTGATCTTTTTGTCCGAGTATTGGTTTATACCCTTGTAGTTATTTAATGTAAATATTGTAATGTCATATGTATTAATGTAAAGTTGAGCAGTTGTACAGCTGTCGCAAGGTGTTTTGCGGTCGCCTAGACAAACACTCACCGAAGTGGGAAAGAGTGAGGAGTCGCCACTTTAATTTTGAGGGAAATTAAAGAAAACCATTTGTGAAAATAAATTAAAATGAAACCACTTCAAAAAAAGAGATTCTAGGTTCGGGGTCCGTAAACGGGTGGGGAAGGTGTTAGGCACCCCACCTCGTCCCTCAATGAGGGTGAGCAGATTTAACTTTACGCTCTTTATAAATTAAAATTGATAGTTAGGGGAGTTCGAATGGAGATGTTAATCCTTTTGATAAAAGGAAATATTTAATTTTTCACTAATTCGGGTTACTCAGATACATAAATAAATGAGACGACCCTTAGTGAGTTGGTGTTGCGTATCAGTTTTGTTTAGGGGGTTACTTTGCGTATTGGGCTGTCTTAGTTTGAATTTGAGAAAATCCGGGTAAATGCTTTTCCGATCTCTGGGGATACTCTATTTAAAGTTTGAATGATGGATCTCAGATAAGAACTCTCCTCCAATCTCCGCATATTCATTAAGATTTTGGTTGAGAATCGGATAAGAACTCTCCTCTGATCTCTTTAAATGATTATTAAAAGTTTTGATTGAAGATCGGATAAGAACTCTTCTCCGATCTCTTTTACTATTTATTAAAAATTTTGGTTGATAATCGGATAAGAACTCTCCTCCGATCTCTTTTAATATTCATTAAAAATTTGGTTGAGAATCGGATAAGAACTCTCCTCCGATCTCTTTTAATATTTATTAAAAATTTTGATTAAAGATCGGATAAGAACTCTCCTCCGATCTCTTTTCGTTTAAGTGGGGGTCAGGTAAGAACTCTTTCCCAACCTCATGAAATTTAGTTGTGATCATATATCGTAAAGACCTTAGACTAGAGGCTCTGACATCCGAAGACGCTGAGAGCCCGAACAGGGCTTATCTTGATCTGTTAGTATCTCACAACTATGTAGGGGATACAGACTAAATTTCTTTTCCGATCTCCTATGTGATTACCTTTCTAATACCTTTTAACAGGCAACATCCGATCCCTTCCGCTTACTAGTCTGGGATCCGATCTTACCTCAGTCCCCCACTATGCCAGGCTATCTCCAGAATGTGTTTAGTGGTTCGACTTCATAATTTTTCCTCTGATTTATTATCCAAACTTTAATTATTTTAAGAAAATTCTCATGTTAAGATATGGCTACCAACGTTTTACCACCTGTACGTTACTCAAAAACAAAATACCCTCGTTCAAAGGTAATAGAGGCTTAAGAAAAAGGTAAATGACATGTACGGATGAAAAAAGAGGAAACTCCGGAATATAACCACCCTCGTGGGGCTTTTAACATAACATAAATTTAACGAAAATTACGAGCATGAAAACAAAGAAAATACATAAAATAAAGACGAACACTTGATAAAAGCAGCGGTATAGACATTTACCTACAGGGAATCGATTCTATAGAACTAACTATGGAGTCACAAAATATAGTAGAGCCATGCGCTGCTAGCCTGGGGACTAATATTCGCCTTGGAATGAAGAGTATCAAGTTAAAATGCAGTCAAAGTGAAATGATAAAAACCGAGTTTGAATGAGGTTGAGCTTGGAAAATGAAAGTGGAAATGAAGGCAGAACTGAAACTAAGAAAGGGTATCACAAAGTAATGAACGAACTGAAAAATGGAGAGTTTCAGTATTCAATACTTCTTCAAAGAAAATACTTTAGAAAATTGATTTCTGAAGTTTTTCGTATTTTTGAGAGTTTTAAAAACAGCAGAGGCGCAAAACTGAATTAAGTTTCAGAGCCTTTCCACTATAATCACCACCCTTTTCTTTATTTTTTCCTCCTTTTTTCAACAGTTTTCATGCAGGTATTTATAGGGACCGGGTGCTCACAATGAAGGGTCAGGATTTTCTTTGAGGGAGATGGAAGGTTTGGATTTTAAAGGACATGATTTGATGCTTAGGAATTAAAGAGAATCAGAATGAATGGCTGAGATCCTTTTCAGCATATTTGTCCTTTCTCTTTTTCTAATCTGACGGCTCAAAATTTTCTTGTCAAGGGTGATCCGAGGGCTGGGAATAAAAAGCATCGGTCTTGTCGCCTTTTTTTTTTTTTTTATCCAAGGGCTCTGAGCTTGTCCTTACAATTAAGATCAATGGTGGAGATTGAGATGTACAGGACTGTCATGACATACTCTGGCACCTGTCAGTAATGTGGGCGATTCTGTAAATGAGGCGTGTGGTGGAGATTTGATCTCGTCTGCAACGCTTTAACTACCTCAATTCTGATTATGATGACAGTTATTGGAAGTTGTCTTATTCTCTTTGCTTTCCGATCTCCCCACCCTTCTGATCTTTCTAATATGATCTTTTTTCGATCTCTCATGTCGGGCCCACCTCTTCCGATCTTTCCTGCTCCATAGTCTTCTCCTTTGTCCGGGCTGGTTCAGTCAAAGCATTTATTCCTTCGATTTCCAAGGCATCCGCTTCGTTTTCTGCTAGCAATAAATGCTCATACCTTCTCTATATATATACCTTCAACGAGACATTCTTTTGCATTTCATTTTCTCCTCCCGCTTCTTACTTTCCTGTTCTAGCTGCTCCGGTAACAATCCTGGCCATGATAACTGCTTTTGATCTTTTTCCGGCTGTTCACCTTATTCACCGACTGAAAATTTTCGACCCTGGTGATCAGAAAATCACTATGGCTATATTTGATGACAGTGATAGAACCGGACTAATTTACCGATCCAGATCAAGAATATTGATTGCGTCAATCTCGAGTCGGTCGACCGATATAATCGGCGAAATGATTTCAGGTGAAAAGACTGCTAATTTCCCTCCTATTATTGGTAACTGCCCTTCGAAGTTCATTTGGCTTCTCACCACATTGGGTATCCCGACAGCGGCTCGGTTCGGAGCAATAACATTGACGATGACCTCTCTTATCCTCATGAGAGTCATGGTTCCCCCATCTGAGCTATACATCTATCAGATGTCGATGGCCGGTCTCCTAATCAAACACATCTTTTAATTCAGCCACGAGACTAGGCTTTGACATAGGCCTTTACTAGATAGGATGTACTGCCGATCTCTAGAGATCACCCAAATGATGTAATCTGACCTTTAATGTAATCCGTTCTCTTGAAATCACCCAAATGATGTAATCCGACCTTTTGTGTAATCCGATCTCTTGAGATCGCCCAAATGATGTAATCCGACCTTTTGAAAATGAGATCTTATTTTGATAATTATCATTTTATTATTATTGCATTAATTACTTTCCGATCTCTAATGTGCATATTCGATCCGATTCCTAACTGAACATCCCTTAACCGATCTATAATTCTGAACATCTACTTTAATTCACCAATCTTTAACTAACCGATCCCCCCTTATTTATTTAATGAGTTTCTGGAATGTTCTTGCGACGTGTCAGAAAAGCTGGCGAATTTTGTTAACCGATGCGTCGCTTGGGATACCATGAACATTGAATGCTCAGACGGGTATAAATAGGGGAAGGGACAGCTAGTTGCTCGTCATTTTCAGCACCTCACGAGCGATTCCAAAATTCTCTCGTTTTTTCAAGTTATTCCGACACCGATCACACTCCGGTAAGGGTTTTGATCTTTTCTTTAGTTAAATTTCTCTCTTTTCTTTGAAAATGAGCGGTGCCGAGGGTCAGAGAGTGACGAGCCCCCCTTCCGTTCATGTTTCATGGTCGTCTGATGAAGTTGAGGTGGTCAGACTAAGCGGGCGATCTGAACCTCCAACATCCTCCGTTCCATCTCGTGGTCAAGTGGGACCCTCGAGGCAAACGCATTCTTCAGGGAGAAAAAGCCTTCCTGTGGACGAGCTGCCATCAATCCTTCAAGAAACCGATCTGCAGTCGTTTAGCCAAGAATATAACCTTCGGCCTGATTCATACGAACTTATCAGATGCCATGGCGATCTCCGAGTTGATCACTTCTTCGAAGAAAATGATATGATCATGGTATATGAAGAGCAATTAAAAGCCGGGCTGCGATTCCCTCTTGATGACTTCTTCAAGGAAGTTCTGAAATTCTACCAAGTCTGCATAGCTCAAGTTCACCCGAACTCATGGCAGATCCTAGTAGCCTTCAGAGGTCTCTGCCGAGCTAAGGGACTCAGTCCTACAGCGAAGGTGTTCGCCGAGCTACATACACTGACTCGTCGAAAGGACGATGAATATTGGTTTTTTCAGGCAAAGCCGCATTGCGGGCTTTTTACCGATCGGCGTTCCTCACTGAAGAATTGGAAGAACTGCTTTTTTATTTTGAGGAGCAAGGTTCCGAGCGGTTTTGAGGGTTTCCTGCGTAGCTGGCTGCATCAGGGCCCATTACTTTCGAAGTGCATCACCCTGAATAAGGAAGAGGGCATAATGGTGATGGAGTTGAAAGATCAGGTGGCGACTCAAAAATTCTCCTATTTAGACGCGGTGACGGCCGAACTGCATCATTGGACAATGCAGTTGATTACCAGCGAAGAACGCGGGCTTCAGCTCTCTGACCTCGGCCTCGGTACTTTCTATATCTCTGACTTTTGGGCCTTAGCGAACTCACTGACTTATTCTTTGTGCAGGCATGGCAGGCAGCGAGGCTTCCAAAGAGAGCTGAAAGCGGAAGAGAGAGGTCTCCAGAAGGGTGCGGGAGATGAAACGCGCCGAGGCTTCTCAGACGCCTAGGCATGACTTAGTAGAGATGCAGGGAGGCTCATCCCGGCCCTCGGGGCCGCTGGTTCCTGAAATAGAAGTGGTTCGGTCTCCTACTCGTCAAGAAGAGCCACCACCACCCCCTCTAGTTGCTTCGAGTGCGGAAGGGGGTCCTTCCCAACCTACCTCGAGGACCCTCTCCCGTGGCGCTCAAGTACTGATCCATTCCCTAGAGAAGAACCAAACTGTTCGGGAGAATCCGAGTTTGGCTAAGGTCTTAGGGGCCTCCATCTGCCTTTGGGAGGATTGGGATAGACTAACCCAGAACAGTCTCAATGATATCCTGACCCAGACTATGAGCCTGAGTGTGGAGAGTTTGGTGAACCAACACATTGTCTGGGAGAAGGCTCACCGCTTGGGGCAGGAGATCGAGAAGGTGGGTCAGGAAGCCGCTTCCCTCCGATCCCAAGTTTCATCCTTCCAAAACTACATAGCTGAAATTAAGGGGCGGATGAAATTCTACGAGGATAAACTAGCCGAGCAAGCTCATGTTCTTGAAGAAGTTCCGAGCTGCTGATGTCGCTCGCCTCACTGAGGAACTCAAAGCAAAAGAAGAAGAGGCAGTGACAAGGGAGGCCGGCGCTTATGTGAATGCCCATGGGGATCTCTTGGCCGAGCTCAGGAAGTGTTATCCCGAGGAGGACTTTTCCTGGATGGTGGGCCTAGCTCCCCAAGACGAAGAGGATAGCGAGAAGGAGGCTGAAGGTGATAGAGGGTGTGAACAAAATGTAGAACAGGCTGGGGGTGATCATCCAGCCGAATGACTTGTATATATATTTTCAATTTGAAATGAAATGAAGTTCCTTTTTTTGTTCAATGACTGGATGAGATCGGAAAGTATCTGAGTTGCATAAGCGCCTGATTGTCTGAACATATTAGAATAACTTGAAAGCAGTTATTAATCTATGTATGAGAGATCGGCAAAACATTGTAAACATAAGATCAGCCTAAACCGAGAATGAACACTGAACAGAACTTTAGATTATTAAAATTGGAAAGCTGATCTGAACACTTAAGATCGAAAGCACCATTAAGCCGGATTAAAACTTTAACTTTATTGAACAACTATCTACAATATTTATGAAAGGGGAATCGGATGGCATGAAGACCTAATGTTAGTTCAATTTCGTTTGACAAGAGATCGGATGTGTGATTGACTAGCCAGGAAACTTGGTAATTGATTTGAGAGATCGGTAAGGATTTAAATGACGTGGAGACTTAGTACTGGTTCGATTCCTTTTGAAGAGGGATCGGAAATGTGATTAGTTGGCAAAGAGACTTAACTTTGGTTTGATCCCAAGGAAGAGAGATTAGAAATGAATTGAATGACAAGGAGGCTCGGTGCTGGGGGTCGATTTCAAGGTTTATTGATTTTGGGGATTGGCCAAAATATGGTGTCGACAGCTGCCCCTCTTTACATAATTTCTATTGAAGGGAAAAATTTTCCCGTGTAGGAATTATGTAAAGATTCAGACCCATATATTGGGCGATTGGGTATTGAAATGTTGAGACTCAAAATCAAGGTTAAGAAACTAAAACGAACTTAGGTCAGCGACCACAGGGTTGGTAACAGGAATTCAAATGCTGAAAAACTAAAATCAATCTAGATCAAAGAACCAGAAATTAAAAAAAAATTAAAATCAACTTGGATCAAGGAACCAGAGGTTGATGATAGAAATTTAAATGCTATAAAATTAAAATCAACTTAGATCAAGGAACCAGAGGTTGATAATAGAAATTTAGATGCGAGAAATTAAAAATCAACTTAGATCAAGGATCCAGAGGTTGATGACAGGAATTTAAATGCTGGAAATTAAAATCAACTTAGATCAAGGAACCAGAGGTTGATAACAGAAATTTAAATGTGAGAAATTAAAAAATCAACTTGGATCAAGGAACCAGAGGTTGATAACAGAAGTTTAAATGCGAGAAATTAAAAATCAACTTAGATCAAGAAACCAGAGGTTGATAACAGAAATTTAAATGTGAGAAATTAAAAAATCAACTTGGATCAAGGAACCAGAGGTTGATAACAGAAATTTAAATGCGAGAAATTAAAAATCAACTTAGATCAAGGAACCAGAGGTTGATAACAGAAATTTAAATGCGAGAAATTAAAAATCAACTTAGATCAAGGAACCAGAGGTTGATAACAGAAATTTAAATGCGAGAAAATTAAAAATCAACTTAGATCAAGGAACCAGAGGTTGATAATGGAAATTTAAATGCTGGAAAATTAAAATTAACTTAGATCAAGGAACCAGAGGTTGATAACGGAAATTTAAATGCTAGAAAATTAAAAATCTTGCAAAGCAAGTCTAACCTGACACAAAAAGTTCTTCCGCGACGAAGTGTACTTAACAAGGTCCCGAAGGTCAACGATTAATGGAGGACGAGTTACAAGACTTGTCCTACAACTTCTCTTTCCTTACTCACTTTCCTGGATGCCCCTTTTCTGTTTTCGACTTTCTTCTTGTTTTGTGGAAAGCGCCCTTGTCGGTTTTCACTTTCCCTTCCGTCCATTCAGCTAGAAGCGCCCTTCCGGGTTTTCACCTCTAGTTTTTTTTTTTTTTTTTTACCCATTCCCTGCAAGTTTCTTAGCAAAGTACGCGAGGTTATCAACATCCAAATCCTAATCTTATAATAAAATTTTAACAAATTAATAGCGCATAGAAAACAGCATCAGAGTATGAGTGTATAAGAAAGATAAAGCAAAAAAGATAAATTAAAATGCGAAGAAAATAGATCGAAGTGAAAGGATGACTTTATTATGGCTAAGGAATAAAAGGCATAGTTTCAAAGAAAAATAGGATACAAGGATAGATCTCACAAATTTCTTGTAGTTAACTCTGAAGTCCCTTAACTGTCATTATTTCAAGTATTCTACTAATGAGGATTCATGTCGCGATGATTTATTTTCCTTCCCTGGTCCTATATCTTCTTCCTTATTTCTTCATTTTCTGGTTCTAAGGGTGCCCTTTCGGGTTTTCACCCTTAGATTTTTCCCTTTTTTCTGTTTTTTTTTTTTTTTTTTTGCTCACTCTTTTAGGGTGCCCTTTCGGGTTTTCATCCCTCACTCATTTTACAGAAAGTGCCCTTTTGGGTTTCTTCTTCTTTCGCACATTTTGCTAGAGGCGCCCTTTCGGGTTTTCACCCCTACCCCCCCCCCTTTTTTTTTTGCTAGGCATAATATCTCCGGACAGTGTCGGCATTCACAGGTCTTGGGAATTCTTCACCATCCGTGCGGGACAAGATTAGGGCCCCACCAGAAAATGCCTTTTTAACCACATAGGGTCCCTCATATGTTGGTGTCCATTTACCTCGGGCATCATTTTGATTCAGAAGCACCTTTTTCAGGACTAGATCCCCGAGTTGAAATTCACATGGGCGAACGCCTTTGTTAAATGCCCTAGCCATTCTTCTTTGGTATAACTGCCCATGACATGCTGCCGCTAGCCTCTTTTCATCCAGCAAATTTAATTGGTCCAACCTTGACTAGATCCACTCTGACTCATCAATCCCTGATTCCTTCAGAATCCTTAGGGAAGGAATTTCCACTTCGATAGGCAGTACAGCTTCTATCTCGTAAACCAGCGAGTATGGGTTTGCCCTAGTTGATGTCCTTATGGAAGTCCGATATGCGTGAACGGCGTAGGGAAGCATATCATGCCAATCCCTATAGGTGACTGTCATTTTCCGGATTATCTTCTTGAGATTTTTATTTGCAGCTTCCACTGCTCCATTCATCTGGGGATGGTATGGTGAGGAGTTGAGATGTCGGATCTTGTATTGATCACATAACCTCTGGATCTTCGGACCATTCAAATTCTTGGCATTGTCAGTGACGATTTCACTGGGGAGGCCATGTCAGTAAATGATACTATTTCTGAGGAACTTGAGAAATTTGTTCTGCGTGATGTGGGCATATGATGTCGCTTCGACCCATTTAGAAAAATAGTCAATAGCTACCAAGATAAATCTATGTCCATTGGATGCCTTGGGGTTGATGGGACCAATCACGTCGATGCCCCACATTGCGAAAGGCCATGGTGAGACAAGGTTGAACAATTGGTGAGGTGGGACGTTTATCGGATCTGTGTAGATCTGGCATTTGTGACACTTCCGAAAGTATTCAATGAAATCCTTCTCCATAGTAGTCCAGAAGTATCCTCGTCGCAAGATTTGCTTAGCCATCATATGCCCATTAGCATGGGTAGCATAGTTCCCCTCATGAGTTTCGAAAAGGAACTTCTTTGCTTCATTTGCATACACGCATCTCAACAATTCGCCGTTTGAGCTCCTTTTGTATAGGATTTCTCCACTGGGGAAATATCCCAAAGCTAATCTCCGGATCATTCTTCTTTTGTTTCTACTTACCCCTGGAGGGAATTCTCTGGTTTTGATGTAGACTTAGATGTCATGATACCAAGGTTTACTATCTTTTTCTTCTTTGATCATAAAATAGTATGCTGGCTCACTCCTTGCTTTGATCTGTAATTCTTGAGTCGTCTGCCCTTCTTCTATCTGAGCCATGACAGCCAGGGTGGTTAAGGCATCTGCGAATTGGTTTTTGTCCCGACTGAGGTGAGTGAAAGAAATTTCTTCAAATTTCTTGATCAACTCCAGTAGGTATTTTTGATATGGGATTAACTTCGGATCCTTGGTTTGCCATTCACCCTTGACTTGATAGATGATCAAGGCTGAATCCCCATATACTTCCAACTTCCCAACTTTCATTTCAATGGCAGCCTATAAACCCAGCACACAGGCTTCATATTCTGTGACATTATTGGTACATTCAAACCTTAATTTGATGGCTATTGGGAAGTGTTTCCCGTCGGGCAATACCAGTACTGCCCCAATTCCATTACTAGACAAATTAATAGCTCCGTCGAAATACATTTCCCACACATCAGCTGGCTCTTTTTCTTCACTATCGACTTCATTAACATGCTCATCAAGGAATTCAAAATCCAAGGCTTCATAATCCTGGATTGGGTTTTCTGCTAGGAGATCAGTGATTACACTGCCTTTCACAGCTTTTCGGGTCATATAGACAATGTCATATTGAGAGAGTATGACTTGCCACTTGGCTATCCTTCCCGGCACAAATGGGCTTTCAAACACATACTTAATAGGATCCATCCTAGAGATGAGCCATGTCTTATGATTGAACATGTAGTGTTTAAGTCGATTTGTTGTCCAGGCTAATGCGCAATAAGTTTTCTCTAGGAAAGAGTACCTTGACTCACAATCATTGAACTTCTTACTCAAATAGTAGATGGCTCTTTCCTTTCGACCAGTGTTATCATGCTGCCCCAAAATACATCCCATTGAATTCTGTTGGACAGCCATGTATAGAATCAACGGTCTTCCCGCCACCAGAGGAACCAATACTGGTGGGTTTGACAGGTACTGCTTAATTCTCTCGAAAGCCTCTTGGCAAACTGAATCCCATTGAGCGGTGTTGTTCTTTTGGAGTAATCTAAAGATAGGCTCAGCCTTAGCAGTGAGGTTGGAAATAAACCTTGAAATGTAGTTCAGCTTTCCCAGGAAACTGCGCACCTCTCTTTCTATCTTTGGGGATGGCATCTCTTGAATAGCTCGAACTTTGTCTGGATCTACTTCTATTCCCTTCTCACTCACTATGAATCCCAACAACTTCCTAGATTTAGCTTCGAACACACATTTGGTAGGGTTCAATTTTAGCTGATACTTCCCGAGTCTCTCGAATACTTTTCTTAGCACCTGCACATGGCTTTCTCCTTCCCTGGATTTCATGATCATATCATCCACGTACATCTCCACTTTTTTGTGCATCATATTGTGGAATAATGTGACCATAGCACCTTGGTAGGTAGCGCCTGCATTCTTTAAGCCAAATGGCATGACCTGATAATAGAATACCCCCCACTAAGTGACAAAAGCTATTTTCTCCTTATCCTGTTCATCCATGAGGATTTGATTGTACCCGGATGCTCCATCGATACATGAACATCTGCCCAATCCTGTGGGATTGTCTACTAGCATGTCTATGTGCGGGAGAGGGAAATCATCTTTCAAGCTTGCTTTATTAAGATCTTTGTAATCAACGCACACCCTGACTCTCCCATCTTTCTTCATTACCGGAACAAAATTAGCTATCCATTGGGGATATTTCACTACTTCCAGAAACCCAGCATCATATTGCTTTTTGACTTCATCCCTAACTTTGAGCAGCGTGTCAGGGTTCATTCTTTTTAGTTTCTGCTTTACTGGGATCGTCCTGGGAATTAGGGGAATTTTGTGTGTCACTATGTGAGGGTCTAAGCCAGTCATATCATCATAGCTCCATGAAAATACGTCCAGGAATTCTTTGAGCAAGCTAACCATATCTTCAAATTCTCCACTCTCCACAACCTTAAGTTCACTTTTTATTTCTTCTGTGCCTAAATTCACGGTGTATGTTTCGTCCCCGCAAGGAACTAGGGAAGGTTCATATCTTTCATCCCTTTCTTCTACGAGTTCCCCCTCAGAATTACTTGAAGTAATGGCAGTTATGGGGATTTCAAAATTAATCGGAGGAATTTCTGAGTCTATTGAGTTATTAGGTGTTAATTGATGAATGGTCCTGAAGAAACGAAAGCGGAATATATGATAAGAATGGATTTCAAAAGGAAAGGAAAAGAGAATTGGATATAAAATGCGCTATTAATTCATTAATATTCATAAGAAAAGGGTCCATTTACAGTATTACACTTGCCACCATGGACAAAATGATCAAGTGTAGATAACCAAAGGTACTTTACTCGAAATTGAGTACAGGGATGTCCTCTACTATCCAGTTGTCTAGTTCTTGCTCTTCAGTTATTGGCGAGATTAGGGCTTCATACAAGGAATCGAGATGGATGACATCGACGGATGGTTCGTCGGGTGATTCTTCAGCTTCTCAATAACCGGCTTGGTGAAAACATCTATGATTCTCAGGACTACCTTCACTTTCCCGACTTTCTAATCAAACCTCTGATCCCGAAGCATACTTCTCATCCAGAATCGTCCATCTGTGAGAGCATCTTCCTCATAACCCAAGCCGTAACGGCCAATCTTCTGGATGGCTGGTATAGGTTCGACAATCCCTTGCAATGTGGCGCCTAACCCCTTACCCTTTTCATAACCACTCTTCAGCATCACCTTTGCTACCATAGCCGTAGCCCCTTCATCCCTCAGGATAGTTTCTTGCAACTCTAGAGCTTGAAAAGAGCTCTCCAATGATTCCTCAGCTGCTTCCACATAAGGAAGTGATTGCGGTTTGGTGACCAGCATGGCTTCCTCCCCTTTCACCGTGATGATTTTGCCGTCCATAATGTATTTGATCTTCTGGTGTAAAGTCGAAGGAACAGCATTTGCTGAATGGATCCAAGGCCTCCCTAGCAACATAGTGTATGCAAGTTCAATGTTCATCACTTGGAACGTGACATTGAAGGTGCATGCACTGATTTGGAGTGGCAAGTCAATGTCTCCCAATACCTCCCTCCTCGTGCCGTCAAAAGCTCTTACCACCATAGCACTTTGACGTATGTTTGACCGATCGACCGGTAGCCTAGCCAAAGTGGCATTAGGCAAGACGTTGAGTGCGGATCCATTGTCAATGAGGACCTTGGCAACTATGGAACCTTTACACTTTACTGTCACATACAGAGCCTTAGTGTGCTTTAGGCCTGCCGGGTCTATCTCTTCTTCTGAAAAAGTGACAAAGCTGGATGCCTGAATTTGTCCCACTATTTTCTCAAATTGTCCCGGTGTGATGTCGGGGTTTACGAAGGCCTGATCCAGAATTTTCTGCAAGGCTTGACGGTGCACCTCTGAGCTCAGAATCAGCGATAATAGTGAAATTCAAGCAAGTGTCTTTCTTAACTGTTCAATAGCGTCGTACTCATTTTGCTTCATTATTTGAAGCAACAGCTCCTCCTCTTCGTTTGATCCAGCAGGTTCTCTTCTCTCCACTTTCTCAACCTCCTCTTCTGTATTCTCTTGGGGCTCTCCCATATTTACTTTCCCTCTCTTCTTTTCTTTCTCTTCACCCCCGTAACATCTCCCGCTTTGGGTTATAAATTCAACCTCTTGCTCAAGTGGGGAGGATTTTGTGGTAGCGACGGGCTGGGGGTTTAATTGGGGAGTAGCATTACCAGAAGGTCCGGTGTAAGTAATCTTGAAATGCTCGTGAGGAGCGAAGCACGGTTTAGGAGGTATTAAAGGTGAGGCAAGGCTAGGCGTCGGTGTATTGCTTGATGCTCCTTGGGTAAAGACTTGGAAATTATAGTTCCAAGGTACGGCATGGGTGTTTGTGACAGGGAACTAAGGCGGGGTTTGGATGATTGTTACTGGTGGTGATGATACTGGGGCAGAGAAGGTCATTCTGTGATTAGAGGCATTTTGGCCAAATCGGGCTGCATTTATTCCACCCTCCATTTTCGACCTTGCTTGGCATTTTAAGACCTTAAGGGACAGTAGGTTCTGGACCTCTTGTTTGAACTCCTCACAATTTTGCAGCTCGTGGTCAGCTACTCCTACATGATAGGGGCATCCCGCACTATTTTCAGGCTCTAGTGTTTAAGGGTAGAGATAACCTTCCCTCACTGCCATTGAAAAAATTTCCTCAAAGTGAGGAATCAGTTGATTTATCTCTAAAGTTGACCCTTCTCCTTCTGAATCTATCATATTCACGCCACTGCCCGTACTGTGATTGGGCAATGGGTTTGAGGTGACATTAGGAACGGAGCCATTCCCTTCGATTTTTAACCATTCGTTTCTGATTAGGGCGTGTACTCTCCCTCTGAGTGCCTCATAATTATCAGTAGAATGCCCCTGTGCCCCTCCATGATACTCACACCGGGCACTGGCATCATACCACCTGGGGTATAGTGGCTGAATTGGGTCAAGGGGAATCGGCACTATTTGATTTATACCGATGAGGTATCGGTATATTTCGCTAAGTGGAATGGAAAAGGTGGATCAGAATTTCTTGGTGGTCTCGGGTTATTTTGAGGTGGTCTGGGTTGAGTAGGTTGAGGAGGTGGTCTGGGCTAGTAGTTTGTTGGTGGTGGATACTGTGGGCATGGGTGAGGATAATTTGGGAAAGGGGGTGGAATGCTTGCAATAGTTTGGCCATGAGGGGGAGGATATGGCTGGTAGTTATTTGGAGGTAATGAAGATTGGGTGTTCTGTCGGGTGATGGAATGCACATCACCCTCTTTCTTCTTGCCAAAACTGGCAGTTTTCTTTACAGGATTCTCAGTCAACTCTTGCAGTCGTCCCATCCTTAAGTTAGCTTCTATCCTCTCACCAGCTTGGATGATGTCCGAGAAGCTATTGGAAGTGTTTCCAATCATCAGATTAAAGTATGGAGCCTTCAATGTCTCGATGAATAGGGAGCAAAGCTCATTGTCAGTCACCGAAGGATATACTTCTGCGGCTTTCTCTCTCTATCTCTGGGCATATTCTTTGAAGCTTTCTCTTTCCCTCTGTATTAGGTTTTGGAGGTCTCTCCTTGTGGGGGCCACGTCACAGTTGAACTTGTATTGTTTCAAGAAAGCATCAGCCAAATCTTTCCAGGAGCGTAATTTGCTCCTGTCTAACAGAATACACCACCTCAAGGTTGCTCCGGAGAGACTCTCATGAAAGAAGTGAACCAAGAGTCTATCATCTTCTGTCAGGGCAGACATTTTGGCAATATAAGTGGCCAAGTGAATGCAGGGGTCTGAGTTCCGGGTGTATTTGTCGAAGTCTGGGACCTTGAACTTAGGCGGCACCACCACATCAGGCATCAATCTCAGTGACGCCACATCAACTGAACCATACATGTTCAGTCCCTCTATCGCTCTTAATCTCTCTTCTAGAGCGGACAGCTTCTCATTTTCTCTCGTCTTATTTTCCCCTCCTACTACATGAAATACTCTCCCAGTTAGGAAATGAGGGGCAGAATGAATCAGAGGGATCAGGATTGAAGGGTATGGCTCTGCATTTGGGACAGTTGGGTAATGGGAGAAAGGTGGATCATTATTCAGGGGAGTCGGATTGACGGTGATTGTCGGATCCGGGATAGGTGGCTGAAAAGTGAAAGAGGTTGAAGCATGATGAGAATCAACCGTTGTAGGAGGTAGGGGAAGTAGTGGTAAGTTAGGCTCTGAAGCAGGCTTATTATGGGACATCTCTCTCATTAGTCTCATGAGCTCTGAGACCTGGTCTTTCAACTCGGACACTTGTCCTTGTAGGTTCTAGACTTATTCCTAGTCTTCCATTAGCCTTCTTGTTTGTGACCTTGTTAAGTACACTCGTCTGGGTTGAACTGTGTGTCTGGTCAGGCTTGTTTTGTTTGAAGCAATGTTGATTTTCTGTAGGGAATAAAAAAAAACTTTTAGTGAATTTTGAATTTTGTTAAAAATTAAAAGGGTCCTGGTTTGGACAAAGGATACAGTGGCATCTGAGAGCCAAGAATGAAATTTGCAGAAGAATAATTGCATCAATTTTATCATGGCATCTTTTGATAGTCCAACGGTGAATGACTGGATTGAATGCGCATCCATGATACCTGTCCATATGGCACATCCAATTTTTCGCATAACCCTAGCGAGGGGGTTCCTACGGGAGTCATACTATTCATTCACAATTTTGCTAAACAATGGCCCAAAAGTTGTTCCATTAATTGAATAATTCGTACATGGCATTCTTTACATTGGTCTAGGCTCAGGGAGGTTCTTTATAATGTAATGACATTTCCTGAGATATTCATAAAGCCTTTCTTCTTGTCTGGCGGGGTTGAATATCCTCAGGGCATACTCGGATTCAGGTAATAGTTCTTGTTTCCCTTGTGCTATCATTCTCTCCAGCTGGTCAACATTTTCGTTTAGCTCTTGATAGAGAGTGGCTTGTCTTTCTTTTTCCTTCCTTTCTTTAGCACATTTTCTCATGATATCATCGATAAGCTGTGCTTGCCCCTTCAGTTCAAGCTTTTTCTTTTTGCTTTCTTATTTATATTCCTCCATGAGTATCTCCTGGTATTTTATTTTCTCTTGAAGCTTGCCATTCTGTACTTCTGCTTCTTTTATTGTAGCTTGAAGAGAGCTCTTTTCCCTTTCCCATCGTGTTTCTTGCTCTTTAAACCCTATCTTTTCGGTCCTTGCGTCTTCCCTGAGCCTTCTTACTTTTCTTTTGAGGATCTGCTGTTGGTCCTCTAACTGTTTTATTTGTTCTTGTAATTGCGAGTTTTCGGTATTCGCCTTTTGTAGAGAGTCAGCCAAATGAGCACTAACTTCTTCTGAAAGGATGTTATGACGGGGGTCACTGCCTTTGAATTTGGTTAGATCTGCAGTTAAGTGTCCTTGATCCTTACTAGCCCTCCATTTAAGGTAATCGCCCGTGACACTCGGACCTTTAGGTGACCTTTCCATCATAGTGATGTTTTCCCAGGATTTACGAGCTACTTTCAATTCTTCTTCATTATCGAGCTCATGATAGAAATGACCTTGGTGGTATTCTTCAATACTGATTGCAGACTGGGTTGAACCGAACTGTCTCATTACTAATGCTGGGATGTAATTTGTGTGTCCGGTCACTCCAATTAGAGACACTGAACAATTACTCCCTGTGCTAAACAAAATGGGTTGACCCGACGTCCACAATTTCTTCCAACAGTAGTCATGGCTGTTGAAACTCAGAATCTATTCTCGCCACTGCAGCTCATCCTTTGGGCTGATTACTAATCTGGTCATCTTTTCGATAAGAGGTTGGTCAAGATACCAGGTTAACCTCTTTGTCTCTATAGGGCACATGTGACTGATGATCCAGAGGTGCAACAATTAAGAACAATACTTGATGGACCCCTTGCCTTGTTGTCAACAGTAAGTAAGGGTTAATAAAGTCTCTACAAGAATTACCGATATTGGGTTAACCTTCTGCTTTTCTACTGCCCAGAATATCTCCACAATGCTGTAGGTTATAATTCCTAGAGGCCCAGGGAACAATATCAAGCCATAGATCCCCAAAGCAAGTGCTAATGAAGCTTGCTCCCATTGTTCATTATGGATGTATTGATCTAACCACTTCTTGAGGTAAGTCCAATACTACCCATGCGTGTTTCCTTTGACCGTTTCTCTAGCCTTTACTTCTTTCGGTGGAATTCCCAACATATGTGCGAACCATTTCCAGGTCTGCCTATGCTCAAGGTGTAGGTATATCCGATTCTACACCACATAAGGAATTTCTAGCAATGCCTGATATTCTTCCATAGTGGGGGTAGTGTCGATATCGTTGAAGGAGAATACCCCATACTTGGGATTCCAAACCGACAGCATGGCTTTTAATACTGGGACTTGAACTTTGACTCGTATCAAGGTCGCAATCCTTCAATATTTTTTCCCAAATTGTGCCTTAACGTGGTTGGGAAGCAAATTCCAACTACTGGATAAACCTTCGAGGCAGGTGCTTTTAACTTCGACTTTGCTCAGATCCAACAGGGGTAACAAGTTGGCATCTGCCTTGATGGCATCACTTCATGGAGGTACTGAAGCCTGAGGCGATTTGGACCATGGTTTAGCATGCTGTTCTAGTCTAGGAATTTCTTCTGCTGACTGACTCGAGGATGCCATGTTAAAATGATGCTTATTCTTTTACAGACCTTAATTCGGTGATGCCTACAGGAAAATTTGTTAGCAGGACGAATTTAGGTAATTTTAAATTATACTGTTGGCAGGGTAACACCTATACATTTATCAAAGTAGGAAAGTGTGTAGGTCCTACTAACAGTATGATCCAAGATTACCCTTAAAAATAAGAACATAAGAAAACACAAACAGAATAGGGCGAGAGTAAGTATGTCCCTTTTTGTCCTAAAATAAGGAGAGTCCTGGTGCCGGATAGGTGCTACCTAATTGGATAGTTCTATCTTATGAGGTAGTTTGCTACGGCTTCCAGCTATTGTGATAGTTTAGCTCAAGGTCTAAATTTCTAAAAGCCACAGGTTCCCAAATTGCCCCATCAGAAGTAGAGCCCCATTCTACCACTATGATACTAACGGGAGAGTTCCACGGGTATCACAGTAAATAGAACGAGTTTCAATCTGAGCAGAAGCCTTCACGGATACTAACGGGGTAGAACCCACGGGTACCACTACATGACTCCCTCCTATTTTCCTAGAGGATGAGAAAGCCCGGGTATAGGGCTGAAGTGTGTGAGGACTTTGTGTGAGTGTTCAGTGTGTGAAGGGACACCTTTACCTCTTCCCAATATGGGGAAGTTTTTTTCTTTTGTTTTTTTTTGACGAAGAGTGCTGTAGGAGATAAGACAATCAAGACAAGAAAAACAATTAGCAAAAATAACAATAATTAACATATGGAATTTTATGAATTAAGCCCACCTAACTATGGTTTGAGCAAAAAATTAAATCTGCCTTTGGACCTCTGAACCGGGGTTAAGGTGGAAAGGTAGTCCCCAGCGGAGTCACCAAGCTGTCGCAATGTGTTTTGCAGTCGCCTAGACAAACACTCACCGAAGTGGGAAAGAGTGACGAGTCGCCACTTTAATTTTGAGGGAAATTAAAGAAAACCATTTGTGAAAATAAATTAAAATGAAACCACTTCAAAAACAGAGATTCTAGGTTCGAGGTCCATAAACGGGTGGGGAAGGTGTTAGGCACCCCACCTCGTCCCTCAATGAGGGTGAGCAGATTTAACTTTACGCTCTTTATAAATTAAAATCGATAGTTAGGGGAGTTCGAATGGAGATGTTAATCCTTTTGATAAAAGGTAATATTTGATTTTTCACTAATTCGGGTTACTCAGATACATAAATAAATGAGACGACCCTTAGTGAGTTGGTGTTGTGTATCAGTTTTGCTTAGGCGGTTACTTTGCGTATTGGGCTGTCTTAGTTTGAATTTGAGAAAATCTGGGTAAAGGCTTTTCCAATCTCTGGGGATACTCTATTTAAAGTTTGAATGATGGATCTCGGATAAGAACTCTCCTCCGATCTCCACATATTCAGTAAGATTTTGGTTGAGAATCGAATAAGAACTCTCCTCCGATCTCTTTAAATGATTATTAAAAGTTTTGATTGAAGATTGGATAAGAATTCTCCTCTAATTTATTTATTAAAATTTTTAATTGAGAATCGGATAAGAACTCTCCTCCGATCTCTTTTACTATTTATTAAAAATTTTGGTTGAGAATCGGATAAGAACTTTGCTCCGATCTCTTTTAATATTTATTAAAAATTTTGATTGAAGATCAGATAAGAACTCTCCTCCTATCTCTTTTCGTTTAAGTGGGGGTCGGGTAAGAACTCTTTCCCGACCTCCTGAAATTTAGTTGCGATCATATATGGTAAAGACCTTAGACTAGAGGCTCTGACATCCGAAGACGCTGAGAGCACGAAAAGGGCTTCTATTGATCCGTTAGTATCTCACAACTATGTAGGGGATACAAACTAAATTTCTTTTCCGATCTCCTATGTGATTATCTTTCCAATACCTTTTAACAGGCAACATCCGATCTCTTCCGCTTACTAGTCTGAGATCCGATCTTACCTCAGTCCCCCACAATGCCAGGCTATCTCCAGAACGTGTTTAGTGGTTTGACTTCATAATTTTTACTCCGATTTATTATCCCAACTTTAATTATTTTAAGAAAATTCTCATGTTAAGATATGGCTACCAACATTTTACCAAACTACCTATACGTTACTTGGAAACAAAATACCCTCATTCGAAGGTAATAGAGGCTTAAGAAAAAGGTAAATGACATGTACGGATGAAAAAAGAGGAAACTCCGGAATACAACCACCCTCGTGGGCTTTTTAACATAACATAAATTTAACAAAAATTACAAGCATGAAAATAAAGAAAATACATAAAATAAAGACGAACACTTGATAAAGCAGCGGTATAGACACTTACCTGCAGGGAATCGATTCTATAGAACTAACTATGGAGTCACAAAATATAGTAGAGCCGTGCGCTGCTAGCCTGGGGACTAATGTTCGCCTTGGAATGAAGAGTACCAAGTTAAAATGCAGTCAAACCGAAATGACAACAACCGAGTTTGAATGAGGTTGAGCTTGGAAAATGAAAGTGGAAATGAAGGCAGAACTGAAACTAAGAGAGGGTATCACAAAGTAATGAACGAACTGAAAATGGAGAGTTTCAGTATTCAATACTTCTTCAAAGAAAATACTTTAGAAAACTGGTTTATGAAGTTTTTCCTATTTTTGAGAGTTTTAAAAACAGCAGAGTAGCAAAACTGAATTAAGTGTCAGAGCCTTTCCACTATAGTCACCACCTTTTTCTTCGTTTTCTCCTCCTTTTTTCAACAGTTTTCATGTAGGTATTTATAGGGACCGGGTGCTCCCAATGAAGGGTCAGGATTTTCTTTGAGGGAGATGGAAGGTTTGGATTTTAAAGGACATGATCTGATGCTTGGGAATTAAAGAGAATCAGAATGAACGGCTGAGATCCTTTTCAGCATATTTGTCCTTTCTCTTTTTCTAATCTGACGGCTCAAAATTTTCATGTCAAGGGCGATCCGAGGGCTGGGAATAAAAAGCGCCAGTCTTGTCACCTTCTTCTTTGATCCAAGGGCTCTAACCTTGTCCTTATAAGTAAGATCAACAGTGGAGATTGAGATGTATAGAACTGTCATGACATACTCTGGCACCTGTCAGTAATGTGGGTGATTCTGCAAATGAGGCGTGCGGTGGAGATTTGATCTCGTCTGCAACGCTTTAACTACTTCGGCTCTAATTATGACGACAGTTATTGGAAGTTGTCTTATTCTCTTTGCTTTCCGATCTCCCCTCCCTTCCAATCTTTCTAATATGATCCTTTTCCGATCTCTCACACCGGGCCCACCTCTCTCGATCTTTCCTGCTCCATAGTCTTCTCCTTTGTCCGGGCTAGTTCAGTCAAAGCATTTATTCCTTTGGTTTCCAAGGCATCCGCTTCGTTTTCTGTGAGCAATAAATGCTCATACCTTCTCTATATATATACCTTCAACGAGACATTCTTCTGCATTTCATTTTCTCCTCCCGCTTCTTACTTTCCTGTTTTAGCTGCTCCGGCAACAATCCCGGCCATGATAGCTGCTTTTGATCTTTTTTCGGTTGTTCACCTTGTTCACTGACTGAAAATTTTTGACTCCGGTGATCAGAAAATCACTATGGTCATATTTGATGACAGTGATAGAACCGAACTAATTTACCTATCCAGATCGAGAATATTGATCGTGTCAATCTAGAGTCAGTCGACCGATATAATCAGCGAACTGATTTTGGGCGAGAAGACTGCTAATTTCCATCCTATTATTGGTGACTGCCCTTTGAAGTTCATTTGGCTTCTCACCACATTGGGTATCCCGACAGCGGCTTGGTTCGGAGCGATAACATTGACGATGACCTCTCTTATCCTCATGAGAGTCATAGTCCCCCCATCTGAGCTGTACATCTATCCGATGTCGATGGCTAGTCTCCTGATCAAACACATCTTTTGATTCAGCCACGAGACTAGGCTTTGACATAAGCCTTTACTAGATAGGATGTACTGCCGATCTCCAGAGATCGCCTAAATGATGTAATCTGATCTTTAATGTAATATGATCTCTTGAGATCGCCCAAATGATGTAATCCGACCTTTTGTGTAATTCGATCTCTTGAGGTCGCCCAAATGATGTAATATGACCTTTTGAAAATGAGATCTTATTTTGATAATTATCATTTTATTATTATTGCATTAATTACTTTCCGATCTCTAATGTGCATATCCAATCCGATTCCTAACTGAACATCCCTTAACCGATCTATAATTCTGAACATCTACTTTAATTCGCCGATCTTTAACTAGCCGATCCCCCCTTATTTATTTAATGAGTTTTTGGAATGTTCTTGCGACGTGTCAGAAAAGCGGGCAAATTTCGCTGACCGATGCGTTGCTTGGGATACCGTGAGCATTGAATGCTCAGACGGGTATAAATAGGGGAAGGGACAGCCAGTTGCTCCCTTATGTCATTTTTAGCACCTCGCGAGCGATTCCAAAATTCTCTCATTTCTTAAAGTTGTTCCGATATCGATCACACTCTGGTAATGGTTTTGATCTTTTCTTTGGTTAAATTTCTCTCTTTTCTTTGAAAATGAGCGGTGCAGAGGGTCAGAGATCGACGAGCCCCCCTTCCGTTCATGTTTCATGGTCCTCTGATGAAGTTGAGGTGGTCGGACCAAGCGGGCGATCTGAACCTCCAACATCCTCCGTTCCATCCCATGGTCAAGTGGGACCCTCAAGGCAAATGCATTCTTCAGGGAGAGAAAGCCTTCCTGTGGACGAGCTGCCGTCAATCCTTCAAGAAATCGATATGTAGTTGTTTAGCCAAGAATATAACCTTCGGCCTGATTCATACGAACTTATCAGATGCCACGGCGATCTCCGAGCTGATCATTTCTTCGAAGAAAATGATATGATCATGGTATACGAAGAGCAATTAAAAGCCGGGCTGCGGTTCCCTCTTGATGACTTCTTCAAGGAAGTTCTGAAATTTCACCAAGTCTGCATAGCTCAAGTTCACCCGAACTCATGGCGGATCCTGGTAGCCATCAGAGGTCTCTGCCGAGCTGAGGGACTCAGTCCTACAGCGAAGGTGTTCGCCGAGCTACATAGGCTGACTCGTCGAAAGGATGATGAATACTGGTTCTTTTAGGCAAAGCCGCATTGCGGGCCTTTTACCGACCTGCCTTCCTCACTGAAGAATTGGAAGAACCGCTTTTTTATTCTGAGGAGCAAGATTCCGAGCGGTTTTGAGGGTTTCCCGCGTAGCTGGCTGCATCAGGGCCCATTACTTCCGAAGCGCATCACCCTAAATAGGGAAGAGGGCATAATGGTGATGGAGTTGAAAGATCAGGCGGCCACTCAAAAATTCTCCTGTTTAGACGCGGTGACGGCCGAACTGCATCATTGGACAATGCAGCTGATTACCGACGAAGAACGTGGGCTTCAGCTCTCTGACCTCGGCCTTGGTACTTTTTATATCTCTGACCTTTGGGCCTTAGCGAACTCACTGACTTACTCTTTGTGCAGGGATGGCGGCCAGTGAGGCTTCCAAAGAGAGCCGAAAGCGGAAGAGAGAGGTCTCCAGAAAGGTGGGGGAGATGAAACACGCTGAAGCTTCTCAGACGCCCAGGCATGACTCAGTAGAGATGCAGGGAGGCTCGTCCCGGCCCTCAGGGCTACCGGTTCTTGAAATAGAAGTGGTTTGGTCTCCTCCTCGTCAAGAAGAGCTGCCACGACCCCCTCCAGTTGCTTCGAGTGCGGAAGGGGGTCCTTCACAACCTACCTCGAGGACCCTCTCCCGTGGCGCTCAAGTACTGATCCATTCCCTAGAGAAGAACCAAACTGTTCGGGAGAATCTGGGTTTGGCTAAGGTCTTAGGGGCCTCCATCTGCCTTCGGGAGGATCGGGATAGACTAACCCAGAACAGTCTCAATGATATCCTGACCCAGACTATGAGCCTGAGTGTGGAGAGTTTGGTGAACCAACACATTGTCTGGGAGAAGGCTCACCGCTTGAGGCAAGAGATCGAAAAGGTGGGTCAGGAAGCCGCTTTCCTTCGATCCCAACTTTCATCTGCCCAAAACTACATAGTTGAAATTGAGGGGAGGATGAAATTCTACGAGGATAACTGGCCGAGCGAGCTCATGTTCTTGAAGAGGTTCGGGTGCTCCGAGCCGCTGATGTCACTCGCCTCACTGAGGAACTCAAAGCAAAAGAAGAAGAGGCAGTGACAAGGGAGGCTGACGCTTATGTGAATGCCTATGGGGATCTCTTGGCCGAGCTCAGAAAGCATTATCCTGAGGAGGACTTTTCCTGGATGGTGGACTTGGCTCCCCAAGACGAAGAGGATAGCGAGGAGGAGGCTGAAGGTGATAAAGGGGGTGAACAAAATGTAGAACAGGTTGGGGGTGATCCTCCAGCCGAATGAATTGTTTATATATTTTCAATTTGAAATGAAATGAAGTTCCTTTTTTTGTTTAATGACTAGATGAGATCGGAAAGTATCTGAGTTGCATAAGCGCCTGATTGTCTGAACATATTAGAATAACTTGAAAGCAGTTATTAATTTATGCATGAGAGATCGGTAAAACATTGTAAACATGAGTTCGGCCTAAACCGAGAATGAACACTGAACGGAACTTTAGATTATTAAAATTGGAAACCTGATATGAAAACTTAAGATCGGAAGCACCATTAAGCCAGATTAAAACTTCAACTTTATTGAACAACTATCTACAATATTTATAAAAGGGGAATCGGATGGCATGAAGACCTAATGTTGGTTCAATTTCGTTTGACAAGAGATCGGATGTGTGATTGACTAGCCAGGAAACTTGGTAATTGATTTGAGAGATCGGTAAGGATTTAAATGACGTGGAGACTTAGTACTGGTTCGATTCCTTTTGAAGAGGGATTAGAAATGTGATTAGTTGGCAAAGAGACTTGACTTTGGTTTGATCCCAAGGAAGAGAGATCAGAAATGAATTGAATGACAAGGAGGCTCGGTGCTAGGGGTCGATTTCAAGGTCTATTGATTTCGGGGATCGGCCAAAATATGGTGTCGACAACAATAAATTGTAATATTGTTATTTTGGATTTTCTTTTTGTAAATTAAGATCTGTATTTGTAAATTAAGTACTATATGCAATGTGAATGAATTTATGAAGTATTTGAGATGACAAACTTTGGTTGAATTGTGGACTTAAATTGAATTGTGTTAACTTGAGTCATTTTGGTGGTTTGGGAGTTGTGTAAACAATTATTGAAAGTGTTTTTACAGGTTTTTGAAGAACTGTTTTCTCAAAATACAAACGACACTCTACCGAAATTTTTCCAAAATTTATGGACAAATAAAAATGGATAAAAATTTTTACTAGTTTTGAAACTTCAATTAAATGTTTTTAATCCCTACAAAAGTGCTCACCACTTCCAAAAAGTAAGAAAATGGTTTTAAAATCCCTTGTAGGGTACTTAATGAGTTATTGGTAAGTAAATTTCGGTAGTTCATTAGGTATTCTACGGGATCATGTTATGCCTTCCAGAGGAGTAACGTGTGACAAGCTGTTTGGATAAAGAAGTTCATGACAGAACTTGTAATAGTTCCTTCCATTGAGTCAGTAGTTCCACTTTACTGTGACAATGATGGAGTGGTCATACAGGCTAAGGAACCCCGGTCTCACCAGAAATTCAAACACATAGAAAGGCGCTACCATATTATCAGAGAAATAGTTGGGCAAGGTGATGTAGCCATGCAGAAATAGCATCAGCTGAAAATCAAGCTGATCTATTCACGAAGCCTATGTCACAAGCTCAATTAGACCGACATCTTGAGAAGATGGGTCTAAGATATTGTAATGAATGGCTCTAGTGCTAGTGGGAGATTGTTAGTAGTATGCCCTAGAGCATATCATTTAGTATATATCTTGTACATATTTTATTAATAAAAGGCAATTTCACTTTTCCGTTTACATAATGTATTTATGTGTAATAGAAAAGGTCCATTGATATTTTATTAAAAATTCTATTCTTAAGTTGTTAAGAATATGAGTGACAGTATTTCTAGCACAAAGTATCAAAAATTAGTTCACAATCAAAAATACAACACAATAAGGACATGACTTATCCAGAAAGATTGTAATCATGTTTGTTCCCAAGGTATTTATATGAGATATAAATAAGATGGAATGGTGAGTCTCATGCCATATAACAAACATGATAGGCACTTATACATGATAAGTAGGCCGAACCAGTGACAAATATGACAAGCACATGGAGTTTACTATTGTCAATGCATTGTCATATATCATATCAGTGCATATAATCTTTAGACCTGAGATAACATAGTTATCTTATATATAGGTGGTTTGAGTTTGATACTGCTTTCATAATTGTATTGTGTATGGGTATATGGGCATGTGCTGGCTCCTGCTAGTTATATATGGAGGTAGGTGTTGATCAATATGAAATCTGTTACCCTAAGTAAATAGGGATAAAATCCTATGTTCATTTAATTGTTCTTGATGTTTCAAGTTCTTGGCCAGGATAGACAGATTTAGTCAGAAAAGAGTTTTTGATAAGAAAATCTAATTAATCAAGAACTGGAATTAAAAGAGAACATAACATTCATAGCAAATGGGTTTTGACATAAGCCATGACTCGAGCTCGAATTGAGATTTTGTAACAGAGAGATTCTAGTGCATGGTGAAGGAGCAGAAGCATGAAAAATACAAGTTTATAACATTGAATTCAAAAATTTTCACCTAGGGTGCATCATGCAAGATTTATTTTTTTTCTATTTGATTTCAATGATAAACAATATATTAAAACTTTTTTAATATATTTTTTGATCTGTATTTGTCATTTAAAATTTTAGAATTAATCAGATTAATTTTAGAACCCTAGATTAGATCAAGAACAAGTGCACTAACCTCTTGATGCACTGCAGTGTGTTTGGCACCTTAAGATGTGTCTTTAGGATACCAGATGTTGTCCCTCTAGCTTGTCCACACCAAAATCACCTATGGCAGCCCTTGAACAGCTTCTAAAGCTTTTTCTATGAATTAGAAAATCAAGTTTTGCCTTTTGAGAGATTACAGATGTAAACAGGACACTAGAAACAATTTCTAGTATTTTTAATTCAAGAGATTGTTTGCTAATCTCTTGGAATTAATGAGAGATGAAGAAGTAGAGAGAATGGCAGCTTCAAGGGTGGCGGCACAAAGGAAGACAGCAGCTAGTTGTTCTTAATTTTTCATAACAACACATTATATAGCTAGGTCACCACTTAAAACCCTTGCCACATGTCACCCTTTGATTAGCTCTAGGTTTAATTGACCCAGTCACATTGTGCCAAGTGTCAAACCTATATTTAATCTTGATTTGATCATCTTACATGATTAAAAGAAATTTGGCAAGCTTATGTGTAATTCCATGTGTCACCATCTCATGGTGCCACATGTCACCCTGTGAAATGACCAAAATGTCTCTGTGTCTTAATTTTGAGTTCTCAACCCAAAATAATTATTTCTCTTCTTCTAATCAATTTATATCAAATATAAATTAATTAATTAATCTTTATTAATTAATTTCTCATTAATTAAATTTATATTTAAATAATTAAATATAAATTTAACTTATACTATACATCCAATAATCTAGATTTGGTTTCAAGTCATACTAGGGACTTTGCAATCTAATTGCAAACCAAACCTATTTAATTAATCAATTAAACTCTTTAATTAATTAATTAAATCATATTTAATTTGGTGATTAGTTGTGTATGTGTGTGACTTACTAGGCTCATCACTAATTGGCAATGAGATATGATATCAACTCTTAGTATCATCAGAACTCTCTCTTACCATAAATGATTTCTCTAAACCATTTTATGCACCTCATAGACCATGGTTAACACCTAGCATAGCATGCCATGGCCACCAAATCAGTAATAAGGTTTACCTTAAATGAACCTATAATCACATGTTACCATGCACTAGAATCTCTCTGTTACAAAATCCCAACTCAAGCTGGAGTCATGGTTTATGTCAAACCCCATTTGCTATGAATATTATGTTCTCTTTTAATTCCAGTTCTTGATTAAAAAGATTTTCTCATCAGAAATGCTTTTCTGATTAAATCTATCTGTCCTGGCCAGGAACTTGAAACATCAAGAATAATTAAATGAACATAGGATTTTATCCCTATTTACTTACAGATTTCATCTTGATCAACACCTACCTCCATATATAACTAGTAGGAGCCAACACATGCCCATATACTCATACACAGTATAAGTATGAAAGCAGTATCAAACTCAAACCACCTATATACAAGATAACTGTGCTATCTCAGGTCTAAAGATTATATGCACTGATATGATTTATGACAATGCATTGACAAGAGTAAATTCCATGTGCTTGTTATAAATGTCACTGGTTCAGCCTACTTATCATGTATAAGTGCCTATTATGTTTGTTATATGGCATGAGACTCACCATTCCATCTTATTTATATCTCATATAAATAACTTGGGAACAAACATGAATACAATCTTTCTGGATAAGTCATGTCCTTATTGTGAAGTATCCTCGATTGTGACCTATTTATGATACTTTGTGCTAGAAATACTGTCACTCATATTCTTAACAACTTAAGAATAGAATTTCTAACAAAATATTAATGGACCTTTTCTATTACACATAAATATATTATGTAAATGGAAAAGTGAAAATGCCTTTTATTAATAAAACATGTACAAGATACATACTAAATGATATGCTCTAGGGAATACTACTAACAAATGGTAACATATGATTATAGGTTCATTTAAGGTATTCCTTATTACTGATTGGGTGGCCATGGCACGCTATGCTAGGTGTCAACCATAGTCTATGAGATGCCTAAAATGATTTAGAGAAATCATTTATGGTAAGAAAGAGTTCTGATGATATTAAGAGTTAATATCATATCTCATTGCCAATTAGTAATGAGCCTAGTAAGTCACACACACACACAAGATAATCACAAAGTAAAATGTGATTTAATTGATTCATTAAAGAGTTCAATTAATTAATTAATTAGGTTTGGTTTGTAATAAGATTGCAAAGTCCCTAGCATGACTTAAAACCAAATCTAGGTTATTAGATGTATAGTATAAGTTACATTTATATTTAAAGTGTTTAAATATGAATTTTATTGTGAGAAATTAATTAACGGAGATTAATTAATTAATTTATATTTGATATAAATTGATTAGAATAGGAGAAATAATGATTTTAGGTTGAGAACTCAAAATTACAACATAAGGGTAATTTGGTCATTTCACAGGGTGACATGTGGCACCATGAGATAGTGACACATGGTATCATATAAGTTTTCCATTTATCTTCCTATCATGCAAGGTGATCAAAGTCAAGATTAAATCTAGCTTTGACACTTGGCTTAATGTGATTAAGTCAATTAAAATTAAGATGCAATGTGGTGATGACATGTGGCAAAGGGTTTAAGTGATGACCTAATTACAAAAGGGAAAAGAAAAGAAAAAACACTCACTCTTATTCTCTCCTAAAGGTGGCGGCACACATAGCTCTCCCTCTCCTCTTCTTCTTTTCTCATCAATTCAAAGAGAATTGCCCAAATTCCTTTGAATTAAAATTGCTAGAAATTGTTTCTAGTGTTCTATACACACATACAACCTCTCTAAAGGTAAGAACCCAATTTATAATTAGTTGGCAAAGGCTTGAGAAGCAAATTGGGGGTTGCCCATTGGTGATCTTAGTGTGGAAAAGCTTGAGGGACAACACTTGGGGTTCTAGGTGCTTCCTAAATGTGCTAATCACATCCATAGTACATGAAAGAGGCTAGTGCTCTAACTCCTTTATTAAACTAGGGTTTAAATGAATTAATTTGTTAATTCACAATCTTGAATGGCAAACATAGATCCTAATACATATTAAAAGTGTTTTAATATGCAATTGAGCATTGAAATTTGTGATACCCCTTACCCGACTACAGTGTAGCCGAGCAAGTTATGCCACTCAGTGTGCCAGAGCACTCTATTTTATCTTAATTCATTTTTATCATAGTTTTGAAAATAACTTGTGAAATATAATTCATTTATTGAAATTGTAATTTATTTGAGGTTCCGAAAATTTTATAGAAAATCCAGTAGATCTGGCTAAAAATGGAGAAAACAGTTCTTCGGAACCTGTGAAAAACACTTCCTATGATCATATTCAATCAATCCCAACTCCAATTATCAACAAAGTCTCAAAATAATTTCATCAATTTCATTTATTTCTCAATCATTCATCTCATGGTACTCATATACAATTCACATTTTGTATCACATCAAGTTACAGCAATTTCTTAACGATTCCTCTATTTGTCATTCATTCATTTCACATCATCATTAGACTCAAATCATAAATAAATTCTCACATGTGATTTATAATCACAATTTACAAGTACTTACATTAATACAAAATTTTATTACATTTGTTTCAAATACACATGATAAAATAAGAGTTTAATTATGAAATTTATAAAAACCTCAAAATACAAAATGGGACCTAGTGTCCTACCAATGCACTGTAGTCTATGAGGTGACACGGACACTATGCAGAACTGTGAACTGCCTTATCGAATCTGTGGTCTACTGGGTCCTCTGTCCAAATCTTCAGTACCTACGCGTTGCAAAAGCGACGCGCTAAGCATAAAGCTTAGTGGTGCCAATAATACAAGAAAATATAATATGCAAATAAAGATAATAATTTCCTTGCTATTGTGTTCATAATAAATGAATAATTACTAACTTATTGTTTAATCGAGGGCTATTCATATTTTATGATATTAACTTCATGCATTTCGTTAATTATCTTCTTCATGATCTTGAGCTTCTTTGTATTTTTGGTAATCATTCCTGATACTTAATTTTCGTATTTTCTTTAATGATCAGTTCAATTACAGTTATACTTTTCCATGCCCAAGTAACCTATCTTTGGACGGGATCGGATAACGGGTCGTTGGCACTGGACACCGCGGTGCCTCGGGCCGTCATACCATGGGACGCAGAACGTCTACCATGTATGCAGTCAGTATGGCTAAAAAGCCATGATATGACATAATCGGCATAAAAGCCATGAATACGGGCATAAAAGCCATGAATACGGGCATAAAGCCATGAATACAGGCATAAAGCCTTTCCTTTCGCAGTACTGCTAAAACAATACCCTATTGGCATGCCAAACTATCCAAACCAATCACATTAGGCCTACTAGGGCATTTTGCATTTTTAAGTTTCACAATTTTTGAATTTCAAGTTTTCATGTCACTATTCATTTCATTAGTGAACTAAAATGTTGACTTTTGCATAAACAATAGGTACATTGGTTTTAGTACTCCCAACATACCACATGTTGTATTCAAAACTTGTTGGTTTTGGTCACTTTCTCAAAGTTTAGGTCATTTTGGCAAAATTGTCAATTTTTGGTTTTGGTGTCACTATTCACCTCATTGGTCAACAAAAATGTTGACTTTTGGATAGAAAATAGGTGTATTGGTCTTAACACCTCAAACATACCACATTTTGTATTTCAAACTTGTTGGTATTGGTTGCCAATACCATTTTTAAGCTTAATGCTAATTGAGCAAAATTTTCGGTTTTCATGCTTCATATTTACTGTTCCATTTGTTATTTTTACAGTGGGAATTTGAGGAAATGGTAAACATAAAAGTTGTTCCTTATTTTGTCTAGTTGAATTTCCTTTTTTGAATCACTCCATTTGGAGTTTTGTAGCTCAAGTTATGGCCAAAATAAGTTTACTGTTCACGTGCACTGTTCATGCTGAGATTTTGGGTCTGGCAGATTTTTGGTCCAACTTTGGTCAGTAATTTGATCAAGTTAAGTTCATAATTTGGTCTAACTTTCTTCATATGAAATGTTCTACTATGCCTTAGGTTTCCATCGGTTCAAGAATCGCCTAAATCCGAGTTTTCTAGAGAGAGTTATAGTCCTTCAAACATTGCTGCTCAAATGAAAATTCTGGAAATCTCAGTACAGTAAACTTCACGTTGCTCAATGATTTGATTAGGTTCTAGTCATAATTTGGGGTAGGTTTCTTCATGAAAGTTGTTTGTCTATGTCTTAACTTATTGCTGTAAAAATTTCAGGTCAATTGACCATTTCTACAGTGAGTTATGGCCAAATGAACAGTTACTGTTCATTTGGTCATTTCTGCAGGTGCTGGATGCAGGGTATCCGGATTGGGGCCAACTTTTGGTCCTCTTGCTTTGGTCTTTTGGGCATGGTTTCTTCAGCAAAAATGTGCCATTACAAGCCTAGTTTCATGTCCAATTGGCCAAACACCAATTGGACCAACACAGCCCAAGATATGGCAGTCCAAGTGGACTGAAATTTCAGTCACTCTGCTGCTGTCCTTAGGCAGCCTACACATTCACTTGGCCATGCTATTTTTCAGTCCAAATTGTGGTCAACTTACCTAAAATGGTCACTAATTGACCATTAAAATGTTCTCTAACAATTTCCTAAACCAAGTCAAATTTTCACTTCTCAAAACCCTAATTTCCATATGAATTTTCACAACATGCTTTAATTAACTAACTAATCCATTATACTCATATTTACTTACTTTAAACATAATCCCTAGTGCACTCCAAGCCCATCAAAACACTCAATCTTGTTCCTTACTTAGGGGCAGCCGAAATTGATGGCATACATACACATAGTTTTTATTCATTTTAATTACAAATCCTTACTTATTTCAAGTCTTTAACATAGAAATAAAGAGCTTTAGGTGTATATGTGCACTAACATTGAATGGGGCAGAATTTCCAGCCACCCAAACTCCTTTCTTTCTTCCTCTTTTGGCTGCCTAGAGGTTGCTCAAGTTGCTAGGTTAATTTTTTGTGAAGCTAGGTTATGATTTTGTTGGGTAGAAATGGGTGAATCAAGCTTTGAAAAGCTTGAATATGCTTAGCTATGGAAGAGGTCACGTATTGGAGGAATAAGAAGAAGAAGAAGAGCAGAATTTTTAGGTCCATTTATCTCTTTTAAGTGATTTAAGAAATCTTGTTAACTTGTGATTGGTTGGGAGTAAGTGAGTGACATCATGTGATGTCACAAATTGCTTTATTTTGATTTTTCTTTTCTTTTCATCACTACTCAATTTCAATTTAATTTTTAGTGATGTTTCTTCATATTTTATGTCATATTAATTATTTACTTAATTGGACAAGTCGGCCAAAAATCACCTCTGAAGGCGAAATGACCAAAATGCCCTCCGTTTGGCTTAACGGGTCAAAATTGTCTGTACCGATTGAAAAATTTTTCTAGGTATTTTCTTGGCATTCTAATGCCATGGGAACCTCAATAACCCTTCTCTGGAGTCCCAAAAATTATTTTATAATTTTTCCCAGTCTAGTGCTCCTCGTTGCGAGAACCGCAACTTACCTCTGGTTACCCATCGCTTGGGCACCGGCTCTTTTGACTTAACTGTATTTTATTTCTAAAATTTTTACTAAATTTTTCTCATTAATATTTGAGTTAATTATGGTCCCTCACTTTGATTTGAATATTTTTCCGGACGTTCTAGCTGTCCGGACCTACACCGATCCAGGAGAGATCGTATGGAATTGCTCTGGGAGGATGTTACAACTCGTCCCCTCTTATTTAAATTTCGTCCTCGAAATTTACCCAATGTAAATAGCCAAGGAGCTAATACCTCTTTATTTCTTCACCTTTCCGTGTTATCCTACTTCACTTTCTCCTTAGTCTCAATCCTATCATTAAACAGTTCTGTACTCATCCTTTTCATCTTAAATCTGATGCTTCTCATCTCCATTCGCTATCTCATTGTCTCTTCACTTTCTTATTCCATACCTTAACCTAAAATAAACGGGAAATACAGATCTGCAATAGTGTCACCTCGACTCTTATGAATGCAATGCATGATATGCAATCTATCTAGGTCGAACGCCTAAACGCGCTCTGATAACACTAAATGTGACACCCCTTACCCGATTACAGTGTAGCCGAGCAAGTTATGCCACTCAGTGTGCCAGAGCACTCTATTTTATCTTAATTCATTTTTATCATAGTTTTGAAAATAACTTGTGAAATATAATTCATTTATTGAAATTGTAATTTATTTGAGGTTCCGAAAATTTTATAGAAAATCCGGCGGAGTACCGACTAAAAATGGAGAAAACAGTTCTTCGGAACCTGTGAAAAACACTTCCTATGATCATATTCAATCAATCCCAACTCCAATTATCAACAAAGTCTCAGAATAATTTCATCAATTTCATTTATTTCTCAATCATTCATCTCATGGTACTCATATACAATTCACATTTTGTATCACATCAAGTTACAGCAATTTCTTAACGATTCCTCTATTTGTCATTCATTCATTTCACATCATCATTAGACTCAAATCATAAATAAATTCTCACATGTGATTTATAATCACAATTTACAAGTACTTACATTAATACAAAATTATATTACATTTGTTTCAAATACACATGATAAAATAAGAGTTTAATTATGAAATTTACAAAAACCTCAAAATAAAAAATGGGACCTAGTGTCCTACCAATGCACTGTAGTCTGTGAGGTGACACGGACACTATGCAGAACTGTGAACTGCCTTACCGAATCTGTGGTCTACTGGGTCCTCTGTCCAAATCTTCAGTACCTACGCGTTGCAAAAGCAACGCGCTAAGCATAAAGCTTAGTGGTGCCAATAATACAAGAAAATATAATATGCAAATAAAGATAATAATTTCCTTGCTATTGTGTTCATAATAAATGAATAATTACTAACTTATTATTTAATCGAGGGCTATTCATGTTTTATGATATTAACTTCATGCATTTCGTTAATTATCTTCTTCATGATCTTGAGCTTCTTTGTATTTTTCGTAATCATTCCTGATACTTAATTTTCGTATTTTCTTTAATAATCAGTTCAATCACAGTTATACTTTTCCATGCCCAAGTAACCTATACTGGACGATTGGACTGGATAACGGGTCGTTGGCACTGGACACCGCGGTGCCTCGGGCCGTCATACCATGGGACGCAGAACGTCTACCATGTATGCAGTCAGTATGGCTAAAAAGCCATGATATCACATAATCGGCATAAAAGCCATGAATACGGGCATAAAAGCCATGAATACGGGCATAAAGCCATGAATACAGGCATAAAGCCTTTCCTTTCGCAGTACTGCTAAAACAATACCCTATTGGCATGCCAAACTATCCAAACCAATCACATTAGGCCTACTAGGGCATTTTGCATTTTTAAGTTTCACAATTTTTGAATTTCAAGTTTTCATGTCACTATTCATTTCATTAGTGAACTAAAATGTTGACTTTTGCATAAACAATAGGTACATTGGTTTTAGTACTCCCAACATACCACATGTTGTATTCAAAACTTGTTGGTTTTGGTCACTTTCTCAAAGTTTAGGTCATTTTGGCAAAATTGCCAATTTTTGGTTTTGGTGTCACTATTCACCTCATTGGTCAACAAAAATGTTGACTTTTGGATAGAAAATAGGTGTATTGGTCTTAACACCTCAAACATACCACATTTTGTATTTCAAACTTGTTGGTATTGGTTGCTAATACCATTTTTAAGCTTAATGCTAATTGAGCAAAATTTTCGGTTTTCATGCTTCATCTTTACTGTTCCATTTGTTATTTTTATAGTGGGAATTTGAGGAAATGGTAAACATGAAAGTTGTTCCTTATTTTGTCTAGTTGAATTTCCTTTTTTGAATCACTCCATTTGGAGTTTTGTAGCTCAAGTTATGGCCAAAATAATTTTACTGTTCACGTGCACTGTTCATGCTGAGATTTTGGTCCGCAGATTTTTGGTCCAACTTTGGTCAGTAATTTGATCAAGTTAAGTTCATAATTTGGTCTAACTTTCTTCATATGAAATGTTCTACTATGCCTTAGGTTTCCATCGGTTCAAGAATCGCCTAAATCTGAGTTTTCTAGAGAGAGTTATAGTCCTCCAAACATTGCTGCTCAAATGAAAATTCTGGAAATCTCAGTACAGTAAACTTCACTTTGCTCAATGATTTGATTAGGTTCTGGTCATAATTTGGGGTAGGTTTCTTCATGAAAGTTGTTTTTCTATGTCTTAACTTGTTGCTGTGAAAATTTCAGGTCAATTCACCATTTCTACAGTGAGTTATGGCCAAATGAACAGTTACTGTTCATTTGGTCATTTCTTCAGGTGCTGGTTGCAGGGTATCCGGATTGGGGCCAACTTTTGGTCCTCTTGCTTTGGTCTTTTGGGCATGGTTTCTTCAGCAAAAATGTGCCATTACAAGCCTAGTTTCATGTCCAATTGGCCAAACACCAATTGGACCAACACAGCCCAAGATATGGCAGTCCAAGTGGACTGAAATTTTAGTCACTCTGCTGCTGTCCTTAGGCAGCCTACACATTCACTTGGCCATGCTATTTTTCAGTCAAAATTGTGGTCAACTTACCTAAAATGGTCACTAATTGACCATTAAAATGTTCTCTAACAATTTCCTAAACCAAGTCAAATTTTCACTTCTCAAAACCCTAATTTCCATATGAATTTTCACAACATGCTTTAATTAACTAACTAATCCATTATACTCATATTTACTTACTTTAAACATAATCCCTAGTGCACTCCAAGCCCATCAAAACACTCAATCTTGTTCCTTACTTAGGGGCAGCCAAAATTGATGGCATACATACACATAGTTTTTATTCATTTTAATTACAAATCCTTACTTATTTCAAGTCTTTAACATTGAAATAAAGAGCTTTAGGTGTATATTTGCACTAACCTTGAATGGGGCAGAATTTCCAGCCACCCAAACTCCTTTCTTTCTTCCTCTTTTGGCTGCCTAGAGGTTGCTCAAGTTGCTAGGTTAATTTTTTGTGAAGCTAGGTTATGATTTTGTTGGGTAGAAATGGGTGAATCAAGCTTTGAAAAGCTTGAATATGCTTAGCTATGGAAGAGGTCACGTATTGGAGGAAGAAGAAGAAGAAGAAGAAGAGCAGAATTTTTAGGTCCATTTGTCTCTTTTAAGTGATTTAAGAAAGCTTGTTAACTTGTGATTGGTTGGGAGTAAGTGAGTGACATCATGTGATGTCACAAATTGCTTTATTTTGATTTTTCTTTTCTTTTCATCACTACTCAATTTCAATTTAATTTTTAGTGATGTTTCTTCATATTTTATGTCATATTAATTATTTACTTAATTGGACAAGTCGGCCAAAAATCACCTCTGAAGGCGAAATGACCAAAATGCCCTCCGTTTGGCTTAACGGGTTAAAATTGTCTGTATCGATTGAAAAATTTTTCTAGGTATTTTCTTGGCATTCTAATGCCATGGGAACCTCAATAACCCTTCTCTGGAGTCCCAAAAATTATTTTATAATTTTTCCCCCGAGTGTAGGGCTCCTCGTTGCGAGAACCGCAACTTACCTCTGGTTACCCATCGCTTGGGCACCGGCTCTTTTGACTTAACTATATTTTATTTCTAAAATTTTTACTAAATTTTTCTCATTAATATTTGAGTTAATTATGGTCCCTCACTTTGATTTGAATATTTTTCCGGACGTTCTAACTGTCCGGACCGACACCGATCACCGGAACAGTAGACTGTGCGGAATTGCTACCGGGAGGATGTTACAACTCTTCCCCTCTTATTTAAATTTCGTGCTCGAAATTTACCCAATGTAAATAGCCAAGGAGCTAATACCTCTTTATTTCTTCACCTTTCCGTGTTATCCTACTTCACTTTCTCCTTAGTCTCAATCCTATCATTAAACAGTTCTGTACTCATCCTTTTTCATCTTAAATACAGTCTGCTTCTCATCTCCATTCGCTATCTCATTGTCTCTTCACTTTCTTATTCCATACCTTAACCTAAAATAAACGGGAAATACAGATCTGCAATAGTGTCACCTCGACTCTTATGAATGCAATGCATGATATGCAATCTATCTAGGTCCAGAAACGCCTAAACCGCGCTCTGATACCACTAAATGTGACACCCCTTACCCGATTACAGTGTAGCCGAGCAAGTTATGCCACTCAGTGTGCCAGAGCACTCTATTTTATCTTAATTCATTTTTATCATAGTTTTGAAAATAACTTGTGAAATATAATTCATTTATTGAAATTGTAATTTATTTGAGGTTCCGAAAATTTTATAGAAAATCCGGCGGAGTATCGGCTAAAAATGGAGAAAACAGTTCTTCGGAACCTGTGAAAAACACTTCCTATGATCATATTCAATCAATCCCAACTCCAATTATCAACAAAGTCTCAGAATAATTTCATCAATTTCATTTATTTCTCAATCATTCATCTCATGGTACTCATATACAATTCACATTTTGTATCACATCAAGTTACAGCAATTTCTTAACGATTCCTCTATTTGTCATTCATTCATTTCACATCATCATTAGACTCAAATCATAAATAAATTCTCACATGTGATTTATAATCACAATTTACAAGTACTTACATTAATACAAAATTATATTACATTTGTTTCAAATACACATGATAAAATAAGAGTTTAATTATGAAATTTACAAAAACCTCAAAATACAAAATGGGACCTAGTGTCCTACCAATGCACTGTAGTCTGTGAGGTGACATGGACACTATGCAGAACTGTGAACTGCCTTACCGAATCTGTGGTCTACTGGGTCCTCTGTCCAAATCTTCAGTACCTACGCGTTGCAAAAGCGACGCGCTAAGCATAAAGCTTAGTGGTGCCAATAATACAAGAAAATATAATATGCAAATAAAGATAATAATTTCCTTGCTATTGTGTTCATAATAAATGAATAATTACTAACTTATTGTTTAATCGAGGGCTATTCATGTTTTATGATATTAACTTCATGCATTTCGTTAATTATTTTCTTCATGATCTTGAGCTTCTTTGTATTTTTGGTAATCATTCCTGATACTTAATTTTCGTATTTTTTTTAATGATCAGTTCAATCACAGTTATACTTTTCCATGCCCAAGTAACCTATACTGGACGATTGGACTGGATAACGGGTCGTTGGCACTGGACACCGCGGTGCCTCGGGCCGTCATACCATGGGACGCAGAACGTCTACCATGTATGCAGTCAGTATGGCTAAAAAGCCATGATATCACATAATCGGCATAAAAGCCATGAATACGGGCATAAAAGCCATGAATACGGGCATAAAGCCATGAATACAGGCATAAAGCCTTTCCTTTCGCAGTACTGCTAAAACAATACCCTATTGGCATGCCAAACTATCCAAACCAATCACATTTGGCCTACTAGGGCATTTTGCATTTTTAAGTTTCACAATTTTTGAATTTCAAGTTTTCATGTCACTATTCATTTCATTAGTCAACTAAAATGTTGACTTTTGCATAAACAATAGGTACATTGGTTTTAGTACTCCCAACATACCACATGTTGTATTCAAAACTTGTTGGTTTTGGTCACTTTCTCAAAGTTTAGGTCATTTTGGCAAAATTGCCAATTTTTTGTTTTGGTGCCATTATTCACCTCATTGGTCAACAAAAATGTTGACTTTTGGATAGAAAATAGGTGTATTGGTCTTAACACCTCAAACATACCACATTTTGTATTTCAAACTTGTTGGTATTGGTTGCCAATACCATTTTTAAGCTTAATGCTAATTGAGCAAAATTTTCGGTTTTCATGCTTCATCTTTACTGTTCCATTTGTTATTTTTACAGTGGGAATTTGAGGAAATGGTAAACATGAAAGTTGTTCCTTATTTTGTCTAGTTAAATTTCCTTTTTTGAATCACTCCATTTGGAGTTTTGTAGCTCAAGTTATGGCCAAAATAAGTTTACTGTTCACGTGCACTATTCATGCTGAGATTTTGGGTCTGGCAGATTTTTGGTCCAACTTTGGTCAGTAATTTGATCAAGTTAAGTTCATAATTTGGTCTAACTTTCTTCATATAAAATGTTCTACTATGCCTTAGGTTTCCATCGGTTCAAGAATCGCCTAAATCCGAGTTTTCTAGAGAGAGTTATAGTCCTCCAAACATTGCTGCTCAAATGAAAATTCTGGAAATCTCAGTACAGTAAACTTCACTTTGCTCAATGATTTGATTAGGTTCTGGTCATAATTTGGGGTAGGTTTCTTCATGAAAGTTGTTTGTCTATGTCTTAACTTGTTGCTGTAAAAATTTCAGGTCAATTGACCATTTTTACAGTGAGTTATGGCCAAATGAACAGTTACTGTTCATTTGGTCATTTCTGCAGGTGCTGGTTGCAGGGTATCCGGATTGGGGCCAACTTTTGGTCCTCTTTCTTTGGTCTTTTGGGCATGGTTTCTTCAGCAAAAATGTGCCATTACAAGCCTAGTTTCATGTCCAATTGGCCAAACACCAATTGGACCAACACAGCCCAAGATATGGCTGTCCAAGTGGACTGAAATTTCAGTCACTCGCCCTTAGGCAGCCTACACATTCACTTGGCCATGCTATTTTTCAGTCCAAATTGTGGTCAACTTACCTAAAATGGTCACTAATTGACCATTAAAATGTTCTCTAACAATTTCGTAAGCCAAGTCAAATTTTCACTTCTCAAAACCCTAATTCCCATATGAATTTTCACAACATGCTTTAATTAACTAACTAATCCATTATACTCATATTTACTTACTTTAAACATAATCCCTAGTGCACTCCAAGCCCATCAAAACACTCAATCTTGTTCCTTACTTAGGGGCAGCCAAAATTGATGGCATACATACGCATAGTTTTTATTCATTTTAATTACAAATCCTTACTTATTTCAAGTCTTTAACATAGAAATAAAGAGCTTTAGGTGTATATGTGCACTAACCTTGAATGGGGCAGAATTTCCAGCCACCCAAACTCCTTTCTTTCTTCCTCTTTTGGCTGCCTAGAGGTTGCTCAAGTTGCTAGGTTATGATTTTGTTGGGTAGAAATGGGTGAATCAAGCTTTGAAAAGCTTGAATATGCTTAGCTATGGAAGAGGTCACGTATTGGAGGAAGAAGAAGAAGAAGAAGAGCATAATTTTTAGGTCCATTTGTCTCTTTTAAGTGATTTAAGAAAGCTTGTTAACTTGTGATTGGTTGGGAGTAAGTGAGTGACATCATGTGATGTCACAAATTGCTTTATTTTGATTTTTCTTTTCTTTTCATCACTACTCAATTTCAATTTAATTTTTAGTGATGTTTCTTCATATTTTATGTCATATTAATTATTTACTTAATTGGACAAGTCGGCCAAAAATCACCTCTGAAGGCGAAATGACCAAAATGCCCTCCGTTTGGCTTAACGGGTCAAAATTGTCTGTACCGATTGAAAATTTTTTCTAGGTATTTTCTTGGCATTCTAATGCCATGGGAACCTCAATAACCCTTCTCTGGAGTCCCAAAAATTATTTTATAATTTTTCCCCTGTCTAGGGCTCCTCGTTCAGAACCGCAACTTACCTCAAGTTACCCATCGCTGTAATCGCTCTTTTGACTTAACTGTATTTTATTTCTAAAATTTTTACTAAATTTTTCTCATTAATATTTGAGTTAATTATGGTCCCTCACTTTGATTTGAATATTTTTTCAGACGTTCTAGCTGTCTGGACCGACACCGGTCACCGGAACAGTAGACTGTGCGAAATTGCTACCGGGAGAATGTTACAAAATTAATTAGGCACATAAGAGATGTGGTATGATGCATGTAACCCTAGAAGAAAATTTTTTGAAATTCAATGCTCTAATGAAAAACTTTCATGCTTCCGTTTCTTCAGAGTATTGGGAAGCCATAAAATTGGCAGCCATGGGAATTAAGGGACTTTAATTTATTTTGATATATAATGGATGGGTAATGATATTGATTGAGGTAATTAAATGTTTGAGCAAATTGATTTCATGTGTTAGTTGAGATTGGGAATTTGAATGAGGTTTTTGAAAGAAGTATGGAAAATTTGTATAATTGTCTCAAATTGGCAGCCTTGATAAGCTTGGATATGAATTAATTTATGCATATAATTGTTGATTAATGATGCTAAATTTATGTGATTATAAGTAGTAGAATTTAATTGCAAGTGTACATGTGAGGTTGACAATGTGAATTGGGGCTTTGAATAATTTTTGTAGACTTAGACAATTGAGCTTGAAATTGGCAGCCTTGAAGTGCTTTGGAAAGTGGAAATTCTAAGAATTTTTGTAACACTCCTATTTGCATAGCTTGGTATATTTTACTATTCCAGTGACCGGTGTCGGTCTGGATAATTAAGGGGATTAGAACCACGTCTAAGACAACTAGATAAGCGCTAAACACAAATAATTAGTAATTGTCAATTAGTTAAGTATAAATAAAAAAAACATAACATAAGTGGTTAAATGAGCTGAAAGTCACAGCGATGGGTGACCTTCTTGAGAAGGATTGCGATGTCGATTTAAACTCAAATTTCAAACCATAAAATGTGATGCTGCAGTCCTTAGGACTATTGCGAACACAGTGGAAAAGAGAAAATCACAAAAAAGAATTGTTAAGCCGGTCAAATAATTAGGTCAGTCATCCAAAAGAAATATTGAATTATTTACAAACCGGGTCGAACCGGTGAGGGGTAATTTGGTCAATTGACCCCTGAGCTGACTTCTGACCTAACTTTCAAATAAAATCGGAGAAAAGAAAATTTCGAAATCGGGAATTAAATTAAATAAGTATAGGAAAAATAAAAGAATAAGAAAAGAAAAGGAAATTAGATTAATGACATCACATAGATGACATCATGCATGACTTCATAATTCATTTTAATTTAATTACTTAAATTGACTAAGTCAAATTATGGATAAATATACATAAATAAAAAAAAGAAAGAAAATCATTTTAGTCTTCTTCTTCCATTCTTGCCATCTCTCTCTCTCTCTCTTGTCTCTCTCTCAAAATTCCTCCATGAAAGCTTATTCTTAAGCTTTCTAAACACCAAATTTCACTATAAATCCTTTGATTTTCTTGAATAAATATTATAAACAAACCTTGGAAAGAAGATTAAAGGAGAAAGAAAAAAGAAAAAGTTGAAGGAATTGAGGATTGAAAAGCTATACCAAGGTTAGTAAGCTAAACTTTGTATTTCTAGTTTAATTATTGTGTTTATAGTTGAATAAACTTAGAAATTATGAAAAATGGAAAAGAAAACAATTGTTGGAGGACTATATGTGAATTTTGGCCAGCCTATATAGGAGAATGATTTGCATGAGTTTGATTGAATTAAACATGTTAGAAAGCTTGAATGAGTTGAGAAAGTATGTTTATATGTTTTGATTTAGTAAAATGTAACAAAATTAGTGAGTTAGGGTTTTGGACCTAGGGTTTGGGAGACAAAATTTTAAGAATCGCTCAAATAGTGTGTTTGACTTAGTTTGAGCTGAAAAATGGTCATGTATAACCAATTGTGGTATGTTGGAAGTGTTGGAATCAAATGGAGATTCGGATTGGATATGGTCATTATGCAGGCAACATGACCAAGGTCCCTTTCAGGGACTAAAATGAAAATTTACCAACCCAATTGGTATGAGGTCAATTAGGAATGAAACTAGACATAAAATGGCACATTTTTCATTTAGGAATCATGCCCAAAAAGTGACCATAGCATAGTGAACAAATTGGCCAAATCCGGAATTGGGTGTTCTACCTTGTACAAAAATGACCAAATGAACATTTGGCAATAACTTGGGCTAGGCAAGTCCAAATGACCTGAAATTTTACCAGTAGAAAGCTGAGATATATACCTACAACTTTCATGAAGAACACAAACCCAAATTATTCCCTTAATCAAGACATTTAGCCATCCAAAATTAGTGACCTAAAACTGCCAGAACCAGTTTTGGTGCCCAGAAAATCTGGGTTAGGCCAATCCGGCTAGCCATGTTTAAATGGCTATAACTTGAGCTACAAAACTCCAAATGGAGTGATTCAAAAAGGGAAATAAAGTTAAGATAATAAGGAACAATTTCTATGAAGAAAACTTAGCCAAATTCTAACAGAAACATAACCAATGGAACAGTGCAAAACAGGACACCAAAACTGAAAATTTGAAATTTGTGCCTAAAAGACTTAAGATTTGAGAAAACAACCAAAACCAACAAAATTGGTAACCAAAATGTGGTATGTCAGTATAGTTGGATTTCCCATACCTTTTAAGCATAAGAAAGTTAATATTTTGACTTGAATAGTATCATGAATAGTAACATCGACATAAAAATTTCTAACAACGTAAGTTTAAGCATATTGGGGCTAGAATTGAGCATATATGAATTTAATTGTTGGATTTATTGTGAGATAAGATACTAAAACATTGTCAATTGTGTGTTTTAGCTGAAAAAGACCTAAAAAATCTAAAGGACTGAATCAAGGCTTAGAGGCAGCTCATGTCAGGTTTGTGCACAATAAATTATTTAATTATTTTCTAAGCGAAAATTTGACTTGTTATGCTTTATGGAAATGTTGTATTATTTATAATTTGTGTTGCTATTTTGTGACTGCAAAAATGACTTTGGAAATTGTTTGGGTTCTTTTCTAAATTATTTGAGTACTTGTTTTGAATTGATTTTGTGTTCACACTTAGCATGACAATATCACATTATTCCTCCTCCATCTATGGGGCTGAGATCGTTTATTTTCCTCCCTCTCTGGCTTACCAGTTGAGGCTGTAGATCGGATGAGTACTCATTAGCTAGTTAGCCACCTCCCTCATTGATTTCGATTAGTGGGGTTGTAGATTGCTTTGTCGTGGTGTACAACGCGGCATTGATCGAAAATTTTGTGTCATGGCTTAAGTTGTGTATGAATTGGCAACACTGTGTTTATTAAATTATTTGACCAAAATTGTGCTATAATGAGTTTTGATAATTTGTGAAATGTGATTTATCAATGAATGTTTTATGTACTGCATTTTAAAATTTTATTGTGCACCACTGAGTATTTTTATACTCAGCAATAGCTTATTTTGCTGTAGCAGATAAAGGCAAGAAAAAAGTAGCAGAGTGAGATGCTATTGAGATAGAGGACTACATTGACCTTTTTGGTATGGGAATTTATTTATACCCTTGTAGTTATTTTGATGCAAATATTATAATGTCATATGTATTAATGTAAAGTTGAGCAGTTGTACAGTAAATTATAATATAGTATTTTGGATTTTCTTTTTGTAAATTAAGATATGTATTGTAAATTAAATATTAAATGCAATGTGAATGAATTGATGAGATTTTTTGAAATGACAAATTTTGATTGAATTGTGGACTTGGATTGCATTATGATGAACTAAGTTATTTTGGTGGTTGGGAGTTGTGAAAACAAATATTGGAAGTGCTTTTTACAGGTTTTTGAAGAACTGTTTTCTCAAAATACAGACGGCACTCTGTCGAAATTTTTTCAAAATTTACGGACAAATAAAAATGGACAAATTTTTACTTGTTTTGAAACTTCAATTAAATGTTTTTAATTCCTACTAAAATGCTCACCACTTCCAAAAAGTAAGAAAATTATTTTAAAATCCCTTGTACGGTACTTAATGAGTTATCGGTAGGTGAAGTTCGATAATTCATTAGGTATTCTATGGGATCATGTTATGCCTTACAGAGGGCTAAGGTGTGACAATTTCAATGTGAATTATGGTTTTGATGGATTAGTGGAAGTATATGGTTCATTACTAGTGAAAATTCATGTAATAGCTAATTGTCATTATGTATGTATTATGGTTGAGTTTGACTATTTGATGTAAGGTTTTGTATTGAACATTGAGCAATTGTGTAATTGTTGGAAATTGACCAATTTGAGGTTTGATGAATGATTTTAGAGTGCTATAAATCCATAATTTTTGTTTGGGACTCAGGGAATTAAATTTGAATATGTATTTTAGAGTGCTATAAATCCATAATTTTTGTTTGGGACTTAGGGAATTAAATTTGAATATGTATTGTTTGTATGTTTGAGGAATTAAATAAGGGCAGTATGCTTTTGGAGTTATAACCCTAATTGTGTGACCCCAATTGGTGTGAGGCCAATTGGAGGTAAAACTAGACCCAAATTGGACCAACTTTCATGTAGAAACCTTACAAAAAAATCTATCCAAAAAGTGACCTTCAAAGTGACCAAATCCGGGTTGGTAATTTGAAACCCAGAATTTTGACTATATGAACAGTAATTAATCATTTGGCTATAACTTACTGTAAACAAGTTCAAATGACCTGAAATTTATACCGCTCGAAAGTTTAGACATAGGGCTACAACTCTTATGAAGACACTAAAGCCCAAAAATGACATTAACTAAGTCAATTTGCTTGCCAAAGTTGGGGTACCAAATCTGCTAGAATTGAAATTGACCTAAAACTTGCTAACCAAATGCAATCTGTCCAGCTTTAGTAAAATGACCATAACTTGGTCCATAGAACCCAAAAATCAAGGGAACTAGGTCAATTAATTAGGTCAATCTAGCATACCAATTTTGGAAATTTGTACAATTGACTAATGAATGCAGAATGATGTTTTAAGCTTATCTTCCGCTAGAGAAATTCAATTGCAATGAGCCATACCAATGTAAAAAGCTAAGAAACAAACCTAAAACTTTGTTTTAGGCACCTTTCTCAACTTATAAATGTATGAGGCCTGAATTTAGGGTCAAAATTAATGACCTAAATAGAAAGCATGTTAATATAGGACCCTTGAGTCTAGCCCAATAATGTGACTATAATTAACCCTACAAAACTTGAAAAATTGCAAGCAAAAATTCTAAATGACCATAAGACATAGGGCAATAAATCCTATGAAGAATACTCGACCTAAATGGTGCTATAACCTGTCCAAATAAATTGGTTAAATTAGATACCAAATCTGCTTATTAAAGAAACCAAAAATCAGAATTGACCTAGTTATGGTTAATTGACCATAACTTGAGTTATACAACTCTAAATTGAGTAATTCAAAAAAAGAAAATAAAGACAAGGTAGAAGAACAATTTCCTTTTAGGAAATGGGGCCAAACAATGGCCGCAAACTGTCCAAAGTCATATGCAAAGTTAAAATCCTGAAATCAAACCTAAAGAAAGGTTCTTGCAAAACATTAGTGGCTTATCCCTACTAAGTCACTATATGCTAAATTACTTAAAACAGGTATGTGGGTTCCACTTTTCCCACTTTTCCACTATAAAATGACATGAAAAGTTTAATAAGATATTAATATGATTTTAAAAGACTGAAAATGCATTGATATGATTTTAAAAGACAGTTAATAGAGCCGCTCGCGTGTCCTCTTGGATGATGGCGGGGCAAACCTCAGCAAGGACACTGAGTCCCAAAAAGGGGGGGAGGGGGTAAAGAAAGGTCCCTTGTCACACCCTACCCCTCTGTAAGGCATAACATGATCCCGTAGTATACCTAATGAATTACCAACTTCGTCTACTGATAACCCATTAAATACACTACAAGGTATTTTAAAACTTTTCTTACTTCATTTTACAGTGGTGAGCATTATTTACAAGTGTTAAAAACTTTTTGTGAACTGACTTGAAGCAGTTAACACATTTAGACTATTAGTAATTTCTGTAAAAATTTTGGCAAAGTGCCATCTGTATTTTGGATAAAACAGTTCATCAGAAAACCTATAAAAAGCACTTCAATATATTTCCAAATCTCAACTCCAACATTTTTCTCAACACAACATATTTCTCAACTCAAATCCACAGTAATTTTTCAAAGACTGAGATAAGGAAATACAGTATAATTTTTTTATAAGCCAAAATATCTCATAATTTACTTTACAACTTTAAGGTACAATTTTAATTTACAACTGCTCAAAAACAAGAACAATATATACATACAGTGAACATACATTACAGTACAAAATGTAAAAATGTGGTATACTCAATATACCCGATGATCTCTCGCTGAATGTACTAGCAGCCTAGTTTCTTTGTACTGTCTCGTCTGTCTACTGCGGCAATGAAAGCTATCATTTGAGACAATGTCTCAGTGGTGCACAACATTAACCAAATACAACCATTTTAAATTCAAGACAATGAATGTCATAAGGAATTTAACACAATATCACAATAAATCTCAGTAATCAAAACGTAGTTAAATTCAAAAGACAGAAAATGTCAATAAGAATTTAAACTCCATTTCACAAATTATCAAAGCTCATAATAACACAATTTAGTCGAATAATTTAAGAACACAGTGTTGCCAATTCATTCACAACTTAAGCCATGACACAAATTTCCGATCAATGCCGCGTTGTACACCACGACAAAGCAATCACGACCCCACTAATCGAAATCAATGAGGAAGGAAGCTAGCTATATAATGAGTACTCATCCGATCACCTCAACTGGTAAACCAGAGAGAGAGAAAAATAAAAGATCACGACTCCATAAATGGAGAAGGAAAATAAACGATCATAACCCCATAAATGGAGAAGGAATGATATGATACTGTCATGCTAAGTGTGAACACAAAATCAATTCCAAACATTTTATTCAAATGATTCGTGAGAATCCAATAAATTTCCAAAGTCATAATTTCATTCACAAAACGGCAACACAATTTATAAGTAACTTCAATTTTCACAAATCACACAAAATAATCTTTTCCATAGTTTCAAACCATTTACAATGCTTTTCAAGCAATAAGTATCCATTCAAACACATTTCCACAATTAAAAACAATAATATACAAATAGTCATAATTTATTTCAATTGAAAAATTCAAAAGAAATAACTATTGTGCACAAACCTCTGATAACTATCTCCTGGTCTTGACTCAGTGTTTCTTTCCCTTTCCCTGAGTCTTTGCTAACTGAGAAACACAATTTGAAGTGTTTCAGTACTTAATTAAATTGTCTCTAATGATAATATTTGATAAATAATTCACTGAATGCTATTATTTGCTTAATCAACCTAATATATCGACCCTCGATGCATTCTAGGTAAATTAGGTTTTAATGTTACTAACATGTCACATTCGATAGTCTTTTAGGGTTGGTACATGTTACCAAGTTCATTCCCGTTTATACTGCATTTTCTTGCAATTTGCTGGATTCCGGGATACTAGTTTGACCTAGCCGGACGACCTAGTTCCCTCGGTTTTTGGGTTTTGGTCAAAACTAAAAACTTGTAGATCTATGTCTTATTGCATGCGGGGCAAAATTTCAGGTCATTCCGAGTTATGTAGACCAAGTTATGGTCATTTTACTATTGCTGGTCAAAGTGCATCAAAATTGGTCACTTTAGGTCATTTTAGGTCAATTTTGGTTCGGCCAGTTTTTGGACCCGAACTTGTGCAAGCTTTTTGACTTGCATATGGTCATTTTTGGGCTTTGGTGTCTGCATAAGACTTGTATATATGGGTCTTAACTATTCATGGTCAAAATTTCAGGTCAATTGGACCTGTTTTGAGTGAGTTATGGCCTAAACACTAACTGCTGCCCAAATGGTAACTTTTCAGGCCTTATTTGCACTTAATTCGGATTTGGTCATTTTTCAAGCTACCTTGCAAGCAGAATTTTGGTAAATTTTCTTCATGAAAGTTGGCACATTTTGTGTCTAGTTTCACCTCCAATTGGCCGCATACCAATTGGAGCCACACACTCAAAGTTCTAGGCCTAAAACTCAAAATGCCTTATTGCATTTCTTTCATACACATCAAGGATCACTCCTAACACTTACCAAACTCAATATTCAAGTCAATTCTGGTTGTACCATAACCTAAACATAATTTACAACATATTATAGGTCATTTTGGCAGCTTACAATTACATTCAACAAACACCATAAAGTGCAGAATTTTCAACTCAATTACAACAATTCAAGTACCTAACCATAACACTTTTACATGTTCAACTTCACACCATCATACATACCCTCAAACTGCCATAACCACTATCACAATTCAACACCATTATTCCATAAACCAAGCATGAATTCCAGCATTCCTCAAGAGTTAACAAACTGCCGCAATGGTACCTTTACATTCCATTAATTTCCAAGCTTCAAATTTCAATTCACATTTACATATACTAAGTATACATCACCCAAACAATTTCCTACACAATATACATTTAATCAATCATTTAATTCACCATTTACAAGCAAAAATAAACTGCCTTCAAAGTGTTTCCATGGCTGCTAAAAGTACACATCCCCCTTTAAACATCAAACCTCAAAAATCTCTCCATAATTCAAGTACCCATAACATTCTTACTAACTTTAATGAAGCACTAACCAAAAACACAAACTTACCACTTTGGAAACTCTTCAAAATCTCTCCAAAACTTGGTCTTCTTGCTGCCTATGTACTGCCCAAGTGGTGTAGAACAGTTTTTGTGAAGGAAGCTAGTGAAAAATGTGGCTAAATCATGGTTGCATGGCTTGGTTAAGCTTTGGCCATGGAGTATCTTCAATGGAGGTTCACGGCTGAAATTTTGAGAAGTGAGGAAGATGACAATTTGCTGGTCCAAATTGATGAATAAGTGGTCCACTTTGGTGGGTGAGTGGAGCACTAAGGGCCTTTAATATTAGTTTATTCATAAATTTCATTTTCCCACATTTAACTCCCCATTTTTTCTATTTATATTAGGTACAACTAATTTAATTTTTCATTATATTTTCCAAGTGTAATATTATTTATTTTTAATGGACATTTAGGTCAAAAGACAACTCGTGGTGTCAAATGACCACAATGCCCCTGTTCGGGTTGCATTCCCAATTTTTCGGTAACACCGGGTTTTGTCCGTTTTTCGATTTTTCACTTTTCTTTGTACTAATTAATTAATTTTTCTTTGATATTTCTAATGATATTTATACTTCAATTGATGTCTCTTTAAGTCCTAAAAATATTTTTCAGGGTTCCCCGCGGTCTAGGGCTAGTCAACGGTCCACGCCGTGACTTCCCGATGCGGTCACCCATCGCTAGGGTTCTCAGCTCGCTTAACTTGGTTACATTTCTTTGCTATTATTTTTCCTTTCTTTTTCTTGTATTTTCTTTTCTTATATTTCATTATTTTATGTCTCCTCAATCATAACGAAGTGTAGTTCTAGGCATCCTAGTGTCCCGCACAACATCGCACACTAACAGTAGAACGCACTACTGAACTTAGGGGTGTTACAATTCTCCCCCCCTTAAAATAAATTTCGTCAGTGAAATTTTATCCAATAGCCATCTTATAATAGTCATACGTTTATTTTCTCCTTTCTATACGATCGTATAATCTTCTTTTCCTCAAATTTGTATAAGATTTTTAACAATCTAGTACAACATTTTTTTTGTTTGTATAACACCAATCTTCTCTTACTATTGTGCTGTCTAATATTTCGGTTCATGTTCCTTCTTGAATGACCCTTGAGGTCATGTTAGAATCATTTATCTAGTCATTGGTCCTCTAACCATTTTAGTCATAGTCTTCCTCACATTCGTAACATTTCTTTGTTATATCTGAACCAACTGTTCGAATTTTTACGTCCATAACTCTTTTTATCTTTCAATATTCTATAACTTACTTCCTTTTGTACTGAACTATAACCTTTCGATAATCTAACTTTTGAGTTTTAGATCCCTAAGTAGGATTTTCAAACTTATTTCTAACAATTAAATTCTGGCATAGCATAGCTATAGCAGTATGCCGTTGGCAACTATTCTCATCTAGGTGTACTATCGGGTAGTACATAGCTCTACACAATAATCTCAAGTTAGTACTGTAATCTGCAGCTTATAGTATAAACATCAAGAACATTGCATAGTTACTACGATACATTCCAATTGATCAGACTTTCTTATCTTTTATCCTTTTTGAATTCACTGATATCCAAACTTATTCTGATTATAATATCCATTAGCAATTACTAACAGTAACATCCTTGCCCTCATCTAGAGCAATTCCATTACTGCATCTTACTTTTACGTCCTCTTGCCTTACATAACTAGGCTCGCCAATTAGCTTTATAATTTATAGTGTGTTAGAAAATACTTTTCGCCGATAAACTCTTTCAAAACTAATTTCACTTATTATCACAATCCTTATCTTAAAGGACTAATCACTAATGCATCAAAATTTATTCCCCTATAAAGGAATAACAACAGAACATATAGTTCTAACACTAACATAAAAGTATTCAGACTCCAGGTCAAACAATACATAAACAAAGAGTGCCATTCTATATGGTGTTATGGAGATTGGATCCACACCAGGCATAACATTAATTTCAAACTACACTTCTCTTTCCGGAGGTAATCCTGGCAATTCATCAGGAAACACGTCTGGAAAGTCATATACTGTAGGGATGTCCCTCAATGCTGGACTCCCCACTTGGGTGTCTACCACATGTGCCAAGTATGGTTCACACCCCTTTCTAATCATTTTTCTGGCTAGTGCAGCCGAAATGACGTTTGATGGCAATAGCTGCCTCTTCCCATGTATTACCACATCACTGTACTGAGAGAGACCAAAAGTGACTGTCTTCAGCCTACAGTCAATCATGGCATGATGCCTGGCTAACCAATCCATGCCCAAGATAATATCATAATCTCTAAAGGGCATTTCAATTAAATCAGATAGAAAAGTGTGTCCTTGAATCACCAAAGGACAATCTCTATACATTTTATTAACCCTGACTTCCTATCCTAGCGGACTTGTTACTAGCACCTCAAGGTCCATTTTTGTACATGGAATAACAATGCAATCAATGATGCTAGCACACACATAAGAATGGGTAGAACCCGGATCAAATAACACAAACACATCCTGATTAAAAGTTGAGAAGGCACCAGCCACAACATCAGATGTCTCGGCCTCTTCTCTCTGTCTCATTGCATAGATTACGATCGAGCACTATCTTGCTCTGAATGTTTCATCGTGCTTTGGTCTTTGGGCTACCTCTACCCCTGCCTCTACCTCTGCTGGGTGGTTGTGAACTTCTGGTGACAGGGCTCTGAACTGACCCTTCTGCAGTAGTAGGAGGTGGTCCAACTCTGCGAGCACTGGTGCAGTCCTTGGCAAAGTGTCCTGTGCCTCCACAGTTATAACAGGCTCCAATAGCCTTATAGCATATCCCACCATGATATCTTCCACAAGTTTCACATTGGCGGGAATGGTAGGAACCTCCGGTACTCTGCTGACTAGATAGAGGAGGTTTCTGTCCTGAATGTCTTCCCCTACCAAACTTCTTGCCACCTCTGCTATGTCCCCCATAGTTCTTCCTCTTTCCAGTAGGACCACTAGAACTCTGTTCTGCTGATTTTCCCTCTTTCTCTGTCTTCTCTGATTTCTTTTTCTCAGGGGCAGCTTCAGATTCAATTCTTTCCAACTCTAGAGCTTGAGAAACAAGTTCAGAGAAGTTAGTGTGTTTGAATCCGAGCACTTGTAATCTGATACTGGGTTTCAAGCCGGTTTCAAACCTCTTGCATCTCTCCTTGTTGGTAGAAAGTAGATTTACTGCATAATGGCTTAGGTGGGAAAATTCTCTTTCATACTCAGCCACTGATCTGCTTTCCTATTTCAGACTTAGGAACTTTTGTAGTTTCTGGTCTACATAAGCATCGGGGACATACTTTTGTCTGAATTCCCTAAGAAAGTCATTCCATGTTAGCACTGTAGGTTCTACCAGACTGTGGGGAATTTTTTTCCACCAATCATAAGCATCCCCCTATAGCAGAGATACTAAGTATTCAAATCTGAGCTCCTCTGTGCAATGTAGTTTCTTGAATACCCTATCCATCCTTTCTAACCACTGTTCAGCCTCTAGAGGATCTACTGTCCCCTTGAACTCTGTAGCCCCATACTTCATCAATTTGTCATACTGCCTAGTAGGAGATTGTGGTTGTACCACTGGTGTCTATATTGGGACTTGAGAAGGCACATTACCAACCATTTGTTGGAACATTGCAGCCATCTCTTTGGCGAATCGAGCAGAAAGCTGCAGATCGCGAGGGTCTTCTTTGAACCACTGACATTATGTAGGGCTGGGGCATCCCCTTGCACCTCAGCCTCTATAGATTGATCGACTGAACGATCACCCTCTTCCATGGTCAATGAGAGGATCTTAGACCTCCCGAATAAATAACACAAGGAGATTTCCTCCCGTTAGTGCATATTTATAATGTAATGTACTGTATGTATCAAACAATGATATTGAGCAATTGTACTATGAAGAAAGAATATTCAAGTAACATGTGAAAACAGAATTTAAAAACTTTGCTCTGATACCACTAAAACATGTCACACCCTACCCCTCTGTAAGGCATAACATGATCCCGTAGTATACCTAATGAATTACCAACCGTCTCACGATAACCCATTAAATACACTACAAGGGATTTTAAAACTTTTCTTACTTCATTTTACAGTGGTGAGCATTATTTACAGGTGTTAAAAACTTTTTGTGAACTGACTTGAAACAGTTAACACATTTAGACTATTAGTAATTTCTGTAAAAATTTTGGCAATGTGCCATCTTTATTTTGGATAAAACAGTTCTTCAGAAAACATGTAAAAAGCACTTCAATATATTTCCAAATCTCAACTCCAACATTTTTCTCAACACAACATATTTCTCAACTCAAATCTATAGTAATTTTTCAAAGACTGAGATAAGGAAATACAATACAATTTTTTTACAAGCCAAAATATCTCATAATTTACTTTACAACTTTAAGGTACATTTTTAATTTATAACTGCTCAAAACCAAGAACAATATATACATACAGTGAACATACATTACAGTACAAAATGTAAAATGTGGTATACTCAATATACCCGATGATCTCTCACTGAATGTACTAGCAGCCTAGTCTGCTGCCCTGTCAATCTGTCTACCTGCGACAGCAATGAAAAGCTATCGCTAAGACAATGTCTCAGTGGTGCACAACATTAACCAAATATAACTTTAAATCACAGTTCATAAATCATATAAATGATAGATACGTAAAACCATATTTAAATTCAAGACAATGAATGTCATAAGGAATTTAACACAATATCACAATAAATCTCAGTAATCAAAACGTAGTTAAATTCAAAAGACAGTGAATTTCAACAAGAATTTAAACTCCATTTCATAAATTATCAAAGCTCATAATAACACAATTTAGTCGAATAATTTAAGAACACAGTGTTGCCAATTTATTCACAACTTAAGCTATGACACAAATTTTCGATCAATGCCGCGTTGTACACCACGACAAAGCAATCACGACCCCACTAATCGAAATCAATGAGGAAGGAAGCTAGCTATATAATGAGTACTCATCCGATCACCTCAACTGGTAAACCAGAGAGGGAGAAAAATAAACGATCACGAATCCATAAATGGAGAAGGAAAATAAACGATCACAACCCCATAAATGGAGAAGGAATGATATGATACTGTCATGCTAAGTGTGAACACAAAATCAATTCCAAACATTTTATTCAAATGATTCGTGAGAATCCAATAAATTTCCAAAGTCATAATTTTATTCACAAAATGGCAACACAATTCATAAGTAACTTCAATTTTCACAAATCACACAAAATAATCTTTTCCACAGTTTCAAACCATTTACAATGCTTTTCAAGCAATAAGTATCCATTCAAACACATTTCCACAATTAAAAACAATAATATACAAATAGTCATAATTTATTTCAATTGAAAAATTCAAAAGAAATAACTGTTGTGCACAAACCTCTGATAACTGTCTCCTAGTCTTGACACAGTGCTTCCTTCCCTTTCCCTAAGTCTTTGCTAACTGTGAAACACAATTTGAAGTGTTTCAGTACTTAATTAAACTGTCTCTAATGATAATGTTTGATAAATAATTAACTGAATGCTATTATTTGCTTAATCAACCTAATATATCGACCCTCGATGCATTCTAGGTAAATTAGGTTTTAATGTTACTAACATGTCACATTCGATAGTCTTTTAGGGTTGGTATATGTTACCAAGTTCATTCCCGTGTATACTGCATTTTCTTGCAATTTGCTGGATTCCGGGATACTAGTTTCACCTAGCCGGACAACCTAGTTCCCTCGGTTTTTGGGTTTTGGTCAAAACTACAAACTTGTAGATCTATGTCTTATTGCACGCGGGGCAAAATTTCAGGTCATTCCGAGTTATGTAGACCAAGTTATGGTCATTTTACTATTGCTGGTCAAAGTGCATCAAAATTGGTCACTTTAGGTCATTTTAGGTCAATTTTGGTTCGGCCAGTTTTTAGACCCGAATTTTGCAAGCTTTTTGACTTGCTTATGGTTATTTCTGGGCTTTTGTGTCTTCATAAGACTTGTAGATATGGGTCTTAACTATTCATGGTCAAAATTTCAGGTCAATTGGACCTGTTTTGAGTGAGTTATGGCCTAAACACTAACTGCTGCCCAAATGGTAACTTTTCAGGCCTTATTTGCACTTAATCCGGATTTGGTCATTTTTCAAGCTACATTGTAAGCAGAATTTTGGCAAGTTTTCTTCATGAAAGTTGGCACATTTTGTGTCTAGTTTCACCTCCAATTGGTCTCATACCAATTGGAGCCACACACTCAAAGTTCTAGGCCTAAAACTCAAACTGCCTTATTGCATTTCTTTCATACACATCAAGGATCACTCCTAACACTTACCAAACTCAACATTCAAGTCAATTCTAGTTGTACCATAACCTAAACATAATTTAAAACAAAATTTAGGTCATTTTGATAGCTTACAATTACATTCAACATACACCATAAAGTGCAGAATTTTTCAACTCAATTACAATAATTCAAGTACCTAACCATAACACTTTTACATGTTCAACTTCACACCATCATACATACCCTCAAACTGCCATAACCACTATCACAATTCAACACCATTATTCCATAAACCAAGCATGAATTCCAGCATTCCTCAAGAGTTAACAAACTGCCGCAATGGTACCTTTACATTCCATTAATTTCCAAGCTTCAAATTTCAATTCACATTTACATATACTAAGTATACATCACCCAAACTATTTCCTACACAATATACATTTAATCAATCATTTAATTCACCATTTACAAGCAAAAATAAACTGCCTTTAAAGTGTTTCCATGGCTGCCAAAAGTACACATCCCCCTTTAAACATCAAACCTCAAAAATCTCTCCATAATTCAAGTACCCATAACATTCTTACTAACTTTAATGAAGCACTAACCAAAGACACAAACTTACCACTTTGGAAACTCTTCAAAATCTCTCAAAAACTTGGTATTCTTGCTGCCTATCTACAGCCCAAGTGGTGTAGAACAGTTTTTTGTGAAGGAAGCTAGTGAAAAATGTGGCTAAATCATGGTTGCATGGCTTGGTTAAGCTTTGGCCATGGAGTATCTTCAATGGAGGTTCACGGCTGAAATTTTGAGAAGTGAGGAAGATGACAATCTGCTGGTCCAAATTGATGAATAAGTGGTCCACTTTGGTGGGTGAGTAGAGCACTAAGGGCCTTTGAGATTAGTTTATTCATAAATTTCATTTTCCCACATTTAACTCCCCATTTTTGCTATTTATATTAGGTACAACTAATTTAATTTTTCATTATATTTTCCAAGTGTAATATTATTTATTTTTAATGGAAATTTAGGTCAAAAGACAACTAGGGGTGTCAAATGACCACAATGCCCCTGTTCGGGTTGCATTCCCGATTTTTCGGTAACATGGGGTTTTATCCGTTTTTCGATTTCTCACTTTTCTTTGTACCAATTAATTAATTTTTCCTTGATATTTCTAATGATATTTATACTTCAATTGATGTCTCTTTAAGTCCTAAAAATATTTTTCAGGGTTCCCCGCAGTCCAGGGCTAGTCAACGGTCCACGCCGTGACTTCCCGATGCGGTCACCCATCGCTAGGGTTCTCGGCTCGCTTAACTTGGTTACATTTCTTTGCTATTATTTTTTCTTTTTTTTTTCTTGTATTTTCTTTTCTTGTATTTCATTATTTTATGTCTCCTCAATCATAACGAAGTGTAGTTCTAGGCATCCTAGCTATTCGGACAACACTGGTCACTGGAACAGTAGAACGCAGTACCAAACTTAGGGGTGTTACATCCCTTAGGCCAATCCCACATTGGCAAAGCATGGAGATGGTCTTGAGTTCAAAAAGTAATAAAATATAAAGTATATTGAATAATTGAGACTTAGAAATTTATGTACCCACTAGGAATAGAATCAAGTGTGACAAACTGTAATTAAAACTTATAATTAAGTAATGACACTGTAATACCTATTAATGTTTAATTATACTTATGTGCACATGTATTGCCTAGACACGTATGTCATATTGGATAGATTGGGATGCCAATAGAGTATTATTGAGCAGTACTGCGTAACGCTTTATGCGTAAGGGTTTATACCTGTATTTCTGGGGCTTGCATGCCCAATTATCTGATTATCTATCTGATGGCTTTTTAGCCATATTGTTTGTATCTGTTATCATGGCTATAGCCATAGTGATTACTTACATCATTGATGTTCTGATGGCATTTTAGCCATAGAGACCCGTTATCCAGTTTAGTCAGCCTGTCATAGGTTACTTGGGTAGTGTAAATTATTGAAATTATTTAAGAATATTAGTAATTAAAAACATTAAAAAGTATTGAATGAAATATGAAAAAGAGATTAGCAATAGAAACATAATAAAAATACAATTTACAGAATAGTAGAGAGACCTCAAATACAATACTCTTAGAATAAAATGTATATTGAATATTATTACTGTAAGGCTATAAACTCAGTACTTCCAAAGAGGAATGAATTAGCATATAAGATAGTTACTACTAGAAATATCATTTTAAATCAAACTGATACTTGAATATTTAGAATGCTTGATTCTTTCTTTATTTGTATACATTATTTCTTTGTTAAATTATTGCACCACTAAGCAGCAATGCTTAGCGCGATGGATTTATTTCCTCGCGTAGGTACTTTGACTGAGATTTTTGGAGTCAGGATTTGCAGAAGTGTTCAAGGTTGTCACCTCCTTAGCAATGCATATAGATAGGGTGTAACACCCTTATTTGCATAGCCTGGTATATTTCACTATCCCGGTGACCGGTGTCGGTCCAAAAAATTAAGGGGATTAGAACCACACTTAAGACATCTAGATTATTCATAAACACAAATAATTAGTAATTGCCAATTAGTTAAGTATAAATAAGAAAAACAGAACATAAGAAGTTAAACGAGCCGAGAGTCACAACGATGGGTGACCTTCTAGGAAGGACTGCGAAGTCAATTTAAACTCAAATTTTGAACCGTAAAATGTGACGCTGCGGTCCTTAGGACTATTACGAACACAGTGGAAAAGAGAAAATCACGAAAAAGAATTGTTAAGCCAGTCAAATAATTAGGTCAGGGAGCCAGAAGAAATATTGAATTATTTGCAAACCGGGTTGAACCGGCGAGGGGCAATTTGGTCAATTGACCCCGAGAGCTGACTCCTGACCTAACTGTCAAATAAAATCAGAGAAAAGAAAATTTTGAAATATATAATTAAATTGAAGAAGTTGTTGAAAAACAAAAGGAAAAGAAAACAAATTTAATGAAGGATTATGACATCATCATGGTGACATCATACATGAGGTTATAAATAATTTTCATTTATTTAATAATTTGACTAAGTCAATTAGAAGATAAATATACAAATTAAAGAAACAAAATTCATTTCCTTCCTCTCTCCTCAAGCCGGCCGAACCTCCCCTCTCTCTCTAAACTCCATAGCTTTCCACCATTGATGAGTTATTCAAGCTTGAATAACTTGAATTTCTCTCATAATTTCTAACCTTGAACTCTAGAAAACTTCTAAATTACCCTAGAAAGGAAGAATTGAGGAAAGAAAAAGTGGGGAATTGGAGGAAAAAGTGAGATCAAGGACTTCACCTAAGGTTAGTATTTTAACTTTTAATTTTCTATTTAAATGCATGCTTAGCTACTTAAATTAACTTAGAAACTAAAGAAATGAAATAAAAACAATTATGAGGGACCAAACCTTAATTTCGACTAGCTAGGGTTTTGATGTGTGTATGCATGAATTTGATGGACTTAAAAGTGTATGTGAGCTTGATTGAGTTGAAGAAGCATGTGTATATGTATTGAATTGGTTAAATGCAACAAAATTAGTGAGTTAGGGTTTTGGGCACCTAGGGTTTGGGAGGCAAAAATGTGAGAATTGGTCAAATGTTGTGTTTGACCTTGTTTGAGATGAAAAATGGTCATTTGTGACCAATTGAGATGTGTTGGAAGTGTTAGAAGTGAGTTTAAATTCGGATTGAAAATGGTCATGCTGCAGGCAGTAGGACCAAGGTCCCTTTGAGGGACCAAAACTGAAAATTTACAAGTCCAATTAGTATGAGATCAATTGGGAATGAAAATAGACACAAAATGGAACATTTTTCATTTAGGAATCATGCCCAAAAAGTGACCAAAACCTAGTGAACAAATTGACCAAATCCGGACTTATGCAGTCTGACCTGTACAAAAATGACTAAATGAACAGTGTTTATTCATTTGGCCATAACTTAGGCTAGGTAGGTCTAAATGACCTGAAAGTTTACCAGTGGACAGCTGAGATATAAAGCTAAAACTTTCATGAAGAACACAAACCCAAATTATGCCCTTAACCAAGTCATTTAGCCACCCAAAATTGGTGACCTAAAACTGCCAGAACCAGTTTGGTGCCCAGAAATCTGGGTTAAGTCTAATCCGGCAGTCATAATACAAATAGCTATAACTTGAGCTTCAAAGCTCTAAATGGAGTGATTCAAAAAGGAGAATAAATTTAAGACAATAGAGAACATTTTCTATGAAGAAAGTTTTGCCAAATTCTAACAGAAAAATGACCAATGGAACAGTGCAACTTAAGACACCAAAACTGAAAATTTGCAAATATGCCTAAAAGACTTAGATTTTGAGTAAACAACTAAAACCAACAAATTTAGTAACCAAAATGTGGTATGTGGGTGAAGTTGGAATTCCCATACCTATTAAGCCTTAGAAAGTCAACAAATTGACTTGAATAGTGTAGTGAATAGTAACCACGAAACACAAATTTTAAAGAACGTTAAGTTTAGCATATTAAAGCTAGGCATAAGTGAATTTAAATTTATTTTTGGACTTATGCTAAGTTATGATACTGAAACACTGTGAAACTGTGTGTTTCAGTGGAAAAGAACACAGGGAAGGAACCCGAGGTGTTGAGTCAAGGCCAAAAGGTGACTCATATAAGGTTTGTGCACAATGTAGAATTTCTGTAAATTTTCTTCTGCATATTGTTTTGAATAATTAGAAATGTTGAAATGTGACATCATTATGACATCATTATGATGAAGTATTTATGATGCTTTTGATTTAAATTGTTGAAAGTTATTTGTGTTGTCACACCCTACCCCTCTGTAAGGCATAACATGATCCCGTAGTATACCTAATGAATTACCAACTTCGTCTACTAACAACCCATTAAATACACTATGAGGGATTTTAAAACTTTTCTTACTTCTTTTTACAGTGGTGAGCACTATTTACAGGTGTTAAAAAAAATTTTTGAACTAAAGTGAAACAGCTAATACATTTCAATTATTAGTAATTTCTGTAAAAAATTTGGCGGAATGCCATCTGTATTTTGAATAAAACAGTTCTTCAAAAACCTGTAAAAAGCACTTCAAATATATTTCTCAATCTCAAACTCCAACATTTAATCAACACAATATGGTTCTCAACTCAAATCCATAATAATTTTTCAGTATTTTCAAAGGCTGAGATAAAATAAATATATCACAATATTTACAAACCAAAATAATTTAAAATTTATTTTACAACTTCAATGTACAATTTTAATTTAGAACTGCTCAAAACCAAGAACACTATATACATATAGTGAACATACATTACAATACAAAATGCAGAATATAGTATACTCAATATACCCGATGAACTCTCACTGAAGTACTAGCAACCTAGTCTACTACCCTGTCAGTCTGTCTACCTGCGACAGCAATGAAAAGCTATCGCTGAGCCATTGTCTTAGTGATGCACAACATTAACCAAATACAACTTTAAATCACAAATCATAAGTCATATAAATAATGGATACTAAAAACCATAGTTAAATTCAAAGACAGTGAATGTCTATAAGGATTTAAACTCCATTTCACAATATCACAATAAATATCAATAAATCATACACACAGCTTAATCATGTTGCAAAGTTCAATTCATCCCAAAAGCCGATGGCTAATGAGGAATTCAATTTGTTCCAAAAGCCGATAGCTAATGAGGAATAACATAGCTAGCTACCAATAATATGAGTACTCATTCTATTCGTCCTCAACAGGCACACACCTCAACACTTCAGCTAGAGAGGGAATTCAATTTATCCCACTAGACAAGCTAGTGAGAAATTCAATCAATATACACGATAGCTGTGGTTTCAAACCATTTACAATGCTTTTCAATCAATAAGTATCCATCACATATCATTCAAACAATTTTTTCACAATTTAAAACAATAATATCCAAATAGTCATAATTTATTTTAATTGAAAATTCAAAACAAATAACTGTTGTGCACAAACCTTTGATAACTGTCTCTTGGCTCTGACTCAGTGTTTCCTTCCCCTTCCCTGAGTCTTTGCTAACTGAGAAACACAATTTGAAGTGTTTCAGTACTCATTTAAACCGTCTCTAACAATAAGGCTTAATACTTAATTTATTGAATTCTATTATTTTCTTAGTCAAGCTAAGATGTTGACCCTCAATGCAGTCTAGGTGAATTAGGTTTTAATGTTACCAATATGTCATATTTTATAGCCTTTTTGTACTGGTACATGTTACCAAATTCATTTTCAAGTATATTGCATTTTATTGCAATTTGTCGGATTCCGGTATACTAATTTGACCTAGCCGGATAACCTAGTTCCCTCGATTTTCGGGTTTCAGTCAAAACTACAAACTTGTAGATCTATGTTTTATTGCACACGGGAAAAAAATTTCAGGTCATTCTGAGTTATGTAGAACAAGTTATGGTCAATCTACCAATGCTGGTCAGAATGCATCAAAATGGTCACTTTAGGTCATTTTTAGGTCACTTTTAGTTCGGCCAGTTTTTGGACCCGAATTGTGAAAGATATTCGGCTTGGTTCTGGCCATTTCTGGGCTTTCATGTCTTTATAAGAATTGTAGATATATGTCTCAACTATTCATGGTAAAAATTTCAGGTCAATTGGACCTGTTTTGAGTGAGTTATGGCCAAAACACTAACTGCTGCCCAAATGGTCAATTTTCAGGTTTTCAAAGCACTAATCCGGATTTGGTCATTTTTCAAGTCACCTTCCAAGTAGGATTTTGGTAAGCTTCCTTCATGAAAGTTGGCACTTTTTGTGCCTAGTTTCAACTCCAATTGATCTTATACCAATTGGAGTCACACACTTAAGGTTCTAAGCCAAAACACACACTACCCTACAACATACTCTTCATCACATATCAAAGGACACATTCAACACTTACCAAGTTACACATCCATGCCAATTCTAGTTTATACCATAACATAAACACATTTTACTTCACATTGTTGGTCATCTTAGCAGTTTGTAACCACACTCAATATGCACATGATAGTACAGAATTTTCCAAGTCCAAATTACAAATAATTTAACCAAATGACAAGCTCATTTACATGTCCAAACTCAAACCTTTATACACATGTACATGCTGCCATAACAAGCACCATAATTCAACAATATAATTCCATAAACCAAACCATGAAACAACACATTTTGGTCTACACTTCAAGTTTGCCGAATTGTACGTCCCTTTCAATTAGTTTCCAAGCTTCCAAAATCAAGGGTACTATCACACATACATTAGTATACATTATCCAATTTATTCCTACACACATAAACACTTACATCAACACTTTAATCTATCATTTACATGCAAGGATAAACTGCTCTTATTGAAGTTCCATGGCTGCCAAAAATGTACCTCTCCCTTAACTCATCAAACTTCAAAAATCCTTCCACAATTCAACTACCCATAACATCCATGCAAGGTTTAATGAAACAATAATAAAAAATACATACTTACCACTTTTGAAATTCTTCAAAACCTCACCAAAACTTGATTTTCTTGCTATCTATCTACAGTCCAAGTTGTGTAGAACAATTTTAGTGAAGGAAGTATTGAAGGATCATGGCTTGTTCATGGGAAATGGAAGCTCAAATGTGGGACGGCAATGGAGGTTTTCTTTCACCCATTTTCGGCTGGTTTTTGGGAGGTTGAAGAAGATGAAGTATATTCTGTCCATAAGTTGATTATATGCCCACTTAATGTGTAACACCCCTATGTTCGGTAGTGCGTTCTACTGTTCCGGTGACCAGTGTTGTCCAGACAGCTAGGATGCCTAGAACTACACTTCGATATGAGTGAGGATATATAAAATAATGAAATACAAGAAAAGAAAATACAAGAAAAAGAAAGGAAAAATAATAGCAATGAAATGTAACCAAGTTAAACGAGCCGAGAACCCTAGCGATGGGTGACCGCACTGGGAAGTCACGGCGTGGACCGTTGACTAGCCCTGGACCGCGGAGAACCCTGGAAAATATTTTTAGGACTTAAATAGACTCCTATTGAAGTATAAATACCATTAGAAAAATCAAACAAAAATTAAATAATTAGTACAAAGAAAAATGAGAAATCGAAAAACGGACAAAACCAGGTGTTACCGAAAAATTGGGAATGAAACCCGAACAGGGGCATTATGGTCATTTGACACCCTGAGTTGTCTTTTGACCTAAATGTCCATTAAAAATACATCATATTATATTTGTAAAATGTCATGAAAAATTAAATTGGTGGTACAAAGTTTAAATAGCAAAAATGGGAAGCTTAATGTGAGAATTTGGAAAATTAAGAATAAAAAAATCATTAATTCTCACTTAGTGCTCCACTCACCTTACCTAAGTGGACCACTACACATTTTTGGGCAGAAACAAATCACCTTCTTCAACCTCCCAAACCAGAACCAGCTGAATCATTTTCTTCTCTCAACTTCCTCCATGGCCGTCCATGGCCAAGCTCCATGCAAGCATGAAGTAAGCCAATTTCTTCCTAAGTTCCTTCATCAAAGTTAGTCTACATACCTTGGCCAGTAGATTGGCAGCAAGAAGACCAAGTTTTGGAGAGATTTTGAAGAATTTCCAAAGTGGTAAGTTTGAGTTTTTGGTTAGTGCTTCATTAAAGTTACTAAGGAGGTTATGGGTACTTGAATTGTGAGAAGAATTTTGGAGTTTGATGTTCTAAGGGAGATGTTTATTTTTGGCAGCCATGAAAACTCTTTAAGAGCAGTTTATTTTTGCTTGTAAATGGTGGACTAAAGGATTGATTAAAAATATGTGTGTAAGAAATTATTTGGGTGATGTATACTTACTATATGTGAATGTGTAATTGAAATTTGAAGCTTGGAAATTAATGGAATGTAATGCATGAATTGGCAGCCTGGTTGGGTGAACCATAAGGGTGTTATTTCATATTTGGATTATGGAATATTAATGTTGAATTGTGTTAGTTGTTATGGCAGTGTGAGTGTATATACGATGGTGTGAAGTTGGACATAAAAAAAATGTTATGGTTAGGTGCTTGAATTGTTGTAATTGAGTTAAAAAATTCTGCACTTTATGGTGTTTGTTGAATGCAATTGTAAGCTGCCAAAATGACCTATAATATGTTGTAAATTATGTTTAGGTTATGGTACAACCAGAATTGACTTGAATGTTGAGTTTGGTAAGTGTTAGGAGTGATCCTTGATGTGTATGAAAGAAATGCAATAAGGCAGTTTGAGTTTTAGGCCTAGAACTTTGAGTGTGTGGCTCCAATTGGTATGAGACCAATTGGAGGTGAAACTAGGCACAAATGTGCCAACTTTCATGAAGGAAGCTTGCCAAAATTCTGCTTGCAAGGTAGCTTGAAAAATGACCAAATCCGGATTAAGTGCAATAAGGCCTGAAAATTTACCATTTGGGCAGCAGTTAGTATTTAGGCCATAACTCACTCAAAACAGGTCCAATTGACCTGAAATTTTGACCATGAATAGTTAAGACCCATATCTACAAGTCTTATGAAGATACAAAAGCCCAGAAATGATCATAAGCAAGTCAAACAGCTTGCACAAGTTCGGGTCCAAAAACTGGCCGAACCTAAAATGACCTAAAGTGACCAATTTTGGTGCAAGTTGACCAGCAATAGTACAATGACCATAACTTGGTCTACATAACTCAGAATGACCTGAAATTTTGCCCCGCGTTCCATAAGACATAGATCTACAAGTTTTTAGTTTTGATCAAAACCCGAAAATCGAGGGAACTATGTCGTCCGGCTAGGTCAAACTAGTATCCCGGAATCCAACAAATTGCAAGAAAATGCAGTATACACGGAAATGAACTTGATAACATGTACCAACCCTAAAAGACTATCGAATGTGACATGTTATTAACATTAAAACCTAAATTACCTAGAATGCACCAAGGGTCGATATATTAGGTTGATTAAGCAAATAATAGCATTCAGTGAATTATTTATCAAACATTATCGTTAGAGACAGTTTAATTAAGTACTGAAACACTTCAAATTGTGTTTCTCAGTTAGCAAAGACTCAGAAAAAAGGAAGAAAACACTGAGTCAAGACTAGGAGACAATTATCAGAGGTTTGTGCACAACAACTATTTCTTTTGAATTTTTCAATTGAAATGAATTATGACTATTTGTACATTATTGTTTTAAATTGTGGAAATGTGTTTGAATGGATATTTATTGCTTGAAAAGCATTGTAAATGGTTTGAAACGATGGAAAAATTGATTTAGTGTGATTTGTGAAAATTGAAGTTACTTATAAATTGTGTTGCCATTTTGTGAATGAAATTATGACTTTGGAAATTTATTGGATTCTCACTAATCATTTGAATAAAATGTTTGGAATTGATTTTGTGTTCACACTTAGCATGAAAGTATTGTATCATTCCTTCTCCATTTATAGGGTTGTGATCGTTTATTTTCCTTCTCCATTTATGGAGTCGTGATCGTTTATTTTTCTCCCTCTCTGGTTTACCAGTTGAGGTGATCGGATGAGTACTCATTATATAGCTGGCTCCCTTCCTCATTGATTTTGATTAGTGGGGTTGTGATTGCTTTGTCGTGGTGTACAATGCGACATTGATCGGAAATTTGTGTCATGGCTTAAGTTGTGAATGAATTGGCAACACTGTGTTCTTAAATTATTCAACTAAATTGTATTATCATGAGCTTTGATAATTTGTGAAATGGAGTTTAAATTCTTATTGACATTCACTATCTTTTGAATTTAACTCATTTTGATTACTGAGATTTATTGTGGTATTGTGTTAAATTCCTTATGACATTCATTGTCTTGAATTTAACTATGGTTTTACGTATCCATCATTTATATGATTTATGAATTGTGATTTAAAGTTATATTTGGTTAATGTTGTGCACCACTGAGACATTGTCTCAGCGATAGCTTTTCATTGCTGTCGCAGGTAGACAGATTGATAGGGCAGCAGACTAGGCTGCTAGTACATTCAGCGAGAAATCATCGGGTATATTGAGTATACCACATTTTGCATTTTGTACTGTAATGTATGTTCACTGTATGTATATATTGTTCTTGGTTTTGAGCAGTTGTAAATTAAAATTATACATTGAAGTTGTAAAGTAAATTATGAGTATTTTGACTTGTAAAAATTGTATTATCTTTCTTTTATCTCAGTCTTTGAAAAATTATTGTGGATTTGAGTTGAAAAACATATTGTGTTGAATTATATTGGAATTTGAGATTGAGAAAAATATTGAAGTGCTTTTTACAGGTTTTTGAAGAACTTTTTTGTCCAAAATACAGAGGGCACTCCGCCAAAATTTTAACAGAAATTCCTAATAATTCAAATGTGTTATCTCTTTCACTTAAGTTCAAAAAAATTTTTAACACCTATAAATAGTGCTCACCACTGTAAAAAGAAGTAAGAAAATTTTTAAAATCCCTTGTAGTGTATTTAATGGGTTATCAGTAGACGAAGTTGGTAATTCATTAGGTATACTACGGGATCATGTTATGCCTTACAGAGGGGTAGGGTGTGACATAATGGAGTTAGTGGACCATTATCACCTATTTTAAGGTTTGTTCATTCTAAGGTTTCCATATTCCCACATTTAACACCTATCTTTTGCTATTTAATTTATGTACCACCAATTTAATTTTTCATGACATTTTCCAAGTGTAATATCATTTATTTTTAATGGACATTTAGGTCAAAGGATAACTCAGGGTGTCAAATGACCACAATGCCCCTGTTCGAGTTGCATTCTCGATTTTTCGGTAACACCGAGTTTTATCGTTTTCTTGATTTCCCGTTTTTCTTTGTACTAATTATTTAATTTTTCTTTGATTTTTCTAATGATATTTATACTTCAATAGGTCTTTAATTATTTCTTAAAAATATTTTCAGGGTTCCCCGCGATCCAGGGCTAGTCAACGGTCCACGCCGCAACTTCTCAGTACGGTCACCCATCGCTAGGGTTCTCGGCTCGTTTAACTTGGTTACATTTCATTGCTATTATTTTTCTTTTGTTTTTCTTGTATTTTCTTTTCTTGTATTTCATTATTTTATGTATCCTCATCCATATCTAGTGTAGTTCTAGGCATCCTAGCTGTCCGGACAACACTGGTCACTAGAACAGTAGAATGCACTACCGAACATAGGGGTGTTACAATTCTCCCCCCCTTAAAATAAATTTCGTCTCGAAATTTTACCTGGTATCAGTCTCTGAACAGCTGTGGGTGTTGTTTCCTCATATCCTCTTCATGTTCCCAAGTAGCTTCCTGGCCTGAGTGATGGTTCCACAACACTTTAACCAGGTGTATCTGTTTATTCCTCAGCTGCTTCACCTCGTATGCCAGAATTTCTATGGGTTCTTCATCATATGAGAGGTCTGGATTTACCTCAATCTCTTCAACTGATAATACATGAGATGGGTCAGATCAGTACCTCCTTAACATGACACATGGAAGACACTGTGTATCCTTTCTAGCTCTACAGGTAATGCCAACTGATATGCCAAAGGACCCACTCTCTCCAGAACCTCATATGGCCCGATGAAATGAGGACTCAATTTCCCCTTTCTGCTAAATCTCATAATCCTCTTCCAATAAGAAACTTTGAGGAATACCTTATCACCCACTGCATATTCAATATTTCTTCTCTTCAAATCAACATAGGACTTCTGACGATCTAATGCAGCCTTGAGTCTATCTCTGATCAATCTGATCTTTTCCTCTGTCTGCTGAATAATTTCTGGCCCAATCATCTTTCTTTCACCTACTTCATCCCAACATAGGGAAGTTATGCACTTTCTGCCATACAAAGCTTCACATGGAGGCATCCCAATGCTTGATTGGTAGCTGTTGTTATAAGTAAACTCAATCAAAGGCAAGTGTGTATCCCAACTACCTTCAAACTCAATCACACAAGCCCGTAGCATATCCTCCAATATCTGAATTACCCTTTCAAACTGGCCATCTGTTTGTGGGTGGAATGTTGTGCTGAAGTTCAATCTAATTCCTAGGGCTCTATGAAGACTACCCCAGAATCTAGAAGTGAACCTAGGATCTCTGTCAGATACAATCGATACTGGCACTCCATGTAGTTTTATAATTTCATATATGTATAATTTGGCCAATCTTTCCAGGCTATAGTCCATTCGAACTAGCAAGAAGTGAGCAGACTTGGTCAGTCTGTTAACTATAACCCATACTGCATCATGACTATTCTGTGTCCTCGGAAGTCCCATCACAAAATCCATAGTTATCCGTTCCCATTTCCACTCTGGTACTGGCAAAAGATGTAACAAACCAACTGGAACTTGATGTTCTGCCTTTACTTGCTGACAAGTTAGGCATTTGGAAACAAATTCAGCTATATCCCTTTTCATACCCATCCACCAGTAATGCTCTTTCAGCCCTCTGTACATTTTAGTTCCACCAGGATGCATAGCGAAATGAGACTCATGTGCTTCCTTCATAATGATCTGTCTCAAGTCAACATTATTAGGAATGCACATTCTGCCCTGATGTAGTAGTAAACCATCATCTCTCACAGAGAATTCAGGTTTCTTGCCCTGCTGGACTTCTTTCAGTAGCTTCTAATATTTATCATCACTCTAAGTAGCCATTCTAATCTGATCAATTAACACTGGCTGTACATGCCATGCAACTACTGTCTGTCCCTCATCATCAATGTCCAAACTGGCATGCTGTGCTTTCAACTCATGTACCATGAACAAAGGAGAAACTCTGAGACTTGCCATAGTCTTGCGACTTAAGGCGTCAGCCACTACATTTGCTTTCCCTGGCTGATAGTCTATTAAGCAATCATAGTCTTTAATCAGCTCTAACCATCTCCTCTGCCTCAAATTCAATTCCTTCTGGGTGCCCAAATACTTCAAGTTCTTGTGATCTGTGTAAATGTAACATTTCTCCCCATACAAATAGTGTCTCCAGATCTTCACAGCAAAAACAATAGCTGCTAGCTCCAAATCATGTGTTGGGTAGTTCCTCTCAGGCGGTTTCAGCTGGCGTGATGCATAAGCAATGACATTCTGATCTTGCATCAGTACACAGCCTAACCCATTGTGAGAAGCATCACTATAAACTGTGTATTCTTTACCTGGGGTAGGTAAAGTAAAGACTGAAGCTTCAGTCAAACAACTCTTCAACTCATCAAAACTCTGCTGGCATTTATCTGTCCACTGAAATTTTACATCTTTCCATAGCAGCTTGGTCAGTGGAGAAGATAACATAGAAAACCCTTTCACAAATCGATGGTAATATCCAGCTAAACCCAGAAAACTACAAATTTTTGTGATATTCCTGGGCGGCTTCCAATTAAGGATAGCTTCTACCTTGCTGGAATCTACCTTGATCCCTTCAATTGACACACCATGTCCCAAGAAGGAGATTTCTTTCAGCCAAAATTCATATTTTGACAATTTGGCGTATAGCTGTTTCTCCCTTAAAGTCTGCAGTACAATCTGCAATGTCTGTCATGCTCCTCTGCATTCCTCGAATATATCAAAATGTCATCAATAAACACCACCACAAACTGGTCGAGATATGGTCTAAAGATAGTGTTCATCAGATCCATAAAAGCAGCTGAAGCATTAGTTAACCCGAATGGCATTACTAGAAACTCATAGTGGCCATATCGAGTTTTGAAAGCAGTCTTTGGAATACTCTGCTCTTGCACCTTCAACTGATAATAACCAGATCGCAAATTAATTTTGGAGAATACAGCTGCACCCTTGAACTGATCAAACAGATCATCAATGCGAGGCAATGGATATCTGTTCTTTATTGTCACCTTATTCAACTGCCAGTAGCCAATACATAAGCAAAGAGTGCCATCCTTCTTCTTAACAAATAATACTGGTTCTCCCCAAGTTGACACACTAGGGCGGATGAAGCCCTTTTCAAGTAGTTCTTGCAATTGTACCTTCAACTCCATCAATTCTGCTGGTGCCATTCTGTATGTTGTTATGGAGATTGGATCCACACCAGGCATAACATTAATTTCAAACTGCACCTCTCTTTGTGGAGGTAATCCTGGCAATTCATCAGGAAACACATCTGGAAAGTCATATACTGTAGGGATGTCCCTCAATGCTGGACTCCCCACTTGGGTGTCTACTACATGTGCCAAGTATGCTTCACACCCCTTTCTGATCATTTTTCTGGCTAGTGTAGCCGAAATGATGTTTGATGGCAATAGCTGCCACTTCCCATGTATTACCACATCACTGTACTGAGGAAGGCCAAAAGTGACTATCTTTAGTCTACAGTCAATCATGGCGTGATGCCTGGCTAACCAATCCATGCCCAAGATGATTGTGAACCTCTGGTGATAAGGCTCTGAACTGACCCTTCAGCAGTACTAGGAGGTGGTCCAACTCTGCGAGTACTGATGCAGTCCTTGGCAAAGTGTCCTGTGCTTCCATAGTTATTACAGGCTCCAATAGCCTTGTAGCACACCCCACCATGATTTCTTCCACAAGTTTCACGTTGGCGGGGAGGGTAGGAACCTCTGGTACTCTGCTGACTAGATAGAGGAGGTTTCTGTCCTGAATATCTTCCCCTACCAGACTTTTTACCACCTCTGCTGTGTCCCCCATGGTTCTTCCTCTTCCCAGTAGGACCACTGGAACTCTGTTCTACTGACTTTTCCTCTTTTTTTGTCTTCTCTGATTTCTTTTTCTCAGGGGCCGCTTCAGATTCAATTCTTTCTATCTCTAGTGCTTGAGAAATAAGTTCAGAGAAGTTAGTATGTTTGAATCCGACCACTTGTAATCTGATACTGAGCTTTAAGCCGGTTTCAAACCTCTTGCATCTCTTCCTACTGGTAGAAAGTAGACTTACTGCATAATGGCTCAAGCGGAAAAATTCCCTTTCATATTCAGCTACTGATCTACTCCCCTATTTCAGACTTAGGAACTCTTGCAGCTTTTGGTCCACATAAGCATCAGGGACATATTTTTGTCTGAACTCCCGTAGAAAATCATTCCATGTTAGCACTGCAGGTTTGACCAGACTGTGGGGAATGGTTTTCCACTAGTCATATGCATCCCCCTGTAGCAGAGATACTGAATATTCAAATCTGAGCTGCTCTGTACAATGTAGCTTCTTGAATACCCTATATATTCTCTCTAACCACTGTTCTGCCTCTAGAGGATCTACTGTCCCCTTGAACTCTGTAGCCCCATATTTCATTAATTTGTCATACTGCCTAGCAGAAGACTGTGGTTGTACCACTGGTGTCTGTAGTGGGACTTGAGTAGGCATATTACCAGCCATCTGTTGAAACATTTCAGCCATCTACTGAGCGAACTGAGTAGGAAACTGCGGTACTGAGGGAGCTAGTGCGGCTAATCCACTGACATTGTGTAGGGCTGGGGCATCCCCTTGTACCTCAGCCTCTATATATTGATCGACTGAACAATCACCCTCTTCCATAGTCAATTTGAGGATCTTAGACCTCCTGAACAGATAACACATGGAGATTTTCTCCTATTAGTGCATATTTATAATATAATGTACTGTATGTATCAAATAATGACATTGAGCAGTTGTACTATGAAGAAAGAATATTCAAATTACAAGTGAAAATAGAATTTAAAAACTTGCTCGGATGCCACTAAAACATGTCAAACCCTACCCCTCTGTAAGGCATAACATGATCTCGTAGTATACCTAATGAATTACCAACTTCGTCTACTAATAACCCATTAAATACACTACAAGGGATTTTAAAACTTTTCTTACTTCTTTTCACAATGGTGAGCACTATTTATAGGTGTTAAAAAATTTTTTGAACTGAAGTGAAATAGCTAACACATTTGAATTATTAGTAATTTCTATAAAAATTTTGGCGGAATGCTATCTGCATTTTGAATAAAACAGTTCTTTAAAAACCAATAAAAAGCACTTCAAATATATTTCTCAATCTCAAACTCCAACATTTAATCAACATAATATGGTTCTCAACTCAAATCTACAATAATTTTTCAGTATTTTCAAAGGCTGAGATAAAAGAAATATATCACAATATTTACAAACCAAAATAATTTACAATTTATTTTACAACTTCAATGTACAATTTTAATTTACAACTGCTCAAAACCAAGAACACTATATACATACAGTGAACATGCATTACAATACAAAATGCAGAATATGGTATACTCAATATACCCGATGAACTCTCACTAAAGTACTAGCAGCCTAGTCTGCTACCCTGTCAGTCTGTCTACCTGCGACAGCAATGAAAAGCTATCGCTGAGCCATTGTTTTAGTGGTACACAATATTAACCGAATACAACTTTAAATCATAAATCATAAGTCATATAAATAATGGATACTAAAAACCATAGTTAAATTCAAAGACAGTGAATGTCAATAAGGATTTAAACTCCATTTCACAATATCACAATAAATATCAATAAATCATACACACAGCTTAATCATGTTGCAAAGTTCAATTCATCTCAAAAGCTGATGGCTAATGAGGAATTCAATTCGTCCCAAAAGCCCATAGCTAATGAGGAATAACATAGCTAGCTACCAATAAAATGAGTACTCATTCTATTCGTCCTCAACAGGCACACACCTCAATACTTCGGCCAGAGAGGGAATTCAATTCATCCCACTAGACAAGCTAGTGAGAAATTCAATTAATATACATGATAGCTGCGATTTCAAACCATTTACAATGCTTTTCAATCAATAAGTATCCATCACATATCATTCAAATAATTTTTTCATAATTTAAAACAATAATATACAAATAGTCATAATTTATTTCAATTGAAAATTCAAAACAAATAACTGTTGTGCACAAACCTCTGATAACTGTCTATTGGCTCTGACTCAGTGTTTCCTTCCCCTTCCCTGAGTCTTTGCTAACTGAGAAACAAATTTTGAAGTATTTCAGTACTCATTTAAACTGTCTCTAACAATAAGGCTTAATACTTAATTTATTAAATTCTATTATTTCCTTAGTCAACCTAAGATGTTGACCCTCAATGCAGTCTAGGTGAATTAGGTTTTAATGTTACCACTATGTCATATTTTATAGCCTTTTTGTATTGGTACATGTTACCAAATTCATTTTCAAGTATATTTCATTTTATTGCAATTTGTTGGATTCCAGTATACTAATTTGACCTAGCCGGATGACCTAGTTCCCTGGGTTTTCGGGTTTCGGTCAAAACTACAAACTTGTAGATCTATGTTTTATTGCATGTGGGGGAGAAATTTCAGGTCATTCTGAGTTATGTAGACCAAGTTATGGTCAATCTACCAATACTGTTAGAATGCATCAAAATGGTCACTTTAGGTCACTTTTAGTTCGGCCAGTTTTTGGACCTGAACTTGTGCAAGCTATTTGGCTTGGTTCTGGCCATTTCTGTGTAACATCCCCATTTGTATAGCGTGGCATATTTCACTGTTCCGGTGACCAGAATCGGTCCGAACAATTAAGGAGATTAGAACCACACTTAAGATAACTAGAGAAGCCATAAACATAAATAATTAGTAATTTCCAATTGGTTAAGTGTAAATAAGAAAAACAGAACATAAGAAGTTAAACGAGCCGAGAGTCACAGCGATGGGTGACCTTCTCGGGAATGACTACGAAGTCATTTTAAACTCAAATTTCGAACCTTAAAATGTGACGCTGTGGTCCTTAAGACCATTACGAACACAGTGGAAAAGAGAAAATCACGAAAAAGAATTGTTAAGCCAGTCAAATAATTAGGTCAGGGAGCCGGAAGAAATATTGAATTATTTGCAAATCGGGATGAACCAGCGAGGGGCAATTTGGTTAATTGACCCCGAGAGCTGACCCCTGACCTAACTGTCAAATAAAATCGGAGAAAAGAAAATTTTGGTATCGAGAATTAAATTAAAGAACTAATAGAAAAATAAATAGAAAAAAAAAAGAGAAGAAAAAGAAAAGTTAAAAAGTTAGTGACATCATCATGGTGACATCACATATGAAGACATAAATAATTTTTATTTACTAGATAATTTGACTAAGTCAATTAAGAGATAAATATCCAAAAAAAAAAAAAAATTTACTTCTTCTTCTTCCATTTTTCCGTCACCCATTTCTCTCTCAATTCTCTCATTTCCTTTCCACCATTAACACCCATCTCAAGCTTTCAAAGCTTAATTTTATTTTATAAACTCCCTAACTCCTTTAAGTCAATCTTGTTCTTGGATCTTGACAAGCATCTTGTGAACAAAAAGGAAGAAGAAAGACTTGAAGAAAGGAAAGCCTAAAAACCCTCCAAGCAAGGTTAGTGATTAAGTTGCAAAATTAGTTTATTTATTGTGTTTTTAGCTTGAATTACTTAGAAATTCATTTAAAATGAAAAGAAAATACTTGTTGAGGGATTATATAGAATTTTGCCCAGCTAGGATTTGGTTGGATAAAGTATGAATTTGTTTGAGCTAAACATGTTAGGAAGCATAATTGAGTTAAGGAAGCATGCTTGTAGGTGTTTAATTAGCTAAATGCAACAAATGACATGAATTAGGGTTTTGGACATTAGGGTTTAGAGACCAAAAATATAAGAAACTTGTAAATGGTGTCTTTGACCTAATGTGAAGTGAGAAATGGTCATTTGTGACCTAATTAAGTTTATTAGAAGTGTTGGAATTAAAGTCAAATTCGGAGGGAGTGTGGTCATGCTGCTGCAGCATGACCAAGTCAACTTTGAAGGACCAAAAATGAAATTTTACAAGTCCAATTGATATGAGACCAATTAGGGATGAAAATAGGCACTAAATGACACAATTTTCATATAGGAAGCATGCCCAAAAAAGTGACTAAAACCTAGTGAATAAATTGACCAAAGTTGAAAAATTGCAGGCTGCCCTGCACAAACTAACCAAATGAACAGTGTTTATTCATTTAGTCATAACTCGAGCTAGGCAGGTCAAAATGACCTAACATTTTACCAGTGGTTAGATGAGATATAGATCTAAAACTTTCATGAAGAACACAAACCCAAATTATGCCATTAACCCAATCAAATTACTGAGAAAAGTTGAATCACTGAACCTGTGGAACTGCAGATTTACCATATGAGTAGTAAAGTTTCAATGGCTATAACTCTCTTTAGAAAACTCCGATTTAGGTGATTCTTGAACCGATGGAAACCTAAGACTCGAACATTTCATATGAAGAAAATTAGACTAAATTATGGACTTAACTTGATCAAATTTCTGAATGAAGTTGGATCAATAATCTGCCAGAACTAAAATCTGCTGCATGAACAATAACCGTAATTTGGATATATAACTTGAGCTACAAAACTCCAATTGGAGTGATTCAAATAGAAGAATGAACTTAAGACAATAGGGAACATTTTCTATGGAGGAAGATTTGCCAAATTCCAACAGCAAAGTGACCAATGGAATAGTGCAACCTTAGACACCTAAAACTGAAAATTGACAATTTTGCCTAAAAGACTTAAGTGTTGAGAAAATGACCAAAACCAAGAAGTTTAGTGACCAAAATGTGATATGTGGCTGAAGTTGGAATTCCCATACCTATTAAGCCTTAGAAAGTTAACAATTTGACTTGAATAGTGTATGAATAGTAACTCGAAACACAAAAATTTCAAGAACGTCGAGTTTAGCACATTAGAGCTAGGTAAAAGTGAAGTTATATTTATTTTTGGATTTATGCTAAGTTATGGTACTGAAACACTGTGAAACTGTGTGTTTCAGCTGAAAAAGCCTTGGAAGCTCTGAGAGACTGAGTCAAGGCCTAGAGGCGACTCACATCAGGTTTGTGCACAATAAACCTTATTTGAGCATTTTGTCATTGAAAAATTGATTTAGCATAATTTATGAAAATTTGATGTTGATCATAAATTGTGTTGCCACCTTGTGAATGAAACTGACTTTGGAAATTTATTGGATTTCTCACAAATTATTTAATCAAATTGTTTTGAATTGATTTGTGTTCACACTTAGCATGACAGTGCCTTATTATTCCTCCTCCATTTATGGGGTGGGATAGGTTATCTTTCCTCCCTCTCTGGTTTACCAGTTGAGGTTGTAGATCAGATGAGTACTCATTAGCTAGCTAGCCACCTCCCTCATTGATTTCGATTAGTGGGGTTGTCACACCCTACCCCTCTGTAAGGCATAACATGATCCCGTAGTATACCTAATGAATTACTAACTCTGTTTACTGATAACCCATTAAATACACTACAAGGGATTTTAAAAACTTTTCTTACTTCTTTTACAGTGGTGAGCACTATTTACAGGTGTTAAAAACCTTTTTGAACTGAAGTGATAGAACTAATACATTTGAATTATTTGGAATTTCTGTAAAAATTTTGGCAGAGTGCCATCTGTATTTTGGATAAAACAGTTCTTTAGAAAACCTGTAACAAGCACTTCAATATTTTTCCAAATCTCAACTCCAACATATTTCTCAACACAACATATTTCTCAACTCAAATCCACAGTGATTTTTCAAAGTATGAGATACAAGAAATATAATACAATTTTTACAAGCCAAAATAACTCATAATTATTTTACAACTTCAAGGTACAATTTGAATTTACAACTGCTCAAAACCAAAAACAATATGTACATACAATGTGTCACACCTTATCCATCTGTAAGGCATAACATGATCCCGTAGAATACCTAATGAACTATCGAACTTCACCTACCGATAACTCATTAAGTACCCTACAAGGGAGTTTAAAACAATTTTCTTATTTTTGACAAGTGGTGAGCATTTTCTAGTAAGTACTTAAAACATTTAGTTGAAATTAAAACTAGTTAATATTTTGGTCCATTTTAATTTTTCGCAAATTCTATAAAAATTTTGACAGAGTTTCCTTTGTATTTTGAGAAAACCGTTCTTCAAATACCTATAAAAAGCACTTCTAAAAATTTTTCTCAACCACAACTTCAATTTCACAATCAAACTCTATCAATTTCAACAATTCCACAATCATTTCATTTGAGACAAAACAATTTATATACATCCTTATAAAATTCACATCAAAAGAAATACAAACTAAATTTTATTACAAACTTCATACAAATTTTGTACAAGCTGCTCAAGACCCATTTTTTTACATGTCCATACATTTATGTGCAATATATACATCAAAAGAAATATTTACAATTGGGGTATAAATTATACCCAAAAACTTTAAGCTGATGCTCCTCACACCTCAGCAGCTCAGTCTGCTGCTCTTCTAGTATCTGTATCTGCGACAGCAATAGAAGCTATCGCTGAGTACTAGGACTCAGTGGTACACAACATACTAAAATAACCTTTATGCAAAAATAAAATCACATTTATTCAAAAATTTAACTAAACATGAGCATTAAACACAAAACATGAATTATGAGATTTTAATGCAAACCAAGTTCATTTCAAAGTATCAAAACACATTTCATAAAACCCACAGTTAGACCATGCCATTCGAAACAAATAGAATCTCAATAGCCAGAGGCTAAAGAGAAATCATATCACAAGGCTAGTTAGCTCAAATATATGGATATCCATTCACATCCTCTTCTACTGGCACACCTCAACACTTCTCCAGAGAAGGAATCAAAATTCGAAACTAATTACCCCCACTAGTCGTGCTAGTGAGGTGTTCAAATATATGGTCATGACACTGTGGTTTCAAAACTTATCTTAACATTTTGCTAAACATTGTCATTTCAAATATACACAATAACTTTCAATAATTTAAGTCAAAACATCATAGCTAATGTCACAAATAAATTCTCAATAATTCAAAGCAAATGTAAAATACATATTTCATTCACTTTATCAATACATTTTAAAGCATAGTGATGTTGTGCGCAAACCTCAAATGAGTCGCCTATTTGCCTTGACTCGACTCCTCGGGTTCTGTCCCGGTATTCTTTTCCACTGAAATACAAAATTTTGTAGTGTTTCAGAACCATAATTTAACATAGATCCAAAAATAAATTTAACTTCGCTTTTACCTAGTTCTAACGTACTAAATTCGACGCTCTTGAAACTTTGTGTTTCGGGTTACTATTCACTGCACTATTCAAGTCAAATAGTTGACTTTCTAAGGCTTAATAGGTATGGGAACTCTAACTTCATCCACATACCACATTTTGATCACTAAACTTGTTGGTTTTGGTCGTTTACTCAAAGCTTAGGTCATTTAGGCAAAATTGCCAATTTTCGGTTTTGGAGTTCTAAGTTGCACTATTCCATTGGTCAGTCTATTGTTGGAATTTGGCAAATCTTCCTTCATATAAAATGTTCTTTATTGTCTTAAGTGTATTCTCATTTTTGGATCACCTGAATCGGAGTTTTGTAGCTCAAGTTATAGCCAAAATAAGATTACTGTTCACGTGCACTGTTCATGCTGAGATTTTGGGTTCTGGCAGATTTTGATCCAAATTTGGTCAGTAATTTGATTAAGTTAAGTTCATAATTTGGTCTAAATTTCTTCATATGAAATGTTCTACTATGTCTTAGGTTTCCATCGGTTCAAGAATCGCCTAAATCGGAGTTTTGTAGAGAGAGTTATAACCCTTCAAACATTACTGCTCAATAGAAATTCTGCAGAGTTGCAGGTTTGGTAACTCAACTTTGCTCAATAATTTGAATGGGTTAATGGCATAATTTGGGGTAGTATTCTTCATAACAGTTTTAGATCTATACCTTATCTAGTTTCTGGTAAAATTTCAGATCAATTTGACCTTCCTAGCTCAAGTTATGACCAAATGAACAGTTACTGTTCATTTGGTCGATTAATGGCATGTGACTGCTCTCATTTCACTTTGGTCAATTTGTTCACCCAGTTTTGGTCAGTTTTTGGGCATGGTCCTTGATGAAAATTGTGCTCTTTTATGTCTGTTTTCATCTCCAATTGGTCCTTGACCATTGGACCTACGAATTTGGTTTTCATTCTAACAATTTCTACACACCTCTTTTGGTCATTATTCACCATTTTTCATCTCACAATAGACCAAAGTCATCATTTATGCATTTCTCCAAAAATTTGGTTCCGAACCATAGCATTCAAAACCCTAACTCATCAATTTCATGCATTTAACCAATTCAATGCCTATATACATGCTTCTTTAACTCTATCAAACTCATACACTGTAACACCCCTAAGTTCGGTAGTGCGTTCTGCTGCTCCAATGACCAGTGTTGTCCGGACAGCTAGGATGCCTAGAACCACACTTCAATGAGAGTGAGGAGACATAAAATAATGAAATAAAAGAAAAGAAAGTACAAGAAAAACAAAGGAAAAATGATTGCAAAGAAATGTGATCAAGTTAAACGAGCCGGGAAACCTAACGATGGGTGATCGACTTGGGAAGTCACGGCGTGGACCGTTGATCGCCTCGATCATGGGAACCCTGGAAAACATTTTTGGGACATAAATAGACCCTTGTTGAAGAATAAATATCATTAGAAATATCAAAGAAAAATTAAATAATTAGTACAAAGAAAAGTGAGAAATCGAAAAACAGACAAAACTCGGTAATACCGAAAAATCAGGAATGCCACCCGAACAGGGGCATTATGGTCATTTGACATCCCGAAGTGTCTTTTGACCTAAATTTCCATTAAAAATAAATAATATTACACTTAGAAAATGAAATGAAAAATTAAATTGGTGGTACCTAAAGTAAATAGTGAGAATTAAGGGTTTAATGTGGGATTAAGTGAAAGTAACTTATAATATGAATTAATTAGAGTAAGTGGACCACTAAGAGAATAAAATAAACACATTATGGGGCTGATGTAAGTCCACTATGTCCAGCAGCCACTTCATCTTCTTCATTTACCATCCAAGCCGTGAATGAAGGGAGAGAAAACTCCATGGACATTTTCATGCAAGCTTGATCCCTCCTTCCATTTCAACTCCAAACACTTGAGTTCCTTCATTAAACTTTGTCTACACATCACAAGGAAGATATTGACACCCAATTTGAGAAGTTTGGTGAAGGTTTAGCAAGTTACAAATAAAGGTAAGTTTGCATTTTGAGAAATCCTTTGTTAAAGTTTTTGTGCATGTTATGGGTATTAGTTTGGTGAAGGAAAATTTTAAGTTTGAAAGGTTATTGTTATTTTCATTTTGGACAGCCATGGGTCACGTTTATGATGAGGTATTTGTGCATATAATTGATGGGAAAGAATGTTAATAATGGTGATTTAGTAACTTAGTGAGTTATTGCATGTTTATATGGTGAATTATGCACTTTGATGGGAATTGGCATATGGTACGGCAATGTGATGTTGATGAATGTTTTGTGGCAGCTTGTGGACACTTGAGAAATGGTGTATATTGAAGGAAGAGTGGGCAGAATATTGACCTAGAAGGATTGATGATATGTATGTGAATGAATGTTGTAAAGTGCATGTAAAGTTTGTAATGTTTAGGTGTGGTTGTAATGGTATTTAGAAATTGTAATTATGAATGATATTTGGTGTGTTGAGGGTGATTGGAATCTGCCCAAAATAATGCTAATGTAATGTAGAAAATGTTTTTGGTAATGTGCCAAAACAGTTTGGTAGGGTATGGAAGTAAACCTTGCAAGGTGAGTATGTGTTTGAAGTTGGGGTGTGAAATGCATATTGAGGGCAGTGAATATTTTAGCCTATAACCTTGAATGTGTAACCTCAATTGGTATGAGACCAATTTGGGTGAAACTAGGCACAAAATGTGCCAACTTTCATTGAGAAACCATGCCAAAATTCTGCTTGCAAGGTGACCTAAAAATTTGACCAATTCGGATTAGGTGCAATTAGGACCTGAAAAATGACCAATTGGGCAGCAGTGAGTATTTAGGCCATAACTCACTCAAACCAGGTCCAATTGACCTGAAATTTTAACCATGAATAGTTAAGACCCATACCTACAAGTCTTATGAAGACACCAAAACCCAGAAATGACCATAAGCAAGTCAAACAACTTGCACAAGTTCGGGTCCAAAAACTGGCCGAACCAGAATTGACCAATTTGACCTAAAATTGACCTAAAATGGTACCACTTGACCAGCAATAGTGTAATGACCATAACTTGGTCTACTTATCTCGGATTGACCTGAAATTTTGCACCGCGTGCAATAAGACCTAGATCTACAAGTTTGTAGTTTTGACCGAGACCAAAACCGAGGGAACTAGATCGTCCGTTAGGTCAAACCAGTGTCCCGGAATCCAGCAATTTGCATTAAAATGCACTAAGCGAGGAAATGACATTGGTAAAACATACCAAACCTAAAACCCTATCAAGTGTGACATATTAACGACACTAAAACCTAATTTACCTAAAACGCATCGAGGGTCGGTATATTAGGTGATTAAGCGAATAATTGAGTTCGGTGCATTATTTACCAAACACCATCGATAGAGACGCTTTAAATTAGTATCAAATACTTCAAATTGTGTTTCTCGATTACCAAAGACTCAGAAAAGGGAAGGAAACATCGAGTCCAGATCAGGGGACAGTCATCGAGGTTTGTGCACAACAACTGCTTTCTTTTGAATTATTTTCAATGGAAATAAATATTGACTATTTGCATATCATTGTTTTAAATTGTGGAAATGTGTTTGGTGGACACTTATTGATTGAAAAACATTGTGAATGGTTTGAAATCAGAAAATTGTTTGAATGGTATTTGATGGATACTTATTGATTGAAAAGCACGTAAATGGTTTTGTGGAAATTGAAGTGAATTACGAATTGTGTTGCCATTTTGTGAATGAAATTATAACTTTGGAAATTTATTGGATTCTTACGGATCATTTGAATAAAATGTTTGGAATTGTTTTGACTCACAATTGGCATGACATCGATAATATGTTCCTCCTCCATTAATGGGGTGAGTGTGATTATTCCTCCTCTTTGACTTATTAGTCCGGGTGAGTATGATTATGTTCCTCCCTCTTTGACTTCCCATTGAGGTGAGTATGGATGAGTTCTCATTATATAGCTAGCTTCCTCCTCATTGATTTCGATTATTGGGGTGAGCATGTCTTGTCGTGGTGTACAACACGGCATATATGGAAAAATTGTGTCATGGCCTAAATTGTGTTATAGATTGGCAACATTGTATTCTTGATTATTTGATCGAATTGTGTTATTATGTATTGTGAGATTGTGAAATTGATTTAAACTCTTATTGACATATACCGTCTATTGAATTCAACCATGATCGACTTATTGAAAATTATTGTGATATTAACAAATGGAGTTTAAATTCTTGATGACATTTATTGTCTTGAATTTAACTATGGTTTTAAGTATCCACTATTGATATGATTTATGAATTGTGATTTAAAATTTGTATTTGGTAAATGTTGTGCACCATCGAGACATTGTCTCGTGATAGCTTTATTCTTTATCGCAGTAGAGAGACAGACAGGCAGCAGCTAGGTCGCTAGTATCGCCAATGAGAGATTTTTGGGTATAGTGAGTATACCACATGTGGCATTTTGTCTTGTAATGTATATTCACTGTATGTATATTTTGTTCTTGGTTTTGAGCAGTTGTAAATTTAAGTTGTACAGTAAAGTTGTAAAATAATTATGAGTTATTTGGCTTGTAAAAATTGTGTTATGTCTTTGTATCTTAGTCTTTGAAAATCACTGTGGATTTGACTTGAGAAATGTGTTGTGTTGATAAAAATGTTGGAGTTGAGATTTGAAAATATATTGAAGTGCTTTTTACAGGTTTTCTGAAGAACTGTTTTGTCCAAAATACAAATGGCACCTTGCCAAAATTTTTGCAGATATTCCAAATAAATCAAATGAGTTAGTTGTTTCACTTCAGTTCACCAAAGTCTTTCACACCTGTAAATAGTGCTCACCACTGTAAAAGAAGTAAGAAAAGTTTTTAAAATCCCTTGTAGTGTATTTAATGGATTATCAGTAGACGGAGTTGGTAATTCATTAGGTATACTACGGGATCATGTTATGCCTTACAGAGGGGTAGGGTGTGACATGTTTTAGTGGTATCAGAGCAAAGTTTTAAAATTCTGTTTTCACCTGTCATTTGAATATTCTTTCTTCACAGTACAACTACTCAATATCATTGTTTGATACATACAGTACATTACATTATAAATATGCACTAACGGGAGGAAATCTCCTTGTGTTATTGGTTTAGGAGATCTAAAATCCTCGCATTGACTATGGAAGAGGGTGATCGTTCAGTCGATCAATCTATTGAGGTGCAAGGGATGCCCCATGCCTACATAATGTCGGTGGTTCAAGAGCACCACCTGCATCTGCTGATTCTGCTCGATTCGCTCGTGACGGACGCTGCAATGTTCCAACAAATGGATGGTAATGTGCCTACTCAAGTCCCAATACGGACACCGTGGTACAACCACGATCTTACGCTAGACAATATGACAAATTGATGAAGTATGGGGCTACTGAGTTTAAGGACAAAGATCCTCTAGAAGCTGAACAATGGTTAGAGAGGATGGATAGGGTATTCAAGAAACTGCATTGCACAGAGGAGCTCAGATTTGAGTACTCAGTATCTTTGCTACAGGGGGATGCTTATGACTGGTGGAAAACCATCCCCCACAGTCTGATAGAACCTGCAGTGCTAACATGGAATGACTTCCTCAGGGAATTCAGGCAAAAATATGTCCCTGATGCTTATGTAGACCAGAAGCTGCAAGAATTCCTAAGTCTGAAACAGGGGGGCAGATCAGTGGCTGAGTATGAAAGGGAATTCTCCCGCCTAAGCCATTATGCAGTAAGTCTACTTTCTACCAGCAGGGAGAGATGTAAGAGGTTTGAAACCGGCTTGAAGCCTAGTATCAGATTACAAGTGGTCGGATTCAAACATAACAACTTCTCTGAACTTATTTCTCAAGCACTAGAATTAGAAAGAATTGAATCTGAAGCGGCTCTTGAGAAAAAGAAATCAGAGAAGGCAGAAAAAGAGGGAAAGTCAGTAGAACAGAGTTCTAGTGGTCCTACTGGAAAGAGGAAAAACTTTGGGGGATACGACAGAGATAGTAAGAAGTCCGGTAGAGATAGATCTTTTGGACAGAAACCACCTCGATCCGATCAGCCAACTCAACAGAAACCCAGAAATGCGCTGTCAGATCGACTTTGTGAAACTTGTGGTAAACCACATAGTGGGGTATGTTATAGAGCCGTAGGAGCATGCTTTAATTGTGGAGAGACTGGTCATTTTGCTAAGGATTGTGTAAATCCAGGTCGTTCTGGATCATTTACTACACCAAAGGGATCAACCCAAGTTTCTACCCCAAAGAGTTCACCATCAGTTAGTAGAGGCAAAGGTAGAGGTAGGGGTAGTACACCTAGAAGTCAGACTACTGTGAATCAGCCAAAACAGGGTGATGCTTCAACGAGAGTATACGCTATACGACAGAAAAGAGACTGAGACTTTTGACATCATTCTTTGGTACTTTCTCAATTAGCAACCGAGATATATATATGTATTGTTTGACACGAATTTTCATATTTTTACATTAGTGTTAGAACTATATGTTCTGTTGTTATTCGTTTACAGAGGAATAAATTTTGACGCATTAGTGATTAGCCCTTAAGATAAGGATTGTGATAATAAGTGAAATTAGTTTTGAAAGAGTTTATCGGCGAAAAGTATTTTCTAACACACCATAAATTATAAAGCTAATTAGTGAGCCTACTTAATGTAAGGCAAGAGGACGTAAAAGTAAGATGCAGTAATGGAATTGCTCTTGATAAGGGCAAGGAGGTTACTGTTAGAAATTGCTAATGGATATTGTAATCAGAATAAGATTCGAATATCAGTGAATTCAAAAAGAATAAAAGATAACAAAGTTTGATCTATTGGGATGTATCGTAGTAACTATGCAATGTTCTTGATGTTTATACTGTAAGCTGCAGATTACAGTACTAACTTGAGATTATTGTGTAGAGCTACGTACTAACCGATAGTACACCTAGATGAGAATAGTTGCCAACGGCATCTGTTTTGGCATAGTTATGCCATGACAGAATTTAATTGTTAGAAATAAGTTTGAAAATCCTACTTAGGGATCTAAAACTCAAAAGTTAAAATATCGAAAGGTTATAGTTCAGACAAAAGGAAGTAAGTTATAGAACATTGTGAGATAAAAAGAGTTATGGAAGTAGAGACTTGAACAGTTGATTCATATGTAACAAAGAAATATTCCGAATGTGAGGAAGACTATGGACTAGAATGGTCAGAGGACCAATGCCTGATGAATGATTCTAATATGACCTCAAGGGTCATTCAAGAAGGAACGTGAGCTGAAATATTAGACAACATAATAGTAAGAGGAGATTGGTGTTATCCAAACAAAGTAAACATTGTATTAGATTGTTAAAAGTCTTACGATCATATAGAAAGGAGAAAATAAACGTATGACTATTGTAAGATGATTCTCGGGTAAAATTTCGTGGACGAAATTTATTTTAGGGGGAGAATTGTAACACCCTAAGTTCGGTAGTGCGTTCGCTGCTCCGGTGACCGTGTTGTCCTGGACACTAGGATGCCTAGAACCACACTTCAATGAGAGTGAGGAGACATAAAATAATGAAATAAAAGAAAAGAAAGTACAAGAAAAACAAAGAAAAATGATTGCAAAGAAATGTGATCAAGTTAAACGAGCCGGGAAACCTAACGATGGGTGACCGCACTGGGAAGTCACGGCGTGGACCGTTGATCTGCCCCGGATCATGGGAACCACGAAAACATTTTTGGGACATAAATAGACCCTTGTTGAAGAATAAATATCATTAGAAATATCAAAGAAAAATTAAATAATTAGTACAAAGAAAAGTGAGAAATCGAAAACAGACAAAACTCAGAATACTGAAAATCAGAATGCCACCCGAGCAGGCATTATGGTCATTTGACATCCCGAAGTGTCTTTTGACCTAAATTTCCATTAAAAATAAATAATATTACACTTAGAAAATGAAATGAAAAATTAAATTGGTGGTACCTAAAGTAAATAGTGAGAATTAAGGGTTTAATGTGGGATTAAGTGAAAGTAACTTATAATATGAATTAATTAGAGTAAGTGGACCACTAAGAGAATAAAATAAACACATTATGGGGCTGATGTAAGTCCACTATGTCCAGCAGCCACTTCATCTTCTTCATTTACCATCCAAGCCGTGAATGAAGGGAGAGAAAACTCCATGGACATTTTCATGCAAGCTTGATCCTCCTTCCATTTCAACTCCAAACACTTGAGTTCCTTCATTAAACTTTGTCTACACATCACAAGGAAGATATTGACACCCAATTTGAGAAGTTTGGTGAAGGTTTAGCAAGTTACAAATAAAGGTAAGTTTGCATTTTGAGAAATCCTTTGTTAAAGTTTTTGTGCATGTTATGGGTATTAGTTTGGTGAAGGAAAATTTTAAGTTTGAAAGGTTATTGTTATTTTCATTTTGGACAGCCATGGGTCACGTTTATGATGAGGTATTTGTGCATATAATTGATGGGAAAGAATGTTAATAATGGTGATTTAGTAACTTAGTGAGTTATTGCATGTTTATATGGTGAATTATGCACTTTGAATGGAATTGGCATATGGTACGGCAATGTGATGTTGATGAATGTTTTGTGGCAGCTTGTGGACACTTGAGAAATGGTGTATATTGAAGGAAGAGTGGGCAGAATATTGACCTAGAAGGGTTGATGATATGTATGTGAATGAATGTTGTAAAGTGTATGTAAAGTTTGTAATGTTTAGGTGTGGTTGTAATGGTATTTAGAAATTGTAATTGTGAATGATATTTGGTGTGTTGAGGGTGATTGGAATCTGCCCAAAATAATGCTAATGTAATGTAGAAAATGTTTTTGGTAATGTGCCAAAACAGTTTGGTAGGGTATGGAAGTAAACCTTGCAAGGTGAGTATGTGTTTGAAGTTGGGGTGTGAAATGCATATTGAGGGCAGTGAATATTTTAGCCTATAACCTTGAATGTGTAACCTCAATTGGTATGAGACCAATTTGGGGTGAAACTAGGCACAAAATGTGCCAACTTTCATTGAGAAACCATGCCAAAATTCTGCTTGCAAGGTGACCTAAAAATTTGACCAATTCGGATTAGGTGCAATTAGGACCTGAAAAATGACCAATTGGGCAGCAGTGAGTATTTAGGCCATAACTCACTCAAACCAGGTCCAATTGACCTGAAATTTTAACCATGAATAGTTAAGACCCATACCTACAAGTCTTATGAAGACACCAAAACCCAGAAATGACCATAAGCAAGTCAAACAACTTGCACAAGTTCGGGTCCAAAAACTGGCCGAACCAGAATTGACCAATTTGACCTAAAATTGACCTAAAATGGTACCACTTGACCAGCAATAGTGTAATGACCATAACTTGGTCTACTTATCTCGGATTGACCTGAAATTTTGCACCGCGTGCAATAAGACCTAGATCTACAAGTTTGTAGTTTTGACCGAGACCCGAAAACCGAGGGAACTAGATCGTCCGGTTAGGTCAAACCAGTGTCCCGGAATCCAGCAATTTGCATTAAAATGCACTAAGCGAGGAAATGACATTGGTAAAACATACCAAACCTAAAACCCTATCAAGTGTGACATATTAACGACACTAAAACCTAATTTACCTAAAACGCATCGAGGGTCGGTATATTAGGTGATTAAGCGAATAATTGAGTTCAGTGCATTATTTACCAAACACCATCGATAGAGACAGTTTAAATTAGTACTGAAATACTTCAAATTGTGTTTCTCAGTTACCAAAGACTCAGGAAAAGGGAAGGAAACACTGAGTCCAGATCAGGGGACGTCATCGAGGTTTGTGCACAACAACTGTTTCTTTTGAATTATTTTCAATGGAAATAAATATTGACTATTTGCATATCATTGTTTTAAATTGTGGAAATGTGTTTGGTGGACACTTATTGATTGAAAAACATTGTGAATGGTTTGAAACTGTGAAAAATTGTTTGAATGGTATTTGATGGATACTTATTGATTGAAAAGCACTGTAAATGGTTTTTGTGGAAATTGAAGTGAATTACGAATTGTGTTGCCATTTTGTGAATGAAATTATAACTTTGGAAATTTATTGGATTCTTACGGATCATTTGAATAAAATGTTTGGAATTGTTTTGACTCACAATTGGCATGACACTGATAATATGGTCCTCCTCCATTAATGGGGTGAGTGTGATTATTCCTCCCTCTTTGACTTATTAGTGCGGGTGAGTATGATTATGTTCCTCCTCTTTGACTTCCCACCGAGGTGAGTATGGATGAGTTCTCATTATATAGCTAGCTTCCTCCTCATTGATTTCGATTATTGGGGTGAGCATGTCTTGTCGTGGTGTACAACACGGCATATATGGAAAATTGTGTCATGGCCTAAATTGTGTTATAGATTGGCAACATTGTATTCTTGATTATTTGATCGAATTGTGTTATTATGTATTGTGAGATTGTGAAATTGATTTAAACTCTTATTGACATATACCGTCTATTGAATTCAACCATGATCGACTTATTGAAAATTATTGTGATATTAACAAATGGAGTTTAAATTCTTGTTGACATTTATTGTCTTGAATTTAACTATGGTTTTAAGTATCCACTATTGATATGATTTATGAATTGTGATTTAAAATTTGTATTTGGTAAATGTTGTGCACCATCGAGACATTGTCTCGTGATAGCTTTATTGCCGCAGTAGAGAGACAGGCAGCAAAGCTAGGTCGCTAGTATCGCCAATGAGAGATTTTTGGGTATAGTGAGTATACCACATGTGGCATTTTGTACTGTAATGTATATTCACTGTATGTATATTTTGTTCTTGGTTTTGAGCAATTTGTAAATTTAAGTTGTACAAGAAAGTTGTAAAATAATTATGAGTTATTTGGCTTGTAAAAATTGTGTTATGTCTTTGTATCTTAGTCTTTGAAAATCACTGTGGATTTGACTTGAGAAATGTGTTGTGTTGATAAAAATGTTGGAGTTGAGATTTGAAAATATATTGAAGTGCTTTTTACAGGTTTTCTGAAGAACTGTTTTGTCCAAAATACAAATGGCACCTTGCCAAAATTTTTGCAGATATTCCAAATAAATCAAATGAGTTAGTTGTTTCACTTCAGTTCACCAAAGTCTTTCACACCTGTAAATAGTGCTCACCACTGTAAAAGAAGTAAGAAAAGTTTTTAAAATCCCTTGTAGTGTATTTAATGGATTATCAGTAGACGGAGTTGGTAATTCATTAGGTATACTACGGGATCATGTTATGCCTTACAGAGGGGTAGGGTGTGACATACACACCTTTAAGTCTATCAAATTCATGCACACACATCAAAACCCTAGCTGGATGAATTTTGCTTTAATCCTCCCACAATTAATTTCTTTTCATTTTAAACATAGTATAAGTAATTCAAGCTATAAACACAACTACTAAATTTCAAACTTACAAATTGATGTGCTTACCTCACTTGAATTTAAATTCTCTAGTTTCTCTCCTCTTTCCTTCTTTCTTTGATGATCAATCTCCTTGTCAAGTGGCTAAAACAAGTTTTTATGGGTGAATTTGGGGTAAGGTAAGATCAAATGGATGTTTAAAAGCTTGAAGCAAGCTTTAATGGTGGACTTCCATAGAGATGAGAGGGAGAAGGTGGGTGGCAAGATGGAAGGAAGAAGAAGAAAAATTCTATTTTTTTCTCTTTTATTTTCTTTTTATCCTTATCCCTTTTTGAAGACCAAAAATCCATTTTAAAGAAATAATTTAATTAATTTGTTTATGACATCATTCATGATGTCATCACCTTTGACTTTTCCCATCTTCTTTTTCTTTTTTTTTAATTTATTTTTTTTCTATTAGTTCTTTAATTTAATTCTCGATTTTAAAATTTTCTTTTCTCCGATTTTATTTGACACTTAGGTCAAGAGTCAGCTCTCGGGGTCAATTGACCAAATTGCCCCTTGCCGGTTCATCCCGGTTTGCAAATAATTCCATATTTCTTCCGGCTCCCTGACCTAATTATTTGACTGGCTTAACAATTCTTTTTCGTGATTTTCTCTTTTCCACTATGTTCATAAGGGTCCTAAGGACCGCGGCGTCACTTTTTACGGTTCGAAATTTGAGTTTAAAATGACTTCGCAGTCGTTCCCGAGCAGGTCACCAATCCCTGTGACTCTCGGCTCGTTTAACCTCTTATGTTCTGTTTTTCTTATTTATAGTTAACTAATTAAACATTACTAATTATTTATGTTTATAGCTTCTCTAGTTGTCTTAAGTGTGGTTCTAATCCCCTTAATTGTCCAGACCGACACCGGTCACCGGAACAGTGAAATCTACCAGGCTAAGCAAACGGGGTGTTACAATTCTCCCCCCCTTAAATAAATTTCGTTTCGAAATTTTACCTGGTATCAATCTCTGAACAGCTGTAGGTGCTGTCTCCTCATGTCCTCTTCTCGTTCCCAAGTAGCCTCCTGGCCCGAATGATGGTTCCACAACACTTTTACCAACGGTATCTGCTTGTTTCGTAGCTGCTTCACCTCATAAGCCAGAATCTCTATGGGTTCTTCTTCATATGTGAGGTCTGGATTTACTTCAATTTCCTCTACTGGTAGTACATGAGATGGGTCTGATCGATACCTCCTCAACATGGATACATGGAAGACGTTATGTATCTTTTCCAACTCTGGAGGTAGTGCCAACCGATATGCCAAAGGACCCACTTTTTCCAGAATCTCATATGGCCCAATAAAACGAGGACTTAGTTTCCCCTTTCTGCCGAATCTCATAATTCTCTTCCAAGGAGAAACCTTGAGGAATACTTTCTCACCCACTGCATACTGAATATCCCTTCTTTTCAAATCAATGTAGGACTTCTGACGGTCTGATGCAGTCTTAAGTCGACCTCTAATCACCCTGATTTTTTCTTCAGTTTGCTAAACAATTTCGGGTCCAATCATCTTTCTTTCACCCATGTCATCCCAACACAATGGGGTTCTACACTTTCTGCCATACAAAGCTTCATATGGAGGCATCCTAATGCTCGATTGATAGCTGTTGTTGTAAGCAAACTCAATCAAAGGCAAGTGTGTATCCCAACTGCCCTCAAACTCAATCACACAAGCCCGTAGCATGTCCTCCAAGATCTCAATTACCCTCTCAGACTGGCCATCTGTCTGTGGGTGGAATGCAGTACTGAAGTTCAATCTAGTTCCTAGGGCTCTCTGAAGACTACCCTAGAATCTAGAAGTGAACCTAGGTTCTCTGTCTGACACGATGGATACTAGCACTCCATGCAGTCTTACAATCTCATCGATGTATAACTTGGCCAATCTTTCCAAACTATAATCCATCTAGACTGGCAGAAAATGAGCAGATTTAGTCAGTCTATCAATAATGACCCAAACTGCATCATGACTCTTCTGTGTCCTCGGAAGTCCCATCACAAAATCCATCGTTATTCTTTCCCATTTCCATTCGGGCACTGGTAGTGGATGTAACAACCCAGTGGGTACTTGATGCTCTGCCTTTACTTGTTGACAAGTTAGGCATTTGGATACAAACTCTGCCACATCTCGTTTCATACCCATCCACCAGTAATGCTCCTTTAGCCCCCTATACATTTTTGTGCCACCAGGGTGCATGGCAAAAGGAGACTCATGTGCTTCCTTCAAAATGATCTTCCTCAATTCAACATCATTGGGAACACATATTCTGCCCTGGTGTAGCAATAGACTGTCATCTCTGATTGAGAATTCTAGTTTCTTGCGCTGTCGGACTTCTTCCATCAACTTCTGATACTTCTGATCATTCTGAGCAGCCATTCTAATCTGATCAATCAACACTGGCTGTACATGCCATGCAACTGCTGTTTGCCCATCATCATTAATCTCTAAGTTGGCATGTAATGATCTCAACTCATGTACCAAAGACAAAGGAGTAACTCGTAAACTTGCCATAGTCTTGCAACTTAGGGCGTCAGCCACAACATTAGCTTTCCCTGGCTGATAGTCTATCAGACAATCATAGTCTTTTATCAACTCTAACCATCTCCTCTGTCTCAGATTCAGCTCTTTCTGGGTGCCCAAATACTTTAAACTCTAATGATCTGTATAGATATAACACTTTTCCCCATACAAATAGTGCCTCCAGATCTTAAGAGCAAACACAATAGCTGCAAGCTCCAAATCATGTGTTGGATAATTCCTCTCATGCGGTTTCAGCTGGCGTGATGCATAGGCAAAGGCATTTCGATCTTGCATCAATACACAACCTAACCCATTGTGAGAAGCATCACTATAAACTGTGTATTCTTTACCCAGAGTAGGTAAAGTAAGGACTGGAGCTTCAGTCAAATATCTCTTCAATTCATCAAAACTATGTTGGCATTTATCCGTCCACTGAAATTTCACATCTTTTCTAAGCAGCTTGGTCAATGGAGATGCCAACATGGAGAATCCCTTCACAAACCGACGGTAGTATCCAGCTAAACCCAGAAAACTACGAATTTCTGTGACATTTCTGGGTGGCCTCCAATTAAGGACAGCTTCAATCTTACTTGGATCTACTTTAATGCCCTCTTCTGATACTACATGCCCCAAGAAAGATATTTCCTTCAGCCAAAATTCACACTTCGACAATTTGGCATATAGTTGTTTCTCCCTCAAAGTCTGCAGTATAATCCGCAGATGTCTATCATACTCTTCTGCATTCCTCGAATAGACCAATATATCATCAATGAATACCACAACAAACTGGTCGAGGTATGGTCTAAAGATAGTATTCATCAGATCCATAAAAGCAGCCGGAGCATTAGTTAACCCGAATGGCATTACTAGGAATTCATAATGGCCATAACGGGTTCTGAAGGCAGTTTTAGGAATACTCTGCTCTTGTACTTTCAACTGATAATAACCTGATCTCAAATCAATTTTGGAGAACACAGCTGTACCCCTCAACTGATCAAACAAGTCATCAATACGGGGTAATGGGTATCTGTTCTTTATTGTCACCTTATTCAACTGCCGATAATCAATACACAAGCGGAGAGTGCCATCCTTCTTCTTTACAAACAATACTGGTGCTCCCCAAGGTGACACACTAGGGCGGATAAAGCCCTTGTCAAGCAGTTCTTGCAACTGCACTTTCAACTCTTTCAATTCTGCAGGTGCCATTCTATATGGCATTATGGAGATTGGATCCACACCAGGCATAACATCAATCTCAAACTGCACCTCTCTTTCTGGAGGTAATCCTGGCAATTCATCAGGAAACACATCTAGAAAATAACATACAGTAGGGATGTCTCTTAGTGCTGGACTCCCCACTTGGGTGTCTATCACATGTGCCAAGTATGCTTCACACCCCTTTCTGATCATTCTTCTGGCTAGTGCAGCCGAAATGATATTTGATGGCAGTAAATGCCTCTCCCCGTGTATTACCACATCACCGTATAAAGGGAGACCAAAAGTGACTGTCTTCAGTCTACAGTCAATCATGGCATGATGCCTGGCTAACCAATCCATGCCCAAGATGATATCATACTCTCTGAAGGGCATTTCAATCAAGTCTGACGGGAAAACATGTCCTTGGATCACCAAAGGACAGTCTCTATAAATTCTGTTGAACCCGGATCAAACAATACAAATACTTCTTGATCAGAGATAGAGAATGTACCAGCTACCACATCAGAAGTCTCAGCCTCTTCTCGCTGTCTCATTGTGTAGATTCTGGTCGAAGCACTTCCTTGTCCTGATTGACCAACTGTGCCTTGATCGTCAAGCAAAGGCTCTCTACCTCTGCCTCTTCCTCGCCAACAGATCAGTGAACCTCGGGAGCAGGACTCAATAGATCCTCCGTAGTAGGAGCTGGACCATATCTCGAGCACTAGTACGTCTTTAGCTATATGGCCCTTGCCTCGCAGCTAAAGCGTGCTCCGGTGGCCCAAGAGCACTCCCAATGAATCTTGCCACAAGTCTCACAGGGCGGCGAATATGAACCCCGCTGATGCGACTGGACCTAGGGGGTCTCTGTCCGTAGAATCGGCCCCTACTTAATCTTCCACCTCGACCCCTGCAGGGTCCACTAAACTTCTTACTCTTTCCAGAGGAAGCACCAGAACTCTGTTAAACTGATTTTTCCCCCGTGTCTTTTCTCGATTTCTCGGCTTTTTCTGATTTTTCTTTCCTTGGGGTTGTTTCTGATTCAATTCTCTCCAGTTCAAGTGCTTGTGACATAAGCTCTGAGAAGTTGCTGTGTCGAAATCCCACAACTTGCATCCTTATGCTGGGCTTCAAACCCGTCTCAAATCTCTTGCATCTTGCCTTACTGGTAGTAAGGAGACTCCCCGCATAGTGACTCAGGCGGGAGAACTCACTCTCATACTCTACCACCGATCGGTTCCCTTGTTTCAGACTCAAAAATTCTTGCAGTTTCTGGTCAACATATGCATCTGGGATGTATTTCTGTCTGAACTCTCTGATGAAGTCATCCCAGGTCAGCACTAGTGGTTCAGCTAAGTTGTGGGGGATGGTCTTCCACCAATCATATGCATCCCCTTGCAGTAGAGACACGGAATACTCAAACTTCAGCTCATCTTGGCAGTGCAGTTTCTTAAACACTCTGTCCATTCTTTCAAGCCATTGCTCTGCCTCTAAAGGGTCCACTGTACCCTTGAATTCTGTAGCCCCATACTTCAGTAGTTTATTATATTGTCTGGCTGGAGGCAGTGGTTGTGCCACAGGTGGTTGGGGTGGAGCTTGAATAGGCATACCCCCAGCCATTTGTTGAAACATTGCCGCCATCTGCTGTGCAAACTGTGCAGGAAATTGCGGCATTTGCGGGACTGGTGCTACGGATCCACTGACATTCGGTAAAGCTGGGGCTTCCCTTTATGCCTCAGCTTTAACAGACTGCTCAACTGAGCGATCCCCTTCTTCCATTTCAGGCTGACGTTAGGGTATCTCCTGAACAAGTAACATATGGAGATTTCCCTCCGTTAGTTCATATTCATGATGTAATGCACTGTATGTAACAAATATGGACATTAAGCAGTTGTACTTAACAAAGAAAAACACAAATTCTCAAGTTAAAACATACTTCAAAAATTTGCTCTGATACCACTAAAACATGTCACACCTTACCCCTCTGTAAGGCATAACATGATCCCGGAGAATACCTAATGAACTATCGAACTTCACCTACCGATAACTCATTAAGTACCCTACAAGAGATTTTAAAACAATTTTCTTATTTTTGACAAGTGGTGAGCATTTTCTAGTAAGTACTTAAAACATTTAGTTGAAATTAAAACTAGTTAATACTTTGGTCCATTTTAGTTTTCCGCAAATTCTATAAAAATTTTGACAGAGTTTCCTCTGTATTTTGAGAAAACCGTTCTTCAAATACCTGTAAAAAGCACTTCTAAAAATTTTTCTCAATCGCAACTTCAATTTCACAATCAAACTCTATCAATTTCAACAATTCCACAATCATTTCATTTGAGACAAAACAATTTATATACATCCTTACAAAATTCACATCAAAAGAAATACAAACTAAATTTTATTACAAACTTCATACAAATTTTGTACAAGCTGCTCAAGACCCATTTTTTTACATGTCCATACATTTATGTGAAATATATACATCAAAAGAAATATTTACAATTGGGGTATAAATTATACCCGAAAACCTTAAGCTGATGCTCCTCACACCTCAGCAGCTCAGTCTGCTGCTCTTCTAGTCTCTGTATCTGCGACAGCAATAGAAGCTATCACTGAGTACTAGGACTCAGTGGTACACAACATACTAAAATAACCTTTATGCAAAAATAAAATCACATTTATTCAAAAATTTGACTAAACATGAGCATTAAACACAAAACATGAATTATGAGATTTTAATGCAAACCAAGTTCATTTCAAAGTATCAAAACACATTTCATAAAACCCACAGTTAGATCATGCCATTCGAAACAAATAGAATCTCAATAGCCAGAGGCTAAAGAGAAATCATATCACAAGGCTAGCTAGCTCAAATATATGGATATCCATTCACATCCTCTTTTACTGGCATACCTCAACACTTCTCCAGAGAAGGAATCAAAATTCGAAACTAATTACCCCCACTAGTCGTGTTAGTGAGGTGTTCAAATATATGGTCATGACACTGTGGTTTCAAAACTTATCTTAACATTTTGCTAAACATTGTCATTTCAAATATACACAATAACTTTCAACAATTTAAGTCAAAACATCATAGCTGATGTCACAAATAAATTCTCAATAATTCAAAGCAAATGTAAAATACATATTTCATTCACTTTATCAATACATTTTAAAGCATAGTGATGTTGTGCACAAACCTCAAATGAGTCGCCTATTTGCCTTGACTCGACTCCTCGGGTTCTGTCCCGGTATTCTTTTCCATTGAAACACAAAATTTTATAGTGTTTTAGAACTATAATTTAACATAGATCCAAAAATAAATTTAACTTCGCTTTTACCTAGTTCTAACATACTAAATTCGACGCTATTGAAACTTTGTGTTTTGGGTTACTATTCACTGCACTATTCAAGTCAAATAGTTGACTTTCTAAGGCTTAATAGGTATGGGAACTCTAACTTCATCCACATACCACATTTTGATCACTAAACTTGTTGGTTTTGGTCGTTTACTCAAAGCTTAGGTCGTTTAGGCAAAATTGCCAATTTTCGGTTTTGGAGTTCTAAGTTGTACTATTCCATTGGTCAGTCTATTGTTGGAATTTGGCAAAACTTCCTTCATAGAAAATGTTCCTTATTGTCTTAAGTGTATTCTCATTTTTGGATCACCTCAATCGGAGTTTTGTACCTCAAGTTATAGCCAAAATAAGATTACTGTTCACGTGCACTGTTCATGCTGAGATTTTAGGTTCTGGCAGATTTTGATCCAACTTTGGTCAGTAATTTGATTAAGTTAAGTTCATAATTTGGTCTAAATTTCTTCATATGAAATGTTCTACTATGTCTTAGGTTTCCATCGGTTCAAGAATCGCCTAAATCGGAGTTTTGTAGAGAGAGTTATAACCCTTCAAACATTACTGCTCAATAGAAATTCTGCAGAGTTGCAGGTTTGGTAACTCAACTTTGCTCAATAATTTGAATGGGTTAATGGCATAATTTGGGGTGGTGTTCTTCATAACAGTTTTAGATCTATACCTTATCTAATTGCTGGTAAAATTTCAGGTCAATTTGACCTTCCTAGCTCAAGTTATGACCAAATGAACAGTTACTGTTCATTTGGTCAGTTTGGTGCAGTGGCAGCCTGCTCTCATTTCACTTTGGTCAATTTGTTCACCCAGTTTTGGTCAGTTTTTGGGCATGGTTCCTTAATGAAATTGTGTTCTTTTATATCTATTTTCATCTCCAATTGGTGTCATATCAATTGGACATGTAAAATTTGAGTTTTGGTCCTTCAAAGTGGGTTTGGTCATGCTGCCAGCAGCATGACCATTGGACCTACGAATTTGGTTTTCATTCTAACAATTCCTACACACCTCTTTTGGTCATTATTGACCATTTTTCATCTCACAATAGACCAAAGTCATCATTTATTCATTTCTCCAAAAATTTGGTTCCAAACCCTAGCATTCAAAACCCTAACTCATCAATTTCATGCATTTAACCAATTCAATGCCTATATACATGCTTCTTTAACTCTATCAAACTCATACGCTTCTTTAACCATTAAATTCATGCACACACATCAAAACCCTAGCTGGATGACTTTTGCTTTAATCCTCCCACAATTAATTTCTTTTCATTTTAAACATATTACAAGTAATTCAAGCTATAAACACAACTACTAAATTTCAAACTTACAAATTGATGTGCTTACCTCACTTGAATTTAAATTCTCTAGTTTCTCTCCTCTTTCCTTCTTTCTTTGATGATCAATCTCCTTGTCAAGTAACTAAAACAAGTTTTTATGGGTGAATTTGGGGTAAGGTAAGATCAAATGGATGTTTAAAAGCTTGAAGCAAGCATTAATGGTGGACTTCCATAGAGATGAGAGGGAGAAGGTGGGCGGCAAGATGGAAGGAAGAAGAAGAAAATTCTATTTTTTTTTTCTTTTATTTTCTTTTTATCCTTATCCCTTTTTGAAGACCAAAAATCCATTTTAAAGAAATAATTTAATTAATTTGTTTATGACATCATTCATGATGTCATCACCTTTGACTTTTCCCATCTTCTTTTTCTTTTTTTTTTAATTTATTTTTTTCTATTAGTTCTTTAATTTAATTCTCGATTCCAAAATTTTCTTTTCTCCGATTTTATTTGTGATTAGGTCGAGTCACTCTCGGGGTCAATTGACCAAATTGCCCTTTTGGTTCATCCCGGTTGCAAATAATTCCATATTTCTTCCGCTCACGACCTAATTATTTGGTAGCTTAATGATTCTTTTTCGTGATTTTCTCTTTTCCACTATGTTCATAAGGGTCCTAAGGACCGCGGCGTTACTTTTTACGGTTCGAAATTTGAGTTTAAAACGACTTCGCAGTCGTTCCCGAGCAGGTCACCCATCGCTGTGACTCTCGGCTCGTTTAACCTCTTATGTTCTGTTTTTCTTATTTATAGTTAACTAATTAAACATTACTAATTATTTGTGTTTATAGCTTCTCTAGTTGTCTTAAGTGTGGTTCTAATCCCCTTAATTGTCCGGACCGACACCAGTCACCGGAACAGTGAAATCTACCAGGCTATGCAAATGGGGTGTTACACAATGAACATACATTATAGTATAAAATACAAAATGCGGTATACTCGTTATACCCGAAAATCTCTCGCTGGAGGTACTAGCAGCCTAGTCTGCTGCCCTGTCTGTCTGTCTACCTGCGACAGCAATAAAAAGCTATCGCTGAGACAATGTCTCAGTGGTGCACAACTTTAACCAAATACAACTTTAAATCACAATTCATAAATCATTTAAATGATGGATATGTAAAATCATAGCTAAATTCAAGACAATGAGTGTCAGAAGGAATTTAACACAATATCACAATAAATCTCAGAGATCAAAACATATTTAACTTCAAAAGACAGTAAATGTCAATAAGGATTTAACTCCAATTCACAATCTCATAATACAAATCAATAAATCACACACAGCTTAATCACGTTCCAAAGTTCAATTCATCCCAAAAGTTGATGACTAATGAGGAATAACATAGCTAGCTAGCAAAAATATGAGTACTCATCCAATTCGTCCTCAACAGGCACACACCTCAACACTTCAGCCAGAGAGGGAATTCAATTCGTCCCACTAGACAAGCTAGCGAGGAATACAATCAATATACATGATAGCTGTGGTTTCAAACCATTTCCAATGCTTTTCAATCAATAAGTATCCATCAATATCATTCAAACAATTTCTCACAATTTCAAACCATTTACAGTACTTTTCAAGCGATAAATATCCATTCAAACACATTTCCACAATTTAAAATAATAATGTACAAATAGTCATAATTCATTTCAATTGAAAAATTCAAAAGAAATAGTTGTTGTGCACAAACCTCTCATTAATCGTCTCTGAGTCCGGACTCGAGTGTTTCCTTCCCTTTCCACGAGTCTTTACTAATCGAAACACAATTTAAAGTGTTTCAGTACTAAATTAAACTGTCTCTATTGATAATGCTTGATAAGTAATTCACTGAAAGCTATTATTTGCTTAATCAACCTAATATATCGACTCTCGATGCGTTCTAGGTAAATTAGGTTTTAGTGTTACTAACATGTCACATTCGATAGTCTTTTAGGGTTGGTACATGTTACCAATTTCATTTCCTTGTTTAGTGCATTTTATTGCAACTTGTTGGATTCCGGGATACTAGTTTGACCTAGCCGGACGACCTAGTTCCCTTGGTTTTCGAGTTTCGATCAAAACTACAAACTTGTAGATCTATGTCTTATGGAACGCGGGGCAAAATTTTAGGTCATTCTGAGTTATGTAGACCAAGTTATGGTCATTTTACTATTGCTGGTCAAATGGCATCAAATTTGGTCATTTTAGGTCAATTTTGGTCAACTTTGGTTCGGCCAGTTTTTGGACCCGAAATTGTGCAAGCTGTTTGACTTGCTTATGGTCATTTCTGGGCTTTGGTGTCTTCATAAGACTTGTAGATATGGGTCTTAACTATTCATGGTTAAAATTTCAGGTCAATTGGACCTGTTTTGAGTGAGTTATGGCCTAAACACTAACTGCTGCCCAAATGGTCAATTTTCAGGCCTCACTTGCACTTAATCCGGATTTGGTCATTTTTCAAGCTACCTTGAAAGCAGAATTTTGGTATGCTTCCTTCATGAAAATTGGCACATTTTGTGCCTAGTTTCACCTCCAATTGGTCTCATACCAATTGGAGCCACACACTTAAAGTTATAGGCTAAAATGCATACTGTCCTTAAATACATTGCTTAACATCTATCAATTGCACATTTACTTGCTATAAGTCCACTTCTCTTCCCACTTCTGTTTTGGTACATTACCAAAACCATTTATCACTTCATATTAAAGTCATTTTGGGCAGAATACAAATATCCTCAATACACCAAATGAAACTCTAATTCACAAAGTCCAAATAAAACAATATATACACATAACCACTCCTAATTATTACATACAATTTCCACAACCAATTTACATACATATTCATCAATCCTCAATATCACAATTCATCCAATATCTTCATGAATTCAAACATTCATTAAGGAGTCCCAAGGCTGCCGAAATGCTCCTCATTGCCAAAGTTTCCCATAATTTCGTTAACTTCAATTTCAAATGCACAATCACCATATACATGTGGAAATAACTTACTAGGACATTAAATCACCCTACTCAACATGAGTTGTAACACCCCTATTTGTATAGCCTGGCATATTTCACTGTTCCGGTGACCGGTGTCGGTCCGGACAATTAATGGGATTAGGGCCACACTTAAGACAACTTGAGAAGCCATAAACACAAATAATTAGTAATGTTTAATTAGTTAACTATAAATAAGAAAAACATAACGTAAGAAGTTAAACGAGCCGAGAGTCACAGCGATGAGTGACCTCCTCGGGAACGACTGCGAAGTCATTTTAAACTCAAATTTCGAACCGTAAAAAGTGACGCTGCGGTCCTTAGGACCCTTATGAACACAGTGAAAAAGAGAAAATCACGAAAAAGAACTGTTAAGTCAGTCAAATAATTAGGTCAGGGAGCCGGAAGAAATATAAAATTATTTGCAAACCGGGATGAATCGGCGAGGGGCAATTTAGTCAATTGACCCCGAGAGCTGACTCCTGACCTAACTGTCAAATAAAATCGGAGAAAAGAAAATTTTGGAATCGAGAATTAAATTAAAGAACTAATAAAAAAAAAGAAGAAGAAGAAGATAGAAAAGTCAAAGGTGATGACATCATGAATGATGTCAATAAGAAATTAATTAAGTTATTTATTAAATGGGATTTTGTGGTCTTCCATCAACTAAAATAAATTAAGAAAAGAAAAAAATTAACAACAAAAAGTCATCTTCATCTTCTAAAAAACGTCACTCTCTTCTCTCCCTCACAAAACCACCATGAAAGCTCATTTTTGAGCTTGAAAAACTAAAATCCAACCATACAAAATTGTCCTACCATAACTAGACCTTGTTCGGGCAACTAAGAAAGAAGAAAAATTTGAAGAAAAGGAGGAAGAAAATTCTGCTCAAGGTATAGTACTATAAACTTCAATTTTTTTTGTTTAATTAGTGTTAGTGTGGCATCAAAAGCTTGTAAATAAGCTTGAAATGAAACAAACATGGGAGAAGGACTAAACTGAAATTTCAGCCAGCCTAAAGAGAGTATGGATTGCATGAATTTAATGGGTTTGAATGAGTTTAGGAACCCTAATTAGTTGATTGATTATAGTTTAAAGTTTTGAATTTAGTTAATTGCACAATTTAAGTGAATTAGGGTTTGGAGGCTAGGGTTTGTGAACCAAGTTTTGAAGAAATACATAAATGATGACCTTGGTCTATTGTGAGATGAAAAATGGTCAATAATGACCAAAAGAGGTGTGTGGGAATTGTTGGAATGAAAACCAAATTCGTAGGTCCAATGGTCAAGCTGCTGGCAGCATGACCAAACCCACTTTGAAGGACCAAAACTCAAATTTTACAAGTCCAATTGATATGCCACCAATTGGGGATGAAAATAGACATAAAATAGCACAATTTTCATTAAGGAACCATGGCCAAAAACTGACTAAAACTTGGTGAAACAATTGACCAATGTGAAATGAGAGCGGTCCACATGCATTAAATCGACCAAATGAACAAGAATCGCTTCATTTGGTCATAACTCGAGTTAGACAGGTCAAATTGACCTAAAATTTGGCAAGGGCTAGAGGAGATATAGATCTAAAACTTTCATGAAGAACATCACCCCAAATTATGCCATTAACCCATTCAAATTATTGAGCAAAGTTGAGTTACCAAACCTGTAACTCTGCAGATTTTCATGTGAGCAGTAATGTTTGGATGGCTATAACTCTTTTTAGGAAACTCCGATTTAGGTGATTCTTGAACCGATGGAAACTTAAGACATAGTAGAACATTTCATATGAAGAAAGTTAGACCAAATTATGAACTTTTGGATCAAAATCTGCCAGAACCCAAGATACCAGTATGAACAGTGCACGTGAACAGTAAACTTATTTTGGCCATAACATGAGCTACAAAACTCCGATTGAGGTGATCCAAAAATGAGAATACACTTAAGACAATAAGGAACATTTTCTATGAAGGAAGTTTTGTCAAATTCCAACAGTAGATCGACCAATGGAATAGTGCAACTTTGGAGCACCAAAACCAAAAATTGGCAATTTTGCCAAAATGACCTACGCTTTGAAAAAATGACCAAAACTAACAAGTTTGGTGACCAAAATGTGGTATGTGGGTGAAGTTGGAGTTTCCATACCTATTAATCCTTAAAAAGTCAACAATTTGACTTGAATAGTATAGTGAATAGTAACCCGAAACACAAAAACTTTGAGAACGTCGAATTTAACGCAATAGAGCTAGTTAAAGTGAAGTTAAATTTATTTTTGGACTTATGTTAAGTTATGGTACTGAAACACTATGAAATTGTATGTTTCAGCTGAAAAAGACTTGAAAGCTCGGAGAGACTGAGTCAAGGCCTAGAGGCGACTCTAGTCAGGTTTGTGCACAATAAACCTTATTTAAGCATTTTATCCTTGAAAAATTGATTTAATACGCATTATGAATTTATGAACTTTTGTGTTGCCACCTTGTGATCAAATTGTAACTTTGGAAATTAATTTGATTTTTTGTATGCAATATTTGAATGAAATGTTTGAAATGGATTTTTGATTCACACTTAGCATGACAGTTACTTATTATTCCTCCTCCATTTATGGGGTTGAGATCGTTTATTTTCCTCCCTCTCTGGCTTGCCAGTTGAGGTTGTAGATCGGATGAGTACTCATTAGTTAGCTAGCCACCTCCCTCATTGATTTCGATTAATGGGGTTGTAGATTGCTTTGTCGTGGTGTACAACGCGGCATTGATCGGAAATTTTGTGTCATGGCTTAAGTTGTGTATTACTTTGGCAATACTGTGTTTATGAAATTATTTGACTAAACTGTGTTTAATAGATTATTTGACAAAATGGTGTTATTAGGAACTTTGATAATTGTTGAAATGTGTTTGAGAAACATTTGAATTGTGTTTGGCAATGAATGATTTAATTATTGCATTTTAAATTTTTTATTGTGCACCACTGAGTATTTTTATACTCAGCGATAGCTTATTTTGCTGTCGCAGATAAGAGCAAGGAGAAAGCAGCAGAGTGAGCTACTGTTAAATCGAGGACTACTCTGATCATTTTGTACGAGTATTATTTTATACCCTTGTAGATAATCTTGATGTAAATATAGAAATGTTATTTGTATCAATGTAAATTGAGCAGTTGTAAATAAATTATAATAATATTATTTTGGGTTTGCTTCTGTAAATTTAATATTTGTAAATATGAATTTTCTGCTTTATGCCTTGTTAATGAAGTATTAAAAATTTTGTGATGACCAAATTTGATTAAATTATGGAAATTGCCTTGAAGTGATTTGAATTGGGTTGATTTGAGTTTTATTGGAGATTGGGAGTTGTGAAATATTTTGGAAGTGCTTTTTACAGGTCTTTAAAAAAAAATTGGTTTCTCAAAATACAGAGGGAACTCTGTCAAAATTTTTATAAAATTTGCGGCAAAATTTAAATGGGCAAAATTTTTTACTAGTCCTTAAGCTTTGAATAAATGGTTTTTAATTCTCACTAAAATGCTCACCACTTCCAAAATGTAAGAAAATTGTTTTAAAATCCCTTGTAGGGTACTTAATGAGTTATCGGTAGGTGAAGTTTGGTAGTACATTAAGTATTCTACGGGATTATGTTATGCCTTACGGAGGGGTAAGGTATGACATGTTTTAGTGGTATCAGAGCATGGTTTTTCAATAAATTTTGACTATGTGTATGAACATTTTATTGACAAGTACAACTGCTCAAGTGTCTTTAATTGATACATATGACATATTTACATCATGAATATGCACTAATGGAGGCCAACCTCCTTGTGTTTGATCTCAGGAAGTAGAAAATTGAGAAAACGGAATGGAAGGAGGATATCATTCCGAAGAACAATCTGTTGAGGCTGAGGTTCAAGAGGAGGCCCCAGCACTCCAAAATGTGAGTGGGTCAGCCACTCCAGCTCCTGCACCAGCACCGCAGTTTCCTGCTCAATTTGTACAGCAGATGGCTGCGTTCTTCTAGCAAATGGCGACTAATGTGCCACCCCAAGCTCAGATGCCAATACCTGTAGCCCAACCACAGCCCTCAGCTCGGCAGTATGAAAAATTGATGAAATTTGGGGCTACTGAGTTTAAAGGCACTGTGGATCCACTGGAGGCAGAACAGTGGTTGGAAAGAATGGAACGGGTTTACAGAAAGCTGCAGTGTACGGAAGAGCTGAAGTTTGAGTATTCTGTTTCCTTGTTGCAAGGGGATGCCTATGAATGGTGGAAGACCATTCCCCATAGCCTGGTTGAGCTACCTGTGCTGACATGGGCAGACTTCCTGAGGGAATTCAGACAGAAATGGGTTCCTGATGCATATGTGGACAAGAAATTACAAGAATTCTTGAGTTTGAAACAAGGGAACCGAACTGTAGCAGAATATGAGAGAGATTTCTCAAGGCTAAGCCACTATGCTGGAAGCTTAGTCTCCACCCCCAGAGACAGATGCAAGAGGTTTGAGTTCGGGCTAAGGCAGAGTCTGAGAATGCAAGTTGTGGGTTTCAGACATTAGAATTTTGCTGAATTGATCTCACAAGCCTTGGAATTAAAAAGGATAGAATCTGAAGGGGCAGTGAAGAAGGGTTCACAAGAGAAAGAGAAGGCTGAAAAGACTACTGGACAAGCATCTGAAAGTGGTTTTGGCAAGAGGAAACAGTTTGGGGGATCTAGCTCCCGTAGAGGCAGAGGCAGATTTTCTGGTCAAAGACCACCCCGGTCTGGTCAGCAGACCCAACAGGCACCCCGAGGAGCTCTATCGGTCTGGCAGTGTGAAATGTGTTGTAGAACTCATGGTGGGGTTTGTTTCAAGGTTACTGGTGCATGCTTTAATTGTGGAGGAAGCGGATATTTCGCTAAGGATTGCACTAGTCCGCGCCGGTCTGGATCTTTTGCCACACCTGAAGAATCAACTCAAATCTCTGCACCCAGAGGGTCACAGTCAGCTGCTAGAGGTAGAGGTAGAGGCAGAGGTAGGGGTCCTGGTAACACCCCTGGAAGTCAGAGCACTGTTAACCAGCCAGTACCTAGTGGCGCACCAGTCAGAGTGTATACTATGCGTCAGAGGGAAGAGGTTGAAACATCAGATGTTGTAGCTGGTATTTTCTCCATCCTTGACCAAGATGTGTATGTGTTATTTGATCCTGGCTCCACACATTTGTATGTTAGTGCTAGTGTGATGTGTCCTACTGCTATTCAGTGTGTACCAATGGACTATGATGTGCTAGTAACTAGTCCATTAGGCCAGGAGGTCCGAGTAAATAGGCTATATAGAGATTGTCCTTTGGTGATCCAAGGACACACTTTTCTATCTGATTTAATTGAAATGCCCTTCAGAGATTATGACATTATCTTGGGCATGGATTGGTTAGCCAGGCATCACGCCATGATTGACTGTAGACTGAAGACGGTCACTTTTGGTCTCCCTCAGTATGGTGATGTAGTAATACATGGGGAGAGGCAGTTATTGCCTTCAAACATCATTTCAGCTGCACTGGCCAGAAAAATGATTAGAAAAGGGTGTGAGGCGTACTTGGCACATGTGATAGACACCCAAGTGGGGAGTCCAACATTGGAGGACATTCCTACTGTATGTGACTTTTCGGATGTATTTCCTGAATAATTGCCAGGATTACCTCCAGAAAGAGAAGTGCAGTTTGAAATTGATGTTATGCTTGGTGTGGACCCAATCTCCATAACACCATACAGAATGGCACCTGCAGAATTGAAAGAGTTGAAAGTGCAGTTGCAAGAACTGCTTGACAAGGGCTTTATCCGCCCTAGTGTGTCACCTTGGGGAGCGCCAGTGTTGTTTGTAAAGAAGAAAGATGGCACTCTTCGTTTGTGTATTGATTATCGGCAGTTGAATAAGGTGACAATAAAGAATAGATATCCATTGCCCCGCATTGATGACTTGTTTGATCAGTTGAGGGGTGCAGCTGTGTTCTCCAAAATTGACCTGAGATCAGGTTATTATTAGCTGAAAGTACAAGAGCAGAGTATTTCTAAAACTGCCTTCAGAACCCGCTATGGCCATTATGAGTTTTTGGTTATGCCATTCGGGTTAACTAATGCTCCGGCTGCTTTTATGGATCTGATGAACACTATCTTCAGACCATACCTCGACCAGTTTGTTGTGGTATTCATAGATGATATATTGGTCTATTCGAGGGATGCAGAAGAGCATGATAGACATCTGCGGATTGTACTGCAGACTTTGAGAGAAAGCGACTATATGCCAAATTGTCGAAGTGTGAATTTTGGCTGAAGGAAATATCTTTCTTGGGGCATGTAGTATCAGAAGAGGGCATTAAGGTAGATCTAAGTAAGATTGAAGCTATCCTTAATTGGAGGCCACCCATAAATGTCACAGAAATTCGCGATTTTAGGTTTATTTGATACTACCGTAGATTTGTGAAGGATTCTCCATGTTGGCATCTCCATTGACCAAGCCGCTTAGAAAAGATGTAAAATTCCGGTGGGCGGATAAATGCCATGAGTTTTGATGAATTGAAAAGATGTTTGTGAGGCTCAGTCCGACTTTACCCACAGGGTAAAGAATATACTGATTCTGACAATGCTTCTCACAACGGGTTAGGTTGTGTGTTGATGCAAGATAGAAATGTCATTGCCTATGCATCACGCCAGCTAAAACCGCATGAGAGGAATTATCCGACACATGATTTGGAGCTTGCAGCCATTGTGTTTGCTCTTAAGATCTGGAGACATTATTTGTATGGGGAGAAGTGCTACATCTACACAGATCATAAGAGTTTGAAGTATTTGGGCACCCAGAAAGAGTTGAATTTGAGACAAAGGAGATGGTTAGAGTTGATAAAAGACTATGATTGTCTGATAGACTATCAGCCAGGGAAAGCTAATGTTGTGGCTGACGCCCTAATTCGCAAGACTATGGCAAGTCTACAAGTTACTCCTTTGTCTTTGATACATGAGTTGAGATCATTACATGCCAGTTTAGAGATTAATGATGATGGGCAGGCAGCAGTTGCATGGCATGTACAGCCAGTGTTGATTGATCAAATCAGAATGGCTGCCTAGAATGATGAAAGGTATCAGAAGCTATTGGAAGAAGTCAGACAGGGCAAGAAACCAGAGTTCTCAATCAGAAATGATGATTTACTGCTACACCAGGGCAGAATGTGTGTTCCTAATGATGTTGATTTGAGGCAGATCATTTTGAAGGAAGCACATGAGTCTCCTTTTGCCATGCACCTGATGGAATGGAAGCGTGAAAAACACAAGATTATACCATTGAATTCAAAAATTTTCACCTAGGGTCACATGCACCATGCAAGATTTATTTTTATCTATTTGATTTCAATGATAAACAACATATTAAAACTCTTTTAATATGTTTTTGGATCTGTATTTGCCATTTAAGATTTTAAAATTAATCAGATTAATTTTAGAACCCTAGATTAAATCAAGAACGATTACACTAACCTCTTGATGTGCTGTAGCGTGTCTGCGCCTTTGAGATTCGTCTTCAGGACACCAGATGTTGTCCCTCTAGCTTGTCCACACCAAGAACACCTATGGAAGCCCTTGAACAGCTTCTAAAGCCTTTTCTATTAATTAGAAATTCAAGTTCTGCCTTTTAAGAGATTAGAGATGTAAACAGGACACTAGAAACAATTTCTAGTGTTCTTAATTCAAGAGATTGATGGCTAATCTCTTTGAATTGATGAGAGATGAAGAGAAATAGCTGGAGAGGCTCAAAGTGGCGTGAAAATTGAGAGGAGAGGCTGCTGGTTATGTTTTCTTTTCATAACCACACTTAAATAGCTAGGTTAACACATTAAACCCTAGCCACATGTCACCTTTTGATTAGCTCTAGGTTTAAGTGACCCAATCACATTGTGCTAAGTGTCAAACCTATATTTAATCTTGATTTTAATCATCTTACATGATTAAAAAACATTTGGCAAGCTTATGTGTTATGCCATGTGTCACCATCTCATGGTGCCACGTGTCACACTGTGAAATGACCAAAATGCCCCTGTGTCTTAATTTTGAGTTCTTAACCCAAAATAATTATTTTCTTCTTCTAATTAATTTATATCAAATATAAATTAATTAATTAATCTAGATTAATTAATTTCTTATCAATTAAATTCATATTTAAACACTTTAAATATAAATTTAATTTATACTACACATCCAATAATCTAGATTTGGTTTCAAGTCATGCTAGGGACTTTGCAATTTAATTGCAAACCAAATCTATTTAATTAATCAATTAAACTCTTTAATTAATTAATTAAATCATATTTAAATAGGTGATAACTTGTGTATGTGTGTGACTTACTAGGCTCATCACTAATTGGCAATGAGACATGATATCAACTCTTAATATCATCAGAACTCTTTCTTACCATAAATGATTTCTCTAAATCATTTTATGAACCTCATAGACCATGGTTAACACCTAGCATAGCATGCCATGGCCACCCAATTAGTAATAAGATTTACCTTAAATGAACCTATAATCATATGTTACCATGCACTAGAATCTCTACATTACAAAATCCCAACTCAATTTGAGTCATGGTTTATGTCAAACTCCATTTGCTATGAATATTATGTTCTCTTTTAATTCCAGTTCTTGATTAAAAGATTTTTCTCATCAGAAATTCTTTTCTGAATAAATCTATCTGTCCTGGCCAGGAACTTGAAACATCATGAACAATTAAATGAACATAGGATTTTATCTCTATTTACTTAGCGGAACAGATTCCTTCTTGATCAACACCTACCTCCATATATAACTAGCAGGAGCCAACACATGCCCATATACCCATACATAGTACAAGTATGAAAGCAGTATCAAACTCAAACTACCTATATACAAGATAACTGTGCTATCTCAGGTCTAAAGATTATATGCACTGATATGATTTATGACAAAACATTGACAAGAGTAAACTCCATGTGCTTGTCATAAGTGTCATCACTTAGTTGACCTACTTATCATTTATAAGTGCCTATCAAGTTTGTTATATGGCATGAGACTCACCATTCCATCTTATTTATATCTCATATAAATAACTTGGGAACAAACATGAATACAATCTTTCTGGATAAGTCATGTCCTTATTATGAAGTATCCTCGATTGTGAACCTATTTATGATACTTTGTGCTAGAAATATTGTCACTCATATTCTTAACAACTTAAGAATAATATTTCTAACAAAATATCAATGGACCTTTTCTATTACACATAAATATATTATGTAAACGGAAAAGTGGAAATGCCTTTTATTATTAAAAATATGTACAAGATACATACTAAATGATATGCTCTAGGGCATACTACTAACAATCTCCCACTAGCACTAGAGCCATTCATTGCAATATCTTAGACCTATCTTCTCAAGATGTCGGTCTAACTGAGTCTGTGACATAGGCTTAGTGAATGGATCAGCTGGATTTTCAGCTGATGCTATTTTCTGCATGGCTACATCGCCTCGCCCAACTATTTCTCTGATAATGTGGTAGCGCCTTTCTATGTGTTTGGATTTTTGGTGAGACCTTAGTTCCTTAGCCTGTATGACTGCTCCATTATTGTCACAGTGTAATGGGCTGGCGACTCAATGGAAGGAACTCTGTAAGTTACATCACGAACTTCTTTATCCAAAGCGACTTCTTTTGCGACATCGATGCAACAATATACTCGACCTCGATAGTGGAATCTGCGATCGTGCTCTGTTTGGAACTCTTCCAACCGATCGCACCTCCATTACAAATGAACACATATCCAGAGGTAGACTTTCTATCATCGATATCTGATTGGAAATCAGAATCAGTATAACCATCCAATTGCAAGTCTCCACCTCCATAAATCAAGAATAAATCCTTAGTTCTTCTCAAGTACTTAAGGATATTCTTGTGACTATCGATGTTCCAAACCCGGATTGGATTGATACCTGCTAGTCAAACTAACAGCATATGCGATATCCGGCCTAGTACAGTACATTGCATACATTAAACTTCCAATAGCCGAAGCATATGGAATCCTGGCCATCTTATCTCTTTCTTCAGGTGTCTTTGGAGACATCTCTTTAGAAAGGTGGATACCATGTCTCACTGGTAACAATCCTCTTTTGGAATCAAGCATGTTAAACCTCTTTAACACCTTTTCCTAGTATAGACTTTGGGATAAACCAATTATTCTTTTCGCTCTATCTTTATAGATGCGAATCCCAAGAATATAGGTTGCCTCCCCTAAGTCTTTCATGGAGAATGTATTTGACAACCATACCTTTATAGTCGTCAACATACCTGTATCATTACCCATCAACAGTATGTCATCCACATATAAGACAAGGAAAATGATAGCACTGTCACTAACCTTCTTATATACACATGGCTCATCCTCATTTTTGATAAAACCAAAAGATTTAATGGCTTCATCAAAACGGATGTTCCAACTCCTCGAAGCTTGTTTCAACTCATAAATGGATCGCTTTAGCTTGCATACCTTGGAACCATCTTGGGATTCAAATCCCCTAGGTTGTTCCATGAAAATGTTTTCTTCAATGTATCCATTGAGAAAAGCTGTTTTGACATCCATCTGCCAAATCTCATAATCATAGTATGCAGCTATTGCTAATAAAATCCTAATTGATTTAAGCATGGCAACAAAGTAGAAAGTCTCCTCATAGTCTATTCCTTACCTTTGGCGAAACCCTTTCGCTACTAGCCTTGCCTTATAGGTCTCTACCTTTCCATCGTAACCAATTTTCTTCTTGAAAACCCATTTGTTCCCTATAGGTACAATACCTTCAGGTGGGTCAACAAGATCCCAAACTTGATTCTTATACATGGAATCAATCTCGGATTTCATAGCATCAATCCATTTTGAAGAGTCTATATCTGATATAGCTTCTTCATAGGTAAGTGGATCATCTCCATGATCTACTTCTTCATGAGTAGACAACTCTTGTTTTTCTTCATGAAGAAAACCATATCTCACTGGTGGGTGAGATACCTGGTTGTTCTACGAGGAACAGTGTAGATGTTTCATCAATGGGTATAGGTTGACTAGATGGATCTATATCCATCGATGCTGGTTGGTCGAATTCTCCAATTCTAACTCTATTTGCCTTCCTTTGCCTCCTTCTTGAACAAACTGTTGTTCAAGAAATGTGGCATCTCTACTTATCACAACCTTTTGTGAAGTAGGCAAATAAAATAATATCCAAAACTATCTTTTGGATATCCAACAAATCGACCTCTTTCTGATCTGGTCTCCAATTTATCAGTGTTCAGCTTTTTGATATAAGCTGGACAACCCCAAATCTTAACATGCTTAAGACTTGGTTTTCTTCCATGCCATATCTCATAAGGTGTGGAAGAAACTGATTTTGATGGAATCCTATTTAGAATATATAAAGCTGATTCTAATGCAAATCCCCAAAAGGAGATTGGCATATCAGTATAGCTCATCATACTACATACCATATCCAATAGGGTACGATATCTCCTTTTAGATACACCATTCAGCTGTGGCGTTCCTGGAGGAGTCAGCTGAGAAACAATGCCATGCTCTCTCAAGTATTCATAAAATTCAGTACTCAAATATTCACCTCCACGATCTGATCGAAGAGCTTTAATACTTTTTCCTGTTTGATTTTCTACTTCAGATTTAAATTCCTTAAACTTTTCAAAGGATTCATGTTTGTATTTCATCAAATACAAATACCCAAACTTTGATTTATCATCAGTAAAGGTAATAAAATAATGAAAGCCCCCTCTAGCCATTTCTTTAAACGGACCACATACATCACTATGTATTAGTTCCAAAATATTTTCAGGTCTTAGCCCTTGTCCAACAAAGGGTGATCTAGTCATTTTGCCTTGAAGGCAAGATTCACAAGTTGGAGTAGGCTCAGAGCCCAATGAGGATAGAATCCCCATTTTCTCCAGTTTTGCAATCCTATCTTCTGCAACATGACATAACCTTAAGTGCCAAATATATTTTGAACTTGAGTTGGTTTTCACCATGGCATTGCATTCATTTAGATTGCTATACTCTGGCCAGTGGAAACACTTTCTTACTGGTAATGGAAACACTTTCCTGTTGGCAGTGGAGACACTTTCCTTTGCCTTTATCAGCTTTAGTCTTCCTTTTCTGTTTAGCTATTTTCTTGGAAGGACCAGGAATCTGAGGTTTCTTTTTCTTATTGCCCTTCTTCTTGTTGGACTTTCCAGCAGAAGAAGATGCAACCAAAGCTACCTCTTTTCCTTTATTGCCTGGCATATTCTTTTGGGCAATAACCAGCATGTTGAGTAAACCAGCTAAGGTGCATTCCTGTTTAGTCATATGGAAATTTGTCACAAAATTCCCAAAAGACTCGGGATGGGACTGAAGAATCAAATCCGTTTGTAGTTGAAAATCCATGTTGAAGTCAAGATGTTCCAACTGCTCAATCAGCCGACTCATCTTGTGGACATGATCCCCAACATTCTGTCCCTCAGACATCCTCATACGGAATAACTGTCTAGATATCTCATACCTAGCATTCCTGCTGTGCTCACCATACAATTCTCGTAGGTGAAAGAGGATCTCACTCGCACTCTGCATGTTCTCATGTTGCTTCTGTAACTCATTACTCATAGAAGCAAGCATGTAACACTTAGCTCTCATATCATGCTCCTTCCACTTGTCCAAAGTTTCATGTTCCTCTTGTGTGGCCTCTGGAGGTAAGGGACCAGGAACATTTGAATCTAGAACATATCCTATATGTTCAAGGTTCAAGACAAGTTTCAAATTTCTTAGCCAATCAGACAGATTAGGTCCTGTCAACCTGTTGTGATCAAGTATGCTTGCAAGGATATTGGATGGTGGTGGTTGTTTTGTGCTCATTTTTATCAGAAAATTAACTGCAGAAAATAACCAGATTAATTAGTAAATGTATCAAGTAATTAACCAAAATGATTATGGTCTTTTAATCAAATTGGTCCTCCCACTAACTTAGCGAATCCTACACTTCAAAAGTAGAAAAAGGAAATCCTAGTTGGATGGATTTCTAGTGGGTGATTGAATTCTTATAATTCTATTGATCATCCTCAGGTACATCCATTATTGGAATTAAAATAAACTATAAGTGAGCAACTCCTTGCCCATCACATCTCATGTGAGCTTCAATCCTTTACCTAGCCCCTAATGCTCAAAATCTCAGGTACATCCATTATTGACTTATCTTGCATTAGTTAAGTTGATCCCATTGAGCCAGTAATTATGCAAATAATTTTAATGTCCTCAGGTACATCCAATATTGGACACCAAACCATTTACATATTTACAACATCTCATGCTTAACAATTATTCTTAAGAAAATCTCTTAAATTAATTGCATCTCATGCAACTATTTAAAATTTCTTAAAATAATTGCCCCAATGGAGGGCTTATGTTATAATTACTTTAATTATAGCATTTCCAACTTAATCATTTGTTTGGAAGATTTTATAGCCATTCTAATTACTATTAAGGTCTCACTTTGCACATTATCCATTTAGCATGCATATATCATATAATTGCATACATTCCCATACATCTCATGCATTCATGGATAAGCAGTAAATATGGTATGATCATGGACTTTCTAAGGGATTCAATTCTGAGCCACCAAGAATTGAATCAGGGCATTCCTAGGTGTATTTCATTCATTCATTTTACAAGAGTTGCTGAAGGAGTACATAATCAACACTTGATATTGAATTCCTCCCACTGGTCCCACCAATGCTCTTGACCTCCTTGAACTTCTTGCAATCTAATATTACATAGTAATCCTTGGCATACCAAGGCGAATTTACAAGAACTTAAATAAATGAAATTACAACCCAAAAATATTACAAACTTAATAATACATGCCCAAAATAAATTAAAATAAATTAATTAATTTACAATCCCAAAGAAATATAAAAGAAATAAATCCAATCTCATTGGTCTTTTATAGTCCATGATCATCCATCATGCATATCACTATTTAACAATTAAATAAAACATACATACTTAAATTAAATTGAATATCACATATTCAACTTAAAAATCCAGATTTGAATATGATTCAAATAAATTTAAAAATTCAGATTTGAATCTCATTCAAACAAATTTAAAAATTCAGATTTGAATCACATTCAAACAACTTCTAAAATTCAGATTTGAATCACATTCAAACATTTTTTAAAAAATCATATTTGAATCACATTCAAATATTTTTTAAAAAATCATATCTGAATTTTATTGAATCAATTTTAAAAAATCAGATTTAAATATGATTCAAACAACTTTAAAAATTCAGATTTGAATCACATTCAAACAACTTTTAAAATTCAGATTTGAATCACATTCAAACAATTTTTAAAATTCTAATTTGAATCATAATTTAATTGTGTGATTAAAACAACTAATTAAACACTTTAATTAGTCAAAGAATAGGCCTTAGATCATACAACAATTGCAGAATTAAAAGCCAAACCTTGAACCACCCAAGGAACCATTGTTGCCGCCACCTATGGTGGCTTCACCATGTGTGCCGCCACACCTCATGATCCAACCAGCAATGAATCTCTTGATCTCATGATCAAACACACAATTAAATTATATAATCAACAATCTAAATGGCAAATATAGTGGCTCTGATACTAATTGATGGAACGGAAGCGTGAAAAACACAAAATTATACCATTAAATTTAAAAATTTCCACCTAGGGTCACATGCACCATGCAAGATTTATTTTTATCTATTTGATTTCAATGATAAACAACATATTAAAACTCTTTTAATATGTTTTTGGATCTGTATTTGCCATTTAAGATTTTAAAATTAATCAGATTAATTTTAGAACCCTAGATTAAATCAAGAACGATTACACTAACCTCTTGATGTGCTGTAGCGTGTCTGCGCCTTTGAGATTCGTCTTCAGGACACCAGATGTTGTCCCTCTAGCTTGTCCACACCAAGAACACCTATGGCAGCCCTTGAACAGCTTCTAAAGCCTTTTCTATTAATTAGAAATTCAAGTTCTGCCTTTTAAGAGATTAGAGATGTAAACAGGACACTAGAAACAATTTCTAGTGTTCTTAATTCAAGAGATTGATGGCTAATCTCTTTGAATTGATGAGAGATGAAGAGAAATAGCTGGAGAGGCTCAAAGTGGCGTGAAAATTGAGAGGAGAGGCTGTTGGTTATGTTTTCTTTTCATAACCACACTTAAATAGCTAGGTTAACACATTAAACCCTAGCCACATGTCACCTTTTGATTAGCTCTAGGTTTAAGTGACCCAATCACATTGTGCCAAGTGTCAAACCTATATTTAATCTTGATTTTAATCATCTTACATGATTAAAAAACATTTGGCAAGCTTATGTGTTATGCCATGTGTCACCATCTCATGGTGCCACGTGTCACACTGTGAAATGACCAAAATGCCCCTGTGTCTTAATTTTGAGTTCTTAACCCAAAATAATTATTTTCTTCTTCTAATTAATTTATATCAAATATAAATTAATTAATTAATCTAGATTAATTAATTTCTTATCAATTAAATTCGTATTTAAACACTTCAAATATAAATTTAATTTATACTACACATCCAATAATCTAGATTTGGTTTCAAGTCATGCTAGGGACTTTGCAATTTAATTGCAAACCAAATCTATTTAATTAATCAATTAAACTCTTTAATTAATTAATTAAATCATATTTAAATAGGTGATAACTTGTGTATGTGTGTGACTTACTAGGCTCATCACTAATTGGCAATGAGACATGATATCAACTCTTAATATCATCAGAACTCTTTCTTACCATAAATGATTTCTCTAAATCATTTTATGAACCTCATAGACCATGGTTAACACCTAGCATAGCATGCCATGGCCTCCCAATTAGTAATAAGATTTACCTTAAATGAACCTATAATCATATGTTACCATGCACTAGAATCTCTCTGTTACAAAATCCCAACTCAAGCTGGAGTCATGGTTTATGTCAAACTCCATTTGCTATGAATATTATGTTCTCTTTTAATTCCAGTTCTTGATTAAAAGATTTTTCTCATCAGAAATTCTTTTCTGAATAAATCTATCTGTCCTGGCCAGGAACTTGAAACATCAAGAACAATTAAATGAACATAGGATTTTATCTCTATTTACTTAGAGGAACAGATTCCTTCTTGATCAACACCTACCTCCATATATAACTAGCAGGAGCCAACACATGCCCATATACCCATACATAGTACAAGTATGAAAGCAGTATCAAACTCAAACTACCTATATACAAGATAACTGTGCTATCTCAGGTCTAAAGATTATATGCACTGATATGATTTATGACAAAACATTGACAAGAGTAAACTCCATGTGCTTGTCATAAGTGTCACTGGTTCGGCCTACTTATCAATTATAAGTGCCTATCAAGTTTGTTATATGGCATGACACTCACCATTCCATCTTATTTATATCTCATATAAATAACTTGGGAACAAACATGAATACCATCTTTCTGGATAAGTCATGTCCTTATTATGAAGTATCCTCGATTGTGAACCTATTTATGATACTTTGTGCTAGAAATATTGTCACTCATATTCTTAACAACTTAAGAATAATATTTCTAACAAAATATCAATGGACCTTTTCTATTACACATAAATATATTATGTAAACGGAAAAGTGGAAGTGCCTTTTATTATTAAAAATATGTACAAGATACATACTAAATGATATGCTCTAGGGCATACTACTAACAGCACCCTGGTGGTACACAAATGTATAGAGGGCTAAAGGAGCATTACTGGTGGATGGGTATGAAGAGAGATGTAGCAGAGTTTGTGTCCAAATGCCTAACTTGTCAGCAAGTAAAGCAGAGAATCAAGTACCCACTGGGTTGTTACATCTACTACCAGTGCCGGAATGGAAATGGGAAAGAATAACAATGGATTTTGTAATGGGATTTCCGCGGACACAGAAGAGTCATGATGCAGTATGGGTCATTGTCGACAGACTAACTAAGTCTGCTCATTTTCTGCCAGTTTGAATGGACTACAGTTTGGAAAAATTGGCCAGCTTGTACATTGATGAGATTGTGAGACTGGATGGAGCGCCAGTATCCATTGTATCAGACAGAAATCCTAGGTTCACTTCTAGATTCTGGGGTAGTCTTCAGAGAGCCCTAGGAACTAGATTGAACTTCAATACTGCATTCCACCCACAGAAAGATGGCCAGTCTGAGAGGGTAATTCAGATTTTGGAGGACATGCTACGGGCTTGTGTGATTGAGTTTGAGGGTAGTTGGGATACACACTTGCCTTTGATCGAGTTTGCTTACAACAACAGCTACCAATCAAGCATTGGGATGCCTCCATATGAAGCTTTGTATGACAGGAAATGTAGAACCCCGTTGTGTTGGGATGACGTGGGTGAAAGAAAAATGATTGGACCCGAAATAGTTCAACAGAATGAAGAGAAAATCAGGGTGATCAGAGGTCGACTTAAAGTTGCATCAGACCGTCAGAAGTCATATATTGATTTGAAAAGAAGGGATATTGAGTATGCAGTGGGTGAGAAAGTTTTCCTCAAGGTTTCTCCTTGGAAGAGGATTATGAGATTCGGCAGAAAGGGGAAACTAAGTCCTCGTTTTATCGGGCCATATGAGGTTCTAAAAAGAGTGGGTCCTTTGGCATATCGGTTGGCACTACCTCTAGAGTTGGAGAAGATACATAACGTCTTCCATGTGTCTATGTTGAGGAGGTATCGATCAGACCCATCTCATGTACTGCCAGTAGAAGAAATTGAAGTAAATCCAAACCTCACATATGATGAAGAACCCATAAAGATTCTGGCTTATGAGGTGAAGCAGCTACGGAATAAGCAGATACCATTGGTAAAAGTGCTGTGGAACCATCATTCGGGCCAGGAGGCTACTTGGGAACGAGAGGAGGACATGAGGAGACAACACCCACAGCTGTTCAGAGATTGATAGCAGGTAAAATTTCGAGACGAAATTTATTTAAGGGGGGGAGAATTGTAACACCCGTATTTGTATAGCCTGGTATATTTCACTGTTCTGGTGACCGGTGTCGGTCCAGACAATTAAAGGGATTAGGGCCACACTTAAGACAACTTAAGAAGCCATAAACACAAATAGTTAGTAATGTTTAATTAGTTAACTATAAATAAGAAAAACATAACGTAAGAAGTTAAACGAGCCGAGAGTCACAGCGATGAGTGACCTCCTCGGGAACTGTCACACTCTACCCCTCTGTAAGGCATAACATGATCCCGTAGTATACCTAATGAATTATCAACTCCGTCTACTGATAATCCACTAAATACACTATAAGGGATTTTAAAAACTTTTCTTACTTCTTTCACAGTGGTGAGCACTATTTACAGGTGTTAAAAACTTTGTGAAGTGAAGTGATAGAACTAACACATTTAACTTATTTGGAATTTCTGTAAAAATTTTGGCAGAGTGCCATCTGTATTTTGGATGAAACAGTTCTTCAGAAAACCTGTAAAAAGCACTTCAATATATTTTCAAATCTCAACTCCAACATTTTCTCAACTCAAATCCATAGTAATTTTTCAAAGACTGAGATAAAGGAAATATAATACAATTTTTTTACAAGTCAAAATAACTCATAATTATTTTACAACTTCAATGTACAATTTTTATTTACAACTTCAATGTACAATTTTATTTACAACTGCTCAAAACCAACAACAATATGTACATACAGTGAACATACATTACATTACAAAATACAAAATATTGGTATACTCATTATACCCGGTAGTCTCTCGCTAGAGGTACTAGCAGCTTAGTCTGTTGCCCTGTCTATCTGTCTACCTGCGACAGCAATAAAAAGCTATCGCTGAGACAATGTCTCAGTGGTGCACAACATTAACTAAATACAATTTAAATCACAATTCATAAATCATATAAATAGTGGATACTTAAAACCATAGTTAATTTCAAGACAATAGTTGTCAACCAGAATTTAAACTCCATTTCTCAATATCACAATAAATTTCAGTAAGTCAGATCATGGTTGAATTCAAAAGACAGTATATGTCAATAAGAGTTTAAATTCATTTCACAAATTATCAAATCGCATAACAACATAATTTAGTCAAATAAGTTAAGAATACAGTGTTGCCAATTCATTCACAACTTGAGCCATGACACAAATTTCCGATCAATGCCGCGTTGTACACCACGACAAAGCAATCACAACCCCACTAATCGAAATCAATGAGGAAGGGAGCTAGCTATATAATGAGTACTCATCCGATCACCTCAACTGGTAAACCAGAGAGGGAGAAAAATAAACAATCACGACTCCATAAATGGAGAAGGAAAATAAACGATCACAACCCCATAAATGGAGAAGGAATGATACGATACTGTCATGCTAAGTGTGAACACAAAATCAATTCCAAACATTTTATTCAAATGATTCGTGAGAATCCAATAAATTTCCAAAGTTATAATTTCATTCACAAAATGGCAACACAATTCATAAGTAACTTCAATTTTCACAAATCACACTAAATAATTTTTTCCACAGTTTTAACCCATTTACAATCCTTTTCAAGCAATAAGTATCCATCAATATCATTCAAACAATTTTTCACAATTTCAAACTATTTACAATGCTTTTCAAGAAATAAGTATCCATTCAAACACATTTCCATAATTGAAAACAATAATATTCAAATAGTCATAATTTATTTCAATTGAAAAATTCAAAACAAATAACTGTTGTGCACAAACCTCTGATAATTGTCTCCTGGTCTGGACTCAGTGTTTCCTTCCCTTTTCCTTAGTCTTTGGTAACTGAGAAACACAATTTGAAGTGTTTTAGTACTAAATTAAACTGTCTCTAACGATAATGTTCGATAAGTAATTCACTGAGCTGAATTATTTGCTCAATTACCTAATATATCGACCCTCGATGAGTTTCAGGTAAATTAGGTTTTAGTGTCCTTAATACGTCACATTCGATAGGGTTTTAGGGTTGGTACGTTTTACCAAACTCATTTCTATGTATACTGCGTTTCCTTGCATTTTATTGCAAATTGCTGGATTCCGGGATACTAGTTTGACCTAACCGGACGACCTAGTTCCCTCGGTTTTCGGGTTTCGATCAAAACTACAAACTTGTAGATCTATGTCTTATTGCACGCGGGGCAAAATTTTAGGTCAATCCGAGTTAAGTAGACCAAGTTATGGTCATTATACTATTGCTGGTCAAATGGCATCAAATTAGGTCAATTTTAGGTCAATTTGGTCAACTTTGGTTCGGCCAGTTTTTGGACCCGAACTTGTGCAAGCTTTTTGACTTGCTTCTGGTCATTTCTGGGCTTTGGTGTCTTCAGAAGACTTGTAGGTATGGGTCTTAACTATTCATGGTTAAAATTTCAGGTCAATTGGACCTGTTTTGAGTGAGTTATGGCCTAAAAACTAACTGCTGCCCAATTGGTCAAATTTCAGGCCTCAAATGTACTCAATCTGAATTGGTCATTTTTCATATCACCTTGCAAGCAGAATTTTGGTATGTTTTCTCAATGAAAGTTGGCACATTTTGTGCCTAGTTTCACCTCCAATTGGTCTCATACCAATTACTTTGCTTATACATGTATCCATTACACATTTAATTGCTATATGTCCACTCCCCTTACAATTTCTGTTTTGGTACATTACCAAAAACCATATTCCACTTCACTTAAATGTCACTTTGGGCAGATTGCAATTATCCTCAATACACCAATTAAACTCACATTTACAAGTTCTAAGTACAATCACATATACCCTAAACATTACAATTTTTTTACATACACTTACACAATCAATCTATACACATATCCATCAATTCTCAAGGTCAATATTCTGCCAATACCTTCGTGAACATATACATTTATCCAAGAATCTCAAGGCTACCGAAAATTTCCTCAACACCAAAGTATCCCACAATTCATCAATTTCCATCCAAGTGCAAAAATCACTATATACATATGAAGTGATTTATTAGGATATTAAATCACCATAACCAACATCATTTCTCATCAAATATATGCACAATTATTTCATCAATTACATGACTTCATGGCTGTCCAAAATGAACATCTCAATAACTCTTCAAACTTAAAAATTTTCTTCACAAAACCAACACCCATAACATGAACACAAAGTTTAACAAAGCTATCTTCAAAAATGCTAACTTACCTTATGGTTGGAACTTGTTAAACCTTGATTAAACTTCCCTTTCTTGCTGCCTATCAACTATCCAAGTGGTGTAGAATAATTTATGTGAAGGAAGCTAGTGGAAAATGGCTTGGATCATAGGTGGACTTGAGCTTGATGGTGGACGGCCATGGAGTTTTCCATGGAAGGGAGGATGCGGCCAAGAAGAGAATGAATTGAGGAAGAAGAAGGTAAGGGTTCTACAGCTGTCCCACTTCAGTTTTTAAGTGGCCAAATGAAGTTTTAGTGGAGCACTAACTAACTTAATATAATTATTTATTTAAAGTTTCAAAAATTGCAATTTGGCCATCACACTTTCATTAATCATATTAGGTACCACTCTTTTAATTTTTCATTTTATTTTCTAAGTGTAATATTATTTATTTTTTATGGACATTTAGGTCAAAAGACAATTCGGGATGTCAAATGACCATAATGCCCCTGTTCAGGTTGCATTCCCGATTTTTCGGTAACACCGGGTTTTGTCTGTTTTTCGATTTCTAACTTTTCTTTGTACTAATTATTTAATTTTTCTTTGATATTTTTATTGATATTTATTCTTCAATAATGGTCTATTTAAGTCCTAAAAATATTTTCTAGGGTTCCCTACTGTCCAGGCCTAGTCAACGGTCCACGCCGTAACTTCCCAGTGCGGTCACCCATCGTTAGGTTTCCCGGCTCGCTTAACTTGATCACATTTCTTTGCTATTATTTTTCCTTTGTTTTTCTTGTATTTTCTTTTCTTGTATTTCATTATTTTATGTCTCCTCACTCATATTGAAGTGTAGTTCTAGGCATCCTAGCTGTCCGGACAACACTGGTCACAGGAACAGCAGAACGCACTACCGAACTTTGGGGTGTTACAATTCTCCCCCCCTTAAATAAATTTCATCTCGAAATTTTACCCAATTGCCATCTTACAATAGTCATACGTTTATTTTCTCCTTTCTATACGATCGTATAATCTTTTTTTCCTCAAATTTGAATAAGACTTTTAACAATCTAATACAACGTTTAATTTGTTTGTATAACACTAATCTCCTCTTACTATTGTCCTGTCTAATATTTCGATTCATGTTCCTTCTTGAATGATCCTTGAGGTCATGTTAGAATCATTCATCTAGTCATTGGTCCTCTGACCATTCTGGTCCATAGTCTTCCTCACATTAGTAATATTTCTTTGTTATATATGAATCAACTGTTCAAATCTCTACTTCCATAACTCCTTTTATCTGTCAATATTTTATAACTTACTTTCTTTTGTACCAAACTATAACCTTTCGATATTCTAACTTTTGAGTTTTAAATCCCTAAGTAGGATTTTCAAACTTATTTCTAACAATTAAATTATGTCCTGGCATAACTATACAAAAACAGATGCCGTTGGCAACTATCCTCATCTAGGTGTACTATCAGATAGTACGTAGCTCTACACAATAATCTCAAGTTAGTCTTGTAATCCATGGTTCTGATATAAACAATCAAGAACATTGCATAGTTACTACAATACATCCCAATAGATCAAACTTTCCTATCCTTTGTCCTTTTCGAATTCACTGCTATCCGAACTTATTCTAATTACAATATCCATTAACAATTACTAACAGTAACATCTCTGCCTTCATCTAGAGCAATTCTATTACTGTAACTTACTTTTACGTCCTCTTGCTTTATATTAAATAGGCTCGCCAATTAGCTTTATAATTTATGGTGTGTCAGGAAATACTTTTCGCCGATAAACTCTTCCAAAACTAATTTCACTTATTATCACAATCCCTATCCTAAAGGACTAATCACTAATGTGTCAAAATTTATTTCCCTGACCTCCTGTCCTAGCGGACTTGTTACTAGCACCTCAAAGTCCATTTTTGTACATGGAACAGCAATGCAATCAATGATGCTAGCACTCACATAAGAATGGGTAGAACCCGGATCAAATAACACAAACACATCTTGGTTAAAAGTTGAAAAGGTACCAGCCACAACGTCAGATGTCTCGGCCTCTTCCCTCTGTCTCATTGCATAGACTCGACCGAGCAATCGTCTTGCTCTGAATGTTTTACTGCCTTGGCTGTCACTGGCTACCTCTACCCCCGCCTCTACCTCTGTAGGTGGTTGTGAACTTCTATTGACAGGGCTCTCAACTAACCCTTCAGCAGAAGTATGAGGTGGTCCAACTCTGCGACTACCCAGTGCGATCCTTGGCAAAATGTCCCGTGCCTCCACAGTTATAACAGCTCCAATAGCCTTATAGCATATCCCACCATGATATCTTCCACAATTTTCACATTGGCGAATGGTAGGAACCTCCAGATCACTGTGACCGGATAGAGGAGGTTTCATCTGAATGTCTTCCTCTACTGCACTTCTTGCCACCTCTGCTGTGTCCTCATAATTCTTCCTCTTTCCAGTGGGACCACCGAACTCGTTCTCTGATTTTCCCTCATTCTCTGTCTTCTCTTATTTTTTTCTCTCAGGACCAGTTTCAGACTCGATTCTTTCTAACTCTAGAGCTTGAGAAATAAGTTCAGAGAAGTTAGTGTGTTTGGAGCCGACTACTTGTAGTCTGATACTGGGCTTCAAGCCGGTTTCAAACCTCTTGCATCTCTCCCTGATGGTAGAGAGTAGACTCACTGCATAATGGCTAAGGCGGGAAAATTCCCTTTCATACTCAGCCACTGATCTGCCCCCCTGTTTCAAACTTAGGAATTCTTGTAACTTCTAGTCTACATAAGCATCAGGGACATATTTCTGTCTGAATTCCCTGAGAAAGTCATTCCATGTTAGCACTGCAGGTTCTATCAGACTGTGGGGAATGGTTTTCCACCAATCATAAGCATCTCCCTGTAACAAAGGTACAGAGTATTCAAATCTGAGCTCCTCCGTGCAATGTAATTTCTTGAATACCCTATCCATCCTTTCTAACCACTGTTCAGCTTCTAGAGGATCTACTGTCCCCTTAAACTCTGTAGCCCCATATTTCATCAATTTATCATACTGCCTAGTAGGAGATTGTGGTTGTACCACTGGTGTTTGTATTGGGACTTGAGTAGGCACATTACCAGCCATTTGTTGGAACATTGCAGCCATCTGCTAAGTGAACTAAGTAGGAAACTGCGATGCAGGGGGTGTCTTCTTGAACCACTAACATTATGTAGGCCTGGGGCATCCCCTTGCACCTCAGCCTCAATAGATTGATCGACTAAACGATCACCCTCTTCCATATTCAATGCGAGGATTTAAGATCTCCTGAACCAATAACATAAGGAGATTTCCTCCCGTTAGTGCATATTTATAATGTAATGTACTGTATGTATCAAACAATGATATTGAGCAGTTGTACTATGAAGAAAGAATAATCAAATAACAGGTGAAAACAGAATTTAAAAACTTTGCTCTGATACCACTAAAACATGTCACACCCTACCACTCTGTAAGGCATAACATGATCCCGTAGTATACCTAATGAATTATCAACTCCGTCTACTGATAATCCACTAAATACACTACAAGGGATTTTAAAAACTTTTCTTACTTCTTTCACAGTGGTGAGCACTATTTACAGGTGTTAAAAACTTTGTGAACTGAAGTGATAGAACTAACACATTTGACTTATTTGGAATTTCTGTAAAAATTTTGGCAAAGTGCCATCTGTATTTTGGATGAAACAGTTCTTCAGAAAACCTGTAAAAAGAACTTCAATATATTTTCAAATCTCAACTCCAACATTTTCTCAACTCAAATCCATAGTAATTTTTCAAAGACTGAGATAAAGGAAATATAATACAATTTTTTTACAAGTCAAAATAACTCATAATTATTTTACAACTTCAATGTACAATTTTTATTTACAACTTCAATGTACAATTTTATTTACAACTGCTCAAAACCAACAACAATATGTACATACAGTGAACATACATTACATTACAAAATACAAAATATTGGTATACTCATTATACCCGGTAGTCTCTCGCTAGAGGTACTAGCAGCTTAGTCTCACGCTCTGTCTATCTGTCTACTGCGACAAAGAATAAAGCTATCATTTGAGACAATGTCTCAGTGGTGCACAACATTAACTAAATACAATTTAAATCACAATTCATAAATCATATAAATAGTGGATACTTAAAACCATAGTTAATTTCAAGACAATAGTTGTCAACCAGAATTTAAACTCCATTTCTCAATATCACAATAAATTTCAGTAAGTCAGATCATGGTTGAATTCAAAAGACAGTATATGTCAATAAGAGTTTAAATTCATTTCACAAATTATCAAATCGCATAACAACACAATTTAGTCAAATAAGTTAAGAATACAGTGTTGCCAATTCATTCACAACTTGAGCCATGACACAAATTTCCGATCAATGCCGCGTTGTACACCACGACAAAGCAATCACAACCCCACTAATCGAAATCAATGAGGAAGGGAGCTAGCTATATAATGAGTACTCATCCGATCACCTCAACTGGTAAACCAGAGAGGGAGAAAAATAAACGATCACGACTCAATAAATGGAGAAGGAAAATAAACGATCACAACCCCATAAATGGAGAAGGAATGATACGATACTGTCATGCTAAGTGTGAACACAAAATCAATTCCAAACATTTTATTCAAATGATTCGTGAGAATCCAATAAATTTCCAAAGTTATAATTTCATTCACAAAATGGCAACACAATTCATAAGTAACTTCAATTTTCACAAATCACACTAAATAATTTTTTCCACAGTTTTAACCCATTTACAATCCTTTTCAAGCAATAAGTATCCATCAATATCATTCAAACAATTTTTCACAATTTCAAACTATTTACAATGCTTTTCAAGAAATAAGTATCCATTCAAACACATTTCCATAATTGAAAACAATAATATTCAAATAGTCATAATTTATTTCAATTGAAAAATTCAAAATAAATAAATCATTGTACAAAACCTCGATAATTGTCTCACTGTCCGACTCAGTGTTTCCTTCCCTTTTCCTTAGTCTTTGGTAACTGAGAAACACAATTTGAAGTGTTTCAGTACTAAATTAAACTGTCTCCAACGATAATGTTCGATAAGTAATTCACTGAACTGAATTATTTGCTCAATTACCTAATATACCGACCCTCGATGAGTTTCAGGTAAATTAGGTTTTAGTGTCCTTAATACGTCACATTCGATAGGGTTTTAGGGTTGGTACGTTTTACCAAACTCATTTCTATGTATACTGCGTTTCCTTGCATTTTATTGCAAATTGCTGGATTCCGGGATACTAGTTTGACCTAACCGGACAACCTAGTTCCCTCGGTTTTCGGGTTTCGATCAAAACTACAAACTTGTAGATCTATGTCTTGTTGCAAGCGGGGAAAAATTTTAGGTCAATCCGAGTTAAGTAGACCAAGTTATGGTCATTATACTATTGCTGGTCAAATGGCATCAAATTAGGTCAATTTTAGGTCAATTTGGTCAACTTTGGTTCGGCCAGTTTTTGGACCCGAACTTGTGCAAGCTTTTTGACTTGCTTCTGGTCATTTCTGGGCTTTGGTGTCTTCATAAGACTTGTAGGTATGGGTCTTAACTATTCATGGTTAAAATTTCAGGTCAATTGGACCTGTTTTGAGTGAGTTATGGCCTAAAAACTAACTGCTGCCCAATTGGTCAAATTTCAGGCCTCAAATGTACTCAATCTGAATTGGTCATTTTTCATATCACCTTGCAAGCAGAATTTTGGTATGTTTTCTCAATGAAAGTTGGCACATTTTGTGCCTAGTTTCACCTCCAATTGGTCTCATACCAATTACTTTGCTTATACATGTATCCATTACACATTTAATTGCTATATGTCCACTCCCCTTACAATTTCTGTTTTGGTACATTACCAAAAACCATATTCCACTTCACTTAAATGTCACTTTGGGCAGATTGCAATTATCCTCAATACACCAATTAAACTCACATTTACAAGTTCTAAGTACAATCACATATACCCTAAACATTACAATTTTTTTACATACACTTACACAATCAATCTATACACATATCCATCAATTCTCAAGGTCAATATTCTGCCAATACCTTCGTGAACATATACATTTATCCAAGAATCTCAAGGCTACCGAAAATTTCCTCAACACCAAAGTATCCCACAATTCATCAATTTCCATCCAAGTGCAAAAATCACTATATACATATGAAGTAATTTATTAGGATATTAAATCACCATAACCAACATCATTTCTCATCAAATATATGCACAATTATTTCATCAATTACATGACTTCATGGCTGTCCAAAATGAACATCTCAATAACTCTTCAAACTTAAAAATTTTCTTCACAAAACCAACACCCATAACATGAACACAAAGTTTAACAAAGCTATCTTCAAAAATGCTAACTTACCTTATGGTTGGAACTTGTTAAACCTTGATTAAACTTCCCTTTCTTGCTGCCTATCAACTATCCAAGTGGTGTAGAATAATTTATGTGAAGGAAGCTAGTGGAAAATGGCTTGGATCATAGGTGGACTTGAGCTTGATGGTGGACGGCCATGGAGTTTTCCATGGAAGGGAGGATGCGGCCAAGAAGAGAATGAATTGAGGAAGAAGAAGGTAAGGGTTCTACAGCTGTCCCACTTCAGTTTTTAAGTGGCCAAATGAAGTTTTAGTGGAGCACTAACTAACTTAATATAATTATTTATTTAAAGTTTCAAAAATTGCAATTTGGCCATCACACTTTCATTAATCATATTAGGTACCACTCTTTTAATTTTTCATTTTATTTTCTAAGTGTAATATTATTTATTTTTTATGGACATTTAGGTCAAAAGACAATTCGGGATGTCAAATGACCATAATGCCCCTGTTCGGGTTGCATTCCCGATTTTTCGGTAACACCGGGTTTTGTCTGTTTTTCGATTTCTCACTTTTCTTTGTACTAATTATTTAATTTTTCTTTGATCTTTCTATTGATATTTATTCTTCAATAATGGTCTATTTAAGTCCTAAAAATATTTTCTAGGGTTCCCCGCAGTCCAGGCCTAGTCAACGGTCCACGCCGTGACTTCCCAGTGCGGTCACCCATCGTTAGGTTTTCCGGCTCGCTTAACTTGATCACATTTCTTTGTTATTATTTTTCCTTTGTTTTTCTTGTATTTTCTTTTCTTGTATTTCATTATTTTATGTCTCCTCACTCATATTGAAGTGTAGTTCTAGGCATCCTAGCTGTCCGGACAACACTGGTCACCGGAACAGCAGAACGCACTATCGAACTTTGGGGTGTTACAGGAATGACTGCGAAGTCGTTTTAAACTCAAATTTCGAACCATAAAAAGTGACGTTGCGGTCCTTAGGACCCTTATGAACACAGTGAAAAAGAGAAAATCACGAAAAAGAACTATTAAGTCAGTCAAATAATTAGGTCAGGGAGCCGGAAGAAATATGAAATTATTTGCAAACCGGGATGAACCGGCGAGGGGCAATTTGGTCAATTGACCCCGAGAGCTGACTCCTGACCTAACTATCAAATAAAATCAGAGAAAAGAAAATTTCAGAATCGAGAATTAAATTAAAGAACTAATAGAAAAAAAAAAAAAAGAAGAAGAAGATAGAAAAGTCAAAGGTGATGACATCATGAATGATGTCAATAAGAAATTAATTAAGTTATTTATTAAATGGGATTTTGTGGTCTTCCATCAACTAAAATAAATTAAGAAAAGAAAAAAATTAACAACAAAAAGTCATCTTCATCTTCTCAAAAACGTCACTCTCTTCTCTCCCTCACAAAACCACCATGAAAGCTCATTTTTGAGCTTGAAAAACTAAAATCCAACCATACAAAATTGTCCTACCATAACTAGACCTTATTTGGGCAACTAAGAAAGAAGATTCAAGGAAAAGAAAGAAGAAAAATTTGAAGAAAAGGAGGAAGAAAATTCTGCTCAAGGTATAGTACTATAAACTTCAATTTTTTTTTGTTTAATTAGTGTTAGCGTGGCATCAAAAGCTTGTAAATAAACTTGAAATGAAACAAACATAGGAGAAGGACTAGACTGAAATTTTGGCCAGCCTAAAGAGAGTATGGATTGCATGAATTTAATGGGTTTGAATGAGTTTAGGAACCCTAATTAGTTGATTGATTATAGTTTAAAGTTTTTGAATTTAGTTAATTGCACAATTTAAGTGAATTAGGGTTTGGAGGCTAGGGTTTGTGAACCAAGTTTTGGAGAAATACATAAATGATGACCTTGGTATATTGTGAGATGAAAAATGGTCAATAATGACCAAAAGAGGTGTGTGGGAATTGTTGGAATGAAAACCAAATTCGTAGGTCCAATGGTCATGCTGCTGGCAGCATGACCAAACCCACTTTGAAGGACCAAAACTCAAATTTTACAAGTCCAATTGATATGCCACTAATTGGGGATGAAAATAGACATAAAATAGCACAATTTTCATTAAGGAACCATGGCCAAAAACTGACTAAAACTTAGTGAAACAATTGACCAAAGTGAAATGAGAGCAAGCTGCCACTGCACCAAACTGACCAAATGAACAGTAGTCATAACTCGAGTTAGACAGGTCAAATTGACCTGAAATTTGGCAAGGGGTTAGAGGAGATATAGATCTAAAACTTTCATGTAGAACATCACCCCAAATTATGCCATTAACCCATTCAAATTATTGAGCAAAATTGAGTTACCAAACCTGCAACTCTGCAGATTTTCATGTGAGCAGTAATGTTTGGATGGCTATAACTCTCTGTAGGAAACTCGGATTTAGGCGATTGTTGAATCGATGGAAACTTAAGACATAGTAGAACATTTCATATGAAGAAAGTTAGACCAAATTATGAACTTAACTTGATCAAATTACTGACCAAAGTTAGATCAAAATCTGCCAGAACCCAAGATACCAGTATGAACAGTACACGTGAACAATAAACTTATTTTGGCCATAACTTGAGCTACAAAACTCCGATTGAGGTGATCAAAAAATGAGAATACACTTAAGACAATAAGAAACATTTTCTATGAAGGAAGTTTTGTCAAATTCCAATAGTAGATCGACCAATGGAATAGTGCAACTTTGGAGCACCAAAATCGAAAATTGGCAATTTTGCCAAAATGACCTACGCTTTGAAAAAATGACCAAAACCAACAAGTTTGGTGACCAAAATGTGGTATGTGGGTGAAGTTGGAGTTCCCATACCTATTAATCCTTAAAAAGTCAACAATTTGACTTGAATAGTGTAGTGAATAGTAACCCGAAACACAAAAACTTTGAGAACGTCGAATTTAACGCAATAGAGCTAGTTAAAGTGAAGTTAAATTTATTTTTGGACTTATGTTAAGTTATGGTACTGAAACACTATGAAATTGTATGTTTCAGCTGAAAAAGACTTGGAAGCTCGGAGAGACTGAGTCAAGGCCTAGAGGCGACTCTAGTCAGGTTTGTGAACAATAAACCCTATTTAAGCATTTTATCCTTGAAAATTTGATTTAATACGCATTATGAATTTATGAACTTTTGTGTTGCCACCTTGTGATCAAATTGTAACTTTGGAAATTGATTTGATTTTTGTATGCAATATTTGAATGAAATTTTTGAAATGGATTTTTGATTCACACTTAGCATGACAGTTACTTATTATTCCTCCTCCATTTATGGGGTTGAGATCGTTTATTTTCCTCCCTCTCTGGCTTGCCAGTTGAGGTTGTAGATCGGATGAGTACTCATTAGCTAGCTAGCCACCTCCCTCATTGATTTCGATTAATGGGGTTGTAGATTGCTTTGTCGTGGTGTACAATGCGGCATTGATCGGAAATTTTGTGTCATGGCTTAAGTTGTACATGACTTTGGCAACACTGTGTTTATGAAATTGTTTGACTAAACTGTGTTTAATAGATTATTTGACAAAATGGTGTTATTAGGAACTTTGATAATTGTTGAAATGTGTTTGAGAAACATTTGAATTGTGTTAGGCAATGAATGATTTAATTATTGCATTTTAAATTTTTTATTGTACACCACTGAGTATTTTTATACTCAGCGATAGCTTATTTTGCTGTCGCAGATAAGAGCAAGGAGAAAGCAGCAGAGTGAGCTACTGTTAAATCGAAGACTACTATGATCATTTTGTACGAGTATTATTTTATACCCTTGTAGATAATCTTGATGTAAATATAGAAATGTTATTTGTATCAATGTAAATTGAGCAGTTGTAAATAAATTGTAATAATATTATTTTGGGTTTGCTTTTGTAAATTTAATATTTGTAAATATGAATTTTTTGCTTTATGCCTTGTTAATTAAGTATTAAAAATTTTGTGATGACCAAATTTGATTAAATTGTGGAAATTGCCTTGAAGTGATTTGAATTGGGTTGATTTGAGTTTTATTGGAGATTGGGAGTTGTGAAATATTTTGGAAGTGCTTTTTACAGGTCTTTAAAAAAAAAACTGATTTCTCAAAATACAGAGGGAACTCTGTCAAAATTTTTATAAAATTTGCGGCAAAATTTAAATGGACAAAATTTTTTACTAGTCCTTAAGCTTTGAATAAATGGTTTTTAATTCTCACTAAAATGCTCACCACTTCCAAAATGTAAGAAAATTGTTTTAAAATCCCTTGTAGGGTACTTAATGAGTTATCGGTAGGTGAAGTTCGATAGTTCATTAAGTAATCTACGGGATCATGTTATGCCTTACGGAGGGGTAAGGTGTGACATGAATTCCCACCAAATATATGTAAACTAATTCATTAAATATACAACTTCATGGCTGTCCAAAATTGGATATGTTAATAACTCCTTAAAACTTTAAAATTTCTTCACAAAGCAAACACCCATAACATGCTTACAAACTTTAACAAAGCAATATTCAAAAACTCAAACTTACCTATTGTTGGGACTTGCTAAATCTTCACTAAAACTTCTTGAAATTGTTATCAAACTCTTCCTTGTGATGTGGGGATAAATTTTAATGAAGAAAGGTGTGGGAAAAGACGGCTTGATCATGGAATTGTGAAGGTTTGAAGGTGGGCGGCCATGGAAGCTCTTTAGGAGAAATTTGGTTCGGCCATGGCTAGTGCTTGAGGAAGAAGATAAAGGCAGAATGTTAGTGGAGAATTTCAGAGTTTTCAAGATTTATGTAGTGCTTAGTGGTCCACTAAGTATTAGGATAATATTTGTTTAATGAAACTTTTACTTATTCAAATTCTTAACCCATAATTTGTCTTATTTACTTTTCATTCCAATCTCAATTTTTTTATCTGATTTTCAAACTTTAATATCACTTTATTTTCATAGACATTTAGGTCAAAAGCCAACTCAGGGTGTCAAATGACCACAATGCCCCTGTTAGGGTTCCATTCCCGATTTTTTGGTAACACTGGGTTTTGTCCGTTTTTCGATTTCTCACTTTTCTTTGTACTAATTAATTAATTTTTCTTTGATATTTCTAATGATATTTATACTTCAATAGGGGTCTCTTTAAGTCCTAAAAATATTTTCCAGGGTTCCCCACAGTCCAGGGCTAGTCAACGGTCCACGCCGTGACTTCCCGGTGCGGTCACCCATCGCTAGGGTTCTCGGCTCGCTTAACTTGGTTACATTTCTTTGCTATTATTTTTCCTTTGTTTTTCTTGTATTTTCTTTTCTTGTATTTCATTATTTAATGTCTCCTCACTCATATCGAAGTGTAGTTCAAGGCATCCTAGCTGTCCGGACAACACTGGTCATCGAAACAGTAGAACGCACTACCAAACATAGGGGTGTTACAATTCTCCCCCCCTTAAAATAAATTTTGTCTCGAAATTTTTACCTGACATTAGTCTCTGAATAGCTGTGGGTGCTGTCTCTTCATATCCTCTTCACGTTCCGAAGTAGCTTCCTGGCCTGAATGATGATTCCACAGCACTTTAACCAGGTGTATCTGTTTGTTCCTCAGCTGCTTCACCTCATATGCCAGAATTTTTATGGGTTCTTCCTCATATGAGAGGTCTGGATTTACCTCAATCTCTTCAACTAATAGTACATGAGATGGGTCAGATTTGTACCTCCTTAACATGGACACGTGGAAGACACTGTGTATCCTTGCTAGCTCTGGAGGTAATGCCAACCGATATGCCAAAGGACACACTCTTTCCAGAACCTCATATGGTCCGATGAAACGTGGACTCAGTTTCCCCTTTCTGCCAAACCTCATAATCCTCTTCCAAGGAGAAACTTTGAGGAATACTTTATTACCCACTGCAAACTCAATATCTCTTCTCTTCATATCAACATAGGACTTCTGACGGTCTGATGCAGCCTTGAGTCTATCTCTGATCAATCTAAACTTTTCCTCTGTCTGCTAAACAATTTCTGGTGCAATCATCTTCCTTTCACCTACTTCATCCCAACATAAGGGAGTTCTGCACTTTCTGCCATACAAGGCTTCATATGGAGGCATCCCAATGCTTGATTGGTAGCTGTTGTTATAAGCAAACTCAATCAAAGGCAAGTGTGTATCCCAACTACCTTCAAATTCAATCACACAAGCCCGTAGCATATCCTCCAATATCTGAATAACCCTTTCAGACTGGCCATCTGTCTGTGGGTGGAATGTTGTGCTGAAGTTCAATCTAGTTCCTAGGGCTCTCTGAAGACTACCCCAGAATCTAGAAGTGAACCTAGGATCTCTGTCAGATACAATTGATACTGGCACTCCATGCAATTTTACAATCTCATATATGTACAATCTGGCCAATCTTTCCAGGCTATAGTCCATCCAAGATTGGCAAAAAGTGAGCAGACTTGGTCAATCCAACTATAACCCATACCGCATCATGACTACTCTGTGTCCTTGGAAGTCTGTAACAAAATCCATAGTTATTCGTTCCCATTTCCACTGCATCGACGACAAAGGATGTAACAAACCAGCTGGAACTTGATGTTCTGCCTTTACTTGCTGACAAGTTAGGCATTTGGAAACAAACTCAGCTATATCCCTCTTCATGCCCATCCACCAGTAATGCTCTTTCAGCCCTCTGTACATTTAGTTCCACCAGGGTGCATAGCAAAAGGAGACTCATGTGCTTCCTTCATAATGATCTGTCTCAATTCAGCATCATTGGGAACGCACATTCTGCCCTGATGTAGCAATAAACCATCATCTCTCATAGAGAATTCAGGTTTCTTGCCTTGCTGGACTTCTTTCAGTAACCGATATTTTTCATCACTCGAGCACCATTACGATCGATCAATCAACATCGGCTGTACATGCCATGCAACTACCGTCGCCCTCATCATCAATCTCTAAACCGCATCTTTGTGCTTTCAATTCATATACCATGGACAAAGGAGAAACTCTGAGACTTGCCATAGTCTTGCGACTTAAGGCGTCAGCCACCACATTTGCTTTCCCTGGCTGATAGTCTATTAAGCAATCATAGTCTTTGATGAGTTCTAACCATCTCCTCTGCCTCAAATTTAATTCCTTCTGGGTGCCTAAGTACTTCAAGCTCTTGTGATCTGTGTAAATGTAGCAGTTCTCCACATACAAATAGAGTCTACTAATCTTGAGCAAAAACAATAGCTGCTAGCTCCAGATCATGTGTTGGGTAGTTCCTCTCATACGGTTTCTGCTGGCGTGATGCATAAGCAATGACATTCCGATCTTGCATCAGTACACAGCCTAACCCATTGTGAGAAGCATCACTATAAACTATGTATTCTTTACCCAGAGTAGGTAAAGTGAGGACTGGAGCTTTAGTCAAACACCTCTTCAACTCATCAAAACTTTGCTAGCATTTATCAGTCCATTGAAATTTTACATCTTTCCGAAGTAGTTTGGTCAGTGGAAAAGATAACATAGAAAACCCCTTCACAAACCGATGGTAATATCCAGCTAAACCTAAAATCGTGAATTTCGTGATGTTCTGGCGCTTCCAATTAAGGATAGCTTCTACCTTGCTGGAATCTACCTTGATCCCTTCAGCTGACACAACATGTCCCAAAAAGGAGATTTCTTTCAGCCAAAATTCACACTTCGACAATTTGGCGTATAGTTGTTTCTCCCTTAAAGTCTGCAGTACAATCCGCAGATGTCTGTCATGCTCCTCTGCATTCCTTGAATATATCAAAATGTCATCAATAAACACCACCACAAATTGATCCAGATATGGTCTGAAGATAGTGTTCATCAGATCCATAAAAGCAGCTGGAGCATTTGTTAACCCGAATGGCATTACTAGAAACTCATAGTGGCCATACCGAGTTCTAAAAGCAATTTTTGGAATACTCTGCTCTTGCACCTTCAACTGATAATAACCAGATCGAAAATCAATTTTGGAGAATACAGCTGCACCCTTCAACTGATCAAACAGATCATCAATGCGAGGCAATGGATATCTGTTCTTTATTGTCACCTTATTCAACTGCCGATAATCTATACATAAGCGGAGAGTACCATCCTTCTTCTTAACAAACAACACTGGTGCTCCCCAAGGTGACACACTAGGGCGGATGAAGCCCTTTTCAAGTAGTTCTTGCAATTGTATCTTCAACTCCTTCAACTCTTCTGGTGCCATTCTGTATGGCGTTATGGAGATTGGTTCCACACCAGGCATAACATTAATTTCAAACTACACTTCTCTTTCCGGAGGTAATCCTGGCAATTCATCAGGAAACACATATGGAAAGTCATGTACTGTAGGGATGTCTTTCAATGCTGGACTCCCCACTTGGGTGTCTACCACATGTGCCAAGTATGCTTCACACCCCTTTCTGATCATTTTTCTGGCTAGTGCAGCCGAAATGATGTTTGATGGCAATAACTGCCTCTCCCCATGTATTACCACATCACTGTACTGAGGGAGACCAAAAGTGATCTTTCACCTCTGATCCAATCATGGCATGATGCCTAGCTAACCAATCCATGCCCAAGATGATATCATAATCTCTGAAGGGCATTTCAATGAAATCAGACAGAAAAGTGTGTCCTTGGATCACCAAAGGACAATCTCTATACATTCTATTAACCCTGACCTCCTGTCCTAGCGGACTTGTTACTAGCACCTCAAAGTCCATTTTTGTACATGGAACAGCAATGCAATCAATGATGCTAGCACTCACATAAGAATGGGTAGAACCCGGATCAAATAACACAAATACATCTTGATTAAAAGTTGAGAAGGTACCAGCCACAACATCAGATGTCTCTGCCTCTTCCCTTTGTCTCATTGCATAGATTTTGACTGGAGCACTATCTTGCTCTGAATGTTTCACTGTGCCTTGGCTGCCTACTGGGCTACCTCTGCCCCTGCCTCTACCTCTGCTGCGTGGTTGTGAACTTACGTGATGTGGCTCGAATCGACCCTTCTGCAGTAGTAGGAGGTGGTCCAACTCTGCGACTACTGGTGTAGTCCTTGGCAAAGTGTCCTGTGCCTCCACAGTTATAACAGGCTCCAATAGCCTTGTAGCATATCCCATCATGATTTTTTCCACAAGTTTCACATTGGCGGGGAGGATAGGAACCTCTGGTACTCTGCTGACCATATAGGGGAGGCTTCTGTCCTGAATATCTTCCCCTACCAGATTTCTTGCCACCTCTGCTGTGTCCCCCATGATTCTTCCTCTTTCCAAGAGGGACCACCGAACTCGTTTCTCTTGATTTTCCCTCTTTCTCTGTCTTCTCTGATTTCTTTTTCTCAGGAGCAGCTTCAAACTCAATTCTTTCCAACTCTAGGGCTTGAGAAACATGTTTAGAGAAGTTACTGTGTTTGAACCCGACTACTTGTAATCTGATACTAGGCTTCAAGCCAGTTTCAAACCTCTTGCATCTCTCCCTGCTGGTAGGAAGTAAACTTACTGCATAATGGCTCAGGCGGGAAAATTCTCTTTCATACTCAGCCACTGATCTACTCCCCTGTTTCAGACTTAGGAACTCTTGTAGCTTCTGGTCTACATAAGCATCAGGGACATATTTTTGCCTGAATTCCCTGAGAAAATCATTCCATGTTAACACTGCAGGTTCTACCAGACTGTGGGGAATGGTTTTCCACCAGTCATAAGCATCCCCCTGTAGCAAAGATACTGAGTATTCAAATCTGAGCTCCTCCGTGCAATGCAATTTCTTGAATACCCTATCCATCCTCTCTAACCATTGTTCAGCTTCTAGAGGATCTATGGTCCCCTTAAACTCTGTAGCCCCATACTTCATCAATTTGTCATACTGCCTAGTAGGAGATTGTGATTGTACCACTGGTGTTTGTATTGGGACTTGAGTAGGCACATTACCAGCCATTTGTTGGAACATTGCAGCCATCTGCTAAGCGAACTAAGCAGGAAATTGCGGTACTGCAGGGGCTGGTGTTGTTGAACCACTGACATTATGTAGGCTTGGGGCATCCCCTTGCACCTCAGCCTCAATAGATTGATCGACTGAACGATCACCCTCTTCCATAGTTAATGCGAGGATTTTAGATCTCCTGAACAAATAACACAAGGAGATTTCCTCCCGTTAGTGCATATTTATAATGTAATGTACTGTATGTATCAAACAATGATGTTGAGCAGTTGTACTATGAAGAAAGAATATTCAAATAACAGGTGAAAACAAAATTTAAAAACTAGCTCTGATACCACTAAAACATGTCACACCCTACCCCTCTGTAAGGCATAACATGATCCCGTAGTATACCTAATGAATTACCAACTTCGCTTCATCGATAACCCATTAAATATACTACAATGTTTTTTTAAAACTTTTTTTACTTCTTTTACAGTGGTGAGCACTATTTACAGGTGTTAAAAACCTTTTTGAACTGAAGTGATAGAACTAACACATTTGAATTATTTGGAATTTCTGTAAAAATTTTGGCAGAGTGCCATCTGTATTTTGGATAAAACAGTTCTTCAGAAAACCTGTAAAAAGCAGTTCAATATTTTTCCAAATCTCAACTCCAACATATTTCTCAACACAACATATTTCTCAACTCAAATCCACAGTGATTTTTCAAAGTCTGAGATACAAGAAATATAATACAATTTTTACAAGCCAAAATAACTCATAATTATTTTACAACTTCACGGTACAATTTGAATTTACAACTGCTCAAAACCAAAAACAATATGCACATACAATAAACATACATTACAGTACAAAATACAAAATGTGGTATACTCGTTATACCCGAAAATCTCTCCCTGGAGGTACTAGCAGCCTAGTCTGCTGCCCTGTCTGTCTGTCTACCTGCGACAGTAATAAAAAGCTATCGCTGAGACAATGTCTCAGTAGTGCACAACATTAACCAAACACAACTTTAAATCACAATTCATAAATCATTTAAATGATGGATATGTAAAATCATAGTTAAATTCAAGACAATGAGTGTTAGAAGGAATTTAACACAATATCACAATAAATCTCAGAGATCAAAACATATTTAACTTTAAAAGACAGTAAATGTCAATAAGGATTTAACTCCAATTCACAATCTCATAATACAAATCAATAAATCACACACAGCTGAATCACGTTCCAAAGTTCAATTCGTCCCAAAAGTCGATGACTAATGAGGAATAACATAGCTAGCTAGCAAAAATATGAGTACTCATCCAATTCGTCCTCAACAGGCACACACCTCAACACTTTAGCCAGAGAGGGAATTCAATTCGTCCCACTAGACAAGCTAGCGAGGAATACAATCAATATACATGATAGCTGTGGTTTCAAACCATTTCCAATGCTTTTCAATCAATAAGTATCCATCAATATCATTCAAACAATTTCTCACAATTTCAAACCATTTACAGTGCTTTTCAAGCGATAAATATCCATTCAAACACATTTCCACAATTTAAAACAATAATGTACAAATAGTCATAATTCATTTCAATTGAAAAATTCAAAAGAAATAGTTGTTGTGCACAAACCTCTAATAACTGTCTCCTGGTCTGGACTCAGTGTTTCCTTCCCTTTCCCTGAGTCTTTACTAACTGAGAAACACAATTTAAAGTGTTTCAGTACTAAATTAAACTGTCTCTATTGATAATGCTTGATAAGTAATTCACTGAAAGCTATTATTTGCTTAATCAACCTAATATATCGACTCTCGATGCGTTCTAGGTAAATTAGGTTTTAGTGTTACTAACATGTCACATTCGATAGTCTTTTAGGGTTGGTACATGTTACCAATTTCATTTGCTTGTTTAGTGCATTTTATTGCAACTTGCTGGATTCCGGGATAATAGTTTGACCTAGCCAGACGACCTAGTTCCCTCGGTTTTCGGGTTTCGATCAAAACTACAAACTTGTAGATCTATGTCTTATGGAACGCGGGGCAAAATGTCAGGTCATTCTGAGTTATGTAGACCAAGTTATGGTCATTTTACTATTGCTGGTCAAATGGCATCAAATTTGGTCATTTTAGGTCAATTTTGGTCAACTTTGGTTCGGCCAGTTTTTGGACCCGAACTTGTGCAAGCTGTTTTACTTGCTTATGGTCATTTCTGGGCTTTGGTGTCTTCATAAGACTTGTAGATATGGGTCTTAGCTATTCATGGTTAAAATTTCAGGTCAATTGGACCTGTTTTGAGTGAGGTATGGCCTAAACACTAACTGCTGCCCAAATGGCCAGTTTTCAGGCCTCACTTGCACTTAATCCGGATTTGGTCATTTTTCAAGCTACCTTGCAAGCAGAATTTTGGTATGCTTCCTTCATGAAAGTTGGCACATTTTGTGCCTAGTTTCACCTCCAATTGGTCTCATACCAATTGGAGCCACACACTTAAAGTTATAGGCTAAAATGCATACTGTCCTTAAATACATTGCTTAACATCTATCAATTGCACATTTACTTGCTATAAGTCCACTTCTCTTCCCACTTCTGTTTTGGTACATTACCAAAACCATTTATCACTTCATATTAAAGTCATTTTGGGTAGAATACAAATATCCTCAATACACCAAATGAAACTCTAATTCACAAAGTCCAAATAAAACAATATATACACATAACCACTCCTAATTATTACATACAATTTCCACAACCAATTTACATACATATTCATCAATCCTCAATATCACAATTCATCCAATATCTTCATGAATTCAAACATTCATCAAGGAGTCCCAAGGCTGCCGAAATGCTCCTCATTGCCAAAGTTTCCCATAATTTCGTCAACTTCAATTTCAAATGCACAATCACCATATACATGTGGAAATAACTTACTAGGACATTAAATCACCCTACTCAACATGAATTCCCACCAAATATATGTAAAACTAATTCATTAAATATACAACTTCATGGCGTCCAAAATTGGATATGTCAATAACTCCTCAAAACTTTAAAATTTCTTCACAAAGCAAACACCCATAACATGCTTACAAACTTTAACAAAGCAATATTCAAAAACTCAAACTTACCTATTGTTGGGACTTGCTAAATCTTCACTAAAACTTCTTGAAATTGTTATCAAACTCTTCCTTGTGATGTGGGGATAAATTTTAATGAAGAAAGGTGTGGGAAAAGACGGCTTGATCATGGAATTGTGAAGGTTTGAAGGTGGGCGGCCATGGAAGCTCTTTAGAAGAAATTTGGTTCGGCCATGGCTAGTGCTTGAGGAAGAAGATAAAGGCAGAATGTTAGTGGAGAATTTTAGAGTTTTCAAGCTTTATGTAGTGCTTAGTGGTCCACTAAGTATTAGGATAATATTTGTTTAATGAAACTTTTACTTATTCAAATTCTTAACCCATAATTTGTCTTATTTACTTTTCATTCCAATCTCAATTTTTTTATGTGATTTTCAAACTTTAATATCACTTTATTTTCATGGACATTTAGGTCAAAAGCCAACTCGGGGTGTCAAATGACCACAATGCCCCTGTTCGGGTTCCATTCCAGATTTTCGGTAACACCGGGTTTTGTCCGTTTTTTGATTTCTCACTTTTCTTTGTACTAATTAATTAATTTTTCTTTGATATTTCTAATGATATTTATACTTCAATAGGGGTCTCTTTAAGTCCTAAAAATATTTTCCAGGGTTCCCCGCAGTCCAGGGCTAGTCAACGGTCCACGCCGTGACTTCCCGGTGCGGTCACCCATCGCTAGGGTTCTCGGCTCGCTTAACTTGGTTACATTTCTTTGCTATTATTTTTCCTTTGTTTTTCTTGTATTTTCTTTTCTTGTATTTCATTATTTAATGTCTCCTCACTCATATCGAAGTGTAGTTCTAGGCATCATAGCTGTCCGGACAACACTGGTCACCGGAACAGTAGAACGCACTACCGAACATAGGGGTGTTACAGGGGTTGTAGATTGCTTTGTCGTGGTGTACAACGCGGCATTGATCAGAAATTTTGTGTCATGGCTTAAGTTGTGTATGAATTGGCAACACTGTGTTTCTTAAATTATTTGACTAAATTATGTTATTATGAGTTTTGATAATTTCAGAAATATTTAAATTGTGTTTTGTCAACGAATGATTTATGTATTGTATTTTAAATTTTTATTGTGCATCACTGAGTATTTTTATACTCAGCGATCGTTTAATTTACTGTAGCAGATAAGAGCAAGGAGAAAGCAGCAGAGTGAGCTGCGGGATTGACAAGAACTTCTTGATCTCTTTTGTACTAGTATTGTTTTATACCCTTGTAATTATTTTGATGTAAATACTGTAATGTCATAAGTATCAATGTAAAGTGAGCAGTTGTATAATAAATTATAATAATATTATTTTTGGATTTTTATATCTGTAAATTTAATTTGTGCATACAATGTTGATATTATTTGAAATGGTTTGTTTTCAAAATTTTGAGTTGACTTGAAATTAATTGGTGGTTGGGAGTTGTGAAAAATTATTGGAAGTGTTGTTCTCAGGTATTTGAAGAACTATTTTCTCTAAATACAAACGGAACTCTGTCAAAATTTTTATAAAATTTACGAAAAAATTAAAATGAACAAAAATTTATACTAGTATTTAAACTTTGAATAAATGGTTTTAATTCCTACCAAAATGCTCACCACTTCCAAAATGTAAGAAAATTATTTTAAAATCCCTTGTAGGGTACTTAATGAGGTATCGGTAGGTGAAGTTCGGTAGTTCATTAAGTATTCTACAGGATCATGTTATGCCTTATAGAGGGGTAAGGTGTGACATGTTTTAGTGGTATCAGAGCATGGTTTTGCAATGAATTTTGACTATTTATGTGAACATTTCTTTGATAAGTACAACTGCTCAAGTGTCTTTAATTGATACATATGACATATTTACATCATGAATATGCACTAACGGAGGTCAACCCCCTTGTGTTTGATCTCAGGAAGTAGAAATTTTGGAAAAACGAAATGGAAGAAGGAGATCATTCCGTGGAACAATCTGTTGAGGCTGAGGTTCAAGGGGAAGCCCCAGCACTCCAGTACATGAGTGGGTTAGCTACTCTAGCTCCTACTCTAGCACCACAGTTCCCTGCTCAGTTTGTACAGCAGATGGCTATGTTTTTCCAGTAAATGACGGGAAATGTGCCACCCCAAGCTCAGATACAAGCACCTACAGCACAACCATAGCCTTCAGCTCGGCAATATGAAAAATTAATGAAATTTAGGGCCATCGAGTTTAAAGGCACTGTGGATCCACTGGAGGCAGAATAGTGGCTAGAGCGAATGGAACAAGTTTTTAGGAAGCTACAGTGTGCAAAAGAGCTGAAGTTCGAGTATTTTGTTTCCTTGCTGCAAGGGGATGCATATGAATGGTGGAAGACCATCCCCCACAGCCTGGTTGAGCCACCTTTGTTGACCTAGTCAGACTTTTTGAGGGATTTTTGATAGAAGTGGGTCCTCGATGCATATATAGATATGAAGTTACAAGAATTCCTGAGTTTGAAACAAGGGGACAGAACCATAGCAGAATATGAGAGAGACTTCTCTCGACTAAGCCACTACGCCGGAAGCTTAGTCTCCACCCCCAAAGATAGATGTAAGAGGTTTGAGTCCGGGTTAAGGCCGAATCTGAGAATGCAAGTTGTGGGTTTCCGATATCAGAATTTCTCTAAGTTGATCTCACAGGCCTTGGAATTGGAAAGAATAGAATCAGAAAGGGCAGTGAAGAAGGGTACACAAGAGAAAGAGAAGATTGAAAAAACTACTGGACAAGCACCTGAGAGTGGTTCTGGGAAGAGGAAATAGTTTGGGGGATCCAACACTCGTAGATCCGTAAAGCGATTCTGCGGCCAAAGACCACCCGGTGCAGTCGGCCAGACCAAGCACCACTGGCGGCTCTATCGATGCAAAGATGTGAAACTTGTGGTAGAACTCACGGTGGGGTTTGTTTCAAGGCCACCGGTGCATGTTTTAATTGTGGAGGGAGCGGACATTTCGCTAAGGATTGTACTAGTCCGCGCCGGTCTGGACCTTCTGCTACATCTGAGGGATCAGCCCAAGTCTCTGCACCTAGAGGGTCACAATCAGCTGCTAGAGGTAGAGGTAGAGGTAGGGGTCCTAGTAACACTCCTGGAAGTCAAAGCACTGTTAACCAACCAGTATCTAGTGGTGCACCAGTCAGAGTGTATACCATGCATCAGAGAGAGGAGGCTGAAACATCAGACGTAGTAGCTGGTATTTTCTCCTTCCTTGACCAAGATGTACATGTGTTATTTGATCCTAGCGCCACACATTCGTATGTTAGTGCTAGTGTGATGTGTTCTACTGCTATCCAGTGTGTACCAATGATTATGATGTGCTAGTAACTAGTCCATTAGGCCAGGAGGTCAGGGTAAATAGATTATATAGGGATTGTCCTTTAGTGATCCAAGGACACACTTTTCTATCTGATTTAATTGAAATGCCCTTCAGAGATTATGACATTATCTTGGGCATGGATTGGTTGGCCAGGCATCATACGATGATTGACTATAGACTGAAGACAGTCACTTTTGGTCTCCCTCAGTATGGTGATGTAGTAATACATGGGAGAGGCAGTTACTGCCTTCAAACATCATTTCAGCTGCACTGGCCAAAAGAATGATTAGGAAAGGGTGTGAGGCGTACTTGGCACATGTGTTAGACACCCAAGTGGATAGTCCAGCACTAAGGGACATTCCTACTGTATGTGACTTTCTGGATGTATTTCCTGATGAATTGCCAGGATTACCTCTAGAAAGAGAAGTGCAGTTTGAGATTGATGTTATGCTTGGTGTGGACCCAATCTCCATAACGCCATACAGAATGGCACCAGCAGAATTGAAAGAGTTGAAAGTACAGTTGTAAGAATTGCTTAACAAGGGCTTTATCCTCCCTAGTGTGTCACCTTGGGGAGCACCAGTGTTGTTTGTAAAGAAGAAGGATGGCACTCTCCAGTTATGCATTGACTATCGACAGTTGAATAAGGTGACAATAAAGAACAGATACCCATTGCCCCGTATTGATGATTTGTTTAATCAGTTGAGGGGTGCAACTGTGTTCTCCAAAATTGACCTGAGATCAGGTTATTATCAGTTGAAAGTACAAGAGCAGAGTATTCCTAAAACTGCCTTCAGAACCCACTATGGTCATTATGAGTTCTTGGTCATGCCATTCGGGTTAACTAATGCTCCAGCTGCTTTTATGGATCTAATGAACACTATCTTCAGACCATACCTCGACCAGTTTGTTGTGGTATTTATTGATGATATATTGCTCTATTCGAGGAATGCAGAAGAGCATGATAGACATCTGCGGATTGTACTACAGCTTTGAGGGAGAAACAGCTATATGTCAAATTATCGAAGTGTGAATTTTGGCTGAAGGAGATATCCTTTTTGGGGCACATAGTATCAGCAGAGGGTATTAAGGTAGATCCTAGCAAGATAGAAGCTGTTCTTAATTGGAAGCCACCCAAAAATATCACAGAGATTCGTAGTTTTCTGGGTTTAGCTGGATACTACCATAGATTTGTGAAGGGATTCTCCATGTTGGCATCTCCATTGACTAAACTGCTTAGAAAGGATGTGAAATTTCAGTGGACGGACAAATGCCAATAGAGTTTTGATGAATTAAAGAGATGTTTGACTGAGGCTCCAGTCCTGACTTTACCTACACCGGGTAAAGAATATACAGTTTACAGCGATGCCTCTCACAATGGATTAGGTTGCATGTTGATGCAAGATCGGAATGTCATTGCCTATGCATCACGCCAGCTAAAACCGCATGAGAGGAATTATCCGACACATGACTTGGAGCTTGCAGCCATTGTGTTTGCTCTTAAGATCTGGAGGCACTATTTGTATGGGGAGAAATGTTACATCTACACAGATCATAAGAGTTTAAAGTATTTGGGCACCCAGAAAGAGTTGAATTTGAGACAGAAGAGATAGTTAGAGTTGATAAAAGATTATAATTGTCTGATAGACTATCTGCCAGGGAAAGCTAATGTTGTGGCTGACACCTTAAGTCGCAAGACTATGGCAAGTTTACGGGTTACTCTTTTATCTATGGTACATGAGTCAAGATCATTGCATGCCAGCTTAGAGATTAATGATGATGGGCAGATAGTAGTTGCATGGCATGTACAGCCAGTGTTGATTGATCAGATCAAAATGGCTGCTCAGAGTGATGAAAGGTATCAGAAGATGCTGGAAGAAGTCAGACAGGGCAAGAAACCAGAGTTCTCAATCAGAGATGATGGTCTATTGCTACACCAGGGCAGAATATGTGTTCCTAATGATATTGATTTGAGGTAGATCATTTTGAAAGAAGCACATGAGTCTCCTTTTGCCATGCACCCTGGTGGTACAAAAATGTATAGAGGGCTAAAGGAACATTACTGGTGAATGGATATGAAAAGAGATATGACAGAGTTTGTTTCCAAATGCCTAACTTGTCAGCAAGTAAAGGCAGAGCATCAAGTACCCACTGGGTTGTTACATCCACTACCAATGCCAGAATGGAAATGGGAAAGAATAACTATCGATTTTGTGATGGGACTTCCGAGGACACAGAAGAGTCATGATGCAGTATGTGTCATTGTTGATAGACTGACCAAGTCTGCTCATTTTCTGCCAGTCCGAATGGACTACAGTTTAGACAGATTGGCTAGGTTGTACATCGATGAGATTGTGAGACTGCATGGAGTGCCAGTATCCATCGTATCAGACAGAGATCCTAGATTCACTTCTAGATTCTGGGGTAGTCTTCAGAGAGCCCGAGGAACTAGATTGAACTTCAGTACTGCATTCCACCCACAGACAGATGGCCAGTCTGAGAGAGTAATTCAGATCGAGGAGGATATGCTATGGGGTTGTGTGATTGAGTTTGAGGGCAGTTGGGATACGCACTTGCCTTTGATTGAGTTTGCTTATAACAACAGCTACCAATCAAGCATTGGGATGCCTCCATATGAAGCTTTGTATGGCAAAAAATGTAGAACCCCATTGTGTTGGGATGACGTGGTGAAAGAAAGATGATTAGACTCGAAATTATTCAGCAAACTGAAGAGAAGATCAGGATGATCAGAGATCGACTTAAGACTGCATCAGACCGTCAGAAGTCCTACATTGATTTGAAGAGAAGGGATATTGAGTATGCAGTGGGTAAGAAAGTTTTTCTCAAAGTTTCTCCTTGGAAGAGAATGAGAATTATGAGATTTGGTAGAAAGGGGAAACTGAGTCCTCGCTTTATTGGGCCTTATGAGGTTCTGGAAAGAGTGGGTCCTTTGGCATATCATTTGGCACTACCTCCAGAGTTAGAGAAGATACATAATATCTTCCATGTGTCTATGTTGAGGAGGTATCGATCAGACCCATCTCATGTACTGCCAGTAGAAGAAATTGAAGTGAATCCCGACCTCACATATGAGGAAGAACCCATAAAGATTCTGGCTTATGAGGTGAAGCAGCTACGGAACAAGCAGATACTGTCACACCCTACCCCTCTGTAAGGCATAACATGATCCCGTAGTATACCTAATGAATTACCAACCTCGTCTACTGATAACCCATTAAATACACTACAAGGGATTTTAAAACTTTTCTTACTTCTTTTTACAATGGTGAGCAATATTTATAGGTGTTAAAAACCTTTTTGAAATGAAGTGAAAGAGATAACACATTTGAATTATTAGGAATTTCTGTAAAAATTTTGGCAGAGTGCCCTCTGCATTTTGAATAAAACAGTTCTTCAGAAAACCTGTAAAAAGCACTTCAAATATATTTCTCAATCTCAAACTCCAACATAATTCAACACAATATGTTTTTCAAGGACTGAGATAAAAGAAATACAGTACAAATTTTACAAGCCAAAATAACTCATAATTTATTTTACAACTTTAATGTACAAGTTTAATTTACAACTGCCCAAAACCAAGAACAATATATACATACAGTGAACATACATTACAGTACAAAATGCAAAATGTGGTATACTCAATATACCCGATGATCTTTCGCTGAATGCACTAGCAGCCTAGTCTGCACGCCTTAATCGACTACTGCGAAGAATGAAAAGCTATCGCTGAGACAATGTCTCAGTGGTGCACAACATTAACCAAATACAACTTTAAATCACAATTCATAAATCATATAAATAGTGGATACGTAAAACCATAGTTAAATTCAAGACAATGAATGTCATAAGGAATTTAACACAATATCACAATAAATCTCAATAGTCAAACATGGTTAAATTCAAAGACAGTGAATGTCAATAAGAATTTAAACTCCAGTTCACAAATTATCAAATCTCATAATAACACAATTTAATCGAATAATTTTAAGAATACGGTGTTGCCAATTCATTCACAACTTAAGCCATGACACAAAATTTTCGATCAATGCCGCGTTGTACACCACGACAAAGCAATCAAAACCCCACTAATCGAAATCAATGAGGAAGGGAGCTAGCTATATAATGAGTACTCATCCGATCACCTCAACTGGTAAACCAGAGAGGGAGAAAAATAAACGATCATGACTCCATAAATGGAGAAGGAAAATAAACGATCACAACCCCATAAATGGAGAAGGAATGATATGATACTGTCATGCTAAGTGTGAACACAAAATCAATTCCAAACATTTTATTCAAATGATTCGTGAGAATCCAATAAATTTCTAAAGTCATAAATTCATTCACAAAATGGCAACACAATTCATAATTAACTTCAAATTTTCACAAATCAAACTAAATCAAATTTTTCACAGTTTCAAACCATTTACAATGCTTTTCAAGCAATAAGTATCCATTCAAACACATTTCCATAATTAAAAACAATAATATACAAATAGTCATAATTTATTTCAATTGAAAAATTCAAAAAAAATAACTGTTGTGCACAAACCTTTGATAACTGTCTCCTGGCCTTGACTCAGTGTTTCCTTCCCTTTCCTTGATTCTTTGCTAACTGAGAAACACAATTTGAAGTGTTTCAGTACTCATTTAAACTGTCTCTAACGATATTGCTTGATAATTAATTCACTGAATTCTATTATTTGCTTAGTCAACCTAATATATCGACTCTCTATGCATTCTAGGTAAATTAGGTTTTAATGTTACTAACATGCCACATTCGATAGCCTTTTAGGGTTGGTACATGTTACCAATTTCATTCCCATATATACTGCGTTTTATTGCAACTTGCTAGATTCCGGGATACTAGTTTGACCTAGCCGGACGACCTAGTTCTCTCAGTTTTCGGGTTTCGGTAAAAACTACAAACTTGTAGATCTATGTCTTATGGAACGCGGGGCAAAATTTCAGGTCATTCTGAGTTAGGTAGACCAAGTTATGGTCATTTTACTATTGCTGGTCAAATTGCACCAAAATTAGTCACTTTAGGTCATTTTAGGTCATTTTAGGTTCAGCCAGTTTTTGGACCCGAACTTGTGCAAGCTCTTTGACTTGCTTATGGTCATTTCTGGGCTTTGGTGTCTTCATAAGACTTGTAGATATGGGTATTAACTATTCATGATCAAAATATCAGGTCAATTGGACCTGTTTTGAGTGAGTTATGGCCTAAACACTAACTGCTGCCCAAATGGTCAATTTTTAGGCCTTATTTGCACTTAATCCGGATTTGGTCATTTTTCAAGCTACCTTGCAAGCATAATTTTGGTATGCTTCCTTCATGAAAGTTGGCACATTTTATGCCTAGTTTCACCTCCAATTGGCCTCATACCAATTGGAGCCACACACTTAAAGTTATGGGCCTAAAACAAAAACTGCCTTATTGCATTTCTTTCATACACATCAAGGATCACTCCTAACACTTACCAAACTCAATATTCAAGTCAATTCTGGTTGTATCATGACCTAAACATAATTCACAACACATTATAGGTCATTTTGACAGCTTACAATTACATTCAACATACACCATAAAATGCAGAATTTTTCAACTCAATTTACAACAATTCAATCACCTAACCATAACACTTTTCTCATGTCCAACTGCACACCATCATATATACACTCAAACTGCCATAATAACCAACACAATTCAACATTAATATTCTATAATCTAAACATGAAATAACATCCTTATGGTTCAGCAAACCAGGTTGCCATTTCATGCATCACATTCCCATAATTTCCAAGCATTCAAATTTCAATATACATTCACATACACTAAGTATACATCACCCAAATAATTTCCTACACCATATACATTTAATCAATCCTTTAATTCACCATTTACAAGCATAAATAAACTGTCTTCAAGGTGTTTCCATGGCTACCAAAAGTACACTTCTCCATTCAACATCAAACCTCAAAAATCTCTCCATAAATCAAACACCCATAACATCCTTACAAACTTTAATTAAACAATAATCAAAAACACAAACTTACCACTTTGGAAATTCTTCAAAACTCCACAAAACTTTCCTTTCTTGCTGCCTATCTACTGCCCATGGTGTGGTGGTTACTTTTAGTGAAGAAACCCTAACCACTTGAAGCTTGGATCATGGATGCATGAAGCTCACAAATGGGACAACAATGGTGGTTTGGGAGAAAAGTTGGATTCGGCAACTTTGAAGAATTTGTGGAAGAAGAAGATAAAATGATTAGTGGTCCACTAATCTGTCCCATGATAATTTTTTAAGGTGTCCATAGTGCTCCACTAATCTTTTTTTAACCTTATTATATGTTTTAATTGATAATTACTCCATTTACCGTCCATTTTTGCTATTTACATTAGGTACCACTAAATTAATTTTTCATTATATTTTCCAAGTGTAATATTATTTATTTTTAATGGACATTTAGGTCAAAAGATAACTCGGGGTGTCAAATGACCACAATGCCCCTGTTCGGGTTGCATTCCCGATTTTTCGGTAACACCAGATTTTGTCTGTTTTTCAATTTCTCACCTTTCTTTGTACTAATTATTAAATTTTCATTTAATATTTCTAATGGTATTTGTATTTCAATAGGTTTCTATTTAAGTCCTAAAAATATTTTCTAGGGTTCCCCGCGGTCCAGGGCTAGTCAACGGTCCACGCCGTGACTTCTCGGTGTGGTCACCCATCGCTAGGGTTCTCGGCTCGCTTAACTTGGTTACATTTCTTTGCTATTATTTTTCCTTTATTTTTCTTGTATTTTCTTTTCTTGTATTTCATTATTTTATGTCTTCTAACTCATAACGAAGTGTAGTTCTAGGCATCCTATCTGTCCGGACAACACTGGTCACTGGAATAGTAGAACGCACTATCGAACATAGGGGTGTTATAATTCTCCCCCCCTTAAAATAAATTTCATCTCGAAATTTTACCTGGTATTAGTCTCTGAACAGCTGTGGGTGTTGTCTCCTCATATCCTCTTCACGTTCCCAAGTAGCTTCCTAGCCTGAATGATGGTTCCACAGCACTTTAACCAGGTGTATCTGTTTATTCCTCAGCTGCTTCACCTCATAAGCCAGAATTTTTATGGGTTCTTCCTCATATGAGAGGTCTGGATTTACCTCAATCTCTTCAACTGACATTACATGAGATGGGTCATATCTGTACCTCCTTAACATGGACACATGGAAGACATTGTGTATCCTTGCTAACTCCGGAGGTAATGCCAACCGATATGCCAAAGGACCCACTCTTTCCAGAACTTCATATGGTCCAATGAAACGAGGACTCAGTTTCCCCTTTCTGCCAAATCTCACAATTCTCTTCCAAGGAGAAACTTTGAGGAATACTTTATCACCCACTGCATATTCAATATCTCTTCTCTTCAGATCAACATAGGACTTCTGACGGTCTGATGCAGCCTTGAGTCTATCTTTGATCAATCTGATCTTTTCCTCTGTCTGCTGAACAATTTCTGGCCCAATCATCTTTCTTTCACCTACTTCATCCCAACATAAGGGAGTTCTACACTTTCTGCCATACAAAGCTTCATATGGAGGCATCCCAATGCTTGATTGGTAGCTGTTGTTATAAGCAAACTCAATCAAAGGCAAGTGTGTATCCCAACTACCTTCAAACTCAATCACACAAGCCCGTAGCATATCCTCCAATATCTGAATAACCCTCTCGGTGGCCATGCATGCGTGGGTGGAATGCTATGCTGAAGTTCAATCTAGTTCCTAGGGCTCTCTGAAGACTACCCCAGAATCTAGAAGTGAACCTAGGATCTCTGTCAGACACAATTGATACTGGCACTCCATGCAGTTTTACAATCTCATATATGTACAATCTGGCCAATCTTTTTAGGCTATAGTCCATCCGCACTGGCAAAAAGTGAGCAGACTTGGTCAGACTGTCAACTATAACCCATACTGCATCATGACTATTCTGTGTCCTTGGAAGTCCTGTAACAAAATCCATAGTTAGTCTTTCCCATTTCCACTCTGGTACCGACAAAGGATGTAACAAACCAGCTGGAACTTGATGTTCTGCCTTTATTTGCTGGCAAGTTAGGCATTTGGAAACAAATTCAGCTATATCTTTCTTCATACCCATCCACCAGTAATGCTCTTTCAGCCCTCTGTACATTTTAGTTCCACCAGGGTGCATAGCAAAAGGAGACTCATGTGCTTCCTTCATAATGATTTGTCTCAATTCAGCATCATTAGGAACGCACATTCTGCCCTGATGTAGCAATAAACAATCATCTTTCACAGAAAATTCAGGTTTCTGGCCCTGCTGGACTTCTTTCAGTAGCTTCTGATATTTATCATCATTACGAGCGACCATTACGATCGATCAATCAACACTGGCTGTACATGCCATGCAACTACTGTCTGTCCCTCATCATCAATCTCTAAACTGGCATGCTGTGCTTTCAACTCATATACCATGGACAAAGGAGAAACTCTGAGACTTGCCATAGTCTTGCGACTTAAGGCATTAGCCACCACATTTGCTTTCCCTGGCTGATAGTCTATTAAACAATCATAGTCTTTAATCAGTTCTAACCATCTCCTCTGCCTCAAATTCAATTCCTTCTGGGTGCCTAAGTACTTCAAGCTCTTGTGATCTGTGTAAATGTAACATTTCTCCCCATATAAATAGTGTCTCTAAATCTTCAGAGCAAAAACAATAGCTGCTAGCTCCAAATCATGTGTTGGGTAGTTCCTCTCATGCGGTTTCAACTGGCGTGATGCATAAGCAATAACATTCCGATCTTGCATCAGTACACAGCCTAACCCATTGTGAGAAGCATCACTATAAACTGTGTATTCTTTACCCAGAGTAGGTAAAGTAAGTATTGGAGCTTCAGTCAAACACCTCTTCAACTCATCAAAACTCTACTGACATTTATCTATCCACTGAAATTTTACATCTTTCCGAAGCAGTTTGGTCAGTGGAAAAGATAACATAGAAAACCCCTTCACAAATCGACGGTAATATCCAGCTAAACCCAGAAAACTACGAATTTCTGTGATGTTCCTGGGTGGCTTCCAATTAAGGATAGCTTCTACCTTGCTAGAATCTACCTTGATCCCTTCAGCTGACACAACATGTCCTAAAAAGGAGATTTCTTTTAGCCAAAATTCACATTTCGACAATTTGGCGTATAGCTGTTTCTCCCTTAAAGTCTGCAGTACAATCCGCAGATGTCTATCATGCTCCTCTGCATTCCTTGAATATATCAAAATGTCATCAATAAACACCACCACAAATTGGTCAAGATATGGTCTGAAGATAGTGTTCATCAGATCCATAAAAGCAGCTGGAGCATTTGTTAACCCGAATGGCATTACTAGAAACTCATTGTGGCCATACCGAGTTCTGAAAGTAGTTTTTGGAATACTCTGCTCTTGCACCTTTAACTGATAATAACCAGATCGCAGATCAATTTCGGAGAATATAGCTGCACCCTTCAATTAGTCAAACAGATAATCAATGCGAGGCAATGGATATCTATTCTTTATTGTCACCTTATTCAATTGCCGGTAATCTATACATAAGCGGAGAGTACCATCCTTCTTCTTAACAAACAACAATGGTGCTCCCCAAGGTGACACACTAGGGCGGATGAAGCCCTTTTTAAGTAATTCTTGCAACTGTATCTTCAACTCTTTCAACTCTGCTGGTGCCATTCTGTATGGCGTTATGGAGATTGGATCCACACCAGGCATAACATTAATTTCAAACTGCACTTCTCTTTCCGGAGGTAATCCTGGCAATTCATCAGGAAACACATCTGGAAAGTCATATACTATAGGGATGTCCTTCAATGCTAGACTCTTCACTTGGGTGTCTACCACATGTGCCAAATATGCTTCACACCCCTTTCTTATCATTTTTCTGGCTAGTGCTGCCGAAATGATGTTTGATGGCAATAATTGCCTCTCTCCATGTATTACCACATCACTATACTGAGGGAGGCCAAAAGTGACTGTCTTCAGCCTACAGTCAATCATGGCATTATGCCTAGCTAACCAATCCATGCCCAAGATGATATCATAATCTCTGAAGGACATTTCAATGAAATCAGACAAAAAAGTGTGTCCTTGGATCACCAAAGGATAATCTCTATACATTCTATTAACCCTGACCTCCTGTCCTAGCGGACTTGTTACTAGCACCTCAAAGTCCATTTTTGTACATGGAACAGCAATGCAATCAATGATGCTAGCACTCACATAAGAATGGGTAGAACCCGGATCAAATAACACAAACACATCTTGATTAAAAGTTGAGAAGGTACCAGCCACAACATTAGATGTCTCGACTTCTTCCCTCTGTCTCGTTGCGTAGACTCTAACCGGAGCACTGTCTTCCTCTGATTGTTTCACAGTGCCTTGGCTGCCTGCTGGGTTACCTCTACCCCTGCCTCTACCTCTGCTGGGTGGTTGTGAACTTCTGGTGACAAGGCTCTGAACTGACCCTTCTACAATAGTAGGAGGTGGTCCAACTCTGCGACTACTGGTGCAGTCCTTAGCAAAGTGTCCTGTGCCTCCACAGTTATCACAGGCTCCAATAGCCTTGTAGCATATCCCACCATGATTTCTTTCACAAGTTTCACATTGGCGGGGAGGGTAGGAACCTCTGGTACTCTGCTGACCAGATAGGGGAGGCTTCTATCCTGAATATCTTCCCCTGCCAGACTTCTTGCCACCTCTGCTGTGTCCCTCATGATTCTTCCTCTTTCCAGTAGGACCACTGGAACTCTGTTCTACTGATTTTCCCTCTTTCTCTGTCTTCTTTGATTTCTTTTTCTCAAGAGCTGCTTTAGACTCAATTCTTTCCAACTCTAGGGCTTGAGAAACAAGTTTAGAGAAGTTAGTGTGTTTGAATCTGACCACTTGTAATCTGATACTAGTCTTTAAGCCAGTTTCAAACCTCTTGCATCTCTCCCTGCTGGTAGAAAATAGACTCACTGCATAATGGCTCAGGCAGGAAAATTCTCTTTCATACTCAGCCACTGATCTACTCCCCTGTTTCAGACTTAGGAACTCTTGTAGCTTCTAGTCTACATAAGCATCGGGGACATATTTTTGGCTGAATTTCCTGAGAAAGTCATTCCATGTTAGCACTGCAGGTTCTACTGCATCATGGGGAATGGTTTTCACTACCATAAGCATCCCCAGAGCAAAGATACTGAGTATTCAAATCTGAGTTCCTCCGTGCAATGCAGTTTCTTGAATACCCTATCCATCCTCTCTAACCACTGTTCAGCCTATAGAGGATCTACTATCCCCTTCAACTCTGTAGCCCCATATTTCATCAATTTGTCATACTACCTAGCAGGAGACTGTGGTTGTACCACTAGTGTCTTTATTGGGACTTGAGTAGGCACATTACAAGCCATTTGTTGGAACATTGCAGCCATCTCGCCAACGAATCGAGCAGAAATTGCGCAGTGGGGCTGGTGTCTTCTTGAACCACTGACATTGTGTAGGCCTGGGGCATCCCCTTGCACCTCAGCCTCTATAGATTGATCGACTGAACGATCACCCTCTTCCACGGTAATGCGAGGATCTTAGACCTCCTGAACAAACAACACAAGGAGATTTCCTCCCGTTAGTGCATATTTATAATGTAATGTACTGTATGTATCAAACAATGATATTGAGCAGTTGTACTATGAAGAAAGAATATTCAAGTAACAGGTGAAAACAGAATTTAAAAACTAGCTCTGATACCACTAAAACATGTCACACCCTACCCTCTCAGAAGGCATAACATGATCCCGTAGTATACCTAATGAATTACCAACTTCGTCTACTGATAACCCATTAAATACACTACAAGGGATTTTAAAACTTTTCTTACTTCTTTTTACAATGGTGAGCACTATTTACAGGTGTTAAAAACCTTTTTGAACTGAAGTGAAAGAGATAACACATTTGAATTATTAGGAATTTCTGTAAAAATTTTGGCGGAGTGCCCTCTGTATTTTGAATAGAACAGTTCTTTAGAAAACCAGTAAAAAGCACTTCAAATATATTTCTCAATCTCAAACTCCAACATAATTCAACACAATATGTTTTTCAAGGACTGAGATAAAAGAAATACAGTACAAATTTTACAAGCCAAAATAACTCATAATTTATTTTACAACTTTAATGTACAAGTTTAATTTACAACTGCTCAAAACCAAGAACAATATATACATATAGTGAACATACATTACAGTACAAAATGCAAAATGTGGTATACTCAATATACCCGATGATCTCTCGCTGAATGCACTAGCAGCCTAGTCTCACGCTCATCCAATCGACTACTGCGACAAAGAATGAAAGCTATCGCTGAGACAATGTCTCAGTGGTGCACAACATTAACCAAATACAACTTTAAATCACAATTCATAAATCATATAAATAGTGGATACGTAAAACCATAGTTAAATTCAAGACAATGAATGTCATAAGGAATTTAACACAATATCACAGTAAATCTCAATAGTCAAACATGGTTAAATTCAAAAGACAGTGAATGTCAATAAGAATTTAAACTCCATTTCACAAATTATCAAATCTCATAATAACACAATTTAGTCGAATAATTTAAGAATACGGTGTTCCCAATTCATTCACAACTTAAGCCATGACACAAAATTTCCGATCAATGCCACGTTGTACACTACGACAAAGCAATCACAACCCCACTAATCAAAATCAATGAGGAAGGGAGCTAGCTATATAATGAGTACTCATCCGATCACCTCAACTGGTAAACCAGAGAGGGAGAAAAATAAACGATCACGACTCCATAAATGGAGAAGGAAAATAAACGATCACAACCCCATAAATGGAGAAGGAATGATATGATACTGTCATGCTAAGTGTGAACACAAAATCAATTCCAAACATTTTATTCAAATGATTCGTGAGAATCCAATAAATTTCTAAAGTCATAAATTCATTCACAAAATGGCAACACAATTCATAATTAACTTCAAATTTTTACAAATCACACTAAATCAATTTTTCCACAGTTTCAAACCATTTACAATGCTTTTCAAGCAATAAGTATCCATTCAAACACATTTCCATAATTGAAAACAATAATATACAAATAGTCATAATTTATTTCAATTGAAAAATTCAAAAGAAATAATCACAGTGCACAAACCTTTGATAATCGTCTCTGGCCTTGACTCAGTGTTTCCTTCCCTTTCCCTGAGTCTTTGCTAACTGAGAAACACAATTTGAAGTGTTTCAGTACTCATTTAAACTGTCTCTAACGATAATGCTTGATAATTAATTCACTGAATTCTATTATTTGCTTAGTCAACCTAATATATCGACCCTCAATGCATTCTAGGTAAATTAGGTTTTAATGTTACTAACATGTCACATTCGATAGCCTTTTAGGGTTGGTACATGTTACCAATTTCATTCCCATATATACTGCGTTTTATTGCAACTTGCTAGATTCCGGGATACTAGTTTGACCTAGCCGGACGACCTAGTTCCCTCGGTTTTCGGGTTTTGGTCAAAACTAAAAACTTGTAGATCTATGTCTTATGGAACGCGGGGCAAAATTTCAGGTCATTCTGAGTTAGGTAGACCAAGTTATGGTCATTTTACTATTGCTGGTCAAATTGCACCAAAATTGATCACTTTAGGTCATTTTAGGTCATTTTAGGTTCGGCCAGTTTTTGGACCCGAACTTGTGCAAGCTGTTTGACTTGCTTATGGTCATTTCTGGGTTTGGTGTCTTCATACGACTTGTAGATATGGGTATTAACTATTCATGGTCAAAATTTCAGGTCAATTGGACCTGTTTTGAGTGAGTTATGGCCTAAACACTAACTGCTGCCCAAATGGTCAATTTTCAGGCCTTATTTGCACTTAATCCGGATTTGGTCATTTTTCAAGCTACCTTGCAAGCAGAATTTGGGTATGCTTCCTTCATGAAAGTTGGCACATTTTATGCCTAGTTTCACGTCCAATTGGCCTCATACCAATTGGAGCCACACACTTAAAGTTATGGGCCTAAAACGCAAACTGCCTTATTGCATTTCTTTCATACATATCAAGGATCACTCCTAACACTTTCCAAACTAAATATTCAAGTCAATTCTGGTTGTATCATGACCTAAACATAATTCACAACACATTATAGGTCATTTTGGCAGCTTACAATTACATTCAACATACACCATAAAGTGCAGAATTTTTCAACTCAATTTACAATAATTCAATCACCTAACCATAACACTTTTCTCATGTCCAACTGCACACCATCATATATACACTCAAACTGCCATAATAACCTACACAATTCAACATTAATATTCTGTAATCCAAACATGAAATAACATCCTTATGGTTCAGCAATCTAGGCTGCCATTTCATGCATTAAATTCCCATAATTTCCAAGCATTCAAATTTCAATACACATTCACATACACTAAGTATACATCACCCAAATAATTTCCTACACCATATACATTTAATCAATCCTTTAATTCACCATTTACAAGCACAAATAAACTATCTTATAGGTGTTTCCATTGCTGCCAAAAGTACACTTCTCCATTCAACATCAATCCTCAAAAATCTCTCCATAAATCAAACACCCATAACATCCTTACAAACTTTAATTAAACAATAATCAAAAACACAAACTTACCACTTTGGAAATTCTTCAAAACTCCACAAAAACTTTCCTTTCTTGCTGCCTATCTACTTCCCATGGTGTGGTGGTTACTTTTAGTGAAGAAACCCTAACCACTTGAAGCTTGGATCATGGATGCATGAAGCTCACGAATGGGACAACAATGGTGGTTTGGGAGAAAAGTTGGATTCGACAACTTTGAAGAATTTGTGGAAGAAGAAGATAAAATGGATAGTGGTCCACTAATCTGTCCCATAATAATTTTTTAAGGTGTCCATAGTGCTCCACTAATCTTTTTTTAACCTTATTATATGTTTTAATTGATAATTACTCCATTTACCGTCCATTTTTGCTATTTACATTAGGTACCACTAAATTAATTTTTCATTATATTTTCCAAGTGTAATATTATTTATTTTTAATGGAAATTTAGGTCAAAAGACAACTCGGGGTGTCAAATGACCACAATGCCCCTGTTCGGGTTGCATTCCCGATTTTTTGGTAACACCGGGTTTTGTCCGTTTTTCGATTTCTCACTTTTCTTTGTACTAATTATTAAATTTTCATTTAATATTTCTAATGGTATTTGTATTTCAATAGGTTTCTATTTAAGTCCTAAAAATATTTTCTAGGGTTCCCCGCGGTCCAAGGCTAGTCAACGGTCCACGCCGTGACTTTCCGGTGCGGTCACCCATCGCTAGGGTTCTCGGCTCGCTTAACTTGGTTACATTTCTTTGCTATTATTTTTCCTTTGTTTTTCTTGTATTTTATTTTCTTGTATTTCATTATTTTATGTCTTCTCACTCATAAAGAAGTGTAGTTCTAGGCATCCTATCTGTCCGGACAACACTGGTCACTGGAACAGTAGAACGCACTACCGAACATAGGGGTGTTACAGATACCGTTGGTAAAAATGTTGTGGAACCATCATTCAGGCCAAGAGGCTACTTGGGAACGAGAGGAGGATATGAGGAGACAGCACCCACAGCTATTCAGAGATTGAAACCAGGTAAAATTTCGAGAAGAAATTTATTTTAAAGGGGGGAGAATTGTAACACCCCCATTTGTATAGCGTGGTATATTTCACTGTTCCGGTGACCGAAGTCGGTCAAGACAATTAAGGAGATTATAACCACACTTAAGACAACTAGAGAAGCCATAAACATAAATAATTAGTAATTGCCAATTGGTTAAGTATAAATAAGAAAAACAGAACATAAGAAGTTAAACGAGCCGAGAGTCACAGCGATGGGTGACCTTCTCGGGAACGACTGCGAAGTCGTTTTAAACTCAAATTTCAAACCGTAAAATGTGATGCTGCGGTCCTTAGGACCATTACGAACACAGTGGAAAAGAGAAAATCATGAAAAAGAATTGTTAAGCCAGTCAAATAATTAAGTCAGGGAGTCGAAAGAAATATTGAATTATTTGAAAATCGGGATGAACTGGCGAGGGCAATTTGGTCAATTGACCCCAAGAGCTAACTCCTGACCTAACTGTCAAATAAAATCAGAGAAAAGAAAATTTTGGAATCGAGAATTAAATTAAAAAACTAATAGAAAAATAAATAGAAAAAAAAAAAGAGAAGAAAAAGAAAAGTTAAAAAGTTAGTGACATCATCATGGTGACATCACATATGAAGACATAAAAAATTTTTATGTACTAGATAATTTGACTAAGTCAATTAAGAGATAAATATCCAAAATAAAAAAAAAAAAAACATTTTTTACTTCTTCTTCTTCCATTTTTCTGTCACCCATTTCTCTCTCAATTCTCTCATTTCCTTTCCACCATTAACACCCATCTCAAGCTTTCAAAGCTTAATTTTATTTTATAAACTCCCTAACTCCTTTAAGTAAATCTTGTTCTTGGATCTTGACAAGCATCTTGTGAACAAAAAGGAAGAAGAAAGACTTGAAGAAAGGAAAGCCTAAAAACCCTCTAAGCAAGGTTAGTGATTAAGTTGCAAAATTAGTTTATTTATTGTGTTTTTAGCTTGAATTACTTAGAAATTCATTTAAAATGAAAAGAAAATACTTATTGAGGGATTATATAGAATTTTGGCCAGCTAGGGTTTGGTTGGATAAAGTATGAATTTGTTTGAGCTAAACATGTTAGGAAGCATAATTGAGTTAGGGAAGCACGCTTATAGGTGTTTAATTAGCTAAATGCAACAAATGACATAAATTAGGGTTTTGGACATTAGGGTTTAGAGACCAAAAATGTGAAAAACTTGTAAATGGTGTCTTTGACCTAATGTTAAGTGAGAAATGGTCACTTGTGACCTAATTAAGTGTGTTAGAAGTGTTGGAATTAAAGTCAAATTCGGAGGGAGTGTGGTCATGCTGCTGCAGCATGACCAAGTCAACTTTGAAGGACCAAAAATGAAATTTTACAAGTCCAATTGATATGGGACCAATTGGGGATGAAAATAGGCACTAAATGACACAATTTTCACATAGGAAGCATGCCCAAAAAGTGACTAAAACGTAGTGAACAAATTGACTAAAGTTGAAAAATTGCATGCTGCCCTGCACAAACTGACCAAATGAACAATGTTTGTTCATTTGGTCATAACTCGAGCTAGGTAGGTCAAAATGACCTAAACTTTTACCAGTGGTTAGATGAGATATAGATCTAAAACTTTCATGAAGAACACAAACCCAAATTATGCCATTAACCCAATCAAATTACTGAGCAAAATTGAATCACTGAACCTGCAGAACTGTAGATTTACCATATGAACAGTAAAGTTTCAATGGCTATAACTCTCTCTAGAAAACTCCGATTTAGGTGATTCTTGAACCAATGGAAACCTAACACATAGTAGAACATTTCATATGAAGAAAATTAGACTAAATTATGGACTTAACTTTATCAAATTGCTGAACAAATTTGGATCAATAATCTGCCAGAACTAAAATCTGTAGCATGAACAGTAACCATAATTTGGATATAACTTGAGCTACAAAACTCCAATTGGAGTGATTCAAAAAGGAGAATAAACTTAAGACAATAGGGAACATTTTCTATGAAGGAAGGTTTGCCAAATTCCAATAGAAAAGTGACCAATGGAATAGTGCAACCTTACACACCTAAAACTGAAAATTGACAATTTTGCCTAAAAGACTTAAGTGTTGAGAAAATGACCAAAACCAACAAGTTTAGTGACCAAAATGTGGTATGTGGGTGAAGTTGGAATTCCCATACCTATTAAGCCTTAGAAAGTCAACAATTTGACTTGAATAGTATATGAATAGTAACCCGAAACACAAAAATTTCAAGAACGTCGAGTTTAGCACATTAGAGCTAGGTAAAAGTGAAGTTAAATTTATTTTTAGATTTATGCTAAGTTATGGTACTAAAACACTATGAAACTGTGTGTTTCAGTTGAAAAAGACTTGGAAGCTCTGAGAGACTGAGTCAAGGCCTAGAGGCGACTCACGTCAGGTTTGTGCACAATAAACCTTATTTGAGCATTTTGTCATTGAAAAATTGATTTAGTATAATTTATGAAAATTTGATGTTAATCATAAATTGTGTTGCCACCTTGTGAATGAAACTATGACGTTAGAAATTGTACATCCCTTTCAATTAGCTTCCAAGCTTCCAAAATCAAGGGTACTATCACACATACATTAGTATACATTATCCAATTTATTCCTACACACATAAACACTTACATCAACACTTTAATCTACCATTTACATGCAAGGATAAACTGCTCTTATTGAAGTTCTATGGCAGCCAAAAATGTACCTCTCCCTTAACTCATCAAACTTCAAAAATCCTTCCACAGTTCAACTACCCATAACATCCATGCAAGGTTTAATGAAACAATAATAAAAAATACATACTTACCACTTTTGAAATTCTTCAAAACCTCACCAAAACTTGATTTTCTTGCTGCCTATCTACTGCCCAAGTTGTGTAGAACAATTTTAGTGAAAGAAGTATTGAAGGATCATCGCTTGATCATGGAAAATGGAAGCGCAAATGTGGGACAGCAATGGAGGTTTTCTTTCACCCATTTTCGGCTGGTTTTTGGGAGGTTGAAGAAGATGAAGTATATTCTGTCCATAGGTTGATTATATGCCCACTTAATGGAGTTAGTGGACCACTATCACCCATTTTAAGGTTTGTTTATTCTAAAGTTTCCATATTCCCACATTTAACTCCTATCTTTTGTTATTTAATTTATGTACCACCAATTTAATTTTTCATGACATTTTCCAAGTGTAATATCATTTATTTTTAATGGACATTTAGGTCAAAAGACAACTCGGGGTGTCAAATGACCACAATGCCCCTGTTCGGGTTGCATTCCCGATTTTTCGGTAACACCGAGTTTTATCGTTTTCTTGATTTCCCATTTTTCTTTGTACTAATTAATTAATTTTTCTTTGATATTTCTAATGATATTTATACTTCAATAGGTCTTTAATTATGTCTTAAAAATATTTTTCAGGGTTTTCCGCGGTCCAGGGCTAGTCAACTGTCCACGCTGTAACTTCCCGGTGTGGTCACCCATCGCTAGGGTTCTCGGCTCGTTTAACTTGGTTACATTTCATTGCTATTATTTTTCCTTTGTTTTTCTTATATTTTCTTTTCTTGTATTTCATTATTTTATGTCTCCTCATCCATATCTAGTGTAGTTCTAGGTATCCTAGCTATCCGGACAACACTGGTCACTGGAACAGTATAACGCACTACAGAACATAGAGGTGTTACGTGTGTATATTTGAATTGGCAATGTTTAGTAAATTGTTAAGATAAGTTTTGAAACCACAGTGTCATGACCATATATTTGAACACCTCACTAGCATGACTAGTGGGGGTAATCAGTTTCGAATTTTGATTCCTTCTCTGGCTGAAGTGTTAAGGTGTGTGTCAGTAGAAGAAGAAATTGAATGGATATCCATATATTTGAGCTAGCTAGCCTTGTGATGTGACTTCTCCTTAGCCTCTGGCTATTGAGATTATATTTGTTTCGAATGGCATGATATAATTGTGGGTTTTATGAAATTGGTTTCGACACTTCGAAATGAAATTGTTTGGATTAAAATCTCATAACTCATGTTTTGTGTTTAATTCTCATGTTCAGTCCAATTTTTGAATAAATGTGATTTAAATTTCACATAAAGTTTATTTTAGTATGTTGTGCACCACTGAGTCCTAGTACTCAGCGATAGCTGTTATTGCTGTCACAGATATAGAGACTAGAGTAGCAGTAGATTGAGCTGCTGAGGATTGAGGAGCTACCTGCTTTGAAGTTATATCGGGTATATTTTATACCCTTATTGTAAAAATTTACTTTGATGTATGTAATGTATGTAAAGGTTTGGACATGTAAAACTGGTCTTAAGCAGTTTGTATAAAGTTTATAATAAATTTTAGTTTAAATTTCTCTTAGTGTAAATTTTTGTAATGATATATATAAATTGTTTTATCTTTAATGAAATATGAATGGAAGTATTTTGCTTTAAATTGAATGAAATTGATTAATGGTATTTTGATTATTGTTGAATATTGGAAATTGTGGATTTGAATTTTTGAAAATTGATAAATGATGTTGAAATTGATTGGGATGGTTGTGAATTTGAAGAAGTTGTTGAGACAAATTATTGGAAGTGTTTTTTTTCAGGTATTTGAAGAACTGTTTTCTCAAAATACAGGCGGCACTCTGCCGAAATTTCTATAAAATTTGCGAAAAAATAAAATGGAACAAAAATTTTTATTAGTTTTAAAACTTCAAATAAATGATTTTAATATCTATTAGAAAATGCTCACCACTTATAAAAGTAAGAAAATTGTTTTAAAATCCCTTGTAGGGTACTTAATGAGTTATCGGTAGGTGAAGTTCGGTAGTTCATTAGGTATTCTACAAGATCATGTTATGCCTTACAGAGGGGTAAGGTATGACATAGGGCTCATATTAAGCATATTATATAATTTGTACATTATAATTATTGCTTATACTGTAATATGAATTAGCAAATTGTAATTTAATTTGTATATCATGTACATGATAAACTTATGTAATTAGTTGGCAAATTATGTAAGTTAATGAAATTTAAGAACTCTGATACACGAGTTGATTATTTGAATATGATGAATATGACTGATTCTGAGTTTGAGAAAATGGTATTGAGATATTGATACAAATTTGAAATTGTTTTTAACAGGTAACTATTGGAACCCACCAGATGCCAATAAATCAGGAGAGGCTCTGCTCGGGTTTCCACAGAAATAAATTGTGATAAAAAAAAATATATTACCACATGTTTTCTACAAAGTTTAAAAATTAACAATGGACATGACAGGATAAGATAGTGTGACACCCCTTACCCGTCTACAATGTAGCCGAGCAAGATATGTCACACTGTGTGCTGAAACACCAGATCTTAACTTATTGATATTTATCATTTCAAAATATATTTATTTATGGGTCACTAAGTGAAACTTATGAAATTGATATCATTTACATCATTAATTGAAATTTTAAATTTATTGGAGGTTCCGAAGATTTTTCAGAAAATCCGGCAGAGTGCCGATTAAAAATGGAGAAAATAGTTCTTTAGAACCTGTGGAAAACACTTCCAAATATTTTTTTCCAATCATTCTCAACTCCAAATAATCAATATTATCTCAATATTTCTCAACAATTTTCATTCATTCAATCCATATCATATATAATTCAATTTGAACTCACTTTTATGAAGGCAATACTAAGTTTTCATTAATTTACAATATAAAATGATACAAGAGTTTATAATTTACATGATAAAATAAAGACCTAAATACAAAATATAATTTACAAAAATACAAAAGTGAGGATGTTACAGCTCTTCCCCTCTAATAAAAATTTCATCCTTGAAATTTACCTGATGCAAACAGTTGAGGGAACTATTGCCTCATCGTCTCTTTACTTTCCCAAGTTGCCTCCTCGGTATTATGGTGCCTCCACAGTACTTTCACCAGTGGAATTTGTTTATTTCTTAGTTCCTTCACTTCCCAAGCCAATATCCATATGGGTTTTTCTGCATATGTCAAGTCTGGTTGAATTTCAATCTCTTCCATGGAGATGACATGTGAAGGGTCTAAGCGGTATCTTCTTAGCATAGACACATGAAATACGTTGTGGATCTTATCTAGTTTTGGGGGTAAAGCTAGCCAAAGCTAGCCAATAAGCCACTGGTCCCACACGTTTAATGACTTCATATGGGCCAATGAACCTAAGGCTTAACTTACCCTTTCTTCCAAACCTCAGTACCTTCTTCCACGGTGAGACTTTGAGAAATACTTTGTCGCCAATTGCATACTATATCTCTTTTCTCTTCAAGTCGGCATAAGACTTTTGTCTATCTGAGGCAACCCTCAAATTGGTTTTTATTAACTTTACTTTCTCCTCAGTCTGTTTCACTAGGTCTAGTCCTACCAATTTATCTTCGCCTAATTCAGTCCAACACATTGGAGTTCTATACTTCTTCCCATACAGTGCTTCATACGAGGCCATTTGAATGCTAGCATGGTAGCTATTGTTATATGTGAATTCTGCCAGTGGGAGGTATCTATCTCAACTCCCCTATAACTCAATGACACAACTCCTCGGCATATCCTCAAGGACCTATCACATAATTCACGTTATTACTATCATTTCAATTTATTATTGGTAAGAATTCAATTAGTTTTTAGGTTTACCTGAATTACTCATTCCGACTGTCCATCCGTCTGAGGATGAAAAGTCGTGCTAAAGTTGAGTTGTGTGCCCAAGGCTTTTTGCAACTTCTTCCAAAATCTCGATGTAAACCTTGGGTCTCAATCAGATATGATAGAAAGTGGGATTCCATGCAGTCTAACTATCTCACTAATATAAAACTCTGCTAGCTTCTCTAGTGAGTAGTCAGTCCTAACTGGCAGCAAATGTGTTGACTTCATTAATCTATCCACTATCACCACACTACAACATGCTTCTTCTGGGTGAAAGGTAGACCGCTGACAAAATCCATAGTGACTCATTCTGATTTCCATTCAGGTATGCTTATAGGCTGTAGCAATCCTGATGGGACTTGTTGTTCTGCTTTAACTTGCTGACATGTCAAGCACTTAGTAACATAATCAGCTATATCCTTCTTCATACCAGGCCACCAATAATGAGGCTTCAAATCATTATACATTTTTGTGCTTCCCAGGTGTATAGCATAAACACTAGTGTGTACCTCTTTCAGAATGCTGGTTTTCAATTTCCCATCATCAGGTACACACACTCTTTCTTTGTAGTACAAACACCCATCTGCTTTCATCCCATAATCAGTTTATTTCTCCTCTGAGATTTTACCCATAATAGCTATTAATTTTTCATCTGCCTTTTGCCCATCTTGTATCTGCTACAGCAGGTTTGGCTTCACTTGTAACTCAGCCAAAATAGCTCCATCTTGAGCTAAAAACAGATGGGCATTTAGTGATCTTAAAGCTGTGATGGACTTCCTGCTTAAGGCATCAGCAACTACATTTGCCTTCCCAGGATGGTAGTCTATTACACAATCATAGTCCTTGAGGAACTCAATCCATTACCTCTGTCTAAGATTGAGCTCCTTCTGGGTTGGCAAGTATTTTAGATTTTTGTGGTCTGTATAGATATAGCACTTTTCACCATACAAATAATGCCTCCATATCTTCAGTGCGAAGATAACTGCTACTAGCTCCAGATCATGAGTAAAGTAGTTCTGTTCATGTGGCCTTAACTACCTGGAAGCATAGGTGACCACTTTCCCCTCTTACATCAATACATACCCTAACCCATTATGCGAGGCATCACTGTAGGCCACAAAGTCCTTTCCCGACATTGGCCGTGTTAACACTGGTGCTTCTGTCAACATAGCCTTCAGCCTCTCAAAATTGGCTTGGCACTTATCGTTCCAACCAAATTTCACATTATTGTGTAACAACTTGGTCATTGGAGCAGCTATGAGGGTGAACCCTTCACAAATCTTCTGTAATACATAGCTAGCCCCAAGAAACTTCAGACCTCAATTGTATTTTTGGGAGGCTTCCATTCCATCACTGCTTCTATCTTCTTGGGATCCACTCTAATCCCCTCAGCTGATACTATATGTCCAAGGAAGGAGATCTCACTCATCCAGAAGTCACACTTGGATAACTTAGCATATAGCTTCTTTTCTCGCAGGGTTTGCAGAACAATCCTCAAATGTTCATCGTGTTCTTCCTTGGTCTTGGAATACACCAGGATGTCATCAATGAAGACCACTATAAACCAATCTAGATATGGATGGAAGATACAGTTCATGAGGTCCATGAATGCTGCTGGTGCATTTGTTAGCCCAAACAGCATCACTAAGATTTCATAGTGCTCATACCAGGTCCTGAATGCAGTTTTAGACACATCTGCATTCTTTATCGTCAGCTAATGATACCCTGATCTGAGATCAATTTTTGAAAATACACCGGCTCCCTTCAACTGATCAAACAAATCGTCATTTCTGGGCAATGGATATTTATTCTTCACAGTTACTTTGTTCAACTGCCGGTAATTAATGCACAATCTTAAGGTCCCATCTTTCTTCTTCACAAATAGCACCGGAGCTCCCCATGGTGACACATTGGGGGGTATGAACCCCTTATCCAGTAACTCCTGCAACTAGATTTTCAGCTCCTTCAATTCAGTGGGTGCCATCCTATAAGGAGCAATAGAAATTACTGTTGTACCCGGCATTACCTCAATAGCAAATTCGACTTCCCTTTCTGGTGGTAAACCAGGCAATTCTTCAGGAAACACATATGGGAAGTCTCTTGCTGTGGGTATATCACACAGGTTTGGCTTAGCCTGCCTAATATCAACCACGTGTGCTAGGTAGGCTTCACAGCCCTTTCTCATAAATTTTCTTGCAACTGTGGATGAGATGACATTGGATAAGAAATCTGTCCGTTCCCTACAACTGTAATCTCATTACCCTTAGGAGTTTTCAGAGAAATACTCTTCAGTTTACAATCAACTATTGCCTGATGACGTGACAACTAGTCCATTCCCAAAATCACGTCAAACTCATGGAAGGGCAATTCAATTAGGTCTGCTAAGAATTCATACCCCTGAATCCTCAACGGGCAACCTTTATACACCTTATTCACTACCACACTGTGGCCTAGTGGATTTGTGACCAGAATGTCTTGGTCACTCTCCTCTACTGAGACTTCCCTCTCTACGGGTAACTTGATGCAGATATATAAATGGGTAGATCCTGGATCCACCAATGCATGCACAGGCAAAGTGTAGAGGAAAAACATACCCTTGATGACTTCTAGGGCATCTTGCTCCTCTTGGGCTCTCATGGCATAAGCTCTGGCAAGTACTCTGGCCTCTAGCCTCTTGGCTGACTTAGATACAGGCCTCTGTGATGGACCAACTACCTCACATTTTCCAAACTTACTACCCCTTTGAGGTGTAGGGGCAGGCCTATCTGCTTGTGTTGGGGCAGCTGTAGCAGTCCTCTTTGGATAGTTTCTGATCTAATGTTCTATAGACCCACATCGTAAGCAAGCACCAGTCACTGCCAACACACTCCTTTATGCCACTTCTAGCAGTATGGACAGGCAGAAGATGCTAGGGCTAGTCCCCTGAACACCGTCCCTGGATAGCTGCCCACATATGGGGTGGACTGGCCTCTCCTAGGTGTAAACTATGGTCTGGGCCCCTGGGACTGACCCTGACCTTGTGGTTGACCCAAAGTCTGAGCAGGAGGACCCTTAAACTTTTTACTGGGAGCAGAGGGATGAACTAAACTGACCTAGACCCCTCTTCTGCTGTCTTTCCCTTCTGTTTTGCTCATTTATTCTGACTCTTTCTACTTTTAATGCAGCATCGACTAATTTGGCAAAATCTATAATCTCCAATGTTTTTATATACCTCACTTACTTGAATGGATAAGTTGGTCAAAAATCATCTCTGAAGGCGAAATGACCAAAATACCCTCCATTTAGCTTAACGAGCTAAAACTGTGTGTACCAATTGATTTAATTTTCCTTGGCTTTTCTTAGTAATTTATTGTCATCAAACCCTCAATAACCCTTTACTGGAGTCCTAGAAATTATTTCACATAATTCCCCTAGGGTTTAGGGTTGCTATCTATCTTCATAGCAACTTCCCATTAGGGTCACTCATCGCTGGGGCTACAGCTCATTTAACCTTAGTGCATTTTATTTCTAAAAATTTTCCTTAATTTTTCTTGTCATTATTTGGGTTATTTATAACTCCTCACTCTAGTCTAATTATAATTCTAGATATTCTAGCCACCCAGACCGACATTGGTCATCAGAACAGTAGAACGTACGAACTAGCTAAAGTGAGGATGTTACAGATAGGGTGCTTTGGCACCAAATGTGGCACGCTTTACTCGGCTACACTATAGACGGGTAAGAGGTGTTAAAAGCTGAGGCAGGCAGCGACAGTCTTAGTTGACAAGGATGAGCTGACCAAGGAGATCATTACATTCGATCCCAATGACCATGAGTTAAAATAAACACATTTTGACACTTTTATGGTTTCTGTGTAGATAAGTAGGTACACAGTTTGCTAGGTACTAATCGACACTGGTAGCTCAATTAACCTTGTCATAAAGAAAGTTTTAGAAAAGCTTAGACACAAGCCAGAAAACCTAGCAAAAGTTTTGTATCCCTTGGTTAGACTTGACAATAAAACAGTTCATATGCCCAAGACCATAAACTTAGTGGTAGTCTTAGGCAATGAAGGATTCAATTAAGAAATATCTGTAAAATTTGCGGTGGTCGACATACCACTGTCATACAATGTGATCCTTGATCGCCTAGCTTTGAACAACAATGGTATAATGATCAACAGGTAGTGGTTGTGCATGAAGTTGCCCACCCTAATAGGAATATCTATAGTACGAGGAAGCCAAAAGTCAGCACAAGAGTGCTACAAGAAGTCAATGAAGATCGTTACAGAAGTAACCCTACCAATTGAGCTACTAGAGAAGCCAGAAAGTTAGATCTCACTCGAACGGAACTAGTAACTGAGACAGAATTAGAAGAAAGGAAAAAAGTTCACCTCAGTATTGCACTTGATGGGCCGAACAAGGAGGTAGTGATCCAAACATTGAGAAACATAATGGCAATATTTGCATGGCAAACATAAGATGTGAAAGGAATAAAACCAACCAGAATTACCCACAAGTTGAGTGTGGATTTAAAAACAAAGTTGGTTCAACAAAAGAAGAGGCATTTTGCACTTGAACACCAATGAGTAATAGAAAACGAAGTTAAAAAGTTGCTGAATGCAGGTTGATCCTAGAGGCTAAGTACCCGACCTAGGTAGCCAACGTCATCTTAGTTAAAAAGGCGAATGGGAAGTGGCAGATGTGTGTCGACTACACAGACCTTAACAAAAGCCTACCTAAAGGACCATTACCCACTACTGAACATTGACAAGTTAGTGGATGCAATAGTTAGACCTACAATAGTTTCCTTGGTGGATGCTATGTCAGGATACCATCAAATAAGGATGGATTCGAAGGAGGAGGAAAAGACTGCCTTCATGATAGACTCTAAGGTTTTTTTATCATCGAGCAATGCCATTTGGACTCAAGAATGCTGGGGAAACTTACTAGAGGCTGGTGGATCAGATGTTCAAGGATCTAAAGGGTAAAATCTGATGTGCCTTATGAAGGAGAGAATGAAATTGACTAGTTATAAAATAATAAGAAATTCTTCTAAAATGAATCGAGGAATAAGAATAAGCAAAAATAAAGCAATATAACACCAAAATCAACTTCAAAAAAAAAAAAAGAAAGGATTTCTTTTTGGTATTTTATGATTTAAGAGGCAACAATAATGAAAGACAAAAATAAGAAGATAATTATGGAACGTAAAATTTGATAAGAATAATCTCGCCACAAAGATTACAATCCCAATGAAGACACCACACAAGGAACTCTTGTGATAAGTCAAGACTTCGCTACAAACAAATAATGCTTGATAAGAAAGAAGAAGCAGCACTTGCTATTAATTAAAATTCAGAATGCTTTGAGCTTAAAAGAGTTAGCCTCTATATAGGCTAATTACAAGTACTATAAAAGAAAATAGCAAGGTTACTAAATAGGAAGTTTAAATAGTATTGAAAATAGGAAATAATATTGAATTTTTGAGAAAAAATACTTCAGAAATCTGCTCATAGAGTGATGCACAAATTTGAGGAGATTTGATGACTTTTCAACCTTATTTCCTTCCTTAATTGAAAGACATTTCAATCTCCTTCTAATTTCTTTGACTTGATCAATTCCAAACAGCAAATAGGGCCCTTCATACACATGTGAGCTTGTTTTCTTCATAATCAACCCATTATCTTTATTTTAACTTAAGCCCAAATATTTTAGTTTACATCCATCTCACATGGCCCATGGACTTGCCAAGTCCAGCCCAACTTCTTTAATTCATAATACAAGCAAGCAAAGTAATAAGCTTACTTTTGGATCTAGTCAATCAGCCCTCGTATTTCATGTCATCATGTAGCACATCATCTCCCCCTTGTTGGTTAGGATTTTCCCTCAAATCCAATTCTTCCCCATCCTCAAAATCATCTTCCAAGTAAGGAGAAAGATCCCTCACATTGAAAGTAAATGAAACATTGTACTCATCGGGTAAATCCACCTTATAGGCATTGTCATTGATCCTTGCTACCACACAGAATGGACCATCAGCTCTTGGCAATAGGTTGGACTTCCTCTGATTTGGAAATCTCTCTTTCCTCAAGTGAATGAAGGAGCAAAAGCATGAAAATTATTAGATTAGAACATTGAATTCAAAAATTTTCTTCTAAGGTCTCATGCATTATGCAAGATTTATTATTTACCTATTGATTTCAATGTTTAATTGAATATTAAAGCACTTTTAATATGTATTAGGATCTATATTTGCCATTTAAGATTTTTGAATTAACAGATTAATTCATTAGAACCCTAGACTAATTCAAGAATATGTGCACTAACCTTTTGATGCACTGTAGATGTGTTTGGTACCTTCGTGAAGCACCTAGGACCCCAAATATTATCCCTCTAGTTTGTCCACATCAAGATCACCAATGGCAGCCCCCTAAACAACTTCTCAAGCCTTGCCAACTAGTTAGAAAATAGGGATTTTCCTTTAGGGAGGTTGTAGATGTATATTGGACACTAGAAACAATTTCTAGCAATTTTAATTCAAGAGAATATAGGCAACTCTCTTTGAATTGATAAGAGATGAAGAAGAAGAGAGGAAGAAGGCTTCAAGGGTGGCGGCATCTTTTTGATGAAAATCAGAATGTTGTTTCATTCTTTCATAACATCACATTATATAAATAGGTCATCACTTAAAACCCTTGCCACATGTCATCTTCTGATTGCACCTTCATTTTAATTGACCTATTCACATTAAGCCAAGTGTCAAAGCTAGGTTTAATCTTGAATTTCATCATCTTACATGAGTGGAAGACAAATGGCAAGCTTATATGGTGCCATGTGTCACCATCTCATGGTGCCACATATCGCCCTATGAAATAATGAAATTACCCTTGTGTTGTAATTTTGAGTTCTCAACCCAAAATAATTATTTCTCCTCTTCTAATCAATTTATATCAAATATAAATTAATTAATTAATCTCTATTAATTAATTTCTCATAATTAAATTCATATTTAATCTCTTTAAATATAAATTTAACTTATACTATATATCCAATAACCTAGATTTAGTTTCAAGTCTTGCTAGGGACTTCGCAATCTAATTGCAATCCAAACCTATTTAATTAATCAATTAAATTCTTTAACGAATTAATTACATCACATTTAACTTGGTGATTACTTGTGTATATGTGTGACTCACTAGGCTCATCACTAATTGGCAATGAGATATGATATTAACTCTTAATATCATCAGAACTCTTTCTTACCATAAATGATTTCTCTAAGTCATTTTAGGCATCTCATACACCATGGTTAACACCTAGCATAGCATGCCATGGCCACCCAATCAGTAATAAGGAACACCTTAAATGAACCTTTTATCATATGTTACCATGCATTAAAATCTCTCTGTTACAAAATCCCAATTCGAGCTGGAGTCATAGTTTATGTTAAACCTCATTTGCCATGAATCTTATGTTCTCTTTTAATTCTAATTCTTGATTAAAAAAGATTTTCTCATCAGAAACTCTTTTCTGATTAAATATGTTTGTCCTGGCTAGGAACTTGAAACATCATGAACAATTAAATGAACATAGGATTTTATCCCTATTTACTTAGGGTAACAGATTCCATCTTGATCAACACCTACCTCCATATATAACTAGTAAGAGCCAACACATGCCCATATACCCATACACAGTATAAGTATGAAAGCAGTATCAAACTCAAACCACCTATAAATAAGATAACTGTCTTATATCAAGTCTAAAGATTATATGCACTGATATGATTTATGACAATGCATTGATAAGAGTAAACTCCATGTGCTTGTTATAAGTGTCACTGGTTCGGCCTACTTATCATGTGTAAGTGCCTATCATGTTTGTTATATGGCTTGAGACTCACCATTTCATCTTATTTATATCTCATATATATACCTTTGGAACAAACATGAATATAATCTTTCTGGATAAGTCATGTCCTGTGTGAAGTATCCTCAATTGGGAACCAATTTATGATGCTTTGTGCTAGAAATACTATCACTCATATTCTTAACAACTTAAGAATATAATTTCTAACAAAATATTAATGGACTTTTTCTATTACACATAAATATATTATGTAAACGAAAAAGTAAAAATGCATTTTTATTAATAAAACATGTACAAGATACATACTAAATGATATGCTCTAGAGCATATTTTTAACAATCTCCCACTAGCACTAGAGTCATTCATTATAATATCTTAGACCCATCTTCTCAATATGTCAGTCTAACTGAGCTTGTGACATAGGCTTAGTGAATGGATCAATTAGATTTTCAGCTGATGCTACTTTTTACATGGCTACATCGCCTCGCCCAACTATCTCTCTGATAATGTGGTAGCGCCTTTCTATGTGTTTGGATTTCTAGTGAGACCGGCGTTCCTTAGCCTATATGACTGCTCCATTGTTGTCATAGTAGAGTGGAACTGCTAACTCAATAGAAGGAACTATTGCAAGTTCTGTCATGAACTTCTTTATCTAAACAATTTCCTTTGCAGCATCTAATGTAGCAATATACTCAGCCTCTGTAGTGGAATATGCAGTCGTACTCTATTTGGAACTCTTCCAACTGACTGCACCTCCATTACAAATGAACACATACCCAAAGGTAGACTTTCTATCATCAATATCTGATTAGAGATCAGAATCAGTATAACCATCCAATTGTAAGTCACTACCTCTATATATCAAGAATAAATTCTTAGTTCTTCTCAAGTACTTAAGGATATTCCTGACAGCTATCCAGTTTTCCAAACCTAGATTGGATTGATACCTGCTAGTTAAACTAACAGCATATGCTATATCCGGCCTAGTACATAACATTACATACATCAAACTTCTAATAGCCGAAGCATATGGAATCCTAGCCATTTTATCTCTTACTTCAGGTGTCTTTGGAGGCATATCTTTAGAAAGGTGGATACCATGTCTCACTGTTAACAATCCTCTCTTAGAATCAAGCATGTTAAACCTCTTTAACACCTTTTCCAAGTATAGACTTTGGATAAACCAATTATTCTTTTCGCTCTATCTTTATAGTGCGAATCCCAAGAATATAGGTTGCCTCCTCTAAGTCTTTCATGGAGAATGTATTTGACAACCATACCTTTACAGCTATTAACATACCTGTGTCATTACCCATCAATAAAATGTCATCCACATATAAGACAAGGAAAGTGATAGCACTATCACTAACCTTCTTATATACACATGGCTCATCCCCATTTTTTATGAAACCAAATGACTTAATGGCTTCATCAAAACGGATGTTCCAACTCCTCGAAGCTTGTTTCAACCCATAAATGGATCGCTTTAGCTTGCATACCTTAGAACCATCTTGGAATTCAAAACCCCTAGGTTGTTCTATGAAAATGTTTTCTTCAATATATCCACTGAGAAAAGTTGTTTTGACATCCATCTGCCAAATCTCATAATCATAGTATGCAACTATTAATAATAGAATCCTAATTAATTTAAGCATGGCAACAGGTGAGAAAGTCTCATAGTCGATCCTTGCCTTTGGCGAAACCCTTTCGCTACTAGCCTTGCTTTATAGGTCTTTACCTTTCCATCAGAACCAATTTTCTTCTTGAAAACCCATTTGTTCTCTATAGGTACAATACCTTCAGGTGGGTCAACAAGATCCCAAACTTGATTCTTATACATGGAATCAATCTCGGATTTCATAGCTTCAATCCATTTTGAAGAGTCTATATCTGATATAGCTTCTTCATAGGTAAGTGGATCATCTCCATTATCTACTTCTTCATGTGTAAAGAACTCTTATTCTTCTTTATAAAGAAAACCATATCTCACCGGTGGGTGAGATATCCTAATTGATCTGCGAGGAATAGCTGTAGTTGTTTCTTCAGTAGGTGTAAGTTAACTAGATGGATCTATATCCATCTGATCTATTGGTTAGTTAGAATTCTCCAATTCTAACTCTATTTGCCTTCCTTTGCCTCCTTCTTTAACAAACTGTTGTTCAAGAAATGTGGCATCTGTACTTACCACAAGCTTTTGTGATGTAGGAAAATAAAAATAATATCCAAAACTCTCTTTTGGATATCCAACAAATCAACCTTTTTCTAATCTGGTTTCCAATTTATCAGTGTTCAGCTTTTTAATATAAGTTGGACAACCCCAAATCTTAACATGCTTAAGACTTGATTTTCTTCCATGCCATATCTCATAAGGTGTGGAAGATACTAATTTTGATGGAATCCTATTCAGAATATGCAAAGCTGATTCTAATGCAAATCCCCAAAATGAGATTGGCATATCAGTATAGCTCATCATACTACGTACTATATCTAATAGGGTATGATTTCTCCTTTTAGATACATCATTCAGCTGTGGTGTTCCTGGAGGAGTCAGCTGGAAAACAATGCCATGCTCTTTCAAGTATTCATCAAATTAAGTACTCAAGTATTCACCTCCATGATCTGATCGAAGAGCTTTAAAACTTTTTCCTGTTTGATTTTCTACTTCAGATTTAAATTCTTTGAACTTTTCAAAGGATTCATGTTTGTATTTCATCAAATACAAATACCCAAACCTTGATTTATTATCAGTAAAGGTAATAAAGTAATGAAAATTGCCTCTAGCCATCTCTTTAAATGGACCACATACATCACTATATATTAGCTCCAAAATATTTTCAGCTCTTAGCCCTTGTCCAACAAAGGGTGATCTAGTCATTTTGCCCTGAAGGCAGAATTCACTAGTTGGAGTAGGTTCAGAACCCAATGAGGATAGAATCCCCATTTTCTCTAGTTTTGCAATCCTATCTTCTACAACATGACCTAATCTTAAGTGCCAAATATATTTTGAACTTGAGTTGATTTTCACCATGGCATTGCATTCTTTTAGATTGCTTGCATTCATTTTGTGTTTATCATTATTATCCAAATAATAAAGACCATCATGCATATAACCAGAGCCAACATTTTTATTTTCTAAATAAATATTGCAAACATCATCTGTAAACTGAAATTCATAGCCATTTCTAGTCAAACTAGATATAGAAATGATGTTCTTAAAAGCACCAAGTACATATAAGATATTATTCAAATACAAAACATGTCCAGACATGTAAAAAGATTTAGATCCTATGGCTAAAGCTTCAACAGTTGAGCCATCGCCAATCCAGAGTCTAACATCTCGAGAATGCAAGCTGCTATTGTTTGCTAGTTCCTGCATATCATAAGAAATGTGAGAACTGGTACCAATATCTAAAACCCAAACTGTAGATAAACTATGACCATCATCAAAATCTAATTAACAAGATATAGATATACCTTCTAAAGGTGTATCCTTCTTGTCCTTCAAAGAAGCAAGATACTCTAGGCAGTTCCTTTTCTAGTGCCCATCCTTCTAGCAGTGGAAACACTTTCCTTTGCCTCCATTAGCTTTGGTCTTCCCTTTTTGTTTAGCTATCTTCTTGGAAGGACTAGGAATTTAAGGTTTCTTTTTCTTATTACCCTTTCTCTTGTTGGACTTTCCAGCAGAAGAAGATGCAATCAAAGCTACCTCTTTTCCTTTATTGCTCGGCATATTCTTTTGGGTAATAACCAGCATGTTAAGTAGACCAGCCAAGGTGTATTCCTACTTAGTCATATGGAAATTTTTCACAAAATTTCCAAATAACTGAGGAAGGGATTGAAGGATCAAATCCGTCTACAATTGGAAATCCATGTTAAAGTCAAGATGTTCCAGCTGCTCAATAAGCCAAATCAACTTGTGGACATGATTCCCAATATTTTGTCCCTCAAACATCCTCATGCGAAATAGCTGCCTAGATATCTTATACCTGGCATTCTTGCTATGTTCACTATACAACTGTTATAGGTGAAGAAGGATCTCACTTGCATATTGCATGTTCTCATGTGGCTTCTATAACTCATTACTCATAGTAGCAAGCATGTAACACTTGGCTCTCATATCATGCTCCTTCCACTTGTCCAAAGTTTCATGTTCCTCTTGAGTGGCCTCTGAAGGTAAGGGACCAGGAACCTGTAAGTCTAGAACATATCCTATATGTTCAAGGTTCAGGACAAGTTTTAAATTTCTTAGCCAATCAGAAAGATTAGGTCCTATCAACCTATTGTGATCAAGTATGCTCGCAAGGATATTGGATTGTAGTAGTTGTGGTGTGCTCATTATTATCAAAAAATTAACTTTAGAAAATAACCATATTAATTAGTAAATGTATAATGTATTTAACCAAAATGATTATGGTCTTTTAATCCAATTGGTCCTCCCACTAACTTAGCGAATCCTACACTTCCAAAGTAGAAAACGAAAAATCCTAGTTAGATGGATTTCTAGTGGGTGATTGAATTCTTATAGCGTTATTGATCATCCTCAGGCACATCCATTATTGGAATTACAATAAACTGTAAGTGAGCAACTCCTTGCTCATCACATCTCATGTGAGGTTCAATCATTTACCTAGCCCCTAATGCTCAAAATCTCAGGCACATCCATTATTGACTTATCTTGCATTAGTTAAGTTGATCCCATTGAGCCAGTAAACATGCAAATAATTTTAATGTCCTCATACACATCCATTATTGGCCACCAAACCATTTACATATTTACAATATCTCATGCTTAACAATTATTCTTAAGAAAATCTCTTAAATTAATTGCATCATATGCAAGTATTTAAAATTTCTTAAAATAATTGCCTCAATGGAGAGCCCATGATATAATTACCTTTAATTATACCATTTCCAACTTAATCATTTGTTTGGAAGATTTTGTGGTCGACCTAATTACTATTATGGTCTCACTTTGCACATTATCCAATTAGCATGCATATATCATATACTTGCATACATTCCCATACATCTCATGCATACATAGATAAACAATATAAATATGATATGATCATGGACTTTTTAAGGGATTCAATTCTGAGCCACCAAGAATTGAATCAGGGCATTCCTAGGTGCATTTCATTCATTCATTTTACAAGAGTTGTTGAAGGAGTACATAATCAACACTTGATCTTGAATTCCTCCCACTGGTCCCACCAATGCTCTTGACCTCCTTGATCTTCTTGTAATCCATTACATTGTAATCCTTGGCATACCAAGGCGAATTTATAAGAACCAAATAAATGAAATTACAACCCAAAAATATTACAACCTTTATCATCTATCATGCATATCACTATTTAACAATTAAATAAAACATATATAATAAAATTAAATTGAATATCTTATATTCAACATAAAAATCTAGATTTGAATCTCATTCAAATAAATTAAAAAATTCATATTTGAATCACATTCAAACAAATTTAAAAATTCAGATTTGAATCACATTCAACCAAATTTAATTGTGTGATTATAATTCTAATTAAACAATTTAATTAGACATAAGCATAATTATGGGCATCAAAACATACAACAATTGCATAATTGAAGTCCATACCATGCGCACCATTGAGGTGCTCTTGAATCCGCCACCTATGGTGACTCCACCATGTGTGCCGCCACACATGGACATCCAACAAGCAATGATCAATCAAATTTTTTATCAAATCACACAATTAAATTTCATATTAAACAATCTAAATGGCAAATATAGTGGCTCTGATACTAATTGAAGGAGCTGAAGCATGAAAATTATTAGATTAGAACATTGAATTCAAAAATTTTCTTCTAGGGCCTCATGCATCATGCAAAATTCATTATTTACCTATTGATTTCAATGTTCAATTGCATGTTAAAACACTTTTAATATGTAGTAGGATCTACATTTGTCATTTAAGATTTTTGGATTAACAGATTAATTCATTAGAACTCTAGATTAATTCAATAACATGTGCACTAACCTTTTGATGCACTGTAAATGTGTTTGGTACCTTTATGAAGCACCTAGGACCCCAAATGTTGTCTCTCTATTTTGTCCACACCAAGATCACAAATGACAGCCCCTTGAACAGCTTCTCAAGCCTTGCCAACCAGTTAGAAAATAGAGATTTGCCTTTAGGGAGGTTGTAGATGTATATTGGATACTAGAAACAATTTCTAGTAATTTTAATTCAAGAGAATATGGGCAACTCTCTTTGAGTTGATGAGAGATGAAAAAGAGGAAAGGAAGAAGGTTTCAAGGGTGGCGGCACCTTTTTGATAAAAATCATAATGTTCTTTCATTCTTTCATAACATCATATTATATAATTAGGTCATCACTTAAAACCCTTGCCGCATGTCATCTTCTGATTGCATCTTAATTTTAATTGACCTAATCACATTAAGCCAAGTGTCAAAGCTAGGTTTAATCTTGACTTTGATCATCTTACATGATTGGAAGACAAATGGCAAGCTTATATGGTGCCATGTGTCACCATCTCATGGTGCCATATGTCACCCTGTGAAATGACCAAATTACCCTTGTGATGTAATTTTGAGTTCTCAACCCAAAATAATTATTTCTCCTCTTCTAATCAATTTATATCAAATATAAATTAATTAATTAATCTCTATTAATTAATTTCTCATAATTAAATTCATATTTAATCACTTTAAATATAAAAACTTATACTATACATCCAATAACCTAAATTTGGTTTTAAGTTATGCTAGAGACTTTGCAATCTAATTGCAAACTAAACCTATTTAATTAATTAATTAAACTCTTTAACTAATTAATTAAATCACATTTAACTTGGTGATTACTTGTGTATGTGTGTGACTCACTAGGCTCATCACTAATTGGCAATGAGATATGATATTAACTCTTAATATCATCAGAACTCTTTCTTACCATAAATGATTTCTCTAAGTCATTTTAGGCATCTCATAAACTATGGTTAACACCTAGCATAGCATGTCATGGCCACCCAATCAGTAATAAGGAATAGCTTAAATGAACCTTTTATCATATGTTACCATGCACTAGAATCTCTCTATTACAAAATCCCAATTGGAGCTAGAGTCATGGTTTATGTCAAACCCCATTTGCTATGAATATTATATTCTCTTTTAATTTTAATTCTAATTCTTGATTAAAAAAGATTTTCTCACTAGAAACTCTTTTTTAATTTAATCTGTCTGTCCTGGCCTGAAACTTAAAACATTAAGAACAATTAAATGAACATAGGATTTTATCCCTATTTACTTAGGGTAATAAATTCCATCTTGATCAACACCTACCTCCATATATAACTAGTAGGAGCCAACACATGCCCATATACCCATACAAAGTACAAGTATGAAAGCAGTATCAAACTCAAACCACCTATATTGAAGACAACAGTGTTATATCAAGTCTAAAGATTATATGCACTGATATGATTTATGACAATGCATTGACAAGAGTAAACTCCACATGCTTGTCATAAGTGTCACTGGTTCGGCCTACTTATCATGTATAAATGCCTATCATGTTTGTTTTATGGCATGAGACTCACCATTCCATCTTATTTATATCTCATATAAATACCTTTGGAACAAACATGAATACAATCTTTCTGTATAAGTGATGTCCTGTGTGAAGTATCCTCGATTGTGAACCAATTTATGATACTTTATGCTATAAATACTATCACTCATATTCTTAATAACTTAAGAATAGAATTTCTAACAAAATATCAATGGACCTTTTCTATTACACATAAATATATTATGTAAACGAAAAAGTGAAAATGCCTTTTTATTAATAAAACATGTACAAGATGTAGGAACAGAAGTGTGAAAAATACAAGTTTATACCATTGAATTCAAAATATTTTCACCTAGGGTCACATGTATCATGCAAGATTAATTTTTATCTATTTGATTTCAGTGATAAACAACATATAAAAACTCTTTTAATATGTTTTTTGGATCTGTATTTGCCATTTAAGATTTTAAAATTAATCAGATTAATTTTAGAACCCTAGATTAAATTAAGAATAAACACACTAACCTCTTGATGCACTGCAGTGTATTTGTGCCTTTGAGATTCGTCTTCAGGACACCAAATGTTGTCCTTCTAGCTTGTCCACACCAAGAACACCTATGGCAGCCCTTGAACAGCTTCTAAAGTTTTTTCTATTATTTAGAAAATCAAGTTCTGCCTTTTAAGAGATTAAGGATGTAAAGAGGACACTAGAAACAATTTCTAGTGTTCTTAATTCAAGAGATTGTTTGCTAATCTCTTGGATTGATTAAAGAAGAAGAAGAAGAGAAGAATGAGAGCTTCTAGGTGGCGGCACCAAGGGAGTGGCTACTGCTTGTATTATTTTTCTTTTCATAACAACACTTATATAGCTAGGTCAACATATTAAACCCTTGTCACATGTCACCCTTTGATTGGTTCTAGGTTTAATTGGCCCAATCACATTGTGCCAAGTGTCAAACCTATATTTAATCTTGATTTTAATCATCTTACATGACTAAAAGACATTTGGCAAGCTTATGTGTAATGCCATGTGTCACCATCTCAAGGTGCCACATGTCACCCTGCGAAATGACCAAAATGTCCCTGTGTCTTAATTTTGAGTTCTCAACCCAAAATAATTATTTCTCTTCTTCTAATCAATTTATATCAAATAAAAATTAATTAATTAATCTTTATTAATTAATTTCTCATTAATTAAATTCATATTTAAGCACTTAAAATATAAATTTAACTTATACTGTACATCCAATAACCTAGATTTGGTTTCAAGTCATGCTAAGGACTTTGCAATCTAATTGCAAACCAAACCTATTTAATTAATCAATTAAACTATTTAATTAATCAATTAAATCATATTTAATTAGGTAATAACTTGTGTATGTGTGTGACTTAGTAGGCTCATCACTAATTGGCAATGAGATATGATATTAACTCTTAATATCATCAGAACTCTTTCTTACCATAAATGATTTCTCTAAATCATTTTATGCACCTCATAGACCATGGTTAATACCTAGCATAGCATGCCATGGTCACCCAATTAGTAATAAGGTTTACCTTAAATGAACCTATAATCATATGTTACCATGCACTAGAATCTCTCTGTTACAAAATCCCAACTCAAGCTGGAGTCATGGTTTATGTCAAACTCCATTTGCTATGAATATTATGTTCTCTTTTAATTCCAGTTCTTGATTAAAAAGATTTTCTCATCAGAAACTCTTTTCTGATTAAATCTATCTATCCTGGCCAGGAACTTGAAACATCAAGAATAATTAAATGAACATAGGATTTTATCTCTATTTACTTAGAGGAACAGATTCCATCTTGATCAACACCTACCTCCATATATAACTAGTAGGAGCCAACACATGCCCATATATCCATACACAGTACAAGTATGAAAGCAGTATCAAACTCAAACTACCTATATACAAGATAACTGTGCTATCTCAGGTCTAAAGATTATATGCACTGATATGATTTATGACAAAATATTGACAAGAATAAACTCCATATGCTTGTCATAAGTGTCACTGGTTCAGCCTACTTATCATTTATAAGTGCCTATCATGTTTGTCATATGGCATGAGACTCACCATCCCATCTTATTTATATCTCATATAAATAACCTGGAAACAAACATGAATACAATCTTTCTGGATAAGTCATGTCCTTATTATGAAGTATCCTCAATTGCGAACCTATTTATGATACTTTGTACTAGAAATACTATCACTCATATTCTTAACAACTTAAGAATAAAATTTCTAACAAAATATCAATGGACCTTTTCTATTACACATAAATATCTTATGTAAACGAAAAAGTGGAAATGCCTTTTATTAATAAAAATATGTACAAGATACATACTAAATGATATGCTTTAGGGCATACTACTAATAATCTCCCACTAGCACTAGAGCCATTCATTACAATATCTAAGACCCATCTTCTTAAGATGTCGGTCTAGCTAAGTCTGTGACATAGGCTTAGTGAATGGATCAGCTGGATTTTTAGCTGATGCTATTTTCTGAACGGCTACATCGCCTCGTCCAATTATTTCTCTGATAATGTGGTAGCACCTTTCTATGTGTTTGGATTTCTAGTGAGACCTTGGTTCCTTAGCCTGTATGACTGCTCCATTATTGTCACAGTGTAGTGGAACTGCTGACTCAATGGAAGGAACTACTGTAAGTTTTGTCACGAACTTCTTTATCCAAACAGCTTCCTTTGCAGCATCTGATGCAGCAATATACTCAGCCTCGGTAGTAGAATCTGCAGTCGTGCTCAGTTTGGAACTCTTCGAACTGACTGCACCTCTATTACAAATGAACACATATCCAGAGGTAGACTTTCTATCATCGATATCTGATTGGAAATCAGAATCAGTATAACCATCCAATTGCAAGTCTCCACCTCCATAGATCAAGAATAAATCCTTAGTTCTTCTCAATTACTTAAGGATATTTTTTATAGCTATCCAGTGTTCTAAACCTTGATTGGATTGATACCTGCTAGTCAAACTAACAGCATATGCGATATCTGGCCTAGTACATAACATTGCATACATTAAACTTCCAATAGCCGAAGTATATGGAATCCTAGCCATCTTATCTCTTTCTTCAGGTGTCTTTGGAGACATCTCTTTAGAAAGATGATCCTCTCTTGGAATCAAACATGTTAAATCTCTTTAACACCTTTTCCAAGTATAAACTTTGTGATAAACCAATTATTCTTTTCGCTCTATCTCTATAGATGCGAATCCCAAGAATATAGGTTGCCTCCCCTAAGTCTTTCATGGAGAATGTATTTGACAACCATACCTTTTCAGTTGTCAACATACCTGTGTCATTACCCATCAACAGTATGTCATCCATATATAAGACAAGAAAAGTGATAGCATTGTCACTAACCTTCTTATATACACATGGCTCATCCTCATTTTTTATAAAACCAAAGGATTTAATGGCTTTATCAAAATGGATGTTCCAACTCCTCGAAGCTTACTTTAACCCATAAATGGATCGCTTTAGCTTGCATACCTTGGAACCATCTTGGGATTCAAAACCCCTAGGTTATTCCCTGAAAATATTTTCTTCAATGTATCCATTGAGAAAAGCTGTTTTGACATCCATCTGCCAAATCTCATAATCATAGTATGCAGCTATTGCTAATAAAATCCTAATTGATTTAAGCATGGTAACAGGCAAGAAAGTCTCCTCATAGTCGATTCCTTGCCTTTGGCGAAATCTATTCGCTACTAGCCTTGCCTTATAGGTCTCTACCTTTCCATCAAAACCAATTTTCTTCTTGAAAACCCATTTGTTCCCAATAGGTAAAATACCTTCAGTTGGGTCAATAAGATCCCAAACTTGATTCATATACATGGAATCAATTTCAGATTTCATAGCATCAATCCATTTTGAAGAGTCTATATCTGATATAGCTTCTTCATAGGTAAGTGGATCATCTCCATGATCTACTTCTTCATGAGTAGACAACTCTTGTTCTTCTTTATGAAGGAAACCATATCTCACTGGTGGGTGAGATACTCTAGTTGTTCTACGAGGAACAGCTGTAGATATTTCATCAACGGGTGTAGGTTGACTAGATGGATCTATATCCATCTAATCTGTTGGTTGGTCAAAATTTTCTAATTCCAACTCTATTTGGCTTCCTTTGCCTCCTTCTTGAACAAACTGTTGTTCAAGAAATGTGGCATCTCTACTCACCATAACCTTTTGTGATGTAGGCAAATAAAAATAATATCCAAAACTATCTTTTGGATATCCAACAAATCGACCCTTTTCTAATCTAGTTTCCAATTTATCAGTGTTCAGCTTTTTGATATAAGCTGGACAACCCCAAATCTTAACATACTTAAGACTTGGTTTTATTCCATGCCATATCTCATAAGGTGTGGAAGAAACTGATTTTGATGAAATCCTATTTAGAATATACAAAGCTGATTCTAATGCAAATCCCCAAAAGGAGATTGGCATATCTGTATAGCTCATCATACTACGTACCATATTCAATAGGGTACGATTTCTCCTTTCAGATACACCATTCAGCTATGGCGTTCCTGGAGGAGTCAGCTGGGAAACAATGCCATGCTCTCTCAAGTATTCATCAAATTTAGTACTCAAATATTCACCTCCATGATCTGATCGAAGAGCTTTAATACTCTTTCCAGTTTGATTTTCTACTTCAGATTTAAATTCTTTGAACTTTTCAAAAGATTCATGTTTGTATTTCATCAAATACAAATACCCAAACCTTGATTTATCATCAGTAAAGGTAATAAAATAATGAAAGCCCCCTCTAGCCATTTCTTTAAATGGACCATATACATCACTATGTATTAGCTCCAAAATATTTTCAGCTCTTAGCCCTTATCCAACAAAGAGTGATCTAGTCATTTTGCCCTGAAGGTAAGATTCACAAGTTGGAGTAGGCTCAAAGCCCAATGAGGATAGAATTCCCATTTTCTCCTGTTTTGCAATCCTATCTTCTACAACATGACATAACCTTAAGTGCCAAATATATTTTGAACTTGAGTTGATTTTCACTATGGCATTGTATTCATTTATATCACTTGCATTCATTTTGTGTTTGTCATTATTATCCAAATAATAAAGACCATCATTCATATAACCCGAACCAATATATTTATTTCCAAAATAAATATTGCAAACATCATCTGTGAACTAAAATTCATAACCATTTCTAGTCAAACTAGATATAGAAATGATGTTCTTAAAAGCATCAGGTACATATAAAATATTATCTAAACACAAAACATGTCCAAACATGTAAAAAGATTTAGATCCTATGGCTAAAGCTTCAATAGTTGAGCCATTGCCAATCCGGACTCTAACATCTTGAGAACGCAAGCTGCTGATGCATGCATTTTATATCATCATTTAGGTATAATTTTTGCACATAATTTACCCTTATTCATAGCTATTATTTTAGATATTAGTATATATTTAGTCAATTTTACAATTTTCACATTTCTTAGTTTAATTTTTGGAATTTATTTGCTTTGTAGGTTAAATCTGGAGAAATTTGATGAATTTTGATCAGAGTAGCCATTTGGAGGAGATTAAAGTCGAATTGCAAAAATTTTGAAGTTGAGTTAAAATGGCGAGAGCGACACAACTGCAAAGACAACCGAATTAGCTTATGTCGCAGTTGTGTCGATCGTCGAATATTCACGCCGAGCGACACAACCCACGACACAACCGACTCGGCTTATGTCGTTTTTCTTGGAAAATTTTTGACGTGGCATTTCCGTTACTCCAGCCTTTTTACCTCACTTTCTCTGGATCCTTCCCCCTTTTACCCATTCTAGAACAGTCCCCTTGCCTATATAAAGTGCCCTTTATCACTTTCTTTCCATAGAGAGTAAGGGAGGCATTTTTAGAAAGAGAGAAAGAGGGAAAGGGAGGAGCATCTTCTGCATCTTTTTCCAGTGATTGCAGATCACGTTTTACTGCACTTTTGTGCGTGAGAATCTCTTGCAATTTCTTTGGGTTTTCTACCCCTTTTAGCTTACATTTCCATTATTTCTTCATTTCTTCATTTGGGTTTGTCTTTAAACAATGATTTGTGAGTAGTTTATTGAGATTCTAGAGATGGGTTTGTAAATATTGATTTGTTTTGTGGTTTTGAACTGATTTAGCCATTTAAATGAAGATTGTTATATTTTGATTTATTGCTTGTGTGTTTATTTCCTTGCTTGATGAATGGGCCCTCATTAAGTTAAGTTTTAATCCTTAATAGATGGACTGAAAAGTGAATATTGGGGATGGATAATCTTGCAATAAACTTTATTTTCTTGGTGTTAGAAATAAGCTAAGAAGATTAAGGGAACTTTCCAAAAATCAATTAGAGCATTAATTGGGTTTTGTGAGATTTGAAATACCGTGAAACAGTGTTTGATTTAATGAAAACCAATTTTGAGATGCTTGAAAAAGGTTTCAAAAATTTAAGAATTGATTTCCCTCAAAATTGCAATTCTCATGTGTTTGGCTAAATTAGGGAAAAATCACATGCAAACAATATTGAAAATCCAATCTCTAGAATCAATTTATTTTTCATTGAAATTAGATATAAATTCTCCAAACCTCATAAATAGCAATTTCAATTTAAATCCAATTTAAATTTAATTCCAATTTAAATCCAATATCTAGAATTACTTTATTTTTTTTTAGATTTAATTCTTCTTAATTTCATAAATAGAAATTTCAAATTAATTTTTGGTAATCTAGTTTAATTAATTTTAGTCAATTGATTGATCTAGTTTTAATTCCTCAAATACCAATTTTAATTCCAAATTTCATTTTACATCTTTAATTTTTGTCTTAATTTTAATTTTTAGATTTTATTTTTAATATCTTTTAATTTTTGTCATTCTAATTTGCTTATACTTTTATTTCCAATTTAAGCACAATTCCCTGTGGGATCGATATCTATTTTTAAAACTATACTACTGTGACCCGTGCACTTGCGGACACATCGTACCAAGTTTTTGGCGCCGTTGCCGGGGAATTGTTTGTTTTTAAATTGGATTTTAATTGTTTTAAAGCTAATTAGAATTTTTATTTTCTTTTATTTTCACTATTGTTCCTTGTGTTTTTCAGGTACTTTTCTTGTTTATGAGACGATCGAAAAGCACAAGTGACACCGAATTGTTGTTCAATCCTGAAATTGAAAAATTCTGTCGAGCCAACAAAAAGGAATACAAAAGAAGAAAAGAAGCAGAAAAAGAAGAACAACAAATATTTGAGCAAGAGGAGACAATAGAAAATATGGAGAATCAAAATAGAGCTATTGGAGGAGATAATGGAGGAAATGAGCAAAACGGACAAAATGTTAATCAAAATGATCCTCAAAGAAGATCCATGTTAGATTATGCTTTTCCTAGATGTACTGATGTGAGAGATAACAGACCTATTATTGGAGCTAATCAATTTGAATTAAAAACTGGTCTTATTCAAATGGTTCAGAATTCACAATTTGGAGGTAGCCCACTTGAAAATCCTCATTCTCATTTGAAGAAATTTTTGATGATATGTGGTACACAAAGACAACCTGAGTTTCGATGAAGTTATTCGACTCACCTTATTTCCATTCTCTCTTCGGATTCACATTGGAGTGGTATGACTCACTTCCACAAGCTATTATAGCTACTTGGGAGCACTATCTCAAGCTTTTCTATCTCAATTTTTCCCACAGGAAAACTACTCATTGAGGAATTTGATGTTAGCTTTTAAACCAAGGGATGATGAAACTTTGTATGAATCTTGGATGAGATTTAAGTAGCATGAAATGCAATTTCCAAATCATGAAATACCCAAATGGATGATTGTTGAATTTCTACACGAGTTACTCGACCATAAGAAACACAATTGATTCACAAGCGGAGGAGATTTCATGAGAATGACAAGTGAAGAATGCTATGATCTATTAGAGAAGATTGCTCATAATACCCATTTATGGGGAAATCCTAGAGCACTTGAGCCAAAGAAAGCTGGGATCTATGAACTTGACTCAGTTAACTACATGAATGCAAAATTTGATCAGTTGACTCAGCTTCTTAGTGATTTTTGCACAAAGGCAACAACCTCAACTCCTACAACTATGCAACAAGTTGCCTTCACAAATGGAACTCAAAGTTGTGGAGTTGATTATTCTTCTTATGGTGATGATTATTTGCAAGAACAAGCTGCTTATGCAGGAGGTTATCAACAGAAACCTATGGGAAATGCTTATTCTAATGTGAACAACTCAACATGGAGACCACAAGCAACTTTTGCTCAACAAGGCCAAAGCTCAAATTATGCTCATAACCAGCAGTTTATGCAGCAAAATAGGCCTCAATTTCAGCCTCAATTTCAGCCCACAAGGCAGCCACCACCTGGATATCAAGCAAGAGCACAACAATCCCTTCCACCTCATGAACCGAAGCCAACCTTGGAGAGCATGATGGAGAAATTTTTTGCTGAACAAAGCAAGATGAATAGCAAATTGGAGGAAGAAATGCAACACATGAGACAAACCATGGATCAATTACAAGTCCACAACCGCATGTTGGAGACTCAATTGGCGCAACAAGCAAGCTCATCAGGAAGCAATTCCTATGGGAAACTACCTAGCCAACCACAAAACCCTCATGAACAATGTAAGGCTGTAACCTTGAGAAGTGGTAAAAAAGTTGGTCAAGAGAGTGAAAACAAGAGAGAAGAAAAAGAGAGCACAAAAGAAGAAAATTCAGTTGAGAGCAAGAAAAATGAAAAAGAAGAAGAAAGCAAAAGTGAGCAAGATGAAGGAGAGAAACCATACATCCCACCTGAACCTTACAAACCCACCCTTCCCTACCCTCAAAGATTCATCAAGCACAAGCTAGACAAACAATTTGGCAAATTCCTTGAAGTGCTAAAGAAGTTGTATATCAATGTGCCATTCACTGAGGCACTATCCCAAATGCCAAGTTATGCCAAGTTTTTGAAGGAGATTCTTTCCAACAAGAGAAGGCTAGAAGATTATGACACCATCAACTTGGGAGAGCAATGCAGTGCTATAATTCAGAAAAAGTTACCTCCCAAACTCAAAGATCCGGGTGTGTTTTCCATCCCTTGTCATATTGGTGATAATTGTGTGGCAAATGCTTTATGTGACCTTGGAGCTAGCGTCAGCCTAATGCCTCTTTCAATATATGAGAAGTTGAATATGGGAGAATTGAAGCCCACAAACATGTATCTTTCATTAGCTGACCGTTCAATTAAGTATCCAGAAGGCATTCTTGAAAATGTGCCTATCAAGGTTGGGAAATTCTACATTCCGGTAGACTTTGTCATTTTGGATATGGAAGAAGACACAAAAGTTCCTATCTTATTGGGAAGACCCTTCTTGGCAACAGCTGGTGCATTAATTGATGTGAAGGGTGAGCAATTGACACTTAGAGTGGGAGATGATCAAATGATATTCAACATCAATCCAGCCATGAAAAGGAAACATGAAGAAGTTGAGTCTTGTTTGCGGGTAGACATTATTGATGAGATTGTTCAAGAGCATTTCAGACAAAGTTATCCACAAGACCCACTTGAAAATTGCTTAGTCCATGGTGGGAGCATTGATGATGATAATCACAACATAGCTGCTTTTGCACAACACTTGGAGAGCTCTCCACCACATCCTGAAGCCACAATTTTTCAACTTGAAGGAGTACAAAATTTGGAGATCAAACCACCATCATTAAAGGTAGAGGATGCCCCAAAGGTAGATCTTAAACCTCTTCCTTCCAACCTCAGGTATGCTTTTCTTGGACCCAATGAAACATATCCTGTTATAATTAATGCATGTTTGACTGATATTGAGAAAGAAAAATTGTTGAGAGTTTTGAGAGAATATAGAAGAGTTTTGGGTTATACAATTGATGATATAAAGGGAATTAGTCCAACAGTTTGTATGCATAGGATTTTCCTTGAGCCAAATAGTAAACCTTCCATTGAACACCAAAGAAGATTGAATCCTACAATGAAGGATGTTGTGAAAAAGGAAATCCTAAAATTACTAGTTCTGGAATTATTTACCCCATTTACGACAGTGAGTGGGTTAGTCTGTGCATGTTGTACCAAAGAAAGGTGGGGTGAGTTGTTAAAAATGAGAATAATGAATTGATACCCACTAGAATCTGAGTTGGAGAATGTGCATAGACTATAGGAAGTTGAACAATGCCACAAGAAAAGACCATTTTCCCCTTCCTTTTATGGATCAAATGTTAGAGAGATTAGCCAAGCATTCATTCTTTTGTTACTTAGATGGATATTCTGGTTTCTTTCAAATTCCAATACATCCTGATGACCAAGAGAAAACTACCTTTACATGTCCCTATGGCACATTTGCCTATCGAAGGATGCCATTCGGATTGTGTAATGCGCCTGGCACATTTCAAAGGTGCATGATGGCCATTTTCTCGGATTTTATTGAAGAAATTATGGAGGTCTTCATGGATGACTTTTCAGTTTATGGCACTAATTTTGATTCATGCTTGACTAATTTGTCTAAAATCTTGCAGAGATGTGCTGATAATGATTTGGTGTTGAATTGGGAGAAATGCCACTTTATGGTCCAAGAGGGGATCGTTTTAGGGCATTTAATCTCAAATAGGGGAATTGAAGTGGATAGAGCTAAAATAGAAATTATTGAAAAAATGCCCCCTCCAAGCACTGTCAAAGGAGTGCGGAGTTTCCTTGGACATGCCGGGTTTTACCGGCGATTTATTCAGGATTTTTCTAAACTTGCTAAACCCTTAACAAATCTTTTGAATCATGATGTTAAATTTGATTTTAATCAAGATTGTATGGTTGCTTTTTGCAGGTTGAAGACGGCCTTAACAACAGCTCCTATCATGCAACCCCCGGATTGGACTTTGCCATTCGAAATTATGTGTGATGCAAGCGAGTTTGCTGTTGGAGCTGTCCTTGGCCAGCGAAAAGATAGAAAACCTTATGCCATTTACTATGCAAGCCGAACCCTTGATGAAGCTCAAGTTAATTATGCCACAACTGAAAAGGAGTTCCTTGCGGTAGTATTTGCACTCAATAAATTTCGTTCTTATTTGGTCAACTCAAAGGTAATTGTTTTCACTGATCATGCAGCAATAAAGTATTTAATGAGCAAGAAAGAAGCTAAATCTAGGTTGATTAGATGGATATTGTTACTTCAAGAATTTGATTTGGAAATAAGAGATAAAAAGGGTGTTGAGAATGTGGTGGCTGATCACCTTTCTAGGATAAAAACTGAAAATGGAGATGATGAAATTGTGCCAATTGATGAGTTTTTCATGAATGAGCAGTTGTATGTGTTGAATTCTGCACTTCCATGGTTTGCTGATATTGTGAATTTCTTGTCTTGTGGTGTCTTGCCACCTGATTTTTCATGGCAGCAAAAGAAAAGATTCTTGCATGATGTTAAATTTTATTCTTGGGAAGAACCTCTTTTGTTTAGGAGATGCAATGATGGAATAATTAGAAGATGTATACCAGAGGAAGAAATAAATGATGTTATTTACCATTGTCATTCCTCTGAATATGGTGGTCATTTTAGTGTCTCAAAAACTGTTGAAAAAGTCTTGACATCAGGTTTCTATTGGCCTAATATGTTTAAACATGTGAGAGACTTTGTAAGCAAGTGTGATAGGTGCCAAAGGGTAGGCAACATTTCCAAAAGAGATGAGATGCCCCAACAGTCCATATTAGAAGTTGAACTATTTGATGTGTGGGGAATTGATTTCATGGGGCCATTTCCATCTTCTTATGGGAATAAATATATCTTGGTAGGGGTGGACTATGTATCTAAATGGGTAGAAGCTATTGCTACACCTACCAATGATGCAAAAGTTGTGGTGAAATTTCTGAAAAAATTTGTTTTGACCAGGTTTGGTGCCCCACGTGCCATAATTAGTGATGGTGGTAGCCATTTTTGCAACCACCAATTTGAAAAATTGATGAGAAAATATGGGGTAAAGCATAGGATTGCCACACCATATCACCCTCAAACAAATGGCCAAGTAGAAATCACAAATAGAGAAATCAAGCAAATCTTGGAGAAAACTGTCAATAAGTCCAGAAAAGATTGGTCCCTTAAATTAGATGACACTCTTTGGGCATATAGAACAGCATTTAAAACCCCCATAGGAACTACACCTTATAGGTTAGTTTTTGGGAAATCATGCCATTTGCCCGTAGAGTTAGAACATAAAGCTTATTGGGCCATTAGAGCAATCAATTTTGATTTGCAAGCTGCTGGACATAAAAGACTTTTGCAACTTGATGAGTTAGAAGAGTTGAGACTTGATGCTTATGAAAATGCTAAGATCTATAAAGAAAGAACAAAAAAATGGCATGATAAGCATATCAAGAAAAAGGACTTTAAAGAAGGAGATTTGGTTCTCTTATTCAATTCAAGGTTAAAATTTTTTCCAGGAAAATTAAAATCAAGGTGGTCAGGTCCATTTAAAATTTTGAAAGTTTTACCTCATGGTGCTGTGGAAATCTTTGGTGAAAAATCGGGTAATTTCAAGGTAAATGGGCAAAGGTTGAGGCACTATTCAGTTGGTGAGCCAATTGAGAAGATAGCAACTTGCTATCTTTCTCATTCTCCATGAAATTTTGAGTAAGTATGGTCAAGCTAAAGACCTAAACTTAGCATTTTTGTGCATAACTCCCAATCTTTCTTTCATTTGATTTAAGATTTTTTTTTTTTTATATACTCCTTATTCAGAGTTTAACATTGTTCTAATTTCCTTGTGCAGATGGGATACAATGCATTGCAAGCAAATGAGCATAAAAAAAAAAAAAAAAAAAGCCCACTACCCATAAAAAAAAAAAAAAAATTAGTTGCTTAATTCATTAGTGTTTTTAACTTGTTTAGTTAATATTTTACTTGTGTTGTTTTTTTTTAGTTCCTCATAAAATACATTTTTCTTTTATATCTCTAGTACATTGCTCACTTGCTTTTATGTGCTACTTCGGATTTACACTTGATGGTTACATTTTTGAGCTTAACTTCCTATTTCAACTTTTTGAGTTTAATTGATTTAATGGATTCCATTGCACTGTTTCTTTTGCAATGAGTGCAGCAGCTGTCCAAATTTTATCTAATTAAATTGGCTGTACTTCAATGAGGTAACACTTCTTATCTCAGCTTGTGTCACTTTCAACACAAGTTGTGCTATCGCTTATGCAACAGGGTAATAATTCTCTATGCACATATAGGCAAATTATCCCATTCCTTGCACTATTTTAACATTGAGGACAATGTTCATTCTGAGTATGGGGGAGAGGGTAAATTTTTTGCAAAAATTATTTTTCCTTTTTTCACTTGCATATAGTGACATACTCATTCATCACTTCATACTTGTACATATTCACATACATACACTTGCATATAGCTTCATACACTTAGTTATGCATATTTAGTTGCATATAGGTTGACTATACATTTATACTCATGCATTTCATTTAAAATTTTTGAATTTTTAAACCAGTCTTTGAACTCCATAAGCCACTTATTCAAGCAATCCAACTTGCCTTTAGATGGTTAGTGGAATGAAAGTTCCAGCTGGGTACAAAGTCTTAAGCATTATTCTTTCTCTTACTTAATAGCTGAAAATTAATACATTCATCTAGGTATGCAGATTCTGATTAGTTATTTTGAGTTTTGAGTGTCTGGATAAGCCTTTAAGGAAGAAAATGGTTATTGTCATCTCACCATTCCTAGAACAAGCATCTTAGATCTTTCAAAGCGAAATTTTTAACTTGCATTTGATAAGAATATGATTTAGGCATTTCTTCATATTTTAAACCTCGCATTTAGCCTTAACCTACCTTAATCTCATTTTAACCCTTGCAAACCCCCTTGAACTTTAATTCCCTAATTTCTTTGGAACCCAAATCATTTACCGAACCATTAAACCTAAACACTACCACCTATCTATGAGAATAATATTTTAGCAATTAAGTGCATAAAAAATGATAATGATATAGGCTCGGAGGATTGAAACATCTTGAAAAGTGCTAGAGTAATTGTGAAAAGTTGAAAAGGTCACCAAAATATCCCAAAGGTAATTTTGGGTGTGACATGAAATAGGGACCAATACAAAATCAAAATAAAATAAAATAAGCATAAAAAAAAATAGTCCCTTTGTATAATCATTGTGATAGCACTTGAGCTTCATTGTGAATTTCTTTCCTCTTGATAAAAAAAAAAAACAAAAAAAAAAAAAATATTGGATGCACTTTGAGTTTCATGATTAATATTATTCTCATATTTTGTTTACCTTATTCCCTTTCTTTGTTAACCACAATTTTACCCTATTAGACCCCATTACAACCCTTAAAAAAAGACCTAATGATTCTTTGAAAAATGCTTGTTACATTAGTAGAGTTAGATCTTTTATGCTTGCATATGGGTTTGGCAATATAATCTTCCATACATTACTCACCATCTATTTGAGACACATTGGCTATTTATTTCATTTAGGTTTGTTTTGGCACAATTGACTCTTGTAGCTGGTTGGTATTTGTTGCTTGGGTTGATTGGTTAATTCTTAGCTATTCTGTAATAGTTGAGAGTGCTTGCTTCATTCTTTGTGCTTTTGCTGGTGGGAATTTGGAATGTTGGTGGCTAGAGGTAAGTTGGTAGTTTGGATTAGTGAATTTTGTGTTCTCAAAGACTGATTCTATTCCCTTCCAAATGAGTTTCAATGAAATTTTTGCTTGAGGACAAGCAAGAGTTTGAGTATGGGGGAATTTGATGCATGCATTTTATATCATCATTTAGGTATAATTTTTGCACATAATTTACCCTTATTCATAGCTATTATTTTAGATATTAGTATATATTTAGTCAATTTTACAATTTTCACATTTCTTAGTTTAATTTTTGGAATTTATTTGCTTTGTAGGTTAAATCTGGAGAAATTTGATGAATTTTGATCAGAGTAGCCATTTGGAGGAGATTAAAGTCGAATTGCAAAAAATTTTGAAGTTGAGTTAAAAATGGCCGAGAGCGACACAACCTGCAGCACAACCGAATTAGCTTATGTCGCAGGTTGTGTCGATCGTCAGATATTCACGCCGAGAGCGACACAACCCGCGACACAACTGACTCGGCTTATGTCGTTTTTACTGGAAAATTTTTGACGTGGCATTTCCGTTACTCCAGCCTTTTTACCTCACTTTCTCTGGATCCTTCCCCCTTTTACCCATTCTAGAACAGTCCCCTTGCCTATATAAAGTGCCCTTTATCACTTTCTTTCCATAGAGAGCAAGGGAGGCATTTTTAGAAAGAGAGAAAGAGGGAAAGGGAGGAGCATCTTCTGCATCTTTTTCCAGCAGCTGCAGATCACGTTTTCTGCACTTTTGTGCAGCAGAATCTGCTGCAATTTGCTGGGTTTTTCTACCCCTTTTAGCTTACATTTCCATTATTTCTTCATTTCTTCATTTGGGTTTGTCTTTAAACAATGATTTGTGAGTAGTTTATTGAGATTCTAGAGATGGGTTTGTAAATATTGATTTGTTTTGTGGTTTTGAACTGATTTAGCCATTTAAATGAAGATTGTTATATTTTGATTTATTGCTTGTGTGTTTATTTCCTTGCTTGATGAATGGGCCCTCATTAAGTTAAGTTTTAATCCTTAATAGATGGACTGAAAAGTGAATATTGGGGATGGATAATCTTGCAATAAACTTTATTTTCTTGGTGTTAGAAATAAGCTAAGAAGATTAAGGGGAACTTTCCAAAAATCAATTAGAGCATTAATTGGGTTTTTGTTAGATTTGAAATACCGTGAAAACAGGGTTTGATTTAATGAAAACCAATTTTGAGATGCTTGAAAAAGGTTTCAAAAATTTAAGAATTGATTTCCCTCAAAATTGCAATTCTCATGTGTTTGGCTAAATTAGGGAAAAATCACATGCAAACAATATTGAAAATCCAATCTCTAGAATCAATTTATTTTTCATTGAAATTAGATATAAATTCTCCAAACCTCATAAATAGCAATTTCAATTTAAATCCAATTTAAATTTAATTCCAATTTAAATCCAATATCTAGAATTACTTTATTTTTTTTTAGATTTAATTCTTCTTAATTTCATAAATAGAAATTTCAAATTAATTTTTGGTAATCTAGTTTAATTAATTTTAGTCAATTGATTGATCTAGTTTTAATTCCTCAAATACCAATTTTAATTCCAAATTTCATTTTACATCTTTAATTTTTGTCTTAATTTTAATTTTTAGATTTTATTTTTAATATCTTTTAATTTTTGTCATTCTAATTTGCTTATACTTTTATTTCCAATTTAAGCACAATTCCCTGTGGGATCGATATCAATTTTTAAAACTATACTACTGTGACCCGTGCACTTGCGGACACACCGTACCAGCTGCTACTATTTGCTAGTTCCTGCATATCATTAGAAATGTGAGAACTAGCACTAGTATCTAAAACTCAAGTTGTAGATGAACTATGAGTATCATTAGAATCTAAATAACAAGATATGGACATACCTTCCGAAGGCCTATCCTTCTTGTCTTTCAGAGAAGCAAGATACTCTGGGCAGTTCCTTTTTCAGTGCCCATCCTTCTGGCAGTGGAAACACTTTCCTTTGCCTCCATCAGCTTTAGTCTTTCCTTTTTGTTTAGCTATTTTCTTAGAAGGACCAGAAATCTGAGGTTTCTTTTTCTTATTGCCTTTCTTCTTATTGGACTTTCCAGCAGAAGAAGATGCAATCAAAGCAACCACTTTTCCTTTATTGCCTGGCATATTCTTTTGGGCAATAACCAACATGTTGAGTAAACCAGCTAAGGTGCATTCCTGTTGAGTCATATAGAAATTTGTCACAAAATTCCCAAAAGACTCAGGAAGGGACTGAAGAATCAAATCCGTCTGTAGTTGGAAATCCATGTTGAAGTCAAGATGTTCCAACTGCTCAATCAGCCGAATCATCTTGTGGACATGATCCCTAACATTCTATCTCTCAGACATCCTCATACGGAATAGCTGTCTGGATATCTCATACCTAGCATTCCTGCTGTGCTCACCATACAACTCTTGTAGGTAAAGGAGGATCTCACTCGCACTCTGCATGTTCTCATGTTGCTTCTGTAACTCATTACTCATGGAAGCAAGCATGTAACACTTAGCTCTCATATCATGCTCCTTCCACTTGTCCAAAGTTTCATGTTCCTCTCGTGTGGCCTCTGGAGGTAAGGGACCAGGAACATTTGAGTCTAGAACATATCTTATATGTTCAAGGTCCAGGACGAGTTTCAAATTTCTTAGCCAATCAGACAGATTAGGTCTTGTCAACCTATTGCGATCAAGTATGCTTGCAAGGATATTGGATGGTGGTGATTGTTTTGTGCTCATTATTATCAGAAAATTAATGGCAGAAAATAACCAGATTAATTAGTAAATGTATCAAGTAATTAACCAAAATGATTATGGTCTTTTAATCAAATTGGTCCTCCCACTAACTTAGCGAATCCTATACTTCCAAAGTAGAAAATGGAAATCCTAGTTGGATAGATTTCTAGTGGGTGATTGAATTCTTATAATTTTATTGATCATCCTTAGGTACATCCGTTATTGGAATTACAATAAACTATAAGTGAGCAACTCCTTACCCATCACATCTCATGTGAGGTTCAATCCTTTACCTAGCCCCTAATGCTCAAAATCTCTAGTATATCCATTATTGACCTATCTTGCATTAGTTAAGTTGATCCCATTAAGCTAGTAATTATGCAAATAATTTTAATATCCTCAGGTACATCCAATATTAGCCACCAAACCATTTACATATTTACAACATCTCATGCTTAACAATTATTCTTAAGAAAATCTCTTAAATTAATTGCATCTTATGCAACTATTTAAAATTTCTTAAAATAATTACCCCAATAGAGGGCCCATGTTATAATTACTTTAATTATAGCATTTCTAACTTAATCATTTGTTTGCAAGATTTTATGGTCATCCTAATTACTATTAAGGTCTCACTTTGCACATTATCCATTTAGCTTGCATATATCATATAATTGCATACATTCCCATACATCTCATGCATTCATGGATAAGCAGTAAATATGGTATGATTATGGACTTTTTAAGGGATTCAATTCTGAGCCACCAAGAATTGAATCAGGGCATTCCTAAGTGCATTTCATTCATTCATTTTACAAGAGTTGCTGAAGGAGTACATAATCAACACTTGATCTTGAATTCCTCCCACTGGTCCCACCAATGCTCTTGACCTCCTTGAACTTCTTGCAATCCAATATTACATGGTAATCCCTGGTATACCAAGGTGAATTTACAAGAACTTAAATAAATGAAATTACAACCCAAAAATTATTACAAACTTAATAATACATGCCCAAAAATAAATTAAAATAAATTAATTAATTTACAATCCCAAAGAAACATAAAAGAAATAAATCCAATCACATTGGTCTTTTATAGTCCATGATCATCCATCATGCATATCACTATTTAACAATTAAATAAAACATACATACTTAAATTAAATTGAATATCTCATATTCAACTTAAAAATCCAGATTTGAATATGATTCAAATAAATTTAAAAATTCAAATTTGAATCTCATTCAAACAAATTTAAAAATTCAGATTTGAATCACATTCAAACAATCTTAAAAATTCAGATTTGAATCACATTCAAACATTTCTTAAAAAATTAGATTTGAATCACATTCAAACATTTTTAAAAAAATCAGATCTGAATATTATTCAATCAACTTTAAAAATTCAGATTTGAATCACATTCAAATAACTTTTAAAATTCAGATTTGAATCACATTCAAATAATTTTTAAAATTCTGATTTGAATCAAAATTTAATTGTGTGATTAAAATTCTAATTAAACAATTTAATTAGACATAGGATGATTTTTTTAGGTCATACAACAATTGCAAAATCAAAAATCAAACCATGCACACCATGGGATACCCAAAGAGTGTGCACCAAAGATGGAAGATCAAGCATGCCGCCATACCTCTTGATCCAACCAGCAATGGATCAATCATCTCATGATCAAAACACACAAATAAATCATATAATCAACAATCTAAATGGCAAATATAGTGGCTCTAATACCAATTGTATGAATGGAAGCGTGAAAAACACAAGTTTATACCATTGAATTCAAAAAATTTTCACCTAAGGTCACATACATCATGCAAGATTAATTTTTATCTATTTGATTTCAATGATAAACAACATATTAAAACTCTTTTAATATGTTTTTTGGATCTGTATTTGTCATTTAAGATTTTAAAATTAATCAGATTAATCTCAGAACTCTAGATTAAATTAAGAATAAACACACTAACCTCTTAATGCACTACAGTGTATTTGCGCCTTTGAGTTTCGTCTTCAGGACACCAAATGTTGTCCCTCTAGCTTGTCCACACCAAGAACACCTATGGAAACCCTTGAACAGCTTCTAAAGCTTTTTTTATTATTTAGAAAATCAAGTTCTACCTTTTAAGAGATTAAGGATGTAAACAGGACACTAGAAACAATTTCTGGTATTCTTAATTCAAGAGATTGTTTGCTAATCTCTTGGATTGATTAAAGAAGAAGAAGAAGAGAAGAATGAGAGCTTTTAGGTGGCGGCACCAAAGGAGTGGCTGCTGCTTATATTATTTTTCTTTTCATAACAACACTTATATAGCTAGGTCAACACATTAAACCCTTGCCACATGTCACCCTTTGATTGGTTCTAGGTTTAATTGACCCAATCACATTGTGCCAAGTGTCAAACCTATATTTAATCTTGATTTTAATCATCTTACATGATTAAAAGACATTTGGCAAGCTTATATGTAATGCCATGTGTCACCATCTCATGGTGCCATATGTCACCCTGCGAAATGACCAAAATGTCCCTGTGTCTTAATTTTGAGTTCTCAACCCAAAATAATTATTTCTCTTCTTCTAATCAATTTATATGAAATATAAATTAATTAATTAATCTTTATTAATTAATTTCTCATTAATTAAATTTATATTTAAAAATTCATATTTAAACACTTTAAATATAAATTTAACTTATACTGTACATCCAATAACCTAGATTTGGTTTCAAGTCATGCTAGGGACTTTGTAATCTAATTGCAAACCAAACATATTTAATTAATCAATTAAACTCTTTAATTAATTAATTAAAACATATTTAATTAGATAATAACTTGTGTATGTGTGTGACTTACTAGGCTCATCACTAATTAGCAATGAGACATGATATTAACTCTTAATATCATCAGAACTCTTTCTTACCATAAATGATTTCTCTAAATCATTTTATGCACCTCATAGACCATGGTTAACACCTAATATAGCATGCCATAGTCACCCAATTAGTAATAAGGTTTACCTTAAATGAACCTATAATCATATGTTACCATGCACTAGAATCTCTCTGTTATAAAATCCCAACTCAAGCTGGAGTCATGGTTTATGTCAAACTCCATTTGCTATGAATATTATGTTCTCTTTTAATTCCAGTTCTTGATTAAAAAGATTTTCTCATCAGAAACTCTTTTCTGATTAAATCTATCTGTCCTAGCCAGGAACTTGAAACATCAAGAACAATTAAATGAACATAGGATTTTATCTCTATTTACTTAGAGGAACAGATTCCATCTTGATCAACACCTACCTCCATATATAACTAGTAGGAGCCAACACATGCCTATATACCCATACACAGTACAAGTATGAAAGCAGTATCAAACTCAAACTACCTATATTCAAGATAACTGTGCTATCTCAGGTCTAAAGATTATATGCATTGATATGATTTATTACAAAACATTGACAAGAGTAAACTCCATGTGCTTGTCATAAGTGTCACTGGTTCGGCCTACTTATCATTTATGAGTGCCTATCATGTTTGTCATATGGCATGAGACTCACCATCCCATCTTATTTTTATCTCATATAAATAACTTGGAAATAAACATGAATACAATCTTTCTAGATAAGCCATATCCTTATTATGAAGTATCCTCGATTGCGAACCTATTTATGATACTTTGTACTAGAAATACTGTCACTCATATTCTTAACAACTTAAGAATAGAATTTCTAACAAAATATCAATGGACCTTTTCTGTTACACATAAATATCTTATGTAAACGAAAAAGTGGAAATGCCTTTTATTAATAAAAATATGTATAAGATACATACTAAATGATATGCTCTAGGGCGTACTACTAACTCAAGATACATGCTAAATGATATACTCTAGGGCATACTACTAACAGTGATGCCACAATATATCACCTGGTTCAAACTGCACTTGCTTCCTCTTCTTGTTAACGATTTTGCTGTATTGTTCATTTTTGGCCTCAACAAGCTTTCTAACTTGCTTATGCATAGACTTCACCATGTTTGCCTTCTTTTCCCCATCAACATTGGCTCTTTCTTGAACAAGAATTGGCATCAAATCCATTGGTGTGATTGGATTGAAGCCATAGACTACTTTAAAAGGAGAGTGCTTAGTTTAGCTGTGCACACTTCGATTGTAGGCAAATTTAACATAGGCCAAGCATTCATCCAAACTCTTCAAATTCTTCTTGATGACAGCTCTTAGCAAGGTAGAGAGAGTTCTATTCACCACCTCCGTTTGCCCATCTGTTTGAGAATGATAGGCTGATCTAAAGATGATGCAAGTTCCAAGCTTTCTCCATAAAGTCTTCCAAAAATAGCTTAGAAACTTGGCATCATGATCTGAAACAATGCTTCTTGGAATGCCATGCAACCTAACAATTTCCTTAAAGAAAAGGTTAGTAATAAGAGAAACATCATCAGTTTTATGGCAAGGAACAGAATGAGCCATTTTAAAAAATCAGTCAACAACAACCAATATGGAATCTTTGCCCCTTTGAGTTCTGGGCAAGCCAAGCACAAAATTCATGCTCACATGTTCCCATGGGTGATTAGGAACTAGAAGAGGCATATACAGCCCTTGCGCCATCTCCTTGCTTTTAGCTTTCTTACATGCCACACATTTCTCCACTACCTTGTGCACATCTTTCATCATACTTGGCCAATAGAAATTGTAACACCCCTATGTTCGGTAGTGCATTCTACTATTCCGGTGACCAGTGTCTATCCGGATAGCTAGGATGCCTAAACTACATTTAAATGTTAGTGAGGATACATAAAATAATGAAATACAGGAAAGGAAAATACAAGAAAAATAAAGGAAAAATAATGGCAATGAAATGTAATCAAGTTAAACGAGCCGAAAACCGTAGCGATGGGTGACCACACGGGAAAGTTACGGTGTAGGCAATAGCCGACTCCAGGACTGCAGGGAACCCTCAGAATTTAGTTTCGAGACATAATGAAAGACTTATTGAAGTATAAATTTTATTAGAAATATCAAAGAAAAATTAATTAATTAGTACAAAGAAAAATGAGAAATCGAGAAAACGACAAAACTCGGTGTTACAGAAAAATTGGGAATGCAACCCGAATAGGGGCATTGTAGTCAATTGACACCCCGAGTTGCCTTTTGACCTAAGTGTCCATTAAAAATAAATAGTATTTAAATTTGGGGACCCCATTAAAAAGGAAATTAAATGTGTAATGGAATTTAGAGAAATGTGGGGATTAAATGCAATTATGAAGACTTTAAACTATAATAAGGTTAAAATAGATTAGTGGAGCACTATGGACACCTTAAAAAATTATTAAGGAACATATTAGTGGACCACTAACCATTTCATCTTCTTCTCCCACAAATCCCTCAAAGTTGCCAAACCTATTTTCCTCTCAAAACTCCATGGGACTCCATGGCCAAAGCTTAACCAAGCTCCATGCAACCATGATTTAGCCATATTTTTCACTAGGTTCCTTCACTAAACCTTACCTACACACCTTGGACAGCAATAAGGGAGCAAGAAAGATAAGTTTTGGTGAGGTTTTGAAGAAGTCCAAAAGAGGTAAGTGGTTATTTTCAATCCTTGTTTCATTAAAAGTATAACTAAGGTTGTGGGTAGTTGAATTATGGAAGAATTTTGAGGTTTGATGAATTATTGGAGTTGAGCAATTTCGGCAGCCATGAAACCCCACCATGTATAACTTATCTTTGCATGTAAATGGTTGTTTGAGATGTTGATTTAAATGTTTAATTGTATTGAAATTGAATTCCATGTGTGAAGTTTGAATGTTAAGCTTGAAAAGGGAAAATGGAAGTGGATGTGTATGTGTAAATTTTTGGCAGCCTCATGATGAAGATTAAAGTGTTTAAATTCATGAAATATTGTTGAAATATTGTACAAAAAATGGCAGCATATATGTGTGTGGATAATAGTGATAAGGCAGGCAAATTGTTAATGGAAGTATGTGTGATAATTAGAAGTATTTATGTGTATATATTGTTGGGATTGAAGTTTGTGAATTGTGACTACATTTGGTGTATTTTGAAGTGGTTATATTCTATCCAAGTTGACCTATAATGTAGAGAATTGAATGGTTTTGGTTAGTGCCAAATGCAAAATGGTATGAGGAGTGAAAATGTAATTGGCAAACATGTGTTTGGTTTGGTGTTTGAAAAGCATGTAGAGGGCAGTGTACAAATGGACCTATAACCCTAAGTGTGTGGCTCCAATTGGTATGAGGTCAATTGGAGGTGAAACTAGGCACAAAATGTGCCAACTTTCATGAAGAAAGCCTACCAGAATTCTGTCTAGAAAATGACTTGAAAAATGACCAAATCCTTATTAGTGACTTGAAAGCCTGAAAATTTACCATTTGGGCAGCAGTTAGTGTTTTGGCCATAACTCACTCAAAACAGGTCCAAATGACCTGAAATTTTTACCATGAATAGATTAGACCTAGAGCTACAACTCTTATGAAGATACCAAAACCCAGAAATGACCATAAGCAAGTCAAATAGCTTACAAAATTTCGGGTATAAAAACTGCTAGAACCAAAAATGACCTAAAAATGACCTAAAGTTACCATTTTAGTGTAATCTGTTCAGTTTTGGTAAATTGACCATATCTTGGCCTATACAACTCAAAATGACCTGAAATTTTGTCTCATGTGCAATAAGACATAGATCTACAATTTTTCTTCTTTGACCAGAAGCTAAAAACCAATAGAAATAGGACTTTAAGCTAGACCAATCTAGCACACAAAAATTGAGAACTTGATAATTACATACAATGATGCTTGAAATAATTTGGCAATGAATGCCAACTTGTAAAAATGGTAAGTTGCACTATATTGGTAGCATATTGAAATGCAAAATGTGACATATTAGTAACATTAAACCTAATTCACCTAGAGTGCATCGAGGGTCAACATTATAGGTTGACTAAGGAAAATAATAGAATTCAATAAATTAATTATTAAGCCTTATTATTAGAGACAATTTAAATGAGTATTGAAACACTTCAAAATGTGTGTTTCAGCTACCAAAGACTCAGGGAAGGGGAAGGAAATACTGAGTCAGGGCCAACAGGCATTTATCAGAGGTTTGTGCACAACAGTTATTTCTTTTGAATTTTCAATTGAAATGAATTATGACAATTTATCTGTTATTGTTTAAATTGTGAAAATTGGTTTGAATGATAGTTGATGGATATTTATTTCTTGAAAAACATTGTAAATGGTTTGAAACCACAACTATCATTTATATTGATTGAATTCCTCGCTAGCTTGTCTAGTGGGACGAATTGACTTTGAATTCCCTCTCTGGCTGAAGTGTTGAGGTGTGTGCCTGTTGAGGATGAATAGGATGAGTACTCATTTATTTACTAGCTAGCTATGTTATTCCTCACTAGCCATTGGCTTTTGGGATGAATTGGACTATGGAATCATGATTAAGCTGTGTGTATGATTTATTGACATTTATTGTGATATTGTGAAATGGAGTTTAAATTCTTTATGACATTCTTTGTCTTTTAAATTTAACTATGATTTTAAGTATCCACAGTTCATATGATTTATGGTTTATGGCATTAAATTGTATTTTCTTAATGTTGTGCACCACTAAGACATTGGCTCAGCGATACCTTTTTCATTGCTGTCGCAGGTAGACAGACGAACAGAGCAGCAGAGTAGGCTGCTTGTACCACATTTTGAGATTTCGCAAGGTATATCGAGTATACCATATTTTATAGTTTTTGTTGTAATATATGTGCACTGTATGTATATATTGTACTTGGTCTTGAGCAGTTGTAAACTAAAATTGTAAATTATTTTGGCCTGTAAAAATATTATGATATATTTATCTTATCTCAGCTTTTGGAAACACTAGAAAATTGATTGTTGAACTGAGTTGATAAATGTTGAGAAATTTATTGTGTTGAACTGTTATTAGAGTTTGGGGATTGAACAAACTTATTAGAAGTGCTTTTTACAGATTTTTGAAGAACTATTTTATTCAAAATACATATAGCACTCTGCCAAAATTTTTACAGAAATTATTAATACTTAAAATGTGTTATTTGGTTTCACTTCAGTAAAAAAAAAAAATTTAACACCTGTCAAAAGTGCTCGCCACTGTAAAAAGAAATAAGAAAAGGTTTAAAATCTATTGTAGTGTATTTAATGGGTTATCAATAGGCGAAGTTTGGTAATTCATTAGGTATACTACGGGATCATGTTATGCCCTACAGAGGGGTAGGGTGTGATAGAAATGCTCCTTAAGGCTTCCAAAGTCTTCTTTTCATCGAAATGTCTAGCAAGACCCCCTCCATGTGCCTCCCTTACCAATAATTCTCTGATAGAACAGTTGGGAATACACAAATTTCCCATTTTAAAGAGATAGCCATCATGTTGGTAGAATCCCTAAAAGGCTTTCTCTTTGTAAGAATCATAGATAGAAGAAAAGTCCCTATCTGACTTATATTGCTCAATCATCAATTCAAATCCCAACAGCATAGTATTTAGCAAAGAGATTAAGGCATACCTCCTGGATAATGCATCAGCCACAATGTTGGAGTGTCCCTTCTTATACTTGATCACATATGGGAATGATTCAAGAAACTACTCCCATTTGGCATGTCGCTTGTTCAGCTTACTTTGTCCTTTTAGGTGCTTCAAGACTCATGGTCTATGTGGATAATAAACTCTCTTAGTAAGAGGTAGTGTTGCTAAGTCTTCAAGGCATGAACAAGAGTGTAGAACTCTTTATCATAGGTTGAGTATTTCAAACTAGCTCCATTCAACTTTTCACTGAAATAAGCAATGGGACATCCTTCTTGCATTAAAACAGCCCCGATTCCCACTCCGAAAGCATCACATTCTACCTCAAAGGTCTTCGAAAAATTCGATAATGCAAGTATTGAAGTAGAGATTAGTTTTCTTTGATGGGTTCAAAGCTCTTTTGGGTAGCTTCACTGCAATTAAATTTCCCTTCCTTCTTTAAGCATTCTGTTGTGGGGGCTATGATGGTGCTAAAATTCTTTATAAACCTCCTGTAGAAAGAGGCTAGGCCATGAAAGTTCTCACCTCCGAGATTGTAGTTGGTACTGGCCATTCTTGTATTGCTTGCACCTTCTCTTTGTCCACCTCCACGCCATGTTTGGATACCACAAAGCTAAGGAATGTGACTTGATCGTGGAAAAAAGTACACTTCTTGATGTTCGCATATAACTTTTCTTGGCGTAGAACTTCAAAAATAGCCCTTAGATGCTTGAGATGATCTTCAAAACTCCTGCTATAAATCAGAATATCATCAAAATAAATAACCATAAATTTGCCAATGAAGTGGTAAAGTACATGGCTCATGAGTCTCATAAAAGTGCTAGGGGCATTAGAAAGGCCAAAAGGCATGACCATCCACTCATACAACCCAAACTTTGTTTTAAAGGCTATTTTCCATTCATCCCCCTCCTTCATTCGAATCTGATGGTAACCACTTTTCAGATCAACTTTTGAAAAGATAACAGCACCATGTAACTCATCAAGCATGTCATCAAGTCTAGGGATGGGATAGCGATACTTTACAGTGATTTTGTTGATGGCCCTACTATCAACACACATGCGCATGGAACCATCCTTTTTGGGTACCAACAAAGCTGGAACAGAGCATGGGGTCATGGACTCATGAACATAGCCCTTTTTCAATAGCTCCATGACTTGCTTAAGCAACTCCTTAACCTCTTTTGGATTGCTTCTATAGGCTGGTCTATTTGGTAATGTCGCTCCAAGAATTAAATCAATCTGATGTTCAATGCCACGAAGGGGAGGTAGTCCCTCTGGCAATTCTTTAGGAAAAATATCTTCAAGTTCTTCTAATAGTTTGGCCACCATGGGAGAAACTGCAATGTGGTTAGATTCTAGCAATTCTTTAATAATAAGAAAAAAAACAAAATTGTGGTTAGTGATAGCCTTCAAAACGTCCCCCTTGTTGAGGAACAAACTCTCCTTCTTTTGTTTGTTACTAATCAGCTGCTCTTAATATATTTGTTGGGGACTAAGAGGGGCTAATACAATTCTTTTTCCATCCTTCATAAAAGAATAAGTGTTTTTAAAACCATCATGCATAGCCCTTATATCAAATTGCCATGGCCTCCCTAACAACAAATGGCTAGCATTCATGGGCACAATGTCACACACAACTTCATCTTTATACTTACTTATGGAGAAAGGAACAACTACTTGCTTAGTCACCTTAACATCACCATCATCATTCAGCCATTGCAATTTATAAGGATGAGGATGCACTAAGGTGGGCAGATTAAGTTTCTCAACCAAGGTAGTAGAAGCAACATTAGTATAGCTACCACCATCAATAATGACATTACATACCTTGTTAAGAATAGTGCATCTGGTATGGAAGATGTTATCTCTTTGCTCTTCCTCTTTTGTTGCATGTGCACTTAAGGTTCTTCTGACCACTAATATCTCCCCAACATCAGTATACTCTACTTCTTCATCACCATATGCTTCATGATTCTCTTCCTCTTCGCAAGTCTCATCTTCACTCTCTAACTCCCATTGGGCTTCCCTCAACACCATTACTCTCTTGTTGGGACATTTTGAAGCAATGTGTCCATGGCCAAGGCACTTGAAGCATTTTATGTCTCTACTTCTTTTGGGAGGAGTTGGATCTACTTCCTTCTCCTTGCCCTTACTTACACCAACTGGTGCTTTGGCAGAGCTTTCCCCTTTATCATGCTTTTTTATGCCACCTTTATCACTAGTAAGTGGGGTGCTAGTGTTAAAAGGTTTTGTGAATGTTTTGGTAGTAGTGCTCTTGTATCCACCTTTCATTTTTTGCCTTTCAACCTTAATGGCAAGTTATAACATCCTGCAAAAACACATATGGTTGCAATTCAACAGTATTAGCAATTTCATAATTCAAACCACCAAGAAAATGGGCAATGGTTTGTTCTTATGGTTTTTTCACATCAAAGCTCAACATCAGCATCTCAAATTCTTTAACATAGTCTTCCACACACATTCCACCTTAGCTTAAACTTTGGAGTTTGATATACAATTCTTGTTTATAATATTTAGGTACAAATCGCTTCTCCATGATTCTTTTCATCTCAGGCCAAGTTTGTACATCATCAAGCCCATCCCTACGTCTTTGAGCCTTATGTTCTCCCACCATAAGTTTGCATAATCAATAAACTCAATGGCAGCAAGTTTGCACTTCTTTGCTCCACTGTATACCTGATACTCAAATATTTTATCAACTCTTTGTACCCATTCTAGGTACTCTTCAGGTGAGCTAGTACCTTGAAAGGTTGGAATCTTCATCTTGATGTTGTCTCTTTGGCTATGTGGACGCTTAGGCAGGTGCTGATCATAAGCACCTTTTTCAACTCCAGGTTCTTCATTATCATCACCACGCCCTTACTACCTAGGACCATTGTGCTCTCTTTGTGGCTGGAGTGCAACTAGTCTTGCCAAAGCTTGTGTGATCTAAGCAATTTGCTTGTGCATTGCATTTTGCTGTATTTCAAGTCTTAGCATATGTGTTTGATCCAATATGAGACCTTTTGGAACTGGTGGAGGCACCTCTCCTTCATCAGACATGTTGCTATCACAATCAAACTCAATAAGTGTTTCACTCAGTTAAAGGATAGGTTGGTTCACTCTCTCATGTGTTTGCCCTCCAAAGGCTTCAAAGTGCTACTTAACTAAGGCTCTGATACCAAACAGATGTTCCTAGTGAAAGAGAAAATGAAATTGATTAGTTATAAAAAGAATAAGTAATTCTTCTGAAATGAATCGAGGAACAAGAATAAGCAAAAATTAAGCAATATAACACCAAAATCAACTTAAGGATTTCTTTTTGGTATTTTATGATTTAAGATGCAACGGTAATGAAAGAAAAAAATAAGAAGATAACTATGGAACGTAAAACTTGATAAGAGTAATCTCGCCACAAAGATTACAATCCCAATGAAGACGCCACACAAGGAACTCTTGTGATAAGTCAAGACTTTGCCACAAACAAATAATGTTTGATAAGAAAGAAGAAACAGCACTTGCTATTGATTAAAATTCAGAATGCTTTGAGCTTACAATAGTTAGCCTTTATATAGGCTAATTACAATTACTATAAAGGAAAATAGCAAGGTTACTAAATAAGAAGTTTAAATAGTCTTGAAAATAGGAAATAATATCAAATTTTTGAGAAAAAATACTTCAAAAATCTGCTCATAGAGTGATACATGAATTTGAGGAGATTTGGTGACTTTTCAACCTTATTTCCTTCCTTAATTAAAAGATATTTCAATCTCTTTTTGATTTCTTTGACTTGATCAATTCCAAAAAGCAAATATGGGCCTTTTATACACATATGGGCTTGTTTTCTTCATAATCAGTCTATTATCTTTATTTTAACTTAAGCCCAAATATTTTAGTTTACACCCATCTCACATGCCCCATGGACTTGCCAAGTCCAGTCCAACTTCTTTAATTCTGAATGCAAGCAAGCAAACTAATGAGCTTGCTTTTGGATCTAATCAGTCGGCCCTCGTATGTCATGTCATCATGTGGCACATCAAAATCATTGAAGTACATGTGGACGACATGATTATCAAATTCAAAAGGTTGGAGGACCATGCTAACGATATAACTGAAGCGTTTGATGTACTAGACAAATCTGGGATGAAGCTAAACCTAGACAAATGCACCTTTGGGGTGAAAACAAGAAATTCCTGTGGTTTATGATTTATAAGAGCAGTATCAAAGCAAATCCTGAGAAAACTTGAGCAATAATGGAAATGCAACCACCAACCAACGTGAAGGAGGTACAATGGCTTAATGGACAAATCACAGTGCTAGGGAGATTCGTAAGCTATTCTGCTAGGAAGTTCTTGCCATTCTTTTGAGCGTTAAAGGCAAGAAACAACTTCAAGTAGGGAGAGGAATCCTAGGTAGCATTTAAAAATTTAAAAGAATTTTTATCTTCCCCACTATTGCTTGACTCACTGAAACCAGGTATTATTTTTGTATCTTACAATGATTAAGGAGACCATAAGCTCAGTGTTTGTAAGAAAAAAGGTCGGCGAGTAATGACCTATATACTACACAAGCCAAGTGCTGAAGGGTTCTGAGCTCAACTACCTGATCTTGGAAAATTTGGCTTTTGCGGTCTTATCGTTAACAACAAAGAAAGCCATACTTTGAAGCTCACATGATTGAAGTCTTCGAATGGTTCTTCATTATCCATAAGAATCTAGATGTTTGGCAGTATGGTCAGTGATACTTGGCACTTATGACATTCACTATTTTCAATGGACGACACTTAAGGCACAAGTCCTCATAGATTTCATGGCTGAGCTAATGCCAGTACCAAAAGCTAAATAAAAAGTAGAGAAAGACCAATGGAATGTCTAGGTAAATGGACTATCAAGCTCGATCGGTGCAGGCATAAAAGTAATTATCGAAGGCCCTTACAAAGTAAAGCTGAAGTATACTGTGAAGTTACTTTCTAAGCAATAAATAATGTAGCTGAATATGAAGAGATCTTGATGGCCTTGTGCATCATTAAAGAGGAAAGAGCAAAGAAAACTAACATTTACTATGACTTACAGTTGGTTGTTAACCAATTGCAGGGGAATTACTAAGTTAAAGACCTGAACATAGCCAAATATGAGTTATGGATCCAAAGCTTACTGGTGTAAATCTGGGCCGATGATGGAGAAGCAAACATTCTCTAAGTACCAAGAGGGGAGAACCAAGAAGCAAACTCCCTAACAAAAATAGCAACAGTGGGTGAACAACACTTTGCACGGCCCATCCCATATGAGGAGATAGTAATACCAATAGTGAACAAGGTGGAGGCACTACTAATCAACATCAAAGACACCTAGATGACACCAATCTTTTATTACCTCGACCAAGGCAGATTGCTTATGATAAACTAGAGGCTAAAAAGATAGTTTAGAAATTTGTGAAGTACAGCGTAATCGATGGCTAACTGTATAGGAGATCCTACCTTCAACCATGGCTTAAATGCATCAGTAGAGAGGTTGGTTTATTGGTTCTTCTCAAAATCCATGAAGGCTTACGAGGTAGCCATGAAGGGGCAAGGATGATCACCAAGAAGGATTCAAGTAAGGTTTCTTCTAGCCTACTGGAGTTTAGGATGCCAAGGATCTAGTTTAGAAGTGTAGAAAATGCCAAAAGCAATGCAAAGTCCCTCGACTCCCAACACTCTCAGCCATCAATAGCCCATGGCCATTCTACCAATGGGGCATAGACATCCTCAGGCCTTTCCCAATGGCATCAGTCTCTGGAGGTATGCTATCATCACCATAGATCACTTCATAAAGTGGCCAGAATTTGAGGCATCACAGTACTTGATAGTTGACTGAGTGATCACTTTTGTCAGACAGAATATATTTTTCAGGTTTGGAGTCCCCAAAGTCATCATAATAAACAATGGTACTTAGTTTACCAGCAATAAATTCAGAGAGTTTTGTATGAAGTAGGGTATTGATCTTTACTTTGCCTCAATCTATCAGCTGCAAACAAATGGAATGATTGAATTCACAAACTAGACAATACTTTAAGGATTGAAGAGGTGGCTAGGCAATGCTAAAGGAGCCTAACTCGACCATTTGCCGAGTATCCTATGGGCTTATTGAATTACAGCAAGGTCAGTCATAGGCCAAACTCCTTTTTCGCTTGCTTATGGGTTGAAAGAAGTAATCCCTATAGAGAGCACCCTAAGGAAGCTTCATAAAAGGAAGACCTGCATTTCAATCTTGACATAGTAGAAGAGCTGAAGGATATCACTTTTGTTCAGATGGCACAGTATAGATAGAAGATGATCAACATGTATAACAAAAAAGTCAAAGGCTTAGCTTTCATGGTCAAAGACTTAATTTTTAAGAGAGGTGATGTCATAGGCTATATAGCTAAAGTTGGGAAGTTAGGATGTAACTGGGTCAAACCTTTTGTCATTTTAAAGGTTAGCCATCCAGTGTCTTACAAATTAGCTAAGACAAACGACTGAGTCTTGCCTTGAGCATGGAATATTTGTAATCTTCACAAGTACTATCAATAAAGAGGAATTATTCGAAAAGACCATTTATCTAAATCTAAGGTGCTTAGCCCATCCACGGTGATAGTTCTTCAGGCTAACATAATCTAAGTGTCCTTGGCTATGTCCTTAACAAAGAAGAACCTATCCTTCCATTTTTTAAGAAATAACAGAATAACCATATTCCTATATGAGCATTGAAATGCCAATACTCCTTGAAGTCTCATGTGTTCAGCCGAAAGAAGGCAGAGAAGACCCAGGGCAAAGCATGTAGTCTTTTCCTTCAGCACAGTGCTTGGAATGCTGATAACAACCTCCATAAATTTTGATGCATCTAGGATATGGACAAATGATAATATCAAAGGATTTCGATGTCCAGAGGATCGAGTGGCAGCCGTATACTAGACTTTAACTACTCTTCATGCACAACCACCTTGAGTTAGTGAAGAAAAGTGCTGTTAGCCCAGCCTTTTTGTCCGGCGAGCAAAACATGGAACCTTTCTTTATCTACTCCATATGACTTGGCGAGATCTAGTAGATCCCATCCACTGAGGACGAAGAAGGTTTAACTCACCCCCAAGGGCATGTTTGACCCAGAGATACTCGCCCCCACTTTTCGAGCAAAAGCAATTCTAGGCAACAGATGGGACAGCCTGGTAATCTCAAGACCACCTTCCACATCTTGGTCTTGGTGGTTGGAACTCAAAAAAGGCTCTTGAGTGCCCGAATCTTCACTAAAAACCACCATTGACAACTAGGAAGTAGCGCTCAAACCCCTCTCTTCACTCATTTTTGAAGATTTCGAAAGAAAATGCAAGAAAAAGTGAAAGAAACTTGAAGTTACCTTAGAAAAAGGTTCATTGGAGGAAGCTTGTTGGAGATTTCAAAGGACAAAATGATATCTAAGTGCGAATGTAGCAATAGAAAGTGAAAGTAAAAATTGAGATAAGAAGTGGCTTGTATAGAGAGGAGACAATGCATTTAATGCAGGATTATGAAAATCAAATCATTTTAATAGTTGCCAAAATGCCCTTTTGTGTTTTCGAGGAAGTATTAATGATAGTTGTCCTTATAGAAGTGACATGGCATGAAAGGTGAGCCCAACACCTGTTCGTGAATCACGGTATATTCATTGCCAAGATCTCGCATGACCAGGATGCTCTTGTAACACCCCTAAGTTCGGTAGTGCGTTCTACTGTTCCGGTGACCAGTGTTGTCCGGATAGCTAGGATGCCTAGAACTACACTTCAATATGAGTGAGGAGACATAAAATAATGAAATACAAGAAAAGAAAATACAAGAAAAACAAAGAAAAAATAATAGCAAAGAAATGTAACCAAGTTAAGCGAGCCGAGAACCCTAGCGATGGGCGACCGCACCGGGAAGTCACAGCGTGGACTGTTGACTAGCCCTGGACTGCGGGGAACCTGGAAAACATTTTTAGGACTTAAATAGACCCTTATTGAAGAATAAATCTCATTAGAAAGATCAAAGAAAAATTAAATAATTATTACAAAGAAAAGTGAGAAATCGAAAAACAGACAAAACCCGGTGTTACCGAAAAATCAGAAATGCAACCCGAACAGGGGCATTATGGTCATTTGACATCCCGAATTGTCTTTTGACCTAAATGTCCATTAAAAATAAATAATATTACACTTAGAAAATGAAATGAAAAATTAATTTGGGGGTACCTAATACAAATAGCCAAAAGTGGAGTGAAAAAGGTGTAAATAACACATTTAACTTATTATATGATTTAATAAGTGTGAGTGGGCCACTAAAGGAATAAACTAAGTTAAATGGGGCATGTGTACACCAAATATGCAATCTGCAAATTCATTTCTTCAAAGTTCCTCAACCATGCCGATTTGAGAAGAAAGAAGAACTCCATTGCCGTTTCACTTGGAGCTTGATCCATCCCTCCATTTCATCTCCAATCACTTAGATTGCTTCATTAAAGATTGTCTACACATCATAAGGAAGAGCTTGATACCAAAATCAAGAAGTTTAATCAAGGTTTAGCAAGTTCCAACTATAGGTAAGTTTACATCTTTGAATATTGCTTTGTTAAACTTTGTGTACATGTTATGGGTGTTGGATTTGTGAAGAAAATTTTCAAGTTTGAGGAGTTATTGATATGTCCATTTTGGACAGCCATGGAGTTATGTATTTAATGATTTATTATTACATATATTTGATGTAAATTCATGTTGAGTAGAGGGATTTAATATCCTAGTAAGTTATTTCCATGAAAATGTGGTGATTGTGCACTTAAATTGGAGATTGACGAATTGTGGGACACTTTGGCATTGTAGAACATTTCGGCAGCCTTGGGACACTTTGATAAATGTATGAGTTCATGAAGGTATTGGCAGAATATTGACATTGAGGATTGATGGATATGTATATAGATTGGTTGTGTAAAGTGTATGTAAGAATGAGTAATGTTTAGGTGTATATGTGATTGTACTTAGACTTTGTAAATTTGAGTTTTAATTGGTGTATTGAGGATAATTGTAATCTACCCAAAGTGACTTTAAAGTGAAGAGGTATGTAGTTTTGGTAATGTACCAAAACAGAATTGGTAAGGGAAGTGGACATATAGCAATTAAATGTGTAATGGATACATGTATAAGTAAGGTAATTAAGGGAAGTATGCATTTTAGCCTATAACTTTAAATGTGTAACCTCAATTGGTATGAGACCAATTGGAGGTGAAACTAGGCACAAAATGTGCCAACTTTCATTAAGAAAGCATACCAAAATTCTACTTGCAAAGTGACATGAAAAATGACCAATTCGGATTAAGTGCAAGTGAAACCTGAAAACTGACCAATTGGGCAGCAGTTAGTGTATAGGCCATAACTCACTCAAAACAGGTCCAATTGACCTGAAATTTTAACCATGAATAGTTAAGATCCATACCTACAAGTCTTATGAAGACACCAAAGCTCAGAAATGACCATAAGCAAGTCAAACAGCTTTCACAAGTTCAGGTCCAAAAACTGGCCGAACCAAAGTTGACCAAATTGACCGAAAATTGACCTAATTTGATGCCATTTGACCAGCAATAGTATAATGACCATAACTTGGTCTACTTAACTCAGAATGATCTAAAATTTTGCCCCGCATTCCATAAGACATAGATCTACAAGTTTGTAGTTTTAACCGAAACTCGAAAACCGAGGGAACTAGGTCGTCCGGCTAGGTCAAACTAGTATCCTAGAATCCAGCAAGTTGCATTAAAATGCACTAAACAAGGAAATGAGTTTGGTAAAACGTACCAACCCTAAAACCCTATCGAATGTGACATATTAGTAACGTTAAAACCTAATTTACCTAGAACGCATCGAGGGTCGGTATGTTAGGTGATTAAGCAAATAATAGCTTTCAGTGAATTATTTGTCAAACATTATCGATAGAGACAGTTTAATTTAGTACTGAAACACTTCAAATTGTGTTTCTCAGTTAGCAAAGACTCAGGAAAAGGGAAGGAAACGCTGAGTCAAGACCAAGAGGCAGTTATCAGAGGTTTGTGCACAACTAGTTTTTAACCGATTTTGTTTTGAATATTTCATATGATTAAATGACATATTTTCTTATGTATTATGTTTAACAAGCATTAGATTTAATTCAATGATTATTGAAAATTGTTATAGTATGTATGAATTTAGTTTTGTGAAATGGTATTTCCACAAGTATTAAGCATTGTTATGGATTGAATAAATTATGTTTTGGAAAATTGTGATAGAACATGTTTTGAATTGTGAAGGTAATTTTCATGGAAAAATGCAAATTTATGATTTGAATTATGATGAGCATAAAAATTATTGGATATTGGAATTGAATTTGAATCGAATTATATTGTGATTTATGCTCACTAAAAGGATTGTGATATTGTTTTATATCTCACTATAGATGCTTGACTAGGTTATTACCCGTCTCTCTCATTTGTTGAGAAGACAATGGAATTAGTTGTGTTTTGATTACCATGGTACGTGCACAGGCTTAGATTTTCCTCTGATTTGAGGTTAGATCTAAGTTTATTTTATCGTTATGGCCCTTGCGGAAGATTCATTATTGTGATGGTACTGTGCACGATGATTCGACCTCCCCGACCATAGGGAGTTAGAATCTGATTCGACCTCCCCGACCATAGGGAGTTAGAATCACATCGAAGATGGCCCTATCGGATTAGTCTTGCATAGTTAGTGAGATAAAGAATGATTTGTGAGATCTGACATGGTTTTTGAGCTCTGACATGGTTTTGAGATACAACATGGTTTTGAGATAAAGATTGATTTTTGAGATACATAATAATTTTTTAGATACAGAATGGCTTTTGAATGGTAAAGAATTGTGATTTCAATTATGGTTTATGTATAATTGATTCTGTTGGAATTACTTAAATGGTTAGTCATGATTTGATAAATTGAATTTTGTGATCAAAGTCATTTATACAAATGATTTACATTATTGGCAATGAATATTTTGAGTTTTGGAATTTGATGAGTATTCAGATTTCCAAATTATTTACTGTAAATTTTGTCAATGTATATTGTACTATGTTTTAAATTATAGTTGTGTACCACTGAGTTCACCACTCAGCGATAGCTTTGTATGCTATCGCAGGTAAGAAGAGCATAGAGCAGTGAGTAAATTTCTTTGAAGACACTTTCAGACCAGCTCCAGGTATATTATAGGTATACCCATGTACATAGGTCTGATGTATGCATGTAATAATATGTATGTAAATTATTTGAGCAGTTGTAAATTAAAATTGTACATTGAAGTTGTAAAGTGAATTATGAGTTATTTTGACTTGTAAAATTTGAATTATATTTCTTTTATCTCATCCTTTGAAAATACTGAAAAATTGTTGTGGATTGAGTTGAGAAAAATATTGTGTTGAATTTTGTTAGAGTTGAGATTTGGAAAAATATTGAAGTGCTTTTTACAGGTTTTCTGAAGAACTGTTTTATCCAAAATACAGATGGCACTCTGCCAAAATTTTTACAGAAATTCGAAATAAGTCAAATGTGTTAGTTCTATCACTTCAGTTCACAAAAGTTTTTAACACCTGTAAATAGTGCTCACCACTGTGAAAGAAGTAAGAAAAGTTTTTAAAATCCCTTGTAGTGTATTTAATGGGTTATCAGTAGACGGAGTTTTCATTAGGTATACTACGGGATCATGTCATGCCTTACAGAGGGGTAGGGTGTGACAGCTCTGCTAGAGGTAATTGAACACATAGTAAGGCACGAACCTAAAGATTCATAGTGATCGGAGGGGGGGACTAATGATATTACTTGGCCAAAATCAAGTCAAATAGTCAGCGCTCTGATGAAGAAATTGAATTGGTAGTCAAAATGTCAGCGCTTAGCCTAAGAGTCACACTGAGTGAAATCTGACGTGGCAGTTAAAATGTTAGCGCTCGATCTAAGAGTCAGATCGAGTGAAATACTACAGGGCAACCTGAACTAAGCATAAGAGCAGTTGCACATTTTAGATGGAGCAGAAGATCACTCGACCAACTCAGATTGAGCAGAAAAAGAGTTAAAGGGAAAGCCATGGCAATGCTCACCCAACAAGCTGAGCATTAACCCTTTTAAGCTATAGCAGCTCCAATCAATGGTAAGGCTAAATTTTCAAGAAAGAATCTCAGGATATTCACCCAATATCCGAGATTTATGCAGCTCATGAAGGTAACTATGATAGCTATCTAGTTTTTCTCTAGAAATATGAGAAACAGCCATTAAACAAGTATGCTTGCTCTACCAAAATCATTACTCAAGCTCTCTTTACTTGGTTTTTATTCTTTCAAATACACATTTAACTTGAGCGTCGAAGTGACCGACCTCACCATTTCTCTATTTTACAGGCTTACTGGAAGCTTACGTGGTTTATTGACTATTCTTCAAAAGCTCACAGCAGCATCACATAGCCCTTTTTATCAAAAAGTTAACTTTAAACTCTAATTTAAAAAATATGTAAAATTATATGGCACTTTTTTTTATATAATTTGCGCTAATTTTTATTAATAATAAATTAAAGTGGAGTAATAAGAAACTTGGGATTATAATAGCAGCCCAGTAATTTGTTATTTTTGCCTCGACTTGCCAACGGATTGATTGAACGAGTTTTTTATGTTTCGAATAATGGAACGTAAGCTTAATTCCTTCCTTGCGGCTGCCATAAAAAAATAGGCCTAACTGTTAAGAAAAAAAAATAAATGAAACTTTTACGCGAATTTTTAATATATATACAAATTTAGTCCAATTTTAAATTTTTATATTAATTATAACCAAAATTTAAAATTTAGAAATTTTAGATATTGATATAACAACCGATTAACATATTGCAATATATTTTAATAGTGGGATCACACAATTAATCATGGGTATACCTATGGTTAAACAAAGTTGAACGGCTGCGTTTTGGATATTACCATGATTAACCGTTGCTCTCTGAAGTTAACTGGCGAAGGGAGAATTATAGAATGACGGTAATACATCAATTCACAGCTCATAAATAACCTATTTGGCAAAGAAGAAGATGCGTGGGCAAATCAAAACGCAGTCATTCTACAATTAGTTTAATATTGTAACTAAATAACATAAAACATTTTTAAGAAAAATACTTTTTATAAAATTTATTTTTCATATATAAGTTATTTTTCACTGAAACACACATAGTCTAAATTGAGACTCATAATCTTGATTTTAGAAATTAGATTAAAGTAGCATTTGGTTAAACAAACAACGCAAATTTGACTTATGACCAGAAATTATTTATTCATTTATTTGGATATATTACAATATCTTTTATATCTGTTTAACGGTTTATTAGAAGACTAATTCATTCGGAGTTTGTGACTTTTCCTTTCAATAATGCATTTTTTAAGGATCAAACTTGAATTCTCTACAATTTTTTAACTTCAAAGCATAATTTTACTTCTTTTCTTCCCTGTAAATGAAAAAAAAAATAGAAGGAAAGAAAAGGATTTGTCATCACTGAAATCACTCACCATTTTACTTGACATGAAGTGTCAGAGTCCATTCAAATTGGTGGACAATCAACAATTGGCATCATTAAAAAGCAACATAAATCAAGGTAGAATGAATATTGCTTTTATTGTAATTATCATCAGGCCAGCAAAGACCATTTATAAATTATGGCCTTATTAGCCAACCCATCTTCTTCTTTTAAATAATATTTGATTTTCTAATTCCAAAATTTAAATTTTCCACATTGCTTCTATGTCATAAACCACTATCCAAAGAGACAAAAGTAGATTCATCGGTTTCATCATCAAAAAGAACTTCCAAGAAAGAGATGTGTTTATGCAAATTCCACCTTCTATATATATAAAGTGATAGAAAGAAGCACACAGACACATAAACCACAAAAATCACTGTTAAGTAAGCACATCAAGTGTTTTATTTGCAAGAGATCACCAACAAATGGCTCTTGACAAGACTCTTTTAGCTATTAACACCATCACTATTGCCTGCTCTCTTCTGTTGGCCGTAGCTGTAGAAGCACAAGTGGAAACTCCTGGCCTGAAACCAGCACCTGCCCCTGCTCCTAATGCCAGTTCCCTTTCTTATTTCCCAGCCAAGCTCATGGGACTTGTGGGTTTTGCTGTATCTTTCTTTGTGCTTAAATTGGTGGCTTGAGCCTTCCTTTAAATTTCATTTCCCTCTTGTCTTGTGTGGTTTCTGTCCTACTTTTACAGTATGTTGTTATCATGATACACAATCATGAGTTCTTTACTTTCTTTTTGATGCTATTATTATTGTCTTTAGCGTAATTTTTTTTTTTATATTACTTCGCTAATATAATTTGACTTAGTGTTTGGTGTATTGTATTATTCATGCTAGTAATATTGTTCTGGTAATTAAATGGTGTTTTGTTACGTTTTAATATATAATTAAACATATTAATTAATTAACTAGAGGAAAACCATTTGTTCTGCAATGGAATATTATCATTCATGTAAACTCTTGGTAAGTATGCAAAATTGGAATCGGTTTCGTTAAATTATTTAGACAATATTCCTCGAATTTGACAATTTTGACGAAACTGGAAAATTTGTATATGATCCTAATTTAGGGTGATGATTTTGGCAATTGGAGCAATTTTTGAAAATCTAATTATTTATTGTATGCTTAATATTAAAAAGATCTGGTCTTTAATGGAGATGAGATTAGGTATGATCAAGGTAAAGCAGTCATTGTGGCTTATGCTAAAGAGTGTGTCAATGCTGCTAGTACCTTGGTAGCATGAATTCGAAGAGGATGCAAAAGGATTGGTGTTGGTTAGGCTGGGACCTTCCAACCTTAGTACGGATGGTTCCTATATCGCGTCGAATGGGCTTGCTTCAGCAGGGGATTATCCGTAATCACAATGGGACTAGGTGTGGTGGTTGTGTTGTGAACCTTGGTTCTTGCTCAGTCATTATGGCGGAACTTTGGGGGTGTGTTCTTTGGCCTTGAGTTAGCCTGGATTAAGGGTTCCGTCGTGTGCGAGTGGAAGTGGACAAAAAGAATGTTATTTCTGTGTTGGATAGCAATCAGTTTCCTTGTGCTCTTACTCATATGGTGAACAGTATCAAGAATATTCTTGCTCGGGATTGGATTGTGGTGGTGAGACATGTCTACGGCGGATGTAACAACCGTGCCAATTAGCTCGCTCATTTTGAGAGTTCTTTACTAGTGGGCCTCCATTTGTTGGATCAGCCTCCTAATGGCATGAGTAGCACTCTCCAATATGTTTGTGGTGTGTCCTTTCCTAGGCTCTCTGCATTATATAATTTTGTTTTAATTTGTTTCTTCCTTTTTTTTGCCAAAAAAAAAAAAGTTAAAACAACAAAATTTACTTGTCTAAAGTTATATTTATCTTTTTTTTATGATATCCAAGTTAATTAATTTTTAATTTTTTAAACTAAATTAGTCAATAAATTCTCACTTAAATTAATCTTGATTTAATAAAATATTATCTTATAAAGTTAAAATTACTTTAAAATAAAAATATAAGATGTGGTTCCAAACCAATGATGATCTCATTGATATTTAATTTTGTGATCTTAAGTTGTTAAACAATGTTGGCCAACTCTTTAATTTGTTAGATGCTATTACTTTTAAGCGGTTATATATCATGTTGTCTGAGTGGTTACACTGTGTTTTTAGAATTGCAAGTGGAGCTATAATTGTCACAATGTGGCTGCTGCAAGATCGGCATTCTGGAAAGGAAACAAACACTGATTAAGTAACTGTTATCATGAAAGAAATAAACCCACGCATTGGATGTTAGCTTTTTCTTTGGTAAGACACACGCACACGCAGGAACATAAGACTTACTGCATCAACACTCACTCTCAGATAATTGCTGACTAAGAGGAGCCTTGACAATGCTTGTAAACCCACACACACACGTCCACAACCGATGTGGTAGCCCGAAGGCTCATTACATGTTATCTTGTATACAGGTTATCCATGTTTTTGAATTCTGCTAATTAAAAGTTCAACTATACATTTGCCCAATCATGAATAAGAGGTTAAAATTTTAATTTTTAAATAGGAGTATATTAAATGTAAGCATATTTTTAATATATTCTCACATTTAGTCCTTTCGAAAAAAAATTTTTAGAAAAATTTTAAAATGCTGAAATTTATTTAAAACAAAAAATTTAATGAATTTATATTCTAATAATTTAAAAAGTTATTTTTTTATTGCCCTAAGTAAAATAAAAAATTAATTACTTATATTTTTTAAATTTCCTTTTAATTAATAAAAGATGAATTTTAAAAGACTAAAATTATGAGTGAAATTTATTAAGGGTTCATTTGGAATAAATCATTTGTAAGAAAAGAATTCAAAAGAATTCTCATACAATTATACGTAAATTCTATTTTTTTAAATAAATTATTTTTTAAAATTAAAAGAATTGAATTCTTTCATTTTAGAATTGATAAAAAAGATTACTTGAATTGAATTCTTGCAAAAATTATACTTTTTCAATAAGGGGTAAGGGCCTCTTTTATAGAAAAGAAAGTTAGGAAATTAAAAGATAATGGAATTGTAAGAAAAATAAAATATTTATGAAAATGAAAATTATTATTTTTCTAACAAATATTTTCCATAGGAAAAGGAAAATAAAGGGTGGTTTGTATATTTTTCCACGTTTTGATAGAAAGAAAGTGAGCAAAAAAAATTATTACATTTTTATTATTATACTCATATTAAATAAAAAAATTTATATTAAAAAAATGACATTCTTGAATAGTATAATACAATTTTGTAGTTGAATAGTATAATAAAAATTATATTAATTAATAATAATTTATTCTCACATCAAATTTATGTTTTGATATATATATATATATATATATATATATATATATATATATATATATATATTGGAACAGTACAAAAACACGCCAATTATTAACAGAAATTTTCATCGTTACTGAAAAATATTTTGTGCATAAACAAAATTATATATATTGTATATGTTGCAACTTTATTGATGAAGTCATGAAAAGAAAATTATTAAACTTGCATATTTCCCTAACGTAGGTGCAATCATTGTCAACCTACAGAATTTGTCCTCGTTGAAGAAGAAGGCTAAGAACCATATGAGCTAGTGGCAATATCCACTTGGCAGGCATGGAGCATCAAGTTACTCTGATTGATGTGACTGTGTCATCAAAGGCTATGACTATCAGATGGTGAAGGATTTCTCATATTCATGTTATGGGAATCATATGAAGTGTGCTTTCTCCTAACCATATATTTAAAATAATACGCATATTATGAAAAAGTAAATTTGAAATAAAAGAACTATCTTGAATGAAAATCAAGCAAAGTCTCCCTTAAGAATTGGATGTTTCCAAAATTTCAACAGCACAATCTACATTAAAAAAATTTACCATATTAGCCTGCACATATTAAATACTCATCTCCATATCAAAAATTAACACTTCATTAAAGTAAAAGTAATAAAATAATATTGCATAATAAGATAAACATAAAATGAGATTACTTCCATTTGATAATGCTTTGCAATACAAAAAAAAATGAAAATTATAAAGTAGCATATATCATATGAGAAGAACATCAATATTTTACTTCCTATTACAAAACAATTTATTCACTATCACTATCATTGTCATATTCCTAAAATTAATCTTCATCTTCTTCTTTAATTTTTGTTGAAGAATTTACATCTGCCTCATTAGGTTGTTCCTCTTCTTCAGGAGTTGCAAGATCTAGGAGTTCCCCAGTAGCATCGTTTAGAGGCCTAATTTGTTGTTCTTGTACATGTGTACCAATTTGAAGCACTTTTGCTTCTTCGTCTTGGAATGCTTGGTCCAACATTTGGGTAATCACATTGGACTTAGGCATGATGATTATAGACCTAAGCTTCACTTTACAAATTGCATAATAGTCTTCCTTATCTCAAAGTAGGATATGGGAATTAAACCACTTATTGAGCCTGCGATGAAAGCATGAATGGTTCATATTTATTTAATCTTCAGCAGTGATTGATGTCCACTAAATTATTCTTTGCAAACCTTAATACTGACATTCGAAGTATGATCAAACCATTCACACTTAAATAAGACAGTTCTCTTTATTGGCAATGTAGGGTACTCTAGTTGTACTACCTCTATCAAGATACCATAGTAGCAATTGGAATTGTCATTACAGGTGGAACCCTTAATACAAACTCTGTTATTCATTGTGGATCTATTAGCACCATAACTAAAAGTGTGAAATCTAAAACCATTTACGAAACACAAAATATGATTTCACACTTCTTAATAGCCCTTCTACTAAATCCTTAATGAACTTCTTATCAATGTTTGAGTGCCTTGTTTAATAAAATATGACAAGAGGATGTTTGATTATTAGATTAATAAACTATTGTCAATGACATGAAAATGTCACCCAAACCAACATTAGACTTGAACCAAGCTATAAAATTTTTCTCTAGTTCTTCATCAACTTCTATTTTACTCATATCATGCAACATTTTTCATACCTCATTCAAAAACAAACTAGACAAACAATTTATGGATAATTGTTAGACGGAAAGGACGATTCAGGGTATTCATCAACTTCCATTTCACTCATATCATGGAAATCTATCATACCTCAATCAAAAACAAACTAAACAAATGATTTATGGATAATTTTTAGATGGAAAGGATGATTCAAGGTATTTATAGTTAAGATGTGATTTTATAGTATATACTTACTTGACATGTGATACAGTATCACCCCAAAATACCGGGGTCCTAATCCAATATAAACATTATCCACTAAGGAAAAGTATCCCACCTTATTAAGGATTATGAATCTCACTCTAATTAGACTTCCTTCAAAATAGGAATTCTATCTCAAATACTAAATCCTACTCTAAATAGGAGTCTTTTCGATGCCTATATAAGGAGTTCAAGCATCCACATTTAGGTGTGATGTTCTCTTTAGCTAATTTTATATTATACTCAATACCCATACTGACTTAAGTATCGAAAAGGATGCCTAAGCCAACCCATTCAATGTTCTTTCTTGTCTTGCAGGTCTATACCCATAGGAAAAATCCATGAGTAGCATCAGTGACACCGTCTGTGGAAAACATGGCATAAAAAGCAGTCTATTTCTCATATTTTTCATATTAATAAAAAAGTGGACAATTTGTGATTTGCAACAACCCAATTGAAATATTCATTATCTTGCCCAAATAATTTCTTAGAAGAGTTATTAGGTAATTAAATTCAAATATTTGTATTCTATATGTGTTTTTAACCTTTCCTGTTAATCTCCCTTCACTAGCTTTGGCCCAAATGAGATTTTTAAAAAATTAGTTTTGGCTGAGTTCAATTTGGTTTTTGGTTTTATGATTATGAATATGTATATATAACGGAGGGAAAATATGATTTTTAAGGAAAACCACGGGGTTGTTCTGAATTTAAGCTGTAAAAGTATCTATCGACTATTATTTGTTAAAGATTTGAGCTCATAAATAACTGTCCAAAATAGTCCTATATTAGTCAAGGTTCTAATAGAGCGATACAATTATACCACCAAATTTTAATGATTCAAAGTGGCCATTGTTTTCTTCGTTATTACACAAAAGTGCCATCTTTTTTTTTAATTGGAAAAGAGGGCTAATTTTGTCACCCATTTTTACAATTATGCCAGCATTAGTTGGCTAGCAAGAGAAGCCCCTTTTTTGTTTAGAGTTACATCTATGCCACCATATAATGGTTGACCAGAATTTGGATCAGTTATGTTTGAATATCAAGAAGTAAGAAAGCTTTCATCCCCAAGCTAAGCTTTCAAAACTTTCATCCCCAAACCAAGTTTTCGAAACCTAAGTCTCTTATACTTTCAAGGTTAGCCTGTCTTTATCTTTCCACCTAAGATAAGGCTCGTTTAGGTTTTGTCCAACCTGATCAATGGACAAAATACCAAATATTTCAAGCTATGAAGATATTTATTTTTTAATACCTAGCATACAATATAGTGAGCTTGTACAAATTTGCATGATGGTTTGATTGCATGAAGATAGATTCTATGACAACATGTTTAATAGCATAATAAGAATTTTTTAGTCTTGAGCAATAATAGCCCATAGATATTAAGGAGTTTATAGTATTCGATAAATAAAAATACTACATGAAACTCAAGTTTGAAAGAACTCACAAAAAAAAAAGCTTGCTCTCAAGTTGTCAGACAAGGTTGGCATACCTTGCTATTTCAACTTCTTTGATTTATTATTATAAATTTTTAGTTTTATAGAATGATATATGCATGAAGTATATGAAGTGGAAGAAAAGGAGATATTCAATTACAAATGACTTTATTTGGTACATGGAATAACATAAAATAACTATTTTATGCCTTCCACAATTTCTTGTTATTAAAATTACCTTTAGTATGCCACCATTTTTTCTTCTTTGGCTACCATGGTAGTTTACAAACATTCAATCATCATCCATGCACATTTTTTTAGATAATATTACAAGTATGCCACTGCATTCATGATTGGGAAAATGCTATTGGTTTTGACAGTTTACAAAAAATGTCATGTTGATAAAATTGGCCTTTTATTCAAAAAGAGCTGCCATGTTCTAAAGTTTACAAAGTGCCATGGTTCTCCCCTTTAATTATTTACGGATGTCATTGCAAGAATTAAATAAAGGTAATTGTACATATTTAATTGGATTAAATTATTTAGTTCAATATTTTCATCAATGATAATTAATTAGTTATGGGGATATATACACTCCTTTTAGAGTTTATTACTATAAATTTCTCTGTTTCAATATCACCCTTGATCTTAAATAAAGTTACAAGCTTTTAATTGAAATTAAATAAATTTATATGCACATGCATGCATAAATATTTCAATACAAGTATAACTTGAAATATGAAATACACATTTGATGTATTACATTATTTATTATTCATAATAAAGTTCACACAAGCATTATTTTTGCAGAAAAATCTCTAAGGGCCATAATGCCTACCAAAAACCCATCAAAGGCACACGTCTGCCCATGAGGCATCGATAAAACCATCAAAGGCACACGTTCGCCCATAAGGCTTCGACAGAACCATCAATGGTACACGTCCACCCATAAAAGCATCAACAAAGCCATCAACAACTCACATCTACCCATAAAGGCATCAACAAAGCCACCAATGGCACACATTTGCCCATAAAGTATCTACAAAGCCACCATTGGCACATGTCTGCCCATGAAGACATCAATAAGCCATCCATGAAATAAGTTTACCCAAAAAGGCATTGATAAGCCATTCAAGACATAAGCTCACTATAAAGGTGTCGATAAAGCCATCAATGGCACACATCCGCCTATAAGGCATTGACAAAGCCATCAATGGCATATGTCCACCCATAAGGCATCGATAAAGCCACCGATTACATATGTCAACCAATGAAAGAGTTGACAAGTCATCCAAGGCATAAGTCCACCCAAAAAGGCATTGATAAGCCATTCAAGGCATAAGTCCATCATGAAGGCACCGACAAGCCATCCAAGGCATAAGTCTACTTAAAGAGGTATTGCCAAGCCATTCAAGGCATAAGTCCGCCATGAAAGCATTAATAAGTCATTCAAGGCATAAGTCCACCATGAAAGCATTAATAAGCCATTCAAGGCATAAGTCTACCCAAAGAGGCATTAACAAGCCATCTAAGACACAAGTCTGCTTAGTGAGGCGTTGACAAGCCACCTAAAGGCATAAGTCTGCCAAGTGGTGTTGATAACTTATCCAAGGTATGAGTTTGCCCAAAGAGGCATTAACAAGCCATCCAAGGCACAAATCCACCTAAAGAGGTGTTAATAAGCCACCTAAAGGTATAAGTCTGCCAAGTGATGTTGACAGCCTACCTAAGACATAAATTCGCCCAAGGGGCATAAATAAAATGATCTAAGGTATAAGTTCACCAAGTGGTGCACATAGCCCACCTAAGGCACAAGTTTACCCAAAAAGGCATCGATAAACCACCTAAAGCATAAGTTCGCCTAAAGAGGCATTGACAAGTCATTTAAGGCATAAGTTCGCTATAAAGGTGTTGACAAGCCACCCAAAGGCATAAGTTAGTCATAAAGGTGTCAACAAGCCATCCAAGGCACAAATCTATCCAAAGAGGCGTCAATAAGCCACCTAAGACATAAGTTCTCCATCAAGGCATTAGACAAGCCACTTAATAATGGCAAAAGTCTGCCACATCAAGGCATTACAATGCCCTACCTTAAAGGCAATAGTCCACTACTCTAATGTTTTCAAGACAATAATCAGCCTCCTATTAAGGTAATAGTACACCAACAAAAATATTTGAGTTAATAATTCACTCAAAATTTTAAACTAACAATTTTCCTAAAATTCTCTAAGGGCTTTATGACATGGTCAAAACTCTGTAATCTAACACATTATTAGACAACGAACTTAAAGATTTGTACTCAAGGGGGGGGGGGGGGGGACTAATGATACAGTACTATCCCAAAATATCTGAGTCCTAATCCAATATAAACATTATCCACTAAAGATAAATATCCCACATTATTAGGGATTATGAATCCCACTCTAATTAGACTTCCTCTAAAATAGAAATCCTATCTCAAATACTAAATTGTACTCCATATAAAATATAAAGAGTTTAAGCCTCCACATTTAGGTAAGCTATTCTCTTTAGTCAATTTTATATTCTACTTAGTACCCATACTGACTTAAGCATAATAGAGGTTGCTTAAGCGAACCCACCCAGTGTTCTCTCTTGTCTTGTAGGTCCACACCTGTAGGAAAAATCAACAAACAATATCAATATGTATCAATTTCGTAGCAATATAGCAGGATATATATTTTGGCTGCATTATATTCATTGGACAACATCCTCATTTTTTCTTTGCCACACGGTTGATTGGGATACTTTAAAATTGATAAATTTCTTTTAATTTCTTCATCATTCCCATCATCATCATCACTGTCACGACCTAGTCAGGGGGTCATAACCAAGGCTAGGGAATGGGTCAGCTTATGGTTGCTAGAACCCATAGCAAGCCTAAGATTAAAGACTTTGACCTTTTATAGGCCCACATAACTACTTTGAAACTTTTCCTTGAAATCTAAGGGAGGTTCCTTCCTCCCTAAAACTCAAACTCATCAAAAAGAGTTTAAAACTTTAAGTGCATTATGCAGAATTTTTTTTTCTATTTATGTCTTTCATTATCATTGTTATTGTACTAAACTTCATTTATACAAAACTAAGCTGTTTATGTAACCTTTACATGACTGCTGTAAGCCACATAACTTTTCTTTGAATTGTTTTCCTAAGAAGATCATACCTAAAAACTTTTACTTTTTTTTTTATAGCTGTCCCACACATTAAATACATTAACTTTGGAATAGTTCCCTTAAGGAACCTCTTTTGCGAGATCATCTCATTTAAAACTTTAACTGTGTCTTATTAATCATCCTAACTTGGTTTTTCTTTTTATTATTGAGTCTACCCTAGCTATATCAATACCCAAGAGTGTCTTTGATTGCCTTAGTAGACTTCCATTACATATCTCATGTTAAGTGTGATTAGTAGGACACTATTTACTCTTTCCCTTAAACATTACATTAGTTATGAAACATACTTCAAACATCACATTAACAATTTAAGGAACAAAATACATCAATTTAAATGGACCATTTTAAAACAATAAGAAATCTAGGTAGTTCATACCTCTAAGCACTCTAGTCTTTTATCAAGAAGCACACAATAATAACTAGCATGCCATAATCATCAAAACCCCATACATGCAATAACTTTTCTAATCTCCATGAAATAAAATTGAACTCAAACTTTGCATGCACTTCATACAAGACAACCTATCCCATAAAACATACTTGAAAACCATCTAGAAGGTAAAATGGAAAGGAAATTTACCTCTTTTCTCTTAAATATAAAGTGAGAGGATTGATGATCCAAACTTCAACCCATTCTCACATGAGCTCCCCAAAGAAAATCCAAGCTTCAAGATATCCAAAACTTGCAATTACCCAAAAGGATTTCAACTTAAAACCTTTGCATGCAACAACAGTTAAGGGAGTGAGAAAAAGACATATTTTCTTTGAAAAATGAAATTAAGTGGGCTATTTATACCCTTACTATAGAGGGGATTTTTTGCTATCGGAGTTCATTTTGTCTAAAAGGACATTTGAATAATAAAAAGGGACTTCGACTATCAAAAGGCCAACTTTGGATTGCCGAAGTTCCTTCTACCAATAAGGATACCTTGCTTTCTTTTCTTAACAAAACACACATATAACCTAGACTCTTTACACATCAATTTTATAGACACGCACAAACACACACACACACACATATATACACACATACATACATACATATATGGCTCACTATCACCAATTCCTAGTTCGTTAAAATCGCAATTTTAAAAGGATTTCCCATCGACAATAGGAATTCTGACATAGGAAAATGGTGGTTATTATAATTATCCCCCCTTAAGAACATTTGTCCCTAAATGTTTAACAACTGGGGGTGTATGAAGGAAAAACATTTGCTCTTTAGAACCCAATACATAACATCACAAGAAAAAAAATTGATTTTCACATAAAAACACATCAAATTCACACATTGTGGAATCTCTTCTACATACTATAACACTTTATATCCTCACATCTCATAGTCATTCTTAACATTGGAGATTCCACAAACACTAGACACTTCATACCTATCTTCCTTACCTTTAAACTAGCCGATCATGCCCTTTTTTATCCTTTTAACCTGCTTCTCACCTCTTTCTTTCTATTTCATTTTCTAATAACTTCCTTTCTCACATCAGCCATGCGACCGACCATGTTATATGGTAGTGAGTATTGGGCAATGAAGGAGCCGTATGTGTCTAAGATGAGTGTTACAGAGATGAGAATATTAAGGTGGATGAGTGGCCGGACTAAACTAGATAAAATCTGTAATGAGAGTATTAGATAAAAGGTAGAAGTAGTGCTAATTGAGAATAAGTTGAGAGAAGAGAGACTAAGGTGGTTTGGTCATGTGAAGCATAGACATACGGACGCTCCAGTTACACAAGCAAAGCACATTGGGTTAAATGATAGAAAGAAAAGAAGGGGTGGATCTAAACTGACTTGGAGTAGAGTAGTACAACATAACTAAGAAGTATTACACATTTCTGAGGATTTAACCCAAAATCATTTGGAGTGAAGAATGAGAATCCATGTAGCCGACCCTAATAAATTTTTGGGATAAAGGCTTAGTTGAGTTTAGTTGAGTTGAGTTCCTTTCTCACATCCTCTTTCCCTTACTCATTACTTTCTTTTCTTCTATCAATTATTCTATTAGTCACCATCCCACCTCTATTGGCAGTACTAAAGTAACCCATTATGCTTCCTATTGTGCCTTTTGGTAACTTTTACTGCACTTCTAATTACAATGAAGCCAGTAAAACTTTTCACTATAGCTTACTACCCCTCTTTCTCTATTATATAGGTGTGCTTCCACCTTTTTGGTAAAGGCTACCATTGTCTTTTATGCAAAAGCGGTCCATCCTAAGACCTTTTATTCCTTACTCTTCATACATCATGGAATAGTACCTCCACTGTTAGAAGTATATTCCTATGGTAAGGTTCCTAAGGTCACCACTCCCTCATAATGGAGTGAAGAAGGGTTCTAATAATAGTAACCCTTCCTAGACCCTTTTACAGGTCAACCTTGTCTATTTCCTTTATAGCACTTAAGGTGTCAACACCTATCTGATGATGACACTCACCCACTAACTAACTCATCTCTTCCTTTTTCTTTGTAACATATCCTAAATTTCTACTTCTCTTTTCATTCTTCTATTACTTCTTTCTCATTAAACTTCACTTGCTTTTCTCTTATTACTTTCCTTTTTCTTTTTATTCATTTAACACTTACGTATATCTCAACTTTCTTCTTTGCTTATACCTCACTTGAAATTTTCATTTCTCACTTTTATTCCATCGTTCTTTCATATCATCTATCTTAACTCATTCTTTGCTTTCCTATCCTCCTATAATAACAACAAGGAAATCCTCGACGCCCTACTCCTATAACTCATAGGAAGGCCTTGCCATCCTCCCACTTTTTTCCTTCACTAATCTTCTCTCATCATTCCTTCATCTATTAAGACTATAGGAGGAACAACTACTTACATAAGCCCTATCTCTCATTCTTTACTCTTTCTTCATACCTCTTCCTGAGGTCTGGGACAGGAGATAACTCTCCTTCTTTTCTATTTATAGAGATTCACAAGTTAACCTACTACTTTGTCGGGTATGCTTTCCTCTTAGAGAGAGATAAACCTGAAAGCAACCATTGTAAAACTCATATTTTGCACACTTATCACATCATGCCATCATGCACATAGCATAAAATAAGCTTAGTAATCCTTGCAAAGATTTCCTAAGCCTTACACATTTAAAAGGGCATGTACATCATTGTGCTTGCTTAGACAATTCACTTCCTATACAAAACATGTTTTGCTTCTAGGTTTGACCTTTTAAACCTAGAGCTCTAATATCGCATTGTCATGACAAGGCTAGGAGATCGTAATTGGCGCTAGGAAACGGGTCAGCTTAAGGCTACTGAAACTCGCAGCAAGCCTAAGACTAAAGACTTTGACCTTCTAAGGGCCTACATAACTACTTCAAAACTCTTCCTTGAAGTCTAAGGAAGGTTCTTTCCTCCCTAAGGTTCAGACTCGTCTGAAAGAGCTTAAAACCTTAAGTGCATTTTGCAAAAATTTCTCTTTCTGTTTCTATTTTTCATTATCATTATTATTGTACTAATATTTATTTGTACAAAACTATGCTCTTTATGTAACCTTTACATGATTGTTGTAAACCACATAACTTTTTTTTGAATTATTTCCTTAGGAAGAGCACACCTAAAAACCTTTACATTCTTATTTCTTTTACAGCTGTCCCACACATTAAATACATTATCTTTGGAATATTTCCCTTAAGGAACCTCTTTTACAGGATCATTTCATTTAAAACTTTAACAGTGTCCTATTAATCACCCTAACTTGGCTTTTCTTTTTATCATTTAGTTTACCCTTGGTATGTAAATAACCAAGAGGGTATTTTATTACCCCAGTAGACTTCCATTATATATCTCATGTTAAGTGTGATTAGTAAGACACTATCTACTCTTTCCCTCAAACATTACATTAGTTATGTAACATACTTCAAACATTACATTAACAATTCAAAGAACAAAATACATCAACTTAAATGCACCATTTTAAAACAATAAGAAATCTAGCTAGTTCATACCTTTAAACACTTTAGTCTTTTATTAAGAAACACATAATAAGAACTAGCATGCCCCAATCATCAAAAGCCCTTATATGCAACAAATTTTCTAATCTCCATGAAAAGAATCAAACTGAAACTCTACATGCACTTCACACTAGATAACCTATCCCATAAAACATAATTAAAAACCATCTAGGAGGTCAAAAGGGAAGGAAATTTACCTCTTTTCCTTTGAACTTGAATTGAGAGGATTGATGGTTGTCGACACCATATTTTGGCCGATCCCTAGAATCAATAAAAATTCTTCTTTGAACAGCTAATCTCGTTTCCGATCCCTCTTTAGGCGGTCACATTTCCGATCTCTCCTCACAAAAATTGAATTAATACTGAGTCCTCATATTCATTAAGCCTCGCCGATCTCTCAAATCATTTACCGACCTCTCAAACCCGTTGTCGAATTTCGGACTGTCACAAGTATATTCCTGATCTCTGTTGATAAATAAAATGAACTGGCACTAGATCTTTTCCTACCAGTTTTATTGCCGACCTCCTTTTCGGAAGATTAAGAGCTAAAGTTTGGGTTCGGTTTAACGAGGGTTCCGATCTTAAGTGTTCAAGTTAAATTTTCAATTTTAACCAAGTCCCGTTCAGCATTTCTCCCCCACCGATCTCATGCTTATTGTGCTTTCCGATCTTTTATACTTAGATTAATAATGGAATTTAGTTCATGTTTCGCTATGCTCATACAATCAAATACTTAGGCAAATTCGAAGATTTTCCAATCACATCCATTCATTGAACAAAAGAGATATTCCATTTCATTTCATAATTTGTACAAGTTATTCTGCTCGTCGATCACCCCCAGACTGAATTACAATCTGCTCGCTCTCTCTCTTCCTCGCCCTCCTCCTCACTATCTTCACCATCGCCCCCGGGAGCCAGGTCGTCCATCCAAGAAAAGTCCTCTTCAGGATAGCGCTTTTGAAGTTCGGCCAAGAGATCCTTATGAGCATTCACATAGGCTCCGGCTATTCCCGACACCATCTCTTCATCCTTTTCCTTGAGCTCTCTTTCTTTCTCCGAAAGCTCCTTATCCTTCGCGTTAAGCTCCTCTACAAGTTGAGCGACCTGAGGCCGTTGGCACTGAAGTGCGGATTTCTCTGAGAGCCCGTTCACTTTCAGCCAAGTCACGAGACCTTTCGGCCAGCTGGTCTTCATGGTACTTCGCCCGTCCCTCGACTTGAGATATATAATCCCGAGCGGATGAGAGTTGGGATCGGAGGGAAGTCAATTCCTGATTTTTCTTCCCAACCTCCTTACCCAGACGCTGAATCTTTTCTCGAATCATGGTCTGGTTCACCAGACACTCCACGTTTAGGCTCATGGTTCGAGTCAAGATATCGTCGAGACCATTCTGGGATAGCCTGTCCCGATCCTCTTGAAAGAAGATGTTAGATCCCATGACTTTTTCAAAATCGGAGTTCTCCCTAACTGTCCGGTTATTGTTCAAGCAGTCGATCAGTATGTGATCGCCTCTAGAAGAGGTCCTCCCTATAGATTTAGAAGGCTCCTTCCGTGCTTGGAATAATTGAGAGAGGCGGGGTCGCTCTTCCGATCTAGGAGGAGATCCGACCTCAATGGTCGGGCGGACCGAAGGTTGAGGCGGGTCTCTTTGTATCTCCCTGTGTTCGTGATCGGTGTTTGAAGACGTTCAACGCTTCATCTCCTTTACCTTCCGAGATCTCTCTTTCCTTCTTCCGCTTCCTAGAACCTCACCACCCGCCATACCGCACGTAAAAGAGGTTAGTGAGATCGCTAAGGTCCCGAACCGAGATATAGAAAATACCAATGCCGAGGTCGAGAGCGGAAGTTCGCGATCTCGGCCGGTGATCGATGCATGGTCCAATGGTGTAGTTCGGATCACCGCATTTGGACAGAATATTTTAGAGTGGTGGCACGACTTTTAAGCTCCATTACTATTAGGCTTTCATCTTGGCTCAGGGTGAAGTGCTTCGGAAGCAAGGGCCCCTGGTACCACCAGCTACGGGGAAAGTCCTCAAAGCGGCTCGGATCTTTACTCCTCAGAATGAAGAACCGGTTCTTCCAATTCTTAAGGGATGAGGGCAGATCGGAAAAGAGTCCGCAACGAGGCTTCACCTGAAAGAACCAGTGTTCGTCATCCTTTCGGCGAGTTAGTCTGTGTAGCTCGGCGAACACCTTAGCCGTAGGTCTGATTCCCTTAGCTCGGCATAGACCTCGAAAAGCTACCAAGATCCGCCACGAGTTGGGGTGGATTTGAACAATGGATGCTCGGTGAAGTTTTAGGACCTCCTTATAGAAATCGGCTAGAGGGAACCTCAGACCGGCCTTTAACTGTTCCTCGTACACCATGACCATGTCATTCTCTTCAAAAGAGTGATCGACACGAAGATCGCCATGGCACTTGATCAGCTCATATGAATCAGGACAAATATTGTATTCTTGAACAAACGATTGCAGATCGGATTCCCGAAGAATCGACGAAAGCTCGTCTATAGGAAGGGTCTCTCTCCTTGAAGGTGGTGCAAGCCTTGATGGTATGACCCACCACGACTGGAGCGAGAGACCCTAGGGGTTTAGGTTGCACTGGGCCCGATCGCCTCTTCTTCATCGGGCGATGACCATGAGAACCGAATGGAAGGAGGGCTCGCGCTCTCGACTTTCGGCACCGCTCATTTTCAAAAGAAACAAAGAACTTAAACTAAAAGAGGATTAAAGCCCTTACAGAGTCCGATGGCGTCGGAAGAACTGGAGAAAAGGAGAGAACTTTGAAGTTGTGAGCAGGGGATTGAAAATGGAATGAGAGAACAACTGGCTAACCCACCCACCCCTATTTATACTAGTCCGAGCATTTAATGCTCGCGAGGTTCTAGGCAGCGCATCGATTGGTGGGACTCGACAGCTGTTCTGACACTTTTCTCAAATATCCGAATGTTCTGAGATCGGTTAATTGGAGATCGGCATAATAAATTAAATATTTTGAATAAAGGATCAGTTAAGTGTCATTCAGGTAAAGAACCAGATCGGATAGCCACATTAGAGATCGGAAAAATAATCAATGCAAAAATAATAAGATGATAACCGACAAAATAAAGTCTTTATTTTCAAAAGATCGGATTACATCATTTGGGCGATCTCTAGGGATCGGATTACACTAACATTGGATCACATCATTTCTGTGATCTCTAGGGATCAGATTGCATTGAAAATAAAATACATCATTTGGGCGATCTCTAGGGATCGGACTACAATAAAGGTCTAACTACATTTGGGCAATCTCTAGAAATCTGATTACATTTCAGGATTACATCATTTGGGCGATCTCTAGAGACCGGTGGAACATCCTATCTAAAAGGCCTATGTCAAAGCCTAGTCTTGTGGCTGAATCAAAAGATGTGTTCGATCAGGAGACCGGCTATTGACATCGGACAGATGTACAGCTCAGATGGGGTGATTATGACTCCCATGAAGATGAGAGACATCGTCACCGATGTTACCACTCGAAACCGACCATTGGCCGGAACACCCAATGTGGAGGAAAGACGGCGCCGGAACACCCAATGCGGTGAGAAGCGAATGAACTCGGTTGAGCGACTCGAGATCGGTACAACCGAGGTCCGCAATACTGATCGGTCAAATCCGGTTCTCTCACCATCGTAAGTTAAGGTCATGCGATCAAGGATCATAAATTTTGATCGGTAAGTAAAGAAGTTCATCGGAAAAGATCAAAGTCACGATTATAGCGAACTTCCACCGGGCGGCTAGAAACAGGGAAAGTAAGAAAAGAAGAGAGGAATGTCTGATGAAGAAAATGTCTCCGTCGGCGGGTATATATAGGGGAAATGGGCATTTAATGTCGAGCGGAAAGCAGCGGGCGCCGAGAATCGAGATGTAATTAATGCTTGGACCGAATCGGTCGATCAAGGGATAAAAGAGATCGGAGATAGGAGATCAGCATGAGAGATCGGAATAGGAGCTAGGGAGGGATCGGAAGACAAAGAGAATAAGACAAATTCCAATAACCGTCGTCAGAATCAGAGCCGAGGTAGTTAAAGCGTGGCAGACGAGATCTCCACCGCACGCCTAAGAATCGCCCGCAATGCTGACAGGTGCCAGGGTATGTCATGACAGTCCTTTACATCTCAATCTCCACCGTTGATCTCACTTGTAAGGATGAATCCGGAACCCTAGGATCAAAAGAGAAGACGACAATACCAGCGTTTTTCACTCTTAGCCCTCAGATCGTTCCGGACAAGAGGATTCAAGACCGTCAGATTAAAAGAGAAAAAGGACGAATATTCTGAGAAGCGATCTCAGCCATTCGTTTTGATTCTCTTTAATTCCTGAACATCCGATCATGTACTTCAAAATCTTGACCCTCCATCTCCCTCAAAATAAATCCTGACCCTTCATGGGGAGCACCCGATTCCTATAAATACCTGCATGAAAAACTGTTCAAGGACGGACAAAAAATATAGACAAGAGGCTGCTATTATCGTGGAGCAACTCTGAAACTTCATTCAGTTTGTTACTCTGCTGTTTTGTAGTGATCAAAAGACTTTTGAAACTAGTTTTCAGGAGTGTTTTCTTGGAAAAGATTTTGAATACTGGAACTCTACATTTCCAGTTTGTTCATTATCTGGTCATACTCTCGTCATCTCTGCTTTCTTTTCCTCTGTTCAAGCTCAACTTCCTTCCACAGTTCTTACCGGTTACCTTTTAGCTAAAGCATCTCTCGGTTTCACGATGACATCAACTCTCAGTGGTGATCAATCCGCCATCTTCATCACTATTTACCACCTCACGATTATTTCAATATATTTGGCTCCTCACGGTAAGAGTTCATATTCTTGTTTTATTAAGTATTTGCGTTTACTTTTCGCACTTTCTTTGTTCTCTTTACGTCTGCAGCGGTTTTCTTTAAGTTTATTCTAAGCAAAAAATCTCAAAGAACGTTACTCTCGAATTATCTCTTTAGTGATCGGTCCATCATTTCGTCAATTTTTGTCATTTACGAATCTGAGCTTTTAGCTCCTAGTAGCGTGTAAGTGGTCGAGCAAAATATAGGTATCTGCAACTTAAGGGCCTCTTTTAAAAGAAAGCTTGAATAACACGTCGGAAAATAGCCAAACTATTAGGGTGGCGTGAACGGAATTCGGCAAGATACCATGAAGAGGAATAAAACCAAAATAAACTAGACGACAGATCGGACATTAATAGGTATGCGTGAAATGACTACATGGAAGGTCGGTAAATCAAGTTTAGTATTACCCATTTAGTCATAGGGTATCAAGAAACCTTATCTCCAGCATTTTTGAATGCCAGAAACCTTAGTTTTAGGATTTGTAGCCGAAATTGAAATTCGGGAGATCGGCAAAGCCCCTTCCAGGCTCCTGCTAATCCGAAAGAGATCGGAGGAGAGTTCTTATCCGGTCTCAGCTTAAAATTTTAATAAATACTTAAAAGAGGTCGGAGGAGAGTTCTTATCCGACCTCAATTCAAAATTTTTAATAAATATTTAAAAGAGATTGGAGGAGAGTTCTTATCCGGTCTCAGCTTAAAATTTTAATAAATGCTTAATAGAGATTGGAGGAGAGTTCTTATCCGGTCTCAGCTTAAAATTTTAATGAATACTTAAAAGAGGTCGGAGGAGAGTTCTTATCCGATCCCAAATTAAAATCTCTAATAAATATTTAATAGGGATCGGAAGAGAGTCCTTATCCGATCCCCAACCAAAATTTTAATGAATATCTAAAAGAGGATCGGAGGAGAGTTCTTATCCGATCTTCTAAATTAAATTTTAAATAAAACATTCCTGTTCAAGTAAAATTAACATGCAAAAGTAATTCACTAAGGGTGTCTCATTTACTTATGTATCTGGGTGATCCTAATCAGTGAAAAATCAAACATTCCTTTTACCAAAAGGACTAACATTCCCATCCGAGCCCTTCTAACTAATTTATAAAGGACGCAAAATTAAATCTACCTACCCTTATTAAGGGACGAGGTGGGGTGCCTAACACCTTCCCCACCCGTTTACGGACCCCGAACCTAGAATCTCTGTCTTGAAGTGGTTTCATTCTTTATTTATCTTCTCAAATGGTTTTCTTTAGTTCCCCTCAAAACTAAGGTGGCGACTCCTCACTCTTTCCCACTTCGGTGAGTGATCGTCCGGGCGACCGCAAAATCCCATTGCGACAGCTTGGCGACTCCACTGGGGACCTATTGACCCAACCCCAGTCTAGAGGTCCAAAAGTAGGCTTAATTTTTGTCCGATCAAATTATATTTAGGGGGGCTCACTCGGCGATGTCTTGTATGCTAATTATTATTGCTACTAACTATTTTGTTTTGCCTGTTCTATCTCCTACAGTGCTCTTCATTTCAAAGAAAAAGAAAAAAAGAAAAAAATGGAAAAATAAAATCCCCCTGAATTGGGAAGAGGTAAAAGTGTCCCTTCACACACTAAACACTTACACAATGTCCTCACACACTATGGTCCTAACCCGGGCTTTCTCACCCTTTTAGGAAAGTAGGAGGGGGTCATGTAGCGGTACCCGTGGGTTTTACCCCGTTAGTATCCGTGAAGGCTTCTGCTCAAATTGACAATTGTTCTATTTTCAGTGATAACAGTGGAATTTTCCGACAATATCATGGGGGTAGAATGGGGCTCTCATTTCTGATGAGGGGCAATTTGGGAACCTGTGGCTATTAGAAAAATTAGATCCTGAGCTAAACCGTCACGATAGCTGAAAGCCGTAGTAAACTGCCTCATAAGATAGAACTATCCAGATAGGTAGCGCTTACCCGGTGTTAGGAGTCTCCCTACTATAGGACAAAAGGGGCATACTTACTCTTACCCTATTCTGCTTTAATTTCCTTTTGTTCATTTCTTTTCAGGGTAATCTTGAATCCTACTAAAACGCCTACACATTTTCCTACTTTGATAAATGTGTACGTGTCACCCTGTCAACAGTATGATTCAAAATTACCCTAATTTGTCTTACTAACAAATTTTCCCGCAGGCGTTACCAAACCAAGAGTCTGTATAAGGATAGGCATCATTTTTATCATGGCATCCTCGAGTCAGTCGGCAGGAGAGGCTCAGCATGCTAAACTTTGGTCCAAATCAGCTCATTGGTCGGTACCCTCGCAAAATGATGTTTCCAAGGCACACATTAGCTCAATACCTTCACCGATCTGACAAAATAGAGGTCAAAATGAACAACCTCGAGGTCTATCTAATAGATGGAGGTTGCTTCCCGACCAGTCAAGGTACGATTTGAAGAGAAATACGGAAGGATTGCAACCTTAATGCAAGTCAAGGTCCAAATCCCTGCATTAAAAGCCATGTTGACGGTTTGGAATCCTAAGTACGGAGTGTTCTCTTTCAATGACATTGATACGGCCCCCACTATGGAGGAATGTCAGGCATTGCTGGGGATCCCATACTCATTGCGAGCGGATCTACTTACACCTCGAGCATAGGCGGACACGAAGCGGTTGGCACATATGTTGGGTTCTCCCCGGAAGAAGTAAAGTCGAGAAAGCAGTCAAAGGGAACACGCATGGATGGCATTGGGCGTACCTTGAGAAGCGGTTAGATCATCACCTCCAAGAGAAAGCGGTGGGATCAAGCTTCAGTAGCACTCGCCTTGGGAATCTATGGTCCGATCCTTCCGGGGCCATTGGGGATCATCACTAGCAGTGCAGTGGAGGTATTTTGGACAGTAGAAAGGCAGGGGATCAATCCGATACCGGCAATTCTTGCCGAAACCTTGTTAACCCTAACTTACTGCAGACAACAGGGGAAAGGGTCCATTAAGTGTTGCTCTCAGTTATTATACCTCTGGACTATCAGTCACATGTGTCCTGTGGAGACAAAAGGATTGACTTGGTACCTTGACCAGCCTCCCATTGAGAAAATGATCCGGTTAGTGATCAGCTCGAAGAATGAAAAACAGTGGCGGGAACGGATTTTGAGTTTCAATAGCCATGATTACTGTTGGAGGAAGCTGTGGACGTCAAGCCAACCCGTCTTGATTGGTACAGGAGGTATTCAGTCGGTGTCCCTGATTGGAATAACCGGGTATACAAGTTACACTCCGGCCAGTAATGAGGCAGTTTGGCTCAACACAGTCCATGATCAACATTAAAGAATACCACCAAGGTCACTTCTACCATGAGCTCAAGGAAGAAGAAGGGTTGAAAAGGGCTCGCAAGTCCTGGGAAAACTTCACTCTAATGGAGAGATCACCCAAAGGCCCAAGTACCTCGGGCGATTACCTTAAATGGAGAGCTGATAGGGACCAAGAACGCTCTACCATAGAATTCAAGGACGACAACCCTCGCCGAGACGCCCTATTAGAGGAAGCTGATAATCGCCTGGTTGACTCGCTACAAAAGGCAAATACCGAGAACTCATAGCTGCAAGAACGAATGAAACAATTGGAGGACCAACAGCAGAAACTTAAGAGAAGGGTAAGAATGCTCAAGGAAGAGGCAAGGGCCGAAAGGATAGGGTTCGAAGAGCAAGAGGTACAGTGGGAAAAAGAAAGAAACTCTCTCCAAGCTGAGGTCAAAGAGATGAAAGGGCAGAATAGTAAGCTTCAGGAAAGGATGAAGTACCAAGAGGTACTCGTTGAAGAGTATAAACAGGAAAACAAGAAGAAGAAGCTTGAATTAAAAGAACAGGCACTCCTCATCAACGACATCTTGAAAGAGTGTGCTAAAGAAAGGAAAGAGAAAGAGAAACAAGCTGCCCTCTATCAAGGACTGAAAGAAAATGTGGACCAGTTGGAGAAAATGATAGCACAGGGAAAAAAGGAACTATTACCTGAATCCGAGTATGCTCTGAAAGTGTTCGATCCTGCCAAACAAGAGGAAAGGTTATATGAGTATCTCAGAAAATGTCATCTCATTATAAAGAACCTCCCAGAACCTAGGCCGATGTAAAGAATATGCTGTACAAATTATTCAGTTAATGAAATGATTTTTGGACCATTGTCTAAGCAGATTTGTGAATGAATAATATGACTCCCGTAGGAACTCCCTCGCTAGGGTTATGTGAAAAATTGAAATGCGCTATATGGACAGGTATCATAAATGCGCATTCAATCCCGTCATTCACGGTCAGACTATCGAACGATGCCATGATAAAGCTGAGGCGATTATCCTTTTGCAGATTCCAACCTGGCTCTCAAATGCCACTGTATCCTTCGTCCAGACCAGGACTTTTAGTTTCTTTGCAAAACTCAAATTCATTTAAATTTTTTTATCCTCACAGGAAATCAATATTGATTCAAACAAGGCAAGTCTGACCAAGCACACGATCCAACCCAAGCGAGTGTACTTAACAAGATCTCGAACGAGGAAGATAATGGAAAATCAGGAGCAAGTACAGAACCTCTGAGGGACAGGTCTCCGAGTTGAAGGATCAGCTTTCTGAAATTATGAGACTAATGAAAGAAATGTCTCAGAGCAAACCTGCTTCAGAACCTAGCCCACCATTACCTCCTCCGCCTCCTACAATAAATGATCCTCAGCAAGCTTCAACCTCTTTTACCTTTCAGTCTCCCATTCCGGACCCGACAATCACTGTCAATCCGGTGACCATAAATAATGACCCACCTTTTTCCTATTACCCGGCCGTCTCAAATGTCGAGCCTCACCATTCAATCCCGATCCCTCCAGTTTACTCCACCCCTCAGCTCCCGGTTGGAGGAATGTATCATGCGGTGGAAGGAGAACATAGGGCGAGAGAAAACGAGAAACTATCTGCCCTAGAAGAAAGATTGAGAGCAATAGAAGGGTTGAACATGTATGGCTCGGTCGATGTGTAAATCCGAGATTGGTGCCAGATGTGGTGGTACCACCCAAATTCAAGGTTCCTGATTTCGACAAATACAGTGGAAACTCAGACCCCCGCATCCACCTGGCAACCTACATTGCCAAAATGTCTGCCTTAACAGAAGACGATAGACTCCTCATTCACTTCTTTCACGAGAGTCTCTCCGGAGCAGCTCTGAGATGGTGTATACAATTGGACAGGAGCAAGCTGCACTCCTGGAAAGATTTAGCCGATACCTTTCTTAAGCAGTACAAATTCAATTGTGATGCAGCACCCACAAGGAGGGACCTCCGGAACACAGTGCAGAGAAAGACGGGAAGGTTTTAAGCGACGCCCAACGATGGAGGGAGAAGGCTGCGAAGTATATCCTCCGGTGACCGATAATGAACTCTGCTCCTATTCATTGAAACATTGAAGGCTCCTACTTCAACTCGATGATTGGAAATACCTCCAACGACTTCTCGGATATCATCCAAGCGGTGAGAGAATTGAAGCTAACTCGAGAATAGGAAGGCTACAGGAGTTGACCGAGAACCTGTGGAAAAGACCGCCAATTTTGGCAAGAAGAAGGAGAGTGATGTGCATTCCATCACTCGATGAATAATTTTCCCAATTCCCCAAAATAGCTACCGCCATATCCTCCTCTCATGGCCCAACTATCGCAAACATCCCACCCCCTTTCCCTAATTATTCACAACCACGCCTCAATACGCCCCACCGCAAATTTCCAACCAAGACCACCTCCTCCTCCAACCACGACCACCACAAAATAACCCAAGACCTCCAAGGAATCCCGATCCACCCCTTCCCCTCCCTCTCAGTGAAATATACCGATACCTTGTCGGTATAAACCAAATCGTACCAGTTCCTTTAGACCCACTCCAGCCGCCATATCCCAGGTGGTAGGATGCCACTGCCCGTTGGGCGTATCATGGAGGAGCCCAAGGGCATTCAATCGACAATCGCGGGCACTCGGAGGAGAGTGCACGCTTTAATCCGAAACGGGTGGCTGAAGATCGAGGGAAATGGTTCCCTCCCCAATGTTACCTCAAACCCACTGCCTAACCACAATACGGGCAGTGGTGTAAATATGATAGAGTCTAAAGGAGAGGGATCAACACCAGAAGTGGATGAGCTGGTTCCATACTTTAAGGAGATTTTTACTATAGCAACGAGGGAAGGCTACCTTTGCCCTCAGGTAGCGGGATTCAAAGAGAGTACGAGGTGTCCTTACCATGGAGGGGCAGCTGACCATGAGCTGCGAGATTGTGAGGGATTCAGGCAAGAAGTCCAGAACTTATTATCTCTCAGGGTTCTGAGATGCCAGACAAGGCCGAAACGGAAAAGGAGTGAACACCACCGGATACGGCCGTAACGCCCACCTCCAAACCTAATCACCTTCTCACCCCGTAGCCTCTCCGGTGAATGATTATCCAAACTCCACCTCAGCTCCCCATCACCAATACTCACGCTGTCCCTTGGAATTATAACTTCCAAGTTTTCACTCAGGGAGCGTCAAGCAGTACATCCGCTCCTAGTCTTGCCTCACCTCCGGCACCACCAAAACCATGTTTCGCTCCTCACGAGCACTTTAGAATGACTTATGCTGGACTCGCTAGCAACACTACTCCCAAGCCGCTTCTAGACCCGTTATTGCAACAAAATCCTCTCCACCTGAGCAAGAAGTCGAGTTTATAACTCAAAGTGGGAGGTGTTACGGGAACGAAGAAAGAGAGAAGAGAAAAGGGAAAGTAAAAATGGGAGAGTCATCCAGAAACACGGAAGAGGAGGTTGAGAAAGCAGGGGAAGCAGAGCCTATTGAGCACAAGGAAGATGAAGAACTGCTGCTCCAAATAATGAAACAGAGCGAGTATGACGTGGTGGAGCAATTGAGAAAAACCCCCGCCCGAATTTCACTGTTATCACTGATCCTGAGCTCGGAAGTCCACCGACAAGCCCTACAAAGAATCCTGGATCAGGCCTTTGTGAACCCCGACATTACTCCGGACGGTTTGAGAAAATAGTAGGACAAATCTGGGCATCCACTGTAGCCTTTTCTCAAGAGGAGGTAGACCTGCGGGCTTAGGGCACAATAAAGCTCTACATGTAATCGTGAAGTGTAAGGGTTGTATAGTGGCCAAGGTTCTCATCGATAACGGATCGGCCCTCAATGTATCGCCTAGCGACCTTAGCCAAAGCTCGGTTGACCAATCGCATATACGTCAGAGTGCAATGGTGGTAAGAGCCTTTGACGGAACCAGGAGAGAGGTACTGGGAGACATTGACTTGCCAATCCAAGTCGGGGCATGTACTTTCAACGTCACGTTTCAAGTGATGAACATTGAGCCGGCTTACACTATGTTATTAGGGAGGCCGTGGATCCACTCTGCGAACGCTGTTCCTTCAACCTCACACAGAAGATCAAATACATTAAGGACGGCAAAATCATCACGGTAAGGGGCGAAGAGGCCATATCGGTCACCAAGCCGCAATCACTTCCTTATGTGGAAGCGGCCGAGGAATCATTGGAGAGTTCTTTCCAGGCCCTTGAATTGCAAGATACTGGGAAGGAAGGGGCTATGGCTATGGTGGCCAAAGTAATGTCAAGAAACGGGTATCAAGAGGGGAAAGGCTTGGGCACTGCCTTGCAAGGAATCGTCGAGCCTATACCGGCTATTCAGAAGATAGGCCGTTGTGGTTTGGGGTATGAGGAGGATGCCCTCGTGGATTGGCGATTCGATTAGGAGGATGCTTCGGATCGAGGTTCGACCAGAGACGGAAAATTAAAATAGTCCAGATAATTACGGAGATATTCGCCAAACCGGTCATCCAACATCCGCAAGTACGGAAGAATCGCGGATGATCCATCCATAGATGTCATCCAACCGATTCCTTGTATGAGGCCCTAGTTTCACCCATGGTCGAGGAGCAGGAGCTTGACAACCTGGACAACGGATGATATACCTGTACTCAATTTAGAGTAAAGTACCTGCGGTTATCTACACTTGATCATTTTGTCCATGGTGACAAGTGTAATCACGTAAATGGACCTTTTCTTATGGCATTAATATTAATGAATTGATAGCGCATTTTAAATCCAATACTCTCTTTCCTTTTAATTCCATCCTTATAACATGTTCTATTCTTTATTCATTCAGACCATTCATCAATTAACACCTAATAATCCAATAGACTCAAATTCCTCTGGTTAATTTTGAAATCCCCATAATCGCCATTACTTCAAGTAATTCGAGGAAGACCTTACGTAAGAAAGCGGTGAAAAGATGAACCCTCCTCGTGCCTTGTGAAGATGAAACGCGCACAATAAACTTAGGCTCGGAAGAAGTAAAAAGGGAACTTAAGGTAGTGGAGAGTGAGGAATTGGGAGATATGATCGGTGCGCAAGGAATTTCTCGACGTATTTTCATGGAGCTATGATGATATGGTTGGTTTGGACCCTCGATAGTGACGCACAAGATTCCCTTAATTCCGTGAACGATCCGGTGAAGCGGCGAGGAGAATGAATCGACACACCGCTCAAGGTTCGGATGAAGTCAAGAAACAAGATGACGTGATTCTTAGAAGTAGTCAAATATCCCCAATGGGTGGCTAATGTCGTCCCAAGAATGAAGAAAGACGGAGAGTCGTGGTGTGTGTTGACTACGGGGACCTTAATAAAGCAAGTTTGAAAGATGATTTCCCTCTCCCTCACATTGATGTGTTAGTTGACAATGCCGCGGGATTGGGTAGGTGTTCGTGTATTGATGGGGCATCGTGGTACAATCATTCCGATGGACAAGGAAGACAAGGATAAAATGCTTTCATCACCCAATGGGGGTATTTTGCTATCGGGTCATGCCCTTCGGGTTGAAGAATGTCGGGGCTACTTACCAGCGCGCAATGGTCACATTATTCCACGATATGATGCCTAAAGAAGTGGAGGTATATGTGGATGATATGATCATTAAATCCAGGTGAGAAGAGAGCCACGTTCAGGTGATGAGGAGGGTGCTCGAAAGGCTCAGGAAATACAAGTTGAAGTTGAACCCTGCTAAATGCATCTTCGGAGCTAGATCGGGAAAAGCGTTGGGATTCATAGTAAGCGAGAAAGGGATAGAAGTGGATCCGCACAAAGTTCGAGCTATTCAAGAAATGCCGCCCCAAAAGCAGAAAGGAGGTGCGCAGCTTTTCTAGGAAAGTTGAACTACATCTCAAGATTTATTTCTAATCTCACCGCCAAAGCCGAGCCTATTTTGAGACTACTCGGAAGAACAATCCTACCCAATGGGATTCGGATTGTCAAAAGGCTTTCGTGACAATCAAGCAAGATTTGTCAAACCCACTAAGATTGGTCCCTTTGTGGCAGTGTGCCTCGATCCTGCATGGCAGTCCAACAGAGCTCTATGGGATGTGTTTTAGGACAACATGATGATACCGGCAGAAAAGAGAGGGCCATTTACTACCTGAGCAAGAAGTTCAATGATTGTGAGTCAAGGTACTCTTTCTTAGAAAAGACTTGCTGCGCGTTAGCTGGATAGCAAATCGCCTCAAGCACTACATGATGAATCACAAAACATGGCTTATCTCCTGATGGATCCTATCGATACGTATTCGAAAGCCCATTCGTGCGGGAAGGATAGCCAAGTGGCAGGTTATACTCTCCCAAGATGATATAGTCTACATGACCGGAAAGCGGTGAAAGGTAGCGTAATTGCGACCTCCTAGCGGAAAACCCTATCCGGATTATGAAGCTCGATTTTGAGTTCCACGACGAACATATTAATGAAGTAGACTACGAAGAAGAGGGGTCGATCGATGTGTGGAAATGTATTTTGACTGAGCAGTCAATTTATCCGGGAATGGAATTGAGCCGTACTAGTATCCCGGAAGAAAGCACTTCCCAATAGCCGCTAAGTTGGGATTTGATTGTACCAACAATGTCGCAGAATATGAAGCTTGTGTAATGGGTCTACATCTCGCTATGGAGATGAAAATCAGAAAGTTGGAGGTGTATGGAGACTCGGCTCGATAATTTATCAGTCAAGGGAGAATGGCAAACCAAGGATCCCAAGCTAATCCCCTACCGTAAATACTTCATCGGAGATGATCAGTGGAATTCAAGAAATCTCTTTCACTCATCCGAGTAGAGACAAGAATCAATTTGTCGACGCCTTAGCTACTCTAGTTGTTATGGCTCAAATCGAAGAAGGGCGACGTTTGACGTTGAAGATTAAAGTAAGGGATGAGCCAGCCTATTGCTTCATGATTGAAGAAGAGCTCGATGGAAAGCCTTGGTATCACGACATCACGGTCTCAGTAGAACCGAGAATTCCCTTCAGGGGCAAGCAAAAATGAAAAGAAGATGATTCGGAGGTTAGCATTGGGGTATTTTCCCAGTGGGGAAACCCTATACAAAAGAAGCTCCAACGGTGAATTATTGAGATGTGTGGATGCGAAGGAGGCAAAGAGAATCCTTCTTGAAACTCATAAGGGAAATTGTGCAACTCACGCTAATGGACACATGATGGCCAAGCAAATCATGCGACGTGGGTATTTTTGGACCACAATGGAAAAGGATTGCATCGAGTATTTCCGGAAGTGCCACAAGTGTCAGATTTACGCAGATCCGATAAATGTGCCACCTCACAAGCTGTTCAATCTCGTCTCACCGTGGCCTTTTGCAATGTGGGGCATAGATGTGATTGGTCCCATCAATCCCAAGGCATCCAATGGGCACAGATTCATCCTTGTAGCCATCGACTATTTCTCCAAGTGGGTCGAGGCGACATCATATGCTCACATCACGCAGAACACGTTTCTCAAATTCTTCAGAAACAATATCATATGCCGGCATGGTCTCCCGAATGAAATTGTCACTGATAACGCCAAGAACACGAACGGTCCAAGATTCGGAAGCCGTGTGATCAATACGAATCCGACATCTCAATTCCTCCCCATACCGCCCTCGGATGAATGGAGCGGTGGAAGCCGCGAACAAAAATCTAAAGAGGATAATCCGAAAATGACGGTCACATATAGGGATTGGCATGACATGCTCCCTACGCTCTTCATGCATACCTGACTTCCATAAGAACCTTAATTGGGGCAACTCCATACTCACCGGTCTACGGATGGAAGCGATACTGTTGAGGTTGAAATTCCTTCCTAAGGATTACGAAGGAATCGAGGATTGGTGAGTCGAATGGATCCATCAAGGTTGGATCGATTAAACTTCCGGATGAGAAAAGGTTAACAGCAGATGTCACGGCAATTATATCGAGGAGAATGGCGAGCATTTGATAAAAATGTACGCCCACGGGAATTCCTACAGGGATTTAGTTCTAAAGAAAGTACTACCAAACCAAAGCGATCCCCGGGTAAATGGTCACCAACCTACGAGGGACCTATGTGGTTAAAAAGGCGTTTCTTGGGAGCCTTGATCTTGACCCACATGGACGGTGAAGAATTCCGAGACACGTGAATGCCGACAACTTTGTCAAGAGATACTATGCATAAAAAGGAGAAGGGATGAAAACCCGAAAGGGCGTCCTAAAAAAAAAAAAAAAAAAAAAAAAACCTTCTTGGGGTGAAAACCAAAAAGGGCATCCCAAGAACCAAACTGGAGGAATAAGGAAGGGGGCATGAAACCGCGGGTAGAGAAGCAACCGTCACGGCAAGGGACTTCAGAGAACTTGGAATATGGCAGTTAAAAGACTTCAAAACCAACTAAAAGGAATATATGAGATCTATCCTTGTACCTTTCCTTTTCCTTTGAAAGTCTATTTTTCCTAAAGCCATGATAAAGTTATACTCCATTCCTTACCTTTTGTTTTCTGCTTGCTCACTTTTAATACTATCCTTTCTCTTTGACTAATGCGCTATTGATTAGTTAAATTTCTGCCATAAGATTTGAATTTAAAAATTGATAACCTCGCGTACTTTACTATGAGATTTGCAGGGAATAGCCGCCAAAAAAAAAAAAAAAAAAAAAAAAAAAAACTAGAGGTGAAAACCCGAAAGGGCGCTTCTGGTTGAATGGACGAAAAGAAAGTGAAAACCCACAAGGGCGCTTTCCGAAGAATAAGGAGAAAGTCGGGAACAGAAAAGGGACATCCGAAAGAACGAGGTCATAGGTCAGGCCTTACAACTCCTCCTCCATTAATCGTCCGCCTTCATTATCTTGTTAAGTACACTTTGTCAAGGAATAACTTCATGTGCCAAAGTCAAACTTGTTTTGTAAGTTGATTTTAATTTCATGCAATTTACATTTCTGTTATCAACCTCTGGTTCCTTGATCTAAGTTGATTTTAATTTCTTGCAATTTACATTTTATGCTATCAACCTCTGGTTCCTTGATCTAAGTTGATTTTAATTTCATGCAATTTACATTTCTGCTATCAACCTCTGGTTCCTTGATCTAAGTTGATTTTAATTTCATGCAATTTACATTTTATGCTATCAACCTCTGGTTCCTTGATCTAAGTTGATTTTAATTTCCTGCAATTCCACCATCAACCCCTGGTTCCTTGATCTAAGTTGATTTTAATTTCCTGCAATTCCACCATCAACCTCTGGTTCCTTGATCTAAGTTGATTTTAATTTCCTGCAATTCCACCATCAACCTCTGGTTCCTTGATCTAAGTTAATTTTAATTTCCTGCAATTCCACCATCAACCTCTGGTTCCTTGATCTAAGTTGATTTTAATTTCATGCAATTTTAATTCCACCATCAACCTCTGGTTCCTTGATCTAAGTTGATTTTAATTTCATGCAATTTTAATTCCTGTTATCAACCTCTGGTTCTTTGATCTAAGTTGATTTTAATTTCATGCAATTTTAATTATCAACCTCTGGTTTCTAGATCCAAGTTGATTTTAATGTTCGAGGTCATTAACTTAGGTGTGCTTTAGTTCCCTAATTTCGAACACCTAATCGTCCAAAATATGAGTCTGAATCTTTACATAATTCCTATACGGAAATTTTTCCTTTAATAGAAATTATGTAAAGAGGGGCATTGTCGACACCATATTTTGGCGATCCTAGAATCAATAAAAATTCTTCTTTGAGCAGCTAATCTCGTTTCGATCCTCTTTAGGCGGTCACATTTCCGATCTCTCCTCACAAAAATTGAATTAATCTGAGTCCTCATATTCATTAAGCCTCGCGATCTCTCAAATCATTTACCGACCTCTCAAACCCGTTGTCGAATTTCGGACACATCAAGTATATTCACGATCTCTGTTGATAAATAAAATGAACGGCACTAGATCTTTTCCTACCGCTTTATTGCCGACCTCCTTTTCGGAAGATTAAGAGCTAAAGTTTGGGTTCGGTTTAACGAGGGTTCCGATCTTAAGTGTTCAAGTTAAATTTTCAATTTTAACCAAGTCCCGTTCAGCATTTCTCCCCCACCGATCTCATGCTTATTGTGCTTTCCGATCTTTTATACTTAGATTAATAATGGAATTTAGTTCATGTTTCGCTATGCTCATACAATCAAATACTTAGGCAAATTCGAAGATTTTCCAATCACATCCATTCATTGAACAAAAGAGATATTCCATTTCATTTCATAATTTGTACAAGTTATTCGGCTGGGGGATCACCCCCAGCCTGATTTACATTCTGCTCGCTCTCTCTCTCTTCCTCGCCCTCCTCCTCACTATCTTCACCATCGCCCCCGGGAGCCAGGTCGTCCATCCAAGAAAAGTCCTCTTCAGGATAGCGCTTTTGAAGTTCGGCCAAGAGATCCTTATGAGCATTCACATAGGCTCCGGCTATTCCCGACACCATCTCTTCATCCTTTTCCTTGAGCTCTCTTTCTTTCTCCGAAAGCTCCTTATCCTTCGCGTTAAGCTCCTCTACAAGTTGAGCGACCTGAGCGGCTTCGTTGGCCTGAAGTGCCCGGATTTCTCACGAGAGCCGTTCACTTTCAGCCAAGTCACGAGACCTTTCGGCCGGTGGTCTTCATGGTACTTCCCGTCCCTCGACTTGAGATATATAATCCCGAGCGGATGAGAGTTGGGATCGGAGGGAAGTCAATTCCTGATTTTTCTTCCCAACCTCCTTACCCAGACGCTGAATCTTTTCTCGAATCATGGTCTGGTTCACCAGACACTCCACGTTTAGGCTCATGGTTCGAGTCAAGATATCATCGAGACCATTCAGGATAGCTGTCCGATCCTCTTGAAAGAAGATGGTAGATCCCAGGACTTTGGCAAAATCGGAGTTCTCCCTAACAGTCCGGTTATTCTTCAAGCAGTCGATCAGTATCTGAGCGCCACGAGAAGAGGTCCTCCCAGAAGATTGAGAAGGCTCCCTTTCCGTGCTTGGAATAATTGAGAGAGGCGGGGGCTGCTCTTCCGATCTAGGAGGAGATCCGACCTCAATGGTGGCGGACCGAAGGTTGAGGCGGGTATCTTTGTATCTCCCCAGGTTTGTGACCGGGTGTTTGAAGAAGTTCCGAAAGATTCATCTCTTTTACCTTCCGGGAGATCTCTCTTTCCTTCTTCCGCTTCCTAGAACCCTCACCACCCGCCATACCTGCAGTAAAAGAGGTTAGTGAGATCGCTAAGGTCCCGAAGCGAGATATAGAAAATACCAATGCCGAGGTCGAGAGCGGAAGTTCGCGATCTCGGCGGTGATCGATTGCATGGTCCAATGGTGCGATTCGCGATCACCGCATTTGGACAGAATATTTTAGAGTGGTGGCACGACTTTTAAGCTCCATCACTATCAAGCTTTCCTCTTGACTCGGGGTAAAGTGCTTGAGCGAGGCCCCTGGTACCACCAGCTACGGGAAAGTCCTCAAAGCGGCTCGGATCTTTACTCCTCGGAATGAAGAACCGGTTCTTCCAATTCTTAAGGGATGAGGCAGATCGGAAAAGAGTCCGCAACGAGGCTTCGCTGAAAGAACCAGTGTTCGTCATCCTTTCGTGAGTTAGTGCGTGTAGCTCGGCGAACACCTTAGCCGTAGGTCCGATTCCCTTAGCTCGGCATAGACCTCGAAAAGCTACCAAGATCCGCCACGAGTTGGGGTGGATTTGAACAATGGATGCTCGGTGAAGTTTTAGGACCTCCTTATAGAAATCGGCTAGAGGAACCTCGGACCGGCCTTTAATCGTTCCTCGTACACCATGACCATGTCATTCTCTTCAAAAGAGTGATCGACACGAAGATCGCCATGGCACTTGATCACTCATATGAATCGGGACAAATATTGTATTCTTGAACAAGCGATTGCAGATCGGATTCAGAAGAATCGACTAAAGCTCGTCTATAGGAAGGTCTCTCTCCTTGAAGGTGGTGCAAGCCTTGATGGTATGACCCGACCACGACTGGAGCGAGACCCTAGGGGTTTAGGTTGCCTGTTGGGCCCATCGCCTCTTCTTCATCGACGATGACCATGAGAACTGAATGGAAGGAGGGCTCGCGCTCTCGACTTTCGGCACCGCTCATTTTCAAAAGAAACAAAGAACTTAAACTAAAAGAGGATTAAAGCCCTTACAGAGTCCGATCGTCGGAAGAAGCGGAGAAAAGGAGAGAACTTTGAAGTTGTGAGCGAGGATTGAAAATGGAATGAGAGAACAAGCGGCTAACCCACCCACCCCTATTTATACTAGTCCGAGCATTTAATGCTCGCGAGGTTCTAAGCGTGCATCGATTGGTGGGACTCGGCAATTTGTTCGACACTTTTCTCAAATATCCGAATGTTACGAGATCGGTTAATTGGAGATCGGCATAATAAATTAAATATTTTGAATAAAGGATCAGTTAAGTGTCATTCAGGTAAAGAACCAGATCGGATAGCCACATTAGAGATCGGAAAAATAATCAATGCAAAAATAATAAGATGATAACCGACAAAATAAAGTCTTTATTTTCAAAAGATCGGATTACATCATTTGGGCGATCTCTAGGGATCGGATTACACTAACATTGGATCACATCATTTCTGTGATCTCTAGGGATCAGATTGCATTGAAAATAAAATACATCATTTGGGCGATCTCTAGGGATCGGACTACAATAAAGGTCTAACTACATTTGGGCAATCTCTAGAAATCTGATTACATTTCAGGATTACATCATTTGGGCGATCTCTAGAGACCGGTGGAACATCCTATCTAAAAGGCCTATGTCAAAGCCTAGTCTTGTGGCTGAATCAAAAGATGTGTTCGATCAGAGACGGCTATTGACATCGGACAGATGTACGGCTTCAGATGGGGTGATTATGACTCCCATGAAGATGAGAGACATCGTCACCGATGTTACCACTCGAAACCGACCCAGCCGGAACACCCAATGTGGAGGAAAGACGCCGGAACACCTAATGCGGTGAGAAGCGAATGAACTTCGGTTGAGTGACTCGAGATCGGTACAACCGAGGTCCGCAATACGTCGGTCAAATCCGGTTCTCTCACCATCGTAAGTTAAGGTCATGCGATCAGGATCATAAATTTTGATCGGTAAGTAAAGAAGTTCATCGGAAAAGATCAAAGTCACGATTATAGCGAACTTCCACCGAGCGGTAGAACGAGGAAAGTAAGAAAAGAAGAGAGGAAAGTCGGATGAAGAAAATGTCTCCGTCGGCGGTATATATAGGGAAATGGGCATTTAATGGAGCGGAAACGGCGGGCGCCGAGAATCGAGATGTAATTAATGCTTGGACCGAATCGGTGATCAAGGGATAAAGAGATCGGAGATAGGAGATCAGCATGAGAGATCGGAATAGGAGCTAGGGGAGTGATCGGAAGACAAAAAGAATAAGACAAATTCCAATAACCGTCGTCGAGAATCGAGCCGAGGTAGTTAAAGCGTGGCGACGAGATCTCCACCGCACGCCTAAGAATCGCCATAATCTTGTGATTGCGTGGTATGTCATGGATCCTTTACATCTCAATCTCCACCGTTGATCTCACTTGTAAGGATGAATCCGGAACCCTAGGATCAAAAGAGAAGACGACAATACCAGCGTTTTTCACTCTTAGCCCTCAGATCGTTCCGGACAAGAGGATTCAAGACCGTCAGATTAAAAGAGAAAAAGGACGAATATTACGAAGCGATCTCAGCCATTCGTTTTGATTCTCTTTAATTCCTGAACATCCGATCATGTACTTCAAAATCTTGACCCTCCATCTCCCTCAAAATAAATCCTGACCCTTCATGGGGAGCACCCGATTCCTATAAATACCTGCATGAAAAACTGTTCAAGGACGGACAAAAAAATATAGACAAGAGGCTGCTATTATCGTGGAGCAACTCTGAAACTTCATTCAGTTTGTTACTCTGCTGTTTTGTAGTGATCAAAAAGACTTTTGAAACTAGTTTTCAGGAGTGTTTTCTTGGAAAAGATTTTGAATACTGGAACTCTACATTTCCAGTTTGTTCATTATCTGGTCATACTCTCGTCATCTCTGCTTTCTTTTCCTCTGTTCAAGCTCAACTTCCTTCCACCTGGTTCTTACCCGGTTACCTTTTAGCTAAAGCATCTCTCGGTTTCACGACAGACATCAACTCTCAGGCTGGCTGATCAATCCGCCATCTTCATCACTATTTACCACCTCACAGTTATTTCAATATATTTGGCTCCTCACAGGTAAGAGTTCATATTACTGTTTTATTAAGTATTTGCGTTTACTTTTCGCACTTTCTTTGTTCTCTTTACGTACGCGGTTTTCTTTAAGTTTATTCTAAGCAAAAAATCTCAAAGAACGTTACTCTCGAATTATCTCTTTAGTGATCGGTCCATCATTTCGTCAATTTTCGTCATTTCTGAATACGAGCTTTTAGCTCCTAGTAGCGTGTAAGTGGTCAGGCAAAATATAGGTATCTGCAACTTAAGGGCCTCTTTTAAAAGAGAAAGCTTGAATAACACGTCAGGAAAATAGCCAAACTATTAGGTGGCGTGAGCGGGAATTCGGCAAGATACCATGAAGAGGAATAAAACCAAAATAAACTAGACGAGCAGATCGGACATTAATAGGTATCGTGAAATGACTACATGGAAGGTCGGTAAATCAAGTTTAGTATTACCCATTTAGTCATAGGGTATCAAGAAACCTTATCTCCAGCATTTTGAATGCGAAACCTTAGTTTTAGGATTTGTAGCGAAATTGAAATTCGGAGATCGGCAAAGCCCCTTCCAGCTCTGCTAATCCGAAAGAGATCGGAGGAGAGTTCTTATCGGTCTCGACTTAAAATTTTAATAAATACTTAAAAGAGGTCGGAGGAGAGTTCTTATCCGACCTCAATTCAAAATTTTTAATAAATATTTAAAAGAGATTGGAGGAGAGTTCTTATCCGGTCTCAGCTTAAAATTTTAATAAATGCTTAATAGAGATTGGAGGAGAGTTCTTATCCGGTCTCAGCTTAAAATTTTAATGAATACTTAAAAGAGGTCGGAGGAGAGTTCTTATCCGATCCCAAATTAAAATCTCTAATAAATATTTAATAGGGATCGGAAGAGAGTCCTTATCCGATCCCCAACCAAAATTTTAATGAATATCTAAAAGAGGATCGGAGGAGAGTTCTTATCCGATCTTCTAAATTAAATTTTAAATAAAACATTCCTGTTCAAGTAAAATTAACATGCAAAAGTAATTCACTAAGGGTGTCTCATTTACTTATGTATCTGGGTGATCCTAATCAGTGAAAAATCAAACATTCCTTTTACCAAAAGGACTAACATTCCCATCCGAGCCCTTCTAACTAATTTATAAAGGACGCAAAATTAAATCTACCTACCCTTATTAAGGGACGAGGTGGGGTGCCTAACACCTTCCCCACCCGTTTACGGACCCCGAACCTAGAATCTCTGTCTTGAAGTGGTTTCATTCTTTATTTATCTTCTCAAATGGTTTTCTTTAGTTCCCCTCAAAACTAAGGTGGCGACTCCTCACTCTTTCCCACTTCGGTCAGTGATCGTCCGGGCGACCGCAAAATCCCATTGCGACAATGGTCCAAGCTTTAACCCATTCTTATTTGAGTTCCCTAAGAAAATCCAAGCATCAAGGTATCCAAAACATGAAATTGCCCAAAAGGATTTCAAATTAAACCTTTTGCATGCAACAACAGCTAAGGGAAAGAGAAAAAGAATGTATTTTTTTAGGAAATGAAACTAAGTGGGCTATTTATGCCCCTACTGTCGAGGGGACTTTCTATTGCTGAAGGCCTTGCTTTCATCTACCAGAGTCCACTCAGTCTAAAAGGACATTTGAACAATAAAAATGGACTTCAGTTGCTAAAAATCTAACCTTTGGTTGTCAAAGTTCCTTTTATGCACAAGGATACCTTGATTTCTTTTCTGAACAAAACACACATCTAGCCTAGACTCTTAATATATATATGTGTGCGTGTGTGTGTGTGTGTGAAATTGATGTGTTAAATACACATATATATGTTTCACTATGACCACTTCCTTGTTTGTGAAAATCTCAATTTCATAAGGATTTCCTATCGACAATAGGAATTCGAACATAAGAAAATAGTGAGTGTTACAATTATGGGGTACATGTTGATCTCTTATGTGTACATGAGATTCAAAATTATGCAAACAAAAATTGGTGCTTCTTCGACTAAATATGCAGTACATATTGAACCCTTTACTTTTGCTTTATTCTTTACATTTTGCTTCAGGTGGCACAAAAACTTATAAATAAAATAAAATAAAACAATGTAAAAACTATGTTAAAATAAAACAATGTAAAAACTATGTTAATGATGCATGAGATTGTTTTTACCAAAAGAAAAAAATTGATGAAATCATTTTTTTACCTTTCAAAAGGATACAACAATTTGTATTATGTGGGACTGATTAGTTTTACTACATATGGCAAACAGATAGGAAGATGTTCCATTGAGTCAAAGAACCCAGGTGAAAATATGTGCTCTAATTTGCATAAAATGATGGGTATTTTCAAACAGTTCATATCTTGTACTTTCATGTTCTCTGTAGTAAGATTTTGGAAAAATAAGCTTAACTTAGTCACCGCTTGCCATATTTTATTTGGAAGGAGCTCACGGATTGCAACAAGTAATAACCTCTGCATATACACATAATAATTGTGGCTCTTCATACAAAAAATCTTGTACTTCTATATATGAACACATCTACCCATGTTTGACACATAACCGTCGGGAAACTTAAGGCCTTTTACCCACTCATATAAAACATGTTTTTATTGTTTATCAAGTGTGTAGCAAGCCTTAATATATATACCTAAGTGGAAATTTCACTCCAATTACTTTCTACAACATAAATTTGCCATATGCTTTCAAGCTTTGGCATTATCCTTTGTTTTACCTAAAATATTCATCACCATGTTGAAAATATTCACAAAGAAATTTTTCTTGAAGTGCATCACATCTAAATTATGTCAAATGAGATTTGAAGATTACTATGATAATCCCAAAATATACTCCTTTTCCACCACCTAGTATTTCTGGCTATGACTACATTAACTATTTAACCATCTATTCGTAAAAAAAAAAAAAGCATCTTTATTGCTGAGAATAGGGGAAAACTCAAACGTGCATACTTTTCCATTAAGGAAATTTATCTTGTTCCATCTAAATGAATGGTCTATGAGAAAAAACTTATGTTGATTGTTGAACTAACAAATTTTACCACCATAACTAAGTGAAAAAGCCTTACAATGTTTCGTAAAGTAAGGACATGCTATTTTCTAAGCAATGCTCCGCCTAAACAACAGTGAGTACATAAGGAAATCAATAACTATCCACATTAGAGCAGCACTCATTTGGAAATTCTACTTCTTGGACACATCATACGTCTCCACTCCCACCTCCCATAATTGAGTAAGTTTAATAATTAGTGGCTATATATAGACATTTATCTGTTGCTTCGTATCATGCGGCCTTGGTATGATTACTATTAAAAACATAAAAGGCTCCTTCATACATGCACCAAGAGGCAAGTTGCAAGGCATGATTATTACTGGTCAACATGAGTATTGTTGTCCTAATTGTCCAAATGGTTAAAATCCATTGCTATATAGTCCCAGCTGAACATTTCGACTTTAGCTGCAAATGTTGCATGGGTGCAATTAAAATACTTCCAAGCTTCTAAATCAAAGGGATAACACATGACATCATCTTCCATGTTATGCTTGTCATGCCATCACATATTAGCAACTGTTGCCTCTAAAGTAGATAATCTCTAAAGCCTTGGTGCTAGAAGAAAATAATACATCCTCTTAAATGCTACCTTTGCATTTTTCAAACCATTATGAGGCTTATATCTTATCTGCCATAAAATATCCACTCCGTTAAACAATTATCTTCATCTTAACAAATATGCAACAAACTTAGAACCATCATTTTTCTCAATCGGTAGACCTAAAACACATAAATGATATATATATATATATATATTTTAAATATCAAAGTTTGTTATCATAAATTCATCATTTTTAGCTTCTCCAAAAACCATCCTACAAGTCATGTCCAGAATCAGTCTCCCATAGCTAATCTAATGTCCACCACCTCATGCGCCATCACAACTTTGTTTAGCGAATCAACCAATAACCCCACCTCCTTCCTCCTTATCGAAGCAATGTACTTAATTTTTGATGCAAAAAAAAAAGTTGTAACATGCATTATTTCCTAAAGCTATGCTAGTAAGGGCCATAATCTAAAAAAGTCGTGCCCTTGTTACGATAGAACATGTACAAGGGAGCTAAGCTCATGCAAAGTAACCACAGAACCACCCCCTCAACCATCATCTTCCCTTCCAATCCTTACTAGTAACCATAATCTCAATCACTATAATACACAAAACAAGCCTTCATCCTATAACCTTTCTATGATATACATTGAAAACTTTCCACCTCATTTGAGTGCAAAATCACTTTTAAATTAAGTATCCAAATGTGGTACAATTCTAAAAACCTTTATCCCTAATAAACTTAGTAGAAGAAAGAGGCGGTATAGGTTTATTCGTGTTCAATCCTTCTTTATTTTGAGAAAGTTACTAAAAGATTTGAATATGCCATGGATAGGACTTACAAATTATGAGCTTTTTAATCAGTGTATAATCGAAGACATAAGAATCAACATTACAAATCACATGCAGTGGAAATGGTAACACCTAGCCAAATAACAACTATAAATCACTTATTGTGTACGCCTATGGCGAGAAGCAAAGGAATAGGTTGGATGAAAATATAGGCTCTTTAAGCTTTGACATTTGCTCAGATGAACTAAGGAAAGGAAACTATATGCTAGTGGGTAACTTTGATGTTACAGGCAATAATGGTGAATGGTTATCCCGCTTAGCTATGGCTTCCTTAATCAATATCCACTCCCTACCCAATCTCGAAGAATATTTCATGGTAGAGGGTGTCTTCTCAATTAGAGTTCGTGCATTAGGAGGTAACTTAGCTTTTCTATCTTTTGAATTAGAAGAATGCATGGATTAATTCATCAAAGACAAAAATGATTAGTTAAGTTAGTGGTACACTGACATTAAGCCATGGAAATCCGCCCTCACTCCTACTAGAAGACTTATATAGGTGCATCTCTATGGGGTCCCATTGGATGTGTGGACCTCAGATTTCTTCCAATGGCTAAGGAATAAATTAGGAGTCTTCATTTCCATTGATGGTTCCACATAATCAAAAGCCAACTTCAAATCTATAAGATTGTTGATTATATTGGATTCTCAAGAACTTATGAACAAGACATTGTAGTTGATTTGGGTAAAACTAGATTTCACATTGTTGCCACTGAAGATTCATGCTCGAATCCTTATTAGTTTTTGTGCCCTATTTAGAAGGTCGATAGCCCCTCTAGCTTCTCATCAACTGAAGAATCCGGGGACGTGGCAACTCTAGCTAAGGACAGTAATCTATCATCTAGCGTGGACTATGTTCCATCGACAAAAGTTGTAGCCCTAAGTCTCTCGAAGCTGCCTCTGTTGGTGCCATGCAAAGCAAAAGTAGAGAGCAATCACGCTAGTTACCCAACTACCAACCTTCATTTGATACCTCTCTGCCCTATATTCCCAAATTCCAACCATTCCTTGATAATCATTTGAGTTATGGGAACCAAGCAATTTCGGCAGCTCATCAAGATGGTTGCTTTTCTCCATAAATAAATCGCTGCTTGCATGAGCCTCAAAAGGAGAGCTCTCACATTTTCGAAGATCCTTTGGCAACCATTTCTAACACAAGGAGCCTAGGTATCACTAATGTTACAATTTCTCCAATCAATCTGGAGGAATTAGAAATGGGAGAAAACCAACTTATTCCCTTTGCTGAAAGTTACAGCCAGGAAAATTGTACTGACCCAACCGTGGATCCACATCATCTGGCCATTATTCACTTGCAAGCTCATGGGCTAACCCTGCAAACAATCAGCTCTAACCCATCAAATTGTCTCAAAATATCTAAGTCACTCGAGCAAAGGCGTAACTGTAAATATCTCATCGATTTATTTGACTCCTCCCCAAAGCTTCACAAGGGTGGAAAATGCAAGAAGAAATTGAGATCCCTAAAGAATTTGGATAATTTTGAAGGCATTGATGCTAACAATCCCTCTGGTAGAAATGCCCATTATATGAGAAATCAAATTGCACAGATATCAGATAGTGATATTAGCTGAATTAATTCTCGTCTATATAACTCTGTCGATGTTCGCAGCTCGACAAACTCTTCTCTTAATGATGAAGAAGAAGCTTGGCAAATGATTCTTCTCGGTAAAAAATATGGATTAAGATTTTCAGAGCCTGATGATTCTATGGCGCGCTTCCTTACTAATCAAATTAATTTAGATAGAGAAATTTGAAAAGCCTTTAGTCAGTAACCGTTTCTCTTGCATGATGTTAATTTCAATATGCTGAGGAGTGGTGATTAGTATCATCTTTTTTTTTTTTATTTTTTTTTTTATTTTTTTTTTTTTATCAATCTTCATGTTATAGGATTGTTTGGGTTCTTTATGTTTTAAGGATTTCTTTGGAGATGAGGTTACAATCGACTTTCTCTTCTTGGATAGTGGCTTTGATGGTTAAAGCAGAGATGGATGGGGACTTGTTTGAATGGCTTGGTTGCATGACTATCATATCAATGGCTATTTGGAATATATCACCTATTAGCTCCTTTTAATTGTTCAAGTGAATTGAGCATTATGGGTTGCAAGTTTTCTTTTTTGTTGTCAGTTTGGAACTTATAGCTGCTGCATAATGAGGTTTGGGTCAGTGGTGATTCAGCTCTTTGTTTTAGTCCCGATCCTATTACATTTTTTAGGTTTCCTTTCTGTTATGATTTTGGTCCCCATCACGATGGCTAGGCATTTGCAGTTTTTTCGATTCCTTTTTCTGAATTCTCATGCCTATTTTGTTATGGGAGCATTTAGCTATGCTCTTTAGATTTTGTTTTTGGAACCATTATAATACATTGCTATGTTGTATGAACTTAGTCTGGGTTGCTTTGGGCTGCTTTTCTTGGGCAGTGGTTTTACAATAATTAATCTGGTTGGGTGCTTCTTAGTTGATGTTGGTGGTATAACACATTGGGCCTGTTTCAATTTGGTTCTACTCTTAGAATTCTCTTCTAGTGTTGTTCTTTTTAGTGCCTTAACAACTAGCATTTGTTATATGGAATAAATCAGGGGTTCAGTCTTTTAGTGAAATAGTGCCATGTCCCGTTGTTAGTCACAATTCAAGACTTCTCCAAAACTGCTGGAATGTGTCTTTGGGGAGTCGCGATTTGCCTTCATTTACAGTTAGGTCTCTTCTTTCATGAAGTGTTGAACTTAGCTCATTGGCTTCATTTTTATTTATTTTTGCTAAGAGTCTTTATCTGCTGCCATATGTTTTTGGGGACTGATTTCTTCTCAATCTTTTGATCTATTTTTATATTGTGGGTTTCCCTTTTTTTGGGTTTTTCGATTTTTAGTGGTTTCTTGGGTTAGATTTTGTTGGCCCATAGTCTTATTCTCTCCTTTGTTTACTTTCTTCTCAATTTCAATAAAAATTGTGTTGCTTATTAAAAAAAAAAAAAAAAAAACTTGTTATCATCTGGTAATACTTAATGAAATTGACAATTGCATCACATAGCATCTCTCAAACAAATGATGCTTGGACTTAATATTCAACATCCTAGCAACACTTGACAATTGGTGATGCCTCTCAAACCAAGCCGTAATTCCTCATCAACGGCCGTTAGCATGTCAAAAAACATTTATGCATCTGGATTAGGTGGTTCATGGATATTATCTTTTTCCATATTCAAAAAAGGACAATCCATATGTTGGAATTGGGGACCAATAGCGTTAAACACCATATGTCTATACAAATTACTATCACCATGGGCAAGTTCAACAATTGGAATGGTCACATCAATCCCAGATGTTGACAAACTATATGGTTCACCATGTCTATTCCACTCATAGTGATCCGGTCTAAACCCCTATTTCATAACATGCAATTTGACATCAACCATAGATTACTACTTTCAATTATAGCATTTCGTACATGGACACTTGATTTTAATTCCATCCATGAATTTGTCTTACTACATGCAAACTGTATAAATGTTTACAACCCAGCTACAAACTTAGGGTGCAGTAGGCCATTTTGCTCCCATCTATCACACATCCAAGTCCGGGTGAGATTCATTTTTTATTCCTATTACAATATGAAGTAAGCAATTTGTGAGAAATAATATTATAGGCGATATAACAAACAAACCAAACAAAACACCTTATACCTCCATTTAAGGGATTCTAAAAATCCTAAAATCTACATTTCTACATTGAAAAGGTACGGACCTAGCCCATTCAGAAATGCACCATCTCTACTGCACAGAATGACTCATGCTTCTCAATATGTTTATCTTAATTCCAACAGCATCTCCCCATAGTTCTCAGAGTGCACGAGAATAAATATGCACCCAGAAAACAAAGAGAGACAATGTATAAAATTGTGACAAATTTATTGAGATATATTTAAATCCATACTATTGACTAGTTGAGTATGCAAATCCAAACTGTCCTTATGGACAACTCACTGTCCTCTCAAACAATAGATGAACAGGACAATGAACGGGATTCTATGGTTGAACAACTAATATTTCTAACAACTATGCTGAAAATTAGCATAGACTCCCTTAAAAATTGGACATTCCCAATCTTTCAAATACAAAATCTGTATGAATCCAATAATATATTATATCCAAGATAATTCAACTTCTAATATCTACAATCTTAAATATTCGTAAATAATTATAAGGAAAAATGATGTGTTAGATTATTAAATTTCTTATGAGAGAATGTCAGATAAAAATCTCTATGTCTTAAAGGCTCAATTTCGTATGCTACAAGAAAAAAGCAATTTAGAAACGGACATTTCCATTTCTAAATTGAAGATTTCTATTTATAATTTGATTTAGAAATAGAAAAATCTGTTTCTAATTAACTCATTGCTAATAACTATAAAAGTAGAAGTATTTAGAAACGGATGGTATTTCGTTTCTAATTAAATTAGAAACATAAACAATTCCATTTCTACTTTTTTTTTTTTTTTTTTTCATTTCTAATGTCATTCTAATTAAGAAAAGGAGATTAAACCATGTCAAATTAGAAACGGATTTCAGTTCGCTTCTAATATATTTCTGTTTAGAAACGAGATTCCATTTTCTAATCCTTTTCCAATAAGAAAAAATTATTAAAAAAAGTTTAGAAATAGATTTTTTTTTCTGTTTCTAATTAATAAAGGTGAAAAACAAAAAAAAAAGAGTAGTTTATTTTTTAATTAATTATTTTGAAGTCATTTTAAATGTAAATTTCGAATAAAATAATAAATAAGCACAAAAAAATACAATACAAATAATATTACTAACATTATAAAATAAATATAAAATATTAAAAATAAAACTACTAATAAAAAATGCAAATGGAAAATATAATCAAAATATTAAAAAATAAATTACTAAAAAATTTATTAATATATTATTAATAAAAATACATTAATACTAAAAACAACATAAAAATATTTTTAAAAATTACAATAAAAATAAATTAAACAAAAAATTACTATAATTGTATTATAAGGAAAATTGCTAAAAAAATAACTTATGAATAAAAATTAAAATGGTAGAAAGAGTTAAGAACAAAAAGAAAAAAAGAAAGATAAAAGAAAAATGAAATAGAAGAAAATGAAAGAAAATGAAAAATTGAGAAAAATGAAATAAAAAACTATTAGTAAAAAATAAGTGAAAAATGAAGTGAAAGATAAAAGGAAGAAAATGAAATAAAATGGAAGAAAGAATGAAGAGAAAATGAAATGGAAAAAAAAAAGTGCTAGTGAAAAGGAGAAAAAAAAAAGAAAAATGATATGAAAGATAAAATGAAGACAATAAGGAAGAAATGAAAGGAAATGGAAGAAAGAGAAATGAAAAAAAAAAATGAAAGAAAAAGTGAAATGAGAAAAAAGAAAATGAAATAATGAGTGAAATAAGGAAGGGTAAGTTCTTTTATAAGCTATTTAGAAACAGATTGCAAAATCTATTTCTAATTAAAAAAATTGTTGGGATTTTTCCATCCAAAAAATAGAAATGAAATTTTGAATCATTTTTAAATTTGGAAAGGAATAAAAATGGATTTTTTATGTCCGTTTCTAAATTTCGAAAAGGTGGATATTTGCTGCCATAACTGTAAAATTCTAGAATCTATTTTTAAATTTAAAAAAAAAGCAGGCTACTTCCCTCCATAATTTTCAAGCTCTATAATGTAAAAATGAATTAAAAACTAAATTGAATCAATTTCTAATTTATAAATGGAATTTAGAATCCATTTCTAATTTAGCAACAAATTTCGGAATCCATTTCTAAAGTCTTAAGATTTTCAATCTCTACAATTTAAAAATGGATTAAAAATGGAATTAAATCCATTTCAAATTTAGAAATGGATTTGGGAATCTATCTCTAAATTTTAAGCTCGTTTTTCAATGTCTACAATTTAGAAACATATTTGAAACACAATTGTATCTATTTCTAAATTTGGGAACGAAGTTTGGAATCCATTTCTAAATTTTAAGCTTTCTTTTCAATCTCTATAATTTAAAAATAAATTTCGATCCATTTTTTATTCGTGTTTATTTCTTTTTTAATCTATTTCTAAATTTGGAAGTAAATTGTTTGATGCTGAGAAGTTTTCCCTTTTTCATTTCCATTTCTAAATATAGAACTGTTTTTTTTTTCTAAAAATGGCAACAGATTTTTTTCCGTTTCTAAATTTTATTTCCAAGTCATTGTAACATTTAATAAACAAATTCAGCTTCTGATCTATTGTAAGTCAATTGCAAATTAGAAATGGATACAATCACTTTCTAAGTTATGTTTCTATTTTGGCAATATCTTGTAGTGATACTGCCCATAATAAGGGCATTTGCGATGACTACATAAGAAATTGGACTTCATTGTGCATGATCACTATACATTGTGTCAAAATTTGCTTGATTATGGTCATTTTGTTCCATTATAATGCATGTGACCACAAAAATTAAAATTCTTCTATTTTATTATTTTTTAAGCTAATGTTGGTCAAAAGAAAAAGGAAAAAAATTACAATAGTGTATACTACCATTCACATTGACAATTTACCACCTCCTTATCCTAATTCCTATAATAGATTACCCATTATTTTTCTTTTATTTTTTCATAACATATATATTTGTTTATTCTATATTGAAAGTTTTTTTTTTCGATTTAAATTTCAATATTAACTATTTTTCAAAATTTAAGTTCTTTGTCAAATTATGAGATGCACTTATATTTGATTAAACCTATAATTAAATGCTTAACAATTGCCTTTCCTAATCCATTATCACCTTCAAGATTTCATATTGATGTTGTTTACCTCTTTTCGGTATATTGGATAGACCTTGGAGTTTGGATCTATATAACAATAAAGAACACTTAGTTGACCACCATTCCAATGCTTAAGCCAGTAATAAAAATTGAACTGTCGAAGAATTAGAATGTGATTAAGAGATTAAAATGCATACCTGATGACCTTTATACAGGCTTCGACATAAATCCTTGTTAGGATTAGGAGTTAGTATTAGAATAGGACTTTCAGTCCACTTCATTTGGGAGTACTATAGACGTTATGATTGTAAACATGACGAGAATCAATGGATCCTCATCTTCCAATAAACGTTATGAGTAATTGGCGATATAATGGGTAAGCATCATATGGTAGCTCAAGCTTTATCTATAACACCTCACCCGTCTACAGTGTAGTCGAGTAAGGCATGCTACACGGCGTGTCGGAGCACCTAATCTTATCTGATTTCATTATAGTTCTTGATTTACTTGTTCAAAAACTTTATTTGAGGTTTAGGCTATTTTTACTGTTTATCAAAATCTGATTAATTTAGAAAATTAAAAAATTTTAATGATAATCCGACAGAGTGCCGGCTGTAATTTGGACTAACAGTTCTTCTGAACCTGCCAAAAATAATTTCAATATATGCACAAATTCATAACTCAGATTATTTCAAGGCATTCTCATCAGTTTCTCAAACTCAGATTCAGTCTCAAAATTTCTCAAATTCAATCTCATTCAGAATCATTATGATTAGATAATCAATTCAAATATCAGAATTCTTATATTTCATTAACTTATATAATTTGTCAATTAAGTACATATATTTATCAAGTACTGGATATAAAAATGAAATTACAGTTACTAATTCGCATTACAATATAAGCAGTAATTATCATGTACAGATTAGAAAACATGCTTAAAATGAGCCCTATCTACATGCATTGCTGAGGAGGAGGCAATCTTGTACTCTTTTGACACTTCCGTAGATCTGGACTCCAAAAATCTCAGTTGACGGTCTACTGGTTTTACCTTCAGTACCTGCGCGAGGAAGCAATTCCATCGCGCTAAGCATTTCTGCTTAGTGGTGCAATAATATAACAAGAAATAATATATACAAATAAAGAAAGAAATAAATCATAATTCGGATATCCAGAAATCAATTATTCTAACTGTATTGTATTTTAAGTCTCTACGGTTCTACAAATTATATCTTTGTTATGTTTTTATTGCTAATCTCTTTTACTCATTTCATTCAATGCTTAATTAATTGTACTGAAATTTCCGTATACTTAACTTAACTGCATGAATTGAATAATGTTTTAATTGACTACCCGTGTAGCCTATACACTGACCAGACTGGATAAACGGATATACTAGCACTGGGTACCTAATACCTCGAGCCATCACACCATCGATCACAAAGTATCTCCTGGTGTGCAAACAGTGTGGCTAAAAAGCCATATAATCAATCAGGTATTAAGCCGAGTATAATAACACAATATGTATAGCCATAAGCTATTAAAATCATAGTATTGCATAATAAGCTAGAAAACACAGAACTGCATAAAGCCATTTACAGAACGGTTGTCAGAATCCTATTAGCATGCCAACCTATCCAAACTAGTCAACTAGGCAAACTAAGGCATATTACAAGATTAAATATTTATTTTTAGGGTTTACTGGTCATTATACAATTCACTGGTCAATGAAAATGTTGACCTTTTCGTACATCATGCATAAGTTAATTCTAGTATCAACATGTCACAATTTGCATTTCAATATGTTGCCAGTATAGTGCAATTTACAATTCTCACAAGTTGGCATTTATTGCCAAATTATTTCTAGGCTTCATTGCATGTAAATGTCAAATTCTCAATTTTTGTATGCTAGATTGGTTTAGCTTAAAGTTCTATTTCTCTTGGTTTTTAGCTTCTGGTCAAAGAAGAAAAATTGTAGCTCTATGTCTTATTGCACTTTGTGCAAAATTTCAGGTTATTCTGAGTTGTATAGACTAAGATATAGTCAATTTCCTCAAGCTGGACAGATTGCACCTTTAGTGTAAAATTTAGTCAATTTTAGGTCACATTTCATTCTGGCAATTTTGGTACCCGAACTTGTGCAAGCTATTTGACTTGGTTCTGGCCATTTCTGGGCTTTGGTGTCTTCATAAGAATTGTAGTTCTATGTCTAAGCTATCCACGGTAAAAATTTCAGGTCAATTGGACCTGTTTTGAGTGAGTTATGGTTAATGACTACTGTTCATATAGTCAAAAATCTTGGTTTATAAGGTTGTCATTCTGGATTTGGTCATTTTTAAGGTCAGTTTCTAGGCAGAATTTTGGCAACATTTATACATGAAAGTTGGCCTATTTGGTGTCTAGTTTCACCCTCCATTGGCCTCATACCAATTGGGTTCACAGTTTTGCAAATATGACCTAATTTAGGTGCTACCAACATACACAACCTGCATTTGAACATCACACTTCCAATTTTGACAATCCTCCTCCTCCCAATACTTCAACATTTAATCATGGCACTTCTATATATATTGTACACAATTCCAGCAAGCATTTTGAGTAGAACACTCAAGTTCTCAATACACACAATACACCATCAATGTTTAATATTTACTTCAACCCAAATTCAATGTACAACAACACATATATCACACATACACTTCCATGGCAATTACACAAACTGCCCACCATTCAACACCATCATATTTCATTGATAAATTTCATAAACTCACACATAAATTCATGATATTTAAGGCTGCTCAACATGGCAGTTTACTAAAGCATCAAAGTCCCACTATTAAACCCTTAATTCAAGCACTAACATACACATACTTGGATATTAACTTACCACAACTTCCATTTGAGTTAATTAACCTTAATTCCCATCCATTAAATATAAGAATAAGTCACTAACCATGAATTTTCATGGCTTCCAAAACCAAGGTTCACCAATACTCAATCATTTCCTCAATTTTTCTTAGCAATTCAACTTACCCAAAGCTCAAACCAAGGATTAGTGAAGGAAAATGGAAAGATTAAGCACTAACCTTATTTTGAGCTTTATAAAACCTCACCAAAACTTCTTCTTTTTTCTTCCTACATGCTGCCCATGATGTGTAGATCAACTTTAGTGAAGGAAGTTTGAAGAATCATGGCTTGAAGATGGGTGGATGAAGCTTGCTTATGGGACGCCCATGGAAGAAACTTGAAAGCTCCAATTCGGCCATGGGAGAAGAATTGAAGAAAGTGAATTGAAAGTGGATGAAATCTACCCTTAGGTGTCCTTTTTATAGTCCCACTAATCTCCACTAACTTAGGTTAATATTATTATATTTAAAGTTTTGATATTTGCAAATTAATCTCCCATTTCTCTTTTAATTACACTTCATTTTTAATTTCATTTTTCATGAAATTTTCAAAAGTTAATACCACTTATTTTTAATGGACATTGAGGTCAAAAGTCAACTCTTGGTGTCAAATGACCAAAATGCCCCTCTTCGGGTCAAATTTGGACTTTTTCGGTAACACTGATTTACTCCTTGTACTACCGATTTCTTTAATTTTTGTTTTTCATTTATACTAACTTATTAATTTTTCTTTGACATTTTCAATGTCAATTATACCTCAGTAGACCTTTAATTATGTCCCGAAAATACTTCCCCAAGTTCTCCGCTGTCCAGGGTTAGTCAACGGTCCTCGCCGTAACTTCCCGGTGTAGTCACCCATCGCTACGGGTTCGGCTCATTTAACTTAGTCACATTTTATCTCTTTTATTTTTCCTTAATTTTTCTTATCACATATTTCATTATTTTATACTTCCTCACTGTCATTACAGTGTAGTTCCAGACATTCTGACTTTCTAGGGCAGACATTAGCTGTCGGAACAGTAGAACGTACGGACAACGAAAATGAGGATGTTACATTATTTAGGTATCCGTACTTGATAGTCGATTACTCGTCCAGGGGTACCATTTTGAGGGCTACAGTACCATTAATCCTCTTAAAAGTATTTGAGTCTTTTAAGTTTGTCCTTTATCTTGTCAGCTTCTCCATTATACAAATGAATGCTTGGGGTTTTGGAAAGTGTCACCCTATAAATTTTTATAGACGAAAAGTCTCTAAATAGCTATCACTTGGAGATCATGCATTGATCATGTCAGCATGAAGCTCTAGATAGAACATTTAGGGTTTCTAAGGGCATATATATTTATTAACCTGCCTATATAATTGATGGGGCAACGTCTATTACTCATTTTGCCTCCTTTGCTTTTTTTTCTTTCTCTCTTTTCTGCTTTCTCTTTTACTAATAGTTCCTTCACAATGGTCACCAAAGTTCTAGTTTAGTTGCTGAAGTGCACTTTTTGACCTTCATTTTAAGGCAAAAACATTATTTCCTCTTGCACGTGATTTACCTTATTTCCTTTTGTTTTCTATTTTTCAAAATGAGTTCTGGTACCCATCACCCTGAAAGGTTTTACCCTCCTCAAGATGCCTCTAAAATTGCCTTCTCTTTTGACCTATTAACCCCTTCTCATGAAGTGTTGGTGCTTGAAGGAAAGGCATAGTTAACATTGATAAAGATGCCTAAAACACAAGCAGTATTGGCAAAAATCGAAGGGCTTATGGTAGCCGAGGAATAAAGTGTTCTTGAGGGCTAGAGAGGTATGAAGGCAAGTGAACGTTATAGCAACCCTTGGTCGCCTAAGGAGATGAGTAAGGTGCTCAAGGAGTAGGTCAAATAGTGTGTAAGCTTTCAAAGGACAAGATACATGACATACTGCATGAGTACAACTTGCCTTTCTTTATGGTCAAGTATCATCCAAGGGACATATGAAGGTGAATGACATTCTTTCTTGAGATAATTTCTTAATGATCTATGAACAACAATTGAAGGTGGGAGTGTAAATTCCCCTTGACCCATTCTTTATAGAAGTTCTTCAACTCTACAATGTTGCTTTATCTCATTTACACCCCAATGGTTGGAGACTTTTAATGGTTTTCCTCGTCCTTTACCAAGAAAAGAATTTGGTTGCTTCTACCAAGGTATTTTGTAGCATGTACAAATTCTTTGCCTGAAAGGTGGATGATTTTTACTAAGTGAATAGTGGTTTTTCTTTGCTGACTATACCATCCTCTTTTAAAAGATAAAAAGAGAAAATTTTCATGCTTACATTAGATGAAGGGAAAAGTTAGGGGTAATTTTCCTTTAACTAGATGCCTAAATTGAGGAAGCCAAAGGGAAAGCTTCTTTTTAATAAAAATGAACATATTACCTTGATAGAATTGGAAAAAGCTACCAAGATGGAAACTTATAAGATGGAAGAGCTAATTTGTAATTACACTAATACATTTGACACATTCCCTGAAGCAAGTGAAGTTAGGCACCGTGTGGGCAAAGCATTGAGGTCGAGCATAGGAGAGACTACTGAGCCAGTTGAAAAGGGTAAACTCACAATTAATGCTTTCTCTATGCTAGTAGTACTTACTAATTTTCTATTTTACTTATATGTATGGTAGGAAGCGACTTTGCCTACTTGTTTGCTATTTTTGCATAGAAGAGGAACACTAGAGAGAGGAGCGAATGTCAAGCCTCTAAAAAAGAAGGAAAAAGGGAAGAGTGAAAAGGCACCCCCTCCTCTTGTTCTAGTTGTGAATAAGCCAATTCTAGCTGAAGATGTCCAAGCTACCACCCCTCCTATTCTTAGGGATGCAACTCTTACACCTACTGCTACTGACCTTGGTGCTGTCATAAGAAGATAGAGGTAAGTGGTAAAAAATATGTACTTGGCTAAGTTGTTGGGCTAGAAACTGACCCTTCTTGATGATTGAGCTCACTTTAAGCCATAGGGAGATTACGAGCTTATTCTTCATGCCATGAGCCTAAATTTAAAGGCTATCATAGATAACAACTTGGTCCAAGAGTGTATGCAGGGACTTCGGGATTCTTATGGCAAGCTCTAAACTAAATGTAGTGCTCTAAAAATTACAGTTGAACAAAGTAAGGACCAGCTCAAGAAAGTGAAGTTTGACATAGATAACTCTGATAGGAAAGTGGCAGAGCTAATTAATAAACTGATGAATCAACAAGAGAGTCACCAAATTAAAATGGGGCCAATGACCCAGCAAGTGGAGGAATTGAAGAAGCAGGTTGGGTCTTCCAACGAAATTGATTTCAAGATGACAACCTGATATTGATTTCATCTAGATCAAAGATAATGTCCTTGGTTAGACTAACTTTCATGTTAGTGATGAGGAAAACGAGGAGGAAGGGGATGAAGAAGAGGAGGAGGTGGTGGTGAGACCTCTCCAGCTGGTGGTGATAGAGCAAGGATGAGTAACCCCTAAACATCATGTACTTGCTCTTTTCTTATAAATTTTTTATATATTAATGAAACTTTACCTTTCCCTTCGTCTACTCTGAGTATGAACTAAATAATCTTAACTTAATCTTCTTGAGATCCTCTACCTTTAAGATTTTAGGCTCTCACTAGATGAATTTCCGAGTATCTTAGGTTTTGATTGCATTAAAATCTGAGTAACCTGACAAGAAATAAATGTTTAGCTTTATACAAGACTAATGTCTAAGTATACAAGACTAATGTCTAAGTAACCCAGTACCGAGTAAAACACTTAAATATTCCCAAGGACCAACGTCCAAATAACCTAGTGCTGAGTAAAACTCTTAGGTTTTCCTAAGGACCATCACTTGAGTAACTTAATTCCATGTAAGACGCTTAGTTTTTTCTAAGACCGTTGTCTAAGTAACCTAGTGCCAAGTAAAATACTTGGGTTTTTCTTACGCTTTGGATGGCTATGTCCACGCCTCTTGGGTGAACTTATGCCTTAAATGGCTTTGTCAATGCTTCTTGGGTAGACTTATACCTTATATGGCTTTGTCAATACCTCTTGGGTGAACTTATACCTTAAATGGCTTTGTCAATGCTTGTAAGGTGGACTTATGCCCTAAATGGCTTTGTTAATGCCTATAAGGTGGACTTATGCCTTAAATGACTTTTTCAATGCCTTTTAGGTGGACATGTGCCTTAAATGGCTTTGTAAACACCTATCGGGTGGACTTATGCCTTAGATTGGAGCCTGGCAATGAGAATGAGCAATATAATAGGAAATAAGTTTTATCTTTATTGATAGAAAGGGTTGTTTACATAAGCATAAAAAAAGAGTAACTAGCCTACTGCTATTACTTTTTAAGGTTAGAGATGTTCCACACCTAGGTAATTGTTTGCTAGCAAGTCAGCTAGCTTGTAAGCACCTGGGCGAATGACTTTGATGAATAAGTAAGAACCTTCCTAGTTCTTGCCAAGTTTACTAATACCAGTTCTCCCTTTCTCTAAGCTAACCCTTTTTAGAACTTGGTCCTCGATATAGAATGCTCGGCCATTCACTTTGCCATTAAACATGCAAAACATCTTTTGTCTATAAGCTTATAATATCACCACTTTCCAATATCGGAATATTAGTCCTTAACAAAATATTCTAGTGAAGAGTGAGACTTCACTGACAAAAGATTGGCGGTAAGAGGTGAGAATATGTTCATGTATGTGTCTTTAAAATATTCAAAATATATTTAAGAATGAAAGGATGTTTTAAGGGTTTTATTTTTTTAAAAGTTTAAAAAAAGTGTTTTGGGTAGAAGGCACTTGGACAGCCAAAAGACAAATTTTTGATAGCCAAAGTCCCTTTTTAGTTTGGATGCCCAATTAGACAGAATTGACTCCAGCAGCCAAAAGTGTGAACTTCAGCAGCTGAAAGTCCCCTGACTATCAAAGGTATAAAAGAGACCATAGCTCATTTTCAACTCAAAACACTTAGGGTTTTCTTCTTTCCTCCCTCTCTCAATTATTGGGGCATACAAAGAACTCTTTGAAGAGATTCCTTTGAGTTTTCGAAGATCTAGAGGCAGATTCTTTCATTTAAAATTGTGGAAGAGTTGATTCAAGTTTTGAAGTTTTGGTTCTCTCACCTCTAAGCTCCAAGAAAAGAGGGAACCTTCTTTTCTTCTTGATCTAATAGATAGATCTAAGAGATTTGATGAGGAATTAAGTTTTTAAAGCTTTAATTTGATAAAAAGTTGTTTTCAGTTAAGTTTTTAGAAGTTTATGCTATGTTGGGTTTGGGGAAACCTAGAATCCTAGTTTTGATAAATGTATGTGGGTATTAAGCATGTTTTCTAGTTGTTCTAGGCCTTAGAGATGTGTATATGTGATGGGCTTGTGTTTTGAAACTTTGAAATGAGTTTTGATGGGAGAAGGGATCTGCAGGTTTTTGACTTGGGAATTTTAGAAATTCCTAGGTTTGGCTGCTAAAAGCTAGAGGTTTGGCAGTCGAAGCTTGCATTTTCTTAAAAAATCTAGAAATTTTCTAGGATCGATAGCCGAAGTCTCAGGCTTTGATAGTCGCAGGGGCCACTGCTTAAAATGGGCACTTAACATTCTAAGGTTTGGTAGCTGAAACCCAAGGCTGCGACAACTAAACTTAGTTCTGCCCACTTATTTTCTCCTTTTATTCCAAGGTTCCTAAACCTAATTTCATGGTTTCTAAGGGCCTAGAATAGGATGTTTAAGTTATGTATAGAGTTTTAGAGACTTGTATAACACTTTAAGGTCTAATTTTATAGGATTAGGCTTGAGGAACTTGGAAGAGTGGGTGTGACACCCCTTACCCGTGTACAGTATATCCGAGTAAGCAATGTCACACGGTGTACCGGCACACTCTATTTTATCTTAATTAATTTTTATCATCGTTTTGAATATAACTTGTGAAATATAGTTCATTTAAGCCATTTATTGAAATTACAATTTATTTGAGGTTCCGAAAATTTTATAGAAAATCCGGCAGAGTACCGGCTAAAAATGGAGAAAACAGTTCTTCGGAACCTGTGAAAAACACTTCCAATATTCATATCTCATCACTCTCAAACTCCAATATCAAAATCTCAACATTTTTCAATTTCATTTCTCAATCATTCACCTCATATAATATCATGTATAAATCACAATCAAACATTCACTTTTCCATTACCAAACACAATTCTCATTATTTACATGAACATCAAAATACATTTCATAAGTTCAACTACATATGAGAAAATAAAAATTTAGTTACAAAACACCAAAATGACACCTAGTGTCCTACCAATGCACTGTAGAAGTTGAGGTGACACGGACACTGTGCAGAGCTGCAGGATGGACTCACCCAGTCTGCGGTCTACTGGGCTCACGATCAGTATCTCCAGGACCTACGCGTGGCAAAAGCAACGCGCTAAGCAATGATGCTTAGTGGTGCAATAATAAAATAAAAGAAAATAGCAGAAAATAAATATGTATTGAATGTACATGTCTTATTTGTTTTGTATTTGTATATCCATTCATTTCGTTAACTTTATCCACTTTCATTCATTTGGTTGCCCAAGTAACCTATCTTTGGATCGATGGATAAACGGGTAACCGCACTTTGGGTATCAAGTACCTCGGGCCGTCACACCATCGGTCACATATGTATCTCCGGTGTGTAATGAGCGGCTAACAAGCTGTAAATAATATTAGGCACGAGGCCAAGTCTCAACACAATATCAAAATGGCTAAAAGCCATAAAATCACAGAATGGCATAATGCCATGTGCAGTACTGCTAACTGAACCCTATTGGCATGCCAAACTATCCAAACCAATCTTGTTAGGTATACTAGGGCATTTGATACTTTTGAGTTCTTCAAATTTTGAATTTCAAGTTTTGGTGTCACTATTCACCTCATTGGTCAACAAAAATGTTGACTTTTTGATAGAAAATAGGTACATTGGTTTTGGCACTCCCAACATACCACATTTTGCATTCAAAACTTGTTGGCATTAATCATTAATACCATTTCTAAGCTTAAACCAAGGGAAGTAAAATTTTCAGTTTTTGTAGCCCAAATTTACTGTTCCATTGGGCACTGTTACAGTGGGAATTTGAGGAAATGGTAAACATGAAAGTTGTTCCTTCTTTTGTCTAGTTGAATTTATTTTTTTGAATCACTCCATTTGGAGTTTTGTAGCTCCAGATATGGTCCAAAAACCACAGCTGGCCGGATTTCTAATTCTGCAGAATTTACCAAATCTACAGTATCATGAACAGTGACTGCCACTGCCTTGTTGGATGGGTTATGGCCATAATTTGGGGTAGGTTTCTTCATGAAAGTTGTTTTTCTATATCTCATCTTGTTTCTGTAAAAATTTCAGGTCAATTGACCATATCTACAGTGAGTTATGGCCAAATGAACAGTTACTGTTCATTTGGTCATTCTGCAGATTCTGGGTGCAGGGTATCCGGATAGGGGCCATCTTTTGGTCCACTTGCCTTGGTCTTTTGGACATGGTTTCTTCAGCAAAATTGTGCCATTATAAGTCTAGTTTCATGTACAATTGGCCAAACACCAATTGAACCTACACAGCCAAAGATATGGCAGTCCAAACAGGCTGGACTCACAGCCTCATTTCTGCTGTCTTTAGGCAGCCTACACATTTCACTTTGCCATGCATTAGTTCACTTCAAATTATGATTAACTTGCCTCAAATCGTCACTAATTGACCATTAAAATGTCCATTAATCATTTCATAAGCCAAGTCAAATTTTTACTCCCCAAAACCCTAATTTCCATTTCAATTTACCCATACAACTTAGTTAGCACGCTAATTCATTATCCATGTAGTTATATACCTTAAACATCATTTCTAGTCCACTCTAAGTCCATCAAAACAATCAAAATCATTCCTTCCTTAGGGCTGCCGAAATTCATGGTAAACATAAACATAAATTTCATTCATTTAATTTACAAATCTTCACTCACTTTAAGTCTTTAACATAGGATAAAAGAGGTTTAGGTATAAATAGGCACTAACCTTTAAGTGGCACTTCTTGGACTTGTCTTCTCCTTAGAATTTTTACTTCTTATGGCTGCCTAGAGTTACCTTGTGATGTGGGGATGAATTTTTGTGAAGGGATATTAGGATTTTAAGGTTAGATTTTGGGAGTTTTCAAGCTCAATTTGAGCAACAATAGAGGTTTGGGCAAGGCAAGGGTTTCGGCTGGTTGGGAGGATGAAGATGGCTGCTGTTTTTTTTTAATTGTTTTGGTCTTCATTTATCTCTTTTATTAGTTAGTTAATTGGTTATTTAAATGTGATTGGTTATAGCTTTTAAATGACATCATCATATGTCATAATTTGCTTTATTTTGGTTTTTCTTTTCTTTTCATCACTACTCATTTTCAATTTAATTTTTAGTAATGTTTATTCATATTTTATGTTATAATAATTATTTACTCAACTGGACAAGTTGGCCAAAAATCACCTCTGAAGGCGAAATGACCAAAATGCCCTCCGTTTGGCTTAACGGGTCAAAATTGTCTGTACCGATTGAAAAATTTTTCTAAATATTTTCTTGGCATTCTAATGCCATAGGGACCTCAATGACCCTTCTTTGGAGTCCCAAAAATTATTTTATAATTTTTTTCCCCGGGTCTAGGGCTCCTAGTTGCGAGAACCGCAACTTCCCTCTGGATTACCCATCGCTAGGGCACCGGCTCGTTTAACTTGGTTGTATTTTATTTCTAAAATTTTTCCTAAATTTTTCTTATTAATATTTGAGTTAATTATGGTTCCTCACTTTAGTTTAAATATTTTTCCTAATGTTCTAGCTGTCCAGACCGACACCGGTCATCGGAACAGTAGAATGTACGGAGTTGCTACCGGGAGGGTGTTACAGTGGGGATTCGAGGATAGCTCCCATTCGAGTAAGGAGGTTGATAGGCTACAAGAGGTGAGTAACTCTAACCTTAATAAAATGAAAAATATTTACAAGTAATTAATGAGCATCCTCATGCATCATATCATATTTATTTAGGATGTGTGTTTTTAGAACATGAAGATGTTGCATAATCATATAAATTGTTGTTGGTGCGTTGATGGATATTAGATGACCCATTATTTCCCCCATGTTATGTTTATGTAATGTTACGTAGGTTATGGATCCATAAGTAAATCCTAAGGGGAGATCTTGACATTGCCCTTCAGGGGAGATCTGATAGTTGCCCCTAGATACATGACACAAGCCATATTTAAAAGGAAAGTTTAGGGAGTTATTAGTGATAATGTCCATCATACGTGAAATGTTTGTGATGTGAAAACCCATGTGAATGATGCATTACACATGTATGAATGAATGATAAAGTTAATGATAATTAGTTTACTCACTGAGCTTGTGTAAGTTTATCCCATTCTCCTAAACCCCAAGTGCAGGGTTATAGGATTGGAAGAGTTCCCAAAACAGAAAGCATCAGAGGTAGTCTTAGCCCTTCTTCATATATGATGTATGGGCAGATGGACATGTAATTTATGAATGAATAGTGTTGTGATGGTGATTAAAGAAAATTGGAAAAAATATGTAATAATTGCTTAAGTGTGATGATGTATATGCTATGTTAACCCTTATGAGGGTACACATGTTAAACCATTACACTTCGAATCTTGTGTATGTTAGGTTCAGATTATGAACCATTATTATGTTATTAATGTTTATGTATGGATAAAAGGACTAAGGTGCAATGGTTTGATGTAAGTTAAGATGGTGAGATGTAGAAATGTATGCATGTTTCTCTAGTTTTAGGCTTACTATGGGTTCCTGCAGCCTTAAGCTGACTCGATCCCTAGCGCCAATAATGGCCATTAGTTTAAGTTATTACAAAGTTGGTATCAGAGCTCTAAGTTAGATGAGTGGACCTAGGCGCTAGTAAGGGTATAAAAGAAAAGTGAAAGGAATTTTGTTAACTAGCACAGTTAGGATAATACATGTTCAATAGAGTTGAGTCCCTTTATGTTATGTGACGAATGTTATGTGCACGTTATGTCTGATTATGTGTTGTGTGTTCATATGAATACACATGAACTTTCTATGTACTTAATACTTTTTATTTGCTTTCAGAAATGTGAGGTTTAAGATAGTCTACTAGGTTAACCAACACTACACTCGAGAATGAGGGTAACCTTGTTATCAGGGAGAGAGCAAGTAGAGGTGGAAGGGGAGAATCTTTACGAGGTCCTAAAAGATCCTTTGAAGTCAGTAAGGACACTACTTAGGCACTTATAATGTCTGTAGATGCCAAAAGAAGTTCTTATGGTTTCTCCTAACAGCATGAGAATCCTCAGCTTTCTGGTGTAGGAAGGATAGGAGAAAATAGTATTGAGGAAGGAGGAGATGAGTCAGGGTTTGTATCGCTTCCACAGCCAGGACTAGAGTATGGGTTTGGGTATCAGTACCCACAATAGGGGAGTCTTAGAAACCTTGGGTTTATGGGTTACTCCGATTATCTTCATTTTATGCCTTACCCACCTTACTTCCCATTGTACAACCCATATCCCATGTACCCTTCATAGCAGTACCCCTAAAGTTTTTCTACCACTATGGGAACTCAAAACCCCCTTGAAGGGAGTTGCAAGAGAGCAAGTACCACCACCACCCATTGCAGCTCTAACAGTTCCTGCACAAGGGACTGGGGCAAGTAGTTTAAATAAAGCAAAAATGACAGACTACTTAAAGTTGGATGCTCCTAAGTACAAGGAAGGAGATGATCCTTTTGAGTACGTTAGGGCAGTCAAAATGATAATAGACGAATTAGACACCAATGATAGTAGGGCCATTCAGATGGCCAGCTTTACCTTAAAATGTAAGAAGGTAAGGAAATGGTATAAGCCCTATGCTAAAGACAGGGTTAACAGTATGACTTGGTCTCGGTTTGTGATAGAGTTTACAAATTAGGCTTTTCTAGAAAGCTCTAAAGAATTAGAAGTGGTGGAGTTTGAACACTTGAGGCAAAGTGCTAATATGAGTGTGGACGAGTATACAGACAAGTTTGTTGAGCTTCTACATTATGTGGGGCAAAAGTATAATACAGATAAGAAAAAGGCAAAGAGGTACACTCAGAGGTTACACTCTAAATACTCTTCATTGAATTTGGTTGCAGAAACCCACAGCTTCCATTCCATAGTAGATGTTGCGAGAAAGATGGAGGCTGGGGCTATCATTGAAGGGAGTCTAAAGCTGAAAAATACAAAAGCTGAGCAATCCATAATTCCTAAAGCTACAGATACAAAGAGGTTTAATCACCTAACCTAGGCTGTTTCTTTCTCTAGAACTAAGAAAGACAAAGGAGGTAAGTTTGGCAAAAAGCAAAAGAAGAATAAGTTCTGGAACAAAATCATGTTAGGCCTTGGGATTGGAGGCGGCTTTAGTTCAGCTATAGATACCTCTGATTGTGTTAGATGTGGGAAGCCTCATCGAGAAGTTTATAGGTTTGAAACTTCTTAATGTTACATATGTGGTCAGGAGGGGCACATGTTTAGGTAATGTCCTAACATGGAAAGGGTGGATTTATAGCAGTAGACTGGGTTAGGCAATATGGCTCAACTAGTGGTGAGAAAGAATTCTATGGGTCCCTCATTAAGAAGGGGAAAGGGTAGAGGACTAGGTTTTTTTTCCTCTATGGCAAGCTCTCAAGGAAGGGGTTCAGCAACACCAGCATGAATCTTTACCATGATACAACATGAAGCCAATACCTCCAACACTGTGCTATCAGGTAACCTTTGTATTGGAAGTTTAAATGTGCATGTTTGATTGGTCCTAGTGCATCCCATTCTTTCGTTAAGTCTGAAATAGTTTTGAGATTAGGTTTAGTAGTTTCAAGTTTGCAAGGTCCATTACTTATCAGTGGTCCTAAGTGTGATCCTTTGGTAACGGAGATGATCTGTTATGCCTGTCCAGTGATGGTAGAGGATAAATATTTTTTGGCTAACCTGGTGGTCCTAGAATTGATGGATTTTGATGTCATTCTAAGGATGGATTGGCTCTTAGCCAATTATGCCACCTTAGACTATAGAAATAAGGTAGTAATGTTTAGAGGACTAGTTAAAAGTGGTCTTTTAGGGAGATCAGACATCAACAGTAAAGGGGATGATCTCTGCAATACACACTAGCAAGATGCTCCAAAAAGGATGTAAAGGGTTTTTAGCCCGTGTTAAAGAGTTTATGTAGAATAGAAGTGGACCGGAATCAGTTCTTGTGATAAGAGAGTTTTCAAATGTTTTTCCTGAGGAACTACCTAGTCTACCGCCTAAAAGGGAGATAGATTTTGAAATTGATCTAGTGCTTATTACTAGTCCATATCCATTCCTCCTTATAGGATGGATCTTGCAAAGTTGAAAGAATTGAAGGAACAACTGTAAGAGTTAGTGAATAAGGGATTCATCCGATTAAGTACTTCTCCTTGGGGTGCTCCAGTATTATTTGTAAAAAAGAAGGATAAATCCTTGAGGCTATGCATTAACTATAGATAGTTGAATAAGGTAACTATGAAGAACAAGTACCTTCTACCCGTATAGATGATTTGTTTGATCAGCTGGCTAGAGCTAGTTGTTTCTCAAAAATAGATTTGAGCTCCGGATATCATCAGTTGAGAATTAAGGTATCAGATATTCCAAAGACTTCCTTTCTGACCAGATACAGAAATTATGAGTTTCTTGTGATGCCGTTTGGGTTAACAAATACCCCAGCTACATTCATGGATCTCATGAATAGGGTATTCAGATAATATCTAGATCACTTTGTAATCGTCTTTATTAATGATATATTAGTGTATTCTAGAAGTCTAAAAGAGCATGCACAGTATCTAAGAATAGTTCTTCATACATTGAGGGAGCATCAATTATATGCTAAGTTCTCAAAGAGTGATTTCTGGCTAAAGAGTATATCCTTCTTAGGACATATAGTGTCAGAGAATGGAATCAAAGTGGACCCTAAGAAGGTAGACGCAGTGGTAGATTGGCCAAGGCCAACCACGGTGACAGAGATCAAGAGTTTCCTAGGTTTGGCTGGCTATCATAGGAGATTTACACCTAATTTCTCCAAAATAGCTACTTTAATGACTAAGTTAACTCAGAAGAATAGGAAGTTTGAATGGAGTGATGAATGTGAAGAGTGCTTTTAAAAGCTTAAGGAGTGTTTAATTTCAATACCAGTACTAGCTCTGCCCATAAGCAATGAAGATTTCACCGTCTACTGCAATGCCTCCAGAGCGGGTTTGGAATTTGTTCTTATGCAGAAGGGAAAAGTAATAGCTTATGCTCCAACACAGTTGAAGAAGCATAAACTAATTATCCCGCTCATGACTTAGAAATGGCGATCATAGTTTTTGCTCTAAAGATGTAGAGACATTATCTTTATGGAGCAAAGTGTGAGATCTTCGCAGACCATAAAGGTCTCTAGTAAATCTTCAAGCAGAAAAAGCTGAATCTTAGATAAAGAAGATGGATAGAATTGCTCAGTGATTATGATTGTACAATTTAGTACCATTCACGAAAAACAAATGCCATTGCAGATGCCCTCAATTGAAAATCATTTGGCACTTTGGCTCATATATCCATTGAAAAACGCTTATCTTGAAGGAGTTACACCAGTTAATTGGAGAGGGGTTGCAACTAGAGTTATCAACCAAAGGTACCTGGATAGCTCAGTTAAAGGTGACACTAGTGTACCTAAGACAAATAGTAAAGAAACTACATGAGGACCCTAAGTTGGTGAAAATGGCAAAATCGGTACAGAAAGGTAAGATTAGTGAGTTCCATTTTGACAGAAAAGGAATGTTAACTTACAGTGATAGGTTATGTCTACCAAATGAAACCCAATAAGGGAGACATTATGAGGGAAGCTCATAATGCCAAGTATAGTGTGCACCCTGGAGCCACCAAAATATATTAGGACTTAAAGAAGGTGTATTGGTGGCTTTCCATGAAGAAGGAGATTACACAATTTGTGACGACCTGTGAGGTTTTGTAAAAGAGTGAAGCTGGAGCATCAGAAGCCAGAAGGAATGCTCAACCTACAATGCATTCTAGAATGGAAATTGGAAAATGTGGCCATGGACTTTATTATAGGGTTACCAGTCGCCTCCAATAGACATGACTCGATATGGTTAATAGTGGACAGGTTGACTAAGACTGCTCACTTCATTCTTGTTAGAGTGATGCACTTGTATTATATAGATGCTTTTAAGCATATTTGTATAGTACTTTATAGCATTTAGATAGATAATTTCATGCATAATCTCTAAATTCATTAACATTTGCAAAATTCATCACTCGGTACTGAATTCTATGTTTTCTGCTTGTTTCCAGATGTTTTGAAGAAGTTCTAAGGCATAGGAATAAAGAAAGAGGCTTGGAAAAACTCAAGGAAAGAAGATTATTGCTGATACAAAGTACACGGGTCGTGTAACCACAACCTCAGACCCATGTAACCTTTTTCCAAGAGAAAACCAAAGAAGTCAGAGAAGAAACACAGTACACAGTCCGTGTAACACGACCCATGCAACCTTCCTAGACACATGTAAGATTCTACCTGGCAAAGCTCGAAGAGTTCCTAGAAGAGCAACAATACACATGTCGTGTAATCAGGCCCATTTAACTATCTGAGGCCTGTGTAAACTCCTACCTCGATACAAGATGCAACCATTCAAGCTCCAATAAGTTACACGACCTTGGGCCGTGTAGTGACACACAGGCCGTGTATCAGCAGATAACCAGTTTCCTTATTAGGGTTCTAGCTCCAGTTTTTGCAGAAAGAAGAGACTCCTGATGCCTTGGGGACTCTAAAAACCTAACCCTAGATCGTTCAATATAAGTAGGAGCAGCAGAAACAAAAAAAGAGGAAGAGAATTCTTTTCATCTTTTCATATACACATTCTTCACAGTTGTCTTGAAGAAGAGAGCATCGGCACAGAAGGGAAATCCTCAGCCGAAGTTACACAAGTCCAAAGCTGCAGAAAATCTTCTTTGGTTCTTTTGTTTTATTCCTTTAAGTAGACTTTTTATGTTCTTTCATTTTATTTTCATTATTTTTATTAAACTCACCATGAGTGAGTAATTCCTTTATTCTGGAATTAGGAGAGTAGTGCTTGTAATCGTTATTATGGATCAATATTGAGTTTTATTTGTTGGATTTGAGTTTTGTTCTTTGATTTAATATTTTGTGTTCTTAATGCATGCTATGTGTTGGTACCCACTTAGACATGACATAAGATACTAATTAAAGGACTGAAAGGTGAAGGTTAGTGTTGGAAAATCAGAATATTGAACTTAGAAAATCTGACCTAGAGATAGGCTGAAATACTTTGTAGAGTTCTATAATTAATCATAGATCTAAAAGGGTTTTTATTAGGATTAATTACCAGCGAAAGTAGGGTTTGGTCTTGATTGAAACACACCTTAGGTTCCTTGAGAGAGGACCTAGGATATCTTAGGATTAATTTCTATCAAAGCAACAATTCTAAATCCGATGAATAGACAAGATTAAAATCTATAATAAGGTTAAATTGTGAAATCTTAATTCTGAAATTGCTTAAATAGATAGTTTTATTCAAAATTTATTTTCAGCATCTTAAATAGATTTAATTCACTCTCCATCTATATTTATAGCCTAAACAGTTAGAATTGCTGTGTAGCTTGGTACTTACTAACTAAATTTCTCATGGGACAATACTCTACTCACTACTTTATTACTTGTTAGCGATTCGTGCACTTGCGGGATTGAAAAATCGGCAAACCAGTTTTTTGCGCCATTGTCGGGGAATTTATTTTTAGCAATATTAGGCGATAGGCACTTTAGCTGATTTAGGCATTTATTATTATTATTTAAATTTACTTAATTAATTTTTTTATTTTCTTTTAGTTATTTGGTGTGGTGCATGACTAGAACAAAGCCAGAGGAAGAAGTTTTGGACTTGGATCCCGAGATAGATAGAACTCTAAGAGCCATCATGATAGAAAGGAGACTCCAGGAACAAGATCAAGGAAATCTAGAAACTCCAATCATGGCCAACAACAATAACAAGCTAAGACTCTTGAGGGACTATGGAGCTCTATCTATACAAGAATTCCAGCCCAATGTTACAAGACCCACAGTGGAGGCCAACAATTTTGAATTAAAACTGGCATGGCTCCAAATTATTCAATAGACCCAATTTGGGGGTTCATTAACAGAACATCCACATTACCACCTTCAGTGCTTTCTTTCCCTATGTGACACATTCAAGATGAATGGAGTCTCTGATCAAGATATAAGACTCAGAGCATTTTCATTCTCCTTTCGAGACAGAGCAAGGAAGTTGTTACTTTCTTAACCAGCTGGAACATTCACCACTTGGGAAAACCTCTCACAAGCTTTTCTAGTAAGGTATTTTCCACCTGTAAAGACTGCAAAGTTGAGGGTTGAACTCAACACCTTCAGGCAAAAGGAAGGTGAATCACTATGTTATGCATGGGAGAGGTATAAAGACCTACAAAGGGAATGTCCACACCATGGCATAGAGGATTAGCTCCTAGTTTAGAATTTCTATAATGGGCTATTGCCCTCTACAAGGAGCACAATAAATTTAGCTGCAGAAGGTGACCTAATGGAGAAAATGGTAACATAAGCATTTGAACTTCTGGAGAGGGTCGCGCATCACAACTATGAGTGGTCAAATGAAAGGGGGAAATACAAGGAGGATGGCAGGGATCTTGGAAGTGGATGCCCTAAGCATGATAAATGCTCAATTTAACTAGCTCACAAAGAGACTTGACAGAATGCAAGCCAACGCTATTAGAATAAGCAACCAACACTGCAATAGCTGTGGAGGAGGATATATGACTTCGGAATGTAACAACTTCAATGAACACTCCACAGAATAGATGAACTACGTGAATAATGGAGGGAACTTCAACCAAAGGGAACTTCAACCAGAGGCAGCTCAACAACCCATACTCAAATACTTATAACCCTGGATGGAGTAACTGCCCTAATTTCTCATGGTCCAACTTGCAGAATTAGCCCATGAATAAGCAGCAAGAGTACAGACCACCAACACCCCCTAGATTTCATAACAGAGGACAAAAATTTACACAGCCACCACCACCTCCTCAACCTCAATAGCTTGAACAGAAGTTGAGTATGGAATCCATGATAGAGGGCTTCCTAGCAGCCCAACAATGGCAGAATGAAATGATCAAGCAGCTAGCTTCTAGAATGGACCAACTTGCCACCCATAATAAGATGCTTGAAAATCAAATCGCTCAACAGGCAAGTTTTTCAAGCAAGACTATTGGTAAGCTACCTAGTCAACCGGAGATGAACCTAAAGGAGCATTGTAAAGCAGTTTCATTAAGGAATAGAAGAGTTTTAGAACCATCAGAGGAAGAATCAACTGAGAAAACTCTCGATAAATCTGAAAACCAAAGAGAGGAGAAAGAGGAAAAAGCAAAAAAGGACCAGGAAGAGGAAGCAAAGAAGAAGAAGAAACTACCAGAGCCATATCAGCCTCCTCTACCTTTTCCTCAGAGATTCCAGAAAGCCAAATTAGACAAGCAGTTTGGAAAGTTTCTAAAAGTTTTGCAAAAACTCTATATTAACATTCCTTTCATAGAAGCACTCTCTCAGATGCCATCCTATACCAAGTTCCTTAAGGAAATTTTATCAAAGAAAAGGAAGCTAGAAGATTATGAGACTGTCGCTCTTACAGAGGAATGCAGTGCCATATTGCAAAACAAGCTGCCACCAAAACTCAAGGATCCATGAAGCTTCCCCATACCTTCTCTCATCGGCAATATGAATATAGATAAGGCCTTGTGTGATCTCAGAGCGAGTGTAAGTTTAATGCCCTTATTAGAATGTCAAAAGCTGGAGGTAGGAGAGCTTAAACCTATAACAATTTCACTATGTCGATACCATATTTTGGCCGATCCCTGAAATCAATAGACTTTGAAATCGATCCCCAACGCCAAGTAATTCGTTTTCGATCTCTCTTCATAGATATCAAACCAACGCCAAGTCTCCATATCGCTCAAAGCCTCATCGATCTCTAAAAACCAATTGTCAAATCTCCTGGCCAGTCAATCACATTTTCGATCTCTTGTCTAGCGAAACTAAACCAATGTCAGGTCTTCATGCCACCAGTCTTATTGTCGATCTCCCTTTTAAAAGTTTGGGGATAATCGTCTGATAAAGTTAAGGTTCCAATCCGGTTTAAGGATGATTCTGATCTTAAGTGTTCAAATCAAGTTTCCAATTTTAATTAAGTCCCATTTGGCGTTTGCCGATCTCTTGCTTACAATGTTTTCCGACCTCTTACACTTAGATTAATAATCACCTTTAGCTGTGGTTCTAATATGTTCAGACAATCAAGTGCTTATGCAACTTAGATACTTTCCGATCTCATCCAAACATTGAACAAAAAAAAAAAAGGAATTTCATTTCATTTCAAATATATACAAGTCATTCGGCTGGAGGATCGCCTCTAGCCTGTTCTACATTTTGTTCACCCCCTCTATCACCTTCAGCCTCCTCCTCGCTATACTCTTCATCCTGGGGAGCCAGGTCCACCATCCAGGAGAAGTCCTCCTCAGGATAAAGCTTCCTGAGCTCAGCCAAGAGATCCCCATGAGCATTCACATAAGCATCGGCCTCCCTTGTCACTGCCTCTTCTTCTTTTGCTTTGAGCTCCTCAGTGAGGCGAGCGACTTCAGCAGCTCGAAGCGCCCGAACCTCTTCAAGAACATGAGCCTGCTTGGCCAGCTTATCCTCGTAGAATTTTATTCGCCCCTCAATTTCAGATATGTAGTTTTGAGCGGACGAAAGTTGAGATCGGAGGGAAGCAGCTTCCTGACCCATTTTCTTGACCTCCTGCCTCAAGCGGTGAGCCTTCTCCCGGACAATGTGTTGGTTCACCAAACTCTCCACGCTCAGGCTCATAGTTTGGGTTAGGATATCATCGAGGTTGTTCGGGGTTAGCCTATCCCGATCCTCCCGAAGGCAGATGGAGGACCGCAAGACCTTAGCAAAGCCCGGATTCTCTTGAACCGTGCGGTTCTTCTCCAGCGAGTGGATCAGGATTTGAGCGCTGCGGGAAAGGGTCCTCATAGGTGGTTGGGAAGGACCCCCTTCCGCGCTTGAAGCAATCGGAGGAGGTGATGGCGACTCTTCTTGACAAGGAGGGGACCGGACCACTTCTATGTTAGGGATTGACGGTCCCGAGGGTTGAGACGAGCCTCCTTGCATTCCCTTGGGATCATGCCTGGGCGTCTGAAGGGCCTCGGCTCGCTTCATCTCCCGCACTTTCCGGGAGACCTCTCTATTTTGCTTTCGGCTCTCCTTGGAAGCCTCATCGCTCGCCATACCTACACAAAGAAAAGGTCAGTGAGATCGCTAAGGCCCAAAGATCAGAGATATGGAAAGTACCGAGGTCGAGGTCAGAGAGCTGAAGCCCGCGTTCTTCGCCAGTAATCAACTCCATTGTTCAATGATGCAGTTCGGCCGTCACTGCATCTAAACAAGAGAACTTCTGTCGGGCCGCCTGATCTTTCAGTTCCATCACCATTAGGCCTTCTTCCCTATTCAGGGTGATGCACTTCGGAATTAATGGGCCCTGATGCAGCCAGCTGCGTGGGAAACCCTCAAAGCCATTCGAAATTTTGCTCCTTAGAATAAAGAAGCGATACTTCCAATCCTTCAGGGAGGAGGGCAGATCGGTAAAAAGCCCACAATGTGGCTTCGCCTAGAAGAACCAATACTTGTCGTCCTTTCGACGAGTTAGCCTATGTAGTTCGGCGAACACCTTAGCTGTAGGACTGAGTCCTTTGGCTCGGCAAAGGCCTCTGAAGGCTACTAGGATCCGCCATGAGTTCGGGTGAACTTGGGCTATGCACACTTGGTGAAATTTTAGAACTTCCTTGAAGAAGTCGTCGAGAGGAAATCGCAGCTCGGCTTTTAATTGCTCTTTGTATACCATGATCATATCATTCTCTTCGAAGAAGTGATCGACTCGAAGATCGCTATGACACTTAATGAGTTCGTATGAATCGGGCTGAATGTTATACTCTTAGCTGAACGACTGCAGGTCAGTTTATTGAAGGATTGATGGCAGCTCGTCCATGGGGAGGTTTTCTCTCCCTAAAGAATGTGTTTGCCTCGAGGGTGCTGCTTGACCACGGGCTGGAACAGAGGTCCTAGGAGGTTCAGGTCGCCCGCTCTGTCCGACCACTTCTACCTCATTTGACGACCATGAGATCTGAACGGAAGGGGGGCTTGCCACTCTCTGACCCTCAGTGCCGCTCATTTTCAAAAAAAGAGAAAATTTAAACTAAAGAAGGATCAAAACCCTTACCGGAGTGTGATCGGTATCGGAAGAACTTGAAGAAAATGAGAGGATTTTGGAATCACTCGCGAGAGGCTGAAAATGACATAAGGAAGCAACTAGCTGACCCATCCCCTATTTATACTCGTCTGAGCATTTAATGCTCACGGTGTCCCAAGCGGCGCATCGGCAGTACATCCCATCGAGTCGGGCAATCTCTAGAGATCGGCAGTACATCCCATCTAATAAAGACCTATGTCAAAGCCTAGTCTCGTGGCTGAATCAAAAGATGTGTTAGACCTGCCATCGACATCGGACAGATGTACAGCTCAGATGGGGGGATTATGACTCTCATAAGGATGAGAGAGGTCGTCATCAATGTTATCGCTCGGAACCGAGCCGCTGTCGGAACACCTAGTGTGATGAGAAGCCAAAAGAGCTTCGAAGGGCTGTCACCAATAATAGGAGGGAAATTAGCAGTCTTCTCACCCGAAATTAGTTCGCCGATCATATTGGTCGACCGACTCGAGGTTGACACGATCGATATTCTCGATCTGGATCGGTGAATTAGTCCGGTTCTCTCACTGTCATCAAATATGGCCATAATGATTTTCTAATCACCAGGGTCGAAAATTGTCAGTCGGTGAACAAGATGAACGGCCGGGAAAAGATCAAAAGCAGCTATTATGGCCGGGATTGTCACCGGAGCAGTTAGAACAGGAAAAGTGAGAAAGAGGAGAAAATGAAATGCGGGAGGATTTACTGACGAGGGTATATATATAGAGAAGGTCTGAGTATTTATGGCTAGCAGAAAACGAAGCGGACATCTCAGAAATTGAAAGAATAAATGCCTTGACTGAACCGACCTGGACAAAGGAGAAGACTATGGAATGAGAGAGATCGGGAGAGGGGCCCGGTATGAGAGTTCAGAAAAAGAGTATATTGGAAAGATCGGAAGGGAGGGGAGATCGGAATGCAAAGAGAATAAGACAACTTCGCATGACTATCGTCATAATCATAGCCGAGGTAGTTAAAGCGTTGCAGACAAGATCAAATTTCCTCTGCACGCCTCATTTGCAGAATCGCCCACATTGCTGACAGGTGCCAGAGTATGTCATGAAAGTCCTGTACATCTCAATCTCTACCGTTGATCTTACTTGTAAGGACAAGTCCGGAGCCCTTGGATCAAAGAAGAAGACGACAAGACCGGCGCTTTTTATTCCCAGCCCTCGGATGGCCCTAGACAAGGAAATTTTGGGCCGTCAGATTAGAAGAGAGAAAGGACAAATATTTTGAAAAGGATCTCAGCTGTTCATTTTGATTCTCTTTGATTCTCAAACATCAGATCATGTCCTTTAAGATCCAAACCTTCCATCTCCTTTAAGGGGATCCTGACCCTTCATTGGGAGCACACGTTCCCTATAAATACCTGCATGAAACTGTTGATGAAAAAAAAAAATAAAAAGAAAGAAAAAAGGGTGGTGATTATAGTGGAAAGGCTCTGAAAATTGATTCAGTTTTGCTACTCTGCTATTTTTAAGCTAGAAAGACTTTAGAAACCAGTTTTCTAAAGTATTTTCTTTGAAGAAGTATTGGACACTGAAACTCTTGATTTTCAGTTTGTTCATTGCTTTGCGATACCCTTTCTTAAGTTTCAATTCTGTTTTCACCACCTTTATATCCACTTTTATTTTCTGAGCTCAATCTCATTCATTATCATTCCGGTTTGATTACATGCTAACTAGGCATTCGTCATTTCAAGGCAAGCATTAGTCTCCAGACTATTAGCCCGAAACTGCAATATTCGTGACTTCATAGTTAGTTCAATAGGTTCAACTTCCTGCAGGTGAGTGTCTGAACCGTTGCCTTATCCAGTGTTCGCTTTTATTTTCTTTTTACGCTCGTAATTTTCGTTAAAGTTTGTTTTATGTTAGAAGGTCCCACGTGAGTGGTTACTCTTGAGTTTATCTTTGATATATCAGTTCATGTTATTTATTTGTTCTTGGTCTTTTATTATTTCCTAATGTAGGTGTTCTGGTTACAGGTAACGTATAGGTAGTTTGATAAAATGTTGGTAGCAGTATCTTACATAAGAGTTTTTTAATAAACGTTCGGATAATAAATTAGAGAATTATGAAGTCGAACCACTAGACTAGCTCGAGAAGATGACTGGGTAAAGGAGGGGGGTCGGAGCAAAATTGAATTTCAGACTAGCAAATGAAATAGAGCAAATGTTACCTACCGAAAGGTATTGGTAAGGCGATCACATAGGAGGTCGGTAAAATTGAGTCTTGTGTCCCCTATCTAGTCACAAGGTACCAATGAGTTAAAAGAAGCCTTATTCAGATCCCCGGCATCTTCGAATGTCAGAACCCTTAGTCTTAAGCTCTTATGATGTGTAGCTGTAATCAAATTTCAAGTGGTCAGAAAAGTCCTTATCCGACTCTCATTCAAGTAAAAGAGATCGGAGGAGAGTTCTTATCCGATTCTCAATAAAAAAATCTTAGTAAATATCTAAAAGAGATCGGAGGAGAGTTCTTATCAGATTCTCAACCAAAATTCTAATAAATATCTAAAAGAGATCGGAGGAGAGTTCTTATCCGATTCTTAATCAAAATTCTTAATATCTGAAAGAGATCGGAGGAGAGTTCTTATCCGATCTCCAATCAAAATTTTAATCTAAAAAGAGATCGGAGGAGAGCTCTTATCCGATTCTCAAACCGAATTTTAACAAATACACAAAATAATCCCATAAATGAAAAACCGTTACGCGCCATCTATTCACTAAGGTCGTCTCATTTACTTGCGTATCTAGGTAATCCGAATTAGTGAAAAATCAAATATTCCCTATTGTCAAAAGGATTAACATTTCCATTCGAACCCCCTAACTATCGATTTTAATTTATAAAGAATGTAAGGTTAAATCTGCTCACCCTCATTGAGGGACGAGGAGGGGTGCCTAACACCTTCCCCACCCGTTTATGGACCCCGAACCTAGAATCTCTGTATTTGAAGTGGTTTCATTTTAAGTTGCATTTCACTAATGGTTTTCTTTAATTTCCCTCAAAATTTAAGTGGCGACTCCTCATTCCTTCCCACTTCGGTGAGGGTTCATCCAGCCGACCGCAAAACCCTTGCGACAGCTTGGCGACTCCACTGGGGAAAGCTGATTTTCCTTCAACCCTGGCCCAGAGGTCCAAAAGCAGATTTAATTTTATGCTCCTATAAACTAGAATTATAGTTAGATAGGTTCAATTTACGAAATTCGAAAACCTTAATCTATTGATGATTGTTATTTCTGCTAACCCCTTTGTTTATTTTTGTTTTATATCCTACAGCATTTTTCGTCTAAAAAAAGAGAAAAAGAAAAACTCCCCATACTGGGAAGAGGTAAAGGTGTCCCTTCACACACTGAACACTGACACGATGTCCTCACACACTCCAGCCCTATACCCGGGCTTTCTTACCTTTTTAAGAAGTAAGAGGGAGTCATGTAGCGGTACCCGTGGGTTTTACCCCGTTAGTATCCGTGAAGGCTTCTACTCAAATTGAAATTTGTTCTATTCACTGTGATACCCGTGGAATTCTCCCGCCAGTATCGTGGTGATAGAATAAGGCTCTACTGTTTACAGTAGGGGCAATTTGGGAACCTGTGGCTTTTAGAAAATTAGACCTTGAGCTAAACTATCACGATAGCTGGAAGCCGTAGCAAGCTACCTTATAAGATAGAACTATCCAATTAGGTAGCACCCATTCGGTACCAAGACTCTCCCTATTTTAGGACAAAAGGGGGATACTTACTCTTACCCTATTCTGCTTGTTTTATTTTGTTCTTATTTTTTAGGGTAATCTTGAATCATACTGTTAGGAAAACCTACACACTTTCCTACTTTGATAAACGTGTAGGTGTTGCTCTGCCAACAGTATAATTCAAAATTACCTAAATTTACCCTGCTAATAAGTTTTTCCTGCAGGCATCACCAAATTAAGGTCTGTAAAAGGATAAGCATCATTTTTAACATGGCATCCTCGAGTCAGTCGGTAGAAAAAGTTCTTATACCAGAACAGAATGCTAAACCGCGGCCCGAACCACCTCATAGTTCAGTGCCCCCACGAAGCAATGTCATCAGAGGATATACTGGCTTATTACCTCCATTGGACTTGAGCAAAATTGAGGTCAGAATGAACAGTCTCGAGGGTCTGGCTAATGGTTGGAAGTCATTTCCTGATCAGGTCAAAGCACGATTTGAGAAGAAATATGGGAGGATTGCAACCTTGATACGAGTCAAAGTCCAAGTCCCGGCATTAAAGGCCATGCTGTCAGTTTGGAATCCTAAGTATGGGGTGTTCTCTTTCAACGATATCGATATCGCTCCCACTATGGAAGAATATCAGGCATTGCTAGAAATTCCTTATGCGATGCAGAATCGAATTTACCTACACCTGGAGCATAGACAGACCTGGAAATGATTCGCACATATGTTGGGGATCCCCCCGGAAGAAGCAAAGACGAGGGAAACTGTCAAAGGAAACACTCATGGTTGGTGTTGGACTTACCTCAAGAAGTGGTTGGATCATTACATCCAGGAGGAACAATGGGAGCAGGCTTCCTTGGCACTTACTTTGGGGATATACGGCCTGATCTTGTTCCCTGGACCTTCGGGAATCATAACCTACGGCGTTGCAAAAATATTCTGGGCAGTAGAAAAATAGAAAGTCAACCCGTTACCGGCAATTCTTGCAGAGACTTTGTTGACTCTTACCTATTGCAGACGACAAGGCAAGGGATCCGTTAAGTGCTGTTCTCAATTATTATACCTCTGGATCATCAGTCACATGTGTCCTATAGAGACAAAGGGATTGACTTGGTACCTTGACCAACCTCTCATCGAGAAGATGACCGGATTAGTAATCAACCCAAAGGATGAGTTGCAGTGGCAAGAACGGATCTTGAGCTTCAACAGCCCTGACTACTGTTGGAGGAAATTGTGGACGTCGGGTCAACCCATTTTGGTCAGCACGGGGGGCAATCAATCAGTATCCCTAATTGGAGTGACCGGGTACACAAGTTACACTCCAGCATTAGAAATGAGGCAGTTCGGCTCAACCCAGTCCAGAGTTAATGTAATACCCCTCACCCGACTACAGTGTAGCCGAGCAAGGCGTGCTACAATCGGTGCCGAAGCACCCTAACTTATCTTACTTTATTTTTTTTTAATAATTTTGAACTCGTTTAATTTAATATTAATTATTTTTCGACGGAGAAACCAGTGGAGTTTCCCCTATTTTATTATCGTTTGGCGTATTTCAATATTCACCTGTTTGAAATTCAACAATATTTTAAAATAAAAAAAATCTCATCCATACATTTTAATTTCGTAATCATTTCCATACCATACTCATTTGTACAAATTCATTCATGCTCCATTCTTATAGCAAAATTCTCAAATTTGCATTAATTTACATCATTTGCAATAATTAAATAAATGTTTAATTTACATGATATACAAATTAATTACAATTTTCTAATTTATATTACAATATAAGAAATAAATAACATACACAAAATACACGATATGCTTAATGTGAGCCCTGTCTACATGCATTGCTGAGGAGGTGACAACCTTGAACGCTCTGCAGATCAGAACTCCAAAATCTCTGTTTAGTATTCGATGGGCTTTAACTTCAGTACCTGCGCGAGGAAACAATTCCATCGCGCTAAGCATTGCTGCTTAGTGGTGCAATAATATAACAAGGAAATAATATACAAATAAAAATAGAAATAAAACATAATTTAAATAATTAAGATTTATTTATACTTCACATGCGATTCTAAAATTTAATATGTTTTATCGTAATTTAGTCTTCTTTGGAAGTGTTTATTTCGCCAATGTACAGTAATAATGTACAAAGAAAAATGATCTAAAAATAATAAATATATGCTTATATTATCATGTAAGTCACATTTGCAATATTTATGTGTGTTATAATTTTCTTTGCTAATCTTTTAGCATTTCCTCAATACTTTCTAGGTTGTCTCAGATTATTTCATAATAAGTAAATTTTGATATCGGTCTAGTCCATTTCGATTCTTTCTAATAAATAACTATTCTAATTTATTTTAGGGTATCTTACTCATTTATTTAATTTCTAATATTTTTTTTATTACTAATATTCTTAGCTTATTTCAATAAATTTCAGGCTGACTAAACTGGATAACGGGTCATTGGCACTGGACATCGCGGTGCCTCGGGCCGTCATATCGTGAGACGCAGAACAACAACTATGTATGCAGTCAGTATGGCTAAAAAGCCATGATATCACATAATCGGGCATAAAAGCCATGAATACGGGCATAAAAACCATGAATACGGGCATAAAGCCATGAATACAGGCATAAAGCCTTTCGCAGTACTGCTAAAACAATACCCTATTGGCATGCCAAACTATCCAATCTGACACACATGTCTAGGCAATACAAGGGCACATAATATCATTAAATATTAATATATTGTGTTTTATGAGTTTATTATTTCATGATAAATTTCATAATTTATACATTCATCATAATATTCATACATTCCTTACATCATTCATATTGATCACAATTCATAACAATGGTGTTCATATACCATTGTACTCAAAACGTTCTTCCTTTCTCTTATAAAGAAAACTAATCTTCCATTCATATTTTTATGTGATTCATTTATTCATTACAATATTTATATGGATTCATAACTCGTACAAGGTGTTATTATCTTATTTGTAATGGAAACATAAATCCTAATGTAAACCTCATCCCATTTATACTCAACAACCCATCTAGGTTAATTTCATTTCATATTCAAGTGGTATCACTCATGTTTTATTAGACCTACTAGTAATGGGAATACAATTCTTAACTATATACTCACATAACTTAAATGTTCACTAAGTCATTTAGGTGAGTTACTATTTCTATTTCAAGTAATCCATGAATGTTTTATGGATTCCAAATTTCATACCTTAATTTCCTCCACCAATTTAGTTATTATACTTTGTGTCTTTGTACTACATTCACATTACTATTCACTCAAATTGTTGAATTTTTAATTCATAATAAATTTATTGAACCTAAGTTCTCCAAGATACCACATTTTGCATTCAAAATTTGTTGGTATTGGTTGCCAATACCATTTCCAAGCTTAATGTTAATTGGGCAGAATTTTTAGTTTTCATGCTTTGTTTTTACTATTCTATTTGTTACTTTTGTAGTGGGAATTTGGAAAACTGTTCAACATGAAAGTTGTCCCTTATTTTGTCTAGTTGAATTTCCTTTTTTGAATCACTCAATTTGGAGTTTTGTAGCTCAAGTTATGGCCTAAAAACCATGACTGGCCGGATTGGGCAGAACCCAAAATTCTGGGTAAAAGTGTTTCTGCCAGATTTGGTAACTCAAGTTTGGTTGGCAATTTGACTAGGTTATGGTCATAATTTTGGTCAGGTTTCTTCAATGAAAGTTGTTGGTCTATATCTCAACTTGTTGCTGGTAAAATTTCAGGTCAATTGGACCTTGCTACATTGAGTTATGGCCAAATGACCAAATACTGTTCATTTGGTCATTTTGCCCAGGCAGATTGCAGGTCACCCGAATTAGGGCAAACTTTTGGTCAAGTTGGTTTGGTTTTCTGGGCATGGTTTCTTCACCAAAGTTGTGCCATTATGTGTCTAGTTTCACCTCCAATTGGCCTTATACCAATTGGAGTCACACAACCTCAGTTATAGGTCAAACAATACCCTAGACTCATAGGTCCAAATTTCCTGCATAAGAGAAGCACTCCCAATTTTCAATTTCACCCAACTTCCAAACTTCAATTCACATTTATAACACTTCTAATAGTCAATAATCAACCTCAACATCATCAAATTCAAATCACAACACAAAATTTCATATTTGAGCAAACCCTAAATCAACTTGCAATAATTTTAAATTCCAAGAGAATTTCTAGCACTAACCTTATTCCTTAGCTTCACTCAACTTCAATTCAACCTTCTAATCAATCAAAAACTTGAAGCTCCTTCTTGGTCCACCTTGGCTGAAATTCCTCTTGCCCCAAACTCAATTTTTTTTTGGTTTTCTTGAGTGCTTTCTACTAATTAGGCTTTAGTTTAGGGTGGGCTATAATTTTTCCAAGAAAAAGATTTGGTTGAGACTTAGGGTTTTAAGCTTTGGATTTTGGGTTTTAATGGAGAATTTTAGAGAAGAAGAGAAGAAGGCAAGTGACGGGAAGAAGAAGGGAAAAATGCAGAATTTTGGTTCAATAATTAGCCTATATAATAATTAAATATTTAATGGTAATATGGTAAATAAGTAGAATGGCAAATTTGAAATTATTTTGAAGTTTATAATCATTATAATTTGAATTTTCAATAATTATTTTTAATTTTCATAATTTCAATTAATTAAATTAATTTAGCTTCATTAAATTAATAATCATCATTTTTTGTCAATATTGGACCCTCAAATTTAATTGACCAAAATTTGCTCTTACCGAGTTGTCGGTTTATCTTTCTTTCTTCTTTCTTTTACTCATTTTTAATTTAATTTTCATCAATATTTATTCCTTTTTTTATGTCATAATAATTATTTAATTAATTGGACAAGTTGGTCAAAAATCGTCTCCGAAGACGAAATGACCAAAATGCCCTCCGTTTGGCTTAACAGACTAAAATTGTCTGTACCAATTGAAAAATTTTTCTAAGTATTTTCTTGGCATTCTAATGCCATAGGAACCTATATGACCCTTCTCTGGAGTCCCAAAATTATTTTATGAATTTTCTCCCGGGTCTAGAGCTCCTAGTTGCGAGAACCGCAACTTCCCACTGAGTTACCCATCGCTAGGGCACCAGCTCATTTAACTTGGTTGTATTTTATTTCTAAAATTTTTTCTAAATTTTTCTTATTAATATTTGAGTTATTTATGACTCCTCACTCTAGTCTAATTATTTTTCCTAACGTTCTAGCTATCCGGACCGACACCGGTCACCGGAACAGTAGAATGTACGTAATTACTGCAGTGAGGGTGTTACAGTTAAAATAGAAGAATACCACCATGGTCATTTCTACCATGAACTCGATAATGAGGAAGAATTAAAAATAGCTCGCAGATCCTGGGAAAGTATCACTATGGTGGAAAGGTCGCCTAAAGGTCCAAGTGTCATGAGCGATTATCTTAAATGGAGGGCTGGCAGGGATCAAGGACACCTAACTATGGATCCAACCAAATTTGAAGGCAGCGACCTTCATCAAGACATCTTTTCAAAAGAAGCTAGCACTCGTTTGGCTGACTCCCTACAAAAGGCAAATACCGAAAACTCGTAATTACAAGAGCAAATAAAACAGTTAGAGGACCAATAGCAGATCCTCAAAAGAAAAGTGAGAAGGCTCAGGGAAGAGGCGAAGACCAAAAAGATAGGGTTTGAAGAGCAAGAAATACGATGGGAAAGGGAAAAGAGCTCTCTCCAGGCTACAGTGAAAGAAGCAGAAGTACAGAATAGCAAGCTTCAGGAGAAAATGAAATATCAGGAGATACTCATGGAAGAGTATAAAAAAGAAAGCAAAAAGAAGAAGCTTGAACTGAAGGAGCAGGCACAGCTTATCAACGATATTCTGAAAGAATATGCTAAAGAAAGAAAGGAAAAAGAAAGACAAGCCGCTCTTTATCAAGAGCTTAAAGAGAATGTTAACCAGCTGGAGAGAATGATAGCACAAGGGAAACAAGAACTCTTACCTGAATCCGAATATGCCCTGAAAATATTCGACCCCGCCAGACAAGAAGAAAGGCTCTATGAATATCTTAGGAAGTGTCATTACATTATAAAGAACCTTCCTGAGCCTAGGCCAATGTAAAGTATGCAATGTATGAATTATTCAATTAATGGAACAACTTTGGGCCATTGTTTAGCAAAATTGTGAATGAATAGTATGACTCCCATAGGAACTCCCTCGCTAGGGTTATGTAAAAAATTGGATGCGCCATATGGACAGGTACCATAAATGCACATTCAATCCAGTCATTCACCGTCGGACTATCAAATGATGCCATGATAAAAGTGACGCAATTATCTTTCTGCAGATTTCGTCTTGGCTCTCAGATGCCACTGTATCCTTTGTCCACACCAGGACCCTTTTAATTTTTAATTCAAAATTCACTGAAAAATTTCCTTTTTTTACTTCCTGCAGAAAATCAACATTGCTTTAAGCAAAGCCAGTCTGACTAAACGAGTGGTTCATCCAAGACGAGTGTACTTAACACGATCACGAACAAAGAAGATAATGGAAGACCAGGAACAAGTCCAAAACCTACAAGGACAAGTGTCTAAATTGAAAGACCAGGTCTCAGAGATCATGAGACTAATGAGGGAGATGTCCCATAATAAGCCTGCTTCAGAGCCTAACTTACCACTACCTCTTCCACCTCCTACAATGGTTGATTCTCACCATGCTTCAACCTCTTTCACCTTTCAGCCACCTATCCCAGATCCGACAATAACTGTCGATTCGGCTCCCCTGAATAATGATCCACCTTTCTCCCATTACCTGACTGTCCCAAATGCAGAGCCGTACCCTTTAATCCTGATCCCTCCAGTTCATTCTACCCCTCATTTACTAGCTGGGGGAGTATTTCATGCAGTAGGGAGGGGAGATAAGACGAGAGAAAATGAGAAGCTATCTGCTCTAGAAGAGAGATTAAGAGCGATAGAGGGACTGAACATGTATGGTTCAGTTGATGTGGCATCACTGAGATTGGTGCCTGATGTGGTAGTGCTGCCTAAGTTTAAGGTCCCGAACTTCGACAAGTACACTGGGAACTCAGACCCCTGCATTCACTTGGTCGCTTATATTGCCAAAATGTCAGCCCTGATGGAAGATGACAGACTTCTAGTCCACTTCTTCCATGAGAGTCTCTCCGGGGCAGCCCTGAGGTGGTGCATTCAGTTGGACAGAAGCAAATTGCGCTCCTGGAAAGATTTGGCTGACGCTTTCCTAAAACAATACAAGTTCAACTGCGATGTGGCCCCCACAAGGAGAGACCTCCAAAACTTGGTGCAGAGAGATAGGGAAAGTTTTAAAGAATATGCCCAGAGATAGAGAGAGAAGGCCGCAGAAGTGTATCCTCCAGTAACTGACAATGAACTATGCTCCTTGTTCATTGAGACATTGAAGGCTCCTTACTTCAATCTGATGATCGGAAATACCTCCAACAGCTTCTCAGACATCATCCAAGCTGGTGAGAGGATAGAAGTTAATTTAAGGATGGGACGACCGTAGGAGTTGACTGAGAATCCTGCAAAGAAGACTGCCAGTTTTGGTAAAAAGAAAGAGGGTGATGTGCATTCCATCACCCATCAGAACACCCAATCTTCATTACCCCCGAATAACTATCGGCCATATCCTCCCCCTCATGGCCAAACCATTGCAAACATTCCACCCCCTTTCCCAAATTATCTTCACCCACGCCCACAGTATCCACCACTGATAAACTACCAGCCCAGACCACCTCCTCCACCTACTCAACCCAAACCACCTCAAAATAATCCGAGACCACCAAGAAATCCTAATCCACCTCTTCCCCTGCCACTCAGCAAAATATACCAATACCTTGTCGGTATAAACCAAATAGTGCCGATTTCCCTTGACCCAATTCAGCCGCCATACCCCAGGTGGTATGATGCCAGTGCTCAGTGTGAGTATCATGGAGGGGCACAGGGGCACTCGACCGATAATTGCGGGGCACTCAGAGGAAGAGTACACGCCCTAATCAGGAATAGGTGGTTGAAGATTGAAGGAAATGGTCCCCTCCCCAATGTTACCTCAAACCCATTGCCCAATCATAATATGGGCAATGGCATGAACATGATAAAGTCAGAAGGAGAAGGGTCGACACCAGAGGTAGATGAACTGATTCCTCACTTTGAGGAAATTTTTAGAATGGCAGTGAAGGAAGGTTACCTCTATCTTCAAGCACTAGAAACTGAAGATAAGGCGGGATGCCCCTATCATGGGAGGGCAGCTAACCACGAATTGAAGAATTATGAACAGTTTAAGCAAGAGGTTCAGAACTTACTGTCCCTCAAAGTCTTGAGATGTTAAACGAGGTCGAAGATGGAGGAGGGAGTAAACACAGCCCAATTCGGCCAAAATGCCTTCACCTCTAAACACAAAATCACCTTCTCAGCCCCAGCATCGTCACCACCAGTAACAATTATCCGAACCCTGCCTCAGCTCCCCGTCACAAACACCCATGCCATACCTTGGAACTATAATTTCCAAGTCTTCACCCAAGGAGCATCAAGCAGTACACTGGCTCCTAGCCTTGCCTCAACTTCAGTACCCCCTAAACCGTGCTTCGCTCCTCACGAGCACTTCAAGATGATTTATGCTGGACCTTCTAGCGGTGCTACTCCCCAATCTAACCCTCAGCCAGTCACTGCCACAAAGTTCTCCCCACATGAGCAAGAAGTTGAGTTTATAACCCGAAGTGGGAGGTGTTACGGGAATGAGGAAAAGGAAAAGAAAAGAGGGAAAGTAAAAATGGGAGAGCCACGAGAAAATACAGAAGAGGAGGTTGAGAAAGTGGAGATAAGAGAACCTGTTGGATCAAACGAAGAGGAGGAGCTATTGCTTCAAATAATGAAGCCAAGTGAGTACGACGTTGTTGAATAGTTAAGAAAGACACCTGCTCGAATTTCACTATTGTCGTTGATTCTGAGCTCAGAGGTGCACCGTCAAGCCTTGCAAAAAATTCTGGATCAGGCCTTTGTGAACCCCGACATCACACCGGGGCAGTTCGAGAAGATAGTAGGACAAATTCAGGCATCTAGTTTTGTCACTTTCTCAGAAGAAGAGATAGACCCTGCAGGCTTAACGCACACTAAAGCTCTGCATGTGACGGTGAAACGTAAAGGTTACATAGTGGCCAAGGTCCTTATTGATAATGGATCCGTGCTCAACGTACTGCCTAATGCCACCTTGGCTAGGCTTCCGGTTGACCGGTCAAACATACGCCAAAGTGCTATGGTGGTAAGAGCTTTTGATGGTACAAGGAGGGAGGTGCTGGGAGACATAGATTTGCCACTCCAAATTGGCGCATGCACTTTCAACGTCACGTTCCAAGTGATGAACATTGAGCCCGCATACACTATGTTGCTGGGAGGCCTTGGATCCACTCGGCAAATGCCGTTCCTTCAACTTTGCACCAGAAGATTAAATACATTATGGACGGCAAGATCATCACTGTGAGAGGGGAGGAAGCCATATTGGTCACCAAGCCACAATCACTTCCTTATGTAGAGGCAGCTGAGGAGTCATTGGAAAGCTCTTGCCAGGCTCTTGAATTACAAGAAACCATCTCGAGAAATGAAGGGGCTACGGCTATGGTCGCCAAGATGATGCTCAAGAGCAGTTATGAAAAGGGCGAGGGGTTAGGCGCCACATTGCAAGGGATTGTTGAACCTATACCAGCTATCCAGAAGGTTGGTCATTGCGGCTTGGGTTATGAGGAAGACGCCCTCATGGATGGATGATTCTGGATGAGGAGTATGCTTCGGGATCAAAGGTTTAATCATAAAATCGGGAAAATGAAAGTAGTCCCGAAATTCACAGAGGTCTTCACCAAGCTGGTTATTGAAAACCCGGCGAAAATCGAAGAATCACCTGATGAACCATCCATTGATGTCATCCATCTCGATTCCTTGTATGAAGCTCTAGTCTCGCCAATGGCTGAAGGGCAAGAACTAGACAACTGGACAGCAGAGGACATCCCTGTACTCAATTTTGAGTAAAGTACCTTTGGTTATCTACACTTGATCATTTTGTCCATGGTGGCAAGTGTAATACTGTAAATGGACCCTTTCCTTATGATATAAATATTAATGAATTAATAGCGCATTTTATATCCAATTCTCTTTTCCTTTCCTTTTTGAAATCCATTCTTATAATATATTCCATTTTCGTTTCTTCAGGACCATTCATCAATTAAAACCTAATAATTCAATAGACTCAGAAATTCCTCTGGTTAATTTTGATATCCCCATAACTGCCATTACTTCAAGTGATTCAGAGGTGGAACTCACAGAAGAAAGGGATGAACGAGATGAACCTTCCCTAGTGCCTTGTGGGGACGAAATGCACACCGTAAACTTAGGCACAGAAGAAGTAAAAAGGGAACTTAAGGTTGTGGAGAGTGAAGAATTAGAAGATATGATCAGTTTGTTCAAAGAATTCCTAGACGTGTTTGCCTGGAGCTATGATGATATGATTGGTTTGGACCCTCATATAGTGACGCACAAAATTCCCCTAATTCCGGGGACAATCCCAGTAAAGCAGAAATTAAAAAGAATGAATCCTGACACACTACTCAAAGTTAGGGATGAGGTCAAGAAGCAATACGAGGTTGGGTTTCTAGAAGTGGTCAAATATCCCCAATGGATTGCTAACGTTGTCCCAGTAATGAAGAAGGACGGGAGAGTCAGGGTGTGTGTTGATTACAGGGATCTTAATAAAGCAAGCTTAAAAGATGATTTCCCTCTCCCACACATAGATGTGTTAGTGGACAATGCTGCGGGATTGGGCAGATGTTCGTGTATCGATGGGGCATCTGGGTACAACCAAATCCCAATGGATGAGGAAGACAAGGAAAAAACTGCTTTTATCACTCAATGGGGGGTATTTTGTTACCGGGTCATGCCTTTTGGGCTAAAGAATGCTGGTGCCACCTACCAGCGTGCTATGGTCACATTATTCCATGATATGATGCATAAAGAAGTGGAGGTATACGTGGATGATATGATCATCAAGTCCAGGGGAAGAGAAAGCCATGTGCAGTTGGTGAGGAAAGTATTCGAGAGACTCAGGAAATATCAGTTGAAACTGAACCCTACCAAATGCATATTCGGAGCTAGATCTGGGAAATTGTTGGGATTCATAGTGAGTGAGAAGGGAATAGAAGTTGATCCAGACAAAGTCCGAGCTATTCAAGAGATGCCATCCCCAAAAACAGAAAGGGAGGTGCGCAGTTTCCTGGGGAAGTTGAACTACATATCGAGATTTATTTCCAATCTCACCGCTAAAGCTGAGCCTATTTTTAGACTACTCCGAAAGAACAACACCACTCAATGGGATTCAGTCTGTCAAGAGGCTTTTGAGAAAATCAAGTAGTACTTGTCAAACCCACTAGTATTGGTTTCACCGGTGGCAGGAAGGCCGCTGATTCTGTATATGGCAGTCCAACAAAGCTCAATGGGATGTGTTTTGGGGCAACATGATGATACCGGCCGAAAGGAGAGGGCTATTTATTACCTGAGCAAGAAATTCAATGATTGTGAGTCAAGGTACTCTTTCCTAGAGAAAACTTGCTGCGCGTTAGCCTGGACAGCAAATCGCCTCAAACACTACATGTTGAATCATAAGACATGGCTCATCTCCAGGATGGATCCTATTAAGTATGTATTCGAAAGCCCATTCATGCTAGGGAGGATAGCCAAATGGCAGGTCATACTCTCCTAATATGACATTGTCTATATGACCCGGAAAGCAGTGAAAGGTAGCGTGATCGCTGATCTCCTAGCAGAAAACCCTATCCAGGATTATGAAGCTCTGGATTTTGAGTTCCCTGATGAGCATATTAACAAAATAGATGGCGGAGAAAAAGAGCCAGCTGATGTATGGGAAATGTATTTCGACGGAGCTATCAATTTGTCCGGTAGTGGAATCAGAGCTGTATTGGTATCCCCGGATGGAAAACACTTCCCGATAGCGATCAAGTTGAGATTTGACTGCACCAACAACGTCGCAGAATACGAAGCTTGTGTGATGGGTCTACAGGCTGCCATCGAAATGAAAGTCAGGAAGTTGGAGGTATATGGAGACTCAGCCCTGATCATTTATCAAGTCAAGGGAGAATGGCAAACTAAGGATCCGAAGTTAATCCCATATCAGAAGTACTTACTGGAGCTGATTAAGGAATTTGAAGAAATCTCTTTCACTCACCTTAGTCGAGACAAGAATCAATTTGCAGATGCCTTAGCCACCCTGGCTATTATGGCTCAAATGGAAGAAGGGCAGACGACTCAGGTATTAAAGATTAAAGCAAGGAGTGAGCCGGCATATTGCCTCATGATCGAGGAAGAACTTGATGGTAAACCTTGGTATCATGACATCCTGCTTTACATCAGAACCAGAGAATTCCCCTCAGGGGCGAGCAAAAACGAAAAGAGGATGATTCGGAGATTAGCAATGGGATACTTCCCCAGTGGAGAAATTCTATACAAAAGGAGCTCCAACAGTGAATTATTGAGATGTATGGATGCAAAAGAAGCGAAGAGGATCCTTTTCGAGACTCATGAGGGAAATTGTGCAACCCATGCCAATGGGCATATGATGGCTAAGCAAATCACGAGACGGGGATATTTTTGGACTACCATGGAAAAGGATTGCGTCGAGTACTTCCAAAAGTGCCATAAGTGTCAAATCTACGCGGATCCGATAAATGTTCTGCCTCACCAATTGTTCAACCTCGTCTCACCATGGCCTTTTGCAATGTGGGGCATCGATGTGATTGGTCCCATCAACCCTAAAGCATCCAATGGGCATAGATTTATCCTGGTGGCTATCGATTATTTTTCTAAATGGGTCGAAGCGACATCATATGCTCACATTACACAGAACACGTTCCTAAAATTCTTCAGAAATAATATCATCTGCCGACATGGCCTCCCCAATGAAATCTCCACTAACAACGCCAAGAATTTGAATGGTCCAAAGATTCAGAGATTGTGTGATCAATACAAAATTCGACATCTCAATTCCTCACCATACCGTCCCCAGATGAATGGAGCAGTGGAAGCTGCAAACAAAAATCTCAAGAGAATAATCCGGAAAATGACAGTCACTTATAAGGATTGGCATGATATGCTTCCCTACGCCCTTCACGCATACCGGACTTCTGTAAGGACATCAACTGGGGCAACTCCATACTCACTGATTTACGAGATGGAAGCTGTACTACCTATTGAGGTAGAAATTCCTTCTCTAAGAATTCTGAAAGAATCAGGGATTGATGAGTTGGAATGGATCCAGTCAAGGTTGGACCAATTAAATTTGCTAGATGAGAAAAGGCTAGCGGCGGCATGTCATGGGCAGTTATACCAAAGAAGAATGCCCAGGGCATTTAACAAAGGTGTTCGCCCACGTGAATTTCAACCAGGGGACCTAGTCCTGAAGAAGGTGCTTCCGAATCAAAACGATCCCCGGGGTAAATGGTGACTAACCTATGAGGGACCCTATGTGGTTAAAAAAACATTTTCTGGTGGGGCCTTGATCTTGACCCACATGGACGGTGAAGAATTTCCAAGACCTGTGAATGTTGACACCGTCAAAAGATACTATGCCTAAAAAAAAAGGAGAGTAAGGGTGAAAACTTGAAAGGGCGCTCCTAGCAAAATGTGCGAAAGAAGGTGAAAACCCCGAAAGGGTGCTTTTTGTAAAATGAGTGAGGGATGAAAACCCGAAAGGGCGTCCTGAAAGAGCGAGCCTAAAAAAAAAAATTAAAAAAAAATCTAGGGGTGAAAACCCGAAAGGGCATCCCAAGAACCAGAAAAAAGGAGAAATAAGGAAGGGGGCATGGAACCAAGGATGGAAATAAACCGTCACAGCATGAATCTTCGTTAGCAGAGTACTTGAAATAATGGCAGTTAATAGACTTCAAAGCTAACTACAAGGAATATGTGAGATCTATCCTTGTACCTTTTTTCTTTGAAACTGTACCTTTGTTTCTTAAAGCCTTAATAAAGTCATCATTTCACTTCAATCTATCTTATTCACATTTTAATTTGTCTTTTTGTTTTTCTCATATACTCACACTCTAACACTGTTTTCTCTGCGCTATTAATCTATTAAAGTTTTGCCATAAGATTAGGATTTGAATATTGATAACCTCAGGTACTTTACTATGAGATTTGCAGGGAATGGCCCCCCCCCCCCCCCCCCCCCAAAAAAAAAAAAAAACTAGAAGTGAAAACCTGGAAGGGCGCTTCTAGTCAGATGGGCAAAAGGGAAAGTGAAAACCTGCAAGGGCACTTTTCGCAAAATAAGGAAGTCAAGGGCAGAAGGGGAACTGTGGGAAGTAAGTAAGTAACCAAGAACGATGGGTTAAGTCTTGCAACTCGCCCTCCATTAATCATCTATCTTCGTAATCCTGTTAAGTACACTTCGTCGTGGAGGAACTTCTCGTGTCGAGATTAGACTTGCTTTGTAAATTGATTTTAATTTTTCAAGCATTTTAAATTTCCTGTTAATCAACCTCTGGTTCCTTGATCTAAGTTGATTTTAATTTTTCAAGCATTTTAAATTTCCTGTTAATCAACCTCTGGTTCCTTGATCTAAGTTGATTTTAATTTTCAGCATTTCAACCTCTGGTTCCTTGATCTAAGTTGATTTTAATTTTTCAGCATTTAAATTTCCTATTAATCAACCTCTGGTTCCTTGATCTAAGTTGATTTTAATTTTTCAAGCTTTTTAAATTTCCTGTTAATCAACCTCTAGTTCCTTGATCTAAGTTGATTTTAATTTTTCTAGCATTTTAAATTTCCTGTTAATCAACCTCTGGTTCCTTGATCTAAGTTGATTTTAATTTTTCAGCATTTAAATTTCCTGTTAATCAACCTCTGATTCCTTGATCTAAGTTGATTTTAATTTTCAAGCATTTTAAATTTCCTTTTAATCAACCTCTGGTTCCTTGATCTAAGTTGATTTTAATTTTCCAGCATTAAATTCCCTGTTTATCAACCTCTGGTTCCTTGATCTAAGTTGACTTTAATTTTCTAACATTTTAAATTTCTTGTTATCAACCTCTGGTTCCTTGATCCAAGTTGACTTTTATTTTCTAGCATTTTAAATTCCTGTTACCAATCTATAGGTCACTAACCTAAGTGGGCTTTAGTTTCCTAACCTTGATTTTGAGTCTCAACATTTCAATACCCAATAGCCCAAAATATGGGTCTGAATCTTTAAATAATTCCTACACGGGAAAATTTTTCCCTTCAATAGAAATTATGTAAAGAGGGGCAGCTGTCGACACCATATTCTGGTCAATCCCTGAAATCAATAGACTTTGAAATCGATCCCCAACACCAAGTAATTCGTTTCCGATCTCTCTTTATAGAGATCAAACCGACGCCAAGTCTCCATATCGCTCAAAGCCTCACCGATCTCTCAAACCAATTGTCAAATCTCCTGGCCAGTCAATCACATTTCCGATCTCTTGTCTAGCGAAACCAAACCAAAGTCAGGTCTTCATGCCACCAGTCTTATTGTTGATCTCCCTTTTAAAAGTTTGGCGATAATCATCTGATAAAGTTAAGGATCCAATCCGGTTTAAGGATGATTCCGATCTTAAGTGTTCAAATCAAGTTTCCAATTTTAATCAAGTCCCATTTGGCGTTTGCCAATCTCTTGCTTATAATGTTTTCCGACCTCTTACACTTAGATTAATAATCACCTTTAGCTGTGGTTCTAATATGTTCAGACAATCAAGTGCTTAAGCAACTTAGATACTTTCCGATCTCATCCAAGCATTGAACAAAAAAAAAGGAATTTCATTTCATTTCAAATATATACAAGTCATTTGGCTGGAGGATCGCCTCCAGCCTGTTCTACATTTTTTTCACCCCCTCTATCACCTTCGGCCTCCTCCTCGCTATCCTCTTCGTCCTGGGGAGCCAGGTCCACCATCCAGGAGAAGTCCTCCTCAGGATAACGCTTCCTAAGCTCAGCCAATAGATCCCCATGAGCATTCACATAAGCACCAGCCTCCCTTGTCACTGCCTCTTCTTCTTTTGCTTTGAGCTCCTCAGTGAGGCGAGCGACTTCAGCAGCTCGGAGGGCCCGAACCTCTTGAAGAACATGAGCCTGCTCGGCCAGCTTATCCTCGTAGAATTTCATCCGCCCCTCAATTTCAGATATGTAGTTTTGAGCGGATGAAAGTTGAGATTGGAGGGAAGCAACTTCCTGACCTACCTTCTCGACCTCCTGCCTCAAGCGGTGAGCCTTCTCCCGGACAATGTGTTGGTTCACCAAACTATCCACGCTCAGGCTCATAGTTTGGGTCAGGACATCATCGAGGTTGTTCAGGGTTAGCCTATCTCAATCCTCCCGAAGGCAGATGGAGGACCCCAAGACCTTAGCAAAGCCCGAATTCTCTCGAACCGTGCGGTTCTTCTCCAGCGAGTAGATCAGGATTTGAGCACCGCGGGAAAGGGTCCTCACAGGTGGTTGGGAAGGACCCCCTTCTACGCTTGAAGCAATCGGAGGAGGTGGTGGCAGCTCTTCTTGACGAGGAGGGGACCGGGCTACTTCTATGTTAGGGAACGGTGGTCCCGAGGGTTGAGACGAGCCTCCTTGTATTTGCCCAGGATCATGCCTGGGCGTCTAGAGGGCCTCGGCTCGCTTTATCTCCCGCAGTTTCCGGGAGACCTCTCTTTTCCGCTTCTAGCTCTCCTTGGAAGCCTCACCGCTTGCCATACCTACACAAAGAAAAGGTCAGTGAGATCGCTAAGGCCCAAAGATCAGAGATATAGAAAGTACCGAGGCCGAGGTCAGAGAGCTGAAGCCCGCGTTCTTCGCTAGTAATCAACTCCATTGTCCAATGATGCAGTTCGGCCGTCAATGCATCTAAACAAGAGAACTTCTGTCGGGCAGCCTGATCTTTTAGTTCCATCACCATTAGGCCTTCTTCCCTATTCAGGGTGATGCGCTTCGGAATTAACGGACCCTGATGCAGCCAGCTGCATGGGAAACCCTCAAAGCATTTCGAAATTTTGCTCCTCAGAATAAAGAAGCGATTCTTCCAATTCTTTAGGGAGGAGGGCAGATCAGTAAAAAGCCCACAATGTGGCTTCGCCTGGAAGAACCAATACTCATTGTCCTTTCGACGAGTTAGCCTATGTAGTTCGGCGAACACCTTAGCTGTAGGACTGAGTCCTTTGGCTCGGCAAAGGCCTCTGCAGGCTACTAGGATCCGCCATGAGTTCGGGTGAACTTGGGCTATGCACACTTGGTGAAATTTTAGAACTTCCTTGAAGAAGTCGTCGAGAGGGAACCGCAGCCCGGCTTTTAATTGCTCTTTGTATACCATGATCATATCATTCTCTTCGAAGAAGTGATCGGCTCGAAGATCACCGTAACACTTAATGAGTTCGTATGAATCGGGCTGAATGTTATACTCTTGGCTGAACGACTGCAGGTCAGTTTCTTGAAGGATTGATGGCAGCTCGTCCATGGGGAGGTTTTCTCTCCCTAAAGAATGTGTTTGCCTCGAGGGTGCTGCTTGACCACGGGCTGGAACGGAGGTCCTAGGAGGTTCAGGTCACCCACTCGGTCCGACCACTTCTACCTCATTTGACGACCATGAGATCTGAACGGAAGGGGGACCTGCCGCTCTCTGACCCTCGGTGCCGCTCATTTTCAAAAAAAGAGAAAATTTAAACTAAAGAAGGATCAAAACACTTACCGGAGTGTGATCGGTGTCGGAAGAACTTGAAGAAAACGAGAGGATTTTGGAATCACTCGCGAGAGGCTGAAAATGACATAAGGAAGCAACTGGCTGACCCATCCCCTATTTATACCCATCTGAGCATTTAATGCTCACGGTGTCCCAAGCGGCGCATCGGTCAGCGGGATTCGCCAGCTTTTTCTGACACGTCTCACGAATATTCTGAAAATTCCATAATTGAATAAGGAGAGATCGGCTGGTTAAAAGACCGACAGATTAAGGTGGTCGTTTGGAATTACAGATCGGTTAAGGGCTATTCAGTTAAGAATCGGATCGGATGAACACATCAGAGATCGGAAAATAACCAATGCAATAATAATAAAATGATAATTGATAAAATAAAATTTTATTTCTAAAAGGTCAAATTACATTATTTGGGCGATCTCCAGAGATCGGGTTACATTAAAAGTCGGATTACATCATTTAGGCGATCTCAAGAGATCGGGTTACATTAAAAGTCGGATTATATCATTTGGGTGATCTCAAGAGATCGGGTTACATTAAAAGTCGGATTACATCATTTGGGCGATCTCTAAAGATCGGCAGTACATCCCATCTAATAAAGACCTATGTCAAAGCCTAGTCTCGTGGCTGAATCAAAAGATGTGTTAGACCTGCCATCGACATCGGACAGATGTACAGCTCAGATGGGGGGATTATGACTCTCATGAGGATGAGAGAGGTCGTCATCAATGTTATCGCTCGGAACCGAGCCGCTGTCGGAACACCCAGTGTGATGAGAAGCCAAAAGAGCTTTGAAGGGCTGTCACCAATAATAGGAGGGAAATTAGCAGTCTTCTCGCCCAAAATCAGTTCGCCGATCATATTGGTCGATCGACTCGAGGTTGACACGATCGATATTCTTGATCTGGATCGATGAATTACTTTGGTTCTCTAACTGTCATCAAATATGGCCATAAAGATTTTCTGATCACCGGGGTCGAAAATTGTCAGTCGGTGAACAAGGTGAACGGCCGTGAAAAGATCAAAAGCAGCTATCATGGCCGGGATTGTTACCGGAGCAGTTAGAACAGGAAAAGTGAGAAAGAGGAGAAAATGAAATACAGGAGGATTTACTGACGAGGGTATATATATAGAGAAGGTCTGAGCATTTATGGCTAGTAGAAAACGAAGCGGACGTCTCGGAAATTGAAAGAATAAATGCCTTGACTGAACCGACCCGGACAAAGGAGAAGACTATGGAATGAGAGAGATCGAGAGAGGGGCCCGGTATGAGAGTTCGGAAAAAGAGTATATTGGAAAGATCGGAAGGGAGGGGAGATCGGAATGCAAAGAGAATAAGACAACTTCCCATGACTGTCATCATAATCAGAGCCGAGGTAGTTAAAACGTTGCAGACGAGATCAAATCTCCTCCGCACGCCTTATTTGCAGAATCGCCCACATTGCTGACAGGTGCCAGAGTATGTCATGACAGTCCTGTACATCTCAATCTCTACCGTTGATCTTACTTGTAAGGACAAGTCCGGAGCCCTTGGATCATAGAAGAAGACGACAAGACCAGCACCTTTTATTCCCATCCCTCGGATGGCCCTTGACAAGGAAATTTTGGGCCGTCAGATTAGAAGAGAGAAAGGACAAATATTCTGAAAAGGATCTCAGCCGTTCATTTTGATTCTCTTTAATTCTCAAACATTAGATCATGTCCTTTAAGATCCAAACCTTCCATCTCCTTCCAGGGGATCCTGACCCTTCATTGGGAGCACACGTTCCCTATAAATACCTGCATGAAACTGTTGATAAAAAAAAAAGAAAGAAAAAAGGGTGGTGATTATAGTGGAAAGGCTCTGAAAATTGATTCAGTTTTGCTACTCTGCTATTTTTAAGCTAGAAAGACTTTAGAAACCAATTTTCTAAAGTATTTTCTTTGAAGAAGTATTGGACACTGAAACTCTTGATTTTCAGTTTGTTCATTGCTCTGCGATACCCTTTCTTAAGTTTCAATTCTGTTTTCACTACCTTTATATCCACTTTTATTTTCTGAGCTCAATCTCATTCATTATCATTCCGGTTTGATTACATGCTAACTAGGCATTCGTCATTTCAAGGCAAGCATTAGTCTCCAGACTATTAGCCCGAAACTCTGTAATATTCGTGACTCCATAGTTAGTTCAATAGGTTCAACTTCCTGCAAGTGAGTGTCTGAACCGTTGCCTTATCCAGTGTTCACTTTTATTTTCTTTTTACGCTCGTAATTTTCGTTAAAGTTTGTTTTATGTTAGAAGGTCCCACGTGGGTGGTTACTCTTATGTTTATCTTTGATATATCAGTTCATGTTATTTATTTGTTCTTGGTCTTTTATTATTTCCTAATGCAGGTGTTCTGGTTACGGGTAACATATAGGTAGTTTGATAAAATGTTGGTAGCAGTATCTTACATAAGAGTTTTTTAATAAACGTTCGGATAATAAATCAGAGAATTATGAAGTCGAACCACTAGACTAGCTCAAGAAGATGACTGGGTAAAGGAGGGGGGTCGGAGCAAAATTGAATTTCAGACTAGCAAATGAAATAGAGCAAATGTTACCTGCCGAAAGGTATTGGTAAGGCGATCACATAGGAGGTCGGTAAAATTCAGTCTGGTGTCCCCTATCTAGTCACAAGGTACCAATGAGTTAAAAGAAGCCTTATTCGGGTCCCCGGCATCTTCGAATGTCAGAACCCTTAGTCTTAGGCTCTTATGATGTGTAGCTGTAATCAAATTTCAAGAGGTCGGAAAAGTCCTTATCCGACTCTCATTCAAGTAAAAGAGATCGGAGGAGAGTTCTTATCCAATTCTCAATCAAAAATCTTAGTAAATATCTAAAAGAGATCGGAGGAGAGTTCTTAGCCGATTCTCAATAAAAAATCTTAGTAAATATCTAAAAGAGATTGGAGGAGAGTTCTTATCCGATTCTCAACCAAAATTCTAATAAATATCCAACTCTCCTCCGATCTCTTTTTAACATTCCTTAAAATTTTGGTTGAGAATCGAATAAGAACTCTCCTCCGATCTCTTTTTAATATCCCTTAAAATTTTGATTGAGAATCAGATAAGAACTCTCCTCCGATCTCTTTAAATATTTATTAAAACTTTTAATTGAGAATCGGATAAGAATTCTCCTTCGATCTCTTTAAATATGCGATTCTAGAGTTTTGATAAAGGATCTCGAATAAGAACTCTCCTCTGATCTCCTATTTAGTTTGGATGAGGATCAGGTAAGAACTCTTCCCCGACCTCTTGAACTTTAATTATGTTTATATCGTGCAAGGACCTTAGGCTAAGGGTTCTGGCATCCGAAGACACTGGGAACCCGGATTGAGCTTCTTTTAACACATCGGTATCTTGTGACTAGATAGGGGAAACCAGACTGAATTCTTATCGATCTCCTATGTGATTGCCTTACCAGTACCTTTCGGCAAGCAATATTTGCTCTATTTCATTTGCTAGTCTGAAATTCGATTTTACTTCTACTCCCCACCTTACCCAGTCACCTTCTATGATTCTCGGGACTACCTTCACTTTCCCGACTTTCTGATCAAACCTCTGATCCTGAAGCATATTTCTCATCCAGAATCGTCCATCTGTGAGAGCATCTTCCTCATAACCCAAGCCGTAACAACCAACCTTCTGGATGGCTGGTATAGGTTCGACAATCCCTTGCAATGTAGCGCCTAACCCCTTGCCCTTTTCATAACCACTTTTTAACATCACCTTTGCCACCATAGCCGTAGCCCCTTCGTCCCTCAGGATAGTTTCTTGCAACTCTAGAGCTTGAAAAGAGCTCTCCAATGATTCCTCAGCTGCTTCCACATAAGGAAGTGATTGCGGCTTGGTGACCAGCATGGCTTCCTCCCCCTTCACCGTGATGATTTTGCCGTCCATAATATATTTGATCTTCTGGTGTAAAGTCGAAGGAATGGCATTTGCAGAATGGATCCAAGGCCTTCCCAGCAACATAGTGTATGCAGGTTCAATGTTCATCACTTGGAACGTGACATTGAAGGTGCATGCACCGATTTGGAGTGGTAAGTCAATGTCTCCTAGTACCTCTCTCCTCGTGCCGTCAAAAGCTCTTACCACCATAGCACTTTGACGTATGTTTGACCGGTCGACCGGTAGCCTAACCAAAGTGGCATTAAGCAAGACATTGAGTGCAGATCCATTGTCAATGAGGACCTTGGCAACTATGCAACCTTTAAACTTAACTGTCACATGTAGAGCCTTAGTGTGCTTTAAGCCTACTGGGTCTATCTCTTCTTTTGAAAAAGTGACAAAGCTAGATGCCTAAATTTATCCCACTATCTTCTCGAATTGCCCCGGTGTGATGTCGGGGTTTATGAAGGCCTTTCGCAGGATCTTCTGCAAGGCTTGGCGATGTACCTCTGAGCTCAAAATCAAGGATAATAGTGAAATTCGAGCAGGTGTCTTTCTTAACTGTTCAACAACGACGTACTCACTTTGCTTCATTATTTGAAGCAACAGCTCTTCCCCTTTGTTTGATCCGACAGGTTCTCCTCTCTCCACTTTCTCAACCTCCTCTTCTGTATTCTCTTGGGGCTCTCCCATTTTTACTTTCTCTCTCTTCTTTTCTTTCTCTTCACCCCCGTAACATCTCCCACTTCGGGTTATAAATTTAACCTCTTGCTCAAGTGGGGAGGATTTTGTGGTAGCGATGGGCTGGGGGTTTGATTGGGGAGTAGCATTACCAGAAGGTCCGACATAAGTCATCTTGAAGTGTTCGTGAGGAGCGAAGCACGGTTTAAGAGGTACTGAAGGTGAGGCAAGGCTAGGGGCCAGTGTACTGCTTGATGCTCCTTCGGTGAAGATTTGGAAATCATAGTTCCAGGGTACAGCACGAGTGTTTGTAACTGGGAGCTGGGATGGGGTTCATATGATTGTTATTGGTGGTGATGATGCTGGGGCAGAGAAGGTCATTCTGTGATTAGAGGCATTTTGGCCGAATCGGGCTGCATTTTCTCCGCCCTCCATTTTCGACCTTGCTTGGCATCTTAAGACCTTGAGGGACAGTAGGTTCTGGACCTCTTGTTTGAACTCCTCACAATTTTGCAGCTCGTGGTCAGCTGCTCCTCCATGATAGGGGCATCCTGCATTATTTCCAGGCTCTGGTGTTTGAGGGTAGAGGTAACCTTCCCCCACTGCCATTGTAAAGATTTCCTCAAAGTGAGGAATCAGTTGATCAATCTCCAAAGTTGACCCTTCTCCTTCTGAATCTATCATATTCACGCCACTACCTGTACCGTGATTGGGCAATGGGTTTGAGGTGACATTGGGAAGGGAGCCATTCCCTTCGATTTTTAACCATCCGTTCCTGATTAGGGCGTGTACTCTCCCTCTGAGTGCCCCACAATTATTAATAGAGTGCCCCTGTGCCCCTCCATGATACTCACACCGGGCACTAGCATCATACCACCTAGGGTATGGCGGTTGAATTGGGTCAAGGGGAATTGACACTATTTGGCTTATACCGACGAGGTATCGGTATATTTCGCTAAGTGGCAGGGGAAGAGGTGGATCAGAATTTCTTGGTGATCTGGGGTTATTTTGAGATGGTCTGGGTTGAGTAGGTTGAGGAGGTGGTCTGGGCTGGTAGTTTGTCGGTGGTGGATATTATAGGCATGGATGAGGATAATTTGGGAAAGGGGGCGGAATGTTGCAATGGTTTGGCCATGAGGGGGAGGATATGGCCAGTAGTTATTTGGAGGAAATGAAGATTGGGTGTTCTGTCGGGTGATGGAATGCACATCACCCTCTTTCTTCTTGCCAAAATCGCGCTTTTCTTTCTGAGATTCTCGGTCAACTCTGTGATCGTCCCATCCTTATGTTAGCTTCTATCCTCTCACCAGCTTGGATGATGTCCGAGAAACTATTGGAAGTGTTTCCAATCATCAGATTGAAGTATGGAGCCTTTAATGTCTCGATGAACAGGAAGCAAAGCTCATTATCAGTAACCAGAGGATATACTTCTGCCGCTTTTTCTCTCCACCTCTGGGCATATTCTTTGAAGCTTTCCTTGTCTCTTTGCACCAGGTTTTGGAGGTCTCTCATCGTGGGGGCCACGTCACAATTGAACTTGTATTGTTTCAAGAAAGCGTCAGCCAAATCCTTCCAGGAGCATAATTTGCTCCTGTCCAACTGAATACACCATCTTAAGGCTGCCCCGGAGAGACTCTCGTGAAAGAAGTGAACCAAGAGTCTATCGTCTTTCGTCAGGGCGGACATTTTGGCAACATAAGTGGCCAAGTGAATGCGGGGGTCTGAGTTTCCGGTGTACTTGTCGAAGTCCGGGACCTTAAACTTAGGCGGCACCACCACATCAGGCACCAATCTCAGTGACGCCACATCAACTGAACTATACATGTTCAGTCCCTCTATTGCTCTTAATCTCTCTTTTAGAGCAGATAGCTTCTCATTTTCTCTCGTCTTATCTCCCCCCCCTACTGCATGAAATACTCCCCCAACTGGGAAATGAGGGGCGGAATGAATCGGAGGGATCAGGATTGAAGGGTATGGCTCTGCATTCGGGACAGTTAGGTAATGGGAGAAAGGTGGATCATTATTCAGGGGAGCCGGATTGATGGTGATTGTCAGATCCGAGATAGGCGGCTGAAAAGTGAAAGAGGTTAAAGCATGATGAGAATCAACCGTTGTAGGAGGTGGGGGAGGTAGTGGTAAATTAGGCTCTGAAGCAGGCTTATTATGGGACATCTCTCTCATTAGTCTCATGAGCTCTGAGACCTGGTCTTTCAGTTCGGACACTTGTCCTTGTAGGTTCTGGACTTGTTCCTGGTCTTCCATTAGCCTTTTTGTTCGTGACCTTGTTAAGTACACTCGTCTGGGTTGAACTGTGTGTCTGGTTAGGCTTGCTTTGTTTGAAGCAATGTTGATTTTCTGCAGGGAATAAAAAAAACTTTTAGTGAATTTTGAATTTTGTTAAAAATTAAAAGGGTCCTGGTTTGGACAATGGATACGGTGACATCTAAGAGCCAAGAATGAAATCTGCAGAAGAATAATTGCATCAATTTTATCATGGCATCGTTCTATAGTCCGACGGTGAATGACTGGATTGAATGCGCATCCATGATACCTGTCCATATGGCGCATCCAATTTTTCGCATAACCCTAGCGAGGGGGTTCTTACGGGAGTCATACTATTCATTCACAATTTTGCTAAACAATGGCCCAAAAGTTGTTCCATTAATTGAATAATTCATACATGGCATTCTTTACATCGGTTTAGGCTCAGGGAGGTTCTTTATAATGTAATGACATTTCCTGAGATATTCATAAAGCCTTTCTTCTTGTCTGGCGGGGTTGAATATCCTCAGGGCATATTCGGATTCAGGTAATAGTTCTTGTTTCCCTTGTGCTATCATTTTCTCCAGCTGGTTAACATTTTCTTTTAGCTCTTGATAGAGAGTGGCTTGTCTTTCTTTTTCTTTCCTTTCTTTAGCACATTCTCTCAGGATATCATCGATAAGCTGTGCTTGTCCCTTCAGTTCAAGCTTCTTCTTTTTGCTTTCTTGTTTATACTCCTCCATGAGTATCTCCTGGTATTTCATTTTCTCTTGAAGCTTGCCATTCTGTACTTCTGCTTCTTTTATTGTAGCTTGGAGAGAGCTCTTTTCCCTTTCCCATCGTGTTTCTTGCTCTTCAAACCTTATCTTTCAGTCCTTGCGTTTTCCCTGAGCCTTCTTACTTTTCTTTTGAGGATCTGCTGTTGGTCCTCTAGCTGTTTTATTTGCTCTTGTAGTTGCGAGTTTTCGGTATTCGCCTTTTGTAGAGAGTCGGCCAAACGAGCACTAGCTTCTTCTGAAAGGATGTTTTGACGGGGGTCGCTATCTTCGAATTTGGTTGGATCCGTAGTTGAGTGTCCTTGATCCCTGCTAGCCCTCCATTTAAGATAATCACGCATGACACTCGGACCTTTAGGCGACCTTTCCATCATAGTGATGTTTTCCCAGGATTTGTGAGCTACTTTCAATTCTTCTTCATTATCAAGCTCATGATAGAAATGACCTCGGTGGCATTCTTCAATACTGATTACGGACTGGGTTGAACCGAACTGTCTCATTACTAATGCTGGGATGTAATTTGTGTGTCCAGTCACTCCAATTAGAGACACTGAACAATTACTCCTTGTACTGAATAAAATGAGTTGACCCGACATCCACAATTTCTTCCAATAGTAGTCATGGCTGTTGAAACTCAGAATCTATTCTTGCCACTGCAGCTCATGCTTTGGGCTGATTGCTAATCTGGTCATCTTTTCGATAAGAGGTTGGTCAAGATACCAAGTTAACCCCTTTGTCTCTATAGGCCATATGTGATTGATGATCCAGAGGTGTAACAATTGAGAACAATACTTGATGGACCCCTTGCCTTATTGTCGACAGTAAGTAAGGGTTAATAAAGTCTCTGCAAGAATTGCCGGTATTTGGTTGACCTTCTGCTTTTCTACTACCCAGAATATCTCCACAATGCTACAGGTTATAATTCCAGGAGGCCCAGGGAACAATATCAAGCCATAAATTCCCAAAGCAAGTGCTAATGAAGCTTGCTCCCATTGTTCATTATGGATGTATTGATCTAACCACTTCTTGAGGTAAGTCAAATACCATCCATGCATGTTTCCTTTGACCGTTTCTCTTGCCTTTGCTTCTTCTGGGGGAATTCCCAACATATGTGCGAACCGTTTCCAGGTCTGCCTATGCTCAAGGTGTAGGTAGATTCGATTCTGCACCGCATAAGGAATTTCTAGCAATGCCTGATATTCTTCCATAGTGGGGGTAGTGTCGATATCATTGAAGGAGAATAACCCATACTTGGGATTCCAAACCGACAGCATGGCTTTTAATACCGGGACTTGAACTTTGACTCATATCAAGGTCACAATCTTTCCATATTTTTCCCCAAATTATGCCTTAACGTGGTTGGGAAGAAAATTCCAACTACTGGATAAACCTTCGAGGCAAGTGCTTTTGACTTCGACTTTGCTCAGATCCAATGGGGTTAACAAGTTGGCATCTGCCCTGATGGCCTCACTTCGTGGAGGTACTGAACCCTAAGGAGATTCGGACCACGGTTTAGCATGTTGTTCCGGTTTAGGAATTTCTCCTGCCGACTGACTCGAGGATGCCATGTTAAAATGATGCTTATTCTTTTACAGACCTTAATTCGGTGATGCCTGCAAGGAAATTTGTTAGCAGGACGAATTTAGGTAATTTTGAATTATACTGTTGGCAGGGTAATACCTACACATTTATCAAAGTAGGAAAGTGTGTAGGTCCTACTAACAGTATAATCCGAGATTACCCTTAAAAATAAGAACATACAAATAAAATAGGGCGAGAGCAAGTATGTCCCTTTTTGTCCTAAAATAAGGAGAGTCCTGGCGCCGGGTAGGTGCTACCTAATTGGATAGTTCTATCTTATGAGGTGGTTTGCTACAGCTTTCAGCTATTGTGATGGTTTAGCTCTAGGTCTAAATTTCTAAAAAGCCACAGGTTCCCAAATTGCCCCCACTGTAAACAGCAGAGCCCCATCCCACCACCATGATACTAACGGGAGAGTTCCACGAGTATCACAGTAAATAGAACGAGTTTCAATCTGAGCAGAAGCCTTCACGGATACTAACGGGGTAAAACCCACGGGTACCGCTATATGACTCCCTCCTATTTCCCTAGAGGATGAGAAAGCCCGGGTATAGGGCTGAAGTGTGTGAGGAGTTTGTGTGAGTGTTCGGTGTGTGAAGGGACACCTTTACCTCTTCCCAATACGGGGGAGTTTTTTCTTTTTTTTTTTTTAGACGAAGAGTGCTGTAAGAGATAAGACAATCAAGACAAGCAAAACAATTAGCAAAACTAACAATAATTAACATATGGAATTTTGTAAATTAAGCCCACCTAACTATGGTTTGAGCATAAAATTAAATCTGCCTTTGGACCTCTGACCGGGGTTAAGGTGGAAAGGATGCAGGTCCCCAGTGGAGTCGCCAAGCTGTCGCAAGGTGTTTTGCGATCGCCTGGACGAACACTCACCGAAGTGGAAAAGAGTGAGGAGTCGCCACTTTAATTTTGAGGGAAATTAAAGAAAACCATTTGTGAAAATAAATTAAAATGAAACCACTTCAAAAACAGAGATTCTAGGTTTGGGGTCCGTAAACGGGTGGGGAAGGTTTTAGGCACCCCACCTCATCCCTCAATGAGGGTGAGCAGATTTATCCTTATGCTCTTTAGAAATTAAAATCGATAGTTAGGGGGGGTTCGAATGGAGATGTTAATCCCTTTGATAAAAGGGAATATTTGATTTTTCATTGATTCGGGTTACCCAGATACATAAATAAATGAGACGACCCTTAGTGAGTTGTGAAGGAACGGAAGCGTGAAAAACACAAGATTATACCATTGAATTCAAAAATTTTCACCTAGGGTCACATGCACCATGAAAGATTTATTTTTATCTATTTGATTTCAATGATAAACAACATATTAAAACTCTTTTAATATTTTTTTGGATCTGTATTTGCCATTTAAGATTTTAAAATTAATCAGATTAATTTTAGAACCCTAGATTAAATCAAGAACGATTACACTAACCTCTTGATGTGCTGCAGCGTGTCTGCGCCTTTGAGATTCGTCTTCAGGACACCAGATGTTGTCCCTCTAGCTTGTCCACACCAAGAACACCTATGGCAGCCCTTGAACAGCTTCTAAAGCCTTTTCTATTAATTAGAAATTCAAGTTCTGCCTTTTAAGAGATTAGAGATGTAAACAGGACACTAGAAACAATTTCTAGTGTTCTTAATTCAAGAGATTGATGGCTAATCTCTTTGAATTGATGAGAGATGAAGAGAAATAGCTGGAGAGGCTCAAAGTGGCGTGACAATTGAGAGGAGAGGCTGCTGGTTATGTTTTCTTTTCATAACCACACTTAAATAGCTAGGTTAACACATTAAACCCTAGCCACATGTCACCTTTTGATTAGGTCTAGGTTTAAGTGACCCAATCACATTGTGCCAAGTGTCAAACCTATATTTAATCTTGATTTTAATCATCTTACATGATTAAAAAACATTTGGCAAGCTTATGTGTTATGCCATGTGTCTCCATCTCATGGTGCCACGTGTCACAATCGTGAAATGACCAAAATGCCCTGTGTCTTAATTTTGAGTTCTTAACCCAAAATAATTATTTTCTTCTTCTAATTAATTTATATCAAATATAAATTAATTAATTAATCTCTATTAATTAATTTCTCATCAATTAAATTCATATTTAAACACTTTAAATATAAATTTAATTTATACTACACATCCAATAATCTAGATTTGGTTTCAAGTCATGCTAGGGACTTTGTAATTTAATTGCAAACCAAACCTATTTAATTAATCAATTAAACTCTTTAATTAATTAATTAAATCATATTTAAATAGGTGATAACTTGTGTATGTGTGTGACTTACTAGGCTCATCACTAATTGGCAATGAGACATGATATCAACTCTTAATATCATCAGAACTCTTTCTTACCATAAATGATTTCTCTAAATCATTTTATGAACCTCATAGACCATGGTTAACACCTAGCATAGCATGCCATGGCCACCCAATTAGTAATAAGATTTACCTTAAATGAACCTATAATCATATGTTACCATGCACTAGAATCTCTCTGTTACAAAATCCCAACTCAAGCTGGAGTCATGGTTTATGTCAAACTCCATTTGCTATGAATATTATGTTCTCTTTTAATTCCAGTTCTTGATTAAAAGATTTTTCTCATCAGAAACTCTTTCCTGAATAAATCTATCTGTCCTGGCCAGGAACTTGAAACATCAATAACATTTAAATGAACAGAGTAATTTATCTATATTTACTGAGAGGAACTAATTCGTTCTTGATCAACACCTACCTCCATATATAACTAGCTTGAGCCAACACATGCCCATATACCCATACATAGTACAAGTATGAAAGCGAGATCAAACTCAAACTACCTATATACAAGATAACTGTGCTATCTCAGGTCTAAAGATTATATGCACTGATATGATTTATGACAAAACATTGACAAGAGTAAACTCCATGTGCTTGTCATAAGTGTCACTGGTTCGGCCTACTTATCATTTATAAGTGCCTATCAAGTTTGTTATATGGCATGAGACTCACCATTCCATCTTATTTATATCTCATATAAATAACTTGGGAACAAACATGAATACAATCTTTCTGGATAAGTCATGTCCTTATTATGAAGTATCCTCGATTGTGAACCTATTTATGATACTTTGTGCTAGAAATATTGTCACTCATATTCTTAACAACTTAAGAATAATATTTCTAACAAAATATCAATGGACCTTTTCTATTACACATAAATATATTATGTAAACGGAAAAGTGGAAATGCCTTTTATTAATAAAAATATGTACAAGATACATACTAAATGATATGCTCTAGGGCATACTACTAACAAGTTGGTGTTGCGTATCAGTTTTATTTAGGAGGTTACTTTGCGTATTATGCTGTCTTAGTTTAAATTGGAGAAAATCCGGGTAAAAGCTTTTCCGATCTCTGGGGATACTCTATTTAAGGTTTGAATGATGGATCTCGGATAAGAACTCTCCTCCGATCTCCACATATTTATTAAAATTTTGGTTGAGAATCGGATAAAAACTCTCCTCCGATCTCTTTTTAATATTCCTTAAAATTTTGATTGAGAATCGGATAAGAATTCTCCTCCGCTCTCTTTTAATATTTATTAAAATTTTGGTTGAGAATCGGATAAGAACTCTCCTCCGATCTCTTTTAATATTTATTAAAATTTTGGTTGAGAATCGGATAAGAACTCTCCTCCTATCTCTTTTTAATATTCCTTAAAATTTTGATTGAGAATCGGGTAACAACTCTCCTCCGCTCTCTTTGTAATATCCCTTAAAATTTTGATTGAGAATTGGATAAGAACTCTCCTCCGATCTCTTTAAATATTTATTAAAACTTTTAATTGAGAATCAGATAAGAACTCTCCTCCAATCTCTTTAAATATGCGATTCTAGAGTTTTGATAAAGGATCTCGGATAAGAACTCTCCTCCAATCTCTTATTTAGTTTGGATGAGGATCAGGTAAGAACTCTCCCCCGACCTCTTGAACTTTAATTATGTTTGTATCGTGCAAGGACCTTAGGCTAAGGGTTCTGGCATCCGAAGACACTGGGAACCCAGATTGAGCTTTTTTTAACTCATCGGTATCTTGTGACTAGATAAGGGAAACCAGACTGAATTTTTACCGATCTCCAATGTGATCGCCTTACCAGTACCATTCGACAAGCAATATTTGCTCTATTTCATTTGCTAGTCTGAAATTCGATTTTACTCCGACTCCCCACCTTACCTAGTCACCTTCTTGAGCTAGTCTAGTGGCTCATTTTTATAATTTTCTCTAATCTATTATCTGAAATTTTATTTTGAAGAAACTTTTGTGTTAGGATACAGCTACCAACATTTCACTAAACTACCTATACGTTACTCGGAACCAAGATACCCTCGTTTGAAGGTAATAAAGGCTAAGAAGAGAAAAAAAGAAAGGTAAATGACATGTACGGATAAAAAAAAGGAAACTCCAGAAGATGACCACCTTCGTGGGGTTTTAAACATAACATAAATTTAATGAAAATTACGAGTATGAAAACAAATATAATACATAAAATAAAATCGAACACTTGATAAAGCAGCGGTATAGACACTTACCTGTAGGGAGTCGATTCTATAGAACTAACTATGGAGTCACAAAATATAGTAGAGCCGTGCGCTGCTAGCCTGAGGACTAATGTTCGCCTCGGAATGAAGAGTACCAAATTAAAATGCAGTCAAACCGAGATGACAACAAATGAGTTTGAATGAGGTTGAGCTTGGAAAATGAAAGTGGAAATGAAGGCAGAACTGAAACTAAGAGAAGGTATCACAAAGTAATGAATGAACTGAAAATGGAGAGTTTCAGTATTCAATACTTCTTCAAAGAAAATACTTTAAAAAACTGGTTTCTGAAGTTTTTCCTATTTTTTGAGAGTTTAAAAATAGCAGAGTAGCAAAACTGAATTAAGTTTTAGAGCCTTTCCACTATAGTCACCACCCTTTTCTTCGTTTTTTCCCCCTTTTTCAACAGTTTTCATGCAGGTATTTATAGGGACCGGGTGCTCCCAATGAAGGGTCAGGATTTTTTTTGAGGGAGACGGAAGGTTAGGATTTTAAAGGACATGATCTGATGCTTTGGAATTAAAGAGAATCAAAATGAACGGCTTAGATCCTTTTCAGAATATTTGTCCTTTCTCTTTTCTAATCTGATGGCTCAAAATTTTCTTGTCAAGGGCGATCCGAGGGCTGAGAATAAAAAGCGCTGGTCTTGTCACCTTCTTCTTTGATCCAAGGGCTCCGAGCTTGTCCTTACAAGTAAGATCAACTGTGGAGATTGAGATGTACAGGACTGTCATGACATACTCTGGCACCTGTCAGTAATGTGGGCGATTCTGCAAATGAGGCGTGCGGTGGAGATTTGATCTCGTCTGCAATGCCTTAACTACCTCGGCTCTGATTATGACGACAATTATTGGAAGTTGTCTTATTCTCTTTGCTTTCCGATCTCCCCTCGCTTTCGATCTTTCTAATATGATCCTGTTCCGATCTCTCATGCCGGGCCTACCTCTCTCGATCTTTCCTACTCTAGAGTCTTCTCCTTTGTCCAGGCTTATTCAGTCAAAGCATTTATTCCTTCAGTTTCCGCGGTGTCCGCTTCATTTTCTGCTAGCAATAAATGCTCAGACCTTCCCTATATATATACCTTCAACGAGACATTCTTCTGCATTTCATTTTCTCCTCTTGCTTCTTATTTTCCTGTTTTAACTGCTCCGGCAACAATCCCAGCCATGATAGCTGCTTTTGATCTTTTTCCGATCGTTCACCTTGTTCACCGACTGAAAATTTTCGACCCCGGTGATCAGAAAATCACTATAGCCATATTTGATGATAGTGAGAGAACCAGACTATTTTACCGATTCAGATCGAGAATATCGATCGTGTCAATCTCGAGTCGGTCGACCGATATAATTGGCGAACTAATTTCGGGCGAGAAGATTGCTAATTTCCCTCCTATTATTGGTTGTCGACACCATATTTTGGCCGATCCCTAGAATCAATAAAAATTCTTCTTTGAACAGCTAATCACGTTTCCGATCCCTCTTTGATAGGCGGTTACATTTCCGATCTCTCCTCACAAAGAATTGAATTAATGCTGAGTCCTCATATTCATTAAGCCTCGCCGATTTCTCAAATCATTTACCGACCTCTCAAACCCGTTGTCGAATTTCCGGACCTGTCAAGTATATTCCTGATCTGTGTTGATAAATAAAATGAACTGGCACTAGATCTTTTCCTACCAGTTTTATTGCCGACCTCCTTTTCGGAAGATTAAGAGCTAAAGTTTTGGTTCGGTTTAACGAGGGTTCCGATCTTAAGTGTTCAAGTTAAATTTTCAATTTTAATCAAGTCCCGTTCAGCATTTCTCCCCCACCGATCTCATGCTTATTGTGCTTTCCGATCTTTTATACTTGGATTAATAATGGCATTTAGTTCATGTTTCGCTATGCTCATACAATCAAATACTTAGGCAATTCAAAGATTTTCCAATCACATCCATTCATTGAACAAAAGAGATATTCCATTTCATTTCATAATTCTCACTCTCTCTCTCTCTTCCTCGCCCTCCTCCTCACTATCTTCACCATCGCCCCCGGGAGCCAGGTCGTCCATCCAAGAGAAGTCCTCTTCAGGATAGCGCTTTTGAAGTTCGGCCAAGAGATCCTTATGAGCATTCACATAGGCTCCGGCTATTCCCGACACCATCTCTTCATCCTTTTCCTTAAGCTCTTTGTCTTTCTCCGAAAGCTCCTTATCCTTCGCGTTAAGCTCCTCTACAAGTTGAGCGACACAGCGGCCGTTGGCTGAAGTGCACGGACTTCTCTGAGAACCCGTTCACTTTCAGCCAAGTCACGAGACCTTTCGGCCACCTGGTCTTCATGGTACTTCGCCCTCGACTTGAGATATATAATCCCGGCGGATGAGAGTTGGGATCGGAGGAAGCTAATTCTGATTTTTCTTCCCAACCTCCTTACCTGCACTGAATCTTTTCCCGAATCATGGTCCGGTTCACGGACACTCCACGTTAGGCTCATGGTTCGAGTCAAGATATCATCGAGACCATTCAGGATAGCTGTCCCGATCCTCTTGAAAGAAGATGGTAGATCCGGGACTTTGGCAAAATCGGAGTTCTCCCTAACGATCAGGTTATTCTTCAAGCGATCGATCGATGTCGAGCGCCACGAGAAGAGGTCCTCGAGAAGATTGAGAAGGCTCCTTTCCGTGCTTGGAATAAGCGAGAGGCGGGCTGCTCTTCCGATCTAGGAGGAGATCCGGCCTCAATGGTCGGCGGACAGAAGGTTGAGGCGGGTCTCTTTGTATCTCCCAGTTCGTGGCCGGGTGTTTGAAGACGTTCAACGCTTCATCTCCTTTACCTTGGAGATCTCTCTTTCCTTCTTCCGCTTCCTAGAACCCTCACCACCCGCCATACCGCACGAAAAGAGGTTAGTGAGATCGCTAAGGTCCCGAACCGAGATATAGAAAATACCAATGCCGAGTCGAGAGCGGAAGTTCGCGATCTCGGCGGTGATCGATTGCATGGTCCAATGGTGCGATTCGGCGATCACCGCATTTGGACAGGAATATTTTAGAGTGGCGGCCGACTTTTCAGCTCCATCACTATCAAGCTTTCCTCTTGACTCGGGGTAATGTGCTTGAGCGGGGGCCCTGGTACCACCAGCTACGAGGAAAGTCCTCAGCGGCTCGGATCTTTACTCCTCGGAATGAAGAACCGGTTCTTCCAATTCTTAAGGGATGAGGCAGATCGGAAAAGAGTCCGCAACGAGGCTTCGCTGAAAGAACCGGTGTTCGTCATCCTTTGGCGAGTTAGTGCATGCGGCTCGGCGAACACCTTAGCCGTAGGTCGATTCCCTTAGCTCGGCATAGACCTCGAAAGCTACCAAGATCCGCCACGAGTTGGGGTGGATTTGAACAATGGATGCTCGGTGAAGTTTTAGGACCTCCTTATAGAAATCCGCTAGAGGAACCTCGGACCGGCCTTTAATTGTTCCTCGTACACCATGACCATGTCATTCTCTTCAAAAGAGTGATCGACACGAAGATCGCCATGGCACTTGATCAGCTCATATGAATCAGGACAAATATTGTATTCTTGAACAAACGATTGCAGATCGGATTCTCGAAGAACCGACGGAAGCTCGTCTATAGGAAGGGTCTCTCTCCTTGAAGGTGGTGCAAGCCTTGATGGTATGACCCGGCCAGGCACGGAGCGAGAGACCCTAGGGGTTTAGGTTGCACGCTGGGCCCGACTGCCTCTTCTTCGTCAGACGATGACCATGAGAACTGAATGGAAGGAGGGCTCGCCGCTCTCTGACCTTCGGCACCGCTCATTTTTAAAAGAAACAAAGAACTTAAACAAGAAAGAAGATCAAAGTCCTTACCGGAGTCTGATCGGCGTCGGAGAAGCGGAGAAAATGAGAGAACTTGAAGTTGTGAGCGGGGATTGAAAATGGAATGAGAGAACAAGCGGCTAACCCTCCCACCCCTATTTATACTAGTCCGAGCATTTAATGCTCGCGAGGTTCTAGGCAGCGCATCGATTGGTGGGACTCGACAGCTGTTCTGACACTTTTCTCAAATATCCGAATGTTCTGAGATCGGTTTATTAGAGATCGGCATAATAAGTTAAAAATTTTGAATAAAGGATCAGCTAAGTGTCATTCAGGTAAAGAATCAGATTGGATAATCACATTAGGGATCGGAAAATAATCAATGCAAAAACAATAAGATGATAACCGACAAAATGAAGCCTTTATTTCCAAAAGATCGGATTACATCATTTGGGCGATCTCTAGGGATCGGATTACACTAACATTGGATCACATCATTTCTAGAGATCGGATTGCATTGAAAATAAAATACATCCTTTGGGCGATCTCTAGGGATCGGATTACAATAAAGGTCTAACTACATCATTTGGGCGATCTCTAGAGACCGACGAAAAATCCTATCTGAAGGGGCCGATCTAAGGATCAGTTTATAACTGATCCCAAGGATACCACCAGCCGATCTAAGGATCAGTTTATCGATCCCAAGGATATTGTCGGCCGGATGCTTCATCATTGTCGGAACACCCAATGTGGATCAGAATCGCTGTCGGAACACTCAATGTGATGAGAAGCCAAATGAACTCAGTTGAGCAACTCGAGATCGGTACAACCGAGGCCCGCAATACGGATCGGTCAAATCCAGTTCTCTCACCATCGTCAATTAGGATCATCCAATCACCGGGATCGTAAATTTTCAGTCGGTGAAAGAAATCCATCGGAAAAGATCAAAGCCTCGATTATAGCCAAAACTTCTCTGGAGCGGCTAGAACAAGGTAAGTAAGAAATGAAGAGAGGAAAGTCGGATGAAGAAAATGTCTCGTCGACGGGGTATATATAGGGGAAATGGGCATTTAATGTCGAGCGGAAAGCAAGCGACGCGGCAGAATCGAGATGCAATTAATGCTTGGACCGAATCGGTGATCAAGGGATAAAAGAGATCGGAGATAGGAGATCGGCATGAGAGATCGGAATAGGAGCTAGGGAGGATCGGAAGACAAAAAGAATAAGACAAATCCCAATAACCGCCGTCGAGAATCGGAGCCGAGGTAGTTAAAGCGTGGCGAGCGAGATCTCCACCGCACGCCTAGAATCGCCATAATCTTGGCAGTGCGGGGTATGTCATGACGATCCTGTACATCCCAATCTCCACCGTTGATCTCACTTGTAAGGATGAATCCGGAACCCTTGGATCAAAAGAGAAGATGACAATACCAGCGTTTTTCACTCTTAGCCCTCAGATCGTTCCGGACAAGAGGACTCAAGACCGTCAGTTAAAAGAGGAAAAGGACAAATATTACGAGAAGCGATTTCACCATTCGTTTTGATTCTCTTTAATTCTGAACGTCCGATCATGTACTTCAAAATCTTGACCCTCCATCTCCTCAAAATAAATCGACCCTTCATGGGGAGCACCCGATTCCTATAAATACTGCATGAAAAAGCTGTTCAAGGCGGACAAAAATATAGACAAGAGGCTGCTATTATCGTGGAGGAACTCGAAACTTCATTCGGTTTGTTACTCTGCTTTGTAGTGATTAAAAAGACTTTTGAAACTAGTTTTCAGGAGTGTTTTCTTGGAAAAGATTTTGAATCTGGAACTCTACATTTCCGGTTTGTTCATTATCCGGTCATACTCTCGTCATCTCTGCTTTCTTTTCCTCTGTTCAAGCTCAACTTCCTTCCACAGTTCTTACCGTTACCTTTTAGCTAAAGCATCTCTCGGTTTCACGCAGACATCAACTCTCAATTTGGTCAATCCGCCATCTTCATCACTATTTACCACCTCATAGTTATTTCAATACATTTGGCTCCTCACGGACATCAACTCTCGGTGATCAATCCGCCATCTTCATCACTATTTACCACCTCACGATTATTTCAATATATTTGGCTCCTCACAGGTAAGAGTTCATATTACTGTTTTATTAAGTATTTGCGTTTACTTTTCGCACTTTCTTTGTTCTCTTTACGTACGCGGTTTTCTCTAAGTTTATTCTAAGCAAAAAAATCTCAAAGAACTTTACTCTCGAATTATCTCTTTAGTGATCGGTCCATCATTTCATCAATTTCGTCATTTACGAATACGAGCTTTTAGCTCTAGTAGCGTGTAAGTGGTCGGGCAAAATATAGGTATCTGCAACTTAAGGGCCTCTTTTAAAGAAAGCTTGAATAACACGTCGGAAAATAGCCAAACTATTAGGTGGCGTGAACGGGAATTCGGCAAGATACCATGAAGAGGAATAAAACCAAAATAAACTAGACGAGCAGATCGGACATTAATAGGTATCGTGAAATGACTACATGGAAGGTCGGTAAATCAAGTTTAGTATTACCCATTTAGTCATAGGGTATCAAGAAACCTTATCTCAGCATTTTTGAATGCCGAAACCTTAGTTTTAGGTTCTTGTGACATGTAGCTGAAATTGAAATTCGGAGATCGGCAAAGCCCCTTCCAGCTCTCGCTAATCCGAAGAGATCGGAGGAGAGTTCTTATCCGGTCTCAGCTTAAAATTTTAATAAATACTTAATAGAGATTGGAGGAGAGTTCTTATCCGACCTCAATTCAAAATTTTTAATAAATATTTAAAAGAGATCGGAGGAGAGTTCTTATCCGGTCTCAACTTAAAATTTTAATAAATGCTTAATAGAGATTGGAGGAGAGTTCTTATCCGGTCTCAGCTTAAAATTTTAATAAATACTTAAAAGAGGTCGGAGGAGAGTTCTTATCCGATCTCAAATTAAAATCTCTAATAAATATTTAATAGGGATCGGAAGAGAGTCCTTATCCGATCCCCAACCAAAATTTTAATGAATATCTAAAAGAGGTTCGGAAGAGAGTTCTTATCCGATCTTCTAAATTAAATTTTAAATAAAACATTCCTTTTCAAGTAAAATTAACATGCAAAAGTAATTCACTAAGGTTGTCTCATTTACTTATGTATCTGGGTGATCCTAATCAGTGAAAAATCAAACATTCCTTTTACCAAAAGGACTAACATTCCCATCCGAGCCCTTCTAACTAATTTATAAAGGACGCAAAATTAAATCTACTTACCCTTATTAAGGGACGAGGTGGGGTGCCTAACACCTTCCCCACCCGTTTACGGACCCCGAACCTAGAATCTCTGTCTTGAAGTGGTTTCATTCTTTATTTATCTTCTCAAATGGTTTTCTTTAGTTCCCCTCAAAACTAAGGTGGCGACTCCTCACTCTTTCCCACTTCGGTGAGTGATCGTCCGGGCGACCGCAAAATCCCATTGCGACATTGGTAACTGCCCTTCGAAGTTCATTTGGCTTCTCACCACATTGGGTGTCTCGACTGCGGCTCAGTTCGGAGCGATAACATTGACGATGACCTCTCTTATCCTCATGAGAGTCATAGTCCCCCCATCTGAGCTGTACATCTATCCGATGTCGATGGCCGATCTCCTGACCAAACACATCTTTTGATTCAGCCACGAGACTAGGCTTTGACATAGGCCTTTACTAGATAGGATGTACTGCCGATCTCCAGAGACCGCCCAAATGATGTAATCTGACCTTTAATGTAATCCGATCTCTTGAGATCGCCCAAATGATGTAATTCGACCTTTTGTGTAATCCGATCTTTTGTGTAATCTGATCTTTTGTGTAATCTGATCTGTTGAGATCGCCCAAATGATGTAATCCGACCTTTTGAAAATAAGATCTTATTTTGATAATTATCATTTTATTATTATTGCATTAATTACTTTCCGATCTCTAATGTGCATATCTGATCCGATTCCTAATTGAACATCCCTTAACCGATCTATAATTCTGAACATCTATTTTAATTTGCCGATCTTTAATTAGCCGATCTCCCCCTATTTATTTAATGAGTTTCTGGAATGTTCTTGCGACGTGCCAAAAAAACTGGCGAATTTCGCTGCCCGATGCGTCGCTTGGGATACCGTGAGCATTGAATGCTCAGACGGGTATAAATAGGGGAAGGGACAGTCAATTGCTCCCTTATGTCATTTTCAGCACCTCGTGAGCGATTCCAAAATTCTCTCGTTTCTTCAAGTTGTTTCGACACCGATCACACTCCGATAAGGGTTTTGATCTTTTCTTTAGTTAAATTTCTCTCTTTTCTTTGAAAATGAGCGGTCTCGAGGAGAGTGACGAGTCCCCCTTCCGTTCGTGTTTCATGGTCGTCTGATGAAGTTGAGGTGGTTGGACCAAGCGGGCGATCTGGACCTCCAACATCCTCCATTCCATACCGTGGTCAAGTGGGACCCTCGAGGTAAACGCATTCTTCAGGGAGAGAAAGCCTTCCTGTGGACGAGCTACCATCAACCCTTCAAGAAACCGATATGCAATCGTTTAGCCAAGAATATAACCTTCGGCTTGATTCATAAGAACTTATCAGATGCCATGGCGATCTCCGAGCTGATCACTTCTTCGAAGAAAATGATATGATCATGGTATATGAAGAACAATTAAAAGTCAGGCTGTGGTTCCCTCTTGATGACTTCTTCAAGGAAGTTCTGAAGTTGCACCAAGTCTGCATAGCTCAAGTTCACCCGAACTCATGGCGGATCCTGGTAGCCATCAGAGGTCTCTGCCGAGCTAAGGGACTCAGTCCTACAGCGAAGGTATTCGCCGAGCTTCATAGGCTAACTCGTCGAAAGGACGATGAATACTAGTTCTTTAGGCGAAGCCGCATTGTGGGCGTTTTACTGACCTGCCCTCCTCCTTGAAGAATTGGAAGAACCACTTTTTTATTCTGAGGAGCAAGGTTCTGAGCGATTTTGAGGGTTTCCCGCATAGCTGGCTGCATCAGGGCCCATTACTTCCGAAGCGCATCACCCTAAATAGGGAAGAGGGCATAATGGTGATGGAATTGAAAGATTAGGCGGCTACTCAAAAATTCTCCTGTTTAGACATGGTGACGGCTGAACTGCATCATTAGACAATGCAGCTGATTACCGGCAAAGAACGCGGGCTCCAGCTCTCTGACCTCAACCTCGGTACTTTCTATATCTCTGACCTTTGGGCCTTAGAGAACTCACTGACTTATTCTTTGTGCAGGCATAGCGAGCAGCGAGGCTTCTAAAGAGAGCCGAAAGCGGAAAAGAGAGGTCTCTAGAAAGGTGCAAGAGATGAAACGTGCCGAGGCTTCTCAGACGCCCAGGCATGACTCAGTAGAGATGCTGGGAGGCTCGTCCCAGCCCAGAGGACCACCGATCCCTGAAGTCAAAGTGGTTTGGTCTCCTCCTCGTCAAGAAGAGCTGCCACCGCCCCCTCCAGTTGCTTTAAGTGCGAAAGGGGGTCCTTCCCAACCTACCTTGAGGACCCTCTCCCGCGGCGCTCAAGTACTGATCCATTCCCTGGAGAAGAACCGAACTGTTCGGGAGAATCCGGGTTTGGCTAAGGTTTTGGGGACCTCCATCTGCCTTTAGGAGGATCGGGATAGGCTAACCCTAAACAGTCTCGATGATATCCTGACCCAGACTATGAGCCTGAGTGTGGAGAGTTTGGTGAACCAACACATTGTCTGGGAGAAGGCTCACCGCATGAGGCCAGAGATCGAGAAAGTGGGTCACGAAGCCGCTTCCCTCCGATCCCAACTTTCATTCGCCCAAAACTACATGTCACACCCTACCCCTCTGTAAGGCATAACATGATCCCATAGTATACCTAATGAATTACCAACTCCGTCTACTGATAACCCATTAAATACACTACAAGGGATTTTCAAAACTTTTCTTACTTCTTTTACAGTGGTGAGCACTATTTACAGGTGTTAAAAACCTTTTTGAACTGAAGTGATAAAACTGACACATTTGACTTAATTGGAGTTTCTATAAAAATTTTGGCAGAGTGCCATCTGTATTTTGGATAAAACAGTTCTTCAGAAAACCTGTAAAAAGCACTTCAATATGTATTTGCAAATCTCAACTCCAATATATTTCTCAACACAACATATTTCTCAATTCAAATCCATAGTGATTTTTCAAAGACTGAGATACAAGAAATATAATACAAAACTATTTAAGTAAATGAAATCTCAGATTTACATTCACGATAATTTACATTTAATTACATACCAAAATATTTTACAAGAGTTTCTATACAACTGCTCAAATAATTTACATACATACTATTACATGCTTACATCAAAACCTATGTACATGGGTATATCTATGATATACCTGGAGCTGATCTGAATGTATCCTCAAAGCAACTTAATCACTGCTCTATGCTCTGCTTACCTGCGACAGCATACAAAGCTATCGCTGAGTGGTGAACTCAGTGGTGCACAACTATAATTTAAAACATAGTACAATATACATTGACAAATTTCTGATAAATAATTTGAGAATCGAATACTGATCAAATTTCACAACTCAAAATATTCATTGCTAATAATGTAAATCATTTGTATAAATAACTTGGAGCACAAAATTCAATTTATCAAATCTTGACTATCCATTTAAGTAATTCCAACAAAATCAATTACACACAAACCATAATTGAAATCACCATTCCTTACCATTCAAAAGCCATTATGTATCTCAAAATCATTTTGTATCTCAAAAATCATACATTATCTCAAAAGTCATTATGCATCTCAAAAACCATGTTGTATCTCAAAAATCAATCTTTATCTCACTAACTATGCAAGACTAATCCGAAAGGGCCATATTCGATGTGATTCTAACTCCCTATGGTCGGGGAGGTCGAATCTGATTCTAACTCCCTATGGTCGGGGAGGTCGAATCATCGTGCCTGATACCATCACAATAATGAATCTTCCGTAAGGGCCATAACGATAAAATAAACTTAGATCTAACCTCAAATCAGAGGAGAATCTAAGCCTGTGCACGTACCATGGTAATCAAAACACAACTAACTCCATTGTCTTCTCAACAAATGAGAGAGACGGGTAATAACCTAGTCAAGCATCTATAGTGAGATATAAAACAATATCACAATCCTTTTAGTGAGCATAAATCACAATACAACTTGATTCAAAGTCAATTTCAATATCCAATAATTTTTTTATGCTCATCACAATTCAAATCATAAATTTGCATTTTTCCATGAAAGTTACTATCACAATTCAAAACATGTTCTATCACAATTTTCCAAAAACATAATTTATTCAATCCATAACAATGCTTAATAATTGTGGAAATACCATTTCACAAAGCCAAATTCATACATACAATAACAATTTTCAATAATCATGGAATTAAATCCAATGCTTGTTAAACATAATTCATAAGAAAAATATATCATTTAATCATATGAAATATTCAAAACAAAATCAGTTAAAAACTAGTTGTGCACAAACCTCGATGTTGTCTCACGATCTGGACTCAGTGTTTCCTTCCCTTTTCCTGAGTCTTTGGTAACTGAGAAACACAATTTGAAGTGTTTCAGTACTAATTTAAACTGTCTCTATCGATGGTGTTTGGTAAATAATGCACTGAACTCAATTATTCACTTAATCACCTAATATACCGACCCTCGTTGCGTTTTAGGTAAATTAGGTTTTAGTGTCGTTAATATGTCACATTTGATAGGGTTTTAGGTTTGGTATGTTTTACCAAAGTCATTTCCTTGCTTAGTGCATTTTAATGCAAATTCTTTGGATCGGGACACTGGTTTGACCTAACCGGACGATCTAGTTCCCTCGGTTTTCGGGTCTCAGTCGAAACTACAAACTTGTAGATTTAGGTCTTATGGACCGCGGTACAAAATTTTAGGTCAATCCGAGTTAAGTAGACCAAGTTATGGTCATTACACTCTTGCTGGTCAAATGGTACCATTTTAGGTCAATTTTAGGTCAAATTGGTCAATTCTGGTTCGGCCAGTTTTTGGACCCGAACTTGTGCAAGTTGTTTGACTTGCTTATGGTCATTTCTGGGCTTTGGTGTCTTCATAAGACTTGTAGGTATGGGTCTTAACTATTCTTGGTCAAAATTTCAGGTCAATTGGACCTGGTTTGAGTGAGTTATGGCCTAAACACTCACTGCTTCCCAATTGGTCATTTTTCAGGTCCTAATTGCACCTAAACCGCATTGGTCATTTTTAGGTCACCTTGCAAGCAGAATTTTGGCATGGTTTCTCAATGAAAGTTGGCACATTTTGTGCCTAGTTTTACCTCAAATTGGTCTCATACCAATTGAGGTTACACATTCAAGGTTATAGGCTAAAATATACACTGCCCTCAATATGCATTTCACCCCAACTTCAAACACACACTTACCTTTGCCATTTGTTTACTTACCTACCAAACTGTTTTGGCACATTACCAAAAGCATTTTCTACATTACATTAGCATTATTTTGGGCAGATTCCAATCACCCTCAATACACCAAATATCATTCACAATTACAATTTCTAAGTACCATTACAAACACACCTAAACATTACAAACTTTACATACACTTTACAATGTTAATTTACATACATATCATCAATCCTTCTAGGTCAATATTCTGCCCACACTTCCTTCAATATATACCATTACTCAAGTGTCCACAAGCTGCCACAAACCATTCTTCAACATCACATTGCCGTCCCATATACCAATTCCCATCAAAGTGCATAATTCACTATATAAACATGAAATAATTCACTAAGTTACTAAATCACCATGATTAACATTATTTTTCATCAATTATATGCACAAATACCTCATCAAAAACGTGACTCATGGCTGTCCAAAATGAAAATAAGAATAACCCTTCAAACTCAAAATTTTCCTTCACCAAACCAACACCCATAACATGAACATAAACTTTAACAAAGAAATTCTCAAAAATGCAAACTTACCTTTAATTGTAACTTGCTAAACCTTCACCAAACTTCTCAAATTTGGTATCAATCTCTTCCTTATGATGTGTAGACAAACTTTCATGAAGATAGGTGTGGGAAAAGGAGGCTTGATCATGGAGTTGTAATGGTTTGAAGGTGGGTGGCCATGGGAGAGGTTTGAGAGTTTCATTCACGGCAATGGGACTTTTCAATTGAGGAAGATGAATTGCAGATTGTTTAATGAACCTACACCTGCCCATTTTATGTTTAATTTATCCTATAGTGGCCCACTCACTCAAAGTAATCATATAATAATGTAATTGTTCATTTATTCCACATTTAACCCATGATTTTTGCTATTTACTTTAGGTACCACTAAACTAATTTTTCATTTTATTTTCTAAGTGTAATACTATTTATTTTTAATGGACATTTAGGTCAAAAGACAATTCGGGGTGTCAAATGACCATAATGCCCCTGTTAGATTCACGTTCGATTTTTCAGAAACCGTATTTTGTCTGTTTTTCTATTTCTCACTTTTCTTTGTACTAATTATTTAATTTTTCTTTAATCTTTCTAATGAGATTTATACTTCAATAAGGTTCTATTTAAGTCCTAAAAATATTTTCGGGGTTCCCATGATCCAGGAGCTAGTCAACGGTCCACGCCGTGACTTCCGGTCAGTCACCCATCGCTAGGTTTCCGGCTAAACAACTTGATCACATTTCTTTGCTATTATTTTTCCTTTGTTTTTCTTGTATTTTCTTTTCTTGTATTTCATTATTTTATGTCTCCTCCCTCGTGTCAAAGTGTAGTTCTAGGCATCCTAGCTGTCCGGACAGCACTGGTCACCGGAACAGCAGAACGCACTACCGAACTTTGGGGTGTTACAATTCTCCCCCCCTTAAATAAATTTCGTCTCGAAATTTTACCTTGCATTAGTCTCACGAACAGTGTGGTGCTGTCTCCTCATATCCTCTTCATGTTCCCAAGTAGCTTCTGGCTTTGAATGATGGTTCCACAGCACTTTAACCAGGGGTATCTGTTTGTTCCTCAGCTGCTTCACCTCATAAGCCAGAATTTTTATGGGTTCTTCCTCATATGAGAGGTCTAGATTTACTTCAATCTCTTCAACTGATAGTACATGAGATGGGTCTCATCTGTACCTCCTTAACATGGACACATGGAAGACACTGTGCATCCTTGCTAGCTCTGGAGGTAATGCCAACCGGTATGCCAAAGGACCCACTCTTTCCAAAACCTCATATGATCCAATGAAACGAGGACTCAGTTTCCCCTTTCTGCCAAATCTCATAATCCTCTTCCAAGGAGAAACTTTGAGGACTACCTTATCACCCATTGCATACTCAATATCTCTTCTCTTCAGATCAACATAGGACTTCGACGATTAGCGACCTTGAGTCTATCTCTGATCAATTCGATCTTTTCCTATGTCTGCTGAACAATTTCTGGCCCAATCACCTTTCTTTCCTCTACTTCATCCAAACATAAGGGAGTTCTGCACTTTCTGCCATACAAAGCTTCATATGGAGGCATCCCTATGCTTGATTGGTAGCTGTTGTTATAAGCAAACTCAATCAAAGGCAAGTGTGTATCCCAACTACCTTCAAATTCAATCACACAAGCCCGTAGCATATCCTCCAATATCTGAATAACCCTCTCGGGTGGCCATGCATGCGTGGGTGGAATCTTTGTCTTTGAAGTTCAATCTAGTTCCTAGGGCTCTCTGAAGACTACCCCAGAATCTAGAAGTGAACCTAGGATCTTTGTCAGACACAATTGATACTGGCACTCCATGCAATTTTACAATCTCATATATGTACAATCTGGCCGATCTTTCCAGGCTATAGTCCATCCGAACTGGCAAAAAGTGAGCAGACTTGGTCAATCTGTCAACTATAACCCATACTGCATCATGACTATTCTGTGTCCTCGGAAATCTCATCACAAAATCCATAGTTATCTATTCCCTTACAATGTTTCATAGGGTGCCACTTATATGCTAGCTTGACACTTATTAATGTATACAAATTCTGTTAGTGGAATGTATCTGTCCCATCTCCCTCGGATTCAATGATGAAGTTCTCGGTATATTCTCGAGGTTTATTCCATTTCTGAGTTATTATTATCATTTCATTTCATTATTTATAGAAACTCAACAATTTTCAAAATTTACGAATCACTTGTTTATTTGTCCATCCGTCTGAGGATGATAAGTAAATCTTGATATCTCTAAGCTTATAGTAATTCTTGAAGTGCGGGTAATTCACATTAATGTAACCGAGTCCGACTCTAGCTACCTTACAAGTGTAGTCGTTTGATAGGCTAGTTCAAGTCTTAAATTTCGACTAAAATTTTCACATTTATTTCGATTACTAGTACTCTATTCAGTGCAACTATATCAATTTATAGATTACTTACAAATATTCTTAATTTATTGTACCACGAGGAAGCACGTAGCTCTACACAATAATCCCGTGTCGAGTCTTGTGTAATCTGCGACTTACAATACAAACATTGAGAGCATTATATAGTCACTACGTTATAACCTCATGGACTAGGTTTCCTAACATCTTATCTTTCTCGAATCCACTAATATCCTAAACCGATTACGATTACAATATCCCAATTCTTTTAGTTAACAATTCTTCCAAAATTAGTGTCAACCATACTTGTTATTGTAGTTTTGATCCTAAAAGACTAGTCACTAACGCATCAAATTTATTCTCCTGTAAGGGAATAGCAATGAACATATAGTTCGACACTAACACACAATTAAGTAGTCTTTGGGATCAAATAATAACTAATTGTTTCTTTCAAAAATTAAGAACTTACCAGCTACATCGAAGTTTCTGCTCTTTCTCCTTGGCGCATAGTGGGCGCTCACTGGTGTGCTACCATATTCGGGTTGATTCAACGTGTTATAGTGGTGAGGAGTACCAACTCTATTTCTATCTTGACTCATTGTGACGGTCTGTGAAATCCAGAAGCGGTCGAGGTGGTTTAGTACAATCTTTAGCAAAGTGTCCAAGTTTTCCACAATTGTAGCAGCTCGGGCGCCTTATAGCATATCCCACCATGATATCTTCTACAAGTTTCACATTGGCGGGAAGGGTAGGAACTTCTAGTTGTTCGACGACTGGACCTTGATGGTCTCTGTCTTACTGATCCACCTCTATCATATCCCTGAGCTCGGGGCTCCTCAAATTCTTTTCTCTTTCTCAAATTACTGCTTGAGCTCTGACCCATAGGTTTCTCCCTCTTTTCCATTTCACACTGCCCTTGTGGGGGTTGGAGTGCATGACTTGGGTTTGGTGTGATTATTAGCCATTTGTTGGAAGAAAGTGGCCATTTGCTGGACCATTTGTGCAGTAATTGGTACGGGTAAAACTGGTATAGTCGGGCATTCGACACTTTGTGGAGTTGGGGCCTCGACTTGTACTTCTGCCATCACAGACTGTTCTACTGTCTCGTTCTTCTCTTCCATATCTTTTCACAAGATTCTCTATTCCTGTACAACCAATATAAGGAGATTCCTCTCCAATAGTTCATATTTATGATGTAAATGTACTATATGTATCAAACATTTGAGCTGATTGTAATTCTGACAAAAGATTTCAAATTCACGATTAAATTTACTTTAAAACCATTGCTCGATACCACTAAAACATGTCACACCCTACCCTCTGTAAGGCATAACATGATCCCGTAGTATACCTAATGAATTACCAACTCCGTCTCGATAACCCATTAAATACACTACAAGGATTTTCAAAACTTTTCTTACTTCTTTTACGATGGTGAGCACTATTTACAGTGTTAAAAACCTTTTTGGTGAAGTGATAAAGCGACACATTTGACTTAATTAGAGTTTCTATAAAAATTTTGGCAGAGTGCCATCGTATTTTGGATAAAGCAGTTCTTGAGAAAAACCTGTAAAAAGCACTTCAATATGTATTTGCAAATCTCAACTCCAATATATTTCTCAACACAACATATTTCTCAATTCAAATCCATAGTGATTTTTCAAAAGTGAGATACAAGAAATATAATACAAAACTATTTAAGTAAATGAAATCTCAGTTTACATTCACGATAATTTACAAATAATTACATACCAAAATATTATAAAAGAGTTTCTAAAAAACTGCTAAAATAATTTACATACATACTATTACATGCTTACATCAAAACCAATGTACATGGGTATATCTATGATATACACAGGTGATCTGAATGTATCCTCAAAGCAACTTAATCAACGCTCTATGCTCTGCTTACTGCTAAAGATACAAAGCTATCATTGAGTGGTGAACTTCGATGGTGCACAACTATAATTTAAAACATAGTACAATATACATTGACAAATTTCTGATAAATAATTTGAGAATCGAATCGATCAAATTTCACAACTCAAAATATTCATTGCTAATAATGTAAATCATTTGTATAAATAACTTGGAGCACAAAATTCAATTTATCAAATCTTGACTATCCATTTAAGTAATTCCAACAAAATCAATTACACACAAACCATAATTGAAATCACCATTCCTTACCATTCAAAAGCCATTCTGTATCTCAAAATCATTTTGTATCTCAAAAATCATACTGTATCTCAAAAGTCATTATGCATCTCAAAAACCATGTTGTATCTCAAAAATCAATCTTTATCTCACTAACTATGCAAGACTAATCCGAAAGGGCCATATTCGATGTGATTCTAACTCCCTATGGTCGGGGAGGTCGAATCTGATTCTAACTCCCTATGGTGGGAGGTCGAATCATCGTGCAGTACCATCACAATAATGAATCTTCCGTAAGGGCCATAACGATAAAATAAACTTAGATCTAACCTCAAATCAGAGGAGAATCTAAGCCTGTGCACGTACCATGGTAATCAAAACACAACTAACTCCATTGTCTTCTCAACAAATGAGAGAGACGGGTAATAACCTAGTCAAGCATCTATAGTGAGATATAAAACAATATCACAATCCTTTTAGTGAGCATAAATCACAATACAACTTGATTCAAAGTCAATTTCAATATCCAATAATTTTTTTATGCTCATCACAATTCAAATCATAAATTTGCATTTTTCCATGAAAGTTACTATCACAATTCAAAACATGTTCTATCACAATTTTCCAAAAACATAATTTATTCAATCCATAACAATGCTTAATAATTGTGAAAATACCATTTCACAAAGCCAAATTCATACATACAATAACAATTTTCAATAATCATGGAATTAAATCCAATGCTTGTTAAACATAATTCATAAGAAAAATATATCATTTAATCATATGAAATATTCAAAACAAAATCAGTTAAAAACTAGTTGTGCACAAACCTCTGATGACTGTCTCCCTGATCTGGACTCAGTGTTTCCTTCCCTTTTCCTGAGTCTTTGGTAACTGAGAAACACAATTTGAAGTGTTTCAGTACAAATTTAAACTGTCTCTATCGATGGTGTTTGGTAAATAATGCACTGAACTCAATTATTCACTTAATCACCTAATATACCGACCCTCGTTGCGTTTTAGGTAAATTAGGTTTTAGTGTCGTTAATATGTCACATTTGATAGGGTTTTAGGTTTGGTATGTTTTACCAAAGTCATTTCCTTGCTTAGTGCATTTTAATGCAAATTCTTTGGATTCGGGACACTGGTTTGACCTAACCGGACGATCTAGTTCCTCGGTTTTGGGTCTCGGTCGAAACTACAAACTTGTAGATTTAGGTCTTATGGCACGCGGTGCAAAATTTTAGGTCAATCCGAGTTAAGTAGACCAAGTTATGGTCATTACACTCTTGCTGGTCAAATGGTACCATTTTAGGTCAATTTTAGGTCAAATTGGTCAATTCTGGTTCGGCCAGTTTTGGACCCGAACTTGTGCAAGTTGTTTGACTTGCTTATGGTCATTTCTGGGCTTTGGTGTCTTCATAAGACTTGTAGGTATGGGTCTTAACTATTCTTGGTCAAAATTTCAGGTCAATTGGACCTGGTTTGAGTGAGTTATGGCCTAAACACTCACTGCTGCCCAATTGGTCATTTTTCAGGTCCTAATTGCACCTAATCCGAATTGGTCATTTTTTTAGGTCACCTTGCAAGCAGAATTTTGGCATGGTTTCTCAATGAAAGTTGGCACATTTTGTGCCTAGTTTCACCTCAAATTGGTCTCATACCAATTGAGGTTACACATTCAAGGTTATAGGCTAAAATATACACTGCCCTCAATATGCATTTCACACCCCAACTTCAAACACACACTTACCTTTGCCATTTGTTTACTTACCTACCAAACTGTTTTGGCACATTACCAAAATCATTTTCTTCATTACATTAGCATTATTTTGGGCAGATTCCAATCACCCTCAACACACCAAATATCATTCACAATTACAATTTCTAAGTACCATTACAAACACACCTAAACATTACAAACTTTACATACACTTTACAATGTTAATTTACATACATATCATCAATCCTTCTAGGTCAATATTCTGCCCACACTTCCTTCAATATATACCATTACTCAAGTGTCCACAAGCTGCCACAAACCATTCTTCAACATCACATTGCCGTCCCATATACCAATTCCCATCAAAGTGCATAATTCACCATATAAACATGAAATAATTCACTAAGTTACTAAATCACCATGATTAACATTATTTTTCATCAATTATATGCACAAATACCTCATCAAAAACGTGACTCATGGCTGTCCAAAATGAAAATAAGAATAACCCTTCAAACTCAAAATTTTCCTTCACCAAACCAACACCCATAACATGAACATAAACTTTAACAAAGAAATTCTCAAAAATGCAAACTTACCTTTAATTGTAACTTGCTAAACCTTCACCAAACTTCTCAAATTTGGTATCAATCTCTTCCTTATGATGTGTAGACAAACTTTCATGAAGATAGGTGTGGGAAAAGGAGGCTTGATCATGGAGTTGTAATGGTTTGAAGGTGGGTGGCCATGGGAGAGGTTTGAGAGTTTCATTCACGGCAATGGGACTTTTCAATTGAGGAAGATGAATTGCAGATTGTTTAATGAACCTACACCTGCCCATTTTATGTTTAATTTATCCTATAGTGGCCCACTCACTCAAAGTAATCATATAATAATGTAATTGTTCATTTATTCCACATTTAACCCATGATTTTTGCTATTTACTTTAGGTACCACTAAACTAATTTTTCATTTTATTTTCTAAGTGTAATACTATTTATTTTTAATGGACATTTAGGTCAAAAGACAATTCGGGGTGTCAAATGACCATAATGCCCCTGTTCGGGTTACGTTCCCGATTTTTCGGTAAAACCATATTTTGTCTGTTTTTCGATTTCTCACTTTTCTTTGTACTAATTATTTAATTTTTCTTTAATCTTTCTAATGAGATTTATACTTCAATAAGGTTCTATTTAAGTCCTAAAAATATTTTCGGGGTTCCATGATCCGAGAGCTAGTCAACGGTCCACGCCGTGACTTCAGTCTGAGTCACCATCGCTAGGTTTCCCGGCTCGCTTAACTTGATCACATTTCTTTGCTATTATTTTTCCTTTGTTTTTCTTGTATTTTCTTTTCTTGTATTTCATTATTTTATGTCTCCTCCCTCGTGTCAAAGTGTAGTTCTAGGCATCCTAGCTGTCCGGACAGCACTGGTCACCGGAACAGCAGAACGCACTACCGAACTTTGGGGTGTTACACTACATAGCTGAAATTGAGGGGCTGATGAAATTCTACGAGGATAAACTGGCCGAGCAAGCTCATGTTCTTGAAGAGGTTCGGGCGCTCCGAGCCGCTGATGTCGCTCGCCTCACTAAGGAACTCAAAGCAAAAGAAGAAGAGGCAGTGACAAAGGAGGCCGGCGCTTATGTGAACGCCCATGGGGATCTCTTGGCCAAGCTCAGGAAGCGTTATCCCGAGGAGGACTTTTCCTGGATGGTGGACCTGGCTCCCCAAGACGAAGAGGATAGCGAGGAGGAGGCTGAAGGTGATAGAGGGGGTGAACAAAATGTAGAACAGGCTGGGGGTAATCCTCCAGCCGAATGACTTGTACATATTTTCAATTTAAAATGAAATGAAATTCCTTTTTTTGTTCAATGACTGGATGAGATCGGAAAGTATCTGAGTTGCATAAGTGCCTGATTGTTTGAACATATTAGAATAACTTGAAAGCAATTATTAATCTATGTATGAGAGATCGACAAAACCTTGTAAACATGAGATCAGCCTAAACCAAGAACGAACACTGAACGGAACTTTAGGTTATTAAAATTGGAAACCTGATCTGAACACTTAAGATCGGGAGCATCATTAAGCCGGATTAAAACCTTAACTTTATTGAACAACTGTCTACGATGTTTATGAAAAAGGGGATTGGATGGCATGAAGATCTAATGTTGGTTCAATTTCGTTTGACAAGAGATCGGATGTGTGATTGACTGGCCAGGAAACTTGGTAATTGACTTGAGAGATCGGTAAGGAAGGAGATCTGGTACTGGTTTTGATTTCTTATAAGGAGTGATCGGAAATGTGATTAGTTGGCAAAGAGACTTGACTTTGGTTTGATCCCAAGGAAGAGAGATCGGAAATGAATTGAATGACAAGGAGGCTCAGTGCTGGGGGATGATTTTAAAGTCTATTGATTTCGGGGATCGGCCAAAAGATGGTGTCGACACACCCCTCACTCGACTACAGTGTAGCCGAGCAAGGCGTGCTATATTCGGTGCTGGAGTACCCTATCTTATCTTACTTTATTCTTTTAATAATTTTAAATATGCTACATTCGGTGCCGGAGCACCCTATCTTATCTTACTTTATTTCTTTAAAATTTTTTTTCTCGTTATATTTTAATATCAATTATTTTTTTTAAGGAGAAACCAGTGGAGTTTTCCCTGTTTCTATTATCATTTGGTGCATTTCACTATTCACCTGTGTGAAAATTTCAACAATAATTTTCAATAATAATCCCATCTATACTCATATCATTATTTCAAAAATCATTATGTAATTCAAATCCATACTCATTTGTACAAATTCATTCATGCTCCATTCTTATAGCAAAATTCTCAAATTTGCATTAATTTACATAATTTGTAACTAATTACATAAGTTTGTCAAGTACAGAATATACAAATAATTTACAATATGCTTAGAATGAACAAAATACGTAACATGTGTAATATGAACCCTATCTACATGCATTGCTTAGGAGGTAACAACCCTATACACTTCTGACACTTTCACAGATCTGGACTCCAAAAACCCTAGTCTAATGTCCACTGGGTTGTTATCTTCAGTACCTACGCGAAGAAAACAATCCATCGCACTAAGCATTGCTGCTTAGTGGTGCAATAATATAGCAAGAAAATAATATACAAATAAAGGTAGAAATAAACCATAATTCGAATAATTTAGATCTATAATTAATTTAGTTTCTAATGTTAACTATCCTCTATCCTGCCATGTTCTTCTTTGGAGGTGCTTAGTTCAGAAATTTTCATTAATAATGTACCAGATACGAATAATCTAAAATTTAAACTTATACTTAGATTCTTATGTAAGTCACATTTGTAATGTTATTTAAGTTATAATTCTTCTACTAGTCTTTTTATCACTTTCTTGATACTTTCTAAGTTGTTTACAATCATTTCGTAATATTTAAAATTTTTAGAACTAATCTAATTTACTTCAGACCCTTCTAAGAAATAAATTTTTGGAGCTAATCTAATCTATTTCAGAACTTCTTCTTATTTTTTTACTTTCTAGCATTTTTATTTTCTAATATTCGTAACTTATTTTAATAAATTAGACTGCCCAAGTAACCTACAACAGGCTGACTAAACTGGATAACGGGTCGTTGGCACTGGACACCTCGGTGCCTCAGGTCGTCATACCATGAGACGCAGAATGTCAACCACGTATACAGTCAGTATGGCTAAAAGCCATGATAACACATAATCGGGCATAAAAGCCATAAATACGGGTATGAAAGCCATGAATACAGGTATAAAGCCATGAATATAGGCATAAAGCCTTTCGCAGTACTGCTAAAACAATACCCTATTGGCATGCTAATCTATCCAATCTGACACACATGTCTAGGCAATACAAGAGCACATAATATCATTAAATATTAATATATTGTGTTTTATGACTTCATTATTTCATGATAAATTTCATTATTTATACATTCATCATAATATTCATACATTCCTTACATCATTCGTATTGATCACAATTCATTTGATCTCATGTACCATTCACATTCAAAACATCTTTCCTTTCTCTCTTGATGGGAACCTAAATCCCAAATGGCACTTTTATCTCATTTATACATTTAACAATCTATTCATGTAAATTACATTTCATATTTTAAGTTGTATTGCTAATATATTATGAACTCCATTGGTGTTGGGAGTATAAATCTCAATTAACTAATCCAAGTAATCCATGAATATTTCATGGATTCTAAATTTCATGCCTTAATTTTCTCTACCAATTTAGTTCTTACACTTTGTCTTTCTATTACTATTCACTCAAATTGTTGAATTTTTAATGCATAATAAATTTATTGAACCTAAGTTCATCAAGATACCACATTTTACATTCTAAAGTTGTTGGTATTGGTTGCCAATACTATTTCAAAGCTTATTTCATGTTATTCAAAATTTTCAGATTTCTTACCCTAGGTTTACTGTTCCATTGGTCATTTGTACAGTAAGAATTTGACAAAATTGTCTTCATGAAAGTTGTTCTTTGTTGTGTCTAGTTACATTTCTTTTTTCGAATCACTCCATTTTGAGTTTTATATCTCAAGTTATGGTCATTTTACCATAACTAGCCGGATTGACCTGTACCCAGATTTTCTGGGCAATTTGGTTCTACCAGATTTGGTGACCTAAGTTTGGTTGGCAATTTGACTAGGTTATGGTAAGAATTTGGATTTGTGTTCTTCATGAAAGTTGTAGGTCTATGTCTCAGCTTTCTGCTAATAAAATTTCAGATCAATTTAACTTCACTACACTGAGTTATGGCCATTTGAACAAACACTATTCATTTGGTCATTTTCCAGGGACAGCATATTAGTCACCCGAATTAGGGTAATTTTTAGGTCAACTTGGTTTGGTTTTCTGGGCAGGATTTCTGCACCAAAGTTGTGCCATTATGTGTCTAGTTTCATGTCCAATTGGCCTTGCACCAATTGAACCTATACAACTCCAGTTATAGCTGCCCAAACCTGCTGGACTCACAACCAGTCTTGCAGGTCACCAAGGCAGCACACCAAACCTCACATTCAAAGCTACAATTCACTTGAATTCCTCATTATACTCAACCAAATGGTCACTAATTGACCATTAAAACTCCAAATCACATTAAAATACCATAACCCTCAATTCATCACAAACCCTAATTAATCAAAGTCTCAATTTCATGCAACTCCTAAAATCCCCAACTCCAATCCTTATATACACATCAATTGACATCAATACACAATTTAATTGTAAGTAAATCATCAAAACCCTCACACTCACTTGGCTACCAAAATTTGAAGTGGTCCTATCATGCATATTTTTCTTCTTTTTCTACAATTTCTAGTTGATTTTTTTTTTTTTGTGTATCCTAACATGAAAATAAGAAAAGAGAGAGAGATAGCACTAACCTTTATGGAAAGATTTTCTCCCTTCAACCCGTCACTTTCTTTGGCTTTCTTGGCAGCCAAACACCTTTCCAAGTGGTTTAGACAAGTTTTAATGATGGAGGTCTAAGGTTTTATGGAGGGAAATCAATGAAAATTAAGAGAGGTGAAGAAATTTTTTTCATAGAAGAGAGAAAGATAAGAGATTTCCGACAATGAGAGACAAATGAGGAAGATGGCTGTTTTGTTTTTGTTTTTATCTCCTTTTTAATAATTTTCAATATGCTTGTTGTGTTGTGATTGGTGGGGACCTTCTTAATGACATCATGTGATGTCAAAATTCCCAATTTCTTTCATTTTTCTTTCCTTTTCTTTTCTACTCATTTTCAATTTAATTTTTAGCAATATTTATTTATATTTTAGATCATAATAATTATTTACTTAATTGTACAAGTCGGCAAAAAATCATCTCTGAAGACGAAATGACCAAAATGCCCTCCGTTTGGCTTATTGAGCCAAAATCATCTGTACTGATCGAAAAATTTTTCTAAGCCTTGTCTTGGCATTCTAATGCCATAGAAACCTCAACAACTCTTCTCTGAAGTCCCAGAAATTATTTTATGAATTTTCTCCTTGGTTTAGGGCTTCTAGTTGCGAAGACTATAATTTCTCACTGGATTACCCATCGCTAGGGCACCGGCTCATTTAACTTGGTTGTATTGTATTTCAAAAATTTTTCCTAAATTTTTCTTATTATTATTTGAGTTATTTATGATTCTTCACTCTAGTCTAAATATTTTTCCAAACGTTCTAGCTGTCCGGACCGACACCGATCACCGGAATAGTAGAATGTACGGAATTGCTACAGTGAGGGTGTTACAACAACTGTCATTCAAAATGTAAACAATGAACTGATCCCTACTAGGGTAGTCACTGGTTGGTGCATGTGCATAGTTTATAGGAAATTGAATAGTGCCACCAGAAAAGACCATTTTCTTCTCTCCTTTATAGACCAAATGCTACAAAGGTTAGTAAAACATTTCTACTTTTGTTATCTAGATGGATATTCAGGATTTTTCCAAATTCCTATTCACCTAGAAGGCCAGGAAAAGACCACATTCACATGCCCTTATGGAATCTTTGCATGTAGAAGAATGCCTTTTGGTATTTGTTATGCCCTTGCTACTTTTCAAGATGCATGATGGCCATTTTTTTTTATTATATTGAAAATATCATGGAAGTTTTTATGGATGATTTTTCTATCTATGGAACTACTTTTGATGATTGCCTAGCTAACTTATCCACAGTGTTGCAAAGATGTGAAGAATCAAACCTGATTCTGAATTGGGAAAAATGTCACTTCATGGTAAGAGAGGGCATAGTTCTTGGCCACCTAATATCAGAAAGAGGGATTGAAGTTGACAAGGCAAAAGTTGTGATCATCAAAAAAATGTTACCACCAACATCAGTCAAAGGAGTGTGAAGCTTTTTGGGGCATGCAGGCTTTTACAGAAGATTCATCAAAGATTTTTCCAAAATAGCTAAGCCATTGACTAATTTATTAAGTCAAGATGCTTCCTTTGACTTTGATAAAAAATTACCTTGCTTCTTTCAATAGGATAAAAGAGGCCTTAATCTCAGCATCTATTATACAACCACCTAATTGGGAGCTACCATTTGAAATCATGGGAGATGCAAGTGACTATGCTATTGGAGCAGTACTTGGACAAAGGAAAGATAAGAAGCTCCATGCCATTTACTACACCAACAGAACACTTGATGATGTGCAAATCAACTACACTACCACAGAAAAGGAATTCCTAGTAATAGTGTTTGTAATTGACAAATTTAGATCCTATCTTCTTGGATCAAAAGCCATTGTATACACAGACCATACTGCTATCAGATACCTTTTAAACAAGAAGAAAGCCAAGCCAAGGTTGATTCGATGGATATTGCTCCTACAGGAATTTGACCTTGAAATCAAGGACAAGAAGGGGACTGAGAATGTGGTAGCTAATCACCTTTCAAGGCTGAGACAAGAGGACTTAGAAGAAGCTGAAGAGCAACCAATAGATGACTCATTCCCAGATGAATACCTATTAGCCTTATCCCAGGCCCCATGGTATGTTGATTTTGTGAATTTTCTTGTATGTAGGGTTTTGCCACCCAACATATCTTACCAGCAAAGGAAGAAATTCCTGCATGATGTGCGATACTACACATGGGAAGAACCTCTACTATATAAGAGATATAATGATGGGCTGATAAGATGATGCATATCAGAGGAAGATATAGAGAGCATTCTTTAGCATTGCCATTCATCACCATATGGAGGACATTTTGGCACCACAAAAACAGTAGCCAAGATTTTGCACATGGGATTTTATTGGCCTATACTATTCAAGGATGTGAGATCCTTCGTGCTAACTTATGATCAATGTCAAAGAACAGGTAACATCTCAAGAAGGAATGAAATGCCACTGAATGGTATACTTGAAGTTGAGTTATTTGGTGTGTGGGAGATAGACTTCATGGGTCCATTCCCATCTTCCTTTGGAAACAAGTATATTTTGGTTGGTGTTGATTACGTGTCAAAATGGGTAGAAGCAATAGCCACACTAACCAATGACACCAGAGTGGTCACAAAATTCCTTAAAAAGAACATCTTCACAAGATTTGACACACCACGAGCAATAATCAGCAATGGAGGAAGTCACTTATACAACCAACAATTTGAAACACTGTTGAAAAAGTATGGAGTGACTCACAAGGTGACCACTCCTTATCATCCTCAAACTAGTGGTCAAGTAGAAATTTCAATCAGGGAGCTAAAACGTATCCTAGAAAAAATAGTAAACTGCTCAAGGAAGGACTGGTCTGTGAAGTTAAATGATGTACTATGGGCATACCACACTGCATATAAAACTCTAATTGGAACATTACCCTTTTGGCTGGTTTATGGGAAATCATGCCACCTCCCTATCAAACTTGAACACAAAGTTGCTAGTGAAAAAAGACTCCTACAGCTCAATGAGTTGGACGAAATCTGGCAGGATTCATATGAGAATGCCATGATCTTGAAGGACAAGACCAAAAGATGGCATGACAGATGCATAGCAAGAAAAGAAATAAAAATTGGAGACCTTGTCCTACTCTTTAACTCAAGGTTAAAACTTTTTCTAGGGAAGCTGAAGTCAAGATGTTCCGGGCCCTTTAAGGTTATACAAGTCTTCCCGCATGGAGCTGTAGAGATTTAGAGTGAAACCTCAGGTGCATTCAAAGTAAACGGGCAAAGGCTAAAGCCATACTTTCAGGGAGAACCCATAGAGAAGGGAGCCAACTGCTCCTTCGACAACCCTCCAAAAAGACCATGAACAATGAAAGAAAAGTCAAGCTAAAGACTATAAACAAGCACTCTTTAGGAGGCAACCCAAAACCCTTTTATAACCTTTCCTTTTTTATTTCTATTATTTTACTTTATGTTCTTTAATATCCTTTTTTTAGGTACCCCAAATCAAAATTCTGCAAAACTACGGAACCGAAGGCAAAGGAGGAGACGAGATGTCAAGTCAAAACTACACAAGAGGAGATTGCACAAAATCGGGGAAGTAACTCTGTTGCTAATTTTTTCATTCATTTCATTCATAGCGGTAGGAAAACTTTAGCATAAAATTTTCATACAGAGAGAATTTGAGAGCCAGAACTTTATACGGGCCATGTATATAGTTCTACACGCCCTGTGTAACCTTCTGGAACCTCGGAGCCACACCTGCAGAAGCTCCAGAAACTTACACAGGTTGACCCCATGTAATGTTACATGGGGCATGCTTCGATAATAGAGAGAACAATTATAAGTTTGAGGGAGACAAAAAGTTACACGAGTCCCAAATTGGCCTCACACGGACCATGTAACTTAGCTAGCAACGCAACCTTTGGACAGGAAGTTACACGAGTTCCCAAACAGATTTACACAGGCCTTAGAAAAAAAGGGAAATTTTGGATAGAAGGTTACGTGGGGCCGAGGATCGCGACCCGTGTAGTGATACACGCCCTGTGTATCATGTCGCAGATGCGATACTTGGGGCGTGAAATGCTCGAAATGAAGGGTCATAACGACCCTCTAAATAATCCTAACACCCCTTAAACTCCCTCCCACTCAAAAACTCTTCCTCTCTAAGCCTCTTCCTCATTAAAACCCTCTCAAATCTCCTCTCCCCTCATAAAACCCTACCCTTTCCTCCCTCTAAAGTCACCAATGGTACCTGCTAAGAGACCAACAAGAAGAACGGGCTCTTCCTCAAGGCAAGGCAAGGAGGAGACTTCTCACCCTCACCTCCTAAGCCATTGCCCCAGCACTCGAGAATAAGGCAAGCCCCACCTGTACCACCTCAACCCCAACCACAACCCGCATCTCAACTATAATAACCACAGCCAGCACAACTAGAGTTCTCTATCGCCTGGACATTTTGCGATTCCACCCACCAAGACTTATGTGCACGGCTTAACAACAGGAGGATTATCTACATCAAATACATGGATTTTGGGTTGTTGGAACAACTCGACCTACAAGAGGATATTAATGGACTACTCGACAGAATTGGGTGGACTAGATTCACCCAACTCCAATTTCCCGCCTACTAAGACACCAATCTGGAGTTCCTTGGCAGTTTCAAGGCCACTATATAGCCCACAGATCAAGAGGAAAGGGGCAAGATCGAATTTTAACTACTTGGCATGGATCGAGTGATGAATATGGATGAGTTCAACACGGTGTTCGGCTTTGATAGTGCTGAATTCTATGAGATCCCATAAAATAGGATGATCTACAATAGCTTCGATTTCTGGTACTCCATTGCTCCGAATACTGATGTTAATAACTCCAGCAAATCCAAATCCTCTGGAATCACTAGCCCTACTCTGTGATACATGCACCGACTAGCCACCCACACCATCACAGGCCGTAGTGACAGCTGAGGTGTGGTAAATGCCAATGAGCTCTTCTTCCTTTGGTGTATGGTCATCGTGCGGCGTTGTAGCATGGGTTTCTTCTTGTAAAACCAACTTTGCCGCATATCTCACCAGCTGACTGGCCATATAGTGCTCGACGGGCTCATCACCGCCATAGCACTCCACTTCGAATTTGTGTCGGGGCATCACAGGCTGTGCTCCATCCCTGGCATCACCAAAGTTGACCAAACCATCTGCATATCCATGGGGATATGTAAGAAGGTTAGGAACACTTGTTTCCTGATTGATGCTGAAGGGAAAGTCATCCCTAGGTAGGAAAAAGCATAAGAAGACCCTGGTGAGCCATCACAAGCATAGATGGAAGCCCAAGAGCTACTCCCCCACGAGTCCCCTGGTCGAGTGCCTCCCTACACGCCACCACCAATAAACCTCGTTCTGGCATACCTTCAGCATATGGAGACCACCATAAACAACAGGATGCAAGCACTCAAGGACAGCCTCCAGGAGGCCCACAACAAGCTTGACATGATATGGAGAGACTTGATGGAGAAGGACCATCATCCCCATTAGAGGCTTTTTAGAATTAGGACTATAGGATAGGCTCTTTTATGTAAAAACTTATATGCCTTAGTCCTAATCATTGCTCATAGATCTCTATTACTTGTTTTTTGTCCAAACTTTCAATTCTTAATACATAATATGCTTTCTCATAATTTTGTGTGCTAAACCTTAATTTTGCATATTGTGTTGCCATTGAGGACAATGTCAGATTTGAGTTTAGGGGTACAAATGCATTTCATGCACTACATTCATTACATTTCATCACATTACTTAATTATATCCATATTATACTTGTGTATCAAAAATTCAAAAAATTTTACAAATTTTCAACTTTTGAAATATTTTTAAACTTAGAATTGTAACCATAAATATTAATAAGCTAATAATTAGACTCCATGGGATTGAGGAATGAATATATATGGATAGGTAAAAAGGCTTTAATTTGTTGTCTGTGAAAAACTTAACCACCTTAGTAGAGCTACACTAGTTAAACCCCTTCATATCTATTAATTTGTCACATTGAACTTACAAAATCAGGAGAAAATTTTTGAAATACAAACAAACCTAAAAATGCCTCACAAGCTCTAGAACATATCTCTTGGACCTATCGTGGGGAAATCCTAGCATATGTTTGAAAAAGAGATGATTAAGGCATTCTTTCATTTAGCCCAATTAAGCCTTAAGCCACCCTTAGTTACAATATACCCCTTACAACAAACTTGAGCCTATATTTTCACCTGTATAATTTTCCTTGTTTACCCACACATATTTACCTAGCCCCTAGCCTAAACACTCACCTCACCCTTTTTGAGGAAGTCTAATGTATGAAGGATAGGTATATCAAGTGTAAAAGAAAATATGAGGAAAAGATGAGAATACCAAGAAGAGTGCAAGTGTGCAACTAAAATCAAGGAAAAATTTGTCTTTTCAACCCAACAAAAGCAATGAGTTTGGGGGAGAGAATAAAAGGGACAAAAAAAAAGGGTCCCAAAAAATAAATATCATGATAGTATACTTGGCACTATAAAAAAACCTCCTTCCTCATGCAAAATCAACAGAGTAAACTTGGTATACTTAGAACTTTGTGCATGAAAGCTATCCTCATATTTGCATTCCTTAAAACCCTTCATTAGTAACCAAATCATCATCCCTTAACCCCATTACAACCTTTCTAAAGACCTTTTGATCTTTTGAAAGTATGTGCTACATTAGTGGAGATAGGAAATTGGGATGTGCCTATGGAGTAGGAATTAAATCAATCTCATCTGTAATAGAGGCAAAATTTAAGGAGAGTTAGTGTTTCTTAAGTTTATCCTGACAAAATAGATTATGTTTGACTTATCCATAGCCTTGCATAGAGGAGCAATTAGTTGAAACACCATGAAAGGGGGTGAGGTTTTAAGTAGGTAGCTATTAAAACCTTTATGCCTTGAAAGAGGGTAGTTGGTGTGAAGGTTGAAGGAGTTCAACTATATGCATATTGAATTTATGGCTATATTTCTAGGCTATCCCCTAAATGTGTTCTAAAAAGGTTTTGATTTGCTTAAGGACAAGCAAAAGTCTAAGTTTGAAGGTATTTGATACACTTGCATTATATAAATGCTTTTAAGCACATTTGTACAGTACTTCATAGCATTTAGATAGATAATTTCATGCATAATCTCTAAATTCATTAACATTTGCAAAATTCATCACCTTGTACTGAATTCTATGTTTTCTGCATGTTTTCAGGTGTTTTGAAGAAGTTCTAAGGCATAGGAATAAAGAAGAAGGCTTGGAAAGACTCAAGGAAAAAAGATTATTGCTGATACAAAGTACATAGGTCGTCTACCACAACCACAAACCCGTGTAACCTTCTACCAGGAGAAAACCAAAGAAGTCAGAGAAGAAACATAGTACATGGTCCATGTAACACGACCCGTGTAACCTTTCGAGACTCGTGTAAGATTCTGCCTAGCAAAGCTCGAAGAGTTCCTGGAAGAGCAACAGTACACAAGCCGTGTAATCAGGCTCGTGTAACTACCTGAGGCTTGTGTAAACTCCTGCCCTAATACAAGATGCAACCATTCAAGCTCCAGTAAGTTACACAGCCTTGGGCCGTGTAGTGACACACAAGCCATGTATCAGCCGATAACCAGTTTCCTTATTAGGGTTACAGCTCCAATTTATGCATAAAGAAGAGACTCCTTATGCCTTGGGGACTCTAAAGACCTAACCCTAGATCGTTCAATATGAATAGGAGCAGCAGAAAAAAAAAAAAAAAAAAAAAGAGAGAGGGAATTCTTTTCATCTTTTCATATACACATTCTTCATAATCGTCTTAAAGAAGAGAGCATCAGCATAAAAGGGAAATCCTCAGCCGAAGTTCTACAAGTCCAAAACTGCAGAAAATCCTCTTCGGTTCTTTTGTTCTATTTCTTTAAGTAGACTTTTTATGTTCTTTCATTTTATTTTTATTATGTTTGTTAAACTCACCATGAGTGAGTAATTCCTTTTTTCTGGAATTAGGAAAGTAGCGCTTGTAATTGTTATTATGGATCAATATTTAGTTTTGTTTGTTGGATTTGAGTTTTATTCTTTAATTTAATATTTTGTGCTCTTAATGCATGCTATGTGTTGGCACTCACTTATACATGACATAAGATACTAATTGAAGGACTGAAAGGTGAAGGTTAGTGTTGGAAAATCAGAATATTGAACTTAGGAAATTTGACCTAGAGATAGCAGAAATCATTCGTGGAGTTCCATAATTAATCATAGATCTAAAAGGATTTTTATTAGGATTAATCGCCAACGAAAGTAAGGTTTGGTCTTGATTGAAACACACGTTAGGTGCCTTAAGAGAGGACCTAGGATATCTTAGGATTAATTTCCATCAAAGCAACGATTCTCAATCTGATGAATAGACAATATTAAAATCCATAATAAGGTTAAAGTGTGAAATCTTAATTCTAGAATTACTTAAATAGATAGTTTTATTCAAAATTTATTTTCAGCATCCTAAATAGATTTAATTCACTCTCCATCTATATTCGGTAGCCTAAACAGTCAAAATTATTGTGTAGCTTGGTACTTCCTAACTAAATTCCTTATAGGACTATACTCTACTCACTACTTTATTACTTGTTAACAATCTGTGCATTTGCAGGGTTGAAAACCGACAAACATAGAGCTAACTACTTTATGGATAAGTTAACTTAGATGTACGTGACAGAGATAATAAGGTTACATGGAGCTCCAGTGACCAGAGTTTCCAACAGAGGACCACAATTCACATCAAAGTTTTGGCATTCTTTTCAAAATGAATTAGGCACCAAGTTAGATTTCAGTATGGCCTTTCACCCTTAAATAGATGGACAATCAGAAAGGATCATACAAACTTTGGAGGATATGCTGAGAATGTGTGTACTTGACTTTGGTGGATTATAAGAAAAATACTTTTCTCTAGTTGAGTTTACATACAATAACAGTTATCACTCTAGCATTAGAATGGCACCATATGAAGCTCTGCATGGGAGGAAATGTAGGTCTCCTGTGTGTTGGGAAGAAGTTTGTGAAAGAGCCTTAGAGGGAATGGAGTTGGTAAAAGTCACCAATCAAGCCATGCCCTTAATTAAGGCAAGGTTGAAGACAGTAGCTTGTAAACAAAAAAGTTATGTAGATCTCCATAAAAGAGAAGTGGTTTTTTAGGAAGGGGACATGGTGCTTTTGAACGTATCTCTAATGAAGGGTGCCATCCAATTTGGAAAAAGAGGCAAGCTAGCTCCAAGGTACATTGGACTGTATGAAGTGCTATAAAGGGTTGGAAATGTGTTTTACAAGTTAGTTTTTGCACTAAAAATGGAGAGGATACATTCGGTGTTGCATATTTCTATCTTGAGGAAGTTCGTGTTAAATCTAAACAAGGTTATAAGTGAACTAGACATGAAAATTTTAGAAGATCTTTTTTATGTTGAATAACCTATCCGAATTGTAGACACTTAAGTAAGGAAGCTGAGGAATAAGGAGATACTGATGGTTAAGGTGTTATGGAATTGCCACAACAAGGAAGAGTACACGTTGGATACGATGATTCCATGATATAATAATATCCCACCTTTTCTAGGTATGTTCTGTATGTTATATTTGCTTTTATTAGTTTATTTTAACATTCAAGGATGAATGTTCTTAAAGGGGGAAAATTTAATATCCCCACTTTCCAATGTCCAAATATCTATCCTTAACGGAATATTCTGGTAAAGGTGAGGCTTCACTGACAAGAGAGTAGCAGTAAGAGGTGAGAATATGTTCATGTATGTGTGCTTAAAATGTTCAAAATGTATTTAAGAGTGAAAGGATGCTTTAAGAGTTTTATTTTTTAAAAAGTTTTTAAGAAGTGTTTTAGGCAGAAGGAACTTCAGCAGCCAAAATATAAATTTTTAGCTGTTAAAGTCCCTTTTTTGTCTGGATGCCCAATTAGGCATAATTGATTCCAGTAGCTAAAAGTGTGAACTTCAGCAGCTAAAAGTATGAACTTCAGCAGCCGAAAGTCTCCCAACTATTAAGGGTATAAAAGGGACCACAGCTCATTTTTAACTCAAAACACTTAGGGTTTTCTTCTTTCTCTCTCTCTCTCTCAACTGCTAGGGCATACAAGGAACTCTTTGAAGAGATTTCTTTAAGGTTTCGATAATCTAGAGGTGGATTCTTCCATTTAGAAGTGTGGAAGAGTTTATTCAAGTTTCAAAGTTTTGGTTCTTTCACCTCCAAGCTCCAAGAAAAGAAGTAACCTTCTTTTCTTCTTAATCTAATACATAGATCTAAGAGAGTTGATGAGGAATCAGGTTTTTAAAGCTTTAATTTCATAAAAAGTTATTTTAAGTAAAGTTTTTGGAAGTTTATTCTATGTTGAGATTGGGGAAAATCTAGGATTTGAGTTTTAATGAATATATGTGAGTATTAAGCATGTTTTCTAGTTGTTCTAGGCTCTAGAGATGCGTATATATAATGGATTGTATTTTGGAACTTTGAAATGAGTTTGGGTGTTGATGAGAGAAAGGATCTACAGGTTTTCAACTTAGAAATTTTGGAAATTCCCTAGTTCGGCTATCGAAAGCCAAAGGTTCTGCAGCCAAAGCTTGGATTTTCTTAGAAAATCTGGAAATTTTCTAGGTTTAGCAGCCGAAGTCCTAGGTTTAGGCAGCCACAATGGCTATTGCCTAAAATGGGTACCTAATGTTCCAAGGTTTGGTATCCAAAACCCAAGGCTTTGGCAGTCAAACTTGGTTTTGCCCACTTATTTTCTCCTTTGATTCCAATGTTCCAAAACCTAATTTCATGGTTTTAAGGGCCTAAACTAGGATGTTTAAGTTATGTATAGAGTTTTAGAGCCTTGAATAACACTTTGGGGTTTGATTTTATAGGATTGAGCTTAAGGGACTCTGAATAATAAGGATCCGAGAATAGCTCTTGTTCGAGTAAGGAGATTGATAGGCTACAAGAGTGAGTAACTCTAACATTTATAAAATGAAAACTATTTATAGGTAATTAATGAGCATCCTCATGCATCATGTCATATTTATTTAGGATGTGTGCATCTAGAACATGAAGATGTTGCATAATTGCATAAATTGTTATTGGTGCATTGATAGATATTGGATGAACTATTACTCCCCCCATGTTATGTTTATGTAATGTTACATATGTTATGGATCCATAAGTAAATCTTAAGGGGAGATCTTGACATTGCCCTTTAAGGGAGATCTAATAGTTTTGCTTGGGTACATCACTGAAGTCTTGTTTAAAAGGAAAGTTTGGGGAGTTATTAGTGATAATGTCCATCTTATGTGAAATACTTGTGATGTGAAAATCTATGTGAATGATGCATTGCACATGTATGAATGAATGATAAAGTTAATGATGGTCAGTTTACTCACTGAGCTTATGTAAGCCTACCCCATTCCCCTAACCCTCAGGTGTAGGACTGTAGGACTAGAAGAGTTCCTTGAAGAGAGAGCATCAAGGGTAGTCTTAACCCTTCTTTATGTGTGATGTATTATAACACCCCAAACCTCCGAGCTCAGAATAGAACCATTTTTGGTCTGTGAACTAGTACTATTCAAAGACACCTTGAGGACCAAAAATAAAAGGAAAATTAATTGAGATAGACACAATAAAAATTCAAGTGAACCAAAAATCTAAGGACTCATCAAGTATTATGAAAAAGAAGGATTATGACCCGATGAGGGGCATTTTGGTCAATTCACTTCAAGAGTTGATTTTTGACCAAAATGTCAATTAAATTAAATGAAAATAATCTATTGAATTATGAAGAAATTTTGAGGAAAAATTAAAGTATAAAATGAAAAGAAAAGAAAAAAAATAAAATTTAAGTTTAATTTCATTTATGACACAAATTAAAAATTTATAATTAAAATAAATTAAATTTTTGGGGTAAATATATAAAGGAGACAAGTACACCAAAAATTAAAAAGACAATTTTCTCTCTCTTTCTCCCCATTGTGCTGCCAACCTTTCCACTCTCTCTTTCTCTTCTCTTTTCTTCACTTCCTCCATTAACACTTCTTCCCCATCTTTGATTTCCCCACTTTCCTTCCATGGGTCCTTCATCTATTTAGTAGGAAACATCAAAACAAACTTTGATTGAAAGATTTAAACAAGAAGAACAAGAAATTGGAAGAGATTTGAAGTGAGAAAAATCATCAAGTGAGGTAAGCTCTCTCTTTCATGCTTGATTAACCAAGTATGCTTTGAATCATATTTGGTTGTGATGAATTTACATGAGAAAGCATGAAAAACATGCATGAATCTTGAAAGGGATTTTTGGCTAGCTTGGTAATCTAGGATTTTGATGGTTTTGAGTTAAATTTAACATGAACCCTAACTTAAATGAGGTTGTATGTAAGATTTGTGAAGGGAAATTACATGGAATTTGCATGAATTGGAAAATGGAAAATTATAGTTCATGGGAAAATTGGGGCTTTTAATGTATGAAGTGTAATTAGTGTTTATAATGACAAATTATGATTATTTGAAGTCCCTTGAATGTGGATTGACATTGAGTTGATAAATGGAAGTAATGAAATGGTTGGATTGGAGAAAATTACAAACTAGGGTTTTGAAAAATTAGGGGTTTTGAGCTAGGAAGTGTCATAGATGTGTTTAATGTTAAATTATGGTCATTTGGGGTTGGTTAATAGAAGTAATTGAAGAAGTGAAAATTTAATCATAGGCAGCATTTTGCACACTAAGTTCAATGTGCTTGGCAGCCCATAAGTTGAGCTACATAACTTCAATTGGTGTGAAACTAATTGGAAATGAAACTTAAGACATAGGACTAGAATTTTCATGAAGATTCCCTGCTCAGAAAATGACCATAAACTGCCCTAAATTAACCTAGAAACTGGAAGTGAAATTCCAGAAATCTGCAAATTGATCATATGAACAGTAAACTTTGTAAGGCTATAACTTTCTCTAGAAAACCCTAATTTAGGTGATTCTTGAACTGATAGAAACCTAAAACATAGTAGAATATGAATAACTTAAGGCCAAATTATGAACTTAGCCCAATCAAATTGCTAAGCAAAGTTGAGTCACCAAATTTGCAAAAATCTGGAAATCTGCAAACTGACTATATGAACAGTAAAGTTTGCAAGGCCATAACTCTCCCTAGAAAACTCCAATTTAGGTGATTCTTGAACCAATAGAAACATAAAAAATAGTAGAACATTTCATATGCAGAACTTGAAGCCTAATTATGAATTTAACCCAATCAAATTGCCAAGCAAATTTGAGTCAATAAATCTACTAGAACATGAACAATAACGTAAATAGTAATTTTTGCATGGCCATAACTTTTTCTAAAAAACTTTGATTTAGATGATTCTTAAACCGATGGAAACCTAAAATATAGTAGAACATTTCATATGAAGAATGTAAGGCCAAATTATGAACTTAACTCAATCAAATTGTTGGACAAAGATAAGTCACTAAATTTGCTAGAATTAACTTATGTAATCGCTTTTTTTGTCATAACTTGAGCTACGCAACTCCGAATTAGGTGATTGAAAAAGCAGAATAAAGTTAAGACCTAGATAAATAGTTTTCATGAAGAACATGTTACCAAATTATGATTGAAACTAGGTAAAAATTAGGTTCAAAGAGTAGAGCACCAGGCTATCCAAAAATTTCAAATCTAACTTAGGGAGGCATTAGATATTTATATAATAAGTACTTGGCAGCAACTGAGATGAGTATTGAGGCATTCTATTTGTATGTTTTCAGTAGAAAAAGAAGTTTGAATGGATGAGGAGAAGTAAGTAACGAGAAAGGAGAATTATTGAAGGTTTGTTCACAACTAACCTTTTTCTTTGTTTTTAAAACTCGTAAATTGTTTGGAATGAGTTTATTTGAATGAGTTTTCTTTGAACGAGTTTATTTTGAATGAAATATGATTTTTCTCTTGCATTTGAGAAAATTATGTGTTACCACCCCTTTATGGGTTTTATGATGAATTGAATATGTTTATTGTTTTGCAAATGTGATTATTAATTTAGAAACTCTTGAAAATTGTTTTGAAACCATAGTTAATATGACAGTCCCTTCAGAACTCCCTAGTAGTAATGGCTAATTAGGGTTTGATATTTGATATTATTATGTCCCCCCATTAATAACGGTTAGTAAGGTGAGACTATATGAGTACTCATTAGCTAGCTAGCCCTTCCCTCATTAATAACGATTAGTGAGATTGAGATTGCTTTGTCGTGGTGTAAAACACAGTATTGATCGTGAAATTTTGTGTCATGGTCTAAACTGTGTGTTGATATTTGCAACACTTATGCTTTGTGAATGGTGATTTATAAAGTATAATTTCTCATTCGATATGTGATTTCAATAAATGATTCTTATGGACTCAGAAAGTTTTCTGATGCTATCATGATTACGTAAATATATGATTTCTTATATTTTAACAAGCTGTGTTTTACCTTAACTTTTAAAGTTATTAGTTGTGCACCACTAATTGATATACTTAGCGATAGCTTATTTATGTTGTCGCAGATAAGGGAAAGGAGAAGGCTGCCGAGTGAGAGACTTGGAAGCAGCATTTTGGTTTTGACTGTGGGTATATATCGTAGGTATACCCCTGTAATTTCCTTTTGATGTATTTTGTACCTATATGTATGGATGTATGAACATTAAGCAGTTTGTACTTAAAAGCATTACATTGCTATCACATTTTGAGCTTATAACTATTTGTATTTTATTTTGAGACTTATGCAAAATGTATCTTTTTTAATAATAAGTTTATTTCCTCTAATGAATGTCTACTTGATATGTAATTGAATTTTAACTATTCCCATGTAGTTTTCCGCAAAAGAATTAATAAGATAAAAATCTATGAATTGTTGAAAATCCCTTGTAGCATAATTAATGGGTTATCGGTAGGTGTAGTTCGGTAATTCATTACATATGCTACGGGAACATGTCATGCTTTACAAGGGATAAGGTGTGACATGTATGGGTAGATGGACATGTAATTTATGAATGGATTATACTGTGCTAGTGATTAAAGGAAAATTGAAAAAAAAAAATGTAATAAGTATGATGATGTATATGTTGTGTTAAGCCTTGTCAGGGTAAACATATTGGACCATTGCACTTTGGATCTTATGTATGTTAAAGTTCAAATTATGAACCATTGTTATGTTTTGAATGTTTATGTATGGATGAAAGGACTAAGGTGTAATGGTTTGATGTTTGTTAATATGGTAAGATGTAGAAATGTATGTATGTTTCTATAGTTTCAGGCTTGTTGCGATTTCCAGCAGTCTTAAGCTAACCCGATCCCTAGAGCCTGTAATGGCCCCTGGTTTGGGTCACTACAATGCTACCATATGAATGAAAGCTTTCTCCCTCTGACTTTTAAGCTAGTTAAAGGTAAACCTTAAGTCTTCTTCGTTGATCCTAGCCTTTGGGTTTTCAACTCTAGTTATCAAGGCATGGAACTTTGTTGGAATAACTGCCTTGGCACTATAAGTTAGGAAGAATGGTGTCTCACCCATGCTAGACCTTAGAGTTGTTTGGTATGCCCACAAAACATTTGCCAACTCATCAAGCCATTTTCCTTTCTCCTTGCCCAGGTGTTTCTTTAGCCCTTCTAGAATGGTTTTATTAGTTACCTTAGTCATCTCATTAAATTATGGATGGTAGACTGAATTAAAGTGAAGATTAAACTTTGAACTTTGAATAGAAGCCTTTGAATTTCTTGGAATCAAATTGGGTTCTATTATTAGTGATAATGACATTGGGGACACCAAACTTGGCTAAGATGTTATTTTGCATGAATGTGATGGCCTCCTTGGTAGTGACTTTAGGTGTTGCTTCTGCTTCTGCCCATTTTGTGAAATGATCAATTGCCACTATCACATATTTGCGTTACTCATAAGCTTTTGGGAAAAGACCAATAATGTATATTCCCCATTAATAAAAAAGCCATAGGCTGCCTATGGCTGTAGGCTTTTTTACAGGTCACCAAGGGATGTTCTGGCATTTTGTGCATGCCTAGACTAATTGTTTAGCATTTTTTACCATAGATGTCCAATTAAGTCCATAGAGAAAAGCTTTTTTAGAATGGTATGAGCTCCTTCATGGCTTCCATAGATCCCTTAATGTATTTCCTTAAGAGTTTGGATGCCCTCCTCAAGAGTAATGCATTTCAGCTAAGGCTAGAAGTAGGACCTACGATAAAGCCAACCATTGATGATGCCATATCCTGATGCTTTCATGATAAGCTCACTCACCTCTATTGGATATTGAAGGAGAGCTCCCTCGGTGAGGTACTAAAATAGTGGGCTCATCTAAGTTTCACCAATGTCAATAGGGAGAACTTCCTCTTGGTCAGTATTTGGGCAATTGATCTCTTCAAAAGGTATTGGGCGAGTTAAGTGTTGTTCGCTAGCTATGGCAAGTTTGGTAAGATTATTTGCCTCAGTGTTCTCTTCCCTTAGGATTTGAACTATGTCAATCTTGCTTCCTTTTGCTCAGACATTAGTCTAATACTTATATACTTGGACTTCATATTTACTTAGATTTTGATCCCTCAATTGGAAATTTTCTTAGCATTCATTGATAATAAGTTGAGAGTCAGAATGAATTGTGACATGAGTAACCCCTACCTTTTTAAGGATTCGCAAAGATATGAAGAGTGCTTCATATTTAGCCACATTGTTTGTGGCTATAAATTCAACTTGGTCACATATTGGAGCTTTGTTATGCATAGTCCTTGAAGAATTATTCTAATCCTCACTCCATCTAAGCTAGAGGCCCCATCTACCTAAACCTTCCTCTCCTATCTATGTTTTTATTCTGTTGGAGTAATTAGGGTTCACTTAGCTATAAAATTAGTAAGTGCCTAAGCTTTCAAGTCTGGCTTAGGACTGTACAAAATATCATATGACCCCAAATAAATCACCCACTCTATTACTCATCATGTGGCTTCAAAACTATTGGCACTGAGTGGGGATATCTTAATGGGCTAGCATCCTGCCCAAGTCCCTTCGGCCCATGGCACTTAGGCTACTAAGCTATAAGGGGTTAAAATTATGCCTCTACTAATAGCTTAAGCTTTTGGCATGGTGGTAAGGACTCGATCCTACAATTAGTATTACAGCCAAGGTCATAGGTTCGAATCCCTAGCTAGTGCTCTGTGGATTGTTGGCACTGTGTAGCTTAATAAGCCAGCATCCTGCCAAGATCCCTTTGGCCCATGGAGCTTGGGCTATTATGCTATATGGAGTTGGAGTTACATCTCAGCCACTAGCTTAAGCTTTTGGCATAGTGATAAGTGCTCGATCCTATAATTGATTATTGGCACTTCGTAGGGATAACTCAGGAGGCAAGCATCCTGTCTAGATCCTTTCGATCCATGGTGCTTGGGCTACTACATTATAAAGAGTTAAAGTGACCCCTCTACTAATAGCTTAAGCTTTTAGCACAGTGGTAAGCGCTTAATCGTACAATTAGTATCAGAGTTGAGGTCATGGGTTTGAATCCCTACCAGATGCTAGGGGCAAGATTATTGGCAATGAGGGAGGATAGCTCAGTGGACCAACATCTTATCTATATCCCTTCGACCTATGGCGCTTTGGCTGCTACGCTATAAGGGGTTAGAGTTGCGCCTGTACTAACAGTTTAAGCTTTTGGCACAATGGTAAGCACTCAATCCTATAGGGATGATGCATGATCTTTCCAAGTGGGTAGTTATATAATGGTCAGGCTCCAACCACTAGAGAAATTATCTGTTTTAGCTGTAAGCCTTACGGTTTTATCCCGTAGGTGGAATGGAGAACTTCCCAGGAGGTCACCCATCCTAGGATTTCTCTCAAGCGAGCACACTTAACCCTGGAGTTCTTCCAACTCTCTAAGCCATTCCACTAAAAGGTGCCTCTAGTGATTAGTTCCCCATTTTATATATCATTACCTTGTCCTCCCATTCCGATGTGGGACGTGTTTTCTAGTCTTTTAAAGGAGCTTTATGTTAGTAGTATGCCCTAGAGCATATCATTTAGTATGTATCTTGTACATGTTTGTATTAATAAAAGGCATTTCCACTTTTCCGTTTACATAAGATATTTATGTGTAATAGAAAATGTCCATTGATATTTAATTAGAAATTCTATTCTTAAGTTGTTAAGAATATGAGTGACAGTATTTCTAGTACAAAGTATCATAAATAGGTTCACAATCAAGGATACTTCATAATAAGGACATGACTTATCAAGAAAGATTGTATTCATATTTGTTCCCAAGTTATTTATATGAGATATAAATAAGATGGAATGGTGAGTCTCATGCCATATGACAAACATGATAGGCACTTATAAATGATAAGTAGGCCGAACCAGTGACACTTATGACAAGCACATGGAGTTTACTCTTGTCAATATTTTATCATAAATTATATTAGTGCATATAATCTTTAGACTTGAGATAGCACAGTCATCTTGTATATAGCTAGTTTAAGTTTGATACTGCTTTCATACTTGTACTGTGTATGGGTATATGGGCATGTGTTGGCTTCTACTAGTTATATATGGAGGTAGGTGTTGATCAAGATGTAATATGTTCCTCTAAGTAATAGGGATAAAATCCTATGTTCATTTAATTGTTCTTGATGTTTCAAGTTCCTGGCCAGGACAGATAGATTTAATCAGAAAAGAGTTTCTGATAAGAAAATCTTTTTAATCAAGAACTAAAATTAAAAGAGAACATAATATTCATAGCAAATGGTGTTTGACATAAACCATGACTCCAGCTTGAATTGGGATTTTATAACAGAGAGATTCTAGTGCATGGTAACGTATGATTATAGGTTCATTTAAGGTAAACCTTATTACTAATTGGGTGGCCATGGCATGCTATGCTAGGCGTTAACCATGGTCTATGAGGTGCATAAAATGATTTAGAGAAATCATTTATGGTAAGAAAGAGTTCTGATGATATTAAGAGCTGATATCATATCTCATTGCCAATTAGTGATGAGCCTGGTAAGTCACACACATACACAAGTTATCACCTAATTAAATATGATTTAATTAATTAATTAAAGAGTTTAATTGATTAATTAAATAGGTTTGGTTTGCAATTAGATTGCAAAGTCCCTAGCATGACTTGAAACCAAATCTAGGTTATTAGATGTACAGTATAAGTTAAATTTATATTTAAAGTGTTTAAATATGAATTTAATTAATGAGAAATTAATTAATAAAGATTAATTAATTAATTTATATTTGATATAAATTGATTAGAAGAAGAGAAATAATTATTTTGGGTTGAGAACCCAAAATTAAGACACAGGGGCATTTTGGTCATTTTACAGGGTGACATGTGGCACCATGAGATGGTGACACATGGCACTACACATAAGCTTGCCAAATGTCTTTTAATCATGTAAAATGATTAAAATTAAGATTAAATATAGGTTTGACACTTGGCACAATGTGATTGGGTCAATTAAACCTAGAACCAATCAGAGGGTGACATGTGACAAGGGTTTAATGTGTTGACCTAGCTATATAAGTGTTGTTATGAAAAAAATAACACAACCAACAGCTCCTCATCCTTGGTGCCGCCACCCAAGAGTCTCCCTTCTCTTCTTCTTCATCTCTCATCTATTCCAAGAGATTAGCAAGCAATCTCTTGAATTAAAAATACTAGAAATCGTTTCTAGTATCCTGTTTACATCTTTAATATCTTAAAAGGCAGAACTTGATTTTCTAATTAATAGAAAAAGCTTTAGAAGCTGTTCAAGGGCTGCTATAGGTGTTCTTAGTGTGGACAAGCTAGAGGGACAACATCTGGTGTCCTGAAGATGCATCTCAAAGGCACAAATACACTGCATTGCGTCAAGAGGTTAGTGTGTTTGTTCTTGATTTAATCTAGGGTTCTAAAATTAATCTGATTAATTTTAAAATCTTAAATGACAAATACAGATCCAAAAACATATTAAAAGAGTTTTAATATGTTGTTTATCATTAAAATTAAATAGATAAAATTAAATCTTGCATGATGCATGTGACCCTAAGTGAAAATTTTTGAATTCAATGGTATAAACTTGTGTTTTTCATGCTTCTATTCTTTCACTTTATGCCACGTCTAGCCTAAGCCGGGCTCCTCACCCCCTTAAGCTTCGAGCATCCTCGGTCTCACACCGTACTGAGGGAGTGTCCGGCTCTGATACCAATTGTAACGGTTGTGCTCCAACCACTAGAGGAATTGTCCTCTTTGGCCATAAGCCTCACGGTTTTGTCCCATAGGTGGAATGGAGAACTTCCCAGGAGGTCACCTATCCTAGGATTTCTCTCAAGCGAGCATGCTTAACCCTGGAGTTCTTCCAACTCTCCAGGCCATTCCACCAAAAGGCACCTCTAGTGATTAGTTCCCCTATTTTATATATCATTACCTTGTCCTCCCATTCTGATGTGGGACGTGTTTCCTTGTCTTTCAAAGGAGCTTTATGCCACGTCCAGCCTAAGCCGGGCTCGACCTTAGGCAAATCTCACATTGACAAAGCACGGAGATGGTCTTGGGTTCAAAAAGTAATAATATATAAAATGGGGGAACAAAGCACTAGATGCGCCTTTTAGTGGAATAGCCTGGAGAGTTGGAAGAACTCCAGGGTTAAGCGTGCTCGCTTGAGAGAAATCCTAGGATGGGTGACCTCCTGAGAAGTTCTCCATTCCACCTATGGGATAAAACCGTGAGGCTTACGGCCAAAGCGAACAATTCCTCTAGTAGTTAGAGCCTAACCGTTACAAGTTGCTTTGGACTTTCATTGTATGGGCTTCAAAGTACGGTGCGGTCTAAGTTTCTACACAGCTATAATCACAGCAAAGGCTAACTTTTCTAGGTCAGGTAATCAATCTCCCTACCTTTCAAGACTTGGTTAGTGTAGTAGATGGGGAATTGCTCACCTTGCTCCTCCCTAACAAACATAGAACTTACTATTTCATTGGTAACATATAAGTATAGATATAGAGTCTCACCTACTTTTGGTATGTCTAGAAGAGGTGGTTGAGTCAAAAAGGACTTTAGTTCGTCAAAGGCTATTTAACAGTCCTTACCCCACTTAAATTGATTCTTTGCTTTTAGAGCTCTATAAAATGGAAGGCTCCTTCTACCCTAGCATGACATGAACCTATTAGCAATATGCCCTAGAGCATATTATGAAATTATATCTTATAAATATTTATTCTTTTCTTTTAAATTTAAATGGTTTAAATTTAATTGAAAAATGTCCTTTAACATCTTGTTAGATATTCCATTCTTAAGTTGTTAAGAGTATGAGTGACAGAATATTCTAGTACATGTGTTATAAAATTTTAGTTCATAGTTGAGGATACTATGTTGGACACATTTTCATCCAGTAAGACTGTCATCTCTATTTGTATCCATAGATTAGTATGAGGTACTAATAGAAGTGGAATGGCGAGTCTCATGCCATTTAACATTAAGATGTCAAGACAAATAGAATGGGCACTTATAGGATAAGTAGGTTGAACCATTGACATAAGTTAATATGTACATGGAGTTTACTCTTATCAATACATAATCATCTAGATCATAATAGTAAATACAATCCCTTAACCTAAGATAACATAATTATCTTGCATATAGGTGGTTTGAGCTTGATACTGCTTTCATACTTGTACTAGGTATAAGTATATGGGCATGTGTTAGCTCCAACTAGTTATATATGGAGATAGGTGTTAGTCAAGATGGGATCTGTTACCCTAAGTAAATAGGGATAAAATCCTATGCCTATTCAAATTATTCTTAGTAAGTCCAGTTCCTGGCCAGGATAGATAGACAGAAAAGAGTTTCTAACTGGAAAGTCTTATTAATCAAGAATTAGAATTAAAATGAAGACATATGATTCTAAGCATTAAAAGTTTGACATGAACCATGACTCTAGCTAGAATCAGAATTTTGTAATGGAGAGAATTTAGTGCATGGTATATATGATCAAGGTTCATGAATTGGGGAATAATTCATAACTAATTGGGTAGTCATGGTGCATTATGCTAAATGTTAACCATGATATAAGAGAACTAAAAAAGAAAAGGAAATTTCATTTTGAGTATAGAATAATTCCAATAATATTAAAGAGTTAATATTATTCTCATTACCAATTAGTAATGAACCTAGTAAGTCATACACAAAGAGTAATATGATTAAAGCAAAATTAATTTTATTAATTAATTGAATTAATATATTTAGTTTGCAATTGGATTACAAAGTCCCTAGCATAACTGTCACAAGGTATTTTGTGATCGCCTGGACGAAAGCTCTTCACTGAAGTGGGGAAAAGTGAGGAGTCGCCACTTTAATTTTGAGGGAAATTAAAAAAAAAAAACCATTTGTAAAAATAAACCACTTCGAAAACAAAGATTCTAGGTTCAGGGTCCGTATAAGGGAGAGGAAGGTGTTAGGCACCCCGCCTCGTCTCTCAACGAGGGCAAACAGATTTAATGTTATGCTCTTCATAAATTAAAAGATAATTAGAGGGTAGGGGTAGTGGTGATGTTAATCCTTTGTGCAAAATAAAGGAATGTTTGATGTTTCACTTATTTTGGGTTACCCAAGAACACGAGTTCGTGAGATGGCCCTTTAGTGAATAGATGTTTGAATAAAATTGTCTCGTGTGTTGGAGTTGTATTTAATTTGGATTTTTGTTAAGAGAGCTCGGGTGAGGAGTTTCCCTCCGATCTCTAAATATATTTTATTAAGAATTTTAGGCGGGGGATTTCAGATAAGAAGTCTCCTCCGATCTCCACATATTTTATTAAGATCTTGGCTGAGAAACGAGTAAGAACTCTCCCCGATCTCTTAGAGCATTCAGTTTGAAATTTTAATGAAGAATCTCGGATAAGAACTCTCCTCCAATCTCCGGGTTTTTGTTTGAGTGATGATCGAGTAAGAACTCTCCCTCGACCTCTTAAAGTGTTCAGTTTGAAATTTTTAATGAAGGAGCTCGGATAAGAACTCTCCTCGGATCTCCGGGTTTTTGTTTGAGTGAGGATTCGGTAAGAACTCTCCCCCGACCTCTTAAAGTTTTCATGATATAAGACCGAACTCTTTACCACTCTCCTATATGACTACTTTGTCCGAACTCTTTGGCTGGCTATATCCGATCTCTTTCGGTTACTAGTCTGGGGCCCAATCTTTTCTTGATTCTCGCTTTATTATGCTATTTCCTAGACTCGCTTGGTAGCCCGATCTCATAACTTTTCCTTTGATTCCCTATTCATTCTTTTATTATTTTTATTTATTCAAAAGAAACTTTCACATTAGGAGACTGCCACTAATATTTTATTAAATTACCTACAATTTACCCGCAACGGGAACACCTATATTCGAAGGAAATAAAAACTAAGAATGAATAAATAACATGAATTGATGAATAGAAAAAGTAAACCCAAGAGGATAACTATCGGCCTGAAGGATCTACGTGGGGATCTTTTAGTATAACTAAACTTAATGAAAATTTTGAGAATAAAAGCAGAGAAAGTAAAACGCGAGCGTTCAGCAAAGTGACAGTCTTCAACACTTACCTATGTGAGGTCGAGGCTATCAAATCGACTCCAGAGATCACAAACATTGTAGAGTTGAAAGCTGGTGGTATAGGGACCAATGCTTACTTCGAGATGGTGAGAACCAGGTTAAAATGCAGTTGTGCTGAAGCGACGAAAACCGGGTCAGAATGAGATCAAGCTGAGAGAATAATATGTTAATGTTGGGGTGATGAGGACGAGACTGAACGGAAATGGTATAGCAGAGTGATGAACGAACTGAAAATGAAGGATTTCAGGGTTCGAAAACTCTATCAATGGAGATACTCGAGAAAACTAGTTTCTGAAGTTTCTCAATTTTTATGCAAGCTTAGAATGGCAAAGTAGCAAGACTGAATTAAATTTCAGAGCCTTTCCACTATAATCACCACCACCTTTTTTGTCTCCTCCCCTCTACAGTATTGCATGCAGGTATTTATAGGGAACAGGTGTTCCTAATAAAGGGTTAGGATCTCTTTTGGGGAGATGGAAGGTTTGGATTTAAAAGGACATAATCCGATGCCTGAGAATTGAAGAGAATCAGAATGGATGGTTGAGATCCTATTCAGAATATCTGTCCTTTCTTTTTTTTAATCCAATGGCTCAGAAGCTTTCCTGTCCAGACAGATCCGAAGGTCGGGAATAAAAGGCACCTATCCTGTTGTCTACTTTTTAATCCAAGGGCTCCGGGTTTGTCCTTACAAGTAAGATCAACGATGGAGATTGAGATGTACAAGACTGCCATAACTATCTTAGCGTCTGTCAGCAATGTGGGCGATTCTGTAAATGAAGCGTGCTATGAAGATTTGATCACGCCTGCAATGCTTTAACTACCTCGGCCCTGATTATGAAGAAAGCTATTGGAAGTTTTTTTGTCCTCTTGTTGCTTTTCGATCTCTGTTCCTTTCGATCTCTCTGTTATGACTCTTTTCTAATCTCTCTCACATCGGGTCCCTCATCGCTTCCCGATTTGAGATCGCCCAAATGATGAAATTTGATCTTTGAAGTTTCTCCCAATGGTGTAATCCGATCTCTTGGGATCGCCCAAATGATGTAATCTGACCTTTTAGAAATGAAATGAAATTTTATTTGAAGGTCATTATTTAATTATTGCATTAGTTAATTTTCTGATCTCTGATGTGCATATCCGATCTGGTCCCTAACTAAATCATCCTTAGTCGATCTGTGGCTCTGAACATTTGCCCTAATCTGACAGCCTTAGCTAACCGATCTCATTTTATTTTATTCATTGTGTTTCTGGAACCTTCCCGCGACATGTCAGGAAAGCGGGCGGATTCCAATAACAGATGCGTTGCTTGGGACTCTGTGAGCATTGAATACTCAAACGGGTATAAATAGGGGGAGGGTCCATCAGTTGCTCCTCTATGTCACTTTCAGCACTCTACTAGCAACTTCAACTTTCTCTCGTTTCTTCAAGTTTTTCCGGCACTAATCACATTCCGGTAAGGGTTTTAATCCTTCTCTTAGTTAAACTTCTTTTATTTCTTTGAAAATGAGCAGTGCCAAGGGTCAGAGAGCGGCGAGCCCTCCTTCCGTCCATATCTTGTGGACGTCGGATGAAGTTGAGGTGGTCAAGCCTAGTGGTGACCTGAGCCTCCTACGACCTCTGCTTTAGCCCATGGTCAAGTGGCACAATCAAGACGGACACCTTCCTCTGGGAGAGAAAATCTTCCCGTGGATGAGTTGCTGTCAGTAATCCAAGAAACCGATCTGTAATTCATTAGTCAAGAGTACAGCCTTCGGACCGACTCGTACGAGCTTATCAGATGCCATGGCGATCTCCAAGCCGATCACTTCTTTGAAGAAAGCGATGCGATCATGGCGTATGAAGAGCAATTAAAAGCTGGGCTTTGATTTCCCCTTGACGACTTCTTTAAGGACGTTCTGAATTTTCACCACGTATGTATAGCCCAAGTACATCTGAACTCATGGCGAATTTTGTTGGCTTTTAGAGGCCTATGCCAGGCCAAGAAGCTCGAGCCTACAGTGAAGGTTTTTGCCGAGTTGCATAGGCTTACTCGTCGAAAGGATGACGAGTATTGGTTCTTCCAAGCCAAACCACACTGTGGGCTTTTTACCGATCTCCCCTCTTCACTGAAGAATTGGAAGAATCGCTTATTTATGTTGAGGAGCAAGATTCCGAACAGTTTTGAAGGTTTCCCACATAACTGGCAATATCTGAGCCCATCAATTCCAAAGAAGGTCACCCTGAGTAGGGACGAGGGTGCCATGGTAATGGAATTGAAGGATTAAGCGGCCACTCATAAGTATTCATGCTTATATGCTATTATGGCCGAACTAAGATGGTGGCTAATGCGGATGATCGCCAATGAAGACTATGAACTGCAGCTCTCTGACCTCGGACCCGGGACCGGTATAACCTAAATCTTTAGTCTCCTGATTTAGGTAATCTCACTAACTGTTTTTTTGTGTAGAAATGGCTGGAGGCGAAGGTGCAAAGGAGAGCCGCAAGAGGAAAAGAGAAGTCTCCCAGAAGGTATGAGAAATGAAGATCGCCGTGGCATCACAGACGCCAAGGTGGGATTTGGGAGATGTGCCGGGAGACTCATCCCTACCTTTGGGACAACTGGTCCCAAAAGTAGAGGTAGCTCCTTCTCCCCCTCGACAAGAAGAGCCACCACCTCCACCTGTTCCTTCAAGTGCGGAAGGGGGATTTTCCCAACCTACTGTGAGGACCCTTTCTCATGGTGCCCAAGTCCTCATTCATTCTCTGGAGAAGAACCGATCCATTCAGGAGAATCCGAGCTTGGCCAAAGTTCTGGGTGCTACCATATGCCTCTAGGAGGACCGGAACAGGCTGACCCCAGATAGCATTAATGACCTCCTGGCTCAAATGATGAGTTTGAGCGTAGAGAGCTTGGTGAATTAGCACATAATTAGGGAAAAGGCTCATCTTTTGAGGCAGGACATTCTGAAAGCAGTCCAGGACGCAGCTTCCGCCCGAGCCCAACTTTCATTCGCCCAGGACTATATTGCTGAAATCGAAGGTCGGATGAAATCCTATGAGGATAAGTTGGCCGAACGAGCTCGTGAACTTAGAGAAGCTTGAACGCTCCGAACTGCCGACGTCACTCACCTTACTAAGGAGCTCAAAGCGAAGGAAGAAGAGGCTGTGACGAAGGAAGTTGGTGCTTATGTGAATGCACACAGTGATCTTTTGGCCGAGCTTGAGAGGCGTTATCCTGGGAAAGACTTCTCCTGGATGGTGGATCTTGCTCCTCGAGACGAAGAGGGGAGCGAAGAGGAAATCGAGAGAGAGAAAGAGGATGAGCGAAATGACAATGTACCTGGAGAACAAGCTGGGGGAGACCCTCTAGCCGAATGACTTGTAAATTTTTATTTTGAAATGAAATGAAGTTCTCTCTTTTGTTCAATTTCTTGATGAGATCGGAAAGCGTCCCAATTGTATGAGTACTTGATTGTTTGAACTTATTAGAACATCAAACTTAAAAGCAATTATTAATTTAAGTATAAGAGGTCGGAAAAACATTGTAACCATGAGATCAGCCTAAGCCGATACCAAAAACCGGGTAGAACTTTAGATCATTAAAATTGGAAAGACTTGATTTGAATTCTTAAGATTGGAATCACCATTAAGTCGGACTGAAACCTCAACTTTATTTTAAGGAATGTCTGAGATATACAGGTGAGGAACCCGATCTTTAGCTAAACGACTTTCCACAATATTTGTAAAGGAGAGGTTGAAAATAAGACTGGATGGCATGGAGACTTGATATTAGTTTGATCTCCTTTGATGAGAGATCAGAAATGAGATTGGATGACATGGAGACTTGACATTGGTTTGATCTCCTTCGATGAGAGATCGGAAAGCAATCGACTAGATGCGGGATCGGTTTGTTTCCTAATTGAGTCACTTGCAACCGAAGAATGTCGACTGGGGGTCGATTTTCAAAGTCCATTGACTTCGGTGATCGGCCAAAATGTGGTGTCGACAGCTGCCCCTCTTTATATAATTTCTATTGAAGGGAATAAAATTTTCTGTATAGGAATTATGTAAAGATTCAAACCCATATTTTGGGCGATTGGGGGTATAAAAAATTGAGAATCTAAATTTGGCTTAGAAGTTAAAATTGGAAACTAAAATCAACTTAGATAAAGGAACCAGAGGTTGATGACAAGAATTTAAATGCAAGAAATAAAAATCAACTTGGGAATTTAAATGCATGAAATTAAAATCAACTTGGATCAAGGAACCAGAGGTTGATGACAGGAAATTAAATGCAAGAAATTAAAATCAACTTGGATCAAGGAACCAGAGGTTGACGACAGAAATTTAAATGCGAGAAATAAAAATCAACTTGGATCAAGGAACCAGAGGTTGACGATAGGAATTTAAATGCGAGAAATTAAAATCAACTTAGATCAAGGAACCAGAGGTTGACGACAGGAATTTAAATGCTAAAAATTAAAATCAACTTGGATCAAGGAACCAGAGGTTGATAGCAAGAAATTTAAATGCTAAAAATTAAAATCAACTTGGATCAAGGAACCAGAGGCTGACGACAGGAATTTAAATGCTGAAAATTAAAATCAACTTGGATCAAGGAACCAGAGGTTGATGACAGGAAATTTAAAATGCTGGAAATTAAAATCAACTTAGATTAAGGAACCAGAGGTTGATAACAGGAAATTAAATGCTGAAAATTAAAATCAACTTGGATCAAGGAACCAGAGGTTAATGACAGGAAATTTAAAATGCTGGAAATTAAAATCAACTTGGATCAAGGAACCAGAGGTTGATAAGAGGAAATTAAATGCTGAAAATTAAAATCAACTTGGATCAAGGAATCAAAGGTTAATAACAGAAATTTTAAATGCTGAAAATTAAAATCAACTTGGATCAAGGAATCAGAGGTTGATAGCAAGAAATTTAAATGCTAAAAATTAAAATCAACTTGGACCAAGGAACCAGAGGTTGATAACAGGAAATTTAAAATGCAAAAAATTAAAATGCTGACAAAGCAAGCCTAACCTGACACGAGAAGTTCTTCCGCGACAAAGTGTACTTAACAGGATCCCGAAGATAAACGATTAATGGAGGACAAGTCTCAAGACTTGACCTACGACTTCCCCTTCTTACTCACTTCCCAGGATGCCCTTTCTGTTCTCGACTTTCTTCTTATTTTGCGAAAAGCGCCCTTGTGGGTTTTCACTTTCCCCTCTGCATATTTGACTAGAAGTGCCCTTCCTATTTTTTTTTTTTTTGGTCATTTCCTGCAAATCTCATAGTAAAGTATATGAGGTTATCAATATCCAAATCCTAATTTTATGATAAAATTTTAACAGATTAATAGCACATAAAATAAAGATGTAGAAGAAAGATAACATTAAAGTGTGGATATACAAGAAAGATAAATTAGAGCGTAAGTATAAATCAGGGTGTAAGAAGATAAATTAAAGTGAAAGAATGATTTTATTATGGCTTGAGAGAAAAAGGTACAGTCTCAAAGAAGAAGGTTACAAGAATGGATCTCATAGATTCCTTGTAGTTAATTTGAAGTGCCTTAACTGCCATTATTTCAAGTATTCTGTTGACGAACATTCGTGCCGTGGTGGCTTTTTTCCTTTCCTAGTCCCATATTCCCTTCCTTATTTCTCCATTTTCTGATTCTAAGGGTGCCCTTTCAGGTTTTCACCCCTAGATTTTTTTTTTAGCTCACTTTTTCAGGGTGCCTTTTCGGGTTTTCACCCTTTACTCATTTTACAGAAAGCGCCCTTGCGGGTTTTCGCCCTCTTTCGCACATTTTGCTAAGAGTGCCCTTTTAGGTTTTCACCTCTTCCCCCCCCCCCCCCCCTCTTTTTTTTTTTAGGCATAATAACTTTTGACAGTGTCGGCATTCACGGGTCTCACGAATTCTTCGCCGTCCATGTGGGTCAAGATCAGGGCACCAGAAAACATCTTTTTAACCACATAGGGTCCCTCATAAGTTGGTGACCATTTGCCCCGAACATCGTTTTGATTTGGAAGCACTTTTTTCAGGACCAGATCTCTTGGTTGGAATTCGCATGGGCAAACGCCTTTGTTAAATGCCCTAGCCATTCTTCTCTAGTATAATTGCCCATGACACGCTGCTGCTAGCCTCTTCTCGTCCAACAAATTCAATTGGTCTAACCTCGATTGGATCCATTCTGACTCATCAATTCCTGATTCTTTCAGAATCCTCAGGGAAGGAATTTCTACTTCAATGGGGGAAACAGCTTCCATCCCGTAAACTAATGAGTATGGAGTTGGCCCAGTTGATATTCTTACGGAGGTCCGGTATGCATGAAGAGCATAGGGAAGCATATCATGCCAATCTCTATAGGTGACGGTCATTTTCCGGATTATCCTCTTAAGATTTTTATTAGTAGCTTCCACCGCTCCATTCATCTGGGGATGGTATGGTGAAGAATTGAGATGTCAGATCTTGTATTGGTCACATAAACTTTAGACCTTCGGACCATTCAAGTTCTTGGCGTTGTCAGTGATGATTTCACTGCGGAGGCTGTGTCTGTGACACCCCTTACCCGACTACAGTGTAGCCGAGCAAGTTATGCCACTCAGTGTGCCGGAGCACTCTATTTTATCTTAATTTATTTTTATTGTAGTTTTGAATATAACTTGTGAAATATAATTCATTTATTGAAATTGTAATTTATTTGAGGTTCCGAAAATTTTATAGAAAATCCGGCAGAGTACCGGCTAAAAATAGAGAAAACAGTTCTTCGGAACCTGTGAAAAATACTTCCTATGATCATATTCAATCATCTCATCACTCTCAAACTTCAATATCAAAATCTCAATATTTTTCACCATTCATTTCTCAATCATTCATCTCATGTGATAATCATGTACAAGTCACAGTTATGTATTCACTTTTCCTTTCACAAACACAATTTTCTAAACAATTCCTCTTTATTTGTCATTCAATCATTTCACATTATCATTAGACTCAAATCATAAATAAATTCTCACATGTGATTCATAATCACAAATTACAAGTACTTACATTAATACAACATTATATTACATTTGTTCAAATACATATGATAAAATAAGAGTTTAATTACAAAATTTACAAAAATCTCAAAATACAAAATGGGACCTAGTGTCCTACCAATGCACTGTGGATGGTGAGGTGACACGGACACTATGCAGAACTGTGAACTGCCTTACCGAATCTGTGGTCTACTGGGCCCTCTGTCCAAATCTTCAGTACCTACGCGTTGCAAAAGCGACGCACTAAGCATAAAGCTTAGTGGTGCCAATAATAAAATAGAAAGAAATAATATGCAAATAAAAATCATAATTTCTTAGCCATTGTGTTCATAAGAACTGAATAATTACCAACTTAATGTTTAGTCGAGGGCTAATTACGTTTTATGATATTAACTTCTTCATACATTTTGTTTATTTATTTTCTTCATGATCTTGAGTTTCTTTGTATTCTATCGTAATCATTTCTGAAATTTAATTTTCGTATTTTCTTTAACAATCAGTTCAATTACAGTTATACTTTTCCATGCCCAAGTTGTTAGTAGTATGCCCTAGAGCATATTATTTAGTATGCATCTTGTACATAATTTTATTAATAAAAGGCATTTCCACTTTTCCGTTTACATAATATATTTATATGTAATAGAAAAGGTCCATTGATATTTTGTTAGAAATATTATTCTTAAGTTGTTAAGAATATGAGTGACAATATTTCTAGCACAAAGTATCATAAATAGGTTCACAATCGAGGATACTTCATAATAAGGACATGACTTATCCAGAAAGATTGTATTCATGTTTGTTCCCAAGTTATTTATATGAGATATAAATAAGATGGAATGGTGAGTCTCATGCCATATAACAAACATGATAGGCACTTATAAATGATAAGTAGGCCAAACCAGTGACACTTATGACAAGCACATGTAGTTTACTCTTGTCAATGTTTTGTCATAAATCATATCAGTGCATATAATCTTTAGACCTGAGATAGCACAGTTATCTTGTATATAGGTAGTTTGAGTTTGATACTGCTTTCATACTTGTACTGTATAGGTATATGGGCATGTGTTGGCTCCTACTAGTTATATATGGAGGTAGGTGTTGATCAAGATGGAATCTGTTCCTCTAAGTAAATAGAGATAAAATCATATGTTCATTTAATTGTTCTTGATGTTACAAGTTCTGGCCAGACAGATAGATTTATTGTAAAAGAGTTTACGATGAGAAAAATCTTTTAATCAAGAATCGTAATTAAAAGAGAACATAATATTCATAGCAAATGGAGTTTGACATAAACCATGACTCGGCTTGAGTTGGGATTTTGTAATGAGAGATTCTAGTTCATGGTAACATATGATTACGGTTCATTTAAGGTAAATCTTATTACTAATTGGGTGGCCATGGCCTGCTATGCTAGGTGTTAACCATGGTTTATGAGGTTCATAAAATGATTTAGAGAAATCATTTATGGTAAGACAGAGTGCTGATGATATTAAGAGTTGATATCATGTCTCATTGCCAATTAGTGATGAGCCTAGTAAGTCACACACATACACAAGTTATCACCTATTTAAATATGATTTAATTAATTAATTAAAGAGTTTAATTGATTAATTAAATAGGTTTGGTTTGCAATTAGATTGCAAAGTCCCTAGCATGACTTGAAACCAAATCTAGATTATTGGATGTATAATATAAGTTAAATTTATATTTAAAGTGTTTAAATATGAATTTAATTAATGAGAAATTAATTAATAGAGATTAATTAATTAATTTATATTTGATATAAATTAATTAGAAGAAGAAAAATAATTATTTTGGGTTGAGAACTCAAAATTAAGACACAGGGGCATTTTGGTCATTTCACAGTGTGACATGTGGCACCATGAGATGGTGACACATGGCATAACACATAAGCTTGCCAAATGTTTTTTAATCATGTAAGATGATTAAAATCAAGATTAAATATAGGTTTGACACTTGGCACAATGTGATTGGGTCACTTAAACCTAGAGCTAATCAAAAGGTGACATGTGGCTAGGGTTTAATGTGTTAACCTAGCTATTTAAGTGTGGTTATGAAAGGAAAACATAACCAGCAGCCTCTCCTCTCAATTGTCACGCCACTTTGAGCCTCTCCAGCTATTTCTCTTCATCTCTCATCAATTCAAAGAGATTAGCCATCAATCTCTTGAATTAAGAACACTAGAAATTGTTTCTAGTGTCCTGTTTACATCTCTAATCTCTTAAAAGGCAGAACTTGAATTTCTAATTAATAGAAAAAGCGTTAGAGGCTGTTCAAGGGCTGCCATAGGTGTTCTTTGTGTGGACAAGCTAGAGGGACAACATCTGGTGTCCTGAAGACGAATCTCAAAGGCGCAGACACGCTGCAGCACATCAAGAGGTTAGTGTAATCGTTCTTGATTTAATCTAGGGTTCTAAAATTAATCTGATTAATTTTAAAATCTTAAATGGCAAATACAGATCCAAAAACATATTAAAAGAGTTTTAATATGTTGTTTATCATTGAAATCAAATAGATAAAAATAAATCTTGCATGATGCATGTGACCCTAGGTGAAAATTTTTGAATTCAATGGTATAAACTTGTGTTTTTCACGCTTCCGTTCCTTCACAAGTAACCTATACTGGACGACTGGACTGGATAACGGGTCGTTGGCACTGGACACCGCGGTGCCTCTGGCCGTCATACCATGGGACGCAGAACGTCAACCACGTATGCAGTCAGTATGGCTAAAAAGCCATGATATCACATAATCGGCATAAAAAGCCATGAATACGGGCATAAAAGCCATGAATACGGGCATAAAGCCATGAATACAGGCATAAAGCCTTTCGCAGTACTGCTAAAACAATACCCTATTGGCATGCCAAACTATCCAAACCAATCTTGTTAGGTATACTAGGGCATTTAATACTTTAAAATGTTAATATATTGTGCTTTATGACTTCATTATTTCATGATAAATTTCAATCATAATTCATACATTCATTTGATCATTTATATGATCACAATTCACATCTATTATTCTTTTATACCATTGTACTCAAAATACTTCTCCTCTTTACAATAATGAGAACTAATGTCTCATTCATATATTAATATGGTTTATTTATCCATTCATTATGTTATTCATATTGATCACAATTCTAAACAATGGTTCACATGTACCATTGTATTCAAAACATTTTTCCTTTCTCATTTATACATTCAAGAATCTACTTATGTAATTACAAATTTTATATTTCAAGTTGAGTTACTAATATTTTATGAATTCCATTTGTGATGGGCATATATGCCCTAACTATCTATTCACATCAATTAGGTGACTTATTTTTCGTGTTTCAAGTAATCTATGAATATTTCATGGATTTCAAATTTATGGCCTAAATTTCTTTTTAACAATTTTGACTAGGATGCATAGTCCATATTTGTCATACAATTCTAAGCATTTAAGCTTAGAATTGGTTCTAGGTCTTCATCTTAATTCACTAATCATTTTGATTACTATTCACCATACTAGTCAACCAAAATGTTGACCTTTTTATACTTAATGGATATATTAATTCTAATTACACCAAGATCCCACATTTTGAGTTTTACATTTACTAGTATTAATTGCCAATTGCAATTTAAAGTCCTCTAGATGCATTTCTAATTTCAAATTTTGAATTTCAAGTTTTGGTGTCACTATTCACCTCATTGGTCAACAAAAATGTTGACTTTTGCATAGACAATAGGTACATTGGTTTTAACACTCCCGATGTACCACATTTTGCATTTAAAACTTGTTGGAATCAATTACCAAATCCATTTCCAAGCTTATTTCAAATTTTCATGTCACTATTCACTTCATTAGTCAACTAAAATGTTGACTTTTGCATAGAAAATATGTACATTGACTTTGGCACTTCCAACATACTACATTTTTCATTTAAAACTTGTTGGTTTTGGTCACTTTCTCAAAGCTTAGGTCATTTTGGCAAAATTGCCAATTTTCGGTTTTGGTGCTCCGAAGTTGCACTGTTTCATTGGTCGATTTACTGTTGGAATTTGACAAAACTTCCTTCATAGAAAATGTTCCTTATTTTGTCTAGTTGAATTTCTTTTTTTGAATCACTCCATTTGGAGTTTTGTAGCTCAAGTTATGGCCAAAATAAGTTTACTGTTCACGTGTACTGTTCCTGCTGAAATTTTGGGTTTTGGCAGATTTTGGTCCAACTTTGGTCAGTAATTTGATCAAGTTAAGTTCCTAATTTGGTCTAACTTTCTTCATATGAAATGTTCTACTATGCCTTAGGTTTCCATCGGTTCAAGAATCACCTAAATCCGAGTTTTCTAGAGAGAGTTATAGTCCTCCAAACATTGCTGCTCAAATGAAAATTCTGGAAATCTCAGTACAGTAAACTTCACTTTGCTCAATGATTTGATTAGGTTCTGGTCATAATTTGGGGTAGGTTTCTTCATGAAAGTTGTTTTTCTATGTCTTAACTTGTTGCTGTAAAAATTTCAGATCAATTGACCATTTCTACAGTGAATTATGGCCAAATGAACAGTTACTGTTCACTTGGTCATTCTGCAGGGGCTGTTTGCAGGGTATCCGGATTGGGGCCAACTTTTGGTCCTCTTGATTTGGTCTTTTGGGCATGGTTTCTTCAGCAAAAATGTGCCATTATAAGCCTAGTTTCATTTCCAATTGGCCAAACACCAATTGGACCTACACAGCCAAGGTTATGGCTGTTCAAGTGGGCTGGAATCACAGCCTCCCTACTGGTTACCCTAGGCAGGGTACCAATTCAGTTTGCATCACTCTAAATCTCTTCAAATTACGGTGAACTTACCTCAAATGGTCACTAATTGACCCTTATAATGTTCACTTACCACTTCATAAGCCAAAACCAAATTTCACTCTCCAAAACCCTAGTTCAAATTCATGATTTTCACAATTTCTTTAGTTAACTCTTTCATTCTTTGTATATATATATGTATATACTTTAAACATAATCTCCAATTCACTCTAAGTCCATTAATACAATCAAACTCATTCCTTCCTAGGGCTGCCAAAAATTCAAGGGATGCATACACTTAACTTTTATTCATTTAATTTACAATTTCTCACTTATTTCAAGCTTCTAACATGGAATCAAAGAAGTATATATATAAGTAGGCACTTACCTCACTTTAACCTCTTGTAGGGCAGATTTCTACAAGCTAAAACTTCACTTTCCTTCACTTTCTAGGCTGCCAAACACTTCCCAAGAGGTAGAGACAAGCTTTTAGTGAAGGGACTTAGGGTTTTATAGTGCAAATTCATGGGAAAATGGAAGTAATTAAAGAAAACTTCCATGGAGGGTTATGGAGGAGAGGATCACGTTTTGAAGAAGAAGATGGCTGCTTGTTTTTGGTCTTCCTTAGTCTTTATTTATCTCTTTTATTAATTAGTCAAATGGTTACTTAATTGTGATTGGTTATGGCTTTTAAATGACATCATCAAGATGTCATAAATTGCTTTTTATTTCATTTTCCTTTTCTTTTATCCACTACTCATTTCCAATTTCATTTTTAGTAATATTTATTCATATTTTATGTCATATTAATTATTTACTTAACTGGACAAGTCGGCCAAAAATCACCTCTGAAGGCGAAATGACCAAAATGCCCTCCGTTTGGCTTAACGGGTCAAAATTATCTGTATCGATTGAAAAATTTTTCTAAATATTTTCTTGGCATTCTAATGCCATAGGAACCTCAATGACCCTTCTCTGGAGTCCCAAAAATTATTTTATGAATTTTTTCCCGGGTCTAGGGCTCCTCGTTGCGAGAACCGCAACTTCCCTCTAAGTTAACCCTCGCTAGGGCACCGGCTCGTTTAACTTGGTTGTATTTTATTTCTAAAATTTTTTACTAAATTTTTCTTATCAATATTTGAGTTATTTATGGTTCCTCACTTTGATTTAAATATTTTTCCGGACGTTCTAGCTGTCCGGACCGACACCGGTCACCGGAACAGTAGAATGTACGGAGTTGCTACGGGGAGGGTGTTACAGTGTCGACAGATGACATTATTTCGGAGAAATTTGAGGAATGTGTTATGCGTGATGTGGGCATATGATGTCGCTTCGACCCACTTAGAAAAATAGTCAATAGCTACCAAGATGAACCTATGCCTATTGGATGCCTTGGGATTAATGGGACCAATTACGTTGATGCCCCACATTGCAAAAGGCCAAGGTGAGACGAGATTGAACAATTGGTGAGGCGGAACATTTATCGGATCCTCATAGATTTGACATTTATGACACTTTCGAAAGTACTCGATTCAATCTTTCTCCATAGTAGTCCAGAAGTATCCCCGTCTCATGATTTGCTTGGCCATCATATGTCCATTAGCATGGGTTGCACAATTCCCCTCATGAGTCTCGAAGAGGATCTTCCTTGCTTCTTTTGCATCTACACATCTCAACAATTCACCATTGGAGCTCCTTTTGTACAGAATTTTACCACTGGGGAAGTATCCCAAAGCTAATCTCCTGATCATTCTCCTTTCGTTTCTGCTTGCCCCCTGAGGGTATTCTCTAGTTTTGACGTAGACCTAGATTTCATGGTACCAGGGTTTGCCATCAATTTTTCCTCGGTCATGAAACAATAAGCTGGCTCACCCCTTGCTTTTATCCGCAATACCTGAGTCTTCTGCCCTTCTTCCATTTGAGCCAGGACAGCCAGGGTGGCTAAGGCATCCGCGAATTGATTCTTGTCCCGACTGAGGTGAGTGAATGAAATTTCTTCGAATCTTTTGATTAATTCTAGTAGGTACTTTTGATAGGGGATCAGCTTCGGATCCTTGGTTTGCCATTCTCCCTTGACTTGATAAATGATCAAGGCCGAATCTCCATACACCTCTAACTTCCTAACTTTCATTTTGATGGCAGCCTGTAAACCCATCACATAGGCTTTGTATTCCACGACATTATTGGTGCAGTCGAATTTAACTTGATAGCTATCGAGAAGTATTTTCTGTTAGGGGATACCAACACAACTTCGATCCCCTTACCAGACAAATTGACAGCTTTGTCAAAATATATTTTGCATACATCAGCTGGTTCTTTTTCCTCACCGTCGACTTCATTAACATGCTCATTAGGGAATTCGAAATCCAAGGCTTCATAATCTTGGGTAGGGTTTTCTACTAGGAGATAAGCGATTACGCTACCTTTTACTGCTTTCTGGGTCATATAGACAATGTCATATTGAGAGAGTATGACCTGCCATTTGGCTATCTTCCCTGGCACAAATGGGCTTTCAAATACATACTTGATGGGATCCATCCGGGAGATGAGCCATGTCTTGTGATTCAACATGTAGTGTTTAAGCCGATTCGCCGTCCAGGCCAACGCGCAACAAGTTTTCTCTAGGAAGAGTACATTGACTCGCAATCATTGAATTTCTTGCTCAGGTAATAAATGGCCCTCTTTTTTCGGCCTGTGTCATCATGCTGCCCCAAAACACATTCCATTGAACTCTGTTGGACTGCCATGTATAGAATTAGCGGCCTTCCTGCCACTGAAGGAACCAATATCTGTGGGTTTGACAGGTACTGATTAATTTTCTCGAAAGCCTCTTGACAAACTGAATCCCATTGAGTGGCGTTGTTCTTTCTAAGTAGTCTAAAGATAGGCTCAGCTTTAGCAGTGAGGTTGGAAATAAATCTTGAGATGTAGTTCAGCTTCCCCAGGAAGCTGTGCACCTCCTTTTCTGTCTTTAGGGATGGCATTTCTTGAATGGAAAGCCTCTTGACAAACTGAATCCCATTGAGTGGCGTTGTTCTTTCTAAGTAGTCTAAAGATACGCTCAGCTTTAGCAGTGAGGTTGGAAATAAATCTTGAGATGTAGTTCAGCTTCCCCAGGAAGCTGCGCACCTCCTTTTTTGTCTTTAGGGATGGCATTTCTTGAATGGCTCGAACTTTGTCTGGGTCTACTTCTATTCCCTTCTCACTTACTATGAACCCCAATAGTTTTCCAGATCTAGCCCCAAACACACACTTGGCTGGGTTCAATTTCAACTGATACTTCCTGAGTCTTTCGAATACTTTCCTCAGCACTTATGCATAACTTTCTCCCTCTCTGGATTTGATGATCATATCATCCACATACACCTTTACTTCTTTGTGCATCATATCGTGGAATAATGTGACCATAGCATGTTGGTAGGTAGCTCCAGCATTCTTTAACCCGAATGGCATGACCCGATAACAGAGCAACCCCTACTGAGTGATAAAAGCAGTCTTATCCTTGTCTTTTTCATCCATGGGGATCTGGTTGTACCCGGATGCCTCGTCAATGCACGAACATCTACCCAATCCTGCAGCTTTATTGACTAGCACGTCTCTATGTGGGAGAGGGAAATCATCCTTTAAGCTTGCTTTATTGAGATCCTTGTAGTTAACACATACCCTGACTCTCCTGTCCTTCTTCATTACCGAAACAACATTAGCTATCCACTGAGGGTACTTGACTACTTCTAAAAATCCAGCATCGTATTGCTTCTTGACTTCATCCCTAACTTTAAGCAAAGTATCGAGATTCATTCTGCTTAACTTCTGTTTTACTGGAATTGTCCCAGGAATTAGGGGAATCTTGTGCGTCACTATCTGAGGGTCTAATCCGGTCATATCATCGTAGCTCCATGAAAATACATCTAAGAATTCTTTGAGCAATCTGACCATATCTTCTAATTCTCCACTCCCCACAATCTTAAGTTCCCTCTTTATTTCTTCAGTCCCTAAGTTTATGGTGTGAGTTTCGTCCTTATAAGGCACTAGGGAAGGTTCGTCTCTTTCACCCCTTTCTTCTGCAAGTTCTTCTTCATAATCACTTGAAGTAATGGTAGTTATGGGAGTTTCAAAATTAACAAGAGGAATTTCTGAGTCTATTAAATTATTAAGCATTAATCGATGAATGGTCCTGAAGAAACGAAAGTGGAATATATTATAAGAATGGATTTCAAGAGAAAAAGGAAAAGAGAATTGGATGTAAAATGCGCTATTAATTCATTAACATTTGAATCATAAGAAAAGGGTCTATTTACAACATTACACTTGTCACCATGGACAAAATGATCAAGGGTCTATTTATGCAGGTTCAATGTCCATCACTTGGAATGTGACATTGAAAGCGCATGCCCCGATTTGAAGTGGCAAGTCGATGTCTCCCAGTACCTCCCTCCTCGTTTCGTCAAAGGCTCTTACCACCATGGCACTTTGGCGTATGTTTGATCTGTTGACAGGTAGCCTTGCCAAGGTGGCATTGGGCAAGACATTAAGGGCAGATCCGTTATCGATTAGAACCTTGGCAACTATGCACCCCTTGCATTTGACTGTCACGTGTAAAGCCTTGTTGTGCTTCAAGCCAGCTGGGTCTTTCTCTTTGTCTGAGAAAGTGACGAAACTGGATGTCTGAATTTGTCCCACTAATTTCTCGAATTGCCTTGGTGTGATATCAGGGTTTACAAAGGCCTAATCCTCTTAGCGATGCACTTCCAAGCTCAAGATCAATGACAACAACGAAATTCGAGCGGGCGTCTTTCTCAATTGCTCGACAACATATTTGTTAGTAGTATGCCCTAGAGCATATCATTTAGTATGTATCTTGTACATATTTTTATTAATAAAAGGCTTTTCCACTTTTCCGTTTACAAAATATATTTATGAGTAATAGAAAAGGTCCATTGATATTTTGTTAGAAATATTATTCTTAAGTTGTTAAGAATATGAGTGACATAATTTCTAGCACAAAGTATCATAAATAGGTTCACAATCGAGGATACTTTATAATAAGAACATGACTTGTCCAGAAAGATTGTATTCATGTTTGTTCCCAAGTTGTTTATATGACATATAAAGAAGATGGAATGGTGAGTCTCATGCCATATGACAAACATGATAAGTACTTATAAATGATAAGTAGGCCGAACTAGTGACACTTACGATAAGCACATGGAGTTTACTCTTGTCAATGTTTTGTCATAAATCATATCAATGCATATAGTCTTTAGACCTGAGATAGCACAGTTATCTTGTATATAGGTAGTTTGAGTTTGATACTGCTTTCATACTTGTACTGTGTATGGGTATATGGGCATGTGTTGGCTCCTACTAGTTATATATGGAGGTACGTGTTGATCAAGATGGAATCTGTTCCTCTAAGTAAATAGAGATAAAATCTTATGTTCATTTAATTGTTCTTGATGTTCCAAGTTCCTGGCCAGGACATATAGATTTATTAAGAAAAGAGTTTCTGATGAGAAAATCTTTTTAACCAAGAACTAGAATTAAAAGAGAACATAATATTCATAGCAAATGGAGTTTGACATAAACCATGACTCCAGCTTGAGTTGGGATTTTGTAACAGAGAGATTCTAGTGCATGGTAACATATGATTATAGGTTCATTTAAGGTAAACCGTATTACTAATTGGGTGTCCATGGCATGCTATGCTAGGTATTAACAATGGTCTATAAGGTGCATAAAATGATTTAGAGATATCATTTATGGTAAGAAAGAGTTCTAATGGTATTAAGAGTTGATATCATATCTCATTGCCAATTAGTGATGAGCCTAGTAAGTCACACACATACACAAGTTATCACCTAATTAAATATGATTTAATTAATTAATTAAAGAGTTTAATTGATTAATTAAATAGGTTTGATTTGAAATTAGATTGCAAAGTCCCTAACATGACTTGAAACCAAATCTAGATTATTGGATGTATAGTATAAGTTAAATTTATATTTAAAGTGTTTAAATATAAATTTAATTAATGAGAAATTAATTAATTAATTTATATTTGATATAAATTAATTAGAAGAAGAGAAATAATTATTTTGGGTTAAAAACTCAAAATTAAGACACAGGGGCATTTTGGTCATTTTGCAGTGTGACACATGGCACCATGAGATGGTGACACATGGCATTACACATAAGCTTTCCAAATGTTTTTAATCTTGTAAGATGATTAAAATTAAGATTAAATATAGGTTTGACACTTGGCACAATGTGATTGGGTCACTTAAACCTAGAGTTAATCAAAGGGTGACATATGGAAAGGGTTTAATGTGTTAACCTAGCTATATAAGTGTAGTTATGAAAAAAAAAAAAAAAAAAAAACACAAGTAGCAGCCACTCCTTTGTGCCGCCACCACGGTGTGCAATTCTCTCCTCTTCTTCTTCTTCTTTCATCAATCCAAGAGATTAGAAAAACAATCTCTTGAATTAAGAACATTAGAAATTGTTTCTTGTATCCTGTTTACATCTCTAATCTTTTAAAAGGCAGAACTTGATTTTCTAATTAATAGAAAAAGCTTTAGAAGCTGTTCAAGGGCTGCCATAGGTGTTCTTGGTGTGGACAAGCTAGAGGGACAACATTTGGTGTCCTGAAGACGAATCTCAAAGGCGCAAATACACTGCAGTGCATCAAGAGGTTAGTGTGTTTGTTCTTGATTTAATCTAAGATTCTAAAATTAATCTGATTAATTTTAAAATCTTAAATGGAAAATACATATCCAAAAGCATATTAAAAGAGTTTTAATATGTTGTTTATCATTGAAATTAAATAGATAAAAATAAATCTTGAATGATGCATGTGACCCTAGGTGAAAATTTTAAAATTCAATGGTATAAACTTCTATTTTTCACGCTTCCGTTCCTTCAATTGATATCAGAGCCACTATATTTGCCATTTAGATTATTAATTATATGATTTAATTGTGTGTTTTGATCATGAGATGATTTATCTATTATTGGTTGCAATCGAGGTGTGGCGGCATGCTTGAAAAACACCATCAATGGTGCGCATGGTTTGGGTTCCATGGGTGGTTCAAGGTTTGGCTTTTAATTCTACAATTATTGTATGATCTAAGGCCTATTCTTTGACTAATTAAAGTATTTAATTAGTAGTTTTAATCACACAATTTAATTATGATTCAAATTAGAATTTTAAAAATTGTTTGAATGAGATTCAAATCTGAATTTTAAAAGTTATTTGAATGTGATTCAAATATGAATTTTTAAAGTTGTTTGAATCATATTCAAATCTGAATTTTTAAAGTTGTTTGAATAATATTCAGATCTGATTTTTTAAAAAATATTTGAATGTGATTCAAATCTGATTTTTTAAAAAATGTTTGAATGTGATTCAAATATGAATTTATAAGATTGTTTGAATGTGATTCAAATATGAATTTTTAAATTTATTTGAATCATATTCAAATCTGGATTTTTAAGTTGAATATGAGATATTCAATTTAATTTAAGTATGGATGTTTTATTTAATTGTTAAATAGTGATATGCATGATGGATGATCATGGACTATAAAAGACCAATGTGATTGGATTTATTTCTTTAATGTTTTCTTTGGGTTTGTAAATTAATTAATTTATTTTAATTTATTTTGGGCATGTATTATTAAGTTTGTAATAATTTTTGGGTTGTAATTTCATTTATTTAATTTCTTGTAAATTCACCTTGGTATGCCAAGGATTACTATGTAATATTGGATTGCAAGAAGTTTAAGGAGGTCAAGAGCATTGGTGGGACCAGTGGGAGGAATTTAAGATCAAGTGTCGATTATGTACTCCTTTAGCAACTCTTATAAAATGAATGAATGAAATGCACCTAGGAATGCCCTGATTCAATTCTTGGTGGCTCAAAATTGAATCCCTTAGAAAGTCCATGATCATACCATATTTACTGCTTATCCATGAATGCATGAGATGTATGGGAATGTATGCAATTATATGATATATGTATGCTAAATGGATAATGTGCAAAGTGAGACCTTAATAGTAATTAGGATGACTATAAAATCTTCCAAACAAATGGTTAAGTTGGAAATTCTATAATTAAAGTAATTATAACATGGGCCCTCCATTGAGGCAATTATTTTAAGAAATTTTAAATACTTGCATGAGATGTAATTAATTTAAGAGATTTTCTTAAGAATAATTGTTAAGCATAAGATGTTGTAAATATGTAAATAGTTTGGTGGCCAATATTGGATGTACCTGAGGACATTAAAATTATTTGCATAATTACTGGCTCAATGGAATCAACTTAACTAATGCAAGATAAGTCAATAATGGATGTACCTGAGATTTTGAGTATTAGGGGCTAGGTAAAGGATTGAACCTCACATGACATGTGATGGGCAAGGAGTTGCTCACTTATAGTTTATTGTAATTCCAATAATGGATGTACCTGAGGATGATCAATAGAATTATAAGGATTCAATCACCCACTAGAAATCCATCCAACTAGGATTTCCGTTTTCTACTTTGGAAGTGTAGGATTCGCTAAGTTAGTGGGAGAACCAATTTGATTAAAAGACCATAATCATTTTGGTTAATTACATGATACATTTACTAATTAATCTGGTTATTTCTACAGTTAATTTTCTGATAAAAATGAGCGCAGAACAACCACCACCATCCAATATCCTTGCAAGCATACTTGATCGCAATAGGTTGACAGGACCTAATCTCTCTGATTGGCTAAGAAATTTGAAACTTGTTCTGAACCTTGAACATATAGGATATGTTCTAAACTCAAATGTTCCTGGTCCCTTACCTCCAGAGGCCACTCAAGAGGAACATGAAACTTTGGACAAGTTGAAGGAGCATGATATGAGAGCTAAGTGTTACATGCTTGCTTCCATGAGTAATGAGTTACAGAAGCAGCATGAGAACATGCAGAGTGCGAGTGAAACCCTCCTTCACCTACAAGAGTTGTATGGTGAGCACAGTAGGAATGCTAGGTATGAGATATCTAGGCAGCTGTTCCGCATGAGGATGTCTGAGGGACAGAATGTTGGGGATCTTGTCCACAAGATGATTCGGCTGATTGAGCAGTTGGAACATCTTGACTTCAACATGGATTTCCAACTACAGACGGATTTGATCCTTGATCCTTTACGAGTCTTTTGGGAATTTTGTGACAAATTTCCATATGACTCAACAGGAATGCACCTTAGCTGGTTTACTCAACATGCTGGTTATTGCCCAAAAGAATATGCTGGGCAATAAAGGAAAAGAGGTAGCTTTGATTGCATCTTCTTCTACTAGAAAGTCCAACAAGAAGAAGGGCAATAAGAAAAAGAAACCTCAGATTCCTGGTCCTTCTAAGAAAATAGCTAAAAAAAGGGAAGACTAAAGCTGAAGGAGGCAAAGGAAAGTGTTTCCACTGCCAAAAAGATGGGCACTGAAAAAGGAACTGGTATCTTGCTTCTCTGAAGGACAAGAAGGATACCCTTTCAGAAGGTATGTCCATATCTTGTTATTTAGATTCTGATGATACTCATAGTTCATCTACAGCTTGGGTTTTAGATACTAGTGCCAGTTCTCACATTTCTATTGATATGTAGGAATTAGCAAGTAGCAGCAGCTTGCGTTCTCAAGATGTTAGAGTACGGATTGGCAATGGCTCAACTGTTGAAGCTTTAGCCATAGGATCTAAATCTTTTTACATGTTTGGACATGTTTTGTGTTTGGATAATATTTTATATGTACCTGATGCTTTTAAGAACATCATTTCTATATCTAGTTTGACTAGAAACGGCTATGAATTTCAGTTCACAGATGATGTTTGCAATATTTATTTTGAAAATAAATATGTTGATTCGGGTTATATGAATGATGGTCTTTATTATTTGGATAATAATGACAAACAAAAATTGAATGCAAGTGATCTAAAAGAATGCAATGCTATGGTGAAAACCAACTCAAGTTCAAAATATATTTGGCACTTAAGGTTATGTTATGTTGCGGAAGATAGGATAGCAAAATTGAAGAAAATGGGGATTTTATCCTCATTGGGCTCTGAGCCTACTCCAACTTATGAATCTTGCCTTCAGGGCAAAATAACTAGATCACCCTTTGTTGGACAAGGGCTAAGAGCTGAAAATATTTTGGAGCTAATACATAGTGATGTATGCGGTCCATTTAAGGAAATGGCCAGAGGTTATTTTCGTTATTTTATTACCTTTACTGATGATAAATCAAGGTTTGGGTATTTGTATTTGATGAAATACAAACATGAATCCTTTTTCAAAGAATTTAAATCTGAAGTAGAAAATCAAACAGGAAAGAGTATTAAAGCTCTTCGATCAGATCGTGGAGGTCAATATTTGAGTACTAAATTTGATGAATACTTGAGAGAGCACGGCATTGTTTTCCAGCTGACTCCTCCAGGAATGCCACAGCTGAATGGTGTATCTGAAAGGTGAAATCATACCCTATTGGATATGGTATGTAGTATGATGAGCTATACTGATATGCCAATCTCCTTTTAGGGATTTGCATTAGAATCAGCTTTGTATATTCTAAAGAGGATTCCATCAAAATCAGTTTCTTCCACACCTTATGAGATATGGCATGGAAGAAAACCAATTCTTAAGCATGTTAAGATTTGGGGTTGTCCAGCTTATATCAAAAAGCTGAACACTGATAAATTGGAAACGGATCGAGAAAAGGTCGATTTGTTGGATATCCAAAAGATAGTTTTGGATATTATTTTTATTTGCCTACTTCACAAAAGGTTGTGATAAGTAGAGATGCCACATTTCTTGAACAACAGTTTGTTCAAGAAAGAGGCAAAGGAAGGCAAATAGAGTTGGAATTGGAGAATTCTGACCAATCAACAGATCAAATGGATATAGATCCATCTAGTCAACCTATACCCGTTGATGAAACATCTACAGCAGTTCCTCGTAGAACAACAGGGTATCTCACCCACCAGTGAGATATGGTTTCCTTCATGAAGAACAACAAGAGTTGTCTACTCATGAAGAAGTAGATCATGGAGATGATCCACTCATCTATGAAGAAGCTATATCATATATAGACTCTTCAAAATGAATTGATGCTATGAAATCCGAGATTGATTCCATGTATAAGAATCAAGTTTGGGATCTTGTTGACCCACCTGAAGGTATTATACCTATAGGGAACAAATGGGTTTTCAAGAAGAAAATTGGTTCTGATGGAAAGGTAGAGACCTATAAGGCAAGGCTAGTAGCGAAAGGGTTTCGCCAAAGGCAAGGAATCGACTATGAGGAGACTTTCTTGCTTGTTATATCTTAAATCAATTAGGATTCTATTAGCAATAGCTGCATACTATGATTATGAGATTTGGCAAATGGATGTCAAAACAGCTTTTCTCAATGGATACATTGAAGAAAACATTTTTATGGAACAACCTAAGGGTTTTGAATCCCAAGATGGTTCCAAGGTATGCAAGCTAAAGCGATCCATTTATAGGTTGAAACAAGCTTCGAGGAGTTGGAACATCCATTTTGATGAAGCCATTAAATCCTTTGGTTTTATCAAAAATGAGGATGAGCCATGTGTATATAAGAAGGTTAGTGACAGTGCTATCACTGTCCTTGTCTTATATGTGGATGACATACTGTTGATGGGTAATGACACAGGTATGTTGACAACTGTAAAGATATGGTTGTCAAATACATTCTCCATGAAAGACTTAGGGGAGGCAACCTATATTCTTGGGATTCGCATCTATAGAGATAGAGCGAAAAGAATAATTGGTTTATCTTAAAGTCTATACTTAGAAAAGGTATTAAAGAGGTTTAACATGCTTGATTCCAAGAAAGGATTGTTACCAGTGAGACAGGTTATTCACCTTTCTAAAGAGATATCTCCAAATGCTTCGGCTATTGGAAGTTTAATGTATGCAATGTTGTGTACTAGGCCAGATATCGCATATGCTGTTAGTTTGACTAGCAGGTATCAATCCAATCTAGGTTTGGAACACTGGATAGCTGTCAAGAATATCCTTAAGTACTTGAGAAGAACTAAGGATTTATTCTTGATATATGGAGGTGGAGACTTGCAATTGGATGGTTATACTGATTCTGATTTTCGATCAGATATCGATGATAGAAAGTCTACATCTGGATATGTGTTCATTTGTAATGGAGGTGCAGTCAGTTGGAAGAGTTCTAAACAGAGCACGACCGCAGATTCCACTACAGAGGCTGAGTATATTACTGCATCAGATGCTGCAAAGGAAGCTATTTGGATAAAGAAGTTCATGACATAACTTGTAGTTAGTTCCTTCCATTGAGTCAGCAGTTCCACTACACTGTGACAATAATGGAGCAGTCATACAGGTTAAGGAACTCAGGTCTCACCAAAAATCTAAACACATAGAAAGGCGCTACCACATTATCAGAGAAATAATTGGGCGTGGCGATGTAGCCATGCAGAAAATAGCATCAACTGAAAATCCAGCTGATCCATTCACTAAGCCTATGTCACAGACTCAGCTAGACTAACATCTTGAGAAGATAGGTCTAAGATATTGTAATGAATGGCTCTAGTGCTAGTGGGAGATTGTTAGTAGTATGCCCTAGAGCATATCATTTAGTATGTATCTTGTACATATTTTTATTAATAAAAGGCTTTTCCACTTTTCCGTTTACATAATATATTTATGTGTAATAGAAAAGGTCCATTGATATTTTGTTAGAAATATTATTCTTAAGTTGTTAAGAAAATAAGTGACATTATTTCTAGCACAAAGTATCATAAATAGGTTCACAATCGAGGATACTTCATAATAAGGACATGACTTATCTAGAAAGATTGTATTCATGTTTGTTCCCAAGTTGTTTATATGAGATATAAATAAGATGATTGTTGAGTCTCATGCCATATGACAAACTTGATAGGTACTTTTAAATGATAAGTAGGTCAAACCAGTGACACTTATAACAAGCACATGGAGTTTATTCTTGTCAATGTTTTGTCATAAATCATATCAGTGCATATAGTCTTTAGACCTGAGATACCATAGTTATCTTATATATAGGTAGTTTGAGTTTGATACTGCTTTTATACTTGTATTGTGTATGGGAATATGAGCATGTGTTGGCTCCTACTAGTTATATATGGAGGTAGGTGTTGATCAAGATGGAATCTGTTCTTCTAAGTAAATAGAGATAAAATCTTATGTTCATTTAATTGTTCTTGATGTTTCAAGTTCCTGGCCAGGACATATAGATTTATTCAGAAAAGAGTTTCTGATGAGAAAATCTTTTTAATCAAGAACTGGAATTAAAAGAGAACATAATATTCATAGCAAATGGAGTTTGACATAAACCATGACTCCAGCTTGAGTTGGGATTTTATAACAGAGAGATTCTAGTGCATGGTAACATATGATTATAGGTTCATTTAAGGTAAACCTTATTACTAATTGGGTGTCCATGGCATGCTATGCTAGGTATTAATGATGGTCTATAAGGTGCATAAAATGATTTAGAGAAATCATTTATGGTAAGAAAGAGTTCTGATGGTATTAAGAGTTGATATCATATCTCATTGCCAATTAGTGACGAGCCTAGTAAGTCACACACATACACAAGTTATCACCTGATTAAATATGATTTAATTAATTAATTAAAGATTTTAATTGATTAATTAAATAGGTTTGGTTTGCAATTAGATTGCAAAGTCCCTAGCATGACTTGAAACCAAATCTAGATTATTGGATGTATAGTATAAGTTAAATTTATATTTAAAGTGTTTAAATATGAATTTAATCAATGAGAAATTAATTAATAGAGATTAATTAATTAATTTATATTTGATATAAATAAATTAGAAGAAGAGAAATAATTATTTTGGGTTAAGAACTCAAAATTAAGACACAGGGGCATTTTGGTCATTTTGCAGTGTGACGCGTGGCACCATGAGATGGTGACACATGGCATTACACATAAGCTTGCCAAATATTTTTAATCATGTAAGATGATTAAAATTAAGATTAAATATAGGTTTGACACTTGGCACAATGTGATTGAGTCACTTAAACCTAGAGTTAATCAAAGGGTGACATGTGGCAAGGGTTTAATGTGTTAACCTAACTATATAAGTGTTGTTATGAAAAAAAAAAATAAAACACATGCAGTAGCCACTCCTTTGTGCCGCCACCTCAGTGTGCAATTCTCTCCTTTTCTTCTTCTTCTTTCATTAATCCAAGAGATTAGAAAAACAATCTCTTGAATTAAGAATATCAGAAATTGTTTATAGTGTCCTGTTTGCATCTCTAATCTTTTAAAAGGCAGAACTTGATTTTCTAATTAATAGAAAAAGCTTTAGAAGCTGTTCAAGGGCTGCCATAGGTGTTCTGGGTATGGACAAGCTAGTGGGACAACATTTGGTATCCTGAAGACGAATCTCAAAGGCGCAAATACACTGCAGTGCATCAAGTGGTTAGTGTATTTGTTCTTGATTTAATCTGGGATTAAAATTAATCTGATTAATTTTAAAATCTTAAATGGCAAATACAGATCTAAAAACATATTAAAAGAGTTTTAATATATTGTTTATCATTGAAATCAAATAGATAAAAATAAATCTTGCATGATGCATGTGACCCTAGGTGAAAATTTGAAAATTCAATGGTATAAACTTGTGTTTTTCACGCTTCCGTTCCTTTAATATTCGCTTTGCTTCATTATTTGAAGCAACAACTCCTCTTCTCCTCTTGATCCAGTAGGTTCTCCTTTCTCAACTTTCTCAACCTCCTCTTCCATACTCTCTTGTGTCCCTCCCATTTTTACTTTCCCCTTTTTCTTTTCCTTCTCATCATTCCCGTGACATCTCCCACTTCGGGTTATAAATTCTACCTCTTGCTCTGGTGGGAAGGAGTTGTTGGTTGTGACAGGTTTGGGGTTTGGTTGGGGAGTAACATTGCCGAAGGGTCCAGTGTAAGTCATTCTGAAGTGCTCATGGGGAGCGAAGCACTATTTAGGAGGTGTCATGGGTGGAGTATAGGTAAGGTTAAGAGCGGATGTACTACTGGATGCTTCTTGAGTGAAGACTTGGATATTGTAGTTCCAAGGCATAGCATGAGTGTTTGTGACTGGGAGTTGAGGCGGGGTGCGGATGACTGTTACTGGTGGTGGTGGTGTTGGTGCATTGGGGGCAGAAAAGGTCAATCTGGGATTGGGGGTGGAGGCATTCTGGCCAAATCTGGCTGTGTTCACTTCGCCTTCTGCCTTCGACCTTTTTCGGCATCTCAAAATTTTGAGGGACAGCAAGTTATGGATCTCTTGTTGGAATCCCTCACAGTCTCGGAGCTCATGATCAGCTGCTCCTCCATGGTAGGGGCATCCTGCATCATTTTCTGATTCTGATACCTGAGGGAAAAGGTAGCCTTCCCTTACTACCATTATAAAAATTTCCTCAAAGTGAGGAACCAGTCGATCTACCTCCACAGTTGACTTTTCATCCTCAGGCTCTAACATGTTCACACCACTGCCCGTACCATGATTGGGCAGGGGGTTCAAAGCGATGTTGGGGAGAGAGCCATTTCCTTCAATCTTGAACCACCTATTTCTGATCAGGGCCTATACCCTTCCCCTAAGAGCCCCGCAGTTATCAGTAGCATGCCCGAGTGCCCCTCCGTGATACTCATATCGGGCACTGGCATCATACCACCTGGGGTATGGTGGCTGAATTGGATCAAGGGGGATTGGCACTATTTGATTTATACCGACGAGGTATCGGTATATTTTACTGAGTGGGAGGGGAAGAGGTGGATCAGGATCTCTCTGTGGTCTGGGATTATTTTGGGGTGGTCTTGATTGAATAGGTTGAGGAGGTGGTCGGGGTTAGTAAGTTATTTGTGGTGGATATTGTGGGCGTGGATGAGGATAATTTGGGAAAGGGGGGTGGAATGTTTGCAATTGTTGGGCCATGAGCAGGAGGATATAGCCAGAAATTATTCTGAGGGAATGAAGGTTGGGTTTGTTGGGTGATGGAGTGCACATCACCTTCTTTCTTTTTGCCAAAACTGGCAGTCTTCTTTGCAGGATTCTCAGTCAACTCCTACAATCGTCCTAACCTTAGGTTAGCTTCAATTCTCTCGCCAGCTTGAATGATGTCAGAGAAGCTGTTGGAGGTGTTTCCAATCATCAGATTGAAATATGGAGCCTTTAACGTCTCAATGAACAAAGAGCAGAGTTCATTGTCGGTAACCAGAGGATACACCTCTGCTGCCTTCTCTCTCCACCTCTGGGCATACTCCTTGAAGCTTTCCCTTTCTCTCTGTGCCAGATTTTGGAGGTCTCTCCTCATGGGGGTGACGTCACAGTTGAATTTGTACTGTTTCAAAAAAGCGTCAGCCAAATCTTTCTAAGAGCGCAGTTTGCTCCTGTCTAACTGAATGCACCATCTCAGGGTTACTCCGGAGAGACTTTCATGGAAGAAATGGACCAGGAGTTTATCATCTTCCGTCAGGGCGGACATCTTGGCAATATAAGTAGCCAGGTGAATGCGAGAGTCTGAGTTCCTGGTGTATTTGTCGAAGTCCGGGACTTTGAATTTGGGTGACACCAACACATCTGGTACCAATCTTAATAATGCCACATCAACTGAACCATACATGTTCAGGCCCTCTATTGCCCTTAATCTTTCTTCGAGGGCAGAAAACTTTTCATTCTCTCTAGCTCTGCTCTCTCCTCCTGGATGAGCTATTCCTCTAGTTGGGAAATAAGGGGCAGGGTGAACCGGAGGGATCGGGATTGAAAGGTGTGGCTCGGCATTTGAGATAGCCGGGTAGTAGGGGAAAGGCAGGTCATTATTTTGGGGTGTCAGATTGACGGTGATCGTTGGATCCAGAATAGGTGGCTGAAAAGTAAAAGAGATTGAAGCTTGGTGAGAATCAACCGTTATAGGAGGTGGGGGAGGTAGTGGCAAGTTCGGTTCTGATGCAGGCTTATTTTGGGACATCTCCCTCATCAGTTTCATGAGCTTTGAGACTTGGTCTATTAATTCGGAAACTTGTCCCTGTAGGTTCTGGACTTGTTCCTGATCTTCCATTAGTTTTTTCGATCGTGATCTTATTAAATACACTTATCTTGGTCGAATTGCTTGTTCGGTCAGGCTTGCTTTACTTGAAGCAATGTTGTTTTCCTGTGTGAGAAAAAAGTCTTTAAATGAATTTCAAATTTTGTTACAATTTAAAGGTCCTAATTTGGACAAAGAATACGGTGGCATCTGAAAGCCAGGAATAAGATCTGTAGAAAGATAATTGCATCAACTTTATCATGGCATCGCTCGATAGTCTAACAATGAATGACTGGATCGAATGCGTGTCTATGATACTTGTCCATAAGGCACATTCATCTTTTCACATAACCCTAACGAGGATAGTTCCTACGGGAGTCATACTATTCATTCACCGTTTTGCTAAACAATGGTACAAAGTGATTTTATTAACCGAATAGTTTATACACAGCATTCTTTACATTGGCCTAGGCCCAGGGAGACCTTTAATAATGTAATGACATCTTTTGAGATATTAATAGAGTCTTTCTTCCTGTCTGGCGGGGCTGAATGTTTTCAAAGCATATTATTCTAGCAAGAGCTCCTGTTTCCCTTGTGCCATCATTCTTTCCAGCTGGTCAACATTTTCTCTTAGCTCTTGATAGAGAGTAACTTATCTTTCTTTTTCCTTTCTTTCTTTAGCACACTCCTTTAAAACATCATTGATAAGCTATGCCTGCTCTTTTAGTTCAAGCTTCGTCTTTTTTCTCTCTTATTTATACTCTTTCATGAGTATCTCCTGGTATTCAATTTTCTCTTGGAGCTTGCCATTCCGAACTTCTGCCTCTTTTATTGCAGCTTGGAGGGAGATCTTTTCCCTTTCCCACAGCATTTCTTGCTCCTCAGACTCTGTTTTTTCAGTCATTGCCTCTTCCCTGAGCCTTTTTACCTCTCTTTTGAGGATCCGCTGTTGGTCCTCCAACTGCCTTATCCGTTCTTGTAATTGTTGGTTCTCGGTATCCGATCTTTGTAGAGAGCCGACGAAACAAGCATTAGCTTCTTCTGAAAGAATGCTCCGATGGGGGATGCTACCTTCAAGTTCTGTTGGTTTGGCAATTGGGTGTCCTTGATCCCTGCTAGCCCTCCATTTAAGATAATCTTCCATGGCACCCGAACCTTTAGGTGATCTTTCGATCATAGTGATGCTCTCCTAGGACTTGTGGGCTACTTTTAATTCTCCCTCGCTACTGAGCTCATGATAGAAGTGACCTTGATGGTATTCTTCAATACTGAGTGCGGACTGGGTTGAGCCGAACTGCCTCATTACTAATGCTGGGACGTAACTCTTATATCTGGTTACTCCGATTAAAGAGACTGAATAATTACTCCCCGTGCTGAACAAAATAGGTTGACTTGGCATCCACAATTTCCTCTAGCAGTAGTTGTGACTATTAAAACTTAGAATCCACTCTCGCCACTGCAGCTCGTTCTTCAGACTGATTACTAATCTGGCCATTTTCTCAATAAGAGGCTGGTCGAGGTACCAAGTTAACCCTTTTGTCTCCAGAGGACACATGTGACTGAGGATCCAGAGGTGTAACAATTGAAAACAGCACTTAATAGATCCCCTGCCTTATTGTCTACAGTAAGTGAGAGTCAATAGAGTCTCTGCAAGGATTGCCGATATTGGGTTGACCTTTTGCTTTTCTATGGCCCAAAACATTTTCGTGACACTAAAGGTTATAATTCCCAAAGGCCCAGGGAATAAGATTAGGCCATAAATCCCCAAAGCTAGTGCCAATGAAGCTTGCTCCCATTGTTCATTCTGGATGTACAGGTCTAACCATTTCTTGAGGTAGGTCCAATACCATCTATGTGTGTTCCCTTTGATAGTTTCTCTTGCCTTTGCTTCTTCTGGGGGAATCCCCAACATATGCGCGAACCGTTTCTAAGTCTGCCTATGCTTGAGGTGCAGGTAGATCCGGTTCTTTACCACATAAGGAATTTTCTAGCAGCGCCTGATATTCTTCCATAGTAGGGGTCGTATCAATGTCGTTGAAGGAGAACACCCCATACCTGGGATTCCAAATTGATAGCATGGCCTTTAGCGTCGGAACTTAGACCTTGACCCGTATCAAGGTCGTAATCCTTCCATATTTTTCCTCAAACTTTGCCTTGACGTGATCGGGAAGCGACCCCCAACTACTGGATAGACCCTCGAGACCGGCCATTCGGACTTCAACTTTGTTTGGGTCTAATGGAGGTAACATGCTAGCATTTGCCCTGGTGACATCACTTTGTGGGGGCGCTGAACTATGAAAAGGTCTGGACTACGGTCTAGCATTTCGTTCTTGCCTGGGAGCCTCTTCCGCTGACTGACTTGAGGATGCCATGTTAAAATTGATGATTATTCTTTTACAGACCCTAATTCTGTGATGCCTATGGGAGAAAACTCGTTAGTAGGACAAATTCAGATAATTTTGAATTATACTATTGGCGGGATGATACCTACACATTTATCAAAGTAGGAAAATGTGTAGATCCTCCTAATGGTATGATCCAAAATTACCCTAAAAAATAAAAACAAAAGAAAACACAAACAGAGTAGGGTGAGAGCAAGTATGTCCCTTTTGTCCTAAAATAGGGAGAATCCTAGTACCGGGTAAGTGCTATCTAATTGAATAGTTCTATCTTATGAGGTAGTTTGCTATGGCTTCCAGCTACTGTGATAGTTTAGCTCAAGGTCTAATTTTCTAAAAGCCACAGGTTCCCAAATTGCCCCTACTGTAGGCAGTAGAGCCCCATTCTATCACCATGATACTGACAGGAGAATTCCATAGGTATTGCAATAAATGGAACGAGTTTCAATCTGAGCAGAAGCCTTCACGGATACTAACGGGGTAAAACCCACGAGTACCGCTACATGACTCCCTCCTATTTCCCTAAAGGGTAAGAAAGCCCGGGTATAGGGCTGAAGTGTGTGAGGATATTGTGTAAGTACTCAGTGTGTGAAGGGACACATTTACCTCTTCCCTTCGTGGGGGAGTTTTTTTGCATTTTTATTTTGACAAAAGTTGCTGTGTGAAATAAGACAAGCAAAAATGGTTAAAATAATAACAAATTGATATATCAAGATTTTCGAATTTTGTGAATAAAACCCCCCCTAATTATGATTTCAATTTATAAGAGTATAAAACTAAATCTATTCTTGGACCTCTAAATGATGGTAAAAACCAAATCCCTAGCGAAGTCGCAAGGTATTTTGCGGTTGACTAGACGAAAGCTCTTCACTGAAGTGGGGAAAAGTGAGGAGTTGCCACTTTAATTTTGAGGGAAATTAAAGAAAAACCATTTGTAAAAATAAACCACTTCAAAAACAAAGATTCTAGGTTCGGGGTTCGTATACGGGCGAGGAAGGTGCTAGGCACCCTGCCTCGTCCCTCAACGAGGGTAAACAGATTTAATGTTATGCTCTTCATAAATTAAAAGATAATTAGAGGGTAGGGGTAGTGGTGATGTTAATCCTTTGTGCAAAATAAAGGAATGTTTGATGTTTCACTTATTTTGGGTTACCTAAGAACACGAGTTCGTGAGATGGCCCTTTAGTGAATAGATGTTTGAATAAAATTGTCTTGTGTATTGGAGTTGTATTTAATTTGGATTTTTGTTAAGAGAGCTCGAGTGAGGAGTTTCCCTCTGATCTCTAAATATATTTTATTAAGAATTTTAGGCGGGGGATTTCAGATAAGAACTCTCATCCGATCTCCACATATTTTATTAAGGTCTTGGCTAAGAAACGGGTAAGAACTCTCACCGATCTCTTAGAGCGTTCAGTTTGAAATTTTAATGAAGGATCTCGGATAAGAACTCTCCTCCGATCTCTGGGTTTTTGTTTGAGTGAGGATCGGGTAAGAACTCTCCCCCGACCTCTTAAAGTGTTCGGTTTGAAATTTTTAATGAAGGAGCTCGGATAAGAACTCTCCTCCGATCTCTAGGTTTTTGTTTGAGTGAGGATCGGGTAAGAACTCTCCCCCGACCTCTTAAAGTTTTCATGATATAAGACCGTACTCTTTATCGCTCTCCTAAATGACTATCTTGTCCGAACTCTTTGGCTGGCTATATCCGATCTCTTTCGGTTACTAGTTTAGGGCCCAATCTTTTCTTGATTCTCGCTTTATTATGCTATTTCCTAGACTCGTTTGGTAGCTCGATCTCATAACTTTTCCTCTGATTCCCTATTCATTCTTTTATTATTTTTATTTATTCAAAAGAAACTTTCGCATTAGGAGACTCCTACTAATATTTTATTAAATTACCTACAATTTACCCACAATCGGAACACCTATATTCGAAGGAAATAAAAAACTAAGAACGAATAAATAACGTGAACTGATGAATAGAAAAAGTAAACCGAAGAGGATAACTATTAGCCTGAAAGATCTATGTGGGGATCTTTTAGTATAACTGAACTTAATGAAAATTTCGAGAATAAAAGCAGAGAAAGTAAAACGCGAGCGTTCAGCAAAGTGACAGTTTTAGACACTTACTTGTGTGAGGTCAAGGCTATCAAACCGACTCCAGAGATCACAAATATTGTAGAGTTGAAAGCTGGTGGTATAGGGACCAATGCTTACTTCGAGATGCCGAGAACCAGGTTAAAATGCAGTTGTGCCGAAGCAACGGAAACCGGGTCAGAATGAGATCAAGCTGAGAGAATAATATGTTGATGTTGGGGTGATGAGGACGAGACTGAACGAAAATGGTATAGCAGAGTGATGAACGAACTGAAAATGAAGGATTTCAGGGTTCGAAAACTCTATTAATGGAGATACTCGAGAAAACTAGTTTCTGAAGTTTCTCAATTTTTATGCAAGCTTAGAATGGCAAAGTAGCAAGACTGAATTAAATTTCAGAGCCTTTCCACTATAATCACCACCACCTTTTTTGTCTCCTCCCCTCTACAGTATTACATGCAGGTATTTATAGGGAACGGGTATTCCTAATGAATGGTCAGGATCTCTTCTAGGGAGATGGAAGGTTTGGATTTAAAAGGACATAATCCGATGCCTGAGAATTGAGGAGAATCAGAATGGATGGCTGAGATCCTATTCAGAATATCTATCCTTTCTTTTTTTTTTAATCCAACGGCTCAGGAGCTTTCCTGTCTAGACAGAATTGAAGGCCGGGAATAAAAGGCGCCAGTCCTGTCGTCTACTTTTTGATCCAAGGGCTCCGGGTTTATCCTTACAAGTAAGATCAACGATGGAGATTAAGATATACAGGACTGCCATAACTCTCTTAGCGTCTGTCAGCAATGTGGGCGATTCTGCAAATGAAGCATGCGGTGAAGATTTGATCATGCCTACAATGCTTTAACTACCTCGGCCCTGATTATGAAGAAAGCTATTGGAAGTCTTTTTGTCCTCTTGTTGCTTTTCGATCTCTATTCCTTCCGATCTCTCTATTATGACTCTTTTCCGATCTCTCACATATCGGGTCCCTCATCGCTTCCCGATTTGAGATCGCCCAAACGATGAAATTTGATCTTTGAAGGTTCTCTCATTGGTGTAATCCGATCTCTTGGGATCACCCAAATGATGTAATCTGACCTTTTGGAAATGTAAGGAAATTTTATTTAAAGGTCATTATTTAATTATTGCATTAGTTAATTTTTCGATCTCTGATGTGCATATCCGATCTGGTCCCTAACTAAATCGTCCTTAGCCGATCTATGGCTCTGAACATTTGCCCTAATCAGACAGCCTTAGCTAACTGATCTCATTTTATTTTATTCATTGTGTTTCTGGAACCTTCCTGCGACGTGTCAGGAAAGCGGGCGGATTCTGCTAACCAATGCGTTACTTGGGACTCTGTGAGCATTGAATGCTCAAATAGGTATAAATAGGAGGAGGGTCCATCAGTTGCTCCTCTATTTCACTTTCAGCACTCTGCTAGCAACTTCAACTTTCTCTTGTTTCTTCAAGTTTTTCCAGCACCGATCACGTTCCGATAAGGGTTTTATTCTTTCTCTTATTTAAACTTCTTTTATTTCTTTGAAAATGAGCGACGCCGAGGGTCAGAGAGCGGCGAGCCCTCCTTTTGTCCATATCTCGTGGACGTCGGACGAAGTTGAGGTGGTCAGGCCTAGTGGGCGACCAGAGCCTCCTACAACCTCTGCTTTAGCCCACAGTCAAGTGGCACAATCAAGACAGACACCTTCCTCTAGGATAGAAAATCTTCCCGTGGATGAGTTGTCATCAGTCCTCCAAGAAATCGATCTGCAATTTATTAGTCAATAGTACAACCTTCGGACCGACTCGTATGAGCTTATCAGATGCCATGGCGATCTCCGAGCCGATCACTTCTTGAAGAAAATGATGCGATCATGGTGTATGAAGAGCAATTAAAAGCCGGGCTTCGGTTTCCCCTTGACGACTTCTTCAAGGACGTTCTGAAGTTTCACCACGTATGTATAGCCCAAGTACATCCGAACTCATGGCGAATTCTGGTGGCTTTTAGAGGCTTATGCCAAGCCAAGAAGCTCGAGCCTACAGTAAAGGTTTTTGCCAAGCTGCATAGGCTTACTCATCAAAAGAACGATGAGTATTGGTTCTTCCAAGCCAAACCGCACTGTGGGCATTTTAAGGATCTCTCCTCTTCACTGAAGAATTGGAAGAATCGCTTCTTTATATTGAGGAGCAATATTCCGAACAGTTTTGAAGGTTTCCCACGTAGCTGGCAATATCTGGGCCTATCAATTCCAAAGAAGGTCGCCCTGAGTAGGGACAAGGGTGCCATGGTAATGGAATTGAAGGATTAGGCAGCCACTCACAAGTATTCATGCTTATATGCTATTATGGCCGAGCTGAGGTGGTGGCTAATGCGGATGATCGCCAATGAAGACTATGAACTACAGCTCTCTGACCTCGGACCTAGGACTGGTATAACCTAAATCTTTAGTCTCCTGATTTAGGTAATCTCACTAACTGTTTTTCTGTGTAGAAATGGCTAGAGGCTAAGGCGCAAAGGAGAGCCACAAGCGAAAAAGAGACGTCTCCCAGAAGGTATGAGAAATGAAGATCGCTGCGGCATCACAGACGCCAAGGCGGGATTCGAGAGAAGTGTCGAGAGACTCGTCCTAACCTTTGGGACAATTGGTCCCAGAAGTAGAGGTAGCTCCTTCTCCCCCTCGATAAGAAGAGCCACCACCTCCACCTATTCCTTCAAGTGCGAAAGGGGGGTCTTCCCAACCAACTGTGAGGACCCTTTCTCGTGGTGCCCAAGTCCTCATTCATTCTCTGGAGAAGAATCGATTCGTTCGGGAGAATCCGGGCTTGGCCAAAGTTCTAGGTGTTAGTAGTATGCCCTAGAGCATATCATTTAGTATGTATCTTGTACATATTTTTAATAATAAAAGGCATTTCCACTTTTCCGTTTACATAATATATTTATGTGTAGTAGAAAAGGTCCATTGATATTTTGTTAGAAATATTATTCTTAAGTTGTTAAGAATATGAGTGACAATATTTCTAGCACAAAGTATCATAAATAGGTTCACAATCGAGGATACTTCATAATAAGGACATGACTTATCCAGAAAGATTATATTCATGTTTGTTCCCAAGTTATTTATATGAGATATAAATAAGATGGAATGGTGAGTCTCATGCCATATAACAAACTTGATAGGCACTTATAAATGATAAGTAGGCCGAACCAGTGACACTTATGACAAGCACATGGAGTTTACTCTTGTCAATGTTTTGTCATAAATCATATCGATGCATATAATCTTTAGACTGAGATAGCACAGTTATCTTGTATATAGGTAGTTTGAGTTTGATCTGCTTTCATACTTGTACTATGTATGGGTATATGGGCAAGTGTAGGCTCCAGCTAGTTAGATATGGAGGTAGGTGTTGATCAAGAAGGAATCTGATCCTCTAAGTAAATAGAGATAAAATCATATGTTCATTTAATAGTTCTTGATGTTTCAAGTTCTGGCCAGACAGATAGATTTATTCAGAAAAGAGTTTCTGATGAGAAAAATCTTTTAATCAAGAACTGGAATTAAAAGAGAACATAATATTCATAGCGAATGGAGTTTGACATAAACCATGACTCCAGCTTGAGTTGGGATTTTGTAACTGAGAGATTCTAGTGCATGGTAACATATGATTATAGGTTTATTTAAGGTAATTCTTATTACTAATTGGGTGGCCATGGCATGCTATGCTAGGTGTTAACCATGGTCTATGAGGTTCATAAAATGATTTAGAGAAATCATTTATGGTAAGAAAGAGTTCTGATGATATTAAGAGTTGATATCATGTCTCATTGCCAATTAGTGATGAGCCTAGTAAGTCACACACATACACAAGTTATCACCTATTTAAATATGATTTAATTAATTAATTAAAGAGTTTAATTGATTAATTAAATAGATTTGGTTTGCAATTAAATTACAAAGTCCCTAGCATGACTTGAAACCAAATCTAGATTATTGGATGTGTAGTATAAATTAAATTTATATTTAAAGTGTTTAAATATGAATTTAATTGATGAGAAATTAATTAATAGAGATTAATTAATTAATTTATATTTGATATAAATTAATTAGAAGAAGAAAATAATTATTTTGGGTTAAGAACTCAAAATTAAGACACAGGGGCATTTTGGTCATTTCATAGTGTGACACGTGGCACCATGAGATGGTGACACATGGCATAACACATAAGCTTGCCAAATGTTTTTTTATTCATGTAAGATGATTAAAATCAAGATTAAATATAGGTTTGACACTTGGCACAATGTGATTGGGTCACTTAAACCTAGAGCTAATCAAAAGGTGACATGTGGCTAGGGTTTAATGTGTTAACCTAGCTTTTTAAGTGTGGTTATGAAAAGAAAACATAACCAGCAGCCTCTCCTCTCAATTGTCACGCCACTTTGAGCCTCTCCAGCTATTTCTCTTCATCTCTCATCAATTCAAAGACATTAGCCATCAATCTCTTGAATTAAGAACGCTAGAAATTGTTTCTAGTGTCCTGTTTACATCTCTAATCTCTTAAAAGGCAGAACTTGAATTTCTAATTAATAGAAAAGGCTTTAGAAGCTGTTCAAGGGCTGCCATAGGTGTTCTTGGTGTGGACAAGCTAGAGGGACAACATCCGTGTCCTCAAGACAAATCTCAAAGGCGCATAGACACTGCAAAGACATCAAGAGGTTAGTGTAATTGTTCTTGATTTAATCTAGGGTTCTAAAATTAATCTGATTAATTTTAAAATCTTAAATGGCAAATACAGATCCAAAAACATATTAAAAGATTTTTAATATGTTGTTTATCATTGAAATCAAATAGATAAAAATAAATCTTGCATGGTGCATGTGACCCTAGGTGAAAATTTTTGAATTCAATTGTATAATCTTGTGTTTTTCACGCCTGTTCCTTCAATTGGTATCGAGCCACTATATTTGCCATTTAGATTGTTGATTATATAATTTAATTGTGTGTTTGATCATGAGATCAAGAGATTCATTGCTGGTTGGATCATGAGGTGTGGCGGCACACATGGTGAAGCCACCATTGGTGGCGGCAACAATGGTTCCTTGGGTGGTTCAAGGTTTGGCTTTTAATTCTGCAATTGTTGTATGATCTAAGGCCTATTCTTTGACTAATTAAAGTGTTTAATTAGTTGTTTTAATCACACAATTAAATTATGATTCAAATCAGAATTTTAAAAATTGTTTGAATGTGATTCAAATCTGAATTTTAAAAGTTGTTTGAATGTGATTCAAATCTGAATTTTTAAAGTTGTTTGAATCATATTTAAATCTGATTTTTAAAATTGATTCAATAAAATTCAGATCTGATTTTTAAAAATATTTGAATGTGATTCAAATCTGATTTTTTAAAAAAATGTTTGAATGTGATTCAAATCTGAATTTTTGAAGTTGTTTGAATGTGATTCAAATCTGAATTTTTAAATTTGTTTGAATGAGATTCAAATCTGAATTTTTAAATTTATTTGAATCATATTCAAATTTGATTTTTAAGTTGAATATGAGATATTCAATTTAATTTAAGTATGTATGTTTTATTTAATTGTTAAATAGTGATATGCATAATGGATGATCATGGATCAGAAAAGACCAATGTGATTGGATTTATTTCTTTTATGTTTCTTTGGGATTGTAAATTAATTAATTTATTTTAATTTATTTTGGGCATGTATTATTAAGTTTGTAATATTTTTGGGTTGTAATTTCATTTATTTAAGTTCTTGTATATTCGCCTTGGTATGCCAAGGATTACTATGTAATATTGGATTGCAAGAAGTTCAAGGAGGTCAAGAGCATTGGTGGGACCAGTGGGAGGAATTCAATATCAAGTGTTGATTATGTACTCCTTCAGCAACTCTTGTAAAATGAATGAATGAAATGCACCTAGGAATGCCCTCATTCAATTCTTGGTGGCTCAGAATTGAATCCCTTAGAAAGTCCATGATCATACCATATTTACTGCTTATCCATGAATGCATGAGATGTATGGGAATGTATGCAATTATATGATATATGCATGCTAAATGGATAATGTGCAAAGTGAGACCTTAATAGTAATTAGGATGGCTATAAAATCTTCCAAACAAATGATTAAGTTGGAAATGCTATAATTAAAGTAATTATAACATAAGCCCTCCATTGGGGCAATTATTTTAAGAAATTTTAAATAGTTGCATGAGATGCAATTAATTTAAGAGATTTTCTTAAGAATAATTGTTAAGCATGAGATGTTGTAAATATGTAAATGGTTTGGTGGCCAATATTGGATGTACCTGAGGACATTAAAATTATTTGCATAATTACTGGCTCAATGGGATCAACTTAACTAATGCAAGATAAGTCAATAATGGATGTACCTGAGATTTTGAGCATTAGGGGCTAGGTAAGGATTGAACCTCACATGAGATGTGATGGGCAAGGAGTTGCTCACTTATAGTTTATTGTAATTCCAATAGTGGATGTACCTGAGGATGATCAATAGAATTATAAGAATTCAATCACCCACTAGAAATCCATCCAACTAGGATTTCCGTTTTCTACTTTGGAAGTGTAGGATTCGCTAAGTTAGTGGGAGGACCAATTTGATTAAAAGACCATAATCATTTAGGTTAATTACATGATACATTTACTAATTAATCTGGTTATTTTCTGCAGTTAATTTTCTGATAAAAATGAGCACAAAACAACCACCACCATCCAATATCCTTGCAAGCATACTTGATCACAACAGGTTGACAGGACCTAATCTGTCTGATTGGCTAAGAAATTTGAAACTTGTCCTGAACCTTGAACATATAGGATATGTTCTAGATTCAAATGGTCCTGGTCCCTTACCTCCAGAGGCCACACAAGAGGAACATGAAACTTTGGACAAGTGGAAGGAGCATGATATGAGAGCTAAGTGTTACATGCTTGCTTCTATGAGTAATGAGTTACAGAAGCAACATGAGAACATGCAGAGTGCGAGTGAGATCCTCCTTCAGCTACAAGAGTTGTATGGTGAGCACAGAGAATGCTAGGTATGAGATATCTAAACAGCTTATTCCGTATGAGGATGTCCGAGGGATGTAATGTTGGGGATCATGTCCACAAGATGATTCGGTGATTGAGCAGCTTGGAACATCTTGACTTCAACATGGATTTCCAACTACAAACGGATTTGATCCTTCATCCTTCCCCGAGTCTTTTGGGAATTTTGTGACAAATTTCCATATGACTAAACAGAATGCACCTTAGTGAATTACTCAACATGCTGGTTATTGCCCAAAAGAATATGCTGCAATAAAGGAAAAGAGGTAGCTTTGTTGCATCTTCTTCCGCTGGAAAGTCCAACAAGAAGAAGGGCAATAAGAAAAAGAAACCTCGATTCTCGGTCCTTCCAAGAAAATAGCTAAACAGTAAAAGGAAGACTAAAGTGATGGAGGCAAAGGAAAGTGTTTCCACCGCCAAAAGGATGGGCACTTGGAAAAGGAACCGCCTGCAGTATCTTTCTTCTCTGAAGGACAAGAAGGATACACCTTCGGAAGGTATGTCCATATCTTGTTATTTAGATTCTGATGATACTTATAGTTCATCTACAGCTTGGGTTTTAGATACTGGTGCCAGTTTTCACATTTCTAATGATATGCAGGAACTAGCAAACGAGTGGCCATGCGTTCTCAAGATATTAGAGTCCTGATTGGCAATGGCTCAAGCTGTTGAAGCTTTAGCCATAGGATCTAAATCTTTTACATGTTTAGACATGTTTTGTGTTTGGATAATATTTTATATGTACTGATGCTTTTAAGAACATCATTTCTATATCTAGTTTGACTAGAAATGGCTATGAATTTCAGTTCACAGATGATGTTTGCAATATTTATTTTGGAAATAAATATGTTGGTTCGGGTTATATGAATGATGGTCTTTATTATTTTGATAATAATGACAAACACAAATTGAATGCAAGTGATCTAAAAGAATACAATGCCATGGTGAAAACCAACTCAAGTTCAAAATATATTTGGCACTTAAGGTTATGTCATGTTGCAGAAGATAGGATTGCAAAATTGGAGAAAATGGGGATTCTATCCTCATTGGGCTCTGAGCCTACTCCAACTTGTGAATCTTGCCTTCAAGGCAAAATGACTAGATCACCCTTTGTTGGACAAGGGCTAAGAGCTGAAAATATTTTGGAACTAATACATAGTGATGTATGTGGTCCGTTTAAAGAAATGGCTAGAGTGGGCTTACATTATGTTATAACCTTTACAGATGATAAATTAAGGTGTGGGTATTAGTATTTGATGAAATACAAACATGAATCCTTTAAAAGTTTAAGGAATTTAAATCAAGTAGAAAATCAAACAGGAAAAAGTATTAAAGCTCTTCGATCAGATCGTGGAGGTGAATATTTGAGTACTGAATTTGATGAATACTTGAGAGAGCATGGCATTGTTTCTCAGCTGACTCCTCCAGGAACGCCACAGCTGAATGGTGTATATGAAAGAAGAAATCGCACCCTATTGGATATGGTACGTACTATGAAAAGCTATACTGATATGCCAATCTCCTTTTGGGGATTTGCATTAGAATCAGCTTTATATATTCTGAATAGGATTCCATCAAAATCAGTTTCTTCCACACCTTATGAGATATGGCATGGAAGAAAACCAAGTCTTAAGCATGTTAAGATTTGGGGTTGTCCAGCTTATATCAAAAAGCTGAACACTGATAAATTGGAGACCAGATCAGAAAGAGGTCGATTTGTTGGATATCCAAAAGATAGTTTTGGATATTATTTTTATTTGCCTACTTCACAAAAGGTTGTGATAAGTAGAGATGCCACATTTCTTGAACAACAGTTTGTTCAAGAAGGAGGCAAAGGAAGGCAAATAGAGTTAGAATTAGAGGATTCTGACCAACCAACAGATCAGATGGATATAGATCCATCTAGTCAACCTATACCCATTGATGAAACATCTACAGTTGTTTCTCGTAGAACAACCAGGGTATCTCACCCACCAGTGAGATATGGTTTTCTTCATGAAGAAGAACAAGAGTTGTCTACTCATGAAGAAGTAGATCATGGAGATGATCCACTTACCTATGAAGAAGCTATATCAGATATAGACTCTTCAAAATGGATTGACGCTATGAAATCCGAGATTGATTCCATGTATAAGAATCAAGTTTGGGATCTTGTTGACCCACCTGAAGGTATTGTACCTATAGGGAACAAATGGGTTTTCAAGAAGAAAATTGGTTCTGATGGAAAGGTAGAGACCTATAAGGCAAGGCTGGTAGCGAAAGGGTTTCGCCAAAGGCAAGGAATAGACTATGAGGAGACTTTCTCGCCTGTTGCCATGCTTAAATCATTTAGGATTTTATTAGCAATAGCTGCATACTATGATTATGAGATTTGGCAGATGGATGTCAAAACAGCTTTTTTCAATGGATACATTGAAGAAAACATTTTCATGGAACAACCTAAGGGATTTGAATCCCAAGATGGTTCCAAGGTATGCAAGCTAAAGCGATCCATTTATGGGTTGAAACAAGCTTCGAGGAGTTGGAACATCCGTTTTGATGAAGCCATTAAATCTTTTGGTTTTATCAAAAATGAGGATGAGCCATGTGTATATAAGAAGGTTAGTGACAGTGCTATCACTTTCCTTGTCTTATATGTGGATGAAATACTGTTGATGGGTAATGATACAGGTATGTTGACGACTATAAAGGTATGGTTGTCAAATACATTCTCCATGAAAGACTTAGGGAGGCAACCTATATTCTTGGGATTCGCATCTATAGAGATAGGCGAAAAGAATAATTGGTTTATCCCAAAGTCTATACTTGGAAAAGGTGTTAAAGAGGTTTAACATGCTTGATTCCAAGAGAGGATTGTTAAAGTGAGACATGGTATCCACCTTTCTAAAGAGATGTCTCCAAAGACACCGAAGAAAGAGATAAGATGGCCAGATTCCATATGCTTGGCTATTGGAAGTTTAATGTATGCAATGTTGTGTACTAGGCCTGATATCGCATATGTCGTTAGTTTGACTAGCGGTATCAATCCAATCCAGTTTGGAACATCGATAGTCATCAAGAATATCCTTAAGTACTTGAGAAGAACTAAGGATTTATTCTCGATTTATGGAGGTGGAAACTTGCAATTGGATGGTTATACTGATTCTGATTTCCAATCAGATATCGATGATAGAAAGTCTACCTCTGGATATGTGTTCTTTTGTAATGGAGGTGCATACAGTTGGAAGAGTTCCAAAAAGAGCACGCATCGCAGATTCCACTCATCGAGGTCGAGTATATTCTCGCATCGATGTCGCAAAAGAAGTCGCTTTGGATGAAGAAGTTCGTGATGTAACTTACAGAGTTCCTTCCATTGAGTCGCCAGTTCCATTACATCGTGACAACAATGGAGCGATCATACAAGCTAAGGAACCAAGGTCTCACCGTAAATCCAAACACATAGAAAGGCGCTACCACATTATCGAGAAATAGTTGGGCGAGGCGATGTAGCCATGCAGAAAATAGCATCACTGAAAATCCGTGATCCATTCACTAAGCCTATGTCACAGACTCAGTTAGACCGACATCTTGAGAAGATAGGTCTAAGATATTATAATGAATGGCTCTAGTGCTAGTGGGAGATTGTTAGTAGTATGCCCTAGAGTATATCATTTAGTATGTATCTTGTACATATTTTTAATAATAAAAGGCATTTCCACTTTTCCGTTTACATAATATATTTATGTGTAATAGAAAAGGTCCATTGATATTTTGTTAGAAATATTATTCTTAAGTTGTTAAGAATATGAGTGACAATATTTCTAGCACAAAGTATCATAAATAGGTTCACAATCGAGGATACTTCATAATAAGGACATGACTTATCCAGAAAGATTGTATTCATGTTTGTTCCCAAGTTATTTATATGAGATATAAATAAGATGGAATGGTGAGTCTCATGCCATATAACAAACTTGATAGGCACTTATAAATGATAAGTAGGCCGAACCAGTGACACTTATAACAAGCACATGGAGTTTACTCTTGTCAATGTTTTGTCATAAATCATATCAGTGCATATAATCTTTAGACCTGAGATAGCACAGTTATCTTGTATATAGGTAGTTTGAGTTTGATCTCGCTTTCATACTTGTACTATGTATGGGTATATGGGCATGTGTTGGCTCCTGCTAGTTATATATGGAGGTAGGTGTTGATCAAGAAGGAATCTGTTCCTCTAAGTAAATAGAGATAAAATCCTATGTTCATTTAATTGTTCTTGATGTTTCAAGTTCCTGTCCAGGACAGATAGATTTATTCAGAAAAGAGTTTCTGATGAGAAAATCTTTTAATCAAGAACTGGAATTAATAGAGAACATAATATTCATATCAAATGGAGTTTGAGATAAACCATGACTCGTGCTTGAGAAGGGATTTTGTAACAGAGAGATTCTAGTGTATGGTAACATATGATTATAGGTTCATTTAAGGTAAATCTTATTACTAATTGGGTGGCCATGGCATGCTATGCTAGGTGTTAACCATGGTCTATGAGGTTCATAAAATGATTTAGAGAAATCATTTATGGTAAGAAAGAGTTCTGATGATATTAAGAGTTGATATCATGTCTCATTGCCAATTAGTGATGAGCCTAGTAAGTCACACACATACACAAGTTATCACCTATTTAAATATGATTTAATTAATTAATTAAAGAGTTTAATTGATTAATTAAATAGATTTGGTTTGCAATTAAATTACAAAGTCCCTAGCATGACTTGAAACCAAATCTAGATTATTGGATGTGTAGTATAAATTAAATTTATATTTAAAGTGTTTAAATATGAATTTAATTGATGAGAAATTAATTAATAGAGATTAATTAATTAATTTATATTTGATATAAATTAATTAGAAGAAGAAAATAATTATTTTGGGTTAAGAACTCAAAATTAAGACACAGGGGCATTTTGGTCATTTCACAGCATGACACGTGGCACCATGAGATGGTGACACATGGCATAACACATAAGCTTGCCAAATATTTTTTTATTCATGTAAGATGATTAAAATCAAGATTAAATATAGGTTTGACACTTGGCACAATGTGATTGGGTCACTTAAACCTAGAGCTAATCAAAAGGTAACATGTGGCTAGGGTTTAATGTGTTAACCTAGCTATTTAAGTGTGGTTATGAAAAGAAAACATAACCAGCAGCCTCTCCTCTCAATTGTTACGCCACTTTGAGCCTCTCCAGCTATTTCTCTTCATCTCTCATCAATTCAAAGAGATTAGCCATCAATCTCTTGAATTAAGAACGCTAGAAATTGTTTCTAGTGTCCTGTTTACATCTCTAATCTCTTAAAAGGCAGAACTTGAATTTCTAATTAATAGAAAAGGCTTTAGAAGCTGTTCAAGGGCTGCCATAGGTGTTCTTGGTGTGGACAAGCTAGAGGGACAACATCTGGTGTCCTGAAGACAAATCTCAAAGGCGCAGATACGCTGTAGCACATCAAGAGGTTAGTGTAATCGTTCTTGATTTAATCTAGGGTTCTAAAATTAATCTGATTAATTTTAAAATCTTAAATGGCAAATACAGATCCAAAAACATATTAAAAGAGTTTTAATATGTTGTTTATCATTGAAATCAAATAGATAACAATAAATCTTGCATGGTGCATGTGACCCTAGGTGAAAATTTTTGAATTCAATTGTATAATCTTGTGTTTTTCACGCTTCCGTTCCTTCAATTGGTATCAGAGCCACTATATTTGCCATTTAGATTGTTGATTATATAATTTAATTGTGTGTTTGATCATGAGATCAAGAGATTCATTGCTGGTTGGATCATGAGGTGTGGCGGCACACATGGTGAAGCCACCATTGGTGGCGGCAACAATGGTTCCTTGGGTGGTTCAAGGTTTGGCTTTTAATTCTGCAATTGTTGTATGATCTAAGGCCTATTCTTTGACTAATTAAAGTGTTTAATTAGTTGTTTTAATCACACAATTAAATTATGATTCAAATCAGAATTTTAAAAATTGTTTAAATGTGATTCAAAGCTGGTGCTTATGTGAATGCACACAGCGATCTTCTGGCCGAGCTTGAGAGGCGTTATCTTAGGGAAGACTTCTCCTGGATGGTGGATCTTGCTCCCCAAAACGAAGAGGGGAGCGAGGAGGAGACAAAGAGAGAGAGAGAGAGAGAGGATGAGCAAAATGACAATGTACCTGGAGAACAGGCTGGGGGAGACTCTCCAGCCGAATGACTTGTAAATTTTTATTTTGAAATGAAATGAAGTTCTCTCTTTTGTTCAATTCTTGATGAGATCGGAAAGCGTCCCAATTGTATGAGTACTTGATTGTACTTATTAGAACATCAAACTTAAAAGCAACTATTAATCTAAGTATAAGAGGTCGAAAAAACATTATAACCATGAGATCGGCCTAAGCCGAGACCAAAAACCGGATAGAACTTTAGATCATTAAAATCGGAAAGACTTAATTTGAATTCTTAAGATTAGAATCACCATTATGTCGGACTAAAACCTCAACTTTATTTTAAGGAATGTCTGAGATATACAGGTGAGGAACCCGATCTTTAGCTAACCGACTTTCCACAATATTTGTAAAGGAGAGGTCGAAAATAATACTGGATGGCATGGAGACTTGATATTGGTTTGATCTCCTTTAACGAGAGATCGGAAATGAGATTGGATGACATGGAGACTTGACATTGGTTTGATCTCTTTCGACAAGAGATCAGAAAGCAATCGACTAGATGAGGGATCGATTTGTTTCCTGATCGAGTCACTTGTAACCGAAGAATGTCGGCTGGGGTCGATTTTCAAAGTCCATTGACTTCGGTGATCGGCCAAAATGTGGTGTCGACAATAACTTGAAATTAAATTTATTTATGGAAGTATTCAAGTTAATATTTAAAGTGTTTAAATATAAACTTGATTAATTAAGCATAAAGAAGGAAATTAATTTGATGAATTTGACTAGTTTGACTTGGTCAATTTAACTAGTTTGACTTAGTCAAAGGAAAGAGAACTTAGTCAAAGGAGACAGAAAGTGTTGGATTAATTAATTTTGTGAAAATACAAATTAATCCAAATTTTAATTTCTTTATTAAAATTAGCTTGACAAATTGACTAATTACATTTAGAAAATACATTTGTTATTAAATTAAATGTGGACACTTGTCAAATTGATTTTAATCAAGGAAATTGAAATTAATAAAAAAGAGAAAAAGAAGACAAAATGTCACACTTTACCCCTCCGTAAGGCATAACATGGTCCCACAGTACACCTAATGAATTGCTGTATTTCGCCGACCGGTAACCCATTAAATATACTACAAGGGGTTTTAAAACAATTTTCGATCATTTTTATAGTGGTGGAATGTTGAATATTTATTAAAAAGCCTTTATTTGAAATTTTGGTCATGGATCAAATCCTCGATTAAAATCCTCGATCAAAATTTCAGCAGAGTGCCAGCATATTTTGAGAGAACAATTCTTCAAAACCTGAAAATAAACACACTCTCAATCTTTTTACTCGATCACAACTTCAATAAAATTCATTTCTCCACACAATTCAATCCCAACAACGAATAAATCAATTGCAGCAATCAACTCAGCACATTTTTAAACCAACACTGAACATCTCATTTCAGAAAAGGAAATAATTTATCATTCACAAAATACAAAACTCAGAAATAAATTTGAATATTTCAATAATTTACATTTTAATTATGTACCCAAAATAATATTATAAAAGTTCTTGTACAACTGCTCAAATAAATTACATACATATAATTACATGCATACATCAAAATCTATGTACAAGAATATACTTATGATATACCCAGAGCTAATCTAAATGTGTCTTCAAGGCGTAGCTACAGGAAATCTCACTCAACTTCCCTATCTTTACTTTCACCTACGACAGCATACAAAGCTATCGCTGAGTGGTAAACTAAGTGGTGCACATCTATAATTTAAAATGTAATACAATATACATTGAAAAAAAATTATAGCAAATAATTTAGAAATCTTAAAATTCATCAAAACTCCAAAAGTCAAAATATTCATTGCCAATAATATAAATCATTTGTTTAAATGACCTTGATCAATAGTTTCAATTTATCAAATCATAACTGAAGATTTAAAGCAATTCCAGCAATTTATGAAAATAGATATTAATTTCAATCAAATTAAGTATGCTCAAATCTCATTTAAAATCACAATTCCTTACTATTCAAAAACTATTCTTTTTCTCACTAACTATGCAAGACTAATCTGTAAGGGCCATCTTCAAAGTGATTCTAACTCTCTATGATTGGGGAGGTCAAATCAGGATTCTAACTCCCTATGATCGGGGAGGTCGAATCATCGTGCACATTACACACCACAATAATGCAACTTTCGAAAGGGCTAATAAAAAACTTAGATCTAACCTCTAATAAGAGGAGAATCTAAGCATGTGCACGTACCATGGTAATCAAAACAAAGCTAACTCCATTGTCTCCTCAACAAATGAGAGAGACGGGTAATAACCTAATCAAGCATCTATAGTGAGATATAAAACAATATCATGAATCTCTTTGTCCTTTTTATGAGCATAAATCACAACACAATTCAATTCAATGTCAATTCCAATATAATTTTTTTGCTCATCACAATTCAAAACATATTTTATTATAATTTTTCCAAAATAAATTTATTCAACCCACAACAATGCTCAATAATTGTTTAAATACCATTTCACAAAGCTAAATTCATGCATACTATAACAATTTCAATAATCATTGAAATAAATCCAATACTTGATAAACATAATGCATAAGGAAAATAACATCATTTAATCATATGAAATATTCAGAACAAAATCAATTAAAAACTATTTGTGCACAAACCTCTTTGTCGACTAGTTTACTCAAATTTTCGGTTTTTTCCTCGAAGATCCATTTCCAGTCTCTTTTTCAACTGAAATATACAATTTACAGTGTTTCAGTACTATATCTATAATTAATCCATTAATTTATTTTATGGCTACTTAATTGTTGCCTTAAATTTGCTTAAAATGGTATCCTTTGAATTTTACATTTTGGGTTACTATTCATTACACTATTCAAGTCAAAATGTTGACTTTTTCCTACTAAATAGGTTTATAAATTCTAATTGCACTCATACACCACATTTTGGGTGTCAATTTTCTTGGCATTGATTGCCAATTCTATTTCTAAGTCTCCTAAGAGAAATTCTAATTTTTCAATTTTGGTCCCCTGTTTTCTACTATTCCATTGGTCTAGTTACTGTGGGAATTTAGCTAAGTATCCTTCATCAAGTTGTTCCTTATTGTCTTAGCTTTAATTTCCTTTTTGAAGCACTCCATTTGGAGTTTGTAGCCCAAGTTATGCCTATTTTTCTAGGGCTAGCCGAATTGGTCTAAACTTAGAAATTCTGGGCAATTTCTGGTTCTGGTAGTTTTGGTGACCCAACTTGGAGTGACAAATTGACTTGGTTTTAGGCAGAATTTGAGTTTGTATTCTTCATGAAAGTTGTAGTACTATATCACAGCTTTCTAATGGTTCAAAAATCAGGTCATTTGGGCCTGCCTAGGCCAAGTTATGGCCAACTGTTCATGTGATCATTTCTGTACAGTGGCAGTGTGCCTTACCTAGATTTGACCTAATTTTACACCAAATTGTGTTCAATTTTAGGGTAATGTTTCTTCACCAAAATTGTGGCATTATGTCTTAATTTTCATCTCCAATTAGCCTCACACCAATTGGAGTAACCAATTTCCAGTTATACTTATTTGAATGGGTAAGGGTCAAGCTGTCCAGAATTGAACATTACACATTCACAATCCCATTTCAACTTTAACCATTCAAACACATTCTAAATTACACCAATTAGCCATTTTAAATCTCACTTAGGTCAAAGTACATTATCACACCCTGTCCCTCCATAAGGCACAACATGATCCCGTAGTATACCTAATGAATTACCAAACTTCGCCTACTGATAGCTCATTAAATACACTACAGGGGATTGTAAAACCTTTTCTTATTTTTTTTACAGTGGTGAGCACTTTTGACAGGTATTAAAAATTTTTACCTGAAGTGAAAATAAATAACAAATCTGAGTATCAGTGATTTCTATAAAAATTTTGGCAGAGTGCCATCTGTATTTTTAATAAAGTAGTTCTTCGAAAATCTGTAAAAAGCACTTTTAATAATTTGTTCAATCCAACTCCAATAGTAGTTCAACACAATAAATTTCTCTACATTTATTAACTCAGTTCAACATCAATTTTCCAGTGTTTCCAAAAGCTGAGATAAGATAAATATATCACAATATTTTTACAAGCCAAAATAATTTACAACTTTATTTTACACCTGCTCAAGATCAAGTATAATATATACATACAGTGCACATACATTATAATAAAATTTCAAAAATATGGTATACTCAATATACCCGACAGAATCCCAAAATGTAGCACAAGCAACCTACTCTGCTGCTCTGTCTGTCTATCTACCTGTGACAGCAATGAAAAAGCTATCGCTGAGTAAAATTTACTCAGTGGTGCATAATAATAATTTAAAATGCGGTATATAAAACTTTTATTAACAATTTACAATTCAAACAATTCACAATTTTTCAAAATTCACATAACACAAATTTGATTAAACAATTGAATAACACAGTGTTGCCAATCAATAATACAGTTTAGGTCATGACACAAATTTTTCAAATATGCCGTGTTGTACACCACGATAAGACATACTCACCCCACTAATGGAAATCAATGAGGGAGGTGGCTAGCTAGCTAATGAGAACTCATCCATACTCACCGTAGACTGACAAGTCAAAGAGGGAGGAATATAGCCATACTCACCCCATACATGGAGGAGAAACATAATAAGGGACTGCCATGCCTAGTGTGAATCAAAACAATTTCAAATCACATTATTTGATTTATGTTATGGAGGTGGCGGTGGTGGCAGAAATCCACTGCTCCAAATTTTCTCAGTCTTTCCAGATGTGATTTATGTTATGGAGGTGGTAGTGGTGGCATTACCCCAGCCATTTGTCTGAAGAATTCGGCCATTTGCTGGAACATGGCCTGTGGAGGCTGAGCAGGCTCTGCTGAAGCTGGCAGAGCAGATTCTCCCCTACCCCCAGTCTCAGCCGCTGCAGGTGGAGCATGACTCTCCACTTCCTCCTTAACTGCCCTCTAAGATGAAGGGTCCATATCCTATTCAAAATAACAAAGACAAATAGATCTGCATTAGTGTCACCTCGACTCTTACAAATACAATGCATGGTATGGGCTCGATCTAGGCCCAGAAACGCCTAAACCGTGCTCTGATACCACTAAATATAACACCCCTTACCGGTTTATAGTGTAGCCGAGCAAGATATGCCACGTAGTGTACCGGAACATCCTATTTTAATTCAATCATTTTTTTATTCTTCCTAATTTATTTTTTTCATATTTATGAAGTACAATTTATGAACTATAATTCATTTAAGTCATTTATTGAAATTATAATTTATTTGAGATTCTGAAAATTTTATAGAAAATCCAGCAGAGTACCGGCTAAAAATGGAGAAAATAGTTCTTCGAAACCTGTGAAAAACACTTCCAATAATCATTTCCAATCTTTCTCAAACTCCAATAACCATCAACATGGTCTCAACATTAGCAATCATTTCATGTTCTCAACATTAATCCACAATTTCATTCAAATTCAAAATCAACTAAAATTTCATGAAGATATTCTCAAATTATATTAATTAACAAAATTCTTCAAAATATGTACATCAACATATGATTACATAAATTTACTATTTACATGAGTTCATAATTTACAAATCACAAACTACTACCTATTACAAAATGCAAAAACATAATTTCAAAAGGGACCTAAAGGTCCTACCACTGATACACTGTAGATGAGAGGTGACTTTGACGCTAGGCAGATCTATGACCTCACCCAGTTTGTGGCAAGCTGGGCTCTCTGTCAGTCTCTTCAGAACCTACACATGGCAAAAAGCGATGCGCTAAGCAATAATGCTTAGTGGTGCCAATAATAAAATAAAAAGAACTAATAAAAAAAAATAAATATGCAGTGAGTGTATTGATGTCTCATGCAGACAAATTTTTGATAATTATTGGTAGTCTTATTTATTTGGTACTTGTTATATTCATTATTTCATTAAATTTATCAACTTTCATTTTTTGTTACCCAAGTAACCTATACTGGATGACTGGACTGGATAAATGGGTAAACTGGCACTGGGTATCAAGTACCTCAAGCCGTCACACCATCGGTCACATGTGTGTCTCCCAGTGTGCAACAGAACAGCTAATAAGCTGTAATAACATTAAGCACAAGGCCACATCTCAACACAATGTCAGAATAGCTAAAAGCCATGAAATCATAGAACGGCATAATGCCATGTGCAGTACTGCTAGTTGAACCCTATTGGCATGCCAACCTATCCAAACCAATCTTGCTAGGTGTACTAGGGCATGTTACTCTTTTAAACTTTACAATTCTTGAAATTTAAGTTTAGGTGTTACAATTCATTTCATTGGTCAACTACAATGTTGACTTTTCCATAGACAATAGGTACATTGGTTCTAATACTCTCAACATACCACATTTTGCATTCTAAAGTTGTTGGTATTGGTTGCCAATACCATTTCTAAGCTTAGTATTAATTATTCACAATTTTCAGATTTCAAGCCTTATGTTTACTGTTCCATTGGTCATTTGTACAGTAGGAATTTGGCAAAGTTGTCTTCATGAAAGTTGTTCCTTATTTTGTCTAGTTACATTTCCTTTTTTAAATCACTCCATTTGGAGTTTTGTAGATGAAGTTATGGCCTAAACACCATAACTGGCCGGATTAGACAGAATCCAAAATTTTGGGCAAAACTGTTTCTGCCAGATTTGGTAACCTAAGTTTGGTTGGCAATTTGACTAAGTTATGATCAGAATTTGGATTTGTGTTCTTCATGAAAGTTGTAGGTCTATGTCTCAGCTTTCTGCTGGTAAAATTTTAGGTCAATTGAACCATTCTACACTAATTTATCACCAAATGAATAAATACTAGCCCAAGCAGAATGAAAGTCACCCAGATTAGGGCAATTTTTAGGTCAACTTAGTTTGGTTTTCTGGACAAGTTTTCTATACCAAAGTTGTGCCATTATGTGTCTAGTTTTATATCCAATTGGCCTTGCACCAATTGAACCTACACCTTTCAAGTTACAACTGTCCAAACCTGCTGGACTCACACTCAGCCCTACAGGTCACTAAAGGCAGCATACCTAACTTCAATTCCATTGTCCTAAATCACTTCAATTCCTCATCACATATAGTTAAATGGTCACTAATTGACCATTACAATGTTCCTATATCATTACATGAGCAAACCCTAATTTTGTTCAAGTCTCCAAGTTCTCAAAGTACAATTTATGCACTAAACTTGCAATTTCAACTTATATCATGTCCTTAAACATGAATTGAGTGACAGAAAGAATAAATTGGGCACTAACCTTGATTTAGCTAATTCCCAAAGCTTGAGAACTCTTCTTTTTCTCTTGCTTTTTGCTGCCCAAGACTTGCTCTAGGTGTAAGGGTAAATATTTGTGAAGGGAAGCTAGGGTTTTGGGGTGATTTGTGTGGGTTAGCTCAAGCTTTATCAAGCTTCCATGGAGTTTTCTTTCCTCTCTCTCTATCTCTCTACGTTTTTTGGCTGCCCAAAGTTTGAAGAAGCAACTGATTTTTCTTTCTTTTTTTCTTCCTATTAAGTCATTTTAAATAAGTTAATGCCATGTGTCAAAGTTTGATAGGGTGGGAGGATTTTTAATGACATCGTAATTCCAATTCCTTTAATTTTCTTTCCTTTTCTTGTCTACTAAATTTCAATTTAATTTTTAGCAATATTTATTCACATTTTATGTCATAATAATTATTTACTTAACTAGACAAGTCGGCCAAAAATCACCTCTGAAAGTGAAATGACCAAAATGCTCTCCGTTTGGCTTAACAGACCAAAATTGTCTGTACCAATTGAAAAATTTTTCTAAGCATTTTCTTGGCATTCTAATGCCATAGGAACCTCAATGACCCTTCTCTAGAGTTTCAAAAATTATTTTATGAATTTTTTCTAGGGTCTAGGGCTCCTAGTTATGAGAACCGCAACTTTCCACTAGGTTACCCATCGCTAGGGCACCGGCTCATTTAACTTAGTTGTATTTTATTTCTAAAATTTTTTCTAAATTTTTCTTATTAATATTTGAGTTAATTATGGTTCCTCACTTTGGTTTAAATATTTTTTCGGATGTTCTAGCTGTCCAGACCGATACTGATCACTGGAACAGTAGAATGTACGGAGTTGCTACAGGGAGGGTGTTACAACTCTTCCCCTGTAATTTAAATTTCGTCCTCGAAATTTACCTGATGCAAATAGTTGAGGGAACTGTTGCCTCATCGTCTCTTCACTTTCCTAAGTTGCCTCTTCGGTGTTGTGGTGCCTCCAAAGCACTTTCACAAGTGGAATCTGCTTATTCCTCAACTCTTTCACTTCCCGAGCCAGGATCCATATGGGTTCTTCTTCATATGTCAAATCCGGTTGTACTTCAATTTCTTCCATGGAGATGACATGTGAAGGATCTAAGCGGTATCTTCTTAGCATAGATACGTGGAATACATTGTGGATCTTGTCCAGCTCTGGTGGTAAAGCTAGCCTATAGGCCACTGGACCCACACGTTCAATGACTTCATATGGGCCAATGAACCTAGGGCTTAACTTACCTTTTCTTCCAAACCTCAGTACCTTTTTCCACGGTGACACCTTGAGAAATATTTTATCGCCAACCATATATTCTATTTCATTTCTCTTCAGGTCGGCATAAGATTTTTGTTTGTCTGAGGCAACCTTCAGATTGGCTTTGATTAGCTTTACCTTCTCCTCAATCTGTTTCACCAGGTCTGGCCCTACCAATTTATCTTCACCCAATTCAGTCCAGCATACTGGAGTTCTACATTTCCTCCCATATAATGCTTCATACGGGGCCATTTGGATGCTCGCTTGGTAGCTATTGTTGTATGCAAATTCTGCCAGTGGGAGGTATCTATCCCAACTTCCCTCAAATTCAATGACATAACTCCTCAACATATCCTCAAGGACCTGACATATATTTCATGTTATTATTATCATTTCAGTTTAATATTTGTATTAGTTCAATTGGTTTTAATTGTTTACCTGGATTACTCTTTCTGATTGCCCATCCGTCTGAGGATGGAAAGCTGTGCTGAAGTGGAGTTGTGTACACAAGGACTCATGCAACTTCTTCCAAAATCTCGATGTAAACCTTGGGTCTCGATCAGATATGATGGAATGTGGAATTCCATGCAGTCTAACTATCTCACTAATATACAATTCTGCTAACTTCTCTAGTGAGTAGTCAGTCCTAACTGGCAGAAAGTGTGCTGACTTCGCCAATCTATCTACTATCACTCATACTGCATCATGCTTCTTCTGGGTGAGAGGTAGACCACTTACAAAATCCATGGTGAACCTTTCCCATTTCCATTCAGGTATGCGTATAGGTTATAGCAAACCCGATGGAACTTAATGTTCTGCCTTGACTTGCTGACATGTCAAGCATTTAGTCACATAGTCAGCTATGTCCTTCTTCATACCAGGCCACCAATACTGAAGCTTCAGATCATGATACATTTTTGTACTCCCTGGGTGCATAGCATAAACACTGGTGTGTGCCTCTGTCAACATAGCCTTCAACTTCTCAAAACTGGTCTGACACCTGTCATTCCAGTCAAATCTGACATTCTTATGTAACAACTTGGTCAATGGAGCAGCTATTAAAGAAAATCCCTTCACAAATCTTTTGTAATACCCAGCTAGTCCTAAGAAACTTCTGACCTCAGTTGTATTTCTAGGAGGCTTCCATTCCATCACCGCTTCTATTTTCTTGGGATCCACCCTAATCCCATCAGCTGACACTATGTGTCCAAGGATTGCAATCTCATTCAACCAAAAGTCACACTTGGACAACTTAGCATACAGCTTCTTTTCTCTTAAGGTTTGCAGAACAATCCTCAAATGCTCATCATGTTCTTCACTGGTCTTGGAATATACCAAAATATCATCAATAAAGACCACTACAAACCGATCTAGGTATGGATGGAAGATACGATTCATAAGATCCATGAATGCTGTTGGTGCATTTGTTAGGCCAAAGGGCATTACCAGGAACTCATAATGCTCATACCGGGTCCGGAATGCAGTCTTTGGCACATCTGCATCCTTCACCCTCAACTGATGATATCCTGATTTGAGATCAATTTTAGAAAATACTCATGCTCCCTTCAACTGATCAAACAGATCATCAATTCTAGGCAACGGATATTTATTCTTTACTTTATTCAACTGCCAATAATCGATGCATAACCTCAAAGTCCCATCTTTCTTCTTTACAAACAATACTGGAGCTCCCCATGGTAACACACTGGGGCATATGAACCCCTTATCCAGTAACTCCTGTAACTGGATTTTCAGTTCTTTCAATTATGTGGGTGCCATCCTATAAGGAGCAATAGATATTGGTGCTATACCCGGCAGTATCTCAATAGCAAATTCAACTTCCCTTTTTGGTAGCAAGCCAGGCAATTCTTCAGGGAACACATCTGGGAAGTCTTTTACTGTGGTTATGTCACACAGATCTGGCTTAGCCTGCTTAGTATCCACCATATGTGCTAGGTAGGCTTCACAGCCTTTTCTCATCAGTTTTCTTACAGCTATGACTGAGATGACATTGGACAATAAATCTGTCCTTTCCCCCACAACTGTAATCTCATTACCCTCAAGAGTTTTCAATGAGATTCTCTTCAACTTACAATCAACCATTGCCTAATGACGTGACAACCAGTCCATTCCCAGAATCACGTCAAACTCATGGAAAGGCAACTTAATTAGGTCTGCCAAGAATTCATACCCCTGAATCCTTAACGGGCAACCTTTGTACACTTTGTTCACCATTACACTGTGGCCCAATGGATTAGTGACTAGAATGTCTTGGTCACTCTCCCCTACCAGCATTCCCCTGTCTACAGGTAAGTTGATGCAGATGTATGAATGAGTGGATCCTGTATCCACCAATGCATGCACAGATGTATTGTAGAGGGACAACGTACCCCTGATAACGTCCGGGGCATCTTGCTCCTCCTGAGCTCTCATGGCATAGGCTCTAGCAGGTGGTCTGCCCTCAGGCCTCTTTGCTGGCTCAGATGCAGGCCTCTGTGATGGTCCCACTGCCTCAGATTTGCCAGATTTCCTACCCCTTTGTGGTGCAGGAGCAGGTCTGTCTACTTGTGTTGGAGCAGTTGTAGTAGTTCTGCGTGGACAGTTCCTCAACTAATGCTCTGTCAACCCACACCTTAAGCAAGCACCCATCACTCTCCAACACTCCCCCTTATGCCACTTTAGGCAATGCAGACATGCAGAAGATGCTGGGGCTGGTCCCCTAAATCCCATCCCTAGAGAGCTGCCCACTGATGGTGTGGACTGACCTCTCCTAGGGGTAAACTGTAGCCTGGGCCCCTGAGACTGACCCTGACCTTGTGGTTGACCTGAACTTTGTGCAGGTGGACCTTTGAACTTCTTTCCTGGTGTAGGAGATGAACTAGACTAACCCGGGCCCCTCTTCTGCTGTCTCTCTCTTTTGGTCTGCTCACTTATTCTAACCTTTTCAACTTTTATAGCATCTTTCACTAACTTGGTGAAGTCTGTGATTCCCAAGGCAGTAATCATGATCTTTATGTTGTCATTTAATCCCTCTTTAAATCTTTTACACCTCTCGGCTTCATTAGGGACTATCTCCCTTCCATAGCGGTTTAGTCTGACAAATTCATTTTCATACTCTGCCAGTGTCAGCTGTCTCTGCCTCAGGTTAATGAACTCTCTTCTTCTCTCTTCTAAACATACACTACCCACATATTTTTTCTTGAATTCTGAGAGGAAGAAGTCCCAAGTTATTACTTTTGGCTACACTTCACTAGACACTGTATCCAACCATTGGTAGGCATCATCTTGCAACAGAGATTCAACAGCTTCTAGATTTTCCTCTGGAGTGCAGTGGAGTTGTTTTAAAACTCTGCCTGTTCTGTTCAACCAGTTTTTGGCTACAACAGAATCATCTTCTCTCTTGCCAAAGAAATCCACTGCTCCAAATTTTCTCAGTCTTTCCAGATGTGATTTATGTTCTGAAAGTGGCGGTGGTGGCATTACCCCAGCCATTTGTCTGAAGAATTCGGCCATTTGCTTGAACATGGCCTGTGGAGGCTGAGCAGGCTCTGCTGGAGTTGGAGGAGCAGATTCTCCCCTACCCCCAGTCTCAGCTGCTGCAGGTGGAGCATGACTCTCCACTTCCTCCTTAACTACCCTCTGAGATGAAGGATCCATATACTATTCAAAATAACAAAGACAAATAGATCTGCATTAGTGTCACCTCGACTCTTACAAATGCAATGCATGGTATGGACTCGATCTAGGCCTAGAAATGCCTAAACCGTGCTCTGATACCACTAAATGTGACACCCCTCACCCGTCTACAGTATAGCCAAGCAAGATATGCCACGCAGTGTACCGGAACATTCTATTTTAATTCAATAATTTTTTTGTTCTTCCTAATTTATTTTTTTCATAGTTATGAAGTACAATTTATGAAATATAATTCATTTAAGTCATTTATTGAAATTATAATTTATTTGAGATTCTGAAAATTTTATAGAAAATCCGACAGAGCACCGGCTAAAAATGGAGAAAACAGTTCTTCGAAACCTATGAAAGACACTTCCAATAATCATTTCCAATCATTCTCAAACTCCAATAACCATTAACATGGTCTCAACATTAGCAATCATTTAATGTTCTCAACATTAATCCATAATTTCATTCAAATTCAAAATCAACTAAAATTTCATGAAGATATTCTCAAATTATATTAATTAACAAAATTCTTCAAAATATGTACATCAACATATGATTACATAAATTTACTATTTACATGAGTTCATAATTTACAAATCACAAACTACTACCTATTACAAAATACAAAAACATAATTTCAAAAGGGACCTAAAGGTCCTACCACTGATGCACTGTAGATGAGAGGTGACTCTGATGCTAGGCAGATCTGTGACCTCACCCAGTTTGTGGTCTGCTGGGCTCTCTATCTGTCTCTCCAGAACCTACGCGTGGCAAAAAATGATGCGCTAAGCAATAATGCTTAGTGGTGCCAATAATAAAATAAAAAGAACTAATAAAAAAAAAATAAATATGCAGTGAGTGTATTGATGTCTCATGTAGATAAATTTTTTATAATTATTGGTAGTCTTATTTATTTGGTACTTGTTATATTCATTATTTCATTAAATTTATCAACTTTCATTTTTGGTTGCCCAAGTAACCTATGCTGGATGACTGGACTGGATAAACGGGTAAACTGGCACTAGGTATCAAGTACCTCGGGCCGTCACACCATCGGTCACATGTGTGTCTCCCAGTGTGCAACAGAACAGCTAATAAGCTGTAATAACATTAGGCACAAGGCCATATCTCAACACAATGTCAGAATGGCTAAAAGCCATGAAATCACAGAATGGCATAATGCCATGTGCAGTACTGCTAACTGAACCCTATTAGCATGCCAACCTATCCAAACCAATCTTGCTAGGTGTACTAGGGCATATTACTCTTTTAAACTTTACAATTCTTGAAATTTAAGTTTAGATGTTACAATTCATTTCATTGGTCAACTAAAATATTGACTTTTCCATAGACAATAGGTACATTGGTTTTAATACTCTCAACATACCACATTTTGCATTCTAAAGTTGTTGGTATTGGTAGCCAATACCATTCCTAAGCTTAGTGTTAATTATTCACAATTTTCAGATTTCAAGCCTTATGTTTACTATTCCATTGGTCATTTGTACAGTAGGAATTTGGCAAAGTTGTCTTCATGAAAGTTGTTCCTTATTTTGTCTAGTTACATTTCCTTTTTTGAATCACTCCATTTGGAGTTTTGTAGCTCAAGTTATGGCCTAAAAATCATAACTGGCCGGATTGGACAAAATCCATAATTCTGTGCGAAACTGGTTCTGCCAGATTTGGTAACCTAAGTTTGGTTGGCAATTTAACTAAGTTATGATCAGAATTTGGATTTGTGTTCTTCATGAAAGTTGTAGGTCTATGTCTCATCTTTCTGCTGGTAAAATTTCAGGTCAATTGGACCTTACTACACTGAGTTATCACCAAATGAATAAACAATGTTTATTTGGCCATTTTGCTCAGGCAGAATGCAAATCACCCGGATTAGGGCAATTTTTATGTTAACTTAGTTTGGTTTTCTGGGCAAGGTTTCTATACCAAAGTTGTGCCATTATGTGTCTAATTTCATATCCAATTGGCCTTGCACCAATTGAACCTACACCTTTCAAGTTACAGCTACCCAAACCTACTGAACTCACACCCAGCCCTGCAAGTCACCAAGGGCAGCATACCTAACTTCAATTCCATTGTCCTAAATCACTTCAATTCCTCATCACATATAGTTAAATGGTCACTAATTGACCATTACAATGTTCCTATACCATTACATGAGCAAACCCTAATTTTGTTCAAGTCTCCAAGTTCTCAAAGTACAATTTATGCATTAAACTTACAATTTCAACTTATATCATGTCCTTAAACATGAATTGAGTGAGAGAGAGAGCGAATAAATTGGGCACTAACCTTGATTTAGCTAATTACCAAAGCTTGAGAACTCTTCTTTTTCTCTTGCTTTTTGCTGCCCAAGGCTTGCTCTAGGTGTAAGGGTAAATATTTGTGAAGGGAAGCTAGGGTTTTGGGGTGATTTGTGTGGGTTAGCTCAAGCTTGATCAAGCTTCCATGGAGTTTTCTTTCCTCTCTCTCTCTCTCTCTCTACGTTTTTTGGCTGCCCAAAGGTTGAAGAAGCAACTAATTTTTCTTTCTTTTTTTTTGGCCATTAAGTCATTTTAAATAAGTTAATGCCATGTGTCAAAATTTGATTGGGTGGGAGGATTTTTAATGACATCATAATGATGTCATAATTCCAATCCCTTTAATTTTCTTTCATTTTCTTGTCTACTAAATTTCAGTTTAATTTTTAGCAATATTTATTCACATTTTATGTCATAATAATTATTTACTTTATTGGACAAGTCGGCCAAAAATCACCTCTGAAGGTGAAATGACCAAAATGCCCTCCGTTTGGCTTAACAGACTAAAATTGTCTGTACCGATTGAAAAATTTTTCTAAGCATTTTCTTGGCATTCTAATGCCATAAGAACCTCAATGAACCTTCTCTGGAGTCCTAAAAATTATTTTATGAATTTTTCCTCTGGTCTAGGGCTTCTAGTTGTGAGAACCGCAACTTCCTACTAAGTTACCCATCGCTAGGGCACCGGCTCATTTAACTTAGTTGTATTTTATTTCTAAAATTTTTTCTAAATTTTTCTTATTAATATTTGAGTTAATTATGGTTCATCACTTTAGTTTAAATATTTTTCCGGATGTTCTAGCTGTCCGAACTGACACTGGTCACCAGAACAGTAGAATGTACGAAAGTTGCTACAAGGAGAGTGTTACAACTTAAGTGCTCAATGCACACAATTCACCATTAAAGTCCAACATTCACATCCACCCAAATTTAATGTACAACAACACTTATTTTACACATACACTTCCATGGCAATTATAAAAACTGCCTATAATTTAACACCATCATATTTCATTAATAAACTTCATATTCACACACACAAATTCATGATATTATAGGCTGCCAAACATGGTAGTTTGCTAAAGCATCAATGTCCCATTTCAAACCCTTAATTTAAGTACTAACATGCACATACTTGGACATTAACCTACTACAACTTTTATTTGAGTTAATCAACCTTAATTTCCATCCATTAAAGGTAAGAAAAACTAAATACCACAAACCTTCATGGCTGCCGAAAATGGATAACTTCATATCTCACTATTTTTTTTCATTTCTCTTCACCAAGTACTCACCTCAACCTAAACACAAGGTTTACTAAAGCTAAGGAGAAGATTTGGATACTTACCACTTGAGAGATTCCTTCAAACTTCACCAAATCTTGTTTTTCTTGTTGCCAATATCTTCCCCAAGGTGAGTAGGCAAGCTTTAATGAAGAAACCAAGTGGGAATAATGGCTAAATCAAGGTTGCATGGTGGAGGAGCTCATTCGGCCATGGAGTTCTTTCATGGAGGTTCACTTCAGCTAGTTTTCTTTCAAGGTTGAAGATGATGATTCTACCCACAAATGGCTTAGATAGGGGTCCCAAGGCTTGAGTTAGTGGAGCACTAACTTTAAATTAAATGTTTAATTATTTCAAGTTCCATTATTTACACATTTATCTCCCCTTTTTCACTATTTACATAATGTATCACAATTTAATTTTTCATGATATTTCTAAAGTGTAATATCATTTATTTTTAATGAACATTGAGGTCAAAAGGCAACTCTAGGTGTCAAATGACCAGAATGCCCCTATTTGGGTTGCATTCCCGATTTTTAAGTAACACCAAGTTTTGTCGTTTTCTCGATTTCTTGTTTTTCTTTATACTAATTAATTAATTTTTCTTTGATATTTCTAATGATATTTATACTTCAATAAGTATTTAATTATGTCTCGAAACTAAATTCTGAGGGTTCTCTACAGTCCTAGGGTCGGCTATTGCTTGCGTCGTAACTTCCCCGTGCGGTCACCCATCGCTGCGGTGTTGGCTCGTTCAACTTAGTTACATTTTCTCTCTTTTATTTTTCCTTTATGTTTCTTGTATTTTCCTCTATTGTATTTCATTATTTCATGTCTCCTCACTAACATTTAAGTGTAGTTCCAGGCATTCTAGTTGTCCGGACAGACACTGGTTACCAGAACAGTAGAATGCACTACCGAATATATGGGTGTTACATACATCAACTTACCAATTCTCAAATTTTCCCCCCAAAAAACCTAAAGTTCAAGAACCCTAATTCACTAATTGTTACAATTGATAAAATTGAAGTATACTAATAAACTATTCTTACTCATCTAAGCATAAATACACTTTTAATTCCATTAAATATCACACACTTTAACCTTTCATCATGTAGGCTGAAATTCCCTATAGTCCCTTTTTTATCATTTTATTTCAATTTTCCTAAGTTAATTCTACTCATTCACTTCAATTCTACAACTATAATTCAATTTAAATGGAAAGAGTGACTTACCTCACTTGAGCTTTCCAATCTTCTTAATTCTCCAATTTTTCTCTAATTTCTTTCTTCTACACTTCTTTTCAATACTCAAAATGAAGGTTTAACTTGGGGAACTAGGAAATTTATAGTGAAATTTAGGGTTTTGAAAGCTTAAATTTAGGCTTTTCATGGAGGAACTTAGAGAGAGGAATGGGAGAGGTGAGAGGGACGGCCAAAAGAGAGGTAAAAGACAACAAATTTTTTTTTCTTTTTATTTGGTATATTTGACTTTTATTTTGTGTACATTTACCCACATTTTCCATAATTAAGAAATTATAATTATGGTGTCATGGTGATGTCACTCTAGTGATGTCATAATACTTTTATTTTAATTTCTTTTCTTTTTCTTTATTTTCTTCATACTTCTTTAATTTAAATCTATAATTCGAAATTTTAATTTCTCACATGTTATTGGACCGTTAGGCCATGAGTCACCACTAGGGGTGAATTGACTAATTTGCCCCTCGTCGGTCTGATCCGGTTTACTAATAATTTAGTATTTCTTTCGGAATCCTAATCTATTTATTTGATCTGGTTCTCTATTTTTTCTGTGATTTTCACATTTTCCCTAGCTTCGCAATTTTTCTTAGGCCTGCGATGTCACAATGGCCGGTACGAAATTAGGGTTTTGACTGATCTCGCAGTCACTTCCCAGTGTAGTCACCCATTGCTGTGACCCCCGGCTCATTTAACTTTTTTATGTTCTATTTTTCTTATCTATGTTTAACCTTTGGGTAATCACTATTAATTTTTGTTCAGGGCTTTTCTAGGTGACTTAAATATGATTCTAATCCTCTTAATTGTCCGGACCGACACCGATCACCGGAACAGTGATTTGCATAGGGCTATGCATATAGGGGTGTTACACAAAATGTCATCTTCTTCCTTTCTTCAAGTTGGCCGAAACTTTGCTCCTCCATAACCAAGTTTCCTTCTTCCTTGCTTGCTTGATTCAAGTGAAATTAGAAGTTGTTACTCTTGAATTAAAGATTGAGAAATAGTTTCTCATCACTTTTATACAATTGAAACCTAGAAAAACCCTAAAGCTTCCATTCTTCCACCTTGGCCAAATTCAAGGAAGAATAAGGCAAAGGCTTTGGTTGGTTCAAGGGTGCTTTGATCACTTTGCTTGTGTGGAAAAGTTAGAGGACCAACAATTGGTTGTTTTTACTCCCTGGATTCGGTGTTGAATTTGATTCTGCATCTAAGGGGTAAATTTTCCTAAACTTTAACTTATTAAATTTAAGGCTTTTATTTCCTAATGGCAATTAGGCATGTTAGCAATTAAAACATAATTTCTTATGACCAAAATTATGTGTTTCTATGTGTTTATGAAATGGTATAAATTGTTTATAAATTGCATGAAACCCTAGATATGAAAATTTTAAAATTACTAACTTTGCACTCTAATGTGCATTTTTCTTTCAATTGGTATCAGAGCTACCCTAATTTGCCATTAGGAATATTAATTCATGTTATATAATGTTTAGGACTCTTAAAAGTTATATGAGATGCAAGTTGTAGTAAAGAAAAATCATTAATTTTGATTAAACTACCATTTAGCCCATATGGTGAAATAATTTGGCCTATTAGTGTTCAAGGTGTTTGATCAATTTTTATGGCTTTTCTTGATGGTTAAAATATTTAATCTAAGTCTCAACATAATTATAGCATATTTTTGAATGAGATTCATGAGAAAATTAATTTAATTTTGAATATTGGATATTTAGAATTAAATTACATATTTAAGTGTTAGATGTGTGAATTGCATGAAGGATGATCATGGATTAGGAGACCAATGTGATTGATTTCTTATTTGTTCTTATGGGATTGTAATAATTATTTTATTATTTACAAAGGGATGTATCATAAAGTTGTTATGATTAGTATTAGGTTATAAATTTATTTGTTTGGGCTTGCATACTTAATTCTTTTGTATTTCTTACCTTGGTATGCTAAGGATATATTATGTAATTGACTTTAGTGGAGATTACAAGAAGAAAAGGAGCTTAAATCATTAATGGAGATCAGTGGGAGTACAAGGCTTCAAGAGTTGAACATTGTCAGGGCAAGCTTCAAATAGATGAATGATAACCTAGGATACCCTTGAATATAATCCTTGTGGCTAGGATTGGATGCCAATAGAATAGTCCATGACCATGCCTTTTGCATTATTGTTGATGAATATATATATGAGATAACAATATTCATGTATGTATATGAGATATGCATACAAAATAGTTAATGTGCAAAGTGAGACCAAATAATAATTAAGTCGGCCTAGAAATCTTCCAAATAAATGATTAAGTTAGTAATAGTGTAATTTTGAAAATTGCATCGTGGCTCTCCACTAAGGTAATTATTTAAGAAATTTTAAACATTTACATTGTTGGCTATGGTTACATAGGAATGATATTTTTGGTTTAAGAGATTTTCTTGAAATAATTGTTAAACATGAGATATTGTAAGTATGTAAATACTTTAGTGATCAAGAATGGATGTACCTAAGGTTTTGAGCATTAGAGGCCAAATAATTGATTGAACCTCACATGAGATGTAATGCGTAAAGAGTTACTCACTTATAAATTATTATGAATCCAAGAATAGCAAGAAACCAGCCAATGTGCATTCCTGTTTAGTCATTTGAATTCAAAGAAAAGTTGAAAGAATTCAAATCAGAAGTAGAAAAACAAACAAGAAAAAGTATTAAAATTCTAAGATCAGATCAAGGAGGTGAATACTTAAGTATTAAATTCAATGAGTTCTTAAAAGAACATGGCATTGTTTCTCAATTAACTCCTCTTGGAATGCCACAATTAAATGGTGTATCTAAAAGGAGAAATCGTACTCTATTAGATATGGTACGAAGTATGATAAGTTATACTGACCTTTCAATCTCCTTATGGGGATTTGCATTAGAAATAGCTTAGTACCTTCTTAATCATGTCCCCTCCAAATTAGTCTTTTCCACTCCATATGAGATATGATATGGAAAACAACCAAGTCTTAAACATGTTAAGATTTGGGGTTGTCCATCATATATCAAAAAGCTAAAAACTGATAAATTAGAAATAAAATTAGAAAAGGGACGGTTTGTTAGATATCCAAAAGATAGTTTTGTATATAATTTCTATCTTCTTTCATCACAAAGAGTTGTCATAAGTAGGGAGGCTATTTTTCTTGAAAAAGAGTTTATTCAAAAAGGTGGCAAAGGAAGGCAGACTGAATTAGAATTAGAGAATTCTGATCAACAAACAAATAAAATGGATATTGATCCATTTAGTACGCCTACACCTGTTGATGATGTCTCCATATCAATTTCTTAAAGATTAAGTAGAATATCTCATCATCCGAATAGATATGGTTTTCTTCATGAGAATGAACAAGAGTTGTTTATTCGTGGAGAAGTTGATCATGTTGATGATCCTATGACCTATGAAGAAGCTATATCAGATATAGACTCTTCAAAATGCATTTAGGCCGTGAAATCTAAAATGGATTCCATGTATAAGAATCAAATTTAGGATCTTATAGACCCACCTGAATGTATTGTACCAATAGGGAATAAATGGGTTTTCAAGCAAAAAATTGATTCTAATAGAAAGGTAGAGACCTACAAAGCAAGGCTAGTAGTGAAAGGGTTTCGCCAAAGATAAGGAATTGACTATGAAGAAACATTCTCGCCTGTAGCCATGCTGAAATCCATTAGGATTTTATTAGCAATAGCAACATACTATGATCATGAAATTTAGTAAATGGATGTCAAAACTGCTTTCCTCAATGAATACATAGAGGAAAACATTTTCATGAAACAACTTAGGGGTTTTGAATCCAACGATGGTTTTAAAGTATGCAAGCTTAAAAAATACATTTATGGTCTAAAAACAGCTTCGAGGACTTGGAACATCCGTTTTGATGAAGCCATTATGTAACACCCCTACTTGTATAGCCTGGTATATTTTATTATTCCGGTGATCAGTATCAGTCCTAACAATTAAGGGGATTAGAATCACATCTAAGACAACTAGATAAGCCCTAAACGCAAATAATTAGTAATTTCCAAATAGTTAAGTATAAAGAAGAAAAACAAAGCATAAAAAGTTAAATGAGCTGGGAGTTACAGCGATGGGTGACCTTCCCGGGAAATGACTGTGAGGTCAATCGTAAACTGAATTTTGAACCAGAAAATGTGACGCCGCGATCCTTAGGACTATTGTGAACACAGTGAAAAAGAGAAAATCATGAAAAAGAGTTGTTAAGCAGGTCAAATAATTAGGTCAGGGATCCGAGAGAAATAATGAATAACTTACAAACCGGATTGAATCGACGAGGGGCGATCTGGTCAATTCACTCCTAGAGCTGACTCCTGACCTAACTATCCAATAAAATCTGAGAAATGAAAATTTTGAAATATAAAATTAAATTAAAGAAGTATGGGAAAAACAAAAAGAGAAGAAAATTAAATTAAAAAGACTTATGACATCATAAGGCCCATGTAAGCATGACATCATTAATAAATTTAAATTCTAATTATTTATTTATGGATAATTACAAAGAGACAAATAAAGAAAATTAAAAGGAGATTTTTTCTATTTTCTTCTTCTTACCGTGAACCCATTCTCTCCCTTCTCTCTCATTTTTTTCTTTTTCTTCCCTCCATTAAAGCTCACTTTGAGCTTTTGTAACCCTAAATTACCACATAAATCCCTTAGAAAACTTGTAGAAATCCTCAAATTGAGCTTCAAGAAAAAGATTTGAAAGAGAAAATTTGAAGAAAATTGAAGGAACAAGAAGTTAGGAAAGCCTCATATAAGGTTAGTGAAGTTATTTCCAAATTTCTCTTTATATTCATGTTTAAGCATGGGAGTTAAGATAGAAATTGCTAAAAATGAAACAAAAATAACACGTATAGAATTCCATGGAATTTCAGCCAACTTGAGATGTGGTAGGAATTGATTGAGTTTGATTGAATTAAAGGTGTACATGAACTTGAATAAGTTGATTGGTAATGTTTATATGCTTTGATTTAGTGAGATGTAACAATTAGAGAATTAGGGTTCTTGGCACTTAGGGTTTGGGAGAAAAATTGTAGAAAATGGTCAATGGATGCAATTGACCTTATTTGAGTTGAGAAATGGTCATTTGTATTGTGGTCTGTGTGAATTGTTAGAACCAAGTTTCAATTCGGATTGGTTAGGGTCAGTATACAGGCAGCTTGACCTAGGTCCCTTTTAGGGACTAAAACTGAAAATTTACTAACCCAATTGGTATGGGGTCAATTGACAATGAAACTAGACACAAAGCAGACCATTTTTCATTTAGGAATCATACCCAGAAAATGACCATAACTTAGTGAACAATTAGGCCAAATTCGGATTTGGGCACACTGCCCTGTACAAAAATGACCAAATAAATAGTAGTTACTTAAATGACCATAACTTGGCCTAGGAAGGTCCAAATGACCTGAATCTTATACCGATAGAAAGGTGAGACATATCCCTACAACTTTCATGAAGAAAAAAAACTCAAATTTTGACCATAACCTATCTAAAAAGTCACCTGCAGTCAGCACACCAAAACTACTAGTATCCAGAAAATGCCCAGAATTTTAGGTAACACGAAAATCACCAGAATTCTAGGTAACACCAAAAAATGCCCAGAAATTAAATCTAAGACAATAAGGAACAACTTTGATGAAGGACACTTAGTCAAATTTTCACAGTGACAAGATCAATGGAATAGTAGAAAACAGGGGACCAAAACTGAAAAATTATAATTTCTCTTAAGAGACTTAGAAATTGTATTGCCAATCAATGCTAACAAAATTGACACCCAAAATGTGGTATATGGGTACAATTAGAACTAATAAACCTATTAAGTATGGAAAATTCAACATTTTGACTTGAATAGTACCATGAATAGTGCCACCATACACAAAAATGTGAAAAGACCCGAAATTTATAAACTGTAATAGGTAGGATAAGTCTGCAAAGAAATTGTTAGAATTTAAGTATTATAAGTGGATACTGAAGCACTTTAAATTCATGTGTTTTAATTGGAAAGGGATCTTCGAAGGGGAAACAAAAGTTTGAGTAAATTGAGTTAACAAAAGAGGTTTGTGCACAACTAGTTTTTAATTGATTTTGTTTTGAATATTCCATATAATTAAATGACTTTATTTCCCCTATATATTATATTTATCAAGTATTAAATGTATTCCAATGATTATTGAAATTGGTATAGTGCATGAGTTTAATTTTATGAAATGGTATTTCAACAAGTATTGAGCATTGTTATGGATTGGATAAATTATGTTTTGGAAAATTGTGATAGAAATATGTTTTAAAGTGTGATGGGAAATTTTCATGGAAAAATATAAATTTATGTTTTGAATTTTGATGAGCATAAAAAGTACTGGATATTGAAATTGACTTTGAATTAAATTGTGTTGTGATTTATGCTCACAAAAAGGATAAAGAGATTCATGATATGGTTTTATATCTCACTATAGATGTTTGACTAGATTATTACCCATCTCTCTCATTTGTTGAGGAGACAATTGAGTTAGCTTTGTTTTGATTACCATGGTACGTGCACAGGCTTAGATTTTCCTCTTATTAGAGGTTGAATATAATTTTTCCATTGGCTCTTTCAGAAGTTTCATTATTGTGGTGTGTACTGTGCACGATGATTTGACCTCTCCGACCATAGGGAGTTAGAATCCCGATTCGACCTCCCCGACCATATGGAGTTAGAATCGCCCCAGAGATGGCCCTTTCGGATTAGTCTTGCGTAGTTAATGAGATAAAGGATGGTTTTGATTGATAAGAAATTGTGATTTTAAATGAGATTGTGCACAAATAATTTTGTTAAAATAATTATTTATTTCCATAATTGCAGGAATTATTTTTATTGTTCAATTGTGATTTGACAAATTGAAATTTTGATTAAAGTTACTTTAACAAGTGACTATTATTATTGACAATGAAAATTTTGACATTTGGAAATTGGTTAAATTTTGAGATTTCAAAATTTTTTGGTATAATTATTGTCAATGTCTATCGCATTACATTTTAAATTATAGTTGTGCGCCACTGAGTTCACCACTCAGTGATAGCTTTGTATGCTGTCCCAGATGAGAGTAGAGATAGAGCAGTTGAGTGAGATTCCTGCAGCTGTACCTTGAAGACTGCTTGTGACTAGCCTCGGGTATATTATAGGTATACCCTTGTACATTAAATTTTGATTATGCATGTAAATATATGTGTGCAAATTATTTGAGCAGATGTATAAAACTTTTGAAATGTTATTTTGGGTGTGTAATGGAAATGCAAATTATTGTAATGTTCAAACTTACTTTTGAGTTTTGTAATGAATGTAAATTGATTTTTCTTTAATGGAATATGAATGAAGTTATTTATTATTATTTTTTAAGACAATTGAATTGAGAATTGTTTTGAATTATGGAGTTGGAAGAAATAATATTGATTTGTGTTGTGGTAGTGATTGATTTTGATGAAACAAATTATTGGAAGTGTTTTTACAGGTGTTTGAAGAACTGTTTTTCCCAAATATATATGGCACTCTGCCAAAATTTTTCCAAGATTTGCGTAAAAATAAAAATGGACAAAAATTTTAACTAATTTTTAAACTTCAATTAAATATTTTTAATACCTGCTATAGAAGCTCACCACTTTCAAAAAGTAAGAAAATTGTTTTAAAATCCCTTGTAGTATATTTAATGGGTTATCGGTAGGCGAAGTACGGTAATTCATTAGATATACTACGGGATCATGTTTGTAACACCCCTATTTGTATAGCCTGGTATATTTCACTACTTCGGTGACCGGAGTCAGTCCGGGCAATTAAGGGGATTAGAACCATACTTAAGACAACTAGATAAACCTTAAACACAAATAATTAGTAATGTCCAATTAGTTAAGTATAAACAAGAAAAACAGAATATAAGAAGTTAAATGAGCTGAGAGTCACAACAATGGGTGACCTTCTCGGGAATGACTGCGAAGTTGTTTTAAACTCAAATTTCCAATCGTAAAATGTGACGCCGCGGTTCTTAGGACCCTTATAAACACAATGGAAAAGAGAAAACAATGAAAAAGAACTGTTAAGCCAGTCAAATAATTAGGTCAGGGAGCCGAAAGAAATATTGAATTAATTGCAAACCGGGATGAACCGACGAGAGGCAATTTGGTCAATTGACCCCAAGAGCTGACTCCTGACCTGACTGTCAAATAAAATTGGAGAAAAAAAAATTTCAGACTCGGGAATTAAATTAAAGAACTAATAGAAAAATAAAAAGAAAAAAAAAAAGAAAAATGAAAAAGTTAAAAAGGTAATGACATCATGTGGTGACACATGCATGATGCCATAAGTATTTTAATTAAAAATTTAATTAATTAGAATTATGGTCTTCCTAAGACATAAAATAACAAAAAGAAAAGAACAAAAAATTTGGTTTCTTCTCCCATTCCCGTCACCTCTCACCTCTCTCTCAAAATCCACCATTGAAGCTTGATTTCAAGCTCCATAAACCCTAAAAATCTCCCATAAATTCCCTAATTTTGTTGATTAAACCTTGTTTGGGCAACTAGAAAAGAAGACTGATCAAGAAATTTTAAAAGAAAAGTGAAGGTTTTGGGTGGTTGAATTTCAAAGAGAAAGGTTAGTTAAGAATCCTCTCAATTCTCCTTATATTCATGAATTTTCACTTGAAGTGAACTAGTATTGTTGAAAATAAAATAAAGCTTGATTGAAGGTATAGTTGAGGTTTATATAGTTTAATTGCATGAAATGAGCTAAACATGGAAATTAGGGTTTTGGACATTAGGGTTTGGAGACCAAAAATATGAGAAACTTGTAAATGGTGTTTTTGACCTAATGTGAAGTGAGAAATGGTCATTTGTGACCTAATTAAGTGTGTTAGAAGTGTTTGAATCAAAGCCAAATTCGGATTGGGTATGCACCATGACCAAAAGTCAACTTTGAGGGACCAAAAATGGAATTTTACAAGTCCAATTGATATGGGACCAATTGGGAATGAAAATAGGCACTAAATGACACAATTTTCATTTAGGAAGCATGCCCAAAAAGTGACTAAAACCTAGTGAACAAATTGACTAAAGTTGAGAAATCACAGTTTGCCTCTGCACAAACTGACTAAATGAACAGTGGTTCATTTGGTCATAACTCAAGCTAGGCAGGTCAAAATGACCTGAAATTTTACCAGTGGTTATATGAGATATAGATCTAAAACTTTTATGAAGAACACAAACCCAAATTATGCCATTAACCCACTCAAATTACTGAGCAAATTTGGTGACCTGAACCTGCAGAACTGCAAATTTACCATATGAACAGTAAAGTTTCAATGGCTATAACTCTCTCTAGAAAACTCAAATTTAGGTGATTCTTGAACCGATGGAAACCTAAGACATAGTAGAACATTTTATATGAAGAAAATTAGGCCAAATTATGGACTTAACTTGATCAAATGGCTGAACAAAGTTGGATCAACAAATCTGCAGAACCAAATTCTGCAGCACAAACAGTAACCATAATTTAGGTATAACTTGAGCTACAAAACTCTGATTGGAGTGATTCAAAAAGGAGAATAAACTTAAAACATTAGGGAACATTTTCTATGAAGAAAGTTTTGCCAAATTCCAATAGTAAACTGACCAATGAAACAGTATAATCAGGGACACCAAAACTAAAAATTTGGCAATTTTGCCTAAAAGACCTGAGTTTTGAGAAAATGACCAAAACCAACAAGTTTAGTGACCAAAATGTGGTATGTGGGTGAAGTTGGAATTCCCATACCTATTAAGCCTTAGAAAGTCAATAATTTGACTTGATTAGTGTAGTGAATAGTAACCCAAAGCACAAAATTTCAAGAACGTCGAGTTTAGCACGTTAGAGTTAGGTAAAAGTGAAGTTAAATTTATTTTTGGATTTATGCTAAATTATGGTACTGAAACACTGTAAAATTATGTGTTTTAGTTGAAAAGAATATCGGAAAAGAACCTGAGGAACCGAGTCGAGGCCAAGAGGCGACTCACTTGAGGTTTGTGCACAACGTATACTTTTTATAATAATCATTTGCATACTGCTTTGAATAATGTGAATATTGGATTATGGCATTCTTATAATGTTTAATTTAAATTGTTGAAAGTTATTATGTATATTGAAATGACAATGTTTAGCAAATTGTTAAGATAAGTTTTGAAACCATAGTGTCATGACCATATATTTGAACACCTCACTAGCACGACTAGTGGGGGTAATTAGTTTCAAATTTTGATTCCTTCTCTAGAGAAGTGTTGAGGTGTGCCAGTAGAAGAGGATGTGAATTTAGCCTCTGGCTATTAAGATTCTATTTGTTTCGAATGGCATGATCTAATTGTGGGTTTTGTGAAATGTGTCTTGATACTTTGAAATGAACTTGGTTTGCATTAAAATCTCATAATTCATGTTTTGTGTTTAATGCTCATGTTTAGTCAAATTTTTGAATAAATGTGATTTATATTTTGCATAAAGATTATTTTAGTATGTTGTGCACTGCGAGTACTTGTACTCGTGATAGCTTTATTCTTATCATGAGATATAGAGACTAGAGGAGCAGCAAACTGAGCTGCTGAGGATTGAGGATCTTCCTGCTTTGAAGCTATCGGGTATAATATATACCCTAATTGTAAATATTTATTTTGATGTATATAATGCACAGAAATGTATGGACATGTGAAAATGGGTCTTGAGCAGCTTGTACAAAATCTGTATAAAATTCGTAATAAATTTTAGTTTGGATTTTCTTAATGTAAATTTTTGTATGATGTATATATAAATTGTTTATCTTTAAAGAAATATGAATGTATGAAATTGATTGACTGTACCTTGAGGATTATTGAATTTTGAACTTGAGAAATTGATTGAAATGATTGTGGAGTTGTTGAAATTGATTGAGTTTGATTGTGAAATTGAAGTAGTGGTTGAGAGAAATTTTTTTAGAAGTTCTTTTTAGAGGTATTTGAAGAACTGTTTTCTTAAAATACAGACAGAACTCTATCAAAATTTTTATAAAATTTGCGAAAAAATAAAATGGGCCAAAATTTCCAACTAGCTTTCAAACTTAATTAAATGTTTTAAATACCTATTAGACAACGCTCACCACTTATCAAAAATAAGAAAATTGTTTTAAAATCCCTTGTAGGGTACTTAATTAGTTATCGGTAGATGAAGTGCGGTAGTTCATTAGGTATTCTACGGGATCATGTTATGCCTTACAGAGAGGTAAGGTGTGACAATGTTACATCTTACTAAGGGGCAGGGTGTGACATGTTTAGTGATATTAGAGCTATGGTTTTAAAATAAAATTTAAATTGTGAATTTGAAATATTTTTTCAGAAATTACAATTGCTTAAATGTTTGGTACATATAGTACATTTGCATCATAAATATGAATTGACGGAGAGAAACCTCCCTGTATAGGTTGTCCTGAGAAAAGAAAATTTTCTGAATAGAAATGGAAGAGGGGAATAAACCAGTAGAACAACCACTTACAGTTGAGGCACAAGGGGAGGCCTCAGCTCCTTAGAGTGTTGAAAATCTGACTGTACCAGTTCCACCAGTACAAATTACTGCACAAATGGCCTAACAAATGTCCACTTTCTTTCAAAAAATGGCTAATCATCTGTCAGTCCAAGCCCAAACACAAACCCAACCCCCGCAAGAGCTATATGAAAAAGGAAAAAGTGAGGAACAAATTGGCCAAAGTTCTAATAGTAATTTGGGAAAAAGGAAGAACACCAGAGAGCCTAGTGGTTATGGATCTAACAGAGGCGGATCTTCAGGGCAAAAGCAGTTGAGAACCGGTCAGGAAAGAATCAGAAATTCCTACCCTATCCGTGTCTATGAGGTATGTGGCAAGTTACACGGGGGTATGTGTCGTAAGGCCACTGGAGCCTGCTACAATTGTGGTGAACATGGACACTTTGTTAGAGATTATACTAGAGCACCTCGATCTGCTCTCTGGAGTTCAAAGACAGTCAGTCAGGACCAAGCTAGAAATAGAGTTGGTACTCCTCACAATCCAAGCACAGCGAATCCACCCAATCATAGTAGCGCATCAGTCAGAGCGTCCACTATGCGCTAGAGAGAAATAGCAGAAACTTCAGATGTAGCTGCTAGTAAGTTTTTAATTTTTAGAGGAAACAATTAGTTATTATTTGACCCTAGCACTATTTATTTATATGTTAGTGTTAGAATTATCTGTTCTGCTATTATTCCTTTGCATGGAATAAATTTTAATGCATTAGTAACTAGTCCTTTAGGATATAAACTACGATAATAAGTGTGATTGACATTAGTTTTGGAAGAGTTTGTCAGCGAAAAGTAATTATTAATATACAATAAATTATAAGTTAATTAGTGAGACTATTTAATATAAGGCAAGAGGACCTAAAAGTAAATTATAGTAATATAATTGCTCTAGATGAGGACAAAGATGTTACTGTTAGTAATTGTCAATGAATATTATAATCAGAATAAGTTCTGGATATTAGTGAATTCGAAAAGGATAAGATATAGGAAAGTTTAATCTATTGGGCTATATCGTAGTAACTATGCAATGTTCTTGATGTTTGTATTGTAAGCTACAGATTACAGTACTGACTTAGGATTATTGTGTAAAGCTACGTACTAACCGATACTATACCAAGATAAGAATAGTTGCAAACGACATCTGTTTTGGTATAGGTATGATAAGATAAAGTTTTCTTATTGGAAAGGAGTTTGAAAATCCTAAACTAGGATTTAAAACTCTAAAATTAGAATAGTTAGTGCAAATGTAATAAAGAAACGTTATGAATATTAGTTAAAGTATTGACTAGAATGATCAGAGGACCAAATCAAAGTAATATTGAAGTATAGCGGATTTATTAGGGATGATAAGAGGTGTTAAATCATGACTCGACAGTTAAGTTAAGGAAGAAGATAAGATTGAGGAATAAAATAATTAAAGTTAAGTTGTGGAATGAAAAAAAAGAAAGAAACAAATAGAACAGTAAGAAATGAGAAAAACACTAGATGAGGAATTGCCACCAGGGCAAACAACCTACTTAAGACGCATAACGATATCCAAACTATTTTACCAAGAAAGAAATAAGTTAAACAAAAGTAAGCAAGATAGTGCAAAATGGCACATAGGCCTTAGTCATAAATGGAGATGGTAAGATAATGGTTATGGACCTATGGCCAATAAAGAGATAAGCAATTCATATATGAATAACAAGGTCATTTAAAAAAAAAAAAAAAAAGACTACAAAAGAAAATAATTATTAAAACAACAGCAAGAAAAGACTAAAATATTCCAAACTAAACTGAAGGTTACATCAAATGATCAAAAGATTTGATAAGAAAAGAGTAAAACTAAGTTCTCACCCATAGGATCATACGAGGTCCTAAAAAAAGTGGATCTACTAGAACACATATTTGCTTACCTCTAAAATGGAAATAAATTTGAATCTAACTTATAATAAAAGCTCATAAGAAACTTGGCACACAAGGTGAGCAATCAATGAGTAAATAGTATTGGCTAAAGTGCTGTGGAACCATCATTTGGGCTAGGAAGCTACTTGTGAACAAGTAAAGGACATGAGGAGATAGCACCCACAGCTGTTCAGAGACTGATACCAGGTAAAATTTCGAGACGAAATTTATTTTAAGGGGGGGAGAATTGTAACACCCCTATTTGTGTAGCCTGGTATATTTTACTGTTCTGGTGACCGGTATCGGTCCGAACAATTAAGGGGATTAGAATCACATCTAAGACAACTAGATAAGCCCTGAACGCAAATAATTAGTAATTGCTAAATAGTTAAGTATAAAGAAGAAAAACAAAGCATAAAAAGTTAAATGAACTGGGAGTCACAGCGATGGATGACCTTCCCGGGAAATGACTGTGAGGTCAATCGTAAACCGAATTTTGAACCGGAAAATGTGACGCTGCGGTCATTAGGATTATTGCGAACACAGTGGAAAGAGAAAATCATGAAAAAGAGTTATTAAACAGGTCAAATAATTAGGTCAGGGATCCGGAAGAAATACCGAATAACTTGCAAACCCGATTGAACCAGCGAGGGGCGATTCGGTCAATTCACCCCTAGAGCTAACTCCTGACCTAACTGTCCAATAAAATCTGAGAAATGAAAATTTTGAAATATGGAATTAAATTAAAGAAGTATGGGAAAAACAAAAGGAGAAGAAAATTAAATTAAAAAGACTTATGACATCATAAGGCCCATGTAAGCATGACATCATTAATAAATTTAAATTCTAATTATTTAATTATGGATAATTACAAAGAGACAAATAAAGAAAATTAAAAGGAAATTTTTTCTATTTTCTTCTTCTTTTTGCCGTGAACCCATTCTCTCCCTTCTCTCTCATTTTTTCTTTTTCTTCCCTCCATTAAAGCTCACTTTGAGCTTTTGTAACCCTAAATTACCACATAAATCCCTTAGAAAACTTGTAGAAATCCTCAAATTGTGCTTCAAGAAAAAGATTTGAAAGAGAAATTTTGAAGAAAATTGAAGGAACAAGAAGTAAAGAAAGCCTCATATAAGGTTAGTGAAGTTATTTCTAAATTTCTCTTTATATTCATGTTTAAGCATAAGAATTAAGTTAGAAATTGCTAAAAATGAAACAAAAATGACATGTATAGAATTCCATGGAATTTCAGCCAACTTGAGATGTGGTAGGAATTGATTGAGTTTGATTGAATTAAAGGTGTGCATGAACTTGAATAAGTTGATTGGTAATGTTTATATGCTTTGATTTAGTGAGATGTAACAATTAGTGAATTAGGGTTCTTGGCACTTAGGGTTTGGGAGAAAAATTATAAAAAATGGTCAATGGATGCAATTGACCTTATTTGAGTTGAGAAATGGTCAATTGTGACCATTTGTGGTGTGTGTGAATTGTTAGAACCAAGTTTCAATTCGGATTGGTTAGGGTCAGTATGCAGGCAGCTTGACCTAGGTCCACTTTAAGGACCAAAATTGAAAATTTACTAACCCAATTTGTATGAGGTCAATTGGGAATGAAACTAGACACAAAGCATACCATTTTTCATTAGGAATTATACCCAGAAAATAACCATAACTTAGTGAACAATTAGGCCAAATCTGGATTTGGGCACACTACCTTGTACAAAAATGATCAAATGAATAGTAGTTACTTAAATGACCATAACTTGGTCTAGGAAGGTCCAAATGACCTGAATCTTATACGGATAGAAATCTGAGACATATCCCTATAACTTTCATGAAGAAAACAAGCCCAAATTTTGACCATAACCTATCCAAAAAGTCACCTGCAATCAGCACACCAAAACTGCCAGTATCCAGAAAATGCCCAGAATTCTGGGTAACACCAAATCCGGCCAGCCTTAGAAAAATAGGCATAACTTGGGCTACAAAACTCCAAATAGATTCATTCAAAAAGGGAATTAAATATAAGATAATAAGGAACAACTTTAATGAAGGACACTTAGCCAAATTCTCACAGTGACCAGACCAATTGAACATTAGAAAACAGGGGACCAAAACTAAAAATTTATAATTTCTCTTAGGGGACTTAGAAATTGTATTGGTAATCAATGCCAACAAAATTGACACCCAAAATGTGGTATATGTGTACATTTAGAACTAATAAACCTATTAAGTATGGAAAAGTCAACATTTTGACTTGAATAGTGCCACCATACACAAAAATATGAAAGACCCGAAATTTATAAACCGTAATAGGTAGGATATGTCTGCAAAGAAATTGTTGGAATTTAAGTATTAGAAATGGATACTGAAGCACTTTAAATTTATGTGTTTCAGTTGGAAAGGGATCTTCGAAGGAGAAACGAAAGTTTGAGTAAATTGAGTCGACAAAAGATGTTTATGCACAACTAGTTTTTAATTGATTTTGTTTTGAATATTCCATATAATTGAATGACTTTATTTCCCCTATGTATTATGTTTATCAAGTATTGAATGTATTCCAATGATTATTGAAATTGGTATAGTATACATGAGTTTAGTTTTATGAAATGGTATTTCAACAAGTATTGAGCAATGTTGTGGATTGAATAAATTATGTTTTGGAAAATTGTGATAAAAATATGTTTTGAAGTGTGATGGGCAATTTTCATGGAAAAATATAAATTTATGTTTTGAATTTTGATGAGCATAAAAAGTACTGGATATTGAAATTGACTTTGAATTAAATTGTATTGTGATTTATGCTCACAAAAAGAATAAAGAGATTCATGATATGGTTTTATATCTCACTATAGATGCTTGACTAGGTTATTACCTGTCTCTCTCATTTGTTGAGGAGACAATGGAGCTAGCTTTGTTTTGATTACCACGGTACATGCACAGGCTTAGATTTTCCTTTTATTAAAGGTTGGACCTAAGTTTTCTATTGGCTCTTTCGGAAGTTTCATTATTGTGGTGTGTACTGTGCACGATGATTCGACCTCCTCGACCATAGGGAGTTAGAATCCTGATTCGACCTCCCCGACCATAGGGAGGTAGAATCGGCCCGGAGATGGCCCTTTCAGATCAGTCTTGCATAGTTAGTGAGATAAATGATGGGTTTTGATTGATAAGAAATTGTGATTTTAAATGAGATTGTGCACAAATGATTTTGTTAAAATAATTGTTTATTTCCATAATTGCAGGAATTATTTTTATTATTCAGTTGTGATTTGACAAATTGAAATTTTGATCAAGGTTATTTTAACAAGTGACTATTATTATTGATAATAAAAATTTTGACATTTGCAAATTGGTTAAATTTTGAGATTTCAAAATTTTTAGGTAGAATTATTGTCAATGTACATTGTATTACATTTTAAATTATAGTTGTGCACCACTGAGTTCACCACTCAGTAATAGCTTTGCTTGCTATCGCAGATGACAGTAGAGATAGAGCAGTTGAGTGAGATTCCTACAACTGTACCTTGAAGACTGCTTGTGACTAGCCTCGGGTATATTATAGGTATACCCTTGTACATTAAATTTTGATTATGCATGTAAATATATGTGTGTAAATTATTTGAGCAGATATATAAAATTTTTGAAATATTATTTTGGGTGTATAAATGGAAATGCAAATTATTGTAATGTTCAAACTTATTTTTGAATTTTGTAATGAATGTAGATTGATTTTTCTTTAATGGAATATGAATGAAGTTATTTAATATTATTTTTGAAGACAATTAAATTGAGAATTGTTTTGAATTATGGAATTGGAAGAAATAATGTTAATTTGTGTTGTGGTAGTGATTGATTTTGATGAAATGAATTATTGAAAGTGTTTTTACAGGTGTTTGAAGAACTGTTTTTCCCAAATATAGGCGGCACTCTACCGAAATTTTTCTAAGATTTGCATAAAAATAAAAATGGAAAAAAATTTTAACTAGTTTTTAAACTTCAATTAAATGTTTTTAATACCTGCTATAAAATCTCACCACTTTTAAAAAGTAAGAAAATTGTTTTAAAATCCCTTGTAGTATATTTAATGGGTTACTGGTAGGCAAAGTACGGTAATTCATTAGATGTACTACGGGATCATATTACATCTTACTAAGGGGTAGGGTGTGACACATTAAATCTTTTAGTTTTATCAAAAATGAAGATGAGCCATATGTGTACAAGAAGGTTAGTGGGAGTGCACTCACTTTCCTTGTCTTGTTTGTGGATGACATATTATTAATAGGTAATGATGTCGGTATGCTAACTACTGTAAAAATCTAGTTGTCTAATAATTTCTCCATGAAAGACTTAGGAGAAGCAACCTATATTCTAGGAATTCATATCTATAAAGATAGATCGAAAAGAATGATAGGTTTATCATAGATCAAAAAGAATGATAGGTTTGTCCCAAAGTCTATACTTGGAAAAGGTATTAAAAAGGTTTAGCATACTTTATTCCAAGAGAGGATTGTTACCTATAAGGCAAGTTATCCATTTTTCCAAAGAAATATCACGAAAGACACCTGAGGTGTAATATCCTCACTTTAGCTAGTCTGTACAGTCTACTGTTTCGGTGACCAATGTCGGTCCGGGCAACTAGAATGTTTAAAATTATAATTAAACTAAAGTGGGGAGTTATAAAGAAACCTAATAATACTCATAAAAATCAAGGAAAATTTATAGGAATGAAATACACTAAGGTTAAATGAGCCGAAACCCCAAGGATGAGTAACCTAAAAGGGAAGTGACGGTGAAGGCCGTTAGCAACTCTAGACCCAAGGAAAACTTCATGAAATAATTTTTGGGACCTCAGGGAAGGATTATTGGGGTTCCAATGACAATAAAATGTTAAGAAAACACAAGAAAAATTTAATCAATCGGCACACACAATTTTGGCTTGTTAAGCCAAACGGAGGGCATTTTGGTCATTTTGTCTTCAGAGATGATTTTTGACCAACTTGTCCATTTATGTAATTGAATTATATGACATAAAATATAAACAAATATTGATGAAAAATTATTTAAAAATGAATAGGAAAGGAAAGGAAAGAAAAAGAAAGTAAATTGGATTTATTACCTAATGCTTATGTAAGCATGAGGTAATTAATTCCTTTGGCCAATCAAATTTATGAAACACAATTAAAATACATAAAAGAGGGCAGAAATCTGGAACAAACTAGCAGCCCTCTCCCTTCTTCAAAACATCACCCATGCTCTCCCTCACTCCTCCATTAACAAGCCTCCAAACCTTCAGTTTCCCTAGTTTTCTTTCAACAAAAACCCTAAGTTTCAACACAAAACATTGATATTTCATCTTGGTGAATCTTTTGGGAGCAAAAAGAAGTGTAAAAGAAGAACTCTTGCAAGGTTGAAATTCACTCCATTAGAGGTTAGTGACTAAACTTGATTTTTATCTTTCAATTCATGTTGAAGGAGTGGTATTTGATGCAAATTTACAAGAAAATTTAGCAAACATCATGTGTATGTCTTGTTTAAAATTCCAGTAGCCTTGAACTTGGTAGGGTTTTGAAGAATTATTAGAATTAAAATGGTATTGTGGCTTCCCTTAACATTAATCTATTGTTTAGGATAGTGAAAGGTAAGTGAATGTAAGTTTTGGGATGGTTGAGCTAGGGTTTAAGCATGAACTTGAGACCCTGATCATGTAATAGTGAAAATAAGTTTTAGTGGTCAATTATTAACCATTTGGCTATGTGTGAATCAGGAATGAAGGGGTTTGTGTAGTGGGAATTGAGGTTAGTGTGGCTGCCCTTGGTGACCTGCAGGACTGGGCATGAGTCCAGTAGGTTTGGGCAGTAATAATTGAAGTTGTAAAGGTTCAATTGGTGCAAAGCCAATTGGACATAAAACTAGACACATAATGGCACAACTTTGGTGAAGAAACCATGTCCATAAAACCAAACCAAGTTAACCTAAAGTTGCCCTAATCTGGGTGACCTGCATTCTACTCGGGCAAAATGACCAAATCAATAGTGTTTATTCATTTGGTCATAACTCAGTGTAAAAAGGTCCAATTGACCTAAAATTTTACCAGAAATAAGATGAGATATAGGCCTACAACTTTTATGAAGAAACCTAACTCAAATTATGACAATAACATATTCAAAAAGTGACCTGCATTCACTGCTCAAAATACTGTAGATTTGGTCAGTCCAGAAAATCTAGAAAATTTGTAATCCGGCTAGTTGTAGTTTTTGGCCATAATTTGAGTTACAAAACTCCACATGGAGTGATTCAAAAAAAAAATGTAACTAGACAAAATAAGGAACAACTTTCATGTTGACCACTTTGCCAAATTCCCACTGCAAAAATGACTAATGGAACAGTAAACACAAAGCTTGAAATCTGAAAATTTTGAACAATTAACATTAAGCTTAAAAATGGTATTGGCAACCAATATCAACAATTTTAGAATGTAAAATGTGGTATGTTGGGAGTATTAAAACCAATGTACCTATTGTCCATGTAAAAGTCAAATTTTTTATTGACTAATGAAATGAATAATAACACCTAAACTTTAATTTCAAGAATTGTATAATTTAATAGTGTAACATGCCCTAGTACACCTAGCAAGATTGGTTTGGATAGGTTGGCATGCCAATAGAGTTCTGTTAGCAGTACTGCATATGGTTTCATGCCATTCTGTGTTTTATGGCCTCAAGTGCCATTCTGTGGCATAATAGCCTTTAGCTATGTTGATTGAGTTGTTATACTTGGGTTTTATCCCTGATAATTATTACAGCTTATTAGTTGTTCTGTTGCACACCGGGAGACACAATGTGACCGATGCTGTGATGGTCCGAGGTATTTAGTACCCAGTACCAGTTTACCCATTTATCCAGTCCAGTCGACTAGTATGGGTTACTCGGGCAATGATAATAAATCTTATCAAATTTTAATTGAATAATACTGTAATAAATATCAAAAATTAAGTCTACCAAAAGAAAATGTAAACATACATTCTGCATGTTTACTTTATTTTAGTTATTTTATTTTATATTATCACCACTAAGCAGAATTGCTTAGCGCTTCGCTTTTGCCACGCGCAGGTACTGGAGACATAGCTAGGGAGCCCAGCAGACATCAGACCGGGTGAACTTTTAGAGCTGCATACTGAGTCCAGAGTCACCTCACATCTTCAGTGCACTTGGTAGGACATTAGGACTTTGGGTGGCATTTTGTATTTTGCATTTTGTATTAGTTTTGGATTGTAACTATAAACTCTTGAAATTATGTGATAATGTAAATATATGAAATTTCATGTTATTGAATTTTTCTGTATATTATGTTGAAAAATGAAATGTTGAGAAATATAAATGAATGTGATTTGAATGGTGATGTGAACAAGAATATTGAAAATAGTGTGTAAATTTGGAGATTGAGTTGAGATGTGGTTATATTGGAGTTTTGGATTTGAAAACTATATTGGAAGTGTCTTTTAAACAGGTTCAAAAGAACTATTTTTTTTAATTTACGACCGGCACTCTGCCGAATTTTCTATAAAATTTGCAGAAAAATTCAGATCAATCAAAAATTGTAATTAAATGAATTAAAAGGGATCAATTGTAATGGAAATATGAATTGGTGCTCCGGCACACTGAGTGGCATATCTTGCTCAGCTACACTGTAGACGGGTAAGGGGTATCACATTTAGTGGTATCAGAGCATCAGTTTAGGTGTTTCTGGGCCTAGATAGAGTGCATACCAATACATTGCATTTGTAAGTGTTGAGGTGACACTGATGCAGATCTGTTTGTTTTCTTATTTTGATTAGGATATGGATCCTACTTCTCAAAGAGCAATTGATGAAGAGGTGGAAAGTCGTGCTCCACCAAGGGCGAAATCTGGGGGCAAGGGAGAATCTGCTCCACCAGAAGCTAAGGCACCTGCCCAACCTCAGTTTGCATTATTTCAACAAATGACCGAGTTTTACCAGCAAATAATGGGGGCAATTCCACCACCATAACCACAGCCACCAGCACCACAGAAGTCCCATCTGGAGAAACTGCAAAAACATGGGGCTATGGATTTCTTTGGGAAGAAGGAGGATGATCCCATGACAGCAAAAAACTGGTTAGATAGAACAATCAGAGTGCTGAAACAGCTTCATTGCACCCCTGAGCAGAACCTGGAGGGTGTTGTGTCCCTACTTCAGGATGATGCATATCAGTGGTGGGACACAGTAATCAGTGAGGTGCAACCAGATCAGATTACCTGGGATTACTTCCTAACAGAGTTCAGGAAGAAGTATGTCAGTAAGGTGTATTTAGAAGAGAGAAGAAGAGAATTTATCAGTCTGAGACAGAGGCAACTATCAGTGGTAGAGTATGAGCGAGAATTCATCAGACTGAGCCGGTATGGGAGGGAGATAGTCCCTACAGAGGCAGAAAGGTACAGAAGGTTCGAAGAAGGGCTAAATGACAATATCAAAGTCATGATAACGGCATTGGAGATCACAGAGTTTGCCAAATCAGTAGATGCTGCATCGAAAGTAGAAAGGGTCCGAATAAATGAGCAAACTAAAAGGGAAAGACAGTAGAAGAGGGGTCCAGGTCAATCCAATTCATTTTCTGCTCCTAGTAAGAAGAGTAAGGGTCCTTCTGCTCAGGGTTCAGGACAACCATAAGGTCAAGGTCAGTCCCAGGGGCCCAGACTACAGTTCACACCTAGGAATGGCCAATCCACACCATCAATGGGTAGCTCTCCAGGGACAGTGTTCAGGGGACCAGCCCCAGCATCTTCTGCCTATCTGTACTGCCAGAAGTGGCATAAGGGGGACTGTTAGTGAGTGACTGGTGCATGCTTACGGTGTGGATCTACAGAGCATCAGATCAAAAATTATCCAAAGAGGACTACTACAGCTGCTCCAACACAAGCTGACAGACCTGCTCACCTCAAAGGGGTAGGAAGCCTGGTAAATCTTGGGCAGCTGGTCCATCACTGAGGCCTACATCTGAGTCAGTTGAGAGGCCAGAGGCCAGAGTACCTGCCAGAGCCTATGCCATCAGAGCTCAAGAGGAGCAAGATGCCCCGAATGTCATCAGGGGTACGTTCTTCCTCTACAACACTTCTGTGCATGCATTGGTGGATCCAGGATTCACTCATTCATACATCTACATCAAACTACCCATAGAGAGGGGAGCTCCAGTAGAGGAGAGTGATCAAGACATTCTGGTCACAAATCCACTAGGCCACAGTGTGGTAGTGAATAAAGTGTATAAAGGTTGCCCGTTGAGGATTCAGGTGTATGAATTCTCGGCAGACCTAATTGAGTTGCCCTGCCACGAGTTTGACGTGATTTTGGGAATGAACTGGTTGTCACGTCATTAGGCAATAGTTGATTGCAAATTGAAGAGGATTTCTCTGAAAACTTCTGAGGGCAATGAGATTACTATTGTGGGTGAAAGGATGAAATTTTTGTCCAATGTTATCTCAGCTACAGTTGCAAGAAGATTGATGAGAAAAGGTTGTGAAGCTTACCTAGCACACGTGGTTAATACTAGGAAGGCTAAGCTGAATCTGTGTGATATACCCACAGTAAGAGACTTCCCAGATGTATTTCCTGAAGAATTGCCTAGTTTACTACCAGAAAGGGAAGTCGAGTTTGCTATTGAGGTAATTCCGGGTACAGCATCAATTTCTATTGCTCCTTATAGGATGGCACCCACTGAATTGAGAGAGTTGAAAATTCAGTTACAAGAGTTGCTTGATAAAGGGTTCATACGCCCCAGTGTGTCACCACGGGGAGCTCCAGTGCTATTTGTGAAGAAGAAGGATGGAACCCTGAGATTGTGTATTGATTACCGGCAATTGAACAATGTAACTGTGAAGAATAAATATCTGTTACCCAGAATTGACGATCTGTTTGATCAGTTAAAGGGAGCCGATGTATTTTCAAAAATTGATCTCAGATCAGGGTATCATCAGTTAAGGGTAAAGGATGCAGATGTGTCAAAAACTGCATTCAGAACCCAGTATGGACATTATGAATTTCTAGTGATACCGTTTGGGTTAACAAATGCACCAGCAACATTTATGGACCTTATGAATCGTATCTTCCATCCATACTTAGATGGGTTTGTAGTGGTCTTTATTGATGATATTCTGGTGTATTCCAAGACCAGGGAAGAACATGATGAACATTTGAGGATTGTTCTGCAAACCCTACGAGAAAAGAAGCTGTATGCTAAGCTGTCCAAGTGTTACTTTTAGATGAGTGAATCTCTTTCCTTGGACACATAGTATCAGCAGAGGGGATTAGAGTGGATCCCAAAAAGATAGAAGCAGTGATGGAATGGAAGCCTCCCAGAAACACAACTGAGGTTAGAAGTTTCTTGGGGCTAGCTGGGTATTACAGAAGATTTGTGAAAGGGTTCTCTCTCATAGCTGCTCCAATGACCAAGTTGTTACACAAGAATGTGAAATTTGGCTGGAACGACAAGTGCCAAGCCAGTTTTGAGAGGCTGAAGGCTAAGTTGATAGAAGCACCAGCATTAACACAGCTAGTGTTGGGAAAGGACTTTGTGGTCTATAGTGATGCCTCGCATAATGGGTTAGGGTGTGTATTGATGCAAGAGGGGAAAGTGGTCGCCTATGCTTCCAAGCAATTAAGGCCACATGAACAGAACTACCCTACTCATGACTTGGAGTTAGTAGCAATTATCTTCGCATTAAAGATATGGAGGCATTATTTGTATAGTGAAAAATGTTACACTTATACAGACCACAAGAGTCTAAAATATTTGCCAACCCAGAAGGAGCTCAATCTTAGACAGAGGCAATGGATTGAGTTCCTAAAGGACTATGATTGTGTGATAGATTACCATCTTGAGAAGGCAAATGTAGTTGCTAATGCCTTGAGCATAAAATCCATCACAACTTTAAGATTACTAAAAGCCTGTCCATCCTTAGCTCAAGATGGAGCTATTTTGGCTGAGTTATAAGTGAGGCCAAACCTGTTACAGTAGATACAAGATGGGCAGAAGGCAGATGAAAAAATAATGGCTATTGTGGGTAAAATTCCAGAGGGAAAGGAAACTGATTATGAGGTGAAAGTAGATGGGTGTCTGTACTATAAAGGAAGAGTGTGTATACCAGATCATGGGGAACTGAAGACTAGTATTCTGAAAGAAGCACACACTAGTATTTATGCTATGCACCCGGGAAGCACAAAAATGTATAATGAATTGAAGCCTCATTATTGGTGGTATGGTATGAAGAAGGATATAACTGACTATGTTACTAAGTGTTTGACATGTCAGCAAGTTAAAGTAGAACATCAAGTTCCATTAGGATTGCTACAACCTGTAAGCATACTTGAATGGAAATAGGACCGGGTCAATATGAATTTTTTTAGTGGTCTACCTCTCACCTAGAAGAAGAATGATGCAGTATGAGTGATAGTGGATAGATTGACAAAGTCAGCACATTTTCTGCCAGTTAGGACTGACTACTCACTGGAGAAGCTAGCAGAATTGTATATCAGTGAGATAGTTAGACTTCATGGAATCCCACTTTCAATCATATCTGATTGAGACCCAAGGTTTACATCGAGATTCTGGAAAAAGTTACAAGAAGCCTTGGGTACACAACTCCGTTTTAGCACGGCTTTTCATCCTCAGACAGATGGACAGTCAGAACGAGTAATCCAGGTAAACCTAGAACCTAATTGAATTTTCACAATTTACAAATTGAAATGATAGTAATAATGTGAATTATGTAATAGATCCTGGAGGATATGCTGAGGAGTTGTGTCATTGAGTTTGAGGGGAGTTGGGATAGATATCTCCCACTGGTAGAATTTGCATAAAACAATAACTACCAAGCTAGCATTCAAATGGCCCCGTATGAAGCATTATATGGGAGGAAGTGTAGAACCCCAGTATGTTGGACTGAATTGGGTGAAGATAAGCTGGTAGGACCAGACCTGGTGAAACAGACTGAGGAGAAAGCGAAGATAATCAAAGCTAATTTGAAGGTTACCTCAGATAGACAGAAATCTTATGTCGACTTGAAGAGAAAAGAGATAGAGTATGCAGTTGGCGATAAAGTGTTTCTTAAAGTCTCACCGTGGAAGAAAGTACTGAGGTTTGGAAGAAAGGGTAAGTTAAGCCCTAGGTTTATTGGCCCATATGAAGTCATTAAATGTGTGGGTCCAGTAGCCTATAGGCTAGCTTTACCACCAGAACTGGATAAAATTTATAATGTATTCCATGTTTCTATGCTAAAAAGATACCGCTCAGACCCTTTACATGTCATCTCCATGGAAGAGATTAAAATCCAACCGGACCTGACATATACAGAAGAGCCTATACGGATCCTAGCTCGGGAAGTGAAGGAACTGAGAAATAAACAAATTCCACTGGTGAAAGTGCTTTGGAGGCACCACAACACTGAAGAGGCAACTTGGAAAAGTGAAGAGAATATGAGGCAACAGTTTCCTCAACTGTTTGCATCAGGTAAAATTCGAGGACGAAATTTTTATTGGAGGAAAAGAGTTGTAACATCCTCACTTTAGCTAGTCCGTACAGTCTATTGTTCCGGTGTCCAATGTCGGTCCGGGCAGCTAGAATGTTTGAAATTACAATTAGACTAAAGTGGGGAGTTATAAAAAAAACCGAATAATACTCATAAAAATCAAGGAAAATTTATAGGAATGAAATACACTAAGGTTAAATGAGCCGAAACCCCAAGGATGAGTAACCTGAAAGGGAAGTGACGGTGAAGGCCGTTAGCAACCCTAGACCCAGGAAAACTTCATGACATAATTTTTGGGACCTCAAGGAAGGATTATTGGAGTTCCAATGACAATAAAATATTAAGAAAATACAAGAAAATTTTAATCAATTAGCACACACAATTTTGGCTCGTTAAGCCAAACGGAGGGCATTTTGGTCATTTCGTCTTCAGAGATGATTTTTGACCAACTTGTCCATTTATGTAAGTGAATTATATGACATAAAATATAAACAAATATTTATGAAAAATTATTTAAAAATGAATAGGAAAGGAAAGGAAAGAAAAAGAAAGTAAATTGGATTTATTACCTAATGCTTATGTAAGCATAAGGTAATTAATTCCTTTGGCCAATCAAATTTATGAAACACAATTAAAATACATAAAAGAGGGCAGAAATCTGGAACAAACCAGCAGCCCTCTCCCTTCTTCAAAACGTCACCCATGCTCTCCCTCACTCCTCCATTGACAAGCCTCCAAACCTTCATTTTCCCTAGTTTTCTTTCAACAAAAACCCTAAGTGTCAACACAAAACATTGATATTTCATCTTGGTGAATCTTTTGGGAGAAAAAAGAAGTGTAAAAGAAGAAATCTTGCAAGGTTGAAATTCACTCCATTAGAGTATAGTGACTAAACTTGATTTTTATCTTTCAATTCATGTTGAAAGAGTGGTATTTGATGAAAATTTATAAGAAAATTTAACAAACATCATGTGTATGTCTTGTTTAAAATTCCAGCAACCTTGAACTTGGTAGGGTTTTAAAGAATTCTTAGAATTAAAATGGTATTGTGGCTGCCCTTAACATTAATCTATTGTTTAGGATAGTGAAAGGTAAGTGAATGTAAGTTTTGGGATGGTTGAGCTAGGGTTTAAGCATGAACTTGAGACCTTGATCATGTAATGGTGAAAGTAAGTTTTAATGGTCAATTATTGACCATTTGGCTGTGTGTGAATTAGAAATGAAGTGGTTGGTGCAGTGGGAATTGAGGTTAGTGTGGCTGCCCTTGGTGACCTGCAGGACTGGGCATGAGTCCAGCAGGTTTGGGCAACAATAACTAGAGTTGTAGAGGTTCAATTGGTGCAAGGCCAATTTGAAATGAAACTAGACACATAATGGCACAACTTTGGTGAAGAAATCATGCCCATAAAACCAAACCAAGTTGACCTAAAGATTGCCCTAATCCAGGGTGATCTGCATTCTGTCTGGGCAAAATGACTAAATAAATAGTATTTATTCATTTGGTAATAACTCAGTGTAGAAAGATCCAATCGACCTGAAATTTTACCAACAACAAGCTGAGATATAGAACTACAACTTTCATGAAGAAACTTAACCCAAATTATGACAATAACATATTCAAAAAGTGACCTGCAGTCACTGCTCAAAATACTATAGATTTGGTCTGTCTAGAAAATTTGGAAAATTTGCAATCCTGCCAGTTGTTGTTTTTGGGCCATAACTTGAGCTACAAAACTTCAAATGGAGTAATTCAAAAAAAGAAATGTAACTAGACAAAATAAGGAACAACTTTCATGTTGACCACTTTGCCAAATTCTCACTGTAAAAATGACTAATGTAATAGTAAACACAAAGCTTGAAATCTGAAAATTTTGAACAATTAACATTAAGCTTAGAAATGGTATTGACAACCAATACCAACAATTTTATAATGCAAAATGTGGTATGTTGGGAGTATTAAAACCAATGTACCTATTGTCCATGCAAAAATCAACTTTTTTGTTGACTAATGAAATGAATAGTAACACCTAAACTTTAATTTCAAGAATTATAATTTAAGAGTGTAACATGCCCTAATACACCTAGCAAGATTGGTTTGGATAGGTTGGCCTGCCAATAGGGTTCTATTAGTAGTACTGCATATGGCTTCATGCCATTCTGTGTTTTATGGCCTCACGTGCCATTCTGTGACATAATAGCCTTTGGCTATGTTGATTGAGTTGTTATACTTGGGTTTTATCCCTAATAATTATTACAGCTTATTAGCTGTTCTATTGCACATCGAGAGACACAATGTGACCGATGGTGTGATGGTCCAAGGTACTTAGTACCCAGTACCAGTTTACCCGTTTATCCAGTCTAGTCGACTAGTATAGGTTACTAGGGCAATGATAATAAATCTTACCAAATTTTAATCGAATAATACTTTAATAAATATCATAAATTAAGTCTACCAAAATAAAATATAAACATACATTCTGCATATTTACTTTATTTTAGTTATTTTATTTTATATTATCACCACTAAGCATAATTGCTTAGCGCGACGCTTTTGCCACGCGCAGGTACTAGAGACATAGCTGGGGGGCCCAGCAGACATCAGACCGAGTAAACTTTCAGAGTAGCATACTGAGTCCAGAGTCACCTCACATCTGCAGTGCACTTGGTAGGACATTAGGACTTTGGGTGGCATTTTGTATTTTGCATTTTGTATTAGTTTTGGATTGTAACTATAAACTCTTGAAATTATGTGATAATGTAAATATATGAAATTTCATGTTATTGAAATTTTTTGTGTATTATGTTGAAAAATGAAATGTTGAGAAATATACATGAATGTGATTTGAATGGTGATGTGAACAAAAATATTGAAAATAGTGTGTAAATTTGGAGATTGAGTTGAGATGTGTGTATATTAGAGTTCTGGATTTGAAAACTATATTGGAAGTGTCTTTTAAATAGGTTCAGAAGAACTGTTTTTTTTAATTTACAGCCGGTACTCTACCAGATTTTTTATAAAATTTGCGAAAAAATTCAGATGAATCAAATATTGTAAATAAATGAATTAAAAGGCATAAATTGTAATGGAAATATGAATTGGTACTCCGGTATATTGAGTGGCATATCTTGCTCGGCTACACTGTAGACGGGTAAGGAGTGTCACATGAGGAAAGAGAAAAGATGGCAAGAATTCTATATGCTTCGGCAATTGGAAGTCTTATATATGCAGTATTGTGTACATGGCCGGATATCACTTATGCTGTTAGTTTGACTAGCAGATTTCAATCCAATCCAGGTTTAGAACACTGGACTGCAGTCAAGAATATCCTTAAATACTTGAGAAGAACTAAGGATTTTCTCTTGATAAATGGAGGAGGTGATTTGCAACTAGATGGATTTACAAATTCTGATTTCCAATCTGAATGATAGAAAGTCCATCTCAGGTTTTGTGTTTATATGTAATAGAGGCACAGTTAGCTGGAAAAGTTCCAAGCAGACAATAACTGTAAATTCCATCATAAAGGCTGAGTATATTGCTGTATCTGTTGCTGCAAAAGAAGCTATTTGGATAAAGAAGTTCATTATAGAACTTGGAGTGGTTCAATTAATTGTCACTAATTCCCTTATATTGTGACAACAATGGTGCTATTATTCAAGCAAAAGAACCCCAGTCTCACCAGAAATTCAAACACATAGAAAGGTGCTACCATATTATCAAAAAAAAATAGTTAGAAAAGGTGATGTAGCCATACAGAAGATAGCTTCAGTTGATAACCCAGCTGATCCATTCACCAAGGCCATGACACAAAACTTGTTAGATCGACATCTTAAGAAGATGTGTAACACCCCTCACACGACTATAGTGTAGCCAAGCAAATTGTGCTACATTCAGTGCCGGAGCACCCTATCTTATCTTACTTTATTCCTTTCATATTTTGATCTCGTTATATTTTAATATTAATTATCTTTCGACGGAGAAACTAGCGGAGTTTCCCCTATTTTATTACCAGTTGACGTATTTTACTATTTACCTGTTTGAAAGTTTCAATAATATTTTACAAATAAAATCTCATCAATTATTTTCATAACCATCTCATAATTTACATCTCATTCATATATCTCAATTTCATATTCATTTCCATGCATTATCTATATATTTCAAATCTGTCTTCAAATCCATACAATCTCATTCATGCTCAAATCACATAAGTAAAATTTTCAAATTTCTTTAATTTACATAATTTCATAATTTACATGATATATAAATTAATTACATATGAAAAAGCTAATTTATTAAATTACATTACATTTCTATTAATTACCTGCTCATAATCTACATTATAATACAATATCTAGCATTTTATACTAAATATAAAATATGATCTATATGGGCCCTATCTACATGCATTGCTGAGGAGTGACAACCTTGATTACTTCAGGCACTTCTGCAGATCTGGACTCCAAAAATCTTAGTCAAAGTACCTGCGCGAGGAAACAAATCCATCGCGCTAAACATTGCTGCTTAGTGGTGCAATAATAGAACAAGAAAATAATATACCAATAAAGAAAAAACGAAGCATAATTTGAATATTTAAGAATCAATTTAATTTAATACAATGTGTCTAATATTAATTATCTTTTGTTCTAATTTGTTCCACTTTGGAAGCGTTTAATTCCTAAATTCACAGTGATAATGTACAATGTACAGAATTAATAAAAATACTCAGTTTATATTCATATGGCAATAGAAAGCACATTTAAAATATTTAGTTAAGTTATACCTATTTTTGCAACTCTTTTATCATTTTACTTAATAATTTTTTTTTTATGTGGTTTGGATCATTTCATAATTCTAACTAATTCTTTTGAAGTCTTATTAACTCATTTATTTGATTTCTAATATTTTTAATTACTAATAGTCTTAATTTATTTCAATAAATTACACTGCCCAAGTAACCTACGACAGGCTGACTAAACTGGATAACGGGTCGTTAGCACTGGACACCGCGGTGCCTTGGGCCGTCATACCATGGGACGCAGAACGTCAACCACGTATGCAGTCAGTATGGCTAAAAAGCCATGAATGTTGGCATAATGCCATGAATGCAGGCATAAAGCCATGAATGCGGGCACAAAGCCATAAATACAGGCATAAAGCCTTTTGTAGTACTGCTAAAATAATACCCTATTGGCATGCCAACTATCCAATCTGACACACATGTCTAGGCAATACAAGGGCACATAATATCATTAAACATTAATATATTGTGTTTTATGACTTCATTATTTTATAATAAATTTCAATTATAATTCATACATTCATTTGATCATTTATATGATCACAATTCACATCAATTATCCTTTTTATACCATTGTACTCAAAATACTTCTCCTTTCTACAATAATGAGAACTAATGTCTCATTCATACATTAATATGGTTCATTTATTCATTCTTTATGTTATTCATATTAATCACAATTCTAAAATTAATCACAATTCTAAACAATGGTTCACATGTACCATTGTATTCAAAACATTTTTCCTTTTCTCATTTATACATTCAAGAATCTACTTATGTAATTGCAAATTTTATATTTCAAGTTGAGTTACTAATATTTTATGAATTCCATTTGTGATGGGCATATAAGCCCTAACTATCTATTTACATCAATTATATGACTTATTTTTCATGTTTCCAGTAATCCATGAAAATTTCATGGACTTCAAATTTATGCTCTTAATTTCCTTTTAACAATTTTTACTAAGATGCATAGTCCGCATTTGTCATACCATTCTAAGCATTAAGCTTAGAATTGGTTTTAGGTCTTCATCTTAATTTGCTAATTATTTTGACTACTATTCACCTTACTAGTTAACCAAAATGTTGACTTTTTCTACTTAATGGATATATTAGTTCTAATTACACCAAGATCCCACATTTTGAGTTTTACATTTGCTAGTATTAATTGCCAATTGCAATTTAAAGTCCCCTAGATGCATTTCTAATTTCACATTTTAAATTTCAATTTTTGGTGTCACTATTCACCTCATTGGTCAACAAAAATGTTGACTTTTGGATGGAAAATAGGTACATTGATTTTAACACTCCCAATGCACCACATTTTACATTTCAAACTTGTTGGAATTGAGCACCCATACCATTTCTAAACTTAAAACCAAGAGGGCAGAATTTTCAGTTTTTGAAGCCTAAATTTACTGTTCTATTAAGCACTGTTTCAGTGGGAATTTGAGGAAATGGTAAACATGAAAGTTGTTCCTTATTTTGTCTAGTTGAATTTCCTTTTTTGAATCACTCCATTTGGAGTTTTGTAGCTCCAGATATGGTCCAAAAACCACAGCTGGCCGGATTTCAATTCTACAGAATTTACCAAATCTACAGTACCATGAACAGTGACTGTGACTACCATTTGAGTTAGGTTCTGGTCATAATTTAAAGTAGGTTTCTTCATGAAAATTGTTTGTCTATGTCTTAAATTGTTGCTGTAAAAATTTCAGGTCAATTGACCATTTCTACAGTGAGTTATGGCCAAATGAACAGTTACTGTTCATTTGGTCATTTTGCAGAATTGGCTTGCAGGGTACCCGGATTGGGGCCAACTTTTGGTCCACTTGCTTTGGTCTTTTGGGCATGGTTTCTTCAGCAAAAATGTGTCATTATAAGTCTAGTTTCATGTCCAATTGGCCAAACACCAATTGGACCTACACATCCAAAGATATGACAGTCCAAACAGGCTGGACTCACAGCCTCCCTGCTGCTGTCACTAGGCAGCATGCCCATTTTAGTTTGCCATGCAATAGTTCACTCCTAATTATGGTCAACTTACCCCAAATGGTCACTAATTGACCATTAGAATGTTCTTTAACAATTTCCTAAGCAAAGTCAAATTTTCACTCCCAAACCCTAGCTCAAAGTCAAGGTTTTCACAAATTTCCTTAGTTAACTCTTTCATTCCTTATATATATATATATATATACACACTTTAAACATAATCTCTAATTCACTCTAAGTCCATTAAAACAATCAAACTCATTCTTTCCTTAGGGCTGCCGAAATTCATGGTATACATACACATGAATTCTTTTCATTTAATTTACAAATTCTTGTTCACTTTAAGTCCTTAACATGGAATGAAAGGGATTTAGGTATAAATATGCACTAACCTTTTTGAAACCAACCTTGAGCTTGTTATTCTTCAAGATTTCTCCTAGAATCATAATAATCATAATCAATTATAACTTCACTTTCCTAAATTAAATATCCAATAAAAATTCAACAGCATTTCCCCTTAAATTGGACTAAACTCCTATCATAAATCTTAAATCCACAACCACCCATTAATACCCAATCTGGCAGCTTGTGCATTCAAATTTATATATAATGATCTAACAGTTAGATAAATCCCAAATTTTAACCATATATTTAATACATCCCTATACAATATCAGTAAAAATTTTAGCATCAAATAATCTCTATATCATGAGATATCAAAACATTCATTCAACCCTTCAAAATCTGAATTTTTGCAGAAATCAGTCTTACTCAGACAGCTCATGCAAAACAATTTATATCTCGTAAACCACAAGTCTAAAATTCACCAAATTTTAACCCAGCCGCCTCAACATCCCAAATATCATTTGTACCAAATTTCATAATTTTATAAGCATCCTAACTATTTATTTTTCTCAAATTTCAGTAGCCAAAATTTAGAATTCAACCTACAGAAATTTAGAATTCAACCTACAGACAGCCTGTGTTCAATAATATATTTGTCCAAATCCAACCGTTGAACAATCACCAAATTTTAACCATAACTTCCACACATACATACCTCAAACATATCCAAAAATCAGCCGTAGATGTTCAGCCAAACTCACCTGAACGGAAGAGAAAGATGCTGCCCTACTGAATCCCTATTTCTGCTACTGTTTATCTCCTTCTCCTTCTTCCTTTCTTTCTTTCTTTCTTTCTCTTTCTTTCTTAGTCCAGCCCGTATGAAGAAGGAAACTGCTGGTTTCCTTTGTTTTTTTATCTCATTTTAAGTCATTTTTATCTCTTTTTATCGGTTTGTCAAATGGTAATTTGAGGGGGCTTTTAAATGACATCATCATATGTCATAATTAAGCATTTTCCTTAATTTTCTTTTCTTCTTTTCTCTACTCATTTTCAATTCAATTTTTAGTAATTTTTATTCATATTTTATGTCATATTAATTATTTACTCAACTGGACAAGTCGGCCAAAAATCGTCTCTGAAGGCGAAATGACCAAAATGCCCTCCGTTTGGCTTAACGGGTCAAAATTGTTTGTACCGATTGAAAAAATTTTCTAAATATTTTCTTGGCATTCTAATGCCATAGGAACCTCAATGACCCTTCTCTGGAGTCCCAAAAATTATTTTATGAATTTTTCCCCGGGTATAGGGCTCCTCATTGCGAGAACCGCAACTTCCCTCTGGTTACCCATCGCTTGGGCACCGGCTCGTTTAACTTGGTTGTATTTTATTTCAAAAATTTTTACTAAATTTTTCTTATTAATATTTGAGTGAATTATGGTTCCTGACTTTAGTTTAAATATTTTTCCAGACGTTCTAGCTGTCCGGACCGACACCGGTCACCGGAACAGTAGAATGTACGGAGTTGCTACCGAGAGGGTGTTACAACTCTTCCCCTCTAATTTAAATTTCGTCCTCGAAATTTACTAGGTGTTTTGGGTTCTGAGATAATTCTTTTACCTTTCTATTACTCCCTCTGTCTACTTCTTTTATATATATGGTACTATTTAGTTTTTTTTTCGTATCTATCATTATACACTTAGACATGTCAGAAGGGAAGGATACTTTACCTCAAATTCACATTTGGGGCTTCTTGCTCCTCTCCGGCTTGGGTGACATTTGGAAGTGGTGTTACTATTGTACTTGGTCCTTCCACGACCTCTGTTTGGGTCCGTGGTAAATTCCTCTTAGGACAATCTTTCAGACGATGGTTTATGGCCCCACATCTATAACAGGCTCCAGTCAATCCCCTACATTCACCTTTATGCCACTTGTTACAATGGCCACATTTTCTCGCTAATCCTGGTGCACTCACTACTTGTGTTTCTGGTTGATCTCTTCTGGGTCTAGATCTCCTACTTTGATCAGATGACTGACTTAACTGTTCTCTCGGCCTCTTATTACTAGATTGTCCAAATTTCCTCTTTTGCTGATCACCACTCCTCTTCTGTTCCTCTTCATGAACACAGCTAATATATTTCTTTCTAAACTCTATCAAAAAGAATTCCCAAGTTACGTCGGTTGGTTGCACTGCCTTGGTTACAACATCCCACCACCGATATGCAGCTTCTTGTAACAATGAAACTGCACACTCCAAACTCTGTTCTGGTGTGCAATGGAGCTACTGCAAGACTCTTTCAGTCCTTTCTAACCAATACTCAGCCGCTGCAGAATCGTCTTCCTTTCTACCATTGAAATCTACAGCTCCATATTTCCTAATTTTTCCTAGAGGTGATTTCTGCTGAGACAATGGTGGAATAACCCATGTCATCTGTCGAAAGAATCCAGTCATCTGCTCAAACAAGGCCTGTTGGGGTTGTACAGGCACCTCTTGCACTAGTGGAGTAGGATCTCCCCGATTTCCAATATCACTCCCAATCGGAATGCGGCTTACTACTTCTTCTTCTACTGCCCTCTGCGATTCTGAGTCCATACCTTAACGTAAAATAACCAAGAAAATAGATCTGCATTAGTGTCACCTCAACTCATATGAATTCAATGCATGATATGCAATCTATCTAGGTCCAGAAACGCCTAAACCGCGCTCTGATACCAATAAATGTAACACCCCTCACACGACTACAGTGTAGCCGACCAAATTGTGCTACATTCGGTGCCGGAGCACCCTATCTTATCTTACTTTATTCCTTTCATATTTTGATCTCGTTATATTTTAATATTAATTATTTTTTGATGGAGAAACCAACGGAGTTTTCCCTATTTTATTACCAGTTGACGTATTTTACTATTTACCTGTTTGAAAGTTTCAATAATATTTTACAAATAAAATCTCATCAATTATTTTCATAACCATCTCATAATTTACATCTCATTCATATATCTCAATTTCATATTCATTTCCATGCATTATCTATATATTTCAAATCTGTCTTCAAATCCATACAATCTCATTCATGCTCAAATCACATAAGTAAAATTTTCAAATTTCTTTAATTTACATAATTTCATAATTTACATGATATATAAATTAATTACATATGAAAAAGCTAATTTATTAAATTACATTACATTTCTATTAATTACCTACTCATAATCTACATTATAATACAATATCTAGCATTTTATACTAAATATAAAATATGATCTATATGGGCCCTATCTACATGCATTGCTGAGGAGGTGACAACCTTGATTACTTCAGCATACGCAGATCTGGACTCCAAAATCTTAGTCAAAGTACTGCGCGAGAAACAAATCCATCGCTAAGCATTGCTGCTTAGTGGTGCAATAATAGAACAAGAAAATAATATACCAATAAAGAAAGAACGAAGCATAATTTGAATATTTAAGAATCAATTTAATTTAATATAATGTGTCTAATATTAATTATCTTTTGTTCTAATTTGTTCCGCTTTGGAAGCGTTTAATTCCTAAATTCACAGTGATAATGTACAATATACAGAATTAATAAAAATACTCTGTTTATATTCATATGGCAATAGAAAGCACATTTAAAATATTTAGTTAAGTTATACCTATTTTTGCAACTCTTTTATCATTTTACTTAATAATTTTTTTTTATGTGGTTTGGATCATTTCATAATTCTAACTAATTCTTTTGAAGTCTTATTAACTCATTTGTTTGATTTCTAATATTTTTAATTACTAATAGTCTTAATTTATTTCAATAAATTACACTGCCCAAGTAACCTACGACAGGCTGACTAAACTGGATAACGGGTCGTTGGCACTGGACACCGCGGTGCCTCGAGCCGTCATACCATGGGACGCAGAACGTCAACCACGTATGCAGTCAGTATGGCTAAAAAGCCATGATACACATAATCAGGCATAAAAGCCATGAATGTTGGCATAATGCCATGAATGCGGGGATAAAGCCATGAATGCGGGCACAAAGCCATAAATACAGGCATAAAGCCTTTTGCAGTACTGCTAAAATAATACCCTATTGGCATGCCAAACTATCCAATCTGACACACATGTCTAGGCAATACAAGGGCACATAATATCATTAAACATTAATATATTGTGTTTTATGACTTCATTATTTTATAATAAATTTCAATTATAATTCATACATTCATTTGATCATTTATATGATCACAATTCACATCAATTATCCTTTTTATACCATTGTACTCAAAATACTTCTCCTTTCTACAATAATGAGAACTAATGTCTCATTCATACATTAATATGGTTCATTTATTCATTCTTTATGTTGTTCATATTAATCACAATTCTAAAATTAATCACAATTCTAAACAATGGTTCACATGTACCATTGTATTCAAAACAGTGACTGTGACTGCCATTTGAGTTAGGTTCTGGTCATAATTTGGAGTAGGTTTCTTCATGAAAATTGTTTGTCCATGTCTTAACTTGTTGCTGTAAAAATGTCAGGTCAATTGACCATTTCTACAGTGAGTTATGGCCAAATGAACAGTTACTGTTCATTTGGTCATTCTGCAGAATTGGCTTGCAGGGTACCCGGATTGGGGCCAACTTTTAGTCCACTTTCTTTGGTCTTTTGGGCATGGTTTCTTCAGAAAAAATGTGTCATTATAAGTCTAGTTTCATGTCCAATTGGCCAAACACCAATTGGACCTACACAGCCAAAGATATGGCAGTCCAAACAGGCTGGACTCACGGCCTCCTGCTTCTTGTCACTAGGCAGCATGCCCATTCGATTTGCCATGCAATAGTTCACTCCTAATTATGGTCAACTTACCCCAAATGGTCACTAATTGACCATTAGAATGTTCTTTAACAATTTCCTAAGCAAAGTCAAATTTTCACTCCCAAACCCTAGCTCAAAGTCAAGGTTTTCACAAATTTCCTTAGTTAACTCTTTCATTCCTTATATATATTTATATATATATATATATATATATATATATATATATATATATATATATACACTTTAAACATAATCTCTAATTCACTCTAAGTCCATTAAAACAATCAAACTCATTCCTTCCTTAGGGCTGCCGAAATTCATGGTATACATACACATGAATTCTTTTCATTTAATTTACAAATTCTTGTTCACTTTAAGTCCTTAACATGGAATGAAAGGGATTTAGGTATAAATATGCACTAACCTTTTTGAAACCAACCTTGAGCTTGTTATTCTTCAAGATTTCTCCTAGAATCATAATAATCATAATCAATTATAACTTCACTTTCCTAAATTAAATATCCAATAAAAATTCAACAGCATTTCCCCTTAAATTGGACTAAACTCCTATCATAAATCTTAAATCCACAACCACCCATTAATACCAAATCTGGCAGCTTGTGCATTCAAATTTATATATAATGATCTAACAGTTAGATAAATCCCAAATTTTAACCATATATTTAAGACATCCCTATACAATATCAGTAAAACTTTTAGCATCAAATAATCTCTATATCATGAGATATCAAAACATTCATTCAACCCTTCAAAATCTGAATTTTTGCAGAAAATAGTCTTACTCAGACAGCTCATGCAAAACAATTTATATCTCATAAACCACAAGTCTAAAATTCACCAAATTTTAACCTAGCCGCCTCAACATCCCAAATATCATTTGTACCAAATTTCATAATTTTATAAGCATCCTAACTATTTATTTTTCTCAAATTTTAGTAGCCAAAATTCAGAATTCAACCTACAGACAGCCTGTGTTCAATAATATATTTGTCCAAATCCAACCGTTGAACAATCACCAAATTTTAACCATAACTTCCACACATACATACCTCAAACATATCTAAAAATCAGCCATAGATGTTCAGCCAAACTCAACTGGACGGAAGAGAAAGATGCTGCCCTGCTGAACCCCTATTTTTGCTACTGTTCATCTCCTTCTCCTTCTTCCTTTCTTTCTTTCTTTCTTTCTCTTCCTTTCTTATTCTAGCCCGTATGAAGAAGGAAACTGCTGGTTTCCTTTGTTTTTTTTATCTCATTTTAAGTCATTTTTATCTCTTTTTATTGGTTTGTCAAATGGTGATTGGAGGGGGCTTTTAAATGACATCATCATATGTCATAATTAAGCATTTTCCTTTATTTTCTTTTCTTATTTTCTCTACTCATTTTCAATTCAATTTTTAGTAATGTTTATTCATATTTTATGTCATATTAATTATTTACTCAACTGGACAAGTCGGCCAAAAATTGTCTCTGAAGGCGAAATGACCAAAATGCCCTCCGTTTGGCTTTACGGGTCAAAATTGTCTGTACCGATTGAAAAATTTTTCTAAATATTTTCTTGGCATTCTAATGCCATAGGAACCTCAATGACCCTTCTCTGGAGTCCCAAAAATTATTTTATGAATTTTTCCCCGGGTCTAGGGCTCCTCGTTGCGAGAACCGCAACTTTCCTCTGGTTACCCATCGCTTGGGCACTGGCTCGTTTAACTTGGTTGTATTTTATTTCAAAAATTTTTACTAAATTTTTCTTATCAATATTTGAGTTAATTATGGTTCTTGACTTTAGTTTAAATATTTTTCCGGACGTTCTAGCTGTCCGGACAGACACCGGTCACCGGAACAGTAGAATGTACGGAGTTGCTACCGAGAGGGTGTTACAAGATGGATCTAAGATTTTATAATGATTAGCTAGCTCAAGGGTTTTAAACCTAACTAGGAGTTCCCAACTCTTTTATAGATATATAACTCTGTTTTGGCATATCCATACCAAACCAAAGGTTGTCTACAAACACCCTCATCAAGGAATAACACGGGGATGCATGCAGCTCTACATAATACTCTTATATCGATACTGTAATCTGGAGCTTACAGAATAGACATCAAGAACATTGCATAGGTCACTACGGTACATCCCAATAGACTAGGTTTCCAAACCTCTCATCTCTCTTTAACCCACTGATAATATAAATTTACTCTGACTGGGCTATCCACTGATGACTGCCAACAATGATATCCTCACCCCTATCTAGGGCAACTATGCTACCATAACTTGCCTTTATGTACTCATCCCTTGCATTAGATAGGCACACCATTCAGTCCCATCATAATAGAAACACAACATTTCTTGGAGTATGTATTCCTAAGGCAAACCTCAACATGTTCGCTAACTCTAACGTACATCACTATGTATTCCATGAAAATTGAAACACTAAACTGAAGCACTTTTATACTACCCAAGGAAAACGCAGAGTCTAGAAATAAGGAATTATAGAAAAAAAAAAGATGAAATAGGAACCTATACTCTGTATGTGATAACCCCAGGTACATACTTTCCCATGAATCTAGAGCTTAAGCTCTGATACCAACTTTGTCACAACCTGATCCCACGGATCGGACCGGCACTAGGACCTGGGTCGACATAAAGCCCCCGAGGCCTGCAGTAAGCCTCACTGTTCCCAAACTCTTAACCAAGACCAAAATTAAAGCCCAACATACTAACAAAATAAATAAAATATTATGAATTTATTTGGGCTAACCCAACTCGATAACCATTAAAAAAAAAAAAACCAAAACTAGGAGAACCCAGCTTAACCCAAATACTCATCATGCACAAACCATTTAATATCCATTAATTAATATAATACATAAATAAATTAGTGTCACAGCAAAGTTCTAATAATTAAATAAATAGATAAATAAATAAATAGACACAATAAAAGCTATTGAACTATGAAGCACAACCTGCGAAGGAAAAATGCATGTTAGACTAGAAAAATAAACTCGTTCCTCCTGCAACCTGAAAAAATATTTAAACAGGAATGAGTGTTCAACTCAGAGAGTTTAGATATTGATTATAGATACAATTTCTATAACTATCTAAAACGAGTGCAATCCTACCATGAAATGCACATCCAATACATAAAATAAATAATTCACCCAACATTCACACAAGAAGTTAATTTGGAGCTATTCACACACCTAGTGTATCACATCAATATATGTATATGGGAGCTAATCTCCTATACAGCTCTCTTAATCTAATACCTGCTAGCGAGGTCAACTCAAGCTGTACTTTTGCTTAATAATCCCAGTGCAGGGGCCAGCGAGATCAACTCAAAGCCATGCTCACTCTGACTTATCCATATATAATGATCAGGTCCCAATGAGTCAAGCTCTAGCCGTGACTACCCATCTTACTCATATCTATATCCACACCATCCTCATGCCAACACACACACAGAGTTCTAAATTATCCTCAGGGTGACAATCACAAACAAATAAGAATAATTAAATATGCAACAACCATAATGCTCCTAATAGATTAACTATTTATGTATATAATTAAATATTTATAAAATAAATGAACATTTCAGATGTGTAATTAGTATTGAAATTACAAAAATAATCAATATCTAACTCATTGATAGGTCGATTTAATTGCAGTTGGTTCGGCTGAAAGGAGAAGACAGCTGACACCAATTACCTAAACATGCATACTGACCTCTATCAAAAGACTGACAAAATTAACTAATTAATTTAAATTAAAGAAGCAAGAATAATTTTTAAGGTCGTGCCGAAATTTGGATAGAGTCTCCCTTATAACTAGTAAGAAAACTCAGTAACAGCAATACATAGGGCCTCAGCCCTGCCACAACAATTATAATGCCCATCCGAGGCCTACAAGAAACTTAATTTAGGTCCAATTAGCCAAACTCCAGCTCGGGTCCTTAACTCCTCTAAAGTCCAAATAATTATTGTAACACTCCTATGTTCGGTAGTGCATTCTACTATTCTGGTGACCAGTGTTGGTCCTGATAGTTAGGATGCCTAGAACTATATTTAAATGTTAGTGAGGAGACATAAAATAATGAAATACAAGAAAGGAAAATACAAGAAAAATAAAGGAAAATTAATAGCAATGAAATGAAACTAAGTTAAACGAGCCAAGACCATGCAAAGAATGGGTGACCATGCGGGGAGATTACTGGCGTAGGCAATAGCGGCCCGTGACTGAGGAACCCTCGGAATTTAGTTTCAAGACATAATTAAAGACTTATTGAAGTATAAATGTCATTAGAAATATCAAAGAAAAATTAATTAATTAATTAATTAGTGCAAAGAAAAAAGAGAAATCGAGAAAATGACAAAACTCGGTGTTACCGAAAAATCGGGAATGCAACCCGAATAGGGGCATTGTGGTCAATTGACATCCCAAGTTGCCTTTGGACCTAAGTTTCCATTAAAAATAAATAGTATTTAAATTTGGGGACCCCATTAAAAAGGAAATTAAATGTGTAATGAAATTTAGAGAAATGTGGGGATTAAATGCAATTATGAAGACTTTAAACTATAATAAGGTTAAAATAGATTAGTGGAGCACTATGGACACCTTAAAAAATTATTAAGGAATAGATTAGTGGACCACTAACCATTTCATCTTCTTCTCCCACAAATCCCTCAAAGTTGCCAAACCCATTTTCCTCTCAAAACTCCATGGCCAAAGCTTAACCAAGCTCCATGCAACCATGATTTAGCCATCTTTTTCACTAGGTTCCTTCACTAAACCTTACCTACACACCTTGGGCAGTAATAAGGGAGCGAGAAAGATAAGTTTTGGTGAGTTTTAAAGAAGCTTCAAAAGAGGTAAGTGGTTATTTTCAATTCTTATTTCATTAAAAGTGTAACTAAGGTTGTGGGTAGTTGAATTGTGGAAGAAGTTTGAGGTTTGATGAATTGTTGGGGATGGAGCATTTCAGTAGCCATGGAATTTCACCATGTACAACTTATTTTTGCATGTAAATGGTAGTTTGGGATGTTGATTTAAATGTTTAATTGTATTGAAGTTGAATTCCATGTATGAAGTTTGAATATTAAGCTTGAAAAGTGAACATGGAAGTGGATGTGTATGTGTAAATTTTTGGCAGCCTCATGATGAAGATTGAAGTGTTTAAGTTCATAAAATATTGTTGAAATATTGTACAAAAAAATGGCAACATATATGTGTGTGGATAATAGTGATAAGGTAGGCAAATTGTTGATGGAAGTTTGTGTGATAATTAGAAGTATTTATGTGTATATATTGTTGGGATTGAACTTTGTGAATTGTGACTGCATTTGGTGTATTTTGAAGTGGTTATATTCTGTCCAAGTTGACCTATAATGTAGATAATTGAATGGTTTTGGTTTGTGCCAAATGCAGAATGGTATGAGAAGTGAAAATGTAACTGGTAAACATGTGTTTAGTTTGGTGTTTGAAAAGCATGTAGAGGGTAGTGTGCAAATGGACCTATAACCCTAAGTGTGTGAGTCCAGTTGGTATGAGGCCAATTGGAGGTGAAACTAGGCACAAAATGTGCCAACTTTCATGGAGAAAGCCTACCTAAATTATGTCCAGAAAGTAACTTGAAAAATGACCAAATCCGGATTAGTGACTTGAAAGCCTGAAAATTTACCATTTGGGTAGCAGTTAGTGTTTTGGCCATAACCCACTCAAAATAGGTCTAAATGACCTGAAATTTTTACCATGAATAGACTAGACCTAGAGCTACAACTCTTATGAAGACACAAAAACCAAGAAATGACCATAAGCAAGTATAAAAACTATAAGAATCAGAAATGACCTAAAAATGACCTAAAGTTACCATTTTAGTGCAATCTGTCCAGCTTTGGTAAATTGACTATATCTTGGTCTATACAACTCAGAATGACCTGAAATTTTGCCCCGCGTGCAATAAGACATAGATCTACAATTTTGCTTCTTTGACTAGAAGCTAAAAACCAAGAGAAATAGGACTTTAAGCTAGACCAATCTAGCACACAAAAATTGAAAACTTGACATTTACATACAATGATACTTGAAATAATTTGGCAATGAATGCCAACTTGTAAAAATGTAAGTTGCACTATATTGGTAGCATATTGAAATGCAAAATGTGACATATTGGTAACATTAAACCTAATTCACCTAGAATGCATCGAGGGTCAACATTTTATGTCACACCCTACCCCTCTGTAAGGCATGACATGATCCCGTAGTATACCTAATGAATTACCAACTTCGTCTACTGATAACCCATTAAATACACTACAAGGGATTTTAAAACTTTTCTTACTTCTTTTTACAGTGGTGAGCATTATTTACAGGTGTTAAAAAGTTTTTTGAACTGAAGTGAAATAGCTAACACATTTGAATTATTAATAATTTCTGTAAAAATTTTGGCGAAGTGCCATCTGTATTTTGAATAAAGCAATTCTTCAAAAACCTGTAAAAAGCACTTCAAATATATTTCTCAACCTCAAACTCCAACATTTAATCAACACAATATGTTTATCAACTCAAAACCACAATAATTTTTAAATATTTCCAAAGGCTGAGATAAAAGAAATATAGTACAAATTTTACAAGCCCAAAATAATTTACAATTTATTTTATAACTTCAATGTACAATTTTAATTTACAACTACTCAAAACCAAGAACACTATATACATACAGTGATCATACATTATAATACAAAATGCAAAATATGGTATACTCAATATACCCGATGATCTCTCACTGAAGCACTAGCAGCCTAGTCTGCTGCCCTGTCAGTCTATCTACCTGGGACAGCAATGAAAAGCTATTGCTGAGTAAAATTTACTCAGTGGTGCACAATAACAATTTGAAATGCGATACATATATTTTTTATTGACAATTCACAAATCAAATAGTTCACAATTCTATTTTATAATTTACAAAGTTCATATAACACAAATTTGATCAAATAACTGAATAATACAGTTTTGCCAATCAATAATACCATTTGATCAAATAACTGAATAATACAGTTTTGCCAATCAATAATACAATTTGATCAAATAACTGAATAATACCATTTTGCAAATTAATAACACAATTTAAATACTGCACAATTACATTTCACAAATTATCAAAGCTCATTATAGAAAAATTTTGGGTCAAATAATTTAATAAACACAGTGTTGCCAATTCATACACAACTTAAGCCATGACACAAAATTTCAGATTAATGCCGTCTTGTACACCACGACAAAGCAATCTACAACCCCACTAATCGAAATCAATGAGGGAGGTGGCTAGCTAGCTAATGAGTACTCATCCGATCTACAACCTCAACTGGTAAACTAGAGAGAGAGGAAAATAATCACACTCACCCCAGACTGATAAGTCAAAGAGGGAAGAATATAATCACACTCACCCCATAAATGGAGGAGGAACATAGTAACAGTGTCATGCCAAGTGTGAATCAAAACAATTCCAAATCATAATATTTAAGTATTTCATACAAACCACAAATCATATTTATCTCAAAATTTCTATTTGCAAAGTAAGCAACACAATAATTTTCAATTAAGATTCTCAAAGCCAAAACAATCAAAAATTATTCATAACTCATTTCTCCAAATAAATTTTCTAGTAAAAGCAGTGAATATAAAAAGTATTGTGCACAGACACAATTTAAAACAATAACATACAAATAATCATAATTTATTTCAATTAAAAAATTCAAAAGAAATAACTATTGTGCACAAACCTCTGATAACCGTCTCTTGGCTCTAACTCAGTGTTTCCTTCCCTTCCCTGAGTCTTTGCTAACTAAGAAACACAATTTGAAGTGTTTCAGTACTCATTTAAACTGTCTCTAATAATAATGCTTAATAATTAATTCATTGAGTTTTATTATTTCCTTAGTCAACCTAAGATGTCGACCCTCGATGCATTCTAGGTGAATTAGGTTTTAATGTTATCAATATGTCACATTTGTAGCCTTTTAGGGTTGGTACATATTACCCAATTCATTTCCATATATATTGCGTTTTATTGCAATTTGCTGGATTCCCGTATACTAATTTGACCTAGCCGAATGACCTAGTTCCCTCATTTTTCGGGTTTCGATCAAAACTAAAAACTTGTAGATCTATGTCTTATTGCACGTGGAGAAAAATTTCAGGTCATTCTGAGTTTACTAGACCTAGTTATGGTCATTTTACTATTGCTGGTCAGAATGTACTAAAATTGGTCACTTTAAGTCATTTTAGGTCAATTTTGGTTCAGCCAGTTTTTGGACCCGAATTTGTGCAAGCTATTTGACTTGCTTATGGTCATTTCTGGGCTTTAATGTCTTCATAAGACTTGTAGATATATGTCTCAACTATTCATGGTAAAAATTTCAGGTCAATTGGACCTGTTTTGAGTGAGTTATGGCCAAAAAACTAACTGCTGCCCAAATGGTCAATTTTTAGGCCTTAAATGCACTAATCCGAATTTGGTCATTTTTCAAGTTACCTTCCAAGCAGAATTTTGGTAAGCTTTCTTCATAAAAGTTGGCACTTTTTGTGCCTAGTTTCACTTCCAATTGGTCTCATACCAATTGGAGCCATACACTTAAGGTTCTAGGCCCAAAACATAAACTGCCCTATTGCATTTTGTTCATTACTCATTAAAGGATACATTTAACACTTACCAAACTACACATTCATGCCAATTCTGGTTTCTATCATAACCTAAACACATTTTACTTCATATTTTTTGTCATTTTGGCAGCTTATAACCACACTCAATATGCATCTTATAGTACATAATTTTTCAAGTTCAAATTACAAACAATTCAATCACCTAACATAGCTCATTTACATGTTCAACCTCATTCCATCATACATATACACAAGCTGTCATAGCAAGTACCACAATTCAAAATTAATATTCCATAAACCAAACTATGAAATAACATTTTTATGGTTCACCATTCAAGCTGCCGATTCATACATCACTCTCCATTAATTTCTAAGCTTCCAAATTCAAGTACACATTCACATATACTTAGTATACATCACCCAAATTAATTCCTACACACATAAACACTTAATCAACCCTTTAATCTACCATTTACAAGCAAGAATAAACTGCCCTTAAGGAGTTTCCATGGCTGCCAAAAATACACATCTCCCTTTAAACATCAAACCTCAAAAATTCTTTCCACAATTCAAGTACCCATAACATCCTCACAAACTTTAATGAAGCAATAATCAAAAACACATACTTACCACTTTTGAAACTCTTCAAAACCTCACCAAAACTTGATCTTCTTGCTGCCTATCTACTGCCCAAGTGGTGTAGAGCAATTTTAGTGAAGGAAAAGGTAAGAAAATTGGCTTGGAGATGAAGGGATGAAGCTTGTAACAAATGGGCATGGAGGTTTTCTTTCTCCTTGGTCTCAGCTGGATTTTGAGATGTAGAAGAAAGTGACGTTTTGCTATCCAAAAATCAGATCAATGGTCCACTTTAGGTGTTAGTGGACCACTAAGTGGAAATATAATGTTAATTTAATCTTAAGGTTTCATTTTCCCACATTTAACTCCCAATTTTTGCTATTTAAACTATGTACCACCAATTTAATTTTTCATGACAGTCCAAGTGTAATATCATGTATTTTTAATGGACATTTAGGTCAAAAGACAACTCGGGTGTCAAATGACCACAATGCCCCTGTTCGGATTGCATTCCCGATTTTTCGATAATATCGAGTTTTGTCCGTTTTTCGATTTCTCACTTTTTCTTTGTACTAATTAAATAATTTTTTTTTTTGATATTTCTAATGATATTTATACTTCAATAGACATTTATTTAAGTCCTAAAATATTTTCCAGGGTTCCCTGCGGTCCAAGGCTAGTCAACGGTCCACATTACGACTTCCCGGTGCAGTCACCCATCGCTAGGGTTCTCGGCTCGTTTAACTTGGTTACATTTCATTGCTATTATTTTCCCTTTGTTTTTTTTTTGTATTTTCTTTTCTTGTATTTCATTATTTTATGTCTCCTCATCAATATCTAAGTGTAGTTCTAGGCATCCTAGCTGTCCGGACAACATTGGTCACAGGAATAGTAGAACGCACTACCGAACATAGGGGTGTTACAATTCTCCCCCCCTTAAAATAAATTTTGTCCATGAAATTTTACCCAATAGCCATCTTACAATAGTCATATGTTTATTTTCTCCTTTCTATATGATCGTATAATATTCTTTCCCTCGAATTTGTATAATATTTTTAATAATCTAATACAACATTTAATTTATTTGTATAATACCAATCTTCTCTTACTATTATTCTGTCTAATATTTCGGTTCATGTTCCTTCTTGAATGACCCTTGAGGTCATGTTAGAATGATTTATCTAGTCATTAGTCCTCTGACCATTCTAGTCAATAGTCTTCCTCACATTCGTAACATTTCTTTGTTATATCTGAACCAACTGTTCAAATTTTTACTTCCACAATTCTTTTTATCTATTAATATTCTATAACTTACTTCCTTTTGTACTAAACTATAAACTTTCAATTTTCTAACTTTTGAATTTTAAATCCCGAAGTAGGATTTTCAAACTTATTTCTAACAACTAAATTCTGTCCTGGCATAACTATACCAAAACAGATGCCGTTGGCAACTATTCTCATCTTGGTGTAATATCGAGTAGTACGTAGCTCTACACAATAATCTCAAGTCAGTACTGTAGTCTGCAGCTTACAGTATAAACATCAAGAACATTGCATAGTTACTACGATACATCCCAATAGATCAATTTTTTTTTATATATTTTATCCTTTTCGAATTCACTAATATCCGAAACTTATTCTGATTTCAATATTCATTGACAATTGCTAACTGTAACATCTTTGCCCTCATTTAGAGCAAGTCTATTACCACAACTTACTTTTACTTCCTCTTGCCTTATATTAAATAGGCTTGTCATTTAGCTTTATAATTTATGGAGTGTTAGAAATACTTTTCGCCGATAAACTCTTCCAAAACTAATTTCACTTATTATCACAATCCTTATCTCAAAGGACTAATCACTAATGCATAAAAATTTATTCCCCTGTAAAGGAATAATAACAGAACATATAGTTCTAACACTAACATAAAAGTATAAAGATTCCAGGTCAACAATACATAAATGAAGAGTGTCATCCTTCTTCTTAACAAACAATACTAGCGCTCCCCATGGTGACACACTAGGGCGGATGAAGCCCTTTTCAAGTAGTTCTTGGAACTGTACCTTCAACTCCTTCAACTCTACTGGTGCCATTTTTTATGGTGTTATGGAGATTGGATCCCCACCAGGCATAACATTAATTTCAAATTGAACCTCTCTTTCCGAAGGTAATCCTGGCAATTCATCAGAAAACATATCTGGAAAGTCATATACTATAGGGATGTCCCTCAATGCTGGACTCCCCACTTGGGTGTCTACCACATGTGCCAAGTATGCTTCACACCCCTTTCTGATCATTTTTCTGGCTAGTGCAACTAAAATGACGTTTAATGGCAATAGCTGCCTCTCCCCATGTATTACCACATCACTATACTGAGGGAGACCAAAAGTGACTGTCTTCAATCTACAGTCAATCATGGCGTGATGCCTAGCTAACCAATCCATGCCCAAGATGATATCATAATCTCTGAAGGGCATTTCAATGAGATCAGACAAAAAAGTATGTCCTTGGATCACTAAAGGACAATCCCTATACATTCTATTAACCCTGACCTCTTGTCCTAACGGACTTGTTACTAATACCTCAAAGTCCATTTTTGTACATGGAACAGCAATGCAATCAATGATGCTAGCACTCACATAAGAATGGGTAGAACCCGGATCAAATAACACAAACACATCTTGATTAAAAATTGAGAAGGTAGCAGCCACAACATCAGATGTCTCGACTTTTTCTGTCTGTCTCATTACGTAGACTCTGACCAGAGCACTGTCTTGCTCTGATTATTTCACAGTGCCTTGGCTGCCTACTGGATTACCTCTACCCCTGTCTCTACCACTGCTGGGTGGTTGTGAACCTCTGGTGGCAACTAACCCTTCAGCAGTAGTAGAAGGTGGTCCAACTCTACGGGCACTGGTGTAGTCCTTGGCAAAGTGTCCTATGCCTCCACAGTTATAACAGGCTCCTATGGCCTTGAAATATACCCCACCATCATTTCTACCATAAGTTTCACATTGGCAGGGAGGGTAGGAACTTCCAATTGTTCGACGACTGGACCTTGGTGGTCTTTGCCTTGATGATCCACCTCTGTTATATCTCTGAGCTCGGGGCTCCTCAAATTCTTTTCTCTTTCTCAAATTACTGCTTGAGCTACCCATAGGTTTCTCCCTCTTCTCTATTTCATGTTGCCCTTGTGGGGGTTAGGTCTGTACTTCGGCTTGGGCTGACAGATTATCAACCATTTGTTGAAAGAAAGTGGCCATTTGCTAGGCCATTTATGCAGTAATTTGTACCGGTAAAACTGGTATAGTCGGGCCTTCAACACTTTGTGGAGCTGGGCCTCAACTTGTACCTCAGCCTCTATCGATTGATCGACTGAACGATCACCCTCTTCCATAGTCAATTCGAGGATCTTAGACCTCCTGAACAATTAACACAAAGAGATTTCCTCCCGTTAGTGCATATTTATAATGTAATGTACTATTTGTATCAAACAATGAAATTGAGCAGTTGTACTATGAAGAAAGAATATTCAAATTATAAGTAAAAACATAATTTAAAAACTTTGCTATAACACCACTAAAACATGTCACACCCTACCCCTCTGTAAGGCATGGCATGATCCCGTAGTATACCTAATGAATTACCAACTTCGTCTACTGATAACCCATTAAATACACTACAAGGGATTTTAAAACTTTTCTTGCTTCTTTTTACAGTGGTGAGCACTATTTACAGGTGTTAAAAACTTTTTTGAACTGAAGTGAAACAGCTAACACATTTGAATTATTAGTAATTTTTGTAAAAATTTTGGCGGAGTGTCATCTGTATTTTGAATAAAGCAGTTCTTCAAAAACCTATAAAAAGCACTGCAAATATATTTCTCAATCTCAAACTCCAACATTTAATCAACACAATATGTTTCTCAACTCAAAACCACAATAATTTTTAAATATTTCCAAAGGCTGAGATAAAAGAAATATAGTACAAATTTTACAAGCCCAAAATAATTTACAATTTATTTTACAACTTCAATGTACAATTTTAATTTACAACTACTCAAAACCAAGAACACTATATACATATAGTGATCATACATTATAATACAAAATGCAAAATATGGTATACTCAATATACTCGATGATCTCTCACTGAAGCATTAGCAGCCTAGTCTGCTGCCCTGTTAGTCTGTCTACCTACGACAGCAATGAAAAGCTATCGCTGAGTAAAATTTACTCAGTGGTGCACAATAATAATTTAAAATGCGATACATATATCTTTTATTGACAATTCACAAATCAAATAGTTCATAATTCCATTTTATAATTTACAAAGTTCATTTAACACAAATTTGATCAAATAACTGAATAATACAGTTTTGTCAATCAATAATACCATTTGATCAAATAACTGAATAATACAGTTTTGCCAATCAATAACACAATTTGATCAAATAACTGAATAATACTGTTTTGCAAATCAATAACACAATTTAAATGCTGCACAATTACATTTCACAAATTATCAAAGCTTATTATAGAAAAATTTTGGGTCAAATAATTTAATAAACATAGTGTTGCCAATTCATATATAACTTAAGCCATGATACAAAATTTCCGATCAATGCTGTGTTATACACCACGACAAAGCAATCTACAACCCCACTAATCGAAATCAATGAGAGAGGTGGCTAGCTAGCTAATGAGTACTCATCCAATCTACAACCTCAACTGGTAAACCAGAGAGGGAGCAAAATAATCACACTCACCCCAGACTGATAAGTCAAAGAGGGAGGAATATAATCACACTCACCTCATAAATGGAGGAGGAACATAGTAACAATGTCATGCCAAGTGTGAATCAAAACAATTCCAAATTACAATATTTAAGTATTTCATACAAACCACAAATCATATTTATCTCAAAATTTCCATTTGCAAAGTAGGCAACACAATAATTTCCAAATAAGATTCTCAAATCCAAAAAAATCAAAAATTATCCATAACTCATTTCTCCAAATAAATTTTCTAGTAAAAGCAGTGAATATAAAAATTATTGTGCACAGACACAATTTAAAACAATAACATACAAATAATCATAATTTATTTCAATTGAAAAATTCAAAAGAAATAACTATTGTGCACAAACCTCTGATAATCGTCTCTTGGCTCTGACTCAGTGTTTCCTTCCCTTCCCTGAGTCTTTGCTAACTGAAAAACACAATTTGAAGTGTTTCAGTACTCATTTAAACTGTCTCTAACGATAATGCTTAATAATTAATTCATTGAGTTCTATTATTTCCTTAGTCAACCTAAGATGTCGACCCTCGATGCATTCTAGGTGAATTAGGTTTTAATGTTACCAATATGTCACATTTGTAGCCTTTTAGGTTTGGTACATGTTACCCAATTCATTTCCATGTATATTGCATTTTATTGCAATTTTTCAGATTCCCATATAATAATTTGACCTAGCTGGATGACCTAGTTTCCTCGGTTTTCGAGTTTCAGTCAAAACTACAAACTTCTAGATCTATGTCTTATTACACGCGGGGCAAAATTTCAGGTCATTCTGAATTTACTAGACCAAGTTATGGTCATTTTACTATTGCTGGTCAGAATGTACCAAAATTGGTCACTTTAAGTCATTTTAGGTCAATTTTGGTTCGGCTAGTTTTTGGACCCGAATTTGTGCAAGCTATTTGACTTCCTTATGGTCATTTCTGGGCTTTGGTATCTTCATAAGACTTGTAGATATATGTCTCAACTATTCATGATAAAAATTTTAGGTCAATTGGACCTGTTTTGAGTGAGTTATGGCCAAAAAACTAACTGCTGCCCAAATGGTCAATTTTCAGGCCTTAAATGCACTAATCCGGATTTGGTCATTTTTCAAGTTACCTTCCAAGCAGAATTTTGGTAAGCTTCCTTCATAAAAGTTGGCACTTTTTGTGCCTAGTTTCACCTCCAATTGGTCTCATACCAATTGGAGCCACACACTTAAGGTTCTAGGCCCAAAACATAAACTGTCCTACTGCATTTTGTTCATTACTCATTAAAGGATACATTTAACACTTACCAAACTACACATCCATGCCAATTCTGGTTTCTATCATAACCTAAACACATTTTACTTCACATTTTTTGTCATTTTGGCAGCTTATAACCACACTCAATATGCATCTTATAGTACAGAATTTTTCAAGTTCAGATTACAAACAATTCAATCACCTAACCTAGCTCATTTACATGTCCAACCTCACACCATCATACATATACACAAGCTGCCATAGCAAGTACCACAATTCATCATTAATATTCCATAAACCAAACCATGAAATAACATTTTTATGGTTCACCATTCAAGCTGCCGATTCATACATCACTCTCCATTAATTTCTAAGCTTCCAAATTCAAATACACATTCACATATACTTAGTATACATCACCCAAATTAATTCCTACACACATAAACACTTAATCAACCCTTTAATCTACTATTTACAAGCAAGAATAAACTGCCCTTAAGGAGTTTCCATGGCTGCCAAAAATACACATCTCCCTTTAAACACCAAACCTCAAAAATTCTTTCCACAATTCAAGTACCCATAACATCCTCACAAACTTTAATGAAGCAATAATCAAAAACACATACTTACCACTTTTGAAACTCTTCAAAACCTCACCAAAACTTGATCTTCTTGCTGCTTATCTACTGCCCAAGTGGTGTAGAACAATTTTAGTAAAGGAAAAGGTAAGAAAATTGGCTTGGAGATGAAGGGATGAAGCTTGTAACAAATGGCCATGGAGGTTTTCTTCCTCCTTTGTCTCGGCTGGATTTTGAGATGTAGAAGAAAGTGACTTTCTGCTGTCCAAAAATCAGATTAATGGTCCACTTTAGGTGTTAGTGGACCACTAAGTGGAAATATAATGTTAATTTAATCTTAAGGTTTCATTTTCCCACATTTAACTCCCAATTTTTGCTATTTAAACTATGTACCACCAATTTAATTTTTCATGACATTTTTCAAGTGTAATATCATGTATTTTTAATGGAAATTTAGGTCAAAAGACAACTCGAGTGTCAAATGACCACAATGCCCTTGTTCGAGTTGCATTCCCGATTTTTCGGTAACACCGAGTTTTGTCCGTTTTTCGATTTCTCACTTTTTCTTTGTACTAATTAAATAATTTTTTCTTTGATATTTCTAATGATATTTATACTTCAATAGACATTTATTTAAGTCTTAAAAATATTTACCAGGGTTCCCCGCAGTCCAGGGATAGTCAACGGTCCACGCCGCGACTTCCCGATGCGGTCACCCACCGCTAGGGTTCTCGGCTCGTTTAACTTGGTTACATTTCATTGCTATTATTTTTCCTTTGTTTTTCTTGTATTTTCTTTTCTTGTATTTCATTATTTTATGTCTCCTCATCAATATCTAAGTGTAGTTCTAGGCATCCTAGCTGTCCGGACAACACTGGTCACAGGAACAGTAGAACGCACTGCCGAACATAAGGGTGTTACATTTTAGGTTGACTAAGGAAAATAATAGAATTAAATAAATTAATTATTGAACCTTATTGTCTGAGATAGTTTAAATGAGTACTGAAACACTTCAAATTGTGTGTTTCAGTTAGCAAAGACTCAGGGAAGGGGAAGGAAACACTGAGTCAGAGCCAAGAGGCATTTATCAGAGGTTTGTGCACAACAGTTATTTCTTTTAAATTTTCAATTGAAATAAATTATGACAAATTGTTTATTATTGTTTAAATTGTGAAAATTTGTCTTAATAATAGTTGATGGATACTTATTTCTTGAAAAACATTGTAAATGGTTTGAAACCACAGCTATCATGTATATTGGCTGAATTCCTCGCTAGCTTGTCTAGTGGGACGAATTGACTTTGAATTCCCTCTCTGGTTGAAGTGTTGAGGTGTGTGCCTGTTGAGGATGAATAGGATGAGTACTCATATTATTGCTAGCTAGCTATGTTATTCCTCACTAGCCATCGGCTTTTGGGACGAATTGGACTATGGAACCATGATTAAGCTGTGTGTATGATTTATTAATATTTATTGTGATATTGTGAAATAGAGTTTAAATTCTTTATGACATTCTCTGTCTTTTGAATTTAACTATGATTTTAAATATCCACTGTTTATATGATTTATGGCTTATGGTTTTAAATTATATTTTCTTAATGTTGTGCACCACTGAGACATTGGCTTAGCGATAGCTTTTTCATTGCTATCGCGGGTAGACAGACAGACAGAGCAGTAGAGTAGGCTGCTTATGCCACATTTTGAGATTTCACCGGGTATATCGAGTATACCATATTGTGTAGTTTTTGTTGTAATGTATGTGCACTGTATGTATATATTGTACTTGGTCTTGAGTAGTAGTAAACTAAAATTGTAAATTATTTTGGCTTGTAAAAATATTGTGATATATTTATCTTATCTCATCTTTTGGAAACACTGGAAAATTGATTGTTGAACTGAGTTGATAAATATTGAGAAATTATTGTGTTGAACTGTTATTGGAGTTTGAGATTGAGAAAAATATTGGAAGTGCTTTTTTACAAGTTTTTGAAGAACTGTTTTATTCAAAATACATATGGCACTCTGCCAAAATTTTTACAAAAATTATTGATACTCAAATTTGTTATTTAGTATCACTTCAGTAAACAAAAATTTTTAATACCTGTCAAAAGTGCTCACCACTGTAAAAAGAAATAAGAAAAAGTCTTAAAATCCCATGTAGTGTATTTAATGAACTATCAGTAGGCGAAGTTTAGTAATTTATTAGGTATACTATGGGATCATGTAATGCCTTACGGAGGGGTAGGGTGTGACAATTATTTTTAGCAGTACAAAAATTATGAAAAAGTTTTTAGAGGCCCTTTACATCATTATTGTTAATTAAAGTCATTTTACTTAATTTTACTAAGCCAGGAATATTTTACGGATTTAACAAGCTAATTTAATCAAAGCACAAACTACCCAACTTAAGTTAGGGACTATCTTTGTAAATTTTACTACTTGAAATGCATCCGGGATATTTAAAAATACTAGGATCGACTGCAATATTGACTATGTTTCAGCACGGACCATTGGGCAGTCGGATCAGGTTGAAAACTCAGTCCAAGGTACTGGTGAGCTATCATTGATCCGAGTGCATATATAGGATGGCCATGAGCTGCTAGTGACAAATCCACTGATGGTTTATCAAAACTTTGCTTCAATCGCCTGATATCAACCGATTTAGTTTAGCCCGTCTGATGAGCATCTTCTCCATTTGATTGAGGAGTGTAAATCATGATCCCTGGGTTCGATCATCCAAATTGGCCATCGATTGGCTGGGATCTAGCCAAAAGTTCACAAAACCCAAAACTTCTCTCCTCTCGATCTCACTCATCCAAACACTAAACGCTGTAAAATTGGTATGAAAAGAAAGCTCATGGAATAAGCAATCTAATTCCATAAAAAATGTCTTAATCAGATTTCAGATGAAGCTGAAATCACGCCTAGAAAATGGCCCCCCTGCACAAGCGTTGAAGGGGGAAAAACCCACCATACGCACCACTACTGGCGCTACTCCAGCCAGTAGACGGTTTGCTGGCATCGCCTGGGCAGTGGTGCACCTCGTTGATCATCGCTAGTGGCTAGTGGCTTGCTGACCACTAGAAGAAGAGAGGGAAGGGGAAGGTGACGGGAAGAGAGGAGAAAAAGAGAGGGGAAGAGAGAGAAAAAAAAAAAGAAAAAAAAACTATTATTGTTTTTTTTTTACTTTTAATTAACCTTTTAGTCCTTAAACTTTTTGGGTATATTTAAATGGGTCCAAAATTCTTTTCAATTAGGTCCCAAAATACAAATATATGTATAATTAAATAATAAATAAAATACAATAAATACTATTGATAATAATTATAATAATCAAATTAATAACAATTAAATTAAATTTTAGAACCAAGGTTAACAATAATGAAATAATATATTTTGTTAATTGATTTAATATTAATATTTAAAACTAACCATTTTAATTAAAATTGGACTATTAAATAATTTCTAAAATATGTTTAGAAATAACATTAAAAATATATAAATGAAAGCTTTAAAGAAATATAATTTAGTTAGATAATTTTAAAATAATATTTAAATACTATTTAAAAAATATAAAATTTATATTTTAAAAATTTAGGTTATTACAAACTGCTATACTACAAAGGGTGTCTTCAACTACAATAGACAATAATCCCTTCCTCTTAGATTATGTTCTTTCTCCATCTTAAGCTGAAACTTTTCTCCCTCCATGAGACTACAAAGGGCAAGAGCCCCTCTCCATGGGCAAAGCCCAATTAATCTCTCTATAATACTTCTATTTATAGTGTTAGTCTCTCAGTCTTAATCTAATTAGGAATTCTACTCAATTTAGGAATAACACTAAAATAAGAGTTCTACTTTATATAGAAAATATTTTTTCATCCTGTTGAAGAATATTTCTCCCACTCAAATTAGGGAAGAGTCTTCCAAATCAACTAGGATTTTGGGTCATAAATCTACCAATCTCCACCTTTATATAAAATCCATCAACCATTGCATACCTCAAATTCTCAGGTTTCATCAAATCATTAAATCTTTGTGCTTGAGCTTGAACCCTTCAAATCTCCATTCTTCAATCTTTGGCTTAGGTGCAACTTGTTTCTTTCTTTAGAAAATCTTCACATTATCAACTTTCTTTATTTTGTATTAAAAGCTTGTTAGTAGTATGCCCTAGAGCATATTATTTAATATGTATCTTGTACATGTTTTGTTAATAAAAGGCAATTTCACTTTTTCGTTTACATAATATATTTATGTGTAATAGAAAAGGTCCATTGATATTTTGTTAGAAATTCTATGCTTAAATTGTTAAGAATATAAGTGACAGTATTTCTAGCACAAAGTATCATAAATTGGTTCATAATCAAGGATACTTCACAATAAGGACATGACTTATCCAGAAAGATTGTAATCATATTTGTTCCCAAGTTATTTATATGAGATGTAAATAAAATGGAATGGTGAGTCTCATGCCATATAAAAAACATGATAAGCACTTGTGCATGATAAGTTGGCTCCTACTAGTTATATATGGAGGTAGGTGTTGATCAAGATGGAATCTATTACCCTAAGTAAATAGGGATAAAATCCTATGTTCATTTAATTGTTCTTGATGTTTCAAGTTCCTGGCTAGGACAGATAGATTTAATCAGAAAAGAGTTTCTGATGAGAAAATCTTTTTAATCAAGAACTAGAATTAAAAGAGAACATAATATTCATAGCAAATGGAGTTTGACATTAACCATGGCTCCAGCTGGAATTGGGATTTTATAACAGAGAGATTTTAGTGCATGGTAATATATGATTATAGGTTCATTTAAGATATTCTTTATTACTAATTGAGTGGCTATGGCATGCTATGCTAGGTGTTAACCATAGTCTATGAGGTGCCTAAAATGATTTAGAGAAATCATTTATGGTAAGAAAAAGTTCTGATGATAGTAAGGTTAATATCATACCTCATTGCCAATTAGTGATGAGCCTAGTGAGTCACACACATACATAAGTAATCACCAAGTTAAATGTGAGTTAATTAATTAGTTAAAGAGTTTAATTGATTAATTAAATAGGTTTGGTTTGCAATTAGATCGCAAAGTCCCTAGCATGGCTTGAAACCAAATCTAGGTTATTGAATGTATAGTATAAGTTAAATTTATATTTAAAGTATTTAAATATAAATTTAATTATGAGAAATTAATTAATACAGATTAATTAATTAATTTATATTTGATATAAATTGATTAGAAGAGAAAAAATAATTATTTTGGGTTGAGAACTCAAAATTGAAACGCAAGAGTAATTTGGTCATTTCACAGGGTGACATGTGGCACCATGAGATGGTGACACATGGCACCATATAAGCTTGCCATTTGTCTTTGTCACACCTTATCCCTCTGTAAGGCATAACATTATCCCGTAGAATACCTAATGAACTACCGCACTTCACCTACCGATAACTCATTAAGTACCCTACAAGGGATTTTAAAACAATTTTCTTACTTTTTATATGTGGTGAGCATTTCTAAATAGATATTAAAACATTTAATTAAAGTTGGAAACTAGTTAAAATTTTTGGCCCATTTTATTTTTCCGCAAATTTTATAAAAATTTCGGCAGAGTGTCATCTGTATTTTGAGAAAATAGTTCTTCAAATACCTAAAAAAAAGCACTTCCAATAATTTTTCTCAACAACTACTTCAATTTCACAATCAATCTCAATCAATTTTAACACATTTATCAACTTTCAAAATGCAATTCCATCATTTTCAATATCCAATAATCATTAAATACCATTAATGAATTTCATTCAATTCAAAATAAAATACTACCATTCATATTTCACTAATGGCAAAGTAATTTATATACATCATTGCAAAAATTTACATTAAGAGAAATTCAAACTAAAATTTATTACAAACTTTATACAAACTTTGTACAAGCTGCTCAAGACCCGTTTCATGTCCATACATTTACGTGCACTACATACATCAAAATAAATATTTACAGTCAAGGTATAACTTATACCCGATATAACTTCAAGGTAAGTCGCTCCACAATCCTTAGTAGCTCACTCTGCTGCTCCTCTAGTCTCTAAATCTGCGACAGCAATAATAGTTATCGCTGAGTACTAGGACTCAGTGGTGTACAACATACTAAAATAATCTTTATGCAGCATTTAAATCACATTTATTCAAAAATTGGACTAAACATGAGAATTAAATACAAAACATGAATTATGAGATTTTAATCCGAACAAGTTCATTTCGAAGTGTCAAAACACATTTCATAAAACCCACAGTTATATCACGCCGTTCAAAACAAATATAATCTCAATAGCCAGAGGCTAAGGAGAAGTCACATCATAAGGCTAGCTAGCTCAAATATATGGATATCCATTTAATTTCTTCTACTGGCACATACCTCAACACTTCAGCCAGAGAAGGAATCAAAATTCGAAACTGATTACCCCCACTAGTCATGCTAGTGAGGTGTTCAAATATGTGGCCATGACGCTGTGGTTTCAAAACTTATCTTAACAATTTACTAAACATTGTCATTTAAAATATACACAAATAACTTTAAACAATTTAAATCAAAAGCATCATAACAATGTCACAATTCAATATTTCACATTATTCAAAACAATATGTAGAAAATAATTTACAAAGTTATACGTTGTGTACAAACCTTAAGCGAGTCACCTCTTGGCCTTGACTCGATTCTTTGAGTTCTTTCCCGGTGTTCTTTTCCACTGAAACACACAGTTTCACAGTGTTTCAGTATCATAACTCATCATTAGTCCAAAAATAAATTTACATTCACTTATACCTAGCTCTAATGTGCTAAACATGACGTTCTTTAAATTTTGTGTTTCAGGGTTACTATTCACTACACTATTCAAGTCAATTTGTTGACTTTCTAAGGCTTAATAGGTATGGAAATTCTAAATTCACCCACATACCACATTTTGGTCACTAAATTTATTGGTTTTTGTTATTTACTCAAATTCTAAGTGTTTTAGGCAAATTTGCAAATTTTCAGTTTTGGTGTCGTAAGTTGCACTGTTCCATTGGTCATTTTTCTGTTAGAATTTGGCAAAACTTCCTTCATAGAAAATGTTCCCTATTGTCTAAAGTTTATTCTTCTTTTTAAATCACTCCAATTGAAGTTTTGTAGCTCAAGTTATAGCCATTTGAACCATGGTCCAGTTGGACTTAACCAGTTTCAGGCAAATTTTGGTTACAGCGGTTTAGGTCACCAACTTTGGGTGGGCAAATGACTTGGTTAATGGCATAATTTGGGTTTGTGTTCTCCATAAAAGTTTTAGGTCTATATCTCATCTGTCCACTAGTAAACTTTCAGGTCATTTAGACCTGCCTAGCTCAAGTTATGGCCTAATGAACATTGTTCATTTGGTCAGTTTGTACAGGGCAGACTGAGAATTTCCAGATTTGGTCAATTTGTTCACTAGGTTTTGGTCACTTTTTGGGCATGCTTCCTAAATGAAAATTGTGTCATTTAGTGTATATTTTCATTCTCAATTGGTCTCATACCAATTGAACTTGTAAATTTTCAGTTTTGGTCCCTCAAAGGGACCTTGGTCCTGCTGCCAACAGTATGACCACATTGAATCCGAATTTGCTTCTGGTTCAAACACTCCTAACACACTTCATTTGGTCACAAATGACCATTTCTCACCTCAAACTAGGTCAAAGACATCATTTACCATTTTCTCACATTTTTGTCTCTAAACCCTAAGTGCAAAACCCTAACTTCCATGTTTAGCTCATTTGTTGAATTATAAATGCATATTTAGTTCTCATTCACTTATTCTCACCTAACTACTTTCTAATTTGCATCAAATCACCCATTTCAAACATAAACCCTAGCTGGTTGAATTCATATATAGTCCCTCAATAATTGTTTTCTTTTCATTTAAAGTTAATTTCTAATTTATATCAATTACTTAAACAAGAATTCAATAGATAATTTGAAGAATTTGTCACTAACCTGTTGTAGCTTTTCAAATCTTCACTTTTCTACTTCCCTTTTTAATTTCTTCCTTCACCACTCTTCTTACCAAGGTCAAATTTCAAGTTTTAATTAGGAGAACTAAGGGTTTTAGGGCTAGTTTAGGGGGGTTGCTCAAGCTCAAGATTGAGCTTTAATGGAGTGTGAGAGGGAAAGAGGAAAGATATGAAAGAGATAAGAGAAGTGTGTGTTAGACGGCAAGAAAGAAGACCACTTTTAAATTTCCTTTTCTTTTTTTTTTTAATAATTATCTCTTTTTTTCTAATTTTAATAATTTGACTTTATTGCATCATCTATGACATCATAATTCCTATATATTTTTTTTTCTTTTCTTTTATGTATTTTTATCTTATGGAAGACCAAAATATCTAATTAATTAAATATATTAATTATAATATTTATGGCATCATGCTTATGTCACCACATGATGTCATTACCTTTTTAACTTTTTCATTTTCTTTTTTTTTTCTATTTATTTTTCTATTAGTTCTTTAATTTAATTCCAGACTCTGAAATTTTCTTTTCTCTGATTTTATTTGACAGTTAGGTCAGGAGTCAGCTCTCGGGGTCAATTGACCAAATTGTCCCTCGCCAGTTCAACCCGGTTTATAAATAATTCAATATTTCTTCCGGCTCTCTGACCTAATTATTTGACTGGCTTAACAACCTTTTTCTGTGATTTTCTCTTTCCCACTATGTTCATAATAGTCCTAAGGACCGCAGCGTCACATTTTACGGTTTAAAATTTGAGTTTAAATTGACTTCGCAATCCTTCCCGAGAAGGTCACCTATCGCTGTGACTCTCAACTCGTTTAACTTCTTATGTTCTGTTTTTCTTATTTATACTTAACTAATTGACAATTACTAATTATTTGTGTTTATAGCTTATCTAGTTGTCTTAAGTGTGGTTCTAATCCCCTTAATTGTTCAGACCGACTCCGGTCACCGGAACAGTGAAATATACCAGGCTATACAAATAGGGGTGTTACAATTCTCCCCCCCCCCCCCCCCCTTAAAATAAATTTCATCTCGAAATTTTACCTGGTATCAATCTCTGAACAGCTGTGGGTGCTATCTCCTCATGTCCTCCTATCGTTCCCAAGTAGCCTCTTGGCCCGAATGATGGTTCCACAATACTTTCACCAACGGTATTTGCTTGTTCCGTAGCTGCTTCACCTCATAAGCCAGAATCTCTATGGGTTCTTCCTCATATGTGAGGTCTAGATTCACTTCAATTTCCTCTACTGGTAGTACATGAGATGGGTCTAATCGATAACTCCTCAACATCAATACATGGAAGACGTTATGTATCTTCTCCAACTCTGGAGGTAGTGCCAATCAATATGCCAAAGGACCTACTCTTTTTAGAACCTCATATGGCCTAATGAAACGAGGACTCAGTTTCCTCTTTCTACCGAATCTCATAATTATCTTCCAAGGAGAAACCTTGAGGAATACTTTCTCACCCACTGCATACGCAATATCCCTTCTCTTCAGATCAATGTAGGACTTCTGACGGTCTGATGCAGTCTTAAGTCGATCTCTGATCACCCTGATCTTCTCCTCAGTTTGCTGAACAATTTCGGATCCAATCATCTTTCTTTAACCCTTGTCATCCCAACACAATGGGGTTCTACATTTTCTGTCATGCAAAGCTTCATATGGAGGCATCCTAATGCTTGATTGGTAGTTGTTGTTGTAAGCAAACTCAATCAAAGGCAAATGTGTGTCCCAACTGCCCTCAAATTCAATCACACAAACCCATAGCATGTCCACCAATATCTGAATTACCCTTTTAGATTGGCCATCTGTCTGTAGGTGGAATGCAGTACTGAAGTTCAATCTAGTTCTTAGGGCTCTCTGAAAACTACCCCAGAATCTAGAAGTGAACCTAGGATCTCTGTCTGATACAATGGACACTGGCACTCCATGTAGTCTGACAATCTCATCAATGTACAACTTGGCCAATCTTTCTAAACTTTAGTCCATCTAGACTAGCAGAAAATGAGCAGACTTGGTCAATCTGTCAATAATGACCCAAACTGCATCATAACTCTTCTGTGTCCTCGGAAGTCCCATAACAAAATCCATTATTATTCTCTCCCATTTCCATTCTGGTACTGGTAGTGGATGTAACAACCCAACGGGTACTTGGTGCTCTGCTTTTACTTACTGATAACTTAAGCATTTGGAAACAAACTCTGTCACATCTCTTTTCATACCCATCCACCAGTAATGCTCCTTTAGCCCTCTATACATTTTTGTGCCACCAAAGTGCATGGCAAAAGGAGACTCATGTGCTTCCTTCAAAATGATTTGCCTCAATTCAACATCATTAGGAACACATATTCTACCCCAGTGTAGCAGTAGACCATCATCTCTGATTGAGAATTCTGGTTTCTTGCCCTGCCAGACTTCTTCCAACAACTTCTGATACTTTTCATCATTCTGAGTGGCCATTCTGATCTGATCAATCAACACTGGCTGTACATGCCATGCAACTGCTGTCTGCCCCTCATCATTAATCTCTGAGCTGGCATGCAATGATCTTAACTCATGTACCATGGACAAAGGAGTAACCCGTAGACTTGCCATAGTCTTGCGACTTAAGGCATCAGCCACAATATTAGCTTTCCCTGGCTGATAGTATATCAGACAATCATAGTCTTTTATAAACTCTAACCATCTCCTCTGTTTCAAATTCAACTCTTTCTAGGTGCCCAAATACTTTAAACTCTTATGATCTGTGTAGATGTAACACTTTTCCCCATACAAATAGTGCTCCAAATCTTAAGAGCAAACACTATAGCTGCAAGCTCCAAATCATGTGTTGGATAGTTCCTCTCATGCGGTTTCAGCTGGCGTGATGCATAGGTAATGACATTTCGATCTTGCATCAATACACAGCCTAACCCATTGTGAGAAGCATCACTATAAACTGTGTATTCTTTACCCGAAGTAGGTAAAGTAAGGACTGAAGCTTCAGTCAAACATTTCTTCAATTCATCAAAACTCTATAGGCATTTATCCGTCCACTAAAATTTCACATCTTTTCTAAGCAGCTTGGTTAATGGAGATGCCAACATGGAAAATCCCTTTACAAATCGATGGTAGTATCCATCTAAACCCAGAAAACTGTGAATCTCTGTGACATTTCTGGGTGGCCTCCAATTAAGGACAGCTTCAATCTTACTTGGACCTACCTTGATGCCCTCTTCTGATACTACATGGCCCAAGAAAGATATATTTACTTTAGCCAAAATTCACACTTCGATAATTTGGCATATAGCTGTTTCTCCCTCAAAGTTTGTAGTACAATGCGCAAATGTCTATCATGCTCTTCTGCATTCCTCGAATAGGCCAATATATCATCAATAAATACCACAACAAACTGGTCGAGGTATGGTCTGAAGATAGTGTTCATCAAATCCATAAAAGCAACCGGAGCATTAGTTAACCCGAATGGCATAACCAAGAACTCATAAGGGCCATAGCGGGTTCTAAAGGCAGTTTTAGGAATACTCTGCTCTTGTACTTTCAGCTGATAATAACCTGATCTCAGCTTAATTTTGGAAAACACAGCTGCACCCCTCAACTGATCAAATAGGTCATCAATGCGGGGCAATGGGTATCTATTCTTTATTGTCACCTTATTCAACTGCCGATAATCAATACATAAGTGGAGAGTGCCATCCTTCTTCTTAACAAACAACACTAGCACTCCCCAAGGTGACACACTAGGGCAGATAAAGCCCTTTTCAAGCAGCTCTTACAACTGCACTTTCAACTCTTTCAATTCTGCAGGTGCCATTCTATATGGTGTTATAGAGATTGGGTCCACACTAGGCATAACATCAATTTCAAACTGCACCTCTCTTTCTGGAGGTAATCCTGGCAATTCATCAGGAAACACATCCGAAAAGTCACATACAGTAGGGATGTCCCTCAGTGCTGGACTCCCCACTTGGGTGTCTATCACATGTGCCAAGTATGCTTCACACCCCTTTCTGATCATTCTTCTGGCTAGTGCAGCTGAAATGATGTTTGATGGCAGTGAATGCCTCTCCCCATGTATTACCACATCACCGTACAAAGGGAGACCAAAAGTGACTGTCTTCAGTCTACAGTCAATCATGGCGTGATGCTTGGCTAATCAATCCATGCTCAAGATAATATCATAATCTCTGAAGGGCATTTTAATCAAATCTGACAGGAAAACATGTCCTTGGATCACCAAAGGACAGTCTCTATAAATTCTGTTGACCCTGACCTCTTGTCCTAACGGACTAGTTACTAGCACTTCAAAACCCATTTGGACACATGGAACAGCAAGTGAACTGACTATGCTAGCACTAACATATGAGTGGGTTGAACCTGGATCAAACAACACAAATACTTCTTGATCAGAGATAGAGAATGTACCAGCTACAACATCAGAAGTCTCAACCTCTTCTCGCTATCTCATGGTGTAAACTCTGGCTGAAGCACTTCATTGTGCTGACTAACCAATAGTGCCTTGACTGCCTAAAGCAGTGCCTCTACCTCTGCTTCTTCCTCTGCCAACAGGTTGTGAACTTTTAGAAGTAGGACTATGAATAGATCCTTCTGCAGTCGTAGGAGCTAGACCATATTTAGGAGCACTAGTGCAGTCTTTTGCTAAATGGCCCTTGCTTCCATAGTTAAAACAGGCTCCAGTGGCCCAATAGCATTCCCCCCCATGAATCTTGCCACAAGTCTCACAGGGGCGGGCAGGATATGAACTCCTGCTCGACTGTTGACTAGACCTAGGGGGTCTCTATCCAGAAAATCGGCCCCTTCCAATTCTTCCACCTCGACCTCTGCTAGATCCACTAAATTTCTTCTTCTTTCCAGAGGTACCACCAGAACTTTGTTCAACTGATTTTCCCCCCTTATTTTTCTCTGATTTTTCAAATTTTTCTGATTTTTCTTTTATTGGGGTAGCTTCTGATTCAATCCTTTCTAACTCGAGTGCTTGAGACATGAGTTCTGAAAAATTGCTGTGTCTGAATCCCACTACTTGCATTCTCAAACTGGGCTTCAAACTAGTCTCAAATCTCTTGCATCTTGCCTTGCTGGTAGAAAGGAGATTCCCAGCATAATGATTTAAGCAGGAGAATTCCCTCTCATACTCTGCCACTGATCGGTTCCCTTGTTTCAAACTCAAAAATTCTTGCAATTTCTGATCAACATATGCATCTGGAATGTATTTCTGTCTGAATTCTCGGATGAAGTCATCCCAGGTCAGTACTGGTGGTTCAGCCAAGCTGTGGGGGATGGTCTTCCACCAATCATACGCATCCCCTTGTAGTAATGACACAGAATATTCAAACTTCAATTCATCTTGGCAGTGCAGCTTCTTAAATACTCTATCCATCCTTTCAAGCCATTGCTCTACCTCAAGCGGGTTTACTATACCCTTAAATTCTATAGCCTCATACTTCAATAACTTATCATACTGTCTGACTGGAGGCAGTGGCTGTGCCACAGGTGTTTGGGGTAGAGCTTGAGCAGGCATACCCCCAGCCATTTGTTGAAACATCGCAGCCATCTGCTATGCAAACTGTTCAGGAAACTGCAGCATTTGTGGGGCTAGTGCTACTGATCCACTGACATTCTGTAAAGCTGGGGCTTCCCCTTGTGCCTCAGCTTCAATAGATTGCTCGACTGAGTGATCCCCTTCTTCTATTTTAGTCTGAACTTAGGGTATCTCCTGAACAAATAACACAAGGAGATTTCCCTCCGTTAGTTCATAATTATGATGTAATGCACTGTATGTAACAAATATAGACATTGAGCAGTTGTACTTAATAAGGAAAGACGCAAATTCTCACGTTAAAACATACTTCAAAAATTTTACTCTGATACCACTAAAACATGTCACACTTTATCCCTCTGCAAGGTATAACATGACCCCGTAGAATACCTAATGAACTACCGCACTTCACCTATCGATAACTCATTAAGTACCCTACAAGAGATTTTAAAACAATTTTCTTACTTTTTATATGAGGTGAGCATTTCTAAATAGATATTAAAACATTTAATTAAAGTTGGAAACTAGTTAAAATTTTTGGCCCATTTTATTTATTCGCAAATTTTATAAAAATTTCGGCAGAGTGCTGTCTGTATTTTGAGAAAACAGTTCTTCAAATACCTAAAAAAAAGTACTTACAATAATTTTTCTTAATAACTACTTCAATTTCACAATCAATCTCAATCAATTTCAACACATTTATCAACTTTCAAAATGCAATTCCACCATTTTCAATATCCAATAATCATTAAATACCATTAATGAATTTCATTCAATTCAAAATAAAATACTACCATTCATATTTCATTAATGATAAAGTAATTTATATACATCATTTCAAAAATTTACATTAAGAGAAATTCAAACTAAAATTTACTACAAACTTTATACAAACTTTGTATAAGCTGCTCAAGACCCATTTTCACATGTCCATACATTTACGTGCATTACATACATCAAAATAAATATTTACAGTCAGGGTATAACTTATACCTGATATAACTTTAGGGTAAGTCGCTCCACAATCCTCTGCTGCTCACTCTGCTGCTCCTCTAGTCTCTAAATCTGCGACAGCAATAACAGCAATCGCTGAGTACTAGGACTCAGTGGTGCACAACATACTAAAATAATCTTTATGCAGCATTTAAATCACATTTATTCAAAAATTGGACAAAACATGAGAATTAAATACAAAACATGAATTATAAGATTTTAATCCAAACAAGTTCATTTTGAAGTGTCAAAACACATTTCATAAAACCCACAGTTATATCATGCCGTTTGAAACAAATATAATCTCAATAGCCAGAGGCTAAGGAGAAGTCACATCACAAGGCTAGCTAGCTCAAATATATGGATATCCATTTAATTTTTTCTTTTACTGGCACACACCTCAACACTTCAGCCAGAGAAGGAATCAAAATTCGAAACTGATTATCCCCACTAGTCATGCTAGTGAGGTGTTCAAATACCATGACATTGTGGTTTTAAAACTTATCTTAACAATTTACTAAACATTGTCATTTAAAATATACACAAATAACTTTCAACAATTTAAATCAAAAGCATCATAACAATGTCATAATTCAATATTTCACATTATTCAAAACAATATGTAGAAAATAATTTACAAAGTTATACGTTGTGCACAAACCTTAAGCGAGTCGCCTCTTGGCCTTGACTCGATTCCTCGGGTTCTTTCCTGGCGTTCTTTTTCCACTGAAACACACAGTTTCACAGTGTTTCAGTATCATAACTCATCATTAGTCCAAAAATAAATTTACGTTCACTTATACCTAGCTCTAATGTGCTAAACTTGATGTTCTTAAAATTTTGTATTTCGGGTTTACTATTCACTATACTATTCAAGTCAATTTGTTGACTTTCTAAGGCTTAATAGGTATGAGAATTCCAATTTCACCCGCATACCACATTTTGGTCACTAAATTTGTTGGTTTTGGTTGTTTACTCAAATTCTAAGTCTTTTAGGCAAATTTGCAAATTTTCAGTTTTGGTGTCTTAAGTTGCACTATTCCATTGGTCATTTTTCTGTTAGAATTTGGCAAACCTTCCTTCATAGAAAATGTTCCATATTGTCTTAAGTTTATTCTCCTTTTTGAATCACTCCAATTGGAGTTTTGTAGCTCAAGTTATAGCTATTTGAACCATGGCTGCCGGATTGGACTTAACCTAAATTTCTGGGTAAATTTTGGTTCTGGCAGTTTTAGGTCACCAACTTTGGGTGGCCAAATGACTTGGTTAATGGAATAATTTGGGTTTGTGTTCTTCATGAAAGTTTTAGGTCTATATCTTGCCTGTCCACTGGTAAACTTTCAGGTCATTTAGACCTGCCTAGCTTATGTTATGGCCAAATGAACAAATACTGTTCATTTGGTCAGTTTGTACAGGGCAGACTGAGAATTTCCGGATTTGGTCAATTTGTTCACTAGGTTTTGGTCACTTTTTGGGCATGCTTCATAAATGAAAATTGTGTCATTTAGTGTCTAATCTCATTCCCAATTGGTCTCATACCAATTGAACTTATAAATTTTCAGTTTTGGTCCCTCAAAGGGACCTTGGTCCTGCTGCCAACAGCATGACCACATTGAATCTGAATTTGCTTTTGGTTCAAACACTCCTAACACACTTCATTTGGTCACAAATGACCATTTCTCACCTCAAACTAGGTCAAAGATATCATTTATCAATTTCTCACATTTTTGTCTCTAAACCCTAAGTGCAAAACCCTAACTTCCATGTTTAGTTCATTTATTGAATTATAAATGCATATTTAGTTCTCATTCACTTATTCTCACTTAACTACTTTCTAATTTGCATCAAATCACCCATTTCAAACATAAACCCTAGCTAGTTGAATTCATATATAGTCCCTCAATAATTGTTTTCTTTTCATTTAAAGTTAATTTCTAACTTACATCAATTACTTAAATAAGAATTCAATAGATAATTTGAAGAATTTGTCACTAACCTCTTGTAGCTTTTAAATCTTCACTTTTCTACTTCCCTTTTTAATGTCTTCCTTCACCACTCTTCTTACCAAGGTCAAATTTCAAGTTTTAATTAGGAGAACTAAGGGTTTTAGGGCTAGTTTAGGGGGGTTGCTCAAGCTCAAGATTGAGCTTTAATGGAGTATGAGAGGGAAAGAGGAAAGAGATGAAAGAGATAAGAGAAGTGTGTGTGGGACGGCAAGAAAGAAGACCACTTTTTAAATTTTCTTTTTTTTTTTTAATAATTATCTCTTTTTTCTAATTTTAATAATTTGACTTTATTGCATCATCTATGACATCATAATTCCTATATATATATATTTTCTTTTCTTTTCTTTTATGTATTTTTATCTTATAGAAGACCAAAATATCTAATTAATTAAATATATTAATTATAATATTTATGGCATCATGCTTATGTCACCACATGATGTCATTACCTTTTTAACTTTTTCATTTTCTTCTTTTTTTTTCTATTTATTTTTCTATTAGTTCTTTAATTTAATTCCCGACTCCGAAATTTTCTTTTCTCTGATTTTATTTGACAGTTAGGTCAGGAGTCAGCTCTCGGGGTCAATTGTCCAAATTGCCCCTCGCCGGTTCAACCCGGTTTGTAAATAATTCAATATTTCTTCCAGCTCCCTAACCTAATTATTTGACTGGCTTAACAACCTTTTTCCATGATTTTCTCTTTTCCACTGTGTTCATAATAGTCCTAAGGACCACAGCGTCACATTTTACGGTTCGAAATTTGAGTTTAAATCGACTTTGCAATCCTTCCCGAGAAGGTCACCCATCACTGTGACTCTCAGCTTGTTTAACTTCTTATGTTCTATTTTTCTTATTTATACTTAACTAATTGAAAATTACTAATTATTTGTGTTTATGGCTTATTTAGTTGTCTTAAGTGTGGTTCTAATCCCCTTAATTGTCTGGACCTACTCCGGTCACCGGAACAGTGAAATATACCAGGCTATACAAATAGGGGTATTACAGTCTTCCAATCATGTAAGATTATCAATGTCAAGATTAAATCTAGCTTTGACACTTGGCATAATATGATTGGGTCAATTAAACTAAGATTCAATCAGAAGATGACATGCGATAAGAGTTTTATGTGGTGAACTAATTATAAAAGGGAAAGGATGAAAGAATAAAACACATTCTGATTTTTATCAAAAGGTGCCACCACCCATATTCTCTCTTCCTCTCTTCTTCTTCATCTCTCATCAATTCAAAGAGAATTTCCCATATTCTCTTGAATTAAAATTGCTAGAAATTATTTCTAGTGTCCTATATACATCTACAACCTCTCTAAAGGCAAATCCTTATTTCCTAATTGGTTGGAAAGGCTTTAGAAGATGTTCAAGGGGCTGCCATTGGTGATCTTGGTGTGGACAAACTAGAGGGACAACATTTGGGATCCTAGGTGATTCACAAAGGTACCAATCACATCTACAGTACATCAAAAGGTTAGTGCACATATTCTTGTATCAATCTAAGGTTCTAATGAATTAATTTGTTAATTCTAAAATCCTAAATGGAAAATGTAGATCCTAATACATATTAAAAGGGTTTTAATATGCAATTGAACATTGAAATCAATTAGGTACATAATGAATCTTGCATTATGCATGAGACCCTAAAAGAAAATTTTTAAATTCAATGTTCTAATCTAATAATTTTCATGCTTCCGCTCCTTCAATTGATATCAGAGCCACTATATTTGCCATTTAGATTGTTTAATATCTGATTTAATTATGTGATTTGATCAAAAGTTGATTGATTCATTACTGGTTGCATAGAAGAGTGTGGCGGCAACATGTATGTGCTCCATGGTACGCATGGTTTGAGCACCATAATGGTGCGCAAGGTATATGCGCTTTGAATGTGCAATTGTTGTATGATCTAAGGCCCATTCTATGACTAATTAAAATGTTTAATTAGGAGTTTTAATCATACAAATAAATTATGATTCAAATATGAATTTTTAAATTTGTTTGAATGTGATTCAAATCTAAATTTTTAAATTTGTTTGAATGTGAATCAAATCTGAAGTTTTAAATTTGTTTGAATGAGATTCAAATCTGGATTTTTAAATTTGTTTGAATGAAATTCAAATCTGGATTTTTTAGTTGAATATGAGTATTCAATTTTATTTTAGTATGTATGTTTTATTTAATTGTTAAATGGTAATATGCATGATGGATGATCATGGACAATAAAATACCAATGTGATTGGATTTATTTCTTTTATTTTTCTTTGGATTGTAAATTAATTAATTTATTTTGGTGGCATGTATTATAAAGGTTGTAATATTTTGGGGTTGTAATTTCATTTATTTGAGGACTTTAAAGTCCATGTTCTTATAAATTCGCCTTGGTATGCCAAGGATTACAATGTAATGAATTGCAAGAAGATCAAGGAGGTCAAGAGCATTGGTGGGACCAGTGGGAGAAATTCAAGATCAAGTGTTTATTATGTACTGCTTCAATAACTTTTGTAAAATGAATGAATGAAATGCACCTAGGAATGCCCTGATTCAATTATTGGTGGCTCAGAATTGAATCCCTTAGAAAGTCCATGATCATACCATATTTATTGTTTATCCATGTATGCATAAGATGTATGGGAATGTATGCAAGTATATGATATATGCATGCTAATTGGATAATGTGCAAAGTGATACTATAATAGTAATTAAGCCGACCACAAAATCTTCCAAATAAATAATTAAGTTGGAAATGGTATAATTAAAGTATTTATATCACGGGCCCTCCATTGAGGCAATTATTTTAAGAAATTTTAAATACTTGCATATAATGCAATTAATTTAAGAGATTTTCTTAAGAATAATTATTAAGCATGAGATGTTGTAAATATATAAATGGTTTGGTGGCCAATAATGGATATGCCTGAGGACATTAAAATTATTTGCATGTTTACTGGCTCAATGGGATCAATTTAACTAATGCAAGATAAGTCAATAATGGATGTGCTTAAGATTTTGAGCATTAGGGGCTAGGTAAAGGATTGAACCTCACATGAGATGTGATGGGCAAGGAATTGCTTATTTATAGTTTATTGTAATTCTAATAATGGATGTGCCTGAGGATGATCAATAAGATTATAAAAATTCAATCACCCACTAGAAATCTATCCAACTAGGATTTCCGTTTCCTACTGTGGAAGTGTAGGATTCGCTAAGTTAGTGGGAGGACCAATTTGATTAAAAGACCGTAATCATTTTGGTTAATTACATGATACATTTACTATTAATCTAGTTATTTTCTACAGTTATTGACAATAATAAGCACATAACAACCACCACCATCTAATACCCTTGCGAGCATACTTGATCATAATAGGTTGACAAGACCTAATCTTTCTGATTGGCTTAGAAATTTGAAACTTTTCCTGAACCTTAAACATATAGGATATGTTCTAGACTCAAATGTTCCTGGTCCCTTACCTCCAAAGGCCATTCAAGAGGAACATGATACTTTGGACAAGTGGAAGGAGCATGATATGAGAGCCAAGTGTTATATGTTTGCTTCTATGAGTAATGAGTTACAAAAGCAGCATGAGAACATGCAGAGTGCAAGTGAGATCCTCCTTCACCTATAAGAGTTGTATGGTAAGCATAGTAGGAATGCCAGGTATGAGATATCTAGGCAGCTATTTCGAATGAGGATGTCTGAAGGACAGAATATTGGGGATCATGTCCACAAGATGATTTGGCTTATTGAGCAGCTGGAACATCTTGACTTTAACATGGATTTCCAACTGCAGACGGATTTAATCCTTCAGTCCCTACCTGAGTCATTTGGGAATTTTGTTACAAATTTCCATATGACTAAATAGGAATATACCTTGGCTAGTTTACTTAACATGCTGGTTATTGCCCCAAAGAATATGCCGGGCAATAAAGGAAAAGAGGTAGCTTTGATTGCATCTTCTTCTGCTGGAAAGTCTAACAAGAAAAAGGGCAATAAGAAAAAGAAACCTCAAATTCCTGGTCCTTCCAAGAAGATAGCTAAACAGAAAACAAAGACCAAAGCTGAAAAAGGCAAGGGAAAGTGTTTTCACTGCCAGAAGGATGGGCACTGAAAAAGGAACTGCCCAGACTATAGCAAGTAGTAGCAGCTTGCAACAACGAGATATTAGACTCCGGGTTGGCAATGGCTCAACTGTTAAAGCTTTAGCCATAGGATCTAAATCTTTATACATGTGTGGACATGTTTTGTATTTAAATAAGGTTTTGCATGTACCTGATGCTTTTAATAACATCATTTCTATATCTAGTTTGACTAGAGATGGTTATGAATTTCAGTTCATAAATGATGTTTACAATATTTATTTTGAAAATAAATATGTTGGTTCGGGTTATATGCATGATGGACTTTATTATTTAGATAATAATGTTAAATACAAATCTAATGCAAGCAATCTAAAAGAGTGCAATGCCATGATGAAAATCAACACAAGTTCAAAATATATTTGGCACTTAAGGTTAGGTCATGTTGCAGAAGATAGGATTGCAAAGCTGGAGAAAATGGAGATTTTATCCTCATTGGGTTCTGAACCTACTCCAACTTGTGAATCCTGCCTTCAGGGCAAAATGACTAGATCACCCTTTGTTGGACAAGGGCTAAGAGCTGAAAATATTTCGGAGCTAATACATAGTGATGTATGTGGCCAATTTAGAGAAATGGCTAGAGGCGGTTTTCATTATTTTATTACCTTTACTGATGACAAATCAAGGTTTGGGTATTTATATTTGATGAAATACAAACATGAATCCTTTAAAAAGTTCAAAGAATTTAAATCTGAAGTAGAAAATCAAACAGGAAAAAGTATTAAAGCTCTTCAATCAGATCGTGGAGGCGAATACTTGAGTACTAAATTTGATGAATACTTGAAAGAGCATGGCATTGTTTCCCAGCTGACTCCTCCAGGAAGACTACAGCTGAATGGTGTATCTAAAAGGAGAAATCGTACCTTATTAGATATGGTACATAGTATGATGAGCTATACTGATATACCAATCTCCTTTTGAGGATTTACATTAGAATCAGCTTTGCATATTCTGAATAAGATTCCATCAAAATCAGTATCTTCCACACCTTATGAGATATGGCATAAAAGAAAACCAAGTCTTAAGCATGCTAAGATTTAGGGTTGTCCAGCTTATATCAAAAAGCCGGACACTGATAAATTGGAAACCATATCAGAAAAAGGTCGATTTGTTGGATATCCAAAAAGAGTTTTGGATATTATTTTTATTTGCCTACATCACAAAAGGTTGTGGTAAGTAGAGATGCCACATTTCTTGAACAAAAGTTTGTTCAAGAAGGAGGCAAAGGAAGGCAAATAGAGTTAGAATAGGAGAATTCTAACCAACGAACAGATCAGATGGATATAGATCTATCTAGTCAACCTACACTTATTAATGAAACATCTACAGCTATTCCTCACAGATCAACCAGGATATCTCACCCACCAGTGAGATATGGTTTTCTTCATGAAGAAGAACAATAGTTGTTTACTCATGAAGAAGTAAATCATGGAGATGATCCACTTACCTATGAAGAAGCTATATTAGATATAGACTCTTCAAAATGGATTGTTGCTATGAAATCTGAAATTGATTCCATGTATAAGAATCAAGTTTGGGATCTTGTTGACCCACCTGAAGGTATTGTACCTATAGGGAATAAATGGGTTTTCAAGAAGAAAATTGGCTCTGATGGAAAGGTAGAGACCTATAAAGTAAGGCTAGTAGCGAAAGAGTTTCGCCAAAGGCAAGGAATCGACTATGAGGAGACTTTCTCGCATGTTGCCATGCTTAAATCAATTAGAATTCTATTAGTAATAGCTGCATACTATGATTATAAGATTTGACAGATGGATGTTAAAATAGTTTTTCTCAATGGATACATTGAAGAAAACATTTTCAGGGAACAACCTAGGGGTTTTGAATCCCAAGATGGTTCCAAAGTATGTAAGCTAAAGCGATCCATTTATGGGTTAAAACAAGCTTCGAGGAGTTGGAACATCCATTTTGATGAAGCCATTAAGCCATTTGGTTTTATCAAAAAAAAAAAATGAGGATGAGCCATGTGTATATAAGAAGGTTAGTGATAATGCTGTCACTTTCCTTGTCTTATATGTGGATGACATTTTGTTAATGGGTAATGACATAGGTATGTTGACAGCTGTAAAGGTATGGTTGTCAAATACATTCTCCATGAAAGACTTAGGAGAGGTAACATATATTCTTGGGATTTGCATCTATAGAGATAGAGTGAAAAGAATAATTGGTTTATCCCAAAGTCTATACTTGGAAAAGGTATTAAAGAGGTTTAACATGCTAAATTCCAAGAGAGGATTGTTACCAGTGAGACATGGTATCCATCTTTCTAAAGAGATGTCTCCAAAGACACCTGAAGAAAGAGATAAAATGGCTAGGATTCCATATGCTTCGGCTATTGGAAGTTTGATGTATGCAATGATGTGTACTAGGTCGGATATTGCACATACTATTAGTTTGACTAGCAGATTTCAATCCAATCCAGGTTTGGAACTCTCGATAGCTGTCAAGAATATCCTTAAGTACTTGAGAAGAACTAAGGATTTATTCTTGATTTATGGAGGCGGTGACTTGCAATTGGATAGTTAAATGATTCTGATTTTCAATCAGATATCGATGATAGAAAGTCTACCTCTAGGTTTGTGTTCATTTGTAATGGAGGTGCAGTCAGTTGGAAGAGTTCCAAATAGAATATGACTACTGATTCCACTACAAAGGCCGAGTACATTGCTGCATTAGATGCTACAAAAGAGGTTGTTTGGATATAAGGAATCCCAGTCTCACCAGAAATCCAAACAGATAGAAAGGCGCTACCACATTATGAGAGAGATAGTTGGGCGAGGCAATGTAGCCATGCAGAAAATAGCATCAGCTGAAAATCCGGCTGATCCATTCACTAAACCTATGTCACAAGCTCAGTTAGACCGACATCTTGAGAAAATGGGTCTAAGGTATAGTAATGAATGGCTCTAGTGCTAGTGGGAGATTGTTAGTAGTATACCCTAGAGCATATCATTAAGTATGTATCTTGTACATGTTTTGTTAATAAAAGGCAATTTCACTTTTCTGTTTACATAATATATTTATGTGTAATAGAAAAAGTCCATTGATATTTTGTTAGAAATTCTATTCTTAAGTTGTTATGAATATGAGTGACAGTATTTCTAGCACAAAGTATCATAAATTGGTTCATAATCAAGGATACTTCACAATAAGGACATGACTTATCCAGAAAGATTGTGATCATGTTTGTTCCCAAGTTATTTATATGAGATGTAAATAAGATGGAATGGTGAGTCTCATGCTATATAACAAACATGATAGGCACTTATGTATGGTAAGTAGGCCGAACCAGTGACACTTATGACAAGCACGTGGAGTTTACTCTTGTCAATGCATTGTCATATATCATATCAGTGCATATAATCTTTAGACCTGAGATAGCATAGTTATCTTATATATAGGTGGTTTGAGTTTGATACTACTCTCATACTTGTACTGTGTATGGGTATATGGGCATGTGTTAGCTCCTACTAGTTATATATGGAGGTAGGTCTTGATCAAGATGGAATCTATTACCCTAAGTAAATAGGGATAAAATCCTATATTCATTTAATTGTTCTTGATGTTCCAAGTTCCTGGCCAGGACAGGTAGATTTAATCAGAAAAGAGTTTCTGATGAGAAAATCTTTTTAATCAAGAACTAGAATTAAAAGAGAACATAATATTCATAGTAAATAGAGTTTGACATTAACCATGGCTCTAGCTGGAATTAGAATTTTGTAAAAGAGAGATTTTAGTGCATGGTAACATATGATTATAGGTTCATTTAAGGTATTCCCTATTACTAATTGGGTGGCTATGGCATGCTATGCTAGGTGTTAACCATAGTCTATGAGGTGCCTAAAATGATTTAGAGAAATCATGTATGGTAAGAAAAAGTTCTGATGATATTAAGAGTTGATATCATACCTCATTGCTAATTAGTGATGAGCCTAGTGAGTCACACACATACACAAGTAATTTCTAAGTTAAATGTGATTTAATTAATTAGTTAAAGAGTTTAATTGATTAATTAAATAGGTTTAGTTTGCAATTAGATTGCAAAGTCCCTAGCATGGCTTGAAACCAAATCTAGGTTATTGAATGTATAGTATAAGTTAAATTTATATTTAAAGTATTTAAATATAAATTTAATTATGAGAAATTAATTAATAGAGATTAATTAATTAATTTATATTTGATATAAATTGATTAGAAGAGAAGAAATAATTATTTTTGGATTGAGAACTCAAAATTGAAACACAAGGGTAATTTGGTCATTTCATAGGGTGACATGTGGCACCATGAGATTGTGGCACCATGAGATGGTGACACATGGCACCATGAGATGATGACACATGGCACCATGTAAGCTTGCCATTTGTCTTCCAATCATGTAAGATGATCAAAGTCAAGATTAAATCTAGCTTTGACACTTGGAATAATGTGATTGGGTCAATTAAACTAAGATGCAATCAGAAGATGACATGTGGCAAGGGTTTTAAGTGGTGACCTAATTATAAAAGGGAAAGGATGAAAGAATAAAACACATTTTGATTTTTATCAAAAGGTGCCGCCACCCATATTCTCTCTTTCTCTCTTCTTCATCTCTCATCAATTCAAAGAGAATTGCCCATATTCTCTTAAATTAAAATTGCTAGAAATTGTTTTTAGTGTCCTATATACATCTACAACCTCTCTAAAGGCAAATCCTTATTTTCTAATTGGTTGGAAAGGCTTTAGAAGCTGTTCAAGGGGCTGCCATTGGTGATCTTAGTGTGGAAAAACTAGAGGGACAACATTTGGGGTCCTAGGTGATTCACAAAGATACTAATCACATCTACAGTACATCAAAATGTTAGTGCATATATTCTTGTATCAATCTAGGGTTCTAATGAATTAATTTGTTAATTCTAAAATCTTAAATGGTAAATATAGATCCTAATACATATTAAAAGGGTTTTAATATGTAATTGAACATTGAAATCAATTAGGTACATAATGAATCTTGCATGATGCATGAGACCCTAGAAGAAAATTTTTGAATTCAGTGTTCTAATCTAATAATTTTCATGCTTCCGCTCCTTCAGAGCTCTACCTTAATTTTAACTCTCCACCATGGCCACTGATGCATATGCGATTTCTACATGTTGCAGCAGCTCCACCTTTAACTAAACTCACTAAAATATCCCCCTGCTTTGATAGCAATTTATTGTACACCACAGAAATGTATAAACTATAAAGAAATAAAGTAAACTCACAAAATACTAATATTTACGTGGTTTACCCTTTCCACATAGGGCTACATCTACAGGCATGCTATCTTCCATTATCAATAAAAAATAATTATCATTAGAAGCTCAAAACTATACTGCCCATAAACCCAATTATACCCAAGAGAACCCTCACTAAATAACTGCTCATAATAAATATATTAGTTAGTTCTCTCATTATTCTCTAAATATAACCCAATATATTTACTACTATAACTACTACACCACAAAGGGTGTCTTCAACTACAATGGATAATAATCCCTTCCTCTTGGACTATGTTCTTTCTCCACCTTAGGCCGAAGCCTTTCTCCCTCTATGAGACTGTAATGGGCAAGAGCCCCCTCTCTATGGGCAAAGCCTAATTAATCTTTCCATAATACTTTTATTTCTAGTGTTAACCCCTTAGTCCTATTTTAATTAGGAATCCCACTCAATTTAGGAATAACATTAAAATAAGAGTTCTACTTTATATAGAAAATATTCCTCCATCCTATTGAGGAATATTTCTCCCACTTAAAATAGAAAAGGTTCTTCCAAATCAACTAAGATTTTGAGTCATAAATCTACATTAACATTTAAAATCTCTCATATCCAATGATACTTCACATTGAAGATTTCTAATATTGCGTTGAAACTTGAATTTTTACCACGATGAAAAGCACTTTGTAAACCAGGAAATATCTCTTTTGTGTGAACCCAAATTCATGCAGAAATCTTTTCATCCAAAGCAAATCCTTACATTCCTCTATTATTGCAATGAACTCTACCTCTGATATAGATTGCCAAGCTATAACTCTACTTGTAAAAGTGATTAGATAACCAAAAGTAGACTTCCTCAAGTCAATATCTCTTACCATGTCAAAATTAGTATAACCAATAAAAGTAGGTTTCTCACTTCCAGAACAAAGCTTTAAGTTTGAAGCGTCTTAGAGATATCTCATAAGCCGCTTCATTGAATTCCAATGTTCTCTTCTTGTATTAGAAAGAAAATGACTAATTATACCAGTAGCTAGTGATGAGTAAATTTCAATTTTAGTTGAAAATTTGAACTGAACTGATTTAATTTGATTTTTCAATTTGGTTTTTTGATATATCAATCTAGTTTTGGTCAATGACTTAAAAAATTTTCATACATTTAATTCATTTAAAAAACAAACTAATCGAATCAAACTGATATAAAATAGAAATACTATGTCGTTTAAGATTATATTGGTTTTCTTAGCCTTCAAAAGAAACCCAATGTATGTCATTTTTGGTGCTATATAGAAAAGGAAACCTAATTTGTTTTTACAATCATTTTTTCTTCTCTTAGTCTTAGTCCTCATTCCCCTCCCATAGTCATTCCCCTCCCATAGTTCTCAATTGGCTAGTCCCTCTCAAGTCTTTGTTTGGGAGAAGGTTGTTTTAAAGTGAAGGGAAGTTTTTCAAGGTTTAAAACCTTGAACTTGTGTTTGGGATAGTAGAAGGTTTTTTAAAGCATGGTTTTTGGAGGTTTTTGAAAATATCTAAAAACCTCCATTTTTCAACCCACTAAATTAAGGGATTAACAAAGTTTTCTCTTTAAAACCTCCAATACCTTAAAAAACCTTCCATTCCTCCCAAACTGTAAAAAATTGTGAATGATTGAAAACCATAAAAAATCTTACTTTATAAAACTATACTTTACTCTAACTTCTCCAAAATAGAGTGCAAGTCTCAATAACAGTATGACACCTTTCTTTTGCCTTCTACCTTCCTCGCCTCGTCTCACCTCCCTTTCTTCTTTCTCTCTCTAGAGTGTAGGCAATGTTAATAACCACTACCTAGGTATTACAAATTGAGAGGGCCAAAGTAGAGGGGTTTCAATCACCATACTAGCTTAGTTTCATGCATCGGAATGTGGTATGTGGAAGCCCAAAGGTTTGAACCTCCAATCATCAGGTATTCTCCTATCCCACTGATCTTACTGAGAAGGAATTTATGGCTTCCTATGAACATTGACAACTATAATGGACTTACACACTTGATTTCTTCATTTAGTTTCATTCTTTGATTTTATTTATTTATTTATTGAAAGATTTTATTATATGATTTTATTTTACTATATTGATTGAATTTTGTGATTGTTTGACAGTGAGACTTTGAATATTGCTAATTGCAATTTGAGGGATTGATTAGATTTTATTACAATTCTTTGATTGTTTGAGTATTAAAATTGCAATTGAAAATTAAATTTTTTAAAATTGAAAGTGAAATTTTTTATTGCCTGGAGAGTGGCTCAAAAACAATGGGCCAAACCAAACAAAAAAAATCAATTCAATTTGATTTAATTTTTACCTATATTCAGTTTAGTTTGGGTTTATATAATTTCTCATTTTAGTTTTTCGATTTTGCTAATTTTTTTTAGTTCAAAACCCAACAAGCATCTGCACAGGCCTACCAATGGCTTAAGCTATATTTGGTCTTATATATACCATAGCATTCATCAAACAACCCACAACAAATGCATAAGGAACCTTTTGCATGTCTTTTTTCTCTTTATTTGTAGAAGGACATTGTTTTGCACTCAAATTGTGATAAGCTAATTTTATATAGGTGTTTTATGGTAATTTTTCAACCATTTTGCCCTTATAATTTTGTAATTTTATGTTTTTAGTTTTTATTTTAGTTGAATTGTTAATTTTAGTATTTTATATTTGATTTTTTGAATTTTTTATTAGGTTTTAAGATGATTTAAAGATAAAAGGTGTAAGTGGAAATGATTTAAGATGATTTGAAAGCTTAAAGTGGTATAAAGTTGCAGAAATTCTGCTTGAAGAATTAAAGAAATAGAAATTTTCTTGAGACCTAACACTAGGTAGTGTCACAAGTCATGTGCAACAAGGAGAAAATAATTGGAGAAGCAGAGATTTTCAGTGGAAGTAACATGCCTAGTGACACTAGGTAGTGTTGACTAATGCTGGTAGTGATGCTGATCTGCATTAAATTTTTACATCTCACCTCCCTTTGTTTTGTTTTGTAACACCCTCACTGTATCAATTCAGTACATTCTACTGTTTCGATGATCGGTGTCGGTCCGAACAACTAGAACGTCTAGAAAAATATTTAGATTAGAGTGAAGAGTCATAAATAACTCAAATAATAATAAGAAAAATTAAGGAAAAATTTTAGAAATAAAATACAATCAAGTTAAATGAGCCAATGCCCTAGTGATGGGTAACCGAGTGGGAAGTTGCGGTCTTCACAGCTAGGAGCCCTAAATCCAAGGAAAGATTCATGAAATGATTTTTGGGACTCCAGAGAAGAGTCATTGAGGTTTCTATGGCATTAGAATGCCAAGAAAAGGTTTAGAAAAAATTTTCGATCAGTATAGACATTTTAGTTTGTTAAGCCAAATGGAGGGCATTTTGGTCATTTCGTCTTCAGAGATTATTTTTGACCGACTTGTCCAGTTAAGTAAATAATTATTATGATCTAAAATATGAATAAATATTGCTAAAAATTAAATTGAAAATGAGTAGCAAGGAAAAGAAAAGAAAATGAAAGAAAATAGGAAATATGACATCACATGATGTCATTAGTTAGGTCTCCACCAATCACAACTCAACAAGCCATTTAAAAGGAGATAAATTAGACAAAAATTGACAAACAATCTGCATCTTCAACCTTTGGGCAGCCAAAAACATAGAGAGAGAGAGAGAGAGAGAGAGGAAAGAAAACTCTATGGAAGCTTAAGGCAAGCTTGAGACAACCCACCAAATCACCTCCAAACCCTAATTTCTCTTCGTGAAAAATTGTTCCTACCACTAGAGCAAGCATTGGACAGCAATTTGAAGAGAAAAAAGAAAAGTTTTTCCAAGCTTGAGAGTAGCTCCAATAAGGTTAGTGCCTATTCTCACTTCCATATCTTTTAATCTTTGTTAGGAAGACAAGTTAAATGAGAATTTGCTGTAAAATTGAACAAAACAATTATATTGAAGTGTGTATGAAAATTGGTAGCCATGGGAGAAGGATGAAATTTTTTGATTTGTATGATTTTAATTGTTTAGAAGTGGTTTGTGATGAGATAACTTGAGTTAGATGTTGAACTATTTGTGTTAGATGTGTTAGATGACATGAAAAGCATGAAATGGACACTTGGGAATTAGAGTTTGCGAAAAAATTGAAGTTTTGCTTATGAAATGGTATATTAACCTTGTAATAGTCAATTAGTGACCATTTGAATGTGTGTGAGAATGAATTGAAGAGAGTAAGGATAATGGAGTTGAGTTCAGGCATGATGCCCTTGGTGACCTGCAAGACTAGTTGTGAGTCCAGTAAGTTTGGGAAGCTATAAATTGAGTTTTATAGGTTCAATTGGTGCAAGGCCAATTAGACATGAAACTAGACACATAATGGCACAACTTTAGTGAAGAAACCCTGCCCAGAAAACCAAACCAAGCTTACCTAAAAATTGCCCTAATCCGGGTGACTTGCATTCTGCCTGTGCAAAATGACCAAATAAATAGTATTTATTCATTTGGTCATAAGTCAGTGTAGAAAGGTCCAATTGACCTGAAATTTTACCAACAGAAATCTGAGACGTAGTTCTACAACTTATATGAAGAACATAAATTCAAATTCTGACTATAACCTAGTCAAATTGCCAACCAAACTTAGGTCACCAAATCTGGCAGAACCAAATTGCCTAGAAATTCTGTGCATAGGTCAATTCGGCCAGTTATGGTAAAATGACCATAACTTGAGCTACAAAACTCCAAATGGAGTAATTCAAAAAAAAAATGTAACTAGACATAATAAGGAACAACTTTCATGAAGACAATTTTATCAAATTCCTACTGTACAAATGACCAATGGAACAGTAAACTTAATGCTTGAAATCTGAAAATTGTGAATAACTAACACTAAGCTTTGAAATGGTATTGGCAACCAATACCAACAACTTTAAAATGCAAAATGTGGTATCTTAGTGAATTTAGGTTCAATAAATTTATCATGTATAACAAAGATAACAATTTGAGTGAATAGTAAGGTGAATAGTAATACAAAGACACAAAGTGTAAGAACTAAATTGGTAGAGGAAATTAAGGCATGAAATTTGGAATCCATGAAATATTCATGGATTACTTGGAAGAGGTAATTGAGATTTATACTCCCAACACCAGTGGAATTCATAATATATTAGCAAAACAACTTGAAGTATGAAATGTTCTTTACATGAATGGATTGTTGAATGTATAAATGAGATAAAAGTGCCATTTGGGATTTAAGTTCCCATCAAGAAAGAAAGGAAAAATATTTTGAATACAATGGTACATGTGAACCATTGTTTAGAATTGTGATCAATATGAATAACATAATGAATGAATAAATGAATTATATTAATGTATGAATGAGACATTAGTTCTCATTATTGTAGAAAGGAAAATTACTTTGAGTACAACGGTATAAAAGGATAATTGATGTGAATTGTGATCATATAAATGATCAAATGAATGTATAAATTATAATTGAAATTTTTCATGAAATAATGAAGTCATAAAACACAATATATTAATATTTCATGATATTATGTGCCCTTGTATTGCCTAGACATGTATATCAGATTGGATAGTTTGGCATGCCAATAAGATATTGTTATAGCAGTACTGTGAAAGGTTTTATGCCTGTATTCATGGCTTTATGCCCGTATTCATAACTTTATGCCAACATTCATGGCCTTTATGCCGATTATGTGTTATCATAGCTTTTTAGCCATACTGACTGCATACGTGGTTGACGTTTTGCGTCCCATAGTATGACGGTCCGAGGCACCGCTGTGTCCAGTGCCAACGACCCGTTATCCAGTTTAGTCAGCCTGTCGTAGGCTACTTGGGCAGTCTAATTTATTAAAATAAGTTACGAATATTAGCAATTAAAAATGCTAGAAAGTAAATAAATGAGAAAAAGTTCTGAAATAAATTAGATTAGCTCCAAAAATTTATTCCTTAGAATGATTTGAAGTAAATTAAACTAGTTCTAAAAATTTTAAATATTACGAAATAATTGTAAACAACTTAGAAAGTATCAAGGAAGTGATAAAAAGACTAGTAGAAGAATTATAACTTAAATAACATTACAAATGTGACTTTCATAAGAATGTAAGTATAAGTATACATTTTAGATTTATTTGTACATTATATAAATGATTATTATAAACTAATGACAAAAGAGATTCTAGAGAGCAACATAAATAACGAAAAATGTACTGTATGGAAAATTTCATATGAACCCAGTAAAATTCTTGAATATAGAAAATATGCTCCAATTATTTTTATTTGTATATACATTATTTCTTATCATATTATTGCACCACTAAGCAGCAATGCTTAGCGCGATGGATTTGTTTCCTCGTGCAGGTACTGAAGATAAAAACCCAGCAGACATTAGACTGGAGATTTTAGAGTCCAGATTTGTGGAAGTATCAAAAGTGTACAAGGTTGTCACTTCCTCAGCAATGCATATAGATAGGCTCCATATAGATCATATTATATATTTTATACATTATAATTAGTTATTATTTGTAATGTAAACTATGAATTGTATGTTGAAATATAGATTATGGAACTGTAATTAATTTGTAGATCATGCAAATTATGAAATTATGTAATTATTTTGTAAATTATGCAAATTAAGGAAATTTGAAATTTTTGCTTATGTAATTTGAGAATGTTTACATATGAATTGAGTATGAATAGATTTGTACAAATGAGTATGTGAATTACAAAAATTGAATGTGAGATGAATATGATGAGCATGAATGATATTTTTATTGTAAAACATTATTAAAAATTTCAAGCAGGTGAATAGTGAAATACGTCAACTAATAATAAAATAGAGGAAACTCCACTGGTTTCTTCGTAGAATAATAATTGATATTAAAATATAATGAGATTAAATTATTAAAGGAATAAAGTAAGATGAGATAGGGTACTCCGGCACCGAATGTAGCACACTTTGCTCGGCTACACTGTAGTCGAGTGAGGGGTGTTACATTTATTGGTATCAGAGCACGGTTTAGGCGTTCCTAGGCATAGATAGATAGAATGAGATAGTGTGCATAACATGCACTGCATTCATATGAGTCGAGGCAACGCTAATGCAGATCTGTTTTCTTGGTTATTTTAGGTTAAGATATGGACTCAGAATCGCAGAGGGCAGTAGAAGAAGAAATAGTAAGTCGTATCCTGACTGGGAGTAATATTGGAAATTGGGGAGATCCTGCTCCACCAGTGCAAGAGGTGCCTGTACAACCCCAACAGGCCTTGTTTGAACAGATGACTGAATTCTTTTGACAGATGACTAGGGTTATTCCACCATCGCCTCAATGGAAATCACCTCTAGGAAAAATTAGGAATTATGGAGCTGTAGATTTCAACGGTAGAAAGGAAGACGATTCTTCAGCGGCTAAGTATTGGTTAGAAAGGACTGAAAGAGTCCTGCAGCAGCTCCATTGCACACCAGAATAGAGTTTGGAGTGTGTAGTTTCATTATTACAAGAAGCTACATATCGGTAGTGGGATGTTGTAGCCAAGGTAGTGCCACCAGCCGACGTAACTTGGAAATTCTTTTTGATAGAGTTCAGAAAGAAATATATCAGCTGTGTTCATGAAGAGGAATAGAAGAGGAGTGGTGATCAACAAAAGAGGAAATTTGGACAGTCTAGTAATAAGAGGCTGAGAGAACAGTTAAGTCAGACATCTAATTAAAGTAGGAGATCTAGACCCAGGCCTATACCCAGCAGAGATCAACCAGAAACACTATTAGTGAGTGCGCTAAGACTAGCAAGAAAATGTGGCCATTGTAACAAGTGGCATAAAGGTGAATGTAGGGGATTGACTGGAGCCTGTTATAGATGTGGGGACATAGACCATTGTCTGAAAGATTGCCCTAAGAGGAATTTACCATGGACCCAGATAGAGGTCGTGCAAGGACCAAGTACAACAGCAACACCACTTCCAAATGTCATCCAAGCCGAAGAGGAGCAAGAAGCCCCAAATGTGAATTTAAGGTAAATTATTCTTCCATTATGATATGCCGAAGTGTATAATGATAGATTCGAAAAGACTAAATAATACCATATACATAAAAGAAGTAGACAGAGGGAGCAATAGAAAGGTAAAAAAATTATCTCAGATACCTACACCCGGTAAATTTCGAGGACGAAATTTTTGTTAGAGGAGAAGAATTGTAACACCATCAGAGTAACTCAGACACCCACTGCTAGGTGACCTGTGTCACCGACAGACTAGAAAGTCTAGAAAAACATTTAGATTAGAGTGAGGAGTCATAAATAACTCAAATAAGAAAAATTAAGGAAAAATTTTAAAAATAAAATACAACCAAGTTAAATGAGTCAGTGCCCTAGCAATGGGTAACCTAGTGGGAAGTTGCAGTCTTCGCAGCTAGGAGCCCTAAATCCAGGAAAAGATTCATGAAATAATTTTTGAGACTCCAGAGAAGAGTCATTGAGGTTTCTATGGCATTAGAATGCCAAGAAAAGGTTTAGAAAAAAATTTTGATCGGTACAGACAATTTTAGTCTGTTAAGCCAAACGGAGGGCATTTTGGTCATTTCGTCTTCAGAGATTATTTTTGACCGACTTGTCCAGTTAAGTAAATAATTATTATGATCTAAAATATGAATAAATATTGCTAAAAATTAAATTGAAAATGAGTAGTAAGGAAAAGAAAAGAAAATGAAAGAAAATAAGAAATATGACATCACATGATGTCATTAGTTAGGTCTCCACCAATCACAACTCAACAAGCCATTTAAAAGGAGATAAATTAGACAAAAATTGACAAAAAATCTGCATCTTCAACCTTTGGGCATCCAAAAATGTAGAGAGAGAGAGAGAGAGAGGAAAGAAAACTCCATGGAAGCTTAAGGCAAGCTTGAGACAACCCACCAAATCACCTCCAAACCCTAATTTCTCTTCATGAAAAATTGTCCCTACCACTAGAGCAAGCATTGACAGCAATTTGAAGAGGAAAAAGAAAAGTTTTGGCAAGCTTAGGAGTAGCTCCAAGAAGGTTAGTGCCTATACTCACTTCCATATCTTTTAATCTTTGTAAGGAAGACAAGTTAAATGAGAATTTGCTGTAAAATTGAATAAAACAATTATATTGAAGTGTGTATGAAAATTTGAAGCCATGGGAGAAGGATGAGATTTGTTGATTTGTATGAATTGAATTGTTTAGAAGTGGTTTGTGATGAGATAACTTGAGTTAGATGTTGAACTATGTGTGTTGGATGTGTTAGATGACATGAAAAGCATGAAATGGACACTTGAGAATTAAGGGTTTGTGAAAAAATTGAAGTTTTGCTTATGAAATAGTATATTAACCTTGTAATGGTCAATTAGTGACCATTTGAATGTCTGCGAGAAGGAATTGAAGTGAGTAAGGATAATGGAGTTGAGTTCAGGCATGCTGCCCTTGGTGACCTGCAGGACTGGTTGTAAGTCTAGCAGGTTTGGGCAGCTATAAATGGAGTTGTATAGGTTCAATTGGTACAAGGCTAATTGGACATGAAACTAGACACATAATGGTACAACTTTGGTGAAGAAACCCTACCCAGAAAACTAAACCAAGTTGACCTAAAAGTTGCCCTAATCTGGGTGACTTGCATTCTACCTGTGCAAAATGACTAAATGAACAGTATTTATTCATTTGGTCATAAGTTAGTGTATAAAGGTCCAATTGACATGAAATTTTATCAGAAGAAAGCTGAGATATAGTTCTACAACTTTCATGAAGAACACAAATCCAAATTCTGACCATAACCTAGTCAAATTGCCAACCAAACTTAGGTCACCAAATCTGGCAAAACCAAATTGCCCAGAAATTCTGGGTATAGGTCAATCCGGCCAGTTATCGTAAAATGACCACAACTTGAGCTACAAAACTCCAAATGGAGTGATTCAAAAAAAGAAATGTAACTAGACACAATAAGGAACAACTTTCATGAAGACAATTTTATCAAATTCCTACTGTACAAATGACCAATGGAACAGTAAACTTAGTACTTAAAATCTGAAAATTGTGAATAACTAACACTAAGCTTTGAAATAGTATTGGCAACCAATACCAACAACTTTAGAATGCAAAATGTGGTATCTTGGTGAATTTAGGTTCAATAAATTTATTATGTATAACAAAGTCAACAATTTGAGTGAATAGTAAGGTGAATAGTAATACAAAGACACAAAGTGTAAGAACTAAATTGGTAGAGGAAATTAAGGCATGAAATTTGGAATCCATAAAATATTCATGGATTACTTGGAATAGGTAATTGAGATTTATACTCCCAACACTAGTGAAATTTATATTATATTAGCAAAACAACTTGAAGTATGAAATGTTCTTTACATGAATAGATTGTTGAATGTATAAATGAGATAAAAGTGCCATTTGGGACTTAAGTTCCCATCAAGAAAGAAAGGAAAAATGTTTTGAATATAATGGTACATGTGAACCATTGTTTAGAATTGTGATCAATATGAATAACATAATGAATGAATAAATGAATCATATTAATATATGAATGAGACATTAGTTCTCATTATTGTAGAAAGGAAAAGTACTTTGAGTACAATGGTATAAAAGGATAATTGATGTGAATTGTGATCACACAAATGATCAAATGAATATATAAATTATAATTGAAATTTGTCATGAAATAATGAAGTCATAAAACACAATATATTAATATTTAATGATATTCTGTGCCCTTGTATTGCCTAGACATGTGTGTCAGATTGGATAATTTGGCATGCCAATAGGGTATTGTTAGAGCAGTACTGCGAAAGGCTTTATGCCTGTATTCATGGCTTTATGCCCGTATTCATGGCTTTATGCCAATACTCATGGCCTTTATGCCCAATTATGTGTTATCATGGCTTTTTAGCCATACTGACTGCATACGTAGTTGACGTTCTGCGTCCCATGGTATGACGGCCCTAGGCACCGCTGTGTCCAATGCCAACGACCCGTTATCCAGTTTAGTCAGCCTGTCGTAGGCTACTTGGGCAGTCTAATTTATTAAAATAAGTTACGAATATTAGCAATTAAAAATGCTAGAAAGTAAATAAATGAGAAGAAGTTCTGAAATAAATTAGATTAGCTCCAAAAATTTGTTCCTTAGAATGATTTGAAGTAAATTAAACTAGTTCTAAAAATTTTAAATATCACAAAATGATTGTAAACAACTTAGAAAGTATCAAGGAAATGATAAAAAGACTAGTAGAAGAATTATAACTTAAATAACATTACAAATGTGACTTTCATAAGAATATAAGTATAAATTTTAGATTTATTTGTACATTATATAAATGATTATTGTAAACTTATGACAAAAGAGATTCTAGAGAGCAACATAAATGACGAAAAATGTATTGTATGAAAAATTTCATATGAACCCAGTAAAATTCGTGAATATAGAAAATATGCTTCAATTATTTTTATTTGTATATACATTATTTCTTGTCATATTATTGCACCACTAAGCAGCAATGCTTAGCGCGATGGATTTGTTTCCTCGCGCAGATACTGAAGATAAAAACCCAGTGGACATTAGACTGGAGATTTTAGAGTCCAGATCTGCAACAGTGTCAGAAGTATACAAGGTTGTCACCTCCTCAGCGATGCATGTAGATAGGGTCCATATAGATCATATTATGTATTTTGTACATTATAATTAGTTATTATTTGTAATGTAAACTATGAATTGTATGTTGAAATATAGATTATGAAACTGTAATTAATTTGTAGATCATATAAATTATAAAATTATGTAATTATTTTGTAAATTATGCAAATTAAGGAAATTTGAAAATTTTACTTATGTAATTTGAGAATGTTTACATATGAATTGAGTATGAATAGATTTGTACAAATGAGTATGTGAATTACTAGATTTGAATGTGCCATGAATATGATGAGTATGAATGATATTTTTATTGTAAAATATTATTGAAAATTTCGAGCAGGTAAATAGTGAAATATGTCAACTGATAATAAAATAGAGGAAATTTCGCTGGTTTCTCCGTAGAAAAATAATTGATATTAAAATATAACGAGAATAAATTATTAAAGGAATAAAGAAAGATAAGATAAGGTGTTCTGGCACCGAATGTAGCACACTTTACTCGGCTACACTGTAATCGGGTGAGGGGTGTTACATGTTTTGTCTTTTATTCCTTTCTAGCCTATTCTAGGGCAAATCCCTGACCATATAAAAGTATCATTTTCTTATTCTTTCCTCAAGAAGTAAGAGAGAGAAAATGAAGTAGAGAGAGAGAGAAAAAAGGACACCATCTTTTTGCAGAACCACACCTGCAAAGTGACATTCCATCTGCCATTTTCAGATATTTGCATACTTTCCATCTAGGTTTCTTCACTCTTATTTCCATTTGCATGTTTATCTTCTCTATTTCATTAATTTCTTTTGTAAAGACAATTATGAGTGAGTAAATACTTGAGACTTCAGAGTTGGTTGTAATTATTTAAGTTTTACTTGTGGATTTGGAGTCGATTTTATCCAGATTTTAATATCTATGAGTTTTGTGTATTTTATTTGTCTTGCCCTTTGTTGGTACCAATTGGGTATTGTTTTAATCTTGAAAGACTAAGAGGTGAAAATCAATTAACAGATAATCAAAATATTGACCTATATTTAGAAATAAACTAGGGGTTAAGAAGTTTTATTTGTTGATTAAGGTTCTTAATGGGTTTTGGGTAAATCAAACATCCCACAAGAGTAAGGTTTGGTTTGTCTTAAAATACTCTTTAGTTTTCTTAAAAATAGATTAAAGGATTTTAAAATCAACTACCTTCAAATCTAGTATTTTACTTAAAAATTGGATTTATCAAACCAAATCCCAATAAATTTAGTTCACGGTCCCAACTCTAGAATCATTCTAACCATAAATTAATTATAGTCCTTGCATAATTATTATCATATTAGTTAAATTTTATCTATTTTAAGAGTTTGTTTACCTTATTCATTGTCTACTTCTTTAGTTCTTTTAAAATTGCGACATTCCTTTACATTTAAGTCTCTTACATATTATTGTTAGCCTGAATAATCTCCACAATCATAATTTGGCATTCAAACACAAATTTTTATAGGTCGATATCTTCATTTTAATACTTGAGACAGCCCGTACACTTGCAGAAAGTCCCTATCAACTTGAAGTAAATAGCAAAAGGAGTGCTTACTACTTTGGCTTGGGTCATGCAATGTATAAACCTAGAAAATTTTTGAAAACAATTTTCAAATTTTAAATTATATTGTTATTTTAATTATAATATTAATATTTTTAAATATTATTTTAAGTTAGTTTTATTTTCTTAAGATTTTTTGAGAAAAAGGGAACCAATCAAAATGAGTCAGCAGCACCCCGTCTCCCTTTCCTAACTCTTCCCCTTCCCTCTATTATTTTTCCTTATTAACGAAGACCATAATCGTTAATGATGACTCCTTCATTTTCAACAGACTTAGACAATGCAGACAAGGCAAGCAGCAGCAGCTCGAGCAAGGAGGAGAGTGAGAGAATGGCGTCAAAAACTTTATGATTTCAATGCCAGTTTGGCATACGACTGATTGCGCTAGACTCCTAAGACCTTGGGCTTCCATTTTCGACCACTAGAGCACATTTCCAACAGCGGTGAGGAGAGAGAAGCTGATTCTTCTTGCCTAGATCCTAGCCAAACAATATTTGTTTCAGACAATCCAACCCAGGGATCATGACCCTCATCCCTCAAGCTTCATTTTGCCAACCACGCCTTGATTAGACACTTGATAGTAAAGAAGCATCATGGACGGCCAAAGGTAAATCAATTGATTTCCGATGATCAGAGCAAAGTTTTGATGAATGGACTTAGGAATTGTGACTAATGGCCTCTAGGCATCTCGGATGTGCATTCAAATCGGTGATATCCAACCAGCACTCGGGGCTAAGTTTCCAATAAAATTGGAGCACTTGACAAACCATCCTGAAAGATAGTCGTGGTTACAGTCAATCTAAACATTTTTGGACACTCTGGATGCATTCCAACTAGCAAAATCGGCATTTGTAACCCCAAATTCAAACTTTGTGTTTTACTTAGAACCATCAAAACCTCGATGCAGTATCTAAAAGCCGTAAATATTTGTCTTGACCTCCCACATGTTTGGTGCTCATTAAATCAGCCCACTTGGATCGAATCTGCATTGGAGTGATTTTGCTAAAGAACATGATTATTTTCTCAATATTAATTTCCTGCCCACTAATTGCACAATAACACTAAAGAATTCTCTAAATCTCTTTTAATGCTATCTTCTATTGTCACACAAAAAAAAGAGAGAGTTGCCGACAAATAGTGAGTGTGAGAACGTTGGACATCTTAGAATGAACCTCACTCCTTAGAGGGTACCACTGGATTTGGCTTCTCTGTACTAAGTAAATGAGAAAAATCTCCCGTACAAAGCAGAAATAGGTAAGATAATGGTGGCTGACCATGCCTAATGTCTAAAAGAGGCCTTGATGAAATTTTATGATGCGTGAGAAGGAGATAATAAGTGATTCACAAATGCAAGCATTTCAAAAGTGGACCATATTTCACCAAATTGATAGCTGGGTTATGTATATGTGTGCTGGGAATAGGCTGGAACCAATATTGACCTAGCTGTTTATTTGGAAATAGACTCACCTAGAAATACCACCCTTTTGCTTTCATGGTAGGACCATTTTTGCACATGCACTTGTCCCACCTAATTACCAGATACAAGGGTCCTTCCCATTACTATTTATCAAATTAAAATTAAAAAGCGGTTAATCCAAATATCCAATCAAATAAATTCAAATATAAAAATACATATTAAGACTCAAAATTTTTAATTTTTAATTTACACTCATAATTTTTTAATTTATTATTATAAACTTAATTTTAAAGTACTAATGGAGATATAGCAATGTTCTAAACAAAAGTAAAAGAAGAAATATTAAGGCTAAAAATTTATCAAAGTATTTTAAGATTCATCAAATATTTAATAAGAAAATTAAATTAATTTTTGAAATATTTATAATTAATTTATAACTGGAAATTAAAATAATATATCACTGAGTTTTAATTAACAATATTAAATTTATATTAAAAACAAAAGATTTTAAATTTAAATTAAAATTAGAAATTAATAAAAATGAAAATAAAAATTGAGCGTGTTGATGGATTTTGGTGCTGCTCAAATTCACAATCATAGGGAAGATCCTTCACCGACACTTTCTTTATAAACAGAACGATCAAATTAAAAAGTGAAGGCAATTTTCTTTGCAATGCGCCACAACAAATAACCCTTTTGTATTTTTTTTTTTTTTTTTTGAAAAAAAAAGAAAATAAGAGAAAAAATGAGTGGAAAATAAATTATAGGAAAGTGGGAGAAATTTTTCAAAATTATAAATTTATCCCCAAAATTTGTGTTTCTGTTTAAAAAATTGAAAGGTAAGGTTATAATTTTTCAAAAGAAAATATCTTTTATAAGTTTTAAAATATGTTTGATATTATAATTTTAATTTATTATTTTGAAAATATTATTTTAAATATTTATTTAAAAATAATTCAATTTTATTTAATTATTATAAATTATTATAATTAAAATATACTAAAATTAATTTTAAAATAAATTTTAATTAATATATTTAAAATAATATTTTATGAAGGCTAAGACTTGAATTAACGAAGTGGTTTCCAAGTCCATGACCATGCCATATTCTAGAAGAACCTAACCACCGCATATAATAATATAATAATCATTAAACTTGCTAATTGCATTGAATATATATTTTATCAGTAATTAGTGCCCCTCCACCACACAAAAAGATAAGTTATTTCTTTTTTTTACATAATTTATGAAAAATATAATTAAAATAATAAATTTTATTTAATTTTTTAATATATATATATATTTATATTACTTAATTAAAAATTAAATAATTCATGAAACTAATACATTTTATTTTTCAATTCTCAGCTTATCATGATGTACATAATTCTCTTACTCTAGACGTACAGTAGTGTAGTTTCCCTTATTTTTTTAGCCGCTTGGCTCTTTGTTTGTAATATATATATATATATATATATATATATATATATATATATATATATATATATATATATATATATATATATATATATATATATATATATATATATATATATATATATAAATTATTAAATAAATTAATTAATTACTATTTAAAAAAAGTAATAGATTAAAAAAGTTATCTTTATGAAACTGTAATAATGATTAATAAAATGATTTTTCTAATAAATGCAATCATAAAAAATTTGAATTAATTTGATATAAATATTTAATTTAATAATTATTATATATTAAATAAATTATTTTTTAATTATTATAAATATATATCTATTAAAATTTATTTAATATATATATAATTATAATTTTTAATTTATTAAATAGAATTTTCACTCAATTGTGATTCTTCATATAAATTGATATATTAAATCAACTTTAATGTGTACTATCAATTTGATTAAGAAAACATTAATTCAGTTATTTCCAAAAATAACTAATTATTAAATAATAAAAAAGTTAAGACCCATTAAATATTTAAATTCCCGCGTAAGAACAATGGAAGGCCAAGATGACTGGTCATGTGAGCAACGAAATGACGCGGCAGAGACATTGCTGCGCGTTTGTAGCAATTTTATTTGAAGTTGACACGTAGTTTTTTTGTTTATCATTTTTCAGGAAACGCCGTTATCCACGTAACAGTGTGATGATGACAGCGGGCCCACTCGCACCGCGGTATTCGCAATATCCCGTTGAATTTGCACCCTATTCATGTAGGCATCATCGTCATTTCACAAGTTCACCCCCGCCCCCCTTTTTTTGAAAATTTGATATAACTATTTTACTATTTTTTTTCCATCAAATCTTGTAAATTAAATATTTAAATCAAATTCTTCATAAATCAATCTTAATATATGCAAAACATGGATGTTATTTTATTAAGTTTTCATTCTTTTTCATGATAAACATATTCTTTCTTATTTGTTAATAAAGCTATAAAAGAGATTATACCACACAATAAATATCAGAATAAAATAATTTAATTAAAATTAATTTATTAAATTAATTAACTTCATTTATGTAAATGGTAACTTATTTCTTTAGGTAGAACTCCTACCTTTTGACAGGTATAAAGAGAAACATTATTGTGTTAAATATAGGTGCCTGCAAAGTATTATTGGATAAGGTTAAACTTTAACCATAAGTTAACAACAATGATTTAAAATTACTATATCTACTTGTCATGATCCAAATGTTATGGGTTAGATTAATACAAGAACTTGGATAGATATAAAACCTTTGGAATTTGTAAAAAGCATTATTATTCACAAATCCTAAAATCAAATTCAAACTCAAGTTCAAATACACATTATAAAATAATATAAATTATTCTTCGGAGTTCAACTTGATCCAGTACACTGCACAATAGTAGGGGAGCCAATTTCAATCTTAATATTTATCATATATGACATACAGTATCACAATAGAGTTTTAAGAATATAAATAAAAGACAAAAGGCTCATTTTGATCCTTTAAGTTATATCAAATAGTTAAATAAGTAATTAAAGTATTTTGATGTCTAATTAAACTCTTTAACTTTTAAAAAAAATTAATAAGTTTTTAAAATTTTAAAAATAGATTAAATAAGCCCTTGAAAATAAATAAACTTTTTAACTTTTAAAAATAGATAAAAGAACTGAATTATAATTTACCTCTAATATAAACTTAGTCAATACTATGTACGAAAGTCTTCTAGTGTACGAAGTTCTCATTAACAATTTTGCGTATCTAATTTTACGTATCCTAGAGCAGATTAATAGGTTGTTGTTTACCAAATAGTTCAAGAAACTTCTCTAGAAAAACTATGACGAAAATGATGAACGCATAGAGAAGCTTTTTTAATTATTAGATAAAGAACAACTTATCAATTTGTTTCATAATGCAGCAAATATCCAACAGAATGTTGCAAATTAGATATGCAAAATTATTTATGAAGACTCTATGTATTAGAAGATCTTCGTGCATAAACTTAGATGGATTTATAGTAAAGGCAAATTATAGTTCAATCTTTTTTATTTATTTTTAAAATTTAAAGGGTTTATTTATCTCCAAAATAGTAATAGAGCTTATTTAATCTATTTTTAAATTTAAAGGACTTATTTTATCAATTTTAGAACTTGAAGGGCTTAAGGACTTATATAACTATTAGCTTATACTTTAAGGGCCAAAATAGGCCTTTTGCCTAAATAAAAATAAATATACTAAACTAAACAATACCTTGCGAAGAAGAGTGTAAGTTAAACTTGAAGGAAGAATACTTCTCCTATAACCTAGGAAAAAATAATTAAATAAATAATTGAATAGGAATGAGCATTCGATTCATTTATGAGTGCAGCACCAATAAAGCAAGTCATAATATTTCTATGCATGAAGAGATGTTTTAGAGTCACACACACCCACCATGCATAATACATAAATACATATAAAATACACCACATAAAGGATCCTTACTCAACCCTAAATCCTTAACATCAAAAGAAATATAAAATTCATAATTAAATACTTACTAATGGAGAGCCCTTCTCAACCCAATAAATATAATATACTTGAACAAACTAGGCTACAACGCCCAAGTATATAAATTTATTGAGAACTTTGGCTATGCTCTAATCTTTTCGCTCCATGCAGGGGAGTCCAACTCAATCCTAGTAATAAGCCATATGTAGGGTGCTCAACTCTACCCTAAATTCCATAAATATACTTATGCATACACACACACACATTTTTTTTATAAATATGTACTCATTTAATTGCATATAACTATGTACATACACTATAGGTTGGAAAACACAACTACCATCCAAATAACTTATCCCACATACCTTAATACTGTTGGAGTGGAAGCATGGATTTGAGGCATTTAAAGCATTGAAATTTTAAAAATCATTATAGGGTTTCATGCATCATACAAGTTTGTTATGGTTCTAATCATATTTTTAATGCTCAATTGCATACTAAATCACATTATAGCATGCTTTAAACTTTTTTTGCCAGTTTACTTGGTGATTAACTTGTGTAGTTGTGTGACTTACTAGGCTCATTACTTATTGGCAATGATAAATGATATTATCCCATAATATCATTTGAACTATTTCTTACGTTAAATGATTTCTCTAAATCATTTCAGGCACATCATAGACCATGGTTGACACCTAGCATAGCATGCCATGGCCACCCAATTAGTAATAAGGAATACCTTAAATGAACCTTTAATCATATGTTACCATACACTAGAATCTTTCCGTTATAAAATTCCAATTTCCAGTTGGAGTCATGGTTAATGTCAAACTCCATTTGCTATGAACATTATGTTCTCTTTTAATTCCAATTCTTGATTAATTAGATTTTCTTATTAGAAACTCTTTTCTGACTAAATCTATCTGTCTTAGCCAGGAACTTAAATCATCAAGAATAATTAAATGAACATAGGATCTCATCCCTATTTACTTAGGGTAACGGATTCCATCTTGATCAACACCTATCTCCATATATAACTAGTAGGAGCCAACACATGCCTATATACCCATACATAGTATAAGTATGAAAGAAGTATCAAACTCAAACCACCTATATACAAGATAACTGAGTTGTCTCAGGTCTAAAGATTATATGCACTGATATGATATATGACAATGCATTGACAAGAGTAAACTCCATGTGCTTGTCATAAGCGTCACTGGTTTGGCCTACTTATCATGTATAAGTGCTTATCATGTTTATTATGCAGCATGAGACTCACCAATCTATCTTATTTATATCTCATATAAATACCTTGGGAACAAACATGATTATAATCTTTCTGGATAAGTCATATCCTTTTATGAAATATCGTCGATTATGAACCAATTTATGATACTTTGTACTAGAAATATTGTTACTCATATTCTTAATAACTTAAGAATAGAATTTCTAATGAAATATCAATGGACCTTTTCAATTACACATAAATGAATAATGCAAATAGAAAAGTGAAATTGCTTTTTATTAATAAAATATGTACAAGATAGATACAAAATGATATGCTCTAGCATATACTACTAACAATCTCCCACTAGTACTAGAGCCATTCATTACAATATCTTAGACCCATCTTCTCAAGATGTCAGTCCAACTGAGTTTGTGACATAGGCTTTGTGAATGGATCAGCTGGATTTTCAGCTGATGCTATTTTCTGCATGGCTACATCGCCTCGCCCAACTATCTGTCTGATAATGTGATAGCGCCTTTCTATATATTTAGATTTCTGGTGAGACCGGAGTTTCTTAGCCTGTATGACCGCTCCATTGTTGTCACAGTAGAGAGGAATTGCTGACTCAATAGAAGGAACTACTGCAAGTTCTGTCACGAATTTTTTTATCCAAACAACCTCTTTTGCAGCATCTAATGCAGCAATGTACTCGGCCTCTATAGTGGAACCAGCAGTCGTACTCTATTTGGAACTCTTTCAACTGACTGCACCTGTGACACCCCTTACCCGTGTACAGTATACCCGAGTAAGTAATGCCACCTGGTGTACCGGCACACTCTAATATTCCTCAATTAATTTAGACAATGCTTTTGCATATAATTTATGAAATACAATTTATTTAAACTATTTATCAAAAGTATCATTCATTTAAGGTTCTGAAAATTTTAAAGAAAATCCATGAGTCTGGCTAAAAATGGAGAAAAGCTGTTCTTGGAACTGTTAAAAACACTTCCAATATACAATTTCATTCATTCTCAACTCCAATATCATCACAAAACTCAATATCAAGATATCAACAATTTTTCAATTTCAGGTCTCAACAACCTTTTCATTGCTCAAAACATCCCTTTCTCAGGGTTCTCATATATAAACAACCATTAAATACTCAAATTAATACCATACATGACCATAAATCTTTATTATTTACAATAAGCTCAAAATACATTACATAAATCCCAAATACATATGAGAAATAAAAATTTAATTACAAAATGACAAAATGACATCTAGTGTCCTACCAATGCACTGCAGGTGACGAGGTGACACGGACACTGAGCAAAACTGCCGGATGGACTCACCCAGTCTGTGGTCTACTGGGCTCGCGATCGAGATCTCCAGTACCTACGCGTGGCAAAAGCAACGCGCTAAGCAATAATGCTTAGTGGTGCAATAATATAATAAAAGAAAATAGCAAGAAAATAAATGTGTATAGAATGTGTATGCTTTCTTTGTTTGGTATTGATATATTCATTGTTTCATTTACGTTGTTCACTTTTATTCATTTGGTTGCCCCAAGTAACCTACACTAGATGACTGGACTGGATAACGGGTAAACTGGCACTGGGTACCTAGTACCTCGGGCCGTCACACCATCGGTCACATACGTATCTCCCGGTGTGCAGGCAAATGTAACTAACAAGCTGTAAATAATATTCGGCACAAGGCCAAGTCTCAATACAAAGTCAGAATGGCTAAAAGCCATGAAATCACAGAATGGCATTTTTGCCATGTGCAGTACTGCTAACTGAACCCTATTGGCATGCCAAACTATCCAAACCAATCTTGTTAGGTATACTAGGGCATTTTAAACTCTTAAATTTGTCAATTTGTGAATTTCAACTTTTTTGGTGTCACTATTCATCATTGGTCAACAAAAATGTTGACTTTTAGAATAAAAATGTGTACATCAACTTTGGCACTCCCAACATACCACATTTGGTGTTTAAAACTTATTGGCATTAAGTGTTTTTGCCATTCCAAAGTGTAACTCAACACAAACAGATTTTTCAATTTTGGTGAGTCAACTTCACTGTTCCATTGGACACTGTTACTGTTAGAATTTGAGGAAATGTAAAACATGAAAGTTGTTCCTTATTTTGTCTAGTTGAATTTCCTTTTTTGAATCACTCCATTTGGAGTTTTGTAGCTCCAGATATGGCTCAAAAACCCAAGCTGTCCGGATATGCATTCTGCAGAAATTTACCATATCTACAGTGCATGAACAGTAACTTGAGTCACTTGGTTGAATGGGTTCTGGCCATAATTTGGGGTAGGTTCCTTCATGAAAGTTGTTTTTCTGTCTTAACTTGTTGCTGTAAAAATTTCAGGCCAATTGACCAAATCTACAATGAGTTATGGGCAAATGAACAGTTACTGTTCATTTGTCAAATTCTGCAGAATTCAGTGCAGGGCATCCGGATTGTGGCTGAGTTTTGACCCTTTTGCTTTGGTCTTTTGGGCATGGTTTCTTCAGCAAAAATGTGCCATTATAAGCCTAGTTTCATGTCCAATTGGCCAAACTTCAATTGGACTACCACTGCCCAAGTTATGGCAGTGCAAAGGGACTGAATTTTCAGTCCTATGTCTTGTCCTAGGCAGCCTGCAATCCTCACTTTGCAATCTCATTTTTCTGTCCCATTTATGGTCAACACATCTAAAATGGTCACTAATTGACCATTAATATGTCCTCTAACAATTTCATAAGCCAAATCAATTTTCACCTTTCCTAAACCCTAATTCAATTCCATGTTTTATACAATTTACTTTAGTTAGCTTTTAATTCATTATGCTTGTGTTTATAAACTTCTAACATGATTCTAGCTCACTTCAAGCTCATCAAAACATTCCCTCCTATCCCATAGCTAGGGCAGCCGAAACTCATGTTTCATACACATGAGTTTTTGCTCATTTAAATTACAATTTCTCATCCATTTCAAGCCTAAATCATGGGATTAAGGAATTTTAACTACATATATGCACTAACCTTGTTGTATGCCAATCCAAGCTTGAGAAAGCTTCACTTTCTTTCTTCTTCTTGGCTGCCAAAAGATTGTTTAAGGTGTGTAGATTAATTTTAGTGAAGATGACTTAGGGTTTTGGGGTGAGGTTTGAGAGGTTTGAGAGCTTGAAAATGAAGAAAATGGAGGTTTGGCTATGGAGTTTTTAGAGCTACGGGTAGCTTTTGTGGGAGTGGTGGCTGCTGGAATTTTGGTCTTCTTTAGTCTTTATTTATGTCTTTTATTTGTTTAGTCAAATGGTAGATTAATGGTGATTGGTTGAAAATTATAAATGACATCCCATGATGTCATAAATAGCCTTTTTTCCTCAATTTCTTTTCTTTCCTCCACTACTCAAGTTCAATTTAATTTCTAGCAATATTTCTTCATATTTTATGTCATATTAATTATTTACTCAACTGGGCAAGTCAGCCAAAAATCACCTCGGAAGGCGAAATGACCAAAATGCCCTCCGTTTGGCTTAACGGGTCAAAATCGTCTGTACCGATTGAAAAATTTTTCTAGGTATTTTCTTGGCATTCTAATGCCATGGGAACCTCAATTACCCTTCTCTGGAGTCCCAAAAATTATTTTATAATTTTTTTCCCGAGTCTAGGGCTCCTCGTTGCGAGAACCGCAACTTCCCTCCGGTTACCCATCGCTAGGGCACCGGCTCATTTAACTTGATTGTATTTTATTTCTAAAATTTTTACTAAATTTTTCTTGTTAATATTTGAGTTAATTATGGTTCCTGACTTTAGTTTGAATATTTTTCCGGACATTCTAGCTGTCCGGACCGACACCGGTCACCGGAACAGTAGGATGTACGGAGTGGTTATCGGGAGGGTGTTACAGCACCTCCATTACAAATGAATATAAAACTAGAGGTAGGCTTTCTATCATCAATATCTGATTGAAAATTAGAATCAATGTAACCATTCAATTGTAGGTCTTCACCTCCATAAATTAAGAATAAATCCTTAGCTCTTCTCAAGTACTTAAGGATATTCTTGACAGCTATCCACTGTTCTAAACCTGGATTGGATTGAAGCTTGCTAGTTAAACTAACAGAATACACGATATCCGACCTAGTACACAACATTGTATACATCAAACTTTCAATAGCCGAGGCATATGAAATCCTAGCTATCTTATCTCTTTCTTCAGGTGTCTTTGGAGATATTTCCTTAGAAAGATGGATACCATGTCTTACTGGTAATAATCCTCTATTGGAATCAAGCATGTTAAACCTCTTTAATATCTTTTCCAAGTATAGACTTTGGGATAAACCAATTATTCTTTTCGCTCTATCTCTATAGATGCCAATTCCAAGAATATAGGTTGCTTTCCCTAAGTCTTTCATGGAGAATGTATTTGACAACCATACATTGACGGTTGTTAACATACCTATATCATTGCCTATCAACAGAATGTCATCTACATATAAGACAAAGAAAGTGACAGCACTCTTACTAACCTTCTTATATATACATGGTTCATCCATATTTTTGATAAAACCAAATGATTTAATGGCTTCATCAAAATGGATGTTCTAACTCCTCAAAGCTTGTTTCAACCCATAAATGGATCATTTTAGCTTGTACACCTTGGAACCATCTTGGGATTCAAAACTCTAGGCTGTTCCATGAAAATGTTTTCATCAATGTTTCCATTGAGAAAAGTTGTTTTGACATCTATCTGCTAAATCTCATAATCATAGTATGCAGCTATTACTAATAAAATCCTAATTGATTTAAGCATGGCAACAGGCGAGAAAGTCTCCTCATAGTCGATTTCTTGCCTTTGGTGAAACCTTTTTGCTACTAGCCTTGCCTTATAGGTCTCTACCTTTCCATAAGAACCAATATTCTTCTTGAAAACCCATTTATTTCCTATAGGTACAATACCTTCAGGTGGGTCAACAAGATCCCAAACTTGGTTCTTATGCATGGAATCAATTTCAGATTTCATAGCTTCAATCCATTTAGAAGAGTCTATATCTGATATAGCTTCTTCATAGGTAAAAGGATCATCTCCATGATCTATTTCTTCATGAGTAAACAACTCTTGTTCATTTGCATGAATAAAACCATATCTCTCTGGTGGATGAGATATCCTGGTTGATCTGCGAGGAATTATTATAGATGTTTCATCAACAGGCATAGGTTGACTAGATGGATCTATATCCATCTGATTTGTTGATTGATCAGAATTCTCTAATTCTAACTCTATTTGTCTTCCTTTGCCACCTTCTTGAATAAACTATTGTTCAAGAAGTATGGCATTTTTGCTTATCACAACCGTTTGTGATGTAGGCAAATAAAAATAATATCCAAAACTTTCTTTTGGATACCCAACAAATCGACCCCTTTCTGATTTAGTTTCCAATTTATCAGTCTTCAGCTTTTTAATGTAAGCTGGACAACCCCAAATTTTAACATGTTTAAGACTGAGTTTTCTTTCATGCCATATCTCATAAGGTGTGGAAGAGACTGATTTTGATGGAATTCTATTCAGAATATGCAAAGCTGATTCTAATACAAATCCCCAAAAGGAGACTGGCATATCAGTATAGCTCATCATACTGCATACCATATCTAATAGGGTACGATTTCTCCTTTCAGATACACCATTTAATTGTAGCGTTCCTGGAGGAGTCAGTTGGGATATAATGCCATGCTCTTTCAAGTATTCATCAAATTCAGTACTTAAGTATTCACCTCCACGATTTGATCGAAGAGTTTTAATATTTTTTCCTATTTCATTTTCTACTTTAGATTTAAATTCTTTGAACTTTTCAAAGGATTCATGCTTGTATTTTATCAAATACAAATACCCAAACCTTGATTTATCATCAGTAAAGGTAATAAAATAATGAAAACCGCCTTTAGCCATTTCCTTAAATGGACCACATACATCACTATGTATAAGTTCTAAAATATTTTCAGCTTTTAACCCTTATCCAACAAAAGGTGATCTAGTCATTTTGCCTTGAAGGCAGGATTCACAAGTTGGAGTAGGTTCAAAACCCAATGAGGATAAAATCCCCATTTTCTCCAGCTTTGTAATCCTATCTTCTGCAACATGACCTAATCTTAAGTGTCAAATATATTTTGAACTTGAGTTGGTTTTCATCATGGCATTACATTCATTTAGATTGCTTGCATTAGATTTGTATTTAACATTATTATCCAAATAATAAAGTCCATCATGTATATAACCCGAGCCAATATATTCATTTCCAAAATAAATATTGCAAACATCATTTATGAACTGAAATTCATAACCATTTCTAGTCAAACTAGATACAGAAATGATGTTCTTAAAAGCATCAGGTACATACAAAATATTATTTAAATACAAAACATGTCCATACATGTACAAAGATTTAGATCCTATGGCTAAAGCTTCAACAGTTGAGCCATTGCCAATCCGGAGTTTAACATCTTATGTCTGCAAGCTGCTGCTACTTGCTAGTTCCTGCATATCAAAAGTAATGTGAGAACTAGCACCAGTATCTGAAACCCAAGCTATAGACGAACTATGAGCATCATCAGAATCTAAATAACAAGAAACAGACATACCTTCTGAAGGTCTATCCTTCTTGTCTTTCAGAGAAGCAAGATACTCTGGGCAGTTCCTCTTCCAGTGCCCATCCTTCTGGCAGTGGAAACACTTTCCTTTGCCTTTGTCAGCTTCAGTCTTGCCCTTCTGTTTGGCTATTTTCTTTGAAGGTCCAAGAACTTAAGGTTTCTTTTTCTTATTGCCCTGCTTCTTCTTGGGCTTTCCAGAAGAGGAAGATGCAACCAAAGCCACCTTTTTTCCTTTATTACTTGGCATATTCTTTTGAGTAATAACTAGTATGTTAAGTAACCCAGCTAGAGTGCACTCTTGCTTGGTCATATGGAAATTTGTCACAAAATTCCCAAATGACTCCGGTAGGGATTGAAGGATCAAATCCATCTACAGTTGGAAATCCATGTGAAAATCAAGATGTTCTAGCCGCTCAATGAGCCGAATCATCTTGTGGACATGATCTCCTACATTCTGTCCCTCTGACATCCTCATGCAGAATAGCTGCCTAAATATCTCATATCTAGCATTCCTGCTGTGCTAACCATACAACTTTTACAGGTGAAGAAGGATCTCATTCACACTTTACTTGTTCTCATGTTGCTTCTATCACTCATTAGTCATAGAAGCTAGCATGTAGCATCTGGCTCTCATATCATGCTTCTTCCACTTATCTAAAGTCTCTGATTCCTCTGGAGTGGCCCCTGGAGGCAAGGGACCAGGAATCTTTGAATCTAAAACATATCTAATACGTTCTAAGTTCAGGACAAGCTTTAAATTTCTGAGCCAATCAGAAAGGTTAGGTCCCGTCAACCTATTGTGATCAAGTATGCTCGCAAGGATATTGGATGGTGGTGGTTGTTGTGTGTTTATGATTATCAGAAAATAAATTGCAGAAAATAATAAGATTAATTAGTAAATGTATCAAGTAATTAATCAAAATGATTATGGTCTTTTAATCAAATTGGTCCTCCCACTAACTTGGCGAATCCTACACTTCCAAAGTAGGAAATGGAAATCCTAGTTGGATGGATTTCTAGTGGGTGATTGAATTCTTATAGTCTTATTGATCATCCTCAGGCACATCCATTATTGGAATTACAATAAACTGTAAGTGAGCAACTCCTTACCCATCACATCTCATGTGAGGTTCAATCATTTATTTGGCCCCTAATGCTCAAAATTTCAGGTACATCCATTATTGATTTATCTTGCATTAATTAAGTTATTAATTAAGTTAATCCTATTGAGCTAGTAGGCATACAAATAATTTTAATGACCTCAGGCACATCCATTATTGGCCACCAACCATTTACATACTTACAACATCCTATGCTTAACAATTATTCTTAAGAAAATTTCTTAAATAAATGCATCATATCCAAGCTCATAAAGCTAATAATGCAAGTATTTAAAATTTCTTAAAATAATTGCCTCAATGGAGGGCCATGATATAATTACCTTAATTATACCATCTCCAACTTAATCATTTGTTTGGAAGATTTTGTAGTCGGCTTAATTACTATTATGGTCTCATTTTGCACATTATCCAATTGGCATGCATATATCACATACTTGCATACATTAATATACATCCCATGCATACATGGATAAATAAATAATATAGTATGATCATGAACTTTCTAAGGGATTCAATTCTAAGCCACCAAGAATTGAATCGGGGCATTCCTAGGTGTATTTCATTCATTCATTTTACAAGAGTTGCTGAAGGAGTACATAATCAACCCTTGATCTTGATTTCCTCCCATTGGTCCCACTAATGCTCTTGACCTCCTTGTTCTTCTTGCAATCCAATTACATTATAACCCTTGGCATACCAAGATGAATTTACAAGAATATGGACTTAAAGTCCTTCAATAAACGAAATTACATCCTAAGTTATCATAACATTTATGATACAAGCCACTAAAATAAATTAATTATTTTACAACCCAAAGAAAAATCAAAATAAATAAATAAATCTAATCATATTGGTCTTTTATTGTCCATGATCATCCATCATGCATATTTAAAATCTAACAATTAAATAAAAATATACATGCTTAAAATTAAATTGAATATCACATATTCAACTAAAATTCAAATTTGAATCTTATTTAAATAAATTTAAATTTAGAAACCCTTTTCCAAATTTAATTCTATGAAAACAATTTTCATAAATTAATTGTGCGATTAAAATTTCTAATTAAACAATTTAATTAGGTGTGGGCTTAATTTTGGGTTTTAAAATACACAACAATTGCATAATGGGCCCAAAATCAAGCCCAACACGGCCCAACACGCCCAGAACCAAAGAACACGGCCTGGGGCACGGACTGACATGGCCCGGGCTGCGTAAGTGCTTTGTTCGGCACGGCCTGGGGCAAAAAGGAACACGGGGCAGGGCGCACGACAACACTCCTGTGGGCGCTGGAAAACACGCCCTGGACCGTGTAAATGCCCAGAACACGGTTCAGGCCGTGTTTCTTGCGGCAGTTTGGTTTTCTTGGTTTTCTTTGATCCGAACCAACTTCAAATCAACCCAGACTCAACCCAATCACATAATTAAGCCTCAAAATCAATCTAAATGGCAAATATAGTGGCTCTAATACCAATTGTTGGAGTGGAAGCATGGATTTGAGGCATTTAAAGCATTGAATTTTCAAAAACCATTCTAGGGTTTCATGTATTGTCACACCTTACCCCTTCATAAGGCATAACATGATCCCATAGTATACCTAATGAATTACCAACTTCGTCTACTGATAACCCATTAAATACACTACAAGGGATTTTAAACATTTTCTTACTTCTTTTTACAGTGGTGAGCACTATTTACAGGTGTTAAAAATTTTTTTTTCTGAAGTGAAACCAGATAACTCATTTGAAGTATTAATAATTTCTGTAAAAATTTTGGCAGAGTGCCATTTGTATTTTGAATAAAACAGTTCTTCAAAAACTTATAAAAAACACTTCTAATAAGTTTGTTCAATTCCCAAACTCCAATATCCAATCAACACAATAAGTTTCTCAACATTTGTCAACTCAAATCCATAATAAATTTCCAGTGTTTTTAAAAGCTAAGATAAAAGAAATATATCACAATATTTACAAGTCAAAATAATTTACAAATTTAATTTACAACTTCAATGTACAATTTTAATTTATAACTGCTCAAACCCAAGAACACTATATACATACAGTGAACATACATTACAATACAAAATGCAAAATATGGTACTCAATATACCCGATGAACTCTCAATGAAGCACTAGCAGCCTAGTCTGCTGCCCTGTTAGTCTGTCTACCTGCGACAGCAATGAAAAGCTATCACTGAGCCAATGTCTCAGTGGTGCACAACATTAACAAAATGCAACTTTAAATCACAATTCATAAGTCATATAAATAATGGATACTTAAAACCATAGTTAAATTCAAAGAAAGTGAATGTCATAAAGAATTTAAACTCCATTTCACAATATCACAATAAATATCAATAAATCACACACACAGCTTAATCATGTTGCCAAAGTCCAATTCGTCCCAAAAGCCGATGGCTAATGAGGAATAACATAGCTAGCTAGTAAATATATGAGTACTCATTCTATTCGTCCTCAACAGGCACACACCTTAACACTTCAGCCAGAGAGGGAATTCAAAGTCAATTCATCCCACTAGATAAGCTAGCAAGGAATTCAATCAATACACATGATAGCTGTGGTTTCAAACCATTTACAATCTTTTTCAAGCAATAAGTATCCACCAAATATCATTAAGACAATTTTTCACAATTTAAACAATAATAGACAATTTGTCATAATTCATTTCAATTGAAAAATTCAAAAGAAGTAACTGTTGTGCACAAACCTCTGATAAATGTCTTTTGGCCCTGACTCAGTGTTTCCTTCCTCTTCCCTAAGTCTTTGCTAACTGAAACACACAATTTGAAGTGTTTCAGTACTCATTTAAACTGTCTCTAACAATAAGGCTTAATAATTAATTTATTATATTCTATTATTTTTCTTAATCAATCTAAAATGTTGACCCTCGATGCACTCTAGGTGAATTAGGTTTAATGTTACCAATATGTCACATTTTATATGTAACACCCCTAAGTTCGGTAGTGCATTCTACTGTTTCAGTGACCAGTGTTGTCCGGACAGCTAGGATGCCTAGAACTACACTTCGATATGAGTGAGGAGACATAAAATAATGAAATACAAAAAAAGAAAATACAAGAAAAATAAAGAAAAAATAATAGTAAAGAAATGAAACCAAGTTAAGCGAGCCGAGAAACCAAGCGATGGGTGACCGCACCGGGAAGCTTGGTTTACTTGGTGATTAACTTGTGTAGTTGTGTGACTTACTAGGCTCATTACTTATTGGCAATGATAAATGATATTATCCCATAATATCATTTGAACTATTTCTTACCTTAAATGATTTCTCTAAATCATTTCAGGCACATCATAGACCATGGTTGACACCTAGCATAGCATGCCATAGCCACCCAATTAGTAATAAGGAATACCTTAAATGAACCTTTAATCATATGTTACCATACACTAGAATCTTTCCGTTATAAAATTCTAATTTCCAGTTGGAGTCATGGTTAATGTCAAACTCCATTTGCTATGAACATTATGTTCTCTTTTAATTCCAATTCTTGATTAATTAGATTTTCTTATTAGAAACTCTTGTCTGACTAAATCTATCTGTCTTAGCCAGGAACTTAAATCATCAAGAATAATTAAATGAACATAGGATCTCATCCCTATTTACTTAGGGTAACGGATTCCATCTTGATCAACACCTATCTCCATGTATAAGTGCCTACTTATCATGTATAAGTGCCTATCATGTTTATTATGCTGCATGAAACTCACCAATCTATCTTATTTATATCTCATATAAATACCTTGGGAACAAACATGATTACAATATTTCTAGATAAGTCATGTCCTTTTGTGAAGTATCCTCGATTGTGAACCAATTTATGATACTTTATACTAGAAATACTGTCACTCATATTCTTAACAACTTAAGAATAGAATTTCTAACAAAATATCAATGGACCTTTTCAATTACACATAAATGAATTATGTAAACAAAAAAGTGAAATTGCCTTTTATTAATAAAATATGTACAAGATACATATAAAATGATATGCTCTAGGGCATACTACTAATAAATACGGAAAGCATAACTACCATCCAAACACACTAAGATATGTTTACCCATATGCATATCTTATGACAGAGGCACAATTGCTATCCACATGCCATAAGATATACTTATGGTGACTATATCTTATATTAAGGAGACACATCACAACAATGTTTATGCAACAAGTAGGCGATGCTCTTATAACATCCCAAACTAGGGGTCGTTACCGGCACTAGAGCTTAGGTCAGCTTAAAGCTATCAGAACCTGTAGCAAGTCAAAAACCTATAAAACACACACATATTCCCATATCTCATTATTTAAGCATACTCCAAACCATTATACTTTAGTCTTTTCATCCATACATAAAAATCTTTAACATAAAAATGGTTTATAATTTGAACCTTAATATACATAAGTTTTAAAGTGTAATGGCTCAATATACATTCTCCCAAGAAGGGTTAACATAACATATACGTCATCATACTTAAAATTATTACATAACTCTAATTTTTTTTAATTACCAGTACAGTGCTATCCATTCATAGATTATATATCCATCTACCCATACATCATTCATAAAGGAAAAGGCTAAAGCCACCATTGATGCTCTCTCTTCAAAAAACTCTTCTAGTCCTGCAACCCTGCATCTAAGGGGTTAGGAGAATGGGGTAAGCTTACCTAAGCTCAGTGAGTAAACTAACCAATATTAATTATATTGTTTATTCACACATATGCAATGCATCATTCACGTGTGTCGACACCATATTTTGGTCCATCCTCGAAATCAATAAACTTTGAAATCGATCTCCATCACCAAGTCTCCATTCGTTTCCGATCTCTCTTCATAGGGATCTAAATCGACACCAAGTCTCCTTGCCAGACGATCACATTTCCGATCTTTCTCCAAAGAAACCGAACCAATACCAAGTTTCCATATCGCTCAAATCCTTACCGATCTCTTGAACCAATTATTAAGTCTCTTGGCCAGTTAATCACATTTCCGATCTCTCGTCAAACGAAATCAAACCAACATTAGGTCTTCATGCCATCCAGTTTTATTTCCGATCTCCCTTTTAAAATTTTATGGATAATCAAGTTAAGGCTTTAATCCGGTTTAATGATGCTTCTGATCCAAAGTGTTCAAATCAGGTTTCCAATTTTAATAATCTTAAGTCCTGTGTGGTGTTTGTTCTCAGCCGATCTCATGCTCACAATGTTTTCCGACCTCTTATTCTTAGATTAATAATCACTTTTAAGTTTAATGTTCTAATTGGTTCAGACAGTCAGGAGCTTGTACAACTTAGATTCTTTCCGTTCTCCTTAAGTCATTGAACAAAAGAAAGAACTTCATTTCATTTCAAAATAAAAAAATACAAGTCATTCGGCTGGAGGATCACCCCCAGCCTGTTCTACATTGCGTTCACCCTCTCTATCACCCTCAGTCTCCTCCTCGCTATCCTCTTCGTCTTGGGGAGCCAGATCCACCATCTAGGAGAAGTCCTCCTCGGGATAACGCTTCTTGAGTTCTGCCAAAAGATCCCCATGGGCGTTCACATAAGCCCTGGCCTCCCTCATCACTGTCTCTTCTTCTTTTGCTCTGAGCTCTTTAGTGAGGCGTGCGACATCAGCGGCTCGGAGCGCCTGAGCTTCCTCAAGAACATGAGCCTGTTTGGCCAATTTATCCTCGTAGAACTTCATCCGCCCCTCAATTTCAGCTATGTAGTTTTTGGCGGATGAAAGTTGAGCTCGGGCGAAAGCCGCTTCCTGACTCACCTTTTGGATCTCCTACTTTAAATGATGAGCCTTTTCCCGGACGATATGTTGGTTCGCCAAACTCTCCACACTCAAGTTCATAGTCTGGGTCAGGATATCATCGAGACTGTTCGGGGTTAGCCTACCTCGATCCTCCTGAAGGCAGATGGAGGCCTCTAAAACCTTAGCCAAACCCGGATTCTCCCGAACAGTTCGGTTCTTCTCCAGGGAGTGGATCAGTACTTGAGCACCGCGGGAGAGGGTCCTCGAGGTAGGTTGGGAAGGACCCCCTTCCGCACTCGAAGTAATTGGTGGAGGTGGTGGCAGCTCTTCATATCGAGGAGGAGACCGGATCACTTCTACTTCAGGGATCGGCGGTCCTGAGGGTCGGGACGAGCCTCCCTGTATCTCCTCTGGGTCATGCCTTGGCGTCTGAGAGGCCTCAGCGCGCTTCATCTCTCGCACTTTTCTGGAGACCTCTCTCTTCTGCTTTCGACTCTCCTTGGAAGCCTCGCCGCTCGCTATGCCTGCACAAAAGAAAAGTCAATGAGTTCACTACGGCCCAAAGATCAGAGATATAGAAAGTACCAAGGCTGAGGTCAGAGAGCTGAAGCCCGTGTTCTTCATCGGTAATCAGCTGCATTGTCCAATGATGCAGTTCGGCCATCACCGCATCTAAACAGGAGAATTTCTGAGTGGTCGCTTGTTCTTTCAACTCCATCACCATTATGCCCTCTTCCCTATTCAGGGTGATGCGCTTCGGAAGTAATGGGCCCTGATGCAGCTAGCTATGCGGGAAACCCTCCAAAACCGCTTGGAACCTTGCTCCTCAGAATAGAAAAGCGATTCTTCCAATTCTTCAGGGAGGAGGTGTCACACCTTACCCCTCCGTAAGGCATAACATGATCCCGTAGAATACTTAATGAACTACCGAACTTCACCTACCGATAACTCATTAAGTACCCTATAAGGGATTTTAAAATAATTTTCTTACATTTTGGAAGTGGTGAGCATTTTGGTAGGAATTAAAACTATCTATTCAAGTTTAAATACTAGTAAAAATTTTTGTCCATTTTAATTTTGCCACAAATTTTATAAAAATTTTGACAGAGTTCCCTCTGTATTTTGAGAAACTAGTTCTTCAAAGACCTGTAAAAAGCACTTCCAAAAATATTTCACAATTCCCAACCTTCAATAACTCAATCATCTCAATTTAATGCACTTCAAAATAATTTCATAATACAAATCAAGTTTTCTCATCTAAAAATATTTAATATTTCCATTCACCAAGCATAAAGCAGAAAATCCATATGTACGAATTTTAAATTTACAGAAGAGAATCCAAAATAATATTATTAAAATTTATTTACAACTGCTCAACTACATTGATACATACAATATTTTTATATTTACATCAAGATTATCTACAAGAGTATAAAATAATACCCGTACAAAATGATCAGAGTAGTCCTCGATTTAACAATGACTCACTCTGCTTTCTCCTTGCTCTTATCTCATGATAAAGAAATAAGCTATCGCTGAGTATAAAAATACTTAGTGGTGCACAATAAAAATTTAAAATGCGATACATAAATCATTTATTGATGAAACATAATTTGAATACTTCACAATCACATTTCACAAATATCAAAGCTCATAACAACTCATTTTGTCAAATAATATATTAAACACAGTTTAGTCAAACAATTTCATAAACACAGTGTTGCCAAAATCATACACAGCTTAAGCCATGACACAAAATTTCCGATCAATGCCGTGTTGTACACCACGACAAAGCAATCTACAACCCCATTAATCGAAATCAATGAGGGAGGTGGCTAGCTAGCTAATGAGTACTCATCCGATCTACAACCTCAACTGGCAAGCCAGAGAGGGAGGAAAATAAATGATCTCAACCCCATAAATGAAGGAAGAAATGTGATACTGTCATGCTAAGTGTGAATCCAAAATCAATTTAAAACAATTATTTTCAATAATTTATGAGAGATCCCAAACAATTTTCAAAGTCATTTTTGTATTCACAAAGTGGCAACATAATTCATAAATAACACAGCGATTTCATAAAGTATAGCAACTCAAATTTTCAATTGGAAAACAATTACATAAATTTATTGTGCACAAACCTGACTAGAGTCGCCTCTAGGCCTTGACTCAGTTTCTCCGAGCTTCCAAGTCTTTTTCAGCTGAAACACACAATTTCATAGTGTTTTAGTACCATAACTTAACATAAGTCCAAAAATAAATTTAACTTCACTTTAACTAGCTCTATTGCGTTAAATTCGACGTTCTCAAAGTTTTTGTGTTTCGGGTTACTATTCACTACACTATTCAAGTCAAATTGTTGACTTTTTAAGGATTAATAGGTATGGGAACTCCAACTTCACCCACATACCACATTTTGGTCACCAAACTTGTTGGTTTTGGTCATTTTTTTCAAAGCGTAGGTCATTTTGGCAAAATTGCCAATTTTCGGTTTTGGTGCTCCAAAGTTGCACTGTTCCATTGGTCGATCTACTGTTGGAATTTGATAAAACTTCCTTCATAGAAAATGTTCCTTATTGTCTTAAGTGTATTCTCATTTTTGGATCACCTCAATCAGAGTTTTGTAGCTCAAGTTATGGCCAAAATAAGTTTCTTCGCTCACGCAATCGCTCATACTGGTATCTTGGGTTCTGGCAGATTTTGATCCAACTTTGGTCAGTAATTTGGTCAAGTTAAGTTCATAATTTGGTCTAACTTTCTTCATATGAAATGTTCTACTATGTCTTAGGTTTCCATCGGTTCAAGAATCGCCTAAATCCGAGTTTCCTAGAGAGAGTTATAGCCATCTAAACATTACTACTCACATGAAAATCTGCAAAGTTGCAGGTTTGGTAACTCAACTTTGCTCAATAATTTGACTAGGTTAATGGCATAATTTGGGATGGTGTTCTTCATGAAAGTTTTAGGTCTATATCTTATCTAATTTGTGGTAAAATTTCAGGTCAATTTGACCTTCCTAGCTCGCGTTATGACCAAATGAACAGTTATTGTTCATTTGGTCAGTTTGGTGTAGTGGCAGCCTGCTCTCATTTCACTTTGGTCAATTGGTTCACCAAGTTTTAGTCAGTTTTTGGCCATGGTTCCTTAATGAAAATTGTGTTATTTTATGTCTATTTTCATCTCCAATTGGTGGCATATCAATTGGGCTTGTAAAATTCCCGTTTTGGTCCTTCAAAGTAGGTTTGGTTATGCTGCCAGCAGCATGACCATTTGACCTACGAATTTGACTCTCATGCTAATAATTCCCACACATTTCCTTTGGTCATTATTGACCATTTTTCAGTCCACAATAGGTCAAAGTCATCATTTATGCATTTCTCCAAAATTTGCCTCAAAACCCTAGGTCCAAAACCCCAACTCACTTAATTTGTTACATTTTACTAATTCTAAACATCTCAATCTTACTACTTCATTCAAACAAACTTGCCTAGCATATTGAATTCAATTAAAACTCAAACATATGCATAGTAACCCTAGTTGGTCAAATTTTCAGTTTGGTCCTTCACAAATGTTTTCTTTTCATTTTAACTATGTTTCTAGGTTAATTAAGCTATAAACATAACTAAATCAACTAACAATTCAAGTTTAGTTTACTAACCTTGTGTGCAGAATTTCTTGTCCCTTTTCTTCAAATTTTTCTTCTTTCTTTTCCTTGAATCTTCTTTCCTAGTTGCCCAAACAAAGTCTAGTTATGGTAGGACAATTTCCTATTGTTGGATTTTGGGTTCTTCAAGCTCAAAAATGAGCTTTCATGGTGGTTTTGGTGTGGGAGAGAGAGAGTGATGTTTTTTTGAAGAAGACTTGTGTTTTATTTTATTTTTTTCTTTTCTTTTCTTTTATCTTTATCTTATGGAAGACCACAAAAAAATAAAATTAATTAATTTATTAATTAACACTTATGGCATCATGCATGATATCATGCATGATGTCATCACCTTTTCACTTTTTCATTTTCCTCTCTTTTTTTTTCTATTTTTCTATTAGTTCTTTAATTTAATTCTCGATTCCGAAATTTTCTTTTCTCCGATTTTATTGGACAGTTAGGTTAGGAGTCAGCTCTCGGGGTCAATTGACCAAATTGCCCCTCGCCAGTTCATCCCGGTTTGCAAATAATTCCATATTTCTTTCGGTTCCCTGACCTAATTATTTGACTGACTTAACAGTTCTTTTTCATGATTTTCTCTTTTCCACTGTGTTCATAAGGGTCCTGAGGACCGCAGCGTCACTTTTTACGGTTTGAAATTTGAGTTTAAAATGACTTCGCAGTCGTTCCCGAGGAGGTCACCCATTGCTGTGGCTCTCGGCTCGTTTAACTTCTTATGTTCTGTTTTTCTTATTTATACTTAACTAATTGAACATTACTAATTATTTGTGTTTATGGTTTCTCTAGTTATCTTAAGTATGGTTCTAATCCCCTTAATTGTTCGGACCGACACCGGTCACCGGAACAGTGAAATATACCAGGCTATACAAATAGGAGTGTTACAGGAGGGCAGGTCGGTAAAAAGCCCACAATGTGGTTTCGCCTGAAAGAACCAGTATTCATCGTCCTTTCGACGAGTTAGCCTGTGTAGCTCGGTGAACACCTTCGCTGTAGGACTGAGTCCCTTAGCTCGGCAGAGACCTTTGAAGGCTACCAGGATCCACCATGAGTTCAAGTGAACTTGAGCTATGCAGACTTGGTGGAATTTCAAAACTTCCTTGAAGAAGTCGTCAAGAGGAAACCGCAGCCCGGCTTTTAATTACTCTTCATATACCATGATCATATCATTTTCTTTGAAGAAGTGATCAGCTCGGAGATCGCCATGGCATCTGATAAGTTCGTATGAATCGGGCCGAAGGTTATATTCTTGGCTAAACGTTTGCAGATCGGTTTCTTGAAGGATTGACAGCAGCTCATCCACGGAAAGGTTTTCTCTCCCTGAGGGATGCGTCCGTCTTGAGGGTCCCGCTTGACCACGAGCTGGAACGGAGGATGTAGGAGGATCAGATCGCCCGCTTGGTCTGACCACCTCAACTTTATCAGACGACCATGAAACATGAACGGAAGGGGGGCTCGTCGCTCTTTGACCCTCAGCACCGCTCATTTTCAAAGAAAAGAGAGAAATTTAACTAAAGAAAAGATCAAAACCCTTACCAGAGTGTGATCGGTGTCGGAACAACTTGAAGAAACGAGAGAATTTTGGAATCGCTCGCGAGGTGCTGAAAATGACATAAGGGAGCAACTGGCTGTCCCTTCCCCTATTTATACCCCTCTGAGCATTCAATGCTCACGATATCCCAAGCGACGCATCGGTCAGCGAAATTTGCCAGCTTTTCTGACAAGTCGCAAGAACATTCCAGAAACTCATTAAATAAATAAGGGGAGATCGGCTAGTTAAAGATCAGTGAATTAAAGTAGATGTTCAGAATTATAGATCGGTTAAGGGATATTCAGTTAGGAATTGGATCGGATATGCACATTAGAGATTGGAAAGTAATTAATGCAATAATAATAAAATGATAATTGTCAAAATAAGATCTCATTTCCAAAAGGTCGGATTACATCATTTGGGCGATCTTTAGAGATCGAATTACATTAAAGGTTGGATTACATCATTTCGGCGATCTCTAGAGATCGAATTACATTAAAGGTCAGATCACATCATTTGGGCGATCTCTAGAGATCGAATTACATTAAAGGCCAGATTACATCATTTAGGCGATCTCTAGAGATCTGTGGTACATTCTACCTAGTAAAAACCTATGTCAAAGCCTAATCTCGTGGCTGAATCAAAAGATGTGTTTGATCAGGAAACCAGCCATTGACATCGGATAGATGTACAGCTCAAATGGGGTGACTATGACTCTCATTAAGATAAGGGAGGTCATTGTCAATGTTATCGCTCGGAACCGAGCCGCGGTCGGGACACCCGATGTGGTGAGGAGCCAAATGAACTTTGAAGGGCAGTCACCAATGATAAGAGGGAAATTAGCAGTCTTCTCGCTCGAAATCGGTTCGCCGATTAGATCGGTCGCCAAACTCGAGATCAACGCGATCGACATTCTCGATCTGGATCGGTGAATTAGTCCAGTTCTCTCATTGTCATCAAAGGCGGTTATTGTGATTTTTTTGATCACTAGGATCGTAAATCTTCAGTCGAAAAGCAGAGAAAATAGCCGAAAAAAGATCAAAAGCAGTCGTCGTGGTCATAATGTTACCGGAAAATTAGAACAGCAGGAGAGAGGGATGGAAATAGGAAGAAATGGAATGCGGGAGAAATTTCTGATGAAGGCATATATATAGGAAGGGTTTGAGCATTTATTACTAGCGGAAATCGAAACGGGTGCCTTGGTAATCGAAGTAATAAATGCTTTGACCGGATCAGCCCGGACGGAGGAGAAGGAACTGAAATGAGAGATCAGGAGAGGGGCACGACATGAGAGATCGGAAAAAGGCCATAACGGAAAGATCGGAAGGGATGAGAGATCGGAAAGCAAGAAGAGGATGAGACAACTTTCAATAACTGCCGTCATAATTAGAGCCGAGGTAGTTAAAGCATTGCAGACAAGATCAAATCTCCACCACACGCCTCATCTGCAGAATCGCCTGCACTACTGACAGGTGCCAGGACATGTCATAACAGTCCTGTACATCTCAATCTCCACCATTGATCTAACTTGTAAGGACGAGTCCGGAGCCCTTGGATCAAAGAGAAGGTGACAAGACCGGCGCCTTTTATTCCCAGCCCTCGATTTCCCTTGACAAGAAAGTTTTGGAACCGTTGGATTAGAAAGGAGAAAAGACAAATATTCTGAAAAGGATCTCAGCCGTTCATCTTGATTCTCCTTAATTCCCAAGCATCAGATCATGTCCTTTAAAATCCTAACCTTCCATCTCCCTCAAAGAAAATCCTGACCCTTCATTGGGAGCACCCGTTCCCTATAAATACCTGTATGAAAACTGTTGAAGGGGGACGAAAAAAAAAGGGGTGGTGATTATAGTGGAAAGGCTCTGAAAATTGATTCAGTTTTGCTACTCTGCTATTTTTTTTTTAAGCTAGAAAGAAACTTCAGAAACCAGTTTTCTAAAGTATTTTTTTTCTTTGAAAGAGTGTTGGACACTAGAACTCTTGATTTTCAGTTTGTTCATTGCTCTGTGATACCCTTTCTTAGTTCCAGTTCTATTTTCATCACTTTTATATCCACTTTTATTTTCCGAGCTCAATCTCATTCATTGTCATTCCGGTTCGATTACATTCTAACTTGGTATTTTTCATTTCAAGGCAAGCATTAGTCCCCAGACTATTAGCACGCAACTCTGCAACATTCGTGACTCCATAGTTAGTTCAATAGGTTCAACTTCCTACAGGTGAGTGTCTGATCTGTTGCCCTATTCAGTGTTTGTCTTTATTTTCTTTTTTTTATATATTCGTAATTTTCGTTAAAGTTCGTCTTATGTTAGAAGGTCCCACGTAGGTGGTTATTCTCTTGAGTTTTTTTTTTTTTTGATACATCAGTTCATGTTATTTATTTGTTCTTGGTCTTTATTTATCTCTTAATGTAGGTGTTCTGGTTATGGGTAGCATATAGGTAGTTTGATAAGATGTTGGTAACTGTATCTTAACACAAAAGTTTCTTTAAATAAAAGTTCGGATAATAAATCAGAGAAAATTATAAAGACGAGCCACTAGACTAGCTCAAGAAGGTGACTGGGTAAGGTGGGGAGTCGGAGTAAAATCGAATTTCAGACTAGCAAATGAAATAGAGCAAATATGGCTTGCCAAAAGGTACTGGTAAGGCGGCCACATAGGAGATCGGTAAAAATTAAGTCTGGCTTCCCCTATCTAGTCATAAGGTACCGATAAGTTAAAAGAAGCTTAATCCGGGTTCCCAGTGTCTTCGGATGCCAGAACCCTTAGCCTAAGGTCCTTGCGCGACACGAACATAATTAAAGTTCAAGAGGTCGGGGGAGAGTTCTTACCTAATCCTCATCCAAACCAAATAGGAGATCGGAGGAGAGTTCTTATCCGATTCTCAATTAAAAGTTTTAATAAATATTAAAGAGATCGGATGAGAGTTCTTATCCGATTCTCAATTAAAAGTTTTAATAAATATTTAAAAAAGATCGGAGGAGAGTTCTTATTCGATCTTTAATCAAAATTTTTAATAATCATTTAAAGAGATCGGAGAAGAGTTCTGATCCGATTCTCAATTAAAAGTTTTAATAAATATTTAAAAAAGATCGGAGGAGAGTTCTTATCCGATCTTCAATCAACACTTTCAATAATCATTTAAAGAGATCGAAGGAGACTTCTTATCCGATTCTCAACCAAAATTTTAATAAATATATGGAGGTCGGAGGAGAGTTCTTATCCGAGATCCATCATTCAAACTTTAAATAGAGTATCCCCAGAGATCGGAAAAGCTTTTACCCAGATTTTCTCAAATTCAAACTAAGACAGCACAATACGCAAAGTAACCCCCTAAATAAAACTGATACGCAACACCAACTCACTAAGGGTCGTCTCATTTATTCATGTACCTGGGTAACCCGAATTAGTGAAAAATCAAATATTCCCTTTTATCAAAGGGATTAACATCTTCATCCTAACCCCCCCCCCCCTAACTATCGATTTTAATAAAGAGCGTAAGGTTAAATCTGCTCACCCTCATTGAGGGATGAGGTGGGGTGCCTAACACCTTCCCCACCCGTTTACGGACCCCGAACCTAGAATCTCTGTTTTTGAAGTGGTTTCATTTTAATTTATTTTCACAAATGGTTTTCTTTAATTTCCTTCAAAATTAAAGTGGCGACTCCTCACTCTTTTCCACTTCGGTGAGTGTTCATCCAGGCGACCGCAAAATACCTTGCGACAACGTGGGTTTTCACATAAAAAAAAAACATTTCATTTAGGATGGACTTATCACTAGTAACTTTCTAAAAATTCCTTTAAAACATGTCTTGTGTCATGCACTATGGGGCAACTTACAGATCTCCCCTGAAGGGCATCATAAAGATCTCCTCATGGGATTTACTTATGGATCTATAACATATGTAACGTTACATAGTCATAAATATAGGGGGAGTCAGTGAGTGTACAACAAACATCCATTAATGCACCAATAGTAAAATATGTAATTATGCACATGTTCGTAATCTAGATTAATACATCCTAGATAAATACGACATGATACATGACGATAATCATTAATTACCTGTAAATAGTTTCATTTTATTAAGGTTAGAGTTACTCATTTCTTGAAGCCTATCAAGCATCTTACTCGAACAGTAGCTATTCATGGATCCTTAACCTTTCGAGTCCTTCAAGCTCGATCCTATAAAATCAGACCCTAGAGTGTTATACAAGGTTCTAAAACTTTGTACATATCATAAACATCTCATTCTAGGCCCTTAAGAACTATGAAACCATGTTTTGAAATCTTAAAAAAGTAGGAAAAAAAGGTCAGGCAGAACATATTTTGGCAGTTGAAGCGTAACACCCTCACTTTAGGTACTCTGTACATTCTACTGTTCCAATGACTAACGTCTATTCGAACAGCCAAGATGTTTAGAACTATACTTAAACTAGAGTGAGGAGACATCAATTGATTGAATAAAGACCAAGTAAAAATTAAGGAAAAATAAAAGAAGCGAAATGCTAATAGGTTAAAGGAGCCCAGGTTCCCGCGATGGGTGACCTTAGTGGGAAGCAACTGTGAATACAGTTGCCAATTCCAGACTCATGGGAAAACCTTGTAAGATAAATATTGAAACTTAATTAGGGAATTTATAAGGTTTAAATGATAATAAAAATGCCAAGAAAATGTAAGAAAATTTAAGTCAATCGGAAAAGACAGTTATAACTCGATGAACACAACGAAGGGCATTTTGGTCATTTCACCTTCAGTGTTGAATCTTGACCTAAATTTCAATAAAAAAGAGTGAGAATAAAACATTAAAAATGAATTAAAATCATGAATTTATGTAATGGAAATCAGTAGAGAAAATAAGAGAAAGAAAAAGAAAGAAAAGAAAATTTAAATGTATTTATGATGTAAGCATGACACAAGAATGATGTAATTAAAATTTATATCCAATAGAAATTAGACAACCCCATATAAATAGAGACAAATTAATTTAATTAGCCAAAATGCTCATCATCTTCTTCTTGAATTCACCATGGTCGAACCACCTTGTTAGAGTGCTCCACCATTTTTCAAGCTTTCAAGCTTGAATTTCTCCCCATTCTCACACCAAAACCTATATTTGTCTTCACAAAAACTTGACCCTACACCTTGAGAAAGCCTTAGGTAGCCAAGAATTGAAGAAAAATTGAAGTTTTACAAGATCAAACTTGGCTCAACATAAGGTTAGTGCACGATATAAGCTTTCTTCTTTCTTTAAGTGTTGTTAGCATGTTAAACTAAGTTAAAATTTAATGAAATTAAAAAGAATAACATGAGTAAATCGAACCCTAAATTTTGGTAGCCATGGAAGTGATGGGAGTTTGATGAATTAATGAACATAATTATACTTACTAGTGTTGATTAACAAGTAGATATGAGTAGCATGTTTATTTACATGTGTTATGCATGAGTTGAGAAATTGAAGTTAGGGTTTTGACCCAAAGTTTGGGGGTTTTGTGAATTGATGCCAAATTGACATTTTTGAGACTATTTATTGACTATTTGAAGTACCATGAATGTGATTTAAGTTTGGTAGTTGGGTGGAATTAAAGATTGGGAGTGTTGAATTTCTATGTAGGATTCTGGACCTGAGTCTAGTGTGGTTTTGTGGAGATAAGTAGAGTCACATTACTCCAATTGGTGTGAGCCAATTGGAGATGAAACTTAGGACATAAGGCTACATTTTTCATGAGGAAACCCTACCCAAAAAATGAACTTAACATGACCTAAAATTGGCTTGAATTCGGGTAACCATTTGCTGGACCTAGAAAAATGACCATATGAACAGTAAATGTTCAAATGGCCATAACTCACTCGAGGAAGGTTAGAATGACCTGATTCTTCAACCATTGGAAATGTTAGACATAGGAGTACATTTTTCATGGGGAACCCATAACCCAATTCTGCCTCTAACCTAATCAATTTGCTATAAATATTAGGTTAACAATTCTGACCAAAACCAAAACTGACCTGAAATTCTGCACTTGGACCATCTGACCAGTTTTGGCAAAAATGCCTTAACTTGGACAAAAAATAGCAAATGTAGTGAAACCAAAGCCCAGATTTTTATAAGACATAGAGCTACCATTTTGGTGTTTTGACAAAACCCAGAACCTAATGGAACCTAGCCAAATTGTTAGAATAAGTCAGTATCCCAAACCCTGAAATTGAACTAAATAACCACTTGACCTTAGAACAGTATTTAAATCATATCTCCTACTAGAAAACTCCAATTATGATGAGCCAAACTGTTCTGGAAACCTAAGAAATAGAACTCCAACTTTTATTTAGAAACTTTCCTCAAATTTGAGTGTAAGAACCCTAAAATGGAAATCAAAGACACTAACCTGAACCTGAAATCCTAAAGGCACAGGGTTCAGGAGTCCAGGTCAGTTAATTGGCTATAACTCACCCTACATAACCTGAAAAAATTATAATTCTTGAACCTGAGTGACCCTAAGACATAGGAGAACAACTCATATGAAGGTCATTAGGCATAAATATGACTGTAACATGTCCAAATGGTTGGATAAATTTTGACTTTAGAATCTACCTGGTTCTGGAACCATAAAAGGCCAATGAACTAGTTTTGGTAATTTAATCATAACTTGAGCTCTAAAACTCTAAATGACATGATTCCAAAAAGAAAAACAAAGATAAGACATAGAGGAACAACTTCCATGAAGGAATTGTGGCCAAACAGTGGCTACATCTTGACCAATTTGCTAGGTGAAGTTAAGACACCAAATCTGAACCTTGAGAAAGGTTCATAAAATGACTTGTCATATGATATGGAATTAAACAAAATGATTTGCTAAACATAAAAGTGACATAAATATGTATTTGGAACTTATGTTTGCCATTACAAGTAACATGAAATGCTATGAAACACAACTAGTACATAACATGAAATAATGAAATAATAAGTACTTAATAATACTATTTTGCCCAAAGTATACCTAGACTTATGTATTATAGCATGGATCGATTGGTATAATAATTAGGGACTACAGATTACAGTACTACCTATATGAATAATCATTGATAGACAATATATGTCTGATATGGTTGTTCTACAGGCTTTATGCCTGCCCGTTGGCCATTGTGCCTATTATGATTTCTAGCTTTATGCTTGCCTGCTGGCCTTGTGCCTAACATGATCAATGTATACATGATAGACATATGGATGTCTAACTAATATACTCCCGTGTATCCAGTCTGTATAGTCTGTTATAGGTTACTTGGGCACTGGTATGAATTTAATAAGACTGAATATGAAATAAATAAATAGAGAAGATCCTGATAAACTTATTTGCTCCCAAAGTTTAGTAAACATGTAAATGACTCAAAATTCATGAAATCTATATTTCTTTATGAAACTTTACAGGGAATAATTATCTTTAATTATTTAGTTATTTTTAATTTAATTTATGAACTACTAAGCGTTATACTTAGTACGCTGGTTTTTCCATCGCGTAGGTACTGGTGAGCAGGATTAGTTCAGACAGTGAATTGGAGCAGACTTTGCAGTAGTGTGACGTGTCACCGTAGCAGTCTATTTTTGGTAGAGCCCATATGTATTTAGCTTTTGTATTTTGATCATTGTACATAAATGGGACATTTAATTAAATTTTGAGACTATATAATAGTTTGTAAATATTGTACATGATTTTACATGAATGAAATGAAATGTATTTACTTGAAATAAATATGAGAAATGTGTATGGGCAAATGATGATATGATATGATGCATGGAAAATAAAAATGGTATAACATTGAAATTATAGTATGATATGAGATTTAACAGGTGAATAGTAAAACCTGCCATACGTTAACAAAACAGAGGAAACTCTGTCCGGGTCTCCATAAAAATAAAATGCAATAAAAAAAATCTTTCACACATGGACAAATACGAATAAATGGAATGTAAATTAATATGATATAAAACAAGACAAGATAGGGTGCTCCGGCATCGAATATGACACGCCTTGCTCGGCTATACTGTAGACGGGTAAGGGACATCGCATGAAGTCCTAAATTTTGACTGTCGAAGTCTCAGGCTTCGAAAGTCTTTTTTTGTCTAGAGCTGACTTTGGCTACCGAACCTAGAAATTTTCCAAATTTTCTAAGAAATTACATGTTTTGGCTGCCGAACCTTTGGTTTTTGGTAGCTGAACCTAAGAATTTTCAGAATTTTCAAGTAAAAAACCTACAGATTCTTTCCCCCAAATACCTAAAAACTCATCCTAAAGTTTCGAAACACAATCTAATCACAAATACACATTTTTAGGGTCTAAAACAATTTAAAACCATGCTTAATACCCACATTAAATCACAAAATCCTAAACCTAATATGCATAAATTTCTGCAAAACTCAACTTATAATAACTTTTCATAAAATTGAAGTTATAGAAACCTAATCCCTCATCAACTATCTTGAATCTACCCATTAGATAAGAAGAAAAGAATGTTACCCCTTTTCTTAGAGCTTGGAGCCGAGAGAACCAAAACTTCAAAGCATAAATCTACTCTTCTCAACTTCTAGATGGAAGAATCCACCTTCAGATCTTTAAAAACTCAAGGAAATCTCTTCAAAAAGCTCCTTGTATGCTTCAAAGTTGAAAGAGAGAGGTAAGAAGAAAACCTAAGTGTTTTGGCAAGAAAATAAGCTTTGGACCCTTTTTATACCTTTTCTGTCGAGGGACTTTCGGCTACTGCTAGAGTCTATTATGTCAAAAGAGAATTTGAACAGGAAAGGGGGCTTTGGCTGCCAAAAGTCTATACTTCAGCTGCCGAAACTCTTTTTGCCATAAACACTTACTTAAAAACTTTTAGGAAATAGAGCTTTTAAAATATTTTTTATTCTTAAATACATTTTTAACACATCATACATACATAAACACATTTTCACATCTCATCCCACTCCCTTGTCAATGAAGTTTTAATTTTTACCAAGATATTTGATAAGTGCATAATTTATTAATTTTATTCCCATCACATTTAGTATTTCTAGTGTATTTTTATGCCTAATTCAATTGATTAAAGTATAATTATCAATTAGGTATATTTTTAAAGAGTCGTTGGAATAATTGTGTTAAATAGAGAAATTTTCAGCATTTGCATTAATTTGACATTTGCTGTATTTTTTAGGTGTTTCTAAAGTTGTGGGTCTTCAAATCCAATGTTGTTTAATTCATTGAAAAGCTAAGATAGAGCACTACAAACATCTAAGAGGGACCAAGGCCCAGTTCAGCCTCGAAGACAATCAAAATTAGCCCTAAAGCCAGAACAGATTTTTAGTATGGACCCGTGAGACTATGTTTGGTGTTTAATTCATATCTAGAGCTCTAGATGTCCAATCAAAGCAAACTTAGGCCCATTTGAACCTCAGAGGCTGCCTCTACAATTGTTGTGAAGGGCTAGAAGTGAGATAAAGCCGTTTTAATTGTCAAAAACAACAGCAAAGTCATCATTTTGGGCTAGATCGCCTGACAAAACCTGTTTCGGTTTTTGGTCTATAATTTGGGCTGTAGACCTCTGATTTGGGCAAATGAGTACCCATTGGAAAGCTAAGAAGTACGGTTACAACTTTTCTGAAGAAGCCAGAGATAGAATTGCAAGGGAAGTGGCTGAAAATTGGCCATAATTGCAAAGCAAAGAATCTGTCTTTTTGAATTTCAAAAATTTTCCAAGTTTGGTTCTTATCTTTGGGATTAGGTTTTTGATTTAAAGCTCATCTTTGGCAGAAGCAGAGACACATTCATTCAGACCTTCGACACCTTCATTACACCTTTATTCTCCATTCACATCCATAGTTTTAGATTTCTCCATTTTATTTTTCTTTTGTAAGCCATAAACATGAGCGGCTAAGTTTCTAAATTCAGTTCAATGGATTCTAGTTCTCATGCATGATTTGTGAGACCAGGTTCTTAATTTAAATTATGCCTTTTGAGTATCTATTGTTTCCTAATTTCATTGTTTTTGATCTATTGAATGATTTGCTAAAAATGCCTATTAGTTAATTGTTTGATGTGATCAATTGCTAGTTCATCTTCATAATCCGTAATTATCGTGTAAGATTAAATGTAAGTAGTAATTAGGTTTTATTGATTATGATCCAAGTTTTCGATAATAACCTAAGAAAATAATAAGGTGAATTAAATGATTTATGCTTTATAAATCGTTGTTTAGCTTAACTACTTCCTGTTCTTAAAGTAGTTATTAATTTGATGAGGATTGCTTAATACCAATTCAGTTAATAATTAGAGTCAACAAGTGTGCTGGGCTCAAATTGATGAGTATGGGGAAGTTAGGGGTTTAACCTCACTGTTTGGTAAATCTACGTTAAGTATTCAATAAGAGATAATTATATTTCTTTTGTCTATGATCGAGTCATGCATTGGAATGCGAATTACCTTGGATTGAAATTTGTTTAAATTAAGAGTTTCATATCTAAATTTAGTTATTTAATTTTTGAATTTAATTTCTTCTGATTTAGTGTTACAACCTCCCTGGCCCCCCCCTCCCCCCACCTTTGTTTTTTTTTTTTTCTGTTATATACGTGCACAAAATTTAGTAACTCAGTCTCTAAGGTTCGACCTGGATTACCACTTATTGCATACATTCAGAAAATATTTCATTACTAATAAATTCAGCTAATTTTTGGTGAAATTGGAAACCATCAATATTACATCAATAACAGATATTCTGACATTCGAAAGTGGTGGGTATTAAAACTCCTAAAATATTAAATAACAATATGTATATGTATAACTGATGTATGATTAGAGAAATATATAAACAATGTTGAGATTATAAATAGTATTTAATATCAAACTCATAAAGTTGATGACCGCACTATAGTTGGTCCAGCTAGGAGGAAGAAGACGGTAAACTTCAGTTACTTATACAGATATTAACATTGTTTAACAATTGCACCTAGATAGTTTTGTTAATTTGAGGGAATATTAATATAGTTAAGGTGACAATTTTATTAATTTCTAATGGTGTGGTTAATAGCAAAGTACAATTGCACTCTCATCAATAGAGTGTAATTATTAAAAAGAAAAAGTTCATAGTGCAATTATAAAAATGAGTGAATCTATTAGCCTGAATTTAGTCGTTGACCTTCTTTTACTATGTATTTCTTGGATTTTTTTTAATAAGTTTACATTATTAAAAAAAAAGGAAATCAAATACCTAAAATTGAAAAAGCAAATCAATTAAGTAAAATTGAAAATTTAAAAAAATATTATTTTTATAATATTTTAAAATGATATAGTTTAAATTAATTTTTTTATTCATAAACGTATTCAAAATAGATAAATTATTGTTATAGATATTATAAATTTTAAGCTTAAAAAATAAAAAAAAACTACTCTTTTCTTTCACAAATAATTGTCGTTTAAGGTTTTGATACATATTAAGGAAAGCATTTAATATTTTAAATTTATAAGAATATTTGATTAAAATACCCTTTTAAAAAAAGATAAAACTCATTTATTAATCTATTAATTATTTGTAAAAGTTATTTATTGAAGTAAGGGCAGAGTTGAAACAAAAGTTAAATTGTTATCTTATTTTTCTAAAATGTTACTTATTTATGAATAAAATTATAGAAATTAAAGAAAATTTAGCTGACTCAATGGATTAATGAATAAATAGAATAAAAATATATAAATTAATAATATATTTTCAAAATGAAATATTAAATAGTTAATTTATATACTTCCTTGTGGAATGCCAAAAGAGCCCTTCGCTGGTGGGTCCATGTCCAGCACACATAACGTAATTGGTGGTGGTGAAGAGCATGGCCCTGGCGCGTGCACTCTCTTATCTCTCATTGTCCAAACTCCAAACTGAAACCCTCCCCTCCCATCTAATCCCACTCACACCCTCACCACTTTCCACCTCCATCCCTAGCTAAAAAGCTCTCCTCTCTCTGTCTCTCTCCATCGAGGAATAAGCACCATGGCAAAGCCGCCGTCATTATTCCTCATTCTCATAATCATTCCCCTCTCTTCTCTCACATTCCTCTCCGAATCCAGACTCTTCTACGACTACTACGATAAATCCTGTCCAAGATTCACTCAAATCATCCAAGAAACCATTACCAACAAGCAAATCACCAGCCCCACCACAGCCGCCGGCACTCTCCGCCTCTTCTTTCATGATTGTCTCCTCAACGGCTGCGACGCTTCCATCCTTATCTCTTCTACTCCCTTCAACTCTGCCGAGCGTGATGCCGACATCAACCTCTCCCTCCCCGGCGACGCCTTCGACCTCGTCACTCGTGCTAAGACTGCCCTCGAGCTTTCGTGCCCCAACACCGTCTCCTGCGCTGATATCCTTGCTGTCGCCACTCGTGATCTCGTCACCATGGTTGGTGGTCCTTACTACAATGTGCTCCTCGGCCGCAAAGATTATCGCATCTCTAAGTCTTCCTATGTAGAAGGGAATCTGCCAAGACCTACCATGCCCATGTCGAACATTATTAACATCTTTGCTTCTAAAGGTTTCAATATCCAAGAAATGGTGGCGTTGAGTGGCGCACACACTATAGGCTTCTCTCACTGCAAGGAGTTCACCAATTACATATACAATGATACCCATTACAATCCAAGATTTGCTCAGGGGCTGCAGAAGGCCTGTGCAGACTATCCCAAGAATCCAACTTTGTCAGTCTTCAATGATATAATGACCCCAAACAAGTTTGACAACTTGTATTTCCAGAATTTGCCTAAAGGGTTGGGGCTATTAGAGTCAGATCATGGGTTGTATAACGATCCAAGGGCCAGGCCCTATGTAGAGATGTACGCCAAGGATCAGAACAAGTTCTTTCAAGATTTTGCAAGAGCAATGCAGAAGCTTAGTGTTTATGGCGTCAAGACGGGAAGGAGAGGTGAGATTAGGCGCAGGTGTGATGCTATTAATTGAAATTTTGAAATTTCTTTTTTTTTTTTTTTTATTGTTTGTGATCGAGAAAAGATAAGATATAATGGGCGATTGTGATGGGAGATACTGGGGTGTTTTCTGTATTAATTCTTTGGGTTGTGATTTGTGAGGATCAGAAGATGACATGAATGTATACAATCTTTGTGTGGACCAATCATGATATGAAGCTTAAATTATATATATTTGTTTACTTGTGCTTTCTTTTCAGAAGATCTAGTTTTGTTGCTTATGTGAATATAACTAGTCTATAATTATTTATTTACTGGTTCTGATTATGTTGCTTAAGTACCTGATGTGGCTCCTTTTAATTCCAGTTTAATTGAAATGACTTGTGTTCATGTTAACTAACTTTAATCAGTTTAATTGAACTGTTACAATTTACAGTTCATATTGTCAGTATCATAAAAATATATCATCTTTGATGCTTGCAACGATTTGTCTAAGGACGTACTTGAATTTTTTTTTTTTTTACCTTTGGTTTTCTTGATGAACTTTGAAAGAAAATGGTAAAAGTCAATATATTTCAGGCCATTTAAACCATCGGCTCAACATTCCACTTTGTTGGAACGCATTGAATATCAAATATCTGAAACAGACTATCAAACTGCAATGATTTTAACCCAAAAGGTCATAAGCTAGGCACTGCAAGGACTCCATTACTCTCAAACGTAGGACTGGCTGATGCTGACGACTGTAGTTGCTCTTGGGTGTCTTGGTTTGGTGGTCTGTCTCATTTTTCATGTCCTGCAAATCTTATACTTCGCTGGCAGAAAACATATTCAAGGAGATATCAGCAGAGCAAAAAACAAAACTGTAAAAGCTATATCTTATATCACTAATAAAAGGGGAGAGGATGAACAAGAGAGAGAGAGAGAGAGAGAGCAGCATATGCAGTTTTATTATGTTCTTTCTGAAGATAAGCATTTATGTATCCATCGAATGATGTGCCATTAGTTAAGAATTTTCTGTTGCAAATGATGTACCATTCACGATGCTTTGCTTTGCTTTCTTTTCATTTATCTTTCCAGCCATTTTCCTAACTAGAAGTATTTGAATTTTGGAAATTCTTTCTACTTGATTCTAACAAGTAATCTGCTCATGCCACAGTATAATCTTGCCATAGCCTAGCTGGTCTACTTTTACCTTTTAAAAGTTGTGGGAAGTTGTTGACTTGTGCGTTCATGGTTTCAGTCTCTGTTTTTCATTTTCCTGTGGGCTTTTCCTTGTGAGTTGATGGTTTTGGTTCAGTTGAGCAGAAAATAAAAAATGCATCGCTAGGGATAATTGTTACAGTTACTTTCAGTATTTACTGGACATTATAATTAGTCTCGCCTGAGCACCGATGCAGGGGACTGCATTTGCGTACATTGCTTTGATGGATATACCAGTTTAAGATTTGTCATTGGAAACAATATCTTTGAAAACGCCAGAATTGATGCTTACTTTGAGTATAATAATGAAGAAAGTGAAATACAAAGATACTTTTGGTGTTGGAGTTGATAACGATGGTAGATTATTCAAGTCTTTAGTTGAATTTCGTCTGTTCCTTAATGGCTTCTTGTAGCATATTTCTTTTACACGCTCTTCCAATTTTATCTTTGAAAAATACTCTCATCTATAGTATGAAATTTCCCATACTTGTGGGCTCTGCAGACAAATGATATATGCAACCTTATCTTTGCTTTGCAAAGAGTCAATTTCCTTAAATTACAAATGGAGTAATTTTACCATTATACCATAACCACCTTACATGGTGAAATACTATAAAGAACTTGCAAACATAAGAGCACCAACATTCAAATCTATTGTTGCCACCAAAATCCAAATTTGTTATATGGACATAAATCATTGATTTTATTTGATTTGTATATGGAGACATTGGTGACTAACAACTCTATTGTTAGGCCAATAAGAAATAACAACATCTATGATTATGAGTTTCATTAACCATCTAAGTCACCATTTTAATTGTTAAGATCTATGCAGAAAAGAAATCATAATGGCTTCTTTTAAAATGAATCATTAAGAAAAGAATTCAATTGAATTCTCACACAATCATATTTGATTTCTATTTCTTATAAAATAATTTTTTTAAGTTAAAAAAATTAAATTCTCTCATATCAAACCTGAGAATTGACTAAAAATAAATCAATTGAATTGAATTCTTGTAAGATTTTAGTTTCCAAATAAGGGGAATAACTTTGACCTTTGAGATGATGATATGGGCTGCAATGAACTTAGCATGCTAATATTGTAGAGAATATGTAAGTTGTTGAAGGTGGGAAAGTTGTTAGGAGGTTAGAGTTGTTGGCTAAGCTGGAAAACAGTTATAGAGATTTGTTAGGATAACAAAATGATGAGGTAGAACAAACAGTAGCTATTGCAATACATGAGTTTGTAGATTCCTTCATTTGCGTTTTCTCTTATGTACATTATCTAATGGAATCAGAGCATTTTTTACCTGTGTAGATAGAGTCTTTTCATCAAACACATAATAGGCTAATTTTGATTAGATTAGAAGAGACAATTACCTCTAATATATAGTTTTACTGATTACTAATATGGCTATTGGTAGTTCTAGTGAAGTAGGAACTGGGGTGAATCAATCAATTGAAGAAGTATTTTGCATCCAAAACTCAGCTAATCCGTGTATGTCTTTGGTGAGTGTGCCATTGAATGGATTGAACTATCTTACCTAGAGGGGCTCAATGATCATCAAGATATGTGCAAGGGACAAGTTGGGTGATGAAACCTGAAATTGTAGCTTCAATAATATAGGTCCTGTTCTTGTCGTCTCAGCCATAAGGGCCCTATAAATAAAGAGAAATCGATCAAAGGTTCACTAAGAGGTCCTTGGTGAGGACCCTCCTACGCTCAAGTTAGATGGGGCAGTATTATGATAGAAATACAGTAGAGATAGAAAGAGAGAAGAGAGAAGAGAGGTTGAGGAGAGAGAATGAGTGTGTGAGGAGAAGAGAAGAGGTAGAGTGGAGAGAGAAAGTGAAAAGAGAGAATGAAAAGAGGAGGAACCCCTACCCATTTTTTCTCTTAAATGGCCCTATTCATAGGGAAAGTTAATAATAGTATATTATAGGGAATATTCCCTAGTCGGTATTTTCTTAATTAAAAGGATATATATTATGTGTGATTATTTTATATTATATCATTAGGATTCATAACTAGGAAGGTCAAGAAGCCATTAAAAGATTTTTCTCTATTTGAGAAGTGGAAGTGTAACACCCTCCCCGTAGCAATTCCGCACAGTCTACTGTTCCGGTGACCGGTGTCGGTCCGGACAGCTAGAACTTCTGGAAAAAAATATTTAAACTAAAGCGAGAAACCATAAATAACTCAAATATTGACAAGAAAAATTTAGTAAAAATTTTAGAAATAAAATACAACTAAGTCAAACGAGCCGGTGCCCAAGCGATGGGTAACGGAGGAAAGTTGCGGTTCGCATAACGAGGAGCCCTAGACAGGGAAAAATTATAAAATAATTTTTGGACTCGAAGAAGGGTCATTGAGGTTCCTATGGCATTAGAATGCCAAGAAAATACCTAGAAAAATTTTTCAATCAGTGCGACCAATTTTGACCGTTCAGCCAAACGGAGGGCATTTTGGGCAGTGCGCCGTCGGAGGTGATTTTTGACCGACTTGTCCAGTTAAGTAACTAATTATTATGACATAAAATGTGAATAAATATTGTTGAAAATTGAATTGAAAATGATTAGAAAAGAAAAATCAATAAAATGCCAAATATGACATCATTATTATGCCATTTAAAAGCTCCACCAATCACATGCAAGCAATCCATTTAATTAACTAATAAAAAGAGACAAATGTGACCTAAGGAATTAAAAAATGCAGCTGCTCTTCTTCTTCTTCTTCTTCCTCAAAACGTTTTCTCTTCTCCATAGCCCTCCATAGAAATTTCTTTCATTACTCCCATTTCCCATGAATTTCCACTACTAAACCCTAAGTCCCTTCACTAAAAACTTGTCTCTATCTCTTGGGAAGTGTTTGGCAGCCTAGAAAGTGAAGGAAAGTTAAGTTTTAGCTTGGAGAAATCTGCCCTACAAGAGGCTAAAGTGAGGTTAGTGCCTACTTATATATATACTTCTTTGATTCCATGTTAGAAGCTTGAAATAAGTGAGAAATTGTAAATTAAATGAATAAAAGTTTAGTGTATGCATCCCTTAAATTTTGGCAGCCCTAGGAAGGAATGAGTTTGATTGTATTAATGGACTTAGAGTGAATTGGAGATTATGTGTAAAGTGTATACATATACATATACAAAGAATGGAAGAGTTAAATAAGGAATTTGTGAAAACTCATATGGGAATTAGGGTTTTGAGAAGTGAAACTTGGATTTAGCTTATGGAATTGTGAAAGAACATTATAAGGGTCAATTAGTGACCATTTTAGGTATGTTGACCATAATTAGAACTGAAAAATGGTATGGTAAAGTGAAGGTGAAATCTGCCCTAGGACAGCAGCATAGGGACTGAAAATTCAGTCCCTTTGCACTGCCATAACTTGGGCTGTGTTAGTCCAATTGGTGTTTGGCCAATTGGACATGAAACTAGGCTTATAATGGCACATTTTTGCTGAAGAAACCATGCCCAAAAGACCAAAGCAAGAGGACCAAAACTTGGCCCCAAATCCGGATACCCTGCACTGATTCTGCAGAATTGACCAAATGAACAGTAACTGTTCATTTGGCCATAACTCACTGTAGATTTGGTCAATTGACCTGAAATTTTTACAGAAACAAGTTAAGACATAGACAAACAACTTTCATGAAGAAACCTACCCCAAATTATGGCCAGAACCTAACCCAAATGGCAATGGCAGCCACTGTTCAAACCTGCAACTCTGCAGATTTTGATTTGAGCAGCCATGTTTGGATGACTATAACTCTCTCTAGAAAACTCGGATTTAGGCGATTCTTGAACCGATGGAAACCTAAGACATAGTAGAACATTTCATATGAAGAAAGTTAGACCAAATTATGAACTTAACTTGGTCAAATTACTGACCAAAGTTGGACCAAAATCTGCCAAAACCCAAAAGTGCAGCATGAACAGTGCACGTGAACAGTAAACTTATTTTGGCCATAACTTGAGCTACAAAACTCCAAATGGAGTGATTCAAAAAAGGAAATTCAACTAGACAGAATAAGGAACAACTTTCATGTTTACCATTTCCTCAAATTCCCACTGTAGAAATATCAAATGGAACAATAAAGATGAAGCACCAAATCTGAAAATTTTGCTCAATTAGCATTAAGCTTAAAAATGGTATTGGCAACCAATACCAACAAGTTTGAAATACAAAATGTGGTATGTTTGAGGTGTTAAAACCAATACACCTATTTTCTATCCAAAAGTCAACATTTTTGTTGACCAATGAGGTGAATAGTGACACCAAAACCAAAAATTGGCAATTTTGCCAAAATGACCTAAGCTTTGAGAAAGTGACCAAAACCAACAAGTTTTGAATACAAAATGTGGTATGTTGGGAGTATTAAAACCAATGTACCTATTGTTTATGCAAAAGTCAACATTTTAGTTGACTAATGAAATGAATAGTGACATGAAAACTTGAAATCCAAAAATTGTGAAACTTAAAAATGCAAAATGCCCTAGTAGGCCTAATGTGATTGGTTTGGATAGTTTGGCATGCCAATAGGGTATTGTTTTAGCAGTACTGCGAAAGGAAAGGCTTTTATGCCTGTATTCATGGCTTTATGCCCGTATCCATGGCTTTTATGCCCGTATTCATGGCTTTTATGCCGATTATGTGATATCATGGCTTTTTAGCCATCGATCGCATACGTGGTTGGCGTTCTGCGTCCCATGGTATGACGCCCGAGGCACGCGGTGTCGGTGCCAACGACCCGTTATCGATCCGATCGTCGATTATAGGTTACTTGGGCATGAAAAAGTATAATCAGAATCGAATCGATTGTTAAAGAAAATACGAAAATTAAATATCAGGAATGATTACGATAGAATACAAAGAAACTCAAGATCATGAAGAAAATAAATAAACAAAATGCATGAAGAAGTTAATATCATAAAACGTAATTAGCCCTCGACTAAACATTAAGTTGGTAATTGTTCAGATCTTATGAACACAATGGCTAAGAAATTATGATTTTTATTTGCATATTATTTCTTTCTATTTTATTATTTGCACCACTAAGCTTTATGCTTAGCGCGTCGCTTTTGCAACGCGTAGGTACTGAAGATTGGACAGAGGGCCCAGTAGACCACAGATCCGGTAAGACAGTTCACAGTTCTGCATAGTGTCTGTGTCACCTCACTGTCAGCAGTGCATTGGTAGGACGCTAGATGTCATTTTGGGTATTTTGTAATTGATTTTATTTTCTCATATGTATTTGAACTTATGTAATATATTTTGATATTCATGTAAATAATGAAAAGTGTGGTTGTAAATGAAAAAAAAGAGAATGTTTATATATGATATATGCATAGTATCATATGAGATGGATGAATGACTGAGAAATGAATGGTTGACAAATGTTGAGAACTGAAATTGAGAAATATTGATGAGATTTGGATATTGGAGTTTGGAAATGATTAAATGTGAATATAGGAAGTGTTTTTAACAGGTTCCGAAGAACTGTTTTCTCCATTTTTAGCCGGTACTCCGCCGGATTTTCTTTAAAATTTTCGGAACCTCAAATAAATAATAATTTCGATAAATGGCTTAAAAATAAATTATATTTCACAAGTTATATTCAAAAGGAAGAATAAAAATGAATTAAGATAAAATAGAGTGCTCGGCACACTGAGTGGCATAACTTGCTCGGCTACACTGTAGTCGGGTAAGGGGTGTCACATTTAGTGGTATCAGAGCACGGTTTAGGCGTTTCTGGACCTAGATAGATTGCATATCATGCATTGCATTCATAAGAGTCGAGGTGACACTATTGCAGATCTGTATTTCCCGTTTATTTTAGGTTAAGGTATGGAATAAGAAAGTGAAGAGACAATGAGATAGCGAATGGAGATGAGAAGCAGACTGTATTTAAGATGAAAAAGGATGAGTACATAACTGTTTGAGGATAGTATTGAGACTAAGGAGAAAGTGAAGTAGGATAACACGGAAAGGTGAAGAAATAAAGAGGTATTAGCTCCTTGGCTATTTACATCAGGTAAATTTCGAGGACGAAATTTAAATAAGAGGGGAAGAGTTGTAACACCCTCCCCGTAGCAATTCATACGATCTCTTTATTCGGTGACGGTGTCGGTCCGGACAGCTAGAACTTCTGAAAAAAAATATTTAAACTAAAGCGAGAAACCATAAATAACTCAAATATTGACAAGAAAAATTTAGTAAAAATTTTAGAAATAAAATACAACTAAGTCAAGCAGTAGGTGCCCAAGCGATGGGTAACGGAGGAAAGTTGCGGTTCTATAACGAGGAGCCCTAGACAGGAAAAATTATAAAATAATTTTTGGACTCGAAGAAGGGTCATTGAGGTTTCTATGGCATTAGAATGCCAAGAAAATACCTAGAAAAATTTTTCAATCGGTACAGCCAATTTTGACCCGTTAAGCCAAACGGAGGGCATTTTGGTCATTTCGCCTTCGGAGGTGATTTTTGACCGACTTGTCCAGTTAAGTAAATAATTATTATGACATAAAATGTGAATAAATATTGTTGAAAATTGAATTGAAAATGATTAGAAAAGAAAAATCAATAAAATGCCAAATATGACATCATTATTATGCCATTTAAAAGCTCCACCAATCACATGCAAGCAATCCATTTAATTAACTAATAAAAAGAGACAAATGTGACCTAAGGAATTAAAAAATGCAGCTGCTCTTCTTCTTCTTCTTCTTCCTCAAAACGTTTTTCTCTTCTCCATAGCCCTCCATAGAAATTTCTTTCATTACTCCCATTTCCCATGAATTTCCACTACTAAACCCTAAGTCCCTTCACTAAAAACTTGTCTCTATCTCTTGGGAAGTGTTTGGCAGCCTAGAAAGTGAAGGAAAGTTAAGTTTTAGCTTGGAGAAATCTGCCCTACAAGAGGCTAAAGTGAGGTTAGTGCCTACTTATATATATACTTCTTTGATTCCATGTTAGAAGCTTGAAATAAGTGAGAAATTGTAAATTAAATGAATAAAAGTTTAGTGTATGCATCCCTTAAATTTTGGCAGCCCTAGGAAGGAATGAGTTTGATTGTATTAATGGACTTAGAGTGAATTGGAGATTATGTGTAAAGTGTATACATATACATATACAAAGAATGGAAGAGTTAAATAAGGAATTTGTGAAAACTCATATGGGAATTAGGGTTTTGAGAAGTGAAACTTGGATTTAGCTTATGGAATTGTGAAAGAACATTATAAGGGTCAATTAGTGACCATTTTAGGTATGTTGACCATAATTAGAACTGAAAAATGGTATGGTAAAGTGAAGGTGAAATCTGCCCTAGGACAGCAGCATAGGGACTGAAAATTCAGTCCCTTTGCACTGCCATAACTTGGGCTGTGTTAGTCCAATTGGTGTTTGGCCAATTGGACATGAAACTAGGCTTATAATGGCACATTTTTGCTGAAGAAACCATGCCCAAAAGACCAAAGCAAGAGGACCAAAACTTGGCCCCAAATCCGGATACCCTGCACTGATTCTGCAGAATTGACCAAATGAACAGTAACTGTTCATTTGGCCATAACTCACTGTAGATTTGGTCAATTGACCTGAAATTTTTACAGAAACAAGTTAAGACATAGACAAACAACTTTCATGAAGAAACCTACCCCAAATTATGGCCAGAACCTAACCCAAATGGCAATGGCAGCCACTGTTCAAACCTGCAACTCTGCAGATTTTGATTTGAGCAGCCATGTTTGGATGACTATAACTCTCTCTAGAAAACTCGGATTTAGGCGATTCTTGAACCGATGGAAACCTAAGACATAGTAGAACATTTCATATGAAGAAAGTTAGACCAAATTATGAACTTAACTTGGTCAAATTACTGACCAAAGTTGGACCAAAATCTGCCAAAACCCAAAAGTGCAGCATGAGCGATTGCGTGAACAGTAAACTTATTTTGGCCATAACTTGAGCTACAAAACTCCAAATGGAGTGATTCAAAAGGAAATTCAACTAGACAGAATAAGGAACAACTTTCATGTTTACCATTTCCTCAAATTCCCACTGTAGAAATATCAAATGGAACAATAAAGATGAAGCACCAAATCTGAAAATTTTGCTCAATTAGCATTAAGCTTAAAAATGGTATTGGCAACCAATACCAACAAGTTTGAAATACAAAATGTGGTATGTTTGAGGTGTTAAAACCAATACACCTATTTTCTATCCAAAAGTCAACATTTTTGTTGACCAATGAGGTGAATAGTGACACCAAAACCAAAAATTGGCAATTTTGCCAAAATGACCTAAGCTTTGAGAAAGTGACCAAAACCAACAAGTTTTGAATACAAAATGTGGTATGTTGGGAGTATTAAAACCAATGTACCTATTGTTTATGCAAAAGTCAACATTTTAGTTGACTAATGAAATGAATAGTGACATGAAAACTTGAAATCCAAAAATTGTGAAACTTAAAAATGCAAAATGCCCTAGTAGGCCTAATGTGATTGGTTTGGATAGTTTGGCATGCCAATAGGGTATTGTTTTAGCAGTACTGCGAAAGGAAAGGCTTTTATGCCTGTATTCATGGCTTTATGCCCGTATCCATGGCTTTTATGCCCGTATTCATGGCTTTTATGCCGATTATGTGATATCATGGCTTTTTAGCCATACTGACTGCATACGTGGTTGACGTTCTGCGTCCCATGGTATGACGGCCCGAGGCACCGCGGTGTCCAGTGCCAACGACCCGTTATCGATCGATCGTCGAAGATAGGTTACTTGGGCATGAAAAAGTATAATCAGAATCGAATCGATTGTTAAAGAAAATACGAAAATTAAATATCAGGAATGATTACGATAGAATACAAAGAAACTCAAGATCATGAAGAAAATAAATAAACAAAATGCATGAAGAAGTTAATATCATAAAACGTAATTAGCCCTCGACTAAACATTAAGTTGGTAATTGTTCAGATCTTATGAACACAATGGCTAAGAAATTATGATTTTTATTTGCATATTATTTCTTTCTATTTTATTATTTGCACCACTAAGCTTTATGCTTAGCGCGTCGCTTTTGCAACGCGTAGGTACTGAAGATTGGACAGAGGGCCCAGTAGACCACAGATCCGGTAAGACAGTTCACAGTTCTGCATAGTGTCTGTGTCACCTCACTGTCAGCAGTGCATTGGTAGGACGCTAGATGTCATTTTGGGTATTTTGTAATTGATTTTATTTTCTCATATGTATTTGAACTTATGTAATATATTTTGATATTCATGTAAATAATGAAAAGTGTGGTTGTAAATGAAAAAAAAGAGAATGTTTATATATGATATATGCATAGTATCATATGAGATGGATGAATGACTGAGAAATGAATGGTTGACAAATGTTGAGAACTGAAATTGAGAAATATTGATGAGATTTGGATATTGGAGTTTGGAAATGATTAAATGTGAATATAGGAAGTGTTTTTAACAGGTTCCGAAGAACTGTTTTCTCCATTTTTAGCCGGTACTCCGCCGGATTTTCTTTAAAATTTTCGGAACCTCAAATAAATAATAATTTCGATAAATGGCTTAAAAATAAATTATATTTCACAAGTTATATTCAAAAGGAAGAATAAAAATGAATTAAGATAAAATAGAGTGCTCGGCACACTGAGTGGCATAACTTGCTCGGCTACACTGTAGTCGGGTAAGGGGTGTCACAGGAAGCATGTAGATTGTATGGTAATCTCTTGGATCTTAAGTGTTATTTTGAAAGATGTAATTGATTCATTCGTATAAGCATCTTTAACTGAAGATTTGTGAAATGAATTAGAACAATGGTTTGGTGATAGTAATGGGCCACTTTTATATCATATCAAATGGGAAGCAAGTTCATTCTAATAGGCAAATATATCTTTAATGGTGTATTTTACTAAGATGAAACAATTTTTGGATGAATTAAGTTATTTGAAGCCAATCCCTACTTACACTTTTGGTGGGTGTGCTTGTGGAGTTGCAAAAGCCATTACTGAAATGGATAAGGATGACAAGTTAATCCAATTTTTAATGGGATTGGGGGATAACTATGACCATGTGAGGAACCGAGTTCTTCTCATGGATCCTTTGTTGAGTGCAAATAAAGCCTATTATATGGCATTGAGTGTAGAGAAGCAAAGGGAAGTTTTGGGTTCAATAACTGAAACAAGGGATAATATGGTTATAGTTGCTAAAGGTAGTTTCAATAAGAAAGATGCTAGTACTTACAATGGTCGTAAGGGTAATAAGAAGGATGATAGAATTTGTAGTCATTGTCATAAGAGCATATATACAAAATACACAGGTACTCAAAATGGTTTCATGAGTCCAAGCAAAACAAATCTAGTAAGGCACAAACATATGCTATAATACAAGATACACCTCTTGATGATGTTCAAACTGATTGGAGGAAGAATTTTTCTATAGTTGTACAATAAGAAGTGACTCGATGCATAAGGTGAAGTGGTCGTCGAGGAAGAAAGTCCCATATGCATGAAGGCCTTCCCTCCTTAGTTTTGAATTTAGCTAGAATGCTTCATGGATTATAGATACTAACACCTCACCTCACATGACATGTGACCATACACATTTCTATTCTAAACATTAACCCATTAACCATTCCCATGTTTTCTTAGGCCTGTTCATAGGTCATTTTGGATGCAATTTGCATCCAAAAAGACTACAAACCATTTTACATATGTTGATTGAAGTTTGCAAGGCCAACTGACCCAACTTGATGACAATATTTGATGGATTAATTGGTCCATTTGGATAATGTTATTCTACGCTTTTCCTGGCTACCCAACTAGTTAACTATATGATTTTTTTTTAAACAATTTTAACTAAACTAAAAATCTATAATCAACTACACATTATTATATTTGTTGAAATGATAGAAGCACCATTAAAATTTAATATTAAAAATTGTCATTAAAAATTAAATAAACACAAATAATAATTACAAATTAAAAAAAAAACATAATCATTGAAAAATTATAATTTTTTATATTAAACAAATATAGTCCCTAAGTTTTGTGAAATAAATTTCCTTTGCAGCAATTCTATAATTTTGTCCAAAATATACATGGCATCAACATCAACAAAAATATACAAATTAAAAACATTGATCAACTATTACTCATTAATCCAATTCTATGGTTTTGTTCAAAATATACATTAAGATATACATTTTATCAATATAAATTAGACAAGACAAATGCTACTCCAATTGTTTGTTGATATAACTTTGAAAACTATGAAACAAAATGAGAAAAAGTAATTAAATACACACACACACATATGAGAATAAAGAAATCCTAGATTAATCCTAAAGATGTTGTGTTATATGCCCACTGTTATAAGCTTAGATCCCCCCATAAACATCCAGAAAATGTGCTTTCAATCTGATGCATCTTGCAAAATTATTATTTCTTACTAACAAAACTTTTATAATTTTTTTTTTAAGAAAACTAATATATCAAATTTAAATGCTACAATAATCATGTCCACAGCAACTATATGTGATAAACACATGAACTTAGAAATTAGAGATAACAACTGAATACTTCAAAAGTGAACTCAAAAGCCAAAAGAGAAAAGATTTTATTCACATGTGTATCCAAATCAACATTCTCCTAAAAAAATGAGTTCCCTCATTCAAATAAGAATAGTCAATGGCATCTAGAGAAACATAAAAAAGGAGAAAACACAAGAAAAGAAAATGGATAAAAAATTTTTAAAAAAATCATTCTCACATATGTAAGATGCAAATACCATGAATTCTGCTCAAATTGCATAATTAGCAAGTTTCTGACAAATTTTCTAAATACATTCTTGTCTAATGAGTGTATATTTAAATTTATGTCTCCAGAGATACATCACTTTTATTAAAAATGAAAAACTATTAGTGTACTAGGATGAAGAATTATAGAGAAAAAAAAGGCACAAGGAATAAAAATTGTAATTCAAGACTAATAAAATGTTGTTAGACTTTAATACTTACTAATGCATAGAAGTTAAGATAGAAGTAGTAGATTTGAATACCACAAGAAGCAGCACACAGAATCTAGCATTTTGGATCAATACTAGTCATAGAAGAAACCTTAAAAATCAAAGAAGGACAAGAAAATACCTAAAAGAGGCTGCAACTAGACAAGGCACTATTGTAACTAACTTTTTTTTTTTAATCTCAAATAGTGAAAATGGAAAAGAGAAATGAAATTTCCTTTTCATTCATCTCTATTAAGGAAAAAAGATACCAAACCAAGAAAACCCACCTGCTAATTTCATATATATTTTCACATAGGATTTAAAATCCAAGTCTATAGCCAATAGTCCCTCAATCTCAAAATCAAAAAGCACCAAAGTGCTCATTGTCCTTGGGAACTCTCATATATTTTTCTTATCATCATTTCTTCTCTGGTGCATAAGTAAATATATATATATATATATATATATATATATATATATATATATATATATATATATATATATATATATATGCAAATGAAAACCAAAATAGAGAGCCAGTCACATCATGGAGCAGATCCATCAAGCCACACACACGCACAATCATGGAGCATATCTATCATTCCTATTTAAAACATTTATAGAAGGTAGTAAAATAGCCCAAAAGGTAAAAAAGAAAATGAAAAATCCTCAAAATGGGTCTTTTTGTCCTCCACCAACCTCTCATTGGCCCTATTCTTACTAACAAAAACCATCATCAAGTATTCAACCATAATTCTTTCCTCTGGCAATTTTTTTTCCTTCTCTTTTTAGGACAAATTCACATTATAAACCACATGGGCAGCTCATGATCTATTCATTTTTCTTAAACTGTAAAGCGTAATAACTCAATTAGGTATACAAAAATTGCGTAATGTAACACCCCTAAGTTCGGTAGTGCGTTCTACTGTTCCGGTGACCAATGTTGTCCGGACAGCTAGAATGCTTGGAACTACACTTCGATATGAGTGAGGAGACATTAAATAATGAAATACAAGAAAATAAAATACAAGAAAAATAAAGGAAAAAATAATAGTAAAGAAATGCAACTAAGTTAAGCGAGCTGAGAACCCTGGAGATGGGTGACCGCACCGGGAAGTCATGGCGTGGACCGTTGACTAACCCTGGACCGCAGGGAACCCTGGAAAATATTTTTAAGACTTAAAGAGACACCTATTGAAGTATAAATATTATAAGAAATATTAAAGAAAAATTAAATAATTAGTACAAAGAAAAGTGAGAAATCAAAAAACGGACAAAACCCGGTGTTACCGAAAAATCGGGAATGCAACCTGAACAGGGGCATTGTGGTCATTTGACACCCCGAGTTGTCTTTTGACCTAAATGTCCATTAAAAATAAATAATATTACACTTGGAAAATATAATAAAAAATTAATTTAGGGGTACCTAATGTAAATAGCCAAAAGTGGAGAGTAAAGGGAGTAATTAACACATTTAACATATAAAATGGTTTAATTAATGTGAGTGGACCACTAAGAATTATAATATATATTAAGTGGGCAGATTGCTCCACTAAAACATCATCTTCAACCTTTGAAGACCATCCATGCCGAAATGAGAAGCTTGAAATCCTCCATGGCCGTTTTGCTTTAAGCTTCATCAACCTCTTCATTTCACCTCCAAACACCTAGGTTGCTTCATTAAAATTTATCCCCACATCACAAGAAAGAGTTTGATAACAATTTCAAGAAGTTTTGGTGTAGATTTAAGAAGTCTCATCCATAGGTAAGTTTGAGTTTTTGAATATTGCTTTGTTAAAGTTTGTAAGCATGTTATGGGTGTTTAAATTATGAAGAAATTTTTTAGGTTTGATGTTGAATGGGAATGTGTACTTTTGGCAGCCATGGAAATACCTTGAAGGCAGGTTATTTGTGCTTGTAAATGGTGAATTAAATGATTGATTAAATGTATATTGTGTAGGAAATTGTTTAGGTGATGTATACTTAGTATATGTAAATGTAAAATGAAATTTAAAGCTTGGAAAGTAATGGAATGTAAGTGTACCATTGTGGCAGTTTGCTAACCCTTGAAGAATGCTGGAATTCATGCTTGGTTTATGGAATAATGATGTTAAAATGTGTTGATTGTTATGGCAGTTTGAATGTATGTATAGTGGTGTGAAGGTTGGACATGTGAATGAGCTTGGTTATGGAGTTAAATTGTTGTAAATTTAGTTGGGCAAATTCTGCACTTGTTGGTGCACATTGAATGTAATGGTAAGCTGCCAAAATGACCTATAATGTGTTGTGAATTATGTTTAGGTCATGGTATAACCAGAATTAGTTTGAATGTTAAGTTTGGTGAGTGTTAAAAGTGATGTTTGATATGTATGCAAGAATTGCAATAAGGCAGTTTGTGTTTTAGGCCTATAACTTTAAGTGTGTGGCTCCAATTGGTATGAGACCAATTGGAGGTGAAACTAAGCACAAAATGTGCCAACTTTTATGAAGGAAGCTTGCCAAAATTCTGCTTGCAAGGTAGCTTGAAAAATGACCAAATCCGGATTAAGTGCAAATGAGGCCTGAAAATTGACCATTTGGGCAGCAGTTAGTGTTTAGGCCATAACTCACTCAAAACAGGTCCAATTGACCTGAAATTTTAACCATGGATAGTTAAGACCCATATCTACAAGTCTTATGAAGACACCAAAGCCCAGAAATGACCATAAGTAAGTCAAACAGCTTGCACAAGTTCGGGTCCAAAAACTTGCCGAACCTAAAATGACCTAAAGTGACCTAAAGTGACCAATTTTGGTGCAATTTGACCAGCAATAGTAAAATGACCACAACTTGGTCTACATAACTCAGAATGACTTGAAATTTTACCCCGCGTGCAATAAGACATAGATCTACAAGTTTGTAGTTTTGACTGAAACCCGAAAACCGAGGGAACTAAGTCGTCCGGCTAGGTCAAACTAGTATCCTAAAATCCAGCAAATCGCAAGAAAATGTAGTATACACGGAAATGAATTTGGTAACATGTACCAACCCTAAAAGACTATCGAATGTGACATATTAATGACATTAAAACCTAAATTACCTAGAATGTACCAAGGGTCGACATAGTAGGTTGACTAAGTGAATAAATGAATTCAGTGAATTAATTATCAAGCATTATCGTTAGAGATAGTTTAAATGAGTACTGAAACACTTCAAATTGTGTTTCTCAGTTAGCAAAGACTCAGGGAGGGGAAGGAAACACTGAGTCAGAGCCAAGAGACAGTTATTAGAGGTTTGTGCATAACGGCTATTTCTTTTGAATTTTTCAATTGAAATGAATTATGACTATTATACATTATTGTTTTAAATTGTGTTTGTGCATAATAAGTATTTCTTTTGAATTTTTCAATTAAAATAAATTACGATTATTTACATGTTATTGTTTTAAATTGTGTTTGTGCACAATAAGTATTTCTTTTGAATTTTTTTAATTGAAATAAATTATGATTATTTGTATGTTATTGTTTTAAATTGTGTTTGTGCACAATAATTTTGATATTCATTGCTTTTACCAGAAAATTTATTTGGAAAAATGAGTTATGAATAATTTTTTATTGTTTTTGCTTTGAGAATCTTATTTAGAAATTATTGTGTTGCCAACTTTGCAAATGGAAATTTTGAGATAATGTCACACCTTACCCCTCTGTAAGGCATAACATGATCCCGTAGAATACCTAATGAACTACCGAACTTCACCTACCGATAACTCATTAAGTACCCTACAAGGGATTTTAAAACAATTTTCTTATCTTTGACAAGTGGTGAGCATTTCTAATAAGTATTTAAAACATTTAGTTGAAATTAAAACTAATTAATATTTTTGGCCATTTTAGTTTTCCGCAAATCTTATAAAAATTTTGACAAAGTTTCCTCTGTATTTTGAGAAAATCGTTCTTCAAATACCTGAAATAAAAGCACTTCCAATAATTATCTAACCACTGCTTCAAATTCATACTCAATCTCAACCAATTTCTCAAAATTCACAAGTTCAAAAATTCTCAAAATACTGTCCATCAATATCATTTATTCATATTCCATTCAAGATAAACAATTTATATATTCATCATACTAAAATTTACATTCAAAAAGTCCAAATTAAAATTTATTACAACTTTTATACAAACTTTGTACAAGCTGCTCAAGACCCATGTACATGTCCATACATTTATGTGCAATATATACATCAAAAGAAATATTTACAGTTAGGGTATAAATTATACCCGAAAACTTTAGGCTGGTAGCTTCTCACACCTCAGCAGCTCAGTCTGCTGCTCCTCTAGTCTCTGTATCTGCGACAGCAATGACAATAAAGCTATCACGAGTACTAGGACTCAGTGGTGCACAATATACTAAAATAATCTTTATGCAAAACTTAAAGTACATTCATTCAAAATTTTGGCTAAACATGAAAATTAAATACAATCATGCATTGTAAGATTTTACATGTAAACCAAGTTCATTTCAAAGTATCAAAACACATTTCATAAAACCCACAGTTAGATCACGCCATTCGAAACAAATAGAATCTCAATAGCCAGAAACTAAATAGAAATCATATCACAAGGCTAGCTAGCTCAAATATATGGATATCCATTCACATCCTCTTCTACTGGCACACCTCAACACTTCTCCAGAGAAGGAATCAAAATTCAAAACTAATTACCCCCACTAGTCGTGCTAGTGAGGTGTTCAAATATATGGTCATGACACTGTGGTTTCAAAACTTATCTTAACAATTTGCTAAACATTGTCATTTCAAATATACACAATAACTTTCACAATTTAAATCAAACATCATAAAAATGCTATAATCCAATATTTCACATTATTCAAAACATTATGCAAAAGATGATTATAAAAGTATATGTTGTGCACAAACCTCAAACGAGTCACCTGTTGGCCTTGACTCGACTCCTCGGGTTCTGTCCCGGTATTCTTTTCCACTGAAACACGAAATTTTCCAATGTTTAAGTACTAAAACTTAAAATAAATCCAAAATAAACTTAACTTCACATTTACCAAGCTCTAACGTGTTAAATTCGACGTTCTCGAAATTTTGTGTTTTGGGTTACTATTCACTGCACTATTCAAGTCAAATTATTGACTTTCTAAGGCTTAATAGGTATGGGAACTCCAACTTCACCCACATACCACATTTTGGTCACCAAACTCGTTGGTTTTGGTCATTTGTTTAAAGCTTAGGTCATTTTGGCAAAATTGCCAATTTTCGGTTTTGGTTCTCCGAAGTTGTACTGTTTCATTGGTCGGTCTACTGTTGGAATTTGACAAAACTTCCTTCATAAGAAATGTTCCTTATTGTCTTAAGTGTATTCTCATTTTTGGATCACCTCAATCGGAGTTTTGTAGCTCAAGTTATGGCCAAAATAAGTTTACTGTTCACGTGTCTTTATTCATCTTGAGATTTTGGTGCTGGCAGATTTTTGGTCCAACTTTGGTTAATAATTTGATCAAGTTAAGTTCATAATTTGGTCTCACTTTCTTCATATGAAATGTTGTACTATGTATTAGGTTTCCATCGGTTCAAGAATCGCCTAAATCTGAGTTTTCTAGAGAGAGTTATAACCATCCAAACATTGCTGCTCAATGAAAATTCTGCAGAATCTCAGTACAGTAAATTTAACTTTGCTCAATGATTTGAATGAGTTAATGGCCTAATTTGGGTTGGTGTTCTTCATGAAAGTTTTAGGTCTATATCATATCTAATTGCTGGTAAAATTTCAGGTCAATTTGACCTACCTAGCTCGAGTTATGACCAAATAAACAGTTACTGTTCATTTGGTCAGTTTGGTGCAGTGGCAGCCAGCAATCAATTCACTTTGGTCAATTATTTCACCAAGTTTTGGTCAGTTTTTGGTCATGGTTCCTTCATGAAAATTGTGCTATTTTATGTCTATTTTCATCTCCAATTGGTGGCATATCAATGGGACTTGTAAAATTTGAGTTTTGGTCCTTCAGTGGGTTTGGTCATCTTGCCCGAAGCATGACCATTTACCTCCGAATTTAGTTTTCATTCCTATCATTCCCACACAAGTTATTTGGTCATATTTGACCATTATTTCACTTCACAATAGGTCCAACATGTCATTTATGCATTTCTCCAAATTTTGGTTCATAAACCCTAGCATTGAAACCCTAATCTCACTAACTCTTGCATTTAACTACTTCTAATGATTTTAATGTTAATCATTTAACTAAGTGAGGTTTCTAAACTCATTCAATTGCATCATATTTATGCAAACCATACTCCTCTCAAGCTGCCCCAAAATTCAGTTTGTTCTTCCCCACATTTTTTTTTCATTTTAAGGTTATTTACAAGCTCTTAATGCCATATAAACACTAATTAAACAAAGAAAAATTAAGGCTTGTATTACCAACCTTGAGCAGAATTTTCTTCCTCCTTTTCTTCAAATTTTCCTTCTTTCTTTCTTGCTCAATCCTCTTCTCAAGTTGCCTAGATAAGCTTTAACTATGGTGGCTAATTTTTCTATGGTGGAATTAGGGATTTGATCAAGCTCAAAATGAGCTTTAATGGAGGTTTTGGGTGAGGGAGAGGGTGAGGGAGAGAGAGTCACGTTTTTTATGAAGAAGATGACTTTATTATATTTTTTTTTTCTTTTCTTTTCTTTTCTTTTATGTCTTAGGAAGACCAAAATTCCCAAATTAATAAAATAAATCAATTAAGCCTTTATGACATCATGCATGATGTCATCACTTTGACTTTTCCATCTTCTTTCTTTTTTTTTTTTTTATTTTCTATTAGTTCTTTAATTTAATTCTCAATTCCGAAATTTTCTTTACTCCGATTTTATTTGACAGTTAGGTCAGGAGTCAGCTCTCGGCGTCAATTGACCAAATCGCCCCTCGCCGGTTCATCCCGGTTTGCAAATAATCCAATATTTCTTCCGGCTCCCTGACCTAATTATTTGACTGACTTAACAGTTCTTTTCCGTGATTTTCTCTTTTCCACTGTGTCCATAAGGGTCCTAAGGACCGCAGCGTCACTTTTTACGGTTCGAAATTTGAGTTTAAAATGACTTCGCAGTCGTTCCCGAGGAGGTCACTCATCGCTGTGACTCTCGGCTCGTTTAACCTCTTATGTTCTGTTTTTCTTATTTATAGTTAACTAATTAAACATTACTAATTACTTGTGTTTATGGCTTCTCATGTTGTCTTAAGTGTGGCCCTAATCCCATTAATTGTCCGGACCGACACCGGTCACCGGAACAGTGAAATCTACCAGGCTATGCAACGGGGGTGTTACAGATAAAATGTGATTTGTGGTTTGTATAAAATATTGTGATTTGAAATTGTTTTGATTCACACTTGGCATGACACTGTTACTATGTTCCTCCTCTAATTATGGGGTGAGTGTGATTATGTTCCTCCCTCTTTGACTTCCCAGTCTGAGGTGAGTGTGGATGAGTACTCATTATTCAGCTAGCTTCCTCCCTCATTGATTTCGATTATTGGGGTGAGTGTGTCTTGTCGTGGTGTACAACACGGCATGTGTGGAAAAAAAAATTGTGTCATGGCCTAAATTGTGTTATTGATTTGCAAAACGGTATTATTCAGTTATTTGATCGAATTGTGTTATTGATTTGCAAAACGGTATTATTCAGTTATTTGATCGAATTATGTTATTGATTTGCAAAACGGTATTATTCAATTACTTGATCAAATTTGTGTTAGGTGAATTTTGTAAATTGTGAAATGGAATTGTGAATCATTTGATTTGTGAACTGTCAATAAAAGATTTATATCGCATTTCAAATTGTTATTGTGCACCACTGAGTAAATTTTACTCAGCAATAGCTTTCCATTCTTTATCGCAGTGGTAGACATGATCGGAATGACAGACTAGTTGCTAGTACATTCAGCGAGAAATCATCGGGTATATTGAGTATACCATATTCTACATTTTATATTGTAATGTATGTTCACTTTGTATGTATCTGATGTTCTTGGTTTTAATGATTGTAAATTAAAATTGTACATTAAAGTTGTAAAATAAATTATGAGTTATTTAGACTTGTAAAAATTGTATTATATTTCTTGTATCTCAGTCTTTGAAAAATTATTGTGGATTTGTGTTGAATTATGTTAAAGTTTGAGATTGAGAAAAATATTGAAGTGCTTTTTACAGGTTTTTGAAGAATTGTTTTATCCAAATTACGGAGGGCACTCTGTCAAAATGTTTTTATAGAAATTACTAATAGTCTAAATGTGTTAGTTAATTCACCTCAGTTCAAAAAGGTTTTTAACACCTGTAAATAGTGCTCACCACTGTAAAAGAAGTAAGAAAAGTTTTTGAAAATCCCTTGTAGTGTATTTAATGAGTTTTTGAAAATCCCTTGTAGTGTATTTAATGAGTTATCAGTAGGCGAAGTTGGTAATTCATTAGGTATACTACGGGATCATGTTATGCCTTACAGAGGGGTAGGGTGTGACACGTAACAACTTAATTAGGTATACAAAAATTTTGGAAAATATTAGAAAAAGGGAAATTATGAAAAAAAGAGTAATATGAAATGTTTAATCACTCAAATTGCTTAATAATTACAAGAGTTAATAAATATTACTCAAAAATCGCTTCAAATCTAACACAAGAATAGCAGGTAAAATGAATCCAATGTAGAAATTCACATGAAGAAGATATGTTCAATATTAAGGGGTAAAGATGGGTTCTTGAGAAATCCTCTTTTTATTCAACATTAACATATAAGTCTTACATCGAGAGAGTGATAGTAGCAAGGATAGACATAGGTTCGAATCCTAATAATACAACCTAGAATACATGTCCCATGCTGAAAGATTCCTTGGCATGATGGAGGAGGAAAGGAGGAAGTGAATAGATGTAGGATTTAGAGAACAGATGTAGGATTTAGAGCTGTTAGGTGGTTGTGAGAATTGAGAAGATATGTAACACCCCTCACACGACTATAGTGTAGCCGAGCAAGGCGTGCTACAATCGGTGCCGGAGCAACCTAACTTATCTTACATTATTTTTTTAATAATTTTGAATTCGTTTAATTTAATATCAATTATTTTTTTGATGGAGAAACCAGCAGAGTTTCCCCTATTTTATTATCGTTTGGTGTATTTCAATATTCACCTGTTTGAAATTCAACTATATTTTCAAAATAAAATCTTATCCATGCTAATCATAATTATCTCATCAATCATTCTCATAATTTTCTCATATTTCAAATCTCATCCATACATTTCAATTTCATAATCATTTCCATACATTTCCATTCATACTCAATTCATATGTAAACATTCTCAAATTACATAAGCAAAATTTTCAAATTTCCTTAATTTACATAATTCACAAAATAATTGCAAAATTTCATAATTTACATGATATATAAATTAATTACATATGAAAAAGCTAATTTATTAATTTACATCGCATTCCTATTAATTACCTGTTCATAATGTACATTACAATACAATATCTAAGCATTTTATACAAAATATAAAATATGATCTATATGGGCCCTATCTACATGCATTGCTGAGGAGGTGATAACCTTGAATACTTCAGACACTTCTACAGATCAGAACTCCCAAAATTCCTAGTCAAACGTCCATTGGGTTATAGGTTCAGTACCTGCGCGAAGGAAACAATTTCATCGCGCTAAGCATTGCTGCTTAGTGGTGCAATAATATAACAAGGAAATAATATACAAATAAAGAGAGAAACAAAATTTGGATAATTAAGATTTATTTATACTTCATATGCGGTTTCTAAAATTTAATATGTTTTATCCTAATTTAGTCTTCTTTGAAAGTGTTTATTTCGCCAATGTACAGTAATAATATACAAAGAAAAATAATCTAAAAATAATAAATTTATACTTATATTATTATATAAGTCACATTTGCAATATTTATTTATGTTATAATTTTCTTTGCTAATCTTTTAGCATTTTCTCAATACTTGCTAGGTTGTTTCAGATTATCTCATAATAAGTAAATTTTAATATCGGTCCAGTTCATTTCGATTCTTTCTAATAAATAACTATTCTAATTTATTTTAGGTCATCTTACTCATTTATTTTATTTAATTTCTAATATTTTTAATTGCTAATACTCTTAACTTATTTCAATAAATTTCACTGCCCAAGTAACCTATGACAGGCTGACTAAACTGGATAACGGGTCGTTGGCACTGGACACCGCGGTGTCTCGAGCCGAATTTGATAAAATTGTCTTCATGAAAGTTATTCCTTATTGTGTCTAGTTATATTTCTATTTTTGAATCACTCCATTTGGAGTTTTGTAGCTCAAGTTATGGTCATTTTACCATAACTGGCCGGATTGACTGTACTGCAATTTACGAGCAATTTGGTTCTGCCAGATTTGGTGACCTAAGTTTGGTTGGCAATTTGACTAGGTTATGGTCAGAATTTGGATTTGTATTCTTCGTGAAAGTTTTAGATCTATGTCTCAGCTATCTGCTGCTAAAATTTCAGGTCAATTGGAGCCTTCTACACTGAGTTATGACCAAATGAATAAATATTGTTCATTTGGTCATTTTGCCCAGGCAGAATGCAAGTCACTAGGATTAGGACAATTTTTAGGTCAACTTGGTTTGGTTTTCTGGGCATGGTTTCTTCACCAAAGTTGTGCCGTTATGTGTCTAGTTTCATGTCCACTTAGCCTTGCACCAATTGAACCTATGCTACTCCATTTATGGTTTCCCAAACCTGCTGGACTCATAACTAGTCCTGTAGGTAACCAAGGGCAGCATGCCTAAGCTCAACTCTAGCATCCTTACTCACTTCAATTCCTCCTCACACACATTCAAATGGTCACTAATTGACCATTACAAGGTTAATATAACATTTCATGAGCAAACCCTAATTTTTTTCACAAACCCTTATTTCCAAGTGTCCATTTCATGCTATCATGCCATCTAACACATCCAACACACATAATCCAACATCTTACTCAAGTTTTCTCATCACAAACCACTTCTAAACAATTCAAGTCATACAAATCAACAAATCTCATCCTTCTCCCATGGCTGTAAATTTTCATACACACTTCAATATAATTGTTTTGTTTAATTTTTCAACAAACTCTCATTTAATTAGTCTTCCTAATAAGGGTTAAAAAGAGAGGGAAGTAAGTATAGGCACTAACCTTTTTGAGCTTCACTTAACCTTGATTAAACCTCTCTAATCTCTTCTTCTTTGGCTGTCAATAGCTTTTTCTAGGTGAAAGATCAAATTTTTATGAAGGGACTTAGCAATTTTAGTGAACAAATGGAAAGGAAATTCAAGCTTTTAAGCTTGAAAATGGTGGAACCTCCTCTCTCTCTCTCTCAACGTTTTTTGGCTGCCCAAAGGTTGAAGATGCAGATTGTTTGTCAATTTTTGGTCTCTTTTATCTCTTTTAATGTGTTTAACAAATTGTGGTTGGTGGAAGAAATTTAAATGACATCATATGATGTCATAATTAGCATTTTCTTTCATTTTCTTTTCTTCTCTTCTCTACTCATTTCCAATTTAATTTTTAGCAATATTTATTCATATTTTAGATCATAATAATTATTTACTTAACTGGACAAGTCAGCCAAAAATCATCTCTGAAGACAAAATGCCTTCTCTTTGGCTTAACAAACTAAAATTATCTGTACCGATTGAAAAATTTTTCTAAACCTTTTTTTGGCATTCTAATGTCATAGAAACCTCAATGACTCTTCTCTAGAGTCCCAAAAATTATTTTATAAATTTTTCTCCGAGTTTAAGGCTCCTAGTTATGAGAACCGCAACTTCCCATTGGGTTACCCATCACTAGGTCCCCGGCTCATTTAACTTGGTTGTATTTTATTTCTAAAATTTTTCCTAAATTTTTCTTATTAATATTTGAGTTATTTATGACTCCTCACTCTAGTCTAATTATTTTTCCAGACGTTCTAGCTGTCCGGACTGACACCGGTCACCGAAACAGTAGAATGTACGAAATTGCTACAGTGAGGGTGTTACAATTCTTCCCCTCTAATTTAAATTTCATCCTCAAAATTTATTGGGTGTAGGTATCTGAAATAATTCTTTTACCTTTCTATTGCTCCCTCTGTCTACTTCTTTTATATATATGGTACTATTTAGTCTTTTCGAATCTATCATTATACACTTAGGCATATCATAAAGGAAGTACTTTACCTCAAATTCACATTTGGGGCTTCTTATTCCTCTCCGGCTTGGGTGACATTTGAAAGTGGTGTTACTGTTGTACTTGGTCCTTCCACGACCTCTGTTTGGGTCCGTGGTAAATTCCTCTTAGGACAATCTTTCAAATGATGGTCTATGGCCCCACATCTATAACAGGCTCCAGTCAATCCTCTACATTCACCTCTATGCCACTTATTACAATGGCCACATTTTCTTGCTAGTCCTGGTGCACTCACTACTAGTGTTTCTAGTTGATCTCTTCTAGGTATAGGCCTGGGTCTAGATCTCCTATTTTGATCAGATGTCTGACTTAACTGTTCTCTCTGCCTCTTATTACTATACTGTCCAAATTTTCTCTTTTGCTGATCACCATTCCTCTTTTGTTCCTCTTCATGAACACAGCTAATATATTTCTTTCTGAACTCTATCAGAAAGAATTCCCAGGTTACGTCAGCTGGTGGCACTACCTTGGTTACGACATCCCACCACCGATATGCAGCTTTTTGTAATAATGAAACTGCACACTCCAAACTCTGTTCTGGTGTGCAATGGAGCTACTGCAGAACTCTTTCAGTCCTTTCTAACCAATACTCAGCCGCTGAAGAATCGTCTTCCTTTTTACCATTGAAATCTACAGCTCCATACTTCCTAATTTTTCCTAGAGGTGATTTCTGCTGAGACAATGGTGGAATAACCCCAGTCATCTATCAAAAGAATTCAGTCATCTGCTCAAACAAGGCCTGTTGGGGTTGTACAGGCACCTCTTGCACTGGTGGAGCAGGATCTCCCCGATTTCCAATATCACTCCCAGTCGGAATACGGCTTACTACTTCTTCTTCTACTGCCCTCTGCGATTCTGAGTCCATGCCTTAATATAAAATAACCAAGAAAATAGATCTGTATTAGTGTCACCTCAACTCATATGAATGCAATGCATCTTATGCACACAATCTTATTCTATCTATCTATGCCTAGGAACGCCTAAACCGTGCTCTGATACCCATAAATGTAACACCCCTCACTCGACTATAGTGTAGCCGAGCAAGGCGTGCTACAATCGGTGCCGGAGCACCCTAACTTATCTTACTTTATTTTTTTAATAATTTTAAATTCTTTTAATTTAATATCAATTATTTTTCGATGGAGAAACCAGCAGAGTTTCCCCTAATTTATTATCGTTTGGTGTATTTCAATATTTACCTATTTGAAATTCAACAATATTTTCAAAATAAAATCTTATCCATGCTAATTATAATTATCTCATCAATCATTCTCATAATTTTCTCATATTTCAAATCTCATCCATACATTTCAATTTCATAATCATTTTCATACATTTCCATTCATACTCAATTCATATGTAAACATTCTCAAATTACATAAGCAAAATTTTCAAATTTCCTTAATTTACATAATTTATAAAATAATTACAAAATTTCATAATTTACATGATATATAAATTAATTACATATGAAAAAGGTAATTTATTAATTTACATCGCATTCCTATTAATTACCTGTTCATAATATACATTACAATACAATATCTAAGCATTTTATACAAAATATAAAATATGATCTATATGGGCCCTATCTACATGCATTGCTAACCTTGAATACTTTATACACTTCTGCATATCAGAACTTTCAAAATTTCCAGTCAAACGTCCATCGGGTTCTAGGTTCAGTACCTGCGTGAAGGAAACAATTCCATCGCACTAAGCATTGCTGCTTAGTGGTGCAATAATATAATAATGAAATAATATACAAATAAAGATAGAAACAAAATTCGGATAATTAAGATTTATTTATACTTCACATACGGTTTCTAAAATTTAATAAGTTTTTTTCTAATTTAGACTTCTTTGGAAGTGTTTATTTCGCCAATGTACAGTAATAATGTACAAAGAAAAATAATCTAAAAATAATAAATTTATGCTTATATTATTATATAAGTCATATTTGCAATATTTATTTATGTTATAATTTTCTTTGCTAATCTTTTAGCATTTTCTCAATACTTGCTAGGTTGTCTCAGATTATCTCATAATAAGTAAATTTTAATATCGGTCCAGTTCATTTTGATTCTTTCTAATAAATAACTATTCTAATTTATTTTAGGTCATCTTACTCATTTATTTTATTTAATTTCTAATATTTTTAATTGCTAATACTCTTAACTTATTTCAATAAATTTCACTGCCCAAGTAACCTATGACAGGCTGACTAAACTGGATAACAGGTCGTTGGCACTGGACACCGCGGTGCCTCGAGCCGTCATACCATGAGACGCGGAACGTCAACCACGTATGCAGTCAGTATGGCTAAAAAGCCATGATAACACATAATCGGGCTTAAAAGCCATGAATGTTGGCATAAAGCCATGAATACGGGCATAAAGCCATGAATACAGGCATAAAGCCTTTCGCAGTACTGCTAAAACAATACCCTATTGGCATGCCAATCTATCCAATCTGACGCACATGTCTAGGCAATACAAGGGCACATAATATCATTAAATATTAATATATTATGTTTTATAACTTCATTATTTCATGACAAATTCCATAATTTATACATTCATTATAATATTCATACATTCCTTACATCATTCATACTGATCACAATTCACAACAATGGTGTTCATGTACCATTGTACTCAAAACATTCTTCCTTTCTCTTATAAAGAAAACTAATGTTTAATTCATATTTTCATGTGATTCATTTATTCATTACAATATATATATGAATTCATAACTCATACAAGGTGTTATTATCTTATTTGTAATGGAAACATAAATCCTAATATAAACCTCATCCCATTTATACTCAACAATCCATCTAGGTTAAAGTCATTTCATATTCAAGTGGTATTACTTATGTTTTATTAGACCAACTCGTAATAGGAATACAAATCTTAACTATATACTCACATAACTTAAATGTTCATTAAGTCATTTAGGTGAATTACTATTTCTATTCCAAGTAATCCATGAATGTTTCATGGATTCCAAATTTCATACCTTAATTTCCTCTACCAATTTAGTTATTACACTTTGTGTCTTTGTATTACTATTTACATTACTATTCACTCAAATTGTTGACTTTTTAATACATAATAAATTTATTGAACCTAAGTTCACCAAGATATCACATTTTGCATTTTTTTTTGTTGGTACTGATTTCCAATACCATTTCAAAGCTTATCTTATGTTATTCAAAATTTTCAGATTTCATATCCTAGGTTTACTGTTTCATTGGTCATTTGTACAGTAGGAATTTGATAAAATTGTCTTCATGAAAGTTATTCCTTATTGTGTCTAGTTACATTTCTTTTTTTGAATCACTCCATTTGGAGTTTTATAGCTCAAGTTATGGTCAATTTACCATAAGTGGCCGGATTGACCTGTGCCCAAAATTTCTGGGCAATTTGGTTCTGCCAGATTTGGTGACCTAAGTTTGATTGGCAATTTGACTAGGTTATGGTCAGAATTTGGATTTGTGTTCTTCATGAAAGTTTTAGATTTATGTCTCAGCTATCTGCTGCTAAAATTTCAGGTCAATTGGACCCTTCTACACTGAGTTATGACCAAATGAATAAATATTGTTCATTTGGTTATTTTGCCCAGGCAGAATGTAAGTCACCAGGATTAGGGCAATTTTTAGGTCAACTTGTTTTAGTTTTCTGGGCATGGTTTCTTCATCAAAGTTGTGCCATTATGTGTCTAGTTTCATGTCCAATTAGCCTTGCACCAATTGAACCTAGGCCACTCCATTTATGGTTGCCCAGACCTGCTGGACTCACAACTAGTCCTACAGGTCACCAAGGGCAGCATGCCTAAGCTCAACTCCAACATCCTTACTCACTTCAATTCCTCCTCACACACATTCAAATGGTCACTAATTGACCATTACAAGGTTAATATACCATTTCATGAGCAAACCCTAATTTTTTCCACAAACCCTAATTTCCAAGTGTCCATTTCATGCTATTATGCCATCTAACACATCCAACACACATAATCCAATATCTAACTCAAGTTTTCTCATCACAAACCACTTCTAAACAATTTAAGTCATACAAATCAACAAATCTCATCCTTCTCCCATGGCTGTAAATTTTCATACACACTTCAATATAATTGTTTTGTTCAATTTTTTAATAAACTCTCATTTAATTAGTTTTCCTAACAACGATTAAAAAGAGAGGGAAGAAAGTATAGGCACTAACCTTTTTGAGCTTCACTTAACCTTGATTAAACCTCTCTAATCTCTTCTTCTTTGGCTGCCAATAGCTTTTTCTAGGTGAAAGATCAAATTTTTATGAAGGGACTTGGCAATTTTAGTGAACAAATGGAGAGGAAATTCAAGCTTTTAAGCTTGAAAATGGTGGAACCTCTTCTCTCTCTCTCTCTCTCTCTCAACGTTTTTTGGCTGCCCAAAGGTTGAAGATGCAGATTGTTTGTCAATTTTTGGTCTCTTTTATCTCTTTTATTGAGTTTAACAAATTGTGATTGGTGGAGGAAATTTAAATGACATCATATGATGTCATAATTAGCATTTTCTTTCATTTTCTTTTCTTCTCTTCTCTACTCATTTCCAATTTAATTTTTAGCAATATTTATTCATATTTTAGATCATAATAATTATTTAATTAACTGGACAAGTCGGCCAAAAATCATCTCTAAAGACAAAATGCCTTCCGTTTGGCTTAACAAACTAAAATTGTCTGTACCGATTGAAAAATTTTTCTAAACCTTTTCTTGGCATTCTAATGCCATAGAAATCTCAATGACTCTTCTTTTGAGTCCCAAAAATTATTTTATAAAATTTTCTCCTAGTTTAAGGCTCCTAGTTATGAGAACCGCAACTTCCCATTGGGTTACCCATCGCTAGGGCCCCGACTCATTTAACTTGGTTGTATTTTATTTCTAAAATTTTTCCTAAATTTTTCTTATTAATATTTGAGTTATTTATGACTCCTCACTCTAGTCTAATTATTTTTCCAAACATTCTAGCTATCTGGACTGACACCGATCACCGGAATAGTAGAATTTACAAAATTGCTACAGTGAGGGTGTTACAAGATAAGAGATTTTAGGGCAGAGGGAGACGAATACGGATAATTCTTTAATCGACTAACAAAAAATTTTCAAATAAATATTTCACCTGACTAATCCTTTAAATGAACTCAAAAAATAGGGTTAGTTTGAGTCGGGTTGATTGGTTTGGTTAGTTTTAACCAAATTATGAATGGCCCTTTATCTGATGTTCTTTATATACCTACCTTTAAACATAGCCTTTTGCTTGTAGGAAAGCTTACCACTACTATGAATATCATCTCAACCTTTTAGGCTTTTAACCAATTAGTGGTAAACTAATGAAAAAATTACCAAAAAGGGGTAAGGGGGAGAATATTTACCAAAGGAGGCGAAATATGTTAAGTTAGAGAATAGAGGGTGAGAGACTATACCCTTAGCAACGTCTATCATGTAAAAAATTATAAACAAAAATTTGTCAATTTGAAAAGTTAAAAAGAAAAAGGTTGTTTGTGTGTAGATAAAAGATATATATATAGTATAATTTTTGTTGTTTTTGCTATCTCACTCTTTCTATTTGTGTGTAGATAAAAGGAGCACAAAATTTGTGAGGTAATTTTTATTGATGATGTAATATGAAAATTTAAATAAAAATTGTTATAGTATATTTTTTTTCACACTCTGAATTTCTCTCTCTCTCTCTCTCTCTCTCTCTCTCTCTCTACCTATAGATAAAGTAAGGTGCATTTTAATTAATTTGTATTGTTGATATTGTATAAAAATTAAAATATCAACACTCTCACAAATTATTTTTTAACACTCTCACAATCTCTCTCTCTCTCTCGCACGTGCGTGCACGACTTGTAGATAAAGGATCTCTCTCTCTCTCTTTCTCTCACGGCTTATTGTGACATCCCTTACCCGTCTACAGTGTAGCCGAGCACACGCAGTGTACCGGAACACCTTATTTTAATTCAACTATTTTTATTCTTCCTACTTTATTTCTTTCATAGTTATGAAGTAAAATTCGTGAAATATCATTCATTTAAGTCATTTATTGAAATTATAATTTATTTGAGGTTCCGCAAATTTTATAGAAAATCCTGTCACACCCTACCCCTCTGTAAGGCATAACATGATCCCGTAGTATACCTAATGAATTACCAACTTCGTCTACTGATAACCCTTTAAATACACTACAAGGGATTTTAAAACTTTTCTTACTTCTTTTTTTACAGTGATGAGCACTATTTACAGGTGTTAAAAACTTTATGAACTGAAGTGATAGAACTAACACATTTGAATTATTAGGAATTTCTATAAAAATTTTGGCAGAGTGCCATCTGTATTTTGGATAAAACAGTTCTTCAAAAACCTATAAAAAAGCACTTCAATCTATTTCTCAAACTCAACTCCAATAGTTAAACAACACAATATATTTCTCAACTCAAATCCACAATAATTTTTCAATGACTGAGATTAAAGAGATACAGTACAAATTTTAAAAGTCAAAATAACTCATAATTTATTTTACAACTTCAAGGTACAATTTTATTTTACAACTGCTCAAATCAAGAACAAAATATACATACAGTGATTATACATTATAGTACAAAATGTAAATGGAGTATACTCAATATACCCAATGCTCTCTCGCTGAATGTACTAGCAGCATAGTCTGCTGCCCTGTCCGTCTGTCTACCTGCGATAGCAATGAAAAGCTATCGCTGAGACAATGTCTCAGTGGTGCACAACATTAACCAAATATAACTTTAAATCACAAATCACAAGTTATATAAATAGTGGATACTTAAAACCATAGTTAAATTTAAGACAGTAAATGTCAACAAGAATTTAAACTCTATTTCTCAATATCACAATAATTTCAATAAATCAAATCATGCTTAAATTCAAAAGACAGTGAATGTCAATAAGGATTTAACTCCATTTCACAATCTCATAATACATATCAATAAATCACACACAGCTTAATCATGTTCCAAAGTTCAATTCGTCCCAAAAGCCGATGGCTAATGAGGTATTCAATTCGTCCCAAAAGCCGATGGCTAATGAGGAATAACATAGCTAGCTAGCAAAAAAATGAGTACTCATTCTATTCGTCCTCAACAGGCACACACCTCAACACTTCAGCCAGAGAGGAAATTCAATTCGTCCCACTAGACAAGCTAGTGAGGAATACAATCAATATACATGATAGCTGTGGTTTCAAACCATTTCCAATGCTTTTCAATCAATAAGTATCCATCAATATCATTTAAACAATTTTTCACAGTTTCAAACCATTTACAATGTTTTTCAAGCAATAAGTATCCATTCAAACACATTTCCACAATTTAAAACAATAATATACAAATAGTCATAATTCATTTCAATTGAAAAATTCAAAAGAAATAGCTGTTGTGCACAAACCTCTGATAACTGTCTCCTGGCCTTGACTCAGTGTTTCCTTCCCTTTCCCTGAGTCTTTGCTAACTGAGAAACACAATTTGAAGTGTTTGATTTAATTAAACTGTCTCTAACGATAATGTTTGATAAGTAATTCACTGAATGCTAGTATTTGCTTAATCAACCTAATATGTCGACCCTCGGTGCATTCTAGGTAATTTAGGTTCTAATGTTACTAACATGTCACATTTGATAGTCTTTTAGGGTTGGTACATGTTACCAAGTTCATTTCCGTGCATACTGCATTTTCTTGCAATTTATTGGATTCTGGGATACTAGTTTGACCTAGACGGACTACCTAGTTCCCTCAGTTTTCGAGTTTTGGTCAAAACTACAAACTTGTGGACCTATGTCTTATGGAACGCGGGGCAAAATTTCAGGTCATTCTGCGTTATGTAGACCAAGTTATGGTCATTTTACTATTGCTGGTCAAATTGCACAAAAATTGGTCACTTTAGGTCATTTTAGGTCATTTTAGGTTTGGCCAGTTTTTGGACCCGAACTTGTGCAAGCTGTTTGACTTGCTTATGGTCATTTCTGGGCTTTGGTGTCTTCATAAGACTTGTGGATATAGGTCTTAACTATTCATGGTCAAAATTTCAGGTCAATTGGACCTGTTTTGAGCGAGTTATGGCCTAAACACTAACTGCTGCCCAAATGGTCAATTTTCAGGCCTCAATTGCACTTAATCCGGATTTGGTCATTTTTCAAGCTACCTTGCAAGCAGAATTTTGGCAAGCTTCCTTCATGAAAGTTGGCACATTTTGTGCCTAGTTTCACCTCCAATTGGTCTCATACCAATTGGAGCCACACACTTAAAGTTATAGGCCTAAAACGCAAACTGCCTTATTGCATTTCTTTCATACACATCAAGGATCACTCCTAACACTTACCAAACTCAATATTCAAGTCAATTCTGGTTGTATCATGACCTAAACATAATTTACAACACATTATATGTTATTTTGGCAGCTTACAATTACATTCAACATACACCATAAAGTGCAGAATTTATCAACTCATTTACAACAATTTAAGCATCTAACCATAACACTTTTACATGTCCAACTTCACACCATCATACACACACTCAAACTGCCATAACCACTATTACAATTCCACATTATTATTTCATAAACCAAGCATGAATTCCAGCATTCTTCAAGAATTAACAAACTGCCGCAATGATACCTTTACATTCCATTAATTTCCAAGCTTCAAATTTCAATTTACATTTACATATACTAAGTATACATCACCCAAACAATTTCCTACACAATATACATTTAATCAATCATCTAATTCACCATTTACAAGCAAAAATAAACTGTCTTTAAAGTGTTTCCATGGCTCCAAAAGTACACTTCCCCATTCAAAAGCAAACTTCAAAAATCTCTCCATAAATCAAACACCCATAACATCCTTACAAACTTTAATTAAACAATAATCAAAAACACAAACTTGCCACTTTGGAAATTCATCAAAACCTCACCAAAACTTCTTAAAATTGCTATCAAACTCTTCCTTGTGATGTGAGGATAAACTTTAATGAAGCAACCTTGGAGTTTGGAGGTGGAATGGAGGAGATGTGGGAGCTTGAATCACATGCGGCAATGGAGGATTTGGGAACTCTTCACTACGGCAATGGTGGTTTTGAAGGTTGAAGATGAAGTGTGAGTGGAGTAATTTGCCCACTTAATGCATATTATAATCCTTAGTGGTCCACTCACATAAATTAAATCATATTATGTTTTAATTGATAATTACTCCATTTACCCTCCATTTTTGCTATTTACATTAGGTACCCCTAAATTAATTTTTCATTATATTTTCCAAGTGTAATATTATTTATTTTTAATGGACATTTAGGTCAAAAGACAACTCGGGATGTCAAATGACCGCAATGCCCCTGTTTGGGTTGCATTCCCGATTTTTCGGTAACACCGGGTTTTATCCATTTTTCGATTTCTCACTTTTCTTTGTACTAAATAATTAATTTTTCTTTGATATTTCTAATGGCATTTATACTTCAATAGGGGGTCTATTTAAGTCCTAAAAATATTTTCTAGGGTTCCCCGCAGTCCAGGGCTAGTCAACGGTCCACGCCGTGACTTCTCGGTGCGGTCACCCATCGCTAGGGTTCTCGGCTCGCTTAACTTGGTTGCATTTCTTTACTATTATTTTTCCTTTGTTTTTCTTGTATTTTCTTTTCTTGTATTTCATTATTTTATGTCTCCTCACTCATATCGAAGTGTAATTCTAGGCATCCTAGCTGTCCGAACAACACTGGTCACCGGAACAGTAGTACGCACTACCGAACATAGGGGTATTACAATTCTCCCCCCCTTAAATAAATTTTGTCTCGAAATTTTACCTGGCATTAGTCCCTGAACAGCTGTGGGTGCTGTCTCCTCATATCGTCTTCACGTTCCCAAGTAGCTTCCTGGCCTGAATGATGGTTCCACAGCACTTTAACCAGGTGTATCTGTTTATTCCTCAGCTGCTTCACTTCATAAGCCAGAATTTTTATGGGTTCTTCCTCATATGAGAGGTATGGATTTACCTCAATCTCTTCAACTGATAGTACATGTGATGGGTCTGATCTGTACCTCCTTAACATGGACACATGGAAGACACTGTGTATCCTTGCTAACTCCGGAGGTAATGCCAACCGATATGCCAAAGGACCCACTCTTTCTAGAACTTCATATGGTCCGATGAAACGAGGACTCAGTTTCCCCTTTCTGCCAAATCTCATAATCCTCTTCCAAGGAGAAACTTTGAGGAATACTTTATCACCCACTGTATACTCAATATCTCTTCTCTTCTGATCAACATAGGACTTCTGACGATCTGATGCAGCCTTAAGTCTATCTCTGATCAATCTGATCTTTTCCTCTGTCTACTGAACAATCTCTGGCCCAATCATCTTCCTTTCACCTACTTCATCCCAACGTAAGGGAGTTCTGCACTTTCTGCCATACAAAGCTTCATATGGAGGCATCCCAATGCTTGATTGGTAGCTGTTGTTATAAGCAAACTCAATCAAAGGCAAGTGTGTATCCCACCTACCTTCAAATTCAATCACACAAGCCCGTAGCATATCCTCCAATATCTGAATAACCCTCTCAGACTGGCCATCTGTCTGTGGGTGGAATGCTGTGCTGAAGTTCAATCTAGTTCCTAGGGCTCTCTGAAGACTACCCCAGAATCTAGAAGTGAACCTAGGATCTCTGTTAGATACAATTGATACTGGCACTCCATGCAATTTTACAATCTCATATATGTACAATCTGGCCAATCTTTCCAGGCTATAATCCATCTGAACTGGCAAAAAGTGAGCAGACTTGGTCAATCTGTCAACTATAACCCATACTGCATCATGACTATTCTGTGTCCTTGGAAGTCCTGTGACAAAATCCATAGTTATTCGTTCCCATTTCCACTCTGGTACTGACAAAGGATGTAACAAACTAGCTGGAACTTGATATTCTACCTTTACTTGCTGACAAGTTAGGCATTTGGAAACAAACTCAGCTATATCCCTCTTCATACCCATCCACCAGTAATGCTCTTTCAGCCCTCTGTACATTTTAGTTCCACCAGGGTGCATAGCAAAAGGAGACTCATGTGCTTCCTTCATAATGACTTGTCTCAATTCTACATCACTAGGAACGCACATTCTGCCCTGATGTAGCAATAAACCATCATCTTTCACAGAAAATTCAGATTTCTTGCCCTGCTGGACTTCTCTCAGTAGCTTCTGATATTTAGCATCATTCTGAGCAACTATTTTGATCTTATCAATCAACACTGGCTGTACATGCCATGCAACTACTGTCTGTCCCTCATCATCAATCTCTAAACTGGCATGTTGTGCTTTCAATTCATATACCATGGACAAAGGAGAAACTCTGAGACTTGCCATAGTCTTGCGACTTAAGGCGTCAGCCACCACATTTGCTTTCACGGTGATAGTCTATTGAGCAATCATAATCTTTAATAAGTTCTAACCATCTCCTCTGCCTCAAATTCAATTCCTTCTGGGTGCCCAAATACTTCAAGCTCTTGTGATCTGTGTAAATGTAGCATTTCTCCCCATACAAATAGTGTCTCGGATCTTGAGCAAAAACAATAGTGCTAGCTCGGATCATGTGTTGGGTAGTTCCTCTCATGTGGTTTCAGCTGGCGTGATGCATAAGCAATGACATTCCGATCTTGCATCAGTACATAGCCTAACCCATTGTGAGAAGCATCACTATAAACTGTGTATTCTTTACCCGGAGTAGGTAAAGTGAGGACTGAGCTTGATTAAACACCTCTTCAACTCATCAAAACTTTCTTGACATTTATCATCACTTTGAAATTTTACATCTTTCCGAAGCAGTTTGGTCAGTGGAGAAGATAACATAGAAAACTCTTTGACGAACCGACGGTAATATCCAGCTAAACCCAGAAAACTGCGAATTTTTGTGATGTTCCTAGGCGGCTTCTAATTAAGGATAGCTTCTACCTTGCTGGAATCTACCTTGATCCCTTCAGCTGACACAACATGTCCCAAAAAGGAGATTTCTTTCAGCTAAAATTCACACTTTGACAATTTGGCCTATAGCTGTTTCTCCCTTAAAGTCTGCAGTACAATCCGCAGATGTCTGTCATGCTCCTCTACATTCCTCGAATATATCAAAATGTCATCAATAAATACCACCACAAATTGATCAAGATATGGTCTGAAGATAGTGTTCATCAGATCCATAAAAGTAGCTGGAGCATTTGTTAACCCGAATGGCATTACTAGAAAATCATAGTGGCCATACCGAGTTCTGAAAGCAGTTTTTAGAATACTCTGCTCTTGCACCTTCAACTGATAATAACCATATCGCAGATCAATTTTGGAGAATATAGCTGCACCCTTCAATTGGTCAAACAGATCATCAATGCGAGGTAATGGATATCTGCTCTTTATTGTCACCTTATTCAACTGCCGGTAATCTATACATAAGCAGAGAGTACCATCCTTCTTCTTAACAAACAACACTGGAGCTCCCCAAGGTGACACACTAGGGCGGATGAAGCCCTTTTCAAGTAATTTTTGCAACTGTATCTTCAACTCCTTCAACTCTGCTGGTGCCATTCTGTATGGCATTATGGAGATTGGATCCACACCAGGCATAACATTAATTTCAAACTGCACTTCTCTTTCTGGAGGTAATCCTGGCAATTCATCAGGAAACACATCTGGAAAGTCATGTACTGTAGGGATGTCCTTTAATGCTGGACTCCCCACTTGGGTGTCTACCACATGTGCCAAGTATGCTTCACACCCCTTCTGATCATTTTTCTGGCTAGTGCAGCCGAAATGATGTTTGATGGCAATAACTGCCTCTCCCCATGTATTACCACATCATTGTACTGAGGGAGGCCAAAAGTGACTATCTTCAGCCTACAGTCAATCATAGCATGATGCCTAGCTAACCAATCCATGCCCAAGATGATATCATAATCTCTGAAGGGCATTTCAATGAAATCAGACAGAAAAGTGTGTCCTTGGATCACCAAAGGACAATCTCTATACATTCTATTAACCCTGACCTCCTGTCCTAGTGGACTTGTTACTAGCACCTCAAAGTCCATTTTTGTACATAGAACAACAATGCAATCAATGATGCTAGCACTCACATAAGAATGGGTAGAACCCGGATCAAATAACACAAACACATCTTGGTTAAAAGTTGAGAAGGTACCAACCACAACATCAGATGTCTTGGCCTCTTCTCTCTGTCTCATAGATTCTGACTGGAGCACTGTCTTGCTCTGAATGTTTCACTGTGCCTTGGCTGCCTGCTAGGCTACCTCTACCCCTGCCTCTACCTCTGCTGGGTGGTTGTGAACTTCTGGTGACAGGGCTCTGAACTGACCCTTCTGCAGTAGTAGGAGGTGGTCCAACTCTGCAACTACTGGTGCAGTCCTTGGCAAAGTGTCCTGTGCCTCCACAGTTATAACAGGCTCCAATAGCCTTATAGCATATCCCACCATGATATCTTCCACAAGTTTCACATTGGCAGGAAGGGTAGGAACCTCTGGTACTCTGCTGACCAGATAGAGGAGGTTTCTGTCCTGAATATCTTCCCCTACCCGACTTCTTGCCACCTCTGCCATGTCCCCCATGATTCTTCCTCTTTCCAGTAGGACCACTGGAACTCTGTTCTACTGATTTTCCCTCTTTCTCTGTCTTCTCTGATTTCTTTTTCTCAGGAGCTGCTTCAGACTCAATTCTTTCCAACTCTAGGGCTTGAGAAACAAGTTCAGATAAGTTAGTGTGTTTGAATTCGACCACTTATAATCTGATACTGGGCTTCAAGCCGGTTTCAAACCTCTTGCATCTCTCCCTGCTGGTAGCAAGTAAACTTACTGTATAATGGCTCAGGCTGGAAAATTCCCTTTCATACTCAGCCACTGATCTGCTCTCCTGTTTCAGACTTAGGAATTCTTGCAGCTTCTGGTCTACATAAGCATCAGGGACATATTTTTGTCTGAATTCCCTGAGAAAGTCATTCCATGTTAGCACTGCAGGTTCTACGGTGTGGGGAATGGTTTTCCACCAGTCATAAGCATCCCCACAGCAAAGATCTTGAGTATTCAAATCGAGCTCCTGCGTGCGGTGTAATTTCTTGAATACCCTATCCATCCTCTCTAACCACTATTCGGCCTCTAGAGGATCTCTGTCCCCTTGAACTCTGAGCCCCATACTTCATCAATTTGTCATATTGCCTAGTAGGAGGCGTGGTTGTACCATCGTGTCTGTATTGGGACTTGATTAGGCGCATTACCGACCATTTGTTGGAACATTGTAGCCATCTGTGGCCGAATCGAGCAAGGAACTGCGATAGTGTAGGGGTGTCTTCTTGAACCAACGACATTGTGTAGGCCTGGGGCATCCCCTTGCACCTAAGCCTCAATAGATTGATCGACTGAACGATCACCCTCTTCCATAGTCAATGCGAGGATTTTAGATCTCCTGAACAAATAACACAAGGAGATTTCCTCCCGTTATTGCATATTTATAATGTAATGTACTGTATGTATCAAACAATGATATTGAGCAGTTGTACTATGAAGAAAGAATATTCAAATAACAGGTGAAAACAGAATTTAAAAACTAGCTCTGATACCACTAAAACATGTCACACCCTACTCCTCTGTAAGGCATAACATGATCCTGTAGTGTACCTAATGAATTACCAACTTCGTCTACTGATAACCCATTAAATACACTACAAGGGATTTTAAAACTTTTCTTACTTCTTTTTTTACAGTGGTGAGCACTATTTACAGGTGTTAAAAACTTTTTGAACTTAAGTGATAGAACTAACACATTTGAATTATTAGGAATTTCTGTAAAAATTTTGGCAGAGTGCCATCTGTATTTTGGATAAAACAGTTCTTCAAAAACCTGTAAAAAAGCACTTCAATCTATTTCCCAAACTCAACTCCAACAGTTAAACAACACAATATATTTCTCAACTCAAATCCACAATAATTTTTCAAAGACTGAGATTAAAGAGATACAGTACAAATTTTAAAAGTCAAAATAACTCATAATTTATTTTACAACTTCAAGGTACAATTTTATTTTACAATTGCTCAAACCAAGAACAAAATATACATACAGTGATTATACATTACAGTACAAAATGCAAAATGGAGTATACTCAATATACCCGATGCTCTCTCGCTGAATGTACTAGGAGCCTAGTCTGCTGCCTTGTCCGTCTGTCTACCTGCGATAGCAATGAAAAGCTATCGCTGAGAAAATGTCTCAGTGGTGCACAACATTAACCAAATATAACTTTAAATCACAAATCACAAGTTATATAAATAGTGGATACTTAAAACCATAGTTAAATTCAAGACAGTAAATGTCAACAAGAATTTAAACTCCATTTCTCAATATCACAATAATTTCAATAAATCAAATCATGATTAAATTTAAAAGACAGTGAATGTCAATAAGAATTTAACTCCATTTCACAATCTCATAATACATATCAATAAATCACACACAGCTTAATCATGTTCCAAAGTTCAATTCGTCCCAAAAGCCGATGGCTAATGAGGAATAACATAGCTAGCTAGCAAAAATATGAGTACTCATTCTATTCGTCCTCAACAGGCACACACCTCAACACTTCAGCCAGAGAGGGAATTCAATTCGTCCCACTAGACAAGCTAGTGAGGAATACAATCAATATACATGATAGCTGTGGTTTCAAACCATTTCCAATGCTTTTCAATCAATAAGTATCCATCAATATCATTTAAACAATTTTTCACAGTTTCAAACTATTTACAATGTTTTTCAAGCAATAAGTATCCATTCAAACACATTTCCACAATTTAAAACAATAATGTGCAAATAGTCATAATTCATTTCAATTGAAAAATTCAAAAGAAATAGCTGTTGTGCACAAACCTCTGATAACTGTCTCCTGGCCTTGACTCAGTGTTTCCTTCCCTTTCCCTGAGTCTTTGCTAACTGAGAAACACAATTTGAAGTGTTTCAGTACTTAATCAAAATGTCTCTAACGATAATGTTTGATAAGTAATTCACTGAATGCTAGTATTTGCTTAATCAACCTAATATGTCGACCCTTGGTGCATTCTAGGTAATTTAGGTTTTAATGTTACTAACATGTCACATTCGATAGTCTTTTAGGGTTGGTACATGTTACCAAGTTCATTTCCGTGCATACTGCATTTTCTTGCAATTTATTGGATTCTGGGATACTAGTTTGACCTAGACGGACTACCCAGTTCCCTCAGTTTTCAGGTTTCGGTCAAAACTAAAAATTTGTAGATCTATGTCTTATGGAATGCGGGGCAAAATTTTAGGTCATTCTGAGTTATGTAGACCAAGTTATGGTCATTTTACTATTTCTGGTCAAATTGCACAAAAATTGGTCACTTTAGGTCATTTTAGGTTCGGCCAGTTTTTGGACCCGAACTTGTGCAAGCTGTTTGACTTGCTTATGGTCATTTCTGGGCTTTGGTGTCTTCATGAGAATTGTAGATATAGGTCTTAACTATTCATGGTCAAAATTTCAGGTTAATTGGACCTGTTTTGAGTGAGTTATGGCCTAAACACTAACTGCTGCCCAAATGGTCAATTTTCAGGCCTCAATTGCACTTAATCCGGATTTGGTCATTTTTCAAGCTATCTTGCAAGCAGAATTTTGGCAAGCTTCCTTCATGAAAGTTGGCACATTTTGTGCCTAGTTTCACCTCCAATTGGTCTCATACCAATTGGAGCCACACACTTAAAGTTATAGGCCTAAAACACAAACTGCCTTATTGCATTTCTTTCATACACATCAAGGATCACTCCTAACACTTACCAAACTCAATATTCAAGTTTATTCTGGTTGTATCATGACCTAAACATAATTCACAACACATTATAGGTCATTTTGGCAGCTTACAATTACATTCAACATACACCATAAAGTGCAGAATTTATCAACTCATTTATAATAATTTAAGCATCTAACCATAACACTTTTACATGTCCAACTTCACACCATCATACACACACTCAAACTGCCATAACCACTATTACAATTCCACATTATTATTCCATAAACCAAGCATGAATTCCAGTATTCTTCAAGAATTAACAAACTGCTGCAATGATACCTTTACATTCTATTAATTTCCAAGCTTCAAATTTCAATTTACATTTACATATACTAAGTATACATCACCCAAACAATTTCCTACACAATATACATTTAATCAATCATTTAATTCACCATTTACAAGCAAAAATAAACTGTCTTTAAAGTGTTTCTATGGCTGCCAAAAGTACACTTCCCCATTCAAAATCAAACTTCAAAAATCTCTCCATAAATCAAACACCCATAACATCCTTACAAACTTTAATTAAACAATAATAAAAAACACAAACTTACTACTTTGGAAATTCTTCAAAACCTCACCAAAACTTCTTAAAATTGCTATCAAACTCTTCCTTGTGATGTGGGGATAAACTTTAATGAAGCAACCTTGGTGTTTGGAGGTGGAATGGAAGAGATGTGGGAGCTTGAATCACATGCGGCAATGGAGGATTTGGGAGCTCTTCACTACGGCAATGGTGGTTTTGAATGTTGAAGATGAAGTGTGAGTGGAGTAATCTTCCCACTTAATGCATATTATAATCCTTAGTGGTCCACTCACATAAATTAAATCATATTATGTTTTAATTGATAATTACTCCATTTACCCTCCATTTTTGCTATTTACATTAGGTACCCTAAATTAATTTTTCATTATATTTTCCAAGTGTAATATTATTTATTTTTAATGGACATTTAGGTCAAAAGGCAACTCGGGATGTCAAATGACCACAATGCCCCTGTTCGGGTTGCATTCCCGATTTTTCGGTAGCACCGGGTTTTATCTGTTTTTCGATTTCTCACTTTTCTTTGTACTAAGTAATTAATTTTTCTTTGATATTTCTAATGGAATTTATACTTCAATAGGGGTCTATTTAAGTCCTAATAATATTTTCCAGGATTTCCCGCAGTCCAGGGCTAGTCAACGGTCCACGCCGTGACTTATCGATGCGGTCACCCATCGCTAAGGTTCTCGGCTCGCTTAACTTGGTTGCATTTCTTTACTATTATTTTTCCTTTGTTTTTCTTGTATTTTCTTTTCTTGTATTTCATTATTTTATGTCTCCTCACTCATATCGAAGTGTAGTTCTAGGCATCCTAGCTGTCCGAACAACACTGGTCACCGGAACAGTAGTACGCACTACCGAACATAGGGGTGTTACAAATCCGGCAGAGTGCCGGCTAAAAATGGATAAAACAGTTCTTCGGAACCTGTGAAAAACACTTCCAAAATTTTCAATCAATCCCAAACTCCATTTCATCAACAAAATCTCAATATTTTTCAATAACATTTCCATTTCTCAAACATTCATTTCATATGATATTCATGTAAAAGTCATCAATAAATATTCACTTTTTTATTCATAAACATAATTTTCACTATTTACATCAATTCTAAAATATATTACATAAGTTTTAATTACACATGAGAAAATAAAAGTTAAGTACAAAATACCAAAATAAAACCTAGTGTCCTACCAATGCACTGATGACGGTGAGGTGACACGGACAATATGCAGAGCTGCAAAAGATCTCACCCAGTCTATAGTCTACTAGGCTCTCTGTCGGTCTCTCCAGAACCTGCGCGTGGCAAAAAGCAACGTGCTAAGCAACAATGCTTAGTGGTGCCAATAATAAAATAAAAAGAAATAACAGAAAATAAATATGCAGTGCATGTCCTGATATCTTATGCAGACAATTTTTCGATCATTATTAGTAATCTTATTTATTTGTAGTTGTTATATTCATAATTTCATTAAATTTATTCACTTTTATTTTTGGTTGCCCAAGCAATCTATACTGGATTACTGGACTGGATAAACGGGTAAACTGGCACTGGGTATCAAGTACCTCGGGCCGTCACACCATCAGTCACATATGTATCTCTCGGTGTGCAACAGAACAGCTAATGAGCTGTAATAAATATTAGGCACAAGACTAAGTATCATCACAATGTGAGAATGGCTAAAAGCCATGAAATCACAGAATGGCATAATGCCATGTGCAGTACTGCTAACTGAATCCTATTGGCATGCCAACCTATCTAAACCAATCTTGCTAGGTGTACTAGGGCATGTTGTACTTTTAAATTTTACAATTCTTGAAATTTAAGTTTAGGTGTTACTATTCATTTCATTAGTCAACTAAAATATTGACTTTTTCATAGACAATAGGTACATTGTTGGTATTGGTTACCAATACCATTTCTAAGCTTAGTGCTAGTTGTTCAAAATTTTCAGATTTCAAGCCTTGTGTTTACTGTTCCATTAGTCATTTTTACAGTAGAAATTTGGTAAAATTGTCTTCATGAAAGTTGTTCCTTATTTTGTCTAGTTACATTTCCTTTTTTGAATCACTCCATTTGGAGTTTTGTAGCTCAAGTTATGGCCTAAACACCATAACTGGCCGGATTGGACAGAATCCAAAATTCTGGGCAAAACTGGTTTTGCCAAATTTGGTAACCTAAGTTTGGTTGGCAATTTGACTAGGTTATGGTCAGAGTTTGGATTTGTGCTCTTCATGAAAATTTTAGGTCTATGTCTCAGCTTTTTGCTGGTAAAATTTTAGGTCAATTGGACCTTTCTACACTGAGTTATGACTAAATAAATAAATATTATTAATTTAGTCATTTTGCCCAGGCAGAATGCAGGTCACCCGGATTAGGGCAATTTTTAGGTCAACTTGGTTTGGTTTGCTAGGCAAGGTTTCAATTCCAAAGTTGTGCCATTATGTGTCTAGTTTAATGTTCAAATGGCCTTGCACCAATTGAACCTCTATAATTCTATTTATAACTACCCAAACCTACTGGACTCATGCTCAGTCCTGCAGGTCAGCCAAGGCAGCTCACCCATACACAAATGTCAAGGCTCAACTCACTTCATTTCCTCATCATACATATTCAAATGATCACTAATTGACCGTTACAAGGTTAATGAACCATCACATGAGTAAACCCTAGAATTTTTCAAGTGTCAAATTTTTTTTCATTTCACACATGCACAATTCTTGCATTTCATATGCTCAATTATGTTCAATCCTTCATCCACTACCAAAGGCTGCTCATAACCATTTTTCTAACAAGAAAAATCATCAAACCCTAACTAACCCTAGCTGCCAAAATTGTAGGGTGCACACACACACTTGTTTATTTTATTTTCTTATATTTCCTACACAATTCATGCACTTAGACATGAATTAAAGCAAAAGGAACAAAGATTGGACACTAACCTTGAATGGAGCAGAATTTCAAGCTACCCAAACTTCTTTTTTTCTTCCTCTTTTGGCTGCCTAGAGGATGTTCAAGTTGCAAGGTTAATTTTTTGTGAAGCTAAGTGGTGGTTTCAATGTGAGATTTGGTGTGAAATGAAGCTTTGGTGGAGCTTCAATTGTGGTTTTGGGTGGGAAGAGAGGAAACGGCTGGTTGAAGGAAAGTGATGGCTACTGATTGCTTTTGTGTATTTTTATCTAAATTATCCCCTTTTAATAAGGTAGCTTAATTGTGATTGTCGCAATAGATTCTTGCGGTCGCCTGGACGATCACTCACCGAAGTGGGAAAAAGTGAGGAGTCGCCACCTTAGTTTTGAGGGAAATTAAAGAAAACCATTTGAGAAGTTAAATAAAAATGAAACCACTTCAAAACAGAGATTCTAAGTTCGGGGTCCGTAAACGGGTGGGGAAGGTATTAGGCACCCCACCTCGTCCCTTAATAAGGGTAAGTAGATTTAATTCTGCGTCCTTTATAAATTAGTTAGGAGGGCTTAGACGGCTATGTTAATCCTTTTGGTAGAAGGAATATTTGATTTTTCACTAAATTTGGATCACCCAGATACATAAGTAAATGAGACAACCTTAGTGAACGGGTGTGAGAATCGGATAAGAACTCTCCTCCAATCTCTTTTAAGTTATTTATTATAATTTTGAGGGGAGACCGGATAAGAACCCTCCTCCGATCTCCTTTAGAGTTATTTATTAATGTTCCGAATTGAGACCGGATAAGAACTCTCCTCCGATCCCTATTTAATATTTATTAGAGTTTTGAGTTGAGACCGGATAAGAACTCTCCTCCGATCTCTATTTAGTAGTTATTAAAATTTTGGATTGAGACCGGATAAGAACTCTCCTCCGATCTCTTTTAGACGTTTATTAAAATTTGGGGTTGAGACCGGATAAGAACTCTCCTCCGATCTCTATCTAATAGTTATTTATATTTTGAGTTGAGACCGGATAAGAACTCTCCTCCGATCTCTTTTAAATTAGAAAGGAGCCTGAAAGGGATTTTTCCGATGTCCCGAATTTTGGTGTCCTAAGAACCTAAAAATAAGGGTCCTGAAGTTCAAAGATGTTGAGGATAAGATTTCTCAATACCTTTTGGCTAGATGGGGAAAACTAGACTTGATTTACCGACCTCCCATGTATTCATTTTACCAGTATCTATTGATGCCCGACCTATTCTGTTTCGTTTACTTTGGTTTTATTTCGCTTTATGACATCTTGCCGAATTGCTGTTTACGTCAGCCTAACAGTTTGGCTATCTTCCTGACGTGTTATTCATGTTCTCTCTTTTAAAAGAAACCCCTAAGTTGCAGCTACCTACGTTTGCCCAACCATTTACATACTACTAGGAGTTAGAAAAACTTGTTTTCAGAAATGACGGAGATCAATAAAATGAACTGATCACTAAAAAGATGATTTGAGATTGACTTTCTTTGGGATTGCTTGTGCAGAAATGATCTTGAAGAAAATCGCAGATGTAAGAAGAACAAGGAAAATGCGGGAAATAAACGTAGACACTTAATAAAACAGTAGCATGAACTCTTACAACAACATTTTTCTTGGGTTCTCTCGTACAAAATAATCTTGAAGAAAGTTGCAGATGTATGAAGAACAAAGGAAGTGCAGAAAATAAACGTAAACAGCAGTATGAACTCTTACCTGTGAGGAGCCGGGTCTACTAAAATAGTTACGGGGTGGCAAACAGGGATGAGACAGTAGACTGATTAACCTGAGGGTGGTGTTCTTCGTGAACTGGAGGGTACTTAGCTAAAGAAATGAGTGATATGAAGTTGATCTTGGGCAGTGAAAACAGAGATGATATAATACTGATATTGTTAGTATGACCAGATAATGAACAAACTGGAAATATAGAGTTCCAGTATTCAAAATCTCTTCAAGAAAACACTTCAGAAAACTAGTTTCCAAAGTCTTTTAATCAACACTTCTAAATAGCAGAGTAACAAACTAAATGAACTTTCAGAGTTCCTCTTGCTATAATAACAGCCTCTCGTCTATTTTTTTTCGTCCCTTCCTTGAACAGTTTTTATGCCGGTATTTATAGGAATCGGGTGCTCTTCGTGAAGGGTCAGGATTTATTTGAGGGAGATGGAGGGTCAAGATCTCGAAGGACATGATCGGAGGTTCAGGAATTAAAGAGAATCAAAATGAATGGTTGAGATCACTCTTCATAATATTTGTCCTTTTCTTCTTTCCATCTGACGGTCCCAAATTTCCTTGTCCGGAACGATCCGAGGGCTAAGAGTGAAAGACGCTGGTATTGTCGTCTTCTCTCTTGATCTAAGGGTTCCGGGTTTGTCCTTACAAGTGGGATCAACGGTGGAGATTGGGATGTACAGGACTGTCATGACATACCCTGGCACCTGTCAGCATTGCGGGCGATTCTTAGGCGTGCGGTGGAGATCTCGTCTGCCATGCTTTAACTACCTTGGCTCTGATTCTGACGACGGTTATTGGGATTTGTCTTATTCTTTTTGTCTTCCGATCCCTCCCCTAGCTCCTATTCCGATCTCTCATGCTGATCTCCTATCTCCCGATCTCTATTATCCCTTAATCAGTCTGGATTCGGTCCAAGCATTAATTACATCCCGATTATCTAAGCGTCCGCTTAATTTTACGCTCATCATTATATGCCCATTTCCCCCTATATATACCCCTGTCGACGGAGACATTTTCTTCATCTGACTTTCCTCTCTTCTTTTCTTACTTTCCTCGTTTCTAGCCGCTCGGTGGAAGTTCGCTATAATCGTGGCTTTGATCTTTTCCGATGAACTTCTTTACTTACCGATGAAAATTTACGATCCTTGATCGAATGACCTTTATCGATGATGGTGAGAGGACCGATTTGACCGACCGTATTGCGGACTTTGGTTGTACCGATCTCGAGTCGCTCAACCGAGTTCATTCGCTTCTCATCGCATTGGGTGTTCCGGCGTCTTTCCTCCACATTGGGTGTTCCGACAATGGTCGGTTTGAGTGGTAACATCGGTGACGATGTCTCTCATCTTCATGGGAGTCATAGTCACCCCATCCGAGCCGCACATCTATCCGATGCCAACAATGGTCTCTGGTCAAACACATCTTTTGATTCACCACAAGACTAGGCTTTGACATAGGCCTTTTAGATAGGATGTTCCACCGTCTCTAGAGATCGCCCAAATGATGTAATCAAATGTAATCGATCTCTAGAGATTGCCCAAATGATGTAGTTAGACCTTTATTGTAGTCCGATCCTAGAGATCGCCCAAATGATGTATTTTATTTTCAATGCAATCCGATCTCTAGAGATCACGTAAATGATGTGATCCAATGTTAGTGTAATCAGATCCCTAGAGATCGCCCAAATGATGTAATCCAACTTTTGAAAATAAAGACTTTATTTTGTCGGTTATCATCTTATTATTTTTGCATTGATTATTTTCCGATCTCTAATGTGGTTATCCGATCCGTTCTTTACGAATGACACTTAACTGATCCTTTATTCAAAATATTTAGCTCATTATGCCGATCTTTAATCAACTGATCTCTGAACATTCAGATATTTGAGAGAAGTGTCAGAACAGCTGTCGAGTTCCACCAATCGATGCGCTGCCTAGAACCTCGCGAGCATTAAATGCTCGGACTAGTATAAATAGGGGTGGTAGGGTTATCAAGTTGTTCTCTCATTCCATTTTCAATCCCCTGCTCACAACTTAGAAGTTCTCTCGTTGTCTCAAGTTCTTCCGATGCCGATCAGACTCCGGTAAGGGCTTTGATCCTCTGTGTAATTTAAATTCTTTGTTTCTTTTGAAAATGAACGGTGACGAAGGTCGAGAGCGGCGAGCCCTCCTTCGATTCAGCCGTGGTCATCGTCAAGAAGAGGCCGGGCCAAGCGCTCAACAAGAACCTCCTGTGGCCTCCGCTCCAACTCCTGGGCGGGTCATACCCTCGAGGCTCGCACCTTCTTCAAGGAGAGAGACCCTTCCTATAGACGAGCTTCCATCGGTTCTTCGAGAATCCGATCTGCAATCGTTTGTTCAAGAATACAATATTTGTCCTGATTCATATGAGCTGATCAAGTGCCATGGCGATCTTCGTGTCGATCACTCTTTTGAAGAGAATGACATGGTCATGGTGTACGAGGAACGCTTAAAGGCCGGTCCGAGGTTCCTCTAGCCGATTTCTATAAGGAGGTCCTAAAACTTCACCGACATCCATTGTTCAAATCCACCCCAACTCGTGGCGGATCTTGGTAGCTTCCGAGGTCTATGCCGAGCTAAGGGAATCAGACCTACGGCTAAGGTGTTCGCCGAGCCGCATGACTAACTCGCCAAAGGATGACGAACATCGGTTCTTTCAGCGAAGCCTCATTGCGGACTCTTTTCCGACCGCCCTCATCCCTTAAGAATTGGAAGAACCGGTTCTTCATTCCGAGGAGTAAAGATCCGAGCCGCTTGAGGACTTTCTCGTAGCTGGTGGTACCAGGGGCCCTCGCTCAAGCACATTACCCCGAGTCAAGAGGAAAGCTTAATAGTGATGGAGCTGAAAAGTCGCCGCCACTCTAAAATATTCTCGCCCAAATGCGGATCGCCGAATCGCACCATTGGACCATGCAATCGATCACGGCCGAGATCGCGAACTTCCGCTCTCGACTCGGCATTGGTATTTTCTATATCTCGCTTCGGGACCTTAGCGATCTCACTAACCTCTTTTCTCAAGTGTATGGTGGGTGGTGAAGGTTCTAGGAAACGAAGAAAGAAAGAGAGATCTCCCGGAAGATAAAAGAGATGAAGCGTTCGGAACGACTTCAAACACCCGGTCACGAACCTGGGGAGATACAAAGAGACTCGCATCAACCTTCGGGTCCGCCGACCATCAAGTCGCCGATCTCCTCCTAGATCGGAAGAGCACCCCGCCTCTCTCGCTTATTCCAAGCACGGAAAGGAGCCTTCTCAATCTTCCGGGAGGACCTCTTCTCGTGGCGCCGACATCGATCATCGCTTGAAGAATAACCGATCGTTAGGGAGAACTCCGATTTTGCCAAAGTCCTGGGATCTACCATCTTCTTTCAAGAGGATCGGGACAGGCTATCCCGGAATGGTCTCGATGATATCTTGACTCGAACCATGAGCTTGAATGTGGAGTGTCTGGTGAACCAGACCATGGTTCGGGAAAAGATTCAACGTCTGGGTAAGGAGGTCGGGAAGAAAAATCAGGAATTGGCTTCCCTCCGATCCCAACTCTCATCCGCTCGGGATTATATATCTCAAGTCGAGGGACGGGCGAAGTACCATCAAGAACCACTGGCGAGAAGTCTCGTGACTGGCCGAAAGAGAACGGGCTCTCGAGAGAAGTCCAGCACTTCAGCCAACGCCGCCAGCTGGTCGCTCAACTTATAGAGGAGCTTAACGCGAAGGATAAGGAGCTTACAGAGAAAGGCAAAGAGCTTAAGGAAAAAGATGAAGAGATGGTGTCAGGAATAGCCGGAGCCTATGTGAATGCTCATAAGGATCTCTTGGCCGAACTCCAAAAGCGCTACCCTGAAGAGGACTTCTCCTGGATGGATGACCTGGCTCCCGAGGGCGACGGCGAAGATAGTGAGGAGGAAGCCGAAGGTGAGGGAGAGAGGGAGAGTGATCCAAATGTAGATCAGGCTGGGGGTGATCCCCCAGCCGAATAACTTGTACAGATTATGACATGAAATGGAATGCCTCTTTGTTCAATGAATGATTGTGATCGGAAAATTTTAAACCATTGTTTGTCTGAGTATTTGATTGTATGAGCACAGCAAAACAAAAACTAAATGTGATTATTAATCTAAGTATGAGAGATCGGAAAGCACTTTAAGCGTGAGATCGGTAGGGAAGAAATGCTGAACGGAACTTGATTGAAAATTTAACTCGAACACTTAAGATCGGAATCCTCATTAAATCGAACTAAAACTTTAGCTCTTAAACCTTCGGAAAGGAGGTCGGCAATAAAACTGGTAGGGAAAAAATCTAGTACCAGTTCATTTTATTTATCAACAGAGATCAGGAATATACTTGACAGGTCCGGAAATTCGACAACGGGTTTGAGAGGTCGGTAAATGATTTGAGAGATCGGCAAGGCCTTAATGAATATGAGGACTTAGCATTGATTCAATCCTTTGTGAGGAGAGATCGGAAATGTGACCGCCTATCAAAGAGGGATCGGAAACGTGATTAGCTGTTCAAAGAAGAATTTTTATTGATTCTAAGGGTCGGCCAAAATATGGTGTCGACAGCTGCCCCTCTTTACATAATTTCTATTAAAGGAAAATTTTCCGTATAGGAATTATGTAAAGATTCCGACTCATATTTTGGACGATCAGGTGTTTGAAGTTAAGGAACTAAAGCACACCTAAGTTAATGACCTAGAAATAGGCAAAAGAAGTTAGACCCAAATTAACTTGGATCAAAGAATCGGGGAATAAAAATTAAAATCAACTTAGATCAAGGATCCGTGTTGATGATGAAAACGAAATTGCATGAAATTAAAATCAACTTAGATCGAGGAACCAGAGGTTGATAACAGAAATGTAAATTGCATGAAATTTAAAACCAGATAATGTAGATTGCATGAAATTAAAATCAACTTAGATCAAGGAACCAGAGGTTGATAACAGAAACGTAAATTGCATGAAATTAAAATCAACTTAGATCAAGGAACCAGAGGTTGATATTGCATGAAATTAAAATCAACTTAGATCAAGGAACCAGAGGTTGATAACAGAAACGTAAATTGCATGAAATTAAAATCAACTTAGATCAAGGAACCAGAGGTTGATGGTGGAAATGTGAATTGCAAGAAATCAAAAATCAACTTAGATCAAGGAACCAGAGGTTGATGGTGGAAATGTGAATTGCAAGAAATTAAAATCAACTTAGATCAAGGAACCAGAGGTTGATAGCAGAAACGTAAATTGCATGAAATTAAAATCAACTTAGATCAAGGAACTAGAGGTTGATAGCAGAAACGTAAATTGCATGAAATTAAAATCAACTTAGATCAAGGAACCAGAGGTTGATGGTGGAAATGTGAATTGCAAGAAATTAAAAATCAACTTAGATCAAGGAACCAGAGGTTGATGGTGGAAATGTGAATTGCAAGAAATCAAAAATCAACTTAGATCAAGGAACCAGAGGTTGATGGTGGAAATGTGAATTGCAAGAAATTAAAAATCAACTTAGATCAAGGAACCAGAGGTTGATGGTGGAAATATAAATTGCTGGAAATTAAAATTGCAGAAAATCAAAATCAACTTACAAGGCAAGTCTAACCCTGACACATGAAGTTCTTTCCCTGACGAAGTGTACTTAACAAGATACCGAAGGCCGATGATTAACGGAAAAGAAGTTGCAAGACTTGACCTATAACCCCATTTTCTTCAAATGCCCCTCTTCTGTTCCCGATTTTCTTCTTATTCTATGGAAAGCGCCCTCGCGGGTTTTCACTTTCTTTCCGTCCATTTAACCAGAAGCGCCCTTTCGGGTTTTCACCTCTAGTTTTTTTTTTTTTTTTTTTTTTTTTTTGAACGGCCATTCCCTGCAAATCTCATAATAAAGTACGTGAGGTTATCAATTTTTGAATTCAAATCTTATGGCAAAAATTTAACTAATTAATAGCACATTAAACAAGGATAGTATTAAAAGGTGAGTAAATAGGAAAACAAAAGCAGAAGGAATAAAGTATGACTTTATTATGGCTTCAAGAGAAACATGGATAGACTTTGAAAGGGAAGGTACAAGGATAGATTTCACATAGTCCTTATAGTTGGTTTTGAAGTCTTTTAACTGCCATTATTTCAGGTTCTCTGAAGCCTCCTGTTGTAACAGTCTCCATCCTTGGTTTCATACCCCCTTCCTTATTTCTCCGCTTTGGTTCTTGGGATGCCCTTTCGGGTTTTCACCCCAAGTTTTTTTTTTTTTTTTTTTTTTTTTTTTTGGACGCCCTTTCGGGTTTTCATCCTTCACTTGTTTATGCATAATACCTCTTGACAGTGTCGGCATTCACAGGTCTCTGAAACTCTTCGCCGTCCATTTGGGTCAAGATCAAGGCTCCTCCGGAAAATGCCCTTTTAACCACATAGGGTCCCTCGTATGTTGGTGACCATTTGCCCCGTGGATCGTTTTGGTTCGACAGTACTTTCTTCAGAACTAAGTCCCCGGTTTGGAATTCGCGTGGGCGAACGCGTTTATCAAATGCCCTAGCCATTCTCATCTGATATAATTGCCCATGACATGCCGCTGCTAACCTTTTCTCATCAAGCAAGTTTAACTGATCCAACCTTGACTGAATCCATTCTTACTCATCAATTCCTCGACTCTTCAGATTCTTAGGAAGGGATTTCAACTTCAATGGGCACATCGCCTCCATACCGTAGACCAAATGAGTATGGAGTTGCCTGGCCAAGTCCTCATGGAAGTCCGGTATGCGTGAAGAGCGTAAGGGAGCATATCATGCCAATCCCTATATGTGACCGTCATTTTCCGGATTATCCTCTTTAAATTTTTGTTTGCAGCTTCCACTGCTCCATTCATCTGGGGACGGTACGGGGAGGAATTGAGATGCCGGATTTTGTATTGATCACATAATTCTTGAATCTTTGGACCATTCAAGTTCTTGGCATTATCGCGACAATTTCATTCGAGACCATGCCGCAGATGATGTTGCTTTTGAAGAATTTAAGGAACGTGTTCTCGCGTGATGTGAGCATACGACGCTGTTTCACCCATTTGGAGAAATAGTCGATGGCCACCGTGATGAATCGTGCCCATTGGATGCCTTAGGATTAATGGGACCAATCACATCGATGCCCCACATTGCAAAAGGCCAAGGTGAGACGAGGTTGAATAACTTGTGAGGTGGTACATTTATTGATCCGCATAACCGACACTTATGGCACTTTCTAAGTACTCGACGCAATCCTTTTCCATCGTGGTCCAAAAATACCCACGCCGCATGATTTGCTTAGCCATCATGTGTCCATTGGCATGGGTCGCACAATTTCCTCATGTGTCTCGAAGAGGATTCTCTTTGCTTCTTTCGCATCTACACATCTCAGTAATTCGCCGTTGGAGCTCCTCTTGTATAGGGTTTCTCCACTGGGGAAGTATCCCAATGCTAATCTCCGAATCATCTTCTTTTCATTTTTGGTTGCCCTCGAGGGAATTCTGGTTCTACAAGAGACCAGTGATGTCATGATACTGTGGCTTTCCATCGGCTCTTCTTCAATCATAAAGCAATAAGTCGGCTTATCCCTTGCTTTAACCTCAATGCTTGAGTTGTCGCTCTTCTTCCATTTGAGCCATAACGGCAGAGTAGCTAAAGCATCAAGAAATTGATTCTTGTCCTCGCTAAGATGAGTGAAAGAGATTTCTCAATTCCTTGATCACCTCGAAGTGCTTCTGATATGGGATTAACTTGGGATCCTTAGTTTGCCATTCTCCCTTGACTTGATAAATTATCAGGGCCGAGTCTCCGTACACCTCCAGCTTTCTGATTTTCATCTCGATAGCAGCTTGTAGACCCATTACACAAGCTTCATACTCTGCGACATTGTTGGTACAGTCAAACCTTAACTTGACAGCTATCAGGAAGTGTTTTTCGTCCGGGGATACCAGTACAGCTCCGATTCCGTTTCCGGATAAATTGACTGCTCCATCAAAATACATTTCCCATACGTCGGCGGGCCCCTCTTCTTCGCAGTCTACTTCGTTAATATGCTCGCCGTGGAACTCAAAATCCAGAGCTTCATAATCTCGATAGGATTTTCCGCTAGGAGGTCAGCGATCACGCTACCTTTCACCGCTTTTCGGGTCATGTAGACTATGTCATATTGGGAGAGTATAACCTGCCACTTAGCTATCCTTCCTGGCACGAATGGGCTTTCAAATACATACTTGATAGGATCCATCCTGGAGATGAGCCATGTCTTGTGATTCAACATGTAGTGCTTGAGGCGATTTGCTGTCCAGGCTAACGCGCAGCAAGTCTTTTCTAAGGAAGAATACCTTGACTCACAATCGTTGAATTTCTTGCTTAGGTAATAAATGGCCCTTTCTCTTCGGCCGGTATCATCATGTTGTCCCAAAACACATCCCATTGAATTCTGCTGGACTGCCATGTACAGTATCAAAGGCCTGCTCACTGTGGAACCAATACTGGTGGGTTTGACAGATACTGCTTGATTTTCTCAAAAGCCTCTTGACAAACTGAATCCCATTGAGTAGAGTTGTTTTTCCGGAGTAATCTGAAAATAGGCTCAGCTTTGGCAGTGAGATTAGAAATAAACCTCGAAATGTAGTTCACTTTCCTAAAATCGCGCACCTCCTTTCTGCTTTTGGGGATGGCATTTCTTGAATAGCTCGAAACTTGTATTGATCTACTTCTATCCATTTCTCGCTACTATGAATACCAACAACTTTCCTGATTTAGCTCCGAATATGCATTTAGCAGGGTTCAGCTTCAAGTGGTACTTCCTGAGCCTTTCGAATACCCTCCTCATCACCTGAACGTGGCTCTCTTCTCCCCTGGATTTAATGATCATATCATCCACGTACACCTCCACTTCTTTATGCATCATGTCATGGAATAATGTGACCATTGCGCTACCGTAAGTAGCCCCCGCATTTTTCAACCCGAAGGGCATGACCCGATAGCGTAATACTCCCATTGAGTGATGAAAGCGCTTTATCCTTGTCTTCTTCGCCCATTGGGATCCGATTGTACCGATGCCCCATCAATACACGAACACCGCCTAATCTCGCAAAGATTGTCAACTAACACATCAATGTGGGGAGAGGGAAATCGTCTTTCAAGCTAGCTTTATTAAGGTCCCCGTAGTCAACGCACACTCGACTCTCCGCCTTTCTTCATTACCGAACGACGTTAGCCACCCATTGGGGATACTTGACCACTTCCAAGAATCCGGCCATATCGTTTCTTGACTTCATCCCAACCTTGAGCAAGTGTATCGATTCATTCTCCTTAGTTTCGATTTACCTAATTGTTCCCGGGATTAAGGGAATTTTGTGCGTTACTATCCGAGGGTCCAAACCCACCATATCTCATAGCTCCAGGAAAACACGCCGAGGAATTCCTGCTGCACCGATCATATCTCCCAATTCCTCACTCTCCACTACCTTAAGTTCCCTTTACTTCCTCCGTGCCTAAGTTTATTGTGCGCGCTTGCTTTCACAAGGCATGAGGGAGGGTTCATCTTTTCATCGCCTTCTTCTGTAAGGTCTTCCTCGTAATCACTTGAAGTAATGGCGCTTATGGGGATTTCAAAATTAACTAGAGGATTTTCGAGTCTATTGGATTATTAGGTGTTAATTGATGAATGGTCCTGAATGAATAAAGAATAGAACATGTTATAAGGATGGAATTTAAAAAGGAAAGAAAGAGAGTGTTGGATTTAAAAAATGCGCTATCAATTCATTAATAATATTAATGCCATAAGAAAAGGTCCATTTACAGTATTACACTTGTCACCATGGACAAAGTGATCAAGTGTAGATAACCAGAGGTACTTTACTCGAGATTGAGTACAGGGATATCCTCCGTTGTCCAGTTGTTCAGCTCCTGGCCCTCAACCACTGGCAAGACTAGGGCCTCATACAAGGAGTCCAGTTGGATGACATCGATGGATGGATCATCGGGTGATTCTTCTGTACTTGCCGGATGTTGAATGACCGGTTTGGTGAAGATCTCCGTGATTCTCGGGACTACTTTCATCTTTCCCATCTTCTGGTCAAACCTCTGATCCAGAAGTATTTTCCTCATCCAGAATCGCCCATCCACGAGGGCATCCTCCTCATATCCCAAACCACTACGGCCCACCTTCTGAATAGCCGGTATGGGTTCCACGATCCCTTGTAATGTGGCGCCTAGGCCTTTACCCTCTTCATACCCGTTCTTTGACAGCACTTTGGCTACCATAGCCATAGCCCCCTCCTTCCCGGTATCTTACAGTTCAAGGGCCTGGAAAGAACTCTCCAACGATTCCTCGGCCGCTTCCACATAGGGAAGTGGTTGCGGCTTGGTGACCAGTATGGCCTCTTCGCCCCTCACAGTGATGATTTTGCCGTCCTTAATGTATTTGATCTTCTGGTGCAAAGTCGAAGGAACAGCATTCGCAGAATGGATCCAAGGCCTTCCCAACAACATAGTGTAGGCCGGCCAATGTTCATCACCAAACGTGACGCTGAAAGTACATGCACCGACTTGGATTGGCAAGTCAATGTCTCCCAAAGACTTCTCTCCTTGTACCGCCAAGGCTCTCACCACCATAGCACTTTGACGATATCGATTGGTCAACCGCACCGCCAAGGTAGCACTAGGCAGTACATTGAGGGCTGATCCGTTATCGATGAGGACCTTGGCCACTATACAACCCTTGCATTTCACAGTTACATGCAGAGCTTTATTGTGCCCTAAGCCTGCGGGGTCTACCTCCTCTTCAGAAAAGGCTACAAAGCTGGATGCCTGGATTTGTTCTACTATCTTCTCAAATTGCCCCGGAGTAATGCTCTGGGTTCACAAAGGCTTGATCCAGATTCTTTGTAAGGCTTGTCTGCACTTCCGAGCTCGTGGATCGTGATAACAGTGAAATCCGGGCGTGTTTTTTCAACCGCCCACCACATCATACTCGCCTGCTTTCATTATTTGGAGCAGCAGCTTCTTCATCTTCCTTGTGCTCAATAGGCTCGCTTCCTCGCTTTCTCAACCTCCTCTTCCGTGTTTCTGGATGACTCTCCCATTTTTACTTTCCCTTTTCTCTTCTCTCTTTCTTCGTTCCCGTAACACCTCCCACTTCGAGTTATAAACTCGACTTCTTGCTCAGGTGGAGAGGATTTTGTTGCAATAACGGGCCGAGAACTGGTTTGGGGAGTAATGTTGCTAGCAGGTCCAGCATAAGTCATTCTGAAGTGCTCGTGAGGAGCGAAACATGGTTTTGGTGGTGCCGGAGGTGAGGCAAGACTAAGAGCGGATGTACCGCTGACGCCTCGAGTGAAAACTTGGAAGTTATAGTTCCAAGGGACAGTGAGTATTGGTGATGGGGAGCCGAGGTGGAGTTTGATAATCAGCACGCGGTGTGAGGCTACCGGGGTGAGAAGGTGATTCGGGTTTGGAGGTAGAAGCGCTCGTCAGTATCCAGTGGTGTTCACTCCTTTTCCGTCTTCACTTTGTCCGCATCTCGTAACCTTGAGTGACAATAAGTTCGGACTTCTTGCCCGAACCCCTCACAATCTCGCACTCATGGTCACCGCCTCTCCATGGTAAGGACACCTGCACTTTCTTCGAATCCCGCTCGAGGGCAAAGGTAGCCTTCCTCGTTGCTACAAAGAAAATCTCTCAAAGTATGGAACCAGCTCATCCACTTCGGTGTTGATCCTCTCCTCGCACTCTATCATATTTACACCATTGCCCGCATTGTGGTTAGGCAAAGGGGTTTGAGGTAACATTGGGGAGGGATCCATTTCTCGATCTTCAACCACCCGCTTTGGATTAAAGCGCACTCTTCCTCCGAGTGCCCCGCAGCTTGCCTGCTGAGTGCCCTTGTGCTCCTCCATGATACTCACAACGGCAAGGGCATCATACCACCCGGGATATGGCTACCGGATTGGGTCCAAGGACTGGTACAATTTGGTTTATACCGACAAGGTATCGGTATATTTCACCGAGAGGGAGGGGAAGAGGTGGATCGTGGTTCCTTGGAGGTCTCGGGTTGTTTTGTGGTGGTCTTGGTTGAGCCGAGGAGGTGGTGGTCTTGATTGGAAATTTGTAGGTGGGGCGATTGTGGGCGTGGTTGTGGATAATTAGGGAAAGAAGGTGGAATGTTTATATGGTCCGCCATGAGAGGGAGGATATGGCAGTAGTTATTTTGGGGAAATTGGGGTAATTATTTTGTCGAGTGATGGAATGTACATCACCCTCCTTCTTCTTGCCAAAATTGGCGCCTTTCTTCACAGGTTCTCACCAACTCTCGTAGTCTTCCTATTCTTAGATTAGCTTCAATTCTCTCACCAGCTTGGATGATATCCGAGAAGTCGTTGGAGGTATTTCCAATCATCAAAGTTGAAGTAGGGAGCCTTCAATGTTTCGATGAATAGGAGCAGAGTTCATTGTCACCACCGGAGGATATACTTCGCAGCCTTCTCCCTCCATCGTTGGGCATACCGCTTAAAACCTTCCGCCTTTCTGCACTGTGTTCCGGAGGTCCCTCCTTGTGGGTGCCGCATCACGCTTGAATTTATACCGCTTTAGAAAGGTATCGGCTAAATCCTTCCAGAGTGCAGCTTGCTCTCGCCCAATTGTATACACCATCTCGTAGCCGCTCCGAGAGGCTCTCGTGAAAGAAGTGAATGAGAAGTCTATCGCCTTCTCGTTAAGGCGTACATTTTGGCAATGTAGGTTGCCAAGTGGATGCGGGATCCGAGTTTCCTGGTGTACTTGTCTAAATCCGAACCTTGAATTTGGGTGGTACCACCACATCTAGCACCAATCTCGTTGATGACACATCGATCGAACCATACATGTTCAGCCCTTCTATAGCTCTCGCCTTTTCTTCTAGAGCCGATAGTTTCTCATTTTCTCTCGCCTCTATGTTCTCCTTCCATCAGATGATGCGCTCCTCCAACCGAGCCGAGGGGTGGAGTAAACTGGAGGGATCGGGATTGAAGGGTGAGGCTCGGCATTTGAGATAGCCGGGTAATAGGAAAAAGGTAGGTCATTATTTATGGTCACCGGATTAACAGTGACGGTCGGGTCCGGGATTGATGGCTGGAAAGTGAAGGAGGTTGAAGCGTAGTGAGAATCAACCGTTGTAGGAGGTGGGGGAGGTAATGGTAGGTTAGGGTCTGAAGTGGGCCTATTTTGGGACATCTCCCTCATCATCTTCATAAGTTCTGAAACCTGGTCTTTTAGTTCAGACACTTGCCCTCGTAGGTTCTCAGACTTGTTCCTGGTCTTCCATTAGTTTTCTTGTTCGAGATCTTGTTAAGTACACTCGCTGGGGTTGAACCGTGTGCTTGGTCAGACTTGCGTTGTTAGAAGCAATATTGATTTCCTGTGAGGAGTAAAAAAAGAAAATTTTAAATAAACTTCGAATTTTGCAAAGAAACTAAAAGTCCTGGTCTGGACGAAGGATACAGTGGCATTTGAGAGCCAGGTTGAAATCTGTAAAAAGGATAATCGCCTCAGCTTTATCATGGCATCGTTTGATAGTCTGACCGTGAATGACGGGATTGAACGAGCATTTATGATACCTGTCCATATAGCGCATTTCAATTTTTCACATAACCCTAGCGAGGAAGTTCCTACGGGAGTCATACTATTCATTCACAAATTTTGCTAAACAATGGTCCAAAAATCACTTCATTAACTGAGTAATTTGTACATCGTATCTTTTACATTGGCCTAGGCTCTGGAAGGTTCTTTATAATAAGATGACATTTTCTGAGATACTCATATAACCTTTCTTCTTGCTTATGGGTCGAATGCTTTCAGAGCGTACTCGGATTCCGGTAATAATTCTTGTTTTCCCCGTGCTATTGTTCTCTCCAGCTTGTCAACATTCTCTTTCAGTCCTTGATAGAGAGCAGCTTGCTTTTCTTTCTCTTTCCTTTCTTTAGCACACTCTTTCAAGATATCGTTGATGAGTAGTGCTTGTTCTTTCAATTCGAGCTTCTTCTTTTTGTTTTCTTGCTTATACTCTTCGATGAGTATCTCTTGGTATTTCATCTTTTCCTGAAGCTTACTATTCTGCACTTTTATTTCTTTGGTCTCAGCTTGAAGAGAGTCTTTTTCCTTTTCCCACTGCACCTCTTGCTCCTCGAACCCCATCCTTTCGGCCCTTACCTCTTCCTTAAGTCTTCTTACTCTTCTTTTAAGTTTCTGCTGTTGGTCCTTCAGCTGTTTTATTTGTTCCTGTAGTTGTGAGTTCTCAGTATTAGCCTCTCGTAGTGAGTCATCCAGATGGCCATTCGTTTCTTCTAATAGGACATCTCGGAGCGGGTCACCGTCTTCGAATTTCACAGTTGAATGTTCTCGGTCCCTGTCAGCTCTCCATTTAAGATAATCGCCCGAGATGCTTGGGCCCTTAGGCGATCTCTCCATCAGAGTGACGTTTTCCCAAGATTTGCGAGCCTTTTTCAAACCTTCTTCTCCTTTGAGCTCGTGGTAGAAGCAACCTTGGTGGTATTCTTCGATGTTGATCACAGACTGTGTTGAGCCGAACTGCCTCATTACCAATGCCGGAGTGTAACTTGTGTATCCGGTTACATTCGATCGTGACACCGACCGAATACCCCGCATCGATCAAAACGGGTTGGCTTGACGCCCACGCCTTCCTCCAACAAGAATCATGGCTATTGAAACTCAAAACTGCTCCCACCATTGTTTTTCATTCTTCGGCCGATCACTAACCGGATCATCTTCTCAATGGGAGGCTGGTCAAGGTACCAAGTCAATCCTTTTGTCTCCACAGGACACATGTGGCTGATAATCCAGAGGTATAACAGTTGAGAACAACACTTAAGGGATCCTCCGCCTGTCCGCAGAGGTAAGGGTTAATAAAGTCTCCGCAAGGATTGCGTATTGGATTAATCACGCCTTTCCACCGCCCGTAACACTTCCACTGCGTTGCAAGTTATGATTCCCAATGGTCCCGGAATGTAATCGCATCAGATTCCCAAAGCGAGCTATCAAGCCCTGGCCCCACTGTTTCTCTTGGAGGTATTGATCTAAACATTTCTGGAGGTATGTCCAATACCAACCATGTGTTTTTCCCTTGGCAGTTTCTTTGGACTTTACTTCTTCTGGGGGAGTTTCCAACATATGTGCCAGTCGTTTCCAGGTCTGCCTATGTTCGAGGTGTAGGTAGATCCGGTTCTGCAATGAGTATGGGATCCCCAGCAATGCCTGATATTCTTCCATAATGGGGACCGTATCAATGTCATTGAAAGAGAATACCCCATATTTAGGATTCCAAACCGACAACATGGCTTTTAATGCCGGGATTTGGACCTTGACTTGCATTAAGGTTGCAATCTTCCGCATTTCTCTTCAAAACGCACCTTGGCCCGATCGGAAGCAACCTCCATCCGTTAGATGCACTTCAGGTCGCTTCATTCCGACCTCTATTTTATTCAGATCTAGCGAAGGTAGCGAGCTAGCAGTGCCTCTAAGCATCATTTTGCGAGGGTACCGGACTATGAGCTGATTTGGACCAAAGTTTAGCATTCTGAACCTTTTCTGCCGACTGACTCGAGGATGCCATGATAAAAATGATGCCTATCCTTTTACAGACTCTTGGTTTGGTAATGCCTGTGAGAAAATTCGTTAGTAAGACAAATTAGGGTAATCTTGAATCATACTGTTGACAGAGTGACACGTACACATTTATCAAAGTAGGAAAATGTGTAGGTGTTCTAGTAGGATTCAAGATTACCCTCAAAAGAAATGAACAAAAGGAAATTAAAGCAGAATAGGGTAAGAGAAAGTATGCCCCTTTTGTCCTATAGTAGGGAGACTCCTAACACCGGGTGAGTGCTACCTACCTGGATAGTTCTATCTTATGAGGTAGTTTACTACGGCCTTCAACTATTGTGATAGTTTAGCTCAGGATCTAATTTTCTAAAAGCCACAGGTTCCCAAATTGCCCCCATCAGAACAAGAGAGCCCCATTCTACCTCCATGATATTATCGGGAAAATTTCACGAGTATCACAGTGGATAGAACGAGTTTCAATTTGAGCAGAAGCCTTCACGGATACTAACGGGGTAGAACCCACTGCACGCTACATGACCCCCTCCTACTTTCCTAAAAGGGTAAGAAAGCCCGGGTTAGGACCATAGTGTGTGAGGACATTGTGTAAGTGTTCAGTGTGTGAAGGGACACCTTTACCTCTTCCCAATTCAGGGGGATTTTATTTTCCCATTTTTTCATTTTTCTTCCTTTTTGAAATGAAGAACACTGTGAGAGATAGAACATGCAAAACAAAATAGTTAGCAGCAATAATAATTAACATATAAGACATCGCCGAGTGAGCCCATCTAACTATAATTTGATCGGACAAAAATTAAATCTAATTTTGGACCACTAGACCGGGGTTAAGTCGGTAATCCCCAGTGGAGTCGCCAAGCTGTCGCAATAGATTCTTGCGGTCGCCTGGACGATCACTCACCGAAGTGGGAAAAAGTGAGGTCGCCACCTTAGTTTTGAGGGAAATTAAAGAAAACCATTTGAGAAGTTAAATAAAAATGAAACCACTTCAAAACAGAGATTCTAAGTTCGGGGTCCGTAAACGGGTGGGGAAGGTGTTAGGCACCCCACCTCGTCCCTTAATAAGGGTAAGTAGATTTAATTCAAGTCCCTTTATAAATTAGTTAGGAGGGCTTAGACGGCTATGTTAATCCTTTTGGTAGAAGGAATATTTGATTTTTCACTAAATTTGGATCACCCAGATACATAAGTAAATGAGACAACCTTAGTGAACGGGTGTGAGAATCGGATAAGAACTCTCCTCCAATCTCTTTTAAGTTATTTATTATAATTTTGAGGGGAGACCGGATAAGAACCCTCCTCCGATCTCCTTTAGAGTTATTTATTAATGTTCAATTGAGACCTGATAAGAACTCTCCTCCGATCCCTATTTAATATTTATTAGAGTTTTGAGTTGAGACCGGATAAGAACTCTCCTCCGATCTCTATTTAATAGTTATTAAAATTTTGGATTGAGACCGGATAAGAACTCTCCTCCGATCTCTTTTAGACGTTTATTAAAATTTGGGGTTGAGACCGGATAAGAACTCTCCTCCGATCTCTATCTAATAGTTATTTATATTTTGAGTTGAGACCGGATAAGAACTCTCCTCCGATCTCTTTTAAATTAGAAAGGAGCCCGAAAGGGATTTTTCCGATGTCCCGAATTTTGGTGTCCTAAGAACCTAAAAATAAGGGTCCAAGTTCAAAGATGTTGAGGATAAGATTTCTCAATACCTTTTGGCTAGATGGGGAAAACTAGACTTGATTTACCGACCTCCCATGTATTCATTTTACCAGTATCTATTGATGCCCGACCTATTCTGTTTCGTTTACTTTGGTTTTATTTCGCTTTATGACATCTTGACTAATTGTCGCTTACGCCACCAATACTTGGCTATCTTCCCGACGTGTTATTCATGTTCTCTCTTTAAAAGAAACCCTAAGTTGCAGCTACCTACGCTTGCCCAACCATTTACATACTACTAGGAGTTAGAAAACTTGTTTTCGTAAATGACTGAGATCAATAAAATGAACTGATCACAAAAAAGATGATTTGAGATTGACTTTATTAGTGAAAGCTTGAGCAGAAATGATCTTTAAGAAAATTGCAGATGTAAGAAGAACAAGGAAAATGCGGGAAATAAACCTAGACACTTAATAAAACAAAGAGCATGAACTCTTACAACAACATTTTTCTTGGGTTCTCTGCATAAAATAATCTTGAAGAAAGTTGCAGATGTATGAAGAACAAAGGAAGTGCAGAAAATAAACGTAAACAGCAGTATGAACTCTTACCTGTGAGGAGCCGGGTCTACTAAAATAGTTACGGGGTGGCAAACAGGGATGAGACAGTAGACTGATTAACCTGAGGGTGGTGTTCTTCGTGAACTGGAGGGTACTTAGCTAAAGAAATGAGTGATATGAAGTTGATCTTGGGCAGTGAAAACAGAGATGATAAAAGACAGAAAGTGAGAGTATGACCAGATAATGAACAAACTGGAAATATAGAGTTCCAGTATTCAAAATCTCTTCAAGAAAACACTTCAGAAAACTAGTTTCCAAAGTCTTTTAATCAACACTTCTAAATAGCAGAGTAACAAACTAAATGAACTTTCAGAGTTCCTCTTGCTATAATAACAGCCTCTCGTCTATTTTTTTTCGTCCCTTCCTTGAACAGTTTTTATGCCGGTATTTATAGGAATCGGGTGCTCTTCGTGAAGGGTCAGGATTTATTTGAGGGAGATGGAGGGTCAAGATCTCGAAGGACATGATCGGAGGTTCAGGAATTAAAGAGAATCAAAATGAATGGTTGAGATCACTCTTCATAATATTTGTCCTTTTCTTCTTTCCATCTGACGGTCCCAAATTTCCTTGTCCGGAACGATCCGAGGGCTAAGAGTGAAAGACGCCGTATTGTCGTCTTCTCTTGATCTAAGGGTTCCGGTTTGTCCTTACAAGTGGGATCAACGGTGGAGATTGGGATGTACAGGATCACATGACATACCCCGCACTGTCAAGATTAAGTGGCGATTCTTAGGCGTGCGGTGGAGATCTCGTCGCCACGCTTTAACTACCTTGGCTCGATTCGACGACGGTTATTGGGATTTGTCTTATTCTTTTGTCTTCCGATCCTCCCTAGCTCCTATTCCGATCTCTCATGCCGATCTCCTATCTCCGATCTCTATTATCCCTTAATCACCTGGATTCGGTCCAAGCATTAATTACATCTCGATTCTCAAGCGCCCGCTTGCTTTCCGCCAAACATTAAATGCCCATTTCCTATATATACCCTCGTCGACGGAGACATTTTCTTCATCCGACTTTCCTCTCTTCTTTTCTTACTTTCCTCGTTTCTAGCCGCCCGGTGGAAGTTCGCTATAATCGTGGCTTTGATCTTTTCCGATGAACTTCTTTACTTACCGATCAAAATTTACGATCCGGTGATCGAATGACCTTACCGATGATGGTGAGAGGACCGGATTTGACCGACCAGTATTATGGACTTTGGTTGTACCGATCTCGAGTCGCTCAACCGAAGTTCATTCGGCTTCTCATCGCATTGGGTGTTCCGGCAGCGTCTTTCCTCCACATTGGGTGTTCCGGCAATGGTCGGTTTCGAGTGGTAACATCGGTGACGATGTCTCTCATCTTCATGGGAGTCATAGTCACCCCATCCGAGCCGCACATCTATCCGATGCCAACAATGGCCTCCCGGTCAAACACATCTTTTGATTCACCACAAGACTAGGCTTTGACATAGGCCTTTTAGATAGGATGTTCCACCGGTCTCTAGAGATCGCCCAAATGATGTAATCTCGAAATGTAATCGATCTCTAGAGATTGCCCAAATGATGTAGTTAGACCTTTATTGTAGTCCGATCCCTAGAGATCGCCCAAATGATGTATTTTATTTTCAATGCAATCCGATCTCTAGAGATCACAGAAATGATGTGATCCAATGTTAGTGTAATCCGATCCCTAGAGATCGCCCAAATGATGTAATCCGAACTTTTGAAAATAAAGACTTTATTTTATCGGTTATCATCTTATTATTTTTGCATTGATTATTTTCCGATCTCTAATGTGGTTATCCGATCTGGTTCTTTACCTGAATGACACTTAACTGATCCTTTATTCAAAATATTTAGCTCATTATGCCGATCTTTAATCAACCGATCTCTAAACATTCAGATATTTGAGAGAAGTGTCAGAACAGCTGTCGAGTTCCACCAATCGATGCGCTGCCTAGAACCTCGCGAGCATTAAATGCTCTGACTAGTATAAATAGGGGTGGGAGGGTTAGCCGCTTGTTCTCTCATTCCATTTTCAATCCCTCGCTCACAACTTCAAGTTCTCGCTTTTCTCAAGTTCTTCCGACGCCGATCGGACTCTAAGGGCTTTGATCCTCTTTTTAATTTAAATTCTTTGTTTCTTTTGAAAATGAACGGTGCCGAAGGTCAGAGAGCGGCGAGCCCTCCTTCGATTCAGTTCTCGTGGTCATCGTCTGAAGAAGAGGCATCGGGCCAAGCGCTCAACAAGAACCTCCTGTGGCCTCCGCTCCAACTCTGGGCGGGTCATACCTCGAGGCTCGCACCTTCTTCAAGGAGAGAGACCCTTCCTATAGACGAGCTTCCATCGGTTCTTCGAGAACCGATCGCAATCGCTTGTTCAAGAATACAATATTTGTCCCGATTCATATGAGCCGATCAAGTGCCATGGCGATCTTCGTGTCGATCACTCTTTTGAAGAGAATGACATGGTCATGGTGTACGAGGAACGCTTAAAGGCCGGTCCGAGGTTCCTCTAGCCGATTTCTATAAGGAGGTCCTAAAACTTCACCGACATCCATTGTTCAAATCCACCCCAACTCGTGGCGGATCTTGGTAGCTTTCCGAGGTCTATGCCGAGCTAAGGGAATCAGACCTACGGCTAAGGTGTTCGCCGAGCCGCATGCACTAACTTCGCCAAAGGATGACGAACATCGGTTCTTTCAGCGTAAGCCTCATTGCGACTCTTTTCCGATCCGCCTCATCCCTTAAGAATTGGAAGAACCGGTTCTTCATTCCGAGGAGTAAAGATCCGAGCCGCTTGAGGACTTTCCTCGTAGGCTGGTGGTACCAGGGGCCCTCGCTCAAGCACATTACCCCGAGTCAAGAGGAAAGCTTAATAGTGATGGAGTGAAAAGTCGCCGCCACTCTAAAATATTCTCGCCCAAATGCGGTGATCGCGAATCGCACCATTGACCATGCAATCGATCACCGCCGAGATCGCGAACTTCCGCTCTCGACTCGCATTGGTATTTTCTATATCTCGCTCAGATCTTAGCGATCTCACTAACCTCTTTTCTGTGCAGGTATGGTGGGTGGTGAAGGTTCTAGGAAACGAAAGAAAGAAAGAGAGATCTACCGGAAGATAAAGGAGATGAAGACTTCGGAACGAATTAAAACACCCGCTCACGAACTTCCGGAGATACAAAGAGACCCGCATCAACCTTCGGTCCGCCGACCACCAAGCCGCCGATCTCCTCCTAGATCGGAAGAGCACCCGCCTCTCTCGCTTATTCCAAGCACGGAAAGGAGCCTTCTCAATCTTCTCGAGGACCTCTTCTCGTGGCGCCGACATCGATCGATCGCTTGAAGAATAACCGATCGTTAGGGAGAACTCGATTTTGCCAAAGTCCCGGATCTACCATCTTCTTTCAAGAGGATCGACAAAGCTATCCCGAATGGTCTCGATGATATCTTGACTCGAACCATGAGCTTGAATGTGGAGTGTCCGTGAACCGCACCATGGTTCGGGAAAAGATTCAACGTCCGGGTAAGGAGGTCGGGAAGAAAAATCAGAATTGGCTTCCTCCGATCCCAACTCTCATCCGCCGGATTATATATCTCAAGTCGAGGGACGGGCGAAGTACCATGAAGACCACCGGCCGAGAAGTCTCGTGACTGGCCGAAAGAGAACGCTCTCGGAGAAGTCCAGCACTTCAGCCAACGGCGCCGCCAGTCGCTCAACTTATAGAGGAGCTTAACGCGAAGGATAAGGAGCTTACAGAGAAAGGCAAAGAGCTTAAGGAAAAAGATGAAGAGATGGTGTCGGGAATAGCCGGAGCCTATGTGAATGCTCATAAGGATCTCTTGGCCGAACTCCAAAAGCGCTACTCAAGAGGACTTCTCTGGATGGATGACTGGCTCCGAGGGCGACGCGAAGATAGTGAGGAGGAAGCCAAGGTGAGGGAGAGAGGGAGAGTGATCCAAATGTAGATCAGGCTGGGGGTGATCCCCCAGCCGAATAACTTGTACAGATTATGACATGAAATGGAATGCCTCTTTGTTCAATGAATGATTGTGATCGGAAAATTTTAAACCATTGTTTGTCTGAGTATTTGATTGTATGAGCACAAAGAAACAAAAACTAAATGTGATTATTAATCTAAGTATGAGAGATCGGAAAGCACTTTAAGCGTGAGATCGGTAGGGAAGAAATGCTGAACGGAACTTGATTGAAAATTTAACTCGAACACTTAAGATCGGAATCCTCATTAAATCGAACTAAAACTTTAGCTCTTAAACCTTCGGAAAGGAGGTCGCAATAAACCGGTAGGAAAAAATCTAGTACCAGTTCATTTTATTTATCAACAGAGATCAGGAATATACTTGACAGGTCCGGAAATTCGACAACGGGTTTGAGAGGTCGGTAAATGATTTGAGAGATCGGCAAGGCCTTAATGAATATGAGGACTTAGCATTGATTCAATCCTTTGTGAGGAGAGATCGGAAATGTGACCGCCTATCAAAGAGGGATCGGAAACGTGATTAGCTGTTCAAAGAAGAATTTTTATTGATTCTAAGGGTCGGCCAAAATATGGTGTCGACAGCTGCCCCTCTTTACATAATTTCTATTAAAGGAAAATTTTCCGTATAGGAATTATGTAAAGATTCCGACTCATATTTTGGACGATCAGGTGTTTGAAGTTAAGGAACTAAAGCACACCTAAGTTAATGACCTAGAAATAGGCAAAAGAAGTTAGACCCAAATTAACTTGGATCAAAGAATCGGGGAATAAAAATTAAAATCAACTTAGATCAAGGATCCAGAAGTTGATGACAGAAAACGTAAATTGCAGGAAATTAAAATCAACTTAGATCGAGGAACCAGAGGTTGATAACAGAAATGTAAATTGCATGAAATTTAAAACCAGATAATGTAGATTGCATGAAATTAAAATCAACTTAGATCAAGGAACCAGAGGTTGATAACAGAAACGTAAATTGCATGAAATTAAAATCAACTTAGATCAAGGAACCAGAGGTTGATATTGCATGAAATTAAAATCAACTTAGATCAAGGAACCAGAGGTTGATAACAGAAACGTAAATTGCATGAAATTAAAATCAACTTAGATCAAGGAACCAGAGGTTGATGGTGGAAATGTGAATTGCAAGAAATCAAAAATCAACTTAGATCAAGGAACCAGAGGTTGATGGTGGAAATGTGAATTGCAAGAAATTAAAATCAACTTAGATCAAGGAACCAGAGGTTGATAGCAGAAACGTAAATTGCATGAAATTAAAATCAACTTAGATCAAGGAACCAGAGGTTGATAGCAGAAACGTAAATTGCATGAAATTAAAATCAACTTAGATCAAGGAACCAGAGGTTGATGGTGGAAATGTGAATTGCAAGAAATTAAAAATCAACTTAGATCAAGGAACCAGAGGTTGATGGTGGAAATGTGAATTGCAAGAAATCAAAAATCAACTTAGATCAAGGAACCAGAGGTTGATGGTGGAAATGTGAATTGCAAGAAATTAAAAATCAACTTAGATCAAGGAACCAGAGGTTGATGGTGGAAATATAAATTGCTGGAAATTAAAATTGCAGAAAATCAAAATCAACTTACAAGGCAAGTCTAACCCTGACACATGAAGTTCTTTCCCTGACGAAGTGTACTTAACAAGATACCGAAGGCCGATGATTAACGGAAAAGAAGTTGCAAGACTTGACCTATAACCCCATTTTCTTCAAATGTCCCTCTTCTGTTCCCGATTTTCTTCTTATTCTATGGAAAGCGCCCTCGCGGGTTTTCACTTTCTTTCCGTCCATTTAACCAGAAGCGCCCTTTCGGGTTTTCACCTCTAGTTTTTTTTTTTTTTTTTTTTTGAACGGCCATTCCCTGCAAATCTCATAATAAAGTACGTGAGGTTATCAATTTTTGAATTCAAATCTTATGGCAAAAATTTAACTAATTAATAGCACATTAAACAAGGATAGTATTAAAAGGTGAGTAAATAGGAAAACAAAAGCAGAAGGAATAAAGTATGACTTTATTATGGCTTCAAGAGAAACATGGATAGACTTTGAAAGGGAAGGTACAAGGATAGATTTCACATAGTCCTTATAGTTGGTTTTGAAGTCTTTTAACTGCCATTATTTCAGGTTCTCTGAAGCCTCCTGTTGTAACAGTCTCCATCCTTGGTTTCATACCCCCTTCCTTATTTCTCCGCTTTGGTTCTTGGGATGCCCTTTCGGGTTTTCACCCCAAGTTTTTTTTTTTTTTTTGGACGCCCTTTCAGGTTTTCATCCTTCACTTGTTTATGCATAATACCTCTTGACAGTGTCGGCATTCACAGGTCTCTAAAACTATTCGCCGTCCATTTGGGTCAAGATCAAGGCTCCTCCGGAAAATGCCCTTTTAACCACATAGGGTCCCTCGTATGTTGGTGACCATTTGCCCCGTGGATCGTTTTGGTTCGACAGTACTTTCTTCAGAACTAAGTCCCCGGTTTGGAATTCGCGTGGGCGAACGCGTTTATCAAATGCCCTAGCCATTCTCCTCTGATATAATTGCCCATGACATGCCGCTGCTAACCTTTTCTCATCAAGCAAGTTTAACTGATCCAACCTTGACTGAATCCATTCTGACTCATCAATTCCTGACTCCTTCAGGATTCTTAGGGAAGGGATTTCAACTTCAATGGGCAATACTGCCTCCATACCGTAGACCAGCGAGTATGGAGTTGCCCCGGTCGAAGTCCTCATGGAAGTCCGGTATGCGTGAAGAGCGTAAGGGAGCATATCATGCCAATCCCTATATGTGACCGTCATTTTCCGGATTATCCTCTTTAAATTTTTGTTTGCAGCTTCCACTGCTCCATTCATCTGGGACAGACGGAGGAATTGAGATGCCGGATTTTGTATTGATCACATAATTCTTGAATCTTTGGACCATTCAAGTTCTTGGCATTATCAGTGACAATTTCATTCGGGAGACCATGCCGGCAGATGATGTTGCTTTTGAAGAATTTAAGGAACGTGTTCTGCGTGATGTGAGCATACGACGTTGCTTCGACCCATTTGGAGAAATAGTCGATGGCCACCAGGATGAATCTGTGCCCATTGGATGCCTTAGGATTGATGGGACCAATCACATCGATGCCCCACATTGCAAAAGGCCAAGGTGAGACGAGGTTGAATAACTTGTGAGGTGGTACATTTATTGGATCCGCATAAATCTGACACTTATGGCACTTTCGGAAGTACTCGACGCAATCCTTTTCCACTGTGGTCCAAAAATACCCACGTCGCATGATTTGCTTAGCCATCATGTGTCCATTGGCATGGGTCGCACAATTTCCCTCATGTGTCTCAAAGAGGATTCTCTTTGCTTCTTTCGCATCTACACATCTCAGTAATTCGCCGTTGGAGCTCCTCTTGTATAGGGTTTCTCCACTGGGGAAGTATCCCAATGCTAATCTCCGAATCATCTTCTTTTCATTTTTGGTTGCCCCTGAGGGGAATTCTCTGGTTCTACAGTAGACCAGGATGTCATGATACCAGGGCTTTCCATCGGGCTCTTCTTCAATCATAAAGCAATAAGCTGGCTTATCCCTTGCTTTAACCCTCAATGCTTGAGTTGTCTGCCCTTCTTCCATTTGAGCCATAACGGCCAGAGTAGCTAAAGCATCAGCAAATTGATTCTTGTCCCTGCTAAGATGAGTGAAAGAGATTTCCTCGAATTCCTTGATCAGCTCCAGTAAGTGCTTCTGATATGGGATTAACTTGGGATCCTTAGTTTGCCATTCTCCCTTGACTTGATAAATTATCAGGGCCGAGTCTCCGTACACCTCCAGCTTTCTGATTTTCATCTCGATAGCAGCTTGTAGACCCATTACACAAGCTTCATACTCTGCGACATTGTTGGTACAGTCAAACCTTAACTTGACAGCTATCAGGAAGTGTTTTTCGTCCGGGGATACCAGTACAGCTCCGATTCCGTTTCCGGATAAATTGACTGCTCCATCAAAATACATTTCCCATACGTCGGCGGGCCCCTCTTCTTCGCAGTCTACTTCGTTAATATGCTCGTCAGGGAACTCAAAATCCAGAGCTTCATAATCCTGGATAGGATTTTCCGCTAGGAGGTCAGCGATCACGCTACCTTTCACCGCTTTTCGGGTCATGTAGACTATGTCATATTGGGAGAGTATAACCTGCCACTTAGCTATCCTTCCTGGCACGAATGGGCTTTCAAATACATACTTGATAGGATCCATCCTGGAGATGAGCCATGTCTTGTGATTCAACATGTAGTGCTTGAGGCGATTTCTTTGTCGAGCTAACGCAGCAAGTCTTTTCTAAGGAAGAATACCTTGACTCACAATCGTTGAATTTCTTGCTTAGGTAATAAATGGCCCTCTCTCTTCGGCCGGTATCATCATGTTGTCCCAAAACACATCCCATTGAATTCTGCTGGACTGCCATGTACAGTATCAAAGGCCTGCCTGCCACAGGTGGAACCAATACTGGTGGATTTGACAGATACTGCTTGATTTTCTCAAAAGCCTCTTGACAAACTGAATCCCATTGAGTAGAGTTGTTTTTCCGGAGTAATCTGAAAATAGGCTCAGCTTTGGCAGTGAGATTAGAAATAAACCTCGAAATGTAGTTCAGCTTTCCCAGAAAACTGCGCACCTCCCTTTCTGTTTTTGGGGATGGCATTTCTTGAATAGCTCGAACCTTGTCTGGATCTACTTCTATCCCTTTCTCGCTTACTATGAATCCCAACAACTTTCCCGATTTAGCTCCGAATATGCATTTAGCAGGGTTCAGCTTCAAGTGGTACTTCCTGAGCCTTTCGAATACCCTCCTCATCACCTGAACGTGGCTCTCTTCTCCCCTGGATTTAATGATCATATCATCCACGTACACCTCCACTTCTTTATGCATCATGTCATGGAATAATGTGACCATTCTTGTATTTGGTAAGTAGCCCCTGCATTTTTCAACCCGAAGGGCATGACCCGATAGCAGAATACTCCCCATTGAGTGATGAAAGCAGTTTTATCCTTGTCTTCTTCGTCCATTGGGATCTGATTGTACCCTGATGCCCCATCAATACACGAACACCTGCCTAATCCTGCAGCATTGTCAACTAACACATCAATGTGGGGGAGAGGGAAATCGTCTTTCAAGCTAGCTTTATTAAGGTCCCTGTAGTCAACGCACACTCTGACTCTCCCGTCTTTCTTCATTACCGGAACGACGTTAGCCACCCATTGGGGATACTTGACCACTTCCAAGAATCCGGCGTCATACTGTTTCTTGACTTCATCCCGAACCTTGAGCAGTGTATCGGGATTCATTCTCCTTAGTTTCTGCTTTACCGGAATTGTTCCTGGGATTAAGGGAATTTTGTGCGTTACTATCTGAGGGTCCAAACCCACCATATCCTCATAGCTCCAGGAAAACACGTCGAGGAATTCCTTAAGCAGACCGATCATATCTCCCAATTCCTCACTCTCCACTACCTTAAGTTCCCTTTTTACTTCCTCCGTGCCTAAGTTTATTGTGCGCGTTTCGTTTTCACAAGGCATGAGGGAGGGTTCATCTTTTTCATCGTCTTCTTCTGTAAGGTCTTCCTCAGAATCACTTGAAGTAATGGCAGTTATGGGGATTTCAAAATTAACCAGAGGATTTTCTGAGTCTATTGGATTATTAGGTGTTAATTGATGAATGGTCCTGAATGAATAAAGAATAGAACATGTTATAAGGATGGAATTTAAAAAGGAAAGAAAGAGAGTGTTGGATTTAAAAAATGCGCTATCAATTCATTAATAATATTAATGCCATAAGAAAAGGTCCATTCGATATTACACTTGTCACCATGGACAAAGTGATCAAGTGTAGATAACTGAGGTACTTTACTCGAGATTGAGTGCAGGATATCCTCCGTTGTCGGTTGTTCGACTCACGGCCTCAACCACTGGCAAGACTAGGGCCTCATACAAGGAGTCCAGTTGGATGACATCGATGGATGGATCATCGGGTGATTCTTCTGTACTTGCCGGATGTTGAATGATCGGTTTGGTGAAGATCTCCGTGATTCTCGGGACTACTTTCATCTTTCCCATCTTCTGGTCAAACCTCTGATCCCGAAGTATTTTCCTCATCCAGAATCGCCCATCCACGAGGGCATCCTCCTCATATCCCAAACCACTATGGCCCACCTTACGAATAGCGGTATGGGTTCCACGATCACTTGTAATGTGGTGCCTAGGCCTTTACCCTCTTCATACCCGTTCTTTGACAGCACTTTGGCTACCATAGCCATAGCCCCCTCCTTCCCGGTATCTTACAGTTCAAGGGCCTGGAAAGAACTCTCCAACGATTCCTCGGCCGCTTCCACATAGGGAAGTGGTTGCGGCTTGGTGACCAGTATGGCCTCTTCGCCCCTCACAGTGATGATTTTGCCGTCCTTAATGTATTTGATCTTACGGTGCAAAGTCGAAGGAGCGACGTGTGAGAATGGATCCAAGGCCTCCCCAACAACATAGTGTAGGCCGGCTCAATGTTCATCACTGAAGCGTGGCGTTGAAAGTACATGCACCGACTTGGATTGGCAAGTCAATGTCTCCGACACTTCTCTCCTTGTGCAGTCGAAGGCTCTCACCACCATAGCACTTTGGCGTATATCGATTGGTCAACCGTGGCTGGCCAAGGTAGCGCTAAGCGATACATTGAGGGCTGATCCGTTATCGATGAGGACCTTGGCCACTATACAACCCTTGCATTTCACGGTTACATGCGAGCTTTATTGTGCCTAAGCTGCGAGTCTACCTCCTCTTGAGAAAAGGCTACAAAGCTGGATGCTGGATTTGTTCTACTATCTTCTCAAATTGCCGGAGTAATGTCGGGGTTCACAAAACTTGATCGAGATTCTTTGTAAGGCTTGTCGGTGCACTTAGAGCTCGGGATCGGTGATACTTGATGAAATCCGGCGGGTGTTTTCTCAGCTGCTCCACCACATCATACTCGCTCTGTTTCATTATTTGGAGCGTGATTCTTCATCTTCCTTGTGCTCAATAGGCTCTGCTTCCCTGCTTTCTCAACCTCCTCTTAGTGTTTCTTGATGACTCTCCCATTTTTACTTTCCCTTTTCTCTTCTCTCTTTCTTCGTTCAGTAACACCTCCCACTTGAGTTATAAACTCGACTTCTTGCTCAGTGGAGAGGATTTTGTTGCAATAACGGGCCGAAGCTGGTTTGGGAGTAATGTTGCTAGCGAGTCCAGCATAAGTCATTACGAAGTGCTCGTGAGGAGCGAAACATGGTTTTGGTGGTGCGGGAGGTGAGGCAAGACTAAGAGCGGATGTCTTGCTTGACGCTCCACGAGTGAAAACTTGGAAGTTATAGTTCCAAGGGACAGCGTGAGTATTGGTGATGGGGAGCCGAGGTGGAGTTTGGATAAGCTATTCTGCGGTGAGGCTCTGGGGTGAGAAGGTGATTACGGGTTTGGAGGTAGAAGCGTTACGGCTGTATCGGTGGTGTTCACTCCTTTTTCCGTCTTGACCTTGCGGCATCTCGGAACCTTGAGTGACAATAAGTTAGGACTTCTTGCTGAACCCCTCACAATCTCGCGACTCATGGTCATTGCCTCTCCATGGTAAGGACACCTCGTACTCTCTTGAATCCATTGCTGAGGCAAAGGTAGCCTTCCCTCGTTGCTCTGGTAAAAATCTCCTCAAAGTATGGAACCAGCTCATCCATACGGTGTTGATCCCTCTCCCTCGGACTCTATCATATTTACACCACGCCGCATTGTGGTTAGGCGATGGGTTTGAGGTAACATTGGGGAGGATCCATTTCCCTCGATCTTCAACCACCCGTTTGGATTAAAGCGTGCACTCTTCCTCCGAGTGCCCATGATTGTCGGTTGAGTGCCCTTGTGCTCCTCCATGATACTCACAGCAGGCGGTGGCATCATACCACAGGATATGGCGGTGGATTGGGTCTAAGGGGACTGGTACAATTTGGTTTATACCGACAAGGTATCGGTATATTTCACTGAGAGGGAGGGGAAGAGGTGGATCAGGGTTCCTTGGAGGTCTCGGGTTGTTTTGTGGTGGTCTTGGTTGAGCTGGAGGAGGTGGTGGTCTTGATTGGAAATTTGTAGGTGGGGCGTATTGTGGGCGTGGTTGTGGATAATTAGGGAAAGAAGGTGGAATGTTTGCGATGGTCTGGCCATGAGAGGGAGGATATGGCCGGTAGTTATTTTGGGGAAATTGGGGGTAATTATTTTGTCGAGTGATGGAATGTACATCACCCTCCTTCTTCTTGCCAAAATTGGCAGTCTTCTTCACAGGGTTCTCAGCCAACTCCTGTAGTCTTCCTATTCTTAGATTAGCTTCAATTCTCTCACCAGCTTGGATGATATCTGAGAAGCTGTTGGAGGTATTTCCAATCATCAGGTTGAAGTAGGGAGCCTTCAATGTTTCGATGAATAGGGAGCAGAGTTCATTGTCGATCAGGAGGATATACTTACTGACCTTCTCCCTCCATCGTTGGGCATACTGCTTAAAACCTTCCCGGTCTTTCTGTACCAGGTTCTGGAGGTCCCTCCTTGTGGGTGCCGCATCACAGTTGAATTTATACTGCTTTAGAAAGGTATCGGCTAAATCCTTCCAGGAGTGCAGCTTGCTCCTGTCCAATTGTATACACCATCTCAGAGCTGCTCCGGAGAGGCTCTCGTGAAAGAAGTGAATGAGAAGTCTATCGTCTTCTGTTAAGGCAGACATTTTGGCAATGTAGGTTGCCAAGTGGATGCGGGGATCTGAGTTTCCGGTGTACTTGTCGAAATCCGGAACCTTGAATTTGGGTGGTACCACCACATCTGGCACCAATCTCAGTGATGACACATCGACTGAACCATACATGTTCAGCCCTTCTATAGCTCTCAGTCTTTCTTCTAGAGCCGATAGTTTCTCATTTTCTCTCGCCCTATGTTCTCCTTCCACCGTATGATGCGCTCCTCCAACTGGGAGCTGAGGGGTGGAGTAAACTGGAGGGATCGGGATTGAAGGGTGAGGCTCGGCATTTGAGATAGCCGGGTAATAGGAAAAAGGTAGGTCATTATTTATGGTCACCGGATTACTTGATGGCCGGTCGGTCGGGATTGATGGTGGAAAGTGAAGGAGGTTGAGCGTAGTGAGAATCAACCGTTGTAGGAGGTGGGGAGGTAATGGTAGGTTAGGGTCGAAGTGGGCCTATTTTGGGACATCTCCTCATCATCTTCATAAGTTACGAAACACGGTCTTTTAGTTCAGACACTTGCCCCTGTAGGTTCTGTACTTGTTCCTGGTCTTCCATTAGTTTTCTTGTTCGAGATCTTGTTAAGTACACTCGCTGGGGTTGAACCGTGTGCTTGGTCAGACTTGCGTTGTTAGAAGCAATATTGATTTCCTGTGAGGAGTAAAAAAAGAAAATTTTAAATAAACTTCGAATTTTGCAAAGAAACTAAAAGTCTGATGCGGGCCGAAGGATCTGATGGCATTTGAGAGCCAGGTTGAAATCTGTAAAAAGGATAATCGCCTCAGCTTTATCATGGCATCGTTTGATAGTCTGACCGTGAATGACGGGATTGAACGAGCATTTATGATACCTGTCCATATAGCGCATTTCAATTTTTCACATAACCCTAGCGAGGAAGTTCCTACGGGAGTCATACTATTCATTCACAAATTTTGCTAAACAATGGTCCAAAAATCACTTCATTAACTGAGTAATTTGTACATCGTATCTTTTACATTGGCCTAGGCTCTGGAAGGTTCTTTATAATAAGATGACATTTTCTGAGATACTCATATAACCTTTCTTCTTGCTTGGCGGGGTCGAATGCTTTCAGAGCGTACTCGGATTCCGGTAATAATTCTTGTTTTCCCCGTGCTATTGTTCTCTCCAGCTTGTCAACATTCTCTTTCAGTCCTTGATAGAGAGCAGCTTGCTTTTCTTTCTCTTTCCTTTCTTTAGCACACTCTTTCAAGATATCGTTGATGAGTAGTGCTTGTTCTTTCAATTCGAGCTTCTTCTTTTTGTTTTCTTGCTTATACTCTTCGATGAGTATCTCTTGGTATTTCATCTTTTCCTGAAGCTTACTATTCTGCACTTTTATTTCTTTAGTCTCAGCTTGAAGAGAGTCTTTTTCCTTTTCCCACTGCACCTCTTGCTCCTCGAACCCCATCCTTTCGGCCCTTACCTCTTCCTTAAGTCTTCTTACTCTTCTTTTAAGTTTCTGCTGTTGGTCCTTCAGCTGTTTTATTTGTTCCTATAGTTGTGAGTTCTCAGTATTAGCCTCTCATAGTGAGTCATCCAGATGGCCATTCGTTTCTTCTAATAGGACATCTCGGAGCGGGTCACCGTCTTCGAATTTCACAGTTGAATGTTCTCGGTCCCTGTCAGCTCTCCATTTAAGATAATCGCCCGAGATGCTTGGGCCCTTAGGCGATCTCTCCATCACAGTGACGTTTTCCCAAGATTTGCGAGTCTTTTTCAAACCTTCTTCTCCTTTGAGCTCGTGGTAGAAGCAACCTTGGTGGTATTCTTCGATGTTGATCACAGACTGTGTTGAGCCGAACTGCCTCATTACCAATGCCGGAGTGTAACTTGTGTATCCGGTTACGATCGTGACACCGACCGAATACCCCTGCATCGATCAAAGCGGGTTGGCTTGACGTCCACGACTTCCTCCAACGATAATCATGGCTATTGAAACTCAAAATCCGTTCCCACCATTGTTTTTCATTCTTCGGGCTGATCACTAACCGGATCATCTTCTCAATGGGAGGCTGGTCAAGGTACCAAGTCAATCCTTTTGTCTCCACAGGACACATGTGGCTGATAATCCAGAGGTATAACAGTTGAGAACAACACTTAAGGGATCCTCTGCCCTGTTGTCTGCAGTAGGTAAGGGTTAATAAAGTCTCCGCAAGGATTGCAGGTATTGGATTAATCACGCCTTTCCACCGTCGAACACTTCCACGCGTTGCAAGTTATGATTCCCAATGGTCCCGGAAGAATCGATCGTAGATTCCCAAAGCGAGAGCTACTGAAGCCCGGTCCCACTGTTTCTCTTGGAGGTATTGATCTAAACATTTCTGGAGGTATGTCCAATACCAACCATGTGTTTTTCCCTTGGCAGTTTCTTTGGACTTTACTTCTTCTGGGGGAGTTTCCAACATATGTGCCAGTCGTTTCCAGGTCTGCCTATGTTCGAGGTGTAGGTAGATCCGGTTCTGCAATGAGTATGGGATCCCCAGCAATGCCTGATATTCTTCCATAATGGGGACCGTATCAATGTCATTGAAAGAGAATACCCCATATTTAGGATTCCAAACCGACAACATGGCTTTTAATGCCGGGATTTGGACCTTGACTTGCATTAAGGTTGCAATCTTCCCGTACTTCTCTTCAAAACGTACCTTGGCACGATCGAAGCAACCTCCATCCGTTAGACAGCACCTCTAGGCTGTTCATTCCGACCTCTATTTTATTCAGATCTAGCGAAGGTAGCGAGCTAGCAGTGCCTCGGAAGCATCATTTTGCGAGGGTACGACTATGAGTGATTTGGACCAAAGTTTAGCATTCTGAACCTTTTCTGCCGACTGACTCGAGGATGCCATGATAAAAATGATGCCTATCCTTTTACAGACTCTTGGTTTGGTAATGCCTGTGAGAAAATTCGTTAGTAAGACAAATTAGGGTAATCTTGAATCATACTGTTGACAGAGTGACACGTACACATTTATCAAAGTAGGAAAATGTGTAGGTGTTCTAGTAGGATTCAAGATTACCCTCAAAAGAAATGAACAAAAGGAAATTAAAGCAGAATAGGGTAAGAGAAATTATTAACCTTATGTCCAATAGTAGGGAGACACATAACAGGGTGAGTGCTACCTACCTGGATAGTTCTATCTTATGAGGTAGTTTACTACGGCCTTCAACTATTGTGATAGTTTAGCTCAGGATCTAATTTTCTAAAAGCCACAGGTTCCCAAATTGCCCCTACTGTAAACAGTAGAGCCCCATTCTACCTCCATGATATTATCGGGAAAATTCCACGAGTATCACAGTGGATAGAACGAGTTTCAATTTGAGCAGAAGCCTTCACGGATACTAACGGGGTAGAACCCACGGGTACCGCTACATGACCCCCTCCTACTTTCCTAAAAGGGTAAGAAAGCCCGGGTTAGGACCATAGTGTGTGAGGACATTGTGTAAGTGTTCAGTGTGTGAAGGGACACCTTTACCTCTTCCCAATTCAGGGGGATTTTATTTTCCCATTTTTTCATTTTTCTTCCTTTTTGAAATGAAGAACACTGTGAGAGATAGAACATGCAAAACAAAATAGTTAGCAGCAATAATAATTAACATATAAGACATCGCCGAGTGAGCCCATCTAACTATAATTTGATCGGACAAAAATTAAATCTAATTTTGGACCACTAGACCGGGGTTAAGTCGGTAATCCCCAGTGGAGTCGCCAAGCTGTCGCAATAGATTCTTGCGGTCGCCTGGACGATCACTCACCGAAGTGGGAAAAAGTGAGGTCGCCACCTTAGTTTTGAGGAAAATTAAAGAAAACCATTTGAGAAGTTAAATAAAAATGAAACCACTTCAAAACAGAGATTCTAAGTTCGGGGTCCGTAAACGGGTGGGGAAGGTGTTAGGCACCCCACCTCGTCCCTTAATAAGGGTAAGTAGATTTAATTCTGCGTCCTTTATAAATTAGTTAGGAGGGCTTAGACGGCTATGTTAATCCTTTTGGTAGAAGGAATATTTGATTTTTCACTAAATTTGGATCACCCAGATACATAAGTAAATGAGACAACCTTAGTGAACGGGTGTGAGAATCGGATAAGAACTCTCCTCCAATCTCTTTTAAGTTATTTATTAAAATTTTGAGGGGAGACCGGATAAGAACCCTCCTCCGATCTCCTTTAGAGTTATTTATTAATGTTCCGAATTGAGACCGGATAAGAACTCTCCTCCGATCCCTATTTAATATTTATTAGAGTTTTGAGTTGAGACCGGATAAGAACTCTCCTCCGATCTCTATTTAGTAGTTATTAAAATTTTGGATTGAGACCGGATAAGAACTCTCCTCCGATCTCTTTTAGACGTTTATTAAAATTTGGGGTTGAGACCGGATAAGAACTCTCCTCCGATCTCTATCTAATAGTTATTTATATTTTGAGTTGAGACCGGATAAGAACTCTCCTCCGATCTCTTTTAAATTAGAAAGGAGCCTGAAAGGGATTTTTCCGATGTCCCGAATTTTGGTGTCCTAAGAACCTAACAAAAAGGGTCACAAGTTCAAAGATGTTGAGGATAAGATTTCTCAATACCTTTTGGCTAGATGGGGAAAACTAGACTTGATTTACCGACCTCCCATGTATTCATTTTACCAGTATCTATTGATGCCCGACCTATTCTGTTTCGTTTACTTTGGTTTTATTTCGCTTTATGACATCTTGCCGAATTGCTGTTTACGTCAGCCTAACAGTTTGGCTATCTTCCTGACGTGTTATTCATGTTCTCTCTTTTAAAAGAAACCCCTAAGTTGCAGCTACCTACGTTTGCCCAACCATTTACATACTACTAGGAGTTAGAAAAACTTGTTTTCAGAAATGACGGAGATCAATAAAATGAACTGATCACTAAAAAGATGATTTGAGATTGACTTTCTTTGGGATTGCTTGTGCAGAAATGATCTTGAAGAAAATCGCAGATGTAAGAAGAACAAGGAAAATGCGGGAAATAAACGTAGACACTTAATAAAACAGTAGCATGAACTCTTACAACAACATTTTTTTCTTGGGTTCTCTCGTACAAAATAATCTTGAAGAAAGTTGCAGATGTATGAAGAACAAAGGAAGTGCAGAAAATAAACATAAGCAATGAAGATGAACTCTTACCGTGAGGAGCGGTCTACTAAAATAGTTACGGGGTGGCAAACAGGGATGAGACAGTAGACTGATTAACCTGAGGGTGGTGTTCTTCGTGAACTGGAGGGTACTTAGCTAAAGAAATGAGTGATATGAAGTTGATCTTGGGCAGTGAAAACAGAGATGATAAAAGACAGAAAGTGAGAGTATGACCAGATAATGAACAAACTGGAAATATAGAGTTCAGATTCAAAATCTCTTCAAGAAAACACTTCAGAAAACTAGTTTCCAAAGTCTTTTAATCAACACTTCTAAATAGCAAAGTAACAAACTAAATGAACTTTCAGAGTTCCTCTTGCTGTTAGAGTTCCTCTTGCTATAATAACAGCCTCTCGTCTATTTTTTTTCGTCCCTTCCTTGAACAGTTTTTATGCCGGTATTTATAGGAATCGGGTGCTCTTCGTGAAGGGTCAGGATTTATTTGAGGGAGATGGAGGGTCAAGATCTCGAAGGACATGATCGGAGGTTCAGGAATTAAAGAGAATCAAAATGAATGGTTGAGATCACTCTTCATAATATTTGTCCTTTTCTTCTTTCCATCTGACGGTCCCAAATATCCTTGTCGGAACGATCAGGGCTAAGAGTGAAAGACGCTGGTATTGTCGTCTTCTCTCTTGATCTAAGGGTTCCGGGTTTGTCCTTACAAGTGGGATCAACGGTGGAGATTGGGATGTACAGGACTGTCATGACATACCACGGCACTGTCGGCGTGCGGGCGATTCTTAGGCGTGCGGTGGAGATCTCGTGCCACGCTTTAACTACCTCGGCTCGATTCGGCGGCGGTTATTGGGATTTGTCTTATTCTTTTTGTCTTCCGATCCCTCCCCTAGCTCCTAGCCCGATCTCTCATGCTGCTCTCCTATCTGCAGATCTTTATTATCCATTAATCAGTCTGGATTCAGTCCAAGCTTTATTTACATCTCGATTCTCAAGCGTCGCCGTTTTCCTTCGACATTAAATGCCCATTTCCCCTATATATACCCACATCGGCGGAGACATTTTCTTCATCGACTTTCCTCTCTTCTTTTCTTACTTTCCTGTTCTATTTGCTCGGTGGAAGTTCGGCTATAAGCGTGGCTTTGATCTTTTCCGATGAACTTTTTTACTTACCGACTGAAAATTTACGATCCCGGTGATCGAATGACCTTTACTGATGATGGTGAGAGGACTGGATTTGACCGATCTGTATTGCGGACTTTGGTTGTACCGATCTCGAGTCGCTCAACTGAGTTCATTCGGCTTCTCATCGCATTGGGTGTTCCGACAGCGTCTTTCCTCCACATTGGGTGTTCCGACAGCGGGTCGGTTTCGAGTGGTAACATCGGTGACGATGTCTCTCATCTTCATGGGAGTCATAGTCACCCCATCTGAGCTGCACATCTATCCGATGCCAACAGCCGGTCTCCTAGTCAAACACATCTTTTGATTCAGCCACAAGACTAGGCTTTGACATAGGCCTTTTAGATAGGAAGTTCCACCGGTCTCTAGAGATCGCCCAAATGATGTAATCCTGAAATGTAATCAGATCTCTAGAGATTGCCCAAATGATGTAGTTAGACCTTTATTGTAGTCCGATCCCTAGAGATCGCCCAAATGATGTATTTTATTTTCAATGCAATCCGATCTCTAGAGATCACAGAAATGATGTGATCCAATGTTAGTGTAATCAGATCCCTAGAGATCGCCCAAATGATGTAATCCGAACTTTTGAAAATAAAGACTTTATTTTGTCGGTTATCATCTTATTATTTTTGCATTGATTATTTTCCGATCTCTAATGTGGTTATCCGATCTGGTTCTTTACCTGAATGACACTTAACTGATCCTTTATTCAAAATATTTAGCTCATTATGCCGATCTTTAATCAACCGATCTCTGAACATTCAGATATTTGAGAGAAGTGTCAGAACAGCTGTCGAGTTCCACCAATCGATGCGCTGCCTAGAACCTCGCGAGCATTAAATGCTCGGACTAGTATAAATAGGGGTGGGAGGGTTATCCAGTTGTTCTCTCATTCCATTTTCAATCCCCTGCTCACAACTTCGAAGTTCTCTCGTTTTCTCAAGTTCTTCCGCCGATCGGACTCGTAAGGGCTTTGATCCTCTTTTAATTTAAATTCTTTGTTTCTTTTGAAAATGAGCGGTCAGAAGGTCGAGAGGCGGCGAGCCCTCCTTCGATTCAGTTCTCGTGGTCATCGTCTGAAGAAGAGGCAGTCGGGCCAAGCGTTCAACAAGAACCTCCCAGGGCCTCCGCTCCAACTCGGGGGCGGGTCATACCCTCGAGGCTCGCACCTTCTTCAAGGAGAGAGACCCTTCCTATAGACGAGCTTCCGTCGGTTCTTCGAGAATCCGATCTGCAATCGTTTGTTCAAGAATACAATATTTGTCCTGATTCATATGAGCTGATCAAGTGCCATGGCGATCTTCGTGTCGATCACTCTTTTGAAGAGAATGACATGGTCATGGTGTACGAGGAAACGATTAAAGGCCGGTCTGAGGTTCTCTCTAGCCGATTTCTATAAGGAGGTCCTAAAACTTCACCGGACATCCATTGTTCAAATCCACCCCAACTCGTGGCGGATCTTGGTAGCTTTCCGAGGTCTATGCCGAGCTAAGGGAATCAGACCTAAGGCTAAGGTGTTCGCCGAGCTGCACAGACTAACTCGTAGAAAGGATGGCGAACATCGGTTCTTTCAGGCAAAGCCTCATTGCGGACTCTTTTCCGATATGCCCTCATCCCTTAAGAATTGGAAGAACCGGTTCTTCATTCTAAGGAGTAAAGATCCGAGCTACTTTGAGGACTTTCCTCGTAGCTGGTGGTACCAGGGGCCCTCGCTCAAGCACATTACCACGAGTCAAGAGGAAAGCTTAATAGTGATGGAGCTGAAAAGTCAGCCGCCACTCTAAAATATTCTGTCCAAATGCGGTGGCGCGGCGCACCATTGGACCATGCAATCGATCACCGGCCGAGATCGCGAACTTCCGCTCTCGACCTCGGCATTGGTATTTTCTATATCTCGGTTCGGGACCTTAGCGATCTCACTAACCTCTTTTACGTGCGGTATGGCGGGTGGTGAAGGTTCTAGGAAGCGAAAGAAAGAAAGAGAGATCTCGGAAGATAAAAGAGATGAAGCGTTGAACGACTTCAAACACCGATCCACGAACACAGGAGATACAAAGAGACCGCCTCAACCTTCGGGTCCGACCACTGAAGCTGTCAGATCTCCTCCTAGATCGGAAGAGCAGCCCCCGCCTCTCTCAGTTATTCCAAGCACGGAAAGGGAGCCTTCTCAATCTTCTGGGAGGACCTCTTCTCGTGGCGCTCAGATACTGATCGACTGCTTGAAGAATAACCGGACTGTTAGGGAGAACTCCGATTTTGCCAAAGTCCTGGGATCTACCATCTTCTTTCAAGAGGATCGGGACAGGCTATCCCGAAATGGTCTCGATGATATCTTGACTCGAACCATGAGCTTGAATGTGGAGTGTCTGGTGAACCAGACCATGGTTCGGGAAAAGATTCAACGTCTGGGTAAGGAGGTCGGGAAGAAAAATCAGGAATTGGCTTCCCTCCGATCCCAACTCTCATCCGCTCGGGATTATATATCTCAAGTCGAGGGACGGGCGAAGTACCATGAAGACCAGCTGGCCGAGAAGTCTCGTGACCTGGCTGAAAGAGAACGGGCTCTCAGAGAAGTCCAGGCACTTCAGGCCAACGAAGCCGCTCAGGTCGCTCAACTTATAGAGGAGCTTAACGCGAAGGATAAGGAGCTTACAGAGAAAGGCAAAGAGCTTAAGGAAAAAGATGAAGAGATGGTGTCAGGAATAGCCGGAGCCTATGTGAATGCTCATAAGGATCTCTTGGCCGAACTCCAAAAGCGCTACCCTGAAGAGGACTTCTCCTGGATGGATGACCTGGCTCCCGAGGGCGACGGCGAAGATAGTGAGGAGGAAGCCGAAGGTGAGGGAGAGAGGGAGAGTGATCCAAATGTAGATCAGGTGGGGTGATCCCCAGTAGAATAACTGTCTGATTATGACATGAAATGGAATGCCTCTTTGTTCAATGAATGATTGTGATCGGAAAATTTTAAACCATTGTTTGTCCGAGTATTTGATTGTATGAGCACAAAGAAACAAAAACTAAATGTGATTATTAATCTAAGTATGAGAGATCGGAAAGCACTTTAAGCGTGAGATCGGTAGGAAGAAATCTTGACGGAACTTGATTGAAAATTTAACTCGAACACTTAAGATCGGAATCCTCATTAAATCGAACTAAAACTTTAGCTCTTAAACCTTCGGAAAGGAGGTCGGCAATAAAACTGGTAGGGAAAAAATCTAGTACCAGTTCATTTTATTTATCAACAGAGATTAGGAATATACTTGACAGGTCCGGAAATTCGACAACGGGTTTGAGAGGTCGGTAAATGATTTGAGAGATCGGCAAGGCCTTAATGAATATGAGGACTTAGCATTGATTCAATCCTTTGTGAGGAGAGATCGGAAATGTGACCGCCTATCAAAGAGGGATCGGAAACGTGATTAGCTGTTCAAAGAAGAATTTTTATTGATTCTAAGGGTCGGCCAAAATATGGTGTCGACAGTGATTGGTGGGGAAAGGGTTGATGACATCATGTGATGTCAAAATTGTCATTTATTCTCATTTTTCTCTTCTTTTCTTCTCTACTCATTTTCAATTTAATTTTTAGCAATATTTATTCACATTTTATGTCATAATAATTATATACTTAACTGAACAAGTCGGCCAAAAATTATCTCTGAAGACGAAATGACCAAAATATCCTCTATTGGGCTTAAAAGACTAAAATTGTCTGTATCGATTGAAAATTTTTTCTAAGCATTTTCTTGGCATTCTAATGCCATAGGAACCTCAATAACCCTTCTCTGGAGTCCCAAAAATTATTTTATGAATTTTTCCTCCAGTCTAGGGCTCATAGTTGCGAGAACTGCAACTTCCCACTAGGTTACCCATCACTAGGGCACTAGCTCATTTAACTTGGTTGTATTTTATTTCTAAATTTTTTTCTAAATTTTTTTTATTAATATTTGAGTTAATTATGGTTCCACACTTTAGTTTAAATATTTTTCCAGATGTTCTAGCTATTCGGACCGACACTGGTCACTGGAACAGTAGAATGTACGGAGTTGCTACAGGAAGGGTGTTACAACTCTTCCTCTCTAATTTAAATTTCATCCTCGAAACTTACCTGATATAAACAGTTGAGGGAACTGTTGCCTTATCGTCTCTTCACTTTCCAAAGTTGCCTCCTCGGTGTTGTGGTGCCTCCAAAGCACTTTCACCAGTGGAATCTGCTTATTCCTCAACTCTTTCACTTCCCGAGCCAGGATCCGTATGGGTTCTTCTTCATATGACAAATCCGATTGTACTTCAATTTCTTCCATAAAGATGACATGTGAAGGATCTGAGCTATATCTTCTTAGCATAGATACGTGGAATACATTGTGGATCTTATCCAGCTTTGGTGGTAAAGCTAGCCTGTAGGCCACTGGACCCACACGTTTAATGACTTCATATGGGCCAATGAACCTAGGGCTTAACTTACCTTTTCTTCCAAACCTCAGTACCTTCTTCCACGCCACTGTTTTGGTGACCAGTGTCAGTCCGGACAACTAGGATGCTTGGAATTATACTTAAATGTTAGTGAGGAGACATAAAATAATGAAATACAATAGAGGAAAATACAAGAAAAATAAAGGAAAAATAAGAGCAATGAAATGTGACTAAGTTAAATGAGCCAAACCCATAGCGATAGGTGACCGCACCAAGAAGTTACGGCGGGACCATTGACTAGCCCTGGACCGCGGGGAACTCGGGGAAACATTTTCAGGACCAAATTAAAGGTCTACAGAGGTGTAATTGACATTGGAAATGTAAAAGAAAATTTAGTAAGTCAATATAAACAGAAACAAAAATTAAAGAAATCGGCGGGTTAAGAAGTTAATCGGTAGCACCGAAAAATCCGAAATACAACCTGAAGAGGGATATTTTGGTCAATTAATACCTAGAGTTGACTTTTGACCTAAATGTCCATGAAAAATTAATAGTATTAAATTTTGAAAAGTCATGAAAATAGAAAATTTGACATAAAATGTGAATAGTGAGAAATTTGGGGCATAATTACAATTAAGGGAAAATTTGGATTATTAAACATTTAATCCACCTTAGTGGAGCACTATGGATTTGTATATTCATTAAGTGGGCATCATATCCCACTTCAGCCACTTCTTCTTTTTCATTTCATCTTCAAGCCAAATTCAATTCCAAAGGGAAACTCCATGGATGGCCAAAGCTTCAAGCTCTTATCCACCAAGATCAAGCCATGAAATCTTCAAGGTTCCTTCATTAAAAGTTATTTATACACCTTAGGCAGTATTTTGGGAGCAAAAAGGGAGAGATTTGAAGAAGTTTGACAAGCTCCAAAAAGAGGTAAGTGTCTAATTCACTTTCTTTCTTAAGTAAAGTTTATGTTTAGCTTGAGATGAGTTTATTGGTGATGAAAATTGATGGAATTATTGAGTTATTGGACTGCCCATTTTTAGGTAGCCATGGGAGCCTATATTACTTGAGTATTCTACCCAATTTACTTTGCTGGAATTGTGTTGAATAAATATAGAAGTACCAAGAATGAATATTGAAGTATTGGGTGGAGGAGGATTGCCAAATTGGGAGTGTAAATTCTCTTATGCAAGTTGTGATTGTTGACAGTGTATAAATTAGGTTATAAGTGTAAAGTTGTGGCTCCAATTGGTATGAGGCTAATTGAAGGTGAAACTAGACATAAAATAGGCTAACTTTCATGTAGAAGTGTTGCCCAAATTCTGCCTAGAAGTGACCTAAAAAAAATGACCAAATCCAGAATTGCCTAACATATGAACCCAGATTTTGACCATATGAATAGTAGTTAGTGTTTTGGCCATAACTCACTCAAAATAGGTCCAAATGACCTGAAATTTATATGGTTAGAAAGCTTAGACATAGGGCTATAACTTTGGTGAAGACCACCAAGCCCAGAAATGCCAATTACCAAGTCAAAATGATCACCAAAGTTGGCTTATAAAAACTGGCCGAATTGACTTTGACCTAAAAATGACCTAAACTTTGCAATATAAGTACAACTTGACCAGCAATAGTAAAATGACCATAACTTGGTTTAGAAAACTCCAAATGACATGAAATTAGTCCCAAAATTTCAATAAGACATAGATCTACAATATTGGCAATTTGACCAAAACCCAGAAATCATGGGAACTAGGTCAATTAACTTGATTAATTTGGCACACTAAATCTAGAATTGGCACATTTGACCATAAAATCCATAAAATTCAAATAAGCATATCTCCCACAAGAAGTGTCCAATTTAAATGATCCATACTAATCTGGAAAACTAAGAAAGAGACCTAAAACTTTGTTTTAGACAACTTCCTCAAATTATAAATGTATAAGGTCAGAATTTAAGGTCAAGCCATTGACCTAATTGAGGACCATGCCAATATAGGACCTTTGAGTCCAAGTTAACAATTTGTCTATAAAGAATTCTATAAGATTTGAAAAATGGTAAGCAAAATTTATGGTTGTCCCTAAGACATAGGGCAACAATACTTATGAAGAATGCTAGACCTCAATGTGATTAGAAACAGTCCAAATAAATTAGTAAAAATCAGAACCGAAAATGTCTAAAAAGGAAACTAAAATTAAGATTTGACCTAGTTATAGTTAATTGACCATAACTTGAGCTATACAACTCCAAATGGAGTGATTCAAAAAGGAAATTAAAGAAGACACAATGACAAACAATTTAATGAAGAGAAATTTGTTAAATTTACATTGTAGCCTAGTCCAATAGGCAGTAAACATTGGCCATGAAATCTGGAAAATGGCAATAAAATGCAATAAGCTTTAAAATGAAATTGGTAACATATACCAACACTCAGAGAATATAAAATGTGACAAATTGGGAACATTGAAATTGACTCACTTAGAGTGCATCAAAGGTCAACATTATAGGTTGACTAATGAAATGAATTGAAGGGAATAGTACTAAGAAAATTTAGATATTGGATTTTATTGTTAGAAACAATTTAACTGAGTACTGAAACGCTTTAAATTGTGTGTTTCAGTTGAAAATGATATTGAAAAGCATAAGGAACATTGAGTCAAGGCCTAGAGACGACTCAAACCAGGTCTGTATACTATACTTTTTATATTCACTACTTTTACTAGAAAATTTATTTGGAGAAATGAGTTGTGAATTTATGACTTGGGAAAATTTATTTGAGAAAAGTTTATTGCCTATTTTAGAAATGGAAATTTGAAAATGAGGTTTGTTTGATTGTTGCCTGAATTACAATTGAACATTATAGTTTTAAATTGTGTTTGTGCACAATAACTTTAAATTATCATTTTCCCATTGAAAACTTGATTAATATGCATTGTGTTAATTATGGGTTTCGATAACTACTGTGTCGCCACTTTGTGAATGAAAAATTGACTTTGGAAATTGATTGTGTTTTGCATGAAATATTTGAATAACTTGTTTTAAATTGATTTTAGATTCACACTTGGCATGGCAATAGTAATATGTTCCTCCTCCACTTATGGGGTTGAGTTTGATATTTGATCACTTTCCTCCCTCTCTGACTTGCTAATCTGAGGTGAGTTTGGATGAGTACTCATTAGCTAGCTAGTCACTTCCCTCATTGATTTCAATTAGTGGGGTGAATTTGCCTCGTCATGGTGTACAACACAGCATGTTCAAAAATTTTGTGTCATGGCCTAAGTTGTGTTATTGATTGGCAACATTGTGTTATTCAATTGTTTGATCCAAATTGTGTTATATGAGCATTGAAAATTATGACATGAAATTGTAAATTATTTAAATTGTAAATTGTCAATAAAAGTTTTATATACCGCATTTTAAAATTATTATTGTGCACCACTGAGTAAATTTTACTCAGCGATAGCTTTCTCATTGCTGTAACAGGTAGACAGACAGATAAAGCAGCAGAGTAGGCTGCTTATACTACACTTTTGGGATTTTGCCGGGTATATTGAGTATACCACTTCCTAGTAAATATTATTGTAATGCATGTGAACTGTATGTATATATTGTACTTACTCTTGAGCAGTTGTAAAATAAAGTTGTAAATTATTTTGGCTTGTCAAAATGTTGTATTACAATTCTCTTATTTCAACTTTTGAAATACTCATTTATTTTGCACTTTATCTTTGGAATTGCTAAAAATGATATTGAATTGAGTTTGACCTGTGTTGAAGACACTGATTTGAGTTAAGCCATATTGGAGTTTGGAATTGAACAGATATATTGGAAGTGCTTTTTACAGGTTTTTGAAGAACTGTTTTGCTCCAAATACAGCTGACACTCTGTCGAAACTTTTACAGCAATTATTGATACTTTAGATTTGTTATTTGATTGCACTTAAGTTAAAAAAAAAATTAACATCTATCAAAAGTGCTCACCACTATAAAAGAAATAAGAAAATGTTTAAAATCTCTTGTAGTGTATTTAATGGGTTATCAGTAGACGAAGTTTGATAAGTCATTAGGTATACGACGGGATCATAGTTTGCTGTACAGAGGGGTAAGGTGTGACAGGTTGGGTCGTGACAAATGTGGTATCAGAGCTTAGGCTTTAGGTTCATGGGAAAGTTTATACCTAGAGTTGTCACATGTGGAGTATAGGATTCTATTTCATCTTTTTTTGTAATTCTTTTTTTTTAGATTCTGCATTATTCCTTGAGCAGTGTAAAAGTGCTTCATATTGGTGTCTTATTTTTCGTACAGTACATGCCAATGTAAACTAGAGTTAACAGATATGTTGAGGTCTACCATGGGTATATGTATTCCATGAAGTTATGTGTTTTTATCAGTGTAGGGCTAATTGGCATGCCTATTTACTGCAAGGCAAGAGGACATAAAGGTGAGTTATGGCAATATAGTTGCCCTAGATGAGGGCAAAGGTATCATTACTGGCAGTTATCAGTGGATATCATAGTCAAAATAACTTTACGAGATCGATGGATTCTAGAGAGATAAGAGATTAAAAAACCTAGTTTCTTAAGACATACCGTAGTAACTATGCAATATTCTGGATATTTGTATTATAAGCTCCAGACTACAGTACCAACATGGGATTATTGTGTAGAGCAACGTGCTTCCCCGTGGTGTATTATGATAAGGGTGTAGACAGTCTTTGCTTTGGTACAATTATGCTAGAACATGGCTCAATTATTGCAAAGGAGTTTGGAAATCCTAGTTAGGGATTTAAAACCCTAGAGCTAGAATATCAAAAGATCATAGTTGTAAGGTAGCTAGAGTCAGTGACTCGGTTACCCTAGCATGAGCTACAGTGACATCAGAAATTGCTATAAGACCAGAGGTTTCAATATAGTCATAAATTAAAAGTAACACCTATAGGGTGAGGCCATTTGGTCTCTAATATGGGGTCTTATATAGTTTTAGCATTAAAATAGACCTTTTCCCTAAAGTTTAATAAAGATAACACCTCCTTCATGTGACATTGGAGCGTTAGCACGACTCTACTCCCTAAAGGAGATTGGAGATTATGAATAATATTCGTAGCCTGCGAAATAACATTCTAGAAAGGTTAACAATATAAAAAGAGAGCGAACAACTTTATATAGTTGAGGTACTAGGGTTGAGGTAGTACCTCTCTTGCAGTCAGTTATACTGTAGAGTATGGTAATGTTTTCTGAGGAGAGACAGAAGAGTACCACTAATATAACGATTTGTGGAATGATGTCCTAAATGGGACTGTAGTGTGATAGGAAATAGTGGCTCAGGTATCCCCTTAGGAAGAGTACAATTTTCGTTGTAAGGATCATAAGAGATCGAATCATGATAGATGCAGAGCTTTGGAGTAGTAAGGGGCAAAAAAAAAAAAATCCTGTAGATTCCCTCCTTAAGGTATTAGAGGGTAGTTTAGAGTTAAACAAAGGAAAGGACAATGATTGCAAAATAAGTCATAAAATATCAGTAGATAAAAGGAAATATAAAAATGAAAATTTGGATAGTTGGTTTTAAATGCAACAGGAGAGAAATTCGAATAACAGTGGAAGTAACAGCTAGAGTGGTTAGAGCACCAATTTTGAGTAACATCAAGGTGTTGATAACTTGATAGAGACAGTGAAGGGATATAAGTTCCTAACATGATAGTTAGATCAAGAAAGAGAGTAGCACTAAAGAATAAAATAATCAAGTTCTACTTTGGGTAAGATAAAAGAGATGAATTAAAGAGCAAACCGAATAGCCAAAAATAAACAAGATCAGGAAGATCAAGTGTGATATAAGATATATAAAGTGTCATCCTGAGCAAGATAAATAGGATGAACTAAAAGGCAATATTAGAAAACCTAGAATGAGGCTACGTTAGTGAGGATAATTGTCAAGATATAGAATCCAAAAGTGTAGGACTTAGAGCAGGTCATGGTTCGGGCAGTGTCAGGAGCCAAAACATGGGGTTCAGAGTTGCAGGATATGGATCAAACTCTATCTATTCCTATTTCCAAGATGGAGTAGGTAGCAATGGGATAAGTCCGTTTAGACTTCTAACAGTATGAGGAAAGTTAGTTGAGGAATGCAACCAGACCAAGTAAAAGTTATAGGATGTGCAATGGTGTCTTAAACTGTCCTATCAGGCAAAAGAGTGAAGTAATAAGTAGTAACTTAAATAAAAGTAAACCTAATGGTTCAAATAGGCAGGACAAACGAAAAGAATGGTGGAAAATGGCACATAGGCTCAGGACCTGAGTAGAGGTGGTGAGATAGCAATTATGGGGTCTGCGATCAAGGATTAGGTAAGCATTTTTAGTATGACCAATAGGGTCACTTTATAAGGAAATATTAATGAAAATGAGTGACAAAACGACAGGAGAGATAGAGCAGAAAGAGATATGTATGAGTGACAGTCACAAGTCACTGAGAAGTACAAGGATAAGAGTTATGACAGTAAGCATGATTGGAATCCATTTTGGAAGAGTTTATTAGTGAGAGGTATCTTCTTGAATACAGTAAAATATAGGGATGCAAAAGAATTAAGGTAGGCATAAAAAGGTAGAAATGGAGTACAAGTGGAGATAGAAAATGTTAAGATGATATATTAGGCAAATATGTCGTATAATAGAAGGATTGCTGTAACACCCCTCACCCGTCTACAGTGTAGCCGAGCGAGGCATGTCACACTCGGTGCCGGAGCACCCTATCTTATCTTACATTATTCTTTTAATAATTTTTTTCTCGTTACAATTTAATATCAATTATTTTTCAACAGAGAAACTAACGGAGTTTCTCCTATTTTATTATCGTTTGACAAGTTTTACTATTCACCTGTTTGAAAATTTCAATAATATTTTATAATAAAAATCTCATCAATTATTCTCATTATTCACATCTCATTCATATATCTTAATTTTATATTCATTTCCATGCATTTCCATTCATGCACAATTTATATATATAAGTTCTCAAGTTTCATTAATTTACATGATTTACAGACTGATTACATAAATTCATAATTTACATGATCTACAAATTAATTACAGTTCCATAATCTATATTTCAACATACAATTCATAGTTTACATTACAAATAATAACTAATTATAATGTACAAAATACATAATATGATCTATATGGGTCCTATCTACATGCATTGCTGAGGAAGTGACTACCTTGAGCACTTCTGACACTTCTGTAGATCTGGACTTCAAAAATCCCAATCAGCTGTCCACTGGGTTTTAGCTTCAGTACCTGCTCGAAGGAAACAAATCCATCACGCTAAGCATTTCTGCTTAGTGGTGCAATAATATAACAAGAAAATAATATACAAATAAAGGTAGAAATAAATCATAATTCAAATAATTTAGATCTATAATTGATTTAGTTTCTAATATTAACTATTCTCTATACTGCCATGTTCTTCTTTAGAGGTGCTCAGTTCAGAAATTTGCATTAATAATGTACCAGATATGAATAATCTAAAATTTAAACATATACTTATATTCTTATGTAAGTCACATTTGTAATGTTATTTAAGTTATAGTTCTTCTACTAGTCTTTTAATCACTTCCTTAATACTTTCTAAGTTGTTTATAATCATTTCATAATATTTAAAATTTTTAAAACTAATCTAATTTACTTCAGACCCTTTTTAGAAATAAATTTTTGGAGCTAATCTAATTTATTTCAGAACTTCTTACTCATTTATTTGATTTCTAGCATTTTTAATTGCTAATATTTGTAACTTATTTTAATAAATTAGATTACCCAAGTAACCTATGACAGACTGACTAAACTGGATAACGGGTCATTGGCACTGGACACCGCGGTGCCTTGGGCCGTCATACCATGGGACGCAGAATGTCAATCACGTATGCAGTCAGTATGGCTAAAAAGTCATGATAAGCCATGAGTGCGGGCATTAAGCCATGAGTGCGGGCATAAAGCCATGAATGTGGGTATAAAGCCATGAATACAGGCATAAAGCCTTTCGCTGTACTGCTAAAACAATACCCTATTGGCATGCCAAACTATCCAATCCAACACACATGTCTACGCAATACAAGGGCACATAATATCATTAAATATTAATATATTGTGTTTTATGACTTCATTATTTCATGATAAATTTTAATTATAATTTATATATTCATTTGATCATTTATATGATCACAATTCACATCAATTATCCTTTTATACCATTGTACTCAAAGTACTTTTCCTTTCTACAATAATGAGAACTAATGTCTCATTCATACATTAATATGGTTCATTTATTCATTCATTATGTTATTCATATTGATCATAATTCAAAACAATGGTTCACATATACCATTGTGTTCAAAACATTTTTCCTTTCTCTCTTGATGGGAACTTAAATCTCAAATGGCACTTTAATCTCATTTATACATTTAACAATCTATTCATGTAAATTACATTTCATACTTCAAGTTGTATTACTAATATATTATGAACTCCATTGGTGTTGGGAGTATAAATCTCAATTACCTATTCTAAGTATTCCATGAACATTTCATGGATTCCAAATTTCATGCCTTAATTTCCTCTACCAATTTAGTTCTTACACTTTGTGTCTTTGTATTACTATTTACTCTAATTATTGACTTTTTAATATATAATAAGTTTATTGAACCTAAGTTCATCAAGATACCACATTTTGCATTCTAAAGTTATTGGTATTGGTTGCCAATACCATTTCAAAGCTTATTTCATGTTATTCAAAATTTTCAGATTTCATACCCTAAGTTTACTATTCCATTGGTCATTGTTACAGTGAAAATTTGGCAAACTTTTCTTCATCAAAGTTGTTCCTTTATGTGTCTTATTTAATTTTATTTTTGAATCACTCCATTTGGAGTTTTGTAGCTCAAGTTATGGTCATTTTACCATAACTGGCCGGATTGACCTGTACCCAGATTTTCTGGGCAATTTGGTTCTGCCAGATTTGGTGACCTAAGTTTGGTTGGCACTTTGACTAGGTTATGGTCAGAATTTGGATTTGTGTTCTTCATGAAAGTTGTAGTTCTATATCTCGGCTTTATTCTGGTAAAATTTTAGGTCAATTGGACCTTTCTACACTGAGTTATGACCAAATGAATAAATACTATTTATTTAGTCATTTTGCCCAGGCAGAATGCAAGTCACCCGGATTAGGGCAATTTTTAGGTCAACTTGGTTTGGTTTTCTGGGAAGGGTTTCTTCACCAAAGTTGTGCCATTATGTGTTTAGTTTCATTTCCAATTGGCCTTGTACCAATTGAACCTCTACAACTCTATTTATAGATGCCCAAACATGCTGGACTCACATCCAGACCTGCAGTGCACACTGGACAGCATACATAACCTCAATTCCCATGGCACAAATCACTTTATTTCCTAATCAAACACAACCAAATGGTCACTAATTGACCATTACAACTTTAGTTTATGTCCATTTTCATCCACCACCAAAATTTAATTTCAAAACCCTAACCCTAATTGACCAAGCCTTCAATTCATGCATCTTACTCCTAATTTACTATACTAATCATATAATTTATACTAGGGGCAGCTAATATGTCACTTTAAATCAAAGAACTCTCCTAACCCTAACTCATGTCAAGGCTGGCAAAATTTCATGGAACATAATCATGCCTCATTAATTCAATTTTTATCAAATTTTCAACTTAACTTAGCTCAAATTCATGTTTAAAAAGATGTAAAAGCAAAGAATATGGCACTAACCTTTTTGAGCAGAATTTTTTCTTAGCTAACTTCAATTTTTCCTTCACTTTTTCCTCTTCAAATTGCTACCTCTAACTTGCCCGAGGTGTAAGATCAATTTTTCATGAAGAGGTTATGAGGTTTTATGGTGTAGTTGAGTGAGAAATGGAGCTTAGGTGATGCTTTAATGGAGAAAGAGAGAGGGAGGTGTGTTCAAACAGGAAGAAGGTGATGGATAGCAGATTGTGTTTTCAATTTTAACTCATTTTATCCTTTTTAATGAGTTTGCTTAATTGTGATTGGTGGAGATTTAACTAATGACATCATGTGATGTCATAATTAGCATTTTCTTTCATTTTCTTTTCTTCTCTTCTCTACTCATTTCCAATTTAATTTTTAGCAATAGTTATTCATATTTTAGATCATAATAATTATTTACTTAATTGGACAAGTCGGCCAAAAATTATCTCTGAAGACGAAATGACCAAAATGCCCTCCGTTTGGCTTAACAGACTAAAATTGTCTGCACAAATTGAAAAATTTTTCTAAACCTTTTCGTTGTATTTTAATGCCATAGAAACCTCAATGACTCTTCTCTGGAGTCCCAAAAACTATTTCATAAATTTTTCCCCGGGTCTGGGGTCGGTAACTGTCTTTACCGATACTTCCTCGTACGGTCACCCATCACTAGGGCACCGTCTCATTTAAATTGGTTGTATTTTTTTTCTAAAATTTTTCCTAAATTTTTCTTATTAATACTTGAGTTATTTATGATTCTTCACTCTAGTCTAAATATTTTTCCAGACATTCTAGCTGTCCGGATCGACACCGGTCACCGAAACAGTGGAATGTACGGAATTGCTACAGTGAGGGTGTTACAATTCTTCCCCTCTAACAAAAATTTCATCCTCGAAATTTACTCGGTGTAAATAGTTGAGGAGCTACTACCTTCTTATTTCTTCACTTTTCCATGCTATCATACTTCACTTTCTCCTTAGTCTCAATCCTATCCTCAAACAGTTCTGTACTCATTCTTTTTCATCTTAAATACAGTCTCCTTCTCATCTCCATTCACTATCTCATTGTCTCTTCACTCTCTTATTCCATACCTTAACCTAAAATAAACGGGAAATACAGATCTGCAATAGTGTCACCTCGATTCTTATGAATGCAATGCATGATATGCAGTCTATCTAGGTCCAAAAATGCCTAAACCGTGCTCTGATACCAATAAATGTAACACCCCTCACCCGTTTACAGTGTAGCCGAGCGAGGCATGTCACACTCGGTGCCGGAGCACCCTATCTTATCTTACTTTATTCTTTTAATAATTTTTTTCTTGTTACAATTTAATATCAATTATTTTTCAACAGAGAAACTAACGGAGCTTTCCCTATTTTATTATCGTTTGACGAGTTTCACTATTCACCTGTTTGAAAATTTCAATAATATTTTATAATAAAAATCTCATCAATTATTCTCATTATTCACATCTCATTCATATATCTTAATTTCATATTCATTTCCATGCATTTCCATTCATGCACAATTTATATATATAAGTTCTCAAGTTTCATTAATTTACACGATTTACAGACTTATTACATAAATTCATAATTTACATGATCTACAAATTAATTACAGTTCCATAATCTATATTTCAACATACAATTCATAGTTTACATTACAAATAATAACTAATTATAATGTACAAAATATATAATATGATCTATATGGGTCCTATCTACATGCATTGCTGAGGAGGTGACTACCTTGAGCACTTCTGACACTTCTGTAGATTTGGACTCCAAAAATCCCAGTCAGCTGTCCACTGGGTTTTAGCTTTAGTACCTGCGCGAAGGAAACAAATCCATCGTGCTAAGCATTTCTGCTTAATGGTGCAATAATATAACAAGAAAATAATATATAAATAAAGGTAGAAATAAACCATAATTCGAATAATTTAGATCTATAATTGATTTAGTTTCTAATATTAACTATCCTCTATCCTGCCATGTTCTTCTTTAGAGGTGCTCAGTTCAGAAATTTGCATTAATAATGTACCAGATACGAATAATCTAAAATTTAAACATATACTTATATTCTTATATAAGTCACATTTGTAATGTTATTTAAGTTATAGTTCTTCTACTAGTCTTTTTATCACTTCCTTAATACTTTCTAAGTTGTTTACAATCATTTCATAATATTTAAAATTTTTCAAACTAATCTAATTTACTTCAGACCCTTCTTAGAAATAAATTTTTTGAGCTAATCTAATTTTTTTCAGAACTTCTTACTCAATTATTTGCTTTCTAGTATTTTTAATTGCTAATATTCGTAACTTATTTTAATAAATTAGATTGCCCGAGTAACCTATGACAGGCTGACTAAACTGGATAACGGATCGTTGGCACTGGACACTGCGGTGCCTCGGGCCGTCATACCATGGGACGCAGAACGTCAACCACGTATGCAGTCAGTATGGCTAAAAAGCCATGATAATACATAATCGGGCATTAAGCCATGAGTGCGGGCATAAAGCCATGAATGCGGGCATAAAGCCTTTCGCAGTACTGCTAAAACAATATCCTATTGGCATGCCAAACTATCCAATCTGACATACATGTCTAGGCAATATAAGGGCACATAATATCATTAAATATTAATATATTGTGTTTTATGACTTCATTATTTCATCATAAATTTTAATTATAATTTATACATTCATTTGATCATTTATATGATCACAATTCACATCAATTATCCTTTTATACCATTGTACTCAAAGTACTTTTCCTTTCTACAATAATGAGAACTAATGTCTCATTCATACATTAATATGGTTCATTTATTCATTCATTATGTTATTCATATTAATCATAATTCAAAACAATGGTTCACATATACCATTGTGTTCAAAACATTTTTCCTTTCTCTCTTGATGGGAACTTAAATCCCAAATGGCACTTTAATCTCATTTATACATTTAACAATCTATTCATGTAAATTACATTTCATACTTCAAGTTGTATTGCTAATATATTATGAACTCCATTGGTGTTGGGAGTATAAATCTCAATTACTTATTCCAAGTAATCCATGAATATTTCATGGATTCCAAATTTTATGCCTTAATTTCCTCTACCAATTTAGTTCTTACACTTTGTGTCTTTGTATTACTATTCACTCAAATTGTTGACTTTTTAATACATAATAAGTTTATTGAACCTAAGTTCATTAAGATACCACATTTTGTATTCTAAAGTCGTTGGTATTGATTGTCAATACCATTTCAAAGCTTATTTCATGTTATTCAAAATTTTCAGATTTCATATCCTAAGTTTACTGTTCCATTAGTCATTGTTACAGTGGAAATTTGGTAAACTTTTCTTCATCAAAGTTGTTCCTTTATGTGTCTTCTTTAATTTCCTTTTTGAATCACTCCATTTGGAGTTTTGTAGCTCAAGTTATAGTCATTTTACCATAACTGGCCGCATTGACCTCTACCCAGATTTTCTGGGCAATTTGGTTCTGCCAAATTTGGTGACCTAAGTTTGGTTAGCAATTTGACTAGGTTATGGTCAGAATTTGGATTTGTGTTCTACATAAAAGTTGTAGGTCTATATCTCAGCTTTCTGTTGGTAAAATTTCAGGTCAATTAGACCTTTCTACACTGAGTTATGACTAAATGAATAAACACTGTCCATTTAGTCATTTTGCCTAGGCAGAATGCAAGTCACCCGGATTAGGGCAATTTTTAGGTCAACTTGGTTTGGTTTTATGGGTAGGGTTTCTTCTACAAAGTTGTGTCATTATGTGTTTAGTTTCATGTCTAATTGGCCTTGCACCAATTGCACCTCTACAACTCCATTTATAGCTGCCCAAACATGCTAGACTCACATCCAGACCTGCAGTGCACACTGGACAGCATACATAACCTCAATTCCCATGTCACAAATCACTTCATTTCCTAATAAAAAATAACCAAATGGTCACTAATTGACCATTACAACTTTAGTTTATGTCCATTTTCATCCACCACCAAAAATTTGATTTCAAAACCCTAACCCTAATTGACCAAGCCTCCAATTCATGCATCTTACTCCTAATTTGCTATACTAATCATATAATTTATACTAGGGGCAGCTAATATGTCACTTTAAATCAAAGAATTCTCCTAACCCTAACTCATTTCAAGGCTACCAAAATTTCATGGAACATAATCATGCCTCATTAATTCAATTTTTATCAAATTTTCAACTTAACTTAGCTCAAATTCATGTTTAAAAATATGTAAAAGCAAAGAATACGGCACTAACCTTTTTGAGCAAAATTTTTCCTTAGCTAACTTCAATTTTTCCTTCACTTTTTCCTCTTCAAATTGCTGCCTCTAACTTGCCCAAGGTGTAAGATCAATTTTCATGAAGAGGTTATGAGGTTTTATGGTGTAGTTGAGTGAGAAATGGAGCTTAGGTGATGCTTTAATGGAGGAAGAGAGAGGGAGGTGTGTTTTAATGGGAAGAAGGTGATGGATAGTAGATTGTGTTTTCAATTTTAACTCATTTTATCCCTTTTTAATGAGTTTGCTTAATTGTGATTGGTGGAGAGTTAACTAATGATATCATGTGACGTCATAATTAGCATTTTCTTTTATTTTCTTTTTTTCTCTTCTCTACTCATTTTCAATTTAATTTTTAGCAATATTTATTCATATTTTAGATGATAATAATTATTTACTTAATTAGACAAGTCGGCCAAAAATTATCTCTGAAGACGAAATGACCAAAATGCCCTCCGTTTGGCTTAACAGACTAAAATTATCTGTACCGATTGAAAAATTTTTCTAAACCTTTTCTTTGCATTCTAATGCCATAGAAACCTCAATGACTCTTCTCTGGAGTCCTAAAAATTATTTCATGAATTTTTCCCCGAGTTTGGGGTCGGTAACTGTCTTTACCGATACTTCCCCATACGGTCACCCATCACTAGGGCACCATCTCATTTAATTTGGTTGTATTTTATTTCTAAAATTTTTCCTAAATTTTTCTTATTAATACTTGAGTTATTTATGATTCCTCACTCTAGTCTAAATATTTTTTCAGAGGTTCTAGCTGTCCGGATCGACACCGGTCACCGAAACAGTAGAATGTACGAAATTGCTACAGTGAGGGTGTTACAATTGCTGTAGTTGATATCTCATGTAACATCCTAGGCAAATCCCACATCGGCAAAACACGGGAGAGATGCTGGGTTTATAAGTTGGCGGTTCGTAACCCCTAGTGATGCGTTTTAAAACCGTGAGGGCTTCAGCCCAGAGCGGACAATATCACTAGTGGACTGGGCCATTACATTTGTGGTATTAGAGCCGCTCTTCATGCAACCTTGAGCGATGGTGGGGCAAACCTTAGCAAGGACGCCGAGTCCCATAAGGAGGGTGGATTGTAACACCCTAGGCAAATCCCACATCGGCAAAACACGGGAGAGATGCTGGATTTATAAGTTGGTGGTTCGTAACTCTTATTGACGCATTTTAAAATCGTGAGGGCTTCAGCCCAAAGCGGACAATACCACTAGTGGGCCGGGCCATTACATTTGTGGTATCACATCTCTCTCGTGTTTTGCCGATGTGGGATTTGCCTAGAGTGTTACAATCCACCCCCCTTATAGGACTCAGCGTCCTCGCTGAGGTTTGCCCCACCATCGCTCAAGGTTGCACGCGAAGCGGCTCTGATACCACAAATGTAACGGCTAGGTCCACTAGTGATATTGTCTGCTCTAGGCTGAAGCCCTCACGGTTTTAAAACGCGTCACTAGGGGTTACGAACTGCCAACTTATAAACCCAGCATCTCTCCCGTGTTTTTCCGATGTAGGATTTGCCTAGGATGTTACAATCCACCCCCCTTATGGGACTCAGTGTCCTCACTGAGGTTTGCCCCACCATCGCTCAAGGTTGCATGCGGAGCGGCTCTGATACCAAATTGTAACAGCCCGATCCTTCTCCAGTTAGTATTGTCCACTTTGGCCCATGGGCCTCATGGATTTGTCCCTTGGGAGGTTTCATTCCCAAAAGCGCGCTGACCAGGTGAGGAAGACTCCCACATATATGGCCCAAATCTTTTCTTCCCATTTCCGATGTGGGACACAAAGTTTCCACCCCAGTGCGTAGCTGGTTGAACAAGCACGTCCCAACCCCATCCCTTGGTCGTGATAAGCCCACCAGCTTCCGCCTGGTGCGTCCTCGCACCACACACTGTACTAGAGGGAGTCCAGCTCTAATACCACAAATGTAATGGCTCGGCCCACTAGTGATATTGTCCGCTTTGGGCCAAAGCCCTCATGGTTTTAAAACGCGTCAATAGGAGTTACTAACCACCAACTTATAAATCTAGCATCTCTCCCGTGTTTTGCCAATGTGGGATTTGCTTAGGGTGTTACATCTTATATGAATGGTGAAATTTTAGAGAGAAGACCAAGAGACATGAATGGTGTGTTGATGTCAGTAAGAGGAGATTTCTCCTTCTCTTCAAGTTTAGATCGTACCTTTGGCTATTGAAGTCTACATAAGCAAGGGAAATAATATTGTGATGACCTAGTATATAAGAACTTGATAGGCACCAGTTTGTACACATTCTTCTTAAAAAGAAAATGACAGTAAGCGTGTACCTGAAGTTATGTATGAAAGGACGATTAGAGTAGTGACAGGAATTAAGTCGAGTTAGTCAACAAGGCTCGCAACCCTTCTGAATTATAAGCTAGAGGAAGAGTTAGTTGTGAATAAGTTTTAGTGGATGAAATTGTTGCTGATGGGTAACTTTAAGGTTAAAGTCTGGAGATTCATGGGCAGTATGTGTGGTTGTATTAAGGAGAATGAACACGTGAAGTATCTTGATTGAAATTATAGCCTAGCACGCATTTCCCATAGCCATGTTAGTTCAGCTGCAACTTATAGTTTCAAGGGCTCCTATCTAACTATGATGAGCAATTTCCTACAAAGGGTAGTTGGGAATGATAATGTTTTAATGGTTAAGTTAGAAAAGGAGACACAAAAAGAATTTTTTAGGGTCAATTACAAGTGCAACATAATGTGAAAGATGTGCTGATAGGAGTCAATCATAAGGTTAGAATCCCAGAAGTATTGGAACTAGTAATCAAGATAGGACTAAGAGATAAAAAGAAAGTCAAAGTAGATGTTAGGATGGATATCCTTGAAGGAAAGGCATAAGGGTGAGAGAGGACAAAGGTTAAAGAATAAGTACAATAAGTTGGAAAGATGTCAACACTAGCAGAAAAAAAAAAAAAAGAAGAAGAAGAAGAAGAAGAAGAAGATAAGATCCAAAGGATAGGTGAAAAGCTCAGTAGAGTTGGTTACAATGATGAGGATAAGAAGGAATAAGTACGCTAGGGACACACTAAGGGATGTTTAAAACAAATTATGGTTAAATGGTAAGATAAAGGAATAATGGAGCCTCGATTTAAGTACCAATGTGTCAGGAAGCACGTCAGATAGTAAGAAATTTCAAGTAGAAGACAAGTAACTCTCTTTTCAGAAAAGGATTAGGATATGATAAGTTGTTTTGATTGGATGGCTTAGGAATACGTAGGCTTTTGTTAGGTTAGAGAAGAGGCCTAGCCCACTTTCTACTATTAATAGATAGAATATGAACGCTCAACACTTGGATAGAGCTCTACATAACTAGTTACATAAGATGGACAGAGGTTTATTTGAGGACCTTAGTAATGACATAAGTAAATTAGGAATTCGAAGTATCATCAGAATGGGAAGATGCATAAGTGTTGACCAATGGGGCCATAAGACAAGTAAAGATGTCAAATAAGATACCTATGATAGGTGCTACGAGAAAGCATCTCATAGAATACTATAGGATAAGAAACATAAGTCATGTCTATAGGAAGCAGAGATTATTGAAACAGAGGTATGGGGACTGAAGTTACTAAGAGATACGTTAGGGCACAATGAAGGAAAGGTAAGCACCAAAGCTGATAGAAGTTATGAGATATCAAGTCAAACATAGTGGAAGTATAGTGAGTACTGAAAATGTCAGAAAAAGGTTAAGGAGTGGTTTGAGGTATGAGTTTCACTGTGAAATGACGATGATAGCTTGGATACTACAACAGGCAAAAGAGCTATGTGGATCCGAGGCAAAAGGATGTAGAGTTTATAGTGGGTGATTATGTATTCCTAAAGGTCTCCCCAATGAAAAGTGTCATGAGGTTTAGGAAGGAAGGCAAGCTGCCATCTAGATACATAGGACCTTTTGAGGTTATTGATAGAGTTGAAACAGTTGCTGAGGAAGTGGAGTTACCACTAAGTCTATCTCACGTCCACCCAGTGTTCCACATTTTCATGCTTAGGAAGTACATACTTGATCCTTCCCATGTGTTACAACCGGTACAGTGGAGTTGAAGGAAAACCTAACCTTCGAGGAGTAGCCAATAGTTATAGTGGACTTTCAAATGAGGCAGCATGGTCAAAACAGATCCCTATGGTTAAGGTTTTGTGGATGAGCCAATCAGTAGAAGAGTGTACCTAGGAGTCAAAGCAGGACATGTGTAATAAGTACCCGTACTTGTCCACTGTGTAATCTTATAATTCTTTATTTTGTCTTGTGTAAAATTCGAGAACGAATTTTTGGTAAAGGGGGGAAGGGGGAGAATGTAACACCCCTAATTTTCAAATAATTATTTTATATGTAAATATAAATATTTTAGTCTAATCCTTGGTGTTGTGGGCTTTGCATAGGTACTTTTGTTTCGTGGCAATTTGACCGTCGCCCGGATTTACAATTTTGAGCTGAGCAGATAAGCTGCTGGAATCATTTTGGAATCGGGTCAAAGTTATAGGTTACCTCACCATTTTCAGATGCCCCAAACGCGTTCCAAGTGTCAGAATTGGCATAGGTAAACCCGAACTCCTTATTTCTTCAATTTTATAGTACTAGGTTTAGAATAAAATTTCATAAAATATTCATGGGTAGTTAAAAAATTATAATTTCTTTTGTATTAGCTTAGTAATATTGCTAAGGACTGTAGAGCAAAATTTTAGAGCTCATTTTGGTAGTTTTTGCAAAAAGTGTTAGTTGTAAGGACTAAATTATAATTTTTCAAAATTGTAGTTGTTGACTGTTTAGATGGGCCCAGGAGGGGCCATGTGATGTGATTGAGTTGTGTGACTTGTGGATATAGAAGTGTATTTTTTAGCTCTTTTATAAGTTGGGTAAGTCCTAGGTATAGGGAGAATTCTGTCAGATTTTTGGCACAACTTAGGGTATCTTTGATTCTTTTTAAGTTATATTGAGTCAATTATATTAAATAAATGTAATGTAGTTGTCAGGTAAGCCGGGACAACCTTCCTTCTCCGCCCAGCCACCACATTGACCTAAGTTTACGTCTGTGAGTAAAATATTGATTTTAATTATAATTTCGATATTATTATATGTTCAGGCATTCCCATGCATCACTTATAAATATATATCTATGTAGTTAAACACTAGGCACATTTTATACTACATTCTTCATTGATAAAATGTTATGGATGTTGTTTTATGGTAATTTAGAGCAGTGTGCGTGTGTTGGCGTGCTTATGGTGTATGGCATTGGATATGGACAGGACGGATAGACGCGGCTGGAGCTTGACTTGCTGGGACCCGATCATTTTATGGATAAGTCGGGGTAGGCAAAGCTCGAGATGATCTCGCTGGCCCCCGCATTTAGTCCATTAAGCAAAAGTCCAGCTTGAGATATACTCGCTGGCAGATGTTGGATTAAAAGAGCTATATAGGAGATCAGCTCCCATATATGTACTGTTTGAATATTATATAGGTGTGTGAGTACTCCAAATTACCTTTTTGTTATTTACGATGTGATTTGTGGATGAAAACTATGAAGGTATTGCATTCCACTCTTTAGAATACATTAGCTTTAGATAGCTATAGAAATTGTACTTAAAATCGGTATTTTACTCTCTGAGTCAAACACTCAATCCTGTTCACTCTTTTTTTTTTTTTTCAGGAAACAGGAGGTCCTTTATTAAGTTCTAACTTGCCTCTCTCCTTCGCAGGTCGTTTGGTAATGTCTGTTATGTTTTGTATAATTTTACTAAACTCTAGAACTCCACATGTGTTAGAAGTATTTTATTTGATTTGGGTCTGTAATATAATGCCATGTTAGATCTGTAAATCTATTAAATGCATGTATGATTGGATTGGAAGAGGGAGCTGAGCTCCTATTTGATTTTATGACATGATGAGTATGTGGAGGGTGAGTTGAGCTTCCCAAATTGTTATATATTGTGCTTGCAGGTCCGGTGAGTCAAAAACTCTCCTTTGGATGGTCCATATTATGGCCTGACTCTGTCCAGTTGATTTCTTGAAATTGGGCTCAATATGAGCCTTATGATTAAGTTAATGAATAGTTAGGCTTACTATGGGCCTCGGAGGCTTTAAGTTGGCCCAAGTCCTAGTGTCTGCCCGGTCCATAAGTTGGATCGTGACAAATATATTGAACAATTTAGTGATAAATCCGTCAATCCATTACTAATACTTTTTTTTTGAAGGATTTTTTTTTTAATTTTTTACATGACTTACGGACAATATAATTAATACAATAATAACTCCCATTTTCATTTCATTCTCTCATCTCTTATTTTTTGAAAATAAAAAAGAATTAACATTTTTCTCATTATTTAAAGTTATTTATATTGAAAATATATAAAAAAAAAATTTATTAATCTTTTATTTACTGTAAAAATAATGGGATATAATAGAAGAATGGCTTAATGCTTTTAGATTTTATAAAATCATACATATATTTATATTTTGTCGCTTAAACGTATTAGCAACGAGATTTTTGGTAGTGGCTATAAATCCATTGCTAATTTAAGAAATTGACTTTCAATAACATATTTTAGTCTGTCGCCAAAAACCCTTATCTCTAAGATATCAATGATAAATCTGTTACTAATAGTATTATTCATTTGCAACAAAATTTTGGTCCGTCACTAAATTTCTCCCTAGTACTTTAAATATTATGGTTTGTATTTGATTTAATTTTATGTGGTTTGATTTTAGTTTGAGTTTAATTTATAAAAAAAATTATATATTTTTTATTATAGAGCGTTAAATCTAAATTACTATTTAAGTTTTAAAATTAATTGATTATTTTACATTTTTTAATATATATAAATACTATTAAATTAATATAAAATATATTTAAATTATTTTTCTATTATCTTAAATTATATTAATATAAAATAATTAATAACTATTTATTAAAACATCAATTTACGCTGTGAGTCGAATTTATAATAATTGAATTCAAATATTAATATATCATTTTTACAATTATAATAAAAAAAATTAATTGTAATCAAATTATTTAAATTTATTAATGTGTAATTAGTCAAAATAATATATATATGCTTCCATACTATTCCTTAATTTTACGACATTTATAGTGAAAAATATTTACATATACATTAAGACTATGTTTGATTCAATTTTATGGTAAAATTTATTATATTTACAAATGAATTTTATGATAGAATTTATTTATAAATAAATTTCTTTATTTGATATATTTTATATTAAATATGAAATTTATTTTTAATAAAATAAATTTTATATTTAAAATAAATAAAATAAAATAAAATGATACAAAATAAGAGGATAATTTTATCATTTGAAATATATATGATTTTAAGTTTGAAATTCATTTGTAAATGCAACTAATTTTGATAGAATTTGATGTAATTATAATAAATTCCATGGAATTGATTATTAAGAATTCCAAATGAATTTTTATTTAAACTAACATTAAAATTTTAAACTTACAAATGAATTCTACAAAATTTTATAGAATTCATTTACACTAAAAACTGCTCAAAATTTTATAATATATTCAAAATACAATAAAAAATTTATTTATAAAATTAATTTTGGTTTTAGTTATTTGATTTTGTTTAAATAGAATATGTGTTGAATTTGGATTTAATTTGATTCTAATTTTAATAAAGAATCAAAAATCAAATTAAATCAATAACATAAATTTCAATTCAATATTTGTAATATTAATTTTATTTTATCTCAATTCGATTCAATTCTCAAGTTCAGTTTAGAGTACAGAAAATGGTTCACAACCGTAATGGCAACAAAGAGAAGCAGAGGCGAAGAGCCATTCTCCACCACCATCCTACAAGGGTAACATGAAAATAAATAAATAAATAAATAATTTTTTCATGTGAAGTCTTTTTCTCACATTATTTTAACTTTTGTTTGAATGGAGGAATTTTAAATATAAGATTTAAATTTGATAAAAGTATATATTTTGTTCAATTGATTAGAGTCATGAGCCTCTAAAAAATTTTTAATAAGTATAATGATATTATTTGAAATTCATAATTTAACAATAATTTATGCTAAAATTAAATTCAAATCTTTTTATTTTAAATGTTGGTATCCAAACATAGCATAAGAATTTAAAATAATTTTTCATTTTAAATTGATAAAGTCTTATAGACCAAAGTACAAAAATATTTTCTACATGGATGGTTTTGAATATTCTTATTATTTTACAAGTAATTTTTAATTAAATAGAAATATATTTTTAATTTTACTAAATTATAAATTTAAAGCTTTGATTAAGAGACAAAGTAGTTGCAAGCTGAAGACATTAAGGTTAGATAATGGCATAGAATATACTTGTGAAGAGTTGGGAATTAATCTCAAGTTGACTGCGTGCTAATGGGGTGTTAGAAAGGAAGAATAAGACAATAGTTAAAACGGGTGAAATGTATGATATTGGAAATTAGATTTGTGACTTAGAAGGGATTTAGAGATATATCTTTTTCTTAATTTAAATAGGCTATAGAAATTTTTTTCCATATAGAATAGATCTCATATTCTAGTATTATTTTTAAATTGAGTGTGGTTCATAATTAAATTAGAATTGATGATTAACACTATAAATAGAAATATTGTGAAAAAGTTGTAACAACCCAAAATTTTTAAATTATAAATAAAATGAAAAGGAAATATTATGTTATTAATGGTAACAGGGTTGAGCGGGGCTCCCCTAACTTCAGTTTTTTATGGTTATCAAATTGGGTTGACTCGAATAAAAATATTTTATTTTATTTTATTTTATTTTTATTTATAAGTTAGGCCTAAGTTTTTGGGCCTTGGTTATGGATTTGAGAACAGTAAGGCTTACTACGGGCCTCGAGGGCTTTATGCCGGCCCAGCTCCTAGTGCCGATCCGGCCCATAGGTTGAGTCGTGACAAAAGTTATTTGGTTTTATGCTAATAAAGAAAGGCTCTCGCCCATTGTAGAAAATGGTTTTCAGCTCACGGAGTAAGTAGCTTTGTTAATTGATGAGGAGTAACTTTGTCTATTGATTGTGCCTCTTTATAGTCTTAGAAAGAGGTTTCAACTTAAAGTGGATAAAAAATATAAAATTTAAGAGAAATGAATTTTTGTCCATTGACCATTTGTGGTAATGGTATGCAGTTCCACTTGGGTTCGGGATTTTCATAGAAACTGAAATTGAACCAAAATTTCAATACGATTCCGGTTCTGTTCTTTTTTATTTCGATTCCAGTTTGATATGGTTCTTGATTTTTCAATTACAGTTCAGTTCGGTGCGATTCTAATTCAGTTCTCTATTCTTAAAACAATTTTATATAATTATTTTCTTAAAAAATCATATTTGAAATAGCATTTAAGTTTTAAATTGGGTTATTAATGCATAATATATTAAATAATATATATTTTAGTTATTTCTAAATTATACAATCTTTAACTATAAAATACATATATAATAATAGTATAAGTATATATATTAATTCATAATTATATTCTTTTGGACCACGTTGGGCATCCCAGGCATCCACTCTCCAACCCCTCTCCCACCGTGTGAGTTGAGAGGCCCTGGGTAGGGGCCCACATGGGCCCCATCCGGGGGGCATTATACACCACCAAGGTCTCTTGAGTTGGATATTACTAACCTCTCCAAGATTCGAACTCGGGACCTGGGGTAGCTTATCGTGGCTCTGATATCATTTGAACTAGAAAAGCTAGCTTGTCCAGTCAAGGCCCAGAATTATTATGCAGTCCAGCTTTTGTTTTCAAAACCCTAGGAAGAATCTGAGAAAAATAAAGAAAATAGTTTGGAAACTCTGTTCAGGATGAAACCCAAACAGAGTCAGAACCTACTTCACCTACCTTTTCAGCCATTACAGAAAATGTAAACTATGAACTTAATGTACTTGAAAAAGAGTTTGAAGTAGACAAACAATATTTGCATGATGATTTTTATTCTCCTAAAAATCATAAAAAGCAAATGTGATTTTTCAAAAAATTCAATGATCAAAGGAAAGAAATTCAAAAGGAATATTATGACTTTATACACCAACATAAAGTTCATATTCTTTTCTTTGATTGGTTTGAAATGTATACTAAACAGCATAACATTTCATATCCATTTTCCAAAACTCCAAAAACTTTCAAAAAATCAAATCCAGTTTCAAAACCTTCTCAAATTTCAAAACCTAAACAACAGGAGTCAGAAGATAATCAATCGGAGTTCATTGCAGCTCTGAAAGATCTTCTAAAGAAAGCAAAAGAAAAACTGTCTGATAACCCTATTACTATTAGGAATCGAACTCCTCATAAAAAGAATTCAAAACAACAGGTTTTAAAGGAACAAAACCCTCAAGAAACCTTTGAATTACAAAACAAACCTCTTCCAAAATCAATCCCAGAATTACAAATAGAAAGTGAATTCAAAATCTCTGAATCCACTGACAATCATAAATCATTACAAAAAGAAGAATTAGTCATTCAAAATTTGAATACTAATTTTTCAACTTCCTCTCCAAACTCCAACCAGGAGTCTGAAGAAAACGTGCCTTTACAAAAAGATGGATTAGTTAATAATTTATCCAATTCAGACTCTAAAATTGAATCTGAAGAAAATGCAAAAAATGTCAACATGCTTTTAAAAAATCAAGAATTAGTCTTAGATGTTTTAAAGCATGAAGAAAATCCTGAAGATCAGAAAAAACTACAAAACCCTCCAGTTCAATGCCTTCAAAGAGAAATAAAAGTCACTAAGAATGAGCTTAAACAGCTTAAAGAGAAAAAAGCACAGGACTCAAAAGCAATCCAGCTTTTGTTTTCAAAACCCCAGGAAGAATCTGAGAAAAATAAAGAAAATAGTTTGGAAACTCAAAAACCTCCAGAAGATTTTCTTTTCATCCTCAATCAGATCACCTCCAGAAAATATTTGATACAAATTTCCATTGTTTTTTCAAAAGATTTCAAAATCAATACAATTGCCTTATTTGATACAGAAGCAGATTTAAAATGTATTAAAGAAGGAATTGTTCCAAAGAAATTTTACGAAAAAACCACAGAAAAACTTTCAGCTGCAAATAATTCAAAAATGACTATTAGCTATAAGACAGAAGCCTCCATAGCTAATGGTAATTTTCTTTTCAAAACCTTATTCGTAATTGTTCAAGATATTCATCATAGTGTAATCTTAGGGACTCCTTTCATTAACTTGATAACTCCCTACAAGGTTAATGATGATAATATCTCCTTCAAAACTACAAAACAAACTCTTGTTTTCCCTTTCGTTACAAAACCAAAAACAAGAAATCTTTATATTATAAAAACTTGTTCCATTTATAATAATGAGATTAGTGTTTTAATAGAGAGAAAAAAGCAACACTTGTTGTATTTACAGTAAGATGTTTCTTTAATAAGAATTGAAAAACAATTACAAAATGATTTGGTGAAAAAGAAAATTTCGGATTTCAAAACCCAAATTGAAAGAGAAATTTGTTCTGATTTACCAAACGCCTTTTGGAACCGAAAACAACATATGGTAGATTTACCATATGAAAATGATTTCAATGAAAAACAGATACCTACAAAAGCCAGACCAATCCAAATGAATGCTGAACGAGAACAACATTGTCGTTCAGAAATTTTGGATTTAAAGAAAAAGGGATTAATTATAGAATCTAGATCTCCTTGGAGTTGTGCAGCTTTTTATGTAAACAAAAATTCAGAAATAGAAAGAGGCACTCCTGGATTAGTAATTAATTACAAACCTTTGAATAAAGCCTTGAAATGGATCAGGTATCCAATTCTAAACAAAAAAGATCTTTTACAAAAACTTCATTATGCATTTGTATTTTCCAAATTTGATATGAAATCAGGATTTTGGCAAATACAAATTGATCCAAAAGATAGATACAAAACCGCATTCACAGTTCCCTTTGGATAGTATGAGTGGAAAGTCATACATTTTGGCCTGAAAAATGCTCCATCAGAATTCCAGAGAATTATGAATGAAATCTTTAATCCATATTCAAAATTTTGCATAGTCTATATAGATGATGTTCTTGTGTTCTCGGAGTCAATTGAACAACACTTCAAACACTTAAGAACATTCTTCTCTGTTACAAAACGAAAATGGCCTTGCCGTTTCAAAATCAAAGATTTCTCTTTTCCAAACCAGAGTTAGGTTTCTAGGTCATTATATATCCCAAGGAACTATTACTCCAATAGAGAGAAGTCTATAATTTTCAAACAAATTTCCTGACAAAATCTTGGATAAAACCCAGCTACAGAGATTCTTAGGTAGCTTGAATTATGTCTTAGATTTTTGTCCAAATATTAATCGTCTAGCAAAACCCTTGCATGATAGGTTAAAGAAAAACCCTGTTCTATGGACAGATCATCACACTGAAGTGATTCGTCATATTAAAAAACAGGTCCAAACCATTCCTTGTCTGCATTTAGCAGATCCATTAGCCCCTAAGGTAGTCGAGACAGATGCCTCAGAGTTAGGTTATGGTGGAATTTTAAAACAAGTTCAAAACGGAAAAGAACAAATAGTTCAATTCCATTCTGCACATTGGAATGATTGTCAAAAGAAATACTCTACCATCAAAAAAGAGATTCTTGCAATTGTCATGTGCATACAAAAATTTCAAAGTGATTTATTAAATCAAAAATTTTTGCTTAGAATTGATTGCAAATCTGCCAAAGAAGTTTTGCAAAAAGATGTTCAGAATCTTGCATCAAAACAAATTTTTGCACGATGGCAAGCAATTTTAAGTATTTTTTATTTTGAAATTGAATTTATAAAAGGAGATACAAATTCCATCCCAGACTTTCTAACCAGAGAATTTCTTCAAAACAGGCCAATGCTCAGAAAGAAAAATACCAAAGCTGAAGCCTTAACCTCTACAAAACCAAACCCTACAAAACCAACCATCTCTTCTACAAAACTATTCAAACTTAGGCAGACATGGTCGAAGCAGAAGAAGAAGATCAAACAAAACTCATTGAATCTCAGGCTCCAAAAACAGACAGCCAGATTAAAAAATGGATAGAATCACTGTCCAAATCTCCTGAAGTTCTTCAGGCTCTACAAAACATAACTCAGGCCAATCAGGCCCACAAAGGTAAATCTACATAACCTATTTCCAAAACCCAGGAGAAAGGAGAGTCTTCCTCCCAAAAAACCCTTTCTCAAACTTTTCAAAACATTTCTCCAGCCCATGAGATTTTACAAATAGATTTTCAAACCGATGTTTCCCAACCAAATTCTTCTCAAATAGTTTCGTCTCAAACAAAATTAAAAAAGAAGTCTTCGGAATGGATTACAAAAACCCATTTTCAAAACGTTTTGATCATAGAGGATGAGTTCTTACACCAAGATGCCTCTATGGCAATTTCAAAAGCCTTTACAAAAGGATGGTATTACAAACCTTGGGATCTTTCTAAAACCCGAGCCTATTACCAGGCAATACTTGAATTTACTGGCTCAGCAAAATTCAAACATTTTTATCTAAAAGAAAATCATTCTGATCCGGCTTATTCAACTTGCCACATACAAAACATCCTTAATCCTTCTGATTGGGGGCAAGAACTTACAAAACCAAAAATCTTCTCATTATCATTTCAAAACAAGATTGACCATTGCCAACATTTCAATTACTGGGATTACCAACAGGCATGGTATAATACCTTTCTCATACAAAATCAAAAGAATAGTCATTCATGGCTATTCTATTTCCAAAAAACATTTGATCCTTCCAAAACCCCTTCATGGTTTGCTCAGTGGTGGAAGTATTTTAGTGCACTACCTGAAATTCTTAGACCAGAAATATCAGAGAGTTTAAACCTTCTCAAAACCCATTACAAACCCTCACCCAAAGAGAAAAAGTTTCCTCCTCTTCTCTTGTTCTCTTCAAAATTCTTTTTACCTTGGGTTCTTATCTGGTTTTTTGAATTTCGACCCCAAGATGGATTGAATACAATCATCAGAAAATTCAAGGTAAAATGGTGGGATTCATTTAATATCCCGGAAGCAATTACAAACCAAGGGGTAAAAACCTGGCTTAAGGGAAAAAACCTTTTGCCACCAGCTCTTATACAAAACTTTTCAAATCAATTGTTTTTGGCCCAAAGATCACATGCCATGGCAAGATTAGCAGGAGCTAAAAATGATGAAGAATATTTTGCAATAATGGAACAATTATTGCAAAACAGAACCAATTCTTCTGCAACCAATTCTGATTCAGAACCCATCATAGACTTGGGAGATGATGATGAAGAAGGTTGTGGTACCTCTTCACAAATATAAAATCTGTTATAAAAATAAAAAAAAAAAGAAGAAGAAAAAGAAAAAAGAAAAGAAAAAGAAAAAATTTAAGACCGGCAAAAGAAATTTATGGCAGCAAAATTATCCATTTTCTCTTCTTTTCCCTTTTATTTTAATTTTTGTAATCATTTTTACTTTTGTAATATTTTCTTTTTCTCTTCCTTTATTTCAAAACCAGTCAAGACACTGTTCACCTGTCATATCTTATACTGTTCACTTTTTTACTGTTCGCATGTGAAGGAGACAAGAAGCACTGTTCACATGTGAAGGCATCAAGTGGCAGACACTATTCAAAACCTACAAAATTATAAAATTGCCCCTGGTCACTTCTATATAAGGGGGCCCTTATCCAAGGCAAAGGGAAGCCACTTCAAACCATTCTTCAAGCCTCTTGAGCCCAAGCTTCTCCCCTTCAAGCTTCTGAAGCCGAGAGAATCCAAAGAAGGTCCTGAAGGAGTTTCACCCCGAGGTGAAGAAAGGAGCAAGAAGGTTGATTCACTTTCCATCTTGCCCTACCTCTACCTCACCTACAAACCTACAAACCTTGTAACTTCCTTGTAGTAGATCTTAGGAAGCTCATGTGCTGAGCAACCTCTGTAAGTCCTACCCGGAATTACATCTCCAAAACCTTTGTACAAATCTTACAAATTTTATAAAGTTTTGAAGTAAGTTTTTCTTCAATTCTTTTCCTACAAAATTACAAATATTTCTTTCTTTTACATGCATATGGTCGGTTCAACCGCCTGATCTGCATAAATATACGTATATATGTTCATAACGGACTGGCTCTGCCGCTTATTAAATATATACATGTACATTCATATTTAAATTTCAAGTTTAATTTTAATTTTGTTAAGTATATATATTCTTAACGGACTGGCTCTGCCGCCTATAGAATATATATATTTAATCTTTAATTTACAAATTTAATTTTCATTTCTGAAGATTTTCCTTTCTTGTGCATTTTGTTTATTTCTTTAGTTATTTATATATTGTTCAAGATCTACATTATTGCTTCTTCCCTGTTAGCTCATCCCCCATTCGATCCCGGTGCGTCCTTGGTATCAGAGCCACGATAAGCTACCCTAGGTCCTGAGTTCGAATCTTGGAGGGGTTAGTAATATCCAACTCAAGAGACCTTGGTGGTGTATAATGCCCCCCGAATGGGGCCCATGTGGGCCCCTACCCGAGGCCTCTCAACTCACACGGTGAGAGAGGGGTTGGAGAGTGGATGTCTGGGATGTCCAACATGGTCCGAAAGGATAATAATAATTCTGGGCCTTGACTGGACAAGCTAGCTTTTCTAGTTCAAATGGTATCAGAGCCACGAAAAGCTACCACAGGTCTCGAGTTCGAATCTTGAAGGGGTTAGTAATATCCAACTCAAAAGACCTTGGTGGTGTATAATGCCCCCCGAATGGGGCCCATGTGGGCCCCTACCCGGGGCCTCTCAACTCACACGGTGAGAGAGGGGTTGGAGAGTGGATGCCTATATATATATATTACAAGTATATAGTACATTTAAAAAATATAGAAAAACACATGTATAAATTCAGTTCTCTGTTCGGTTTGCTTTCAATACGATTCTGATTTGGTTCGGTTTGGGCTGAGAATTGTGCACAACCTTATTTTATGGTGTAACTATTAAAATAATAAATATATTAAGTTACGTTTAGAGAAAACTAAGATGGACTAACTAATATATTTACTGTAACATCTCACGCGGAAAGGGGAAAGACATCGGCTTGAGCAAGGGGCTTGCTAGTGACTTTGTCCAAATGGGGGGCAGGAATAAACCGAGTCCCACATCGGAAAGGGAGGGCAAAGTGATGGGCTATATAAGTGGCAAGCCTTCTAACCTGGATAGCATTCTTTTGGGCCTCCAAGAAGGGGTCCAAGGGATAAAGCCGTGAGATCCAGTAGGCCAAAGCAAACAATACTATCTAATGGGCTAGGAAGGGGCATTACATATGGTATCAGAGTTGACCTCTCGCCATACTGTATGGTTTGGGGATGAACCAGGCGAAAGCTGGTGGACCTATAACATCTCGTGCGGAAAGGGGAAGGACCTCTACTTGAGCAAGGGGCTCGCTAGTGACCTTGTCCAAATAGTGTGCAGAAATGAACCAAGTCCCATATCGGAAAGGGAGAAAAAAGTGATGGGCTATATAAGTGGCAAGCCTTCTAACTTGGATAGCGCGCTTTTGGGCTTCAAAGAAGGGGTCCAAGGGACAAAGCCGTGAGGTCCAGTGGGCTAAAACGGACAATACTATCTAGTGGGCTAGGTAGGGACATTACATTTACTATGACTATTTTTTTTTAAGGGTTCTTTTGAGTGTAATTGGGTTAACAAGTAGATATCTTTGAGCTTATAATGTATAATTATAAATGGCATATCCGTAAATATAGCCTAATGTGAAGAGGGTAAACTATTTAAATATTAGTGTTTTATATTTATTTTATTCATTTGTACTTTGCATGTTTAGTGCTCAACATTGTTTATATTTATTGAATAAGTTGCCTTAAAAAGGGAGAATTTATTAAGTGCAACCATTGTATATATAACAAATACATTTAATCATTAATTATGATGCGATCCACATAAAACCCACCATGATCAATGGTAATGTTGAATTTTAAAATATTTCCTAAAAGGTTTGTGGAAGGCAAAACTCCAATTGAAGTATGGAGTGGAGTGAAACTATCTGCAAAATCTTTGGTTTAATTTATTATTTTCACAATCCTTTAGTGAAAAGAAGCAAATTAGATCAAAAGAGTGAATTGCGGTTCATTGGCTATTCATCACAAGGCAAAGGTTACATAATTTATAATCTGCAAACTAAAAGCATTTTTTTCAACTCACAAATATTTGTACAGAACAAAGCTTAATCCTGATGATTCAAATTACAAATGCAAGGCAAGGCTTGTAGCAAAGGGTTATCCACATGTTTCGGATATAGATTATGGGGATACAGTTGCTCCTATTGCAATACATGACATAAATAGACTTCTAATTTCCTTAGCAGCTTAATGTGAGTGGAAATTTTACCATTTCAATGTCAAATCTACATTTTTGAATAGAATGCTGTAGGATGAGATCTTTGTTAATCAACCAGAAGGGTTTGAATTTGTAAGCATAGAAAATAAGGTTTACAACTTGCAAAGGCTCTATATGGTCTAAAAGAGGCTCAAAAGGGCTTAGTATAGCAAAATTGATTCTCACGTTATTCACTGTGGTTTCAAGAGAAGTGAGAATGAAGGCACATTGTATGAGATGAAGAGTGTTGCAAGGTTGGTTCAGGCATGTTTTCGTGGAATTCAAAAAGATTTGGCAGTGATGGCTTAGTCTTTTTGCCGAATCAGAATACATCTCAACAAAGAATACAGCCTAATCAAGCTTTGTGGCTAAGGAAAATTCTCAGTTATCTGAAGCAAAAACAAGATGGAGCTACTGTCATTATGGTGGACAATAAGTCGGCTATTTCTATGGCAAAACATCTAGTGAAACATTGTCGTACCAAACACATCAATGTGAAGTTTCTTGCTATTAGACAAGCAAAGAAGGATGGTGATGTCCAACTTATTCATCACAGATCAAATGAGCAAATTGTAGACATAATAACCAAGGCTCTGCCTAAAGGGAAGTTTTAAGTGTTAAGGATGGCAAAACTGGGAGTCCAAAGAAAATATTATGGTTTACTATTCAAATGACAATTTTCTAGATGCTCTTTAGTTAAAAACTTTTTGTATGTTTTGGCATGATTTAGGGATGTTAGTTTAAATGGATTGTTAATCCATGTTTAGGGATATGATTTGTAAGAATTAGTCAATAGTGGTTGGAGTAGGTATTGCTCACCACACCTCATGTAAGCATGTTTTGTGTAAAAGACACGTAAGCAACTTAAAAAATATATGAACCGAAGGAAGTTCTTGAAAAAATAACATACTAACAACCTTCTATTTCGATTTCATTCTTTTCTAAACCCAACAATGGTTTAGCCAGTCTATCCAGCATGGAATATATTTCTCCCATTTCTGACTGAGACGGATCCCCAACAAAAAACTCATGGATGATACTATCAACCTCAATTGAACTATAACCAGGCAGCTTTTTGACTCCAAGATCTTTCATTTTCCTTCTCACCTTTGTTACATCTTCCCAATTTTCTGCAGAGGCATAGATATTGGCAAGGAGTGTGTGGACACTGGAATCGCTTGACCCAATTTTCATCAGTTGTTTAGCCACCCCCTTGCCTATCTCGACATTCTTATAGATTCTACAAGCACTAAGCAAAGAACCATAAAGTGGAACTAAGATTTAATTTATTTATTTATAAGTAATTAAATATAATTATTTTTTACTTTCAACAAATTTAATTTTAAACTCATATCATTTTACTTCAGGCCTATTTTGTTTAACTATTGAATGTAGCTAATAGTTAATCAGTAATGGTTGTTTCTATTAGCTGATAGCTGATGATAGTTGATTTATATTAATTGTTTGGTAAAACTTTGTCTAGCTGCAGTGGATATATATATATATATATATATATATATATATATATATATATATATATATATATATATTATTGAAATAAATATATAATTATTAATTTATTATGTTTATTTATTTTATTATTCAAACAAATAAATAACTATTTATTTATTATACTATATTTATTTTATTATTGAAAAAGATAAATAAAAATTAAATAATATATAAAAATATGAGTAACATACATTCCTAATAATGTAAAAATACATTAGGAGAAAGGATAAAGTGCATTTTTATCTTGAAACAGTAACAACTGATTGACAATAGTTCTAATTTTACAACTTTTTAAAATGTAGCAATTCAAAGAGTTAAAGAGTACATTTACAAAACTAATTTAAAGTAACCATTAAAACTTTTATTAATTATCTCAAACCTCTAATCCAAATAATGCTTTTAACTTCAGTAATAAGAAATTTTAAAAAATTATAAGCAATCATTTTACTTTAGTATTTTTTATAATTATTTAAATTAATTACTTTATTTTTACTCTTATTTTTATTTTTTTATTTATAAGATGAGGATCTTCTCTTATATGTTAAAGCTAATTATTAATAAAATAAGATATTTTTAATTTTATTAATTTACTTTTTTTAATTTTATAGTCTATAACCCATTAAAATTAGGAAGATAAAATTTCTATAAATTAATAATAAAAAAATATAAAAATAATTTAAAAACTTATAAATAAATTACAAATAAAATCATTTAAATTTATTTTTTATAATTATTTAATGTTTTACTATTACTTTGATTTTTAATTGCAAAATGAGGATTATTTTTTTTATATATTATCTATAAGATAAGGATTAATTCGGAAGATAATTGTGGAAGAAGAGATCTCTTCCAATAAAAAAATCCCTAATCAACTGGATTAGAATTCGGGATTAGAATTTGGCGGGTCCATCATAAATAAACTCAAACCCAAATTTATCCCGTTTTTTCCAAACGTAATACCTACGCATCTTTCGTTTTACCTGTTCACCGTCGCGCCGTGGTCTCTCTTTTGTGATCTCCCGATCGATCAACAGGAATACTTCGGAAGCTTGATCGATCTTCTGTGTTCTTATACATAATAAGGTTTGCAATCTGTTCATCCCAATCATTTTAGGGTTTCTTTATCATCATCATCCTTTTATGGATCACCAAGAAGCTATGATCGCCGAGGAATCTGTTGCGATGATGATCAAATCCAGTTTATTTGCTTGTCTTTGGTGGATATTTAGGGTTTCATTCTTAGATTTTCTTTTATTTTCGTTTGCTTTTGCTGGAGGATCGGCGATTGGATTTCAAGATTCTAGATTATAACTAGTTACAGACTACAATTGGTGGATTTTGACAGTGTAGAGATATGAGGATTTGGTTGCCTTATCAGTGTGTGGATATTATATGGTTTATCTGGCTGGATCTTTCTTTACCATTTTTATTAAGGTTTATTGTGGGAATCAGTTTATTTCTGAAGCGTAAGCATTTGCAAATAAGAGATGAACAGCTTTATATTGGGATCTTTTGCTATGCTTTCTCTGACTCCGATTAGGGTTTTAGTTTTGATCGTGTCAGAGAAAACTGAATCGCCAAAGATTGTATGGTTCAACTTGTTAATTCTGCTATCGTGTTTTGTCCTTTTAGCGTGGGAGCTGAGGCCGTTCATAGACGACTTGGAGGAGGAGCTGCGCATAGCAACATTGTTTGTCGCTTCTGGATGCGGGGAAAGTGTAATAGAAACCCGTGTAGGTTCATGCACAGAGAATCACTACCTCCTAATGTTTACCGTAGAACCTCTAAGGAATCCAATGTTTTACTGGAGGGACAGTCGATGAGGAGGTCTAGCTACGGCCTCGGCAATTCAATGGCAGGATCTGAAGCTAAATCTGTTCAGAAGAGTTCCAATCATGATGTTAAGCATCTGCCTAGGAAGCGCCCCAATCCTAGTAATTCTTTTGCTTCAGCTACTGGAGGTGGTGTGTCTGAATATAAAAGTATTGAGGAGAGCTCCAGTTCCTGCACCAGCACAGATTCGGGAAATATGGAGGAGATAGGAGCGTCCAGCAAGTGCTCTGATGCTTCTGAAGATAAAACTGTTAACAAGAGCTCAAATAAGGCGTGTGATTACTGGATGTCAGGCAGTTGTATTAAAGGTGATGGGTGCCAGTTCTTGCATTCATGATTTCGTGGGGATTGGTTTTCACTGCTGGCAAACCTCAAGGGACACACTGAGGTAATCATTTTGTTGAACTTCTTCTTCTTCTTCCTTTTCTGTTTTTGATGCAGGATCTATTGTGTGTTTACTTTTACATTTAGACAAAATTATGCGCACAATGGCTTAACGTGTAAACCTATGTATGATTGGATGAATTTCATTGATGAGTTTTCTTATGCTAGGCTGTATGTGGGGTGGCACTTCCTTCAGGATCTGATAAGCTTTATTCAGGCAGCAGTGATGGAACAGTACATGTTTGGGATTGTCATACTGGTCAGTCCACAAGGGTGATAAATCTTGGTGATGAAATTGGGTCTTTAATCAGTGAAGGCCCATGGATATTTGTAGGCTTGCCAAATGTTGTTAAGGTTAGATCATATCTTGCTTGGAGTGCTTTATTGAGCTGGGTTAGATTCAGCTTTTGAGCTAGGGTGGTTTTGTTGTGATTTTGCAGGCGTGGAACATCGAGACAGCTGCTGACTATAATCTTAATGGACCCGTTGGGCAAGTTTATGCTATGACTGTTTCTTCTGATACGCATTTTGCGGGGGCACAGGTAATTGTGGAACAAGAAGGTTCTTTCTTTTTCTTCTAATAATTGTTGCATGATGTAGAAGTTTAGAGTTGATGCATTATTTTTTGCTGCAACGTTATTATTTGCCCTTCTTAAATTTAATTGTAAGGCACTGATGTAGGGCACCATTTGTTGGAATGTTCGTGTTTAATTGTTATACTGCACATTTGATCTTAAAAAATGAATTATTCCGATCCTTTTCTTTTTTGGGTTTGTAGGATGGTTCCATTTTGGCATGTAAAGGGAGTACAGAAAACCCAAATCCTTTTGAACTTGCCACATCTTTGAAAGGCCATACTGGTGCTGTGATATGCTTAACTATTGGAAGGGATAGGCTTTACTCTGGTTCCATGGACAGTACAATAAGGGTAATTTTTGTAACCTTACTGTTTAGCTTTGATACTGGTATTTTACATCAATTTCTATATTCTTTTTTTATTTTTGGTTGAACAGAAGAATGAGGGAGGGAGGTGGGGGGGGGGGGGGGGGTGGGCAGGACACATTTGGGGCTAAACATGGGATTAAACACTCTCTACCACTTGTATTAAGGCAGTGAATTGTATTTATTCAAACTTTTGAAGCCCACATACGTATCTTGTTGGTGTTCAATTCACAGAAGTTCTGAGGCGCCATAATTTTTTTTCCGTTTTTAATTGAATTTGTATATTAATAGTGCATCCTAGCGATATTTGGAAGCAATTTTATTTCTTATAGTGGTTATTCTTCATGTTCTCATCCCATATCTGATATCTAAATAGTACATAGGATTTTATTATTATTATTATTATTATTATTTTCCCTTTTTAATTCTTCTTTTGCATGAGAAGGATATTTTTGTTTTTATGTGTCCCCTCTCATACTTTTTTTTTTTTTTTTTTGCCCAGGCGTGGGAACTCGATATTTTACATTGTATTCACATGCTCAATGGTCATGTCGATGCTGTGATGTCCCTTATATGCTGGGATGAGTATTTGTTGTCTTATTCATCAGACCGGACAATAAAAGTCTGGGCCTCTACAAAAGAGGGCAACATAGAGGTGATCTATACAGATGAGAAGGAGCATGTAAGTTGAATAATCTCAAATTTTCAAGTGCATGTTGTTGTGCATTTTGAAGTATGAACTTTTTGTTTCTCGGAACTTGGAGTTGGATTTCTTTGAACCAAACATATGTTATTACCTTGTAGATGGTCTTATGGAATGTGTTTCATAGTTTTTATTTATGCTTTTGTTGGATGAGATTTTTTTTATTAACTGTGCAACTACTTGACTGATGAACGAAAAAATTGTATGTAATAGTGTGCTATTGCTTTGTTCGGGATGCATGATGTAGAAGACAAACCGGTTTTATTTTGCTCTTGCAACGACAACTCTATTTACCTATATGATCTACCATCGTAAGTACACTAAATAACCAATAGTAATCTACTTGTGGTTAACAAATCTTTTAGTTTCGGCATTAACTTACAAAAATTATCATTTTCTTTTTCAGATTCAACGAGAGGGGCAGGATTTTTTCGAAGGGAGAAGTAAAAACGATCGAGACAGGTCCTGGTGGTCTTTTTTTCACTGGTGATGGAACAGGATTGCTTAATGTTTGGAAGTTGGCTGAATCACATGGAAGAGTTCTACAAGTAGCATAGTATCTATGTACTTTGTACTCAGTTCTTAAATAGAGATTAACTTGAGAACTACGTGGACCTGATCCTCCTCCTTAGGAGGTACGTAGGCAGCCTTCGGGTGCGGTCCAAATTTTATTTTCTTAATTTCAATGTTTTCTTTTTGGTTCTTTTTTTTTTCTTATTGCTGCCAAATAAAATATCATATTGCTGCCTTTTATGTTGATTTTACTTTCATTCACTTTTTAGTATTTTATCATTTTTATCACAAAATGAGTAATTGTTTTTTGGTATTTTGTTTAGTATTAGTGATTCAAAATAGGAGAATTTGTTATTAATACTAAGAGAATGAATTTCTTAAAGAAAAGAAAAACCATAGTAGTAAGAATTGCACAGTTTGTAAATAATGATTACACTCAACCTAATTATTATCTCGAATTACCTTATATAGAGGATTATTACTGCCGCTCGGTATGAATAGAATCAAAGATGAGTACAGATTGGAGGAAACACTAATTAAACAAGGCTGACAGGCATACTGTGATTTGTCTATCTTGGAGCTAAATTAATTGGCCAAAATTGTTAGCCTTCTGCCTTATGCATTCATGTTACTATCCAATAGTCTAAGACTAGTCAATTGCAGTTTTGTTGTCATCTCCTTTAATTGTAGATATCTGTGCTTAATAATTTGGTATAATACGAAAACTTTGCTTCTCACCCTTGTTCAGTATGATGCAGATTTTGTATTTGAAATTTTAGAAAGGTCAGGACTAATATTAGTTTCAAATATATGAGAAGTGGGAGTTGTGGGATTGAAATACATATTTTGCATTCTTCTACGCGTGCTTATATGCATAAATTGCACCAGTCACTGATCTGATTCAGTTATGCTTATTGCTTAGATGAGGCTGTTAAAAGTCTCCTGAATACTTCTGTAAGAATTAATGTCTGTTTTCAGCTGATGCATGGTGGATCTGACAGTGAATGTTGTTCTGTTCCTGTTTCACTTAAATATTAGAATATTACTAGTATGGTAAAATATTTCAGTTTTTGCTTGCAGAGAGGTGACAGCTGTCCTTAGCTAACTCACATTGTGTTCTTGTTTGACTTTTAGTGGATTTTGGTGATTTTTATTGATTTTTAATTAGAGTAGTTAACTAGTGATTCTAATATATATATTCTAACTGATGATTATTTGAAGATTTCAGCAGCTTCTGTACTTTCCATACAACAGTGTTGGCTTTTAGTAGTAGCATAATCTTTGCATTGCATATGGATATGGGTTAGCATTGTTGATATCTTAGCAATCTAACCATGAATGCTGGGAATCTCATTTGCAACTTTAGTTTGTTTCTGCAATCTGCAATATGTGATCTCATACTGGTTTGTCTGTCTCTGAAAAAGTACCCTTAAATTTCCACTGTTTTAAACTTAGGCTGCTGAACAAGAATTAGTTTCCAATTAAAATATTTTTATTTTACTGCAATATATACATTATATTGTCTCTCTCTCTCTTTTTTTTTTTTTTGGGTCTATGCAAATTATAATTTTTTCAGATAGTTGCATAAACAAATTCAGTAATGACATGTTTGATTGCTAATACAATTGCTTTATGTTCAAATTTATTATTTTTCCTTTTCTTATCTCCTGGAATATCCCTTATATTTTTAATTTTTGTGAATTAATTTTTCTAACAGATATTAGAGTAACAGCTTGTTACTTTATTATTAGTTTTCTTTTTGGATTTTCAAAGTATGATAAAAGAAGAAAACAATGTTATGATCAAGGAGAAGCAAATTGAAAAATCTCAATCTTTAATTTCTTCAACGCAAAGCTCAAGTGAAGGGACAGCAGACCATAGTTGCAAAACTGAAGAAAGAAAAAGTAATGGTCAAATGAAAAAGAAGTAAAGCAAAAAGTCTCATTCGTTCAATTCTTCAAGGGGAAGCTTGAATGAGAGGCTAGCTAGAAGAGCCTCAATTTACAGGCCTCGAAAGAGTGATGTGGAAAGTAGCTCGAGTTACAGCATGCCTAAAAGGGGTGAAACTGAAAGTACGCAGTTGTAAAGAATGAAGTGAAACCAGATGGCAGCAATCCTAATGTTTCTGTGAGTGTATCTAAGCCTTATTTTCTTCCTTGTAATGTAAACTATTGAAAATTCTAGCATGCACTGCCTTATGATTTAACATAAATTATCACACTCATTCTATATCTGCAGATTCGAACAGGTGCAGTAGCTCTGATGACAATCCTAGTTCTATAAGAAAAGAATACTCACTCATATAACTACAAAACCATCCAAAATTCCCAGCAACAGTAACATTCCTATGTTAGGGAAAGTAAGTAAAGATTCCACCTGTGAAGGGGTAACATTGAGATCAACAAACGACATAATGTCAACAGATACTAGTATATCATGGGATTTCTTTCCTCCAAACTTGGTGAAATTAGGCCAGGTGCTAAGCTAGAATCACTTCTGCAATATTTTGTATGACTCTTATATGTTAAAGGATTTTGTATGTCATATGCTTTGCAGAAGGTGTCAAGGCAGGGAGAAATTAATTTGCTTGTTGCTGTGGAGGCTTTACAAGAGGCTAATACTGATACAATTGCTCCTCATTCTGTTAGAGAAGAAACAAATCTTGCATTTGACAGAAAGCTAAATGCAATTACATGGATGAAAGCAGCTTTGGATTCTGATCTTAACCCAGTTTCTGATCATATCAAAGCCACTAGTATTTCCATGGAAAGTAATAGGTACACACAGAAGTGAATTGATTGATAAAGAGTGCACCGATAAGTGCTTTGGCTGTATTATCAGAAATTGCAAATGCCTTGAATAAAGAGTGTAGAACATGGTTTTTTGAGGATTACTTAGATTGGGTTAATAGCAATTATTAGTAATTATTTATTGGTAACATGTATATGAGGAATAGAATTTCAGAATTTAAAAAAAGAAAAAGAAAAAAAGAATTAAAGAACATAAAATTAATTATTTGTAGACAAGGTTACAAGCTTACTGAAAACACAACGAAGTCTCACTTTTCTGCTGTCATCAAGTGGTCGATAAGCACTGATCGACTGGTAGTAGGACTAGGACGAGAAAAAGTTTAATGGTTGAATTGTATACAATTAATGCTATGTGGATAAAGTTTCACTTGTAACGCTTCGTACTCTTTTCTATATCTGCATAATCAAGCATTTATTTGCTGAAAACGAAGAACCAATCATCGTAAGCCTTTTCATCCTCTGCATCTCTTCAATGACTCAAGCAACTTTGAAAAGTTTTAACTATAATGCTTTTGATAATCATCATTTTAACCAAAAGAAAATATTTTAAATATTCATTACTCTGTTAGCAAAGATTGAGAGAATGAAAACTTGAATTTAATTTTTTTATGAGTAACATATTTTCAGTCACTATATTAAATTAGACTTGATAAATTATTATTATTATTATTATTATTATTATTATTATTACAGGGTATATATATAAATTTAATATTTGCAGCATGAAACATAATATATATATATATCGGAGGAAACCATTTACATTATTGATGTTTGATAGTGCCTCTCTTTCTATATATGTATGTACATTGTTGTTAGGAGTATGAATTAATGTTTGGAGATGCCAAATGGGTTAGAACAGATCACTTCGTGGATTACAGTCAAAATATATTTTCTTTATCAAAAATTAATTTTTATTATTATATTTTTTAGATCAAAATTCAAGTCATCGAATTAATACAAATTGATCAATTTCACGCTTGATTTATCAAGTTGACCCAATCAAGATTTTATGTGAATTAAAATAGATTACAAATTGCTTTTGATAGAATTGAGTCGAGTCGGGTTGACATGCAGTATCAAAATTTGCTACTTCTAATTAATATTACTTATAGATTTAGATGGACATAACAAACCACAGTTGATTTAGAGAAATAATAATAATAATAATAATAATAATAATAATAATAATAATAATAATAATAATAATAATAAATTCAATTCAACTAATTTTTTTAATCAATTTTTATATATAAAATAAAAGAATTCAATATTTTAAAAAGTTTTTCATCTAAAAAAGTTTAAAAATCAAACATAATTATATTATAATTATAAAAGAAAGTATAACTATATGAGAATTTCATTGGATTTGATTGATAAAATTTAATATAAAGAATTTATAAATCTTTCGTTTGCAAACAAGTTTCATTCTGTGAAAAAATTCTATGTAGAATGCAATCGTTTCACTTGAAAAATTTTCTTTTAGAAGTGTAATTTTCATTATTGAAAGTTGTTGCTTTGAAGGAAAATACCTCAATATTTATTTTAGTAGTTAAGGACATTTTTGGAATTAAAAAACTGTGTGCCAACCGGCTAGAGATTACTTAAGAGGATTTAGTTCACCTGTTGAGTGCAACTGATAGTTGATAGACACCTAAACAGGTAAACTAATGTGTTTGGTAAGCTTTAAAAAATAGAGCTGATAGCTGATGGGTAGATGATATAGTACCCATTAGCTGCAGTTTATATCAGCTCTATTTTTAGAGCTGTTTCTCATCAACTGATAGCTGATTTGATTTTATTTTTTATTTTGACTACATTATCTTTCTTTTTATTTAACTCAAAAATTAATATTATTAATACTTTTACATTTTTTATTTATAATTTTAACATTTTAATTAACACATTTCAACTTTGTTAAAATATTTTTTTATTAATAACATAAAATGTAAAATATTTATTTATATTTAAAAACTTAAAATTAATTATAAGTTTTTTCTTTATTAACAATAATAATTACTTTATTATTTTATCTATTTTTTTAATTTATTTAATTATTTTTTAAAAAATATAATTATTTTTTTATTTCAATAATAAAATAAATAATATAATATAATATAATAGATTAATAATTATATTTTTATTTTAATAATATAATAAATGATATAATATATTAATTTGACAATTGTATATTTAATTTAATAATATAATAAATAATATAATATAATAAATTTATAATTTTATATTTATTTTAATAATAAAATAAATTAGATAATATATACCCTTCCTGATCATTTCACATATTAACAGTAACAGCTAAATATAATTTTACAAAATACTTAACATAAATCAGCTATCATGAGCTATCAGCTATCAACTATCAACTAACAATTATCAGCTGTGTTAAATTGTTAAACCAAACAGGCCCTTAGTGTGTAAGATATTTTGATCGGTAAGCTGCATGTGTTATTGGCCAACCGAAATGACGCCAATACCTCATTTTCTTTTCTCAATGATATATGTTGTAGAGGATGCAAAGAGTGGCATGGTGGACCTAGTGATGGTTTGGGAAAAAACCATGAGTGCTTGGGTGGATGGGGAAGCCACTTAAGTGGAAAAAAATTATAGAATATTATAATATATATATATATATATATATATATAATGATTGTATTAAATAAATTTTTATTTAAATAAGAATATTATAATTTGACACTAGGGGGTGACAATTTTATATGTAGCCTGTGAACATAACATTGAAATAGAGAATTGGTTGAGCTTATTTGTATTCGTGTCGACTCATTTATGATATACCAATAATTGTGTCATTGACTCGTTAATCCAATTTGACACATTTATGACATCTTTTACTATTTATGTCATGAGGTTCACCCGCGATATGCTAATTTATTTTGACACGTTAAATTTATTTTAACTCACCAACCCGTTTCGACTTAATAATTCACAAATTACATTTTTTTAAATGATTAATTAATAAATATAAATCTAATTATTTATTATATTAGAGCTTTACTATAATTAATTTTTATTTTTTAAAATTAAAATATATATAATTTAGAAATTTATATTACAAGTTAAAAATTATATTGTTTTATAAGTATTTGTTGTTTTATTTTTATTTGTTAAAATATTAATTGGCTTAATATTAAAATATTGTTTGTTTAATGTTAGATTCTATATTTTATATATTATGAAATTTATGTGTGATTAAAATTAATGTGCAAATTTCATGTTATATATTATTTTATAAAAATTAAAAGCATTGAATCATATCAAAACATATAAAATAAGTTATATTGCATCATTTAAAATCGTACTAAATAGATCATATAATGTTAAAATAATTCAATATAACTTAATGTTAATTGTGTTGTATCTTGTAATATGTATATTTAAAAAATTGTATGTAACACCCCTCACCCGTCTACAGTGTAGTCGAGCAAGGTGTGCTACATTAGGTCCTGGAGTCTCCTCTGTTTTATTAGTGCATGACGAGTTTCCTTATTTACCTGTTAAACAGTCCATATTCGTTTCATATTTTCCATAAAACCATGTTATGTCATAATACTCATAATTATTTCAAGTAAATAAAATACTTTATTTCGTTCATATAAACTCAAGTACAATATTTACAATTTTATTTATAATCACAAAATGACTTACACTGTTTACTTACATATAATAACCAAAATGTAAAATTTAACTATACATGAGCCCTATCAAAATAATAGTCTAAGGTGACAATTACTGCATGCGGATCGATCGTAATCCTATCTAGCACTCTGCTCACGATCTTTGCTTTGTCGCTTTCCTGTACCTACACGATGGAAAAACCAACGCGTTAAGCATAACGCTTAGGGGTGCATAAAATAAAGAAAAATAACTAAACAATTTAAAACAATTTCATAAATTTCTAAATCATCTATATGTTTTACGAAATTTTGGAAGCAAGTAAGTCATTAAGATCTTCTTTATTCATTTATATCATTTTAAATCTTATTGCTCAGATCTGTGCCCAAGTAACCTATAATAAACAATAAAGACTAGATATACGGGAGTATACTAGTTAAACATCTATATGTCTAGCATGTATACGTTTGTCATGTCAGGCACAAGGCCAGCAGGCAGGCATGAAGCCAGTAATAAAATCAGGCACAATAGCCAACGGGCAGGCATAAAGCCAGTAGAACAACTATCTTAAACATATATTGTTCATCAATGATTATTCATGTGGGTCGTACTGCTATCTGTAGTCCCTAATTGATATACTAATCGATCCATACTATATAAATAAGTCTAGTTGTATTTTGGGCAAAATAGAATTATTAAGTATTTATAATTTCATAGTATGTACTAATTGTGTTTAATAACATTTTCATGTTACTTATGATGGGAAACATAAGTCCCACATGTATATTCATGTCACTTTTGTGTTTAATAATTTATTTTGATTAACTTCATATCATATAACAAGTCATTTTATGAACCTTTCTCAAGGTCCAGATTTGATGTCTTAAGTTCACCTAACAAATTGGTCAAGGTATGGCCACTGTTTGGCCACACTTCCTTCACAGAAGTTGTTCTTCTATGTCTTGTCTTTATTTTTTTTTTTATTCATGTCATTTGAAGTTTTAGAACTCAAGTTATGGTCAAATAACCACAACTGGTTCATGATCTCTTTCTGGGTCCAGATTTAGGCAGATTCTGGAGTAAATCTTTGTCTAATTAATTGGATATGTCACAGCCACTTTTAAGCCTAATGTTCTTCATAGAAATTGTTACCCTATGTCTTAGGATTACTCAGAATTTTGAATTATAATTTTTCAAGTCTTGTAGAATTAATTATAGCAAATTAATTGTGCCGTGCTGTAGATTGACTCGCTAATCCAATTTGACACATTTATGACATCTTTTACTATTTATGTCATGAGTTTCACTCGCAAACCGCTAATTTATTTTGACACGTTAAATTTATTTTAACTCACCAACCCGTTTCGACTTAATAATTCACAAATTACATTTTTTTAAATGATTAATTAATAAATATAAATCTAATTATTTATTATATTAGAGCTTTACTATAATTAATTTTTATTTTTTAAAATTAAAATATATATAATTTAGAAATTTATATTACAAGTTAAAAATTATATTGTTTTATAAGTATTTGTTGTTTTATTTTTATTTGTTAAAATATTAATTAGCTTAATATTAAAATATTGTTTGTTTAATGTTAGATTCTATATTTTATATATTATGAAATTTATGTGTGATTAAAATTAATGTGCAAATTTCATGTTATATATTATTTTATAAAAATTAAAAGCATTGAATCATATCAAAACATATAAAATAAGTTATATTGCATCATTTAAAATCGTACTAAATAGATCATATAATGTTAAAATAATTCAATATAACTTAATGTTAATTGTGTTGTATCTTGTAACATGTATATTTAAAAGGTTGTATGTAACACCCCTCACCCGTGCTACATTAGGTGCCGGAGTCTCCTCTGTTTTATTAGTGCATGATGAGTTTCCTTATTTACCTGTTAAACAGTCCATATTCATTTCATATTTTCCATAAACCATGTTATGTCATCATAATACTCATAATCATTTCAAGTAAATAAAATACTTTATTTCATTCATATAAACTCAAGTACAATATTTACAATTTTATTTACAATCACAAAATGACTTACACTGTTTACTTACATATAATAACCAAAATGTAAAATTTAACTATACATAAGCCCTATCAAAATAATAGTCTAAGGTGACAATTACTCTGTGCGGATCCGATCGTAATCCTATCTAGCACTCACATCGATCTTTGCTTCTTCTTTGCTTTCCTGTACCTACACGATGGAAAAACCAACGCGTTAAGCATAACGCTTAGGGGTGCATAAAATAAAGAAAAATAACTAAACAATTTAAAACAATTTCATAAATTTCTAAATCATTTATATGTTTTACGAAATTTTGGAAGCAAGTAAGTCATTAAGATCTTCTTTATTCATTTATATCATTTTAAATCTTATTGCTCAGATCTGTGCCCAAGTAACCTATAATAAACTATAAAGACTAGATATACAGGAGTATACTAGTTAAACATCTATATGTCTAACATGTATACGTTTGTCATGTCAGGCACAAGGCCAGCAGGCAGGCATGAAGCCAGTAATAAAATCAGGCACAATAGCCAACGGGCAGGCATAAAGCCAGTAGAACAATTATCTTAGACATATATTGTTCATCAATGATTATTCATATGGGCCGTACTGCTATCTGTAGTCCCTAATTGATATACCAATCGATCCATACTATATAAATAAGTCTAGTTGTATTTTGGGCAAAATAGAATTATTAAGTATTTATAATTTCATAGTATGTACTAATTGTGTTTAATAACATTTTCATGTTACTTATGATGGGAAACATAAGTCCCACATGCATATTCATGTCACTTTTGTGTTTAACAATTTATTTTGATTAACTTCATATCATATAACAAGTCATTTTATGAACCTTTCTCAAGGTCCAGATTTGATGTCTTAAGTTCACCTAACAAATTGGTCAAGGTATGGCCACTGTTTGGCCACACTTCCTTCACGGAAGTTGTTCTTCTATGTCTTGTCTTTATTTTTCTTTTTTATTCATGTCATTTGAAGTTTTAGAACTCAAGCTATGATCAAATAACCACAACTGGTTCATGGTCTCTTTCTGGGTCCAGATTTAGGTAGATTCTAGAGTAAATCTTTGTCTAATTAATTGGATATGTCACAGCCACTTTTAAGCCTAATGTTCTTCATAGAAATTGTTACCGTATGTCTTAGGATTAATCAGAATTTTGAATTATAATTTTTCAAGTCTTTTAAAATTAATTATAGCAAATTAACTGGCATGGACTTAGGTACCTTGTGTCTACAGGATTCCAAGTTCAGGTCAGTGGCTTTGACTCCTATTTTAGGGTTCTTACACTCAAATTTTAAGAAAGGTTTCTAAATCAAAGTTGGAGCCCTATCTCTTAGGTTTCCAGAATAGTTTGGTTCATCCCATTTGGGATTTCCTAGTGGGAGATATGCTATAAATATTATTCTGGGGTCAAGTGGTGGTTTAGTCAAATTCTAGGTTTTAATGTGCTAAATTGTTCTAGCAATTTGGCCTAGTTCCCTAGGGTTCTGGGTTTTGGTCAAAACATCAATATTGTAGATCTATGTCTTATAAAAATTTTAGCATTTGTTTCATTGCATTTGCAATTTTTTAGATCAAGTTATGGCATTTTTGCCAAAACTGGTCGGATAAGTCTAAGTCCAGAAATTCTGGGCAGTTTGGTTCTGGACAGTTTTATTAACCTTACTTGTGCTAGCAATTTGATTTAGTTAGAGGCATTTCTGGGCTCTATGTTCTCTATGAAAGTTGTAGTCCTATGTCTAAGCTTTCCAATGGTATAAAATTCAGGTCATTTGGACTTGTCTAGAGAAAGTTATGGCCAAATGAACATATACTATTTATTTGATCCTTTTTTTTTGGGTTTAGGATATGGTCTGCCGGATTGGAACAGTAATTTGGTCAAGTTTTAACCAGAATGTGGGCATAGTTTCTGCATGAAAAATGGAGTGTTTTGGGTTCAGTTTCACCTCTAATTGGCCTCATACCAATTGGAGCTACACAATTTCAGCTATAAATAAAAAATCAAACTTGACTCATTGAGTCCCACAACCTGCACAAGAGAGCACTCCAAAATTTTCAATTTCCTCCAACTCCCTTACTTCAATTGGCATACATAGCACTTCTAAATATCATCAAGCAATCTCAATTTGCCAATTTCAAATAATTTCTCAAAAGCCCTAATTTATGATCAAACCCTAAGTCAAAATGTCAATCTCATGCAAATTCTCATTCAATTTGATTTCTAACATATCCAACCTCATCAATAACACTAACAAACCAAATTATTTCATCAAAACTCATCAAATTTCTCTTATTCCTAAGGCTGCCAAAAATTCATGATGTTGATACATGGGTATTTTATTTCATTTTCCTTACAATTTCTAACTCTAATTAAATTCTTAACATAGAATAAAGAAAGAGAGAAGAGATACTAGCACTAACCTTTATCAAGAGGTGTTCATGCTTATAAAAACTCCAATATTTCTCTCTTTCTTGGCTGTTAATATCTTCCTCAAGATGTAAAAGCAAGTTTTTGTGAAAGAAAGCTTAGGTTTTAGGGTAAGGAAAGGGAGGAAATCAAGCTTGGAGAGATGAAAATGGAGGGAGTTTTCTAGATAAGTTGTAACATCCTCCCTGTACGTAGTCTTTACGTTCTGTTGCTCCAGTGACCTAATGTCTATCCGGACAAGTCAGGATGTCTGGAACAACATTCCAGTGATAGTAAACAGAAATATAATCATGAAATAAATAAAAAGAAAATACAAGAAAATTTTAAGAAAAATGAAAGAGAGAAAATGAAACTAGGTTAAACGAGCCAGCATCGTAGCGATGGGTGACCACACCGGAAAGTTACGGCGAAGGCAATTGCCGACCCAAAGACCGCAGGGAACCCTTGAAATTAAATTTTGGGATATAATTAAAGGTTTATTGAAATGTAATTGACACTATAAATATCCAAAAAAAAATTAATAAATTAGTATAAAGAAAATTGAAAAATCGAGAAACAGGTAAAAATCGATGTTACCGAAAAATTGGGAATACAACCTGAAGAAGGGCATTTTGGTCATTTGACACATAGAGTTGCCTTTTGACCTCAATTTCCATTAAAAATAAATGATATTACACTTTGAAAATGTCATGAAAAATGAAAATGAGGTACATTATATGAATAGTGAAAGACATGAGGCATAAAATGTAAATTGTATAACTTTGAATAATTAAACAATAAAAGTAACCTAAGTGCTTCACTAACTCATGATTTAGGACACATATATGGGACTTTGGGACAGCAGATCCCACTAACTTCTTCTTCTTCTTCTTCATTCTTCTTCTTGCCGAAATGGAGCTCCCAAACCAAACCTACAGGGCCGCACACCTTGTGAGCTTCATCAACCCATCATCAAGCCATGATTCTCACACTTCTCTTTACTAAAACTTGTCTACACACCTTGGGCAGCATATTTGGAGCAACAAGAGGGAAGTTTAGTGAGGTTTGAGCAAGCTACAAAACTAGGTAAGTGTCCAAATTCCCTCCCTTTCTTTAGTAAACTTCATGTTTAGGTTGAGGTGAGTTGAATGGTGAAGAGAATGGAAGAATTTATTGAGTTATTGAATTGTTCAATTTCAGCAGCCATGAGAAATGATATTGCTTGAGTTTTTCTTAGCTCTAAAGGATGGAAATTAATGTTGATTTAGTCATTTTAAAGTTGTAGTAATTTAGTTTCCATGTATATGTATATTGAGAATTTAAATTCAAGGGTTTGGAAAGCCATTTGAATACCTTAGCAAACTACCACTTTTGGCAGCCTTTAAATTCATGAATTAATGTTTGATTTCATGAATTTCATGGATAAATTATGGTGAAGATGAATTGTGGGCAGTGTATATGAAGTAATAGTTGGGAGGTATATGTAATAATTAAGTGTTTTCATGTATATGTTATGTTGATTTTAACTTTGTGAATTAGGGTTGTATAATGTACATGGAACACTTGTATATTCTACCTAAATGGACATGATTGAGATGTGATGAATGGTATAGAAGTGTTATGAATGTATATTTGTAGTTTTGGGAGGAGGAAAAATGTCATTTGGGAGTGTTCTTTTATGTGCAGATTGTGTGTTGTGAAGGCAGTAGGTAAATTGAACCATAAGTGAAAATTGGTGACCCCAATTGGTATGAGGCTAATGGGAGGTGAAACTACACACAAAATATGCCAACTTTCATGTGTAAATGTTGTCAAAATTCTGCCTAGAAACTGACCTTAAAAATGACCTAATCTGGAATTGGTAATGTGCAAGCCTAGATTTTTGACCATATGAATAGTAGTCACTAAGATGATCATAACTCACTCAAAACGGGTCCAAATGACCTGAAATTTATACCAAGGAAAGCTTAGACATAGAGCTACAATTCTTAAGAAGACACCAAAGCCCAAAAATGACCAAAACCAAGTTAAATTGCTTGCCCAAGTTAGGGTACCAAAACTGCTAGAACTGAATTTGACCTAAAATTGACCAAATTTTGCACTAAAGATGCAATCTGTCCAGTTTTAGTAAATTGACCATATCTTGGTCTATACAACTCAGAATGATCTGAAATCTGTGCGAAAAGTTCAATAAGACATAGGGCTACAAATTTGCTTCTTTGACTAGAAGCTAAAAACCAATGGAAATAGAACATTTAGCTAGATCAATCTAGCATACTAAAACTGAAAATTTGACAATAATATGCAATGAAGCCTAGAAATAATTTGGCAATAAATCCCAACTTGTGAGAATTGTAAATTGTACTATACTGGCAGTATATTGAAATGCGAATTGTGATATGTTAATACTATAATCAACTTATCCATGATGTATAAAAAGGTCAACATTTTCATTAACTAGTGAATTGTATAATGACCAGTAAACCCAAAAAAAAAAAGAAATAAATATTTAATCTTGTAATATACCCTAATTTGCCTAGTTGACTAGTTTGGATAGGTTGGCATGCCAATAGGATTCTGACAGCTGTTCTGTAAATGGTTTCACGCCGTACTGTGTTTTCTGGCTTATTATGCCATACTATGATTTTAATAGCCTATGGCTATACGGATTGTGTTATTATACTTAGCTTAATGCCTGATTGATTATATGGCTTTTTAGCCACACTGTTTGCACACCGGGAGATACTTTGTGATCGATGGTGTGACGGCCCGAGGTATTAGGTACCCAGTGCTAGTGTATCCATTTATCCAGTTTGGTCAGTGTATAGGCTACACGGGCATTTAATTTAAGTGTTATTAAATTCAGACCATTAAACTAAGTGTATTGACATGCAGTACAACTAAATTAAGTATAAATAAAATATGCTCAATAAAAATATGAAAAGCTTTAGATGAACAATCTTATTAGAGATTTCTAAAGAATTAGTCTGCAAAGACTATAGGATAAACAATTAATTTTTTTTATTTTAGTATATTTCTCTTTATAAATAGCACCATTAAGCAAAATTGCTTAGCGTATTGCTTTTGTAATGCATAGGTATTGGAGATATAGTTAGGGAGCCCAGCAGACCTACGATCAGGTGAGACATCAGATCTGTACAGGAGTCCAGAGTCATCTGCATTGCATTATATGCATGGTAGGACTTAGGATATCTTGTATTTTGTACTTCTGTTGTATTTTGAAATTCGGGCCTGTATTTTATAATATTATGAAAGCTCTAAAGTTTGTAATATTTTGTACATATTAAATAACATGGAGATTTTCTGGATATATTTGAATTATTATGGACTGTATTATGGAACTGTTTAATGACTGTGAAAGTCTATTGACTTTACTGAGAAATTGAGACAGTGAATGAAATTGTGATTTTGAGAATACTATATTGAGATTTTTTTAACAGGTGCAGAAGGACTGTTTATCCGATTTACAAATGACACTTTGCTGGATTTTTGTTAAAAAATATTTTGTAATACTCAGTTTATCAAGACATAAAATAATAAACAATCATGATATAAATTTCACACAATGGTTTCTTAAATCAAATTGAGTATTCAGAAAATAAGATGATCACAGACTAGGTGCTCCGGCACGCTGTGTGGCACGCCTTACTCGGCTACACTGTAGACGGGTGAGGGGTGTTACATTTAGTGGTATCAGAGAACGGTTTAGGCATTTTTGGACCTATATAGATTGCATACCATGCATTGCATTTGTAAGTGTTAAGATGACTCTAATGTAGATCTTTTAATTAGTTATTTTGATCAGAATATGGACTCCACATCGTAGAGAGCGGTCGATGAGGAGGTGGAGAGTCATTCTCTATCTATGACTGAGCCTGGAGATAGGAGGGAACCTGCTCCACCCGTACCTGAGGCACCAGTATAGCCTCTACTAGCCACATTTTAGCAAATGGCTAAATTCATTAGACAGGTGGTAGGAGTTATGCCACCACCACCACCTCCACATCAAACATCTCATTTGGAGAAACTCAGGAAGTTTGGAGCGGTGGATTTTCTAGAAAAAAGGGAAGATGATTCTGTCACAGCTGAAAACTGGTTGGACAGAACCGGAAGAGTTTTGAAATAACTTCACTGTACTCCAGAGCAGAGTTTGGAAGCTACTGTATCACTGCTGCACGATGATGCATACCAATGGTGGGATACAGTGACTAGTAAGGTGCCACTAGAGCAAGTAACTTAGGATTTCTTTCTCACTGAGTTCAGAAAGAAGTATGTGGGCAGTGTATACCTGGAAGAGAGAAGAAAGGAATTTATTACCCTACGACAGAGACAGCTGACAGTGACTGAATATGAAAGAGAATTTATCAGACTAAGCCACTATAGGAGAGAAATAGTCCCTAATAAGGCCGAGAGATGCAGGAGATTTGAAAAAGGGCTCAATGATAATATTAAAATAATGATTACAACATTAGGGATTACTGACTTTGCCAAGTTAGTTAAAGTTGCACTGAAAGTAGAGAGAGTCAAAGTAAGTGAACAGAGAAGGAAAGATAGACAGCGTAAGAGGGAAGTTGGACCAGGGCAGTCCAGTATATCAACTGATAATAAAAAGTTTAAAGGTTCACAGGACCAGACACAGAGTCAGAGAAGTCAGTTTGGAATATCTGTAGCTAGCTCCCCGAACATAGTAACAAAAGGATCAGCCCCAATGCTAGAATGTATGCACTGTGGTAAGAGACACAGAGGAAAAGGGAGAGTGTTTCAAGTGTGGGGCTATGGATCATTTTATCAGAGATTGCCCTCAGAGGAGTGACTTAACAGCTCCAGTACAAGCTGATGGACCTGCCCCCACTATGCAAAAGGTTAGAAGATCTGGTAAAGTAGAGACTGCTAAAATTTCACAGAAGGCTATTTCTGAGACGGTCGAAAGACCGAAAGTCAGAGTGACATCAAAAGTGTATGCCATGGAAGCTAGAGAGGAGCCATACCTAGACATCGATAAAACAACATAAAGAAATGAAGAAGCAAGGAAATAACAGACACATCAGGTAAATATACTATATTATCTGTAAAGAAAGAAATTCAAATTCAAATGGATAAATCTGAACAAGATATTCTAGTTATTAACCATTAGACCACAGTATGATGGGAAATAGTATCTGGTTTCTGAAAAAAAAAAATTGACTCGAGATGGGAGGTATTATTATTAACTGACAGAATTAGAGTGGATTTTAAGACGATAGTAACCATAGTAGAATGAAAATCACTTACAAATATTAAGTTGAGTGGAATAGTAAAAATTTAAAAAGGTAAATTAGTTCTAAAAAGTGAAGTCAAGAAAGATAAGATGTTAGAAAATCTGATCTATTGGGATATGTCGTGTTAACTACGCAATATTTTAGATGTTTGTGCTGTAAGCTGCAGATTACAGTACCGACTTGGGACTATTGTGTAGAGCTACGTATTTCCAATAGTAACTCAAGATAAGGATAAAATTTTAAAACTAAGATTAGTAAGATAGATTAAAGAGGAAGTAAAGTATTATAATACACAAAAATGCGAAAAGGCAAAGAGATAGCTATTCCTCGATTATTTACACTGAGTAAATTTCAAGGACGGAATTTTTATTTAGAGAGAAAGAGTTGTAACATCCTCCATGTACGTAGTCTGTACGTTCTGTTGCTCCAGTTACCTAATGTCTGTCCGGACAAGTCAGGATGTCTGGAACTACATTCCAGTGATAGTAAACAGACATATAATCATGAAATAAATAAAAATAAAATACAAGAAAAATTTAAGAAAAATAAAAAAGAGAAAATGAAACTAGGCTAAACGAGCCGACACTGTAGAGATGGGTGACCGTACCAGGAAGTTACGGCGAAGGCAATTGCTGACCTCAGGACAGTGGGGAACCCTCAGAATTAAATTTCGGGATTGAAATGTAATTGACACTAGAAATATCAAAGAAAAATTAATAAATTAGTATAAAGAAAAACGAAAAATCAAGAAACAGACAAAAATCGGTGTTACCGAAAAATTGGGAATACAACCCGAAGAAGGCGTTTTGGTCATTTGACACCTAGGGTTGCCTTTTGACCTCAATGTCCATTAAAAATAAATGATATTACACTTTGAAAATGTCATGAAAAATGAAAATGAGGTACATTATATAAATAGTGAAAGAAATGAAGCATAAAATGTAAATTGTAAAACTTTGAATAATTAAACAATAAAAGTAACCTAAGTGCTCCACTAACTCATGATTTAGGACACATATATGGGACTTTGGGACATTAGATCCCACTAACTTCATCTTCTTCTTCTTCATTCTTCTTCTTGATGAAATGGAGCTCCCAAACCAAACCTCCATGGCCGCACACCTTGTGAGCTTCATCAACCCATCATCAAGCCATGATTCTCACACTTCTCTTCACTAAACCTTGTCTACACACCTTGGGCAGCATATTTGGAGCAACAAGAGGGAAGTTTAGTGAGGTTTGAGCAAGCTACAAAAATAGGTAAAGGTCCAAATTCCCTCCCTTTCTTTAGTAAACTTCATGTTTAGGTTGAGGTGAGTTGAATGGTGAAGAGAATGGAAGAATTTATTGAGTTATTGAATTGTTCAATTTTGGTAGCCATGAGAACCTATGTTGCTTGAGTTTTTCTTAGCTCTAAAGGATGGAAATTAATGTTGATTTAGTCATTTTAAAGTTGTAGTAATCTAGTTTCCATATATATGTATATTGAGAACTTGAATTCAAGGGTTTGGAAAGCCATTTGAATACCTTAGTAAACTGCCACTTTTGGTAGCCTTTAAATTCATGAATTAATGTTTGATTTCATGAATTTCATGGATGAATTATGGTGAAGATGAATTGTGGGCAGTGTATGTGAAGTAATGGTTGGGGGGTATATGTAATAATTAAGTGTTTTCATGTATATGTTATGTTGAATTTAACTTTGTGAATTAGGACTATATAATGTACATGGAACACTTGTTTATTCTACCCAAATAAACATGATTGAGATATGATGAATGGTATAGAAGTGTTATGAATGTACATTTGTAGTTTTGGGAGGAGGAGAAATGTCATTTGGGAGTGTTCTTTTATGTGCAGATTGTATGTTATGAAGGCAGTAGGTAAATTGAACCATAAGTGAAAATTGGTGACCCCAATTGGTCTGAGGCCAATGGGAAGTAAAACTACACACAAAATATGCCAACTTTCATGTAGAAATATTGTCAAAATTCTACCTAGAAACTGACCTTAAAAATGACCTAATGTGCAAGCCCAGATTTTTGACCATATGAATAGTAGTTACTAAGATGACCATAACTCACTCAAAACAGGTCCAAATGACCTGCAATTTATACCATGGAAAGTTTTGACATAGAGCTACAATTCTTATGAAGACACCAAAGCCCAGAAATGACTAGAACCAAGTCAAATTGCTTGCCCAAATTAGGGTACCAAAACTGCCAGAACTGAATTTGACCTAAAATTAACCAATTTTTGCACTAAAGATGCAATCTGTCTAGCTTTAGTAAATTGACCATATCTTGGTCTATACAACTCAAAATGACCTGAAATCTATGCCAAAAGTTCAATAAGACATAGAGCTACAAATTTGCTTCTTTGACCAGAAGCTAAAAACCAATGGAAACAGAACATTTAGCTAGATAAATCTAGCACACTAAAATTAAAAAATTAACAATAATATGCAATGAAGCCTAGAAATAATTTGGCAATAAATACCAACTTGTGAGAATTGTAAATTGCACTATACTGGCAGTCTATTAAAATGCGAATTATGACATGTTGATACTAGAATCAACTTATCCATGATGTATAAAAATGTCAACATTTTCATTGACCAGTGAATTGTATAATGACCAGTAAACATAAAAAAAAATAAAGAAATAAATATTTAATCTTGTAATATGCCCTAGTTTGCCTAGTTGACTAGTTTAGATAGGTTGTCATGCCAATAGGATTCTGACAGCTATTCTGTAAACATAAAAAAATAAAATAAAGAAATAAATATTTAATCTTGTAATATGCCCTAGTTTGCCTAGTTGACTAGTTTAGATAGGTTGGCATGCCAATAGGATTCTGACAGCTGTTTTGTAAATGGCTTCATGCCATACTGTGTTTTCTGGCTTATTATGCCATATTATGATTTTAATAGCCTATGGCTTTACGGATTGTGTTATTATACTCAGCTTAATGCCTGATTGATTATATGGCTTTTTAGCTACACTGTTTGCACACTGGGAGATACTTTGTGATCGATGGTGTGACGGCTCGAGGTACTAGGTACCCAGTGCTAGTATATCCTTTTATCTAGTCTGGTTAGTGTATAGGCTACACCGACAGTTAATTTAAGTGTTATTAAATTCAGACCGTTAAACTAAGTGTATTGACATGTAGTATAACTAAATTAAGTATAAATAAAATATGCTCAATAAAAACATAAAAAGCTTTAGATGAACAATCTTATTAAAGATTTTTGAAGAATTAGTTTGCAAAGACTATAGGCATCAAAAATCATAAACAATTAATTTATTTTATTTTAGTATATTTATCTTTATAATTGGCACCATTAAGCAAAATTGCTTAGCGCGTTACTTTTGTAACGCGTAGGTATTGGAGACACAGCTGGGGAGCCCAGCAGACCTACGACCAGGTCGAGACATCAGATCTGCACAAGAGTCTAGAGTCATCTGCACTGCATTGCATGCATGGTAGGACTTAGGATATCTTGTCTTTTGTACTTCTGTTGTATTTTGAAATTCGGGCCTGTATTTTGTAATATTATGAAAGCTCTAAAGTTTGTAATATTTTGTACATATTTAATAACATGGAGATTTTCTGGATATATTTGAATTATTATGGACTGTATTATGGAACTGTTTAATGACTCTGAAAGTTTATTGACTTTACTGAGAAATTGAGACAGTGAATGAAATTGTGATTTTGAGAATACTATATTGAGACTGTTTTTAACAGGTGTAGAAGGACTATTTGTCCAATTTACAGACAGCACTTTGCCAGATTTTTGCTAAAGAAATTTTGCAACACTCAATTTATCAAGACATAGAATAATAAATAATCATGATATAAATTTCACACAATGGTTTCCTAAATCAAACTAAGTATTCAGAAAATAAGATAATCATATACTAAGTGCTCCGGCAAGCCGTGTGGCACGCCTTACTCGGCTACACTATAGACGGGTGAGGGGTGTTACATAAGTGGTTTGGTTATGGGTTCTTAAGGAAGAAGAAGATGAGTCTTTTTGTTAATTAAGTCAATTTTGTCTCCTTTTATATGTGTTTGTTTATTATTCATTGGCTAAAATTTTTAATGATGTCATTATGACATCATGCTCATGTAATAATTCACTTATATTTTTATTTTCTTTCTTTTCTTTTCTTTTCCCTTTTCAATTACATAATTCATGATTTAATTTATTTTATGTGTTTTAATCTCTCTTATTTTAATTGACATTTAGATCAAAATTCAACTGTGAGGTTAAAATGACCAAAATGCCCTTCATTAGGCTCATCGAGTTATTTTTTGTCTGTACTGATTAATAAATTTTTTAGAATTTTCTTTGGCATTTCTAATGTCATTTATGCCTCATTAGACCTTTAATTAAGTTCCAAAATTATCTCCTAGGGTTCCTCTCAGGTCTAGGATTAGCGACTGTCTTTACAGTCGCTTCCTAGTACGGTCACCCATCGCCGTGACCCCGGCTCGTTTAACCGAGTTGTACTTCGCTTCTTTTACTTTTCTTTAATTTTACTTAGTCTTTATTCAGTCAATTTATGCCTCCTCACTCTAGTTTAAGTGTAGTTCCAAACATTCTGGCTGTCCGAACAGACATTAATCATTGGAACTGTAGAATGCACGGACTACCTAAACTGAGGGCATTACATTGTGTTCGTGTTTAATCATGTCGAGTTTGTATATATTGATCCTTAATATTTGTATCGCTTTCTTATCAATATGAACATAATCCATCAACAAGGATTGCCACCAATACTAAATTCAAATTTATGCATAAATTAATTTATTAATTTTTTTAATTTTTTTTAAAGAAATTAAGAGAGTGAAAACTCGAATCTGATTTTACTAGTGAATAATATTCCTTTGGCCACTCAACCAAAGCCAAACTAAATAATTAAATCATTTTACATTAAAAATATGAAAAGATTTGTAGTTATAATTAAATGTCCTTATAAATTACCCAATTATTTAGTATTGTAACACCCCTAATTTTCAAATAATTATTTTATATATAAATATAAATATTTTAGTCTAACCCCCTGGTGTTGTGGGCTTTGCATAGATACTTTAATTTCGTGGCAATTCGACCATCGTCTAGATTTATAATTTTGGGCTGAGCAGATAAATTGCTAGAATCACTTTAGAACCAGATCAAAGTTATAGGCTACCTCACTATTTTCAGACGCCCTGGACGCGTTCCAAGCGTCAGAATTAGCATAGGTAAACCCAAACTCCGACTTTCTTCAATTTTATAGTGTTGGGTTTAGAATAAAATTTTAAAAAATATTCGTGGGTAGTTAGAAAATTATAATTCTTTTTGTATTTTCTTAATAATATTGCTAAGGACCGCGGGACAAAATTTTAGAATTTTTACAACTCATTTTGATAATTTTTGTAAAAAGTGTTAATTGTTATGACTAAATTATAATTTTACAAAATTGTAGTTGTTGACTATTTGGATGGGCCCAGGAGGGGCCATGTGATGTAATGGAGTTGTGTGACTTGTGGATATAGAAGTGTATTTTTGAGCCCTTTTACAGGTTGGGTAAGTCCTAGGTATAGGGAGAATTCTGCCAGATTTTGAACACAACTTAGGGTGTCTTTGATACTTTTTAAGTTATATTGAGTCAATTATATTAAATAAATGTAATATAATGGTCAGGTGAGCCGGGCAGCCTTCTTTCTCTGGTCAGCCACCACATTGACCTCGGTTTACGTCTATGAGTAAAATATTGATTTTAATTATAATATCGATATTATTATATGTTCAGGCATGCCCATGCATCATTTATAAATATATATCTATGTAGTTAAACACTAGGCACATTTTATATTACATTCTTAATTGATGAAATGCTATAGATGTTATTTTATGGTAATTTAGAGTAGTGTGCGTGTGTTGACATGCATGTGGTGTGTGGTATTAGATATGGACAAGATGGGTAGACGCGGCTGGAGCTTAACTCACTGGTACCCGATCCTTTTATGGATAAGTCGGGATATGGACAAAGTCTCGCTTGTAACGCTTTGTACTCTTTTCTATATCTGCATAACCAAGCATTTATTTGCTGAAAACGAAGCACCAGTCATTGTATGCCTTTCCATCCTCTGCATCTCTTCAATGACTCAAGTAACTTTGAAAAGTTTTGACTATAGTGCTTTTGATAGTCATCATTTTAACCAAAAGAAAATATTTTAAATATTCATTACTCTTTTAGCAAAGGTTGAGAGAATGAAAACTTGAATTTAATTTTTTCATATGAGTAATATATTTTCAATCATTAGATTAAATTAGACTTGATAAATTATTATTATTATTATTACAGGGTATAGATATAAATTTAATATTTGCAACATGAAAAATGGTATATATATATATATATATATATATATATATATATAGGAGGAAACCATTTACATTGTTGATGTTTGATAGTGCCTCTCTTTCTATATATGTATGTTTGTTATTGTAGGAGCATGAATTAATGTTTGGAGGTGCCAAATGGGTTAGTACAGATCACTTCGTAGATTACAGATCGTTGGTCACTTCAAGTCAAAATATATTTTCTTTATCAAAAATTAATTTTTATTATTATATTTTTTAGATCAAAATTCAAGTTCATCGAATTAATACAAATTGATCAATTTCACGCTTGATTTATCAAGTTGACCCTCATTTTACAAGTTATTTAAATTTAAATCAAGAATTTATGTGAATTAAAATAGATTACAAATTGATTTTGATAGAATTGAGTCGAGTCAGGTTGACATGCAGTGTCAAAATTTGCTACTTCTAATTAATATTACTTATAGATTTAGACGGACATAATAAACCACAGTTGATTTATAATAATAATAATAATAATAATAATAATAATAATAATAATAATAATAATAATAATAAAAAATTCAATTCAACTAATTTTTTTAATCAATTTATATATATAAAATAAAAGAATTCAATATTTTAAAAAGTTTTTCATCTAAAAAAGTTTAAAAATCAAACATATTTATATTATACTTATAAAAGAAAGTATAATTATATGAGAATTTCATTGGATTTGATTGAAAAATTTTAATATAAAGAATTTATAAATCTTTCGTTTGTAAACAAGTTTCATTCTGTGAAAAAATTCTATGTAGAATGCAATCGTTTCACTTGAAAATTTTTCTTATAGAAGCGTAATTTTCATTATTGAAATTTGTTGTTTTGAAGGAAAATACCTCAATATTTATTTTAGTAGTTAAGGACATTTTTGAAATTAAAAAACTGTGTATCAACCGGCTAGAGATTACTTATGAGGTATTTGGTTCACCTGTTGGGTGTAACTGATAGTTGATAGACACCCAAACAGGTGAACTAAAGTGTTTGATAAGCTTTAAAAAATAGAGCTGATAGCTGATTGATAGCTCATATGTTACCCATCAGCTGCAGTTTATATCAGCTCTATTTTTAGAGCTATTTCTCATCAGTTGATAGCTGATTTGATTTTATTTTTTATTTTGACCATATTATCTTTTTTTATTTAACTCGAAAATTAATATTATTAATATTTTTATATTTTTCATTTATAAATTTAACATTTTAATTAATACATTTCAACTTTGTTAAAATATTATTTTATTAATAACATAAAATGTAAAATATTTATTTATATTTAAAAACTTAAAATTAATTATAAGTTTTTTCTTTATTAACAATAAAAATTACTTTATTATTTTATCTATTTTTTTAAATTATTTAATTATTTCTTAAAAAATATAATTATTTTCTTATTTCAATAATAAAATAAACAATATAATATGATATAATAGATTAATAATTATATTTTTATTTTAATAATATAATAAATGATATAATATATTAATTTGATAATTGCATATTTAATTTAATAATATAATAAATAATATAATATAATAAATTTATAATTTTATATTTATTTCAATAATAAAATAAATTATATAATATATACCCTTACTGGTCATTTCACATATCAACAGCAATTGCTAAATATAATTTTACCAAACACTTAACATAAATCAGCTATCATCAACTACCAGCTATCAACTATTAGGTAACAATTATCAGTTGTATTCAATTGTTAAACTAAACAGGCCCTTAGTGTGTAAGACATTTTGATCAGTAAGCTGCACGTGTTCTTGGCCAACCGAAATGGCACAAATACCTCATTTTCTTATCTCAATGATATATGTTGTAGAGGATGCAAAGAGTGGCATGGTGGACCTAGTGATGGTTTGGAAAAAAACCATGAGTGCTTGGGTGGATGGGGGAAGCCACTTAAGTGGAAAAAATTATAGAATATTATAATAATTATATATATTTATAATGATTGTATTAAATAAATTTTTATTTAAATAAGAATATTATGATCTGATGCTAGGGGGTGACAATTTTATATGTAGCCTGTGAACATAATAATGAAATAGAGAATTGGTTGAGCTTATTTATATTCGTGTCGACTCATTTACGATATGTCAATAATTGTGTCGTGTTGTAGATTGACTCGCTAACCCAATTTGACACATTTATGACATCTTTTACTATTTATGTCATGAGGTTCACCCGCGATTCGTTAATTTATTTTAACACGTTAAATTTATTTTAACTCACCAACCCGTTTCGACTTATTAATTTACAAATTACATTTTTTTAAATGATTAATTAATAAATATAAATCTAATTATTTGTTATATTAGAGCTTTACTATAATTAATATTTATTTTTTTAAATTAAAATATATATAATTTAGAAATTTGTATTACAAGTTAAAAATTATATTGTTTTATAAGTATTTGTTGTTTTATTTTTATTTGTTAAAATATTAATTAGCTTAATATTAAAATATTATTTGTTTAATGTTAGATTCTATATTTTATATATTATTAAATTTATGTGTGATTAAAATTAATGTGCAAATTTTAAGTTATATATTATTTTATAAAAATTAAAAGCATTGAATCATATCAAAGCATATAAAATAAGTTATATTGCATCATTTAAAATCATACTAAATAGATCATATCATGTTAAAATAATTCAATATAACTTAATGTTAATTGTGTTGTATCTTATAACTTGTACATTTAAAAGGTTGTGTGTAACACCCCTCACCCGTCTATAATGTAGTTGAGCAAGGTGTGCTACATTCGGTGCGGGAGCATCCTATCCTGTCTTATCATGTACAATATTAATTTAATGTCTATTTAATTTCATTATCTTACGTGTAGATTTTTTTATCTCATTTCATTTTTTTTATGGAGACCCAGACAGAGTCACCTCTGTTTTATTGGTGCATGGCGGGTTTCCTTATTTACCTGTTAAACAGTCCATATTCATTTTATATTTTCCAGAAACCATGTCATGTCATCATAATACTCATAATCATTTCAAGTAAATAAAATACTTTATTTCATTCATATAAACTCAAGTACAATATTTACAATTTTATTTACAATCACAAAATGACTTACACTGTTTACTTACATATAATAACCAAAATGTAAAATTTAACTATACATGAGTCCTATCAAAATAATAGTCTGAGGTAACAATCACTCTGTAGCAGATCTGATCAGAATCCTATCTAGCACTACTGCTATTGATGCTGCTGCTGCTTTCCTGTACCTACACAATAAAAAAACTAACATGCTAAGCATAACGCTTAGTGGTACATAAAATAAAGAAAAATAACTAAACAATTTAAAATAATTATTTTAAGTGTAATTTCATAAATATCTAAATCATTTACATGTTTTATGAAATTTTGGAAGCAAGTAAGTCATTAAGATCTTCTTTATTCATTTATATCGTTTTAAATCTTATTGCTCAGATCTGTGCCCAAGTAACCTATAACAAACTATAAAGACTAGATACACGGAAGTATACTAGTTAAACATCTATATCTCTAACATGTATACGTCTGTCATGTCAGGCACAAGACCAGCGGGCACGCAAGAAGCCAGTAATAAAATCAGGCACAATAGCCAACGGGCAGGCATAAAGCCAGTAAAACAACCATCTTAGACATATATTATTCATCAATGATTATTCGTGTAGGTAGTACTACTATCTGTAGTCCCTAATTGGTATACCAATTGATCCATACTATATAAATAAGTCTAGGTGTATTTTGGGCAAAATAGAATTATTAAGTATTTATAATTTCATAGTATGTACTAATTGTGTTTAATAACATTTTTATGTTACTTATGATGGGAAACATAAGTCCCACATGCATATACATGTCACTTTTATGTTTAACAATTTATTTTGATTAACTTCATATCATATAACAAGTCATTTTATGAACCTTTCTCAAGGTCCAGATTTGATGTCTTAAGTTCACCTAACAAATTGGTCAAGGTATGGCCACTGTTTGGCCACACTTCCTTCATGGACGTTGTTCTTCTATGTCTTGTCTTTGTTTTTCTTTTTGATTCATGTCATTTAAAGTTTTAGGACTCAAGTTATGGTCAAATAACCACAACTGGTTCATGGTCTCATTCTGGGCCCAGATTTAAGCAGATTCTGGAGTAAATATTTGTCTAATTAATTGGATATGTTATAGCCACTTTTAAGCCTAATGTTCTTCATAGAAATTGTTACCCTATGTCTTAGGATTATTCAAAATTTTGAATTACAATTTTTCAGGCTCTGTAGAATTAATTATAGGAAATTAACTGGCCTAGACTCAGGTATCCTGTGTCTACTGGATTCTAAGTTCAGGTCAGTGACTTTGACTCCAATATTAGGGTTCTTACACTCAAATTTTGAGAAAGGTTTCTAAATCAAAGTTGGAGCCCTATCTCTTGGGTTTCTAGAACAGTTTGGTTCATCCCATTTGAGATTTCCTAGTGGGAGATATGCTATAAATATTATTCTGGGTCAAGTGGTGGTTTAGTCAAATTCCAGGTTTTGATGTGCTAAATTGTTCTAGATATTTGGCCTAGTTCCCTTGGGTTCTGAATTCTGGTCAAAAAATCAATATTGTATATCTATGTCTTATAAAAATTTTAGCATTGGTTTCATTACATTTGCAATTTTTTAGACCAAGTTATGACATTTTTGCCAAAACTGGTCGGATATACCTAAGTCCAGAAATTCTGGGCAGTTTGGTTCTCGACAATTTTGTTGACCTAACTTATGCTAGCAATTTGATTTGGTTAGAGGCATTTCTGGGCTCTATGTTCTCCATGAAAGTTGTAGTCCTATGTCTAAGCTTTCCAATGGTATAAAATTCAAGTCATTTGGACCAGTATAGAGAAAGTTATGGCCAAATGAACATATACTGTTTGTTTGGCCATTTTTTTTGGGTTTAGGATATGGTCAACCAGATTAGAACAGTAATTTGGTCAAGTTTTGACCAGAATTTGGGCATGGTTTCTACATGGAAAATGGAGTGTTTTGGGTCTAGTTTCGCTTTCAATTGGCCTCATACCAATTGGAGCTACACAATTTTAGTTATAAATCAAAAACCAAAACGGACTCATTGAGTCCCACAACCTGCACAAGAGAGCACTCTAAAATTTTCAATTTCCTCCAACTCCCTTACTTCAATTGGCATACAAAGCACTTCTAAATATCATCAAGTAATCTCAATTTGCCAATTTCAAATAATTTCTCAAAAGCCCTAATTTATGATCAAACCCTAAGTCAAAATGTCAATCTCATGCAAATTCTCATTCAATTTGATTTCTAACATATCCAACCTCATCAATAACACTAACAAACCAAATTATTTCATCAAAACTCATCAAATTTCTCTTATTCCTAAGGCTGCCAAAAATTCATGATGTTGATACATGGGTATTTTATTTCATTTTCCTTACAATTTCTAACTTTAATTAAATTCTTAACATAGAATAAAGAAAGAGAGAAGAGATACTAGCACAAACCTTTATCAAGAGGTGTTCAAGCTTATAAAAACTCCAATATTTCTCTCTTTCTTGGCTGCCAATATCTTCCTCAAGATGTTAAAGCAAGTTTTTGTGAAAGCAAGCTTGGGTTTTAGGGTAAGAAAAGGGAGGAAATCAAGCTTGGAGAGATGAAAATGGAGGGAGTTTTCTAGATAAGTGGTTCGGCTATGGGTTCTTAAGGAAGAAGAATATGAGTCTTATTGTTAATTAAGTCAATTTAGTCTCCTTTTATATGTATTTGTCTATTATTCATTGGCTAAAATTTTTAATGATGTCATTATGACATCATGCTCATGTAATAATTCACTTACATTTTTATTTTCTTTCTTTTCTTTTCTTTTCCCTTTTCAATTACATAATTCATGATTTAATTTATTTTATGCATTTTAATCTCTCTTATATTAATTGACATTTAGGTCAAAATTCAACTCTGAGGTTGAAATGATCAAAATGCCCTTCATTAGGCTCATCGAGTTATTTTTTGTCTATACTGATTAATAAATTTTTCTAAATTTTCCTTGGCATTTCTAATGTCATTTATGCCTCATTAGACCTTTAATTAAGTCCCAAAATTATCTCCTAGGGTTCCTCGCAGGTCTGGGATTGGCGACTGTCTTTACAGTTGCTTCCCAGTACGGTCACCCATAGCCATGACTTCGGCTCGTTTAACCGAGTTGTACATCGCTTCTTTTACTTTTCTTTAATTTTACTTAGTCTTTATTCAGTCAATTTATGCCTCCTCACTCTAGTTTAAACGTAGTTTCAAACATTTTGGCTTTCCAAACATACATTAGTCATCGGAATAGTAGAATGCACAAACTACCTAAAATGAGGGCGTTACATTGTGTTCGTGTTTAATCATGTCGAGTTTGTATATATTGATCCTTAATTGTATTTGTATTGCTTTCATATCAATATGAACATAATCCATCAACAAGGATTGCCACCAATACTAAATTCAAATTTATGAATAAATTAATTTATTAATTATTTTAATTTTTTTAAAGAAATTAAGAGAGTGAAAACTCGAATCTGATTTTACTAGTGAATAATATTCCTTTGGCCACTTAACCAAAGCCAAACTAAATAATTAAATCATTTTACATTAAAAATATGAAAAGATTTGTAGTTATAATTAAATGTCCTTATAAATTACCCAATTATTTAATATTGTAACACCCCTAATTTTCAAATAATTATTTTATATGTAAATATAAATATTTTAGTCTAACCCCCTGATGTTGTGGGCTTTGCATAGGTACTTTCGTTTCGTGGCAATTCGACCATCGTCCGGATTTATAATTTCGGGCCGAGCAGATAAGTTGCTAGAATCACTTTAGAACCGGGTCAAAGTTATAGGCTACCCTACTATTTTCAGACGCTCTGGATGCGTTCTAATCATCAGAATTGGCATTGGTAAACCCAAACTCCCAGTTTCTTCAATTTTATAGTGCTGGGTTTAGAATAAAATTTCATAAAATATTTGTAGGTAGTTAGAAAATTATAATTCCTTTTGTATTAGCTTAATAATATTGTTAAGGACCGTGGGGCAAAATTTTAAAATTTTTACAGCTCATTTTGATAGTTTTTGTAAAAAGTGTTAGTTGTTAGGACTAAATTATAATTTTCAAATTTGTAGTTGTTGACTACTTGGATGGGCCCAGGAGGGGCCATGTGATGTGATTGAGTTGTGTGACTTATGGATATAAAAGTGTATTTTTAAGCCCTTTTGCAAGTTAAGTCCTAGGTATAGGGAGAATTCTGCCAGATTTTCAGCACAACTTAGGGTGTATTTGGTTCTTTTTAAGTTATATTGAGTCAATTATATTAAATAAATGTAATGTAATTGTCAGGTGAGCCAGGATAGCCTTCCTCCTCCGCCCAGCCACCACATTGACCTTAGTTTACGTCTGTGAGTAAAATATTGATTTTAATTATAATTTCGATATTATTATATGTTCAGGCATGCTCATGTATCACTTATAAATATATATCTATATAGTTAAACACTAGGCACATTTTATATTGCATTCTTAATTGATGAAATGCTATGGATGTTTTTTTATGGTAATTTAGAGCAGTGTGCGTGTGTTGGTGTGCATGTGGTGTGTGGTATTGGATATGGACAAGACGGGTAGACGTGGCTGAAGCTTAACTCACTGGGACTTGATCCTTTTATGGATAAGTCAGGGTAGGCACGGCTCGAGATGATCTCGCTGGCCCCCGCATTTAGTCTATTAAACAAAAGTCCGTCTTGAGATGTACTCACTGGCAGAGGTTGGATTAAGAGAGCTGTATAGGAGATCAGCTCCCATATATGTACTATTTGAATATTATATGGGTGTGTGAGTGCTCCAAATTACCTTTTTATTGTTTATGATGTGATTTGTGCATAAAAACTATGAAGGTATTGCATTCCACTCTTTAGAATACATTAGCTTTAGATAGCTTTAGAAATTATACTTAAAATCGGTATTTCACTTTCTGAGTCGAACGCTCACTCCTATTCACTTATTTTTTCCAGGATACAGGAGGTCCTTTATTGAGTTCTAACCTGCCTCTCTCCTTCACAGGTCGTTTAGTAATGTCTGTTATGTTTTGTATAATTTTACTAAATTATAGAACTTCGCATGTGTTAGAAGTATTTTATTTGATTTGAGTCTGTAATATAATGCCACGTTAGATATGTAAATCTATTAAATGCATGTATGATTGGATTGGATGACGAAGCTGGCTCCCATTTGATTTTATGAGATGATGAGTATGTGGAGGGTGAGCTGAGCTTCCCAAATTGTTATATATTGTGCTTACAGGTCAGGTGAGTCAAAAACTCCCCATTGGATGGTCCATATTATGGCCAGACTCTATCCTATTGATTTCTTAAAATTGGGCTCAATATGAGCCTTAGGATTAGGTTAAGGAATAGTTGGGCTTACTACGGGCCTCGGGGGCTTTAAGTTAGCCCAGGTCAGAGTGCCGGTCTAGCCCATAGGTTGGATCGTGACAAATGTGATATTAGAGCTTAGGCTTTAGGTTCATGAGAAAGTTTGTACCTAGAGTTGTTACATGTGGAGTATAGGATTCTGTTTCATCTTTTTCTATAATTCTTTGTTTTTAGATTCTGCATTATTCCTTGAGCAGTGTAAAAGTGCTTCCGATTGGTGTCTTATTTTTCGTACAGTACATGGCGATGTAAACTAGAGTTAGCAGATGTGTTGAGGTATACCATGGGTAGATGTATTCCATGAAGTTCTGTGTTTTTATCAGTATAGGGCTAATTGGAGTGCCTATTTAGTGCAAGGCAAGAGGACATAAAGATGAGTTATGGCAATATAGTTACCCTAGATGAGGGCAAAGGTATCATTACTGGCAGTTGTCAGTGGATATCACAGTCAAAATAAGTTTACGAGATCGATGGATTTGAGGGAGATAAAAGATTGAAAAACCTAGTTTGTTAAGACATACCATAGTAACTATGCAATATTCTTGATATTTGTATTGTAAGCTGCAGATTACAGTACCAACATGAGATTATTGTCTAGAGCAACGTGCTTCCCCGTGGTGCATCATGATGAGGGTGTAGACAGTCTTTGCTTTGGTACAGTTATGCTAGAACATGGCTCAATTATTGCAAAGGAGTTTGGAAATCCTAGTTAGGGATTTAAAACCCTAGAGCTAGAATATCGAAAGGTCATAGTTGTAAGGTAGCTAGAGTTAGTGACTCGATTACCCTAGTATGAGCTACAGTGACATTAGAAATTGCTATAAGACCAGAGGTTTCAATATAGTCATAAATTAAAAGTAACACCTATAGGGTGAGGCCATTTGGTCTCTAATATGGGGTCTTAGATAGTTTTGGCATTGTAATAGACCTTTTGCCTAAAGTTTAATAAAGATAACACCTCCTTCATGTGACATTGGAGCGTAAGTATGACTCTACTTCCTAAAGGAGATTGGAGATTATGAATAATATTCGTAGCCTGCGAGATAACATTATAGAAAGGTTAACAATATAAAAAGAGAGTAGACAACTTTATATAGTTGTGGTAATAGGGTTGAGGTAATACCTCTCTTGCAGTCAGTTATACTATAGAGTATGGTAATGTTTTCTGAGGAGAGACAAAAGAGTACCACTAATATAACGATCTATGGAATGATGTCCTAAATGGGACTGTAGTGTGATAGGAAATAGTGGCTAAGGTATCCCCTTAGGGAGAGTACAATTTTCATTGTAAGGATTATAAGCGCTCGAATAATGATAGATGCAGAGCTTTGGAGTAGTAACGGGTAAAAAAAAATGATCTTGTAGATTCCTTCCTTGAGGTATTAGAGGGTAGTTTGGAGTTAAACAAAGGAAAGGACAATGACTGCAAGTCAGCAAAAATAAGTCATAAAATATCAGTAGATAAAAGGAAATATAAAAATGAAAATTGGATAATTAGTTTTAGATGTAACAGGAGAGAAATTCGAATGATAATGGAAGTAACAGCTAGAGTGGTTAGAGCACCAATTTTGAGTAACATCAAGGTGTTGATAACTTAATAGAGACAGTGAAGGGATATAAGTTCCTAACATGATGGTTAGATCAAGAAAGAGAGTAGCACTAAAGAATAAAATAGTCAAGTTCTTCTTTGGGTAAGATAAAAGAGATGAATTAAAGAGCAAACCGAATAGCAAAAAAAAACACAAGGTCAGGAAGATCAAAGTGTGATATAAGTTATATAAAGTGCCATCCTGAGCAAGGTAAATAGGATGAACTAAAAGGCAATATTAGAAAACCTAGAACGAGGGTACATGAGTGAGGATAGTTGTCAATATAAAGAATCCAAAAGTGTAGGACTTAAAGCAGGTCATGGTTCGGGCAGTGTCAGGAGCCAAAACATGGGGTTCAGAGTTGCAGGATATGGATCAAACTCTGTCTATTCCTATTTCCAAGATGGAGTAGGTAGCAATGGGATAAGTCCGTTTAGACTTGTAATAGTATGAGGAAAGTTAGTTGAGGAATGCAACCAAAGCAAGTAAAAGTTATAGGATGTGCAATGGTGTCTTGAACTGTCCTATCAGGCAAAGGAGTGAGTTAATAAGTAGTAAGTTAAATAAAAGTAAACCTAATGGTTCAAATAGGCAGGAAGAACAAAAAGAATGGTGAAAAATGGCACATAGGCTCAGGACCTGAGTAGAGGTAGTGAGATAGCAATTATGGGGTCTGCGATCAAGGATTAGGTAAGCATTTTTAGTATGACCAATAGGGTCACTTTATAAGGAAACATTAATGAAAATGAGTGACAGAACGACAGGAGGAGATAGAGCAGAAAGAGATATGTATGAGTGACAGTCACAAGTCACTAAGAAGTACAAGGATAAGAGTTATGCAAGTAAGCATGATTGGAATCCATTTTGGAAGAGTTTATTAGTGAGAGGTATCTTCTTGAATATAGTAAAATATAGGGATGCAAAAGAGTTATGGTAGGCATAAAAAGGTAAAAATGGAGTACAAGTGGAGATAGAAAATCTTAAGATGATATATTAGGCAAATCAGTGGTACAATAGAAGGATTACTGCAGTTGATATCTTATATAGAGATGATGAAATTTCAGAGAGAAGACCAAGAGACATAAATGGTGTGTTGATGTCAGTAGGAGGAGATTTCTCCTTCTCTTCAAGTTTATATCATACCTTTGGCTCTAGAAGTCTACATAAGTAAGGGAAATAATGTTGTAATGACCTAGTATTTAAGAACCTGATAGGCACCAGCCTGAACACATTCTTCTTAAAAAGAAAATGACGGTAAGTGTGTACCTAATGTTATGTATGAAAGGATGATCAGAGTAGTAACTGGAATTAAGTCAAGTTTGTCACCAGGGCTCGCAACCCTTCTGAACTATAAGCTAGAGGAACAGTTAGTTGTGAATAAGTTTTAGTGGATGAAATTGTTGCTGATGGGTAACTTTAAGGTTGAAGTCTGGAGATCCGTGGGCAGTATGTGTGGTTGTGTTAAGGAGAATGAACATGTGAAGTATCTTGATCGAAATTATAGCCTAGCACACATTTCCCATAGCCATGTTAGTTCAGCTGCAACTTATAGTTTCAAGGGCTCCTATCTAACTATGATGAGCAATTTCCTACAAAGGGTAGTTGGGAATGATAATGTTTTAATGGTTAAGTTAGAAAAGGAGACACAAAAAGAATTTTCTAGGGTCAATTACAAGTGCTACATAATGTGAAAGATGTGCTGATAGGAGTCAATCGTAAGGTTAGAATCCCAAAAGTAATGGAAGTAATCAAGATAGGACTAAGAGATAAAAAGAAAGTCAAAGTAGATGTTGGGATGGATATCCTTGAAGGAAAGGCATAAGGGTGAGAGAGGACAAAGGTTAAAGAATAAGTACAATAAGTTGGAAAGATATCAACACTAGCAGAAGAAAAAAAAAAAAAAAAAGAAGGTAAGATCCAAAGGATAGGTGAAAAGCTTAATAGAGTTGGTTACAATGATGAGGATAAGAAGGAATAAGTACGCTAGGGACACACTAAGGGATGTTTAAAACAAATTATGGTTAAATGATAAGATAAAGGAATAATGGAGCCTCGATTTAAGTACCAATGTGTCAGGAAGCACGACAGATAGTAAGAAATTTCAAGCAGAAGACAAGTAACTCTCTTTTCAGAAAAGGATTAAGATATGATAAGTTGTTTTGACTGGATAGCTTGGGAATACATAGGCTTTTGTTATGTTAGAGAAGAGGCCTAGCCCACTTTCTACTATTAATAGATAGAATATGAACGCTCAACACTTGGATAGAGCTCTACATAACTAGTTACATAAGATGGACAGAGGTTGATTTGAGGACCTTAGTAATGACATAAGTAAATTGGGAATTAGAAGTATCATCGGAATGAGAAGATGCATAGGTGTTGACCAATGGGGCCATAGGATAAGTAAAGATGTCGAACAAGATAACTATGATAGGTGCTACGAGAAAGCATCACATAAAATACTATAGGATAAGAAACATAAGTCATGTCTATGGAAGCTGAGATTGTTGAAACAGAGGTATAGGGATAGAAGTCACTAAGAGATACGTTAGGGCACAATGAAGGAAAGGCAAGCACCAAAGCTGATGGAAGTTATGAGATATCAAGTCAAACACAGTGGAGGTATAGTGAGTACTGAAAATGTCAAAAAAAGATTAAGGAGTGGTTTGAGGTATGAGTTTCACTGTGAAATGATGATGATAGCTAGGATACTACAACAAGCAAAAGAGCTATATGGATCCTAAGCGAAAAGATATAGAGTTTATAGTGGCTGATTATGTATTCCTAAAGGTCTCCCCAATGAAAAGTGCCATGAGGTTTGGGAAGGAAGGCAAGCTGCCATCTAGATACATAGGACCTTTTGAGGTTATTGATAGAGTTGAAACAGTTGCTGACCAAGTGGAGTTACCACCAAGCCTTTCTCACATCCACCCAGTGTTCCACATTTTCATGCTTAGGAAGTACATATTTGATCCTTCCCATGTGTTACAACCCGATACAGTGGAGTTGAAGGAAAACCTAACCTTCGAAGAGCAGCCAATAGTCATAGTGGACTTTCAAATGAGTCAGCTATGGTCAAAACAGATCCCTATGGTTAAGGTTTTGTGGATGAGCCAATCAGTAGAAGAGTGTACCTAGGAGTTAAAGTAAGACATGTGCAATAAGTACCCGTACTTGTCCACTGTGTAATCTTGTAATTCTTTATTCTGTCTTGTGTAAAATTCGAGAACAAATTTTCTGTAAGAGGGGGGGGAGGGGGAAAATGTAACACCCCTAATCTTCAAATAATTATTTTATATGTAAATATAAATATTTTAGTCTAATCCTTGGTGTTGTGGGCTTTGCATAGGTACTTTTGTTTCGTGGCAATTCGACCGTCACTCGGATTTATAATTTCGGGCTGAGCAGATAAGCTGCTGGAATCATTTCGGAATCGGGCCAAAGTTATAGGCTACCCCACCATTTTCAGACACCCTAGACGCGTTCCAAGCATTAGAATTGGCATAGGTAAACCCGAACTTCGAGTTTCTTTAATTTTATAATGCTAGGTTTAGAATAAAATTTTATAAAATATTCGTGGGTAGTTAAAAAATTATAATTTCTTTTATATTAGCTTAGTAATATTGCTAAGGACCATGAAGTAAAATTTTAAAATTTTTAGAGCTCATTTTGGTAGTTTTTGCAAAAAGTGTTAGTTGCAAGGACTAAATTATAATTTTTCAAAATTATAGTTATTGACTATTTGGATAGGCCCAGGAGGGGCCATGTGATGTGATTGAGTTGTGTGACTTGTGGATATAGAAGTGTATTTTTGAGCCCTTTTACAGGTTGGGTAAGTCCTAGGTATACAGAGAATTTTGCTAAATTTTTTCCATAACTTAGGGTGTCTTTGGTCCTTTTTAAGTTATATTGAGTCAATTATATTAAATATGTAACACCCCTATTTGTATAGCCTGTTATATTTCACTGTTCCGGTGACCGGTGTCGGTCCGGACAATTAAAAGGATTAGAACCACACTTAAAACAACTAGAGAAGCCATAAATACAAATAATTAGTAATTGCCAATTAGTTTAGTATAAATAAGAAAAACATAATATAAGAAGATAAATAAGAGTCACAGCGATGGGTGACCTTCTCAGGAAGGACTGCGAAGTCATTTTAAACTCAAATTTTGAACTGTAAAATGTGACGCTGCGGTCCTTAGGACCCTTATGAACACAGTGGAAAAGAGAAAATCATGAAAAAGAACTGTTAAGTTAGTCAAATAATTAGGTCAGTGAGCGGGAAGAAATATTGAATTATTTGCAAATCGGGATGAATCGGCGAGGGGCAATTTGGTCAATTGACCCCGAGAGCTAACTCCTGACCTAACTGTCAAATAAAATCGGAGAAAAGAAAATTTCAGAATCGAGAATTAAATTAAAGAACTAATAGAAAAAAAAAAAGAAAATGAAAAAGTGTAGGGAGATGACATCATGCATGACATCATGCATGATGCCATAAAAGTAATAATTAATATATTTAATTAATTAGATTTTTTTTGGGTCTTCCATAAGACAAATTAAATAAAATAAAAGAAAAGAAAAAAAAATTAAGTCATCTTCCTTATCCTCATTGCCGCCTCACCTCTCTCTCCCCATTCTTTCACTTTGTTCCACCATTATTAATGGAAAGGAAGCTTGAATTTCCCTACTCTATCCCATAAATTCACAAAGTCCCAGCACAAAAAATTCTCCTTACATGTTGAGGAAACATTAGAGAGTAAAAAGAAGAAGAAATAATAGAAGAAAGGAAAGCCTAGAAACCCTCCAAGCAAAGGTTAGTCTTCTAACTACCAATTATCTAATCAAATGCATATTTAGTTATTGAAATGAGCTTAGAAACTAAAGTAATGAAATAAAAACACTTGTAAAGGACTAAACTGAAATTTGGCCAGCATGATGGGGAGTTTGTTTTGCATGGTTTGATGGATTTGAATGAGTTTAGAAACTTTATTTAGTTGAATAGTTAGGATTAAAAGCACTAAATGTGGTTAAATGCATGAGGTTGGTGAACTAGGGTTTTGAACATTAGGGTTTATGGACCAAAAATGTGAGAAATAAGTAAATGATGTCTTTGACCTATTGTAAAGTGAAAAGTGGTCATTTGTGACCAAATTAGTTGTGTTGGAATGGTTGGAATTAAAGTCAAATTCGGAGGGAGTGTGGTCATGATGCTGGCAGCATGACCAAGTCAACTTTGAAGGACCAAAAATGAAATTTTACAAGTCCAATTGGTATGGGACCAATTGGGGATGAAAATAGACACTAAATGACACAATTTTCATTTAGGAAGCATGCCCAAAAAGTGACCAAAACCTAGTGAACAAATTAACCAAATTTGAAAAATTGCAGGCTGCCCTGTACAAACTGACCAAATGAACAGTATTTATTCATTTGGTCATAACTCGAGCTAGGCAGGTCAAAATGACCTGAAATTTTACCAAAGGTTAGATGAGATATAGACCTAAAACTTTTCTGAAGAACACAAGCCCAAATTCTGCCAGCAACCAAGCCATTTGGCCACCCCAAGTTGGTGACCCAAAACTGCCAGCACCAAAATTGCCCAGAAAATCTGGGTTGTGTCCAATCCGGCAGCCATAGTTCAAATAGCCATAACTTGAGTTACAAAACTCCAATTGGAGTGATTCAAAAAGGAGAATAAACTTAAGACAATAGGGAACATTTTCTATGAAGAAAGGTTTGCCAAATTCTAACAGTAGAATGACCAATGGAACAGTGCAACTAGGGACACCAAAATTGAAAATTTGACAATTTTGCCTAAAGGACTTAAGCTTTGAGAAAATGACCAAAACCAACAAATTTAATGACCAAAATGTGGTATGTGGGTGAAGTTGGAGTTCCCATACCTATTAAGCCTTAAAAAGTCAACAATTTGACTTGAATAGTATAGTGAATAGTAATCCAAAACACAAAAACTTCGAGAACGTCGAATTTAGCACATTAAAGCTAGGTAAAAGTGAAGTTAAATTTATTTTTGGATTTATGCTAAGTTATGGTACTGAAACACTGTGAAACTGTGTGTTTCAGCTGAAAAAGGCTTGGAAGCTCTGAGAGACTGAGTCAAGGCCTAGAGGCGACTCACGTCAGGTCTGTGCACAATAATTCTTGCTTAAATATTTTATTCTAAAAAATTTGACTTCTGTGATTAATTATGTACTGTGTTGCTATTTTATAATCGCAAATTTGACTTTGAAAATTGATCAGATTTCTCATAAATTATTTAAATAAATTTTTTTGAATTGATCTTGTGTTCACACTTAGCATGACAGTATCACATTATTCCTCTCCCATTTATGGGGTTGAGATCGTTTATTTTACTCCCTATCTGGCTTGCCAGTTGAGTTTGAGATCGGATGAGTACTCATTAGCTAGCTAGCCACCTCCCTCATTGATTTCGATTAATGGGGTTGTAGATTGCTTTGTCGTGGTGTACAACACGGCATTGATCGAAAATTTTGTATCATGGCTTAAGTTGTGTATGATTTTGGCAACACTGTGTTTATTAAATTATTTGACTAAATTGTGTTATTATGAGCTTTGATAATTTATGAAATGTGAATGAGAAATATTTAAATTATATTTTATCAATGAATGATTTATGTATTGTATTTTAAATTTTTATTGTGCACCACTGAGTATATTTATACTCAGCGATAGCTTATTTTGTTGTCGCAGATAAGAGCAAGAAAAAAGCAGCAGAGTGAGCTGCTATTGAATTGAGGACCACACTGATCTTTTGTACGGGTATTATTTTATACCCTTGTAGTTAATTTTGATGTAAATATTATAACGCTTTATGTATCAATGTAAAGTTGAATAGTTATAAAATAAATTGTAATAATATTATTTTTGGATTTCCTTCTGTAAATTAATATTTGTACTTGTGAATTTCATACTTTATGCCGTATGAATGAAGTTATTAAATATTTTGAGATGATAAATTTTGATTTGGATTGTGGAATTATTTTGAAGTGAATTGAATTGAGTTGATTTGAGATTAATTGAAGGTTAAGAGTTGAGAAAATTATTGGAAGTGTTTTTTTCAGGTATTTGAAGAATTGTTTTCTCCAAATACAAACAGAACTCTGTCAAAATTTTTATAAAATTTATTCATAATTTCATTAAATTTATTCACTTTCATTTTTGGTTGCCCAAGTAACCTATACTGGATGGTTGGACTGGATAAATGGGTAAATTGGCACTGGGTATCAAGTACCTCAGGCCGTCACACCATTGGTCACATATGTATCTCCCGGTGTGCAACAGAACAGCTAATGAGCTATAATAAATATGAGGCACAAGGCCAAGTATCATCACAATGTCAGAATGACTAAAAGCCATGAAATCACAAAATGACATAATGCCATGTGCAGTACTACTAACTGAACCCTATTGGCATGTCAACCTATCCAAACTAATCTTGCTAGGTGTACTAGGGCATGTTATACTTTTAAATTTTACAATTCTTGAAATTTAAGTTTAGGTGTTATTATTCATTTCATTAGTCAACTAAAATATTGAATTTTGCATAGACAATAGGTACATTGGTTCTAATACTCCCAAAATACCACATTTTTCATTATAAAATTGTTGGTATTGGTTGCCAATACCATTTCTAAGCTTAGTGCTAGTTGTTCAAAATTTTCAGATTTCAAGCCTTGTGTTTACTGTTCCATTGGTCATTTTTATAGTAGGAATTTGGCAAAATTGTCTTCATGAAAGTTGTTCCTTATTTTGTCTAGTTACATTTCCTTTTTTGAATCACTCCATTTGGAGTTTTGTAGCTCAAGTTATGACCTAAACACCATAACTAGCCAGATTGAACAGAATCCAAAATTCTGGGCAAAATTGGTTCTGCTAGATTTGGTAACCTAAGTTTGGTTGGAAATTTGACTAGGTTATGGTCAGAATTTGGATTTGTGTTCTTCATGAAAGTTTTAGGTCCATGTCTCAGCTTTCTGCTGGTAAAATTTCAGATCACTTGGACCTTTCTACACTAAGTTATGACCAAATGAATAAAAACTTTTCATTTTGTCATTTTGCCCAGGCAGAATGCAGGTCACCTGGATTAGGGCAATTTTTAGGTCAATTTGGTTTGGTTTTCTGGGCAAGGTTTCTATATCAAAGTTGTGCCATTATGTGTCTAGTTTAATGTCCAAATGGCTTTGCATCAATTAAACCTCTACAATTCCATTTATAACTGCCCAAACCTGTTGGACTCATGCTCAGTCCTGCAGGTCAGCCAAGGCAGCTCACCCATACACAAATGCCAAGGCTCAACTCACTTCATTTCCTCATCATACATATTCAAATGATCAATAATTGACCATTACAAGGTTAATGAACCATCACATGAGCAAACCCTAGAATTGTTCAAGTGTCAAATTTTTTTTTCATTTCACACATGCATAATTCTTGCATTTCATGTACTCAATTATGTTCAATCCCTCATCCACTACCAAAGGATGCTCATAACCATTTTTCTAATAAGCAAAATCATCAAACCCTAGCTAACCCTAGCTGCCAAAATTGTAGGGTGTACACACACACTTGTTTATTTTATTTTCTTACATTTCCTACACAATTCATGCACTTAGACATGAATTAAAGCAAAAGGAACAAAGATTGGACACTAACCTTGAATGGAGCAGAATTTCAAGCTACCCAAACTTCTTTTTTTCTTCCTCTTTTGGCTGCCTAGAGGATGTTCAAGTTGCTAGGTTAATTTTTTGTGAAGCTAAGTGGTGGTTTCAATGTGAGATTTGGTGTGAAATGAAGCTTTGGTGGAGCTTCAATGGTGGTTTTGGGTGGGAAGAGAGGAAACGGTTGATCGAAGGAAAGTGATGGCTGCTGATTGCTTTTGTGTATTTTTATCTCAATTATTCCCTTTTAATAAGGTAGCTTAATTGTGATTGGTGGGGAAAGGGTTGATGACATGTGATGTTAAAATTGTCATTTAATCTCATTTTTTTCTTCTTTTCTTCTCTACTCATTTTCAATTTAATTTTTAGCAATATTTATTCATATTTTATGTCATAATAATTATTTACTTAACTAAACAAGTAGGCCAAAAATTATCTTTGAAGATGAAATGACCAAAATGCCCTCCGTTGGACTTAACAGACCAAAATTATCTATACCAATTGAAAATTTTTTCTAAGCATTTTCTTGGCATTCTAATGCCATAGGAACCTCAATGACCCTTCTCTGAAGTCCCAAAAATTATTTTATGAATTTTTCCTCAGGTCTAGGGCTCCTAGTTGCGAGAACCGCAACTTCCCACTAGGTTACCCATCGCTAGGGCACCGGCTCATTTAACTTGGTTGTATTTTATTTCTAAAATTTTTTCTAAATTTTTCTTATTAATATTTGAGTTAATTATGGTTCCTCACTTTAGTTTAAATATTTTTCCGGATGTTCTAGCTGTCCGAATTGACACTGGTCACCGAAATAGTAGAATGTACGGAGTTGCAACAGGAAGGGTGTTACACTTATAAATAAGGGAAGGTGCACAAATTTTTTTGAGGTAATTTTTTATTGTTGATGTTATATAAAAATTAAAATATAAATTATTATAGTAGAATTATTTTTTCACAGTCTCACAATCTCTCTCTATCTCTCTTTCTCTCACTCTCCCTGCTTGTAGATAAAGGAAGGTGCACAATTTTTTTTCAGGTTATTTTTATTGTTGATGTGATATAAAAATTTAAAAACAAATTTTTATAGCATAATTTTTATATTTTATGGTACATGTTATAAAATTTCATTTTTTTGCAAGTTGTAGATATGTTGTGTTATATTAGTGGCGTGTGGTGGGTAATTTTTAAAAAATGGTTAGAAACTAATAAGTATAAAAGGAATTTTTTTCTACAAGATTATGGATTTTTCTAGTTTAGAAGGCTAATAATTAAAAAGGAAATTTTTTTATTAGTTTTAAAATAAAAGAAGAATTAAAAAAAATTATTTGATTAGTTTGAAATATTTTAATTTATTTATTTTATGAAAAAAATCAATTTTTTTACGAACATGACATTTTATGAGTACAAATTTTTTTTTTAATATGTTTGTGAAATTAAAGTTTATAATAATGTAATTGCAATAATTTTAATATGATAACTATAGAATATAATTATAATTATTTTTTGTGTTCAAAACTTTGTTTGTGAGGCATTGAATATGATAATTTACTTTTATTTTATATATTTTAATTGTTCTAGGAATTCTACATCACCAGTGTTGAGGTTGCTTGTCAATTATACAAAATATTGTATCAATTTTACAAATGTATGTTAATAACACATTTATTAACATCTAATTGAACTATGTAGAGACAAATTAAATGTTATTAAGCATAAAATATAGACAGAATTTTTTTGTCCACACTGCCAACATGTTAGAGAATATTAATAAGTACTAAATAGTTAGTTAAATTTATCAATTAATTTATATTTAAATTCAATATACATTGTTTTGATATTTTCACAACAAATAATTTTAAAATGGTAAACTATTGTATATATTAATATTTGTAGTGCAATTACAAAATTTGATAACAATAATTTTTTTTTTTTTAAATATTGAATCAATTTGAATTGCTACCTGATTATTAAAATGACAACATTTATATGTTATTTAAGAAGATCCTCCATGTGAACATGTTGAACAACAATTATAAAATCCATACATCTAGAGGCAGTGTATATTATATTTTTAATGGGAAGACACTTAGTCTATGTGTATATTATGAGAATAGGGTTAGATTTAGATAATTTAATTTGTGAATATATATATATATATATATATATATATATATATATATATATATATATATATATATATATATATATATGTTTATTCACTATTTATTCTCATTGAAAAAATAATCTGGACTGTTCCTAGAAGCATGCATTTTATAATTGTTGATTTAACATATTTACATTAAGGATCATCTTTAATAATATACACTTGTGGTGATTTTAAAAGTTAGTTATTAGTTGAGATGGATTCAATTTTGTGAAAATTTTTTTTATTGTTATGAAATTATTTTAATTGTAGTGTAAAAGTTACTGAATAAATAAATAAATAAATAAATAAATCTAATATATATATATATATATATTAGTTAACTATTATGAAATCATATGTTATAAAAAAATATTAAAACTATGTACATTGAAATTAAATATAAGTTGGTCTATAATTTTAATCAAGTATTCAGCACTTAGTCATGTTCCCTAACATGTTGGCAATTTAGACATAAAAATTTTTGTTTATATTTTATAATTTAAACCTTTTAATTTGCCATTATACAGTGCAGTTAGAGATTAATAACATTATTATTAACTTTGATAGGAATGGAAAAGAATAAATGGACAGTAGAAATTACCTAAGGTCAAGTCCATTAGATCTATCAATACTTAAACACCAGAGAATTCATCGTGCGAAGTCCATATGCGAAGCTACAATGCAGGAAGAGGTTTTACTCTGTAGAAGACATAATGCCCCTCCAGCATTGATCGTTTCATATTTGAGGGACAGTGGTTTTATTTGAGTCTTATGACTGAGGTTTTTTTGCATTGGATTGGTATGTGATATCAGCTCTACATAAAGGTGGAGGCCAGAGACACACACATTCATGTTGCCAGTTGGAGAGTGCACTTTCACTCTAGAAGATATTGACATGATTACTGGATTACTTATAGATGGTGATGCGATAACTAGCAATTCCAAGTTGGATTGGCCATCTATTTGTGAACAATATCTAGGCGTAAGGCTACCTCCATAAGCATTTAAAGGATGTGGACTGTATATGACATAGCTTGCACAATAATTTGAAGTGATTCCTTATGTAGCAGATGATGCCACATTGCTTATGCATGTACGGGCCTACATACTAAATTTAATTGGAGGATCCCTTTTCAATGATAAGTCCAATGGGAGTGTTAACTTGATGTTCCTGCCACTACTTGAGGATATGAGATAGGTAGGGCAATATAGTTTGGGTTTTGCATGCTGGGTCTCTATGTACAGAGAGCTTTGCAAGGGAGTAGATCCTGAAACTAAAGAAATCTATGATGCCTTTTTCATCTTACAGATTTGGGCATGGGAGAGAATCAAGACAGTTGTTCCATCCTTACCCAATCCAATAATGCGTGATGATACTCCATTGGGTAGTAGGTACGTATATAAATATTTCTTTATATATATATATATATATATATATATATATATATATATATAATACAAAATTCAAACATATATTCATAAAAAAATAATGGTTAACTTAGCAAGTGGAATAATAAGTGACGGGGTATGTAGGTAACCACCTATGTACTTATACAAATGAGACACAATATTAACAGAATGGTGGATCAAGATGTAAGAAACATCATAAGATGTTTGTATTAAATTAATAATTTAAATAATTTTATTTTTATGATTTCAGTCTAACAAATAGTTTTTTTCTTCATTTACATTTGTAGTTTATATGGGAACCATACACTCAAGATGTACTAAACGCTTTGCCTAAGTATTGCTAACAAAGGAAGGGTGTGTGGTGGGCAATGGTGCCACTTTTCTACTTCCACATTGTTGAGTGGCACCAACTTGATAGGCTCTTACGGCAATTTGGGCTGCAACAACCGATACCTAGTTAAACAGATGCACTGCATCAAAATTTTCTCCAATAAGTTGATGGTGATTGGGCAACATTTCATGCCTAATATATTAATAGGTGGAATAGACAACATCAATTCATAGTCCTAGGTAAAGCTACTATGGGTCACTCCACCACCATTCACAGTACATGGAGTGATATCAGTGAGTCTTTAGACGATGGATATCAGTTACAAGGGCTGTGATATGTTCTCTGGTAAATTGTCATTCTTACATATTTCTTAATCTTAGATTTTTATTTCCTTAATTTACTAACACATAAGTTTCTAAATTATTTATAATTATAAATGTGTTTTGTTGAAGGCTGGCCTAGAGGAATTACTTATTACATTGGCATAATTAACCCACAAAAAGTTGCATATAGTAGAAGATTGGTCTAAGCATGCTATGGGCTTTGGATGAGGAGAAGTGTCTTATTACCAAAGGACCACATCCAAATCTGGTCCCACCAATGCATATTTTTGGAGAGCTTTTAGAAGACTTGCCTATTGCACAGCCCCTGTAACAACAGAGAAGGCAGAGGGGTGCTGTAGCAAGACGAAAGGAGCCATCACAGTCAGTAACAATGATATACACTGAAGTGATGCCACATCCTGTATTTTACCATCCGATCGAGAGTTATAATGCGAGAGCTCTACCTCCTCCCCAATTTCATGATGTTGATCCATTGACATCCATTTCGACATTCACGAAAGCCAATACACGAATTAGACCCTTGGTCCATCCATGCTAGGCCCTTTTAGACAGTGGATGCTGTCTTCCTCACATCATGCGAGCCAGTAAGAAAAGACGTCCTTTGACTTCCTTAAGACTCAACATGAGAGGACTACTTTTGATGCAATGTTTGACCCTTTCTCATGGTCGTATACTGATGTACCTTTAACATCTACATATGGCTTGGGTGGTGCAGAAGCTTTTGATATGTATTTTGCACCTCATGATTTTGGATTTGTGACTTTTGCTTCAGGGATGGGACTATTTGGCCATTGTGATTCGAGTTCCATAAATGATCAGGTGGGTCCCTCTGCAAGCATTCAACAAGCGAGTCTTGAACTTCAACTTATGTCAACACAAGATGTTGATGAATCTGAACATCAGGCAGAACATCGCAAACATGGAAGGTTGGCCAATGCTTTACGTAATGCAGAACATAAGAGACATCTGGGCTGTAGAACTTGATTTTTTTATTATTATATTAGTGTTTTCTTTTTAATTATATGTATTTTCTATGTTTCATTATTTTTTATTTTATTGTATCAATATCGCATTGAATCTATTATCTGAATTTTATTATTAAAATTAAACGATGATGACTTTTCAGTTGTCTTATATATTCATATTATTGATAATTGTTATCCTTGATTTCTTCCTTTGCACGGTTTGTATTCACATATTCAAAATATAATTTATATTTTGAAAATATTCAAATAATTTATATAATTAATTTCTCAATTTAAGTAACACTACATGTATAAAAATGCTTGATCTTTTGTTGTTTTCTCTGTTATAATATATCTCTTTCGTACATATAGAGTTTCCATCCATGTTAATAAACTATCAGCATTTGGGATGACTTCCTCAAGAAAGAATGTTAACACTAGTTCATCATAAGTATCAACACCTTTTTGTCCCTAATTCGAATTAACAAATGGAAATATCAAAGGGGAACAGTTTCAACCAGGACATTGACTTTTTCAATTTCCTATATCTAGTAGCCAGTATTAATAATTTTTTTGTAAGAATTTGTTCACCTTAATAACATGCTCCATTATGTATCTTTCTTCCTTCTAATTTAATTCAGTCATGTTATGTAGCCTATTCTTCACATTTTGTACTGTAGTTTACCCTCTCAAAATGCATGAAGTAAATTTGATAATGACCAGCTAATTAAAAAAATATGTTAAATGTATTTGTACTTCAGTTACAGAATCGTGAAAACACAGAATAATGTAAAAAATGAAAAAAAAAATTGACAACACATAATAATGTAAAGCTATAGAAGATTGACAACACATAATAAGTCAAAAAAATAGAAGATTGACAACATGTTCGCAGCTTTTATTTATGCACTAACCAATAACAATACTTCAAACCTTCATCTGTATAAGAGAATATACGATGTGATTATTTTGGTATCTTAATAATGGAAGGCAGTTCATCAACTAGGAGATGTAGGAAATGGATTCTTCCTAAATTCTGCAATGAATATCATAAAGAGAAACATGGTAATCATAAGGAATATTACGCTGAATTGCAGCATGAATAGAGTTTTCGACTTGCTAAATCAAAGCAACTATTTGAAGCCGTACGAGACTTAGGAGGTAAGATTGTGAAACAATAGTCAATTGCAATGCACAAGACAAACGTCCAGACATATGAAGAAGCTATCAAGAGAATTTGTGAGGAAAATAATAGGCTCTGTCAAAATAGGTACTATATGTTAAAGTTAGCAAGAGATCAAGCAATGATAGTTGGTCTTGAACTATCGACAGGTGAGGTCAACAATATCCTTACATCACCTATGTATGCATCGGACTATGAAATGTCAGATGAAGACATTTAGTTTTAGATTCATGTGAGAATTATTAGCACGGTTTATATGAATTGTGCCTTATTTATAACTTCACTTATGATTTATATATATTCAATACCTCTTAAAATAATGAAGATTAAGGAAACAGTAAAAAACCATAGCCATAAATATGCATTCAAATTAAAATAATAAGTTTTGTACGCTTAAAATTTTCCCAATGCTCAATTTGAGTTGAACATTGCAATATCTTACAGACAATCTGGTACATTAGTCATATTAAAAAAAAAAATCATATTTTTGAATATATCCCCATCTTAAAGAAATTCCAAAGCTTATCTCTTAAAAAATTCCATATTCAAACGTATTTTAATTCTATCGTTCTCTTCACTAATGCGATACATTGCATCACAAATCTCTTCAATATTCTCTCTAGACATATTAATAGCTTTGGACTTGAGGATGTTAACCGATAACTTTTGCGCTTCCACACGAAGGGCTTTGATTGATTTACTCGATAATGCCATTCATTTAGAAGCCGATTAAATACAATATCACTATTATGTAAACAAACATCTAATGGATAAAAAAAAAAAAAAACTCATTATCTAGCACCCATGTCCGTCCACATGTTCTAAAAATATCTCCAGGTGTATAAGCTTTCAACATGACCCTTCAAAAATCAATATAAAAAAAATTGAAAATTTATTACTTTGCATCAAGAGCCAAATAATTCATATATATATATATATATATATATATATATATATATATATAAAATTACATACTAATTTTTTTAATCACAATACTAAAAATATTACAAAGTATTTTATTTTTCATAAATTTTTCACAACACTAATATGTTTATTACACCATATTTTATTTTAATAATAATTTTCAATTTGACAAAAATTATAAACTAACACCATATTTTTAATACTTAAATACGTTCTAAATTAAAAAAAATCCGTTCATATATATATATATATATATATATATATATATATATATATATATATATAATATTTATTTACAATAGAATGTATAAAATTTTTACATATTATTATAAAAAATATATTTTATATTTAATTAATTATTTATATAAAGAAATTATTATAATAATATTTAACATATAAAATTTAAATATGACATAAATATTATTTTTTAAATTTGAATTCCTAACAAATCATGTTATATATTATTTAAAGGCTAAACAAGGCACTGTTTTGGAGAGAGGCTTGGTGAAATATAAAAAAAAAAGTCAAAATCTCTATGTTAATTATCAATTTTAGTTAAAACTTTTAATTATTAATTTCATCATAAATCTTTTCTAAGTGTTTCAATTTTAATAATTAATTTAATTTAAAGCAAGAGAAAAATATATAAAAAAAAACCTTATAATTTTACGCTATAACACATGAGAGATCGTGGTTTAACTTTCATCAATTTGATACCTTGTGTTTTACTCCATCAGTAAATGTGGTCTAAACCATTAGTTATCATTGATGTGGCAAACATATAGTGCTGACATGGCTACACATGACAGATGTGGCACTCACATGTGGCGAACACGTGACATTTATATATGTCATGTCAACGCCATATGTTCACCACATTAGCATCATTTAATGATAACTAAAGATATTGAACCACATTTGCTAATAGAAAAAAATATATGATATTAAATTGATAAAAAATTAAACTACGATTCTTTATATGTCAAAACGTGAAATCATATAGTATTTTTTTTTTATTTTTCCTAAAAAATAATTGAACTCATTAATTGACAAAAATAATTTAAATTTGTCATCCATTATCTATTTTAGCCACTCCTTTTAATTTTACTAATATATTCAAGAATTTTAATTTTTTTATTAATTTTAACAAACTTTATATTAATAAAAAAATAATAAATGAATAATATATATAATATTATTAACTTAATTTTTAATTTTTTCTTATTTTCTACTTATACTTTTAATTAACCTCTTTTTCATCATTTTATTTCAAATTTAAAGAAAATAAATAAATAAATATTAAAACAAAATATGAACAATAATATAACATTTCTAAAAAAAATTAAAAAGATAGAGAAATTAATTAATATAATATTTTTATTAGTTTGAAAATAATGGCTGAAATTGATAAAAAAAAATAAAATAATTAACTAATATTAATATGTAGGTAAATATTTAAATTGTTTTTATCAATTGAATACTTTAATTAAACAAATTGTGTTTAAGATTAAATTGAAAAAATTAAAAATTTGGGTTAAAATTAAAAAAAAATTTATAAAATTTTAATTTTTTAGTGAATTAGCCTTATTTAAATTAATTTTAATAAAATTCAATCATATTAAATACTTAAAAAAAATATCTTACTCATCCTCATCCCTACGCTTAAAAACTAACCACAACTATAAAACAAAGTGGGTCATTTTACATTAAAAAAAATAACAATAATAACTACAACAAATGTCTGTTGCGTAAAAACAAATAACTTTTTGTTGCAAGAGCACAAATTAAAAGCAAAATCTTATTCCACATTTTGTTAAATTTTCTCGAACAATCTTTTAAAGCAATTATTTACACCGTTTTATTGTCCAGTCACTTTGATAAGATTAGGAATTAGAAAAGAAAATGACCCAACGGAAAACGGAAAAAACAAATGATCAACCAACACCCTAACAACTCAATTCACTCACAACTCGGACCACTGTTCTCTAGAATCGTCCTTCCCTGTTGACACCGAGTTTTTGATATTCATCCTGAGACAAGCAATTCCTCCCAATTCACCTCTTCTTCTTCCTCTTCTTCCTCTTTCGCTTTCATCATTTCCAACATTCTTCTTGCCTTTTCCCTGGTTTGTTCTCGTCCTGACTTCTCCAATTGTGAGAATACTTCCACCGCTCCGGCAGCCTTTGCCAACCCTTTGAATCTCAAACCACCGAGACTCAATGCATACAGCACAGAAACACAACTCTCGCGAGTTGACTGAGCTTCCAACCCACTCTCCCTCAACATACCCAACAAACGGTCCACCCCACCCGAATCCAACATTGCAGCCCGCCCGTCCAGACATGATGCCAAGTTACCTAGTATGAGCAAAACCCGACTCCTCATTTGACCTGATTTTATCAGACCCAAAAGAATTGGTACTGCCCCGAGTTTAACAAGCCTTGTCTTATTGCTTTGAACGAGTGAGAGATGATATAAAGCCAAAGCCGAGTCATGCCGAGTCCACTCACTCTCGGATCGGACCAATTGCAGGAGTGGAGGCAGAGCACCCAGAACACCAATTGCAGTCTTGTTATGATCTTCGAGGGCTAAACTGAACATTGCACCACAGGCATGCTCTTTCGCCTCTGGGAATCCCTCCTTCAACACATCGATCAGCATAGGAACAATCCCGGATCTCACCATCTTAACTTTGTTCGCTTTTTCCAGAGAGAGATTAACCAAACAGGCAACTGAGTTCACTTGAATATTAGTGTATTTTGAATTGATCAAAGATCGCAGGACTGAGAGTAATCGAGGAGTGCAGAGCTCCACTCTTGTCTCTTCTTTAGTTCTTGTGATCTTTCTCAGTGAAATGATTGCTTCTTCGATCTCATACACTTGTGGGCTTTTGAGTTTTGTGATCAGCTCTTCTTCTTCAGGGTTAGGGTTGAGGTCTAAGGTTTCCTTATCTGAGGAGGATGAAGCAGAAGAGTAGCAACTATGCGGAGTAGTTAACTGCAGTGGAGGGTTCCAAACGTTGGTGTCCACTGATTCCTCTGAGCTGGAGGAGAAATGGGCTGGAGGAAGTGTCAATTTAGTTGCTGCTTGATTAAACATCATTGAAGGGCTCTGTTTAATCCTCTGAATCAAACCTTTCTCTTCTTGTTGGGCGTCCATTTTTGCAAGGACGAGCTTCTCTGCAGAGAAGAAATCGAGAGCTTTCGGCGGTTCTACAGAGTTCTTGTTGCACCAGTTGAGAATGGCAGACTTGAGAGCAAGATTAGGAATAACACTAGAGAAATCAGGAGTTGAACCATCTATTAGAGTGGGAGTAAAAGCAAGGGTATAACTGACTTGAACACAAGCGCGCTCAAAGGAGTGACCAGAGGAGACAATAACAGGGTCATTCATGAGAGATCCAGAAATGGGACAAAGAAACTCTATGGGAATTTCTTGCTTGGATAATCTGCGAAAGGAGAGGACTTTCCATTTCTGCTTTTCACTTTCTTTCTGGGTTTCAACAATAACTCCTTTCCTTAAAGGCTTGTGTATGATCAGCCTCATAAGAGCTTCCTGAAACTCCATGGCGGGGACTCTTCTTTAGCACTGTAGATCGGATGTAACATATAAATAATGCAAGGGGCGTTGCGAGTCCATGGCTCCAAAATCAGATACCTGAGCCAAAAACGGGAACTAGAGTTTCATTTAGACCAGAGTAGACCAGGCCCATGGAAGAGAAGAAGAGTTTGTTAGGGTTTGGATCATGAAAATGTGATTCTGTGAGGTTTGTTCTGAGGTATGAATCCTTTGCTTTCGGAAGATCAATTTCTCTGGAGTCTAAAGCAATGTGTTTTTTGCTTGGGGTTTTGTTTCAGGTTCTCTCCTTTCACGTTGCTGGGTAAATAATCCAAAGTGGCTTTCATTCATTGGTTGCTTGGAACACCCTAGAATCTATTAGGGGAAGCCAACTCAAACTCACTCACACCTCTCATTCAATTAATTAAAATTGAATGTGGGTCTCACTTTTTGACTCATTGTCCAATTGTTTTCAACTTTCTCATTTTCTCTCTCTCTCTCTCTCTCTCTCTATACACGTTTGTCCACTCCTCCCTGCATCCTCTCAAAATCAATGGAGCCAAATTCAGTTTTCAAATCCACCACCTATTCGCCAAAATCACAAGATCATTCCTCATCAGTCATCACCATCAACATATAGATTGAAGCTTGTTTCTAATTTGACAAAGTTGTTGGGAATCGACTTCATGTTTGTAGCTGAAGGAAGCGATGCAGATTATAGTGGTAGAGGTCTGGAGGAGGAGAAAAAGGTGGTGAGTTTAAAAGAGAAAGCTTGAGCAAAGGAAGGGATAATATCACACAAGATAATTCAATAAAATTTATTAAATTTTAATTTAATATCATAAAAATTACTATAATAAAAAATTAAAAATTTTCAATCTAATTTATTAATTTATCAATTATTTTATAAATAAAATCATTTTATTTTATTAATTTATTTAAAAAAAATAAAATATATACAGTGTATCCAACTATCTTGCTTGCCGTTAGGAGTCTTTTTTTTTTCTCTATTTCTCCTTTATCGGTAATAATTAACAGATCAATAAATAAATTTGAAAACTTTTAATTTTCAAATTAAATTAAAATTTATTAAATTTTATAAAAAAAATTAAAATTTAATAATTTTTATAAAAAATTTATAAAATTAAGTAATTGCATGTAATAATTATATGTAAAGGAAGTGGATGGGATACCTATAAAAAATGGCTAATTATTAAATATTTACCATTAGTTAATAATGTATTTTATAATTAAAATTTCAATTATTATTTAAAATTTCATGCAAAATATACTATAAATGCTCAAAATATATAATTTCTCGACTAAAAAAATTTTATTTTATGTGCAATCAAAAGAGAGCCAAAATTATAACAGATTGATAAGAGTAGTAAAAGACTATATATTTCTTGAGTGAGGTCAAATATTTGATCATTATGAATGAAGAAAATATCTGGTGAGAGCGCTTTACCTCTATAACGGGTCTCTTCAATTCGAGCAGAATGAAATTTAATCCGATGAAAAATATTAAAATATTTACATTTATTTAAAAATTTAAATTAAAATAATTAGTCTTATTTAAGAGCTTTTGATTAATTAAAATAAATAAATCTTGGCAGATAATTAATTTTGTGGAATTTTATTAGAGTTCAATATTATTAAATTGAAGATCACTGATATAATTATATTTATTTTTTAATCAGTGCAGCATATGAAAATTTTCTTTTACCTCAATTTAATTTATCATTAATTGAAAATAATATATATATATATATATATATATATATATATAATAAAAATCATATATATAAAATAAATGAGACTTTCATAATTCAATATTAGCAAATTTAGTTAAGTTGGAAGCATATGGCATGCGTTGCCTTGGCTAGTCTGGCAATGCAAAAAGAAAATGAAGATGATATATGCATGCAATTATTGATGGTACTTAAAGTTGATTGGCATTTTCAGCTTTCTACGCGAAGACGGGTTGGACTCATCAAAATTTTATTCGGCAAAATGTTGAATTCATTTGAAAAGTTAAATTTAGTCGATTTTTAATTTTTTTTTTAAATTAACCAATAAATTTAAATTTAAATTTAAATTTAATTTAATTAAAAAAATAAAATTTATTTATTTAAAAAATTTAAATTAATTTAAATAAAAAATTAAAAAGTTTAATTTTTTTATTTTAAGATTAAATTTCTTAAATTTTTATTTTGGACTAAATTAATAGTAAATAAAAAATTTAAATTAATTTAAATAAAAAATTAAAAATAAATTAAATTTAATTTCTTTAATAAATATAAAGGTGAAATTAAACTTTAAGCTCCTGTTACTTAACAGAAATTTCCTCCAAAACAGGCTCTTCATTCACCGTTGATCCCTTTTCGTTGGTTGTTTGCAGACAGCTCCTAGGGCTGCATACTTTGATTTGCTAAAGGATTTATTTATTTCCTTTTTTTAAATGAAGAAAAACTATGGGTGGGTTTCTTTCCTTTTTCTGAAAATAAAGTTTTGTTTATTTATTTATTAAAAGCAAAAGGCTCTGCCTTCTTTGCATGAAGAGAGCCATACATTATATAGTATCAACTACAACATCACCGTGTCGTAATCGAATACTTAATTGCTAAGTATTTGAAGCACATTACAATCCACTTTCTGAGTGTTTGTAGGCTGTATATCATATCTCCATTTCTTTTCTCTTTAACAAAAGTCATTTATTTCATTAATCTCTCTCTAACCACATGAATTTTGATTCAATCAATCTCATTTATCTCATAAAATGATTTTTGTTTCTGCCTTTGTCTATTAATATAATAAAGTGTATTTTTAAAAGGTTATAAAATTATCAAAATATAAATTTTTAATCCCTTTATTATAAGACAGAGACTCACTAGTGTAATAATTCAAATTTTTTTAGAATATATAGAAAAACAATTCAGAATTTTTAAAAGTTCTTGACATTGGTTTCATAATTATAACCATTTCTTAATTATAATTTTTAGCTTCAATTTCATAATTATAACTTTTTCTTATTATAATTTTTAGCACCAAGAAATATTTAAAAATGAGTTCAAATATTAATAAGATTTCGAATATTAAATAAAAAAATAATTAATTTTGCAATTGATTTTTGTAATGATTGAAATTGATTGCTATTATTAATTTGCAATTTTAGTTTTTTTAGTAAAATATTTAATTCTTAAAAATTTAGTATCTGACTTAAGAATTGATTGCTGATAGCAACCAATTTATAATTGATTACTAATTGCTATTAGAAAAATCTTGAATATATGATTACCAACTGATTTAGGAATTGGTTGCTAAATTAAAGAGTTATTTTAATTGAGTGCAAAATTTAATAACTGATTTGCAATTGGTTGCAAAAATCAATTACTATTAACAATTGATTTAAATCGATTGTAAAAATTAATTGCTATTAGCAACCGATCAGTAATATAACACAACCCGATTTCTGAACTAAATGATAAGCAGTTCAGGTCTTCGAGTTTGGAGAAAGGATTGAATGCCTTGAAAAGAAAGTATTCGGTTAAGAGACAAAGTGCTCAGATAAGACACTTGGTGTTCAGATAGGTCACAAGGTGTTCAGATAAAATGGTTGCTCAAATAAATGATAGGTGTTTAGTATAATCGGAAAGTGTTTGGACAAAGAAGGATAATCGGGCATGCTTTAAAGATTGATTACATGCTAAAAGTATTTCCTGTATTTCCATCGAGAATATAAGACATATTAGGTGGCACTCAGTAAAATACGAATGAAAATGAGCTAGTATGAGTTGGTGAAATCTCGGTTAGAAAGGAAAAGGTACCATCCTTTACTTTATAAATATGACTCACAATAATGCTTAAGGTATGTTATCCTATTTTATTATTTTTGTTGGTACTTGCTTTGTCTTTGATATTTACTGACTAAAGTGTTGGAATGGCTTAGCTTAGGCCATTGACCTCACCTTTTCTCTTGTTATAGGCAGTGCTCCGATCATTCACCAATCTGGGAATATCAAGCAACATCAGTTGGCACCGTTTGTGAGAAATGCCATTTGTTTTTCTGCTAATTCTTTGTTTTCAATTATTCTCATATTTGTTGCTTGTTTTCTTGGGTTTGTCATTTTCCTCATCACTCATCAATCGGTTTTTTGATTTTTAATGGTGGAGATATGTATGCATTCTAGTAGAGAAAATTCAGAGGCTATTGTCAACAATGTTGGAACCTAGACAAGGAGTGGATAAGCTCCCATAGTGGTCCATAATTAAAAAGCTTCACCAGGGGGGAATATAGATTCATCTCAAGACCCCATATTCTTGAAAATCAAAGAAATGGAAATAATGTCGGCACTTCAAAGAAAAGAATATGAGCAGTTTAATAGAGGAAGTGCACCAATGATGCCAGCACCACCTCTTCCTCCTCCTCCTCTTCCTCCTCCTCCACCAACAATGATTCATGTACTTCCTAGGGATCATCCTCAAGAGGACAGATCTGGAGGCAATAGGGGCAAGTCAAAGTGGGAGTACTCTAAAGAGGAGGAGTCTGATAGTGAGAATAGTGTGTTAAGTCAAAAGATTGCCAAAGTAATCAAGAAATATAAAAAACATGCCAATGGTGATGATTTTGGCATGGGTGATGGTTCTCCTCTTTGTGAGGTGATACTAGCTGAAATTTTTTCACCTAAGTTTAATTTGCTAATTCTGAATAAATATGATGGCACCACTGACCTTAGAAGTCACCTTGCTAATTTTCATACTACTATGTTATTACAAAATGTTAATAACTATATTTTGTGCAGGGTTTTTCCTATATATTAACTGGGCTCGCTTAGAAATGGTATCAACGACTTCCGATAGGATCGATTGAAAGCTTTTATTAGTTAGCAAGTTCATTCTGGAACAACCTTGTCAGTAGTATTCCACCAAGAAAGTTATCTTTTGACCTCAAAAAAGTTTGGCAAATGGAAGGGGAGTCCTTTTGTGACTATATTTCTAGGCTTAACGCTAAAGCCATTTAGATCGAGAATCTTAATCATGAAATAGCATGTGAGACAATTAAAAAGGGACAAAAAAATGTCAAGTTCATTGACTCTTTGATTAACAATCCCACTTGGGATTATCAACAGTTAATGGCGAGAGCTCAAAAATATATTAGGCTTGATGATGAACATGCATCCTCACGGGAAGAAAGATGATCTTCACAGAATAATGATAAGAGGTATGAGAAAAGGAGCTACAATGGTGATAGGTGACCTTATAATCAAGATCACAATTTCGAGTGAGTAAAAGAGTGATACCGAACCTACACACTCCTTAATGAGTCTAAGGGAAGGGTGCTCATGTGGATCTAAAAAATGGGTCAAGATATCAAGTGGCCAAGGAAACTTAAACTGGACAATGCTAGAAGAAGGGATTGGTCCAAATATTATTATTTCCATGATGACCATGGTCATACCACCGACGAGTGTAGGCAATTCAAGAAAGAGATTGGTTGATCAAAAAAGGAAGTTTGAAAAAGTTTGGTAGGGATGATGTCCCCATTCTGACCCTTTGGTGATGAACATTTGTTGAACAGGTGCACGGTGAGGAGAACTCTAGTAGATATCGACAGTTCAATTAACCTGATCACTCTTAAAGTATATGGAAAGCTCAGTTTATAAAAGAAGGATCTCACCAATGTGGCTTACCCATTGGTTAGTTTAGGAGATAAACAATTTTGGTAGCAGGAATAGTCAACCTCACTTTGGGATTAGGTGATAGTACTTTTCGAAGAAATATTTATGCTGAGTTTGTAGTTATTAATATCCCATTGTCTTATAATGTAATATTGGGAAGACCTATTTTAAATAGTAATGGAATTTGATTAACATGGATTACCTTTGCATGAAGTTACTTGCAACATGAGGAATTACTGTAGTTTAGGGAAGTTAAAAATCAACCCAGGAGTGTTATAAGTAGTATGGCAAAGTAGCCACCAAAACTACTTTTCCTATTGATCTCCTAGAAAAGACAAAGTCCCATATTTCACCGGAGTTAGCCAATGAGGTGGAGGAAGTGCAACTATTCCTAGGAAAGAAGATCAAGCTTAGAATCGCTCTCAAGGTATTAGATAGGGAGGCCATCATTGAGGTTTTAAGAAAACGAGTTGATACTTTCGCTTGGAGTTCAGAGCAAGTGAAGGGAGTTAATCCCACTTTCAAGCCCATCCAACAAAAGAAGCAACGGATCACCCCCGATAGGTAGTAGGTGATAGCAGATGAGGTGAACAAGTTGCTAAAGGCTGGATTGATTAGAGAAGTCAAATATTGGACTTGGGTGGCTAATGTTGTATTATTAAAAAAATGCAAGTGGCAAGTGGCAAATGTGCATTGATTTTACCAATCTTAATCAAGATTGTCCTAAAGACCATTATCCTCTACCCATGATAGATTGGTTAGTAGATGCAACAGTCGGACATGCTATCTATTCATTAGTAGACACTATTTCAGGATATCACCAGATTAAGATAGACCCAAATGATGAAGAAAACACTGCTTTTATCACTGATTCAGGGGTATATTGCTATAAGGTGATGCTATTTGTGCTAAAGAATTCAGGAGCCATTTATCAGCGTCTGATGAACAAGATGTTTGAAGGGCTGATTAGAAGGAAAGTGGAATTATACGTAGATGATATGATTATTAAAAGCAAAAGAATGGAAGATCATGCTAAGGATATCACAGATGCCTTTGACATCTTGGATTAAGTAGGCATGAAGTTAAATCTAGATAATGTACATTTGGAGTCAAGGGTGGCAAGTTCTTGGGATACATGGTATCTGAGAGAGGGATTGAGGAGAACCGAGAAAAGATTAAGGCTATTATGTACATGAAACCACTATGAAACATTAAAGAAGTTCAGAAGTTGAATGGTCGAGTGATAGCTCTGGGTCGGTTCATGTCCTTTTTAGCTCGAAAATGTTTACTTTTCTATCAAGCTCTAAAAGCTAGGAGGCGCTTCAAAAGGGGTGATGATTGCCAGGTAGCTTTTAATGAATTAAAAGGTTTTCTCACTAACCCATCTCTTCTCGACTCACCCAAGCCAGACGAAGTCTTATTTTTGTATCTTATAGTTACTCAAGAAATAGTCAATTCGGCTTTAGTTTGGGAAGAACATGGTGAGCAAAGACTAATTTATTACCCTAGCCAAGTGTTGAAAGCTACAAAACTCAATTATCCAGCATTGGAGAAGCTTACTTTTGCAGTATTATTGACAGCAACCAAGTTGAGACCATATTTTGAGTTGCACAATATTAAAATCCAAACCGATTACCCGTTAAAGAAGATATTACATTGCCCAAAGAAATTAGGTCATTTGGCTACGTGGTTAGTGATATTGGGCTCTTATGACATTAGATATGTCCTTCGAACAGCACTCAAGGCTCAAGCATTAGCAAATTTTATTATAAAAATGACACCATCAGTGCAAGAAGAGCAGGAAGCGAAGGAAAAATGGAAGGTTTGGGTCAATGGAGCCATAGGGAAGGTAGGAGCAGGGATCAACATTATGCTGGAAGGACCTTGTAACATCAAGCTTCGCTATGCAGCTTGGATAATTTTCCAAGCTATTAATAATGTGGCTGAATATGAGGCATTTTTTATGGCACTTCAAATCATGAGGGAGGTAAGAATTCCTAACATTGTCAATGTCAGGGTAATTTTCAAGTCAAGGATCCAAATTTGGCAAAATATGAGGTGAGAATTGAAAGGTATGTATAGGAAATCAGATATAATTCAGGTGTAACACCCCTATATGCATAGCCTAGTATATTTCACTATTCTGTTGACCCGTGTTGGTCCGGACAATTAAGAGGATTAGAACAATATTTAAGTCACCTAGAAAAGCCCTGAATGAAAATTAATAGTGATTACTTGAAGGTCTAGTATAAATAAGAAAAACAAAACATAAAAGGTTAAATGACCCAGGAGTCACAGCGATAAATGACCTTACTTTTTTGCTATTTTGCAACCATCGCAAATGCATGGATCGCTAACAAGTAATAAAGTGATGAATAGAGTATCGTTTCCACGAGGAATTTGTTTAGTAAGTACAAATCTACACAGTAATTTTGACTGTCTAGGCTATCAAATACTTAGGGAATGAAGTTTGTAAATTTTAAACACTAAAATGATAAACTTAAAATGAAATGATCTATTTGAAACAATTCTGGAATTAGGATTTCACACTTGAATCTTACTAGGGATGTTATCTAGTTTATTTACTGGATTGAGGGTCGTTTTCCTTGATGGAAATCAGTCCTAAGTTATCCTAAATCCTCTCTCAAGGCATCTATGGTGTATTCTAATTAACTCAAACCCTACTTTCGTGGTGATTAAATTAATTAAAATCCTTTAAGATTTTTGACCGATTTTGAAGTTCCACAGAAATATCAGCGTATGTCTAGGTCAGAGTTCCTAGGTTCAAGATCTTGATTTTCTAATGTTAATCTTCACCTTTCAGTCCTTCAATTAACATCTACAATCATGGCTAAGTGGGTACTAGCACATAGAATGCATTAAGATCACAAGAAATTAAATCAAGAAATCACAAATCCAATAAATAAATCTTAGTGTTCATCCATAATAATAATTACAAGAGCTACTCTTCTAAATCCAAAATAAGAAAACTACTCACTCATGGTGAGTTCAACAAACATCATGATAAAAGGTAAAAAACAATAAATAGAAAATTATGCAGAAGAAACAAAATAATGAAGATCTTTCTAAGGAGATGAAACGAAGGAACTGAAGAGAGTTTGCAGTTTTGATCTTGTGGATCTTCAACTGGAAAACTTCTTTTGGTCCTGATGTAGAGCTTGACAGCAGCAGTCCCGACGACTGTCCACACTTTTTCCTAATGTTTTCTTTTATATTTATATTATTTGCTCTAGGGTTAGGTCATTTTGAGTCTAAAAGGCTTTAGGAGTCTCCTTTTAATCAGAAAACAGGAAGGAAATTTGAGTTATAAAACTGGCTGCAGCATAGTACATGGCCCGTGTGTTACTACACGAGTCCCGTAATGTAGGGCCATGTAATTTGCTAGAGGAAAATCGCGTAATCTTATTTTGGCATAGAAAGTTACACGGGTTTGCGCCAAGTACACGGGCCGTGTACTATTTTTCCCATAAGGTTCTTCAAGCTTGCACCCGGCAGAGACTTACATGGGTCCCTACAAATTACACGGGTTTACTTACACGACTTGTGTACTTGTGTTTCTCATCGATTCTCTTGGCTTTCTTTTAGCAGAGAGTTACATGGGTCTGGGGCTTGGTTTACACGACCCATATACTTTGTATCAGCAGGAATTCTCTATCTCTTGACTCGTCCAAGCTTTCCTTTGCACTCCTATACTTCTGGGGCTTCACCCAAACACCTGAAATGATGCAGAAAATATGGAATTAAGGGCTTTACAATAGAAATTACTAAAACTAATGAAATCAACTATTATGCATGAAAACACTTGCCTAAATGCTATGAAATAGTATGCAAATGCGCTTAAAAACATCTATATAATTCAAGTGTATCAAACACCCCTAAACTCAAACTTTTGCTTGTCCTCAAGCAAAACAAAACTCTATTTTAAAAGGCATTTCAGGGGATACTTAGGAATATAACCATCAAATTAATAAGCATAGAATTGAACTCCTCCAACCTTCATACCAATTTCCCTCTTTCAAGGCATAAGGGTTCTAATAGCTATCTGTTTGGAACTTTACCTCATTTCATGGTGTTTTGACTAATTATTCTTCTATACAAGACCATTAATAAGCCACAAACAACTTGTTTTATCGTGATAGATTTGAGAAACGCTAACTCCCCCAAATTTGCCTCTTTTATGAGCAATTGTGATGAAGTATTTCAATTCCAACTCGATAGGCATATCTCAATTTTTCTATCTCCACTAATGTAACATGCACTTTTCAAAAGATCAAAAGGTCTTTAAAAGGGTTGTAATGGGGCTAAGGGAATAATGACTTGGTTGCCAATGAAAAGTTTTTAGGGAATGCAAATATAAGGATAGTGTGTATGCATAAAGTACTAATTTTGTATGGACAGGAAGGGCTTTTGGCTTCTTGCAGTGCCAAGCATGCTTCCATGGTGCTTATCTTGGGACTTCTTTTCTTTTCTCTTTTTTTTTTTTTTCATGTCCCTTTTGTCCTTATTGCACACATGCACTCTTCCTTGAGTTCTACATCCTCTCTTCATTTTCCTTATGCATATTGCTTCCTCAAAAGGGTACGGTAGGTGTTTAGGCTGGGGGCTAGGCAAATGACATAGGTAATCAATAAATTTTAAAGGATAAACATAGGCTTCAAGTTGGCTACAAGGGATATACATTAATTAAGGATGGCTAAGGCTTAGTGAGGCTATATCAAAGAATGCCTTAATCATCTCTTCATCAAGCATATGCTAGGATTTCGCCTTAATGGGTCCAAGAGATATGTTCTAGAGTTAGTGAGCCAATTTTTTAGGTTTGCTTGTATTTCAAAAGTTTTCTCCTAATTTTACAAGTTCAATGTGATAAATTAATAGTTATGAAGACGTTTAACTAGTCTAGTTCCATTAGAGAGATTAGTTTCTTCACAAATAACATGTTAGAATCCCTTTTTGCCTATCTAGATACGTTCATTCCTCTATCTCGTGGAGTCCAATTATTAGCTTACTAGAATTTGGTTATGATGCTAAGTTTCATAATTTAAAATTCAAATTTTTTTAAAAATTCTCAAAAATTTTGATACACAAGAATAATGTAGGTGAATTTAAACAATGCAATGATGTGCATGTAATGATATGCAAATGCAATTATATTCCCCCCCACCCAAAAAAAAAAAAAAAACTCAAACCAGACATTGTCCTTAATGTTAAAATAATATGCAAAATTAGAGAAAACGTACAAAAATTTTTAGGAAGCATATTATATATTAAGCATGTAAAATTTTTAAACATAAAGCAAATAAAAGAGACCTATGATTGTAGTATAGGACTAAGGCATGTAAGATATTACAATAAAGATTCTATCCTATAGTCCTATCTCTAAAAGGCCTTTGATAATGATGATGGCGATACTGGTGATACTGGTGATCCTGGCTCCTCTTCCTTCTCATCCTCCTCATCTAGCTTGTCCATTAGCATGTCCAGCTTGTTGTGTGCTTCCTAGAGGCTGTCCTCTATAGCTCGCATCCTGCTGTATATTGTGGTCTTCATGCGCTGCAGGTATGCAAGGACCAGATCTGTCGGTAGTGGTGTGTATGGAGGTACTCGAACGGGGGACTCTTCAAACATCCGCCCTTGCCCTTCTTCTTGAGGCTGTGAAGTCTCGCCAGGTCCTTCTCCTGCCTCGTCTTTCCGAGGGATGGTGTTTCCTTCCGCATCCACCAAGTAGCATTTGTTGCTCACCTTCTTACATATCCCTATGGATATGCAGATAGTTTGATCAATTCTCGACGTTATAGTAACAAAGCGCAGTCTGTGATGTCCTGTAATGAAGCCAAAGTAGAGGGCAATGGTTGTGACAAGGCCTCCAAGCACAATGTGCCCGGTAGACTATTGACAGAGGCATCGGAGATGGTTACAAAAAAAGAAGCCGGTGCTGCAGCGCTGTCCAGTTACCATGCACCATAAGAAAAATAGTTCATTGGCATTGACAATGCCAAGGCTTTCACCACGGCCCATGATGGTGTGAGCGGCAAACCGATGCATATATCGCAGTGCTGGACTAGTGATGCCTGTGGATTTAGATTTGCTGGAGTTGTACGGCTCTGTGTTTGGGGTAATGGAATCCCAGAAGTTGGTGTTGTTGTACAGCATGCGGTTCCTTAGAATCTCTTGGTGGCCGGTGCTGTCAAAACCAAAGATGGCATTGAATTCATCCATGTTCATTACCCAATCGACACCAAGGAGACGAAACTCAATCCTGCCCCTGTCCTCCCTGTCGGTGGGCCATAAGGTGGCCTTGAAGCTACCAAAAAATTCCAACGTGGTGTCTTTGTAGGCTGAGAATTATAGTTGGGCGAACCTTGTCCACCTAATGCTGTCAAGTAGCCCATTGATTTCATCTTGCAACCTGATTTGCTCTAAAAGCAGAAAATCCATGTACTTGGTGGAGCTTATTTTTCGGGCGTGGAGTCGGGTGCACATTGCTTTGTGGGCATCATCACGAAATCCCCAAGGACTGGAGATTTTGGGTTGTGGAGCGGGTTGTGGCTGTGGTTGCAGTGGAGGAGGGGCTTGTTGAGATGGTTGGGGAGTGGCGACCCTCATTCTTGGGCATTGGGTTGGAGGTTGGTGTAGAGAAGGTGAGGATTCTCCTCTTTGCCTTGAAGAAGAGCCGATCCTTCTTGTAGATCTCTTCGCAGGGGCCATGGATGGGTTTTGAGAAGGAGAAGAGTAGGATTTTGATGAAGGGAGATGAGATTTGAGAGGTTTTTATAGGCTAGGAAGGGAGGAGATGAAGGGTTTTGTGTTTATGAAGGGTTTTAATGATAGGGGTGTATTTAAAGAGTCGTTAGGACTCTTCGTTTCGCCCGTTTTGTGCCCCAGGAGTCGCTTCTGCGATGAAATACATGGGTTGTGTATCACTACACCGGTCCCGACATGTAGGGCCGTGTAAATTTCTGCCCGAAATTTTTCAAAATCTATTGTAGTACATGGCCATGTAAATGAGCTCTGGGACCCGTGTAACTTTCTGTCTCTCGAGTTTCTTTACTGGATATGTTACACTACCCGTGCCAAATACAAGGAGGCCCGTGTAACTTTCTGGTCTTAAGCTATTCTGCTAGAGACATTACACGGCCCGTGTAAATTAGGCTATGGACCTGTGTAACTTTCTGTCTCTTAAAGAGTTAAAAATGCAAGAAATTTACGGACTTTCAGAAAGTTACACGAGGTGTGTAAAACTAATACACGACCCGTGTTATTTTCTGATTTTTCAAATTTTTGGCAAATGAAAAATTTTATCATCATAACACATGAAATGGATGTAAAGTTTAGCAATAAAGCCACTTCCCTGGTTTTCTCCAATTTTCCTTTTTGTGGTTTTAACTTGGTGATTCCTTTCCTCTCTTGATCTCTATCCCCTTTCCAAAAATCCTACAAAATGAAATGCTAATGAGTACGAAACAAAAATCAATATGAAAAATAAAAAGAAGAAAAAAAAAGAAAAAGTTCAGAAAAACTTTTGGGTTGCCTCCCAAAAAGCACTTGTTTATAGTATTTAGCTGGACTTTGCTTGTTTATGGTCTATCGGTAGGAGGATCGAGAGTGCAATTGACTCCCGTTTCTATGGATTCTCCTTGAAAGTAAGGCTTCAGCCTCTACCCATTGACCTTAAATGCACCTGAAGTTTCGCTCCACACTTCTACTGCTCCATGTGGGAAGACTTGGGTGACCTTGAAAGGTCTGGACCATCTTGATTTAAGCTTCCCTGGAAAGAGTTTCAATCTAGAGTTGAATAAGAGGACAAGATCTCCTTCTTTTATTTCTTTTCTTACTATGTGCCTGTCATGCCATCTCTTGGTTTTATCCTTGAAAATTTTGGTGTTTTCGTATGCATCCTGTCGGATTTCTTCCAACTCATTCAGTTGTAGGAGTCTTTTCTCACCAGTAGCCTTGAGGTCAAAGTTTAGTACCTGAATTGCCCAGTAAGCTTTATGCTCAAGTTCAACAGGGAGATGGCATGATTTTCCATAAACTAGTCGGAAGGATGTTGTGCCAATTGGTGTTTTTATGCAGTATGGTATGCCCATAGTGCATCATCTAACTTTATGCACCAATCCTTCCTGGATCTATTTACAGTTTTCTCCAGAATTTGCTTCAGTTTCCTGTTTGAGATTTCCACTTGACCGCTAGTTTGAGAATGATAAGGTGTGACCTCCTTGTGAGTCACTCCATATTTTTTCAGTAGTGTTTCGAATTGTTGGTTACATAAGTAACTTCCTCCGTCACTTATTATTGCTCGTGGTGTGCCAAATCTTGTAAAGATGTTCTTCTTAAGGAACCTTATGACCGTTCTAGCATCGTTGGTTGGTGTCGCAATTGCTTCTACCCATTTTGACATACAGTCCACTCCAACCAGAATATACTTGTTTCCACGGGAAGAGGGAAATGGGCCCATGAAGTCTATTCCCCATACATCAAACAATTCTATCTCAAGTATACCATGTAGTGGCATTTCATTCCTTCTTGAACTATTACCTGTTCTTTGGCATTGATCACAACCTAGCACAAAGGATCTTACATCCTTAAACAGATGTAGCTAACAAAACCCTGCTTGTAAAATCTTAGCTACGATTTTTGAGGTGCCAAAATGTCCTCCATATGGTGATGAATGGCAATGATAAATGATACTTTCTATATCTTCCTCTGGTATGCATCTTCTTATCAGCCCATCATTACATCTCTTGTACAGTAGGGGTTCCTCCCATAAGTAATATCTCATTTCATGTAGGAATTTCCTCCTTTGCTAATAAGTCATGTTTGGAGGTAGTACCCTGCATACAAGAAAATTAACAAAGTCAGCGTACCATGGAGCTTTGGAGAATGCAAGTAATTGCTCATCAGGAAAAGAATCATCAATTGGCAAATCTTCAAAGTCCTTTGGGTACTCCAATTTTAATATGGAAAGATGGTTAGCTACTACATTTTTGGATCCCTTTTTTTCCTTGATTTCAAGGTCAAATTCTTGCAGGAGTAGAATTCATCGAATCAGCCTTGGTTTTGCTTCTTTCTTGTTCATAAGGTACCGGATTACAGCATGATCTGTGAATACAATAACTTTTGACCCAATGAGGTAAGATCTGAACTTGTCCATTGCAAACACCACTAATAGGAATTCCTTCTCTGTGGTGGCATAATTGATTTGTGCATCATCAAATGTCTTGCTAGCATAATAAATAACATGGAGCTTTTTATCTTTTTTTTGCCCCAGCACTGCTCCAATTGCAAAGTCACTCGCGTCGCACATCACCTTGAATGATAGCTCCCAATTTAGTGGCTGCATTATTGGTGCTGATATTAGGGCTTCTTTGATCCTGTTAAAGGAGACAAGGCAATTTTCATCAAAATCAAAGGGAACATCTTGACTTAACAAGTTAGTAAGTGGATTAGCTATTTTGGAATAGTCCTACATGAATCTTCAGTAGAATTCTGCATGTCCCAAAAAGCTTCACACTCCCTTGACTAATATTGGGGGTGACATGTTTTCAATGATCTCAATTTTTGCCTTATCAACTTCAATTCCTCTTTCCGATATCAAATGTCCTAGAACTATGCCTTCCCTTACCATGAAATGGCATTTTTCCCAATTTAGGACTAGGTTTGATTCTTCACATCTTTGCAACACCTTAGATAAATTAGCTAGGCAATCATCAAAAGTGGTTCCATAGATAGAAAAATCATCCATAAAAACTTCCATGATATCTTCAATATAATCAGAAAAGATAGCCATCATGCACCTTTGAAAGGTAACAGGGGCATTACAAAGACCTAAAGGCATTCTTCTATATGCAAATGTTCCATAGGGACAAGTGAATGTTGTCTTTTCTTAGTCTTCTGGGTGAATAGGAATTTGAAAGAATCCTGAATACCCATCTAGATAATAGAAATAAGAGTGTTTCGCTAACCTTTCTAACATTTGGTCGATGAAGGGGAGAGGGAAATGGTCTTTTCTGGGACATTCACCAACCAGTGACTACTCTAGTAGGGATTAGTTCATTATTTGTATTTTGGATAACAGTTATTCCACCTTTCTTAGGAACTACATGTACTGGACTAACCCATTTACTGTCAGAAATTGGGTATATGATACCTACATCTAATAGTTTTAAAATTTCTTTCTTGATTACTTCTTTCATGTTTGGGTTAAGTCTTCTTTGGTGTTCGATCGTGGGTTTACTGTTTTCTTCCATGGGTATCCTATGCATGCAAATCGAGGGGTTGATTCCCTTCAGGTCTTCTATCTTATACCCTATGGCTTTGCTATGGATCCTAAATTCCCTTAACAGTTTTTCCTCTTCTAACTTAGACAGGCTAGCATTGATTATAACAGGATATTTAGAATTTGAGTCCAGAAATGTGTACCTTAGTGAAGAGGGGAGAGGTTTAAGCTCTACCTGTTTGGCGTTTTCTTGGAGCTTAACTTTGGTTTGCTCCTCCTTCAACTTTTCCATCTCAGAAGCCTTAGCTAAGGGTAGGGATGGATGAGCTGCTAACTGTTGTGCACAGGCTACTATTTCTGTATTTTCATCATCTTCTGTGTGGCTGTGCACAATACATGCTTTAAGAGGATCTTTAGGATTTGTCATATGAAATTTTTTTTCAACTTGTTCATCAATTATGTTAACCTTGAAGCATTCATCAGGTTCAAATTTGTGTTTCATTGTGTTGAACAAGTTGAACTCCATTTCTTCTTCTCCTACCTTGAGAGTTAGTCGACCATTTTTTACGTCTATGATAGCTTCGGCAGTTGCTAAGAATGGTCTTTCCAAGATGATAGGAATTTGAACATCTTCTTCCATCTCAAGGACAACAAAGTCCACTGGAATGAAGAATTTGCCCACTTTGATAGGAATGTTTTGAAGTATGCCCACAGGATATTTAATAGATCGATTAACCAATTGCAATGAGATTATTGTGGGCTTTAGTTCTCCAATCTCCAGCTTTTTGCATATCGATAGAGGCATTAAACTGATGCTTGCCCCAAGATCGCAGAGGGCCTTATCTATTTTCTTATTAGCAATGAGACAGGGTATGGAGAAGCTTCCTGGATCTTTCAACTTTGGTGGTAGTTTATTTTTCAGAATGGCACTGCATTCCTCTGTTAGAGCTACTATTCCATAGTCTTCTAGCTTTCTTTTTTTTGACAGATTTATAACACCCTCCCGGTAGCAACTCCGTACATTCTACTGTTCCGGTGACCGGTGTCGGTCCGAACAGCTAGAACGTCTGGAAAAAATATTTAAACTAAAGTCAGGAACCATAATTAACTCAAATATTAATAAGAAAAATTTAGGAAAAATTTTAGAAATAAAATACAACCAAGTTAAACGAGCCGGTGCCCAAGCGATGGGTAACCCAGTGGGAAGTTGCGGTTCTCGCAACTAGGAGCCCTAGACCCGGGAGAAAAATTATAAAATAATTTTTGGGACTCCAGAGAAGGGTCATTGAGGTTCCTATGGCATTCGAATGCCAAGAAAATATTTAGAAAAATATTTCAATCGGTACAGACAATTTTGACCCGTTAAGCCAAACGGAGGGCATTTTGGTCATTTCGCCTTCAGAGGTGATTTTTGGCCGACTTGTCCAGTTAAGTAAATAATTATTATAATCTAAAATATGAATAAATATTGCTAAAAATTGAATTGAAAATGAGTAGAAAAGAAAAGAAAAGAAAAATGAAAGAAATTGAGAATAATGACATCACATGATGTCATTGCAATGCCCTCCACCAATCAAATTTCAACAAGCACTTTAAAAGGAGATAATTGAGACAAAAATTGAAAACAAAATCTGCATCTTCTCTCCCAAAACCAGCCAGCAGCCACCTCTCCCATTTCCACCATTGTTATCCTTCATTACACCTTGCTAACTTTGAATTTTTCACCATAAAATCCCTACCTTCCTTTATAAAAATTTAATATTACATCTTGAGTAAGTGATTGGCTACCAAGAAAGTGAAGGAAAATTAAAGTTTGGCTAAGAGAAAATTCTGCCCTCCTAAGGTTAGTGCTAAATTCTTACTTCTTCCTCTTATAATGATGAAAATAAAGTGAATTACACTAGAATTACATGATAAATGATGAAAATAAAGTGAGTTACACTAGAATTACATGATAAATGATGAAATTGATGGATATATGTTAGACTAAGAATCCAGCCAGCTTGTGTAGGAGTAGGATTTGAAGTGTTTTATTGCAAATAAAATGGATAACTTGCTTGCTTATGATGAGAAGTGTGATTAGTATGTTTAATTGGTGTGTGTTGTGTGAACCTTGAATTTGAGCTACGGTTTTGGGAGAGAAACTTGGACTTTGCTTGTGAAATGGTGAGTGAACATTTTAATGGTCAATTAATGACCATTTGAGGGAAGTTGACCATAAATTGAAGTGCATTAGAGTGTTACACACTGAATTGATAGGCTGCCTAGTGACAGCAGCAGGGTGGCTGTGATTCCAGCCCACTTGGACAGCCATAACTTTGGATGTGTAGGTTCAATTGGTGTTTGGCCAATTGGACATGAAACTAGACTTATTATGGCACATTTTTGCTGAAGAAACCATGCCCAAAAGACCAAAGCAAGTGGACCAAAAGTTGGCCCCAATCCGGGTACCCTATAAGCCAATTCTGCAAAATGACCAAATGAACAGTAACTGTTCATTTGGCCATAACTCACTGTAGAAATGGTCAATTGACCTGAAATTCTTACAGCAACAAGATAAGACATAGAAAAACAACTTTCATGAAGAAACCTACAGCAAATTATGGTCAGAACCCATCTAACAAGGCAGTGGCAGTCACTGTTCATGGTACTGTAGATTTGGTAAATTCTGCAGAATTGAAATCCTGCCAGTTGTGGTTTTTGGACCATATCTAGAGCTACAAAACTCCAAATGGAGTGATTCAAAAAAGGATATTCAACTAGACAAAATAAGGAACAACTTTCATGTTTACCATTTCCTCAAATTCCCACTGCAACAGGCCCAATGGAACAGTAAAGTTGGGTCATAAAAACTGAAAATTCTGCTCTCTTGGTTTTAGGTTTGGAAATGGATTTGGTGGTTAATTCCAACAAGTTTTAAATGTAAAATGTGGTACATTGGGGGTGCTAAAACCAATGTACCTATTTTCTATCCAAAAGTCAACATTTTTGTTGACCAATGAGGTGAATAGTGACACCAAAACTTGAAATTCAAAATTTGAAATTAGAAATGCATCTAGGGGACTTTAAATTGCAATTGGCAATTAATACTAGCAAATGTAAACCTCAAAATGTGGGATCTTGGTGTAATTAGAATTAATATATCCACTAAGTATGAAAAAGTCAACATTTTGGTTGACTAGTAAGGTGAATAGTAATCAAAATGATTAGTAAATTAAGATGAAAACCTAGAACCAATTCTAAGCTTAAATGCTTAGAATTGTATGACAAATGTAGACTATGCATCCTAGTAAAAAATTGTTAAAAAGGAATTAAGGCCATAAAATTGAAATCCATGAAATGTTTATGGATTAGTTGAAACATGAAAAATAAGTCACCTAATTGATGTGAATAGATAGTTAGGGCTTATATGCCCATCACAAATGGAATTCATAAAATATTAATAATTCAACTTGAAATATAAAATTTGTAATTACATAAGTAGATTCTTGAATGTATAAATGAGAAAAGGGAAAATGTTTTGAATACAATGGTACATGTGAACCATTGTTTAGAATTGTGATTAATATGAATAACATAATGAATGAATAAATGAACCATATTAATGTATGAAAGAGACATTAGTTCTCATTATTGTAGAGAGGAGAAGTATTTTGAGTACAATGGTATAAAAGGATAATTGATATGAATTGTGATTATATAAATGATCAAATGAATGTATGAATATTATGATGAATGTATAAATTATGAAATTTATCATGAATTAATAAAGTTATAAAACACAATATATTAATATTTAATGATATTATGTGCCCTTGTATTGCCTAGACATGTGTGTCAGATTGGATAGTTTGGCATGCCAATAGGGTATTGTTTTAACAGTACTGCGAAAGGCTTTATGCCTATATTCATGGCTTTATGCCCGTATTCATGGCTTTATGCCAACATTTATGGCTTTTATGCCCGATTGTGTTATCATGGCCTTTTTAGCCATACTGACTGCATACGTGGTTGACGTTCTGCGTCCCATGGTATGACGGCCCGAGGCACCGCGGTGTCCAGTGCCAACGACCCGTTATCCAGTTTAGTCAGCCTGTCATAGGTTACTTGGCAGTGAAATTTATTGAAATAAGTTAAGAATATTAGTAATAAAAAAAAATATTTGAAATTAAATAAATGAGTAAGATGACCTAAAATAAATTAGAATAGTTATTTATTAGAAAGAATCGAAATGAACTGGATCGATATTAAAATTTACTTATTATGAAATAATCTGAGACAACCTAGCAAGTATAGAGAAAGTGCTAAAAGATTAGCAAAGAAAATTATAACATAAATAAATATTGCAAATGTGACTTATATAATAATATAAGCATAAATTTATTATTTTCAGATCATTTTTTCTTTGTACATTATTACTGTACATTGGCGAAATAAACACTTTCAAAGAAGACTAAATTAGGATAAAACATAAAAATTTTAGAAACCGCATGTGAAGTATAAATAAATCTTAATCATTTAAATTATGTATTATTTCTATCTTTATTTGTATATTATTTCCTTGTTATATTATTGCACCACTAAGCAGCAATGCTTAGCGCGATGGAATTGTTTCCTCGCGCAGGTACTGAAGTTAAAGCCCAGCAAATACTAAACAGAGATTTTGGAGTTCTCATCTGCAGAGCGTTCAAGGTTGTCACCTCCTCAGCAATGCATGTAGATAGGGCTCACATTAAGCATATCATGTATTTTGTGTATGTTATTTATTTCTTATATTATAATATAAATTAGCAAATTGTAATTAATTTGTATATCATGTAAATTATGAAATTTTGTAATTATTTTGTAAATTATGTAAATTAAGGAAATTTGAAAATTTTGCTCATGAAATTTGAGAATGTTTACATATGAATTGAGTATGAATGGAAATGTATGGAAATGATTATGAAATTGAAATGTATGGATGAGATTTGAAATATGAGAAAATTATGAGAATGATTGATGAGATAATTATGATTAGCATGGATAAGATTTTATTTTGGAAATATTATTGAATTTCAAACAGGTGAATATTGAAATATGTCAAATGATAATAAAATAGGAGAAACTCCGCTAGTTTCTCCGTCGAAAAAAAAATAATTGATGTCAAATTTAACGAATTCAAAATTATTAAAAAAAAATAAAGTAAGATAAATTAGGGTGCTTCTGCACCGATTGTAGCACGCCTTGCTCGGCTACACTGCAGACGGGTTAGGGGTGTTGCATTTATATAGGTCCCTTAGGCAAATCCCACATCGGCAAAGCACGGAGATAGTCTTGGGTTCAAAAGTAATGATATATAAAATAGGGGAACTAATCACTAGAGGCGCCTTTTGGTGGAATGGCCTGAAGAGTTGGAAGAACTCCAGGGTTAAACGTGCTCATTTGAGAGAAATCCTAGGATGGGTGACCTCCTGGGAAGTTCTCCATTCCACCTATGGGACAAAACCGTGAGGCTTATGGCCAAAGCGGACAATTCCTCTAGTGATTGGTTCCCGATCATTACAATTGGTATCAGAGCCTCTTGCGTGTCCTCTTGGATGATGGTGGGGCAAACCTCAGCGAGGACGCTGAGTCCCGAAAGGGGGGGAGAAAGGTCCCTTAGGCAAATCCCACATCGGCAAAGCACGGAGATGGTCTTTGGTTTAAAAGTAATGATATATAAAATAGGGGAACTAATCACTAGAGGCGCCTTTTGGTGGAATGGCCTGGAGAGTTGGAAGAACTCCAGGATTAAACGTGCTCATTTGAGAGAAATCCTAGGATGGGTGACCTCCTGGGAAGTTCTCCATTCCACCTATGGGACAAAACCGTGAGGCTTATGGCCAAAGCGGACAATTCCTCTAGTGATTGGTTCTCGATCGTTACAGAATTTCCTTAAGAAATTTGGCAAAAGATGGCATCTGAGAAAGTGCTTCAGTGAAGGAGATGTTGATGTAAAGTTTCTATAAAACTTACAAAAACTTCCCAAACTGCTTGTCCAATTTGGCTTTCTGAAATATCTGAGGAAAAGGTAGGGGAGGCTGGTGTGGCTCTGGTAATTTCTTTGTCTTCCGTGCTTCCTCTTCCTGATCTTTCTTAGCTTCTTCCTCCTTTTTCTCTGCTTGGTTTTTAGAATTTTATATGGTTTCCTCTGTCGGTTCTACCTCTAGTTGTACTAGAGTTTTCCCACTCCTTAGTGTAACTACCTTACAATGCTCCCTTGGGTTCATTTCAGATTGGCTAGGCAGTTTGCCAGCAGCCTTACTTGAAGAACTTGCTTGCTAAGCGATTTGATTCTCTAGCATATTGTTATGAGTAGCAAGTTGGTCCATTCTGGAAGTCAGCTATTTAATCAATTCAGTTTGTTGTTGTTGAGCTGCTAGGAATCCTTCCATCATGGTTTCCATAGTCATTTTTGGTTTAGGTTGTTGAGGCTAGAGAAGTAGTGGTGGCTGTGCAAAGTTTTGACCTTTGTTCTGAAATCCAGGGGGGTGCTGGTGGTTTGTACCCTTGTTGCTTGTTTATTGGCTGGTTCAGCTGATTGGACTATGAGAAATTTTGGGTGGTTCCTCCATCCAGGGTTGTAAGTATTTGAATATGGATTGTTTGGCTACCTCTGGCTGAAGTTTCCTCCATTATTCAAATAGTTCATCTGTTCTGAGGAGGGTTCATTGAAATTGCTATATTTTGAACTCATGTATCCTTCTCCATAGCTGTTTTCATGTTAACTATTTATACCAACTGCGTTGGCTTGCATTCTTTCAAGTTTCCTTGTGAGCTGATCAAACTGAGCATTTATCATGCTTAGGGCATCTACTTCCAGGATCCCTGCAATTTTCCTTGCATTTCCTCTTTCATTCGACCACTCATAATTATGGTATGCAGCCCTTTCTAGAAGTTTAAGTGCTTGTGGTACTGTTTTCTCCATTAAATTAGCCTCTGTAGCTGAATCAACTGTGCTCCTTGTGGAGGGTAGTAACCCATTATAGAAATTTTGCACTAATAGCCAATCTTCTATGCCATAGCGTGGACATTCCCTCTGCAGGTCTTTATATCTTTCCCATGCGTCATAGAGTGATTCTCCTTCTTCTTGTCTGAAGGTGCTGAGCTCAAGCCTCAGTTTTGCAGTCTTTGCCGGTGGAAAATACCTTGCAAGAAAAGCTTGAGATAGGTTCTCCCAAGTGGTGAACGTTCCAACCAGTTGAGAAAGTAACTACTTCCTTGCTCTATCTCGAAGGGAGAATGGGAATGCTCTGAGTCTTATTGTTTGATCAGACACTCCATTCATCTTGAATGTGTCACATAAGGCAAGAAGCACTGGAGGTGATAGTGTGGGTCTTCTGTTGGTGAACTTGCAAACTGGGTTTGTTGAATCATTTGGAGCCACGCTGGCTTTAATTCAAAGTTATTGGCTTCCACTATGGGTCTAGTGACATTGGGCTGAAATCCTTAGACAGATGGAGCTCCGTAATCTCTCAAGAGTCTTGGTCTGTCATTATCATCAGCCATGGTTGGAATTTCAGGATCTCCTTGACCGTGCTCTTGATGTTTCTTTTCTCTCTTGATGGCTTTCAGAGTTCTGTCTATCTCCGGATCACAGTCCAAAATTTCTTCTGGCTTTGTTCTGGTCATATACCAGATCGGACACCTGAAAGAAAAGAAGAAAAATACAACTAGTAAAATAAAATTAAATAATAAATATAACGGCCTAAATTAGCTAAATTGCCTATCGCTTGATATTACTAAAGCCAAAATCCCCAGCAACGACGCTAAAAACTTATTTCGCTATTTTACAACCACTGCAAGTGCACGGATCGCTAACAAGTAATAAAGTAATGAATAGAGTATCGTTCTCACGAGGAATTTGTTTAGCAAGTACCAATCTACACAGTAATTTTAACTGTCTAGGCTATCAAATACTTAGGGAATGAAGTTTGTAAATTTTAGACACTAGAATGGTTAACTTAAAATGAAATGATCTATTTGAAACAATTCTGGAATTAGGATTTCCCACTTTAATCTTACTAGAGATATTATCTAGTTTATTTACTGGATTGAGGGTCATTTTCCTTGATGGAAACTAGTCCTAAGCTATCCTAAATCCTCTCTCAAGGTATCTAGGGTGTATTCTAATTAACTCAAACCCTACTTTCGTGGTGATTAAATTAATTAAAATCCTTTAAGATTTTTGATCAATTTTGAAGTTCCACAGAGGTATCAGCCTATGTCTAGGTCAGAGTTCCTAGGTTCAAGATCTTAATTTTCTAATGTTAATCTTCACATTTCAGTCCTTCAATTAACATCTACAATCATGGCTAAGTGGATACCAGCACATAGCATGCATTAAGATCACAAGAAATTAAATCAAGAAACGAATCTCAAATCCAATAAATAAATCTTAGTGTTCATCCATAATAATAATTATAAGAGCTACTCTACCAAATCCAGAATAAAAAAACTACTCACTCATGGTGAGTTCAGCAAACATCATGATAAAAGGTAAAAAATAGTAAATAGAAAATTATGTAGAAGAAACAAAATAATGAAGATCTATCTAGGGAGATGAAATGAAGGAACCGAAGAGAGTTTACAGCTTTGATCTTATGGATCTTCAGCTGGAAAACTTCTTTTGGTCCTGATGTAGAGCTTGACAGTAGCAGTCCCGACGACCATCCACACTTTTTCCTAATGTTTTCTTTTATATTTATATTGTTTGCTCTAGGGTTAAGTCATTTTGAGTCCAAAAGGCTTTAGGAGTCCCCTTTTAATCAGAAAACAGGAGGGAAATTCGAGTTATAAAACTGGCTGCAGTATAATACACGGCCCGTGTGTCACTACACGGGTCCCGTAATGTAGGGCCGTGTAACTTGCTAGAGGAGAATCGCGTAATCTTGTTTTGGCACAAAAAGTTACACGGGTCTACACTAAGTACACAGGCTTGGTTACACGGGCCGTGTACTGTTGTTCCCATAAGGTTCTTCAAGCTTACGCCTGGCAGAGACTTACACGGGTCCTTGCAGATTACACGGGTCTACTTACACGACTCGTGTACTTGTGTTTCTCATCGATTCTCTTAGCTTTCTTCTAGCAGAGAGTTACACGGTCTGGGGCTTGGTGTACACGACCCGTGTACTTTGTATCAGTAGCAATTCTCTATCTCTTGACTCCTCTAATCTTTCCTTTGCACTCCTATACTTCTGGAGCTTCACCCAAACACCTAAAATGATGCAGAATATATGGAATTAAGGGCTTTACAATAGAAATTACTAAAACTAATGAAATCAACTATTATGCATGAAAACACTTGCCTAAATGCTATGAAATAGTATGCAAATGATCTTAAAAAACATCTATACAATTCAAGTGCATCACTTACTGGGAAGTGACTGCGGGGTCAACTGTAATCCTAATTTGGAACGGGAAATTATGACACCGCAGTCCTAAGAAGTATTGCAAAGCTAGTGAAAAAGAGAAAATCACAGAAAAGAGTTGATAAGTAGGTCAAATAATTAGGTTAGTGTTCCGGAAGAAATATCCAATTATTTACAAATCGGATCAAACCGGCGAGGGGCAAATTAGTTAATTCACCCCTAGAGGTGACTCATGACCTAACTGACCAATAAAATCAGAGAAATGAAAATTTTGAAATGTAGATTTAAATTAAAGAACCATGGAAAAATAAAGGAAAAAAGAAAAAGAAAAGAAAATTGACTTATGACATCATGTGTGTTACATCATGCATGACATGAAAAATAAATTCTATTTAATTAAATTTTTTTGACCAAGTCAATTATGTGGAATAAAAACAAAAATTAAAAAGATTTTTTTTACTTCTTCCTCTTCTCCTTGTCGTGGCACTCCTTCCCTCTACCTTTCTCTCACAAACCTCTATGGAAGCTTAATTTTAAGCTTCTTAAACCCTAAAATTTCCTATAGATTCCCTCAAATTTCTTGATTAACCTTACTCTTGCAATTTGAAAAGAAGATTGATCAAGAAAAGAAAGAAGGAAAAATAGAGATTTGAAGATTTGGAATTCAAAGAAAAGGTTAGGGTTTGAGTGATTTTGATGAATTTAAAAGGGTAATTAAGTTAAATTAAGTGTGTAGAAGGTGAATATATACTTTGATTGCACTAATTTAACAAGATGCAAAAATTAGGGTTCTTGGGACAATGAAATTGGAGGAAAAATTAGTGGGAAATGGTCAATTAATGCAATTGAACCTAATTGAGATTAGAAATGGTCAATTGGGACCAATTGGGATGTGTTGGAGTGAAGAGAATTGCAATGCAATTCGGATTGGAGAAGGTTCACTTTTGGGCAGTTTGACCTAGGTCCTATTTAGGGATCAAAACTGTAATTCTGCCACTCCAATTAGTATGAGGCCAACTGGATATGAAAATAGACAGATAATGACACAATTTTCATGTGGAAACTATACCTAGAAAATGAGATTAAGATAGTGAACAATTTGGTCAATTCCGGGAAATGCACACTGCCACGGTACAAAAATGACCATATGAGCAGTATTTGTTCAAATGGCCATAACTTGTTGTAGGAAGGTCCAAATGACTTGAATTTTATACCGATAGAAAGTTGAGATATAGCACTAAAACTTTTATGAAGAATACAAACCAAATTCTGACCATAACCCATCCAAAAAGTGAGCTGTAATCAGCACACTAAAACTACCAGAACCACGAAAATGCTGAGAATTTTGGGTTTGAACTAATCTGGGCAGCCTTAGAAAAATAGGCATATCTTGGGCTACGGAACTCCAAATGGAGTGATTCAAAAAGAGAATTAAAGCTAAGACAATAAGGAACAATTTTGATGAAGAATACTTAGCCAAATTCCTATAGTAACCAGACTAATGGAATAGTGCAAAATAGGGGACCAAAACTAAAAAATTGAAATTTCTCTTAGGAGACTTAGAAATTGAAATGGCAACTAAGGCCAACAAATTAGATACCCAAAATGTGGTATGTGGGTGTAATTGAAATTCACATACATATTAAGCATGAGAAAGTCAACATTTTGACTTGAATAGTGCCTTGAATAGTAACCCCGAAATGCAAAATTCAAAGAATACCATTTTAAGCACATTTAAGGGTACCATTAAATAAGCATGAAATAAATTGGTGGATTTATTATGAGATGTGATACTGAAACTCTATAAACTGTGTGTTTCAGTTGAAAAGGACATTAAGAAGCATAAAGAACATTGAGTCAAGGCCTAGAGGCGACTCAAATCAGGTTTGTGCACAATAACTTTAAACTATTGCTTTCACATTGAAACCTTGATTTGTTACACATTGTAAGTGTATTGTGTTAATTTTGAATTTCAAGAACTATTGTGTTGCCACTTTGTGAATATAAATTGGACTTTGAAAATTGATTGGATTTTGCATGCAATATTTGAATAAATAATTTTAAATTGATTTCGGATTCACACTTAGCATTACAGTACTATATTATTCCTCCCCCATTTATGGGGTTGAGATCGATTATTTTTCCTCACTCTCTGGCTTGCCAGTTGAGTTCGAGATCGGATGAGTGCTCATATAGCTAGCTAGCCACCTCCCTCATTGATTTCGATTAGTGAGGTTGTAGATTGCTTTGTTGTGGTGTACAACACGGCATTGATTGGAAATTTTATGTCATGTCCTAAGTTGTATATGGATTGGCAATACTGTGTTTATTAAATTATTTGATAAAATTATGTTATAAATGTGATTTGAAAATTGTAGGATATGATTGTGAAATATTTGAATTATTATTATCTGTGAATGTTTTAATTTCAGCATGTTAAATATTTTTTTTTATTGTGTACTATTGAGTAAATCATACTCAGCGATAGCTTTATTTGCTGTCGCAGATAAGGGAAAAGAAAAAGCAGTAGAGTGAGCTACTGAGTTGATGAGGACTTCACTAACTTTTTGGTACGGGTCTTATTTTATACCCAATATATTTAGTTTGATATAAATATAGAATTGTTCATATGTATTGATGTAGATTGAGCAGTTGTGCAAAAAACTTGTAATAATATTATTTTTGAATTTTATGTCTGTAAATAAATTTTTTTATGCAATGTGCATGAATTTATCTAGTTATTTGTGAAAATATTTGAAATGTGAATTTTGAATGGAAATTGGTTGAATTGTGTTGGTTTGAGATTTATTTTAAGGTTGGGAGTTATGAAATAAATTATTGGAAGTGCTTTTGACAGGTCTTTAAAATTTGGTTTTTCCTAATTACAGACGGCACTCTGCTGAAATTTTTACAAAATTTGCTGAAAAATAAAATTTATCAAAATTTTTACCTAGTATTTAAACTACAAATCAATTTTTTAATACCTGTTAAAAGTGCTCATCACCTTCAAAAGAAAATAAAATTATTTTAAAATTTCTTGTAATATAATTAATTGGTTATTGGTAGGTGAAGTTTAGTAATTCATTAAGTATACTACGGGAATATGTCATGCCTTACGGAGGGGTAAGGTGTGACATGTTTTAGTGGTATCAGAGCATGGTTTTAAAATGAGTTTTGACTATGCATGTGAATATTTCTTTTGATAAGTACAACTGCTCAAGTATCCTAAATTGATACATATGACATATTTACATCATGAATATGAACTAACGGAGGTCAACCTCCTTGTGTTTGTTATCAGGGAGTGGAAAAATTTTGGAATTGGAATGGAAGAAGGAGATCATTCCGCTGAACAGTCTGTCGAAGCTTAGGCATAAGGAGAAGCCCTAGCTCTCCAGAATGTGAGTGGGTCAGCCACTCCTACTCCTTAAATGCCGCAGCTTCCTGCTCAATTTGCATAGCAGATGGCTGCTTTATTTCAACAGATGGCTGGAAACTTGCCAACACCAGCCTAGACTCAAGCACAGCCCCTAACCAAGCAATATGAGAAATTGATGAAGTTTGGGGCTATAGAATTCAAGGGAACAGTGGATCCACTGGAAGCAAAACAGTGGTTAGAAGGGATGGAATGGGTGTTCAGGAAACTATAGTGTACAGAAGAGTTGAAATTTGAGTACTCAGTTTCTCTACTGTAAGGGGATGCCTATGAATGGTGGAAGACCATCCCCCATAGTCTAGTTGAGCCTCTAGTCCTTACCTGATCAGACTTTTTGAGAGAATTCAGGCAGAAATGGGTCCCTGATGCTTATGTGGATATGAAGTTACAAGAATTTTTGAGTTTGAAACAAGGGGACAGAACCATAGCAGAGTATGAGAGAGATTTTTCTCGACTGAACCATTATGCTGGAAGCCTGACTGCCACCCCTAGAGATTGATGTAAGCAGCTTGAGGCCGAGTTAAGGCCTAATATGAGAATGCAAGTCGTGGAGTTCTGACATCAGAACTTCTCAGAGTTGATCTCACAGGCTCTAGAACTAGAAAGAATTGAAAATGAAGGATCAGTTAAAAAGGGTACACAAGAGAAAGAGAATACTAAAAAGGCTACTAGTCAAGCACATGATAGTGGTTCAGGGATGAGGAAGAATTTTGGGGGATTTAGCTCCCGTAAATCTGGCAGACGCAAATTTTCTGGCTAGAGACCACCTCGATTTGGTCTGCAGACCCAGCAGACACCCAGAGGGGCATTATCAGTCCGTCAATGCAATACCTATGGTAAAACACATGGTGGGGTATGCTTCAGAGTCACAGGGGCATGTTTTAACTGTGGAGGGACCGGACATTTTGCTAAAGATTATCAGAGGGATCAGCTCATGCCTCTACACCGAGGGGTTCATAGCCAGCTAGCAGAGGCAGAGGCAGAGGTAGGGTTAGTACCCCAGGGAGCCAGAGCACAGTAAATTAGCCAAATCAAGGCAGTGCTCCAGCCAGAGTCTACACAATGAGATAGCGAGAAGAGGCTGAAACATCTGACATAGTTGCTGGTACCTTCTCAACTTTTAATCAAGATGTATTTGTGCTCATTGATCTGGGTTCCACCCATTCTTATGTTAGTGCTAGCATCATTGATTGTCTTGTTGTTCTGTGTGTAAAAATGGATTTTGAGGTGTTGGTAACGAGTCTGCTAGGACAAGAGGTCAGGGTCAACAAAATGTATATAGATTGTCCTTTAGTGATCCAAGGACATACTTTTCTATTCGATCTGATTGAAATGCCCTTCAGAGATTATGATATCAACTTGGGCATGGATTGGTTAGCAAGGCATCACGCTATGATTGACTGTAGACTGAAGACAGTCACTTTTGTTCTCCCTCAGTACAGTGATGTAGTAATACATGGGGAGAGACAGTTATTGCCATCAAACATCATTTCAGCTGGACTGGCCAGAAAAATAATTAGAAAGGGATGTGAAGCATACTTGGCCCATGTGATAGACACCCAAGTGGGTAGTCCAACATTGAGGGACATCCCTACAGTATGTGACTTTCCGGATATGTTCCCTAATGAGTTGTCAGGATTACCTCTAGAAAGAGAGGTGCAGTTTGAAATTGATGTTATGCCTGGTGTGGACCCAATCTCCATAACACCATACAGAATGACACCTGCTAAATTGAATGAGTTGAAGGTGCAGTTACAAGAATTGCTTGAAAAGGGCTTTATTCGCCCTAGTGTGTCACCTTGGGGAGTGCCAGTGTTATTTGTTAAGAAGAAGGATAACATTCTCCGCTTGTGTATTGATTATCAGCAGTTGAATAAGGTGACAATAAAGAATAGATATTCATTGCCCCGCATTAATGACCTGTTTGATCAATTGAAGGGTGCAGCTGTGTTCTCTAAAATTGATTTAAGATCAAGTTATTATCAGCTGAAGGTATAAGAGCAGAGTATCCCAAAAACTGCTTTCAGAACTTGATATGACCATTATGAGTTTCTGGTTATGCCATTCGGGTTAACCAATGCTTCAGCTGCATTTATGAACCTGATGAACACTATCTTCAGGCTATATTTAGATCAGTTTGTGGTGGTGTTCATTGATGAAATCTTAATATATTCGAAGAGTGCAGAGGAGCATGATAGACATCTGCAAATTGTGCTGCAGACTTTAAAGGAAAAATAGTTGTATGCTAAATTATCGAAGTATGAATTTTGGCTGGAAGAAATTTCTTTCTTGGGGCACATAGTATCAACAGAAGGTATTAAGGTAGATCCCAGTAAAATTGAAGCTATCCTTAATTGGAAGCCACCCATAAATATCACAGAAGTCCGCAGTTTTCTAGGTTTAGCTGGATACTACCATCGATTTGTGAAGGGATTTTCTATGTTGGCTTGTCCACTGACCAAGCTGCTTTAGAAAAATATGAAATTTCAGTGGATGGATAAATGCCAACAAAGTTTTGATGAGTTGAAGAGATGTTTGACTGAAGCTCCAGACCTTACTTTACCTACACTGGGTGAAGAATATACAACTTATAGCGATGCTTCTCACAATGGGTTAGGCTGTGTACTAATGCAAGATTGAAATGTTATTACATATGCATCACACCAGTTAAAATCGCATGAGAGAAACTACCCAACACATGACTTGGAGCTTGCTGCCATTGTATTTGCCCTGAAGATCTGGCGACATTATCTATATGGGGAGAAGTGTTACATCTACACAGATCATAAGAGCTTGAAGTACTTGGGCACCTAGAAAGAATTGAATTTGAGGTAGAGGAGATGGTTAGAGCTAATAAAGGACTATGATTGCCTAATAGACTACTAGCCAGGGAAAGCTAATGTGGTGGCTGATGCCCTAAGTCGTAAGACTATGGCAAGTCTAAGAGTTTCTCATTTGTCCATGGTACATGAGTTGAAAGCACTACAGGCTAGTTTGGAGGTTGATGATGAGGGACAGACAGTAGTTGCATGGCATGTATAGCTAGTGTTGATTGATCATATTAGAATGGCTGTACAGAATGATGAGAAATATTAAAAGCTAATGGAAGAAGTTCGACAAGGCAAGAAACCTGATTTCTCTGTGATAGATGATGGCTTATTACTACACCAAGGTCGGATGTGCGTTCCTAATGATGTTGACTTGAGACAAATTATTATGAAGGAAGCACATGAGTCTCCTTTTACTATGCACCCAGGTGGCACTAAGATGTATAGAGGGCTAAAAGGAAATTACTAGTGGATGGGTATGAAAAGGGATATAGCTAATTTTGTCTCCAAGTGCCTAACTTATTAGCAAGTGAAAGCAAAATATCAAGTACCAGCTGGGTTACTACATCCATTGCCAGTACCTGAGTGGAAATGGGAAAGAATAACTATGGATTTTGTTATAGGAGTTCCAAGGACACAGAAGAGCCATGATGAAGTATAGGTCATAGTGGACAGATTGATCAAGTCTGCTTATTTTCTGCCAGTTCGAATGGACTACAGTTTGGAAAGATTGGCTAAACTGTACATTGATGAGATAGTGAGACTGCATGGAGTGCCAGTATCGATTGTGTCAGACAGAGATCTTAGGATCCTGGGGTAGTCTTCAGAGAGCCCTAGGAACTAGATTGAACTTTAGTACAGCATTCCACCCACAAACAGATGGCCAGTCTGAGAGGGTAATTCAGATATTGGAGGATATGCTTCGGGCTTGTGTAATTGAGTTTGAAGGTAATTGGGATACACACTTGCCACTGATTGAGTTTGCTTACAACAACAGCTACCAATCAAGCATTGGGATGCCTCCTTATGAAGCTTTGTATGGAAGAAAGTACAAAACTCCCTTGTGTTGGGATGAAGTGGGTGAAAGAAAAATGATTGGGCCAGAGATTGTTCAGTAGATAGAGGAGAAAATCAGACTGATCATAAATCGACTCAAGGCTACATCAGACCGTCAGAAGTCCTACATTGATCTGAAGAGGAGGGATATCGAATATGCAGTGGGTGATAAGGTATTTCTCAAGGTTTTCCCTTGGAAGAAAATTATGAGATTTGGCAAAAAGGGGAAACTGAGTCCTCTTTTCATTGGACCATATGAGGTTCTGGAAAGAGTGGGTCCTTTGGCATATCGATTGGTACTACTTCCAGAGTTAGAGAAGATACATAATGTCTTCCATGTGTCTATGTTGAGGAGCTATCGATCAGACCCATCTCATGTACTACTAGTAGAAGAGATTGAGGTGAATCTAGACCTCACATATGAGGAAGAACCCATAGAGATTTTGGCATATGAGGTGAAACAGCTGAGAAACAAGCAGATACCACAGGTTAAAGTGCTGTGGAACCATCACTTAGGCTAGGAAGCTACTTGAGAGCGTGAGGAGGATATGAGAAGGTAAAATTTTGAGACAAAATTTATTTTAAGAGGGGAGAGAGAGAGAAGAATTGTAACACCCCTATATGCATAGTATGGTATATTTCACTGTTCCGTTGACCGGTGTCGGTCTAGAAAATTAAGGGGATTAAAACTATATTTAAGTCACCTAAAAAAGCCCTGAATGAAAATTAATAGTGATTACCTGAAGGTCAAGTATAAATAAGAAAAACAAAGCATAAAAGGTTAAATGAGCCGGGGGTCACAGCAATGTGTGACCTTACCGGGAAGTGACTACGGGGTCAACTGTAATCCTAATTTTGAATGAGAAATTATGACATCGCAGTCCTAAGAAGTATTGCGAAGCTAGTGAAAAAGAGAAAATCATAGAAAATAGTTGATAAGTATATCAAATAATTAGGACAGGCCTCCGGAAGAAATATCAAATTATTTACAAATCGGATTAAACCGGCGAGGGGGAAATTAGTTAATTCACCTCTAGAGGTGACTCATAACCTAACTGTCCAATAAAATCAGAGAAATGAAAATTTTGAAATGTAGATTTAAATTAAAGAACCATAAAAAAATAAAGGAAAAAGAAAAAAAAAAGAAAATTGACTTATGACACCATGTGTGTGACATCATGCATGACATGAAAAATAAATTCTATTTAATTAAATTTTTTTGACCAAGTCAATTATGTGGAATAAAAATAAAAATTAAAAAGATTTTTTTTACTTCTTCCTCTTCTCCTTGCCGTGGCACTCCTTCCCTCTCCTTTTCTCTCACAAACCTCCATGGAAGCTTAATTTTAAGCTTCTTAAACCCCAAAATTTCCCATAAATTTCCCAAATTTCTTGATTAACCTTACTCTTGCAACTTGAAAAGAAGATTGATCAAGAAAAGAAAGAAGGAAAAATAGAGATTTGAAGATTTGGAATTCAAAGAAAAGTTTAGTCATCCATCATTTAGTTTTTCTTTAAAATTCATGTTTATGTAGTTGAATTAACTTAGAATTGTGAAAAATTCAAACAAATTAAACATGGTAGACTATTTAGGGATTTTGGTCAACATTAGATGGATTAGGGTTTGAGTGATTTTGATGAATTTAAAAGGGTAATTAAGTTGAATTAAGTGTGTAAAAGGCGAATATATACTTTGATTGCACTAATTTAACAAGATACAAAAATTAGGGTTCTTGGGACAATGAAATTGGGGGAAAAATTGGTGGGAAATGGTCAGTTGATGCAATTGAACCTAATTAAGGTTAGAAATGGTCAATTGGGACCAATTGGGATGTGTTGGAGTGAAGAGAATTGCAATGCAATTTGAATTGGAGAAGGTTCACTTTTGGGCAGTTTGACCTAGGTTCATTTTAGGGATTAAAACTGTAATTATGCCACTCCAATTGGTATGAGACCAGTTGGATATGAAAATAGACACATAATGACACAATTTTCATGTAGAAATCATGCCCATAAAATGACATTAAGATAATGAACAATTAGGTCAAATCCGGGAGATGCACACTGCCACTGTACAAAACTGACCATATGAACAGTACTTGTTCAAATGGTAATAACTTGGTGTGGGAAGGTCTAAATGACCTGAATTTTATACCGATAAAAAGCTGAGACATAATACTACAACTTTTGTGTAGAACAAGCACTACAACTTTTGTGCAGAACATGAACCCAAATTCTGACCATAACCCATCCAAAAAATGAGCTGCAGTCAGCACACCAAAACTGCCAAAACCAAGAAAGTGCCCAGAATTCTGGGTTTGAACTAATCCGGCCAAAAAAATAGGCATATCTTGGGCTACAAAACTCTAAATGGAGTGATTCAAAAAGAGAATTAAAGCTAAGACAATAAGGAATAATTTTGATGAAGAACACTTAGCCAAATTCCCACAGTAACTAGACCAATGGAACAGTGCAAAACAGGGGATCAAAACTGAAAAATTGAAATTTCTCTTAGGAGACTTAGAAATTGAAATGACAACTAAGGCTAACAAATTAGATACCCAAAAATGTGGTATGTGAGTGTAATTGGAATTCACATACCTATTAAGCATGAGAAAATCAATATTTTAAATTGAATAGTGTCATAAATAATAACCCCAAAATGTAAAATTCAAATACCATTTTAAGCACATTTAAGGGTACCATTAAATAAGCATGAAATAAATTGTTGGATTTATTATGAGATGTGATACTGAAACACTGTAAACTGTGTGTTTCAGTTGAAAAGGACATTGAGAAGCATAAGAAACATTGAGTCAAGGCCTAGAGGCGACTCAAATCAGGTTTGTGCACAATAACTTTAAACTATTGCTTTTACATAGAAACCTTGATTTGTTACGCATTGTAAGTGTATTGTGTTAATTTTGAATTTCAAGAACTATTGTGTTGCCACTTTGTGAATGTAAATTGGACTTTGAAAATTGATTGGATTTTGCATGCAATATTTGAATAAATAATTTTAAATTGATTTCGAATTCACACTTAGCATGACAGGACTATATTATTCCTCCTCCATTTATGGGGTTGAGATCGATTATTTTTCCTCACTCTCTGGCTTGCCAGTTGAGTTCGAGATCGGAGGAGTACTCATATAGCTAACTAGCCACCTCCCTCATTGATTTTGATTAGTGAGATTGTAGATTTCTTTGTCGTGGTGTACAACATGGCATTGATAAAAAATTTTGTGTCATGACCTAAGTTCTATATGGATTGACAACACTGTGTTTATTAAATTATTTGACAAAATTGTGTTATAAATGTGATTTGAAAATTGTAGAATATGATTGTGAAATATTTGAATTATTATTATCTGTGAATGTTTTAATTTCAGCATGTTAAATATATTTTTTTTTATTGTACACCACTGGGTAAATCATACTTAGCGATAGCTTTATTTGCTGTCGCAGATAAGAGAAAAGAAAAAGCAGCAGAGTGAACTGCTGAGTAGACGAGGACTTCACTGACTTTTTGGTACGAGTGTTATTTTATACCCAATGTATTTAGTTTGATGTAAATATAGAATTATTCATATGTATTGATGTAAATTGAGCAGTTATATTGTAAACTTGTAATAATATTATTTTTGGATTTTATGTCTGTAAATAAAGTTTTTTTATGCAATATGCATGAATTTATCTAGTTATTTGTGAAAATATTTGAAATGTGAATTTTGAATAGAAATTGGTTGAATTGTGTTGGTTTGAGATTTATTTTAAGGTTGGGAGTTATGAAATAAATTATTGGAAGTGCTTTTTACAAGTCTTTAAAATTTGGTTTTTCCCAATTACAAACGGCACTCTGCTGAAATTTTTACAAAATTTGCGGAAAAATAAAATTTATCAAAATTTTTACGTAGTATTTAAACTGCAAATCAAAGTTTTTAATACCTATTAAAAATGCTCATCACCTTCAAAAGAAAATAAAATTATTTTAAAATTCCTTGTAGTGTAATTAATGGGTTATCAGTGGGTAAAGTTCGGTAATTCAATAAGTATACTATGGGAATATGTCATGCCTTACGGTGGGGTAAGGTGTGATATTAGGTGAGGTGACCATTCTACAAGTCCTAAGATCAGAAAATGGTAAAGTTAATGCATTGGCCAAAATGGCAGCCTCAGGTGAATAACACTTAACCCAGCCAATACCTTTGGAAGAGATCACTTTCCCAACTATTGATCAAGAGGAAGCATTGCCAGTTGATATCAAAACCACTTGAATGACCGCACTCTTTTGTTATCTTGACGAGGCAAAATTGCCTGATGATCCTCTTTAGGCAAAAAAGATAATGCATAACTCTTCTGGTTACGGTATCTAAAATGGATGGCTTTACAGAAGGTCCATTTTGCGACCTTGATTGAAATGTATAACTCCTAAGGAAGGGATGGCAATCTTGATTGATATTCATGAAGGTCTATGTGGTAGTCATGAGGCTACTCAGACCATTTCCAAAAAAGGTTTGAGACAAGGATATTTTTGGCCTTCAATGATTGACGATACAAAAGAATTAGTTCAAAGATGCAAAAAGTGTTAGGAATGCAATTTTATTCCCTACATTCTAGTTGAGAGAATATCGGCTATTGGGAGTCCATCGCTATTTTATCAATGGGGAATTGACATCCTTAGTCCATTTCCTAAGGCTTCAAGGTCTAGACAATATGTCATTGTAGCCATTGATCAGTTCACTAAATGGGATAAAGCAGAAGTCAGTAATCATACCTTTTTGAATGGTTTGAAGAGAATACTGGACAAAGCCAAAAGGAAGATGGCCAGATGAGTTACCACATGTTCAGTGGGAATACTAAACTACCCCTAGGTCAGTGACAGGTGAAACGTCATTCTCTTTGCCGTATGGTTCAGAGGTTGTTATTCTTGTAGAGATTACTGTGCTAAGTACTCAAACTGAGAATTCTAAGGTCGCAGCAAATGAAGATGACCTCTAATTCAACTTGAACCAAGCTGAAGTCCTGTGGGAGCGTGCCTACAACCGAATGGCTAAATATGGACAAAAGATGGCTCTGATATACAACCAAAATGTGAAACACTAGTCTTTCATAGTTGTAGATTTGGTAATGAAAAGAGCAAATGCCTCAGGAGGAGTAGCCGGTGTGTAACACTCTCATACTAAGTGGTTCTGTACATTCTACTGTTTCAGTGACTAATGCCTGTCTAGATAGCTAGAATGTCTGGAACTACACTTAAATTACATAGAGAAGTCGTAAACAAAAGTAATAAAGATTAAATGAGGTTGGATGAAAATAAGAGTAATGAAGTACAAATAGGTTAAATGAGCTTAGGTCCCAGCGATGAGTGACCTACACGGAAAGCGACTATAAGTTCAGTTGCTACCCTAAATTCATGTGGGACCTTATGGAGACCTTAATGAAGAAATTATTTAGAAATTATTGGGAATATAAAAATCATAGAAATAAAAAGGGAACAAGCACCAATAAGTGAATCAAAACTTAAAGACTCATCGGCTGTTATGGAAAAAGATAGACTATAACAAGATGAGGGGCATTTCGGTCAATTCACTTCAAGAGTTGACTTTTGACCTAATTGTCCATTAATTTGAGTAAGATTAAAACATTAAAAAAGAAGTAAAAATATGAATAAGAGTATAGAAAGAAAAGAAAAGAAAAGAAGTGAAAAATCTAAATTTTATTTGAATTATGACATAAGCATGACCTCATCATGACACAATAAAAATAATAATAATTAAATATTTATATTTGGACAATTATATAAAGAGACAAAAGAAAAAAATTAAAATAAAAAAAAATCATCTTCCTCCTTTGAATGGCTGGCCTCACTCTCCCTCTTCCTTCCCTCACTTTCCTCCATTGTTAAGTGAATCTTAAGCCTTGAAAACCCTACTTTCATCCACAAATCCCATAAAAAATTAGTAGAAAACTTGGAATCAACACTAAATTAGAAGATTTGGAACAAGAAATTGGGAGAAAGTTAAAGATTAAGAAGATTGAGAAGAGCACCATTAAAGGTAAGTTACATCCAAGCTTGAATTACCTTATAATTTTTGAAATTGAGATTAATTATGAAGAATAAACATGAAAAATGAAAGAAATCATGCTCGTATGGGGGAACAGAATTTTGGCCATCCAAAGGAAAGTAAGGTTTTGATGTGTTTTAAAAGAATTGAGCATGAATTCTAGCTTGATTGAGGTTATATATGTGATTGGTGTATTGAAATTGCATGAAATTGCATGAATTTTGAAGATGAGCAATTAGGGTTTATGGGAAATTAGGGCTTTTGTGGTATGTTATGCAATTGATATTTATAAGAGCAAATTATGGTCATTGGTATGCCTTGGTTGAGAATTGATGTGAATTGGTGAAAGGAATGAATGAATTGGTAGTGTGTTGAATTGCTGAAATCTAGACACTTGAGTCCAGTGTGCTTAACAGCCTATAAAGTGAGCTACACAACTCCAATTGGTATAAACCAATTGGAAAAGAAACCTAAGACATAATGCTAAATTTTTCATGAAGACACCTTGCCTAGAAAATGACCATACGATACCTCAAATCAGGCTTGAATCCGGGTTACCAATTATAGACCTGGAGAAAATGACTATATGAACAGTACTTAGTATATTAGGCATAACTCACTTTAGAAAACTCCAAATTAAGTGATTCTTGAACCAATGGAAACCTGAGAATAGGAGAACAATCCTTATAGGGATCATAGAGCCAAATTATAACCCTAACTTGATCAAAATGCTAGACAAATTTGGTCTAGCAAACCTGCTCTGATTCTGGACTAACCTGAAAATCCTGAACAATTGCTTATCTGATCAATTTTGGCAAAATTACTATAACTTGAGCTGCAAAATTGCCATAACTTATTTCCAAAGCTAAAATTCTCAGAAGACATAGAACTAAAAACTTCATGTTTTGACCATAACCCAGTTCTTAGCACATGGTAGAGGAATTGTTGGGATAAATTAGGAATCCCAAATCTAGAATTCCAGCATCTTAGCAAATTGGCCCTATGACCTCTAAATGGTTATCAGGCCATAACATTCTCTACAAAACTCCAATTAAAGTGATTCAAAATGATTTTAAAACCTAAGACAAAGACCTAAAACATTAGTTTAGGGACCAGGGCCAAATTATGAGCTTAAGATGCCCGGATATAGAAAGCAAAGTTAGGATACAAATCTAGGAAACCTGAAATTTTAAGATATGCCAACCATAATAGTGTTTAGTAATTTGGCCATAACTTGAGATTCAGAACTCTAAATTAAGTGATTGAAAAATAAAAATAAAACTAAGACATAGAGGAATAAATTTCATTAAGATTACCTTCCCAAATTATGACTGAAACTAGGTTGAAATAGGGTTGCAAAGTCAGGGTTCCAAACTATCCAGAACCAGAATTTATTGAAATTGCATAGCCAACTTAGGAAATTCATTAGGCATTTTTTGAATAACTTTTAGAGATAATTGGGATGAGTATTGAGATATTTTAATTCTATGTTTTAGTAGAAAAGGAGACCTTGGGAGACAAGAAAAAGTAAATCAAGGGAAAGAAAATCTATTGAGGTTTGTGCACAACTAACCTTTTTCCTTGGTTTTAACCTTGTAATTGATTTGGAATGAATTTATTTTGAATGGGTTATGATTTTTCTTTCATTGAGAACTTTAATTTATGAAATGAATTTATGAATGTAGAAAGACGGATGTTGGCCCCTTTTATATCATTATATTACAGGGGTGGGTCGATTTTGAATGCTTTTAGAAGTGTTTGAGAAATGGTGTATTGCCAACCCTTTTGGGTTTTATGATGATTTGAATGTGGTTATTGTTTTTGTAAATGTGATTATTGATTGAGAAACCTTTGAAAATTGTTTTTAAACCACAGTTAGCATGACAATCCCTTATTGTGTTCCTCCTCCTTTTATGGGGTTGAGTTCGATTATGTGATCCTCCTTTCCTGGTTTACTAGTTGAGGTTGAGTTCGGATGAGTATTCATATAACTAGCTAGCCACCTCCCTCATTAATAATAATTAGTGAGGTTGTGTATTGCTTTGTCATGGTGTACAACACGACATTGATTAGAAATTTTATGTCATGGCCTAAACTGTGTGTTTTTGGCAACCCTTGTGAAATGTGACTCTTGAAATAAAATGTGATTTTAATTAAATGAATTGCTATTGATTAAAAATTTTTGTGATGTTTTCCTGATTATGAAATATGAGATTGTTATATTTTGATAAATTATGCTCTATATTGAGTTTTTAAATTACTAGTTGTACACAATTGAGTGAAATACTCAACGATAGCTTCTTTATGTTGTCGTAGATAAGGAGAAAGGCAAAGCAACAGTGTGAGCTGCTTGTAGTTGTGGTTGAAGCTGTGTTTGGATCATTTTCAGATATATTAGTTATACCCTTTGTAAATTCATTTTGACGTAAATTTATCCATATGTATCTAAAAGAAAAAATGAGCAGTTGTACAAATGAAATTGTAATAATATTTTGTTGTCTTTTGGTTTGTAAATTTGTATAAGAATATTTATTTTCATTTGTATATGAGATGAGCACACTTTCTTGGTATTGGATGAATGAAAAGAAATGACTTGAGTTTGATTGTGTTTAAATTTTCTATGTTATATTTTTATAAATTGATTTTCAACAGGTTTGAAGAACTGTTTTTACATAATTTTAGCCATCACTGCGCAAAATTTTTGTAAAATTTTAAAAATGCTAATTTATTTATAAATCAAATTTATGGCATATATCCAACCCAAGAACACTTTAATAACTCTTTTATCATTGCTTTAAACTCTAAAATGAAATGTAATTATTTTAAAATCCCTTGTAGTATATTTAATGGATTATCGGTAGGTGAAGTTCGGTAATTCATTAAGTATACTACGAGATCATGTTATACCTTACAAAGGCGTAAGGTGTGACATGTTTTAGTGGTATCAAAGCTTGTTTTAAAATGAGTTTTGAACTGTGAATTTGAACTAATTTTTTATTAGTACAACTGCTCAATTATCATTGATTGATACATGTAGTACATTTAAATCTTGAATATAGACTAATGGAGAGAAATCTCCTTTTTATGGGTTGTTCAAGAAGTAGAAACTTTGCGATTGAAACAGAAGAAAGGGATCATTCAGTAGAGTAGTCGGTTGCAGCTGAGGCACAGGGGGAAGCCCCAGCTCCTCAGAATATCGGTGGGTCAGCTGCACCAGTCCCACCCATGCAACAGTTCCTTACACAATTCGCACAACAAATGATTGCATTCTTCTGGCAAATGGTTGGAAATATGCAAGCACAAGCCCCAGTGCAATCACAGGCAGTGCAACCCCAACCCCTAGTAAGACAGTATGACAAGTTAATGAAATATGGGGTGGCAGAATTTAAGGGTACAGTAGACCTGCTAGAAGTAGAGCAGTGGCTGGAGAGAATGGAGAGAGTCTTTAAGAAACTGCACTGCACAGATGAATTAAAGTTTGAATATTTAGTTTCTCTGCTGCATAGAGATGCATATGAATGGAGGAAGACCATTCCCCACAATTTGGTAGAACCTCCAGTGCTAACATGGGATGACTTCCTTAGAGAATTCAGACAAAAATACATCCCAGATACCTATGTAGACATGAAGCTTCAGAAGTTTTTGAATCTAAAGCAAGGGGATAGAATGGTGTCTGAGTATGAGAGGAATTTTTCCCGTCTGAGTCATTATACTAGAAATTTGCTCACCACCAGCAGAGACAAATGTAAATGGTTTGAAGTTGGATTAAGGCCTAGCCTACGGTTGCAGGTGGTTGGTTTCAGACATGAAACTTTCTCAGAGTTGATTTCACAAGCCTTAAAATTGGAAAAAATTAAGTTAGAAGGAGCCATTAAAAAGGGAACAGAAGAAAAGGAAAATAGTGGAAAGACTTCGGGTCAAGCTTCTGGCAGTGGATCAGGAAAGAGAAAATATTTTGGGGGATCTAGTTCTCGTACATCTGGTAAAGGGAGATCTTAAGGACAGAGGCTACCCAGGTCTACCCAGCAGACACCTAGAGGAGCACTATCCATTCATCTCTGTGAGACATGTGGCAAGACCCATGGATGGATATGCTACAAGGCCATAGATGCCTGTTATAACTGTGGTGGTACGGGGCATTTGGCTAAAAGTTATACCAGTGCCTACAGATCTGAGCCACCTACCACCACTGAAGGATCTGTTCAAGGTTCTGCCACTAGAGGTTCACAGTCAGCCAGCAGAGGAAGAGGCAGAGGTAGAGGTAGAGGCAATACTTCTAGCAGTCAAGGCACTATAAATCAACCAGAGCAGAGTGGTGCACCAGCCAGGGTGTACACCATGCGCCAAAGGGAAGAGACCGAGACTTCTGATATAGTAGCTGGTACATTCTCCATCTTTGAGCAAGATGTTTATGTGCTGTTTGATCCTAGTTCTATGCATTCTTATGTTAGTGCTAGTATTGCTTATTTTGCTGCTATTCCTTACATGAAAATGGATTTTGAGGTGCTAGTGACTAGTCCTTTAGGACAAGAGGTTAGAGTGAACAGATTGTATAAGGATTGTCCATTGGTGATCCAAGGACAAACTTTCCTGTCTGATGTTATTGAAATGCCCTTCAGAGATTATGATATCATCTTAGGCATGGATTGGCTGGCCAGGTATCATGCCATGATTGATTGTAGACTGAAGACAGTCACTTTTGGTCTCCCCTGGTATGGAGATATGGTAATACATGGGGAGAGGTAGTTATTACCATCAAATCTTATTTCAGCCGCACTGGTAAAAAGAATGATTCAGAAGGAGTGTGAAGCTTATTTGGCTCATGTGATAGACACCTAAGTGCAGAGTCCAAGTCTGAAGGATATCCCTAAAGTATGTGACTTTCCAAACATTTTTCCTGAAGAATTACTAGGATTACGTCCGGAAAGAGAGGTGTAGTTTGAAATTGAGGTTATGCCTAGTGTGGAGCTGATTTCTACTACTCCTTATAAAATGGCACCTGCTAAGTTGAAAAGATTGAAGGTGCAGTTACAAGAATTACTTGATAAGGGTTTCATTCTCCCTAGTGTGTCATCTTGGAGAGCACTAGTGTTGTTTGTCAAGAAGAATGATGGTACTCTCCGTCTGTGCATTGACTACAGATAGTTGAACAAGGTGACAATAAAGAATAGATATCCTCTGCCATGAATAGATAATTTGTTTGATCAGTTAAAAGATGCAGCTGTATTATCCAAAAATTGACTTGAGATCGAGATAGTATCAGTTGAGGGTGCAGGAGCAGAGTATATCTAAAACTGCCTTCAGGACTCGGTATGGCCACTATAAGTTCTTAGTAATGCCATTCGGGTTGACTAATGCTCCAGCTGTTTTTATGGGCCTGATGAACACTATCTTTAGGTCATATTTAGATCAATTTGTTGTGGTATTTATTAATGACATTTTGGTATATTTGAAAAATACAGAAGAGCATGATAAGCACTTGAGAATGGTGCTGTAAACTTTGAGGGAGAAACAGTTATATGCCAAATTGTTGAAATGTAAATTTTGGTTGAAGGAGATTGCCTTTTTGGGGCATATTGTGTCAGCAGAGGGTATCAAGGTGGATCCTAGTAAAGTAGAAGTCATTCTTAATTGAAAGTCACCTAGAAATGTTACAAAAGTTTAAAGTTTTCTTGGTTTGGCTGGTTATTACTGCAGATTCGTGAAGGAATTCTCCATGTTAGCATCTTTACTGATCAAGTTGCTTCAGAAAGATGTAAAATTTCAGTGGACTAATCAGTGTCAGAAGAGCTTTGATGAGTTAAAACGGTGTTTGACTAAAGCTCCAGTCTTGACTTTACCTACACCGGGTAAAGAATACACCATATACAATGATGCTTCTCACAATGGTTTAGGCTGTGTGCTGATGCAAGATAGAAATGTCATTGCCTATGCTTCATGCCAGCTTAAGCCACATGAGAGGAATTACCCTACACATGACTTGGAGCTAGCAGCAATAGTTTTTGCCTTAAAAATTTAGAGACACTACTTGTATGAGAAGAAATGCTACATATATACAGACCACAAGAGTTTGAAGTATTTGGGTACCCAGAAGGAACTGAATTTGAGCCAGAGGAGATGGTTAGAGCTGATAAAAGATTATGACTGCTTGATAAATTACCAGCCTGGGAGAACAAATGTAGTAGCTGATGCCTTAAGTCACAAAACCATGGCTAGTTTGAGAGTTTCACCTATATCCATGGTGCACGATTTAAGGGCATTACATGCAAATTTGGAGATAGATGATGAGGGACGAATGGTAGCTACTTAGCAAGTAAAGCCAGTGTTGATTAACCAAATTAAAATGGCAACTCAGAATCATGATGAATATGTGAAGTTCATAGAAGAGGCTCGAGATGGCAAGAAACCAAAATTTTCAGTGAATGATGAGGGCTTATTGCTATACCAGGGTAGAATGTGCATTCCTGATGATGTTGAATTAAGGCAAATTATTTTGAAGGAAGCACATGACTCACCATTTGCTATGACCCCTGGTAGAACTAAAATGTATAGAAACATGAAAGAACACTATTGGTGGATAGGTATGAAGAAACATATTTCAGAATATGTGGCCAAATGCCTAACTTGTCAGCAAGTAAAGGCAGAACACTAAGTGCCAGCAGGGTTGCTACAGCCATTGCAGATTCCCGAGTGGAAATGGGAAAGAATTACTATGGATTTCGTGATGGGACTTCCACGTACACAGAAGAATCATGATACAGTTTGGGTCATTGTGGACAGATTAACTAAGTTTGCACATTTTTTGCTAGTGAGAATGAACTACAGTCTAGACAGATTGGCTAAATTATACATTGATGAAGTGGTACGATTGCATGGAGTGCCATTATCCATTGTGTCTGACAGAGATCTAAGGTTCACTTCTAGATTCTGGGGTAGTCTTCAAAAAGCCCTAGGAACAAGATTGAACTTCAACACTGCATTCGATCCACAGATAGATGGCCAGTTTGAGAGAATCATCCTGATTTTAGAGGATATGCTTTGGGCTTGTGTGATTGAATTTGAAGGAAGTTGGGACACACACTTGCCTTTGATTGAATTTGCTTACAATAGCAGTTATCAGTCAAGCATTGGGATGCCTCCATATAAAGCTCTATATGGTAGAAAATATAGAACTCCCTTGTGTTGGGATGAAGTGAGTAAGAGAAAATTGATTAGCCCCGAAATTGTGCAACAGACGGAAGAAAAGATTAAGCTCATTCGAGACAGACTCAAGGCTGTATCAGACAAACAGAAGTCCTACATAGATCTGAAGAGACGGGATATTGAGTACAGTGTGGGTGACAAGGTTTTCTTAAAAGTTTTTCCACGGAAGAAGATTATGAGATTTGGCAAAAAGGGAAAACTAAGTCCTCGCTTCATCGAGCCATATGAGGTTTTAGAAAAAGTGGGTCCGCTAACATATAGACTTGCATTACCTCTGGAGTTGGAGAAGATCCACCATATTTTTCATGTCTCCATGTTAAGGAGGTATAGATCTGACCTATCCCACATCTTGCCAGTAGAGGAGATTGAGGTGAATCCAGATTTGACTTATGATGAAGAGCCCATAAAGATTGTGACATATGAAGTGAAACAGCTAGGGAACAAGCAGATACCATTGATCAAAGTGTTGTGGAACCATCATTCGGGCTAGAAAGCTACATGGGAACACGAGGAGGACATGAGGAGACAACACCCACAACTATTCAAAGATTGATACCAGGTAAAATTTTGAGATAAAATTTTCTTTTAAGGAGGGGAGTATTGCAACACCCTTATACTAAGTAGTTCTGTACATTCTACTATTCTGGTGACTAACGTCTGTCCGGACAACTAGAATGTCTGAAACTAAATTTAAATTACATAGAGAAATCGTAAACAAAAGTAATAAAGATTAAATGAAGTTTGATGAAAATAAGAGTAATGAAGCACAAATAGGTTAAATGAGCCTACGTCCTAGCGATGAGTGATCTACACGAAAAGTGACTATAAGTTCAGTTACTACCCTAAATTCGTGTGGGACCTTATTGGAGACCTTAATGAAGAATTATTTAGAAATTATTGGGAATGTGAAAATCATAGAAATAAAAAGGGAACAAGGACCAATAAGTGAATCAAAACCTAAAGACTCATCGGGTGTTATGGAAAAAAATGGACTATAACCCGGTGAGGGGCATTTTGGTCAATTCACTTTAAGAGTTGACTTTTGACCAAAATATACATTAATTTGAGTAATATTAAAACATTGAAAAAGAAGTAAAAATATGAATAAGAGTATGGAAAGAAAAGAAAATAAGTGAAAATCTAAATTTTATTTGAATTATGACATAAACATGACCTCATCATGACATAATTAAAATAATAATAATTAAATATTTATATTTGGATAATTATATAAAAAGACAAAAGAAAAAAAATTAAAATAAAAAAAGTCATCTTCCTCCTTTAAATGGCCGGCCTCACTCTCCCTCTTCCTTCCCTCACTTTCCTCCATTGTTAAGTGAATCTTAAGCTACCCTATTTTCATCCACAAATCCCACAAAAAATTAGTAGAAAACTTAGAATCAACACTAAATTAGAAGATTTGGAAGCAAGAAATTGGGAGAAAGTTGAAGATTAAGAAGATTGAGAAGAGCACCATTTACATCCAAGCTTGAATTACCTTATAATTTTTGAAATTGAGATTAATTATGAAGAATAAACATGAAAAATGAAAGAAATCATGCTTGTATGGGGGAAGGGAATTTTTGTCAGCCAAAGGAGAGTAAGGTTTTGATGTGTTTTAAAATAATTGAGTATGAATTCTAGCTTGATTAAGGTTGTATATGTGATTGGTGTATTGAAATTGCATGAATTTTGAAGATGAGCAATTAGGGTTTATGGGAAATTAGGGCTTTTGTGGTATGTTATGCAATTGATGTTTATAAGAGCAAATTATGGTCATTTGGTATGCTTTGGTTGAGAATTGATGTGAATTGATGAAAGGAATGAATGAATTGGTAGTGTGTTGAATTACTGGAATCTAGACACTTGAGTCCAGTGTGCTTAATAGCCTAAAAAGTGAGCTACACAACTCCAATTAGTATGAAACCAATAGGAAAAGAAAGCTAAGACATAATGCTAAATTTTTCATGAAGACATCAAGCCAAAAAAATAACCATAGGATACCTCAAATTAGGCTTGAATCTGGGTTACCAATTTTGGACCTGGAGAAAATGACCATATGAACAACTCACTTTAGAAAACTCTAAATTAGGTGATTCTTGAACCAGTGGAAACCTGAGACATAGGAGAACAATCCTTATAAGGACCATAGAGCCAAATTATGACTCTAACTTGATCAAATTACTAGACAAAGTTGGTCTAGCAAACTTGCCCTGATTTTAGACTAACCTGGAAATCCTGAACAACTACCTATCCGACCAGTTTTGGCAAAATTGCCATAATTTGAGCTACAAAATTGCAAATGTAGTAATTCCAAAGCTAAAATTCTCATAAGACAGAGACCTAAAGGCTTCATGTTTTGACCATAACCTAGTTCTTAGGAAAAAGTAGGGGAATTGCTAGGATAAGTCAGGAATCCCAAATCTGCAGCACCTTAGCAAATTGGCCCTGTGACCTCTAAATGGTTATCAAGCCATAACATTCTCTACAAAACTCCAATTAAAGAGATTCAAAATTATTTGGAAACCTAAGACAAAGACCTAAAACATTGGTTTAGGGTCTAGGGCTAAATTATGAGCTTAAGATGCCCGGATATGGAAAGCAAATTTAGGATACAAATCTGGAAAACCTGGAATTTCAGAATATGGCAACCAGAATAATGTTTAGTAATTTAGCCATAACTTGAGATCCAGAACTGCAAATTGAGTGATTCAAAAAGGAAACTAAAACTAAGACATAGAAGAATAACTTTCATTAAGATTACCTTCCTAAATTATGACTTGAACTAGGTTGAAATAGGGTTGTAAAGTCAGCGTTCCAAACTATCCAAAACAAGAATTTATTGAAATTGCATAGCCAACTTAGGAAATTCATTAGGCATTTATTGAATAACTTTTAGAGATAATTGAGATGAGTATTGAGACATTTTAATTGTGTTTCAGTAGAAAAGGAGACCTTCGGAGATAAGAAAAAGTAAATCAAGAGAAAGAAAATCCATTGAGGTTTGTGCACAACTAACCTTTTTCCTTGGTTTTAACCTTGTAATTGATTTGAATGAATTTATTTTGAATGAGTTATAATTTTTCTTGCATTGAGAACTTTAATTTAGGAAATGAATTTGTGAATGTGGAAAGACGGATGTTGGCCCTTTTATATTATTGTGGTATGGGGGTGGGCCAGTTTTGAATTGTCACACCCTACCCCTCTGTAAGGCATGACATGATCCCATAGTATACCTAATGAATTACCAACTCCGTCTACTGATAACCCATTAAATACACTACAAGGGATTTTAAAAACTTTTCTTACTTCTTTTACAGTGATGAGCACTATTTACAGGTGTTAAAAACCTTTTTCAACTGAAGTGATAGAACTAACACATTTGAATTAATTGGAATTTCTGTAAAAATTTTGGCAGAGTGCCATCTGTATTTTGGATAAAATAGTTATTCAGAAAACCTGTAAAAAGCACTTCAATATATTTCCAAATCTCAACTCCAACATATTTCTCACACAACATATTTCTCAACTTAAATCCACAGTGATTTTTCAAATATAATACAATTTTTACAAGTCAAAATAACTCATAATTATTTTACAACTTCAATGTACAATTTGAATTTACAACTGCTCAAAATAAAAAACAATATGTACATACAGTGAACATACATTACAGTACAAAATGCAAAATGTGGTATACTCGTTATACCCAAAAATCTCTCGCTGGATGTACTAGCAGCCTAGTCTGCTGCCCTGTCCGTCTGTCACACTGCAATGACAATAAAGCTATCATTTGAGACAATGTCTCAGTGGTGCACAACATTAACCAAATACAACTTTAAATCACAATTCATAAATCATATAAATGATGGATACGTAAAATCATAGTTAAATTCAAGACAATGAATGTCAGAAGGAATTTAACACAATATCACAATAAATCTCAGAAATCCAAACATAGTTAAATTCAAAAGACAGTGAATGTTAATAAGAATTTAAATTCATTTCACAATCTCACAATACATATCAATAAATCACAAACAGCTTAATCATGTTCCAAAGTTCAATTCATCCCAAAAGCCGATGGCTAATGAGGTATTCAATTCGTCCCAAAAGTCAATGACTAATGAGGAATAACATAGCTAGCTAGCAAAAATATGAGTACTCATCCAATTCGTCCTCAACAGGCACACATCTCAGCACTTCAGCCAGAGAGGGAATTCAATTCGTCCCACTAAACAAGCTAGCGAGGAACACAATCAATATACATGATAGCTGTGGTTTCAAATCATTTCCAATGCTTTTCAATCAATCAGTATCCATCAATATCATTCAAACAATTTTTCACAATTTCAAACCATTTACAATGCTTTCCAAGCAATAAATATTCATTCAAACACATTTCCACAATTTAAAACAATAATGTACAAATAGTCATAATTCATTTCAATTGAAAAATTCAAAAGAAATAGCTATTGTGCACAAACCTCTGATAACTGTCTCCTGGTCTTGACTCAGTGTTTCCTTCTTTTTTCCTGAGTCTTTGCTAACTGAGAAACACAATTTGAAGTGTTTTAGTACTAAATTAAACTGTCTCTAACGATAATGTTTGATAAATAATTCATTGAATGTTATTAATTGCTTAATCAACCTAATATATCGACCCTCAATGCATTCTAGGTAAATTAGGTTTTAATGTTACTAACATGTCACATTCGATAGTCTTTTAGGGTTGGTACATGTTACCAAGTTCATTTCCGCGTATACTGCATTTTCTTGCAATTTGCTGGATTCTGGGATACTAGTTTGACCTAGCCGGATGATATAGTTCCCTCGGTTTTCGGGTTTCGGTCAAAACTACAAACTTGTAGATCTATATCTTATGGAACGCAGGACAAAATTTCAGGTCATTCTGAGTTATGTAGACCAAGTTATGGTCATTTTACTATTGCTGGTCAGATTGCACCAAAATTGGCCTTTTTAGGTCACTTTAGGTCATTTTAGGTTCGGCCAGTTTTTGGACCCGAACTTGTGCAAGCTGATTGACTTGCTTATGGTCATTTCTGGGCTTTGGTGTCTTCATAAGACTTGTAGATATGGGTCTTAAATATTCATGGTTAAAATTTCAGGTCAATTGGACCTGTTTTGAGAGAGTTATGGCCTAAACACTAACTGCTGCCCAAATGGTCAATTTTCAGGCCTTACTTGCACTTAATCCGGATTTGGTCATTTTTCAAGCTACCTTGTAAGCAGAATTTTGGTAAGCTTCCTTCATGAAAGTTGGCACATTTTGTGCCTAGTTTCACCTTCAATTGGTCTCATACCAATTGGAGCCACACAATTAAAGTTCTAGGCCTAAAACTCAAACTGCCTTATTGCAATTCTTGCATACATATCAAACATCACTTTTAACACTCACCAAACTTAACATTCAAACTAATTCTGGTTGTACCACAACCTAAACATAATTTAAAATATGTTATAGGTCATTTTGGCAGCTTACAATTACATTCAATGTGCACCAACAAGTGCAGAATTTGTCCAATTCAATTTACAACAATTCAATCACCAATTCATGCTCATTTACATGTCCCACTTAACACCACCATACATACACTCAAACTACCATAACAACCAACACATTTTAACATCATTATTCCATAAACCAAGCATGAATTCCAGCATTTCTCAAGAGTTAGCAAACTGCCACAATGGTACACTTACATTCCATTACTTTCCAAGCTTTAAATCTCATTTTACATTTACATATACTAAGTATACATTACCCAAACAATTTCCTACACAATATACATTTAATCAATCATTTAATTCACCATTTACAAGCACAATTAAACTGCCTTCAAGGTGCTTCCATGGCTGCCAAAAGTGTACATTCCCATTCAACATTAAACCTCAAAAATTTCTTCATAAATCAAACACCCATAACACCCTTACAAACTTTAACAAAGCAACAATCAAAAACTCAACTTACCTATGGATGAGACTTCTTAAATCTTCACTAAAACTTCTTAATATTGGTATCTACTTCTTCCTTGTAAAGTGGGGATCAAGATTAGTGAAGGAACTTTGGTGTTTGGAGGTGAAAATGGAGGAGGTTTGAAGCTTCACTCAAGTTTCGGCTATGGAGGTTTCCTAAGGTTTCATTTCGGTTTGGTGGTCATCAAAGGTTGAAGATGAAGTTTTAGTGGAGTAATCTGCCCACTTAATACATATTATAATCCTTAGTGGTCCACTCACATAAAATCAATCATATTTTATGTTTAAATATGTTAATTACCTAATTTGAACCCTATTTTTGCTATTTATATTAGGTACCCCTAATTTAATTTTTCATTATATTTTCCAAGTGTAATATTATTTATTTTCAATGAAAATTTAGGTCAAAAGACAACTCGAGGTGTCAAATGACGACAATGCCCCTGTTCGGGTTGCATTCCCGATTTTTCGGTAACACCGGGTTTTGTCCGTTTTTCGATTTCTCACTTTTCTTTATACTAATTATTTAATTTTTCTTTGATATTTCTAATGATATTTATACTTCAATTGATGTCTATTTAAGTCCTAAAAATATTTTCCAGGGTTCCCCGCGGTCCAGGGCTAGCCAACGGTTCACGCCGTGACTTCCCGGTGCGGTCACCCATCGCTAGGGTTCTCGGCTCGCTTAACTTGGTTGCATTTCTTTACTATTATTTTTCCTTTGTTTTTCTTATATTTTCTTTTCTTGTATTTCATTATTTTATGTCTCCTCACTCATATCGAAGTGTAGTTCTAGGCATCCTAGCTGTCCGGACAACACTGGTCACCGGAACAGTAGCACGCACTACCGAACATAGGGGTGTTACAATTCTCCCCCCCTTAAATAAATTTCGTCTCAAAATTTTACCTGGCATTAGTCTCTGAACAGCTGTGGGTGCTGTCTCCTATATCCTCTTCACGTTCCCAAGTAGCTTCCTGGCCTGAATGATGGTTTCACAGCACTTTAACCAGGTGTATCTGTTTGTTCCTCAGCTGCTTCACCTCATACGCCAGAATTTTTATGGGTTCTTCCTCATATGAGAGGTCTGGATTTACTTCAATCTCTTCAACTGATAGTACATGAGATGGGTCAGATCTGTACCTCCTTAACATGGACACATGGAAGACATTGTGTATCCTTGCTAACTCTGGAGGTAATGCCAGCCGATATGCCAAAGGACCCACTCTTTCCAGAACCTCATATGGTCCGATGAAACAAGGACTCAGTTTCCCCTTTCTGCCAAATCTCACAATCCTCTTCCAAGGAGAAACTTTGAGGAATACCTTATCACCCACTGCATATTCAATATCTCTTCTTTTTATATCAACATAGGACTTCTGACGGTCTGATGTAGCCTTGAGTCTATCTCTGATCAATCTGATTTTTTCCTCTGTCTGCTGAACAATTTTTGGCCCAATCATCTTCCTTTCACCTACTTCATCCCAACATAAGGGAGTTCTACACTTCCTGCCATACAAAGCTTCATATGGAGGCATTCCAATGCTTGATTGGTAGCTGTTGTTATAAGCAAACTCAATAAAAGGCAAGTGTGTATCCCAACTACCTTCAAATTCAATCACACAAGCCCATAGCATATCCTTCAATATCTGAATAACCCTCTCGGGTGGCCATGCATGCGTGGGTGGAATCTTTGTCTTTGAAGTTCAATCTAGTTCCTAGGGCTCTCTGAAGACTACCCCAGAATCTAGAAGTGAACCTAGGATCTCTGTCAGACACAATTGATACTGGCACTCCATGCAGTTTTACAATCTCATATATGTATAATTTGGCCAATCTTTCCAGGCTATAGTCCATCCACACTGGCAAAAAGTGAGCAGACTTGGTTAATCTATTAACTATAACCCATACTGCATCATGACTACTCTGTGTCCTTGGAAGTCCTATAACAAAATCCATAGTTATTCGTTCCCATTTCCACTCTGGTACTGACAAAGGATGTAACAAACCAGCTGGAACTTGATGTTCTGCCTTTACTTGCTGACAAGTTAGGCATTTGGAAACAAATTCAGCTATATCTCTCTTCATACCCATCCACCAGTAATGCTCTTTCAGCCCTTTGTACATTTTAGTTCCACCAGGGTGCATAGCAAATGGAGACTCATGTGCTTCCTTCATAATGATTTGTCTCAATTCCACATCACTAGGAACGCACATTCTGCCCTGATGTAGCAATAAACCATCATCTCTCACAGAAAATTCAGGTTTCTTGCCCTGCTGGACTTCTTTCAGTAGCTTCTAATATTTTTCATCACTCTGAGCAGCCATTCTGATCTGATCAATCAACACTGGCTGTACATGCCATGCAACTACTGTCTGTCCCTCATCATCAATCTCTAAACTGGCATGCTGTGCTTTCAATTCATATACCATGGACAAAGGAGAAACTCTGAGACTTGCCATAGTCTTGCGACTTAAGGCGTCAGCCACCACATTTGCTTTCCCTGGCTGATAGTCTATTAAGCAATCATAATCTTGAATGAGTTCTAACCATCTCCTCTGCCTCAAATTTAATTCCTTCTGGGTGCCCAAATACTTCAAGCTCTTGTGATCTGTGTAAATGTAGCATTTCTCCCCATACAAATAGTGTCTCCAGATCTTTAGAGCAAAAACAATGGCTGCTAGCTCCAGATCATGTGTTGGGTAGTTCCTCTCATGCGGTTTCAGCTGGCGTGATGCATAAGCAATGACATTCCGATCTTGCATCGATACAGCCTAACCCATTGTGAGAAGCATCACTATAAATCGTGTATTCTTTACGGAGTAGGTAAAGTGAGGTGAGCTTGATTAAAAACCTCTTCAACTCATAAAAACTTTGCTGGCTTTTATCAGTCAACTTAAATTTTACATCTTTCCTAAGCATTTTGGTCATTGGATAATATAACATAGAAAACCCCTTCACAAATCGCGGTAATATCGGCTAAACCCGAGCTGCGAATTTACGTGATGTTCTTGGCGGCTTCCAATTAAGGATAGCTTCTACCTTCTTGGAATCTACCTTGATCCCTTGGTGACACAACATGTCCCAAAAAGGAGATTTCTTTTAGCCAAAATTCACATTTCGACAATTTGGCGTATAGCTATTTCTCCCTTAAAGTCTGCAGTACAATCCGCAGATGTCTGTCATGCTCTTCTGCATTCCTCGAGTATATCAAAATGTCATCAATAAACACCACCACAAATTGATCGAGATATGGTCTGAAGAGTGTTCATCAGATCCATAAAAGCAGCTGGAGCATTTGTTAACCCGAATGGCATTACTAGAAACTCATAGTGGCCATACCGAGTTCTCAGCGCTTTTGGAATACTCTGCTCTTGCACCTTCAACTGATAATAACCAGATCGTAAATCAATTTTGGAGAATACAGCTGCACCCTTCAACTGATCAAACAGATCATCAATGCGAGGCAATGGATATCTGTTCTTTATTGTCACCTTATTCAACTGCCGGTAGTCAATGCATAAGCGGAGAGTACCATCCTTCTTCTTAACAAACAACACTGGTGCTCCCCAAGGTGACACACTAGGGCGGATGAAGCCCTTTTCAAGTAATTCTTTCAATTGTATCTTCAACTCCTTCAACTCTGCTGGTGTCATTCTGTATGGCGTTATGGAGATTGGATCCACACCAGGCATAACATTAATTTCAAACTGCACTTCTCTTTTCGGAGGTAATCCTGGCAATTCATCAGGAAACACATCTAGAAAGTCATATACTATAGGGATGTCCTTCAATGCTGGACTCCCCACTTGGGTGTCTACCATATGTGCCAAGTATGCTTCACACCCCTTTCTGATCATTTTTCTGGCTAGTGCAGCCGAAATGATGTTTGATGGCAATAACTGCCTTTCCCCATGTATTACCACATCACTGTATTGAGGGAGACCAAAAGTGACTGTCTTCAGCCTACAGTAAATCATGGCATGATGCCTAGCTAACCAATCCATGCCCAAGATGATATCATAATCTCTGAAGGGCATTTCAATAAAATCAGACAGAAAAGTGTGTCCTTAGATCACCAAAGGACAATCTCTATACATTCTATTAACCCTGACCTCCTGTCCTAGCGGACTTGTTACTAGCACCTCAAAGTCCATTTGTGTACATGGAACAGCAATGCAATCAATGATGCTAGCACTCACATAAGAATGGGTAGAAACTGGATCAAATAACACAAACACATCTTGGTTAAAAGTTGAGAAGGTACCAGCCACAACATCAGATGTCTTGGCCTCTTCTCTCTGTCTCATTACATAGATTCTGACTGGAGCACTGTCTTGCTCTGATTGTTTCACTGTGCCTTGGCTGCCTGTTGGGCTACCTCTACCCCTGCCTCTACCTCTGCTGGGTGGTTGTGAACTTCTAGTGATAGGGCTCTGAACTGACCCTTCTGCAGTAGTAGGAGGTGGTCCAACTCTATGACTACTAGTGCAGTCCTTGGCAAAGTATCCTGTGCCTCCACAGTTATAACAGGCTCCAATAGCCTTGTAGCATATCCCACCATGATTTCTTCTATAAGTTTCACATTGGCGGGGAGGGTAAGAACCTCTGGTACTCTGCTGACCAGATAGAGGAGGCTTCTGTCCTGAATATCTTCCCCTACCAGACTTCTTGCCACCTCTGCCATGTCCCCCATGATTCCTCCTCTTTCCAGTAGGACCACTGGAACTCTGTTCTACTGATTTTCCCTCTTTCTCTATTTTCTCTGATTTCTTTTTCTCAGGAGCTACTTCAGACTCAATTCTTTCCAACTCTAGGGCTTGAGAAACAAGTTCAGAGAAGTTAGTGTGTTTGAACCCGAACACTTGTAATCTGATACTGGGCTTCAATCCAGTTTCAAACCTCTTGCATCTCTCCCTGCTGGTAGAAAGTAGACTTACTGCATAATGGCTTAGGCGGGAAAATTCTCTTTCATACTCAGCCACTGATCTGCTTCCCTGTTTCAGACTTAGGAACTCTTGTAGCTTTTGGTCTACATAAGCATTAGGGACATACTTTTGTCTGAATCCCTGAGAAAGTCATTCCATGTTAATACTGCAGGTTCTACCAGACTGTGGGGAATGGTTTTCCACCAGTCATAAGCATCCCCCTGTAGCAAAGATACAGAGTATTCAAATCTGAGCTCCTCCATGCAATGCAGTTTCTTGAATACCCTATCCATCCTATCTAACCGCTGTTTAGCTTTTAGAGGATCTACTGTCCCCTTGAACTCTGTAGCCCCATACTTCATCAATTTGTCATACTGCCTAGTAGGAGACTGCAGTTGTACCACTTGTGTCTGTATTGGGACTTGAGTAGGCACATTACCAGCCATTTGTTGGAACATTGCAGCCATCTGCTGAGCGAATTGAGCAGGAAACTGCGGTACTACAGTCTTTGGTCTTCTTGAACCACGACATTGTCTAGGCACAGGGCATCCTTGCACCTCGGCCTCAATAGATTGATCATTGACGATCACCCTCTTCCATAGTCAATGCGAGGATTTTAAATCTCCTGAACAAATAACATAAGGAGATTTCCTCCCGTTAGTGCATATTTATAATGTAATGTACTGTATGTATCAAACAATGATATTGAGCAGTTGTACTATGAAGAAAGAATATTCAAATAACAGGTGAAAAAAGAATTTAAAAACTAGCTTTGATACCACTAAAACATGTCACACCCTACCCCTCTATAAGGCATGACATGATCCCGCAGTATACCTAATGAATTACCAACTCTGTCTACTGATAACCCATTAAATACACTACAAGGGATTTTAAAAACTTTTCTTACTTCTTTTACAGTGGTGAGCACTATTTACAGGTGTTAAAAACCTTTTTGAACTGAAGTGATAAAACTAACACATTTGAATTAATTAGAATTTCTGTAAAAATTTTGGCAGAGTGCCATCTGTATTTTGGATAAAACAGTTCTTCAAAAAACCTGTAAAAAGCACTTCAATATATTTCCAAATCTCAACTCCAACATATTCTCAACACAACATATTTCTCAACTCAAATCCACAGTGATTTTTCAAATATAATACAATTTTTACAAGTCAAAATAACTCATAATTATTTTACAACTTCAATGTATAATTTGAATTTACAACTGCTCAAAATCAAAAACAATATGTACATACAGTGAACATACATTACAGTACAAAATGCAAAATGTGGTATACTCGTTATACCCAAAAATCTCTCGCTGGATGTACTAGCAGCCTAGTCTGTCACCCGTCTGTCTACTGCGGCGGCAATAAAAGCTATTCTTTGAGACAATGTCTCAGTGGTGCACAACATTAACCAAATACAACTTTAAATCACAATTCATAAATCATATAAATGATGGATACGTAAAATCATAGTTAAATTCAAGATAATGAATGTCAGAAGGAATTTAACACAATATCACAATAAATCTCAGAAATCCAAACATAGTTAAATTCAAAAGACAGTGAATGTTAATAAGAATTTAAATTCATTTCACAATCTCACAATACATATCAATAAATCACAAATAGCTTAATCATGTTCCAAAGTTCAATTCATCCCAAAAGCCGATGGCTAATGAGGTATTCAATTCGTCCCAAAAGTCAATGACTAATGAGGAATAACATAGCTAGCTAGCAAAAATATGAGTACTCATCCAATTCGTCCTCAACAGGCACACACCTCAGCACTTCAGCCAGAGAGGGAATTCAATTCGTCCCACTAGACAAGCTAGCGAGGAACACAATCAATATACATGATAGCTGTGGTTTCAAATCATTTCCAATGCTTTTCAATCAATCAGTATCCATCAATATCATTCAAACAAATTTTCACAATTTCAAACCATTTACAATGCTTTCCAAGCAATAAATATTCATTCAAACACATTTCCACAATTTAAAACAATAATGTACAAATAGTCATAATTCATTTCAATTGAAAAATTCAAAACAAATAGCTGTTGTGCACAAACCTCTGATAATTGTCTCCTGGTCTTGACTCAGTGTTTCCTTCCCTTTTCCTGAGTCTTTGCTAACTGAGAAACACAATTTGAAGTGTTTTAGTACTAAATTAAACTGTCTCTAATGATGATGTTTGATAAATAATTCACTGAATGTTATTATTTGCTTAATCAACCTAATATATCGACCCTCGATGCATTCTAGGTAAATTAGGTTTTAATTGTAACACCCCTCACCCGACTACAGTGTAGCCGAGCAAAGTGTGCTACATTCGGTGCCGGAGCACCCTATCTTATCTTACTTTATTCCTTTCATATTTTGATCTTATTATATTTTAATATTAATTATTTTTCAACGGAGAAACCAGCGGAGTTTCCCCTATTTTATTACCAGTTGACGTAATTTACTATTTACCTGTTTGAAAGTTTCAATAATATTTTACAAATAAAATCTCATCATTTATTTCATAACCATCTCATAATTCACATCTCATTCATATATCTCAATTTCATATTCATTTCCATGCATTATCTATATATTTCAAATCTGTCTTCGAATCCATACAATCTCATTCATGCTCAAATCACATAAGTAAAATTTTCAAATTTCTTTAATTTACATAATTTCATAATTTACATGATATATAAATTAATTACATATGAAAAAGCTAATTTATTAAATTACATTATATTTCTATTAATTACCTGCTCATAATCTACATTATAATACAATATCTAGCATTTTATACTAAATACAAAATATGATCTATATGGGCCCTATCTACATGCATTCTTTGAGAGGTGACAACCTTGAATACTCCAGCCATACGCAGATCTGGACTCCAAAAATCTTAGTCAAAGTACCTGCGAGAAACAAATCCATCGCGCTAAGCATTGCTGCTTAGTGGTGCAATAATAGAACAAGAAAATAAAATATACAAATAAAGAAAGAAAGAAGCATAATTTGAATATTTAAGAATCAATTTAATTTAATACAATGTGTCTAATATTAATTATCCTTTGTTCTAATTTGTTCCGCTTTGGAAGCGTTTAATTCCTAAATTCACAGAGATAATGTACAATATAGTAATTAATAAAAATACTCAATTTATATTCATATGGCAATAGAAGGTACATTTAAAATATTTAGTTAAGTTATACCTATTTTTGCAACTCTTTTATCATTTTATTTAACAATTTTTATGTGATTTGGATCATTTCATAATTCTAACTAATTCTTTTGAAGTCTTATTAACTCATTTATTTGATTTCTAATATTTTTAATTACTAATAGTCTTAATTTATTTCAATAAATTACACTGCCCAAGTAACCTACGACAGGCTGACTAAACTGGATAACGGGTCGTTGGCACTTTGGACAGCGGTGCCTCGTGCCTTCATACCATGGGGCCGGGCGTCAACCACGTATGCAGTCAGTATGGCTAAAAAGCCATGATAACACATAATCGGGCATAAAAGCCATGAATACAGGCATAAAGCCATGAATGTGGGCATAAAGCCATGAATACAGGCATAAAGCCTTGAATACAGGCATAAAGCCTTTCGCAGTACTGCTAAAACAATACCCTATTGGCATGCCAAACTATCCAATCTGACACACATGTCTAGGTAATACAAGGGCACATAATATCATTAAATATTAATATATTGTGTTTTATGACTTTATTATTTCATGATAAATTTCAATTATAATTCATACATTCATTTGATCATTTATATGATCACAATTCACATCAATTATCCTTTTATACCATTTTACTCAAAATACTTCTCCTCTCTACAATAATGAGAACTAATGTCTCATTTATACATTAATATGGTTTATTTATTTATTCATTATGTTATTCATATTGATCACAATTCTAAACAATGGTTCACATGTACCATTGTATTCAAAATATTTTTTCCTTTCTCATTTATACATTCAAGAATCTACTTATGTAATTACAAATTTTATATTTCAAGTTGAGTTACTAATATTTTATGAATTCCATTTGTGATGGGCATATAAGCCCTAACTATCTATTCACATCAATTAGGTGACTTATTTTTCATGTTTCAAGTAATCCATAAACATTTCATGGATTTCAAATTTATGGCCTTAATTCCTTTTTAACAATTTTGACTAGGATGCATAGTCTACATTTGTCATACAATTCTAAGCATTTAAGCTTAGAATTGGTTCTAGGTTTTCATCTAAATTTACTAATCATTTTGATTACTATTCACCTTACTAGTCAACCAAAATGTTGACTTTTTCATACTTAGTAGATATATTAATTCTAATTACACCAAGATCCCACATTTTGAGCTTTACATTTGCTAGTATTAATTGCCAATTGCAATTTAAAGTCCCCTAGATGCATTTCTAATTTCAAATTTTGAATTTCAAGTTTTGGTGTCACTATTCACCTCATTGGTCAACAAAAATGTTGACTTTTGGATAGAAAATAGGTACATTGGTTTTAACACCCCCAATGTACCACATTTTACATTTAAAACTTGTTGGAATTAACCACCAAATCCATTTCCAATCCTAAAACCAAAAGAGCAGAACTTTCAGTTTTTGTGACCCAAATTTACTGTTCCATTGGGTCCTGTTGCAGTGGGAATTTGAGGAAATGGTAAACATGAAAGTTGTTCCTTATTTTGTCTAGTTGAATTTCTTTTTTTGAATTACTCCATTTGGAGTTTTGTAGCTCCAGATATGGTCCAAAAACCACAGCTGGCCGGATTTCAATTCTACAGAATTTACCAAATCTACAGTACCATAAACAGTGACTGCCACTGCCATTTGGGTTAGGTTATGGTCATAATTTGGGGTAGGTTTCTTCATGAAAGTTGTTTGTCTATGTCTTAACTTGTTGCTGTAAAAATTTCAGGTCAATTGACCATTTCTACAGTGAGTTATGGCCAAATGAACAGTTACTGTTCATTTGGTCATTCTACAGAATTGAATTGCAGGGTATCCGGATTGGGGCTAACTTTTGGTCCACTTGCTTTGGTCTTTTGGGCATGGTTTCTTCAGCAAAATTGTGCCATTATAAGTCTAGTTTCATTTCCAATTGGCCAAACACCAATTAGACCTACACAGCCAAAGTTATGGCTGTCTAAGTGGGCTGGAATCACAGCCACCCTTGCTGCTGTCCCTAGGCAGCCTACCATTCCACTTTGCCATGCATTAGCTCACTTCAAATTATGATTAACTTGCCTCAAATGGTCACTAATTGACCATTAGAATGTCCTTTAATCATTTCATAAGCCAAGTCAAATTTTCACTCTCAAAACCCTAATTTTCCCTTTCAATTCACCCATACACCTAGTTAAGCACTTTCATTCATTCTATATGTGTATATACACCTTAAACATAATCTCTAATTCATTTTAAGTCCATTAAAACCATCAAAAACACTCCATCATTGTTCCTTCCTTAGGGCTGCCGAAATCCATGGGGTACATACACTTAACTTTTATTCATTTAATTTACAAATTCTCACTTATTTCAAGTCTCTAACATGGAATAAAAGAAGTATATTGTATAAATAGGCACTAACCTCTTTGCTCAACTTATTGAACTTGTGAAAACTCTAAAATTTCTCCTCTTTGTGGCTGCCTAGAGCTTCCTTAGGGTGTGTGGATAAGTTTTAGTGAAGGTGACTTAGGGTTTTGGGGTGAGGAAAGCATGGAAATTGAAGCTTTAGAAAGTTTGTTAATGGAGGAGTGAGGGAGGAGGTGTAAAACGTTTTGAAGAAGAAGGAAAAGGGCTGCTGTTTTTTTCACTTCAATTTTCTGCCCATTTGACTCATTTTAATTGGTTTATGGACATGTGTCACAAGGTGATTTGGTGAGAGTGCTTAATGACATAAGCATGAGGTCAAAATTGAAATTTTAGTTCATTTTCTTTTCTTTTCTTTGCTACTCATTTTCAATTCAATTTTTAGCAATATTTATTCACATTTTATGTCATAATAATTATTTACTCAACTGGACAAGTCGGCCAAAAATCGTCTCTGAAGGCGAAATGACCAAAATGCCCTCCGTTTGGCTTAACGGGTCAAAATTGTGCATCTGGATTGAAAAATTTTTCTAAATATTTTCTTGGCATTCTAATGCCATAGGAACCTCAATGACCCTTCTCTGGAGTCCCAAAAATTATTTTATAATTTTTCCCCCGGGTCTAGGGCTCCTAGTTGCGAGAATCGCAACTTCCCACTGGGTTACCCATCGCTAGGGCACCGGCTCGTTTAACTTAGTTGTATTTTATTTCTAAAATTTTTACTAAATTTTTCTTATTAATATTTGAGTTATTTATGGTTCCTCACTTTAGTTTAAATATTTTTCCAAACGTTCTAGCTGTCCGGACCGACACCGGTCATCGGAACAGTAGAATGTACGTAATTGCTACAATGAGGGTGTTACATTAATGTTACTAACATGTCACATTCGATAGTCTTTTAGGGTTGGTACATGTTACCAAGTTCATTTCCGCGTATACTGCATTTTCTTGTAATTTGCTGGATTCCGGGATACTAGTTTGACCTAGCCGGACGACATAATTCCCTCGGTTTTCGGGTTTCGGTCAAAACTACAAACTTGTAGATCTATGTCTTATGGAACGCAGGGCAAAATTTCAGGTCATTCTGAGTTATGTAGACCAAGTTATGGTCATTTTACTATTGCTGGTCAGATTGCACCAAAATTGGCCATTTTATGTCACTTTAGGTCATTTTAGGTTCGGCCAGTTTTTGGACCCGAACTTGTGCAAGCTGTTTGACTTGCTTATGGTCATTTCTGGGCTTTGGTGTCTTCATAAGACTTGTAGATATGGGTCTTAACTACTCATGGTTAAAATTTCAGGTCAATTGGACCTGTTTTGAGTGAGTTATGGCCTAAATACTAACTGCTGCCCAAATGGTCAATTTTCAGGCCTTACTTGCACTTAATCCGGATTTGGTCATTTTTCAAGCTACCTTGCAAGCAGAATTTTGGTAAGCTTTCTTCATGAAATTTGGCACATTTTGTGCCTAGTTTCACCTCTAATTGGTCTCATACCAATTGGAGCCACACCATTAAAGTTCTAGGCCTAAAACTCAAACTGCCTTATTGCAATTCTCGCATACATATCAAACATCACTTTTAACACTCACCAAACTTAACATTCAAACTAATTCTGGTTGTACCACAACCTAAACATAATTTACAACATGTTATAGGTCATTTTTGCAGCTTACAATTACATTCAATGTGCACTAACAAGTGCAGAATTTGTCCAATTCAATTTACAACAATTCAATCACCAATTCATGCTCATTTACATGTTCCACTTCACACCACCATACATACACTCAAACTGCCATAACAACCAACACATTTTAACATCATTATTCCATAAACCAAGCATGAATTCCAGCATTCCTCAAGAGTTAGTAAACTGCCACAATGGTACACTTACATTCCATTACTTTCCAAGCTTTAAATCTCATTTTACATTTACATATACTAAGTATACATTACCCAAACAATTTCCTACACAATATACATTTAATCAATCATTTAATTCACCATTTACAAGCACAATTAAACTGCCTTCAAGGTGCTTCCATGGCTGCCAAAAGTGCACATTCCCATTCAATATTAAACCTCAAAATTTTCTTCATAAATCAAACACCCATAACACCCTGACAAACTTTAACAAAGCAACAATCAAAAACTCAACTTACCTATGGATGAGACTTCTTAAATCTTCACTAAAACTTCTTAATATTGGTATCTACTTCTTCCTTGTGAAGTGGGGATCAAGATTAGTGAAGGAACTTTGGTGTTTGGAGGTGAAAATGGAGGAGGTTTGAAGCTTCACTCAAGTTTCGGCTATGGAGGTTTCCTAAGGTTTCATTTCGATTTGGTGGTCTTCAAAGGTTGAAGATGAAGTTTTAGTGGAGTAATCTGCCCACTTAATACCTATTATAATCCTTAGTGGTCCACTCACATAAAATCAATCATATTTTATGTTTAAATATGTTAATTACCTAATTTGAACCCTATTTTTGCTATTTATATTAGGTACCCCTAATTTAATTTTTCATTATATTTTCCAAGTGTAATATTATTTATTTTCAATGGACATTTAGGTTAAAAGATAACTCCGGGTGTCAAATGACGACAATGCCCCTGTTCGGGTTGCATTCCCGATTTTTCGGTAACACCGGGTTTTGTCCGTTTTTCGATTTCTCACTTTTCTTTGTACTAATTATTTAATTTTTCTTTGATATTTCTAATGATATTTATACTTCAATTGATGTCTATTTAAGTCCTAAAAATATTTTCTAGGGTTCCCCGCGGTCCAGGGCTAGCCAACAGTCCACGCCGTGACTTCCCGGTGCGGTCACCCATCGCTAGGGTTCTCGGCTCGCTTAATTTGGTTGCATTTCTTTACTATTATTTTTTCATTGTTTTTCTTATATTTTCTTTTCTTGTATTTCATTATTTTATGTCTCCTCACTCATATCGAAGTGTAGTGCTAGGCATCCTAGCTGTCCGGACAACACTGGTCACGGGAACAGTAGTACGCACTACCGAACATAGGGGTTTTACATGAATGCTTTTAGAAATATTTGAGAAATGGTGTGTTGCAAACCCTTTTGGGTTTTATGATGATTTGAATGTGGTTATTATTTTTGCAAATGTGATTATTGATTGAGAAACCTTTAAAAATTATTTTTAAACCACAGTTAGCATGACAATCTCTTACTGTCTTCCTCCTCCTTTTATGGGGTTGAGTTCGATTATGTGATCCTCCCTCCCTAGTTTACAAGTTGAGGTTGAGTTTCGATGAGTACTCATATAGCTAGCTAGCCACATCCCTCATTAATAATAATTAGTAAGGTTGTAGATTGCTTTGTCGTGGTGTACAACACAATATTGATTGAAAATTTTGTGTCATGGTCTAAACTGTGTGTTATTGGCAACACTTGTGAAATGTGATTCTCGAAATGAAATGTGATTTTAATTAAATGAATTGCTATTGATTAAAAATTTCTGTGATGTTTTCCTGATTATGAAAAATGAGATTGTTATGTTTTGACAAATTATGCTCTATATTGAGCTTTTAAATTATTAGTTGTGCACCACTGAGTGAAATACTCAGCGATAGCTTCTTTATGCTGTCGCAGATAAGGAGAAAGGCAAAGCAGCAGAGTAAGCTGCCTGTTGCTGTGGTTGAAGCTGTGTTTGGATCATTTTTTGGTATATTAGTTATAACCTTTGTAAATTTATTTTGAAGTAAATTTGTCCATGTGTATCTAAAAGACAAAATGAGCAGTTGTACAAATGAAATTGTAATAATATTTTGTTATCTTTTGGTTTTTAAATTTGTATAAGAACATTTATTTTGATGTGTATATGAGATGAGCACACTTTTTTGGTATTGGATGAATGAAAAGAAATTACTTGAGTTTGATTGTGTTCAAATTGTGTATGATATGTTTTTATAAATTGATTTTCAACAGATTTGAAAAACTGTTTTTACATAGTTTTAGCCGTCACCGCGCAAAGTTTTTGTAAAATTTTAAAAATGCTAATTTATTTTTTTATCAAATTTATGGCATATATCCAACCCAATAACACTTTAATGACTCTTTTATCATCGCTTTAAACTCTAAAATGAAATGGAATTGTTTTAAAATCTCTTGTAGTATATTTAATGGATTATTGGTAGGTGAAGTTCATAAATTCATTAGGTATACTATGGGATCATGTTATACCTTACAGAGGGATAAGGTGTGACACGGGGCCAAAAAACTCGACAGCAACTGGGAAGGTAGGCCTAGCAATTTTTGACATGACCCATTTATATGACATGACACGACACATAGTTATACCAGTTTGGGTTTGGTATAAATGGGTTTGGGTCATAAATAAGTCAATCTATTTATGACACATTAAAATTGTAGGTTTAATTGGATTGGCCCATCTAACCCAATTAAACACGTAATTACTCATTTATTTAATTGGGTTAATATGTTAACCTATATTATTTTGACCTATTTAAACCTGTAATGACCTATTTTATTTTTATAACTAAACTAAATTGTTTTAAACACTAACGCATTAAAGCAAAACCTAAAAATATACATCTTATTCATCTCTCATATCTTTACTGCCATACACTCTCATTGCTCTCTAGAAGTCTTTCATTTTCGTTCTTTCCTTGCTAATTCTTCATCCCTTTGGCCTACTCTAGTAGATATCTTTTATTTTTATTTGTTATTTTGGGGTTTCTTCTCTTTAGCCTCTCAGCACAGAGTAGATTTGAATAGTTCTCTAACAGATCCTCTATTATTCGATAGGTTGCTCCTCTATTGTTCAATAGACAAGTTATCCTATATTGTTGATTATTTTCTAATTTTTCATGACTGTTTATTATGTTTCATGGCTTATTGATTTTGGTTTTTTTTTTTCACGTCTATATACCTTTTACTTGTTGAATCATGAATGGGTTAAGTGATTTTCTTTTTGTTGGGATGGATTAAATGAGCATATCTTTTTTGTTGAATCATGAATGGATTAAATGAACATATCAATTGGCTTTTCTTTTTTGCTAATTTTGGTTGATTAATTAGCATTTCATGGTTATATATCTTTGGGCATTTTGAATCATGCATGGGTTAAGTGATATTTGCTGAGTATAGAAAATTTTATCAAAAATAATATCATTTTGCAGTTTTATAAGTAGGAAATATTTAAATTTGTTGCAGAAATAAACTTATTTTAGATTTGAATAGGAGGAGGAAAGCAAGTTCATGGAAATTGGAAGGACAAAAGAATTGGATATTTTACAATATTAGAAAGGAAATCAATTTCGATAACCAGAGCTTGCTTCCATGGCTCGTGATATTTTGAGTATCCCTATATCAACAATTGCCTCCGAATCTGCTTTTAGTACAGGTGGTCGAGTTCTTTATCAATACCGCATCTCACTTAAACCTGAGACAGTTGAGGCTCTTATCTACACAAGAGATTGGATATTTGGAGAAACTGATAATAAATTAATTTATTTTGCTTCATACTATATTTTTTATATTATGCTAATATACTTAATCATTGTAAATAATTATATCTATGCATTATTGACAGAAGCATCTGAAGCAAGATTGAATAATCTTACTGAGGATATAATGCAATTAGATATTAGTAAAGAAGATTCATCATCAATTCAATGCTCCAACGTCATCAACTATTATCTTACGAAAGACAATAGTGTTGGGAGCTTAATATTTATTGTAATTGTGTAATTTTAATTAACTTTGTCATTTGAATAATGTTTGGATATTTGGTTGATGCTTGGTTGATGTTTAAACATTTGAATGATTTTTAGTTGATCTTTAAATAATTGGATGTTTGGATATTTGAATTATTTTTGAATATTTAGGTGATGTAATTTTGATATTTTTTTAATGTGTCTTAACATGTTAAATAGGTTAAACGTGTCTAATGGGTTAAATGTGTCGTGTCATGTAAGATTTATAATTACCCACTTATTGAAACAAGTTAAACGTATTGTGTCATGTCATATGACACGTTAATAACCCATTTATTTAAACGGGTTACACAGGTTGTGTAACGCCCTCACTTTAGGTAATCCATACATTATACTATTTTGATAACTAACGTCTATTCGGACAGCCAGAATGTTTGGATCTACACTTAAACTAGAGTGAGGAGACATAAATTGATTGAATAAAGACTAAGTAAAACTAAGGAAAAATAAAAGAAATGAAATGCCAATAGGTTAAAGGAGCCGAGGTCTCAATGAAGGGTGACCCTAATAGGAAACGACTGTGAAGACAGTTGCCAACCCCAAACTCGTGGGGAACCCTATGAGATAAATATTTGGGACTTAATTGAAAGATTTATGAGGTTTAAATGACAATAAAAATGTCAAAGAAATGCCAAGAAAATACAAGAAAATTTAAGCCAATCGGTACAGACAATTATAATTCGATGAACACAACGAAGGGCAATTTGGTCATTTCACCCTTAGTTTTGAATCTTGACCTAAATGTCAATCAAAATGAGAGAGAATAAAATATTAAAAATAAATTAAAATCATGAATTTTATTATGGAAAAGGGAAAGAAAGAAAAGAAAGAAATAAAAATATAATGTTAATTATGATATAAGCCTTACCTTATAATGACCTAAGCATGACTTAGGCATGATGAAAAAATGACCTCATTAAAAACTTAATACAATTACATAAGATAAATATAAATACAAGAGACAAATTACATTAATTAAAAGTGACCATCTTCTTCCTTGGAACCTTGTTGGCCGAACCACCATTGATGAGAGCTTCCACCATTTTTCTCTTCTTCTTACTTAATTTTCTAGCAAATCCTACCACAAAACCCCTAAGTCCCTTCACTAAAAATTAATCCTACACCTTGAGGAAGCCTTAGGTAGCCAAGAATTGAAGAAAAATTGAAGTTCTAGCAAGTCCAAGTTGGTCACAAGTGAGGTTAGTGAACTATATAAGCTCTCTTCTTTCTTTAAGTGTTGTTAGCACGTTAAACTAAGTTAAAATTTCATAAAATTTAAAAGAATACCATGAGTAAATGGAACCCTAAATTTCATCAGCCATGGGAGTGATGGGAGTTTGATGAATTGATGAACATAATCGTATTTACTAGTGTTGATTAACAACTAGATATGAGTAGCATGTTTATTTACATGTGTTATGCATGAGTTGAGAAATTGAAGTTAGGGTTTTGACCCAAAGTTTGGGGGTTTTATGAATTGATGCCAAATTGACATTTTTGAGACCATCTATTAACTATTTAAAGTGCAATGAATGTGATTGAAGTTTGGTAGTTAGGTGGAATTAAGATTGGAAGTGTTGAATTTCTATTCAGGATTCTAGACATATGAGTCTAGCAAGGTTATGTGACCATAAGTAGAGCCACATTGCTCCAATTGGTGTGAGGCCAATTAGACATTAAATCTAAGACATAATGACATATTTTTCATGTGGATACCCTGCCTATAAACTGAACCTAACATGGCCTAAATTGACTTGAATCCGGGTAACCACTTGCTGGACCTGGAAAAATGACCATATGAACAGTAAATGTTCAAATGGCCATAACTCACTCTAGGAAGATCAGAATGACCTAATTCTTGAACCATTGGAAAGGGTAGACATAGGAGCACAATTTTCATGAAGAACACAGGGCCCAATTCTGCCTTTAACCCAACCAATTTGCTAGAAAACTTTAGGTTAACAATTCTGACCAGAGCCAAAATTGACCTGAAATTTTGGACTTTGACCTACCCAATCAGTTTTGGAAAAAAAATGCCATAACTCATTCCAAAAAACTGAAAATTAAGTGAAACCAAGCCAAAATTTCTATAAGACCTAGAACTACAATTTTGGTGTTTTGACCAAAACCTAGAAAGTAATGAAACTTGACCAAATTATTAGGACAAGTCAGTATCTCAAATCCTAAAATTTAACTAAATAGCCATTTGACCTCAGAACAGTTTTTATATCATATCTCCCACTAGGAAACTCAAATTGGGATGATCTAAACTGTTATGGAAACCTTAGAAATAGGAATCCAACTTTGATTTAGGAACCTTCCTCAAATTTTGAGTGTAAGAACCCTAAAATGAGAATCAAAGACACTGACCTGAACATGAAATCCTTAAGGTATAGGGTTCAAGAGTCTAGGTCAGTTAATTGGCCATAACTCACCCTACATAACCTGAAAAATTGTGATTTTTGAACCGGAGTGACCCTAAGACATAGGGTAACAACTCATATGAAGGAAATTAGACCTAAAAATGACTGTAGCATGCCTAAATGACTAGAAAATTTTTTATTCCAAAATCTGCCTGGTTCTGGAACCAGAAAAGGTCAATGAACCAGTTTTGGTAATTTGACCATAACTTGAGTTCTAAAACTCCAAAGGACATGATTCAAAAAGTAAAACAAGGATAAGACATAGAGGAACAACTTCTATGAAGGAAGTGTGGCCAAACAGTGGCTACATCTTGACCAAATTACTAAGTGAATTTAAGACACCAATTCTAGACCTAATGAAAGGTTCATGAAATAACTTACTATATGATATGGAATTAACCAAAATGATTTGCTAAATGATACACTTGAATTGTATAGATGTTTTTAAGCGCATTTGCATACTATTTCATAGCATTTAGGTAAGTTTTTTCATGCATAATAGTTGATTTCATTAGTTTTAGTAATTTCTATTGTAAAGCCCTTAATTCCATATTTTCTGCATCATTTCAAGTATTTGGGTGATGCCCCAGAAGTATAGGAGTGCAAAGAAAAGCTTAAAGGAGTCAAGAGACAGAGAATTGCTGCTGATACAAAGTACACGGGTCGTGTAAACCAAGCCCCAGACCCGTGTAACTCTCTGCCAGAAGAAAGCCAAGAGAATCGATGAGAAACACAAGTACATGGGTCATGTAAGTAGACCCGTGTAATCTGCAGGGACCCGTATAAGTCTCTGCCAGGTGCAAGCTTGAAGAACCTTATGGGAACAATAGTACACGACCCATGTAACCAGGTTTGTGTACTTGGCACAGATCCGTGTAACTTTCTGTGCCAAAACAAGATTACACGATTCTCCTCTAGCAAGTTACACGGCCCTACATTACGGGACCCGTGTAGTGACACACGGGCCATGTACTATGCTGCAGCCAGTTTTATAACTCGAATTCCCCTCCTGTTTTCTGATTAAAAGGAGACTCCCAAAGCCTTTTGGACTAAAAATGACCTAACCCTAGAGCAAACAATATGAACATAAAAGAAAACATTAGGAAAAAGTGTGGACGGTCGTCGGGACTATTGCTATCAAGCTCTACATTAAGACCAAAAGAAGTTTTCCAGCTGAAGCTCCACAAGATCAAAGTTGCAAACTCTCTTCGGTTCCTTCGTTTCATCTCCCTAGACAGATCTTCATTATTTTGTTTCTTCTGCAAAATTTTCTATTTACTGTTTTTTACCTTTTGTCATGATGTTTGCTGAACTCACCATGAGTGAGTAGTTTTCTTATTCTGGATTTGGGAGAGTAGCTCTTGTAATTATTATTATGGATGAACACTAAGATTTATTTATTGGATTTGAGATTCGTTTCTTGATTTAATTTCTTGTGATCTTAATGCATGCTATGTGCTGGTACCCACTTAGCCATGATTGTAGATGTTAATTAAAGGACTGAAAGGTGAAGATTAACATTAGAAAATCAAGATCTTGAACCTAGGAACTCTGACCTAGACATAGGCTGATACCTCTGTGGAACTTCAAAATTGGTCAAAAATCTTAAAGGATTTTAATTAATTTAATCACCACGAAAGTAGGGTTTAAGTTAATTAGAATACACCCTAGATGCCTTGAGAGAGGATTTAGGATAGCTTAGGACTGATTTCCATCAAGGAAAACGACCCTCAATCCAGTAAATAAACTAGATAACATCCCTAGTAAGATTCAAGTGTGAAATCCTAATTCCATAATTGTTTCAAATAGATCATTTCATTTTAAGTTTACCATTCTAGTGTCTAAAATTTACAAACTTTATTTCCTAATTATTCGATAGCCTAGACAGTGAAAATTATTGTGTAGATTGGTACTTGCTAAACAAATTCCTTGTGAGAACGATACTCTATTCATCACTTTATTACTTGTTAGCGATCCGTGCACTTGCGGTGGTTACAAAATAGCGAAACAAGTTTTTGGTGCCGTTGCCAGGGATTTTGGCTTTAGTAATATCAAGCGATAGGCAATTTAGCTGATTTAGGCTGTTATATTTATTATTTTATTTTATTTTACTAGTTGTATTTTTCTTCTTTTCTTTCAGGTTCCCGATCTCGTATATGACCAGAACAAAGCTAGAAGCAATTTTGGACTGTGAGATAGACAGAACTCCGAAAGCCATCAGGAGAGAAAGGAAACATCAAGAGCACGGTCAAGGAGATCCTGAAATTCCAACCATGGCCGATGATAATGATAAACCAAGACTCTTGAGAGATTACGGAGCTCCATCTGTTCAAGGATTTCAGTCCAGTGTCACTAGACCCACAGTGGAAGCCAATAACTTTGAATTAAAGCCAGCAACTTTGAATTAAAGCCAGCATAGCTCCAAATGATTCAACAAACCCAGTTTGCAGGTTCACCAACAGAAGACCCACACTATCACCTCCAGTGCTTTTGTGACACCCCTTACCCGTGTACAGTATACCCGAGTAAGTAATGCCACCTGGTGTACCGGCACACTCTAATATTCCTCAATTAATTTAGACAATGCTTTTGCATATAATTTATGAAATACAATTTATTTAAACCATTCATCAAAAGTATCATTCATTTAAGGTTCCGAAAATTTTAAAGAAAATCCGGTAGTCTGGCTAAAAATGGAGAAAACGTTCTTGAACTGTTAAAAACACTTCCAATAAACAAATTCATTCATTCTCAACTTCAATATCATCACAAAACTCAATATCAAGATTTGAACAATTTTTCAGTTTCAGGTTTCAACAACCTTTTCATTTCTCAACATCCATTTCTCATATACAAGCAATAAATACATGCTCAAATCTTGCATTCATAGTCATAACTTTCATTATTTATATAAACATCAAAATATATTACATGAGTTCAAGTACATATGAGAAAATACAAATCTGCTACAAAATATCAAAATGACAAAATGACACCTAGTGCCCTACCGATGCACTGCAGGTAGTGAGGTGACACGGACAGCGAGCGATCGGATGGACTCACCCGATCTGTGGTCTACTGGGCTCACGGTCGGAATCTCCAGTACCTACGCGTGGCAAAAGCAACGCGCTAAGCAATAATGCTTAGTGGTGCAATAATATAATAGAAGAAATTGACAAGAAAATAAATGTGTATGCAAAGTGTATGCTTTCTTTGTTTGATTTTGGTATATTCATTAATTCATTAACTTTGTTTACTTTTATTCATTTGGTTGCCCCAAGTAACCTACACTAGACGATCGGATCGGATAACGTAACCGCATCGGGTACCTAGTACCTCGGGCCGTCACACCATCGGTCACATATGCATCTCCCGGTGTGCAACAGAACAGCTAACAAGCTGTAAATAATATCATGCACAAGGCCAAGTCTCAATGCAAAGTCAGAATGGCTAAAAGCCATGAAATCACAGAATGGCATTTTTGCCATGTGCGATCGCTAATCTGAACCCTATTGGCATGCCAAACTATCCAAACCAATCTTGTTAGGTATACTAGGGCATTTGAAACTCTTAAATTCGTCAATTTGTGAATTTCAACTTTTTTGGTGTTACTATTCATCATTGGTCAACAAAAATGTTGACTTTTAGAATAAAAATGTGTACATCAACTTTGGCACTCCCAACATACCACATTTGGTGTTTAAAACTTGTTGGCATTAAGTGTTTTTGCCATTCCAAAGTGTAACTCAACACAAACAGATTTTTCAGTTTTGGTGAGTCAACTTCACTGTTCCATTGGACACTGTTACTGTTGGAATTTGAGAAAATGTAAAACATGAAAGTTGTTCCTTATTTTGTCTAGTTGAATTTTCTTTTTTGAATCACTCCATTTGGAGTTTTGTAGCTCCAGATATGGCTCAAAAACCCAGGCTGTCCGGATATGCAGTCTGCAGAATTTTACCATATCTACAGTGCATGAACAGTGACTTGAGTCACTTGGTTGAATGGGTTCTGGCCATAATTTGGGGTAGGTTCCTTCATGAAAGTTGTTTGTCTATGTCTTAACTTGTTGCTGTAAAAATTTCAGACCAATTGACCAAATCTACAGTGACTTATGGCCAAATGAACAGTTACTGTTCATTTGGTCAAATTCTGCAGAGGCAGTTTCAGGGTTCCGGATTGTGGCTGAGTTTTGACCCTTTTTCTTTGGTCTTTTGGGCATGGTTTCTTCAGCAAAAATGTGCCATTATAAGCCTAGTTTCATGTCCAATTGGCCAAACATCAATTGGACAAGCACAGCCCAAGTTATGGCAGTGCAAAGGGACTGAAATTTCAGTCCCTATGCTGCTGTCCATAGGGCAGATTTCACCTCACTTTGCCATAGCATTTTTCAGTCCCATTTATGGTCAACATATCTAAAATGGTCACTAATTGACCATTAAAATGTGCCCTAACAATTTCCTAAACCAAGTTTACATTTTGCTCACAAAACCCTAATTCAAGTTCATGTTTTACACAACTTACCTTTGTTAACTTTTAATCCATTATTCTTGTGTTTATCAACTTCTAATATAATTCTAGATCACTTCAAGCTCATAAAAACACTCCCTCCTATTCCATAGCTAGGGAAGCCAAAATTCAAGAGCTCATACACTTAGGTTTTTGGTCATTTAAATCACAATTCTCACTAAGTTTCAAGTCCTAAACCATGAAAATAATGAGTTTTTAAGTTATAGTTGCACTAACCTTGTGTGGCAGATTTTTCCAAGCCTCTAAACCTCAATTTCCTTCCTCTTGTTGGCTGCCAAGAGTTTGTTTAAGATGTGGGATTAATTTTTAATGAAGGGACTTATGGGTTTTAGTGAGTGGATGAAGAGAAAATCAAGTTCAAAGCTTGATAAAAATGGTGGAGGGAGAGGGAAGAGGGAAACGGCTGAAATGGGGAAGGCATGGCTGCTCACGTTTTTGGTCTTCTTTTGGTCTTTATTTAGTCTTATTTATCTCTTTTATTTGTTGGTTAAATGGGTGCTTAAGTGTGATTGGTTGGAAATTACAAATGACATCACATTGATGTCATAAATTGCATTTTATTGCATTTTTCTTTTCTTTCCTCCACTACTCATTTTCAATTTAATTTCTAGCAATGTTTCTTCATATTTTATGTTATATTAATTATTTACTCAACTGGACAAGTCGGCCAAAAATCACTTTGGAAGGCGAAATGACCAAAATGCCCTCCGTTTGGCTTAACGGGTCAAAATTGTCTGTACCGATTGAAAAATTTTTCTAGGTATTTTCTTGGCATTCTAATGCCATAGGAACCTCAATAACCCTTCTCTGGAGTCTCAAAAATTATTTTATAATTTTCCCTGTCTAGGGCTCCTCGTTGCAGAACTGAACTTCCCTCCGATTACCCATCGCTTGGGCACCTACTCGTTTTACTTGATTGTATTTTATTTCTAAAATTTTTACTAAATTTTTCTTATTAATATTTGAGTTAATTAGGTTCCTGACTTTAGTTTAATTATTTTTCGGATGTTCTAGTGGGGACCGACACGATCAGGAATAAGAGGATGTACGGAGTGGTTACCGGGAGGGTGTTACAACTCTTCCCCTCTAATTTAAATTTCGTCATCGAAATTTACCTGATGCAAACAGTTGAGGGAACTGTTGCCTCATCGACTCTTCACTTTCCCAAGTTGCCTCCTCGGTGTTGTGGTGCCTCCAAAGCACTTTCACCAATGGAATTTGCTTGTTCCTCAATTCTTTTACTTCCCGAGCCAGGATCCGTAGAGGTTCCTCTTCATATGTCAAATCCATTGTATTTCAATTTCTTCTCCGGAGATGACATGCGAAGGATCCGAGCGATATCTTACGAGCATAGACACGTGGAACACATTGTGGATCTTGTCCAGCTCTGGTGGTAAAGCTAGCCTATAGGCCACTGGACCCACACGTTCAATGACTTCATATGGGCCAATGAACCTAGGGATTAACTTACCTTTCCTTCCAAACCTCAATACCTTCTTCCATGGTGACACCTTGAGGAACACTTTGTCGCCAACCACATATTCTATTTCTTTTCTCTTCAGGTCGGCATAAGATTTCTGTCTGTCTGAGGCAATCTTTAAGTTGGCTTTGATTGATTTCACCTTCTCCTCACTGCTTTCACTGTGTCCAGCCCTACCGCTTGTCTTCGCCCAATTCAGTCCAGCACACTGGAGTTCTACATTTTCTCCCATACAGTGCTTCATATGGGGCCATTTGAATGCTAGCTTGGTAGCTATTGTTGTATGCAAATTCTGCCAGTGGGAGGTATCTATCCCAACTTACCTCAAACTCAATGACACAACTCCTCAGCATATCCTCAAGGACCTGACAAGTATTTCACATTATTGTTATCATTTCAATTCAATATTTGTATCAATTTCATGGGTTTCAATTGTTTACCTGGATTACTCTTTCTGATTGCCCATCCGTCTGAGGATGGAAAGCTGTGCTGAAATGGAGTTGTGTACCCAAGGACTCATGCAACTTCTTCCAGAATCTCGATGTAAACCTTGGGTCTCGGTCAGATATGATGGAAAGTGGAATTCCATGCAGTCTAACTATCTCACTGATATACAATTCTGCTAACTTCTCCAGTGAGTAGTCAGTCCTAACTGGCAGAAAGTGTGCTGACTTTGTCAATCTATCAACTATCACCCATACTGCATCATGTCTCTTCCGGGTGAGAGGTAGACCACTTATAAAATCCATGGTGACCCGATTCCATTTCCATTCAGGTATGCGTATAGGCTGTAGCAACCCTGATGGAACTTGATGTTCTGCCTTGACTTGCTGACATGTTAAGCATTTAGTCACATAGTCAGCTATGTCCCTCTTCATACCAGGCCACCAATCAAGCTTGGATCATGATACATCTTTGTACTTCCTGGGTGCATAGCATATACACTGGTGTGTGCCTCTTTTAGAATACTGGCTTTCAATTCCCCATTATCTGGTACACATAGTCTTCCTTTATAATACAGACACCCATCTGCTTTCATCACATAATCAGTTGCTTTTCCCTCTGAGACCTTGCTCATAATAGCCATTAACTTCTCATCTACCTTCTGCCCATCTAACATCTGTATGAGTTTGGCCTCACTTGCAACTCAGCCAAGATAGCTCCATCTCGGATCAAAGTTAGACGGGTATTCAATGATCTCAAAGCTGTCATGGATTTTCTGCTCAAAGCATCCGCAACTACATTTGCCTTCCCAGGATGGTAGTCAATTACACAATCATAATCCTTTAGGAACTCAATCCATCGCCTCTGTCTAAGGTTGAGCTCCTTCTAGGTTGGCAAATATTTCAGGCTCTTGTGGTCTGTGTAAATGTAGCACTTTTCCCCATACAAGTAGTGCCTCCATATCTTCAGTGCAAAGATAATTGCTGCAAGCTCTAGATCATGGGTAGGGTAGTTCTGTTCATGTGGCCTTAACTGCCTGGAAGCATAGGCGACCACCTTCCCCTCTTGCATCAATACACACCCTAGCCCATTATGTGAGGCATCACTATAGACCACAAAGTCCTTTCCGGACACTGGCTGTGTTAACACTGGTGCCTCTGTCAACATAGCCTTCAATTTCTCAAACTGGTGCGACACTTGTCATTCCAACAAATCGACATTTTTGTGTAACAACTTGGTCATTTGAGCGGCTATTAGGGAAAATCCTTCACAAATCTTACGTAATACCCACTAGCCCCAAGAAGCTTCGACCTCGCTTGTATTTACGGGAGGCTTCCATTCCATCATCGCTTCTATTTTCTTGGGATCCACCTAATCCCATCAATCGACACTATGTGTCCAAGGAATGCAATTTCACTCACCAAAAGTCACACTTGGACAACTTAGCATACAGACTCCTTTTCTCTCGTGGTTTGCGAACAATCCTCAAATGCTCATCATGTTCTTCCTCGGTCTTGGAATACACCAAAATATCATCAAGAAAGACCACTACGAACCGATCTAAGTGTGGATGAAAGATACGGTTCATAAGGTCCATGAATGCTGCTGGTGCATTTGTTAGGCCAAAGGGCATCACTAGAAACTCATAATGCCCGTATCGGGTTCTGAATGCAGTCTTGGGCACATCTACATCCTTCACCCTCAATCGATGATACCGATGCGAGATCAATCTTAGAAAATACTCCTGCTTCCCTTCAACCGATCAAACAGATCATCAATTCTAGGCAACGGATATTTGTTCTTCACGGTCACTTTATTCAATCGCCAGAATCGATGCATAGTCTCAAAGTCCCATCCTTCTTTTTCACAAACAAGACCGAGCTCCCCATGGTGACACACTGGGGCGTATGAACCCCTTATCCAGCAACTCTTGCAATTGAGTTTTCAACTCACTCAATTCAGTGGGTGCCATCCTATAAGGAGCAATGGAAATGGGTGTCAGATCTTGCATTACCTCAATAGCAAACTCGACTTCCCTTTCTGGTGGCAAACCAGGCAATTCTTCAGGAAACACATCTGGGAAGTCTTTTACTGTGGGTATGTCACTCAAGTTTGGCTTAGCCTGCCTAGTATCCACCACATGTGCTAGGTAGGCTTCACAGCCTTTTCTCATCATTCTTCTTGTAACTGTGGCTGAGATGACATTGGACAGGAAATCTGTCCTTTCCCCCACAACTGTGATCTCATTACCCTCTGAAATTTTTAGAGAAATTCTCTTCAATTTGCAATCAACTATTGCCTGATGACGTGACAACCAATCCATTCCCAATATCACGTCAAACTCATGGAAGGGCAACTCAATTAGGTCTGCCAAGAATTCATACCCCTGAATCCTCAATGGGCAACCCTTGTATATTTTGTTCACTACCACATCAGGCCCAATGGATTAGTGACCGTAATGTCTTGGTCACTCTCCCTACCAATATCCCCTTTCTACGGGTAGGTTGATGCAAATGTAAGAATGAGTGGATCTGGATCCACCAATGCATGCACAGGAGTATTGTAGAGGAGAACGCACTCGATGACGTCCGGCATCTTGTTCCTCCCGAGCTCAAGGCATAATTTCGCGGTGGCACGTTATCCGGTCTCTCACGCTCGATGCGAACCTCGTGATGGTCCCACCGCCGGATTTACGGACCTTCTACCCCTTGGTGGTGCGGGAGTGCAGTCTGTCTACTTGTGTCGGGCGGTGTAGTAGTTCTGCGTGGGCAGTTCCTCAGTTGATGTTCTGTCAACCCACATCTCAAGCAAGCACCAGTCACTCTCCAACATTCCCCCTTGTGCCATTTCTGACAGTGTGGACACGCAGAAGATGCTGGGGCTGGTCCCCTGAACCCCATCCCTAGAGAGCATCACCGATGGTGTGGGTGACCTCTCCTAGGGGTGAATCGTAACTGGGCCTGAGGTGACCACGACCACTGTGGTCGACTCGAACTCGTGCGGGAGGACCCTTAAACTTCTTCCCAAATCCAGGGTGGAACTAGACGACTGGTCCCCTCTTCGTTGTCTCTCCTTCCAGTCCGCTCATTGATTCTCACTTTTTCAACCCTTATTGCAGCTTCCACTAGCTTGCTAAATTCTGTGATTCCCAAGGCAGTGAGCTGTATCTTGATATTGCCATTCAGTCCCTCTTCAAATCTCTTGCACCTTTCAGCTTCGTTAGGGACTATTTCCCTTCCATAGCGGCTTAACCGAACAAACTCCTTCTCATACTCGGCCCCGACAACCATCTGCCTCGAGTTAATGAATTCCCTTCTTCTCTCTTCCAGGTATACAGTACCCACATATTTCTTCTTGAACTTAGAGAGGAAGAAGTCCCAAGTTACAGCTTCGGGCTGCACTTCACTGGACACAGTGTCCCACCACCCGTAGGCATCGTCTTGTAACAAGGATATAGCAACTTCTAAGTTCTGCTCTGGGGTGCAGTGGAGTTGTTTTAAGACTCGCCTGCCTGCTCAACCAATTCTACCGCAATGCAGTCATCTTCTCTCTTGCCATAGAAGTCCACAGCTCCAAACTTCCTTAACCTTTCCAGGTGTGATTTCTGCTGTGGAGCTGGTGGTGGTGGTGGTGCTGGCATTACCCCAGCCATCTGTCTAAAGAAGTCGGCCATTTGTTGGAACATGGCCTGTGGAGGCTGAGCAGTGCTCGCTTGAGTCAAGTGAGCAGATTCTCTCATGCCCCAGGGCCTCACCGCCGCATGTGGAGCATGACTCTCCACTTCCTCCTCGACTGCCCTCTGCGATGAAGGGTCCATATCCTATTTAACAAAGACAAACAGATCTGCGTTAGTGTCACCTCGACTCTTACAAATGCAATGCATGGTATGGACTCAATCTAGGCCCAGAAACGCCTAAACCGTGCTCTGATACCACTAAATGTGACACCCCTTACCCGTACAAGATACCCAGTAAGTAATGCCACCTGGTGTACCGGCACACTCTAATATTCCTCAATTAATTTAGACAATTCTTTTGCATATAATGTATGAAATACAATTTATTTAAACCATTCATCAAAAGTATCATTCATTTAAGGTTCCGAAAATTTTAAAGAAAATCCATGAGTACCTGGCTAAAAATGGAGAAAACTGTTCTTGAACTGTTAAAAACACTTCCAATAACAAAATTCATTCATTCTCAACTTAAATATCATCACAAAACTCAATATCAACATTTGAACTATTTTTCAGTTTCAGGTTTAAACAACCTTTTCATTTCTCCACATCCATTTCTCATATACAAGCAATAAATACATGCTCAAATCTTGCATTCATGGTCATAACTTTCATTATTTACATAAACATCAAAATATATTACATGAGTTCAAGTACATATGAGAAAATACAAATCTGCTACAAAATATCAAAATGACAAAATGACACCTAGTGCCCTACCGATGCAATCGTAGGTAGTGAGGTGACACGGACATCGAGCGTAATCGGATGGACTCACCCGACCGTGGTCTACTGGGCTCATGGTCGGAATCTCAGTACCTACGCGTGGCAAAGCAACGCGCTAAGCAATAATGCTTAGTGGTGCAATAATATAATAGAAGAAATTGGCAAGAAAATAAATGTGTATGCAAAGTGTATGCTTTCTTTGTTTGATTTTGGTATATTCATTAATTCATTAACTTTGTTCACTTTTATTCATTTGGTTGCCCCAAGTAACCTACACTAGACGCATCGGATGGATAACGGGTAACCGCACCGGGTACCTAGTACCTCGGGCCGCCACACCATCGGTCACATATGCATCTCGGCAGGTAATGTAACAGCGACTAACAAGTCAGAATAATATCGTGCACAAGGCCAAGTCTCAATGCAAAGTCGAATGGCTAAAAGCCATGAAATCACTGCACTGCATTTTTGCCATGTGCGATCTTGCTAATCGAACCCTATTGGCATGCCAAACTATCCAAACCAATCTTGTTAGGTATACTAGGGCATTTGAAACTCTTAAATTCGTCAATTTGTGAATTTCAACTTTTTGGTGTTACTATTCATCATTGGTCAACAAAAATGTTGACTTTTAGAATAAAAATGTGTACATCAACTTTGGCACTCCCAACATACCACATTTGGTGTTTAAAACTTGTTGGCATTAAGTGTTTTTGCCATTCCAAAGTGTAACTCAACACAAACAGATTTTTCAGTTTTGGTGAGTCAACTTCACTGTTCCATTGGACACTGTTACTGTTGGAATTTGAGAAAATGTAAAACATGAAAGTTGTTCCTTATTTTGTCTAGTTGAATTTTCTTTTTTGAATCACTCCATTTGGAGTTTTGTAGCTCCAGATATGGCTCAAAAACCCAGGCTGTCCGGATATGCAGTCTGCAGAATTTTACCATATCTACAGTGCATGAACAGTGACTTGAGTCACTTGGTTGAATGGGTTCTGGCCATAATTTGGGGTAGGTTCCTTCATGAAAGTTGTTTGTCTATGTCTTAACTTGTTGCTGTAAAAATTTCAGACCAATTGACCAAATCTACAGTGACTTATGGCCAAATGAACAGTTACTGTTCATTTGGTCAAATTCTGCAGAGGCAGTTTCAGGGTTCCGGATTGTGGCTGAGTTCTTTGGTCTTTTGGGCATGGTTTCTTCAGCAAAAATGTGCCATTATAAGCCTAGTTTCATGTCCAATTGGCCAAACATCAATTGGACAAGCACAGCCTGTTATAGCAGTGCAAAGGGACTGAAATTTCAGTCCCTATGCTGCTGTCCATAGGGCAGATTTCACCTCACTTTGCCATAGCATTTTTCAGTCCCATTTATGGTCAACATATCTAAAATGGTCACTAATTGACCATTAAAATGTGCCCTAACAATTTCCTAAACCAAGTTTACATTTTGCTCACAAAACCCTAATTCAAGTTCATGTTTTACACAACTTACCTTTGTTAACTTTTAATCCATTATTCTTGTGTTTATCAACTTCTAATATAATTCTAGATCACTTCAAGCTCATAAAAACACTCCTCCTATTCCATAGCTAGGGCAGCCAAAATTCAAGAGCTCATACACTTAGGTTTTTGTTCATTTAAATCACAATTCTCACTAAGTTTCAAGTCCTAAACCATGAAAATAATGAGTTTTTAAGTTATAGTTGCACTAACCTTGTGTGGCAGATTTTTCCAAGCCTCTAAACCTCAATTTCCTTCCTCTTGTTGGCTGCCAAGAGTTTGTTTAAGATGTGGGATTAATTTTTAATGAAGGGACTTATGGGTTTTAGTGAGTGGATGAAGAGAAAATCAAGTTCAAAGCTTGATAAAAATGGTGGAGGGAGAGGGAAGAGGGAAACGGCTGAAATGGGGAAGGCATGGCTGCTCACGTTTTTGGTCTTCTTTTGGTCTTTATTTAGTCTTATTTATCTCTTTTATTTGTTGGTTAAATGGGTGCTTAAGTGTGATTGGTTGGAAATTACAAATGACATCACATTGATGTCATAAATTGCATTTTATTGCATTTTTCTTTTCTTTCCTCCACTACTCATTTTCAATTTAATTTCTAGCAATGTTTCTTCATATTTTATGTTATATTAATTATTTACTCAACTGGACAAGTCGGCCAAAAATCACTTCGGAAGGCGAAATGACCAAAATGCCCTCCGTTTGGCTTAACGGGTCAAAATTGTCTGTACCGATTGAAAATTTTTTCTAGGTATTTTCTTGGCATTCTAATGCCATAGGAACCTCAATAACCCTTCTTTGGAGTCTCAAAAATTATTTTATAATTTTTTCCCCGGGTCTAGGGCTCCTCGTTGCGAGAACCGCAACTTCCCTCCGGTTACCCATCGCTTGGGCACCGGCTCGTTTTACTTGATTGTATTTTATTTCTAAAATTTTTACTAAATTTTTCTTATTAATATTTGAGTTAATTAGGGTTCCTGACTTTAGTTTAATTATTTTTCCAGACGTTCTAGCTGTCCGGACCGACACCGGTCAGTCAGACGATGGGATGTCTGAGTGGTTCTGGGAGGGTGTTCTGACTTTCTTGCCTTATGTGACACATTCAAGATGAATGGAGTGTCTGATCAAGCAATAAGACTCAGAGCATTCCCATTCTCCCTTCGAGACAGAGCAAGGAAGTGGTTACTTTCTCAACCGGCTGGAACGTTCACCACTTGGGAGAACCTCTCTCAAGCTTTTTCTAGCAAGGTATTTTCCATCGGCAAATACTGCAAAACTAAGGTTTGAGCTCAACACCTTCAGACAAAAGGAAGGAGAATCACTCTATGACGCATGGGAAAGATATAAAGACCTATAGAGGGAATGTCCACACCATGGCATAGAAGATTGGCTATTAGTGCAAAATTTCTATAATGGGTTACTACCCTCCACAAGGAGCACAGTTGATTCAGCTGTAGAAGGTGATCTAATGGAGAAAACAGTACCACAAGCACTTGAACTTCTAGAAAGGGTTGCATACCATAATTATGAGTGGTCGAATGAAAGAGGAAATGCAAGGAAAACTGTAGGGATCCTAGAAGTAGATGCCCTAAGCAAGATAAATGCTTAGTTTGATCAGCTCACAAGGAAACTCGAAAGAATGCAAGCCAACGCTGTTGGTACAAGTAGTCAACATGAAGACAGCTACGGAGGAGGATACATGAGTTCAGGATACAGTAATTTCTATGAACCCTCCTCAGAACAGATGAACTACATGATTAATGGAGGAAACTTCAACCAGAGGCAGCCAAACAAACAATATTCAAATACTTACAACCCTGGATAGAGGAACCACCCAAATTTCTCATGGTCCAATCAGTGAAACCAGCCAATAAACAAGCAACAAGGGTACAAACCACCAGCACCAACTGGATTTCAGAACAGAGGTCAAAACTTTGCACAACCACCACTACCTCTCTAGCCTCAACAACCTGAACCAAAAATGACTATGGAAACCATGATGGAAGGATTTCTAACAGCTCAACAACAAAAAAACTGAATTGATAAAACAGCTGACTTCTAGAATGGACCATCTTGCTACTCATAACAAGATGCTAGAGAATCAAATCGCTCAACAAGTAAGTTCTTTAAGTAAGGCTGCTGGCAAACTGCCTAGCCAATCAAAAATGAACCCAAGGGAGCATTGTAAGGCAGTTACACTGAGGAGTGGGAAAACTCTAGTACAACTAGAGGTACAATCGACAGAGGAAACCATAGAAAATTCTGAAGGCCAAGCAGAGAAAAAGGAGGAAGAAGCTAAGAAAGATCAGGAAGAGGAAGCAAGGAAGACAAAAAAATTACCAGAGCCATACCAACCTCCTCTACCTTTTCCTCAGAGATTTCAGAAAGCTAAATTGGACAAGCAGTTTGGGAAGTTTTTGAAAGTTTTACAGAAACTTTACATCAACATCCCCTTCACTGAAGCACTTTCTCAGATGCCATCTTATGCCAAATTTCTTAAGGAAATTTTGTCCAAGAAAAGAAAGCTAGAAGACTATGGAACAGTAGCTCTAATAAAGGAATGCAGTGCCATTCTGCAAAACAAACTGCCTCCAAAGTTGAAAGATTCAGGAAGCTTCTCCATACCCTGTCTCATTGGTAACAAGAAAATAGATAAGGCCCTCTGCTATCTTAGGGCAAGCGTCAGTTTAATGCCTCTATCGATATGCAAAAAGCTAGAGATCGAAGAACTGAAGCCCACAACAATCTCGTTGCAATTGGCTTATCGATCTATTAAATATCCTGTGGGCATACTTGAGAACATTCCTATCAAAGTGGGAAAATTCTTCATTCCAATGGACTTTATTATCCTTGAGATGGAAGAAGATGTTCAAATTCCTATCATCTTGGGAAGACCATTCTTGGTAACTTCCAGAGTTATCATAGACGTCAAAAATGGTCGATTAACTCTCAAGGTAGGAGAAGAAGAAGTGGAGTTTAACTTGTTCGACACAATGAAACACAAATTTGAACCTGATGAATGCTTCAAGGTTGACATAATTGACGAACAAATTGAAAAAGAATTTCATATGACACATCCTAAAGATCCTCTTGAAGCATGTATTGTGCACAGCCACACAAAAGATGATGAAAATATAGAAATAGTAGCCTGTGCACAACAGTTAATAGTTTATCCATCCCTACCTTTAGCTAAGGCTTCCGAGATGGAAAAGTTAAAGGAGGAACAAACCACAGTTAAGCTCCAAGAAAACGCCAAACAGGTAGAGCTTAAACCTCTCCCCTCTTCATTAAGGTACGCATTTTTGGACTTAAAATTCTAAATATTCTGTATATGTAGTTCCTAAGAAAGGTGGGACAACTGTTATCCAAAATGCAAATAATGAACTAATCCCTACTAGAGTAATCACTGGTTGGTGAATGTGCATAGATTATAGAAAATTGAACAGTGCTACCAGAAAAGACCATTTCCCTCTCCCCTTCATCGACCAAATGTTAGAAAGGTTAGCGAAACACTCTTATTTCTATTATCTAGATGGGTATTCGGGATTCTTTCAAATTCCTATTCCCCCAGAAGACTAAGAAAAGACAACATTCACTTGTCCCTATAGAACATTTGCATATAGAAGAATGCCTTTAGGTCTTTGTAATACCCCTGCTACCTTTCAAAGGTGCATGATGGCTATCTTTTCTGATTATATTGAAGATATCATGTAAGTTTTTATGGATGATTTTTTTGTCTATGGAACTACTTTTGATGATCGCCTAGCTAATTTATCTAAGGTGTTGCAAAGATGTGAAGAATCAAACCTGGTCCTAAATTGGGAAAAATGCCATTTCATGGTAAAGGAAGGCATAGTTCTGGGACATTTGATATCGGAAAGAGGAATTGAAGTTGATAAGGCAAAAATTGAGATCATTGAAAACATGCCAACCCCAACATCAGTCAAGGGAGTGCGAAGCTTTTTGGGACATGCAGGATTCTACAGAAGATTCATCAAGGACTTTTTCAAAATAGCTAAGTCACTTACTAACTTGTTAAGTCAAGATGTTCCCTTTGATTTTAATGAAAATTATCTTCTCTCCTTTAACAGGATCAAAGAAGCCCTAATATCAGCACCAATAATGCAGCCACCAAATTGGGAGCTACCATTCGAGGTGATGTGCGATGCGAGTGACTTTGCAGTTGGAGCAGTGCTCGGGCAAAGAAAAGATAAAAAGCTCCATGCTATTTATTATGCTAGCAAGACACTTGATGATACGCAAATCAATTATGCCACCACAGAGAAGGAATTTCTAGCAGTGGTGTTTGCAATGGACAAGTTCAGATCTTACCTCATTAGGTCAAAAGTTATTGTATTCACAGATCATGCTGTAATTCAGTACCTTATGAACAAGAAGGAAGCAAAACCAAGGCTAATTCGATGGATTCTACTCCTGCAAGAATTTAACCTTGAAATCAAGGACAAAAAAGGATCTGAAAATGTAGTAGCTGACCATCTTTCCAGATTAAAATTAGAGTACGCAAAGGACTTTGAAGATTTGTCAATTGATGATTCATTTCCTGATGAGCAATTACTTGCATTCTCCAAAGCTCCATGGTACGCTGACTTTGTTAATTTTCTTGCATGCAGGATACTGCCTCCAAACATGACTTATCAGCAAAGGAGGAAATTCCTACATGATGTGAGATATTACTTATGGGAAGAACCCCTACTGTATAAGAGATATAATGATGGGCTGATAAGAAGATGCATACCAAAGGAAGATATGGAAAGTGTCATTTATCACTGCCATTCATCACTATATGGAGGACATTTCGGCACCTCAAAAACTGCAGCTAAGATTTTGCAAGCAAGGTTTTACTGGCCACATCTGTTTAAGCATGTAAGATCCTTTGTGCTAGGTTGTGATCAATGCCAAAGAACATGTACCAGTTCAAAAATGAATGAAATGCCACTGCATGGTATACTTGAGATAGAATTGTTTGATGTATGGGGAATAGACTTCATGGGCCTATTTCCCTCTTCCCGTAGAGGCAAGTATATTCTGGTTGGAGTGGATTATGTGTCAAAATAGGTAGAAGCAATTGCGACACCAGCCAACGATGCTAGAGTGGTCACAAGTTTCCTTAAGAAGAACATCTTCACAAGATTTGGCACACCATGAGCAATAATCAGTGATGGAGGAAGTCACTTCTGCAACCAACAATTTGAAACACTATTGAAAAAGTATGGAGTGACTCACAAGGTGGCCACACCTTATCATCTTCAAACCAGCGGTCAAGTGGAAATCTCAAACAGGGAACTGAAGCAGATTCTGGAGAAAATTGTAAACAGATCCAGGAAGGACTGGTGCATGAAGTTAGATGATGCACTATAGGCATACTGTACTGCATACAAAACACCAATTGGCACAACACCCTTCTGACTGATTTATGGAAAATCATGCCATCTCCCTGTTGAACTTGAGCATAAAGTTTACTGGGCAATTCAGGTACTAAACTTTGACTTCAAGGCTGCTGGTGAGAAAAGACTCCTACAACTGAATGAGTTGGAAGAAATCTGACAGGATGCATACAAAAACGCCAAAATTTTCAAAGATAAAACCAAGAGATGGCATGACAGGCGCATAGCAAGGAAAGAAATAAAAGAAGGAGATCTTGTCCTCTTATTCAACTCTAGATTGAAACTCTTTCCAGGGAAGCTTAAATCAAGATGGTCCGGACCTTTCAAGGTCACCCAAGTCTTCCCACACGAAGCAGTAGAAGTGTAGAGCGAAACCTCAGGTGCATTTAAGGTCAATGGGTAGAGGCTGAAGCCTTACTTTCAAGGAGAACCCATATAAATGGGAGTCAATTGCACTCTCGATCCTCCTACCGACAGACCATAAACAAGCAAAGTCCCGCTAAAGACTATAAGCAAGCACTTTTTGGGAGGTAACCCAAAAGTTTTTCTGAACTTTTTTTTTCTCCTTTTTTTTTCATATTGATTTTTGTTTCGTACTCATTAGTATTTCATTTTGTAGGATTTTTGGAAAGGGGATAGAGATCAAGAGAGGAAAGGAATCACCAAGTCAAAATCACAAAAGGAAAAATTGGAGAAAACAAGGGAAGTAGCTCTATTGCTAAACTTTACATCCATTTCATGTATTGTGATAATAAAATTTTTCATTTGCCAAAAATTTGAAAAATCAAAAAATTACACGGGTGGTGTATTAGTTTTACACTCCCCATGTAACTTTCTGAAAGTCCATAAATTTCTTGCATTTTTAACTCTTCAAGAGATAGAAAGTTACACGCGTCCATAGCCTAATTTACACGGGCCGTGTAATGTCTCTAGCAGAATAGCTCAAGACCAGAAAGTTACACGGGCCTTCTTGTATTTGGCACGGGCCGTCTAACATATCTAGTAAAGAAACTCGAGAGACAGAAAGTTACAAGGGTCCCAGAGCTCATTTACACGGCCGTGTACTATAATAGATTTTGAAAAATTTCGGGCAGAAATTTACACGGCCCTACATGTCGAGACCCGTATAGTGATACACGACTCGTGTATTTCGTTGCAGAAGCTACTCCTGTGGCACAAAAAGCGCGCAACAAATAGTCCTAACGACTCTTTAAATACACCCCTAGCATTAAAACCCTTCATAAACACAAAACCCTTCATCTCCTCCCTTCCAAACCTATAAAAACCTCTCAAATCTCATCTCCCTTGATCAAAATCCTACTCTTCTCCTTCCCAAAAACCCATCCATGGCCCCTATGAAGAGATCTGCAAAAAGGATCGGCTCTTCTTCAAGGAAAAGAGGAGAATCCTCACCTTCTCCACCTCAGCCTCCAACCTAATGCCCAAGAACGAGGGTAGCCACTCCCCAACCATCTCAACAAGCCCCTCCTCCACCGCAACCACAGCCACAACCTGCTCCACAACCTAAAATCTCCATTCTTTGAGGATTTCGTGATGATGCCCACAAAGCAATGTGCACCCGACTCCACGCCCGAAAAATAAGCTCCACCAAGTACATGGATTTTCCACTTTTGGAGCAAATCGGGTTGCAAGATGAAATCAATGGGCTACTTGACAGCATTGGGTAGACAAGGTTCGCCCAACTACAATTGTCAGCCTACAAAGACACCATGCTGGAATTTTTAGGTAGCTTCAAGGCCACCTTATAGCCCACCGATAAGGAGGATAGGGGCAGGATTGAGTTTCATCTCCTTGGTGTCGACCGGGTAATGAACTTGGATGAATTCAATGCCATCTTTAGCTTTGACAGCACCAGCCACCAAGAGATTCCAAGGAACCGCATGCTGTATAACAACATCAACTTCTGGGATTCCATTGCTCCTGATACAGAGTTGTACAACTCCAGCAAATCTACATCCATGGGCATCACTAGTCCAGCACTGCGATATATGCATCGGTTCGCTGCCCACACCATCATGGGTTGTGGTGACAACCTTAGCGTTTTCAACGCCACGGAACTATTTTTCTTATAATGCATGATAACTTAACAACGCTACAGCACTGACTTCTTTTTGTGCAACCATCTTTGATGCCTCTGTCAATAGTCTACCGGGCACATAATGCTTGGAGGCCTTATCACAACCATTGCCCTCCACTTTGACTTTATTCCAGGACGTCACAGACTGCGCTTTGTTACTAGAACATCAAGAATTGATCAAACTATCTGCATATCCATGGGGATATGTAAGAAGGTGGGCAACAAATGCTACTTGGTGGATGCCGAAGGAAACACCATCCCTCAGAGAGACGAGGCAAGAGAAGGACCTGGCTAGACTTCATAGCCTTAAGAAGAAGGGCAAGGGCGAATGTTCGAAGAATCCCCCATTCGAGTACCTCCATACACACCACCACCAACAGATCCAGTCCTTGCATACCTGCAGCCCATGGAGACCACAATATACGACAGGATGTGAGCTATCGATGACAGCCTCCAGGAAGCACACAACAAGCTGGACATGCTAATGGACAAGCTAGATGAGGAGGATGAGGAAGAAGAGGAGCCAGGATCACTAGCATCATCATCATCATCATCATCAGAGGCCTTTTAGAGATAGGATTATAGGATAGAATCTTTATTATAATATCTTACATGCCTTAGTCCTATACTGCAATCATAGGTCTCTTTTATTTGCTTTATGTTCAAAAATTTTACATGCTTAATATATAATATGCTTCTTTAAAATATTTGTACATTTCCTCTAATTTTGCATATTATTTTAACATTGAGGACAATGTCTGGTTTGCGTTTGGGGGGGGGGGGGGGATACAATTGCATTTGCATATCATTACATGCACATCATTGCATTGTTTAAATTCACCTACATTATTCTTGTGTATCAAAATTTTTGAGAATTTTTGAAAAAATTTGAACTTTAAATTGTGAAACTTAGCATCATAATCAAATTCTAGCAAGCTAATAATTGGACTCCACGGGATAGAGAAATGAACGTATCTAGATAGGCAAAAAGGGATTCTAACATGTTATTTGTGAAGAAACTAATCTCTCTAACGGAACTAGACTAGTTAAACCTCTTCATAACTATTAATTTATCACATTGAACTTGTAAAATTAGGAGAAAATTTTTGAAATACAAGCAAACCTAAAAAATTACCTCACTAGCTCTAGAACATATCTCTTGGACCTATCAAGGTGAAATCCTAGCATATGCTTGATGAAGAGATGATTAAGGCATTCTTTGATATAGCCTCACTAAGCCTTAGCCACCCCTAATTAATGTATATCCCTTGTAGCCAACTTGAAGCCTATGTTTATCCCTTAAAATTTATTGATTACCCATGTCATTTGCCTAGCTCCCAGCCTAAACACCTACCATACCCTTTTGAGGAAGCAATATGCATAAGGAAAATGAATAGAGAATTTAGAACTCAAGGAAGAGTGCAAGTGTGCAATAAGGACAAAATGGACATAAAAAAAAGAACAAAAAAAAAAGAAAAAAAAAAGAAAAAAAAAAGAGAAAAGAAAAGAAGTCCCAAGATAAGCACCATGGAAGCATGCTTGGCACTGCAAGAAGCCAAAAGCCCTTCCTCTCCATACAAAATTAGTATTTTATGCATACACGCTATCCTCATATTTTCATTCTCTAAAAACCTTTCATTGGCAACCAAGTCATTATTCCCTTAGCCCCATTATAACCCTTTTAAAGACCTTTTGATCTTTTGAAAAGTGCATGCTACATTAGTGGAGATAGAAAATTTGAGATATGCCTATGGAGTTGGAATTGAAATACTTCATCACAATTGCTCACAAAAGAGGCAAATTTGGGGGAGTTAGTGTTTCTCAAATCTATCCCGATAAAACAGGTTGTTTGTGGCTTGTTAATGGTCTTGTATAGAGGAATAATTAGTCGAAACACCATGAAATGAGGTGAAGTTCCAAACAAGCAGCTATTAGAACCCTTATGCCTTGAAAGAGGGAAATTGATATGAAGGTTGGAGGAGTTCAATTATATGCTTATTAATTTGATGGTTATATTCCTAAGTATCCCCTGAAATGTGTTTTAAAACAGAGTTTTGTTTTGCTTGAAGACAAGCAAAAGTTTGAGTTTGGGGGTATTTGATACACTTGAATTGTATATATATTTTTAAGCGCATTTGCATACTATTTCATAGCATTTAAGCAAGTGTTTTCATGCATAATAGTTGATTTCATTATTTTTAGTAATTTCTATTGTAAAGCCCTTAATTCCATGTTTTCTGCACCATTTCAAGTGTTTGAGTGAAGCCCCAGAAGTATAGGAGTGCAAAGGAAAGCTTGGAGGAGTCAAGAGACAGAGAATTGCTGCTGATACAAAGTACACAGATCATGTAAACCAAGCCTCAGACTCGTGTAACTCTCTGCCAGAAGAAATCCAAGAGAATCGATGAGAAACACAAGTACACGAGTCGTGTAAGTAGACCCATGTAATCTGCAAGGACCCGTGTAAGTCTCTGCCAAGCGCAAGCTTGAAGAACCTTATGGGAACAATAGTACACGGCCCGTGTAACCAGGCCCGTGTACTTGGCACAGACCCGTGTAACTTTCTATGCCAAAACAAGATTACGCGATTCTCCTCCAGCAAGTTACACAGCCCTACATTACGGGACCCGTGTAGTGACACACGGGCCGTGTACTATGCTGCAGTCAGTTTTATAACTCGAATTCCCTTCCTGTTTTCTGATTAAAAGGAGACTCCTAAAGCCTTTTGGACTAAAAATTACCTAACCCTAGAGCAAACAATATAAATATAAAAGAAAACATTAGGAAAAAGTGTGGACGGTCGTCGGGACTGCTGCTGTCAAGCTCTACATCAGGACCAAAAGAAGTTTTCCAGCTGAAGCTCCACAAGATCAAAGCTGCAAACTCTCTTTGGTTCCTTCGTTTCACATCCCTAGACAGATCTTCATTATTTTGTTTCTTCTGCATAATTTTCTATTTACTATTTTTTACCTTTTATCATGATGTTTGCTGAACTCACAATGAGTGAGTAGTTTTCTTATTTTGGATTTGGGAGAGTAGCTCTTATAATTATTATTATGGATGAACACTAAGATTTATTTATCGGATTTGAGATTCGTTTCTTGATTTAATTTCTTGTGATCTTAATGCATGCTATGTGCTGGTACCCACTTAGTCATAATTATAGATGTTAATTGAAGGACTGAAAGGTGAAGATTAACATTAAAAAATCAAGATCTTGACCTAGGAACTCTGACATAGGTTGATACCTCTGTGGAACTTCAAAATTGGTCAAAAATCTTAAAGGATTTTAATTAATTTAATCACCACAAAAGTAGGGTTTGAGTTAATTAGAATACACCTTAGATGCCTTGAGAGAGGATTTAGGATAGCTTAGGACTGATTTCCATCAAGAAAAACAACCCTCAATCCAGTAAATAAACTAGATAGCATCCCTATTAAGATGCAAGTGTGAAATCCTAATTCCAGAATTGTTTCAAATAGATCATTTCATTTTAAGTTTACCATTCTAGTATCTAAAATTTACAAACTTCATTCCCTAAATATTTGATAGTCTAGACAGTCAAAATTACTGTGTAGATTGGTACTTGCTAAACAAATTCCTCGTGGGAACGATACTCTATTCATCACTTTATTACTTGTTAGCGATCCGTGCACTTGCGGTGGTTATAAAATAGCAAAACACTAAACATAAAAGTGACATGAATATGTATGTGGGACTTATGTTTCCTATCACAAGTAATATGAAAATGCTATGAAACACAACTAGTACATAACATGAAATAATGAAACAATAAGTACTTAATAATACTACTTTGCCCAAAGTATACCTAGACTTATGTATATAGCATGGATCGATTTGTATATCAATTAGGGACTACAGATTGCATTACTGCCCACATGAATAATCATTAAGAGACAATATATGTCTGATATGGTTATTCTACAGGCTTCATGCCTGCCCGTTGGCCATTGTGCCTGATATAATTTCTGGCTTTATGCCTGCCCGCTGACCTTGTGCCTGACATGACAGATGTATACATGATAGACATGAAGGAACGGAAGCGTGAAAAACACAAGTTTATACCATTGAATTCAAAAATTTTCACCTAGGGTCACATGCATCATGCAAGATTTATTTTTATATATTTGATTTCAATGATAAACAACATATTAAAACTCTTTTAATATGTTTTTGGATCTGTATTTGCCATTTAAGATTTTAAAATTAATCAGATTAATTTTAGAACCCTAGATTAAATCAAGAACGATTACACTAACCTCTTGATGCACTGCAGCGTGTCTGCGCCTTTGAGATTCGTCTTCAGGACACCAGATGTTGTCCCTCTAGCTTGTCCACACCAAGAACACCTATGGCAGCCCTTGAATAGCTTCTAAAGCTTTTTCTATTAATTAGAAAATCAAGTTCTGCCTTTTAAGAGATTAAAGATGTAAACAGGACACTAGAAATAATTTCTAGTGTTCTTAATTCAAGAGATTGATGGCTAATCTCTTTGAATTGATAAGAGATGAAGAAGAAGAGATAAAAACCCTCAAAGTGGCGTGACAAAGGAGTGTGGCTGCTGGTTGTGTTTTATTTTCTCATAACAACACTTAAATAGCTAGGTTAACACATTAAACCCTTGCCACATGTCACCCTTTGATTAGCTCTAGGTTTAAGTGACCCAATCACATTGTGCCAAGTGTCAAACCTATATTTAATCTTGATTTTAATCATCTTACATGATTAAAAAAAACATTTGGCAAGCTTATGTGTTATGCCATGTGTCACCATCTCATGGTGCCACGTATCACACTGCAAAATGACCAAAATGCCCCTGTGTCTTAATTTTGAGTTCTAAACCCAAAATAATTATTTTCTTCTTCTAATTAATTTATATCAAATATAAATTAATTAATTAATCTCTATTAATTAATTTCTCATTAATTAAATTCATATTTAAACACTTTAAATATAAATTTAACTTATATTATACATCCAATAATCAAGATTTGATTTCAAGTCATGCTGGGGACTTTGCAATCTAATTGCAAATCAAACCTATTTAATTAATCAATTAAACTCTTTAATTAATTAATTAAATCATATTTAAATAGGTGATAACTTGTGTATGTGTGTGACTTACTAGGCTCATCACTAATTGGCAATGAGACATGATATCAACTCTTAATATCATTAGAACTCTTTCTTACCATAAATGATTTCTCTAAATCATTTTATGAACCTCATAGACCATGGTTAACACCTAGCATAGCATGCCATGGCCACCCAATTAGTAATAAGGTTTACCTTAAATGAACCTATAATCATATGTTACCATGCACTAGAATCTCTCTGTTACAAAATCCCAACTCAAGCTGGAGTCATGGTTTATGTCAAACTCCATCTGCTATGAATATTATGTTCTCTTTTGATTCCAGTTCTTGATTAAAAAGATTTTCTCATCAGAAACTCTTTTCTGAATAAATCTATCTGTCCTGGCCAGGAACTTGAAACATCAAGAACAATTAAATGAACATAGGATTTTATCTCTATTTACTTAGAGGAACAGATTCCATCTTGATCAACACCTACCTCCATATATAACTAGTAGGAGCCAACACATGCCCATATACCCATACACAGTACAAGTATGAAAGCAGTATCAAACTCAAACTACCTATATACAAGATAACTGTGCTATCTCAGGTCTAAAGATTATATGCACTGATATGATTTATGACAAAACATTGACAAGAGTAAACTCCATGTGCTTGTCATAAGTGTCACTGGTTCGGCCTACTTATCATTTATAAGTGCCTATCATGTTTGTTATATGGCATGAGACTCACCATTCCATCTTATTTATATCTCATATAAATAACTTGGGAACAAACATGAATACAATCTTTATGGATAAGTCATGTCCTTATTATGAAGTATCCTCGATTGTGAACCTATTTATGATACTTTGTGCTAGAAATATTGTCACTCATATTCTTAACAACTTAAGAATAATATTTCTAACAAAATATCAATGGACCTTTTCTATTACACATAAATATATTATATAAACAGAAAAGTGGAAATGCCATTTATTAATAAAATATGTACAAGATACATACTAAATGATATGCTCTAGGGCATACTACTAACAATCTCCCACTAGCACTAGAGCCATTCATTACAATATCTTAGACCTATCTTCTCAAGATGTCGGTCTAATTGAGTCTGTGACATAGGCTTAGTGAATGGATCAGCTGGATTTTCAGCTGATGTTATTTTCTGCATGGCTAAATCGCCTTGCCCAACTATATCTCTGATAATGTGGTAGTGCCTTTCTATGTGTTTGGATTTTGGGTGAGACCTTAGTTCCTTAGCCTGTATGACTACTCCATTGTTGTCACAGTGTAATGGAACCGCGACTCAATGGAAGGAACTCTGTAAGTTACATCACGAACTTTTTAATCCAAATAGCTTCCTTTGCAGCATCTGATGCAGCAATATACTTAGCCTCTGTAGTGGAATCTGCAGTCGTGCTCTGTTTGGAACTCTTCCAACTGACTGCACCTCCATTACAAATGAACACATATTCAGAGGTAGACTTTCTATCATCGATATCTGATTGGAAATCAGAATCAGTATAACCATCTAATTGCAAGTCTCCACCTCCATAAATCAAGAATAAATCCTTAGTTCTTCTCAAGTACTTAAGAATATTCTTGACGACTATCGATGTTCCAAACCTGGATTGGATTGATACCTGCTAGTCAAACTAACAGCATATGCGATATCCGGCCTAGTACACAACATTGCATACATTAAACTTCCAATAGCCGAAGCACATGGAATCCTGGCCATCATAAACCAATTATCTCTTTCTTCAGGTGTCTTTGGAGACATCTCTTTAGAAAGATGGATACCATGTCTCACTGGTAACAATCCTCTCTTAGAATCAAGCATGTTAAACCTTTTTAACACCTTTTCCAAGTATAGACTTTGGGATAAACCAATTATTCGTTTCGCTCTATCTCTATGGATGCGAATCCCAAGAATATAGGTTGCCTCCCCTAAGTATTTCATGGAGAATGTATTTGACAACCATACCTTTATAGTCGTCAACATACCTGTGTCATTACCCATCAACAGTATGTCATCCACATATAAGACAAGGAAAGTGATAGCTCTGTCACTAACCATCTTATATACACATGGCTCATCCTCATTTTTGATAAAACCAAAGGATTTAATGGCTTCATCAAAACGGATGTTCCAACTCCTCGAAGCTTGTTTCAACCCATAAATGGATCGCTTTAGCTTGCATACCTTGGAACCATTTTGGGATTCAAAACCCTTAGGTTGTTCCATGAAAATGTTTTCTTCAATGTATCCATTGAGAAAAGCTGTTTTGACATCCATCTGCCAAATCTCATAATCATAGTACGCAGCTATTGCTAATAAAATCCTAATTGATTTAAGCATGGCAACAGGTGAGAAAGTATCCTCATAGTCGATTCCTTGCCTTTGGCGAAACCCTTTCGCTACTAGCCTTGCTTTATAGGTCTCTACCTTTCCATCAGAACCAATTTTCTTCTTGAAAACCCATTTGTTCCCTATAGGTACAATACCTTCAGGTGGGTCAACAAGATCCCAAACTTGATTCTTATACATAGAATCAATCTCGGATTTCATAGCATCAATCCATTTTGAAGAGTCTATATCTGATATAGCTTCTTCATAGGTAAGTGGATCATCTCCATGATCTACTTCTTCATGAGTAGACAACTCTTGTTCTTCTTCATGAAGAAAACCATATCTCACTGGTGGGTGAGATACCCTGGTTGTTCTACGAGGAACAGCTATAGATGTTTCATCAACGGGAATAGGTTGACTAGATGGATCTATATCCATCTGATCTGTTGGTTGGTCAGAATTCTCCAATTCTAACTCTATTTGCCTTCCTTTGCCTCCTTCTTGGACAAATTGTTGTTCAAGAAATGTGGCATCTCTACTTATCACAACTTTTGTGAAGTAAGCAAATAAAATAATATCCAAAACTATCTTTTGGATATCCAACAAATCGACCTTTTTCTGATCTGGTCTCCAATTTATCAGTGTTTAGCTTTTTGATATAAGCTGGACAACCCCAAATCTTAACATGCTTAAGATTTGGTTTTCTTCCATGCCATATCTCATAAGGTGTGGAAGAAACTGATTTTGATGGAATCCTATTCAGAATATACAAAGCTGATTCTAATGCAAATCCTCAAAAGGAGATTGGCATATCAGTATAGCTCATCATACTACGTACCATATCCAATAGGGTACGATTTCTCCTTTTAGATACACCATTCAGCTGTGGCGTTCCTGGAGGAGTCAGCTGAGAAACAATGCCATGCTCTCTCAAGTATTCATCAAATTCAGTACTTAAATATTCACCTCCACGATCTGATCGAAGAGCTTTAATATTCTTTCCTGTTTGATTTTCTACTTCAGATTTAAATTCTTTGAACTTTTCAAAAGATTCATGTTTGTATTTCATCAAATACAAATACCCAAACCTTGATTTATCATCAGTAAAGGTAATAAAATAATGAAAGCCCAATCTATCCATTTCTTTAAATGGACCACATACATCACTATGTATTAGCTACAAAATATTTTCACTCTTAGCCTGTCCAACAAAGGGTGATCTAGTCATTTTGCCACAAGGCAAGATTCACAAGTTGGAGTAGGCTCAGAGTCCAATAAGGATAGAATCCCCATTTTCTCCAATTTTGTAATCCTATCTTACGCAACATGACATAACCTTAAGTGCCAAATATATTTTGAACTTGAGTTGGTTTTCTACGGCATTGCATTCATTTAGATTGCTATACTCTGGCCAGTGGAAACACTTTCTTACTGGCAATGGAAACACTTTCCTATTGGCAATGGAAACACTTTCCTTTGCCTTCATCAGCTTTAGTCTTCCTTTTCTGTTTAGCTATTTTCTTAGAAGGACCAGGAATCTGAGGTTTCTTTTTCTTATTGCCCTTCTTCTTGTTGGACTTTCCAGTAGAAGAAGATGCAACCAAAGCTACCTCTTTTCCTTTATTGCCTGGCATATTCTTTTGGGCAATAACCAGCATGTTGAGTAAACCAGCTAAGGTGCATTCCTGTCTAGTCATATGGAAATTTGTCACAAAATTCCCAAAAGACTCAGGAAGGGACTGAAGGATCAAATCCGTCTGTAGTTGGAAATCCATGTTAAAGTCAAGATGTTCCAACTGCTCAATCATCCGAATCATCTTGTGGACATGATCCCCAACATTCTGTCCCTCAGACTTCCTCATACGGAATAGCTGTCTAGATATCTCATACCTAGCATTCCTGCTGTGCTCACCATACAACTCTTGTAGGTGAAGGAGGATCTCACTCGCACTCTGCATGTTCTCATGTTGCTTCTGTAACTCATTACTCATGGAAGCAAGCATGTAACACTTAGCTCTCATATCATGCTCCTTCCACTTGTCCAAAGTTTCATGTTCCTCTTGTGTGGCCTCTGGAGGTAAGGGACCAGGAACATTTGAATCTAGAACATATCCTATATGTTCAAGGTTCAGGACAAGTTTCAAATTTCTTAGCCAATCAGACAGATTAGGTCCTGTCAACCTATTGTGATCAAGTATGCTTGCAAGGATATTGGATGGTGGTGGTTGTTTTGTGCTCATTTTTATCAGAAAATTAACTGCAGAAAATAATCAGATTAATTAGTAAATGTATCATGTAATTAACCAAAATGATTATGGTCTTTTAATCAAATTGGTCCTCCCACTAACTTAGCGAATCCTACACTTCCAAAGTAGAAAACGGAAATCCTAGTTGGATGGATTTCTAATGGGTGATTGAATTCTTATAATTCTATTGATCATCCTCAGGTACATCCATTATTGGAATTACAATAAACTATAAGTGAGCAACTCTTTGCCCATCACATCTCATGTGAGGTTCAATCCTTTACCTAGCCCCTAATGCTCAAAATCTCAGGTACATCCATTATTGACTTATCTTGCATTAGTTAAGTTGATCCCATTGAGCCAGTAATTATGCAAATAATTTTAATGTCCTCAGGTACATCCAATATTGGCCACTAAACCATTTACATATTTACAACATCTCATGCTTAACAATTATTCTTAAGAAAATCTCTTAAATAAATTGCATCTTATGCAACTATTTAAAATTTCTTAAAATAATTGCCCCAATGGAGGGCCTATGTTATAATTACTTTAATTATAGCATTTCCAACTTAATCATTTATTTGGAAGATTTTATGGTCATTCTATTTACTATTAAGGTCTCACTTTGCACATTATCCATTTAGCATGCATATATCATATAATTGCATACATTCCCATACATCTCATGCATTCATGGATAAGCAGTAAATATGGTATAATCATGGACTTTCTAAGGGATTCAATTCTGAGCCACAAAGACTTGAATCGGGCATTCCTAGGTGCATTTCATTCATTCATTTTACAAGAGTTGCTGAAGGAGTACATAATCAACACTTGATCTTGAATTCCTCCCACTGGTCCCACTAATGCTCTTGACCTCCTTGAACTTCTTGCAATCCAATATTACATAGTAATCCTTGGCATACCAAGGCGAATTTACAAGAACTTAAATAAATGAAATTACAACCCAAAAATTATTACAAACTTAATAATACATGCCAAAAAAAAAATTAAAATAAATTAATTAATTTACAATCCCAAAGAAACATAAAAGAAATAAATCCAATCCATTGGTCTTTTATAGTCCATGATCATCCATCATGCATATCACTATTTAACAATTAAATAAAACATACATACTTAAATTAAATTGAATATCTCATATTCAACTTAGAAATCCAGATTTGAATATGATTCAAATAAATTTAAAAATTCAGATTTGAATCTCATTCAAACAAATTTAAAAATTCAGATTTGAATCACATTCAAACAACTTCAAAAATTCAGATTTGAATCACATTCAAACATTTTTTAAAAAATCAGATTTGAATCACATTCAAACATTTTTTAAAAAATCAGATCTGAATTTTATTCAATCAATTTTAAAAAATCAGATTTAAATATGATTCAAACAACTTTAAAAATTCAGATTTGAATCACATTCAAACAACTTTTAAAATTCAGATTTGAATCACATTCAAACAATTTTTAAAATTCTGATTTGAATCATAATTTAATTGTGTGATAAAACTACTAATTAAACACTTTAATTAGTCAAAGAATAGGCCTTAGATCATACAACAATTGCAGAATTAAAAGCCAAACCTTAAACCACCCATGGATGCCAAACCATTCGTACAATTGATGGTAATTTTTCAATTATTCCGCCAACTTGCTTTACAAGCAGCAATGAACTTGTGATCTCATTTTCAAACACACAATTAAATCATATAATCAACAATCTAAATGGCAAATATAGTGGCTCGATACCAATTGAAGGCAGGCGTGAAAAACACAAATTAATACCATAGAATTCAAAAATTTTCACCTAGGGTCACATGCATCAAGAAAGATTTATTTTTATATATTTGATTTCAATGATAAAAAACATATTAAAAGTATTTTAATATGTTTTGGATATGTATTTACCATTAAATATTATAAAAATAATAAGATAAATTTAACAACCCTAGATTAAATCAAGAACGATTACACTAACCTCTTGATGCCTTTGCGGCGTGTCTGCGCCTTTGAGATTCGTCTTTAGGACACGGATGTTGTCCCTCTAGCTTGTCCACACCAAGAAAAACTATGTCAGACATTGAAAAGCTTATAAAGCCTTTAATATTAATTATAAATAAAAGTTATGCCTTTTAAGAGATTAAAGATGTAAACAGGACACTAGAAACAATTTCTAGTGTTCTTAATTCAAGAGATTGATGGCTAATCTCTTTGAATTGATAAGAGATGAAGAAGAAGAGATAAAAACCCTCAAAGTGGCGTGACAAAGGAGTGTGGCTGCTGGTTGTGTTTTATTTTCTCATAACAACACTTAAATAGCTAGGTTAACACATTAAACCCTTGCCACATGTCACCCTTTGATTAGCTCTAGGTTTAAGTGACCCAATCACATTGTGCCAAGTGTCAAACCTATATTTAATCTTGATTTTAATCATCTTACATGATTAAAAAAAACATTTGGCAAGCTTATGTGTTATGCCATGTGTCACCATCTCATGGTGCCACGTATCACACTGCAAAATGACCAAAATGCCCCTGTGTCTTAATTTTGAGTTCTAAACCCAAAATAATTATTTTCTTCTTCTAATTAATTTATATCAAATATAAATTAATTAATTAATCTCTATTAATTAATTTCTCATTAATTAAATTCATATTTAAACACTTTAAATATAAATTTAACTTATATTATACATCCAATAATCTAGATTTGGTTTCAAGTCATGCTGGGGACTTTGCAATCTAATTGCAAACCAAACCTATTTAATTAATCAATTAAACTCTTTAATTAATTAATTAATTCATATTTAAATAGGTGATAACTTGTGTATGTGTGTGACTTACTAGGCTCATCACTAATTGGCAATGAGACATGATATCAACTCTTAATATCATTAGAACTCTTTCTTACCATAAATGATTTCTCTAAAACATTTTATGAACCTCATAGACCATGGTTAACACCTAGTATAGCATGCCATGGCCACCCAATTAGTAATATGGTTTACCTTAAATAAACCTATAATCATATGTTACCATGCACTAGAATCTCTCTGTTACAAAATCCCAACTCAAGCTGGAGTCATGGTTTATGTCAAACTCCATTCGCTATGAATATTATGTTCTCTTTTAATTCCAGTTCTTGATTAAAAAGATTTTCTCATCAGAAACTCTTTTCTGAATAAATCTATCTGTCCTGGCCAGGAACTTGAAACATCAAGAACAATTAAATGAACATAGGATTTTATCTCTATTTACTTAGAGGAACAGATTCCATCTTGATCAACACCTACCTCCATATATAACTAGTAGGAGCCAACACATGCCCATATACCCATACACAGTACAAGTATGAAAGCAGTATCAAACTCAAACTACCTATATACAAGATAATTGTGCTATCTCAGGTCTAAAGATTATATGCACTGATATGATTTATGACAAAACATTGACAAGAGTAAACTCCATGTGCTTGTCATAAGTGTCACCGTTCGCCTACTTATCATTTATAAGTGCCTATCATGTTTGTTATATGGCATGAGACTCACCATTCCATCTTATTTATATCTCATATAAATAACTTGGGAACAAACATGAATACAATCTTTCTGGATAAGTCATGTCCTTATTATGAAGTATCCTCGATTGTGAACCTATTTATGATACTTTGTGCTAGAAATATTGTCACTCATATTCTTAACAACTTAAGAATAATATTTCTAACAAAATATCAATGGACCTTTTCTATTACACATAAATATATTACATAAACAGAAAAGTGGAAATGCCATTTATTAATAAAATATGTACAAGATACATACTAAATGATATGCTCTAGGGCATACTACTAACAAGACATACTAATGTCTAACTAGTATACTCCCGTATATCCAGTCTTTATAGTCTGTTATAGATTACTTAGGCACTAATATGAATTTAATAAGACTACATATGAGATAAATGAATAGAAAAGATCCTGATAAATTTAATTGCTCGCAAAGTTCAACAAATATGTAATTGACTCAAAATTTATGAAATTTTACATGGAATATTTATCTTCAATTATTTAGCTATTTTTACTCCTATTTATGCACCACTAAGCAATTTGCTTAGCGCGTTGGTTTTACTATGCGTGGGTACTAGAGACCAATAGCAGCAGCAGTAGTAGTGCCAGATAGGGATTGCATCAGATCTGCTATAGTGTTGGTGTCACCTCAGCAATCCATTTTTGGTAGGGCCTATGTGTATCTAGATTTTGTATTTTGTTCATTGTACATAAGTAAACAATATAATTCATTTTGTGGTTGTAAATAACTTGTAAATTATTGTATATGAATTTTATTATTGTATATGAAATTTTATATGAATGAATAAAATATATTTACTTGAAATTTATATGAGTAAAGATGATATGATATGACACATAGAAAGGTGAAATGGATATGAACTGTTTTAACAGGTGAATGGTGGAACCCAGCCATACGCTAATAAAATAGAGGTGACTCTGTTCAGGTTTCATTAAAAATAAAATGGAATAAAAAAAAATTTCAATACATGGACAAATATGAATAAATGCAAATTAAATTAATATGGTATAAGACAAGACAAGATAGGGTGCTTCAGCACCGAATGTGGCACGCCTTGCTCAGCTAAACTGTAGACGGCTTGCTCACCGAATGTGGCACGTCACAGGTCTCGCTGTGTAACCTGTGTCATAAACAAATCCATGTTAGGGTTGAGCATTTTGACATGATTAGTTAAACAAGCCATGTTTGGGTTAGCCATTTTCATGTTATACGTGTATATTGACATGACCCATTTATGACCCGCGAACATGAATTGCCAGCCCCATGGGAAGGTCCCTACGTTGTATCTAGAGTCATTTGCCCTGAATCTTACACGATCGTGTGGTAGTGATCTACCACGGGCATGGAATATTTGTAACTTATGCAAATTCTATCAATAAAGACTTCTGCGCTTCTTATACTTATGAATATTTACTAAGGTGACTTCTCACCCGATTAAAGCCTCAAAGAGGCACTAAGGTGATTTCTTGCCCACCTAAGAGCCCTAAAGAGGCCATAAGGTGACTTCTTGCCTAATTAAGGCCTCAAAAAGGCACTAAGGCAATCTCTTGCCCACCTAAAAACCCTAAAGAGGTCATAAGGTGACTTCTTACCCAACTAAAGCCTCAAAGAGACACTAAGGCAATCTCTTGCCCACTTAAAGCTCTAAAAGATTACTTAAGTAAGACAATTTCTCATTCACTTATTAAATTTCTTAGACGACCCTACTTCGATGAACATTTAGAAAATTTCTTAAAGTTATGAAGTAGTGTTTATTATTCGAAGGCATTTTGTCACACCTTACCCCTCTGTAAGGCATAACATGATCCCGTAGAATACCTAATGAACTACCGAACTTCACCTACCGATAACTCATTAAGTACCCTACAAGGGATTTTAAAATAATTTTCTTATTTTTTATAAGTGGTGAGCATTTTCTAGTAAGTATTTAAAACATTTAATTAAAATTAAAACTAGTTAAAACTTTTAGCCTATTTTATTTTTCCGCAAATTTTATAAAAATTTTGACAAAGTTCCCTCTGTATTTTGAGAAAACAGTTCTTCAAATACCTGTAAAAGCACTTCTAAAAATTTTTCTCAACAATTGCTTCAATTTCATACTCAATCTCAATCAATTTCTCAACACATTTATCAACTTTCAAATTTCAAATCCACTATCCAATGATCATCAAAATACTAGCAATCCATTTCATTCAAATTAAATAAAATAGTTCCATTCATATTTCATTAGAAACAAAACAATTTAGATACATCATTACAAAATTTACATTAAGATAATTTCAAACTACAATATATATTACAACTTTATACAAATTTTATACAAACTGCTCAAGACCCATTTTTACATGTTCATACATTTATATGCAATACATATATCAAAAGAAATATTTACAATTAGGGTATAAATTATACCCGATGACTTCAAGCTGATAGCTCCTCACACCTCAGCAGCTCAGTCTGCTGCTCCTCTAGTCTCTAAATCTACGACAGCAATAAAAGCAATCGCTGAGTACTAGGACTCAGTGGTGCACAACACATTAAAATAATCTTTATGCAGAACTTAAATCATATTTATTCAAAAATTCGACTGAACATGAGAATTAAACACAAAACATGGGTTATGAGATTTTAATGCAAACCAAGTTCGTTTCGAAGTATTAAAACACATTTCATAAAACCCACAGTTAGATCATGCCATTCGAAACAAATAGAATCTCAATAGCCAGAGGCTAAAGAGAAATCACATCACAAGGCTAGCTAGCTCAAATATATGGATATCCATTCACATCCTCTTCTACTGGCACACCTCAACACTTCTCCAGAGAAGGAATCAAAATTTGAAACTAATTACCCCCACTAGTCGTGCTAGTAAGGTGTTCAAATATATAGTCATGACACTGTGGTTTCAAAACTTATCTTAACAATTTGCTAAATATTGTCATTTCAATATACATAATAACTTTTAACAATTTAAATCAAAACATCATAAGAATGCCATAATTCAATATTTCACATTATTCAAAACAGTATGCAAAAGATGATTATAAAAAGTATACGTTGTGCACAAACCTCAAACGAGTCGCCTGTTGGGCTTGACTCGACTCCTCGGGTTCTGTCCCGATATTCTTTTCCACTGAAACACACAATTTCATAGTGTTTCAGTACCATAACTTAGCATAAATCCAATAATAAATTTAACTTCACTTTTACCTAGCTCTAACATGCTAAATTCGATGTTCTTGAAATTTTATGTTTCGGGTTACTATTCACTGCACTATTAAAGTCAAATTATTTACTTTCTAAGGCTTAATAGGCATGGGAATTCCAACTTTACCCACATACCACATTTTGGTCACCAAACTTATTGGTTTTGGTCATTTTCTCAAAACTTAGGTCTTTTAGGCAAAATTGCCAAATTTTCAGTTTTGGTGTCCCTAATTGTACTATTTCATTGGTCAGTTTACTGTTGGAATTTGGCAAAACTTTCTTCATAGAAAATGTTCCCTATTGTCTTAAGTTTATTCTTCTTTTTGAATCACTCCAATTGGAGTTTTGTAGCTCAAGTTATACTCAAATTACTATTACTGTTCATGCTGCAGAATTTGGTTCTACAGATTTATTGATCCAAATTCGTTCAGCAATTTGATCAAGTTATGTCCATAATTTGGTCTAATTTTCTTCATATGAAATGTTCTATTATGTCTTAGGTTTCCATCGATTCAAGAATGCCTAAATCGGAGTTTTCTAGAGAGAGTTATAGCCATTGAAACTTTACTATTCAAATGGCAAATCTGCAGTCTGCAGATTCAGTGACCCAACTTTGCTCAGTAATTTGATTGGGTTAATGGCATAATTTGGGTTGGTGTTCTTAATGAAAGTTTTAGGTCTATATCTCATCTAACCACTGGTAAAATTTCAGGTCATTTTGACCTGCCTAGCTCGAGTTATGACCAAATAAACAAACACTGTTCATTTGGTCAGGTTGTGTAGGGCAGCCTGCGATTTCTCAACTTCGGTCACTTTGTGCACTAGGTTTTAGTCACTTTTTGGGAAGGCTTCCTAAATGAAAATTGTGTCATTTAGTGCCTATTTTCATCCCCAATTGGTCCCATATCCATTGGATTTGTAAAATTTCATTTTTTGTCCCTCAAAGGAAATTTTGGTCATGCTGCCAGCACATGACCTTATCCAATCCAAATTGGCTTTTAATTCCAACACTTCTAACACACCTCATTTGGTCACAAATGACCATTTTTCACTTCACATTAGGTCAAAGACACCATTTGCAAATTTCTCTAAACTTTTGCCTCAAAACCCTAGGTCTCAAACCCTAACCACTCTAATCCATTGCAATTAACTAATTCAAAGCATATAAACACAATCTTTTAACTCATTCAAGCATTTTAACATGTTTAACTCAATCAAACTCATGCAAATCACTCTCCCCTCCCTGCTGGACGAATTTCAGTTTAGTCCCTCAAACATATTTTTTTTTATTTTAAGTTTATTTCTATGTTCTTGATGCTATACATACACTAATTAAACTAAAAACTTGAAGTTTGCATTACTTACCTTGTTAGGTGTCTTTGAACTTTCACTTCCTCTCAATTTTCTTCAATTCTTTGATGACCAATCTTCCTCTCAAGTGATTAAATCAAGTTTTTGTGAAGCAAGTATGGGAGGATTTGTGGTTTACTGGTGGTTTCAAAGCTTGAAGCAAGCTTTAATGGAGGTTTACAATGGTGAGGGAGAGAGAAACGTAAATGGTGAGGAAGATGAGGCTTTTTACTTTTTTTTTTCTTTTCTTTTCTTTTGTTTTTATCCTTATGGAAGACTCAAAAATCCATTTAATTAATTTATTAATTATATGACTTATGGCATCATGCATGATATCATGCATGATGTCATCTTCCTACACCTTTTTAACTTTTTCATTTTCTCTTTCTTTTTTCTATTAGTTCTTTAATTTAATTCTCGATTCCGAAATTTTTTTTTCTCGAATTTTATTTGACAGTTAGGTCAGGAGTCAGCTCTCGGGGTCAATTGACCAAATTGCCCTTCACCGGTTCAACCCGGTTTGCAAATAATTCAATATTTCTTTCGGCTCCCTGACCTAATTATTTGACTAACTTAACAGTTTTTTTTCATAATTTTCTCTTTTCCACTGTGTTTGTAAGGGTCCTAAGGACAGCAGCATCACTTTTTAGTGTTCGAAATTTGAGTTTAAAATGACTTCGCAGTCATTCCCTAGAAGGCCACCCATCGCTATGACTCTCGGCTCGTTTAACTTCTTATGTTCTATTTTTCTTATTTATACTTAACTAATTGGTCATTACTAATTATTTGTGCTTATAGCTTCTCTAGTTATCTTAAGTGTGGTTCTAATCCCCTTAATTGTCCGGACCGACACCGGTCACTGGAACAGTGAAATATACCAGGCTATGCAAACGGGGGTGTTACAATTCTCCCCCCCTTAAATAAATTTCGTCTCGAAATTTTACCTAGTATCAATCTCTGAACAGCTGTGGGTGTTGTCTCCTCATGTCCTCTTCTCGTTCCCAAGTAGCCTCCTGGCCCGAATGATGGTTCCACAGCACTTTTACCAATGGTATCTGCTTGTTTCGTAGCTGCTTCACCTCATAAGCCAGAATCTCTATGGGTTCTTCTTCATAGGTGAGGTCTGGATTCACTTCAATTTCCTCTACTGGTAGTACATGAGATGGGTCTGATCGATACCTCCTCAACATAGACACATGGAAGACATTATGTATCTTCTCCAATTCTGGAGGTAGTGCCAAACAATAAGCCAAAGGATCCACTCTTTCCAGAACCTCATATGGCCCAATGAAACGAGGACTCAGTTTCCCCTTTCTGCCGAATCTCATAATTCTCTTCCAAGGAGAAACTTTGAGGAAAACTTTCTCACCCACTGCATACTCAATATCCCTTCTTTTCAAATCAATGTAGGACTTCTGACGATCTGATGCGGTCTTAAGTCGATTTCGGATCACCCTAATTTTCTCTTCAGTTTGCTGAACAATTTCGGGTCTAATCATCTTTCTTTCACCCACGTCATCCCAACACAATGGGGTTCTACATTTTCTGCCATACAAAGCTTCATATGGAGGCATCCTAATGCTTTATTGGTAGCTGTTGTTGTAAGCAAACTCAATCAAAGGCAAGTGTGTATCCCAACTGCCTTTAAACTCAATCACACAAGCCCGTAGCATGTCCTCCAAGATCTGAATTACCCTCTCAGACTAGCCATCTGTCTGTGGGTGGAATGCAGTACTGAAGTTAAATCTAGTTCCTAGGGCTCTCTGAAGACTACCCCAGAATCTAGAAGTGAACCTAGGATCTCTGTCTGATACGATGGATACTGGCACTCCATGCAGTCTCACAATCTCATCAATGTACAACTTGGCCAATCTTTCTAAACTGTAGTCCATCTGAACTGGCAGAAAATGAGCAGATTTAGTCAGTCTATCAACAATGACCCAAACTGCATCATGACTCTTCTGTGTCCTTGGAAGTCCCATCACAAAATCCATCATTATTCTCTCCCATTTCCATTCTGATACTGGTAGTGGATGTAACAACCTAGCGGGTACTTGATGCTCTGCCTTTACTTGCTGACAAGTTAGGCATTTAGAAATAAACTCTGCCACATCTCTTTTCATACCCATCCACCAGTAATACTCCTTTAGCCCCCTATACATTTTTGTGCCACCAGGGTGCATGGCAAAAGGAGACTCATGTGCTTCCTTCAAAATGATCTCCCTCAATTCAACATCATTAGGAACACACATTCTGCCCTGGTGTAGCAATAGACCATCATCTCTAATTGAGAATTCTGGTTTCTTGCCCTGTCAGACTTCTTCCATCGACTACGATACTTCGATCATTCGAGCGACCATTCTAATCTGATCAATCAACGCTGGCTGTACATGCCATGCAACTGCTGACTGCCCATCATCATTAATCTCTAAACTGGCATGCAATGATCTTAACTCATGTACCAAAGACAAAGGAGTAACCCGTAGACTTACCATAGTCTTGCGACTTAACGCATCAGCCATAACATTAGCTTTCCCTAGCTGATAGTCTATCAGACAATCATAGTCTTTTATCAACTCTAACCATCTCCTCTGTCTCAAATTCAGCTCTTTCTGAGTGCCCAAATACTTTAAACTCTTATGATCTGTGTAGATGTAACACTTTTCCCCATACAAATAGTGTCTTCAGATCTTAAGAGCAAACACAATAGCTGCAAGCTCCAAATCATGTGTCGGATAATTCCTCATGCGATTTCAGCTGGCGTGATGCATAGGCAATGACATTTCGATCTTGCATCAATACACAGCCTAACCCATTATGAGAAGCATCACTATAAACTGTGTATTCTTTACCCGGAATAGGTAAAGTCAGGATTGGAACTTCAGTCAAACATCTCTTCAATTCATCAAAACTCTGTTGGCAATTATCCGTCCACTGAAATTTCACATCTTTTCTAAGCAGCTTGGTCAATGGAGATGCCAACATGGAGAATCCCTTCACAAATCGACGGTAATATCCAGCTAAACCCAGAAAACTGTGAATCTCTATGACATTTCTGGGTGGCCTCCAATTAAGGACAGCTTCAATCTTATTTGGATCTACCTTAATGCCCTCTTTTGATACTACATGCCCTAAAAAGGATATCTCCTTCAGCCAAAATTCACACTTCAACAATTTGGCATATAGCTGTTTCTCCCTCAAAGTCTGCAGTACAATCCACAGATGTCTATCATGCTCTTCTGCATTCCTCGAATAGACCAATATATCATCTATGAATACCACAACAAACTGGTCGAGGTATGGTCTGAAGATAGTGTTCATCAGATCCATAAAAGCAGCCGGAGCATTAGTTAACCCGAATGGCATGACCAAGAACTCATAATGGCCATAACGGGTTCTGAAGGTAGTTTTAGGAATACTCTGCTCTTGTACTTTCAGCTGATAATATCCTGATCTCAGGTCAATTTTGGAGAACACAGCTGCACCCCTCAATTGATCAAACAAGTCATCAATGCGGGGTAATGGATATCTATTCTTTATTGTCACCTTATTCAACTTTCGATAATCAATACACAAGTGGAGAGTGCCATCTTTCTTCTTTACAAACAACACGGGCGCTCCCCAAGGTGACACACTAGGGCGGATAAAGCCCTTGTCAAGCAATTCTTGCAATTGCACTTTCAACTCTTTTAGTTCTGCAAGTGCCATTCTATATGGCGTTATGGAGATTGGGTCCACACCAAGCATAACATCAATTTCAAACTACACCTCTCTTTCTGGAGGTAATCCTGGCAATTCATCAGGAAACACAACCGGAAAGTCACAAACCGTAAGGATGTCCCTTAGTGCTAGACTCCCCACTTGGGTGTCTATCACATGTGCCAAGTATGCTTCACACCCCTGTCTGATCATTCTTCTGGCTAGTGCAGCCGAAATGATATTTGATGGCAGTAAATGCCTTTCCCCATGTATTACCACATCACCATACAAAGGGAGACTAAAAGTGACTGTCTTCAGTCTACAGTCAATCATGGCATGATGCCTAGCTAACCAATCCATGCCCAAGATGATATCATACTCTCTGAAGGGCATTTCAATCAAGTCTGACAGGAAAACATGTCATTGGATCACCAAAGGACAGTCTCTATAGATTCTGTTGACCGGACCTCTTGTCCTAATGGACTAGTTACTAGCACTTCAAAATCCATTTGCACATAAGGAACAACAAGTGAACTGATTATGCTAGCACTAACATATGAATGGGTTGAAACCGGATCAAACAACACAAATACTTCTTGATTAGAGATAGAGAATGTACCAGCTACCACATCAGAAGTCTCAGCCTCTTCTCGTTGTCTCATTGAATAAACCCTGACTGAAGCACTTCCTTGTGCCGATCGACCAATCGTGCCTAATCGCTCAAGCAGTGCCTCTACCTCTGCCTCTTCCTCTGCCAAATGACTGTGAACCTCTGGGAGCAGGACTCTGAATAGATCCCTCGGCAGTAGTAGGAGCTGGACCATATCTCGAAGACGGAGCACTAGTGCAATCTCTTACTAAATGACCCTTGCCTCCACAGTTAAAGCAAGCTCCAGTGGCCCAATAACACTCCCCCCCATGAATCTTGCCACAAGTCTCACAGGGGCGGGCAAAATGTGAACCTGCCGATCACGGCCGGACCTAGGGGTTTCGTCTGCAGAATCGGCCCCTACCGAATCTTCCACATCAACCCCTGCTGGGTCCACTAAACTTCTTTTTCTTTCCAGAGGTACCACGTAACCCGCCTCCGACTTTTCCCTTTGTCTTTCTCTGATTTCTCAGCTTTCTCTGATTTTTCTTTCACTGGGGTTGCTTCTGATTCTATTCTCTCCAACTCAAGTGCTTGAGACATGAGCTCTGAGAAATTGCTGTGTCGAAATCCCACAACTTGCATCCTTATGCTAGGCTTCAAACCCATCTCAAATCTCTTGCATCTTGCCTTGCTGGTAGAAAGGAGACTCCCAGCATAATGACTTAAGTGGGAGAACTCCCTCTCATACTCTGCCACTGATCGGTTCCCTTGTTTCAGACTCAAAAATTCTTGTAGTTTCTGATCAACATATGCATCTGGGATGTATTTCTATCTGAATTCTCTGATGAAGTCATCCCAGGTCAGCACTGGTGGTTCAGCCAAGCTGTGGGGGATGGTCTTCCACCAATCATATGCATCCCCTTGCAGTAGCGACACAGAATATTCAAACTTCAGTTTATCTGGGCAGTGCAGTTTCTTAAACACTCTGTCCATTCTTTCAAGCCATTACTCTGCCTCTAAAGGATCCACTGTACCCTTAAATTCTGCAGCCCCATACTTTAATAACTTGTCATACTGTCTGGCTGGAGGCAGTGGTTATGCCATAGGTGTCTGGGGTGGAGCTTGAATAGGCATACCCCCAGCCATTTGTTGAAACATCGCAGCTATCTGCTGTGCGAACTGTGCAGGAAACTGCGACATTTGTGGGGCTGGTGCTACGGATCCACTGACATTCGGTAAAGATGGGGCTTCCCCTTGTGCCTCAGCTTCAACAGACTGCTCAACTGAGCGATCCCCTTCTTCCATTTCAGTCTAAAGTAGGGTATCTCCTGAACAAGTAACACATAGAGATTTCCCTTCGTTAGTTCATATTATGATGTAATGCACTGTATGTAACAAATATGGACATTGAGCAATTGTACTTAACAAGGAAAGACACAAATTCTCAAGTTAAAACATACTTCAAAAAATTTGCTCTGATACCACTAAAACATGTCACACCTTACCCCTCTATAAGGCATAACATGATCCCGTAGAATACCTAATGAACTACCGAACTTCACCTACCGATAACTCATTAAGTACCCTACAAGGGATTTTAAAATAATTTTCTTATTTTTTATAAGTGGTGAGCATTTTCTAGTAAGTATTTAAAACATTAAATTAAAATTAAAACTAATTAAAACTTTTGGCTCATTTTATTTTTTCGCAAATTTTATAAAAATTTTGACAGAGTTCCCTCTGTAGTTTGAGAAAACAGTTCTTCAAATACCTGTGAAAAGCACTTCTAAAAAATTTTCTCAACAACTGCTTCAATTTCATACTCAATCTCAATCAATTTCTCAACACATTTATCAACTTTCAAATTTCAAATCCACTATCCAATGATCATCAAAATACTAGCAATCCATTTCATTCAAATTAAATAAAATAGTTTCATTCATATTTCATTAGAAACAAAACAATTTAGATACATCATTATAAAATTTACATTAAGATAATTTCAAACTACAATATATATTACAATTTTTATACAAATTTTATACAAACTGCTCAAGACCCATTTTTACATGTCCATACATTTATATGCAATACATATATCAAAAGAAATATTTACAATTAGGGTATAAATTATACCCGATGACTTCAAGCTAATAGCTCCTCACACCTCAAAGAAATTTCACGCTGCTCCTCTAGTTCTCTAAATCTGACAAAGAATAAAGCTATCGCTGAGTACTAGGACTCAGTGGTGCACAACACATTAAAATAATCGTTATGCAGAACTTAAATCACATTTATTCAAAAATTCGACTGAACATGAGAATTAAACACAAAACATGGGTTATGAGATTTTAATGCAAACCAAGTTCGTTTCGAAGTATCAAAACACATTTAATAAAACTCACAGTTAGATTATGCCATTCGAAACAAATAGAATCTCAATCGCCAGAGGCTAAAGAGAAATCACATCACAAGGCTAGCTAGCTCAAATATATGGATATCCATTCGCATCCTCTTCTACTAGCACACCTCAACACTTCTCCAGAGAAGGAATCAAAATTCGAAACTAATTACCCCCACTAGTCGTGCTAGTGAGGTGTTCAAATATATGGTCATGACACTGTGGTTTCAAAACTTATCTTAACAATTTGCTAAATATTATCATTTCAATATACATAATAACTTTTAACAATTTAAATCAAAACATCATAAGAATTCCATAATTCAATATTTCACATTATTCAAAATAGTATGCAAAAGATGATTATAAAAAGTTTACGTTGTGCACAAACCTCAAACGAGTAGCCTGTTGGCCTTGACTCGACTCCTCGGGTTCCGTCCTGGTATTCTTTTCCACTGAAACACACAATTTTATAGTGTTTCAGTACCATAACTTAGCATAAATCTAATAATAAATTTAACTTCATTTTTACCTAGCTCTAACGTGCTAAATTCAACGTTCTTGAAATTTTATGTTTCGGGTTACTATTCACTGCACTATTCAAGTCAAATTATTGACTTTCTAGGGCTTAATAGGTATGGGAATTCCAACGTTACTCACATACCACATTTTGGTCACCAAACTTGTTGGTTTTGATCATTTTCTTAAAACTTAAGTCTTTTAGGCAAAATTACCAAATTTTCAGTTTTGGTGTCCCTAATTGTACTGTTTCATTGGTCAGTTTACTGTTGGAATTTGGTAAAACTTTCTTCATAGAAAATGTTCCCTATTGTCTTAAGTTTATTCTCCTTTTTGAATCACTCCAATTAGAGTTTTGTAGCTCAAGTTATACTCAAATTACTATTACTGTTCATGCTGCAGAATTTGGTTCTGCAGATTTGTTGATCCAACTTCGTTCAGAAATTTGATCAAGTTATGTCCATAATTTGGTCTAATTTTCTTCATATGAAATGTTCTATTATGTCTTAGGTTTCCATCGGTTCAAGAATTGCCTAAATCGGAGTTTTCTAGAGAGAGTTATAGCCATTGAAACTTTACTGTTCAAATGGCAAATCTGCAGTTTGTAGATTCAGTGACCCAATTTTGCTCAGAAATTTGATTGGGTTAATGGCATAATTTGGGTTGGTGTTCTTCATGAAAATTTTAGGTATATATCTCATCTAACCACTGGTAAAATTTCAGGTCATTTTGACCTGCCTAGCTCGAGTTATGACCACTGTTCATTTGGTCAGGTTGTGCAGGGCAGCCTACGATTTCTCAACTTCGGTCACTTTGTGCACTAGGTTTTAGTCACTTTTTGGGAAGGCTTCCTAAATGAAAATTGTGTCATTTAGTGCCTATTTTCATCCCCAATTAGTCCCATATCCATTGGATTTGTAAAATTTCATTTTTTGTCCCTCAAAGGAAATTTTGGTCATGCTGCCAGTACATGACCTTATCCAATCCAAATTGGCTTTTAATTCCAACACTTCTAACACACCTCATTTGGTCACAAAATGACCATTTTTCACTTCACATTAGGTCAAAGACACCATTTACAAATTTCTCTAAACTTTTGCCTCAAAACCCTAGGTCTCAAACCCTAACCACTCTAATCCATTGCAATTAACTAATTCAAAGCATATAAACACAATCTTTCAACTCATTCAAGTATTTTAACATGTTTAACTCAATCAAACTCATGCAAATCACTCTCCCCTCCCTGCTGGACAAATTTTAATTTAGTCCCTCAAACATTTTTTTTTTATTTTAAGTTTGTTTCTATGCTTTTGATGCTATACATACACTAATTAAACTAAAAACTTGAAGTTTGCATTACTTACCTTGTTAGGTGTCTTTGAACTTTTACTTCCTCTCAATTTTCTTCAATTCTTTGATGACCAATCTTCCTCTCAAGTGATTAAATCAATTTTTTGTGAAGCAAGTATGGGAGGATTTGGGGTTTAATAGTGGTTTCAAAGCTTGAAGCAAGCTTTAATGGAGGTTTACAATGGTGAGGGAGAGAGAAACGTAAATGGTGAGGAAGATGAGGCTTTTTACTTTATTTTTTTTTTCTTTTCTTTTCTTTTGTTTTTATCCTTATGGAAGACTCAAAAATCCATTTAATTAATTTATTAATTATATGACTTATGGCATCATGCATGATGTCATCTTCCCACACATTTTTAACTTTTTCATTTTCTCTTTTCTTTTTTTCTATTAGTTCTTTAATTTAATTCTCGATTCTGAAATTTTCTTTTCTCGGATTTTATTTGACAGTTAGGTCAGGAGTCAGCTCTCGGGGTCAATTGACCAAATTGCCCTTCGTCGGTTCAACCCGGTTTGCAAATAATTCAATATTTCTTTCAGCTCCCTGACCTAATTATTTGACTGACTTAACAGTTCTTTTTCGTGATTTTCTCTTTTCCACTGTGTTCGTAAGGGTCCTAAGGACCACAACATCACTTTTTACGGTTCGAAATTTGAGTTTAAAATGACTTTGTAGTCGTTCCCTATAAGGTCACCCATCGCTGTGACTCTCGGCTCATTTAACTTCTTATGTTCTATTTTTCTTATTTATACTTAACTAATTGGTCATTACTAATTATTTGTGTTTATAGCTTCTCTAGTTGTCTTAAGTGTGGTTCTAATCCCCTTAATTGTCCGGACCGACACCGGTCACCGGAACAGTGAAATATACCAGGCTATGCAAACGGGGGTGTTACACATTTATTTTTTCGAAGTTAAGATTTTCATGCAAGATAATTTTGTAAAACAAATAAAAATAAAGTGAAAAGAGATCAAAGAATAATAAGAGTTCGATCAAAGGAAAAGAGACTTCATTAAAATTGAAACAAACATTTTAAAATTTAATTGGCAAGGTGATCAATCCCAGTTTGATTAAATACATATGGGTTTTGAGACCCAGTAGCCCTTCCCTCTCCCTCACTTACTTTCGGTGTTAGGTATCCATCTAGGAGAAATCTTCATTGGGAAACCTCTTGATCAGCTCCTTCAGCAGATGCAACCGATTTTGCAACCTATAGGAAATGGTTGCAAAATTTCCCTCCAAAAATTCCTAACTAATTTATTTTTTTAAGAAAATTAACAACCGACAATCAATTATTAATTCGCTTATATTAACTATTACTCATTTTCTTTCTCTATCACTCATTTTCCTTTTTTTCTATTTCTTCCTTCTCTTTTCTCCCAATTTCTTCAGCATCTTTTTCTTTTTTATCTATTTTATTCATCATCTTTTTATTTCTAATCTATTTTCTTAATCATCTTTTTCCTTCTCACCTATTTTTTTATTCATTATCTTTTTCTTTTTTATTTTTCTTCTTTATCAACTTTTTCTTTCTCATCTATTTTCTTTTTTTATCATTTTTTTTCTCATTTTTCATCTTTTATTTTCTTTTTTTATTTAATTTATTTTTTATTATAATTTATTTTTTGTTCGTATATTTTTTGTTAGTAAAATATTTGTAATACTAATTTTTAGTTCTAATTAATTTTATATTAATTTTTTATTATAATATATATATATATGTCAATTTTTAACTAATTTGTCTTATAAATTTTTTATATTAATTTTGTAGTGCTATTTTTCATTAATAAATTATTATTTTATTAATTTTTAGTAAAATTTATTTATGAGAATTTTTATTTGATATTTAGAAATTTATTTTTTTTAATTTTTTTTAAATTAGTAAATGATAATCGATTATTAAATTAGTTACAAATAGTAATTGACTTATAAAGCGATTACAAATTGCCAAATTAAAGGCACCGATTTTTTTTAAATGATAATTTTCAATCAAAAATTTTATTTTTTTAAATTTAATTATTTTGGTCCCTCATTCAGTTTTTTATTACTATTTGCAACAAATATTTGATTACTAAATCAGTTGCTAATAACAATCGATTTATTAGCCAATTATTAATTAATTAACAATCAACTTCATTGCAACTAAGTAAATTAATTACTAAATTGATTAGCAACTAATTTTAATAAATTAGCAATCGATTGGCTTTTTTTGTGAAACCTTGTCAAATAAATTTCCGAGCATCAAAACATATTTCATTAACTTTTCTATGATGATTTGAAATTTATAAAAAAGAAGGGATTTTTAATTAAGATTTAAATTCCTTACCTCATGCATTATAAGATATATACTAGCCCAATAGCATTGTTTTTTCTGCCATACTACAACTTGTTTGGCTTCTGGGGAAGAAGGAATTGGATTCCTCAAGGAAATTGCCACATATAAATTCGATTAAAGAAACCAACAGAATTTCTCCGGTGACCATTACGACTTAAGCCCACATGGAAAGATACAAATCAGCTGGTATGAGAGGGACATGATCCCCTAAAAAACTTATTTAAGCTCTGTTTTCTTTTTATAAAAATAATAATTTATATAAAATATATTTTTAATAAAAATTGTGTTTTAAGAAAATATTTTTCATTATTTAATTGTAATATTATACTAAAGGTATGTATTTATGTCATGTGTTTATGAGTGTTTTTAAATTTTAATAAAATTATTAAAATCAAGAAAAATAAAATTTAATAAATTCTTTAATTTTAAATATAAAATTTGATAAAATAAAATAATTAAATTAAATTTTTATAAAATTTTAATTTTCAAACTTGAGATATAGCATCTTTATTTATCTAAAAACAATACATGTAGGAACTATTTAAAGAAAACAATCAAAAGTAAAAATCTTCTTCCCTTTATTATTATCTAAATATCTCTCCATCTCTCTAAAATGGCAGGTCACATCAGCTCTTTCAACTTAGTTAGAATATGTATATTTATGAAAAATTGAGGTAATTTCTTTTTATGTTTTGTAAAAAAAAAAAAATTGGAAACTAAAAATTTTATATTGACAAAATAATTTTAAGTTGTTTTTTATTATTTTTGTTTATAATAAAAGTATTATTTTATAATTACTTTTCAAATGAAAATAATTACTCTCTATAATTAAAATTATGTTATAACTTTTATTATTAAAATTAAATAATTATTTTAAAAAAATTCATTTACAATGATAAAAATTAATCATATTATTATAAATGAACAAATAATACATATTAAAAAAATTAAAGTAAAATAAGTTTTAAATCTACTTTATAAAAAATTTTTAATTATAAAAGATATGAGTATTTTAATATTTTTGAATTAAAATTTTATTTTTTATTAGTAGCATGTAAACTTATTTTCTTTTTTTTTTCTTATTTTTCATGAAAAATAAAATAAAATTTAAAAAAATAAAAAAAAATATTTTTCACAAAAATATTTGAATTAATTTTATCTATTTTCTGCTCATTATTATGCATTTTCTAATAATTATTTGAGGCTTGTAACTTCCTCCCTGCAATGATTCTTCAGAGAATGGTAAATTTCCAACCATAATTTTTACGAAAATGCTTTTAATTTATTTCAAATTTAATTAAAATTTATTTTCAATTATTTAAATCTATATCAAATTTGATTATTATTATCTGAATAATATCCGAATCCGCTTAACTATATAAATTCCTAACTAATAATTTATGTAAAATTATATTTTTTTAATTTACATTTAAAATTTAACAATTTTATAAAATATTTAAATTTTATTTATTTAAAATGTAATATACATGAAATTTATATAAATGAGTTTGTTTAATGAATACTCAACACATAAAATTTAAATCTAAACCTAAAGCAATACAAGTATTATTTCCTAAATCCAAACCTATTCCAAATTCCACTATATATACCATTGGAATTGGTAGTTTGGTCAAATTGGGCTTAATTTCATTTACTATCTTTCAACTCTAGAGTTATTCCACTACGGTCCATTAACTTTGATTTGTATAAATAAAATACTTAAACTTCAATGTAATACCAACTACAGTACCTATAACTAGATTCTATTAGGTACTCTAGCTAGAAGGTGATCTCGATGTTAGGTAAATTAGACACAATAAAAAATTAGATAAATAAAGAGAGTCATCACTAATGTTTCAACCACAATAAGAGAGACTATTCTCTCCACGTGATAAAAAAAGAAATATATATATATTTTTTATTGTGTTTAATCTATTGATGCATGTTTAGATCAATTTTGACTAGATTACCCAATAGAATCTAGTTAAAGGAACTATGGGCGGTATTAAATTAAAGATTAAGTATTTTTATAATACAAATTAAAGTTAAACAACGATAACGAAATAATTTTAAAATTGAGGAATGGCAGATGAAATCAAGCTAATATCAAATTGGGTATCCAAAAATACTCCAATTGGCAAAATTAGATACATTTTAACCATAGCTTTTGCAAGTTTATTTTCCTGAGCACATACATATTCTTTTTCATCAGATGTATTATTAATTAATTAATAAGCATATTAATAATAAGCACAAGCTAATGACTAATTGATTATATATACTGAAGTGGATAGAAAAGAGATTAACAGCACACATGGATGCATCTTTAATATTTTTCAATCTATTAAATTAAAACTCTATTATATAATTGCATACATTTTTCTAATCACATTTGTGTTCAGCACCTGCATCTGTTTCGTCATTATATTGCCATGAAATTCAATAAAATGTGATTAACAGCATATTGGATATGGAAGAGTACCCACTGGTTGTTAACTCCTCACGCCAATTGATGTTTGACATATATATATATATATATATATATATATATATATATATATATATATATATATATATATATATGTATATTCCTTTCTGTTTTATTTCATATTTAATTTTTAGATAATAGGTAAATTTTCAGTTGTATAATTTTATTAATAAAATTTTATTTTAACTATTTATATTATAAATTTTAAAAAATATATCTTTTTTTAGTTTAATTAAAAAAATCTCAACAATTTTATTATAACTATTAATCATAATATAATATATATAAAATCTACTATAATCAATAATTATAATACAATCTTCCTATATGCATCGGCTTCATAATATATTTTGTCTTCAAATAGAGGTCAAGGTCAATTTTGATTAAACAAATTTAATTTTTGCAATATCTTTTTTTATGACATAATATTTTGTTTAATAATTTTTACATTATCTACAATTTTATATTTTTTTTACACAACCTTAATATTATTTTTTTTTTCAAATTGTAAATAAATGTTTGCACATAGATTTTTAAGGATATGAAGACTATGGAATTATTTGTATTAAAATTTAAAATAAAAAGTTTCTGAAAATATATAAAAACTTAAAGTTAAAAAATATTTTTTAAATAAAATTATTTAAATCAATTATATTTCTTTGGCATTTTAGAAGGGGAGTACAATTGGCCATAACTACAGATAATTGTGATAATTTTTTTTTTCAAAAATTGCCTTTTTGTATTAAAAAAATATATATGAAACACGGTCTGTCTTTGAGAATGCCACAAACAGCAGTGCCTTTGAGAACTATTAGTGTTCAAAGCACGGGCATTGAACGTGCATCAAAATAATTTATAATATTTAATTATTTTATTTATACATAAATTAATTAAATATTAATTTAATTACTTAATTGAAATATTAAATTTTTTATAATAATTCATATTATAATTTAATTAATACAATATAATATATAGATATTTGAAAAGTTTTCATATCTATTTTTTTTTATTGTTGTTAGAAAATATTTTTCATATCTACAATAGAATTTAAATAATTTTTTTTTAAATATAATAATTTATTTTCTTTAGCAATTATATTGTATTAGTGTTAATTTAAATATTTTTTCCTATTAATAATTTATTTAGTGTTATATAATTAATAATAATATATTATCAATATTGGTTAACTTTAATTCAATAATAAGTATTAAGATCAATTCATTATAAAAGAAAATTGTAGATAACTTATCATACTCATTAAGAATTGTGAAAACTTAAAATATAAAAGTTACTTATATTATCATAATAAGTATAATAATATTTATAAATATGTTTAAGAATATATTTATTAGTTGAAATCATAAGAATTTTTTACATTAAAAGTATTTTTCCTACTTTAGAAGTTATAAATTACTATTATGATATAGACACTTTTTTTTTTAAGAATTACAAATACTCATTTTGATATATTTTAATTAATCTTTTTACTATAAATATTTAATGAAGAAAATAATTTATATTAAGGAGTAACAATTTAATAAATTTAAAATTATGTAACTTATATTTTTTAAAAAAAAAATTATATAATTTGTAAATGTTATGATTATTTATTTTTTAAAAAACATTTTCATACATAAATAAGATATTATATTATTAAGTAGCAAACTTATATATTTTAGAAAATTGAAACTTATTTATGTTAGAAAAGTTTGCATTTGCGAATTTTTTAAATTAAGTGAAAAATTTTATAAATCTTAATAGAAATAATTAGTTTAGAATATAAATTTAATATTATAATTATTTTACTTATCAAAAATTATTTTTAAAAACTAAAAATATTTTTATCCTTTTATAAATTCGTCTTCCTATTCATATTTTGATAGATTGAAAAAAAAAGAATATTTAAATAATAAACTTTGAATTAAATTAAAAATGTTAATTTTATTTTAAAATTATTAAGAAAATAATAAAATTTCAGTTTATTTTTTTAATTTGGATGATTTTTAAGTATCACTGTTATTTAACTCAATTAACTTGAAAAAAAAAAAGTCTTTAGCTCTGTTTGTTGTTATATTCTTCGTTGTAATCAATAATTTAAAAAAATAGAAGAAAAATAAAATTATAAATAAAAATAATTATAAAATAAAATATACTAATTTAAATATAAAATAAATTAAATTTATAAATAAAATTTTAATTCTTAGAATTACTTATCGAATCAAAATAAAAAATTATAAATATTTTCTAATTATTTATAAATAAATTTTTAATTATTAAAATTTTAATTATAAATAAATTTACTTTTTAAGTAATTTTGTCAAGACCCGATCCCATGGGCCAGACAGGCACTAGGACTTGGGTCAGCATAAGGTATCCGAAACCCGTAGTACGCCTAAATAACTCTAACCCATCAATAAGGCCATATCAAGCTCAATTTAAAATAATCAAACGAACAGAGTCCAGCCATAAAATGGACTATCCAACGGGGAGTTATTAACTCACCCAACCTGTAATCTCAATAAAAATATATTTGGGGAGCTCAGCTCACCCATCAATCATCCACAATCCCAAAATAAAATCAATGGGAGCTCAACTCCCTCATCCATCATAGGCATCCAACCATCCAATTTCACATACATAAAGTTTAATAAGTTACAATTCCAAATATTAATAAATATTACAGTCTCAAACTAAATGATATGTTTCTACACATGCGGAGGACTAGAATTTATATTTAACAATATAAAACATAAAATTTATAGTAAGGGAACCTGCGAAGAATGGAAATAGGTCAAACACAAAGAAAAAACTCTCCTGTAACCTGAAAAATAGTGAACAGGAGTGAGCGTTCGACTCAGAGTAAATATTTATTTTACTTACAATTTCTTTAACTATCCAATTCTAATGCATCCTTAGAAATGAAATGCATCATCTTCATAGAAGTCAAATAAATCATATTAAGTCACATCAAATATAATCTGGAGCACTTACGCACCCGTGTCAAGTCCATACTCTCATATACATATATGGGGAGCTAATCCCCCTACCCAGCTCTCTTAATCCAAGGCCTGCCAGCGAAATCAACTCAAGCCGGATTTTCACTTAAAAAATCCATATGCGGGGGTCAGTGAGATCAACTCAAAGCCGTACTCACTCCTACTTCCTAAAAAGGACCAGGCCCCAAGCGAGACTAGCTCAAGCCGATTTGTTGTCCTAACCATATCCATATACACCACATACACACCCACTCACACACGCAACTCTAGATTATCAAACACAGCAACCAAGTAAATATCATCAAGTATAATTACAAAATAGGGCATGCCTAATATTTAACTACATAAGCATAAGTATAAGTGATGTATAAGCATGCCATAAATATAATAATATTGAAATTATAAATAAAATAAACATCTACTCACAACACTTTAAAGGTTACTGCGGTGGTTGAGCGGAGAAAAAAGGCTGTTCCGGCTTACCTAAATAATATATTAAAATTTATCAATAAATATCTTGAAACAAAATTGTAGGGAATCAAAAGACAGTCCTAAGGTTTTGTTGAAAATCCGACAGAGTTCCCCCTATACGTAGGAACTACTCAACCTATAAAATAGTTCAAACAACACTTTTAATTCTCAATTTCCCACAATCACAATACATCAATAACATATAGCCCCTCCTGGGCCCTCCAAATCAATCAAAACGCACAGTCTGGAAAAATTATAATTTAGTTCCCGAAACCAACTTTTTAGCAAAAACCACTTAAACAAGCTTTAAAAATTTTAAAATTTTGCCTTGCGGTCCTTAGCAATATTACTAAGCTAATGCAAAAGGAATTATAATTTTTTAAGCTATCACAAATATTTTATAGATTTTTAATCGGAATCAAGCACTAGATAATTAAGAAAAATTAGGGTTCGGATTTACCTACACCAATTTTGACCCTTCAGACGCGTCCGGGATGTCTGAAAATGGTGGGTTAACCTATAATCTCGACCCGGTTCTGAAATTTTTCCGGCAGCCTATCTGCTAGGCCTGAAATTACAGACCCGAGCAATTATCGAATTTTCGAGAAACGAGGGTACTTATGAGAAGCGCACAACACCAGGAGTTAGGGAAAAATATTTTCGAAAATTATTAAACTCGTTTAAAGCTCAAAAAATTACGGTGAAAGTCATGGGACCCATCGAAATTTTGGTATCAAAAAATTATGAAATTTTATATCCTTCCAAAGCTCTCATCGTGAAGACCGTGCTGGTACTCTCGTATTTTCCATAGGGTTTCCAGTTTGGGAGAAATTTTGCCCAAAATTCAAAATAGGCTAAAACTTTCCAAGCAAAAATTAGACAATTTACTAGGTGAAAATTTGTGTTTTTGGTATCTATGGAAAGCTCTCAATGAGTAGAAGGTATTTGGGACAAGACCCAGTCCAATTGCTAGTCAGATCGACTGAATTTTGGCCGGGAAAGTGCACTACAGAATGCGCACAAGGGAGGTTTTCAAGCCAGTTTTTCGGTGTTCTAGGGCAGTGGCCGGAAAAGGGGAAGGGGTCCTGGTGGGGCACTAGTGACCGAAGAGGGTTAGGGTGGTGGTGGCCGGCTCTTAGGGGTGAGCAGATTTCAATTCAAACTGAAAAATCGAACCGAACCAAATTAATTCGGTTCAATCAATTCAGTTTTAAAATTCAATCGGTTCAGTTCGGTTTTATATTATAAAAATTTTGGTTATTTCGGTTCGGTTCTGTTTTGAACAGAAAAAAATCGATTAAACGGAATCAAATAGTAATTTTATATATTCAAATTGAACCAAATTAAATCGAATCGATTTTCAATTGATTTATTTTTATAAAGAATTTATGAATTATATTTAATTATATATATATATATATATATATATATATATATATATATATATTGTTTAATTTAATTGATTAATGGTTAGTAGGTTCAAACGAAAATGAAAATTAGATCAAATAACTTGAAAATCAAGTCTAAATTAAAAAATTAATTAAAAATAAAAAACTATCGGTTTGAACAGAATCGAACAGAAATATATTGGTTTGGTTTGATTCGATCCATTTCAGTTCGGTTTGGTTTCTAAAATATGTAATTCCGTTTTCATAATTTAATTTGGTTCAGTACGGTTTGAACCGAATGCTCACCTCTACCGGCGCTGGGGAAGCAAGAGGAGAGAGAAATCGTGAGAGAGAGGGAGGACATCGGGGTGCATGAGGAAGGAAGGAGAAAAAGAAGAAGGCAGGTCCGATTCGATCGGTCCGACTCTATCCGATTCGATTCAACCAGTCCGATTCAGGATACCTGAAATTGAATTTTTTACTCTGCTCTGGGACAAAAAAACGAGGCCCAAAAATTTCGAAAAAATTCTAAAAAATTCAGAAAAATTTGTAAAGTCTAAATATATTTTTAGTTTTGTCATGTGGTCTTTAAATTAATTTTTAAAAATTAACAAAGTTTATTGACTTTGAAAAATCGAACCCGATTTCTAAAATTCGAAAAATTCCAAATAAATTTCCAAAATTTTAATAAAATAAAATATTAATATTACACATAAAATAAGTATTTAAAAAAAATTAGGAGTGTTACATTCTTCCCCCCTTACAAGAAATTCGTTCTCAAATTTTACACAAGGCAGAATAAAAGAATAGAATTACACATTAAACAGATAAGAGTACCTGCTATGCATATTCCACTCCGACTCCCAGGTGTATTCTTCCACTGATTGGCTCATCCACGAAACTTTAACCATAGGGATCTGTTTTGACCTTACGTGTCTTACCAAGTAGTCCACTATGGCTACTGGATGCTCCTCGAAAGTCAAGTCTTCATTCAACTCTATTGTATCCGGTTGCAGTACATGGGAAGGATCAGGTATATATTTTCTGAGCATGGAGATGTGAAACACAGGGTGAACATGAGAAAGGCTGGGTAGTAACTCCAACTGATAGGCCACTATTCCAACTCTATCAGTAATCTCAAAAGGCCCTATGTTTCGAGATGCTAGTTTGCCCTTCTTCCCAAATCCAATAACTCCTTTCATTGGAGAGACCTTCAGGAATATATAATCACCCACTGCAAACTCTAGATCCCTCCGCCTGGGATCTACATAGCTCTTCTGCTTACTAAAGGCAGTTTTTAAATGTTCTCTGATCCTAGGAACCATCTCTGAGGTGTACTAAACTAGATCTAGATCATGCACCTTCGTCTCACCCACTTATGTCCAGCATATGGAGATCTATACCTTCTGCCATACAGTACCTCATAGGGTGCCATCTCGATACTGGAATGATAGCTGTTATTGTAAGAAAATTCCACCAAAGGTAGCTGGTCATCCCATTGACCTCTAAAATCCAGGACACACATACGAAATATGTCTTCTAAGGTCTGAATTGTCCTTTCGGATTGTCCATCTATCTGAGGGTGAAAGGCGGTACTAAAGTTTAACTGTGTACCAAGTGCCTCCTGCAGCTTTCTCCAAAATCAAGAAGTGAACTGGGGCCCCCTGTTAGATATTATGGAAATAGAAACTCCATGCAATCTGACTATCTCACGAATATATAGCCTGGCATACTGGGTAACAAAGTAGGTGGTTCGCACAGGCAAGAAATGAGCTGACTTGGTCAAACAATCTACTATCACTCATATTGAATCATATCCACGTGTGGTACTAGGTAACCCAGTTACAAAATCCATTGTGATCATTTCCCACTTCCATTCCGTAATAGGGAGCTCTTGTAGCTTTTCTGACAGCCTCTGATGTTCAAATTTCACCTTTTGACAAGTTAAGCACTTGGACACAAAGTCTGCTATGTCTCTCTTCATGCAATTCCACCAGTACATGTCCTTTACATCATGGTACACCAAGTGTGCAGTGTGCCTCTTGCATGATTTCAGCTCTAAGGTTATCTACATCTAGCACATATATCCTGAAGCCTTGCATAAGAGCACCATCTGCCCCAAACTCAAATTCACAATCTTTTCCTTACTGCACTCTTTTTACGATTCTCATTAATTGCGTGTCTCTATGCTGAGAAATTCTTATTCTGTTATGTAGGTCTGGCCTCACTCTAAAATATGCCAACAGTGCACCCTCATTAGATATATCCAAGATTAGTCCCTGATCCATCAACCCATGTAACTCCTGAATTAGTGGCCTTCATTCATTAGATATGTGCACCAAGTTGCTAGACGATTTCTTGCTCAGGGCATCTGCCACCACATTCGCCTTTCCATGATGGTATTGGATGGTGCAATCATAATCCTTCAGAAGTTTCATCCATCTCCTTTGCCTCAAATTTAAATCCCTTTGCTGAAAAATATACTTCAAGCTCTTGTGGTTAGTGTATATCTCACACACTTTGCCATATAGGTAGTGTCTCTAGATCTTTAATGCAAATACTATAGATGCCATTTCCAAATCATGAGTGGGGTAGTTCTGCTCATGCCTCTTTAGCTACCTTGAAGCATAAGCCACCACTTTCCCATGCTGTATTAAAACACATCCTAAACCAACTCTGGAGGCATCACAGTACACGGTATACCCTTCACCTCTCACTAGTAATGTCAACACAGGGGCTATAGTTAGACATTCCTTAAGCTTCTGGAAACTCTCCTCATACTCATCGGTCCAGATGAACGAAACATTCTTTCGAGTTAGCTTAGTTAGGGGAGCTGCTATCTTGAAGAAGTTCTGCATAAAACGCCTGTAATAACCTGCCAGACCTAGAAAACTCTGTACTTCAGTAACTGTTGTAGGCCTAAGCCAATCTGTTACTACCTCAATTTTCTTGGGATCTACTTGAATACCTTTACTAGAAATCATGTGTCCCAAGAATGAGATCCTCTCTAGCTAGAATTCGCATTTTGAAAATTTTGCATATAGCTGGTGCTCCCTCAAAGTCTGCAACACCATCCTCAAATGCCACATATGTTCTTCCTCAGTCCAAGAATATATCAAAATGTCATCTATGAATACGATGACAAAATGGTCTAGAAACGGTCTAAACACCCTATTCATCAAGTCTATAAAGGCCGCTGGTGCATTAGTGAGTCCAAAAGACATCACTAAGAACTCGTAATGATCATATCTTGTCCTGAACACTGTCTTGGGCACATCCTCACCCTAGATTCTCAGCTGATCATAACCTGACCTTAGGTCTATCTTGGAGAAGTACCTCACTCCTTGTAACTGGTCAAACAGGTCATCAATCAGAGTAAGTGGATATTTATTCTTCATGGTTACCTTATTCAGCTGCCTGTAATCAATGCACAATCTTAGGGATCCATCCTTCTTCTTCACAAATAGAACATGAGCACCCCTAAGGTGAAGTGTTTAGACGTATGAAACCCTTGTCTAGAAGCTCCTGTAGTTGCTCTTTTAGCTCCTTCAATTCTCCTGGTGCCATCCTGTATGGTGGCATAGAAATGGGGTTTGTACCCAGCACAATATCTATTTAGAATTTTATTTCCCTTTCTAGGGGCAACCATGGAAGCTCCTCAAGAAAAACATCTATGAACTCTCGGATAACAGGAACATCTTCCATGCCTATACCCTTAGCAGATGTGTCCCTTACTAATGCCAAATAACCTTAATATTCATGCCTCAACATCTTCCTGGCACTAATGGCTGACACTAGGTTATATGGAGCCACACTTCTATTACCATCAAAATTGAACTCTTCTACTCCTGGTATGTGGAAATATACTTTTTTATTTCTGCAATCTAGGGTGGCATAATGAGTTGATAGCCAATCCATCCCTAAGATTACATCAAAATCCATCACTGGTAGAGGAACCAAGTCCGCTGGGAGGATCTTCCCATCTACAACCACTGGGCTACCTGGAAAAACCATGTCTATATCTATGTTATCACTAAGAGGATAGCTATAGATAAAGGACATTCTAATGTTATAGGATTTCTACCCAACCTCATGGCAAATATAGCAGAAACAAACAAGTGCGTAGCACCCAGATCTATTAAAACACATGCTTCAAAAGAATAGACCGAAAAAAATATCTGCCACAGCTACATTTAAAGCCTAGGAATCTTGGTGTGTTAGGGTGAAAACTCAAGCTTGACCTCTGCCCTGCACTACAAAACCCTAATACTTACTCCTGCCTCCTAATCTACCTCCAAATCCACATCCTCCAAGTCCACGGCCCTGCTGGCCACTGTACTGGTTGCTTGCCATGCTGGAGGTGCCAAGGTGTGATAGTCGGGGAATATTTGCAATAGAACCCTATGACCCCATTAGGTGCTCACTGAACATGGGGCATTCCCTAGTAAAGTGACCTTGCTGGCCACATCTAAAGTATCCACCAGAGCTCATTAAACAAGTCCTTGAATGAATTCTGCCACATTATCTACATGGCGCCAAAGAAGACCCTAAACCAGAACCTAAGCTGTTGTATCCTGAACTTTGACCACTGTTGGAGCTATAGCCCGGCCTGAATCCTCTAGTTTTATGTTTTAGGCCTGCCTTCCTAATGCCTCTGGCCTTTCCACTGTGGTGACTCTGACTGCCACCCATGCTGCTCATCTGTGGCATATCGGATGACCCTTCAGGTCTATTTTTCTTTGCTCTACTTCCTTTATCTCCCATGTAACTAATTTCAATTTGTTTGGCTCTATCCACCACCACATCAAAAGATTGATCAGAAAATATGTCACACCTTACCCCTCTGTAAGGCATAACATGATCCCGTAGAATACTTAATGAACTACTGAACTTCACCTACCGATAACTCATTAAGTATCCTACAGGGGATTTTAAAACAATTTTCTTACATTTTGGAAGTGGTGAGCATTTTAGTGAGAATTAAAAACCATTTATTCAAAGCTTAAGGACTAGTAAAAAAATTTTGTCCATTTAATTTTTGCCGCAAATTTTATAAAAATTTTGACAGAGTTCCCTCTGTATTTTGAGAAACCAGTTCTTCAAAGACCTGTAAAAAGCACTTCCAAAAGTTTTCCACAACTCCCAATCTCCAATAAAACTCAAATCAACCCAATTCAAATCACTTCAAAGCAATTTCCACAATTTAATCAAATTTGGTCATCACAAAATTTTTAATACTTCATTAGCAGGGCATAAAGCAGAAAATTCATATTTACAAATATTAAATTTTCAGAAGCAAACCCAAAATAATATTATTACAATTTATTTACAACTGCTCAACTTTCATTGATACATACAACATTCCTATATTTACATCAAAATTATCTACAAGGGTATAAAATAATACCCGTACAAAAGCTTGATGTGATCTTCAACTCAGTAGCAGCTCACTCTGCTGCTTTTTCCTTGCTCTTATCTGCGACAGCAAAATAAGCCATCGCTGAGTATAAAAATACTCAGTGGTGCACAATAAAAATTTAAAATGTAATAATTAAATCATTCATTGCCAAACACAATTCAAATGTTTCTCAAACACATTTCAACAATTATCAAAGTTCCTAATAACACCATTTTGTCAAATAATCTATTAAACACAGTTTAGTCAAACAATTTCATAACACAGTGTTGCCAAATTCATAAACAACTTAAGTCATGACACAAAATTTCCGATCAATGTCGTGTTGTACACCACGACAAAGCAATCTCAACCCCATTAATCAAAGTCAATGAGGGAGGTGGCTAGCTAGCTAATGAGTACTCATCCGATCTACAACCTCAACTGGCAAGCCAGAGAGGGAGGAAAATAAACAATCTCAACCCCATAAATGGAGGAGGAATAATAAGTAACTGTCATGCTAAGTGTGAATCAAAAATTTGTTTCAAACATTTCATTCAAATATTGCATACAAAAATCAAATCAATTTCCAAAGTTACAATTTGATCACAAGGTGGCAACACAAAAGTTCATAAATTCATAATGCGTATTAAATCAATTTTTCAAGGATAAAATGCTTAAATAGGGTTTATTGTGCACAAACCTCAAGCGAGTCGTCCCTTAGCCTCGACTCGTTTCCTCGGGTTCCTTCCCGATATTCTTTTCAACTGAAACACAAAATTTTACAATGTTTCAGTACTAGAACTTAACATAAATTCCAAAATAAGTTTTAACTTCGCATTTACCTATTTCTAACGTGTTAAATTTGACGTTCTCGAAATTTTGTGTTTCGGGTTACTATTCACAGCACTATTTAAGTCAAATAGCTGACTTTCTAAGGCTTAATAGGTATGGGAACTCCAACTTCACCCACATACCACATTTTGGTCATTAAACTTGTTGGTTTTGATCACTTTTTCAAAGCATAGGTCATTTTGGCAAAATTGCCAATTTTCGGTTTTAGTGCTTCGAAGTTGCACTGTTCCATTGGTCGATCTACTATTGGAATTTGACAAAACTTCCTTCATAGAAAATGTTCCTTATTATCTTAAGTGTATTCTCATTTTTGGATCACCTCAATCGGAGTTTTGTAGCTCAAGTTATGGCCAAAATAATTTTACTGTTCACGTGCACTATTCATACTGGTATTTTGGGTTCTGGCAGATTTTGATTCAACTTTGGTCAGTAATTTGATCAAGTTAAGTTCATAATTTGGTCTAACTTTCTTCATATGAAATGTTCTACTATGTCTTATGTTTCCATCGGTTCAAGAATCGCCTAAATCCGAGTTTTGTAGAGAGAGTTATAACCCTTCAAACATTTCTGCTCAATGAAATTTCTGCAGAGTTGCAGGTTTGGTAACTTAACTTTGCTCAATAATTTGAATGGGTTAATGGCATAATTTGGGGTGGTGTTCTTCATGAAAGTTTTAGATCTATGTCTCATCTAATTTCTGGTAAAATTTCAGGTCATTTTGACTCTCCTAACTCGAGTTATGACCAAATGAACAGTTACTGTTCATTTGGTCAGTTTGGTGCAGTGGCAGCCTGCTCTCATTTCACTTTGGTCAATTGTTTCACCAAGTTTTAGTCAGTTTTTGACCATGGTTCCTTAATGAAAATTGTGCTATTTTATGTCTATTTTCATCCCCAATTGGTGGCATATCAATTAGACTTGTAAAATTTGAGTTTTGATCCTTCAAAGTGGGTTTGGTCATCCTGCCAGCAGCATGACCATTTACCTCCGAATTTAACTTAGTTTCCTATCATTCCCACACAAGTTATTTGGTCATAATTGACCATTATTTCACTTCACAATAGGTCCAACATGCCATTTATGCATTTCTCCAAATTTTTGTTCATAAACCCTAGTATTGAAAAGCCTAACTCATCATTTTCATGCCTTTAACTACTTCTAATGGTTTAAATGTTAATCATTTAACTAAGTAAAGTTTCTAAACTCATTCAATTGCATCATATTCATGCAAACCATACTCCTCCCAAGCTGCCCGAAAATTCAGTTTGTTCCTCCCCATATTTTTATTTCATTTTAACACATTACAAACTAATTCAACAACTAATGATGCATTAAAAATGGAAGATAATAAGTTAACATGCTCACCTCTCTTTAATCCTCAAAACTCTATCTTTAGCTCCACTTTCTTCTTGTAATTCTCTTCTCAAATTGCAACTACAAGCTTTAAAGAAGTTCTTATGAGAGTTATTATGGTTGGGTAAGGAAAATTTAAGCTTAATATAAGCTTAAAGAGAAAGTTTCCATGGGGGATTTATGGAGGAAGGTGGGGTGCCACTTTAGGAAGAAGAAGAGCTTTCTAATAAATTTCTTTTTCTTTTCTTTCCTTTATACGTTTTTTGCTTATGGAAGACCACTAAATCCAAATTAATTAATTCAATTTATTAATTTAGTTATGACATCATGCATGATGTCATAACTTTTGACTTTTTCCATTTTCATCTCTTTTTCTTTTCTTTTTTTTCTATTAGTTCTTTAATTTAATTCTCAATTCTGAAATTTTCTTTTCTCCGATTTTATTGGACAGTTAGGTCAGGAGTCAGCTCTCGGGGTCAATTGACCAAATTGCCCCTCGCCGGTTCATCCCGGTTTGCAAATAATCCAATATTCCTTCGGCCTCGACCTAATTATTTGACCGGCTTAACAGCTTCTTTTCGTAATTTTCTTTTCCATTGTGTTCATAAGGGTCCTAAGGACCGCAAATCACTTTTTATGGTTCAAATTTGAGTTTAAAATGACTTTGCGCTGCTTCAGGAGGTCACTTATCGCCGTGACTCTCACTGCTTAACCTCTTATGTTCTGCTTTTTCTTATTTATAGTTAACTAATTAAAAATTACTTTTTATTTTTTTTTATGGCTTCTCAAGTTGTCTTAAGTGTGGCTCTAATCTCCTTAATTGTCAGGACCGACATCGGTAACCTGAACAATGAAATATACCAGGCTATACCAATAGGGGTTTTACAATACTCCCCCCCTTAAATAAATTTCGACTCAAATTTTACAGTATCAATCTCTGAACAGCTGTGGGTGTTGCCTCCTCATGTCCTCCTCTCGTTCCCAAGTAGCCTCCTGGCCCGAATGATGGTTCCACAACACTTTTACTAATGGTATCTGCTTGTTCCGTAGCTGCTTCACCTCATAAGCCAGAATCTTTATGGGTTCTTCTTCATATGTGAGGTCTGGATTTACTTCTATCTCTTCTACTGGTAATACATGAGATGGGTCTGATCGATACCTCCTCAACATAAACACATGGAAGACATTATGTATCTTTTCCAACTCTGGAGGTAGTGCCAACCGATATGCCAAAGGACCCACTCTTTCCAATACCTCATATGGCCCGAGAAAACGAGGACTTAGTTTCCCCTTCCTGCCGAATCTCATAATTCTCTTCCAAGGAGAAACCTTGTGGAAAACTTTCTCACCCACTGCATACTCAATATCCCTTCTTTTCAAATCAACGTAGGACTTTTGACGGTCTGATGCAGTTTTAAGTCGACCCCTGATCACCTTGATTTTCTCTTCAGTCTGTTGAACAATTTTGGGTCCAATCATTTTTCTTTCACCCACGTTATCCCAACACAACGGGGTTCTACATTTTCTGCCATATAAAGCTTCATATGGAGGCATCCCAATGCTTGATTGGTAGCTGTTGTTGTAAGCAAACTCAATTAAAGGCAAGTGTGTATCCCAACTACCCTCAAACTCAATCACACAAGCCCGTAGCATGTCCTTCAAGATCTGAATTACCCTCTCAGACTGGCCATCTGTCTGTGGGTGGAATGCAGTACTGAAGTTCAATCTAGTTCCTAGGGCTCTCTGAAGACTACCCCAGAATCTAGAAGTGAACCTAGGATCTCTGTCTGATACGATGGACACTGGCACTCCATGCAGTCTCACAATCTCATCAATGTACAACCTAGCCAATCTGTCTAAACTATAGTCCATTCGGACTGATAGAAAATGAGCAGACTTAGTCAGTCTGTCAACAATAACCCATACTGCATCATGACTCTTCTGTGTCCTCGGAAGTCCCATCACAAAATCCATTGTTATTCTTTCCCATTTCCATTCTGGTACTAGTAGTGGATGTAACAACCCAGTTGGCACTTGATGCTCTGCCTTTACTTGCTGACAAGTTAGGCATCTGGATACAAACTCTGCCACATCTCTTTTTAAATCCATCCACCAGTAATGCTCCTTTAGCCCTCTATACATTTTTGTACCACCAGGGTGCATAGCAAAAGGAGACTCATGTGCTTCCTTCAAAATGATCTGCCTCAAATCAACATCATTAGGAACACGTATTCTACCCTGGTGTAGCAATAGACCATCATCTCTGATTGAGAACTCTGGTTTCTTGCCCTGTCGAACTTCTTCCATCAGCTTCTGATATTTCTGATCATTCTGAGCAGCCATTCTGATCTGATCAATCAACATTGGCTGTACATGCCATGCAACTGCTGCCTGCCCATCATCATTAATCTCTAAACTGGCATGTAATAACCTCAACTCATGTACCAAAGACAAAGGAGTAACCCGTAGACTTGCCATAGTCTTGCGACTTAGGGCGTCAGCCACAACATTAGCTTTCCCTGGCTGATAGTCTATCAGACAATCATAGTCTTTTATCAACTCTAACCACCTCCTCTGTCTCAAATTCAACTCTTTCTGGGTGCCCAAATACTTCAAACTCTTATGATCTATGTAGATATAACACTTCTCCCCATACAAATAATGTCTCCAGATCTTAAGAGCAAACACAATGGCTGCAAGCTCCAAATCATGTGTCGGATAATTCCTCTCATGCGGTTTTAGCTGGCGTGATACATAGGCAATGACATTTCGATCTTGCATCAACACACAACCTAACCCGTTGTGAGAAGCATCGCTATAAACTGTGTACTCTTTACCCGGAGTAGGTAAAGTCAGGACTGGAGCCTCTGTCAAACATCTTTTCAATTCATCAAAACTTTGCTGGCATTTGTCCGTCCACTGAAATTTCACGTCCTTTCTAAGTAGCTTGGTCAATGAAGATGCCAACATCAAGAATCCCTTCACAAACCGACGGTAGTATCCAGCTAAACCCAGAAAACTACGAATCTCTGTGACATTTTTGGGTGGTTTCCAATTAAGGACAGCTTCAATCTTGCTAGGATCTACCTTAATACCCTCTTCTGATACTACATGCCCCAAGAAAGATATTTCCTTCAGCCAAAATTCACACTTCGACAATTTGGCATATAGTCGCTTTCTCTCAAAGTCTGCAGTACAATCCGCAGATGTCTATCATGCTCTTCTGCATTCCTCGAATAGACCAATATATCATCAATAAATACCACAACAAACTGGTCGAGGTATGGTCTGAAGATAGTGTTCATCAGATCCATAAAAGCAGCCGGAGCATTAGTTAACTCGAATGGCATAACCAAGAACTCATAATGGCCATAACGGGTTCTGAAGGCAGTTTTAGAAATGCTCTGCTCTTGTACTTTCAGCTGATAATAACCTGATCTCAGGTCAATTTTGTGAGAACACAGCTACACCCCTCAATTGATCAAACAAGTCATCAATGCGGGGCAATGGATATCTATTCTTTATTGTCACCTTATTCAACTTCCGATAATCAATACACAAATGGAGAGTGCCATCTTTCTTCTTTACAAACAACACTGGCGCTCCCCAAGGTGACACACTAGGGTGGATAAAGCCCTTGTCAAGCAGTTCTTGCAACTGCACTTTCAACTCTTTCAATTCTGCAGGTGCCATTCTGTATGGTGTTATGGAGATTGGGTCCACACCAGGCATAACATCAATTTCAAATCGCATTCTCTTCTCGGAGGTAATCCTGGCAATTCTTCAGGAAATACATCCGGAAAGTCACATACAGTAGGAATGTCCTCCAATGTTGGACTCCCCACTTGGGTGTCTATCACATGTGCCAAGTACGCCTCACACCCTTTTCTAATCATTTTCCTGGCCAGTGCAGCTGAAATGATGTTTGAAGGCAATAACTGTGTCTCCCCATGTATTACTACATCACCATACCGAGGAAGACCAAAAGTGACTGTCTTCAGTCTACAGTCAATCATAGCATAATGCCTGGCTAACCAATCAATACCCAAGATAATGTCATAATCTCTGAAGGGCATTTCAATTAAATCAGACAAAAAAGTGTGTCCTTGTATCACCAAAGGATAGTCCCTATATAGCCTATTTACCCTGACCTCCTAGCCTAATGGACTAGTTACTAGCACATCATAGTCCATTTGTACACACTGAATAGCAGTAGAATACATCACACTAGCACTAACATACGAATGTGTGGAGCCAGGATCAAATAACACATACACATCTTGGTCAAGGATGGAGAAAATACCAGCTACAACATTTGATGTTTCAGCCTCTTCCCTCTGACGCATGGTATACACTCTGACTGGTGCGCCACTAGGTACTGGCTGGTTAACAGTGCTTTGACTTCCAGGGGTGTTACCAGGACCCCTACATCTGCCTCTGCCTCTAGCAGCTGACTGTGACCCTCTGGGTGCAGAGATTTGAGTTGATTCTTCAGGTGTGGCAAAAGATCCAGACCGGCGCGGACTAGTGCAATCCTTAGCGAAATGTCCGCTTCCTCCACAATTAAAGCATGCACCAGTAGCCTTGAAACAAACCCCACCATGAGTTCTACCACACGTTTCACACTGCCGGACCGATAGAGATCCTCGGGTGCTCTTTGGGCTCTTGACTGCATCGGGTGGTCTTTGGCCAGAAAATCTGCCTCTGCCTCTACGGGAGCTAGATCCCCCAAACTGTTTTCTCTTCTCAGAACCACTTCCAGATGCTTGTTCAGTAGTCTTTTCAGGTTTCTCTTTCTCTTGTGAACCCTTCTTTACTGCCCCTTCGGATTCTATCCTTTCTAATTCCAAGGCTTGTGAGATCAATTCAGCAAAATTCTGATGTCTGAAACCCACAACTTGCATCCTCAGACTCTGCCTTAGCCCGAATTCAAACCTCTTGCATCTGTCTCTGGGGGTGGAGACTAAGCTTCCAGCATAGTGGCTTAGCCTTGAGAAATCTCTCTCATATTCTGCTACAGTTCGGTTCCCTTGTTTCAAACTCAAAAATTCTTGCAACTTCATATCCACATATGCATCGGGAACCCATTTCTGTCGGAACTCCCTCAAAAAGTCTGTCCATGTCAGCATAGGTAGCTCAACTAGGCTGTGGGGGATGGTCTTCCACCATTCAAACGCATCCCCTTGCAACAAGGAAACAGAATACTCAAACTTCAATTCCTCTGTACACTGTAGCTTCCTGAAAACTCGTTCCATTCTTTCCAACCACTGTTCTGCCTCCAGTGGATCCACAGTGCCTTTAAACTCAGTGGCCCCAAATTTCATCAATTTTTCATACTGCCGAGCTGAGGGCTGTGGTTGGGCTACAGGTATTGGCATCTGAGCTTGGGGTGGCACATTACCCGCCATTTGCTGGAAGAAGGCAGCCATCTGCTGCATAAATTGAGCAGGAAACTGCGGTGCTGGAGCAGGAGCTGGAGTGGCTGACCCACTCACGTTCTGGAGTGCTGGGGCTTCCTCTTGAACCTCAGCCTCAACAGATTGTTCTTCGGAATGATCTCCTCCTTCCATTCCGTTTTCTCAAATTTTCTACTTCCTGAGATTAAACACAAGGAGGTTGACCTCCGTTAGTGCATATTCATGATGTAAATACGTCATATGTATCAATTTAAGACACTTGAGTAGTTGTACTTATCAATAAAATGTTCATACACATAGTCAAAATTTATTGAAAAACCATGCTCTGATACCACTAAAACATGTCATACCTTACCCCTCCGTAAGGCATAACATGATCCCGTAGAATACTTAATGAACTACCGAACTTCACCTACCGATAACTCATTAAGTATCCTACAAGGGATTTTAAAACAATTTTCTTACATTTTGAAAGTGGTGAGCATTTTAGTGAGAATTAAAAACCATTTATTCAAAGCTTAAGGACTAGTAAAAAAATTTTCTCTATTTAATTTTTGCCGCAAATTTTATAAAAATTTTGACAGAGTTCTCTCTGTATTTTGAGAAACCAGTTCTTCAAAGACCTGTAAAAAGCACTTCCAAAAGTTTTCCACAACTCCCAATCTCCAATAAAACTCAAATCAACCCAATTCAAATCACCTCAAAGCAATTTCCACAATTTAATCAAATTTGGTCATCACAAAATTTTTAATACTTCTTAGCAGGGCATAAAGCAGAAAATTCATATTTACAAATATTAAATTTTCAGAAGCAAACCCAAAATAATATTATTATAATTTATTTACAACTGCTCAACTTTCATTGATACATACAACATTCCTATATTTACATCAAAATTATCTACAAGGGTATAAAATAATACCCGTACAAAAGCTTGATGTGATCTTCAACTCGATGTGTACTCACTCTGCGCTTTTCCTTGCTCTTATCTGCGACAGCAAAATAAGCCATCGCTGAGTATAAAAATACTCAGTGGTGCACAATAAAAATTTAAAATGTAATAATTAAATCATTCATTGCCAAACATAATTCAAATGTTTCTCAAACACATTTCAACAATTATCAAAGTTCCTAATAATACCATTTTGTCAAATAATCTATTAAACACAATTTAGTCAAACAATTTCATAACACAGTGTTGCCAAAGTCATACACAACTTAAGTCATGACACAAAATTTCCGATCAATGCCGTGTTGTACACCACAACAAAGCAATCTCAACCCCATTAATCAAAGTCAATGAGGGAGGTGGCTAGCTAGCTAATGAGTACTCATCCGATCTACAACCTCAACTGGCAAGCCAGAGAGGGAGGAAAATAAACGATCTCAACCCCATAAATGGAGGAGGAATAATAAGTAACTGTCATGCTAAGTGTGAATCAAAAATTTGTTTCAAACATTTCATTCAAATATTGCATACAAAAATCAAATCAATTTCCAAAGTTACAATTTGATCACAAGGTGGCAACACAAAAGTTCATAAATTCATAATGCGTAATAAATCAATTTTTCAAGGATAAAATGCTTAAATAGGGTTTATTGTGCACAAACCTCAAGCGAGTCGTCCCTTAGCCTCGACTCGTTTCCTCGGGTTCCTTCCCGATATTCTTTTCAATTGAAACACAAAATTTTACAATGTTTCAGTACTAGAACTTAACATAAATCCCAAAATAAATTTTAACTTCGCATTTACCTATTTCTAACGTGTTAAATTCGACGTTCTCGAAATTTTGTGTTTCGGGTTACTATTTACTGCACTATTTAAGTTAAATAGTTGACTTTCTAAGGCTTAATAGGTATGCAAACTCCAAATTTACCCACATACCACATTTTGGTCATTAAACTTGTTGGTTTTGGTCACTTTTTCAAAGCATAGGTCATTTTGGCAAAATTGCCAATTTTCGGTTTTAGTGCTTCGAAGTTGCACTGTTCCATTGGTCGATCTACTGTTGAAATTTGATAAAACTTCCTTCATAGAAAATGTTCCTTATTGTCTTAAGTGTATTCTCATTTTTGGATCACCTCAATCGGAGTTTTGTAGCTCAAGTTATGGCCAAAATAAGTTTACTGTTCACATGCACTGTTCATACTGGTATTTTGGGTTCTGGCAGATTTTGATCCAACTTTGGTCAGTAATTTGATCAAGTTAAGTTCATAATTTGGTCTAACTTTCTTCATATGAAATTTTCTACTATGTCTTATGTTTCCATCGGTTCAAGAATCGCCTAAATCCGAGTTTTGTAGAGAGAGTTATAACCCTTCAAACATTGCTGCTCAATGAAATTTCTGCAGAGTTGCAGGTTTGGTAACTTAAATTTGCTCAATAATTTGAATGGGTTAATGGCATAATTTGGGGTGGTGTTCTTCATGAAAGTTTTAGATCTATGTCTCATCTAATTGCTGGTAAAATTTCAGGTCATTTTGACCCTCCTAACTCGAGTTATGACTAAATGAACAGTTACTGTTCATTTGGTCAGTTTGGTGCAGTGGCAGCTTGCTCTCATTTCACTTTGGTCAATTGTTTCACCAAGTTTTAGTCAGTTTTTGACCATGGTTCCTTAATGAAAATTGTGTTATTTTATGTCTATTTTCATCCCCAATTGGTGGCATATCAATTAGACTTGTAAAATTTGAGTTGTGGTCCTTTAAAGTGGGTTTGGTCATGCTGCCAGCAGCATGACCATTTACCTCCGAATTTAACTTAGTTTCCTATCATTCCCACACAAGTTATTTGGTCATAATTGACCATTATTTCACTTCACAATAGGTCTAACATGCCATTTATGCATTTCTCCAAATTTTGGTTCATAAACCCTAGTATTGAAAACCCTAACTCATCATTTTCATGCCTTTAACTACTTCTAATGGTTTAAATGTTAATCATTTAACTAAGTAAAGTTTCTAAACTCATTCAATTGCATCATATTCATGCAAGCCATACTCCTCCCAAGCTGCCCGAAAATTCAGTTTGTTCCTCCCCATATTTTTATTTCATTTTAACACATTACAAACTAATTCAACAACTAATGATGCATTAAAAATGGAAGATAATAAGTTAACATGCTCACCTCTCTTTAATCCTCAAAACCCTATCTTTAGCTCCACTTTCTTCTTGTAATTCTCTTCTCAAATTGCAACTACAAGCTTTAAAGAAGTTCTTATGAGAGTTATTATGGTTGGGTAAGGAAAATTTAAGCTTAATGTAAGCTTAAAGAGAAAGTTTCCATGGGGGATTTATGGAGGAAGGTGGGGTGTCACTTTAGGAAGAAGAAGAGCTTTCTAATAAATTTCTTTTTCTTTTCTTTCCTTTATACGTTTTTTGCTTATGGAAGACCACTAAATCCAAATTAATTAATTCAATTTATTAATTTAGTTATGACATCATGCATGATGTCATAACTTTTGACTTTTTCCATTTTCATCTCTTTTTCTTTTTTTTTCTATTAGTTCTTTAATTTAATTATCAATTCTGAAATTTTCTTTTCTCCGATTTTATTGGACAGTTAGGTCAGGAGTCAGCTCTCGAGGTCAACTAACCAAATTGCCCCCTCACCGGTTCATCCCGGTTTGCAAATAATCCAATATTTCTTCCGGCTCCCTGACCTAATTATTTGACTGGCTTAACAGTTCTTTTTCGTAATTTTCTCTTTTCCACTGTGTTTATAAGGATCCTAAGGACTGCAGCGTTACTTTTTACGGTTCGAAATTTGAGTTTAAAATGACTTCGCAGTCATTCCCGAGGAGGTCACTCATCGCTGTGACTCTCGGCTCATTTAACCTCTTATGTTCTGTTTTTCTTATTTATAGTTAACTAATTACACATTACTAATTATTTGTTTTTATGGCTTCTCAAGTTGTCTTAAGTGTGGCTCTAATCTCCTTAATTGTCCGGACCGACACCGGTCACCAGAACAATGAAATATACCAGGCTATACCAATAGGGGTGTTACAAAATATGGCCAGATTTGCATATCTTCTGTCTAGCCCCTTTAAGAACATTTTTACTTTCATGCTCTCTGTGGCCACGGCTGTAGGGGCATACCTGCTCAGTTCTAAAAATTCTGTAGCATACTCATCTATGGATCTGCCATTCTGCCTTAAGGCCTCAAAGGCCCACTGCTTTTGGTCTCTGAAGCTTTCTAGTACAAATCTGTTGATGAACAGTTTCACAAACTGAGTCTAAGATAATCCCTCAATGCGAGGGAGCACATAATCAGTCATCCACTGTCTAGGCACGGGTCCCAATACTTGCTGCACGCATTTAATTAACCTCCTATCAGTTAACTGTAATTCTATCCTTGCCTATTTGCACGAGTCTAAAATTCTGTAGGCATCATCAGTCACATCATGGGTACCAGACACCAACTTCTTAAAATTAATTATTTATTTATAAGGTTCTGCTCTTGGTGCCGTGGGCTACTGCTATTGTGGAGAGTGGACCATATATTATGCCAACATATCCATGGTCCTCTGCAATTCGATTAGGGTGGCTGCCATTGGATCCATAGGACCCTGGGCCATAAAAATTGTTCCTGAACTGGTGGCTGCTGCTCTTCTACTTGAGCAGCTCTAGGTCTCTTGCCCAGCCTCCTTAGGACAGGCACCTCATCCTGTGCAGACACCTCGTCTGGCACATCCTGTTCTGGTGCAGTGGCAACTCTTCTACTTCTACGGGTTTTGCTGAAATTCAACAGCATTAGCCCACAAAATTCAAAACAGCATGTTACACAGCTTTATAGACTCATAATTACACATAAGTATACGAAGTAGAAATTATAAGTAAGGATGACAATGCAAGGATGAATGTGGATCATATTCTCTGCATGTGAGACTCTTCTCCAAAATCTTAAATATATATTCCCCATGAATCTGGAGCCTAAGCTCTTATACTAATTTTGTCACGACCCGATCCCATGGCCCGGATCGGCACTAGTACTTGGGTTAGCATAAGGCTGCCAAAACCTGTAGTAAGCCTAAATAACTCTAACCCATCAATAAGCCCACATTGAGCCCAATTTCAAATAATCAACTGGACAGAGTCTGACCATAAAATGGACTATCCAATGGGGAGTTATTAACTTACTTGACCTGTAATATCAATGAAAATATATTTGGGGAGCTCAGCTCACCTGTCAATCATCCACAATCCCAAAATAAAATCAATGGGAGCTCAGCTCCCTCATCCATCATAGGCATCCAACCATCCAATTTCACATACATAAAGTTTAATAAGTTATAATCCCAAATATTAATAAATATTACAATCACAAACTAAATGATATGTTTCTACACATGCGGAGGACTAGAATTTATATTTAACAGTATAAAATGTAAAATTTATAGCAAGGGAACCTGCGAAGAATAAAAACAGGTTAAACACAAAGAAAAAGCTCTCTTGTAACCTGAAAAATAGTGAATAGGAGTGAGCGTTCGATTCAGAGTGTAAATATTTATTTTACTTACAATTTTTATAACTATCTAATTCTAATGCATCCTTAGAAATGAAATGCATCATCTTCATACAAGTCAAACAAATCATATTAAGTCACATCAAAGATAATCTGGAGCACTCACGCACCCGTGTCAAGTCCATACTCACGCATACATATATGGGGAGTTGATCCCCTTACCCAGCTCTCTTAATCCAAGGCCTGCCAACGAAATCAACTCGAGCCGGATTTTCGCTTAAAAATCCATATGCGGGGGTCAGCGAGATCAACTCAAAGTCGTTCTCACTCCGACTTCATCAAAAAGGACTGGGCCCCAAGTGAGACTAGCTCAAGCCGATTTGCCCATCCTACCCATATCCATATACACCACATACACACCCACTCACACACATAGCTTTGGATTATCAAACACAGTAACCAAGTAAATATTATCAAGTATAATTGCAAAATAGGGTATGCCTAATATTTAACTACATAAATATAAGTATAAATGATGCATGAGCATACTAGAAATATAATAATATTGAAATTATAAATAAAATAAATATCTATTCACAACACTTTAAAGGTTATTGTGGTGGTTGGGCGGAGGAAGAAGGCTGTTACAGCTCACCTAAACAATATATCAAAATTTATCAATAAATATCTTGAAACAAAACTGTAGGGAATCAAAAGACAACTCTAAGGTTTTACCGAAAATCCGGCAAAGTTCTCCCTATACCTAGGACCTACCCAACCCGTAAAAGGGTTCAAACAACACTTCTAATTCTCAATTTCCCATAATCACAATACATCAATAACATATGGCCCCTCTTGGGCCCTCCAAATCAATCAAAACTCACAATCTTAAAAAATTATAATTTAGTCCTCAAAGCCAACTTTTTAGCAAAAACCACTTAAACAAGCTTTAAAAATTCTAAAATTTTGCCTGGATGTCCTTAGTAATATTATTAAGCTAATGCAAAAGGAATTATAATTTTTTAACCTACCATGAATATTTTATAGATTTTTAATCGAAATCAGGCACTAGATAATTATGAAAAATAAGGGTTTGGATTTACCTATGCTAATTCCGATGCTTGGACGTATTCGGGATGTCTGAAAACGGTGTGGTAGCCTATAATTTTGATCTGATTCTGAAGTATTGCCAACAGCCTGTCTACTCGGCTCGAAATTGTAAACTCGAGTGACTATCAAATTTCTGTGAAACGAGCATACCTATGTGAAGCCCACAACATCAGGAGTTAGAGAAAAATATTTTCAAAAATTATTAAACAAGTTTAAAGCTCTAAAAATCACAGTGAAAGTCATGGGACCCACCGAAATTTCATTATCAAAAAATTATGAAATTTATATCCTCGTGAAGCTCTCGTCTTGTAGAGCGCGCTGGTACTCTCAGATTTTTCATAGGGTTTCTGGTTCAAGAGAAATTTAGCTCAAAAATAAAAAAGGGCTAAAATTTTTTGGACAAAAATTGGACAATCTACTCGGTGAAAAATTATGTTTTTTGTGTATATAGAAAGCTCTCAAAGAGTAGAAGGTATTTGGGACAAGACCCGGTCTGATTGTTAGCTGGATCGGTCGAATTTTGGCCAGGAATGTGCGCTACAGTACGTGCGCAGGGGAGATTTTCAAGCAGGTTTTCCAGCGTTCTAGGGCAGCGGTAGGTAAGGGAAAGGGGTCCTGATTGTCACGGGCGCCTCACGTGGTTAGATATTGTCCGCTTTGGGCCTCAGCCCGCACGGTTTTGTTTCTGGGCCGAGCCTCTGCCCAACCCAAAACGCGTCTACCCAAGCAAGGCCACCCCTTCATATTAGCCCACGAACTCTCCCATACTTGGCCAATGTGGGATTGAGTCACTTCTGTGACATCTCCCCCACCCGATCCTGCAACGACCTCGTTGCAGTTCGGCCACCTGCCTACACCTCTGTGCGCTTGGCGTGAGTCGACCAAGATGGGTCGGCTCTGATACCAAATGTCACGGGCGCCTCACGTGGTTAGATATTGTCCGCTTTGGGCCTTAGCCCACACGGTTTTGTTTCTGGGCTGAGCCTCTGCCCAACCCAAAACGCTTCTATCCAAGCAAGGCCACCCCCTTCATATTAGCCCAATCACTCCCCCATACTTGGCCGATGTGGGATTGAGTCACCTCTGTGACACTGATGGGGCACCGGTGACTAGAGAGGGCTGGAGTGGTGGTGACCGGCGCTGGGGAGGCAGGAGGAGAGAGAAATCGTAAGAGAGAGGGAGGACATCAGGGCGCGCGAGGAAGGAAAGAGAAAAAAAAGAAGGCCGGTCCAGGTCAATCCAGTTCGACTTTGCAGGTCCGATTCAGGATATTCGAAATTGAAGGTCCAAAAATTTTGAAAAAATTTTAAAAAATTCAAAAAATTTATAGAGTCCAAATATATTTTTAGTTTTACCACATGGTCTTTAAATTAATTTTTAAAAATTAACAAAATTTATTGACTTCGAAAAATCGAACCTGATTTTTAAAATTTGAAAAATTTCAAATAAATTTCTAAAATTTTAATAAAATAAAATATTAATATTTACACATAAAATAAGTATTTAAAAAAATTATGAGTGTTACAAATTTACTTTTAGATATATATATATATATATATATAAACATATGTTTTTTTAGTATAAATTTTTTATTTTAATTAATTCTTTTTTTTTAATAAAAGGCTATTTAAATTGCAATAACAAACTTAATAAATAAATGGAAGTTAAGTATAAATAGGATTAAAAAATTTTAATTTATATAAACTCTAAAACTAATTTAAGTAATAAGAGATAATATATTTATAAATGGTATAAAAAAATTAAGAATATTTTTATCTTTCAAAAGTTCACTCTCTTATTCATACATTTATATATATTATAAATATATTTTTCTATTTTATGTGTAAAAAATAAAATACATAATAATTCACATTACACGATTAATTTTACTTAATATCAAACTTAATGCATCTGAAATGAAGTTCATTTTTTTTTAATCTTAACGATTTTAATTTCTTTAAAATTGAATACAAATTAATAATTTTGCTAGCTTCATTGAAAAAAAAATTCATTTATAAAAAAAATTAAATTTAATTCGCCCACAATCATTTCTTAATTCTTTGTTTATAAATTAAAATTTTATAAGAATTTAATTTAATGAATTTTATTTTATATGTTTCAAAAATACATATTGTTTATTAATTTTCATGTTTAGAAACATATAAAGAAAGAAATTTAATTATTTTTAATTTCAAAAAATTTATTTTAAAAACATAAAAATCATGCCAAAAATAATAGCATGTAAAAACTAAATTAATTTTTTTCTTAAATAATTTTTTTTAAAACTAATGATTATAATTTTTTATATAAAATCTAATTCTTTTACAGTAATATTTTTTAAAATAAAATAAAATTTTTTAAATTAATAAGAATTTTTTTTTTCACGTGTTTAGTTTGCAAACATAAATATTAATAACAATAAAACTTAATAAAATTTTAATTTTTTAAACGGGAATTATGTGTGAAATTAACCAAACTCTAGTATTATTCAATTTAAACGAGGACTTGAAGCTATCTAAAAATTACGCATTTATTAAAGATGATGTGGCCTATTTCACAATTAAAAGAATTTCAATGGAATTCAATTATAGAAAAAGATAATAATAACGAGTGACGTGGCAGGGCCTCATTAGTGAATCGATGGGGTGGGACATGTATGTGCGCATACGTCAGAAGTCAAAGAAAGGCACCGTCTACGCGCAACCGACCGTGAGCCCCAGAAGAATCCATTAAAAGAAAGATCTGCCCTGCATAGGTAACAAACAAAAACTTAACGCGGAAGTCAGGCTGCTGGTCTTGGATTAGGCTCCAAGCCAGCTCCAGAAACATATAAATATCAATAAATCCATCGTCTTCGTCTTCATTGCTTTCCTGAAAACATTATTCCAATTCAAGAAAAGATCGTCAAACATTATTCCAATCCAAGACAAGATGGCTGCAGGAGGAACTGAAGCTTTTCCTGATCTGGGTAGACATTGTCAACATTCAGATTGCAATCAACTTGATTTCCTGCCTTTCAAATGCCAAGGTTGTCATAAGGTAACAAACATATATTGATCATCCCATTTCATCCCATGCATCATTAACATAATTGGTTTTTTTTTTTTTTTTTAAATCTTATATAAATCAATCTTTTATTGGACCATCAGGTGTTTTGTCTAGAGCATAGATCCTACAAGTCCCATGATTGTCCTAAATCAGATCATAATAGCAGAAAAGTGGTGGTTTGTGATATTTGCTCCACGTCCATTGAGACCACCGGATGCCATGAAGATGATGAGAAGTTGATATTGGAGAAACACGTCAAGTTTGGAAACTGCGACCCCCAAAAGAAGAAGAAACCTACCTGTGCCGTTAGGCGCTGCAAGGAGATTTTGACCTTCTCTAATACATGCATTTGCAAAACTTGCCAATTGAAGGTTTGTTTGAAGCATCGTTTTCCAGCTGACCATTCTTGTAATAAGGCTTCGTCTGCCGCGGCTACTGCTGCTAGTGGTGGGTGGTTTAATAACAAGTTTCTGGGTGCTTTGGCTTCTAGGACGGGGAAAGATTGTGCAAAAGATCAGCCTTCATCAAAACCCAATAATAATACCTTATCTGTCAAAGCATTTTGAGGCTGACAACAATACCCATGCGAATGTCTTATGAACACAAGCATTGTTATGGCATGATTTGATGTGACGTAAACAGTGCTTGCTTCCAAGAACATCAATGCTGGTGTCCCCATTCTGTAATTCTGTTCAAGTTAATTGGATTATTTGGAATTGAATAAGACTTCTAAGTTTTTGTGAAATCTGCTTTTCCACAAAATAAAACTCTAATACTTTTCAGACCCGGAGGATAGAAACTTCAAATGCCAACATAAATTTATCATCATTGAAATGCACTACAATTGAAGGATCTCCAATCCCTAACAACAATACATTTGACTTGATCATCTCATCCTGTTCAACCCACCAACAATCACAAACAGTATCTACTTTCAGGTCATGCACACTATTGCCAAGCATAGCAATCACAAAGTTTCATGATGACTTCCTGATGCAGTATTAGAAGAGGATTAAAATTAAGAATTATATTTATTGTACGAATTAGGAAATTCAGAATTTTATTATTTAGAAATTTTATTATTATTGGGTTTATTATTATTTTCCCAGTTTTAAGTTTGTTTAGAATTCTTAATTAGTATTTGATTAGGATTTCTAAATCCTAATATAATTAGGATTGTCAAAGCACTATGAATAGGCCTAGCTCTCTACAAATTGAGCATCCTTTGTTATGACATTATTCAATTGAGTATTAATAATTTTGAGAATTTGTTTCTCTCGGAAATTAGTTTTCCATTGGTTTTTCTCTGTGCTATATCACTTCCAAAAGAGACAAACCTCAGTACTGGACAGGATTACATGTAGATGTGGAATCACTTTTCAAAGAATTGTCGCAGTCACAATGTTTTAATATTATGTTACTCAGGCCATTTCTATTCTATGAGATTTTTAATCTAAACAGCAAATTGTCCACAATGTTATTATGTGTGAAAGAAAGAATGTAGTAAGCATGAAAACTACAGTTGTTCCCAAGCTTGTTGCTTACTACCAATTTTATGCAGTATCATGTAACAAAACAAGTATAGATAGCCAAACAAATTGTTTTATAAAAGCTATACTTATTTTATACAGGAAGTTAAAGCAATACCATTGGTATTCCCATTTCTTTAGGGTCTTTGTCTTCCATCTGCCTCAACATGGTCATGTCTACCTATAAAACAAATAATCAAGAGTTAAACAAGCAGACATTAAAATGAAAGAAACTGAGGACCAAAAAACCAAAGCTCAAAAAACAAACCACAAAATTACTTAATTCAGCACAAAATGAAGTATGGGAAAAATAAAATCACAGAAGGCACTTAGATCACAAGTAGGAACATGCATTACAACTTCATTGAAGCATCTACATTGACATTAGTTAAACCAGAGTTACCACCACTCCAGCTGCTTCGACATGAGTTCAAGTGTTGAATACCCCAAAAGTAACACGTTAATGTCTTGGGTTCCTATACCATATACTGAATCTTTTCATCTTTGTCCTACTCCACAAACCAAGCAACTCTATATTTGTCATTGAACCTCTCTCTTACAATTCCATTACCATTAAAAGAAAAAAAGAAACTCTCTCTTACACACACAATTCTAAGACACTGCTCAAAGAGCCTAAAGTTGCTTCTTCCTGCACACACATGCTCATGGCAATTTTTTCATGTTTCCCTGCTTCAAAGGCATATATTTATCAGTTTTGACCTCTAACAGATATTAAAACACATAAGCACATAATTTCCTCCACTATACAATTAGAACAGATTAAAGTACTCATAGAGTTCAAACAAGTTCAAACATTAATGAACTAGGTAGCTTACTTCTTCAGCAAGAGTTTGAGGTTCCTCCCCTAGCAAAGACAAATAAACAAATAATTGCACAATGAGAGCACGCAACTATGCATGTTGATGCCTTAAGCTATATTGAACACACAAGTTATACATGTGCAAAATTGCAAAATGACATCATAAACGAGCCCAATAAAATGTAGTACCATATGTGATACTGTTTGCATGATGCCACTTGCTGGTGCCACCTTTGTTACTAGATTGCCAGCTTGAGAGGTAGCTTTCATTATTACAGGTGGAGTGTCTCTCCTTCTAGAAGCATCAATAATCTCATCACTAAAAGGCTGTTCACCTCTTAAAAGATCAGCTATCCTCGTGGGTGTTACATTCTGAATTTCGTCAAAATTTCTAGGTGGTTCTAGGCGGTGATAGCCTGCTATAACTTTTTAAAATTTAATCTGGGGATCTAACCCTTGATCCTCCAATAGGCTGATATTATTCAAATTTCCCCAATGAGTCCACCTTACGCATATAATCTGCAATTTCTTTAGGAAGAATTTTCCTTGAAACTTTGCTTCCACCGTGTGCAGGCCCATGTGGCAGCAGGTAAGAACTCAAAGGAATTGGAGGGTGAATGACTTTCACAACCTTTCTGTGTGAGTCTACTTTCCCTTGCCCTTCTGAATTTTCTTAGATAACCCTCTGTGTATCAGCGTCAATCAAATATCATTTAGGGCAATTTGGGATACTGCACTTATGTCCATGCACCAGTGTTAGTGAACAAAATGATACATAAAAGGAATCCAAAATATGTAGAACATAATATGTCACCATTAACTCCATTAAGGACAAGACTTTGCATCAAGCTATCTCCTTTATTCCTGGAAAGTATCATTCAACCAAATACAAATACTGCTCAAAACAACACATTATGCCACCGAAACATCACAAACGATGAATTCACAGAATGCCAAAACGAAAAGTTTAGCAACTATTTTAAGATATAAGGAATCTAGCTAAAAGTACAACTACCAGGCTCAAGAATTATAAAAATAAATAAATAAAAAGAGAGAGAGAGAGAGAGAGAGAGAGAGAGAGAGAGAGAGAGAGGAAAAAGAATAAGATTCAAAGTTATATCCCCCTTTTACTCAATTTCGCATCAACCAAGAAAAGAATAAAACCATCTCCTCTTTTCCCCTGCTTTTTGTTTCTTGATACACAATTACATAATCCACAAAATATTTAAATGTTTAAGAATTCAACTTAAACAAGAAACATAATGAAAATACCAATCACTAATTTCCCAAACATAGTCTGAAAACACCCTAAACAAATATCAAACTCAACAAAAGAAATTGCATAGAAGCAAAGAAACACACCTTATGTTGGGGGAAAACATGGTGAAGGGCATGTGAAGAAAAGATCTCACATACCTAACGCCAAGCTGATTTATATACCAACTATCTAACTACTCTTGGGCTACCCAAAAGCTTAAAAGCTTAAGTGTATACATTCCCATGTATTATTTCGAATGGGAACAATCAGAAAAAAAGTAATATAGAATTTTCTTGAATGGTTTAAGCACCACTGCTCCCAAATCCCTCTCCTCTAGGCCTCTTACCTCCCTTTGTCACCGCCTGCAAACCATTGAAAAATCATAAATTCATGAAAAAGAAAAAGGTTTAGTCAATTATACAACTAACGAAATGGGTAATCCAATAAAAGAAAAATTCCCAATTTCAATCTCTGTCATTGTGAGAGAGAAAAGGGCAACTGAACAGTGCCGCCCAGAGTGATGGTGACCTCGGGGCTGGACGTTCTACTGAGGGGGATTAAAAAAAATGTCAAATGAAAGAGCAAATTAACTAAATTTCATCCAACAATGGACATTGAAAAGTAGAATCGAAGTCGATTCAGTGCTACATTCTAAAAAGAGAAGGGAAAGAATGAGAAGAAATAGAGAAGATGACGCAGAAAAGGAAGAAAGGAACAGACTGTAAGCTAGAAAGAGCACTCGGCAGTGGTTTTTTTGGCTCCGTTGTTGCTTTGGGTTCGTCAGGCCACTTCATTTTTCTTTTTTTAAAAGCTTGTGCGGTTTTATTTTATTGAAGGTTAATTTATTGAGTAGTAATAAAATTAATTATTTAATTTTTATATTTTAAAATATATATTATTTAATTTTTATATTTTATTTTTTTAAAATTATTTAATTTTTTTATTAATTTTTTTATTAATTAATATTGATCAAATTATTATTTAGTTTATATATTTTAGTACAATTAATTAGTTATTTCTATATTTTAAAAAAAATATTTGTTAGTCATGTAATTTAATTCCATTAATTTTTTATTTTCATAATTATTTTTTATACTTACACTATTATAATCTTCTCCCTTTTATTTTTCTCTTATCTTCCCTTATTTCTATTTGTCCATATTACTTATCCTCTATGCTCATACCATTCTTCTTCTTATTCTCTCCTTGTTGTCATCTATTTTTAAAAACAGTACCAATTATCTATACAAAAAAAATTAATTAGTTTAGTTAAATCTGTAAATAATAAAAGAAAATTATTTTCTAGTAGTAAAAATATAAAAATGATATTCAAGAAATTATAAATTTAAAAAAATATATATATAAATTCAGATTTAGTCTTCATATTGTAAAATTTTTATTTTTATCTAATAATATATTTTTTAAAATACATTGACTAACTAATTAGTTTTACTAAAATAGAAAGATTAAATAGTAGTGTTTTCGAAAATATAGGGATTAACTAATTAGTTTTATTAAAATAGAGAGACTAAATAATAGTTTCAATAATATAAATAATAAAAAATTTGACGGAGAGACTAAATAGTTTAACAGAAGCAAAATATAAAAATTAAATAGTATATTTTTTAAAATATAGAGATCAAATAGTTAGTTTCGTTAAAATATAGCGACTAAATAGTAATTTTCACTTAAATATTATAATTTAATTTTAGATTTTTTTTAAGACAAGAAAATCATTAACCATAAGAAGGGTAGAATGCCCAGTCCAAACTGATGTTGCCTCACATGGTCAAGCGAAAATAAAGGCTCTCGCAGTGCTTTACAAGCCATATGATGTGCAGCCATATTTCCTAATAAACAAGAAATCAACCATCTCGAAGACTTTGGCCAGCTCTCTTATGTCCAAGGCTAGATTAGACGAGATTGAGGATGTAAGCCAGGTCTCCATCCCTTTGATTGCATTAATAGCTATTTGATTGCATCACTAGCTATTTGAGCATCTCCTTCAAAGAGCACTTTCTAGTAGCCCTTTTGCACTGCTAAGGATATTGCCTCCTGCTGGAGATGTGTAATTGGTTGGTTCGATTTCAAACTGAATCAAATCGGACAAATCGAAATACCAAAAAAAATTTTATAGGACATGAATCGAATTGAAATAACACACTATCTAAGTCAAATCGAACCAAAATAAATCGATTAACTTCAGTTCATCAATTTTCCAAATTCCAACATTCAGAAGATAAAAATATTTAACAAAAATAATTCATATTCCAACGAAAAAAAAAAAAAAGATAGCTCAAATTTCAAACAAACCAATCCTTACAATTACAAATCAACATAAATCAACAAAATTACAAATAAAATCAATATTGATCATCCTCAACAAAGCATACTAATTACAAACAAAAACCAACACAAAGATACTTGGTGGCCGTGAATGCAAGATCTGTGGACTGTAAACGCAGCAGACTTGTTCTAGCAAGATGGAAGACATGCAAAGGTATTGTTCTCATAGACTCATAGGTCATCCTTGCATAGATTCATAATTGTAGATAAAACGACATGAGATGGTGAAGAGGAGTTGAGGATGCCAAATCTTGAAGAAATTGAAGAACAAAACTACAAAGGAAGAAAACGAAGAAGACTAAGAGGGAGGTGAGGATTGAGGTGGGTTGTTGTGAGTCTCTAGCTGTTCCAAAGAATGAAATTAGATTAGGGTTTCTGTTTAAAACACATATATAGCTCCTCAAAACGTAGCATATTGGTTAAAATTGATTCAATTCGGTTAGTTCAATTTTTTTACTGAATTAATCGAATCGAATAAAAAAACTAAATTTTTAAAAAATAAAAACTGAAATCAAGACAATCAATTGAAAAATTGAATAAAAAAATCAAATTAAATCAGTTTGGTTCGATTTTTCAGTTAAAACTGATTAGTGTTGACCCCACTCTCAGCAAGCTAAACTTTTCAAAGTCAAAGGGTCAGAATGAAGGAGCGGAAGTATGAAAAACACAAGTTTATAGCATTGAATTCAAAAAAATTTTCACCTAGAGTCACATGCATCATGCAAGATTTATTTTTATCTATTTGATTTCAATAATAAACAATATATTAAAACTCTTTTAATATATTTTTTATCTGTATTTGCCATTTAAGATTTTAGAATTAATCAGATTAATTTTAGAACCTTAGATTAAATCAAGAACAAATACACTAACATCTTGATGCACTGCAGCGTATTTGTACCTTTGGGATGTGTCTTTAGGACACCAGATGTTGTCCCTCTAGCTTTTCCACACCAAGTTCACCTATGGCAACCCTTGAACAGCTTCTAAAGCTTTTTCTATGAATTAGAAAATCAAGTTTTGCCTTTTGAGAGATTAAAGATGTAAACAGAACACTAGAAACGATTTCTAGTATTTTTAATTCAAGAGATTGTTTGCTAATCTCTTGGAATAGATGAGAGATGAAGAAGATGAGAAGGGAGAGGAGCCTTTGGGTGGCGGCACAAAGAGGAGTAGCAGCTGGTTGTAATTTTTCTTTTCATAACAACACTTATATAGCTAGGTCACCACTTAAAACCCTTGCCACATGTCACCTTCTGATTGGCTCTAGGTTTAATTGACCCAATCTCATTGTGCCAAGTGTCAAACCTATATTTAATCTTAATTTTAATCATCTTACATGATTAAAAGACATTTGGTAAGCTTATGTGTAATGCCATGTGTTATCATCTCATGGTGCCACATGTCACCCTGTGAAATGATCAAAATGCCCCTGTGTCTTAATTTTGAGTTCTCAACCCAAAATAATTATTTCTCTTCTTCTAATCAATTTATATCAAATATAAATTAATTAATTAATCTCTATTAATTAATTTCTCATTAATTAAATTCATATTTAAACACTTTAAATATAAATTTAACTTATACTATACATCCAATAACCTAGATTTGGTTTTAAGTCATGCTAGGGACTTTACAATCTAATTGCAAACCAAATCTATTTAATTAATCAATTAAACTCTTTAATTAATTAATTAAATCATATTTAATTTAGTGATTACTTGTGTATGTGTGTGACTTACTAGGCTCATCACTAATTAGCAATGAGACATGATATCAACTCTTAATATCATTAGAACTCTTTCTTACCATAAATGATTTCTCTAAATCATTTTATGCACCTCATAGACCATGGTTAACACCTAGCATAGCATGCTATGACCACCCAATCAGTAATAAGGTTTACCTTAAATTAACATATAATCATATGTTACCATGCACTATAATCTCTCTTTTACAAAATCCCAACTCAAGCTAGAGTCATGGTTTATGTCAAACCCCATTTGCTATGAATATTATGTTCTCTTTTAATTCCAGTTCTTGATTAAAAAATTTTCTCATCAGAAGCTCTTTTCTGATTAAATCTATCTGTCCTGGCCAGGAACTTAAAACATCAAGAATAATTAAATGAACATAGGATTTTATCCCTATTCACTTAGAGGAACAAATTCCATCTTGATCAACACCTACCTCCATATATAACTAGTAGGATCCAACACATGCCCATATACCCATACATAGTACAAGTATGAAAGCAGTATCAAACTCAAACCACCTATATACAAGATAACTGTGCTATCTCAAATTTAAAGATTATATGCACTGATATGATTTATGACAATACATTGACAAGAGCAAGAGTAAACTCCATGTGCTTGTCATAAATGTCACTGGTTCAGCCTACTTATCATGTATAAGAGCCTATCATGTTTGTTATATGGCATGAAACTCACCATTCCATCTTATTTATATCTCATATAAATAACTTGGGAATAAACATGAATACAATCTTTCTGGATAAGTCATGTCCTTATTATGAAGTATCCTCCATTGTGAACTTATTTATAATACTTTGTGCTAGAGATACTGTCACTCATATTCTTAACAACTTAAGAATAGAATTTCTAACAAAATATCAATGGACTTTTTCTATTACACATAAATATATTATGTAAACGGAAAAGTGAAAATGCCTTTTATTAATAAAATATGTACAAGATACATACTAAATGATATGCTCTAGGGCATACTACTAATAATCTCCCACTAGCACTAGAGTCATTCATTATAATATCTTAGACCCATCTTCTCAAGATGTCAGTCTAACTGAGTCTGTGACATGGGCTTAGTGAATGGATCAACTGGATTTTCAGCTGATGCTATTTTTTGTATGGCTACATCGCCTAGCCTAATTATTTCTCTGATAATGTGATAGTGCCTTTCTATGTGTTTGAATTTCTGGTGAGACCTGGGTTCCTTAGCCTGTATGACTGCTCCATTATTGTCACAGTAAAGTGGAACTGCTGACTTAATGGAAGGAACTACTGCAAGTTCTGTCACGAACTTCTTTATCCAAACTGCTTCCTTTGCAACATCTGATGCAGGAATATACTCAGCCTCTGTAGTGGAATCTGCAGTCGTGCTCTGTTTGAAACTCTTCCAACTGACTGCACCTCCATTACAAATGAACACATATCCAAAGGTAGACTTTCTATCATCAATATCTGATTGGAAATCAGAATCAGTATAACCATCCAATTGCAAGTCTCCACCTCCATATATCAAGAATAAATCCTTAGTTCTTTTCAAGTACTTAAGGATATTCTTGACAGCTATCTAGTGTTCTAAACCTGGATTGGATTGATACCTGCTAGTCAAACTAACAGCATATGCGATATCCGGCCTAGTACACAATATTGCATATATTAAACTTCCAATAGTCGAAGCATATGGAATCCTAGCCATTTTATCTCTTTCTTCAGGTGTCTTTGGAGATATCTCTTTAGAAAGATGGATACCATGTTTCACTGGTAACAATCCTCTCTTGGAATCAAGCATGTTAAACCTCTTTAACACCTTTTGCAAGTATAGACTTTGGGATAAACCAATTATTCTTTTCGCTCTATCTCTATAGATGCGAATACCAATAATATAGGTTGCCTCCCCTAAGTCTTTCATGGAGAATGTATTTGACAACCATACATTTACAGTTGTTAACATACATGTGTCATTACCCATCAATAGTATGTCATCCACATATAAGACAAGAAAAGTGATAGCACTGTCACTAACCTTCTTATATACACATGGCTCATCCTTATTTTTGATAAAACCAAATGATTTAATGGCTTCATCAAAACGGATGTTCCAACTCCTCAAAGCTTGCTTCAACCCATAAATGGATCACTTTAGCTTGCATACCTTGGAACCATCTTGGGATTCAAAACCTCTAGGTTGTTCCATGAAAATGTTTTCTTCAATGTATCCATTGAGAAAAGCTGTTTTGACATCCATCTGCCAAATCTCATAATCACAGTATGCAGCTATTGCTAGTAGAATCCTAATTGATTTAAGTATGGCAACAGGCGAGAAAGTCTCCTCATAGTCGATTTCTTGCGTTTGGCGAAACCCTTTCGCTACTAGACTTGCCTTATAGGTCTCTACCTTTCCATCAGAACCAATTTTCTTCTTGAAAACCCATTTGTTCCCTATAGGTACAATACCTTCAAGTGGATTAACAAGATCCTAATTTTGATTCTTATACATGGAATCAATCTCGGATTTCATAGCATCAATCCATTTTGAAGAGTCTATATCTGATATAGCTTCTTCATAGGTAAGTGGATCATCTCCATGATCTACTTCTTCATGAGTAGACAACTCTTATTCTTCTTCATGAAGGGAACCATATCTCACAGGTGGGTGAGATACCCTGGTTGTTGTACGAGGAATAGCTGTAGATGTTTCATCAGCGGGTGTAGGTTGACTAGATGGATCTATATCCATTTGATCTGTTGGTTGGTCAGAATTCTCCAATTCTAACTCTATTTGCCTTCCTTTGCCTCCTTCTTGAACAAATTGTTGTTCAAGAAATGTGGCATCTTTACTTATCACAACCTTTTGTGAAGTAGGCAAATAAAAATAATATCCAAAACTATCTTTTGGATATCTTTTCTAATCTGGTTTCCAATTTATCAGTGTTAAGCTTTTTTATATAAGCTGGACAACCCCATATCTTAACATGCTTAAGACTTGGTTTTCTTCCATGCCATATCTCATAAGGTGTGGAAGAAACTGATTTTGATGGAACCCTATTCAGAATATACAAAGCTGATTCTAATGGAAATCCCCAAAAGGAGATTGGCATATCAGTATAGCTCATCATACTACGTACCATATCCAATATGGTACGATTTCTCCTTTCAGATACACCATTCAGCTGTGGTGTTCCTGGAGGAGTTAGCTGGGGAACAATGCCATGCTCTCTCAAGTATTCATCAAATTCAGTACTCAAATATTCTCATCCATGATATGATCGAAGAGCTTTAATACTCTTTCCTGTTTGATTTTCTACTTCAGATTTAAATTCTTTGAACTTTTCAAGGGATTCATGTTTGTATTTCATCAAATACAAATACCCAAACCTTGATTTATCATCAGTAAAGGTAATAAAGTAATGAAAACCGCCTCTAGCCATTTCCTTAAATGGACCACGTACATCACTATGTATTAGCTCCAAAATATTTTTAGCTCTTAGCCCTTATCCAACAAAAGGTGATCTAGTCATTTTGCCCTGAAGGCAAGATTCACAAGTTGGAGTAGGCTCAAAGCCCAATGAGGAAAGAATCCCCATTTTCTTCAATTTTGCAATCCTATCTTCTGCAATATGACATAACCTTAAGTGCCAAATATATTTTGAACTTGAGTTGATTTTCACCATAGCATTACATTCTTTTAGATCACTTGCATTCATTTTGTGTTTGTCATTATCCAAATAATAAAGACCATCATTCATATAACCCAAACCAACATATTTATTTCCAAAATAAATATTACAAACATCATCTGTGAATTGAAATTCATAGCCATTTCTAGTCAAACTAGATATAGAAATGATGTTCTTAAAAGTATTAGGTACATATAAAATATTATCCAAACACAAAATATGACCAGACATGTAAAAAGATTTAGATCCTATGGCTAAAGCTTCAACAGTTGAGCCATCGCCAATCCAGAGTCTAACGCCTCGAGAACGCAAGCTCTTACTATTTGCTAGTTCCTGCATATCATTAGAAATGTGAGAACTGGCACCAGTATCTAAAACCCAAGCTGTAGATAAACTATGAGTATCATCAAAATTTAAATAACAAGATATGGACATACCTTTCGAAGGTCTATCCTTCTTGTCCTTCAAAGAAGCAAGATACTCTAGGCAGTTTCTCTTCCAGTGCCCATCCTTCTGGTAGTGGAAATACTTTCCTTTGCCTCCATCAACTTTAGTCTTCCCTTTCTGTTTAGCTATTTTCTTGGAAGGACCAAGAATCTGAGATTTCTTTTTCTTATTGCCCTTCTTCTTGTTGGATTTTCCAGTAGAAGAAGATGCAATCAAAGCTACCTTTTTTCCTTTATTTCTCGGCATATTCTTTTGAGCAATAACCAGCATATTGAGTAAACCAGCCAAGGTGCATTCCTGTTTAGTCATATGAAAATTTGTCACAAAATTCCCAAAAGACTCAGGAAGGGACTGAAGGATCAAATCCGTCTGCAGTTGGAAATCCATGTTAAAGTCAAGATGTTCCAGTTGCTCAATTAGCCGAATCATCTTGTGGACATGATCCCCAATATTCTATCCTTCAGACATTCTCATACGAAACAACTGCCTAGATATCTCATACCTAGCATTCTTGCTGTGCTCACCATACAACTCTTGTAGGTGAAAGAAGATCTCACTCGCACTCTGTATGTTCTCATGCTGCTTCTGTAACTCATTACTCATAGAAGCAAGCATGTAACACTTAGCTCTCATATCATGCTCCTTCCACTTGTCCAAAGTTTCATGTTCCTCTTAGGTGGCCTTTGGAGGTAAGGGACCAGAAACATTTGAGTCTAGAACATATCCTATATGTTCAAGGTTCAGGACAAATTTCAAATTTCTTAGCCAATCAGACAGATTAGGTCTTGTCAACCTATTGCGATCAAGTATGCTTGTAAGGATATTGGATGGTGGTGGTTGTTCTGTGCTCATTATTATCAGAAAATTAACTGCAGAAAATAACCATATTAATTAGTAAATGTATCATGTAATTAACCAAAATGATTATGGTCTTCTAATCATATTGGTCCTCCCACTAACTTAGCGAATCCTACACTTCCAAAGTAGAAAACGGAAATCCTAGTTGGATGGATTTCTAGTGGGTGATTGAATTCTTATAATTCTATTGATCATTCTCAGGTACATCCATTATTGAAATTACAATAAACTATAAGTGAGCAACTCCTTGCCCATCATATCTCATGTGAGGTTCAATCCTTTACCTAGCCCCTAATGCTCAAAATCTCAGGTACGTCCATTATTGACTTATCTTGCATTAGTTAAGTTGATCCCATTGAGCCAGTAATTATACAAATAATTTTAATGTCCTCAGGTACATTCAATATTGGCCACCAAACCATTTACATATTTACAACATCTCATGCTTAACAATTATTCTTAAGAAAATCTCTTAAATTAATTGCATCATATGCAACTATTTAAAATTTCTTAAAATAATTACCCCAATGGAAGGCCCATATTATAATTACTTTAATTATAGCATTTCCAACTTAATCATTTGTTTGGAAGATTTTATGGTCATCCTAATTACTATTAAGGTCTCACTTTGCACATTATCCATTTAGCATGCATATATCATATAGTTGTATATATTCCCATACATCTCATGCATTCATGGATAAACAGTAAATATGGTATGATCATGGACTTTCTAAAGGGATTCAATTATGAGCCACCAAGAATTGAATCAGGGCATTCCTAGGTGCATTTCATTCATTCATATTACAAGAGTTGCTGAAGGAGTACATAATCAACACTTGATCTTGAATTCCTCCCACTGGTCCCACCAATGCTCTTGACCTCCTTGATCTTCTTGCAATCCATTATTACATAGTAATCCTTGGCATACCAAGGCGAATTTACAAGAACTAAATAAATGAAATTACAACCCAAAAATTATTACAACCTTAATAATACATGCCCAAAATAAATTAAAATAAATTAATTAATTTACAATCCCAAAGAAACATAAAAGAAATAAATCCAATCACATTGGTCTTTTATAGTCCATGATCATCCATCATGCATATCATTATTTAACAATTAAATAAAATATACATACTTAAATTAAATTAAATATCTCATATTCAACTTAAAAATCCAGATTTGAATATGATTCAAACAAATTTAAAAATTCAGATTTGAATCACATTCAAACAAATTTAAAAATTCATATTTGAATCACATTTAAACAACCTTAAAAATTCAGATTTGAATCACATTCAAACAATTTTTAAAAATCATATTTGAATCACATTCAAATCATTTTTAAAAATTCAGATTTGAATATTATTCAAACAACTTTAAAAATTCAGATTTGAATATGATTCAAACAACTTTTGAAATTCAGATTTGAATCACATTCAAACAATTTTTAAAATTCTGATTTGAAACAAAATTTAATTGTGTAATTAAAACTACCAATTAAACACTTTAATTAGTCATAGGATAGGCCTTTAGATCATACAACAATTGTAGAATTTAAAACCAAACCTTGCGCCACCCATGAAGCCCAAAGATGGTGCACCATTGATGGTGAGATCAAGCATGCCACCATACTTCTCTTGCAACCAGCAATGGATCTATCATCTCATGATTATTCCATACAATTAAATCATATTATCAACAATCTAAATGGCAAATATAGTGGCTCTGATACCAATTGAAGGAGCAGAAGCATAAAAAACACAAGTTTATACCATTGAATTCAAAAAAATTTTCACCTAGGGTCACATGCATCATGCAAGATTTATTTTTAATCTATTTGATTTTAATAATAAACAACATATTAAAACTCTTTTAATATGTTTTTAGATTTGTATTTACCATTTAAGATTTTAAAATTAATCAGATTAATTTTAGAACCCTAGATTAAATCAAGAATAAATACACTAACCTCTTGATGCACTGCAGCGTATTTGTACCTTTAGGATGCATCTTTAGGACACTAAATGTTGTCCCTCTAGCTTGTCCATACCAAGTTTACCTATGGCAGCCCTTGAACAGCTTCTAAAGCTTTTTCTATGAATTAGAAAATCAATTTTTACCTTTTGAGAGATTAAAAACACAAACAGAACACTAGAAACGATTTCTAGTATTTTTAATTCAAGAGATTGTTTGCTAATCTCTTGGAATAGATGAGAGATGAAGAAGATGAAAAGGGAGAGGAGCCTTTGGGTGGCGGCACAAAGAGGAGTAGCAGCTGGTTGTAATTTTTCTTTTTTATAACAACACTTATATAGCTAAGTCACCACTTAAAACCCTTGCCACATGTCACCTTCTGATTGGCTCTAGGTTTAATTGACTCAATCACATAGTGCCAAGTGTCAAACCTATATTTAATCTTAATTTTAATCATCTTACATGATTAAAAGACATTTGGCAAGCTTATTTGTAATGCCATGTGTCACTATCTCATGGTGCCACATGTCACCCTGTGAAATGATCAAAATGCCTCTATGTCTTAATTTTGAGTTCTCAATCCAAAATAATTATTTTTCTTCTTCTAATCAATTTATATCAAATATAAATTAATTAATTAATCTCTATTAATTAATTTCTCATTAATTAAATTCATATTTAAACACTTTAAATATAAATTTAACTTATACTATATATCCAATAACCTAGATTTGGTTTCAAGTCATGCTAGGGACTTTGCAATCTAATTGCAAACCAAACCTATTTAATTAATCAATTAAACTCTTTAATTAATTAATTAAATCATATTTAATTTGGTGATTACTTGTGTATGTGTGTGACTTACTAGGCTCATCACTAATTGGCAATGAGACATGATATCAACTCTTAATATCATTAGAACTCTTTCTTACCATAAATGATTTCTCTAAATGATTTTATGCACCTCATAGACCATGGTTAACACCTAGCATAGCATGCCATGGTCACCCAATCAGTAATAAAATTTACCTTAAATGAACCTATAATCATATATTACCATGTATTAGAATCTCTCTGTTACAAAATCCCAACTCAAGCTGGAGTCATGGTTTATGTCAAACCCCATTTGCTATGAATATTATGTTCTCTTTTAATTCCAGTTCTTGATTAAAAGATTTTCTCATTAGAAACTCTTTTCTGATTAAATCTATCTGTCCTGGCCAGGAACTTGAAACATCAAGAACAATTAAATTAACATAGGATTTTATCCCTATTCACTTAGAGGAACATATTCCATCTTGATCAACACCTACCTCCATATATAACTAGTAGGATCCAATACATGCCCATATACCCATACCTAGTACAAGTATGAAAGCAGTATCAAACTCAAACCACCTATATACAAGATAACTGTGCTATCTCAGGTCTAAAGATTATATGCACTGATATGATTTATGACAATACATTGATAAGAGTAAACTCCATTTGCTTGTCATAAGTGTCACTGGTTCAGCCTACTTATCATGTATAAGTGCCTATCATGTTTGTTATATGGCATGAGACTCACAATTCCATCTTATTTATATCTCATATAAATAACTTGGGAACAAACATGAATACAATCTTTCTGGATAAGTCATGTCCTTATTATGAAGTATCCTCGATTGTGAACCTATTTATGATACTTTGTGCTAGAGATACTATCACTCATATTCTTAACAACTTAAGAATAGAATTTCTAACAAAATATCAATGGACCTTTTCTATTACACATAAATATATTATGTAAACGGAAAAGTGAAATTGCCTTTTATTAATAAAATATGTACAAGATACATACTAAATGATATGCTCTAGGACATACTACTAGTACAGAAATATGATTATAATTTCTACAAAACCAACCCTTGAAGGACCCTAAATGATCGCGGATTATCATGGCAATTGAGCCTCTATTGTTATTTGAATCCACTGCTACACCAAAATTAATTTTGAAGAAGCCAGTAAGTGGTGGGGTCCAAGAATGATCACTATCCCGACTTGGCCGACTAACCCAAACTAGATTAGAAGCATTTGTAGTATTGAATTATGCTTGATAGTCTATGGTTGATTTTACAACAAAATAGGGCTGTTGATTGTGACCATTAAAAAGTAATGAATTTTTATCTTTCGACAAGCTCCACAAAAGAAAAGTTGTCAATTGCATCATATCTTTACTTCGACTATGATAGAGCAGAGGCATGAGTAGATTTTCCCTGCAATCCATCATATTTGCACCTCTTAACATTGAAGATCTGAGTTGAAGAGGAGAGTTCAGCTAAATGCCCATTGCTCTAGGGCAATTAAAGAAAAGATGTCTCAGTAATTCCTTTTCATTACAAAACCTACAATATGGGCATATCGTGGGAATTTGCCTATTCACCATGATTCCACAAGGCAAATTTTCATTTAGCAAGTTCCATACAAAAATAGAGATTTTGCTAGGAAGAGAGATGGACTACATTCTTTTCCATAACAAATCAATCCGGTGTTAATAGGATGTCTCATACCTGTTCTGTTGGCTAGCAAGGGCTTGTTTTGTAATTGTCATGCCATGTAATACCCAAACTTTACTGTATATTACCCTCTCTTATCAAAATGGCATATCAACTTGTCTTCTTGTCTAAATTGGCCAACTAGAATTGAGAGAATATAGTTAACCTTTTCTTGTCAAAAGTTTCTCTTAAGAGCTTCATAATCTTACTCATTTATATCATTGTCAATAAGTTGTGCCACCCACATAATGGTAGAATCATGATCTTGTCTAATCTATGGAGGAGAAAGTAAGCTCTTTGGAATCCGAAGTTCTAATGGATAAAGAATTAACATACCACCCCCTACATGCCATCTCATACCCTTTTGTAGTTTTTGTCTACCCCAAACTAGGCTTCTCCATCCCCATAAAGGGCAAGAACCTAATTGAACTTGCATAAATGAGGAGAAAAGGGAAATATTTCCCTTTGAACAGCCTGGCTAATAAGAAATTTGGCTTTGAGATTAGTCTCCATCCCCATTTAGTCAACAACGCCATATTGAAACCTAGCCCTCCTTTCGCTTTTGGCTCACACATGGAGCTTCATAAAGAATAATGAATCTTTCTTTCATTCTATTAGGAATGCAGGAAGATGTCATGGCATAAGTTGGTATTATTGCAGTAACCGCTTTAATAAGGTCTTCCTTTCCTCCTTTGGATAGTAATTGCTCCTTCCATCTCATTATCTTATTAAAGACTTTTACTTTAATTATAGAGAAAATTTTCTACTTAGATCTTGGGATTTCCACAGGGCTTAAGAATTTATCTGGGCTATGTACTTTTTCAATGTTCAAAGCCAAAGTAATTTGTCTTCTCAAGCCCCTTGGTGTGTTTGTGCTAAAGACTAAACTAGACTTACTAAAGTTGATCCTTTGGCCACTTACTTTAGAATAGGCATTAAGCACTTTTTAATCTCCTCCTCCTCTCCACTGATGCTTTTGTGAAAAAGATTTGGTCATCTATAAAGAGATGGGATATGGTTGGCCCATGTTTAGAGATGCTTATACCCTGTAAGTGAGAACTTTTGATCTTATGAGACAAGCCTTTTACACAAAAAAGGAAAAAGTAAGGGGAGAGGGATTGCATTAACGAAGACCCCTTCTTGGAGAGATGAAGCCTGTCCTATGTCCCTTTATTTGAATGGAGTAAGAAATAGTATTCATACATTTATCTATAATGGAATCCAAAATAGTGAAGCATGTGTTGAAGATACTTCCATTCCACGCAATCATACGCTTTACTGATATCTAACTTTAATGCCATTCCATAGTTCTTACCACCATTCCTCAATTTAAGATAGTGCATCAGCTCATGGTTGATAAGGATGCTATTTGATGAGTCTCCCCTTCGTGGAAGCACTTTGCTCCTAATCGATTAAGAGATCCATGAAGGGCTATAACCAAAAGGTAAGGACCTTCAAGATCATCTTATATATCACATTATAGAGCCCTATTGGAAGAAGGTCCTTCATAGTTTGCACTTGTTTTATTTTAGGAATCAAAGTAATAATTATGTGGTTAACTCCCCTTAGCATTCGACTACTTGCAAAGAAATTCTAGACAACCATAAACATATTATTTTCAATAATAGTCTAGTATTTTTGAAAGAAGAAACCTATTAGGCTGTCCTCCTCTGGAGCTTTTGATGGATGGATAGAAAATGCAACTCTTTGAATCTCTTCCCTGGTAATGGAGTTGATTAAGTCAGCATTCATTACATCCAAAACAGGCTTTCTGAAACCATGAGTGAACTCTTTAAGGTTCAAATGGTTGCTAGTAGAATATATTTGTCGAAAATAGGTTAATATTCTGAATGTCTGCGAATGACGTCTTATAGCTAGCATGATCATCTTTCAACCCTACAATCATATTGTTCTTACTTCGCTGAATGACTTTAACATGGAAATATATCGTATTTTTGTCCCTTAAATGGAGCCATGATTGACGAGCCTTTTAGGACCAATACTTTTCTTCTCGCTTCACTTCAACTTCTAAGGCCTGTTCATGAACTTGAATTTTATCTCCATCCCATTCATCCATGCTTCTCTTTGCCTCCTCTAAATGATTTTGTAAGTGGATGATTTGTCTTCAAGAATTCTAATGATTCCTTTTGTTCCAATCCGCTAGTGTGTGACAAGCCTTTAATTTGGAGAAAGCTATGAACGTTCTAGAACCAGTGATGTTTGACCCCCAGGCCTCAGAGATGACCCTTTTCACATTACGATTCTCAGAACACCTATTATCGAATCGGAAGAATTTTTGTGCTTTTACTGAACACGGATCCAACTAAAGGAGAATGGGTCTATAGTCTGATCCTATGTCTTGGAGATTATGAACTATTGCATCAAGATAATGGAATAGCCATTTAAAGGTGACAATAACTCGATCCAAACGTTCTTGTATATTATGGTTACCACTACACCTATTGTTCCATGTCATTGGTGAACCTTTAAATCCAAATTTGATCAAACAGAGTTAGTTTATGAAATGAAAAAAAGGGAAAGCCTTTGCATCCAATTCAGAATGACCACCCTTTTTCTTTGATTCCTTCAAAATGGAATTGAAGTCACTAGCCAAAAGAAGTGTATCTCAAAAATTAAAACAATGAGTCATAAGAAAATCAAATTGGTCATGCATAACATCAATCTCACTAATTATACAAACCATAAGCATATTCCATTCTATTCCTAACTTTGCTTCAGAAAATGCAGTATAAACAAAGAAATTAGCCATTTTAACAATAGTAACAATGCATTCAGATTTCCAAGCAAAAGATAAACCTCCTATTATGCCCTTGGGATCAACCAAAACAATGTCAAAATACCCACATCTATTGAGAGTTCTAATAACCAGCCTAATTCTATTCTTTGTTTCTATTAAAAACACCATACTTGGGGAATGGGAATCACATGTCCCTTTAAGGTGATGAACAGTCGGGGGATTCCCCATACTTGACAGTTCCAGCATAAAAGAATCATGGTCCAGGGGCCATTCCCAACTGGCCTCCCCCATCATATTAGATTGAATTTCATCTCCAAAGCAAACATTTTTCATAACAAAAATTTCTTGTTCATCAGTTAGTGGCCTCTTATCCCTGGAAACAGGTACTGTAAGTTTCTCCTCATTTCGCTCTGTAGCTATATTAGAAAGATTATCTTGACCAAGTTTAATAATGCTCACCCATTGTTGATTCTGGCATCCCAACCTTGCTTATCTTTTCTAGCCGTAACCTAGTATAGTAGTGCTATCATTGTTTATTTGGGCATTTGGATGGGTCAAGGCCGCAACTATATGGACCAAATCATTTAGTGGTAGCATCTGTTTTGGGCTCAGATAAGTATTTTTGATAGTAATATGTGTCCAATTAGACTCATCTCCTGCTTGTCTTCTAAACCAAAGCTTTGTTGATGAGTGAGTGACCGTGGCTGTGACTGGGCCCTGTCCTTGGTCTTTGGTGTGTTCATTCAGCTGAAGTGGGTCCAAGTTCTTTTCTGGGCCCTTGGTTCATAGTAGGGTTTAGTGTTATGATGGTGGGCTTTGGTGTAGAGGGGGTCTGATTCCGGATATTGGTCAAAATGGGTTTTAGAGGGAGCATTAGATTTGGTTACTTCAGACAACCCCACCATCATTTTTCTAGCATTGCAACGCTTTTATAGCAAAAAATTAGAGATAAGTCATTAGTTAGGGAAATCTTTTCAAAAGTTGATCAGTGTTGACAAATCTTTACTAATAGAGGTAAGATATTGCTTAAAAAGAGAAGCAATTTGACTTTGGGTAAAGGGCTATGGCAAAGTTGAGTTGGAAGGCACGCTAGTAGGCTCATGGCTTAATGTGATATGAAGGTAAGTTTCTGTAACACCCTCCCTGTATCAACTCCATACATTCTACTGTTCCGGTGATCGGTGTCGGTCCGGACAGCTAGAATGTCCAGAAAAATATTTAAACTAAAGTAAGAAACCATAATCAACTCAAATATTAATAAGAAAAATTTAGTAAAAATTTTAGAAATAAAATACAACTAAGTTAAATGAGCCGGTGCCCAAGCGATGGGTAATCCAGAGGGAAGTTGCGGTTCTCGCAACTAGGAGCCCTAGACCCGAGAGAAAATTCATAAATTAATTTTTGGGACTCCAGAGAAGGGTCATTGAGGTCCCTATGGCATTAGAATGCCAAGAAAATATTTAAAAAAAATTTTCAATCGGTACAGATAATTTTGACCCGTTAAGCCAAACGGAGGGCATTTTGGTCATTTCGCCTTCAGATGTGATTTTTGGCCGACTTGTCCAGTTGAGTAAATAATTAATATGACATAAAGTATGAATAAATATTACTAGAAATTAAATTGAAAATGAGTAGTGAAGAAAAGAAAAGAAAATGAGGAAAAAGGCTTATTTATGACATCATGATGATGTCATTTAAAAGCTATAACCAATCATATTTAAACAACCTATTAACTAACAAATAAAAGAGACAAATTGAGACCAAAATAAATCAAAAAGCCAGCAGCCATCCCCTTCTCCAAAACCAGCCGAAATTCATACCCTAGCCCAACCTCCATTGACAACTTCAAGCAAGCTCCATTTCCCTCTTCATTTCACCATAAACCCTAGACACCTTTCACTAAAATTTATCCTTGCACCTTGCATAACCTTTTGGCAGCCAAGAAAAGGAAAAGAAGTGAAGTTTTGAGCTTGGGAAAAATCTGCCTACAAGAGGTTAGTGCACCTATCTACTTAAAACTTTTAATTTCCATGTTAGTAACTTGAATTGAGTAAGAATTTGTAACTTAAATGAACAAAAATTATGTGTATACATACTATGAATTTCGGCAGCCCTATTGAAGGAATGGGAATGAGTATTTTTGATGAACTTGGAGTGAACTAGAAATCATGTTTGAAGTTTGTAAACATAAGAATAATGAATTAGTAGCGAACTAAGGTAAATTGTGTAAACCATGAATTTGAACTAGGGTTTTGGGAGTAAAATGTGGACTTGGCTTATGAAATGGTTAAAGAACATTCTAATGGTTAATTAGTGACCATTTGAGGTAAGTTGACCATAAATTGGACTGAAATATGGCATGGCAAAGTGGAATGGTAGGCTGCTTAGGGACAACAGTAATGGTGGCTGTGATTCCAGCCCACTTAGACAGCCATAACTTTGGCTGTGTTGGTCCAATTGGTGTTTGGCCAATTGGACATGAAACTAGGCTTATAATGGCACATTTTTTATGAAGAAACCATGCCCAAAAGACCAAAGCAAGTGGACCAAAAGTTGGCCCCAATCCGGATACCCTGCAACAGCACCTGCAGAAATGACCAAATGAACAGTAACTGTTCATTTGGCCATAACTCACTGTAGAAATGGTCAATTGACCTGAAATTTTTACAGCAGCAAGTTAAGACATAGACAAACAACTTTCATGAAGAAACCTACCCCAATTATGACCAGAACCTAACCCAAATGGCAGTCACAGTCACTGTTCATGGTACTGTAGATTTGGTAATTCTGCAGTTTTTCCAATCTGGCCAGCTATGGTTTTTGGACCATATCTGGAGCTACAAAACTCCAAATGGAGTGATTCAAAAGATGAAATTCAACTAGACAAAATAAGGAACAACTTTCATGTTTACCATTTCCTCAAATTCCCACTGCAACAGTGCTTAATGGAACAGTAAAGTTAGGCTTCAAAAACTGAAATTCTGCCCTCTTGGTTTTAAGTTTAAAAATGGTATGGGTGCTCATTTCCAACAAGTTTTAAATGTAAAATGTGGTACATTGAGGGTGTTAAAACCAATACACCTATTTTCTATCCAAAAGTCAACATTTTTGTTGACCAATGAGGTGAATAGTGACACCAAAACTTGAAATTCAAAAATTGAAGAATTTAAAAGTATCAAATGCCCTAGTATACCTAACAAGATTGGTTTGGATAGTTTGGCATGCCAATAGGGTTCAATTAGCAGTACTGCACATGGCATTATGCCATTCTATGATTTTATGGCTTTTAGCCATTCTGACCTTGTATGGAGATGTGGCCTCGTGCCTAATATTATATACAGCTTGTTAGCTGTTCTGTTGCACACCGGGAGATACATATGTGACTGATGGTGTGACGGCCCGAGGTACTTGATACCCAAAGGCTACTACCCGCTTATCCATCCGATGCCTAGTGTAGGTTACTTGGGCAACCAAATGAAAGAAAGTGGACAAAGTTAATAATATACAAATTCAAAACAAATGAAACATATGCATTCACTACATATTTATTTTCTTGCTATTTCTTTTATTTTATTATTGCACCACTAAGCATTATTGCTTAGCGCGTTGCTTTTGCCACGCGTAGGTTCTGGAGATACAGATCGTGAGCCCGTGAGACCTCGGGATCGGGTGAGTCCATCCTCAGCTTCGCATGCTGTCCGTGTCACCTCAACTTCTGCAGTGCATTGGTAGGGCACTAGGTGTCATTTTGTCATTTTGTAACTAAATTTTTATTTTCTCATATGTATTTAGAATTATGTAATATATTTTGATGTTCATGTAAATTATGAAAATTGTATTTGTGAATAGAAAAGTAAATATATAATTGTGATTTATACTTGATTATCACATGTGATGGATGATTGAGAATCTAAATTGAGAAATGTTGTGAGATTTTGATATTGGAGTTTGAGATGATGAGACATGAATATTGGAAGTGTTTTTCACAGTTCCAAGAACTGCTTTCTCCATTTTTAGCCAGATCACGGATTTTCTTTAAAATTTTCGAAACCTCAAATAAATAATACTTTTGATAAATGGCTTAAATAAATTATATTTCATAAACTATATTCAAAATTATGACAAAAATTAATTAAGGTAAAATAGAGTGTGCCGGTACACCGTGTGACATATCTTACTCGGATATACTGTAGCCGGGTAAGGGGTGTCACATTTTCTATAAATTGGCTTCCTTTTCCTTTCTAGGTTTCCATTTGAGGTAAAGGACTGGATCCTTGATGGTTTTGGGATTGATTGGTGCTTTTGGTTATGGTGGTAATGGTATTACCTTGACAAAAGGTGGTTTGGGTTTCCACTTCATCTGAGTCTTTACTAGGCTTTTTGTTGCAGGTTTCAGTGGCATGGTTAGAGGAGGCATGGATTGTGGTAGTGGAATTATTGATGGTTGAAGCTTTCAGCCAAGGCCCGTAGGGTTTCTTCTGGGTGGATGGGTTCATCTCTATAGGGCCTTCATCTTGACTTAGGCAAATTTTGCTAAGATGACCCATTATTCCACAAGTATAACATAAGTTAAGAAGTCTCTCAATCTTGAATCTGACTCGGTGAGATATTCAATTTGGTTTGAGGTTTTAAAACCTTATTGGGAATGGCTTATCGAGCACAAGAAAAACTTGAATGCGTACATAATATGGATAATTGACAATGCCATCCTACGTGAGATCTGCTTCAACAAATCATCCCACATGGTTTCCAATGGTCTGAGCATTATTGGAGTTAAGTTGATTTGGTGGGAGGCCAAAGACTTGAATCCAAAAGGGAGATTCTGTAAAGTGATTTCTTCAAAAGCAATGCCAGAGGGCCATTCTTTAATAGATATATGTTGATTCTAGATTGACCAAGGCCGATTCTATAAGGAATAGGGTATGTCCACTTCATGCTCGAACTGAAAGATGAAGATGTTATTCCTCCAATTTTAGAAATTCAATTCTATGGATTTTTTTATGAGAATATGAATATAGGCTCTAAGCCCATAAATTCGGATAAAAAGCTACAAAACTCAAAACCCATGATACAAGGACTCATATCCACTTACAATGGAGCCCTAAATTAATCGGGTTGTAGCTTGAATCCTCCAACTCTTATCGCCCTAGTAGACCAACAAACCTCTTTCTCAATAGAGAAATGCCGGTGAAGGAACAACTACAAAAAGATAACTTAAAACACATTGAAAACTCAACAACTTCAAGGGAATAAAATAAGCTCCCCATTAGTCGATATGTCCAGAGCACAAACGTTTCTCCCCAGATAACACGAAAATGAGAGAGTTTTACAGCAGCATATAAAAACACTTAGGTTTGGAATTAGTGCTAGTGACAGATTCAAAACTTCTTTTTTTTTTTTTTTTTTCTAGGGTCAATATATAAAAAATAAATAATAAAATACTAACAATAAATGTTAAAAATAAAATATTAATACCTTATAATTGGATTCAATGAGGTCTATCCTAATTGTATCATAAAAAATATTATTAAATACATTTGTCAATTATATATATATGGATTTTTTTTTAACAAAAAGTCTTTTTAGTGAAATGCATGTCATTGCCAGTGCTGGATTGAATCGGGAAGAGGCTTGACATAACACAGATGTCTCTACCTCAAACCCTCTGTTGAAGTCAGAACCTAAAAGACCAGCCACACAAACCAACCGAAACTATACACACCCATCGACGGAGAGAAAGAAACCACCTTTGGATGGATGGTAGAACTGCCCCCTACCCAAAGGGCAGGGGATGGTTAGTGGCGAGATGAAAGAAAACAAAGAAAACTTAGAGAGAAGTTGAAGAAAACACTCTCTTATTAAAAGGGAGACAAGCTCCAACTAAATTGATATGGCCCAATTCTATGAAAATGATTATAACTATCAAATTTTATGAATTTGATAATTTTTAAACTAAAATATCCATATTAAAAAATTTTCTCTAATCATACATTTCTTTAATTTATTACATAAATAAGTTACTAAATACCATTAATTAATTAAAAATTTTAAAATAAAAATATTTATTTTAGCTTATTATAATTTCAGCTTCTTATTAATTTTTTACGTCTACTTTATAATTTCTTAACAAAAATATTTGCATATAAATGTGAAAAGTCTTTCACAATAAGAGGAGGAAATGTACATTAACAAAGCCATTCGGGTCAGTCACCTTATAATTCTTCCTTAAAAAATTATTAGGCATGTTTATTAGTTATAAATTTATTATTTATACGATTTTTTTTTTTTTTTAATGATTGGGAGACAAACTTATACCTTTTGTATTCTCTGTTACCGTTTGCTTGACTAACCATTGTTTGAACCTACACTGGATTCACTACCGCGGTTTGAGCCTACGTATACCCACGGTTTGATTCTAGACTTATGGTCTAGCGACTGTGCTTCAACTTACACCGAATCCACATTTGCGGATGATTGGATGTCCAGCTCCCAGTTGCTGTCCATGATCGTAATGATAGCCAAGAAGTTCTTCATCAAAAAAAAAAAAAAAACGCAAGCCATGGAATTTGTTAACGTGTGGGAGCGTCTCAGTAATAGGGAGGGCGTGATCGGTCATAGTGGGGAGAGGTGCATTGCCTGGTCATGTCCACCTAAGGTTGGTGAAATCTCAGTGTTGATTGTGCTTTCAACTCCTGCTTTGACTTGGCGCTGGGGGGAGTTTTGATGCATGATATTGGGCAAAGGGATTCGTATCCCACATTGGGAAGTCTTCGGTTTTAGGAGCTGAGTTATGGGCTGCGTATGCGGGACTCAAAATGACTTGGAATGAGAGTGCTTGTAATTTTTCTTGGAAAGTGACAATTCAACTATTATGGAGCTTCTACTTTGAGAACTGTTGTTTTTGCTATTTGAGAACTACTGAATTTGGACCGGAATAATCGAGTTGCTCACATCTTCAGAGTGTCGAATTCTTGTTCTGACCTTTTGGCTAGACTGGCTTCCTCATTTTCTCAAGGATCATTAAATGGAGCATCCCACTGCCTTTTTTCCTCAACCTCAACAAGATGTTAAGAGGAGTCGCTTATTTTAGATGCGTTTTTTGCTAGTTGTGTATTTTTCTCTTTCATACCAAAAAAATATATATATATCATTTAAAAACTGAAGAATTAAAAAAAAATATTATTAACAGTAAAATCTTAGACGTTTTGCTGGTGTTAATAAAGGATACATCTACAACAAATACAGAGAATTATTATCAGGTGCGTTTATTCTGGGATTAAGATGATATTTAACTAGTTTTCAGCTGTACTTAGGTGAGAGAGTTATAGCAACTTCAATTTTCATTGCTTCCAAGGACAAGCAAGAACGATCCTCATTCTTGTACGCCCCAGATTCATAATGAAACAAAAATACACAAAGATTGATTTTACATAGTCTCACATGAAATCCCTCTTTATATTACCCTTTGAATTTATAGAAATTCCCACCTTAAACATGGTCCTGAGGATGGAAGCACTGTGATCGCTCTAAAACATGGATAAGAAAAGGGGAAAAATTGCTGTGGAACTGTGACAGTGAGAAATCAGATTTCTTTTCTGATTAGCGTGTAGCATATGATATGCACCCCCGTATGGTTATTTTTTGGCCAAATACAAGATGATAGCACATCAAATAAATAAATACAATACACTAAACATCACATATTTGCTGTTGTTTCCCTGATTTCTTCTAAGGTGATTTTCTGTGCAGAACAAAAACAATCACATCCACATTAGACTGCAAAACACTTAAGAATGACACAAAATATGCAAGAACTATGAAACTTAACAAATGTAGATACTCATTAGTTATGCATCAAATTATCGTTATTGTCACTTGAGCCAATGTTGTCTAAATTTTATATGATCCCATCCCTTTGAATTAAGAGGGCAATATAATTACAGCCCTGTCTAGGTAAGATTTTAAGGGATCATGTGACAAGTTACATTTGATAATACAAATATTAGCACAGAACTAAAATAAAGGATTTAGAATTACCTGACTTTTCCAGCAAAATCATTTTCTGGAGTTAAGAAGAGCATGCAGTGGCACTCCTTCCTGCTAAGACAGTCTTACCGTTAAAATAATAATAAAAAAAAATAATAGGCACTGGAGACAAGTAAAAACATAAAATAAGAGAACAATAAACAAGTCCAAAGCTTTTCACATGCTAGAGTCAAGCCAGCAAACATTTCTATTAAAGCATATATTATCTACAAATAACTAAATTGACCTCAATAGCAGACAATAGAAAACTTATATATTTTCTTCAAAAAATTATAAAAAGGCATGTGAAAGAGCCATCCTTAAGCAATGGAATCCTTTATTAGCTTTTATGGGCGGTTTTCTTCAATAAACCTTTTGGCAAATAGAAATTGCGAGTAAAACCATAGGAAGCATTAATCATTGGAGCCATCAAAAACAAATCAGCATTCATCAAGATCATAAATTGTGTAGTCCACTGCCCCAATTACTCAGCTGGAAAAGGCAAATTGTGCTGCTTCTAACATGAAATGGATGTAAAACATCTGATGACCTAAATACAGAGGTTTCCTTCCTCCCTTTCAGGTTGTTAATACAGGCAACAAGTTGCAAAGACAAACAACAACAATGATAAAATACCTCCTTTTTCTTACTTCACTGCTTGGAACAAAAGTATATCAAGATTGCCAGGTTCTTTAAACAGCCTAGAAGCATGTCTGGCTTAAATCAAGAAACCTTCCGCAGGTTGTTTCATAACATTATCGAGTTTCACTCCTTGATCTATCAGAAGGTATATGATTTATGGATAGTTCCTGGTTACTATGTCACTTTTTGCCAACATCAACTTCATCACTAGTTACTACCAAATTAATGATCAATATTTCAAATAGTAGTTCATGAAAATCTCCATCATGGGATACCAAATCCTACCATTAACAGTGTACCAATGGATTAGCTGCATATTTAGTTCTTATTACTTGTTCAATTGGCTATTTGGCTAGACCAGCCTATCATTCTGCATGATGAGCATTTGTTGGTCTAGCAGCCATCCCATAAGCAAAATTTCCATTAATAATCACTCACTAAGCGTGATAGTGGGGAGACATCTCCTATTCTCCTATTAATGCACTGTATTCTAATAGTTTGATTTTGATAATATCAGTCACAAAAACAACACTTAAACTTCCATATTACAAAAAAAAAAAAGAGAGAGAAAGAAAGAGAGCCAGTTTAGCGGCAGAGTTTGAGAGATATTTACAGTTGGATTAGATATCAAAAATCAAGATAGGCCACAAATATTGATGCAATAATATTTTTTAGTCTTTTGTTCAACTCCCTCATTAAAGACAGTAGAACCAAGTCAAAAGAATGTCATTTTTGGATGTTTCTTCAACAACTTTATTACTTCTCGTTCAATCTCCCAACACTTACTGCAGGTACATTTTTGTCAACACTATTTAATTTTTACTTTTTCACTGCAGGTACATTTAATAACACTATTTAGAGCTAGAAGTATCTTCCCATGATTCTAAGTATCTACTATTCCCTTGGTCTCTCAACTGAAATGACTAAAATTTAAATTTTAAATAAAAAGAAAATTAAATTTAGAAAACCACAGAACCTTATGTTCTATAGACATTGTATACATCGTTTTAACCCAACTTTCCATAAAAGCCTAGTGTCCTTCAAACTCATTGAATCTTTCTCCAAATGATCTGATGCTAGTCAATTGCGTGTGATAAATGCCGTAGATCACGGGATCCAATTATCATCCCATCACATCTTGCTAAACATTTCTATCAGCCTTTAACAACAAAGGTATCCCTCAACATGGCATCCCCACAACAACCTGTGACACGCTTTCTCCTAGTGAAAAAATTACTACAGATGAGTTCCTCCTTTTAAATCTTTCCTCACTCAACTAAGATTAAGGCGGCTTCGTATATTACCTTCCCAGCAAAAAAATACCTCAGTACAGGTTCCTATCTTCAGTCATTTGAATCTGGAGACCAATTGTGACTAATTATTTCACAGACAGTTAAAATAATTGTGCAACCTATCAGGTAAATCATTGGCTCTTTGCATGATAAAGAACAAGAGATTTTCCGATCTCAATTGGATTACACCAAGGATCAGCCATAAGCCCTTACCTTTTTACATTAGTTTTAGATGAACTGACGAAACATATACAAGAGAGTATTCCTTGGTGCATGATGTTTGCGGATGATATTGTTCTGATAGATGAGACACGAGAAGGAGTCAATAGGAAGCTAGAACTTTGGAGAAGTACTCTAGAGTCAAAGGGTTTTAAGTTAAGTAGAACGAAAACAGAATACATGCATTGCAAGTTCAGTGAAGGCCAAACTGGTGATAGGGAAGGAGTTAGTCTGAATGGAGTGGCACTGTCCCAAAGTAATCACTTTAAATATCTAGGCTCAGTCCTTCAAGTAGATGGGGGATGTGAGGAGGATGTTAGTCATAGGATTAAAGCCGGATGGTTGAAGTGGAGACGTGCCACGGGAGTTTTATGTGATCGTAAAATTCCCAATAAATTAAAAGGAAAATTTTACTGTACAGCTATACGACCGGCTATGCTATATGGTAGTGAGTGTTGGGCACTGAAAGAGTCGTATGCATCTAAGATAAGAGTTGCAGAGATGAGAATGTTAAGGTGGTCATACTAGACTAGATAAAGTCCGTAATGAAAGTATTAGAGAAAAGGTAGGAGTGGTGCCAATTGAAGATAAGTTGAGAGAAGGGAGATTGAGGTGGTTTGGTCATGTGAAGCGTAGACATACGGAGGCTCCAGTTAGACAAGTAGAGCACATTAGGCTAGAGGATAGAAAGAAAAAAAGGGGTAGACCTAAATTGACTTGGAGGAGAGTAGTACAGCATGACTTAGAAGCATTACACATTTCTGAAGATTTAACCCAAAATCGTTCAGAGTGGAAAAAGCGAATCCATATAGCCGACCCCAAATTTTTGGGATAAAGGCTTAGTTGAGTTGAGTTGCATGATAAAGAACAAATATCAAAATTTCATTACTGCCAGGACTTTAAACTGCATAATCTAAGATTCCCTAATGGAACCTGGTTGGAAAAGGCAAAGTCGACATCTATTTGCAACAGAATCTTGGATGCAGAACGGAATATACCAATAATATTTTCTAAAAGGCAAAAAAAAAAAAAAAAAAAAAAGGTCTATAGTCCTAAAATCATGATAGTTAATCATGATAGTAAAGAGTAAAATAAAACCCAAATATAGTAAATTAGTAATTGCTGAAATTTCTAAGTAGAAGGACACATAATTTTCCATGCATACAAATTAATGAGACTAAAACAAAATAGATTTGAGAAGGGTAGTGAAAGCCAGAATGGTAAATAACACTAAAATATAATTTCCATCTTAAGAAATTCATTAGAAAGCCTTAAATGTATCATCCAAAATAATTGTTTGCTAACTACATGCCACATAATAGTTTGTAAATAAAAGGATATATCTACCTTTCTCTCATGGGGACACATGGACAATTTCAAAAGCCCTGCCCTACCTCAGCTGCTTTGTCATCATAATGCCTGTAAAGCAAGGATTCAAAAGTTGTAGTAATGGTAGTGGATTATTTTAAGTTAGTCCAATGGATTCCAGTAATTCTGAGAAAAGTTGCATCATATAAAATGTATTTACCTACAAGGGCAAAGAGGCGCACCCAATGAATCTTTATGTTCTGCCAATCCCTGTTTAAATTCCAAAATGTGTTACATACAAAAAGATAAATTTTATTGCATTTGCAAAAGAAACAAATACTGTACTCAATAGAGAGCAAAACAAACAAAATTAATATAAGCCAATGAAGTCAATCATATAAATTAACCCAACTGCTAAAATTAGAGTAAAAACGAACCACTAGAACTTGTGAAAACAATCAAAAGCCACTAAAATCAAAGCTTGATAGCAACCAAATTCAATCACATGGACAAATGCTGTCCCAGTTGCTTTCTTAAACTAGAAAGTTACTACAGATTCTTCAATCCATCTTTTCTTACAGAGTTATTTAGCATAAGGCAATTCAGAGACCTCAATTACAAGGGAAATGGAATCACAAGTGAAACGGTGATTCCAATTGAGCAAATTGCTAGATTAAAATCAACTGAAGGTGGATAAAAAGTAAGAAAGTGAAGGTTACCTTAATGACAACAGAAGTGACTCCCTTATCGACGCAGAAACAAGTTCCGGACTTACGAGCATACTGCTCCGAGAACGCCCTCATTATCTCTACCGACTTTTCCGACGGTTCCACTAATTCAGCACACAAATCAAAACAAGATCAAAACCTAGAATTTCAAATGCGAGAGAACTGGAGCAGCAACACCAGTCAATCATTTCAGTCAAGAAACTAATAACTGAAGATTCAGAGGACAATTAGGACATAATGAAGCTAATTACCTTTGGCTCGAATTATGGCGGCCGGAGCGCTGCGAAGACGGAAGGTCTTGGGTGGCCATGTGAAGGAGGAGCCACTGAAGCTACAAGAACTTGCTTGGAGAGTCATGCTGCACCATAATCTGACACTGAAAAATCAAAAACCGTAGATATATATATATATATATATATATATATTCTTTTTTCTATATATATTTTCCTATTTCCATAAAGTCCTAGGATTTTTTTTTTCAAATTAATATATTATTTTTTTAAAATAAATTATTATTTTATTTTTAGATTTTTTTATTATTATTAGCACTTTCATTTTTAACCGTTATTACTACTTTCATCAAGGGGTGTTCGGTTCTAGTTTAGCTCGGGATTTACCTTCTGAATCGAAATTTCAAAATTTTAGTACGATTTCGATTCGGTTTTTCATTGTTTCGGTTTCAGTTTGGTATAATTCTCGATTCTTTATTTCCGGTTCGATTCGATAAGATTTCAGTTCGGTTCTCAGTTCTTAAAATAATTTTATATAATTATTTTCTAAAAAGTCATACTTGAATTAGCATTTAAGTTTTGAATTGAGCCATTAATATATAATATATTATATAATATATATTTTAACTATACCTAAATTATATAATCTTTAATTATAAGATGCATAAACTTAAGATTAAATATAATTAAGAATATATATATAAAAGATAATAGTATATTTATAATTAAGAATGATAAGGTAATTTAATGTAATTATAACTAAAATTATTAAAAAAATACAAAAAAATGAAATTTAATATTAAGTTATATTTAGTTCATAATTATATATACATACATAAGTATATATAATTATATTGAAAGGATATAATACATCTTAAAAAAAATATAGAAAAAAATATATATAAATTCAGTTCTCAATTCGTTCCTGTTCGGTACGGTTTCAGTTCAGTTTCGGTATGATTCTAGTTCGGTTCTTAGTGAAGAATCAGAACTGAATCAAAGTATCAAAATAAATTTTGGTTCAGTACAGTTCCTGTCGATTCAGTACGGTTTTTCAGTTCGGTTCGGTTCCCCTAAGAACCATGCACAGCCCTACTTTCATCCTTGATTTGTTATTAATTTTTTTTATTGAAATGTTATTTTGTTAAATGAAACTAATGAAAATATTTAATAATATTAAAAAATAATATTTTTATTTATTTTTTTAAATATAAAAATTTAATATTAATTATAATGTAGTATAAATGTTATGAATATATTTATGATGGATATCTGTCGCAAGTTGTTTTGCGGTCGCCTGAACGAACCCTCTCCGAAGTGGAAAAGAATGAGGAGTCGCCACTTTAGTTTTGAGGGAAACTAAAGAAAACCATTTGTGAAGATAAATTGAAATAAAACCACTTCAAAACAGATATTCTAAGTTCGGGGTCCGTAAACGGGTGGGGAAGGTGTTAGGCACCCCACCTCGTCCCTTAATTAGGGTAAGTAGATTTAACTTCGCACTCTTTATAAATTAGTTAGGAGGACTTGAATGGAAATGTTAATCCTTTTGACAAAAGGAATATTTGATTTTTCACTAATTCGGATTACCCAGATACATAAGTAAATGAGACAACCTTAGTGAGTTACTGTTGTATGTTAGTTTTGTTTAAAGGGCTATTTTATTAGAATCCAATTTTTGAAATTGGATAAGAACTCTCCTCCGATCTCTTTTAAATATTTATTTAAATTTTAGATTGAGAACCGGATAAGAACTCTACTCCGATCTCTATTATTCCAATATTTCCCTTAATCAGGCCCGGTCCGGTCAAAGCATTAATTCCCCTCGATTCCCGAAGCGTCCGCTTTGTTTTCTGCTTAGCAATAAATGCCCGATTTTCCCCTATATATACCCCTGACGGAAGAGACTTTCCTCATTCGATTTTCCTCTCTTCCTTCTTACTTTCCAGTTCTAGCTGCTCCGGCAGAAGTTCCGGCCACGATTGTGGCTTTTGATCCTTTTCCGATGGACCTCTTTATTCCCCGACTGAAAATTTACGATCCCGGTGATCGAGGAATTATGATGACCTTATCTGATGATGGTGAGAGAACTGGACTAACTAACCGATCCGGGTCGAGGACCTTGATCGTGCCGATCTCGAGCTGTTCGATCGGTATAACCGGCGAACCGATTTTGGCCGAGAAAACTGCTAATGTTCCGCCGACCCTTGGCGGTTGCCCTTCCAAGTTTATTCGGCTTCTCACCGCATTGGGTGTTCCGACAGCGACTTTCCTCCACACTGGGTGTTCCGACAGCGGCTCGGTTCCGAGCGGTAATACCGGTGACGATCTCTCTCTTTCTCATGAGAGTCGTTGTCACCGCCATCTAAGCTGTACATCTATCCGATGTCGTCGGCCGGTCTTCTGGTCGAACACATCCTTTGGATCAGTCACAGCCTGGGCTTTGACATAGGCCCTTTAGATGGGATGTTCCGCTGATCGCTAGAGATCGGCTTTTGATGTAGTCAGGTCCTTAAATGTAATCCGATCTCTTGAAATCGCCCAAATGATGTAATCTGACTTTTGGAAATGTAATCCGATCTCTTGGGATCGCCCAAATGATGTAATCTGGCTTTTGGAAATAAAATTTTATTTTGACAGTTATCATTTTATTATTGTTGCTTCCGATCTCTGAAGTGTTTGTCCGATCTAGTTTCCAACTGGACAGTCTTTGTCCGATCCATACTTCCAGACATCATTTTTAATTAGCCGATCCCTAACTATCCGGTCCTTATGGAATTTTGGAATATTCGTGAGATGTGTCAGAACAACTGGCGAGTCCCGCTAACCGATGCAGTGCCTGGAACATCGTGAGCATTAAATGCTCGGACGAGTATAAATAGGGGTGGGGTTAGCCAATTGCTCCCGTATGTCATTTTCAGTCTCTCGCTCACAACTTCAAAATTCTCTCGTTTTCTCAAGTTCTTCCGACGCCGATCAGACTCCGGTAAGGGCTTTGATCTTTCTTTTAGTTTAAATTCTTTATTTCCTTTGAAAATGAGCAGTGCCGAGGGTCAGAGAGGCGCAAGCCCCCCTTCCGTTCAGGTTTCGTGGTCATCCGATGAGGTAGAGATGGTCGGACCGAGCGTTCGGACTGAACCTGTTAGGGCCTCCGCCCCAATTCAGGGGCAGGCGACATCTTCGAAACGAACACATTCTTCAGGGAGAGAAAACCTCCCCATGGACGAGCTACCGTCCATTCTTAAAGAAACCGACTTACAGTCGTTCAGCCAAGAATACAACATTAACCCTGACTTATTCGAACTCATTAAGTGTCATGGCGATCTTTGAGCCGATCACTTCTTTGAGGGGAATGACATGATCATGGTGTACGAAGAGCAGTTAAAAGCCGGGCTGCGGTTCCCTTTAGACGACTTCTTCAAAGAAGTTCTGAAATTTCACCAAGTATGCATCGCCCAAGTTCACCCGAACTCGTGGCGGATCCTTATGGCCTTCCGTGGCCTGTGCCGAGCTAAGGGAATTAGTCCTACTGCCAAGGTGTTCGTCGACCTTCATAGGTTAACTCGTCGAAAGGACGACGAGTATTGGTTTTTCCAGGCGAAACCCCACTGCGGGCTTTTTACCGATCTGCCGTCCTCCCTTAAGAATTGGAAGAACCGCTTTTTTATCCTGAGAAGCAAAATCCCAAACGGTTTTAAGGGTTTCCCACGCAGTTGGCTGCACCAGGGTCCATTAATTCTGAGGCACCTTGCCCTGAATAGGGAAGAGGGCACAATGGTGATGGATTTGAAAGAGCAGGCGAGCAGAGAGAAGTTCTCTTGCTTGGATGCGGTGACTGCCGAACTGCACCATTGGACTATGGACTTGATCACCGGCAAAGATCACGGGCTTCAGCTCTCTGACCTCGGCATTGGTATTTTCTACATCTCAGATCTCAGGACCTTAGCGATCTCACTGACCTCTTCTTTGTGCAGGTATGGCAAGCGGCGAAGCCTCCAAGGAGAGCCGGAAGCGAAAGAGGGAGATCTCCCGGAAGGTACGGGAGATGAAGCGGGCCGAGGAGATGCAGACACCTCGTCACGAGCCCGAGGAAATACGAGAAGGCTCGTCTCAACCTTCGGGACCGCCGATCTCCGAGGTGGAAGTGATCCGATCTCCTCCTCGGAGGGAAGAGCCGCCTCCGCCTCCTCCAGTTGTTCCGGGCGCGGAAGGGGGTCCTTCCCAACAACAGGTGAGGCCCCTTTCTCGCGGTGCCCAGGTCTTGGTCCATTCACTACAGAAAAATTGCACGGTTCGGGAGAATCCTGGTTTCGCCAAGGTGCTGGCATCCTCTATCTGCCTTCGAGAAAATCGGGATAGGCTGTCTCCGGATAGCCTTGATGATATCTTGACCAGATCTATGAGCTTGAACGTTGAGTGTTTGGTGAATCAAAGACATGATCAGGAGAAGGCACATCTACCGGGTAAAGAGGTCGAGAGGATAGGTCATGAAGCGCCTTCCTCCAATCCCAACTATCATCCGCTCGGGACTACATATCTCAACTTGAGGGGCGATCGAAGTATTACGAGGACAAGCTGGCCGAGCAAGCTCATGTTCTGGCTGAGCGGGATCATGCTCTTGAGGAAGTGCAAGCGCTCCGGGCCGATGAAGCTGCTCAACTTGCTCACCTTGCTGAGGAGCTCAAGGAGAAAGAGGAAGAGATGGTGACTGGAGTGGCCGGCGCTTATGTAAATGCCCACAGAGATCTCCTGGCTGAGCTCAAGAAGCGTTACCCTGAGGAGGACTTCTCCTAGATGGCCAACCTGGCTCCCGAGGATGAAGGTGAGGAGAGTGAGGAGGCTGAGGGTGAGGGGGGAGACGGACAAAATGTAGATCAGGCTGGGGGTGATCCTCCAGCTGAATAACTTGTACAAATTTTTGAAATGAAATGAAATGGAATACCTCTTTTATTCAATGAATGGTTGTGATCGAAAAATTTCTTAATTATTTAAACACTTGATTGTCTGAGTATGTTGAAATAACTGAAAGTGATTATTAACCTAAGTGTGAGAGATCGGAAAACACAATGAGCATGAGATCGGTAGGGAACCAACGCTAAACGGGACTTGATTAAAATTAGAAATTTGGCTTGAACATTTAAGATCGGGATCATCATTAAACCGGAACGGAACCTTTGATTATTCTTAAGCTTTTGAAAGGGAGATCGGCAACAAAAATGGTAACAAAGATCTAGTGTCAGTTCAATTTCATTTGTCAACAGAGATCAGGAATATACTTGACTGGTCAGGAGATTCGACAATGGGTTTGAGAGATCGGTGAGTGATTTAATAGACCGGTAAGGCTTTGACTGATGTGAGGACTTAGTATTGATTCAATTCCTTATGAGGAGAGATCGGAAATGTGGTTATCTAGCAAAGAGAGATCGGAAATGTGGTTAGCTGTCAAAGGGAGACTTAGTACTGGGGATCGGTTTCAAAGTTTATTAATTCTGGGGATCGGCCAAAATATGGTGTCGACAGCTGCCCTTCTTTACATAATTTCTATTAAAGGGAAAAATTTTGGACGATTAGTTGTTCGAAGTTAGGGAACTAAAGCATACCTAAGTTAGTGACCTAGAGATCAGCAACATAAGTTAAATTAAAATCAACTTAGATCAAGGAACCAGAGGTTGATAACGGGAAATGCAAATGCATGAATTTAAAATCAACTTAGATCAAGGAACCAGAGGTTGATAACAGGAAATGTAAATGCAGGAAATTAAAATCAACTTAGATCAAGGAACCAGAGGTTGATAACAGGAAATGTAAATGCATGAAATTAAAATCAACTTAGATCAAGGAACCAGAGGTTGATAACAGGAAATGTAAATTGCAGGAAATTAAAATCAACTTAGATCAAGGACCCAGAGGTTAATAACAGGAAATGTAAATTGCAGGAAATTAAAATCAACTTAGATCAAGGAACCAGAGGTTGATAACAGGAAATGTAAATTGCAGGAAATTAAAATCAACTTAGATCAAGGAACCAGAGGTTGATAACAGGAAATGTAAATTGCAGGAAATTAAAATCAACTTAGATCAAGGAACCAGAGGTTGATAACAGAAAATTTAAATAGCAGGAAATTAAAATCAACTTAGATCAAGGAACCAGAGGTTGATAACAGGAAATGTAAATTGCAGGAAATTAAAATCAACTTAGATCAAGGAACCAGAGGTTGATAATAGGAAATGTAAATTGCAGGAAATTAAAATCAACTTAGATCAAGGAACCAGAGGTTGATAACAGAAAATTTAAATTGCAGGAAATTAAAATCAACTTAGATCAAGGAACCAAAGGTTGATAACAAAAAATTTAAATTGCAGGAAATTAAAATCAACTTAATTAAAATCAACTTAGATCAAGGAACCAGAGGTTGATAACAGAAAATTTAAATTGCAGGAAATTAAAATCAACTTAGATCAAGGAACCAGAGGTTGATAACCGAAAATTTAAATTGCAGGAAATTAAAATCAACTTAGATCAAGGAACCAGAGGTTGATAACAGAAAATTTAAATTGCAGGAAATTAAAATCAACTTAGATCAAGGAACCAGAGGTTGATAACAGAAAATTTAAATTGCAGGAAATTAAAATCAACTTAAATCAAGGAACCAGAGGTTGATAATAGGAAATGTAAATTGCAGGAAATTAAAATCAACTTAGATCAAGGAACCAGAGGTTGATAACAGGAAATGTAAATGCATGAAATTAAAATCAACTTAGATCAAGGAACCAGAGGTTGATAACAGAAAATTTAAATTGCAGGAAATTAAAATCAATTTAGATCAAGGAACCAGAGATTGATAACAGGAAATGTAAATTACAGGAAATTAAAATCAACTTAGATCAAAGAACCAGAGGTTGATAATAGGAAATGTAAATGCATGAAATTAAAATCAACTTAGATCAAGGAACCAGAGGTTAATAATAGGAAATGTAAATTGCAGGAAATTAAAATCAACTTAGATCAAGGAACCAGAGGTTGCTAATAGGAAATGTAAATGCATGAAATTAAAATCAACTTAGATCAAGGAACCAGAGGTTGATAACAGGAAATGTAAATGCATGAAATTAAAATCAACTTTGATCAAGGAACCAGAGGTTGATAACAGAAAATTTAAATTGCAGGAAATTAAAATCAACTTAGATCAAGGAACCAGAGGTTGATAACAGGAAATGTAAATGCATGAAATTAAAATCAACTTAGATCAAGGAACCAGAGGTTGATAACAGAAAATGTAAATTGCAGGAAATTAAAATCAACTTAGATCAAGGAATCAGAGGTTGATAACAGGAAATGTAAATTGCACTTACAAAGCAAGCCTAATCCGGACACAAGAAGTTCTTCCCCAATGAAGTGTACTTAACAGAATCCCGAAGGCCAATGATGAATGGAGGACGAGTTGTAAGACTTGACCTATGGCCTCATTTCTTCAAATGCCCCATTTCTGTTTTTTTGACTTTCTCCCAAAAAGCGCCCTTGCGGGTTTTCACTTCCCTTTCGTCTATATGACTAGAAGCGCCCTTCCGGGTTTTCACCTCTAGTTTTCTCCTTTTTTTTTTTTTTTTTTGCTCGCTCTTTTCAGGACGCCCTTCCGGGTTTTCATCCTTCACTCATTTTACAGAAAGCGCCCCTTTGGGGTTTTCGCCTTCTTTCACACATTTTGCTAGGAGCGCCCTTTCGGGTTTTCACTCCTACACCTTTTTTTTTTTTTTTCCAGGTCATTTCCTGCAAATCTCATAGTAAAGTACGTGAGGTTATCAATTGTCAAATCTTAATCTTATGGCAAAAAATTTTAACAGATCAATAGCGCATTAAATAATGAGATTGCAGAAAGATAATGTTAAAGAGTGAGTATAAAGGGAAGATAAAAGCATAGGGAACGAAGTATGACTTTATTATAGCTTTAATAAAAACAAAGATAGAGTTTCAAAGGAAAAGGGTACAAGGATAGATCTCACATATTCCTTGTGGCTGGCTTTGAAATCCCTTAACTGCCATTATTTCAAGTTCTCTGAAGCCTCATGTTGTGACGGTTTCTTCTCCATCCTCGGTTTCATGCCCCATTCCTTATTTCTCCATTTTGGTTCTTGGGACTCCCTTTCGGGTTTTCACCCCTAGCCCCCTTTTCTTTTTTTTTTTAGGCTCGCTCTTTCAGGACGCCCTTTCGGGTTTTCATCCTTCACTCATTTTACAGAAAGCGCCCCTTCGGGGTTTTCGCCTTCTTTCACACATTTTGCTGGGAGCGCCCTTTCGGGTTTTCACTCCTACCCCTTTTTTTTTTTTTTTTAGGCATAGTATCTCTTGACGGTGTCAGCATTCACAGGTCTTGGCAATTCTTCACCATCCATGTGGGTCAAGATCAAGGCTCCTCCAGAAAATGCCTTTTTAACCACATAGGGTCCCTCGTAGGTTGGTGACCATTTGCCCCGGGGATCGTTTTGATTCGACAAAGACTTTCTTCGTAATCAGGTCCCCGGGTTGGAATTCGCGTGGGCGAACGCTTTTGTCAAATGCCCTAGCCATTCTCCTCTGGTATAATTGCCCATGACATGCTGCTGTTAACCTTTTCTCATCCAGCAAGTTTAATTGATCCAACCTTGACTGGATCCATTCTGACTCATCAATCTCTGATTCCTTCAGAATCCTTAGGGAAGGAATTTCAACTTCAATAGGTAATACTGCTTCCATCCCGTAAACCAGTGAGTATGGAGTTGCCCCGGTTGAGGTTCTTATAGAAGTCCGGTATGCGTGAAGAGCGTAGGGAAGCATATCATGCCAATCCCTATATGTGACCGTCATTTTCCGGATTATCCTCTTGAAATTTTTGTTTGCGGCTTCCACCGCTCCATTCATCTGGGGACGGTATGGGGAGGAATTGAGATGTCGAATTTTGTATTGATCACACAATCTCTAAATCTTTGGACCATTGAGATTCTTGGCGTTGTCAGTGAAGATTTCATTGGGGAGACCATGCCGGCAGATGATATTGTTTCTGAGGAATTTGAGAAACGTGTTCTGTGTAATATGGGCGTATGACGTGGCTTCGACCCATTTAGAAAAATAGTCGATTGCTACCAGGATAAACCTGTGCCCATTGGATGCCTTAGGGTTGATGGGACCAATCATATCGATGCCCCACATTGCGAAGGGCCATGGTGAGACAAGGTTGAACAACTTGTGAGGTGGCACATTTATCGGATCTGCATAAATCTGACACTTATGGCACTTTCGAAAATACTCGATGCAATCCTTTTCCATTGTAGTCCAAAAATACCCACGTCGCATGATTTGCTTAGCCATCATGTGCCCATTGGCATGGGTTGCACAATTTCCCTCATGAGTCTCAAAAAGGATCTTCTTCGCCTCTTTTGCATCCACACATCTCAACAATTCGCCATTGGGGCTCCTCTTGTATAGGGTTTCTCCACTGGGGAAGTATTCCAATGCTAATCTCCGAATCATCCTCCTTTCGTTTTTGCTCGCCCCCGAAGGGAATACTCTGGTTTTGCAGTAAAACAGGATGTCATGATACCAAGGTTTACCATCAGGTTCTTCTTCAATCATGAAGCAATAAGCTGGCTCATTCCTTGTCTTAATCTTTAATATCTGAGTCATCTGCCCTTCTTCGATTTGAGCCATAACAGCTAGAGTAGCTAAGGCATCAGCAAATTGATTCTTGTCTCTGCTGAGATGAGTGAAAGAGATTTCTTCGAATTTCTTAATCAGCTCCAGTAAGTATTTCTGATAAGGGATCAGCTTCGGATCCTTAGTTTGCCATTCTCCCTTGACCCGTATACTTCCAACTTCCTGATTTTCATTTCGATGGCAGCCTGTAGACCCATCACACAAGCTTCGTATTCCGCAATGTTGTTGGTGCAGTCAAATCTCAACTTGACAGCTATCGGAAAGTGTTTTCCATCCGGGGATATCAATACGGCTCCAACTCCATTGCCGGACAAATTGACAGCTCCGTCGAAATACATTTCCCATACATCGGCTGGCCCCTCTTCTTCGCAGTCTACTTCATTAATATGCTCATCAGGGAACTCAAAATCCAGAGCTTCATAATCCTGGATAGGATTTTCTGCTAGGAGGTCGGCGATCACGCTACCTTTCACCGCCTTTCGAGTCATATAAACTATGTCATATTGGGAGAGTATGACCTTCCACTTGGCTATCCTGCCTGGCACGAATGAGCTTTCGAATACATATTTGATAGGATCCATCCTGGAGATAAGCCATGTCTTATGATTCAACATGTAGTGTTTGAGGCAATTTGCCGTCCAGGGTAACGCGCAGCAAGTTTTCTCTAGTAAAGAGTACCTCGACTCGCAATCATTGAACTTTTTGCTCAGATAATAAATAGCCCTCTCTTTTCGGCCAGTATCATCATGTTGTCCCAAAACACATCCCATCGAGTTCTGTTGGACTGCCATATACAGGATCAGAGGCCTCCCCGCCACGGGTGGAACCAATACGGGTGGGTTTGACAGATACTGCTTGATTGTCTCAAAAGCCTCTTGACAAACTGAATCCCATTGAGTGGTGTTGTTCTTTCGGAGCAGTCTAAAAATAGGCTCGGCCTTAGCAGTGAGATTGGAAATAAACCTTGATATGTAGTTCAATTTTCCCAGGAAACTGCGCACCTCCCTTTCTGTTCTTGGAGATGGCATTTCTTGAATAGCTCGAACCTTGTCTGGATCTACCTCTATTCCCTTCTCGCTCACTATGAATCCCAACAATTTCCCTGACCTAGCTCCGAATATGCATTTGGCAGGGTTCAATTTCAACTGATATTTCCTGAGTCTCTCAAATACTTTCCTCATCACCTGTACGTGGCTCTCTTCTCCCCTAGATTTGATGATCATATCATCCACGTACACCTCTACTTCTTTATGCATCATATCGTGGAATAATGTGACCATAGCGCGTTGATAGGTAGCACCGGCATTCTTTAACCCGAAAGGCATGACCCGATAGCAAAATACTCCCCATTGAGTGATAAAAGCTTTCTCTTTGTCTTCCTCATCCATTGGGATTTGATTGTACCGGATGCCCCATCAATGCATGAACACCTGCCCAATCCCGCAGCATTGTCTACTAACACATCAATGTGGGGGAGAGGGAAATCATCCTTCAAGCTTGCTCTATTAAGATCCCTGTAATCAATGCACACCCTAACTCTCCCGTCCTTCTTCATTACCGGGACAACGTTAGCTTCCATTGGGGATATTTGACTACTTCCAGGAACCCAAAGATCATCATCGCTTTCTTGACTTCATCCCGAACTTTGAGCAGTGTGTCAGGATTCATTCTTCTTAGTTTCTACTTCACAGGGATTGTCCCCGGAATAAGGGGAATTTTGTGCGTCACTATCTAGGGGTCTAAACCAACCATATCATCATAGCTCCAGGAAAATACGTCCAGGAATTCTCTAAGCAAACTGATCATGTCTCCCGATTCTTCACTCTCCACTATCTTAAGCTCCCTTTTTACTTCTTCAGTGCCTAAGTTTATGGGCGTGTTTTGTCTCCACAAGGCACTAGGGAAGGTTCATCCTTTTCACCTCTTTCTTCTGTAAGATCTTCCTCAGATTCACTTGAAGTAATGGCAGTCATGGGGATTTCAAAATTAATCAGAGGAATTTCTGAGTCTATTGAATTATTAGGTGTTAATTGATGAATGGTCTCGAGATTGAGTACAGGGATGTCCTCTGCTGTCCAGTTGTCTAGCTCTTGCCCCTCAGCTATTGGCGAGACCAGAGCCTCATACAAGGAATCCAGGTGGACAACATCAATGGATAGTTCATCAGGTGATTCTTCCACATCTGCCGGATTTTCAATGACTGGTTTAGTGAAGATCTCTGCGATTCTCGGGACTACCTTCCTTTTTCCCATTTTCTGGTCAAATCTTTGATCCCGAAGCATTTTCCTCATCCAGAATTGCCCATCCATAAGGGTATCTTCCTCATATCCCAAACCACAATGGCCTACCTTCTGGATAGCCGGTATGAGTTCCACGATTCCCTGTAATGTGGCGCCTAGGCCTTTGCCTTCTTCGTACCCACTCCTCGACATTATCTTGGCTACCATAGCCATAGCCCCTTCATTTCTGGTTTCTTATAACGCAAGGGCCTGGAAGGAGCTTTCCAACTACTCCTCAGCCGCTTCCACATAAGGGAGTGATTGTGGCTTGGTGACCAAAATGGCTTCTTCTCCTCTTACAGTGATGATTTTGCCGTCCATAATGTATTTTATCTTCTGGTGCAGAGTTGAGGGAACGGCGTTCGCAGAATGGATCCACGGCCTCCCCAGCAACATAGTGTAGGCCGGTTCAATATTCATCACCTGGAATGTGACGTTGAAGGTACATGCGCCAATTTGGAGTGGTAAATCAATATCTCCCAACACTTCTCTTCTGGTACCGTCAAAGGCTCTTACCACCATAGCACTTTGACGTATATCTGATTGGTCAACTGGCAATCTAGCCAAGGTAGCACTGGGCAGTACATTGAGAGCTGATCCGTTATCAATAAGTACCTTGGCTACTATACAACCCTTACATTTCACTGTTACATGCAGAGCTTTAGTGTGCCTTAAACCCGCTGGGTCTATCTCGTCTTCCGAGAAAGTAACAAAACTGGATGCCTGGATTTGTCCCACTATCTTCTCAAACTGCCCCGGAGTGATATCGGGGTTTACAAAGGCCTGATCCAGGATTCTCTGCAAGGCTTGTCGGTGCACTTCTGAGCTCAGGATCAGCGATAACAGTGAAATTCGGGCAGGTGTCTTTCTCAACTGCTCCACCACATCGTATTCACTCTGTTTCATTATTTGGAGCAGCAGTTCTTCCTCTTCTTTATGTCCGGCAGGTTCTACTTCCTCCGTTTTCTCAACCTCCTCTTCTGTATTCTTCAGTGACTCTCCCATTTTTACTTTCCCTTTTCTCTTTTCTTTCTCTTCGTTCCCGTAACACCTCCCACTTCGAGTTATGAACTCGACCTCTTTCTCAAGCGAGGAGAATTTTGTGGCAGCGACGGGCTGAAGATTAACCTGGGGAGTAGTACTAGTGGTAGGTCCGGCATAAATCATTTTAAAATGCTCATGAGGAGTAAAACATGGTTTTGGTGGTGCCGGAGGCAAGGCAAGATTAGGAGCTGATGTACTGCTTGACGCTCCTTGAGTGAAAACTTGGAAATTATAGTTCCAAGGCATAGCGTGAGTATTGGTGACAGGGAGCTGAGGCAGAGTTCGGATAACGGTTACTGGCGGTGAGGCTACTAGGGGTGAGAAGGTGATTCTGGGTTTAGGGGTAGAAGCATTCCGGCTGTATCTAGTTGTGTTCACTCCCCCTTCCGTCTTCGACCTTGTCTGGCATCTCAGAGCTTTGAGGGATAGCAAGTTCTGAACCTCTTGCTTGAATCCCTCACAGCCCCGCAGCTCATGATCAGCTGCCCCTCCATGGTAAGGACATCCCGTATCCTTTACTGACCCTGATACCTGAGGGCAAAGGTAGCCTTCCTTCATTGCTACGGCAAAAATTTCCTCAAAGTGAGGAATCAGCTCGTCTACCTCCGGTGTCGACCTTTCTCCGTCAGGCTCTATCATATTTACACCATTGCCCGCATTATGGTTGGGCAATGGGTTTGATGTAACATTGGGGAGGGAACCATTTCCCTCAATTTTCAGCCACCCGTTCCGGATTAGAGCGTGTACTCTCCCCCTGAGTGCTCTGCAGTTGTCAATTGAATGCCCTTGTGCCCCTCCATGATACTCACAACGGGCAGTGGCATCATACCACCTGGGATATGGAGGCTGAATTGGGTCTAGGGGAACTGGTACAATCTGGTTTATACCGACAAGGTATCGGTATATTTCACTGAGCGGGAGGGGAAGAGGTGGATCAGGGTTTCTTGGGGGTCTTGGGTTGTTTTGTGGTGGTCTCGGTTGAGCAGGAGGAGGAGGTGGTCTAGGTTGGTAATTTGTAGGTGAGGGATACTGTGGGCGCGGGTGTGGATAATTCGGGAAAGGAGGCGGAATGTTTGTGATGGTTTAGCCATGAGGGGAAGGATATGTCCGGTAGTTATTTTGGGGAAGTGGGGAGTAATTATTCTGCCTGGTGATGGAATGCACATCACCCTCCTTTTTCTTACCAAAATTGGCAGTCTTCTTTGCAGAGTTCTCAGCCAACTCCTGCAGTCGTCCCATTCTTAAGTTGGCCTCTATTCTTTCACCGGCCTGGATGATGTCGGAGAAGCTGTTGGAAGTGTTTCCAATAATAAAGTTGAAGTAAGGAGCTTTCAAAGTCTCGATGAACAGAGAGCATAGCTCATTGTCTGTCACCGGGTGTATACACGCCTTTTCTCTCCATCTCTGGGCATACTCCTTGAAGCTTTCCCTGTCTTTCTGCACCAGGTTCTGGAAGTCCCTCCTTGTAGGGGCCACATCGCAATTAAATTTGTACTGTCTTAAGAAGGCATCAGCTAAATCCTTCTAGGAGCGCAGTTTGCTCCTGTCCAACTAAATGCACCACCTCAGGGCTGCCCCGGAGAGGCTCTCATGAAAGAAGTGGACTAGCAGTCTATCATCATCTGTCAGAGCGGACATCTTGGCGATATAGGTGGCCAAGTGAATGCGAGGGTCTGAATTCCCAGTGTACTTGTCGAAATCAGGGACTTTGAACTTGGGCGGCACCACCACATCAGGAACCAATCTGAGCGATGCCACATCGACTGAACCATACATATTCAGTCCTTTGATCGCTCTCAATCTCTCTTCTAGAGAAAATAGTTTCTCATTTTCTCTCGTCTTATTTTCTCTTCCCACTGCATGAAATGCTCCCCCAGTTGGGAGATGAGGGGTGGAGTGAACTGGAGGGATTAGAATTGAAGGGTATGGGTCGGTGTTTGAAATGGTTGGGTAATAAGAGTAAGGTAGGTCATTATTCATGGTAGCCGGATTGACAGTGATTGTCGGGTCCGGAATAGGCGACTGAAAGGTAAAAGAAGTTGAAGCTTGGTGAGGATCCATTGTTGTAGGAGGTGGAGGAGGTAGTGGTAAGTTAGGTTCTGAAGTAGGTTTATTCTGGGACATTTCCCTCATTAGTCTGATAAGTTACGAGACTGATCCTTCAATTCGGAAACTGCCCTTATAGGTTCTCACTTGTTCTAGATCTTACATTATATTCTTTGTTCTTGATCTTGTTTAGTACAGTCGCTTGGGTTGAACTGCAGTGTGCTTGGTCGACTTGCCTTGTTTGAAGCAATGTTGATTTTACGTAAGGAGTCAAAAAGGTTTTTAATGAATTTGAATTTTGTAAAAAAACTAAAAGTCTGGTCCGAAGGATACAGTGGCATTTGTGAGCCAGAATGAAATCTGCGAAAGGATGATTGCATCAACTTTATCATGGCATCGTTCGATAGTCTGACTGTGAATGACTGGATTGAATGCACATTTATGATACCTGTCCATATAGCGCATTCAATTTTTTCACATAACCCTAGCGAGGGAGTTCCTGCGGGAGTCATACTATTCATTCACAATTTTGCTAAACAATGGTCCAAAAATCATTTTATTAACTGAATAATTTGTACACCAAATTCTTTACATCGGCCTAGGCTATGGGAGGTTCTTTATAATGAGATGACATTTTCTGAGATACTCATATAACCTTTCTTCTTGTTTGGCGGGGTCGAATGATTTCAGAGCATACTCGGATTCAGGTAATAGTTCTTGTTTTTCCTGTGCTATCGTTCTCTCCAGCTGGTCAACATTCTCTTTCAGCTCTTGATAAAGAGCAGCTTGTCTTTCTTTCTCCTTCCTTTCCTTAGCACATTCTTTCAAGATATCATTGATGAGTAGTGCCTGTTCTTTCAATTCGAGCTTCTTCTTTTTGTTTTCTTGTTCATACTCTTCAACGAGTATTTCTTGGTATTTCATTTTTTCCTGAAGCTTACTATTTTGTATTTCTACTTCTTTTACCACAGCTTGGAGAGAGTCTTTTTCCTTTTCCATCGTTCCTCTTGCTCTTCGAACCCTATCTTTTCAGCCCTTGCCTCTTCCCTGAGTCTTCTCACCTTTCTTTTAAGGTTCTGTTGTTGGTCCTCCAACTATTTTATTTGTTCTTGCAATTGTGAGTTCTCGGTATTTGCCTTTTGTAGTGAGTCAGCCAGACGATTATCAGCTTCTTCTAATAGGACGTTTCGGCGAGGGTCGCTGTCTTCGAATTCTGCAGTTGAGTGTTCTCGGTCCCTGTCAGCCCTCCATTCAAGATAATCGCGTGTGGCACTTGGACCTTTAGGCGACCTTTCCATTAGAGAGATGTTTTCCCAAGATCTGCGAGCCATTTTCAACCCTTCCTCATCTTTGAGCTCATGGTAGAAATGACTTTGGTGGTATTTTCCAATGTTAATTCTGGACTGTGTTGAGCCAAACTGCCTCATTACCAATGCGGGAGTGTAACTTGTGTATCCGGTCACTCCGATTAGGGATACCGACTGATTACCTCCCGTGCTGATCAAAACGGATTGGCCTGACGCCCACAGTTTCCTCCAACAGTAATCATGGCTATTGAAACTCAAAATCCATTCCCGCCACTGCTGTTCATTCTTCGGACTGATTACCAACCGGGTCATCTTCTCGATGGGAGGCTGGTCAAGGTACCAAGTCAATCCTTTTGTCTCCACAGGACACATGTGACTGATAATCCAGAGGTACAACAATTGAAAACAACACTTAATGGACCCTTTGCCCTGTTGTCTACAGTAGGTAAGGGTTAATAAGGTCTCCGCAAGAATTGCCGGCATTGGATTGACCTCCTGCTTTTCTACTGGCCAGAATACTTCCACCGTGCTGCAGGTTATGATTCCCGATGGTCCCGGGAACAAAATCAGGCCATAGATTCCCAAGGCGAGTGTCACTGAAGCTTGATCCCACTGTTTCTCTTGGATGTATTGATCTAACCACTTCTTGAGATGTGTCCAATACCAACCATGCGTGTTTCCTTTGACAGTTTCTTTTGACTTTACTTCTTCTGGGGAAGTATCCATCATATGTGCCAATCGTTTCCAAGCCTGCCTATGCTCGAGATGAAGGTAGATCCGATTTTGCGTCAGGTAAGGAATCTCTAGTAATGTCTAATATTCTTCCATAGTGGGAACTGTATCAATATCATTGAAAGAGAATACTCCGTACTTAGGACTCCAGACCGACAGCATGGCCTTTAATGCCGGGATTTGGACCTTGACTAGCATTAGGGTTGCAATCCTCCCGTACTTCTTCTCAAATCGTGCCTTGACCTGATCGGAAAGCGACCTCCAACCATTAGACAGACCCTCAAGGCTGTTCATTCTGACCTCAATTTTATTTAGATCCAATGAAGGTAGTAAGCTAGCATGTGCCTTGGAAACATCATTTTGCAGGGGTACTGAAGTATGAGCTGATTTGGACCAAAGTTTAGCATTCTAAACTTCTTCTGCCGACTGACTCGAGGATGCCATGATAAAAATGATGCCTATCCTTTTACAGACTTTTGGTTTGGTGATGCCTGCGGAAAAACTCGTTAGCAGGATAAATTCAGGTAATCTTGTATTATATTGTTGGCAGAGTGGTACCTACACATTTATCAAAGTAGGAAAATGTGTAGGTTTTCTTAACAATATGATTCAAGATTACCCTTAAAAATAAGAACAAAATAAAATAAACAGAATAGGGTAAGAGTAAGTATGCCCCTTTTGTCCTAGGATAGGGAGACTCCTGATACCGGATGAGTGCTACCTAATTGGATAGTTCTATCTTATAAGGTAGCTTACTACGGCTTCCAGCTATCGTGATAGTTTAGCTCAGGATCTAGTTTTCTAAGAGCCACAGGTTCCCAAATTGCCCCTACTGTAAACAGTAGAGCCTCATTCTATCCCCATGATATTGTCGGGAAAATTCCACGGATATCACAGTGAATAGAACGAGTTTCAATTTGAGCAGAAGCCTTCACGGATACTAACGGGGTAAAACCCACGGGTACCGCTATATGACCCCCTCCTACTTTCCTAAAAGGGTAAGAAAGCCCGAGTATAGGGCTGAAGTGTGTGAGGATATCGTGTGAGTGTTCAGTGTGTGAAGGGACATCTTTACCTCTTCCCAATTCAGGGGGATTTTATTTTTCCCATTTTTCTTTTTTTCTTTTTTTTTTCAAATGAAGAGCACTGTAAGGAGTAAAACAAGCAAAACAAGCGGAACAGTTAGTAGGAATAAACAAAAATTAACACATAAAATATTACCGAGTGAGCCCACCTAACTATAATTTGATTGAAAAATTAAATCTACTTTTGGACCTCTAGACCGGGGTTGAGTTGAAACACATCCCCAGTGGAGTCGCCAAGCTGTCGCAAGGTGTTTTGCGGTCGCCTGAACGAACCCTCACCGAAGTGGAAAAGAATGAGGAGTCGCCACTTTAGTTTTGAGGGAAACTAAAGAAAACCATTTGTGAAGATAAATTGAAATAAAACCACTTCAAAACAGAGATTCTAAGTTCGGGGTCCGTAAACGGGTGGGGAAGGTGTTAGGCACCCCACCTCATCCCTTAATTAGGGTAAGTAGATTTAACTTTGCAATCTTTATAAATTAGTTAGGAGGACTTGAATGGAAATGTTAATCCTTTTGACAAAAGGAATATTTGATTTTTCACTAATTTGGATTACCCAGATACATAAGTAAATGAGACAACCTTAGTGAGTTACTGTTGTATGTTAGTTTTGTTTGAAGGGCTATTTTATTAGAATCTAATTTTTGAAATTGGATGAGAACTCTCCTCCGATCTCTTTTAAATATTTATTTAAATTTTAGATTGAGAACCGGATAAGAACTCTCCTCCGATCTCTATTATTCCAATATTTCCCTTAATCAGGCCCGGTCCGGTCAAAGCATTAATTCCCCTCGATTCCCAAAGCGTCCGCTTCATTTTCTGCTTAGCAATAAATGCCCGATTTTCCCCTATATATACCCCTGACGGAAGAGACTTTCCTCATTCGATTTTCCTCTCTTCCTTCTTACTTTCCAGTTCTAGCTGCTCCGGCAGAAGTTCCGGCCACGATTGTGGCTTTTGATCCTTTTCTGATGGACCTCTTTATTCCCCGACTGAAAATTTACAATCCCGGTGATCAAGGAATTATGATGACCTTATCTGATGATGGTGAGAGAACTGGACTAACTAACCGATCCGGGTCGAGGACCTTGATCGTGCCGATCTCGAGATGTTCGATCTGTATAACCGGCGAACCGATTTTGGCCGAGAAAACTGCTAATGTTCCGCCGACCCTTGGCGGTTGCCCTTCCAAGTTTATTCGGCTTCTCATTGCATTGGGTGTTCCGACAGCGACTTTCCTCCACACTGGGTGTTCCGACAGCGGCTCGGTTCCGAGCGGTAATACCGGTGACGATCTCTCTCTTTCTCATGAGAGTCGTTGTCATCGCCATCTAAGCTGTACATCTATCCGATGTCGTCGGCCGGTCTTCTGGTCGAACACATCCTTTGGATCAGTCACAGCCTGGGCTTTGACATAGGCCCTTTAGATGGGATGTTCCGCTGATCGCTAGAGATCAGCTTTTGATGTAGTCAGGTCCTTAAATGTAATCTAATCTCTTGAAATCGCCTAAATGATATAATCTGACTTTTGGAAATGTAATCCAATCTCTTGGGATCGCCCAAATGATGTAATCTGGCTTTTGGAAATAAAATTTTATTTTGACAGTTATCATTTTATTATTGTTGCTTCCGATCTCTGAAGTGTTTGTCCGATCTGGTTCCCAACTAGACAGTCTTTGTCTGATCCATACTTCCAAACATCGTTTTTAATTAGCCGATCCCTAACTATCCGGTCCCTCCTTATGGAATTTTGAAATATTCGTGAGATGTGTCAGAACAGCTGGCGAGTCCCGCTAACCGATGCAGTGCCTGGAACATCATGAGCATTAAATGCTCGGACGAGTATAAATAGGGGTGGGGTTAGCCAATTGCTCCCGTATGTCATTTTCAGTCTCTCGCTCACAACTTCAAAATTCTCTCGTTTTCTCAAGTACTTCCGACGCCGATCAGACTCCGGTAAGGGCTTGGATCTTTCTTTTAGTTTAAATTCTTTATTTCCTTTGAAAATGAGTGGTGCCGAGGGTCAGAGAGCGGTAAGCCCCCCTTCCGTTCAGGTCTCGTGGTCATCCGATGAGGTAGAGATGGTCGGACCGAGCGTTTGGACTGAACCTGTTAGGGCCTCCACCCCAATTCAGGGGCAGGCGACATCTTCGAAACGAACACATTCTTCAGGGAGAGAAAACCTCCCCATGGACGAGCTACCGTCCATTCTTAAAGAAATCGACCTACAGTCGTTCAGCCAAGAATACAACATTCACCCTGACTTATTCGAACTCATTAAGTGTCACGGCGATCTTCGAGCCGATCATTTCTTTGAGGGGAATGACATGATCATGGTGTACGAAGAGCAGTTAAAAGCCGGGCTGCGGTTCCCTTTAGACGACTTCTTCAAAGAAGTTCTGAAATTTCACCAAGTATGCATCGCCCAAGTTCACCCGCACTCGTGGCGGATCCTTGTGGCCTTCCGTGGCCTGTGCCGAGCTAAGGGAATTAGTCCTACTGCCAAGGTGTTCGCCGACCTTCATAGGTTAACTCGTCAAAAGGACGACGAGTATTGGTTTTTCCAGGCGAAACCCCACTGCGGGCTTTTTACCGATCTGCCATCCTCTCTTAAGAATTGGAAGAACAGTTTTTTTATCCTGAGAAGCAAAATCCCAAACAGTTTTGAGGGTTTCCCACGCAGTTGGCTGCACCAGGGTCCATTAATTCCGAGGCACCTTGCCCTGAATAGGGAAGAGGGTGCAATGGTGATGGATTTGAAAGAGTAGGCGAGCAGAGAGAAGTTCTCTTGCCTGGATGCGGTGACTGCCGAGCTGCACCATTGGACTATGGAATTGATCACCGACAAAGATCGCGGGCTTCAGCTCTCTGACCTCGGCATTGGTATTTTCTACATCTCAGATCTCAGGACCTTAGCGATCTCACTGACCTCTTCTTTGTGCAGGTATGGCAAGCGGCGAAGCCTCCAAGGAGAGCCGAAAGCGAAAGAGGGAGAACTCCCGAAAGGTACGGGAGATGAAGCGGGCCGAGGAGATGCAGACACCTCGTCACGAGCCTGGGGAAATACGAGAAGGCTAGTCTCAACCTTCGGGACCGCCGATCTCCGAGGTGGAAGTGATCCGATCTCCTCCTCGGAGGGAAGAGCCGCCTCCACCTCCTCCAGTTGTTCCGGGCGCAGAAGGGGGTCCTTCCCAACAACAGGTGAGGCCCCTTTCTCGCGGTGCCCAGGTCTTGGTCCATTCACTGGAGAAAAATCGCACGGTTCGGGAGAATCCTGGTTTCGCCAAGGTGCTGGCGTCCTCTATCTGCCTTCGAGAAGATCGGGATAGGCTGTCTCCGGATAGCCTTGATGATATCTTGACCAGATCTATGAGCTTAAACGTTAAGTGTTTGGTGAATCAGCACATGATCCGGGAGAAGGCGCATCGGCTGGGTAAAGAGGTCGAGAGGATAGGTCATGAAGCAGCTTCCCTCCAATCCCAACTATCATCCGCTCGGGACTACATATCTCAACTTGAGGGGCGATCGAAGTATTAGGAGGACAAGCTGGCCGAGCAAGCTCATGTTCTGGCTGAGCGGGATCATGCTCTTGAGGAAGTGCAAGCGCTCCGGGCCGATGAAGCTGCTCAACTTGCTCACCTTGCTGAGGAGCTCAAGGCGACAGAGGAAGAGATGGTGACTGGAGTGGCCGGCGCTTATGTAAATGCCCACAGAGATCTCCTGGCTGAGCTCAAGAAGCATTACCCTGAGGAGGACTTCTCCTAGATGGCCAATCTGGCTCCCGAGGATGAAGGCGAGGAGAGTGAGGAGGCCGAGGGTGAGGGGGGAGACGGACAAAATGTAGATCAGGCTGGGGGTGATCCTCCAGCTGAATAACTTGTACAAATTTTTGAAATGAAATGAAATGGAATACCTCTTTTATTCGATGAATGGTTGTGATCGGAAAATTTCTTAATTATTTAAACACTTGATTGTCTGAGTATGTTGAAATAACTGAAAGTGATTATTAACCTAAGTGTGAAAAATCGGAAAACACAATGAGCATGAGATCGGTAGGGAACCAACGCTAAACGGGACTTGATTAAAATTAGAAATTTGGCTTGAACATTTAAGATCGGGATCATCATTGAATCGGAATGGAACCTTTGATTATTCTTAAACTTTTGAAAGGGAGATCGGCAACAAAAATGGTAACAAAGATCTAGTGTCAGTTCAATTTCGTTTGTCAACAGAGATCAGGAATATACTTGACTGGTCAGGAGATTCGACAATGGGTTTGAGAGATCGGTGAGTGATTTAATAGACCGGTAAGGCTTTGACTGATGTGAGGACTTAGTATTGATTCAATTCCTTGTGAGGAGAGATCGGAAATGTGGTTATCTAGCAAAGAGAGATCGGAAATGTGGTTAGCTGTCAAAGGGAGACTTAGTACTGGGGATCGGTTTCAAAGTTTATTAATTCTGGGGATCGGCCAAAATATGGTGTCGACAATATCCATTAACATTCTTAACTCTTAAACTCTTCATTTTTTGTATATAAGTTTAATATATTTTATTGAGTACTTTATTAATTATGAGCCTTCCATGTTTTTATGTTTGCTTGTAAATAGTTGTGTATGATGTTTTACACACTTAAAAATAAATGAAAAAATTCTACCTTTTCTTAATCTTCTCTCTTCTATTAATCTCTTAGTTTTGCTTTATTTTAAAACACGTTATCAGCACGAGTCTCTAGCAACTATACATAAGTTTCATGTTTTCTTCTCTATGGTTTCAAAAGTATTAAGGCTGAACAATTAGATAGCTGCTATTTTACAACAACCTAGCTAGAAGAAAATATTATTATCCAAATCAAGAAATACTATGAGTGCTCTAAGGTAATTTTATTATTGATCTTTTATCATAATTATTGTTTCCTTATTTCTAACCTATGTATTCTTTATGATAGTATGTAAAATTTGTTAAAACTTGATTTTGTGGGCCTTGATATTATGGGCAAGAACTATTTGTCATGCATATTAAATTCACTAAATGCAATTATATTTCTTTCATTATTATTTCTATGAACATTACAATCTTATAGTAAAATATCCACTTAAACTCTGGAAGAGTTTGTAAGAAAGATATTGTCATCAAAAGTAGCATAATATTATTGAAAAAGATATAACCATCAGAAAATGTTGATACTTCCAAAAACTTGTTATGATTGGATGCATTTACTCTTACCAAATTTGAAAATTGTTAGTGAATATAACTCAGTGATATTTAGAATCAGCTCTCAATTAAAATTTTGTGGAAAAAATCTTACTGATGAAGACATGTTAGAGAAAATATTCTTTATTTTTCATGCCTCTAATATGCTGCAGCAGTAGCAATATCGTGAAAAGGAATTTAAGAAATACTCTGAATTAATTTCATGCCTTCTTGTGGCTGAGCAAAATAATGAGTTATTATTGGAAAATCATGAAACCCCTTCATCTGGTTATGTTTTGTTCATTGCAGTGAATGTGACAACATTTAATGAAATTGGAGGACGTGGTCATGGTCGTGGACGTGGATATGGTTGATATCGACGTATTTTCCACAATCATGATGGTTATAATAATCACTATTCTATCAATAAGACTACATCTCAACACCATAAATGGCAAAATAGTGAAGAAATAAAAGAGAAAGATACAAGTGGATAGAATAGAAAGAATGTGGAGAATAAATGTTATTATTATGGCATGAAAGTTCATTTGGCTACGTGCCTGTTGTACGCCAAAGAATTTTGTTGAGCTTTACCAAGCATCTTTGAAAGATATGGGAAAAACTATTGAAACAAACCTTATTTATGATGATTTTGACTATGGCCAAATTAATATAATACATTTAAATGCTGCTGATTTTCTCCCTAAAGGAGGAACAACCATTTGATTAATGATGGATTTATCCCTGCTCTCCCCAAAGAAGGTATTGATCATATAGTAAATGATGGAAGTATTTGAAATTAGATAATGTTTCTTATTTTATTTCACATGCTTTCTTTATAATTTTCTATGCATGTTTTCTTGAATTTATTTCCTTATAATATATTTTTTATGCTATTTATCTTGTTTAATGTAGAAAATATGGCTATTAGATCCAAGATTAATAGTGAGGATCTATGTTTTGTAGACAGAGCAACCACACATACCATATTTAACAATAAGAAATATTTTTCTAATTTGATTATGATTCAAGCATGTGTTAACATATGATATTACAAAACTGAATGAAAACTTTAGAAGAGCAAATATATTATTACCCATAGGAACAAAATTTATAATAAATGATGCCTTATTCTTCCTTAAATCTCAAGGGAATTTATTAAGTTTTAAGGATAGTCAATTTAACGGATATCATATTGAGACAATGAATAAGGAAAATTTAGAATATCTTTGTATTACTGGCATTCTTTTAGGTAAGAAATGTTTGTTGGAGAAATTATCCTCCTTGTCCTCTAGATTGTACTACACAAAAATTGCTATGATTGAAATATATGGTATAGTTAGGGGTGGCCACAGTTCAGGAACCACCGGTTACGGTTCCTGAACCACCGGTTCAAGTTCAATGAAATCATGAACCTGAACTAAACCGTCATGGGACGGTTTGGAAGACGGTTCCTGAACCGCCGGTTCTGGTTCGAGCCCTGGTTTAAAGGATGGTTAAAAAAATGACAGTTCAAGACGGTTTGAAAGCAGTTTAGGAGCGGTTTAAGAGCGACTTAAAGGAAAAAGTTAGAGAAAAATTTTATTGATTTATTAAGTTATATTTGTAAAAATATTTTAATTTTTCTTAGAAATCTTTCAATCAAAATAAAATGAGAAAAAAAAAGAATAAAAATAACTTATTTTTAAGGAAAATTTAATAAGCAAAGACTTTAACTTATTAAAAAACTAGAGATGAAATTAATTTAAAAAAAAAAAGAAAAAGGTGCATGAACTTAATTTTACCTATGTATCCCTTTAGAATTTAGAGGAATCAAAATTTTCAGTTATAAGTTGAGAGAAGGGAGATTGAGGTGGTTTGGTCATGTGAAGCGTAAATATAGGAAAGCTCCAGTTAGACAAGTAAAGCACATTGGGTTAGAGGATAGAAAGAAAAGAAGAGGTAGACCTAAACTGACTTGGAGGAGAATAGTACAACATGACCTAGAAGCATTACACATTTCCGAGAATTTAATTCAAAATCGTTTAGAGTGGAGAAAGAGAATCCATGTAGCCGACCCCAATAAATTTTTGGGATAAAAGCTTAGTTTAGTTGAATTGAGTTGAGTTGAGTATTACTTGCCATTTTTTAAAAAATTATATGATAATTGATAATTAAAAAAGTATAAAAGAAAAAAAAAATAAAATAGAGGGTATTGAAAATTTTATTGAAGATATAAAATAATAGCAGAGTAATTGAGATAGTATTAAAACTTTCAGTAAGCATATAAAATAATAAAGTAGGAGAATTGTGAGAGTACTGAGAATTAAAAGGAGTGTAAAAAATAATTATTTAGAAAATTTGAGAGAAATTGAAAGAGTATTAAGAATTAAAGAGAGTGTAGAGAATCATTGTGTAGAAAATTAATAATATATTTATATAAATGAATTAGGAGTGGAGTGAGGTGTTTATTGAATTCTTTTGTATTTAAATCGCCGATTTGGTCTGGTTCGGAACCATTAATTCAATCCGGTTCGGAACCACCAGTTCACGATTTCTAAAAAATATGAACCTGAACCAAACCGTAGAATGACGGTTTCGGTCTGGTTCGAAGCCAATTCCGTTTTAGACCAGTTTCGGTTCGGTTTTGACCAAACCAATTTCGATTTGGTTCCAGTTCAAAACCGGACCATGGCCACCCCTAGGTATAGTAAACCCAAAGTGATTTTATTGTTTGGCATAACTGGTTAGGCCATCCGGATTAATTATAATGTGAAAAATTATAGAGAATTCATGTGGTCATTTATTGAAAAACCCAAAAGGTTCTCCAATTTAATGAATTTTCATGTTTATTAAATGTTTACAGTTGATTATTAGGCCATTACTTATGAGAACAAAACTCCCTATTTCTGCATGGAGACATCCTATTTTGTATACAATAGAACTTATATTCATGAAGCCAATAACTTATCATAAGTTCTCTCATTTAAGAACTTTTGGATGTGTAGTATATGCTCTAATTGCTCCACCACAACACATTAAAATGGGTCATAAAAGGATGTTGGGAATATATGTCAGGTATGAGTCTCCATCTATAATTAAATATCTTAAGCCTTTGATAGAAGATTTATTTACAGCCAGATTTGTTGATTGTCATTTTAATGAATCAATTTTCCCGACATTAGGGAGAGAAAATAAGCAACTGAACAAGAAAATTGCTTGCCAAGAATTATCATTATCACAACTTGATCCTTGTACCAAGCAATGTGAACTAGAAGTTCAAAATATAATTCCTTTTCCATACACATTCATTGACCCAAAGAGAGTAACTAAACTTATATACTAATTGCCAAGCCCCTATTGGAATTGAAGTCTTTGAAGGACAAACACCTATGCTAATGAGTTTACAGCATGCCTAAAGCATGGTAGAATTATCGGTTTGAAGGATAAAAATCCTTGAAAGTGAAGATCAGAAAAATTTCAAGATGGTCAAACTCTAGATGTGAAGGCTCCAGAAGAGCAAGATCCAGCAGAGCAAACTCCAATAGAGAAAACTCCAAAAGAGAACCTAGATATAACTAATAAATTTTTAGAAGAAATTTAGGCACTTGAAAATAATAAAAATGAAAGATCTTGATAAATTATATCATATCAGGACAAAGATGGAACTAACATGAAATAAATGTGGCGATATTTTTGCATATAATATAGTGCTTAATATTGTGAAAAATAATGAGGATTACGAACCTAAGTGTATAAAAGAATACAGATGTAACAACCTGAGTTTTTTTTTTTAAATATAAAACATTTTTATTTTTTAGCATTATTTTATTGATATTAGTTTACTATATTTTGTTTATTATAATGTTAGTATTATTAACATTGAAAGTCTCAATGTTAAGAGGTGATATATTTTATACTATAATTTCATTCATATTTTATATAATATTAAAGATAATTTAAGAACTTATTATTATTATTATTATTATTATTATTATTATTATTATTATTATTATTATTATTATTGAAAAGGTATTAAAGTATAGTGGACTTAATTGAAAGGAATTTTGGACTTGTTTGAAAAACTTAGAAAAGAATAAGGATTTATAATGTAATTAAAAGTAAAAAAAAAAAGAAATTGAAAACTAAAATGCACAACACCACCCCCCCCCCCCCAAAAAAAAAAAAAAAAACTCTCCCTCCCTGACACTTTATCCCTTCTTCCTGTTTCTCCCTTGCCGACCAAGACCAACAAGTCGATAACCCTCCCCAATGGCCCCAGCAACCTCCAGTGACTCCCTGGACCCTGATCAGTGGCAAGCAAGAATAGAACAGAGAGAGAGAGAGAGAGAGAGAGAGAGTGAGTGAGTAGCGAGAAGATGTCGTGCGAACTTCAAGGGAATTTTTTGATGGCTTTTGAAGTCCGATGGCCCTGCTTTCAACAGCTCTGGACGTCTTATCTTCTTTACTTCAAATCCTAACGTCCCTCACCGGTTTTCATGGCATTTTCCAGTGAGGGAGAAGAGAGAGAAAATGGTTACTTTCCAATGAGATTTCCAACAATCCAGCCATCAAATTGGTGATCCGAGACCACCAATAAACTCAGCACGTCAAAACCTTTAAGATGGGACTTATCCTGCTTCGATTAGACACAGTTTGGAAAAGGTGGTCATCAGACAGTTCAGATCATTCATTAAGATTTTTTTAGCCTTTTCGATTCCCATAAATAAAAAATAATTATATGATGATTATTAACAATTTATGAGTTTTGTTTATGAGCGATCGGATTAGCGATAGCTTACTGGCACTTAGGACTGAGTTTTCAACCCAGTCTGGATGTCCAACGGGCCATACCGGAAGGTGTTCATGTTTATAGTCATTTTCAGTGTTTTCAAACGTTCCGAACATATTTCTCATAACATAATTTGCAAATGTAATCCCGAACTCAACTTGTGTAGTTTTTACCTAGGTTTAAGCTAGTTGATTAATCTATAAAATGTTTCTAGGTTAGTGAAATTAAGTAAAATAAATTTAATTAATATAAGGACGATGTAGAGGAGTTCTAGAAATATTGTCATAATTTTTATAGCATTAGAGATAATTATTTGGACTATAAAGGAGTTAGAAACCTGAGATGGAGTTTGAAGGTCTAGACCTAGATTAGGTTCTTGTAGGCCCCAGATGGGCATTGTAATTGTGTTGTGGGCTTGAAGCCCTATGTGTTGCATTTGGTTGAGTTTTCCTGTAAGGGGTTAGGCCTAATTATAGGGGAGATTCTGCCAAAATTTTAGCAAGACCTTAGGATTAATTCTTACCTCTGTAGTTTAAATTAATTAGTTATTTTTTATGGTTGGTTGATAAAGGTCAGTGTATCTGTATAAGTGATCAGAGTTGATTTTCTTCTTCCTTTCCATTAGACCAATTGCAGCCAAGTCGACTAGTCTGTGAGTTAGATATTAGTTATTTTTATAATTTTAATATTATTTATATATCTAGTATGATCATGCATTTTTATAAATATTTATTTATACATATAATTAGTTAAAATATATTAGGGATATTCCTATTGCTGCGTATTTAATTATTGTTAACTACTTATGTTTGCTACACTGATGATAATATATATAGACGAATAGTTGCAACTTTAGCCAGTTTCACTGGAACATGATCTATATGGATATAAGGCAAGGTGAGACACTGCTTTGAGTTGATCTCACTGGCCTCCACAATTGGATTTAAGCGAAAGTCTCGCTTGAGAGGTATCTTGCTAGCGGGATTTGGATTGAGTGAGCTATATAGGGGATCAGTTCCCATATTTATATATAGATGTGATATACTGAGTGTATGCACAGCTCCAAATTATCTCCTCTTGCGAATATTGGATGAATTTATTTGTCATATGCGATGGATGTGCATTTCATGGTAGGATTGCATTGATTTTAGGGAATTATAGATATTACATCTATAACTAATATCTAAACTTTCTGAGTCAAATGCTCATTCATATTCAATACATTTTTCCAAGTTATAGGAGGAGTATTCTTTTCTACAAAGTCTAATATGCATTTTTCTTCATAAGTTGTCGTACTACTTTGTTGTAGTTTTTACTTTGTTTAGTTAATTATTTACTTATTTGTTTATTTTACTCTTAAAACCCTACTATGACACTAAAGTGTATTGATATTTTGTATTATTAATTATTTAATAATTAAATAGATTATGGATGTTGGATATCAGGGTGAGTTGGGCTCCCTTAGATGTGTATGTATAATGGCTTTTGGCTTGAGATGACCCAAATTTAATTATAATTTTTAATTTTATCTTGAATGTTGGGCACTGAGTTGAGTCTAGTTATGAGTTTTGAAATAATGAGGCTTACTACGAGTTTTTAAAGCTTTAGGTTAGCCTAAGTCCTAGTGCCAGTTCGGCCCATAGAGTCAAGTCATGACAGTAGATGTAAAAATGATGGCCAAAATGAAATGACACAATCTAGGCAAAATTAAATCCAATTGAGAAATGTAAAGTTTTTAGACCTGTAGTCCAGATATCAGAAGATGTCTAGCTAGTGGGATATAAATGGGTAATTGTGCAAAAACGAAATGAAAAAAATGAAATTGTGAGATATATAGCACGACTTGTTGCACAAGGTTTTTCACAAAGACTTGGCATTGATTATAAGGATATATATTTTCCCCTGGTGGATGCAATTACGTTTTGATATTTGCTTAGTCTAGTAATTTATGGAAACCTTGAAATGTTTTTAATGGATGTAGTGACTGCCTATTTATGTGGCTTACTTGACAAATACATCTATATGAAAATCCCTGAAGAATTCAAGTTGTCTGAAGCACAAAAATCAAATTCTTGAGAACTTTTATTTAATTAAATTATATAGAGCTCTATATGGATTAAAGTAATTTGGACGCATGTGGTATAATCACCTTAGTATTATTTGTTGAAAGAAGGCTATAAAAATGATTTTATATGTCCAAGCATTTTTATAAAAAGATTGGGATCTGAATTTGCCATTATTGCTATTTATATTGATGATTTAAACATTATTGAAACTCCTAAAGAACTTTCCAAAACTGTAGAATTTTTCATAAAAGAATTTGAGATGCAAGACCTTGGGAAGACGAAGTTTTGTCTCGACCTGCAGATCAAGGATTTCAAAAATGACATCTTTGTCCATTAATCAACTTATATAAACAAGGTATTAAAATGATTCTACATGGATAAAGCCAATCCATTGACTTCACCAATGGTTGTGAGGTCACCTGGTAAGAAAAAGGACCCTTTTTGACCTTAAGGAAATTATAAGGAGCTCATTGGTCCTGAAGTGCCATATCTTAATGCAATAGGTGCATTAATATATCTCGTTAGCCATACTCGACTTGATATAATTTTTTCTATAAATTTATTAGTAAGATATAACTTTGCTCCAACCCGAATATATTAGAATGGAGTCAATCATATATTTTGATATATTCAAGGTACAATGGATATGGGCTTATGTTATAATAACATGTCACAACCAAATTTGATTTGTTATATAGATATAGATTATTTATCTAATCCACATAACGGTAAATCCCAGACAGGCTATATATTCACATATGGAGTAATTCATGAAACAAGTCGAGAATATATTTGGTTGAGATCAATAATTCAACATACTTGAAGTAAATGTGGAAAGGAGTTTTAACTATTTTGTATAAAGATAATACTACATGCATAAATCAGTTGAAGGTAGGATATATTAAAATAGACATAACAAAATATATTTCTCTAAAATTCTTCTTCACTCATGATCTTCAAAAGAATGATGAAATTAATATTTAACAAATTTGTTCCAAGCAATAATCTTGCTGATTTGCTCACCAAAGCACTTCCTACTGCAAGTTTTGAAAAATTGGTGAACAAGATTGGAATGCGATGACTCAAAGATCTCAAATGATATCTTTATAAGGTGGTTAATGTGCAATGTACTCTTTTTCCCTTTAGTTTACTATGGTTTTTTTTTTCCACCAAGTTTTCCCAGTAAAGGTTTTTAATAAGGTAGTATTCATCGTATATCTGTAAAAGAATAATGTACTCTTTGTTCTTCATTAGGATTTTTTCCCCACTAGGTTTTTTCCTAGTAAAGTTTAACAAGACATATTTTTTAATGCATGGAAATCCAAAGGAGAGTGTTATGAATATATTTATGGTGGATGTCCATTAGCATTCTTAACTTTTAAACTCTTCATTTTCTCTCTGTAAGTTCAATGTACTTCATTAAGTACTTTATTAATTATGAGCTCTCCTTCTTTTTATATTTGCCTATAAGTAAATGCACTGTATGTGATGTTTTACACATTTAAAAATAAATAAGAAAATTATACTTTCTCTGAATCTTCTCTTTTCTATTATTTTCTTAGTTTTTGCCTCATTTTATAACAATAAAGATATAAAAGAAGTCATTTATTTATTATTTTTAATCTTTTATCGTTTGGTTTGAGTTACGATTTTAAAATTTAAGACCAACCATTTGTGATAAATATCTTTTAACAAATAACACAAACCACACCCCCATTTTAATAGGAACTGATACTACTCGCCTAAATCCAAGTCAAATAGTCAAAATTATACATAAATGTCCAACGTAGCAATTAGAAAGGTCAAGCACTATTTTAGATAGTCAAAAGATCAAGCAAGCCAAACAAAGCTCTAAGAACTAGGCCGAACAAAAATAACTTCAATCGCCTAGCAAGGCGAGCAAAAAATACACTGAGCAATAGTCACGTCAATAATAAAACAAGACTAGATTTTGTGTATCGAGCAATAGTCACGTCAGTAATAGAGCAAAAGTGAATTTCACTGTAAATGCCAACCAAGTAACCAAAAACTAGGTACACACGTTCTCATTCTCAAAATCTCATCACAGTTCTTCTCCACATTTTCATATCTAATTCTTTAACTTGAGCGTCGGAGTGAATTGGTAGAAGGCTATCCACCTCATCTTTTTTCTTTATTGCAGGCTCATGTGGTATTAGGACTAGATTCCTTGAATTTACAGTAGCATCAGGAACTTTTCTTGATTTGCTTTATTTTTTTTAACAATTTTACTTGTAACGGCCCGGCCCACTGGCTAGTATTGTCCGCTTTGGCCCAGCCTATACTAGGCCTCACAGATTTGTCCTTTGGGCTTTTACACCCAAAAGCGCGCTAACCAGTGTTCCAAGACCACCCAATTTAAGTCCAGGATCTCTCTCGTACTTTGTCGATGTGGGATTTACCTAAGGGACCTTTCTCCCCCTTTTTGGGACTCAGCATCTTCACTGAGGTTTGCCCTACCTTCGCTCAAGAGGCCACGCAGAGTGCTCTAATAACAATTGTAACGGCCCGGCCCATTGGCTAGTTTTTAACTATGTTAAATCATACCTTGATTTATAAAAAAAAATGATGTATAATAAATTATGATGGTGATTTTTCATTTAAAAAAAAAAAAAGATAGACCTTTCATTAAATTGAGACAAATACAAATTTGAAGTATAAAATTTCATACTATTAAAATTTTGCATAAGAAATTTTAAGATAAATTATTTATACAAAATGTAATAGCATTATTTTGATTTAAAGGACTATCAATGTTTGACTACATGGTCTTTTTATAAACCCAATTTAGAAACTATCAAAATTAGTATCCTAAGGAAGAGAAAATATGTACTTTCTATCATTATACTCTTACCTAAATAATAAAACAAATAAAAAAAAAAAAGAAAAAACCAAAACTTTACAATGGAAGAAACAACAAATCCTTATAAAGGATGAAATACCAAATCCTCATATAAGAACAGACAACAAATTCTCCTAAAGAAAGAGATAAAACTCAGACCCACTAATAATAATAAGTACAAATATGTTCCAAATGATATAGATATGGAGGCTATTAGGAAAAACACATAAAAAGCAAAAAGGATGAGGGCGAGGGGTAACCATCGATGAAAATACTCACTAGTGACCATTTCAAAAAGCTTACAAAGGAAGGAAGGAGAGAGAGAAGGGGCAGAAATTAAAGAGTGAGGTAGCTAGGGTTTCTTATAAATGTGATTTGTTAAGAGGTGATTTAATTATTAAATATGATGGTGATTTAATATCCAATCAAATTTATATTAAATATTATTATAATTCAATTCTATTAGATATTTTTTTTGAAGAAACTTAATTTGAGCTTTAAAGCTCCATTTGTTTTGCGTAAAATAATTTGTATATAGAAAATATTTTTTTTTTGTGAAAAATAATTAATTCTTTAGTTGCAATATTAAATTAATTGTATATATCTATTTCATATATGTATAAGTATTTTCACATTTTAATAAATTTATAAAACTATATAAAATAAAAATTGATTCATTTTCCTTAGACATGATTAAGTTTTTCTCTTTACTAGAAAATATTTTTCATTGTGCCCCAAATGCTAAAAAAAGTAGAAAATATTTTTTATGAAACAAATAGACTCTCAAATTTAAATATTAGGGTTAATTGTTATAAATTACACCATGTTATTCCTATTTTATTAATTGATCTATTTGAATTTAAGTTCATAAACTCAATCAATTAAAGCGAAACTTTTTAATATTTTAAAAATTTTTAAGGAAAATTAATAAAAATAGGCATGAGCTCAATTCACTGATAGGTTGGAATTGAAATTAGATTGATAGGTTTGTTCCTAATAAATGTTGGAGACTTAGGATCAAATTGAAGGATTTTTTTTTTTTTTTAATTTTTGTTTCATTTTTAGTTCAGTTTGATTAAACTAATTTAAGACTATTCCAGTCAAATTCGTATTTGCGAATCAAGTCAAATTTTCTTTTTCCGGTATATTTAGTAATCAAATCGAATTTTTTATAATGCCTGTTGTAATAGTCACTTATATAAGAATTTAAATTAATATATGTTAATTATTGAGTGTATGTATACTGAATATATTGAATAATTCATATATATATATATATATATATATATATATATATATATATATATATATATATTAAAATATATTACTATTAGCAATTAATTTTACAATCAATTTTTTTATTCAAAAAATTTATATTCATATTTTTTTTTTATTTTGATTTGCAATCAATTTGCGAATCGGTTGCTAATAGCAATTGATTTTGGTAACCGATTGAAATTAGTTGCTATTGTAAAATGATTTTGCAATCGATTGCAAATCGATTGTAAAATTTTCTACTAAAAAATTCCTTCTCAATTTTTAAAAGAAATTAACAAATGACAATCAGTTGCTAATTTGCTTATATAAACTATTATTCATTTTCTTTTCCATTGCTTATTTTCTTCCCCAATACTCATTTTTTTTTCCACTACTTATTTTTTTTTCTTTTTCTTTTCTTTTCTCTCATTTTTTTTATTTTCATATATTTTATTCATCATATTTTACTTTCTAATATATTTTCTTCATCATCTTTCCCTTTCTTTTAACATATTTTCTTCATCGTAATTTTTTATACCATCTATTTTTTCATTATTCTTTCTTATCTATTTTCCTCTTTATCTTTTTTTTTTCTTATATATTTTCTTCTATATCATTTTTTTCTTTCTTATCTATTTTCTTTTTCATCTATTTTATTCATCATTTTTTTATTTCTCATCTATTTTCTTTATTTAATTTATTTTTTTGATATAAAATAAAAATTTTATGCAAATATACTTTTTTTTGTTATTAAATTATTTGTAGCATTAATTTTTAGTAATTTTTTATTATAATATATATATATATATAGTAATTTTTTTAGTAATTTATCTTATAAATATCTTTTTATATTTAATTTTTTGTTAATATTTTTTTATAATAGTTATTATTAATAATTTCTTTATAATATTTTTATATTAATTTTTTATTAATAATTTTTTATAATAACCGATATTAATATACAATTAGGAGAATACAATATTAATATACGAATTCAATCTTAATGAATTCAAACTTTAATATACATTTAATTAATTACTAAATCAAATCAGACTATACACTAATACACCTAACACTAATCCTGCTCTAATGCCCTGAACGCCCACACGATGTTTTCCAATTTTTTTAATCAACCTTTTGGAAAGATGGGCAATACTTTATAAATTGATATTAAGTTTGAATATTCTCAATCATAAAAATAATAGTAGTTTTATTCGAGTTGCGTGTTTAATTTGTTATTTTATTTTAATAATATAATTTAATATATATTTTTTTATATTTTTATAATTATATTATAAATTTTGTTTATAATAAATTCTTAATTAATTATAATTTATTCCTGTAATAATACATAAATAAGTTAATTAATTAACAAATTATTTTTATTTTTTAAATTATTTGACATATCTATTTATAATATATGTAAAATCATGAATGAGGAGAGGGCAAACATTTGAATAGACTAAAAAATACATGAAAAATTTATAAATTTATTAAAAGACTTATAATATAATTAAGATACAATGTATTTTTATTTTATATAAAATAATTTTTAAATAATCTAATAAAACTCAATTTCTATTATTATTATATTTAGAGTTGACGTTACTAGTTTGGTTTGTTTATATATATATATATATATATATATATTTTAAATTAGAATATCATTTATATTTATTTTATAATTTAAAAAAAAATCATTATTTCAAATTTAATAGCTGTTCCTCCTAATAATACCTTTTACACCCAACTTGCTTTTAGTTTTGATTTAAACATTCTTATGTTTGAATGTTATCACATTAAATTATAATTTTCTAACATTATGTTATTGGGTGGACTAATTAAAGTACATAACGTGACCATGAAGTTCAAATGAAGCTTTTACTTAATTAATTTGTTTTTATATTATATTATATATAGAGATAATAATTTTTTAAATTGAAAAAAATACAATATCTTATTAAACTCATTAACATATTTTTTTAATGCAATAAAATTCAAATTAATTATAATAACATAATTTAAACTTAATAAATTATATAATAATTTTAGATGAAAAAATAGCGTAGCCATGGATCAATAAATTATATAAAAATATTCTTATTTATATAAGATCATTTCAAAATTTTATTCTTAATTATATCTATAAATATCAATAAATTATATTCTTAATTTATATAAATGCTTTCAAAATATGAATTTTGATTTTTTATGTTCACTTTCTCAACATTTTTTTAATTAACCTATATATATATATATATATATATATATATATATATATATATATTCTTATCATAATCTTATTCTAATTTAATATAAATAATATAAAAATATTTTTAAAAATTATTTTCGATAATGTGTGATTGGCAAACAAGGATAACTTTTTCAGCAAGGTATGATACATATATTCGTGGAAACACGACAATAGCATCTAATGACTAGTTCAAGCTGTTTAGTATTATTGTTGAAAAAAATATTTTTTAAATATATTAATTATAAAATATTAAAAATTAAATTTGATAAATTTTAATAATAAGAATATTAAAATAATAAAATAAATTTAAAATTATACTTTTTTTTTCTTAAAAATAAATTTTATTCCTCTCACTTCAATACTAAAAAGGCACTTCAACAGTATCAACCTAAACTCTTTTGCGTGGACTCATTCTTGTTGAAATAAATGAAGTTGTGATGATGAAGATGACTGCATTGCTCACTTAAATCTCCCTAAAATTCTGTTCGAATGGGTTTCTCTTTTGCCTTCTGTCCACTGTCATTTGAATTCAATTTTAGAGAAATAAAGGAGATAACAAGAGCTATTAGAAGAAAACGGCCATTGCCGGTCATGCGTTCAAGTAATGCAATTTTAGGCCATTTTGAAATGATTTTAAATAACTTTGTTTATGTCCCACTGTACTTCTTCCAAGTTGAATGTGGTGAAATTTCATAATAAAGGAGAAATCTAATTACATGGTAGGTAAAGCATTATAAGTAAGATCCTTCCTAAGTCTTTAATTCCATAGGATTCACACACATGAATACTTGAAAAATTTTATAGCCAGCCCCAAACTTAGTCTTAAGTTTTACTTCTGTCTCTTAACTTCAATTTGTTAATAGAAAAAATTCATAAATTTTAATTTTGTTTTAAAAAAAATCTCTCTAAACTACAATGCATTGATATTTTTGTATTATGTCCAATGGTGATTGAAATGACCTGTGCATTTTGAGTGTCAGAAGAAAAGAGGTAAAAAAAATGATTTGATTGTTTTTTTTATCCTGGAAACCTACTAGAACAAGTTAGGGGAATTTTTTAGTAACAAATTTAATTTAAGGGATAGAAGTGAAACATTGGACAAAGTTTAAAGACGACTATAAAATTTACTCCATGAAGACTAGAACATCCTATATGCTGTGGAACTTGCTAAATGCACCAAGAAACATCAATGTCTTCCATGCATAGCAAAAGATAATTGCAGGTATCAATTCCTTGCCACTGCTTTTTACTATATATCAATTGCAAGTACATAAGCAAGTCCAAACAATTTGTTGGTGCTTATTTTCAGCAAACAATATGATAAAGGAATAATAGTTGCAGTACATAAATAAAACAATTATTACATCTTTATTTACAGTAGATTCATTATAAACACTTATGCGAGTGGGAGATCAGAAGGGTATTCTGAGAATGGAAGAACGTTATTCCTGAAAAAAAGCAGATACCCATGTTTAGGAAAGATGAAATCAATCAGCCAAGGGAACTAAGAACATAAGAAACCAGTTAAATTTTATTCATTCTGAAGGATGGAATCAAATCATTCTGAAAAATACACAGCATGGTTATCACATTTGTTTCATGATGCCACCCTCCTCTAACCCAACTTAGTAAAATAAATATGATATCCTTTCTTTGTATACTCACAGTTTAGGATGGAAGTACTGATCTAATGTGAGAGGTTTAGGACCACCAAACCAATCAATCAAAAATATATCTTCAATGTCTAATTTGAAGAATTGGAAGTTGTGACCTTTAGGCCAGCCTGTTGACCATAAAAAAATATGCAAGATTCTCTTAATAGAGCCAAATATTAGAGTTTAACAATTTTACATAAGGTTATTGATAAGAGGGCTGCTTGTAATTTTGTGTACTTACCCTCCATCTCAGGATGTTTGGTAAATAGGGCACTTCGAGCAAATTCTATTTCCTCAGAGTCTTCCTTGAGTAACTTTAACTATTATATCATATGCAGCAACACTAGTTAGTGCACAGCTTTTCAGAACAATCTAATAAACAGCACGTTCAATGACAAAATGGAACAGAATGACAACACTAATAAGATCCGCTATAGCATAGGTTTCTTTCTTCCTGATTTTATCAGAACACAAAATATAGATCGAATTATTTGCAAAATAAAAATTTTGTGAAAAAGAAATGCGTAAGACTATGGTATAAAAAAGGTGTAAATATTTACTCAAAAGCTTATCCATAAAAGTATTTATTCCTAGATTTTTCTTCTTTTTCCTTTGCTCAAAAGAAGTGAGAAGGGTACTGTAAGAAGTCACAGAAGTGTGAGAATTCTTCAGTTTTGGCTTTAAATAAGGTGTTCAGGATGTATGTGGTAAGATCTGTATTGAAATGAAAAATTACAGAAAGTATACTTCATTCACACGCATCTTGTTATTCCAAGTCTCAAAAAAGCCTTCACAAGCCATTAGGAGCAAAACTATAACTAAGCAATTCTGGGTTTAAATATAAGCTATTTGTCGGTTAATCATGCACAACCCCAGGTTAAAAGAGATCCACGATGCTAGGCCTAATATAATAAGAGCTCTAAAAAATTATTGTAAAATGGTAAAATGCATAGGCCTAATATACCTAAGTTGCCTAAGTCCTAACAAGGTTTTCTCAAGTGGAGATCTTTGTATAATCCTATTAATCAAATCCATAGTACTGATTAAAATATCTAAAAAGAATCAGAAAACAAGAAGTATCAAGGTGACTATGATTTAGTATGCGTACGCAAGGCATTATTGGCAAATTAGTCTTCCCACAAATAGTTCTTAGGAACCTTATGCCATGGCCAGTACATTTATTTTATACGAAAACCAAATAAAAACTATAGTAGGAAATGTACGATTTTGGGACAAACCTTTCCAGTGAGGGTAATCTTTGCACAACTTGGGTTCTCGGGGTCTTTCTCGCCACAAGTTCCTATTGGGTATTCACTGATTGTGAGGGAAGACCTCTGATCTCTCAATGCATTTCTTGCAGTTGGATCAAGCGTTGTCAAATAAAAGTATGGGATACCACTACCTTCATTAGGTAGCCCATCACTAAATGAAACAACATTACTGCAGTGTAAAACAATAGAAAAGGAAGTGAGAATGGCATGCACAATACAAGAAACTAAAGTCTAGATATAAATACAAGAGATGGAGGCAGCAACTGCATTCACTCGGGTGTCTCAGGATCTTGGGAGTGATACCACAACCATTTCAATTTGATAAGGAATAAGGATATGTATATATTTATGTATTCAATGTCTTCTTTGGATACATGAGCTGAAGGCAAATTACTACTGTGTTTTCAGTCATGTAGAATGAGAAAGACCCCAGAATAGTGAATTAGTTAAAAACAAAAATGAAGAAACATAAAATGTTTATGTGTTGTTTCTCTGTCTTGTATCTGTGGATGTTCCTACTAGAGAAGGAGAGGAAGAATGAATTTCCATCACATTAGTAGTTACTTACAGCTATATGATCTGTAGGGAAAAAACACAATGAAATGAGTCAGGAAGACCAAAATTATTGGCAATCACAAGTGGATTTATATGCTCCAAATCAGTCAAAACCATCATCACACATATATGACAATTAATTAAACAGGAGAAATTTTAATAGCATGAGAGAGAGAGAGAGAGAGAGAGAGAGAGAGAGAGCTTAAATAACAAAATGACTTTCCAATAATACTCAAACCTATAGGGTTTCAATGATTTCCCAAACCCCTGTTTCAATATGACCCCAGCTATTAGAGGATCCGAATCTGTTGGTTTCATGCAGCGTGTTTGTGGCTACACATGAAGTTTTAGGATAACAGAGATAACTATAAATTTTTGGTTAATTTGTAACGTATGGATGATATATTTATTAAATTGCCAGGGTTTCCTAACCAAATAAAAATGCAAGCATCAGCGAATGAATGTGAATTCCGAATTGCTGACTCTGAGCTTTGGACTTAAAAGTGCACTTCTTAGGTAATTTTGAGGTGCTAAGACTGATTCAAGCTAAGTGTAAATTGCAGCTCCTCAAAACTAGCTTATACATCACAGGGGGCGGATTTACCTTGGGGGCAATGGGGGCACTTGCCCCCACTGCCCCCTTGAAAATCCATCATGTAGGTAGTTATTTTTAATATTGTTCCAATAAATTTAACAATTTTGCCCCATTAAATTTATTAATTTCACCCCCATCTGATTTTGCTCCCACTAAATTTATAAAATTTTGCCCCCATAGTTCACTTAATCTTTTATGTTGTTTATTTATTTAATTGTACTTAGATTAAATACAAATCATTATTTTAATTTCAGATAGAATGCTACTAAAACTTAGATAATAAGTAGAATTACCACTAAATTAGATTAATTTATTCATCGTAATTATATTTTTGCCAGGTTCAATCTGATAAGTAACAATCTCCATCCTTAAACTAAAGAGAAAAGACTTTCTTTGTATCTTATAAAATCTTTATATTTATTACATATTAGTTTTTCTCTCAATTATATTTCCAACAAAAGAACTTTCTCTAAAGAAAAATGCATGACCGTTAATTTCACTTTCATGTGAAAATTCAAACAGTTAATTAAAAAAAATAATAAATAGCTTATTAAGTAACATATATATGTATGATGGAATCAAAAAAATTGGAAATTCAACAATGTATAAAAAATATAAAAAATTCTAATAAGCTTTATTACTTTTATTCTTGATATTTTTCATATTTATTTTTATTTGAATACATGTATATAGTGTCTCTATTTATACATGTTTATGTGTACCAAACACATATTGCCACACTGTCTAAATTTTCTGGATCTGCCCCTCTACATCACAAATCTGAGTCATTTCAATGTGTCATGAGATACCAGTGAGAACAAGACAAGATCATGTGATAGCTGAAATGCAAAATCTTCTATTCTAAGTACAAAAGAATTTGACAAAATTAACTAACATGCAAAATTGACATCATTCTGAATCTTTGCCAAGAACTAAAACCAATAAACCTCTTCTTCAATTAGTTTGACTGTCAAACTTTGACAGCAGCATTCAATATATATATAACTCAAGTATGCAGAGGAACTCCACAATAAAAGAAAGGGGAAAAGAAACCTTACCCAAAGGGTGCTCCTCCCAAATCCATTGATATGGTACTACAAAATTAAAAACAACAATTAAGCATAATCTGAGAATTATTTAAACTGCCCAAACACCCACACACAATATCTAAGCTTCCCAAAACAACAATATCATCAGCCACAAGCTTCAAATTCAAATGCAGCAACAATTTTTTTAATTACCCATATGCCCATATTACTGCCTTTTATTAATTAAAAATAAATAAAACTCAATCCAACCCAGCCCAACTAATGCTTCAAACAGCTACCTCAATCAATAAAGACCAGAAATCGACAAGACTCATAAACCAACATAATCTAGGGGAGGGATGGGGCGGACAGGAGGAGGAGGAGAAGAGATTGGTGAAGGAAAGAAAGCATAAACAACCATAGTATAGTATCAAGCAAAAGCAAAACAATTGGCGAAGAACATACTTTAGAACCCCCCAAGAATTCTGAGAAACCAGCCAACGAGCTGTTGCTGCAGCATTATCTGGGTCTGGTTTCTTTATCAATAACAACCTTCCTTGTGTAGAATCTTGAAATCCCACAAAAATGAACAAGACCATATAGAGAAAATAGAAACAACCGATAAAGCCCATGATGATCTGACAAAGAACAGAAGATGAAGAGCAAGAACCAGTTTTTCTCCATATTTAAACGTGACCGTAATCCACCCTTTCAAGTTTCTCGTCTAAGAGAACCAGAAGAGTTTCCATGCTCTGCTCTGAGTGGTAGGATATACACAGAAGTATCCGGGTGTGATTGATTGATTGTTGCCAGATTGTAGACTTTGACTTAAAGGACCAGTAGTAAGCGATTTGGTATCTTCATTTCGTGCTTTGCGTTGCAGTAGATTTTAAGAAGGAGAGGAACTAAGAACATGGGTCCCAGTTTTGCGGGTCCCACAGGGATGGGATAGCAGTTGTCTGTTATACCTTTAGGCAAATTATGGGCTTTTGCTTTGCAATGTTATCTTTTGGGCTCACATGGAAAGTCCAGTCTAGTCGATTTCATTGTTATATAGTGCTTGTTTTTATTGTCTTTGGAAGTTTAAAATTATTTTTTTAAATGAAAAAATATTTTTAAATGTTATTAAAAAAATAATTTAAAAAAATAATTTTATTATTTTAATATTATTATAATTAAAATTTATTAAATTTAATTTTAAATTTTTTTTAATATTTTTTCTCTCATAAATTTCTTGTCTAACTGAAATATAAAAACATCTTATCAATATAAAAAATAACAATTAATAATTAACTAAATAAATACATCTAAATGTGGGTAAATAAGAAATAAGAATTACTCTTTCTTTTTATAGATAATGGCTAGGTTTATCATTAGATTTGCTTAAGAAATTATAATAAAATAAAATTAATTTAATATATAAATTAACACTAAAAAATTATTTAAAATTTTTAATAGCATCCTTAATTTTTGTTAAATTTTAAAAAAAATTAAATTATTAGTTAGAAAAATTTCATATATTTACTGCGTTGACATAATAAAAATATCAATAATACTAATTTTTATATAAACCTACTATTTACCATGTATTTCAACCCTCCTTTTTCTATTAAATGTTAATTCTTACCTATTATAATATTGTTAAGAGGCTATCATCCTGTTTTTTAGTAGCAGTTTTCACTCTTTTATATATATAAAAGCAGGCTTTCAACGTATGACTATATACATTTTTAAATCTATAAAATTTATACCAAAGTGGCAAAATTATATTTATTAATGGCAATTTTTAATGACCAGTGGTAATTTTAAATTATATTTATTGATGATAATTTTTTCTGGCACATAAGATTTCCTACCACCCAGGATTTCAAGTCTCTTTTCTCTTTGTGTTGTCACATTATATTTTAATTTTATCACACTTATGCCAAGTGGTAATTTTGAATTAAATTTATTGATGTCAATATTTTTTTATATGTTTCATAAACAGTTGTAATATATAATTATTATATAATTTAATTTTTTAAATATAATACTTAATTAATTTAATCTTCTAAATTTAAATATTAGAAAGGTATTAATTACTAAATATAACTATTATTCATTATCATATTTCCTAATTTTTAATTTTAAAACATCAATGATAATAAAATTAAAACTCATATTTACTTTAAAGAAAAAATTAAAACTATTTAGTAGAATATTTTTAAACATATTTACTATAATTAAATTTAATATTTAATTATTGATGATTTGTCTGCCCAAAGACGTTTAATTTCAAAATTCAACGAATATTATCATGACTCTTCAGTTATTACCATGATTGAAACTTTAATTTTCTTTAAAATATTTGCTCCAAATTAGAACAAGTATTAGGAGATATTTGAATCTTTATGAGAAATTATAATTGAATTTTTTTTAAACATGTATAATTATTAAAGATGATGCCTATTCATTAATTTTTAAATTTTTTTAAAAAAAGAAAAAAAGTCAACATTAATTTTTTTTTTATATATTTCCTAAATAGTTATAATATATAATTATCATGTTCTCCAATTTTTAATTTGAAAATGTCAATAGCAATAAAAGCAAGACTCATGTTTGCTTTGAAAGAAAATCAAAACTGTTTAGAAAAATATTTTTAAACATATTAACTGCAATTATATTTAGTATTTAATTATTGATGATTTACCAACTCAAGACGTTTAATATTTCATTAAATCATACAAAGTTAAGAATTATATTATTATTATTATAAACAATGAATAACTTATGGCCATTAAAAAAAAATTATAACAATTAAGACTACTGATTTAAGAATAATAACTGTTAACTTATTTGGCCAAAACTTTTGGCTAATGTTTTAGAGTTTTAATATTCTAAATAGCAATATTAAAATTCTTTTAATTAAAGAATTACATTTTTTAAATTAATAATTATTTAATATTCTAATTAAATCTGATTTGAATTTTCTCTCTCTTCACCTATAAATAGTTGATATATTCTGTTATTTGACACACACGAAACTTTTTTCTTATCATCAATCATTCTCTCCTCAATTAATTGCTCTTAAATCATCTTTTAATTTGTTATTTTTATTGCTTCTTTCAAGAGTTATTAGTCTCTATTTACAAGTCTTATTATTTTTAATTCTTATTTTACTTTTCTCACTCCATTAAACACAACAAAATTAAAATAAATTATTTTTTAAAAAAAAAAAAATACTTGAAATTATAATCAATTAATATAAAGTCAATCTATTTCTCTATATAAAGTCACCCAAAGACACAATTTATATATATATATATATATATATATATATATATATATATATATATATATATATATATATATTTTCCCTAAAAAGATCTTGTGGAACCATATTGAATATTTAAAGATATATTATGTACCTTGCTACAAAAACTAATCATTGTTTACCAACCACACATTATCTAACCAAATACAATGTTGAGAGCTATTTTTCAAGTTTTCACTATAGGGTTAGTAGTTTTTTTTTTTTTTTTTCCATTTCCTTTTTTATTTGCTTTTTTGCATTAGATTTTTTTTTTCTTTCTATTTTGGTTAAATAACTATATATTTTTTTATAGGAAAAAAAATCAAAGATACATAAAAATAGAATTACATTGAAAATTTGACTATAAACAAGAATAATTGAAAATATTTGCTGAAGCCAAATAAAAAAAAATGCAATGTATATAATAATTTGGTCAATGAATTAAATGTTAAAATAGTCCAAGTTTGTAATCTTATTAGATTAGATAGTAATTTATTGTCATCCAATTAATTCGACTAATAGCATCAATAAATTTTAAAATTGTTTTTAAATAAAATAATATTACTATATTTTAAATAAAATAATTACATAAACTATCATTGATTTATGTATAAAAAAAATTAAAATATATATTTTTAATTAATTTTTCCATAAATTAATTTAAAAAGTTACTATTAAAATAAAAGAAAATTTATTTAAATTAAATTATTTAAGGAAAAATTTTGAACAAAAATTAATTTAATAATAAAAATTTAATATATATATATAGACACACACACTACTGTGCATAGCATGGGTGTTCCACTACCGCTAGTTTAAATATGTATCTATGTGATTTATTTAACTCAAAAATTTTCTGTTTAATAAAAATAAAAGTAAAACAATTGAAGTATTTAATAATTAAGTTAAATTTGTAGGGTTTTAATTAATAAATTTTAATTAATAGCATTAGGATTGTTTTTAAAACTATGAGATTTTGAATTTGAGTTTACCGATAAAAATTATAGTGTTATTGAGCTTTTTAATGTATATGAAGTAATTTATGTATTTAATTAATAAAATATGCTTACTAATTAAAATAGGATTTTTTTAAAAAAAATATATATAAAAAAAAAATATTTTAATAACTTCAATTTAGGTATAAATAAATAAATGATGCACAAAGAATGATACCAAAATTTGGAGGAGGATTGTGTATTATTATTATTGTTATTATTATTATTATTATTATTATTCCTCTTGAAAAAGGATAATATTATAAAGCCCATCATCATCATCATCATCAATCAAAGAGAGAATTCATTAAAACAAAACTAGGTGGGTAAATCACCCAATACAAATTGTCTTTGCAAGGCATGATCAGAAACAAAATATGAAGCATGTAAGGCATTTTGAGCCAAACAATCGGCTGCTCTATTGTAGGTACACTTAACTATTGTGAATGCATTTTGATTAAAGTGTGAAGAGAGATGAAGAATATCTTGAACCATAACAACAATATCACTTGGTATTCCATGCCCTTGGATGGCATTAAATAGAGTTCGGAATTTCCCTCAACCACTGTGTGTCTGAAACCTCTGTGGAGAGCAAAGAGAATTGCATTTCGATAGGCTGAGCATTCTAGCACCAGAGGGTTTGAGTGAAAAGAATAAGTCTTACAAAACTAGTCAATAATGCTATCTTTAGAGTTTTGAACCACCATGCCTACTGCACCCCTGATATTTATACTATCCACAGCTGCATCACAGTTTCATTTCAAGGATCCAAGAGGGGTGGAGACCAGTTCTGTGTAACTTCACACTAGGGTCTGGGGTGAACTAAAAGAGAAGAAATCCTTACAAGATTAAATTCTTCTTGGAATTACAATGAAGCTTGGATGAATTGTGAATAAGTGTGCTATTGCTCATTAAAGAGAAGCACAGTTTTGCATTTACATATGTTCCACATGATGAAACTAGCTAGTTGAACAAGTTTTGGTTCATTTGGATTGGTCATCCTGTCAATTAGATTAAGTAAAAAAACCCAATAATCCATGATACTATCACCCTTGATCATAGTGGACTTGAGTTAGAGAGGGAAGTGCATCCATATGGCTACTACTCTTAGACAATCAAAGAAAAAGTGTCAAAGAGTTTCTTTTTCATTGTAGAAGCGACATTCCTTGGGGATTATAGGGAGGTATCTGTTCATAAGGACAATGTAGGGTAGCTTCTCCTTGATAAGGTTCCAAATGAAAATTGATACCTTCGAAGGTAAAGAAATGGCCCAAGTTCTTCTGCAAAGAAAATCTAGATTCTATTAAGAGGAAGGTCCTGGACCAGCCATGGAATGAAGCACTGAGGTTCTTTGAATTTGTTGAGAAATATAGTATCCTGATTTAACCAAATACTGCCCTCTTTGGTCAAAATGCTAGATAAGTTTGTCATCTTGTATGAATAATCCTAAAAAGATTAACATAATGTGCTTAACTTCCTCTTCTTAGAAATTATTTTGAAGAGCTTCCAAATCCCAATAATTTGAAATGGCACTAATTAGTTATGAAGTCCAAATGATGATGGGGTTGTGATAATTGTCGACACCATATTTTGGCCGATCCCCAGAATCAATAAACCTTGAAACCGATCCCCAGCACTAAATTTTCCTTTGCCAGCTAACTACATTTTCGACCTCTCTTTGCCATATTACCGATCTCTCTTCACAGAGAATTGAATCAATGCTAAGCCCTCGTGTCATCTAAAGTCTTGTCAAGTCGCTCACCGATCTCTCAAGCCAATTGTCAAATTTCCTGACCGGTCGATTACATTCCCGATCTCTCCTGTTAAACAAAATGGAATCAATACTAGATCTTTATGTCACTAGTCTTATTGCCGATCTCTCATTTTAAGTTTAGGAATAATTAAGATTCCAATCCAATGTAATGATGATCTTGATTTTAAGTGGGTTCACCAAATTTCCAATTTTAATCAAGTCCCGATTAATGTTGATTCCCTATCGATCTCATGCTCATCATGTTTTCCGATCTCTCACACTTAGGTTAATAATTTCTTTCAGTTACTTCGATATGCTCAGATAATCAAGTGTTAAACAATTTAGAGATTTTCCGATCACAATCATTCATTGAACAAAAGAGGTATTTCATTTCATTTCAAAAAAAATTGTACAAGTCATTCAGCTGGAGGATCACCCCCAGTCTGATCTACATTTTGTCCGTTTCCTCCCTCACCCTCCTCCTCACTATCCTCACCCTCACCTCCGGGAGCCAGGTCGGCCATCCAAGAGAAGTCCTCCTCCGGGTAACGCTTCTGGAGCTCGGCCAAGAGATCCTTGTGAGCATTCACGTAAGCACTGGCTATTCCTGTCACCATCTCTTCATCTTTTGCCTTAAGCTCCTCAGTGAGATGAGCGACCTGAGCAGCTTCGTTGGCCCGGAGTGCCTGGACCTCTCTAAGAGCACGATCCCTTTCAGCCAGAACACGAGTGCATTCGGTAGTCTTATCCTCATAGTACTTCATCCGCCCCTCAATTTGAGATATGTAATCTTGAGCGGATGAGAGTTGGGATCGGAGGGATGCCACTTCTTGACTCTTCCTTTCGACTTCTTGACTCTTTTTCTCGACCTCCTTACCCAGGCGGTAAGCCTTTTCCCGAACTATGTGCTGGTTCACCAGGCACTCTACATTCAGGCTCATGGAGCGGGTTAGGATGTCATCAAGATTGTCCGGAGACAGTCTGTCCCGATCCTCCCGAAGGCAGATGGAAGACCCCAAGACTTTGGCAAAATCGGGGTTCTCCCGAACAGTCCGGTTGTTCTCCAGAGAAGCGATCAGCACTTGGGCGCCACGAGAAGGGGTCCTCGTATGAGGTCGAGAACGACCCCCTTCTGTGCTTGGAGCAGCTGGAGGAGGTGGAGGCGGCTCTTCCTGTTGAGGAGGAGATCGGACAGCTTCAGTGATCGGTGGCCCCGAAGGTCGGGGCGGGCCTCCTTGCATCTCCCCAGGTTCATGGCCGGGTGTTTGAATTAGTGCCAAACGCTTCATCTCCTTTATTTTTCGGGAAATCTCTCTCTCCTTCTTTCGCTTCCTGGAACCTTCACCGCCCGCCATACCTACACAAAAAAGAGGTCAGTGAGATCGATAAGGTCCAAAGATCTGAGAAATAGAAAATACCGATGCCAAGATCAGAGAGCTGAAGCCCGCGCTTTTCGCCCGTGATCAACTCCATCGTCCAATGATGCAGCTCGGCAGTCACCGCATCTAAACAGGAGTACTTTTGAGTGGCAGCTTGATTCTTCAGCTCCATCACTATTAGGCTTTCCTCCTTGTTCAGGGTAATATGCTTCAGAATTAAGGGCCCCTGGTGCCACCAGCTACGGGGGAAGTCCTCGAAGCAGGTCGGATTTTTGCTCCTCAGAATGAAGAAGTGGTTCTTCCAATTCTTAAGGGAGGAGGGCAGATCGGTGAAGAGCCCGCAATGAGGCTTCACCTGAAAGAACCAATGCTAGTCGTCTTTTAGTGAGTTAGCTGTCTGATTCGGTGAACACCTTAGCCGTAGGTCTGATTCCCTTAGCTCGGCACAGGCCTCGGAAGGCTACCAAGATCCGCCACGAGTTAGGGTGAATTTGGGCGATGCACACTCGATGGAATTTTAGGACCTCCTTGAAGAAGTCGTCTAGAGGGAACCGAAGACCGGCCTTTAGCTGTTCCTTGTATACCATCACCATGTCATTCTCTTCAAAGGAGTGATCGGCTCGGTGATCGCCGTGACACCGGATAAGTTCATATGAATCGGGCTCTATGTTGTACTCCTGGCTAAACGACTGCAGATCGGTTTCTTGCAAGATCGATGGCAGCTCGTCCATAGGAAGATTCTCCCTCCCCGAAGGAGGTGCATGCCTTGATGGTGCGATCCGCCCCCGAGCTGGAACGGAGACCCTAAGAGGTTCTGGTTGTGCGCTCGGCCCGACCACCTCTTCTTCGTCAGACGACCATGAAACATGGACTGAAGGTGGGCTTGCCGCTCTCTGACCTTCGGCGCCGCTCATTTTTAAGAAAAACAAAGAACTTAAAGCTAAAAGAAGGATTAAAACCCTTACCGGAGCTTGAACGGAGTCGGAAGAACTTGAGAAAACAAGAGAACTTTGAAGTTGTGAGCAAAAGACTGAAAATGACATACAGGAGCAAATGGCTAACCCTTTGCCCCTATTTATACTCGTCCGAGCATTTAATGCTCACGATGCCCCAGGCAATGCATCGGTTAACGGGCTCAAATTCCATAAAGAGAATGGCTAATTAGAGATCGGCATATTAAGATAAATGTTTCGAATTGTGGATTAGTTAAGGGTTGTTCAGTTAGGAACCAAATCGGATAAACACATTAGAGATCGGAAAATAATCAATGCAATAATAACAAGATGAGAATTGACTTTTATTTCCCAAAAGATCGGATTACATCATTTGGGCGATCTCTAGGGATCAGAATTATAGAGATCGGAACATGGGAGATCAGCATGAAAGATCGGAATAGGAGCGTTGGAGAGATCGAAAGGCAAAAAGAATAAGACAAATCCCAAATAACCGTCGTCAGAATCAGAGCCGAGGTAGTTAAAGCGTGCAGACGAGATCTCCACCGCACGCCTAAGAATCGCCCGCAATGCTGACAGGTGCCAGGGTATGTCATGACAGTCCTGTACATCCCAATCTCCACCGTTGATCTCACTTGTAAGGACGAACCCGGAGCCCTTGGATCAAGAGAAGAGACGACAAGACCAGCGCCTTTCACTCTTAGCCCTCAGATCGCTCTGGACAAGAAGATTTGAGACCGTCAGATTGAAAGAAGAAAAGGACAAATATTCTGAAGAATAATCTCAGCCATTCATTTTGGTTCTCTTTAATTCTCAAGCATCTGATCATGTCCTTCAAAATCTTGACCCTCCATCTCCCTCGAAATAAATCCTGACCCTTCATGGGGAGCACCCGATTCCTATAAATACCTGCATGAAAAACTGTTCAAGGGACGGGCAAAAAAAAGAGGTAGTTATTATAGCGGAAGAACTCTGAAACTTCATTCAGTTTGTTATTCTGCTACTTAAAAGTGTTGATTAGAAAGACTTTTGAAACTAGTTTTCTGAAGTTTTTTTTTTTTCTTGAAAAGGATTCTGAATACTGGAACTCTACATTTTCAGTTTGTTCATTATCTGGTCACACTCTCACTTTCAGCCCTTTATCATCTCTGTTTCCATTCCCATTGTCCAAGCTCAACTTCATTCCGCCCGGTTATTATTGCATTTTAGCTAAGCACCCTTCAGCTCACGACGAACATTAGCCCTCAGGCTAATCAATCCGCTGTCTTATCATTATTTGTCACCCCGTAGTTATTTTCAATAGATTTGGCTCCTTACAGGTAAGAGCTCATATTACCATTTTATTAAGTGTTTACTTTTACTTTTCGCATTTTCTTTGTTCTTCATATGTATGCGTTTTTCTCCAAGTTCATTTTGTGCCAAAGAACCCCAAAGAATGTTACTTTCGAGTTATTTCTTTAGTGATCAGTCCATCATTTTATTAATCTTCGTCATTTCTGAATGCAAGTTTTCTAGCTCCTAGTAGCGTGTAAGTGGTTGGGTAAAATGTAGGTAACTGCAACTTAAGGGTCTCTTTTAAGAGAGAGAGCCTGAATAACACGTCAGGAAAATAGCAAAACTATCAGGCTGACGTAAACGGCAATTCGGCAAGATGCCATAAAGTGGAATAAAACCAAAGTAAACGAAACAGAATAGATCGGACATTAATAGGTACTGGTAAAGTAACCTTAGGGGAGGTCAGCAAAATTCAGTCCAGCTTCTCTTATTTAGTCACAAAATATCAATTAGTTAAAAGAAGCCTTATCCCCAGCACCTTAGAACGCCAGAATCCTTAGCTTTAGGACCTTATGACATGTAGCTGAAATTAAAATTCGGGAGATCGGAAAGATCCCATTCAGGTTCCTGTTAATTTAAAAAGAGATTGAAAGAGAATTCTTATCCGGTCTCAAATCAAAATTTTAAATAAATACTTAACAGAGATCGGAAGAGAATTCTTATCCGGTCTCAAATCAAAATTTTAAATAAATACTTAACAGAGATCGGAGGAGAGTTCTTATCCGGTCTCAAATCAAAATTTTAAATAAATACTTAACAGAGATCGGAGGAGAGTTCTTATCCGGTCTCAAATCAAAATTTTAAATAAATACTTAACAGAGATCGGAGGAGAGTTCTTATCCGGTCTCAAATCAAAATTTTAAATAAATACTTAACAGAGATCGGAGGAGAGTTCTTATCCGGTCTCAAATCAAAATTTTAATAAATACTTAATAGAGATCAGAGGAGAGATCTTATCCGGTCTGTCGACACCATATTTTGGTCGATCCCCAAAATCAATAAAACTTCGAAACCGATCCCCAGTACTAAGTCTCCCTGTGACAGCTAATCACATTTCCGATCCCTCTTTGATAGACAGTCACATTTCCGATCTCTCCTCACAAAGAATTGAATCAATGCTAAGTCCTCACATCAGTCAAAGCCTTACCAGTCTATTAAATCGCTCACCGATCTCTCAAACCCATTGTCGAATCTCCGAACCAGTCAAGTATATTCCTAATCTCTGTTGACAAACGAAATGAACTGACACTAGATCTTTTCTTACCAGTTTTATTGCCGATCTCCCTTTCAAAAGTTTAAGAGCTAAGGTTTTGGTCCGGTTTAATGAGGATTCCGATCTTAAGTGTTCAAGTCAAATTTCCAATTTTAATCAAGTCCCGTTTAGCATTTCTTCCCTACCGATCTCATGCTTATTGTGCTTTCCGATCTCTTACGCTTAGATTAATAATTGCATTTAGTTCTTGTTTTGCTATGCTCAGACAATCAAATACTTAGGCAATTCAGAGATTTTCCAATCACATCCAATCATTCAAAAAAGAGCGATTTCATTTCATACCAACATTTGTACAAGTCCCCCAGCCTGATCTACATTTTGCTCATTTTCTCTCTGACCCTCGGCACCGCTCATTTTCAAAGAAAATAAAGAACTTAAACTAAAAAGAAGATCAAAGCCCTTACCGGAGTCTGATCGGCGTCGGAAGAACTTGAGTAAACGAGAGAACTTTGAGGTTGTGAGCGAGAGATTGAAAATGACATACAGGAGCAAATGGCTAACCCCTCACCCCTATTTATACTCGTCCGAGCATTTAATGCTCACGAGGTTCCAGGCAGCGCATCGGTTAGCGGGACTCGCCAGCTGTTCTGGCACGTCTCACGAATATTCCCAAGATTCCATAAAGAGATCGATTAATTATAGAGCGGTAGATCCAGGTGTTTCGAATTACAGATCGGATAAGTGTCATTCAGGTAAAGAATCAGATCGGATAATCATATTAGAGCTCAAAAAATAATTAATAAGATAATAATTGACAAAATAAAATCTTTATTTCCAAAAGATCGGATTACATCATTTGGGCGATCTCAAGAGATCGGAATACATTTCCAAAAGTCTGATTACATCATTTGGGCGATCTGAAGATCGGATTACATCAAAAGGCCGATCTCTAAAGACCAGCGGAACATCCTATCTAAAGAGGCCCATATCAATAGTCAACATTGTGACTGATCCAAAGGGTGTCGCCGACCGGAGCTTAACATTGTCGAACACCCAATGTGGAGGGAAGACGCTGTCGGAACACCCAATGTGGTGAGAAGCCGAATAAACTCGGAAGGGCAACCGCCAAGGTTCGGCGGAACATCAGCAATTTGCTTGGCCAAGATCGGTTAAATCGATTATCTTTGGTGGAACAACTCGAGATCGGCACGATCGAGGTCCGCAATCGGTCGGTTAATTGATTGATTCTCGCCATCATCAGATAAGGTTATTGCTATTATTCGATCACCGGGATCGTAAATTTTTAGTCGAGGAACAAAGGAGTTTATCGGAGAGGGATCAAAAACCACAATCATGGCCGGAACGACCGCCGGAGCAGCTAGAACTGAAAAGAAAAGAGGAAGAGAGTAGAATCGGATGAAGGGAAGTCTCTTTTGTCAGGGGTATATATAGGGGGAAAATGAACATTTATTGCTAAGCAGAAAACGAAGCGGACGCTTCGGGAATCGAGGGGAAATTAATGCTTTGACCGGACCGAACCTAATAAAGGGAAAGATCGGAATAAGAGATCGGAAGATGGGAGATCAGCATGAGAGATCGGAATAAGAGTGTGGGAGGGATCGAAAGGCAAAAAGAATAAGACAAATCCCAAATAACCGTCGTCAGAATCAGAGCCGAGGTAGTTAAAGCGTGGCAGACGAGATCTCCACCGCACGCCTAAGAATCGCCCGCAATCCGACAGTGCCGGTATGTCATGACGATCCAAAGACATCCCAATCTCCACCGTTGATTTCACTTGTAAGGACGAACCCGGAGCCCTTGGATCAAGAGAGGAGACGACAAGACCAGCGCCTTTCGCTCTTAGCCCTCAGATCGCTCTGGACAAGAGGATTTGAGACCGTCAGATTGAAAGAAGAAAAGGACAAATATTCTGAAGAATAATCTCAGCCGTTCATTTTGGTTCTCTTTAATTCTCAAGCATCCGATCATGTCCTTCAAAATCTTGACCCTCCATCTCCCTCAAAATAAATCCTGACCCTTCACGGGGAGCACCCGATTCCTATAAATACCTGCATGAAAAACTGTTCAAGGGACGGGCAAAAAAAAAGAGGTAGTTATTATAGCGGAAGAACTCTGAAACTTCATTCAGTTTGTTACTCTACTACTTAGAAGTGTTGATTAGAAAGACTTTTGAAACTAGTTTTCTAAAGTGTTTTCTTGAAAAGGATTCTGAATACTGGAACTCTACATTTTCAGTTTGTTCATTATCTGGTCACACTCTCACTTTCAGCCCTTACCATCTCTGTTTTCATTCCCATTGTCCAAGCTAAACTTCATTCCACTCGGTTTTTATCTTAATCTGATTGCATTTTAGCTAAGCACCCTTTAAGTTCACGACGGACATTAACCCTCAGGCTAATCAATCCGCTGCCTTATCACTATTTGTCACCCCGTGGTTATTTCAATAGATTTGGCTCCTTACAGTTAAGAGCTCATACTGCTGTTTTATTAACTGTTTACGTTTACTTTTCGCATTTTCTTTGTTCTTCTTACGTATGCAATTTTCTCTAAGTTCATTTTGTGTAAAAGAACCCCAAAAAAAACGTTACTCCCGAGTTATCTCTTTAGTGATCAGTCCATCATTTTATTAATCTTCGTCATTTCTGAATGCAAGTTTTCCATCTCCTAGTAGCGTGTAAGTGGTTGGGTAAAACGTAGGTAACTGCAACTTAAGGGTCTCTTTTAAGAGAGTGAGCCTGAATAACGAGTCAGGAAAATAGCCAAACTATTAGGCTGACGTAAACGGCAATTCGGCAAGATGCCATAAAGTGGAATGAAACCAAAGTAAACGAAACAGAATAGATCGGACATTAATAGATACTGGTAAAGTGACCTTAGGGGAAGTTCGCAAAATTCAGTCCAGCTTCTCTTATTTAGTCACAAAATATCAATTAGAAGCCTTACCCCCAGCACCTTAGAACGTCAGAATCCTTAGCTTTAGGACCTTATGACATGTAGCCGAAATTAAAATTTGGGAGATCGGAAAGATCCCATTAAGGTTTCTGTTAATTTAAAAAGAGATCGGAAGAGGGTTCTTATCCGATTTTCAAACTCAAAACTTTAATTAAATAGAGATCGGAGGAGAGTTCTTATCCGGTATCAAATCAAAATTTTAAATAAATACTTAATAGAGATCGGGGGAGAGTTCTTATCCGGTCTCAAATCAAAATTTAAATAAATACTTAATAGAGATCGGAAGATAATTCTTATCCGATTCTCAACTCAAAATTTAAAATAAATACTTAATAGAGATCGGAGGAGAGTTCTTATCCGGTCTCAACTCAAAATTTTAATAAACATTAAATAGAAATTGGAGGAAAATTCTTATCCGATCCCTGAGCTAAAATTTTAATGAATACTTAAAAGGGATCGAAGGAGAGTTCTTATCCGATCCTCAATCCTAAATTTTAAATACCCCAAAAGAGACCGGAGGAGGATTCTTATCCGATCTCCTCTCAGAATTTAAGAGAGATAGGAGGAGAGTTCTTATCCGATTCTCACACCTAATTTTAACCTACACGCAAAACAAACCCAAAACCAAAAATGATATGCGACGTCAATTCACTAAGGTTGTCTCATTTACTTATGTATCTGGGTGATCCGAATTTAGTGAAAAATTAAAATCTCCTTTTGACAAAAGGATTAACATGTCCATTTAAGCCCTCCTAACTAATACAAAGTTAAATATACTTACCCTTATTAAGGGACGAGGTGGGGTGCCTAACACCTTCCCCACCCGTTTACGGACCCCGAACCTAGAATCTCTGTCTTGAAGTGGTTTCATTTCAATTTATTTTCACAAATGGTTTTCTTTAGTTTCCCTCAAAACTAAGGTGGCGACTCCTCACTCTTTCCCACTTCGGTGAGGGTTCGTTCAGGCGACCGCAAAATCCCTTGCGACTGCTTGGCGACTCCGCTGGGGACATGATATTCGAATTTAACCCCGGTCTAGAGGTCTAAAAAGTAGATTTAATTTTCCAATCAAATTATAGTTAGGTGGGCTCACCCGACGATAGTTTACATGTTAATTTTTGTTTATTCCTACTAACTGTTCCTCTTGTTTTGCTTGTTTTGCTTGTTTTATCCTCTTACAGTAATCTTCGTTTCGAAAAAAAAGGAAAAAGGAAAAATGGAAAGAATAAAATCCCCCTGAATTGGGAAGAGGTAAAGGTGTCCCTTCACACACTGAACACTCACACGATGTCCTCACATACTTTGGCCCTATACCCGGGCTTTCTTACCCTTTTAGGAAAATAGGAGGGGGTCATGTAGCGGTACCCGTGGGTTTTACCCCGTTAGTATCCGTGAAGGCTTCTGCTCAGATTGAAACTCATTCTATCCACTGTGATACTCGTGGAATTTTCCCGATAATATCATGGGGGTAGAATGGGGCTCTACTGTTTACAGTAGGGGCAATTTGGGAACCTGTGGCTTTTAGAAAATTAGACCTTGAGCTAAACTATCATAATAGCTAAAAACCGTAGTAAACTACCTTATAAGATAGAACTATCCAAATAGGTAGCGCTCATCCGATATTAGGAGTCTCCCTATCATAGGACAAAAAGGGGCATACTTACTCTTACCCTGTTCTGCTTTAATTTCCTTTTGTTCATTTTTGTGAGGGTAATCTTGAATTCTACTAAAACACCTACACATTTTCCTACTTTGATAAATGTGTACGTGTCATCCTGTCAACAGTATGATTCAAAATTACCCTAATTTATCTTGCTAATGAGTTTTCCCGCAGGCATCATCAAACCAAGAGTCTGTGAGAAGGATAAGGCATCATTTTTATCATGGCATCCTCGAGTCAGTCGACAGAAGAAGTTCTTAGACCAGAACAGAATGCTAAACCATTGTTGAACCTATGAGGCGATTCGGGCCATGGTTTAGCAAAATTGTGAATGAATAATATGACTCCCGTAGGAACTCCCTCGCTAGGGTTATGTGAAAAATTGAATGCGCCATATGGACAGGTATCATAAATACGCATTCAATCCGGTCATTCACAGTCAGACTATTGAACGATGCCATGATAAAAGTGATGCAGTTATCCTTCAACAGATTTCATTTTTGGCTCTCAAATGCCACCGTATCCTTCGTCCACATCAGGACCCTATTTAATTTTGATCAAAATTCACTAAAAATTTCTTTTTTTGACTCCTTACAGAAAAACAACATTGCTTCGAACAAGGCAAGTCTGACCAAGCAAGCAAATTCAACCCCAGCGAGTGTACTTAACAAGATCTCGAACAAGAAAACTAATGGAAGACCAGGAACAAGTACAGAACCTACAGGGGCAAGTGTCTGAACTAAAAGACCAGGTTTCAGAACTTATGAAGCTGATGAGAGAGATGTCCCAAAATAAGCCAGCTTCAGACCTTAACCTACCGTTACCTCCCCCACCTCCTACAACGGTTGATTCTTACTACGCTTCAACCTCTTTCACTTTCCAGCCACCAATCCAGGATCCGACGGTCACTGTCAATCCGGTTCCACTAAATAATGAACCTCCTTTCTCTTATTACCCAACCATCCCGAATGCCGAACCATCCCTTTCGGTCCCGAACCCTCCAATGCATTCTGCCCCTCATTTCTCAGTCGGGGGAGTACCTCACACAATAGGAGGAGAAAGTAAGATGAGAGAAAATGAGAAGCTGTCCGCTCTGGAAGAGAGATTGAGAGCTATAGAGGGCCTGAATATGTATGGCTCGGTTGACATGGCATCACTAAGATTAGTATCGGATGTGGTGGTGCCGCCCAAATTCAAGGTCCCCGATTTTGACAAGTATACTGGGAATTCGGACCCTCGAATTCATTTGGCCACCTATATTGCCAAGATGTCCTCTACGACAGATGATGACAGATTGTTAATCCACTTCTTTCAAGAGAGCCTCTCTGGAGCAGCCCTGACGTGGTGCGTTCAGTTAGACAGGAGCAGACTGCGCTCCTGGAAGGATTTAGCCGAGGTCTTTTTGAAGCAGTACAAATTTAACTGCGATGTGGCCCCCACAAGAAGGGATCTTCAAAACCTGGTGCAGAGAGACAGGAAAAGCTTCAAGGAGTATGCCCAGAGGTGGAGAGAAAAGGCGGCGGAAGTCCATCCTCCGGTGACTGACAATGAGCTGTGCTCTCTGTTCATTGAGACTTTGAAAGCCCCCTATTTCAATTTGATGATTGGGAATACTTCCAACAGCTTCTCTGACATCATATAGGCCGGCGAAAGAATTGAGGACAATTTAAGAATGGGACGGTTGCAGGAGTTGGCTGAGAACCCTGCGAAAAAGACTACCAGCTTTGGCAAGAAGAAGGAGGGTGATGTGCATTCCGTCACCCGTCAGAATAATTACTCCCCATTTCCCCAAAATAACTATCGGCCATATCCTTCCTCTCATGGCCAAACAGTCGCAAACATTCCACCTCCTTTCCCTAACTATCCACACCCACGCCCACAATATCCCCCACTTACAAATTACCAACCGAGACCACCGCCTCCTCCTGCTCAACCAAGACCACTACAAAACAACCCAAGACCCCCAAGAAATCCTGATCCACCTCTTCCCCTCCCACTCAGTGAAATATACCGATACCTTATCTGTATCAACCAAATTGTACCAGTCTCCCTTGACCCAATTCAGCCTCCATATCCCAGGTGGTATGATGCCACTGCCCGTTGTGAGTATCATGGGGGAGCACAAGGGCACTCAACTGACAACTGCGGAGCACTCAGAGGAAGGGTGCACGTTTTAATCCGGAATGGATGACTAAAAATTGAGGGAAATGGTTCCCTCCTCAATGTTACCTCAAACCCACTGCCTAACCATAATGCGGGCAGTGGTGTAAATATGATAGAGCCTGATGAAGAAGGATCAACACTGGAAGTAGACAAGCTGGTTCCTTACTTTAAGGAAATTTTTGCTGTGGCAATGAGGGAAGGCTACCTCTGCCCTCAGGTAGCGAGATTGGAAGAGAGTACGGGGTGTCCTTATCATGGAGGGGCAGCTGACCATGAGCTGCAGGGCTGTGAGGGATTCAGGCAAGAGGTTCGAAACTTGTTGTCTCTCAAGGTTCTGAGATGCCAGACAAGGTCAAAGACGGAAGAGGGAGTGAATACCACTAGATATAGCCAAAATGCTCCCACCCCTAAACCCAGAATCACTTTCTCACCCCCGGTAGCCTCACCACCAGTAACGGTTATCCGAGCCCCATCTCAGCTCCCTGTAACCAACACCCATGCCATACCTTAGAACTACAATTTCCAAGTCTTCACCCAAGGAGCGTCAACCAGTACACCGGCTCCTAGCCTTGCTTCGCCCCCGGCACCTCCTAAGCCATGTTTCACTCCTCATTGAACACTTTCAGATGACTTATGCCGGACCTGCCACCAGCGTTACTCCCCAAGTAGATCCCCGACCCGTCACTACCACAAAACCTTCCTCCCTTGAGCGAGAGGTCAAGTTCATAACTCGAAGTGGGAGGTGTTACGGGAAAGACGAAGAAAAAGAAAAGAGAAAAGGGAAAGTAAAGATGGGAGAGTCTCTGAAGAACACCGAAGAGGAGGGTGAAAAGACAGAAGAAGTAGGGCCTGCTGAGCATAAAGAAGAGGAGGAATTGCTGCTCCAAATAATGAAACAAAGTGAGTATGATGTGGTGGAACAGTTAAGGAAGACGCCTGCACGGATTTCACTGCTGTCACTGATCCTGAGCTCAGAAGTGCACCGGCAAGCCTTGCAGAAAGTCCTGGATCAAGCTTTTGTGAACCCCGACATTACTCCGGGGCAGTTTGAGAAGATAGTGGGACAAATCTAGGAATCCAGTTTTGTCACTTTCTCGGAGGATGAGATAGATCTTGCGGGTTTAAGGCACACTAAAGCTCTGCATGTAACAGTGAAGTGTAAGGGTTGTATAGTAGCCAAGGTCCTTATTGACAACGGGTCAGCTCTTAATGTACTGCCTAATACCACCTTAGCCAGGCTGCCGGTGGACCAATCTGACATACGTCAGAGTGCTATGGTAGTGAGAGCCTTCGACGGTACAAGGAGGGAAGTGCTGGGAGACATTGATCTGCCAATCCAAGTCGGTGCATGTACTTTCAACGTCACATTTCAGGTGATGAACATTGAGCCCGCATATACTATGCTATTGGGAAGACCTTGGATTCATTCAGCAAATGTTGTCCCTTCAACTTTGCACCAAAAGATCAAATATATTATGGATGGCAAAATCATCACAGTGAAAGGAGAGGAGGCCTTGCTAGTCACCAAGCCACAATCACTTCCCTATGTGGAGGTAGCTGAGGAGTCGTTGGAAAGCTCCTTCCAGGCCCTTGAGTTACAAGAAATCGGAAGTGGAGGGGCTATGGCTATGGTAGCCAAAGTGATGTCAAAGAATGGATATTAGGAGGGCAAAGGCTTGGGCACCGCATTGCAAGGGATCGTTGAACCTGTACTGGCTATTCAGAAGATAGGTCGCTGTGGTTTGGGTTATGAGGAAGATGCCCTTATGGATGGACGATTCTGGATGAGGAAAACACTTCGGGATCAGAGATTCGATCAGAAAATCGGGAGAATGAAAGCAGTCCTGATAATCACAGAAGTCTTCACTAAACCGGTCATTGAAAATCCGGCAGAGGTGGAAGAATCACCTGATAAACCTTCCATCGAAGTCATCTACCTGGATCCCTTATATGAGGCTCTAGTCTCACCGATAGCTGAGGGGCAAGAACTAGACAACTGGACGGCGGAGGACATCCCTGTACTCAATTTCGAGTAAAGTACCTTTTGTTATCTGCACTTGATCATTTTGTCCATGGTGACAAGTGTAATACTGTAAATGGATCCTTTTTTTATGACATAAATTTTTAATGAATTAATAGCGCATTTATTTCCAAATACTTTTTATGCTCTTCATTTGAATTCCATCTTTATAATATATTCTATTTTCGTTCATCCAGGACCTTTCATCTAACACCTAATAATCCAATAGACTCAGAGATTCCTCTGGTTAATTTTGAAATCCCCATAACTGCCATTACTTCAAGTAATTCTGAGGTGGAGCTCACAGAGGAAAGCAATGAAAACGATGAACCTTCCCTCGTGCCTTGTGGAGATGAAACATGCACCATAAATTTAGGCACGGAAGAAGTAAAGAGGGAACTTAAGGTTGTGGAGTGTGAAGAATTGGGAGATATGATCAGTCTGCTTAAAGAATTCCTCGACGTATTTTCCTGGAGCTATGATGATATGGTGGGTTTGGACCCTCAGATAGTGACGCACAAAATTCCCCTAATTCCGGGGACAATCCCTGTAAAGCAAAAGTTAAGAAGAATGAATCCCGATACTCTGCTCAAAGTTCGGGATGAAGTCAAGAAACAGTATGACGCTGGGTTCCTGGAAGTGGTCAAATATCCCCAATGGGTGGCTAACGTCGTCCCGGTAATGAAGAAGGACGGAAGAGTCAGAGTGTGCGTTGACTACAGAGATCTTAATAAAGCAAGCTTGAAAGACGATTTCCCTCTCCCTCACATTGATGTGTTAGTTGACAATGCTGCGGGATTGGGCAGGTGTTCGTGTATTGATGGGGCATCAGGGTACAATCAGATCCCGATGGACGAGGAAGACAAGGATAAGACTGCATTCATCACTCAATGGGGAGTGTTTTGCTATCGGGTCATGCCTTTTGGGTTGAAGAATGCTGGTGCTACTTACCAGCGTGCAATGGTCACATTATTCCACGATATGATGCATAAAGAGGTGGAAGTGTATGTGGATGATATGATCATTAAATCCAGAGGAAAAGAAAGCCACGTACAGGTGATGAGGAAGGTATTCGAAAGGCTCAGGAAATACCAGTTGAAACTGAACCCTGCCAAATGCATATTCGGAGCTAGATCTGGAAAGTTGTTGGGATTCATAGTAAGCGAAAGGGGAATAGAGGTTGATCCAGACAAGGTTCGAGCTATTCAAGAAATGCCATCCCCAAAAACAGAAAGGGAGGTGCGCAGCTTCCTGGGAAAATTGAACTACATTTCGAGATTTATTTCCAACCTCACTGCCAAAGCTGAGCCTATTTTCAAACTACTCCGGAAGAATAATTCCACTCAGTGGGATTCAGTTTGCCAGGAGGCTTTTGAGAAAATCAAGCAGTACTTGTCAAACCCACCAGTGTTGGTTCCTCCCGTGGCGGGGAGGACTCTGATCCTGTATATGGCGGTCCAACAGAACTCGATGGGGTGCGTTTTGGGACAACATGATGATACCGGCCGAAAGGAGAGGGCTATTTATTACCTGAGCAAGAAGTTCAATGATTGTGAGTCGAGGTACTCTTTCTTAGAAAAGACTTGCTGTGCGTTAGCCTGGACAGCAAATCGCCTCAAGCACTACATGTTGAATCACAAGACATGGCTCATCTCCAGGATGGATCCTATCAAATATGTGTTCGAAAGCCCATTCGTACCAGGTAGGATAGCCAAGTGGCAGGTTATACTCTCCCAATACGACATAGTCTACATGACCCGGAAAGCGGTGAAAGGTAGCGTGATTCTCGACCTCTAGCGAGAAAATCCTATCCAGGATTATGAAGCTCTGGATTTTGAGTTCCCTGATGAGCATATTAATGAAGTGGACTACGAAGAAGAGGGGCCAGCCGATGTATGGGAAATGTATTTCGACGGAGCTGTCAATTTGTCCGGTAATGGAATTGGAGCTGTATTGATATCCCCGGATGGAAAACACTTTCCGACAGCCGTTAAGTTGAGATTTGACTGCACCAACAACGTCGCGGAATACGAAGCTTGTGTGATGGGTCTACAGGCTGCCATCGAAATGAAAATCAGGAAGTTGGAGGTATACAGAGACTCAGCCCTGATTATTTATCAAGTCAAGGGAGAATGGCAAACCAAGGATCCCAAGCTAATCCCGTATCAGAAGTACTTATTGGAGCTGATCAAGAAATTCGAAGAAATCTCTTTCACTCACCTTAGTAGGGACAAGAATCAATTTGCTGATGCCTTAGCTACTCTAGCTGTTATGGCTCAAATCGAAGAGGGTCGGATGATTCAGACATTGAAGATTAAAGTAAGAAGTGAGCCAGCATATTGCTTCATGATTGAGGAAGAACCCGATGGTAAACCTTGGTATCATGACATCCTGGTCTACTGCAGAACCAGAGAATTCCCCTCGGGGGCAAACCGAAACGAAAAGAGGATGCTTCGGAGATTAGCATTGGGATACTTCCCCAGTGGTGAGACCCTATACAAGAGAGGGTCCAACGGTGAACTATTGAGATGTGTGGATGCAAAAGAAGCAAAGAAGATCCTTTTTGAGACTCATGAGGGAAATTGTGCAACCCATACCAATGGGCACATGATGGCTAAGCAAATCATGCGACGGGGGTATTTTTGGACTACAATGGAAAAGGATTGCATCGAGTATTTCCGAAAGTGCCATAAGTGTCAGATTTATGCCGATCCGATAAATGTGCCACCTCACAAGTTGTTCAACCTCGTCTCACCATGGCCTTTTGCAATGTGGGGCATCGATGTGATTGGTCCCATCAATCCCAAGGCATCCAATGGGCACAGATTCATCCTTGTAGCCATCGACTACTTCTCCAAATGGGTCGAAGCCACGTCATACGCGCACATCACACAGAATACGTTTCTCAAATTCCTCAGAAACAATATCATCTGCCGGCATGGCCTCCCTAATGAAATCGTCACTGACAACGCCAAGAATCTCAACGGTCCAAAGATTCAAAAATTGTGTGATCAATACAAAATCCGACATCTCAATTCCTCCCCATACCGTCCCCAGATGAATGGAGCGGTGGAAGCTGCAAACAAAAACCTCAAGAGGATAATCCGGAAAATGACAGTCACGTATAGAGATTGGCATGATATGCTTCCTTACGCTCTTCACGCATACCGGACTTCTGTAAGAACCTCAACCGGGGCAACTCCATACTCACTGGTTTACGGGATGGAAGCGGTATCACCTATTGAAGTTGAAATTCCTTCCCTAAGGATTCTGAAGGAATCAGGGATTGATGAGTCGGAATGGATCCAGTCAAGGTTGGATCAGTTAAACTTGCTGGACGAGAAAAGGTTAGCAGTAGCATGTCATGGGCAGTTATACCATATGAGAATGGCTAGAGCATTTGACAAAAGCATTCGCCCATGTGAATTCCAACCCGGGGACCTAGTTCTGAAGAAAGTGCTGCCGAATCAAAATGATCCCCGGGGCAAATGGTCACCAACCTACGAGTGACCCTATGTGGTTAAAAAGGCATTTTCTGGAGGAGCCTTGATCTTGACCCACATGGACGGTGAAGAGTTTCCGAGGCCTGTGAACGCTGACACCGTCAAGAGATACTATGCCTAAAAAAAAAAAAAAAAAAAAAAAAAGAAAAAGTAGGAGTGAAAACCCGAAAGGGCGCTCCTAGCAAAATGTGTGAAAGAAGGCGAAAACCTTGAGAGGGCGCCTTCTGCAAAATGAGTGAAGGATGAAAACCCGAAAGGGCATCCTGAAAAAGTGAGTTATCCAACAAAAAAAAAAAAAATCTAGGGGTGAAAACCCGAAAGGGCATCCCAAGAACCAAAATGGAGAAATAAGGAAAGAAGCATGAGACCGAGAAGGGAAATAAACCGTCGTGACATGAGGCTTCAGAGAATTTGAAATAATGGCAGTTAAGGGATTTCAAAGCCAGCCACAAGGAATATGTGAGATCTATCCTTGTACCCTTCTTCTTTGAAACTTCTTCTTTGTTTATATTAAACCGTAATAAAATCACACTTTATTCCCCATGTTTCTATCTTTCCCTTATATTTATCTTTCTGCAACCTCGGTATTTAATGCGCTATTTAAATTAGTTAAAATTTTTGCCATAAGATTAAGATTTGACAATTGATAACCTCACGTACTTTACTATGAGATTTGCAGGGAATTACCAAAAAAAAAAAAAAAAAAAAAAAAGTAGAGGTGATAACTTGGAAAGGCGCTTCTGGTCATATAGACGAAGGGGAAGTAAAAACCCGCGAGGGTGCTTTTCGGGAGAAAATCTGAAAAACAGAAATGGGGCATTTGAAGAAACAAGGCCATAGGTCAAGTCTTGCAACTCGTCCTCCATTCGTCATTGGTCTTCGGGATTCTGTTAAGTACACTTCATTGGGGAAGAACTTCTTGTGTCCGGATCAGGCTTGCTTTGTGAGTGCAATTTAAATTTCCTGTTATCAACCTCTGGTTCCTTGATCTAAGTTGATTTTAATTTCCTGCAATTTAAATTTCCTGTTATCAACCTCTGGTTCCTTGATCTAAGTTGATTTTAATTTCCTGTAATTTAAATTTCCTGTTATCAACCTCTGGTTCCTTGATCTAAGTTGATTTTAATTTCCTGTAATTTAAATTTCCTATTATCAACCGCTGGTTCCTTGATCTAAGTTGATTTTAATTTCTTGCAATTTAAATTTCCTGTTATCAACCTCTGGTTCCTTGATCTAATTTGATTTTAATTTTCTGTAATTTAAATTTTCTGTTGTCAACCTCTGGTTCCTTGATCTAAGTTGATTTTAATTTCCTGTAATTTAAATTTCCTGTTATCAACCTCTGGTTCCTTGATCTAAGCTGATTTTAATTTCCTGCAATTTAAATTTCCTGTTGTCAACCTCTGGTTCCTTGATCTAAGTTGATTTTAATTTCCTGCAATTTAAATTTCCTGTTGTCAACCTCTGGTTCCTTGATCTAAGTTGATTTTAATTTCCTGCAATTTAAATTTCCTGTTCTCAACCTCTGGTTCCTTGATCTAAGTTGATTTTAATTTCTTGCAATTTAAATTTCCTGTTGTCAACCTCTGGTTCCTCGATCTAAGTTGATTTTAATTTCCTGCAATTTAAATTTCCTGTTGTCAACCTCTGGTTCCTTGATCTAAGTTGATTTTAATTTCCTGCAATTTAAATTTCCTGTTGTCAACCTCTGGTTCCTTGATCTAAGTTGATTTTAATTTCCTGTAATTTAAATTTCCTGTTATCAACCTCTGGTTCCTTGATCTAAGTTGATTTTAATTTCCTGTAATTTAAATTTCCTATTATCAACCGCTGGTTCCTTGATCTAAGTTGATTTTAATTTCTTGCAATTTAAATTTCCTGTTATCAACCTCTGGTTCCTTGATCTAATTTGATTTTAATTTTCTGTAATTTAAATTTTCTGTTGTCAACCTCTGGTTCCTTGATCTAAGTTGATTTTAATTTCCTGTAATTTAAATTTCCTGTTATCAACCTCTGGTTCCTTGATCTAAGCTGATTTTAATTTCCTGCAATTTAAATTTCCTGTTGTCAACCTCTGGTTCCTTGATCTAAGTTGATTTTAATTTCCTGCAATTTAAATTTCCTGTTGTCAACCTCTGGTTCCTTGATCTAAGTTGATTTTAATTTCCTGCAATTTAAATTTCCTGTTCTCAACCTCTGGTTCCTTGATCTAAGTTGATTTTAATTTCCTGCAATTTAAATTTCCTGTTGTCAACCTCTGGTTCCTCGATCTAAGTTGATTTTAATTTCCTGCAATTTAAATTTCCTGTTGTCAACCTCTGGTTCCTTGATCTAAGTTGATTTTAATTTCCTGCAATTTAAATTTCCTGTTGTCAACCTCTGGTTCCTTGATCTAAGTTGATTTTAATTTCCTGCAATTTAAATTTCCTGTTGTCAACCTCTGGTTCCTTGATCTAAGTTGATTTTAATTTCCTGCAATTTAAATTTCCTGTTGTTAACCTCTGATTCCTTGATCTAAGTTGATTTTAATTTCCTGCAATTTACATTTCCTGTTGTCAACCTCTGGTTCCTTGATCTAAGTCAATTTTAATTTCCAGCAATTTAAATTTCCTGCCAATTTTAATTTCCTGTTATCAACCTCTGGTTCCTTGATCTAAGTTGATTTTAATTTCCTGCAATTTAAATTTCCTGTTATCAACCTCTGGTTTCTTGATCTAAGTTGATTTTAATTTCCTCCAATTTAAATTTCCTGTTATCAACCTCTGGTTCCTTGATCTAAGTTGATTTTAATTTCCTGCAATTTAAGTTTCCTGTTATCAACCTCTGGTTCCTTGATCTAAGTTGATTTTAATTTCCTGTTATCAACCTCTGGTTCCTTGATCTAAGTTGATTTTAATTTGCTGCAATTTAAGTTTCCTGTTATCAACCTCTGGTTCCTTGATCTAAGTTGATTTTAATTTCCTGCAATTTAAATTTCCTGTTATCAACCTCTGGTTCCTTGATGTAAGTTGATTTTAATTTCCTGCAATTTAAATTTCCTGTTATTAACCTCTGGTTCCTTGATCTAAGTTGATTTTAATTTCCTGCAATTTATATTTCCCGTTATCGACCTCTGGTTCCTTAATCTAAGTCGATTTTAATTTCCAGCAATTTAAATTTCCTGCTAATTTTAATTTCCTGTTATCAACCTCTGGTTCCTTGATCTAAGTTGATTTTAATTTCCTGCAATTTAAATTTCCTGTTATCAACCTCTGGTTCCTTGATCTAAGTTGATTTTAATTTTCTACAATTTAAATTTCCTGTTATCAACCTCTGGTTCCTTGATCTAAGTTGATTTTAATTTCCTGCAATTTACATTTCCCGTTATCGACCTCTGGTTCCTTGATCTAAGTCGATTTTAATTTCCAGCAATTTAAATTTCCTGTTATCAACCTCTGGTTCCTTGATCTAAGTTGATTTTAATTTCCTGCAATTTAAATTTCCTGTTATCAACCTCTGGTTCCTTGATCTAAGTTGATTTTAATTTCCTGCAATTTAAATTTCCTGTTATCAACCTTTGGTTCCTTGATCTAAGTTGATTTTACTTTCCTGCAATTTAAATTTCCTGTTATCGACCTCTGGTTCCTTGATCTAAGTCGATTTTAATTTTCAGCAATTTAAATTTCCTGCCAATTTTAATTTCCTGCAATTTAAATTTTCTGTTATCAACCTCTGGTTCCTTGATCCAAGTTGATTTTAATTTAACTTATGTTGTCGATTTCTAGGTCAGTAATTTGGGTATGCTTTAGTTCCCTAACTTCGAGCACTTAATCGTCCAAAATATGGGTCTGAATCTTTACATAATTTTTACACGGGAAATTCTTTTTCCTTTGATAAAAATTATGTAAGAAGGGGCATTGTCGACACCATATTTTGGTCGATCCCCAAAATCAATAAAACTTCAAACCGATCCCAAGACTAAGTCTCCTGTGATGACTAATCACATTTCCGATCCTCTTTGATAGACAGTCACATTTCCGATCTCTCCTCACAAAGAATTGAATCAATGCTAAGTCCTCACATCACCAAAGCCTTACAGTCTATTAAATCGCTCACCGATCTCTCAAACCCATTGTCGAATCTCGGACCGATCCAAGTATATTCCTGATCTCTGTTGACAAACGAAATGAACTGACACTAGATCTTTTCTTACCAGTTTTATTGCCGATCTCCCTTTCAAAAGTTTAAGAGCTAAGGTTTTGGTCCGGTTTAATGAGGATTCCGATCTTAAGTGTTCAAGTCAAATTTCCAATTTTAATCAAGTCCCGTTCAGCATTTCTTCCCTACCGATCTCATGCTTATTGTGCTTTTCGATCTCTTACGCTTAGATTAATAATTGCATTTAGTTCTTGTTTTGCTATGCTCAGAAAATCAAATACTTAAGCAATTCAGAGATTTTCCAATCACATCCAATCATTGAACAAAGAGCGATTTCATTTCATACCAACATTTGTACAAGTCCCCCAGCCTGATCTACATTTTGCTCATTTTCTCTCTGACCCTCGGCACCGCTCATTTTCAAAGGAATAAAGAACTTAAACTAAAAAGAAGATCAAAGCCCTTACCGGAGTCTGATCGGCGTAGGAAGAACTTGAGTAAACGAGAGAACTTTGAGGTTGTGAGCGAGAGATTGAAAATGACATACAGGAGCAAATGGCTAACCCCTCACCCCTATTTATACTCGTCCGAGCATTTAATGCTCACGAGGTTCCAGGCAGCGCATCGGTTAGCGGGACTCGCCAGCTGTTCTGACACGTCTCACGAATATTCCCAAGATTCCATAAAGAGATCGGTTAATTATAGAGCGGTAGATCCAGGTGTTTCAAATTACAGATCGGATAAGTGTCATTCAGGTAAAGAATCAGATCGGATAATCATATTAGAGCTCGGAAAATAATTAATAAGATAATAATTGACAAAATAAAATCTTTATTTCCAAAAGATCGGATTACATCATTTGGGCGATCTCAAGAGATCGGAATACATTTCCAAAAGTCTAATTACATCATTTGGGCGATCTGAAGATCGGATTACATCAAAAGGCCGATCTCTAAAGACCAGCGGAACATCCTATCTAAAGAGGCCCATGTCAATAGTCAACATTGTGACTGATCCAAAGGGTGTCGCCGACCGGAGCTTAACCCGCTGTCGGAACACCCAATGTGGAGGGAAGACGCTGTCGGAACACCCAATGTGGTGAGAAGCCGAATAAACTCGGAAGGGCAACCGCCAAGGTTCGGCGGAACATCAGCAATTTGCTTGGCCAAGATCGGTTCGTCGATTATGCTGGTGGAACAACTCGAGATCGGCACGATCGAGGTCCGCAATCCAGATCGGTTAATTGATTCAGTTCTCTCGCCATCATCAGATAAGGTTATTGCTATTATTCGATCACCGGGATCGTAAATTTTTAGTCGAGGAACAAAGGAGTTTATCGGAGAGGGATCAAAAACCACAATCATGGCCGGAACGACCGCCGGAGCAGCTAGAACTGAAAAGTAAAGAGGAAGAGAGTAGAATCGGATGAAGGGAAGTCTCTTTCGTTAGGGGTATATATAAGGGGAAAACGAGCATTTATTGCTAAGCAGAAAACGAAGCGGACGCTTCGGGAATCGAGGGGAAATTAATGCTTTGACCGGACTGAACCTAATAAAGGGAAAGATCGGAATAAGAGACCGGAAGATGGGAAATCAGCATGAGAGATCGGAATAAGAGCATGGGAGGGATCGAAAGGCAAAAAGAATAAGACAAATCCCAAATAACCGTCGTCAGAATCAGAGCCGAGATAGTTAAAGCATGGCAGACGAGATCTCCACCGCACGCCTAAGAATCGCCCGCAATGCTGACAGGTGCCAGGGTATGTCATGACAGTCCTGTACATCCTAATCTCCACCATTGATTTCACTTGTAAGGACGAACCCGGAGCCCTTGGATCAAGAGAGGAGACGACAAGACCAGCGCCTTTCGCTCTTAGCCCTCAGATCGCTCCGGACAAGAGGATTTGAGACCGTCAGATTGAAAGAAGAAAAGGACAAATATTCTGAAGAATAATCTCACTGCTCATTTTGGTTCTCTTTAATTCTCAAGCATCCGATCATGTCCTTCAAAATCTTGACCCTCCATCTCCCTCAAAATAAATCCTGACCCTTCACGGGGAGCACCCGATTCCTATAAATACCTGCATGAAAAACTGTTCAAGGGACGGGTAAAAAAAAAAGAGGTAGTTATTATAGCGGAAGAACTCTGAAACTTCATTCAGTTTGTTACTCTGCTACTTAGAAGTGTTGATTAGAAAGACTTTTGAAACTAGTTTTCTAAAGTGTTTTCTTGAAAAGGATTCTGAATACTGGAACTCTACATTTTCAGTTTGTTCATTATCTGGTCACACTCTCACTTTCAGCCCTTATCATCTCTGTTTTCATTCCCATTGTCCAAGCTAAACTTCATTCCACTCGGTTTTTATCTTAATCTGATTGCATTTTAGCTAAGCACCCTTTAAGTTCACGACGGACATCAACCCTCAGGCTAATCAATCCGCTGCCTTATCACTATTTGTCACCCCGTGGTTATTTCAATAGATTTGGCTCCTTACAGGTAAGAGCTCATAGTGCTGTTTTATTAACTGTTTACATTTACTTTTCGCATTTTCTTTGTTCTTCTTACGTATGCAGTTTTCTCTAAGTTCATTTTGTGTAAAAGAACCCCAAAAAAAACGTTACTCCCGAGTTATCTCTTTAGTGATCAGTCCATCATTTTATTAATCTTCGTCATTTCTGAATGCAAGTTTTCCATCTCCTAGTAGCGTGTAAGTGGTTGGGTAAAACGTATGTAACTGCAACTTAAGGGTCTCTTTTAAGAGAGAGAGCCTGAATAACGCGTCAGGAAAATAGCCAAACTATTAGGCTGACGTAAACGGCAATTCGGCAGGATGCCATAAAGTGGAATGAAACCAAAGTAAACGAAAAAGAATAGATCAGACATTAATAGATACTGGTAAAGTGACCTTAGGGGAAGTTCGCAAAATTCAGTCTAGCTTCTCTTATTTAGTCACAAAATATCAATTAGAAGCCTTACCCCCAGCACCTTAGAACGTCAGAATCCTTAGCTTTAGGACCTTATGACATGTAGCCGAAATTAAAATTTGGGAGATCGGAAAGATCCCATTAAGGTTTCTGTTAATTTAAAAAGAGATCGGAAGAGAGTTCTTATCCGATTTTCAAACTCAAAACTTTAATTAAATAGAGATCGGAGGAGAGTTCTTATCCGGTCTCAAATCAAAATTTTAAATAAATACTTAATAGAGATCGGGGGAGAGTTCTTATCCGGTCTCAAATCAAAATTTAAATAAATACTTAATAAAGATCGGAAGAGAATTCTTATCCGATTCTCAACTCAAAATTTAAAATAAATACTTAATAGAGATCGGAGGAGAGTTCTTATCCGGTCTCAACTCAAAATTTTAATAAACATTAAATAGAAATTGGAGGAAAATTCTTATCCGATCCCTGAGCTAAAATTTTAATGAATACTTAAAAGGGATCGAAGGAGAGTTCTTATTCGATCCTCAATCCTAAATTTTAAATACCCTAAAAGAGACCGGAGGAGGATTCTTATCCGATCTCCTCTCAGAATTTAAGAGAGATCGGAGGAGAGTTCTTATCCGATTCTCACACCTAATTTTAACCTACACGCAAAACAAACCCAAAACCAAAAATGATATGCGACGTCAATTCACTAAGGTTGTCTCATTTACTTATATATCTGGGTGATCCGAATTTAGTGAAAAATTAAAATCTCCTTTTAACAAAAGGATTAACATGTCCATTTAAGCCCTCCTAACTAATACAAAGTTAAATCTACTTACCCTTATTAAGGGACGAGGTGGGGTGCCTAACACCTTCCCCACCCGTTTACGGACCCCGAACCTAGAATCTCTGTCTTGAAGTGGTTTCATTTCAATTTATTTTCACAAATGGTTTTCTTTAGTTTCCCTCAAAACTAAGGTGGTGACTCCTCACTCTTTCCCACTTCGGTGAGGGTTCGTTCAGGCGACCGCAAAATCCCTTGCGACACGGTCTCAAATCAAAATTTTAATAAATATTAAATAGAGATCGGAGGAGAGTTCTTATCCGGTCTCAACTCAAAATTTTAATAAACATTAAATAGAGATCGGAGGAGATTTCTTATCCGGTCTCAACTCAGAATTTTAATAAATATTAAAGAGTTCGGAGAAGAGTTCTTATCCGATTCTTAAATTAAAATTTTAATAAAATATTCCTTTCAAATAAAATTAACATACAACAGTAACTCACTAAGGTTGTCTCATTTACTTATGTATCTGGGTGATCCAAATTTAGTGAAAAATCAAATGTTCCTTTAGTCAAAGGGATTAACATGCCCATTCAAGCCCTCCTAACTAATGCAAAGTTAAATCTACTTACCCTTATTAAGGGACGAGGTGGGGTGCCTAACACCTTCCCCACCCGTTTACGGACCCCGAACCTAGAATCTCTGTCTTGAAGTGGTTTCATTTCAATTTATTTTCACAAATGGTTTTCTTTAGTTTCCCTCAAAACTAAGGTGGCGACTCCTCACTCTTTCCCACTTCGGTGAGGGTTCGTTCAGGCGACCGCAAAACCCCTTGCGACAGCTTGGCGACTCCACTGGGGACGTAGTACCGAATTTAACCCCGGTCTATAGGTCTAAAAAGTAGATTTAATTTTTTTCAATCAAATTATAGTTAGGTGGGCTCACCCGGCAATATTTTATGTGTTAATTTTTGTTTATTCCTACTAACAGTTCCGCTTGTTTTTGCTTGTTTTGCTTGTTTTATTCCCTACCTCTTCGTTTCGAAAAAAAAAGGAAAAAGGAAAAATGGAAAGAATAAAATCCCCCTGAATTGGGAAGAGGTAAAGGTGTCCCTTCACACACTGAACACTCACACGATGTCCTCACACACTTCGGTCCTATACCCGGGCTTTCTTACCCTTTTAGAAAAGTAGGAGGGGGTCATGTAGCGGTACCCGTGGGTTTTACCCCGTTAGTATCCGTGAAGGCTTCTGCTCAGATTGAAACTCGTTCTATCCACTGTGATACTCGTGGAATTTTCCCGATAATATCATGGTTATAGAACGGGGCTCTACTATTACAGTAGGGGCAATTTGGGAACCTGTGGCTTTTAGAAAATTAGACCTTGAGCTAAAACTATCACAATAGCTGAAAGCCGTAGTAAGCTACCTTATAAGATAGAACTATCTAATTAGGTAGCACTCATCCGGTATCAGGAGTCTCCCTATGTTAGGACAAAAAGGGGCATACTTACTCTTACCCTGTTCTGCTTTAATTTCCTTTTATTCGTTTTTGTGAGGGTAATCTTGAATTCTACTGAAACACCTACACATTTTCCTACTTTGATAAATGTGTATGTGTCACCCTGCCAACAGTATGATTCAAAATTACCCAAATTTATCTTGCTAACGAGTTTTTCCGCTGGCATCATCAAACCAAGAGTCTGTGAGAAGGATAAGGCATCATTTTTATCATGGCGTCCTCGAGTCAGTCGGCAGAAGAAGTTCAGAATGCTAGACTTCCGTCCAAGTCAACTCATACTCCAGTACCCTCACAAAATAATGTTTCCAAGGCACATGCTAGCTTACTACCCTCATGGGATCTGAATAAAATTGAGGTCAGAATGAACAGCCTCGAGGGTCTGTCTAATGGATGGAGGTCGTTTCCCGATTAGGTCAAGGCACAATTTGAAAGGAAATACTGGAAAATTGCAACCCTAATGCGAGTCAAGGTCCAAATCCCGGCATTAAAGGCCATGCTGTCAGTTTGGAATCCTAAGTACGGGGTATTCTCTTTCAATGACATTGATACAGTTCCCACTATGGAAGAATATCAGACATTACTGGAGATTCCTTACTCGACACAGAATCGGATCTACCTACACCTTGAGCATAGACAGACCTGGAAACGATTAACACATTTGTTGGGTATTCCTTCGGAGGAGGCAAAGTCAAAAGAAACGGTCAAAGGAAACACGCATGGATGGTATTGGACCTACCTCGAGAAGCGGTTAGATCAATTCCTCCAAGAGAAACAGTGGGATCAAGCTTCAGTAGCACTCGCATTGGGAATCTATGGCCTGATTTTGTTCCCGGGACCACTAGGAATTATAACCTGCAGCACGGTGGAAGTATTCTGGGCGGTAGAAAGGCAGGAGGTCAATCCGATACCGGCAATCCTTGCAGAGACCTTATTAACCCTTACCTACTGCAGACAACAGGGTAAAGGGTTTATCAAGTGTTGTTCTCAATTATTGTATCTCTAGATTATCAGTCACATATGTCCTGTGGAGACAAAGGGATTGACTTGGTACCTTGACCAGCCTCCCATCGAGAAAATGACCCGGTTAATAATCAGTTCAAAGAATGAACAGTAGTGGCGGGAACAGATTTTGAGTTTCAATAGCCATGATTATTATTGGAGGAAGTTGTGGGCGTTAGGCCAATCCGTTTTGATCAGCACGGGAGGAAATCAGTCGGTGTCCCTAATCGGAGTAACCGGATACACAAGTTACACTCCGGCATTGGTAATGAGGCAGTTTGGCTCAACACAGTCCAGAATCGACATTGAAGAATATCACCAAGGTCATTTCTACCATGAGCTCAAGGAAGAGGAAGGGTTGAAAATGGCTCGCAAGTCTTGGGAGAACATCACTCTGGTGGAGAGATCGCCTAAAGGCCCAAGCGCCTCGGGCGATTATCTTAAATGGAGAGCTGACAGGGACCGAGAATACTCAACTACAGAATTCGAAGACAGCGATCCGCGACGAGATGTCCTATTAGAAGAAGCTGATGATCGCCTGGTTGACTCGCTACAAAAGGCAAATACCGAGAACTCGCAACTGCAAGAACAAATAAAACAGTTGGAGGACAAACAACAGATTCTCAAGAGGAAAGTAAGAAGGCTCAGGGAAGAGGCAAGGGCCGAAAAGATGGGTTTTGAAGAGCAAGAGATACAGTGGGAAAAGGAAAAAAACTCTCTCCACGCTGTAATGAAAGAAGTAGAAGCACAGAATAGTAACCTTCAGGAAAAAACGAAATACCAAGAGATACTCATTGAAGAGTATAAACAGGAAAACAAAAAGAAGAAGCTCGAATTAAAAGAACAGACACTACTCATCAACGATATCTTGAAGGAATGTGCTAAGGAAAGGAAAGAGAAAGAAAGACAAGCTGCTCTCTATTAAGAGCTGAAAGAGAATGTTGACCAGCTGGAGAGAACGATAGCACAGGGAAAGCAAGAGCTCTTACCTCAATCCGAGTATGCTCTAAAAGCATTCGACCCTGCCAAACAAGAAGAAAGGTTATATGAGTATCTCAGAAAATGTCATCTCATTATAAAAAACCTCCTAGAGCCTAGGCCGATGTAAAGATTACGGTGTACAAATTATTCAGTTAATGAAATGATTTTTGGACCATTGTTTAGCAAATTTGTGAATGAATAATATGACTCCCGTAGGAACTCCCTCGCTAGGGTTATATGAAAAATTGAATGCGCTATATGGACAGGTATCATAAATGCGCATTCAATCCAGTCATTCACGGTTAGACTATCGAACGACGCCATGATAAAGTTGATGCAATTATCCTTTCGCAGATTTCATTCTGGCCCTCAAATGCCACCGTATCCTTCGTCCACATCAGGACCCTATTTAATTTTGATCAAAATTCACTAAAAATTTCTTTTTTTGGCTCCTTACAGAAAAACAACATTGCTTCGAACAAGGCACGTCTGACCAAGCACGCGATTCAACCCCAGCGAGTGTACTTAACAAGATCTCGAACAAGAAAACTAATGGAAGACCAGGAACAAGTACAGAACCTACAGGGGCAAGTGTCTGAACTAAAAGACCAGGTTTCAGAACTTATGAAGCTAATGAGGGAGATGTCCCAAAATAAGCCAGCTTCAGACCTTAACCTACCATTACCTCCCCCACCTCCAACAAATGATCCACACCAAGCTTCAACTTCTTTCACCTTTCAATCACCTATCCGGACGGCGATCCTTTGTCAATCCGGTCGCCATGAATAATGACCTGCCTTTCTCCTATTATTCGGCTGTCTCAAATGCCGAGCCTCACCCTTCAATCCTAATCCCTCCAGTTTACTCCACCCCTCAACTCCGGCGAGGAGCATATCATGCGATGGGAGGGAAAATAAGATGAAAGAAAACGAGAAACTATCTGCTCTAGAAGAGAGGCGAGAGCGATAGAGGTTTGAACATGTATGGTTCGGTCGACGTGGCATCACTAAGATTAGTACCGGATGTGGTGGTGCCACCCAAATTCAAGGTCCCCGATTTTGACAAGTATACTGGGAATTCGGACCCTCGAATTCATTTGGCCACCTATATTGCCAAGATGTCCTCTATGACAGATGATGACAGACTGTTAATCCACTTCTTTCACGAGAGCCTCTGGAGCGGCCACGAGGTGGTGTGTTGATTAGCGAGAAGCGGTGCGCTCTGGAAGGATTTAGCCGAGGCCTTTTGAAGCGATACAAATTTAAGCTGCGATGTGGCCCCCACAAGGAGGGATCTCCAAAATGCAGTGCGAAAAGACCGGAAAGCTTCAAGGAGTATGCCCAGAGATGGAAAGAAAAGGCGGCAGAAGTACATCCCCTGGTGACCGATAATGAGCTATGCTCTCTATTTATCGAGACTTTGAAGGCTCCCTACTTCAACTTGATGATTGGAAACACTTCCAACAGCTTCTCTGACATCATCCAGGCGGGTGAAAGAATTGAAGCCAACTTAAGAATGGGATGACTGCAGGAGTCTGCTAAGAACCCTGCAAAGAAGATTGCCAATTTTGGCAAGAAAAAGGAGAGTGATGTGCATTCCATCACTCGGCAGAATAATTACTCCCTATTTCCTCAAAACAATTACCGGCCATATCCTTCCCCTCACGGCCAAACCATCGCAAACATTCCGCCTCCTCTCCCAAATTATCCACACCCGCGCCCACAATATCCCCCGCCTGCAAATTACCAACCAAGACCACCTCCTCCTCCTGTTCAATCAAGACCACCACAAAGCAACCTAAGACCTCTAAGGAACCCTAATCCACCTCTTCCCCTCCCTCTCAGTGAAATATACCGATACCTTGTCGGTATAAATCAAATTGTACCAGTCCCCTTAGACCCGATCCAGCCGCCATATCCTAGGTGGTATGATGCCACTGCCCGTTGTGAGTACCATGGAGGGGCACAAGGGCATTCAACTGATAACTGCGGGGCACTCAGAGGGAGAGTGCACGCTTTAATCCGAAATGGGTGGTTGAAGATCGAGGGAAATGGTTCCCTCCCCATTGTTACCTCAAATCCATTGCCCAACCATAATGCGGGTAATGGAGTAAATATGATAGAGCCAGATGGAGAGAGGTTGGCACGGAGGTGAGCGAGCTCATCCCTCACTTTGAGGGGATTTTTGCCATGGCAGTAAGAGAAGGCCACCTTTGCCCCCGGACATCAGGGTCGGGAAAAGATACGGGATGTCCTTACAATGGAGGGGCAGCTGACCATGAGCTGCGAGATTGTGAGGGATTCAAACAAGAGGTCCAGAACTTGTTATCCCTCAAAGTTCTGAGATGCCTGACAAGGTCAAAGACGGAAGGGGGAGTGAACACCACTAGATTCAGCCAAACTGCTTCTACCTCCAAACCCAGAATCACTTTCTCACCCCCAGTAGCCTCACCGCCAGTAACGGTTATCCGAACTCCGCCCCAGCTCCCTGTCACCAATACTCACGCTATCCCCTGGAACTATAATTTCCAAGTTTTCACTCAGGGAGCGTCAAGCAGTACATCCGCTCCTAACCTTGCCTCACCTCCGGCACCACCAAAACCATGTTTTGCTCCTCACGAGCATTTCAGAATGACTTATGCTGGACCTACCAGCAACATTACTCCCCAAACCAGTCCTCAGCCCGTTATCGCCACAAAGCCCTCTCAACCTGAGCAAGAAGTCGAGTTTATAACTCGAAGTGGGAGGTGTTACGGGAGCGAAGAAAGAGAAAAAAGGAAAGGGAAAGTAAAAATGGGAGAGTCATCAAGAAATACAGAAGAGGAGGTTGAGAAAGCAGGGGAAGTAGACCCTGCTGAACATAAAGAAGAGGAAGAACTGCTACTCCAAATAATGAAACAGAGTGAGTATGATGTAGTGGAGCAGTTGAGGAAGACACCTGCCCGAATTTCACTGTTATCACTGATCCTGAGCTCAGAAGTCCACCGATAAGCCTTGCAGAGAATCCTGGATCAGGCCTTTGTAAACCCCGATATCACACCGGGGCAGTTTGAGAAGATAGTAGAACAAATCCAGGCATCCAGCTTTGTAGCCTTCTTTGAAGAGGAGATAGACCCTGCAGGCTTAGGACACAATAAAGCTCTGCATGTAACTGTGAAATGTAAGGGTTGTATAGTGGCCAAGGTCCTCATCGATAACGGATCAGCCCTCAATGTACTACCTAGCGCTACCTTAGCCAGGCTGCCAGTCGACCAATCGTATATACGTCAGAGTGCTATGGTGGTAAGAGCCTTTGACGATACCAGGAGAGAAGTGCTGGGAGACATTGACTTGCCAATCCAAGTCGGTGCATGTACTTTCAACGTCACGTTTCAGGTGATGAACATTGAGCCGGCCTACACTATGTTGTTGGGGAGGCCGTGGATCCATTCTGCGAATGCTGTTCCTTCAACTTTGCACCAGAAAATAAAATACATTAAGGATAGCAAAATCGTCACTGTAAGGGATGAAGAAGCCATATTGGTCACCAAGCCGCAATCACTTCCTTATGTGGAAGCGGCTGAGGAGTCGTTGGAAAGCTCCTTCCAGGCCCTCGAATTACAAGATACCCGGAAAGAAGGGGCTATGGCTATGGTGGCCAAAGTAATGTCAAGAAATGGGTATCAAGAGGGAAAAGGCCTAGGCACTGCCTTGCAAGGGATCGTGGAGCCGATACTGGCTATCGAGAAGATAGGCCATTGCGGATTGGGTTATGAGGAAGATGCTCTCGTGGATGGGCAATTCTGGATGAGAAACAGACTTCGAGATCAGAGATTCGACCAGAAAATCGGGAGAATGAAAGTAGTCCCGAGAATTACTGATGTATTCACTAAACCTGTCATTGACAATCCGGCAGAGGTGGAAGAATCACCTGATGAACCATCCATCGATGTCATCCACCTGGATCCCTTGTATGAAGCTCTAGTCTCACCGATAGCTGAGGGGCAGGAACTGGACAACTGGACGACAGAGGACATCCCTGTACTCAATTTCGAGTAAAGTACCTTTGGTTATCTACACTTGATCATTTTGTCCATGGTGGCAAGTGTAATATTGTAAATGGACCTTTTTCTTATGGAATAAATATTAATAAATTAATAGCGCATTTTAAATCCAATTATCTTTTCCTTTCCTTTTGAATTCCATCCTTATAATATGTTCTATTTTCATTCATTCAGGACCATTCATCAATTAACACCTAATAATTCAATAGACTCAGAAATTCCTCCGGTTAATTTTGAAATCCCCATAACTGCCATTACTTCAAGTGATTCTGAGGAAGAGCTCACAGAAGAAGACAATGGAAGGGATGAACCCTCCCTAGTGCCTGGTGGAGACGAAACGCACACCATAAATTTAGGCACTGAAGAAGTAAAAAGGGAACTTAAGGCAGTGGAGAGTGAAGAATTGGGAGATATGATCAGTCTGCTTAAAGAATTCCTATACGTATTTTCCTGGAGCTATGATGATATGGTGGGTTTGGACCCTCAGATAGTGACACATAGAATTCCCCTAATTCCGGGGACAGTCCCAATAAAACAGAAGATAAGGAGAATGAATCCAGACACACTGCTCAAAGTTCGAGATGAAGTCAAGAAACAGTATGACGCTGGGTTCCTGGAAGTGGTCAAATACCCCCAATGGGTGGCTAATGTCGTCCCGGTAATGAAGAAGGACGGGAGAGTCAGGGTGTGCGTTGACTACAGGGATCTTAATAAAGCAAGCTTGAAAGACGATTTCCCTCTCCCCCACATTGATGTATTAGTAGACAATGCTGCGGGATTGGGCAGGTGCTCATGCATTGATGGGGCATCTGGGTACAATCAGATCCCGATGGATGAGGAAGACAAGGATAAGACTGCTTTCATCACTCAATGGGGAGTATTTTGCTATCGGGTCATGCCTTTCGGGTTGAAGAATGCTGGTGCCACCTATCAGCGCGCTATGGTCACATTATTCCACGATATGATGCATAAAGAGGTGGAAGTGTATGTGGATGATATGATCATCAAATCCCGGGGAGAAGAAAGTCATGTGCAGGTACTGAGGAAAGTATTTGAGAGACTCAGGAAATATCAGTTGAAACTGAACCCTGCCAAATGCATATTCGGAGCTAGGTCAGGAAAATTGTTGGGGTTCATAGTGAGCAAAAAAGGGAATAGAGGTAGATCCAGACAAGGTTCGAGCTATTCAAGAGATGCCATCCCCAAAAACAGAAAGGGAGGTGCGCAGTTTCCTGGGAAAACTGAACTACATTTCGAGATTTATTTCTAATCTCACTGCCAAAGCTGAGCCTATTTTCAGACTACTCCGGAAGAATAATTCCACTCAGTGGGATTGATTTGCGAGAGGCTTTTGAGAAAATTAAGCAATACTTGACCAGCCCACCAGTATTGGTTCCACTCGTGGCAGGAAGGCCTCTTATCCTGTATATGGCGGTCCAACAGAACTCGATGGGTTGTGTTTTGGGACAACATGACGATACCGGCCGAAAGGAAAAGGCTATTTATTACCTGAGCAAAAAGTTCAATGATTGTGAGTCAAGATACTCTTTCTTAGAAAAGACTTGCTGCGCATTAGCCTGGATAGCGAATCGCCTCAAGCACTACATGCTGAATCACAAGACATGGCTCATCTCCAGGATGGATCCTATCAAATATGTATTTGAAAGCCCATTCGTGCCAGGAAGGATAGCTAAATGGCAGGTCATACTCTCCCAATATGACATAGTCTATATGACCCGGAAGGCAGTGAAAGGTAGTGTAATCGCTGACCTCCTAGCAGAGAATCCTATCCAGGATTATGAAGCTCTGGATTTTGAGTTCCCTGATGAGCACATTAATGAAGTAGACTGCGAAGAAGAAGGGCCAGCCAATGTATGGGAAATGTATTTTGACGGAGCTGTTAATTTGTCCGGTAATGGAATTGGAGCTGTGTTGATATCCCCGGATGGAAAACACTTTCCGATAGCTGTCAAGTTGAGATTTGACTGCACCAACAACGTCGCGGAATACGAAGCTTGTGTGATGGGACTACAGGCTGCCATCGAAATGAAAATCAGGAAGTTGGAGGTATATGGAGACTCAGCCCTGATTATATACCAAGTCAAGGGAGAATGGCAAACCAAGGATCCCAAACTAATCCCATATCAGAAGTACTTACTGAAGCTGATTAAGAAATTCGAAGAGATCTCTTTCACTCACCTTAGTAGGGACAAGAATCAATTTGCTGATGCTTTAGCTACTCTAGCCGTTATGGCCCAAATGGAAGAAGGGCAGATAACTCAAGCATTGAGGATTAAAGCAAGGGATGAGCCGGCTTACTGCTTCATGATTGAAGAAGAGCCCGACGGTAAACCTTGGTATCATGACATCCTGGTCTACTGCAGAACCAGAGAATTCCCCTCAGGGGCAAACCGAAACGAAAAGAGGATGCTTCGGAGATTAGCATTGGGATACTTCCCCAGTGGTGAAACCCTATACAAGAGAGGGTCCAACGGTGAACTGTTGAGATGTGTGGATGCAAAAGAGGCGAAGAAAATCCTTTTTGAGACTCATGAGGGAAATTGTGCAACCCATGCCAATGGGCATATGATGGCTAAGCAAATCATGCGACGGGGATATTTTTGGACTACAATGGAAAAGGATTGCATCGAGTATTTTCGAAAATGCCATAAGTGTCAAATCTATGCAGATCCGATCAATGTGCCACCTCACAAATTGTTCAACCTCGCCTCGCCATGGCCTTTCGCAATGTGGGGCATCGATGTGATTGGTCCCATCAATCCCAAGGCATCCAATGGGCACAGATTCATCCTTGTGGCCATCGACTATTTTTCTAAGTGGGTCGAGGCGACATCCTATGCGCACATCACACAGAATACATTTCTCAAATTTCTCAGAAGCAATATCATCTGCCGGCATGGTCTCCCCAATAAAATCGTCAATGACAACGCCACGAATCTCAATGGTCCAAAGATCCAGAAATTATGTGATCAATACAAAATCCGACATCTCAATTCTTCCCCATACCGTCCCCAGATGAATGGAGCGGTGGAAGCTGCAAACAAAAACCTCAAGAGGATAATCCGAAAAATGACAGTCACATATAAGGATTGGCATGATATGCTTCCCTACGCTCTTCACGCATACCGGACTTCTGTAAGGACCTCAACTGGGGCAACTCCATACTCACTGGTTTACGGGATGGAAGCGGTATCACCTATTGAGGTTGAGATTCCTTCCCTAAGGATTCTGAAGGAATCAGGGATTAATGAGTCAGAATGGATCCAGTCAAGGTTGGATCAGTTAAACTTGCTGGATGAGAAAAGGTTAGCAGCAACATGTCATGGGCAGTTATACCAGATGAGGATGGCTAGAGCATTTGATAAAAGAATTCGCCCACGCGAATTCCAACCCGGGGACCTAGTTCTGAAGAAAGTGCTGCCGAATCAAAACGATCCCCGGGGCAAATGGTCACCAACCTATGAGGCACCCTATGTGGTTAAAAGGGCATTTTCTGGAGGAGCCTTGATCTTGACCCACATGGACCTGTGAATGCTGACACCGTCAAGAAATACTATGCCTAAAAAAAAAAAAAAAGGGGTAGGAGTGAAAACCCGAAAGGGCGCTCCTAGCAAAATGTGTGAAAGAAGGCAAAAACCCCAAAGGGGCGCTTTCTGTAAAACGAGTGAAGGATGAAAACCCGAAAGGGCGTCTTAAAAAAGTAAGTTAGCAAAAAAAAAAAAAAATCTAGGGGTAAAAACCCGAAAGGGCATCCCGAGAACAAAAAGGGAGAAATAAGGAATGGGGGGCATGAAACCAGGATGAAGATGAAACTGTCACGGCATGAGGCTTCAGAGAACTTGAAATAATGGCATTTAAGGGATTTCAAAATCAGCCACAGGGAATATGTGAGATCTATCCTTGTACCCTTCTTCTTTGAAGCTTCTTTGTTTATATTAAACCGTAATAAAATCACACTTCATTCCCCATGTTTCTATCTTTCCCTTATATTTATCTTTCTGCAATCTCGTTATTTAATGCGCTATTTAAATCAGTTAAAATTTTTGCCATAAGATTAAAATTTGACAATTGATAACCTCACGTACTTTACTATGAGATTTGCAGGGAATGAAAAAAAAAAAAAATTAGAGGTGAAAACCCGGAAGGGCACTTCTAGTCATATAGACGAAGGGGAAGTAAAAACCCGCGAGGGTGCTTTTCGGGAGAAAGTCTGAAAAACAGAAATGGGGCATTTGAAGAAACGAGGCCAATAGGTCAAGTCTTGCAACTCGTCCTCCATTCGTCATTGGCCTTCGGGATTCTGTTAAGTACACTTCATTGGGGAAGAACTTCTTGTGTCCGGATTAGGCTTGCTTTGTAAGTGCGATTTAAAGTTCCTGTTATCAACCTCTGGTTCCTTGATCTAAGTTGATTTTTATTTCCAGCAACTTAAATTTCCTGTCATCAACCTCTGGTTCCTTGATCTAAGTTGATTTTAATTTCCTGCAATTTAAATTTCCTGTCATCAACCTCTGGTTCCTTAATCTAAGTTGATTTTAATTTCAAGCAATTTAAATTTCCAGTTATCAACCTCTGATTCCTTGATCTAAGTTGATTTTAATTTCATGCAATTTAAATTTCCTGTTATCAACCTCTGGTTCCTTAATCTAAGTTGATTTTAATTTCCAGCAATTTACATTTCCTGTTATCAACCTCTGGTTCCTTGATCTAAGTTGATTTTAATTTCCTGCAATTTAAATTTCCTGTCATCAACCTCTGGTTCCTTGATCTAAGTTGATTTTAATTTCCTGCAATTTAAATTTCCTGTTATCAACCTCTGGTTCCTTGATCTAAGTTGATTTTAATTTCCAGCAATTTACATTTCCTGTTATCAACCTCTGGTTCCTTGATCTAAGTTGATTTTAATTTCCTGCAATTTAAATTTCCTGTCATCAACCTCTGGTTCCTTGATCTAAGTTGATTTTAATTTCCTGCAATTTAAATTTCCTGTCATCAACCTCTGGTTCCTTGATCTAAGTTGATTTTAATTTCCAGCAATTTACATTTCCTGTTATCAACCTCTGGTTCCTTGATCTAAGTTGATTTTAATTTCATGCAATTTAAATTTTCTATTATCAACCTCTAGTTCCTTGATCTAAGTTGATTTTAATTTCCTGCAATTTAAATTTCCTGTAATCAACCTCTGGTTCCTTGATCTAAGTTGATTTTAATTTCCAGCAATTTAAATTTCCCGTTATCAACCTCTGGTTCCTTGATCTAAGTTGATTTTAATTTCCTGCAATTTAAATTTCCTGTTATCAACCTCTGGTTCCTTGATCTAAGTTGATTTTAATTTCCTGCAATTTAAATTTCCTGTTATCAACCTCTGGTTCCTTGATCTAAGTTGATTTTAATTTCCTGCAATTTAAATTTCCCGTTATCAACCTCTGGTTCCTTGATCTAAGTTGATTTTAATTTCCAGCAATTTAAATTTCCCGTTATCAACCTCTGGTTCCTTGATCTAAGTTGATTTTAATTTCCAGCAATTTAAATTTCCTGTTATCAACCTCTGGTTCCTTGATCTAAGTTGATTTTAATTTTCAGCAATTTAAATTTCCCGTTATCAACCTCTGGTTCCTTGATCTAAGTTGATTTTAATTTTCAGCAATTTAAATTTCCCGTTATCAACCTCTGGTTCCTTGATCTAAGTTGATTTCAATTTCCAGCAATTTAAATTTCCTGTTATCAACCTCTGGTTCCTTGATCTAAGTTGATTTTAATTTCCAGCAATTTAAATTTCCTGTTATCAACCTCTGGTTCCTTGATCTAAGTTGATTTTAATTTCTAGCAATTTAAATTTCCCGTTATCAACCTCTGGTTCCTTGATCTAAGTTGATTTTAATTTCCTGCAATTTACTTTTCCCGTTATCAACCTCTGGTTCCTTGATCTAAGTTGATTTTAATTTCCTGCAATTTACTTTTCCCGTTATCAACCTCTGGTTCCTTGATCTAAGTTGATTTTAATTTCCAGCAATTTAAATTTCCTGTTATCAACCTCTGATCCAAGTTGATTTTAATGTTTTAACTTCTGATACCGATCCCTAGGTCACTGACTTAGGTATGCTTTAGTTTCGGACACCTAATCGTCCAAAATACGGGTCTGAATCTTTACATAAATCCTACATGGGAAATTTTTCCCTTAATAGAAATTATGTAAAGAGGGGCAGCTGTCGACACCATATTTTGGCCGATCCCCAGAATCAATAAACCTTGAAACCGATCCCCAGCACTAAATTTTCCTTTGCCAGCTAACTACATTTCCGACCTCTCTTTGCCATATTACCGATCTCTCTTCACAGAGAATTGAATCAATGCTAAGCCCTCGTGTCATCTAAAGTCTTGCCAAGTTGCTTACCGATCTCTCAAGCCAATTGTCAAATTTCCTGACCGGTCGATTACATTCCCGATCTCTCCTGTCAAACAAAATGGAATCAATACTAGATCTTTATGTCACTGGTCTTATTGCCGATCTCTCATTTTAAGTTTAGGAATAATTAAGATTCCAATCCGATGTAATGATGATCTTGATTTTAAGTGGGTTCACCAAATTTCCAATTTTAATCAAGTCCCGATTAATGTTGATTCCCTATCGATCTCATGCTCATCATGTTTTCTGATCTCTCACACTTAGGTTAATAATTTCTTTCAGTTACTTCGATATACTCAGACAATCAAGTGTTAAACAATTTAGAGATTTTCCGATCACAATCATTCATTGAACAAAAGAGGCATTTCATTTCATTTCAAAAAAAATTATACAAGTCATTCAGCTGGAGGATCACCCCCAGTCTGATCTACATTTTGTCCGTCTCCTCCCTCACCCTCCTCCTCACTATCCTCACCCTCGCCTCCGGGAGCCAAGTCGGCCATCCAAGAGAAGTCCTCCCCCGGGTAATGCTTCTGGAGCTCGGCCAAGAGATCCTTGTGAGCATTCACGTAAGCACTGGCTATTCCTGTCACCATCTCTTCATCTTTTGCCTTAAGCTCCTCAGTGAGATGAGCGACCTGAGCAGCTTCGTCTGCCCGGAGTGCCTGGACCTCTCTAAGAGCACGATCCCTTTCAGCCAGAACACGAGTCTGTTCGGCCGTCTTATCCTCATAGTACTTCATCCGCCCCTCAATTTGAGATATGTAATCTTGAGCGGATGAGAGTTGGGATCGGAGGGATGCCACTTCTTGACTCTTCCTTTCGACTTCTTGACTCTTTTTCTCGACCTCCTTACCCAGGCGGTAAGCCTTTTCCCGAACTATGTGTTGGTTCACCAGGCACTCTACATTCAGGCTCATGGAGCGGGTTAGGATGTCGTCAAGATTGTCCGGAGACAGTCTGTCCCGATCCTCCCGAAGGCAGATGGAAGACCCCAAGACTTTGGCAAAATCGGGGTTCTCCCGAACAGTCCGGTTGTTCTCCAGAGAAGCGATCAGCACTTGGGCGCTACGAGAAGGGGTCCTCGTAGGAGGTTGAGAACGACCCCCTTCTGTGCTTAGAGCAGCTGGAAAAGGTGGAGGCGGCTCTTCCTGTTGAGGAGGAGATCGGACAGCTTCAGTGATCGGTGGCCCCGAAGGTCGGGGCGGGCCTCCTTGCGTCTCCCCAGGTTCATGGCCGGGTGTTTGAATTAGTGCCGAACGCTTCATCTCCTTTATTTTCCGGGAAATCTCTCTCTCCTTCTTCCGCTTCCTGGAACCTTCACCGCCCGCCATACCTACACAAAAAAGAGGTCAGTGAGATCGATAAGGTCCAAAGATCTGAGAAATAGAAAATACCGATGCCAAGATCAGAGAGCTGAAGCCCGCGCTTTTCGCCCGTGATCAACTCCATCATCCAATGATGCAGCTCGGCAGTCACCGCATCTAAACAGGAGTACTTTTGAGTGGCAGCTTGATTCTTCAGCTCCATCACTATTAGGCTTTCCTCCTTGTTCAGGGTAATACGCTTCGGAATTAAGGGCCCCTGGTGCCACCAGCTACGGGGGAAGTCCTCGAAGCAGGTCGGATTTTTGCTCCTCAGAATGAAGAAGCGGTTCTTCCAATTCTTAAGGGAGGAGGGCAGATCGGTGAAGAGCCCGTAATGAGGCTTCGCCTGAAAGAACCAATGCTCGTCATCCTTTCAGCGAGTTAGCTTGTGTAGTTCGGCGAACACCTTAGCCGTAGGTCTGATTCCCTTAGCTCGGCACAGGCCTCGAAAGGCTACCAAGATCCGCCACGAGTTAGGGTGAATTTGGGCGATGCACACTCGGTGGAATTTTAGGACCTCCTTGAAGAAGTCGTCCAGAGGGAACCGAAGACCGGCCTTTAGCTGTTCCTCGTATACCATCACCATGTCATTCTCTTCAAAGGAGTGATCGGCTCGGTGATCGCCGTGACACCAGATAAGTTCATATGAATCGGGCTCTATGTTGTACTCCTGGCTAAACGACTGCAGATCGATTTCTTGCAAGATCGATGGCAGCTCGTCCATAGGAAGATTCTCCCTCCCCGAAGGAGGTGCATGCCTTGATGGTGCGATCCGCCCCCGAGCTGGAATGGAGACCCTAAGAGGTTCTGGTTGTGCGCTCGGCCCGACCACCTCTTCTTCGTCAGACGACCATGAAACATGGACGGAAGGTGGGCTTACCGCTCTCTGACCTTCGGCGCCGCTCATTTTTAAGAAAAACAAAGAACTTAAAGCTAAAAGAAGGATTAAAACCCTTACCGGAGCTTGAACGGAGTCGGAAGAACTTGAGAAAACGAGAGAACTTTGAAGTTGTGAGCAAAAGACTGAAAATGACATACAGGAGCAAATGGCTAACCCTTTGCCCCTATTTATACTCGTCTGAGCATTTAATGCTCACGATGCCCCAGGCAATGCATCGGTTAACGGGATTCGCCAGCTGTTCTGACACGTCTCTCAAATTCCATAAAGAGAACGGCTAATTAGAGATCGACATATTAAGATAAATGTTTTGAATTGTGGATCAGTTAAGGGTTGTTCAGTTAGGAACCAAATCGGATAAACACATCAAAGATCGGAAAATAATCAATGCAATAATAACAAGATGAGAATTGACTTTTATTTCCCAAAAGATCGGATTACATCATTTGGGCGATCCCTAGAGATCGGAATTATAGAGATCGGAACATGGGAGATCAGCATGAAAGATCGAAATAGGAGCGTTGGAGAGATCGGAAGGCAAAAAGAATAAGACAAATCCCAAATAACCGTCGTCAGAATCAGAGCCGAGGTAGTTAAAGCGTGGCAGACGAGATCTCCACCGCATGCCTAAGAATCGCTCGCAATGCTGACAGGTGCCAGGGTATGTCATGACAGTCCTGTACATCCCAATCTCCACCATTGATCTCACTTGTAAGGACGAACCCAGAGCCCTTGGATCAAGAGAAGAGACGACAAGACCAGCGCCTTTCACTCTTAGCCCTCAGATCGCTCCGGACAAGAAGATTTGAGACCGTCAGATTGAAAGAAGAAAAGGACAAATATTCTGAAGAATAATCTCAGCCATTCATTTTGGTTCTCTTTAATTCTCAAGCATCCGATCATGTCCTTCAAAATCTTGACCCTCCATCTCCCTCGAAATAAATCCTGACCCTTCATGGGGAGCACCCGATTCCTATAAATACCTGCATGAAAAACTGTTCAAGGGACGGGCAAAAAAAAGAGGTAGTTATTATAGCGGAAGAACTCTGAAACTTCATTCAGTTTGTTATTCTGCTACTTAGAAGTGTTGATTAGAAAGACATTTGAAACTAGTTTTCTGAAGTTTTTTTTTTTTTCTTGAAAAGGATTCTGAATACTGGAACTCTACATTTTCAGTTTGTTCATTATCTGGTCACACTCTCACTTTCAGCCCTTTATCATCTCTGTTTCCATTCCCATTATCCAAGCTCAACTTCATTCCGCCCGGTTATTATTGCATTTTAGCTAAGCACCCTTCAGCTCATGACGAACATTAGCCCTCAGGCTAATCAATCCGCTGTCTTATCATTATTTGTCACCCCATAGTTATTTTCAATAGATTTGGCTCCTTACAGGTAAGAGCTCATATTACCGTTTTATTAAGTGTTTACTTTTACTTTTCGCATTTTCTTTGTTCTTCATATGTATGCGTTTTTCTCCAAGTTCATTTTGTGCCAAAGAACCCCAAAGAATGTTACTTTCGAGTTATTTCTTTAGTGATCAGTCCATCATTTTATTAATCTTCGTCACTTCTGAATGCAAGTTTTCTAGCTCCTAGTAGCGTGTAAGTGGTTGGGTAAAACGTAGGTAACTGCAACTTAAGGGTCTCTTTTAAGAGAGAGAGCCTGAATAACACGTCAGGAAAATAGCCAAACTATCAGGCTGACATAAACGGCAATTCGGCAAGATGCCATAAAGTGGAATAAAACCAAAGTAAACGAAACATAATAGATCGGACATTAATAGGTACTGGTAAAGTAACCTTAGGGGAGGTCAGCAAAATTCAGTCCAGCTTCTCTTATTTAGTCACAAAATATCAATTAGTTAAAAGAAGCCTTATCCCCAGCACCTTAGAACGCCAGAATCCTTAGCTTTAGGACCTTATGACATGTAGCTGAAATTAAAATTCGGGAGATCGGAAAGATCCCATTCAGGTTCCTGTTAATTTAAAAAGAGATCGGAAGAGAATTCTTATCCGGTCTCAAATCAAAATTTTAAATAAATACTTAACAGAGATCGGAAGAGAATTCTTATCCGGTCTCAAATCAAAATTTTAAATAAATACTTAATAGAGATCGGAGGAGAGTTCTTATCCGGTCTCAAATCAAAATTTTAAATAAATACTTAACAGAGATCGGAGGAGAGTTCTTATCCGGTCTCAAATCAAAATTTTAAATAAATACTTAACAGAGATCGGAGGAGAGTTCTTATCCGGTCTCAAATCAAAATTTTAATAAATACTTAATAGAGATCAGAGGAGAGTTCTTATCCGGTCTCAAATCAAAATTTTAATAAATATTAAATAGAGATCGGAGGAGAGTTCTTATCCGGTCTCAACTCAAAATTTTAATAAATAGAGATCGGAGGAGAGTTCTTATCCGGTCTCAACTCAGAATTTTAATAAATATTAAAGAGTTCGGAGAAGAGTTCTTATCCGATTCTTAAATTAAAATTTTAATAAAATATTCCTTTCAAATAAAATTAACATACAACAGTAACTCACTAAGGTTGTCTCATTTACTTATGTATCTGGGTGATCCAAATTTAGTGAAAAATCAAATGTTCCTTTAGTCAAAGGGATTAACATGCCCATTCAAGCCCTCCTAACTAATGCAAAGTTAAATCTACTTACCCTTATTAAGGGACGAGGTGGGGTGCCTAACACCTTCTCCACCCGTTTACGGACCCCGAACCTAGAATCTCTGTCTTGAAGTGGTTTTATTTCAATTTATTTTCACAAATGGTTTTCTTTAGTTTCCCTCAAAACTAAGGTGGCGACTCCTCACTCTTTCCCACTTCGGTGAGGGTTCGTTCAGGCGACCGCAAAACCCCTTGCGACAATAATGCTTCACCAGTAGAGGAAAGGGAAAGCTTTTAGGAATCCAATGATCCTCTCTGCATAGAATAGATTGTCCATTCCCCATTTGCCACCTCACTTCTTTATCTAACACTTGCCTTCCTTATAAGATGCTTCTCCAATGTTATAAATGCCTATTACTCAATTGTGCTTGCAAAAAGGAAGAGTGTAGGAAGTACTAGCTTTTAAGTAGTCTGGCTAATAAAGAATTTGGATTAGACAGAATGCGCCAGCCTTGTTTTGCTAATAGAGCAATGTTAAATTCTCCTTTCCACCAAAAATTAGAGACTACCAAATCAATTAAGTGGCAAAGACTTACAGGAAGATAGAAGGATGACATCAGATAAACAAGAAGGGCAGTGGTAATTACTTTGATCAACACTTCTCAAACCACCTTGGATAGAAGTTGTTCCTTCTAACCTTTTTTTATTGAATACACGGTCTCTAATAGTGGAGAAAATTTACTTTTTTTAATATGGGAATTCCTACAGGAAGTCCAAGGAACTTATCTAGCTTATTAACTCTATCAATAGTAAGGATGGAAGTAATCCTGCTTCGAAAATCCTTGGGTGTGTTATCACTGAAAACCAAGCTTGACTTGCTAAAATTAATCATCTGACCACTAGCTTCGGCATAGTCATTGAGAACTTGCTAAATCTTCTCAATCTCCCCCCATCATAGCTTTAGATAAGTGTTTCGCTATTTTGCAATTACCGCAAGTGCACGTATCGCTAACAAGTAATAAAGTGATGAGTAGAGTATCGTTCCCTCGAGGAATTTTGTTTAGCAAGTACCAATTTACACAGAAATCTTGACTATTTAGGCTATCGAATAATTAGGGAATAAAGTTGTTAACTTTAAATACTAAAATGGTAAACTTAAAATGAAATGATTTATTTGAAACAATTCTGGAATTAAGATTTCACACTTGAATCATACTAGGGATGTTATCTCGTTTATTTACTGAATTAAGGATCGTTTTCCTTGATGGAAATCATTCCTAAGCTATCCTAAATCCTCTCTCAAGGCATCTAGGGTGTATTCTAATTAACTCGAACCCTACTTTCATGGTGATTAAATCAATTAAAATCCTTTAAGACCTTTGACTAATTTTTAGGTTCCACAAAGGTATCAGCCTATGTCTAGGTCAGAATTTCTAGGTTTAAGATCTCGATTTTCTAATGTTAATCTTCACCTTTCAGTCATTCAATTAACATCTACAATCATAACTAAGTGGATACCAACACATAGCATGTATTAAGATCACAAGAAATTAAATCAAGAAACGAATCTCAAATCCAATAAATAAAACTCAGTGTTCATCCATAATAATAATTACAAGAGCTACTCTCCCAAATCCAGAATAAGAAAACTACTCACTCATGGTGAGTTCAGCAAATGTCATGATAAAAAGTAAAAACAATAAAAAGAGAGTTATGAAAAAGAAATAAAGTAATAAAATTTTGTCTAAGGAGATGAAACGAAGGAACCAAAGAGAGTTTCAGCTTTGGCCTTGTGGAGCTTCAGCTGAAAGACTTCTTTTGGTACTGATGTAGAGTTCGACAACAGTAACCTTCAGCAGCATTCCCAGTGATAGTGGCTGACTCTTTTTCTGGTGTTTTCTTTTATATTTATATTGGTTGCTCTAGGGTTAGGTCATTTTGAGTCCAAAAGGCTTTAGGAGTCTCATTCGAATCAGAAAACAGGAGGGGAATTCGAGTCAGAAAACAGGCTGTAGCATAGTACACGGCCCGTGTGTCACTACACGGGTCCCACAAAGTAGGGCCGTATAACTTGCTGGAGGAGAATTGCGTGGTCTTGTTTTGGCACAGAAAGTTACATGGGTCTGTGCCAACTACACAGGCCTGATTACACGGGATATGTACTATTGTTCCCATAAGGTTCTTCAAGCTTGCGCACAGCAGAGACTTACACGGGTCCCTGCAGATTACACGGGTCTACTTACATGACCCGTGTACTTGTGTTTCTCATCGATTCTCTTGGCTTTCTTCTGGCAGGGAGTTACATGGGTCTGGTGTTTGGTTTACACGACTCGTGTACTTTGTATCAGCAACAATTCTTTATCTTTTTACCTCTCCAAGCTTTCCTTTGCACATCCATCCTTTGGGGCTTTACCAAAACACCTGAAATAATGTACAAAAACATGGAATTAAGGGCTTGGTAATAGAATTTATGAAAACTAATGAAATCAACTACTATGCATGAAAATACTTGTCTAAATGCTATGATTTAGAATACAAATGTGCTAAAAAATATCTATACAATTCAAGTGTATCAAATACCCCCAAACTCAAACTTTTGCTTATCCTCAAGCAAAACAAAACTCTGTTTTAAAGCATATTTTAGGGGATACTTAGGAATACAACCATCAATTTAATAAGCATAGAATTGAACTCCTCTAACCTTCATACCAATTTCCCTCTTTCAAGGCATAAGGGTTCTAATAGCTGCCTGTTTGGAACTTCACCTCATTTTATGGTGTTTCGACTAATTATTCCTCTATACAAGACCATTAATAAGCCATAAACAACCTGTTTTATTGGGATAGAATTAAGAAACACTAGCTCCCACAATTCTGCCTCTTTCATAAGTAATTGAGATGAAGTGTTTCAATTCTAACTCCATAGGCATATCTCAATTTTCTATCTCCACTAATGTAGCATGCGCTTTTCAAAAGATCAAAAGGTCTTTAAAAGGGTTGTGATGGGGCTAAGGGGGTAATGACTTGGCTGCCAATGAAAGGATTTTAGGGAATGCAAATATGAGGATAGCATGTATGCATAAAATCTAAATATACTGAGTTTGTTTCTACATATTTTGTGTGGAAAGGAAGGGCTTTTGGCTTTTTATACTGTCAAGCATGTTTCAATGACACTTATCTTGGGACTTCTATTCTTTTTTTCTTTTTTGTTTTGTCCTCTCCCCCAAACTCATTGCTTTTGCTGGGTTGGAAAGATAAATTTTTTTTTTCTTTGGCTTTAATTGCACACTTGCATTTTTTATTTTGAGTTCCACATCCTCTCTTCATTTTCTTTATGCATTTTGCTTCCTTAAAAAGGTATGGTAGGTGTTTTAGGTTAGGGGCTAGGTAAATAACATGGGTAAGCAATAAATTCTTAAGGGATGAACATAGGCTTCAAGTTGGCTACAAGGGATCTACATTTTAATATAGGGGTGGCTAAAGCTAGTAAGGCTGTATCAAAGAATGCCTTAATCATCTCTTCATCAAACGTATGCTAGGATTTCGCCTTGATAGGTCTGAGAGATATGTTCTAGAGCTAGTGAGGCAATTTTGAGTTTGCTTGTGTTTTAAAATTTGTTCTCCTAATTTTACAAGTTTAATGTGATAAATTAATAGTTATGAAGAGGTTTAGCCAGTTTAGTTCCATAAAAGAGATTAGCTTCTTCACAAACAACATGTTAGAATCCCTTTTTGCCCATATAGATGCGTTCATTCCTCTATCCCGTGGAGTCCAATTATTAGCTTACAAAAATTTTGGTTATAGTGCTAAGTTTCACAATTTAGAATCCAAAAATTTTCATGTAGTTGAATTTGATACACAAGAATAATGTAGCTGAATTTAAACAATGCAATGATTTGCATGTAATGATATGCAAGTGCAAATGTATCCCCCCCCCCCCCCCCCAACTCAAATAAGACATTGTCCTCGATGTCAATATAATGTGCAAGATTGGATGATGCATACAAAAATTTTAAAGAAGCATAATATTTATTAAGCATGGAAAATTTTTGAACATAAAGCAAATAAAAGAGACCTATGGTTTTAAGTTAGGATTAGGGCATGTAAGATATTACAATGAAGATCATATCCTATAGTCCTATCTCTAAAAGGCCTCTGATGATGATGATGGTGATCCTTGCTCCTTTTCCTCCTCATCCTCCTCATTTAGTTTGTCCATTAGAATGTCCAGCTTGTTATGTGCTTCCTGGAGGCTGTCCTCGATAGCTCGCATCCTACTGTATATTGTGTTCTCCATGCGCTACAGGTATGCAAGGACCGGGTCTGTCGGTGGTGGTGTGTATGGAGGCACTTGGACAGGGGACTCTTCGAACATCCGCTCTTGCCTTTCTTCTTAGGGTTGTGAAGTCTCATCGGGTCCCTCCCTTGCCTTGTCTCTCTGAGGGATGGTGTTTCCTTCAGCGTCCACCAAGTAGCATTTGTTGCCCACCTTATTACATATCCCCATAGATATGCAGATAGTCTGATCAATTCTCGATGTTCCAGTAACAAAGCGCAGTCTGTGATGTCCTGGAACAAAGCTGAAGTGGAGGGCAATGGTGGTGACAAGGCCTCCAAGTACTATGTGCTCGATAGGCTGATGGCAAAGGTGTCAGAGATGGTTGCACAAGAAAAAGCCAGTGCTGCATTGCTGCTCGGTGACCATGCACCATAGGAAAAATAACTCACTGGCGTTGACAACGCCGAGGCTGTCGCCACGGCCCATTATGGTGTGGGCGGCAAACCGATGCATGTATCGCAATGCTAGACTAGTGATGCCCGTTGATTTGGATTTGCCGGAGTTATAGGGCTTTGTGTTTGGTGTAATGGAATCCCAAAAGGTGATGTTGTTGTACAGCATGCGATTCCTTGGGATTTCTTAGTGGCCGGTACTGTCAAAGCTAAAGATGGCATTGAACTCGTCCATATTCATTACCCGATCTACACCAAGTAGGCGAAACTCAATTCTACCCCTGTCTTCCTTGTCGGTGGGCCATAAGTTGGCCTTGAAACTCAATTCTAGCGTTGTGTCTTTGTAAGCCGGAAATTGGAGTTGGGCAAACCTTATCCACCCAATGCTATCGAGTAGCCCATTGATTTCTTCTTGCAACCCGATTTGCTCTAAAAGATGAAAATCTATGTATTTGGTGGAGGATATTTTTCGTGAATGAAGTTGGATGCGCATTGCTTTATGGGCGTCATCTCTAAATCCCCAAGTAATAGAGATTTCGGGTTGTGGAGCAGGTTGGGGCTATGGTTGCGGTGGAGGAGTGGCTTGTTGAGATGGTTGGGGAGTGGCTACCCTCGTCCTTGGGCGTTGAGTTGGAGGCTGGGATGGAGAAGTTAAGGATTCTCCTCTTTGTCTTGAAGAAAAGCCGATTCTCCTTGCAGATCTCTTCGCAGGAGCCATGGGTGTGTTTTTGGGAAGGAGAAAAATATGATTTTGGTGAAGGGAGATGAGATTTGAGAGGTTTTTATAGGCTAAGAAGGGAGTAGATGAAAGGTTTTGTGTTTATGAAGGGTTTTAATGCTAGGGGTGTATTTAAAGAGCCATTAGGACTCTTCGTTTCTTGTGTTTCCCGCCCCAAGAGTCGCGTCTGCAATGAGATACATGGGTCCCGACATGTAGGGCTGTGTAAATTTCTGCCTGGAATTTTTGAAATCTGTCATAGTACACGGCTCGTGTAAATTAGCTATGGGACCCATGTAACTTCCTGTCTCTCAGATTACTTTACTAGATATGTTACACGGCCCATGTAAAATTCAAGGAGCCCCGTGTAACCTTCTGTCTCTCAGTTATTCTGCTAGAGACATTACACGGTCCTTGTAATTTGGGATATGGACCCGTGTAAATTTCTGTCTCCTGAAGGGTCGAGATTGCATGAAATTTATGGGCTTCCAGAAAGTTACACGGGGCGTGTATTAATAGTACACGACCCGTGTAAGTCTCTGATTTCTCAAATCTTTGAAAAATGAAAAGTTCATAATTCTAACACATGAAATGGATGCAAAGATTAACTGTAGATTTACTTCCCCGGTTTTGTTCAATTTTCCCTTTTGTGGTTTTGACTTGGTGATGCCCTTCCTCTTTTATCTCTATTCCCCATTTCAAAAATCCTACAAAATGAAATGCTAATGAGCACGAAACAAAAATTCAATATTGAAGAAAAAGAAAAGAAGAAAAGTTCAGAAAAATTTTGGGTTGCCTCCCAAAGAGCGCTTGTTTATAGTCCTTAGCTGGACTTTACTTGTTTATGGTCTGTCAGTAGGAGGACTGAGAGTGCAATTTACTCCCGTTTCTATGGGTTCTGCCTGAAAGTAAGGCTTCAGCCTTTGCCCATTGACCTTGAATGCACCTGAGGTTTCGCTCCATACCTCTACTGCTCCATGCGGGAAGACTTGGGTGACCTTGAAAGGTCCGGACCATCTTAATTTCAGCTTCTCTAGAAAGAGTTTCAATCTAGAGTTAAATAAGAGGACAAGATCTCCTTTTATCTCTTTCCTTGCTATGCGCCTGTCATGTCATCTTTTGGTTTTATCCTTAAAGATTTTGGCATTTTCGTATGCATCTTATCAGATATCTTCCAACTCATTCAGTTGTAAGAGCCTTTTTTCACCAGCAGCTTTGAGGTTAAAGTTTAGTACCTAAATTGCCCAGTAAGCTTTATGCTCAAGTTCAACAAGGAGATGGCATGATTTTCCATAAACCAATCGGAAGGGTGTTGTGCCAATTGGGGTTTTATATACAGTGCGGTATGCCCATAGTGCATCATCTAGTTTCATGCACCAGTCCTTCCTGGATCTGTTTACAGTTTTCTCCAGAATCTGCTTCAGTTCCCTGTTTGATATTTCTACTTGACCGCTGGTTTGAGGATGATAAGGTGTGGCCACCTTGTAAGTCACTCCATACCTTTTTAGTAGTGTTTTGAATTGTTGGTTGCAGAAGTGGCTTCCTCCATCACTGATTATCACTCATGGTGTGCCAAATCTTGTGAAGATGTTCTTCTTAAGGAACTTGGTGATAACTCTAGCATCATTGGTTGGCGTTGTAATAGCTTCCAACCATTTTGACACATAATCAACTCCAACCATAATATACTTGTTTCCATGGGAAGAGGGAAATGGTCCCATGAAGTCTATTCCCCATACATCAAACAATTCTATCTCAAATATACCATGCAATGGCATTTCAATCCTTCTTGAACTGTTTCTTGTTCTTTGGCATTGATCACAAGTTAGCACAAAGTATCTTACATCCTTAAATAAATGTGGCCAGTAAAACCCTGCTTATAAAATCTTGGTTGCGGTCTTTGAAGTGCCTAAATGTCCTCCATATAGTGATGAATGGCAATGATAAATGATACTTTCCATATCTTCCTTTAGTATGCACCTTCTTATCAGCCCATCATTACATCTCTTGTACAATAGTGGTTCTTCCCATAAGTAATATTTCACATCATGTAGGAATTTTTTTCTTTGCTGATAAGTCATGTTTGGAGATAGTACCCTGCATACAAGAAAATTAATAAAGTCAGCGTACCATGGAGCTTTGGAGAATGCAAGTAATTGCCCATCAGGAAATGAATCGTCAATTGGTAAATCTTCAAAATCTTCCATGTACTTCAGTTTTAGTCTAGAAAGATGGTCAGCTACTACATTTTCAGATCCCTTTTTTTCCTTTATTTTAAGGTTAAATTCTTGCACGAGTAGAATCCATCGAATCAGTCTTGGTTTTGCTTCCTTTTTATTCATAAGGTACCGGATTGCAGCATGATCTGTGAATGCAATGACTTTTGACCCGATAAGGTAAGATATGAATTTGTCCATTGCAAATACCACTGCTAGGAATTCCTTTTCTATGGTAGCATATTGATTTGTGCATCATCGAGTGTCTTGCTAGCATAATAAATAGCATGGAGCTTTTTATCTTTTCTTTGCTCGAGCACTGCTCCAATTGCAAAATCGGTCGTGTCGCACATAACCTCGAATGGTAGCTCCCAATTCAGTGGCTGCATTATTGGTCCTCTTTAATTCTGTTAAAGGAGACAAGGCAATTTTCATCAAAATCAAAGGGAATATCTTGGTTTAATAAGTTAGTAAGTAGCTTAGCTATTTTGGAAAAGTCCTTGATGAATCTTCTGTAAAATCCTGCATGTCCCAAAAAGCTTCGCACTCCCTTGACTGACATTGGTGGTGGCATATTTTCAATGATCTTAATTTTCACCTTATCTACTTCAATTCCTCTTTCTGATATCAAATGTCCCAGAACTATACCTTCCCTTACCATAAAGTGGCATTTTTCCCGATTTAGGACCAGGTTTGATTCTTCACATCTTTGCAACACCTTGGATAAATTAGCTATGCAATCATCAAAAGTAGTTCCATGGACAGAAAAATCATCCATAAAAACTTTCATAATATCTTCAATATAATAAGAAAAGATAGCCATCATGCATTTTTGAAAGGTAGCAGGGGCATTACAAAGACCAAAAGGAATTCTCTTATATGCAAATGTTTTATAGGGACAAGTGAATGTTGTCTTTTCTTGGTCTTCTGGATGAATAGGAATTTGAAAGAATCCCGAATACCCATCCAGGTAACAGAAATAAGAGTGTTTCGCTAATCTTTCTAGCATTTGGTCAATGAAGGAGAGGGGGAAATGGTCTTTTCTGGTGGCACCATTTAATTTTCTATAATCTATGCACATTCGCCAACCAGTGACTACTCTAGTAGGGATTAGTTCATTGCTTGCATTTCGGATAACAGTTGTCCCACCTTTCTTAGGAACTACATGTACTGGACTAACCCATTTACTATCAGAAATTGGGTATATGATACCTGCATCTAGAAGTTTTAAAATTTCTTTCTTGACTACCTCTTTCATGTTTGGGTTAAGTCTTTTTTAGTGTTCGATTGTGGGTTTACTGTTTTCTTCCATGGGTATCCTATGCATGCAAATCGAAGGGTTGGTTCCCTTCATGTCTTCTATTTTATACCCCAATGCTTTGCTATGGATCCTAAGTTCTCTTAACAATTTTCCTCTTTTAACTTAGACAGGCTAGCATTGATTATAACAGGATATTTAGAATTTGAGTCCAGAAATGCATACCTTAACGAAGACGGGAGAGGTTTAAGCTCTACCTGTTCGGCGTTTTCCTGGAGCTTACCTTTGGTTTATTCCTCCTTCAAATCCTCCATCTCGGAAGCGTTAGCTAAAGGTAGGGGTAGAGGAGCTGCCAACTGTTGTGCACATGCTACTATTTCAGTATTTTCATCATCCACTGTGTGGCTGCGCACAATATATGCTTCAAGAGGATCTTTAGGATGTGTCTTATGAAATTCCTCTTTAACTTGTTCATCAATTATGTCAACCTTGAAGCATTCATCAGGTTCAAATTTGTGTTTCACTATGTCGAATAAGTTGAACTCCACTTCTTCTTCTCCTACCTTGAGGGTTAATCGTCCATTTTTGACGTCTATGATGGCTCCGGCGGTTGCCAAGAATGGTCTTCCCAAGATGATGGGAATTTGGACATCTTCTTTCATTTCAAGGACAACAAAGTCCACTGGAATGAAGAATTTGCCCACTTTGACAAGGATGTTCTCAAGTATCCCTACAGGATATTTAATGGATCGATCAACCAATTGCAATGAAATTGTTGTGGGTTTCAGTTTCCCGATCTCTAACTTTTTGCATATTGATAGAGGCATTAGGCTGACGCTTGCTCTAAGATCGCAGAGGGCCTTGTCTATTTTCTTGTTACCAATGATACAGGGTATGGAGAAGCTTCATGTATCCTTCAACTTTGGAGGCAATTTGTTTTGCAGAATGGCATTGCATTTCTCTATTAGAGCTACTGTTCCATAGTCCTCTAGCTTCCTTTTCTTTGATAGAATTTCCTTAAGAAATTTGGCATAAGATGGCATCTGAGAAACTGCTTCAGTGAAGGGGATGTTAATGTAAAGTTTCTATAAAACTTCCAAAAACTTCTTAAACTGCTTGTCCAATTTGGCTTTGTGAAATCTTTGAGGAAAAGGTAGGGGAGGCTGGTATGGTTCTGGTAATTTCTTTGTCTTCTTTGCTTCCTCTTCTTGATCTTTCTTAGCTTTTTCCTCCTTTTTCTTTGCTTGGTTTTTAGAATTTTTTATGGTTTCCTCTGTCGATTCTACCTCTGGTTGTACTAGAGTTCTCCCACTCCTCAGTGCAACTGCCTTACAATGCTCCCTTGGATTCATTTCTGATTGACTGGGCAGTTTGCCAGCAGCCTTACTTGAAGAACTTGCTTGCTGAGCAATTTGATTCTCTAGCATCTTGTTATGGGTAGCGAGTTGGTCCATTCTAGAAGTCAGCTATTTAATCAATTCAGTTTGTTGTTGTTGAGCTGCTAGGAATCCTTCCATCATGTTTTCCATGGTCATTTTCGATTCAGGTTGTTGAGGTTGGAGAGGTAGCGATGGCTGTGCAAGGTTCTGGCCTCTGTTCTGAAATCCAGGGGGTGCTGGAGGTTTGTACCCTTGTTGCTTGTTTATTGGCTGGTTCTGCTGATTGGACCATGAGAAATTTGGGTGATTTCTCCATCCAAGGTTGTAAGTATTTGAATATGGATTGTTTGGTTGCCTCTGGTTGAAGTTTCCTCCATTATTCACATAGTTCATCTGTTTTGTAGGTTCGTTGAAATTGCTGTATTTTGAATTCATGTATCCTCCTTCGTAGCTGCCTTCATGTTGACTATTTGTACCAACTGCGTTAGCTTGCATTTTTTCGAGTTTCTTTGTGAGCTGATCAAATTGGGCATTTATCATGCTCAGGGCATCTACTTCCAGGACCCCTGCAGTTCTTCTTGCATTTCCTCTTTCGTTTGACCACTCATAGTTATGGTATGCAACCCTTTCTAGGAGTTCAAGTGCTTATGGCACTGTTTTCTCCATTAGATCACCCTCTGCAGCTGAATCAACTATGCTCCTTGTAGAGGGTAATAATCCATTATAAAAATTTTGCACCAATAGCCAATCTTCTATGCCATGGTGTGGACATTCCCTCTGCAGGTCTTTATATCTTTCCCATGCGTCATAGAGTGATTCTCCCTCCTTTTGTCTAAAGGTGTTGAGCTCAAGTCTCAGCCTTGCAGTCTTTGCAGGTGGGAAATACCTTGCTAGAAAAGCTTGGGAGAGGTTTTCCCAGGTAGTGAATGTTCCAGCCGGTTGAGAAAGTAACCACTTCCTTGCTCTATCTCAAAGGGAGAATGGGAACGCTCTGAGTCTTATTACTTGATCAGAAACTCCATTCATCTTGAATGTATCACATAAGGCAAGAAAACACTGGAGGTGATAGTGTGGGTCCTCTGTTGGTGAACCTACAAACTGGGTTTGTTGGATCATTTGGAGCCATGCTAGTTTTAATTCAAAGTTGTTAGCTTCCACTATGGGTCTAGTGATGCTGGGCTGAAATCCTTGGACAGATGGAGCTCTATAATCTCTCTAGAGTCTTGGTCTGTCATTATTATTGGCCATGGTTGGGATTTCGGGATCTATTTAGCTGTGCTCTTGATGTTTCCTTTCCTTTCTGATGGCTTTCAGAGTTCTGTCTATTTCTAGATCACAGTCCAAAATTTCTTCTTGCTTTGTTCTGGTCATATACCAGATCGGGTACCTGAGAGAAAAGAAAAGAAATACAACCAGTAAAATAAAATTAAATAATAAATATAATTGCCTAAATTAGCTAAATAGCCTATCGCTTGATATTACTAAAACCAAAAATCCCCAGTAACAGCGCCAAAAACTTATTTCGCTATTTTGCAATTACCGCAAGTGCACGTATCGCTAACAAGTAATAAAGTGATGAGTAGAGTATCGTTCCCATGAGGAATTTTGTTTAGCAAGTACCAATCTACACAGACATCTTGACTGTCTAGGCTATCGAATACTTAGGGAATGAAGTTGTTAACTTTAAACACTAAAATGGTAAACTTAAAACGAAATGATTTATTTGAAGCAATTCTGGAATTAAGATTTCACACTTGAATCATACTAGGGATGTTATCTCATTTATTTACTGAATTGAGGATCGTTTTCCTTGATGGAAATTAGTCCTAAGCTATCCTAAATCCTCTCTCAAGGCATCTAGGGTGTATTCTAATTAACTCGAACCCTACTTTCGTGGTGATCAAATCAATTAAAATCCTTTAAGACCTTTGACCAATTTTTAGGTTCCACAAAGGTATCAGCCTATGTCTAGGTCAGAATTCCTAGGTTTAAGATCTCGATTTTCTAATGTTAATCTTCACCTTTCAGTCCTTCAATTAACATCTACAATCATAACTAAGTGGGTACCAATACATAGTATGTATTAAGATCACAAGAAATTAAATTAAGAAACGAATCTCAAATCCAATAAATAAAACTCAGTGTTCATCCATAATAATAATTACAAGAGCTACTCTCCCAAATCCAGAATAAGAAAACTATTCACTCATGGTGAGTTCAACAAATGTCATGATAAAAAGTAAAAATAATAAAAAAAGAGTTATGCAAAAGAAATAAAGTAATAAAATTCTGTCTAAGGAGATGAAACGAAGGAACCAAAGAGAGTTTCAGCTTTGGCCTTATGAGCTTCATATGAAAGACTTCTTTTGATACTGATGTAGAGTCCGACAACAACAACCTTCAGCAGCATTCCCGGTGACAGTGGTCGACTCTTTTTCTGGTGTTTTCTTTTCTATTTATATTGGTTGCTCTAGGGTTAGGTCATTTGAGTCCAAAAGGCTTTAGGAGTCTTATTCGAATAAGAAAACAGAAGGGGAATTCGAGTCAAAAAATAGGCTGTAGCATAGTACACGGCCTGTGTGTCACTACATGGGTCCCGCAAAGTAGGGCCGTGTAACTTGCTGGAGGAGAATTGCGTAGTCTTGTTTTAGCACAGAAAGTTACACGGGTCTGTGCCAACTACACGGGTCGTGTACTATTGTTCCCATAAGGTTCTTCAAGCTTGCTGTCACACCCTACCCCTATGTAAGGCATAACATGATCCCGTAGTATACCTAATGAGTTACCAACTTCATCTACTAATAACCCTTTAAATACACTATAAGGGATTTTAAAAATTTTCTTACTTCTTTTACAGTGGTGAGCACTATTTACAAGTGTTAAAAACCCTTTTGAACTAAAATGATAGAACTAACACATTTAAATTATTTGGAATTTCTATAAAAATTTTGGCAGAGTATCATCTGTATTTTGGATAAAATAGTTCTTCAGAAAACCTGTAAAAAGCACTTCAATAAATTTCCAAATCTCAACTCCAACATATTTCTCAGCACAACATATTTCTCAACTCAAATCCATAGTGATTTTTCAAAGACTGAGATACAAGAAATATAATACAATTTTTACAAGCCAAAATAACTCATAATTATTTTACAACTTCAATGTACAATTTGAATTTACAACTACTCAAAACCAAGAACACTATGTACATACAGTGGTCATACATTACAGTACAAAATACAAAATGTGGTATACTCATTATACCCGATAATCTCTCGCTGGATGTACTAGCAGCCTAGTCTGCTTTATACTGCATCTGTCTACCTGCGACAGCAATGAAAAGCTATCGCTGAGACAATGTCTCAGTGGTGCACAACATTAACCAAATACAACTTTAAATCACAGTTCATAAATCATATAAATGATAGATATGTAAAATCATAGTTAAATTCAAGACAATGAACGTCATAAGGAATTTAACACAATATCACAATAAATCTCAGTAATCAAAACGTAGTTAAATTCAAAAGACAGTGAATGTCAATAAGAATTTAAACTCCATTTCACAAATTATCAAAGCTCATAATAACACAATTTAGTCAAATAATTTACGAACACAGTATTGCCAATTCATACACAACTTAAGCCATGACACAAAATTTCCGATCAATGCCGTATTGTACACCATGACAAAGCAATCATAACCCCACTAATCGAAATCAATTAGGAAGGGAGCTAGCTATATAATGAGTACTCATCCGATCACCTCAACTGGTAAACTAGAGAGGGAGAAAAATAAACGATCACGACTCCATAAATGGAGAAGGAAAATAAACGATCACAACCCCATAAATGGAGAAGGAATGATACGATACTGTCATGCTAAGTTTGAACACAAAATCAATTCCAAACATTTTATTCAAATGATTCGTGAGGATCCAATAAATTTCCAAAGTCATAATTTCATTCACAAAATGGCAACACAATTCATAAGTAACTTCAATTTTCACAAATCACACTAAATAATTTTTTCCACAGTTTCAAACCATTTACAATGCTTTTCAAGCAATAAGTATCCATTCAAACACATTTCCATAATTAAAAATAATAATATACAAATAGTCGTAATTTATTTCAATTGAAAAATTTAAAAGAAATAACTGTTGTGCACAAACCTCTGATAACTGTCTCCTGGCCTTGACTCAGTGTTTCCTTCCCTTTCCCTGAGTCTTTGCTAACTGAGAAACACAATTTGAAGTGTTTCAGTACTCATTTAAACTGTCTCTAATGATAATGCTTGATAATTAATTCACTGAATTCTAATATTTGTTTAGTTAACCTAATATGTCAACCCTCGATGCATTCTAGGTAAATTAGGTTTTAATGTTATTAATATGTCACATTCGATAGTATTTTAGGGTTGGTACATGTTATCAAGTTCATTTCCGTGTATACTGCATTTTCTTGTAATTTGCTGGATTCCGGGATAGTAATTTGCTGGATTCCGGGATAGTACTTTACCAAAATACCTGAAATAATGTAGAAAACATGGAATTAAGGGGCTTGGCAATAGAATTTATGAAAACTAATGAAATCAACTACTATGCATGAAAATACTTGTCTAAATGCTATGATTTAGAATACAAATATGCATAAAAACATTTATACAATTCAAGTGTATCAATAAGATGATTAAGGGTAAATGGGATATAGCTGGACCTTTCCTTGAAATCTTATTACCTTGTAAGACTGAGTTCTTGATACTGTGGGATAGTCCGTCAACACAAAATAAGAATAAATATGGAGATAATGGATCTTCTCAGGCCATGAAAAGGCATAAGGAAACCATTACGATAACCATTAACTTGAAAAGAGTAGTAGACCGTGCTAACACACTCCATAATCTAAGAAATCCATATGCTATGAAAACTAAAGCAATAGAGCATATGATTGAGATATGACCATTCGACACTTTCATATGCCTTACTAACATATAGCTTCAGCGTCATTGCATAATTCCTGCCTGATTTTGTCATCTTCAAATTATGCATTAACTCATGATTGATCAGCATGTTATCAGATATTAAGTGACCTTTCGTGAAAGCACTCTGCTCTGGATCAATAATTATATTCATATAAGGTTGCAAACGGAAGATTAGGATCTTAGAGATAATCTTATGAAAGACATTATAAAGGCTTATTATCCAAAGGTCTAGCCTTTTTTGAACTTTTTTTTCTATCTTGGGGATGAGAGTGATTATTATATGATTGACTTCCTTGAGCATATGACCTCTTGCAAAAAATAAATAAATAAATAAATAAAATTGCAGTAAAAACATTATGCACAATAATGGACCAGTATTTTGGAAAAAGAAAACTGTGAGACCATCCTCTCCTAGTGCTTTAGAAGGATTAATTACAAAGGTCGCTCATTGAATTTCCTCTCTAGATACTGGTCTAATCAGGTTATAGTTCATCTCCTTAAAAATGTGCCTTCTAAAGCCATCCGTAATTTTATCAAAATTAAAGGGGTGCCTGGATGTATAAATCTATAGAAAATAATTAGCTGTTGTGGCTTGAATGTCCCCTTGATTCATTTTCTAGTTTCCTTATTCATCCATTAATCCTACAATTAAGTTGCGCTTCCTACACTGACTTACCTTAGCATGAAAGAATGCTATGTTGTAGTCACCGGTTGCCTAGTTGCAGCCATGATTGATGAGCCTTTTGGGACCAGTGTTGTTATTCCCTTTTCACTTTTAATTTAAGACTTTCTCCAGTTCTCAGACTCTTTCAACGTCCCAACCAGTTGCATTTCTTTTGACTCCTTTAAGTTGCTTAGTTAATCTATTAATGTTGGTTTTAAAGTTCCAACTTTTTTTTAAAGTTCCATTCCACCAAAGCATGTCAACAATCTTTTAGCATAGAAAAAGTAGTGAATGTGGTAGAACCAATGAAGTTTGATTCCTAGGCACAGCAATCACCCTTTCAACCTCCTAAATTTCAGACCACTAATTGTCAAACCTGAAAAGTTTCTTTGCCTTTTGAATGTAAGGGTCTAGCATCAAGAGAGGGGGATTATGGTCCGAGCCAACATCCTCGAGATGATGAATCATAGCATTAGGATAATGGAAAAACCATTGAGCCAATGCAAGACCTTAATCTATCTGTTCTTAGAGAAGTACCTTTGTACTATTTCAAATAATTAAAAGAAAAATAAGAAACAATTATTGTCAAGTGTTGTGTTATTTCCCATCATGATGAGTAAATAATACTTTGAAGGCAATTGGGTAATAATTTAATGATTAAAAGTTTTGCCACATAATGTAAAAAATAATTATTTTATTTTTTAAAAAATTAAATTAATTAATTTGACCATTTTTTTCTATGTTCAAGTTCCATATTATTAATATCTCATATTGGTTTGGGATAGGAATAATGTTTCTTTATAAGATCATAGGTATTTCTCCTCCTTTAATTAACTTTCAAAAATGAAATAGACTCGATCTATTTTTTTAACACATATCCTTCTCAAAGCCTCCTTAGTTTGCATAAAGAACTTTTTGTTTTCTCAAAGGATACAACCATAAAAATAAATCACATTAAGCCAAAAGTGAATTATACCTCAAGAAAATCAAAGCAGAAGTGAGGTGCAACTTCCTTACAATTTTAATTTATCGAGTTTTCTAATCAATAATGATTTCCATTTTAATCTCGATTCAATTTAACTTTAGGTAATTCATTGATTGAAATAATTTATCTTTTTTTTTAAATATATCATTTTAATTAAATCACATTGTTAAATTAAATTCGTTGACGTGCTTTAAGGTTTAAAAAGAGAAGGAGACTCTCTCAAATGATTTCAATTAGAATAAACCGATTAACTATTGACTAATTCTGATTTCATATTTAATTGAATCAATTCTGATTCAATTTTTAACCCAGCTCAATTCTTGACCATATCTGTATAAGATTATGAAATATTTTAATAGAATATAAAATTTAGTTTGGTACATAATTTTGTTCCACTTGTGGAATTGAAGTACACAACTTTGAAATGTAGAAGGCTGCATATTAATTAGTCAATTAACATGTTGATACATATAAAATTCCAAGTTCTTGAATTTTAATAAGATGATATAACTTTTTTTAAGTTATATTTAATACTATAATAGATATAAATATATATCATGTATCATTTCATAATTAAATATTTTTTTATAAATAATTATATTTTATATAACTTAATTATATCACAATTTTAAATAAATACTCCCTCCATCTTTGAATAATAGGCTCACTTTTCATTTTTATTTGTCTCAAAATATAGGTCAATTTCAATTTTAATATTATAATTTACTTTTTTTAAAGCCAATTAATTTACTAAATATGTTCCTATTTAGTAAAATTTATTAATTTCAAAAAATAAATATAACGCCATTTATTTAGTTTTTAATAAGTAGACGGCATATTAAAAAAATACAAAATAAAATTTATTGCATTAATTTTATTCACTTCATCTCTTTAAACTTTGTGAAAATAGAAAGAAAGTATATTTTTGTGAGACAGAAGGAACAACTATTACTATATTAATTTAAAGAATTACCATAATAAAAGTTAATATATTTATAATATTATAAAACACAACAATTACTATTAAATGAATTAACTCATAAATCTGTTCAATAATACAGTTTATAAATGTGTATTTAATGAATCTGTTCATGAGCTACCTTGTGAGTCTATTAAACCTATAAATTAAGTTTAAATTTAACTTATTTTAAAAATGGGCTAAGTTAAACGTTTTAACTCATTTACAGCAAACAAACTTTTTTTAATTATATTATTTATTTATGTCTTTTAGTATATGCTATTAATAAAGTATATTATTAAATTTCTTTTTCAAAGTATATATATTTTATATTTAAAATATAATAAAATATACTATTATTAATGTGTCTTTTCTATAATTTATTTCAATATTTAAAAAATAATTATTTTAAAATATTTATATGTTATCTTAATTATGTAACAGAAATGAGTTTTTTTTTTAATTTTTTACATGTAGTGCTCATTTACGTGATAATTATCAGGAACATAATTCATTCTAGAATCAATCATCATTATACTCGTGTATTGTAACTGTTATTAATGAAACAATTATACCTAACTTTTTTTTAATATGATTAAAATAAATTAAAATTATTTTATATTGAATAAAATTTAAGAATAATTATATACTTCTTTTTATTGCAAGTTGCCTTATATATATATATATATATATATATATATATATATATATATATATATGCAAGTTGTACAATCACATGCTACTCTTCCATTTTCATAGGAAATGTTATTCATGAAATAACAGTAATTGTTACCTAACTTTTTGTTGCAAATTGCAAATTTTAAATTAAATAAATAAACAAATAGAGAAAGAAAAAGAATGAGAATATATATGGTATCGCCGTACTGTATGAAAGTTGACATAAAAAATAATGATAATATAAAATATTAGAAAATATGTTTTATTAATTTAAAAAATTATTATATAATTTTAAAATGTGCCATCAAAGTATAATATTAAATCTTTAAATAAATTTTATAAATTCAAAAGCAATATGAATGAAAAATTGTGAAAAAAAAATGAAATTTTTATTTAGATGTAATTTATGATAAATTTAATATATAAATATATAAAATTTATTAAATTTTATATATTCCGTGTCTTAAAATTGACATAAAATTTTTTGAAACTTTTCATTAAAATGTGAAATCATCAGGTCTATAGCTTTTGTTTTATATTTGGAATTTTGTAAAATTTTTGGAATTGAAAAGACTTATTATAATCAAAATTACGGTGAGCTATTAGCTAGGATTCTTCCTAGAGTCACCCTTTCGTATTAAAATATTCCCAAAGACTCAAACTATAATGTACTACTATAAGGTGAGAAACGGTCCACTTAGGTTGCTTTTCTTCGTCTTCATCTTATTCTTCTCCTTCGTTTTTCCACGCCTTTTGAATGATTCATCAGTTTATACTATACCACCATTCATGAGTCGTAATGCTGGTCAGTTTCCTTTAATTTAATTAATTAATGGAAGACTGACTCTTTTGAATCATGAGCCATATGGAACTATGACAGAAGACTGACCTGTTCTCCTCAGCTTATAAATAGGCACAAGAGCTTTGAGTTCTTGCAAACCCAAAAAGCTCAAGCTCAAGTTTAGTCACAATCATGGCTTCCAAAGCTTTTCCCATCTTCTTTTTCACTCTCATTGTGCTCATATCCCTCATTCCTCATGCAGCTTTAGCAAACTCTAATGATGAAAAATCATCTCCATTTGATTTCCTTAAGCATCTTGAAGGATGTCATAAGGGTGACAAGCTCAAAGGCATCCACGAGCTCAAAACCTACCTCGAACATTTTGGTTACTTGAACTATAAAAACCAGTCTCAAGCCAATAATGATGATTTTGACAACCTGTTAGAGTCTGCTCTTAAAACATACCAGCTTAATTACCATTTGAAGGTCACTGGATCCTTGGATTCCCAAACTGTGTCCAAGATGATGATGCCTCGATGTGGGGTGCCAGACATCGTCAATGGCACCACTCGGATGACTTCCGGCAAGAAAAACCAACGCCATAGCTCTACCTCTTTCCATACAGTCTCTCACTATACATTCTTTCGGGGAAGTCCCAAATGGCCAGCTTCTAAGTACAGTCTTACCTATGGGTTTCTTCCCCGAACCCCATCCCGAGCCATGGATCCTGTTGCTAGAGCTTTCCAAACATGGGCTGCCAACACACATTTCAGGTTCGCGAGGGTACAAGATTATACAACTGCCGATATCAAAATCGGGTTTCACAGAGGTAACCATGGGGATGGGAGTTCTTTCGATGGACGTGGTGGAATTCTGGCTCATGCTTTTGCACCACAAGATGGACGATTCCACTATGATGCAGATGAGACATGGGCAGTGGGTGCAACCCAAGGTGCATACGACTTGGAGACTGTTGCCTTGCATGAGATAGGGCACCTACTTGGTCTTGGGCATAGCTCAGTGGAAGGAGCTATTATGTTCTCGAGTATTTCTTCTGGATCAACTAAGGGTCTCCATAGTGATGATATCCAAGGGATTCGTGCTCTATATAACGTTTGACTCCTTTTTTGCACTAAATAAGGGTCGGATAGCCCATTTCTCTACCTGAGTTTTCCTTTTTAAAATTTCAGAAATATGTATGTATGGTGTCTATTTTGAATACTCCTGCTCTAATCAATAATTAGAATCTAATCAATAATTAGAATGTTTCTTTTAAGTACTCAAATATAAATTAAATTGCAATGAAATGTAAGTTTTTGTTTTCTCTCAAGGTAGTATTCTTTTTAGATTATATATCCAACTAGGTTGCTTATTTGGAAATTTTAGGTTCAATTTAATGAATAATAATAATAATAATAATAATAATAATAATAATAATAATAATAATAATAATAATAATAATAATTAATTTTTAATTTTATTGTTCTAGATTTAAATCCCTAATTTAATTTATAAACATCAATATCTCACTTATTTGATCATGTCACAAGCGCCAACTCCATTCTAAGTTATTCATCAAGAGGAAAGAAAACCACACATATGTCGTGAGCCATAAAATTCCACACCTTAATAGTGATACATCAATTAACATGTTATTTTTTGTGGCTTGAATTTTGGATGTCTTTATGGACCCGAATTGTAATCAAACCAAAAAACTTTGTGCTGCAATCCGATTGAGATAAAAACTGAAATCTGAGTGATTGTATCTTGCTCTTTTTTATCATAGTGGAACTTTTTTTTATCTCATTTTGCCATTAGACATAGACCTTACGGTTGAACCACGTTAAATCCTGTATTATTCTTCTTCTCTTTTTTATACTATGAGATTATGCAATTTGTGTCTGTGCCTTATATTTGCGTGCCTGTTAAAACATATCACTATAAAAAAACTAAGAGTTTCTATAATAGATTTTTTGATGTTAGTAATTATTTAAATTATTGGTAGGATTTCAAAAGAATTAGCTGCGGTGTTTAATTTAAGTGAAAAAAAAGCCTTTCTATGACAATTTTCTAATGAATATGTGACGAATAACTAAAGCAGTCAACAATGGATTATTTGTTGTCACTAATCGATCAAAAGTTAAAACATATATCCTTAAATGTTTGAGAAGCATTTTTACCCAAAAATTTCCTTACGCTTGCTCTCTCTCCCACCCAACATTCTTTCCCATCATTCTGCCATTCATTTAGCCTAACACCATCACTGTGATCGTCGAAGCAGTCACCATCTTAAACCATAGTTGTCCCTTCCTCGATAATATCCTCTTTTTTTTGCTATAGGTGGGCTTTAATCTTCCATTCCCCTGTGATTTTGTGTAATTCTAGCTATTTAACTGTAACACTCCTATATTCGGTAGTGCGTTCTACTGTTCCAGTGACCAGTGTCTGTCCGGATAGCTAGAATGCCTGGAACTACATTTAAATGTTAGTGAGGAGACATGAAATGATGAAATAAATAAAAAGAAAATACAAGAGAAATTAAGGAAAAATAAAAGATAAAAAATGAAACTAAATTAAACGAGCCACATGGCATGATGGGTGACCACTGGGAAAGTTATCGCAGCAATAGCAACCCAGATCATGGAACCCTCGAAATTAAATTTCGAGACATAAGTAAAGGCTTATTGAGGTATAATTGACATTAGAAATATAAAAAAATTAATAAATTAATACAAAGAAAAACAAGAAATCAAGAAAACGATAAAAATCGGTGTTACCGAAAAATCAGGAATGCAACCCGAAGAAGGGCATTTTGGTCATTTGATACCTAGAGTCACCTTTTTGACCTCAATGTCCATAAAAATGAGTGATATCACACTTTGAAAATGTCATGAAAATTAAAAATGAGGTACATAATATAAATAGTGAAAGATTGAGGGTATAATTGCAATTTAAGGGACTTTGGATTAATTAATCTTTTAATTAACATTAGTGCTCCACTAAGTGTGATTTAGTGGACCTATATAAGCCAAAAGTGGGCAGATTTAACTTCATCTTCCTCATACCTTCACATTGCCGAATTCAATTGTTCCCAAAACCTCCATTTTCATCCCAAGCAAAATCTTCCATTCACCTATGATTAAGCCATAGAATCATCAAGTCTTCTTCATTAAAGTTAGAGTACACATCATAGGCAACATAAAGACAGCAAAAACGAGAGGAAATTCTATGGATTTGTGAAGCACAAGTTGAGGTAAGTGCCCATTTTCTTCCCTTGTTTAACTAAAGTTTGTGTTAGTGTTGAGATGGATTGATTTGTTGAAGAAATTGAAGGATTTGATGAGTTATGGGGATGTTCCATTTTGGCAGCCATAATTGTTGAAGAAACTTGATGTATTTTCACTTGTATTTAATGGGTAATGAGGTTAATTAAAGTGCTTAAATGTATAAGAGCTTGATTACGATGTGTATGTGTGAATTGTACATTAAAAGTGAGGTTAGGAAGTGTGATGTGTTGAGTGGTTATGGTTTAGTACCAATTCAGAATTTGGTAGAGAAGTGGACTTATAACAAGATTAATGTGTATGTGGATTGGTGTTTGAGAGACATGTAAAAGGGCAATATGTGTTTTAGGCTATAAATGGACTTGTGTGACTCCAACTGGTATGAAGCCAATTAGAGGTGAAACTAGGCACAAAATGTGCTAACTTTCATGTTGGAAGCCTATCTAAATTCTGTCCAGAAAGTGACATGAAAATTGACCAAATTCGGATTGGTGACATTGCAAACCTGAAAATTGACCCTTTGAACAGCAGTCAATATTTTGGCCATAACTCATTCAAAACAGGTCCAAATGACCTGAAATTTATATGGGTGGAAAGCTTAGACATATGGCTACATCTTTTGTACAGATCACAAAACCGAAAAATGACCATAAGGAAGTCAAAATACTTGCACAAGTTCAGGTATAAAAATTGCCAGAATCAGAAATGACCTAAGTTTGCCATTTTAGTACAACCTGTCCAGCATTGGTAAAATGACCATAAGTTGGTCTAGTGAACTCCAAATGACCTAAAATTTGTGGCAAAAGTTCAAAAAGACATAGATCTACAATACTGGTAATTTGACCAAAACCCAAAAATCAAGGAAACTAGGTCAATTAACTTGATTAAGTTGGCACACTAAATCTGGAATTAGCTCATTTGACCATAAAATCCAGATTATTCAAATAAGCATATATCCCACCAGAAGTGTCCAATTTAAATGAGCCATACCAATCTAGAAAGCTAAGAAAGAGACCTAAAACATTGTTTTAGACAACTTCCTCAAATTATAAATGTATAATGTTAGAATTTAAGGTCAAGCCATTGACCTAATTGAGGACCATGCCAATATGGGACCTTTGAGTCCAAGTTAACAATTTGTCTATAAAGAATTCTATAAGACTTGAAAAATGGTAAGAAAAATTTCTGGTTGTCCCTAAGACATAGGGCAACAATACTTATGAAGAATGCTAGACCTCAATGTGATTACAAACAGTTCAAATAAATTAGTAAAATCAGAATAGAAAATGCCTAAAAAGGAAACTAAAACTTAGATTTGACCTAGTTATGGTTAATTAACCATAACTTGAGCTATACAACTCCAAATGGAGTGATTCAAAAAGGAAATTAAAGAAGACACAATGAGAAACAATTTAATGAAGAGAAATCTATTGAATTTACACTGTGGCTTGGTCCAATAGATAGTAAACATTGGCTATGAAATCTGAAAAATGGCAATAAAATGCAATAGGCTTTAAAATGAAATTGGTAACATATACCAACACTTAGAGACTATAAAATGTGACAAATTGGAAAGATTAAAATTAATTCACCTAGTGTATATTAATGGTTAACATTATAGGTTGACTAATGAAATGAATTGAATGGAATAGTACCAAGAAAATTTAGATATTGGATTTTATTATCAGAAACAATTTAACTGAGTACTGAAATACTTTAAATTGTGTGTTTCAGTTGAAAATGACATTGAAAAGCATAAGGAACATTGAGTCAAGGCCTAGAGGTGACTCAAATCAGGTCTGTGCATAATACTTTTTATATTTGCTGCTTTTACTAGAAAATTTATTTGGAGAAATGAGTAATGAATAATTTTTTATTGTTTTGGCTTTGGGAATTTTATTTGGAAATTATTGTGTTACCTACTTTGTAAATGAAAATTTTAAGATAAAATTTGATTTGTGGTTTGTATGAAATATTTAAATATTGTGATTTAAAATTATTTTTGATTCACACTTAGCATGGCAATATCACTGTGTTCCTCCTCCATTTATGGGGTGAGTATGACTATATTCCTCCCTCTTTGAGTTACCAGTCTGAGGTGAGTATGGATGAGTACTCATTAGCTAGCTAGCCACCTCCCTCATTGATTTCGATTAGTGGGGTGAGTTTGCCTTGTCGTGGTGTACAACATGATATGTTCGAAAAAGTTTGTGTTATGACCTAAGCTGTGTTATTGATTGGCAACACTGTGTTATTTAATTTTTTGATCAAATTTGTGTTATATGAGCTTTGAAAATTGTGACATGAAATTATAAATCATTTGAATTGTGAATTGTCAATAAATGTTTTATATACCACATTTTAAATTTTTATTGTGTACCATTGAGTAAATTTTACTCAGCGATAGCTTTTTCATTGCTGTTGCAGGTAGATAGACAGATAAAGTAGCAGAGTAGGCTGCTTGTAACTTCGCTTTGGGATTTTGCTAGGTATATTGAGTATTTCACTTCCTTGTAAATATTATTGTAATGTATGTGAACTGTATGTATATATTGTATTTGATCTTGAGCAGTTGTAAAATAAAGTTGTAAATTATTTTGGCCTATAAAAATATTGTACTACAATTTTCTTATCTTAGCTTTGAAATACTTAGTCATTTTGCATTCTATTTTTGAAACTACTGAAAGTGATGTTGAATTGAGTTTGACTTATGTTTGAGAAAATTGATTTGTGTTGAGCCATATTGGAGTTTGGGAGTGAAACAAATATATTGGAAGTGTTTTCTACAGGTTTTTGAAGAATTATTTTGCTCAAAATACAGATGGCACTCTGTCAAAATTTTTATAAAATTTGTGGCTATTTCATACCTAATGTGTGATTTAAATTCGATTAAAAAGTTTTAACACTTGTCAAAAGTGCTTACCACTTTAAAAAGAAGTAAGAAATTATTTAAAATCTCTTGTAGTGTATTTAATGGGTTATCAATAGGTGAAGTACGGTAATTCATTAGGTGTACTACGAGATCATGTTACATCTTATGGAGGCGCAGGGTGTGACATTAACTATCACTAAAGCTATAGATAACTATAACCAAATGCCACCAATAAATCTCTATTCCTCAATTATTATCCTTTTTATCTCCTATTTCTATCTATCATTTTCCTCTCTTCTCTCTGTTGTTTCTCTTTGCTTTTGCTTTCTATTTTGATTTCATCTATATAATGCCACCAACAAATCTTAGTACTAAGATCTTGTCCCTTCTGGTATTGACAGAGTTTTATCGATAAAGCATGGTGTTAGGGTTTTGAAGACTCCACTTAATGATGATATGATTTGGAAGTGGATCAATTAGGCAGGGTTTGATGAGGACTCCATTAGAATAAAAGGCAAGGCTGCTTTAATAGCTTATGTTGTGAAACTTGAATATGAGGATTATTTTTCTTGTGTTTTGAAACTTTCTTTAATCATGGAAATTTTTATGCTTCTTTCATTTCATTTTCTGATTTTAGCATTTTGGATTTTTTAGGATTATTGAAGATTGAACAATGAATCATGCTCAATTGAGTTTGTTTAGTTCTATGCTCTTTCAACTTGAAAAATAAAAATGATACAATGCATCGGGTGGAAAATCTTGTTTTCTTTCTTATTGTAAGTAGTAAACTAACCAAGCCCTTGATTATCAAAAGACTTAAAGAATAAGGAAGGATTGTTGATCGCTAGCTGAGTAGTTTAATGGTATTTTTAGGGAAGAATTATTGCTTCTAGTTACAGCATTAATCTTAATTCTTGTATCTCTTTCACTTCTTGCACATTTGAGTTATTGAAACTATTTTTCTTTGAGAATTTTTTCAATTTATTATAGGAGAAATGATTAGTCATTTTACCTAAAATTTTAAAGCTACTAAAAAATAGACTGAAATTGCTAAAAGGAGGGTGGAAGATGGTAGTGCAAAGATACAACCATTAATGTAGTAGAAGCCAAATCTCCTAATCTTTGCAATGCCAAAATCATTAAACCATCTCATCACTTCCCATTTTCTAATTCTAAAGGTTTTTGTGACATGACTTCTAGTGAAGAGGCAACCATAAGTGGCAAAGTCTTTTTTATTAGAAGCATAAATTTGCTCTCTTTTCACTACGGATGTTGTCTAGAATAGACACCTTTCAATTTGTTTTCTAGTTTTTCCTTTGGTTTTTCCACTTCCTACATTATGTCAATTGATAAGGTGGCTCTACTAAATAATGAAACTTGTAACTATGTGTAACACCTGTTATTTCTCGATGTCAGAATTTCTGTCATTGATGGAATATTTTGACAAATTCAAAGATTCCACAGATAAGGGAATGATGGTAAAAAGTGAATGTATTTTTATGTATGATGTTTTAAAATGTATTTAAAAATGAAAATATTTAATGGTTTTGCTCAAAGAAAAGTTTTAAGCAACTTTTGGGCAAAAGGAACTTTGATAGTTGAAAGATGTACTTTTAGCAGGCGAAGTCCTTTGATAGCTTTAATTATGACTTTTAGTAGCCAAAATTCTCTCGACAATGAGGGTATAAATAGCCAATAAATTGTTTTTAGACCCAAAAATAACTTGAACTCTCACTTGTTGGCTATTTCCATTAACATAAAAGAAAACAACCATTTGTTTGAACCTTGAATTCCAGCTCCAAATGGTTGCATGTGAGATTTGAACATGCATTCAAGTTGTTATAGGCCTTAGGAAGGTGTTTATATGTTTGGATTGTGCTTTGGAGCTTTGGGGTATGTTTTGGATGTTTTGAAAAAGGATTTTTACTGGTTTTTGACTTGATAATTTAAGAAATTTCCAAGTTCGACTATCGAAAGTTATTATTTTGACAGTCGAAGCATGTAGTTTCTCAAAAAAATCTGAAAAAATTCTAGGTTCAGCAGCTGAAGTCTAAGCGTTCATTAGTCGTAGTGGTTACTTCCCAAAATGGGCACCCGATGATCAAAGGTTCGGCAACCAAAGTCTAAGACTATGGCAGTCAAACTTGGTTCTGCTAACTTTATTTCTCCTTTGATTCCAAGATTCTAAAACATGATTTTATGGTTCCTATGTGTACAAAATTCTAGAGCTTCGAATAACTCATTAAGTTCTTATAGTTATAGGATCAGACTTAAGGGATTCAGGAAGCTAAGGATTTGAGATTAGCTACTGTTCGTGTTAAGTGGTTGATAGACTGCAAGAGGTGAGTAATTTTAATCTTAATAAATGTAAGCTTTTTAAAATTAAATTATGATTATTTAGGGCGTAAGTATTTAGAACACGAATATGTTGCATAATTGCATAATTGTTATTATTACATTGATGGATAATGGATGACCCACTGACTCTCCTCATGTTTATGACTATGTTATGCAATGCATGTTGTGGATCCATAAAATCCAAAAGGAGATCTTACGATGCCTCTTGGTGTATGAAACATGTCATGTTACAAGCAAAAATTCTGATGAGGCTTTGTATGAGCTGAGCATATTGGATATATTAAGCGAAAGTCATGAGGAGCCTCTGTATGATAACAACATATTGAATTAAGGAAGTTATTGGTGACATGTCTATCCTATATGAAATGTTTATTATGTGAAAACTCATCTAAATGATGCATTGCATATGTATGAAATGAATATGATAATTAAATGTTGTTGGTTAGTTTACTCACTGAACTTGTGGAAGCTCACCCTTCTCCTAACCCCAGGTGCAGGAGTATAGGAGTAGAAGAGTTCTTTGGACATGTAATACGTAAAGAGATAGTTACTGTGCTAGTAATCAAGTTTTGACAAATGTTTTTTTCTTAAACACAAGTGATGCAATTATGCATGTGTTAAATCTAAGCTAACTCTTCATGTTAGAATGTATATATAAACTAATTACAATTTAGTGATTTTTATGTATGTAAAGGTTCAAATTCTGAACCAATTTTATGTTTATGATGATTGAGAAAACTAAAGTATAATTGTTTGGAGTATTATTGGATTGTGAAATATAGGATTATGTTCATGTTCAATAGGTTTTTAAACTTGCTACAGTACTAATAACCTTAAGCTAACCCGATCCCTAGCGCCGATAATGGCTTCCTGGCTGGGTTGTTACACTATAGAGGAAAGAAGTTTTTATAACTCACATTAATAGAGTTATTTGTCTTTCAATTAATGTTGGCAAGCCTTTCAATTTTTTTTTTGTACTTTTTATTACAAATAAATTAGTCCAATATGCTTTTGTCCTAATCATATGGTTTCTCAAATGCTCTTCTAGCTTACTTTACATTTATATTTTTAGATCATCTTGCATTTTTTTCAGGTTGTTGTTAACTATGAATAGCCCTTTATTAATATTATCATTGGAGTTGGTTGAAATTGCAATTATTTGTATAAAGTTCACTAAAATAGTGATCATTTGGCATTTACTTGTATTATGATTTGGCATTTACAAACTTATGATAATTGGAGCAATTTTTTATACGATGAGGCCATAAAAATTGTCAATCATATCAACTTTGGATCAACATGGGATTATCTCAAAAGTTTTGTTGATGACTGTAACGCCTTCACTTTAAGTAGTTTTGTACATTCTACTATTCCAGTGACAAATGTCTGATCGGACAGCCAGAATGTCTGGAACTATATTTAAACTAGAGTGAGGAGACATAAATTGATTGAATAAAGGTCAAGAAAAATTAAGAAAAAAATAAAAGAAATAAAATGCCAATAGGTTAAAGGAGCAGAGGTTCCGGCGATAGGTAACCCTATCGGAAAGCAACTGTGAATATAGTTGCCAACATCAAACTCATGGAGAAACCCTGTGAGATAAATATTTGGGACTTAATTGAAATATTTATGAGATTTAGATGACAATAAAATGTCAAGGAAATGCAAAAAGACTTTAATGCTAGTCGGTAAAGGTAATTATGATATGAAGAACACAATGAAAGGCATTTTGGTCATTTCACCCTCTAAGTTGAATTTTGACCTAAATGTCAATCAAAATGAGTGAGAATAAAACATTTAAAATGAATTAATATCATGAATTTGTGTAATGGAAAGGGGAAAAGAAAGAAAAGAAAATGAAATTGAATTAAGACATAAGCCTTACCACATGATGACATAAGCATGATTAGGCATGATGATATAATGACATCATTAAAATTTTAATTCAATTACTTAGGATAAATACTTAATAGAAGACAAAAATTGACTAAGGAAAAATCATCTTCTTCCCTTGCTTCTTCTTGGCCGAACCACTTGCTTGGTTCTTCCTCAATTTTCATCTTCTTCCAAGCTTGAATTTCCATCCATTCTCACCATAAAATCCCTAAGTCCCAACATTAAACCTTGATTACTCACCTTGGTAAAGAATTTGGGAGCAAAAAGAAGAGGAGAAGTGAAGGTTTAACAAGTTGAGAATTTCATCAATTCAAGGTTAGTGCAATATATAAGCTTCCTTCCTTCTTTAAGTATTGTTAACATGTTCAATTAAGTTGAAATCTCATGAAATTGAAAGAATATGATAAGTATTTAAAAGACCAAAATTTCGATAGCCATGAGAGAAATTGGGGATTTATGATTTTTGATTGAATTAACTTGCCTAGTAGTGTTCTTGATGAGTTTGCATGTAGTAGATTGAATTGCATGGTGTTGCATGAGATGTGGCTTTGATAGTTAGGGTTTTGACCTAAATTTGGAGATTTTGTGTTATGGCTTGTAATTGACATTGTTGAGGTTGATTATTGACTATTGGAAGTGTAATAAATGTGATTGAAGTTTGGCAGTTAGGAGGAATTAAAGATTGGAAGTACCATTTTCTGTGCAGGGAATTCTGGACCTTTAGTTCAGTGTGGTTTTGTGACTATAAGTAGAGCCATATTGCTCCAATTGGTGTGAGGCCAATTGGACATTGAACCTAAGACATAATGTCACATTTTTTATGAGGAGACCTTACCCAGAAACTAAACTTAACATGACCTAAAATTGGCTTGAATCCGGGTAAGCACCAGCTAGACCTGGAAAAATGACCATGTGAATAGTAAATGTTCAAATGGGCATAACTCACTCTAAGAAGGTCAGAATGACTTGATTCTTGAACCAATAGAAAGGTTAAACATAGAAGTACATTTTTTATGCAGAACATAGAACCCAGTTCTGCATCTAACCCAACCAATTTACTAGACCAAGTTAGGTAAAAAATTCTGATCATAACCAAAACTTGCCCTGAAATTCTGGACTTTGACCTATCCGACCAGTTTTGGAAAAAATATCATAACTCAGTCCACAAAACTGAAAATGTAGTGAATCTAGAGCCAAAATCTCTATAAGACCTAGAACTATAATTTTGGTGTTTTGACCAAAACCCAGAACTTAATGCAATTTGGAGAATTTGCTAGAAAAAGTCAGTTTCTCCCAATTCTGAAAGTCCTGAACTTGAACCAAAATGCCATTTGACTCCTGGACAGTAGTTAAATCATAACTCCCATTAGAAAACTCCAATTGGGATGAGCCAAGCTATTCTGAAAACTTAAGAAATAGGACTCCAACGTTGGTTTAGGAACTTTACTCGAATTTTGAGAGTGAGAACCCTAAAATGGGAATTGTAAACACTAACTTGAACCTGAAATCCTGAATGTACAGGGTTTATGAGTCTAGGTCAGTTAATTAGCCATAACTCACCCTACACAACCTAAAACTTAATGATTCTTGAACCCAAGTGTCCCTAAGACATAGGGGGACAACTCATATTAAGAGCCTTAGGCCTAAAAATGAATGTAGCATGCACAAATGACTAGAAAAATTTGGTATTCCAGAATCTAAAAGGGTCAATGAACCAGTTTTGGTAATTTGACCATAACTTAAGTTCTAAATTTGCAAATGACATGATTCAAAAAGGAAAACAAAGATAATACATAGAGGAACAACTTCCATGAAGGAAGTGTGGCCAAATAGTGTCTACATCTTAGCCAATTTGCTAGGTAAATGTTAAGGACCTGAATTGGTACCTAAAGGAAGGTTCAAGGAATTAGTTGATGCATGATATATATATTACTTAAATGGTTTGCCAAATACATAAGTTACATGAAAGTGAGATTGGAACCTATTTTCCCATTACAAATAACATGAAATTGCTATAGAGCACTAATAGTGCATAATATGAAATAATAAGTCCATAAGTACTTAATAACACTAATTTGCCCAAAGTATACCTAGATTTATATATATAGTTTGGATCAATTGGTATACCAATTAGGGACTACAGATAGCAGTACTGCCCACATGAGCGATCATTAGTAGATAACATATGTCTAATATGGTTATTCTATAGGCTTTATGCCTGCCCTGTTGGTCATTGTGCCTACTATAATTTCTGACTTTATACCTGCCTGCTGACCTTGTGCCTGAAATGATAGATGTATAAATGATAGACATATAAATGTCTAACTAGTATACTCTCGTGTATCCAGTCTTTATAGTCTGTTATAGTTTACTTAGACACTGATATAAATTTAATAAGACTAAATATGGAATAAATGAGCAGAAAAGATCTTGATAAACTTATTTGCTCCCAAAGTTCAATAGACATGTAAATGACTCAAAATTCACGAAATCTGCTTTTCTTTATGAAATTATACATGGAATAATTATCCTTGATTATTTAGTTATTTATACTTTAATTTATGCACTACTAAGCAATTTGCTTAGCGCGTTGGTTTACCACGCGTAGGTACTGGAGACTAGCAGTAGCAATATTAGTGCCCAAATAGGGATTTTGGCAGATCTGCCATAGTGTGAGAGTCACCTCAGCAGTATATTTTTGGTAAGGTTCATGTATACCTAGATTTTGTATTTTGCTCATTGTACATAAATGGGACTTGTAATTAAATTTTGAGATTGTATAATAATTTATAAATATTATACATGATTTTATGTGAATGAAATAAAAGGTATTTACTTGAAATGAATATGAGAAATGTGTATGAGCAAATGATGATATGATATGATACATGAAAAAATGAGATGGATTTGAAACTATTTTTAACAGGTGAATAGTGCAACCCGCCAAACACTAATAAAACAGAGGAGATTCTATCCGAGTCTCCATAAAAATAAAATGTGATATAAAAAAAATTTCAACACATGGGATAATATGAATAAATGAAATTTAAATTAATAATATACACAACAAGACAAGATAGGGTGTTCCGGCACCGCATGTGGCACGCCTTGCTCGGCTACACAGTAGATCGGGTAAAGAAATGTCACAATGACTATATAAGATGGTATTCCTTTTCAAAAAGATATTTGAGCTATATAATAATAGGTAAGAATTATAATTTTATGTTTTATGCATGGTTGTTTATATTTCAAAGTTTTTTGTTATTTTGTTTACTATGGTTAATTAATTACATAATCTATTTGTTTTTATTAACAACATGTTGTATCCTTTTGATATTTGTACCAGGAAGATCACATCCATCATTGGCATAGACGGCGCGATGTGGGGACCAAAGGGGGCATTGGGCCTCCTTGAAATTTTAAAAATTTTCAAAGATTTAATGGCAATTTTTCAATTTTTTTTTCAATTCTTATATTAAATTATGATGAGTACGGGAGCTTGAGGGTTTTAAAAGTTTTAAGTGAGTTTAATAGTAATTTTATATAAAAAAAAACTCTAAATTCTTTATTAAAAGAATAATACAATGAAATACAAATTTTCATACTAAAAAAAAATTCTAAATCGTTATTGTTTCTTGACTTTATATTCTTCATCAATTTTATTTTATCATTTTCTCATCTAATAAATCTACAATCATCGATTTCTATTCTTTAAAATTTAAATTATTGGATAATATCATTAAAGAAAAGTCTAACATAATTCTCTTATATTTTTCTCATTAATTTAAAATATTCTTGTAATCTCATTACTAATTTGGATTTTTTTTTTTGGTTGCTAAAATGTCTTCATACTTAAGTGTTGTGTTATTTCCCATCATGATGAGTAAATAATACTTTGAAGGCGATTGGGTAATTTGACAATTTTTTTAAATATTCAAGTTCCATTTTATTAATATCTCACATTAGTTTGGAATAGAGAAAATGTGTCTTTTATAAGGCCATGGGTACTCCTCTTCCTTTAGTTAACTTTTAGAAGTGAGTTGAACCCAATCTATTATTTTTAACACATATGCTTCTCAAAGTCTCCTTAATTTGCATAAAGACTTTTTGCCTCGAGGGATAGAACCATTAAAATAAATCACATTAAGCCGAAAGTGAATTATACCTCAAGAAAATCAAACTAAGCTGAAGTGAGATACAACTTCCTTACAATTTTAATTTATCAAGTTTTTAAATCAATAATAATTTCAATTTTAATCTTGATTCAATTTAAATTCAGGTAATTCATTGATTGAAATAATTTATCAATTTTTAAAAAATATATATTATTTTAATTAAATCATATTGTTAAATTAAATTCGTTGATGTGCTTTAAGGTTTAAAAAGAGAGGGACCGAAATCGACTCTCTCAAACAATTTCAATCGGAATGAACCAGTCAACTATTGACTAATTCTAATTTCGTATTTAATTGAATCAATTCTGATTTGATTTTAAACCCAACTCAATTCCTGAACATATCTATATAGGACTACGAAACATTTCAATAGAATATAAAATTTAGTTAGGTACATAATTTTGTTCCACTTGTGGAATTGAAGTACACAACTTTGAAATTTAAAAGGCTACATATTAATTTGTCAATTAATATGTTGATACATATATAATTCTAAGTTCTTGAATTTTAATAAGATGATATAACTTTTTTTAAGTTATATTTAATACTATAATAGATATAAACATATATCATGTATCATTTCATAATTAAATATTTTTGCTCAAATTTTATATAAATAAAATGATTTAAATATATATTTAAAATTGAAAAAAATTTTTTACCTTTTAATATTTTTAACTCTATTTATCATATAGAAATAAAAGGTTAAATTTAAATTATAAATAATAATATTTTATATAACTTAATTATATCACAATTTTAAATAAATACTCCCTCCATCTTTGAATGATAGGCTCACTTCCCCTTTTTATTTGTCTCCAAATATAGGTCAATTTCAATTTTAAAATTATAATTTACTAATTAATTTACTTTTTTTGAAGCCAATTAATTTACTAAATATGTTCCTATTTAATATGTATTGAAAAGTATAATTATTAAGAAAATACTAAATGAAATTTATTGCTTTAATTATATTCACTTCATCTCTTTAAATTTTGTGAAAATTGAAGAAAGTATATTTTTATGAGGCAGAAGCAACAAGTATTATTATATTAATTTAAAGAATTAGCATAAATAAAATTTAATATATTTATAATATTATAAAATATAATAATTAATGTAAATGAATTGTGAACAAGATGGCTCATGAGTCTATTAAATAAGTTAATACACAAGTTTATTCAATAAACTCATAAACATATTCAATGAATCAACTTATATTTTCTATTCAATGAACTAACTCGGGAGTCTATTCATAAGCTAACTTGTAAGTCTATCAAGCTTAAAAAATTAAGTTTGAATTTGACTTATTTAGAAAACAAGCTAAGTTGAATGGTTTAGCTCAGACAATTTTTTTTTTATTATATTATTTATTTATGTCTTTTATACATGCTATTAATAAAATATATTATTACATTTCTTTTTTAAACTATATATATATAATAAAATATATATTTTATATTTAAAATAATAAAATATAATTGTATAAATGGGTCTCTTTTATATTTTATTTCAATATTTAAAAAATAATTATATTAAAATATTTATATGTTAACTTAAATACGTAGCATAAATATGATTTTTTTAAAAATTTTTTATATGTAGTGCTCATTTACATGATATTCATCAGGTGCATAATTCGTTCTAGAATCAATCATCATTATACTCTTGCGTATTGTAACTGTTATTAATGAAACAATTATACCTAATTTTTTTGAAATATGATTAAAATAAATTAAAATTATTTTATATTGAATAAAATTTAAGAATAATTATATACTTCTTTTTATTGCAAGTTGCCTTTTATATATATATATATAAATGGAAGAGTAGCATGTGATTGTACAACTTGCATATATATATATATATATATATATATTGTACAACTTGCATATATATGAAATAACAGTAATTGTTACCTAACTTTTTGTTACAAATTGCAAATTTTATATTAAATCAATAAACAAATAGAGAAAGAAAAAGAATGAGAATATATATGGTATCGCCGTACTGTATGAAAGTTTTTATTGACGGATATAAAAAATAATGATAATATAAATATTAGAAAATATGTTTTATTAATTTAAAAAATTATTATATAATTTTAAAATGTGCCTTCAAAGTATAATATTAAATCTTTAAATAAATTTTATAAATTCAAAAGCAATGCGAATGAAAAATTGTGAAAAAAAAATGAAATTTTTATTTAGATACAATTTATTGTAAATTTAATATATAAATATATAAAATTTATTAAATTTTATATATTCCGTGTCTTAAAATTCACATAATTTTTTTTTAACTTTTCATTAAAATATGAAATCATCAGGTCTATAGCTTTTGTTAAATTTTTGGAATTGAAAAGACTTATTATAATCAAAATTACGGTGAGCTATTAGCTAGGATTCTTCCTAGAGTCACCCTTTCATATTAAAATATTCCCAAAGACAAAAACAATAATGTACTACTATAAGGTGAGAAACGGTCCACTTAGGTTGCTTTTCTTCGTCTTCATCTTATTCTTCTCCTTCGTTTTTCCACGCCTTTTGAATGATTCATCAGTTTATACTATACCACCATTCATGAGTCGTAATGCTGGTCATTTTCCTTTAATTTAATTAATTAATGGAAGACTGACTCTTTTGAATCATGAGCCATATGAAACTATAACAGAAGACTGACCTGTTCTCCTCAGCTTATAAATAGGCACAAGAGCTTTGAGTTCTTGCAAACCCAAAAAGCTCAAGCTCAAGTTTAGTCACAATCATGGCTTCTAAAGCTTTTCCCATCTTCTTTTTCACTCTCATTGTGCTCATATCCCTCATTCCTCATGCAGCTTTAGCAAACTCTAATGATGAAAAATCATCTCCATTTGATTTCCTTAAGCATCTTGAAGGATGTCATAAGGGTGACAAGCTCAAAGGCATCCACGAGCTCAAAGCCTACCTCGAACATTTTGGTTACTTGAACTATAAAAACCAGTCTCAAGCCAATAATGATGATTTTGACGACCTGTTAGACTCTGCTCTTAAAACATACCAGCTTAATTACCATTTAAAGGTCACTGGATCCTTGGATTCCCAAACTGTGTCCAAGATGATGATGCCTCGATGTGGGGTGCCAGACATCGTCAATGGCACCACTCGGATGACTTCCGGCAAGAAAAACCAACGCCATAGCTCTACCTCTTTCCATACAGTCTCTCACTATACATTCTTTCGGGGAAGTCCCAAATGGCCAGCTTCTAAGTACAGTCTTACCTATGGGTTTCTTCCCCGAACCCCATCCCGAGCCATGGATCCTGTTGCTAGAGCTTTCCAAACATGGGCTGCCAACACACATTTCAGGTTCGCGAGGGTACAAGATTATACAACTGCCGATATCAAAATCGGGTTTCACAGAGCTAACCATGGGGATGGGAATTCTTTCGATGGACGTGGTGGAATTCTGGCTCATGCTTTTGCACCACAAGATGGACGATTCCACTATGATGCAGATGAGACATGGGCAGTGGGTGCAACCCAAGGTGCATACGACTTGGAGACTGTTGCCTTGCATGAGATAGGGCACCTACTTGGTCTTGGGCATAGCTCAGTGGAAGGAGCTATTATGTTCGCGAGTATTTCTTCTGGATCAACTAAGGGTCTCCATAGTGATGATATCCAAGGGATTCGTGCTCTATATAACGTTTGACTCCTTTTTTGCACAAAATAAGGGTCGGATAGCCCATTTCTCTACCTGAGTTTTCCTTTTTAAAATTTCAGAAATATGTATGTATGGTGTCTATTTTGAATACTCTTGCTCTAATCAATAATTAGAATGTTTCTTTTAAGTACTCAAATATAAATTAAATTGCAATGAAATGTAAGTTTTTGTTTTCTCTCAAGGTAGTATTCTTTTTAGATTATATATCCAACTAGGCTGCTTATTTGGAAATTTTAGGTTCAATTTAATAATAATAATAATAATAATAATAATAATAATAATAATAATAATAATAATAATAATAAATTTTTAATTTTATTGTTCTAGATTTAAATCCCTAATTTAATTTATAAACATCAATATCTCACTTATTTGAGCATGTCACAAGCGCCAACTCAATTCTAAGTTATTCGTCAAGAGGAAAGAAAAACATACATATGCCACGAGCCATAAAATTCCACACCTTAATAGTGATCCATCAATTATCATGTTACTTTCTATGGCTTGAATTTTGAATATGTCTTCATAGATCCAAATTGTGACTCAACGCAAAAACTTCAAACTGTGACCTGATGGGGATAAAAAGTGAGATATGTGGTTGTAGCAAAGGGCACAGGCCAATATTCGAGAAGAACACTGAGGTTAGGGTTTGAGAGTTCTGAGTGATTGTATCTTGTTCTTTTTATCAAAGTGGAACTTTTTTCTCTTATTTTGCCCGTGGACGTAGACCTTATGGTTGAACCACGTTAAATCCTGTGTTATTTTTTTTTCTCTTTTCTATACTGTGTGATTGTGCAATTTGTGTCTATGCCTTAGATTTGCTTGCCTATTATAACATATCACTATAAAAAAACTAAGAGTTTCTACGATAGATTTTTTTATGTCAGTAATTATTTAAATTATTGGCAAATTTTCAAAAGAATTAGCCGTAATGTTTAATTTAAGTGAAAAAAAAGCCTTTCTATGACAATTTTCTAACAAATCTGTGACGAATAACTAAAGGAGTCAGCGATGGATTATTTTTTGTCACTAATCCATCAAAAGTTAAAACTTAAAACATATATCCTTAAATGTTTGAGATGCATTTTTACCCAAAAATTTCCCTTAAGCTTGCTTTCTCTCCCTCCTAGCATTCTCTTCCATCATTCTATCGTTCATGTAGCTTAACATCATCACCGTCATTGTCGAAGCAGTCACCATCTTAAATCATAGCTATCCCTTGCCCGATGTCATTCTCTTTCTGTGCTTTAGGTGGGCTTCAATCTCCCCTTCTTGTCAAACCATACCCCTCTGTAAGGCATAACATGATCCCGTAGAATACTTAATGAACTACCGAACTTCACCTACCGATAACTCATTAAGCACCCTACAAGGAATTTTAAAACAATTTCTTACTTTTGGTAAGTGGTGAGCATTTCTAATAAGTATTTAAAACACGTACTTAAGTGAAAAGCTAGTTGAAAATTTTAGCCCATTTTATTTTTCCGCAAATTTTATAAAAATTTTGACAGAGTTCCCTCTGTATTTTGAGAAAACAGTTCTTCAAATACCTGTAAAAAGCACTTCTAAAAATTTTCTCAACAACTGCTTCAATTTCAAACTCAATCTCAAACAATTTCTCAACACATTTATCAACTTTCAATTTTAAATCCAGTATCCCATGATCATCAAAATACTAACAACCCATTTCATTCAAATTAAATAAAATAGTTCCATTCATATTTCATTAGAAACAAAACAATTTGAATAGATCATTACAAAATTTACATTAAGAGAATTTCAAACTACAATATATATTACAACTTTATACAAATTTTATATAACTGCTCAAGACCCATTTGTACATGTCCATACATTTATGTGCAATATATACATCAAAAGAAATATTTACAATTAGGGTATAAATTATACCCGAAGACTTTAGGCTGAATGATCCTCAATCTTTAGCAGCTCAGTCTGCTGCTCCTCTAGTCTCTATATCTGCGACAGCAATAGAAGCTATCGCTGAGTACTAGGACTCAGTGGTACACAACATACTAAAATAATCTTTATGCAAAAATAAAATCACGTTTATTGAAAAATTTGACTAAACATGAGCATTAAACACAAAACATGAATTATTAGATTTTAATGCAAACCAAGTTCATTTCAAAGTATCAAAACACATTTCATAAAACCCACAGTTAGATCATGCCATTCGAAACAAATAGAATCTCAATAACCAGAGGCTAAAGAGAAATCATATCACAAGGCTAGCTAGCTCAAATATATGGATACCCATTCACATCCTCTTCTACTGGCACACCTCAACACTTCTCCAGAGAAGGAATCAAAATTCGAAACTAATTACCCCCACTAGTCGTGCTAGTGAGGTGTTCAAATATATGGTCATGACACTGTGGTTTCAAAACTTATCTTAACAATTTGCTAAACATTGCTATTTCAAATATACACAATAACTTTCACAGTTTAATCAAAACATCATAATTAATGTCACAAATAAACTTTTAACAATTCCAAATCACAAGTAAAATACATATTTCGTTCACTGTATCAATGAATTTTAAAGCATGAAGATGTTGTGCACAAACCTCAAATGAGTCGCCTTTTGGCCTTAACTCGACTCCTCGGGTTCTGTTCCGGTATTCTTTTCCACTGAAACACACAATTTTATAGTGTTTCAGTACCATAATTTAACATAAATCCAAAAATAAATTTAACTTCACTTATACCTAGCTCTAACGTGCTAATTTCGACGTTCTTGAAATTTTGTGTTTCGGGTTACTATTCACTGCACTATTCAAGTCAAATAGTTGACTTTCTAAGGCTTAATAGGTATGGGAACTCTAACTTCACCCACATACCACATTTTGGTCATTAAACTTGTTGGTTTTGGTCGTTTCCTCAAAGCTTAGGTCATTTTGGCAAAATTGCAAATTTTCGGTTTTGGAGTTCTAAGTTGCACTATTCTATTGGTCAATCTACTGTTGGAATTTGACAAAACTTCCATCATAGAAAATGTTCCTTATTGTCTTAAGTGTATTCTCATTTTTGGATCACCTCAATCGGAGTTTTGTAGCTCAAGTTATAGCCAAAATAAAATTACTGTTCACGTGCACTGTTCATGCTGAGTTTTGGGTTCTGGCAGATTTTGATCCAACTTTGGTCAGTAATTTGATTAAGTTAAGTTCATAATTTGGTCTAAATTTCTTCATATGAAATGTTCTACTATGTCTTAGGTTTCCATCGGTTCAAGAATCGCCTAAATCAGAGTTTTGTAGAGAGAGTTATAACCCTTCAAACATTACTGCTCAATAGAAATTCTGCAGAGTTGCAGGTTTGGTAACTCAACTTTGCTCAATAATTTGAATGGGTTAATGGCATAATTTGGGGTGGTGTTCTTCATAAAAGTTTTAGATCTATACCTTATCTAATTGCTGGTAAAATTTCAGGTCAATTTGACCTTCCTAGCTCGAGTTATGATTACTGTTCATTTGGTCAGTTTGGTGCAGTGGCAGTCTGCTCTCATTTCACTTTGGTCAATTTGTTCACCCAGTTTTGGTCAGTTTTTGAGCATGGTTCCTTAATGAAAATTGTGCTCTTTTATGTCTATTTTCATCCCCATTTTGTGGCATATCAATTGGACTTGTAAAATTTGAGTTTTGGTCCTTCAAAGTGGGTTTGGTCATGCTGCCAGCAGCATGACCATTGGACCTACGAATTTGGTTTTCATTCCAACAATTCCCACACACCTCTTTTGGTCATTATTGACCATTTTTCATCTCACAATAGACCAAAGTCATCATTTATGTATTTCTCCAAAATTTGGTTCCAAACCCTAGCATTCAAAACCCTAACTCATCAATTTCATGCATTTAACCAATTCAATGGCTATATACATGCTTCTTTAACTCTATCAAACTCATACACACCTTTAAGTCCATCAAATTCATGCACACACATCAAAACCCTAGCTGGATGAATTTTGCTTTAATCCTCCCACAATTAATTTCTTTTCATTTTAAACATATTACAAGTAATTCAAGCTATAAACACAACTACTAAATTTCAAACTTACAAATTAATGTGCTTACCTCACTTGAATTTAAATTCTCTAGTTTCTCTCCTCTTTCCTTCTTTCTTTGATGATCAATCTCCTTGTCAAGTGACTAAAACAAGTTTTTATGGGTGAATTTGGGGTAAGGTAAGATCAAATGGATGTTTAAAAGCTTGAAGCAAGCTTTAATGGTGGACCTACATAGAGATGAGAGGGAGAAGGTGGGCGGCAAGATGGAAGGAAGAAGAAGACAATTCTATTTTTTTTTTCTTTTGTCTTCTTTTTATCCTTATCCCTTTTTGAAGACCAAAAATCCATTTTAAAGAAATAATTTAATTAATTTGTTTATGACATCATTCATGATGTCATCACCTTTGACTTTTCCCATCTTTTTTTTTTTTTCTATTAGTTATTTAATTTAATTCTCCATTCTGAAATTTTCTTTTCTCTAATTTTATTTGACAGTTAGGTCAGGAGTCAGCTCTCGGGGTCAATTGACCAAATTGCCCCTCGCCGGTTCATCCTGGTTTGCAAATAATTCCCTATTTCTTTCGATTCCATGACCTAATTATTTGACTGACTTAACAGTTCTTTTTCGTGATTTTCTCTTTTCCACTGTGTCCATAAGGGTCTTAAGGACCGTAGCGTCACTTTTTACGGTTCGAAATTTGAGTTTAAAATGACTTCGCAGTCATTCCCGAGGAGGTCACTCATCGCTGTGACTCTCGGCTCGTTTAACTTCTTATGTTCTATTTTTCTTATTTATAGTTAACAAATTAAACATTACTAATTATTTGTGTTTATGGCTTCTCAAGTTTTCTTAAGTGTGGCTCTAATCTCCTTAATTGTCCGGACTGACACCGGTCACCGGAACAGTGAAATCTACTAGGCTATGCAAACGGGGGTGTTACAATTCTCCCCCCCTTAAATAAATTTCGTCCCGAAATTTTACCTGGTACTAATCTTTGAATAGTCAGGTGCTGTCTCCTCATGTCCTCTTCTCGTTCCCAAGTAGCCTCTGGCCCGAATGATGGTTCCACAAAGACTTTTACCAATGGTATCCGCTTGTTCAGAGTCGCTTCACCTCATAAGCCAGAATCTCTATGGGTTCTTCTTCATATGTGAGGTCTGGGTTCACTTCAATTTCCTCTACTGGTAATACATGAGATGGGTCTGATCGGTACCTCCTCAACATAGACACATGGAAGACATCATGTATCTTTTCCAACTCTGGAGGTAGTGCCAACCGATATGCCAAAGGACCCACTCTTTCTAGAACCTCATATGACCCAATGAAACGAGGACTCAGTTTCCCCTTTCTGCCGAATCTCATAATTCTCTTCCAAGGAGAAACCTTGAGGAAAACTTTCTCACCCACTGCATACTGAATATCCCTTCTTTTCAAATCAATGTAGGACTTACGATACCGATGCGGTCTTAAGTTGACCTCTAATCACCCCGATTTTCTCTTGGTTCTTTAACGATTTCGGGTCCAATCATCTTTCTTTCACCCACGTCATCCCAACACAACGGGGTTCTACATTTTCTGCCATACAAAGCTTCATATGGAGGCATTCCAATGCTTGATTGGTAGCTGCTGTTATAAGCAAACTCAATCAAAGGCAAGTGTGTATCCCAACTGCCCTCAAACTCAATCACATAAGCCCGTAGCATGTCCTCCAAGATCTGAATTACCCTCTCGGTGGCCATGCATGCGTGGATGGAATGCGATCTTGAAGTTCAATCTAGTTCCTAGGGCTCTCTGAAGACTACCCCAGAATCTAGAAGTGAACCTAGGATCTTTGTCTGACACGATGGATACTGGCACTCCATGTAGTCTCACAATCTCATCGATGTATAACTTGGCCAATCTTTCTAAACTGTAGTCCATCCGAACTAGCAGAAAATGAGCTGATTTAGTCAGTCTGTCAACAATGACCCAAACTGCATCATGACTCTTCTGTGTCCTCGGAAGTCCCATCACAAAATCCATCGTTACTCTCTCCCATTTCCACTGCATCGGGTAGTGGATGTAACAACCCAGTAGGTACTTGATGCTCTGCCTTCACTTGCTGACAAGTTAGGCATTTGGATACAAACTCTGCCACACCTCTTTTCATACCTATCCACCAGTAATGCTCCTTTAGCCCTCTATACATTTTTATGCCACCAGGGTGCATGGCAAAAGGAGACTCATGTGCTTCTTTCAAAATGATCTTCCTCAATTCAACATCATTAGGAACACACATTCTGCCCTGGTGTAGCAATAGACCATTATCTCTGATTGAGAATTCTGGTTTCTTGCCCTGTCGTACTTCTTCCATCAACTCGATACTTCGATCATTACGAGCGACCATTCTAATCTGATCAAGCAACACTAGCTGTACATGCCATGCAACTGTTGTCTGCCCATCATCATTAATCTCTAAGCTGGCATGCAATGATCTTAACTCATGTACCAAAGACAAAGGAGTAACCTGTAGACTTGCCATAGTCTTGCGACTTAGGGCGTCAGCCACAATATTAGCTTTCCCTGGCTGATAGTCTATCAGACAATCATAGTCTTTTATCAATTCTAACCATCTCCTCTGTCTCAAATTCAACTCTTTCTGGGTGCCCAAATACTTCAAACTCTTATGATCTGTATAGATGTAACACTTTTCCCCATACAAATAGTGTCTCCAGATCTTAAGAGCAAACACAATAGCTGCAAGCTCCAAATCATGTGTTGGATAATTTCTCTCATGCGGTTTCAGCTGGCGTAATGCATAGGCAATGACATTTCGATCTTGCATTAATACACAGCCTAACCCATTGTGAGAAGCATCACTATAAACTGTGTATTCTTTGTAACACCCTCCCGGTAACCACTCCGTACATCCTACTGTTCCGGTGACCGGTGTCGGTCCGGACAGCTAGAACGTCTGGAAAAATATTTAAACTAAAGTCAGGAACCATAATTAACTCAAATATTAATAAGAAACACTTAGTAAAAATTTTAGAAATAAAATACAACCAAGCAAAACGAGCCAGTGCCCAAGCGATGGGTAACCGGAGGGAAGTTGCGGTTCTCGCAACGAGGAGCCCTAGACCCGGGGAAAAAATTATAAAATATTTTTTGGGACTCCAGAGAAGGGTAATTGAGGTTCCCATGGCATTAGAATGCCAAGAAAATATCTAGAAAAATTTTTCAATCGGTACAGACGATTTTGACCCGTTAAGCCAAACGGAGGGCATTTTGGTCATTTCGCCTTCCGAGGTGATTTTTGGCCGACTTGTCCAGTTGAGTAAATAATTAATATGACATAAAATATGAAGAAACATTACTAGAAATTAAATTGAAAATGAGTAGTGGAGGAAAGAAAAGAAATTGCAATAAAATGCCCATTTATGACATAATGTGAGGTCACTTAAAAACTTCCACCAATCACCATTAAGCTCCCATTTGACTAAACTATTAAAAGACATAAAATAAGACCAAAATAAGAAAGAAAAACCGGCAGCCATCTTTCCCCAAAAGACCAGCCGAAATCCCTAAACCCTTTCCTCCATTGATGCTCAAGTTTAGCTTTAAATCTTCCAACATCCAACCTTAAAACCTTAAGTTATCTTCACAAAAATTTGCCCTAGCACCTTGCTAAAGCTTTTGGCAGCCAAGAAGAAGAAAGAAAGTGAAGCTTTCTCAAGCTTGGATTGGCATACAACAAGGTTAGTGCATATATGTAGTTAAAATACATTAATTCCATGATTTAGGCTTGTAATGAACTAGAAATTGTGAAATAATGAAACAAATTCAATGTGTATCTCCACCAAAGAATTCGGCAGCCCTAATAGAGGAAGGGTTTTGAATGTTTTTAATGGACTTAGCATGAGTTGGAGATTGTATTTAAGTTATATATTTACATAGATGTTGAACTAGGGTGCTAATTGAGGGTTTATGGGTAAATTGCATTGGACATTAGGGTTTTGAGGCATGAAAATGTGACTTGGCTTATTAAAATGTTAAAGAACAATCTAATGGTCAATAAGTGACCATTTGAGGTATGTTGAACACAATTTGGACTGAAAAATGGTATGGTAAACTGAAGGTGTAAACTGCCCTAGGACTGCAGCAGAGGGACTGAAAATTCAGTCCCTTTGCACTGCCATAACTTGGGCTGTGTTAGTCCAATTGAAGTTTGGCCAATTGGACATGAAACTAGGCTTATAATGGCACATTTTTGCTGAAGAAACCATGCCCAAAAGACCAAAGCATGAGGACCAAAACTTGGCCCCAATCCAGAACCCTGAAACTGATTCTGCAGAATTGGCCAAATGAACAGTAACTGTTCATTTGGCCATAACTCACTGTAGATTTGGTCAATTGACCTGAAATTTTTACAGCAACAAGTTAAGACATAGACAAACAACTTTCTTGAAGGAATCTACCCCAAATTATGGCCAGAACCCATCCAACCAAGTGACTCTAGTTACTGTTCATGCACTGTAGATATGGTAATTTTCTGCAGAATGCACATTCGGCCAGCTTGGGTCTTTGGACCATATCTAGAGCTAAAAAACTCCAAATGGAGTGATTCAAAAAAGGAAATTCAACTAGACAAAATAAGGAACAACTTTCATGTTTTACATTTCTTCAAATTCCTACAGTAACAGTGTCCAATGGAACAGTGAAGTTGACTCACCAAAACTGAAAATTCTGCTTGTGTTGAGTTACACTTTGAAATGGTATTAACACTTAATGCCAACAAGTTTTAAACACCAAATGTGGTATGTTGGGAGTGCCAAAGTCAATGAACATATTTTCTATCCAAAAGTCAACATTTTTGTTGACCAATGAGGTGAATAGTAACACCAAAACATGAAATTTACAAATTGAAGAATTTAAAAGTTTCAAATGCCCTAGTATACCTAACAAGATTGGTTTGGATAGTTTGGCATGCCAATAGGGTTCAGTTAGCAGTACTGCACATGGCAAAAATGCCATTCTGTGATTTTATGGCTTTTAGCCATTCTGACTTTGCATTGAGACTTGGCCTTGTGCCTAAGATTATTTACAGCTTGGTAGCTGTTCTGTTGCACACCGGGTGATGCATATGCGACCGATGGTGTGACGGCCCGAGGTATTAGATACCCAGTGCCAGTTTACCCATTATCCAGTCCAGTCGTCTAGTGTAGGTTACTTGGGGCAACTAAATGAATAAAAGTGAACAAAGTTAATGAAATAATGAATATACCAACACCAAACAAAGAAAGCATACACATTCTATACACATTTATTTTCTTGCTATTTTTCTTTATTATATTATTGCACCACTAAGCATTATTGCTTAGCGCGTTGCTTTTCCCACGCGTAGGTACTGGAGATACCGATCATGAGCCCAGTAGACCACAGACTGGGTGAGTCCATCCGACAGTTCTGCTCAGTGTCCGTGTCACCTCAACGTCTGCTGTGCATTGGTAGGACATTAGGTGTCATTTTGACATTTTGTAACTTAATTTTGTTTTCTCATATGTATTTGAACTTATGTAATATATTTTGATGTTCATGTAAATAATGAAAGTGATGACTATGAATGCAAAATTTGGGCATTTATTTATTGCTTGTATATGAGAAAGGGATGTTTGAGAAATGACAAGGTTATTGAGAACTGAAATTGAGAAATATTGATGAGATTGTGGATATTGGAGTTGAGATGATGGAATACAATTATTGGAAGTGTTTTTAACAGGTTCCGAAGAACTGTTTTCTCCATTTTTAGCCGGTACTCCGCTGGATTTTCTTTAAAATCTTCGGAACCTCAAATGAATAATAATTTTGATAAATGGCTTTAATAAATCATATTTCATAAATTGGCTTCAAAGGCATGACACAAATTAAGTAAGGTATATTAGAGTGTGCCGGTACACCGTGTGGCATTACTTACTCGGGTATACTGTACACGGGTAAGGGGTGTCACATTCTTTACCCGGAGTAGGTAAAGTAAGGACTGGAGCTTCAGTCAAACATCTCTTCAATTCATCAAAACTCTGCTGGCATTTGTCCGTCCACTGAAATTTTACATCTTTTCTAAGCAGCTTAGTCAATGGAGATGCCAACATGGAGAATCCCTTCACAAATCTACGGTAGTATCCAGCTAAACCCAGAAAACTACGAATTTCTGTGACATTTCGGGGTGGCCTCCAATTAAGGACAGCTTCAATCTTACTTGGATCTACTTTAATGCCCTCTTCTGATACTACATGCCCCAAGAAAGATATTTCCTTCAGCCAAAATTCACACTTCGACAATTTGGCATATAGTTGTTTCTCTCTCAAAGTCTGCAGTACAATCCGCAGATGTCTATCAAGCTCTTCTGCATTCCTCGAATAGACCAATATATCATCTATGAATACCACAACAAATTGGTCGAGGTATGGTCTGAAGATAGTGTTCATCAGATCCATAAAAGCAGCCGGAGCATTAGTTAACCCGAATGGCATGACTAGGAATTCATAATGGCTATAGCGGGTTCTGAAGGCAGTTTTAGGAATACTCTGCTCTTGTACTTTCAGCTGATAATAACCTGATCTTAGGTCAATCTTGGAGAACACAGCTGCACCCCTCAACTGATCAAACAAGTCATCAATGCGGGGCAATGGATATCTATTCTTTATTGTCACCTTATTCAACTGCCGATAATCAATGCATAACCGGAGAGTGCCATCTTTCTTCTTTACAAACAATACTGGCGCTCCCCAAGGTGACACACTAGGGCGGATAAAGCCCTTGTCAAGTAATTCTTGCAACTGCACTTTCAACTCTTTCAATTCTGTAGGTGCCATTCTATATGGCGTTATGGAGATTGGATCCACACTAGGCATAACATCAATCTCAAACTGCACCTCTCTTTCTGGAGGTAATCCTGGCAATTCATCAGGAAACACATCCGGAAAATCACATACAGTAGGGATGTCTCTGTCACGACCCAGGGATGGGGTTGGGACGTGCTTGTTCAACCAGCTACGCACTGGGGTGAAAACTTCGTGTCCCACATCGGAAACGGGAAGAAAAGATTTGGGCCATATATGTGGGAGTCTTCCTCACCTGGTCAGCGCGCTTTTGGGAATGAAACCTCCCAAGGGACAAATCCGTGAGGCCCATGGGCCAAAGCGGACAATACTAACTGGAGAAGGATCGGGCCGTTACAATTTGGTATCAGAGCTGGACTCCCTCTAGTACGGTGTGTGGTGCGAGGACGCACCAGGCGGAAGCTGGTGGGCTTGTCACGACCCAGGGATGGGGTTGGGACGTGCTTGTTCAACCAGCTACGACCGGGTGAAAACCGTGTCCCACATCTAAACGTGAAGAAAAGATTTGGGCCATATATGTGGGAGTCTTCCTCACCTGGTCAGCGCGCTTTTGGGAATGAAACCTCCCAAGGGACAAATCCGTGAGGCCCATGGGCCAAAGCGGACAATACTAACTGGAGAAGGATCGGGCCGTTACAGTCTCTCAGTGCTGGACTCCCCACTTGGGTGTCTATCACATGTGCCAAGTATGCTTCACACCCCTTTCTGATCATTTTTCTAGCTAGTGCAGCCGAAATGATGTTTGATGACAGTAATTGCCTCTCCCCGTGTATTACCACATCACCGTACAAAGGGAGACCAAAAGTGACTATCTTCAGTCTACAGTCAATCATGGCATGATGCCTGGCTAACCAATCCATGCCCAAGATAATATCATAATCTCTGAAGGGCATTTCAATCAAGTCTGACTGGAAAACATGTCCGTGGATCACCAAAGGACAGTCTCTATAAATTCTGTTGACCCGGACCTCTTGTCCTAACGGACTAGTTACTAGCACTTCAAAACCCATTTGCACACATGGAACAACAATTGAACTAACTATGCTAGCACTAACATATGAATGGGTTGAACCCGGATCAAACAACACAAATACTTCTTGATCAGAGATAGAGAATGTACCAGCTACCACATCAGAAGTCTCAGCCTCTTCTCGCTGTCTCACAGTGTAGATTCTGGTCGAAGCACTTCCTTGTCTCGATCGACCAATCGTGCCTCGATCGCTCGGCAAAGGTGCCTCTACCTCTGCCTCTTCCTCTGCCAACTGACTGTGAACCTCTGGGAGTAGGGCTCTGAATAGATCCCTCGGCAGTAGTAGGAGTTGGACCATATCTTGAAGACGGAGCACTAGTGCAATCTTTAGCTATATGGCCCTTGCCACTGCAGTTAAAGCAGGCTCCAGTGGCCCAGTAGCACTCTCCCCCATGAATCTTACCACAAGTCTCACAAGGGTGGGCAGAATGTGAACCCCTGCTCGACTGCTGACCAGAACTAGGGGGTCTCTGTCCGGAGAATCGGCCCCTAACAAATCTTCCACCTCGACCCCTGCTGGGTCCGCTAAATTTCTTCTTTTTCCCAGAAGTCCCACCAGAACTCGGCTCTACAGAGTTTTCCCCCTTTTCTTTCTCTGATTTCTCAGATTTTTCTGATTTTTCTTTCCTTGGGGTTGCTTCTGATTCAATTCTCTCCAGTTCAAGTGCTTGCGACATAAGCTCTGAGAAGTTGCTGTGTCGAAATCCCACAACTTGCATCCTTATACTGGGCTTCAAACCCATCTCAAATCTCTTGCATCTTGCCTTGCTGGTAGTAAGGAGACTCCCAGCATAGTGACTCAGGCGGGAGAACTCCCTCTCATACTCTGCCACCGATCGGTTCCCTCGTTTCAGACTCAAAAATTCTTGCAATTTCTGGTCAACATATGCATCTAGGATGTATTTCTGTCTGAATTCTCTGATGAAGTCATCCCAGGTCAACACTGGTGGTTCAGCCAAGCTGTGAGGGATGGTCTTCCACTAATCATACGCATCCCCTTGCAGTAGCGACATAGAGTACTCAAACTTCAGTTCATCTTGGCAATGTAGCTTCTTAAATACTCTGTCCATTCATTCAAGCCATTGCTCTGCCTCTAAAGGGTCCACTGTACCCTTAAATTCTGCAGTCCCATACTTCAGTAATTTATCATATTGTCTGGTTGGAGGCAGTGGTTGTGTCACAGGTGTCTGGGGTGGAGCTTGAGCATACCTGACCATTTCTTTGAAACATCGCATGACCATCTCAGGCGAACTGTGGCAGAAATCGCGGCATTTGTGGGGTCTGCCGACCCACTAACATTCGGTAAAGCTGGGCTTCCTTGTGCCTCGGCTTCAGCATCGCTCAACTGAGCGATCTCCTTCTTCCATTTCAGACTGAAGTTAGGGTATCTCCTGAACAAGTAACATATGGAGATTTCCCTCCGTTAGTTCATATTCATGATGTAATGCACTGTATGTAACAATTATGGACATTGAGCAGTTGTACTTAACAAGGAAAAGACACAAATTCATAAGTTAAAACATACTTCAAAAATTTGCTCTGATACCACTAAAACATGTCACACCTTACCCCTCTGTAAGGCATAACATGATCCCGTAGAATACTTAATGAACTACCGAACTTCACCTACCGATAACTCATTAAGCACCCTACAAGGGATTTTAAAACAATTTCTTACTTTTGGTAAGTGGTGAGCATTTCTAATAAGTATTTAAAACACGTACTTAAGTGAAAAGCTAGTTGAAAATTTTAGCCCATTTTATTTTTCCATAAATTTTATAAAAATTTTGACAGAGTTCCCTCTGTATTTTGAGAAAACAGTTCTTCAAATACCTGTAAAAAGCACTTCTAAAAATTTTCTCAACAACTGCTTCAATTTCAAACTCAATCTCAAACAATTTCTCAACACATTTATCAACTTTCAATTTTAAATCCAGTATCCCATGATCATCAAAATACTAACAACCCATTTCATTCAAATTAAATAAAATAGTTCCATTCATATTTCATTAGAAACAAAACAATTTGAATAGATCATTACAAAATTTACATTAAGAGAATTTCAAACTACAATATATATTACAACTTTATACAAATTTTATACAACTGCTCAAGACCCATTTGTACATGTCCATACATTTATGTACAATACATACATCAAAAGAAATATTTACAATTAGGGTATAAATTATACCCGAAGACTTTAGGCTGAATGATCCTCAATCTTTAGCTCGATCTTTGCTCCTCTAGTCTCTATATCTCATGACAAAGAATAGAAGCTATCGCTGAGTACTAGGACTCAGTGGTACACAACATACTAAAATAATCTTTATGCAAAAATAAAATCACGTTTATTGAAAAATTTGACTAAACATGAGCATTAAACACAAAACATGAATTATTAGATTTTAATGCAAACCAAGTTCATTTCAAAGTATCAAAACACATTTCATAAAACCCACAGTTAGATCATGCCATTCGAAACAAATAGAATCTCAATAACCAGAGGCTAAAGAGAAATCATATCACAAGGCTAGCTAGCTCAAATATATGGATACCCATTCACATCCTCTTCTACTGGCACACCTCAACACTTCTCCAGAGAAGGAATCAAAATTCGAAACTAATTACCCCCACTAGTCGTGCTAGTGAGGTGTTCAAATATATGGTCATGACACTGTGGTTTCAAAACTTATCTTAACAATTTGCTAAATATTGCTATTTCAAATATACACAATAACTTTCACAGTTTAATCAAAACATCATAATTAATGTCACAAATAAACTTTTAACAATTCCAAATCACAAGTAAAATACATATTTCGTTCATTGTATCAATGAATTTTAAAGCATGAAGATGTTGTGCACAAACCTCAAATGAGTCGCCTTTTGGCCTTAACTCGACTCCTCGGGTTCTGTTCCGGTATTCTTTTCCATTGAAACACACAATTATATAGTGTTTCAGCACCATAATTTAACATAAATCCAAAAATAAATTTAACTTCACTTATACCTAGCTCTAACGTGCTAATTTCGATGTTCTTGAAATTTTGTGTTTCGGGTTACTATTCACTGCACTATTCAAGTCAAATAGTTGACTTTCTAAGGCATAATAGGTATGAGAACTCCAACTTCACCCACATACCACATTTTGGTCATTAAACTTGTTGGTTTTGGTCGTTTTCTCAAAGCTTAGGTCATTTTGGCAAAATTGCAAATTTTCGGTTTTGGAGTTCTAAGTTGCACTATTCTATTGGTCAATCTACTGTTGGAATTTGACAAAACTTCCTTCATAGAAAATGTTCCTTATTGTCTTAAGTGTATTCTCATTTTTGGATCACCTCAATCGGAGTTTTGTAGCTCAAGTTATGGCCAAAATAAAATTACTGTTCACGTGCACTGTTCATGCTGAGATTTTGGGTTCTGGCAGATTTTGATCCAACTTTGGTCAGTAATTTGATTAAGTTAAGTTCATAATTTGGTCTAAATTTCTTCATATGAAATGTTCTACTATGTCTTAGGTTTCCATCGGTTCAAGAATCGCCTAAATCAGAGTTTTGTAGAGAGAGTTATAACCCTTCAAACATTACTGCTCAATAGAAATTCTGCAGAGTTGCAGGTTTGGTAACTCAACTTTGCTCAATAATTTGAATGGGTTAATGGCATAATTTGGGGTGGTGTTCTTCATAACAGTTTTAGATCTATACCTTATCTAATTTCTGGTAAAATTTCAGGTCAATTTGACCTTCCTAGCTCGAGTTATGATTACTGTTCATTTGGTCAGTTTGGTGCAGTGGCAGCCTGCTCTCATTTCACTTTGGTCAATTTGTTCACCCAGTTTTGGTCAGTTTTTGGGCATGGTTCCTTAATGAAAATTGTGCTCTTTTATGTCTATTTTCATCCCCATTTTGTGGCATATCAATTGGACTTGTAAAATTTGAGTTTTGGTCCTTCAAAGTGGGTTTGGTCATGCTGCCAGCAGCATGACCATTGGACCTACGAATTTGGTTTTCATTCCAACAATTCCCACACACCTCTTTTGGTCATTATTGACCATTTTTCATCTCACAATAGACCAAAGTCATCATTTATGTATTTCTCCAAAATTTGGTTCCAAACCCTAGCATTCAAAACCCTAACTCATCAATTTCATGCATTTAACCAATTCAATGGCTATATACATGCTTCTTTAACTCTATCAAACTCATACACACCTTTAAGTCCATCAAATTCATGCACACACATCAAAACCCTAGCTAGATGAATTTTGCTTTAATCCTCCCACAATTAATTTCTTTTCATTTTAAACATATTACAAGTAATTCAAGTTATAAACACAACTACTAAATTTCAAACTTACAAATTAATGTGCTTACCTCACTTGAATTTAAATTCTCTAGTTTCTCTCCTCTTTCCTTCTTTCTTTGATGATCAATCTCCTTGTCAAGTGACTAAAACAAGTTTTTATGGGTGAATTTGGGGTAAGGTAAGATCAAATGGATGTTTAAAAGCTTGAAGCAAGCTTTAATGGTGGACCTACATAGAGATGAGAGGGAGAAGGTGGGCGGCAAGATGGAAGGAAGAAGAAGACAATTCTATTTTTTTTTTCTTTTGTCTTCTTTTTATCCTTATCCCTTTTTGAAGACCAAAAATCCATTTTAAAGAAATAATTTAATTAATTTGTTTATGACATCATTCATGATGTCATCACCTTTGACTTTTCCCATCTTCTTTTTTTTTTTTTTTCTATTAGTTCTTTAATTTAATTCTCGATTCTGAAATTTTCTTTTCTCTAATTTTATTTGACAGTTAGGTCAGGAGTCAGCTCTCGGGGTCAATTGACCAAATTGCCCCTCGCCGGTTCATCCCGGTTTGCAAATAATTCCCTATTTCTTTCGGTTCCCTGACCTAATTATTTGACTGACTTAACAGTTCTTTTTCATGATTTTCTCTTTTCCACTGTGTCCATAATGGTCTTAAGGACCGCAGCGTCACTTTTTACGGTTCAAAATTTGAGTTTAAAATGACTTCGCAGTCATTCCTGAGGAGGTCACTCATCGCTGTGACTCTCGGCTCGTTTAACTTCTTATGTTCTATTTTTCTTATTTATAGTTAACTAATTAAACATTACTAATTATTTGTGTTTATGGCTTCTCAAGTTGTCTTAAGTGTGGCTCTAATCTCCTTAATTGTTCGGACCGACACTGGTCACCGGAACAGTGAAATCTACCAGGCTATGCAAACGGGGGTGTTACACTTCTCCTATGATTTTGTGTAATTCTATCTATTCAACCATCACTAAAGCTATATATAACTATAACCAAATGCCAGCAATAATAAATCTCTATTCCTCAATTATTATCCTTTTCATCTCTTATTTCTATCTATCATTTTCCTTTCTTCTTTCTGTTGTTTCTCTCTACTTTTGCTTTGTATTTTGATTTCATCTCTATAATGCCACCAATAAATCTTAGTACTAGGATCTTGGTTACTTCTCGTATTGATAGAGTTTTATCGATAAAGCATGGTGTTAGGGTTTTGAAGACTCCACTTAACGATAATATGATTTGAAAGTGGATCAACGAGGCAGGGTTTGATGAGGACTCTATTAGAATAAAAGGCAAGGCTGCTTTCATAGCTTATGTTGTGAAACTTGAATATGAGGATTATTTTTCTTGTGTTTTGAAACTTTCTTTAATCATGGAAATTTTTGTGCGTCTTTCATTTCATTTTCTGATTTTAGCATTTTGGATTTTTTTAGGATTATTAAAGATTGAACAATGAATCATGCTCAATTGAGTTTGTTTAGTTCTATGTTCTTTCAACTTGAAAAATAAAAATGATACAATGCATAGGGTGGAAAATATTATTTTCTTTCTTATTGTAACTAGAAAACTAACCAAACCCCTGATTATCAAAAGACTAAAAGAATAAGGAAGGATTGTTGATTGCTAGCTGAGTAGTTTAATGGTATTTTTGTGGAAGAATTATTGCTTCTAGTTGCAGCATTAATCTTAATTCTTGTATCTCTTTCACTTCTTGCACATTTGAGTTATTAAAGCTATTTCTCTTTGAGAATTCTGTTCAATTGATTATAGGAGAAATGACTAGTCATTTTACCTTAAATTTTGAAGCTGCTAGAAAATAGACTAAAATTCCAAAAAGGAGAGTGGAAGATGGCAGTGTAGAGATACAACCATGAATGTCGTAGAAGCCAAATCTCCTAATCTTTACAATGCCAAAATCATTAAACCATCTCATCACTTCCCATTTTCTAGTTCTAAAGGATTTTGTGACTTGACTTCTAGTGAAGAGGCAACCATAAGTGGCAAAGTTTTGTTTATTAGAAGCATCAATTTACTCTCTCTTCCCTATGGATTTTGTCCAAAATAAACACCTTTCAATTTGTTTTCTAGTTTTTCCTTTGGTCTTTCCACTTCCTACATTATGCCAATTTATAAGGTGGCTTTACTAAACCAAGAAACTTATAACTATATGTAAGACTCGCCACTTCTAGATGTCGGAATTTTTTTCACTAATGGAATATTTTGACAAATTTGAAGATTCCATAGGCAAGGGAATGGTGGTAAAAAGTGCATGTGTTTGTATGTGTGATATTTTCAAAATGTATTTAAAAATGAAAGTATTTTAATGGTTTTGCTTAAAAAAGAGTTTTAAGGAATTTTTGGGCAGAAGGAACTTTAATAGCCGAAAGATGTACTTTCAGTAGCCGAAGTATTTTTTACTATTCAAATTCATTTTTGGATGGAATGAACTCCGACAACTTTAATTATGACTTTTAGTGGCCAAAAGTTCCTTGATAATGAGGGTATAAATACCCAATAAATTGTTTTCTGACCCAAAAATAACTTGAACTCTCACTCCTTTTTCTCTCTCAAAAAGACTTTCCATGGAGATTTTCTTAGCAATTGCGCATGGTGAAGCTTGATTTCTTCCTCGAGGAAGCTTGGCAATGTCGATGGAAGTTAGAATTGTTAATTCACCTCCTTTTTCATTTTAAGGGAAAGAGGTAATTTCTCTTTCTTTTAGCCTTTTAGAAGAATTCAAGTATACTTATGTCACACCTTACCCCTCTGTAAGGCATAACATGATCCCATAGAATACTTAATGAACTACCAAACTTCACCTACCGATAACTCATTAAGCACCCTACAAGGGATTTTAAAACAAATTTCTTACTTTTAGTAAGTGGTGAGTATTTTCTAATAAGTACTTAAAACATTTTGTTAAAATTAAAATTAGTTAATATTTTGGTCCATTTTAGTTTTCCGCAAATTCTATAAAAATTTTGACAGAGTTTCCTCTGTATTTTGAGAAAACTGTTCTTCAAATACCTGTAAAAAGCACTTCTAAAAATTTTCTCAACCACTACTTCAAATTTCACAATCAAACTCAATAAATTTCTCAACAAACTAGCAATACATTTCATTAGTGACAACACAATTTATATACATTCTTACAAAATTTACATCAAAAGAAATACAACTAAACTTTATTACAAACTTCATACAAATTTTTGTACAAGCTGCTCAAGACCCATTTTTACATGTCCATACATTTATGTGCAATATATACATCAAAAGAAGTATTTACAATTGGGGTATAAATTATACCCGAAAACTTTAAGCTGATGCTCCTCACAACTCAAAGAAATCACGCTTCTTCTAGTCTCAGATCTGCGATAAAGAATAGAAGCTATCACTGAGTACTAGGACTCAGTGGTGCACAATATACTAAAATAATCTTTATGCAAAACTTAAATCACATTTATTCAAAAATTTGACTAAACATGAGCATTAAACACAAAAACATAAATTATGAGATTTTAATGCAAATCAGGTTCATTTCAAAGTATCAAAACATATTTCATAAAACCCACAGTTAGATCATGCCATTCGAAATAAATAGAATCTCAATAGCTAGAGGCTAATGAGAAATCATATCACAAGGCTAGCTAGCTCAAATATATGGATATCCATTCACATCCTCTTCTACTGGCACACCTCAACACTTCTCTAGAGAAGGAATTAAAATTCGAAACTAATTACCCCCACTAGTCATGCTAGTGAGGTGTTCAAATATATGGTCATGACACTGTGGTTTCAAAACTTATCTTAACAATTTGCTAAACATTTTCATTTCAAATATACACAATAACTTTCAACAATTTAAGTCAAAACATCATAAATAATGTCACAAATAAATTTTTAACAATTCGAAGCAAATGTAAAATACATATTTCATTCACTTTATCAATAACTTTGAAACATGGTGATGTTGTGCACAAACCTCAAGCGAGTCGCCTCTTAGCCTCGACTCGGTTCCCTGGGTTCCTTCCCGATATTCTTTTCAACTGAAACACACAATTTTACAAATTTTCAGTACTAGAACTTAACACAAATCCAAAATAAATTTAACTTCACATTTACTTAGTTCTAACGTGTTAAATTCGACGTTCTCGAAATTTTTGTGTTTTGGGTTACTATTCACTGTACTATTCAAGTCAAATAGTTGACTTTCTAAGGCTTAATAGGTATGGGAACTCCAACTTCACCCACATACCACATTTTGATCATTAAACTTGTTGGTTTTGGTCATTTTCTCAAAGTTTAGGTCATTTTGGCAAAATTGCCAATTTTCGATTTTGGTGCTCCGAAGTTGCACTGTTCCATTGGTTGATCTACTGTCAGAATTTGATAAAACTTCCTTCATAGAAAATGTTCCTTATTGTCTTAAGTGTATTCTCATTTTTGGATCACCTCAATCGGAGTTTTTTAACTCAAGTTATAGCCAAAATAAGTTTACTGTTCACGTGCACTGTTCATACTGGCATTTTGGGTCTGGCAGATTTTTGGTCCAACTTTGTTCAGTAATTTGATCAAGTTAAGTTCATAATTTGGTCTAACTTTCTTCATACGAAATGTTCTACTATGCCTTAGGTTTCCATCAATTTAAGAATCACCTAAATCCGAGTTTCCTAGAGAGAGTTATAGCCCTTCAAACATTACTGCTCAAATAGAATTCTGCAGAATCGCAGGTTTGGAAACTCAACTTTGCTCAATAATTTGAATGGGTTAATGGCCTAATTTGGGTTGGTGTTCTTCATGAAAGTTTTAGGTCTATATCATATCTAATTGCTGGTAAAATTTCAGGTCATTTTGACCTTCCTAACTCGAGTTATGACCAAATGAATAGTTACTGTTCATTTGGTCAGTTTGGTGCAGTGGCAGCCTGCTCTCATTTCACTTTGGTCAATTTGTTCACCAAGTTTTAGTCAGTTTTTGGCCATGGTTCCTTAATGAAAATTGTGCTATTTTATGTCTATTTTCATCTCCAATTGGTGGCATATCAATTGGGCTTGTAAAATTTGAGTTTTGGTCCTTCAAAGTGGGTTTGGCAGCATGACCATTGGACCTACGAATTTGGTTTTCATTTTCACAATTTCCACACATCTCTTTTGGTCATTATTGACCATTTTTCATCTCATAATAGACTAAAGTCATCATTTAATCGTTTCTCCAAAATTTGCCTCAAAACCCTAGGCCTCCAAACCCTAATCTTACTAATTTTTGCATTTACTTGAATTCTAATTGTATATGTGATACTCATCCATTCATTTACACTTAACAACTTTATTGTTTGCATCAAAACATCCATTTCAAACATAACCCTAGCTGTCCAATTTCATACATAGTTCCTTAACAATTGTTTTTCTTTTCATATTTTCCATACAATTCACACTTATTCAACCTCATATCCATTCATAATACTTAATTTAAAAGAGAAAATGGACTTACCTAAATTTGTGAATTTCCACTTCTTCAATCCTTCAATTTTCCTTATCTTGTTTTTTTCAATCTTCAAATCAAAGCTCAAGGGAAATTTTTTTCTTAAGGGAGTTGTGAAATTAATGGAGGTTTTTAGGGTTGTGAGAGCTTAACACAAGCTTTCATGGTGGAGGAAGAAAATGAGAGAGATGAGAGAAAGAGAGGAATCGGCAATAAGGAGAAAGAAAGAAGCAAAATGAATTTCTTTTTGTTTTTTTATGTTATTTATCTCTTAAATTAGCCATTTGACTTGGTCAATTATTGGGCAAAATTAATTTTTATTTTGACATCATTTGTGATGTCATCAACTTTGACTTTTCTAACTTCTTTCTTTTTTTTTTCTATTTATTTTTTTCTATTAGTTCTTTAATTTAATTCTCGATTCCCAAATTTTCTTTTCTCCTATTTTATTTGACAGTTAGGTCAGGAGTCAGCTCTTGGAGTTAATTGACCAAATTGCCCCTCACCGGTTCATCCTGGTTTGTAAATAATCCAATTTTTCTTCCGGCTCCCTGACCTAATTATTTGATTGGCTTAACAGTTCTTTTTCGTGATTTTCTCTTTTCCACTGTGTTCATAAGGGTCCTAAGGACCGTGGCGTCACTTTTTACGGTTCAAAATTTGAGTTTAAAACGACTTCGTAGTCGTTCCCGAGGAGGTCACCCATCGCTGTGACTCTCGGCTCGTTTAACTTCTTATGTTCTGTTTTTCTTATTTATAGTTAACTAATTGAACATTACTAATTATTTGTGTTTATGGCTTCTCAAGTTGTCTTAAGTGTGGCTCTAATCTCCTTAATTGTCCGGACCGACACCGGTCACCGGAACAGTGAAATCTACCAGGCTATGCAAACGGGGGTGTTACAACTTATGTGCATGAGATTTTTTTTGTTTTGAATTTCATGTGAGTTTTACATGGTTTTAAGTATTCGATTTTGGGAAAAGATTTGCATGTTGAGTTTTTGAATGAAAGTAAGTTTTCTTTGATGTATTTTGGATGTGGAATGAAGTATTGTTCTTGTTTATGTCAATTCCAAATGTTTTTGAACCTAGAATGGTTAGTTCCTTGGTTAAGCCTAAGAATTTTGTGTTTTTATATTGATGGAAGTTTGTTTGAACCTTGAATTCAAGCTCCAAATGGTTGCATGTGAGATTTGAGCATGCATTCAAGTTGTTATAGGTCTTAGGAAGGTGTTTATATGTTTAGAATGTGCTTTGGATCTTTGGGGTATGTTTTGGATGTTTTGAAAGAGGGTTTCTGCTAGTTTTTTAAGTGAGAATTTTGGAAATTCCCAAGTTTGACTGTTGAAAGTCATTGATTTGGCAATCGAAGCAAGTAATTTCTCAAAAAAATCTAGAAAAATTCTAGGTTCAGCAGCCAAAGTCTAAGCGTTCGGCAACAATAGTGGCTACTTCCTAAAATGGGTACTCAATGATCAAAGGTTCAGCAGTCGAAGTCTAAGACTCCGGCAACCAAACTTGGTTCTGTTAGCTTTATTTCTCCTTTGATTCTAAGGTTCTAAAACATGATTTTATGGTTCCTAAGGACCTAGAATAAGATTTTACTATGTGTATAAAATTCTAGAGCTTCGAATAACTCATTAGGTTCCTATGATTATAGGATCAGACTTAAGGGATTCAGGAAGCTAAGGATTTGAGATTAGCTACCATTCGTGTTAATTGATTGATAGGCTACAAGACTTGAGTAATTTTAACCTTAATAAATATAAGCTTTTTAAAATTAAATTATGATTATTTAGGGTGTAAGTATCTAGAACACGAATATATTGCATAATTACATAATTATTATTACTACATTAATGGATAATGAATGACCCACTGACTCTTCTCATGTTTATGACTATATTATGTTATATATGTTATGGATCCATAAAATCCAAAAGGAGATCTTACGATGTCTCTTGGTGCATGAAACATGTCATGTTATAAGCAGAAGTCCTGATGAGCCTCTGTATGAGCCGAGCATATTGGATATATTAAGCGAAAGTCCTCTGTATGAGGACATATTGGATTAGGGAAGTCATTGATGACATGTCTATCCTATGTGAAATGTTTATGATATGAAAACTCATTTGAATGATGCATTGCATATATCTGAAATGAATGTGATAATTTAATGTTGTTGGTTAGTTTACTCACTAAACTTGTGTAAGCTCACCCTTCTCCTAACCCCAGGTGTAGGAGTGTAGGAATAGAAGAGTTATTTGGAGTTTGAGTAGCAAGGATAGCTGTGGAGTGTTTAAATATATATTGCTTAAGTAGTGGACATGTAATATGTAAAGAGATAGTTATTGTGCTAGTAATCAAGTTTTGATAGATGTTTGATCTTAAACACAAGTGATGCAATTATGTATGTGTTAAATCTAATTTAACTCTTCATGTGAGAATGTATATATGAACTAATTATAGTTTAGTGATTTTTACGTATGTAAAGGTTCAAATTCTGAATCGATTTTATGTTTATGATGAATGAGAAAACTAAAGTGTAATGGTTTGGAGTATTCTTGGATTGTGAAATATAGGATTATGTTCATGTTCAATAGGTTTTTAAGCTTGCTACGGTACTGATAGCCTTAAGCTAACCCGATCCCTAGCACTGGTAATGGCCCCCTGGCTGGGTTGTTACACTATGGAGGAAAGAAGTTTTAAAACTCACATTAATGGAGTTATTTGTCTTTCAATTCATGTTGGCAAGCCTTTCAATTTATTTTTTTTTTTGTACTTTTTATTACAAATAAATTAGTCCAATATGCTTTTGTCCTAATCATATGGTTTCTCAAATGCTCTTCTAGCTTACTTTACATTTCTATTTTTAGATCATCTTGCATTTTCTTCAGGTTGTTGTTAACTATGAATAGCCCTTTATTAATATTATTAATGGAGTTGGTTGAAATTGCAATTATTTGTATAAAGTTCACTGAAATAGTGATCATTTGGCATTTACTTGTCTTATAATTGTGCAATACAAACTTATCATAATTGGAGCAATTTTTTGTATAATGAGGCCATAAAAATTGTCAATCATATCGACTTTGGATCAGCATGGGATTATCTCAAAAATTTTATTGATGACTATATAAGATGGTATTCCTTTTCAAAAAGATTTTTGAGCTATAAAATAATATGTAAGAATTATAATTTTATGTTTTTTGCATGGTTGTTTATATTTCAAAGCTTTTTGTTATTTTGTTCACTATGGTTAATTAATGACATAATCTATTTATCTTTATTAACAACATGTTATATCCTTCTGACATTTGTGCTAGGAAGATCACATTCATCATTGGCAAAGACGGAGCCATGTGGGGGCCAAGGGGAGCATTGGGCCTCCTTGAAATTTTGAAAATTTTCAAGGATTTAATGGTAATTTTTCATATATTTTTTTCCCAATTCTTATATTAAATTTTGATGAGTATGGAAGCCTGAGGGTTTTAAAAGTTTTAAGTGAGTTTAATAATAATTTTATATAAAAAAAACTCTAAAATTCTTTATTAAAAGAATGATACAATGAAATACAAATTCTCCTACTAAAAAAAATCTAAATCGTTATTATTTCTTGACCTTATATTCTTCATCAATTTTATTTTATCATTTTCTTATCTAATAAATCTACAATCACCGATTTCTATTCTTTAAAATTTAAATTATTGGATAATATCATTAAAGAAAAGTCTAACATAATTCTCTCATTTTTTTTTCATTAATTTAAAGTATTAGTAGCTTTCTTCTTGTAATCTCATTACTATTTTGGATTTTTTTTCTTACTAAAATGTCTTCATAATCAAGTTAGAAAAAATAAAATTTCTTTCATAATATTAGAAGTTAAACCGTGTTATTTATTTTATTTAATCTATAATTTCAATTGAATTTGTTTTTCATAATTTTTTTTATTTTATTTAATCTATAATTTTAACTGAATTTGCTTTTCATAATTTTTTTTTAAGAAATAGATTTGAGATAAACTAGAGAAATTTTTAATATTAAGCCATCGGCATATTTTAGCTTTAGTAATTCACAATATTAATAATTCATTATATATTTAAACTGATAGCAATTCAATTTAATTTTTAGCAAATCAACTTTAAAAAAAATTAAAGCATTTATTTTTATTGTTATATTTAGTAAATATATATTTTTTTTATAGTTATGAAACGGTTATTATCATTAGTTAATCAATCTCTTCAAGCAACACCTACGTAAGTAATTTATTAACAAATCATGTATTTTAATTGGGCTCCCCTAAGCTAAAATTCTGGCCCCGTCACTGATCATTGTTTAAATACTGTAACACCCTTACTCGTGTAAAGTGTAGTCGAGTAAGGTGTGCTACATTGGGTGCCGGAGCACCCTATCTTGTATTGCCATATACAATATTAATTTAATGTCTATTTAATTTCATTATCTTACATGTAGAATTTTTTTTATCCCATTTTATTTTATTTTTTTTTTATGGAGACCCAGACAGAGTCTCCTCTGTTTTATTAGTGCATGGCGAGTTTCCTTATTTACCTGTTAAACAGTCCATATTCATTTCATATTTTCCATAAACCATGTCATGTCATCATAATACTCATAATCATTTCAAGTAAATAAAATACTTCATTTCCTTCATATAAAATTCATGCATTCATATAAAATTCAGGTATAATAATTTACAAATTATTTACAATTACAAAATGATTTACATCTTTTACTTATATACAATAACCAAAATGCAAAATCTAAATATACATGAACCCTACCAAAATGGACTGTTGAGGTGAAAACCTACATCATGAGTGCATCCGATAAAAATCTTGTCTAAGCTCTCATTGCTTTGTTGCTAATCTTGGTCTTAGTACCTACGCGTGGTAAGAACCAACGCACTAAGCATATTGCTTAGTGGTGCATAAATTGAAATAAAAATAGCTAAATAATTAAAATAATTATTCCACGTATAACTTTATAAAGAAATATAGATTTCATGAGTTTATAATCTTTTACATGTTTATAGAACTTTGGAAGCAATTAAGTTAATCGGGATCTTTTCTGTTCATTTATTTCATGTTCAGTTTTAATACTTATACCTGTGATCTTTTCATGTACTTATTTAAATTTAAGGTTTATTACTGATATCTGTGCCCAAGTAATCTATGATAGACTATAAAGACTGGATACACAGGAGTATCTAGTTAAACATCCGTATGTCTAACATGTATACATCTATCATGTCAAGCACAAGCCAGCGAGTAGGCATAAAGCCAGAAATCATAATAGGCACAATGACCAATGGGCAAGCATAAAGCCTGTAGAACAACCATATCAGACAAATGTTGTCTATCAATGATCATTCCTATAGACAGTGCTGCAATCTGTAGTCCCTAATTAGTATATCAATCGATCCATGCTATATAAATAAGTCTATGTATACTTTGGGCAAATTAGTATTATTAATTACTTATGATCTTATCATTTCATGTTATGCACTATTAGTACTTTATAGTAGTTTCATGTCAATTTATAGTGGGAAAATAGGTTCCCCCTTCATTTTCATGTAACTTATATATTTAGCAATTCATATAGGTAATTTACATATCATGTATCAAATAATATCTTGAACCTTTCTTTAGGTCTAGATTTGGTGTCTTATTTTCTCCTAGCAAATTGGCCAAGATGTGTCCACTGTTTGGCTACACTTCCTTCATGGAAGTTGTCTCTCTATGTCTTGTCTTTGTTTTCCTTTTTGAATAATGTCATTTGGAGTTTTAGAACCCAAGTTATGGTCAAATAACCAAAACCGGTTCCTTAACTCACTCAAGTTTTAGAACCAGGCAGATTCTGGAGTCAATATTTTCCTAATTATTTAGACATGTTACAGCCATTTTTAGGCCTAATGTTCTTCATAGAAGTTGTTACGCTATCTCTTATGATTACTCAAAATTTTAAATTATAATTTTTCAGGTCTTGTAGAATTAATTATAGCAAATTAATTGGCCTGGACTCAGGTATCCTGTGTTTACAGGATTCCAGGTTTAGGTTAGTGGCTTTGACTCTCATTTTGGGGTTCTTACGCTCAAAATTTGAGAAACATTTCTAAATAAAAGTTGAATCCTTATCTCTTAGGTTTCTAGAACAGTTTGGCTCATCCCATTTGGGATTTTATGGTGAAAGTTATGATATAAATTCTATTCTAGGGTCAGGTGGTAGTTGAGGCAAATTCCAGGATTTGGTGTACTAACTTGTTCTAATAATTTGACTTAGTTTCCTTGGGTTCTAGGTTCTGGTCAAAACATCAATATTTTAGATATATGTCTTATAAAACTTTTGGCACTGGTTTCATTGCTTTTGCAATTTTGTAGAACAAGTTATGGCATTTTTACTAAAACTGGTCGGGTGAGCCTAAGTCTAATAAATTTTGGGCAAATTGGTTCTGGATAGTTTTGTTAATATAAATTTTACTAACAATTTGACTTGGTTAGAGGCAGATCTGGGTTCTATGTTCTTCACGAAAAATGTGCTCCTATGTCTACCCTTTCGAATGGTTTAAGAATCAGGTTATTTTAACTTTCCTAGTGTGAGTTATGGCAATTTGAACATTTACTATTCATTTGGTCATTTTTCCAGGTCCAGATTAGGGTTTCCCGGATTCAAGTCAATTATAGGCTAGGTTAGGGACAGTTTTTAGGGCATCATTTCTGCATGAAAAATGTGGCAAATTGTCCTAGGTTTCATCTCCAATTGGCCTCACACCAATTGGAGCAACACAATTCAACTTATGGCTTAAAAACCACACTGGACTTAAGGTTCAATTTCCTGCACAGAAAAATCAGCACTCCCAATTTCCTCCCAACTCCCAAACTTTATTTTACATTCATAGCACTTCTAATAGTCAAAATTCATCTCAACATCATCAATTTCAAGCCATACATAAAATTTCCAAATTTTCACTAAAACCCTAATTTCAAATTTCCAATTCATGGTATATACATACCAAACTCATACTAATCACTTTATCCATCATCTATAATCATTAATAACATAAATAAATCACTTAATTTCATCAAAAACTAACAATTCTCAAACTTTCTCATGGCTGCCAAAATTTAGAGGTTCTATTTACTCATGGTTTTCTTTTAATTTCATACAATTTCTACTTGATTTAGCATACTTACAAAGATTAAAAAAGGAAAAGAACTTGTTTAGTGCACTAACCTTTAATAGTCACTTCTTAGACTTGTGGAAACCTTGGAATCTCCTCACTTTTTGGCAGCCAAACTCTTCCTCTTGGTGTAGGGATAAATTTTAGTGAAGAGTGTTTAGGGTTTTATGGGGAGAAAGCTTAGGGAATTCAAGTTCTTAAAAACAAAAATGGTGGGAACTTGGGGAAGAGAGGTTTGGCCATGGAAGAGAGAATGAGGAAGATGACTTTTTAATATTTTTTTTTTGTTTTATCTCCTTTTATCTCTTTCTTATCTCTTAGTAAGTATTTGTTACTTTCCCATTGGCTTTCACTTTTTATGATGTCATTATGACATCATTCTCATGCAATAAATTTTTATTTCCTCTTCTTTTCTTTTTCCCATTTCAATTACATAATTCATGATTTAATTTATTTTATGTGTTTTAATTTCTCTCATTTTAATTAACATTTAGGTCAAAATTCAAATCAAGGATTGAAATGACCAAAATGTTATTTGTTAAGCTTGTTGGGTTATTTTTGTTTGTACCGATAAATAAATTTTCTTAAATTTTTTTTGACTTTTTTGATGTCATTTAATCTTCATAAATTCTCTAATTTAGTCCCAAATATTTATGTCACAAGGTTCCTTGTGGGTCTGGGGTCAGCAACTGTCTTCATAGTAGCTTCACAGTACAGTAACCCGTCGCCGTGACCCCGGCTCATTTAACCGAGTTGTACTTCGCTTCTTTTACTTTTTTTTTAATTTTTCTTAATCTTTATTCAGTCAATTTATGTTCCCTCACTCTAGTTTAAGTGTAGTTCCAAACATCTTGACTGTTCGGACAGACGTTACTCATCTGAACAGTGGAATGTATGGACTATCTAAAGTGAGGGCGTTATAAATACTATCTCCAAGGAGGCAAAAGACTTCTATTGGGATGACTTTTAGGAAATAATATAACTTTTATTGATGAAAATGAAATTTTTATTTCAAACAAATTATTGCATACTAGTTAGGATGTATTGTAATGAATAATGTGTTGTTTATTGGAATTGTTGGACTAAGAAGTTTCAGTGGTTCTTGATCGATTTTTAAATTCTTGAAGTGTCTTCCTCATATTGAGGTGAGATTATCAAAATTTAGGGGGAGATTTTGTTGAAATGTTAATGAAAATGTGTGCTTACTAATGAAATTCAATTTTTCCGTGTTTTCATGCGAAAACACTTTGTTTGGGATCGGGTCATACTTATCTCTTAAAGATTGCTTGGGTGAAAAGGGCAGTTGAGCATTATAGGGCATTTACGTGCCATTTGTGGAAGAATCAATAGAAAGTCCTTTTCATGCTTGATGCTGCCTGGCGATAATGGAAAGAGGCATGGAGTACCCATGACATCAGATCTCAGAGTGAGCAATTTACTGCAAACCATTGCCATGAGACGGGAGGACTCAGATCTTGCATCTCCCGCCATACGGGTGGTTCCATTTCCCTCACAAGACACGTAGAGAGAATGGTAAGTCAAGACTATTTGTGTAGGAGTTTTGTGCTGAAAAGTATATAAAAATTAGTATGATTTTATCTAAGTGAATATTAACAATATTCAAATTACTTTCTTTTTAATTTTCAGCAATTGAGGTTCGATTGAGAATCCATGAGCTTTTTGAGGCAAGCCATATGAGGAAGGGCACCTCAATTCTTGTTGATGCTCGAGCACAAGCAACAGAGGTAAGTGAATGAGCATTTTAATTAAATTATAATTACATTCATTATTTGCAATGCATGTGTACATGTTAATTGCTTTGATTTGCGGTTGAAAAATGAATTGATTGTTGCAGGAATGTTATAGCACTTTAGAAGCAATTAATGATGCCACTGGAAGGGTCTAATGATCCTCTTATTCTGGATTAGGCGCCTTTATATTATCAAGCTAGGGGGACAAAAGACGCTTCAGGTCTATGGAGTTGGATCCTTGGCATCCGTTTTTTCTTTTCTTTTTTTTTTTTTTTCCCCAAAGCCACTAGATGCATTTTCTTCTACTGCGTCATCTAACATCCAGTCCCAAGTAGTTAAGGATGAACTATGGCAACTATACAAGATGGTTCAGATGTTTTAGGAGAGGGACCAGGTAAGGAAGAAGAAAGAGGGAGAGAGAGAGAGAAGAGCAGCTTCAGCAGAGTTTGGCAAATTTGTGGGACTGCGTGAGGCTGATGCAGGAGCGATTGCAGGAGGATGAGCATCTTATTTAAGATTAGTTGCGCAAGATGCAGGAAATAATAAGGCAGATGCAGTCTTGCTACTTTTGCAACTTACATATCAGAATCCAGCTTGATGATGTTCTCGATGACCTTTAGGTAGTATATATTTTTTTAGAATTTTATTAATCGACAATGAAAACTGAAATAGACCAATGATAAAAATTATAATATATCAATTAACCGAAAGACAGACCAACACGCAAAATTGCATAATGATAACTGATTTTTTTTTTTAAATTTAAATCATGCTAAATTGTTATTAGCTATAATTGTAAAATTTTGAATTTTTTTTAATCATTAAGTTTTTAAATTATATAGTATTATTTAATAGTAATAAAATAGTTTGTGAATTAGGATATTTATAAGTATTTCTGAAATAGAATTTATAAGAAGATTAAAATTTTAATATATTAATTAATATTTATTATAAACTAAAAAATTTATATGAATAATTTGATGGCTTCATAAAGTCTCGCATTTATAACAATATATTTATTAATTAATTATTAAAAAAATACAAAACTATAAGAATAAAATTTGGTTAATGTTTGGAGGTATTATATATATATATAATTCAATATAATATTGGTTAAAAATTTAACAAGTAGAAATATTAAAAGAAAATAATGTTAAAAAGAAATCCTGAACTTTGAGGTTTTTATAATTTTACCCTAAACTTTTATTTTTACAAAAATACTCTGAACTTTTAATTATTTGTTTACAACTGTACCTTGCCGCCTATTACACCATTAATAGTAAAGGATTTTGCTAGGGGTGTGCAAACCGTCGGTTCGGTTCCGAACCGAACCGAACCGATAAAACTGAAAATCGAAAATCGAAAATTTTAAAAACCAAACCGAACCGATTGATAAGAGAAAATTGAATCAAATCGAATCGATAAATTTCGGTTCGGTTTGGTTTTAAACCGATCAAACCGAAATTTATAAAATTTCATATTTTTAACATTAAATCTAAATAATAAAAACATAAAAACAAAAAAAAATTAGAAATCAAAACTCAAAAATCTTTAGGTTCGGTTCGGTTTTCTTTGATTTCGGTTCGGTTCGATTCGGTTCGATTCAATTTGATTCGATTTTTTTTTATTTCCTATATATATTAATAATTTCGATTCGGTTCAGTTTTTTTGATTTTTTTATGAAAATAACCGAACCGAACCGATTAACCGAAATTATTAAAATTATAAACCGAACCGAATCGATTAAATTTTAAAACCGAACCGATTAAACCGAATTAATCGGTTCGGTTTGGTTTTTCGGTTTAAACCGAAAACTGTTCACCCCTAGATTTTGCCACGTTAGTATAGGAAACGTTCAAAAAAAGAAACCCAACTTTGACTTTGTTTATAATTGTACATCAAAAATTTTTTTTTTATATAAATATATCATGAACTTTGAGCTTTACTGGAAGTTAAACTCTATCATTAATTATCTCATTCAATGCTAATATAGGTGCTAGGTCAACACTTTTAATCTTAAATTGATACTAATTAAATTTAATTTACAGTAAAAAAAATATTAAATTTATTTCAAGTAAAATTGACACTACTTTTACTAAAAATAAAAAATTTCATTTTCTACATACCTCCACACTACTCGGCCACTAACTCTACTCAACCTCTATGCATTATAAAGCCACTAGACGCTAATCTCCTACAACCACTTACTCTATTATCATTGACAAGCACGCTTATTCCTCTTCTATTATATCAGAGCATACAACCTCTTTCACCAATCCTTCATTACCTCAACAAGCTATCACTTCTGTGATACTCACCTTTGCCTAACCTAGTTTTGTCTCTATAAAAACTCAACCTCACTCGCCATCATATCTTTTCTCAACAACTCAAGCAAACTTATCTTGATAGTCCTAAAATAGAATCCATTAATTTATTAGGGTTTATTTTATTATAAATTGAATTTAATTAGTTTTACTTTGGGGGATTATGAGCACTAATCTAGCACCTTCATTATACTTAACAAGGCAATTAATTGTGGGGTTCAATTGTAGTAAATTTTAAAGTTTAGAGTATATTTATTAACAAAATAGTTTATGATACAATTGTGAAAAGAGGTAAAGTTTGAGATTGTTTTAGATATTTTCACTATTAGAATTAATGCTGAAAAAGACAATTGTAAAAAAATTTAAAGTTTAAGGTGTTTTGTTAAAAATTAAAGTTTAGAGTAGAATTATACAATTTAAAAATATAATGTTATAATTATATATTATATATTAATTTTATTATATAATATAATTTTAAATACTTATATGTTTGAATAATTAGATAGTAATATAAGACTTATGTAAATAGATAAAACTATAAAATGAATGGGCACTTAAATTTGATATTATAATATTTTATTATAGTTTAATAAAAAAGTTGTATTTTATTTTTTTAAATGATTACTTATCCATATAAAATTTATATGGTTTTTATTCACGGTATAATATTTTATTGACGTAATAAAATTAAAATTTATTTAAAAATAGGCCTAATTAATAAAAAAATCTAAAAACATTTTTCAATTTTATTTAAATTTTTAATTTGATAAATTTTATCAAGATTGTAAAATTTTTGTTATTTTTATCCATTTATCTAAATTAGTCAAAATTCAAATGAAATCCTAAAAATTTATTAATGTTGCCAACAAAAGTTCTTTTTTCTAAATTTATTATAGCTGATAATAATTTGTAAATATAAAAATATTTTATTTTTAATGAAGATAAAATAAAAAATAAATTGTTTATTTATATAAATAAATTTTAAATTTGGTGAAAACTGTATTTTCATAAGCACCAATAATTTTTTTAGAAAAATAACTACAAATTTGTAACCAATAATAATTCTTAATTTTAATATTTAACTAAAGCTTCCATTACTAATAATATTTTTTTTTTAAACGGCAACAAATTTATAACAAATAAAATAGTTATAATTAAATAGGGTTAGAATTTCATATCTATTCATATAAATACAAAATTTTTATTTAATTAAAAAGTTGTGTTTTAATAATTTTATAATTTAATACCATTAGTTTAGAAATATTTAAAACAATTAAAAAAAATAAATTACTGCAAGTGAGTTACGGTGTTTAAGGTTTTTTTTTTATAATTTTATTATATAAACTAAATAATTTTTAATGAATTCATGATATTTATAGGTTTAAGAATGTAGAATTATAGATTTTTTTTATATAAATAGAATTTCTATTAAAATAATATAAAATTTTCATTCATATTAAAAATTAAAATTATTTATAAAAGAATATTGTTGTTAAAGGCTTTTAACCACACAGAGATATATATATTATAAAAGGTATTTTTGTCATTAACATAATTTTTTTATAGTGCTAATTTAAATGATATTCATAAGGTGCATAATTTGTCTTACAATCAATCGTGATTATTCTTCCACATACGTATCGTAACTGTTATTAATGAAAAAATTATGTCTAGTTTTTTTTTAAATATATTATAAATACATGATTAAAATATATTAAAATTAGTTATATATATATTAATTTTAATTTAAAATTTATGATTTTTCTTGTTTTATGTAAAATTCTTCCAATAATGATAATTTTAAAATTCGAACCCAACCTTTAAAGTAAAGTTCACATAAAAATTAACTCTACGTCACTAATTCAATTATTTGCTAATTTTTCACTTATTTAATACAACCAAATAATGTGAATACTTCAACTGAAATCATATATATATATATATATATATATATATATATATATATATATATATATATATATATATATATATATATATTAAGTTTGATAAAAAATTTAAGAGTAAAAAAGATAAAAATATACTACATCCACTTGAGATTTTTTACAAGTATCCTCCACCCTTGTGTGGCTTCATATTTGCGTTTGAATCAACTCAGTGTGCGAAATTTCATTTCATTTTAATCCTTATATTATTATATTTTATTTATTGTATTAATCAAGTGATTTGAGCTAAAGATTCGAATACTAATCAATACAATGGGAAGTAAATTCAACCAACTTTTGAAGTTACAAATAGGCAAACCCTTATGAAAAAAAAAAAAAAAAAAAAAAATATATATATATATATATATATATAGTCAAACCCTTATTATTGTTAAGGCAATTAACGTGAAATTTCTCAATAAAATATGAAATTTCATTAGGTCTATATCTTTTGTTTTATATATATATATAGTCAAACCCTTATTATTGTTAAGGCAATTAACGTGAAATTTCTCAATAAAATATGAAATTTCATTAGGTCTATATCTTTTGTTTTATTTGTGGAATTTAGATAGACTTTTGGAATTGAAAAGAGCTATTAGCGAGGGATCTTCTTACAGTCACCCTTTCATATTGACAATATTCTCAAACAATAGTGTGCTAGGTGAGAAACGGTCTATTTAGTTTGGCCTTCTTCTTGGTCTTCCTCTTCTTCGTCCTCTTCTCCTTCTTCGTTTTTCCACGCTTTTAGAATGATTCATGAATTTATACTACTATTCTTGGTCATCTTCCTTTAATTTAATTAATTATCACCATAGAAGACTGACTCAATTTTCTGAACCTATAGCCATATGGAACTATAATGGAAGACTGACTCACTTTCCTTAGCCTATAAATAGGCATGAGAGCTTTGCGTTCTTGCAAACCCAACAAGCTTAAGCTCAAGTTTAGTCACAATCATGGCTTCTAAAATTTTTCCCATCTTCTTTTTCACTCTCATTGTCTTCATTTCTCTTTTTCCTCATGCAGCTTTGGCAAACTCTAACAATAAAAAATCATCCCCATTTGATTTCCTTAAGCATCTTCAAGGATGCCATAAGGGTGACAAGCTCAAAGGCATCCATGAGCTCAAAACCTACCTCGAACATTTTGGTTACTTGAACTATGAAAACAAGTCTCAAGCCAATAATGATGATTTCGATGACCTGCTAGAGTCTGCTCTTAAAACCTACCAGCTCAATTATCATTTGAAGGTCACTGGAACCTTAGATTCCAAAACGGTGTCCGAGATGATGATGCCTCGATGTGGGGTGCCGGACATCATCAATGGCACCACTCGGATGACTTCTGGCAAGAAAAACCAACGCCATAGCTCTACCTCTTTCCATACAGTTTCTCACTATACATTCTTTCCGGGAAGTCCCAAATGGCCACGTTCTAAGTATAGTCTTACCTATGGGTTTCTTCCCCAAACCCCATCCCGAGCCATGGATCCTGTTGCGAAAGCTTTCCAAACATGGGCTGCCAATACACATTTCAGGTTCGCGAGGGTACAAGATTATACAACCGCCGATATCAAAATAGGGTTTTACAGAGGTAACCATGGAGATGGGAGTTCTTTCGATGGACGTGGTGGAATTCTGGCTCATGCTTTTGCACCACAAGATGGACGATTCCACTATGATGCAGATGAGACATGGGCAGTGGGTGCAATCCCAGGTTCACATGACTTGGAGACTGTTGCCTTGCATGAGATAGGGCACCTGCTTGGTCTTGGTCATAGCTCAGTGGAAGCAGCTATTATGTTCGCGCGTATTTCTTCTGGATCAACTAAGGGTCTCCATAGTGATGATATCCAAGGGATTCGTGCTTTATATAACGTTTGACTCTTTTTTTTGCACTAAATAAGGGTCAGATAGCCCATTTCTCTACGTGATATTTTCTTCTTAAAATTTCAGAAATATATGTATTGTGTCCATTTTAAATACTCTTGCTTTAATCAATAATTGGAATGTTTCTTTTAAGCACTTAAATATAAATTAAATTACAATAAAATGTAACCTTTTGTTTTCTCTCAAGGTTTTATTCTTGTTAGATTATATACCCAACTGGGCTGCATGTTTGGAAAATTTAGGTTCAATTTAAAGAATAATAATAATATTATTAATTAATTTTTAATTTTATTGTTCTAGATTTAAATCCCTAAATTCATTTATAAACATCAATATCTCACTTATTTGATCATGTCACAAGCGCCAATTCAATTCTAAGTTGTTCATCAAGAGTAAAGAAAGCCATAAATCGAGCAATAAAATTCGACATCTTAATAGTGATCCATCAACTATGACTATAAAAAACTAAGAGTTTCTGCAACAAATTTTTTACTGTCAGTAATTACTTAAATTATTGATAGGATTAACGAAGGATTAGTAGCGGAATTTAATTTAAGTAAAAAAGCAAAAAGCCTCTTTCTGTGAGGATGTCCGATATAAATGAGAGAATAAGAGTTTTAATGGCCTATCAGTCACCCAATTTGGGGAGAGCTCAAATCATACATTGTTGCATTGCACGTTTTCATGGAAAATTTGGGTTTTCTTTCTTCATTGGTGGAATACAAATCTATGCATTCCATTTGAATTTGCACATATGCTCATACAATGGCAGCTATTGGCAAATGGGAAGGTACAAAAGATATTCTAGTGTTGCTTCTTCACAATTATAGTGTGGTCCATCTCACTTCTTTGTAATAAGGTTGTATTTAAAAATTCAAGCCCATGCCACGTCTCTATATGTTGTATTATATTTTTTAGGGTATCAATTTGGATAACAAGCTTGGATCCTAAGTTCCCATACACTGGGATTCAACTGATGTAGGGAAAGGAGGGTGTTAAAACTTTTACTTATATTATGCCTGCTTGGCCTAGAGTGGAATGGAAAACACCTCCTATCAATGTGTTGAAATGGAATATAGATGGATTGTCAGTGGGGCAATTGGGTGAAAGTGGAATTAGAGGTTTGCTAAGGGATTATGGTGGAAATATTAAATGTTTATTTTCATGTCCTACTAGAGAATTAAGTTCCAATCAAGCTGAGTTGAAGGCAATGATTAAAGCATTGCAAATTTCAAAGGACCTTATTGCATCCTCGCACGGAAATCATGCTTTCATTTTTGAAACAGACTCATCAAATATTTTAACATGGATTAATGGATCGAGTGAAAGACCATGGAGAGATAAACACTTGATCATGGAAGGTCTAAATTTGATAGCCCAATTATCACATACTTTGTTTTTACATACTGATAGGGAAGCAAACTCATTGGCTGACAACTTGGCAAAATTAGGTAAAGAAAGAGAAGATGCTTTTTTGGCAAATGGTTAGGATCTCTATTTGATTTAGTCCAAGTATGGTGCTTTTATCCCTTTCTGATTGCATGGAGAGCTGCTATTTTTTTTGTTGTTTATTGTATGTGTAACACCCTCACTTTAGCTAGTCCATGCATTCGACTGTTCCGGTGACCAATGTCTGTCCGGACAGCGAGAATGACTGAAACTATATTTGTGTAGGAGTTTTGTGTTGAAAAGTATATAAAAATTAGTATGATTTTATCTAAGTGAATATTAACAATATTCAAATTACTTTCTTTTTAATTTTTAGCAATTGAGGTTCGATTGAGAATCCATGAGCTTTTTGAGGCAAGCCATATGAGGAAGGGCACCTCAATTCTTGTTGATGCTCGAGCACAAGCAACAGAGGTAAGTGAATGAGCATTTTAATTAAATTTTACTTACATTCATTATTTGCTATGTTATATGGTAGTGAGTGTTGGGCACTGAAAGAATCGTATGCGTCTAAGATAAGAGTTGCAGAGATGAGAATGTTAAGGTGGATGAGTGGCCATACTAGACTAGATAAAGTCCGTAATGAGAGTATTAGAGAAAAGGTAGGAGTGGTGCCAATTGAAGATAAGTTGAGAGAAGGGAGATTGAGGTGGTTTGATCATGTGAAGCGTAGAAATACGGAGGCTCCAGTTAGACAAGTAGAGCACATTAGGTTAGAGGATAGAAAGAAAAAAAGGGGTAGACCTAAATTAACTTGGAGGAGAGTAGTACAACATGACCTAGAAGCATTATACATTTCTGAGGTCTTAACCCAAAATCATTTAGAGTGGAGAAAGCGAATCCATATAGCCGACCCCAAATTTTTGGGATAAAGGCTTAGTTGAGTTGAGTTGAGTATTCATTATTTGCAATGCATGTGAACATGTTAATTGCTTTGATTTGCGGTTGAAAAATGAATTGATTGTTGCAGGAATGTTATAGCACTTTAGAAGCAATTAACGATGCCACTGGAAGGGTCTAATGATCCTCTTATTCTGGATTAGGCGCCTTTATATTATCAAGCTAGGGGGACAAAAGACGCTTCAGGTCTATGGAGTTGGATCCTTGGCATCCGTTTTTCATTTTTTTTTTTCCCAAAGCCACTAGATGCATTTTCTTCTACTGCGTCATCTAACATCCAGTCCCAAGTAGTTAAGGATGAACTATGGCAACTATACAAGATGGTTCAGATGTTTTAGGAGAGGGACCAGGTAAGGAAGAAGAAAGAGGGAGAGAGAGAGAGAAGAGCAGCTTCAGCAGAGTTTGGCAAATATGTGGGACTGCGTGAGGCTGATGCAGGAGCGATTGCAGGAGGATGAGCATCTTATTTAAGATTAGTTGCGCAAGATGCAGGAAATAATGAGGCAGATGCAGTCTTGCTACTTTTGCAACTTACATATCAGAATCCAGCTTGATGATGTTCTCGATGATCTTTAGGTAGTATATATTTTTTTAGAATTTTATTAATCGACAATGAAAATTGAAATAGACCAATGATAAAAATTATAATATATCAATTAACCGAAAGACAGACCAACACGCAAAATTGCATAATGATAACTGATTTTTTTTTTTAAATTTAAATCATGCTAAATTGTTATTATCTATAATTGTAAAATTTTGAATTTTTTTTAATCATTAAGTTTTTAAATTATATAGTATTATTTAATAGTAATAAAATAGTTTGTGAATTAGGATATTTATAAGTATTTCTGAAATAGAATTTATAAGAAGATTAAAATTTTAATATATTAATTAATATTTATTATAAATTAAAAAATTTTATGAATAATTTGATCAATTCATAAAGTCTCGCATTTATAACAATATATTTATTAATTAATTATTAAAAAAATACAAAACTATAAGAATAAAATTTGGTTAATGTTTGGAGGGATTATATCAAATTCAATATAATATTGGTTAAAAATTTAACAAGTAGAAATATTAAAAGAAAATAATGTTAAAAAGAAATCCTGAACTTTGAGGTTTTTATAATTTTACCCTAAACTTTTATTTTTACAAAAGTACTCTGAACTTTTAATTATTTGTTTACAACTGCCTATTACACCATTAATGGTAAAGGATTTTGCCACGTTCGTATAGGAAACGTTAAAAAAAAGAAACCCAACTTTGACTTTGTTTATAATTGTACATCAAACTTTATTTTGTTAATAAATATATCCTGAGCTTTGAATTTTACTGTCAGTTAAATTCTATCATTAATGATCCCATTTAGTACTAACATAGGTGGTAAGTTAACACTTCTAATCCTAAATTGATACTAATTAAATCTAATTTATAGTAGAAAAAATATTAAAATTATTTCAAGTAAAATTGACACTATTATCACCAAAAATAAAAAATTTCATTTTCTACATACCTCCACACTCCTCAGCCATTAACTCTACTCAACCTCTATGCATTATAAAGCCACTAGACGCTAATTTCCTATAACCGCTTACTCTACCATCATCGAATAGCACGCTTACTCCTCTCCTATTACATGAGAGCATACAACATCTTTCACTCATCCTTCATTACCTCAACAACCTATCACTTCTGCGATGCTCACCTCTGCCTAACTTAGCTTTGCCTTTGTAAAAGCTCAACCTCACTCGCCATCACATCTTTTCTCAACAACTCAATCAAACCTATCTTGATAGTCCTAAAATAGAATCCATTAATTCATTAGGATTTATTTTATTATAAATTGAGTTTAATTAGTTTTACTTTGGGAGATTATAAGTACTAATCTAGCACCTTTATTATATTTAACAGGGTAATTAATAGTGGGGTTCAATTGTAGTAAATTTTAAAGTTTAGAGTATATTTATTACAAAAATAGTTTATGATACAATTGTGAAAAGAGGTAAAGTTTGAGATTGTTTTAGATATTTTCACGATTAGAATTAATGCTGAAAAAGATGACAAGGTACAATTGTGAAAAAATTCAAAGCTTAAGGTATTTTATTAAAAATTAAAGTTTAAGGTAGAATTATACAATTTAAAAATATATTATTATAATTATATATTATATATTAATTTTATTATATAATATAATTTTAAATACTTATATATTTGAATAATTAGATCCTAATATAAGACTTATGTAAATAGATAAAACTATAAAATGAATGGGCACTTAAATTTGATATTATAATATTATATTATAATTTAATAAAAAAGTTGTATTTTATTTTTTTAAATGATTACTTATCCATATAAAATTTATATGGTTTTTATTCACGGTATAATATTTTATTGACGTAATAAAATTAAAATTTATTTAAAAATAGGCCTAATTAATAAAAAAATCTAAAAACATTTTTCAATTTTATTTAAATTTTTAATTTGATAAATTTTATCAAGATTGTAAAATTTTTGTTATTTTTATCCATTTATCTAAATTAGTCAAAATTCAAATGAAATCCTAAAAATTTATTAATGTTGCCAACAAAAGTTCTTTTTTCTAAATTTATTATAGCTGATAATAATTTGTAAATATAAAAATATTTTATTTTTAATGAAGATAAAATAAAAAAATAAATTGTTTATATATATAAATAAATTTTAAATTTGGTGAAAGCTGTATTTTCATAAGCACCAATAATTTTTTTGGAAAAATAACTACAAATTTGTAACCAATAATAATTCTTAATTTTAATATTTAACTAAAGCTTACATTACTTGTAACGCCCTCACCATAGGTAGTCCGTACAATTTACTGTTCCGACGACTCATGTCTGCTCGGACAGTCAAAATGTCTGGAACTACACTTAAACTATAGTGAGGAGGCATAAATTAATGAAATAAATATTAAAAAATATAGAAAAAATTTTGAGAAATAAAATAAAATTTAGAGAATTTATTAATTGGTATAAAAAATAAAAATAATCCGATGAGCACCATGAAAGTCATTTTGGTCATTTTACCTCTAGAGGTGAATTTTGACTTAAATGTCAAATTAAAATTAGGAAATAAAATAATTAACATAAATTAAATTTATGAATTTGAATTTGGAAAATGAGAAGAGAAAGATGAAGAAAAGAAAAAAAAAGAAAAGAAAGGAAATAGACTTATGGCATTTAAAAAAAAATAAAGTACAATAATTATAGAATATATATATATAAGACACAAGAGACAAAAATTCACCAACCACAATTCTTCTTCATTTCCTCTTCTCTCTCTCCTTGCCGTCTCCATGTTCTCCCCCCTCCACCATTTTTGCTCAAGCTTTGAGCTTGAGTTTCTCTTCATTTATCCACCAAAACCCATGGTCCCCTTCATTAAAAATTTAGCCCACATCATAAGGAAGCTCTAGGTACCCATAGGGAGAAGGAAAGTTGAAGTTTTGGGAAAATTTTCAAGTTGGGTCACAAGAGGTTAGTGCTTTTCTCCCTTCCTTCTTCTTTAATACTTGAAAGTGACTTGAGATAAGTGGAAATTTCAAGAAATTAATAAGAAATTCATGAACCCATGATGTCCCCAAATTTTGGCAGCCATGAAATGTGTTGGGCTTTATTGTGTTCAAATAATGTAAATGAGTTTAGAGATGATGATTGATATGATTATATGTATGAGAAGTGAAAATGGATTGAATTGATTGAGTTTGAAACTTGGAAATTAGGGTTTGTGTACATGACTTGGAGATTTTGTGTAAATGCTTGAAATTTGACCTAATTGGGATGAGATTATTGCTTATAGAAGTGTATTGCATGCAAATTGAAGTAAGAAAGTTGGAGGAGATTGAGTTTTCGAAGTGTCAATTTTCTGCAGGTTGTGTTTGTTGAGGGCAGTGTACATTTTAAGCCATAAATAAAATTGTGTGACCCCAATTGGTATGAGGCCAATTGGAGGTGAAACTAGACCCAAAATAGCTCATTTTCCATGAAGAAACCATGCCCAAATTCTGTCCAAAACTTGAGCTAAATACTGCCCAAATTCGGATTTCCCTGCACCCAACCCAGAAAATGACCAAATGAACAGTACGTGTTCATTTAGTCATAACTCTCTCTATACTGGTCCAAATGACCTAAAATTTTACCCATGGAAAGTTTAGACATAGGGCTACACTTTTCATGAAGACCACTTAACCCAGTTTTGCCTTTAACAAATTCAAATTGTTAGCACAAGTTGGGTAAGTGAAACTGCCAACCCAGAAAATGACCAAATGAACAGTACGTGTTCATTTGGTCATAACTCTCTCTATACTCGTCCAAATGACCTAAAATTTTACCCATGGAAAGTTTAGACATAGGGATACATTTTTCATGAAGACCACTTAACCCAGTTTTGCCTTTAACCAATTTAAATTGTTAGCACAAGTTGAGTCACTAAAACTGCTAACCCGGAAATTATCCAAAATACTGTTCCTTTAGTATGCTTGACCAGTTTTGGCAAAAATGCCATAACTTGGTCTCCAAAGCTGCAAATTGAGTGAAACTAGTGCCAAAAGTTTTATAAGACATAGCACAACAATTTTTATGTTTTGACCAAGCTCTAGAAACCATTGCATCCTAGGGAAAATATGAGCCAAAGTTAGGAATTGAAATCTAGAAAATGTTAAGTTGAACCCAGAATGCCATTTGATACCTGTGTGTTCATTTGGCCATAACTCCCACTAGGAAATTCCATTTGAGATGTCCAATATGATCTGGAAACATGAAACTTAGGGCTACAACATTGATTTAAACACCTTTGCCAAATTCTAAGTGTAAAGACCCTAAAAAGAGGGTCAAACATACTGCCCTGAAGTTGGTTATTGCCCTTATAGGATTGAGAGTCCAAGTTAATACACTGACTATAACTCACTATACCAAGCTTGAAAAATTATGAAATTGTACCTGTGAGTCCCTAAGACATAGAGGAACATATCTTGTGAAGGAACCTAAGTCTAAAAATGACCATAAAATGATCAAATGACTGGTCAAAGTTTATTGACCAGGAATTGTAAATTCTGGACAGCTTAGAGGCAAAGGGACCAGTTATGGTATTTTGACCATAACTTGAGTTCTATAACTCCAAATTCAATGATTCAAAACTGAAATTCAAGTTTAAACATAGAGGAGCAATTGTTATGAAGAAAGTGTGACTAAATAGACATCCTAACCTAGTGAAATTCCTAGATAAAGATAACACATCAACATGAACCTAAAGAAAGGTTCATGGGAAAAATGCTATATATGATAATTAAAATATTCATAAGGAAAATTAAATATTAAAAATGATATGAATATGTAAATTGGGACTAATGTCCTATTAATATGAAATTAATGGTACTAATAAACAGTACTAGAAAATAGTAACAGTGAATAGTGCTAAATTAATTAAAAATATTTAATTGCCCATAGTATACCTAGACTTATTTATTTAGTTTGGATAAATTGGTATACCAATTAGGGACTACAGATAGCAGTACTGCCTACCGAGAAAATCATGAACTGACAATATATGTCTGGTATGATTGTTCTACAGGCTATATGCCTACTTTATTTCTGGCTTTACAAGCTTGACAGCGGGTCTCGTGCCCGACAGTTGGCCTCGTGCCTGACAGACGTATACTGGATAGACATATGGCTGTCTAACCAGTATACACCCGTACATCCAGCTTTTATAATTTGTTATAGGTTTTCTTGGGCACTGAAAAAAAAAATTAATTAAGACTTAAAATACAATAATTAACCATAAAAGATCCCAATAATGTTAATTATTTCCAAAGAGCAATAAAAATGTAAAAGACCCAGAAATTATGAGTTGCATATATTGTTTCAAATTACTAAATTATTGTTATTATAAATTATGCACCACTAAGCGTTATGCTTAACGCGTTGATTTTTCATCGCGTAGTCTTGGAGATCGATCTCGTGACGCAGAAGAAGACCAAGAGTGCACTGACAGAGCTTTGATCAGATCTGCCATTGTCCAGAGTCACCTCACCGGTCTGTTGTATTTTGGTAGGGCCCATGTATAGACTAGTATTTTGGTTCATTATGTTTAGTCATGATGTAATTACTAGTTTATGATGTATTTCATTTTGGACTTGTAATTAAACTTTGAGATTGAAATGAAAACTTGTAATTTATTATCTATGAATTTCTATATGAATGCAATAGATAATACTTCATTTTGAGATCTCATAAATAATTGTAAATGATATGATACATGAGAATATGATATGGAAATGTGTGAAATGAATATGGACATGTTAACAGGTGATTAGTGGAATCCGCCAGATGCTAATAAAATAAGGGAGACTCTGTCCGGGTCTCCACAGAAATAAGATATAAAAAAAAAAAATTTACACAAAGAATACATGTTTTAAATGACATCAAAAGTTTACAATAGATATGATAAAACAAGATAGGATGCTCCGACACCGAATGTAGCACTTCTTGCTCGGCTATACGGTAGACGGGTAAGGGGCGTCACATTACTAATAATTTTTTTAAATGGCAACAAATTTATAACAAATAAAATAGTTATAATTAAATAGGGTTAGAATTTCATATCTATTCATACAAATACAAAATTTTTATTTAATTAAAAAGCTGTGTTTTAATAATTTTATAATTTAATACTATTAGTTTAGAAATATTTAAAACAATTAAAAAAAATAAATTACTGCAAGTGAGTTACGGTGTTTAAGGTTTTTTTATTAATTTTATTATATAAACTAAATAATTTTTAATGAATTCATGATATTTATAGGATTAAGAATGTAGAAGTATAGATTTTTTTTATATAAATAGAATTTCTATTAAAATAATATAAAATTTTAATTTATATTAAAAAATAAAATTATTTATAAAAGAATATTGTTGTTAAAGGTTTTTAACCACACAGATATATATATATATATATATATATTATAAAAGGTATTTATGTCATTAACATAATTTTTTTATAGTGCTAATTTAAATGATATTCATAAGGTGCATAATTTGTCTTACAATCAATCGTGATTATTCTTCCACATACGTATCGTAACTGTTATTAATGAAAAAATTATGTCTAGTTTTTTTTTAAATATATTATAAATATATGATTAAAATATATTAAAATTAGATATATATATATATATATATATATATATATATATATATATTAATTTTAATTTAAAATTTATGATTTTTTCTGTTTTATGTAAAATTCTTCCAATAATGATAATATTAAAATTCGAACCCAACCTTTAAAGTAAAGTTCACATAAAAATTAACTCTACGTCACTAATTCAATTATTTGCTAATTTTTCACTTATTTAATACAACCAAATAATGTTAATACTTCAACTGAAATCATAATATATATATATATATATATATATATATATATATATATATATATATATATATAAGGTTGATAAAAAATTTAAGAGTAAAAAAGATAAAAATATACTACATCCACTTGATATTTTTAACAAGTATCCTCCACCCTTGTGTGGCTTCATATTTGCGTTTGAATCAACTAAGTGTGCGAAATTTCATTTCATTTTAATCCTTATATTATTATATTTTATTTATTGTATTAATCAAGTGATTTGAGCTAAAGATTCGAATACTAATCAATACAATGGGAAGTAAATTCAACCAACTTTTGAAGTTACAAATAGGCAAACCCTTCTGGAAAAAAAATATATATATAGTCAAACCCTTATTATTGTTAAGGCAATTAACATGAAATTTCTCAATAAAATATGAAATTTCATTAGGTCTATATCTTTTGTTTTATTTGTGGAATTTAGATAAACTTTTGGAATTGAAAAGAGCTATTAGCGAGGGATCGTCATACAGTCACCCTTTCATATTGACAATATTCTCAAACAATAGTGTGCTAGGTGAGAAACGGTCTATTTAGTTTGGCCTTCTTCTTGGTCTTCCTCTTCTTCATCCTCTTCTCCTTCTTCGTTTTTCCACGCTTTTAGAATTATTCATGAATTTATACTACTATTCTTGGTCATCTTCCTTTAATTTAATTAATTATTACCATGGAAGACTGACTCAATTTTCTGAACCTATAGCCATATGGAACTATAATGGAAGACTGACTCATTCTCCTTAGCCTATAAATAGGCATGAGAGCGTTGCTTTCTTGCAAACCCAATAGGCTTAAGCTTAAGTTTAGTCACAACCATGGCTTCTAAAGCTTTTCCCATCTTCTCTTTCACTCTCATTGTCTTCATTTCTCTTTTTCCTCATGCTGCTTTGGCAAACTCTAATAATGAAAAATCATCCCCATTTGATTTCCTTAAGCATCTTCAAGGATGCCATAAGGGTGACAAGCTCAAAGGCATCCACGAGCTCAAAACCTACCTCGAACATTTTGGTTACTTGAACTATAAAAACCAGTCTCAAGCCAATAATGATGATTTTGATGACCTGCTAGAGTCTGCTCTTAAAACCTACCAACTCAATTACCATTTGAAGGTCACTGGAACCTTAGATTCCCAAACGGTGTCCAAGATGATGATGCCTCGATGTGGGGTGCCGGACATCATCAATGGCACCACTCGGATGACTTCTGGCAAGAAAAACCAACGCCATAGCTCTACCTCTTTCCATACAGTTTCTCACTATACATTCTTTCCAGGAAGTCCCAAATGGCCACCTTCTAAGTATAGTCTTACCTATGGGTTTCTTCCCCAAACCCCATCCCGAGCCATGGATCCTGTTGCGAGAGCTTTCCAAACATGGGCTGCCAACACACATTTCAGGTTTGCGAGGGTACAAGATTATACTACCGCCGATATCAAAATAGGGTTTTACAGAGGTAACCATGGAGATGGGAGTTCTTTCGATGGACGAGGTGGAATTCTGGCTCATGCTTTTGCACCACAAGATGGACGATTCCACTATGATGCAGATGAGACATGGGCAGTGGGTGCAACCCCAGGTGCAATCGACTTGGAGACTGTTGCCTTGCATGAGATAGGGCACCTGCTTGGTCTTGGTCATAGCTCAGTGGAGGGAGCTATTATGTTCGCGCGTATTCCTCCTGGATCAACTAAGGGTCTCCATAGTGATGATATCCAAGGGATTCGTGCTTTATATAAGGTTTGACTCTCTTTTTTTTTTTTTGCACTAAATAAGGGTCAGATAGCCCATTTCTGTACCTGAGCTTTTCTTCTTAAAATTTCAGAAATATATGTATTGTGATGTGAACCTTCAAGTAATTGGTAACTTGAAAACCCACATTCAAGAATTAAATGAACAATATGGAAAGCACCAAATCAAGATGTATGAATTTGAATCTTTGAACCAGCACAATCAGATTGTTGTGTAATTCAAAGAAAATATCAGAAATGGGATTCTTGACCTAATTCATATGGAGAATGAATAAACCAAGAATATTATGCACATTAAACCTTGCAAGATAGAATCTCAGCAAGAACAAAGGCAACAGCCAATTTACTCACTATAGGAGCAGAAACAATCTCTCATTAATATTCAAGTGTGTCCTCCACTCTCTCATTACACTTGTATTTATAGCCTCTTGGCTTCAAAACTAAAGACAAAAATATCCCTACTTTAGTAACAGCTGTAAGGAGCTTTAAGTCCAAACAAAAATTAATCTATCAAAAGACTAAAAACTCCTTACAAAAAGTAAATTTAATGCAAAGACAAATAAGGGCATTTAAGTCCAAAAGAGAAGTGGTTATAACAGATGGAATATTCCTTGAAAAAGGTGCCAGCAGATACATGTACATGGGTTGGATCTGGTGCATGCATGTCCACAGGTTATTCCATGTAATCTAATGCTCCACGTGACACCTGGTAACTTCTAAGCATAATTTTCACCAAATTTAATCATTTACATTTTTCTTCATGCCATTCCAGCTTATAATCCTTGCTCCTTATGATTTCACAAATTAAATTCTGAAGTGATTTAGCTCTAGCTCTGGTAATTGGACCTTGGATGAAATCCTTTGTTGTGGATGTAGCTTGATTCTCATCATTCCCCTCCGCTTCAAAAGGATTCGTCCTCGAATCTGTTCCTGCATCAACACAAGGAGATAAATCAGCAACATTGAAGGTGGCACTGGCATTATACTCACCGGGCAGGTTTATTTTGTAAGCGTTATCATTAATTTTGGTCAGCACTTGGAAAGGTCCATCACATCTTGGTTGTAATTTTGATTTCCTTCGAGAGGGAAACCTTTCTTTGCGCAAGTGAACCCATACCCAATCTCCAGGTTGAAATGTGACTTTCTTCATTCCTTTGTTGGCTTGACTAGCATATTTTCCATTGTTCTTTTCAATTTGAAGCTTGGCTTGTTCATGGATTTTCTTCACCAATTCTGCTTTTCTTTTTCCATCTAAACTAGCAAGCTCGTTCACAGGCAAAGGTAAAAGATCCAAAGGAGTTGAAGGATTGAAACCATACACAATTTCAAATGGAGAATAGCCAGTAGAAGAATGCACATTTCTATTATATGCAAATTCAACAAGTGGAATGCAATCTTCCCATGACTTCAAATTTTGCTTAACCACAGCACGCAAAAGAGTAGTTAGTGTCCTATTTACTACTTCAGTTTGACCATCGGTTTGTGGGTGACAAGTGGTGGAAAATAACAACTTGGTGCCCAGTTTTCCCCACAAAACCTTCCAAAAGTGACTAAGGAATTTAACATCCCTATCACTAACTAAACTCTTAGGTATGCCATGCAACCTAACAATATCTCTAAAAAATAAATTTGCAACATTTGTAGCATCATCAGTTTTATGGCATGGAATAAAATGTGCCATTTTTGAAAACCTGTCAACAACAACAAAAATTGAATCATGGCCTTATTTAGACCTAGGTAATCCCAACACAAAATCCATAGACAAATGAACCCAAGGATCACTAGGGGTAGGCAAAGGTGTATACAAACCTTGTGGCAAAACTCTAGATTTAGCCTTAGCACACACAATGCACCTAGCACATACTCTTTCAACATCTCTTTTCATATTCGGCCAATAAAAATGTTCCTTCAATACATCTAAAGTTTTGGCAACACCAAAATGACCCATTAATCCACCAAAGATGAGACTCATTCACAAGTAATTCACGCATGGAACTCTTAGGCACACACAATCTATTTTCTCTAAACAAATATCCATCATGCCTATAAAACTTCTCAAAAGCATTCTTTTCACAAGCTGCATACACTCTAGCAAAGTCATCATCTTGACATATAATTCTTTCACATATTCGAATCCTAATAACTTTGCATCAAGAAGGGCAAGAAGGTTATACCTTGAGATAAGGCATCACCACCACATTTTCTTTCCCATGTTTGTATTGAATCACATATGGGAAGGTCTCAAGGAACTCAACCCATTTTGCATGGCGCCTACTCAACTTATTTTGCCCCTTGATATGCTTCAATGACTCATGATCTGTGTGGATGACAAATTGCTTTGGCCAAAGGTAATGTTGCCATGTTTCCAAGGCACGTACCAATGCATACAACTCCTTGTCATATGTAGAATAGTTTAAAGCTGCTCCATTAAGCTTTTCACTAAAGTATGCTATTGGTCTCTTTTCCTGCATTAAAACTGCTCCAATACCTATTCCCGATCGTCACACTCAATCTCAAAAGTTTTAGAAAAATCAGTAAAGCCAATACAGAGGCGGAACATAACATCTCTTTAATTTTGTGAAAAGCATCATCTTGTTTCTGTTCCCAAACAAAATTAACATTCTTTTGACAAGATCATTCAATGGTCTTTGTAATGGTACTGAAATTCTTAATAAATCTTCTATAGAAACTAGCTAGTCCATGAAAACTACGTACTTAAGATGCAGTCTTTGGAATGGGCCAATCTCTAATAGCTCTAATTTTTTCATCATCAACTTCAACACCATTAGCACTAATGACAAATCCTAAAAAGACAACCTTTTCCATGCAAAAAGAACATTTATTCAAGTAAGCATATCATTTTTCCTTTCTTAACACATCGAATCTGACCCTTAAATGATGCATATGTTCATTCATGCCTCTCAGTAAACCAATATATCATCAAAATAAACAACAACAAATTTTCCAATAAAAGCACGAAACACATGATTCATCAATCTCATAAAAGTGCTAGGAGCATTAGTTAGCCCAAAAGGCATCACTAACCACTCATATAGTCCATGTTTTGTTTTAAATGCAGTCTTCCATTCATCACCTACTTTCATGCGAATTTGATGATATCCGCTTTTCAAGTCAATTTTGGTAAAAACAAAAGCACCACAAAGTTCATCTAACATATCATCCAATCTAGGTATAGGATGGCGATACTTTCTGATGATTTTGTTGACCGCCCTACAATCCACAAACATGCGCCATGTGCCATCTTTCTTTGGTACCAAAAGGACAGTGCAAGACAAGGGCTCATACTTTCTCTCACATATCCCTTAGCTAGCAATTCCTCAACTTGCCTTTGTAATTCTTTGGTTTCTTGAGGTTACTTCTATAGGCTGGACGGTTGGGAATAATCGCTCCAGTACAAAATCAATCGGTGCTCAATCCCTCGAATAGGTGGTAGTCCGGTGGCATCTCCTCGTAGTACATCCTCATATTCTGCAAAGGAGACAATAACACTAGGCAAATTGGGGTCAAGGTCAGATGTGGATAAACAAGAGTCCTTAAACACAATTAATAACATTTGCTTGTTGGCAAACATGGCATTCCTCACATCTCTTCCTTTAGCATACAAGCTTAATTTTCTCTCCCCTCTTTCCTTTGACTCTCCTTTTGCGGAAGATTCACCTTTTTCAAGCACTCTTGGAATGTTTTCTTTACTCTCTTTTCTTTCCTCACAACCACCCTTGTCTTGCTCACTCACAACATTTTCACTCAATTTCTTTTCACTCCTTCTTTTCTTCTCTGCTCTCTTTTCGGCCACTCTTGATTTTTCCTCACCCATTGCTTGCTTAAGCCTTGTTTGGTCTTCATAAATCTATTTTGGTGTCATAGGTGCCAAAATGATTTTCCTTCCATTCATTTCAAAAGAATACCTATTTTTATACCCATCGTGGATCACCTTTCTATCAAATTGCCATGGTCGGCCAAGTAATAAATGGCCAGCTTGCATTGGAACCACGTCACACATAACCTCATCTTGATACTTTCCTATTGCAAAGGAAATCAATACTCGTTTTGTTACTTTCACCTCACCACATTCATTCAACCAATGCAATTTATAGGGTCTAGGGTGTTTCGAAGTCCTCAACCTTAATCTCTGCACCAAAATAGTACTAGCAACATTGGCACAACTTCCCCCATCAATGATGACACTACAAACTTTGTCTTGGATAAGACACCTTGTATGAAAAATTGTTTCTCTTTGCAATTCATCACCAACATCCTCCTTTACTTGAGTATTTAATGCTCTCATAATCACTAGAGCACTTCCTTCAGTGACATATTCTACCTCTGCATCCTCCCCTGAAGATGTGGAATCACTCACAATTTCCTCCTCTGTTTCTATCTCACCATTTTCTCTCATGACCATGACTCTCTTGTTAGGGCATTGAGAAGCTATGTGTCCACTGCCCAAACACCTAAAACACTTCACGTCTCTATTTCGGGTAGTAGTTGCAACCTCCTTTCCTTTACTTTCTACAAATTTCTTCTCCACCTTCTTTTCCTTATCCTTATCCTCATTTTTCTTATAGTTGCTAAAAGCCTTTTCCCTATCCTCCTTCTTCCAGTTAGACTTCCAAGATGAAGAAGTACCTGCATTTCCTCCAAATTTTGACTTGCTTTTAAGTTGCCTTTCTACCTTCATAGCCATGTGGACCATATCCTCCAACTCAACATAGTGATGTAACTCAACAATAGGAGCAATCTCCTTGTTTAGCCCATTCAATAATCTAGCCATGGTGGCTACTCTATCCTCCTCCACATTTGCTCTAATCATAGCAATTTCCATTTCTTTATGATAATCTTCAACACTTTTAGAACCTTGAGTCAATTTTTGTAACCTCTGATGTAGCTCTCTATAGTAATGACTAGGAACAAATCTCTTCCTCATTATAGTTTTCATCTCACCCCAGGTTGCAATTGATTGCTCATAATTTCTCCTTCTACTAATCAATACTTGATCCCACCATACCAAAGCATAATCAGTAAATTCTACTGCTGCTAACTTTACTTTCTTTTCCTCTGAATAGTGATGACAATCAAACACAGCTTCTACCTTCCTTTCCCATTCAAGATACACATCCGGATCATTTTTCCCTTGGAAAGAAGGGATGCTCATTTTAATAGTTTTGATATTGTCATCTACCCTATTCCTCTCTCTTTCCTCTCTTCTTATCCTCCTATCCCCATTTCTCCTATCTTCAGCTCTTCTCTCATATCTACCCCTCCTAGGTCTTTCAACCTCAAAATCATAGTTATCAACCGCAACTTCATCAGATTCAACTACTGGAGGTACAAGATCCCTCCTATTTGGCCTTCTCTCATTTTGCCTATCTCTTTGCTCCAATCTTTCCAACCTATCTATGATTTCATTGCACACAACATTCATTCTTTCAAATTGTTGTCTGACAGCCTGCATGTAGAATGGATTTTCACCTTCCCCCTCACTACCATCACCCATTCTAGACATGTTTTCAGATCTGCAAGAAAATGGTTAGTGTAAAGAAAACACCTCACTCACTCCCTTACGTGTTTACACTCAACAGAGGACACTCCACTCGTGTTTAACTCAACAAGGCTTTTTCCCTCTTATGAACTCACCACTCTATGCCTTTTACCTCTCTTGGCTATGTCCACAAGTTCTTATCAAACTCAAGTAACTCAAACCAAGACTGTACCCACAAAAATTTAACACAAAATAAAATTCTTGAACGTGACAGATCAAAACGAGTAATTAAGAAAACAATAATGTGATTCAAGAAGTCAAGAAAAGAAAAGCTCAAGTATGGAAATGTAATGCAATAGGAATCAAGAAAGAAGACACCAAAATAAAAGAGTAGTAAGCTGGAAAAGAGACAACCTAAAGTAGAGATATTAAGCTTAAACATCCAAGTTTGCCACCAACTTATCACAATTACCAGCAGTTCACACAATACACCAAGAATTGCATAAATTTAGGATCACCAAGCAAATGAGTGTATTTTGATCTAAAATTGAGTAGGCAAATGCAACCCAATACTGACTAATTGCTGCAAGAATTTCACGCTTTTCTTGATAGACTTACTATGTAAATCAAATATAATCGTGTCTGCCGTAAAATTTTGGTTCCCCACACAAATGATTAAATTTTGAGCTGAAATTTAATTTGAGAATAGCTCAAATGTGGCACAAATGGCCTGTAAATTTTCAGGAATTTCAGGGCTGATTTGCTATGTGAACTTAATTTGATCGGGTCTGCCGCAAAATTTTGGTTCCCCACACAAACGGATGAATTTTAAGCTGAAATTTAATTTGGGTACTACTGATATGGGGTATAAACACTCGGTAAATTTTCAGAAATTTCTGGGTATATTTGCTATGTGAACTTATTTTGCTCAATTCTGCCACAAAATTTTGGTTCCCTACACAAATGGTTGAATTTTAAGTTGAAATTTAATATGGGAACTACTGATATGGGGTATAAACACTTTGTAAATTTTCAGGAATTTCTGGGTCTATTTGCTATGTGAACATAATTTGATCAGGTCTGCCGCAAAATTTTGGTTCAGCAGGCAAACGATATCAAACAACCCCCAAAATTTACACCCAACGTCTTAAACACACCCAAATAATCTTTGATGATTTAGGCCAAATTGGTAAGTTGAACTCAATGAACCAAATAATCTCTCATGCTTAATATCAAAATGAAGGAAGCAAAATGGATGGCTAGAATAATCGCTTTAGCTTGATTAACCCAAACCCCTAAGACAAACCCAACAAAACAAATTTTTAAACAAACAGGTCTAACTAAACCCCAAGAGCCAAACAGCAAATATGAAGAAGGTAAGAAACACAAAAAATAAAAAGCAAATAGAGAATCTACCTTGTTTGGACGTTCCTTTGCTCTGATACCAAAACTGATGTGAACCTTCAAGTAATTGGTAACTTGAAAACCCACATTCAAGAATTAAATGAACAATATGGAAAGCACCAAATCAAGATGTATGAATTTGAATCTTTGAACCAGCACAATCAGATTGTTGTGTAATTCAAAGAAAATATCAGAAATGGGATTCTTGACCTAATTCATATGGAGAATGAATAAACCAAGTATATTATGCATATTAAACCTTGCAAGATAGAATCTCAGCAAGTTAATGAGCTTCACAAGAATAAAGGCAACAGCCAATTTACTCACTAGAGGAGCAGAAACAATCTCTCATTAATATTCAAGTGTGTCCTCCACTCTCTCATTACACTTGTATTTATAGCCTCTTGGCTTCAAAACTAAAGACAAAAATATCCCTACTTTAGTAACACCTGAAAGCAGCTTTAAGTCAAAACAAAAATTAATCAAACAAAACACTAACAACTCCTTACAAAAAGTAAATTTAATGCAAAGACAAATAAGGGCATTTAAGTCCAAAAGAGAAGTGGTTATAACAGATGGAATATTCCTTGAAAAAGGTGCCAGCAGATACATGTACATGGGTTGGATCTGGTGCATGCATGTCCACAGGTTATTCCATGTAATCTAATGCTCCACGTGACACCTGGTCACTTCTAAGCATAATTTTCACCAAATTTAATCCTTTACATTTTTCTTCATGCCATTCCAGCTTATAATCCTTGCTCCTTATGATTTCACAAATTAAATTCTGAAGTGATTTAGCTCTAGCTCTGGTAATTGGACCTTGGATGAAATCCTTTGTTGTGGATGTAGCTTGATTCTCATCATATTGTGTCTAATTTGAATACTCTTGCTTTAATCAATAATCGGAATGTTTCTTTGAAGCACTTAAATATAAATTAAATTACAACAAAATGTAAGTTTTTGTTTTCTCTCAAGGTATTATTCTTGTTAGATTATATACCCAAGTGGGCTGCAAGTTTGGAAAATTTAGGTTCAATTTAAAGAAGAATAATAATAATAATAATAATAATAATAATAATAATAATAATAATAATAATAATAATAATAATAATAATAATAATAATAATAATAATAATAATAATTAATTTTTTATTTTATTGTTCTAGATTTAAATCCTTAATTTCTTTTATAAACATCAATATCTCACTTATTTGATCATGTCACAAGCGCCAATTCAATTCTAAGTTGTTCATCAAGAGCAAAGAAAACCATAAATTGAGCAATAAAATTCCACATCTTAATAGTGATCCATCAACTATGACTATAAAAAAACTAAGAGTTTTTGCAACAAATTTTTTACGGTCGGTAATTACTTAAATTATTGAAAGGATTAACGAAGGATTAGCAGCAGAATTTAATTTAAGTAAAAAAACAAAAAAGCCTCTTTCTATGAGGATGTCCGATATAAATTAGGGAATAAGAGTTTTAATGGCCTATCAGTCATCCAATTTAGGGAGAACTCAAATCATGCATTGTTGCATTATACATTTTAATGGAAAATTTGGGTTTTCTTTCTTCGCTGGTGGAATACAAATCTATGCATTCCATTTGAATTTGCAGATATGCTCATACAATGGCAGCTATTGGCAAATGGGAAGGTACAAAAGATGTTCTAGTGTTGCTTCTTCGCAACTATAGTGTGGTCCATCTCACTCCTTTGTAATAAGGTTGTATTTAAAAATTCAAGCCCTTGCCATGTCTCTATATGTTGTATTATATTTTTTAGGGTATCAGTATGGATGACAAGCTTGGATCCTAAGTTCCCATACACTGGGATTCAGTTGATGCAGGGAAAGGAGGGTGTTAAAACTTTGACTTATATTATGCATGTTTGGCCTAGAGTGGAATGGAAAACACCACCTATCATTTTATTGAAATGGAATACGGATGGATCATCGATGGGGAAACCGGGTAAAAGTGGAATTGGAGGTGTGCTAAGGGATTATGGTGGACATATTAAATGTTTATTTTCATGTCCTACTGGAGAATTAAGTTCCAATCAAGTTGAGTTGAAGGCAATGATTAAAGCATTGCAAATTTCAAAGGACCTTATTGCATCCTCACACGGAAATCATGCTTTCATTTTTGAAACAGACTCAACAAATATTTTAGCATGGATTAATGGATCGAGTGAAAGACCATGCTGAGATAAACACTTGATCATGGAAGCTCTCAATTTGATAGCCCAATTACCACATATTTTGTTTTTACATAGTAACAGGGAAGCAAACTCATTGACTGACAACTTTGCAAAATTAGGTAAAGAAAAAGAATATGCTTTTTTGGCAAATGGTTAGGACCTCTATTTGATTTACTCCGAGTATGGCGCTTTTATCCCTTCCTGATTACATGGAGAGCTGTTATTTTTTTGTTGTTTATTGTATGTATGCTGCTGATTGATTATGAGTGGTATATTTATATGCTGGCACAGAATTGGTTGATAACATTTATGTTGAGAGTGGCAGTGGATATTTTGGATTTCTGATGTGCTTTTTCCTAAGAAGGTAGATGGGGTGATGTGATTAGTGGGCACTTATGAAAACGGGAGAAAAGTCTCTTGATGTGCTGGTTTTATGGACTTGATCGAGTATTTAAACTTCTTTATGCTATAGGTATAGGAAGTCTCCTAGCGTTCGTTTATTGTAAACATATTCTATTGCTTATTTTAAAAGTAGACACTGCTTATGTATGGACATGCTGTATTGGTCTTTTCTTTGAACTTTCTTGCTCTTGGTGTTTGTACTTTCTTCTGTTAGGTTTTTTTTCAATTAGCATGCTTTCCTTTTGGTTGGGGCATGTGGGGAGGCATATTGGTAGGGGTTTAGAGTGAGAAGATCCATGCTAAGTTTTTCTTGACCATTTAGAATTGATAAAATATTAGCTTATAAAAAAATCATCACTGAAGCTATAACTATAACCAAATGCCACCAATAAATCTCTATTCCTCAATCAGTATCCTTTTCATCTCCTAGTTCTACTTATCATTTTCCTCTCTTCTCTTTGTTTTTCCTCGTTGCTTTTTTTTTTTTAATTTTCTTCTGATAAGCAAAAATTTTATTAATTATAAGACCAGAAAAACTTAGCATCACCGACTTAATTAAGTTGATAGGCCACACCATTACACCCAACCTAAGCGATGGCATCTTAAGTGAAAAAATCTGATAAGAGAACAAAATATACTACAATGCAGAACATGAAGCACAAAAAAAAAAAAAGGCAAGAGAACATGTTTATCTTTGCATTTGCTTTTTATTTTGATTTTGTCTCTATTGGATTCTGCATTTTTTCTCTATGAGTAGCAAGTCCCTTCTCAAATTATTCTGCCATGAGAGTAATTTGAAGGTTTGAGCCAACTACTGTAGGACTCCCCTCCACGTCCTGAGACTCGACGGTTTTTTTGCCAAATATGCTTATAGTTTTCAGAGGCATGGTTTTGCCTACAAAAATTAAAATAGTAACTTCACATGATGAAATGAGATCTTGGTCCCACTAGACATGCAAAAATTATTTTCTAATTTTTTGCAAAGAATAGTAGTGTGAATTGTTGTTTTGACACTGTGTGAGAATTGATCTCTCTATGCATGCCAAAAATTATTTCCTGTGGAAAACAATCTCGGCTGTCTCACAGCTTGCAGTTTGCGAGGGCGTGCAAGATACAAAGTATATGTCATAATTTATACTCTGACTTCTAAACCAAACGACCGTGGGACTCTATTATACGCAACTTCATCAATATCACAAATAATAGAAAGTAAATGAACTAGAATTAAATGCTTTGATTAATTGATTGAAAAGAAGATACAAGACTTGAAATCAAATGCGAAAGCTTAGAAAATAAATGACATATAAAGATAAAGATAAAGGACTGCTGGAGTGCGAGTTGTTATTTGATTTTAGTTGTTTTGGGTGTTGGGGGTTTTAATGTTGTTGCTTATATGACTTGTATAGTTTTCTTGTAAGTTCCTGGAAGATTCTGGAAGACATACCTTCACGTTCTGCTGCAGATGCTGACAATTATTAACCCACTGGCTTCGAACTTCTTGGAATTGCTGCTAACCTCCTTGACCTTAGCTAACCACCAAATAACTCCTAAGATAATTAATCTTAGGCCATAAACTAATTAAATTAATAAAATAAAATTAATTAAATTAATTCTTAAATATAAAAATAATTAATAAAGAAATTAATAATTTTAGTATAAACATTATCTTTTTTTTTTTTTGAGCATGCAGATATTGCATTACCAGGCCCAAAAGGGCAAGAGTACAAGAGTTTAACACAATGAACTGAGGCCCAAAACCAAATCCAACCTAAACCCAACTAAGTTAAAACCCAGCCCACCACTGCAAAACCACCTAGCACCCTTAGGCACACAGAAACCAAAACCGCCCTAGCCACCAAAAAGCATCACCGGTGGTTTGAAAGCAAACATGTAGAGGAAACCAAGACACCAAAGTAGCAACATCAAGCCTCCTAAGGTCAGAATCTGATGCAAAAGATTAAGAAAGAAAACTAGAAGCAACTAACTTCCAAGAAATGAAAACAAAGACCTCAAGCTTTTGTTCGACCTTGTAGACAGCAAGCTCATCAGCAACAGTGCTTACGGCAGGGAAAGGAGGCATGAAACTCCAAGGTCGAGGGTGTTTCAGTCTGATATAGCTCTGAGTCGACTAAAAGGCATCCATGCCAGCGGACTCCCCAGAAAACCTCTGTCTACGTGGAAACTCGAAACACCATGCCAAGCTCATGAACAAACTAGGTTCTCAAAGGCTCCCACAAATAAGGCACTAGCTATAAAAGACCATAACCCAAAATTTCAATATACACCAAACCCAGTTGAGGGGGAGCTACCCCAAACCAGGACGGATACCCGATAAGACGTCCTCCCCTACCTAGAGGACAGGGGAAGTAAAGAGATGAAAACACTTGGCTCTACCAAGAAACAGAGAAAGCAAACCGCTGTTTGAGAGTTTTTGGCGAGGGACCTTCTCTAGTGTAAACATTATCATGTATATCAATTTATTAATTGTAATAATGCATTATTATTATTATTATTATTATTATTATTATTATATAGATTAAATCCCGATTCGACTTGAACTTTTAATCCTATGCATTCGCCAATTTAATTTGAAAAATCGTAATTTTATTAAGGGCTTGTTTGGTTTAACCGTTGAATACAGGTGATAACTGTTAGCTGATAACTATTATTGTTAGCCGATAGATAGTTGATAGTTGGTAGTTGATAATAGTTGATTCATGTTAAGTATTTGATAAAATTATGTTTAGCTGTTACTGTTGATATGTGAAATGGTTAACAAGGGTATATATTATATAATTTATTTTATTATTGAAATAAATATAAAATTATAAATTTATTATATTATATTATTTATTTTATTATTAAATTAAATATACAATTATCAAATTAATATATTTATCATTATTATATTATTAAATTAAAAATATAATTTTTAATCTATTATATTATATTATATTATTTATTTTATTATTAAAATAAAAAATAATTAAATTTTTAAAAAATAATTAAATAATTTAAAAAATATGGATAAAATAATAAAATAATTATTATTGTTGATAAAGAAAAAACTTATAATTAATTTTAAGTTTTTAGATATAAATTAATATTTTACATTTTATGTTATTAATAAAAAAATATTTCAACAAAGTTGAAATGTGTTAATTAAAATGTTAAAATTATAAATGAAAAATATAAAAGTATTAATAATATTAATTTTCGAGTTAAATAAAAAAGGATAATATGGTCAAAATAAAAAATAAAATCAAATCAGTTATTAGCTAATGAGAAACAACTCTAAAAATAGAGTTGATACAAATTGTAACTGATGGGTGCCATATCAGCTACCCATCAGCTATTAGCTTTATTTTTAAAACTTACCAAACACTCTAGTTTAACTGTTTGAGTGTTTATCATCTATCAGCTGCACCTAACAGGTGAACCTAACACCCCCTTAGTATTATAAGTTATGCACTGATTTTTATATTTATCAATTATGAAATTTTAACTTTCTGTAATTTCATTATCATTCTTGTGAATCATGTTTCTTTCAAGTAATTTCTTTTTCTATATATAAAACAAAATGCCTTGGAAAATCCATGATTTATCCTTCATTTTGAAAGTTACATCACATAAATATAATAAAAAAATAAATTATATTGAGAAATTATAACACCAAATGAAAGTGCTCGATCAATAAATAAGTAAAAGAAATTGCAATGGTACAAATGAAAGGCTAATTAATATTCCTACAAGGGTAGAAGATGACGCAACACCAACAGCAGATAAAGACAGCAATGGCTGCCCTCTAAAGAAAAATAAAGAGAAACACAATTGCCTAAACGCGAAGACAAGTGTAGAGATAATAGACTCAAAAGTTAAAGGAAATTTGTCTAACTTTACCCAAAAGCTAATTTAAGAGTAGAAGATTTATTTAATATTATATTTAACATAAGTCTTTATCCCTCTCACATCTAGACTCTAGAACATCTGGAGTGTAAAGTTACCATGGAAAAGCTAATATTTAACATTTGTCGTTTTTCCACGCCTTTAGAATGATTCATGAATTTATACTACTATTCTTTGTCATCTTCCTTCAATTTAATTTATTATTACCATGGAAGACTGACTCAATTTTCTGAACCTATAGCCATATGGAGCTATAATGGAAGACTGACTCACTTTCCTTAGCCTATAAATAGGCATGAGAGCGTTGCGTTCTTGCAAACCCAACGAGCTTAAGGTCAAGTTTAGTCACAATCATGGCTTCTAAAATTTTTCCCATCTTCTCTTTCACTCTCATTGTCTTCATTTCTCTTTTTCCTCATGCAGCTTTGGCAAACTCTGATAATAAAAAATCATCCCCATTTGATTTCCTTAAGCATCTCCAAGGATGCCATAAGGGTGACAAGCTCAAAGGCATCCATAAGCTCAAAACCTACCTCGAACATTTTGGTTACTTGAACTATAAAAACAAGTCTCAAGCCAATAATGATGATTTCGATGACCTGCTAGAGTCTGCTCTTAAAACCTACCAGCTCAATTATCATTTGAAGGTCACTGGAACCTTAGATTCCAAAACGGTGTCCAAGATGGTGATGCCTCGATGTGGGCTGCCGGACATCATCAATGGCACCACTCGGATGACTTCTGGCAAGAAAAACCAACGCCATAGCTCTACCTCTTTCCATACAGTTTCTCACTATACATTCTTTCCGGGAAGTCCCAAATATCCACCTTCTAAGTATAGTCTTACCTATGGCTTTCTTCCCTAAACCCCATCCCGAGCCATGGATCCTGTTGCGAAAGCTTTACAAACATGGGCTGCCAATGCACATTTCAGGTTTGCGAGGGTACAAGGTTATACAACCGCCGATATCAAAATAGGGTTTTACAGAGGTAACCATGGAGATGGGAGTTCTTTCGATGGACGTGGTGGAATGCTGGCTCATGCTTTTGCACCACAAGATGGACGATTCCACTATGATGCAGATGAGACATGGGCAGTGGGTGCAACCCCAGGTGCACATGACTTGGAGACTGTTGCCTTGCATGAGATAGGGCACCTGCTTGGTCTTGGTCATAGCTCAGTGGAAGCAGCTATTATGTTCGCGCGTATTTCTTCTGGGTCAACTAAGGGTCTCCATAGTGGTGATATCCAAGGGATTCGGGCTTTATATAACGTTTGACTCTTTTTTTTGCACTAAATAATGGTCGGATAGCCAATTTCTCTACGTGATCTTTTCTACTTAAAATTTCAGAAATATATGTATTGTGTCCATTTTAAATACTCTTGCTTTAATCAATAATTGGAATGTTTCTTTTAAGCACTTAAATATAAATTAAATTACAATAAAATGTAACCTTTTGTTTTCTCTCAAGGTTTTATTCTTGTTAGATTATATACCCAACTGGCCTGCATGTTTGGAAAATTTAGGTTCAATTTAAAGAATAATAATATTATTAATTAATTTTTAATTTTATTGTTCTAGATTTAAATCCCTAATTTCATTTATAAACATCAATATCTCACTTATTTGATCATGTCACAAGCGCCAATTCAATTCTAAGTTGTTCATCAAGAGTAAAGAAAGCCATAAATCGAGCAATAAAATTTGACATCTTAATAGTGATCCATCAACTATGACTATAAAAAACTAAGAGTTTCTGCAACAAATTTTTTACTGTCGGTAATTACTTAAATTATTGATAGGATTAACGAAGGATTAGTAGCGGAATTTAATTTAAGTAAAAAAGCAAAAAGCCTCTTTCTGTGAGGATGTCCGTTATAAATGAGAGAATAAGAGTTTTAATGGCCTATCAGTCACCCAATTTGGGGAGAGCTCAAATCATACATTGTTGCATTGCACGTTTTCATGGAAAATTTGGGTTTTCTTTCTTCATTGGTGGAATACAAATCTATGCATTCCATTTGAATTTGCACATATGCTCATACAATGGTAGCTATTGGCAAATGGGAAGGTACAAAAGATGTTCTAGTGTTGCTTCTTCACAATTATAGTGTGGTCCATCTCACTTCTTTGTAATAAGGTTGTATTTAAAAATTCAAGCCCACGCCACGTCTCTATTTGTTGTATTATATTTTTTAGGGTATCAATTTGGATAACAAGCTTGGATCCTAAGTTCCCATACACTGGATTCAATTGCTTCTTCACAATTTTACTTATATTATGCCTGCTTGGCCTAGAGTGGAATGGAAAACACCTCCTATCAATGTGTTGAAATGGAATATAGATGGATTATCAGTGGGGCAATTGGGTGAAAGTGGAATTAGAGGTTTGCTAAGGGATTATGGTGGAAATATTAAATGTTTATATTCATGTCCTAAAAGAGAATTAAGTTCCAATCAAGTTGAGTTGAAGGCAATGATTAAAGCATTGCAAATTTCAAAGGACCTTATTGCATCCTCGCACGGAAATCATGCTTTCATTTTTGAAACAGACTCATCAAATATTTTAACATGGATTAATGGATCGAGTGAAAGACCATGGAGAGATAAACACTTGATCATGGAAGCTCTAAATTCGATAGCCCAATTACCACATACTTTGTTTTTACTTACTGATAGGGAAGAAAACTCATTGGCTGACAACTTGGCAAAATTAGGTAAAGAAAGAGAAGATGCTTTTTTGACAAATGGTTAGGATCTCTATTTGATTTAGTCCAAGTATGGTGCTTTTATCCCTTTCTGATTGCATGGAGAGCTGCTATTTTTTTGTTGTTTATTGTATGTGTAACACCCTCACTTTAGCTAGTCCATGCATTCGACTGTTCCGGTGACCAATGTTTGTCTGGATAGCGAGAATGACTGGAACTATATTTGTGTAGGAGTTTTGTGTTGAAAAGTATATAAAAAATAGTATGATTTTATCTAAGTGAATATTAACAATATTCAAATTACTTTCTTTTTAATTTTCAGCAATTAAGGTTCGATTGAGAATCCATGAGCTTTTTGAGGCAAGCCATATGAGGAAGTGCACCTCAATTCTTGTTGATGCTCGAGCACAAGCAACAGAGGTAAGTGAATGAGCATTTTAATTAAATTCTACTTACATTCATTATTTGCAATGCATGTGTACATGTTAATTGCTTTGATTTGCGGTTGAAAAATGAATTGATTGTTGCAGGAATGTTATAGCACTTTAGAAGCAATTAACGATGCCACTGGAAGGGTCTAATGATCCTCTTATTCTGGATTAGGCGCCTTTATATTATCAAGCTAGGGGGACAAAAGACGCTTCAGGTCTATGGAGTTGGATCCTTGGCATCCGTTTTTCTTTTTTTTTTTTTCCCAAAGCCGCTAGATGCATTTTCTTCTACTGCGTCATCTAACATCCAGTCCCAAGTAGTTAAGGATGAACTATGGCAACTATACAAGATGGTTGAGATGTTTTAGGAGAGGGACCAGGTAAGGAAGAAGAAAGAGGGAGAGAGAGAGAGAAGAGCAGCTTCAGCAGAGTTTGGCAAATATGTGGGACTGCGTGAGGCTGATGCAGGAGCGATTGCAGGAGGATGAGCATCTTATTTAAGATTAGTTGCGCAAGATGCAGGAAATAATGAGGCAGATGCAGTCTTGCTACTTTTGCAACTTACATATCAGAATCCAGCTTGATGATGTTCTCGATGATCTTTAGGTAGTATATATTTTTTTAGAATTTTATTAATCGACAATGAAAATTGAAATAGACCAATGATAAAAATTATAATATATCAATTAACCGAAAGACAGACCAACACGCAAAATTGCATAATGATAACTGATTTTTTTTTTTAAATTTAAATCATGCTAAATTGTTATTATCTATAATTGTAAAATTTTGAATTTTTTTTAATCATTAAGTTTTTAAATTATATAGTATTATTTAATAGTAATAAAATAGTTTGTGAATTAGGATATTTATAAGTATTTCTGAAATAGAATTTATAAGAAGATTAAAATTTTAATATATTAATTAATATTTATTATAAATTAAAAAATTTTATGAATAATTTGATCAATTCATAAAGTCTCGCATTTATAACAATATATTTATTAATTAATTATTAAAAAAATACAAAACTATAAGAATAAAATTTGGTTAATGTTTGGAGGGATTATATCAAATTCAATATAATATTGGTTAAAAATTTAACAAGTAGAAATATTAAAGAAAATAATGTTAAAAAGAAATCCTGAACTTTGAGGTTTTTTATAATTTTACCCTAAACTTTTATTTTTACAAAAGTACTCTGAACTTTTAATTATTTGTTTACAACTGTACCTTGCCGCCTATTACACCATTAATAGTAAAGGATTTTGCCACGTTCGTATAGGAAACGTTAAAAAAAAGAAACCCAACTTTGACTTTGTTTATAATTGTACATCAAACTTTATTTTGTTAATAAATATATCCTGAGTTTTGAATTTTATTGTCAGTTAAATTTTATCATTAATGATCTCATTTAGTACTAACATAGGTGGTAAGTTAACACTTCTAATCCTAAATTGATACTAATTAAATCTAATTTATAGTAGAAAAAATATTAAAATTATTTCAAGTAAAATTGACACTAATATCACCAAAAATAAAAAAATTTTATTTTCTACATACCTCCACACTCCTCAGCCATTAACTCTACTCAACCTCTATGCATTATGAAGCCACTAGACGCTAATTTCCTATAACCACTTGCTCTACCATCATCGACTAGCACGCTTACTCCTCTCTTATTACATCAGAGCATACAACATCTTTCACCAATCCTTCATTACCTCAACAAGCTATCACTTCTGTGATGCTCACCTCTGCCTAAACTAGATTTGCCTTTGTAAAAACTCAACCTCATTCGCTGTCACATCTTTTCTCAACAACTCAAGCAAACCTATCTTGATAGTCCTAAAATAGAATCCATTAATTCATTAGGGTTTATTTTATTATAAATTGAGTTTAATTAGTTTTACTTTGGGGGATTATAAGTACTAATCTAGCACCTTTATTATATTTAACAGGGCAATTAATAGTGGGGTTCAATTATAGTAAATTTTAAAGTTCAGAGTATATTTATTAAAAAAATAATTTATGATACAATTGTGAAAAGAGGTAAAGTTTGAGATTGTTTTAGATATTTTCACTGTTAGAATTATTGCTGGAAAAGACGACAAGGTACAATTGTAAAAAAAATCAAAGTTTAAGGTATTTTGTTAAAAATTAAAGTTTAGGGTAGAATTATACAATTTAAAAATATATTGTTATAATTATATATTATATATTAATTTTATTATATAATATAATTTTAAATACTTATATATTTGAATAATTAGATAGTAATATAAGACTTATGCAAATAGATAAAACTATAAAATGAATGGGCACTTAAATTTGATATTATAATATTTTATTATAATTTAATAAAAAAGTTGTATTTTATTTTTTTAAATGATTACTTATCCATATAAAATTTATATGGTTTTTATTCACGGTATAATATTTTATTGACGTAATAAAATTAAAATTTATTTAAAAATAGGCCTAATTAATAAAAAAATCTAAAAACATTTTTCAATTTTATTTAAATTTTTAATTTGATAAATTTTATCAAGATTGTAAAATTTTTGTTATTTTTATCCATTTATCTAAATTAGTCAAAATTCAAATGAAATCCTAAAAATTTATTAATGTTGCCAACAAAAGTTCTTTTTTCTAAATTTATTATAGCTGATAATAATTTGTAAATATAAAAATATTTTATTTTTAATGAAGATAAAATAAAAAAATAAATTGTTTATATATATAAATAAATTTTAAATTTGGTGAAAGCTGTATTTTCATAAGCACCAATAATTTTTTTGGAAAAATAACTGCAAATTTTTAACCAATAATAATTCTTAATTTTAATATTTAACTAAAGCTTCCATTACTAATAATTTTTTTAAATGGCAACAAATTTATAACAAATAAAATAGTTATAATTAAATAGGGTTAGAATTTCATATCTATTCATACAAATACAAAATTTTTATTTAATTAAAAAGTTGTGTTTTAATAATTTTATAATTTAATACTATTAGTTTAGAAATATTTAAAACAATTATTATATATATATATATATATTAATTTTAATTTAAAATTTATGATTTTTCCTGCTTTATGTAAAATTCTTCCAATAATGATAATTTTAAAATTCGAACCCAACCTTTAAAGTAAAGTTCACATAAAAATTAACTCTACGTCACTAATTCAATTATTTGCTAATTTTTCACTTATTTAATACAACCAAATAATGTTAATACTTCAACTGAAATCATAAATCTATATATATATATATATATATATATGATGCACATATTTTGCATAGTCATTTAGGTCTAATTTCACAATCATTTTATTTGGTTATTAGTCATTTTTAGCTAATTTCATTAGTTATTTAGTTAGTTTTCCATAATTGTCAACTTTGGATTAATTTGTAATTTTTGCTTTGTTTTGTAGGAAAAATGGTGTTTTTGAAGGACTAAAGAGAATTTTGCCATTGAGGAGTGTCTTCTACAGCAAAAAGATGCCAAAAGCAAGTTTTCAAGCTAAAATATGCATAGACCAAACTGTGCATAACTTGCCGCATAAGCTATGCAGTTCTGCATAAGGAGGAAGAACACTGTTCCAGAACCAGCCGAAATGTGCATAAGGAGACTGCATAGCTTATGCACATTCTCACCTCCCTTATGCAGATTCACGAAATTGTGCATAACCTATGCACCAAGTCATGCAGCTTCGCATAAGTGACCCAGAACCAGTAGCGCATAAGGGTTGCATAACTTATGCAGTCCACTTATGCAGTCCCATAAAGAGTTCATTAATGAGCTGGCAGAAGATTCCCTTAATGTATTCCTCCTAGAACATACTATTTTAGGGCTCCATGTCAGAAAAATGCTATATATAGTCCCATTTTCTCATTTTAGAGAAGAGAGGCAAGGAGCAAAGAAAGAAAGGAGGAGGCTAAGCAGAATTTGAAGAGTCATTTCCACCTTCCACACCATTTTCAACTAAGATTTGCAGATTTCTTTCTTTCTTTACACTTTTCCACATTTCTAGTGTTTAATTCCTTACTTCTTAGCTTAGATTAAAGCTTTATTTCCATTTAAACTCATCATATCTTGTAAGCATTATGGATAGTGAGTAGTTTACTTTTGATTCTGGAGTAAGGGTTGTAATATTTGAGATATTTTGTGGATTTTGATTGGGTAATCCATATTTTGTGGTCTTAATGAGTTTTATTCATTTCTTGTATGCTTAATGACATGCTTAATGTAGGATCCCATTGAGTAATGTTCTTAATCCAAAGTTGAAGCAGAAAGGAGAAGGCCTTGTGATAGATAATCGGAAATTGGACTTAATTAACTTAGACCTAGAAATAGGCTAAGGATTAAGAGGATTCATGATTAATTAAGGAACTTAATGGGTCTTAATTAATTCTAACTCCACGAAAGTAGGATTAGTTTGATTAAGGCACTCTTTGTCTCACTCGAAAGGGAATTCAAAGGATTTAAGAATTAATCTCCTTAAAACTCATAAGTTTCATAAGATTGGATAACCAATTTAAAATCCCAGAATAGCTCGAATATGAAATCCCGAACTCCGGAATCATCTTTTTACCATTGTTAATTTCTAATCGAATTTAATCATTTGCCATTTTAAATATTGCCATATTTGAACTTGCTTATTTCAATTTGATACAATTTTAGTTTAATTAATACATTGTTGAATAGAATATTAATTTTGCACATTTAGACTTCATACTCCATTACCCATTAATTCATTATTTTAATTTCATAAATACTTCAATTTAGTCAACTTTTATATCGAAAATTCAATCGTTAACACAACTCCTCGTGGGATCGATATTTTTCTATACTACTTGTACGACCCGTGCACTTGCGGTTGGGACGCATCAAGTTTTTGGCGCCGTTGCCGGGGAGTTGTTTGTTTAAGATTGAATTCTTGATTATTTTAGTTGTTTTTAGTTTTATCTTTGTTATCTTTTCATTTTGTGTTTGTTTGTTCTTTTTCAGGTACCTTTAATCTTTTATGAGAAGAGCTAGAAGCTCAAGTGACACAACCTTACTGTTTAATCCTGAAATTGAGAAATTTTGTAAGGCCAACAAGAAAGAAACCAGAAGAAGGAAGGAAGTTTCGAGAGAGACTGAATTAGAAGCAAACATGGCTGATGAAAGAGTTAGAATTGGTGTTGGTAATGCTGGAAATGGTCAAAATAATGAAAATGCAGCCCATGGTGAAGAAGTTGTTAATGCTAACGTGCCTAGGGGAAGTATGATGGATCATGCTTTTCCACGTTTTGATGACTTGAGAGAGAGCATAGTAAGACCAAGAATTTATGCAAATAGTTACAAGATGGATTTTGGAGTTCTTCAAATGATCCAAAACTCTCAATTTGGAGGACATCCTTCTGAAAATCCACACACACACCTGAAGAAGTTTGCTATGATTTGCGACATGCAAAAACAACCTGGAGTATCTGATGATGCAGCAAGATTGAAGCTATTTCCATTCTCTTTGAAAGATATAGCATTGGATTGGCTTGATTCTTTACCTCACAACTCCATTACAAATTGGGAGCAACTAACTGATGCATTTCTTGCACAATATTTTCCACCTGGAAAAACTCAAGAGCTGAGGAATCAAATGACAGCTTTCAGACCAAGAGAAGATGAAACTCTCTATGAATCATGGATGAGATGGAAGGAATTAGAGAGATTATGCCCACATCATGCCATTCCAAAATGGATGATAAATCAGAATTTCTACACAAATGTCACTCCTGCAATCAGAGGAATTATTGATGCTCAAACAGGAGGAGAATTTATTATAAAGCATGAAGATGAAGCTTATGAGTTATTAGAGAAAATTGCAAAGAATACTCATCTTTGGAGTAGTCCAAGAGGACCAGCTCCAACTCAGAAAAGGCAAGCTGCTGGAATGTATGATCTTGATCCATTCAACATGATTAATGCAAAGTTTGATGCACTTACAAATGTCCTTGCTAAGAAAATGGAAGATTTGAGTATGTTGGTTAGTTCAACATCATCAGCTGGAAGTTCACAACAAGTGGCTTATGCAGAGGAAACAACCAGCTGTGGAGTAGATTATGGAGAACAAGCAGCATATGTTGGTAATTATGGAAACAAGCAAATGGGGAATCCTTATTCTCAAACTTACAATCCAAATTGGAGGAATCATCCCAACTTTTCATGGGGCAATCAGCAAGGTCAAGTTCAAAATCAGAATTTTCAACCACAACAGCAGAGTCAAGTTCCATATCAGCAAAATAGGCAACCATTGCCCAATTTTCAGCAGAAAAATATGAACCCTCCACCAAAACAGCAAGAACGAAATTCCACCACTGAAGCTTTATTGCAACAGATTCTTGCCAACCAAAATAAGCATGATGAGGAGATGAGAGAGGTGAAAGCAAGGCTGGAACAAATGCAAACACACAACAGAATGCTGGAAAACCAGATTGCACAACAAGCATCTTCCTCAAGTGCCAAATCTTTTGGAAAGCTTCCAAGTCAACCAGAAAATCCAAGAGAGCATTGTCAAGCTATTACTTTAAGAAGTGGTAAAGTTATAAATGATGAGAAGAGTGAAAACAGTGAGAAGAGAGAAAATGAAAAAGGAACTGATGAGAGTGAAAAACAAGAGAGTGCAGAAAAATGTAAAGAGAAATTTGAAGAAAAAGAAGAGAAATATATACCTCCTGAGCCCTACAAGCCACAACTTCCCTTTCCACAAAGATTTCACAAAGCCAAGCTTGATAGGCAATTTGGGAAGTTCTTAGAGGTTTTGAAGAAACTTTACATAAATGTGCCTTTTGTTGATGCTCTTTCACAAATGCCCTCTTATGCAAAATTCTTGAAAGAAATTCTCTCAAACAAGAGAAAACTTGAAGATGATGAAACTGTAGCTTTGACAGAAGAATGTAGTGCTATCCTCCAAAGGAAACTTCCTCCAAAGCTTAAGGATCCAGGGAGTTTTTCAATTCCATGCCACATTGGAGAGTCTTGTTCTACAAAAGCTCTATGTGATTTAGGGGCCAGTGTTAGCCTTATGCCCCTTTCTATCTATGAGAAGCTCAACATGGGAGATCTAAAGCCAACCCACATTTCTCTTGATTAGTGAACAATCAAGTATCCTGAAGGGATTTTGGAGAATGTGCCCCTGAAGGTTGGAAAGTTCTATATACCTGTTGACTTTGTCATCTTGGACATGGAGGAAGATTCCAATATTCCAATTATATTGGGGAGACCCTTTCTAGCTACAGCAGGAGCATTGATTGATGTGAAAGGAGAAAAGCTTACTCTTAGGGTTGGTGAAGAGCAATTAATTTTCAATATTAATAACTCTATGAAGAAGCATCATTCTGAAGCTGATACTTGCTTGAGAGTTGATATTATTGATGAGCTGGTTGAAGAACACTTCAGAAAGAAATATCCAGAAGATCCACTTGAAAATTGTTTGGTTCATGGAGGAGGCATAGACTATGACAACCCTCATGTAGCTGCATATACTCAACACTTAGAGGGAAGTCCACCATTCATTTCTGCTCCAGTTTTTCAACTCACACAAAAGGAAAAAGCAGAATTTAAGCAATCATCATTCAAGGAAGAAGATGCACCTAAGGTAGAACTTAAGCAACTTCCTTCTCAGCTCAGGTATGAATTTCTTGGCACTAATAACACTTATCCAGTAATTGTAAATGCAAACTTGAGTATTTTAGAAGCTGATAAGTTGTTAAGAGTGTTGAGAAAATTTAGGAAAGTTTTGGGATACACCATAGATGACATTAAGGGAATAAGCCCACATTTTTGCATGCATAGAATCAGTTTGGAAGAAAATTGTAAACCATCTATTGAACATCAAAGGAGGTTGAACCCAAATATGAAAGAAGTTGTTAAAAAGGAAATTTTGAAGTTGCTTGATGCAGGGATCATATATCCCATCTCGAAGATTGGGTGAGCCTAGTACATATTGTTCCAAAAAAGGGTGGAATGACGGTGGTCAAAAATGAAAATAATGAATTAATTCCCACTAGAACAGTGACTAGTTGGCGAATGTGCATAGATTACAGAAAATTAAATGTTGCCACTAGAAAAGATCATTTTCCACTTCCCTTCATTGATCAAATGTTGGAAAGACTAGCTAGGCATTCTTACTTTTGCTATTTAGATGGATATTCAGGTTTTTTTCAAATCCCTATCCATCCAAATGATCAAGAAAACCACTTTTACTTGTCCATATGGAACCTTTGCTTATAGAAGGATGCCATTTGGGTTGTGTAATGCACCACCACTTTTCAGAGGTGCATGATGGCAATCTTCTCGATTTCATTGAAGACATAATGGAGGTTTTTATGGACGATTTTTCATTTATGGATCTTCTTTTGATATATGCTTAGCTAACCTTTCTAAAATTTTGCAGCGATGTGCCTATACTGACCTTGTGTTAAACTGGGAAAAGTGTCATTTCATGGTTCAGGAAGGGATAGTGCTTGGACATTTGGTGTCTAACAGAGGAATAGAGGTTGATAAAGCCAAAGTTGAAGTGATAGAGAAGATGGCTCCTCCTACCAATGTCAAGGGAATTCAAGTTTCCTAGGACATGCCGGGTTCTCTGACGCTTTATTAAGGATTTTTCTAAAATAGCTAAACCTTTGTCTAATTTGTTAAGTAATGACACACCATTTGAATTTGACCAAGAGTGTTTGGATGCCTTTGCGAGTTGAAGCAAGCTCTCATCACTGCACCAATCATGCAACCACCTGATTGGAGCCTACCTTTTGAAATTATGTGTGATGCTAGCAACTATGCAATTGGGGCTGTTCTTGGTCAAAGAAAGGACAAAAAGGCTTATGCTATTTATTATGCTAGTAGAACCTTGGATGAGGCTCAAACAAATTATGCAACAAGCGAAAAGGAATTTTTGGCAATTGTCTTTGCATTGGAAAAGTTCGGACCTTACATTATTGACTCAAAGGTGGTTATATTTTCAGATCATGCGACCATCGTGTATTTGCTCAGTAAAGGAGGCCAAACCGAGGCTCATTAGGTGGATCGATGCTACAAGAATTTGATTTGGAGATTAGAGATAAGAAAGGAGCTGAAAATGTAGTTCTTGATAATCTTAGTAGGTTGAAATTGGATGGTGAAGAATTGGATGAAATCCCTATTGATGAGTTTTTCTTGGATGAACAACTTTTCTCTCTTGTTGCTAAACTACCTTGGTATGCAGACTTTGTGAATTATTTATCTTGTGGAGTTTTACCTCTAGGTATAACATGGCAACAAAAGAAAAAGTTTCTGCATGAAGTGAAGTTTTATAGATGGGATGATCCTTTACTCTTTAGGAGATGTTGTGATGGTCTAATTAGAAGATGTATTCCTGAAGAGGAAATCCAGAGTATTTTGCATCATTGCCATGCTTCTGATTATGGAGGACATTTTGGCATCTCTAAGACAGCTAGTAAAATTTTGCAAGCTGGTTTCTTTTGGCCAAATCTTTTTAAGGATGTGAGGAAATTTGTGTTGGATTGTGATAAATGTCAAAGAAGTGGAAATTTGTCAAAAGGAGATCAAATGCCCCTGAATAATATTCTTGAAGTGGAATTATTTGATGTTTGGGGAATAGATTTTATGGGGCCATTCCCTCCTTCATATGGTAATAGATACATCTTAGTTGGGGTTGACTATGTGTCAAAGTGGGTGGAAGCTATTGCAACTCCAACTAATGATGCTAGAGTGGTAGTAAAATTTTTGAAAAATTTGTCTTGAGCAGATTTGGAGCTCCTAGGGCTATAATTAGTGATGGGGGTTCCCATTTTTGTAATAAGCAATTTGAGAGCTTAATGAGGAAGTATGGTGTAGTGCACAAGATAGCTACCCCATACCATCCTCAAACTTCAGGACAAGTTGAAATTTCTAACAGAGAGCTCAAGCATATTTTGGAGAAAACAGTGAACAATTCTAGGAAAGATTGGTCTATCAAACTAGATGATGCTTTATGGGCATATAGGACTGCCTACAAAACCCCTATAGGAACTACTCCCTTTAGGTTGGTGTATGGTAAGTCTTGTCATTTACCTGTGGAGCTAGAACATAGAGCATATTGGGCCATTCGGACCTTGAATTTTGATCTTAAGCAATTTGGTGAGAAAAGGTTGTTACAACTTCATGAGATTGAGGAATTGAGGATGGATGCTTATGAAAGTGCCCGTATTTAGAAAGAAAGAACTAAAGTTTGGCATGATAAGCATCTGAGGAAAAAGGAATTCAAAGAAGGTGATTCAGTTTTGTTGTTCAACTCAAGATTGAAATTGTTCCCTGGAAAACTCAAGTCAAGGTGGACTGGTCCATATAGAGTTTCTAAGGTTTTCCCTTATGGAGCAATAGAAATTAGGAGTTAAAAATCTTTGAATTTTAATGTCAATGTGCATATATTGAAGCATTACATAACTGGAGACCCAATACTAGGAGCAAGTCACATTACAAGCTCTCCAATCCCTCACCTCTTTTCAGCGAAATTCATGAAAAGTCCAGCTAAGGACTATAAATTAGCCCTCTTGGGAGGCATCCCAAGTCCTTTCATTTTGCTTTTGTTGATTTACTTTCATTTTCATTAATTTTGTTTTTATCTTAAATCTCCCCAAATTAAAATTTTGACATTGTTAAATCTTGTCCCTTGTAGATGTAATTCAATGAAGAAAGGTCAGAACTGTTGGGGAAGTAATTCTTAACTTGGAAAATTTTGTCCTTCAAAAGAACTGATAAGCTTTTGCTGCATAATCTGTGCAGGAGCTGCAATCTAGTTCATGCAGAGGAAAAATAAAATCTGCAGTAAAAAAGGGGTGTCTGCAGCAAATGGCTCATGTTTTTGATGAGGTTGGATGTATTTAAATGGAGGAAGGTTAGTGAACTGCTGAAAGCTGCAATCTGGTTATTGCAGAGGAAAAGTATCTTCTGCAGAGCAGAAAAATAGAATCTGCAGCAGATCACTTGTGTTTTTGGTGAGGTTGGGTGGGTAATTTTCTAATATTTGTGCTTATAATGATATTATGGTGGTAAGTTGGTCATTTTTGCAGTTTTGAACTTCTTTGGGGTTATAGGATACAAGGTAGAAATGTTGCATTTTCTTGACAAATCTTGGAGATTTCATTTCTCATTTGTGGTTAGATGCAACTTCATGCAAATTTTATGGAGTTTTATGTGCTAAATGTTGATTTGCAGAATTTGAGTCAAAATGGCATAGCTCTCAAAGGTCTTTTATGTAGGATCCATTTTTACATGCTTGTGTGATGCACTTTTTATGAACTTTGAATATATTGATGTGTTTTTGATGAAAATTTCTCATGGTTTGTGCTTCATAGAATTATATTTCATCATTCCAGGGTATCTTTCACACTTGCAATCCATGTTCTATTGCATTCTTGATCTTGTTGAATTTGTGCATAAGCAACTGCATAGCTTATGCAATCCTGCATGACCAAAATTCTTGCCATTTTTCACCTTTATTGCAAGTGCATAAGCAGAGTGCATAGCTTATGCAACTCTGCATAACCTCATTTTGTCAAATTTCATATCTGTCAAAACTTGCATAAGGTGAGTGCATGACTTATGCACATTTGCATAACTTCAAATCCTTCATTTTCTCTCTCTGCCGAAGTTTGCATAAGGAAGGTGCATAAGCTATGCACTTCTGCATAACCAAAAATCCAAAGCTCCAATTCTGCCGAAGGTTGCATAAGCAGAGTGCATAACCTATGCATACGCATGACCGAAAACCAGAAAAAATCAACCTTGCGAGGATGCATAAGGAAGGTGCATAAGTTATGCACTTCTGCATAACCAAGATCTCCAAAAATCAATTCAGCCGAAGAGTGCATAAGCAGAGTGCATAACCTATGCACTCCTGCATAACCAGAAAACAGAAAATCCCAAAAGTTGCCGAGACCTGCATAAGCAATGTGCATAGCCTATGCACTTATGCAGAAGCAAAATTCTGAATTTCAAAACCTACGCAGAGTGCATAAGCGAGTGCATAGCTTATGCACTTCGCATGACCACCAACCAAAATTCAAAAAAATTGCCGCGAGTGCATAAGCAGAGTGCATAGCTTATGCACATCTGCATGACCCAAGTTTCTGAAAAACCATTCTTGCCGAGAGATGCATAAGGGGAGTGCATAACTTATGCACTCCCGCATGACTTCGCTCCTCACCATTTCAGTCACCAAACATGCATAAGGGCGATGCATAACCTATGCACTTGTGCATAAGCACTTTTCGAAATATAAATCCTTTTGAAACACGCACAGGTTATGCATAAATCATTTTCCCCTTATGCAGTCTCCTACAACCCGATTCAAATTCATTTTCAGCAAAGACCATTCCCACCACCTCCACTTCCCGACTCTTGAACCCCACGACCGCCCTTCAACCTTCATTCTTTCCGGCATTCTCGCCGTCTCTCTCCCATCTTCTCCATCAGCGCTCTCATCACGAAACCCTAAATCCCCCTACATTTTCATTTCCCCTATCTCTTCTCCAATCGACCATGGATTCCCCTCCACATTCCCGCCCCGCCTCTCCTCTTGAAGTCTCTCCATTGTCTTCGATACATCCCCCTTCCAATCCTCCACCACAAACGACACCACCACCACCTCCATCAACAACATACAAACGCAAAATCCGATCCAAATCCGTGCGACCCATGTCCTCTGCTCCTCCTCTGTCCAAACGCAAAGACCCACCCACCCCATTTTCGGAGCCACCTCCTAAAAAGCCAAAAGCTCCAGCCTCTACACCTTCTTCCAGCAAAAAGACAATTTCAGCAACCCCATTTGTATCAAAGCTACCTGGCCTCTCACGATACAAATCAAAAAGCCACTTTCAAAAGACTCAAAGATAGAAGGGTACAACCTACTAGGTATATATCTGTTGATGCTCTACAATCTATGGGTTTATTTGATAATGTAGTTGCATTTCTTGACGGTATGGGTTGGACAGAATTTGTGCATAAGCAAGAGGTAGTTTATCCAATTCTAGTTTTGGAGTTTATTTCTTCATTCTCTGCTACCCTCAACTTGCATGATGTAGACCATAAGCCAATTATGACATTTAGATGCTTGGGGCAAAATAGAGAGCTGTCATTGGATCAATTTCATAGCATTTTTGGTTTTGCAATTGATGGGTTCTTTAGAGTGCCACATACTGGAGTAGAGGTAGCCAATAAGGGCATCTGGAATCCTGCCCAATTTTGGAGAATCATAACAAACCAACCCCAAACCTTCTCTGCTGGTAGGTCCAAAACATCCCAAATCCTTGACCCTGCACTTAGGTTTATTCATAGGTTGATGGCTAGCACCATATTGGGCAGAGGGACTAGTTCTGGTGCTGTGGGCAAATCTGAACTATTTATGTTATGGTGTGCATTTCACAAAGTTAAGGTGTCTCCAGGTTACTTCTTTTGCGAACATGTGCTGCATATTGCCACCAAATCCATTGGTGACATTGTTTTGGGTGGGCTCATTACTGTCATAGCCAAGCATTTTGGCTTTAATCCTGCAGAGCACTCAATCCCAGCACTTGAGGACACTTCCTATTTTGATACTGCACACTTAACCAAAACAGGGTTTCATTTATCATATTTTGATGATACTGGCCACCCTGCAGCAGAAACTGAGCCTATTGCACAACCAGAAACCCAACCTTTCACACCAGTCCCACAGCACCCTACTACCCCTACCCCACCCCCTCAGCCTACTCAGGACACTCCAGCTACCTCTGCTCAGCCCATTCCTCCTACAGCTGAACCTACCTCATCCACAGCACCTCCTCCATTCAACACTAAAGCCTTATTCACCTACCTCGACAGGCTTAGTGATGATATCTACTTTGTGGATAGGAAGCTTGACAGTGGTCTTGATACACTAAAGGATCGTCATGATCAACTATTTGACCTTGTCATGGAAACCAGGGACAAACAGAAAGAACTGAAGGAGATGGTGAAGCAACTCATGATGTTTCTGGGCATGCCACCCCCACCTCCATCACCTCCTCCTGCACCATCATTTCGACAGCCGGCAGCAGCCACCAGCCCCTTAGCAACATCCTTGGACAAAGGAAAAACAATAGACATAGATTAGTGTTTAGTTTACTTTTGTTCAATCTTGTAGGACCTTTTCTTTGTAAATATGTTCAAACATTTATACTTTGTTTTGGATTTTGTTGCTTTGTTCTGAATTAGTTTCTTTTAAATTCTGTTTCTTTTGAAGTTTTATTGAATAGCTATTACATTAGTCCTCTTTGATTTTTATTGCACTTATTGCCTTTTCGTACATATTTGCCCATACTCTGTCTATATTTCCATACTTTTACTGCTGGTTGTACATTTCCCCTTGCCAATTCCCATGCAGCAGTTTTTGTATACACTGCACAGCTATGAATTTCCTCATGCATAACCTTTGCATAGCCTGTGCAACCCTTTCTGCTACTTCTGCAGAACTGCACAGGTTGTATTTCCCTTATGCAACTGTCCTGCATAGCCTATGCAACATTTATTGCCTCTTATGCAGCACCGCATGGCTTATGCACCTTACCTATGCACATGTTCTGGACAGCACTTAACTCTGCATAACCTGTGCAGCCTCTTATGCATCCCTTTAACTTGAATTCTCATACCAGGTAACTCTTTCTTTTTGTTCTTATTTTTACAATTCCTGGTCAATATTATTTGCTTTGAGTTTTGGATATCTACTGTTTGAGACATTGAGGACAATGTCTAATTTTGAGTTTGGGGGTGCACATTTTGATTTTTAGCTTTATTTTTCACATTTTGAGTATAAGAACATCTCATCCCATTTCATTTACATATATTGTAAATATTTTACATATACATCCATACATACATATTCATTACACATTTACACACACATTATACATCACTTAGAAATTGTACAAATTGCATACAAATAGACTTCCTCCATTTAGTTCATGCATTACTCATTTTAGGAATCATACACCATGCATTAAAATCTTTTGCCAAATCCCTTGAGTATTGAAAATGTGCCTATGAAAGTGATTTGACTCACCTTTTAGTTGGGTTTGTGGATTGAAAGTTTCCTAAAAGGTGCAAGGTTTTGAAGTGTCTATCCCTTGCCTATATCTTCTTAGCCAAAAAGCCACCCAACTAGTCATTTGGAGATGGAAGTGTTTAGAGGAATTATTGGATATAAGGTAGTCAAATGATGTCTCACCAATCCTAGAACAAATTTTCTAAACCTTTCAAGGCGAAATACCAGCTTGTACTTGAAAAGAGAGATGATTAGGCATTCTTTGATTTAAACCTTCTCATTTTAAACCTTTGGCCCTTTTTCCCAACTAAAATTTATCCTTGCAAACCCCTTTGAGCCTTTTTGTCCCTAATTTTTCTTGAAACCCTTATTACTACCTAGCCAATGAACCAAACACTCCAACCCTTTTCATGAGAATAATTATTCATAATATTAGGTACATAAAAAAAAAATACAATAAAAGGGAGAAGAAATACTTGTCACCTTGTAAAAGTGCTAGTATATGTGCTTTTCACTATTGCCATTCAAAATGAAAGAAATCCACCCAAAGTATCAAAAGAAATGAGTTTGGGGTGGCAATATTAGGGACACTCATCAAAAGAAAAATACAAAATACAAGTTAAAGTATCAAAATGTCCCTCCATTTTTATGTGTTTTGTAAACTATGCTAGCACTTGACAATTCTCATTGTGTATTCTTCTCTCCCATATATATAAAAAATACATATATATATATAATAAAGTGTACCTTATGTTTAAAAATTGAAAATATTCTCATGCTTTGAATACTTTTTACCCATCTTTCTTCTTAGCCTCATTTTAAACCCCATGGCCTCATTACATCCCTAAAAAGACCTTTGATCTCTTGATAGTACTTGCTACATTAGTGGAGATAGGAGTAGGGAATTTGCCTATGGGATTGGAAAACTATTCATCTATTCATTCAATTCTATCATTCCATGTTGAGATACTTTGGTTATCAATTGTCCTAGAATTCCTTTTGAGCATGACTCTCTCTTTTGATTAGTTGGTTTGGGGATTTGAATGATAATTGACTTGATGGCTAAGCGGTGAAAGCTTGGATAAGCATTAAATTCTTTGCATTTTGAAGGATGGGTATATGGATTGTTGGTATGGCTAAAGGTGTGTTAAGTTACTTTAATTGGTAATTTTCATAACTCTTTGGATAAGGCACCCCTAAAAAAACTTTGCATCACATTTTAAAGTTTGCTTGAGGACAAGCAAAAGCTTGAGTTTGGGGGTATTTGATGCACATATTTTGCATAGTCATTTAGGTCTAATTTCACAATCATTTTATTTGGTTATTAGTCATTTTTAGCTAATTTCATTAGTTATTTAGTTAGTTTTCCATAATTGTCAACTTTGGATTAATTTGTAATTTTTGCTTTGTTTTGTAGGAAAAATGGTGTTTTTGAAGGACTAAAGAGAATTTTGCCATTGAGGAGTGTCTTCTACAGCAAAAAGATGCCAAAAGCAAGTTTTCAAGCTAAAATATGCATAGACCAAACTGTGCATAACTTGCCGCATAAGCTATGCAGTTCTGCATAAGGAGGAAGAACACTGTTCCAGAACCAGCCGAAATGTGCATAAGGAGACTGCATAGCTTATGCACATTCTCACCTCCCTTATGCAGATTCACGAAATTGTGCATAACCTATGCACCAAGTCATGCAGCTTCGCATAAGTGACCCAGAACCAGCCGAAAACTGCATAAGGGACTGCATAACTTATGCAGTCCACTTATGCAGTCCCATAAAGAGTTCATTAATGAGCTGGCAGAAGATTCCCTTAATGTATTCCTCCTAGAACATACTATTTTAGGGCTCCATGTCAGAAAAATGCTATATATAGTCCCATTTTCTCATTTTAGAGAAGAGAGGCAAGGAGCAAAGAAAGAAAGGAGGAGGCTAAGCAGAATTTGAAGAGTCATTTCCACCTTCCACACCATTTTCAACTAAGATTTGCAGATTTCTTTCTTTCTTTACACTTTTCCACATTTCTAGTGTTTAATTCCTTACTTCTTAGCTTAGATTAAAGCTTTATTTCCATTTAAACTCATCATATCTTGTAAGCATTATGGATAGTGAGTAGTTTACTTTTGATTCTGGAGTAAGGGTTGTAATATTTGAGATATTTTGTGGATTTTGATTGGGTAATCCATATTTTGTGGTCTTAATGAGTTTTATTCATTTCTTGTATGCTTAATGACATGCTTAATGTAGGATCCCATTGAGTAATGTTCTTAATCCATAGTTGAAGCACCGAAAGGAGAAGGCCTTGTGATAGATAATCAGGAAATTGGACTTAATTAACTTAGACCTAGAAATAGGCTAAGGATTAAGAGTATTAAGAGTTTAATTAAGGATATTTATTGTTCTTAATTAATTCTAACTCCACGAAAGTAGGATTAGTTTGATTAAGGCACTCTTTGTCTCACTCGAAAGGGAATTCAAAGGATTTAAGAATTAATCTCCTTAAAACTCATAAGTTTCATAAGATTGGATAACCAATTTAAAATCCCAGAATAGCTCGAATATGAAATCCCGAACTCCGGAATCATCTTTTTACCATTGTTAATTTCTAATCGAATTTAATCATTTGCCATTTTAAATATTGCCATATTTGAACTTGCTTATTTCAATTTGATACAATTTTAGTTTAATTAATACATTGTTGAATAGAATATTAATTTTGCACATTTAGACTTCATACTCCATTACCCATTAATTCATTATTTTAATTTCATAAATACTTCAATTTAGTCAACTTTTATATCGAAAATTCAATCATTAACACAACTCCTCGTGGGATCGATATTTTTCTATACTACTTGTACGACCCGTGCACTTGCGGTTGGGACGCATCAATATATATATATATATATATATATATATATATATATATATATATATATATATATATATATATATATATATATATATATATATTAAGGTTGATAAAAAATTTAAGAGTAAAAAAGATAAAAATATACTACATCCACTTGAGATTTTTTACAAGTATCCTCCACCCTTGTGTGGCTTCATATTTGCGTTTGAATCAACTCAGTGTGCGAAATTTCATTTCATTTTAATCCTTATATTATTATATTTTATTTATTGTATTAATCAAGTGATTTGAGCTAAAGATTCGAATACTAATCAATACAATGGGAAGTAAATTCAACCAACTTTTGAAGTTACAAATAGGCAAACCCTTCTGGAAAAAAAAAAAAAAAAAAAAAATATATCTATATATATATATATATATATATATATATATATATATATATATATATATATATATATATATATATATATAGTCAAACCCTTATTATTGTTAAGGCAATTAACATGAAATTTCTCAATAAAATATGAAATTTCATTAGGTCTATATCTTCTGTTTTATTTGTGGAATTTAGATAAACTTTTGGAATTGAAAAGAGCTATTAGCGAGGGATCGTCTTGCAGTCACCCTTTCATATTGACAATATTCTCAAACAATAGTGTGCTAGGTGAGAAACGGTCTATTTAGTTTGGCCTTCTTCTTGGTCTTCCTCTTCTTCATCCTCTTCTCCTTCTTCGCTTTTCCACGCTTTTAGAATGATTCATGAATTTATACTACTATTCTTGGTCATCTTCCTTTAATTTAATTAATTATTACCATGGAAGACTGACTCAATTTTCTGAACCTATAGCCATATGGAACTATAATGGAAGACTGACTCATTCTCCTTAGCCTATAAATAGGCATGAGAGCGTTGCTTTCTTGCAAACCCAATAGGCTTAAGCTCAAGTTTAGTCACAATCATGGCTTCTAAAGATTTTCCCATCTTCTCTTTCACTCTCATTGTCTTCATTTCTCTTTTTCCTCATGCTGCTTTGGCAAACTCTAATAATGAAAAATCATCCCCATTTGATTTCCTTAAGCATCTTCAAGGATGCCATAAGGGTGACAAGCTCAAAGGCATCCACGAGCTCAAAACATACCTCGAACATTTTGGTTACTTGAACTATAAAAACCAGTCTCAAGCCAATAATGATGATTTTGATGACCTGCTAGAGTCTGCTCTTAAAACCTACCAACTCAATTACCATTTGAAGGTCACTGGAACCTTAGATTCCCAAACGGTGTCCAAGATGATGATGCCTCGATGTGGGGTGCCGGACATCATCAATGGCACCACTCGGATGACTTCTGGCAAGAAAAACCAACGCCATAGCTCTACCTCTTTCCATACAGTTTCTCACTATACATTCTTTCCAGGAAGTCCCAAATGGCCACCTTCTAAGTATAGTCTTACCTATGGGTTTCTTCCCCAAACCCCATCCCGAGCCATGGATCCTGTTGCGAGAGCTTTCCAAACATGGGCTGCCAACACACATTTCAGGTTTGCGAGGGTACAAGATTATACAACCGCCGATATCAAAATAGGGTTTTACAGAGGTAACCATGGAGATGGGAGTTCTTTCGATGGACGTGGTGGAATTCTGGCTCATGCTTTTGCACCACAAGATGGACGATTCCACTATGATGCAGATGAGACATGGGCAGTGGGTGCAACCCCAGGTGCAATCGACTTGAAGACTGTTGCCTTGCATGAGATAGGGCACCTGCTTGGTCTTGGTCATAGCTCAGTGGAAGGAGCTATTATGTTCGCGCGTATTCCTCCTGGATCAACTAAGGGTCTCCATAGTGATGATATCCAAGGGATTCGTGCTTTATATAAGGTTTGACTCTTTTTTTTTTTTGCACTAAATAAGGGTCAGATAGCCCATTTCTGTACCTGAGCTTTTCTTCTTAAAATTTCAGAAATATATGTATTGTGTCTATTTTGAATACTCTTGCTTTAATCAATAATTGGAATGTTTCTTTTAAGCACTTAAATATAAATTAAATTACAATAAAATGTAAGTTTTTGTTTTCTCTCAAGGTATTATTCTTGTTAGATTATATACCCAAGTGGGCTGCAAGTTTGGAAAATTTAGGTTCAATTTAAAGAATAATAATAATAATAATAATAATAATAATAATAATAATAATAATAATAATAATAATAATAATAATAATAATAATAATAATAATAATAATAATTAATTTTTTATTTTATTGTTCTAGATTTAAATCCTTAATTTCATTTATAAACATCAATATCTCACTTATTTGATCATGTCACAAGCGCCAATTCAATTTAAGTTGTTCATCAAGAGTAAAGAAAACCATAAATTGAGCAATAAAATTCCACATCTTAATAGTGATCCATCAACTATGACTATAAAAAACTAAGAGTTTTTGCAACAAATTTTTTACTGTCGGTAATTACTTAAATTATCGAAAGGATTAACGAATGATTAGCAGCAGAATTTAATTTAAGTAAAAAAACAAAAAAGCCTCTTTCTATGAGGATGTCCGATATAAATTAGGGAATAAGAGTTTTAATGGCCTATCAGTCATCCAATTTAGGGAGAACTCAAATCATGCATTGTTGCATTGTACATTTTAATGGAAAATTTGGGTTTTCTTTCTTCGCTGGTGGAATACAAATCTATGCATTCCATTTGAATTTGCAGATATGCTCATACAATGGCAGCTATTGGCAAATGGGAAGGTACAAAAGATGTTCTAGTGTTGCTTCTTCGCAACTATAGTGTGGTCCATCTCACTCCTTTGTAATAAGGTTGTATTTAAAAATTCAAGCCCATACCATGTCTCTATATGTTGTATTATATTTTTTAGGGTATCAGTATGGATGACAAGCTTGGATCCTAATTTCCCATACACTGGGATTCAATTGATGCAGGGAAAGGAGGGTGTTAAAACTTTGACTTATATTATGCATGTTTGACCTAGAGTGGAATGGAAAACACCACCTATCATTTTATTGAAATGGAATACGGATGGATCGTCAATGGGGCAACCGGGTAAAAGTGGAATTGGAGGTGTGCTAAGGGATTATGGTGGACATATTAAATGTTTATTTTCATGTCCTACTGGAGAATTAAGTTCCAATCAAGTTGAGTTGAAGGCAATGATTAAAGCATTGCAAATTTCAAAGAACCTTATTGCATCCTCACACGGAAATCATGCTTTCATTTTTGAAACAGACTCAACAAATATTTTAGCATGGATTAATGGATCGAGTGAAAGACCATGGAGAGATAAACACTTGATCATGGAAGCTCTCAATTTGATAGCCCAATTACCTCATATTTTGTTTTTACATACTAACAGGGAAGCAAACTCATTGGCTGACAACTTTGCAAAATTAGATAAAGAAAAAGAAGATGCTTTTTTGGTAAATGGTTAGGACCTCTTTTTGATTTACTCCAAGTATGGCGCTTTTATCCCTTCCTGATTACATGGAGAGCTGTTATTTTTTTGTTGTTTATTGTATGTATGCTGCTGATTGATTATGAGTGGTATATTTATATGCTGGCACAGAATTGGTTGATAACATTTATGTTGAGAGTGGTAGTGGATATTTTGGATTTCTGATGTGCTTTTTCCTAAGAAGGTAGATGGGGTGATGTGATTAGTGGGCACTTATGAAAACTGTAGAAAAGTCTCTTGATGTGCTGGTTTTATGGACTTGATCGAGTATTTAAACTTCTTTATGCTATAGGTATAGGAAGTCTCCTAGCGTTCGTTTATTGTAAACATATTCTATTGCTTATTTTAAAAGTGGACACTGCTTATGTATGGACATGTTGTATTGGTCTTTTCTTTGAACTTTCTTGCTCTTGGTGTTTGTACTTTCTTCTGTCAGGTTTTTTTCAATTAGCATGCTTTCCTTTTGGTTAGGGCATGTGGGAGGCATATTGGTAGGGGTTTAGAGTGAGAAGATCCATGCTAAGTTTTTCTTGACCATTTATAATTGATAAAATATTAGCTTATAAAAAAAATCATCACTGAAGCTATAACTATAAACAAATGCCACCAATAAATCTCTATTCCTCAATCAGTATCCTTTTCATCTCCTAGTTCTACTTATCATTTTCCTCTCTTCTCTTTGTTTTTCCTCGTTGCTTTTTTTTTTTTTAATTTTCTTCTGATATGCAAAAATTTTATTAATTATAAGACCAGAAAAACTTAGCATCACCGACTTAATCAAGTTGATAGGCCACACCATTACACCCAACCTAAGCGACGGCATCTTAAGTGAAAAAATCTGATAAGAGAACAAAATATACTAGAATGCAGAACATGAAGCACAAAAAAAAAAAAAAGGTAAGAGAACATGTTTATCTTTGTATTTGCTTTTTATTTTGATTGTCTCTATTGGATTCTGCATTTTTTCTCCATGAGTAACAAGTCCCTTCTCAAATTATTCTGCCACGAGAGTAACTTGAAGGTTTGAGCCAACTGCTGTAGGACTCCCCTCCATGTCCTGAGACTCGACGGTTTTTTTGCCAAATATGCTTCTAGTTTTCAAAGGCATGGTTTTGCCTACAAAAATTAAAATAGTAACTTCGCATGATGAAATGAGATCTTGGTCCCACTAGACATGCAAAAATTATTTTCTAATTTTTTGCAAAGAATAGTAGTGTGAATTGTTGTTTTGACACTATGTGAGAATTGATCTCTCTATGCATGCCAAAAATTATTTCCCATGGAAAACAATCTCGGCTGTCTCACAGCTTGCAATTTGCGAGGGCGTGCAAGATACAAAGTATATGTAATAATTTATACTTTGACTTCTAAACCAAACAACCGTGGGACTATTATACGCAACTTCATCAATATCACAAATAATAGAAAGTAAATGAACTAGAATTAAATGCTTTGATTAATTGATTGAAAAGAAGATACAAGACTTGAAATCAAATGCGAAAGCTTAGAAAATAAATGACATATAAAGATAAAGATAAAGGACTGCTGGAATGCGAGTTGTTATTTGATTTTAGTTGTTTTGGGTGTTGGGGGTTTTCATGTTGTTGCTTATATAACTTTTATAGTTTTGTTGTAAGTTCATGGAAGATTCTGAAAGACATATCTTCACGTTCTGCAGATGCTAACAATTATTAACCCACTAGCTTCGAACTTCTTGAAATTGCTGCTAACCTCCTTGACCTTAGCTAACTATCAAATAACTCCTAAGATAATTAATCTTAGGCCACAAACTAATTAAAATAATAAAATAAAATTAATTAAATTAATTCTTAAATATAAAAATAATTAATAAAGAAATTAATAATTTTAGTATAAACATTATCTTTTTTTTTTTAGCATGCAGATATTGCATTACCAGGGCCCAAAAGGGCAAGAGTGCAAGAGTTTAACACAATGAACTGAGGCCCAAAACCAAATCCAACCTAAACCCAACTAAGTTAAAACCCAGCCCACCACTGCAAAACCACCAAGCACCCTTAGGCACACAGAAACCAAAACCGCCCTAGCCACCAAAAAGCATCACCGGTGGTTTTAAAGCAAACATGTAGAGGAAACCAAGACACCAAAGTGGCAACATCAAACCTCCTAAGGTCAGAATCTGATGCAAAAGATTGACAAAGAAAACTAGAAGCAACTAACTTCCAAGAAATGAAAACAAAGACCTCAAGCTTCTGTTGGACCTTGTAGACAGCAAGCTCATCAGCAACAGTGCTTACAGCAGGGAAAGGAGGCATGAAACTCCAAGGTCGAGGGTGTTTCAGTCTGATATAGCTCTGAGTCGGCTAAAAGGCATCCATGCCAGCGGACTCCCCAGAAAACCTCTCTCTACGTGGAAACTCGAAACACCATGCCAAGCTCACGAACAAACTAGGTTCTCAAAGGCTCCCACAAATAAGGCACTAGCTGTAAAAGACCATAACACAAAATTTCAATATACACCAAACCCAGTTGAGGGGGAGCTACCCCAAACCAGGACGGATACCCGATCAGACGTCCTCCCCTACCTAGAGGACAGGGGAAGTAAAGAGATGAAAACACTTGGCTCTACCAAGAAACAGAGAAAGCAAAACGCTGTTTGAGAGTTTTTGGCGAGGGACCTTCTCTAGTGTAAACATTATCAAATATATCAATTTATTAATTGTAATAATGCATTATTATTATTATTATTATTATTATTATTATTATAGATTAAATCCCGATTCGACTTGAACTTTTAATCCTATGCATTCGCCAATTTAATTTGAAAAATCGTAATTTTATTAAGAACTTGTTTTGTTTAACCGTTGAATACAGGTGATAACTGTTAGCTGATAGCTGTTATCGTTAGCCGATAGTTGATAATTGGTAGTTGATAATAGTTGATTTATGTTAAGTATTTGATAAAATTATGTTTAGCTGTTACTGTTAATATGTGAAATGGTTAACAATGATATATATTATATAATTTATTTTATTAATCATTATTATATTATTAAATTAAAAATACAATTATTAATCTATTATATTATATTATATTATTTATTTTATTATTGAAATAAAAAATAATTAAATTTTTTAAAAAATAATTAAATAATTTAAAAAATATAGATAAAATAATAAAATAATTATTATTGTTGATAAAGAAAAAACTTATAATTAATTTTAAGTTTTTAGATATAAATAGATATTTTACATTTTATGTTATTAATAAAAAAATATTTTAACAAAGTTGAAATTTCTTAATTAAAATGTTAAAATTATAAATGAAAAATATAAAAGTATTAATAATATTAATTTTCGAGTTAAATAAAAAAGTATAATATGGTCAAAATAAAAAATAAAATCAAATCAGCTATCAGTTGATGAGAAACAGTTCTAAAAATAGAGTTGATACAAACTGTAGCTGATGGGTACCATATCAGCTACCCATCAGCTATTAGCTTTATTTTTAAAACTTACCAAACACTCTAGTTTACCTGTTTAAGTGTTTATCAGCTATCAGCTGCACCTAACAGGTGAACCTAATACCCCCTTAGTATTATAAGTTATGCACTGATTTTTATATTTATCAATTATGAAATTTTAACTTTCTGTAATTTCATTATCATTCTTGTGAATCATGTTTCTTTCAAGTAATTTCTTTTTCTATATATAAAACAAAATGCCTTGGAAAATTCATGATTTATCCTCCATTTTGAAAGTTACATCACATAAATATAATAAAAAAATAAATTATATTGAGAAATTATAACACCAAATGAAAGTGCTCCATCAATAAATAAGTAAAAGAAATTGCAATGGTACAAATGAAAGGCTAATTAATATTCCTACAAGGGTAGAAGATGACACAACACCAACAGCAGATAAAGACAGCAATGACTGCCCTCTAAAGAAAAATAAAGAGAAACACAATTGCCTAAACGCGAAGACAAGTGTAGAGATAATGGACTCAAAAGTTAAAGGAAATTTGTCTAACTTTATCCAAAAGCTAATTTAAGAGTAGAAGATTTACTTAAATCTTATATTTAACATAAGTCTTTATTCCTCTCTAGAATGTCTGGAGTGTAAAGTTATCATGGAAAAGCTAATATTTAACATTTGTCGTTTTTCCACGCCTTTAGAATGATTCATGAATTTATACTACTATTCTTGGTCATCTTCCTTCAATTTAATTAATTATTACCATGGAAGACTGACTCAATTTTCTGAACCTATAGCCATATGGAGCTATAATGGAAGACTGACTCACTTTCCTTAGCCTATAAATAGGCATGAGAGCTTTGCGTTCTTGCAAACCCAACAAGCTTAAGGTCAAGTTTAGTCACAATCATGGCTTCTAAAATTTTTCCCATCTTCTCTTTCACTCTCATTGTCTTCATTTCTCTTTTTCCTCATGCAGCTTTGGCAAACTCTGATAATAAAAAATCATCCCCTTTTGATTTCCTTAAGCATCTTCAAGGATGCCATAAGGGTGACAAGCTCAAAGGCATCCATAAGCTCAAAACCTACCTCGAACATTTTGGTTACTTGAACTATAAAAACAAGTCTCAAGCCAATAATGATGATTTCGACAACCTGCTAGAGTCTGCTCTTAAAACCTACCAGCTCAATTATCATTTGAAGGTCACTGGAACCTTAGATTCCAAAACGGTGTCCAAGATGATAATGCCTCGATGTGGGATGCCGGACATCATCAATGGCACCACTCGGATGACTTCTGGCAAGAAAAACCAACGCCATAGCTCTACCTCTTTCCATATAGTTTCTCATTATACATTCTTTCCGGGAAGTCCCAAATGGCCACCTTCTAAGTATAGTCTTACCTATGGGTTTCTTCCCCAAACCCCATCCCAAGCCATGGATCCTGTTGCGAAAGCTTTCCAAACATGGGCTGCCAATACACATTTCAGGTTCGCGAGGGTACAAGATTATACAACCGCCGATATCAAAATAGGGTTTTACAGAGGTAACCATGGAGATGGGAGTTCTTTCGATGGACGTGGTGGAGTTCTGGCTCATGCTTTTGCACCACAAGATGGACGATTCCACTATGATGCAGATGAGACATGGGTAGTGGGTTCAACCCCAGGTGCACATGACTTGGAGACTGTTGCCTTGCATGAGATAGGGCACCTGCTTGGTCTTGGTCATAGCTCAGTGGAAGCAGCTATTATGTTCGCGAGTATTTCTTCTGGATCAACTAAGGGTCTCCATAGTGATGATATCCAAGGGATTCGTGCTTTATATAACGTTTGACTCTTTTTTTTGCACTAAATAAGGGTCGGATAGCCCATTTCTCTACGTGATCTTTTCTTCTTAAAATTTCAGAAATATATGTATTGTGTCTATTTTGAATACTCTTGCTTTAATCAATAATTGGAATGTTTCTTTTAAGCACTTAAATATAAATTAAATTAAAATAAAATGCAACCTTTTGTTTTCTCTCAAGGTTTTATTCTTGTTAGATTATATACCCAACTGGGCTGCATGTTTGGAAAATTTAAGTTCAATTTAAAGAATAATAATAATATTATTATTAATTAATTTTTAATTTTATTGTTCTAGATTCAAATCCCTAATTTCATTTTTAAACATCAATATCTCTCTTATTTGATCATGTCACAAGCACCAATTCAATTCTAAGTTGTTCATCAAGAGTAAAGAAAGCCATAAATCGAGCAATAAAATTCGACATCTTAATAGTGATCCATCAATTATGACTATAAAAAACTAAGAGTTTCTGCAACAAATTTTTTACTGTCGGTAATGACCTAAATTATCGACAGGATTAATGAAGGATTAGTAGCGGAATTTAATTTAAGTAAAAAAACAAAAAGCCTCTTTCTGTGAGGATGTTCGATATAAATGAGGGAATAAGAGTTTTAATGGCCTATCAGTCACCCAATTTGGGGAGAGCTCAAATCATACATTATTGCATTGCACATTTTCATGGAAAATTTGGGTTTTCTTTCTTCGTTGGTGGAATACAAATCTATGCATTCCATTTGAATTTGCACATATGCTCATACAATGGCAGCTATTGGCAAATAGGAAGGTACAAAAGATGTTCTAGTGTTGCTTCTTCACAATTATAGTGTGGTCCATCTCACTTCTTTGTGATAAGGTTGTATTTAAAAATTCAAGCCCATGCCACGTCTCTATATGTTGTATTATATTTTTTAGGGTATCAATTTGGATGACAAGCTTGGATCCTAAGTTCCCATACACTGGGATTCCGTTGATGTAGGGAAAGGAGGGTGTTAAAACTTTTACTTATATTATGTCTGCTTGGCCTAGAGTGGAATGAAAAACACCTCCTACCAATGTGTTGAAATGGAATATAGATGGATCGTCAGTGGGGCAATTGGGTGAAAGTGGAATTAGAGGTGTGCTAAGGGATTATGGTGGAAATATTAAATATTTATTTTCATGTCCTAATAGAGAATTAAGTTCCAATCAAGTTGAGTTGAAGGCAATGATTAAAGCATTGCAAATTTCAAAGGACCTTATTGCATCCTCACACGGAAATCATGCTTTCATTTTTGAAACAGACTCATCAAATATTTTAGCATCGATTAATGGATCGAGTGAAAGACCATGGAGAGATAAACACTTGATCATGGAAGCTCTAAATTTGATAGCCCAATTACCTGTCACACCTTACCCCTCCGTAAGGCATAACATGATCCCGTAGAATACTTAATGAATTACCGAACTTCACATACTGATAACTCATTAAGTACCCTACAAGGGATTTTAAAACAATTTTCTTACATTTTGGAAGTGGTGAGCATTTTGATAAGAATTTAAAATCATTTATTCAAGTTTAATACTAGTAAAAATTTTTGTCCATTTTACTTTTGCCGCAATTTTTATAAAAATTTTGACAGACTTTCCTCTGTATTTTGAGAAACCAGTTCTTCAAAGACCTGTAAAAAGCACTTCCAAAAATATTTCACAACTCCCAACCTTCAATAATTCATAATTCAACTCAAATCAATTCATTCCAAAACAGTTCCACAATCCAAATCAAATTTGTCAACTCAGAATATTTAATGATTCCATTCACAAAACATAAAGTAGGAAATTCATATGTACAAATATTAAATTTACAGAAGAGAATCCAAAATAATATTATTACAATTTATTTACAACTGCTCGACTTTATATTGATACATACAACATTTCCATATTTACATCAAAATTTATCTACAAGGGCATAAAATAATACCCGTACAAAAGATCAATGTAATCCTCGATTTAATCGCAACTCACTCTGCTGCTTTTTCCTTACTCTTATCTGCGACAACAAAATAAGCCATCGCTGAGTATAAAAATACTCAGTGGTGCACAATAAAAATTTAAAATGCAATAAATAAATCATTCATTGCGAAACACAATTCAAATGTTTCTCAATCACATTTCAATAATGATCAAAGTTCATAATAACACCATTTTGTCAAATAATCTATTAAACATAGTTTAGTCAAACAATTTCATAAACACAGTGTTGCCAAAGTCATACACAACTTAAGCCATGACACAAAATTTTCGATCAATGCCGCGTTGTACACCACGACAAAGCAATCTCAACCCTATTAATCGAAACCAATGAGGGAGGTGGCTAGCTAGCTAATGAGTACTCATCCGATCTACAACCTCAACTGGCAAGCCAGAGAGGGAGGAAAATAAACGATCTCAACCCCATAAATGGAGGAGGAATAATAAGTAACTGTCGTGCTAAGTGTGAATCAAGAATCCATTTCAAACATTTCATTCAAATATTGCGTACGAAAATCAAATCAATTTCCAAAGTTACAATTTGATCACAAGGTGGCAACACAAAAGTTCATAAATTCATAATGCTTACTAAATCAATTTTTCAAGGATAAAATGCTTAAATAGGGTTTATTGTGCACAAACCTCAAGCGAGTCGTCCCTTAGCCTCGACTCGGTTCCTCGGGTTCCTTCCTGATATTCTTTTCAACTGAAACACACAATTTTACAATGTTTCAGTACTAGAACTTAACATAAATCCAAAATAAATTTAGTTTCACAATTACCTAGCTCTAACGTACTAAATTCGACGTTCTTTAAATTTTGTGTTTCGGGTTACTATTCACTGCACTATTCAAGTCAAATAGTTGACTTTCTAAGGCTTAATAGGTATGGGAATTCCAACTTCACCCACATACCACATTTTGGTCACTAAACTTGTTGGTTTTGGTCATTTTCTCAAAGCTTAGGTCATTTTGGCAAAATTGCAAATTTTCGGTTTTGGTGCTCCGAAGTTGCACTGTTCCATTGGTCAATCTACTGTTGGAATTTGGCAAAACTTCCTTCATAGAAAATGTTCCTTATTGTCTCAAGTGTATTCTCATTTTTGGATCACCCCAATCGGAGTTTTGTAGCTCAAGTTATAGCCAAAATACAGTTATCGCTCACGCAATCGCTCATGCTGAGATTTTGGTTCTGGCAGATTTTTGGTCAAACTTTGTTCAGTAATTTGATCACGTTAAGTTCATAATTTGGTCTAACTTTCTTCATATGAAATGTTCTAATATGTCTTAGGTTTCCATCGGTTCAAGAATCGCCTAAATCGGAGTTTTCTAGAGAGAGTTATAGCCATTGGAACTTTACTGCTCAATGGCAATTCTGCAGAATCGCAGGTATAGTAACTCCACTTTGCACAATAATTTGACTAGGTTAATGGCATAATTTGGGATGGTGTTCTTCATGAAAGTTTTAGGTATATATCTTATCTAATTGCTGGTAAAATTTCAGGTCAATTTGACCTGTCTAGCTCGAATTATGACCAAATGAACAGTTACTGTTCATTTGGTCAGTTTGGTGTAGTGGCAGCCTGCTCTCATTTCACTTTGGTCAATTAGTTCACCAAGTTTTAGTCAATTTTTGGCCATGGTTCCTTAATGAAAATTGTGCTATTTTATGTCTATTTTCATCTCCAATTGGTGGCATATCAATTGGGCTTGTAAAATTCCCGTTTTGGTCCTTCAAAGTAGGTTTGGTCATGCTGTCAGCAGCATGACCAATTGACCTACGAATTTGTCTTCCATTCTAACACTTCCCATACATTTCCTTTGGTCATTATTGACCATTTTTCAGTCCACAATTGGTCAAAGATATCATTTATGCATTTCTCCAAAATTTGGTTCACAAACCCTAACATTCAGACCTTAACTCACTTAATTGTTCCAATTAATCACATTTATGCATTTCCATCTTACTACTACACTCATGTAAGTTTACTAACACCTTTAATTCATTCCTAACACATCAAATTCTCATACATCCATGGGTGGCTGAAATTCACTAAAAGTCCCCCAACAATTGTTTCCTTTGATTTTTTGATTAAAATCTAAGTTAAATTAACTTAATACATGTGAATCAAAACCAAAATTTCAAAGTAAATTACTTACCTTCACTTGAATTCCAATTCTTCAATTTCACTCCCTTTTTCCTTTTCTTTTCTTTAAGTTTTTTCTTCTCCTTTTTACTCCCAAATGATGTATCTAGGTCTAAGAGTGTGATTTTGTGTTGGAGTTTAAGAAATTTATGAGAAGAAACTAGAGAAAAGCAAGCTTTCTAAGTTCAAAAATGGTGGAAATGAAGAGAAAATGAGAGAGAGAAATGGGAGAGAGGGAGTGACGAGAATGGAGAAGTAAAAAAATTTTTTTTTTCTTTTATTTATTTTGGTTTATGGAAGACTACAAAAACCTAATTAATTAATTAAATTAATTAATTTATTTATGGCATCATGCATGAGGTCATGCATGATGTCATCACCTTTTTACCTTTCTCATTTTTCTCTTTTTTTTTTCTATTTTTCTATTAGTTCTTTAATTTAATTCTTGATTCCGAAATTCTTTTTTCTCCGATTTTATTGGACAGTTAGGTCAGGAGTCAGCTCTCGGGGTCAATTGATCAAATTGCCCCTCGCCGGTTCATCCCGGTTTGCAAATAATTTCATATTTCTTTCGGTTCCCTGACCTAATTATTTGACTGACTTAACAGTTCTTTTTCGTGATTTTCTCTTTTCCACTGTGTCCATAAGGGTCCTAAGGACAGCAGCGACACTTTTTACGGTTCGAAATTTGAGTTTAAAATGACTTCGCAGTCATTCCCGAGGAGGTCACTCATCGCTGTGACTCTCGGCTCGTTTAACCTCTTATATTCTGTTTTTCTTATTTATACTTAACTAGTTAAACATTACTAATTATTTGTGTTTATGGCTTATCAAGTTGTCTTAAGTGTGGCCCTAATCCCATTAATTGTCCGGACCGACACCGGTCACCGGAACAGTGAAATATACCAGGCTATACCAATAGGGGTGTTACATTACCACATACTTTGTTTTTACATACTGATAGGGAAGCAAACTCATTGGCTGACAACTTGGCAAACTTAGGTAAAGAAAGAGAATATGCTTTTTTGGCAAATGGTTAGGATCTCTATTTGATTTACTCCAAGTATGGTACTTTTATCCCTTTCTGATTGCATGGAGATCTACTATTTTTTTGTTGTTTATTGTATGCATGCTGCTGATTGATTATGAGTGGTATATTTATAGGCTGCCACAGAATTGGTTGATGACATTTATGTTGAGAGTGGCAGTGGATATTTTGGATTTGTGATATGCTTTTTTCCAAAAAGGTAGATGGGGTGATATGATTAGTGGGCACTTATGAAAGCTGGAGAACAGTCTCTTGATGCACTGGTCCCTTTTCAAATTATTCTGCCATGAGAGTAATTTGAAGGTTTGGGACAATTGCTGTAGGACTCCCCTCTGTGCCCTAAGACCCGGCTATTTCTTTGCTAAATATGCTTCTAGTTTTCAGAGGCATGGTTTTGCCTACAAAAATGAAAATAATAACATCGAATGATGAAATGAGATCTTGGTCCCACTAGGCATGCAAAAAATTATTTTGTAATTTTTTGCGAATAACAGTGGTGTGGATTATTGTTTTGACATTGTGTGAGAATTGATCTCTCTACGCATGCCAAAAATTGTTTCCTGTGGAAAACAATCTCGACTATCTCACAGCTTGCAGTTTGCGAGGGCATGCAAGATACAAAGTATATGTCCTAATTTATACTCTGACTTCTAAACCAAACGACTGTGGGAACTGACTCTATTATACGCAACTTTGTCAATATCACAAATAATCGAAAGTAAATGAACTAGAATTGAATGCTTTGATTGATTTATTGAAAAGAAGATACAAGACTACTTGAAATCAAATGCGAAAGCTTAGAAAATAAATGACAGATAAAGATAAAGATAAAAGACTGCTGGAGTGCGAGTTGTTGTTTGATTTTACTTATTTTGGGTGTTGGGGTTTTTTCACGTTGTTGCTTATATGACTTTTATAGTTCTTCTTGTAAGTACCTAGAAGATTATGGAAGATACATCTTCACGTTCTGCAGTTACTAACAATTACCAGCCCACTCCCTTCTAACTTCTTGGAACTGCTGCTAACCTCCTTGACCTTAGCTAACCACCAAATAACTCCCAAGATAATTAATAATTATTTTAGGCCATAAACTAATTAAATTAATAAAATAAAATTAATTGAATTAATTCTTAAGCATAAAAATAATTAATAAACAAATGAATAATTTTAGTGTAAATATTATCTTTTTTTGAACTTGCGGATATTGCATTACCAAGGCCCAAAAGGGAAAGAGTACAAGAGTTTAACACAATGAACCGAGGCCCAAAACCAAATCCAACCTAAACCCAACTAAGTTAAAACCCAGCCCACCACTGCAAAACCACCCAGCACCCTTTGGCATGCAGAAACCAAAACCACCCTAGCCACCTAAAAGCATAACCGGTGGTTTGAAAGCAAACATGCAGAGGAAACCAACCAAGACACAAAAGTAGCAACATCAAGCCTCCTAAGGTCAGAATCTGGTGCAAAGATTGAGGAAGAAAACTTGAAGCAACTAATTTCCAAGAAACGAAAACAAAGACCTCAATCTTCCATTGGACCTTGTAGATAGCAAGTTCATCAGCAACAGTGCTTACGGCAGAGAAAGGAGGCATGAAACTCCAAGGTCCAAGGTGTTTCAGTTTGATATAGCTCTGAGTCAGCTAAAAGGCATCCATGCCGACGGACTCCCCAGAAAACCTCTCTCTATGTGGAAACTCGAAACACCATGCCAAGCTCACAAACAAAGTAGGTTCTCAAAGGCTCTCACAAATAAGGCACTACCTGTAAAAGACCATAACGCAAAATTTCAATGTACACCAACCCCAGTTGAGGGGGAGCTACCCCAAACTAGGACTGATACCTGATCAGACATCCTCCCCTGCCCAGAGGACAGGGGAAGTAAAGAGATGAAAACGCTTGGCTCTACCAAGAAACAGAGAAAGCAAACCGCCATTTGAGAGTTTTTGGCGAGGGACCTTCTCTAGTGTAAACATTATCAAATATATCAATTTACTAATTGTAATAATACATTATTATTATTATTATTATTATTATTATTATTATTATTATTATTATAAAAATATATAGATTAAATCCCGATTTGACTTGAACTTTTAATCCTATGCATTCATCAATTTAATTTTAAAAACCCTGATTTTATTTAGTAATATAAGTTATGCACTGGTTTTTATATTTATCAATTATGGAATTTTAACTTTGTGTAATTTCATTATCATTCTTGTGAATCATGTTTCTTTCAAGTAATTTATTTTTCTACATATAAAACAAAATGCCTTGAAAAATTCATGATTTATCCTCCATTTTGAAAGTTACATCACATAAATATAAGAAAAAAATAAATTATACTGAGAAATTATAAACCAATTTAATTAATAAAATAAAATAATTAATTAAATATAAACTAATTAATTATATTAGGCCATAAATTAATTAAATTAATAAAATAAAATTAATTAAAATTAATTTTACAAAAAATTAATTTTTAGACCTAAAAATAATTAATAAATTAATAAATTATTTTAGTGTAAACATTATCAAATATATCAATCTACTAATTGTTATAATGCATTATTATTATTATTATTATTATTATTATTATTATTATTATTATTATTATTATTATTATATAGGTTAAATCCCAACTTTTAATCCTATACATTCATCAATTGAATTTGAAAATCCCTGATTTTATTTAGTATTATAAGTTATGCATTGATTTTTATACTTATTAATTATGGAATTTTAACTTTTGTTGTTTGATTATCATTCTTGTGAATCATTTTTCTTTCAACTAATTTCCTTTTCTATATATAAAACAAAATGTCATGGAAAATTCATGATTTATCCTCCATTTTGAAAGTTACATCACATAAATATAAGAAAAAAATAAATTATACTGAGAAATTATAAACCAATTTAATTAATAAAATAAAATAATTAATTAAATATAAACTAATTAATTATATTAGGCCATAAATTAATTAAATTAATAAAATAAAATTAATTAAAATTAATTTTACAAAAAATTAATTTTTAGACCTAAAAATAATTAATAAATTAATAAATTATTTTAGTGTAAACATTATCAAATATATCAATCTACTAATTGTTATAATGCATTATTATTATTATTATTATTATTATTATTATTATTATTATTATATAGGTTAAATCCCAACTTTTAATCCTATACATTCATCAATTGAATTTGAAAATCCCTGATTTTATTTAGTATTATAAGTTATGCATTGATTTTTATACTTATTAATTATGGAATTTTAACTTTTGTTGTTTGATTATCATTCTTGTGAATCATTTTTCTTTCAACTAATTTCCTTTTCTATATATAAAACAAAATGTCATGGAAAATTCATGATTTATCCTCCATTTTGAAAGTTACATCACATAAATATAATAAAAAAATAAATTATATTGAGAAATTTTAACACACCAAATGAAAGTGCTTGATCAATAAATAAATACAAGAAATTGCAATGGTACAAATGAAAGGCTAATTAATATTCCTACAAGTGTAGAAGATGACACAACACCAACAGCAGATAAAGATTGCAATGGTTGCCCTCTAAAGAAAAACAAAGACAAACACAATTGCCTAAACGTGAAGACATGTGCAGAGATAATGGACTCAAAAGTTAGAGGAAATTTATCTAACTTTACGCAAAAACTGATTTAAGAGTAGAAGATTTACTTAATTTTATATTTAACATAAGTTTTTATCCCTCTCACACCTAGACTCTAAAATATTTGGAGCGTGAAGCTTACAGTTAAATATATCTGCCGATAACCCAATATTGAAGTGGGGAAGACTCTGATATTATATGGAGAAAATAAACCGAATCTAATTTCATCTCAAAAACTAATTCAATGGAAAAAGATTTTCTCAAATCTTACATGCAGTACAAAGTTCTTATCCTACACCAACAAAGGACAAATGACATGTACAGTAGTGTAGAAGATGGCACAACTCGAACCACAGATAGTTAAGACAATGATAATTACCTAATGGCAATGACGTGCACCGTTTTGGACCCAAGCTCAGGCATGCACTTAGAAATTTCAACGTCGCCTAAATATATATCATAACCTTGTCAAGCCTGTGGAGACATGAATCATTAAGCTATTTTCTTCATGAGATTTGAAAAGAATAGGATAAAAAATAAATTAGGCTCTAAGATTTATTAAAAACCACATGTTATACGCTTTATTTTAATTTAAGATAAGGTTTTTTTGGATTTTTTAACAAAATTCCTCCATATCTCAATCTAGTCCAATTATACATTAAATGATTAAAATAATATAATCCTACTTTTATAATTTGAAATAATTATATACCTTAAGTTTTATTCGATTAACAAAATGTCCCTTCATTTATATATTTAAAATATAATATATACATATATTATATATAAAATATAATTAATATTTTTTTATTAAGATGTCTCTTATATCTCGCGTCTTAAATTTTTAAAATATTTATGTTAAAATATTTATATCATACAATAAAAATATTTCATACTTATATTTGTAATTTATAACCCATTAAATATGTATCATTGATAAAATATATTTAAAATTAAGAGTACTAAATTAAGGGACAGATGGCTAGTTGGGTGCTCGATCAATGCTGAAGAAGATGCTGTGTTAAGGGACAACCATTGCCCCTTCCTTTCTTCCTTCATTTTCAGGAGCTGCTATGAGAAGGAAAGACACATTGAACATCCATCGCAATGAGGAGTTGTTGTGGGAGGGAAAAATACGGAAGACGGAGGGGATTTGGTCAAAAAAACTGGTGGATTTTGGGTCGGCCACTATTGCTCTTCTTCCTGCCTCCCTTCTTATTCATGAACTTCATGTCCCTCTCTTGTTCCCTCTGATTTCATGCTCGGATTCTTAAATGCCTGTGTTTCATTTTTTATTAATACGATGTCTTTTATTTGTCACTATTAGTATTTTTAAGTCAAACTATTTAACACCATTAACCCAAGCTAACATGGCAGTGACGTAACATTAAATACCTAATAAGATATTATTTTTGATCTAAAGAGTCTCAAATATAATAAACTAATTTTTAATGAAAATAAAAATAAAATTTTAATCTAAAAATAATTGATAGCAATTAATTCTTGACAATTGAAAACAAATATGAAGATTTCTCCATTTCGTCAACTTGCGTCTTCAGTGGGTAACGGTGCCGGCAACTTATTTTATTAATGCATTAATTTAAATTATTTATTTATTTTATTATATTTTATATTACAAAAATATAAATTTTTTCACTATTTATTCTACTATAAATTTTTAATACATTAAAATTTACTTTTCATTGGTATAAATAAATTTAACGTTATAAAAATTTTATTCTAAATATTTCTTTTGCTATAAAATATTATTATTTAAAATTTAAAATATCAGCTAAAAATTTAAATTATTTTTAATAATATTTACATATTGAAATTTAATTTATTTTAATAATTATTTATCAAATATATCAATATACTAACTGTAATAAATTATTATTATTATTATTATTATTATTATTATTATTATTATTATTATTATTATATAGGTTAAACCTCAATTCGAGTTTAAACTCTTAGTTTTATGCATCCATCAATTTAATTTGAAAAACCCTGATTTTATTTGGTATTATAAGGTATGAACTGATTTTTATCTTAGTCAAGACGATGACAATTACCTAATGGCAATGGCATATACCGTTTTGGACCCAAGCTTAGGCATGCACTTAGAAATTTCAAAGTCACCTAAGCGTATATCATAATCTTGTCTAACCTATGAAGACGGATAAATAAGCTATTTTCTTCATGAGATTTGAATGGAATAGGATAAAATATAAATTAGTCTCTTAGATTTATCAAAAACCACATGTTACACGCTTTATTTTTAATTTAAAACAACTATTTTTTTAAAGATTTTTTAAATGAAATGGTTCCCCCATATCTCAATTTCGTCCAATTATACATTAAATGATTAAAATAATATAATCCTACTTTTAATTTGAAACATTTATACTCAGGTTTTATTCGATTAATATCCCTCCATTCAAATTTTATATTTAAAATATAATATATACATATATTATGTATAAAATATAATGAATGTTTTTTTTTCATTAACATACACATACCTTATATATCACGTCCTAAATCTTTAAAATAATTGTGTTTGACTTTGCACTAAAAATGTATTTTTTTTTTTAATTCAGATCCATGATTAATTAATTTTTTTTCTATAAAATTAATTTAACTAATTTGTTATATTAATTTAATTATGAGGTCTAATTAATTACTAATTATTTTTTGCGGTTATTTATTGGAAGTTAACAATTAATGGAATCTAGCTGCTAGTGGGACGCTATGGGGATGAGCAGTTAGTGGAGATTAGCTGGTGCGGGGGAAGTTACATGCAGTTACTGAATGTAGATAAAAACAGTCGTATATACAAGATGTGAAATGGTATAGGTTCTGAAATGTTCCAAGTGCAATTATAAATACTTTCTTCTGTGCAATGGGAAAAGTTCCAACCAATTCAACAACAACAACAACAACAATAGACTCCAACAATCTATCTATTTTATTTTTATATGTCTTTTAATTTTCTTAGTCTTGCATTTAATTTTCAAACTTTGTACTCACTTTTCGTAGCAATCAATATAATTTCCATTTACTTTGCTATTCAAATATATATGAGATTTTAACGAAGCTGTGTTCAGCCTAGTCAAGTTTCTGCAACCATTTGATAGAAATCAGAAAGCGCATAGCTGATATACTTAGTATCTGGAAGCATGCATTTTTTCCTAATTGTTTACCCAAAAATTACAAATAATTTTTGGCATGCCTAGTAGGACAGATTTCACATATTCTCACGTCAACGTTCTACATTTCACTATTCTTAGCCAAAATAGCAAACAATTTTTGGCATGTCTGGTGAGACCTAATATCTCATTTCACACAAATTTCCACTGTTCTTACCCAAAAATAGCAAACAATTTTTAGCACACCTAGTGGGAAGATTCTCATACTTCACTATCATTCACGTTTTTAATGAGGCGTTACAAAATGCCTTACAGTGATATGGAAAAACTAGCATTAACCATCATGAATGTTTTGATAAAAGGCATAAATTCGTGGGTGGAAAAATCTCATAAATTGGATGCACAATTTATTTCTGAGAAATACAATATCCCAATTTTTGATAACTTCTTGATGGCTAGATTTCTAGGCTAGAGGAATCTAATTTGGGATCTAGGAGTGCCAGGAAACTCAGGGGGCAGTTTCTACCACAAATTCCCCCAGGCAATTTTGATGGAGGTCGGATTTAGAATGAAGAAAGATACCAACCGCCTTATGAGAGAGATGAACAAGTGGCTAGCAACCCAGAGAATCAGTACAAATTAGTCGCCCCAATGGTAGAATCAATGCTCCTACCCAGATTCTTAATAACACTAACCCTACAACTTACTCAAGTATTTATAATGCACAGGCAATTGCAGGTTCTCAAGCCACACTAATGCCTCAGTAGGTGTAGACGCTCCAAGTGACCTTTGGCTTAGGGGGCAATTGTCATAGAAGAATTAATATATCTATAGTGCAGGCTCCTTAGATAACTGCACCAGTCCCTTAGATGGTACTATAACTCCAATTCTAATATATAGTACTAATAGCTTCCCAGGGGAATCAAGTTCCTTAGGTAACTCCATGCTCAGGGGACAATCACAGTATCAGAGGAATCAATGGTCGTATGGGCCATGTTCCACATATAACTATTCCTACTACTCCAATCCTTCAAGTAGCAGTTATAATGACGTAATTTTCCATGTCCAAATCCATCACAATTTATAGGAAGTCGATGGAATAACACCAAGCATAAAACACCTAAAGCAGATTCACAGCCTCTCCTAGGCTAGCCTACGGCCTCAAATAGCCGATCCCATGGCTTTTCTTAGGCTCACCTGTAATTATTATAAAGACAAAGCTAACATAATGGCTAACATATTATAGCATTTATTCACATGTAATCATGTAGACAAAAGGTAACAACTAAGCCTTTTGGCAACTATCATCCATAAATAAAAGCTAAAACATGACTTATTGTTCAACAAATATCCAAGTATTTACATGTGTGCCAAACTTATTACATCAAAATATACAACTACAACGTGTAAAAAAATCCTTGGCTGAAGCTCAGAGTCAATTGGTAACTCTAGAATAAGGCTAGATAGATAACTCTATAGTATTTCAAAATGAGAAAGGTGGCAGTGGTACCTGATAAGGAAGTGCTCATATTCTCCATGTAAATATTGCGACACCTGGTCGAGGGAAAATTCTGACAGAGTCTCCCTTGCATCGGGAAGCTAGAAAAAATTGGCTAGTCAAGTTTTAAGGCAAATCTTCAAAAAATAACAAACACACAACCTACAGAACACACAATATATAGTATAATAGTGCAACTCAACTTTGGTGCTTAGGCTTGGCATAGGTTCAGTGAAAAGAACTACCTCTAGCTACTATAGAGAAAGAGTTAATTTTGGACATCAGAAATCTTGATGGTGCAAAGACCTTTAGTGTGGAAGAGGAACTAAAGCCTTGGTATAAAAGTGCTTAGAGGAGATATGATCAAGGGAGGAGCTGCACCAGTATTAGTAGTAGCTACTGTAATGGGTACCATATCAGGTGCCGTAGCAGGTATTGTAGTAGGTGTCATAGTAGGTGCCATATTAGGACAGGTTAAAGACATTTTCACAGTAAGTCTAAATGCAATCTCAAACATTAACAGGTTACCTAACACTTCTCAAATGCATAACTAAGCTCAAAAGAACACAAGGTACCAAATTTATTTAAGAATTTAAAGATTTAAAAGTACCTGCAATTTCTTCCAATTTTTCTCAAATTCCTTCAAATTGTCAACAAATTGCAATGCCCAAACATGACCCAATATTTATTTAACCAAGAAATGACTATTAGAGCTAAGAAATGTTTTAAGAAAGCATGAATCAAGAAAATGGAGTGGAGAAAGTACTTAAAATAGCATTGGGCAAGATCGAGAGAGTGCCAAACTCACATGAAAGGCTAAGCGATGAGCAAAGGAGGCCTTCAAGCCTTTGAATCGATCGATGCAATGGGTTTCAGTAAAAGGAGTGGTGTGCTGAAGGTAGAGAATCATTTCAAAAAAAAAAAAAAAAAAAGAAAGATGAAAAATTACATAGGGAAGAAGAAGAACAAGAAGAGAGACAGAAAAAAAATAAAGTAGAAATTTTATGAACAGAGTTTTATGTGGCTTAAGGTTTTATGGGAAAATAAAATTGCTTTGGGAATACCAAAAGGAAACTTTGGTAAGTGAAAAAAGTGTTGATGTGATGTTGTGGAATATTCTTATCTTTATTTGAAGGTGAAACTTTTGGAGGAAATGTCTCCATTTTAAATTAATTTCTTATTTGGAGATAAAGCAGGTGCATTGGACAACAACCTGAACGTTGACCTAGACAAGTGAGGCAGAAGTGCTGCTACATAGAGGAGTTGAGTAGGTGCAGAGGAGTTCAAGGAAAAATCTAAAAATTTAAATTTCACATGGAATGTCCTAATCAGCCAATCCATGTGCGGGGAGCATTATTTACACCAAAAATTATAATTTTTTGTGTTCAGGCCTGTGATAAATTAAAATACTTTTTTATAAAATTAATTTAATTAATTTTGTTGCATTAATTTAATTATGAGGCATAATTAATTATTTATTATTTTTTGTGGTTATTTATTGGAAGTTAATAATTATGGAAGTTACTTGCTAGTGGGGATTTATGGAGATGAGCAATTAGTGGATGTTACCTAGTGCAGGGTAAGTTACATGCTGTTACTGATGCAAACTGAATGCACTAATTAAAAATAATCTACCTGCACTATTTGTATATAGGGTAAGCAGAGGTTGATCCCACAATGAATGAGTAAATGCAAACAAGAAAACATATCTTAGAGACAAATAAACAAAAGGAATTTAAAACACACACACAATAAACATCTAATCTACCAAACTAAATATGCAAAGTAAAATTAAATGGGGTTTTGATTTATAATCACTAAACTATAGAAACTAAAAATAAGAATGCTAGGATATAAATCTAAAACTAATGAAACTTATGAATATGATAAACAATTAGATTGCAACAAAATCAGTAGAGAGGGTATATCCGCCATTTACATGTATCAATCATTGATTAAAGATGCATGTAAACATCTATTTTTTTGATCTCTGAAATGCATGATTTGCAAAAGTAGTAAGGAGCTCTGTGATGAAATATCACTGGATAATGAGAAATCTTAAAACACTCAGGAGACTTTAGAATGTAAGGAATACTTTTTTTTTTTTTTTTGGTTTGCTAATTGGGAGCATAAATTTTTTTTTTTAATTTTTTTTATTGTAGGAGCCTAAAAGCCCAATTTTTTTTAATTATACTTAATTTAATATTTTCAGGACTTCATGTGAGCCTGGAAAATAATTAAATGAGTTTAATTAAATATCCAAGCCTATTAAATTTATTAAAATTTTCTAATATAAAAGAGGGCTTTTAATGGACCTTTTGGCTTAATTATGTTTTAAAGCCTTTTGAAAATTGTTTTTTAGGATAAAAATGAAAAAAAAATTAAAAAAGAGAATAAAAAGGCATATTTGAGGGATAATTGTGCCTCATAACTGAATGGGGTTAGAGGGATAAATGTTGATAATATATCTATTTATCTATTAGTATTATGGAATTATCTGAGGGATAATTATCCCCTATAACCAGTTGGTTAGAAGAATAATTATCCCCCATTTATCTATTCTTTTATTTTAAATAGAATTTTAAAATTATTTGAGGGATAATTATCCCTCATAACCAGTTAGTTAGAGAGATTATTATTCTCTATTTATTTTAATTATCTTATTTTAAATTTAGATATACTTTAAGATTATCTTTTTTTTTTTTTTTTTGCTATAAATACCCTTACCCAGATCACCAAAAGAGAAAAAAAAAAATCTACCTAATATCTGCTGGAGCACTCTAGGGAGATTCTAAATTAATTAGAAAACTCTCTTTTGTGCCATTAAAGCCACAATTGCCAATCCTTTCACAAAAATTACCTTTGTTAATTTTTAGATTTAGATTTATTCTAGGTGGGCACCAAATCACTTCTCTATTGCTCCTAGACATATTCTCATCATTTTAAAGTATTCTTGAGTGCTCTGAGAGACCTCTAATCCAAGAATTAAAGATCAATTACAAGGTAAATATGATTAGGCAAATCTTGCTTTCTTTAGGCATTTAAATATGTGAGTCAAATCTATAACCTTCGATAAATCGTTTTTATTTTTAGTGTTTATTTTTTTTAAATTGTTTATTAAGATGTCAATCTCAATTTTATGCCTTTAGATTTGCAATAGCCTAGGTTTTTATGTATATAAATTTAAGTTAGTTGATGGGCTATATTTTCTCACATGTACTGCATAACATAGTTGATTTCATAAATTTTTGTTAAGATTTACCATACAATTGTTGGCCCAATCAGTTTTTCGTATTGTCATCTTTTAATTTTATTGTTCCATTGTATATTAACCCATGTATATTTTTTATTGATTTATTTTCCTATTTTGGATAATTTTATATGTGAACACAAAATGGTGGCTCATACATTGTGATTCCCATTTTTTTGTTCCTAATGTTTTATTGTATCTATTTTTTTTTTTAATTCCATACTAACTTTGTTTATTTTATTGTGTATGAGTTTGATACTTGTCTGTTGAGTACATGAGAAGATCGAAAGAGAGGAATCAGAATCGAAGTCCCAAAATTGAGATCTAAGATCTCAAATAAATTTCATTAATTTTGGTCTTAAATTTTGGTATTGTTTCACTTTAATCTTTTGTTCTCTTGAGCTTGAAAATATTAAATAAGGCATGAATGGATTCAAAGAAATTTCAAAAGGAACCGAAGCAAGCAAAAGGAGATCAAACATGATCAAAAGAAAAAATGAAGTGGGACATGAAAGGTGTAAGCTAGAAATTGGAACAAAATGGGCTGTATCAGAGTTCAAGGCCCCTTGCATGGGGTAAAAGGCTAAAAGCCATGTAATTGTGCAGATTTATTTATTTATTTATTTTATCAAAAGAGCTTTTTTTTTTTTTTAATTTGGTTTAAGGATTAATTTCAATTATTCTCCCCTTTCTTTTAGTTTTTGGTTTATTATTTTTATTATTTCTTTTCTTCTTTAGTTTATCTTTTTACATTTGAATAACACCATAGCATGTAAATTATTTAGAAATTAAGATTATGTGAATATAGGTTAATTTGGTAAATTAAAATCTGATTTAACATGAAAGAAATCCTTAAGTATATTTAACTTAGAGATAATGCATGTTTAGGTTTCCTACAAGCATAATTGACTTAGATAATATACACATATCTTAACTTGATTTAATAAAAAATAATATGTATGTTAGACTTAGGTTATTTAATTCTTTTTATTTGTAATATGTGTGAAAATGGATTTATACATAATTAACTTAGTTAAATATGTATGTAAGATAAGGTGGTAAAAGGGTAGCATTATTTAATTAGCAACTTGGCATATTAGGAATTACTTGTACATGTATATGGCTATCTTGTTTGAATTAATTATGTGTGTAATCTTAGACTTGCATAAATATATGAATAAGGAATTAAATAAAAGAAACAATAAGACAGACTTTAGAAATCACTAGTAGTGGCTGGCCATTGTTCTAAGATAAGTCTAGGTAGAGAGGGTGCCTAACACCTTTCATCTCTTGTACCCACTATCCTAAACCTAGGCTATTTGGCTTATGGTAAAAGAAGGGTAGTGGACCTCTGCAAGGGATAAGTTGCCACCCACATCCCTTCTTATAAATTTGTCTGGGCGACTCTTTTTCTTCACCTTTGTGGCATTAATATCTAAGCATCGTGGTAGTGTTATAATAAGATGATGCCAAAATAGTTTGAGGGTCCCACAATGCAAACTTATTCAATTAAGTAAATTGGTTATAGAAGTTAACAACTTTCTTATATTTTCTTATAGATTACATTAACTAGAAAGTGCTCTACAATTATTCTCTTACCATCAAACTCAATTTAAGACTAGAGCAGCTTATAATTAAGTTTAATGGTAACATTAACCATTGAAAGATATCCCAATTTAAGGTAACAAACTCATTTAGCATGGTTCATTTAACATGGACACTCATCTTTATAATGAAATAAATCATTATATGCTACTAGTAGTTAAATTATTCAAGCTATTACGTACTCAAATTATCTTAACTAAGCAATATGTTTTCCGGCACAATTAATTAGTTGGCCACCCTAACTAAACCATATATTCATCATTCATAAAAAAAACCAAAAGATAAGTGATACTCAATATAGAAAAAATCTAGAATTTATTAAACATAAATCAAAGTCATCATGATAGCATGTTCCATGGCTTTAACTATCTCCCTATTGAATTACAAAACTACTCATACATAACTAAGAACATTAAACATAAACAAATTAACAAAAGAAGGGAGAAAAACATGCTGCCCTTTTTGAATGAAATTTGATCAACTTGAATTTGATGTTAATAATAATGCCACACACTCCAAAGGATGTAAAAGTGCTCCATGAGCCAAAAGGAAGAAGAAAAAGAAATCACACCAGCAAATTGATCAAGCAATTAATACCTTTGAATGCACAAAGAGGGAATTTGGCCACTATAAGTAGAAAGGAATTTATGTGCTCCAAATTTGTATTTTGAATCCTTTTTTTAGAGAAAAATAGTTAACAAAAACTAAATATCTAATTTGGAAGTTCTAGTTATATTCTGACTTAATTCTCTCTCAAGAATCCTAATTAAAGTAGGAAAACAAATTAAAAACAACTCTCCTTATACAAATTTACCACTTGCATAACCTAGGGGACCTACACACCTCTATTTTATTTATTTTGAGCCTTAAATAAAATAATTAAACCACCAATTAAGGCTCTAACACCTGGTCCCACATAATTTAATATTAAGAGCTCAAACACACTTGACATGTGATCCTTAATGTAATCCGGCCCAATTGCACTCATTTTTCATATAACACTTCAAAATATGTCAATTAAGGTCCCTGTAAGCCTATAAGTTCAAATTCACACTCTAAATAGTAGATTACACACAAGCTCTATTAAGGCTGTCCAAAGAAGCTTAGCATGGGTTGATGTTCGAATTTATTCATTTTTCACCAGTAGCTTCCAAATACCATTAATAAGAGACTTCTAAGCCCGTTTTATCATCGGATAAATCCTCATGAAATCGTACCTCCTTATGCCTTAAAATGCTTGATGTGTGTTTTACTTCTTTTTGTGCTCAATTCACTTCTTTATGCTTCATAGGCTCTTCCATGCTCTTGTAAACATCTAACAACATAAAAATAAGAATTAACAAGCTAATTATACAAGAAGCAAACTCAAAAAACTAAGTATTCAACGATAAAGATATGGTAAGCAACTATCAAATTCCCCTACACTTAACTTTTGGTCATTCTCGATCAAAACTAACTAAAACATAAAACAATGGCTCAATCTATACTTCCTAAGATTATCAAAGGCAAGCATATCATAAGCATGAATATAACCAAGCTCTTTGAGAATTATAAATATCCTGAAAATAAATGTTCTTCACATAAATTAGAACTTCACTTAACATAGCAATCTCATTAAAAAACTAAACATACCAACATGGAGGATCCTCACTTAGGCATAAGAATCACTCCATCTCTCATTTGTTTGGGGTAAAGAGTTTGCTTTCAAAATTCAATCCATGAACATGACCTACCATAAGCTTGCATGTTCATCTCATCTCCACTACTTTGATCATATGCATAACATAAATCAGAGGGTTTTTATTAGGGTTGTAATAGGGCTAGGGTAAAGATATGGAACAACGAATATATAAGTTAAAGAACCAAAGAAACTAGTAGAGCATTCAAAACTCATGAATTCACTACACAAAACATATACCGACTAGAATTCATCACATTATAAAACAAGCTCTTTTCTATCTTCAACTCTCTTGTTCACACCTTTTCAACAACAAAAATTATAACAATTGATGTTATTTAATTATAGGAATGAAAGAATAAAAACGAATGCAAAATACTTTGTTTCTTTCTTTTTCCCTTTTTTTTTCTTTGAATTTGTTGCTTTTTTCCTACTTCCACTTTACTTTTTAAGTCATGAGAACATCAACGGTATACTTTCAAACTCATATCCCTAATTAATTGCCACTCTTAGAAACATTCCAAACAAAATCTATTCAAAAAGTTTCAAATACTCTACTAATCCTATGGTAGGGTAGAAACACTTGTTTTATAAGCTAAGGCTTATATAGCTCAATTACAAAGAATAAGAATAATATAGGCTCAAAATTAGCTCACTAGAGGGATAACTTTTAGTTATTAAAAGGTTGGCTATTTAAGCTAACTTAGTTACACCTAATTTGCTTTCATCACTTAAATGCATTCATATATCAATGTAATCTCAATAACATTAAAATCAAGTTTAAGAGATACAATATTCATGAATGAATTTCACACAAAATAAAGAAATAGATTATATTGATGTTTCAATCATAGGCTCAAAAGATTACAAAAGGTATTAATCCACCATTAGCATATTCAACCTTTCAATTCAATTAACACATAAAGAAAGCCTAAGTTGCAATTCAACGCATTCATTTTATCCTTGCTCTTATCAAGCTAAATCAATCCATACTCATAATATGCCTAATCTCATTAATCTTTGAAAGCACCTAAAACACACAAAAGACGTAATATGTAGACATAAAAATTTGAGAAAGAAAATGCAAAATGACATTAACACACATATAAACACATGTGAAAGACACTAATCCCTAATTCCCCCACACTTGAAACTTGCATTGTCCTCAATGTAAGGGCAAGGAAAATATAAATTAAAAATAAAAGTATAGAGGATAAGAAAGCCTAAGTTGCAATTCAACTCATTCATTTTATCCATGCTCTCATCAAGCTAAATCAATCCATACTCATAACTTACCTAATTTCATTAATCTTGGAAAGCACCTAAAACATATAAAAGACATAACACGTGGACACCAAAATTTGAGAAAGAAAATGTAAAAAGACGCTAACACACATATAAACACATGCAAAAGACACTAATCCCTAATTCCCCCACACTTAAAAATTGCATTGTCCTCAATGTGAGGACAAAGAAAATAGAAACAAAAAATAAAAGTAGAAAGGATAAAGAAAGCAAATATGATTATTGAAGATCCTTCAGTTGCCTCCCAAGCAGCACATTTGTTTAAAGTTGTTTGCTCGACTTCATGCCTTTCCTCTCATCTAGCATCAAGGAACTTTAAAATCTCCTCCATTTCTTCACCAATGGCAAGCTTCTTTTTTGAATGGTGATGCTTCCTTTTTCCAAATCATGGCAAAGCTCCACCTTAATGGGTCCTCATTACCTAACCCATACATATCATTAACACACTTATCAATAACATCTAAGTGATAAACAAAATGCACATCACTAGGATATCACATGGCATCTAAAATATTAAACCTACAAATCTCATCATAAAATTCCTTAATGAGTGAACCATCAAGAACTAGAATATGCATGTGACCTATCAGCCAATTATATGATAACACTAGTATTTTGCAATGGTCCCAAGTTCAATGAATCATATATAGATCTAGGCATGACATTTATAGATACACTTAAGTCTAACATAGCTCTTTGAAATCTAGTGTTACCAATCTTGTAAGGAATAGAAAATATACTTGGATCTTTGCACTTTTGGGGCAACTTTTTTTGTATGATAGCTAAAACATTTTCTCCCACACTTACTTTCTCATTACCTCTTAACTTCCTCTTGGAAGTACACAATTCTTTTAGAAATTTGGCATACCTAGGTACTTGCTTAATAGCATCTAAGAACAAAATGTTTACTTCCACCTTTCCGAACATATCAAGAATCACCTTCTCGTCCTCATCTCTCTTAGACTTTGCAAATCTATTAGGGAAGGGGTGGGGGGGGGGGTGTGGTGGAATTTTAAAATCAGGATTAAGAGCAGGTGTTACCTTAGATGATGAAGATGAAGTATAAGCCTCTTTTGATGGTTTAAGCTCCTTTTTTTTACTTCTTTTGCTTTCTCTTTTTCCATGGTCCTTTTTGGTGGTTCTTCTAACTTTTTACCACTCCCCAACACAGTTCCTTATCTCCTTTTGGAATTGCAAAGAACTAAACACAAGAGTTTTAACCATATCCTCAAGTGACATGCCTTGGCTTTGAGATGGTGCAGTTGGTTACCTTTGGTGGTATTGTGGTTGTGCTTATTGGAAACTTGGAGGACCATTAGGAAAGTTGTTCCTTGGAGCTTGACCACCATAGTTCAAATTGGGGTGATCTCTTCATCTTGGATTGTATGTGTTAGAGTAAGGATCACATCTCCTTTGTGGTTGTCTAGGAAATGTGCCCATAGCATTAACTTGCTCACTTGGTTCATAGTGTAATGTTGGGCACATGTTAGGTACATGCTCTTATAGTGAGCAAATTCCATAGTTTTTGACTCATTGCACATTACCTAAAACTAATTGGCTTACAAGAGAAGTGAGATTGGCTATTTGATTTTTTAAAGAAGCATAACTTACCTCATTCATTTTTTTTCTGTGGTGCTTCACACCTAGTGCCAAATTGTTGAGAATTGATAGCCATATTTGTAATCATTTTCTAGTATTTTCAGGTGTTTTATCAATCAAGGTACTACCTGTCACACCTTACTCCTCCGTAAGGCATAACATGATCCCATAGTATACCTAATGAATTATTGATCTTCGCTTACTGATAACTCATTAAATATAGTACAAGAGATTTTAAACCGAATTCAATTCATTTTAAGATGTAAAGTGAAGTTGAATCATTATTAAAAGTCTTTAATTGGAGTTTAGGTCATAAGTTAGAATTTTAATTAATTCGACATTTCAAAAATTTTATAAAAATTTTGGTAGAGTGCCGGCTGTAATTTGAGAAAACAGTTCTTCAAAACCTGTGAAAAATACGCCTAATATGTATTTCAACCTCAATTCCAATAATTTTCAACACAATTCACCTCAATCAACTTAATGCAACACATTTTCTATAAACCTCATTATCCTTTAATTTAACTCAATTTACATATAAAAGTCTCAATTAACAAAAAGGAAAATAAAAAAATATTATTAATACAAACTTTAAGGTACAACTGCTCATTAAGTTCTACAATACATATGAATAACTAATTTACATCAAAATAAATTTACAAGGGTATAAAATTTTATACCTGTACAAGATCTAAAACAAAATCCCTTCACTGTAGCTAAAAACAGCTCACTCTGCTACTTTATCTTTTCCCTTATCTGCAACAGTAAGAAAAAGCCATCGCTGAGTACTATACTCAGTGGTGCACAACAATAAATTTTAAAGCCATTAAAAATAAAGGCATTCATTGATAAACATAAATTTAAAACTTTTCACAATCACAGTTTATAAAATTGATGTCAACATTTTTAATATCATTTTATCAAAAATAAATTATAAATCACTGTATTGCCAATCAATAACACAACTTAGGTCATAACACAAAATTTTCAAATAATGCCGTGTTGTACAGCACAATAAAGTAATCTCAACCATACTAATCAAAATCAATGAGGGAGGTGGCTAGCTAGCTATATGAGTACTCATCCAATCTCAACCTCAAACTGGCAAGCCAGAGAGGGAGGAACATAGTCAATCTCAACCCCATAAATGGAGGAGGAACACAATGATATTTCCATGCCAAGTGTGATCTCGAAACTCAATTCAAAATCATATCATTCAAACATTTCATGCAAAGAACTAAACATTTTTTTATTCCAAAATTTTCATTTATAAGGTAGGCAACACAACATTCTCCAAGCCATAATAAACACAAATTGTTTACAATACGTATTCAAATAAATTTTCAGGTAGAAAATAAGAAGTCGAAAATTATTATGCACAAACCTCTTATACTTGCCTTAACTTAATCCGCTCTACCTCCTTTCTCGGAAGGCTCTTTTCCTACTGAACCAAAAAATTAAAGTGCTTCAATACCTATCCAAATTATTTATAATAATAAGTCCAACAATTGAATTTTGCACTTTAAATTTACTTATAAAGTCCCATAAATTGAATTCTTTGTATTTTTGGCTATGGTGGTTACTATTCATTTGACTAGTTATGGAACATGTTGACTTTTCCATAAGTAATAGGTATGCTAGTTCTAATTACACCCACATACTACATTTTGGGTCACAATTTTGTTGGCATTGGTTGCCAATTGAGATTTAAGGTTCATTGGAAGAAATTCCAAAAATTCAGATTTGGTCACTTTGGTTTACTGTTCCATTGGACCTTTCTACAGTGAAAATTTTGCTAAACTTCCTTCATCAAAGTTGTTCTTTAATGTGTCTAGTTTAATTTTCCTTTTGAATCACTCCATTTAGAGTTTTGTAGCTCAAGTTATGACACTTTTACCATAACTGGCCAGATTGGTCAAATTCCAAAATTCTGGGCAGCTTTTTGGTTATGGCAGTTTTGATAACCTAACTTTGGTTAGCAATTTGAATGTGTTATGGTCAGAATTTGGGTTTGTGTTCTCCATGAAAGTTATTCTATTATGTCTAAGCTTTCCATGGCCACAAATGTCAGGTCATTTGGACCTCTCTATTCAAAGTTATGACCATTTGAACAAACACTATTCATATGGTCAATTTTGTCCAGTAATAGGGTACCAAATCTGGATTCAAACAGATTTTAGGTCAACTTGTAGTCAGTTTTAGGGCAAGGTTTCTACGTGAAAATTGTTGCATTATGACCTTATTTTCATCTCCAATTGGCCTTACACCAATTGGAGTAACAGAATTCAACTTATAGCTTCTCAAATGGACAAAGGTCAAGCTGTCAAGAACTTGGCCATTCTAGATTCCCAACTATTTCAATTCCATTCAATCAATTGTACTTATAAGCACACAAATTGACCCATTTAAGCATCACCAGTACCAATTGGTCATCTATTCTCAAAAATCCCTAAATTCTACTAAAACCTAATTACCAAGAACCCTAATTTCCCAATTGCCACAATTCAATAAATTCAAGTGTACAAATCACATCTACCTAGTCAATTGAGCTGCATGCACATTTAATTTCATCAATTTTCATCAAATACAACTTCTTCCTAAGCTGGTCGAAATTCCTGTTAGGGTTCATGCAAGTTTCTTCAAGTTTTCCAAGGTGATTTCTTCATAACCAAACTCAATTTAATGATTAAAAAGGAAGTTAAGCATTGGAAGTTACTTACCTTGTTTGAGCAGAATTTTTCTCTTCAATTCCTCACTTCTTTTGATTTTTCTTGCTCTCAATTTCTCAACCAAGGTCTAATATCAATATTTGGGGTTGGAAATTATGGTAATTATGAAAGAATTTTAGGGTTTTAAGAGCTCCCACAACTCATCAATGGAGGTTTATGAGAGAGAAAATGAGAGAGAGAGGGACGGCTAGAAAGTGGGGAAGAAGGAAATGATTTCTCTTTTTTTTTTTTAATTTTATCTTCTTATAATTAGATAATTATCCCATAAATAATTAATAAATTTTAAAATTTTTATGATGTCATGTTTGATGTCATAATATCAAATTATTATTTGATATTCATATCTTTGCTTCTTTCCTTTCCCTACTCTCTTCATTTTTAATTCATTTTTTAATATTTTAATTTTTCACATTTTAATGGACATTTAGGCCAAGAGTCAGCTCTAAGGGTAAATTGACCATTTTGCCCCTTATCGGTCTGATCAGTTTTTTCAATCGCACTAGGTTACTTCCTAAACTCTGATTCAATTATTTAAGCTGGTTCTCTATTCTTTTCTATGATTTTCACACTACTATTAGCTTCGCAATTATCCTTAGGCCTAGGGTGCCATAAGGTCTCACACAAAATCAAAGTAGCGACTGAGCTCGCAATCACTTCCCGATTTGGTCACCCATCACTGTGACCTCAGCTTATTTAACCCATTATGCTTTTTTTTTTTTTCATTTCCATTTTACCTTTATGTAATTGCTATTAATTTTTGTTCATGGCTTTTCTAGATGACTTAAATATGGTTTTAAACCCCTTGACTGTCCGGACCAACACTAGTCACCGGAACAGTGGGATGTACGGAACTAATGAATATAGGGGTGTTACACTACCACTTGCAACATCAATCATGCTTTTATCAATTGGCAAAAGCCCTTCATAGAACTACTAGATGAGTAACTGATCACTAATTGGATGATGGGGCAACTAGCACGTAGTATCTTAAACCTCTCCTAATACTCATGCAAGGTCTCTCCATTATTTTGCATGATGCCATAAATTTCCTTTCTTATATAGGCATTTTTAGAGGCTGGAAAGTGTTTCTCTAAGAAAAGCCTCTTCATGTCATTTTTGTGAGGTGATGGATTCTGATGGTAAATAATAGAGCCTTCTTTAGCTGAACTGGCTAGAGAGAAAGGAAAAGCTCTAAGCTTAATTTTCTCCTTAGTGATCGTTGTTTGTTTCATGGTACAGCACAGCATATGGAACTCCTTTAAGTGCTTATGAGGGTCTTCACCTGTAAGACCATGAAAAGAGGGCAAAAGATGTATCAATCTAGATTTCAATTCAAAAGGTATTGTTATGGCAGGATACTCAATACACAGTGGTTGTTGGTTTATGTTAGGAGTAGCCAACTCATTTATAGTAAGATTGGAGTTTTGATTCACAGCCATTAGTACTGTTTCAGCTTCTTACTATGAAGATTGAATGAAAGGATTTTCAAATTATTATTCAATAGGTGGTACACCTATAGCAATAAAAGGAATGTTTTGAGATGAGCTTTGTAATACCCTTATATTAAGTAGTACGTACATTCTACTGTTTCGGTGACTAGTGTCTGTTCGGACGACTAGAATGTCTATGACTAAATTCACATAGGAGAGCCATAAATAAAATTGATAAAAATCAAATGAGGTTGGATTAAAATAATAATAATGAAGCACAATTAGGTTAAATGAGCTTAGAGTTCTAATGATGGGTGACTGACCCGGGAAGCGACTGTGAGCTCAGTTGCTACCTTAAATTCGTGTGGGACCCCAGGACATCCTTAGTTGAGAGTTAATTATGAAACTACTGAGAATTAGAAAATCAAAGAAATAAAAAGGGAATAAGCACAATTAAGTGAATCAGAACCTTAGGACTCATCAGGCATTATGGAAAAAGATACACTATAACCCGATGAAGGGCATTTTGGTCAATCCACTTTAAGAGGTGATTTTTGACCTAAATTTTCATTAAATTATATGAGATTAAAATATTGAAAAAGAGTAAAAAAATATAGAAAAGTGTATGGAAAAGAAAAGAAAGAAATAAAATTTTCAATTTTAAATTGAATTATGACATAAGCATGATACAAGCATGACACAATTAAAATTATAATTTTAATTATTTAAATTTTGGGATAATTATCTTAAATAAGACAAAAGAGAAAAATTAAAATAAAAAAAGTCATCTTCTTCCCATAAACTTGGCCGGCTCCCTTTCTACTATTTCCATCATCCATTTTCATTGTTCCAAGCTTTCGAACCTCCTAATCCTTCCATAAAATTTCCACCAAATTGTTAGAAAACTTCAAATTTGACCTCCAATTGAAGATTGGGAGAAAGAAATGCAAGGAAACTTGAAGGAATTTGAAGTTTACAAAAGGCTCCATTAAAGGTAAGTCACATACAAGCTTGAATTACCTTATAATGTTTGAAATTGAGATTTGTTATGAAGAAATAACATAACAAAATGAAAGAAATCATGTTGTATGGGAGAAGGGAATTTCGGCCAACCAAAGGGACTTAGGGTTTTGAAGTGTTTGATGAAGTAAACATTGATTTAGAGCTTAAGTGTTGTTGAATATATGATTTGAATATTGATTTGCACGAGTTTGCATGAATTAGAGAAGATGAAGAATTAGGGTTTTGGTGAAAATTAGGGTTTTGAAGTATGCTATGCAATTGATGTTTATAAGGCCTAATTATGGTTATTTGGCATACTTTAGTTGAGAATTTATGTTGAATTGATGAAAGGAATGAATGGATTGATAGTATGTTGAGTTGCTGAAATTTTGGACCCTTAAGTCCAGTGTACTTAATAGCTTATAAGTTGAGCTACACAACTCCAATTGGTGTGAGACTAATTGGAGATGAAACTTGAGACATAATGCTAGAAATGTCATGAAGACACATTGTCTAGAAACTGACCATAGGTTGCCCTAAATTTGGCTTGAATCCGGATTGCAATTTTGGACTTGACAAAAAAAGACCAAATAAACAGTACTTAGTAAATTAGGCATAACTCACACTAGGAAACTCTAATTGACCTGATTCTTGAACCAATGAAAACCTGAGACATAGAAGAACAATTATTATGAGGACCATAAAGCCAAATTATGATATTAAGTTGATCAAATTGCTAGACAAATTTGGTTTAACAAATCTGTCATGATTCTGGACTAACCTGGAAATTCTGGACAATTACCAATCCGACTAGTTTTGGCAAAATTGCCATAACTTGGGCTACAAAACTATAAATACAATGATTCCATAGCTAGAATGATCATAACACGTAGAAATACAATTTTTGTGTTTTCACCATAACTCAGATGCTAAAGCAACTTAGGGAAATTGTTAGGAGAATTCAAGAATTCCCAACTTGGAAATTTCTACATTGGAACTATTTTGCCATTTGACCCCAAGACAGCAATTAGACCATAACTTTCACTAGAAAATTCCAAATGGGATGAACCAAAATGATCTAAAAACCTAATAATTAGGGCTACAACTTTGGTTCAGAAACCTTACTCAAAGTTTTGGTGTAAGACCCTTAAATATTAATTGGAAAACTAACCTGAAACCTGAAATCCTGGAGTTGCAAGATTCATGAGTCTAGGTTGGTTAATTAGCCATAACTTACCCTACACAACTTCAAATTTAGTGATTCTTGAACTTGTGTAACCATGAGACATAGGAGAACAACTCATATGAAGAACACCAAGCCAAATTATGACTATAACTTGTCCAATTAGCTTGACAAATTTGCATTCCAGAATCTGCCCTGTTCTATAACAGTATTGGTCACTGGACCAGTACTTGGTAAATTGACCATAATTAGAGCTACAAAACTCTAAATTGAGTAATTAAAATTAGAAAATAAAATTAAGATATAGAGGAGCAATTTTCATGAAGAACACATCATCAAATTATGACTAAAACTAGGTTAAAATGGGGTTACAAAGTCAAGGTTCCAAACTGTCTAGAATCAGAAATTATTGAAATTGCATAATCAACTAAGGAAATTCATTAGGCAATTATTGAATAACTTTTAGAGATAATTGAGATGAGTATTGAGACACTTCAATTTTGTGTTTCAGTAGAAAAGGAGATATTGGGAGATAAGGAGAAGTAAATTAAAAGAAAGGGGATTCATTGAAGGTTTGTACACAACAGCTAAACTCTTCCTTTATTTTAAATTTGTAAATGGTTTGAATGAGGTTATTTTGAATGAATTATGATTTCTTTTGCATTTGAGAAATTATGTGTTGCCAATCCCATATGGAATTTTATGATGAATTCAATGTGGTTGTTTAAATGTAAATGTGAGTATTTGATTAGAAAATCTTTGAAATTTGTTTTAAAACCACAATTAGCATGACAGTCCCTTCGAAATTCTCCAGTAGTAATGGCTATTGGGGTTTGATAATTGATTATTATTATGTCTTCCATCAATAACAGTTAGTGGGGTGAGACTATATGAGTACTCATTAGCTAGCGCCCTTCCCTCATTAATAATGGTTAGTGAGATTAATTTACTTTGTCATGGTGTACAACACTGCATTGATAATGAAATTTTATGTCATGGTTTAAACTGTGTGTTCTTGGTAATACCTATGCTTTGTAAATTGTGAATTGAAATTTCTTAAATGAAATGTGATTTTAAATAAATGATTATTATTGATTTGGAATTATGGAATATTTCTTTAGTTATGGAAATCATGATTTGTTATGTTTTCATACTTTATGCTTTATAATGAGTTTTAAATTTTTAGTTGTGCACTGCTGAGTAAATTACTCAGCGATAGCTTCTTTATGTTGTCGCAGATAAGGAGAAAGGCAAAGAAGGAGAGTGAGCTGTTTGTAGCTGTGGTGGAAGATATATTTTAGATCATTTTCGAGTATATTTTTTATACCCTTGTAAATTCATTTTTGATGTAATTTAGTTCATATGTATCTAAAAGACTAATGAGCAGTCATACAAATAAAGTTGTAATAATATTTTGTTATCTTTTGAGTTGTAAATTTGTAAATAAATATCCATTTTGATTTGTATATGAGATAATCACAATTGCTTGGTGTTAGTTGAATGAAATGAGTTTAATTGAGTTTCAATTGAGTATATTATATTTCTATAAATTGTTTTTCAACAGGTCTAGAAGAACTGTTTTATTGTATTTTTTCTCGTCACCACATGGATTTTTCACAAAATTTAAAAAATGCAAAATTAATTCTAAATAAATTTTATGGCATACACCAAGTTTAAAGGCACATTAATCACTATTTTATTATTGTTTTAAACTTTAAAATAGATTGGTTTTGTTTAAAATCCCTTGTAGTATATTTAATAGATTATCGGTAGGTGAAGTTTGGTAATTTATTAGATATACAATGGGATCATGTTATACCTTACGGAGGGATAAGGTGTGATAAGCTTGTAGATTCTGATTGATGTTTCATAAATTCCCTAATGCGTTGAAGCCTTATGTGGATATCCCCACTAGCCATACAACTTAAAAGAGAACACTAAAACAAACTTTAAACACAATTGAACTTAGATTTACTGATCAATGCAAAATCATTCCCTAGTAGTGGCACAAAAATTTAATGCGTGCCGGATGCACTAATTAAAAATACTTTACCTAAACTGCTTGTATATATGATAAAAAAAGGTCGATCCCACAGGGAATGAGTAAATGCAAATAAGAAAATAAATCTTAGAGACACAAACAAACAAAAGGAATTTAAAAACACACATTAAACACCTAATTTATTAAGCTACATAAGCAAAGTAAAATTGAAAGGGGTTTTGATTTGTAGTCACTAAACTATTGAAGCTAAAACTAAGAATGCTAAAACATAAATCTAAAACTAATGAAACTTATGAATATGATAAACAGTAGATTGCAACACATTTAGTAGAAAGGGTGTATCCAACATTTAACATATATCAATCATTGACTAAATATGCAAACTTATTCAATTCAATAAATTGGTTATAGAAGTTAACAACTTCCTTATCTTTCCTTACAAATTAGATTAACTAGGAAGTGCTTTGCAATTAACCCTTACCATCATACTTAATCTATGACTAAAGCAACTTATAATTAAGTTTAATGGTAGCATTAACAATTAGAAAGATATCCCAATTCAAGGTAACAAACTTATTAAATATGATTTATTAAACATAAATAAAAGTCATTATAATAACATATTCCATGCCTTCAACTATCTCCCTATTGAATTACAAAACCACTCACACATAATTAAGAACATTAAACATTAACAAAAGAAGATAGAAAAGCATGTTGCCCCTTATGAATGGAATTTGATCAACTTGAATCTGATGTTGATAATGGTGCCACACACTCCAAAGGATGTAGAAGCTCTCCACGAGCAAAAAAGAAGAAGTAGAAATTACACCAGTAACTAGATCAAGCAATCGACACCTTTGAATTCACAAAGAGAGAATTTGGCCACTATGAGTTGAAGGGAATCTATGTGCTTTATAGAGAAAAATAGGCTAACAAAAACTCAATATCAGATTTGGAAGTTCTAGTTGCATTCTGACTTAATTCTCTGTTAAGAATCTTAATTAAAGTAGAAAAACAAATTAAAAACAACTCTCCTTATATAGATCTACTTGCATGACACGACACGCCTCTATTTTATTTATTTTGGGTCTTAAATATAATAATTAAATCCACCAATTAAGGCCTTAACTCTTGGTCCTATATAACTCAACATAAAAAGTTCAAACACACTTAACATGTGATCCTCAATATAATCTGGCCCAATTGCACTCATTTTTCATATAACACCACAAAGTATGTTAATTAAGGTCCCTTTAAGCCCATAAGGTCATATTTACACTCAAATTAGTATATCACATATAAGCTCTATTAATGTTATCCCAAAAAGCTTAGCATGGGTTGATGTCCAAATCTGTTTATTTTTTACCATTAGCCTCCAAATAACATGAATAAGACACATTTAAGCCCATTTTTTCATTAGCTAAATCATGATCAAAATCACACCTCCTTATGTCTTAAAATGGTTGATGTGTGTTTTGCTTGTTTTATGCTCAATTCACCTCTTTATACTTCATAAACTCTATGTTCTTGTGGACACATAAAAAATAAAATAAAATAAAGTAAGCATTAACAAGCTAATTAAACAAGAAACAACTCAAAAGACTAAGTATTCAATAATAAAGATATGATATTTTAAGCAATTATCAGTAGTAGATAAAAACTGTCATATGTGCAAGATGTGAACTAGTACAGGTTTCGGAATATTCCAAGTGCAGCTATAAATACTTTATGCTGTGCAACAAGAAGCCCTAACTAATTCAATAATAACAATAACAACATTAGGCTCCAGCAGTCTATCTATCTTTATTTTTATGTATTCTAATTTTCCAAGCTTTATATTTAATTTACAAGCCTTTTACTCAAATTTTCAGCTATCATTACAATTTTTGTTATTTTAATTATTCAATCTGAAGTGAGATTTTGACGAAGTTGCATTCAATCTAATCAAGTTCCTACAACCATTTAACAGAAGTCAGAAAGTGCACAACTGATACATTCAGTGTCTGAAACGCCCCGCATTTCTTAAGCTGTTAGCTAGCCAAATTGCTTTTCAAGCAAACAAATTGTACTAAAATATTTGTATCATATTATGAAAGTATTTTGCATTGTGAACCCATTAAATATGTATCATTGATATAAAAAATACATTTAAAATTAAGAGTTTTAAAATAATATTATTGCAATTTTTTTCAAGATTCACACAGTAAAATTTTACGAGTAAATATTATATTAATTTGGCATGGGAGCCCCAATCAATGTTGAAGAGGCCGTTATGCCAAGGAAATACATATTGAGCTGATATCACATGAGGAGTTGTTGTGGGAGCGAAAAAGACCGAAGATGAAGGGATTTTGTCAAAAAAACTAATGGATTTTGGTTCTTCCATTATTGCTCTTATCCTTGCTTCCCTTCCTATTCAAAAACTTCATACCCCAATGTTTTTTTTTTTTTTTTAAAAGGTTCATTGTAATTTCATGCTTTGATACTTAAAGGTTTATGTTTATTTTTCTGTCATTATGGTGTCTTTTGTTTATCGCAGTTAATATTTTTAATAACTACTTAACACTGTTAACACATGCTTGCATGGCTGTGACAGCATTAAATATTTAATAAAAAATTATTTTTAATTTAATGAGTCAAATATAATTAAAAAATTAATTTTTAATGAAAATAAAAAATAAAATTTTAATTTCTTGTGAAAATAAAAAATATATTTATTGTTTTACAATAATAAAAAACTTTGACATTTAAAAAAAAAGAAACCCCTTTTTAATTTCTTCTCTCTTTTCATGAGAAACAAACAAAATTCAATCAATATTACAATAATGTACCACCCTTTATTTGGTCTATAAATAACAAATAAACTGCACCAAGTTACCAACAATAAGCCTTAGGTTCTCACTAAAGAAATTGCCATGGCTTCCAATACATTCTCCCGAATTTTAGTAGCATTCCTTCTATTCTTTTCAATCTAATCCTTTGTAGCCCAGTCTAGAACTCTAAAATTTCAGGACCAAGATTTCAAATCCCTTCAAAATCTAGAAGGTACTAAAAAGGGCTCGATAGTGAAAGGGCTGAGTAAGGTGAAGCAATGTAAGATTTTGCCCAGTAATTAATATTACCATATGGGCCAAAATCAATTCCTTTAATGTGGCCTAATATTAATTTATATTTACCTTAATTAATACAAATCTTAATTATACAATGATTATTTTAATTAAAGTAAATCCTAATTCTAATTATATAAGGATACTTGATGGACGTATCAGATTAAGTCTTGGATATATATATATAACCTGGTCCTCTCTCTACCCAAAAGGCCATACACATTCTCTTTCACAAAGTTAGAGGTATTAGGGTCATCTCAAGAAAGTTTTCCATCACTAAAGTTTTGTGTGTGTGAATCAAGAAGGGTTAAGAAGGAGAAATCAGTTGATTGAATCAAAGGGTCTCTCTCAATTATTACCATGGCTCAGTTAAATTCCGTATTAGGTACGCTTTCTAGATTTGTGAGAATTTATTTGTTCAAGATCCATTATTAGGGTGATGGTTGAATCTTACGTTTATGATTCACATTATGTTTATGATTGTTATGATTTATTAAGATTTATTTTACATGTGGTATCAAAGCCTTAGGTTTTGAACAATTAAATTTCTCCATTAAATTTATGATGATGAACATAATATTAAAGATCTTACTTGTTATTAGATATAGGTAGAATTAAAGTGTAGATCATGAAAGTTTTATGATTAATGTTAATGATTAAATTAATTAAAATAATATTATTAAAATTTGACCCAATCAAGTTTTGAGCATGAGTATTATTAACACGATGAAAAATCGTGTTATGAAGATATTTAAGTTTGAGATCCTATTTTCTCAAAAGAAATAAATTAAAGGAAATGAAAAAAAAAAATTTATATATCAAAGTGGCTTAATTGTTTTAGCCATGAATTTCAAACTATGTGAAAACATATTTATGATGGAAGATGCTTAAAATTAATTAACAACTAAATTAAAGTTTTGGTCCAAATTTAGTTAGGCCATGAAAGTTCAACATGATGAAGAAAATGTGTTGAAAAGAATAATTCTTTTGGAAACATATTCTCCCGAAAGTAAGGAAAGCGAAAAAAAAAAAAATCTTTTCTACCTAATCTAATTAAGATTTTTAATTAAACCTAATGAATGAATAAATATTAGATTTATTAAGATACATAATTTATATGCATGCCTTATGATATTTATTTTAGTTTGTTAGTCACTAAAGTAGCCAAACAAAAATAAAATAAAATTAATAGTTTATTAGTCACCAAAGTGGCCGAACTATGAATGATGTTTACATGCATATAAAAATTATCAATTATCCATACTAATAGATGTTTATGATGAAAAATGAATTAATTGATACCCACTAGTCATAAGAACTTAAGGGTTTTGCCCAAATGTAAATCAATTATTCTATGACAATGAGAATTATGAGGACAATAATATTTTATCAAATATATATTAGATGTCCAAAGTCAACATGTATATTTGATGTAAGTTAATTATTATCCAATCAAGTTTAAAGACATTTAATTTAGGATAGTATATTATAGTATCTACCCAAAAGAGAACTATAATATACTCTACTTGTTAAAGTTATCTGAATATATTTTGAGCATATAAATATAATATTGCAGCTTTTTCTCTTCATTCGCAAGCTTAATTTGTTATTATTTTAATGGGTTGAACTTCTTTGAATGGTGTGAGCAAGTTAAGTTCCATGTAAGTATCTTAGACCTTGACTTTGCATTATTGGAAGGCCAACTCGCTACTATTATGGATATAAACAGTGAGGAAGAGAATTTATACCATAAGTAATAGGAATCGGTAAACAAATTAAGCATTATGTTTTTGCGAATGACTATTGCCAATAACATTAAGACTACAATTCCACAAACTGAAAATGCAAAAGAATACCTTAAACTTATGAAAGATATATTCTATTCTAAAGCGAAGTCACTCACCGGTGTTCTAATGGCATAACTCACGACCATGAAGTATGATGGATCAAAGAGTATGCAAGAGCACATTATTGAAATGAGTGATATTGTAGTAAAACTAGAAACTTTAAGGATGACAGTTGATGACTCCATGGTGTAGTTCATTATGAACTCATTACCTCTTGAATATGGGCCATTTCAAATTAACTATAACACTATTGAGGATAAGTGGAATTGTAATGAATTGGCCAGTAAGCTAGTTTAGGAGGAAATAAGATTGAAAAATCAAGGGACTCATTCTATCAACATTATGAGTCAAAAAGCTAATAAAGGACTTAAAGTTAAAGCCTAAAAGTTTAAGAAGAAAAAGAAAGGATCTTTAAATGTTAGTCAAGCCGAGTGAAACAAACAAATGGTAGATAAGCGTCACTTCTATACGAAAGTAGGACACTATTTGAAAGATTGCCTAAAAAATAAAGATTGATTTGAAAAGATAAGTAATCTTTATACTTATGTATATTTTAAATTAAACTTATTTGAAGTTCCTAATAATACTTAGTGGCTTGATTTTGGTGCTACTATCTATGTCTCCAATGTGATGAAAGAATTCCTTACAGTCCAAACCAAAAATCCAACTAAGACTTCCTATTTATGGGAAACCATATGAAGGCTTGAATTGAAAGCGTAGAGACTTAATGTTTGGTCTCAGATAATGGCTATCAACTAGACCTATTAAAAACCTTCTATGTGCTTTCAATTTTTAGGAATGTCATTTTATTTCAAAACTTGATGAATTTGAATTCAATGTTAAGTTTGGACATGGATGTTTCAGTTTATTTAATGATAATGATAATTCTATTATTGTTTTTGGAATTCTTACTGATGATCTATATATTGAAACTTGATGATAATTTTATTGAATCCTTGCCCGTCACTTATAGCAATATTGGAATTAAGCATAATAGACTGAATGAGAATTCTGTTTTCTTGTGGCATAAACGTTTGGGTCACATATCCAAAGAAAAATTAGAAAGGTCAATAAAGAATGGGATTCTACTGAGTTTAGATATTATTATCTTAATGTGTGTGGATTGCATTAAGAGAAAACAAACCAAACACAATAAGAAAGAAGCCACAAGAAGCAGTAAGCTTCTTGAAATTATACACACTTATATATATAGGCCTTTTAATACTCTATCTTTTGGTAGAGAAAAGTATTTTATTACCTTTATTGATGATTTTTCACATTATGGACATGTTTATTTACTTATGAAAAATTGGATAAATATCAACAATTGTCCTTGAACTTATATAGTTGTAACACTACAGTCCTTTAATTTTAAAATGTAATATAAAATCCCCTAAACTTTCAAATTTTGTACAGTAAAATCCCTCTGACTTTCAATTACTAATTTTTCAATTAGAAACTGATGTGAGTAGCTCTCACATGACGCTTAGTCAATAGTTCTCTCTTATCTCTTTTGCAAAGTATAAAATTATGCTCTTTACGCATGAAAAATTATTCTGTCTATAGAGAGAAAAAGGATTCAATTTACATATGACTTGAGAGAGAAAAGAGAAATACTGACTAAGCTCCATGCTGGAGCTGTCCAAGTCAGTGTTTAACTGAAAAACTAGCAATTAGAGGTTAAAGGGATTTTATTGTGCAAAATTTGAAAATTGATGGGGTTTTATGTTGCATTTTTAAGTTGAGAAATTGTAATGTTATAACTAGATAAGTTTAGGACAGTTGTCAAAATTTATTCATAAAATATCTCAATCAATAAATGCACTTGAAGTGTACATAAATGAGATTAAGAGGCAATTAGATAGAAAAGTAAAAATAGTAAGATCAGATAGAGGTGGTGAATACTATGAAAAACACACTGAAATTGGACAATGTTCTAGTCCATTTGTAAAGTTCTTAGAAAGTTATGACATATGTGCACAATATATTATGCCAAGTACTCCTTAATAAAATGAGGTGGCAGGAAAGGCGAAATAGGACTTTAATGGATGTGGTTAGGGGTATGATGAGTAACTCTTTTTTACCTATATCTTTGTGGATGTATGCACTTAAAACTGTTGTATACTTGTTAAATAGGGTTCCTAGTAAGGCAATCTCAAAAACACCTTATGAAATGTGGACTAGAAGGAAACTTAGTTCCAGGCACCTGCATGTTTGGGGTTGCCAAGCAAAAGCAAGAATTTATAATCCACATGAAAAGAAATTAGATTCTCGAACGATAAGTGGATACTTTATTGGTTATCCAGATAAATCTAAAGGATATAGTTTTTATGTTCCAAACCATAGTCCAAGAATTGTGGAAATTGGTAATGCAAGATTCCTTGAGAGTGGTGAAGTTAATGGGAGTGTTGAGAGATAGGATGTGGATATACAAGAAAATAAAGTTGATTTTCATGTGTTTATTAATGTTTCAATATCCACTCCTACTCCACATGTTGTTCTAGCAGTTATTGAAGTACCTAACAATGCTACACAACATAATGATGAAATACATCCTGAAGAAGCTAACCCATAAAAAGCTAATGAAGGTGAACCACAAGAAATGCCATTTAAAAGATCTCAAAGAGAAAGGAGATCGACAATTGCTGATGATTACGTGGTTTACTTACAAAAGTCAGATTTTGACATAGGAATTAATAAAGATCCAGTTTCCTTTTCACAAGCTATAGAAAATAATGAGTTTGATAAATGGTTAGATACCATGAAAGATGAGTTAAAATCTATAGAACAAAACATAGCATGGGATCTCGTTGAATTGCCAAAAGGATCTAAATGAGTTAGGTGTAAATGGGTCTTTAAGACCAAGCATGACTCAAATGGCAAAATTAAATGATATAAATCAAGACTTGTTGCCAAGGTTTATACTAAAAAAGATGGTGTTGACTATAAAGAAATATTTTCACCAGTATCAAAGAAAGACTTATTAAGAATTATCATGGCATTGGTGGCTCATTATGATTTAGAGTTACACCAAATTGATGTGAAAATAACCTTTGTAAATATAGAACTTAAAGAGAAAGTTTATATGGACCAACCTGAAGGTTTCTCAGTTGAAGGAAAAGGCCATATGGTGTGTAAACTTAAGAAATCGATATACATACTTAAGTAAGCTTCCCACCAGTGGTATATTAAGTTCAATGATACCATAAAGTCTTTTGATTTAAAAAAAAAGTCATTAATCAATGTATATATATCTTAAGATCAGTGGGAGTATGTTTACTTTCTTAATTATATATGTTGATGATATCTTACTTGCTGCGAATGATTTTGGTATATTACGTGAGATTAAAGATTTTCTCTCTATGAATTTTGAAATGAAAGTTATGGGAGAGGCATCTTTTATAATTGGAATGGAAATATTCCGCAATAGATCACAAAGATTGTTAGGAATGTGTCAAAAAACCTATATTACTAGAATTTAGAGAGATTTAATATGCATAAATGTTTAGCGTGAATTATTCCCATACAAAAAGGAGACAAATTTAGTCTCAATCAATGTCCAAAGAATGATGTGGAACATAAAGAAATGGAATCAATTTCCTATGTTTCAGTTGTGGGCAATTTGATGTACACTTAAACCTGTACCATTCTTTATCTTGGAATTGATCACTAGAAAGCTGTAAAGAAAGTTTTATAATACATGCAATGAACTAAAGATTTCATGCTCACTTATAGGATATCTAATCATTTAGAAGTGATTGGATATTCAGATTTAGATTTTGCTGGATGTGTTGATAATAAAAGTCTATTTTGGCTACTTGTTCCTATTAGTTGAAGGAATATTGTCGTGGAAAAATGCCAAAAACAATTTCTCATTATTTCATCCATTATGAAAGCAAAATTTATGGCACGTTTTCAAAGTTATAATTCATGCGTTATGGATGCGGAATTTAATCTCAGGACTTGAGGCAGTCAACATCATTAGCAAGCTGCTGAGAATTCATTGTGATAATTCTGTAATAGTATTTCCTCCATAAACGACAAATATGCCAAAGGTACCAAGAAAATGGAATTAAAGTATTTTATCGTTAAGGAGAAAGTTCAAAAATAAAGAGTGTCTATTGAGCACATTAATACTGATCTCATGATTGCAGATCCATTGACTAAAAGTTTACAACCTAAGACATTTAAAGAACATGTGCTTAGAATGGGTCTTGGTTGTATTAATTAATGATGTATTTGCTTTGACACTCTGAGCTCATTGATGCATTTTCTGACATATATTAATGGATTTTTTGTTTTCTCATAATTGTGTACACATAATGTTTGAGTGAATAATAACAGAAAAAATCTTTTCAAGACATTATTATGGACCATGATGTGATATACATATATCCATTATATACTTACTATGGTAAGTTGCTAGTGTTATGATATATGGAAGGAAGTATATGATTAAACAGTGTACAACAGCTATAACCCATGGATAAATTTCAACAACTATCTCTGAACTTATATAGTTGTAACACTATAGTCCTTTAACTTTAAAATGTAACATAAAACCCCCTAAACTTTTAAATTTTGCACAGTAAAATCTCTCTGACTTTCAATTACTGAGTTTTTAGTTAGAAACTGATGTGAATAGCTCCCACATGGCACTTAGTCAATATTTCTCTCTCCTCTCTTATGCAAAGTGTAAAATTATTCTTTTTATGTATGAAAAATTATTTTGTCTATAGAGAGAAAAAAGATTCAATTTATACATGGCTTGAGAGAGAAAAGAGAAATACTAACTAAGCTCTATTCTGGAATTATTTAGGTCAGCGTCTAACTGAAAAAATGATAATTGGAGATTAGAGGAATTTTGCTATACAAAATTTGAAAGTTGATGGGGTTTTATGTTACATTTTTAAGTTGAAGAACTGTAATGTTACAACTAGATAAGTTCAAAGACAGATATCAAAATTTTCTCCCATAACCCACACTTAGTAATTTATTATGGGAAGGTAATTACGAAGTACATTATGAAAATGATTTGTTTATTCCGTACGCGCCTAATGTTTATGTTATTAAAGTTTATATCACTTAATTATTATGCAAGTGGAAGAATGTAAGCTTTTGTCCAGTAATTAATATTACCATATAGGCCAAAATCAATTCCTTTAATGTGGCCTAATATTGATTGATATTTACTTTAACTAATACAAATCCTAATTATACAATGATTACTTTAATTAAAGTATATCCTAATTCTAATTGTATAAGGATACTTGATGGACGCATCAGATTAAGTCTTGTATATATATATATATATATATATATATATATATATATATATAAAGCTGGTCCTCTCCCTACCCAAAAGGTCATACACATTCTTTTTCATAAAATTAGAGGTATTAGGGTCATCTCAAGAAAGTCTTCCATCACTAAAGTTTTTGTGTGTGTGAATCAAGCAGAGTCAAGAGGGGAGAAATCAATTTATTAAATCAAAGGATCTCTCTCAATTATTACCATAGCTCAGTTAAACTCTACATCAGGTACGCTTTCTAGAACTATGAGAATTTATTTGTTCAAGATCCATTATTAGGGAGATGGTTGAATCTTACGTTTATGATTGACATTATATTTATAATTGTTATGATTTATTAAGATTTATTTTACAAGCAATACCTGTAAAATTTAGGCTACTATCCAACGGAGACCAATCTTGTCACCGACCATTCGATGATGTTATGGAGTCTGCACTCAAAACATATCAAAATTATTACCGTCTCAACGTCACCGGCAAGCTAGACGCCGATACCTTAAAAAAAATGATGATTCCACGATGTGGAGTTCCTGATATCGTCAATCATCCAACCAATGAAACAGAACAAAGCCTTCACAACATTGGCAATTGGCCTTTTAACGTTTCTGATTTTTCCTTCTTCCCAAACATGCAAAAATGGCTACCTTCTGAGCATGACCTAACCCACAGATTTCAATCCGACGTCCAAGTCATTGATGAGCAAGTACTAAGGTCTGTTTGCTCCAACACATTCCAAAAAAGGGCTGATGTTTCCAAGTTTACATTCCAGGAGGGGCCTGCTGGTTCACCAGCAAATATTATTATTGGGTTTTATCGTGGAAATCATAACGATAATAATCCTTTCGATGGGGGTGGCAACACCCTGGCTCACGCTTTTCCACCACGAGATAGAAGGTTCCATTATGATGCAGATGAGAGTTGCCCTTCGACGAATGAGGTGGACTTGGAATCAGTGGCTATTCATGAAATAGGGCACCTTCTTGGGCTTGGTCATAGCCAGGATCAGAATGCTATCATGTATGCTGAAATTCCATGTGGAATAATCAAAAGGGATCTCAATCAGGATGACATTAATGGCATTCAATCCCTGTACTCTTAGAATCAAAATAATTAAGTTTAGATTATATATTATAGGTAAATTATTGTTTAAATTCGATTTATTGTAAGTTCAGAACACAATATATATGATAAAATTCTTATATTTATATGTTTGTATCTTAAATATATAATTTATCGAGTACAAGTAAGCCTTTCCCGTAAATAACTAAGGGAGTGCCCTATAAATAACTAAGGGAGTGATTATGTATTAGAAAAGCCAGGCTCTTTTCCTTTAAATATTTCTTTGTAAATAGTAATAAAAAATTAGCTGTTATTAATAAATAATAATTAAAATATTATCTTATATTTTTAACTTATAATTTTGATAAATTTATTTTTTATATAAATCAGATATCTCAAATTTTAATTATTACTTTAATAATTTTAATTTAATAAAATTTAATTTTGATAAATAGTATCAAATTTATTCTAATAATTCGAAGATACATTAGGGAACAAAAGTTTAACAGTTAGATTGAGGAAAGGTGAAAAGATTAATGAAAGCTTACAATAGACTAATAATGAAAAGAAACAGAAGAAAAATTAATGGCTCTTGAAAAGGACAGCACGAGTGTGAGTGTAAAAAAAAAAAAAAATTATCAACCATTTTAATTAATATTCATTCCGCTTAATAATTTGTTTTCACATTTATGGAGCTGCTCGAGCCTTTTATACATAAGCACCGATCGATGATCTTGCACATGAAAATATTACATATTTTGTTTTTGATTAAATTTTAAATTGGATGGAAATAAAATCTTATTTTTAGTATAATTTTTGTAAGTTTTATTTAAATTTTTCTAAAATTTTAAAATTTTTTTATAATGCAGTAAGACTTAATTCTCTTAAGAAATATTTAATATTATTTATTCTGAATTCATCATGCGGATTAAAAATATAGTTCTGCTATGTAAAATAGTAAAATAATTTGATCATAAATAAAAAAAAATCTTTCGGGTCATATATTAAGTCTATTTTTCCAATCTAGTTAAAATCAAACTATTCATCATAAAATTAAAGTATATATATCATTATTTTAAGTTTATTTGTGGATTTTACATTTGCAATAAATAAGAACAAATGTTTTAACAAAAAAAACAATCGAAGAAAATACTTCATTGATATATAAATGATTGAAAAAAAAAAATCTTCATTGAAATATTAAAATTGAAAATTTTTTATTGTTTCAAGTTTTTCATTATAAAAAATTTTACTTTTTAGTATTATAATAAAATTAATAATTAAATTTTCATATTTTAAATAAAATATTAATTAGTCTTTAAATTTTAATTTTTTTTCACACTTTAATATCAATATTCTAATGTTTTTGGGTAGTTACTTGTCACGATCCAATCCTATGGCCGGACCGACACTAGGACTTGAGTCAGCGTAAGGCTCTCGAAGCCCGTAATAAGCCCAATCAAACTCTAACCTATCATTAAGCCCATTTTTGGTCTAATTTCAAGAAATCAATCGAACAGAGTTCGACCATAAAATGGACTATCCAACGGGAAGTTATTAACTCACCCATCCTGTAATCTCAATGAAAATATATTTGAAGAGCTCAGCTCACCCATCAATCATTCACAATCCCAAAATAAAATCAATAGGAGCTCAGCTCCCTAATCTATCATAGGCATCTAACTATCAAATTCACATACATAAATTTTAATAAGTTACAGTCCCAAATATTAATAAATATTATAGTATCAAACTAAATGACATGTTTCTGCACATGCGGAGGACTAGAATTTATATTTAACAATACAAAACATAAAATCAATAGCAAGTAGACCTGTGAGGAATGAAAGTAGGTTAAACGCAAGGAAAAAGCTCTTCTGTATCCTGAAAAAATAGTGAACAGGAGTGAGCGTTTGACTTAGAGAGTAAATATTTATTTTACATATAATTTCTATAACTATCTAATTCTAATGCATCCTTAGAAATGAAATGCATCATCTTCATACAAGTCATGTCACATCATAGATAATCTGGAGCATTCACGCACCCATGTCATATTCATAGTCACGCATACATATATGGGGAGCTGATCCCCCTACCTAGCTCTTTTACTCCAAGACTTGCCAGCGAGATCAACTCGAGCCGGATTTTTGCTTAATAATCCATATGCAGGGGTCAGCAAGATCAACTCAAAGCCGTGCCTACCCCGACTTATCCATAATAAGGATCAAGTCCCAGTGAGTCAAGCTCGAGCCGTGTCTACCGGTCCTACCTATATCCATATACTCCGCATACACACCAACTCACACACACAGCTCCAGATTATCAAAACACAGCAACCAAGGTAATATCATAAAGTATAAATGCAAAACGGGGCATGCCTAATATTTAACTACATAACTATAAGTATAAGTGATACATGGACATGCCAAAACTATAATAATATTGAAATTGTAAATAAAATAAATATCTACTCATAACTCTTGTACAAGCTACTGTGGTGGTTGGGCGGAGAGAGAAGGCTATCCCAATTCACCTATGCCAATTCCAACACTTGGTACGCATCCGGGACATTTGAAAACAGTGGGGTAGCCTATAATCTTGACTCGGTTCTGAACTTTTCCTGCTAGCCTGCCTGTCCGGCCGGAAATTGCAGACCCGATCAACTGTCGAATTCCAACGAAATGAAAGTACCTATGCGAAGCCCACAATACCAGGGTTAGAATAAAATATTTACATATAAAATAATTATTTGAAAATTAGGGATGTTACATTCTTTTCCCCTTACAGAAAATTCGTCCTCAAATTTTATACAAGGCTGAATAAAATTACAGAATTACATATTGAACAAGTATAGGTACTTGCTGCGTATATTCCGCTCTGACTCCCAGATGCATTCTTCCACTGACTGGCTCCTCCATAAAACCTTAACCATAGGGATCTATTTTGACCTTAGTTGCCTCTTCTGATAGTCCACTACAATTGCAGGCTGCTCCTCGAAGGTCAAGTTCTCATTCGACTCTACTACATCTGGTTGTAGCACATGTGAAGGGTTGGGAACATACTTCCTCAGCATGGAGATGTGGAATACTGGGTGGACATGAGAAAGGCTTAATGATAACTCCAACTGGTCAGCAACTATTCCAACTCTATCAATGACCTCAAAAGGTCCTATGTATCTAAGTGACAACTTGCCTTCCTTCCCAAACCTCATGACTCCTTTCATTGGGGAGACCTTTAGGAATACATAATCACCCACTGCAAACTTTACATCCTTTCGCCTAGGATCCACATAGCTCTTTTGTTTGCTATAGTGTCCTAGTTATTATCGTAATTTCATGGCAAAACTCGTACCTCAAACCACTCCTCAATCTTTTCCCAACATCTTTAGTACTCACTATATCTCCACTGCGCTTGACTTGATATCTCATAACTTCAATAAGCTTTGGTGCTTACCTCTCCTTCATTGTGTCCTAATGTATCTCCCAGCGACTTCAGTCCCCATTCCTCTGTTTCAACAATCTCTACTTTCCAAAGACATAACTTATGTTCCTTATCCTATAGTATCCTATAAGATGCTTTCCTGTAGCACCTGTCATAGGCATCTCATTCGAAATTTCTACTTGTTCTATGACCTCAATGGTCAATACCTATGGATCTTCTCACTCCCATGATACTTCGAATTTCCAATCTCCTTTGTGTCATTACTAAGGTCCTTAGACCAACTCCTGTCCATCTTATGCAACTAGTCATGTAGAGTTCCATTAAAATGCCAAGTGTACCTACACTAGCTATGCTTTTTCTGCACTCTTTACTAATCTCTGTGGTGTAAGGATGTGACTCATATTGTCTGTTTTACAATGTCTCATGAAACACACTTCTAAAACAACTACTTTTGCATGCACTTTACTTAAGATCATTGCTAATTCTGTTGGCCATTGAAGTTTTAGCTAGATCCTCCCATACAAAAAACATTTTTACCTTCCTAATTCCATGATACTGCAAGCTTCTAACTTACTTTGTGTCACCAAAGAGTTCCTTGTAATAATTCTTACCTATCTTAGGTAATTAGTTGTGTAGAGTTCCACATAATTAACACTACTTATCATAGCTTACACATTTCCTGAAAAGAGAGTTCCTTGACTTCTACTTGAAACTTCTTCCTATCTGACGTGCTTTTGGACACATTGGTACTTAAATCGAGGCTCCATTATTCGTTTAGTCTATCATCTCACCATAACTTGTTTTAAACATCTCTTAGTGTGTCCTTAGCATACTTGTTCCTTCTTATTCTCATTATTGTAACCAACTGTATCAAGCTTTTCTCCTATCCTTTAGATCTTATCCTCATTCTTTTCCGGTTTCTTCTATTATTGATATCTTTCCAACCTACTGTACTTATTCTTTAACCTTTATCATCTCTCATTCTTATACTTTTTCCTTTAAGGATGTCCATCCCATCATCAATTTTAACCTTCCTTTTATTTCTTAGTCGTATCTTGATTACCAATTCCATTACTTATAGAATTCTAACCTTTCGATTGGCTCCTACTAGCACTTCTTTCACGTTATGTAATAATTGTAATTGACCATAGAAAATTCTTCTTGTACCTCCTTCCCAGCTTGACCATTAGAACATTACCATTCCCTACTACCTTACTAGGAGATTACTCATCCTGGTTAGATAGGAGCCCTAGAAACTATAAGTTCCATATGAACTAACATAGCTGTAGGAAATGTGAGCTATGCCTTAATTCCAAACAAGATGCTTCACGTGTTCATTCTCCCTAATATAACTACATGTACTGCCCACAGCTTTCCAAACTTTGGCCTTAAATTTATCCATTAGCAATAATTTCATCCACTAAAACTTATCCATAGCTAGCACTTCCTCCAGCTTATAGTTCAGAAGGGTTGCAAGCCCTAGTAACTAACTCGTTTTAACTCCTGTCACTACTCTGATCGTCCTTTAATACATAAAATTAGGTACACACTTACCATCGTTTTCTTTTAAGAAGAATGTGTACAGACTGGTGCCTATTAAGTTCTTAAATACTAGGTCATCTCAACATTATTTCCCTTGCTTATGTAGAGTTTTAGAGCCAAAAGTACGATATAAACTTGAAGAGAAAGAGAAATCTCCTCCTACAGTCAACAGAACACTGTTATCTGTAGAATAATATTCAACCCATGTCTCTTGGTCTTCTTCTTGAAATTTCATCATCTCTTTCTATAAAATATCAGTTGCAACGATCCTTTTATTGTACCATCGACTGCCCGACATATCATCTTAAGATTTATTATCTTTATGTCTACTCCACTTTTACCTTTTATGCCTACCCTTGCTCTTTTGCATCCCTCTATCTTCTTGTATTCTAGAAGATAACTCTCATTAACAGACTCCTCCAAAATAGATCCCAATCATACTTACTATCATAACTCTCATCCTTATACTTCTCAGTGACTTGCGACTACCACTCATACATATCTCTTCTTACTTTATCTCCTACTATCGTTCTGCCATTTATTTTCATTCATGTTTCCTTATAAAGTACCTCTATTGGTCATATTGAAAACGCTTACCTAACCCTTGGCCATAGACCCCATAACTGCTATCTCACCATCTTTACTCATGACCTAGGCCTATATGCCATTTTCCACCATCCTTTTTTGCTTGTCATGCCTATTTCAACCATTAGGTTTACTTTTATTTAACTTACTACTTATTAATTGACTCCTTTTCCTGATGGAATAGTTTAGGACACCATTTCACATTGTATAACATTTGCTTGCTCTGGTTGCGTTCCTCAACTAACTTTTCTTATACTGTTATAAACTTAAATGGATCTTGTCCCAGTGCTACTTACTCCATCTTGGGAATAGGAATAGACAGAATTTGACCCATATCCTGTAACTCTGAACTCTATGGTTTGGCTCCTGACACTGCCCCACTTGACATGCTCTGAGTTCTGCGCTTATGGATTCCATACCGTGATAAACATTCTCCCTGGTATCGTCCTTTTCTAAGCTCTTTATCCTTACTTTTTTGTTTACCTTTTTTACCTTTCCTGGGACTGCATTTGCCTTCTTTAAATCCTAACTCTATTTTTCCTAATCTTATTCTAGTATGGGCTTTTCAATTTGTTCCTTAACCAACTCCTTTATTTCACCCACACTCAACTTTGGCTACTTTATTCTTTAATCCTATTCTCTTGCTTGACTCGAATGTCGTGTCAGAGGCTTATACCTTTTTACCATCACTAATAAGTCATCTACACTTCAATGTTACTCTGAATTAGTCCTCTGACTACTCTAGCTAGCACTCCCACTTACATTTATGTCATTTCTCTGCTACATTTAAACTAACTATTCAAATTTTTATTTATATATTTCCTTTTTATCTATTGATATCCTATGACTTAGTTTTGCTAATTTGCAATCATTGTCCTCTCTTCTGCTAATTTGCAATCATTGTCCTCTCTTCTGTTTAACTATAAACTACCCTCTAATACCTCAAGTAGAGAGTCTACAGAATTACCCTTTTTCCCTTGTTATTCAAAAGCTTAGTATCCATCATGATTGGATCCTTATGATCTTTACAATGAAAATTGTACTTTTCCTAAGGGGTATCTGATCCAACTATTTCCTATCACACTACAGTTCCAATTAGGACATCATTCCATAGATCATTATATTAGTGGTACTCTTCAGTCTCTCCTGATAAGACATTACTATACTCTTACAGCATAACTAACTACAAGATAGGTACTATATCTACCACATTACCACAACTATAAAAGGCTATCTGCTCTCTTTTCATACTGTAAATCCCTTAAAGCATCATTTTACAGGTTATGAACATCATCCATAGCATTCTGTCTCTTTCAAGGGAGCAAAATTGTACCCTGCGCCTGGCTACTACACAAGGAAGATACTTTTTTTTTTTTTACTAAACTTTAGGCAAAAGGTGCATTGCAATGTCAAAACTATCTAACACCCCATATTGGAGACCAAATGGCCTCACCCTATAGGTGTTACTTTTAATTTATGACTATATTGAAATCTCTGGTCTTATAGCAATTCCTAATGTCACTGTAGCTCATGCTAGGGTAACCGAGTCACTGACTCTAGCTACCTTACAACTATGACCTTTCGATATTCTAGCTTTAGGGTTTTAAATCCCTAACTAGGATTTCCAAACTCTTTTGCAGTAGTAGAGCCTTGTTCTAGCATAACTGTACCAAATCAGAGACTGTTTACACCCTCATCATGATGCACCATGGGGAAGCACGTAGCTCTACACAATAATCTCATGTTGGTACTATAATCTGCAACTTATAATACAAATATCAAGAACATTACATAGTTACTACAGTACGTCTTAACATACTAGGTTTTGCAATCTCTTATCTCTCTCGAATCCACCGATCTCATAAACTTATTTTGACTGTGATATCCATTGACAACTGCTAGCAGTGATACCTTTGCCCTTATCTAGGGCAACTATATTGCCATAACTCACTTGTTTGTTCTCTTGCCTTGCACTAAATAGTCACGCCAATTAGCCCTATACTAACAAAAACACAGAACTTCATGGAATACATCTACCCATGGTAGACGTCAACACATCTGCTAACTCTAGTTTACATTGCCATATACTGTATGAAAAATAAAACACCAATCTGAAGCACTTTTACACTGCCCAAGGAATAACGTAGAATCTAGAAAAAAAGAATTACAAAAAAAGACGAAACAGAATCCTATACTCTGCATGTGACAACTCTAGGTATAAACTTTCCCATAAATCTAAAGCCTAAGCTCTGATACCACTCTTGTCACGACCCAATCCCATGGGTTAGACCGGTACTAGGATTTGGGTCAGCATAAGGCCCCCAAAGCCCGTATTAAGACCAATCAAACTCTAATCCATCGTTAAGCCCATTTTGGGCTCAATTTTGAGAAATCAATAGGACAAAGTCCGGCCATAAAATAGACTATTCAATGGGGAGTTATTAAATCACCCGACTTGTAATCTCAATGAAAATATATTTGGGGAGCTCAGCTCACCCATCAATCATTCACAATCTCAAAAAAAATATCAATGGGAGCTCAGCTCCCTCATCCATCATAGGCATCTAACTATCAAATTCACATACATAAAGTTTAATAAGTTACAGTCCCAAATATTAATAAATATTACAGTCCCAAACTAAATGATATATTTCTACACATGCAGAGGACTAGAATTTATATTTAACAGTACAAACATAAAATCAATAGCAAGTAAACCTGTGAGGAATGAAAGTAGGTGAAACGGAAGGAAAAAACTCTCTTGTATCCTGGAAAAATAGTTAACAGGAGTGAGCATTTGACTCAGAGAGTAGATATTTATTTTACATACAATTTCTATAACTATCTAATTCTAATGCATCCTTAGACATGAAATGTATCATCTTTATACAAGTCATGTCACATCAAAGATAATCCGAAGCACTCACGCACCCATGTCATATTCATACTCACACATACATATAAGGGAGCCGATCCCCTACTCAGCTCTCTTAATCCAAGACCTGTCAGTGAGTTTAACTCAAGTCAGACTTTCGCTTAATAATCTATATGCAGGGGCCAGCGAGGTCAACTCAAAGCCGTGCCTATCTCGACTTATCCATAATAAGGATCGAGTCCTAGAGAGTCAAGCTCCAGCCGCGTCTACCTGTCCTACCTATATCTATATACTCCACATACATACCAACTTACACACACAGCTCTAGATTATTAAAACACAGCAACCAAGGTAATACCATCAAGTATAAATGTAAAACGGAGCATGCCTAATATTTAACTACATAACTATAAGTATAAGTGATGCATGGGCATGCCAGAAATATAATAATATTGAAATTATAAATAAAATAAATATCTACTTACAACACTTGTACAAGCTACTATAGTGGTTGGGCGGAGAAAGAAGGTTGTCCCAGCTCACCTATGCTAATTCTGACACTTGGGACGCGTTTGGGACATCTAAAAACAGTGGGGTAGCCTATAATCTAGATTCGGTTCTGAAGTTTTCTTGGTAGCCTACCTAACCGGCCCAAAATTGCAGACCCGAGTAACTATCGAATTCCCGTGAAACGAAAGTACCTATGCGAAGCCTACAATACTAGGGTTAGAATAAAATATTTACATATAAAATAATTATTTGAAAATTAGGGACGTTACATTACTCCTCTATGTGCGTCCATTTTTCACAACTTTTATCATTCATTTTTATTATTATTAATATTTTTGTTCTTAATTGACTAGTTTTAAGTTCCTTGACTAGCAGTTAAATTAATAAAATTAAATAAGAGGAATGAAATAGTTAATATAGTCAAATATAAAGGCTAAATAATATATTTTTAAAAAATATAATGACTATATTATTAATTTTAACATAATAGAGTAAGTAATAGTTTATCTTATCATACAAACCCTTTGTGGTTATAGAAATGTTCTACCAACATTGGTTAATCTTCGTTCCAAACATATTGAAGTATCGGATATTTGTCCTCTATGTAATGGTGCGTCGGAGACTACTGATCATGTTCTTCTTAACTGCTATTTTGCACAAGAATGTTGGAGACATATTGATGTAAGTTTCTTTATTGGGCATGGAGGTACCATAATTCAGTGGATTTAGAATATTTTCTTAGCTTTGGATTCTGATGAATGTTGCAAACTCATTGCTGTGGCTTTTGGTTTCAAGCCATACTAGGGACTTTGCAATCTAATTACAAACCAAACCTATTTAATTAATCAATTAAACTCTTTAATTAATCAATTAAATCACATTTAACTTGGTGATTACTTGTGTATGTGTGAGACTCACTAGGCTCATCACTAATTGGCAATGAGATATGATATTAATTTTTAATATCATAAGAACTTTTTCTTACCATAAATGATTTCTCTAAATCATTTTAGGCACCTCATAGACCATGGTTAACACTTAGCATAGCATATCATGGCCACCCAATCAGTAATAAGGAATACCTTAAATGAACCTATAATCATATGTTACCATGCACTAGAATCTCTCTGTTACAAAATCTCAATTCGAGCTGGAGTCATGGTTTATGTCAAACCCCATTTTCTATAAATATTATGTTCTCTTTTAATTCGAGTTCTTGATTAATTAGATCTTCTTATCAGAAACTCTTTTCTGACTAAATCTATCTGTCCTGGCCAGGAACTTAAAATATTAAAAATAATTAAATGAACATAGGATTTTATCCATATTTACTTAGGGTAACAGATTCCATCTTGATAACCACCTATCTCCATATTTAACTAGTAGGATCCAACACATGCCCATATACCCAAACACAGTACAAGTATGAAAGCAGTATCAAACTCAAACCACTTATAGACAAGATAACTGTGTTATCTCAGGTCTAAAGATTATATGCACTGATATGATATATGACAATGCATTGATAAGAGTAAACTCCATGTGCTAGTCTTATGCGTCACTGGTTCGGCCTACTTATCATGTATAAGTGCCTATCATGTTTGTTATATGGCATGAGACTCACCATTCCATCTTATTTATATCTCATATAAATACCTTGGGAACAAACATGATTACAAGCTTTCTGGATAAGTCATGTCCTTATTGTGAAGTATCCTCGATTGTGAACCAATTTATGATACTTTGTGCTAGAAATATTGTCACTCATATTCTTAACAACTTAAGAATAGAATTTCTAATAAAATATCAATGGACCTTTTTTATTACAAATAAATACATTATGTAAATGGAAAAGTGAAATTGCCTTTTATTGATAAAATATGTATAAGATACATACTAAATGATATGCTTTATGGCATACTACTAACACTATGTCACATAAAGCTAGTAAACCAAGAACACACTTAACTTTCCAAAAGGAAACTAAATCTCCTTTCCTCAATAACTAGAGGATATGATGGAAAACTTCAGGCCACATAGCAGAAATGGCCTTCCAAACTCGAGAACCATGGTGCTCAAAGAGCACTATTGGCAAATCCACTATATTTCTAAAATACTTATTACAGATAACTTGAACCCACAAATCCTCACTACCATAAAAAATATTAGAAGCCAAATTCATCATAAAAGCTTTACTGTAACGATCGGGCTCTAACCACTAGAGGAATTTTTCGCTTTGGCTATAAGTCTCACGGTTTTGTCCCATAGGTGGAATGGAGAACTTCCCAAGAGGTCACCCATCCTAGAATTTCTCTCAAGCGAGCACTCTTAACCCTAGAGTTCTTCCAACTCTCCAGGCCATTCCACCAAAAGGGGCCTCTAGTGATTAGTTCTCCCATTTTATATATCATTACTTTTTGAACCCAAGACCATCTCCGTGCTTTGCCGATATGGGATTTGCCTAAGAGACCCTAAATGTGACACCCTTTACCCGTCTACAGTATAGTCGAGCAAGATATGTTACATAATGTACCAGAACACCATATTTTATTTCCATCATTGTTATTCTTCCTTAATTTATTTCTAATGGTTATGAAGTGCAATTTTTGAAATATAATTCATTTAAGTCATTTATTGAAATTATAATTTTTATTTGAGGTTCTGAAAATTTTATAGAAAATCCGGCAGAGTATCGGCTAAAAATGGAGAAAATAGTTATTCAGAACCTGTGAAAAACACTTCCAATAATCATTTTCAATCATTCTCAAACTCCAATAACCATCAACATGGTCTCATCAATTCTCAACATTAGCAATCATCTCAAGTTCTCAACATTAATCCACAATTTCATTCAAATTCAAAATCAACTAAAATTTATGAAGATATTCTCAAATTATATTAATTAATAAAATTTTACAAAATATGTACATCAACATATGATTACATAAATTTACTATTTACAAGAGTTCATAATTTACGAATCACAAACTACTACTTATTACAAAATGCAAAAACATAATTTCAAAGGGACCTAAAGGTCCTACCACTGATGCACTGTAGATGAGAGGTGACTCTGACTTTAGGCAGATCTGTGACCTCACCCAATCCGTGGTCTGCTGAGCTCTCTGTCTGTCTCTCCAGAACCTATGCGTGGTAAAAAAAGATGGGCTAAGCAATAATGCTTAGTGGTGCCAATAATAAAATAAAAAGAACTAAAAGGAAATAAATATGCAGTGAGTGTATTGATGTCTCATGCAGACAAATTTTTAGTAATTTTTAGAGGTCTTATTTATTTGGTACTTGTCATATTCATTATTTCATTGAATTTATCAACTTTCATTTTTGGTTGCCCAAGTAACCTATACTGGATGACTAGACTGGATAAATGGGTAAACTAGCACTGGGTATCCCGGTTTGCAACAGAACAGCTGATAAGCTGTAATAAACATTAGGCATAAGGCCAAGTATTATCATAATATCAGAATGGCTAAAAGCCATAAAATCGCAGAATGGCATAATGCCATGTGCAGTACTGCTAACTGAACCCCATTAGCATGCCAACCTATCCAAACCAATCTTACTAGATGTACTAGGGCATATTACACTTTTAAATTTTTCAATTCTTGAAATTGAAGTTTAATTATTACTATTCATTTCATTAGTCAACTAAAATGTTAACTTTTTCATAGACAATAGGTATATTAGTTCTAATATCCCGAACATACCACATTTTGCATTCTAAAGTTATTGGTATTGGTTGCCAATACCATTTCAAAGCCTAGTGTTGGTTATTCATAATTTTCATATTTCGATAATTAAGTTTACTGTTCCATTGGTCATTTGTACAGTAGGAATTTGATAAAATTGTCTTCATGAAAGTTGTTCCTTATTGTGTTTAGTTATATTTCCTTTTTGAATCACTCCATTTGGAGTTTTGTAGCTCAAGTTATGGCCTAAACACCATAACTGGCCGGATTGCAATTTTTCAAATTTTCTGGACAGAATCAATTCTGTCCTTTTTGTACACTGATTGCAGGTCAATTTTTGGATATGTTATGGTCAAACTTTGGGTTTGTTTTCTTCATGAAAGTTGTAGGGCTACGTCTCAGCTTTCTATTGGTAAAAATTCAGGTCAATTGCACCTTTCTACACTGAGTTATGACCAAATGAATGAATACTGTTCATTTAGTCATTTTGCCTAGGCTGAATGTAAGTCACCTGGATTAGGGTAATTTTTAGGTCAACTTGGTTTGGTTTTCTGGGCAGGGTTTCTTCACTAAAGTTGTGCCATTATGTGTCTAGTTTCATATCCAATTGGCCTTGCACCAATTGAACCTATACTACTCTATTTATAGTTGCCCAAACCTACTGGACTCATACCCAGTCCTGCAGGTCACCAAGGGTAACATGCCTAAGCTCAACTCCATTATCCTTACTCACTTCAATTCCTCCTCACACACATTCAAATGGTCACTAATTGACCATTACAAAGTTAATATACCATTACATGAGCAAACCCTAATGTTGTTCAAGTGTCCAAATTTTCAAGTTTCATTCATGCATTACACTTGCATTACACTTGCACTTACAGGTTCAATCACTCATCTCATACCAAGGGCAGCTCATAAACCACTTTGCTTTAAGTAAATTCATCAACCCTAACCAACCCTAAGCTGCCGAAATTATAGGGATGAATACACATAAGTTTATTTTGTTTTTCTTATATTTTTCCACTTATCTCATGGCATTAAGCATGAATTAAGTAAAAGAGGTAAGAGATTGGACAATAACCTCAATTGCTAACTCTTCAAAGTCTCCAAAACTTCCTTTTTCCTTCTTTTTTTTGTTGGCTAGAGGTTGTTCAAGATGCAAGATTAATTTTTAGTGAAGCAAATTAGTGGTTTTAGGGTGAAATGAGGTGGGATTTAGAGCTTGCTCAAGCTTCAATGAAAGAATGGGTAGGGAGAGGGTTTCAGCTGATTTTGATGAGAAAGAAGGTAGATTGCTTTTTTTTTTTTTTTTGGTGTCATATATCCTCTTTTATTAGTTAATTTAAGTGGTGATTAAATGTGATTGGTGGAATTTTTTTAAATGACATCATAATGATATCATAATTGGCATTTTCTTTCATTTTCTTTTTTTTTTCTTCTCTACTCATTTTTAATTTAATTTTTAATAATATTTATTCATATTTTAGATCATAATAATTATTTACTTAACTGGAAAAGTCGGCCAAAAATCATCTCTGAACATGAAATGACCAAAATGCCCTCCGTTTGGCTTAACAGACTAAAATTGTCTGTACCGATTGAAAAATTTTTCTAAGCATATTCTTGGTATTCTAATGCCATAGAAACCTCAATGACTCTTCTCTGGAGTCCCAAAAATTATTTTATGAATTTTCTCCTGGATTTAGGGCTTCTAGTTGCGAGAGCTGCAATTTCTCACTGGGTTACCCATCGCTAGGGCACCGGCTCATTTAACTTGGATGTATTTTATTTCTAAAATTTTTCCTGAATTTTTCTTATTAATATTTGAGTTAATTATAGTTCCTTACTTTAGTTTAAATATTTTTCCAAATGTTCTAACTATTCAGACCGACACCAGTCACTAGAACAGTAGAATGTACGGAATTACTACAGTGAGGGTGTTACATTTACTAACAATTTTTAACTTATTAAACCAAGCCCTCCAATAGGTTTTGGAGTATAAACAATATCCTAATTCGCCAAAGAGACTTTAGACTGAACCGGAGAGTTACTTTAAATAAAGTTTCTGATAATTAATTCCACCCTTAGATAGGTAGAAGAGGGAATCCATGTTGTTTGCATAGAATAAGCATAAATGGCATTTAAGACTGACTTAGCAAGATTCACTTGCTTGGTAAGAGACAACAACTTTCCTTTCCAATTACTCAACTTTCTAACAACCTTCTCAACTAGAGGAGCAAAAATACCCCTTGAAGCTCTAGCATGAATTGTCACACCTTATCCCTAGTAAGGCATGACATGTTCCCGTAGCATACCTAAGGAATTACCGAACTCCACCTACCGATAACCCATTAGTTATGCTACAAAGGATTTTAAAACAAATCATAGCTTTTTATCTTATCAATTCTTTTGCGGAAAACTGCATGAGAATAGTTAAAATTACATGTAAACATTCATTGGAAATAATGATAGACTAAATATTACAAAAGTTACATTTTCATAAGTCTCAAAGTAAAATACAAAATAGTTACAAACTCAAAATATGATAGCAATGCAATGCTTTTAAATACAAACTGCTCAATGTCCGTACATCCATACATATAGGTACAAAATACATCCAAAGGAATCACAAGGGTATACCTAACGTAAATACCCACAAACAATACCAAAATGCTGCTTTCAAGTCTCTCACTCGGCAGCCTTCTCCTTTCCCTTACCTGTGACAGCATAAAGAAGCTATCGCTGAGTATATCACTCAGTGGTGCACAACTAATAACTTTAAAACTTAGGGTAAAACACAATTTATCAAAACATAATAAATCACATTTTTCTTAAGCATGAAAACTTCACAATAGTTCTAAGTCCATAAGAGCCAGTTATTGGAATAACATTTCAAATGAGAAATCACACTTCATAAATCACAATTCACAAAGCATTAGTGTTGCCAACATCAACACACAGTTTAGGCCATGACACAAAATTTCACGATCAGTGTCGTGTTGTATACTACGACAAAGCAATCTCAACCTCACTAACCATTATTAATGAGGGAAGGGCTAGCTAGCTAATGAGTACTCATATAGTCTTGCCCCACTAACCGTTATTAATGGGAGACATAATCAATATCAATTATTAACCCCAAGTAGCCGTTACTACTGGGGAGTTTCGAAAGGGACCGTCATGCTAACTGTGATTTCAAAACAACTTTTAAGAGTTTCTAAATCAATAATCACGTTTGCAAAATAATAACATATTCAAATCATCATAAAACCCATAAAAAGGGGTGGCAACACACAAATTCCTCAAATACAAGAGAAAAACATATCTCATTCAAAATAAACTCATTTCAAATCAAACTCATTCAAATAAACTCATTCAAATCAATTTACGAAGCTAAAACAAAGAAAAAGGTTAGTTGTGCACAAACCTTCAATGCTCTCCTTTCTCTTTACTCACTATTTCTTGTCCGTTCCAACTTCTTTTTCTACTAAAAATACACAAATAGAATACCTCAATACCAATCTCAATTGCTGCCAAAAACTCATTACATGCATGTCTAATGCATCCCAAGTTAGCTTGGCAAATTTTAGAAAATTTTGGTTTTGGACAGCTTGGTGCCCCAATCTTTGAATCCAATTTTTACCTAGTTTCAATCATAATTTGGTGAGGTGTTCTTCATGAAAATTGTTCATCTAGTCTTAACTTTATTTTCCTTTTTGAATCGCCTAATTCGGAGCTGTGTAGCTCAAGTTATGCCCAAAACAATATTATTGTTCACGTCACTGTTCATGCTGCAGATTCAGTTCTGGCAGATTTATCAATCCAACTTCGTTAAACAATTTGATCAAGTTAAGTCCATAATTTGGTCTAATGTTCTTCATACGAAATATTCTACTATGTCTTAGGTTTCCATCGGTTCAAGAATAGCCTAAATCAGAGTTTTCTAGAGAGAGTTACGGCCATGCAAAGTTTACTGTTTATATGGTAAATCTGCAGTTCTGCAGATTCAGTTATTCAACTTTGCTTAGCAATTTGATTGGGTTAAGTCCATAATTTGGCCTCAAGTTCTTCATATGAAATGTTCTACTATGCCTTCGGTTTCCATCGGTTCAAGAATCGCCTAAATCAAAGTTTTCTAGGGAGAGTTATGGCCATGCAAATTTTACTGTTCACATGGTTAAATTCTGAAGGTTCCAGAATTGTGTCTCTAAGTTCAAGCCAAGGTTTAGGCAATTTCTGGGCAGTTTCTGGGGTGGGTCTCTTCATGAAAATTCTAGCCCTATGCCTTAAGTTTCATTTCAAATTGGTTTCACACCAAGTAGAGTTGTGTAGCTCAATTTATGAGCTATCAAACACACTGAACTTAGTGTGCAAATTCTGCCCCAGGTTTAAAATTTTCATTTCTTCAATTATTCCCTCTAACCAACCTCAATTTACATTTAATTCACCTAAAATGACTATAATTTAGCATTGACACATCAATGGCACTTCCTAGCACAAACCCCACAATTTTCAAACACCAAAGTTTGCAATTTTCCCTAATTTTACCATTTCATTACTTTCATTCATCAACCCAAAGTCAATTCAAACTAAATAAACCTCAAATGATCATAATTTAACACTACACACACCAATTTCACTTTCTAGCACCAAAACCCATTTTTCCCATGAACACTAATCTCCCATAATTAAATTTATACATATTTCATGCAATTTCTTTGCTCTAATCATGCATACTACTTTAACTAAGCTTGATTCCATCATCATTTTCATTGAAATATATCAAACCCTAATTTTTCTCCAATTTGGCCAAAACCCTAGTTTAGGTTCCATGTATGTTTCCTTTCATTTTCTTATAAAATTTCATCATAATCTAACTTAATTTAAGGTTTGTATAACAAAATGAGCATTAAAGAACTTACCTCTTGATGACTTCCTTCCAACTCCCCAAATCTTCAATTTTCTTCTAATATCTTGTTTCCCTTTGCTTTTAATCTCTAAATCAAATATTAATTTGATGCTCTCTACTAATTAGATGCAAAACCCATAGAGGAAAAGCAAGGAATTGAGTTTTGAGAATGGGTGTCAATGGAGAAAGAAGGAAGAAGAAGAAAGAAAGAAAGAGAGAAGGAAAGAGAATGGGTGGTAACTAAATGGGAGAGAAAGGGAGGGTTTTGTCTTCTTTTATACTTATTTATTCCTTTTAATTCATTTAATGAGTTGTCCAAAGCCCATTGGTCCCTTAAATTTTAATTAGGTTAAAAAATGGAATTTAAATTCTAGATTTTTGCCTCTTTTATTTTCTTTTCACTTTTACTCTAATATTTCCCTCAATATTTGTTCATAATTCAATATTTTATTTTTATTTAATTTAATTGACATTTTGGTCAAAAATCAACTCTTAAAGTGAATTGACCAAAATGCCTCTTATCAGGTCATAATCCCTTTTTTTACAATATACCCGGTGAGTTCTTATATTTTTGGGTCACTTGAATTTTTATTGTGTCTATCTCAATTAATTTTCTATTTATTTTTTATCCTCAAGGTGTCTTTGAATAGTACTACTCACAGACCAAAAATGGTACTATTCATAACTCGGAGGTTCGGGGTGTTACAATTCTTCCCTCCTTAAAAATAAATTTCGTCCTCGAATTTACCTGATCTGAGTCTCTGAATAACTGTGGGTGTTGTCTCCTCATGTCTTCCTCATGCTCCTATGCAGCCTCCTGGCCTGAATGATGGTTCCACAACACTTTGACTAGAAGTATCTGTTTGTTCCTCAGCTGTTTTACCTCATATGCCAAGATCTTTATGGGCTCTTCATCATATGTCAGGTCTGGATTCACCTCAATCTCCTCTACTAGCAAAATGTGAGAGGGGGTCTGATCTATACCTCCTCAACATGGAGACATGGAAGACATTGTGAATCTTTTCCAACTCCGGAGGCAGTGCAAGTCTATATGCCAATGGAACCACTCTTTCCAGAACCTCATACGGCCTAATGAAGCGAGGACTTAGTTTCCCCTTTCTACTAAACCTCATGATCCTCTTCCATGGGGAAACTTTCAAGAACACCTTGTCACCCACACTATATCGAATATCTCTTCTCTTTAGGTCAATGTAGGACTTCTATCTATCCATTGCAACTTTGAGTTTGTCTCTAATGAGCTTAACCTTTTCTTCCATCTGCTGCACTAATTCTGGGCCAATCAACTTCCTCTCGCCCACTTCATCCCAACACAAGGGAGTTCTACACTTTCTACCATAAAGTGCTTCGTATGGAGGCATCCAGATGCTTGACTGATAACTGTTGTTATAGGCAAATTCAATTAGAGGCAAGTGTGTGTCCCAACTCCCTTTAAACTCAATCACACAAGCCCGAAGCATATCCTCCAAAATCTGAATGATCCTTTTAGATTGGTCATCTGTCTATCGATGGAATGCTATACTGAAGTTCAATCTAGTTCCTAGGGCTTTTTGGAGACTACCCCAAAATCTAGAAGTGAACCTTGGGTCTCTGTCCGACACAATAGACACTAGCACTCCATGTAACCTCACTACTTCATCAATGTACAGTTTGGCCAATTTTTCCAGGCTGTAATCCATCCTCACTGGCAAAAAGTGTGCAGACTTGGTCAATCTATCAACAATAACCCAAACTGCATCATGATTCTTTTGTGTACGTGGAAGTCCTGTCACGAAATCCATAGTGATTCTTTCCCATTTCCACTCGGGAATTGGCAATGACTGTAGCAACCCTGTAGGCACTTGGTGTTCTGTTTTTACTTGCTGACAAGTTAGGCATTTGGCAACATATTCTACAATGTCTTTCTTCATTCCTCTCCACCAATAGTGCTCTTTCACACTTCTGTACATTTTGGTTCCTCCAGGGTGCATTGCAAAAGGTGAATCATGTGTTTCCTTTAAAATGGTCTGCCTCAGTTCAACATTCTCAGGAATGCACATTCTGCCCTTATATAACAATAAGCCCTCATCATTTACTGATAATTCTGGTTTCTTGCCATCCCGAGCCTCTTCCATCAACTTCACATACTTATCATCCTTCTGTGCAACTACTTTAATTTGTTCTGCCAGCATTGGCTTCACTTGCCAAGTAGCTACCATCTGCCCATCTTTATTAATCTCCAAATTAGCATGCAATGCCCTTAATTCATGCACCATGGATAAAGGAGAAACCCTTAAACCCGCCATAGTCTTGCGACTTAAAGCATCAGCCACAACATTTGCCTTTCTAGGCTGATAGTCTATCAAGCAATCATAATCTTTTATCAGCTCTAACTATCTCCTTTGCCTCAAATTTAACTCCTTCTGTGTGCCCAAGTATTTTAAACTTTTACGATATGTGTCTATATAACATCTCTCTCCATACAAGTAATGTCTCCAGATCTTCAAGGCAAAGACAATGGCTGCTAGCTCCAAGTCATGTGTAGGATAATTCCTCTCATGCGGTTTAAGGTGGCGTGAAGCATAGGCAATGATGTTTCTATCTTGCATCAACACATAGCCTAATCCGTTATGAGAAGCATCACTGTATATGGTATACTCCTTACCCAAAGTGGACAAGGTTAAGACTGGAGCTTCAGTAAAATGCCTCTTTAACTCATCAAAACTTTCCTGGCACCGATCAGTCCACTAAAATTTTACATCTTTCCTAAGTAGCTTGGTCAGTGGAGATGCTAGCATGGAGAATCTCTTCACAAACCTTCGATAATACCCAGCTAGAACAAGGAAACTCCGAACTTCTATGACATTTCTAGGTGGCTTCCAATTAAGAATGGCTTCTACTTTGCTAGGATCCACCTGGATACCCTCTGCAGATACAATATGCCCTAAAAATATAATCTCCTTTAGCCAAAACTCACATTTTGATAGTTTGGCATACAACTGCTTCTCCCTCAAAGTCAGCAATACTATCCTCAAGTGTTTATCGTGTTCCTTTACATTCTTTGAGTACACCAAAATATCATTAGTGAACACCACAACAAACTGGTCCAAATATGGCCTGAAGATAGTGTTCATCAGGCGCATAAAAGCAGTTGGAGCATTAGTCAACCCGAATGGCATTACCAAGAACTCATAGTGGCCATACCGAGTCCTAAAGGCAGTTTTAGGAATACTTTGCTCCTGTACCCTCAACTGGTAGTAGCTAGATCTCAAGTCAATTTTGGAGAATACAGTTGCATCCTTCAGCTAATCAAACAAATCATTGATCCGTAGTAGAGGATATCTATTCTTTATGGTCACCTTATTCAACTATCTGTAGTCTATGCATAGGCAGAGAGTACCGTCCTTCTTCTTCACAAATAATACTGGTGCTCCCCAAGGTGACATGCTAGGGCGGATGAAACCCTTATCTAACAATTCCTGCAATTGCACCTTCAACTCTTTCAACTCAGCAGGTGCCATCCTATAAGGAGTGATGGAGATTGGCTCCACACCAAGCATAGTCTCAATTTCAAACTGCACCTCTCTTTCCGAAGGCAATCCCTGTAATTCTTACGGAAAGACATCTAGAAAATCTCATACTATAGGAATATCTTTAAGATCTGGACTCCCCACATGGGTGTCTATCACATGAGATAGATAAGCTTCACATCCCTTTCTAATCATCTTTCTAGCAAGTGCAGCTGAAATGATGTTGGATGGCAATAACTGCCTCTCCCCATGTGTCACTACGTCTGCATACTCGGGAAGACCAAAAGTGACTATCTTCAGTCTGCAGTCAATCATGGCGTGATGCCTGGCTAACTAATCCATGCCCAAGATGATATCATAATCTCGAAAGGGCATGTCAATTAAGTCTGACAGGAATGTATGTCCTTGGATCACCAAAGGACAATCTTTATACAATTTGTTCACCCTAACCTCTTGTCCTAAAGGACTAGTCACTAGCACATCATAATCCAATTTCACACAAGGAATAGCAACAGAGCATGCAATACTGGCACTAGCATAAGAATGTGTAGAACCAGGGTCAAACAGCACATATACATCTCTATCAAAAAAGGAGAAAGTACCAGCCACAACATCTGATGTCTCGGCTTCATCCCTCTAGCGCATGGTGTACACCCTGACTGGTGCACCACTCTTCTCTGGTTGGCTCACTGTGCCCTGACTGCCAGAAGTGTTACCTCTACCCATGTCTCTGACTCTACTAGTGTATGTTGTCCTCTGGAAGTAGAACCTTGAACAAATCCCTCAGTGGTAGTAGGAGGGCCAGATCTGCAGGCACTAGTGCAATCTCTAGCAAAATGCCCACTTCCACCACAGTTGTAACAGGCTCCTATGGCCTTATAACATACTCCTCCATGAGTCCTGCCACAAGTCTCACAAGCATGGGTAGGAAAGGAACCCCTAGATGTCTGTTGTCTGGATCTAGGTGGCCTCTGCCCTGAAAATCTTCCCCTACTAGATCCTCTATTACTTGGTCCCCCAAAAGCTCTTCCTCTTACCCGAATTGTTACTTGGACTCTGAGCTGTAGGCTTACTGCTCTTCTCTTTTTCAGTGGTTACCTTCTCAGATGCCCCTTCTATTTCTATCCTTTCCAATTCAAGGGCCTGTGATATCAACCCAGAGAAATTGTCATGTCGAAACCCAACCACTTGCAATCTCAAACTAGGCCTCAAACCAGCCTCAAACCATTTGCATATGTCTCTACTGGTAGTCGGGAAAAGTCTCACTCATACTCGGCTATAGTCTGTTCCCTTGCTTCAAACCAAGAAACTCCTGTAGCTTCATATCTACATATGTGTCAGGAACATACTTCTGTCTAAACTCCCTTAGAAAGTCATCTCATGTCAGCACTGGCGGCTCAGCCAAACTGTGGGGAATGGTCTTCCACCACTCATATGCATCTCCATGCGGCAGGGAAATTGAATATTCAAACTTCAACTCATCTGTGTAGTGTAATTTCTTGAAGACCCTCTCCATCCATTCTAACCATTGCTCAGCTTCCAATGGGTCCACTGTACCCTTGAACTCTATTGCCCCATAGTTCATTAACTTGTCATATTGTCTGGTTGGGGATGGTGGTTGCACTGGAGGCGCTTGCATAGGAGCTTGGACTGGTATATTGCCAGCCATTTGCTGAAATAATGCAGCCATTTACTGAGCGAACTGAGCAGGAAACTGCATGGGTGGGGCGGATGCAGCTGACCCACTGGCATTCTGAGGAGCTAGGGCTTCCTCCTGTACCTCAACTGCTACTGATTGCTCTACAGTGTGATCCCCCTCTTCCATACTGAATCACAAAGAATTTTACTCCCTGGACAACCAGCACAAGGAGATTTTCCTCCATTAGCCCATATTTATGATGTAATGCACTATATGTATCAATTAATGACAGTTGAGCAGTTGTACTTATCAAAATTTTTCAAACATGCAATTTCAAAACTTGTATAAAAATCTAGGCTCTGATACCACTTAACATGTCACACCTTATCCCTGGTAAGGCATGACATGTTCCCGTAGCATACCTAAGGAATTACCGAACTGCACCTACTGATAACCCATTAGTTATGCTACAAAGGATTTTAAAACAAGTCATAGCTTTTTATCTTATCAATTCTTTTGCGGAAAACTGCATGAGAATAGTTAAAATTACATATAAACATTCATTGAAAATATTGATAGACTAAATATTGCAAAAGTTACATTTTTCATAAGTCTCAAAGTAAAATACAAAATAGTTACAAACTCAAAATGTGATAGCAATATAATGCTTTTAAATACAAACTGCTCAATGTCCGTACATCCATACATATAGGTACAAAATACATCCAAAGGAATCACAAGGGTATACCTAACGTAAATACCCACAAACAATACCAAAATGCTGCTTTCAAGTCTCTCACTCGGCAGCCTTCTCCTTTCCCTTACCTACGACAGCATAAAGAAGCTATCGCTAAGTATATCACTCAGTGGTGCACAACTAATAACTTTAAAACTTAGGGTAAAACACAATTTATCAAAACATAATAAATCACATTTTTCTTAAGCATGAAAACTTCACAATAGTTCTAAGTCCATAAGAGCCATTTATTGGAATAACATTTCAAATGAGAAATCACACTTCATAAATCATAATTCACAAAGCATTAGTGTTGCCAACATCAACACACAGTTTAGGCCATGACACAAAATTTCAATATCAATGTCGTGTTGTACACCACGACAAAGCAATCTCAACCTCACTAACCCTTATTAAGGAGGGAAGGGCTAGCCAGCTAATGATTACTCATGGAGTCTTACCCCACTAACCGTTATTAATGGAAGACATAATCAATATCAATTATCAACCCCAAGTAGCCGTTACTACTGGGGAGTTCCGAAAGGGACTATCATGCTAACTGTGGTTTCAAAACAACTTTCAAGAGTTTCTAAATCAATAATCACGTTTGCAAAATAATAACATATTCAAATCATCATAAAACCCATAAAAGAGGTGGCAACACACAAATTCCTCAAATACAAGAGAAAAACATACCTCATTCAAAATAAACTCATTTCAAATCAAACTCATTCAAATAAACTCATTCAAATCAATTTACAAAGCTAAAACAAAAAAAAAGGTTAGTTGTGCACAAACCTTCAATGCTCTCCTTTCTCTTTACTCACTATTCCTTGTCCGTTCCAGCTTCTTTTTCTACTGAAAATACACAAATAGAATACCTCAATACCAATCTCAATTGCTGCCAAAAACTCATTACATGCATGTCAATGCATCCCAAGTTAGCTTTGCAAATTTTAGAAAATTTTGGTTTTGGACAGCTTGGTGCTCCAATTTTTGAACCCAATTTTTACCTAGTTTCGATCATAATTTGGTAAGGTTTTCTACATGAAAATTGTTCACCTAGGTCTTAACTTTATTTTCCTTTTTGAATCGCCTAATTCGGAGCTATGTAGCTCAAGTTATGCCTAAAACAAGATTACTGTTTACGTCACTATTCATGCTACAAATTCAGTTCTGGCAGATTTATCAATCCAAATTCGTTTAGCAATTTGATCAAGTTAAGTCCATAATTTGGTCTAATGTTCTCCATACGAAATGTTCTACTATGTCTTAGGTTTCCATCGGTTCAAGAATCGCCTAAATTAGAGTTTTCTAGAGAGAGTTACGGCCATGGAAAGTTTACTGTTCATATGATAAATCTGCAGTTCTGCAGATTTGGTGATTCAACTTTGCTCAGTAATTTGATTGGGTTAAGCCCATAATTTGGCCTTAAGTTCTTCATATGAAATGTTTTAATATGCCTTAGGTTTCCATCGGTTCAAGAATCTCATAAATCAGAGTTTTCTAGAGAGAGTCATGGCCATGCAAAATTTACTGTTCACATGGTCAAATTCTGTAGGTTTTAGAATTGTGTCTCTAAGTTCAAGCCAAGGTTTAGGCAATTTCTGGGCAGTTTTTGGGGTGGGTCTCTTCATGAAAATTCTATCCCTATGTCTTAAGTTTCATTTCCAATTAGTTTCACACCAATTAGAATTGTGTAGCTCAATTTATGGGCTGTCAAAAACACTAAACTCAGTGTGCAAATTCTGCCGTAGGTTTAAAATTTTCATTTCTTTAATTATTCCCTCTAACCAACCTTAATTTACATTTAATTCACCTAAAATGACTATAATTTAGCATTGACACATCAATGGCACTTCCTAGCACAAACTCCACAATTTTCAAACACCAAAGTTTACAATTTTCCCTAATTCTACCATTTCATTACTTTCATTCATCAACCTAATGTCAATTCAAACTAAATAAACCTCAAATGATCATAATTTAATACTACACACACCAATTTCACTCTTTAGCACCAAAACCCAATTTTCCCATGAATCCTAATCTCCCATAATTAAATTTATACACATTTCATGCAATTTCTTTGCTCTAATCATGCATACTACTTTAACTAAGCTTGATTTCATCATCATTTTCATTGAAATATATCAAACCCTAATTTTTCTCCAATTTGGCCAAAACCCTAGTTTAGGTTCCATGCATGTTTCCTTTCATTTTCTTATGAAATTTCATCATAATCTAACTTAATTTAAGGTTTGTATAACAAAATGAGCATTAAAGAACTTACCTCTTGATGACTTCCTTCCAACTCCCCAAATCTTCAATTTTCTTCTAATCTCTTGTTTTCCCTTGCTTTTAATCTCTAAATCAAATATTAATTTGATGCTCTCTACTAATTAGATGCAAAACCCATAGAGGAAAAGCAAGGATTTGAGTTTTAAGAATGGGTGTCAATGGAGAAAGAAGGAAGAAGAAGAAAGAAAGAAAGAGAGAAGGAAAGAGAGTGGGTGGTAACTAAATGGGAAAGAAAGGAAGGGTTTTGTCTTCTTTTATACTTATTTATTCCTTTTTAATTCATTTAATTAGTTGTCCAAAGCCCATTGATCCCGTAAATTTTAATTAGGTCAAAAAATGGAATTTAAATTCTAGATTTTTGCCTCTTTTATTTTTTTTCACTTTTACTCTAATTTTTCCCTTAATATTTCTTCATAATTCAATATTTTATTTTTATTTAATTTAATTGACATTTTGGTCAAAAATCAACTCTTAAAGTGAATTGACCAAAATGCCCCTTATCGGGTCATAATCCTTTTTTTTATAATATACCCGGTGAGTCCTTATATTTTTGGGTCACTTGAATTTTTATTGTGTCTATCTCAATTAATTTTCTATTTATTTTTGATCCTCAAGGTGTCTTTGAATAGTACTAGTTACAGACCAAAAATGGTACTATTCATAACTCGGAGGTTCGGGGTGTTACATGAATCATAGGAACACCTAAATAGTTACCCATCTTAGAAACTATTATAAAATTCAATACATTAGCAATATAAGAACTAGTATCCATGTGCACATTCTTAGAGAAAAAGATCATAGTCTTCTCATTACTAACAGTTTCACCCGAAGATGAATGAAACTCATCCAAAGTTGATTTGACCATAGCAGCTTGTATCATTGAAGCTTTACCAAAAAGAATCAAATTGTAGCAAAGAAGAGATAGGTCAGGTAAGGAGCACCTCTAATCACCCGAATACCCTTCCAGGCATCTGTGCAAACTCAAAATATGATGCCCTGGCCCAAACACTCCATGAAAAGAGCAAAAATTTAAGGGGATAAAGCGCAATCCTGCCTGAGTCCTCAAAAAGGAGTAAAAACAGAGGAAGGCACCCTATTCCATAAAACACTAAAGTTGGCAGTTGTTAAGCAACACATAACCAAATTAATCAACCGAGTAGGAAATTTTGCATCCACAAGTGTATCCCAAATAAAATCCCAACTTAGCTTATTATAAACTTTTGCTAGGTCAATTTTAATAACCATATAGCCGTTTTTGCTTTTAACTCGTTCCATTTAGTGAGCAACTTCTTGCAAAATCAAAATATTGTTTGAAATATGCCTACTAGGCACAAAACTGCATTGTCATTCACCCACCAAATTAATCAACCATACATGGCTTAATCTTATTAGTAATAAACTTTTGATAGTACCTTATAGATCACATTACAATTACTGATAGGTCGAAAAATACTAATAACCTCAAGACTAGCTACCTTTGGAATCAAAACCAAATTAGTTATATTTAAAGAATGATCAAATATACCACTTTGCCAAACCTGGCAAACCCAATCCAAAAGAGAGGCTGAAACCTCACCCTAGAATTTTTGATAAAAAAAATAAGGGGAAGTCCATCCGAGCCTAGAGCTTTATGAGGACCCATGCTAAAAACAAGTTGCTTCACTTCGGAAATATCCGGCATGTAAATCATAAACTCATACTAGGAAGCAGTGATGGCTGGAAAGCTATCTCGGATATGATAAGAGTCTTTATAAGGCACTAGCTCACTATACAAATTCAAGAAAAAAAGAAACCACTCTCTGATGAAGCACAGGAATGGACGTATACACTAGTTACCCGAACTATCACAAAGAGCTTCAATATTATTCCTCTTTTGCCTGGTGAGAGCAACGGCATGAAAATATTTAGTATTCCTATCACCATTATTAATCCGGTCAGTCCATGACTTTTGGAACCAAAATAGTTTCTTCTGTTGTTACACATTCTCCATTTCTAATTTAAGGTTGGGTTCAATATTCAAAAGATATTGTGAATTAGGATGTAGCTCGAGAGCGCGCTCAACACCAACAATCCTCTTCAGCAAATTTGACTTTCTTTTGCCAATATTGCCAAAAACATTCTTATTCCAATAAGAGGCCGCTGCACAAAAACTAGAGATATTCTCTTATATGTTAACTGAAACCCAACTTCCATCCATAACTAACCGAAACCCTTCATCCAATAGCCAAGCTGATAAAAATCGAAACTGACCTGTTCGACTGGAAGGATGCTCCACATGATTAACCTTTATAAGAAGTGAACGGTGAGTAGAATTCAAGCAAGGTAGGTGATATAACGTGGCATCAATATACTTAGTCCGCCAATCCAAATCACATAACACCCTATCCAAACGTTCCTCCACTACCCCTCTCTTCCAAGTAAATTGAGGCTCAACAAAACCTAGATCAAGTAAATTACAACTGTCAATCTAATCCCTAACTCACGACATCTTGATGAGCTCGCTGTAGCACGCCCCAACTTCTCAAAAGAAAAAGCAATAGAATTGAAATCTCCAGCCATAAGCCAAGGCTAAGAAATAAAGGCAACAATAGAAGACGGAGATTCCTATAAAACACACCTGGTAGCTAGCTACAACTAGTATAAACCGTAGTAAATAAGAAGCTTTCACCAGTCTTAGCTTCCATTTAAGGATGAATAAATTGAAAATGTTGAAAAATAACAGTAACTGGCACACGGGAAGGATTCCACACAAACCAGATACCACCTACGAAGCCAATGCTTTCAATCCGGTATGAACGCAAGAAACCCATTTTCGTAATAACTCTATCAGCAAACAAGCCACTAACCTGAGGCTAAATAATAACACACAGGCCTAGATGGTGAAATCGAACCCATTCCTTAAAAACCCTTACAAAGCTTAAATTGTTGAGGCAGTGGGTGTAGAATAGGCTTTGAGGCTTGATGAATCACTATCTTTAAGGTATTAATTGCCCCCACTAGATTGCTGCAAGGTTATGGCAATATACCTCCAGGATACAACAAAGCCTGAAATCTGCAGACAGCAACTCCTGAAGATTTCCCTTAAGAACTCTTTATATGAACTGAATTTAGAGAGATTAGAAGAAAAGAAGAAGAAGTAGAAGTAGTATATATCTGGATTGAAAAAACTCATCCATATTTATAAAGAATGAAAAGTCATGGCACCTTTACTAGATAGACACATCTGTCTATCTCCAATAGATACAACTATTTATGTAATAGACATGTCTGTTTATTAAAAGATACATATACAAATAGTTGTGACTATTTGTATAGAATTGATATGTCTGTCTATTAACAGACACATCTACTTGTTAAGTGCCATAATAGAATAATATATATTGAATTATATATATATAATTCTATACATATTTCACTCTTGCCATTCCTTCACTTTCTTATATTTTAACAATATAGGAATTCTTTCTCTCTATACTATCTAACATACAAGCTATTTATAACAATCCCCCACTTAGCTTGTATTGTTAGATCCCATTGTTTCATGCATAATGAAAAGTATCTTTCGATTTAAACTTTTCCTTAGTGTAAGTATTTCAAAGTTCTAAAGAAATCATGGTGGCCTTAGCTTAAACCTAGATTCCTATTAAATAGAACCGGAAATACTACACACACGAATCAATTAGTTCAACTTAAAAAGTTCACTAAAATTTTAGCACGAATATGGCCTTGTGCTACCTCCTGTTTTCATGAACATTTACAAAAGTTATTCTCACTTTTGTTGAAGCGGCACCACTTCCTATGTTCATATAGGTGAAGTTTCCTTTGTAATAATTTTAAACTTCATTAAGAGTATAAATACTCATCCTCATTCCATTAACTTAATACACTAAGTACTTAATTACAACATTTACTAATGACTTGTTGTTACCCTTTAAACTTTATTTAGTAATAATACTATAAAGTAGGGTTCCCATCATTAGTAAATTTAATGGAATATTTTTAATCCTAATCCAGCACATGTATTTTTTATCATATCTCTCAAGAGCCCTTTTGTAAACGGATCTGCCAGATTGTTACAAGACTTGACATAAGTAATAGTAATAATTCCATCAAAGATTAATTGTCTCACATACTCATGTCTTAAGCTAATATGTCTAGACTTACCATTATAAATTTTATTATAAGCTCTAGACATTGTTGCTTGACTATCACAATGTAAGGAAACAGCAGGCATCGGTTGTGGCCACAACTTGATATCTAATAAAAAATTTCTCAGCCATTCTGCCTCCTTACCAGCTACTGCTAGAGCTATAAATTCTGATTCCATTGTAGAATGGGTTATACAAGTTTGTTTCTTTGATGCCCAAGAAATAGCACATCCTCCTAAGATAAAAACCCAACCGGAAGTTGATTGATTATCATTAATACTAGTTATCCAGCTAGCATCTGTATAACCTTCTAACACAATTGGAAATTTATTATAAAATAAACCAAAGTTTATAGTTCTTTTTAAATAACCAAGAACTCTTGAAATTGCTTTCCAATGTTCAATACTAGGCTTACTAGTGTATCTTGATAATTTACATACTGCAAAAGCAATATCAGGTCTAGTGCAATGCATAGCATATATTAAGCTACCAATTGCACTAGCATACTCAATTTGAGCAACTGCTCTGCCAGAATTTTCAGTTAATTTGGAAGAAACATCATATGGAGTTTTTGCTTCTTTGACTTTTAAATGGTTAAATTTATTTAATATTTTCTCAATATAATGAGATTGGCAAAGAGCAAAACCCCCACTATGTTTTTTTACTTTGATACCTAAGATTGTATCTACCTCTTTTAAATCTTTCATTTTGAATTTTGAGGTTAGATACTTCTTTGTATCATTCACACCTTCCATATTTGTTCTAATTATAAGCATATCATCAACATAAAGACAAATTATCACACCAAAATGATCTGTAAATTTGGAATAAATACATTTATCAGCACTATTATGTTTAAAGCCATATTCCAAAATTACAGAATCAAATTTCTCATGCCATTGTTTCGGTGCTTGTTTTAAACCATATAAAGATTTAATTAATTTACAAACTTTTCTTTCATTCCCTGGTAAAACAAATCCTTCCGGTTGCTCCATATAAACTTCTTCTTCTAAGTCACCATTTAGAAAGGCTGCCTTAACATCCATTTGATGTATATATAAATTATATATTGATGCTAAAGATAAAAGTACTCTAATAGATGTTATTCTAGCCACTGGTGCATATGTATCAAAGTAGTCAATTCCCTCTTTTTGTTTAAAACCCTTTGCAACCAATCTAGCTTTAAAAGTTTGAATCGATCCATCTGTGTTATATTTTCTTCTGAAAACCCATTTACATCCTATTAGTTTGGAACCAGGTGGCAAATCAACTAGAACCCATGTATTATTAAATAATAATGAATCCATTTCATCATTGATTGCCTCTTTCCAAAAGGCTACATCCCTTGTAGTCATTGCCTCTTGAAACGTTTTAGGATCATCTTCTACATTTAACAAAATTGGTATTTTGTTAAGTACAACTAACCTATTGCTTTCTACTAGAAAACCAATAGCCTGAGAAGATATAAAATCTGGATGTAAATTCTTTTCTTTTCTAATACGTTGACTTCTTCTAATTTTATTAGAAGAATCTAACTTTCTTTTGTTACTAGACGTCGATTCAAAATTAATATCAATACTAGAACCATTTCTTTGACTTGAACTACTCATGGGCTCATGTATAGGGCCATTATGAAATTTATTTTTAATAAATTCAACATCCCTAGATTCTACAATTACATTTAAGTCTAAATTTAAAATTCTATAAGCTTTGGAATTTTCGGCATAACCAACAAAAACTCCTTTCAAAGCTCTAGGACCTAATTTAGTCCTTTTAGGATCTGAAACTCTATAATATGCTAAACAGCCCCATACTCTTAGATAGTTCAAGTTAGGTTTTCTATTTTTCCATAATTTATATGGAGAAATCTTAAATTTTCTAGAAGGAATTCTATTATGTAAGTGACAAGCAGTAAGTAAAGCTTCTCCCCATAAGTTTGTTGGCAAATTAGATTTCACAAGCATAGAATTAAGCATATCCACTAAGGTTCAATTCTTTCTTTCTGCCAACCCATTTTGTTGTGGTGTATAAGGTGCACTTATTTGATGTATAATTCCATTTTCTTCACAAAATGAAGAAAATTCAATGGAAAAATACTCGCCACCTTTGTCACTTCTTAAAATTTTGATTTTTTTTCCTTTTTGATTCTCAACTTCAGATTTATAAATCTGAAACATTTGGAATGCTTGATCTTTATTTTTCATTAAATAAACATAAGTATATTTGGAGAAATCATCTATGAAAGTTATAAAATATCTATTTCCTCCTTTAGTCAATATTCCATTTAATTCACAAATATCAGAATGCACAAGTTCTAATAACTTAGAACATCTTTCAACTTTTGGAAAAGATTTCTTAATCATTTTTGCTTGTATATAGATTTCACAAGATTTTTTATTGTCATCTATATATGAAATTAAACCATGTTTAGCCATAAATTTTAAAGATTTAAAACTAATATGTGCTAAACGATCATGCCATAAAGATAAAGATGACTCAACACTATAAACAGAAATATTCATATTATTATTAATACTGAGTTTAAACATTCCATCACATGAGTAACCTTTTCCCACAAATAGTCCATTTATGGACACAATTATTTTATCGGACTCCAGAACAGCCTTATAACCTTTCTTACACAATAGACTAGCAGACACAAGATTTTTCCTTATTTCTGGCACATACAACACATTTACTAATAATAGCTTCTTTCCAGAAGTGAAGTTTAATTCAACACTTCCTTTTCCCACCACTTTAGTGGAATCATGATTGCCCATTAGAACTTTCTGCCCATTTACAACTTCTTCATAATTTTTAAATTGAGTCTTATCATTGCAAACATGAACAGTAGCCCCAGAATCATACCACCAATCATTGGATTTGGTTGTTGTAGCCATATTGAGTTCTGTTACCATTCCAATATGCAAATCTGATATCATTGCAATCAATTCAGTAGTTTGTTCAACTATATTTGCTTTATTGGAATTCTGAGCACTATTATTCGTATCTTCTTTCTTATGTTTCTTTAGAAACCTGCATTCACGTTTGTAGTGCCCTTTCTTGCCACAATTGTAACAAGTTCTTCCTTTCTTTGATTTCTTTATTCTGCCATAACTAATCTTGTTGCTGTTTGCTTGAAAACTTTCTCTTACTTCGAATTTTTCTTTTGAAAATTCGACTTCCTACACAAAATTAACTTTTGTAGTAGATTCAGAAACAAATTTCTTATCACGATTTCTTGTCTCTTCTTCAATGCGCAAGTGTTTCTGAATCTGTTCTAGAGAAAAATCTTCTGTAGTATGCAGTAATTTCTTCCTATAATCATTCCAACTAGGAGGAAGTTTTGCTATTATTCCTCCTACTTGCAACGATTCAGGAACTATCACTTTCAAATCTTTAAGTTTTGAAACAAGGACATGTAACTCATGGACTTGATCCATAACAGATATATTATCAACCATTTGGAATTCAAAATATTTCATGATGAGAAATTTATCCACACCTTGTTTTTTTGAGTTGTATTTGAACTCCAGTGATTTCCAGATTTCCATTGGAGACTTGACAGAAGTAAATAGATCATATAGCCTATCTGACAAGTTGTTAAGAATATGACCTCTGCATAGCAATTCATCTTCTTCACGTTTGTCTCGATCTGCTTTCACTTGTTCAGAATCTTCTGGAGTTGGTGGTGAAATAGCAGGCAGACTTGGATCAAGTATATAAGAAATCTTCAATGTGGTGAGTAGGAATAGCATCTTGTCTTTCCAGCGAACATAGTTTGTCCCATCAAAACGATCAAGTTTCACAAACTCTTGATTCATCACGGAAACAGCCTTGGACTCCATTGCAATTAATACCTTAAAATTGTTGAGGCAGTGGGTGTAGAATAGGCTTTGAGGCGTGATGAATCACTATCTTTAAGGTATTAATTGCCCCCACTAGATTGCTGCAAGGTTATGGCAATATACCTCCAGGATACAACAAAGCCTGAAATCTGCAGACAGCAACTCCTGAAGATTTCCCTTAAGAACTCTTTATATGAACTGAATTTAGAGAGATTAGAAGAAAAGAAGAAGAAGTAGAAGTAGTATATATCTGGATTGAAAAAACTCATCCATATTTATAAGGAATGAAAAGTCATGGCACCTTTACTAGATAGACACATCTGTCTATCTCCAATAGATACAACTATTTATGTAATAGACATGTCTGTTTATTAAAAGATACCTATACAAATAGTTGTGACTATTTGTATAGAATTGATATGTCTGTCTATTAACAGACACATCTACTTGTTAAGTGCCATAATAGAATAATATATATTTAATTATATATATATAATTCTATACATATTTCACTCTTGTCATTCCTTCACTTTCTTATATTTTAACAATATAGGAATTCTTTCTCTCTATACTATCTAACATACAAGCTATTTATAACATAAATTGCCTGCCCCTTGGCATCTCCATATGAAAATAGGAAGTCAGACGAACAAGAGAGCATTAATCTTGCGTATAAGGGTCCAAAACCCTCTCTTGATCCAAAGTACATCCCTCATCATCACTCATCTACTGAGGAAAAGGAACCCGTGTCTGAAGAAACAACTTCACCATCTCGCTTACGACTCATTTTTATAAGATTAGGAATGTCTAAATCTCTACCTCCTAGAGAGAACGCCTCTTTTTCTTTTTTTATTTTATTAATTAACCAGAAATTTTTTCATAAAGTCTAAAATATTCCCCATATCTATTTTTAACTAAAATTAAAAAGTTTAATGGATTTCATTATTTAATTTAGCTCAATTAGATATTTAAATGCTAGATTAAATCTAATTAAATAATAGAGGCTTATGTCCCTTAAAAATCTTTTATTTTTTAAAAATGTCAAAATTATTTTATTTTAGTAATTTTCTAGTCATTCTGTAGCCTCAAAAATGCTTTAGGTCTTTACCATCTAATGGTATTCATTTTAAGGCTTCTCATTGCTTCTACAAATATGCTTAAAATAGAGGTAGCAAATATGTACACCCTTAAGTTCAAGGACAGCTAGTGCAATTTACGTAAAAAAAATTAGCACGATTATATATATTCAAATTTAAATTGCCTCTCTAGTTTTATGATAAAAAAAAATTAATAAGATTCTATATATTTAAAATTAAATTAACTCTCTAAATTTAAAAATTTTTATATTTTATTGGGTTATTTATTTATTTGAATTTGATTATCGTGGTCCAAATAGTAATTTTATTTTAACTATAAATTAGAATTTGAGTGGACCGATACCTTTTACGGTAAAAAAAAATTTAAGTGGGCCAAGTAAATGTTATGTATTGTTCATAATGTTTTTAAAATAATTCATCTAATAAATATTATTCTATATTTAATTTTAAATTAAGAGTTTTGAGAACAAGTAAAAGGTCTGTCACCATCATATTAAATATCAACTTTTGATCCAAACATTTTTTAAATTTCAACTTTTAAAATCTTATCTTATAAAAAAAAATAGGTATTTAAAATTCTTTTTACTATAATTTTAAAAACTTTTAAGTTCTTGAGTAAATTATAAACTCTACTCATTATATTATATATTTAAAAAAAATATATTTTTTAGTTAAATTTTTGTTAAATTAGAAAAATGGTTAATTATTTTTTAAAAAAATTATATTAATATATATATTTAAATAATTATTCACTATGTTTAAAAAAATAATTATTCGTTGCAAATTTATTTATAAAATTTAAACATTTATTTCTAAAAATATTTCTTAGATGTAAAATCTAAGAATTTTAATAATAATGTTTCAAAAATCATGATATGTGTAATAGCCAAAATTTTTAAATTATAAATTTTACACTTCTATATGATATTTAAATATTATTTTAAGATTATCTAACTAAATTATAACTTTGTAATACTTTTATTTATACATATATTTTTAATGATCGTTTCTAAAATATAATTATGTAAAATTATTTAACAATCTAATTTTTATTTAAATGATTAGTTTTAAATATTACTATTAAATCAATTAATAAAATATAATATTTATTATTGTTAACCTTGTTTCTAATATTTAATTATGGTTATTAATTTAATTATATTGTTATTATTTTTATTTATTGTATATTATAATTTTTATTTCTAGGAATGAATCTAGATAACATGTATGTCTAAATTCATTCCCAGATTAAAAATAAATAAATAAATAAATAATTCCCCCCCCCCCCCTCCCCCCTCTCTTTCTTCTTCCTCTCCCGTCACCCTCTTTCTCCCTACCCTTTTCCACCACCCATTTCCTTCATTTTTTCTGGCAACCACCCACTACCACCGCCGGTAAGGAGTTCCCCCACCAACCCACTACGCCGATGCACCACTAGCTAGTTGGAGAAGCACAAGAAGCGGCGATAAGTGACGAAGGAGAGAGAAAAACCCGCGTGCAAGGCAGCCAACTTCTAGGCACGATTCCGGCTTCATCCGACCTCCGATCAAAGTGATTCAGGTGGCGTTGGAAAGCTTATTTCAAGAGCTTTCCGTTGATAACAATTTTGTGACATTTGGTGGTCGGATGAGTGAGATATGGAGGAGAGAAGTTTTGAGTTTTTCAAGTTTTTTGGTCAGATCTAGGACGATCCGACTGTTAGATCAACGATCCGAGACCACATATGGACTCAAGAGGTGGAGAAGAACATTTTGGTGTGACTAGTTCTAGCAGATGTCCTCGGCGACCGGTGGCTGGCCACCATGGTTTTGGCTATGGCTTCGGTGAGCTTTGGCGATGATTAAACTTCCAAAGGCTTCCTGATAATTTTTTTGAATTTTCAAGACACAGATAAGCTTTAGGTAAGATTATTTTCCTTATTTCTCAGTCTGTGGTACTTAAATGTAGTGTTTCTTAAACATGAAAAATTGGAGAAAAATTCTAAGAAAAATATATGATGAAAGTAAAATTATTTAGAGATATTCTATGGTGTTTGTTGAATTTTTAAGTGATTGTGGAATATTTTTGAAAAATATATATAGGTTTTAGTTAGATTTTTAGTATATGGGCTTATAAGATTATCTGAATTTATGGTATTTAAATTTTATATGATTGGTTGAAGCTTGAGAATGGAGAGTTAAATATGTGAATATTTATTTAGGTTAAATTAAGAACATATTAGCTGTTGAAAACTTATAGAATTGAGTAATATTCTTGAATAAAAATTCAAAAAATATTCAGGAGTTATTAGAAAATTAAAAGTCCTTTTGCAATTGCCTTATAATATTGTTAAGGACCACGGGGTAAAGTTTTAGAATTTTTAGAGCCCGTTTGAGTAATTTTTACAAAATATCAGTTTTAGGGGCAAAAACATAATTTTCTATTTTTGCTTGAATTGGAGAGCCAGGAGGGGCCATGTGTTGTTGATGATATGTGGAGATGAGATGTGTGATTTTAGAATTGTAATTTGAACTATTTTGCAGGTTGGGTAGGTCCTAGGTTTAGGAAAAACTCTGCCAAAATTTCGATATGATCTTATGAACTATTTTGATTTTATGGTCTAAATCCACTATTTAATTCTGTCAATCTTTCAATAGAGGTTAGTGTGTATGTTTAGGTGGTCAGTACCGGCTGTTTTCTCCTTTCAGCCGGACCAACTACAGTCCAATCGACTAATCTGTGAGTAGATATTTATTTTATTTACAATTTCAATATTATTATATTTCTGGCATGCTCATGCATCACTTATACTTATATTTATGTAGTTAAATATTAGGCATACCCTATTTTGCATTTAATCATGATGATATTTCTTTGGTTGCTGTGTTTTGATAATCTGGAGCTATGTGTGTGAATTGGTGTGTATGTGGAGTATATGGATATGAGTAAGACGGGTAGACGCAGCTGGAGCTTAACTCGCTAGGACCTGATCCTTATTATGGATAAGTCAGGGTAGGCATGGCTTTGAGTTGATCTCGCTTGCTCCTGCATATGAATTATTAAGCGAAAGTTCGGCTCGAGTTGATCTCGCTGGCAGGTCTTAGATTAAGAGAGCTAGGCAGGGGGATCAGCTCCCCATATATGTATGCGTGAATGTGGACTTGATACGGGTGCGTGAGTGCTCTAGATTATCCTTGATGTGATTTAATATGATTTGTTTGACTAGTATGAAAATGATGCATTTCATTTCTAAGGATGCATTAGAATTAGATAGTTATAGAAATTATATGTAAAATAAATATCTTACTCTATTAGTTGAACGCTCACTCCTGTTCACCCTATTTTTCAGGCTACAGAAGGAGTTCTTTTTCAGAGTAACCTGTTTTCTTCCTCGCAGGTTTAACAACAGTTATTTAATTATTTTATTATTTTCTAAATTTAAAATCTAGAACTCCGCATGTGTTAGCAGTAGTATGGACCCTGTTAGGAATTGTGTTAATTTAAAATTCTTGAGGTTACTAAATGAAGATTTGTATGATATTTAAACAATTTGTAAATAATGGTATCAGGGTTTAACAGGGCTCCCATGACTTTAGTTTTTTATGGTCATTGGGTTGGGTTGACCCGAATAAAAATATTTTATTTTTATTTTATTTTTATGTTGGTCGTCAGTTTTTGGGCCTTGGCTATGGATTTAGGAACAGTAAGGCTTACTATGGGCCTTGAAGGCTTTTACACCTGCCTAGGTCCTAGTGCTGGTTTGGCCCATGGGAATGGGTCGTGACAATTATGGTATCAGAGCCTAGGCTTCAGATTCATGGGAAGTACATATCTAAAACTTTAAGAAGAGAGTTTAATTAGGGGGTCACATGCGAAGTATCGGATTCTGTTTCGTCTTCTTCTATAATTTCTTGCTTCTAGATTTTGCATTATTTCTCGGTTAATATAAGAGTGCTTCAGTTTAGCACCTCAGTTTTGTGAAGTACATGGTGATGTGAAATAGATTTAGCATACGTGATGAGGTCTGCCATGGAACTATTTACTCTAAGAAATACTATGTTTTTATCAGTATGGGTTTAAGTGGTGTGCCTATCTAGTGCAAGGAATGAGTACATAAAGGTGATTTTTGAAAGTACAGTTGCCCTAGATAAGGGTGAGGATACCACTGCTAGCAGTCGTCAGTGGATGACCTAGTCAGAGTGAGTTTATGATATCAGTAGATTCAAGAGAGATAAGAGATTGGGAGACCTAGTCTTCAGGACGTATCTTAGTAACTATACAATGTTCTCGATGTCTACTCTATAAGCTGCAGATTACAGTACTGACATGGGATTATTGTGTAGAGCTACGTGCTTCATTGTGGTGCTTCATGATAAGAATGTTTGTAGATGACCTCTGTTTGGTACAGATATGCCAAACTAGAGTTCCATATCTGCAGAGGAGTTAGGAACTCCTAGTTAGGGGTCTAAAGTCAGAATATCGAAAGGGCACAGTTGGGTGGTAACTAGAGTTAGTGACTCAGTTATCCTAACTTAAGCACAGAGTTATAACATAAGTGACATGAGATTAGAGGTTTTTAGTATGGTTGCAGTGTAATGATGACAACTACTTAGTGGGATCATCTAGTCACCAGTATGAAATCGTTGGTAGTGTTGGCATTATGGTGGACGTATTGCCTAAAGTTTAGTGTAGATAGCATCTCCTTTGTGTGACAATGGAGCATAAGTACAATTTTACTCCCTAAATGAGAGTGGAGGTTATGAATAATATATGTAGCCTATGAAATGGCATTTTAGGAAAGTTTATAATATAAAAGAGAGCAAATAGCCTTATATAGTTGTGATAATGCGGTAGATGTGGTGCCTCTTTTATAGTTAGTAATGCTGTAGAGTTTAGTGATGTCTTCTCAGGGGAGACAGAAGAGTACTACTAATATAATGATTTGTAGAATGATGTCCTAAATGGGACTGGGGAGTGTGGTAGAGAACAGTTGGCTAGGGTATATTGGACAGGGTATAAATTTCATTATAGAAACCATAGGTGATTAGATTTTGATGGATGAAAATCATGTGAATTGAATGACAGGTTATGGTGTTTAGTATCTTAAGTTTTAACTAATTGAGTGGTCGAAGGACCAATTCTGAGTAGTATAGAGGTGAAGATGACCTAACAGAGATACTAAAGGTATAGTTACCTAGCATAACTGTCAGGTCAAGAAGAATGAAGCTAAGGAATAAAGTAATCAAGGGTTCATTTTGGGAGATGAATTAAAGAGCAAACCAAATAGCCAAGAATATGACAAGGCTAGGGAGATCAAAGGGAGGTATGAAGCACATAAAGTGCTATCCTGGACAAGGTAAATAGGATGAACTAAGAGGCAATTAAAGCCCAGAATGAGATTACATGAGTAAGGATAGTTGTCAAGATTTAGAATCCAGAAGTGTAGAACTTAGAGCAGGTCATAATTTGGGCAGTGTCAATAGCCAAAACATGGAGTTTAGAGTTGCAGGATAGGGATCAAACTCTATTTATTCCTATTCCTAGAATGGAGTACGTAGCATTGGGATAAAATCCATTTAAATTTCTAACAGTAGGAGGAAAGTTAGTTGAGGAATGTAACCAGAGTAAGTAAAAGTTATAGGATGTGCAATGGTGTCCTGAACTGCCTTATCAGGCGAAGGAGTAAATTAATAAGTGGTAAGTTAAATCAAAGTAAACCTAATGGTTCAAATAGGCATAACGAGTAAAAGGGATGGTGTAAAATGGCATATAGGCTTAGGTCACAAGTAGAGATGGTGAGATAACAATTATAAGGTCTGTGATCAAGGGTTAGATGAACATTTTCAGTATGACCAGTAGGGTCCTTTCATAAGGAAACATGAATGAAAATGAGTGATAGAATGACAGTAAGAGATACAGCGGGAAGAGTATGTATGAGTGACAGTCACAAGTCACTACAAAGCACAAGGATGAGAGTTATGACAATAAGCGTGATTGGAATTCATTTTGGAAGAATCTATTAGTGAGAGGTATCTTCTTGAATACAATAAAATATAGGGATGCAAAAGAGTTAAGGTAGACATAAAAAGGTAGAAATGGAGTACAAGTGGATATAGAAAATCTTGAGATGATATGTCAGGCAAATCGTTGGTGAAACAGAAGGATTATTGTAGTTGATATCTTATAGAGAGATGATGAAATTTCAAGGAGGAGACTAAGAGACATGAATAGTGTGCTAATGTCAGTAGGAGGAGATTTCTCATTCTCTTCAAGTTTAGATCGTACCTTTAGCTCTGGAAGTCTACATAAGCAAAGGAAATAATGTTGAGATGACCTAGTATTTAAGAACCTGATAGGTACCCATCTGTACACATTCTTCTTAAAAGAAAATGACGGTAAAGTGTACCTGATGTTATGTATTAAAGGACAATCGAAGTAGTGACAGGAGTTAAAACAAGTTAGTTACTAGGACTTGCAACCCTTTTGGATTATAAGCTGGAAGAAGTGCTAATTGTGGATAAGTTTTAATGGGTGAAATTATTGTTGATGGGTAAATTTGAGGCTAAAGTTTGGAAAGCCATGGGCAATATATGTGGTCATATTATGAAGAATGAACACAAAAAGTATATTGTCTGGAATTAAGGCATAGCACACATTTCTCACAGCCATATTAGTTTAGATGGAACTTATTGTTTATGGGGCTTTTATCTAACTAGGATGAGCGATTTCCTACTAAGGGTAGTAGGGAATGGTAATGTTCTAATGGTCAAGTTGGGAAGGAGATACAAGGAGGATTTTCTATGGTCAATTATGAGTGTTATATGATGTGAAGGATGTGTTGGTAGGAGCTAATCGTAAGGTTAGAATTCCAGGAGTAATGGAACTAGTAGTCAAGATAGGATTAAGAAATAAAAAGAAGGTTAAAATCGATGATGGGAAGGTCATCCTTGAAGGAAAAGGTATACGGATGAGAGAGGACAAAGGTTAAAGAATAAGTACAGTAGGTTGGAAAGATATCAACAATAACATAAACAGGAAAAGGAAGTAGATAAGATCCAAAGGACAAGAGGAAAGCTTGGTAGAGTTGGTTACAATGATGAGAATAAGAAGGAATAAGTATGCTAGGGACACACTAAGGGATGTGTAAAACAAGTTATGATGAGATGATAGATTAAAGGAGTAGTGGAGCCTCAATCTAAGTGCCAATGTGTCAAAAAGTATGTCACATAATAAGAAGCTTTAGGAAAAAGTCAAGATACTCCCATTTTAGAGAAGGAGTGGGAAATGACAAAGTCGCGTTAACTGAGTTGTTAGGGAATATAAACACTTTTGTTATATAGGAGAAGAGACCCTGTTCACTTTTCAAAGTTGATAAAGGGTGTAGAGTATGCTTAACACTTGGATGGAGCTCTACATGATGGGTTACATAAGATGGACAGGAGTTGGTCTGAGGACCGTAGTAATGACACAGAGTAGATTGGAAAATTCAAAGTATCATTGCAGTGAGAAGATGCATAGGTGTTAACCATTGAGGTCAAAGGACAAGCAAAGATTTCAAATAAGATGCCTATACAGTAAAGCATCTCATAGGGTACTATAGGATAAAGAACATAAGTCATATCTTTGGGGAGCAAAGATTATTGAAATAGAAAAATGGGGACTGAAGTCACCAAGAGACACATTAGGGCTCAATGAAAGAGGGGTGAGCACCAAGGTTGATTGAAGTTATGAAACATCAAGTCAAGTACAAAGAGGTATGGTGAATACTCGAGATGTCAGAAAAATGGTCAATGAATAGTTAAGAGATGAGAGAATCTCTAGCGAGAGATGATGACAGTTAGGACACTACAATAAAAATCAGAGAGCAGAGAAATGTGATCTATAATATCACACCCTACCCCTCTGTAGTGCATAACATGATCCCGTAGTATACCTAATGAATTACCAACTTCGTCTACTGATAACCCATTAAATACACTACAAGGGATTTTAAAACTTTTCTTACTTCTTTTTACAGTGGTGAGCACAATTTACAGGTGTTAAAAACCTTTTTGAACTGAAGTGAAACAGCTAACACATTTGGACTATTAATAATTTCTGTAAAAATTTTGGCAGAGTGCCATCTGTATTTTGGACAAAACAGTTCTTCAAAAACCTGTAAAAAGCACTTCAATATTTTTCTCAATCTCAAACTCCAACATAATTCAACACAATATGTTTTTCAACTCAAATCCATAATAATTTTTCAAAGACTGAGATAAAAGAAATACAGTACAAATTTTACAAGCCAAAATAACTCATAATTTACTTTACAACTTCAATGTACAATTTTAATTTACAACTGCTCAAAACCAAGAACAATATATACATATAGTGAACATACATTATAGTACAAAATGCAAAATGTGGTATACTCAATATACCCGATGATCTCTCAGTGTAGTACTAGCAGCCTAGTCTGCTGCCTTGTTAGTCTGTCTACCTGCGACAGCAATGAAAAGCTATCACTGAGTAAAATTTACTCAGTGGTGCACAATAACAATTTGAAATGCGATACATAAATCTTTTATTGATAATTCACAAATCAAATAGTTCACAATTCCATTTCATAATTTACAAAGTTCATATAACATAAATTTGATCAAATAACTGAGTAACACTGTTTTGCCAATCAATAACACAATTTGATCAAATAACTGAATAACATGGTTTTGCCAATCCATAACACAATTTGATCAAATAACTAAATAATACAGTTTTTCCAATCAATAACACAATTTGATCAAATAACTGAAGAATACAGTGTTGCCAATCGATAACACAATTTAGGCCATGACACAATTTTTCCACACATGTCGTGTTGTACACCACGACAAGACACACTCACTCCAATAATCGAAATCAATGAGGGAGGAAGCTAGCTGAATAATGAGTACTCATCCACACTCACCTCAGACTGGCAAGTCAAAGAGGGAGGAACATAATCACACTCACCCTAGACTGATAAGTCAAAGAGGGAGGAATATATAACAGTGTCATGCCAAGTGTGAATCAAAACAATTTCAAATCACAATATTTCATACAAACCATAAATCACATTTTATCTCAAAATTTCCATTTGCAAAGTTGGCAACACAATAATTTCCAAATAATATTCCCAAAACCAAAACAATCAAAAATTATTCATAACTCATTTCTCCAAATAAATTTGCTAGAAAAAGCAGTGAATATAAAAGTATTGTGCACAGACACAATTTAAAACTATAATGTTCAATTAAATATTTTAGTAGAAAATGAGAAGTCAAAATTATTGTGCACATACACAATTTAAAACAATAACATATAAATAATCATAATTTATTTCAATTGAAAAATTCAAAAGAAATAACTATTGTGCACAAACCTTTGATATATGCCTCTTGGCTCTGACTCAATGTTTCCTTCCCTTTCCCTGAGTCGTTGCTAACTGAGAAATACAATTTGAAGTGTTTCAGTACTCATTTAAACTGTCTCTAACGATAATGCTTGATAATTAATTCACTGAATTCTATTATTTGCTTAGTCAACCTAATATGTCGACCCTCGATGCATTCTAAGTGAATTAGGTTTTAATGTTACTAATATGTCACATTTGATAGTCTTTTAGAGTTGGTACATGTTACCAAATTCATTTCCATGTGTCTTGCATTTTCTTGCAATTTGCTAGACTCCGGGATACTAGTTTGACCTAGCCGGATGACCTAGTTCCCTTGGTTTTCGAGTTTCGGTCAAAACTAAAAACTTGTAGATCTATGTCTTATTGCACGCGGGGCAAAATTTCAGGCCCTTCTGAGTTAGGTAGACCAAGTTATGGTCATTTTACTATTGCTGGTCAAAATGAATCAAAATTGGTCACTTTAGGTCATTTTAGGTCAATTTTGGTTCGGCCAGTTTTTGGACCCGAACTTGTGCAAGCTGTTTGACTTGCTTATAGTCATTTCTGGGCTTTGTTGTCTTCATAAGACTTGTAGATATGGGTCTTAACTATTCATGGTCAAATTTTCAGGTCAATTGGACCTGTTTTGAGTGAGTTATAGCCTAAACACTAACTGCTGCCCAAATGGTTAATTTTCAGGCCTTATTTTCGCTTAATCCGGATTTGGTCATTTTTCAAGCTACCTTGCAAGCAGAATTTTGGCAAGCTTCCTTCATAAAAGTTGGCACATTTTGTGCCTAGTTTCACCTCCAATTGGTCTCATACCAATTGGAGCCACACACTTAAGGTTTTAAGCCCAAAATACAAACTGCCCTATTGCATTGTCTTCATTTCTCATCAAAGGTCACTTTTAGCATTACCAAACCCCACATTCATGTCAACTTTGGTTTGTACTATAACCTAAACATATTTTACCACATATTGTTGATCATTTTGGCAGCTTACAATCACATTCAACATACACCATAAAGTGCAGAATTTGTCAAAGTCAATTACAACAATTTAATCACCTATTCATGCTCATTTACATGTCCAATCTCACACCATCACACAAATACCCAAACTGCCATCACTACTACTACAATTCAACATTAATATTCCATGAACCAAACATGAAATAATATCCTTTTGGTTCACCAAACCAGGCTGCCAATTCATGCATTACATTCCATTAATTCCCAAGCTTCAAATTTCAAATACACATTCACATATACTAAGTATACATCACCCAAATAATTTCCTACACACATAAATATTTAATCAATCCTTTAATCTACCATTTACCAACAAAAATAAACTGTCTTCAAGGAGTTTCCATGGCTGCCAAAAATAAGCATCTCCCTTAGAACATCAAACTCCAAAATTCTTTCCACAATTCAAGTACCCATAACCTCCTTACTAACTTTAATGAAGCACTAACCAAAAACACAAACTTACCACTTTCGAAACTCTTCAAAATCTCTCCAAAACTTGGTCTTCTTGCTGCCTATCTACTGCCCATGGTGTAAGGATCACTTTTAATGGAGAGACTTACAAGAACTTATGGCTTGAAAGTAAAGATTGGAGCTTTGCATGGGTGGCCGGCCATGGAGGACAATGGAGAGAAAATTCAATTCGGCAAAAATCAAGAATGAGGAAGATGAAGGTGAAAGTTGACAGAATTTTGGCATTTTATAGTCCCACTTAGTGGTCCACTAATTGTCCATTAAGTATAATTAATATTATAATAATCAAATCTTATTAACATTCCAATTAATCCCCCATAAGTCCTCTAATTACATTACTTGCAAAATTTCTTATTTCCATGGCATTTTAAAAAATTTAATATCACTTATTTTTAATGGAAATTTAGGTCAAAAGGCAGCTCAGGGTGTCAATTGACCACAATGCCCTTGTTCGGGTTGCATTCCCGATTTTTCGGTAACACCGGGTTTTGTCCATTTTTCGATTTCTGACCTTCCTTTGTACTAATTAATTAATTTTTCTTTGATATTTCTAATGATATTTATACTTCAATTGATGTCTCTTTAAGTCCTAAAAATATTTTTCAGGGTTCCCCGCGGTCCAGGGCTAGTCAACGGTCCATGCCGCGACTTCCCGGTGCGGTCACCCATCGCTAGGGTTCTCGGCTCGCTTAACTTGGTTACATTTCTTTGCTATTATTTTTTCTTTGTTTTTCTTGTATTTTCCTTTCTTGTATTTCATTATTTTATGTCTCCTCACTCATATCGAAGTGTAGTTCTAGGCATCCTAGCTGTCCGGACAACACTGATCACTGGAATAGTAGAACGCACTACCGAACATAGGGGTGTTACAATTCTCCCCCCCTTAAAATAAATTTCGTTCACGAAATTTTACCCAATAGTCATCTTACAATAGTTATACATTTATTTTCTCCTTTCTATATGATTGTATAATCTTCTTTTCCTCAAATTTGTATAAGACTTTTAACAATCTAATACAACATTTAATTTGTTTGTATAACACCAATCTCCTCTTACTATTGTACTGTCTAATATTTCAGTTCATTTTCCTTCTTGAATGACCCTTGAGGTCATGTTAGAATCATTTATCTAGTCATTGGTCCTCTGACCATTCTAGTCCATAGTCTTCCTCACATTCGTAACATTTCTTTGTTATGTCTGAACTAACTGTTCGAATTTTTACTTCCATAACTCTTTTTATCTGTCAATATTCTATAACTTACTTCCTTTTGTGTTGAACTGTAACCTTTCGATATTCTAACTTTTAAGTTTTAGATCCCTAAGTAGGATTTTCAAACTTATTTCTAACAATTAAATTTTGTCCTGGCATAACTATACTAAAATAGATGACGTTGGCAACTATTCTCATCTTGGTGTACTATTGAGTAGTACGTAGCACTACACAATAATCTCAAGTCAGTACTGTAATCTGCAGCTTACAGTATAAACATCAAGAACATTGCATAGTTACTACGATACATCCCAATAGATCAAACTTTCCTATCTTTTATCCTTTTCGAATTCAGTGATATCTGAAACTTATTCTGATTACAATATCCATTAACAAGTAATAACTGTAACATCTTTACCCTTATCTAGAGCAAGTCTATTACTACAACTTACTTTTACGTCCTCTTGCCTTACATTAAGTAGGCTCGCCAATTAACTTTATAATTTATGGTGTGTTAGAAAATACTTTTCGCTGATAAACTCTTCCAAACTAATTTCACTTATTATCACAATCCTTATCTTAAAGGATTAATCACTAATGCATCAAAATTTATTCCCCTGTAAAGGAATAATAACAGAACATATAGTTCTAACACTAACATAAAAGTATGCAAACTCCAGGTCAAACAATACATATACATATCTTAGTTACTATTTGAGAAAGTACCAGCAATAATGTCAAAAGTTTAAGCCTCTTCTCTCTGCCGTATAGCGTATACTCCAGCTGGAGCATCACCCTGTTCTGGCTGATTCACAGTACTCTAACTTCTAGGTGTACTACCCCTACCTCTACCTCTGCCTCTACTAACTGATGGTGAACTCTTTGGGGTAGAAACTTGGGTTGATCCCTTTGGTGTAGTAAATGATCCAGAACGACATGGATTTATACAATCCCTAGCAAAATGACCAGTCTCTCCACAATTAAAACATGCTCGTACGGCTCTATAACGTACCCCACTATGTGATTTACCACAAGTTTCACAAAGTCGATCTGACAGCGCATTTCTGGGTTTCTGCTGAGTTTGCTGATCGGATCGAGGTGGTTTCTGTCCAGAAGATCTATCTCTACCGGACTTCTTACTACCTCGGTTGTAACACCCTCCCGGTAGCAACTCCGTACATTCTACTGTTCCGATGACCGGTGTCGGTCCGGACAGCTAGAACATCCGGAAAAATATTTAAACTAAAGTGAGGAACCATAATTAACTCAAATATTAATAAGAAAAATTTAGTAAAAATTTTAGAAATAAAATTTAACCAAGTCAAATGAGCCGGTGCCCAAGCGATGGGTAACCCAGAGGGAAGTTGCGATTCTCGCAACTAGGAGCCCTAGACCCGGGTAAAAATTCATAAAATAATTATTGGGACTCCAGAGAAGGGTCATTGAGGTTCCTATGGCATTAGAATGCCAAGAAAATATTTAGAAAATTTTTTCAATCGGTACAGACAATTTTGACCCGTTAAGCCAAACGAAGGGCATTTTGGTCATTTCGCCTTCAGAGGTGATTTTTGGCCGACTTGTCCAGTTAAGTAAATAATCAATATGACATAAAATATGAAGAAACATTACTAAAAATTAAATTGAAATTGAGTAGTGATGAAAAGAAAAGAAAAATAAAAAAAAGGCTCATTATGACATCTTTACGATGTCATTTAAAAAGCTACCACCAATCACATTTAAACAAACAATTAACTAACTAATAAAAGAGATAAATGAAGACCAAAACAATTAAAAAACACAGCAGCCATCCTCTTCCTCCCAACTAGCCGAAACCCTTGCCCTAGCAAAACCTCCATTAAAACCATCAAAAAGCTTCATTTCTCTCTTGTTTCCACTACTAAACCCTAAACCCCTTTCATTAAAACTTGTCCACTCATCTTGGGAAAGTGTTTGGCAGCCTAGAAAAGGAAAGAAAGTGAAGTTTGAGCTTGGAAAAATCTGCCCTACAAGAGGTTAGTGCACATATATACCTTAAACCCTTTATTTCTATGTTAGAGACTTGAAATAGGTAAGAAATTGTGAATTAAATGAACCAAATTTATGTGTATGTCCACCATGGATTTCGGCAGCCCTAAGGAAGGAACAATGATGGAGTGTTTTTGATGGATTTAAAGTGGACTAGAGATCATGTTTAAAGCATGTATGTATGTGGTTAGTGAATGAGTTAGTAAATTAAGGTGTATGTGTGAATCATAATGGGAAACTAGGGTTTGGGAGTGAAAAATTGGACTTGGCTTATGAAATGATTAATGGACATTCTAATGGTCAATTAGTGACCATTTGAGGCAAGTTAATCATAATTTGAAGTGAACTAATGCATGGCAAAGTGAAATGTGTAGGCTGCCTAGTGACAAGACAAGAATGAGGTGTGATTCCAGCCCACTTAGACAGCCATAACTTTGGCTGTGTAGGTCCAATTGGTGTTTGGCCAATTGGACATGAAACTAGACTTATAATGGCACATTTTTTCAAAAGAAACCATGCCCAAAAGACCAAAGCAAGTGGACCAAAAGTTAGCCCCAATCCGGGTACCCTGCAAGCCAATTCTACAGAATGACCAAATGAATAGTAACTGTTCATTTGGCCATAACTCACTGTAGAAATGGTCAATTGACCTGAAATTTTTACAGAAACAAGTTAAGACCTAGAAAAACAACTTTCATGAAGAAACCTACCCCAAATTATGACCAGAACCTAACCCAAATGGCAGTCACAGTCACTATTCATTGTACTGTAGATTTGGTAATTCTGCAGTTTTTCCAATCCGACCAGCTGTGGTTTTTGGACCATATCTGGAGCTACAAAACTCCAAATGGAGTGATTCAAAAAAGGAAATTCAACTAGACAAAAAAAAAGGAACAACTTTCATATTTACCATTTCCTCAAATTCCTACTGCAACAGTGCCCAATGGAACAGTAAATTTGAGTTACAAAAACTGAAAATTCTGCTTCCCTTGGTTTAAGCTTAGAAATGGTATTAATGCTTAATGCCAACAAGTTTTCAATGCAAAATGTGGTATGTTGGGAGTGTCAAAACCAATATACCTATTTTCTATCCAAAAGTCAACATTTTTGTTTACCAATGAGGTGAATAGTGACACCAAAACTGAAAATTCAAAAATTGAAGAATTTAAAAGTATCAAATGCCCTAGTATACCTAACAAGATTGGTTTGGATAGTTTGGCATGCCAATAGGGTTCAGTTAGCAGTACTGCACATGGCATTATGTCATTCTGTGATTTTATGGCTTTTAGCCATTTTGATATTGTGTTGAGACTTGGCCTCGTGCCTAATATTATTCTGACTTGTTAGTGCTCATTTGCACACCGAGAGATACATATGTGACCGATGGTGTGACGGCCCGAGGTACTTAATACCCAGTGCCAGTTTACCCGTTATCCAGTCCAGTCATCCAGTATAGGTTACTTGGGCAACCAAATAAATGAAAGTGGACAAAGTTAACGAAACAAAGGGATATACAAATACAAAACAAATAAGACATATACATTAAATACACATTTATTTTCTGCTATTTTCTTTTATTATATTATTGCACCACTAAGCATCATTGCTTAGCGCGTTGTTTTTGCCACGCGTAGGTTCTGGAGATACTGATCGTGAGCCCAGTAGACTGCAGACTGGGTGAGTCCATCCTGCAGCTCTGCACAGTGTCCGTGTCACCTCACCCTCCACAGTGCATTAGTAGGACACTAGGTTTCATTTTGGTATTTTGTAATTAATTTTTATTTTCACATATGTATTTGGATTTATGTAATGTATTTTTTATGTTCATGTAAATAATGAAAATTGTGTTAATGAATGGAAAATGTGAATTGTACTTGATTACCACATGAGATGAATGATTGAAAAATGTTGAGAATTTGATAAATGGAGTTGAGATGATGGAATATGAATATAGGAAGTGTTTTTCACAGGTTCCGAAGAACTGTTTTCTCCATCTTTAGCCGGTACTCTGCCGGATTTTCTTTAAAATTTTCGGAACCTCAAATAAATAATAATTTCGATAAATGGCTTAAATAAATTATATTTCACAAATTGTATTCAAAACCATTGTAAAAATTAATTAAGGTAAAATAGAGTGTGCCGGTACACCGTGTGACATTGCTTACTCGGATATACTGTACACGGGTAAGGGGTGTCACATTTAGTGGTATCAGAGCACGGTTTAGGCGTTTCTAGGCCTAGATTGAGTCCATACCATGCATTGCATTTGTAAGAGTCGAGGTGACACTAATGCAGATCTGTTTGTTTTTCTTATTTTGAATAGGATATGGACCCTACATCACAGAGAGCAGTTGAGGAGGAAGTGGAGAGTCATGCTCCACTGCGGCCAGTGAGGCTGGGGGTATGGGAGAACACCTCCGCCAGACTCAAGCGAGCACCTTTCGGCCTCCATAGGTCATGTTTCAACAAATGGCCGAATTCTTCAAACAAATGGCTGGGGTAATGCCACCGCCACCACCACCTCCACAATCGAAATCACATTTGGAAAAATTGAGAAAGTTTGGAGCAGTGGACTTCTTCGGCAAGAGAGAAGATGATTCTGTTGCAGCCGAAAATTGGTTGAACAGAACAGGCAGAGTCTTAAAACAACTCCACTGCACTCCTGAACAAAACCTAGAGGCTGCCATATCTCTGTTACAAGATGATGCCTATGAATGGTGGGATACGGTGTCCAGTGAAGTACAGCCAGAAATAGTGACTTGGGACTTCTTCCTCTCCGAATTCAAGAAGAAATATGTGGGTACTGTATACCTAGAAGAGAGAAGAAGAGAGTTTATTAATCTGAGGCAGAGACAGCTGTCAGTGGCCGAGTATGAGAAGGAATTTGTCCGATTGAGCCGCTATGGAAGGGAGATAGTCCCTAATGAAGCTGAAAGGTGCAAGAGATTTGAAGAGGGCTTGAATGACAACATAAAGATTATGATCACTGCCTTGGGAATTACTGACTTCACCAAGTTAGTAGAAGCGGCAATAAAGGTTGAAAAGGTTAGAATCAGTGAGCAAACTAGAAGAGAGAGACAGCAGAAGAGGGGCCCAGGTCAGTCTAGTTCATCTCCTGCATCTGGGAAGAGGTTCAAGGGTCCACCTGCACAGAGTTCAGCTCAGCCACAAGGTCAGGGTCAGTCTCAGGGGCCCAGGCCACAGTTTACCTCTAGGAGAGGCCAGTCCACACCATCAGTGGGCAGCTCTCTAGGGATGGGGTTCAGGGGACCAGCCCCAGCATCTTCTGCATGTCCACACTGCCTGAAGTGGCACAAGGGGGAGTGTTGGAGAGTAACTGGTGCCTGCTTAAGGTGTGGATCAACAGAGCATCAGTTGAAGAACTGTCCACGCAGAACTACTACAGCTGCTCCAACACAAGCAGACAGACCTGCTCCTGCACCACAAAGGGGTAGGAAATCTGGCAAATCTGAGGCAGTGGGACCATCTCAGAGGCCTGCATCTGAGCCAGCAGAGAGGCCAGATAACAGACCACCTGCCAGAGCTTATGCCATGAGAGCTCAGGAGGAGCAAGATGCCGGGCGTCATCGAGTGCGTTCTCCCTTTACAATACACCTGTGCATACATTGGTGGATCCAGGATCCACTCATTCATACATCTGCATCAACTTACCCGTAGAAAGGGGGATACTAGTAGGGGAGAGTGACCAAGACATTCTGGTCACTAATCCATTGGGCCACAGTGTGGTAGTGAACAAAGTGTACAAGGGTTGCCCGTTAAGGATTCAGGGGTATGAATTCTTGGCAGACTTGATTGAGTTGCCCTTCCATGAGTTTGACGTGATTTTGGGAATGGACTGGTTGTCATGTCATCAGGCAATAGTTGATTGCAAATTGAAGAGAATTTCTCTGAAAACTCCTGAGGGTAATGAGATCACAGTTGTGGGGGAAAGGACAGATTTCTTGTCCAATGTCATCTCAGCCACAGTTGCAAGAAGAATGATGAGAAAAGGCTGTGAAGCCTACCTAGCACATGTGGTGGATACTAGGCAGGCTAAGCCAAACCTGAGTGATATACCCACAGTAAGAGACTTCCCAGAAGTATTTCCTGAAGAATTGCCTGGTTTGCCACCAGAAAGGGAAGTTGAATTTGCTATTGAGACACTGCCGGGTACAGCACCCATTTCCATTGCTCCTTATACGATGGCACCCACTGAATTGAGGGAGTTGAAAACTCAGTTGCAAGAGTTGCTTGATAAGGGGTTCATACGCCCCAGTGTGTCACCATGGGGAGCTCCAGTGTTATTTGTGAAAAAGAAGGATGGGACTTTGAGGCTATGCATTGATTACCGGCAGTTGAATAAAGTGACTATGAAGAACAAATATCCGTTGCCTAGAATTGATGATCTATTTGATCAGTTGAAGGGAGCAGGAGTATTTTCTAAGATTGATCTCAGATCAGGGCACATTTTTGCTGAAGAAACCATGCCCAAAAGACCAAAGCAAGTGGACCAAAAGTTGGCCCCAATCCGGGTACCCTGCAAGCCAATTCTGCAGAATGACCAAATGAATAGTAACTCACTGTAGAAATGGTCAATTGACCTAAAATTTTTACAGCGACAAGTTAAGACCTAGAAAAACAACTTTCATGAAGAAACCTACCCCAAATTATGACCAGAACCTAACCCAAATGGCGATCTGATCCACTGTTCATTGTCTTTGTAGATTTAGTAATCTGCGATTTTCCAATCCGGCAAGCTGTGGTTTTTGGACCATATCTGGAGCTACAAAACTCCAAATGGAGTGATTCAAAAAAGGAAATTCAACTAGACAAAATAAGGAACAACTTTCATTTTTACCATTTCCTCAAATTCCTACTGCAACAGTGCCCAATGGAACAGTAAATTGAGTTACAAAAACTGAAAATTCTGCATCCCTTGGTTTAAGCTTAGAAATGGTATTAATGCTTAATGCCAACAAGTTTTCAATGAAAAATGTGGTATGTTGGGAGTGTCAAAACCAATATACCTATTTTCTATCCAAAAGTCAACATTTTTGTTGACCAATGAGGTGAATAGTGACACCAAAACTGGAAATTCAAAAATTGAAGAATTTAAAAGTATCAAATGCCCTAGTATACCTAACAAGATTGGTTTGGATAGTTTGGCATGCCAATAGGGTTCAGTTAGCGATCGCACATGGCATTATGCCTTTATGTGATTTGATGGCTTTTAGCCATTTTGATATTGTGTAGAGACTTGGCCTCGTGCCTAATATTATTCTGACTTGTTAAGCTGTACATTTGCACAGGAGATACATATGTGACCGATGGTGTGACGCCCGAGGTACTTGATACCCGGTGCGGTTTACGTTATCCAAGATCTGATCGTCAAAGATAGGTTACTTGGGCAACCAAATGAATGAAAGTGGACAAAGTTAACGAAACAAAGGGATATACAAATACAAAACAAATAAGACATATACATTAAATACACATTTATTTTCTGCTATTTTCTTTTATTATATTATTGCACCACTAAGCATCATTGCTTAGCGCGTTGCTTTTGCCACGCATAGGTTCCGAGAATCGATCGTGAGCCCGGTGAGACGCAGTCGGGTGAGTCCATCCTGCTGACTACGCACGATGTCCGTGTCACCTCACCCTCCACAGTGCATTGGTAGGACACTAGGTTTCATTTTTGTATTTTGTAATTAATTTTTATTTTCACATATGTATTTTGTAACACCCTCCCGGTAGCAACTCCGTACATTCTACTGTTCCGGTGACCGGTGTCGGTCCGGACAGCTAGAACGTCCGGAAAAATATTTAAACTAAAGTCAGGAACCATAATTAACTCAAATATTAATAAGAAAAATTTAGGAAAAAATTTAGAAATAAAATACAACCAAGTTAAACGAGCCGGTGCCCAAGCGATGGGTAACTAGAGGGAAGTTGCGGTTCTCGCAACGAGGAGTCCTAGACCCGTGGAAAAATTCATAAAATAATTATTGGGACTCCAGAGAAGGGTCATTGGGGTTCCTATGGCAATAGAATGCCAAGAAAATATTTAAAAAAAATTTTCAATCGGTACAGACAATTTTGACCCGTTAAGCCAAACGGAGGGCATTTTGGTCATTTCGCCTTCAGAGGCAATTTTTGGCCGACTTGTCCAGTTGAGTAAATAATTATTATGACATAAAATATGAATAAATATTACTAAAAATTAAATTGAAAATGAGTAGTGAAGAAAAAAAAAAGAAAAATAGTGGAAATTAGGGATAATGACATCACATGATGTCATTTACCTTCTCCCAACCAATCACCATTCAACAAGCTTTCTTAAATCACTTAAAAGAGTCAAAAGAAGACCAAAAAAATTATGCTTTTCTTCTTCTTCTTCTTCAGCCAAAACGTGAGTTTCTCCCCCATAACCCTCCGTGAAAGTTTCCTTTAATTACTTCCATTTCCCATGAAATTCCACTACTAAACCCTAAGTCACCTTCATTAAAACTTGTCCACTCATCTTGGGGAAGTGTTTGGCAGCCTAGAAAAGGAAGGAAAGTGAAGTTTAAGCTTGGAAATTCTGCCCTACAAGAGGTTAGTGCACCTATCTACTTAAAACTCCTTAATTTCATGATTAGGGACTTGAATTTAGTAAGGAATTGTAATTTAAATGGACAAAAACTCATGTGTATGTGTACATGAAATTCGGCAGCCCTATTGAAGGAACAATAATGGAGTGTTTTGATGGATTTAAAGAGGATTAGAGATCATGTTTAAACCATGTATGCATGCGGTTAGTGAATGAGTTAGTAATTAAGGTGTGTTGTGAAAACTTATAATGGGAACTAGGGTTTTAAGAGTGAAAATTGGACTTGGCATTTGAATTGATTAATGGACATTCTAATGGTCAATTAGTGACCATTTAAGGCAAGTTAATCATAATTTGAAGTGAGTTAATGCATGGCAAAACTGAAATGGAAGGCTGCCTAAAGATAGCAGAAATGAGGCTAAGATTCCAGCCCACTTAGACAGCCATAACTTTGGCTGTGTAGGTCCCAATTGGTGTTTGGCCAATTGGACATGAAACTAGGCTTATAATGGCACAATTTTTCTGAAGAAACCATGTCCAAAAGACCAAAGCAAGTGGACCAAAAGTTGGCCCCAATCCGGATACCCTGCAACAGCACCTGCAGAAATGACCAAATGAACAGTAACTGTTCATTTGGCCATAACTTACTGTAGATATGGTCAATGGACCTAAAATTTTTACAGCAACAAGTTAAGACATAGACAAACAACTTTCATGAAGAAACCTACCCCAAATTATGGCCAGAACCTATTCAAAAATACAATCACAGTCACTGTTTATGGTACTGTAGATTTGGTAATTCTGCAGTTTTGGCAATCCGGCCAGCTGTGGTTTTTGGACCATATCTGGAGTTACAAAACTCCAAATGGAGTGATTCAAAAAAGGAAATTCAACTAGACAAAATAAGGAACAACTTTCATGTTTACCATTTCCTCAAATTCCCACTGCAACAGTGCTTAATGGAACAGTAAAGTTAAGCTTCAAAAACTGAAAATTCTGCCCTCTTGCTTTAAGCTTAGAAATGGTAATGGTAATCAATTCTAACAAGTTTTAAATGTAAAATGTGGTGCATTGGGAGTGTTAAAACCAATGTACCTATTTTCTATCCAAAAGTCAACATTTTTGTTGACCAATGAGGTGAATAGTGACACCAAAATTTGAAATTCAAAATTTGAAATTAGAAATGCATCTAGGGGACTTTAAATTGCAATTGGCAATTAATACTAGCAAATGTAAAACTCAAAATGTGGGATCTTGGTGTAATTAGAATTAATATATCCATTAAGTATAAAAAGTCAACATTTTGGTTGACTAGTAAGGTGAATAGTATTCAAAATGATTAGTAAATTAAGATGAAGACCTAGAACCAATTCTAAGCTTAAATGCTTAGAATTGTATGACAAATGTGGATTATGCATCCTAGTCAACATTGTTAAAAAGAAATTAAGGCCTTAAATTTGAAATCCATGAAATATTCATGGATTACTTGAAACATGAAAAATAAGTCACTTAATTAATGTGAATAGATAGTTAGGGCTTATATGCCCATCACAAATGGAATTCATAAAATATTAGTAACTCAACTTGAAATATAAAATTTGTAATTTCATAAGTAGATTCTTGAATGTATAAATGAGAAAGGAAAAATGTTTTGAATACAATGGTACATGTGTACCATTGTTTAGAATTGTAATCAATATGAATAACATAATGAATGAATAAATGAACTATATTAATGTATGAATGAGACATTAGTTCTCATTATTATAGAAAGGAGAAGTATTTTGAGTACAATGGTATAAAAGGATAATTGATGTGAATTGTGATCATATAAATGATCAAATGAATGCATGAATTATAATTGAAATTTATCATGAAATAATGAATTCATAAAACACAATATATTAATATTTAATGATATTATGTGCCCTTGTATTGCCTAGACACGTGTGTCAGATTGGATAGATTGGCATGCCAATAGGGTATTGTTTTAGCAGTACTGCGAAAGGCTTTATGCCTGTATTCACGGCTTTGTGCCCGTATTCATGGCTTTATGCCCGCATTCATGGCTTTATGCCATCATTCATGGCTTTTATGCCCGATTATGTGATATCATGGCTTTTTAGCCATACCGCATGACACGTGGTTGGCGTTCTGCGTCCCATGGTATGACGGCCGAAACCGCGGTGTCGGTGCCAACGACCCGTTATTCAGTTTAGTCAGCCTGTCGTAGGTTACTTGGGCAGTGTAATTTATTGAAATAAATTAAGACTATTAGTAATTAGAAATATTAGAAATCAAACAAATGAGTTAATAAGACTTCAAAGAATTAGTTAGAATTATGAAATGATCCAAACCACATAAAAATAGTTAAGTAAAATGATAAAAGAGTTGCAAAAATAGGTATAACTTAACTAAATATTTTAAATGTACCTTCTATTGCCATATAAATATAAACTAAGTATTTTTATTAATTCTGTATGTTGTACATTATCACTGTGAATTTCGGAATTAAACGCTTCCAAAGCGAAACAATGAGAACAAAAGATAATTAATGTTAGACACATTGTATTAAATTAAATTGATTCTTAAATATTCAAATTATGCTTCGTTCTTTCTTTATTTGTATATTTTATTTTCTTGTTCTATTATTGCACCACTAAGCAGCAATGCTTAGCGCGATGGATTTGTTTCCTCGCGCAAGTACTTTGACTAAGATTTTTGGAGTCCAGAACTGCAGAAGTGGCTGGAGTATTCAAGGTTGTCACCTCGTCAGCAATGCATGTAGATAGGGCCCATATAGATCATATTTTGTATTTAGTATAAAATGCTAGATATTGTATTATAATGTAGATTATGAGCAGGTAATTAATAGAAATGTAATGTAATTTAATAAATTAGCTTTTTCATATGTAATTAATTTATATATCATGTAAATTATGAAATTATGTAAATTAAAGAAATTTGAAAATTTTACTTATGTGATTTGAGCATGAATGAGATTGTATGGATTCGAAGACATATTTGAAATATATAGATAATGCATGGAAATGAATATGAAATTGAGATATATGAATGAGATGTGAATTATGAGATGGTTATGAAAATAATTGATAAGATTTTATTTTAGAAATATTGTTGAATTGAATTTCAAACAGGTGAATATTGAAATACGCCAAACGATAATAAAATAGGGGAAACTCCGCTGGTTTCTCCGTCGAAAAATAATTGATATTAAATGAAATAAATTCAAAATTATTAAAAAAAAATAAAGTAAGATAAGTTAGGCTGCTCCAGCACCGATTGTAGCATGCCTTGCTCGGCTACACTGTAGTCGGGTGAGGGGTGTTACATATTTGGATTTATGTAATGTATTTTTTATGTTCATGTAAATAATGAAAATTGTGTTAGTGAATGGAAAATGTGAATTGTACTTGATTACCACATGAGATGAATGATTGAAAAATGTTGAGAATTTGATAAATGGAGTTGAGATGATGGAATATGAATATAGGAAGTGTTTTTCACAGGTTCCGAAGAACTGTTTTCTCCATCTTTAGCCGGTACTCTGCCGGATTTTCTTTAAAATTTTCGGAACCTCAAATAAATAATAATTTTGATAAATGGCTTAAATGAATTATATTTCACAAATTGTATTCAAAACCATGATAAAAATTAATTAAGGTAAAATACAGTGTGCCGATACACCGTGTGACATTGCTTACTCGGATATACTGTACACGGGTAAGGGGTGTCACATCGGTTGTATCCCCCAAAGTTTTTCCTCTTTCCAGTAGGACCACTAGAACTCTGTTCTACTGACTTTCCCTCTTTTTCTGTTTTCTCTGATTTCTTTTTCTCAGGAGCCGCTTCAGATTCAATTCTTTCTAATTCTAGTGCTTGAGAAATAAGTTCAGAGAAGTTGTTATGTTTGAATCCGACCACTTGTAATCTGATACTAGGCTTTAAACCGATTTCAAACCTCTTACATCTCTCCCTACTGGTAGAAAGTAGACTTACTGCATAATGGCTTAGGCAGGAAAATTCCCTTTCATATTCAGCCACCGATCTACTCCCCTGTTTCAGACTTAGGAACTCTTGTAGCTTCTGGTCTACATAAGCATCAGGGACATATTTTTGTCTGAATTCCCTGAGAAAGTCATTCCATGTTAGCACTGCAGGTTCTACCAGACTGTGGGGAATGGTTTTCCACCAGTCATAAGCATCCCCCTGTAGCAAAGATACTGAGTATTCAAATCTGAGCTCCTCTGTGCAATGCAGTTTCTTGAATACCCTATCCATCCTCTCTAACCACTGTTCAGCCTCTAGAGGATCTACTGTCCCCTTGAACTCTGTAGCCCCATATTTCATCAATTTGTCATACTGCCTAGCAGAAGACTGTGGTTGTACCACTGGTGTCTGTATTGGGACTTGAGTAGGCACATTACCAGCCATTTGTTGGAACATTGCAGCCATCTGCTGAGCGAATTGAGTAACTGCAGATGCTGCGAGGGTGGTCTTCTTTGAACCACTGACATTATGTAGGGCTGGGGCATCCCCTTACATATTGTTGATCATTTTGGCAGCTTACAATCACATTCAACATACACCATAAAGTGCAGAATTTGTCAAAGTCAATTACAACAATTTAATCACCTATTCATGCTCATTTACATGTCCAATCTCACACCATCACACATATACCCAAACTGCCATAACTACTACTACAATTCAACATTAATATTCCATAAACCAAACATGAAATAATATCCTTTTGGTTCACCAAACCAGGCTGCCAATTCATGCATTACATGCATTAATTCCGAAGCTTCAAATTTCAAATACACATTCACATATACTAAGTATACATCACCCAAATAATTTCCTACACACATAAATATTTAATCAATCCTTTAATCTACCATTTACCAACAAAAATAAACTGTCTTCAAGGAGTTTCCATGGCTGCCAAAAATAAGCATCTCCCTTAGAACATCAAACTCCAAAATTCTTTACACAATTCAAGTACCCATAACCTCCTTACTAACTTTAATGAAGCACTAACCAAAAACACAAACTTACCACTTTGGAAAATCTTCAAAATCTCTCCAAAACTTGGTCTTCTTGCTGCCTATCTACTGCCCAGGGTGTAAGGATCACTTTTAATGGAGAGACTTACAAGAACTTATGGCTTGAAAGTAAAGATTGGAGCTTTGCATGGGTGGCCGGCCATGGAGGACAATGGAGAGAAAATTCAATTCGGCAAAAATTAAGAATGAGGAAGATGAAGGTGAAAGTGGACAAAATTTTGGCATTTTATAGTCCCACTTAGTGGTCCACTAATTGTCCATTAAGTATAATTAATATTATAATAATCAAATCTTATTAACATTTCAATTAATCCCCCATAAGTCCTCTAATTACATTACTTGTAAAATTTCTTATTTCCTTGGCATTTTAAAAAATTTAATATCACTTATTTTTAATGGACATTTAGGTCAAAAGGCAGCTCGGGGTGTCAATTGATCACAATGCCCTTGTTCGGGTTGTATTCCCGATTTTTCGGTAACACCGAATTTTGTCCGTTTTTCGATTTCTGACTTTCCTTTGTACTAATTAATTAATTTTTCTTTGATATTTTTAATGATATTTATACTTCAATTGATGTCTCTTTAAGTCCTAAAAATATTTTTCAGGGTTTCCCGCGGTCCAGGGCTAGTCAGCGGTCACCCATCGCTAGGGTTCTCGGCTCGCTTAACTTGGTTACATTTCTTTGCTATTATTTTTTCTTTATTTTTTTTATATTTTTCTTTCTTGTATTTCATTATTTTATGTCTCCCCACTCATATCGAAGTGTAGTTCTAGGCATCCTAGCTGTCCGGACAACACTGGTCACTGGACCAGTAGAACGCACTACCGAACATAGGGGTGTTACATATAATATACGAAGAGTTTGGAGAATAAAGCATTTTAACCATATTTGCTTAGCTGGAGAAGTAAATGCTAGCACCTACCCCAATAGCCCTCTTTCTTTATCCCCAGTTTATTTGAAATTCAAGGATGAATTTTTCTTAAGGGGGAGAGACTGTAATAACCAAAATTTTTAAATTATAAATTTTATACTTCTATATGGTATTTAAATATTATTTTAACATTATCTAACTAAATTATAACTTTGTAATACTTTTATTTATACATATATTTTTAATGATTGTTTCCAAACATATTATGTAAAATTATTTAACCATCTAATTTTTATTTAAATGATTAGTTTTAAATATTAATATTAAATCAATTAATAAAAATATATTATTTATTATTGTTAACCTTGTTTCTAATATTTAATTATGGTTATTAATTTAATTATTATTGTTATTATTTTTATTATTTTTATTTATTGTATATTATAATTTTTATTTCTAGGAATGAATCTAGACAATATGTATATCTAGATTCATTTCCAGATTAAAGAAAAAAAAAAAAACAATTTCCAACAATCCCCCCCCCCTTTCTTCTTCCTCTCCCGTCACCCTCTTTCTTCCTACTTTTTTCCAGCCATTTCCTCCATTTTTTTAGGCAACCACCCACTACCACCACCAGCAAGGAGTTCCCCCACCACCCCATGATGCCGACGCACCACTAGCTGGCTAGAGAAGCACCAGAAGCGGCGGCAAGTGATGGAGGAAAGAGAAAAAAAGGGTGTGCAGGGCAGCTAATTTTCTGGCGTGATTCCGGCTTCATTCGACCTCCGATCAAGGTGATTCAGGTGGCGTTGGAAAGCTTATTCCGAGAGCTTTCCATTGATACCAATTTTGTGACATTTGGTGGCCGAATGAGTGAGATATAGTGGAGAGAAGTTTTGAGTTTTTCAAGCTTTTTTGGTCAGATCTAGGACAATCCGACTGTTGGATCGACGATCCAAGACTACCTATGGACTCAAGAGGTGGAGAGGAGCATTTTGGTATGACCATTTTCGACAGATGTCGCTAGCGATCGACCACCATGCGCGGTGGTTCCGGAGGTGGCTCCGGTGAGCTTTGGCAATGATTTAATTTTCATAGGCTTCCTTATAAATTTTTGAAATTTTCGAGACACAGATAAGCTTTAGGTAAGATTATTTTTCTTATTTCTCAGTCTGTGGTACTTAAATGCAATGTTTCTTAAATAGAAAAAATTGAAAAAAAATTCTAAGAAAAATATATGATGAAAGTAAAATTATTTGGAGATATTCTATGGTGTTTGTTGAATTTTTAAGTGATTGTGGAATATTTTTGAAAAATACATATGGCTTTTAGTTAGATTTTTAGCATATTGACATATAAGATTATCTGAATTTATGGTATTTAAATTTTATATGATTGGTTGAAGCTTGAGAATGGAGAGCTAAATATGTGAATGTTGATTTAGGTTGAATTAAGAACATGTTAGTTGTCAGAAACTTATGGAATTGAGTAATATTTTTTAATAAAAATTCATAAAATATTCGGAAGTTATTAGAAAATTATAATTCCTTTTGCAGTAGCCTTATAATAATGTTAAGGACCACGGGGCAAAAATGTAATTTTTTATTTTTGCTTGGATTGGAGGGCCCATGAGGGGCCATGTATTGTTGATGAGATGTGGAGATGAGATGTGTGATTTTAGAAGTGTAATTTGAACTATTTTGCAGGTTGGGTATATCCTAGGTAGAGGGAAAACTCTGCCGAAATTTCGACAAGATCTTAAGAACTATTTTGATTTTATAGTCTAAATCAACTATTTAATGTTGTCAACATTTTGATAGAGGCTAGTGTGTATGTTTAGGTGGTCAGTGCCGGCTGTTTTCTCTTTTCAGTCGTATCAACTACAATCCAGTCAACTAATCTGTGAGTAGATATTTATTTTATTTACAATTTCAATATTATTATATTTCTGACATGCTCATGCATCACTTATACTTATATTTATGTAGTTAAATATTAGGCAAACCCTGTTTTGCATTTAATCATGATGATATTACTTTAGTTGCTGTGTTTTAATAATCTGGAGCTGTGTGTGTGAGTTGGTGTGTATGTAGAGTATATGGATATGGGTAGGACGGGTAGATGTTGTTGGAGCTTGACTCGCTGGGACTGAATCTTTATTATGGATAAGTCGAGGTAGGCACAGCTTTGAGTTGATCTCGCTAGCCCCTGCATATGGATTATTAAGCAAAAATCCAGCTCGAGTTGATCTCGCTGACAAGTCTTGGATTAAGAGAGTCGGGTAGGGAGATCAGCTCCCCATATATGTATGTGTGAGTGTGGACTTGACACGGGTGCGTGAGTACTCCAAATTATCCTTGATGTGACTTGATATGATTTATTTGACTTGTATGAAAATGATGCATTTCATTTCTAAGGATGCATTAGAATTAGATAATTATAGAAATTGTATGTAAATTAAATATATTACTTTATGAGTCGAACGCTTACTCCTGTTCACCCTATTTTTCAGGCTATATGAGGAGTTTTTTTTTCAGAGTAACATACTTTCTTCCTCGTAGGTTTAACATCAGTTATTTAATTGTTTTATTATTTTCTAAATTTGAAATCTAAAATTCAGCATGTGTTAGTAGTAGTATGAACCCTGTTAGGAATTATGTTAATTTAAAATTCTTGAAATTACTAAATGAAGATTTGTATGATATTTAAACAATTTGTGAATGATGGTATCAGGGTTGAGTGGGGCTTCCCTGACTTCAGTTTTTTATGGTAATTGGGTTGGGTTGACCCGAATAAAAATATTTTATTTTTATGTTGGGCCTCATTTTTTGGGCCTTAGTTATAGATTTAGAAACAGTAAGGCTTACTACGGGCCTTGGGAGCTTTATGCCGGCCCAAGTTTTAGTGCCGGTCCGGCCCAAGGGAACTATTCGTGACAATATGGCATATTTTTTTTCCTATTTTGCTTATCCTTTTATTAGTATATTTTAAATAATTTTAAGAAATAATAAAAAATAATCTATTAATCAACTATTCATTTATTTATTAACACTTCAAATAAAATTATAATTAATTTAAATTTTTATCATTAATAAAATTTTATAATGCTAGGTTTTTTTTATTAACGTGCATTGCACGTTGTCCATACTTTTTGTGCATACTCTTTTTTTAATATGTAATTTTTTATGAATTTTTTATTTATAATGTAATATTAACAATTGTTTGTGTTGTTAAAAAATTTAAGAGGAGAATTGGTATAATATAAGTAGCAATATAAAATAATATAATGTGAAATTCAATTTCATATTATTTTTCAATTTCTTTAATGATATTGTTACATCAAATCAGTTAACTCTAATATATATGTTTACTGTAGTGTTTAAATTATTAACATCATGCGAATGCGTGGATTCATATAATGTTTTTTAAACATAATATTTATTTATTTATTTATTTTTTTGCATAATATTAACAATCTAAATATATTACCCATAAGCCTATGAAAATTTTTAAATAAAAAAGTTATCTAATAAAAAAGAAAATTTTGAATTATTATTAATAATGTTGATAATATTAATAAATTGTTCTTATTATTCAATTTTGATCTCTCATTCAGATGAGAATATATTTTTTATCAACTTAATTTGGGTATTTAATTTTTTTTTAAATCAACTACAGTTGATCCACATAATAATAATAATAATAATAATAATAATAATAATAATAATAATAATACTCAACTCAACTCAACTAAACATTTATCCCAAAAATTTGGGGTCTGCTATATGGATTCGCTTTCTCCACTCTGAACGATTTTGAGTTAAATCTTCAGAAATGTGTAATATTTTTAGGTCATGTTGTACTACTCTCCTCCAAGTCAATTTAGGTCTACCAATTTTTTTCTTTCTATCCTCTAACCTAATGTGCTCTACTTGTCTAACTGGAGCCTCCGTATGTCTACGCTTCATATGATCAAACCACCTCAATCTCCCTTCTCTCAACTTATCTTCAATTGGCACCACCCCTACATTTTCTCTAATACTCTCATTACGGACTTTATCTAGTCTAGTATGGCCACTCATCCACCTAATAATAATAATAATAATAATAATAATAATAATAATAATAATAAAATTATTATTATTATTATTATTATTATTATTATTATTATTATTATTATTATTATTATTATTATCTAACAACGTTAACTTCTGTGCTTGAATTTTCTGTTTTTTATTCATTGATCTGTTGTTGATTGTGATCAGTATTTTCATTGTCCACTTGACTTTGTTTCTCCATGAAACAAGCTTATGCATTGTGAATTATCCTTAAATCAAATACAAAACTTTGGATTATCTGTAAATGATTCTTACTCCAATGCAAGTAATATCTAGCATTCACATCATATGTTGGTTATAACATAATTCTGGCTATTGTTGCTGCAACCGTCTGTGCTAACGTTGCTCATGCAGCATTAAGCCCAGGCATTCCAGATGTTAAAGTATATCTGAATGGTATAGATACTCTATACCAAGATTGGCTCCTAATAGTCTTTTTAAGTAAAGATGATAGTGAGAGAGAAATAAATGTAAATACTTTTTTAAGATCATTTTCAAAACAATTACCAAAATATGTAGGTTCTAAAAAAGTTACTTAACTTTTAAGTTAAAAATTCATTCGTATGCAGCTTAATTACTTGTAGCAAAAGCAAAGCTAAATAAATAAAGAATATAAATTTCCAAAAGGTATTTAAAGATAGTAGTTCTAAGAACATAAATACCATAAAGGGCGAAGTTAGAAAATTGAGTTAGTGGGCTAAAAAAAAAATTATTTTGCTCAATTTAGGGACAAAGAAAAATATTGTATATAATCATAAACTATTTATTGAAAGAAAAAACAAATCTAATAGTACATGTATATTTTCAATATGTAACAATAATTAAGTAAAAAAGAAAATAATTTTATGAAATAATAAATTCTCATTATAATATTAAATATACAATTTTCTCGTATGAATTTTAATTTTCTAAAAGCATTACTTGATTGCCTCATTTGTCCTTTTTTTTGTCAATAAATAGAATACACGCACACACATATTAGTGACGGGAATAATTGCCTTATTTATCAATGCTATTCAATTTCGCAATCGAAGCTTTATAATTTCATTGTAGAAAATACCTTTCCAACACTTGCAATAGCAATCAATAATATTAATGTCAATGTCACAAGTAAATAAATTAATGGATATACACTAAAATTTTAATTGTTAAAATAATAAATATAATAATTATTAATCTAACTGCTAATTATTGTACAATAAATACAATAATTTTCAAAACAATATGCTTAAATTTATTAAATATGACACTATTTTAAAAGATTTAATGGTTAAAAAAATTATTTTAATGGAGTTATATGGGCAATTTAATATAAAAAAATTATACATATTTTAAATTAATTTTAGTTTTCAATTGTCAATCAAATTTGGCTCTTTATTATTATAATTAATTTAAAATTAATTATATATTATTATTCCTAATTTTTTTCAATATCGTAATAATTTGATTTTAACCTTATAATTAAAATCCTAATTAAAGTCTATATAAAACTTTGCAAATTTAATATTTCGTGAGATTATCTTAAAAAATAATAATTAATATTAGTATTAAAAAATAAAATAATTCTTTATTATTATTATTATTATTATTATTATTATTATTATTATTATTATTATTATTATTATTATTATTATTATTATTATTATTATGGGTATTTATATCAAACACAATGCCTCCTTTCATATATATATATATAATAGTTTTTCTATAAACACGCATTGCACATTATTATATTTCTTATAAAATTCATGATTTAATCTTTTTAAATAATTTTTTAAAATTTTTTTATATATTATATAATATTATCATAATATTATAAATATTATATTTAATTATTTGAATTAAAATATTAATTCTAATGTAATTTTAATTAACTATATAAATAAAACATATTTATCAATTTAAAAAATTTTTTCTATTTGATTATATTTTTATGAAATTTATATGTTATATTATTAAAATATAGTATTAACTTAATTATAAACTTAAATGTAATATAATAAAAAAATATGATAATAAATTTTAAAAATATAAATAGGTGAAAATATTTAAAATTAAAATAAAATTAATAATAAGTATAAATTAACTCATTAAATTTAATTCATTTAAATTCTATTATTTTACCTTTTTAAAAAAAAATTGATTTGTATATCTTATTTTAATTTTTCATAATTTAAAATAATCTTAACTTTGCATAATGAAATTGCATATCTAATATATGAAAGAAAATTATTTGTAAACTTAGAAAATAGAATGATTTTTAAAATGAATTTTTATTAGTTTAGTGTATTATTATTATAAAATTTTTATTTTTATTAGATTGGTATCTTAAAATTTTATACTGTGATATTGTTTAATGCAAAAAAATTTAAAACTAATTTAATATATTAATTATTTAAGATATTTAATAAGTTTTTTTTTTTTAGATTTTAGATTATATTGTATATGTTATAAATACATTATTGATTAAAATATAAATATAAATTTAATCATGTATGTTTTAATATATATATATATATATATATATATATATATATATATATATATATATATATATATGTGGAGGTTTAAGTTTCTAATTTTAAATTAAAAATTATAATAAAATTTTTATAATAATTTTTTAAGAAATAAGATTTATAAAAGAAAAAATATAAATTTAGATTATTAATATTTATAAGAATATTTTTATTAGTTGAAAAGTAATAATACTTATAGGATTATAATTGTAGAATTCCTATATTAAGAATTATAATATACTTTTAGTATAAGCAAAATTATTATTACAATAATATTAAATTTTTAATTTATATTAATTATTATAATATTAAAAAAATAAAATTATTTGATATTTAGTAATAAATATTTCGTCACTAAAAGTTACTAAGTAACAATATAGTATATTATATAATTAGCATGAAAAAAGATTTAGCGATAAATTTTTTATAGTTGAAAGATTAGCAGCGATAATTTTTAAAAGATACTAATTGCTAAAATTATTAGCGATATCTTTTTGTCGTTAAATAGTATTAGTGACTATTTTATATGATTAGCTACGTGTTATTATTTTTAATATACATTATTGATAGCGAATTATTTATCTACCACTATAAATATGTTTTTTATATTTTTATAAATAATATATAGACTAATAATATTTTTTATTTTTTATTTATTAATTTTTGTTTTAGTTAATTATTTTTTATAAAATTTTATATTTAATTGAAGTTAAGTATAAGTAAGATTAAAAATTTTAAATTTATATGAATTCTAAAATTAAGAATTTTAAATTTATATAAACTTTAAAATTAATTTAAAAATAAAAATATAATTATAATTAATTTTAAGAATGAAGCATAATTTGGGCAAAGTAAATGTTTCTCCCTACTTCATACATTTATATATAATATTGATATAGATAGATTATAGATATAGATTATAAATTAATTGTATAGTTTATTTTTCACTTATTTATTTTTTATTTTAATTATTTATTTTTTTATAAATTTTATATTTAATTGAAATTAAATATAAAAATGAATAAAATTTTTAAATTTATACAAATATTTAAAATAATTTAAATAATAAAATACAATTTTAATTAATTTAAAAAATAAAGAGTATTTTTGATAAAATTAATATTTCTCTCTTTTCGCTCTTACATATAGTATTGATAATTATAAAATATATATATTAAATTATATTATTAAAATAAAAAAATAAAATAATCCGCAGGCAAAAGCGTTACTTTGACATTTGAGAGCAAACCTTGAATTCGTCACTGCCTCCGTCCTCTTGGTGGGGTTGTCCGCTCCTATTCAGATGCCCACTCAGATTCAAGATTAAGGAAAAAAAAAAGAGAGTCAAGTTTCGATAGGGATCTCAACCTCCCGATGATGACCAGAGAAATCCATGATTCAAAACACGTTATCTTTTTATGATGGACTTGTTCATGGGGTGGATTGGGGTTATTATGCTTTTTATATTGGTAAGGATGATTGTGACCCAAATGAAAATCAGATTTTAGAATGAGGAAGCACCTTCTTAATTAGTTCTCTTATCACAATCCTTATTGAAATACTCAATTTCCTAAACCCTCAACTCTAAGGATGAGTAATCAATGAGAGAAGGACACATGAAAGCAAGGGCAGAGACTGAATGGAAAAAATAGAATGAATATGGAGAAATAAAGTATTTTTAATTTATAATGGTGTAATTGTAATTTTATTAAAATTTTATTTGGCTGTATTAATTATTTTAGTAGTTGTTAGTTATTTTAATAACTATAAATTATTTTATTAATAGATAGCTGCTAGATTTTAATAGTCAGTGATTAATTATTTATATAATGATTTTAAAGTAAAAGTATTCGGTAAAAATAACTTTTAGATTAGCTATTAAATATAAAATAATGAAATACTCTAATTAAAATATTCGTTCAACCTCTAAACAACAGTATAAATATTATGCCATTAAATAATATGAATAAAAAATATAATGTTTTAACTATAGTTAAAATATTAAAAGTTATCTTAAAAATTATTACCAAACAGGATTTAAATCATTAATCAATAACTTTTTTTAACTCATTAAAAATAAAAATTATTGTCCTGTGATTAAAAAAAAACAGCTTTTTAGATAAGCATCGCTATTTGATGTTTTTGTCAAAACCTGAGTGTGGGATGTAAATGAGTTGAGTCAAAATTTTAAGAGTTTAAGCTCAACTCATTAAATTCTTATCAAAATTGAGTTCAGGCTTGAACTTATTCAAACTTGAATTTAAAGCTAAACTTGACTTACATTTAGTTTATTTATAAAGCTCACAAGCTCAATTTGTATTAACTTTTTTTTTTTATAAAACTCATAAGCTCAGCTTGTATTTATTTCGTTTATTAAGTTTGTCTGCTCGAGCTGCACTCATTATACTTATTTAATTAAATTACTAAAATAATTATAATTTTATTAATTATCATCTAAAACTTGTTTAATGATTAACCCAACAAAACATAATAATTTCATTAATTAAAAAAAGCTCTATTTAATTATAAGTTCAATTTTATAACTACATTTTAAAAAGTTAGTTATATTACAATTTAAAATAATAATTAATAATATATTGTTTTTCAGAATAATCATAAATAACAGCATTTTATTTACAGCATTATAAATGCAATATTTAATATAAATGATCCAAATTTTAATAAAATGTGTCAAGTTAAAGAGCTTGTGAATGATCTAATAAATAAGCTGGTGTAAAGAGGCAATTTATGAGTTTCTTCAATTATTCCACTCAAAAAGGGTTAAATTCAGAGAGAATACTAGTTAAATTATAATTTAATTTATTTTACTTTGGGTTTATATAAGTGATTAAATTATTTTACGAATTAAAATGACTAGTCAAGTTAATATTGCAACCTAATCACTTATATTCATCCTTTAACTTTTATTTATTCTCAATGTGGGACTTAAATTTCCAAAACATTGAAATCCACAACTCAGGACAAACTCTGATATCATGTTCAATTCGGAGAGAGTGTCAGTCAATTACAATTAATTCATTTTAATTCGAGTTTATATAAGTGATTAGATTACTTTATACATTAAAATAACTAGCTAAGTCAATGTTACAACTCAACCACTTATATTCACCCTTTTATTTTTATTTATTCCCAATGTAGGACTTAAATTCACAACAAAAAGTTTATTCAAAAGGTCAACTAACAAGCCTATAAATGAGCGACATAAAAATATTTTTAGAATGGCTCCTAAATTATCCTTCTCCTATCTTTTGATAGTCTTGTTCCTCTTTTCAAATCAAGCCTTTATTTCCTAGTATAGAAAATTGAAACCAAGGGGAAAGCCTTCAAATTTCTACAAATTCTCCACAAAGATCACAAAGATAAAAATGTTATTGAGCTTAAGTGAAAAAAAATATTGTTTGCTTAGAAAATAATTTGATTAACTAACAGCTTAGGAAATACGGACATATCATATACTGAATATATCAGCTGTACACTTTCTAACTTCCATCAAATGGTTGCATGACTCGACTAAATGCAGTTTCGTCAAATCTCACACATATTCTAATAGTAAAATAGAAATTATATTGATTATTGGAAAGTTGAGTACAAAACTTGAAAATTAAATACAAGGCTTAAAATATTTAAAGCCAGATAAAATAAAGATAAATAAACTATTATAGTTCATTGTTATTGCTATTATTGAATTGATTGGGGCCTTTCCTATCGCATTACTTCACATCTTGCACGTACCGCAGTTTTATGTATTATCTATAACTACATTCAACTTCCTCTGCAATGCAATAGGTAACTTCTACTAATTGCTAGTATCGGTAACTCTCCACTAGCATGTAACTTCCATTAATTGTTAACTTTCAATAAATAACAACAAAAAATAATTAATAATTAATTTTATAAAAATAATAATTTAATTAAAAAATATTAATTTAATTAATCATGGCTTGAATATAAAAAATTGCATTTTTTTGTTTAAACAAATACCTCATTAGATTTGGATACTATCCAAACCCAGATCATATTAATCATTTAACAAATGATTTGAATGAAAAATTGGAGTCTGCACTCAAAACTTACCGAAATTTTGCCATCTCAAGATGACGGGAAACCTTGACTCCGATACTGTAAACAAAATGACGATCCCACTATGTGCAGTCCATGATATCACCAAATTCACATCCCTGAACCAGTCTACAAACTCTGACATTGGCTTGCTTTATATATTCAGCCTCAATGTCCCTATACTCAAAAGGATTCAAGAGGTGAAGGCTGCTTTTGCAGAAGCTTTTCAGAGTTGGGGTGCATCCCAGTTCAATTTTGTGGAAGCTGCTCCTGGTGAAGCAGGAAATCTTCTGATTGGGTTTTATAGTGGTGGGTGGTGATAATGGAGATGGAGTGCCCATTGATGGTCCTGGTAAAGTTTGGGCTCATTCCTTCTACCACAAGATGGAAATTGAAAAGTCACATTATGAAGCGAGTGAGAATTGGAGTACTAATACTGCCATGGACCAGGTAGACTTGAAATCTGTGGCTCTTTATGATATAGGTCACCTCATTGGCCTTGCATAGAGCCAGGATTCCAATGCTGTTATCTACCCAACAGTTGCATCATGAATTATCAAAAGAGTTCAGCCAGATGATATTGGAAGGCATACCAGCCCTCTATGCAAATTAATCTCTCTCACACACAGAGATTGCGAGTTGTAAGAAGTAAGTGATTTCAAGTAAATTATGTTGCCAGAAATTTCAGAAATTTAAGTGATTACAGGAGATTGTGGCATAATTTATATTTCTTCATTTCTGTTCCCATAATTTCATGCTAGGATTGTCTGGCTAAACCATCAAAAACAGAAACACGTTACATTTTTATACAGTGGAGCGAAGAAATTCTTTAGAAAAAAACTGCATGAAAATTTAAAACAAACATATCATTTACAGTTCTCACTATCCAATTCACTCCTACTTCTGTGAAATTTGCACAAAATGACATAAAATAGCATGCTCAGTGCACTTAACGCGGCTAGAAGCCAGTAGTATTTGTCCAGGTGAGCTTCTCTCATGTCGTCAGAGAACCAGCTCTGCCTCCCTCTTGATCTGGTGAAAATTTCTACCAGAGAAATCAACAGGGCACTCAAGAAACTTCCTACTCCAAATACGCTAGTATACAGTGCAATCCCCATAGTCTTCATTCTTCCAGGAACTTCACTGTAGAAAAACTCTTGCATCCCAACAACTGTGAAGATGTCTGAAATGCCTAGCAGAATGTACTGAGGTAGCAGCCAAATTATGCTCAGCGGAGCTGTTTCAGAATGGGGCATTCTTTTGCTCATCTCAAGCCTTTTTGTTTCAACCAGTGCAGCAATCACCATAGCTATTATAGACAGGACCATTCCAATCCCCATTCTTTGCATTACATTGATACCCTTTTCGTCACGAGTTATGATACGTGCAATTGGGATAAAAATTCTATCATATAGTGGCATCAAAAGGATTATAGACACTGTAATAGCACTCTGCAGTGTAGCCGGAGGGATCTTGAAATTGCTGCCAATATTCCTCTTCATTGTCACACCTTGCTTGGTAAAGAATGTGGCAGGTTGTTGAAAAATGACTGCAAACATCAGGAGCATTGTCCACATAGGCACAAGCCTTAGTACAACTTTTGCATTTTCAAGAGGATAAATGCCATTCCTGGAGTTGTCATTCAAGACATTGACCTTGCCTAAATTCTCAGGACAAAGAGGTTTCTCCTGCAGCCTATAAAACAATTGAAAAATGTTCATCATCAGAACTCATTGACATCTCGAACTGAAAACGAATCGAGTTCCAAGTAAGAAAACTTACTCTAGCTCAACAACTTCAGAGTTGCTGCTTGATAATTTGATTCTGCTATTGATTAATTTTGATGCAGTTTCTTTAATCGCCTGAACAAAACTTTGAAAAGGCCTTTTACCGATGTTATTACCATCCTGTTTATATACATACATTCTGCCACCAGACCAGAATAATTTAATTGAAGTAACCATTGAAATTGTTGGGATAGCAAATCCCAGAACCCAGCCAAACGTGTCTTGGATATAGGACATGACTGTGACACCTAAGAGGCTGCCACCACAAACACCAAAATACCACCATTGAAAGAACATACTCTTTTTATCTGACTTATGGTCATCTTTTGTGCAAGGAAGTTCATCGTCACTTTCAAGTTGATCTGCTCCAAAGGCTTGTAAAGATGGGTTGTATGCACCTTGGCCTAGTGAGATCAAACAGAGAGACCAAAACAGGAATGAAGAGCTTAGGTTGTTGGAGGGATACCATGCCCAAGTCAAAGCTGTTGATGTCAATGCCACAAGTCCCTTAAAAAAAGAGGGAAAAAAAGTACAAAATATGTAAAATGACAAGGAAAAAAGAAAAAAAAATGGCTAATAAATCTTTCACTGGTATGCAACAACTTAGCAGAATGAATTGAAGGTAGCATCTCATGCAGCTACAGTTTATTATTATGACCCATTTTTGCCTTAAGATAAATAATTCCTAGCTTAAAATAAAATTAATATAAACATAATTTCTGGGTGTCATTATTTAAATTTTCTGGATGCTTTTTAACCATAAAAAAATTGGAATCTAATAATTTAATAAACTAATGATGTGATCCTCACATTCTTATAAATAAGAAAAGGACAGAAAATTTAATTAAGAATAAAACAAGAGAGAGAGAAAGAGAGAAAATAATAGTAGAAAATTGCAGGAGCATTAGTTGCTCACTAATCACTTGGAATGCCACCTGATGGTGATACACATGGCTGAGTTATTGCGAAAAGAGCAAAATTACTTCTTAGCCTTTATCAAAAAATTATAGCCCATTTACCAAACTTTGGCTACAGTGGCATACAGGTATTTAGCTTATTGATTTCAATTTCAATTGGAATTTAGTCCTCAAAATCAGAATGGGAGACATTCCCTATGCCTCAAATAGATACCTTAACCAGAAGCCAGACCAAAATGAGCCAAGCCCTGAAAATTAAAATCTAAAGTTTCAATCTTTCATGGAAAGAAGAAATGTATCATTTTAGAGTTAAAAAAGAAAAGAACTACATGAATGGTCTTTATGGGAGGCATCCCAAAGGTAAAGGCTTGAAATTTTCGCTGAATTGTCCTATATTTGAATCCTGAGGTGTAGGGCTCACCCATAAACCAAAATGCGAAAAATCATGTGAATAGATTGAAGCTAAAAAGAAGAAGAAGAAGAAGAAGAAGAAGAAGAAGAAGGAGAATACAAACTCACCACTACATAGAAGAAAGAAGAGGCTAAGATGGTAGGATACTTGTCCCAAAAAGAATCAGCAAGAGATGCAACTAAAAGTGGTAACATGGATGTGAATCCACACCAATTATTAACAGTCTTGGCTGCAGCAGAATTGGTCATCTTAACTACATCTGTGAGATAAGTTACCAAATTTGATGCCACCCCTTTGAAGGCAAACCTCTCTATACCAGCTATCACTGATTCAAAGGAAAAAAAAATCATAATTTCAATAATTATGAACTAATAATCTCGTCAAAAGAAGCAAAATTAGGATTTTTTTTTTCTGTACCTATAAGCAGAAGGCAAGACTTGTTGAGTCCTTTTGTTCTCTGATCTCTAGCCATGGGACCAAAATTGTGTAGTGAGCAAAATACCTCTGGGGAAAATACAGAGCTAATTAGAAGAAAACAAGAACAACCCAAATACCAAAAACCTGAGACAAAGCCAAAATCAGCAATCACTATCACATTCTGTTGCAAACAACTCAAACTTTCATGCACAGAGCTAACAAAACAGTGTCAACTTTAATCATATTTGGATGCCTTGTTTCTTTTAAGAACTCGAGTGGTTTGTTTTTATGGCAATAATGGACACACTCGACAATCACTAAACAAACCCTCGTGGCTACAGAAATGTTTCCTTATATAATTATTAATTGATATTAAGAAGAAAATTAAAAAATATATGTTAAAGATGAAATCCACTTTCATTCTGCCTTAATTGGTGTGATAGAAAAGCTATGGAGTCAAGATGTCGACATGGCCCAGTGCCTTGTACGTCAATTTGATTCTGGGTTGCTGACTCATACTTGCCACTTCTGCAACACTTGGCAGCTCTTTCATAAACGTGGCATTTCCTTGCCTTTGCCAGATTATCAAATCCTCTTCAAACAACTTCACATTGTTACGACCAGTCAATTAAATTAAATTAAACTAAAATTTATACTTATTTAATTTTAAAAATAATTCTAATAACACCTGAATGTTTTCTGGATTTACTAGAGGCGAAGTCAAGGAAATTGAACAGGTGAAAAATTTTATTTTACTTAATTTAAAATAAGAATATTATATATAATAATAAATTATTTATTGAAATAAGAAAACGTAAAGCATTGCAAACTTTCGACATATAATAACAATATAATAAAAAATAATTTTATAAAATAATAAATTTTTATTAATGATTATTTTTTATATGAAAATATTATCATAAATAATTTCAAGTAATTTTTATTAAGAACCGTTTTCTTATCTATGCTGCCTAATAGAATTTAAAGTAAAATACTTTTATATGTATCTCAAACTTTTGTATATCGTTTAAAAGTTTAAAAATAAAATTTTGTGAATGAATTATATAATTACAAACTATCTAAATTTGAATTATATATATATATATATTAATTAGTGAAAATAATTTATTAAAAATTGTTAAAATATTTTTTTATATTATATATATTTTTAATTTTTTTATAAAGTTGAGTGGTTTAATTGACCCTCTCAACATAACATGGCTCTGCCCATGTTTACTAGGGTATCTTTCTATGTTCATTTTATGATCCATAGAAAACTAATTCCTTCGAGGTCTATGGTTGTCCTGTTAGTGTATGTGCACTACAACCAATGTGTTAATTGCAAGTGTGATCACTTAATTCATGTATATATACTTTATTCTTAATAAAAGGCTGCTTTATCTTTAATGTTTAATTTAATTTTAATGAATATTAATTAATAAAGATAAAGTCTATGGGACTTATATGCATAGCAGTGAAAATTATAATGTTGTTATAATTATGAGATTCTGACTGCATTATAGCATTGTTTCAAAAATGTTTCTGGTCAATGTTATATCAAGATCGGACATTGATATAACTGTTGAGACCAGTACACGTTACATTCTTTCCTTTATAAAAGGAAGCAATAGTTCTCATTAAGCTGAGGTATGTGAGATACTTAGAACCAACGTGTAAGTGCTTGTGGTGATAATTTTACTGAACTGACCCGCACGAGGATTCCATATGGAAGTTTACCTGTGTCTATGGAAAGACTTATGTAACAGTCGTGTAAATGATCCTTAGACTTTAGACATTAAGTTATCTTATATCGGAATTACTGTATTTTGATACTGCTCACATGTCATTCTATATAAAGATAACGAATGTGGCAACTGTTGGATATAGTATGAACTATGTGGAGATATTTAATTGTTAAGATAGAATTCATCACCTTAGGTAATTAAGGAAAATATTTCAATTGTTCTTTGCCAGTATGGATTGTTAAATCCTTGAGCAAGGTAAAATAAGATTTAGATCTTATTTAATTAATCAATCATACTGGAAGGACAGAAATGATTTATATATAGCAGACACATTCCACGCATCAATGTATAAATCGAAATATTATGATAAAAGAATATTAATTACACTGATATACTGATCACAGAAAGGTTAGTCAAACCACTTTGACAAATTCTAATATTTGGGTGGTCGTTCCACATTGCTAGATGTCAATAATGATCTACAAATATAATTAATCAATTGTGAATTAATGATAAAATTAAAGTATTAATTTTATTTAATTATATTTATTGCCAACATATTAGGAACCTAATGAGTCACACACATAAAGACTGTAAGTGAGGAATTAAATTGAATTATAAAGTTGGACTTGATAAAAAATAATTCTAGAGACTTAAGGATTGAAATATAAATTTTATTTAGACTGCTTAATGTCCTAATAATTGAGTGTAGACTTAATTTAAAGTTTCTGAAATTATAGGAATTAATTGTGTGAATTATAATTCATATAGGGGTCAATTTATAATTAATAAATTTAAAGGGTTAAATTTAAAATTATAAAATGTTATTCCGTATAAATAGGGAAGCTTGTCTTCCATTCAAAGGTGAAGAAAGAAAAAGAAAGGAGCTAGCACTCAAAACTTCTAATATTCTCTAAGAGTGTCTTGGAGAATTTCCTCACAACCGGTCTATGTGGATATCATCAGAGGCCGGACATCTGGACGACTGGTGGTTTGCTACAACCCAGCCCGGTGGTCAGAAAATTCCTCAAACTGTTTGAGGTAATTTTGCTAAACAATAAAATTTTAATTATCACCATTCTATACTTAATTAAAGTTGATCTTGTTTAATTGAGAATTAATGCTTCCTAACAGTGGTATCAGAGCCATTTTAATTAATTGTGGAATGATTTGTTGTTGGTGGTGTTAGTTTGAGTATTAAATTCATGTGATTATATATTGTTTCTCCCAAAATTTTTTTTTCCTCTGCTCAAATTTGGATATGAAAATTTTGAAGATTTGGGTTTTGTTTCTAATAGATTTTAATCTATAAAAATTAATTTTAATCAAAGTAATTTTGAAATTTTCGTCATAAAATTAAAAAAGGAAAAATCTGAATTTTTTTTTTCAGTTTTTGAAACCCATTTGAGGGTCTTCCAAATCGAGCAAGGAAGCTCGTTTGCTGAAGATTGGCTACGCTAAAGGACCATCCAGAATGCATGTTGGACGTCCGGTGGTCTTCCTAATGGCGATGCGTTGTCCAGCCGCCTCAAATGCAGAAGATTTATGGCTATCAAAGCCATGCAAAGCTATAAATCTGCTGGTTGTGTGACAGGAGGATGGCAGCTTGATGCTGCTGTTGCCTGGTTCTGGCAGTGTCAACGACACTCCTGCGGCCGGAAACAACCATGGAGATGGCTGGTGATGGCTGCTGTACTTACTGCACTTGGTGGTTTCAAGTGTGAGCTGCTGTTTTTTTGGAAAACCAGACTAGACGAGGAAGGAGAACTGTTTCATGATATTTACAGTTTTGTCACTGTGTAATACTGCCATTAATTTTGCTTGTAATTGCAAAACTGCCACTGCTATTTATTTACAAAATTGCCACCGGTCATATGGCTGTAAATAGGTTCTTATTTTGGTAGAATTTGCAATTATGCCATTATGATTTCCTTATTCTAGTTTTGCCCTTGAATTCCCTATTGACTAAAATTCATAATTACATAATATTATTTTATTAAAATTAATTCTGCTTTTGGTTTTTAAATAAATAAAATTGTGATTTTATTTTAGTTCAATTGAAAGATAAATTAAAATTGTTTAATTTAATATTAATTTTGGAAATTGGTTTCTAAAATTAATTTAGGGCATTTGAAATAAAGGAATTTATTGAATTAAATTGTTTAATTCAATATCAGTTTTGGAAATGTGTTTTCTAAAATTGATGGCAAATTATGGAGCATATAAAATTGTTTTAGATTTTAATTATCTAATTAGATTAGATATTGAATTAAATTGTTTAACTCACATATATATAATATTAGAAAATTGTTTCTAAATGATATATTGCATTGGGTAGTATAAAATTTGATTTAATTGTTTTGTTAAATTAATAGGTATTTAATTGTGATTAAATTACTTATTAATTAAAGGAAATTGTTTCCAAGACAATTAAATAGAATTATTCAGTGGGAGGAACGTTATATATTATGATTTAATATTTCTAATTGTTAGAAATATTATTTTAATTACACATGAAACCAACAACAACATTGAGGATGATTAAATTTATTTACGCATTTTAATTTGATTATAATGCATGATGGATGGTTATTGTAATACCCTCCCGGTAGTAATTCCGTACATTCTACTGTTCCGGTGACCGGTGTCGGTCCGGACAGCTAGAACGTCCGGAAAAATATTTAAACTAAAGTGAGGAACCAAAATTAACTCAAATATTAATAAGAAAAATTTAGTAAAAATTTTAGAAATAAAATACAACCAAGTCAAATGAGCCGGTGTCCAAGCGATGGGTAACCAGAGGGAAGTTGCGGTTCTCGCAACTAGGAGTCCTAGACCCGGGGGAAAAATTATAAAATAATTTTTGGGACTCCAGAGAAGGGTTATTGAGGTTTTCATGGCATTATAATGTCAAGAAAATACCTAGAAAAATTTTTCAATTGGTATAGACAATTTTAACCCGTTAAGCCAAACGGAGGGCATTTTGGTCATTTCGCCTTCAGAGGTGATTTTTGGCCGACTTGTTCAGTTGATTAAATAATTAATATGACATAAAATGTGAATAAACATTACTAGAAATTAAATTGAAAATGAGTAGTGGAGGAAAGAAAAGAAAATGAGGAAAAAGGCTATTTATGACATCATGGTGATGTCATTAAAAGCTTCCACCAATCAAAATTAAACAACCCTTTAAATTAACTAATAAAAGAGACAAAAGAGACTAAAGAAAATCAAAAACCTATCAGCCATCTTCAACCTCATTTCCAGCCGCACCACATGGCCAAGAAGACCTCCATTTCTCTTCTTGATTCAAGCTTGAAAAATCTCTCCAATCTTACCTCAAATCCCCTAAGTCCTTTCACTAAAAACTTGTCTATACCTCTTGGGAAGTGTTTGGCAGCCTAGAAAGTGAAGGAAAGTGAAGTTTTGAGTTGGGAAAAATCTGCCTACAAGAGGTTAGTGCATATATGTATTTAAAACTCATTAATTCCATGATTGAGACTTGTAATAGATGAGAAATTGTGAAATAAATGAAACAAATTCATGTGTATGTCCACCATAGAATTCGGTAGCCCTAATGAAGGAATGGTTTTGATTGTTTTGTTGGACTTAGAGTGGACTAGAAATGATGTTTAAGATATATATCTACATGGATAATAAATTGGTATGCTAACTAAGGCATCTTGTAGAAAACATAATGTGAAGCTAGGGTTTTGGGGAGTGAAAATTGACTTGGCTTATGAAATTGTTAGAGAACATTCTAATGGTCAATTAGTGACCATTTTAGGTAAGTTGACCATAATATGGACTGAAAAATAGCATAGCAAAGTGAAGGACTATGCTGCCTAGGGACAGCAGCAATGGTGATTGAGATTCCAGTCCAATTAGACAGCCATAACTTTGGCTGTGTTGGTCCAATTGGTGTTTGGCCAATTGGACATGAAACTAGGCTTATAATGGCACATTTTTGCTGAAGAAACCATGCCCAAAAGACCAAAGCAAGAGGACCAAAGGTTGGCCCCAATCCGGATCCCCTGCAACAGCACCTGCAGAAATGACCAAACAAACAACTTTCATGAAGAAACCTACCCCAAATTATGACCAGAACCAATTCAAAAATGCAATCACAGTCACTGTTCATGGTACTGTAGATATGGTAATTTTGCAGTTTTGACAATCCGGCCAGCTGTGGTTTTTGGACCATATCTGGAGCTACAAAACTCCAAATGGAGTGATTCAAAAAAAGAAATTCAACTAGACAAAATAAGGAACAACTTTCATGTTTGCCATTTCTTCAAATTCCCACTGTAACAATGCTTAATGGAACAGTAAACTTAGGCTTCAAAAAACTGAAATTTCTGCCCTCTTGGTTTTAAGTTAGAAATGGTAATGGTGACCAATTCCAACAAGTTTTAAATGCAAAATGTGGTATGTTGGGAGTGCCAAAACCAATGTACCTAATTTCTACCTAAAAGTCAACATTTTAGTTGACCAAAGAGGTGAATAGTGACACCAAAACTTGAAATTTAAAGATTGAAGAATTTTAAAGTTTCAAATGCCCTAGTATACCTAACAAGATTGGTTTGGATAGTTTGGCATGCCAATAGGGTTCAGTTAGCAATACTGCACATGGCAATATGCCATTCTGTGATTTCATGGCTTTTAGCCATTCTGACCTTGTATTGAGATTTGGCCTTGTGCCTGATGTATTCACAGCTTGTTAGCTGTTCCGTTGCACACCGGGAGATGCATATGTGACCGATGGTGTGACGGCCCGAGGTACTAGATACCCAGTGCGCCATTTACGTTATCCATCCGATGCCTAGTGTAGGTTACTTGGGGCAACCAAATGAATAAAAGTGGACAAAGTAAATGATATACAAATACCAAACAAATAAAACATATACATTCGTTACATATTTATTTTCTTGCTATTTCTTTTATTTTATTATTGCACCACTAAGTATTATTGCTTAGCGCGTTGCTTTTGCCACGCGTAGGTTCTGGAGATACAGATCGTGAGCCCAGTAGACCGCAGACTGGGTGAGTCCATCCTGCAGCTTACGCATGTGTCCGTGTCACCTCAACTTCTGCAGTGCATTGGTAGGACACTAGGTGTCATTTTGGCATTCTGTAATTAATTTTGATTTTCTCATATGTAATTAAACTTGTGTAATGTATATTGATGTTCATGTAAATTATGAAAATTGTATTTGTGAATGGAAAAGTAAATATCTATTTGTGATTTATACTTGATTATCACATGTGATGGATGATTTAGAACTGAAATTGAGAAATGTTGTTGAGATCTTGATATTGAGACCTTGTTGATAAATTGAAGTTGGGATTGTTTGGAAATTATTTGGAAGTGTTTTTAACAGGTTCCAAAGAACTGTTTTCTCCATTTTTAGCCGGTACTCTGTCGGATTTTCTATAAAATTTCCGGAACCTCAAATAAATTATGATTTCAATAAATGACTTAAATGAGTTATCTTTCACAAATTATATTTAAAAACATGATATAAATTAATTAAGGTATATTAGAGTGTGCCGGTACACCGTGTGACATACCTTACTCGGGTATACCGTACACGGGTAAGGGGTGTCACATTTAGTGGTATCAGAGCACGGTTTAGGCGTTTCTGGGCCTAGATTGAGTCCATACCATGCATTGCATTTGTAAGAGTTGAGGTGACACTAATGCAGATCTGTTTGTCTTTCTTATTTTGAATAGGATATGGATCCTTCATCTCAGAGAGCAGTTGAGGAGGAAGTGGAGAGTCATGCTCCACCTGCAGCAGCTGAGACTGGGGGCATGAGAGAATCTGCTCCACCAGCTCAAGCAGAGCCTGCTCAGCCTCCACAGGCCATGTTCCAGCAAATGGCCGATTTCTTTAGACAAATGGCCGGAGTAATGCCAGCAGCACCACCACCACCAGCTCCACAACCAAAATCACACCTGGAAAGGCTAAGAAAGTTTGGAGCAGTGGACTTTTTCGGTAAGAGAGAAGATGACTCTGTTGCAGCCGAGAATTGGTTGAACAGAACGGGCAGAGTTCTAAAACAACTCCACTGCATCCCAGAGCAAAACCTAGAGGCTGCCATATCCCTGTTGCAAGATGATGCCTACAAATGGTGGGATACTGTGTCCAGTGAAGTGCAGCCAGACGCTATAACTTGGGACTTCTTTCTCTCAGAATTCAAGAAGAAATATGTGGGTACTGTATACCTGGAAGAAAGAAGAAGAGAGTTCATTAATCTGAGGCAGAGACAGCTATCAGTGGCCGAGTATGAGAAAGAATTCGTCCGATTAAGCTGCTATGGAAGGGAGATAGTCCCTAATGAAGCTGAAAGATGTAAGAGATTTGAAGAGGGACTAAATGAAAACATAAAGATCCAGCTCACTGCCTTGGAAATCACAGAATTTACCAAGTTAGTGGAAGCTACTATAAAGGTTGAAAAAGTAAGAATAAGTGAGAAGACTAGAAGGGAAAGACAGCAGAAGAGGGGACCGGGTCAGTCTAGCTCATCTCCTGCATCTGGGAAGAAGTTTAAAGGTCCACCTGCACAGAGTTCGGGTCAGCCACAAGGTCAGGGTCAGTCTCAGGGGCCCAGGCCACAGTTCACCCCTAGGAGAGGTCAGTCCACACCATCAGTGGGCAGCTCTCCAGGGATGGGGTTCAGGGGACCAGCCCCAACATCTTCTGCATGTCCACACTGTCTAAAAATGGCACAAGGGGGAATGTTGGAGAGTAACTGGTGCCTGCTTAAGATGTGGGTCGACAGAGCATCAGCTGAGGAACTGCCCACATAGAACTACTACAGCTGCTCCAACACAAGCAGACAGACCTGCTCATGCACCGCAAAGAGGTAGAAAATCTGGCAAATCTGACACAGTAGGACCATCACAGAGGCCTACATCTGAGCCAGCAGAGAGGCCAGATAACAGACCACCTGCCAAAAATTATGCCCTGAGAGCTCAGGAGGAGCAAGATGCCCCGGACGTCATCAGGGGTACGTTCTCCCTCTACAATACACCTGTGCATGCATTGGTGGATCCAGGATCCACCCATTCATATATCTGCATTAACCTACCCGTAGAAAGGGGATACTAGTAGGGGAGAGTGACCAAGATATTCTGGTCACTAATCCATTGGGCCACAGTGTAGTGGTGAACAAAGTATACAAGGGTTGCCCGTTAAGGATTCAGGGGTATGAATTTTTGGCAGACCTGATTGAGTTACCCTTCCACTAGTTTGACGTGATTTTGGGAATGGACTGGTTGTCACATCATCAGGCAATAGTTGATTGCAAATTGAAAAGAATTTCTTTGAAAACCCCTGAGGGTAATGAGATCATTGTTGTGGGGGAAAGGACATATTTCTTATCCAATGTCATTTCAGCCACAGTTGCAAGGAGAATGATGAGAAAAGGCTGTGAAGCCTACCTAGCACATGTGGTAGATACTAGGCAGGCTAAGCCAAACCTGAGTGATATACCCACAGTAAGAGACTTCCCAGAGGTATTTCCTGAAGAATTACCTGGTTTGCCACCAGAAAGGGAAGTTAAATTTGCTATTGAGACAACTGCAGATGCACACCCATTTCCATTGCTCCTTATAGGATGGCACCCACTGAATTGAGGGAGTTGAAAACTCAGTTGCAAGAGTTGCTAGATAAGGGGTTTATACGCCCCAGTGTGTCACCATGGGGAGCTCCAGTGCTGTTCGTGAAAAAGAAGGATGGGACTTTGAGGCTATGCATTGATTACCGGCAGTTGAATAAAGTGACTGTGAAGAACAAATATCCGTTGCCTAGAATTGATGATCTGTTTGATCAGTTGAAGGGAGCAGGAGTATTTTCTAAGATTGATCTCAGATCAGGGTATCATCGATTGAGGTGAAGGATGTAGATGTGCCAAAGACTGCATTCAGGACCCGATATGGGCATTATGAGTTTCTGGTGATGCCCTTTGGCCTAACAAATGCACCAGCAGCATTCATGGACCTTATGAACTGTATCTTCCATCCATACCTAGATCGGTTCGTAGTGGTCTTTATTGATGATATTTTGGTGTATTCCAAGACCAATGAAGAACATAATGAGCATTTGAGAATTGTTCTGCAAACCCTGAGAGAAAATAAGCTGTATGCTAAGTTGTCCAAGTGTGACTTCTGGTTGAATGAGATTGCATTCCTTGGACACATAGTGTCAGCTAATGGGATTAGGGTGGATCCCAAGAAAATAGAAGCAGTGATGGAATGGAAGCCTGCCAGAAATACAACTGAGGTTAGAAGCTTCTTGGGGCTAGCTGGGTATTACAGGAGATTTGTGAAGGGATTTTCCTTAATAGCTGCTCCAATGACCAAGTTGTTACACAAGAACGTCAGATTTGACTGGAATGACAAGTGTCAGACTAGTTTTGAGAAGTTGAAGGCTATGTTGACAGAGGCACCAGTGTTAACACAGCTAGTGTCAGGAAAGGACTTTGTGGTCTACAGTGATGCCTCTCATAATGGGTTAGGGTGTGTATTGATGCAAGAGGGGAAGGTGGTCGCCTATGCTTCCAGGCAGCTAAGGCCACATGAACAAAATTACCCTACCCATGATCTAGAGCTTGCAGCAATTATCTTCGCACTGAAGATATGGAGGCATTACTTGTATGGTGAAAAGTGCTACATTTACACAGACCACAAGAGTCTAAAATATTTGCCAACTCAGAAGGAGCTCAACCTTGAAGCGAGACGATGGATTGAGTTCCTAAAGGATTATGATTGTGTGATTGACTACCATCCCGGGAAGGCAAATGTAGTTCTTGATGCTTTGAGCAGAAAATCCATGTGACTTTGAGATCATTGAATGCCCGTCTATCTTTGGTTTGAGATGGAGCTATTTTGGTGAGTTGCAAGTGAGGCCAAACACCTCTACAGATTTTTGATGGGCAAAAGGCAGATGAAAAGTTAATGGCTATTATGAGCAGAATCTCAGAGGGAAAAGCAACTGACTATGAGGTGAAAGCAGATGGGTGTCTGTACTACAAAGGAAGATTGTGTGTACCAGATAATGGGGAATTGAAGGCCAGTATTCTAAAAGAGGCACACACCAGTGTATATGCTATACACCCAGGAAGTACAAAAATGTATCATGATCCAAGCTTGATATTGGTGGCCTGGTATGAAGAAGGACATAGCTGACTATGTGACTAAATGCTTGACATGTCAGCAAGTCAAGGCAGAACATCAAGTTCCATCAGGATTGCTACAGCCTATACGCATACCTGAATGGAAATGGGATCGGGTCACCATGGATTTTGTAAGTGGTCTACCTCTCACCCAGAAGAAACATGATGCAGTATGGGTGATAGTGGATAGATTGACAAAGTCAACACACTTTCTGCCAGTTAGGACTGACTACTCACTGGAGAAGTTAGCAGAATTGTATATCCGTGAGATAGTTAGACTGCATGGAATTCCACTTTCCATCATATCTGATCGAGACCCAAGATTTACATCGAGATTTTGGAAGATGTTGCATGAGTCCTTGGGTACACAACTCCACTTCAGCACAGCTTTCCATCCTCAGACGGATGGGCAATCAAAAAGAGTAATCCATGTTCTTGAGGATATGCTGAGGAGTTGTGTCATTGAGTTTGAGGGAAGTTGGGATAGATACCTCCCACTGGCAGAATTTGCATACAATAATAGCTACCAAGCTAGCATCCAAATGGCCCCATATGAAGCACTGTATGGGAGAAAATGTAGAACTCCAGTGTGCTGGACTGAATTGGGCGAAGACAAATTGGTAGGGCCAGACCTGGTGAAACATACTGAGGAGAAAGTGAAACTAATCAAAGCCAATCTGAAGATTGCCTCAGACAGACAGAAATCCTATGCCGACTTGAAGAGAAAAGAAATAGAATACACAGTTGGCGACAAAGTGTTCCTCAAGGTGTCAACGTGGAAGAAAGTACTGAGGTTTGGAAGAAAAGGTAAGTTAAGCCCTAGGTTCATTGGCCCATATGAAGTCACTGAACGTGTGGGTCTAGTGGCCTATAGGCTAGCTTTACCACCAGAGCTGGATAAGATCCACAATGTGTTCCACGTGTCCATGCTCAGAAGATACCGCTCAGATCCTTCATATGTCATCTCCAGGGAAGAAATTGAAATACAGCCGGATTTGACATATAAAGAAGAACCTCTACGGATCCTGGCTCGGGAAGTGAAAGAGTTGAGAAATAAGCAGATTCCACTAGTGAAAGTGCTTTGGAGGCACCATAACACCGAAGAGGCAACATGGGAAAATGAAGAGACGATGAGGCAACAGTTCCCTCAACTGTTTGCATCAGGTAAATTTCGAGGACGAAATTTAAATTAGAGGGGAAGAGTTGTAACACCCTCCCGGTAGCAATTCCGTACATTCCACTGTTCCGGTGACCAGTGTCGGTCCGGACAGCTAGAACGTCCGGAAAAATATTTAAACTAAAGTGAGAAACCAAAATTAACTCAAATATTAATAAGAAAAATTTAGTAAAAATTTTAGAAATAAAATACAACCAAGTCAAATGAGCCGGTGCCCAAGCGATGGGTAACCAGAGGGAAGTTGCGGTTCTCGCAACTAGGAGCCCTAGACCCGGGGGAAAAATTATAAAATAATTTTTGGGACTCCAGAGAAGGGTTATTGAGGTTCCCATGGCATTAGAATGCCAAGAAAATACCTAGAAAATTTTTTCAATTGGTACAGACAATTTTGACCCGTTAAGCCAAACGGAGGGCATTTTGGTCATTTCGCCTTCAGAGGTGATTTTTGGCCTACTTGTCCAGTTGAGTAAATAATTAATATGACATAAAATGTGAATAAACATTACTAGAAATTAAATTGGAAATGAGTAGTGGAGGAAAGAAAAGAAAATGAGGAAAAAGGCTATTTATGACATCATGGTGATGTCATTAAAAGCTTTCACCAATCAAAATTAAACAACCCTTTAAATTAACTAATAAAAGAGACAAAAGAGACTAAAGAAAATCAAAAACCTATCAGCCATCTTCAACCTCATTTCCAGCCGCACCACAAGGCCAAGAAGACCTCCATTTCTCTTCTTGATTCAAGCTCGAAAAATCTCTCCAATCTTACCTCAAATCCCCTAAGTCCTTTCACTAAAAACTTGTCTATACCTCTTGGGAAGTGTTTGGCAGCCTAGAAAGTGAAGGAAAGTGAAGTTTTGAGTTGGGAAAAATCTGCCTACAAGAGGTTAGTGCATATATGTATTTAAAACTCATTAATTCCATGATTGAGACTTGTAATAGATGAGAAATTGTGAAATAAATGAAACAAATTCATGTGTATGTCCACCATAGAATTTGGCAGCCCTAATGAAGGAATGGTTTTGATTGTTTTGTTGGACTTAGAGTGGACTAGAAATGATGTTTAAGATATATATCTACATGGATAATAAATTGGTATGCTAACTAAGGCATCTTGTAGAAAACATAATGTGAAGCTAGGGTTTTGGGGAGTGAAAATTGACTTGGCTTATGAAATTATTAGAGAACATTTTAATGGTCAATTAGTGACCATTTTAGGTAAGTTGACCATAATATGGACTGAAAAATAGCATAGCAAAGTGAAGGACTATGCTGCCTAGGGACAGCAGCAATGGTAACTGAGATTCCAGTCCAATTAGACAGCCATAACTTTGGCTGTGTTGGTCCAATTGGTGTTTGGCCAATTGGACATGAAACTAGGCTTATAATGGCACATTTTTGCTGAAGAAACCATGCCCAAAAGACCAAAGCAAGAGGACCAAAGGTTGGCCCCAATCTGGATTCCCTGCAACAACACCTGCAGAAATGACCAAATGAACAGTAACTGTTCATTTGGCCATAAATCACTGTAGATTTGGTCAATTGACCTGAAATGTTTACAGCAACAAGTTAAGACATAGAAAAACAACTTTCATGAAGGAACCTACCCCAAATTATGACCAGAACCAATTCAAAAATGCAATCACAGTCACTGTTCATGGTACTGTAGATATGGTAATTCTGCAGTTTTGACAATCCAGCCAGCTGTGGTTTTTGGAACATATCTGGAGCTACAAAACTCCAAATGGAGTGATTCAAAAAAGGAAATTCAACTAGACAAAATAAGGAACAACTTTCATGTTTGCCATTTCTTCAAATTCCCACTGTAACAGTGCTTAATGGAACAGTAAACTTAGGCTTCAAAAAACTGAAATTTCTGCCCTCTTGGTTTTAAGTTAGAAATGGTAATGGTGACCAATTCCAACAAGTTTTAAATGCAAAATGTGGTATGTTGGGAGTGCCAAAACCAATGTACCTAATTTCTACCTAAAAGTCAACATTTTAGTTGACCAAAGAGGTGAATAGTGACACCGAAACTTGAAATTTAAAGATTGAAGAATTTTAAAGTTTCAAATGCCCTAGTATACCTAACAAGATTGGTTTGGATAGTTTGGCATGCCAATAGGATTCAGTTAGCAGTACTGCACATGGCAATATGCCATTCTGTGATTTCATGGCTTTTAGCCATTCTAACCTTGTATTGAGATTTGGCCTTGTGCCTGATGTATTCACAGCTTGTTAGCTGTTCCATTGCACACCGGGAGATGCATATGTGACCGATGGTGTGACGGCCCGAGGTACTAGATACCCAGTGCCAGTTTACCCGTTATCCAGTCTAGTTGTCTAGTGTAGGTTACTTGGGGCAACCAAATGAATAAAAGTGGACAAAGTAAATGATATACAAATACCAAACAAATAAAACATATACATTCGTTACATATTTATTTTCTTGCTATTTCTTTTATTTTATTATTGCACCACTAAGCATTATTGCTTAGCGCGTTGCTTTTGCCACGGGTAGGTTCTGGAGATACAGATCGTTAGCCCAGTAGACCGCAGACTGGGTGAGTCCATCCTGCAGTTCTGCACAGTGTCCGTGTCACCTCAACTTCTGCAGTGCATTGGTAGGACACTAGGTGTCATTTTGGTATTCTGTAATTAATTTTGATTTTCTCATATGTAATTAAACTTGTGTAATGTATATTGATGTTCATGTAAATTATGAAAATTGTATTTGTGAATGGAAAAGTAAATATCTATTTGTGATTTATACTTGATTATCACATGTGATGGATGATTTAGAACTGAAATTGAGAAATGTTGTTGAGATCTTGATATTGAGACCTTGTTGATAAATTGAAGTTGGGATTGTTTGGAAATTATTTGGAAGTGTTTTTAACAGGTTCCGAAGAACTGTTTTCTCCATTTTTAGCCGGTACTCTGCCGGATTTTCTATAAAATTTCCGGAACCTCAAATAAATTATGATTAAAATAAATGACTTAAATGAGTTATCTTTCACAAATTATATTTAAAAACATGATATAAATTAATTAAGGTATATTAGAGTGTGCCGGTACACCGTGTGACATTGCTTACTCGGGTATACCGTACACGGGTAAGGGGTGTCACAGTTATAGACTAAAGACCAATGTGATTGCTCTTTATATGGTTGAATGTCTATATATTCATAAATAGGGACTGTGTTCCCTGCCTTCTCTGATATTCTGTGTTGTAAATTCTTTTCTCATCTTACTCCCCTCGAGTGTAACTCAAGGTTTCTATTTCTGAAGTATATAAATGTTATATAGTTTTAGAAAGAGTAGATAAGAAAATTATTTGTGAATGTAAGCAGAAAGAGGAGCTAATGAATATACTTCAACGAGCTACTAAGAAGACTTATGAAATCCTACAATGCTACTACCTAGGTTTTTGACCCTATAATTCTCTCAAATGGCTTGAGAGAATTATTTAGTAAAGTCCATAATCATCCAATTAGAAATGCATGCTAGAAGTGTATGTTATATATATGTGATGTATGATATTACTAGCATGTTAATTAATGAGACCTAAAAATTGGCATATACCTAAAATCCCTCATTCAAATATTAAGTACATGTTATGAACATGATGCCTTCCATTGTTATAGTATAAACCTGAGTTCTATATTAAAGTTAACTTGTTGAGCACACTCAAGGTTGCTTTTCTCTCGAACATGTTTATGGCTATGAAATATTAAATATTTCTGAACAATGGGTTTTACTTAACTGATTTACATGATTTGGATGAGCACACTCATGATCATGTAGAATCAGAGGCATAGTTAGGAGAAACATAAAATTATGTTTAGACAAATAGTTGTCACCTAACTGATCTAGGAGTCACATAGAGATGTGATTGATAAATAGTTATCTACCTAATTTAATTTTATTTTGATTTGTTGAGCACACTCAAGGTCAAATAAAATTAAATGGGGTCCTAGCCCACTAAGGAAATTAATACGTTAAATTTCCCGAATTAATGGTGACGGCTATTAATTTGAGTAAAATAGTGGGGGACCAAATGTATATTAAAGACCTTATGTTAATTTGGTTAATGAAAATTATATACATGAAATTAATACAATTTTATCTTTGCATTTGTAGATCACTAATATCACCATGAGTAACAACCATTCCCTACGTAGCATACTGGATGCTAATAAGTTGACTGGACCAAATTTCTTGGATTGGTACAGAAACTTGAGAATTGTTCTCAAGCAAGAAAAGAGGCTATATGTCCTTGAATGTGCCAAACCCAGTATTCCTCCTGTTGATGCTCCTGAAGAGGTACTAAGTGAGTTCATTCGTCATACAAATGATGATGAGCAAGCCACATGTGTGATGTTGGCTAGTATGTCTCCTGAACTTCAAAGGCAGCATGAGAATATGGATTCTTGAACTATCATTTTGCATCTCAAGGAGTTGTTTGATTCAAAATGCAGGAATGAGAGGTATGAGGTATCAAGGGAATTGTTCCGCTGTAAGATGATAGAAGGATCTTAAGTGAATGTTCATGTTTTGAAGATGATTGGCTATATTGAAAAATTAGGCCAATTGGGTTTTGTCATGGATCATGAGTTAAGTATTAACTTGGTTTTACAGTCTCTACCTCCTAGCTTCTCACAGTTCATAATGAACTTCAACATGAATCAGTTGGAAACTACATTACTTGGACTATTGGGATGCTAACTACTGTTGAAGGGGAACTTAAGAAGAACAAGTCCCCTATTCTTATAGTTCAATCTTCTAAGACCAAATCCAAAAGGTCCAAGAAGAAGAACAATAAGAAGAAAGGGACTTTCCCTAAAGCACTTAAGCCTATTGAGGGGTAAGGTGTAACAGTCAAGATAGAATTCATCACCTTATGTAATTAAGGAAAATATTTCAATTGTTCTTGGCCAGTATGGATTGTTAAATCCTTGCGCAAGGTAAAATAAGATTGAGATCTTATTTAATTAATCAATCATACTAGGAGGACAGAAATGATTTATATATAGCTGACACATTCTATGCATCAATGTATAAATCGAAATATTATGATGAAGGGATATTAATTACACTGACAGTTTGATCACAGAAAGGTTAGTCAAACCACTTTGACAAGTTCTAATATTTGGGTGATCGTTACACATTGCTAGATGTCAATAATGATCTACAAATATAATTAATCAATTGTGAATTAATGATAAAATTAAAGTATTAATTTTATTTAATTATATTTGTTGCCAACATATTAGGAACCTAATGGGTCACACACATAAAGACTGTAAGTGAGGAATTAAATTGAATTATCAAGTTGGACTTGATAAAAAATAATTCTAGAGACTTAAGGACTGAAATATAAATTTTATTTAGATTGTTTAATGTCCTAATAATTGAGTGTAGACTTAATTTTTCCTCACAATCGGTTTGTGTGGATATCATCAGAGACCGGACATCTGGACGACTGGTGGTTTTCTACAACCTAGCCCAATGGTCAGAAAATTCCTCAAGCTGTTTGAGGTAATTTTGCTAAACAATTAAATTTTAATTATCACCATTCCATACTTAATTAAAGTTGATCTTGTTTAATTGAGAATTAATGCTTCTTAACATGTCCCTCTCAACAATGCCTTCACCAAATATTGAAACTGAATTCTCCCCTTGAGAGCACAATAGGCTTTATCTCCACATCCAACACGTGTTGCTAATATCACCTAAATGTTAATAAATCAATTATTAAAATATTGTTTCGGACGAGTTTTGTTCCTAGTAGGATGCAAACAGGGTTAAAAGAGGGCTCACGATGATTAAAATAGATTTAGAGAAATCTTATAATCGGGTTAGATTGAGTTTTCTTTTTGGTTCTCTCATTCAGATAGGTGTTTAAATGAGTTTTGTTAAGGTTATAATGCATTGTGTTTCTACTAGTTCAATGCAAATCCAATGGAATGGTAATGTCTCTTCCCATTTTTTTGCTTTTTAGGGGTTTGAAACAAGGTGATTCTTTATCTCCCTACCTTTTTGTGATGGAGAAGCTCTCTCATGCTATCTGTAATGTTATTGATTTGAAGGTTTTGAGACCAATTAAATTAAATAGAGGAGGTCCTTCCCTCTCTCACTTTTTTTTGCTGATGGCCTTATCTTATTTGCAGAAGCTACATATGATTAGACATTTGTTATTAAAGGTGTGCTTGATGATTTTTTCACCTGGTCAAGTTAAAAAGTGAGCTCTCAAAAGTCTTAAATTTATTTTTCTAAGAATGTGTCATTAGTTTAGACGAACTCTTAGTCATATGTCAAGTTTTTAGGCTACTGATGATTTAGGTTAATATTTAGGTGTTCCTATTCTTCATTCCAGAGTGAAGCATAACACTTATGATTATATTCTCCAGAATTTTAAAAAGCATTTGTTGGGCTAGAATACTAACTCGTTTTATTTTGTTGGAAGGATAGCGCTACCTCAATCTGTCATTTGTTCTATTCCTTATTATGCCATGCAAACTTCTAAGTTTCCCTCCCATATTTGTAAGGAGCTTGATAACATTTTTAGAGGGTTTGTTTGAGATTCCACTGAAGGGAAAAATGCAAGCTGCTTTGGTTAAGTGGGAGTGAGTCCAGCATCCCAAAATTATTGGTGGTCTTGGTTTTAGGGAACCAGCCTTGGTTAATAAAGTTTTTTTTCTAGAAGTTACCCTAGGTATCATTTCTAATCCTACGTCTCTTTGGGTTTGTGCCCTTACTTCAAAATATAAGGTTAATGTTGATGACCTCATGGTAGCTAACTTAAGGCCATATTCTTTTATGCTTTGGCAAGGGATTTAGGAGACTTGGGATGATTTGTTGTGTGGTTTAGCATAGGCTATTGGTGATTGGAAAAAGTTTAATTCTGAAAAGATTTTTGGGTTGCCAATAATGTGCAATTATTAGATGTGGCGTTAAAGGTCATTCCTTCCAATCTACAAAATAAGGTTGTTACATATTATGTTTTGGATTCGGGAGGTTGGAATTATGATTAATTTAATGGTTACCTTTTCGCAAATGTTTTGTCTCTTATGACCACAATTCTTTCTCTCTAAAAAATGTTTGAGGTGCAAATGTTTTCTATTGGAAATATTATTTTTTGAGGCTCTTTTTGGTTTACTTGTAATGTGCTTGCTAAAATTCCTAGCTTGCGTCACTATTGTTGGAAGAAAGTTTGGTCTTGGTAAGGCCCATAATAGGTTAGAACTTTCCCTTGGGTAGTCAATCATGATAGGTTATTCAAAAATTCTAAGAGAGCCTATCATCACATGTGCTTTGTTACATATTGTCATCTTTGCATAGGCCATAATAAATTCCTCCTACATGCTTTGCAAGATTGTATTATGCTTAGTCAATTTGGTTCTTATTGCTTCCCCCTGACTTGGGTAATTTCTTTACTGTTGGTGAGCATATTTTTCATTAGATTTCTAGGAATCCATGTTGTCTCTTCTCGAGGGATTAGTTGGCCTCTACTATTTGGGGTTACTGTTGGAGACTTTAGAACTGGAAAAATTCTTTGTTGTTTAAGGATGAAGCTATTGATTCTACTTCTTTAGTTCATGAGATTGTTTCCATGGCTTTTAATTATGCTATGATTCTTTTTAGTGTTGATTGTGTGAGAGGAGATGTTTCCCGCAAGAGCCATATGTGATCCATTGGTTTTCTCCACCGATGAATTGGTTGAAGCTGAATGTTAATAGTGTAGTTCACTACAATGGGAATTATGCTTATGGGGGTGGTTTGGTTAAGGGTCTTAATGGTAATTGGAGATCTATTTTCATTGCATCCCCTTAACTTGGGTAATTTCTTTGTTGTTGGTGAGCATATTTTTTATTAGATTTCTACGAATCCATGTTGTCTCTTCTCGAAGGGTTAGTGGCCTCTACTATTTGGGGTTACTGTGTGGAGACTTTAGAACTGGCAAAATTCTTTGTTGTTTAAGGATGAAGCTATTGATTCTACTTCTTTAGTTCATGAGATTATTTCCATGGCTTTTAATTATGCTATGATTATTTTTGGTGTTGATTGTGTGAGAGGAGATGTTTCTCACAAGAACCATTTGTGATCCATTGGTTTCCTCCACTGATGAATTGGTTAAAGCTGAATGTTAATAGTACAGTTCATTACAGTGGGAATTATGCTTATGGGGGTGGTTTGGATAAGGGTCTTAATGGCAATTGGATGTTTATTTTCATTGCTTCCCTAACTTGGGTAATTTCGTTGCTGTTGGTGAGCATATTTTTTATTAGATTTCTAGGAATCCATGTTGTCTCTTCTCGAGGGATTAGTTAGCCTCTACTATTTGGGGTTACTGTGTGGAGACTTTAGAACTGGCAAAATTCTTTGTTGTTTAAGGATGAAGCTATTGATTCTGCTTCTTTGGTTCATGAGATTGTTTCCATGGCTTTTAATTATGCTATGATTCTTTTTGGTGTTGATTGTGTGAGAGGAGATGTTTCCCTCCAGAACCATCTGTGATCCATTGGTTTCCTCCACCGATGAATTGGTTGAAGCTAAATGTTAATAGTGCAGTTCATTACAGTGGGAATTATGCTTATGAGGGTGGTTTGGTTAAGGGTCTTAATGGCAATTGGAGGTTTATTTTCATTGCTTCCTAGGGGCAATGTTCTATGTTAATGGCATAGCTTTGGCTCTTTTTTGAAGGTCTTAAGTTAGCCAAGAATATGGGATTTCTAAGTTATGGGTGGATAGTGACAACCTACTAGCTGTAAATATGGTCAACAATGTTATAGTCTTATTGAGTTTGGGTATCTGAAGATTAATCATATCTGTGCAAAGTAAACAGTTATTACTAGTCCTAGCTAAGGGCCAGTTCCAGTCGGATCCCTAGTTGGAACTAGCAGTTTTTAGCCCTTGGTAGAGTTGAACAAGAACTGGCCTGCCATCAGACAATTTATGTTGGTTCCGGTTCCATATTGATTGCAATATGGTTCGAAGGTGGTTCCAATTTTGATTTTTTACAGTTATAGTTTTGGTTGAGCCCCGATTTGGTCCAGGTTGAGACAGTTCCTATTTCAATTTTCAAAGAATAATTTTTTATCAACAATATAAATTATCTACATTGATTATTAGAAAAAAATAAAATCAATTTTTATTTGAAGATAATTTTTTTTGAACAACTTGTATTTTTATTAATTCACAAATTTGTTATAATAAAGTATAAAAATAAAAACACATATAATTGAAATTATACAAATATATTAATCTCAATGGAAAAAATTATACAATTTGGAGAGGAAGGAAAAAAAAAAAAAAGGGCTTGAACTTAATTATGTTATTAAATTAAGTTGCCTATATATCCTCTTAGAATAGAGGAATCAAAGCCATCATAGTTCACTTATCATGTGTTTACAGCTTTTCCCCACTAATGTGATCGATCTTGGATGTGCCCCATGCAATGACTTGTCAATTCTTCACTTGCGGACTCAATTACTTTATGTGTTTCACAAGTATTAGCTCTTATCCAATCATCCAAACAATAGTGTGCCTAATTTGTGGAACCATACTGGAATGCTTTTCATCTAGTATGAAATTATCTGCATCAAGTGATGGATCGATGGATACAACTGAGATTGGAACTACCAATATTTCCCTTCCCATTCTTGATAATATTGGAAATTGTGATTCATTGAGTTTCCACATTTAACTATGGGAAAGGAAAAATCATCATTGTGACAAAATTTGAAATTAGTAGATAAATAAAGCTCAATTTCATTGTGACCACCTATTACTCATATTATTTTTTGCATCTGCATTAGATATTGTGAATCTCTCATACATTGAGAGGAAATCCCTTCAATTGATACATTTGTTGAAGTGGATGATGTTCCACCTGCAGTAGATGACATGACCTCCATATACAACTCATACATTGCTATAACAAGTTGTCTTACCTGTCGCTAATTTAGGTACATCATTTCAATTACTCCATAGTGATCAATTAATAAATCACAAATTCCATCTAATTTAATTCTAGGGTCAAAAAATAACCAATTTTTTATTTGTATGCAATATATAAGGTTAGAATATTTATTGCATTTTTTAAAAGTAGAAACAATATTTGCACATTTAACTAAAAATAAATTATATGTTGGTTCATAAACATGTTATAAAATATTAATTGAATCATTAAAAACTTGAAAAAATGAACAATTTTCTTTTATAGAAATTATCCAACTATTTGAAGAACATGTAAAAAATGCAAGTCTATCTTCAAAAAAGGAGATCAAAATATTTGTATAAGGAAAAGATTGACATAAAATTTTATAAGTGGAATTCTGTTTTGTGGGAATAATTCTTGAAAATTTTCTTAATTTCATTAAATTTTCTTTGCAAAAATGCTCACAATATTGTCTAGCTCGTGCATTGGCCCATAAAAAATAAATTTGTAATAGATTCAATATGTATATTTAAAATAAGAAAAAAAGTCCAAATAATCCCTTGTACTTTTAGTAGAGGGTTAAATAAGTCCAAAATTAAGTTTTGGGCCAAACAAACTCATATACTTTCTAATAAAGCCAAATAAATCTAGGCATAATAAATGTTATTTTTTAATAATAAAGTATTACTTTTTAATAATAAAAATTATTTTTTCTAATTTTAAACATCAAAAATTTATTTATTAGTTTTAACCAAAATAAAATTTTTAAAAATTGAAAACATGGTGAACAAAAATTGTTTAATGTTAAAATTATTATTTTAAATATTTTATTATACAAAAAAAGAAAAAGTAATATTTTATTAGGTGTTGACATTTTTTACATTAATTAGAAAGTACAAGAATTTATTTGGCCCAAACTTGATTTTAGTTTTATTTGGCTGCTGATTGAAAGTAAAGTGGCTTATTTGATCTTTTTCTATTTAAAATACTAATAACATTTTGAACACACAAATTAATAATATGGGAAATAGATGTAACATGAAAATATTTACTACCTTTTTGAAAATATTTACCACCAAAAAGTAGTTCACAAATATATATTAATGCACCAAAAGATACAATACTCATTATATAACATTCAAAACTAATAAAAAATATATTATAAGTTAGAGAATATTTGTAACACCACCAAGTTTCTATTAACAAAATTCTTACCATGTATGGGAATTTTGGTGAAACCTAGGGTTTTGGAGACAAGTTAGTTTGATGATAAGAGCTAGAGTAGTAAGTTAACTGCAGAGTTAAAGAGTCTAAAGGATAAGTAGAAAGTTTCTTTTGGGGTAAGATGACTTTCGGCAGCCAAAAATTGGACTTTGGTAGCCAAAAGTCCTTTGGCAAGTCAAGGGTATAAATACCTTAACTAGCGAAATTTTGAGAATTAAATTTTGAGGAGAATTCTCAAAATTTCATTCAAGTAAGTACTCTTCTTTCTTTATTTTTCTCTTTTCTTTCTTTCTTCCAAAAATAGCAGTTTAAACTTGAAATATCTCCCTGGTGTGGTTTTTCATGTTAGAGTTTAGAGGCTATAAGGGTTTGAGGAAGAATTGATAGTAAGAATCAAAAAGATCCTTCAAGTTTTTCTTTGGGAAGGTAGGAAATTGGAGCTACAAGAGGTATGCCCTTCTTATTAACTCCAAATCTTAAGTTCTTATAGGTTGCACGCTAAAGAACTCTTGCTTTCTCTTTATGATGTTAGGAGTGTATCTAGAAGTATAGAAATGTTATTATATCACATGGATTTAACTTAATGAACATGCATCTAAGGTTATTAATTTCCTGGAAATAATAATCTTACACACACACACACACACACACACACACACACACACACACACACACACACACATGTACATACATACACACACACACACACTTTATGGTTATAAGAATGATTTGCACTCTTGGACAAAGAAATAGTTATTGGTGTAGGTTGGAATTGTCTTTCTTTAGGGATATTTGAATTGAGAATTCTTAAAGGTTAAGAGATTTGTGGATGCATGTTGAATTTATGAGTTCCTTAGAGTGAGATTGTTGTTTTAAAGTTTATAAGCATAGTTGATTTTGAGTTTTAAGCTTGAGAAATGAAATATTTAATTTTGGGGTTGTGTAAGTGCAGTAAAATATGTATTGGGAATTCTGAGAATTCCCAGGTTTGGTTATCGAAAATCATTGTTTTGGCAGTAGAAGTGGCTATAACCTGCCAAGGGCATTTAAGGTTCAAAACTTCAGCAGTCGAAGTTGCTTATATTTGTCTTAATTCCCATTTTGGTTTTAAGGTTCCAAAACTTGTTTTTAGACCCTAAATGGGATTAGAATTAATTGTATGATATGTATAAAGAGTTTTAGACATCTGAATAACTCTTTAGGGTCTGTCTTTTATAGAATCAGACTTGAGAGACCTGCAAAACCACAGTTGAAAGGAATAACTATCGTTCGTGTTTTGGTGTTGATAGGCTACAAAAGATGAGTAACCCTAACCATAATAAATGATAATCTCTTTAATTAATTGTAATTGAACTCATAATCATTCACATGCATCATTTCATAATATTATTAGGTTATATGTATCTAGAACATGACTATGTTACATTACTGCATAATTAATTATTGATGCTCGACAGATGTTGGATGACTCACTGATTTCCCCTATGTTATGGATATGATATGGATATATTATGATCATGTATAATATTATGTGATAATACCAGGTGAGGCCTAATAAGCCCGTAGCTCACTATTTATGATAGACGAAAACCCGAGGAGCATATTTGGAATCAGGCACATTGGTTATGTACTAAGAGGAAGTCCTAAGGAGTATCTTTATGAGTCGGGCAAATTAGTTTTGGAAAATCATTGGCGATAAGTCTATCTTATGTGAATTGTTTGTATTGTGTAAAAATCATGTGATTGATACATTGCATATGTATGAATTAAATAATACGACAAATGAAAATTTATTAGTTTACTCACTAAACTTCCTAAAACTTACCCCCTTCCATTAACCTCAGGTGCAGAACAACAGGAATAGAAGGTGTCAACAACAATACTAGCCAGTTACAAATGTCTAGCAAATTTTAACGTGTGACTTGAGATTTTTATAGTAGACATGTAATTGTAAATTGTTAGATACTGTGCTTGGCTTCAGTGTATTGTCAGTTTGTAATATGCAAGAACAAAATACTTTGTATGTTTGCCTTAATCTCTAAGCACTCTTTTATAATTATGTATGAATAAATGAATTACACTTTAGCATTTTATGAATGTCATGAGAAGGTTCAAAATTCTAAGCCATTTTAAAAGAAATGTCTTATACCATGATAGAAATGCTAAAGTGCAGTTGCTTATAAGATGCTTGGGCTTTTAGTTCAAATGGATCAACAAAATGTTTTTATCAGTTTTTAGGCTTGCTACAGTTTCTAATAGCCTTAAGATGATCCATTCCCTAGTGCCAGAAGCGACTTCCCAGTTGGGTCATTATAATATTCATCTAAAATATTTTTCATTAGCTGTGCAATATTTTGTGTAGTGGTGTCTCACTATAAATTCTTAAGCATAATAATCTTTTTTTGTACCATAAACTCATTATCAATCTAATGAAAAAGTCAATCTCAAAAAATAATTAATTTGCCATCGATTGCTTCAAATTTAAGAACAAATTGAAACCCCATATTTTAACTATCCCAATAATTGAATGATTTCTCTTTTCTTTGTTGTATAATGACTAATTAATGCATAATTTAAATTATGGGACAAAATCCTTAACCCTCGACTATCATGCATATAATGCTTAATTTGCAATCTCTCATCAAAAGTAATAATACTTACCCATGGAACCTATCTTCATTGACCTCCTCAACTTGTGGCAAAATTTGGTCAATATTTGGCAAGTAATTAAACTTTAGATCTTTAGAATATTGGGCTTTTGCCCTTCCTTAACCAAAATTGCACCTCCTTGAAGTATTTTAATTGCTTGACATTATTGCTAATAAAAATATAAATTAAAGAAAATAAAATGATATTGCCTTCAAAAACATAAAAAATAATAAATATTTTTATAGAACACAAATTAAATGATGTAAATAAACAAAATGTTTAATTTGAAAATTGTAATAATTAGAAAGTATATAATTGAGAGTTGAGAGAATTTAGAGATTTAAGTATTGGTATTTTTTTGAAGTTGTTTATGGGTGTACATGGGGCTAAGCAAATTTCTTATTCAAAAAAAAAAAAATTTAAATTATTGGAGTTATTTTCTACTGGGAGGGGCATTTTCGTCTTTTCTTAAATTGAGAAAAATAAAAATAAAATAAAAATAAAATCATCATTATCTTACAACAACGATTATTTGAATTGCGTTGCCAAGGAGAGAGATTACCCCGTAGTAACATCTACACTGCCACGTAGGGTGTGCAGATTAATCCACTTTGCAGCCTCTCATTGGTCAAAATGCTTAAACTTTAAAAATTAAAAAATTAAAGGAAATGAATTCTAAACCAAAATCGGACCAGACCATCGGTTTGAACCAGACATTTTTGGGTCAGTTTTGGTTTGACCCATAACTGACCATCCCCGTCCATTTCAAGAATTGGAATTTTTGTCCAGGTCCAGTCGCTAGTTTGACCCTGGCCGGTATCAATCTAGTTCACAATTCGAACTAGACCATGGCTTGCTCTAGCTGTTGCTTCCTTCATAGTAGGTGTTTATGAGCTGGCTATTCCCCCTTCAGAACTCTCACTACAGCTTACCCATAATAAATGTGGTATAGCTCATTGCAGATTATGTTCAGTGTAGTTTTCCCTTAAGCTTTGCTCCCCTTTTGTCAACCAAAAAAAAAAATAATAAAATTCAATTGAGGCTAAGATATTGGTAGCTCTATTAGGTTTTGGGCATAATAGGAATCACAATGGCTTGAATATTTTCAAATATTTGATTTGATTGAGTTCTATTAGAGTGAATTTAGATAATATATACTTTAGTTTATAATGGATTTGAATATAAAAAATCATATATGTATTGCATTTCATTTGAATTTCAAATTTTATATATACAATAGTCATTATTCAAATAATTAAATATAAAATATATTTTTATGATAATATTATAACTATTTTGTATTATATTTAAATAAATAGAATTTAATTATTTTGTAAAATCATTAAATTTTTATATAGATTATTAATTAAAATGCCTCAATATAGGAGTGTGATAAGTAAGTGAAGGAATAAGTGAGAAAAGGAAATGGAAGACCTAAAATGACGTGAAAAAAATAATATCAAAAAATTTACAAGTTTGAGATTTTATTGTCCACTTGATGTCTAATAAAGTTGAATAACAAAACAGAATTCATAAAACCTACCATAATTAGTTTGAAATTAAGATTTTATTATTATTATTATTATTATTATTATTATTATTATTATTATTATTAATTTAATTAATTAATTAATTAATTAATTAATTAAAATATATATAATTAAATAAGTTCATGTGTTATTCAAATAATAATAATTAAGCTTAAAACAAGTTGGAATATTTATAATGATTTTTAATAACAAGTTTTAATACATATCCAACAACTTTTATGTACATCTAAATAAACCTATTTCTTACTACCCTCTTAAAAAAATGATTTAAATTTAAAAATAAAAATAGAAGATATATTTTTATTTAATGAGTTCAATTGACTCCATTAAAAAAAATGATTTCATTTCATGTAAATAAATAATATATTTTCACTCAATTTACTTAATTAAATGATCAAATGACTAAAATATATTACTAATGTGACATATCACACACTCAAACTGATTCAATTAAATGATAAATGTCACAATTAATTTAAATATATATAATCAATATGACATTACACTTAATCAATTGACTAAATTGACTCAATTAAAAGCTCAATTGACTAAAACATATGATCAATATGACATGTCACATACTTAAATAGATTCATTTGACCCAAATATATATTCAATCGAATCAATTAAATGATCATTGTCACACTGAATCAAAGATATATGATCAATGTGACATTGCATGTAATCATTTAATTCAATTAACTCAAATATATAATCAATTGAATGAATGAATTGATAATTGTCAAATGATTAATATAAGTACATATATATTGTTGCGGTCCATTGAAATTTCTTGTGGGTATGGACTTGCAAAACATAAAATAAATTGATCAAAATTCCACCAAGTATAGACCCAGTGAGGACTCTTCGACGCTCAAGTTAGAGCTAGTATGAGAGAATAGAGTATTAAATTGATTAAGGAGAAAGAACATACCTCTATAGACAATCTGATCTCTTTATATAGGATATAGACAATGGTTGGTTATGGTAAGTCAATTATGTAATTATATGGATATTATAAGGTTATATTTGTATTTATAGTGCATAATTATAGGAATTGCTATATTTGGCAATCCTACTAATATTGATTATCTTTAATCAAAATTCTTTCGTTTTATTGAGTGTATCTTGTAATGGTTGAACCGACTAAATGAATCTCATGGTTGAACCATTAAATATGATTAGGCTTATGGGCTATCTAAAAACCCAAGTACACACACACACACACACACACACACACACACACACACACACATATATATTGGGGAGCTATATCATTAGTCCCCCCTTCGAGTATGAATCTTTAGGTTCGTTGTACTTAGACAATAAAGTTTTTGCCATCGCCTTATAATTTTTGGAGTGTGAACTATCACCTTGAACTTGATAATGGTAGACTATCACCTTCGCTGGATTTTTACCTTTCATTTATTTATCCTGGCGGACTATCACCTTATGTGGGTTTACACTTTCATTTATTTATCCTGGTGAACTGTTGCCTTGAATAGGCTAAACACTTTTATTTTTTTAGCCCTGATGGACTATTATCATAGATGGGCTAACTGTCCTTAGTTTATTTAGCTTGACAGACTATCGCCATAGTTAAGCACCCTCAGTTTATTTAACCTGATGGACTATCATTGCGGATGGGCTAAGCACCCTTAGTTTATTTAGCCTGGTAGATTATCGCTGTGGATGGGCTAAGCACCCTTTGTTTTATTTAGCCTAGCGGACTATCACCGTGGATGGGCTAAACACCTTTTGTTCTATTTAGCCTAGAAGATTATCGCCATGGATGGGCTAAGTATCATTTATTTTTATCTACAAAAATAATGTATTGTACAAGTATTTTTGTGAAGATAATTCCATATAATATATGTTGTGAATTTGCTCAATTGTTTTATCAAATAAAATGATGTATAAAGTGTATATTGCACATCTAACAACTAATAAACCAATAAAAAATTTGTAATAATAGACTGATGGTACCATAAAATGCAATAACATAATGTCCAACTGCCCATCGGTTATAAATAATGTAAGAAAAACCATCAAAACTATAAATAATTTGGTTCTTATGTTTATTTTTTAAAAAAATATCAAATCTTTGTAACATAAAATATGAAAATATTGCTTGAAGCTCATGGGTTATATATAGGTGTGTAATAGCAAAGAAGAAAGAGTGATGCAATGATAAGGCATTTATACTTATTACAAGAAGAATGCCATTAATTGATCATCCAATAGGATATAAAGCCCTCTACTAAATTTAAAATAAAACTCATGTGACTGTAAATAAATTTTTTAGATCGTACTTGAATAAATTTAGAAATTTTTTGAGCATGATAAAAATTTTTTTTGCTAGGTTGTTGCAAACCATAAGCCATCCTTTCACTTAGTTCATTCTCCCATTTTGAGTTCAGAATATAAAGAATATAAGGAAGAGACACAGCTTCTTGTGTCATTTTCCATAGACGGCATCAGTGTTACAGTCCATGAAAATTCTTTATGGGTGTAGACTTGTAAAACAGAAAATAAATGGGTTAGAGTTCCATCGGGTATGGACCTAATGAGGACCCTCTAATGCTCAAGTTAGAGCAAGTATAAGAGAATAGAATATTATATTGATTAGGGAGAAAGAACATACCTCCATAGATGATCTGATCTCTTTATAGAGGATATAGATAATAGTTGGTAATGGTAAGTCAATTATGTAATTATATGGATATTATTAGCTAGCATAATTATAGGATTATATTTGTATTTATAGTGCATAGTTATAGGGATTCCTATATTTGGTAATCCTACCAATATTGATTATCTTTAATCAAGATTCTTTTTTTTTATTGAGTGGGTCTTATAGTGGTTGAACGGACTAAACGAATCTCATGGCTGAACCATTAAATATTATTAGGCTTATGAGCTATCCAAAAACCTGAGTAACTGGATCATATATATATATATGTCGACACCATATTTTGGCCGATCCCCAGAATTAATAAACTTTGAAACCGATCCCCAGTACTAAGTCTCCCTTTGACAGCTAACCACATTTCCGATCTCTCTTTGCTAGATAACCACATTTCCGATCTCTCCTCACAAGGAATTGAATCAATACTAAGTCCTCACATCAGTCAAAGCCTTACCGGTCTATTAAATCACTCACCGATCTCTCAAACCCATTGTCGAATCTCCTGACCAGTCAAGTATATTCTTGATCTCTGTTGACAAACGAAATTGAACTGACACTAGATCTTTGTTACCATTTTTGTTGCCAATCTCCCTTTCAAAAGATTAAGAATAATCAAAGGTTCCGTTCCGATTTAATAATGATCCCGATCTTAAATGTTCAAGCCAAATTTCTAATTTTAATTAAGTCCCGTTTAGCGTCGGTTCCCTACCGATCTCATGCTCATTGTGTTTTTCGATCTCTCACACTTAGGTTAATAATCACTTTCAGTTATTTCAACATACTCAGACAATCAAGTGTTTAAATAATTTAGAAATTTTCCGATCACAACCATCCATCGAATAAAAGAGGTATTCCATTTCATTTCATTTCAAAAATTTGTACAAGTTATTCAGCTGGAGGATAACCCCCAGCCTGATCTACATTTTGTTCATCTCCTCTCTCACCCTCAGCCTCCTCCTCACTATCCTCACCTTCATCCTCGGGAGTCAGGTTGGCCATCCAAGAGAAGTCCTCCTCAGAATAACGCTTTTTGAGCTCGGCCAGGAGATCTTTGTGAGCATTCACATAAGCACCGGCCACTCTGGTCACCATCTCTTCTTCTTTCGCTTTGAGCTCCTCAGCAAAGTGAGCAAGTTGAGCAGCTTCATCGGCCTGGAGCGCTTGCACTTCTTCAAGAGCATGATCTCGCTCAGCCAGGACATGAGCTTGCTCGGCCAGCTTGTCCTCATAGAACTTCATTCGCCCCTCAATTTGAGATATGTAGCCCTGAGCGGATGAAAGTTGAGATCGGAGGGAAGCTGCTTCATGACCCAGCCTCTCGACCTCTTTACCCAGGCGATGCGCCTTCTCCCGTATGATGTGCTGGTTCACCAGGCACTCCACGTTCAGGCTCATGGATCGAGTCAAGATATCATCAAGGTTATCCGGAGACAGCCTATCTCGATCTTTTCGAAGACAGATAGAGGACGCCAAGACCTTGGCGAAACCAGGGTTCTCTCGAACCATACGATTCTTCTCCTATGAGTGGACTAAGACTTGGGCACCGTGGGAGAGGGTTCTCACGTTAGGTTGAGAAGGACCCTCTTTGCGCTCGGAGCAACTAGAGGAGGTGGAGGCGGCTCTTCCCGGCGAGGAGGGGATCGGACCACTTCTACGATCACCGGTCCCGAAGGTTGAGATGAGCCTTCCTGTATTTCCCCGGGCTCATGACTAGGTGTTTGAAGCGGCTCGGAGCACTTCATCTCCTGTACCTTCCGAGAGATCTCTCTCTTCCGCTTCCGGCTTTCCTTAGAAGCTTCGCCACTTGCCATACCTGCACAAAGAAGAGGTCAGTGAGATAGCTAAGGTCCAAAGATCTGAGATATAGAAAATACCGATGCCGAGAGCAGAGAGCTGAAGCCTGCAATCTTGACCGGTGATCAGCTGCATAGTCCAATGGTATAGCTCGGCCGTTACGGCATCCAAACAAGAGAACCTCTCTCTGGATGCTTGTTCCTTCAACTCCATCACCATTGCACCCTCTTCCCTATTTAGGGCAATGTGCTTCGTAAGCAAAGGACCCTGATGCAGCCAGCTGCGGGGGAAGCCCTTAAAGCTGTTCGGAATTTTGCTCCTCAGGATAAAGAAACGGTTCTTCCAATTCTTCAGGGAGGAAGGTAGATCGGTAAAAAGCCCACAATGGGGTTTCGCCTGGAAGAACCAATACTCGTCGTCCTTGCGACGAGTTAGCCGATGCAGTTCAGCGAACACCTTAGCCGTGGGTCGAAGCCCTTTAGCTCGGTATAGGCCTCGGAAAGCTACCAAGATCCGCCACGAGTTTGGGTAAACTTGAGCGATGCACACTTAGTGATATTTCAAAACTTCTTTGAAGAAGTCGTCCAAAGGGAACCGTAGACCGGCCTTTAATTGTTCTTCATAGACCATAATCATATCATTCTCCTCAAAGAAGTGATCGGCACGAAGATCGCCGTGACACTTAATCAATTCGTAGGAATCAGGCCGGATGTTGTACTCCTGGCTGAACGACTGAAGGTCGATTTCTTGCAAGATTGACGGTAGCTCGTCCATGGGAAGATTTTCCCTCCTTGAAGAAGGCACATGCCTTGATGGTGCTGGTTGTCCCCGAGCTGGAGCGGAGATCCTAGGAAGTTCAGGCTGTGCACTTGGTCCGACCACCTCTACATAATCGGACGACCACGAGAACTGAATGGAAGGGGGGCTTACTGCTCTCTGACCTTCGGCACCGCTTATTTTCAAAGGAAACAGAAAATTTAAACTAAAGTAAAGATCAAAACCCTTACCGGAGCTTGATCGGTGTTGGAAAAATTTGAGAAAACGAGAGAATTTTGAAGTTGTGAGCGAGAGACTGAAAATAACATACGGGAGCAATTGGCTAACCCCACTCCTATTTATACTCGTCTGAGCATTTAATGCGCACGATGTTCTAGGCACTGCATTGGTTAGCGGGACTCGCCAGCTGTTCTGACACATCTCACGAATATTCCAAAATTCCATAAAGAGGGATCGGATAGTTAGGGATCGACTAATTAAAAACGATGTTTGGAAGTATGGATCGGATAAAGACTATTCAGTTGGGAACCAGATCGGACAAACACTTCAGAGATCGGAAGCAACAATAATAAAATGATAATTGTCAAAATAAAATTTTATTTCCAAAAGCCAGATTACATCATTTAGGCGATCCCAAGAGATCGGATTACATTTAAGGACCTGACTACATCAAAAGCCGATCTCTAGCGATCAGCGGAACATCCCATCTAAAGGGCCTATGTCAAAGCGCAGGCTTGAAGGAACGGAAGCGTGAAAAACACAAGTTTATACCATTGAATTCAAAAATTTTCACCTAGGGTCACATGCATCATGCAAGATTTATTTTTATCTATTTGATTTCAATGATAAACAACATATTAAAACTCTTTTAATATGTTTTTGGATCTGCATTTGCCATTTAAGATTTTAAAATTAATCAGATTAATTTTAGAACCCTAGATTAAATCAAGAACGATTACACTAACCTCTTGATGCACTGCAACGTGTCTACGCCTTTGAGATTCGTCTTCAGGACACCAGATGTTGTCCCTCTAGCTTGTCCACACCAAGAACACCTATGGCAGCCCTTAAACAGCTTCTAAAGCCTTTTCTATTAATTAGAAATTCAAGTTCTGCCTTTTAAGAGATTAGAGATGTAAACAGGACACTAGAAACAATTCCTAGTGTTCTTAATTCAAGAGATTGATGGCTAATCTCTTTGAATTGATAAGAGATGAAGAAGAAGAGATAAAAACCCTCAAAGTGGCGTGACAAAGGAGTGTGGCTGCTGGTTGTGTTTTATTTTCTTATAACAACACTTAAATAGCTAGGTTAACACATTAAACCCTTGCCACACGTCACCCTTTGATTAGCTCTAGGTTTAAGTGACCCAATCACATTGTGCCAACTGTCAAACCTATATTTAATCTTGATTTTAATCATCTTACATGATTAAAAAACATTTGGCAAGCTTATGTGTTATGCCATGTGTCACCATCTCATGGTGCCACGTGTCACACTGCAAAATGACCAAAATGCCCTTGTGTCTTAATTTTGAGTTCTTAACCCAAAATAATTATTTTCTTCTTCTAATTAATTTATATCAAATATAAATTAATTAATTAATCTCTATTAATTAATTTCTCATTAATTAAATTCATATTTAAACACTTTAAATATAAATTTAACTTATATTATACATCCAATAATCTAGATTTGGTTTCAAGTCATGCTAGGGACTTTGCAATCTAATTGCAAACCAAACCTATTTAATTAATCAATTTAAACTCTTTAATTAATTAATTAAATCATATTTAATTAGGTGATAACTTATGTATGTGTGTGACTTACTAGGCTCATCACTAATTGGCAATGAGACATGATATCAACTCTTAATATCATCAGAACTCTTTCTTACCATAAATGATTTCTCTAAATCATTTTATGAACCTCATAGACCATGGTTAACACCTAGCATAGCATGCCATAGCCACCCAATTAGTAATAAGGTTTACCTTAAATGAACCTATAATCATATGTTACCATGCACTAGAATCTCTCTGTTACAAAATCCCAACTCAAGCTGGAGTCATGGTTTATGTCAAACTCCATTTGCTATGAATATTATGTTCTCTTTTAATTCTAGCTCTTGATTAAAAAGATTTTCTTATCAGAAACTCTTTTCTGAATAAATCTATCTGTCCTGGCCAGGAACTTGAAACATCAAGAACAATTAAATGAACATAGGATTTTATCTCTATTTACTTAGAGGAACAGATTCCATCTTGATCAACACCTACCTCCATATATAACTAGTAGGAGCCAACACATGCCCATATACCCATACACAGTACAAGTATGAAAGCAGTATCAAACTCAAACTACCTATATACAAGATAACTATGCTATCTCAGGTCTAAAGATTATATGCACTGATATGATTTATGACAAAACATTGACAAGAATAAACTCCATGTGCTTGTCATAAGTGTCATTGGTTCGGCCTACTTATCATTTATAAGTGCCTATCATGTTTGTTATATGGCATGAGACTCACCATTCCATCTTATTTATATCTCATATAAATAACTTGGGAACAAACATGAATACAATCTTTCTGGATAAGTCTTGTCCTTATTATGAAGTATCCTCGATTGTGAACCTATTTATGATACTTCGTGCTAGAAATATTGTCACTCATATTCTTAACAACTTAAGAATAATATTTCTAACAAAATATCAATGGACCTTTTCTATTACACATAAATATATTATGTAAACGGAAAAGTGATAATGCCTTTTATTAATAAAATATGTACAAGATAGATACTAAATGATATGCTCTAGGGCATACTACTAACAATCTCCCACTAGCACTAGAGCCATTCATTACAATAACTTAGACCTATCTTCTCAAGATGTCGGTCTAACTGAGTCTGTGACATAGGCTTAGTGAATGGATCACCGGATTTTCACCGATGCTATTTTCTGCATGGCTACATCGCCTCGCCCAACTATTTCTCTGATAATGTGGTAGCGCCTTTCTATGTGTTTGGATTTCTGGTGAGACCTTGGTTCCTTAGCCTGTATGATTGCTCCATTATTGTCACAGTGTAGTGGAACTGCTGACTCAATGGAAGGAACTACTGTAAGTTCTGTCACGAACTTCTTTATCCAAACAGCTTCCTTTGCAGCATCTGATGCAACAATATACTCAGCTTCTGTAGTAAAATCTGCAGTCGTGCTCTGTTTGGAACTCTTCCAACTGACTGCACCTCCATTACAAATGAACACATATCCAGAGGTAGATTTTCTATCATCGATATCTGATTGGAAATCAGAATCAGTATAACCATCCAATTGCAAGTCTCCACCTCCATAAATCAAGAATAAATCCTTAGTTCTTCTCAAGTACTTAAGGATATTCTTGACAGCTATCCAGTGTTCCAAACCTGGATTGGATTGATACCTGCTAGTCAAACTAACAGCATATGCGATATTCGGCCTAGTACACAACATTGCATACATTAAACTACCAATAGCCAAAGCATATGGAATCCTAGCCATCTTATCTCTTTCTTCAGGTGTCTTTGGAGACATCTCTTTAGAAAGATGGATACCATGTCTCACTGGTAACAATCCTCTCTTAGAATCAAGCATGTTAAACCTCTTTAACACCTTTTCCAAGTATAGACTTTGGGATAAACCAATTATTCTTTTCGCTCTATCTCTATAGATGCGAATCCCAAGAATATAGGTTGCCTCTCCTAAGTCTTTCATGGAGAATGTATTTGACAACCATACCTTTATAGTCGTCAACATACCTGTGTCATTACCCATCAACAGTATGTCATCCACATATAAGACAAGGAAAGTGATAGCACTGTCACTAACCTTCTTATATACACATGGCTCATCCTCATTTTTGATAAAACCAAAGGATTTAATGGCTTCATCAAAACGAATGTTCCAACTCCTCGAAGCTTGTTTCAACCCATAAATGGATCGCTTTAGCTTGCATACCTTGGAACCATCTTGGGATTCAAATCCCTTAGGTTGTTCCATGAAAATGTTTTCTTCAATGTATCCATTGAGAAAAGCTGTTTTGACATCCATCTGCCAAATCTCATAATCATAGTACGCAGTTATTGCTAATAAAATCCTAATTGATTTAAGCATGGCAACAGGTGAGAAAGTCTCCTCATAGTCGATTCCTTGCCTTTGGCGAAACTCTTTCGCTACTAGCCTTGCCTTATAGGTCTCTACCTTTCCATCAGAACCAATTTTCTTCTTGAAAACCCATTTGTTCCCTATAGGTATAATACCTTCAGGTGGGTCAACAAGATCCCAAACTTGATTCTTATACATGGAATCAATCTCGGATTTCATAGCATCAATCCATTTTGAAGAGTCTATATCTGATATAGCTTCTTCATAGGTAAGTGGATCATCTCCATGATCTACTTCTTCATGAGTAGACAACTCTTGTTCTTCTTCATGAAGAAAACCATATCTCACTAGTGGGTGAGATACCTGGTTGTTCTACGAGGAATTTGCAGATGTTTCATCAACGGGTATTGGTTGACTAGATGGATCTATATCCATCCGATGCATTGGTTGGTCAGAATTCTCCAATTCTAACTCTATTTGCCTTCCTTTGCCTCCTTCTTGAACAAACTGTTGTTCAAGAAATGTGGCATCTCTACTTATCACAACCTTTTGTGAAGTAGGCAAATAAAAATAATATCCAAAACTATCTTTTGGATATCCAACAAATCGACCTTTTTCTGATCTGGTCTCCAATTTATCAGTGTTCAGCTTTTTGATATAAGCTGGACAACCCCAAATCTTAACATGCTTAAGACTTGGTTTTCTTCCATGCCATATCTCATAAGGTGTGAAAGAAACTGATTTTGATGGAATCCTATTTAGAATATACAAAGCTGATTCTAATGCAAATCCCCAAAAGGAGATTGGCATATCAGTATAGCTCATCATACTACGTACCATATCCAATAGGGTACGATTTCTCCTTTCAGATACACCATTCAAATTGTGGCGTTCATCGAGGAGTCGGTGAGAAACAATGCCATGCTCTCTCAAGTATTCATCAAATTCAGTACTCAAATATTCACCTCCACGATATGATCGAAGAGCTTTAATATTCTTTCCTGTTTGATTTTCTACTTCAGATTTAAATTCTTTGAACTTTTCAAAAGATTCATGTTTGTATTTCATCAAATACAAATACCCAAACCTTGATTTATCATCAGTAAAGGTAATAAAATAATGAAAACCCCCTCTAGCCATTTCTTTAAATGGACCACATACATCATTATGTATTAGCTCCAAAATATTTTCAGCTCTTAGCCCCTGTCCAACAAAGGGTGATCTAGTCATTTTGCCCTGAAGGCAAGATTCACAAGTTGGAGTAGGCTCAGAGCCCAATGAGGATAGAATCCCCATTTTCTCGGTTTGCAATCCTATCTTACGCAACATGACATAACCTTAAGTGCCAAATATATTTTGAACTTGAGTTGGTTTTCACCATGGCATTGCATTCTTTTAGATCACTTGCATTCAATTTGAGTTTGTCATTATTATCCAAATAATAAAGACCATCATTCATATAACCCGAACCAATATATTTATTTCTAAAATAAATATTGCAAACATCATCAGTGAACTAAAATTCATAGCCATTTCTAGTCAAACTAGATATAGAAATGATGTTCTTAAAAGCATCAGGTACATATAAAATATTATCCAAACACAAAACATGCCCAAACATGTAAAAAGATTTAGATCCTATGGCTAAAGCTTCAACAGTTGAGCCATTGCCAATTCGGACTCTAACATCTTGAGAACGCAAGCTGCTACTATTTGCTAGTTCCTGCATATCATTAGAAATGTGAGAACTGGCACCAGTATCTAAAACCCAAGTTGTAGATGAACTATGAGTATCATCAGAATCTAAATAACAAGATATGGACATAACTTCCGAAGGTGTATCCTTCTTGTCCTTCAGAGAAGCAAGATACTCTGGGCAGTTCCTTTTCTAGTGCCCATCCTTTTGGCAGTGGAAACACTTTCCTTTGCCACCATCAGCTTTAGTCTTCCTTTTCTGTTTAGCTATTTTCTTGGAAGGACCAGGAATCTGAGGTTTCTTTTTCTTATTGCCCTTCTTCTTGTTGGACTTTCCAGTAGAAGAAGATGCAACCAAAGCTACCTCTTTTCCTTTATAGCCTAGCATATTCTTTTGGGTAATAACCAGCATGTTGAGTAAACCAGCTAAGGTGCATTCCTGTTTAGTCATATGGAAATTTATCACAAAATTCCCAAAGACTCGGGGAAGGGATGAAGGATCAAATCCGTCTGTAGTTGGAAATCCATGTTGAAGTCAAGATGTTCCAACCGCTCAATCACCAGAATCATCTTGTGGACATGATCCCCAACATTACGTCCCTCGGACATCCTCATACGGAATAGCTGTCTAGATATCTCATACCTAGCATTCTCTTTGTGCTCACCATACAACTCTTGTAGGTGAAGGAGGATCTCACTCGCACTCTGCATGTTCTCATGTTGCTTCTGTAACTCATTACTCATGGAAGCAAGCATGTAACACTTAGCTCTCATATCATGCTCCTTCCACTTGTCCAAAGTTTCATGTTCCTCTTGTGTGGCCTCTGGAGGTAAGGGACCAAGAACATTTGAATCTAGAACATATCCTATATGTTCAAGGTTCAGGACAAGTTTCAAATTTCTTAGCCAATCAGAAAGATTAGGTCCTGTCAACCTATTGTGATCAAGTATGCTTGCAAGGATATTGGATGGTGGTGGTTGTTTTGTGCTCATTTTTATCAGAAAATTAACTGCAGAAAATAACCAGATTAATTAGTAAATGTATCATGTAATTAACCAAAATGATTATGGTCTTTTAATCAAATTGGTCCTCCCACTAACTTAGCGAATCCTACACTTCCAAAGTAGAAAACGGAAATCCTAGTTGGATGGATTTCTAGTGGGTGATTGAATTCTTATAATTTTATTGATCATCCTCAGGTACATCCATTATTGGAATTACAATAAACTATAAGTGAGCAACTCTTTGCCCATCACATCTCATGTGAGGTTCAATCCTTTACCTAGCCCCTAATGCTCAAAATCTCAGGTACATCCATTATTGACTTATCTTGCATTAGTTAAGTTGATCCCATTGAGCCAGTAATTATGCAAATAATTTTAATGTCCTCAAGTACATCCAATATTGGCCACTAAACCACTTACATATTTACAACATCTCATGCTTAACAATTATTCTTAAGAAAATCTCTTAAATAAATTGCATCTTATGCAACTATTTAAAATTTCTTAAAATAATTGCCCCAATGGAGGGCCTGTGTTATAATTACTTTAATTATAGCATTTCCAAATTAATCATTTGTTTGGAAGATTTTATGGTCATTCTATTTACTATTAAGGTCTCACTTTGCACATTATCCATTTAGCATGCATATATCATATAATTGCATACATTCCCATACATCTCATGCATTCATGGATAAGCAGTAAATATGGTATGATCATGGACTTTCTAAGGGATTCAATTCTGAGCCACCAAGAATTGAATCAGGGCATTCCTAGGTGCATTTCATTCATTCATTTTACAAGAGTTGCTGAAGGAGTACATAATCAACACTTGATCTTGAATTCCTCCCACTGGTCCCACCAATGCTCTTGACCTCCTTGAACTTCTTGCAATCCAATATTACATAGTAATCCTTGGCATACCAAGGCGAATTTACAAGAACTTAAATAAATGAAATTACAACCCAAAAATTATTACAAACTTAATAATACATACCCAAAATAAATTAAAATAAATTAATTAATTTACAATCCCAAAGAAACATAAAAGAAATAAATCCAATCACATTGGTCTTTTATAGTCCATGATCATCCATCATGCATATCACTATTTAACAATTAAATAAAACATACATACTTAAATTAAATTGAATATCTCATATTCAACTTAAAAATCCAGATTTGAATATGATTCAAATAAATTTAAAAATTCAGATTTGAATCTTATTCAAACAAATTTAAAAATTCAGATTTGAATCACATTCAAACAACTTCAAAAATTCAGATTTGAATCACATTCAAACATTTTTTAAAAAATCAGATTTGAATCACATTCAAACATTTTTTAAAAAATCAGATCTGAATTTTATTCAATCAATTTTAAAAAATCAGATTTAAATATGATTCAAACAACTTTAAAAATTCAGATTTGAATCACATTCAAACAACTTTTAAAATTCAGATTTGAATCACATTCAAACAATTTTTAAAATTCTGATTTGAATCATAATTTAATTGTGTGATAAAAACTACTAATTAAACACTTTAATTAGTCAAAGAATAGGCCTTAGATCATACAACAATTGCAAAATTAAAAGCCAAACCTTAAACCACCCATGGAAGCCAAACCATGCGCACCAATGATGGTGTTTTTTTCAAGTATGCCGCCAACTTGCTTTGCAACCAGCAATGAACTTTTGATCTCATGATCAAACACACAATTAAATCATATAATCAACAATCTAAATGGCAAATATAGTGGCTCTGATACCAATTGAAGGAACAGGCGTGAAAAACACAAGTTTATACCATTGAATTCAAAAATTTTCACCTAGGGTCACATGCATCATGCAAGATTTATTTTTATCTATTTGATTTCAATGATAAACAACATATTAAAACTCTTTTAATATGTTTTTGGATCTATATTTGCCATTTAAGATTTTAAAATTAATCAGATTAATTTTAGAACCCTAGATTAAATCAAGAACGATTACACTAACCTCTTGATGCAATCGCAGTGTCTGCGCCTTTGAGATTCATCTTCAGGACACCAGATGTTGTCCCTCTAGCTTGTCCACACCAAGAACACCTATGGCAGCCCTTAAACAGCTTCTAAAGCCTTTTCTATTAATTAGAAATTCAAGTTCTGCCTTTTAAGAGATTAGAGATGTAAACAGGACACTAGAAACAATTCCTAGTGTTCTTAATTCAAGAGATTGATGGCTAATCTCTTTGAATTGATAAGAGATGAAGAAGAAGAGATAAAAACCCTCAAAGTGGCGTGACAAAGGAGTGTGGCTGCTGGTTGTGTTTTATTTTCTCATAACAACACTTAAATAGCTAGGTTAACACATTAAACCCTTACCACACGTCACCCTTTGATTAGCTCTAGGTTTAAGTGACCCAATCACATTGTGCCAAGTGTCAAACCTATATTTAATCTTAATTTTAATCATCTTAAATGATTAAAAAATATTTGGCAAGCTTATGTGTTATGCCATGTGTCACCATCTCATGGTGCCACGTGTCACACTGCAAAATGACCAAAATGGCCCTGTGTCTTAATTTTGAGTTCTTAACCCAAAATAATTATTTTCTTCTTCTAATTAATTTATATCAAATATAAATTAATTAATTAATCTCTATTAATTAATTTCTCATTAATTAAATTCATATTTAAACACTTTAAATATAAATTTAACTTATATTATACATCCAATAATCTAGATTTGGTTTCAAGTTATGCTAGGGACTTTGCAATCTAATTGCAAACCAAACCTATTTAATTAATCAATTTAAACTCTTTAATTAATTAATTAAATCATATTTAATTAGGTGATAACTTGTGTATGTGTGTGACTTACTAGGCTCATCACTAATTGGCAATGAGACATGATATCAACTCTTAATATCATCAGAACTCTTTCTTACCATAAATGATTTCTCTAAATCATTTTATGAACCTCATAGACCATGGTTAACACCTAGCATAGCATGCCATAGCCACCCAATTAGTAATAAGGTTTACCTTAAATGAACCTATAATCATATGTTACCATGCACTAGAATCTCTACATTACAAAATCCCAACTCAAGCCGAGTCATGGTTTATGTCAAACTCTATTTGCTATGAATATTATGTTCTCTTTTAATTCCAGTTCTTGATTAAAAGATTTTCTCATCGTAAACTCTTTTACGAATAAATCTATCTGTCTGGCCAGAACTTGAAACATCAAGAACAATTAAATGAACATAGGATTTTATCTCTATTTACTTAGAGGAACAGATTCCATCTTGATCAACACCTACCTCCATATATAACTAGTAGGAGCCAACACATGCCCATATACCCATACACAGTACAAGTATGAAAGCAGTATCAAACTCAAACTACCTATATACAAGATAACTATGCTATCTCTGGTCTAAAGATTATATGCACTGATATGATTTATGACAAAACATTGACAAGAATAAACTCCATGTGCTTGTCATAAGTGTCACTGGTTCGGCCTACTTATCATTTATAAGTGCCTATCATGTTTGTTATATGGCATGAGACTCACCATTCCATCTTATTTATATCTCATATAAATAACTTGGGAACAAACATGAATACAATCTTTCTGGATAAGTCATGTCCTTATTATGAAGTATCCTCGATTGTAAACCTATTTATGATACTTCGTGCTAGAAATATTGTCACTCATATTCTTAACAACTTAAGAATAATATTTCTAACAAAATATCAATGGACCTTTTCTATTACACATAAATATATTATGTAAACGGAAAAGTGGAAATGCCTTTTATTAATAAAAATATGTAAAAGGTACATACTAAATGATATGCTCTAGGACATACTACTAACAAGGCTGTGACTGATCCAAAGGATGTGTTCGACCAGAAGACCGGCCGATGACATCGGATAGATGTACAGCTTAGATGGCAGTGACAACGACTCTCATGAGAATAAGAGAGATCGTCACCGGTATTATCGCTCGGAACCGAGGCGCTTCGGAACACCCAGTGTGGAGGAAAGTCACTGTCGGAACACCCAATGCGGTGAGAAGCCGAATAAACTTGGAAGGGCAACCGCCAAGGGTCGGTGGAACATTAGCAGTTTTCTCGGCCAAAATCGGTTCGCCGGTTATAACGATCGAACAGCTCGAGATCGGCACGATCATGGTCCTCGACCCGGATTGGTTAGTTAGTCCAGTTCTCTCACCATCATCAGATAAGGTCATCATAATTCCTCAATCACCGGGATCGTAAATTTTCAGTCGGGGAATAAAGAGGTCCATCGGAAAAGGATCAAAAGCCACAATTGTGGCCGAAACTTCTGCCGGAGCAGCTAGAACTAGAAAGTAAGAAGGAAGAGAGGAAAATCGAATGAGGAAAGTCTCTTCCGTCAGGGGTATATATAGGGGAAAATCGGGCATTTATTGCTAAGCAAAAAACGAAGCGGATGCTTCGGGAATCGAGGGGAATTAATGCTTTGACCGGACCGGGCCTGATTAAGGGAAATATTGGAATAAGAGAGATCGGAAGAGGGGAGACCGGTATGAAAGATCGGAGAAGGATCATGTTAAGAAGATCGAAAAGGAAGAGAGAGCAGAAAACAAAAGGAATAAGGCGCCTACCGCCGTCGCCATGATCAGAGCCGAGGTAGTTAAAGCGTTGCAGGTAAAATCTCAACCACACGCCCCAGAATCGCTCGCATTACTGACAGGTGCCAGAATATGTCATGACAGCGCTGTACCTCCCAATCTCCACCGTTGATCCAACTTGTAAGGACGAACCCAGGGCCCTTGGATCAAAGAAGAAGATGACAAAACCAGCGCCTTTCACTCCTAGCCCTTGGATCGCCCCGGACAAGAGAATTTGGGACCGTCGGATTAGAGGAGGGAAAAGACAAATATTCTGAAGTGGATCTCGGCCGTCTATTCTGATTCTCTTTAATTCTTCAGCTTAGGATTATATCCTTTGAAATCTTGACCCTCCATCTCCCTCAAGATAGATCCTGACCCTTCAAGGGGAACACCCGGTCCCTATAAATACCTGCATGAAAAACTGTTTAAAGGACGGACAAAAAAGGAGGAAGTTACTATAGCGGAAGAACTCTGAAATTTAATTCAGATCGTTACTCTGCTTTCATAAGAAGAACTTTTGGAACCAGTTTTCTGAAGTGTTTCCTTAAAAGATTTTGAACACTGAAACTCTCCATTTTCAGCTCGTTCATTATCCCGTAGCGTTCACATTTTTCAGTTTCTTGTTATCTTTATTTTCACTTCCATCGCCCATGCTCAATCTCATTTAAACTCGGGTATAATTCTGACTCGATTGCATTTAGTGAAGCACTCTTTGTTCCAAGGCGAACCTTAGTCTCCCGGCTATCAACTTGCAATCTTATTGCGTTTTGTGATTCTCGGTTAGTTCACTAGAATCGACTCCTTACAGGTCAGTATTCATGTTGCCATTTTATTAAGTTTAGTTCTTGTTTTACGCATTTCCATTCTTCTTTCTTTACGTATGTTATTTTCTTTAAGTTCATATCATGCTAGAAAGATACAGAGAAAGGTTGTGCTCTAGTTTATTTCCGTGTCGATACCTTTGTTAATCTTTATTATTTCTGAGCGTAAGTCATCTAGTTCCAAGCGATACATAAGTGGTTGGATGAGATGTGGGTAACGACAACTTAAGAGTCCTTTTAAAATAATGAAAGGTCTGAATAATAAGCCTGGAAAATGGTAAAGCTGAGTCACTAGAATGACTCAGTAGGTCATAGGGCAAGACGTCATAAGACAGAGTAAAACCAAACCCTGGATAACTAAATGGAATAGATCGGCTACCAAAAATACTGGTGAGGCGACCATATAGGAAGGTCGGAGGATTCGGTTTGGCATCCCCTGCCCAGTCCTAAGGTACCAATAAGTTAAAGAAGTCTTGCGCAGACCCCCTGACACCTTTGAACGTCAGAACCCTTAGCCTTAGGCCCTATCGATAGGTAAAATTTAGAGAGATCGAAAAAATCCTTATCCGACTACCATTTAATTAAAAGAGGTCGGAGGAGGGTTCTTATCCGATTCTCAATCTAAAAATTTTAATAAATATTAAAAGAGATCGGAGGAGGGTTCTTATCCGATTCTCAATCTAAAATTTTAATAAATATTAAAAGAGATCGGAGGAGAGTTCTTATCCGGTTCTCAAGCTTAAAAATTTTAATAAATATTAAAAGAGATTGGAGGAGAGTTCTCATCCGATTCTCAATCCAAAAATTTTAATAAATATTAAAAGAGATCGGAGGAGAGTTCTTATCCGGTTCTCAACCTAAAATTTAAATGAATATTAAAAGAGATCGGAGGAGAGTTCTTATCCGGTTCTCAATCTAAAATTTAAATAAATATTTAAAAGAGATCGGAGGAGAGTTCTCATCCAATTTCAAAAATTAGATTCTAATAAAATAGCCCTTCAAACAAAACTAACATACAACAGTAACTCACTAAGGTTGTTTCATTTACTTATGTATCTGGGTAATCCGAATTAGTGAAAAATCAAATATTCCTTTTGTCAAAAGGATTAACATTTCCATTCAAGCCCTCCTAACTAATTTATAAAGAGTGCGAAGTTAAATCTACTTACCCTAATTAAGGGACGAGGTGGGGTGCCTAACACCTTCCCCACCCGTTTACGGACCCCGAACTTAGAATCTCTGTTTTGAAGTGGTTTTATTTCAATTTATCTTCACAAATGGTTTTCTTTAGTTTCCCTCAAAACTAAAGTGGCGACTCCTCATTCTTTTCCACTTCGGTGAGGGTTCGTTCAGGCGACCGCAAAACACCTTGCGACAGCTTGGCGACTCCGCTGGGGAAGTGTTTCAACTCAACCCCGGTCTAGAGGTCCAAAAGTAGATTTAATTTTTCAATCAAATTATAGTTAGGTGGGCTCACCCGGTAATATTTTATGTGTTAATTTTTGTTTATTCCTACTAACTGTTCCGCTTGTTTTGCTTGTTTTACTCCTTACAGTGCTCTTCGTTTGAAAAAAAAAGAAAAAAAAGAAAAATGGGAAAAATAAAATCCCCCTGAATTGGGAAGAGGTAAAGATGTCCCTTCACACACTGAACACTCACACGATGTCCTCACACACTTTAGCCCTACACCCAGGCTTTCTTACCCTTTTAGGAAAGTAGGAGGGGGTCATGTAGCGGTACCCGTGGGTTCTACCCCGTTAGTATCCGTGAAGGCTTCTGCTCAAATTGAAACTCGTTCTATTCACTATGATATCCGTGGAATTTTCCCGACAATATCATGGGGATAGAATGAGGCTCTACTGTTTACAGTAGGGGCAATTTGGGAACCTGTGGCTCTTAGAAAACTAGATCCTGAGCTAAACTATCACGATAGCTGGAAGCCGTAGTAAGCTACCTTATAAGATAGAACTATCCAATTAGGTAGCACTCATCCGGTATCAGGAGTCTCCCTATCCTAGGACAAAAGGGGCATACTTACTCTTACCCTATTACATTTTATTTTATTTTGTTCTTATTTTTAAGGGTAATCTTGAATCATATTGTTAAGAAAACCTACACATTTTCCTACTTTGATAAATGCGTAGGTACCACTCTGCCAACAATATAATACAAGATTACCTGAATTTATCCTGCTAACGAGTTTTTCCGCAGGCATCACCAAACCAAAAGTCTGTAAAAAGGATAGGCATCATTTTTATCATGGCATCCTCGAGTCAGTCGGCAGAAGAAGTTCAGAATGCTAAACTTTGGTCCAAATCAGCTCATACTCCAGTACCCCCGTAAAATGATGTTTCCAAGGCACATGCTAGCTTACTACCTTCATTGGATCTGAATAAAATTGAGGTCAGAATGAACAGCCTTGAGGGTTTGTCTAATGGTTAGAGGTCGCTTCCCGATCAGGTCAAGGCACGATTTGAGAAGAAGTACGGGAGGATTGCAACCCTAATGTGAGTCAAGGTCCAAATCCCGACATTAAAGGCCATGCTGTCGGTCTGGAGTCCTAAGTACGGAGTATTCTCTTTCAATGATATTGATACAGTTCCCACTATGGAAGAATATCAGACATTACTAGAGATTCCTTACCTGACGCAAAATCGGATCTACCTTCATCTCGAGCATAGGCAGGCTTGGAAACGATTGGCACATATGATGGGTACTTCCCCAGAAGAAGTAAAGTCAAAAGAAACTGTCAAAGGAAACACGCATGGTTGGTATTGGACACATCTCAAGAAGTGGTTAGATCAATACATCCAAGAGAAACAGTGGGATCGAGCTTCAGTGACACTCGCCTTGGGAATCTATGGCCTGATTTTGTTCCCGGGACCATCGGGAATCATAACCTGCAGCACGGTGGAAGTATTCTGGGCAGTAGAAAAGCAGGAGGTCAATCCGATACCGGCAATTCTTGCGGAGACCTTATTAACCCTTACCTACTGTAGACAACAGGGCAAAGGGTCCATTAAGTATTGTTCTCAATTGTTGTACCTCTGGATTATCAGTCACATGTGTCCTGTGGAGACAAAAGGATTGACTTGGTACCTTCACAGCCTCCCATCGAGAAGATGACCCGGTTGGTAATCAGTCCGAAGAATGAACAGTAGTGGTGGGAAAGGATTTTGAGTTTCAATAGCCATGATTACTGTTGGAGGAAACTGTGGGCGTCAGGCCAATCTGTTTTGATCAGCACGGGAGGTAATCAGTCGGTATCCCTAATCAGAGTGACCGGATACACAAGTTACACTCCAGCATTGGTAATTAGGCAGTTTGGCTCAACACAGTCCAGAATTAACATTGGAAAATACCACCAAGGTCACTTCTACCATGAGCTCAAAGAAGAGGAAGGGTTGAAAATGGCTTGCAGATCTTGGGAAAACATCTCTCTGATGGAAAGGTCACCTAAAGGTCTAAGTGCCACACGCGATTATCTTGAATGGAGGGCTGACAGGGACCGAGAACACTCAACTGCAGAATTCAAAGACAGCGACCCTCGCCGAAACGTCCTATTAGAAGAAGCTGATAATCGTCTGGCTGACTCACTACAAAAGGCAAATACCGAGAACTCACAATTGCAAGAACAAATAAAACAGTTGGAGGACCAACAGCAGAACCTTAAAAGAAAGGTGAGAAGACTCAGGGAAGAGGCAAGGGCCGAAAAGATAGGGTTCGAAGAGCAAGAGGAACGATGGGAAAAGGAAAAAGACTCTCTCCAAGCTGTGGTAAAAGAAGTAGAAATACAAAATAGTAAGCTTCAGGAAAAAATGAAATACCAAGAAATACTCGTTGAAGAGTATGAACAAGAAAACAAAAAGAAGAAGCTCGAATTGAAAGAACAGGCACTACTCATCAACGATATCTTGAAAGAATGTGCTAAGGAAAGGAAGGAGAAAGAAAGACAAGCTGCTCTTTATCAAGAGCTGAAAGAGAATGTTGACCAGCTAGAGAGAACGATAGCACAGGGAAAACAAGAACTATTACCTGAATCCGAGTACGCTCTGAAATCATTCGACCCCACCAAACAAGAAGAAAGGTTATATGAGTATCTCAGAAAATGTCATCTCATTATAAAGAACCTCCCAGAGCCTAGGCCGATGTAAAGAATCTGGTGTACAAATTATTCAGTTAATAAAATGATTTTTGGACCATTGTTTAGCAAAATTGTGAATGAATAGTATGACTCCCGTAGGAACTCCCTCGCTAGGGTTATGTGAAAAAATTGAATGCGCTATATGGATAGGTATCATAAATGCGCATTCAATCCAGTCATTCACAGTCAGACTATCGAACGATGCCATGATAAAGTTGATGCAATCATCCTTTCGCAGATTTCATTCTGGCTCACAAATGCCACTGTATCCTTCGTCCAGATCAGGACTTTTAGTTTTTTTTACAAAATTCGAAATTCATTAAAACCTTTTTTCGACTCCTTACAGAAAATCAACATTGCTTCAAACAAGGCAAGTCTGACCAAGCACACGGTTCAACCCAAGCGAGTGTACTTAACAAGATCTCGAACAAAGAAGATAATAGAAGATCAGGAACAAGTACAGAACCTTCAAGGGCAGGTTTCCGAATTGAAGGATCAAGTCTCAGAACTTATGAGACTAATGAGGGAAATGTCTCAGAACAAACCTACTTCAGAACCTAACTTACCACTACCTCCTCCACCTCCTACAACAATGGATCCTCTCCAAGCTTCAACTTCTTTTACCTTTCAGTCGCCTATTCCGGACCCGACAATCACTGTCAATCCGGCTACCATGAATAATGACCTACCTTACTCTCATTACCTAACCGTTTCAAACACCAACCCATACCCTTCAATTCTAATCCTTCCAGTTCACTCCACCCCTCATCTCCCAACTAGGGGAGCATTTCATGCAGTGGGAAGAGAAAATAAGACGAGAGAAAATGAGAAACTATTTGCTCTAAAAGAGAGATTGAGAGCGATCAAAGGACTGAATATGTATGGTTCAGTCGATGTGGCATCGCTCAGATTGGTTCCTGATGTGGTGGTCCCGCCCAAGTTCAAAGTCCCTGATTTCGACAAGTACACTGGGAATTCAGACCCTCGCATTCACTTGGCCACCTATATCGCCAAGATGTCCGCTCTGACAGATGATGACAGACTGCTAGTCCACTTCTTTCATGAGAGCCTCTCCGGGGCAGCCCTGAGGTGGTGCATTCAGTTGGACAGGAGCAAACTACGCTCCTGGAAGGATTTAGCTGATGCCTTCTTAAGACAGTACAAATTTAATTGCGATGTGGCCCCTACAAGGAGGGACCTCCAGAACCTGGTGCAGAAAGACAGGGAAAGCTTCAAGGAGTATGCCCAGAGATGGAGAGAAAAGGCGGCAGAAGTACACCCCCCGGTGACCGACAATGAGCTATGCTCTCTGTTCATCGAGACTTTGAAAGCTCCTTACTTCAACTTGATGATTGGAAACACTTCCAACAGCTTCTCCGACATCATCCAGGCCGGTGAAAGAATAGAGGCCAACTTAAGAATGGGACGACTGCAGGAGTTGGCTGAGAACCCTGCAAAGAAGACTGCCAATTTTGGCAAGAAAAAGGAGGGTGATGTGCATTCCATCACCCGGCAGAATAATTACTCCCCACTTCCCCAAAATAACTACCGCCATATCCTTCCCCTCATGGCCAAACCATTGCAAACATTCCGCCTCCTTTCCCGAATTATCCACACCCGCGCCCACAGTATCCCCCACATACAAATTACCAACCTAGACCACCTCCTCCTCCTGCTCAACCGAGACCACCACAAAACAACCCAAGACCCCCAAGAAACCCTGATCCACCTCTTCCCCTCCCACTCAGTGAAATATACCGATACCTTGTCGGTATAAACCAGATTGTACCAGTTCCCCTAGACCCAATTTAGCCTCCATATCCCAGGTGGTATGATGCCACTGCCCGTTGTGAGTATCATGGAGGGGCACAAGGGCATTCAACTGATAACTGCGGAGCACTCAGGGGGAGAGTACACGCTGTAATCCAAAACGGGTGGCTGAAAATTGAGGGAAACGGTTCCCTCCCCAATGTTACATCAAACCCATTGCCCAACCATAATGCGGGCAATGGTGTAAATATGATAGAGCCTGACGGAGAAAGGTCGACACCGGAGGTAGACGAGCTGATTCCTCACTTTGAGGAAATTTTTGCCGTAGCAATGAAGGAAGGCTACCTTTGCCATCAGGTATCAGGGTCAGTAAAGGATACGGGATGTCCTTACCATGGAGGGGCAGCTGATCATGAGCTGCGGGGCTGTGAGGGATTCAAGCAAGAGGTTCAGAACTTGCTATCCCTCAAAGTTCTGAGATGCCAGACAAGGTCGAAGACGGAAGGGGGAGTAAACACAACTAGATACAGCCGGAATGCTTCTACCCCTAAACCCAGAATCACCTTCTCACCCCCAGTAGCCTCACCGCCAGTAACCGTCATCCGAACTCTGCCTCAGCTCCCTGTCACCAATACTCATGCTGTGCCTTGGCACTATAATTTCCAAGTTTTCACTCAAGGAGCGTCAAGCAGTACATCAGCTCCTAATCTTGCCTTGCCTCCGGCACCACCAAAACCATGTTTTACTCCTTATGAGCATTTTAAAATGACTTATGCCGGACCTACCACCAGTACTACTCCCCAGGTTAATCTTCAGCCCGTCGCTGCCACAAAATCCTCCTCGCTTGAGAAAGAGGTCGAGTTCATAACTCGAAGTGGGAGGTGTTATGAGAACGAAGAGAAAGAAAAGAGAAAAGGGAAAGTAAAAATGGGAGAGTCACTGAAGAATACAGAAGAGGAGGTTGAGAAAATGGAGGAAGTAGAACCTACCGGACATAAAGAAGAGGAAGAACTGTTGCTCCAAATAATGAAACAGAGTGAATACGATGTGGTGGAGCAGTTGAGAAAGACACCTGCCCGAATTTCACTATTATCGCTGATCCTGAGCTCAGAAGTGCACCGACAAGCCTTGTAGAGAATCCTGGATCAGGCCTTTGTAAACCCCGATATCACTCCGGGGCAGTTTGAGAAGATAGTGGGACAAATCCAGGCATCTAGTTTTGTTACTTTCTCGAAAGACGAGATAGACCCAGTGGGTTTAAGGCACACTAAAGCTCTGCATGTAACAGTGAAATGTAAGGGTTGTATAGTAGCCAAGGTACTTATTGATAACGGATCAGCTCTCAATGTACTGCCCAGTGCTACCTTGGCTAGATTGCCAGTTGACCAATCAGATATACATCAAAGTGCTATGGTGGTAAGAGCCTTTGACGGTACCAGAAGAGAAGTGTTGGGAGATATTGATTTACCACTCCAAATTGGCGCATGTACCTTCAACGTCACATTCCAGGTGATGAATATTGAACCGGCCTACACTATGTTGCTGGGGAGGCCGTGGATCCATTCTGCGAACGCCGTTCCCTCAACTCTGCACCAGAAGATAAAATACATTGTGGACGGCAAAATCATCACTGTAAGAGGAGAAGAAGCCATTTTGGTCACCAAGCCACAATCACTCCCTTATGTGGAAGCGGCTGAGGAGTCGTTGGAAAGCTCCTTCCAGGCCCTTGAATTACAAGAAACCAGAAATGAAGGGGCTATGGCTATGGTAGCCAAGATAATGTCGAGGAGTGGGTACGAAGAAGGCAAAGGCCTAGGCGCCACATTACAGGGAATCGTGGAACCCATACCGGCTATCCAGAAGGTAGGTTGTTGTGGTTTGGGATATGAGGAAGATGCCCTTATGGATGGGCGATTCTGGATGAGGAAAATGCTTCGGGATCAAAGATTTGACCAGAAAATGGGAAAAAGGAAGGTAGTCCCGAGAATCGCAGAGATCTTCACTAAACCGGTCATTGAAAATCCGGCAGATGTGGAAGAATCACCTGATGAGCCATCCATTGATGTCGTCCACCTGGATTCCTTGTATGAGGCTCTGGTCTCGCCAATAGCTGAGGGGCAAGAGCTAGACAACTGGACAGCAGAGGACATCTCTGTACTCAATCTCGAGTAAAGTACCTTTGGTTATCTACACTTGATCATTTTGTCCATGGTGGCAAGTGTAACTCTGTAAATGGACCTTTTTCTTATGGCATAAATATTAATTAATTAATAGCGCATTTTAAATCAATTCTCTTTTTCTTTCCTTTTGAATTCCATCCTTATAATATGTTCTATTTTCATTCATTCAGGACCATTCATCTATTAACACCTAATAATTCAATAGACTCAGAAATTCCTCTGGTTAATTTTGAAATCCCCATGACTGCCATTACTTCAAGTGAATCTGAGGAAGATCTTACAGAAGAAAGAGGTGAAAAGGATGAACCTTCCCTAGTGCCTTATCGAGACAAAACACGCACCATAAACTTAGGCACTGAAGAAGTAAAAAGGGAGCTTAAGATAGTGGAGAGTGAAGAATCGGGAGACATGATCAGTTTTCTTAGAGAATTCCTGGACGTATTTTCCTGGAGCTATGATGATATGGTTGGTTTAGACCCCCAGATGGTGACGCACAAAATTCCCCTTATTCCGGGGACAATCCCTGTGAAGCAGAAACTAAGAAGAATGAATCCTAACACACTGCTCAAAGTTTGGGATGAAGTCAAGAAACAGTATGATGCTAGGTTCCTGGAAGTAGTCAAATATCCCCAATGGATAGCTAACGTTGTCCCGGTAATGAATAAGGACGGGAGAGTTAGGGTGTGCATTGATTACAAGGATCTTAATAGAGCAAGCTTGAATGATGATTTCCCTTTCCCCCACATTGATGTGTTAGTAGACAATGCTGCGGGATTGGGCAGGTGTTCATGCATTGATGGGGCATTTGGGTACAATCAAATCCCAATGGACGAGGAAGACAAAGAGAAAACTGCTTTTATCACTCAATGGGGAGTATTTTGCTATCGGGTCATGCCTTTCGGGTTGAAGAATGTCGGTGCTACCTATCAACGCGCTATGGTCACATTATTCCATGATATGATGCATAAAGAAGTAGAGGTGTACGTGGATGATATGATCATCAAATCTAGGGGAGAAGAGAGCCACGTGCAGGTGATGAGGAAAGTATTTGAGAGACTCAGGAAATATCAGTTGAAATTGAACCCTGCCAAATGCATATTCAGAGCTAGGTCAGGGAAATTGTTGGGATTCATAATGAGCGAGAAGGGAATAGAGGTAGATCCAGATAAGGTTCGAGCTATTCAAGAAATGCCATCCCCAAGAACAGAAAGGGAGGTGCGTAGTTTCCTGGGAAAATTGAACTACATATCAAGGTTTATTTCCAATCTCACTGCTAAGGCCGAGCTTATTTTTAGACTGCTCCGAAACAACAACAGCACTCAATGGGATTCAGTTTGTCAAGAGGCTTTTGAGACAATCAAGCAGTATCTGTCAAGCCCACCCGTATTGGTTCCACCCGTGGCGAGGAGGCCTCTGATCCTGTATATGGCAGTCCAACAGAACTCGATGGGATGTGTTTTGGGACAACATGATGATACTGGCCAAAAAGAGAGGGCTATTTATTATCTGAGCAAAAAGTTCAATAATTGCGAGTCGAGGTACTCTTTCCTAGAGAAAACTTGTCGCGTAGCTCGACAAAGAAATCGCCTCAAACACTACATGTTGAATCACAAGACATGGCTCATCTCCGTGATGGATCATATCAAATATGTATTCGAAAGCTCATTCGTGCTGTGCAGATAGCCAAGTGGCGTGTCATACTCTCCCAATATGACATAGTTTATATGACCCAAAGGCGGTGAAAGGTAGCGTGATCGCCGACCTTCCTAGCGTAAAAATCCTATCCGTGATTATGAAGCTCGATTTTGAGTTCCCGATGAGCATATTAATGAAGTAGATGCGAAGAAGAGGGGCCACCGATGTATGGGAAATGTATTTGACGAGTCATCAATTTGTCCAAGCAATGGAGTTGGAGCCGTATTGATATCCCCGTATGGAAAACACTTTCCGATAGCCGTCAAGTTGAGATTTGATCGCACCAACAACGAGCGGAATACGGCTTGTGTGATGGGTCTACAGCCGCCATCGAAATGAAAATCGTGAAGTTGGAAGTATACGGAGACTCATTACGATTATTTATCGTCAAGGGAGAATGGCAAACTAAGGATCCAAGCCGATCCCTTATCGTAAATACTTACCGAGCTGATTAAGAAATTCGAAGAAATCTCTTTCACTCATCTCAGCAGAGACAAGAATCAATTTGCTGATGCCTTAGCTACTCTAGCTGTTATGGCTCAAATCGAAGAAGGGCAGATGACTCAGATATTAAAGATTAAGACAAGGAATGAGCCAGCTTATTGCTTCATGATTGAAGAAGAACCTGATGGTAAACCTTGGTATCATGACATCCTGTTTTACTGCAAAACCAGAGGATTCCCTTCGGGGGCGAGCAAAAATGAAAGGAGGATGATTCGGAGATTAGCATTGGAATACTTCCCCCGTGGAGAAACCCTATATAAGAGGAGCCCCAACAGCGAATTGTTGAGATGTGTGGATGCAAAAGAGGCGAAGAAGATCCTTTTTGAGACTCATGAGGGAAATTGTGCAACCCATGCCAATGGGCACATGATGGCTAAGCAAATCATACGACGTGGGTATTTTTGGACTACAATGGAAAAGGATTGCATCGAGTATTTCCGAAAGTGCCATAAGTGTCAGATTTATGCAGATCCGATAAATGTGCCACCTCACAAGTTGTTCAACCTTGTCTCACCATGGCCCTTCGCAATGTGGGGCATCGATGTGATTGGTCCCATCAACCCTAAGGCATCCAATGGGCACAGGTTTATCCTGGTAGCAATCGACTATTTTTCTAAATGGGTTGAAGCCACGTCATAAGCCCATATTACACAGAACATGTTTCTCAAATTCCTCAGAAACAATATCATCTGCCGGCATGGTCTCCCCAATGAAATCGTCACTGACAACGCTAAGAATCTCAATGGTCCAAAGATTCAGAGATTGTGTGATCAATACAAAATCCGACATCTCAATTCCTCCCCATACCGTCCCCAGATGAATGGAGTGGTGGAAGCCGCAAACAAAAATCTCAAGAGGATAATCCGGAAAATGACGGTCACATATAGGGATTGGCATGATATGCTTCCCTACGCTCTTCACGCATACCGGACTTCTATAAGAACCTCAACCGGGGCAACTCCATACTCACTGGTTTACGGGATGGAAGCAGTATTACCTATTGAAGTTGAAATTCCTTCCCTAAGGATTCTGAAGGAATCAGGGATTGATGAGTCAGAATGGATCCAGTCAAGGTTGGATCAGTTAAACTTGCTAGATGAGAAAAGGTTAACAACAGCATGTCATGGGCAATTATACCAGAGGAGAATGGCTAGGGCATTTGACAAAAGCGTTCACCCACGCGAATTCCAACCCGGGGACCTGATTCTGAAGAAAGTGCTGTCGAATCAAAACGATCCCCGGGGCAAATGGTCACCAACTTACGAGGGACCCTATGTGGTTAAAAAGGCATTTTTTGGAGGAGCCTTGATCTTGACCCACATAGATGGTGAAGAATTGCCAAGACCTGTGAATGCTGACACCGTCAAGAGATACTATGCCTAAAAAAAAAAAAAAGGGGTAGGAGTGAAAACCCGAAAGGGCGCTCCTAGCAAAATGTGTGAAAGAAGGCGAAAACCCCGAAGGGGCGCTTTCTGTAAAATGAGTAAAGGATGAAAACCCGAAAGGGCGTCCTGAAAGAGCGAGCCTAAAAAAAAAAAAAAAAAAGGGCTAGGGGTGAAAACCCGAAAGGGAGTCCCAAGAACCAAAATGGAGAAATAAGGAATGGGGCATGAAATCGAGGATGGAGAAGAAACCGTCACGACATGAGGCTTCAGAGAACTTGAAATAATAGCAGTTAAGGGATTTCAAAGCCAGCCACAAGGAATATGTGAGATCTATTCTTGTACCCTTTTTCTTTGAAACTCTATCTTTATTTTTATTAAAGCTATAATAAAGTCATACTTCGTTCCCTATGCTTTTATCTTCCCTTTATACTCACTCTTTAACATTATCTTTCTGCAATCTCGTTATTTAATGCGCTATTAATCTGTTAAATTTTTTTGCCATAAGATTAAGATTTGACAATTGATAACCTCACGTACTTTACTATGAGATTTGCAGGAAATGACCTGGAAGAAAAAGGGGGGGTAGGAGTGAAAACCCGAAAGGGCGCTCCTAGCAAAATATGTAAAAGAAGGCGAAAACCCCAAAGGGGCGCTTTCTATAAAATGAGTGAAGTATGAAAACCCGGAAGGGCGTCCTGAAAAGAGCGAGAAAAAAAAAAGGAGAAAACTATAGGTGAAAACCCGGAAGGGCGCTTCTAGTCATATAGACGAAGGGGAAGTGAAAACCCGCAAGGGCGCTTTTCGGGAGAAAGTAAAAAAAAAAAAAAAATAAATGGGGCATTTGAAGAAATGAGGCCATAGGTCAACTCTTACAACTCGTCCTCCATTCATCATTGGCCTTCGGGATTATGTTAAGTACACTTTATTGGGGAAGAACTTCTTGTGTCCGGATTAGGCTTGCTTTGTAAGTGCAAATTACATTTCCTATTATCAACCTCTGGTTCCTTGATCTAAGTTGATTTTAATTTCCTGCAATTTACATTTCCCGTTATCAACCTCTGGTTCCTTGATCTAAGTTGATTTTAATTTCCTGCAATTTACATTTCCCGTTATCAACCTCTGGTTCCTTGATCTAAGTTGATTTTAATTTCCTGCAATTTACATTTCCTGTTATCAACCTCTGGTTCCTTGATCTAAGTTGATTTTAATTTCCTGCAATTTACATTTCCTGTTATCAACCTCTGGTTCCTTGATCTAAGTTGATTTTAATTTCCTGTAATTTTCATTTCTTGTTATCAACCTCTTGTTCCTTGATCTATGTTGATTTTAATTTCCTGCAATTTAAATTTTCTGTTAACAACCTCTGGTTCCTTGATCTAAGTTGATTTTATTTTCCTGCAATTTACATTTCCTGTTATCAACCTCTGGTTCCTTGATCTAAGTTGATTTTAATTTCCTGCAATTTACATTTCCTGTTATCAACCTCTGGTTCCTTGATCTAAGTTGATTTTAATTTCCTGCAATTTACATTTTCTGTTATCAACCTCTGGTTCCTTGATCTAAGTTGATTTTAATTTCCTGAATTTACATTTCCTGTTATCAACCTCTGGTTCCTTGATCTAAGTTGATTTTAATTTCCTGCAATTTACATTTCCTGTTATCAACCTCTGGTTCCTTGATCTAAGTTGATTTTAATTTTCTGCAATTTACATTTCCTGTTATCAACCTCTGGTTTCTTGATCTAAGTTGATTTTAATTTCCTGCATTTACATTTCCTGTTATCAACCTCTGGTTCCTTGATCTAAGTTGATTTTAATTTCCTGCATTTACATTTCCTGTTATCAACCTCTGGTTCCTTGATCTAAGTTGATTTTAATTTCATGCATTTACATTTCTCGTTATCAACCTCTGGTTCCTTGATCCAAGTTGACTTTAATTTAACTTATGTTGTCGATCTCTAGGTCACTAACTTAGGTATGCTTTAGTTCCCAAACTTCGAACACCTAATCGTCCAAAATATGGGTCTAAATCTTTATGTAATTCCTACACGGGAAAATTTTTCCCTTTAATAGAAATTATGTAAAGAGGGGCAGCTGTCGACACCATATTTTGGCCGATCCCCAGAATTAATAAACTTTGAAACCAATCCCCAGTACTAAGTCTCCCTTTGACAGCTAACCACATTTCCGATCTCTCTTTGCTAGATAACCACATTTCTGATCTCTCTTTGCTAGATAACCACATTTCCGATCTCTCCTCACAAGGAATTGAATCAATACTAAGTCCTCACATCAATCAAAGCCTTACCGGTCTATTAAATCACTCACCGATCTCTTAAACCCATTGTCGAATCTCCTGACCAGTCAAGTATATTCTTGATCTCTGTTGACAAACGAAATTGAACTGACACTAGATCTTTGTTACCATTTTTGTTGCCGATCTCCCTTTCAAAAGTTTAAGAATAATCAAAGGTTCCGTTCCGGTTTAATAATGATCCTGATCTTAAATGTTCAAGCCAAATTTCTAATTTTAATCAAGTCCCGTTTAGCGTTGGTTCCCTATCGATCTCATGCTCATTGTGTTTTCCGATCTCTCACACTTAGGTTAATAATCACTTTCAGTTATTTCAACATACTCAGACAATCAAGTGTTTAAATAATTTAGAAATTTTTCGATCACAACCATCCATCGAATAAAAGAGGTATTCCATTTCATTTCATTTCAAAAATTTGTACAAGTTATTCAGCTGGAGGATCACCCCCAGCCTGATCTACATTTTGTCCATCTCCTCTCTCACCCTCAGCCTCCTCCTCGCTATCCTCACCTTCATCCTCGGGAGCCAGGTTGGCCATCCAAGAGAAGTCCTCCTCAGGATAACGCTTTTTGAGCTCGGCCAGGAGATCTTTGTGAGCATTCACATAAGCGCCGGCCACTCCGGTCACCATCTCTTCTTCTTTCGCTTTGAGCTCCTCAGCAAAGTGAGCAAGTTGAGCAGCTTCATCGGCCCGGAGCTCTTGCACTTCTTCAAGAGCATGATCTCGCTCAGCCAAGACATGAGCTTGCTCGGCCAGCTTGTCCTCATAGAACTTCATTCGCCCCTCAATTTGAGATATGTAGCCCTGAGCGGATGAAAGTTGAGATCGGAGGGAAGGTGCTTCATGACCCATCCTCTCGACCTCTTTACCCAGGCGATGCGCCTTCTCCCGTATGATGTGCTAGTTCACCAGGCACTCCACGTTCAGGCTCATGGATCGAGTCAAGATATCATCAAGGTTATCCGGAGACAGCCTATCTCTATCTTCTTGAAGACAGATAGAGGACGCCAAGACCTTGGCGAAACCAGGGTTCTCTCGAACCGTACGATTCTTCTCTAGTGAGTGGACTAAGACTTGGGCACCTCGGGAGAGGGTTCTCATGTTAGGTTGAGAAGGACCCTCTTCTGCGCTCGGAGCAACTGGAGGAGGTGGAGGCGGCTCTTCCCGGCGAGGAGGGGATCGGACCACTTCTACGATCACCGGTCCCGAAGGTTGAGATGAGCCTTCCTGTATTTCCCCGAGCTCATGACCAGGTGTTTGAAGCAGCTCGGAGCGCTTCATCTCCCGTACCTTTTGAGAGATCTCTCTCTTCCGCTTCCGGCTTTCCTTAGAAGCTTCGCCGCTTGCCATACCTGCACAAAGAAGAGGTCACTGAGATCGCTAAGGTCCAAAGATCTGAGATATAGAAAATACCGATGCCGAGAGCAGAGAGCTGAAGCCCGCAATCTTGACTGGTGATCAGCTGCATAGTCCAATGGTGTAGCTCGGCCGTCACGGCATCCAAACAAGAGAACCTCTCTCTGGACGCCTGTTCCTTCAACTCCATAACCATTGCACCCTCTTCCCTATTTAGGGCGATGTGCTTCGTAAGCAAAGGACCATGATGCAGCCAGCTGCGGGGGAAGCCCTCAAAGCTGTTCGGAATTTTGCTCCTCAGGATAAAGAAGCGGTTCTTCCAATTCTTCAGGGAGGAAGGTAGATCGGTAAAAAGCCCACAATGGGGTTTTGCCTGGAAGAACCAATACTCGTCATCCTTGTGACGAGTTAGCCGATGCAGTTCAGCGAACAACTTAGCCATGGGTCGAAGCCCTTTAGCTCGGCATAGGCCTCGGAAAGCTACCAAGATCCACCACAAGTTCGGGTGAACTTGAGCGATGCACACTTGGTGATATTTCAAAACTTGTTTGAAGAAGTCTTCCAAAGGGAACCGCAAACCGGCCTTTAATTGTTCTTCGTAGACCATAATCATATCATTCTCCTCGAAAAAGTGATCGACACGAAGATCGCCGTGACACTTAATCAATTCGTAGGAATCAGGCTGGATGTTGTACTCCTAGCTGAACGACTGAAGGTCGGTTTCTTGCAAGATTGACGGTAGCTCGTCCATGGGAAGATTTTCCCTCCCCGAAGAAGGCACATGCCTTAATGGTGCTGGTTGTCCCCGAGCTGGAGCGGAGATCCTAGGAAGTTCAGACTGCGCACTTGGTCCGACCACCTCTACATCATCGGACGACCACGAGAACTGAATGGAAGGGGGGCTTACTGCTCTCTGACCTTCGGCACCGCTTATTTTCAAAGGAAACAGAAAATTTAAACTAAAGTAAAGATTAAAACCCTTACCGGAGCTTGATCGGTGTCGGAAGAATTTGAGAAAACGAGAGAATTTTGAAGTTGTGAGCGAGAGACTGAAAATAACATACGGGAGCAATTGGCTAACCCCACCCCTATTTATACTCGTCCGAGCATTTAATGCTCACGATATTCCAAGCACTGCATCGGTTAGCGGGACTCGCCAGCTGTTCTGACACATCTCACGAATATTCCAAAATTCCATAAAGAGGGACCGGATAGTTAGGGATCGGCTAATTAAAAACGATGTTTAGAAGTATGGATCGGATAAAGACTGTTCAGTTGGGAACCAGATCGGACAAACACTTCATAGATCGGAAGCAACAATAATAAAATGATAACTGTCAAAATAAAATTTTATTTCCAAAAGCTAGATTACATCATTTGGGCGATCCCAAGAGATCGGATTACATTTAAGGACCTGACTACATCAAAAGCCGATCTCTAGCGATCAGCGGAACATCCCATCTAAAGGGCCTATGTCAAAGCCCAGGCTGTGACTGATCCAAAGGATGTGTTCGACCAAAAGACCGACCGACGACATCGGATAGATGTACAGCTTAGATGGCGGTGACAACAACTCTCATGAGAATAAGAGATATCGTCACCGGTATTATCGCTCGGAACCGAGCCGCTGTCGGAACACCTAGTGTGGAGGAAAGTCGCTGTCGGAACACCCAATGCGATGAAAAGCCGAATAAACTTGGAAGGGCAACCGCCGAACACCTAGTGTGGAGCCAAGGGTCGGCGGAACATTAGTAGTTTTCTCGGCCAAAATCGGTTCACCGGTTATACCGATCGAACAGCTCGAGATCGGCACGATCAAGGTCCTCGACCCAGATCGGTTAGTTAGTCCAGTTCTCTCACCATCATCAGATAAGGTCATCATAATTCCTCGATCACCGGGATCGTAAATTTTCAGTCGGGGAATAAAGAGGTCCATCGGAAAAGGATCAAAAGCCACAATTGTTGCCGGAACTTCTGCCGGAGCAGCTAAAACTGGAAAGTAAGAAGGAAGAGAGGAAAATCGAATGAGGAAAGTCTCTTCTGTCAGGGGTATATATAGGGGAAAATCGAGCATTTATTGCTAAGCAGAAAACGAAGCGGACGCTTCGAGAATCGAGGGGAATTAATGCTTTGACCGGACCGGGCCTGATTAAGGGAAATATTGGAATAATAGAGATCGGAAGAGGGAAGACCGGTATGAAAGATCGGAGAAGGATCATGTTAAGAAGATCGGAAAGGAAGAGAGAGCAGAAAACAAAAGGAATAAGGCGCCTACCGCCGTCGCCATGATCAGAGCCGAGGTAGTTAAAGCGTTGCAGGTAAAATCTCAACCGCACGCCTTGAATCGCCAGACATCGACAGTGCGAATATGTCATGACAACACAGTACCTCCCAATCTCCACCATTGATCCAACTTGTAAGGACGAACCTGTGGCCCTTGGATCAAAGAAGAAGACGACAAAACCAGCGCTTTTCACTCCTAGCCCTTGGATCACCCGACAAGAGAATTTGGGACCGCTTGGATTAGAGAAGGAAAAGACAAATATTCTCAAGTGGATCTCACCGCCTATTCTAATTCTCTTTAATTCTTGAGCTTAGGATTATGTCCTTTGAAATCTTGACCCTCCATCTCCCTCAAGATAGATCCTGACCCTTCAAGGGGAACACCCGGTCCCTATAAATACCTGCATGAAAAACTGTTTAAAGGACGGACAAAAAAAGGAGGAAGTTACTATAGCGGAAGAACTCTGAAATTTAATTCAGATCGTTACTCTGCTTTCATAAGAAGAACTTTTGGAACCAGTTTTTTGAAGTGTTTCCTTAAAAGATTTTGAACACTGAAACTCTCCATTTTCAGCTCGTTCATTATCCCGTAGCGTTCACATTTTTCAGTTTCTTGTTATCTTTATTTTCACTTCCATTGCCCATGCTCAATCTCATTTAAACTCGAGTATAATTCTGACTCGATTGCATTTAGTGAAGCACTCTTTGTTCCAAGGCAAACCTTAGTCTCCTGGCTATCAACTTGCAATCTTATTGCGTTTTGTGATTCTCGGTTAGTTCACTAGAATCGACTCCTTACAGTTCAGTATTCATGTTGCCATTTTATTAAGTTTAGTTCTTGTTTTACGCATTTCCATTCTTCTTTCTTTATGTATGTTATTTTCTTTAAGTTCATATCACGCTAGAAAGATACAGAGAAAGGTTGTGCTCTAGTTTATTTCCGTGTCGATACCTTTGTTAATCTTTATTATTTCTGAGCGTAAGTCATTTAGTTCCAAGCGATACATAAGTGGTTGGATGAGATGTGGGTAATGGCAACTTAAGAGTCCTTTTGAAATAATGAAAGGTCTGAATAATAAGCCTGGAAAATGGTAAAGCTGAGTCACTAGAATGACTCAGTAGGTCATAGGGCAAGACGTCATAAGACAGAGTAAAACCAAACCCTGGATAACTAAATGGAATAGATCGGCTACCAAAAATGCTGGTGAGGCGACCATATAGGAAGGTCGGAGGATTCGGTTTGGCATCCCCTGCCCAGTCCTAAGGTACCAATAAGTTAAAGAAGTCTTGCGTAAACCCCCTGACACCTTTGAACGTCAGAACCCTTAGCCTTAGGCCCTCTCGATAGGTAAAATTTAGAGAGATCGAAAAAATCCTTATCCGACTACCATTTAATTAAAAGAGGTCGGAGGAGGGTTCTTATCCGATTCTCAATCTAAAAATTTTAATAAATATTAAAAGAGATCGGAGGAGGGTTCTTATCCGATTCTCAATCTAAAATTTTAATAAATATTAAAAGAGATCGGAGGAGAGTTCTTATCCGGTTCTCAAGCTTAAAAATTTTAATAAATATTAAAAGAGATCGGAGGAGAGTTCTCATCCGATTCTCAATCCAAAAATTTTAATAAATATTAAAAGAGATCGGAGGAGAGTTCTTATCCGGTTCTCAACCTAAAATTTAAATGAATATTAAATGAGATCGGAGGAGAGTTCTTATCCGGTTCTCAATCTAAAATTTAAATAAATATTTAAAAGAGATCGGAGGAGAGTTCTCATCCAATTTCAAAAATTGGATTCTAACAAAATAGCCCTTCAAACAAGACTAACATACAACAGTAACTCACTAAGGTTGTCCCATTTACTTATGTATCTGGGTAATCCAAATTAGTGAAAAATCAAATATTCCTTTTGTCAAAAGGATTAACATTTCCATTCAAGCCCTCCTAACTAATTTATAAAGAGTACGAAGTTAAATCTACTTACCCTAATTAAGGGACGAGGTGGGGTGCCTAACACCTTCCCCACCCGTTTACGGACCCCGAACTTAGAATCTCTGTTTTGAAGTGGTTTTATTTCAATTTATCTTCACAAATGGTTTTCTTTAGTTTCCCTCAAAACTAAAGTGGCGACTCCTCATTCTTTTCCACTTCGGTGAGGGTTCGTTCAGGCGACCGCAAAACACCTTGCGACAATATATATATATATATATATATATATATATATATATATATATATATATATATATATATATATATATTAATGTATTAGAAGACATATGACTATACATATCCTTAATTTTTATATATACTCCTTTTTAACCCATTATGCACTATTTGATTTGCAAAGATGCGTTTTTTTTTTTAATGTGCAGATAGAAGATTTTTTTTTCACGTGTCTTGAAAGTGAAAATATAATTTATTATTATTTACTTAAAAAAGAGATTAATAAATGTAGTTGGAGGGAAATTGTAAAATGAAGGGTGTAAAATAGAGGGAAACTTTGCCTTAAAAAACATGAAGCGTAAATAAGGCATTTTATATTATTGGAAGCCCATTAATCCACATTAAATGTGCATCAAATTGATCCCTTAATCATTGTCCAAAAAATAATATAGGAAAATATGTTGAGAATAGGAATGCTAGCAATCATCTACAATTATAGTTACTTTTAACACTTGTCCTATTATTGGTCTGCATCATCTATTTTTCTTTAATAGTTAATGATGGATATACAAGTGAAAAAGTGATATTGAAAGGGAGAAAAAAACTCTAATTTGTCTTTTAATGATAATAAGAGAGAGAAATAAGGGAAAAAAAATTTGAAAAATTTATGATATAGACTAATAATATAGCAAGTGTTAAAAGTGATTGTTATTAAAAATGGTGACTAACATTCCCAAGTTGGGCAATGTTTTAGTAGTATTTTTGCATACCCTTTGAAAATGAATGTACAAAACAATTAATATAAACCCAAAACCAAAACAAGCCTAAGGTGGAGGTGGGCAGGTCAATTACGATTCAAATCCCTAAGAACCAAAATCGAAACTGACCCTGAAACGTCTAGTTCAAACTAATGCTCTGGTTTGGTTTTGGTTCAAAATTAATTTCCTTTTGAATTTTAATCATTCTGACCAATGAGAAACTACCACATGCTAGCATTTGTGTGTGCCATGTGGCATGTGAATTGGTCCATGTGGTAGCCTCTCTTTGGTCCATTACTTGGAGGACCAATGAGAGGCTATGATATGGACCAATCCGCATGCCCCACATGGCTTGCACAGATGCTGCTATGTCACAACCTCTCCCCTTGGCAAAGTAATTCAAATTATTGTTGTTGTGTAGCAACAATGATTTTATTTTTTTATTTTTTTCTGTTCATTTAAGAAAAGACAAAAATGTCCCTTCCAATAGAAAAATAACAATAATAATTTAAAGTTTTTTTTTTGGAATAGGAAAATTTGCTCAACCTTATGTATACCCATAAACAACTTCAAAAAAATACCAATACTTAAATACCTAAATTCTCTCAACTCTCAATTATATACTTTCTAATTATTACAATTTTCATATTGAACATTTTCTTATTTACATCATTTAATTTCTGTTCTATAAAAATATTTACTTTTTTTTATATTTTTGAAGGAAAAATCATTTTTTATATTTTTGAAGGCAATATCCTTTTATTTTTTTAAATTTATATTTTTATTAGCGAAAATATCGAGTAACGGAAATACTTCAAGGAGGTGTGGCTTTTGCTTAGGGAAGGGCACAAGCCAAAGATTTAAAGATTTAAGGTTTAATCAATTGCCAAATATTGATCAAATTTTACCACAAGTTGAGGAGGTCAATAAAGACATGTTCTACAAGCAAGTATCATTACTTTTGATGAAAGATTGCAAATTGAGCATTATATGCATAATATTCAAGGGTTAAGGATTTTGTGCCATTATTTAAAATCTGCATTAATTCGTCATTATGCTACAAAGAAAAGAGAAATCATTCAATTGTTGGGATAATTAAAATATATGGTTTTAATTTGTTCTGAAATTTAGAGTGCTTAGTAACAAATTAATTATTTTTTGAGATGACTTGTCATTAGATTGATAATGAGTTTATGGTACAAAAGAAAAAAAAAACTATTATTCTTTAGAATTTTTAATGAGACACCATTACACAAAATATTGCACTACTAATGAAAAATATTTTAGATGAATATTCTCTAACTTATATTATATTTTCTATTAGTTTTGACGATAATATTGTGAATACTGTACCTTTTGATACATAACAAATATTTGAGAACTGTATCTTTTGATACATAACAAATATTTGTGAACTACTTTTTGGTAGTTAATATGCTCATGTTACATCTATTTCCCATATTATTAATTTGTGTGTTCAAAATGTTCCAAGTATTTTGAATGGAAAAAAAAAAAAAAGAATCAAATGAGCCCCTGTACTTTCAGTTAAGGGCCAAATAAGACCAAAATCAACTTTTAGGCCAAATAAACTCCTGTACTTTCTAATTAATTGTCACACCTTATCCCTCCGTAAGGCATAACATGATCCCGTAATATACCTAATGAATTACCAAACTTCGTCTACTGATAACCCATTAAATACACTACAAGGGATTTTAAACCTTTTCTTATTTCTTTTTACAGTGGTGAGCACTTTTGACAGGTATTAAAATTTTTTTTTAACTGAAGTGAAACCAAATAACACATATGAAGTATCAATAATTTCTGTAAAAATTTTGGCAAAGTGCCATCTGTATTTTGAATAAAACAGTTCTTCAAAAACCTGTAAAAAGCATTTCCAACAGATTTGTTTAATCCCAAACTCTAATAATAGTTCAACACAAATAAATATCTCAACATTTGTCAACTCAATTCAACATAAATTTTCAGTATTTCCAAAGATAGACTACAAAATGGCTGAGTAGTTCAAAAGCTGAGATAAGAAATAAATATATTGCAACTTTAGTTTACAACTGCTCAATACCAAGTACAATATATACATACAGTGTACATACATTACAACAAAAATTACAAAAAGGTGGTATACTCAATATACCCAACAGAATCAAAATATAGCACAAGTAGCCTACTCTACTGCTCTGTCTGTCTGTCTACCTGTGACAGTAATGAAAAAGCTATCGCTGAGCCAATGTCTCATTAGTGCACAACATTTTGAAAATGTAATTTAAAACCATAAACCATAAATCATATAAACTGTGGATACTTAAAATGATAGTTAAATTCAAAAGACAGAGAATGTCATAAAGAATTTAAACTCCATTTCACAATGTCTCAATAAATATCAATAAATCACACACACAGCTTAATCATATTTCCAAAGTCCAATTCGTCCCAAAAGCCAATGGCTAATGAGGAATAACATAGCTAGCTAGCAATTATATGAGTACTCATCATATTCGTCCTCAACCGGCACACACCTCAACACTTCAGCCAGAGAGGGAATTCAAAGCCAATTCATCCCACCAGACAAGCTAGCGAGGAATTCAATCAATATACATGATAGCTGTGGTTTCAAACCATTTGCAATATTTTTCAAGCAATAAGTATCCATCAAATATCATTCAAACAAATTTTCCACAATTTAAGCAATAACATACAAAATGTCATAATTTATTTCAATTGAAAATTCAAAAGAAATAACTGTTGTGTACAAACCTCTGAAGAGTAGCCTCTTAGCCTTGACTCTGTGTTTCCTTCCCCTTCCCTGAGTCTTTGCTAACTGAAACACACATTTTAAAGTGTTTCAGTACTCAATTAAATTGTCTCTAATAATAAGGTTCAATAATTAATTTATTTGATACTATTACTTTCATTAGTCAACCTATAATTTTGACCTTTGATGCACTCTAGGGGAATAAATTTTAATATTACCAATATGTCACATTTTATATGTAACACCCTCTCTGTAGCAATTTCGTACATTCTACAGTTCCGGTGACTGGTGTTGGTCCGGACAGCTAGAACGTCTAGAAAATATTTAGACTAGAGTGAGGAATCATAAATTACTAAAATATTAATAAAAAAAATTTAGAAAAAATTTTAGAAATAAAATACAACCAAGTTAAATGAGTCGGTGCCCTAGCGATGGGTAACCCAGTGGGAAGTTGCAGTCCTCGCAACTAGGAGCCCTAAACCCGGGAGACAGATCATAAAATAATTTTTGGGACTCCAGAGAAGAGTCATTGAGGTTTCTATGGCATTAGAATGCCAAGAAAAGGTTTAGAAAATTTTTTCGATCGGTACAGACAATTTAGTCTATTAAGCCAAACGGAGGGCATTTTGGTTATTTCGTCTTCAGAGATGATTTTTGGCCGACTTGTCTAGTTAAGTAAATAATTATTATGATCTAAAATATAAATAAATATTGCTAAAAATTTAATTGAAAATGGGTAGTAAAGAAAAGAAAAGAAAATGAAAGAAAATAGGAAATATGACATCACATGATGTCATGAGTTAGGTCTCCACCAATCACAACTCAACAAGCCAATTAAAAGGAGATAAATTAGACAAAAATTGACAAACAATTTGCATCTTCAACCTTTGGGCAACCCAAAACGTAGAGAGAGAGAGAGAGAGAGAGAGGAAAGAAAGCTCCATGGAAGCTTGATCAAGCTTGAGCTAACCCAGCCAAATCACCCTAAAACCCTAGCTTCCCTTCACAAATATTTACCCTTACACCTAGAGCAAGTCTTGGGCAGTAATTTGAAGAGGAAAAAGTGAAGTTAGAGCTTAGAAAAATTCTGCACCTAAAGAGTTTAGTGCCTATACTCACTTCCATAGCTTTTAATCTTTGTTAGGAAGACAAATTAAATGAGAATTTGTTGTAAAATTGAACAAAACAATTATATTGAAGTGTGTATGAAAAATTTCAGCCATGGGAGAAGGATAAGATTTTTTGGTTTGTATGACTTGAATTGTTTATAAGTGGTATGTGATGAGATAACTTGAGTTAGATGTTGAACTATGTGTGTTAGATGTGTTAGATGACATGAAAAGCATGAAATGGACACTTGGGAATTAGGGTTTGTGAAAAAATTGGAGTTTTGCTTATGAAATGGTATATTAACCTTGTAATGGTCAATTAGTGACCATTTGAATGTGTGTGAGGAGGAATTGAAGTGAGTAAAGATAATGAAGTTGAGCTTAGGCATGCTGCCCTTGGTGACTTGCATGATTAGGTGTGAGTTCAGCAGGCTTGGATAGCTATAACTGGAGTTGTATAGGTTCAATAAGTGCAAGGCCAATTGAACATGAAACTAGACACATAATGGTACAACTTTGGTGAAGAAACCCTGCCCAGAAAACCAAACCAAGTTGACTTAAAAATTAACCTAATCCGGGTGACCAACATGCTATCCCTGGAAAATGACCAGATGAACAGTATTTGTTCAAGTGGTCATAACTTAGTGTAGAAAAGTTCAATTGATCTGAAATTTAACCAGTAGAAAGCTGAGACATAGCCCTACAACTTTCATGGAGAACATAAATCCAAATTCTGACCATAACCTGGTCAAATTACCCACCAAACTTAGGTCACCAAATCTGGCAGAACCAAATTGCCCAGAAATTCTGGGTACATGTCAATCCGGCTAGTTATGGTAAAATGACCATAACTTGAGTTACAAAACTCCAAATGGAGTGATTCAAAAAAAGAAATGTAACTAGACACAATAGGAAACAACTTTCATGAAGACAATTTTATCAAATTCCTACTGTACAAATGACCAATGGAACAGTAAATTTAGTGCTTGAAATCTAAAAATTGTGAATAACTAACATTAAGCTTTGAAATGGTATTGGCAACCAATACCAACAACTTTAGAATGCAAAATGTGGTATCTTGGTGAATTTAGGTTCAATAAATTTATTATGTATAAAAAAGTCAATAATTTGAGTGAATAGTAAGGTAAATAGTAATACAAAGACACAAAGTGTAAGAACTAAATTGGTAGAGGAAATTAAGGAATGAAATTTGGAATCCATGAAATGTTCATGGATTACTTGGAGTAGGTAATTGAGATTTATACTCCCAATGCTAGTGGAATTCATAATATATTAGCAAAACAACTTGAAGTATGAAATGTTCTTTACATAAATGGATTGTTGAATGTAGAAATGAGATAAAAGTGCCATTTGGGATTTAAGTTCCCATCAAGAGAGAAAGGAAAAATGCTTTGAATTCAATGGTACATGTGAATCATTGTTTTAAATTATGATCAATATGAATAACATAATGAATGGATAAATGAACCATATTAATGTATGAATCAGACATTAGTTCTCATTATGGTAGAAAGGAAACGTACTTTGAGTACAATGTTATAAAAGGATAATTGATGTGAATTTTGATCATATAAATGATCAAATGAATGTATAAATTATAATTGAAATTTATCATGAAATAACGAAGTCATAAAACACAATATATTAATATTTAATGATATTATGTGCCCTTGTATTGCCTAGACATGTGTGTCAGATTGGATAGTTTGGCATGCCAATAGGGTATTGTTTTAGTAGTACTGGGAAAGGCTTTATGCTTATATTCATGGCTTTATGCCCGTATTCATGGCTTTATGCCCGCACTCATGGCTTAATGCCCGATTATGAGATATCATGGCTTTTTAGCCATACTGACTGCATACGTGGTTAATATTCTGCTTCCCATGGTATGACGGCCCGAGGCACCACGGTGTCCAGTGCCAACGACCTGTTATCTAGTTTAGTCAGCTTGTCGTAGGTTACTTAGGCAGTCTAATTTATTAAAATAAGTTATGAATATTAGCAATTAAAAATGCTAAAAAGTAAATAAGTGAGAAAAATCCAAAAGGTATTAAACTAGTATTAAGAATTTAATTATTATGAAATGATCCATAATACATAGAAAATACTAAGAGAGTAAATGAAATATTAGCAAAATAAGTATAAAGTAAGTAATTACTAGAAATGCATCATCCATAATAATATAAACATAAAATAAATATTTAGATTTATTTGTACATTATATAAATGATTATTGTAAACTTATAAAAGAAGCAATTCTAGAGAGCAACATAAATGACAAAAGATATATTGTATGACAAATTTCATATGAACCTAGTAAAATTCTTGAGTATAGAAAATATGCTCCAATTATTTTTATTTGTATACATTATTTCTTATTATATTATTGCACCACTAAGCAGCAATGCTTAGCGCGATGGATTTGTTTCCTCGCCCAGGTACTGAAGTTAAAGCCCAACGAATACTAAACAGAAATTTTGGAGTTTGATCTACAAAGTGTTCAAGGTTGTCACTTCCTCAGCAATGCATGTATATAGGGCCCATATAGATCATATTATATATTTTGTACATTATAATTAGTTATTATTTGTAATGTAAACTATGAATTGTATGTTAAAATATAGATTATGGAACTGTAATTAATTTGTAAATCATGTAAATTAATGAAACTTGAGAATTTATATATATAAATTGTGCATGAATAGAAATGCATGGAAATAAATATAAAATTGAGATATATGAATGAAATGTGAATTATGAGATGGTTATAAGGATAATTGATGAGATTTTTTTTGTAAAACATTATTGAAAATTTCAAGCAGGTGAATAGTAAAGTACGCCAACTGATAATAAAATAGGAGAAACTCTGCTGGTTTCTCCGTCTAAAAATAATTGATATTAAAATATAACGAGATTAAATTATTAAAGGAATAAAGTAAGATAAGATAAGGTGCTACGACACTGAGTGTGACATGCCTTGCTTGGCTATACTGTAGTCGGGTGATGGGTGTTATATTATAGTCCTTTAGTGTTGGTATATGTTACCAATTTTATTTTCAAGTGTATTGCATGTTATTGCAATTTATTGGAATTTGGCATGCTATTTTGACCTAGCCGGATGACCTAGTTTCCTCGGTTTCTGGGTTCTAGTTAGAATTACAAACTTGTAGGTCTATATCTTATTGAACTTTTGCCAAAAATTTTAGGTCATTTAGAGTTTACTAGACCAAGTTATGATCATTTTACTAATGCTGGACAGGTTGCACTAAAATGGCAAACTTAGGTCATTTTTAGGTCATTTTCGATTCTGGTAGTTTTTATACCCGAACTTGTGCAAGCATTTTGACTTGTTTATGGTCATTTCTGGATTTGGTGGTCTTAACCAATATTGTAGCCCTATGTCTAAGCTTTCCAACCATATAAATTTCAGGTCATTTAGACCTGTTTTGAGTGAGTTATGGCAAAAATACTGATTGCTGTTCAAATGGTCAATTTTCAGGTTTGCAAATTCACTAATCCAAATTTGGTTAATTCACATGTCACTTTCTAGACAGAATTTAAGTAGGCTTTCTTCATAAAAGTTGGCACATTTTGTGCCTAGTTTCACCTCCAATTGGCCTCAAACCAATTGGAGTCACACAGTTCTATTTATAGCCTAAAACACATACTGCCCTTAACACCTTTTTAAAACACCAAACCAATCACACATTCAACTAGCTATAACTTCATTCCCAAACTAAATTCTGCATTTGTATTATACCACAACCATTTATCACTTCATATTATAGTCACTTTGGGCAGAATACAATGACCTTAAATACACCAAATACAAATCCCAAATTACAAAGTCCATTTATAACAACATATACACATAACACTCCTAACCATTATACATAACTTTCATCATCAAATTACATATATATTCTCTACTAAATTATATACATATGCTGCCATCCTTGGTACCATAATTCACTAAACTATTTCATGAATTTAAACACTCTACCATGCATCACAAGGCTGCCCAATTGTTCATATACATCAAGCTTCCATTTTAACTTTTTAAACTTACAATTCAAACTATATATATGGTAAATCAACTCCTATACATTTAAGCACTTAAATCAATACCTCAAAATACCATTTACATGAAGAAATAATTCATTAACCTTGATATTCCATGGCTGCCAAAAACAGTACCTTCCAATAACTCATTAAAACCTTAAAGTTTCTTCATAAATCAATGATACATGCATTTTGCATAGCCATTTAGGTTAGATTTCATGGCCATTTCATTTATTTGTTAGTCACTTTTAGCTAATTTTATTAGTTATTTAGATAATTTTCCATAATTGTCAATTTTTGGGTTAATTTGTAATTTGTTTTGTTTTGCAAGTGAAAATAGTGTTTTTGAGGGACTAAAAAGTAATTGCGCCAGTGAGTAGTGATTCTCAGAGCCAAAATTATCAAAATAAAGCTTAAAAGTTGAAGAATGCAAAGTGGCTAAAATGTGCATAACCTACTGCATAAGTTGTGCAGTTCTGCACAGGGCGAAGAAGTAATTTTCCAAACCTGCCGAATCTACATAAGAGACAGCATAACTTATGCAGATTCATGCCCTGCTTATGCAACTTCACGGAAAACTGCATAACTTATGCAGTCTCGCACCCTACTTATGCAGCTTCACGGAAGAGCACCCAAACTTACTGAAATCTGCACAACTAGCTGCATAACTTATGCAGTCTCACGCCTCACTTATGCAACATCACAGGAAGCACTTGACATTACCAAATTGGCTCATAATCTGCATAGGAAGCTTGCACAACTTGTGCAAGTCTTCATAATGAGTTGGCAGAAGAATTTTTACACATGACTCCCTTCCTCAAACACACCATTTTTAGGGTTATTTGTCAGAAAGTATAAATAGTGCCCTTACCTCATTTTTGGTGAGAAGAAGAAAGAGAGGAAGATAGAAAAAGGGGCAGAAAAATAGAGGAGCAGTTGACTTCCATTTTTGGGGAGCAGAATCTAGCTTCTTCTTCTCTTCTTCACCATTTTCTACATTTCTCCTATCAGGTTTCTTTAGTTTTAGTTTATTTTCATGATTTATTTCCTCTTTTACTTAGAATTTCTTGTGTAAAACATGGATTGTGAATATTTTTCTTTGATTCTGGAGTAAGGGATGTAATATTTTAGTTATTTTTGTGGATTTGAACTAGTTTAGTCCCAATTTAATGAAATTTATGATTTTTAATCCATTTCTTGTGTGCTTATTCACATGCTTAATGAAGGGCCCCATTAAGTTATGTTCTTAATCCTTGTTTGGAGCACCGAAAGGAGAAAATCAAGTGATAGTTAATTAATAAATTGGACTTAATTAACTTTGATCTAAAAATAGACTAAGGGTTAAGAGGGTTTTAATAGATTGATTAAAGAACCTAATGGGTCTTGGTTAATTTTAACTCTACGAAAGTAGGATTAAGTTAATTAAGGCACTCTTTGTCTCACTCGAAAGAGTTTTCAAAGGATTTTAGAATTAATCTCTTTTAAACTCATAAATTTCATGGATTGGGCTAGCTAGGAAAAATCCTAAAATGACTTAAATATGAACCCTTAACTCAAGAATCGTCTTTTATCAATTATTGCTTGGAATTTTACTTTTGAGTGTTTAGTTTAATATCATTTTATTAATTTTTATTATTAATATTATCAATTTCTTTATTTTGCGAATTATTAAATTAGTCATTGTTTGAATTTAGTTTTGCATTTTCATACCTTATGCTTCAAATTCTTAAATTTCTTTTATTAATTTGATTAAAATATAATTTTAACATATTTTATTTTACGTAAAAAATTCAATTGAAAACACAACTCTCCGTGGGAACGATAACTTTTTCTATACTACTTGAACGACCCGTGCACTTGCAGTTGGGATACATCAATCAACTCACCACAACACTTACACAAACTTTAATGAAGCAAAAATGGAAAACAAACACTTACTTAATTTGAAGCTTGTTAAAAACTCATCAAAACCTTTCTTTCTTGCTCCCTAAATGCTGCCCAAGGTGTGGTGATCAACTTTAATGAAGAGAACTAGTGGAAACAATGGCTAAATGAGGAGTGCATGGAGGTTTGTGTGAGGTTTGGCTATGGAGGATTTTATTTTGGGAGGTTTTCGGCCGGTTGTTGAGTGAGGTTGAAGATGACAGATTTTCTGTCCCAAATGCTGTACGTAGGTCCACTAAAGCTCACTTAGTGGAGCACTAATGGTGATTAAAGTATTAAATTAATCCAAGTTTCTAAATTTATAATTTTGTCACCATTTCTTTCATTATTAATATAATGTACCACAATTTAATTTTTTTATGACATTTTCAAAGCTTAATATCATTTATTTTTAATGAAAATTTAGGTCAAAAGGTAACTCGGGGTGTCAATTGACCAAAATGCCCCTATTCGGGTTGCATTTCGAATTTTTTGGTAATACCGATTTTTATCGGTTTCTCAATTTTTTGTTTTTCTTTGTACTAATTTATTAATTTTTCTTTGACATTTTCTAAGTCAATTATACCTCAATAAATATTTATTTAAGTCTTAAAAATATTTTCCAGGGTTCTCCGCGGTCCAGGGCTAGTTAACGGTCCTCGCCGCATCTTTCCGGTGCGGTTACCTATCGTTGCCATTTTTGGCTCATTTAACTTAGTTACATTTCATTGCTCTTATTTTTCCTTTATTTTTCTTGTATTTTTCTCTATTGTATTTCATTATTTTATATCTTCTTACTAATATTTAAGTATAATTCTAGGCATTATAGCTGTCCGGATAGACACTGGTCACCGGAACAGTAGAACGCATTACAGAATATAGAGGTGTTACATTAATATCAGAAAGGTTAATACCTAATAAAATATTGCTTTTATAATAAAATATTATAATTTCTAATTTTAAATATTAAAAATTAATTATTAGTTTAAATTAAAGCAAATTTTAAAAACTAAAAAACATGGAGAACAAAAATTGTTTAATACTAAAGTTATTATTTTAAATATTATTATTATTAAAAATAATATTTTATTAGGTGTTGACATTTTTTTTACATCACTTTGCCCAAAACTTGATTTTGGGCCTTATTTGACCCTTCATTGAAGGTACATAAACTTATTTGATCTTTTTCTCTTTTTAAAATATTAAGAACATTTTGAATACACAAATTAATAATATGGAAAATAGATGTAATATGAAAATATTTACTACCAAAAGCAGTTCACATATATTTGTTAATGCACCAAAAGATACAATATTCATAGTATCACGGTCAAAACTAATAAAAAATATATTATAAATTAGGGAATATTAATCTAAAATATTTTCCATTAGCAACATAATAATTTTTTTTTCCCATAAACTCATTATCAATCTAATGACAAGTCATTCTCAAAAGAAAAAAAAAATAATAATAATTTGCCACTGATCACTCCAAATTTCAGAACAAATCTCACCAATTGAATGATCTTATTTCTTTGTAGCATAATAACTAATTAATGCAGATTTTAAATTATGGGATGAAATACTTAATTCTCGAATATTATGCACATAATGGTCAATTTGCAATCTTTCATCAAATCTAACAATACTTACCTGATGAACCTGTTTTCATTGACCTTCTTAGCTTGTGGCAAATTTTCGTCAATATTTGGCAGTTGATTAAATTTTAAATCTTTAGAATCTTGGGCTTTTGCCCTTTCCTAACCAAAGCTACATCTTGAAGTATTTTCATTACTCAACATTTTTGCTAATGAAAATATAAATTAAAGAAAATAAAATTATATTGTCTTCAAAAATATGAAAAATGATTTTTCCTTCAAAAATATAAAAAATAATATATATTTTTATAGAACACAAATTAAATAATATAAATAAATAAAATGTTTAATTTGAAAATTTTAATAATTAGATAGCATATAATTTAGTTGAGAGAATTTAGAGATTTAAGTATTGATATTTTTTTGAAGTTACAGGTGTACATAGGGTTAAGCAAATTTTCCTATTCCAAAAACAACTTTAAATTATTGCTATTATTTTTCTATTGGGAGGGGCAATTTTGTCTTTTCATAAATGAAAAGAAAAAAAAAATAAAATTAAAAATAAAATCATCGCTGCTTTATACAACGATCATTTGAATTGTTTTGCCAAGGGGAGAGGTTGCCATATAGTACCATCTGCACGTTCCACGTGGGGCACATGGATTGGTCCACGTCATGGTCTCTCATTGGTCCTCCATGTATGGACCAATGGGAGGCTGCCAAGTGGACCTATATGCGTGCCATGTGGCATGTGCATATTTTGCCACGTGGCAGCTTCTCATTGATCAAAATGATTAAGATTTTAAAAAATAAAAAAATTAATGGAAATTAATTCTGAACCAAAATTGAGCTAGACCACCAGTTTGAGTTGGACATTTCTTGTTAGTTTCAATTCTAATCCACGGGGGATTGAAACGTGACCGACTCGCCCACAATTGGAATTTTTTACTCGGTGTAGTACTAAGTTTAAACTGGGCTAATCCCAATCTAGTTCACAATTCGAGCTGGACCGTGGCTTTGTATAGCAACCCTTTCTAGTAGGTGTTCATAAGCTGGCTAATCCCCCTTCAGATCTCTTGCCACAACCTATCCATAATAAATGTGGTATAGCTCATAGCAGAAAATGTGTTTGGTGTAGTTTTCCCTTAATCTTTGCTCCCTTTTTGTTTAAAAAAAGTTCAATCAAATTCAACCGAAGTTGAGATATTAATAGCTCCACTAGGTTTTAGGCATAATAGAAATCGCAATGGCTTGAATATTTGCAAATATTTGATTTGATTGAGTTCTACTAGAATTGATTTAGATAATATATAATTTAGTTTAGAATGGATTTAAATATAAAAAATCATATAGGCATTGCATTTGATTTGAATTTCAAATTTTATTTATAGAATAATCATTATTCAAATAATTAACTATAAAATATATTTTATAATAATATGATAAATTTCTTATATTATATTTTAAATAAATAAAATTTAAATATTTTATAAAATTATTAAATTTTATATAGATTATAAAATTTAGTTGAGTTTTATTAAATTTTGTATAGATTATTAATTAAAATGCCTTAATATAAGAGTGTGATAAGTTAACGAAGGAATGAGTGAGAAAAGGAAACAGATGGTCTAAAATGAAATGAAAAGAAGTGATATCAAAAAATTTACAAGCTTGAGATATTAATGCAGACTTGATCTCTAATAGAGCTAAATAACAAAAAAAAAAAAAATCTTATAGCCCACTATAACTAGTTTGAAATTAAAATTTAATTATTATTATTATTATTATTATTATTATTATTATTATTATTATTATTATTATTATTATTATATAATTAAAATATATAAAATTAAATAAGTTCATGTATTATTCAAATGATAATAATTAAGTTTAAAACAAGTTAGAATAATTTATAATAAATGTTAATTAAATTTAGAATGAGTTTACTCTTAGTGTTTGTTGTTTGACCTTTGCTTCCCCTTCCACTACAATAATAATAATAATAATAATAATAATAATAATAATAATAATAATAATAATAATAATTAAATTTGAATTCAAATAAGATAATATTTGTGAGTTTTTCACCCATTATTATTCCTGATTCTCATATTATTGCATAAGACAAATCTTTATTATTTAAAATATTTTAAAATATTCATAGAATATTATATGATAAAAAAATAAATTAAGGTTATTTCATTCATAATAATTAAGCTACTTTATTAAAATGCCCTTTAGACCATTTTTATAGAAGACTGTAGAGGTTTGAAATTTTAAATTGTATCTGTTGCATTTATTGTAGTTATAAGTTTTAACATAAACTATAAATCTCAATACAAATATATAAAAAGTTTCAATATATCCAATCAAAAGTGTATTTTTGTCTAACCTCTTAAAAAATGATTTATTCATGCAAATTAAGTTTAGAAAAAGAAATTTATAGATGTAAATTAAAAAAAAAAGATTTAAAAGTAAAAATACATGATATATTTTTATTTAAATGAGTTAATTAATAGTAAAACAATAATACAATATATATTACTTTATTATATTTGAACAAATGATCAATCTTAATTTAAATTGATTAAATTGACTCAATCAATATATGTATCATAATAAATAACTAATTAATGTTATAATTTTAAACAAATTCAATTGACTCAATTAAAAAGAAATAATTTCATTTCATATGAATAAATAATATATTTTCACTCAATTTACTCTATTAAAGGATCAAATAACTAAAATATATGATCAATATGATATTGCACATGTGACACCCCTTACCCGTCTGTAGTGTAGTCGAGCGAGGCATGTCACACTCGGTGTCGGAGCGCCATAACTTATTTTATTTCATTCTTAATAATCATATTTAATTTATTTAATTTGGGGTCAATTTATTAATCGGGAAACTGACAGAGTTTCCCTTAAATTTAATAATATTTGATGTTTTCCCACCTGTTAAAAATCTCAATAATAATTTGAATAACATAAATTTTCTATAATTTTAAGCTTCATCTCAATTTTTCAAACTCAAATTTTCATTCAAACATTTGATACATAGTTAAAATGGCACTCACATTCATAAATAAAAGACCCTATTTCATTAATTTACATAAATTTACAAGTAATTACATAAGTCCATATGTGACGCCCCTTACCCGTCTACTGTATAGCAGAGCAAGAAATGCCACATTCGGTGTCGGAGCACCCTATCTTGTCTTATCATATCTATTGTAAATTTTAATATCATTTAAAATAGGTATTCCATATGTGGAATTTTTTTTTTGTATAACTTGTTTCTGTGGAGACCCGGACAGAGCCTCCTCTGTTTTGTTGGCATCTGGTAGGTTCCACTAATCACCTATTAACATGTTCATCTTCATTTCATACATTTTCATATCATATTATATTATATTATATCATTCACAATTATTTATGAGATCTCTAAAAGGTATCATATATTGTATTTATATAAAAATTTATAGACAATAATTTACAAGTTTACATTACAATCTCAAAGTTTAATTACAATCCAAAATGAAATATATCATGTGTTTATGTACAATAAACAAAAGAACAAAATCTAGATATACATGGGCCCTACCAACAAACACAAAAGACTGAGGTGACTCTAAATGGTGGCAGATCTGGTCAGAGCTCTGTCAGGGCACTACTGGTGCTGCTGCTGCGGCTGCTCGGACTGGTCTCCAATACTTACATTATGGAAAACCAACGCGCTAAGCATAATTCTTAGTGGTGCATAATTTATAATAACATTAACTAAACAATTGAAATAATAATTCTATATGGCAATTCATAATTTTCTAGGTCTTTTGCATTTTCATTTCACTTTGGAAACAATAAAAATTATTGGGATCTTTTCTGTTTACTTATTGTGTATTCATTCTTAATTAATCATTATCAGTGCCCAAGAAACTTATAACAAATCATAAAAACTCGATACACGGGAGTATACTAGTTAGACAACCATATGTCTATCCAGTACACGTCGGTCATGTCAGGCATGAAGTATGCGGGTAGGCATTTAAGCCAGATATAATATTAGGCACAATGGCTAACAAGCAGACATAAAGCCTGTAGAATAATAATGTCAGATAGATTTTATCTATTAATGATTATTCCTATAGGTAGTACTGCTATCTGTAGTCCCTAATTAGTATACCAATTGATCCAAATTAAATAAATAAGTCTAGGTATACTATGGGCAATTAACATTGTTACTTATTTATTTGTAATGTTCATGTCACTTTATAGTGGGAAAATAGGTCCCACATACCCCTTTCATGTGGTTTAGTATTTAATGGCTTATTTGGGTTAAATTCCTACCATAAGATAATTTATCTCACGGACCTTTCTTTTGTTTCCGTTTTTGTGTCTTACATTTACCTATCTATATGATTAGATTGTAGCCACTGTTTGGCCACACTTCCTTCATGGAATTGTTCCTCTATGTCTTATCCTTATTTTCCCTTTTGAATCATGTCAATTTGATTTTTAGAACTCAAGTTATAGTCAAATAACCATAACTGATTCATTTCCAGATTCTGGTTCCTTAACTAATCAGCTTTTGGACTTAGTGTTTACCAAATTAATGGAACATTTTGTAGTCACTTTTAGGCATAATGATATGCATAGAAATTATTGCCCTATGTCTTATGATCATTGAGAAATTTTTATGACAAATTTTCAAGTTTTGTGGAATTATTTATGGCCAATTAACTGACCTAGACTCATGTACCCTGTGCCAACAGGAGTTCAGTTCAGGTCAGTGAATGCAGGTCACTTTTTGAGGTTCTTAAATTCATAATTTGAGGAAGTTTCTAAAAAAAAGTTATAGCCCTATCTCTTAGGTTTCTGGAAAGGTATGGCTCATCCAAATTGGATTTTCCTAGTCGGAGTTATGACTAAAAAACTGTGCTGGGGTCAAGTGAAGTTTGGTCAGATTCTAGGTTTTGATGCAGTGATTTGTTCTAACTATTGGACCTAGTTCTCTTGATTTCTGGGTTTTGGTCAAAATACCAATTTTGTAGGTCTATGTCTTGTGGACATTTTGCCACTAGTTTCATTACATTTGAGTTCTTGTAGACCAAGTTATGGCCATTTTTCCAAAACTAGTTGGGTAAGTTTATGTCTAGCAGTTTTGTGACCCAAATTTGGCTAGCAATTTGGTTTCGTTTTTGGCATTTCTGAGTTCAGTGGTCTTCACGAAAATTGTAGCCCTATATCTAAGCTTTCTAATGGTATCAAATTCAGGTCATTTGGACTAGTATAGAGGGAGTTATGACCAAATGAATATGTACTGTTCATTTGGTCATTTTCTGGGTTTTGTGCAGGGTCATCCCGATTTGGGTAGTGTTTAGGTCAAGTTTTGGATAGAATTTTGGGCATGGTTTCTTCATGAAAAATGGGCTATTTTGGGTCTAGTTTCACCTCCAATTGGCCTCATACCAGTTAGAGTCACATAATTTCAGTTATGATTCAAAACTCATGCTGGACTCATTGAGTCCCAAACCTACAGAAAATAAGCACTCCCAATTTTCAATTTCCTCCATCTTCCTTACTTCAATTGGCATGCACAACACTTCTATAAGCAATAATCTCAACTCAACCAAGTTAATTTCCAACAATTTCATAAAATCCCCAATCCATGGACACAAACCCTAATTTCAAATATCTAATTTGCACAAACACAACACATTCAACTCCTAATCATATCAACTTATCAAACAATCCTCATGGAACCCATTTTCATCATTTACAAGCATCAAACCCCAAGGGTTCCATGGCTGCCGAAATTAGGGCATCTCAATTTATTAACATTTGTTTTCATTTTCGTGTGATACTCACTCATCTCATCATTCTTACAAGATTTAAAGAAGAGAGGGAGTGGTATCTTGCACTTACCTTTGTGACCCAACTTGCAAATTTCAAGTTCCCTTCTTCTAATGGCTACCAATAGCTTCCTTATGGGGTGGAGATGATTTTTAGTAAAGGGGGCTAAATGTTTTGGTGAGTCAGTGAGGGAAGAATCAAGCTCAAAGCTTGAGCAAAAATGGTGGAGGGAGGAACCAAGAGTGCCGGCCAAGAGTGAGAGAGAGAAGAAGTGGAGAAGATGATGGTTGGTGGGATTTATCTTTTATGACTTATATATATATATATATATATATATATATATATGTTGTACTTTAATTTTTAAAATTTCATAAGCCTTTTTCTCTTCTTTTCTTTTTCTTTTCTCTTCTTCTTTTTCCTAATTCAAATTCATAAATTTATAATTTTAATTTATTTTAATTATTTTAATTCTCTCAAATTTTAATTTGATATTTAGGTCAAAATTTACCTCTAGGGGTGAAATGACCAAAATAGCATTCGGGGTGCTCATCAGGTTATTATTATATTTTTGTACCAATTAAGAAATTTTCTAAATTTTATTTTATTTTCTCTTAATTTTTTCTATATTTTCTTAACATTTATTCTATCAATTTATGTCTCCTCACTATAGTTTAAGTGTAGTTTCAAATATTCTGACTGTCCAAACGACATTAGTCGTCGGAACAGTAAATGTACAGACTACCTACGGTGAGGGCATCACAATTCTTCCCCTCTAAATAGAAATTTCGTCCTCAAAATTTACCTGATGTGAAGAGCTGAGGGAACTGCTGCCTTATCATCTCCTCACTCTCCCATGTCGTTTCTTCTGTGTTGTGGTGTCTCCATAAGACTTTCACTAATGGGATCCTCTTATTTATGAGTTTTTTCACTTCCTGTGCCAAGATTCTAACTGGTTCTTCTTCGTATGTTAAATCAGGTTGTACAATTATCTCCTCTGCTGAAATGACATATGAAGGATTTGATCTGTATCTCCTGAGCATCAACACATGGAATACATTGTGAATCTTATCCAGCTCAGGTGGTAAAGCTAGCCTGTAGGCTATTGGACCCACATGTTCAATGACATCATAGGACCCATAAACCTAGGGCTTAACTTACCCTTCTTACCAAATCTTAGCACTTTCTTCCAAGGTGATACCTTGAGAAGCACCTTATCGCCAACTTCATACTCTATATCCTTTCTCCTCAGGTTGGTATATGACTTCTGTCTGTCTGAGGCGGCTTTCAAATTGTCTCTGATGAGTTTCACTTTTTCCTCAGTCTGTCTCACTAAGTATAGGCCCACTACTTTCTCTTCCCCCATTTCTGTCCAACATAAGGGAGTCGTGCATCTCCTCCCATACAATGCTTCATATGGAGCCATTTTTATGCTGGCCTTGCTAGCTGTTGTTGTAAGCAAACTCTATCAAAGGAAGATACTTCTCCCAACTTCCTTCAAAATCAATGATGCAGCTTCTTAACATATCCTCCAATACCTGAATCTCCCTTTTTGACTGTCCATTCGTCTATGGATGAAAAGCCATACTAAAGTGCAGTTAAGTGTCTAAAGACTCCTATAGCCTCTTCCAAAACCTCGAAGTAAATCTCGAGTCTCAGTCAGATATGATCAATGTTGGCACTCCATGTAGCTAGATTATCTCATCTATATAAATCTCTGCTAACCTCTCTAGTGAGTAGTAGGCTCTAGCTGGTAGGAAGTGAACTGACTTGGCCAATCTATCCACAATTACCCATATAGTATCATGCTTCCTCTGTGTTAATGGTAGCCCAGTGACAAAATCCATGGTGATGCGGTCCCATTTCCACTCTGGTATGGATATAAGTTGCAACAACCTTGATGGAACCTGATGCTCAGCCTTAACTTGCTAGCATGTCAAACATCTGGTCACAAAATCACCAATCTCTTTCTTCATTCTAGGCCACCAATAATGTGTTTTCAGGTCTTGGTACATCTTGGTACTTCCTGGGTGCATAGCATGAAAGCTACTGTGTGCCTCTTTGAAGATATTCTTCTTAAGTTTCTCATCTCTTAGTACACATATTCTGCCTTTATAATACAGGCACCCATCTCCTTTTAACTCATAATCAGTCTCCTTCCCCTCTTGAGTTTTTCCCATAACAGTTAGCAAATTTTCATCCCTTACCTGTGTTTCTTGTATTTGCTGTAACAAGCTTGGCTTTATAAGCAATTCAACCAAAAGTACCCCATCCCATGCTAAAGTCAATCGAGCATTCAATACTCTTAAAGCCATCATGGACTTCCTTCTCAGTGCATCAACCACTACATTTGCCTTTCCCGGATGATAGTCGATCACACAGTCATAATCTTTAAGGAATTCAATCCATCTCCTCTATCTCAGATTGAGTTCCTTCTGGGTTGGCAAATACTTCAGACTCTGGTGATCTATGTAGATATAACACTTCTCACTATACAGGTAGTGCCTCCATATCTTTAGTGCAAATATAATTACAGCTAATTCTAGATTACGATTTGGGTAATTCTTTTCATGTGGCCTTAGCTGTCTGGAAGCATAGGCAACTACTTTCCCTTCCTGCATCAGAACACACCCAAGCCCATTGTGAGAGGCATCACTGTAGATCACATAGTCTTTCTCTTACTCTGGCTGTGTTAACACTAGAGCTTATGTAAGCATAGCCTTCAGCTTCTCAAAACTGGTTTGACATTTATCATTCCAATCAAAATTTGCATTCTTATGTCGTAACTTAGTCAGTGGGGCTGCTATAAGGGAAAATCCCTTAACAAATCTCCTGTAGTATCCAGCTAACCCCAAAAAGCTTCTGACCTCTATTACATTTCTTGGAGGCTCCCATTAAATTATTGCTTCAATCTTCTTGGGATCTACCCTGATTCCATCCGCTGACACAATGTGTCCAAGGAAGGCATCCTCTTCTAACTCCTCTAATTGTACCCCTCTACCAATAGGTGGGGCAATGTATATATAAAAATGCGTGGAGCCAGGATGAATTAATGCACACACAGATAGATCATAAAGTGATAAAGTACCCCTTATGACATCAGCTAGCTCTGGCTCATCTCGAGCTCTCATAGCATAGGCACGAGGTACTACTCTAGTCTCCTACCTCTGAACTATCTCTACAGTAGGCCTCTATGATGTATCAGTTGTATCAGGTCTCGCAGGTCTTCTACCCCTCTGTGCTACTAAGGCAGACCTCTTCATCTGGGGTGGAGCAGTGGGTACACTAGCATTCCTCTATGGACAATCCTTCAAGAAGTGATCCGTAGACCCACATCTAAAACATCCACCAATCAATAATTTGCACTCTCCTCCATGGGGTCTGCCACAATGTGTAAAAGCAGGTGGTGGTGCTGATCCCTATGTAGTTAAACCCAGAGAACTACCCACTGATGCACCTGACTGTTCTCCTCCTCTCCTTAGGGCAAATCGACATATTTGCTTCTTACCTCGATCCTGAGTCTGACCCTGAGACTCCTTGGGCCTCTTACTACCTGTGTTTGCTGAAATAGACTGACCAGATCCAGAACCCCTCTTACATTGCCTGTCTTTTCTGGATTGCTCTTCATTTCTGACTCTCTCCACATCAAAGGCTGATGCTACCAACATAGAAAAGTCTGTGAAGTTGTGAGATGTCACTATCAACCTGATATTGTCATTCAGTCCGTTCTTAAATCTTCTGCATTTATCAGTTTCTGTGGGCATCAACTCTAATGCATATCCACTAAGTCTCACGAATTCCCACTCATATTCGGAGACTATAAGCTGCCTCTATGTCAGTTCCAAGAATTCTCTCTTTCTGGCCTCCAAGTACACATGGCTGACGTATTTCTTTCTGAATTCAGCCAGAAAGAACTTCCAGGTAATCTGTGCAGGCTGTACCGCTCTCGATACTGTCACCCACCATCTATAAGCATCCTCTTGTAGCAGTGACAGAGCACACTCCAACTATTGCTCTGGGGTGCAGTGCAACTGCTGTAATACCCTCTCTGTCCTCTCCAGCCAATACTCTGCTGCAGTTAGATCATCCTCCTTCTTACCCCTAAAGTCAACTATCCCATACTTCTGCAGTCTCTCTAGTGGGGATCTGTGTATAAGTTGCGGCTGTAGGGGCGGTGGTGGCTGTACAGGTGGTGATGGATGTGGCTGTGGCTATGGAGGTAGAGGTGGCTGTGGCTGAGGTATAGCTTCGGTGACCTGACGGAGCAATTGAGTCATCTGTTCCAGGAAGGCCTGCTGTGCTCTCCCTACAACGCCACGGGATGACTAGACTCTACTGCTTTGCTCCCTACTAGGATTAGGTGCGGGTGCGTGACTCTCTACCTACTCCTCTATCGGTCCTGGAGGTCCGAGCTCTGGAGGATTAGATGCCATTGATCCTATAAAACAGACAAAGAACATATATACATTAGTGTCACCTCGACTCTATTTAAAGGCCCATGCATGTGATGCACTATATCTATTTCTAACTATCTAGGTATAGGACCGCCTAAACCTCTGCTCTGATACCACTAAATAATGACGCCCCTTACCCATCTATTGTATAGCCGAGCAAAAAATGCCATATTCGGTGCCGAAGCACCCTATCTTGTCTTATCATATCCATTGTAAATTTTAATATCATTTAAAACAGGTATTCCATATGTCGATTTTTTTTTTTTTTTTGTATAACTTGTTTCTGTGGAGACCCGGACAGAGCCTCCTCTGTTTTGTTAGCATCTGGCAGGTTCCACTAATCACCTGTTAACATGTTCATCTTCATTTCATACATTTCCATATCATATTCTATTATATCATATCATTCACAATTATTTATAAGATCTCCAAAAGGTATCATTTATTGCATTCATATAAAAATTTATAGACAATAATTTACAAGTTTACATTACAATCTCAAAGTTTAATTACAATCCAAAATGAAATATATCATGTGTTTATGTACAATGAATAAAAGAATAAAATCTAGACATACATGGGCCCTACTAACAAAACACAAAAAACTAAGGTGACTTTGGACGGTGGCAGATCTGGTCAGAGCTCTATCAGGGCACTACTGGTGCTGCTGTTGTGGCTGCTCGGACTGGTCTCCAATACCTACGCAATGGAAAACTAATGTGCTAAGCATAACGCTTAGTGGTGCATAATTTGTAATAACATTAACTAAACAATTGAAATAATAATTCTATATGTCAATTCATAATTTTCTAGGTCTTTTGCATTTTCATTTCAGTTTGGAAAAAATTAAAATTATTGGGATTTTTTCTATTTACTTATCGTGTATTTAGTCTTAATTAATCATTATCAGTGCCCAAGAAACCTATAACAAATTATAAAAACTGGATACAAGGGAGTATACTAGTTAGACAGTCATATGTTTATCCAGTACATGTCGGTCATGTCAGGCATGAGCCTGCGAGAAGGCATTTAAGCCAGATATAATATTAGGCACAATGGCCAACGGACAGGCATCAAGCCTGTAGAACAATCATGTCAGACAGATTTTATCTGTTAATGATTAATCCTATGGGCAGTACTGCTATCTGTAGTCCCTAATTGGTATACCAATTGATCCAAATTAAATAAATAAGTCTAGGTATACTATGGGCAATTAACATTGTTATTTATTTATTTGTAATTTTCATATCACTTTATAGCGGGAAAATAGGTCCAACATACCCCTTTCATGTGGTTTAGTGTTTAATGGCTTATTTGGGTTAAATTCCTACCATAGGATAATTTATCTCATGGACCTTTCTTTGGTTTTAGTTTTTGTGTCTTACTTTTACCTATCCATATGATCAGTTTGTAGCCACTTTTTGGCCACACTTCCTTCATGGAAGTTGTTCCTCTATGTATTATCTTTATTTTCCCTTTTGAATCATGTCAATTTGATTTTTAGAACTCAAGTTATGGTCAGATAACCATAATTGATTCATTTCTAGATTCTGGTTCCTTAACTAGGCAGCTTTTGGACTTAGAGTTTTAGGCATAGTGATCTTCATAGAAATTGTTGCCCTATGTATTATGATCATTGAAAAATTTGTATCACAATTTTTCAAGTTTTGTGGAATTATTTATGACCAATTAACTGACCTAGACTCATGTACCCTATGCCAACAGGAGTTCAGTTCAGGTCAGTGACTGCAGTCACTTTTTGAGATTCTTAAATTCATAATTTGAGAAAGTTTCTAAAACAAAGTTGTAGCCCTATCTCTTAGGTTTTTGGAAAGGTATGGCTCATCCAAATTGGATTTTCCTAGTGAGAGTTGTGACTAAAAGACTGTTCTGGGGTCAAGTGAAGTTTGGTCAGATTCCACATTTTGATGCAGTGACTCGTTTTAACTATTTGACCTAGTTCTCTCGATTTATGGGTTTTGGTCAAAATACCAATTTTTTAGGTCTGTACCTTATGGACATTTTGTCACTAGTTTCATTAAATTTGAGTTCTTGTAGACCAAGTTATGGCCATTTTGCCAAAACTGGTCGGGTAAGTTTATGTCCAGCAGTTTCTGGACAACCTAATTCTGGGCAGTTTTGTGACCCAACTTGGGCTAGCAATTTGGTTTCGTTTTTTGCATTTCTAGGTTCATTTGTCTTCATGAAAATTGTAGCACTATATCAAAGCTTTCCAATGGTATCAAATTTAGGTCATTTGGACTAGTATAGGAGTTATGACCAAATGAATATGTATTGTTCATTTGGTCATTTTCTGGGTTTTGTGTAGGGTCATCCCGATTTGGGCAGTGTTTAGGTCCAGTTTTGGATAGAATTTGGGCATGGTTTCTTCATGAAAAATGGGCTATTTTGGGTCTAGTTTCACCTCCAATTGGCCTCATACCAATTGGAGTCACATAATTTCTGTTATAGTTCAAAACTCATGCTGGACTCATTGAGTCCCAAAACTGCAGAAAACAAGCACTCCCAATTTTCAATTTCCTCCATCTTCCTTACTTCAATTGGCATGCATAGCACTTCTATAAGCAACAATCTCAACTCAACCAAGTCAATTTCCAACAATTTCATAAAATCCCCAATCCATGCACACAAACCCTAATTTTAAATATCCAATTTGCACAAACACAACACATTCAACTCCTAATCATATCAACTTATCAAACAATCCTCGTGGAACCCATTTTCATCATTTAAAAGCATCAACCCCAAGGGTTCCATGGCTGCCAAAATTAGGGCATCTCATTTTATTAACATTTGTTTTCATTTTTATGTGATACTCACTCATCTCATCGTTCTTACAAGATTTAAAAAAGAGAGGGAGTGGTATCTTGCACTTACCTTTGTGACCCAACATGCAAACTTCAAGTTTCCTTCTTCTAATGGCCGCCAATAGCTTCCTTATGGGGTGGAGATGATTTTTAGTAAAGAGGGCTAAAGATTTTGGTGAGTGAGTGAGGGAAGAATCAAGCTCAAAGCTTGAGCAAAAATGGTGGAGGGAGGAACCAAGGGTGCCGGCCAAGAGTGAGAGAGAGAAGTGGATAAGATGATGGTTGGTGGGCATTGTCTTTTATGTCTTATATATATATATATATATATATATATATATATATATATATATATATTTATGTTGTACTTTAATTTTTAAAATTTCATAAGCCTTTTTCTCTTCCCTTCTTTTCTTTTCTTTTTCTTTTCTCTTCTTCTTTTTCCTAATTCAAATTCATAAATTTATAATTTTAATTTATTTTAATTATTTTAATTCTCTCAAATTTTAATTTGATATTTAGGTCAAAATTTACCTCTAAGGGTGAAATGACCAAAATACCCTTCGGGGTGCTCATCGGGTTATTATTATATTTTTGTACCAATTAATAAATTTTCTAAATTTTATTTTATTTCTCTAATTTTTTTTTTATATTTTCTTAACATTTATTCCATTAATTTATGTCTCCTTACTATAGTTTAAGTGTAGTTTCAGACATTCTGACTGTCCGAACATACATTAGTTGTCAGAATAGTAAATGTACGGACTACCTATGGTGAGGTTGTTGTTAGTAGTATGCCCTAGAGCATATCATTTAGTATGTATCTTGTACATATTTTTATTAATAAAAAGGCATTTCCACTTTTTCGTTTACATAATATATTTATGTGTAATAGAAAAGGTCCATTGATATTTTATTAGAAATATTATTCTTAAGTTGTTAAGAATATGAGTGATAATATTTCTAGCACAAAGTATCATAAATAGGTTCACAATAGAGGATACTTCATAATAAGGACATGACTTATCCAGAAAGATTGTATTCGTGTTTGTTCCCAAGTTATTTATATGAGATATAAATAAGATGGAATGGTGAGTCTCATGCCATATAACAAACATGATAGGCACTTATAAATGATAAGTAGGCCGAACCAGTGACACTTATGACAAGCACATGGAGTTTACTCTTGTCAATGTTTTGTCATAAATCATATCAGTGCATATAATTTTTAAACCTGAGATAGCACAGTTATCTTGTATACAGGTAGTTTGAGTTTGATACTGCTTTCATACTTGTACTGTGTATGGGTATATGGGCATCTGTTGGCTCCTACTAGTTATATATGGAGGTAGGTGTTGATCAAGATGGAATCTATTCCTCTAAGTAAATAGAGATAAAATCCTATGTTCATTTAATTGTTCTTGATGTTTCAAGTTCCTGGCCAGGACAGATAGATTTATTCGAAAAGAGTTTACGATGAGAAAATCTTTTAATCAAGAACTGGAATTAAAAGAGAACATAATATTCATAGCAAATGGAGTTTGACATAAACCATGACTCCAGCTTGAGTTGGGATTTTGTAACAGAGAGATTCTAGTGCATGGTAACATATGATTATAGGTTCATTTAAGGTAAACCTTATTACTAATTGGGTGGCCATGGCATGCTATGCTAGGTGTTAACCATGGTCTATGAGGTGCATAAAATGATTTAGAGAAATCATTTATGGTAAGAAAGAGTTCTGATGATATTAAGAGTTGATATCATGTCTCATTGCCAATTAGTGATGAGCCTAGTAAGTCACACACATACACAAGTTATAACCTATTTAAATATGATTTAATTAATTAATTAAAGAGTTTAATTGATTAATTAAATAGGTTTGATTTGCAATTAAATTGCAAAGTCCCTAGCATGACTTGAAACCAAATCTAAATTATTGGATGTGTAGTATAGATTAAATTTATATTTAAAGTGTTTAAATATGAATTTAATTAATGATAAATTAATTAATAAAGATTAATTAATTAGTTTATATTTGATATAAATTAATTAGAAGAAGAGAAATAATTATTTTGGGTTGAGAACTCAAAATTAAGACACAGGGGCATTTTGGTCATTTCACAGTGTGACACGTGGCATCATGAGATGGTGACATATGGGATTATACATAAGCTTGCCAAATGTTTTTTAATCATGTGAGATGATTAAAATCAAGATTAAATATAGGTTTGACAGTTGGCACAATGTGATTGGGTCACTTCAACCTATAGCTAATCAAAGGGTGACATGTGGCAAGGGTTTAATGTGTTAACCTGGCTATTTAAGTGTTGTTATGAAAAGAAAAAGCAACCAGCAGCCACTCCTCTCCTTTGTCACGCCACTTTGAGGCTTTTCATCTATTCTTCTTCATCTCTCATCAATTCAAAGACATTAGCCATCAATCTCTTGAATTAAGAACACTAGAAATTGTTTCTAGTGTCCTGTTTACATCTCTAATCTCTTAAAAGGCAGAACTTGAATTTCTAATTAATATAAAAAGCTTGAGAAGCTATTCAAGGGCTGCCATAGGTGTTCTTGGTGTGGACAAGCTAGAGGGACAACATCTGGTGTCCTAAAGACAAATCTCAAAGGCGCAGACACGCTGTAGTGCATCAAGAGGTTAGTGTAATCGTTCTTGATTTAATCTAGAGTTCTAAAATTAATCTAATTAATTTTAAAATCTTAAATGGCAAATACAGATCCAAAAACATATTAAAAGAGTTTTAATATGTTTTTTATCATTGAAATCAAATAGATAAAAATAAATCTTGCATGATGCATGTGACCCTAGGTGAAAATTTTTGAATTCAATGGTATAAACTTGTGTTTTTCACGCTTCCGTTCCTTCAATTGATATCAGAGCCACTATATTTGCCATTTAGATTGATGATTATATGATTTAATTGTGTGATTTGATCATGAGATGATTGATCCATTGCTGGTTGCAATGGATGTGTGGCGGCACACATGGTGAAGCCACCATTGGTGGCGGCAACAAAGTTCTTCAAGGTGGTGCAAGGTTTGCTTTTTAATTTACAATTGTTGTATGATCTAAAATCTCATCCTATGTCTAATTAAATTGTTTAATCAGAATTTTAATCACACAATTAAATTATGATTCAAATCAAAATTTTAAAAATTGTTTGAATGTGATTCAAATCTGAATTTTAAAAGTTGTTTGAATGTGATTCAAATCTGAATTTTTAAAGTTGTTTGAATCATATTTAAATCTGATTTTTTAAAATTGATTGAATAAAATTCAGATCTGATTTTTAAAAAAATGTTTGAATGTGATTCAAATCTGAGTTTTTAAAAAATATTTGAATGTGATTCAAATATGAATTTTTAAAGTTGTTTGAATGTGATTCAAATCTAAATTTTTAAATTTATTTGAATCATATTCAAATCTGGATTTTTAAGTTGAATATGAGATATTCAATTTAATTTAAGTATGTATGTTTTATTTAATTGTTAAATAGTGATATGTATGATGGATGATCATGGACTATAAAAGACCAATGTGATTGGATTTATTTCTTTTATGTTTCTTTGGGATTGTAAATTAATTAATTTATTTAATTTATTTTGGGCATGTATTATCAAGTTTGTAATAATTTTGGGTTGTAATTTCATTTATTTAAGTTCTTGTAAATTCGCCTTGGTAAGCCAAGGATTACTATGTAATATTGGATTGCAAGAAGTTCAAGGAGGTCAAGAGCATTGGTGGGACCAGTGGGAGGAATTCAAGATCAAGTGTTGATTATGTAGTCCTTCAGCAACTCTTGTAAAATGAATGAATAAAATGCACCTAGGAATGCCCTGATTCAATTCTCAGTGGCTCAGAATTGAATCCCTTAGAAAGTCCATGATCATACCATATTTACTGCTTATCCATGAATGCATGAGATGTATGGGAATGTATGCAATTATATGATATATGCATGCTAAATGGATAATGCGCAAAGTGAGACCTTAATAGTAATTAGAATGACCATAAAATCTTCCAAACAAATGATTAAGTTAGAAATGCTATAATTAAAGTAATGATAACATAGGCCCTCCATTGGGGTAATTATTTTAAGAAATTTTAAATAGTTGCATGAGATGCAATTAATTTAAGAGATTTTCTTAAGAATAATTGTTAAGCATGAGATGTTGTAAATATGTAGATGGTTTGGTGGCCAATATTGGATGTACCTGAGGACATTAAAATTATTTACATAATTACTAGCTCAATGGGATCAACTTAACTAATGCAAGATAAGTCAATAATGGATGTACCTGAGATTTTGAGCATTAGGGGCTAGGTAAAGGATTGAACCTCACATGAGATGTGATAGGCAAGGAGTTGCTCACTTATAGTTTATTGTAATTCCAATAACGGATGTACCTGAGGATGATCAATAGAATTATAAGAATTCAATCACCCACTAGAAATCTATCCATCTAGGATTTCCATTTTCTACTTTGGAAGTGTAGGATTCGCTAAGTTAGTGGGAGGACCAATTTGACTAAAAGCCATAATCCTTTTGGTTAATTATGTAACACCCTCCCGGTAATCATTCCGTACATTCTATTGTTCCGGTGATCAGTGTCGGTCCGGACAGCTAGAACGTCCGGAAAAATAATTAAACTAAAGTCAGGAACTATAATTAACTCAAATATTAATAAGAAAAATTTAGTAAAAATTTTAGAAAATAAAATACAACCAAGTAAAACGAGCCGGTGCCCAAGCGATGGGTAACCGGAGGGAATTTGCGGTTCTCGCAACGAGGAGCCCTAGACCCGGGTAAAAATTCATAAAATAATTTTTGGGACTCCAGAGAAGGGTCATTGAGGTTCCTATGGCATTAGAATGCCAAGAAAATATTTAGAAAAATTTTTCAATCGGTACAGACAATTTTGACCCGTTAAGCCAAACGGAGGGCATTTTGGTCATTTCGCCTTCAGAGGTGATTTTTGGCCGACTTGTCCAGTTAAGTAAATAATTATTATGACTCAAAATATGAATAAATATTGCTAAAAATTAAATTAAAATGTGGTAGAAAAGAAAAGCAAAGAAAAATAGTGGAAATTAAGGATAATGACATCACATGATGTCATTATCTTACTCCTAACCAATCACCATCTAACAAGCAATCTTAAAACACTTAAAAGAGTCAAAAATAGACCAAAAATTTCTGGTTTCCTTCTTCATCTTCAACCAGCCAAAACGTGAGTTTCTTCCTCCATAGCTTTTATTTTTTTATACCTTCCAATCTTTGATTCCTTACCCTAAAACCCTTAGGTCTCTTCATTAAAACTTGTCCACACACCTTGTAGGAGTGTTTGGCAGCCAAGAAAAGCCAAGAAAGTGAAGGAATTGCTTGGGAAAATTCTGCCCTCCTAAGGTTAGTGCACCTATATCCATTAAACTCTTTATTTTCATGGTTTAGGACTTGAAACTAGTAAGAATTGTGATTTAAATTAACAAAAAATTATGTGTATAACATCTTGAATTTTGGCTGCCCTAGCTATGGAATAAGGGGAAGTGTTTTGATGAGCTTAGAGTGGAATAGAAACCATGTTGAAGTGATAAACATATGAGCAATGCATTGGTAGCTACTAAGATACATGGCATAAACCATGAATTTGAATTAGGGTTTGGAAAGGTGAAAATGTGACTTGGCTTAGGAAATTATTAGAGAGCATTTTAATGGTCAATTAGTGACCATTTTAGGTAATTTGAACAACAAATGGACAGAAAAATGAGATTGCAAAGTGAGGATTGCAGGCTGCGCTATGGCGTGCATAGGACTGAAAATTCAGTCCCTTTGCACTGCCATAACTTGGGCTGTGTTAGTCCAATTGAAGTTTGACCAATTGGACATAGAACTAGGCTTATAATGGCACATTTTTGCTGAAGAAACCATGCCCAAAAGACCAAAGCAAGAGGACCAAAACTTGGCCCCAATCCGGATACCCTGCACTGAATTCTGCAGAATTGACCAAATGAACAGTAACTGTTCATTTGGCCATAACTCACTGTAGATTTGGTCAATTGGCCTGAAATTTTTACAGCAACAAGTTAAGAAATAGACAAACAACTTTCATGAAGGAACCTACCCCAAATTATGGCCAGAACCCATCCAACCAAGTGACTCTAGTTACTGTTCATGCACTGTAGATATGGTAAATCTGCAGATTTGGCAATCCGGCCAGCTTGGGTTTTTGGGCCGTATCTGGAGTTACAAAACTCCAAATGGAGTGATTCAAAAAAGGAAATTCAACTAGACAAAATAAGGAACAACTTTCATGTTTTACATTTCTTCAAATTCCAACAGTAACAGTGTCCAATGGAACAGTGAAATTGACTCACCAAAACTGAAAATTTTGCTTGTGTGGGTTTACACTTTGAAATGGTATTAACACTTAATGCCAACAAGTTTTAAACACCAAATGTGGTATATTGGGAGTGCCAAAGTCAATGTACATATTTTCTATCCAAAAGTCAACATTTTTGTTGACCAATAAGGTGAATAGTGACACCAAAACCAAAAATTGGCAATTTTGCCAAAATGACCTAAGCTTTGAGAAAGTGACCAAAACTAACAAGTTTTAAATGCAAAATGGGGTACATTGGGAGTGTTAAAACCAATGCACCTATGTTCTAATCAAAAGTCAACTTTTTGTTGACTATTGAAGTGAATAGTGACATAAAAACTTGAAATTCAAAAAAAATTGAAGAATTCAAAAGTATCAAATGCCCTAGTAGGCCTAATGTGATTGGTTTGGATAGGTTGGCATGCCAATAGCGTTCTGATAGCAGTACTGCGTATGATATATGGCTTCATTGCCATTCTGTGATGTGATAGCCTATGGCTATACTGATTATGATGTTTTACTTGGCTTTATGCCTTATTGCTTATATGGCTTATTAGCCATTCTGTTTGCACACCGGGAGACACATTGTGACCGATGGTGTGACGGCTCGAGGTACCTGGTACCCAGTGCTAGTTTACCCGTTTATCCAGTCCGGTCAATTTGTATAGGTTACTTGGGCATGAAAAAGTATAACTGTAATTGAACTGATTGTTAAAGAAAATACGAAAACTAAATATCAGGAATGATTACGATAGAATACAAAGAAACTTAAAAGTCATGAAGAAGTTAATATCATAAAACAAGATTAGCCCTCGACTAAACAATAAGTTAATAATTATTCAGTTCTTATGAACACAATGGCTAAGAAATTATGATTTTTATTTGCATATTATTTCTTTCTATTTTATTATTTGCACCACTAAGCTTTATGCTTAGCGCGTCGCTTTTGCAACGCGTAGGTACTGGAGATACAAATCGTGAGCCCAGTAGACCATGGTAGGTGAGTCCATCCTGCGATCTGCATGTGTCCGTGTCACCTCAACCTGCGATTGCATTGGTAGGACATTAGGTGTCATTTTGACATTTTGTAACTTAACTTTGTTTTTCTCCTATGTAATTAAACTTGTGTAATGTATATTGATGTTTATGTAAATTATGAAAATTGTACTTGTGAATGGAAAAGTAAATGTTTACTTGTGATTTATATGTGATCATCACATGTGATGGATGATTGAGAACTGGAATTGAAATGTTGTTGAGATTTTGATACTGAGATTTTGTTGATAAATTGAAGTTGGGATTGCTTGGAAATTATTTGGAAGTGTTTTTAACAGGTTCCGAAGAACGGTTTTCTCCATTTTTAGCCGGTACTCCGCCGGATTTTCTTTAAAATTTTCGAAACCTCAAATAAATAATAATTTCGATAAATGGCTTAAATAAATTATCTTTCACAAGTTATATTCAAAAGGAGGAATAAAAATGAATTAAGAAAAAATAGAGTGCTCGGCACACTGAGTGGCATAACTTGCTCGGCTACACTGTAGTCGGGTAAGGGGTGTCACATTTAGTGGTATCAGAGCACGATTTAGGCGTTTCTGGTCCTAGATTGAGTCCATACCATGCATTGCATTTGTAAGAGTCGAGGTGACACTAACGCAGATCTATTTACCTTTCTTATTTTGAATAGGATATGGACCCTTCATCTCAGAGAGCTGTTGAGGAGGAAGTGGAGAGTCATGCTCCACTGCAGTGATTGAGGCTGGGGCATGAGAGAATCTGCTCGCCATGACTCAAGCGAGCACCTTTCGGCCTCCACGAGCCATGTTCCAACAAATGGCCGACTTCTTTAGACAGATGGTGAGGTAATGCCAGCACCACCACCACCACCACCGGCTCAGTAAATCACACTTGGAGGCTAAGAAAATTTGGGGCGGTGGATTTTTATGGCAAGAGAGAAGATGACTGCATTGCGGTAGAATTGGTTGAGCAGGCAGGCAGAATTCTAAAACAACTTCACTGAACTCCAGAGCAAAACCTGGAAGCTGCTATATCCTTGCTGCAAGACGATGCATATGAGTGGTGGGACACTGTGTCCAGTGAGGTGCAGCCAGAAGCTGTAACTTGGGACTTCTTTCTCTCTGAATTCAAGAAGAAATATGTGGGTACTGTATATCTGGAAGAGAGAAGAAGAGAATTTATTAAACTGAGGCAGAGACAATTGTCAGTGGCTGAGTATGAGAAGGAATTTGTAAGATTAAGCCGCTATGGAAGGGAGATAGTCCCTAATGAAGCTGAAAGATGTAAGAGATTTGAAGAGGGACTAAATGACAACATAAAGATTCAGCTCACTGCCCTGGGAATTACAGAATTTACCAAGTTAGTGGAAGCTGCATTGAAAGTGGAGAAAGTGAGAATAAATGAACAAAATAGGAAAGATAGGCAGCGTAAGAGGGAATTTGGACCAGGACAGTCAAGTATACCAACCGATAGTAAGAAGTTTAAGGGTCCTAGTTCACAAGATCAGACACAGGGCCACAGAGGCCAGATGGGAATATCTATAGCTAGTTCCCCGGGCACAATAACAAGGATTAACTTGATGCACGAATGTATGCATTGTGGTAGAAGACACGAGAGGAGTATCATTTGTTAAATGGAGAGTGTTTCAAGTGTGGGGCTACGGATCATTTCATAAGAGATTGCCCTCGAGGAGTGGCTCAATAGCTCTGTACAAGTTCATAGACCTTCCCTATAGTTCAAAGGGGTAAAGGATCGGGTAGAAGCGGCCGTGGCATTTCACGTAAGATTGTTTCGAGACCGTTGAAAAGCCCAAGTCGGTGGCACCACAAGTATATGCAATGGAAGCTCGGGAAGAGCCAAACCTGCACAATCGATGAGGCAATACAAGGAAGTGAAGAAACAAGGAGGTAGTAACTCCCGATTACTTAAGTCGAGTAAATTTGAGAGGACGAAATTTAAATAAGAGGAAGAGTTGTAACACCCTCCGGTAATCATTCCGTACATTCTCATTACGGTGATCGGTGTCGATCAGGACAGCTAGACGTCGGAAAAATAATTAAACTAAAGTCAGAACTATAATTAACTCAAATATTAATAAGAAAAATTTAGTAAAAATTTTAGAAAATAAAATACAACCAAGTAAAGCAGTAGGTGCCCAAGCGATGGGTAGCAGGAGGAAGTTCTGTTCTCATAGCGAGGAGCCCTAGACCCGGGTAAAAATTCATAAAATAATTTTTGGGACTCCAGAGAAGGGTCATTGAGGTTCCTATGGCATTAGAATGCCAAGAAAATATTTAGAAAAATTTTTCAATCGGTACAGACAATTTTGACCCGTTAAGCCAAACGGAGGGCATTTTGGTCATTTCGCCTTCAGAGGTGATTTTTGGCCGACTTGTCCAGTTAAGTAAATAATTATTATGACTCAAAATATAAATAAATATTGCTAAAAATTAAATTGAAATGTGATAGAAAAGAAAAGCAAAGAAAAATAGTGAAAATTAAGGATAATGACATCACATGATGTCATTATCTTACTCCTAACCAATCACCATCTAACAAGCAATCTTAAAACACTTAAAAGAGTCAAAAATAGAACAAAAATTTCTGGTTTCCTTCTTCATCTTCAACCAGCCAAAACGTGAGTTTCTTCCTCCATAGCTTTTATTTTTTTATACCTTCCAATCTTTGATTCCTTACCCTAAAACCCTTAGGTCTCTTCATTAAAACGTGTCCACACACCTTGTAGGAGTGTTTGACAGCCAAGAAAAGCCAAGAAAGTGAAGGAATTGCTTAGGAAAATTCTGCCCTCCTAAGGTTAGTGCACCTATATCCATTAAACTCTTTATTTTCATGGTTTAGGACTTGAAACTAGTAAGAATTGTGATTTAAATTAACAAAAACTTATGTGTATAACATCTTGAATTTTGGCTGCCCTAGCTATGGAATAAGGGGAAGTGTTTTGATGAGCTTAGAGTGGAATAGAAACCATGTTGAAGTGATAAACATATGAGCAATGCATTGGTAGCTACTAAGATACATGGCATAAACCATGAATTTGAATTAGGGTTTGGAAAGGTGAAAATGTGACTTGGCTTAGGAAATTATTAGAGAGCATTTTAATGGTCAATTAGTGACCATTTTAGGTAATTTGAACAACAAATGGACAGAAAAATGAGATTGCAAAGTGAGGATTGCAGGCTGCCCTAGGGCAGCGGCATAGGGACTGAAAATTCAGTCCCTTTGCACTGCCATAACTTGGGCTGTGTTAGTCCAATTGAAGTTTGACCAATTGGACATAGAACTAGGCTTATAATGGCACATTTTTGCTGAAGAAACCATGCCCAAAAGACCAAAGCAAGAGGACCAAAACTTGGCCCCAATCCGGATACCCTGCACTGAATTCTGCAGAATTGACCAAATGAACAGTAACTGTTCATTTGGCCATAACTCACTGTAGATTTGGTCAATTGGCCTGAAATTTTTACAGCAAGAAGTTAAGACATAGAGAAACAACTTTCATGAAGGAACCTACCCCAAATTATGGCCAGAACCCATCCAACCAAGTGACTCTATTTACTGTTCATGCACTATAGATATGGTAAATCTGCAGATTTGGCAATCCGGCCAGCTTGGGTTTTTGGGCCATATCTGGAGCTACAAAACTCCAAATGGAGTGATTCAAAAAAGGAAATTCAACTAGACAAAATAAGGAACAACTTTCATGTTTTACATATCTTCAAATTCCAACAGTAACAGTGTCCAATGGAACAGTGAAGTTGACTCACCAAAACTGAAAATTTTGCTTGTGTGGGTTTACACTTTGAAATGGTATTAACACTTAATGCCTACAAGTTTTAAACACCAAATGTGGTATATTGGGAGTGCCAAAGTCAATGTACATATTTTCTATCCAAAAGTCAACATTTTTGTTGACCAATAAGGTGAATAGTGACACCAAAACCAAAAATTGGCAATTTTGCCAAAATGACCTAAGCTTTGAGAAAGTGATCAAAACTAACAAGTTTTAAATGCAAAATGGGGTACATTGGGAGTGTTAAAACCAATGCACCTATGTTCTATGCAAAAGTCAACTTTTTGTTGACTATTGAAGTGAATAGTGACATAAAAACTTGAAATTCAAAAAAAATTGAAGAATTCAAAAGTATCAAATGCCCTAGTAGGCCTAATGTGATTGGTTTGGATAGGTTGGCATGCCAATAGGGTTCTGATAGCAGTACTGCGTATGATATATGGCTTCATTGCCATTCTGTGATGTGATAGCCTATGGCTATACTGATTATGATGTTTTACTTGGCTTTATGCCTTATTGCTTATATGGCTTATTAGCCATTCTGTTTGCACACCGGGAGACACATTGTGACCGATGGTGTGACGGCCCGAGGTACCTGGTACCCAGTGCTAGTTTACCCGTTTATCCAGTCCGGTCAATTTGTATAGGTTACTTGGGCATGAAAAAGTATAACTGTAATTGAACTGATTGTTAAAGAAAATACGAAAACTAAATATCAGGAATGATTACGATAGAATACAAAGAAACTTAAAAGTCATGAAGAAGTTAATATCATAAAACAAGTCGACTAAACAATAAGTTAATAATTATTCAGTTCTTATGAACACAATGGCTAAGAAATTATGATTTTTATTTGCATATTATTTCTTTCTATTTTATTATTTGCACCACTAAGCTTTATGCTTAGCGCGTCGCTTTTGCAACGCGTAGGTACTGGAGATACAGATCGTGAGCCCAGTAGACCGCAGACTGGGTGAGTCCATCCTGCAGTCCTGCACAGTGTCCGTGTCACCTCAACTTCTGCAGTGCATTGGTAGGACATTAGGTGTCATTTTGACATTTTGTAACTTAACTTTGTTTTTCTCCTATGTAATTAAACTTGTGTAATGTATATTGATGTTTATGTAAATTATGAAAATTGTACTTGTGAATGGAAAAGTAAATGTTTACTTGTGATTTATATGTGATCATCACATGTGATGGATGATTGAGAACTGGAATTGAAATGTTGTTGAGATTTTGATACTGAGATTTTGTTGATAAATTGAAGTTGGGATTGCTTGGAAATTATTTGGAAGTGTTTTTAACAGGTTCCGAAGAACGGTTTTCTCCATTTTTAGCCGGTACTCCGCCGGATTTTCTTTAAAATTTTCGGAACCTCAAATAAATAATAATTTCGATAAATGGCTTAAATAAATTATATTTCACAAGTTATATTCAAAAGGAGGAATAAAAATGAATTAAGAAAAAATAGAGTGCTCAGCACACTGAGTGGCATAACTTGCTCGGCTACACTGTAGTTGGGTAAGGGGTGTCACAAATTACATGATACATTTACTAATTAATCTGGTTATTTTCTACTGTTAATTTTCTAATAAAAATGAGCACAAAACAACCACCACCATCCAATATCCTTACAAGCATACTTGATCACAATAGGTTGACAGGACCTAATCTGTCTGATTGGCTAAGAAATTTGAAACTTGTCCTGAACCTTGAACATATAGGATATGTTCTAGATTCAAATGTTCCTGGTCCCTTACCTCCAGAGGCCACACAAGAGGAACATGAAACTTTGGACAAGTGGAAGGAGCATGATATGAGAGCTAAGTGTTACATGCTTGCTTCCATGAGTAATGAGTTACAGAAGCAACATGAGAACATGCAGAGTGCGAGTGAGATCCTCCTTCACCTGCAAGAGTTGTATGGTGAGCACAGTAGGAATGCTAGGTATGAGATATCTAGACAGCTATTCCATATGAGGATGTCTGAGGGACAGAATGTTGGGGATCATGTCCACAAGATGATTCGGCTGATTGAGCAGTTGGAACATCTTGACTTCAACATGGATTTCCAACTACAGATGGATTTGATCCTTCAGTCCCTTCCTGAGTCTTTTGGGAATTTTGTGACAAATTTCCATATGACTAAACAGGAATGCACCTTAGCTGGTTTACTCAACATGCTGGTTATTGCCCAAACGAATATGCCGGACAATAAAAGAAAAGAGGTAGCTTTGATTGCATCTTCTTCTGCTGGAAAGTCCAACAAGAAGAAGGGCAATAAGAATAAGAAACCTCAGATTCCTGGTCCTTCCAAGAAAATAGCTAAACAGAAAATGAAGACTAAAGCTGATGGAGGCAAAGGAAAGTGTTTCCACTGCCAAAGGGATAGGCACTGGAAAAGGAATTGCCCAGAGTATCTTACTTCTCTAAAGGACAAGAAGGATACACCTTCGGAAGGTATGTCCATATCTTGTTATTTAGATTCTGATGATACTCATAGTTCATCTACAGCTTGGGTTTTAGATACTGGTGCCAGTTCTCACATTTCTAATGATATGCAGGAACTAGCAAATAGTAGCAGCTTGCGTTCTCAAGATATTAGAGTCCGGATTGGCAATAGCTCAACTGTTGAAGCTTTAGCCATAGGATCTAAATCCTTTTACATGTTTGGACATGTTTGGTGTTTGGATAATATTTTATATGTACCTGATGCTTTTAAGAATATCATTTCTATATCTAGTTTGACTAGAAATGGCTATGAATTTCAGTTCACAGATGATGTTTGCAATATTTATTTTGGAAATAAATATGTTGGTTCGGGTTATATGAATGATGGTCTTTATTATTTGGATAATAATGAAAAACACAAATTGAATGCAAGTAATCTAAAAGAATGTAATGCCATGGTGAAAACCAACTCAAGTTCAAAATATATTTGGCACTTAAGGTTATGTCATGTTGTAGAAGATAGGATTGCAAAACTGGAGAAAATAGGGATTCTATCCTCATTGGGCTCTAAGCCTACTCCAACTTGTGAATCTTGCCTTCAGGGAAAAATGACTAGATCACCATTTGTTGGACAAGGGCTAAGAGCTGAAAATATTTTGGAGCTAATATATAGTGATGTATGTGGTCCATTTAAAGAAATGGCTAGAGGGGGTTTTCATTATTTTATTACCTTTACTGATGATAAATCAAGGTTTGGGTATTTGTATTTGATGAAATACAAACATGAATCTTTTGAAAAGTTCAAAGAATTTAAATCTGAAGTAGAAAATCAAATAGGAAAGAGTATTAAAGCTCTTCGATCAGATCGTGGAGGTGAATATTTGATTACTGAATTTGATGAATACTTGAGAGAGCATGGCATTGTTTCGCAGCTAACTCCTCCAGGAACATCACAACTGAATGGTGTGTCTGAAAGGAGAAATCGTACCCTATTGGATATGGTACGTAGTATGATGATCTATACTGATATGCCAATCTTCTTTTGGGGATTTGCATTAGAATCAGCTTTGTATATTCTGAATAGGATTCCATCAAAATCAGTTTCTTCCACACCTTATGAGATACGGCATGGAAGAAAACCAAGTCTTAAGCATGTTAAGATTTGGGGTTATCCAGCTTATATCAAAAAGCTGAACACTGATAAATTGGAGACCAGATAAGAAAAAGGTCAATTTGTTGGATATCCAAAAGATAGTTTTGGATATTATTTTTATTTGCCTACTTCACAAAAGGTTGTAATAAGTAGAGATACCACATTTCTTGAACAACAATTTGTTCAAGAGGAGGCAAAGGAAGGCAAATAGAGTTAGAATTGGAGAATTCTGACCAACCAACAGATCAGATGGATATAGATCCATCTAGTCAACCTATACCCGTTGATGAAACATCTACAGCTGTTCCTCGTAGAACAACCAGGGTATTTCACCCACCAGTGAGATATGGTTTTCTTCATGAAGAAGAACAAGAGTTGTCTACTCATGAAGAAGTAGATCATGGAGATGATCCACTTACTTATGAAGAAGCTATATCAGATATAGACTCTTCAAAATGGATTGATGCTATGAAATCCGAGATTGATTCCATGTATAAGAATCAAGTTTGGGATCTTGTTGACCCACCTGATGGTATTGTACCTATAGCGAACAAATGGGTTTTCAAGAAGAAAATTGGTTCTGATGGAAAGGTAGAGACCTATAAGGCAAGGCTAGTAGCGAAAAGGTTTCGCCAAAGGCAGGGAATAGACTATGAGGAGACTTTCTCGCCCGTTGCCATGCTTAAATCAATTAGGATTTTATTAGCAATAGCTGCATACTATGATTATGAGATTTAGCAGATGGATGTTAAAACAGCTTTCCTCAATGGATACATTGAAGAAAACATTTTCATGGAACAACCTAGGGATTCTGAATCCCAAGATGGTTCCAAGGTATGCAAGCTAAAGCGATCCATTTATGGGTTGAAACAAGCTTCGAGGAGTTGGAACATCCATTTTGATGAAGCCATTAAATCCTTTGGTTTTATAAAAAATGAGGATGAGCCATGTGTATATAAGAAGGTTAGTGACAGTGCTATCACTTTCCTTGTCTTATATATGGATGACATACTATTGATGGGTAATGACACAGGTATGTTGACAACTATAAAGGTATGGTTGTCAAATACATTCTCTATGGAAGACTTAGGGGAGGCAACCTATATTCTTGGGATTCGCATCTATAGAGATAGAGCGAAAAGAATAATTGGTTTATCTCAAAGTCTATACTTGGAAAAGGTGTTAAAGAGGTTTAACATGCTTGATTCCAAGAGAGGATTGTTACCAGTAAGACATGGTATCAACCTTTCTAAAGAGATGTCTCCAAAGACACCTAAAGAAAGAGATAAGATGGCCAGGATTCCATATGCTTCGGCTATTGGAAGTTTAATGTATGCAATGTTGTGTACTAGGCCGGATATCGCATATGCTGTTAGTTTGACTAGCAGGTATCAATCCAATCTAGGTTTGGAACACTGGATAGCTGTCAAGAATATCCTTAAGTACTTGAGAAGAACTAAGGATTTATTCTTGATTCATGGAGGTGGAGACTTGCAATTGGATGCTTATACTGATTCTGATTTCCAATCAGATATCGATGATAGAAAGTCTACCTCTGGATATGTGTTCATTTGTAATGGAGGTACAGTCAGTTGGAAGAGTTCCAAACAGAGCACGACTGCAGATTCCATTACAGAGGCTGAGTAATTTGCTGCATCAGATGCTGCAAAGGAAGCTGTTTGGATAAAGAAGTTCGTGACAGAACTTACAGTAGTTCCTTCCATTGAGTTAGCAGTTCCATTACACTGTGACAATAATGGAGCAGTCATACAGGCTAAGGAACTAAGGTCTCACTAGAAATCCAAACATATAGAAAGGCGCTCCCACATTATCAGAGAAATAGTTGGGCGAGGTGATGTAGCCATGCAGAAAATAGCATCAGCTGAAAATCCAGCTAATCCATTCACTAAGCTTATGTCACAGACTCAGTTAGAACGACATCTTGAGAAGATAGGTCTAAGATATTGTAATGAATGGCTCTAGTGCTAGTGGGAGATTGTTAGTAGTATGCCCTAGAGCATATCATTTAGTATGTATCTTGTACATATTTTTAATAATAAAAGGCATTTCCACTTTTCTGTTTACATAATATATTTATGTGTAATAGAAAAGGTCCATTGATATTTTGTTAGAAATATTATTCTTAAGTTGTTAAGAATATGAGTGACAATATTTCTAGCACAAAGTATCATAAATAGGTTCACAATCGAGGATACTTCATAATAAGGACATGACTTATCCAGAAAGATTGTATTCGTGTTTGTTCCCAAGTTATTTATATGAGATATAAATAAGATAGAATGGTGAGTCTCATGCCATATAACAAACATGATAGGCACTTATAAATGATAAGTAGGCCGAACCAGTGACACTTATGACAAGCACATGGAGTTTACTCTTGTCAATGTTTTGTCATAAATCATATCAGTGCATATAATCTTTAGACCTGAGATAGCACAGTTATCTTGTATATAGGTAGTTTGAGTTTGATACTGCTTTCATACTTGTACTGTGTATGGGTATATGGGTATCTGTTGGCTCCTACTAGTTATATATGGAGTTAGGTGTTGATCAAGATGGAATCTGTTCCTCTAAGTAAATAGAGATAAAATCCTATGTTCATTTAATTGTTCTTGATGTTTCAAGTTCCTGGCCAGGACAGATAGATTTATTCAGAAAAGAGTTTCTGATGAGAAAATCTTTTAATCAAGCTGGAATTAAAAGAGAAAATAAAATTCATAGCAAATGGAGTTTAAAATAAACCAAGACTCAACAATGATTTGTGATTTTGTAACAGAGAGATTCTAGTGCATGGTAACATATGATTATAGGTTCATTTAAGGTAAACCTTATTACTAATTGGGTGGCCATGGCATGCTATGCTAGGTGTTAACCATGGTCTATGAGGTGCATAAAATGATTTAGAGAAATCATTTATGGTAAGAAAGAGTTCTGATGATATTAAGAGTTGATATCATGTCTCATTGCTAATTAGTGATGAGCCTAGTAAGTCACACACATACACAAGTTATAACCTATTTAAATATGATTTAATTAATTAATTAAAGAGTTTAATTGATTAATTAAATAGGTTTGGTTTGCAATTAAATTGCAAAGTCCCTAGCATGACTTGAAACCAAATCTAGATTATTGGATGTGTAGTATAGATTAAATTTATATTTAAAGTGTTTAAATATGAATTTAATTAATGAGAAATTAATTAATAAAGATTAATTAATTAATTTATATTTGATATAAATTAATTAGAAGAAGAGAAATAATTATTTTGGGTTGAGAACTCAAAATTAAGACACAGGGGCATTTTGGTCATTTCACAGTGTGACACGTGGCATCATGAGATGGTGACATATGGGATTGCACATAAGCTTGCCAAATGTTTTTTAATCATGTAAGATGATTAAAATCAAGATTAAATATAGGTTTGACACTTGGCACAATGTGATTGGGTCACTTAAACCTAGAGCTAATCAAAGGGTGACATGTGGCAAGGGTTTAATGTGTTAACCTAGCTATTTAAGTGTTGTTATGAAAAGAAAAAGCAACCAGCAGCCACTCCTCTCCTTTGTCACGCCACTTTGAGGCTTTTCATCTATTCTTCTTCATCTCTCATCAATTCAAAGAGATTAGCCATCAATCTCTTGAATTAAGAACACTAGAAATTGTTTCTAGTGTCCTGTTTACATCTCTAATCTCTTAAAAGGCAGAACTTGAATTTCTAATTAATATAAAAAGCTTGAGAAGCTATTCAAGGGCTGCCATAGGTGTTCTTGGTGTGTATAAGCTAGAAGGACAACATCTGGTGTCCTGCAGACAAATCTCAAAGGCGCAGACACGCTGTAGTGCATCAAGAGGTTAGTGTAATCGTTCTTGATTTAATCTAGGGTTCTAAAATTAATCTGATTAATTTTAAAATCTTAAATGGCAAATACAGATCCGAAAACATATTAAAAGAGTTTTAATATGTTGTTTATCATTGAAATCAAATAGATAAAAATAAATCTTACATGATGCATGTGATCCTAGGTGAAAATTTTTGAATTCAATGGTATAAACTTGTGTTTTTCACGCTTCTGTTCCTTCAGGTGTTACACCATAATTTGCATAACAAAATGAATACGTAACTACAAAATGCAAAACTACTAACAAGCCTAATGGGTCCTACCCAAAATGCACTGTAGTGGAGGTGACACCAGACTCAATGCAGATCTAGACTCTCACCCAATCTAGGGTCTGCTGGGCTCTCTATCTGTGTTTCCAGTACCTACGTGTGACAAAAAGTAACGCGCTAAGCAATACAACTTAGTGGTGCCAAAATAAAATAAAAGTAAAATAAATAAATAAATATGCAGAAATTATGTTTTTATGTAATGCAGACTGAAATTTTGGTAATTATTAGTAATATTATTAATTTAGTACTTTTTATGTTCTTTATTTGCTAATAAATATTTAAGACTTATTTTGGTTGCCCAAGTAACCTATACCAGTTGACTGGACTGGATAAATGGGTAAACTGGCAGTGGGTACCAAGTACCTCAGGCTGTCACACCATCAGTCACATAGTGTCTACCAAGTATGCAACAGAACGGCTAACTAGCCATAATAAACATCAGGCATAAAGCCAAGTATGTCAAGTATAACAAAATGGCCAAAAGCCATGATATCACAAAATGACACTATATACCATAAATTACGGAATGGTACAAAGCCATATGCAGTACTACTATCGGAACCCTACTGGCATGCCAACCTATCCTAACCAATCATACTAGGCATATTAACAAAGTTAATTGTTTAGTTATTTGTATTTGATATTTGGTGGTTACTATTAATCTTACTATTTATGTAAAAATATTGACTTTTTCATAATTAATAGGTATGCTAGTTCTAATTACACCAAAATATCACATTTTGGATTTTACATTTGTTGGCATTAGTTGCCAATTTCAATTCAAAGCTCATTGGAAGTAATTCCAAAAATTCAGATTTGGTCAATTAGGATTACTGTTCCATTGGACCAATCTACAGTGGGAATTTGGCTAAACTTTCTTCATCAAAGTTGTTCCTTAATGTGTCTTCTTTAATTTTCTTTTTGAATCACTCAATTTAGAATTTTTTAGCTTAAGTTATGATATTTTTACCTTAATTGGCTAGATTGATCCATTCCCAGAATTTCTGGGCAAATTTTGGTTCTGGCAGTTTTAATGTCCTAATTTTGGCTAGTAATTCAAATAGGTTATGGTTAAAATTTGGGTTTTTATTCTTCATGAAAGTTGTTCTAAATTATCTATTCTTTTCATGGGTTCAAAAATCAGGTCATTTGGACCTCTCTACAAAAAGTTATGGCCATTTGAACAAACACTGTTTATTTAGTCATTTTCTAGGTCCAAAATTTGGTTACCCGAATTTAGGCAAATTTTAGGTCAGTCTAAGTTGGTTTTCTGGGCAAGGTCTCTTCATAAAAAATGTGGCATTAGGTCCCTAATTTCACCTCCAATTAGCCTTACACCAATTGAAGCTACACAAGCCAAGTTATGACTGCTCAAACCCACTGGAGTCAAGTTCAGAATTTCTGGCATAAAAGGGCAGCACCCCAATTCATAATCCAATCTCACAACAAACTTCATTTTATGGTCAAACCATGCCAAATGGTCACTAATTGACTATTAAAGCCTCAATTCACCATCAAATTAGCAAAACCCTAATTTCCAGCATTTCAATCTTTCACCACATATAGAAATTAAGGTCTTAATTCATATATACTCAACCAACTCATCACAAATCAACCTTAATTTAAATGAAACCATCCTAACCCTAACCTACCCATGGCTGCCAAAATTCTTAGGTATACATACATGTGGATCTCATTTCATTTTCTTGCAATTTTCTAACTCAAACTAAGTTCCTAAACAAGAATAAAGAGAGAGAGAGGAAGAATTGGCACTAACCTTTGTTTAGTAATTTCTCTTTCTTGCCAACTTCAAGTTTCTTGCTTCCTTTTACTTCCAAGCACTCTATCTAGGTTAGGTATAAAGTTTTAATGAAGATAATTATGGAAAATATGGTGAAATTTTGAGGGAAATTAAGCTTAGAAATGTTGACAATGGTGGAGGGCTTTGGAAGAGAGAGGTTCGGCCAAGTTGTGGGAGGAAGAAGATGAGTCTTACTTTTATTTCATTTAATTTCCTTTTTATCTCTTATAATGGGTTTGTGAAATTGTGATTGGTTAAGCACTTTTTAATTGTAGAACTTTTATGTCATAATTAGGTTTTTATTTTTTTTATTTGATTTTTATTTTCTTTTCTTCTTTCTTTTATCATTTTTAATTAAATTTTTAGCAATATTTATTCACATTTTATGTCATAAATCTCACTTACTTAAATGGACAAGTTGGTTAAAAATCATCTTTGAAGGTAAAATGACCAAAATGCCATTCATTTAGCTTACCGAGTTAAAATTGTTTGTACTGATATTAAAAATTTTCTTAGCATTTTCTTGGCATTCTATTATCATCTAAACCTTAATAACCCTTCACTGGAGTTCCAAAAATTATTTCACATGGTTTCCCATGGGTTTAGGGTTACTAACTATTTTTATAGTCGCTTCCCATTAGGTCACCCATTGCCGGAGCTACGGCTTATTTAACCTTAGTGCATTTCATTGCTTAAATTTTGCCTTAATTTTCTTGTCATTATTTGGGTTATTTATGACTTCTCACTCTAATTTAAATATAGTTCCAGACACTTTGGTTGTCAAACAGACATTATTCATCGAAACATTAGAATATACGGACTATCTAAAGTGAGGGCGTTACAGCTCTTTCCCTCTAACAAAAATTTTGTTCTTGAAATTTACCTGATGCAAACAGTTGAGAGAACTATTGCCTCATCATCTTTTCAATTTCCCAGGTTGCCTCTTCGGTGTTGTGGTGCCTCCAAAGCACTTTCACTAGTGGAATCTACTTGTTCCTCAATTCTTTCACTTCCCGAGCTAGAATCCTTATTGGTTCCTTTTCATATGTCAAATCCAGTTGTATTTCAATCTCTTCCATGGAGATCACATGTGAAGGGTCTGATCTGTACCTTCTCAGCATAGACACATGAAACACTGGACCCTCACGTTCAATGACTTCATATGGGCCAATGAACTTAGGGCTTAACTTACCCTTTCTTCCAAATTTTAATACCTTCTTCCATGGTGAGACTTTGAGAAACACCTTATTGCCAACTTCATATTCTATGTCTTTTCTCCTCAAGTCAGCATAAGACTTTTATCTGTCTGAGGCGACCTTCAAATTTACTTTTATTAATTTAACCTTCTCCTCAGTCTATTTTACTAGGTTTGGTCCCACAAGCTTTTCTTCACCCAGTTCTATCCAACATAGCGGTGTTCTGCACTTTCTCTCATATAATGCTTCATACAAAGCCATTTGAATGTTAGCTTGGTAGCTATTATTGTAGGCAAATTCTGCTAGTGGGAGGTATCTGTCCCAACTTCTCTCAAACTCAATAACACAACTCCTTAGCATATCCTTAAGCACCTACCATATATTTCATGTTATTACTATCATTTCAATTTAATGTTTACAACAATTCAATGAGTCTTAAGGTTTTACCTGAATCACTCGTTCTCACTGTCTATCCATTTGAGGTTGAAAAGCCGTGCTAAAATGGAGTTGTGTACCCAAGGCTTCTTGTAGCTTCTTCCAAAATCCGGATATGAATCTTGGGTCTCGATCAGATATGATGGAAAGTGGGATTCCATGCAATCTAACTATCTCACTGATATACAATTATGCTAGCTTCTTCATTGGATAGTCAGTTCTAATTGGCAGAAAATGTGCTGATTTAGTTAATCTATCTACTATCACCCATACTACATCATGTTTCTTTTGGGTGAATGGTAGACCACTAACAAAATCCATGGTGACCCGGTCCTATTTCCATTCAGGTATGCTTATGGGCTATAACAAACCTGATGGAACTTGGTGTTCTGCCTTGACTTACTGACATATCAAGCATCTAGTTACATAGTCAGCTATGTCCTTCTTGACACCAGGCCACTAGTAATAAGGCTTCAAATCATGATACATTTTAGTACTTCTTGGGTGCATAGCATAAACACTGTGGTGTGCTTCTTTCAGAATGCTTTTCTTCAATTCCCCATCATCTGGTACACACATTCTTCCTTTATAATACAAACACCCATCTGCTTTCACCTCATATTCTATCTCCTTCCCTTCTGTGATTCTGCCTATAATAATCATTAGCTTCTCATCTAACTTCTGTCCATCTTGTATCTGCTATAATAAGTTTGGCTTTACTTGGAACTCAGCCAAAATAGCTCCATCATGAGCTAAGGACAAACGGGCATGCAATGATCTCAATGTTGTAATGGACTTTCTGCTTAAGGCATTAGCAACTACATTTGCCTTCCCAAGATGATAGTCTATCATACAATCATAGTCCTTCAGGAACTCAATCCACCGCCTCTATCTAAGGTTGAGCTCCTTCTGGCTTGGCAAGTATTTCAGACTTTTGTGGTTTGTGTATATGTAACACTTTTCACCATACAAGTAGTGCTTCCATATCTTCAGTGCGAAGATGATTGCTGCTAACTCCAGATCATGGGTAGGGTAGTTCTTCTTATGTGGCCTTAGCTGCCTAAAAGTATAGGTGACCACTTTCCCCTCCTACATCAACACACACCTTAACCTATTATGGGAAGTATCACTGTAAACCACAAAATTTTTTCCTGACACTGGCTGTGTTAACACTGGTGCTTTTGTTAACATAGTCTTTAACCTCTGAAAACTAGCTTGAAATCTGTCATTTCAGTCAAATTTAGCATTCTTATGCAGCAATTTAGTCAGTGGAGTAGCTATCAGAGAAAATCCCTTTATAAACCTTTTGTAGTACCGAGCAAGCCCAAGAAACTTCTGATTTCAGTTGCATTTCAGAGAGGCTTCCATTCCATCATCGCTTCAATCTTCTTGGGATCCACTCTAATCCCATCAGCTAATACTATGTGTCTAAGAAAGGCAATCTCATTCAACTAGAAGTCACACTTGGACACCTTAGAATATAGTTTCTCTCTCAATGTCTGCAGAATAATTCTAAAAAACTCATCATGCTCCTCTTTGTTCTTAGAATACACCAGAATATCATCAATAAAGACCACTACAAACTGATCTAAGTATGAATGGAAGATATAGTTCATAAGGTCCATAAAAGCTATTGGTGCATTTGTCAAACCAAATGGCATCACCAGACATTCATATTACCCATACCGGGTCCTGAATGCAGTCTTTGGCACATCTACATCCTTTACTCTTAGCTGATGATACCCTGATCTGAGATCAATCATGGAAAATACACCTGCTCCATTCAATTGATCAAACAGATCATCAATTCTAGGCAATTGAAACTTATTCTTCATAGTCACTTTATTTAACTGCGTAGTCAATGCATAACCTCAAAGTCCCATCCTTCTTTTTCACAAATAGTACCAGAGCTCCCCACTGTGACATACTAGGGTGTATGAATCACTTATCTAATAATTCCTGCAACTGGATTTTCAGCTCCTTCAATTCAGTGGGTGCCATCCTATAAGGAGCAATTGAGATTGGTGCTGTACCCAGCAAAACCTCAATAGCAAATTCTACTTCCCTTTCTAGTAGCAAACCAGGTAATTCTTTAGGGAACACATCAGGGAAGTCACTTACAGCAGGTATGTCACATAAGTCAAGCTTAGCTTGTTTAGTGTCAACCATGTGTGCCAAATAGGCTTCACAGCCTTTTCTCATCAATTTCCTTGCAGCAGTGGCTGAGATGACATTAGACAGAAAATCTGTCCTTTCCCTTACAACTGTTATCTCATCATTCTTAGGAGTTTTCAATGTAATCCTCTTTAGTCTACAATAAACAATTGCTTGATGATGCGATAGCCAATCCATTCTAAAGATGACATCAAACTCATAGAAGGGCAATTCAATTAGGTATGCCGTGAACTCATACCCCTGAATCTTCAATGGGCAACCTTTGCACACTTTATTTACCACCACACAGTGGCCTAATGGGTTAGTGACTAGAATATCTTGGTCACTTTCCTCTAATTGAATTCCCCTCTCCATAGGTAACTCGATACAAATGTATGAATGTGTGGATCCTGGATCCACCAATGCATGCACAGGTATGTCATAAAGAGAGAACATACCCCTGATGATATCTGGAGCACCTTGCTCCTCCTGAGCCCTTATAGCATATGCCATAGCTGGTGCCCTTGCCTCTGGCCTCTCAGTAGACTCTGATGTTGGCCTCTGTGAAGTACCAGCTGCCTTAGATTTACTCGGCCTTCTACCCCTTTGAGATATTGGGTTAGGTCTGTCTGCTTGTGCTAGAGCAGGTGTAACAGTCCTCCTAGGGCAATCTCTAATTTGGTGCTCAGTAGACCCATACTAGAAGCAACCCCTGGTCACTCGCCAACATTCACCCTTGTGCCACTTATGACAATGTGGACAGGCCGAAGAGATTGCTGGGGCTGGTCCCCTATATACCATCCCTGGAGAGCTGCCCACTGATGGTGTGGACTAGCCTCTCCTAGGTGTGAACTGGGATTTGGGCCTCTGGGACTAGCCCTGACTTGGTGTTTAACTAAAACCTTGAGTAGGAGGACCTCTGAACTTCTTACTGAGTGTAGAGGATGAACTGGTCTGACCCGGACCTCTCTTCTGCTATCTATACCTTCTACTCTTCTCATTTATTCTTACCCTTTCCACTTTCAGTGTGACACCCCTTACCCGTCTGCAGTGTAGCCGATCAAGACATGCCACACAGTGTGCCAGAGCACCATTTCTTATCTTATTCCAATTTACAGCTCTTAATTTGTTGATTAAAAGGCTTTTGAGTGAAATTCATAACATTTATGTTATTTATTGAGATTTTGTTTAATTTGAATTTCTGCAAATTTTACAGAAAATCCGGCAGAGTGCTGGCTATAAATTAGAAAAATAGTTCTTTAGAACCTGTTAAAAACACTCCCAATATGTTCACCATATTCTCAACTCCAATAACCATCAACAAAGTCTCAACAATTCTCAACATTTCAAAACTCAATTTCATTCATATCATCATTAAACTCAATTTCATGGAGAAATACTCAAATTTTACTAATTAACAAAATTTACAGATAATTACAGTGACATATAATTACATGAGTTTATAATGTACAAAATAAAAACTAATGTCTATTACAAAGTGCAGAATACAAAATACAAAAGAAGCCTAAGGGTCCTACCAAAGATGCATTGTAATGGAGGTAACTCTAAACTCAATATAGATTCGAATGCTAACCCAGTCTGAGGTCTGCTGGGCTCTCTATTTGTGTCTCCAGTACTTACACATGGAAAACAACAACGCGCTAAGCAATACAGCTTAGTGGTGCCAATATAAAATAAAAATAAACTAAAATAACTAAATATGCTAAATTTATGGTATTGTTTTATGCAAACTGAGTTTTTGGCAATTATTTATAATATTATTAATTTTAGAACTTTTTATATTTATTATTTGGTTATAAATTATGAAGACTTATTTCTGGTTGCCCAAGTAACCTATACTAGTGACTAGACTGGATAAATGGGTAAACTGGCACTGGGTACCTAGTACCTCAGGCTGTCACACCATCAGTCACAGAGTGTCTCTAGGTGTGCAATAAAATGGCTAACAAGCCATAACAAGCATCAGGCACAAGGCCAAGTGTATCAAGCATAGCAAAATGGCCATAGGCCATAATATCATAAATTGGCATAAAATATCACAAAAGACGGAATGGCATAAAGCCATATGCAGTACTGCTATTGGAACCCTATTGACATGCCAACCTATCCAAACCAATCATTCTAGGCATACTAGGGTATGTTTACAAAGTTAGTTGTTTATTTCCTTACACTTTATGTTTATTAGTTACTATTCATCTTACTATTTATGCACAAATATTGACTTTTTCATACATAATATATATGTTAGTTCTAATTACCAAAATCCCACATTTTGAATTTTACACTTGTTGGCATTAATTGCCAATCTCAATTAAAATTTCATTCAAAGTTATTTCAAATTTTCAGATTTCATGGCTAATGTTTACTGTTCCATTGGACCAATCTTTAGTGGGATTTTGGCTAAACTTCCTTCATCAAAGTTGTTCCTTAATGTGTCTTTTTTACTTCTCTTTTTGAATCACTCCATTTGGAGTTTTGTAGCTCAAGTTATGGTCTTTTTACCATAACTGGCCGGATTGGTTCATTGTTTAGATTTTCTGGGCAGGATTTGGTTTTGGCTGTTTTGGTGTCTTAATTTTTGCTAGCAATTTGAATTTGTTATGGTCAAAATTTGAGTTTGTGTTCTTCATGAAAATTGTTCTAAATTGTCTAAGCTTTCCATTTCCATAAAAATTAGGTCATTTGGATCATTTTACACTGAGTTATGACTATTTGAATAAACACTATTCATTTAGTCTTTTTCTAGGGCCAGCATGTTGGTTACCCGGACTGAGGCAATTTTTAAGTCAACTTAAGTTAGTTTTCTTGGCAAGGTTCCTTCATAAAAAATGTGGTATTATGTGTCTAATTTCACCTCCAATTAGCCTTACACCAATTGGAGCTACACAAGTCTAGTTAGGACTGCCCAAACCCACTAGACTCAAGTCCAGAAATTTTAGCACATTTGGGGTAGCACCTAATTCACTATCCTATGCCACAATTGATCTCACTTTAAGGTCAAACTTTAGAAAATGGTCACTAATTGACCATTGGAACATTAATTCCACAACACAAGAGCAAAACCCTAAATTTTATGCCTCAAACCCTAATCACCAATTTCCCCTTTTTGCACCATACATGCAATTCAAAATTCATACACATGTATTCTTATTCATGGCCATCACTACACACTTTAACACCATGAAAATTCATCAAAACCAATTCTCATTTATGGCTGATGAAAATTGAAGAGGGCTCTAACATGATTATTTTTATCAATTTCCACAAATCCTAACTCATTTCAAGTTTCTAATAAAGAAATTAGAGAGAGAGTGGAAGGAATTAACACTAACCTTTATGTGTGCTAACCCCAAGCTTACAAAACCTCTCTTTTTCTTCTTCTTTTTGCTACCTTTAGCTTGCCTAAGATGCAAGGTTAAATTTTAGTGAAGAGAGTAAGGACTTTTATGGTGGAAAATCAAAGAATTATGAAGAGAGATGAAAGAAATTTGATGGAGGAGAGAGAGAGAGAGAGTGAATTTCGGCCATGGAAGGAGATGAAAGAAGATGAAATGGTTTTTTGGTCTTGTTTATCTCTTTTAATGAGTTTGTTAAATTGTGATTGGTGGAGAAAATTTTAATGACATCATCCCATGTTATGCTTATGTAATAATTGACTTTTTAATTTCATTTTCTTTAATTTTTTCTTTCTTTTTTTTTACTCATTTTTAATTAAATTTTTAACAATATTTATTCATATTTTAGGACATTAACCTCACTCACTTAAATGGGCAAGTTGGTCAGAAATCATCTCTGAAGGTGAAATGATCAAAATACCCTTCGTTTAGCTTATTGAGCTAAAATTATCTGTACTTATTATTTTAATTTTCCTTGCATTTTCCTAGAAATCTATTGTCATCGAAAGCTCAATAATTCTTCACTGGAGTCTCAAAAATTATTTAACAAGGTTTCCTCATAGGTATAAAGTCAACAACTGTCTTCACAGTCGCTTCCTGTTAGGTCACCCATTGCCGGAGCACCAGTTCATTTAACCTTATTGTATTTTATTTCTAAAATTTTTCCTTAATTTTTCTTATCATTATTTGGGTTATTTATGACTCCTCACTCTAGTCTAAATATAGTTGCATACATTCTAGTTGTCGAGATAGACATTAGTCACCGAAACAGTTGAATGTATGGATTAACTAAAGTGAGGGCGTTACAACTTTTCCCCTTTAATTAAAATTTCACCCTCGAAATTTTCCTTATGTAAACAGTTGAGGAAATTGTTGCCTCATCGTCTCTTTACTTTCCCAAGTTGCCTTCTTAGTGTTGTAGTGCCATTAAAGCACTTTCACCAGTGGGATTTGCTTGTTCCTCAATTCCTTCACTTCCTGAGCCAGGATCCTTATGGGTTCCTCTTCATATGTCAAATCCGGTTGGATTTCTATTTCTTCCATGGAGATGAAATGCGAAGGGTCTGAGTAGTATCTTCTCATCATGGATACATGAAACACATTGTGGATTTTGTCTAGCTTTAGTGGTAAAGCTAGCTTATAGGCCACTGGACCCACACGTTCAATAACTTTATATGGGCCAATGAACCTAGGGCTTGACTCCTTAATACCTTCTTTCATGGTAAAACTTTGAGAAACACCTTGTTGCCGACTTCATATTCTATTTTTTTTTCTCCTCAAATTAGCATAAGACTTATGTCTATCTGAGGCAACTTTCAAATTACTTTCATTGACTTCACTTTCTCCTCAGTCTGTTTCACCAGGTCTGGTCTCACAAGTTTATCTTTGCCTAGTTTAGTCCAACATAATGGTGTTCTACACCTCCTCCCATGTAGTGCCTCATATGGAGCCATCTGAATGCTAGCTTGGTAGCTATTATTGTATGCAAATTCTGCCAGTATGAGGTATCTGTCCCAACTTCCCTCAAACTCAATAACACAACTCCTCAGCATATCCTCAAGGACCTATCACATATTTCATGTTATTATTATCATTTCTATTTATTATTTGTAATAACTCAATGAGTTTTAAGTTTTACCTGAATTACTCGTTATGACTGTCCATCCGTTTGAGGACGAAAAGCCGTGCTAAAATGGAGTTGTGTGCCCAAGGATTCTTGCAACTTCTTCCAAAATCTGGATGTGAACCTCGGGTCTTGATCAGATATGATGGAAAGTGGGATTCCATGTAATCTAACTATCTCACTGATATATAATTCTGTTAGCTTTTCCAGTGAGTAGTCGGTTCTAACTAGCAAAAAATGAGCTTACTTGGTTAATCTATCTAATATCACCCATACTGCATCATGTTTCTTTTGGGTGAGTGGTAGACCACTGATGAAATCCATGGTGACCCGGTCCCATTTCCATTCAGGCATGCTGATGGTCTGTAACAACCTTGATGGAACTTGATATTTTGCCTTGACTTGCTGACATGTAAAGCGTCTAGTCACTAGTTAGCTATGTGCTTCTTCATACCAGGCCACCAGTAGTGAGGCTTCATATCATGGTACATTTTTGTGCTTCCTGGGTGCATAGCATAAACATTAGTGTGTGCCTCTTTCAGAATACTGGTCTTCAATTTCCCATTATCTGGTGCACACACTCTTCCTTTGTAATACAAACACCCATCTGCTTTCACCTCATAATCAATTTCTTTCCCCTCTGGGATTTTGCCTATTATAGTTATTAACTTCTCATCTACCTTTTGCCCATCCTAAATTTGCTGCAGCAGGTTTGACCTTACTTGTAACTCAGCCAAAATAGCTCCATCATGAGCTAAGGATAAACGAGCATTCAATGATCTCAATGCCACAATGGACTTTCTGCTCAGAGCATCAGTAATAACATTTGCCTTTCCAGGATGATAGTCTATTACACAGTCATAGTCCGTCAGGAATTCAATCCATCTCCTTTGTCTAAGGTTGAGCTCCTTTTGGGTTGGCAAATATTTTAGACTTTTGTGGTCTATGTAAATGTAGAATTTTCCCCGTACAGTTAATGCCTCCACATTTTCAATGTAAATATGATCGCTGCTAGCTCTAGATCATGAATAGGGTAGTTCTGTTCATGTGGCCTTAACTGTCTGGAAGCATAGGTGACCTTTTTTCCCCTCTTGCATCAATACACAACCTAGCCCATTATGTGAGGCATCACTGTAGACCACAAAATCCTTCCTAAATATTAGCTGTGTCAACACTGGTAACTCTGTCAACATAGCCTTCAACCTTTCAAAATTGGCTTGACACTTGTCATTCTAGTCAAATCTGACATTTTTATACAGCAATTTAGTCAGTAGAGCAGCTATCAGAGAAAACCCTTTCACAAACCTTCTGTAGTAACCAGCTAGCCCTAAGAAGTTTCTGACCTCTATTGCATTTCTGGGAGGCTTCCATTCCATCACTGTTTCAATTTTCTTGGGATCTACTATAATCCCATCAGCTGATACTATGTGTCCAACAAAAGAGATCTCACTCAACCACAAGTCACACTTAGACAACTTAGCATACAATTTCTTCTCTCTCAAAGTTAGCAGAACAATCCTCAAATACTCATTATGTTCTTCTCTATTGTTAGAATACACCAGTATATCATCAATGAAGACCACTACAAACTGATCTAAGTATGGATGGAAGATACAATTCATAAAGTCCATAAAAGCAGCTGGTGCATTTGTCAAACCAAATGGCATCACCAGGAATTCATTGTGCCTTTATCGGGTCCTGAATGCAGTCTTAAGCACATCTGAATCCTTTATCCTCAGCTGATGATACCCTGATCTGAGATTAATTTTGAAAAATACTCCTGCTCCCTTCAATTAATCAAACAAATCATTAATTCTTGGCAATGGGTACTTATTCTTCACTGTTACTTTGTTTTAACTGCTGGTAGTTAATGCATAACCTTAAAGTCTCATCCTTCTTTTTCATAAATAGCACCGGAGCTCCCCATGGTGACACACTGGGCCGTATGAACCCCTTATCCAGTAACTCCTGTAACTGGATTTTCAACTCCATCAATTCAGTGGGCGCCATCCTGTAAGGAGCAATCGAGATTGGTGCTGTACCTGGCATTACCTCAATAGTGAATTCTACTTCCCTTTCTAGTGTTAAACCAAGCAATTCTTTAGGAAACACATCAGGGAAGTCACTCACAGTGGGAATGTCATGGAGACTAGATCTAGCCTTTCTGGTATTAATCACATGCATCAGGTAGGCTTCACAGCCCTTCTTGATTAGTCTCATTGTAGCAGTAACTGAGATGTCATTAGACAGAAAATATGTCCTTTCCCCACAACTGTTATTTCATCATTTTCAGAAGTTTTCAATGTAATCCTCTTCAATCTACAATCCACTATTGCCTGATGACATGACAACTAGTCCATTCCCAAGATCACATTAAATTCGTGGAAAGACAATTCAATCAGGTCTACTGAGAACTCATGCCCCTGAATCCTCAATGGGCAACCTTTGCACACTTTATTTACCACCACATTGTGGCCTAGTGGGTTAGTGACTAAAATGTCTTGGTCACTTTCCTCTACTTGAATTCCCCTTTCCACAGGTAACTCGATGCAGATGTATGAATGTGTGGATCCTGGATCCACCATTACATGTACAGGTATGTCATAGAGAGAGAACATACCCCTAATGACATCTGAAGCATCCTACTCCTCCTGAGCTCTCATGGTATACGCCCTTGCTAGTGCCCTGGCCTTTAGCCTCTCAGCTGACTCTGTTGCCGGCCTCTGTGATGTACCAGCTACCTCAGATTTACCTAGCCTTCTACCCCTTTCAGTTGTAGGGGCAGGCCTATCTGTTGATGCTAGAGTAGCTGTAGCAATCCTCCTAGGACAATCTTTGATCTAATGCTCTGTAGAGTCACACCGAAAGTAACCCTCAGTCACTTGCCAACATTCCCCCTTATGCCACCTTTGGCAATGTGGACAAGCCAAAGAAACTGCTGGGGCTGCTCCCTTGAATGCCATCCCTGGAGAGCTGCCCACTAATGGTGTGGACTGGCCTCTCCTCAGTGTAAACTGAGATTTGGGCCTTTGGGACTGGCCCTGACCTTGTGGTTGACTAGTATTCTGAGCAGGAGAACCTCTAAACTTCTTACTAGGAGTAGAGGATGCACTGGTCTGACCCAGACCTCTCTTTTGCTATCTCTCCCTTCTGCTCTGCTCATTAATTCTGACTCTTTCTACTTTCAGTGCAGCTTCAACCAATTTTGCTAAATCTAAAATCTCCAAAGCTGTTATCATAATCTTGATGTTGTCATTCAACCCTTCTTCAAACCTTCTGCAACTTTCAGCCTTTGTAGGAACTATCTCCCTTCTATATCTACTCAATCTCATAAACTCTCTCTCATATTCAGTCATTGATAGCTGTCTCTGCCTTAGACTGATAAATTCTCTTCTCCTCTCTTTCAGGTACACATTGTTGACATACTTCTTCTTGAACTCTGTGAGGAAGAATTCCCATGTTATCTGATTTAGTTGCACCTCTCTGGATACTGTGTCCCACCACTGGTAAGCATCATCTGCACTACACTGCATACATGGTAGGACTTAGGATCTTTTATAGTGACTATCAGTTGTATTTTGACATTTTGTTATATAATATGTATATCATAAAACTTTAAGGTTTGTAATAATTTGTACATATTAACTTTATATGGAGAGTGTTTGGATGAATGTAAATTATGATGGATTGTATTTTGAAACTATGAAATTTTGAGACTAAAAAATTAGTTGGAAGGTTGAGATTATCATATTAAACTGTTTTTTTTAACAAGTTTAGAAGGACAGTTTGTTCGAAATACAGGCGGCACCTTGCCGGAATTTTATTACCATTTTTGATACACTAATTTTATTAAAATATGAAAATAGAACCAGTATGTTATGAATATCACATAAAGACTTCTTAAATCAAATTGATTTCAGAAAATAAGATAATCACATACTAGGTGCTTTGGCACAACGTGTAGCATGCCTCGCTCGGCTACACTGTAGACGGGTGAGGGGTGTTACATTTAGTAGTATCAAAGCACGGTTTAGGCTTTTCTGGACCTAGATAGATTGCATATCATGCATTGCATTGTAAGTGTTAAGATGACTCTAATGCAGATCTTTTGATTTGTTATTTTGATCAGAATATGGACTCCACATCGCAGAGAGCGGTTGATGAGGAGGTGGAGAGTCATGCTCTATCTATGACTGAGCCAGGAGACAGGAGGGAACCTGCTTCACCAGTACCAGAGGCATCAGCCACATTTTTAGTAAATGGCTGAGTTCTTTAGACAAATGGTAGGAGTTATGCCACCACCACCACCTCCACATCAAAAATCTCATTTAGAGAAACTTAGAAAGTTCGGAGGAGTGGATTTTCTAAGCAAAAGGGAAGATAATTCTGTCACAGTTGAAAACTGGTTGGACAAAACCGGAAGAGTCTTGAAACAACTTCATTGTACTCTAGAGCAAAATTTGGAAGCTGTTGTATCACTACTGCAAGATGATGCATACCAATGGTGGGATACTGTGACTAGTGAGGTGTCACTAGAACAAATAACTTGAGATTTCTTTCTCATTGAGTTCAGAAAGAAGTATGTGGGCAGTGTATACTTGGAAGAGAAGAGAAGGGAATTTATTACCCTATGCTAGAGATAGCTAACAGTGGCTGAATATGAAAAAGAATTTGTCAGACTGAGTTGCTATGGGTGGGAAATATTCCCTAATGAGGCCGAGAGATGCAAGAGATTTAAGGAAGGACTCAATGATAACATTAAAGTAATAATTACAGCCTTGGGGATTACAGAGTTTGCCAAGTTAGTGGAAGCCGCATTGAAGGTTGAAAAAGTTAGAATAAATGAGCAGAACAGAAGGGACAGGCAGCAAAAAAGAGGTCAGGGTCAGACCAGTACATCTTCTGCCCCTAATAAGAAATTCAGAGGTTAGCCTACTCAGAGTTTCAGTAAAGCACCAAGTCAGGGTCAGTCACAGAGGCCCAAATCTTAGTTTGCACTGAGGAGAGGCTAGTCCACACCTTTAGTGGCTAGCTTTCCAGGGAAAGGGTTCAGGGGACCAGCCCCAACAGTATCTGTTGCTTGCCCACATTGCCAAAAATGGCATAAGGGGGAATGTTGGAAAATGATAGGTGCTTGTTTACGGTGTGGGTCTACAGACCACGTAATCCAAGATTGTCCGCGCAAAACTGCTACATCTACTCCAGTGTCAACTGTTAGGCCTGGCCCTCCAGCTCCAAGGGGTAGAAAGCCGGGTAAGGCTGAGGCAGCTGGTACTTCATAAAAACCTATATTCAGAGTTTGCGGAGAGGGCAGAATGTAGAATACCAGCCAGAGCCTATGCTATGAGGGCACAGGAGGAATAGGATGCTCCATATGTCATTAAGGGTACGTTCCTCCTCTATAATATTTCAGTGCATGCATTAGTAGATCCAAGTTCTACTCATTCATATATCTGTATCAAGCTGCTCGTAAAAAAGGGAATACCAGTAGAGGAAAGTGACCAAGACATCCTGTTCACAAATCCGCTAGGCTATAGTGTAGTAGTAAATAAGGTGTATAAGGACTGTCCATTGAAGATTCAAGGGAAAGAGTTCTCGGTAGACTTAATCGAACTGCCTTTCCATGAGTTTGACTTGATTTTGGGAATGGACTGGTTATCCCATCATCAGACAATAGTAGATTGTAAATTGAAGAGAATCTCTCTAAAAACTGCTGAGAACGAAGAAATAACAGTTGTGAGTGAAAGGATAGATTTTTTGTCCAATGTCATCTCAGCTACAGTTGTAAGGAGATGGTTGAAAAAAGGGTGTTAAGCCTATCTAGCACACGTGGTTGATACTAGGCAGGGTAAATTTGACTTGTCTGACATACCCACAGTAAGGGATTTCTCTAAGGCATTTCCTGAGGATTTGCTTAGTTTGCCACCAGAAAGAGAAGTTGAATTTGCTATTGAGATTATGCTGGGTACAGCTCCTATTTCAATTGCTCCGTATAGGATGGCACTTACTGAATTGAAAGAATTAAAAATTTAGCTACAAGAATTACTAGACAAGGGGTTCATAAGCCCTAGTGTGTCACCGTTGGGAGCTCCGGTACTATTTGTAAAGAAGAAAGATGAGACACTGAGGTTATGTATTGATTACCGGCAGTTAAACAAAGTAACAGTGAAGAACAAGTATCCGTTGCCTAGAATTGACAATCTGTTTGATCAATTGAAGGGAGCCGGTGTGTTTTCTAAGATTGATCTCAGATCAGGGTATCATCAGCTAAGGGTTAAGGATGCAGATGTGCCTAAGACTGCATTCAAAACCCGGTATGGGCATTATGAATTCCTGGTGATGCCATTTGGATTAACAAACGCTCTAGCAGCATTCATGGACCTTATGAACCATATCTTCCATCCATATTTAGATCGATTCGTAGTGGTCTTCATTGATGACATTCTGGTGTATTCCAAGGATAAAGCAGAACATGATGAGCATTTGAGAATTGTTCTGTAGACTCTAAAAGAGAAGAAACTGCATGCTAAATTGTCCAAGTGTGAGTTTTGGTTAAATGAGATTGCATTCTTTGGACATGTAGTATCAGCTGAAGGGATTAGAGTGGATCCCAAGAAGATTGAAGTAGTGATGGAATGGAAGCCTCCCAGAAATGCAACTGAGATCAGAAGTTTCTTGGAGTTAGCTGGATATTATAGAAGATTTGTAAAGGGATTTTCCCTAATAGCTGCTCCAATGACCAAATTACTATACAAGAATATAAAATATGACTGGAATGACATGTGTCAAGCCAGTTTTGAGAGGCTGAAGGCTATTTTGACAGAGGCACCAGTGTTAACACAGCCAGTGTCGAGAAAAGACTTCATAGTCTACAGTGATGCCTCACATAATGGGTTAGGGTGTATATTCATACAAGAAGGGAAAGTGGCCGCATATGCTTTCAGGCAATTAAGGCCACATGAAAAGAATTACCCTACTCATGATTTGGAGTTAGCAGCAATTATCTTCACATTGAAGATATAGGGGCATTACTTGTATGGAGAAAAATGCTACATATACATAGACCATAAGAGTCTGAAGTATCTGCCAACCCAGAAGGAACTTAATTTGAGACAAAGGCGATGGGCTGAATTCCTGAAAGATTATGATTGTGTGATTGACTACCACCCTGGGAAGGCAAATGTAGTTGCTGATGCTTTAAGCAGAAAATCTATTATAGCATTAAGATTTTTGAATGCCCAACTGTCCTTAACTCATGATGGAGTTATTTTGGCTGAGTTGCAAGTGAAGTCGAATCTGTTACAACAGATACAAGATGGGCAGAAGACAGATGAGAAATTAATGGCTGTTATGGGCAAAATCACTGAGGGAAAGGAAGCTGAATGTGAAGTGAAAGAAAATGGGTGTCTGTACTATAAAGAAAGAGTATGTGTACCAGATGATAAAGAATTGAAAACTAGTATTCTGAGAGAAGCACATAACATTGTGTATGCTATGTACCCAGGAAGCACAAAAATGTACCATGACCTGAAACTTCGATACTGGTGGCCAGGTATGAAGAAGGACATAGCTGACTATGTAACTAAATGCTTGACATGTCAACAAGTCAAAGCAGAACATCAAGTTCCATCAGGTTTGTTACAGCTTATAAACATACCTGAATGGAAATGGGACTGAGTCACTATGGACTTTGTCAGTAGTCTACTTCTCACTTAGAAGAAGCACGATGCAGTATGGGTGATTGTAGATAGGTTCACCAAATCAGCACATTTTCTACCAGTCTGAACTGACTACTCACTGGAAAAGCTAGCAGAATTGTAAATTAGTGAGATAGTTAGACTACATGGAATTCCACTTTCCATCATATCTGATAGAGACCCGAGATTTACATCTAGATTTTGGAAGAAATTACAAGAATCCTTGGGCACACAACTCCATTTTACTATGGCTTTTCATCCTCAGACAGATGGACAGTCAGAAAGAATAATCCAGGTAAATTTTGAAACTCATTGAGTTATTGCAAATAATAAATTGAACTAACAATGATAATAATAATTGAACATATGTGATAGGTCCTCGAGGATATGCTGAGGAGTTGTGTTATTGAGTTTGAGGGAAGCTGGGACAGATACCTTCCACTAGCAGAATTTTCATACAATAATAGCTATCAAGCTAGCATATAAATGGCACCCTATGAAGCACTGTATGGGAGAAAATGCAGAATATCTGTATGCTGGACTGAATTGGGTGAAGATAAGCTAGTGGGACCAGACCTGGTAAAACAGACAGAGGAAAAGGTTAAACTGATAAAGGCCAATTTGAAAGTAGTCACTAAGATGACCATAACTCACTCAAAACAGGTTCAAATGACCTAAATTTTTACCATGGAAAACTTAGACATAGAACTACAATTCTTATGAAGACACCAAAGCCCAGAAATGGCTAGAACTAAGTCAAATTGCTTGCCCAAGTTCAGGTACCAAAACTGCCAAAACTGAATTTGATCTAAAATTAACCAAATTTTGCACTAAAGATGCAATCTGTCCAGCTTTAGTAAATTGATTATATCTTGGTCTATACAACTCAGAATGATCTGAAATTTGTGCCAAAAGTTCAATAAGACATAGAGCTACAATTTTGCTTCTTTGACCAGAAGCTAAAAACCAAGAGAAATAGGATATTAAGCTAGACTAATCTGGCACACTAAAACTGAAAATTTGACATTTACATACAATGAAGCTTTGAAGTAATTTGGCAATACATGCCAACTTGTGAATAGGGTAAATTGCACTATGTTGGCAGCATATTGAATTACAAATTGTGACATATTGATACTAGAATCAACTTATCCATGATATCTAAAAAGGTCAACATTTGCATTGACTTGTGAATTACATAATAACTAGTAAACTCTAAAAAAATGAAGAATTAAACAATTAATTTGTAATGTGCCCTAGTTTGCCTAGTTGACTAGTTTGGATAGGTTGGCATGCCAATAAGATTCTAATAGCTATTTTGTAAATGACTTTACGCCATACTGTGTTTTTACGGCATATTATGCCGCACTGTAACTTTAGTTGCCTATGGCTATATGGATTGTGTTATTATACTTGGCTTATCGCCGGATAGGCCATAATATCATAAAATGGCATAAAATATCACAAATGATAGAATGGCATAAAGCCATATGCAGTACTGCTATCGAAACCTTATTGGCATGCCAACCTATCCAAACCAATCATTCTAGGCATACTAGGGCATGTTTACAAAATTAGTTGTTTATTTCCTTACACTTTATGTTTATTATTTACTATTTATCTTACTATTCATGCACAAATATTGACTTTTTCATACATAATAGATATGTTAGTTCTAATTACACCAAAATCCCACATTTTGAATTTTACACTTGTTGGCATTAATTGCCAATCTCAATTCAAAGTTCATTCAAAGTTATTTCAAATTTTCAGATTTCATGGCCAATGTTTACTGTTCCATTAGACCAAACTTCAGTGGGATTTAAACTTCCTTCATCAAAGTTGTTCCTTAATATGTCTTCTTTAATTCCCTTTTTTAATCACTCCATTTGGAGTTTTGTAGCTCAAGTTATGCTCTTTTTACCATAACTGGCCAGAATGGTTCATTGTCCAGATTTTCTAGGCAGGATTTGGTTCTGGCAATTTTTGTGTCTTGAATTTGGCTAGCAATTTGAATTTGTTATGGTCAAAATTTGAGTTTTTGTTCTCAACGAAGTTGTTCTAAATTGTCTAAGCTTTCCATTGCCATAAACAGCAGGTGATTTGGACCTTACTACTCTGAGTTATGACCATTTGAACAAACACTGTTTATTTGGTCATTTTCCAGGGCCAGCATGTTGGTTACTCGGATTGAAGCAATTTTTAAGTCAACTTAAGTTGGTTTTCTTAGCAAGGTTCCTTCATAAAAAATGTGGCATTATGTGTCTAATTTCACCTCCAATTAGCCTTACACCAATTGGAGCAACACAAGTCCAGTTAGGACAGCCCAAACCCACTGGACTCAAGTTTAGAAATTCTGGCACATTTGGGGTAGCACCTAATTCACTATCCTATGCCACAATTGATCTCACTTTAAGGTCAAACTGTAGCAAATGGTCACTAACTGACCATTGGAACATCAATTCCACAACACATGAGTAAAACCCCAATTTTATGCCTCAAACCCTAATCCCTAATTTCCCCATTTTGCGCCATACATGTAATTCAAAATTCATACACATGCATTCTTATTCATGGCCATCACTACACACTTTAACACCATGAAAATTCATCAAAAGCATTTCCCATTTATGGCTACCGAAAAATTAAAGAGGGCTCTAACATGATTATTTTTATTCAATTTCTACAAATCCTAACTCATTTCAAGTTTCTAATAAAGAAATTAGAGAAAGAGTGGAAGGAATTGACACTAACCTTTATGTGTGCTAACCCCAAGCTTGCAAAACCTCTCTTTTTCTTCTTCTTTTTGCTACCTCTAAGTTACCCAAGATGCACGGTTAAATTTTAGTGAAGAGATGAAGGACTTTTGTGGTGGGAAATCAAAAAATTATGAAGAGAGATGAAAGAAATTTCATGGAGTAGAGAGAGAGTGAATTTCGGCCATGGAAGGAGATGGAAGAAGATGAAATGCTTTTTGGTCTTGTTTATCTCTTTTAATGAGTTTGTTAAATTGTGATTGGTGGAGAAAATTTTAATGACATCATCCCATGTTATGCTTATGTAATAATTAACTTTTTAATTTCATTTTCTTTTTTTTTTCTTTCTTCTTTCTTTACTCATTTTTAATTAAATTTTTAACAATATTTATTCATATTTTAGGACATTAACCTCACTCACTTAAATGGGCAAGTTGGTCAAAAATCAACTCTGAAGGTGAAATAATCAAAATACTCTTCGTTTAGCTTATTGAGCTAAAATTGTTTGTACCGATTATTTTAATTTTCCTTGTGTTTTCTTAGCTATCTATTGTCATTGAAACCTCAATAATTCTTCACTGGAGTCCTAAAAATTATTTCACAGGGTTTTTCCATGGGTATAGAGTTGACAACTGTCTTCACAGTCGCTTCCCGTTAGGTCACCCATCTCCTTGTTGTATTTTATTTTTAAAATTTTTTCTTAATTTTTTTTTACCATTATTTGGGTTATTTATGGCTCTCACTCTAGTCTAAATATAGTTCCATACATTCTAGCTATTCGGACAGACATTAGTTACTGGAACAGTAGAATGTATGGATTAGCTCAAGTGAGGGCATTACATTCAGTGCCGCTTTAACCAATTTTGCGAAGTCTGTAATCCCCAAAGCTGTTATCATGAGCTTGATATTATCGTTCAACCCCTCTTCAAACCTCCTACATCGATATGCTTCAGTACGGATTATCTCTCTCTCATATCTGCTCAGTCTGACAAACTCTCTCTCATATTCTGCCACTGACAGCTGTCTTTGCCTTAGACTGAGAAATTATCTTCTCCTCTCCTCCAGGTACACATTACTAACATACTTCTTTCTAAACTTTGTGAGGAAGAATTCCCATGTGATCTGATTTGACTGTACCTCCCTAGATATTGTGTCCCACCACTGACAAGCATCATCCTGAAGCAGAGACACAACATCCTCCAGGTTTTGCTCTAGGGTACAATGAAGTTGTCTCAGTACTCGTTCTGTTCTGTCCAACCAGTTTTTGGCTGTTGAAGGATCATCTTCCTTTTTACCCAGGAAATCCACAGCCCCATATTTTCTTAACTTCTCCAAATGGGACTTCTGTGGTGGTGGTGGAGGTTGTGGCCATGGTTGTGGTATAGCCCCAGTCATCTACCTGAAGAATTAGGTCATTTGCTGAAACAAGGCCTGCTAAGGCTGAATAGGTACTTCTTGCACTGGTGGAGTAGGTTCTTCCCTGCCTCCAGCTTCAGCCATGGGTGGAGCATGACTCTCCACCTCTTCCTCAATGGCTCTCTGCAATGTCGAATCCATATCCTAACCAAAATAATCAAAACAAACAAATCTGCATTAGTGTCACCTCAACACTTACAAATACAATGCTTGGTATAGACTCTATCTAAACCCAGAAATACCTAAACCATGCTCTAATACCACTAAATGTGACACCCTTTACCTGTCTACAGTGTAGCCAAACGAGGCATGTCACACTTGGTGCCGGAGTGCCATAACTTATCTTATTTCATTCTTAATAATCATATTTAATTTATTTAATTTGGGATCAATTTACTAACCAAGAAACTGATGGAGTTTCCCCTAAATTTAATAATATTTGACGTTTTCCCACATGTTAAAAATCTCAATAATAATTCCACTAACATAAATTTTCTACAATTTCAAGCTTCATCTCAATTTTTTAAACTCAAAATTTTCATTCAAACATTTCATACATAATTAAAATGGCACTCACATTCATAAATAAAAGATTCTATTTCATTAATTTACATAAATTTACAAGTAATTACATAAGTCCATAATTTACATAACAAAATGAATACATAACTACAAAACGCAAAACTACTAACAAGCCTAATGGGTCCTATCCAAAATGCACTGTAGTGGAGGTGACACCGGACTCAATGCAGATCTGGACTCTCACCCAGTCTGGGGTCTCTTAGGCTCTCTATCTGTGTCTCCAGTACCTACGTGTAGCAAATAGTGACACGCTAAGTAATACAGTTTAGTGTTGCAAAAATAAAATAAAAGTAAACTAAATAAATAAATATGTAGAAATTATATTTTTATTTCATGCATACTGAAATTTTGGTAACTATTAGTAATATTATTAATTTGGTACTTTTTATGTTCATTATTTGGTAATAAATTATTAAGACTTATTTTGGTTGCCCAAGTAAGTTATACTAGTTGACTGAACTGGATAAACAGGTAAACTAATACTGGGTACCAAGTACCTCAGGCCATCACACCATTGGTCACATAGTGTCTGCCAGGTGTGCAACAGAACGACTAACTAGCCATAATAAATATCTGGCATAAAGCCGAGTATGTCAAGAATAACAAAATGGCCAAAAGTCATGATATCACAAAATGACACTATATACCATAAATCACGGAATGGAACAAAGCCATATGCAGTACTGCTATTGGAACCCTACTGGCATGCCAACTTATTGAAACCAATCATACTAGGCATGCTAGGGCATGTTAACAAAGTTAATTGTTTAGTTCTTTGTATTTGATGTATGGTGGTTACTATTCACTTTACTATTCATGCAAAAATATTTACTTTTTCAAAATTAATAGGTATGCTAGTTCTAATTACACCAAAATACCACATTTTGGATTTTATATTTGTTGGCATTAGTTGCCAATTTTAATTCAAAGCTCATTAGAAGTAATTCCAAAAATTCAAATTTGGTCACTTAGGTTTACTGTTCCATTGGACCAATCTGCAGTGGGAATTTGGTTAAACTTTCTTCATTAAAGTTGTTCCTTAATGTGTCTTCTTTAATTTCCTTTTTGAATCACTTCATTTGGAATTTTTTAGCTCAATTTATGGCATTTTTACCATAACTAGCCGGATTGGTCTATTTCTAGATTTTATGGGCAGATTTTTGTTCTAGCAATTTTGGTGTCCTAATTTTGGCTAGCAATTTGAATAGGTTGTGGTCAAAATTTGGGTTTTTATTCTCCATGAAAGTTGTTCTAAATTGTCTAAGCTTTGCATAGGTTTAAAAATTAGGTCATTTAGACCTCTCTACACAAAGTTATGGCCATTTGAACAAACTGTTCATTTGGTCATTTTCCAGGTCCAGAATTTGGTTACCCGGATTTAGGCAAATTTTAGGTCACTCTAAGTTGGTTATCTAGGTAGGGTCTCTTCATGAAAAATGTGGCATTAGGTCCCTTATTTCACCTCCAATCAGCCTTACACCAATTGGAGCTGCACAAGCTAAGTTATGGCTGCCCAAACCCATTGGACTCAAGTCCAGAATTTCTAGCACAAAAGGGCAGCACCCCAATTCATAATCCAATGCCACAACAAACTTCATTTTATGGTCAAACCATGCCATATGGTCACTAATTGACTATTAAAACCTCAATTCACCATCAAATTAGCAAAATCCTAATTTTGCTTAAAACCTTAATTTCCAACATTTCAATCTTTTCACCACACATGGAAATTAAGGTCTTAATTCATATATGCTCAACCAACTCATCACAAATCAACCTTAATTTAAATGAAACCATCCTAACCCTAACCTACCCATGGCTGCTAAAATTCTTAGGTATACATACATATGGATTTCATTTCATTTTCTTGCAATTTTCTAACTCAAACTAAGTTCCTAAATAAGAATAAAGAGAGAGAGAGGGAAAGAATTGGCACTAACCTTTGTTTAACAATTTCTCTTTCTTCCCAACTTCAAGATTCTTGCTTTCTTTTACTTCCAAGCACTCTAGCTAGGTTAGGTATCAAGTTTTAATGAAGATAATTATAGAAAATATGGTGAAATTTTGAGGGAAATTAAGCTTAAAAATGTTGACAATGGTGGAGGGCTTTGGAAGATAGAGGTTCGGCCAAGTTGTGGGAGGAAGAAGATGAGTCTTACTTTTATTTCATTTAATTTCCTTTTTATCTCTTATAATGGGTTTGTCAAGTTGTGATTGGTTAAGCACTTTTTAATTGCATCACTTATATGTCATAATTAAGTTTTTATTTTTTTTCATTTGATTTTTATTTTCTTTTCTTCTTTCTTTTATCATTTTTAATTGAATTTTTAGTAAAATTTATTCATATTATATGTCATAAATCTCACTTACTTAAATAAACAAGTTGGTCAAAAATCATCTCTGAAGGTGAAATGATCAAAATGCCATTCATTTAGCTTACCGAGTTAAAATTTTCTGTGTCGATATTAAAAATTTTCTTAGCATTTTCTTGGCATTCTATTGTCATCTAAACCTTAATAACCCTTCATTGGAGTCCTAAAAATTATTTCACAGGGTTTCCCACGAGTCTAGGGTTGCTAATTGTCTTTAGAGTTGCTTCCCGTTAGGTCACCCATTGCCAGAGCTATGGCTCATTTAACTTTGGTGCATTTCATTGCTTAAATTTTTTCTTAATTTTTCTTGTCATTGTCGACACCATATTTTGGCCGATCCCCAAAATACTTTGAAACCGATCCCCGGTGCTAAGTTTCCTCGGAGTAGCTAATCACGTTTCCGATCCCTCTTTGGTAGGCGGTCACATTTCCGACCTCTCCTCGCAAAGACGTGAATCAATGATAAGTCCTACGCATCCCTTGAAACTCAGCCGATCTCTCAAATCATTTACCGATCCTTCAAACCCGTTGCCGGATTTCCGGACCTGTCAAGAATATTCCCGATCTCTGTTGATAAATGAAGTGAACTAGCACTAGATCTTTTCCTACCAGTTTTATTGCCGACCTCCTTTCCGAAAGTTTAAGAGCTAAAGTTTTGGTTCGATTCCGATCTTAAGTGTTCGAGTTAAATTTTGGTCAAGTTACATTCAGCATTTCTTCCCTACCGATCTCATGTTGAGTGCTTTCCGATCTCTCATACTTAGATTAATAATCACATTTAGTTTTTGTTTCTTTGCTCATACAATCAAATACTCGGACAAATAATGGTTTAAAATTTTCCGATCACAATCATTCATTGAACAAAAGGCATTTCATTTCATGTCATAATTTGTACAAAGTTATTGGTGGGGATCACCCCACTGATCTAGATTTGGATCACTCCCTCTATCCCTCTAACACTCGGCTTCATCATCACTATCTTAACCATCGCCCCGGTGCCAGTCGTCCATCCAAGAAAAGTCTTCTTAGGTAACGCTCACGGAGTGCGGCCAAGAGATCCTTGTGAGCCTTCACATAGGCCTCGGCTATTCCGTCACCATCTCCTCATCCCTCTCCTTAAGCTCCTTATCCTTCGCCTCGAGTTCCTCTAGAAGTTGAGCGACGTGAGAGGATGCATTGGCGTGGAGCGCCTGGACTTCCTTTAGAGCGCGGTCCCTCTCGGCCGAAAGACGGTTCTGTTCGTCCAACCGTTCTTCATGGAGCTTTGACCGTCCCTCGACATGAGATATATAATCCCGAGCCGATGAGAGTTCGGATCGGAGAATCCACTTCACGGTTCTTCTTCCGATCTCCTTACCCAGTATTGAATCCTTTCGGATCATGGTCCGGTTCACCGCACACTCCACGTTTAAGCTCATGGTCCGAGTCAATATGTCATCAAGGCCACTCAGGATAGCTTTGTCGATCCTCTGAAAGAAGATGGTAGACCCGGGACTTTAGCAAAACCGGGTTCTCCTTATGATTCGGTTATCCTTCAAGGAGTCGATCGATGTCTGGCGCCCAGGAGAGGTCCTCCCGAAGCTTGAGTAGGTCCCCTTTCGCGCTTGGGACAGCTGCAAGAATCGAGGCTGCTCTTCCGATCTAGGAGGAGATCGGGTAGCCGATGGTCGAAGGACCCGAAGGTTGGGAGGATCTCTTTGTATCTCCCGGGCTCGCGACTGGTGTTTGGAGTCGTTCAACGCTTCATCTCCTTTACTTTCGGAAGATCTCTCTTTCCTTCTTCCGCTTCCTATGACCTTCACCACCCGCCATACCTGCACAAAGAAAAGGTTAGTGAGATCACTAAGGTCGTGAGAATTGAGATATAGAAAATACCGATGCCGAGGTTAGAGAGCGGAAGTTCGCGGTCTTGGCGGTGGCAGTGAAACGATCCAATGGTGCGGCTCGGCGATACCGAATCCAAACAAGAATACTTTTTAGTGGCAGCCTCACTCTTGGATCCATCACTATCAAACTTTCCTCTTCGCTCGGGGTAATATGGTTGAAGCAAGGGTCCCCGTACCACCAGTGCTGGGAAATCCTCAAAGCGGCTCGGATCTTTGCTCCTCACAATGAAGAAACGATTCTTCCAGTTCTTAAGGGACGAGGCGGATCGGAAAAAGAGCCGCAACTAGGCTTCGCTGAAAGAACCGATGGTCATCGTCCTTTGGTGAGTTAGCCGGTGCGGCTTGGCGAACACTTTAGCCGTAGGTCCGATTCCCTTAGCTCGGCATAGACCTCGGAAAGCTACCAAGATCCGCCACGAGTTGGGGTGAATTTGAACAATGGATGCTCGATGAAATTTTAAGACCTCCTTGTAGAAGTCATCCGGGGAAGAAGGCGGCCTTTAATTGTTCCTCGTACACCATAACCATGTCGTTCTCTTCAAAGAAGTGATTGACACGAAGGTCGTCATGGCACTTGATTAGCTCGTACAAGTCGGGCCGAATGTTATATTCTTGGCTAAACGACCGAAGATCGGATTCTCGAAGAACCGATAGTCGCTCGGCTATAGGAGATTCTCCCTACGAAGGCGCGACGCCTTAATGGTACGACCCGCCCACGACTGGGCGAGGACCCTAAGAGGTTCGGGTTGCGTGCTTGGCGGCCGCCTCTTCCTCATCGACGATGACCAAGAGAACTCAATGGAAGGAGGGCTCGCGCTCTCGACCTTCGGCACGCTCATTTTCAAAAGAAACAAAGAACTTAAACAAAAAAGAAGATCAAAGTCCTTACCAGAGTCTAATCGGTGTCGGAGAAACCGGAGAAAATGAGAGAACTTCGAAGCTATGAGCAGGAGACTGAAAATGAAATGAGAAAACAACTGGCTAACCCTCCCCTATTTATACTAGTCCGAGCATTTAATGCTCGCGAGGTTCTAGGCGGCGCATCGATTGGTGAGACTCGACAGCTGTTCTGACACTTTTCTCAAATATCCGAATGTTCAGAGATCGGTTAATCGGAGATCGGCATAACAAGTTAAATATTTTGAATAAAGGATCAGTCAAGTGTCATTCAAGTAAAGAACCAGATCGGATAACCACCTTAGAGATCGGAAAATAATCAATGCAAAAATAATAAGATGATAACTGCAAAATAAAGTCTTTATTTGCAATAAGATCGGATTACATCATTTGGGCGATCTCTAGGGATCGGATTACAATAAAGGTCTAGCTACATCATGTGGCCGATCTCTAGAGATCTGATTACATTGAAAATTACATCATTTCTGTGATCTCTAGAGACCGATGAAAAATCCTATCTGAAGAGGCTGATCTAAGGACCAGTTTATAACTGATCCCAAGGATACTCCCGGGAGATCCATGGATCAGTTTATAACTAATGCCAAGGATACTCCCAGGTGTTCCAAAGATCAGTTTATAATCGATCCCAAGGATATTGCCGACGGATGCTTCATCATTGTCGGAACACCCAATGTGGATCGAGAATCGTCGGAACACTCAATGTGATGAGAAGCCGAATGAACTCAGTTGAGTAACTCGAGATCGGTACAACCGAAGCCATAATACGGATCGGTCAAATTCAGTTCTCTCACCATCGCCAATTAGGACCATCCAATCACCGGGATCGTAAATTTTCCGTCGAGGAAAAGGGAATTCCATCGGAAGAGGATCAAAACCACAGTTGTAGCCGGAACTTTCCCCGGAACAGCTAGAACCAAGAAACAAGGAGACAGAGACAAATCCAATCAACGAAATGCCACTATCAACGGGGTATATATAGGGAAAATGGGCATTTAATGTCGGCGGAAAGCAGCGGACGCATCGAAAATCGAGATGTAATTAAATCTTGGACCGAAAACACACTCAACAAGGGATAAAAGAGATCGGGAGATAGGAGATCAGCAAGAGAGATCTGAATGGGAGCTAGGGGAGGGATCGGAAGACAAAAAGAATAAGACAAATTCCGATAACCGCCGTAAATCGAGAATCGGAGCGAGGTAGTTAAAGCGTGGCGACGAGATCTCCACCGCGCCTAAGAATCGCCCTTAATCTTGTGCAGTGCGGGGTATGTCATGACAGTCCTGTACATCCCAATCCCCACCGTTGATCTCACTTGTAAGGATGAATCCGGAACCCTTGGATCAAGAGAGAAGACGACAATACCAGCGTCTTTCACTCTCAGCCCCCAGATCGTTCCGGACAAAGGATTCAAGACCGTCGGATTAAAAGAGGAAAAGGACAAATATTTTGAGAAGCGATCTCAGCCATTCGTTTTGATTCTCTTTAATTCCTGAACATCCGATCATGTACTTCAAAATCCTGACCCTCCATCTCCCTCAAAATGAATCCTGACCCTTCATGGGGAGCACCCGATTCCTATAAATACCTGCATGAAAAACTGTTCAAAGGGGGGAAAAGGACGGACGAAAAAAAAGAAAGGCTGTTATTATAGCGGAAGAACTCTGAAAATTTCATTCAGTTTGTTATTCTGCTACTTTGAAGTATTGATTGGAAAGACTTTTGAAACTAGTTTTCTGAAGTGTTTCTTGAAATAGGATTTTGTACACTGAACTCTACATTTCCGACTTGTTCATCACCTGATCACGCCTTCACTTTCAACTCTTTATCATCTCTATTTTCATCCCTTCTGTTGGAGCTCAAATCCCACTCAGTTGTTATCTTGACCTGATCACATCATAGCTAAGCTCCCTCCAGTTCACGGTGAACATCAACTCTCGAGCTAATCGGTCAGCGGTCTTGTTTCTAGTGGCCACCCCACAATTATTCCTCTGCATTCAGCTCCTCCCAGGTAAGAGCTCACGTCGCTGTTTTATTAAGTGTTTGCGTTCATTTCTTTCGTAGTCTCTCTGTCCTTTTTACGTATGTGATTTTTCTCCAAGTTCATCTCGTGCAAAGAGACCCAGAAATGTTATTCTCAGGTCATCTCTTTAGTGATTAGTGTGCCTTTTATTAATCTTCGTCATTTCTGAATACAAGCTTTTCTGGTTCCTAGTAGAGTGTAAATGGTCAGGTAAGACGTAGGTAACTGCAACCTAAAGATCTCTCTTAAAGGGAAAATCTGAATAATACATAAGGAAGATAGTCAAACTATTAGGACGTATAAGCAGCAGTTCGGCAAAGACGCCATAAAATGGAAGTAAAAGAAGCAGAGTAGATTGGTCATAAATAAATATTGGTAAAATAAATACATGAGAGGTCGGTAAATCAGGTCTCATTTTCCCCGTCTAGCCGAAGGATATTGATAAGTCCTATCCCCAACCTCTTTAAACTTCAGGATCCTTATCTCTAGGTTCTTAGGGCACCAAAATTCTGGAGATCGGAAAAATACCTTTCAGGCACCTTTCTAATTTAAAAGAGATCGGAGGAGAATTCTTATCCGGTTCCCATCTCGAAATCTTAATAAATACCTAAAAGAGATCGGAGGAGGACCCTCACCCGACCTCCAATTAGAATTTTAATAAATAATCCAGTAGAGATCGGAGGAGAGTTCTTATCCGGTCTCTATTCAAATTTTAATAAATATTAAAAAGAGATAGGAGGAGAGTTCTTATCCTATTCTCACACCAAATTTCAACCCGTATGCAAGATAATCCCAAAACCCAGAACAATTCGTAACGCCAACTCACTAAGGCTGTCTCATTTACTTATGTATCTGGGTAATCCTAATTAGTGAAAAATCAAACATTCCTTTTACCAAAAGGATTAACATTCCCACTATAGCCCTTCTAACTAATTTATAAAGGACACAAAATTAAATCTACTTACCCTTGTTAAGGGACGAGGTGGGGTGCCTAACACCTTCCCCACCCGTTAATGGACCCCGAACCTAGAATCTCTGTTTTGAAGTGGTTTCATTTTTAATTTAACTCCCTAAATGGTTTTCTTTAGTTTCCCTCAAAACTAAGGTGGCGACTCCTCACTTTTCCCACTTCGGTGAGTGATCGTCCGGGCGACCGCAAAATCCCGTTGCGACAGCTTGGCGACTCCACTGGGGACATGTATCCTAACCCCAGTCTAGAGGTCCAAAAGTAGGCTTAATTTTTGTCTGATCAAATTATAGTTAGAGGGGCTCACTCGGCAATGTCTTATATGCTAATTATTATTGCTGCTAACTATTTTGTTTTGCCTGTTCTATCTCCCAGTGCTCTTCATTTCAAAGAAAAAGGAAAAAAGGAAAAATGGAAAAATAAAATCCCCCTGAATTGGGAAGAGGTAAAAGTGTCCCTTCACACACCGAACACTTACACAATGTCCTCACACACTATAGTCCTAACCCGGGCTTTCTTACCCTTTTAGGAAAGTAGGAGGGGGTCATGTAGCGGTGCAGTGGGTTTTACCCGTTAGTATCCGTGAAGGCTCTGCTCAAATTGAAACTCGTTCTATCAATTGTGAAACTCGTGGAAAATTCCCGACAAAATCATGGGGTTAGAATGGGGCTCTCTTGTTCTGATGAGGGCAATTTGGGAACCTGGCTATTAGAAAAATTAGATCTGAGCTAAGCCGTCACAATAGCCGAAAGCCGTAGTAAATCGCCTCATAAGATAGAACCATCCGGATAGGTAGCGCTACTCAGATCGTGAGTCTCCTATTATAGGACAAAAGGGGACATGTTTACTCTTCCCTTACTCTCTGTCGATTGCTTATCGTTCCTTTTGTGAGGGTAATCTTGAATTTATCAAACACTTACACATTTTCCTACTTTGATAAATGTGTACGTGTCACTCTGTCAACAGTATGATTCAAAATTACCCTAATTTGTCTTACTAACGAATCTTCCCGCAGGCATCACCAAACCGAGGGTCTGTAAAAGGATAGGCATCATTTTTATCATGGCATCCTCGAGACACGCGTAAAAGGTTCGAATGCTAAACTTTGGTCCGACCGCTCATGTTCCTGCATTCTCCCAAAATGATGCTTTCAATGCGCCTGCTAGCTCGCTACCTTCACTGGATTTGGATGAAATAGAGGTCAAAATGAACAACCTCGAGGGTCTGTCTAGTAGATGGAGGTCGCTTCCCGATCAGGTCAAGGTACAGTTTGAAGAAAAGTACGGAAGGATTGCAACCTTAATGCAAGTCAAGGTCCAAATCCCGGCATTAAAAGCCATGTTGTCGGTTTGGAATCCTAAGCACGAGTATTCTCTTTCAATGATATTGACACGGTCCCCACTATGGAAGAATATCGCATTGCTAGGGATCCCATACTCCTGCGTAACCGGATCTACTTACACCTCGAGCATAGACAGACCTGGAAACGGTTGGCACACCTGTTTGGTTTTCCCCGGAAGAAGTAAAGTCCAGAGAAACCAAAGGGAACACGTATGGATGGTATTGACGTACCTTGAGAAGCGTTAGATCATCGCCTCCAAGAGAAACGATGGGATCAAGCTTCCGTAGCACTTGCCTTGGGAATCTATGGTCCGATCCTGCTCCGGGGCCATTGGGGATCATCACTAGCAAGGCAAGAGAGGTATTTTGGACAAGAGAAAGGCAGGATCAACCCGACACCGCAATCCTTGCTGAAACCTTGTTAACCCTAACTTACTGCAGCATAACAGGGAAAGGGTCCATTAAGTGTTGCTCTCGCTATTATACCTGCGGACTATCACCACATGTGTCCCGAGGAGACAAAAGGATTGACTTGGTACCTTGACCAGCCTCCCATTGAGAAGATGATCCGTTAGTGATAAGCCCAAGAATGAAAAACAGCATGGAACGGATTCTCGAAGTTTCAATAGCCATGATTATCGTTGGAGGAAGTCGTGGACGTCAAGCCAACTGTCTTGATTGGTACAGAGGTATTCGTCGGTGTCCCTAATTGGAATAACCGCATACAAATTACACTCCAGTACTGTAACAAGGCGCTTTGGCTCAACACAACTGTGATCAACATTGAAGAATACCACCAAGGACACTTCTACCATGAACTCAAGGAAGAAGAAGGGTTGAAAATGGCTCGCAAGTCTTGGGAAAGCATCGCTCTGATAGAGAAATCACCCAAAGGCCCAAGTGCCTCGGGCGATTATCTTAAATGGAGGACTGACAGGGACCGAGAACACTCTCATCAGAGAATTCAAGGACGACAACCTCGCCAAGACGCCTTATTAGAGGAAGGCGATAATCGCTGGTTGACTCGCTACAAAAGGCAAATACCGAGAACTCACAATTGCAGAACAAATAAAACAAATGGAGGACCAACAGCAGAAACTTAAGAGAAGGGTAAGAAAGCTCAAGGAAGAGGCAAGGGCGAAAGGATAGGGTTCAAGAGCAAGAGGTACATGGGAAAAAGAAAGAAACTCTCTCCATGCTGAGGTCTAAGAATTGAATGGGCAGATTAGTAAGTTTCAGGATTGTATGAAGTACCAAGAGGTGCTCGTTGATGAGTATAAACAGGAATACAAGAAGAAGAAGCTTGAATTAAAAGAATGTGCACTCCTCATCAACGATATCTTGAAAGAGTGCTAAAGAAAGAAAAGAAAAAGAAAACAAGTCGCCTCTCTATCAAGAACTGAAAGAGAATGTAGACCACTGAGAGGACAATAGCACAAGGAAAACAAGAATTATTACTGAATCCGAGTACGCCCGAAGCATTCGATCTCGCAGCAAGAAGGAAGGTTATATGAGTATCTCGTAAAATGTCATCTCATTATAAAGAACCTCCTGCAGCTTAGGCCGATGTAAAAGAAACGATGTACAAATTATTCAGTTAATGAAGTGATTTTTGGACCATTGTTTAGCAAAATTTGTGAATGAATAGTATGACTCCCGTAGGAACTTCCTCGCTAGGGTTATGTGAAAAATTGAAATGCGTTGTATGGACAAGTATCATAAATGCGCACTCAATCTCGTCATTCACTGTCAGACTATCGAACGATGCCATGATAAAGCTGAGGCCATTATCCTTTTTACATATTTCAACTTGGCTCTCAAATGCCATCAGATCCTTCGGCCCGCACTCAGACTTTTTAGTTTCTCCGCAAAAATCCAAATTTTATTTGATTTTCTTTTTACTCCTCCCAGAAATCAATATTGATTCAAACAAGGCAAGTCGACCAAGCACACGCTCAACCCAAGCGAGTGTACTTAACAAGATCTCGAACCAGAAAGATAATGGAAAATCAGAGCAAGTACAGTAACCTACAGGGCGTGTCTCCGAATTGAAAGATCACTTTCAAATCATGAGACTAATGAAGGAAATGTCTCAGAACAAACCTACTTCAGAACCTAACCCACCATTACCTCCTCCGCCTCCTACAACAAATGATCCTCATCAAGCTTCAACCTCTTTTACCTTTCAGTCTCCCATTCCGGACCCGACAACATCCAATCCGGTGAGCATGAATAATGACCCACCTTTCTCCTATTACCCTACTGCCTCAAATGCCGAGCCTCACCCTTCAATCCCGATCCATCCATTTACTCCACCCTCGCTCCCGGTTGGAGGAGCATATCACATGATGGAAGGAGAACATAGGGCGAGAGATAACGAGAAACTATCTCGCCCTAGAAGAAAGACCGAGGGCAATAGAGGGAACATGTATGGTTCTCGATGTGTCGTCACTAAGATTGGTGCCGATGTGGTGGTACCACCCAAATTCAAGGTTCCGATTTCGACAAGTACACCGAAACTCGATCCTCGATCCACCGCAACCTACATTGCCAAAATGTCCGCTTTAACTAAGACGATAGACTTCTCATTCACTTCTTTCACGAGCCTCTCCGAGCGGCTCCGAGATGGTGCATACAATTGGACAGAGCAAGCTACACTCGAAGGATTTAGCCGATACTTTTCTCAAGCAATATAAATTCAATTGTGATGCGGCACCCACAAGGAGGGACCTCCGTAACCTCGGTACGTAAAGACCGGAAAGTTTCAAGCAAAGACGCCTAACGATGGAGGGAGAAGGTCGCGAAGTATATCCTCCAAAGGACCGACAATGAACTTTGCTCCTATTCATCGAAACGTTGAAGGCTCCTACTTCAACTTGATGATCGGAAATACCTCCAACAGCCTTTCTCGATATCATCCAAGCCGTGAGAGAATCAAGCCAACTGAGAATAGGAAGGCTACAGGAGTTGGCCGAGAACCTCAGAAAGAAAATCGCCAATTTTGGCAAGAAAAGGAGGGTGATGTACACTCTATCACCCGTCGTAATAATTACCCCCAATTTCCCAAAATAACTACCGCCATATTCCCTCTCATGGCCAAACCATCGCCAACATTCCACCTCCTTTCCCTAATTATCCACAACCACGCCCACAATACGCCCCACCCACAAATTTCCAACCAAGACCACCTCCTCCACCAACTCAACCACGACCACCACAAAATAACCCGAGACCTCCAAGAAATCATGATCCACCCCTTCCCCTCCCTCTCAGTGAAATATACCGATACCTTGTCAGATAAACCAAATCGCACTCCCTTTAGACCCAATCCACCGCCATATCCTGTGGTATGATGCCACACCGTTGTAAGTATCATGGAGGAGCACAAGGGCATTCAATCGACAATCGCGGGCACTCAGAGGGAGAGTGCACGCTCTAATCCGGAACGGGTGGTTGAAAATTGAGGGGAATGGTTCCCTCCCCAATGTCACCTCAAATCCACTGCCCAACCATAATGCGGGTAGTGGTGTAAATATGATCGAATCTAAGGGAAAGGGATCAACACCAAGTGGATGAGCCGGTTCCATACTTTGAGGAGATTTTTGCTATAGCAATGAGGGAAGGTTATCTTTCCCGTGCAACGGATTAGAGGAGAATACGGGTGTCCTTACCATGGAGGGGCATGATCATGAGTCATGAGATTGTGAGGGGTCTGTGCAAGAGGTCCGAACTTATTGTCTTTAAGGGGTTGAGATGTCGAAGAGGTCCAAAACGGAAGGGGAAGTGAACACCACAAGTTTCAGCAAACCGCTTCTACCTCCAAGCCTGTAATCACCTTCTCACCCCAGAGCCTCACCACGAATAGCTTATTCGACTCGCCACGCCTCCCCATCACCAACACTCATGCCGTCCCTTGGAACTATAATTTCCAAGTTTTTACTCGTGGAGCGCCAGCAAAGACATCCGCTCCTAGCCTCGCCTCACCTCCCAGACTACCAAAGCCATGTTTCGCTCCTCACGAGCACTTCAGATGACTTATGCCGGACTCGCCAAAGAACATCGCTCCCAAACAAGTCCTCACCTATTATTGCAATAAAACCCTTCCACCGAGCAAGAAGTCAAGTTTATAACCCAAGTGGGAGGTGTTATGAACGAGGAAAGAGAAAAGAGAAAAGGGAAAGTAAAGATGGGAGAGTCATCGAGAAACACTAAGAGGAGGTTGAGAAAGCAGGGAAGCAGAGCTCATGAGCATAGAGAAGATGAAGAATCGTTGCTCCAAATAATGAAGCAGAGCGAGTATGACGTGGTGGAACAGCTTGAGAAAGACACCCGCCGGATTTCAAGTTATCGCTGATTTTGAGTTCGGAAGTGCACCGACAAGCCTTGCAGAGAATCCTCGATCAGCCTTTGTCAACCCCGACATTACTCCGGCGCTTTGAGAAGTTAGTGGACAAATCCAGCATCTAGCTCAGAGCCTTTTCTCAAGAGGAGGTAGACCTGCAGCTTAGGGCATAATAAAGCTCGCATATAACGGTAAAATGTAAAGGTCAGATAGTGGCCAAGGTCCTCATCGATAACGGATCACCTCAATGTATTGCCTAGCGCTACCTTGGCTAGATTGCCGCTGACCAATCGCACATACGCCAAAGTACTATGGTGGTGAGAGCTTGACGGAACAAGGAGAGAGGTGCCGGGGACGTTGACTTGCCAATCCGTGTCGGTGCATGTACTTTCAATATCACGCTTCAAGTGATGAACATTGAGCCGCCTTACACCATGTCGTTAGGGAGGCCTTGGATCCATTCTCACACGTCGCTCCTTCTACTTTGCACCGTAAGATCAAATACATTAAGGACGGCAAAATCATCACGGTGAAGGGCGAAGAGGCCATACTAGTCACTAAGCCGCAATCACTCTCTTATGTGGAAGCAAATGAGGAGTCATTGGAAAGTTCTTTCCGTGCCCTTGAATTGCAAGATATCGGGAAGGAGGGGCCATGGCTATGGTGGCCAAAGTAATGTCAAGAAGCGGGTATGAAGAGGGTAAAGGCCTAGGCGCCACTTTACAAGGGATTGTCAGCCTATACCGCCATTCGTAAGATAGGCCGTTGTGGTTTGGGATATGAGGAGGATGCCCTCGGGATGGGCGATTCTCGATGAGAAAATGCTTCGGATCGAGATTTGACCGTAAGATAGGAAAGGTGAAAGTAGTCCCGAGAATCACGGAAATCTTCACTAAACCTGGCCATTCAACATCCGCAAGTACGTAAGAATCACCGATGATCCATCCATAGATGTCATCCAACCGATTCCTTGTATGAGGCCCTAACTTCGCCAATGGTCAAGAGCAGAGCTTGACAACCGACAACGGAGGATATCCTCGTACTCAATCTCGAGAAAAGTACCTCTGGTTATCTACACTTGATCACTTTGTCCATGGTGACAAGTGTAATATCAGAAATGGACCTTTTCTTATGGCATTAATATTAATGAATTAATAGCGCATTTTTAATTCAATACTTTTTCTTTCCATCCTTATAACATGTTCTATTCTTTATTCCTTCAGACAATTCATCAATTAACACCTAATAATCCAATAGACTCGTAAATTCCTCCGTTAATTTTGAAATCCCCATAATCGCCATTACTTCAAGTAATTCGAGGAAGACCTTACGTAAGAAAGCAATGAAAAGATGAACCTCCCTCGTGCCTTGTGAAGACTAAACGCACAATAAACTTAGGCACTAAGAAGTAAAAAGGGAACTTAAGATAGTGGAGAGTGAGGAGTTGGGAGATATGATCGGTCCGCTTAAGGAATTTCTCGACGTGTTCTCTTGGAGCTATGATGACATGGTCGGTTTGGACCTCGATAGTGACGCACAAGATTCCTTTAATTCCGGAACGATCCCGTGAAGGTAAATCGAGGAGAATGAATCCCGATACACCGCCAAGGTTCGGATGAAGTCAATAAACAAGATGACGCCGTTCTTAGAAGTGGTCAAATATCCCCAATGGGTGGCTAACGTCGTCCCAGTTGATGAAGAAAGACGGAGAGTCGTGGTGTGTGTTGACTACAGGATCTTAATAAAGCTAGTTTGAAAGACGATTTCCCTCTCCCCACATTGATGTGTTAGTTGACAATGCCGCTGGTTTGGGCAGATGTTCGTGGTATTGATGGGGCATCGTGGTACAATCGATCCCAATGGACGAGGAAGACAAGGATAAATCGCTTTATCACCCAATGGGGGTATTCGCTATCGGGTCATGCCCTTCGGGTTGAAGAATGCCGGCTACTTACCAAATACAAGAATGGTCACATTATTCCACGATATGATGCATAAAGAAGTGGAGGTGTATGTGGATGATATGATCATCAAATCCCGGGAGAGGAGAGCCACGCTCAGTGATAAGGAGGGTGTTTGAAAGACTCAGAAATACCATTGAAGTCGAACCCCGCTAAGTGCATATTCGAGCTAGATCGGGAAAACTGTTGGGATTCATAGTAAGCGAGAAAGGGATAGAAGTAGATCCGCATAAGGTTCGAGCTATTCAAGAAATGCCGCCCCAAAAATGTAAAGGAGGTGCGCAGCTTTCGGGAAAGTCAACTACATTTCGAGGTTTATTTCTAATCTCACCGCCAAAGCCGAGCCTATTTTCGACATTCTAAAAACAACTCTACTCAATGGGATTCATTTGTCAAGAGGCTTTTGAGAAAATCAAGCAAGATTCACAAACCCACCAAGATTGGTCCCACTGCGTGTGTAGGCCTCGATCTCGTACATGGCACCAACAGAATTCCATGGGATGTGTTTTGGGACAAAGATGATGATACCGCCTAAAAGAGAGGGCCATTTATTACCCGAGCAAGAAGTTCAATGATTGTGAGTCAAGGTACTCTTCCTTAGAAAAGACTTGTCGCGCTGGCCCGACAAAGAAATCGCCTTAAGCACTACATGTTAAATCACAAAACATGGCTCATCTCCGTGATGGACCCTATCGATATGTATTTGAGAGCCCTTCGTGCTGTGAAGAATAGCCAAGTGGCAGTTATACTCTCCCAATATGATATAGTCTACATGACCCTAAAGCGGTGAAAGGTAGCGTGATTGTCGACCTCCCAGCGTAAAAACCCTATCCCGGATTATGAAGCTCAATTTTGAGTTCCCGATGAGCATATTAATGAAGTAGATCACAAGAAGGGGAACCAGCCAATGTATGGGAAATGTATTTTGACGAGCGGTCAATTTATCCGAACGGAATCGAGCCGCACTAGTATCCCCGTATGAAAGCACTTCCCAATAGCCGCTAAGTTGGGATTTGACCGCACCAACAATGTCGCTAATATGAAGCTTGTGTGATGGGTCTACATGCCGCTATAAAGATGAAAATCGTAAAGTTGGAGGTGTATGGAGACTCGGCTCGATAATTTATCGTGTTAAGGGAGAATGGCAAACCAAGGATCCCAAGCTAATCCCCTATCAAGCACTTCATCGAGATGATCAAGGAATTCAAGAAATCTCTTTCACTCATCCGAGTAGAGACAGAATCAATTTGCAGATGCCTTAGCTACTCCGGGCCGTTATGGCTCAAATCGAAGAAGGACAGACGCTTCGCACGCTCAAGATTAAGGTAAGGGATGAGCCACCTATTGTCTCATGATTGAAGAAGAGCCCGACGGAAAGCCTTGGTATCATGACATCCCGGCTCATCAGAGAACCTGAGAATTCCCTTCAGGGGCAAGCAAGAATGAAAAGAAGATGATTCGAGATTAGCATTAGGTACTTTCCCAAGGAGAGACCCTATACAAGAGGAGCGCCAACGGCGACCATCGAGATGCGTAGATGCAAAAGAAGCTAAGAGAATCTCTTGAGACGCATGAGGGAAATTGTGCCACTCACGCCAATGGTCACATGATGACGAAGCAAATCATGCGACGGGGTATTTTTGGACCACAATGGAAAAGGATTGCATCGAGTATTTCCTGGCCACAAGTGTCGATTTACGCAGATCCGATAAATGTGCCACCTCACAAGTCGCTCAATCTCGCCTCACCGTGGCCTTTTGCAATGTGGGGCATAGATGTGATTGGTCCCATCAATCCCAAGGCATCCAATGGGCACAGATTCATCCTTGTAGCCATCGACTATTTCTCCAAGTGGGTCGAGGCGACATCCTATGCTCACATCACGCAGTAACACGCTTTCAAATTCTTCGTAAACAATATCATCCGCCGCATGGTCTCCGAATGAAATTGTCACCGATAACGCCAAGAACCCGAACGGTCCAAGATCTAAGCCGTGATCAATACGTAATCCGACATCTCAATTCCTCCCATACCGCCCCCAGATGAATGGAGCGGTTGAAGCCGCGAACAAAAACCTCAAGAGAATAATCCGAAAATGACAAATACATATAGGGATTGGCATGATATGCTTCCCACGCCTCCACGCATACCGACTTCCGTAAGAACCTCGACCGGGCAACACCATACTCACCGGTCTACGGATGGAAGTCAGATGTTTATTGAGGTTGAAATCCCGCCCCTAAGAATTTTGAAGGAATCAGTGGATCGATGAGTCGTAATGGATCCACCAAGGTTGGATCCTTGAATTTGCCGGATGAGAAAAGGTTAACAGCAGATGTCACTGACAATTATACCGTAGAAGAATGGCCGTGGCATTTGATAAAAACGCATACCACGGAATTTCAACTCGGGACTTAGTTCAAGAAAGTATCGCCAAACCAAAACGATCCCCGGCAAATGGTCACCAACCTACGAGGGTCCTTATGTGATTAAAAAGGCGTCGAGGAGCCTTGATCTTGACTCACATGGACGGTGAAGAATTCCCGAGACTCGTGGAATGCCGACACTCAAGAGATACTATGCATAAAAAGGAGAAAGGATGAAACCCAAAGGGCGCCTTAAAAAAAAAAAAAAAAAAAAAAAATCTTGGGGTGAAAACCCAAAAGGGCGCCCCAAGAACCAAGTGGAGGAATAAGGAAGGGGGCATGAAACCACTGATAGAAAAGAGACCGCATACGACATGCACTTCAGAGAACTCAAATAATGGCAGTTAAAAGACTTCAAAATTAACCATAAGGAATATGTGAGATCTATCCCTATGGCCTTTCCCTTTGAAAGTTTATCTTCGTTTTTTCAAGACCATAATAAAGTTATACTTTATTCCTTCCGCTCTTATTTTTCTGCCTGCCCGCTTTTAATACTGCCCTTTCTCTTTGTTTAATGTGCTATTAATTAGTTAAATTTTTGCCAAAATATTTGAATGCGAGAATTGATAACATAACGAAATTTGCTATGAGATTTGCAGGAATGACGGCCTTAAAAAAAAAAAAAAAAAAAAAAAAACTAGAGGCGAAAACCCGAAAGGGCGCTTCTAGCCGAATGGACGAAGAGAAAGTGAAAACCCGCAAGGGCGCTTTCCGTAGAATAAGAAGAAAGTCGGGAATGAAAAGGGGCATCCGAAAGAATGAGATCATAGGTCAGGTCTTGCAACTCCTCCTCCATTAATCGTCCGCCTTCGTTATCTTGTTGAGTACACTCTTTCAGGGAATAACTTCATATGCCAAAGTCAGACTTGTTTTGTAAGTTGATTTTAATTTCCTGCAATTTAAATTTCCACCATCAATCTATGGATCCTTGATCCAAGTTGATTTTATTTTCCTGCAATTCCACCATCAATCTCTGGATCCTTGATCCAAGTTGATTTTATTTTCCTGCAATTCCACCATCAATCTCTGGATCCTTGATCCAAGTTGATTTTATTTTCCTGCAATTCCACCATCAATCTCTGGATCCTTGATCCAAGTTGATTTTATTTTCCGCAATTCCACCATCAATCTCGGATCCTTGATCCAAGTTGATTTTATTTTCTCGCAATTCCACCATCAACCTCCGATCCTTGATCCAAGTTGATTTTATTTTCCCGCAATTCCACCATCAATCTCTCGGATCCTCGATCCAAGTTGATTTTATTTTCCCGCAATTCCACCATCAATCTATGGATCCTTGATCCAAGTTGATTTTATTTTCCCGCAATTCCACCATCAATCTCGGATCCCCGATCCAAGTTGATTTTATTTTCCCGCAATTCCACCATCAATCTATGGATCCTTGATCCAAGTTGATTTTATTTTCCTGCAATTCCACCATCAACCTCGGGTTCCTTGATCTAAGTTGATTTTAATTTCATGCAATTTAAATTTCTGTCTCAACCTCTGGTTCCTTGATCTAAGTTGATTTTAATTTCATGCAATTTACATTTCGTTATCAACCTCTGCTTTCTTGATCTAAGTTGATTTTAATTTCATGCAATTTAAATTTCATATCAACCTCCGTTTATAGATCTAAGTTGATTTTAATTTTCTAGGTCATTAACTTAGGTGTGCTTTAGTTCCTAATTTCAAATACCTAATCGCCCAAAATATGAGTCGAATCTTTACATAATTCCTATACGGAAATTTTTCCTTTAATAGAAATTACGTAAAGAGGGGCAATGTCGACACCATATTTTGGCCGATCCTCAAAATACTTTGAAACCGATCCCTGCTAAGTTTCCTGAGTAGCTAATCACGCTTCCGATCCTCTTTGGTAGGCGGTCACATTTCCGACCTCTCCTCGCAAAGACGTGAATCAATGATAAGTCCTACGCATCCCTTGAAACTCACCGATCTCTCAAATCATTTACCGATCCTTCAAACCCGACGGATTTCCTGACCACAAGAATATTCCCGATCTCGTTGATAAATGAAGTGAACTAGCACTAGATCTTTTCCTACCGCTTTATTGCCGACCTCCTTTCCGAAAGTTTAAGAGCTAAAGTTTTGGTTCGATTCCGATCTTAAGTGTTCGAGTTAAATTTTCGGTCAAGTTCTGCTCAAAGATTTCTTCCCTACCGATCTCATGTTCAGAGTGCTTTCCGATCTCTCATACTTAGATTAATAATCACATTTAGTTTTTGTTTTGTCGTGCTCATACAATCAAATACTCAGATAAATAATGGTTTAAAATTTTCCGATCACAATCATTCATTGAACAAAAGGCATTTCATTTCATGTCATAATTTGTATTAAAAAGTTATTCTACTGGGGATCACCCCACCGATCTACATTTGATCACTCCTCTCTCCTCTCACCCTGGCTTCATCCTCACTATCTTCACCATCGCCCCGGTGCCAGTCGCCCATCCAAGAAAAGTCTTCTTCGGGTAACGCCCCGAGTGCCAAGAGATCCTTGTGAGCCTTCACATAGGCCTCACTATTCGCCACCATCTCCTCATCCTCTCCTTAAGCTCCTTATCCTTCGCCTCGAGTTCCTCTATAAGTTGAGCGACCCGAGAGGATGCATTGGCGTGGAGCGCTCGACTTCCTTAAGAGCGGTCCTCTCATCCGAAATACTGCCTGCTCGCCAACCGGCCTTCATGGAGCTTTGCCCGCCCTCGACTGAGATATATAATCCCGAGCCGATGAGAGTTCGGATCGGAGGGAATCCACTTCCGGTTCTTCTTCCCGATCTCCTTACCCAGCGCCAATCCTTTCCTGATCATGGTCCGTTCACTGCACACTCCACGCTTAAGCTCATGGTCCGAGTCAATATGTCATCAAGGCCACTGGGATAGCCCGTCCCGATCCTCCCGAAGAAGATGGTAGACCCGTGACTTTAGCAAAACCGGGTTCTCCTTAACAGCCTGCTATCCTTCAAGGAGTCGATCAAGATTCTGGCGCCCGAGAGGAGGTCCTCCTAAGCTTGAGTAGGTCCCCTTCCGCGCTTGGGACAATCGCAAGAACTGAGGTCGCTTCTTCCGATCTAGGAGGAGATCGGGTAGCTTCAGTGGTCGAAGGACCCAAGGTTGGGAGGATCTCTTTGTATCTCCCCTGTGCTCGCGACTGTGTGTTTGGAGTCGCTCAACGCTTCATCTCCTTTACTTTCCTAAGATCTCTCTTCCTTCTTCCGCTTCCTATGACCTTCACCACCCGCCATACCTGCACAAAGAAAAGGTTAGTGAGATCACTAAGGTCGTGAGAATTGAGATATAGAAAATACCGATGCCGAGGTTAGAGAGCGGAAGTTCATGGTCTTGGCCTGAGCACCGAACATTCAATGGTGCAATTTCTGCAACACCGAATCCAAACAAGAATACTTTTTAGTGGCAGCCTCACTCTTCAGATCCATCACTATCAAACTTTCCTCTTCGCCGTGGTAATATGGTTCTAAGCAAGGGTCCCCGGTACCACCAAATGCTGGGAAATCTCAAAGCGCTCTGATCTTTGCTCCTCACAATGAAGAAACGATTCTTCCAGCTTCTAAGGGACGAGGCGATCGGAAAAGAGCTCGCAACTAGGCTTCACTGAAAGAACCAAAGGGTCATCGCCCTTTCTGAGTTAGCCGGCAGCCTTGGCTAACACTTTAGCCGTAGGTCCGATTCCCTTAGCTCGGCATAGACCTCTAAAGCTACCAAGATCCGCCACGAGTTGGGGTGAATTTGAACAATGGATGCTCGATGAAATTTTAAGACCTCCTTGTAGAAGTCATCCAGGGGAACCAAGGTCGCTTTAATTGTTCCTCGACACCATAACCATGTCGTTTCTTCAAAGAAGTGATTGACACGAAGGTCGCCATGGCACTTGATTAGCTCGCATAAGTCGGGCCGAATGTTATATTCTTGGCTAAACGATCAAGATCGGATTCTCAAGAACCGATCGTAGCTCGCCTATAGGGAGATTCTCCCACCAAGGGCGCCAGACGCTTTAATGGTACGACCCGCCGACCGGAGCAGGACCCTAAGAGGTTCGGGTTGCGTGCTTGGCCCGCCGCCTCTTCCTCATCGACGATGACCAAGAGAACTCAATGGAAGGAGGGCTCGCCTTCTCCGACCTTCTGCACCGCCATTTTCAAAAGAAACAAAGAACTTAAACAAAAAGAAGATCAAAGTCCTTACCAGAGTCTAATCGGTGCCTGAGAAACCGAGAAAATGAGAGAACTTCAAGCTATGAGCAGAGATCAAAATGAAATGAGAAAACAACCGCTAACCTCCCTATTTATACTAGTCCGAGCATTTAATGCTCGCGATGAGGTTCTAGGCGCATCGATTGGTGAGACTCGACAAATTGCTCGACACTTTTCTCAAATATCCGAATGTTCAGAGATCGTTAATCTGAGATCGCATAACAAGTTAAATATTTTGAATAAAGGATCACCAAGTGTCATTCAAGTAAAGAACCAGATCGGATAACCACCTTAGAGATCGGAAAATAATCAATGCAAAAATAATAAGATGATAATCGCAAAATAAAGTCTTTATTTGCAAAAAGATCGGATTACATCATTTGGGCGATCTCTAGGGATCGGATTACAATAAAGGTCTAGCTACATCATGTGGCCGATCTCTAGAGATCTGATTACATTGAAAATTACATCATTTCTGTGATCTCTAGAGACCGACGAAAATCCTATCTGAAGGGGCCGATCTAAGGATCAGTTTATAACTTATCCCAAGGATACTCCCAGGAGATCCATGGATCAGTTTATAACTAATGCCAAGGATACTCCTGTGTGTTCCAAAGATCGCTTTATAATCGATCCCAAGATATTGCCGATCGGATGCTTCATCCGCCGCTTAACACCCAATGTGGATCGAATCGCCGTTTAACACTCAATGTGATGAGAAGCCGAATGAACTCGCTTGAGTAACTCGAGATCGCATAACCAAGCCCGCACACGGATCGGTCAAATTCGCTTCTCTCACCATCGCCAATTAGGACCATCCAATCACCGGATCGTAAATTTTCCGTCGAGGAAAAGGGAATTCCATCTAAGAGGATCAAAACCACGCTTGTAGCTTTAACTTTCCCGAATACTAGAACCAAGAAACAAGGAGAAAGAGAGAAAATCGAATGAAGGAAATGCCACTATCAACAGGGGTATATATAGGGGAAAATGGGCATTTAATGTCGAAGGAAAACGGCTTGACGCTCAAAATCGAGATGTAATTAATGCTTGGACCGAATCCAGATCGATCAAGGGATAAAAGAGATCGAGATAGGAGATCGCATGAGAGATCGGAATGGGAGCTAGGAGGGATCTAAGACAAAAAGAATAAGACAAATTCGATAACCGCCGCCGTAATCGTGAGCCGAGGTAGTTAAAGCGTGGCGACGAGATCTCCACCGCACGCCTAAGAATCGCCCGCACGCCGACAGTGCCGTGGTATGTCATGACACCAGACATCCCAATCCCCACCGTTGATCTCACTTGTAAGGATGAATCCTAACCCTTGGATCAAGAGAGAAGACGACAATACCAGCGTCTTTCACTCTCACCGTGATCGTTCCTGACAAAGGATTCAAGACCGCTTGATTAAAAGAGGAAAAGGACAAATATTTTGAGAAGCGATCTCACCATTCGCTTTGATTCTCTTTAATTCCCGAACATCCGATCATGTACTTCAAAATCCCGACCTCCATCTCCTCAAAATGAATCCCGACCCTTCATGGGGAGCACCGATTCCTATAAATACCGCATGAAAACTGCTCAAAGGGGGAAAGGACTGACTAAAAAAAGAAAGGTCATATTATAGCTAAGAACTCAAAATTTCATTCAGCTTTGTTATTCTGCTACTTTGAAGTATTGATTGGAAAGACTTTTGAAACTAGTTTTCAAGTGTTTCTTGAAAAGGATTTTGAACACCGAACTCTACATTTCCAAATTGTTCATCACCCGATCACGCCTTCACTTTCAACTCTTTATCATCTCTATTTTCATCCCTTCGTTGGAGCTCAAATCCCACTCGCTTGTTATCTTGACCTAATCACATCATAGCTAAGCTCCCTCCAGCTCACGGTGAACATCAACTCTCGTGCTAATCACCATGGTCTTGTTTCTAGTGGCCACCCCACAATTATTCCTACTGCATTCAGCCTCCTCCTGTAAGAGCTCACGTCTGCTTTATTAAGTGTTTATGCTCATTTCTTTCGTAGTCTCTCCGCCCTTTTACGTATGTGATTTTTCTCCAAGTTCATCTGCAAAGAGACCTGTAAATGTTATTCTGTGTCATCTCTTTAGTGATTAGTGTGCCTTTTATTAATCTTCGCTATTTCAATACAAGCTTTTCTCGGTTCCTAGTAGAGTGTAAATGGTCGTAAGACGAGGTAATCGCAACCTAAAGATCTCTCTTAAAGGGAAAATCTGAATAATACATAAGGAAGATAGTCAAACTATTAGGTCGACGCAAACGACGCTCGCAAAGACGCCATAAAATGGAAGTAAAAGAAGCAGAGTAGATTGGTCATAAATAAATATTGGTAAAATAAATACATGAGAGGCTAAATCAGTCTCATTTTCCTGCCTAGCCAAGGATATTGATAAGTCCTATCCCCAACCTCTTTAAACTTCAGTGATCCTTATCTCTAGGTTCTTAGGGCACCAAAATTCGAGATCGGAAAAATACCTTTCGTGCACCTTTCTAATTTAAAAGAGATCTGAGGAGAATTCTTATCCTGTTTCCATCTCGAAATCTTAATAAATACCTAAAAGAGATCTGAGGAGGACCCTCACCCGACCTCCAATTAGAATTTTAATAAATAATCCAAAGAGAGAGATCGGAGGAGAGTTCTTATCCGGTCTCTATTCAAATTTTAATAAATATTAAAAAGAGATAGGAGGAGAGTTCTTATCCTATTCTCACACCAAATTTCAACCCGTATGCAAGATAATCCCAAAACCTGCAACAATTGTAACGCCAACTCACTAAGGTCGTCTCATTTACTTATGTATCTGGGTAATCCTAATTAGTGAAAAATCAAACATTCCTTTTACCAAAAGGATTAACATTCCCACTATAGCCCTTCTAACTAATTTATAAAGGACACAAAATTAAATCTACTTACCCTTGTTAAGGGACGAGGTGTGTTGCCTAACACCTACCCCACCCGTAATGGACCCCAACCTAGAATCTCTGTTTTGAAGTGGTTTCATTTTTAATTTAACTCCCTAAATGGTTTTCTTTAGTTTCCCTCAAAACTAAGGTGGCGACTCCTCACTTTTCCCACTTCGGTGAGTGATCGTCCGGGCGACCGCAAAATCCCGTTGCGACAGTCATTATTTGAGTTATTTATGACTCTTCACTCTAGTTTAAATATAGTTCCAGATACTTTGGCTGTCCGGATAGACATTAGTCACCGAAACAGTAGAATGTACGGACTATCTAACGTGAGGGCGCATAACACATAATCCATTGATTAAATTAACTCAACTATATATGATTAATATAGGCTGACTCTATATATATATATATATATATATATATATATATATATATATATATATATATATATATATATATATATATATATACAAAATCATTTTATCATTAGAATAAGACTTTAATGTACTAGAAGACATATGACTTTATACATATTCTTAATTTTTATATATATGTAGCTGCTTCTTTTTAATACATGATGCGCTGTTTGATTTGCAAAGTTTTTTTTTTTAAATGTGTGTTGAGAGAAGAAGTTTTTCTTTTTTTTTTTTTTTTGTCATGAATCTTGAAAATAAAAACATAATTTATTATTGTTTGCTCAAAAAAAGATAGTCGATACTTGTAGTTGGAGGAAATTGTAGAAGGAAGGAAGAGTTAAAATGGACGGAAACTTTTCCTTTAAAAACATGAAGGGTAAATAAAGCATTTCATATTGTTGGAAATCCATTGATCTACATTAAACGTGGATCAAATTGACCCCTTGATCATTGTCAAAAAAATAATATAAGTATATACATTGAGAAGAGGAATGCTAGCCACCATTTAAAATTACAATTACTTTTAATACTTGTTATATTATTGGTCCACATCATCTAACTTTCTCTAATATTTAATGATGAATAGATATGTAAAAAAGAGATAGAGAGAGAAAAAAAAAACTCTAATTTGTCTTTTAATGACAAATAAGAGAAAGAAATAAGAAAAAACAATTAAAAATAAATGATATAGACTAATAATATGACAAGTGTTAAAAGTGGTTATTATTAAAAATGGTGGCCAACATTCCCATATTGGGAAATTTTTTGGTAGTATTTTTGCATGCACTTTGAAATGAATGAGCAAAACAATCAAAATACACCAAAAACCAAAACAAGACATGGCCTAGAGTAAGGATTTTAGTGTGTTTTTAGCTTAACTTCTAAATTCTAGCAAGAGGCATTAATTGCTTGATTTTACTTTGTGGCAAAATTCACTAAAAAAAAAAAAAATTAGTTTTGCAACTAACTGAAATTGGTTTAGCAACGGATTTTGTAAATCGATTTGTAATTTCTATTTTTTTAATTAAATTGTTAATTTAAAAAAATTTGACAATTGATTCAAGAATCTATTACTAAACCAGTTACTATTAACAGATGATTTATAATAAGTTACTAAATTAGTTACAAATCCATATTAGAAAAATCTTGAGCATATAATTATCAATCGATTTAAAATCAGTTATTATTAGTGTTGTCCCTTGTAGTAACCCAAGAGGGGGGGGGGGTGAATTTGGTTCTAATTGCAAAATTATAGATTCAAAAAAATTTAAACACAAAGAAGAGAAAAGGAAGAATGATAAAACAAGAGATTTATAGAGGTTCGGCTATCCCATGCCTACGTCCTCTCCTCAAGGCCCTCCTTGAGAGTTAACTCCACTAAAATTCTTCTTTGGGTGAAGAATAAACCCCTTAAAATCACTAAAAGAGCAAACCCTTGCTCTTTTACAAACCCCTTTACACTCAAGGGCTATTTAAAGCTCTATCACACTTAAAATTACAATAAGTGCTCACAACAACCTTGAATGAACTCTCAGAACAAAGAATTTACAACTCAAATATCAAGTTCTCAATATTAACTATGGTAGCTCAAGTTTTAGAAAGAGAGAATGAAGAAAATCTTTAGAACACAATAAATTTTCAAAAGATTACTATTGTCAAACTTGTTTTCAGTCATAAATGGTGCCTATTTATAGTTTTTACAAGAAAATAGCTCTTAGCATTGTTAGTAGTATGCCCTAGAGCATATCATTTAGTATGTATCTTGTACATGTTTTTATTAATAAAAGGCATTTCCACTTTTCTGTTTACATAATATATTTATGTGTAATAGAAAATGTCCATTGATATTTTGTTAGAAATTCTATTCTTAAGTTGTTAAGAATATGAGTGACAGTATTCCTAGTACAAAGTATCATAAATAGGTTCACAATCGAGGATACTTCATAATAGGGACATGACTTATCCAGAAAGATTGTATTCATATTTGTTCCTAAGTTATTTATATGAGATATAAATAAGATGGAATGGTGAGTCTCCCATCATATAACAAATATGATAGGCACTTATACATGATAAGTTGGCCGAACTAATGACACTTATGACAAGCACATGGAGTTTACTCTTGTCAATGTATTGTCATAAATCATATCAGTGCATATAATCTTTAGACCTAAGATAACACAGTTATCTTATATATAGGTGGTTTGAGTTTGATAATGCTTTCATACTTGTACTATGTATGGGAATATGGGCATGTGTTGGCTCCTACTAGTTATATATGGAGGTAGGTGTTGATCAAGATGGAATCTGTTCCTCTAAGTAAATAGAGATAAAATCCTATGTTCATTTAATTGTTCTTGATGTTTCAAGTTCCTGGCCAGGACAGATAGATTTAATCAGAAAAGAGTTTCTCATGAGAAAAATCTTTTAATCAATAACTGGAATTAAAAGAGAACATAATATTCATAGCAAATGGGGTTTGACATAAACCATGACTCTAGCTTGAGTTGGAATTTTATAATATAGAGATTCTAGTGCATGGTAACATATGATTATATGTTCATTTAAGGTAAACCTTATTACTGATTGGGTGGCTATGGTATACTATGCTAGGTGTTAACCATGGTTTATGAGGTGCATAAAATGATTTAGAGAAATCATTTATGGTAAGAAAGAGTTCTGATGATATTAAGAGTTGATATCATGTCTCATTGCCAATTAGTGATGAGCCTAATAAGTCATACACATATACAAGTAATCACCTAATTAAATATGATTTAATTAATTAATTAAAGAGTTTAAGTGATTAATTAAATAGGTTTGGTTTGCAATTAGATTGCAAAGTCCCTAGCATGACTTGAAACCAAATCTAGGTTATTGGATGTACAATATAAGTTAAATTTATATTTAAAGTGTTTAAATATGAATTTAATTAATGAGAAATTAATTAATAAAGATTAATTAATTGATTTATATTTGATATAAATTGATTAGAAGAAGAGAAATATTTATTTTGGGTTGAGAACTCAAAATTAAGACACAGGGGCATTTTGGTCATTTCACATGGTGACATGTTGCACCATGAGATGGTGACACATGGCATTATACATAAGCTTGCCAAATGTTTTTTTAATCATGTAAGATGATTAAAATTAAGATTAAATGTAGGTTTGACACTTGGCACAATGTGATTGGGTCAATTAAACCTAGAACCAATCAGAGGGTGACATGTGGCAAGGGTTTTATATGTTCACCTACCTATATAAGTGTTATTATGAAAAGAAAACAACACAACCGGCAGCTGATATCCTTGGTGCTGCCACCCAAGAGGCTCTCCCTTCTCATCTTTTTCATCTCTCAACTACTCCAAGAGATTAGCAAACAATCTCTTGAATTAAAAATACTAGAAATTGTTTCTAGTGTCCTATTTACATCTTTAATCTATTAAAAGGCAAAACTTGATTTTCTAATTAATAGAAAAAACTTTAGAAGCTGTTTAAGGGCTTCCATAGGTGAACTTGGTGTGGACAAGCTAGAGAGACAACATCTGGTGTCCTGAAGACGCATCTCAAAGGCACAAATACACTGCAGTGCATCAAGAGGTTAGTGTATTTGTTCTTGATTTAATCTAAGGTTCTAAAATTAATCTAATTAATTCTAAAATCTTAAATGGCAAATACGGATCCAAAAACATATTAAAAGAGTTTCAATATGTTGTTTATCATTAAAATCAAATAGATAAAAATAAATCTTGCATAATGCATGTGACATTAGGTGAAAATTTTTTGAATTCAATGGTATAAACTTGTGTTTTTCACGCTTCCTCTCCTTCATGGGGGTTCATTAAATACAAAACTAACAATTCAACCATCAAAAGCTATGTTTTATCAAGTTGCAAAAACCCATGTTTGACTACTGAAGTTATTTACTTCAACTGCCGAAGGTTGGAGCGCCAAAAAATAACTTTTGAAAAGTCACTTTTGGCTGCGAAAGTTCCCACTTTTGGTTGCCGGAGTGCTCTCTAGAAAAAATGGCTTTTAACGCTCAAAAACCATGATTTAAAGAGTGAACTTCGGCAGCCAAACTTCCCACTTTTGGCTGCCAAAGTGCTCTCTGGATAGAAAGTGTCAAAAGGGCACTTAGGCTTCGGAAATGCAAAACTTTTTGACCGAAACTCAGAATTTTGATCCGTTTGAATTGTTAGAAAGCTAATTTGATAAAATTTTCAATGAAAACACTTTCAAAAACAAATTTTCATTTGTCAAATGTGAAAATTTCATTTTAGTCCCCCTTGATTAAGAAAAAGTTACAAGTAAAGACACTAAAAAATTTAGAGTTTAAAAAAACTCATAACTTTTTTATCCGAACTCGGATTTTTGATCCGTTTGAATCATTGGAAAGCTAATTCAATTTATTTTGCAACCAAAATACTTTTCAAAATTAATTTTGCATTTTTGAAAATTTTATTTAATTTTTCCTTGATAAAGAATTAGGTGAAAACCAAGTTGAATAAGATTTTCTTAGTACCACTTAGATTTGAGCCAACACAATTAATTAAATGATATTTACAAGATATAAAATAAATAAAAGTTACGTTGTAGGGTCCCATAAATGTTTGCTTCCTTATCTTGCTCTTCCTTAGCCTTGATTTGAAGCAATTTGGCAATTTTAAATCTAGGGCCTACAAACTCTACACAAACACTTCCAAAGTATATTAGTAGCACACTAATTATTTGTTATCATCAAAACATAGGTTAAGACACCTAGGTCCAATAATCTCCCCCTTTTTGATGATGACAAACAATTAGTGGATGAGGAAAATTAAGCACAAGTGAAGTGCGTGTTTTTCAGAAATTCTCCCCCTTAATGTACTCCCTCTTTCAAAAACAGTTTGTGCCTTACTAAATAGAATTTGGAGAGCACATAAGAGAGGCTTTGACTCAATGAATGCAATGCCATGAGTCCTATTTGAATGATGATGTAAAGTTATTATTATATCAAAAACAATTCAGAATATGTATCAAAAGATTACCAAGAAGCATCACATAAGTCTACCCAAGACATGTATCCCACTAAATCATCATTTATATATCATGTTTAAAGCTTAAAATTTAGAATTATTCATCCACTTAGTTAATTCATCCACTAGCTATATATCTCCCCCTTTTGGCATCGTCAAAATGCACTCTAGAAGGAAAAACATATAAAAATTATGGCATCATTCAAAGGCTTACCACCATATAGTATATGTGTAATGATCGGGACCAACCACTAGAGGAATTGTCCGCTTTGGCCATAGGCCTCACGGTTTTGTCCTATAGGTGGAATGGAGAATTTCCCAGGAGGTCACCCATCCTAGAATTTCTCTCAAGTGAGCACGCTTAACCCTGGAGTTCTTCCAACTCTCCAGGCCATTCCACCAAAAGGTGCCTCTAGTGATTAGTTCTCCCATCTTATATATCATTACTTTTTAAACCCAAGACCATCTCCGTGCTTTGTCGATGTGGGATTTGCTACTCGCGTGTCCTCTTGCGCGATGGTGGGGCAAACCTCAGCGAGGACGCTGAGTCTCGAAAGGGGGGGGAGAAAGTTCTCTTAGTCAAATCCCACATCGGTAAAGCACGGAGATGGTCTTGGGTTCAAAAAGTAATGATATATAAGATGGGGGAACTAATCACTAGAGGCGCCTTTTGGTGGAATGGTCTAGAGAGTTGGAAGAACTCCAGGATTAAGCGTGCTCGCTTGAGAGAAATCCTAGGATGGGTGACCTCCTGGGAAGTTCTCCATTCCACCTATGGGACAAAACCGTGAGGCCTATGGCCAAAGCGGACAATTCCTCTAGTGGTTGGTCTCGATCGTTACAATATGCTCAATCTAGAGGCAACATAACAATTATTCTAAAGAATAGCCTACAAAGAGCCAAGAAGACTTCAATACAAATTTACTAATTTTATTTGCATAGGACTTGTAAAACCATCAAGGAGTCTATTCAAAGTATCAACAGAATCTTGGTAAATAACCTTCATAAAATAATCAAGGAGAACAATCTAAATTAATGAGGAATAGTATCATGATCATATGGCAGCAAAAAATAGGAAATCCATATTTTGTTCATGTGAACAGTAACGTGAACAGTAATGTGAATAGTAAATCATAATCTCAAGCATTAAGGTTGTCAAGCATGCCTAATTCTCTCTTAATGAAATTAAACCTATCTTCACACAAAGGTTTTGTAAAGATATCAGCTAATTGGTGATGTGTATCAACAAACTCAAGAACAACATCACCATTCAATATATGATCACGTATAAAATGATGTCTAATGTCTATATCCTTGGTTCTAGAATGTTGTATGGGGTTCTTGGTTAAATTTATTGCACTTGTGTTATCACATTTAATAGGAATGTGATCAAGAGATATTTTGAAGTCTCTTAATTGTTGTTTGATCCAAAGAATTTGGCTACAACAAAGACCTGCAGCCCACATATTCGGCTTCGATCGTGGAAAGTGCAACCGAGTTTTATTTCTTGCTACACGAATAAACTAAAGAGTGTCCTAGGAGTTAACAAGTACCTGAGGTATTTTTCCTATCAAAGATGCTTCCAGCAAAGTCGGCATCCAAGTAGGAACATAAATCAAAGGATGCATTTCTAGGATACTATAGACCTAAATGCAATGTACCATTTAAGTATTTGAGAATACGTTTAACAGCATGCAAATGAGACTCTTTAGGACATGATTCAAAATGTGCACATAAACATATGGAAAACATAATGTCCGGTCTACTAGCTGTGAGATATAAAAGACTACTAATCATACCTCTATAGGGCTTTATATCAATCGGTTTTCCTTTTTCATCCTTGTCAAGTTTGGTGTTTGTGCTCATTAGAGTTCTACTTGGCTTGCTATTCTCCATCCCAAACCTCTTGATCAATTCTTTAGTGTACTTGGCTTAGTTGATGAAGATGTCATCCTTAACTTGCTTGATTTAAAGCCCAAGGAAGAACTTAAGTTCTCTCATCATGCTCATCTCAAACTCACTCTTTATGGTATTAGCAAACTCTCACACAAACACTCATTAGTAGCATCAAATATAATATCATCAACATATATTTGTACTACAATGATATCATTTACATGATTTTTAACAAAAAGGGTTGTATTAACTTTTTCTTTTGAAAAACCATTTTGCAAAAGAAAGTTACTAACCCTTTGATACCAAGCTCTAGGAGCTTGTTTCAAACCATATTAGGCATTAGTCAATTTAAAAACATGGTTTGGAAACTCATGATTTTCAAGACCAGCAGGTTGCTCAACATATACCTCCTCATCAATAAAACCATTTAGAAAAGCACTTTTAACATCCATTTGGAAAAGTTTAAAATTCATGTATGATGCATATGCAAGCAAGATTTTAATGGCTTCTAATCTAGCTACTGGGGCAAAGGTTTCATCATAGTCAATGCCCTCCTCTTGGTTATAGCCTTTGGCTACTAACCTAGCTTTATTCCTAGTTATGTTTCCATCCTCATCTAATTTGTTTCTAAAAACCCATTTGGTGCCTATGGATGGATGGTCCTTTAACCTAGGAACTAAGGTCCAAACCTTATTTCTTTAAAATTGATTGAGCTCCTCTTGCATTGCAAGTACCCAACTCTCATCATTAATGGCCTCATCTATGCTCCTAGGTTCTATTTGAGAAATGAATGCAAGGCTATTATATATATTTCTAAGAGATGATCTAGTTGTTACCCCTTTTGATGTATCACCAATGATTAGGTCTTTAGGATGATCCTTCTTGAATGTCCAATTTTTAGGTAGATCTTATTGAACTTATTGATATGAAGCTGGTTGACCTTGTTGCTTTTAAAGCTCAACTTGATCAACTCCCAAGTCCTTCAAGGGATCTTCCATGTGTTGATCTTGAATTCCATTAGATTAAGGATCATCAAGAGTCAACTCATCAAGATTACCTACAACATCATCATCATAAAAAAATATCCTTTCTAGGACCAAAGGGGTTAGCTTCATCAAATGCGACATGCATTGACTCTTCAACAACTAAGGTTCTCTTATTGAAGACTTTATATGCTTTACTAAATGTAGAGTACCCCAAGAAGATACCTTCATTAGTTTTGGAGCAAAATTTATCTAAATTATCTTTGGTATTCAAAATAAAGCATTTATAACCAAAAACTCTAAAATAACCTATTTTAGGTTTTTTGCCATTCCATAGCTCATAAGGGGTTTTCTTTAAAATAGGTCTAATCAAAACTCTATTTGAAACATAACAAGCCATATTAATGGCTTCCGCCCAAAAATAAGTAGGCAAATTATATTTATTTAATATATCCTCCCCATGTCTAAAAGAGTTCTATTTTTTCTCTCAATAACACCATTTTGTTGGGCAGTCTTAGGAGAAGAAAAATTGTGAGTGATCTCTAGTGAGTTACAAAAATTATCAAAATTTCTCATTTTCAAATTTTCTACCATGATCACTCCTAATAGAAGATATTTAAAAACCCTTTTCATTTTGAACCCTTTTTGAAAATCTCTCAAAAATATCAAAACATTCATCCTTATGAGCAAGGAATGCAACCCAAGTATACCTAGAGTAGTCATCAATAATCACCAAGGCATAATATGTACCACCTAAGCTAGCTACTCTAGTAGGACCAAACAAATCCATATGCAACAATTGAAGGGGTCTAGAAGTAGATACCTTATGAATCGATTTAAAAGAACTCTTGACTTGCTTACCCATTTGGCATGCATTACACACCTTATTCTTTTGAAACTTGATCTTTGGTAGCCCATCAACTAGCTCATCCTTGTTCAAGTTTGCAAGAAAGTCCATGCTAGCATGAGCAAGCCTTCTATGCCAAGTCCAAGAGTCATCACTAATAGAAATAAAGCACTTGACATCTTTGTTAGACAAAGCATGCAAATCGATAACATATATGTTTTCAATTCTTTCACCAATAAACAATATTTTGTTATCACTCATCCTAGACACAAAGCAAGATTTGGACTCAAAAACAACTCTACAACCCTTATCACATAATTGACTAGCACTAAGCAAATTATGTTTTAAACCATCAACCAAAAGTACTTTGTCAAGAATAGGGGAGTTTTCCTTACCAACCTTACCTATTCCCATAATTTTACCTTTACCATTATCACTAAAAGTCACTTGCCCACCTCCATCTTTCTTTTCAAGTGAAAGGAAGAGATTGGCATTTCCGGTCATGTGTCTTGACCCTAGTACCACTTGCTTTCAAGCTTTGAGGATTTCAAGCACACCTACACATGATAATTCAATTTACTTTAGGTACCCAAATGTACTTGGGTCCTTGGGGGTTAGTAGTTCCATCATTAAAATCAAATATTCTACCATATCTAAGATGGATTTTCCTAATTAATGATATCTAAGATGATATCATTAAAAACTTGATGTGTACTCCGCAAGTATATGGGTCGTTTATGTAGTAAAGAAAATATATCGTCCCACAGAGATTTGTTGTTTGAGTACCAAACTATAAAAGTCACGATTATTTGGGCTATCAATAATTTATGCCAAAAAGTAAAGTAAAAGATGCAGCAAATTAAATTAGAAAAAATAAGGAAATTATAATGAAATATGCAATTAGATTTCTAAGCACTATACTAATTTACTAAAATTTTAGCAAGTAACTAAAGATTTAATTAATTAATGGTAAAGATTGATTCCAGAGTTGAGGTTCATGAAGAAAATTTCATCGGGATTTGGATAGGCAAAACCAAGATCAAGGGAAACACAAGTTTGAAGGAAGTTGATTCTGATTTCCTTTAATTTCTCTTTCAAGCAAACTAAATAGTGTTTTAAAGGAAACTAAGCCCCATTCTCATGTGATGTTTAATTACCTAAAACCCTTTAAGCACTTTAATCAACTTGAAATTCCTCTTAACCCACTAGTTTATTTCTAACACTATGTGATTAAGTTCATTATCTTAATCATCTATCATAGATTTTTACCTCTCGGTCCTTCAATCTAAGATTAAGAATAAAACCCAAAGGGTACCAACAATGGATATGTAAATAAACACTCAATATAAAAATCAAAACTTATATATACTAAAATCTTGTTAAAACCAGTCCAATTCCACAAATAAAACTTAAATCATTATACCCAACTCTAAAATCTTATGTATCTACTCACTCATGCTTGTATTTACAAGTATAAAATATGAAATAGAGCAAAAACACATGAAAATAAGACTAAAAATAAAAGAACCCATAACAAGAGAATCTAAATCTCTAAAAATGGAAGCTGGAAACGTCACTCTGCAGGTGTTCTTCCTTCAAAAATGGTGTGATTCCTTCTTTCCTTCTTCCTTTGATTTTTCTCTCTCTTTCTCCTTATAGTAAAAATGAGAATATGATGCTTATATATACCCTCAGCTTTGGCCTAAAAATGGTCTTTAAAGGGATAAAGACAAAAGGTGTGAAAAGAGAAAATTTTTCTATGTCAGCAAATTTGCCAGCACCATCCCACATGCCTCATGTTGATTTAAGTTATTTTCAACATGCCTCATGTTGATTCGAAGGGGGAGCCTTTAGGTTCTGCACGACCAGCTACACGGGGCATGTGGAAGTCCTTGAAACTTTCGGCAGATTTTGTTCCAAAATCTCTGTCTACACGACCCAGTGTTGAGTCTACATGCCTCATGTGGATTCCTACTAGTTGACTCTTATCTTCACACGACCTTCAACACGAGGCATGTTGAAGCCCTTGAAAATCTCTGTCGGTTTTCTTCCTTAGGCAAATTTTCTTCATTTTTCACACTACTTTAAGCTTCCAAATCACTTTGAATTTGTTCTATATGAACCTTTTTGCCATTAAACCTTATTAAAACCTATAAAAAAACATTAAAATTCTAAAAATCAAATATAATGAAACTAAAATTAACAAATTAACTAAAATAAGTATTAAAAGCATAAAATTACTAAACTAAAAAGGGCAAAATGGATGCAAAATTATCCTAAAATACCTATATAAAATGGGTTTATCAATTAGTAGTTCCATCATTATAATCAAATATTCTACCATATCTAAGATGGATTTTCCTAATGGCACACCTATAGTTGGTGTGACCAATCTTACCACAATAGTGACAATATCCATTGAAACTTCTATGTGTATGAGGGTGAGCAAATGGTCTCATATGACCAATCTTTTTATGTTCATTATGTGAATGTGAGCATGAGGCATGGTGAGTTTGATAATAGTTATGAGTCCTAGTAGCATGTCCCCTATGAAGGTTTGGCCTAAATGTAACTCTCCTAGATGTATATGTCCTATTTATATTTTGTCTAGAAGCATGTTGATGAAATGAAGTCTTTCTAGTTTCATTATCGCAATATTTCTTTAGCTCGTCCTTTAGGATTAGACACCTTTGGACTAGGCACTTGGGGACTAAGCTCATTAGAACTAGATGCTTTAACAAAGATGGCTTGGAAGGAGATGCTTGGGCAAATTTACTATAACCAAGTCCATACTTGATACTAAGAGACCTTTGAGAGTCCAAAATTGCATCAAGTTTGTCCTTTCCTTTAGCAAATTTGGAAAGAGAAGTTTTTAGCTCAACAATTTCATTCTTCAACTTCTCATTTTATAATGAAAGCTCATCAAGGATTTTTGCACATTACTAACTAGAGGTCTATCAACCTTAGATGAGGTCTCATTCTCCTTCCTTAAACTAGCAAGCTCATTTTTCAAAAGTTTATTTCTCTTATGACTTAATTCTAGTTTATCATTCATAACTTTAAGAGCATTAACTAATTCATCATAAGAAAATTCAACAACATCATCATTTAAAGTTACCTCATTGGAGCTTTCCTCCATTACCATGAAGCACATAAGAGCAACTTGATCACCAATCTCCTTATCTTCGGAGTCACTTGATTCATCCCATGTTGCTTTAAGTGCCTTCTTCTTGAACTTCTTGAAAGGCTTCTTCAATTTGAGACAATCCGTTCTAATGTGATCCTACTTGTTGCATTCAAAGCATATGGGAGGATCCCTCTTGCTACTTTCACCTTTGTCTTTCTTGAAGATCCTCTTTGGGATGAACTTCTTATTTTGGAATAGCATTTTCTTTATTCTCCTTGTCACTAGAGCCAATTCTTCTTCATCAAACTCATCATCTTCATCACTTGAGTTTTAAGAAGATATTTTGAAGGCAATGGTCTTTTTGGCTTTGTTAGGTTCCTCCACTTGCTCTCTTTTGAGGGTTATCTCATAGTCAATGAGATTTCCTAAGAGCTCATCAAGTTGCACCTTGCTCAAGTCCTTGGAATCCTTGAGTGAAGTTACTTTGGGTAGCCACTCCTTAGGAAGACTTCTTAAAATCTTCTTTACTAGCTCCTCATTTGTGAATGTCTTCCTAAGAGATTTCATTCCTCCTACAATCTCCACAAATCTATCATACATTTCACTTATGGTTTCATCCGACTTCGTCTTGAACAATTCATATTGGTAGATAAGGGAATCCATCTTGTTCTCCTTTACTTGACTAGTACCCTCATAAGTAGCCACTAAAGCATCCCAAATTTCTTTTGCAGCAGACTTCATACACACTTTATTATATTATCTTCTACTTAATGCAAAAAATAGAACATGAATAGCCTTATCATTTAAAGCCACTCTTCTTTTCTCTTGCTCACTCCACTCACCCTTAGGCTTAGTTATATGCACACCATCTACAATCTTAGTTGGGGTGAATGGCCCATTTTCTACAACATCCCACAAGTCAACCCCTTCTGATTTAAGGAAATAATATATCTAATTTTTCCAATATAAGAAGTCATTACCATCAAAGAAAGGAGGACTTATCACCAATTGACCTTCTTGTGTATTGAGGGTTTCCATTGATTTTTACTCCAAGATGATTAAATCTTGTAAAATGGAGACTTGCTCTGATACTACTTATTGTCCCTTGCAGCAACCCAAGAGTGGGGGTGAATTGGATTCTAATTGCAAAATTAAAGATTAAAAGAAATTTAAACACTAAGAAGAGAAAAGGAAGAATGATAACACAAGAGATTTATAGAGGTTCGCCTATCCCAAGCCTACATTCTCTCCTCAAGGCCCTCCTTGAGAATTAACTCTACTAAAATTCTTCTTTGGGGGAAGAATAAATCCCTTACAATCACCATAAGAGCAAACCCTTACTCTTTTACAAATCCGTTTACACTTAAGAGCTATTTAAAGCTCTATCACACTTAAAATTACAATAAATGCTCACAACAACCTTGAATGAACTCTCAGAACAAAGAATTTACAACTCAAATATCAAGTTCTCAACATTAACTATGGTAGCTTAAGTTCTAGAGAGAGAGAATGAAGAAAATCTTTGGAACACAATAAATTTTTAAAAGATTATTGTTGTCAAACTTGTTTTCATTCATAAATGGTGCGTATTTATAGTTTTTGTAAGAGAATAGCCATTGGGGGTGCATTAAATGTAAAACTAGCCATTCAACCACCCAAAGCCCTATTTTATCGAGTTGCAAAAACCCAGGTTCAGCTACCAAAGGTTGGAGCGCCAAAAAATAGCTTTTGAAAAGTCACTTTTTCGGCTGTCAGAGTGCTCTCTAGACAAAATGGCTTTTAACGGTCAAAAACCATGCTTTAAAGAGTAAACTTCGGCAGCCGAACTTCCCACTTTCGGCTACTAAAGTGCTCTCTAGACAGAAAGTGTCAAAAGGGCACTTAGGCTTCAAAAATGTATAACTTTTTGACCGGAACTCAGATTTTCAATTCGTTTGAACCGTTGGAAAGATAATTTGATAAAGTTTTCAATGAAAACACTTTCAAAAATAAATTTGGATTTTCCAAATGTGAAAATTTTATTTTAGTCCCCCTTGATTAAGAAAAAGTTACAAGTGAAGACACTAAGAAATTAAGAGTGTAAAAAACTCATAACTTTTTTATTCGAATTCAGATTTTTTATTCGTTTGAACCATTAGAAAGCTAATTCAATGTGTTTTGCAACTAAAATAACTTTTCAAAATTAATTTTGCATTTTTGAAAATTTATTTAATTTTCCCTTGATAAAGAATTAGGTAAAAACCAATTTGAACAAGATATTCTTAGTGCTACCTAGACTTTAGCCAACACAATTAATTAAATGAGATTTACAAGATATAAAAAAAAAAAAATAAAAGTTAAATTGTAGGGTCTCATAAATGTTTGCTTCCTTATCTTGCTCTTCCTTAACCTTGATTTGAAGCAATTTGGCAATTTTGAATCTAGAGCCTACAAACTCAATACAAACACTTCGAAAGTATATTAGTAGCATACTAATTGTTTATTATTATCAAAACATGAGTTAAGACACCTAGGTCCAATAATTAGCAACCAATTTAAAGAGTCAATTGCTAAATTAAAGAGTTGTTTTAGTTGGTGCCATAATTTAGCAACTGTACAATCAGTTATAAAAATCGATTGCTATTGGTAACCGATTTAAGCCGATTGCAAAAATCTGTTGCTATAAGGAATTGGTTGTGAATTTGAATCCTTTTAAAAAAAAAAACTACAAATTTAGCAACTAATTTTTTGCAACAGATTACAAATCGATTAGTAAATTTTCCCCATGAAAATTATTGCCTAATGTTTTTTTTTTAATTTTTTTATTTGCAACCAAATGAAATCGGTTGCTATTAGCAATTGATTATGAATCGGTTGTAAAATTTCTCCCAAAAAATTCCCACCTATTTTTTTTAAAAAAATTAGCAATTGACAATTGATTGCTAATTCACTTATATAAACTACTATTTATTTTCTTTTTCTCTCTTACTTCTCATTTCTCTCATTTTCTTCATCTTTTTCTTTCTCATATATTTTATTCATCATCTTTTCATTTCTAATATATTTTCTTCTTCTTCTTTTTCTTTGTAATTTATTTTCCTCTTCTTCTTTTTCTTTCTCATCTATTTTCTTCTTCGTCATCTTCTTCTTTCACATCAACTTTTTTCTTCATCATCTTTTTTCTTTCTTATATAATTTCTTCTTTATCTTCTTTTTCTTTCTTATCTTTTTTATTTAATTTTTTTATTATAATTTATTTTTTGTTCATACATTTTTTGTTAGTAAATTATTCGCAGTACTAATTAATTTTTTTCTTAGCTTTTTGTTATAATATATATGTCAATTTTTTTTTTACCAATTTGTCTTATAAAAATTTTTTATTTTTAATTTTTTGTTATTATTTTGATTAACAATTTTTTTGATTAACAATTATTCTTAGTAATTGGTTTTGTGACACCCCTCACCAGACTACAGTGTAGCCGAGCGAGGTGTGCTATATTCGGTGCCGGAGCACCCTATCTTATCTTACTTTATTCCTTTAATAATTTGATCTCGTTATATTTTAATATTAATTATTTTTCTACGAAGAAACCAACGAAGTTTCTCCTATTTTATTAAATATTAACGTGATTTACTATTCACCTATTTGAAATTTTCAGTAATATTTTCAAATAAAGATCTCATCCACGCTCATCATTTCTAATAGTGTCCATACATTTCGATTCTTATTCATTACCATGCATATTCATTCATGCTCATTTCATATATCAAAAATTTCAAATTTTCATTAATTACATAATTTACAATTTACATAATATACAAATTAATTACAATTTCATAATTTATATTTCAACATAATAACTAAATATAAATACATAAAATAACTTTTGCGAGCCCTATCTACATGCATTGCTGAGGAGGTGACAACCTTGAATACTTCAAACACTTTTGCAGATCAGAATTTCAAAATCTCTGTTTAACATTCACTGGGCTTTACCTTCAGTACCAACGCGAGGGAAACAAATCCATCGTGCTAAGCATTTCTGCTTAGTAGTGCAATAATATAATAAAAAATAATATATACAAATAAAGAAAGAATGGATCTTAATTTGGATACTCTGGAAATTAATCTAATTTAATATAATACTTCTACTATTAACTATCCTTTGTTCTAATTTATTCCTCTTTAGAAGTGTTCAATTCTTTTATAATAATTAAATTTTAATATCGTTCTAATCCATTTCAATTTTTTCTGCTAAATAACTAATCTAATTTATTTTAAATATTCTTACTCATTTATTTAATTGCTAATGTTTTTAGTTGCTAATATTCTTAACTTATTTCAATAAATCTCACTGCCCAAGTAATTTATGACAGGCTGATTAAATTGGATAACGGGTCATTGGCACTGGACACCGCGATGCCTCGGGCCGTCATACCATAGGACGTGGAACGTTAACCACATATGCAATCAGAATGGCTAAAAAGCTATGATAACACATAATCGGGCATAAAAGCCATGAGTGCGGGCATAAAGCCATGAATACGGGCACAAAACCATAAATACAGGCATAAAGCCTTTTGCAGTACTGCTAAAACAATATCCTATTGGCATGCCAATTTATCCAATCTGACACATATCTAGGCAATACATGGGCACATAATACCATTAAATGTTAATATATTGTGTTTTATGACTTCATTATTTCATGATAAATTCCAATTATACTTTATACATTCATTTGATCGCAATTCACATCAATTATCCTTCTATACCATTGTACTCAAAGTACTTTTCCTTTCTACAATAATGAGAACTAATGTCTCATTCATACATTAACATGATCCATTTATTTATTACACTATTTATATAACTTATCATTTGCAATTTAAGTTTTGGTCCCTTGCATTAATATTATTGAGGTTACTATTCACTTAACCATTTCCCTTCAAAGGTTGACTTTTTAATTCGTAATAGATTTGTTAAGCCTAATTTCACAAAGATACAACATTTTTCATTTTATTTTTGTTGGCATTGATTGCCAATACCATTTCAAAACTTAGTGTTTATTATTTAAAATTTTCAGATTTCATGCACTAAGGTTACTATTCCATTGGTCATTTGTACAGTAAGAATTTGATAAATTTCTCTTCATGAAAGTTGTTCCTTTATGTGTCATTTTTAGTTCCCTTTTTGAATCACTCAATTTGGAGTTTTGTAGCTCAAGTTATGACCTAAATACCATAACTGGCTGGATAAGGCAGTACCCAAAATTTCTGGGCAGAATCCATTCTAGCAGTTTTGGTGTCCTGAGTTTGGTGGGCAATTTCATTAAGTTCTGGTCAAACTTTGGTGTTGTGTCCTTCAATGAAAGTTGTCCTAAATTGTCTAATCTTTCTATTGATATAAAATTCAGGTCAGTTGGATATTCCTACTCTGAGTTATGGCCAAATGAACAAACACTGTTCATTTGGTCACTTTTATCAGGTCTAGAATTGGTTACCCAGATTTGGCCAATTTTTAGATCATCCTAAGATTGTTTTATGGGCAAGGTTTCTCCATCAAAGTTGTGCTATTATGTGTCTAGTTTCATGTCCAATTGGCCTTGCACCAATTGAATCTATACAACTGAAGTTAAAGCTGTCCAACCTTGCTGGACTAACACCTAGCCTTGTAGGTCACTCAAGGCAGCACCTCTAACCTCAATTCTCATGCAAAATTCCCTTCATTTCCTACTCAAACACAACCAAATGGTCACTAATTGACCATTAGAACTTCTTTTCACCACTACATGAGCAAAATCATAAATTTGTTGCCCAAACCCTAACTCTCAATTCTAGGTTCACCCAACACTTATCAAATTAATCAAACTAATCAATTTCTAACTTATGTTTACACATCAATCATCATTTCTAAGCCTTTCAAATCCATCAAAACTATCAAACTACCATTCCCATAAAGCTGGCCAAAAATCCAATTCTTCATTCATGCATCATTTATATCATTTTTCATGAATTTTACCTTCCTTCAACTTAGTTTCAACATATGAAAAAGAAAAGAAGCAAAAGTGAGGCACTAACCTCTTTGAGCAGAATTTTTCCTTAGCTAACTTCAATTTTTTCCTTCACTTTCTTGGCAAACAATCACCTTAGCAAGACTCTAGGACAATTTTTAGTGTTGGGACTTAGGGTTTTTATGATGAAAACCTAAGGGAAATTGAGCTAAAGAAAACAAAAATGGTGGATGGGAGAAAGGAAGTCTCGGCAAGAAGAAGAAAGAAATCTGATTTTTTTTCTTTCATTTCTGCCCATTAAACTCATTTTAAGTGAGTTATAGCCATGTGTCACAATGTAATTGGGTATAGGCACACTAATGACATCATGTGATGTCATAATTTCCAATTTTCTTTCTTTTTCTTTTTTTTTCTTTTCTACTCATTTTCAATTTAATTTGTAGCAATATTTATTCATATTTTATGTCACAATAATTATTTACTTAACTAGACAAGCCGGTCAAAAATCATCCATGAAGACGAAATGACCAAAATGCCCTCCGTTTGGCTTATCAAGCCAAAATCGTCTGTACCGATCTAAAAATTTTTCTAAACATTTTCTTGGCATTCTAATGCCATAGAAACCTTAACGACTCTTCTCTAGACTCCCAAAAATTATTTCATGAATTTTCTCCTGGTTTAAGGCTTCTAGCTGTGAAGACTGCAACTTCCCACTAGGTTACCCATCGCTAGGGCACCGGCTCATTTAACTTGGTTGTATTTTATTTTTCAAAATTTTCCTAATTTTTTTTATTATTATTTGAGTTATTTATAAATCCTCACTCTAATCTAAATATTTTTTCAGACGTTCTAGCTGTCCGGATCGACATTGGTCACTGAAACAGTAGAATGAACGTAATTGCTGCAATGAGGGTGTTACAAGTTTTTATAATATTTTTATATTTATTTTGTAGTACTAATTTTTCATTAATAAATTATTAATTTAGTAATTTTTAGAATAATTTCCATTAATAAATTATTATCTTAGTAATTTTTAGAATAATTTATTTATGAGAATTTTTTTGTTATTTCGAAATTTAATTTTTTAAATTAGCAACTAAGAATCGGTTACTAAATCAGTTACAAAATAGCAACTAGCTTATAAAACAGTTGCAAAATTGTCAAACTAAAGGCATCAATTTTTTAGTAACTGATTATGTATTAGTTGCAATTAGTAACCGATTTCAATTGCTAAATTGATTGCTAGTAATAGTCGATAATTTTTAATGAAATTTTTTTTTAAATTTAATTATTTTAAAAAACGATTCATTTTCGGTTGTTACAACTAAATTGGTTGCTAAATCAATTAACAACCTATTTTAATGGATTAGCAATGATTCGATTGGTTATTAATCTTTTTTTAATAATTATAATTTGATTTTTGATATATTTGACAAAATTATAATTAATTTTTTTAATTTAAAATAATTATATCTTTTATATCTAGTTACATTAATAATAAGTCCTTTCAATAAAAATTTTAATAATTTAATTATTAAATCAAAATAAAAAAAAATAGAGAAAATATTTAATTAAAATTTCAAAATTACCTTGTTATTATCTTGTAACTCTCACCCTCTCCCACTTTCAAGAAACTTGTAAATAATAGAGAAAATATTTAATTAAAATTTCAAAATTACCTTGTTATTATCTTGAAACTCTTGCCCCCTCCCACTTTCAAGAAACTTGTAGAACTTCAAAACTTCACGAATCTTCAAACAGTAGCCGAACTTGACAATAAAATGTAGATGGATAGAGCAAAATTATAAAATAATTTATTGACTATTTATATTGACTCTAATTAAAATAGATAATTTTTATATTTATCTATATTTAAATTATAGTATAAAATATTTCCATTCCATTTTAAACTATTAAACTAAAAAATAATAATAATAAATTTACCAAGTTATTAATTCAATCTGTTGTATTCGTTAATTTAAAAAAAATTAGTAAAATATATTTTTGATAACAATTAAGTCTTAATCCCAAACTAATTGGGGTTGGGTATACCATACCCAAATTATTATATTGATACTAAATAAATCATTTGTCACCATTTAACACTGTTAGACATAGAGTCCACATCAATATCCAAAACTTGTAGATCCTTTGATGCTACTTCCCTTCATATTATCTTAGGCCTCCCCTTTGTCCCTTTTACTCCTCCTACTAACTTATAACACATTCGTAATGGAGCATTCATTGCTTAACGTTCGACATAACCTAACTATCTTAATTGACTTTCTCTCATTTATTTCCGATATTTGCTACATATATTTTCTGACGAATTTGATCATTTCTAATCTTATCAATCATCGTGTTACTAGATATCCATCTTAACATCTGCATTTCTGTTATAACTATCTTATGGGCATGTTGTCCCTCAAGTTTCCAATATTCACTCCCATACAATATAGCTAGTCTGACCATAATAATATAAAACTTACATTTGATTTTGTTAGGGATCTTAAGGTTGTGTAATGCACCCATGGCACTCCTTCATTTTTTTCTATCCTGTATTGATCTTATGGGTGACATTCTCATTTAAAACTCTATTCTTCTATATGATATAACCTAAGTGTTAGATTTGATTACATTAGATACCAAACTCCATTCAAATGAACCTTAACTCCATTTCTTCTTTGAGAGCCAAATTCTCACTCTATATATTTCATCTTCTACTTAGCTTAAGATCCTTGTTTTCAAGAGTCTTTTTTTACAACTCCAACTTTTAATTAACTCTTTGACTAGTTTCATCTACTAATATAATATCATTTATAAATAACATGCACGATGGGACATCATCTCAAATATTATTGGTCAACTCATCCTTAACTAAGGTAAATAGGTATGGACTCAAAATCGATCCCTGATATTAACCCATTGTTATAGCAAACTTGTCTATGTCCCTCCCATTGCCTTTACACTCATGACCACCCCTTCACACATGTCCTTAACAACATTTATATACTTAAGATTGACTCATTTCTTCTTTACCACCCACTAAAGAACTTTTCTTGGTACTCTACCACATGCCTTTTCTAGATCTACCACGCATAAAGCTAAATTGGTTCTCCGATACCTTAGTCATTTCCTGAGTCTGTGCTCAATCACTCTTTCCAATAGCTATAATATGTGACTTATCAAGTTAATACCATGATAGTTTATACAACTTTTGATGTCTTCTTTGTTTTTAAAGAAAGGAACCTAAGTGCTTTTCCTCTATTCATTTGGCATCTTTCTTGATTTTGGCATGTCATTGAAAAGCTTGGTTAGCCAAGCTACCCTGACCTCCCTAAAGCACTTCCATATTTCTATAGGAATACCATATGGGCAACAAGCTCTAGCTATGCTTATATTCTTCATGTTTTTATAGCTTTAACAAATCTAATTCTACAAATGTAGCTAAGATTTTTTTTTATCTCAAAGGAAAGATCTGTAAAGTCATCCTCATGACTTTTGTTGTACAATTTATCGAAGTAACATCTTTATTTCTCTTTAATCTCATTATCTCAGTAATGACCCAGCCTAGGGTTTGTCACCGACATTAAGGATCGGGTCAGTTTAAGGCTGTTGAAACCCGTAGCAAACCTAGAACCTGTTAAACATGAACATATCGTTGTATCTCACAATCGAAGCATACTCCAAACTATTACACTTTAGTTTTCTCATTCATAATAACATAGAATTGGTTAAGAATTTGAACCTTTACATATATAAAATCACTAAAGTGTAATTAGTTCATACGTACATACTCATATGAGGAGTTAGTTTAGATTTTAAACACATATATAATTACATCATTTTACTTAATAGAAAACCTCTATCTAAATTTGAATACTAACATAGTAACTATTCCTTTACATATTACATGTCCACTAAACATACAACATACATATGAAAACTCTACAGCTACTCCTGTTGCTCAACTCTAAAGAACTCTTCTATTCTTGTACTCTTGCACCTGGGGTTAGGGGAAAAGGGTGAGCTTACACAAGTTCAGTGAGCAAACTAACCAACATCAATTAATTATATCATTCATTCATACATATGTAATGCATCATCCAAATGAGTTTTCACATTATAAATATTACACATAAGATGGACTTGTCACCAGTGATTTCCCAGATCCAATATTCCTAGCTCATACAGAGGCTCCTCAGGACTTCCACTTAATATATCCAATATGTTTGGCTCATATAGAGGCCTTTCAGGACTTTCGCTTAAAAGCAGTGTGCCAGGGCTTATTAGGCCTCACTTGTTCTTACCACCATAGATAATGCATGATCACATCATAAACATAACATATACATAACAAAGGGAGAACTAGTGGGTCATTTAAATTCCATCAGGCATCAACAACAATTATGAATATATTTATGTTCTAAATACATATACGCTAGTAAACAATGAAATGATGCATGTGGATGATCATGAATTATATTTAAAGAATTTAAATTTATTAAGATTAGAATTACTCACCTCTTGTAGCCTATCAAACACCTAACTTGAATAGTAACTAGACTTGGATCCTTAGCATCCTAAATCCCTTAAGTCTGATCCTATAAACATCAGAACCTAAGGAGTTATTCAAAGCTCTAAAACTCTATACACATAACAAGCGTCTTATTCTAGGCTTTTAAGAACCATAAAATCATGTTTTGGAACCTTAAAACTAAAGGAGAAATAAGGATGGTAGAACCAAGTTTGGCTACTAGAGTCTTAGACTATGGCTGTCGAACCTTTGAACATCGGGTGCTTATTTTAGGCAGTAGCCACTACGTCTGTCGAAGTTTTAGACTTTGGCTGCCGAACATGGAATTTCTCCAAATTCTTTCTTGAGAAACTACATACTTTGATTGCCAAAATAATGGTTTTCAACAATCGAGCCTGGAAATTTTTAGAATTTCTAAGTCGAAAACCAGTAAAAATTATCTCCCAAAACCTCTTAAACATACCACAAGGCTTCAAAATACAATTCAAACATATAAACACATTCCTAAGACCTAAAACAACTTGAATCCATGCTCTAAGCTCACATGCAACAATTAAAAGCTAGGATTTAAGGTTCCAACAAACTTCTATTATCACAAAGTAAGAAATCTTTTGGTTTAACTAAGGTTACTAACCATTCTAGGTCCATAAACATTTAGATTAGACAGAAAGCTAGAACAACACCTTATTTTAGAATCAAATATCAAAATATAGCAAGGAAATCATACTTTCATACAAAATCTCAACATATAACTCTTTTCCCCAAAATTAAAAACTTAAACCATGCAAATTTAAAAACCAATAATCTAATACACTTAGGCATACTTGATTCTTCTAAAAGGCCAAAAGAAAAGAGAAATTACCTTTTTCCCTTGAAATGGAGAATGAAATGATTTAACAATTCTAGCTTTAATCCACTTTCACCAAGCTTCCCTGAAAAAGAATCAAATTTCAAAGCATGAAATGGCTAAGAAAACCTTTTCAAACCCAACCTTGCATGTCACCAAAGCTTGGGAGAAAGAGAGAAAATAGAGTTTGAGTTCCTTTTTGGCAGAAAATAGGCTATTAGCCCCTTATACCCTCACTGTTGAGGGACTTTTGGCTGTTGAAGTCCATTCTTTCTAAAAATGATTTAAACAGTAAAAAGAACTTTAGCTGCCAAAAGTCTATCTTTCGGCTGTCGAAGTTCCTAAAAAAAAAAAAAAAAAAAAAAAAAACTTAAAAACTTTTAAGGATGAAAAATTTTAAAACATTTTCATTTTTAAATACATTTTGAACATATCACACACACACACACATACACACACATGCAAATATACCTATACACTTCTACCACCATTCTCTTATCAGTGGAATCTTTAAATTTGCCAGAATATTCTATCTACAATAGAAATTTTGACGTTGGGAAATGGAGGGTGTTACAATCTCATGATATTGCTTTCGTTTCCTCTATTTTACAAGTATGAAATTTTAGTTGCTTTAAGATTTGGAACCATGAATGAATTAAGATCATGATTGCACATAAGAAGTTTGACTCATAGTATTTGATTTTATCTTGTTTTTAATTTCTTCCTTTACTCTTTTGATTTCACTTCTTAATGATGGATGTCTTACAAAATTGAATCAAGCAGATGCCTAAAATTATAAATGAAAATCATTCTTTATGATGATTAAGTTAGAAATATGGAATTCATTGCATTAGTAATTTAAGATAATCAAATTATCTTTATACCTAGTAGGAAATCCATTTATTGTAGAAGAATCATAATCCTTTTTTTTTTTTTTTGTAAAAAGAAAATTTTACTAATAGAGAAGGAAAGAAAAAGATATAGCTCCTAGCTATTCCAAGCCAAAAGACAAAGCCCTGATACAATAACCTTTGGGAGCTACCACCAATAAGTCCAAAAAATTAAAAAGATCAAAACAATTTCATCAATGGCAAGGAATAAAATAATAAAAAGTTGCTACGCAAAATCCAACCAAAGGATTTTTGCTCTGGATCACTTGAAAAATTTATTAATCCATATAGCTAGCAAACACCAAAAGAGTCAATTGCATCAACTAAGGTCCAATAAGCATTTCCCATTCCAAAATAAATTTCTAACTATTAGAATAGAGATGTAGCTTTATTTTGATTCTAATAAGCTATAACATCAGCAACGATTTACTAGCAGACATCAAAGATGGCTCCTCTTATCTACCATACCCAAGATATACACCATATCAAAATAAAGAGAAACCATATTAAAAGGAAACTAGTTTAACTTTGGTTATAGAGTTAGTAGTCATCAGAGATCTATTTGGAAAAATGATCAATAAGCAATAATTCATCCCAATAAAAAATTAATCCATGACTTCTTCCTACTTCTAAAGTTTAGCTTCTTTCAAGGGGAGAAAGTTGTGCTATCTATAGACATAGCATTATTGAGCTCACTCATCCTCGAATCTCCCTACAAGAAATAAAAGTTTTTTTTTTCCAGACTTGCACTTATTTTGCTTCTTTTTCCCCCTAGCAGAAAGTTTGGGATAAAGACCCAGAAGATCATCAAATGGGTTGTGATTTTCTAATCAATGTGTTGTGAGTTTCTCCATTATTTGAGAACTCAATTGATTTTGAGTTGTAAGAGTGGCCAATTTGTATCAATGCTTGGGCAAAAGCCATTACCATACTGAGTGGGCTAGAAGGTTCGCTCATTGCGATCTTCATTAAAAGACCACAATTTTGTTCTCTTTACATGGAGAGGAATAATGGATGATGGTTGCCTAAATTTTGAATCACCAATGTTGAGCACAGGGGAGTGTGCCAATACAGGTTGTTTGGACAACATGACTAATTCAAAATTTAATTCATCCTTGATTGTAGCTAAAAGACATTAAGTTATTTGGGTTTTCAAGTGCTACACCAGTATTTTATAAAGAGACATGCAATGAATAATTGTGTTCACCTAAACCCTCTCCATGCAAGGTCCCAATGTTGCTAGAATCAAGAAGAGTATTTTCATTAAGAGAGAGTAGATGTTGCTAAACTGCCATCCACCTCATCAAACACATCATCACAATCACTAGACAGATTCACATCATCACCTTTTCTAACTTATAAGAGATGAGAGGATTATTGATTCCAAGTTAATGGTCTAAAGTAACCAACATAGAGCTCTTCAATAGCTAAAATATAAAAACTAGTATTGTCATAATCCATAGCAATGGTTTTATTAATAGCCCTTGGAGCCCTTAGCGAATCAACAATGATTAAGCATCATGTAAAATCCAAGACTTTGTATAACTGTCAATAGATACAAAAGTCCCGCACTAATTCTTGATCGATATGAAAAAATTTTAGATGATATGCTCAAAGGAATTCCATGCAATGTAATGCCCCACTTTAGGTAATCTGTACATTCTACTGTTCCGATAACTAACATATGTCCGGATGGCTAGGATGTCTGGAACTACCCTTAAATTTAAGCAAGAGGTCATATTTTAAATTATTAAAGATCGAGCAAGGTTGAAGAAAAATAAAAGAAGTGGAGTATAAATTAGTTAAATGAGCACAAGTTTCGGTGATGGGTAACTCCACTGGGAAGTGACTATGTGCTAGTTGTTACTCCAGTTCCTATAGGACCTTATGAATTAATAAGTTAAAGAAATGAAAAGAAGTAAGTGCAAATAACCAGAGTAAAAACTAAAGTGAAAAATGGAGATTGGGGACTTATCGGGTATTATAGAAAAGTTGAACAGAAACCCAGTAAGAGTAAAATTTGATCAATTAAATTTAAAGGTCAAACATTGACCAAAGATGTGAATAATTATGTTAATGAAGATGGATTAATTTAATTAATCATAATTATGAAATTAAAAATAATTAAATGAAAAGTCAAAATCTAATAATTAGAGATTTCAATATAATTACAAGTTTTCCATTTCCCTATATTTACAAGTTTGCCATTAGGGAATTAAATAATATAAATATCAATTATAAGAGACAAATATCATTTTCTTCCCATCCATCCTTGCCATCCACTCTTTCTCTTCATTTCTCTATGAAAGCTTCATTTCAAGCTTCCAAATCCATGAATTTCTCCATAATTTTCCTAGGAAATTGATAGAAAACTTTGTATCAAGCCCTAATTTGAAGAGAGCAAGCAAGAAGTCAAAGAAATTTGGAAGATTTATGAATAAGGAATTTTGGTTTGGGGAGAACAAAAAGGAGAATCAAGTTGTTGGTGAATTGAAAGTTGAGTGAGGTGGATTAAGCTTTGAAATCAAGGTTAGTGCTAAGAATTTCATGATTTTGAAGTTATTACTAAGTTAGTTAGCGTTTTATACAATTAGGGTTTTCTTGATATGAAGCCTAATTAATACTATTATAGTTGTTTTATGATTATTTTAAGTGTATTGATTAAGAAATATTAATGATTTGATGAAGAAATTAAACGAATTGATTTTGTGTATTAAGTGTGAAATCTGGACAGCTTGAGTCTAGTGGAGTTAAATGTTCATAACTTGAGCTACATAACTCCAATTGATGTGAAACTAATAGCAAATTAAAGATAAGAGAATATACTATAACTTTCATGAAGACAAATTACCCTAATTCTGTGTGTAGATACTTGAAATAATTGCTAGAATTTGAGTTACAACACCTAAAACCTAGGTGCAGGGCACCCTGAACAGTCCTGATTAAATGGGTATAACTCACTCTAGGAAACTCCAAATGAGATAATTCTTAATTTGTTAAAAAGCTAAGACATAAAGGAACAACTTTCTTGAAGAACAAAATGACAAATTCTAATTGTAACTTGTTCAATTCTAGGCTCTAAAAACTACCCAAAACCTATATAGCAATTAGTTAAGTAGTACATCTAAACCTGTCCTATTTATCTAGACATAACTCATTGTATATAATTCCAAATAAGGTAAATTTTACCTTGTCGGAAAGCTATGGCATAGAGGAAAAATTTTCATGAAGAACCCTTAACCTGAAACTGAGTAGAAGATGCCTAAATTATGGTTAGAATCAGGCAATACAAAACTGAAACCATGAAAAATGACCAAATGAATAGTACCCACTAAATTAAGAATAACTTACTTTAAAAACTCCAAATTGAGCAAATCTTGAATATATGTAATCCTGAAACATAGAGGAACAATTCATATGAAGACCATGATGCTAAATTTTGGCTATAACCTATCCAAATATACTTGACAAAGTGAGTCCAAAAATCTACCTAGATTTTGGAAGTGACCTGAAACCTGAGATTTGGTCACCTGAACAGTTTTGGAAAAATGGCCATAACTAAAGTTACACAAATGCAAATTGAATGATTCTAAAGCTAAAATGAACATAAGATGTAGATATACAATTCTCATGAAGAAAGTATGGCCTAATTCCTACTGTACATTAACCAAATCTATTAAGGAAGTTGAGGTACCAAATCTATAAATTATGAAAGATGAGCCAAATGAGCCTAGACAATGGGTATAGGATTGGCTAAGTGAGCATGTTAATGGTCAGAGCCATTGAGTAGTCAGTACCGAAAATGAAAATCAGTGTTATACCAGTCAGAGCCACCAAGTGTTCAGTACCAAGGATGAACATTAGTGTTATATTAGTCAGAGCCACCGAGTGGTCAGTATAAAAAATGAAAGCCTATGCTAAACCAACTAGAGCCACCGAGTGGTCAGTGTCATGAGTCCCAGTATCCAATCTATTTTCCATCTATCATAGGTTACTATGAATACTAGAGTAAAGCTTCCCATTGTGATCATAAAGATAACAATTTAGAATAAAATATGATAAAACATTGTAAAATGACTACAAAGATTTGATGTTATAGACTCTACATTCTTCTTAAAATGATTTATGAATATTTAAACGAGCATTTTCTTACTTTATACAAGCATGAAATTATTTGTGTTTTGCATATGGTATTTTCAATATGTTAGAGCAACACTAAGCAGAAATGCTTAGCGTGGTAAAGATCTAGTAGACTTGGACAGGGATTTTGGCGCAGATCTGCAGTAGAAATCATTGTCACCTCATCACATAACTCTGGTAGATACCATATGGGCCACAATAGTGCATGCTCATGATGCATTGGAATTAAATACAAAATTTGTAATTTAAATTTTGAGATGTATGATAAATATGTATATTTTGAAAATGAATGAAGAGAAAGAAATTTTTGTATAGAAATGGATGAGAATCGATAATATGAATTGTGATATTAAAATTATTGTAAATATGAGACTTTATAATATGAATATTATTAGCAGGTCAAATAATTAACATATCAAATGTTAAAAATATGGGGAAACTCTTGTAGTTTCCATTTAAAATTTTTTTAATTAAATTATGATGAAATTAAATTGATTATAAATTGAATAGGATAAAGTTAGGTGCTTCAGCACAGAATGTGGCATCCCTGTGTTCGGCTACATTGTAAATTGTGCAAGGGGGTGCTACATTTAGTGGTATCAGAGTAAGGTTTAGGTGTTTCCAGACCTAGATAGGTAGAAGGACATAGAGTGCATGTCATGCATTACATTCATTAAGAGTTGAGGTAACACTAATGCAGATTTACTCTCTTGTCTATTGTAGGTTAGTAGAATGGACACTGATACTCCTCAGGCAATTAGAGAGAAAGCGAGGAGTCATGCCCCAGAAAGCAGTAGTGTCAGAGGTGTGAGCAATTCTGTAGCATAAATAGCTACTGAATAGCAAGCAGAACCTCAGCAGCAGTTCTTTCAGCAGATGGCTGATCTGTTTAGACAAGTGAGAGCAACTCGGACACAGCTCGCACAAAAATCACCGTTGGAAAAGCTTTGAAAGTATGGGGCTGTGGACTTTAAAGGGAAAAAGGAAAATGACCCAGCTACTACAGAGTATTAGTTGGAGAAGACTGAGAGAGTTCTCCAGCAGCTACATTGCACACCTGAATAAAGCTTGGAGTGTACAGTCTCACTACTATAGGAGGATGTTTATCAATAGTGGGACACAGTAACCAGGGTAGTGCAGCCAGATGTGGTGACATGGGACTTCCTTGTAGCGGAGTTGAAAAAGAAGTATATCAGCTGCATATACCTAAAGGACAGGAGGAGAGAGTTTATTGATCTAAGGCAGAGACAACTGATAGTAGCTGAGTAGGAGCAGGAATTTGTTTGGCTCAGGAAGTATGCCAAAGAGATTGTTCCCACAGAGGTAGAGAGATGTAGTAGGTATGAGGAAGGACTCAAGGACAGTATCAGACTTCATATCACGGCACTGCAGCACACTAATTTCACCTAGCTTGTGGTAGCAGCTATGAATGTGGAAAGAGTTTGAGCTAATAAGCAAAGAAGGAGGGGTGAATAGTAGAAGAGAGGCTTTTGCTAGTCTAGCTCCACATTCATAGCCAGAAAGAGGTTCAAGGGGTAGTCTAGTTAGGCACCAACTCAGTGGCAATGACAGGGGTCCAGGTCCACATTTAGGAGAGGCAGCCGACAGTATCAGTGGCTAGCACACCAATACTAATAGTAAGAGGTCATGCCCCAGTAGCATGCACACATTGTGGGAGAAGGCAAAGAGATGAATACTGGGGATTGACTAAAGCTTGCTATAGATGTAGGGCCACTGATCATTTGCAGAGGGATTGTCCTAGGAGGACTATTCCACCAGTACAGACAGAGAGGTCAGCTCCTACTGCACAGAGAGGTAGAAAGCCCAAGAGATCTGAAGTAGCCGAGGGCACTATGAGGCCTGCATCTGAGACAGTGGAGAGGCCAGATACTCGAGTATCAGCACGTGCATATGCCATTCAGGCTAGAGAGGAGCAGGATGCACCTGATGTCATAGTTGGTATATTTTCTCTCTTTGACTCAGTAGTGCATGAATTGATAGACCCAAGCTTAACTCATTCTTACTTATGCACTACCATCCCATTAGAGAGGGGTTTAAAGGTTGAAACCATTGAGTAGGACATCCTAGTTGCTAACCTTTTAGGCCATAGTGTGATGGTGAACAAGGACTATAGGGGTTGTCCCTAAAGGATTTAGGAGTATGAGTTTTTGGCAGACCTTATTAAGTTGCCTTTTCATGAGTTTGATGTGATTTTGGGGATGGACTGGTTATCACGTCACCAAGCTATGGTGGATTGCTGTTTAAAAAGAATCACATTGAGGACACCTGATAATAAGGAGATCACTGTTATGGGTTAAAGGACAGATTATCTATCTAATGTTATATCAACCACTACTACTATAAGGAGATTGATAAGAAAGGGTTGTAAAGCCTATTTGGCACATGTAGTTGATACTAGGAAGGCTAGGCCTGACCTTCATGACATACCTATTGTATGTGATTTCTCAGATGTCTTCCCTGAGAAGTTGCCTGGTTTACCACCAGAGTGGAAAGTGGAATTTGCTATAGAGGTTATGCCTGGTACAACACCAGTGTCCATTGCTCCTTATAGGATGGCACCCAAAAAATTAAAGGAGTTAAAAATCCAGTTGTAGGAGTTGCTAGATAAAAGGTTTATATGCCCTAGTGTGTCACCTTGAGGAGCATCAGTATTATTTGTAAAGAAGAAAGATGGGATAGTTAGACTGTGTGTAGATTACAGACAGTTGAATAAGGTGACTGTGAAGAATAGATATCCTTTACCCAGAATTTATGACTTGTTTGGTTAGCTAAAGGGAGTGGGTGTTTTCTCCAAGATAGATCTTAGATTGGGATATCATCAGCTAAGGGTAAAGGTGTAAGACCCCTCACCCAACTACAGTGTAGTTGAGCAAAGTGTGCAACATTCGGTGCCGGAGTACCCTATCTTATCTTACTTTATTCCTTTAATAATTTGATCTCGTTATATTTTAATATCAATTATTTTTAAATGGAGAAACCAGCAGAGTTTCCCCTATTTTTATTATCAGTTAGCATATTTTACTATTCACCTGCTTGAAATTTTCAATAATATTTTACAATAAAAATCTCATCAGTTATTCTCATAACCATCTCATAATTCACATCTCATTCATATATCTCAATTTCAGATTCATTTCCATGCATTTCCATTCATGCATAGTTTATATATATAAATTCTTAAGTTTCATTAATTTACATGATTTACAAATTAATTACAGTTCCATAATCTATATTTCAACATACAATTCATAGTTTACATTACAAATAATAACTAATTATAATGTACAAAATACATAATATGAGCTTTATGGACCCTATCTACATGCATTGCTGAGGAGGTGACAACCTTGAACACTCTGCAGATCAGAACTGCAAATTCTCTGTTTGGTATTCGCTGGGCTTTAACTTCAGTACCTGCGCAAGGAAACAAATCTATCGCGCTAAGCATTGCTGCTTAGTGGTGCAATAATATAAGAAGAAAATAATATAACAAGTAAAAATAATTGGAGCATATTTTCTATACTCAAGAATTTTACTGGGTTCATATAAAATTTTCTATACATTATATCTTTCGTCATTTATGTTGCTCTCTAGAATCACTTCTTTCATAAGTTTACAATAATCATTTATATCATGTACGAATAAATCTAAAATTTATACTTATACTTATATTCTTATGAAAGTCACATTTGTAATGATATTTAAGTTATAATTCTTCTACTAGTCTTTTTATCACTTCCTTGATACTTTCAAAGTTGTTTACAATCATTTCGTAATATTTAAAATTTTTAGAACTAGTTTAATTTACTTCAGATCATTCTAAGGAATAAGTTTTTGGAGCTAATCTAATTTATTTTAGAACTTCTTCTCATTTATTTATTTTCTAGCATTTTTAATTGCTAATATTCGTAACTTATTTCAATAAATTAGACTGCCCAAGTAACGTATGACAGGCTGACTAAACTGGATAACGGGTCGTTGGCACTGGACACCGCAATGCCACGGGCCGTCATACCATGGGACGCAAGTTCGTCAACCACGTATGCAGTTAGTATGGCTAAAGAGCCATGATAACACATAATCAGGCATTAAGCCATGAGTGCGGGCATAAAGCCATCAGTACGGGCATAAAGCCTTTCGCAGTACTGTTAAAACAATACCCTATTGGCATTCCAAACTATCCAATCTGACACACATGTTTAGGCAATACAAGGGCACATAATATCATTAAATATTAATATATTGTGTTTTATGACTTCATTATTTCATGATAAATTTCAATTATAATTTATACATTCATTTGATCATTTATATGATCACAATTCACATCAATTATCTTTTTATACCATTGTACTCAAAGTACTTTTCCTTTCTACAATAATGAAAACTAATGTCTCATTCATACACTAATATGGTTTATTTATTCATTCATTATGTTATTCATATTGATCACAATTCTAAACAATGGTTCACATGTACCATTGTATTCAAAACATTTTTCCTTTCTCTCTTGATGGGAACTTAAATCCCAAATAGCACTTTTATCTCATTTATACATCCAACAATCCAATCATGTAAAGAACATTTCATACTTCAAGTTGTTTTGCTAATATATTATGAATTCCATTGGTGTTGGGAGTATAAATCTCAATTACCTATTCCAAGTAATTCGTGAACATTTCATGGATTCTAAATTTCATGCCTTAATTTTCTCTACTAATTTAGTTCTTACACTTTGTGTCTTTGTATTACTATTCACCTTACTATTCACTCAAATTGTTGACTTTTTTATACATAATAAATTTGTTGAACCTAAATTCACCAAGATACCACGTTTTTCATTCTAAAGTTGTTGGTATTGGTTGTCAATACCATTTCAAAGCTTAGTGTTAGTTACTTTACAATTTTCAAATTTCAAGCACTAAGTTTACTGTTCCATTGGTCATTTGTACAGTAGGAATTTGATAAAATTGTCTTCATGAAAGTTGTTCCTTATAGTGTCTAGTTATATTTTTTTTTTAATCACTCCATTTGGAGTTTTGTAGCTCAAGTTATGGCCTAAATACCATAACTGGCCGTATTGCAAATTTTCCAGATTTTCTAGACAAAACCAAATCTACAGTGTTTTGTACACTGACTGCAGGTCAGTTTTTGAAAATGTTATGGTCAAAATTTGGGTTTGGTTTCTTTATGAAAGTTGTAGGTCTATGTCTCATATCTGGTAGTAAAATTTTAGGTCAATTGGACCCTTCTACACTGAGTTATGACCAAATGAATAAATACTGTTCATTTAGTCATTTTGCCCAGGTAGAATACAAGTCACCCGTATTAGGGCAATTTTTAGGTCAAATTAGTTTAGTTTTCTAGGCAGGGTTTCTTCACCAAAGTTATGCCATTATGTGTCTAGTTTCATGTCCAATTAGCCTTGCACTAATTGAACCTATACAACTCCATTTATGGCTACCCAAACCTGTTGGACTCACAACTAGTCCTGTAGGTCACCAAGGGTAGGATGCCTAAGTTCAACTCCAACATCCTTACTTGCTTCAATTCCTCCTCACACACATTCAAATGGTCACTAATTGACCATTACAAGGTTAATATACCATTTCATAAACAAAACTCTAATTTTTTTCACAAACCCTAATTTCCAAGTGTCCATTTTATGCTATCCATTCCATGCAACACATATAATTCCACATCTAACTCAAGTTATCTCGTCACAAACCACTTCTAAACAATTCAAGTCATACAAATCAACAAATTTCATCCTTCTCCCATGGCTGCAAATTTTCATATACACTTCAATATAATTGTTTTGTTTAATTTTTCAACAAACTCTCATCTAATTTGTTTTCCTAACAAGGATTAAAAAGATAAGGAAGTGAGTATAGGCACTAACCTTGTTGGAGCTACTCCCAAGCTTGCCAAAACTTTTCTTTTTCCTCTTCAAATTGCTATCCAATGCTTGCTCTAGTGGTAGGGACAATTTTTCATGAAGAGAAGTTAGGGTTTGGAGGTGATTTGGTGGGTTGTCTCAAGCTTGCCTTAAGCTTCCATGGAGGAATGGGTTAGGGAGAGTGAGTGACGCCTGGTTTGGGTGAGTAAAAAGCATAATTATTTTGTCAAGTTTTGGTCTTCCTTATCCCTTTGAATGAGTTTAATAAATTGTGATTGGTGGAGGAAATTTAAATGACATCATATGATGTCATGATTAGAATTTTTTTTCATTTTCTTTTCTTTTCTTCTCTTCTCTACTCATTTCTAATTTAATTTTTAGCAATATTTATTCACATTTTATGTTATAATAATTATTTATTTAACTGGACAAGTCCGCTAAAAATCACCTCTAAAGACGAAATGACCAAAATGCCATTCGTTTGGCTTAACAGACTAAAATTGTCTGTATCAATTGAAAAAATTTTCTAAGCCTTTTCTTGGCATTCTAATGCCAAGAAACCTCAATGACTCTTCTCTGGAGTCCCAAAAATTATTTTATGCATTTTTTCCTAGGTCTAGGGCTCCTAGTTGCGAGAACCGTAACTTCCCACTGGGTTACCCATCGCTAGGGCACCGGCTTATTTAACTTGGTTGTATTTTATTTCTAAAATTTTTCCTTAATTTTTCTTATTAGTATTTGAGTTAATTATGGTTCCTCACTTTAGTTTAAATATTTTCCAGACGTTCTAGCTGTCCGGACAGACACCGGTCACTGGAATAGTGGAATATACGAAATTGCTACAGGGAGGGTGTTACAAAAGGAGTCTGATGTGCTTAAAACTGCATTTAGAACCCGGTATGGACATTATGAGTTTTTGGTTATGCCATTTGGACTAATCAATGCATTGGCAGCATTCATGGACCTGATGAACTGTATCTTTCATCCTTATTTAGATCGGTTCATGATGGTCTTTATTGACGATATACTTGTGTATTCTAGAGACCGGAAAGAGCATGAAGAGCATTTAAAGATTGTACTGTAGACCTTAAGAGAGAAGTAGTTATATGCTAAGTTGTCTAAATGTGAATTTTGGCTACATGAGATTTCTTTTCTGGGCCATATTATGTCAGCTGATGGGATTAGGGTGAATCCCAAAAAGATACAAGTTATTGTGGATTGGAAACCACCAAAGAATGTGACAGAAATTATAAGTTTCTTGGAGTTGGCTGGCTATTATAGGAGATTTGTGAAGAGATTCTCTCTCATAGCACAAGAATGTTAAATTTGAGTGGGATGATAAATGTCAAGCAAGTTTTGAATGGCTAAAAGTGATGCTAACAGAGGCATCTATCCTTACCTAGCCATTATTGGGGAAAAACTTTGTGATATAAGTGATGACTCTCATAATGGATTACGGTGTGTACTGATGCAGGAAGGGAAGTTAGTTGCTTATGCTTCTAGGCAACTTAAGCCACATGAGAAAAACTGCCCCACATATGATTTAGAACTGACATCGATTGTGCTTGCATTGAAGATATGGAGGCATTACTTGTATGGTGAGAAGTGTTATATCTACACATATCACAAGAGTCTCAAATACTTGCCAACTCAGAAGGAGCTTAATATGAGACAGAAGAGGTGGATAAAGTTCTTAAAGGATTATGATTGTATTATTGATTACCACCCTAGGAAGGTGAATGTAGTGGCAAATGCTCTAAGAAGGAAGTTTATAATAGCCTTAACATCTTTAAATGCTTGTTTGACTTTAGCACAAGATGGAGCTATTATAGCTGAGTTGCAAGTGAAGCCTAGTTTGCTACAGTAAGTGCAAGAGGCCCAGAAACAAGATGAAAAGCTAGCAACCATTGTAAGGCAAATATAAGAGGGGAAGGAGAATGAATATGAGATCAAGGGAGAAGGGTATTTGTATTATAAAGGAAGAATATGTGTACCCAATGATGAGGAAATTAAGAAGAGCATTCTTAAGGAAGCATACAACAGTTTCTTTGCCATGCACCCAGGTAGCACAAAGATGTATCAGGATTTGAAAATTCATTACTGGTGGCTTGGTATGAAGAAAGATATTATCGATTATGTGGCTAAATGCTTAATATGTCAGCAAATAAAGGCAGAGCATCAAGTTCTATTAGGATTGCTACAACCAATATCGATACCAGAGTGGAAATGGGATCGCATCAACATAGATTTTGTTAGTGGACTCCCTCTCACACAAAAGAAGCATGATGCTATATGGGTGATAGTCGACAGATTGACTAAATCTGCCCATTTTCTACCTGTTAAGACTGATTACTCAATGGAGAGATTAGCTAAGTTATACATAAATGAGATAGTTTGGTTACATGGAGTGCCCACATCGATCATTTCTGACAAAGATTCACGGTTTACCTCACATTTTGGAAGAAGTTACAAGAAGCTTTAGGCACTTAGTTGCACTTCAATACAGCTTTCCACCCTCAAATAGATGGTCAATCAGAAAAGGTGATCCAGGTACTTGTAAATATGCTTAGAAGTTGCATTATTGATTTTAAAGGAAGTTGGGATAAATATCTTCCATTGATGGAATTTGCCTACAACAATAGTTATCAATCAAGCATAAAGATGGCACCATATGAGGCTTTGTATGGAAGGAAATGTAAAACACTTCTATGCTGGACTAAACTTAGTGAGATAAATTGATAGGCCCTGATTTGGTGTAAGAAACTGAGGAGAAGGTAAAGCTCATCAAGAATAGTTTGTGTAACACCCCTTACTTAGTCCACAGTGTAGCCGAGTGAGGGATGTCACATTCTGTGCCGAAGCATCTAATCTTACCTTGTCTTGTTCACTAGTATCTTTAATGACATCATATTTCAAATTCAATCATTTCAATTCATATCTCATCATATCATGCCTTCATCCACTCATATAAATTTCCCATAATCATTCATGTGGAATTATATCATTTCATAAATGTAAGGTTCATGTACAAAAGTTACATCACTTATACAATCTCAAAATTTATTACAAGTTTTCCTATCTACAATGCTCAAAATGAGTACATTTGTCTGGTAACCATGGGCCCTACCAAAAGGAACAGCTGAGATGACCACTCTCCTATCGCAGATCTGATCACTACTAGGCTTCGTCTCCAGTACCTACGCGTGGAAAACCAATGCGCTAAGCATATTGCTTAGTGGTGTAAAAATATAATAAAAATAAACTAAATAAATAGAAACACATTTCATATGTATAATGTTATAATAGAAATGCATTTCATGAGTTATGAGTGTTTTACAGTTTATTGTTCTTCTTCATTTATTTGTTTGGTATTTAGTCAAATTAACTCATTTCATTGCCCAAACAACCTATGATAGACTGTTAAAAATTGGAAACATGGGAGTATACTAGTTAGGCACCCCATATGCCTATCATGTATATATCTGTCAGGCATAAAGCCAGTGGGTAGGCATGAAGCCAGAAAAATCATATAGGGCATAAAGTCAATGGGCAGGCATAAAAGCGAGAAGAATAACTATGTTAGGCATACATTGCCTTTCAATGATCATCCATGAGGTAGGCTACTACATCGGTAGTCCCTAATTGACATGTCAATCGATCCAACTCATACATATAAGTCTAGGCATACAATGGCAGTTGAATGTCCTTATGTGTTCATAAATTTCAATATCTTAACACTTGTGTTATTCATGCTTCATAGCATTAATACATTATTCATGGTGGGAACATAAGTCCCAATAACATGTTCATGTATTTTATGTGATAATTAAACCATTTATATTAAGTTATTTTCACATTTCAAGTCATTTGGGAAAAATTCAAGAATTTTCAGAATTGGGGTTATAAATGTTCCTAGTAATTTGATAAGATGCAAAATCTGTTTAGCTACACTTTCTTCATGGAAGTTGTTCCTTTATGTCTTAACTTTATTTCCCTTTTTGAATCATTCAATTTGGAATTTTTTAGCTCTAGATATGGTTAAATTTCCAACTACTATTCACACACTCAATTCTACAGGCCTCTTACTGCTAGAATTTCGATAAAGTTTTGCGTCCCAAATCTGAGTATCTTAGGCTCAATTTTTTATTCAATTTCCTAAAACCAAGTTTTAGGCACTTGTCTTAAGTTTCCAAATCAATTTGATTCACCTAAGTTGTAATTTTCTAGAAGAAGTTATGACCTATTAAATATCCAGAGGTCATAAGGCAGTCTGCTGGATTCCAGAATTTCTAGCATTATTGTCCTATTTTATCCTAACAATTTCACTGAGTTGCTCTAAGATCTGGGTGCTGGTCAAAAGAGGAAAGTTTTAGTTCTATGTCTTATGAGAATTTTGGCTTTAGAATTACTATATTTGGAGTTTTGTAGCTTGAGTTATGTCATTTTCCCCAAAACTAATTAGGAACTTAATTGTGCAAAATTTCTAGATTTGGTTCTGGTGTAAGACAGGTTTGCTGACCCAAATTTTTCCAACAATTTAACTCTCCTATGTCTTAGGTTTCCATGGATTCAAGAATCAGATCAATTGAAGTTTCCTAGAGTGACTTATGACAATTTAAAATTACTGTTCATGTGGCTTTTTTGCTACTGTCCAAAATTTGCATTCCAAATTCAAGGGTGAATAATGGTAACCTATGGTCATTTTCTGGGCATACTTCCTTCATAAAAATTGTGCATTGTGTCTTAAGTTTCATCTTCAATTGGCCGCACACCAATTGGAGTTATGTAACTCTACTTATGCTCATCCAAAGCTGTTCGACTCAGGAATTCCAAAATTCAACATATTGACCAATTTCCAATTCCATTAATTTCACTCAACAACAACTTCATTTCACACTCAACATACATAATATGGTCAATATTTGGCCTTAAAAACATTAATTTCATGCCATAGCATAAATTCCCCAATTTTCCAAAACCCTAATTTCCCAATTCCTAAATTTCATGCTAATCTCATGCAATCCAACATACTATTCATGTATATCACTTTACCCAAGCTAGAATTGAAGTATAATTTCAATTTAACACATCAAAACCCCCAATTTCTCTAAAATCCTAACTTCCACCAAACCCTAACTTCACAATTCACAATTCCATGCATTATTCCTTCAAATTTTCATGTAATTCTCTCACAATTCAACCCAATTTATTTGATTGAAAAAGAAAGAAAGGTAGAGCTAGCACTAACCTCAAATGCCCAATTCTTCAAGTTTCCAATCTTCAATTTCTCTTCTTTCTTTTGCTCCCAATCACTCTAGCTAGGTTAAAAAGCAAGTTTTAGTTCAAGGGACTATGGAATTTATGGTAGAAATCTCAAGGAATTGGAGCTTTGGAAGACAAAAATGGAGGAAAGGGAAAAGGGAGAGTAGGCGGCAAGAAGGGGAGATGAGGGAAGAAGATGGCTTTTTTAATAATTGATTTTTGTCTTGTGCTGTTTATATTTATCCTCCTTTTTAATTAGGTCATGCTTATGTCACAATTTTAATTAATTTTTGATTTCTTTTCTTTCCTTCATTTAATTACACACTTCTAGTAAAATTTTTATCAAAATTTTCTTCATATTTTATTATATTAATTTCACTTACTTTAATTGATATTTTAGTCAAAAATCAACTCTAGGGGTGAATTAACTAAAATGCCCTTCATCGGGTTATAGTCCAACTTTTTCATTAATACTGATATTTCCATAACCCCATGATTACTTGATTTTTATTTTGCTTATTTCCAATTATTTTTCATCTTATTTTTAGTCCTCAAACTGGCTTTGAATAGTACTATTCACTGATTGAAAATGGTACTATTCATATCTCAAGAAATTCGGGGCATTACAGTTTGAAAGCTGCCTCAAATAGACAGAAGTCTTATGCAGATTTGAAGAGGAAAGATATTAAGTACGAGGTTGACGATAAAGTCTTCTTGAAGGTGTCACCATGGAAGAAAGTCCTCAGATTTGGAAAGAAGGGTAAGTTAAGCCCTAGGTTTATCGGTCCATATGAGATCATTGAACGTGTGGGTCTGGTAGCCTATAGGCTAGCATTACCACCAGAGCTGGACAAGATTCACAATTTGTTTCATGTCTCGATGCTAAGGAGATACAGATCAGATCCCTCACATATTTTATCAACAGAGGCTATTAATGTATAACCTGACCTAACATATGAGGAAGAACTAGTAAAGATCTTAGCACAAGATATCAAGGAACTAAGAAATAAGAAGATTCCATAGGTGAAAGTGCTATAGAGGAACCATAAAGAGGAGGAAGCAACGTGGGAAAGAGAAGAGATCATGAGATAACAACATCTACAACTATTTGAATCAGGTAAATTTCGAGGACGAAATTTATTTTAAGAGGGAAAGAATTGTAATGCCCCACTTTAGGTAGTTTATATATTCCACTGTTTCGGTGACTAACATCTGTCCGGACAGCTAGGATGTCTCAAACTACCCTTAAATTTAAGCAATAAGTCATATTTTAAATTATTAAAGATCAAGTAAGGTTGAAAAAAAAAAAAATAAAAGAAGTAGAGTATAAATTAGTTAAATGAGCACAAGTGCCAATGATAGGTAACTCCAATAAGAAGTGACTATGGGTCTGGTTGTTACTCTAGTTCCTATAGGACCTTATGAATTAATAAGTTAAAAAAATGAAAAGAAGTATGTGCAAATAAGCAGAGTAAAAACTAAAGTGAAAAATAGAGATTGGGGACTTATCGGGTATCATAGAAAAGTTGAACAAAAACTCAGTAAGAGTGAAATTTGATCAATTAAATTTAAAGGTTAAACATTGACCAAAGATGTGAACAATTTAGTTAATGAATTTGGATTAATTTAATTAATCATAATTGTGAAATTAAACATAATTAAATGAAAAGTCAAAATCTAATGATTAGAGATTTCAATATAATTACAAGTTTGCCATTTTCCTATATTTACAAGTTTGCCATTAGGGAATTAAATAATATAAATATCAATTATAAAAGATAATATCATCTTCTTCCCATGCATCCTTGCCATCCACTCTCTCTTCATTTCTCCATGAAAGCTTCATTTCAAAATTCCAAATCCATGAATTTCTCCATAATTGTCCTAGGAAATTGATAGAAAACTTTGTATCAAGCCCTAATTTGAACAGAGCAAGTCAGAAGTCAAAGAAATTTGGAAGATTTGTGAAGAAGGAATTTTGGTTAGGGGAGACCAAGAAGGAGAATCAAGTTGTTGGTGAATTAAAAGTTGAGTGACGTAGATTAAGCTTTGAAATCAAGGTTAGTGCTAAAAATTTCATGATTTTGAAGTTATTACTAAGTTAGTTAGGGTTTTATACAACAAGGGTTTTCTTGGTATCAAGCCTAATTAATACTATTATGGTTGTTTTATGATTATTTGATGTATATTGATTGAGAAATATTAATGATTTGATGATGAAATTAAATGAATTGATTTTGTGCATTAAGTGTCAAATCTAGACAGCTTGAGTCCAGTGGAGTTAAATACTCATAACTTGAGCTACATAACTCTAATTGATGTGAAATTAATGGCAAATTAAAGATAAGACAATATACTATAACTTTCATGGGGACAAATTGCCCTACTTCTATGTGTAGATACTTGAAATAATTGCTAGAAGTTGAGTTACAATACCTGAAACCTAGGTGTAGAGCACCCAAAATAGTACAGATTAAATGGGTATAACTCACTCTAGGAAACTCCAAATGAGATGATTCTTGATTTGTTAAAAAGCTAAGACAAAAAGAAACAACTTTCCTGAACAATAAAATGACAAATTTTGACTGTAACTTGTTCAATTCCAGGCTCTAAAAAACTGCCCAAAACCTATCCTACAATTAGTTAAGTAGTGCATCTGAACCTGTCCTATTTACCTGGACATAACTCATTGTATATAATTCCAAATGAGGTAAATTTTACCTTGTTGGAAAGTTATGGCACAAAGGAATAATTTTCATGAAGAACCCTTAACCTGAAACTGAGTAGAAGATGCCTAAATTATGGCTAGAATTAGGCAATACAAAACTGAAACCCTGAAAAATGACCAAATGAATAGTACCCACTAAATTGAGTATAACTTGCTCTACAAACTCCACATCTTGAATCTATGTAATCCTAAAACACAGGGGAACAATTCATATGAAGACTATGATGCTAAATTATGACTATAACCTATCCAAATTTGCTTGATAAAATGAGTCCAGAAATCTGCCTAGATTCTGGAAGTGACCTGAAACCTGAGATTTGATTACCTGAACAGTTTTGGTAAAATGGCCATAACTTAAGCTACACAAATGAAAATTGAATGATTCTAAAGCCAAAATGAACATAAGACATAATCTACAATTCTCATGAAGAAAGTATGGCCTAATTTCTATTGTACCTTGACCAAATCTATTAAGGAATTCGAGGTACTAAATTTGAAAATTATGAAAGATGAACCATGTGAGCCTAGACAATGGGTATAGGATTGGCTAAGTGGGCATATTAATAGTCAGAGCCACCGAGTGGTCAATACTGAGGATGAACATCAGTGTTATTTTGGTCAGAGCCACCGAGTGCTCAGTAACAAGAATGAAATCCTATGCTAAACCAACCAGAGCCACCTTGTGGTCAGTGACATGAGTCCCACTATCCAATCTATATGCCATCTGTCATAGGTTACTATGAATACTGGATTAAAGCTTCCTGTTGTGATCATAAAGATAACAAATCAGTATAAAATATGATAAAATATTGTAAAATGACTATAAAGATATGATGTTATAGACTTTTACATTCTTCTTAAAATGATTTATGAATATTTAAGTGAGCATTTTCTTACTTCATATAAGCATGAAATTATTTGTGTTTTATATATGGTATTTTCAATATGTTAGAGCACCACTAAGCAGAAATACTTAGCGCGATAGTTTCTCCTAGCACAGATTCAGAAGATAAGATCTAGTAGACTTGGACAAGGATTTTGGCCCAAATCTGCAATAAAAATCATTCTCACCTCATCACATAACTCTAGTAGATACCATATGGGCCACAGTAGTGCATGCTCATGATTCATTGAATTAAATACAAAATTTGTAGTTTAAATTTTGAGACGTATGATAAATATTTATATTTTGGAAATGAATGTGGAGAAAGTAATTTATGTATAGAAATGGATGAGAATTGAGAATACGAATTATGATGTTCAAATTATTGTAAATATGAGACTTTATGATATGAATATTATTAGCAGGTCAAATCTTTAACAAGTCAAATGTTAAAAATATGGGGAAACTCTTGGAGTTTCCATTTAAAATTTTCTTAATTAAATTATGATGAAATTAAACTGATTATAAATTGAATAGGATAAGGTTAGGTGCTTCGGCACAGAATGTGGCATCCTTTTGCTTGACTACACTGTAGATCAGGTAAGTGGGTGTTACATGCAACCTTAACCAAACTAAGCACTTGGAAGGGATAAAGATGTCCTACATTGGTTCAACATCAATGAACCATCAACTAAGAAGGTCTGATTACCTTTTACGAAACTACCTTAGATTTAAAAGTGAGTAGAACTTAATCATCACCCAAAGGAATAGTCTTAAGTGAGAAAACATCTTTAGAAATGAAATATGATTGTAAACTAGAAACAAAGTGTATATTAAGAAGTGTGGCGACAATTAAGCAAGTAACCACTTTTTATTCTTCTTAGCATCATCCACTTGTGGCTTATACCTCCTACCAATTAGTAGATTCTCATATAAGACACCTTGATGAGGTTACCCAAGGTAGATATTAAAATGAATGGGTTCATTTTAAGGTTAAACAAAATGACTAAAACTACCTCCATGGACATGAATAGGTGGCTCATTATGTTGCGTGACCTTCCAATAACTATAACAACCCAACTAAGGGCTATTACCAGCATTAGGGATTGGGTTAACTTAAGACTGTCAGAACCCATAATAAGCCTAAACCAATGAAACATAACTCATTCCATATGAACCAAAACCTAAGCAACTCATAAACAATCACACTTTATCATTTACATTGGGGCATATACCATTTATTTTCTTTTTGAGAAAAAATGGGTCCAAAATTTGAACCCTTTCATTTAATGCTAAAGTATAATTCTCTCATACATTCATAATTATCCCATGAGAATGCTTAAAAGGTTAAGGTAAACATCCATACAACTTAATTCAGTTAAAACTTATTACAAATTCTTGCAACCATGCACAATATCTATCCATTTAAAAAATTACATGTCCAACCAAATGCATCAGTCATACATAAGGGACTTTATAACTACTCCTACTGCTAGCTCTTACAACACCCTCATATTAAGTAGTCTGTACATTCTACTATTCCGATGACTAGTGTCTGTCCGAACTGCTAGAATGTCTGGGACTATGTTTAATTCACATAGAAGAGACATAAATAAAATTGATAAAGATCAAATGAGGTTGGATTAAAATAAGAGAAATGAAGCACAATTAGGTTAAATGAGCCTAGAGTGTTGATGATGGGTGATCGACCCGGGAAGCTCAGTTGTGACCCTAAATTCATATGGGACCCCATGACATCCTTAATTGAGGGTTAATTGTGAAATTATTGGGAATGATAAAATCATGAAAAGGAAAAGAGAATAAGTATAAATAAGGGAATCAGAATCAAAGGACTAATCGAGCATAATGGAAAAAGATGAATTATAACCAATGAGGGGCATTTTGGCCAATTCATTTCAAGAGGTGACTTTTAAACTAAATGTCCATTAAATTGTAAGAGATTAAAGTACTGAAAAAGAATATATATATATATATATATATATATATATATATATATATATAAATGGGTATAGAAAAGAAAAGAAAGAAATGAAAAACTCAAATTTTAATTGAATTATGACATCATAATGACTCAAGCATGACACATTTTAATTTAATTAAATTATGGGATAATTATCCTATAAATAAGACAAAAAAAATTAAAAATCAAAATAAAAATCTTATCATCTTCCTCCCATATGGCTGACTCCCCTTAGCTCTCTCCCTTCCACCAATTTCAACACTTTAAGCTCCCTAAACCTTGAATTTCTCCACAAATTTTTATGATCAAACAATAGAAAAACCCTAATCAGGCCTTGATTTGAAGATTGAGAGCAAGAAAAGTTGAAGAAACTTGAAGATTAGAAGAGTTAGAAAAGCTCCATTAGAGGTAAGTTATGTCCAAGGTTGAATTATCTTCAATTTATTGGATTTGAGTTTAGTTGTGAAGGATAGACTTTCAAAATGAAAGAAACAATGCATGAAATGGAACTATGGGAATTTGGCCAACATGAAGGGAGTTAGAGTTTTATGTGTTTTGGCTTAATTAGACATGAAAGCTAGTGTAGGTGAAGTTGTATGCATGATTACTGTATTGAAATTTCATGAAATTGCATGAATTAGTAAGCTAGAAAAATTAAGGTTTATGAAAACTAGGGCTTTGGTTGTATGTTATACAATTGAGGTTTATAAGGCCTAATTATGGTCATTTGGCATACTTTAGTGAGAATTTATGTTGAATTGATAGATTTGTAGTGTGTTGAGTTGCTGAAATTTTGGACCCTTGAGTCCAGTAGGTTTGAATGAGTATAATTTGAGCTACATAGCTCCAATTGGTTTGAGGCCAATTGAGGATGAAACTTAAGACATAATACTAGAAATGTCAAGTAGACACCTTGTCCAGAAACTGACCATAGTTGCCCTAAATTTTGCTTGAATCCGGATTGCAATTTTAGACCTAACTAAAAATGACCAAATGAACAGTACTTAGTAAATTAAGCATACTTCACTCTAGAAAACTTCAAATTTGATGATTCTTAAACCAATGGAAACCTGAGACATAGGAGAACAATTCTTATGGACACCATAGAGCCAAATTATGACCCTAAGTTGATCAAATTGCTAGAAAAATTTAGCCCACCAAACCTATCCTGGACTAAACCTAAACCTGGAAAATGTGAAGGATTAGACATCTGACCAGCTTTTAGAAAATTGCCATAACTTGGGCTATAAAAATAAAAATTAGATGATTTTAAAAACAAAATGTTCATAAGACATAGGACTACAAACTTTATGTTTGGACTACAAACTTTATGTTTTGACCAGAACCCAGTTCATAGGGCAAGATAGGGGAATTGTTGGGATAAGTCAGGAATCCTAAATTTGGAATTCCTGCTCCTTAGCTATTTGGCCTTGTGACCTCTGAATGGTTATTAGGCCATAACTTCCTCTACATAACTCCAATTAAAGTGATTCAAAATGATTTGGAAACCTAAGATAGAGGCCTAAAACCTTGTTTTAGAGACTAGGGCCAAATTATGAGCTTAAGATGCTCGGATATAGAATACAAAGTTAAGGTATAAATCTGGAAAATCTAGAATTTCAGGATATGGCACTTGGAACAGTGTTTAGCAATTTGGCCATAACTTGAGATACAGAACTCCAAATTGAGTTCAGATTAGAAAATAAAACTAAGACATAGAGGAATAATTTTCATGTAGAACACTACACTAAATTATAACTAGAACTAGGTTGAAATGAGGTTGTAAAATCAGGGTCCAAAACTGTCCTGGACCCAGAATACATTCAAATTTCAAAATCTACTTAATGATGCATTAGGCATTTAGTTGATTAGCTATTGAAGATAATTGGAATGAGTATTGAAGCTTAGTAATTGTGTGATTTCAGTGGACAAAGAAATTTTCAAAGTAGGGAAGGATTCAGCCAAGAAAAGAAAAGTCAAAGAAGGTTTGTGCACAACTATTCTTTTTCCATGTTTTAAATTTGGAATTGATTTGAATAAACTTTATATGAATGAATTATGTTTTTCCTTTGTAATTGTGAACTTTAAATTGTTGAATTGACTTTGTATGATTTAAATATGATTACTTTTTTGCACTTAAGAATTTAATGCATTGATGGAAATTGTTTGAAATTATTTTGAAACCACAATTAGCATGGCAACATAATTTGTATTCTCATTAGCTTGCCTACTGAGATGTATTAGTTATGATCTCCTCCATTCATGGGGTTGAGTTTTCCCTCTCTGGCTGCAGAGGTGTGTTGCCAGTTGAGGATGTATTGAATGAGTACTCATATATGCTAGCTAGCCCTTGTGTTCCCCTTTAGCCTTTGGTTATTGGGATGTATTGGCTTTGTCGTGGTGTACAACCCGGCATTGATTTAAGTTTTGTGTCATGATCTAAACTGTGTGACTGTTATCAACACCCTTAAATTATGCATATTTTGATAAAAAGGTCATTGAAATAAATGCTTGCAAATGATTGAATATATTATATGGTTTTCTTGGATCAAGAAAATGCTTTATTAGGATTTGGTGAATTGTGATTACTTGATCAAAATGTCAATCAAATAAATGATTTGTATGATGGAAAATATTGATCTTGGTTTTATGACTTATGAATAATTTGTATATTTCAAGCTCTTTGTTGTGATTTGTCAAAGTATATTTTGTATTGAATTTAAAATTATTAGTTGTGCATCACTGAGTTCACCACTCAGTGATAGCTTTATATGCTATCGCAAGTGAAAGAAAAGAGAGAGCAGTTGAGTGAGATTTCATGAAGCTGTGAATTAAAGTCGTGTTGGAGCTGTGGTTTGATTAGCTGTGGGTATATTATAGGTATACCCTTGATAATTTCTTTTTGATGTATTTTATAGCTATATGCATGTTTGTACAAACATTGAGCAGTTGTATAAAGAACTCTGTAATAAAATTTTTAGATTGTAATTATTGTAATATTATTTTAAGATTTTATTTGCATGTAAGTTTTTGTAAAATTAACTTTGTTACCTCAATGAATGCAAATATTTAAATTTCCTTCTGGGTCTTGTAAATGATGAAATATTTTCTATATGATGAGATTTGTTGAGAATGAAATGAGGCGATTTGCATCGATTGAGTTTCAATTGGATATGATATATTTTTGTAAATTGTTTTTCAACAGGTTTGAATAACTGTTTTTACCTAGTTTTAGCCGTCACCACACGGATTTTCTGTAAAATTTTAAAAATGCCTAATTATTTCTAAATAAGTTTTATGACACATACTTGAATTGAAAACACTCAAATTAAATTTTTACCACCATGCCAAACTCTAAAATGAAATTGTTTTGCCAAAATCCCTTATAATATATTTAATAGATTATCGGTAGGTGAAATTCAGTAATTTATTAGGTATACTATGAGATCATGCCACATCTTACAGAGGGATAAGGTGTGATAGCTCTTTTAGAAGACACCTTTATCCTTATAACTCTATATCTAGGGTTAAAGGAAAGGGATAAACTTCAAATAACTTAGTGAGTAAACTATATTATGCAATGCATCAATCACATGAGTTTTTCACATCACAAATATTTCACATAAGATGGACTTGTCACCAAAGATTTCCCATATCTATTATGCCTAACTCATACAGAGGCTTTTTAGGACTTTCGCTTAAATACATAATAATTCCAATATGCTTGGCTAATACAAAGGCTCCTCAGGACTTCCCCTTAAACATAGTGAGCTAAGGGCTTCTTAGGCCTCACCTGGACTTAACTCATCATATCATATCATATCATATCATATCACGCATAATCACAAACATATAACATACTGTATCATGGGGGAAACTAATGGGTCATCCAATGTCCATCAGCATCAACAATAATTATGCATATATGCAATATTTTTGCATTCTAGATACATACATCCTAATAAATAATGAAATAATGCATGCAGCTGATTATAATTTTTTCAATTAAATAAGTTTCATTCATTAGTGTTAGAGTTACTCACCTCTTATAGCCTATCAACCACCTAACATTAATGGTAGTTATCCTTGGATCCTTAGCTCCTCGAGTCCCTCAAGTCTGATCCTATAAACATCAGACTCTAAAGAGTTATTCATAACTCAAAAACTCTGCACAAATTCTAAACATCTTATTTTAGTTATAAAAACAAGTTTTGGAGCCTTAGAACAAAAAGGGGAATAAGGCTGATAAAACCAACTTCGGCTGCCAAGCGTGGGACTTCGGCTGCTGAAGCATAGGACTTCAGCTACCGAAGTCCTGAACTTGAAATGGCCTATTTGGGCAATGGCAATTGCAGCTGCCAAAGTCTTAGGTTTCGATAGCCAAATTTGGAAATCTCTAGAGAACTATAGCCACTCTGACTGCCAAAGTAATGGTCTGCGACAGTTGAACCTAGGAATTTTCAAAATTCCTAAGTTTGAATTCTATAGCAAGTCATCCTTAATACTTCAAAACCCATCTTAAAGTTCCCCTTACATGATCCAACCATGCAAACACATGCTTAGGACCTCCACTAACTTGAAACTACCCTTAGATATTATATTCATTCAACCAGGAACCCAAAAATTAAGATTATACTCAATCTTCATTCAAGAACACCAAAGTTACAAATATCAATAGATTTAATTCATATTATTTTCTTTAAATATTACCCAAAACATGCTTATAAACTTGTTAAACTTATCAAAAATCTCACAAAAGAACCTATCATTGAAAATAATATCAAACCCTTAAGCATGCAACACCTCTCCCAAACTTAAAGCCTAAAACTACTCAAAATTCACATGCAATTCAAATTATACCCTCCTAACCATGAACACATACTACAAGATGTATAGATAAGAGATGAAGATTATCTTTCTTCCTAAGAATTAAGATAGAGAGAGAGAGAGAGAGAGAGAGATTAGAGGAACTTCAAAAATCTTGAAATCTTTGAGCTTCCCAAATAAAAATCAAGACTTCTAGCTTTTAAAACTTTAAATCAAATGAACTTCAAGAATGAAAATCCTTTGCATGCAATAGAGTTTAAGAGAGAGAGAGAGAGAGGGGAAAATCACTTTTCCTTTGAAAATTAAACTGAAATAAGCTATTTATACCCTATTGTTGAGGGAACTTTTGGCTGTCGAAAGCCTGGCTTTTGGCTACCAGAGTCCATTCTATCTAAAAGGTTATTTGAACAGTAAAAAGAACTTCAACTGCTGAAGTTCCTTCCATCCAAAAACAACACTTAAAACCTTTTTTTAGTCAAAATACATAAAACATTTTTACTCTTAAATACACACATCATATCATACATATAAAACTTACCACTATTTTCCTTGTCCGTGAAACCTTAAGTTTATGAGAATTTCCTATTTATGACAGGAATTCCGACTTTGAAAAGTAGTGAGTGCTATAATGATGAAAAGACTTAATCCTATTAGCATGAAATGGCATTTTAGAATGCATAGACAAAAGTATCGTAGTTTAAAACTTCCAATCCATATAGAATTAATACCCTTCAACGAATATCGTTGCCTTTGCATTGATGTGATTTTAACAAAACCAAAGTTCCTACATTTTTTGTTGAGCTTATTTGGTATGAAAGCTTCAGTAATAGATTAACACCTGGAAAAGATATTCCATAAATATTTTGCACACCATCCATAGGGAAAATTTTTAAAATACATGGTTAGAAGATTTTATGATGTCTGCATGTTAGGAGGAATCTAAAGAGTTTTGGTTATGGCTAGGGCTAAGGTGTACATGTAGGTGGTGGTTTTGAAAGAAAGCAAGCATTGGTTCAACTCTCTTGGGTGAATCAATTATAAAAAAATTGGTAGGCAAAGGACACTGCTGTGATAATCATAAGGTTGAGCGATACTTACAGCAAGAGAATTTTAAATGATAAAAGGTTGGTCATGAGAGAAAACCATCACAAGGTTACGGACAAGGTTGTTAAGGTTGCATCGAAAGAAAAGCCAAGGTTGGAGATAAGGAAAAGAGGTATACCTACAACAACTATAAGGTTGCTCAATATTACTACAGTGGCATTGCAGCTGTTAAAGAGCCCTACATAAAAGTGTTAGTAGTATGCCCTAGAGCATATCATTTAGTATGTATCTTGTACATATTTTTATTAATTAAAGGCATTTTTACTTTCCGTTTGCATAATGTACTTATATGTAATAGAAAAGGTCCACTGATATTTTGTTAAAAATTATATTCTTAAGTTGTTAAGAATATGAGTGACAGTATTTCTAGCACAAAGTATCATAAATAGGTTCACAATCGAGGATACTTCACAATAAGGACATGACCTATCCAGAAAGATTGTAATCATACTTGTTTCCAAGTTATTTATATGAGATATAAATAAGATGGAATGGTGAGTCTCATGCCATATAACAAACATGATAAGCACTTATACATGATAAGTAGGCCGAACCAGTGACACTTATGACAAGCACATGGAGTTTACTCTTGTCAATGTATTGTCATAAATCATATTAGTGCATATAATCTTTAGACCTGAGATAACACAGTTATCTTGTATATAGGTAGTTTGAGTTTGATACTGCTTTCATAATTGTACTATGTATGGGTATGTGGGCATGTGTTGGCTCCTACTAGTTGTATATGGAGGTAGGTGTTAATCAAGATGGGATCTGTTCCTCTAAGTAAATAGGGATAAAATCCTACGTTCATTTAATTGTTCTTGATGTTTCAAGTTCCTAGCCAGGATAGATAGATTTAATCAGAAAAGAGTTTCTGATGAGAAAATCTTTTTAATCAAGAACTGAAATTAAAAGAGAACATAATATTCATAGCAAATGGGGTTTGACATAAACCATGACTCCAACTCGAATTGGGATTTTGTAACAGAGAGATTCTAGTGCATGGTAACATATGATTATAGGTCCATTTAAGGTAAACCTTACTACTAATTGGGTGGCCATGGCATGCTATGCTAGGTATTAACCATGGTCTATGAGGTGCATAAAATGATTTAGAGAAATCATTTATGGTAAGAAAGAGTTCTGATAATATTAAGAGTTGATATCATATCTCATTGCCAATTAGTGATGAGCCTAGTAAGTCACACACATACACAAGTAATCATCAAATTAAATATGATTTAATTAATTAATTAAAGAGTTTAATTAATTAATTAAATAGGTTTGGTTTGCAATTAGATTGCAAAGTCCCTAGATTGGCTTGAAACCAAATCTAGGTTATTAGATGTATAGTATAAGTTAAATTTATATTTAAAGTATTTAAATATGAATTTAATTAATGAGAAATTAATTAATTTATATTTAATATAAATTGATTAGAAGAAGAGAAATAATTATTTTGGGTTGAGAACTCAAAATTAAGACACAGGGGTATTTTGGTCATTTCACAGGGTGACATGTGGCACCATGAGATGGTGACACATGTCACTACACATAAGCTTGCCATATGTCTTTTAATCATGTAAGATGATCAAAGTCAAGATTAAATATAGGTTTGACACTTGGCATAATGTGATTAGGTCAATTAAACCTGGAGCCAATCAGAAGGTGACATGTGGCAAGGATTTTAAGTGATGACCTAGCTATATAAGTGTAAGGATGAAAGAACAAAAATTATAAGCTATTGTTCTTCTTTGGTGCCGCCACCTTTGAGTGCCTCATCCTCTCATCTTCTTCATCTCTCATCAATTCAAAGAGATTAAACAACAATCTCTTAAATTAGAAATACTAGAAATCGTTTCTGGTGTCCTGTTTATATCTTTAATCTCTCAAAAGGCAAAACTTAATTTTCTAATTGATTGTGAAAGCTTTAGAAGCTATTCAAGGGCTGTCATTGGTGATCTTGGTGTGGACAAGCTAAAAGGTCAACATCTGGTGTTCTAGGCGCATCCCAAAGGTGCCAAACACACTACAGTGCATCAAAAAGGTTAGTGCACTTGTTCTTGATCTAATCTAGGGTTCTAATGAATTAATCTAATTAATTCTAAAATCTTAAATGGTAAATGTAGATCCAAAAACATATTAAAATAGTTTTAATATGTTGTTTATCATTGAAATCAAATAGATAAAAATGAATCTTGCATGATGCATGTGACCCTAGGTGAAAAATTTTTTGAATTCAATGATATAAACTTATGTTTTTTATGCTTCCACTCCTTCAATTGGTATCAGAGCCACTATAGTTGCTATTTAGATTGTTGATTATATGATTTAATTGTGTGGTTTGATCATGAGATGGTAGATCCATTGTTGGTTGCAAAGGAAAAGTGGCGTCATGGTGATGAACACCAATGGTGCGCACACTTTGTGGTCTCCAATGGTGTGCGCAAGGTTTGGTTTTTTGAATCTACAATTGTTGTATGATCTAAGGTTCATCCTATGACTAATTAAAATATTTAATTAGGTGTTTTAATCAAACAATTAAATTGTGATTCAGATCTGAATTTTAAAAATTGTTTGAATGTGATTCAAATCTGAATTTTTAAAGTTGTTTGAATGTGATTCAAATCTAAATTTTGAAAGTTGTTTGAATGTGATTCAAATCTGAATTTTAAAAGTTGTTTGAATGTGATTCAAATCTAAATTTTTTAAATTTGTTCGAATGTGATTTAAATCTGAATTTTTAAATTTGTTTGAATGTGATTCAAATCTGAATTTTTAAATTTGTTTGAATCATATTCAAATATGGATTTTTAAGTTGAATATAGGATATTCAATTTAATTTAAGTTTTTATGTTTTATTTAATTATTAAATAGTGATGTGCATGATGGATGATCATGGACTATAAAAGACCAATGTGATTGGATTTATTTCTTTTATGTTTCTTTGGGTTGTAAATTAATTAATTTATTTTAATTTATTTTGGGCATGTATTATTAAGGTTGTAATAATTTTGGGTTGTAATTTCATTTATTTAGTTCTTGTAAATTCGCCTTGGTATGCCAAGGATTACTATGTAATATTGGATTGCAAGAAGAGAAGGAGGTCAAGAGCATTGGTGGGACCAGTGGGAGGAATTCAATATCAAGTGTTGATTATGTACTCCTTCAGCAACTCTTGTAATATGAATGAATGAAATGCACCTAAGAATGCCCTGATTCAATTCTTGGTGGCTCAGAATTGAATCCAATAGAAAAGTCCATGATTATACTATATTTATTTATTATCCATGAATGCATGAGATATATGGGAATGTATGCAAGTATATGATATATGCATGCTAATTGGATAATGTGCAAAGTGAGACCTTAATAATAATTAGGACGACCACAAAATCTTCCAAATAAATGATTAAGTTGGAAATTGTATAATTAAAGCAATTATAACATGGGCCCTCCATTGAGACAATTATTTTAAGAAATTTTAAATACTTGCATAAGATGCAATTAATTTAAGAGATTTTCTTAAGAATAATTGTTAAGCATGAGATGTTGTAAATATGTAAACGGTTTGCTGGCCAATATTGGATGTACCTGAGGACATTAAAATTATTTGCATAATTACTGGCTCAATGGAATCAACTTAACTAATGCAAGATAAGTCAATAATGGATGTACCTGAGATTTTAAGCATTAGAGGCTAGGTAAAGGATTGAACCTCACATGAGATGTGATGGGCAAGGAGTTACTCACTTACAGTTTATTGTAATTCCAATAATGGATGTACCTGAGGATGATCAATAGAATTATAAGAATTCAATCACCTGCTAGAAATCCATCCAACTAGGATTTTTGTTTTCTACTTTGGAAGTGTAGGATTCGCTAAGTTAGTGGGAGGACCAATTTGATCAAAAAACCATAATCATTTTGGTTAATTACATGATACATTTACTAATTAATTTGGTTATTTTCTGCAGTTAATTTTTTGATAATAATGAGCACAGAACAACCACCACAATCCAATATCCTTGCAAGCATACTTGATCGCAATAGGTTGACAGGACCTAATCTATCTGATTGGCTAAGAAATTTGAAACTTGTCCTGAACCTTGAACATATAGGATATGTTCTAGAATCAAATGTTCCTGGTCCCTTACCTCTAGAGGCCACACAAGAGGAACATGAAACTTTGGACAAGTGGAAGGAGCATGATATGAGAGCCAAGTGTTACATCCTTGCTTCTATGAGTAATGAGTTACAGAAGCAGCATGAGAACATGCAGAGTGCGAGTGAGATCCTCCTTCACCTATAAGAGTTGTATGGTGAGCACAGCGAGAATGCTAGGTATGAGATATCTAGGCAGCTGTTCTGCATGAGGATGTCTGAGGGACAGAATGTTGGGGATCATGTCCATAAGATGATTCGGCTGATTGAGCAGCTGGAACATCTTGACTTTAACATGGATTTCCAACTGCAGACGAATTTGATCCTTCAGTCCCTTCTTGAGTCTTTTGGGAATTTTGTAACAAATTTCCATATGACTAAACAAGAATGCAACTTGGCTGGTTTGCTCAATATGCTGGTTATTGCCCAAAAGAATATGCCGGGCAATAAAAGAAAAGAGGTAGCTTTGATTGCATCTTCTTCTGCTGGAAAATCCAATAAGAAGAAGAGCAATAAGAAAAAGAAACCTCAGATTCCTGGTCCTTCCAAGAAAATAGCTAAACAGAAAGGGAAGACTAAAGCTGATGAAGGCAAAGGAAAGTGTTTCCACTGCCAGCAGGATGGGCACTTGAAAAGGAACTGCCCAGAGTATAGCAATCTAAAAGAATGCAATGCCATGGTGAAAATCAACTCAAGTTTAAAATATATTTGGCACTTAAGGTTAGGTCATGTTGTAGAAGATAGGATTGCAAAAATGGAGAAAATGGGGATTCTATCCTCATTGGGTTCTGAACCTACTCCAATTTGTGAATCCTGCATTCAGGGCAAAATGACTAGATCACCCTTTGTTTGACAAGGGCTAAGAGCTGAAAATATTTTGGAACTAATACATAGTGATGTATATAGTCCATTTAAGGAAATGGTTAGAGGTGGTTTTCATTACTTTATTACCTTTACTGATGATAAATCAAGGTTTGGGTATTTGTATTTGATGAAATACAAACATGAATCCTTTGAAAAGTTCAAAGAATTTAAATCTGAAGTAGAAAATCAAACAGGAAAAAGTATTAAAGCTCTTCGATCAGATCGTGGAGGTGAATACTTGAGTACTGAATTTGATGAATACTTGAGAGACCATGGCATTGTTTCCCAGCTGACTCCTCCAGGAACACCACAACTGAATGGTGCATCTGAAAGGAGAAATCATACCCTATTAGATATGGTACATAGTATGATGAGCTATACTGATGTGCCAATCTCCTTTTGGGGATTTGCATTAGAATCAGCTTTGTATATTCTGAATAAGATTCCATCAAAATCAGTTTCTTCCACACCTTATGAGATATGGCATGGAAGAAAACTAAGTCTTAAGCATGTTAAGATTTGGGATTGTCCAGCTTATATCAAAAAGCTGAACTCTGATAAATTGAAAACCAGATCAAAAAAGGGTCGATTTGTTGGATATCCAAAAGATAGTTTTGGATACTATTTTTATTTGCCTACATCACAAAAGGTTGTGATAAGTAGAGATGCCACATTTCTTGAACAACAGTTTATTCAATAAGGAGGCAAAGGAAGGCAAATAGAGTTAGAATTGGAGAATTCTGACCAACCAACAGATTAGATGGATATAGATCCATCTAGTTAATCTACACCTATTGATGAAACATCTACAACTGTTCCTCGTAGAATAACCAAGGTATCTCACCCACCAGTGAGATTGTCACACCTTACCCCTCTGTAAGGCATAACATGATCCTGTAGTATACTTAATGAATTACCCACTCCGTCTACTGATAATCCATTAAATACACTACAAGGGATTTTAAAAACTTTTCTTACTTCTTTTACAGTGGTGAGCACTATTTACAGGTATTAAAAACTTTAGTGAACTGAAGTGAAATAACTAACTCATTTGGTTTACTTGGAATTTCTGTAAAAATTTTGGCAAACTGCCATCTGTATTTTGGATAAAACAGTTCTTCAGAAGACCTGTAAAAAAAGCACTTCAATAATTTTCCAAATCTCAACTCCAATACATTTCTCAACACAACAATTTATCAACTCAATTCCATAGAAATTTTTCAAAGTCTGAGATAAGGAAATATAATACAACTTTTACAATCCAAAACACTCATAATTAATTTACAACTTCAAGGTACAATTTAATTTACAACTGCTCAAAACCAAAAACAATATGTACATACAGTGTCATACATTACAGTACAAAATGCAAAATATTGGTATACTCATTATACCCGAAAAATCTCTCGCTGGAGGTATATACAGCCTAGTCTGCTGCCCTGTCTGTCTCTCTACCTGCGACAGCAATTAAAAAGCTATCGCTGAGACAATGTCTCAGTGGTGCACAACATAAACCAAATACAATTTAAATCACAATTCATAAGTCATGTAAATAGTGGATACTTAAAATCATAGTTAAATTCAAGACAATAAATGTCAACAAGAATTTAAACTCCATTTTTCATTATCACAATAATTTTCCATAAGTCAGATCATGTTTGAATTCAAAAGACAGTATATGTCAATGAGAGTTTAAATCAATTTCACAATCTCACAATACATAATAATGCAATTTAGTCGAATAATTTAAGAATACAGTGTTGCCAATTCATTCACAACTTAAGCCATGACACAATTTTCCGATCAATGCCGCGTTGTACACCACGACAAAGCAATCACAACCTCACTAATCGAAATCAATGAGGAAGGGGAGCTAGCTATATAATGAGTACTCATCCGATCACCTCAACTGGTAAACCAGAGAGGGAAAAATAAACGATCACGACTCCATAAATGGAGAAGGAAATAAACGATCACAACCCCATAATTGGAGAAGGAATGATACGATACTGTCATGCTAAGTGTGAACACAAAATCAATTCCAAACATTTTATTCAAATGATTCGTGAGAATCCAATAAATTTCCAAAGTCATAATTTCATTCACAAAATGGCAACACAATTCATAATTAACTTCGATTTTCACAAATCACACTAAACTAATTTTCCCACAATTTCAAACCATTTACAATGCTTTTAAGCAATAAGTATCCATCAATATCATTCAAATAATTTCTCATAGTTTCAAATCATTTACAATGCTTTTCAAGCAATAAATACCCATTCAAAGACATTTCCACAATTTAAAACAATAATGTACAAATAGTCAATATTTATTTCAATTGAAAAATTCAAAAGAAATATTCGTTGTGCACAAACCTCTGATGTTGTCTCCTGTCCGGACTCGGTGTTTCCTTCTCTTTTCTGAGTCTTTAGTAAATCGAGAAACACAATTTGAAGTGTTTCAGATTAAATTAAATTGTCTCTAACGATAATGTTTGGTAAATAATGCACTGAACTCAATTTTTCACTTAATCACCTAATATACCGACCCTCGTTGCGTTTTAGGTAAATTAGGTTTTAGTGTCGTTAATATGTCACATTTGATAGGGTTTTAGGTTTGGTACGTTTTACCAAAGTCATTTCCTTGTTTAGTGCATTTTAATGCAAATTGCTGGATTCCGGGACACTGGTTTGACCTAACCGGACGATCTAGTTCCCTCGGTTTTCAGGTCTCGGTCGAAACTACAAACTTGTAGATCTAGGTCTTATTGCACGCGGGGCAAAATTTCAGGTCAATCCGAGTTAAGTAGACCGAGTTATGGTCATTATACTATTGCTGGTCAAATGGTACCATTTTAGGTCAATTTTAGGTCAAATTGGTCAATTCTGGTTCGGCCAGTTTTTGGACCCGAACTTGTGCAAGCTTTTTGACTTGCTTATGGTCATTTCTGGGCTTTGGTGTCTTCATAAGACTTGTAGGTATGGGTCTTAACTATTCTTGGTCAAACTTTCAGGTCAATTGGACCTGGTTTGAGTGAGTTATGGCCTAAACACTCACTGCTGCCCAATTGGTCATTTTTCAGGTCCTAATTGCACCTAATCCGAATTGGTCATTTTTTTAGGTCACCTTGCAAGCAGAATTTTGGTATGGTTTCTCAATGAAAGTTGGCACATTTTGTGCCTAGTTTCACCTCAAATTGGTCTCATACCAATTGAGGTTACACATTTAAGGTTATAGGCTAAAATGTACACTGCCCTCACTATGCCTTTCACACCCCACTTCAAACACACATTTAACTTGCAAAGTTTACTTCCATACCCTACCAATCTGTTTTGGTACATTACCAAAAGCATTATCTACTTTACATTAACATTATTTTGGGCAGATTACCATTACCCTCAACACACCAAATATCATTCACAATTACAATTTCTAATTACCATTACAAACACACCTAACCATTACAAATTTTACATACACTTTACAATATCAATCTACATACATCTCATCAACCTTCTAGGTCAATATTCTGCCCACACTTCCTTCAATATATACCATTACTCAAGTGTCCCCAAGCTGCATAAACCATTCTTCAACATCAAAGTGCCATCCAATTTACCAATTCCCATCCAAGTGCATAAATCACCATATAAACATGAAATAATTCACTAGGTTACTAATTCATCATGATCAACACCATTTCTCATCAATTATATGCACAAATATCTCATCAAAAACGTGACTCATGGCTGTCCAAAATGAAAACAACAATAACCCTTCAAACTCAAAATTTTCCTTCACCAAACCAACACCCATAACATGAACATAAACTTTAACAAAGAAATTCTCAAAAATGCAAACTTACCTTTAATTGTAACTTGCTAAACCTTCACCAAACTTCTCAAAATTGGTATCAATATCTTCCTTGTGAAGTGTAGACCATTTTTCATAAAGCTACTTAAGGGATTGGAGTTGAAATGGAGGAGGAAATCAAGCTCAAAACCAAACGGCAATGGAGGTTTCAAGGTTCTTCATTTCGGCAATTTTGAGAGGACTTGAGGAAGATGAGATTTCAGGTGGTTAGTGGACCTACATCAGCCATATTTCATGTTTAATTAATCCTATAGTGGTCCACTAACTAAAATTAAATCATATTATAAGTTAACTTTCACTTATTCCACATTTAACCTTTAATTTCTACTATTTACTTTAGGTACCACCAATTTAATTTTTCATTTCATTTTCTAAGTGTAATATTATTTATTTTTAATGGACATTTAGGTCAAAAGACACTTCGGGATGTCAAATGACCATAATGCCCCTGTTCGGGTTGCATTCCCGATTTTTCAGAATAATCGTATTTTGTCTGCTTTTTCGATTTCTCACTTTTCTTTTACTAATTATTTAATTTTTCTTTAATCTTTCTAATGAGATTTATACTTCAATAAGGGTCTATTTATGTCCTAAAATGTTTTCCGTGGTTCCTCAGCCTGTACGATCCAACGGTCCACGCCGTGACTTCCCGGTGCGGTCACCCATCGCTAGGTTTCCGGCTCGCTTAACTTGGTGACATTTCTTTGCTATTATTTTTCCTTTGTTTTTCTTGTATTTTCTTTTCTTGTATTTCATTATTTATGTCTCCTCTCTCATATCAAGGTGTGGTTCTAGGCATCCTAGCTGTCCGGACAACACTGGTCACTAGAGCAGTAGAACGCACTACCGAACTTAGGGGTGTTACAATTCTCCCCCCCTTAAATAAATTTCGTCTCGAAATTTTACCCAATAGCCATCTTACAATAGTCATACGTTTATTTTCTCCTTTCTATATGGTCGTAAGACTTTTAACAATCTAATACAATGTTTAATTTGCTTGGATAACCCCAATCTCCTCTTACTATTATGTTGTCTAATATTTCAGCTCACGTTCCTTCTTGAATGACCCTTGAGGTCATGTTAGAATCATTCATCAGTCATTTGTCCTCTGACCATTCTAGTCCATAGTCTTCCTCACATTCGGAATATTTCTTTGTTATATATGAATCAACTGTTCAAATCTCTACTTCCATAACTCTTTTTATCTGTCAATATTCTATAACTTACTTCCTTTTGTACTGAACTATAACCTTTCGACATTCTAATTTTTGAGTTTTAGATCCCTAAGTAGGATTTTCAACTTATTTCTAACAATTAAATTCTGTCCTGGCATAACTATACAAAAAACAGATGCCGTTGGCAACTATTCTCATCTAGGTGTACTATCGGGTAGTACGTAGCTCTACACAATAATCTCAAGTTAGTACTGTAATCTACAACTTATTCAATAGATCAAACTTTCCTATCTTTTATCCTTTTCAAATTCACTGATATCCGAACTTCTTCTGATTACAATATCTATTAACAATTACTACAGTAACATCTCTGTCTTCATCTAGAGCAATTCTATTTCTGTAACTTACTTTTACGTTCTCTTGCCTTACATTAAGTAGGCTCGCCGATTAGCTTTATAATTTTATGGTGTGTCAGCAAATACTTTTCGCCGATAAACTCTTCCAAAACTAATTTCACTTATTATCACAATCCTTATCCTAAAGGACTAATCACTAATGCATCAAAATTTATTTCCCCGACCTCCTATCCTAACGGACTTGTTGCTAGCACCTCAAAATCCATTTTTGTACCTGGAGCAGCAATGCAATCAATGATGCTAGCACACACATAAGAATGGGTAGAACCCAGATCAAATAACACAAACACATCTTGGTTAAAAGTTGAGAAGGTACCAGCCACAACATCAGATGTCTTGGCCTCTTCCCTCTGCCTCATTGCATAGACTCTGACTGGAGTACTGTCTTGTTCTGAGTGTTTTACTGTGCCTTGGCTGCCAGCTGGGCTACCTCTACCCCTGCCTCTACCTCTGCTAGGTGGTTGTGAGCTTCTAATAACAGGGCTTTGAACTGACCCTTCTGCAGTAGTAGGAGGTGGTCTAACTCTGCGACTACTGGTGCAGTCCTTGGCAAAGTGTCCTTTGCCTCCACAGTTATAATAGGCTCCAATAGCCTTATAGCATATCCCACCATGATATCTTCCACAATTTTCACATTGGCGGGAATGGTAGGAACCTCCGGTACTATGCTGACCAGATAAAGGAGGTTTCTGTCCTGAATGTCCTCCCCTACCAGACTTCTTGCCACCTCTGTTGTGTCCCTCATAGTTCTTCCTCTTTCCAGTAGGACCACTGGAACTCTGTTCTACTAACTTTCCCTCTTCATTTGTCTTCTCTGATCTCTTTTTCTCAGGAGCAGTCTCAAACTCAACTCTTTCCAACTCTAGGGCTTGAGAAATAAGTTCAGAGAAGTTAGTGTATTTGAAGCCAATCACTTGTACTCTGATACTGGGCTTCAAGCCAGTTTCAAACCTCTTGCATCTCTCCCTGCTGGTAGCAAGTAGACTTACTGCATAATGGCTAAGGCGGGAAAATTCTCTTTCATACTCAGCCACTGATCGCCTGTTTGCACTTAGGAATTCTTGCGGTTCGGTCTACATAAGCATCGAGGACATATTTACTGAATTCTCGAGAAAGTCACTCCAGTTAGCATCAGAGGTTCTACTGCATCGTGGGGAATGGTTTTCCACCATCATAAGCATCCCCAGTAACAAGGACACCGAGTATTCAAATCGAGCTCCTGCAGACAATGCAGTTTCTTGAATACTCTATCCATCCTCTCTAACCATTGTTCACCTTCTAGAGGATCTATCCCCCTTAAACTCAGAGCCCCATATTTCATCAATTTATCATATTGCCTAGTAGGAGGCGTGGTTGTACCATCTGGTGTCTGTATTGGGACTTGAGTAGGCACATTACCGACCATTTGTTGGAACATTGCGACCATTCTTTGAGCGAATCGAAAGCAGAAATGCTGCGGTAGTCTTCTTTGAACCACTAACATTTTGTAGGCCTGGGGCATCCCCTTGCACCTCAGCCTCTATAGACTGATCGACTGAACGATCACCCTCTTCCATATTCAATGCGAGGATTTTAGCTTTCCTGAACAAATAACACAAGAATATTTACTCTCGTTAGTGCATATTTATACTGTAATGTACTGTATGTATCAAACAATGATATTGAGCAGTTGTACTATGAAGAAAGAACATTCAAATAACAGGTGAAAACAGACTTTAAAAACTTTGCTCTGATACCACTAAAACATGTCACACCTTACGCCTTTGTAAGGCATAACATGATCCCGTAGTATACTTAATGAATTACCCACTCCGTCTACTGATAATCCATTAAATACACTACAAGGGATTTTAAAAACTTTTCTTACTTCTTTTACAGTGGTGAGCACTATTTACGGGTATTAAAAACTTTGGTGAACTGAAGTGAAATAACTAACTCATTTGGTTTACTTGGAATTTCTGTAAAAATTTTGGCAGAGTGCCATCTGTATTTTGGATAAAACAGTTCTTCAGAAGACCTGTAAAAAAAGCACTTCAATAATTTTCCAAATCTCAACTCCAATACATTTCTCAACACAACAATTTATCAACTCAATTCAATAGAAATTTTTCAAAGTCTGAGATAAGGAAATATAATACAACTTTTACAATCCAAAACACTCATAATTAATTTACAACTTCAAGGTACAATTTAATTTACAACTGCTCAAAACCAAAAACAATATGTAGATACAAAGGTCATACATTACAAGACAAAATGCAAAATATTGGTATACTCATTATACCCAAAATCTCTCATTGGAGGTATATGCGGCCTAGTCTCACGCCTGTCTGCCTCTCTACCGCAACAAAGAATTAAAGCTATCACGAGACAACGTCTCAGTGGTGCACAACATTAACCAAATACAATTTAAATCACAATTCAAAAGTCATGTAAATAGTGGATACTTAAAATCATAGTTAAATTCAAGACAATAAATGTCAACAAGAATTTAAACTCCATTTGTCAATATCACAATAATTTTCCATAAGTCAGATCATGTTTGAATTCAAAAGACAGTATATGTCAATGAGAGTTTAAATCAATTTCACAATCTCACAATACATAATAATGCAATTTAGTCGAATAATTTAAGAATACAGTGTTGCCAATTCATTCACAACTTAAGCCATGACACAATTTTTCGATCAATGCCGCGTTGTACACCACGACAAAGCAATCACAACCTCACTAATCGAAATCAATGAGGAAGGGGAGCTAGCTATATAATGAGTACTCATCCGATCACCTCAACTGGTAAACCAGAGAGGGAAAATAAACGATCACGACTCCATAAATGGAGAAGGAAATAAACGATCACAACCCCATAATTGGAGAAGGAATGATACGATACTGTCATGCTAAGTGTGAACACAAAATCAATTCCAAATATTTTATTCAAATGATTCGTGAGAATCCAATAAATTTCCAAAGTCATAATTTCATTCACAAAATGGCAACACAATTCATAATTAACTTCGATTTTCACAAATCACACTAAACTAATTTTCCCACAATTTCAAACCATTTACAATGCTTTTAAGCAATAAGTATCCATCAATATGATTCAAACAATTTCTCACAGTTTCAAATCATTTACAATGCTTTTCAAGCAATAAATACCCATTCAAAGATATTTCCACAATTTAAAACAATAATGTACAAATAGTCAATATTTATTTCAATTGAAAAATTCAAAAGAAATATTCGTTGTGCACAAACCTCTGATGACTGTCTCCCTGGTCTGGACTCAGTGTTTCCTTCTCTTTTCCTGAGTCTTTAGTAACTGAGAAACACAATTTGAAGTGTTTCAGTACTAAATTAAATTGTCTCTAACGATAATGTTTGGTAAATAATGCATCGAACTCAATTTTTCACTTAATCACCTAATATACCGACCTCGCTATGCTTTAGGTAAATTAGGTTTTAGTGTCGTTAATATGTCACATTTTATAGGGTTTTAGGTTTGGTACGCTTTACCAAAGTCATTTCCTTGTTTAGTGCATTTTAATGCAAATTCTCGATTCCGACATCTGGTTTGACCTAACCGGACGATCTAGTTCCCTCGGTTTTCGGGTCTCGGTTGAAACTACAAACTTGTAGATCTAGGTCTTATTGCACGCGGGGCAAAATTTCAGGTCAATCCGAGTTAAGTAGACCGAGTTATGGTCATTATACTATTGCTGGTCAAATGGTACCATTTTAGGTCAATTTTAGGTCAATTTGGTCAATTCTGGTTCGGCCAGTTTTTGGACCCGAATTTGTGCAAGTTTTTTGACTTGATTATGGTCATTTCTGGGCTTTGGTGTCTTCATAAGACTTGTAGGTATGGGTCTTAACTATTCTTGGTCAAAATTTCAGGTCAATTGGACCTGGTTTGAGTGAGTTATGGCCTAAACACTCACTGCTGCCCAATTGGTCATTTTTCAGGTCCTAATTGCACCTAATCCGAATTGGTCATTTTTTTAGGTCACCTTGCAAGCAGAATTTTGGTATGGTTTCTCAATGAAAGTTGGCACATTTTGTGCCTAGTTTCACCTCAAATTGGTCTCATACCAATTGAGGTTACACATTTAAGGTTATAGGCTAAAATGTACACTGCCCTCACTATGCCTTTCACACCCCACTTCAAACACACATTTAACTTGCAAAGTTTACTTCCATACCCTACCAATCTGTTTTGGTACATTACCAAAAGCATTATCTACTTTACATTAACATTATTTTGGGCAGATTACCATTACCCTCAACACACCAAATATCATTCACAATTACAATTTCTAATTACCATTACAAACACACCTAACCATTACAAATTTTACATACACTTTACAATATCAATCTACATACATCTCATCAACCTTCTAGGTCAATATTCTGCCCACACTTCCTTCAATATATACCATTACTCAAGTGTCCCCAAGCTGCATAAACCATTCTTCAACATCAAAGTGCCATCCAATTTACCAATTCCCATCCAAGTGCATAAATCACCATATAAACATGAAATAATTCACTAGGTTACTAATTCATCATGATCAACACCATTTCTCATCAATTATATGCATAAATATCTCATCAAAAACGTGACTCATGGCTGTCCAAAATGAAAACAACAATAACCCTTCAAACTCAAAATTTTCCTTCACCAAACCAACACCCATAACATGAACATAAACTTTAACAAAGAAATTCTCAAAAATGCAAACTTACCTTTAATTGTAACTTGCTAAACCTTCACCAAACTTCTCAAAATTGGTATCAATATCTTCCTTGTGATGTGTAGACCATTTTTCATAAAGCTACTTAAGGGATTGGAGTTGAAATGGAGGGAGGAAATCAAGCTCAAAACCAAACGGCAATGGAGGTTTCAAGGTTCTTCATTTCGGCAATTTTGAGAGGACTTGAGGAAGATGAGATTTCAGGTGGTTAGTGGACCTACATCAGCCATATTTCATGTTTAATTAATCCTATAGTGGTCCACTAACTAAAATTAAATCATATTATAAGTTAACTTTCACTTATTCCACATTTAACCTTTAATTTCTACTATTTACTTTAGGTACCACCAATTTAATTTTTCATTTCATTTTCTAAGTGTAATATTATTTATTTTTAATGGACATTTAGGTCAAAAGACACTTCGGGATGTCAAATGACCATAATGCCCCTGTTCGGGTTGCATTCCCGATTTTTCGGTAACACCGTATTTTGTCTGTTTTTCGATTTCTCACTTTTCTTTTTACTAATTATTTCATTTTTCTTTAATCTTTCTAATGAGATTTATACTTCAATAAGGGTCTATTTATGTCCTAAAAATGTTTTCCAGGGTTCCTCAGCCAGTACCAACGGTCCACGCCGTGACTTCCCGGTGCGGTCACCCATCGCTAGGTTTCCGGCTCGCTTAACTTGGTGACATTTCTTTGCTATTATTTTTCCTTTGTTTTTCTTGTATTTTCTTTTCTTGTATTTCATTATTTATGTCTCCTCTCTCATATCAAGGTGTGGTTCTAGGCATCCTAGCTGTCCGGACAACACTGGTCACTGGAGCAGTAGAACGCACTACCAAACTTAGGGGTGTTACAGAGATATGGTTTCCTTCATGAAGAAGAACAAGAGTTGTCTACTCATGAAGAAGTTGATCATGGAGATGATCCACTTACCTATGAAGAAGTTATATCAGATATAGACTCTTCAAAATGGATTGATGCTATGAAATCTGAGATTGATTCCATGTATAAGAATCAAGTTTGGGATCTTGTTTACCCACCTGAAGGTATTGTACCTATAGGGAACAAATGGGTTTTTCAAGAAGAAAATTGGTTCTGATGGAAAGGTAGAGACCTATAAGGCAAGGCTAGTAGAGAAAGGGTTTCGCCAAAGGCAAGGAATCGACTATGAGGAGACTTTCTCGCCTGTTACCATGCTTAAATGAATTAGGATTCTATTAGCAATAGATACATACTATGATTATGAGATTTGGTAGATGGATGTCAAAACAACTTTTCTCAATGGATACATTGAAGAAAACATTTTAATGGAACAACCTAGGGGTTGAATCCCAAGATGGTTCCAAGATATGAAAGCTAAAGCGATCCATTTATGGGTTGAAACAAGCTTCGAGGAGTTGGAACATCCATTTTGATGAAGCCATTAAGTCATTTAGTTTTATCAAAAATGAGGATGAGCCATGTGTATATAAGAAGGTTAGTGACAATGCTATCACTTTCCTTGTCTTATATGTGGATGATATTCTGTTGATGGGTAATGACATAGGTATGTTGACAACTGTAAAGGTATAGTTGTTAAATACATTCTCCATGAAAGACTTAGGGGAGACAACTTATATTCTTAGGATTCGCATCTATAGAGACAAAGCAAAAAGAATAATTAGTTTATCCCAAAGTCTATACTTGGAAGAGGTGTTAAAGAGGTTTAACATGCTTGATTCTAAGAGGATTGTTACCAGTGAGACATAGCATCCACCTTTCTAAAGAGATGTCTCCAAGGACACCTAAAGAAAGAGATAAAATGGCCAGGATTCCATATGCTTTGGCTATTAGAAGTTTAGTGTATGCAATGATGTGTACTAGGCTGGATATCGCATATGCTGTTAGTTTGACTAGCAGGTATCAATCCAATCCAGGTTTGGAACACTGGATAGCTGTCAAGAATATCCTTAAGTACTTGAGGAGAACTAAGGATTTATTCTTGATATATGGAGGTGGAGACTTGCAATTGGATGGTTATACTGATTCTGATTTTCAATCAGATATCGATGATAGCAAGTCTACCTTTGGGTTTGTGTTCATTTGTAATAGAGGTACAGTCAGTTGGAAGAGTTCCAAATAGAGTACGACTATAGATTCCACTACAGAGGCCGAGTATATTGCTGTATCTGATGCTACAAAAGAAGTTGTTTGGATATAAGAAACCCTGGTCTCACCAAAAATCCAAAGACATAGAAAGGCACTACCACATTATCAGAGAGATAGTTGGGCAAGGCGATGTAGCCATATAGAAAATAGCATCAGCTGAAAATCCAGCTAATCCATTCATTAAGCCTTTGTCACAAGCACAGTTAGACTGACATCTTGAGAAGGTGGGTCTAAGATATTGTAATGAATGGCTCTAGTGTTAGTGGGAGATTGTTAGTAATATGCCCTAGAGTATATCATTTAGTATGTATCCTGTACATGTTTTTATTAATTAAAGGCATTTTCACTTTTTCGTTTACATAATATACTTATATGTAGTAGAAAAGGTCCATTGACATTTTATTAGAAATTCTATTCTTAAGTTGTTAAGAATATGAGTGACAGTATTTCTATCACAAAGTATCATAAATAGGTTCACAATCGAGGATACTTCACAATAAGGACATGACTTATCCAGAAAGATTGTAATCATATTAGTTCCCAAGTTATTTATATGAGATGTAAATAAGATGGAATAGTGAGTCTCATTCCATATAACAAATATGATAGGCACTTATACATGATAAGTAGGCCGAACCAGTGACACTTATGACAAGCACATGGAGTTTACTCTTGTCAATGTATTGTCATAAATCATATTAGTGCATATAATCTTTAGACCTAAAATAACAAAGTTATCTTGTATATAGGTGGTTTGAGTTTGATATTGCTTTCATAATTGTACTATGTATGAGTATGTAGGCATGTGTTGGCTCCTACTAGTTATATATGGAGGTAGCTATTAATCAAGATGGAATCTGTTCCTCTAAGTAAATAGGGATAAAATCCTATGTTCATTTAATTATTCTTGATGTTTCAAGTTCCTGTCTAGGACAGATAGATTTAATCAGAAAAGAGTTTCTGATGAGAAAATCTTTTTAATCAAGAACTGGAATTAAAGGAAAACATAATATTCATAGCAAATGGGGTTTGACATAAACCATGACTCCAGCTCGAATTGGAATTTTATAACAGAGTGATTCTAGTGCATGATAACATATGATTATAGGTTCATTTAAGGTAAACCTTATTACTAATTGGGTGGCCATGGCATGCTATGCTAGGTGTTAACCATGGTCTATGAGGTGCATAAAATGATTTAGAGAAATCATTTATGGTAAGAAAGAGTTCTGATGATATTAAGAGTTGATATCATGTCTCATTGCTAATTAGTGATGAGCCTAGTAAGTCACACACATACGCAAGTAATCACCAAATTAAATATGATTTAATTAATTAATTAAAGATTTTAATTGATTAATTAAATAGGTTTGGTTTTCAATTAGATTGCAAAGTCCCTAGCATGGCTTGAAACCAAATCTAGGTTATTGGATGCATGGTATAAGTTAAATTTATATTTAAAGTGTTTAAATATGAATTTAATTAATGAGAAATTAGTTAATAGAGATTAATTAATTAATTTATATTTGATATAAATTGATTAGAAGAAGAGAAATAATTATTTTGGGTTCAAAACTCAAAATTAAGACATAGGGGCATTTTGGTCATTTCACAAGGTGACATGTGGCACCATGAGATGGTGACACATGGCACTATACATAAGCTTGCCATATGTCTTTTAATCATACAAGATGATCAAAGTCAAGATTACATATAGGTTTGACACTTAGCACAATGTGATTGGGTCAATTAAACCTAGAGCCAATTAGAAGGTGACATGTGGCAAGGGTTTTAAGTGATGACCTAGCTACATAAGTGTAAGGATGAAAGAACAAAAATTATAAGCTATTGTTCTTCTTTGCTACCACCACCTTTGAGTGCCTCATCCTCTCATCTTCTTCATCTCTCATCAATTCAAAGAGATTAGACAACAATCTCTTGAATTAAAAATACTAGAAATTGTTTCTAGTGTCCTATTTACATCTGTAATCTCTCAAAAGGTAAAACTTGATTTTCTAATTGATTGTTAAAGCTTTAGAAGTTGTTCAAGGGCTGTCATTGGTGATCTTAGTGTGGACAAGCTAAAGGGACAATATCTGGTGTCCTAGGCACATCCCAAAGGTGCTAAACACACTGCAGTGCATCAAAAAGGTTAGTGCACTTGTTCTTGATCTAATCTAGGGTTCTAATGAATTAATCTGATTAATTCTAAAATCTTAAATGGAAAATATAGATCCAAAAATATATTAAAAGAGTTTTAATATGTTGTTTATCATTGAAATCAAATGGATAAAAATGAATCTTGCATGATGCATGTGACCCTAGGTGAAAAATTTTTGAATTCAATGATATAAACTTATGTTTTTCATGCTTTCGCTCCTTCAAAAAGTTAGTTTTTATATAGTCAAGTTCTTCTTTAACTCCTTATTATTGTTATGAAGTAGGGTTTGGATATCATTGGCTGAACAATTTCAAATAGCTGCCTAACAATATTTTTGAGAAATGAGATTTCATGAATTCAATATGCAAAGAAAAGTAAGTTCATTCTTATACAAGGCTAGTTGTTAACTTGTTCACACTTGGAGTTGCAGCAATAATGGCTCATATTGGTTTATCAACACTTTCTATTGAGATCAAAGAGGAGAGATTGAGAGTTTAGAATCATAATTCTTAGTGAATTATCATTCCTAACAAAAGTTTGACTTTATTCTTTAAGTGATTTATTATGATATAAAGCCATGTAACCTAATCAAACTTTTACTTGGGAATTATTCATGAGAAAGACTTATATGTGTTGAGAAAAAAATTTTAATATGACTATATATTAGGATCAAGATTAAGGATTGACAATCAAGTAAGCACATGACTAAGCAATTGAGTAGAAATATGTTATACTATGATTTGTATTGAATTTATTTTTTTATGGCTCATGATTTTTAATGATTTATGAATATGTTTTGTGATTAAAGCACTTTCATTTTGCTTTCTCTATTTCATCACTTTTGTTTTTGTGATATTGTTTGCTAATACATCTATATCATTTCAATGTCTTTTTTATATTCTTTTTAATTTATACTTTGCCTGTGGTTTTTAAAATTGTTTTCATTAGTAATATTGAAAAGAAAGAAAAAGGATGGAGAGATCAAAATGAGAGAGAAGCTATTGTTTCTCTCATTTTATGCTTTTTTTTGTTTTGTTGATCTTGATTTTGAGAGAGAGAGAAAAAAAAATGAAGGAGTATAGAGAGAAAGGAAGCATAAAAAAATAAATGAGAAAGAAGATGGAGAGAGGAGAAAGAAGATGGAGAGAGAAGCGAGATAAAGAGATGGAAGGAAAGGATTAATTACAGGCTATTGACTAGTATATTATAAATTAAAAAATTTTCTTAAGTTCATTTCAAAAACAAAACTTCTTAAGTTTAAAACTTAAAAATATCTTAAGTTCATTTCAAAAAACAAAACATCTTCATTAGATGTGTTGGCGAAGCTTCAGAAGTGTAGTTCTGTGCTCAATAGCTAGGGGCAATCACTTCGTAATCTATTTAAGGCTGATATTGATAATTGTAAGAGGGATATGAAACTTTATCGTGGAGCCAGTGATTTAGTATATAAGAATCGATTTTTGGCTGTTGGAATTATTTCTTTGAACTATTGACCCAGAAAGATATGTACTGGCGTCAGAGAGCCAAGGAGTTTTGGCTTTGTGAAGGGGACCAGAAAACATGGTATTTTCACACCATGGAAATGATTAGACAGAAAAAGAATCGTATTGAACAACTGAAAGATAATTCTGGTCATTGGCAGAATTAGGATTCCAATCTTGCTTTTGTCATATCTGAGTATTTTATTAATCTTTTTCGATCTCAGGCGGCTAGTAGTCCTTCTATTCTTTCTCATGTTCCTAGAAAAGTTGATGATTTGCAGAACTCTATGCTATTGGACTCTTTTTCGGTGGAGGAAGTTGGAGCAGTAGTTTTCAGCATGAAGGCGAACAAATCACCAGGCCTATATGGTTTCAATCCTGGGGTTTTCCAACATTATTGGGATGTTGTGGGTCCTGAAATATCTCAGCTTTGTATATCTATCATCAACTCAGGTTTGATTCCTCCAAGTCTTAATGAGACAACAATAGTTTTGATTCCAAAGAAATCTTTACCTGAGTCTATGTTTGATTTGACGCCAATTGCCCTGTGTAATGTGATCTACAAGATTGTTTTGAAGATGTTAGCTAATAGCCTTAAGATGATTTGGCCTTCTTTGGTTTCTACTAATTCGAATGCTTTTGTTGCTAGTCGTAACATCCATGATAATAGTGTTGTGGCTTATGAAGTTATGCATTTTTTTCATCGGAAAACTAGAGGCAAAGAAGGTTGGGCAGCTCTTAAGATGGACATTAGCAAGGCTTATGATCACATTGATTGGTCATTTTTACGAGATATTATGCTTACTATGGGCTTCTCGACTCGCTTTGTGGATTTGATTATGGCTTGTGTGTCTACTATCACTTATAAAGTTCTGCATCAGGGTAGAATTGTGGACCCTATTTACCCAGAGTGTGGTTTGTGCCAGGGTGACCCTTTGTCACTTTATTTATTCATCCTATGTACTAAAGGGCTTTCTACTTATATTTAGTATCATGTTAGCTCAGGTGCTTTGCATGGCATATCAATTTGTCAAGGTGCACCTTCTATTTCCCATTTATTCTTTGCAGACGGTAGTCTATTATTCTTTAAAGCTACTAATGCAAAAGCAAGTGTGGTAAACTCTATTATCTCTAACTATGCTATGGCTTCGGGCCAGCTTATCAATTTTTCTAAGTCTTTGTTATGTTTTAGCACTAATACTTCTCCAGCTGTGCATGATTCTATCACTAATATTTTACATGTTATTGAGCATGACAATATTGGTAATTACTTGGGGCTTCCCACAGTTGTTGGAAGGAATAAGAAGGAGGTGTTTCAATTTGTAAAGGACAAAGTTTGGCATCGGTTACATTCATGGAGTCGTCACACTCTTTCTAGGGCGGGCAAAGAGATTTTGTTGAAAACAGTGTTACAAGCTTTGCCCAACTATGTCATGAACCTCTTCTTGTTACCAAAGACTTTGTGCAAGGAGTTACAGCATACTATAATGGCTTTTTGGTGGGGCAAAGGGATTAATCATGAGCGGTGCATCCATTGGTTGGGATGGGATCGGTTGTGTTACCATAAATCTCTGGGTGGGCTTGGTTTTAAAAAGCTCCATCAGTTTAATTTGGCTATACTTAGTAAGATGGCATGGTCATTGGTTGTGAATCCTGACTCTTTGGCAACTCGGCTCTTAAAGGCAAAGTATTATCTGGACTCTTCTTTTTTTACAGCTCCCTTAGGATCTTCGCCAAGTTACATTTGGCGTAGTATCCATGCTACTCAATCTCTTATATGTTCTGGTTTATGTTGGCATATTGGAACATGTAACCAAGTTAATATCTGGTCAAATGCCTGGCTTAGAGACCCAGATAATGGTTTTGTTACCACTCAGCCTATGGCCGACTCTAGTGTACAAGTCGTTGCTGATTTGATTTACCATGGGTCTTGCAATGCCCCTCTCATTAACTCTCTTTTTAATCAATGGGATAGGGCCTTAATCCTCTCTATTCCTTTGTCATCTTCGCGGCCCCCATATCGAATTTGTTGGAAGTTGGAGTCGAAAGGTATATTTACTGTTAGAAGTGCTTACAAGTCTCTTGTTTGGGATTCTAGATTAGGAGGTTCAAATGATTCTCGACTTTTATGGAAAAAGCTTTGGAATATACGTGCTCACCGAAGGTGAAGAATTTCATATGGCGAGTTGCAAATAATGTACTGCCATGTCTATCTTCACTTTTGGCCAAACATGTCCCGGTGACAGATATCTGCCCTTTGTGTCATGGCAATTTTGAGACTATTTTGCATATTCTTGTTTCTTGCCCTTTCTCTATGTCAGTTTGGATGGCCTCTCCACTGTGGTGGTTTAATCCTTCTGCCAATAATTTTTTTGGTTGGCTATCAAGCTTTCTAAACAGAAAGGGGGTTGTGGATATAGCCTTGGGTTTGTTTATTTGCTAGTCACTCTGGAATTTCAGGAATGATAAAGTCTGGAATGGTAAGCTCCTTACAGCGTATCAGGTTTGGCAGTGGGCAAATTTCGCTTATCACAAGTGGCAGGCTGTTCAACCAAATATCCTCCCTGCTGCTTCTCAGTCTTTGATCAGGCGTTAGTCTAAGCCTTCTCGTGATTGGCTAAAGATTAATGTTGATGCTATCACGATAATCCTAGATTTTCATTTTGGTGTGGGATTCATAGCACGAGATTGGAATAGTAGCTTCTTGGCAGCCAAGAATGTGGTATTGCAAGGTAATTTAATGGTAAAGGAGGCTGAAGCTATTGGTATCAAAGAGGCACTCAATTGGGTGCTTTCCAATGGCTGGTCACGAGTTATTATTGAATCTGATGCTTTAGGAGTAATTCAGGCTCTCAAGGATCCCTTTTATCAGGACTCATCTTCTTTTGGCTTGCTTATTTCATATTATAAGTCTCATTTGTCTGAGATTGATTCAGTTATTTTTGCACATGTTTACAGATCTATAAATGGTGTGGCTCATAGGTTAGCTAGAGCAATCCATTCTGTGTCAAATGTGGGTGAATGGATTGACCATCCACCAGATTTTATTGTTCAAGCTCTGTCTGAGGACTTTTATTAATATTATCCCTTTTATTAAAAAAAAAACTTAAAAATATTGCCATAAATATATAGGGAAAGTTGCTAATAGGAGATCATTTAATTAAAATCAACAGTCCAGATATTGATGTGCATGGTGTTGGATTTCCAAAGCATAAAATGTATATAAAACATAATGTATATAGCAATTTAAAAATTTGAACCCCAAAGAAGATCTTTATTAAATAGATTATGGAATAGAAAAGCAAGCCTTTTATTAATAGCAAATTACCTCAAAACACTTTTAGCAATTTCTTAAGCTAGATAACATAATACTTCAGGCTAGGTATTGTTGCAAATCACAAGCCGTTCACTTATTCAGCCTCTAATAGAAATCCACAGAGATGCTTATGAAGAAATCTCGAATACACCTCGTGAAAGGAGGGGGTAAAAGATAAGAGTGCTAATGCTTCTATGTTCTAAGAGAAGAAGATGTTTTTTTGTTGGAACCTTTCCTAAACAAAAGTTCCTTCTACCATACTCTTCACATTCTCTCTCCACCTTTTATAAGGGTTATTTCTAGGAATTACTAATTTAACCTATTAAAAAGATTAATTATAATTTTCTTTCCAAATATAGTATAATTCCTTAATAAAAAATGAGGCTTGAAGCCTAATACAGGTAAGGCCTACAACTAAAAACATGTTACATTAAATAGGGCTTATAGCCCACAACAAAATAGGTCATGGCCTTAAACTACAGAGCCTAAAAACCCAATCTCAGCCCACAAACATAACCAATAAGAGAACCCTAGCTAAATTAGATGGAGGTATCCAATATAAAGAACCTGTAGGAAGAGATCTCAGCATTGCTAAAGAAAACACAAGAACCAACCTCTCCTTTATTAGATCCCCATCATCGAAGGGATGAAGCACCAACTGAAGCACTAACTAAGAGCCATGCAATACCAAAGCGCCTAATGAAAGATACCCTAGCTTAATAGAACCCAAAGTTTTCAAAACCCCATAAAGTTCAACCAAACAAAGGAAGCTTATTACCATGGAACTAATAACATTGCTCAGGGAAGAAGAAAAAAAATATAAGGAAAGAGAGAGAGCTCTTGAGGCTTCTTAATCTCTTTTAGCTGGCGGGGAGGCGATGGTCCAAGGATGATTTAGCCTACACTTACACCCTTGGATTTTCTCTTACTCAAACCCATCTAATGAAGTTCCATTCCCTAGAGTTTTAAAGGCATCCAAACTATTTGCATGAAAGCATCAAACAAATTGGCAGATTAGAACTATTCCCTCTCATTTGCACACTAAATCTACTAAAAAAACTTATTTATTCACACCAACCCATCCAAAGGGTAGGGAGGGACAAAACCCACATATCCTAGTGAGGAACTAGCTGACCCCTACCTAAAAAAGGAAGGGGAAGGCCTCGTTAAGGTAGAGAAGCATATTGGTTCCACAGACAAAAAAATGAGAAGAGAAAAAACTAATTATTACATATTGACTTATATGAGAAATAAATATCACATATAATTAAATCCCTTAACTCTGAAAATTTTAAATTAAGTCTATACTTAATTATTAGGACCAAAACCAGTCCCTATAAAATTACACTTAATATGTAAGTCTCCAGATTTTTCTTTCAATCAAGTTTAACTTAAAAGCCCCATTTTAATTCTTCGCTCATAATCTTCATACATGTGACCCATTAGAATCTTAATATGTTGACAACACAAATAACTATAATAATTCTCAAGGACCAAATAAAATTAACACAATAATTTTATTATCAATTTCAAATTAATTAATTATATTTATAGATCAAAATTGACATCTAGCAATGTGTCAGGACTATACAAATATTAGGACTTGTCAAAGTGATTTAACTAACCTTTCAGTGAGCAATAAATTAGTGTAATTATTATCCTTTCGTTTTATGCTCTGATTTATACACTAATTCGAGAATTGCCCGTGCTAATGTATGTGACTACTAATAATTTTAATACATAAATAATTTTAATTTTTATACTTTTAATTTTAATATATGAAAATTAAAAAAAAAAAACTTAAGCATTGGCAGATCCAACTACACCCTGATTGGCAGACCACCCAAATACCCCAGACCTAGAATCTAGAATGCTAATTGAAAAAACCTGGCATAAAAAGAACAACCAAAAGCAAACCAAAGATATAGTTATTTTTATTTTTTTTTATTTTTATTTTGGTCACTTTTTATATTGACTAAACTTTTTATCTCACAAATTTTGTAATCATGATATAATAATATAATAGGAACATTGATTAAAGATATGAAATCATTTGAAATTAGTTCAATCATATGATTATTTTCATCATTTTAAATATCAAAATTTTGTTATATCCTTTTAATATATTATGTAAATATAATATATTCAAGCATTATTTTTATTTACTAATATTAATATTATTCTTAAAAGTAATGTTAATGATATGAAAAAGCATAAATATATAATGCAAAAGGAAAAAAAAAAAAAAACAAAATTATATATATATATATATATATATATATATATATATATAAGTACTATATAAAATTATAAGTATATGTAATAAATATATGTTAATATATTGTAACTTGTAGTATAATAATGGCTACTTTTTATTTCATTTAAAATAATGGCTACTTATTATATTTGTCATGACCTGATTTCACGGGTCAGACCGGCATTAGAACCTAGACCGGCATAAAGCTCTCGAGACCCGTAGTAAGCCTTACTATTTTCAAAACCATAATCAAGATCAAAATCAAGGCCCAACATGCAAATAAAATAAAATATTATAAATTTATTTGGCCCAACCCAATCTGATAAATATCAAAAATCCACTACTAGGAGAGTCTAGCTCAACCCTGATACACAGCATGTACAAATCATTTGATATCATTAATATTCATTAATAATATAATAATTTAATTAAAACAGTGTCACAACGGAGTTCTAAGAATAAAATAAGTAATTAAATAAACTAATGAATAAATAAAGATTTCTAATTAACGAGGTTGCACCCTGTGGGAAAAGGAGCAGATTAGACTCTCATGAAAATTACCCCTCCTATGCCTAGGGAAAAATTATTAAACAGGAATGAGTGTTTAACTTAGAGAGTAAGATATTGATTTTAAATATAATTTCTATAACTATCTAAACCTAATGCATTCCTATGTATGAAACACAACACGTTCACATAGTTTAAACAATTCAACCAATATTCACACGAAAGATAATTTGAAGCACGCATGCACCTATGTGTCACATTAATACATATATAGAAGCTGATCTCCTATACAGCTCTCTTAATCTAATGCCTATTAGCAAGGTCAACTCAAGCTGAACTTTTGCTTGATAATCCAAGTGCAGGGGCCAATAAGATCAACTCAAAGCCGTACTCACCCCGACTTATCCATATATGAGGATCGGGTTCAAGTGTGTCACACCATACTCCTCCGTAAGATGTAACATGATCTCGTAGTACACCTAATGAATTACCGTACTTCGCCTTCTGGTAACCCATTAATTATACTACAAGGGATTTTAAAACAATTTTCGTGAAATTAAATAGTGGTGAGAACGTTGAATATTTCTTAAAAAGCCTTTAAGTGAAATTTTGGTCATGGATTAAATCATCGATTAAAATCTGGTGTTACAAAAATTTTTCAAAATTTCGGTAGAGTGTCGGCTGTATTTTGAGAAAACAGTTCTTCAAACCTGAAAAGGAAAACACTCCCAATATGTTTTCTCAAATACAACTCTAATAAACTTCATTTCATCTCATAATTCAATCTCAATAATCAAATCAATTCATTTTCAAACTAACCTCATCATAAAAGAAAATTTTCATTGATTACAAGACTCAAAAATTAATATTACAAAACTATATAGGTAAATGAAATCTCAAATTTATGTTACAATAATTTGCATTTAATTACATACCAAAATATTTTACAAGAGTTTTTATACAACTGCTCAAATAATTTACATACATATTATTACATGCATATATCAAAACCTATGTACATAGGTATACCTATGATATGCCTGGAGCTGATATGAATGTGTCTTCAAGGCGCAGCTACAGGAATTCTCACTCAGTTGCTCTATCCTTACTTTCACCTACGATAGCATACAAAGCTATCACTGAGTGGTGAACTCAATGGTGCACAACTATAACTTAAAATATAGTACAATATACCTTAGCAAAATTACAGCAAATAATTTAGAAATTTGGATATTCATCAAATTCCAAAAATCAAAATGTTCATTGCCAATAATATAAATCATTTGTTAAAATGACTTTGAGCAAGAAATTCAATTTATCAAATCACAACTGGACATTTAAAGCAATTCCAGCAATTATGGAAATAAAGATTAATTCCAATAAAATCAATTATGCATAAATCCCATTTGAAATCGAAATTCTTTACTATTCAAAAACCATTCTTTATCTCACTAACTATGCAAGACTAATTCGAAAGGGCCATCTCCAGGGTGATTTTAAATCCCTATGGTCGGAGAGGTCGAATCATCGTGCACAATACACACCACAATAATGAAACTTCAGAAAGGGCCATAAAAAACTTAGATCTAACCTCTAATAAGTGGAAAATCTAAGCCTATGCACATATCATGGTAATCAAAATAAAGCTAACTCCATTGTCTCCTAAACAAATGAGAGAGACAGATAATAACCTAATCAAGCATCTATAGCGAGATATAAAATAATATTATAAATCTCTTTGTCCTTTTTGTGAGCATAAAACACAATACGATTCAATTCAAAGTCAATTCAAATATCCAATAATTTTTATGCTCATCACAATTCAAAACATATTTTATCATAGTTTTTCCAAAACTAATTTATTCAATCCACAACAATACTCAATAATTGTTGAAATACCATTTCACAAAGCTAAATTCATACATACTATAACAATTTCAATAATCATTGAATTAAATCCAATTCTTGATAAACATAATACATGAGGAAAATAATGTCATTTAATCATATGAAATCTTCAGAACAAAATCAATTAAAAACTAGTTGTGCACAAACCTCTTATTTACTTCAATTCTTTTTTTTTTCTTCAAAGATCCCTTTCTAGTCTCTTTTTCAACTGAAACACACAATTTACAATATTTCAGTACCATATCTCATAATTAATCCAATAATTTATTTCATCCCTACTTAATTATAGCCTTGAATTTGCTTAACACTGTATCCTTTGAATTTTGCATTTTGGGTCATTGTTTTCTACTGTGCCATTAGTTTGGTTATTGTGAGAATTTGGCTAAATATCCCTCGTCAAAGTTGTTTCTTATTATCTTAGCTTTAATTCCCTTTTTGAATCACTCCATTTGGAGTTGTATAACTCAAGTTATGGTCAATTAACCATAACTAGGTCAAATCTGAATCTTGGTTTCCTTAATAGGCAGATTTAATACTGAATTTAACTAATTTATTTGGATAGTTTGTAGTAACATTTAGATTTAGCATTCTTCATAGGATTTGTTATCCTATATCTTAAGGTCACTCAAAATTTTTGGTTATAATTTTTCATGTTTTCTAGAATTAATTATAGCCAAGATATTAGACTTGACTTAAGTTGGCTAATACTCATGTGATTCTCAATTAGGTCAGTAGCTTTGACCTATAATTTAAGCTTCTTACGTTCATAAATTGTGGGAGGTGTCTAAAACAATATTGTAGTTCTGTTTCTTAGCTTTCCAAAATGGTATGGCTCATTACAATTGAATTTCTCTAGAGGAAGATAAGCTTAAAACATCATTCTGGATTCATTGGTCAATTGTGCAAATTTCCAGAATTGGTATGCTGGCTTAACCTAATTAATTGACTTAGTTCTTTTGATTTCTAGATTTTGGTCAAATTACTAATTTTGTAGGTCTATGTCTTATTGAAATTTTGGCACTGATTTCATGTCATTTGGAGTTTCCTGGACCAAGTTATGGTCATTTTACTAATGCTGGTCAAGTTGCACTTATTTGACAAATTTTGGTTCACTTTTAGGTAAATTTCAAGTCTGGCAGATTTTGTAACCCAACTTGGGCAATCAATTTGACTTAGTAAATGGCATTTCTGGGATCTATGATCTTCACAAAAGATGTATCCCTATGTCTAAGCTTTCTAACGTTATAAATTTCAGGTCATTTGAACCTGTTTTGAGTAAGTTATGGTCAAAAGACTGACTACTATTCAAAGGGTCAAATTTTGGGTTTGCCAAGTTACCAATTCCGGATTAGGTCAATTTTACAGGCAATTTTTGGACAGAATTTTGGCAATAATTCTACATGAAAGTTGGCCTATTTTATGTATAGTTTTACCTCTAATTATTCTCATACCAATTGGGGTCACACAAATTCAATTATAACCTAAAATGCATACTGCCCTTACTAACCATACTTTGCATTGAAAATTGACACTTCTAATGGACATCATTCACATTGCATTTGGGTCAATTGTCTAACAATAACTCAATTGTTCAATATCCAGCAACACTCAATTTTTCAAGTGTCCAGCAATATACATTTACTCAATCCCAAACCAATTAGGTCAATTGTTCAACCAATTATAAAATTCTCAAATAACCAAATCAAAACCTAAATTCAACTAATCAAAATCAATCATACACATGACATCAAGTACTAGTACATGAAATTAACTTAATGAACTTCCCAAATAGTAATTTACATATAAGAATTAAACAATCTTCTATGTCTTTCATGGCTGCCCAATTCAACATTGCACAATCCTTCAAAATCTACTTCAAAATTCTAACTCTAAACATCAATTCCCCACTTGCACATAACATCATAACCTAATTAACTTAATTACCCACCAATTGCATGTAAAAAGAAATCAAGCTCCTTCAATATCCATGGCTACCGAAAATAGTACACATCATTAACTCCTCAATTCCTTCAAATTTCTTCACCATTTAACACTTCTCAACCTCAACACAAACTTTAGTTAAACAAGGGAAGAAAATGGGCACTTACCTCAAGCTAAGCTAGTCAAAACTTCTCCAAATCTCTCTCTTTCAACTGCCAATATCCTTCCCCAAGTGTGGTGATCAACTTTAATGAAGACAAGTAGAAGAAATTTGGCTTGAAGATGGGTGGAGAGAGCCTTGCATGTGGCCGGCCATGGGAGAGTTTGGGAGAGCTTTTGATTTCGGCAATGGTGAGTGAATTGAAGTGAAGTGGCTGTCCACTTAAGTTTAAATATGGCCACTAATCCTTCACTAACCTTAATGAATCATTATTATATTTAAAGTTTTTAATTATCTCAAATTATACCCCCATTTTTCCTTATTTACATTTCACATCTAGTTTCATTTTTCATGTAATTTTTAAAATTTAATACCACTTATTTTTAATGGACATTTAGGTCAAAAGTCAACTCTAGATGTCAATTGACCAAAATGCCCCTCTTCGGGTTCATTTCCGATTTTTCGGTGCTACCGATTAATTCCTTGACCCGCTGATTTCTTTAATTTTTGTTTTATTTTATACTAACTTACTAATTTTTCTTTGACATTTTTAATGTCAACTATACCTTAGTAGACCTTTAATTAGTTCTCGAAAATATTTTCTAGGGTTCCCCATGTTCCTGGGGTCGATAATTGCCTTCGCCGTAACTTCATGGTGCGATCACCCATTGCTATGGTGCCGGCTCATTTAACCTAGTTTCATTTCCTCTCTTTTATTTTTCCTTAATTTTTCTTGTATTTTCTTATTATTTATTTCATCATTTTATGCCTTCTCACTATTTTTAATAGTAATAATAATAATACATGTAAAATAATATTCATAAAATAAAAATATTATTATTATGAAAATACTAATTTAACACCATGAATAAAATAGTAATAAATTAATAGTAAGAAAAATCAAGTTGTTACAATAGTATTAAGAGGGTAACTATTAATAAATAATTTGTAACTTTCATATGCATAATTGAGGAATTAATAACTTAATTATAATTTAAAGAAATTAAAAAATTAATTAATAAAAATAAAAAAATTAATAATATTAAATAAATTATATTTTGGTATTTTTATTACTAAAACTTATCAAATTTAATTTTAAATTATTTTTTAATACTCTCTAACTAGTATATTTAAAAAAATGATTTTCTCAACAATAATTCTAACAGTAATGTCAAACATGTCCTTAATTTTAATGACAATGACTTTCTTTTTTTTCACAACAGAAAGTCATTTTCTGGATAATAATCTTACTAAAATGTGAATATTTATATATGCATAATATAAACATATACCATTAGTTTAACATTATAATTAATCAAATAATGAAAAATATTTTTATGGAAAACATTTTTTTTGAAAATAATTTACATGAAAAATATTTTCCGTATACAAGTTATTTTTTGCAAAATAAATAAAGTCTTAGGTTCCGTTTGTTTCAAGGAAAATAACTTGTATATGGAAAATATTTTTCATGAAAATATTTTTCATTGTTTGGTTGTAATGTTAAATTAATAATATTTATTTATTTCACGTATATATAAATGTGTTCACATTTTAATAAGATTTTCAAAATTCAGAAAATAGAAAATAATTTTCTCTTTTGAAAAGTAGAAGTTATTTTCCTTAAAAATGATTTATTTTTCCTTTGACTAGAAATATATTTTTCTTTAACCAATTTCTTGAGTATCCCTAAATATCAAAAAATACAAAAATTTTTTATGTAATAAATGGAGTTTTAGTAAAAAAAATAATTACTAAGTAAGTAAATTTTTTATGGAGAATAACATGTGAGAATACCATAAAAATAATGTCACGTGTCAACTTCTTGAAAGTATATGCCTATTTTGTATATAGATAATAGATTTTCCTCTCTTTTCTCATCAATGTTCAACCACAAAAATTTCCATTAAAAATTTTTAAAATATCACTAAAAGTATTTGAATAATATGAATTTTTGGAAAGTTCTCATTTCCGGGCTTGCTACGAGTGACATACTTTATGCTATCATAATAATGTCATCATCTTCCGTTAATGCATGTGGAAAACCGCTTTCAATTTTTCTGCTTTATATCCGAATCAAAGCTCATTAAAACAAATAGAAAGAAGAAACTGCCAATGCAGTAAATGTTTCAATGCGTTACGTTTAGGATAATACTATACTGGATATTTACGGCAGACAAGCAAACTAAGCACACGCAACACACGTCCAACCACACACAATACACGCATGGACACACGCATACACAGACAAGCTTGCATGGATTTCTTTATGAAGATCATGGGCTTAAATTATACCCATGTTTTAATTTTATGCAACTCTCAATGAAGACTATTCTTGTTAATGGAGTGCAGAGATCATTATCTGCTTTTGGTTCAATTTTCATTAGTGGGTTACTGAGATGGATACCACTTTGTTTTACGACCACCACCGCCACTATCACCTTCACCTACTTCCCAACACGGCTCAAGAATTAAAAAGTTCTATCAGCTACTAATTATTGACAATTTACTGTATACGCTCTTGCATCTTTACTGGCTTTTTATTGCTTTTGCATTCATGTTATGGTCATTGGCTTACTGATGGTGCTTTTTGAATTATTGAGTGATTTATTTATGAATCTTTGAGTTTTGGTTGTAAAGTCTATATATCTTTTATCTTTTAGTTGATAAAGTATAGATTTTTCAAAATCATATGTGTTTGGCAATTTTGAAAATATGTAAAAGTCAGTTCATTTAATTCTTTTAACTTCATATATATACATGGGGAAAATTTTTGAATAAATAAGACTATTATTATATTTAAATTATAATATTAGAAATTTTAATATCACATAAATAAAATTAAACTAAAAAATTTTTAAAAAAGATACCAATCCTATGGTGTGATACACCTATGGCCAAAAATGGAAAAACAAAGTTTTTTTTTTTATATTTGTTTGTGGAAAACGATTTTCTATTTCTCATTTCTACTTTTTAGGAAAATTTTTATTTTTATTTTTTATGTAACAACAAGATAGAGAATGATTTTCTAATTCCAAATACAAATTAATCTCTCTAATTAAAAAATAAATTATAAATTTATTTGATTTTTAAAATTTTTTAATATGTATTATTCATCTAATTTATAATAGCAGATTAATTTTTTATTATTATAAACAATTTTTTAATTAAATAATAATTTAATTTTAATTATAAAAAAGTTAAAAAAATTTTGATTATAAAAAAGTCATTATTTTCATTCGAAAAACATTTAGAAAGATAATTTTTATTATAAAAAGTGAAAAATAATTTAAAACTGTTTTTCATATTTTAATTAAATTTTAAAAAATTAAAATTAATTTTTAAATTTTCCATTTAAAAAATTGACTCATCTAAAAGAAATTCTAGTTTTTAATTTTCTTAGAAAACTATACAAATTTTCACAAGTGAATAGAGCTTTTGCGTTGCTCATAACTACTTATTCACTAATATTTTATTGAGATCGCAACGTATTCCAAATCTTTAATTCATTCAAAACATTATAATGCTAGCCCAAATATATTTTATGCACTTGGGTTACTACCTATTTTGTTAAGTTTTTCTTATTTTTCATAATATATGTTTTATTTAAAAAAATAAAAATATTTATAAAATTTCTTTAAAAATATATTGAATAAAATTAATTGGAGGATCGATTAAAAATTACCCACTTTAAAATAATGCTGGTTTTTTTTTTTTTGGTAATTTCAGAAACTTTTAAAGAGTTATTATAATTTAAAAAATTTTTCTCAACTCAGTTATTTAATTCATGAAATTTAAAATCTATCAATTATTCAATTACTATAATTTAATAATAAATTATTCTTTCTTATTTAATTAATTTAACTAATAAATAAAAAATTTGAGACTAAAAAATTCAAATTAAATAATTAACAGTTTTTAAATTTAAAAATTCAAGATTAATTAGTATATTTTTAAAATAGAAAAATTAAATAATTAATTTTTCATTAAAATAAAAAAATTAAATAATAATTTTTTAAAAAAATATATGCATTTCAATAAAAATTAAAAAACAATTATATGTTGTTTTACTTTTTCAGCCTGAAATAGGGGTGAGCATTCGGTTTGAACCGAACCGAATTAAATTATAAAAATCGAATTACATATTTTAAAAAATTAGACCGAATTGAAATTGATGAAAAATCGAATCGAACCGAATCGCTCTATTTCGGTTCAGTTGGGTTCAAAATGGATTTTTGATTGATTTTTTAATTTAGACTTGATTTTCAAGTTATTTGATCTAATTTTAATTTTAATTTGAACCTAATAACCATTAATCAATGAAATTAAACAATTTATATATATATATATATATAATTAAATATAATTCATAAATTCTCCATAAAAATAAAATAATTTAAAAATTGATTCGGTTCGATTTGAATATATAAAATTACTATTTAATTTGGTTCGATTTAACCGATTTTTTCTCTTTAAAATCGAACTGAAACAAACCGAAATAACTGAAATTTTTATAATATAAAATCGAACCGAACAGAACCGAACCGAACCGAACTGAACCGATTAAATTTAAAAATCAAACTGATTGAACCGAATTAATTCAATTCGATTTAAGTTTTTGATTTGAATCAAAATCTGCTAACCCCTAATCTGAAGCATTATATAGGCCGATGATGAAGGCATGTAACCTATGGCCCGCTCCAAGGAAATGGGAAGCTCTGGCCTCTAAGCAAGGGAGTAAAGCTCAATCTCTGCAATCACAAGGCAAATATCAAATCCAACGGTCCTTACTTACTTACCTTTTCTACAACTAAACTGGAATCCATTGGAAAGAAATTTCTTATGTTCGCTTATATGGGCTTCGTATAAGGTTGAAAAATTAAAAATTAAAAATTAAAAATTAAAAATTAAAAATTAAATATTATTTTTATAAATTTTAATATTTAAAAGAGTAATTATTAACTTTAACTTTTAAAGTTAATATTTAACTTTTCAAGAAAATATAAATATTAATGAAATAAAAAATTAATTTATTTTTTTAAATATTTAAATAACATTAATAAGAGTTAAAAGTTATAAGGGTAATAATTATCATTTATTAATCTTATATCAAATACTCTCAAAGTTGTATAAATATTTAATTAATAAAAAATTATTTATATGTATTTTTAAGTAAGACTTATTATAATTTTAACTAAAATAATAATTATTTATTAATTGAGTGCATTTATTCAAGTACAAGTGAAAATTACTCCAACTAGAGCAATTAGTTCATTAGTGAGTTAATTTTTCTTTTTCCATTATATTTTAATTGATGCCTGTTTTATTATTAATGTGACACCCCTTACCCGTCTACAGTATAGCCGAACAAGATATGCCACACTGTGTACCAGAATACCATATTTTATCTCAATTAATTTTCTCTTGCCTTAATTTATTTCTTTATGATGATGAAATGCAATTTGGGAGATTTGACTTGTTTAAGTAATTTATAGAAATTATAAATTTATTTGAGGTTCCAAAAATTTTATAGAAAATCCGGCAGAGTACCGGCTAAAAATAGAGAAAACAGTTCTTTAGAACCTGTAAAAAACACTTTCAATAATCATTTAATTCCACAACTCCCAATTATCACATCAATTTTCAACAATTTCTCGTTATTTCTCAAACTTTCCAATCATTCAATTCACTTCATATTTATACTCAAATCATAAATAAATACTCAACTTTCATTTATGAACACCACTTACAGATACATAATCACATAAGTTTCAATATACATAACAAAATAAAAGTTTTATTACAAAATTTACAAAAATATAAAACACAAAATACAAAATGGAACCTAGCATCCTACCAATGCATTGTAGCTGAGAGGTGACACAGGACACTAGCAGATCTGACTCTCATCCTGACTGAGGTCTACTGGGATTGCGCTCCGTATCTCCAGTAACTACGCGCAACAAAAAGTAACGCGCTAAGCAATAATGCTTAGTGGTGCCAATAATAAAATAAAAAGAACTAAAAATAAATAAATATTCAGTGTGTATATTGATGTCTCATGCAGACAAATTTTTGGTAATTATTTTTAGTCTTATTTATTCAGTACTTATTATATCCATTATTTCATTAAATTTATCAACTTTCATTTTTGGTTGCCCAAGTAACCTATACTGGATGACTGGACTAGATAAATGGGTAAACTGGCGCTGGGTACTAAGTACCTCGGGCCGTCACACCATCGGTCACATATGTATCTCCCAGCGTGCAACAGAATAGCTAATAAGCTGTAATAATTATTAGGCACAAGGCCAAGTATCACCATAATATCAGAATGGCTAAAAGTCATAAAATCACAGAATAGCCATGTGCATACTGCTAACTGAACCCTATTGGCATGCCAACCTATCCAAATCAATCTTACTAGGTGTACTAGGGTACATTACCAAATTATTGATTGAATTTTCATGCTTTACATGTAAGGTTACTATTTATTTTACTATTTAGGTCAAATTATTGACTTTCCAATGCATAATAGCTACATAAGTCCTAATCACATAAATTTATCACATTTTGGTTCCCAAAAGTGTTGGCATTAGTTGCCAATCCATACTTCTAACCAATGGTGAATAAATTAGAAATTTCAGTTTTGGGTACTAGAGTTCACTGTTCCATTAGGCCATTCTACAGTGAGAATTTAGCCAAATGTTCTTCAACAAAGTTGTTCCTTATTGTGTCTAGTTACATTTCACTTTTTGAATCACTCCATTTGGAGTTTTGTAGCTCAAGTTATGGCCTAAATACCATAACTGGCCGGATTACAATTTTTCCATAATTTCTGGGCAGAATCAATTCTGCAGTTTTTGTACACTGAATATATATCAATTTTTGGACATATTATGGTCAAAATTTGGGTTTATTTTCTTCATGAAAGTTGTAGGGCTGTGTCTCAGCTTTCTATCGGTATAAAATTCAGGTCAATTGGACCTTTCAACACTGAGTTATGACCAAATGAATGAACATTGTTCATTTGGTCATTTTGCCCAGGCAGAATGTAAGTCACCTGGATTTGGTCAATTTTTAGGGCATCCTATGTTTAGTTTCTGGATAGAGTTCCTTCACCAAAATTGTGCCATTATGTGTTTAATTTCATTTCTAATTGGCCTTGCATAAATTGAACCTACACAACCCAAGTTATTGTTACCCAAACAAGCTAGACTCACATCCAGACCTACAAGGCACATTGGACAACATACCTAACCTCAATTCCCATGGCACAAATCACTCAATTTCCTACTCAAACATGACTAAATGGTCACTAATTGACCATTACAACCTCTTTTCATTAATATAAAAACAAAAATCCAAATTTTGGTGCCCAAACCCTAAGTCCAACAATTTCAATTTATGCAACACACTTCATTCAACTTCTAATACATTTAGTATCCTTAATTATCATCACTAAACAAAGTAAAGTCAATCAAAATAATAAAGACCGAATGGTCACCAAGGCTACTGAAAATTTCAGTCCCCACATACTCCAAATTTTCTTTTAATTTCATAAAATTTATACTTAATTTAGCATGCTTCAACTAGTTAAGAAAAAAAGGAAGAAGGTTTAGTGCACTAACCTCAACTTGAAGAATTTCCAAGCTTGCTAACTTTAATTTCTCTTCTCCCTTTTGCTCCCAAACACTTTAGCAAGCTTCTAGAATAAATTTTTGTGTTGAGAACTTGAGGAAATATGGTGGGGATTTAGAGTTTCATGAGCTTGCTAAGCTCATTCATGGAGGATGGCTAGGGGATGAGGTTCGGCCAACATGAAAGAAAGGAAGATGAGCTGATTTTTAGTTCATTTTTATCCCTTTTATCTCTTATAAATTGGCTTGTCAAATTTTAATTGGTAGGAAGCTTTTTAATGATGTCATCCTATGTCATAAATCTAATTAAATTCTATTTTCTTTTCTTTTTTTCCTTTCTTCTTTCTTTAACTCATTTCTAATTAAATTTTTACCAATATTTATTTAAATTTTATGTCATATAATTTATTTACTTAACTGCACAAGTTGGCCAAAAATTATCTCTGAAGACGAAATGACTAAAATTCCCTCCGTTTGGCTTATTGAGCCAAAATCGTCTGTACCGATCTAATGTCACACCTTACCCCTCTGTAAGGCATAACATGATCTCGTAGAATACCTAATGAACGACCGAACTTCACCTACCGATAACTCATTAAGTACCCTACAAGGGATTTTAAAATAATTTTCTTACTTTTGATAAGTGGTTAGCATTTTCTAATAAGTACTTAAAATATTTAGTTAAAATTAAAACTAGTTAATATTTTTGGCCCATTTTATTTTTACGCAAATTTTATAAAAATTTTGACAGAGTTCCCTCTGTATTTTGAGAAAACAGTTCTTCAAATACCTGTAAAAAGCACTTCTAAAAATTACTAGCAATCCATTTCATTCAAATTAAATAAAATAGTTCCATTCATATTTCATTAGAAACAAAACACATCATTACAAAATTTACATTAAGAGAATTTCAAACTACAATATATATTACAACTTTATACAAATTTTATACAAACTGCTCAAGACCCATTTTTACATGTCCATACATTTATGTGCAATATATACATCAAAAGAAATATTTACAGTTAGGGTATAAATTATACCCGATAACTTCTAGCAGGTAGCTCCACTGTCCTCAGCAGCTCAATCTGCTGCTCCTCTAGTCTTTATATCTGCGACAGCATACGAAGTTATCGCTGAGTGGTGAACTCAGTGGTGCACAAACTAATAATTTAAAACTTAATACAATTTATGCTTGACAATTCATAACAAATAGAATTTTAAAATTTCTAAATTCTTCAAAATCCATGACCTTCAGAAATCAACATTTTCATTCATGCAAATTATTCATTCGAATAACATTTTGATCAAATAGTAACTATTTATTTACATTTCTTTTAAATTTCGAGACAATGAAAAATTTTTGAATCATTGACAAATTATTTATTTCAATCAAAATTTATCAAATCATGCATAATTTAAAGGGCGTTGCCAACAATACACACAGTCGAACCCATGACCCAAAATTTGAATAGATGCCGTGTTGTACACCACGACATTTCACATTCTCCCAATAACCGAGGCTAAAAGGGAGAAACAAAGACTAGCTAGTATATATGAGTACTCATTCACATCATTCCCCAACTGGCAAGCCAGAGAGGAAGAAACTCGCCCCATCAAGTGGAGGAGTTATCTCACTAGACAAGCTAATGAGAATTCACAACATATTTTGTCATGTCAACTGTGGTTTCAAATCATATTCAAAACAATTTCTATTTACAAAGTATTTACAAATCAACATATTTAATCATCATAAATTCATGCTCAAGGTTGGCAACACATCAAACTTAAAATTTACAATCCTCAAAACAATGCAATAAATTCTTAAATGCATAAGAAAATTTATATTCAATAAGTTAAAATTCTCAACACAACAAAATCATAAATCATACAATAAATTTATTTCAAATCAATTTGGAATTGAAAAGTAACAAAAGTGTTAGTTGTGCACAAACCTCAAACGAGTCGCCTGTTGGCCTTGACTCAACTCCTCGGGTTCTGTCCCGGTATTCTTTTCCACTGAAACACACAATTTCACAGTGTTTCAGTACCATAACTTAGCATAAATCCAATAATAAATTTAACTTCACTTTTACCTAGCTCTAACGTGCTAAATTCGATGTTCTTGAAATTTTTGTGTTTTGGGTTACTATTCACTACACTATTCAAGTCAAATTGTTGACTTTTTAAGGCTTAATAGGTATGGGAACTCCAACTTCACCCACATACCATATTTTGGTCATTAACTTTGTTGGTTTTGGTCATTTTCTCAAAGCTTAGGTCTTTTAGGCAAAATTACCAATTTTCGGTTTTGGAGTCCTAAGTTGCACTGTTTCATTGGTCCTTTTACTGTTAGAATTGGCAAACCTTCCTTCAAAGAAAATGTTCCTTATTGTCTTAAGTATATTCTCATTTTTGGATCACCTCAATTGGAGTTTTGTAGCTCAAGTTAAGGCCAAAATACGATTCTCGCTCACGTGCCTTTATTCATCTTGCTATTTTGGTTCTGGCAGATTTTTGATCCAACTTCGTTCAGTAATTTGATCAAGTTAAGTCCATAATTTGGTCTAATTTCCTTCATACGAAATGTTCATTTGGTCAGTTTGTGCAGTGGCAGACTGCTCTTACTCAACTTTGGCCAATTTGTTCACTAGGTTTTGGTCAGTTTTTGGGCATGGTTCCTTAATGAAAATTGTGTCATTTTATGTCTATTTTCATCCCCAATTGGTGGCATATCAATTGGACTTGTAAAATTTCCATTTTGGTCCTTCAAAGTTGGCTTGGTCATGCTGCCAGCAGCATAACCATTTACCTTACGAATTTGACTTCACTTCTAATAATTCAAACACAACTCATTTGGTCACAATTAACCATTTTTCACTTCACAATAGGTCAAACATGCCATTTACTCATTTCTTACATTTTTGGTTCACAAATCCTAAGTCCCAAAACTCTAACTTACTAAATTATTGTATTTAACTACATTTAATGGTTTTAATCTTAATCAATCAACTAAATAAAGCTTCTAAACTCATTTAACTCCATCAAACCATACAAAATCATGCTCCCCTTCAACAGGCCGAAATTCAGTTTAGTCCTTCAACAATTGGTTTCTCTTCATTTCCTTAGTTTCTAAGTTCATTTAAGTCACTAAAAATGCACTTAAAACAGAAAATTAAGAGTTAAAATACCAACCTTTGTGTAGCAATTTCTAACTCCCCTTTTCACCAATTTCCTTTCTTTTTCTTGCTCCTCTATACTCTTCAAGATGTAAGGATGAGGTTTAGTGGAGAATTTTAGGGGAACTTATGGTTAATTTAGGGTGTATAAAGCTTGAGCTAAGAGCTCTAATGGAGGTTTGAGAGTGAGCTTTGGGAGAGGGAAAGAGAGAGTCACGTTTTTTTTGATGAAAAAGATGACTTTTAATTTTTTTTTTCTTTTCTTTTATATTATAAACTTGGCTTATGGAAGACCACAAAATGTAATTTAATAAATAATTTAATTAATTCTTTTATGACATCATGCATGAGGTCATGCATGATGTCATCACCCATTTACTTTTCTCATTTTTCTCTTCTTTTTTTTTCATATTTTTCTATTAGTTCTTTAATTTAATTCTCGATTCTGAAATTTTCTTTTCCCCGATTTTATTTGATAGTTAGGTCAGGAGTCAGCTCTCGGGGTCAATTGACCAAATTGGCCCTCGCTGGTTCATTCCGGTTTGCAAATAATCCAATATTTCTTCCGGCTCCCTGACCTAATTATTTGACTGGCTTAACAGTTCTTGTTCATGATTTTCTCTTTTCCACTGTGTTCATGAGGGTCCTAAGGACAGCAGCATTACTTTTAAAGGTTCGAAATTTGAGTTTAAAACGACTTCGCAGTCGTTCCCGAGACGGTCACCCATCGTTGTGACTCTCGGCTCGTTTAACTTCTTATGTTCTGTTTTTCTTATTTATACTTAACTAATTGGCAATTACTAATTATTTGTGTTTATGGCTTATTTAGTTGTCTTAAGTATGGTTCTAATCCCCTTAATTGTCTGGACTGACACCGGTTACCGGAATAGTGAAATATACCAGGCTATGCAAATGGGGGTGTTACAATTCTCCCCCCCTTAAAATAATTTCATCCTCGAAATTTTACCTGGTATCAGTCTCTAAACAGTTGTGGGTGCTGTCTCCTCATATCCTATTCATGCTTTCAAATAGCTTCCTGGCCTGAATGATGGTTCCTTTGCACTTTAACCAATACTATTTACTCATCGATTGTTCACCTCGTGTGCCAAATTCCTTATGAGTTTCTATCATAAGTTAGATTCAAATTCATTTCAATTTTAGAGGTAAACAAATCTGTGTGCTAGTGGATCCACTCTTTCTAGGACCTCGTATGATCCTATGGGTGAGAACTTAGTTTTACTCTTTTCTTATCAAATCTCTTGATTATTTGATGCAACCTTCAGTTTAGTTTATAATATTTTAGTCTCTTCTTGTTGTTGTTTTAATAATTATTTTCCTTTATAGTCTTTTTTCTTAAATGACCTTGTTGGTCATAAATGAACTGCTTTTCTCTTTTTTGGCCATAGGTCCATAACCATTATCTTACTATCTCTATTTATGACCAAGGCCTATGTGTCATTTTGCACTATCTTGTTTGCTTTTGTTTAACTTATTTCCTTCTTGATAAAATAGTTCGAGATATCATTACGCGTCTTATGTAAGTTGTTTACCCTGGTGGCAAATTCTCATCTAGTGTTTTTCTCATTTCTTACTGTTCTATTTGTTTCTTTTCATTCCACAACTTAACTTTAATTATTTTATTCCTCAATCTTATCTTCTTCCTTAACTTGGCTGTCGAGTCGTAATTTAGTACCTCTTATCGTCCCTAATAAATCCACTATACTTCAATATTACTTGATTTGGTCCTCTGACCATTCTAGTCAACACTTTAACTAATATTCATAATGTTTCTTTATTACATTTGCACTAACTATTCTAATTTTTACTTCCACAACTCTTTTATCTATCAATATTCTATAGCTTATTTTCCGCTGGTTTGTGATCATTACCTTTTTTTTTTTTTTTTTTTAACCATAAACAATTCTTTAATCTTAAGAAGGGAGTCTACCGGACTCTCCTGTTTCCCATGCTATTCAAAAGTTCCGCTTGAATTCTAATCTAATCCTTATGATCCGCACAATAAAATTGTGCTCTTCCTAAAGAATACCTGGCCAACTAGTTCCTATCGAATTACTGTTATTAGTAGAATATCATTTCTTAACTGTTTTATAAGTTATAATGGTCATCCATAGCATCCTGTCTCTTCTAGGGAAACAAAATTATATTTTGTTTCTTACTGTTACACAAATAGAATACTGTTCCTTACTAAACTTTGAGCAAAAAATCCATTGCAATACCAGAACAACTATAAACCCCATATTGAAGACTGGATGACTTAGCCCTATAGGTGTTATTTTTAAATTTTTACCATGCTAAAATCTCTAGTCCCATAACAATTTTTGATGTACTGTAATTCGTGCTAGGGTAACGGAGTCTTTAACTCTCACTACCTTGCAACCATGATATTTTGATATTCTAATTGTAGAGTTTTAAATCCCGAATTAGGATTTTCAAACTTAGTCCTAGTAATAAAACTCTATTCTGGTATATTTGTCCCAGAGCGAAAATCATTTATAACTATTCTTATTCTTATGTACTATTGGGTAGTACGTAGCTCTACATAATAAATCTCAAGTCAATACTGAAATCTGCAGCTTACAGCACAAACATCAAGTATATTGCATAGTTACTGCGATACATCCCAATAGATCAAACTTCCCTATGTCTTATTTCTTTCAAATCTACTAATATCTTAAACTTATTTTGATTATGGTACTTACTGACATCTATCAACAGTAATACCTTTACTTCCATCTAGGGCAGATATATTACTATAACTTACTTTTGGGTCCTCTTGCCTTCCTAATTAGGCTTACTAATTAACTTTATAATTTATCGTAGTCTAGGAGATGTCTCTCACTAGAAACTTTTTCAAAATTAATTCCAATCACGCTTATTATCGCAATTCTTATCCTAAAAGACTAATCACTAACACATCAAAATTTATCTCCATGCAAGAGAATAGCAGTAGAACAATATACATTAGCATATAAATAAGTAGAGTCGGAATCAAATAGTACATAATTATTCCTTTCACAAGTTAAGAACATACCGACAACTACATCTGAAGTCTCTGCTTCTTCCCCTCGATACATGGCGTTCCCTATTTCTAGTGTATTCCTCTGCTCGGGTTGGTCCATTGTGCGAGGATTACTTGAAGTGTTGTCTCTACTTCTGCCTCTGCCCCTACTGACTATTAATGAGCCTCTAAAATCAGAACCTTGGACTGATTCCTTTGGTGTAGTATGTGGCATAACTCGATGTGCGCTAGTACAATCTCAGGCGAAATGTCCAATTCCACCACAATTGAAGCAGGCTCCAGTGACCCTATGGCATATACCTCCGTGTAATTTCCCACAAACATCACAGAAATGGGTAGGGTAGGAACTTCTGGTTCTTTGATGAATGGTTCTTGATTGCTTCCGCCCAGAAGATCCACCTCTATCATACTTAGGAGCTCGGGGTCCCTCAAAATCTTTTCTCTTTCCCAAATTACTACTCGAACTTTGACCAATGGGTTTCCCACTTTTCTCTTTTTCATTCTGCTCTTGAGGGGGTTGGGTTTGTACTTGGGCCTGGGCTGACAGATTATCAGCCATTTGCTGAAAAAACATGGCAATCTGCTGGGCCGTTTGTGTAGTAATTTGTATAAGAGGGACTGGTACAGTTGGACCTCCAACGCTCTGTGAAACTGGGGCTTCTCTTTGTACGTTAGCTATATCAGATTGCTCTACCATTTTATTGCTCTTGTCCATATCTATTCACAGGATTTTTTTTTTCCTGTACACCCAACACAACGAGATTTCTCCCGGTTAGTTCATATTTATGATGTAAATACACTGTACGTAACAAATAAGGATATTGAGCAGTTGTACTTAGCAAAGAAAAGACACAAATTCATAGGTTAAAACATACCTAAAAAATTTTGCTCTGATACCACTAAAACATGTCACACCTTACCCCTTTGTAAGGCATAACATGATCCCGTAGAATACCTAATGAACTATCGAACTTCACCTACCGATAACTCATTAAGTACCCTACAAGGGATTTTAAAACAATTTTCTTACTTTTGATAAGTGGTGAGCATTTTCTAACAAGTACTTAAAACATTTAGTTAAAATTAAAACTAGTTAATATTTTTGGACCATTTTATTTTTATGCAAATTTTATAAAAATTTTGACAGAGTTCCCTCTGTATTTTGAGAAAACAGTTCTTCAAATACCTGTAAAAAGCACTTCTAAAAATTACTAGCAATCCATTTCATTCAAATTAAATAAAATAGTTCCATTCATATTTCATTAGAAACAAAATACATCATTACAAAATTTACATTAAGAGAATTTCAAACTACAATATTTATTATAATTTTATACAAATTTTATACAAACTGCTCAAGACCCATTTTTACATGTCCATACATTTATGTGCTATATATACATCAAAAGAAATATTTATAGTTAGGGTATAAATTATACCTGATAACTTCTAGCAGGTAGCTCCCCTGTCCTCAGCAGCTCAATCTACTGCTCCTCTAGTATCTATATCTGCGACAGCAGACAAAGCTATCACTGAGTGCTGAACTCAGTGGTGCACAAACTAATAATTTAAAACTTAATACAATTTATGCTTGATAGTTCATTACAAATAGAATTTTAAAATTTCTAAATTCTTCAAAATCCATGACCTTCAGAAATCAATATTTTCATTCATGCAAATTATGCATTCGAATAACATTTTGATCAAATAGTAACTATTTATTTACATTTCTTTTAAATTCCGAGACAATGAAAAATTTTTGAATCATTGACAAATTATTTATTTCAATCAAAATTTATCAAATCATGCATAATTTAAAGGGCGTTGCCAACAATACACACAGTCGAACCCATGACCCAAAATTCGAATAGATGCCGTGTTGTACACCACGACATTTCACATTCTCCCAATAACCAAGGCTAAAAGGGAGAAACAAAGACTAGCTAGTATATATGAGTACTCATTCACATCATTCCCCAACTGGCAAGCCAGAGAGGAAGAAACTCGCCCCATCAAGTGGAGGAGTTATCTCACTAGACAAGCTAATGAGAATTCACAACATATTTTGTCATGTCAACTGTGGTTTCAAATCATATTCAAAACAATTTCTATTTACAAAGTATTTACAAATCAACATATTTAATCATCATAAATTCATGCTCAAGGTTGGCAACACATCAAACTTAAAATTTATAATCCTCAAAACAATGCAATAAATTCTTAAATGCATAAGAAAATTTATATTCAATAAGTTAAAATTCTCAACACAACAACATCATAAATCATACAATAAATTTATTTCAAATCAATTTGGAATTGAAAAGTAACAAAAGTGTTAGTTGTGCACAAACCTCAAACGAGTCGCCTGTTGGCCTTGACTCGACTCCTCGGGTTCTGTCCCGGTATTCTTTTCCACTGAAACACACAATTTCACAGTGTTTCAGTACCATAACTTAGCATAAATCCAATAATAAATTTAACTTCACTTTTACCTAGCTCTAACGTGCTAAATTCGATGTTCTTGAAATTTTGTGTTTTGGGTTACTATTCACTACACTATTCAAGTCAAATTGTTGACTTTTTAAGGCTTAATAGGTATGGGAACTCCAACTTCACCCACATACCATATTTTGGTCATTAACTTTGTTGGTTTTGGTCATTTTCTCAAAGCTTAGGTCTTTTAGGCAAAATTGCCAATTTTCGGTTTTGGAGTCCTAAGTTGCACTGTTTCATTGGTCCTTTTACTGTTAGAATTTGGCAAACCTTCCTTCATAGAAAATGTTCCTTATTGTCTTAAGTATATTCTCATTTTTGGATCACCTCAATTGGAGTTTTGTAGCTCAAGTTAAGGCCAAAATACAGTTACTGTTCACGTGTATTGTTCATACTGCTATTTTGATTCTGGCAGATTTTTTATCCAACTTCGTTCAGTAATTTGATCAAGTTAAGTCCATAATTTGGTCTAATTTCCTTCATACAAAATGTTCTACTATGTCTTAGGTTTCCATCGGTTCAAGAATCGCCTAAATCGGAGTTTTCTAGAGAGAGTTATAGCCATTGGAACTTTACTGTTCAAATGGAAATCTGCAGTTTTGCAGGTTCAGTAACTCAACTTTGCTCAATAATTTGATTAGGTTAATGGCATAATTTGGGTTGGTGTTCTTCATGAAAGTTTTATATCTATATCTTATCTAATTACTGGTAAAATTTCAGGTCATTTTGACCTGCCTAGCTCGAGTTATGACCAAATGAACAGTTACTATTCATTTGGTCAGTTTGTGCTGATGTGACTGCTCTTACTCAACTTTGGTCAATTTGTTCACTAGGTTTTGGTCAGTTTTTGGGCATGGTTCCTAAATGAAAATTGTGTCATTTTATGTCTATTTTCATCCCCAATTGGTGGCATATCAATTGGACTTGTAAAAGTTCCGTTTTGGTCCTTCAAAGTTGGCTTGGTCATGCTACCAGCAGCATGACCATTTACCTTACGAATTTGACTTCACTTCTAATAATTCAAACACAACTCATTTGGTCATAATTGACCATTTTTCACTTCACAATAGGTCAAACATGCCATTTACTCATTTCTTACATTTTTGGTTCACAAACCCTAAGTCCCAAAACCCTAACTTACTAAATTATTGTATTTAACTACATTTAATGGTTTTAATCCTAATCAATCAACTAAATAAAGCTTCTAAACTCATTTAACTCCATCAAACCATACAAAATCATACTCCCCTTCAACAGGCCGAAATTCAGTTTAGTCCTTCAACAATTGATTTCTCTTCATTTCCTTAGTTTCTAAGTTCATTTAAGTCACTAAACATGCACTTAAAACAGAAAATTAAGAGTTAAAATACCAACCTTTGTGTAGAAATTTCTAACTCCCCTTTTCACCAATTTCCTTTCTTTTTCTTGCTCCTCTATACTCTTCAAGATGCAAGGATGAGGTTTAGTGGAGAATTTTAGGGGAACTTATGGTTAATTTAGGGTGTATAAAGCTTGAGCTAAGAGCTCTAATGGAGGTTTGAGAGTGAGCTTTGGGAGAGGGAAAGAGAGAGTCACGTTTTTTTTTTTATGAAAAAGATGACTTTTAATTATTTTTTTCTTTCCTTTTATTTTATAAACTTGGCTTATGGAAGACCACAAAATGTAATTTAATAAAGAATTTAATTAATTCTTTTATGACATCATGCATGAGGTCATGCATGATGTCATCACCCATTTACTTTTCTCATTTTTCTCTTCTTTTTTTTTCATATTTTTCTATTAGTTCTTCAATTTAATTCTCGATTCTGAAATTTTCTTTTCCCCGATTTTATTTGACAGTTAGGTCAGGAGTCAGCTCTCGGGGTCAATTGACCAAATTGGCCCTCGCCGGTTCATCCCGGTTTGCAAATAATCTAATATTTCTTCCGGCTCCCTGACCTAATTATTTGACTGGCTTAACAGTTCTTGTTCGTGATTTTCTCTTTTCCACTGTGTTCATGAGGGTCCTAAGGACCGCAGCGTTACTTTTTATGGTTCGAAATTTGAGTTTAAAATGACTTCGTAGTCGTCGTTCCCGAGACGGTCACCCATCGTTGTGATTCTCGGCTCGTTTAACTTATTATGTTCTGTTTTTCTTATTTATACTTAGCTAATTGGCAATTACTAATTATTTGTATTTATGGCTTATTTAGTTGTCTTAAGTATGGTTCTAATCCCCTTAATTGTCCGGACCAACACCGGTCACCGGAATAGTGAAATATACCAGGTTATGCAAATGGGAGTGTTACATCTAAAAATTTTTCTAAGCATTTTCTTGGCATTCTAATTCCATCGAAACCTCAACGACTCTTCTCTGGAGTCCCAAAAATTATTTCATGAATTTTCTCCCGGGTTTAGGGCTTCTAGTTGCAAAGACCGCAACTTCCCACTGGGTTACCCATCGCTAGGGCACCAACTCATTTAACTTGGTTGTATTTCATTTCTAAAATTTTTCCTTAATTTTTCTTATTATTATTATTTGAGTCATTTATGACTTCTCACTCTAGTCTAAATATTTTTCTAGACGTTCTAGCTGTTCGGACTGACATCGATCACCGGAACAGTCGACTATACGGAATTGCTACAGTGAGGGTGTTACAATTAAATTATGGATAATTTGGAAACCCTACTCAAATGAAATATTAAATGCATTACTAGATTATTGTCTTCAAGGGCATCAAGTCTAGAGGGTGATGGTGCCATTGATTTGCTTTCCACATAGTTGAGTAGCACCAACTGGCTAAGGAAATATGGCAATTTAGACTAACATAGCTGATCCCACATCCCCTCAAGCAATCTGATTCCCTACATTAGATTTCTTTCTGATAAAGCGACAGTAACTGGCCCAATGCGGCGTTAGTAATATATTGACCTATGGGATGAGTGCCATCACTTTAATGTTCCAGATGCACTTGCAACTCAACCACTCTATAACCATTTACAATATATGGAAAGGTACCGTAAAGTCTCTTATAACACTCACTACTTTTTGGTATCAGAATTCCTATCATAAATGGGAAATTCTCTTGAAACTTAGGGTTCACAGACAAAGGAAATAGTGGGAAGCTTCATATGTGTGCAATCATGTGTTAGAGATATGTTTAAGAATGTGTATGCTTTGTTTGTTGTGGCCAAGTTAAGAGTTTTAAGTGTTTTTCTGAAGGAGCGAAAGCATAAAAAATATAAGTTTAGATCATTGAAATAAAAAATTTTCATCTAGGGTCATATGCATCATGCAAGATTCATTTTAATTTATTTGATTACAATAATAAACAGCATATTAAAACTCTTTTAATATGTCTTTGGATCTGTATTTGCCATTTAAGATTTTAGAATTAATCAAATTAATTATAGAACCCTAGATTAGATCAAGAATAAGTGCACTAACCTCTTGATGCACTGCAGTGTGTTTGGCACCTTTAGGATGCGTCTTTAGGACACCAGATGTTGTCCCTTTAGCTTGTCCACATCAAAATCACCTATGGCAGCCCTTGAACAGCTTCTAAAGCTTTTTCTATAAATTAGAAAATCAAGTTTTGCCTTTTGAGAGAATAGAGATGTAAACTGAACACTAGAAACAATTTCTAGTATTTTTAATTCAAGATATTGTTTGCTAATCTCTTAGAATTGATGTGAGATGAAGAAGAAGAGAAGGGAGAGGTCTCCAAGGTGGTGGCACAAACAGAAAGGCAATAGCTTGTATAATTTGTTCTTTCATCCTTACACTTATATAGCTAGGTCACCACTTAAAACCCTTGCCACATGTCACCTTTTGATTAGCTCTAGGTTTAATTGATCCAATCACATTGTGCCAAGTGTCAAACCTATATTTAATCTTGATTTTAATCATCTTACATGATTAAAAGACATATAGCAAGCTTATGTGTAGTGCCATGTGTCACCATCTCATGGTGCCACATGTCACCCTGTGAAATGACCAAAATGCCCATGTGTCTTAATTTTGAGTTCTCAACCCAAAATAATTATTTCTCTTCTTCTAATCAATTTATATCAAATATAAATTAATTAATTAATCTCTATTAATTAATTTCTCATTAATTAAATTCATATTTAAACACTTTAAATATAAATTTAACTTATACTATACATCCAATAACCTAGATTTGGTTTCAAGCCATCCTAGGGACTTTGCAACCTAATTGCAAACTAAACCTATTTAATTAATCAATTAAACTCTTTAATTAATTAATTAAATCATATTTAATTTAGTGATGACTTGTTTATGTGTGTGACTTACTAGGCTCATCACTAATTGGCAATGAGACATGATATCAACTCTTAATATCATCAGAACTCTTTCTTACCATAAATGATTTCTCTAAATCATTTTATGCACCTCATAGACCATGGTTAACTCCTAGCATAGCATGCTATGGCCACCCAATTAGTAATCAGGTTTACCTTAAATGAACCTATAATCATATATTACCATGCACTAGAATCTCTCTGTTACAAAATCCTAATTCGAGTTGGAGTCATGGTTTATGTCAAACCCCATTTGCTATGAATATTATGTTCTCTTTTAATTCTAGTTCTTGATTAAAAGATTTTTTTCTCATCAGAAACTCTTTTCTGAATAAATCTATCTGTCCTGGCCAGGAACTTGAAACATCAAGAATAATTAAATGAACATAGGATTTTATCCCTATTTACTTAGAGGAACATATTCCATCTTGATCAACACCTACCTTCATATATAACTAGTAGGAGCCAACACATGCCCATATACCCATACACAGTACAAGTATGAAAGCAGTGTCAAACTCAAACCACCTATATACAAGATAACTGTGCTATTTCAAGTCTAAAGATTATATGCACTGATATAATTTATGAAAATGCATTGATAAGGGTAAACTCCATGTGCTTGTCATAAGTGTTACTGGTTCAGCCTACTTATCATGTATAAGTGCCTATCATGTTTGTTATATGGCATGAGACTCACCATTCCATCTTATTTACATCTCATATAAATAACTTGGGAACAAACATAATTACAATCTTTCTGGATAAGTCATGTCCTTATTGTGAAGTATCGTCGATTGTGAACCTATTTATAATACTTTGTGCTAGAAATATTGTCACTCATATTCTTAACAACTTAAGAATATAATTTCTAACAAAATATCAATGGACCATTTCTATTACACATAAATATATTATGTAAACAGAAAAGTGAAAATACCTTTTATTAATAAAAGATGTACAAGATACATACTAAATGATATGCTCTAGGGCATACTACTAACAATCTCCCACTAGAACTAGAGCCATTCGTTACAATATCTTAGACCCATCTTCTCAAGATGTCGGTCTAGCTGAGTCTGTGACATGGACTTAGTGAATGGATCAGTTGGATTTTCAGCTGATGCTATTTTCTGCCTGGCTACATCGCCTTGCCCAACTATTTCTCTGATAATGTGGTAGCGCCTTTCTATGTGTTTGGATTTCTAGTAAGACCGGGGTTCCTTAGCTTGTATGACTGCTCCATTGTTGTCACAGTGAAGTGGAACTGCTGACTCAATGGAAGGAACTACTGCAAGTTCTATCACGAACTTCTTTATCCAAAGCGACTTCCTTCTGACATCTGATGCAGCAATATACTCAGCCTCGGTAGTGGAATCTGCAGTTGTACTCTGTTTGGAACTCTTCCAACTGACTGCACCTCCATTACAAATGAACACATATCCAGAGGTACACTTTCTATCATCGATATCTGATTGAAAATCAGAATCAGTATAACCATCCAATTGCAAGTCTCCACCTCCATATATTAAGAATAAATCCTTAGTTCTTCTCAAGTACTTAAGGATATTCTTGACAGCTATCCAGTGTTCCAAACCTGGATTGGATTGATACCTGCTAGTCAAACTAATAGCATATGCTATATCCGGCTTAGTACACAATATTGCATACATTAAACTTCCAATAGTCGAAGCATTTGGAATCCTAGTCATTTTATCTTTTTCTTTAGGTGTCTTTGGAGACATCTCTTTAGAAAGGTGGATACCATGTCTCACTAGTAATAATCCTCTCTTGGAATCAAGCATGTTAAACCTCTTTAACACCTTTTTCAAGTATAGACTTTGGGATAAACCAATTATTCTTTTCGCTCTATCTCTATAGATGCGAATCCCAAGAATATAGGTTGCCTCCCCTAAGTCTTTTATGGAGATTGTATTTGACAACCATACCTTTACAATTGTCAACATATCTGTGTCGTTACCCATCAACAGTATGTCATCCACATATAAGACAAGGAAAGTGATAGCACTGTCACTAACCTTCTTATATACACATGGCTCATCCTTATTTTTTATAAAACCAAATGACTTAATGGCTTTATCAAAATGGATGTTCCAACTCCTTGAAGCTTGTTTCAACCCATAAATGGATCACTTTAGCTTGCATTGTAACACCCCTATTTGCATAGCCTGGTATATTTCACTATTCCAGTGACCGGTGTCGGTCCGGACAATTAAGGGGATTAGAACTACATCTAAGACAACTAGATAAACTATAAACACAAATAATTAGTAATTGTTATAAATAAGAAAAACAGAACATAAGAAGTTAAACGAGCCGAGAGTCACAGCGATGGGTGACCTTCTTGGGAAGGATTGCGAAGTCGATTTAAACTCAAATTTTGAACCGTAAAATGTGACGCCGCGGTCCTTAGGACCATTATGAACACAATGGAAAAGAGAAAATCATGAAAAAGAATTGTTAAGTCAGTCAAATAATTAGGTCAGGGAGCCAGAAGAAATATTGAATTATTTGCAAACCAGGTTGAACAGGCGAGGGGCGATTTGGTCAATTGACCCCGAGAGCTGACTCCTGACCTAATTGTCAAATAAAATCAGAGAAAAAAAAATTATAGAGTCGGGAATTAAATTAAAAAACTAATAGAAATTTTTTTTTAAAAAAAGAAGAAAATGAAAAAGGTGTAGGGAGATGACATCATGCATGATGCCATAAATCCTATAATTAATAAATTTGATTAAATTGATTTTTTTGGGTCTTCCATAAGACAAATTACATAAAAGAAAAGAAAAGAAAAAAAAATAAAAAGATCCATCTTCTTCTTTCCCGTAGCTCTCTTTCTCTCTTTCTCCCAAAGCTCTCTCACCCTTATAACCTCCATGAAAGCTCATCTTTGAGCTTGAAAAACCAAAAATCTCACCATAGAAAATTACTCTACCATGGTTAAAGCTTGTCTTGGCAACTAGAAGAGGTGATTGAAGAATAAAGAAAGAAGAAAGGAAGAGGTTTGAAGGGAAAGAAAATTCTACACTAAGGTTAGTAAACTAAATTTGATTTTCTAGTTGAATTAATTGAGTTTATAGCTTAATTAACTTAGAAATAAACTTAAAATGAAATGAAATTAATTGTTGGAGGACTAAACATGGATTTTGATCAGCTAGGGTTTGCTATGGTAGTGCATGAATTTGATTGGATTATAAGTGTAGGCAAGCTTATATGAATGTAGAGGTGATATTGTGATACTTGGATGTGGTTAAATGTAATTACTAGTGTAGTTAGGGTTTTGGACCTAGGGTTTAGAGGCAAAAATGTGAGAAATGGTGAAATGATGTAGTTGACCTAGTTTGAGGTGAGAAATGGTCATTTTTGATCAAATGAAGTGTGTTGGAAGTGTTGGAGTTAAGGTTAAATTCGGACTCAATGTGGTCATGCTGCTGGCAGCATGACTAAGGTCCCTTTGAGGGACCAAAAATGAAACTTTACAAGTCCAATTAGTATGAGACTAATTGGGAATGAAAATAGACACTAAATGACACAATTTTCATTTAGGAAGCATGCCAAAAAGTGAACAAAACCTAGTGAACAAATTGACCAAACTTGGAAAATCTCAGTCTGCCCTGTACAAACTAACCAAATGAACAATGTTTGTTCATTTGGCCATAACTTGAGATAGGCAGGTCTAAATGACCTGAAATTTTATCAGTGGACAGTTGAGGTATATACCTAAAACTTTCATGAAGAAAACAAACACAAATTAGGCCATTAACCAAGTTATTTGGCCACCCAAAGTTGGTGACCTAAAACTGCCAGAACAAAAATTTACCCAGAAAATTGGGTTAAGTCCAATCCGGCAGCCATGGTTCAAATAGCTATAACTTGAGCTAAAAAACTCCAATTGGAGTGATTAAAAAAGGAGAATAAACTTAAGACAATAGAGAACATTTTCTATGAAGAAAGTTTTGCCAAATTCCAACAGTAAAATGACCAATGGAACAGTGCAACTTAAGATACCAAAACTGAAAATTTGCAATTTTGCCTAAAAGACATAGAATTTCAATAAACAACCAAAACCAACAAATTTAGTGACCAAAATGTGGTATGTGGGTGAAGTTGGAATTCCCATACCTATTAAGCCTTTGAAAGTCAACAAATTGAATTGAATAGTGTAGTGAATAGTAACCCCGAAACACAAAATTTAAAGAACGTCAAGTTTAGCACATTAGAGCTAGGTAAAAGTGAATTTAAATTTATTTTTAGATTTATGCTAAGTTATGATACTGAAACAATGTGAAACTGCGTGTTTCAGTGGAAAAGAACACAGGGAAAGAACTCGAGGGATCGAGTTAAGGCCAAGAGGCGACTCGTATAAGGTTTGTGCATAACTAACTCTTTTGTTATACTTTTATTTGTAAATCGATTTGAACAAGTTATTTTATGATTTATAAATTTTGATGTGTTGAGAATTATAGTTTGTTGAATGAAATTGTATAAATGAAATGTAAATTTTCTTATGCATTTAAGGATTTATTGTATGGTTTTGAGAATCGTAAATTTGAAGTTTGATATGTTGCCAACCTTGAGCTTTAATTTATGATGATTAAATATGTAGATGATTTGTAAACACTTTGTAAATATAAATTGTTTTGAATATGATTTGAAACCACAGTTGACATGGCAAAATTTGTTGTGAATTTTCATTAGCTTGTCTAGTGAGATATCTCCTCCACTAGATGGGGCGAGTTACTTCCTCTCTGGCTTGCCAGTTGGGGAAGAATTTGAATGAGTACTCATAAATACTAGCTAGTCTTTGTTTCTCCCTTTTAGCCTCGGTTATTGGGAGAATGTAAAATGTCGTGGTGTACAACACGGCATCTATTTGAATTTTGGGTCATGGGTTCAACTGTGTGAATTGTTGGCAATGCCCTTTAAATTATGCATAATTTGATAAATTGTGATTGAAATAAATAATTTGTTAGTGATTCAAAATATTTTTGTATTATTTCAGAATTTAAAAGAAATGTAAATAAATAGTTACTATTTGTTCAAAATGATATTAAAATGAATAATTTTCATGAAAGAAAATATTGATTTTGAATGTCATGGATTTTGAAGAATTTAGAAATTTTAGATTTTCATTCATTATGAATTGTTAAGAATAATTTGTATTAAGTTTTAAATTATTAGTTTGTGCACCATTGCGTTCACCACTGAGCGATAGCTTTGTATGCTGTCGCAGGTGAAAGAAAATATAAAGCAGCTGAGCGAGGTTACTGAAAGACACGATGAGATTATCCTCGGGTATATCATAGGTATACCCTTGTACATTAGCTTTTGATGCAATTCTGTAATTATATGTATGAAATTTCCTTTGAGCAGTGTACCAACTCTTTTGCAATAAATATATATTTCGATTATAATCAAATACAAATTATTGTAATATTATCTTGAGGTTTTATATACTTATAAAGTTTTGCATTATTAAATTTTAATACTCCCATGAATGTAAATATTCATTTTGTTATCTTAATAAGATATTCAATGTTTGGTTTAATTTAAACTGTGTATTATATTGCTTGTGTTGATTTGTGAAATGACGATTGTTTGAATTTTGAGACTTGAGAAATTGGTTGAGATCAATTGTGAAATTTGAAGAAGTTGTTGATAAAAATATTAGGAGTGTCTTTATTTTCAGGTTTTGAAGAACTATTTTCTCAAAATACAAACGGCACTCTGCCGAAATTTTTGTAAAAATTGCGAAGATTTTAAATATCTAAAAATTTAATTTATGTTTGGACTTTAAATAAAGGTTTTTAATATCTGAGAAAATTTTACCTTCTAATTTAAAAATGAACGAAAATTGTTTCAAAATCCCTTGTAGTATATTTAATGGGTTACCGGTAGGCGAAGTACGGTAATTCATTAGGTGTACTACGGGAGCATATTACATCTTACGAGGAGTAGGGTGTGACATGTTTTAGTGGTATCAGAGCAAAGGTTTTAAAGTAAATTTTGAACTGTGAATTTGAAATATTTTTTGATAAGTACTACTGCTCGAATGTTTGATATATATAGTACATTTAGATCATAAATATGAACTAACAGGGGGAAATCTCCTTGTGTTGATTGTACAGGAAATAGAAAAAAATTCCTGTGAATAGATATGGATAAGGGGGATAAAATGGTAAAGCAGTCTGATACAGCTAACTTACAAGGAGAGGCCCCAGTTTCACAGAGCGTTGGAGGTCCAACTGCACCAGTCCCTCCTATACAAATTACTGCACAAATGGCCTAGCAGATGGCCATGTTGTTTCAGCAAATGGCTGATAATCTGTCAGCCCAGGCCCAAGTACAAACCCAACCCCCTTAAGAGCAGCATGAAAAAGAGAAAAGTGGGAAACCCATCGGTCAAAGTTCGAGTAGTAATTTAGGGAAGAGAAAAGATTTTGAGGGACCCCGAGCTCCTAAGTATGACAGAGGCGGATCTTCAGGGCGAAAGCAATCAAGAATCATTCGTCAAAGAACCAGAAGTTCCTGCCCTACCCGTCTCTGTGACGTTTGTGGAAAATTTCATAGGGGTATTTGTCATAGGGTAACTGGAGCATGCTTCAATTGTGGTGGAATTGGACATTTCTCCCGAGATTGTACTAACGCACGTCGAGTTATGCCACATATTACACCAAAGGAATCAGTCCAAGGTTCTGATTTTAGAGGCTCATTAATAGTCAGTAGGGGCAGAGGCAGAAGTAGAGACAATACTTTGGGTAATCTTCGCACAATGGACCAACCCGAGTAGAGGAATACATTAGAAAGAGGGAGCGCCATGCATCGAAGGGAAGAAGCAGAGACTTCAGATGTAGTTGCCGGTATGTTCTTAACTTGTGAAAGGAATAATTATGTACTATTTGATTTCGACTCTACTTATTTATATGCTAATGTAAAATTATATGTTCTACTGCTATTCTCTTGCTTGGAGATAAATTTTGATGTGTTAGTGATTAGTCTTTTAGGATAAGAATTGCGATAATAAGCGTGATTGGAATTAATTTTGAAAAAGTTTCTAGTGAGAGACATCTCCTAGACTACGATAAATTATAAAGTTAATTAGTAAGCCTAATTAGGAAGGCAAGAGGACCAAAAAGTAAGTTATAGCAATATATTTGCCCTAGATGGAAGTAAAGGTACTACTGTTGATAGATGTCAGTAAGTACCATAATCAAAATAAGTTTAAGATATTAGTGGATTTGAAAGAAATAAGACATAGGGAAGTTTGATCTATTGGGATGTATCGTAGTAACTATGCAATATTCTTGATGTTTGTCTTTGTCAGAAGCTGCAGATTCTGATCGACTTGAGATTTATTGTGTAGAGCTACGTACTACCCAACAGTACATAAGGATAAGAATAGTTATAAATGACTTTCGCTCTGGTACAAATATACCAGAATAGAGTTTTATTACTAGAACTAAGTTTGAAAATCCTAATTTGGGATTTAAAACTCTATAAATAGAATATTAAAAGATCATGGTTGCAAGGTAGTGAGAGTTAAAGACTCCATTACCCTAGCATGAATTACAGTACATCAAGAATTGTTATGAGCCTAGAGATTTTAGCATGGTAAAAATTTAAAAATAACACCTATAAGGCTAAGTCATTCAGTCTCCGATATGGGGTTTATAGTTGTTCTGGTATTGCAATGCATCTTTTGCTTAAAGTTTAGTAAGGAACAGTATTCTATTTGTGTAGCAGTAAGACACAAAATATAATTTTATTCCCCTGGAAGAGACAGGATGCTATGGATGACAATTATAACTTATAAAACAGTTAAGAAATGATATTCTACTGATAACAGTAATTTGATAGGAATTAGTTGGCCAGGTATTCTCTAGGAAGAGCACAATTTTATTGTGCGAATCATAAGGATTAGATTGGAATTAAAGTGAAACTTTTGAATAGCATGGGAAAAAGGAGAGTTCGGTAGACTCCCTTCTTAAGATTTAAGAATTATTTATGGTTGAAAAAAAAAAAGAAAAGGGGTAATGATCGCAAACCAGTGGAAAATAAGTTATAAAATATTGATAGATAAAAGAGTTGTGGAAGTAAAAATTAGAATAGTTGGTGTGAATGTAATAAAGAAACGTTATGAATATTAGTTAAAGTATTGACTATAATGGTCAGAGGACCAAATCAAAGTAATATTGAAGTATAGTGGATTATTTAGGGACGATAAGAGGTGCTAAATTACGACTCGACAGTTGAGTTAAGGAAGAAGATTAAATTAAAAAAACAAATAGAACAATAAGAAATGAGAAAAACACTAGATGAGGAATTGCCACCAGGGCAAACAACTTACTTAAGACGCGTAACGATATCCCGAACTATTTTATCAAGAAGGAAATAAGTTAAACAAAAGCAAACAAGATAGTGTAAAATGGCACATAGGCCTTGGTTATAAATGGAGATGGTAAGATAATAGTTATGGTCCTATGGCCAAGAAAGAGATAAACAGTTCATATATGACTAACAAGGTCAAAAAAAAAAAAAGACTACAAAGGAAAATAATTGCTAAAACAACAGCAAGAAAAGACTAAAATATTCTAAACTAAACTGAAGGTTGCATCAAATGATCAATAGATTTGATAAGAAAAGAGTAAAACTAAGTTTTCACCCATAGGATCATATGAGGTCCTAGAAAGAGTGGATCCACTAGCACACATATTTGCTTACCTCTAAAATTGAAATGAATTTGAATCTAACTTATGACAGAGGCTCATAAGAAACTTAGCACACGAGGTGAGCAATCGATGAGTAAATAGTATTGGTTAAAGTGCTAAGGAACCATCATTCAGGCCACGAAACTACTTAAGAGCGTGAATAGGACATGAGGAGACAGCACCCACAACTGTTCAGAGATTGATACCAGGTAAAATTTCGAGGACGAAATTATTTTAAGGGGGTGAGAATTGTAATACCCCTATTTGCATAGCCTGATATATTTCACTATTCTGGTGACCGGTGTCGGTCCGGACAATTAAGGGGATTAGAACCACATCTAAGACAACTAGATAAACCATAAACACAAATAATTAGTAATTGTCAATTAGTTAAGTATAAATAAGAAAAACAGAACATAAGAAGTTAAACGAGCCGAGAGTCACAGCGATGGGTGACCTTCTCGGGAAGGACGAAGTCGATTTAAACTCAAATTTCGAACCGTAAAATGTGATGCCGCGGTCCTTAGGACCAATATAAACACAGTGGAAAAGAGAAAATCATGAAAAAGAATTGTTAAGTCAGTCAAATAATTAGGTAAAGGAGCCGGAAGAAATATTGAATTATTTGCAAACCGGGTTGAACCGGCGAGGGGCGATTTGGTCAATTGACCCCGAGAACTGACTCCTGACCTAACTGTCAAATAAAATCGGAGAAAAGAAAATTTCAGAGTCGGGAATTAAATTAAAGAACTAATAGAAAAATTGAAAAAAAAAGAAGAAAATGAAAAAGGTGTAGGGAGATGACATCATGCATGATGCCATAAATCCTATAATTAATAAATTTGATTAAATTGATTTTTTTGGGTCTTTCATAAGACAAATTACATAAAAGAAAAGAAAAGAAAAAAAAATAAAAAAGATCCATCTTCTTCTTTCCTATAGCTCTCTTTCTCTCTTTCTCCCAAAGCTCTCTCACCCTTAAAACCTCCATGAAAGCTCATCTTTGAGCTTGAAAAACCAAAAATCTCATAGAAAATTACTCTACCATGATTAAAGCTTGTTTTGGCAACTAGAAGAGGTGATTGAAGAATAAAGAAAGAAGAAAGGAAGAGGTTTGAAGGGAAAGAAAATTCTGCACTAAGGTTAGTAAACTAAATTTGATTTTCTAGTTGAATTAGTTGTATTTATAGCTTAATTAACTTAGAAATAAACTTAAAATGAAATGAAATTAATTGTTGGAGGACTAAACATGGATTTTGATCAGCTAGGGTTTGCTATGGTAGTGCATGAATTTGATTGGATTATAAGTGTAGGCAAGCTTATATGAATGTAGAGGTGATATTATGATACTTGGATGTGCTTAAATGTAATTACTAGTGTAGTTAGGGTTTTGGACCTAGGGTTTAGAGGCAAAAAAGTGAGAAATGGTGAAATGATGTAGTTGACCTAGTTTGAGGTGAGAAATGGTCATTTTTGACCAAATGAAGTGTGTTGGAAGTGTTGGAGTTAAGGTTAAATTCGGACTCAATGTGGTCATGCTGCCAGCAAGGTTCCTTTGAGGGACTAAAAATGAAAATTTACAAGTCCAATTGGTATGAGACTAATTGGGAATGAAAATAGACACTAAATGACACAATTTTCATTTAGGAAGTATGCCCAAAAAGTGACCAAAACTTAGTGAACAAATTGACCAAACTTGGAAAATCTTAGTCTGCCCTGTACAAACTAACCATATGATTTGTTCATTTGGCCATAACTTGAGTTAGGCAGGTCTAAATGACCTGAAATTTTACCAGTGGATAGTTGAGGTATATACCTAAAACTTTCATGAAGAAAACAAACACAAATTAGGCCATTAACCAAGTCATTTGGCTACCCAAAGTTGGTGACCTAAAACTGCCAGAACAAAAATTTGCCCAGAAAACTGGATTAAGTCCAATCCAGCAGTCATTATTCAAATGGCTATAACTTGAGCTACAAAACTCCAATTGGAGTGATTCAAAAAGGAGAATAAACTTAAGACAATAGGGAACATTTTCTATAAAGAACGTTTTGCCAAATTCCAATAGTAAAATGACCAATGGAACAGTGCAACTTAAGATACCAAAACTAAAAATTTGCAATTTTGCCTAAAAGACTTAGAATTTGAATAAACAACGAAAACCAACAAATTTAGTGATCAAAATGTGGTATGTGGGTGAAGTTGGAATTCCCATACCTATTAAGCCTTTGAAAGTCAACAAATTGACTTGAATAGTGTAGTGAATAGTAACCCCGAAACACAAAATTTAAAGAACGTCAAGTTTAGCACATTAGAGCTAGGTAAAAGTGAATTTAAATTTATTTTTGGATTTATGCTAAGTTATGATACTGAAACACTGTGAAACTGTGTGTTTCAGTGGAAAAGAACACCGGGAAAGAACCCGAGGGATCGAGTTAAGGCCAAGAGGCGACTCGTATAAGGTTTGTGCACAACTAACTCTTTTGTTATATTTTTATTTGTAAATCGATTTGAACAAGTTATTTTATGATTTATAAATTTTGATGTGTTGAGAATTATAGTTTGTTGAATGAAATTGTATAAATGAAATGTAAATTTTCTTATGCATTTAAGGATTTATTGCATGGCTTTGAGAATCGTAAATTTGAAGTTTGATGTGTTGCCAACCTTGAGCATTAATTTATGATGATTAAATATGTTGATAATTTGTAAACACTTTGTAAATAGAAATTGTTTTGAATATGATTTGAAACCACAGTTGACAGGGTAAACTTTGTTGTGAATTCTCATTAGCTTGTCTAGTGAGATATCTCCTCCACTAGAAGGGGCGAGTTACTTCCTCTCTGGCTTGCCAGTTGGGGAAGAATTTGAATGAGTACTCATATATATTAGCTAGTCTTTGTTTCTCCCTTTTAGCCTCGGTTATTGGGAGAATGTGAAATGTCGTGGTGTACAACACGGCATCTATTTGAATTTTGGGTCATGGGTTCAACTGTGTGAATTGTTGGCAACGCCCTTTAAATTATGCATAATTTGATAAATTGTGATTGAAATAAATAATTTGTTAGTGATTCAAAATATTTTTGTATTATTTCGAAATTTAAAAGAAATGTAAATAAATAGTTACTATTTGATCAAAATGATATTCAAATGAATAATTTGCATGAAAGAAAATATTGATTTTTGAATGTCATGGATTTTGAAGAATTTAGAAATTTTAGATTTTCATTCATTATGAATTGTTAAGAATAATTTGTATTAAGTTTTAAATTATTAGTTTGTGCACCACTGAGTTCACCACTCAGCAATAGCTTTGTACGCTATCGTAGGTGAAAGAAACTATAAAGCAACTGAGCGAAGTTACTGAAAGACACGGTGAGATTATACTCAGGTATATCATAGGTATACCCTTGTACATTAGCTTTTGATGTAATTTTGTAATTATATGTATAAAATTTCCTTTGAGCAGTGTACCAACTCTTTTGTAATATATATATTTCGATTGTAATCAAATATAAATTATTGTCATATTATCTTAAGATTTTATATTCTTATAAAGTTTTATATTATTAAATTTTAATACTCCCATGAATGTAAATATTCATTTTGTTATCTTAATAAGATATTCAATGTTTGGTTTAATTTAAACTGTGTATTATATTGCTTGTGTTGATTTGTGAAATGAGGATTGTTTGAATTTTGAGACTTGAGAATTTGATTAAGATTGATTGTGAAATTTGAAGAAGTTATTGAAAAAAATATTGGGAGTGTCTTTATTTTCAGGTTTTGAAGAACTGTTTTCTCAAAATATAGACGGCATTCTGCTGAAATTTTTGTAAAAATTGTGGAGATTTTAAATATCTAAAAATTTAATTTATGTTTGGACTTTAAATAAATGTTTTTAATATCTACGAAAATTTTACCCACCAATTTAAAAATGAACGAAAATTGTTTCAAAATCCCTTGTAGTATATTTAATGGGTTACCGGTAGACGAAGTATGGTAATTCATTAGGTGTACTACGGGAGCATGTTACATCTTACGAGGAGTAGGGTGTGACATGCATACCTTGGAACCATCTTGGGATTCAAAACTCTTAGGTTGTTCCATGAAAATGTTTTTTTCAATGTATCCATTGAGAAAAGCTATTTTGTCATCCGTCTACCAAATCTCATAATCATAGTATGCAGTTATTGCTAATAGAATCCTAATTGATTTAAGCATGGCAACAGGCGAGAAAGTCTCCTCATAGTCGATTCCTTGCCTTTAGCGAAACCCTTTCGCTACTAGCCTTGCCTTATAGGTCTCTACTTTTCCATCAGAACTAATTTTCTTCTTGAAAACCCATTTGTTCCCTATAGGTACAATACCTTTAGGTGGGTCAACAAGATCCCAAACTTGATTCTTATACATGGAATCAATCTCGGATTTCATAGCATCAATCCATTTTGAAGAGTCTATATCTGATATAGCTTCTTCATAGGTAAGTGGATCATCTCCATGATCTACTTCTTCATGAGTAGATAACTCTTATTCTTCTTCATGAAGGAAACCATATCTCACTGGTGGGTGAGATACCCTAGTTGTTCTACGAGGAACAGCTGTAGATGTTTCATCAATGGGTGTAGGTTGACTAGATGGATCTATATCCATCTGATCTGTTGGTTGGTCAGAATTCTCCAATTCTAACTCTATTTGCCTTCCTTTGCCTCCTTCTTGAACAAACTGTTGTTCAAGAAATGTGGCATATCTACTTATCACAACCTTTTGTGATGTAGGCAAATAAAAATAATATCCAAAACTATCTTTTGGATATCCAACAAATCGACCCTTTTCTCATCTGGTTTCCAATTTATCAGTGTTCAGCTTTTTGATATAAGCTGGACAACCCCAAATCTTAACATGCTTAAGACTTGGTTTTCTTTCATGCCATATCTCATAAGGTGTTGAAGAAACTGATTTTAATGGAATCCTATTCAGAATATACAAAGCTGATTCTAATGTAAATCCCTAAAAAGAGATTGGCATATCAGTATAGCTCATCATACTACGTACCATATCCAATAGGGTACAATTTCTCCTTTCAGATACACCATTTAGCTGTGGTGTTCCTAGAGGAGTCAGCTGGGAAATAATGCCCTGCTCTCTCAAGTATTCATCAAATTCAGTATTTAAATATTCTCCTCCACGATCTGATCGAAGAGCTTTAATACTCTTTCATGTTTGATTTTCTACTTCAGATTTAAATTCTTTGAACTTTTCAAAGGATTCATATTTGTATTTCATCAAATACAAATACCCAAACCTTGATTTATCATCAGTAAAGGTAATAAAGTAATGAAAACCACCTTTATCCATTTCCCTAAATGGACCACATACATCACTATGTATTAGCTCCAAAATATTTTCTGTAACACCCCTATTTGTATAGCCTAGTATATTTCACTGTTCCGGTGATCGGTGTCTATCTGGACAATTAAGGGGATTAGAACCATGCTTAAAACAACTAGAGAAGCCATAAACAAAAATAATTAGTAATGTCCAATTAGTTAAGTATAAATAAGAAAAACAGAACATAAGAAGTTAAACGAGCCGAGAGTCACAGCGATGGGTGACCTTCTTGGGAACGATTGCGAAGTCATTTTAAACTCAAATTTCGAACCGTAAAATGTGACGCTGCGGTCCTTAGGACCCTTATAAACACAGTGAAAAAGAGAAAATCACGAAAAAGAACTGTTAAGCCAGTCAAATAATTAGGTTAGATAGTCGGAAGAAATATGGAATTAATTGCAAACCGGGAAGAACTGGCGAGGGGCAATTTGGTCAATTGACCTCGAGAGCTGACTCCTGACCTAATTGTCAAATAAAATCAGAGAAAAGAAAATTTCGGATTCGAGAATTAAATTAAAGAACTAATAGAAAAATAAATAGAAAAAAAAAGAGAAAATGGAAAAGTCAAAAGGTGATGACATCATGCATGATGCCATAAAAAATAAAATTAATTTATTTACTTATTTATATTTTTGGGTCTTCCATAAGGATAAAACTAAAAGAAAAGAAAAATAAAAATCAAATTCTTCTTCCACCAAGCTTGCCGCCCTCACACACACTCTCTCTCCCTCACCATTGCAAACTCCATTAAAGCTTGTCTTCAAGCTTTGAAACCCTCACTAAACCTCAACTTCTCCAATACTTGCTTCATAAAAACTTATTCTAGTCACTTGGGAAGGAGCTTGAGAACAAAAAGAAAAAGAAAGGAAGAAGTTTTGAAGAAAAAGAAATTCTACATAAAAGGTTAGTAATCAAATTTGATAATTTGAGTTTGATTCTTACATTTCTAACTTATTGAGCTTGTAAATAAACTTAAAATGGAAAGAAAATTTGTTGAGGGGTTATATAGAATTTTAGACAGCTAGGGTTTGGTTGGACAAAGTATAAATTTGTTTGAGCTAAACATGTTAGGAAGCTTAATTGAGTTAAGGGAGCATGTTTATAAGTGTTTAATTAGCTAAATGCAACAAATAACATGAATTAGGGTTTTGAATATTAGGTTTTAGAGATGAAAAATGTGAAGAAGTGCTAAATTATGTCTTTGACATAGTTTAAGGGAAGAAATGGTCATTTGTGACCTAATTAAGTGTGTTAGAAGTGTTTAAATCAAAGCCAAATTCGGATTGGGTATGAAGCATGACCAAAAGTCAACTTTGACGGAAGAAAAATAAAATTTCACAAGTCCAATTGATATGGGACTAATTGGGAATGAAAATAGGCACTAAATGACACAATTTTCATTTAGGAAGCATGCCCAAAAAGTGACGAAAACCTAGTGAACAAATTGACCAAAGTTGAAAAATTGCAGGCTGCCCTGTATAAACTGACCAAATGAACAGTATTTGTTCATTTGGTCATAACGCGAGCTAGGCAGGTCAAAATGATCTGAAATTTTACTAGTGGTTAGATGAGATATAGACCTAAAACTTTCATGAATAGGACAAACCCAAATTATGCCATTAACCCAATCAAATTACTGAGCAAAGTTGAATCACTGAATCTGCAGAATTGCAGATTTGCCATATGAACAGTAAAGTTTCAGTGGCTATAACTCTCTCTAGAAATCTCCGATTTAGGTGAATGTTGAACCGATGGAAACCTCAGACATAGTAGAACATTTCCTATGAAGAAAATTAGACCAAATTATGGACTTAACTTGATCAAATTGCTGAACGAAGTTGGAGCAATAAATCTGCAGAACTGTAGCATGAAAAGTAACTGTATTTTGGCTATAACTTGAGCTACAAAACTCCAATTGGAGTGATTCAAAAAGGAGAATAAACTTAAGACAATAGGGAAAATTTTCTATGAAGAAAGTTTTACCAAATTCCAATAGCAAAATGACCAATGAAATAGTACAGCTAGGGATACCAAAACTGAAAATTTGGCAATTTTGCCTAAAAGACCTAAGTTTTGAGAAAATGACTAAAACCAATAATTTTAGTGACCAAAATATGGTATGTGGGTGAAGTTGGAATTCCCATACCTATTAAGCCTTAGAAAGTCAACAATTTGACTTGAATAGTATAGTGAATAGTAACCCCGAAACACAAAATTTCAAGAACGTCGAGTTTAGCATGTTAGAGCTCGGTAAAAGTAAAGCTAAATTTATTTTGGATTTATGTTAAGTTCTAGTACTGAAACATTGTGAAATTGTGTGTTTCAGTTGAAAAGAATATCGGGAAAGAACTCGAGGAACCGAGTCAAGGCCAAGAGGCGACTCGTTTGAGGTTTGTGCACAACATCACTATGCTTTAAAATTCATTGATAAAGTGAATGAAATATGCATTTTACTTTTGCTTTGAACTATTGAAAGTTTATTGGGACCTTATTTATGATGTTTTGATTTAAATTGTGAAAGTTATTGTGTATATTTGAAATGACAATGTTTAGCAAAGTGTTAAGATAAGTTTTAAAACCACACTATCATGACTATATATTTGAACACCTCACTAGCACGACTAGTGGGGGTAATTAGTTTCAAATTTTGATTCCTTCTCTAGAGAAGTGTTGAGGTGTGCCAGTAGAAGAGGGTGTGAATGGATATTCATATATTTGAGCTAGCTAGCCTTGTGATGTGATTTCTCTTTCGCCTCTGGTTATTGAGATTCTATTTGTTTTGAATAGCATGATCTAACTGTGGGTTTTATGAAATGTGATTTGATACTTCAAAATGAAATTGTTTGGGATTAAAATCTCATAATGCATGATTTGTATTTAATTCTCATGCTCAGTCAAATTTTCGAATAAATGTGATTTAAGTCCTGCATAAAGATTATTTTAGTATGTTGTGCACCACTGAGTCCTAGTACTCAGCGATAGCTTTTACTGCTGTCGCAGATATAGAGACTAGAGGAGCAGCAGACTGAGCTACTGAGGTGTGAGAAGCTATCAGCTTGAAGTCATTGGGTATAATTTATACCCTAATTGTAAATATTTCTTTTGATGTATGTATTGCAAATAAATATATGGACATGTAAATGGGTCTTGAGCAGCTTGTACAAAATTTGTATGAATTTGTAATAAAGTTTAGTTTGTATTTTTTTTATGTAAATTTTGTAAGGATGTATATAAATTGTTTTGTCTCTAATGAAATATAAGTGGAACTATTTTATTTAATTTGAATGAAATGTATTGCTAGTATTTTAAGGATTATTGAATTTTGAACTTGAGAAATTGATTGAAATGATTGTGGAGTTGTTGAAATGGATTGAGTTTGATTGTGAAATTGAAGTAGTTGTTGAGAAAACATTTTTAGAAGTGCTTTTTATAGGTATTTGAAGAACTGTTTTCTAAAAATATAAACAGAACTCTATCAAAATCTTTATAAAATTGCGAAAAAATAAAATGGGCCAAAAGTTTTAACTAGTTTTTAATTTCAATTAAATGTTTTAAATACTTATTAGAAAATGCTCACCACTTGTCAAAAGTAAGAAAATTATTTAAAATCCCTTGTAGGGTACTTAATGAGTTATCGGTAGGTGAAGTTCGGAAGTTCATTAGGTATTCTACGGGATCATGTTATGCCTTACAGAGGGATAAGGTGTGACATGTTTTAGTGGTATTAGAGCAAAAATTTTTGAAGTATGTTTTAACTTGAGAATTTGTGTCTTTCTTTGTTAAGTACAACTGCTCAATGTCCATAATTGTTACATACAGTGCATTACATCATGAATATGAACTAACAGAGGGAAATCTCCTTGTGTTACTTGTTCAGGAGATACCCTACTCCAGATTGTTATGGAAGAAGGGGATCAATCAGTTGAACAGTCTGTTGAAGCTGAGGCACAAAGGGAAGCCCCAGCTCTACAGAATGTCAGTGGGTCAGCAGCACCAGCCCCACAAATGCCGCAGTTCCCTGCATAATTCGCATAGCAGATGGCTGCGATGTTTTCAGCAAATGGCTGGGGGTATGCCTGCTCAAGCTCCATCCCAGACACCTGTGACACAACCACTGCCTCCAGCCAGAGAGTATGATAAATTACTGAAGTATGGGGCTGTAGAATTTAAGGTTACAGTAGACCCGCTTAAGGCAGAACAATGGCTTGAAAGAATGGATAGAGTATTTAAGAAGCTGCACTGCCAAGATGAGCTGAAGTTTGAGTATTCTGTGTCTCTACTACAAGGGGATGCATATGATTGGTAGAAGACCATCCCCCACAGCTTGGTTGAACCACCAGTGCTAACCTGGGATGACTTCATCAGAGAGTTTAGACAGAAATACATCCCAGATGCATATGTTGATCAGAAATTGCAAGAATTTTTGAGTTTGAAATAAGGGAACCGATCAGTGGCAGAGTATGAGAGGGAGTTCTCTCGCTTAAGTCATTATGCAGGGAGTCTCCTTTCCACCAGCAAGGCAAGGTGCAAGAGATTTGAGACGGGTTTGAAGCCCAGCATAAGGATGCAAGTTGTGGGATTTCGACACAGCAACTTCTCAGAACTTATGTCTCAAGCACTTGAGCTGGAGAGAATTGAATCAGAAGAAACCCCAGTGAAAGAAAAATCAGAGAGAGCCAAAAAATCAGAAAAAGACAAGGGGGAAAAGTTAGTAGAACAGAGTTCTGGTGGGACTTCTGGGAAGAAGAAGAAATTTAGTGGAGCCAGCTGAAGGAACGGAAGCGTGAAAAACACAAGTTTATACCATTGAATTCAAAAATTTTCACCTAGGGTCACATGCATCATGCAAGATTTATTTTTATCTATTTGATTTCAATGATAAACAACATATTAAAACTCTTTTAATATGTTTTTGGATCTGTATTTGCCATTTAAGATTTTAAAATTAATCAGATTAATTTTAGAACCCTAGATTAAATCAAGAACGATTACACTAACCTCTTGATGCACTGCAGCGTGTCTGCGCCTTTGAGATTCGTCTTCAGGACACCAGATGTTGTCCCTCTAGCTTGTCCACACCAAGAACACCTATGGCAGCCCTTGAATAGCTTCTAAAGCTTTTTCTATTAATTAGAAAATCAAGTTCTGCCTTTTAAGAGATGAAAGATGTAAACAGGACACTAGAAACAATTTCTAGTGTTCTTAATTCAAGAGATTGATGGCTAATCTCTTTGAATTGATAAGAGATGAAGAAGAAGAGATGAAAACCCTCAAAGTGGCGTGACAAAGGAGTGTGGCTGCTGGTTGTGTTTTATTTTCTCATAACAACACTTAAATAGCTAGGTTAACACATTAAACCCTTGCCACATGTCACCCTTTGATTAGCTCTAGGTTTAAGTGACCCAATCACATTGTGCCAAGTGTCAAACCTATATTTAATCTTGATTTTAATCATCTTACATGATTAAAAAACATTTGGCAAGCTTATGTGTAATCCCATGTGTCACCATCTCATGGTGCCACGTGTCACACTGCAAAATGACCAAAATGCCCCTGTGTCTTAATTTTGAGTTCTCAACTCAAAATAATTATTTTTCTTCTTCTAATTAATTTATATCAAATATAAATTAATTAATTAATCTCTATTAATTAATTTCTCATTAATTAAATTCATATTTAAACACTTTAAATATAAATTTAATTTATACTACACATCCAATAATCTAGATTTGGTTTCAAGTCATGCTAGGGACTTTGCAATTTAATTGCAAACCAAACCTATTTAATTAATCAATTAAACTCTTTAATTAATTAATTAAATCATATTTAAATAGGTGATAACTTGTGTATGTGTGTGACTTACTAGGCTCATCACTAATTGGCAGTGAGACATGATATCAACTCTTAATATCATCAGAACTCTTTCTTACCATAAATGATTTCTCTAAATCATTTTATGAACCTCATAGACCATGGTTAACACCTAGCATAGCATGCCATACCCACCCAATTAGTAATAAGGTTTACCTTAAATGAACCTATAATCATATGTTTCCATGCACTAGAATCTCTCTGTTACAAAATCCCAACTCAAGCTGGAGTCATGGTTTATGTCAAACTCCATTTGCTATGAATATTATGTTCTCTTTTAATTCCAGTTCTTGATTAAAAATATTTTCTCATCAGAAACTCTTTTCTGAATAAATCTATCTGTCCTGGCCAGGAACTTCAAACATCAAGAACAATTAAATGAACATAGGATTTTATCTCTATTTACTTAGAGGAACAGATTCCATCTTGATCAACACCTACCTCCATATATAACTAGTAGGAGCCAACACATGCCCATATACCCATACACAATACAAGTATGAAAGCAGTATCAAACTCAAACTACCTATATACAAGATAACTGTGCTATCTCAGGTCTAAAGATTATATGCACTGATATGATTTATGACAAAACATTGACAAGAGTAAACTCCATGTGCTTGCCATAAGTGTCACTGGTTCGGCCTACTTATCATTTATAAGTGCCTATCATGTTTGTCATATGGCATGAGACTCACCATTCCATCTTATTTATATCTCATATAAATAACTTGGGAACAAACATGAATACAATCTTTCTGGATAAGTCATGTCCTTATTATGAAGTATCCTCGATTGTGAACCTATTGATGATACTTTGTGCTAGAAATATTGTCACTCATATTCTTAACAACTTAAGAATAATATTTCTAACAAAATATCAATGGACCTTTTCTATTACACATAAATATATTATGTAAATGGAAAAGTGGAAATGCCTTTTATTAATAAAAATATGTACAAGATACATACTAAATGATATGCTCTAGGGCATACTACTAACAATCTCCCACTAGCACTAGAGCCATTCATTACAATACCTTAGACCCATCTTCTCAATATGTCAGTCTAACTGAGCTTGTGACAAAGGCTTAGTGCATGGATCAGCTGAATTTTTTTCAGCTGATGTTATTTTCTGCATGGCTATATCGCCTTTGCCCAACTATATGTCTGATAATGTGGTAGTGCCTTTCTATGTGTTTGGATTTTGGGTGAGACCTTAGTTCCTTAGCTCAGATGATGCTCCATTGTTGTCACGATGTAGTGGAGCTGGCGACTCAATGGAAGGAACTCTGTAAGTTACATCACGAACTTCTTTATCCAAGCGACTTCCTTTGCGACATCGATGCAAAGAATATACTCGACCTCTGTAGTGGAATCTGCAATGCGTGCTCTGTTTGGAACTCTTCCAACTGACTGCACCTCCATTACAAATGAACACATATCCAGAGGTAGACTTTCTATCATCGATATCTGATTGGAAATCAGAATCAGTATAACCATCCAATTGCAAGTCTCCACCTCCATAAATCAAGAATAAATCCTTAGTTCTTCTCAAGTACTTAAGGATATTCTTGACAGCTATCCAGTGTTCCAAACCTGGATTGGATTGATACCTGCTAGTCAAACTAACAGCATATGCGATATCCGGCTTAGTACACAACATTGCATACATTATACTTCCAATAGCCGAAGCATATGGAATCCTGGCCATCTTATCTCTTTCTTCAGGTGTCTTTGGAGACATCTCTTTAGAAAGATGGATATCATGTCTCACTGGTAACAATCCTCTCTTGGAATCAAGCATGTTAAACCTCTTTAACACCTTTTCCAAGTATAGACTTTGGGATAAACCAATTATTCTTTTCGCTCTATCTCTATAGATGCAAATCCCAAGAATATAGGTTGCCTCCCCTAAGTCTTTCATGGAGAATGTATTTGACAACCATACCTTTATAGTTGTCAACATACCTGTGTCATTACCCATCAATAGTATGTCATTCACATATAAGACAAGGAAAGTGATAGCACTGTCACTAACCTTCTTATATACACATGGCTCATCATCATTTTTGATAAAACCAAAGGATTTAATGGCTTCATCAAAACGGATGTTCCAACTCCTCGAAGCTTGTTTCAACCCATAAATGGATCGCTTTAGCTTGCATACCTTGGAACCATCTTGGGATTCAAATCCCCTAGGTTGTTCCATGAAAATGTTTTCTTCAATGTATCCATTGAGAAAAGCTGTTTTGACACCATCTGCCAAATCTCATAATCATAGTACGCAGCTATTGCTAATAAAATCCTAATTGATTTAAGCATGGCAACAGGCGAGAAAGTCTCCTCATAGTCGATTCCTTGCCTTTGGCGAAACCCTTTCGCTACTAACCTTGCCTTATAGGTCTCTACTTTTCCATCAGAACCAATTTTCTTCTTGAAAACCCATTTGTTCCCTATAGGTACAATACCTTCAGGTGGGTCAACAAGATCCCAAACTTGATTCTTATACATAGAATCAATCTCGGATTTCATAGCATCAATCCATTTTGAAGAGTCTATATCTGATATAGCTTCTTCATAGGTAAGTGGATCATCTCCATGATCTACTTCTTCATGAGTAGACAACTCTTGTTCTTCTTCATGAAGAAAACCATATCTCATCGGTGGGTGAGATACCACGGTTGTTCTACGAGGAACAGTTGTAGATGTTTCATCAACGGGTATTGGTTGACTAGATGGATCTATATCCATCGATGCATTGGTTGGTCGAATTCTCCAATTCTAACTCTATTTGCCTTCCTTTGCCTCCTTCTTGAACAAACATTTGTTCAAGAAATGTGGCATCTCTACTTATCACAACCTTTTGTGAAGTAGGCAAATAAAAATAATATCCAAAACTATCTTTTGGATATCTAACAAATCGACCCTTTTACGATCTGGTCTCCAATTTATCGGTGTTGACTTTTGATATAATTTGGACAACCCCAAATCTTAACATGCTTAAGACTTGGTTTTCTTCCATGCCATATCTCATAAGGTGTGGAAGAAAGCGATTTTGATGGAATCCTATTCGAGAATATACAAAGTGATTCTAATGCAAATCCCCAAAGGAGATTGGCATATCGGTATAGCTCATCATACTACGTACCATATCCAATAGGTACGATTTCTCCTTCAGATACACCATTCGGTTGTGGTGTTCTGGAGGAGTTAGTGAGAAACAATGCCATGCTCTCTCAAGTATTCATCAAATTCAAGTACTCAAATATTCACCTCCACGATCGATCGAAGAGCTTTAATACTCTTTCTGTTTGATTTTCTACTTGATTTAAATTCTTTGAACTTTTCAAAAGATTCATGTTTGTATTTCATCAAATACAAATACCCAAACCTTGATTTATCATCAGTAAAGGTAATAAAATAATGAAAGCCCCCTCTAGCCATTTCTTTAAATGGACCACATACATCACTATGTATTAGCACCAAAATATTTTCAGCTCTTAGCCCCTGTCCAACAAAGGGTGATCTAGTCATTTTGCCCTGAAGGCAAGATTCACAAGTTGGAGTAGGCTCAGAGTCCAATAAGGATAGAATCCCCATTTTCTCCAATTTTGTAATCCTATCTTCTACAACATGACATAACCTTAAGTGCCAAATATATTTTGAACTTGAGTTGTTTTTCACCATGGCATTGCTTTCATTTAGATTGCTATACTCTGGCCAGTGGAAACACTTTCTTACTGGTAATGGAAACACTTTCTTATTGGCAATGGAAACACTTTCCTTTGCCTTCATCAGCTTTAGTCTTCCTTTTCTGTTTAGCTATTTTCTTAGAAGGACCAGGAATCTGAGGTTTCTTTTTCTTATTGCCCTTCTTCTTGTTGGACTTTCCAGCAGAAGAAGATGCAACCAAAGCTACCTCTTTTCCTTTATTGCCTGGCATATTCTTTTGGGCAATAACCAGCATGTTGAGTAAACCAGCTAAGATGCATTCCTGTTGAGTCATATGGAAATTTGTCACAAAATTTCCCAAAAGACCCAGGAAGGGACTGAAGGATCAAATCCGTCTGTAGTTGGAAATCCATGTTGAAGTCAAGATATTCCAACTGCTCAATCAGCCGAATCATCTTGTGGACATGATCCCCAACATTCTGTCCCTCAGACATCCTCATGTGGAACAGCTGCATAGATATCTCATACCTAGCATTCCTGCTGTGCTCACCATACAACTCTTGTAGGTGAAGGAGGATCTCACTCGCAATCTGCATGTTCTCATGTTGCTTCTGTAACTCATTACTCATGGTAGCAAGCATGTAACACTTAGCTCTCATATCATGCTCCTTCCACTTGTCCAAAGTATCATGTTCCTATTGTGTAGCATCTGGAGGTAAGGGACCAGGAATATTTGAATCTAGAACATATCCTATATGTTCAAGGTTCAGGACAAGTTTCAAATTTCTTAGCCAATCAGACAGATTAGGTCCTGTCAACCTATTGTAATCAAGTATGCTTGCAAGGATATTGGATGGTGGTGGTTGTTTTGTGATCATTTTTATCAGAAAATTAACTGCAGAAAATAACCAGATTAATTAGTAAATGTATCATGTAATTAACCAAAATGATTATGGTCTTTTAATCAAATTAGTCCTCCCACTAACTTAGCGAATCCTACACTTCCAAAGTAGAAAACGGAAATCCTAATTGGATGGATTTCTAGTGGGTGATTGAATTCTTATAATTCTATTGATCATCCTCAGGTACATCCATTATTGGAATTACAATAAACTATATTGTAAGGATGTATATAAATTATTTTGTCTCTAATGAAATATGAGTGGAACTATTTTATTTAATTTGAATGAAATGTATTGCTAGTATTTGAGGATTATTGAATTTTGAACTTGACAAATTGATTGAAATGATTGGGGAGTTGTTAAAATGGATCGAGTTTGATTGTGAAATTGAAGTAGTTGTTAAGAAAACATTTTTAGAAGTGCTTTTTACAGGTATTTGAAGAACTGTTTTCTAAAAATATAAATGGAACTCTGTGAAAATTTTTATAAAATTGCTGAAAAATAAAATGGGCCAAAAGTTTTAACTAGTTTTTAATTTCAATTAAATGTTTTAAATACTTATTAGAAAATGCTCACCATTTGTCAAAAGTAAGAAAATTGTTTAAAATCCCTTGTAGGGTACTTAATGAGTTATCGGTGGGTGAAGTTCGATAGTTCATTAGGTATTCTACGAGATCATGTTATGCCTTACAAAGGGGTAAGGTGTGACATTTTCTGCTCTTAGCCCTTGTCCAACAAAGGGTGATCTAGTCATTTCGCCATGAAGGCAAGATTCACAAGTTAGAGTAGGCTCAGAGCCCAATGAGGATAGAATTCCCATTTTCTCCAGTTTTGCAACCCTATCTCCTGCAACATGACATAACCTTAAGTGCCAAATATATTTTGAACTTGAGTTGATTTTCACCATGGCATTGCATTCATTTAGATCACTTGCATTCATTTTGTGTTTGTCATTATTATCCAAATAATAAAGACCATCATTTATATAACCCGAACCAACATATTTATTTCCAAAATAAATATTGCAAACATCATCTGTGAACTGAAATTCATAGCCATTTATAGTCAAACTAGATATAGAAATGATGTTCTTAAAAGCATCAGGTACATATAAAATATTATCCAAACACAAAACATGTTTAGACATGTAAAAAGATTTAGATCCTATGGCTAAAGCTTCAACAATTGAGCCATCACTAATCCGGAGTCTAACATTTCGAGAACGCAAGCTGTTACATTTAGCTAGTTCCTGCATATTATAAGTAATGTAAGAACTGGCACCAGTATCTAAAATCCAAGTTGTAGATGAACTATGAGTATCATCAGAATCTAAATAACAAGATATAGACATACCTTCCGAAGGTGTATCCTTCTTGTCCTTCAGAGAAGTAAGATACTCTGGGCAGTTCCTTTTCCAGTGCCCATCCTTCTGGCAGTGGAAACACTTTCCTTTGCCTCCATCAGCTTTAGTCTTCCCTTTCTGTTTAGCTATTTTCTTGGAAGGACCAGGAATCTGAGGTTTCTTTTTCTTATTGCCCTTCTTCTTGTTGGACTTTTCTGCAGAAGAAGATGCAATCAAAGCTACCTCTTTTCCTTTATTGCCCGGCATATTCTTTTGGGCAATAACCAGCATGTTGAGTAAACCAGCCAAGGTGCATTCCTATTTAGTCATATGGAAATTTGTCACAAAATTCCCAAAAGACTCAGGAAGGGACTGAAGGATCAAATCCGTCTACAGTTGGAAATCCATGTTAAAGTCAAGATGTTCCAGCTGCTCAATCAGCCGAATCATCTTGTGGAAATGATCCCCAACATTCTGTCCCTCAAACATCCTCATGCAGAATAGATGTCTAGATATCTCATACTTAGCATTCCTGCTATGCTCACTATACAACTCTTGTAGGTGAAGGAGGATCTCACTCGCACTCTGCATGTTTTCATGCTGCTTCTATAACTCATTACTCATAGAAGCAAGCATGTAACATTTAGCTCTCATATCATGCTCCTTCCACTTGTCCAAAGTTTCATGTTCCTCTTGAATGGCCTTTAGAGGTAAGGGACTAAGAATATTAATGTCTAGAACATATCCTATATGTTCAAAGTTCAGGATAAGTTTCAAATTTCTTAGCTAATCAGACAGATTAGGTCTTGTCAATCTATTGCGATCAAGTATGCTTGCAAGGATATTGGATGGTGGTGGTTGTTCTGTGCTCATTATTATAAAAAAATTAATTGCAAAAAATAACCAGATTAATTAGTAAATATATCATATAATTAACCAAAATAATTATGGTCTTTTAATCAAATTGGTCCTCCCACTAACTTAGCGAATCCTACACTTCCAAAGTAGAAAATGAAAATCCTAGTTCGATGGATTTCTAGTGGGTGATTGAATTCTTATAATTCTATTGATCATCCTTAGGTACATCCATTATTGGAATTACAATAAACAATAAGTGAGCAACTCCTTGCCCATTACATCTCATGTGAGGTTCAATCCTTTACCTAGCCCCTAATGCTCAAAATCTCAGGTACATCCATTATTGACTTATCTTGCATTAGTTAAGTTGATCCCATTGAGCCAGTAATTATGAAAATAATTTTAATGTCCTCAGGTATATCTAATATTGACCACCAAACCATTTACATATTTACAACATCTCATGCTTAACAATTATTCTTAAGAAAATCTCTTAAATTAATTGCATCATATGCAACTATTTAAATTTTCTTAAAATAATTGCCCTAATGGAGGGCCCATGTTATAATTACTTTAATTATAGCATATCCAACTTAATCATTTGTTTGAAAGAATTTGTAATCGTCCTAATTACTATTATGGTCTCACTTTGCACATTATCCAATTAGCATGCATATATCATATAATTGCATACATTCCCATACATCTCATGCATTCATGAATAATAATTAATATGGTATGATCATGGACTTTCTAAGGGATTCAATTCTGAGCTACTAAGAATTGAATCAGGGCATTCCTAGGTGCATTTCATTCATTCATTCATATTATAAGAGTTGCTGAAGGAGTACATAATCAACACTTGATATTCAATTCCTCCCACTGGTCCCACCAATGCTCTTGACCTCCTTGATCTTCTTGCAATCCAATTACATAGTAATCCTTGGCATACCAAGGCGAATTTACAAGAATTAAATAAATGAAATTATAACCCAAAATTATTACAACCTTAATAATACATGCTAAAAAATAAATTAAAATAAATTAATTAATTTACAACCCAAAGAAAACATAAAAGAAATAAATCCAATCACATTGGTCTTTTATAGTCCAGGATTATCCATCGTGCATATCACTATTTAACAATTAAATAAAACATACATAAATTAATTTGAATATCTCATATTCAACTTAAAAATCCAGATTTGAATATGATTCAAACAAATTTAAAAATTCAGATTTGAATCATATTCAAACAACTTTTAAAATTCAGATTTGAATCATATTTAAACAACTTTTAAATTCAGATTTGAATCACATTCAAATAACTTTAAAAATTCAGATTTGAATCACATTCAAACAACTTTAAAAATTCATATTTGAATCATATTCAAACAACTTTTAAAATTCAGATTTGAATCGCATTCAAACAACTTTAAAAATTCAGATTTGAATATGATTGATATAACTTTAAAAATTCATATTTGAATCACATTCAAACAACTTGAAAAATTCAGATTTGAATCACATTCAAATAACTTTTAAAATTCAGATTTGAATCACATTCAAACAATTTTTAAAATTCATATCTGAATCACAATTTAATTGTGTGATTAAAACTCTAATTAAACAATTTAATTAGACATAAAATGGACATAATTATGAGCATTAGATCATACAACAATTGCACAAACATTGCCCAAACCATGCGCACCATAAGAAATGCACAAACCATGCGCACATATGGAGTCTTCATCAAGCCGCCACCTTTATCATTGCAACCAGCAATGGATCTATCATCCCATGATCAAACCACACAATTAAATCATATAATCAACAATCTAAATTGCAAATAACCTGGCTCTAATACCAATTGAAGGAGTGGAAGCATGAAAAACATAGGTTTAGATCATTGAAATAAAAAATTTTCATATAGGGTCACATGCATCATGCAAGATTCATTTTAATTTATTTGATTACAATGATAAACAGCATATTAAAACTCTTTTAATATGTCTTTGGATCTATATTTTCTATTTAAGATTTTAGAATTAATCAGATTAATTATAGAACCCTAGATTAGATCAAGAACAAGTGCACTAACCTCTTGATGCATTGCAGTATGTTTGGCACCTTTGGGATGCGTCTTTAGGACACCAGATGTTGTCCCTCTAGCTTGTCCACACCAAGATCACCTGTGGCAGCCCTTGAATAGCTTCTAAAGCTTTTTCTATGAATTAGAAAATTAAGTTTTGCCTTTTGAGTGATTAGAGATATAAACTGAACATTAGAAATAATTTCTAGTATTTTTAATTCAAGAGATTGTTTGCTAATCTCTTAGAATTGATGTGAGATGAAGAAGAAGAGAAGGGAGAGGTCTCCTGTTAGTAGTATGCCCTAGAGCATATCATTTAGTATGTATCTTGTACATATTTTTAATAATAAAAGGCATTTCCACTTTTCCGTTTACATAATATATTTATGTATAATAGAAAAGGTCCATTGATATTTTGTTAGAAATATTATTCTTAAGTTGTTAAGAATATGAGTGACAATATTTCTAGCACAAAGTATCATAAATAGGTTCACAATCGAGGATACTTCATAATAAGGACATGACTTATCCAGAAAGATTGTATTCATGTTTGTTCCCAAGTTATTTATATGAGATATAAATAAGATGGAATTGTGAGTCTCATGCCATATGACAAACATGATAGGCACTTATAAATGATAAGTAGGCCGAACCAGTGACACTTATGACAAGCACATGGAGTTTACTCTTGCCAATGTTTTGTCATAAATCATATCAGTGCATATAATCTTTAGACCTGAGATAGCACGGTTATCTTGTATATAGGTAGTTTGAGTTTGATACTGTTTTCATACTAGTACTATGTATGGGTATATGGGCATGTGTTGGCTCCTGCTAGTTATATATGGAGGTAGGTGTTTATCAAGAAGGAATCTGTTCCTCTAAGTAAATAGAGATAAAATCCTATGTTCATTTAATTGTTCTTGATGTTTCAAGTTCCTGGCCAGGACAGATAGATTTATTCAGAAAAGAGTTTCTGATGAGAAAATCTTTTTAATCAAGAACTGGAATTAAAAGAGAACATAATATTCATAGCAAATGGAGTTTGACATAAACCATGACTCCAGCGTGAGTTGGGATTTTGTAACAGAGAGATTCTAGTGCATGGTAACATATGATTATAGGTTCATTTAAGGTAAATCTTATTACTAATTGGGTGGCCATGGCATGCTATGCTAGGTGTTAACCATGGTCTATGAGGTTCATAAAATGATTTAGAGAAATCATTTATGGTAAGAAAGAGTTCTGATGATATTAAGAGTTGATATCATGTCTCATTGCCAATTAGTGATGAGCCTAGTAAGTCACACACATACACAAGTTATCACCTATTTAAATATGATTTAATTAATTAATTAAAGAGTTTAATTGATTAATTAAATAGATTTGGTTTGCAATTAAATTGCAAAGTCCCTAGCATGACTTGAAACCAAATCTAGATTATTGGATGTGTAGTATAAATTAAATTTATATTTAAAGTGTTTAAATATGAATTTAATTGATGAGAAATTAATTAATAGAGATTAATTAATTAATTTATATTTGATATAAATTAATTAGAAGAAGAAAATAATTATTTTGGGTTAAGAACTCAAAATTAAGACACAGGGGCATTTTGGTCATTTCACAGTGTGACACGTGGCACCATGAGATGGTGACACATGGCATAAGACATAAGCTTGCCAAATGTTTTTTAATCATGTAAGATGATTAAAATCAAGATTAAATATAGGTTTGACACTTGGCACAATGTGATTGGGTCACTTAAACCTAGAGTTAATAAAAAGGTGACATGTGGCTAGGGTTTAATGTGTTAACCTAGCTATTTAAGTGTGGTTCTGAAAAGAAAACATAACCAGCAGCCTATCCTCTCAATTGTCACGCCACTTTGAGCCTCTCCAGCTATTTCTCTTCATCTCTCATCAATTCAAAGAGATTAGCCATCAATCTCTTGAATTAAGAACACTAGAAATTGTTTCTAGTGTCCTGTTTACATCTCTAATCTCTTAAAAGGCAGAACTTGAATTTCTAATTAATAGAAAAGGCTTTAGAAGCTGTTCAAGGGCTTCCATAGGTGTTCTTGGTGTGGACAAGCTAGAGGGACAACATCCGTGTCCTCAAGACGAATCTCAAAGGCGCAGACACGCGCAAAGACATCAAGAGGTTAGTGTAATCGTTCTTGATTTAATCTAGGGTTCTAAAATTAATCTGATTAATTTTAAAATCTTAAATGGCAAATACAGATCCAAAAACATATTAAAAGAGTTTTAATATGTTGTTTATCATTGAAATCAAATAGATAAAAATAAATCTTGCATGGTGCATGTGACCCTAGGTGAAAATTTTTGAATTCAATGGTATAATCTTGTGTTTTTCACGCTTCTGTTCCTTCATCTCCAAGGTGGCAGCACAAACAGAAAGGAAACAGCTTGTATAATTTGTTCTTTCATCCTTACACTTATATAGCTAGGTCACCACTTAAAACCCTTGTCACATGTCACCTTTTGATTAGCTCTAGGTTTAATTGACCCAATCACATTGTGCTAAGTGTCAAACCTATATTTAATCTTGATTTTAATCATCTTACATGATTAAAAGACATATGGCAAGCTTATGTGTAGTGCCATGTGTCACCATCTCATGGTGCCATATGTCACCCTGTGAAATGACCAAAATGCCCCTGTGTCTTAATTTTGAGTTCTCAATCCAAAATAATTATTTCTCTTCTTCTAATCAATTTATATCAAATATAAATTAATTAATTAATCTCTACTAATTAATTTCTCATTAATTAAATTCATATTTAAACACTTTAAATATAAATTTAACTTATACTATACATCCAATAACCTAGATTTGGTTTCAAGCCATCCTAGAGACTTTGCAATCTAATTGTAAACTAAACCTATTTAATTAATCAATTAAACTCTTTAATTAATTAATTAAATCATATTTAATTTGGTGATTACTTGTTTATGTGTGTGACTTACTAGGCTCATCACTAATTGGCAATGAGACATGATATCAACTCTTAATATCATCAAAACTCTTTCTTACCATAAATGATTTCTCTAAATCATTTTATGCACCTCATAGACCATGGTTAACACCTAGCATAGCATGCCATGGCCACCCAATTAGTAATAAGGTTTACCTTAAATGAACCTATAATCATATGTTACCATGCACTAGAATCTCTCTATTACAAAATCCCAATTCGAGCTGGAGTCATGGTTTATGTCAAACCCCATTTGCTATGAATATTATGTTCTCTTTTAATTCTAGTTCTTAATTAAAAGATTTTTCTCATTAGAAACTCTTTTCTGAATAAATCTATCTGTCCTGGCCAGGAACTTAAAACATCAAAAATAATTAAATGAATATTGGATTTTATCCCTATTTACTTAGAGGAACTGATTCCATCTTGATCAACACCTACCTCCATATATAACTAGTAGGAGCCAACACATGCCCATATACCCATACATAGTACAAGTATGAAAGCAGTATCAAACTCAAACCACCTATATACAAGATAACTGTGCTATTTTAAGTCTAAAGATTATATGCAATGATATGATTTATGACAATGCATTGACAAGAGTAAACTCTATGTGCTTATCATAAGTGTCATTGGTTTGGCCTACTTATCATGTATAAGTGCCTATCATGTTTGTTATATGGCATGAGACTCACCATTCTATCTTATTTACATCTTATATAAATAACTTGGGAACAAACATGATTACAATCTTTCTGGATAAGTCATGTCCTTATTGTGAAGTATCCTTGATTGTGAACCTATTTATGATACTTTGTGCTAGAAATACTGTCACTTATATTCTTAACAACTTAAGAATAGAATTTCTAACAAATTATCAATGGACATTTTCTATTACACATAAATATATTATGTGAATGATAAAGTGAAAATGCCTTTTATTAATAAAAGATGTACAAGAGACATACTAAATGATATGTTCTAGGGCATACTACTAACATGTTCTAGGGTAGAAGAAACTTTAGCAGCTAAAGGTTAGACATTCAGCAGCCGAAGTCCTTTTTACTGTTGAAATATCCTTTTGGATAGAATAGACTTTGGCAGGTGAAAGTCTGCTAAACAGTAAGGGTATAAATGGCCCATTTTAGTTTGAATTTTAAAGAAAAATTGGGTTCTCTCTCTCTCTCTCTCTCATTTACTATTGCATGCAAAGGTTTTTTTTTTTTTTTTTTGGTAAAGTTTCTTTGATTTTGGGTTCTTGAAAGCTTGAAGGCTTGGGTTTTTTTTGGAAAGCTCAAGAATTCAAGAGTTGTTAAAGTTCCCTAACCTCTCTTTTAAATTTTATTTCCAAGGGTGAACGTTTTTTTTTGTATTCATTTCAAATGATTTTTCTATATGATTTTTAGTATGTGTACATAGGTAGGAGAGTATAGTTTGGATTGCATGTGGGAATTGACTAGTTTTAAGCTTTTGATTTTCAAGGAAAGTCTTGCATGTATAAGGGTTTTGATTTTGTTGCCATGGTATGTTTTGTTTATGAAATTGTTGATAGTCTAGAGAGTTATAGCATGAATTGGCTAATTATTCAAGAAGATAATATTAATTAAGTTCAAATAATGTTTTGTAACTTTGATGTTTTTGAATGAAGTTTAAAGAAGTTTGAATTTCTTATCTTTTGATGGATGCATGTACCATCCAAAGGTGTTTTCAAGTTAAGGTTTGCCTTTGAATTGTTTGTAAGGGTCGAATCATATTTTGGAGCTTTGAGATGCATTTTCTATGTTTTAAGAGTGAGTTGCTATTGATTTTTGACTTAGGAATTCCTAGGTTTGGTTGTTGAAAACCATTACTTCGATAATTAAAGTGGCTATAGTTTTTCTGGAGATTTTCAGGTTTGGCTATCAAAATCTAGAACTAAGCATTTAAGGTTTAGGACTTCGGCAACCAAAATTGGTTCTGCCAGCCTTATTTTTCTTTTTTTTCTAAGGCTCCAAAAGTTGTTTTTATGATCTAAAAGGACCTAGAATAGATGTTTAGCATATGTATAGAGTTTTGAGCCCCCGACTAACTCTTTAGAGTCTAATATTTATAGGATCAGACTTGAGGGACTCGAGAAGCTAAGGATCCAAGGATAGCTACCATTTGGGTCAGGTGGTTGATAGGCTACAAGAGGTGAGTAACACTAACCCTAATGAATAAAACTTATTTAATTGAAATCATAATCATCCACATGCATCAATTCATTATTTATTAGGATATATATATCTAAAACATGAAAATGTTGCATTTGTGCATAATTACTATTGATGCGGATAGACATTGGATGACCCACTGGCTTTCCCTATGATACAATTATATTATATGTTTATGATTGTGACATTCTTACTTTAGATAGTCCACACGTTTACTATTCCGGTGACCAATGTCTGTCTGGGCAGCCAAAATATCTAGAACTATATTTAAATTAGAGTGAGGAGTCATAAATAATTCAAATAATGATAAGAAAAATTAAGGAAGAATTTTAGAAATGAAATGCACTAAAGTTACATGAGCTATTGCTACAGCGATGGGTAACCCTAATGGGAAGCGACTGTGAAGACAGTTATCGACTCTATACCCATAGGAAAACCCTGTAAAATAATTTTTGGGACTCCAGTGAAGAGTTATTGAGGATTTGATAGTAATAGAATGCCAAGAAAATGCTCAGAGAATTTTCTAGATTGGTACAGACAATTTTAGTCCGTTAAGCTAAACGAAGGGCATTTTGGTCATTTTACCTTCAGAGATGATTTTTGACCAACTTGTCCATTTAAGTAAGTGAATTATATGACATAAAATATGAATAAATATTGATGAAAAATTAATTAAAAATGAATAAAAGAAAGAAGAGAGAAACATGAAAGAAAAAGGAAATTATATTGAATTATTACAAAAGCATGACATTAGAATGACATCATTAAAAATTTTAAACCAACAAAAAATGGATAAGCTTAAATAAAAGGATAAAATGAAAGGAAATAAATTAAAAACATCATCATCTACCTCTCCACTCTCTCTTGGCCGAAAATCTCCATGGGAGAGTTCTTTCCTTCTTCCTTTTATTTTGCTTGAGTTCCACCAATTTACACCATAAAACTCATAATTTCTAACACTAAACTTTGATAATTGACCTTGGGGAGAAGGTTCATACCGAAAAGAAGAGGAGAAAAGGAAGAATTGGAAGCTTGGAAGATTGATGAAAAGAGGCTAGTGCATATAACTCTTCTTTTCTTTCTTTTCTTTTGTTTAGGAAGTTAAATTGAGTTCAATTTGTTGAAAAATGGAAGAAAACAATTATGTATGACCACTCATGTAATTTTGTTAGCCATGGGAGAAGGTTGAAATTCATTGATTTGTTTAAATTGAATTGCTTAGAAGAGGGTTTTGATGGTGGATTTGAGTAAGATGTTGAATTATGTGTGTTGGACAAAATAATGAATTGTTAGGGTTAGAGTTTGTGAATAAATTGGGGCTTTGATGCTTAGATGTTTAATTGGAGTTTTAATGGTCAATTAGTGACCATTTATGGTGAATTGAACTTGATTTGGAGTGAGTTGTGGCATTAAGAACTGATTTGGTATGCCGCCCTTAATGTGCCAAAATTACTGGAATTGAGTCAAGTGTAGTTCAATTGCAATAACTTGATTTGTGTAACTTCAATTGGTGCAAGGCTAATTGGAGGTTAAACTAGACACATAATAACACAACTTTGATGAAGGAATCCTGCCCAGAAAACCAACTTAGGATGACCGAAAAGTTGACCAAATCTGGGTAATCAATTCTGGACCTGGTAAAAGTGACCAAATAAATAGTGTTTATTCATTTGGCCATAACTTCGTGTAGAAATGTCCAATTGACTTGATTTTTGTGGCCATGGAAACTTAGACAATGTAGAACAACTTTTATGAAGAACAGAAACTCAAATTCTGACCCTAACTAATTCATATTGCTAGTCCAAATTAGGACACCAAATTTGGCAGAACCAAATTTGCCCAGAAAATCTGGGTAAGGATCAATCCAGCTAGTTATGGTAATTTGACCATAGCTTGAGCTACAAAACTCCAAATGGAGTGATTCAAAAAGGAATTTAAACTAGACATACTAAGGAACAACTTTGATGAAGAAAAGTTAGCCTAGTTTCCACTGTAGAATTGTCCAATGGAACAGTAAACTTAGGTAATCAAAACTGAAAATTTGAAAATGCATCTAAGGGACTTTAAATTGCAATTGACAATTAATACTAACAAATGCAAAACTCAAAATGTGGGATCTTGGTGTAATTAGAATTAACATGTCTATTAAGTATGAAAAAAATTAACATTTATGCTTAAATAGCAAGGTGAATAGTAGCTACCAAAACCTAAATTGCTAATGGTACCCTACTTACATGATCTAATGTATACTTAAATTATGTGAATAGGTAGATGAGATTTATATTCTCATCATAAATAGAACTTAGGGGACATTGTTAACATAATTTGAAATGTGGTTTGTAAAACTAATATAAATAAAAATGTTGAACCTAGGTACATGTGAAATGGTGTGATAAATTAGATAAGAAATTGTAAATGATAAATAGATGATATGATTGATAAATTGTGAATCATATAAATGAAAATTTTGACTATATGCATTAGGTGAAAATAAGTTTGGATATTGTATTTCCACTAGAAAATAGAATTTAAAATGTTACAACAAATATATATATATATATATATATATATATATATATATATATATATATATATATATATATATATATATACAATGGAATATATAATGAAATAATAAAACCTATTAACACTTAATGGTACATGAAAGAAATTAAGGAAAATCATAAATACTTAGTAAGTACATTACTTTTGAATTGTGAATTTATATAAATATTGTAATGAATAAATGAATCACGTGAATATGTGAAGGAGACATTAGTTCTCATTATTGGAGAAAGGAAAAATACTTTGAGTATAATAGTACTTGAGAACAACTTATGTGAATTGTGATCATTAGGATAATATAATGAATGTATAAATTATGAGGAATGCATAAATTATGTATAATTGTGACTTAGAAATTTATACTTTTATTAGGAACAGAATTAATTGTTATAAATTGTAATTGAAACTTATAATGAAATAATGATATAATAATACATATTAATGCTTAATGGTACTAATGTGCCCATGTATTACCTAGACTTTTGACTATCAAATTGGATAGATTGGCATGCCAATAGGGTATTATTTTAATAGTACTGCGTAAGGCTTTATGCTTGTATTTCTGGCTTTATGTGCTCATTCATGGCTTGTATGCCCGATTATCTGATTATCTATTACCATGGCTTTTTAGCTATACTGATTGCATACGTGGTCGACATTCTATATTTCACGTCCCATGGTATGATGGCTTGAGACACCACAGTGTCCAGTGCCCAGTGACCCACTTATCCAGTTTAGTTAGCCTGTCATAGGTTACTTTGGCAGTGAAATAAATTAAGAATATTATAAATTAAAAATATTGGAAATTAAATAAATGAGTTAGAAAGACTTGAAAAGAATTAGTTAGAATTAAGAATATTAGTTATTATGAAATGATCCAAACCACATAAAATTTTTTTAAGTAAAGTGATGAAAGATTAGCAAAAATAGGTATAATTAAATAAATATTACAAATGTACCTTCTATAACTATATGAATATAAACTTAGTATTTTTATTAATTTTATATATTGTTTATTATTACTGTAAATTTATGAACTAAGCATGTTCAAAAGGAATAAATTAGGATAAAAGATAGTAAATATTAGAAGTTTCATACAAATTAAATTAGTTCTTAATTATCCAAATTAGGCTTTATTGCTATCTTTATTTGTATATTATTTTCTTGTTATATCATCGCACCACTAAGCAGAAATACTTAGCGCGATAGCTTATTTTCTTCACGCAGGTACCGAAGATAAAGTCCAGTGGATATTATACTAGGATTTTAGAGTCCGGATCTGCAAAGTGTCCAAGGTTGTCACCTTCTTAGCAATACATGTAAATAGGGCTAACAAAAATCATATTATGCATTTTATGCATTATAATTATTTATTATGTTGTAATATAAATTATGAAAATGTAATTAATTTGTATATCTTGTAAATTATGAATTTATCTAATTAGTTTGTAAATCATGTAAATTAATGAAGATTGAAAATTTTTGTATATGAATTCAGCATGAATGAATTTGAATGGAAATGTATGGAAATGAATGTAAAATTGAAATATATAGGTTATATTTGAAATAATGAGATGATTATGATGAGTATGGATGAGATTTTTATTGTAAAATATTATTGAAAATTTTAAGCAGTTGAATAGTAAAACAAGCCAACCGGTAATAAAATAGGGGAAACTCTATTAGTTTCTCCTTTGAAAATATAATTTATTTTTTAAATATAATGAGAACAAATTATTAAAGGAATAAAGAAAGATAAGACAGGGTGCTCGGGCATCGAGTTTGATATGTCTTGTTTGGCTATACTGTAGACGGGTGAGGGGTGTCACAATGATCATACGTGATATGATATGATATGATGTGGTAAGACCAAGTGAGGCCTAATAAGCCCTTGGCCCACTATTTATTTAAGTGGAAGTCTTGAGGTGCCTATATACGAGCCAGGCACATTAGATATAGGAAATCACTAGTGATAAGTCCATCTTATATAAGATGTTTATGATATGAAAAACTCATGTGATTGATACATTGTATATGTATGAAATGAGTAATATAAATAATTTACGTTTGGCTAGTTTGCTCATTGAGCTTTTTGAAGCTTACCCCATTTCCCTTAACCCCTGATGCAGAATTGCAAAAATAGAGGTGTTTTCTAGAGAGCTATCAATAGGAGAAGCTTTAGCAAGTTTTGTAATGCCCCCACTTTAGGTAGTTCCGTACATTCTACTGTTCCAGCGACTAACGTCTGTTCGAATGGCTGGGATGTTTGAAACTACCCTTAAATTTAAGTAAAGAGTTATAATTTAGATTAATAAAGATCAAGTAAGATTGAAGAAAAAAAATAAAATAAGTGGAGTATAAATCAGTTAAATGTGCACAAGTTCCGGCAATGGGTAACTTCACTAGGAAGTAACTATGGGTCTGGTTGCTACTCCAATTCATGTATAACCTTATACGATTCTTAATTAAGGCTTAATTGAAGTATTATTATGAATTAATAAGTCAAAGAAATGAAAAGAAATAGGTTTAAATAAGCAAGTTAAAAATCAAAGTGAAAAACAGAGTTAGGAACTAATCGGGCATTATGGAAAAGATGAATAGAAACTCGGTAAGAGAAAAATTGCTCAATTAAATTTAAAGGTCAAATATTGACCAAAAATGAGATTAATTAAGTTAACGAAGTTGGATTAATTTAATTAATCATGATTATGAAAATTAAACATAATTAAATTAAAAGTCAAATCAAATGATTAGGAATTTCACAATATTTACAAGTTTGCCATTCTCAATATTTACAAGTTTACCATTAGGGAATTAAATAATATAACTATCCATTATTAGAGACAAAAATTATCATCTTCATCTTCTTCTTCTCCATGGCCGAACCCCATCTTCCCCTTTCCATTATTATTCTTCCTTTATAAGCTTGAGCTCTCACCCATTTCTCAACTTCCACCACTCAAAATAGCATAATTAAGCTTCATTTTGGTGAGAGCACATCATTTAAGCAAGAAATTTCAAGGATGTAGGAGGGTTATCACGAAATCAAATTGGGAAAAAACTCAAGGTAGGGGAGAATTGAGCTTAGAATGCATGGATTCATGTTATCATGTTATAATTATGGCATAAGTGTGGTTTGTGATGAAAACTTTTAAAATTCTTGAAGAAGGAAATCTAGTCCAAGCTCACAAGGAACCAAGGAAAGACCATAAGGTTGACTAGAGGTGATATTGAAGATTTAAGCAAGGATTAGAAGCTTAATTTATGGTATGTATACTCTTAATTCTTTAATTTCCTCCTTAAATTGTTACTTATGGTTTGTATGCCAATTAGGGTTTTCAGCTAAATTGAATGTAAATATCTAATTTTTATGTAGAAAAATGATTTTTATTGTGTATAAATGATATTATGTCTATTTGGAATCACGTTGCTTTATTTGTGTTGAAGTATACATTGTGAATAGGCATGTTCAGCAATCTGGCCCAATTTGATCAGACTGAACTTTTAAGTCCATATCTTGAGTTCTATAATTTCAAATGACCTGAAATCTATGGCAAATTAAAGTTAAGATATAATGCTAAAACTTTTATGAAGACAAGTTGCTCTAATTCTATGTGTCAATACCTTGAATAATTGGTAGAATTTAAGTCACAAAACTTAGAACCTGGGAGCAGTATACCCTGAACAGTATGGAGTAAAATGGATATAACTCACCCTAGGAAACTCCAAATAAGGTGATTCTTAATTTGTTAAAAATCTAAGACATAAAGGAACAACTTTCATAAAGGGCAAAATGACAAATTCTGATTGCAACTAGATCAAATTTGGACTCTAAAAACTATCCAAAACCTGTCCTATGATTGGTAAAGTAGTGCATTTGAATATATCGTATTTGTTTGGATATAAATCACTGTATAAAATTCCAAATGAGGTGAATCTTACCTTTTTGGAAAGCTAAGATGCAAAAGAACAACTTTTATGAAGATCAATTTGATAAATTATGACTGAAACATGACTGAAATTGAGTTTTAAGACCTATCCAGAAACTACCCTGTATTCTATAAGGAAAAGGCAAATATGACCAGATCCTACTTATTTGGTCATAACTTGTGATCTATAAATTAGAATCAAGTGATTCAAAAACCAAATGAAAGTTAAGACATAAATCTAAAAATCTTATGAAAAAAGCATAAGTTAATTCTTGTATTTACTTGGTCTAATTTCTGATGGAAAACTGTGTATATGTTCAGGAATTTACAAGATTATGCCATGTTATTCATTAATGCAAATTGCATGTGTATTTAATATGATTGAGTGTAAAGACTATACAAATGTGGAAATGGCATGAGGATGTTGGTACACATATCTTGACAATTATGTGAACAAGGAATGTTGAATAAATGTTGATTATGAAAATTGAGCCAAGTAAGCCTAGACAATAAGTGTAGAATTGGATAAGTGGGCGTGCTATTCGTTAGAGCCATCGAGTGGTCAGTACCAAGAATGAAAATCAGTGTTATACCGGTCAGAGCCATCAAGTGGTCACTACTAAGAATGAAAATCAATTTTATACCGATTAGAGCCATCGAGTGGTCAGTACCAAGAATGTAAGCCTATACTAAATCGACTAGAACCATCGAGTGGTTAGTGTCACGAGTCCCATTATCCAATAGATATACCATCTATCATAGGTTACTATGAGCACTGGAGTAAAGCTTACAATTGTGGTCATAAGACAATAATTTCAAGTAAGATATCATAAAGTGTATTTAACCTCATTAAATGGTATGATTTACAATTATGGATTTATTGGCCTATATTTATGTCACGATGTTATATGCTTGCTTTTAAATTTTTTAAATACCCTTGTATGAATAATATGAGCATATTTTGTGTAAATGTGCATTAGGAAATTATTTTGTTTTAATTTAAAAGTGCACAACTAAGCTATTTAGCTTAGCGCAACGATTTATTTTCTCGCGTAGGTAGAGTAGATAAAGAGTAGATTTTGGCTGACAGAAGGTAGATTGGATCAGCAGAAAAGTCCAGAGTCACCTTGACTCGGACTTTTGGATAGATGCATCATCAGCATCCTAGTTGTATATTTTACTCATATGCGTGTGAATAGTTATATTATAAACAATATGATGTAAACTTCATTTTTGGAAATTGTAATTATAAGTTTATAAGCTTAATTTAGCTACATGAGTGGGTTAATAATAATTATAAATTAAAGATATTCTTGTGTATATGTAAATTGGGTTTAGAATGGATATTGATGAGGATTGATGATTGTTTGTGATGGAAATGATATAGAAACTAAGAATTTAACATGTTACGAACAATATTTTAATGGGTGAAATGTTAAAATTTACGGGAAACTCATGTAATTTCTCCATTTAACAAAAGCAGTTAAATTATAATGTAAATAAATTACCAAGAAAATAAGCAAAATAAATAAATAGATAAAGATAGGTGCTCCGTGCATCGAATAAGCAAAATAAATAAATAGATAGAGATAGGTGCTCCGTGCACTGAATGTGATATCTCTTTATTCAGTTTCACTACAGACTAAGTAAAGGGGTCTTAGATTTAGTGGTATCAGAGCACGGTTTAGGCATTCCTAGACCTAAATAGCAAGTTATAGCATATTTGTATGAACATGCATTGCATCTACTAGGGATTGAGGTGACTCTTATACAGATCTACTCTCTTGTTTATTTTAGGTTGGTAGAATAGATTCTGATATTCCTTGGGCTATTGAAGAGGAAGCTAAAAGTCACACCCCAGAAAGCAGTAGTGTTAGAGGCGTGAGAGATTCTGCAGCATAGATAGCTGCTAAACTGCCTGCAAAACCTTAGCAGTAGTTTTTTCAGTAGATGGCTGATTTACTCTAGCAGGTGACAGGAGCTTAGATGCAGCCGGCATAGAAATCACCTCTGGAGAAGCTCTGAAAGTATGAGGTTGTGTTAGAGGAAAAAGGGAAGATGAACCAACTGCTGTAGAATATTGGCTGGAGAGGACTAAGAGAGTTCTCTAACAACTACATTGCACACCTGACCAGAGCTTGGAGTATGCAATCTCACTACTGCAAGAGGATGCTTACCAATGGTGGAGTACAGTGACCAGTGTAGTACAGCCAGCTGTGGTGACTTGGGATTTCTTTCTAGCAAAGTTCAGAAAGAAGTACATCAGCCGTATTTACTTGGAAGATAGGAGGAGAGAGTTTATTTCTCTGAGGCAGAGACAGCTGACATTTGCTAAATATGAGAGGGAATTTGTCCGGCTGAGTAAGTACGCCAGGGAGATTATTCTCACGGAGGTAGAGAAATGTAGGAGGTTCGAGGAAGGCCTTAATGATAGTATCAGACTTCATATTACAGCATTGCAGCATATAGATTTGACCCAGCTTATGGCAGCAACTATGAATGTGGAGAGAGTTTGTGTAACACCCTAATTGTAGTAATTCTGTACATTCTACTGTTCCGGTAACTGGTGTCAGTCTAGATAGTTAGAACGGCTGGAAAAATATTTAAACTAAAGTGAGGAACTATAATTAACTCAAATATTAATAAGAAAAATTTAGGAAAAATTTTAGAAATAAAATACAAACAAGTTAAATGAGCCGGTGCCCTAGCGATGGATAACCCAGTGGAAAGTTGCGGTTCTTGCAACTAGGAGCCCTACACCAGGGAGAAAATTCATAAAATAATTTTTGGGACTCCAGAGAAGAGTCATTGAGGGTTTTATGGCACTAGAATGCCAAGAAAAGGCTTAGAAAATTTTTTCGATTGGTATAGACGATTTTGGCTTAATAAGCAAAATGAAGGACATTTTAGTCATTTCATCTTCAGAGATGATTTTTGGCCGACTTTTCCAGTTAAGTAAATAATTATTATGATCTAAAATATGAATAAATATTGCTAAAAATTAAATTGAAAATGAGTAGAAAAGAAAAGAAAAGAAAATGAATTAAATGGGACTTATGACATCACCATGATGTCATTAAAATGCCCTCCACCAATCACAACTCAACAAGCCATTATAAATCAAATAAAAAGGGATAAATTGAGACAAAAATGAAAACACAAATATGCTCCTTCATGCCCAAACTAGCCGACAACATAGGAAAAGTGAGAGAATAGAGAAAACCTCCATGGAAGCCTTGATCCCAAGCTTGCTTTCCACCCAAAACCACCATAAAACCTCATCCTCCCTTCATAAAAATTTATCCTCACACCTAGAGCAAAACTTGGACAGCAAAAGGAAAGAGAGAAAGTGGAGTTAGTATGCTTGAGAATTTCTTCAATGGAGGTTAGTGCATATTAGCCTTTAAATCTTGTTTATTCCTTGAAGTTAGTTTACATATGAGCAAATGATTAAGAGATTGAAAGAAATCATGTGTAAAAGTGAGAGGTAAAATTTGGGCATCAACCATAAGAGGAGGAATTGATGTGTTTTGTTGAATTAAAACTTGAATACAAGCTTAGATAAGTATATATATATATATATATATATATATGAATGATTGATAACCTTAGTTGGTATGAATTTACATGAGAGTTGATTTTGGAAATTAGAGTTAGGGTTTGAGTTAATTTTTGTTACCTTGGTGATATGGCTTGAGATTAATATTGTTGAGGCTGTTTTTTGATCATTTGAAGTGTTATGAGTGATAAATTGTGGTTGGGAGCAAGGAGGATGAAATATTGGAAGTGATGTTTCATATGCAGGAAATTTAGACCTATGAGTCCGGGGTCTTGTTTGACCTATAACTGAAGTTGTATGACTCCAATTGGTATGAGTCCAATTGGAGATGAAACCTATGAAAAAATACCCCATTTTTCATGAAGAAACTATGCCCAAATTCTATCCAAATCTAGACCAATTTACTATTTTAATCCGGAAATCCAAACACTGAACCCAGAAAATTGACCAAATCTGTTCATTTGGCCATAACTTCATCTAAATAGGTCCAAATGATCTGATTTTTGTGTCATTGGAAAGATTAGACATAGGACTACAACTTTCATTGAGAAAACCAAGCCCAGAAATGCCTCTAACCAGATGAAATTGCTAGCCCAAGTGAGATTACCAAACTGACCAAAACCATTCTGCCCAGAATTTCCTGGACTAAAGCTCACCCGACCAGTTTTGGCAAAATGGCCATAACTTGGTCTACAAAAAGCAAAATGCAATGACACCAATGGAAAATGTTTTATAAGACATAATGGCACAACTTTGGTGAAGAAACTCTGCCCAAAAAACTAAACCAAGTTGACCTAAAAATTACCCTAATCCAGGTGACCAACATGCTGTCCCTGGAAAATGATCAAATGAATAGTATTTGTTCAACTAGTCATAACTCAGTGTATAAAAGTTCAATTGATATGAAATTTTACCAGCAGAAAGCTGAGACATATCCCTACAACTTTCATGAAAAACATAAATCCAAATTCTGATCATAACCTAGTCAAATTGCCAACCAAACTTAGGTCACCAAATCTGGCAGAACCAAATTGCTCAGAAATTCTGGGTACAGGTCAATCCGGCCAGTTATGGTAAAATGATCATAACTTGAGCTACAAAACTCCAAATAGAGTGATTCAAAAAAAGAAATGTAACTAGACACAATAAGGAACAACTTTCATGAAGAAAATTTATCAAATTCCTATTGTACAAATGACCTATAGAACAGTAAACCTAGGGTATGAAATCTGAAAATTTTGAATAACATAAGATAAGCTTTGAAATGGTATTGGAAATCAATACCAACAAAAATAAAATTCAAAATGCGGTATCTTGGAGAACTTAGGTTCAATAAATTTATTATGTATTAAAAAGTTAACAATTTGAGTGAATAGTAATGTGAATAGCAGTACAAAGACACAAAGTGTAAGAACTAAATTGGTAGAGGAAATTAAGGCATAAAATTTGAAATCCATAACATGTTCATGGATTACCTGGAATAGGTAATTGAGATTTATACTCCCAACACCAATGGAATTCATAATATATTAGCAAAACAACTTGAAGTATGAAATGTTTTTTACATGAATGGATTGCTGAATGTATAAATGAGATTAAAGTGCCATTTGGGATTTAAGTTCCCATCAAGAGAGAAAGGAAAAAAAAATGTTTTGAATACAATGGTATATGTGAACCATTGTTTAGAATTGTAATCAATATGAATAACATAATGAATGAATAAATGAACCATATTAATGTAAGAATGAGACATTAGTTCTCATTATTATAGAAAGGAAAAGTACTTTGAGTATAATGGTATAAAAAGATAATTGATGTGAATTGTGATCATATAAATGATCAAATGAATGTATAAATTATAATTGAAATTTATCATGAAATAATGAAGCCATAAAACACAATATATTAATATTTAATGATATTATGTGCCCTTGTATTGCCTAGACATGTATGTCAGATTTGATAGTTTGGCATGCCAATAGGATATTGTTTTAGCAGTACTATGAAAGGCTTTATGCCTGTATTCATGGCTTTATGCCCATATTCATGGCTTTATGCCCTCATTCATGGCTTTATGCCCGCACTCATGGCTTAATGCCCGATTATGTGTTATCATGGATTTTTAGCCATACTGACTGCATACGTGGTTGACGTTCTGCGTCCCATGGTATGACGGCCCGAGGCACCGCAGTGTCCAGTGCCAACGACCCGTTATCCAGTTTAGTCAGCTTGTCGTAGGTTACTTGGGCAGTCTAATTTATTAAAATAAGTTATGAATATTAGCAATTAAAAAGCTAGAAAGTAAATCAATGAGAAGAAGTTCTGAAATAAATTAGATTAGCTCCAAAATTTTGTTCCTTAGAATGATCTGAAATAAATTAAATTAGTTCTAAAAAATTTTAAACATTACAAAATGATTGTAAACAATTTAGAAAGTATAAAGGAAGTGATAAAAAGACTAGTAGAAGAATTATAACTTAAATAACATTACAAATGTGATTTTCATAAGAATATAAGTATAAATTTTAGATTTATTTGTACATTATATAAATGATTATTGTAAACTTATGAAAGAAGTGATTCTAGAGAGCAATATAAATGACAAAAAAAAAAGTACTACATAAATGACAAAAAAAAAATGTACTGTATGGCAAATTTCATAGGAACCCAGTAAAATTCTTGAGTATAGAAAATGTGCTCCAATTATTTTTTATTTGTATACATTATTTCTTGTTATATTATTGTACCACTAAGCAGCAATACTTAGCGCGATGGATTTGTTTCCTGGCGCAGTTATTGAAGTTAAAGCCTAGCGAATCCCAAACAAAGATTTTGGAGTTCTGATCTGCAGAGTGTTCAAGGTTGTCACCTCCTCAGCAATGCATTTAGATAGGGCCCATATAGATTATATTATGTATTTTGTGCATTATAATTAGTTATTATTTGTAATGTAAACTATGAATTGTATGTTGAAATATAGATTATAGAACTGTAATTAATTTGTAGATCATGTAAATTATGAATTTATGTAATCAGTCTGTAAATCATGTAAATTAATGAAACTTGAGAATTTATATATATAAATTGTGCATGAATGGAAATGCATGGAAATGAATATGAAATTGAGATATATGAATGAGATGTGAATTATGAGATGGTTATGAAAATAATTGATGAGATTTTTATTGTAAAATATTATTGAATTTTCAAGCAGGTGAATAATGAAATGCACCAAATAGGAATAAAATAGGGGAAACTCCGCTGGTTTCTTCGTCAAAAAATAATTAATATTAAATTAAATGAATTCAAAATGACTAAAATAATAAAATAAGATAAGATAGGGTGCTCCGGCACCGAATGTAGTACACTTTACTCGGCTACACTGTAGTCAGGTGAGGGGTGTTACAGTTCGAGCTAGTAAGCAGAGTAGGAGGAGCGAATAGCAAAAGAGAGGCTTTGGCTAGTCTAGCTCCATATTCACGGCCAGTAAGAGGCCTAGGGGGTAGTTTAGTCAAACACCGACTCAGAGGCTAGGACAAGGGTCTAGGTCCACATTTAGGAGAGGCCAGTCGGTAGCATTAGTAGCTAGCACACTAGGACTAGTAGTGAGAGGTCCAGTTCCAGTAGCATGCACACACTGTGGGAAACGGCATAGAGGAGAATGTTGGGTATTGACTAGAGCTTGTTATAGATGTGGGACCACTGACCACTTCCAGAGGGATTGTCCTAGGAGGACTAATCCCCCAGCATAGACAAAGAGGTCTGCTCCTACTGCAAAGAGGGGTAGGAAAATCGAGAGATTTGAGGTAGCTAGGGGCACTATGAGACCTGCATCTGAGACAATGGAGAGATCAGATACTAAAGTGCCAGCACGTGCATATGCCATTTGAGCTAGAGAGGTGCAGGATGCAATTGATGTCATAATTGGTACATTTTCTCTCTTTAACTCTATAATGCACGCATTGATAGACCCAGGTTCAACTCACTCTTACTTGTGCACTGCCATCCCAGTAGAGAGGGGTTTAAGGGTTCAAACCATTGAGTAGGATATCCTAGTTACTAACTCTTTAGGCCATAGTGTGATGGTGAATAAGGTCTATAGGGGTTGTCCCTTGAGGATTCAGGAGTATGAGTTTTTGGCAGACCTGATCGAGCTACCTTTCCTTGAGTTTGATGTGATATTGGGGATGGATTAGCTGTCACATCATCAAGCTATGGTGGATTAGTGTTTAAAGAGAATTACATTGAGAACTCCTGATGATAAGGAGATCACTGTTGTGGGTGAAAGGATGGACTATCTGTCTAATGTTATATCAACCATTATTGCAAGGAGGTTAATAAGAAAGGTTTGTGAAGCTTACTTGGTGCATGTGGTTGATACTAGGAAGGCTAGTGACCTTCTTAATATACCCACTGTATGTGATTTTCTAGATGTTTTCCCTGAGGAGTTGCCTGGTATACCACCACAAAGGGAAGTGGAATTTGTTATAGAGGTTATGCCTGGTACAACACTAGTGTCCATTGTTCCTTATAGGATGGCACCCATAGAATTAAAGGAGTTAAAAATCTAGTTGCAGGAGTTGTTGGATAAAGGGTTTATATGCCCTAGTGTGTCACCCTAGGGAGCACCAATATTATTAATAAAGAAGAAGGATAGGACACTTAGACTGTGTGTGGATTACAGACAATTGAATAAAGTGACTATGAAGAATAGATATCCTTTACCCAGGATTGATAATTTGTTTGATCAGTTGAAGGAAGTAGGTGTTTTCTCCAAGATAGACCTTAGATCAGGGTATCATCAGCTGAGGGTAAAGAAGTCTGATGTGCCTAAAACTGCATTCAAAACATAGTATAGACATTATGAGTTTTTGGTTATGCCATTTGGGCTAACCAATGCACCAGCATCATTCATGGACCTAATGAACCGTATCTTCCATCCTTATTTAGATCGGTTCGTGGTAGTCTTTATTGATGATATACTGGTGTATTCTAGAGACCAAAAAGAGCATGAAGAGCATTTAAGGATTGTACTGTAGACTTTAAGAGAGAAGCAGTTATATGCTAAGTTGTCTAAATATGAGTTTTGGCTACATGAGATCTCTTTTCTAGGCCATATTGTGTCAGCTGATGGGATTAGGGTGGATCCCAAAAAGATACAAGCTATTATGGATTGGAAACCACCAAAAAAATGTGACAGAAATTAAAAGTTTCTTAGGGTTGGCTGGATATTATAGGAGATTTATGAAGGGATTCTCTCTCATAGCATCACCATTGACTAAATTGTTGCATAAGAATGTTAAATTTGAGTGGGATGATAAATGTCAGGAAAGTTTTGAAAAGCTGAAAACGATGCTTGCAAAGGCACCTATCCTTACCCAACCATTGTCGGGGAGAGACTTTGTGATTTATAGTGATGCCTCTCAGAATGGATTAGGGTGTGTATTGATGCAGGAAGGGAAGTTAGTTGCTTATGCTTCTAGGCAACTTAAGCAAAATGAGAAGAATACCCCATATATGATTTGGAACTAGCAGCGATTGTGTTTGCATTGAAGATATGGAGGCATTACTTATATAGTGAGAAATGTTATATATACACTGATCACAAGAGTCTTAAATACTTGCCAACTCAAAAGGAGCTCAATCTGAGACAGAGGAGGTGGATAGAGTTCCTAAAGGACTATGATTGTATTATTAATTACCGTTAGTAGTATGCCCTAGAGAATATCATTTTATATGTATCTTATATATATTTCATTAATAAAAGGCAATTACACTTTTTGTTTACATAATTTATTTATGTGTAATTGAAAAGGTCCATTAATATTTTGTTAGAAATTCTATTCTTAAGTTATTAAGAATATGAGTGACAGTATTTCTAATACAAAGTATTATAAATTGGTTCACAATCGATGATACTTCACAAAGGGACATGACTTATCTAGAAAGATTATAATTATGTTTGTTCCCAAAGTATTAATAAGAGATATAAATAATTTGGAGTGGTGAATCTCATGCCACATAATAAACATGATAGGCACTTATATATGATAAGTAGGCCAAAACAGTGACACTTATGATAAGCACGTGGAGTTTACTCTTGTCAATGCATTGTTATATATCATATCAGTCCATATAATCTTTAGATCTGAAATAACACAGTTATCTTATATATGGGTGGTTTGAGTTTGATACTGCTTTCATACTAGTACTGTGTATGGGTATATGGGCATGTGTTGGCTCCTACTGCTTATATATGGAGATAAGTGTTGATCAAGATGGAATCTGTTACCCTAAGTAAATAGGGATAAAATCCTATGTTCATTTAATTGTTCTTGATGATTTAAGTTCCTGGCCAGAACAAATAGACTTAGTTGGAAAAGAGTTTCTGATAATAAAGTCTGATTAATCAAGAATTAGAATTAAAAGAGAACATAACAATCATAGCAAATGGGGTTTGACATTAACCATGACTCCAGCTAGAATTAGGACTTTGTAACAGAGAGATTCTAGTGCATGGTAACATATGATTAAAGGTTCATTTAAGGTATTCCTTGTTACTGATTGGGTGGCCATGGTATGCTATGCTAGGTGTCAACCATGGTCTATGAGATACCTGAAATGATTTAGAGAAATTATTTACGGTAAGAAAGAGTTCTAATGTATTAAGAGATAACATCATTTTTCATTGCCAATTAGTAAAGAGCCTAATAAGTCACACACCTGCATAAGTTAATCACAAAGTAAAACGTGATTTAATTGATTAATTAAAGAGTTTAATTAATTAATTAAATAGGTTTATTTTGCAATAAGATTGCAAAGTCCCTAGCATGACTTAAAACCAAATCTAGGTTATTGGATGTATAACATAAATTAAATTTATGTTTAAAGTGTTTAAATATGAATTTAATTATGAGATTAATTAATGGAGATTAATTAATTAATTAATTTATATGTGATATAAATTAATTTGAAGAAGAGAAATAATAGTTTTGGATTGAGAACTCATGAATATACATAAGGGCAAATTGGTCATTTCACATAGTAACACATGGCACCATGGGATGGTGACACATGGCACCATACAAGCTTACCATTTGTCTTTCATTCATGAAAAATGATTAGAAGGGATTGAATTTAGTTTTGACAAGTGGCTTAATGTGATTAAGTCTTCCAAAAGTGAGATTTAATCCTATGGTGACATGTGGCTAGCAAGTAAGTGGTTTTTGTCTTATGCATTTAAGTGAGGAAAGGAAGAGAAAGACCAATCTTCTTCTTCCTCTTCCATGGTGGATGGCAACTTTGGTGTGCTTGTAAGTGGATAACAAGAAGAACAAAGAGGTCAAGAGTATTGTTAGGATCAGTGGGAGGAGATCAAGATCAAGATGTTGATTATGTACTCCTTCAGCAATTCTTGAAAGATGAATGAATGAAATACATCTAGGAATGCCTTAATTCAATTTGTGGTGCTTAGAATTGAATCCCTTAGAAAGTCCATGATCATACCATATTATTTGTTTATCCATGTATGCATGAGATGTGTATGAATGTATGCAAATATGAGATATATGCATGCCAACTGGATAATGTGCAAAGTGAGACCATAATAGTAATTAAGCTGACCACGAAATCTTCCAAACAAATAATTAAGTTGGTAATGGTATAATTATGGTAATTATATCATGGCTCTCCATTGAGGCAATTATTTAAGAAATTTTAAACACTTTCATTATTAGCTATGAAAAACATGGGAATGATGCATTTGTTTAAGAGATTTTCTTAAGAATAATTGTTAAGCATAAGATGTTGCTAGTATGTAAATGCTTGATGGCCAATAATGGATGTGTCTGAGGTCATTAAAGTTATTTGTATGTTTGCTAGCTCAATGGGATAAACTTAACTAAAGCAAGACAAATCAATAATGGATGTGCCTGAGATTTTGAGCATTAGGGGCCAAATAAATGATTGAATCTCACATGAGATGTGATAGGCAAAGAGTTGCTCATTTATAGTTTATTGTGATTTCAATAATGGATGTGCCTAAGGGTGAACAATAAGACTATAAGAATTCAATCACCCATTAAAAATCCATCCAACTAGGATTTTCGTTTCCTACTTTGGAAGTGTAGGATTTGCCAAGTTAGCGGGAGGAAAATTTGATTAAAAGACCATAATCATTTTGATTAATTACTTAATGCATTTACTAATTAATCTTGTTATTTTCTACAGTTTATATTCTGATAAAAAATTAGCCCACAACAACCACCACCATCCAATATCCTTGCGGGCATACTTGATCATAATAGGTTTACAAGACCTAATCTTTCTAATTAGCTCAGAAATTTGAAAATTGTCCTAAATTTATAGCATATTGGATATGTTCTAGATTCAAAGATTCCTAGTCCCTTACCTCTAGGAGCCACTCCAGAGGAATTAGAAACTTTGGACAAGTGGAAGCAGCATGAAAACATGCAAAGATCAAATGAGATCCTTCTTCACCTGCAAGAGTTGTATGGTGAACATAGTAGGAATGCTAGTTATGAGATATCTAAACAGTTATTCCAAATGAGGATGTCAGAGGGACAAAATGTAGGAGATCATGTCCACAAGATGATTCGGCTTATAGAGTAATTGAGACATCTTGATTTTCACATGGATTTCCAATTACAGATGGATTTGATCCTTCAGTCCCTACCAAAGTCATTTGGGAATTTTGTGATAAATTTCCATATGACTAAGCAAGAATGCACTCTGGTTGGACATGCTGGTTATTGCCCAAAAGAATATGCTGGGCAATAAAGGAAAAGAGGTAGCTTTGGTTGCAACTTCTTCTTCTGTTGGAAAGTCCAAGAAGAAGAAGGGCAGTAAGAAAAAGAAACCTCAAGTTCCTGGTCCTTCCAAGAAAATAGCCAAACAGAAAGCCAAAACCAAAGCTAATAATGGCAAAGGAAAGTGTTTCCACTGCCAAAAGGATAGGCATTAGAAAAGGAATTGCCCAGAGTATCTTGCTTCTCTGAAGGACAAGAAAGATAAACCTTCAGAAGGTATGTCTATATCTTATTATTTAGATTCTGATGATGCTCATAGTTCATCTACAGCTTGGGTTTTAGATACTGGTGCGAGTTCTCACATTTCTTTTGATATGCAGGAACTAGCAAACAGTAGCAGCTTGCAAGCATGAGATGTTAGACTCTGGATTGGCAATGGCTCAACTGTTGAAGCTTTAGCCATAGGATCTAAATCTTTGTACATGTATGGACATGTTTTATATTTAAATAATATTTTGTATGTACCTGATGCTTTTAAGAACATCATTTATGTATCTAGTTTGACTAGAAATAGTTATAAATTTCAGTTCATAAATGATGTTTGTAATATTTATTTTGGAAATGAATATGTTGGCTCGGGTTATATGCATGATAGACTTTATTATTTGGATAATAATGATAAATATAAATGGAATGCAAGCAATCTAAATGAATGTAATGCCATAATGAAAATCAATTCCAGTCCAAAACATCTTTGACACTTAAGATTAAGTCACATTGCAAAAGATAGGATTACAAAGTTGGAGAAAATAGGGATTTTATCTTCATTGGGTTCTGAACCTACTCCAACTTGTGAATCCTACCTTCAAGGCAAAATGACTAGATTACCTTTTGCTGGACAAGGATTAAGAGCTGAAAACTTTTTAGAACTAATATATAGTGATGTATGTGGTCCATTTAAGGAAATGGCTAGAGGCAGTTTTCATTATTTTATTACCTTTACTAATGATAAATCAAGGTTTGGGTATTTGTATTTGATGAAATACAAACGTGAATCCTTTAAAAAGTTCAAAGAATTTAAATCTAAAGTAAAGAATCAAACGGAAAAAAGTATTAAAACTCTTCGATCAGATCGTGGAGGTGAATACTTAAGTACTAAATTTGATGAATACTTGAAAGAGCATGGCATTATTTCACAGCTGACTCCTCTAGGAATGCCACAATTGAATGGTGTATCTGAAAGGAGAAATCGTACCCTATTAGATATGGTACATAGCATGATGAGCGATATTGACATGCCAATCTCTTTTTGGGATTTGCATTAGAATCGGCTTTGCATATTCTGAATAGGATTCCATCTAAATCGGTCTCTTCCTCACCTTATGAGATATGGCATGGAAGAAAACCAAGTCTTAAGCATGTTAAGATTTAGGGTTGTCCATCTTACATTAAAAAGTTAAAGACTGATAGATTGGAAACCAAATCAGAAAAGGGTCGATTTGTTGGATATCCAAAAGAAAGTTTTAGATATTATTTTTATTTGCCTACATCACAAAAGGTTATGGTAAGCAGAGATGCCATATTTTTTGAACAACAGTTTATTCAAGAAGGTGGCAAAGAAAGGCAAATAGAGTTAGAAATAGAGAATTCTAACCAACTAACAAATCAGATGGATATAGATCCATTTAGTCAACCTATGCCTATTGATGAAACATCTATAATAATTCCAAGTAGATCAACTAGAATATCTCACCCACTAGAGAGATATGGTTTTTTTCATAAAAATGAACAAGAGTTGTTTGCTCATGAAGAAACAGATCATAGAGATGATCCTTTAACCTATGAAGAAGCTATATCAGATATAGATTCTTCTAAATAAATTGAAGCTATGAAATCTAAAATGGATTCCATGTATAAGAATCAAGTTTGGGATCTTGTTGACCCACCTGAAGGTATTGTACTTATAGGTAATAAATGGGTTTTAAAGAGGAAAATTGGTTCTAATGGAAAGGTGGAGACCTATAAAGTAAGGCTGGTTGCGAAAGGGTTTCACCAAAGGCAAGGAATCAACAATGAGGAGACTTTCTCACCTATTGCCATGCTTAAATCCATTAGGATTTTGTTAGCAATAGCTGCATACTATGATTATAAAATTTGGCAAATGGATGTCAAAACAGATTTTCTCAATAGAAACATTAAAGAAAATATTTTCATGGAATAACCTAGGGGTTTTGAATCCAAAGTATGCAAGCTAAAACAATCTATTTATGGTTTAAAACAAGCTTCAAGGAGCTGGAGCATCCGTTTTGATGAATCTATTAAATCATTTGGTTTTATAAAAAATGTGGATGAACCATGTGTATATAAGAAGGTTTGTAGGAGTGCTGTCACTTTCCTTGTCTTATATGTAAATGACATTTTGTTGATAGGCAATGACATAGGTATGTTAACAACTGTGAAGGTTTGGTTGTCAAATACATTCTCCATGAAAGACTTAGGGAAAGTAACCTATATTCTTGGAATTCGCATATATAGAGATAGAGCGAAAAGAATAATTGGTTTATCCCAAAGTCTATACTTGGAAAAGGTGTTAAAGAGATTTAACATGCTTGATTCTAAGAAAATATTATTACCAATAAGACATGGTATCCATCTTTCTAAGGAGATGTCTTCAAAGACAACTGAAGAAAGAGATAAAATGGTCAGGAGTCCATATGCTTAAGCTATTAAAGTTTAATGTATGCAATATTGTGTACTAGGCCGGATATCACATATGCTGCTAGTTTGACTAGCAGGTCCAATCTAGGTTTGTAACACTGGATAGCTGTCAAGAATATCTTTAAGCACTTAAGAAGAACTTAGGATTTATTCTTGATCTATGGAGGTGGCGATCTACGATTGGATGGTTATACTGATTCTGATTTTCAATCAGATATTGATGATAGAAAGTCTATCTTTGGCTTTGTGTTCATTTGTAAAGGAGGTGCAGTTAGTTGAAAGAGTTTCAAACAGAGTACGACTGCTAATTCCACTACAGAGGCCTAGTACATTACTGCATCAGATGCTGTAAAAGAGCCTGTTTGGATAAAGAAGTTCATGACAGAACTTGCAGTAGTTCCTTCCATTAAGTCAGCAGTTCCTCTCTACTGTGATAACGATAGAGTGGTCATTTAGGCTAAGGAACCCCGGTCTCACCAGAAATCCAAACACATAGAAAGGCGCTACCATATTATCAAAAAGATAGTTGAGCAAGGCGATGTAGCGATGCAGAAAATAGCATTAGCCGAAAATCCAACTGATCCATTCATGAAGGCTATGTCACAAGCTCAGTTAGACTGATATCTTTAGAATATGGGTCTGAGATACTGTAATGAATGGCTCTAGAGCTAGTGGGAGATTGTTAGTAGTATGCCCTAGAGCATATCATTTTGTATGTATCTTATATATATTTCATTAATAAAAGGCAATTACACTTTTCTGTTTACATAATTTTTTTATGTGTAATTGAAAAGGTCCATTAATATTTTGTTAGAAATTCTATTCTTAAGTTGTTAAGAAAATGAGTGACAGTATTTCTAGCACAAAGTATTATAAATTGGTTCATAATCGAGAATACTTCACAAAAGGACATGACTTATCTTGAAAAATTATAATCATGTTTGTTCCCAAAGTATTAATATGAGATATAAATAAGTTGGAGTAGTGAGTCTCATGCCACATAACAAACATGATAGGTAATTATATACGATAAATAGGCTGAACCAGTGACACTTATGACAAGCACGTAGAGTTTACTCTTATTAATGCATTGTCATATATCATATCAATGCATATAATCTTTAGACTTGAGATAACACAGTTATCTTGCATATGGGTGGTTTGAGTTTGATACTGCTTTCATACATGTACTATGTATGGGTATATGGGCATGTGTTGGCTCCTACTAGTTATATATGGAGATAAGTGTTGATTAAGATGGAATCTATTACCCTAAGTAAATAAGGATAAAATCCTATGTTCGTTTAATTGTTCTTGATGATTTAAGCTCCTGGCTAGGACATATAGACTTAGTCGAAAAAGAGTTTCTGACAAAAAAGTTTGATTAATTAAGAATTAGAATTAAAAGAGAACATAACATTCATAGCAAATGGAGTTTGACTTTAACCATGACTCCAGCTAGAATTGGGGTTTTGTAACGGAGAGATTTTAGTGCATGGTAATATATGATTAAAGGTTCATTTAAGGTATTTCTTATTACTGATTGGGTGGCCATGGCATGCTATGCTAGGTGTCAATCATAGTCTATGAGATACCTGAAATAATTTAGAGAAATCATTTACGGTAAGAAAGAGTTCTAATGATATTAAGAGATAACATCATTTCTCATTGCTAATTAGTAATGAGCCTAGTAAGTCACACACCTACACAAGTTAATCACCAAGTAAAATGTAATTTAATTGATTAATTAAAGAGTTTAATTAATTAATTAATTAGGTTTAGTTTGCAATAAGATTGCAAAGTCCGTAGCATGACTTGAAACCAAATCTAGGTTATTGGATGTATAACATAAATTTAATTTATGTTTAAAGTGTTTAAATATGAATTTAATTATGAGATTAATTAATGGAGATTAATTAATTAATTAATTTATATGCGATATAAATTAATTTAAAGAAGAGAAATAATAATTTTGGATTGAGAACACATGAATATACATAAGGGCAAATTGGTCATTTCACATAATGACACATGGCACCATAAGATGGTGATACATGATTTCATATAAGCTTACCATTTGTCTTTCATTCATGAAAGATGATTAGAAGCGGTTGAATTTAGTTTTGACAAGTAGTTTAATGTGATTAAGTTTTCCAAATGTGAGATTTAATCCTATGGTGACATGTGGCAAGCAAGTAAGTGGTTTTTGTCTTATGCATATAAATGAGAAAAGAAAGAGAAAGACCAATCTTCTTCTTCCTCTTCCATGGTGGACGACAACTTTGGTTCACTCTCTCCTCTCTTCATTTCTCATCTAATTCAAGAAGAAAACCTTGATTTCCTTTGAATTAAAATTGCTAAAAAAGGTTTCTAGTACCCTATACATCCATACACCCTCATTAAAGCATAAAACCCCAATTTCAAGTGGTTGGCAAGGCTCTAGAAATCAAAATTGGGGCTGCCATTATTGTGCTTATGGTAAACAAGCTTAAGAGACTACAATTGGAGTCCTAAAAATACCCTAAGGGAGTAAGATTGTTTGATTCTGCGCCTTAAAGGTTAGAATCCAAAATCCCACTTTTAGTTAGGGTTTAATTAATTAAATTCCTAAAGTTCAATTCTTGATAGCAAATGAATCTTTAATGCATGCTAAAATGTGTTTTGGTATGTTTTTTGGCATTGAAAATTAATTACGCACTAACTCATCAAGTATGGTGCATGTAACCCTAGTTTAAATTTTAAATTTCAATGGTCTAATGTCCTCAATTCCATGCTTCCATTCCTTCAATTACAACCCAGGGAAGGCAAATGTGGTAGCAGATGCTTTAAACAAGAAGTCCATAGCAGCTTTAAGATCTTTGAATGCTCGTTTGACTTTAGCACGAGATGGAGCTATTATAGCTGAGTTGCAAGTGAAGCCTAGTTTGCTACGGCTAGTGTAAGAGGCCTAGAAATAAGATGAGAAACTAGTAACCATCTTAAGGCAAATTCAAGAGGGGAAAGAGAATGAATATGAAATCAAGGAAGATAGTTATTTGTACTATTAAGGAAGAATATATTGTTAGTAGTATACCCTAGAGCATATCATTTAGTATGTATCTTGTACATAATTTATTAATAAAAGGCAATTTCACTTTTCCGTTTTCCGTTTACATAATGTATTTATGTGTAATAGAAGAGGTCCATTGATATTTTGTTAGAAATTCTATTCTTAAGTTGTTAAGAATATGAGTGACAGTATTTCTAGCACAAAGTATCATAAATTGGTTCACAATCGAGGATACTTCACAATAAGGACATGACTTATCCAGAAAGATTGTAATCATGTTTGTTCTCAAGGTATTTATATGAGATATAAATAAGATGGAATGGTGAGTCTCATGCATATAACTAACATGATAGGCACTTATACATGATAAGTAGGCCAAACCAGTGACGCATATGATGAGCACGTGGAGTTTACTCTTGTCAATGCATTGTCATATATCATATCAGTGCATATAATCTTTAGACTTGAGATAATACAGTTATCTTGTATATAGGTGGTTTGAGTTTGATACTGCTTTCATACTTGTACTGTGTATGGGAATATGGGCATGTGTTAGCTCCTACTAGTTATATATGGAGGTAGGTGTTGATCAAGATGGAATCTATTACCCTAAGTAAATAGGGATAAAATCCTATGTTTATTTAATTGTTCTTGATGTTTCAAGTTCCTGGCCAGGACAGATAGATTTAGTCAGAAAAGAGTTTCTGATAAGAAAATCTAATTAATCAAGAACTGGAATTAAAAGAGAACATAACATTCATAGCAAATGGGGTTTGACATAAACCATGACTCCAGCTCGGATTGGGATTTTGTAACATAGAGATTCTAGTGCATGTTAACATGTGATTAAAAGTTCATTTAAGGTATTCCTTATTACTGATTGGATGGCCATGGCATGCTATGCTAGGTGTCAACCATGGTCTATGAGATATCTAAAATGATTTAGAGAAATCATTTATGGCAAGAAAGAGCTCTAATGATATTAAGAGTTAATATCATATCTCATTGCCAATTAGTGATGAGCCTAGTAAGTCACACATATACACAAGATAATCACCAAGTAAAATATGATTTAATTGATTAATTAAAGAGTTTAATTAATTAATTAAATAGGTTTGATTTGCAATAAGATTGCAAAGTCCCTAGCATGACTTGAAATCAAATCTAGGTTATTGGATGTATAATATAAGTTAAATTTATATTTAAAGTGTTTAAATATGAATTTAATTGTGGGAAATTAATTAATGGAGATTAATTAATTGATTTATATTTGATATAAATTGATTAGAAGAGAAAAAATAATGATTTTGGGTTGGGAACTCAAAATTACAACATAAGGGTAATTTGGTCATTTCACAGGGTGACATGTGGCACCATGAGATGGTGACACATGGCACCATATAAGCTTGCCATTTGTCTTCCAATCATGTAAGATGATCAAAGTCAAGATTAAGCCTACCTTTGACACTTGGCTTAATGTGACTAAGTCAATTAAAATTAAGATGCAATATGGTGATGACATGTGGCAAGGGTTTTAAGTGATGACCTAATTATAAAAGGAAAAAGAAAGAAAAATAAAACACACTCTCTTATTTTTCTATAGGTGCTGCCACCTTTAGCCCTTTCTCTGCTCTTCATGTTTTCTCATCAATTCAAAGAGAATTGCCTAACTTTCTTTGAATTAAAATTGCTATAAATTGTTTCTAGTGTCCTATACACATCTACAACCTCTCTAGAGGCAAAAACCTAATTTATAATTGGTTGGCAAGGCTTGGGAAGTAAGATTGGGGGCTGCCTATTGGTGATCTTGGTGTGGACAAGCTAGATGGACAACATTTGGGGTCTCAGGTGCTTCCTAAAGGTGACAATTACATCACCAGTGCATCAAAATGTTAGTGCACATATTCTTCTTTCAAACTAGGGTTCAATTGAATTAATTTGTTAATTAAAAAAATCTTAAATGGTAAACATAGATCCTAATACATATTAAAAGTGTTTTAATATGCAATTGAGCATTAAAATTAATTAAGCACATAATGGATGTGACATGATGCATGAAACCCTAGAAGAAATTTTTTAAATTCAATGCTCTATTCTAACCATTTACATGCTTCTGCTCCTTCATATATGTACCTGATGATGAGGAAATTAAGAGGAGCATTCTTAAAGAAGCACATAGCAGCTTTCATGCTATGCAACAAGGGACTACAAAGATGTATCAAGATTTGAAAACTTATTATTGGTGGCCTAGTATAAAGAAGGACATTGGAGATTATGTGACTAAATGCTTGATATGTCAACAAGTTAAGGTAGAGCATCAAGTTGCATCAGGATTGCTACAACCAATATTGACACCAGAGTGGAAATGGGACTGCAACACCATGGGTTTTGTTATTGGTCTCCCTCTTACACAGAAGAAGCATGATGCTGTATGGGTGATAGTTGACAGATTGATTAAGTCTGCCCATTTTCTACCTATTAAGACCAACTACTCATAGGAGAGATTAGCTGAGTTATACATTAATGAGATAGTTTAGTTACATGGAGGCCTACATCGATCATTTCTGACAGAGATCCACAATTTACCTCGCAATTCTATAAGAAGTTACAGGAAGCTTTAGGTACTCAATTGCATTTCAACACTGCTTTCCACCCTCAAACAGATGATCAGTCAAAAAGAGTGATCCAAATACTTGAAGATATGCTTAGAAGTTGTATTATTGATTTTGAAGGAAGCTGGGATAAGTATCTTTCATTGATGAAATTTGCCTGCAATAATAGTTATCAATCAAGCATAAAGATGGCATCATATGAGGTTTTGCATGGAAGAAAATGTAAAACACCTCTGTGCTGGATTGAACTTAGTGAGGATAAATGAATAGGACTGAACTTAGTGAGAGAAATGAAGGAGAAAGTAAAAATCATCAAAAATAGATTAAAAGCCGCCTCAGATAAACAAAAATCTTATGCATATTTGAAGAGGAAAGATATTGAGTACGAGGTTGGTGATAAAGTATTCTTAAAGATATCACCATGGAAGAAAGTCCTCAGATTTGGGAAGAAGGGTAAGTTTTTGGGAAGAAGGGTAAGTTAAGCCCTAGGTTTATCTGTCCATACGAGATCATTGAATGTGTGGGTCCGGTAGCTTATAGGCTAGCATTACCACCAAAGCTGAACAAGATTCATAATGTATTTCATGTTTCGATGCTAATGAGATACAGATCAAACCCCTCACATGTCTTATCAGTGGAGACCATCGATATACAACCTAATTTGAGATATGAGGAGGAACCAGTAAAGATTTTAGCACGAGAAATTAAGGAACTGAGGAATAAGAGAATTCTACTGGTAAAAGTGCTTTGGAGGAACCACAAAGAGGAGAAAGCAACGTGGGAAAGCAAAGAGATCGTGAGACAACAATACCCACAGCTATTTGAACCACGTAAATTTCAAAGACAAAATTTATTTTAAGAGAGAAAGAATTGTAATGGCCCCACTTTAAGTAGTTCCGTACATTCTACTATTTTGGCGACTAACGTTTGTTCGGATGGCTGGGATGTTTGGAGCTACACTTAAATATAAGTAAAGAGTCATAATTTAAATTAATAAAGATCAAGTAAGATTGAAGAAAAAAATAAAAGAAGTGGAGTATAAATCAGTTAAATGTGCACAAGTCTCAGCGATGGGTAACTCTACTAGGAAGTAACTATGAGTCTGGTTGCTACTCCAATTCATAAAGGATCTTGTAAGATTCTTAATTAAGGCTTAATTGAAATATTATTATGAATTAATAAGTCAAAAAATGAAAAGAAATAGGTCCAAATAAGCAGATTAAAAACCAAAGTGAAAACGGAGTTAGGGACTTATCGGGCATTATGGAAAAGATGAATGGGAACCCGGTAAGAGCAAGATTGGTCAATTAAATTTAAAGGTAAAATATTGACAAAAAATGAGATTAATTAAGTTAATGAAGTTGGATAAATTTAATTAATCATGATTATGGGAATTAAACATAATTAAATTAAAAGTCAAATCAAATGATTAGGAATTTCACAATATTTACAAGTTTGCCATTAAGCTTCATTTTGGTGATAGCACATCATTTAAGCAAGAAACTTCAAGGATTTAGGAGGGTTATCAAGAAATCAAATTGGGGAAAAACTCAAGGTAAGGGAGAATTAAGCTTAGCATGCATGGATTCATGTTATCATGTTATAATCATGGCATAAGTGTGGTTTGTGATGAGATTGTGATGAAAACTTTTGAAATTCTTGATGAAGGAAATCCGGTCCAAGCTCACAAGGAACCAAGGAAGGACCATAAGGTTGATGGGAAGTGATATTGAAGAGCCAAGCAAGGATTAGAAGCTTAATTTGTGGTATGTGCACTCTTAATACCTTAATTTCCTCCTTAAGTTGTTACTTAGGGTTTGTATGCCAATTAGAGGTTTTGGCTAAATTGAATATATATGTCTAATTTTTGTGTAGAAAAATGATGTTTAGTGTGTATAAATGATGTTGTGCCTATTTGGAATCACGTTGCTTTGTTTGTGTTGAAGTATGCATAGTGAATGAGCATGTTAAGCAATTTGGCTGAATTTGACCAGACTAGACTTTTAAGTCCATATCTTGAGTTATATAATTCCAAATGACTTAAAATCTGTAGAAAATTAAAGTTAAGATATAATGCTAAAACTTTCATGAAGATAAGTTGCTCTAATTCTATGTGTAAATACCTTGAATAATTGGTAGAAGTTGAGTCACAAAACCTGAAACCTAGGAGCAATACACCCTGAATAGTCTAGAGTAAAATGGGTATAACTCACCTTAGGAAACTCCAATGAGATGATTCTTGATTTGTTAAAAAGCTAAGACATAAAGGAATAACTTTAATTAAAAATAAAATGACAAATTCTGATTACAACTAGTTCAAATTTAGACTCCAAAAACTATTCAAAACCTATCCTACGATCAGTAAATTAGTGCATTTGAACATATCCTGTTTGTTTGGACATAACTCACTGTATAAAATTCCAAATGAGGTAAATCTTACCCTGTTGGAAAGCTAAGACATAGAGAAATAACTTCCATGAAGGCCAATTTGATAAATTATGACTGAAACTTAACTGAAATGGAGTTCTAAAACCTATCCAGAAGCTGCCCTGTATTCTAGAAGGAAAAGGCTGATATGATCAGATCTGGCTCATTTGGTCATAACTTGTGATATAAAAATAAGAATCAAGTGATTCAAAAACCAAATAAAAGTTAAGACATAAATCCAAAAATCTTATGAGAAAGCATAAGTTAATTCTTGCATTTACTTAGTCCAATTTCTAATGGAATACTGTGTATACATTCAGGAATTAGCAAGATTATGCCATGTTATTCATTAATGCAAATTACATGTGCATTTAGTATGCTTGAGTGTAACACCCTCACATTGGATAGTTCTATACATTCTACTGTTCTGGTGACTAAAGTCTGTTCGGACAGCTAAAATATTAAGAACCATAATTAAATTACAGAGAAGAGTCATAAATAAAACTAATAAAGATCAAATGAGGTTGGATTAAAATAAAAGTAATGAAACACAAATAGGTTAAATGAGCCGAAGGTCCTAGTGATGGGTGACCGACCTGGGAAGCAACTGCGAGCTCAGTTGCTACCTTAAATTCATGCAGGACTCCATGACATCTTTAGTTAAGGGATAATTGCGAAATTATTGAGAATTAGAAAATTATGGAAATAAAAAGAGAACAAGCACAAATAAGTGAATCAGAACTTAAAGACTCATCGGGCATTGTTAAAAAGATGGATTATAACCCGTTGAGGGGCATTTTGATCAATTTACTTCTAGAGGTGACTTTTGACCTAGATGTCTATTAAATTGTATGAGATTAAAATATTGAAAAATAATTAAAAATATGGAATAGTGCATGAAAAGAAAAGAAAAGGGATTAAAAATCCAAAATTTAAGTGATTTACGACACCATCCTGACCTTAGCATAACATAATATAAATTATAATTTAAATTAATTCATTTTTGGATAATTATCTTATAAAGAGACAAAGAAATAATTGATTTAAAAACCCATCTCCTTCAACCTTATGGCTGGCTCCCTTGGTTCCCTATCCTTCCACCATTTTCATCCATCCAAGCTTCCAAAACCTTGCTCTTCCTTCCAATTTCCCATATAAAATTTGTAGAAAACCTCTAATCAAGCCTCAAAGTGAAGATTTGGAGAAAGACAAATCAAGAAAATTGAAGGGAATAGAAGATTGAAATTCATCAATTGAGGTAAGTGCACTTCAAGCTATTCTACATAATTAACCCTTGAATTTAAGCTCAAATATGTAGTAATAACTTAAGAAAAGATGAGAAACATGCATGAAACCAAGGGTAAGAATTTCGGCCAGCTTGATGTAACCTAGAGTTTGAGTGAGTTGATGAAATTAATCTTGAATTTAAGCTTAGGAAATGATGTATACTTGATTGGTGTGTTTGAATTGTATGTGTCGTATGAAATTGGGAAGATGGAAAAGAAAATTAGGGTTTATGGAAATTAGGGTTTTGTGATATTTTGACCAATTGAGGCTTATAAGACCTAATTATGGTCATTTGGTATATTTGGATGATGATTGATGTTGAATTAATGAAAGGAATTGATGGATATGTAGTGTGCCATTGTGCTGGATTCTGGATCCTTGAGTCCAATAGATTTGAAAGGGTATAACTTGAGCTACATAGCTCCAATTGGTGTGAGGCCAATTGGAGAATAAACCTAAGACATAATGTGTAACACCCTCCCAGTAGCAATTCCGTATATTTTACTATTCCGGTGACCAGTGTCGGTCCGGACTGCTAGAACGTCTGCAAAAATATTTAAACTAAAGTAAGGAACCATAATTAACTCAAATACTAATAAGAAAAATTAAGGAAAAATTTTAGAAATAAAATACAACCAGGTTAAATGAGCCGATGCCCTAGCGATGGGTAACGCAGTGGGAAGTGGCGGTTCTCGCAACTAGGAGCCCTAGATCCGGGAGAAAATTCATAAAATAATTTTTGAGACTTCAGAGAAGAGTCATTGAGGTTTTTATGGCATTAAAATGCCAAGAAAAGGCTTAAGAAAATTTTTTGATCGGTACAGACGATTTTGGCTTAGTAAGCTAAACGGAGGGCATTTTGGTCATTTCGTCTTTAGAGATGATTTTTGCCGACTTGTCCAGTTAAGTAAATAATTACTATGATCTAAATTATGAATAAATATTGCTAAAAATTAAATCGAAAATGAGTAGAAAAGAAAAGAAAAGAAATGAATTAAATGGGACTTATGACATCACCATGATGTCATTAAAATGCTCTCCACCAATCACAACTCAACAAGCCATTATAAATCAAATAACAAGGGATAAATTGAGACAAAAATGAAAACACAAATCTACTCCTTCATGCCCAAACCAGCCGGCAACATAGGAAAAGTGAGAGAATAGAGAAAACCTCCATGGGAGCCTTGATCCCAAGCTTGCTTTCCACCCAAAACCACCATAAAACCTCATCCTCCCTTCATAAAAATTTATCCTCACACCTAGAACAAGACTTGGACAGCAAAAGGAAAGAGAGAAAGTGGAGTTGGCATGCTTGAAAATTTCTTCAATGGAGGTTAGTGCATATTAACCTTTAAATCTTGTTTATTCCTTGAAAGTTAGCTTACATATGAGCAAATGATTAAGAGATTGAAAGAAATCATGCATAAAAGTGAGAGGTAAAATTTGGGCAGCAACCATAAGAGGAGGAATTGATGTGTTTTATTGAATTAAAACTTGAATACAAGCTTAGATAAGGATATATATATATATATATATATATATATATATATATATATATATATATATATATATATATGATTAATAACCTTGGTTGGTATGAATTTACATGAGATTTGATTTTGGAAATTAGAGTTAGGGTTTGAGTTAATTTTGTTACCTTGGTGATATGGCTTGAGATTAATATTGTTGAGGCTGTTTGTTGATCATTTGAAGTATTATGAGTGATAAATTGTAGTTGGGAGTAAGGAGGATGGAATATTAGAAGTGATGTTTCATATGCAGGAAATTCGAACTTTTGAGTCTAGGGTTTTGTTTGACCTATAACTGAAGTTGTGAGACTCCAATTGGTATCAGGCCAATTGGAGATGAAACCTAGGACAAAATACCCCATTTTTCATGAAGAAATTATGCTAAAATTCTGTCTAAATCTTGACCAATTTACTATATCAATCCAGAAATCCAAACACTAAACCCAGAAAATTGACCAAATGAATAGTATATATGTTCATTTGACCATAACTTCCTCTAGACAGGTCCAAATGACCTGATTTTTGTGTCATTGGAAAGATTAGATATAGGACTACAACTTTCATTGAGAACACCAAGGCTAGAAATGCCTCTAACCAAATGAAATTGCTGGCCCAAGGGAGATCACCAAACTGAACAAAACCATTCTGCCCAGAATTTCCTGGACTAAAGCTCACCCGACTAGTTTTGGCAAAATGGCCATAACTTGGACTACAAAAATCCAAATGCAATGAAACGAATGGAAAAAGTTTTATAAGACATAATGGCACAACTTTGGTGAAGAAACCCTGCCCAGAAAACTAAATCAAGTTGACCTAAAAATTACCCTAATTTGGGTGACCAACATGCTTTCCCTGGAAAATGACCAAATGAACAGTATTTGTTCAAATGGTCATAACTTAGTGTATAAAAGTTCAATTGATCTGAAATTTTACCAGAAGAATTGAGACATATCCCTACAACTTTCATGAAGAACACAAATCCAAATTCCGATCATAACCTAGTCAAATTGCCAACCAAACATAAGTCACCAAATCTAGCAGAACCAAATTGCCTAGAAATTCTGGGTACAGGTCAATTCAGCCAGTTATGGTAAAATGACCATAACTTGAGTTACAAAACTCCAAATGGAGTGATTCAAAAAAAGAAATGTAACTAGACACAATAAGGAACAACCTTCATGAAGACAATTTTATAAAATTCCTACTGTATAAATAACCAATGGAACAGTAAACCTAGGGTATGAAATCTAAAAATTTTGAATAACATAAGATAAGCTTTGAAATGGTATTGGAAATCAATACCAACAAAAATAAAATGAAAAATGTGGTATCTTAGAGAACTTAGGTTCAATAAATTTATTATGTATTAAAAAGTCAACAATTTGAGTGAATAGTAATGTGAATAGTAGTACAAAGACACAAAGTGTAAGAACTAAATTGGTAGAGGAAATTAAGGTATGAAATTTGGAATCCATAAAATGTTCATGGATTACTTAGAATAGAAATAGTAATTTACCTAAATGACTTAATGAACATTTAAGTTATATGAATATATAATTAAGATTTGTATTCTCATTACTAGTAGTTCTAATAAAACATGAGTGATATCACTTGAATATGAAATGAAATTAACCTAGATGGATTGTTGAGACTTATACTCCCAACACCAATGGTGTTCATAATATATTAGCAATACAATTTGAAGTATGAAATGTACCTTACATGAATAGATTGTTGAATGAATAAATGTGATAAAAGTGTCATTTGAGATTTAGGTTCCCATCAAGAGAGGAAGGAAAGATGTTTTCAATGTGAATGGTACATGAGATTAAATGGATGCTAATTGTAATTTGTATGAATATTATGATGAATACATAAATTACCTAGAAATGTGAATTCGGAAATTATGTTTCCATTATAAACAAAATTAGAATGCTATAAAAATATCAACAAAAAATATAATGAAATGGTGAAACATATAAACTCTTAATGGTACTATGTGCCCATGTATTGCCTAGACATATGTGTCATATTGGATAGATTGGCATGCCAATATGGTATTGTTTTAGCAGTACTGTGAAAGGCTTTATGCCTGTATTCATGGCTTTATGCCCGTATTCATGGCTTTATGCCCGCATTCATGGCTTTATACCCACACTCATGGCTTAATGCCCAATTATGCGTTATCATGGCTTTTTAGCCATATTGACTGTATACGTGGTTGACGTTCTGCGTCCTATGGTATAACGGCCCAAGGCACTGCGGTGTCCAGTGCTAACGACCCGTTATCCAGTTTAGTCAGCCTGTCGTAGGTTACTTGGGCAGTCTAATTTATTAAAATAAGTTATGAATATTAGTAATTAAAAATGCTAGAAAGTAAATAAATGAGAAGAATTTCTGAAATAAATTAGATTAGCTCCAAAAATTTGTTCCTTAGAATGATTTGAAGTAAATTAAACTAGCTCTAAAAATTTTAAATATTACGAAATGATTGTAAACAACTTAGAAAGTATAAAGGAAGTGATAAAAAGACTAGTAGAAGAATTATAACTTAAATAACATTACAAATGTTACTTTCATAAGAATATAAGTATAAGTATAAATTTTAGATTTATTTGTACATTATATAAATGATTATTGTAAACTTATGAAAGAAGTGATTCTAGAGAGCAACATAAATGATGAAAGATATATTGTATGGCAAATTTCATATGAACCCAGTAAAATTCTTGAATATAAAAAATATGCTCCAATTATTTTTATTTGTATATATTATTTTCTTGTTATATTATTGCACCACTAAGCAGCAATGCTTCGCGCGATGGATTTGTTTCCTCGCGTAGGTACTGAAGTTAAAGCCCAGCGAATACCAAACAGAGATTTTGGAGCTCTGATCTGCAGAGTGTTCAAGGTTGTCACCTCCTTAGCAATGCATGTAGATAGGGCCCATATAGATCATATTATGTATTTTGTACATTATAATTGGTTATTATTTGTAATATAAACTATGAATTGTATGTTGAAATATAGATTATGGAACTGTAATTAATTTGTAGATCATGTAAATTATGAATTTATATAATCAGTCTGTAAATCATGTAAATTAATGAAACTTGAGAATTTATATATATAAATTGTGTATGAATGGAAATAAATGGAAATGAATATGAAATTGAGATATATGAATGAGATGTGAATTATGAGATGGTTATGAAAATAATTGATGAGATTTTTATTGTAATATATTATTGAAAATTTCAAGCAAGTGAATAGTGAAATACGTCAACTGATAATAAAATAGGGGAAACTCCGCTGGTTTCTCCGTAGAAAAATAATTGATATTAAAATATAATGAGATCAAATTATTAAAGGAATAAAGTAAGATAAGATAGGGTGCTCTGACACCGAATGTAGCACGTCTTGCTTGGATACACTATAGTCGGGTGGGGGGTGTTACATTTATTGGTATCAGAGTGCGATTTAGGCGTTTCTGGACCTAGATAGACTGCATATCATGCATTGCATTCATAAGAGTCGAGGTGACACTATTACAGATCTATATTTCCCGTTTATTTTAGGTTAAGGTATGGAATAAGAGAGTGAAGAAACAATGAGATAGCGAATGGAGATGAGAAGCAGACTGTATTTAAGATGAAAAAGGATGAGTACAGAACTGTTTGAGGATAGGATTGAGGTTAAGGAGAAAGTGAAGTATGATAACACGGAAAGGTGAAGAAATAAGGAGGTAGTAGCTCCTCGACTATTTACACCGAGTAAATTTCGAGGATGAAATTTTTATTAGAGGGGAAGAGTTGTAACACCCTCCCTATTGCAATTCTGTATATTTTACTATTTCGGTGACCGATGTCGGTTCGAACAGCTAGAACATCTGGAAAAATATTTAAACTAAAGTGAGGAACCATAATTAACTCAAATACTAATAAGAAAAATTAAGGAAAAATTTTAGAAATAAAATACAACCAGGTTAAATGAGCCGGTGCCCTAGCGATGGGTAACCCAGTGGGAAGTTGCGGTTCTCGCAACTAGGAACCCTAGACCCGGGAGAAAATTCATAAAATAATTTTTGAGACTTCAGAGAAGAGTCATTGAAGTTTCTATAGCATTAGAATGCCAAGAAAAGGCTTAGAAAAATTTTTCGATCAGTACAGACAATTTTGGCTCAATAAGCTAAATGGAGGGCATTTTGGTCATTTCATCTTCAGAAATGATTTTTGACCAACTTGTCCAGTTAAGTAAATAATTATTATGATCTAAATTATGAATAAATATTGCTAAAAATTAAATTAAAAATGAGTAGAAAAGAAAAGAAAAGAAAATGAATTAAATGGGACTTATGACATCACCATGATGTCATTAAAATGCTCTCCACCAATCACAACTCAACAAGCCATTATAAATCAAATAACAAGGATAAATTAAGACAAAAATAAAAACACAAATATGCTCCTTCATGCCCAAACCAGCCGGCAACATAGGAAAAGTGAGAGAATAGAGAAAACCTCCATGGAAGCCTTGATCCCAAGCTTGCTTTCCACCCAAAACCACCATAAAACCTTATCCTCCCTTCATAAAAATTTATCCTCACACCTAGAGCAAGACTTGGACAGCAAAAGGAAAGAGAGAAAGTGGAGTTGGCATGCTTGAGAATTTCTTCAATGGAGGTTAGTGCATAGTAACCTTTAAATCTTGTTTATTCCTTGAAAGTTAGCTTACATATGAGCAAATGATTAAGAGATTGAAAAAAATCATGTATAAAAGTGAGAGGTAAAATTTGGTCAGCAACCATAAGAGGAGGAATTGATGTGTTTTGTTGAATTAAAACTTGAATACAAGCTTAGATAAGGATATATGTATATATGATTGATAACCTTGGTTGGTATGAATTTACATGAGAGTTGATTTTGGAAATTGGAGTTAGGGTTTGAGTTAATTTTGTTACCTTGGTGATATGGCTTGAGATTGATATTTTTGAGGCTATTTGTTAATCATTTGAAGTGTTATGAGTGATAAATTGTAGTTGGGAGTAAGGAGGATGGAATATTGGAAGTGATGTTTCATATGCAGGAAATTCGGAACTGTGAGTCCAGGGTCTTGTTTGACCTATAATTGAAGTTGTGTGACTCCAATTGGAGATGAAACCTAGGACAAAATACCCCATTTTTCATGAAGAAACCATGCTTAGATTCTGTCCAAATCTTGACCAGTTTACTATCTCAATCCGGAAATCCAAACACTGAACCCAGAAAATTGACCAAATGAATAGTCTGTTCATTTGGCCATAACTTCCTCTAGACAAGTCCAAATGACCTGATTTTTTTTTCATTGGAAAGACTAGACATAGGACTATAACTTTCATTAAGAACACCAAGCCCAGAAATGCCTCTAACCAAATGAAATTGCTGGCCCAAGGGAGATCACCAAACTGACCAAAACCATTCTGCCCAGAATTTCCTAGACTAAAGCTCACCCAACCAGTTTTGGAAAAATGGCCATAACTTGGTCTAAAAAAATCTAAATGCAATGAAACCAATGGAAAAAGTTCTACAAGACATAATGGTACAACTTTGGTGAAGAAACCCTACCTAGAAAACCAAACCAAGTTTATCTTAAAATTACCCTAATCCGGGTGACCAACATGCTATCCCTGGAAAATGACCAAATGAACAGTGTTTGTTCAAATGGTCATAACTCAGTGTAGAAAAGTTCAATTGATCTGAAATTTTACCAGACGAAATCTGAGACATATCCCTACAACTTTCATGAAGAACACAAATCCAAATTCTGACCATAACCTAGTCAAATTGCCAACCAAACTTAGGTCACTAAATATGGCAGAACCAAATTGCCCAGAAATTCTGGGTACAGGTCAATTCAGCCAGTTATGGTAAAATGGCCATAACTTGAGCTACAAAACTCCAAATGGAGTGATTTAGAAAAAAAAATGTAACTAGACACAATATGGAACAACTTTTATGAAGACAATTTTGTCAAATTCCCACTGTATAAATAACCAATGGAACAGTAAACCTAGGGTATGAAATCTGAAAATTTTGAATAACATAAGATAAGCTTTGAAATGGTATTGGAAATCAATATCAACAAAAATAAAATGCAAAATGTAGTTTCTTGGAGAACTTAGGTTCAATAAATTTATTATGTATTAAAAAGTCAACAATTTGAGTGAATAGCAATGTGAATAGTAGTACAAAGACACAAAGTGTAAGAACTAAATTGGCAGAGGAAATTAAGGTATGAAATTTAGAATCATGAAATGTTTATGGATTACTTGGAATAGAAATAGCAATTTACCTAAATGACTTAATGAACATTTAAGTTATGTGAATATATAATTAAGATTTGTATTCCCATTACTAGTAGATCTAATAAAACATGAGTGATACCACTTGAATATGAAATGAAATTAACCTAGATGGATTGTTGAGACTTATACTCCCAACACCAATGGAGTTCATAATATATTAGCAATACAACTTGAAGTATGAAATGTACCTTACATGAATAGATTGTTGAATGAATAAATGTGATAAAAGTGTCATTTGGGATTTAGGTTCCCATCAAGAGAGAAAGGAAAGAAGTTTTGAATGTGAATGGTACATGAGATTAAATGAATGTGAATTGTAATTAGTATGAATATTACGACGAATACATAAATTACCTAGAAATGTGAATTTGGAAATTATGTTTCCATTATAAACAAAATTAGAATGCTATAAAAATATAAACGAAAAATATAATGAAATGATAAAACATATAAACTCTTAATGGTACTATGTGCCCATGTATTGCCTAGACACGTGTGTCAGATTGGATAGATTGGCATGCCAATAGGGTATTGTTTTAGCAGTACTGCGAAAGGCTTTATGCCCGTATTCATGGCTTTATGCCTGCACTTATGGCTTTATGCCTACACTCATGGCTTAATGCCCGATTATGTGTTATCATGGCTTTTTAGCCATACTGACTGCATACGTGGTTGACGTTCTGTGTCCCATGGTATGACGGCCTGAGGCACCGCGGTGTCCAGTGCCAACGACCTGTTATCCAGTTTAGTCAGCCTATCGTAGGTTACTTGGGTAGTCTAATTTATTAAAATAAATTATGAATATTAGCAATTAAAAATGCTAGAAAGCAAATAAATGAGAAGAAGTTCTGAAATAAATTAGATTAGCTCCAAAAATTTGTTCCTTAGAATGATTTAAAGTAAATTAAACTAGTTCTAAAAATTTTAAATATTACGAAATGATTGTAAACAACTTAGAAAATATCAAGAAAGTGATAAAAAGACTAGTAGAAGAATTATAACTTAAATAACATTGCAAATGTGACTTTAATAAGAATATAATTATAAGTATAAATTTTAGATTTATTTGTACATTATATAAATGATTGTCGCAAGGAGTTTTGCGGTCGCCTGGACGAACACTCACCGAAGTGGGAAAAGTGAGGAGTCGCCACTTTAATTTTGAGGGAAATTAAAGAAAACCATTTGTGAAAGTAAGTTAAAATAAAACCACTTTAAAAACAGAGATTCTAGGTTCGGGGTCCATAAACGGGTGGGGAAGGTGTTAGGCACCCCACCTCGTCCCTCAACGAGGGTAAGCAGATTTAACTTCACGTTCTTCATAGTTAGGAGGGTTTGAATGGAAATGTTAATCCTTTTGACCGAAAGGAATGTTTGATTTTTCACTAATCCGGATTACCCAGATACATAAGTAAATGAGATGACCTTAGTGAGTTGCTGTTGCGTATTAATTTTATTTCAGGGGGAATCATCTTACGTATTTGTTAAAATTTAATTTGGTAATCGGATAAGAACTCTCCTCCGATCTCCTTTAAATATTTATTAAAATTTTTAAGCTTGAGAATCGGATAAGAACTCTCCTCCGATCTCTATTCAAATATTTGATAAAATTTTTAAGTTTGAGAATCGGATAAAAACTCTCCTCCGATCTCTTTTTTAAATATTTATTAAAATTTTAAGCTTGAGAATCGGATAAGAACTCTCCTCTGATCCCCTTTTAAATATTTATTAAAATTTTTAAGTGGAAACCGGATAAGAACTCTCCTCTGATCTCCTTTTAAATATTTATTAAAATTTTTAAGTGAGAACCGGATAAGAACTCTCCTCCGATCTCTTTTATTTCAATAGGGATCGGATAAGGACTTTTCCTAGAACTAAGACTTTTCCTAGGACTTTTCCTCCGATCTCTCGAAACTTGATTACAGCTACCCGTCACGAAATCCTAGAACTAAGGGTTTTGGCATTTAAAGATGCAGGGGCTCGGAATAAGGCTTCTTTTAACTCATTGGTATCTTGTAACTAGTCAGGAGATACCAAACCGAATTTTCCGACCTTCCTATGTGGTCGCCTTACCAGTACCTTTTGATATCCGATCTATCCCATTTATCTATCTTAAAGTTCGGTTTTACTCTGCCTTGTGTTGTCTTACTCAATTGTCTTTTGCATTATTCTAGTGATTCGGCCTTATTATTTTCCCGACTTATTGTTTAGACCTTTTATTATTTTTAAAGAGACCCTTAAGATACGGTTACCTACATTTTACCCGACCCCTTATACATTACTCGAGACTAGAAGACTTGCATTCAGAAATAACAAAGATTAACAAAAAGAATGGACAAATCAACAAAGAAGTAAACCCGAGAGTAACCTTTTGGTATTCTTTAGCGCAATATAAACTTAGAAAAAAAAACTACGTACATAAAGAACAAAGGAAATGCGTAAAATGAAAACGAGCACTTAATAAAATGGCAATATGAGCACTCATCTGAAGGGAGCCAAATCTACTAAACTAAGTATGGAATCACAAGCTTAATAGAACTGTAGGTTGGTAACCGGAAGGTTAAGGTCCGCCTTGAAATGAAGGATGCTTCGCTAAAATGCAATCGGGTCAAAATAATACCCGAGTTTAAATGAGGTTGAGCCTGGACAATGGGAGTGGAACTAAAGAAAACAAAGAGCTGAAAATGAGAGCACCACAGGATAATGAACGAATTAAAAATAGAGAGTTTCAGTATTCAAGAATCCCTTTTGCAAGAAAACACTTTAGAAAACTGGTTTCAAAAGTTTTTCTTATGAACGCTAAAAAAAAAATAGCAGAGTAATGAACTGAATTAAGTTTCAGAGTTCTTCCACTATAGTCACTGCCCTTTTTTTCGTCCCCCCTTGAACAGTTTTCCATGCAGGTATTTATAGGAACCGAGTGCTCCCCATGAAGGGTCAGGATCTGTTTTGGGGGAGATGGAAGGTTAAGATTTTGAAAGACATGATCTAAGGGCTCGGTAATTAAAGAGAATTAGAACGGATGACTGGGATCCCTTCCAGAGTATTTGTTCTTTTCTTTCTTCTAATCTGATGGCCCAAAATTTCTTGTCAAGAGCGATCCGAGGGCTAGGAGTGAAAGGCGCTGATCTTGTCGTTTTCTTCTTCGATCCGAGGGCTTCGAGCTCGTCCTTACAAGTAAGATCAACGGTGGAGATTAGGATGTACGGTCTTTGTCTGACGTACTCGCACATGTCGCACGCGGCGATTCTGGGGCGTGCGGTTGGGATTTCACCTGCAACGCTTTAACTACCTCGGCTCTGATTATGACGATAATCGGTAGGAGCTGTCTTATTCTCTTTATCTTCCGTCCTCCCCTCCTTTCCGGTCTTTTCAACGTGATCCTTTTCCGATCTCTCATACTGGGTTCCTCTCTTCCAATCTCTCCTGACACGCTCTCTTCCGATCTTTCATGCCGGTCTCCCTTCTACCGATCTTTACCACACCAGTCTTCCTTTTTATCGGGTTTGGTCCAGTCAAAGCATTTATTTCCCTCAATTCTCGAGGCGTCCGCTTCTTTTTCTGCTTGCAATAAATGCTCAAATTTTCCTATATATATACCTTCAACCGGGAAGCCCTACCTCATTTGACTTTCTCCCCTATTCTCCTCATTTTCCTTGTTCTAGCTGCTCCGGCAACAATCCCGGACAAAATGACCGCTTTTAATCTTTTTCCAGTTGTCCTCTTTGTTCCTTGCCTGAAAATTTATGATCCTGGTGATCGAAAAATCATGATGACCTTATCTAATGACAGTGAGAGAACTAGACTAATTAACATATCTGGATCGAGGACCTCGATCGTGCCGATCTCGAATCATTCACCCGATATAATCGAATCGGTTTGGGCGAGAATCTCGCTAATATTCCTCAACACCGTGGATCGCTCTTTGGCATTCATCTGGCTCCTCTCCACACTGGGTGTTTCGATAGCGGCTCGATTTCGAGCGGTAACTTTGATGATGACCTCTCTCATTCTCATGAGAGTCATAGTCCCCCCAGCCGGTCTCCTGGTCAAACACATCTTTTGACTCAGCCACGAGACTAGGCTTTGACATAGGCCTTTTAGATAGGATGTTCCACCGGTCTCTAAAGATCGCTCTTATGATATAATCAGACCTTTAATGTAATCCGATCTTTAGAGATCGCCCAAATGATGTAATCCGATCTCCAGAGATCACCCAAATGATGTAATTAGATCTTTTCGGAAATAAAATTTATTTTGACAACTGTCGTTTTATTATTATTGCATTTATTATTTTTCGATCTCTGAAGTATTTATCCGATCCGACTCTTAATTTGAATGACACTTATCCGATCCGTAATTCAAAACACCTTAAGCTGCCGCTCTATAGTTAACCGACCTCTTTATGGAATCTCCGGAATATTCGTGAGACGTGTCAGAACAGCTGGCGAGTCCCGCTATCCGATGCATTACCTGGAACATCGTGAGCATTAAATGCTCGGACAAGTATAAATAGGGGTGGGGTTAGCCAGTTGCTCCTTTATGTCATTTTCAGTCTCTCGCGAACAACTTCCAAATTCTCTCGTTTTCTCAAGTTCCTCCGACACCGATCAAGCTCCGGTAAGGGTTTTGATATTTCTTTTAGTTTAAATTCTCTGTTTCCTTTGAAAATGAGAGGTGTCGAGGGTCAGAGAGTAGTAAGCCCCCCTTCCATTCAGTTCTCGTGGTCGTCCGATGAGGTAGAGGTGGTCGGACCAAGCGCATGGCCTGAACTTCCTAGGGTCTTCGTTCCAGCTCGGGGACAACCAGCACCATCAAGGCATGTGCCTTCTTCGGGGAGGGAAAATCTTCCCATGGACGAGCTGCCATCAATCTTGCAAGAAAATCGACCTGCAGTAGTTCAGCCAGGAGTACAACATCCGGCCTGATTCGTATGAACTTATCCGGTGTCATGGCGACCTTCGAGTGGATCACTTCTTTGAGAGGAACGATATGATCATGGTGTATGAAGAACAGTTAAAAGCCGGGTTGTGGTTCCCTCTTGACCACTTCTTTAAAGAAGTTTTAAAATATCACCAAGTGTGCAACGCCCAAGTTCACCCAAACTCATGGCGGATCTTAGTAGCCTTTTGAGGCCTATGCTGAGCTAAGGGGCTCTGACCTACAGCTAAGGTGTTCGCTGAACTGCACAGGCTAGCTCGTCGAAAGGACAACGAGTATTGGTTCTTCCAGGCAAAACCCCATTGTGGGCTTTTTACCGACCTGCCTTCCTTCTTAAAGAATTGGAAGAACCGCTTCTTCATCTTGAGGAGCAAAATTCCGAACAGTTTTGAGGGCTTCCCTTGGAGCTGGCTGCATCAGGGTCCCTTGCTTACGAAGCACATCGCCCTAAATAGGGAAGAAGGTGCAATGGTGATGGAGTTGAAGGAACAGGCGTCCAGAGAGAAGTTCTCTTATTTGGATGCAGTGACGGCCGAGCTACACCATTGGACTATGCAGCTGGTCACCGGTCAAGATCGCGGGCTTCAGCTCTCTGATCTCGGCATCGGTATTTTCCATATCTCAGATCTTTGGACCTTAGTGATCTCACTAACCTCTTCTTTGTGCAGGTATGGCAAGCGGTAAAGCCTCCAAGGAGAGCCAAAAGCGAAAGAGGGAGATCTCCCGGAAGGTACGGGAGATGAAGCGGTATGAGGAGATGCAGACACCCAGTTATGAGCCCGGGGAGATTCAGGGAGGCTCGTCTCAACCTTCTGGACCGCCGATCATAGAAGTGGTCCGGTCTCCTCCTCGTCAAGAAGAGCCACCTCCGCCTCCTCCAGTCGCTTTGAGTGCGGAAGGGGGTCCTTCCCAGCCTACCCCAAGGACTCTCTCTCACGGTGCCCAAGTGCTGATCCACTCATTAGAGAAGAACCGCACGGTTCAAGAGAACCCGGGTTTCGCTAAGGTCCTAGGGTCCTCTATTTGCCTTCAGGAAGATCGAGATAGGCTGTCCCAGGACAATCTAGATGACATCCTGACCTGATCTATGAGCCTGAACGGGGAGTGCTTGGTGAACCAGCACATTGTTCGGGAGAAGGCTCACCGCCTGGGTAAAGAAGTCGAGAAAATGGGTCATGTGGTGACTTCTCTCCGATCCCAACTGTCGTCTGCTCAGAACTACATATCACAAATCGAGGGGCGAATGAAGTTCTATGAGATAAGCTGGCCGAACAGGCTCAAGTTCTGGCCGAGCGAGATCATGTTCTTGAAGAAGTGCAAGCACTCCAGGCCGATGAAGCTGCTCAATTCGCCCATCTTGCTGAGGAGCTCAAGGCGAAAGAAGAGGAAATGGTGACCGGAGTGGCCGGTGCTTACGTGAATGCTCGCAGAGATCTCCTGGCCGAGCTCAGGAAGCGTTATCCCGAGGAGGACTTCTCCTGGATGGCCAACCTGGCTCCCGGGGACGAAGGTAAGGATAGCGAGGAGGAGGCTGAAGGTGAGAGAGAAAATGAACAACATGTAGATCAGGCTGGGGGTGATCCCCCAGCCTGAATGACTTGTATAAATTTTGAAATGAAATGAAAGTTCCCCTTTTGTTCAATGATTGATTGTGATCGGAAAGTTTCTAAATTGCATAAGCACTTGATTGTTTGAACATATTATAACGACAACTGAAAGTGATTATTAATCTAAGTATAAGAGATCGGAAAACACAATATGCATGAGATCAGTGACGAAATGGGACTTAATTAAAATTAGAAATTTGGCTTTGAACACTTAAGATCGGGATCATCTTTAAACCGAGTCGAAACCTTTATCATTCTCAAATTTTTAAATGAGAGACTGGCAATAAGACTGGTGGTACGAAGGCCTAATGTTGGTTCAATCTTATTTGACGAGAAAGATCGAAAATATAATTAAATGATCAGGGGACTCGAGAATTGGTTTGAGGGATCGGTGAGGCTTTAAATGACCTGGGGACTTGGTATTAATTAAATTCCTTTTGAGGGGAGATCGGAAGTGAGGTCGGTTGGCAAAGGGGACTGTGTTGGGGATCGGCTTCAAAGTTTATTAATTTCGGGGGGATCGGCCAAAATATGGTGTCGACAGCTGCCCCTCTTTACATAATTTCTATTAAAGGGAAAAAATTTCCTGTGTAGGAATTATGTAAAGATTCAGACCCATATTTTGGACGATTTAAAATTTGAAATTTGAAATTAAAGTCCGGAGGCTAAAACCCACTTGGGTCGAAACCTTGAGGTTGGTCACAGGAAATTAAAATGCTAGAAAATTAAAATCAACTTAGATCAAGGAACCAGAGGTTGATTGCAGAAAATTTAAATGCAGGAAAGATTAAAATCAACTTAGATCAAGGAACCAGAGGTTGCTAACAGGAAATTTAAATGCATGAAAATTAAAATCAACTTAGATCAAGGAACCAGAGGTTGATAACAGGAAATTTAAATGCAGGAAAATTAAAATCAACTTAGATCAAGGAACCAGAGGTTGATAACAGGAAATTTAAGTACAGGAAAATTAAAATCAACTTAGATCAAGGAACCAGAGGTTGATAACAGGAAATTTAAATGCAGGAAAATTAAAATCAACTTAGATCAAGGAACCAGAGGCTGATAACAGGAAATTTAAATACAGGAAATTAAAATCAACTTAGATCAAGGAACCAGAGGTTGATAACAGGAAATTTAAATGCAGAAAAATTAAAATCAACTTAGATCAAGGAACCAGAGGTTGATAACAGGAAATTTAAATGTACTTACAAAGCAAGCCTAATCCGGACACAAGAAGTTCTTTCCCGATGAAGTGTACTTAACAGGATCCCGAGGGCCAATGATTAATGGAGGACGAGTTACAAGACTTGACCTACGACTTCATTTCTTCGGATGCCCCTTTTCTGTTCTTGACTTTCTTCTTACTTTTCGAAAAGTGCCCTTGCGGGTTTTCACTTTCCGTCCATCTGACTAGAAGCGCCCTTCCAGGTTTTCACCTCTAGTTTTTTTTTTTTTTTGGCCATTCCCTGCAAATCTCATAGTAAAGTACGTGAGGTTATCAATTTCAAATCCAAATCTTATAGCAAAATTTTAAATGATTAATAGCGCATTAGATAAAAGATTAAAAAAAGACAATGTTAAAGAAGGAAAGATAGAAGCAAAGAGATAGGAAAATATGACTTTATTATGGTTTTAGGAAACAAAGGTACAGTGTCAAAGGAGAAGGGTACAAGGACAGATCTCACATATTCCTTGTAGTTAGCTTTGAAGTCTTTTAACTGCCATTATTTCAAGTACTCTGAAGCCTCATGCCACGACGGTTTATTTCCATCCTCGGTTTCATGCCCCGTTCCTTATTTCTCCCTTTTGGTTCTTGGGATGCCCTTTTGGGTTTTCACCCCTAGATTTTATTTTTTTTTATTTAATTTTTTTTAGCTTGCTTTTTCAGGATGCCCTTTCGGGTTTTCATCCTTCACTCATTTTACAGAAAGCGCCCTTCGAGGGTTTTCGCCTTCTTTCACACATTTTGCTAGGAGCGCCCTTTCGGGTTTTCACCCCTACTCTTTTTATTTTTTTTTTTTTTTTTAGGCATAGTATCTCTTGACGGTGTCAGCATTCACAGGTCTTGGAAATTCTTCACCGTCCATGTGGGTCAAGATCAAGGCCCCGCCAGAAAATGCCTTTTTAACCACATAGGGTCCCTCGTAGGTTGGTGACCATTTGCCCCGGGGATCGTTTTGAGTTGGCAGCACTTTCTTCAGAACTAGGTCCCCAGGTTGAAATTCGCGTAGGCGAACACCTTTGTTAAATGCCCTGGCCATTCTTCTTTGGTACAGCTGCCCGTGACATGCCGCCGCTAGCTTCTTCTCATCTAGCAAATTTAATTGGTCCAACCTTGACTAGATCCATTCTGACTCATCAATCCCCAATTCTTTTAGAATTCTTAGAGAAGGAATTTCTACCTCAATGGGTAATATAGCTTTCATCCCGTAAACCAGTGAGTATGGAGTTGCCCCAGTTGATGTCCTTACCGAAGTCCGGTATGCATGAAGAGCGTAGGGAAGCATATCATGCTAATCCTTATACGTGACTGTCATTTTCCGGATTATTCTCTTGAGATTTTTGTTTGCGGCTTCTACTGCTCCATTCATCTGGGGACGGTATGGTGAGGAATTGAGATGTCATATTTTGTATTGATCACATAACTTCTGAATCTTTGGGCCATTCAAGTTCTTGGCGTTGTCAGTGACGATTTCATTGGGGAGACCATGCCGGCAGATAATATAATTTCCGAGGAATTTGAGAAATGTGTTCTGCGTAATGTAAGCATATGATGTCGCTTCGACCAATTTAGAAAAATAATCGATAGCCACCAGGATAAATCTATGCCCATTGGATGCCTTAGGGTTGATGGGACCAATCACGTCGATGCCCCACATTGCAAAAGGCCATGGTGAGACAAGGTTGAACAATTTGTGAGGGGGCACATTAATCGGATCTGCATAGATCTGACAGTTATGGCATTTTCGGAAATACTCAATGCAATGCTTTTCCATTGTAGTCCAAAAATATCCCCGTCGCATGATTTGCTTAGCCATCATATGCCCATTGGCATGGGTTGCACAATTTCCCTCGTGAGTCTCGAAAAGGATTTTCTTCGCCTCTTTTGCATCCACACATCTCAGCAATTCGCCGTTAGAGCTCCTTTTGTATAAGGTTTCCCCACTGGGGAAGTATCCCAATGCTAATCTCCGAATCATCCTCTTTTCGTTTTTGCTCGCCCCTGGAGGGAATTCTCTGGTTCTGATGTAGAGCAAGATGTCATGGTACCAAGGTTTACCATCAGGTTCTTCTTCGATCATGAAGCAGTAAGCCGGCTCACTTTTTGCTTTAATCTTTAACACCTGAGTTGTTTGCCCTTCTTCCATTTGAGCTATAACAACCAGGGTGGCTAAGGCATCTGCAAATTGATTTTTGTCTCGACTAAGGTGAGTGAAAGAGATTTCTTCGAATTTCTTAATCAGCTCCAGTAAGTACTTCTGATATGGGATTAACTTTGGATCCTTAGTTTGCCATTCTCCTTTGACTTGATAAATGATCAGAGCTGAGTCTCCATACACCTCCAACTTTCTGATTTTCATTTCGATAACAGCTTGTAGACCCATTACACAAGCTTCATATTCTGCGACACTGTTGGTGCAGTCAAATCTCAACTTGATAGCTATCGAAAAGTGTTTCCCATCCGGAGATACCAATACGGCTCCGATTCCATTACCGGACAAATTGACAGCTCCGTCAAAATACATTTCCCAAACATCCACTGGTTCTTCTTCTCCACAGTCTACTTCATTAATATGCTCATCAAGGAACTCAAAATCCAGAGCTTCATAATTATGGATGGGGTTTTCTGCTAAGAGATCAGCGATCACGCTACCTTTCACCGCTTTCTGGGTCATATAGACAATGTCATACTGGGAGAGTATGACCTGCCACTTGGCTATCCTTCCTGGCACGAAGGGGCTTTCGAATACATACTTGATAGGATCCATTCTGGAAATGAGCCATGTCTTGTGATTCAACATGTAGTGCTTGAGGCAATTCGCTGTCCAAGCTAGTGCACAACAAGTTTTCTCTAGGAAAGAGTACCTTGACTCACAATCATTGAACTTTTTGCTCAGGTAATAAATAGCTCTTTCCTTCCGACCGGTATCATCATTTTGCCCCAAAACACATCCCATTGAGTTTTGTTGGACTACCATATACAGAATCAGAGGCCTTCCTGCCACTGGTGGAACCAATACTGGTGGGTTTGATAGGTACTGCTTGATTTTCTCAAAAGCCTCTTGACAAATTAAATCCCATTGAGTAGTGTTGTTCTTTTGGAGTAGTCTAAAAATAGGCTCAGCCTTAGCGGTGAGATTGGAAATAAACCTTGATATGTTGTTCAACTTCCCCAAGAAACTGCGTACCTCTCTTTCTGTTTTTGGGGATGGCATCTCTTGAATGGCTCGGACTTTGTTCGGATCAACTTCTATTCCCTTCTCGCTCACTATGAATCCCAACAATTTCCTAGATCTAGCTCCGAATATGCATTTGGTAGGGTTCAGTTTCAGCTGATATTTCCTGAGTCTTTCGAATACTTTCCTCATCACCTGCACATGACTCTCCTCTCCCCGGGATTTGATGATCATATCATCCACATAGACCTCCACTTCTTTATGCATCATATCGTGGAATAATGTGACCATGGCGTGTTGGTAGTGGCTCCAGCATTCTTTAACCCGAAAGGCATGACCCGATAGCAAAATATTCCCCATTGAGTGATAAAGGCAGTTTTCTCCTTATCTCCCTCATCCATTGGGATTTGATTGTACCCTGATGCCCCATCGATGCACGAACACCGGCCCAATCCTGTTACGTTGTCTACTAACACATCAATGTGAGGGAGAGGGAAATCATCTTTCAAGCTTACTTTATTAAGATCCCTGTAGTCAACACATACCCTAACTCTCCCGTCCTTCTTCATTACCGGGACAACGTTAGCTATCCATTGGGGATATTTGACTACTTCCAGGAATCCAGCATCATACTATTTCTTGACCTCATCTCTAACTTTGAGCAGTGTGTCAAGATTCATTCTTCTTAGCTTTTGCTTTACCGGGACTGTCCCTGGAATTAGGGGAATTTTATGCGTCACTATCTGGGGGTCCAAACCAACCATATCATCATAGCTCCATGAAAATATGTCTAGGAATTCCCTGAGCAAACTGATCATATCTCTCAATTCTTCACTTTCCACTACCTTAAGTTCCCTTTTTACTTCTTCGGTGCTTAAGTTTATGGTGCGCGCTTCGTCTCCACAAGGCACTAGGGAAGGTTCATCCCTTTCCTCTATGAGCTCCAACTCAGAATCACTTAAAGTAATGGCAGTTATGGGGGTTTCAAAATTAACCAGAGGAATTTTTGAGTCTATTGAATTATTAGGTGTTAATTGATGAATCGTCCTGAATGAACGAAAATATAATATATTATAAGGATGGAATTCAAATGGAAAGAAAAAGAGAATTGGATATAAATGCGCTATTAATTCATTAAGATTTATAACATAAGAAAAGGGTCCAGTTACAATATTACACTTGCCACCATGGACAAAATGATAAAGTGTAGATAACCAAAGGTACTTTACTCGAAATTAAGTACAGGGATGTCCTCTGCTGTCCAGTTGTCTAGTTCTTGCCCCTCAGCTATTGGCGAGACCAGAGCCTCATATAAGGAATCCAAGTGGATGACGTCAATAGATGGTTCATCGAGTGATTCTTCGACCTCTGCTGGATTCTCGATGACCGGTTTAGTGAAGACCTTTGTGATTCTCGGGACTACTTTCATTTTCCCGATTTTCTGGTCAAATCTTTGATCTCGAAGTCTATTCCTCATCCAGAATCATCCATCCATGAGGGCATCTTCCTCATATCCCAAACCGCAATGGCCCACCTTTTGGATAGCCTGTATAGGTTCAACAATTCCTTGTAATGTGGCGCCTAGGCCTTTGCCTTTTTCATACCCATTCCTTGACATTATCTTGGCTACCGTAGCCATAGCCCCTTCATTTCTGGTTTCTTGTAGTTCAAGGGCCTGGAAGGAGCTTTCCAATGACTCCTCAGCCGCTTCCACATAAGGAAGTGATTGTGGCTTGGTGACCAAAATGGCTTCTTCCCCTCTTACAGTGATGATTTTGCCGTCCATGATGTACTTTATCTTCTGATGCAAGGTTGAAGGAACGGCATTCGCTGAATGGATCCACGGCCTCCCCAGCAACATAGTGTAGGCCGATTCAATGTTCATCACCTGGAATGTGACGTTGAAGGTGCATGTGCCAATTTGGAGTGGCAAGTCAATGTCTCCCAACACTTCTCTTCTTGTACCGTCAAAGGCTCTTACCACCATAACACATTGACGTATATTTGATTGGTCAACTGGCAGTCTAGCCAAGGTAGCACTAGGCAGTACGTTGAGTGCTGATCCATTATCAATAAGGACCTTGGCCACTATACAACCTTTGCATTTCACTGTCACATGGAGGGCTTTAGTGTGTGCCAAGCCTGCAGGATCTATCTGTTCTTCAGAAAAGGTGACAAAACTGGATGCCTGGATTTGTCCCACTATCTTCTCAAACTGCCCCGGTGTGATGTCAGGGTTCATAAAGGCCTGATCCAAGATTTTTTGCAAGGCATGACGGTGCACCTCAGAGCTCAAAATCAGCGATAACAGTGAAATTAGGGAAGGTGTCTTTCTCAACTGTTCCACCGCATCATATTCACTCTGCTTCATTATTTGGAGCAACAGCTCCTCCTTTTCTTTAGGCCCGGCGGGCTTTACTTCCCCCGTTTTCTCAATCTCCTCTTCTGTATTCTTCTGCAATTCTCCCATTTTTACTTTCCCCTTCTTCTTTTCTTTCTCTTCGTTCCCGTAACATCTCCCGCTTCGAGTTATAAACTCGACTTCTTGCTCAAGTGGGGAGGATTTTGTGGCAGCGACGGGCTGAGGATTAGGTTGGGGAGTACTATTGCTGGTAGGTCCGGCGTAAGTCATTCTGAAGTGCTCATGGGGAGTGAAGCACTATTTTGGAGGTGTCAGAGGTGAAGCAAGATTAGGAGCCAGCATACTGCTCGATGCTCCTTGGGTGAAAACTTGGAAATTGTAGTTCCAAGGGACAATATGAGTATTTGTGACTAGGAGCTGAGGCGGGGTTCGGATAATTGTTACTGGTGGTGAGGGCATTGGGACATTGGGGACAGAGAAGGTTAATCTAGGATTAGGGGTAGAGGTATTCTGGCCAAACCTGGCGATATTTACTTCACCCTCCACTTTCGATCTCCTTTGGCATCTTAAAATTTTGAGGGACAGCAAATTCTGGACCTCTTGCCGAAATCCCTCACAGTCTTGCAGCTCATGATCAGCTGCCCCTCCATGGTAAGGACATCCCGTACCTTTTTCTGATTCCGATACCTGAGGGCAAAGATAACCTTCCCTCATCGCCTTGGCAAAAATTTCCTCAAAGTGAGGAGTTAGCTCGTCTACCTCTGGTGCCAACCTCTCTCCATCCGATTCTATCATATTTACTCCATTGCCCGCATTATGATTGGGCAACGGGTTTAAGGTAACATTGGGGAGGGACCCATTTCCCTCAATCTTCAACCACCCATTCCGGATTAAAGTGTGCACTCTCCCTCTGAGTGCCCCGTAGTTGTCAGTTGAATGCCCTTTTGCCCCTCCATGATATTCACAACGGGCAGTGGCATCATACCACCTGGGGTATGGTGGCTGAATTGGGTCCAGGGGAACTGGTACTATCTGGTTTATACCGACGAGGTATCAGTATATTTCACTGAGTGGGAGGGGAAGGGGTGGATCAGGATTTCTTGGTGGTCTGGGGTTATTCTGAGGTGGTCTGGGTTGGGTAGGTGGAGGAGGAAGTCTAGGTTGATAATTTGTAGGTGGTGGGTATTGTGGGCTTGTGTGTGGATAATTTGGGAAAGGAGGTGGAATGTTTGCAACTGTTTGGCCATGAGGGGGAGGATATGGCCGGTAGTTATTTTGAGGAAGTGGGGAGTAATTATTTTGTCGGGTGACGGAATGCACATCACCCTCCTTCTTTTTGCCAAAACTGGCAGTTTTCTTCGCAGGATTCTCAGTCAACTCCTGCAGCCGTCCCATTCTTAAATTAGCCTCTATTCTCTCACTGGTATGGATGATGTCCGAGAAACTGTTGGAAGTGTTTCCAATCATCAAATTGAAGTAGGGAGCCTTCAATGTTTTGATGAATAGGAAGCATAGTTCGTTATCAGTTACTGGAGGATATACTTCTGCAGCTTTTTCCCTCCATCTTTGGGCATATTCCTTGAAGCTTTCCCTGTCTCTTTGCACTAGGTTTTGAAGGTCCCTCCTTGTGGGGGCCACATTACAGTTAAATTTGTACTGCTTCAAGAATGCGTCCGCTAAATCCTTCCAGGAGCGCAGTTTGCTCCTATCCAACTGAATACACCATCTCAGGGCTGCTATGGAGAGGCTCTCATGAAAGAAATGGACGAGAAGTCTGTCATCTTCTGTTAAGGCAGACATTTTGGCAATGTAGGTTGCCAGGTGAATGCGAGGATGTGAGTTCCTGGTGTTCTTGTCGAAATCCGGGACTTTGAATTTGGGTGGCACCACCACATCTGGCACCAATCTAAGTGAAGCCACATCGACTGAACCATACATGTTCAGCCCCTCTATTGCTCTCAATCTTTCCTCCAGCGAGCATGCTTTTCATTTTCCCTGGTCTTATTTTCTCCTCCTACTGCAAAAGATACTCCCCCAGCTGGGAAATGAGGGGTGGAGTGAACCGGAGGGATCAGTATTGAAGGGTATGGGTCGGCATTTGAGATAGCCGTGTAATGGGAGAAAGGTGGGTCATTATTTATAGTAGCCGGATTGACAGTGATTGTCGGATCCGGGATAGGTGACTGAAAGGTAAAAGAAGTTGAAGCTTGATGCGGATCATTTGTTGTAGGTGGTGGGGGAGGTAGTGGTAGGTTAGGTTCTGAAGCTGATTTATTTTGGGACATCTCCCTCATTAGCCTCATGAGTTCTGAGACCTGGTCTTTCAGCTCGGATACTTGCCCTTGTATGTTCTGTACTTGTTCCTGATCTTCCATTATCTTCTTTGTTTGGGATCTTGTTAAGTACACTCGCTTGGGTTGAACCTTGTGCTTAGTCAGACTTTCCTTGTTTGAAGCAATGTTTGATTTTCTGAAGGGAGATAAATAAAAGCTTTTAGTGAATTTTGAATTTCGTAGAAAAAACTGAAGGTCCTGGTTCGGACAAAGGATATAGTGGCATTTGGGAGCCAAAATGAAATCTGCAGAAGGATGGTTGCATCAATTTTATCATGGCATCATTCAATAGTCTGACTATGAATGACTGGATTGAATGCGCGTTTATGATACCTGTTCATATGGCATATCCAATTTTTTGCATAACCCTAGATAGGGGGTTCCTACGGGAGTTATACTATTCATTCACAAATTTGCTAAACAATGGCCCAAAAAGTTTTCCATTAACTGAATATTTATACACAGCATTCTTTACATCGGCCTAGGCTCGGGGAGGCTCTTTATAATGAGATGACATTTTCTGAGATACTCGTATAACCTTTCTTCTTGTTTGGCAGGGTCGAATGCTTTCAGAGCATCCTCGGATTCAGGAAGGAATTCTTGTTTTTCCTGTGCTATCGTTCTCTCCAGTTGGTTAACATTCTCTTTCAGCTCTTGATAGAGAGCAGCTTGTCTTTCTTTCTCCTTCCTTTCCTTAGCACATTCTTTCAGAATATCGTTGATGAGTAATACCTGTTCTTTCAATTTGAGCTTCTTCTTTTTGTTCTCTTGTTTATACTCTTCTACGAGTATCTCTTGGTATTTCATTTTTTCCTGAAGCTTACTATTCTGTACTTCTACTTCTTTTACCAGAATTTGAAGAGAGCTTTTTTCCTTTTCCCACCGCGCTTCTTGCTCTTCGAACCCCATCTTTTCAGTTCTTGCCTCTTCCCTGAGTTTTCTCACTTTTCTTTTAAGGTTCTGCTGTTGGTCCTCTAACTGCTTTATTTGTTCTTGCAGTTGCAAGTTTTCGGTGTTTGCCTTCTGTAGTGAGTCAGTTAAATGATCATTAGCTGCCTTCGAATTCTGTAGTTAAGTGTTCTTGGTCCCTGTCAGCCCTCCATTTAAGATAATCGCCCATGGTGCTCGGACCTTTAGGCGACCTCTCCATCAGAGTGATGTTTTCCCAAGATTTGCGAGCTATTTTCAACCCCTCCTCTTCCTTGAGTTCATGGTAGAAATGACCTTGGTGGTATTTCTCAATGTTGATTTTGAACTGTGTTGAGCCAAACTGTCTCATTACTAATGCCGGAGTGTAACTTGTGTATCTAGTCACTCCGATTAAGGATACTGATTGATTGTTCCCCGTGCTGATCAAAATGGATTGACTTGACGTCCACAATTTCTTCCAACAATAGTTATGGCTATTGAAGCTCAAAATCCGTTCTTGCCACTGCGGCTCATCCTTCGGGCTAATTACCAATCCGGTCATTTTCTCGATAAGAGGCTGGTCAGGATACCAAGTTAATCCCTTTGTCTCCATAGGACATATATGACTAATGACCCAGAGGTGCAACAACTGAGAACAACCCTTAATGGATCCCTTGCCATGCTGTCTGCAGTAAGTGAGGGTTAAGAAAGTCTCGGCAAGTATTGCCGGTACTGGATTGACTTTCTGTTTTTCTATTGCCCAGATCATTTCCACAACACCGCAGGTTATGATTCCGGAAGGTTCAGCAAACAAGATCAAGCTGTAAATTGCTAAAGCGAGCATCAATGAAGCTTGATCCCACTGTTGATCTTGGATGCATTGATCCAACTCTTTCTTGAGGTAAGTCCAATACCATCCATGTGTGTTTCCTTTGACGGCTTCTCTCGCCTTTGCTTCTTCTGGTGGGATCCCCAGCATATGTGCGAGCCGTTTCCAGGTCTACCTATGTTCGAGGTGTAGGTAAATCCGATTCTGCGCCGTATAAGGGATTTCTAGCAATGCTTGATATTCTTCGATAGTGGGAGCAGTATCGATGTCATTAAAAGAGAACACTCCAAACTTAAGCTTCCAAACTGACAACATGGCCTTTAGTGCCAGGATATGAACCTTAACTCGCATCAAGGTTGCAATCCTCCCATATTTTTTCTCAAATTGTGCTTTGACCTGATCGGGAAATGACTTCCAACCATTGACCAGACCTTCGAGACTGTTCATTCTGACTTCAATTTTGCTTAAGTCCAGTAGAGGAAATGAGCTGGTGTATCTTTGTAGGGGTACTAAACAATTTTTGGGCCACGGTTTAGCATTTTATTCTGATTTAAGAACTTCTTCTGCCGACTGACTCGAGGATGCCATGTTAAAAATGATGCTTATCCTTTTACAGACCTTATTTCGGTGATGCCTACAAAAAAAACTTGTTAGCAGGATAAATTTAGGTAATCTTGAATTATACTATTAGCAGAGTGATACCTGCACATTTATCAAAGTAGGAAAATGTGTAGGTTTTCTTAACAGTATGATTCAAGATTACCCTTAAAAATAAGAACAAAATAAAATAAATAGAATAGGGTAAGAGTAAGTATGCCCCTTTTGTCCTAAAGTAAAGGAAAGTCCTAATACCGGCTGGGTGCTACCTAATCGGGCAGTTCTATCTTACAAGGTAGCTTGCTACGGCTTCTAGCTATCGTGATAGTTTAGCTCAAGGTCTAATTTTCTAAAAGCCACAGGTTCCCAAATTGCCCCCACTGTAATCAGTAGAGCCCCATTCTATCCCCCATGATACTGTCGGGAAAATTCCTCGGGTATCACAGTGAATAGAACGAGTTTCAATTTGAGCAGAAGCCTTCACGGATACTAACGGGGTAAAACCCACGGGTACCGCTACATGACTCCCTCCTACTTTCCTAAAAGGGTAAGAAAGGCCGGGTATAGGGCTGAAGTGTGTGAGGACATCGTGTGAGTGTTCAGTGTGTGAAGGGACACCTTTACCTCTTCCCAATTCAGGGGGATTTTTATTTTTCCTTTTTTTTCTTTTAAATGAAGAGTGCTGTAGAAAGTAAAACAAGCAAAAAAGGCAAAATGGTTAGCAGGAATAACAATAATTAACGTGCAGCATTTTGCGGTGTAAGCCTAACTAACTATGATTTGATCGCAACATTAAATCTACCTTTGGACCTCTAGACCGGGGTTAAGTTTTGGTTCGCGTCCGCAATGGAGTCGCCAAGCTGTCGCAAGGGGTTTTGTGGTCACCTGGACAAACACTCACCGAAGTGGGAAAAGTGAGGAGTCACCACTTTAATTTTGAGGGAAATTAAAAAAAACTATTTGTGAAAGTAAGTTAAAATAAAACCACTTTAAAAACAGAGATTCTAGGTTCGGGGTCCATAAACGGGTGGGGAAGGTGTTAGGCACCCCACCTCGTCCCTCAACGAGGGTAAGCAGGTTTAACTTCACGTTCTTCATAGTTAGGAGGGTTTGAATGGAAATGTTAATCCTTTTGACCGAAAGAAATGTTTGATTTTTCACTATTCCGGATTACCCAGATACATAAGTAAATGAGACGACCTTAGTGAGTTGCTGTTGCGTATTAATTTTATTTCAGGGGGAATCATCTTACGTATTTGTTAAAATTTATTTTGGTAATCGGATAAGAACTCTCCTCCGATCTCCTTTAAATATTTATTAAAATTTTTAAGCTTGAGAATCGGATAAGAACTCTCCTCCGATCTCTATTTAAATATTTGATAAAATTTTTAAGTTTGAGAATCGGATAAGAACTCTCCTCCGATCTCTTTTTTAAATATTTATTAAAATTTTAAGCTTGAGAATCGGATAAGAACACTCCTCCGATCCCCTTTTAAATATTTATTAAAATTTTTAAATGGAAACCGGATAAGAACTCTCTTCTGATCTCCTTTTAAATATTTATTAAAATTTTTAAGTGACAACCGGATAAGAACTCTCCTCCGATCTCTTTTATTTTAATAGGGATCGGATAAGGACTTTTCCGATCTCTCGAAACTTGATTACAGCTACCCGTTACGAAATCTTAGAACTAAGGGTTTTGGCATTTAAAGATGCAGGGGCTCGGAATAAGGCTTCTTTTAACTCATTGGTATCTTGTAACTAGTCAGGAGATACCAAACCGAATTTTCTGACCTTCCTATGTGGTCGCCTTACCAGTACCTTTTGATATCCGATTTATCCCATTTATCTATCTTAAAGTTTGGTTTTACTCTGCCTTGTGTTCTCTTACTCAATTGTCTTTTGCATTATTCTAGTGATTCGGCCTTATTATTTTCCCGACTTATTGTTTAGACCTTTTATTATTTTTAAAGAGACCCTTAAGATACGGTTACCTACATTTTACCCGACCCCTTATACATTACTCGAGACTAGAAGACTTGCATTCAGAAATAACAAAGATTAACAAAAAGAATGGACTGATCAACAAAGAAGTAAACCCGAGAGTAACCTTTTGGTATTCTTTAGCGCAATATAAACTTAGAAAAAAAAAACTACGTATATAAAAGAACAAAGGAAATGAGTAAAATGAAAACGAGCACTTAATAAAATGGCAATACGAGCACTCACCTGAAGGGAGCCAAATCTACTAAACTAAGTATGGAATCACAAGCTTAATAGAACTGCAGGTTGGTAACCGGAAGGTTAAGGTCCACCTTGAAAGGAAGGATGCTTCGCTAAAATGCAATCGGGTCGAAATAATACCCGAGTTTAAATGAAGTTGAGCCTGGACAATGGGAGTGGAACTAAAGAAAACAAAGAGCTGAAAATGAGAGCACCACAGGATAATGAACGAACTGAAAATAGAGAGTTTCAGTATTCAAGAATCCCTTTTGCAAGAAAACACTTTAGAAAACTGGTTTCAAAAGTTTTTCTTATGAACGCTAAAAAAAAAATAGCAGAACAATGAACTGAATTAAGTTTCAGAGTTTTTCCACTATAGTCACTGCCCTTTTTTTTGTCCCCCCTTGAACAGTTTTTCATGTAGGTATTTATAGGAACCGGGTGCTCCCCAAGAAGGGTCAGGATCTGTTTTGGGGGAGATGGAGGGTTAAGATTTTGAAGGACACGATCTAAGGGCTCGGGAATTAAAGAGAATCAGAACAGACGACGGGGATCCCTTCCGGAGTATTTGTCCTTTTCTTTCTTCTAATCTGATGACCCAAAATTTCTTGTCAAGAGCGATCCGAGGGCTAGGAGTGAAAGGCGCTGATCTTGTCATTTTCTTCTTCGATCCGAGGGCTTCGAGCTCGTCCTTACAAGTAAGATCAACGGTGGAGATTAGGATGTACAGCGCTGTCCTGACATACTCTGGCACATGTCCGTAATGCAGGCAATTCTGGGGTGTGCGGTTGGGATTTCACCTGCAACGCTTTAACTACCTCGGCTCTGATTATGATGATAATCGGCAGGAGCTGTCTTATTCTCTTTGTCTTCCGTCCTCCCCTCCTTTCCGGTCTTTTCAACGTGATCCTTTTTCGATCTCTCATACCGGGTTCCTCTCTTCCAATCTCTCCTGACACGCTCTCTTCCGATCTTTCATGCCGGTCTCCCTTCTACCAATCTTTACCACACCAATCTTCCTTTTTATCGGGTTCGGTCCAGTCAAAGCATTTATTTCCCTCAATTCTCGAGGCATCCGCTTCGTTTTCTGCTTGCAATAAATGCTCAAATTTTCCTATATATATACCTTCAACCGGGAAGCCCTACCTCATTTGACTTTCTCCCCTATTCTCCTCATTTTCCTTGTTCTAGCTGCTCCGGCAACAATCTCGGACAAAATGACCGCTTTTAATCTTTTTCTGGTTGTCCTCTTTGTTCCTTGCCTGAAAATTTATGATCCCGGTGATCGAAAAATCATGATGACCTTATCTGATGACAGTGAGAGAACTGGAATAATTAACCGATCTCGAATCGCTCGCCCGATATAATCGGCGAACTGGTTTCAAGCGAGAAGACTGCTAATATTCCCCTCAACATCGGTGACTGCTCTTTGGCGTTCATCTGGCTCCTCTCCACACTGGGTGCTTCGACAGTGGCTCGGTTTCGAGCGATAACTTTGATGACGACCTCTCTCATTCTCATTAGAGTCATAGTCCGCCCAGCCGGTCTCCTGGTCAAACACATCTTTTGACTCAGCCATGAGACTAGGCTTTGACATAGGCCTTTTAGATAGGATGTTCCACCGGTCTCTAAAGATTGCTCTTATGATGTAATCAGACCTTTAATGTAATCCGATCTTTAGAGATCGCCCAAATGATGTAATTAGACCTTTAATGTAATCCGATCTCCAAAGATTGCCCAAATGATGTAATCAGATCTTTTTGAAAATAAAATTTATTTTGACAACTGTCATTTTATTATTATTGCATTGATTATTTTCCGATCTCTGAAGTATTTATCCGATCCGACTCTTAATTTGAATGACACTTATCTGATCCGTAATTTAAAACACCTTAATCTGCCGCTCTATAGTTAACCGACCTCTTTATGGAATCTCCGGAATATTCGTGAGACGTGTCAGAACAGCTGGCGAGTCCCGATATCCGATGCATTACCTGGAACATCGTGAGCATTAAATGCTCGGACGAGTATAAATAGGGGTGGGGTTAGCCAGTTGCTCCTTTATGTCATTTTCAGTCTCTCACGAACAACTTCCAAATTCTCTCGTTTTCTCAAGTTCCTCCGACACCGATCAAGCTCTGGTAAGGGTTTTGATCTTTCTTTTAGTTTAAATTCTCTGTTTCCTTTGAAAATGAGAGGTGCCGAAGTCGAGAGAAGCGAAGCCCCCCTTCCATTCAGTTCTCGTGGTCGTCCGATGAGGTAGAGGTGGTCGGACCAAGCGCATGGCCTGAACTTCCTAGGGTCTCCGTTCCAGCTCGGGGACAACCAGCACCATCAAGGCATGTGCCTTCTTCGGGGAGGGAAAATCTTTCCATTGACGAGTTGCCATCAATCTTGCAAGAAAACCGACCTGCAGTAGTTCAGCCAGGAGTACAACATCCGGCCTGATTCGTATGAACTTATCCGGTGTCATGGCGACCTTCGAGCCGATCACTTCTTTGAGAGGAACGATATGATCATGGTGTATGAAGAACAGTTAAAAGCCGGGCTGCGGTTCCCTCTTAACGACTTCTTTAAAGAAGTTTTAAAATATCACCAAGTGTGCATCGCCCAAGTTCACCCGAACTCGTATCGGATCTTAGTAGCCTTTCGAGGCCTATGCTGAGCTAAGGGGCTTCGACCTACAGCTAAGGTGTTCGCTGAACTGCACAGGCTAACTCATCGAAAGGATGACGAGTATTGGTTCTTCCAGGCGAAACCCCATTGTGGGCTTTTTACCAACCTGCCTTCCTCCTTGAAGAATTGGAAGAACCGCTTCTTCATCTTGACGAGCAAAATTCCGAATGGTTTTGAGGGCTTCCCTCGGAGCTGGCTGCATCAGGGTCCCTTGCTTACGAAGCACATAGCCCTAAATAGGGAAAAAGGTGCAATGGTGATGGAGTTGAAGGAACAGGCGTCCAGAGAGAAGTTCTCTTGTTTGGATGCAGTGACGGCCGAGCTACACCATTGGACTATGCAGCTGGTCACCGGTCAAGATCGCGGGCTTCAGCTCTCTGATCTCGGCATCGGTATTTTCCATATCTCAGATCTTTGGACCTTAGCAATCTCACTGACCTCTTCTTTGTGCAGGTATGTCAAGCGGCAAAGCCTCCAAGGAGAGCCGAAAGCAAAAGAGGGAGATCTCCCGGAAGGTACGGGAGATGAAGCGGGCTGAGGAGATGCAGACACCCAGTCATGAGCCCGGGGAGATTCAGGGAGGCTCGTCTCAACCTTCTGGACCGCCGATCATAGAAGTGGTCCGGTCTCCTCCTCGTCAAGAAGAGCCACCTCCGCCTTCTCTAGTCGCTTCGAATGCGGAAGGGGGTCCTTCCCAGCCTGCCCCAAGGACTCTCTCCCGCGGTGCCCAAGTGCTGATCCACTCATTGGAGAAGAACCGCACGGTTCGAGAGAACCCAAGTTTCGCTAAGGTCTTAGGGTCCTCTATCTGCCTTGGGGAAGATCGGGATAGGCTGTCCCCGGACAATCTGGATGACATCCTGACCCGATCTATGAGCCTGAACGTGGAGTGCTTGGTGAACTAGCAAATTCTTCGGCAGAAGGCTCACCGCCTGGTAAGGAAGTTGAGAAAATGGGTCATGAGGTGACTTCTCTCCGATCCCAACTGTCATCCGCTCAGAACTACGTATCACAAATCGAGGGGCGAATGAAGTTCTATGAGGATAAGCTGGCCGAACAGGCTCAAGTTCTGGCCGAGTGAGATCATGTTCTTGAAGAAGTACAAGCACTCCGGGCCGATGAAGCTGCTCAACTCACCCATCTTGCTGAGGAGCTCAAGGCGAAAGAAGAGGAAATGGTGACCGGAGTGGCCGGTGCTTACGTGAATGCTCATAGAGATCTCCTGGCCGAGCTCAAGAAGCATTATCCCGAGGAGGACTTCTCCTGGATGGCCAACCTGGCTCCTGAGGACGAAGGTGAGGATAGCGAGGAGGAGGCTGAAGGTGAGAGAGAAAATGAACAACATGTAGATCAGGCTGGGGGTGATCCCCCAGCCGAATGACTTGTATAAATTTTGAAATGAAATGAAAGTTCCCCTTTTGTTCAATGATTGATTGTGATCGGAAAGTTTCTAAATTGCATAAGCACTTGATTGTTTGAACATATTAGAACGACAACTGAAAGTGATTATTAATCTAAGTATAAGAGATCGGAAAACACAATATGCATGAGATCAGTGACGAAACGGGACTTAATTAAAATTAGAAATTTGGCTTTGAACACTTAAGATCGGGATCATCTTTAAACCGAGTCGAAACCTTTATCATTCTCAAATTTTTAAATGGGAGACCGGCAATAAGACTTGTGGTACGAAGGCCTAATGTTGGTTCAATCTTATTTGACAAGAAAGATAAAAAATATAATTAAATGATCAGGGGACTTGAGAATTGGTTTGAGGGATCGGTGAGGCTTTAAATGACCTGGGGACTTGGTATTAATTAAATTCTTTTTGAGGGGAGATCGGAAGTGTGGTCGGTTGGCAAAGGGGACTGTGTTGGGGATCGACTTCAAAGTTTATTAATTTCGGGGGGATCGGCCAAAATATGGTGTCGACAATGATTATTGTAAACTTATGAAAGAAGTGATTCTAGAGAGCAACATAAATGACGAAAGATATATTGTATGGCAAATTTCATATGAACCCAGTAAAATTCTTGAATATAGAAAATATGCTCTAATTATTTTTATTTGTACACATTATTTTCTTGCTATATTATTGCACTATTAAGCAGCAATGCTTAGCGCGATGGATTTGTTTCCTCACGCAGGTACTGAAGTTAAAGCCCAGTGAATACCAAATAGAGATTTTGGAGTTCTAAACTGCAGAGTGTTCAAGGTTGCCACCTCTTCAGCAATGCATGTAGATAGGGCCCATATAGATCATATTATGTATTTTGTACATTATAATTGGTTATTATTTGTAATATAAACTATGAATTGTATGTTGAAATATAGATTATGGAACTGTAATTATTTTGTAGATCATATAAATTATGAATTTATATAATCAGTCTATAAATCATGTAAATTAATGAAACTTGAGAATTTATATATATAAATTCTGCATGAATGAAAATACATGGAAATGAATTTGAAATTGAGATATATAAATGAGATGTGAATTATGAGATGGTTATGAAAATAATTGATGAGATTTTTATTGTAAAATATTATTAAAAATTTCAAGCAGGTGAATAGTGAAATACGTCAACTGATAATAAAATAGGGGAAACTCCACTGGTTTCTCCATAGAAAAATAATTGATATTAAAATATAATGAGATCAAATTATTAAAGGAATAAAGTAAGATAAGATAGGGTGCTCTGGCACCGAATGTAGCACATCTTCCTCGGCTACACTATAGTCGGGTGAAGGGTGTTACATAATGCTAGAAATTTCATGGAGACACTTTGCCTAGAAAATAACCATAAGTTGCCCTAAAATTGACTTGAATCCGGAATTGGTGTTCTAGACCTGACCAGAAATGATCAAATGAACAGTGCATCTTCAATTAGGCATAACTCACTCTAGACATCTCCAAATTAGGTGAATTTTGAATCAATGAAAACCTAAAACATAGTAAAACACTTCTTATGGGGACTATAAGGTCAAATTTTGACACTAAGTTAATCAAATTGCTAGGCCAATTTGGTATAGGAAATCTGCCCTGATTCTGGACTAACTTGAAAATTCTGGACAATTGCCCACCCGACTAGTTTTGGTAAAATTGCCATAACTTGGGCTAAAAAAATGAAAATTAGGTGATTCTAAAACCAAAATGATCATAAGACATAGGACTACAAACTTTATGTTTTAACCAGAACTCAGATCTTAGGGCAACTTCGGGAAATTGCTAGAGCAAGTTAGGAATGCATAAGCTGAAATTCCTGCAATTCAGCTAAATGGCCTTTTGACCCCCGTATGGTTAACAGGTTATAACTTTCTCAAACAATGTCTACTTAGGGATGCATTAATAATTTATTTGATTAGCTATTGGAGATAATTAGAATGAGTATTAAGGTTTGGCAATTGTATGATTTCAGTGGGAAAAGGAGCCTTCCAAGGAAGGGAAGGATTAAGTCAAGAAAAGAGAAGTCAAATAAGGTTTGTGCACAACTAGCCTATTGTTAGTAGTATGCCCTAGAGCATATCATTTAGTATGTATCTTGTACATATTTTTATTAATAAAAGGCATTTCCACTTTTCCGTTTACATAATATATTTATGTGTAATAGAAAAGGTCCATTGATATTTTGTTAGAAATATTATTCTTAAGTTGTTAAGAATATGAGTGACAATATTTCTAGCACGAAGTATCATAAATAGGTTCACAATCGATGATACTTCATAATGAGGACATGACTTATCCAGAAAGATTGTATTCATGTTTGTTCCCAAGTTATTTATATGAGATATAAATAAGATGGAATGGTGATTCTCATGCCATATAACAAACATGATAGGCACTTATAAATGATAAGTAGGCCAAACCAGTGACACTTATGACAAGCACATGGAGTTTACTCTTATCAATGTTTTGTCATAAATCATATCAGTGCATATAATCTTTAGACCTGAGATAGCACAGTTATCTTGTATATAGGTAGTTTGAGTTTGATACTGCTTTCATACTTGTACTGTGTATGGGTATATGGGCATCTGTTGGCTCCTACTAGTTATATATGGAGATAGGTGTTGATCAAGATGGAATCTGTTCCTCTAAGTAAATAGAGATAAAATCCTATGTTCATTTAATTGTTCTTGATGTTTCAAGTTCCTGGCCAGGACAGATAGATTTATTCAGAAAGAGTTTACGATGAGAAAATCTTTTTAATCAAGAACTGGAATTAAAAGAGAACATAATATTCATAGCAAATGGAGTTTGACATAAACCATGACTCAGTTTGAGTTGGGATTTTGTAATGCAGAGATTCTAGTGCATGGTAACATATGATTATAGGTTCATTTAAGGTAAACCTTATTACTAATTGGGTGGCTATGGCATGCTATGCTAGGTGTTAACCATGGTCTATGAGGTTCATAAAATGATTTAGAGAAATCATTTATGGTAAGAAAGAGTTCTAATGATATTAAGAGTTGATATCATGTCTCATTGCCAATTAGTGATGAGCCTAGTAAGTCACACACATACACAAGTTATCACCTAATTAAATATGATTTAATTAATTAATTAAATAGTTTAAATTGATTAATTAAATAGGTTTGGTTTGCAATTAGATTGCAAAGTCCCTAGCATGACTTGAAACCAAATCTAGATTATTGGATGTATAATATAAGTTAAATTTATATTTAAAGTGTTTAAATATGAATTTAATTAATGAGAAATTAATTAATAGAGATTAATTAATTAATTTATATTTGATATAAATTAATTAGAAGAAGAAAATAATTATTTTGGGTTAAGAACTCAAAATTAAGACACAGGGGCATTTTGGTCATTTTGCAGTGTGACACGTGGCACCATGAGATGGTGATACATAGCATAACACATAAGCTTGCCAAATGTTTTTTAATCATGTAAGATGATTAAAATCAAGATTAAATATAGGTTTGACACTTGGCACAATGTGATTGAGTCACTTAAACCTAGAGCTAATCAAAAGGTGACATGTGGCTAGGGTTTAATGTGTTAACCTAGCTATTTAAGTGTGGTTATGAAAAGAAAAACTAACCAGCAGCCTCTCCTCTCATTTGTCACACCACTTTGAGCCTCTCCAGCTATTTCTCTTCATCTCTCATCAATTCAAAGAGATTAGCCATCAATCTCTTGAATTAAGAACACTATAAATTGTTTCTAGTGTCCTGTTTACATCTCTAATCTCTTAAAAGGCAGAACTTGAATTTCTAATTAATAGAAAAAGCTTTAGAGGCTGTTCAAGGGCTTCCATAGGTGTTCTTGGTGTGGACAAGCTAGAGGGACAACATTTGGTGTCCTGAAGACGAATCTCAAAGGCGCAGACACGCTGCAGTGCATCAAGAGGTTAGTGTAATCGTTCTTGATTTAATCTAGGGTTCTAAAATTAATCTGATTAATTTTAAAATCTTAAATGGCAAATACAGATCCAAAAACATATTAAAAGAGTTTTAATATGTTGTTTATCATTGAAATCAAATAAATAAAAATAAATCTTGCATGATGCATGTGACCCTAGGCGAAAATTTTTGAATTCAATGGCATAAACTTGTGTTTTTCACGCTTCCGTTCCTTCACCTATTTCTATGTTTTTAAATTGTAATTGGTTTGAGTGAATTTGATATTTATATTTCCTCTTGTATTGAGAACTTTAATTTGTTGAATTAACTTTGTATAATTTAAATATGATTTCTTTTATGCATTTAGGAATCTATTGCATTGTTTTGAGAATTGTGAATGTCACACCTTACCCCTCTGTAAGGCATAACATGATCCCGTAGAATACCTAATGAACTACCGAACTTCACCTGCCGATAACTCATTAAGTACCCTACAAGGGATTTTAAAACAATTTTCTTATTTTTGACAAGTGGTGAGCATTTTCTAGTAAGTACTTAAAACATTTAGTTGAAATTAAAACTAGTTAATATTTTGGTCCATTTTAGTTTTCCGCAAATTCTATAAAAATTTTGACAGAGTTTCCTCTGTATTTTGAGAAAACCGTTCTTCAAATACCTGTAAAAAGCACTTCTAAAAATTTTCTCAACCACTACTTCAAATTTCACAATCAAACTCAATAAATTTCTCAACATACTAGCAATACATTTCATTAGTGACAACACAATTTATATACATTCTTACAAAATTTACATCAAAAGAAATACAACTAAACTTTATTACAAACTTCATACAAATTTTTGTAAAAGCTGCTCAAGGCCCATTTTTACATGTCCAAACATTTATGTGCAATATATACATCAAAAGAAGTATTTACAATTGGGGTATAAATTATACCCGAAAACTTTAAGCTGATGCTCCTCACACCTCAGCAGCTCAGTCTGCTGCTCTTCTAGTCTCTGTATCTGCGACAGCAATAGAAGCTATCGCAGAGTACTAGGACTCAGTGGTGCACAACATTCTAAAATAATCTTTATGCAAAACTTAAATCACATTTATTCAAAAATTTGACTAAACATGAGCATTAAACACAAAAACATAAATTATGAGATTTTAATGCAAATCAGGTTCATTTCAAAGTATCAAAACACATTTCATAAAACCCACAGTTAGATCATGCCATTCGAAACAAATAGAATCTCAATAGCCAGAGGCTAAAGAGAAATCATATCATAATGCTAGCTAGCTCAAATATATGGATATCCATTCACATCCTCTTCTACTGGCACACCTCAACACTTCTCCAGAGAAGGAATCAAAATTCGAAACTAATTACCCCCACTAGTCATGCTAGTGAGGTGTTCAAATATATGGTCATAACACTGTGGTTTCAAAACTTATCTTAACAATTTGCTAAACATTTTCATTTCAAATATACACAATAACTTTCAACAATTTAAGTCAAAACATCGTAAATAATGTCACAAATAAATTTTTAGCATTTCGAAGCAAATGTAAAATACATATTTCATTCACTTTATCAATAACTTTAAAACATGGTGATGTTGTGTACAAACCTCAAGCGAGTCGCCTCTTAGCCTCGACTCGGTTCCTCGGGTTCCTTCCCGATATTCTTTTCAACTGAAACACACAATTTTACAATGTTTCAGCACTAGAACTTAACACAAATCCAAAATAAATTTAACTTCACATTTACTTAGCTCTAACGTGTTAAATTCGACGTTCTCGAAATTTTTGTGTTTCGGGTTACTATTTACTGCACTATTCAAGTCAAATAGTTGACTTTCTAAGGCTTAATAGGTATGGGAACTCCAACTTCACCCACATACCACATTTTGATCATTAAACTTGTTGGTTTTGGTCATTTTCTCAAAGCTTAGGTCATTTTGGCAAAATTGCCGATTTTGGGTTTTGGTGCTCCAAAGTTGCACTGTTCCATTGGTCGATCTACTGTTGGAATTTGACAAAACTTCCTTCATAGAAAATGTTCCTTATTGTCTTTAGTGTATTCTCATTTTTGGATCACCTCAATTGGAGTTTTGTAGCTCAAGTTATAGCCAAAATAATTTTACTATTCACATGCACTGTTCATACTGGTATTTTGGGTCTGGCAGATTTTTGGTCCAACTTTGTTCAGTAATTTGATCAAGTTAAGTTCATAATTTGGTCTAACTTTTTTCATACGAAATGTTCTACTATGTCTTAGGTTTCCATCGATTCAAGAATCACCTAAATCCGAGTTTCCTAGAGAGAGTTATAGCCCTTCAAACATTACTGCTCAAATAGAATTCTGCAGAATCGCAGGTTTGGAAACTCAACTTTGCTCAATAATTTGAATGGGTTAATGGCCTAATTTGGGTTGGTGTTCTTCATGAAAGTTTTAGGTCTATATCATATCTAATTGCTGGTAAAATTTCAGGTCATTTTGACCTTCCTAACTCGAGTTATGACCAAATGAACAGTTACTGTTCATTTGGTCAGTTTGGTGCAGTGGCAGCCTGCTCTCATTTCACTTTGGTCAATTTGTTCACCAAGTTTTAGTCAGTTTTTGGCCATGGTTCCTTAATGAAAATTGTGCTATTTTATGTCTATTTTCATCTCCAATTGGTGGCATATCAATTGGGCTTGTAAAATTTGAGTTTTGGTCCTTCAAAGTGGGTTTGGTCATGCTGCCAGCAGCATGACCATTTGACCTACGAATTTGATTTTCATTCCAACAATTCCCACACATCTCTTTTGGTCATTATTGACCATTTTTCATCTCACAATAGACCAAGGTCATCATTTATGCATTTCTCCAAAATTTGGTTCACAAACCCTAGCCTCCAAACCCTAATTCACTTAAATTGTGCAATTAACTAAATTCAAAACTTTAAACTATAATCAATCAACTAAGTAGGGTTCCTAAACTCATTCAAACCCATTAAATTCATGCAATCCATACTCTCTTTCGGCTGGCCGAAATTTCAGTTTAGTCCTTCTCCCATGTTTGTTTCATTTCAAGTTTATTTACAAGCTTTTGATGCCACACTAATACTAATTAAACAAAAAAATTGAAGTTTATAGTACATACCTTGAGCAGAATTTTCTTCCTCCTTTTCTTCAAATTTTTCTTCTTTATTTTCCTTGAATCTTCTTTCTTAGTTGCCCAAACAAGGTCTAGTTATGGTAGGATAATTTTGTATGGTTGGATTTTAGTTTTTCAAGCTCAAAAATGAGCTTTCATGGTGGTTTTATGAGGGAGAGAAGAGAGTGACGTTTTTTAGAAGATGAAGATGACTTTTTGTTGTTAATTTTTTTCTTTTCTTAATTTATTTTAGTTGATGGAAGACCACAAAATCCCATTTAATAAATAACTTAATTAATTTCTTATTGACATCATTCATGATGTCATCACCTTTGACTTTTCTATCTTCTTCTTTTTTTTTTTCTATTAGTTCTTTAATTTAATTCTCGATTCCGAAATTTTCTTTTCTCCGATTTTATTTGACAGTTAGGTTAGGAGTCAGCTCTCGAGGTCAATTAACCAAATTGCCCTTCGCCGGTTCATCCCGGTTTGCAAATAATTTCATATTTCTTCCGGCTCCCTGACCTAATTTTTTGACTGACTTAAAGTTCTTTTTCGTGATTTTCTCTTTTTCACTGTGTTCATAAGGGTCCTAAGGACCGCGGCGTCACTTTTTACGGTTCGAAATTTGAGTTTAAAATGACTTCGCAGTCGTTCCCGAGGAGGTCACCCATCGCTGTGACTCTCGGCTCGTTTAACTTCTTATGTTCTGTTTTTCTTATTTATAGTTAACTAATTGAACATTACTAATTATTTGTGTTTATGGCTTCTCAAGTTGTCTTAAGTGTGGCTCTAATCTCCTTAATTGTCCGGACCGACACCGGTCACCGGAACAGTGAAATCTACTAGGCTATGCAAACGGGGGTGTTACAATTCTCCCCCCTTAAATAAATTTCATCTCGAAATTTTACCTGGTATCAATCTCTGAATAGCTGTGGGTGCTGTCTCCTCATGTCCTCTTCTCGTTCCCAAGTAGCCTCCTGGCCCGAATGATGGTTCCACAGCACTTTTACCAACGGTATCTGCTTGTTTCGTAGCTGCTTCACCTCATAAGCCAGAATCTCTATGGGTTCTTCTTCATATGTGAGGTCTGGATTCACTTCAATTTCCTCTACTGGTAGTACATGAGATGGGTCTGATCGATACCTCTTCAACATAGACACATGGAAAACATTATGTATCTTCTCCAACTCTGGAGGTAGTGCCAACCGATATGCCAAAGGACCCACTCTTTCCAGAACCTCATATGGCCTAATGAAACGAGGACTCAGTTTTCCCTTTCTGCCGAATCTCATAATTCTCTTTCAAGGAGAAACCTTGAGGAAAACTCTGTCACCCACTGCATACTGAATATCTCTTCTCTTCAGATCAATGTAGGACTTCTGACAATCTGACGCAATCTAAAGTCGACCTCTGATCACCCTAATCTTCTCCTCAGTTTGCTGAACAATTTCGGGTCCAATCATCTTTCTTTCACCCACGTCATCCCAACACAACGGGGTTCTACACTTTCTTCCATACAAAGCTTCATATGGAGGCATCCCAATGCTTGATTGGTAGCTGTTGCTATAAGCAAACTCAATCAAAGGCAAGTGTGTATCCCAACTACCCTCAAACTCAATCACACAAGCCCGTAGCATGTCCTCCAAGATCTGAATTACCCTCTCAGATTGGCCATCTGTCTGTGGGTGGAATGCAGTACTAAAGTTCAATCTAGTTCCTAGGGCTCTCTGAAGACTACCCCAGAATCTAGAAGTGAACCTAGGATCTCTATCTGACACGATGGATACTGGCACTCCATGTAGTCTCACAATCTCATCGATGTATAACTTGGCCAATCTTTCTAAACTGTAGTCCATCCAGACTAGCAGAAAATGAGCAGCCTTGGTTAGTCTATCAACAATGACCCAAACTGCATCATGACTCTTCTGTGTCCTCGGAAGTCCCATCACAAAATCCATCGTTATTCTCTCCCATTTCCACTCTGGTACTGGTAGTGGATGTAACAACCCAGTAGGTACTTGATGCTCTGCCTTTACTTCCTGACAAGTTAGGCATTTGGATACAAACTCTGCCACATCTCTTTTCATACCCATCCACCAGTAATGCTCCTTTAGCCCTCTATAAATTTTTGTGCCACCAGGGTGCATGGCAAAAGGAGACTCATGTGCTTCCTTCAAAATGATCTGCCTCAAATCAACATCATTGGGAACACATATTCTGCACTGGTGTAGCAGTAGACTGTCATCTCTGATTGAGAATTCTGGTTTCTTGCCCTGCCTGACTTCTTCCATCAACTTCTTATACTTCTGATAATTCTGAGCAGCCATTCTAATCTGATCAATCAACACTGGCTGTACATGCCATGCAACTGCTGTCTGCCCATCATCATTAATCTCTAAGCTGGCATGTAATGATCTCAACTCATGTACTAAAGAAAAAGGAGTAACTTGTAGACTTGCCATAGTCTTGCGACTTAGGGCGTTAGCCGCAACATTAGCTTTCCCTGGCTGATAGTCTATCAGATAATCATAGTCTTTTATCAACTCTAACCATCTCCTCTGTCTCAAATTCAGCTCTTTCTGAGTGCCTAAATACTTCAAACTCTTATGATCTGTATAGATGTAGCACTTCTCCCCATACAAATAATGCCTCCAGATCTTAAGAGCAAACACAATAGCTGCAAGCTCCAAATCATGTGTTGGATAGTTCCTCTCATGCGGTTTTAGCTGGCGTGATGCATAGGCAATGACATTTCGATCTTGCATCAATACACAACCTAACCCATTGTGAGAAGCATCACTATATACTGTATATTCTTTACCTGGAGTAGGTAAAGTCAGGACTGGAGCCTCAGTCAAACATCTCTTCAATTCATCAAAACTTTGCTGGCATTTGTCCGTCCACTGAAATTTCACATCCTTTCTAAGCAGCTTGGTTAATGGAGATGCCAACATGGAGAATCCCTTCACAAATCTACGGTAGTATCCAGCTAAACCTAAAATGCGAATTTCTGTGACATTTCTGGGTGGCCTCCAATTAAGGACAGCTTCAATCTTACTTGGATCTACCTTAATGCCCTCTGCTGATACTATGTGCCCCAAAAAGGATATCTCCTTTAGCCAAAATTCACACTTCGACAATTTAGCATATAGCTGTTTCTCTCTCAAAGTTTGTAGTACAATCCGCAGATGTCTATCATGCACTTCTGCATTCCTCGAATAGACCAATATATCATCTATGAATACCATAACAAACTGGTCGAGGTATGGTCTGAAGATAGTGTTCATCAAATCCATAAAAGCAGCCGGAGCATTAGTTAACCCGAATGGCATGACCAAGAACTCGTAATGGCCATAACGGGTTCTGAAGGCAGTTTTAGGAATACTCTGCTCTTGTACTTTTAGCTGATAATAACCTGATCTCAGGTCAATTTTGGAGAACACAGCTGCACCCCTCAACTGATCAAACAAGTCATCAATACGGGGTAATGGATATCTATTCTTTATTGTCACCTTATTCAACTGCCGATAATCGATGCATAACCAGAGAGTGCCATCTTTCTTCTTTACAAACAATACTGGCGCTCCCCAAGGTGACACACTAGGGCGGATAAAGCCCTTGTCAATCAACTCTTGCAATTGTACTTTCAACTCTTTTAATTCTGCAGGTGCCATTCTATATGGCGTTATGGAGATTGGGTCCACACCCGGCATAACTTCAATTTCAAATCAGACCTCTCTTCTCGAGGTAATCACGTAATTCATCAGAAACACATCAGAAAATCACATCTGAGGGGATGTCCCTTAGTGCTGGACTCCCCACTTGGGTGTCTATTACATGTGCCAAGTATGCTTCACACCCCTTTCTGATCATTCTTCTGGCTAGTGCAGCCGAAATGATGTTTGATGGCAGTAAATGCCTCTCCCCGTGTATTACCATATCACCGTATAGAGGTAGACCAAAAGTGACTGTCTTCGCCATACCAATCATGGCGTGATGCCTGGCTAACCAATCCATGCCCAAGATGATATCATACTCTCTGAAGGGCATTTCAATCAAGTCTGACAGGAAAACATGTCCTTGGATTACCAAAGGACAGTCTCTATAAATTCTGTTGACCCGGACCTCTTGTCCTAATGGACTAGTTACTAGCACTTCAAAACCCATTTCCACACATGGAACAGCAAGAGAACTAACTATGCTAGCACTAACATATGAATGGGTTGAACCCGGATCAAACAACACAAATACTTCTTGATCAGAGATAGACAATGTACCAGCTACCACATCAGAAGTCTCAGCCTCTTCTCGCTGTCTCATTGTGTAGATTCTGGTCGAAGCACTTCCTTGTCCTGACTGACCAACTGTGCCTTGACTACCTGAAGCAGTGCCTCTACCTCTGCCTCTTCCTCTGCCAATAGACTGTGAACCTCTGGGAGCAGGACTCTGAATATATCCCTTAGCTGTAGTAGGAGCTGGACCATATTTCGGAGCACTAGTACAGTCTTTAGCTATATGGCCCTTGCCTCCGCAGTTAAAGCAGGCTCCAGTGGCCCAGTAGCACTCCACCCCATGAATCTTGCCATAAGTCTCACAGGGGTGGGCAGAATATGAACCCCTGCTTGGCTGCTGACCAGACCTAGGGGGTCTCTGTCCGGAGAATCGGCCCCTACTGAATCTTCCACCTCGACCCCTGCTGGGTCCACTAAACTTCTTTCTCTTTCCAGAGGTAGCACCAGAACTCTGTTCAACTGATTTTTCCCCCTTGTCTTTTTCTGATTTCTCAGCTTTTTCTGATTTTTCTTTCCTTGGGGTTACTTCTGATTCAATTCTCTCCAGTTCAAGTGCTTGCGACATAAGGTCTGAGAAGTTGCTATGTCGAAATCCCACAACTTGCATCCTTATGCTGGGCTTCAAACCCGTCTCAAATCTCTTGCATCTTGCCTTGCTGGTAGTAAGGAGGCTTCCCGCATAGTGACTCAGGCAGGAGAACTCCCTCTCATACTCTGCCACAGATCGGTTTCCTTGTTTCAGGCTCAAAAATTCTTGCAGTTTCTGGTCAACATACGCATCTGGGATGTATTTTTGTCTAAACTCTCTGATGAAGTCATCCCAGGTCAGCACTGGTGGTTCAACCAAGCTGTGGGGGATGGTCTTCCACCAATCATACGCATACCCTTACAGTAGAGACACGGAATACTCAAACTTCAGCTCATCTTGGCAGTGCAGTTTCTTAAACACTCTGTCCATTCTTTCAAGCCATTGTTCTGCCTCTAAAGGGTCCACTGTACCCTTAAATTCTACAGCCCCATACTTCAGTAGTTTATCATATTGTCTGGCTGGAGGCAGTGGTTGTGCCACAGGTGGTTGGGGTGGAGCTAGAAAAGTCATACACCCAAACATTTGTAGAAAAATAGCCGCAATCTGCTGTGCGAAATGTGCAGTGAACTGCTGCATTTTTGGGGATTGTGCTTCTGACCCACTAACATTATGTAAATCTGGGGATTGCCATTGTGCCTCAGCTTCAGCATCGCTCAAGCGGCGATCCCCTTCTTCCATAACGATGCAGTAGGGTATCTCCTGAACAAGTAACACATGGAGATTTCCCTCCGTTAGTTCATATTCATGATGTAATGCACTGTATGTAACAATTATGGACATTGAGCAGTTATACTTAACAAAGAAAAGACACAAATTCATAGGTTAAAACATACTTCAAAAACTTGCTCTGATACCACTAAAACATGTCACACCTTACCCCTCTATAAGGCATAACATGATCCTGTAGAATACCTAATAAACTACCGAACTTCACCTACCGATAACTCATTAAGTACCCTACAAGGGATTTTAAAACAATTTTCTTATTTTTGACAAGTGGTGAGCATTTTCTACTAAGTACTTAAAACATTTAGTTGAAATTAAAACTAGTTAATATTTTGGTCCATTTTAGTTTTCCGCAAATTCTATAAAAATTTTGACAGAGTTTCCTCTGTATTTTGAGAAACCGTTCTTCAAATACCTGTAAAAAGCACTTCTAAAAATTTTCTCAACCACTACTTTAAATTTCACAATCAAACTCAATAAATTTCTCAACATACTAGCAATACATTTCATTGTGACAACACAATTTATATACATTCTTACAAAATTTACATCAAAAGAAATACAACTAAACTTTATTACAAACTTCATACAAATTTTTGTACAAGCTGCTCAAGACCCATTTTTACATGTCTATACATTTATGTGCAATATATACATCAAAAGAAGTATTTACAATTGGGGTATAAATTATACCCGAAAACTTTAAGCTGATGCTCCTCACACCTCAGCAGCTCAGTCTGCTGCTCTTCTAGTCTCTGTATCTGCGACAGCAATAGAAGCTATCGCTAAGTACTAGGACTCAGTGGTGCACAAGATACTAAAATAATCTTTATGCAAAACTTAAATCACATTTATTAAAAAATTTGACTAAACATGAGCATTAAACACAAAAACATAAATTATGAGATTTTAATGCAAATCAGGTTCATTTCAAAGTATCAAAACACATTTCATAAAACCCACAGTTAGATCATGCCATTCGAAACAAATAGAATCTCAATAGCCAGAGGCTAAAGAGAAATCATTTCACAAGGCTAGCTAGCTCAAATATATGGATATCCATTCACATCCTCTTCTACTAGCACACCTCAACACTTCTCTAGAGAAGGAATCAAAATTCGAAACTAATTACCCCCACTAGTCATGCTAGTGAGGTGTTCAAATATATGGTCATGACACTGTGGTTTCAAAACTTATCTTAACAATTTGCTAAACATTTTCATTTCAAATATACACAATAACTTTCAACAATTTAAGTCAAAACATCATAAATAATGTCACAAATAAATTTTTAGCAATTCGAAGCAAATGTAAAATACATATTTCATTCACTTTATCAATAACTTTAAAACATGGTGATGTTGTGTACAAACCTCAAGCGAGTCGCCTCTTAGCCTCGACTCGGTTCCTCGGGTTCCTTCCCGATATTCTTTTCAACTGAAACACACAATTTTACAATGTTTCAGTACTAGAACTGAACACAAATCCAAAATAAATTTAACTTCACATTTACTTAGTTCTAACGTGTTAAATTCGACGTTCTCGAAATTTTTGTGTTTCGGGTTACTATTCACTACACTATTCAAGTCAAATAGTTGACTTTCTAAGGCTTAATAGGTATGGGAACTCCAACTTCACCCACATACCACATTTTGATCATTAAACTTGTTGGTTTTGGTCATTTTCTCAAAGCTTAGGTCATTTTGGCAAAATTGCCAATTTTCGGTTTTGGTGCTCCGAAGTTGTACTGTTCCATTGGTCGATCTACTATTGGAATTTGACAAAACTTCCTTCATAGAAAATGTTCCCTATTTTCTTAAGTGTATTCTCATTTTTGGATCACCTCAATCGGAGTTTTTTTAGCTCAAGTTATAGCCAAAATAAGTTTACTATTCACGTGCACTGTTCATACTGGTATTTTGGGTCTGGCAGATTTTTGGTCCAAAATTGTTCAGTAATTTGATCAAGTTAAGTTCATAATTTGGTCTAACTTTCTGCATACGAAATGTTCTACTATGTCTTAGGTTTCCATCGATTCAAGAATCACCTAAATCCGAGTTTCCTAGAGAGAGTTATAGCCCTTCAAACATTACTGCTCAAATAGAATTCTGCAGAATCGCAGGTTTGGAAACTCAACTTTGCTCAATAATTTGAATGGGTTAATGGCCTAATTTGGGTTGGTATTCTTCATGAAAGTTTTAGGTCTATATCATATCTAATTTCTGGTAAAATTTCAGGTCATTTTGACCTTCCTAACTCGAGTTATGACCAAATGAACAGTACTGTTCATTTGGTCAGTTTGGTGCAGTGGCAGCTTGCTCTCATTTCACTTTATTTGGTCAGTTTGGTGCAGTGGCAGCTTGCTCTCATTTCACTTTGGTCAATTTGTTCACCAAGTTTTAGTCAGTTTTTGGCCATGGTTCCTTAATGAAAATTGTGATATTTTATGTCTATTTTCATCTCCAATTGGTGGCATATCAATTGGGCTTGTAAAATTTGAGTTTTGGTCCTTCAAAGTGGGTTTGGTCATCTTGCCCGTGACATGACCAATTGACCTACGAATTTGATTTTCATTCCAACAATTCCCACACATCTCTTTTGGTCATTATTGACCATTTTTCATCTCACAATAGACCAAGGTCATCATTTATGCATTTCTCCAAAATTTGGTTCACAAACCCTAGCCTCCAAACCCTAATTCACTTAAATTGTGCAATTAACTAAATTCAAAACTTTAAACTATAATCAATCAACTAAGTAGAGTTCCTAAACTCATTCAAACCCATTAAATTCATGCAATCCATACTTTCTTTAGGCTGGCCGAAATTTCAGTTTAGTCCTTCTCCCATGTTTGTTTCATTTCAAGTTTATTTACAAGCTTTTGATGCCACACTAACACTAATTAAACAAAAAAAATTGAAGTTTATAGTACTATACCTTGAGCAGAATTTTCTTCCTCCTTTTCTTCAAATTTTTCTTCTTTCTTTTCCTTGAATCTTCTTTCTTAGTTGCCCAAACAAGGTCTAGTTATGGTAGGACAATTTTGTATGGTTGGATTTTAGTTTTTCAAGCTCAAAAATGAGCTTTCATGGTGGTTTTGTGAGGGAGAGAAGAGAGTGACGTTTTTTAGAAGATGAAGATGACTTTTTGTTGTTAATTTTTTTCTTTTCTTAATTTATTTTAGTTGATGGAAGACCACAAAATCCCATTTAATAAATAACTTAATTAATTTCTTATTGACATCATTCATGATGTCATCACCTTTGACTTTTCTATCTTCTTCTTCTTCTTTTTTTTCTATTAGTTCTTTAATTTAATTCTCGATTTCGAAATTTTCTTTTCTCCGATTTTATTTGACAGTTAGGTCAGGAGTCAGCTCTCGGGGTCAATTGACCAAATTGCCCCTCGCCGGTTCATCCCGGTTTGCAAATAATTCCATATTTCTTAGGCTCTGACCTAATTATTTGGTGACTTAAAGTTCTTTTTGTGATTTTCTCTTTTCACTTGTGTTCATAAGGGTCCTAAGGACCGCATGGCGTCACTTTTACGGTTGAAATTTGAGTTTAAAATGACTTGTGATGCGTTCAGAGAGGTCACCCATCATTTGTGACTCTCGACTCGTTTAACTTCTTATGTTCTGTTTTTCTTATTTATAGTTAACTAATTGAACATTACTAATTATTTGTGTTTATGGCTTCTCAAGTTGTCTTAAGTGTGGCTCTAATCTCCTTAATTGTCCGGACCGACACCGGTCACCGGAACAGTGAAATCTACCAGGCTATGCAAACGGGGGTGTTACAGTGAATTATAAACTTGATGTGTTGCCAACCATGTGCATGAATTTATAGCAATTAGATATGTTTATCGATTTGTAAATGTTTTTTGTGAGTAGAAATTATTTTGAATATGTTTTGAAATCATAGTTGACATAGCAATGTGCTTTGTGTTTCTTATTAGCTTGTCTAGTGAGATATCTCCTCCACTTGTTGGGGTTGAGTTCCTCCCTCTCTGGCTTGCCAATTGAGGTAGAGTTCGAATGAGTATTCATATATACCAGCTAGTCTTTGGTGCCTCCCTTTAGCCTCGTTTATTGGGGGGATTTTGCTTTGCTTTGTCATGGTGTACAACACGGCAATTATCGAAAAATTTGTATCGTGGGTCTAACTGTCTGAAATGTTGGCAACACCTTTAAACTGTAATTATTCGATAAATGTTGTTTCAATGATTGTAACTTATTATAATGATTTCATGCAAATAGGATGATTTAAATAAATTGTGATAAAAAAAATGAATGATTTATTTTTATTGATAAATATTGGATTACTTTTATGGATCATAAAAATGTGATTTGATATGCTTTGATAAATTATGCTTTACATTGAATTTTAAATTATTAGTTGTGCACCACTGAGTTCACCGCTCAGCGATAGCTTTGTATGCTATCGCAGATAAAAGAAAATATAGAGCAGCTGAGTGAGATTACTTGAAGGTGTGACTTGAAGACGTGTTAAGACTATCTTTAGGTATATCATAGGTATACCCTTGTACATTAGATTTCGATGTAATCATGTAGCTATTTGTATGTAATTACATTCGAGTAGTTGTACAGAACTTTGTAATATTATTTGTGGGACTTTAATCAAATGTGAATTATTGTAATATTATTTTCTTCTGAGTTTGATCGTTTGAAAAATTTATAATATTAATTTTATTACTTCAATGAATGTAAATATTTAAATTTCTATCGGAGTATTGTAAATAATGAATTATTTTCTTTATGATGAGATTTATGGAGAATGAAACGATATCATTTGAGTTGATTGAGTTCAAATTGGACATGATATATTTTTGTAAATTGTTTTTCAACAAGTTTTGAAGAATTGTTTTTATATAATTTTAGCCATAACCATGTGGATTTTTCACAAAATTTTAAAAATGCTTAATTATTCCTAAATAAATTTTATGACATGCACTTGAGTTGAAAACACTTAAATTAAATTTTTTATCACCACGCCAAACTCTAAAGTGAAATTATTTTGCCAAAATCCCTTATAGTATATTTAATAGATTATCGGCAAGCGAAGTTCGGTAATTTCTTAGGTATACTACGAGATCATGCCACACCTTACGGAGGCATAAGGTGTGACATATTTTAGTGGTATCAGAGCTAGTTTTTAAAGTAAGTTTTGAACTATAAATTTGAAATATTTTTCAATAAGTATAACTGCTCAATGTTTGATACATATAGTACATTTATGTCATGAATATGAATTGACAGGGAGAAATCTCCTTGTGTTGATTGTTCAGAAGATAGAAAATCCTGTGAAAAGATATAGAAGAGAAGGATAAGACAGTAGAACAGTCAGTTGCAGCTAAAGTACAAGGTGAGGCCCTAACTCTTTAGAGTGTCAGAGGCCCAGCTACACTAGCCTCACCTGTACAAATTACTACATAAATGGTCCAGCAGATGGCCACGTTCTTTCAACAAATTGCTGATGATCTGTCAGCCCAAACCCAAGTACAAACCCAACCTCCACAAAGCAGCATGAATAGGGGAAGGGTGTGAAACTTGTTGGCTAGAGTTTAGGCAGCAGTTTGGGAAAGATAAAAGAATTTGAGGGACCCCAAACTCATAGGTATGACAGAGGCGAGCCAGCAGCACAAAGGCCACCCCAGTCTAACCAGCAGAGGACTATAGGAGCATTATCAACTCATACTTGTAAGATATGTGGTAACCTAATCGGGGGTATATACTATAAGGTCAATAAAGCTAGCTACAACTGTGGTAAAATCGAGCACTTCATCAAAGATTGCACCAATGCTCGCAAATCTGTGCCATCTACCACAGCTGAAGGATCCATCCAAGGTTCTGTTTCTAGAGGTTCATAGACAGTTAGTAGAGGCAGAGGCAGAGGTAGAGATAACACTTCAAGCAATCATGGCACAATGGACCAACCCGAGTAGAGGGGTGCACTATATAGGGTGTACACCATGTGCTAAGGGGAATAAGCAGAGACTTTAGACGTAGTTGCCAATATGTTTTCAATTTTTGAAAGGAATAATTTTGTACTATTTGATTTTGGCTCTACTCATTTGCATGCTAATGCTAAAATTATATGTTATACTGATATTCCCTTGCATGAAAATAAATTTTGATTTATTAGTGACTAGTCCTTTAAGATAAAAACTACGGTAATAAGTGTGATTAGAATCAGTTTTGAAAGAGTTTGTTAGAGAGAGACATCTCCTAGAATACGATAAATTATAGAGCTAATTAGCGTGCCTATTTAGTGCAAGGCAAAAAGACCTAAAAGTGAGTTATAGTAATAAAGCTACCCTAGATAAAGGTAAAGGTATTACTGCTGATAGATGTCAGTGGATACCATAATCAGAATAATTTTAAGATATCAGTGAATTCGAGAGGGATAAGATATAAGAAAGTTTGATCTGTTGGGATGTATCGTAGTAACTATGCAATGTTCTTGATGTTTGTGCTGTAAGCTAAATATTACAGTACCGACTTGGGATTATTGTGTAGAGCTATGCACTACCCGATAGTACACCAAGGTGAAAATAGTTGCAAATGGCTTCTGTTTCGGTATAACTATGCCAGAACGGAGTTCTATTACTGGAAATGAGTTTGAAAGTTCTACTTAGGGATTTAAAACTCTAGAGTTAGAATATTAAAATGTCACAGTTGTAAGGTAGCTAGAGTCACTGACTCAGTTACCCTAACATGAACTACAGTAGACAAGGAATTGCTATGAGACTATAGATCTCAGTACAGTCATAAATTAAAGATAACACTGTTAGTAGTATGCTCTAGAGCATATCATTTTGTATGTATCTTGTACATACTTTATTAATAAAAAGGCAATTTCACTTTTCTATTTACATAATATATTTATGTGTAATTGAAAAGGTCCATTGATATTTTGTTAGAAATTCTATTCTTAAGTTGTTAAGAATATGAGTGATAGTATTTCTAGAACAAAGTATCATAAATTGGTTCACAATCGAGGATAATTCACAAAGGACATGACTTATCTAGAAAGATTATAATCATGTTTGTTCCCAAGGTATTTATATGAGATATAAATAAGATGGAGTGGTGAGTCTCATGCCACATAACAAACATGATAGACACTTATACATGATAAGTAGGCCGAACTAGTGACGCTTATGACAAGCACATGGAGTTTACTCTTATCAATACATTATCATATATCATATCAGTACATATAATCTTTAGACCTGAGATAACACAGTTATCTTGTATATAGGTGGTTTGAGTTTGATACTGCTTTCATACTTATACTATGTAAGGGTATATGGGCATTTGGCTCCTACTAGTTATATATGTAGATAGGTGTTGATCAAGATGGAATCCGTTACCCTAAGTAAATAGGGATAAAATCCTATGTTCATTTAATTGTTCTTGATGTTTCAAGTTCCTAGCCAAGACAGACAAATTTAGTCAGAAAAGAATTCTAATAAGAAAATCTAATTAATCAAGAACTGAAAGTAAAAGAGAACATAATGTTCATAGCAAATGGGGTTTGACATTAACCATGACTCCATCTCGAATTGGGATTTTGTAACGGAGAGATTCTAGTGTATGGTAACATATGATTAAAGGTTCATTTAAGGTATTCCTTATTACTGATTGGGTAGCCATGGCATACTATGCTAGGTGTCAACCATGGTCTATGAGATGCCTGAAATGATTTACAGAAATCATTTAGGGTAAGAAAGAGTTCTAATGATATTAAGAGTTAATATCATTTCTCATTGCTAATAAGTAATGAGCCTAGTAAGTCAAACATCTACACAAGCTAATCACCATTTAAAATGTGATTTAATTGATTAATTAAAGAGGTTTGGTTTGCAATAAGATTGCAAAGTTCCTGCATGACTTGAAACCAAATCAAGGTTATTGGATGTATAGTATAAATTAAATTTATATTTAATTTGATTAAATATGAATTTAATTATGAGAAATTAATTAATGGAGATTAATTAATTGATTAATTTATATTTGATATAAATTGATTTAAAGAGGAAAAATTATAATTTTGGGTTGAGAACTTAAATTAAAAAGTAAGGGCAAATTAGTCTTTTCACATGGTGACATGTGGCACCATGAGATGTTGACACATGGCACCATATGATCTTGCCAGTTGTCTTCCTATGATGAAAGATCACATGTCATGATTTAAATGGAGCTTAACACTTGGCTTCATAGGATTAAATCAAACAATAACAAGATGGAATCTTGTGATGACATGTGGCAAGGGAGTTAGTGAGGGGTTGACCTAACTATATAAAGAAAAGTAATAAAGAAAAAATCTCTCCTCTTTGTCTCTCAAGTTGCCATCACTTTTGGTGTCTCCCTCTCCTCTTCAATTTCTCAATTGATTCAAGGGAAAAAACTTTGATTTCTCTTGAATTAAAATTATTAGAAAGTGTTTCTAACTCCCAATACATTCATACAACCTTCACAAAGCATAAACTTTATCTCAAAATTAGTTGACAAGGCTTGAGAAGCCAATCTAAGGGCTGCCAATGCAACTTTGGTGTGTGCTAGTGGTGGACAAACTATATTTGCCATTAAGATTGCTTATGAGGCTTAATTGTGTGATTGTATTAAATTCGGATTGATTTGAAGATGGTTTGGGTGCTCTAGGGGCATTTTGGGCAAGATACACGGTCCATCGGTGTGTTGGATTTTTGGGCCCATTATGCAATTGTTGTGTATTTTAAGGCCCATAATTAAGCCCATACCTAATTAAATTGTTTAATTAGGACTTTTAATCACACAATTAATTTTTAAAAAATTATTTTTAAGGTATTAAATTTGGAAAAAGGTTTCTAAAATTAAAATTATTTGAATGAGATTCAAATTTAATTTTGGTTGAATATGTGATATTCAATTTAATTTTTAGTATTTATATTTTATTTAATTGTTAAATTTTAATATGCATAATAGATGATCATGGAGAATAAAAGACCAATGTGATTGGATTTATTTCTTTTATTTTTCTTTGGGATGTAAAATAATTAATTTTATTTTAGTGGCATGTATTATAAATGTTGTAATAATTTAGGTTGCAATTTCATTTATTTGAGGACTTTAAAGTCCATATTCTTGCAAACTCACCTTGGTATGCCAAGGATTATAATGTAATTGGATTGCAAGAAAAATAAGGAGGTCAAGAGCATTGGTGGGACTAGTGGGAGGAAATCAGGATCAAAAGGTTGATTATGTACTCCTTCAGCAACTGTCACACCTTACTCCTATGTAAGGCATAACCTGATCCCGTAGAATACTTAATGAACTACCGAACTTCACCTACCGATAACTCATTAAGTACCCTACAAGGGATTTTAAAACAATTTTCTTACATTTTGTAAGTGGTGAGCATTTTGGTAGGAATTAAAACCATTTATTCAAAGTTTAAATACCAGTAAAAACTTTTTGTCCATTCCCACACAACTCATTTGGTCACAATTGACCATTTTTCACTTCACAATAGGTCAAACACATCATTTACTCATTTCTCCAAATTTTTGCCTCAAAACCCTAGGCCTCCAAACCCTAATCACACTAAATTGTTGCATTTAATCACACTTAAGCATTTCAATCTTACTACCATTCTCATACAAGTTTACTAACACATTTAATTCATTCAAAACACATCATACCCTCATATATCCATGGCTGGCCAAAATTTTAGTTTAGTCCCTCACACATATTTTTATTTCATTTTGAGTTTATTTACAAGTTCTTAATGCCATACATGCACTAATTAAACTAAAAAAAAATTGAAGTTTGTATTACTAACCTTGTGCAGAATTTTCTTTCTTCTTTTCTTCAAATTTTTCTTCTTTCTTTTCCTTGAATCCTCTTTCCTAGTTGCCCAAACAAAGTCTAGTTATGGTAGGACAATTTTCTATGGTTGGATTTTAGGTTCTTGAAGCTCAAAAATGAGCTTCCATGGTGGTTTTGTGAGAGAGCTTTGGGAGAGGGAAGGGAGACGGCAACTTGGGTTAGGGAAGATGACTTTTTGTTTTTTTTTTTTTTCTTTTCTTTTATCTTTATCACTTAAAGAAGACCAAAAATCCAAATTAATAAATAAGTTAATTAATTCCTTTATGGCATCATGCATGAGGTCATGCATGATGTCATCACCTTTTTACTTTTCCTTTTTTCTTTTCTTTTCTTTTTTTTTATTTTTCTATTAGTTCTTTAATTTAATTCTCGATTCTGAAATTTTCTTTTCTCCGATTTTATTTGTGATTAGGTCAGAGTCACTCGGGTCAATTGACCAAATTGCCCTCGCTGCTCATCCGGTTTGCAAATAATTCCATATTTCTTCCAGCTCCCTGACCTAATTATTTGACTGGCTTAACAGTTCTTTTTTGTGATTTTCTCTTTTCCACTGTGTTCATAAGTGTCCTAAGGACCGCAGCGTCATATTTTACGGTTTGAAATTTGAGTTTAAAACAACTTCGCAGTCGTTCCCGAGGAGGTCACTCATCGCTGTGAATCTCGGCTCGTTTAACTTCTTATGTTCTGTTTTTCTTATTTATACTTAACTAATTGAACATTACTAATTATTTATTTTTATGGTTTCTCTAGTTGTCTTAAATATGGTTCTAATCCCCTTAATTGTTCGGACCGACACTGGTCACCGGAACAATGAAATATACCAGGCTATACAAATAGGGGTGTTACAATTCTCCCCCCCTTAAATAAATTTCGTCTCGAAATTTTACCTGGTATCAATCTCTGAACAGCTGTGGGTGTTGTCTCCTCATGTCCTCCTCTCATTCCCAAGTAGCCTCCTGGCCCGAATGATGGTTCCACAGCACTTTTACTAATGGTATCTGCTTGTTCCGTAGCTGTTTCACCTCATAAGCCAGAATCTTTATGGGTTCTTCTTCATATGTGAGGTTTGGATTCACTTTAATTTCTTCTACTGGTAGTATATGAGATGGGTTTGATCGATACCTCGTCAACATAGACACATGGAAGACGTTATGTATCTTCTCCAACTCTAGAGGTAGTGCCAAACGATAAGCCAAATGACCCACTCTTTCCAATACCTCATATGGCCCGACAAAACGAGGACTTAGTTTCCCCTTCCTTCCGAATCTCATAATCCTCTTCCAAGGAGAAACCTTGAGGAAAACTTTCTCACCCACTGCATACTAAATATCCCTTCTTTTCAAATCAATATAGGACTTCTGATGGTCTGATGCAGCTTTAAGTCGATCTTTGATCACCCTAATTTTCTCTTCAGTCTGTTGAACAATTTCGGGTCCAATCATTTTTCTTTCACCCACGTCATCCCAACACAACGGGGTTCTACATTTTCTACCCTACAAAGCTTCATATGGAGGCATCCTAATGCTTGATTGGTAGCTGTTGTTGTAAGCAAACTCAATCAAAGGCAAGTGTGTATCCCAACTACCCTCAAACTCAATCACACAAGCCCGTAGCATGTCCTCCAAGATCTGAATTACCCTCTCAGACTTGCCATCTGTTTGTGAGTGGAATGCAGTACTGAAGTTCAATCTAGTTCCTAGGGCTCTCTGAAGACTACCCCAGAATCTAGAAGTGAATCTAGGATCTCTGTCTGATACAATGGATACTGGCACTCCATGAAGTCTCACAATCTCATCAATTTACAACCTGGCCAATCTGTCCAAACTGTAGTCCATTTGAATTGGTAGAAAATGAGCAGACTTAGTCAGTCTATCGACAATGGCCCATACTGCATCATGACTCTTCTGTGTCTTTAGAAGTCCCATTACAAAATCAATTGTTATTCTCTCCCATTTCCATTCTGGCACTGATAGTGGATGTAATAACCCAGTTGGTACTTGATGCTCTGCCTTTACTTGCTGACAAGTCAGGCATTTGGATACAAACTCTACCACATCTCTTTTTAAACCCATCCACCAGTAATGCTCCTTTAGCCCTCTATACATTTTTGTACCACCAGGGTGCATAGCAAAAGGAGACTCATGTGCTTCCTTCAAAATGATCTGCCTCAAATCAACATTATTAGGAACACATATTCTACCCTGGTGTAGTAGTAGACCATCATCTCTGATTAAAAACTCTAGTTTCTTGCCCAGTCTGACTTCTTCCAACAGCTTCTGATACTTTTCATCATTCTGAGCAGCCATTCTGATATGATCAATCAACACTGGCTGTACATGCCATGCAACTGCTGTTTGCCCCTCATCATTAATCTCTAAACTGACATGTAATGATCTCAACTCATGTACCAAAGACAAAGGAGTAACCTGTAGACTTGCCATAGTCTTGCGACTTAGGGCGTCAGCCACAACATTAGCTTTCCCTGGCTGATAGTCTATTAGACAATCATAGTCTTTTATCAACTCTAACCATCTCCTCTGTCTCAAATTCAACTCTTTCTGGGTGCCCAAATACTTTAAACTCTTATGATCTGTGTAGATGTAGCACTTCTCCCCATACAAATAATGTCTCTAGATCTTAAGAGCAAACACAATAGCGGCAAGCTCCAAGTCATGTGTCGGATAATTTCTCTCATGCGGTTTTAGCTGGCGTGATGCATAGGCAATGACATTTCGATCTTGCATCAATACACAGCCTAATCCATTATGAGAAGCATCGTTGTAAACTGTATATTCTTTACCCGGTGTAGGTAAAGTCAGGACTGGAGCCTCTATCAAACATCTCTTCAATTCATCAAAACTTTGCTGGCATTTGTCCGTCCACTGAAATTTCACATCCTTTCTAAGTAGCTTGGTCAATGGAGATGCCAACATGGAGAATCCCTTCACAAATCGACGGTAGTATCCAGCTAACCCCAGAAAACTGCGAATCTCCGTGACATTTCTGGGTGGCTTCCAATTAAGGACAGCTTCAATCTTGCTAGGATCTACCTTAATACCCTCTGCTGATACTATGTGCCCCAAAAAGGATATCCCCTTCAGCCAAAATTCACATTTCGACAATTTGGCGTATAGTCATTTCTCCTCAAAGTCTGCAGTACAATCCGCAGATGTCTATCATGCTCTTCTGCATTCCTCGAATAGACCAATATATCATCGATAAATACCACAACAAACTGGTCGAGGTATGGTCTAAAGATAGTGTTCATCAGATCCATAAAAGCAGCCGGAGCATTAGTTAACCCAAATGGCATGACTAAGAGCTCATAATGGCCACAGCGGGTTCTGAAGGCAGTTTTAGGTATACTCTGCTCTTGCACTTTCAGCTGATAATAGCCTGATCTCAGGTCAATTTTGGAGAATACAGCTGCACCTCTCAACTGATCAAATAAGTCATCAATGCGGGGCAATGGGTATCTGTTCTTTATTGTCACCTTATTCAACTGCCGATAATCAATGCATAACCAGAGAGTGCCATCCTTCTTCTTTACAAACAACACCGGCACTCCTCAAGGTGAAACACTAGGGCGAATGAAGCCCTTATCAAGCAGCTCTTGCAACTGTATTTTCAATTCTTTTAGTTCTGCTGTTGCCATTCTGTATGGTGTTATGGAGATTGGGTCCACACCAGGCATAACATCAATTTCAAACTACACTTCTCTTTCTGGAGGTAATCCTGGCAATTCATCAGGAAACACATCTGGAAAGTCACATACAGTAGGAATGTCCCTCAGTGCTGGAATCCCCACTTGGGTGTCTATCATATGTGCCAAGTACGCCTCACACCCTTTCTTAATCATTTTCTTGGCCAGTGCAGCTGAAATGATGTTTGAAGGTAATAACTGTCTCTCCCCATGTATTACTACATCACCATACTGAGGAAGACCAAAAGTGATCTTTTCGCCATACCAATCATCGCATGATGCCTGGCTAACCAATGCATGCCCAAGATAATGTCATAATCTCTGAAGGGCATTTCAATAAAATCAGATAGAAAAGTATGCCCTTGGATCACCAAAGGACAGTCCCTATATAGCCTATTTACCCTGACCTCCTGGCCTAATGGACTAGTTACTAGCACATCATAGTCCATTGGTACACACTGAATAGCAGTAGAACACATCACACTAGCACTAACATACGAATGTGTGGAGCCAGGATCAAATAACACATGTACATCTTGGTCAAGGATGAAAAAATTACCAGTTACAACATCTGATGTTTCAGCCTCCTCCCTCTGACGCATGGTATACACTCTAATTGGTGCACCACTGGGTACTGGCTGGTTAACAGTGCTTTGACTTCCAGGAGTGTTACCAGGACCCCTACCTCTGCCTCTACCTCTAGCAGTTGACTGTGACCCTCTAGGTACAGAGACTTGGGCTGATCCTTCAGATGTAGCAAAAGATCCAGATCGGCGTGGACTAGTGCAATCTTTAGCGAAATGTCCGCTCCCTCCATAGTTAAAACATGCACCAGTGGCCTTGAAACAAACCCCACCATGAGTTCTACCACAAGTTTCACACTGCCGGACTAATAGAGCTCCTCGGGGTGTCTGGTCTCACGACTGCACCGGGTGGTCGTTGGCCGTAAAATCGCCTCTGCCGGATCTACGTGAGCCGATCCCCAAACTGTTTCCTCTTTCCAGAACCACTCTCAGATGCTTGTCCCATAGTCTTTTCAGTCTTCTCTTTTTCTTGTGTACCCTTCCTCACTGCCCCTTCTGATTCTATCCTTTCCAGTTCCAGGGCCTGTGAGATCAATTCAGCAAAATTCTGATGTCGAAAACCCATGACTTGCATTCTCAAATTCGGCCTTAATCCGGACTCAAACCTCTTACATCTGTCTCTGGGGGTAGAGACTAAGCTTCCAGCATAGTGGCTTAGCCTTGAGAAGTCTCTCTCATATTCTGCTATGGTTCTGTCCCCTTGTTTCAAACTCAAGAATTCTTGTAATTTCATATCTACATATGCATCAGGAACCCATTTCTACCTGAATTCCCTCAAGAAGTCTGTCCATGTCAGCACAGGTGGCTCAACCAGGCTATGGGGGATGGTCTTCCACCATTTATATGCATCCCCTTGTAACAAGGAAACAGAATACTCGAACTTCATCTCTTCCGTACACTGCAGTTTTCTGAAAACTCGTTCCATTCTTTCCAACCACTGTTCTGCCTCCAGTGGATCCACAGTGCCTTTGAACTCGGTGGCCCCAAATTTCATCAACTTTTCATATTGTCGAGCTGAGGGCTGTGGTTGTGCTACAGGTACTTGCATCTGAGCTTGGGGTGGCACATTACCCGCCATTTGCTGGAAAAACGCAGCCATCTGCTGTACAAATTGAGAAGGGAACTGCGGTGCTGGAGCAGGAGCTGGAGTGGCTGACCCACTCACGTTTCGGAGTGCTGGGGCTTCCCCTTGAACCTCAGCCTCAACAGATTCTTCTACAGAATGATCTCTTTCTTCCATTCCGTTTTCCCAAATTTTCTACTTCCTGAGATCAAACACAAGGAGGTTGACCTCCGTTAGTGCATATTCATGATGTAAATATGTCATATGTATCAATTAAAGACACATGAGCAGTTGTACTTATCAATAAAATGTGAAGGAACGGAAGCGTGAAAAACACAAGATTATACCATTGAATTCAAAAATTTTCACCTAGGGTCACAAGCACCATGCAAGATTTATTTTTATCTATTTGATTTCAATGATAAACAACATATTAAAACTCTTTTAATATGTTTTTGGATCTGTATTTGCCATTTAAGATTTTAAAATTAATCAGATTAATTTTAGAACCCTAGATTAAATCAAGAACGATTACACTAACCTCTTGATGTGTCAGCGTGTCTGCGCTTTGAGATTCGTCTTGAGGACACGGATGTTGTCCCTCTAGCTTGTCCACACCAAGAACACCTATGGCAGCCCTTGAACAGCTTCTAAAGCCTTTTCTATTAATTAGAAATTCAAGTTCTGCCTTTTAAGAGATTAGAGATGCAAACAGGACACTAGAAACAATTTCTAGTGTTTTTAATTCAAGAGATTGATGGCTAATCTCTTTGAATTGATGAGAGATGAAGAGAAATAGCTGGAGAGGCTCAAAGTGGCGTGACATATGAGAGGAGAGGCTGCTGGTTATGTTTTCTTTTCATAACCACACTTAAATAGCTAGGTTAACACATTAAACCCTAGCCACATGTCACCTTTTGATTAGCTCTAGGTTTAAGTGACCCAATCACATTGTGCCAAGTGTCAAACCTATATTTAATCTTGATTTTAATCATCTTACATGATTAAAAAAAACATTTGGCAAGCTTATGTGTTATGCCATGTGTCACCATCTCATGGTGCCACGTGTCACACTGTGAAATGACCAAAATGCCCCTGTGTCTTAATTTTGAGTTCTTAACCCAAAATAATTATTTTCTTCTTCTAATTAATTTATATCAAATATAAATTAATTAATTAATCTCTATTAATTAATTTCTCATCAATTAAATTCATATTTAAACACTTTAAATATAAATTTAATTTGTACTACACATCCAATAATCTAGATTTGGTTTCAAGTCATGCTAGGGACTTTGCAATTTAATTGCAAACCAAATCTATTTAATTAATCAATTAAACTCTTTAATTAATTAATTAAATCATATTTAAATAGGTGATAACTTGTGTATGTGTGTGACTTACTAGGCTCATCACTAATTGGCAATGAGACATGATATCAACTCTTAATATCATCAGAACTCTTTCTTACCATAAATGATTTCTCTAAATCATTTTATGAACCTCATAGACCATGGTTAACACCTAGCATAGCATGCCATGGCCACCCAATTAGTAATAAGGTTTACCTTAAATGAACCTATAATCATATGTTACCATGCACTAGAATCTCTCTGCATTACAAAATCCCAACTCAAGCCGAGTCATGGTTTATGTCAAACTCCATTTGCTATGAATATTATGTTCTCTTTTAATTCCAGTTCTTGATTAAAAGATTTTTCTCATCGTAAACTCTTTTCAATAAATCTATCTGTCTGGCCAGAACTTGAAACATCAAGAACAATTAAATGAACATAGGATTTTAACTCTATTTACTTAGAGTAACAGATTCCATCTTGATCAACACCTACCTCCATATATAACTAGCACGAGACAACACATCCCCATAAACCCATAAAAAGTACAAGTATGAAAGCGATCAAACTCAAACTACCTATATACAAGATAAGCTGCTATCTCAGTCTAAAGATTATATGCACTGATATGATTTATGACAAAACATTGACAAGAGTAAACTCCATGTGCTTGTCATAAGTGTCACTGGTTCGGCCTACTTATCATTTATAAGTGCCTATCAAGTTTGTTATATGGCATGAGACTCACCATTCCATCTTATTTATATCTCATATAAATAACTTGGGAACAAACATGAATACAATCTTTCTGGATAAGTCATGTCCTTATTATGAAGTATCCTCGATTGTGAACCTATTTATGATACTTTGTGCTAGAAATATTGTCACTCATATTCTTAACAACTTAAGAATAATATTTCTAACAAAATATCAATGGACCTTTTCTATTACACATAAATATATTATGTAAACGGAAAAGTGGAAATGCCTTTTATTAATAAAATATATACAAGATACATACTGAATGATATGCTCTAGGGCATACTACTAACAATCTTCCACTAGCACTAGAGCCATTCATTACAATACCTTAGACCCATCTTCTCAAGATGTCAGTCTAACTGAGCTTGTGACAAAGGCTTAGTGAATGGATCAGCTGAATTTTTCAGCTGATGTTATTTTTCTGCATGGCTATATCGCCTTTGCCCAACTATATGTCTGATAATGTGGTAGTGCCTTTCTATGTGTTTGGATTTTGGGTGAGACCTTAGTTACTTAGCTCAGATGACTACTCCATTGTTGTCACAAAGTGTAATGGAACCGCTGACTCAATGGAAGGAACTCTGTAAGTTCATCACGAACTTTTTATCCAAATGACTTCTTTTGCAAAGACATCGATGTAGCAATATACTCACCTCGAGTGGAATCTGCAGTCGTGCTCTGTTTGGAACTCTTCCAACTGACTGCACCTCCATTACAAATGAACACATATCCAGAGGTAGACTTTCTATCATCGATATCTGATTGGAAATCAGAATCAGTATAAACATCCAATTGCAAGTCTCCACCTCCATAAATCAAGAATAAATCCTTAGTTTTTCTCAAGTACTTAAGGATATTCTTGACAGCTATCCAGTGTTCCAAACCTGGATTGGATTGATACCTGCTAGTCAAACTAATAGCATATGCGATATCCGGCATAGTACACAACATTGCATACATTAAACTTCCAATAGCCGAAGCATATGGAATCCTGGCCATCTTATCTCTTTCTTCAGGTGTCTTTGGAGACATCTCTTTAGAAAAATGGATACCATGTCTCACTGGTAACAATCCTCTCTTGGAATCAAGCATGTTAAACCTCTTTAACACCTTTTTCCAAGTATAGACTTTGGGATAAACCAATTATTCTTTTTGCTCTATCTCTATAGATGCGAATCCCAAGAATATAGGTTGCCTCCCCTAAGTCTTTCATGGAGAATGTATTTGACAACCATACCTTTATAGTCATCAACATACCTGTATCATTACCCATCAACAGTATGTCATCCACATATAAGACAAGGAAAGTGATAGCACTGTCACTAACCTTCTTATATACACATGGCTCATCCTCATTTTTGATAAAACCAAAGGATTTAATGGCTTCATCAAAACGGATGTTCCAACTCCTCGAAGCTTGTTTCAACCCATAAATGGATCGCTTTAGCTTGCATACCTTGGAACCATCTTGGGATTCAAATCCCTTAGGTTGTTCCATGAAAATGTTTTCTTCAATGTATCCATTAAGAAAAGTCGCTTTTGACATCCATCCGCCAAATCTCATAATCATAGTATGCACTATTGCTAATAAAATCCTAATTGATTTAAGCATGGCAACAAAGTAGAAAGTCTCCTCATAGTCTATTCCTTGCCTTTGGCGAAACCCTTTCGCTACTAGCCTTGCCTTATAGGTCTCTACCTTTCCATCAGAACCAATTTTCTTCTTGAAAACCCATTTGTTCCCTATAGGTACAATACCTTCAGGTGGGTCAACAAGATCCCAAACTTGATTCTTATACATGGAATCAATCTCGGATTTCATAGCATCAATCCATTTTGAAGAGTCTATATCTGATATAGCTTCTTCATAGGTAAGTGGATCATCTTCATGATCTACTTCTTCATGAGTAGACAACTCTTGTTCTTCTTTATGAAGAAAACCATATCTCACTGGTGGGTGAGATACCCTGGTTGTTCTACGAGGAACAGCTGTAGATGTTTCATCAATGAGTATAGGTTGACTAGATGGATCTATATCCATCTGATCTGTTGGTTGGTCAGAATTCTCCAATTCTAACTCTATTTGCCTTCCTTTGCTTCCTTCTTAGACAAATTGTTGTTCAAGAAATGTGGCATCTCTACTTATCACAACTTTTGTGAAGTAGGCAAATAAAATAATACCCAAAACTATCTTTTGGATATCCAACAAATCGACCTTTTTCTGATCTGGTCTCCAATTTATCAGTGTTCAGCTTTTTGATATAAGCTGGACATCCCCAAATCTTAACATGCTTAAGACTTGGTTTTCTTCCATGCCATATCTCATAAGGTGTGGAAGAAACTGATTTTGATGGAATCCTATTCAGAATATATAAAGCTGATTCTAATGCAAATCCCCAAAAGGAGATTGGCATATCAGTATAGCTCATCATACTTCGTACCATATCCAATAGGGTACGATTTCTCCTTTCAGATATACCATTCAGCTGTGGCGTTCCTGGAGGAGTCAGCTGAGAAACAATGCCATGCTCTCTCAAGTATTCATCAAATTCAGTACTCAAATATTCACCTCCACGATCTGATCGAAGAGCTTTAATACTCTTTCCTGTTTGATTTTCTACTTCAGATTTAAATTCTTTGAACTTTTCAAAGGATTCATGTTTGTATTTTATCAAATACAAATACCCAAACCTTGATTTATCATCAGTAAAGGTAATAAAATAATGAAAGCCCCCTCTAGCCATTTCTTTAAACGGACCACATACATCACTATGTATTAGTTCCAAAATATTTTCAGCTCTTAGCCCTTGTCCAACAAAGGGTGATCTAGTCATTTTGCCTTGAAGGCAAGATTCACAAGTTGGAGTAGGCTCAGAGCCCAATGAGGATAGAATTCCCATTTTCTCCAATTTTGCAATCCTATCTTCTGCAACATGACATAACCTTAAGTGCCAAATATATTTTGAACTTGAGTTGGTTTTCACCATGGCATTGCATTCATTTAGATTACTATACTCTGGCCAGTGGAAACACTTTCATCGACAATGGAAACACTTTCTGTTTGTAATGGAAACACTTTACTGTTAGCAGTTGAGACACTTTCCTTTGCCTTTATCGCCTTTAATCTTCCTTTCTGCTTAGCTATTTTCTTGGAAGGACCAGAATCTAAGATTTCTTTTTCCTATGGCGCTTCTTATTGTTCGACTTTCCTCTAGAAGAAGATGCAATCATAGCTACCTCCTTTCCTTTTTTGCCCGGCATATTCTTTTGGGCAATAACCAGCATGTTGAGTAATTCAGCTAAGGTGCATTCCTGTTTAGTCATATGGAAATTTGTCACAAAATTCCCAAAAGACTCAGGAAGGGACTGAAGGATCAAATCCGTTTGTAGTTGGAAATCCATGTTGAAGTCAAGATGTTCCAACTGCTCAATCAGCCGAATCATCTTGTGGACATGATCCCCAACATTCTGTCCCTCAGACATCCTCATACGGAATAACTGTTTAGATATCTCATACATAGCATTCTCTTTGTGCTCACCATACAACTCTTGTAGGTGAAGGAGGATCTCACTAGCACTCTGCATGTTCTCATGTTGCTTCTGTAACTCATTACTCATGGAAGCAAGCATGTAACACTTAGCTCTCATATCATGCTCCTTCCACTTGTCCAAAGTTTCATGTTCCTCTTGTGTGGCCTCTGGAGGTAAGGGACCAGGAACATTTGAATATAGAACATATCCTATATGTTCAAAGTTCAGGACAAGTTTCAAATTTCTTAGCCAATCAGACAGATTAGGTCCTGTCAACCTATTGTGATCAAGTATGCTTGCAAGGATATTGGATGGTGGTGGTTGTTTTGTGCTCATTTTTATCAGAAAATTAACTGCAAAAAATAACCAGATTAATTAGTAAATGTATCATGTAATTAACCAAAATGATTATGGTCTTTTAATCAAATTGGTCCTCCCACTAACTTAGCGAATCCTACACTTCCAAAGTAGAAAACGGAAATCCTAGTTGGATGGATTTCTAGTGGGTGATTGAATTCTTATAATTCTATTGATCATCCTCAGGTACATCCATTATTGGAATTACAATAAACTATAAGTGAGCAACTCCTTGCCCATCACATCTCATGTGAGACTCAATCCTTTTACTAGCCCCTAATGCTCAAAATCTCAGGTACATCCAATATTGACTTATCTTGCATTAGTTAAGTTGATCCCATTGAGCCAGTAATTATGCAAATAATTTTAATGTCCTCAGGTACATCCAATATTGGCCACCAAACCATTTACATATTTACAATATCTCATGCTTAACAATTATTCTTAAGAAAATCTCTTAAATTAATTGCATCTCATGCAACTATTTAAAATTTCTTAAAATAATTGCCCCAATGGAGGGCTTATGTTATAATTACTTTAATTATAGCATTTCCAACTTAATCATTTGTTTGGAAGATTTTATAGCCATCCTAATTAATATTAAGGTCTCACTTTGCACATTATCCATTTAGCATGTATATATCATATAATTGCATACATTCCCATACATCTCATGCATTCATGGATAAGCAGTAAATATGGTATGATCATGGACTTTCTAAGGGATTCAATTCTGAGCCACCAAGAATTGAATCAGGGCATTCCTAGGTGCATTTCATTCATTCATTTTACAAGAGTTGCTGAAGGAGTACATAATCAACACTTGATATTGAATTCCTCCCACTGGTCCCACCAATGCTCTTGACCTCCTTGAACTTCTTGCAATCCAATATTACATAGTAATCCTTGGCATACCAAGGCGAATTTACAAGAACTTAAATAAATGAAATTACAACCCAAAAATATTATAAACTTAATAATACATGCCCAAAATAAATTAAAATAAATTAATTAATTTACAATCCCAAAGAAACATAAAAGAAATAAATCCATCACATTGGTCTTTTATAGTCCATGATCATCCATCATGCATATCACTATTTAACAATTAAATAAAATATACATTCTTAAATTAAATTGAATATCTCATATTCAACTTAAAATTCCAGATTTGAATATGATTCAAATAAATTTAAAAATTCAGATTTGAATCTCATTCAAACAAATTTAAAAATTCAGATTTGAATCACAATCAAACAACTTCAAAAATTCAGATTTGAATCACATTCAAACATTTTTTTAAAAAATCAGATTTGAATCACATTCAAATATTTTTTAAAAAATCAGATCTGAATTTTATTGAATCAATTTTAAAAAATCAGATTTAAATATGATTCAAACAACTTTAAAAATTCAGATTTGAATCTCATTCAAACAACTTTTAAAATTCAGATTTGAATCACATTCAAATAATTTTTTAAAATTCTGATTTGAATCATAATTTAATTGTGTGATTAAAACAACTAATTAAACACTTTAATTAGTCAAAGAATAGGCCTTAGATCATACAACAATTGCAGAATTAAAAGCCAAACCTTGAATCACCCATGGAACCATTGTTGCCGCCACCAATGGTGGCTTCTCCATGTGTGACGCCACATCTCATGATCCAACCAGCAATGAATATCTTGATCTCATGATCAAACACACAATTAAATTATATAATCAACAATCTAAATGGCAAATATAGTGGCTCTGATACCAATTGAAGGAACGGAAGCGTGAAAAACACAAGATTATACCATTGAATTCAAAAATTTTCACCTAGGGTCACAAGCACCATGCAAGATTTATTTTTATCTATTTGATTTCAATGATAAACAACATATTAAAACTCTTTTAATATGTTTTTGGATCTGTATTTGCCATTTAAGATTTTAAAATTAATCAGATTAATTTTAGAACCCTAGATTAAATCAAGAACGATTACACTAACCTCTTGATGTGTCAGCGTGTCTGCGCTTTGAGATTCGTCTTGAGACACGGATTTTGTCCCTCTAGCTTGTCCACACCAAGAACACCTATGGCAGCCCTTGAACAGCTTCTAAAGCCTTTTCTATTAATTAGAAATTCAAGTTCTGCCTTTTAAGAGATTAGAGATGCAAACAGGACACTAGAAACAATTTCTAGTGTTTTTAATTCAAGAGATTGATGGCTAATCTCTTTGAATTGATGAGAGATGAAGAGAAATAGCTGGAGAGGCTCAAAGTGGCGTGACATATGAGAGGAGAGGCTGCTGGTTATGTTTTCTTTTCATAACCACACTTAAATAGCTAGGTTAACACATTAAACCCTAGCCACATGTCACCTTTTGATTAGCTCTAGGTTTAAGTGACCCAATCACATTGTGCCAAGTGTCAAACCTATATTTAATCTTGATTTTAATCATCTTACATGATTAAAAAAATATTTGGCAAGCTTATGTGTTATGCCATGTGTCACCATCTCATGGTGCCACGTGTCACAATCGTGAAATGACCAAAATGCCCTCGTGTCTTAATTTTGAGTTCTTAACCCAAAATAATTATTTTCTTCTTCTAATTAATTTATATCAAATATAAATTAATTAATTAATCTCTATTAATTAATTTCTCATCAATTAAATTCATATTTAAACACTTTAAATATAAATTTAATTTGTACTACATCCAATAATCTAGATTTGGTTTCAAGTCATGCTAGGGACTTTGCAAGTTAATTGCAAACCAAATCTATTTAATTAATCAATTAAACTCTTTAATTAATTAATTAAATCATATTTAAATAGGTGATAACTTGTGTATGTGTGTGACTTACTAGGCTCATCACTCATTGGCAATGAGACATGATATCAACTCTTAATATCATCAGAACTCTTTCTTACCATAAATGATTTCTCTAAATCATTTTATGAACCTCATAGACCATGGTTAACACCTAGCATAGCATGCCATGGCCACCCAATTAGTAATAAGGTTTACCTTAAATGAACCTATAATCATATGTTACCATGCACTAGAATCTCTCTGTTACAAAATCCCAACTCACGCGGGAGTCATGGTTTATGTCAAACTCCATTTGCTATGAATACTATGTTCTCTTTTAATTCCAGGTCTTGATTAAAAGATTTTTCTCATCGAAACTCTTTTCGAATAAATCTATCTGTCTGGCCAGAACTTGAAACATCAAGAACAATTAAATGAACATAGGATTTTAACTCTATTTACTTAGAGGAACAGATTCCATCTTGATCAACACCTACCTCCATATATAACTAGCAGAGCCAACACATGCCCATATACCCATACACAAGTACAAGTATGAAAGCAGTATCAAACTCAAACTACCTATAAACAAGATAACTGTGCAATCTAAGGACTAAAGATTATATGCACTGATATGATTTATGACAAAACATTGACAAGAGTAAACTCCATGTGCTTGTCATAAGTGTCACTGGTTCGGCCTACTTATCATTTATAAGTGCCTATCAAGTTTGTTATATGGCATGAGACTCACCATTCCATCTTATTTATATCTCATATAAATAACTTGGGAACAAACATGAATACAATCTTTCTGGATAAGTCATGTCCTTATTATGAAGTATCCTCGATTGTGAACCTATTTATGATACTTTGTGCTAGAAATATTGTCACTCATATTCTTAACAACTTAAGAATAATATTTCTAACAAAATATCAATGGACCTTTTCTATTACACATAAATATATTATGTAAACGGAAAAGTGGAAATGCCTTTTATTAATAAAATATATACAAGATACATACTGAATGATATGCTCTAGGGCATACTACTAACAAAATGTTCATACACATAGTCAAAATTTATTGAAAAACCATGCTCTGATACCACTAAAACATGTCACACCTTACCCCTATGTAACACATAACATGATCCCGTAGAATACTTAATGAACTACCGAACTTCACCTACCGATAACTCATTAAGTACCCTACAAGGGATTTTAAAACAATTTTCTTACATTTTGGAAGTGGTGAGCATTTTGGTAGGAATTAAAACCATTTATTCAAAGTTTAAATACCAGTAAAAATTTTTGACAATTTTAATTTTACCACAAATTTTATAAAAATTTTGACAAAGTTCCGTTTTTATTTGGAGAAAACCGTTCTTCAAATACCTAAAAAAAACACTTCCAAAAATTTTCCACAACTCTTATCCTCCAATAAATCTCAATCAACTCAATTCAAATCACTTCAAAGTAATTCCACAATCCAAATCAAAATTTATCATCTCAAAATATTTAACAACTCCATTCACAAGGCATAAAATATGAAATTCACATGTACAATTATTAATTTACAGAAGGAAATCCAAAAATAATATGATTACAATTTATTTACAACTGCTCAACTTACATTGATACATACAACATTACTATATTTACATCAAAATTAACTACAAGGGTATAAAGCAATACCCGTACAAAAAGATCAGTGAAGGCCTCAATTCAATAGCAGCTCACTCTGCTACTTTCTCCTTGCTCTTATCTGCGATAGCAAAATAAGCTATCGCTGAGTATAAAATACTCAATGGTGCACAATAAAAATTTAAAATGCAATACATAAATCATTCATTGATGAAACATAATTTGAATACTTCTCAATCACATTTCACAAATATCAAAGCTCATAATAACACCATTTAGTCAAATAATTTATTAAACACATTGTTGCCAAAATCATATACACTTAAGCCATGACACAAAATTTCCGATCAATGCCGTATTGTACACTACGACAAAGCAATCTAAAACCCCATTAATTGAAATCAATGAGGGAGGTGGCTAGTTAGCTAATGAGTACTCATCCGATCTCAACCTCAACTGGCAAGCCAGAGAGGGAGGAAAATAAACGATCTCAACCCCATAAATGGAGGAGGAATAATGTGATATTGTCATGCTAAGTGTGAACATAAAATCAATTCAAAACAATTTATTCAAATAATTTATTGGAAATCTGGTAAATTTTCAAAGTCATATTCACAATCATAAATGGCAACACAATTCGTAATTAACTCAAGAAAAATCAAATTTTCAAGAATCATATATTTAAACAACAATTACTGTGCACAGACTTGATGTGAGTCGCCTCTAGGCCTTGACTCAGTCTCTCAGAGCTTCCAAGTCTTTTTCAGCTGAAACACACAATTTCACAGTGTTTCAGTACCATAACTTAGCATAAATCCAAAAATAAATTTAACTTCATTTTTACCTAGCTTTAATGTGCTAATTTCGATGTTCTCGAAGTTTTTGTGTTTCGGGTTACTATTCACTACACTATTCAAATCAAATTGTTGACTTTTTAAGGCTTAATAGGTATGGGAACTCCAACTTCACCCACATACCACATTTTGGTCATTAAATTTGTTGGTTTTGGTCATTTTCTCAAAACTTAAGTCCTTTTGGCAAAATTGTCAAATTTTCAGTTTTGGTATCCCTAATTGCACTGTTCCATCGGTCAATCTACTGTTGGAATTTGACAAAACTTCTTTCATAGAAAATATTCCTTATTGTCTTAAGTTTATTCTTATTTTTGGATCACCCCAATTGGAGTTTTTTAGCTCAAGTTATGGCCATTTGAACCAGGGCTGCCGGGTTAGACACAACCCAAATTTTCTGGGCAATTTGTGGTGCTAGCAGTTTTGGGTCACCAACTTGGGGTGGCCAAATGGCTTGGTTGCTGGCAGAATTTGGACTTGTGTTCTCATGAAAGTTTTAGGTCTATATCTCATCTAACCACTGGTAAAATTTCAGGTTATTTGGACCTACCTAGCTCGAGTTATGACCAAATGAACAAACATTGTTCATTTGGTCGCTTTGTATCTGATGTGCATCGCACTTATCCAACTTTGGTCAATTTTTTCACTAGGTTTTGGTCACTTTTTGGGCATGGTTCCTAAATGAAAATTGTGTCATTTTATGTCTATTTTCATCCCCAATTGGTTCCATATCAATTGGACTTGTAAAATTTCATTTTTGGTCCTTCAAATTTGACTTGGTCATGCTGCCAGCAGCATGACCATACATCCTCCGAATTTAACTTAATTTCCAACCATTCCCACACAACTCATTTGGTCACAATTAACCATTTTTCACTTCACAATAGGTCAAACACATCATTTACTCATTTCTCCAAATTTTTGCCTCAAAACCCTAGGCCTCCAAACCCTAATCACACTAAATTGTTGCATTTAATCACACTTAAGCATTTCAATCTTACTACCATTCTCATACAAGTTTACTAACACATTTAATTCATTCAAAACACATCATACCCTCATACATCCATGGCTGGCCAAAATTTCAGTTTAGTCCCTCACACATATTTTTATTTCATTTTGAGTTTATTTACAAGTTCTTAATGCCATACATACACTAATTAAACTAAAAAAAATTGAAGTTTGTATTACTAACCTTGTGCAGAATTTTCTTTCTTCTTTTCTTCAAATTTTTCTTCTTTCTTTTCCTTGAATCCTCTTTCGTAGTTGCCCAAACAAAGTCTAGTTATGGTAGGACAGTTTTCTATGGTTGAATTTTGGGTTCTTCAAGCTCAAAAATGAGCTTTCATGGTGGTTTTGTGAGAGAGCTTTGGGAGAGGGAAGCGAGACGGCAACTTGGGTTAGGGAAGATGAATTTTTATTTTTTTTTTCTTTTCTTTTCTTTTATCTTTATCACTTAAAGAAGACCAAAAATCCAAATTAATAAATAAGTTAATTAATTCCTTTATGGCATCATGCATGAGGTCATGCATGATATCATCACCTTTTTACTTTTCCCTTTTTCTTTTCTTTTTTTTTTATTTTTCTATTAGTTCTTTAATTTAATTCTCGATTCCGAAATTTTCTTTTCTCCGATTTTATTTGATAGTTAGGTCAGGAGTCAGCTCTCGGGGTCAACTGACCAAATTGCCCCTCGCCGGTTCATCCCGGTTTGCAAATAATTCCATATTTCTTCTGGCTCCCTAACCTAATTATTTGACTGGCTTAACAGTTCTTTTTCGTGATTTTCTCTTTTCCACTGTGTTCATAAGGGTCCTAAGGACAGCAGTGTCACATTTTACGGTTCAAAATTTGAGTTTAAAACGACTTCGTAGTCGTTCCCGAGGAGGTCACCCATCGCTGTGACTCTCAGCTCGTTTAACTTCTTATGTTCTGTTTTTCTTATTTATACTTAACTAATTGAACATTACTAATTATTTATTTTTATGGTTTCTCTAGTTGTCTTAAATATGGTTCTAATCCCCTTAATTGTCCAGACCGACACCAGTCACCGGAACAGTGAAATATACCAGGCTATACAAATAGGGGTGTTACAACAACTCTTGTAAAATGAATGAATGAAATACACCTAGGAATGCCCTGATTCAATTCTTTGTTTATCCATGTATGCATGAGATGTGTATGAATGTATGCAAGTGTATGATATATGCATGCCAATTGGATAATGTGCAAAGTGAGACCATAATAGTAATTAGGCCGACCACAAAATCTTCCAAACAAATGATTAAGTTGGAAATGGTATAATTATGGTACTTATATCATGGCCCTCCATTGAGGTAATTATTTTAAGAAATTTTAAGTACTTGCATGTGATGCATTTATTTAAGAGATTTTCCTAAGAATAATTGTTAAACATAAGATGTTGTAAGTATGTAAATAGTTGGTGGCCAATAATGGATGTGCCTGAGGATATTAAAATTATTTGCATGTTTGCTAGCTGAATGGGATCAACTTAACTAATGCAAGATAAATTAATAATGGATGTGCCTAAGATTTTGAGCATTAGGGGCTAAATAAATTATTGAACCTTACATGAGATGTGATGGGTAAGGAATTGCTCACTTATAGTTTATTGTAATTCCAATAATGGTTGTGCCTAAGGATGATCAATAAAACTATAAGAATTCAATCACCCACTAAAAATCCATCCAACTAGGACTTCCATTTCCTACTTTGGAAGTGTAGGATTCGCCAAGTTAGTAGGAGGACTAATTTGATTAAAAGACCATAATCATTTTGGTTAATTACTTAATACATTTACTAATTAATCTAGTTATTTTCTGCAGTTAATTTTTCTGATAATAATGAGCACAACAACCATCACCATCCAATATCCTTGCGAGCATACTTGATTATAATAGGTTGATGAGACCTAATTTTTCTGATTGGCTTAGAAATTTAAAACTTGTCCTAAACGTATAACATATTAGATATGTTTTAGACTCAAAGGTTCCTGGTCCCTTACCTCCAGAGGCCACTCAAGAGGAATTAGACACTTTGGACAAGTGGACAGAGCATGATATGAGAGCCAAATGTTACATGCTTGCTTGTGTGACTAATGAGTTACAAAAGCAGCATGAAAATATGCAGAATGCATGTGAGATCCTCCTTCACCTGTAAGAGTTGTATGGTGAGCACAACAGGAATACTAGGTATGAGATATCTAGACAGCTATTTCGCATGAGGATGTCTGAGGGACAGAATGTAGGAGATCATGTCCACAAGATGATTTGGTTTATTGAGTAGCTGGAACATCTTGATTTTACATGAATTTTCAACTGCAGATGGATCTGATCCTTCAGTCCATGCCTGACTCATTTGCGAATTTTGTCAAAAATTTCCATATGACAAAGCAAGAGTGTACTTTGGCTAGGTTGCTTAACATACTGGTTATTACCCAAAAGAATATGCTGGGCAATAGAGGAAAAGAGGTAGCTTTGATTGCATCTTCTTCTTCTACTGGAAAGTCCAAAAAGAAGAAGGGAAATAAGAATAAGAAACCTTAAATTCCTAGACCTTCCCAGAAGATAGCCAAATAAAAGGGCAAGACCGAAGCTGACAGAGGCAAGGGAAAGTGTTTTCACCGCCCGAAGGATAGGCACTAAAAGAGGAACTGCCCAGAGTATCTTGCTTCTCTGAAGGACAAGAAGGATAGACCTTCAGAAGGTATGTCTGTGTCTTGTTATTTAGATTCTGATGATACTCATAGTTCATTTACAGCTTGAGTTTTAGATACTAGTGCTAGTTCTCACATTACTTTTGATATGCAGGAACTAGTAAGTAGTAGCACCTTGGAGTCATGAGATATTAGACTCCGGGTTGGCAATGGCTCAACTGTTGAAGCTTTAGCCATAGGATCTAAATCTTTATACATGAATGGACATGTTTTGTATTTAAATAATGTTTTGCATGTACCTGATGCTTTTAAGAATATCATTTCTATATCTAGTTTGACTAGAAATGGCTATGAATTCTAGTTCACAAATGATGTTTGTAATATTTATTTTGGAAATAAATATGTTGGCTCGGGTTATATGCATGATGGACTTTATTATTTAGATAATAATGTTAAATACAAATCTATTGCAAGTAATCTAAATGTCACACCCTGCCCCTCTGTAAGGCATAACATGATCCCGTAGTATACCTAATGAATTACCAACTTTGTCTACTGAAAACCCTTTAAATACACTATAAGGGATTTTAAAACTTTTCTTACTTCTTATTACCGTGGTGAGCACTATTTACAGGTGTTAAAAACCTTTTTGAACTGAAGTGAAACTGTAACACCCCTATGTTCGGTAGTGCATTCTACTGTTCCAGTGACCAGTGTTGTCCGGACAGCTAGAATGCCTAGAACTACACTTTGATATGAGTGAGGAGACATAAAATAATGAAATACAAGAAAAGAAAATACAAGAAAAATAAAATAAAAATAATAGCAAAGAAATGTAACCAAGTTAAGCGAGCCGAGAACCCTAGCGATGGGTGACCACACCGGGAAGTCACGGCGTGGACCGTTGACTTGCCCTGGACCGTGGAGAACCCTGGAAAATATTTTTAGGACTCAAATAAATATTTATTGAAGTATAAATATCATTAGAAATATCAAAGAAAAATTAAATAATTAGTACAAAGAAAAGTGAGAAATCGAAAAACGGACAAAACCCAGTGTTATTGAAAAATCGGGAATGCAACCCGAACAGGGGCATTGTGGTCATTTGACAACCCGAGTTGTCTTTTGACCTAAATGTCCATTAAAAATAAATAATATTACACTTGGAAAATATAATGAAAAATTAAATTTGGGGTACCTAATGTAAATAGCCAAAAGTGGAGAGTAAATGGAGTAATTAACACATTTAACATATAATATTAATTAAATAAAGTTAGTGGAGAGTTAGTGGGAATTATCTACACCCAAGTGGACAGCCACATCACTCAGCATCTTCATCTTCCTTAATTCATTCACCATTGCCGAAAATCTAAAAGCTTTCAAACCTCCCATGGCCACCCAAATGCATGGTTCCTTACACTCATTTTCAAGCTAGATTTTGGTTACTCGTCTTCATTAATTTTGATCCTCACACCATGGGCAGTAGATAGGCAGCAAGAAAGGAAAGTTTTTGTAGAGTTTTGAAGAATTTCCAAAGTGGTAAGTTTGTATTTTTTATTATTGTTTAATTAAAGTTTTCAAGGATGTTATGGATGTTTGATTTATGAAGAAATTTTTGAGGTTTGATGTTGAATGGGAATGTGTACTTGTAACACCCCTAAGTTCGGTAGTGCGTTCTACTGTTCCGATGACCAGTGTTGTCCGGACAGCTAGGATGCCTAGAACTACACTTCGTTATGAGTGACGAGACATAAAATAATCAAAATACAAGAAAAGAAAACACAAGAAAAACAAAGGAAAAATAATAGCAAAGAAATGTAACCAAGTTAAGCGAGCCGAGAACCCTAGCGATGGGTGACCGCACTGGGAAGTCACGGCGTGGACCGTTGACTAGCCTTGGACTGCGGGGAACCCTGGAAAACATTTTTAGGACTTAAATAGACCCTTATTGAAGAATAAATATCATTAGTAAGATCAAAGAAAAATTAAATAATTAGTACAAAGAAAAGTGAGAAATCGAAAAACAGACAAAACCCGGTGTTACCGAAAAATCGGGAATGCAACCCCAACAGGGGCATTATGGTCATTTGACATCCCGAATTGTTTTTTGACCTAAATGTCCATTAAAAATAAATAATATTACACTTAGAAAATAAAATGAAAAATTAATTTGGTGGTACCTAAAGTAAATAGCCAAAAGTGGAGTGAAAATGGTGTAAATAACACATTTAACATATTATATGATTAATTGAGTGAGTGGCCCACTAAAGGAATAAACTAAGAAGAGCTAAATGGGGCAGGTGTACATCTATTATCCAACCTGAAACTTCATCTTCTCCCATTTCCCTCATCCATGCCGAAATGAAAAGGGTGAATCCTCCATTGCCGTTTGGCCTTCAAGCTTGAGCCACTCCTTTATTTCATCTCCAATCACTTAGATAGCTTCATAAAAAATTGTCTACACATCATAAGGAAGAGCTTGATACCAAAATTAAGAAGTTTAATCAAGGTTTAGCAAGCTCCAACCATAGGTAAGTTTACATTTTTGAATGTTGCTTTGTTAAACTTTGTGTACATGTTATGGGTGTGTGCTTTGTGAAGAAAATTTTCAAGTTTGAAGAGTTCTTGATATATCCAGTTTGGACAGCCATGGAGTTGTGTATTTGATGATTTATTTTACATAAATTTGATGTAAATTCATGTTGAGTAGAGGGATTTAATAACCTAGTAAGTTATTTCCATGAAAATGTGGTGATTGTGCACTTAAATTGGAGATTGACGAATTGTGGGACACTTTGGCATTGTAGAACATTTCGGCAGCCTTGGGATACTTTGATAAATGTATGAGTTCATGAAGGTATTGGCAGAATATTGACATTGAGGATTGATGGATATGTATATAGATTGGTTGTGTAAAGTGTATGTAAGAATGAGTAATGTTTATGTGTATATGTGATTGTACTTAGACTTTGTAAATTTGAGTTTATTTGGTGTATTGAGGATGTGTGTAATCTACCCAAAGTGACTTTAAAGTGAAGAGGTATATAGTTTTGGTAATGTACCAAAACAGAATTGGTAAGGGAAGTGGACATATAGTAAGGTGAATGTGTCATTGATGTATGTTTAAGCAAGGTAATTAAGGGCAACATGCATTTTAACCTATAACTTTAAATGTGTAACTTCAATTGGTATGAGACCAATTGGAGGTGAAACTAGGCACAAAATGTGCCAACTTTCATTAAGAAAGCATACCAAAATTCTGCTTGCAAGGTGACATGAAAAATGACCAATTCGGATTAAGTGCAAGTGAAACCTGAAAACTGACCAATTGGGCAGCAGTTAGTGTTTAGGTCATAACTCACTCAAAACAGGTCCAATTGACCTGAAATTTTAACCATGAATAGTTAAGACCCATACCTACAAGTCTTATGAAGACACCAAAGCCCAGAAATGACCAGAAGCAAGTAAAAAAGCTTTCACAAGTTCGGGTCCAAAAACTGGCCGAACCAGAGTTGACCAAATTGACCTAAAATTGACCTAATTTGATGCCATTTGACCAGCAATAGTAAAATGACCATAACTTGGTCTACATAACTCAGATTGACCTAAAATTTTGTCCCGCGTTCCATAAGACATAGATCTACAAGTTTGTAGTTTTAACCGAAACTCGAAAACCGAGGAAACTAGGTCGTCCGGCTAGGTCAAACTAGTATACCGGAATCCAGCAAGTTGCATTAAAATGCACTAAACAAGGAAATGAGTTTGGTAAAACATACCAACCCTAAAACCCTATCGAATGTGACATATCAATGACACTAAAACCTAATTTACCTAGAACGCGTCGAGGGTCGGTATATTAAGTGATTAAGCAAATAATAGCTTTCAGTGAATTATTTGCCAAACATCATTGATAGAGACAGTTTAATTTAGTACTGAAACACTTCAAATTGTGTTTCTCAGTTAGCAAAGACTCAGAAAAAGGGAAGGAAATACTGAGTCCAGACCAGGAGACAGTCATCAGAGGTTTGTGCACAATAGTTATTTCTTTTGAATTTTTCAATTGAAATAAATTATGATTATTTGTATGTATTCTTTTAAATTGTGTTTGTGCACAACAGCTATTTCTTTTGAATTATTTTCAATTGAAATAAATTATGACTATTTGTATATTATTGTTTTAAATTGTGAAACTGTGAAAAATTGTTTGAATGATATTTGATGGCATTGTAAATGGTTTGAAACTGTGGAAAAATTGATTTAGTGTGATTTGTGAAAGTTGAAGTTAATTATGAATTGTGTTGCCATCTTGTGAATGAAATTATGACTTTGGAAATTTTGAGATAAAATGTGTTTAGTATTATCAGAGCAAAGTAGGGACGGCGATACGTAACGCCTACGATTCTTGAGAACTCTCACGAGTGAACTCAGGAGCTTGCAGGGATGGCGATACGTAACGCCTGCAAGTGCTCTGATAGGTACCACCCAAGGGCTTGCAGGGACGGCGATACGTAACGCCTGCAAGTGCTTTGGTAAGTACCCTTAAATGCTAGCATTGATCGGAAAATTGTGTCATGGCCTAAGTTGTGTATGAATTGGCAACACTGTATTCTTAAATTATTCGACTAAATTGTGTTATTATGAGCTTTGATAATTTGTGAAATAGAGTTAAATTCTTATTAACATTCACTGTCTTTTGAATTTAACTATGTTTTGCTTACTGAGATTTATTGTGATATTGTGTTAAATTCCTTATGACAGTATTGTCTTGAATTTAACTATGGTTTTTAAATATCCACTATTTATTTAAATAATGAATTGTGATTTAAATTTGTATTTAGTTAATGTTGTGCACCACTGAGACATTGTCTCAGCGATAGCTTTATTCTTTATCGCAGTAGACAGACAGTCTGTGCAGACTAGGCTGCTAGTACCTCCAGCGAGAGACTACCGGGTATAATGAGTATACCAATATTTTGTATTTTGTAATGTAATGTATGTTCACTGTATGTATATATTGTTGTTGGTTTTGAGCAGTTGTACATAAAAATTGTACATTGAAGTTGAAAAATAATTATGAGTTATTTTGGCTTGTAAAAATTGTATTATATTTCTTTTACCTTAGTCTTTGAAAAATCACTGTGGATTTGAGTTGAGAAATGTGTTGTGTTGAGAAATATGTTGGAGTTGAGATTTGGAAATCTATTGAAGTGCTTTTTACAGGTTTTCTGAATAACTGTTTTATCCAAAATACAGATGGCACTCTGGCAAAATTTTTACAGAAACTCCAAATAATTCAAATGTGTTAGTTCTATCACTTCAGTTCAAAAAGGTTTTTAACACCTGTAAATAGTGCTCACCACTGTAAAAGAAGTAAGAAAAGTTTTTAAAATCCCTTGTAGTGTATTTAATGGATTATCGATGAAGCGGAGTTGGTAATTCATTAGGTATACTACTGGGATCATGTTATGCCTTCTGGAGGGTAGGGTGTGACATGTTTTAGTGGTATCAGAGCTAGTTTTTAAATTCTGTTTTCACCTGTTATTTGAATATTCTTTCTTCATAGTACAACTACTCAATATCATTGTTTGATACATACAGTACATTACATTATAAATATGCACTAATGGGAGAAAATCTCCTTGTGTTAATTGTTCAGGAGGTCAGGGTTAATAGAATGTATAGAGATTGTCCTTTGGTGATCCAAGGACACACTTTTTTTGTCTGATCTCATTGAAATGCCCTTCAGAGATTATGATATCATCTTGGGCATGGATTGATTAGCTAGGCATCATGCCATGATTGACTGTAGGCTGAAGACAGTCACTTTTGGCCTTCCTCAGTACAGAGATGTGGTAATACATGGGGAAAGGCAGTTATTGCCATCAAACATCATTTCGGCTGCACTAGCCAGAAAAATTATCAGAAAGGGGTGTGAAGCCTACTTGGCACATGTGGTAGACACCCAAGTGGGGAGTCCAGCATTGAAGGACATCCCTACAGTATATGACTTTCCAGATGTGTTTCCTGATGAATTGCCAGGATTACCTCCGGAAAGAGAAGTGCAGTTTGAAATTAATGTTATGCCTGGTGTGGATCCAATCTCCATAATGCCATACAGAATGGCACCAGCAGAATTGAAGGAGTTGAAGATACAATTGCAAGAATTACTTGAAAAGGGCTTCATCCGCCCTAGTGTGTCACCTTGGGGAGCACTAGTGTTGTTTGTTAAGAAGAAGGATGGTACTCTCTGCTTATGCATTGACTACCGGCAGTTGAATAAGGTGATAATAAAGAACAGATATCCATTGCCTCGCATTGATGATCTGTTTGATCAGTTGAAGGGTGCAGCTGTATTCTCCAAAATTGATTTGCGATCTGGTTATTATCAGTTGAAGGTGCAAGAGTAGAGTATTCCAAAAACTGCTTTCAGAACTCGGTATGGCCACTATGAGTTTCTAGTAATGCCATTCGAGTTAACAAATGCTCCAACTGCTTTTATGGATCTGATGAACACTATCTTCAGACCATATCTTGATCAATTTGTGGTGGTGTTTATTGATGACATTTTGATATATTCAAGGAATGCAGAGGAGCATGATAGACATCTGCGGATTGTACTACAGACTTTAAGGGAGAAACAGCTATACGCCAAATTGTCGAAATGTGAATTTTGGCTGAAAGAAATCTCCTTTTTGGGACATGTTGTGTCAGTTGAAGGGATCAGGGTAGATTCCAGCAAGGTATAAGCTATACTTAATTGGAAGCCGCCCAGGAACATCACAGAAATTCGCAGTTTTCTGGGTTTAGCTGGATATTACCGTCGGTTTGTGAAGGGGTTTTCTATGTTATCTTCTCCACTGACCAAACTGCTTCGAAAAGATGTAAAATTTCAGTGGACTAATAAATGCTAGCAAAGTTTTGATGAGTTGAAGAGGTGTTTGACTGAAGCTCCAGTCCTCACTTTACCTACTCCGGGTAAAGAATACACAGTTTATAGTGATGCTTCTCACAATGGGCTAGGCTGTGTACTGATGCAAGATCAAAATGTCATTGCTTATGCATCACGTCAGCTAAAACCGCATGAGAGGAACTACCCAACACATGATCTGGAGCTAGCAGCTATTGTTTTTTCTCTGAAGATCTGGAGACACTATTTGTATGGGGAGAAATGTTACATTTACACAAATCACAAGAGCTTGAAGTACTTAGGCACCCAGAAAGAATTGAATTTGAGGCAGAGGAGATGGTTAGAACTCATCAAAGATTATGATTACTTAATAGACTATCAGCCAGGCAAAGCAAATGTAGTGGCTGACGCCTTAAGTCGCAAGACTATGGCAAGTCTCAGAGTTTCTCCTTTGTCCATGGTATGTGAATTGAAAGCACAGCATGCCAGTTTAGAGATTGATGATGAGGGACAGACAGTAGTTGCATGCATGTACAGCCAGTGTTGATTGATCAGATCAGAATGGCTGCTCAGAGTGATGAAAAATATCAGAAGCTACTGAAAGAAGTCCAGCAGGGCAAGAAACCTGAATTCTCTGTGAGAGATGATGGTTTATTGCTACATCAGGGTAGAATGTGCGTTCCTAATGATGCTGAATTGAGATAGATCATTATGAAGGAAGCACATGAGTATCCATTTGCTATGCACCCTGGTGGAACTAAAATGTACAGAGGGCTGAAAGAGCATTACTGGTGGATGGGCATGAAGAGGGATATAGCTGAGTTTGTTTCCAAATGCCTAACTTGTCAGCAAGTAAAGGCAGAACATCAAGTTCCAGCTGGTTTGTTACATCCTTTGTCAGTGCCAGAGTGGAAATGGGAACGAATAACTATGGATTTTGTTACAGGACTTCCAAGGACACAGAGTAGTCATGATGCAGTATGGGTTATAGTTGACAGATTGACCAAGTCTGCTCACTTTTTGCCAGTTCGGATGGACTATAGCCTGGAAAGATTAGCCAAATTGTACATATATGAGATTGTAAAATTGCATGGAGTGCCAGTATCAATTGTGTCTGACAGAGATCCTAGGTTCACTTCTAGATTCTGGGGTAGTCTTCAGAGAGCCCTAGGAACTAGATTGAACTTCAGCACAGCATTCCACCCACAGACAGATGGCCAGTCTGAGAGGGTTATTCAGATATTGGAGGATATGCTACGAGCTTGTGTGATTGAATTTGAAGGTAGTTGGGATACACACTTGCCTTTGATTGAGTTTGCTTATAACAACAGCTACCAATCAAGCATTGGGATGCCCCATATGAAGCATTGTATGGCAGGAAGTGCAGAACTCCCTTATGTTGGGATGAAGTAGGTGAAAGGAAGATGATTGGGCCAGAAATTATTTAGCAGACAGAGGAAAAGATCAGATTGATTAGAGATAGACTCAAGGCTGCATCAGACCGTCAGAAGTCCTATGTTGATCTGAAAAGAAGAGATATTGAATATGCAGTGGGTGATAAGATATTCCTCAAAGTTTCTCCTTGAAAGAGGATTATGAGATTTGGCAGAAAGGGGAAACTGAGTCCTCGTTTCATCGGACCATATGAGGTTCTGGAAAGAGTGGGTCCTTTGGCATACCGGTTGGCATTACCTCCAGAGCTAGCAAGGATACACAGTGTCTTCCATGTGTCCATGTTAAGGAGGTACAGATCTGACCCATCTAATGTACTATCAGTTGAAGAGATTGAGGTAAAACCAGACCTCTCATATGAGGAAGAACCCATAAAAATTCTGGCATATGAGGTGAAGCAGTTGAGAAACAAACAGATACACCTAGTTAAAGTGATGTGGAACCATCATTCAGGCCAGAAAGCTACTTGGGAACGTGAAAAGGATATGAGGAGACAACACCCACAACTGTTCAGAGACTAATGCCAGGTAAAATTTCGAGACAAAATTTATTTAAGGGGGGGAGAATTGTAACACCCCTAAGTTTAGTAGTGCGTTCTACTATTCCGGTGACCAGTGTTGTCCGGACAGCTAGGATGCCTAGAACTACACTTCGTTATGAGTGACGAGACATAAAATAATGAAATACAAGAAAAGAAAACACAAGAAAAACAAAGGAAAAATAATAGCAAAGAAATGTAACCAAGTTAAGCGAGCCGAGAACCCTAGCGATGGGTGATCAGGAAGTCACGGCGTGGACCGTTGACTAGCTACTGAATGCGGGAACCACGGAAAACATTTTTAGGACTTAAATAGACCCTTATTGAAGAATAAATATCATTAGTAAGATTAAAGAAAAATTAAATAATTAGTACAAAGAAAAGTGAGAAATCGAAAAACAAACAAAACCCGGTGTTACCGAAAAATCGGGAATGCAACCTGAACAGGGGCATTATGGTCATTTGACATCCCGAATTGTCTTTTGACCTAAATGTCCATTAAAAATAAATAATATTACACTTAGAAAATAAAATGAAAAATTAATTTGGTGGTACCTAAAGTAAATAGCCAAAAGTGGAGTGAAAATGGTGTAAATAACACATTTAACATATTATATGATTAATTGAGTGAGTGGCCCACTAAAGGAATAAACTAAGAGCTAAATGGGGCAGGTGTACATCTATTATCCAACCTGAAACATCATCTTCTCCCATTTCCCTCATCCATGCCGAAATGAAAAGGGTGAATCCTCCATTGCCGTTTGGCCTTCAAGCTTGAGCCACTCCTTTATTTCATCTCCAATCACTTAGATAGCTTCATAAAAAATTGTCTACACATCATAAGGAAGAGCTTGATACCAAAATCAAGAAGTTTAATCAAGGTTTAGCAAGCTCCAACCATAGGTAAGTTTACATTTTTGAATGTTGCTTTGTTAAACTTTGTGTACATGTTATGGGTGTGTGCTTTGTGAAGAAAATTTTCATGTTTGAAGAGTTCTTGATATATCCAGTTTGGACAGCCATGGAGTTGTGTATTTGATGATTTATTTTACATATATTTGATGTAAATTCATGTTGAGTAGAGGGATTTAATATCCTAGTAAGTTATTTCCATGAAAATGTGGTGATTGTGCACTTAAATTGGAGATTGACGAATTGTGGGACACTTTGGCATTGTAGAACATTTTGGCAGCCTTGGGACGCTTTGATAAATGTATGAGTTCATGAAGGTATTGGCAGAATATTTACATTGAGGATTGATGGATATGTATATAGATTGGTTGTGTAAAGTGTATGTAAGAATGAGTAATGTTTATGTGTATATGTGATTGTACTTAGACTTTGTAAATTTGAGTTTATTTGGTGTATTGAGGATGTGTGTAATCTACCCAAAGTGACTTTAAAGTGAAGAGGTATATAGTTTTGGTAATGTACCAAAACAGAATTGGTAAGGGAAGTGGACATATAGTAAGGTGAATGTGTCATTGATGTATGTTTAAGCAAGGTAATTAAGGGCAGCATGCATTTTAACCTATAACTTTAAATGTGTAACTTCAATTGGTATGAGACCAATTGGAGGTGAAACTAGGCACAAAATGTGCCAACTTTCATTAAGAAAGCATACCAAAATTCTGCTTGCAAGGTGACATGAAAAATGACCAATTCGGATTAAGTGCAAGTGAAACCTGAAAACTGACCAATTGGGCAGCAGTTAGTGTTTAGGCCATAACTCACTCAAAACAGGTCCAATTGACCTGAAATTTTAATCATGAATAGTTAAGACCCATACCTACAAGTCTTATGAAGACACCAAAGCCCAGAAATGACCAGAAGCAAGTCAAAAAGCTTGCACAAGTTCGGGTCCAAAAACTGGCCGAACCAGAGTTGACCAAATTGACCTAAAATTGACCTAATTTGATGCCATTTGACCAGCAATAGTAAAATGACCATAACTTGGTCTACATAACTCGGATTGACCTGAAATTTTGGCCTGCGTTCCATAAGACATAGATCTAAAAGTTTGTAGTTTTAACCGAAACCCGAAAACTGAGGGAACTAGGTCATTCGGCTAGGTCAAACTAGTATACCAGAATCCAGCAAGTTGCATTAAAATGCACTAAACAAGGAAATGAGTTTGGTAAAAGGTACCAACCCTAAAACCCTATCGAATGTGACATATCAATGACACTAAAACCTAATTTACCTAGAACGCATCGAGGGTCGGTATATTAAGTGATTAAGCAAATAATAGCTTTCAGTGAATTATTTGCCAAACATCATCGATAGAGACAGTTTTATTTTGTACTGAAACACTTCAAATTGTGTTTCTCAGTTAGCAAAGACTCAGAAAAAGGGAAGGAAATACTGAGTCCATATCAGGAGACACTCATCAGAGGTTTGTGCACAATAGTTATTTCTTTTGAATTTTTCAATTGAAATAAATTATCATTATTTGTATGTATTGTTTTAAATTGTGTTTGTGCACAACAGCTATTTCTTTTGAATTATTTTTAATTGAAATAAATTATGACTATTTGTATATTATTGTTTTAAATTGTGAAACTGTGAAAAATTGTTTGAATGATATTTGATGGCATTGTAAATGGTTTGAAACTATGGAAAAATTGATTTAGTGTGATTTGTGAAAGTTGAAGTTAATTATGAATTGTGTTGCCATCTTGTGAATGAAATTATGACTTTGGAAATTTTGAGACAAATTGTGTTTAGTATTATCAGAGCAAAGTAGGGACGGCGATACGTAACGCCTACGATTCTTGAGAACTCTCACGAGTGAACTCAGGAGCTTGCAGGGATGGCGATACGTAACGCCTGCAAGTGCTCTGATAGGTACCACCCAAGGACTTGCAGGGACGGCGATACGTAACGCCTGCAGGTGCTTTGGTAAGTACCCTTAAATGCTAGCATTGATCGGAAAATTGTGTCATGGCCTAAGTTGTGTATGAATTAGCAACACTGTATTCTTAAATTATTCGACTAAATTGTGTTATTATGAGCTTTGATAATTTGTGAAATGGAGTTTAAATTCTTATTGACATTCACTGTCTTTTAAATTTAACTATGTTTTGATTACTGAGATTTATTGTGATATTGTGTTAAATTCCTTATGACAGTATTGTCTTGAATTTAACTATGGTTTTTAAATATCCACTATTTATTTGAATTATGAATTGTGATTCAAATTTGTATTTAGTTAATGTTGTGCACCACTGAGACATTGTCTCAGCGATAGCTTTTTATTGCTGTCGCAGGTAGACAGACAGACAGTGTAGCAGACTAGGCTGCTAGTACCTCCAGCGAGAGACTACCGGGTATAATGAGTATACCAATATTTTGTATTTTGTAATGTAATGTATATTCACTGTATGTACATATTGTTGTTGGTTTTGAGCTGTTGTACATAAAAATTGTACATTGAAGTTGCAAAAGAATTATGAGTTATTTTGGCTTATAAAAATTGTATTATATTTCTTTTACCTCAGTCTTTGAAAAATCACTGTGGATTTGAGTTGAGAAATGTGTTGTGTTGAGAAATATGTTGGAGTTGAGATTTGGAAATCTATTGAAGTGCTTTTTACAGGTTTTCTGAAGAACTGTTTTATCTAAAATACAGATGGCACTCTGGCAAAATTTTTACAGAAACTCCAAATAATTCAAATGTGTTAGTTCTATCACTTCAGTTCAAAAAGGTTTTTAACACCTGTAAATAGTGCTCACCACTGTAAAAGAAGTAAGAAAAGTTTTTAAAATCCCTTGTAGTGTATTTAATGGATTATCAGTAGACGGAGTTGGTAATTCATTAGGTATACTACGGGATCATGTTATGCCTTACAGAGGGGTAGGGTGTGACAGTACTTTTGGCAGCCATGGAAACACCTTGAAGGCAGTTTATTTATGCTTGTAAGTGGTGAATTAATTGATTGATTAAATGTATATTGTATAGGAAATTGTTTGGGTGATTATACTTAGGATATGTAAATGTGTATTGAAATTTGAAGCTTGGAAATTAATGGAATGTAAATGTATCATTGCGGCAGGTTGTTAACTCTTGAAGAATGCTGGAATTCATGCTTGGTTTATGGTATATTAATGTTGAATTGTGTTAGATGTTAGGGCAGTTTGAGTATATATATGATGGTGTGAAGTTGGACATGAAAAAAATGTTATGGTTAGGTGATTGAATTGTTGTAAATTGAGTTGAAAAATTCTGCACTTTATGGTGTATATTGAATGTAATTGTAAGCTGCCAAAATGAGCTATAATGTGTTGTGAATTATGTTTAGGTCATGATACAACCAGAATTGACTTGAATATTGAGTTTGGTAAGTGTTAGAAGTGATCCTTGATGTGTATGAAAGAAATGCAATAAGGCAGTTTGTGTTTTAGGCCTATAACTTTAAGTGTGTGGCTCCAATTGGTATGAAACCAATTGGAGGTGAAACTAGGCACAAAATTTGCCAACTTTCATGAAGGAAGCTTGCCAAAATTCTGCTTGCAAGGTAGCTTGAAAAATGACCAAATCCGGATTAAGTGCAATTGAGGCCTGAAAATTGACCATTTGGGCAGCAGTTAGTGTTTAGTCCATAACTCACTCAAAGCAGGTCCAATTGACCTAAAATTTTGACCATGAATAGTTAAGACCCATATCTACATGTCTTATGAAGACACCAAAGCACAGAAATGACCATAAGCAATTCAAACAGCTTGCACAAGTTTGGGTCCAAAAACTGGCCGAACCAAAATTGACCTAAAATGACCTAAAGTGACCAATTTTGATGCAATTTGACCAGCAATCGTTAAATGACCATAACTTAGTCTAGTAAACTCAGAATGACCTGAAATTTTGCCCCGTGTGTAATAAGACATAGATCTACAAGTTTGTAGTTTTGACCAAAACCCGAAAACCGAGGGAACTAGGTCGTCCGGCTAGGTCAAACCCGGAATCCAGCAAATTGCAAGAAAATGAGTTTGGTAACATGTACCAACCCTAAAAGGCTATCGAATGTGACATGTTAGTAACATTAAAACCTAAATTACCTAGAATGCATCGAGTGTCAACATATATGGTTGACTAAGCAAATAATAGAATTCAGTGAATTAATTATCAAGCATTATCGTTAGAGACAGTTTAAATGAGTACTGAAACAATTCAAATTGTGTTTCTCAGTTAGCAAAGACTCAGCGAAAGGGAAAGAAACACTAAGTCAAGGCCAGGAGACAGTTATTAGAGGTTTGTGCACAACAGTTATTTCTTTTGAATTTTTCAATTGAAATAAATTATGACTATTTGTATATTATTGTTTTCAATTATGAAAATGTGTTTGAATGGATACTTATTGCTTGAAAAGCATTGTAAATGGTTTGAAACTGTGGAAAAAAATTATTTAGTGTGATTTGTGGAAATTGAAGTTAATTATGAATTGTGTTGTCATTTTGTGAATGAAATTATGACTTTGGAAATTTATTGGATTCTCACGAATCATTTGAATAAAATGTTTGGAATTGATTTTGTGTTCACACTTAGCATGACAGTATCATATCATTCCTTCTCCATTTATGGGGTTGTGATCATTTATTTTCCTTCTCCATTTATGGAGTCGTGATCGTTTATTTTTTTCCCTCTCTGGTTTACCAGTTGAGGTGATCGGATGAGTACTCATTATATAGCTAGCTCCCTTCCTCATTGATTTCGATTAGTGGGGTTGTGATTGCTTTGTCGTGGTGTACAACGCGGCATTGATCAAAAATTTTGTGTCATGGCTTAAGTTGTGAATGAATTGGCAACACTGTATTCTTAAATTATTTGACTAAATTGTGTTATTATGAGCTTTGATAATTTGTGAAATGGAGTTTAAATTCTTATTGACATTTACTGTCTTTTGAATTTAACTATGTTTTGATTATTGAGATTTATTGTGATATTGTGAAATAGAGTTTGAATTCTTTATGACATTTATTGTCTTAAATTTAACTATGGTTTTATGTATCCATCATTTATATGATTTATGAATTGTGATTTAAAGTTGTATTTGGTTAATGTTGTGCACCACTGAGACATTGTCTCAGCGATAGCTTTCCATTCTTTATCGCAGTAGACAGACAGACGAGCGTGAGACTAGGCTGCTAGTACATTCAGCGAGAGAATCATCGGGTATATTGAGTATACCACATTTTGCATTTTGTACTATAATGTATGTTCACTGTATGTATATATTGTTCTTGGTTTTGAGCAGTTGTAAATTAAAATTGTACATTGAAGTTGTAAAGTAAATTATGAGTATTTTGACTTGTAAAAATTGTATTATATTTCTTTTATCTCAGTCTTTGAAAAATTATTGTGGATTTGAGTTGAAAAAGATATTGTGTTGTTTAACTGATGAAGTGAAGATTGAGAATTATATTGAAGTGCTTTTATAGGTTTTCTGAAGAACTGTTTTATTCAAAATACAGAGGGCACTCCGCCAAAATTTTTACAGAAATTCCTAATAATTCAAATGTGTTAAGTCTTTCTCTTAAGTTCAAAAAAAAAATTTTAACACCTGTAAATAGTACTCACCACTGTAAAAAGAAGTAAGAAAAGTTTTAAAATCTCTTGTAGTGTATTTAATGGGTTACCAGTAGACGAAGTTGGTAATTCATTAGGTATACTACGGGATCATGTTATGTCTTACAGAGGGGTAAGGTGTGACAGAAACAGCTAACACATTTGGACTATTAGTAATTTTTGTAAAAATTTTAGCAGAGTGCCATCTGTATTTTGGAGAAAATAGTTCTTCAAAACCTGTAAAAAAAAAAAAATACTTCAATATATTTCTCAATTCAAATCCACAATAATTTTTTAAAGGCTGAGATAAAAGAAATACAGTACAAATTTTACAAACCAAAATAACTCATAATTTATTTTACAACTTCAAAGTATAATTTTAATTTACAACTGCTCAAAACCAAAAACAATATATACATATAGTGAACATACATTACAGTACAAAATGCAAAATATGGTATACTCAATATACCCGATGATCTCTCTTTGAATGTACTAGCAGCCTAGTCTGCTGCCCTGTCCGTCTGTCTACCTGCGACAGCAATGAAAAGCTATCGCTGAGACATTGTCTCAGTGGTGCACAACATTAACCAAATACAACTTTAAATCACAAATCATAAGTTAAATAAATAGTGGATACTTAAAACCATAGTTAAATTCAAGACAATGAATGTCATAAGGAATTTAACACAATATCACAATAAATCTCAGTAATCAAAACATAGTTAAATTCAAAAGATAGTGAATGTCAATAAGAATTTAAAGTCCATTTCACAATGTCATAATGAATCTCAATAAATCACACACAGCTTAATCATGTTCCATAATTCAATTCGTCCTAAAAGCCGATGGCTAATGAGGTTTTCAATTCATCCCAAAAGTCGATGACTAATGAGGAATAACATAGCTAGCTAGCAATAATATGAGTACTCATTCTATTCGTCCTCAACAGGCACATACCTCAACACTTCAGCCAGAGAGGGAATTCAATTCGTCCCACTAGACAAGCTAGCGAGGAATACAATCAATATACATGATAGCTGTGGTTTCAAACCATTTTTTATGCTTTTCAATCAATAAGTATCCATCAATATCATTCAAATAATTTTTCACAGTTTCAAACCATTTACAATATTTTTCAAGCAGTAAGTATCCATTCAAACACATTTCCACAATTTAAAACAATAATGTACAAATAGTCATAATTCATTTCAATTGAAAAATTCAAAAGAAATAGTTGTGCACAAACCTCTGATAATTGTCTCCTAGCCTTCACTCAGTGTTTCCTTCCCTTTCCTTGAGTCTTTGCTAACTGAGAAACACAATTTGAAGTGTTTCAGTACTCATTTAAATTATCTCTAAAGATAATGCTTGATAATTAATTCACTGAATTCTATTATTTGCTTAGTCAACCTAATATGTCGACCCTCGATGCGTTCTAGGTAAATTAGGTTTTAATGTTACTAATATGTCACATTCAATAGTCTTTTAGGGTTGGTACATGTTACCAAATTCATTTCCATGTATATTGCGTTTTATTGCAACTTGCTGGATTCCGGGATACTAGTTTGATCTAGCCGGACGACCTAGTTCCCTCAGTTTTCGGATTTCAGTCAAAACTACAAACTTGTAGATCTATGTCTTATTGCACTGGAGGCAAAATTTCAGGTCATTCTGAGTTATGTAGACCATGTTATGGTCATTTTACTATTATTGGTCAAAATGCATCAAAATTGGTCTCTTTAGGTCATTTTAGGTCAATTTTGGTTCGGCTAGTTTTTGGACTCGAATTTGTGCAAGCTATTTGACTTACTTATGGTCATTTCTGGGCTTTGGTGTCTTCATAAGACTTGTATATATAGGTCTTAACTATTCATGGTCAAAAGTTCAGGTCAATTGGACCTATTTTGAGTGAATTATAGCCAAAACGCTAACTGCTGCCCAAATGGCCAATTTTCAGGCCTTAATTGCACTAATCCGGATTTGGTCATTTTTCAAGTCACCTTACAAGCAGAATTCTGGCAAGCTTCCTTCATGAAAGTTGGCACATTTTGTGCCTAGTTTCACCTACAATTAGTCTCATACCAATTGGAGCCACACACTTAAGGTTCTAAGCCCAAAACCTAACTGCCCTATTGCATTTCCTTTATTACTCATCAAATATCACTTTTAGCATTTACCAATTTACACATTCTTACCCAATATGATTTGTACCATAACCTAAACATATTTTACAACATATTGTTGATCATTTTGGCAGCTTATAATCACACTCAACATACACCATATAGTGCAGAATTTGTCAAACTCACTTACAACAATTTAATCACCTAATCATGCTCATTTACATGTCCAACCTCACACCACCATACATATACCTAAGCTGCCATAACAACTACTACAATTCAACATTAATATTCCATAAACCAAACATGAAATAACATCCTTATGGTTCACCAAACCAAGCTGCCGATTCATGGATTTACATTCCATTAATTTCCAAGCTTCCAATTTCAAATACACATTCACATATACTAAGTATACATCACCCAAATAAATTCCTACACACATAAACATTTAATCAACCCTTTAATCTACTATTTACAAGCAAGAATAAGCTGTCCTCAAAGAGTTTCCATGGCTGCCAAAAGTACACATCCCCATTTAAACATCAAACCTCAAAAATCTCTCCATAAATCAAGTACCCATAACATCCTTACAAACTTTAATAAAGCAATAATCAAAAACTCAAACTTATCACTTTGGAAATTCTACAAAACCTCACCAAAACTTCTTAAAATTGCTATCAAACTCTTCCTTGCAAGGTGAGGATAAACTTTAATGAAGTAACTTTGGTGTTTAGGATGGAAATGGTGGAGGTTTAGGAAGCTTCACCTAATTCGGCTATGGAGGATTTTTAAGGGTTTCATTTTGGCATGGAAGGGATGAATGAAGAAGATGAAGTGTGAGTGGGTTTACACCTACCCACTTAAGAATTGTTTAATCCCATAGTGCTCCACTCACCATAGTTTAATGATTTAATATGTTTTAAGTGTTAATTACTCCATTTATACCCCATTTTTGGCTATTTACATTAAGTACCACTAATTCAATTTTTCATTATATTTTCCAAGTGTAATATCATGTGTTTTTAATGGATATTTAGGTCAAAAGACAACTTGGGGTGTCAAAAGACCACAATGCCCCTGTTCGGGTTACATTCCCAATTTTTCCGTAACACCGGGTTTTGTCCGTTTTTTGATTTCTCACTTTTCTTTGTACTAATTAATTAATTTTTCTTTGATATTTCTAATGGTATTTATGCTTCAATAGGTGTCTATTTAAGTCCTAAAAATATTTTCCAGAGTTCCCCGCGGTCCAGGGCTAATCAACGGTCCACGTCGTGACTTCCCGGTGCGGTCACCCATCGCTAGGGTTCTCGGCTCACTTAACTTGGTTACATTTCTTTGCTATTATTTTTTCTTTATTTTTCTTGTATTTTCTTTTCTTGTATTTCATTATTTTATGTCTCCTTATTCATATCTAAGTGTAGTTCTAGGCATCCTAGCTATCCGGACAACACTGGTCACTAGAACAGTAGAACGCACTACCGAACTTAGGGGTGTTACACTAAATGAATGTAACGCCATGATGAAAATCAACTCAAGTTCAAAATATATTTGACACTTAAGATTAGGTCATGTTGCAAAAGATAGGATTGCAAAGCTGGAGAAAATGGAGATTTTATCCTCATTGGGTTCTGAACCTACTCCAACTTGTGAATCCTGCCTTCAAGGCAAAATGACTAGATCACCTTTTGTTGGACAAGGGTTAAGAGCTAAAAATATTTTGGAATTGATACATAGTGATGTATGTGGTCCATTTAAGGAAATGGCTAGAGGCGGTTTTCATTACTTTATTAGCTTTACTAATGATAAATCAAGGTTTGGGTATTTGTATTTGATGAAATACAAACATGAATCCTTTGAAAAGTTCAAAAAATTTAAATGTGGAGTAGAAAATCAAACAGGAAAAAGTATTAAAACTCTTCGATCAGATCATGGAGGTGAATACTTAAGTACTGAATTTGATGAGTACTTAAAAGAGCATGGCATTGTCTCCCAACTGACTCCTCTAGGAATGCCATAACTAAATGGTGTATCTGAACGTAGAAATCGTACCCTATTAGATATGGTACATAGTATGTTGAGCTATACTGATATGCCAATCTCCCTTTGGGGATTTGCATTAGAATCAGCTTTGCATATTTTGAATAGGATTCCATCAAAATCAGTCTTTTCCACAGCTTATGAGATATGGCATGGAAGAAAATCGAGTCTTAAGCATGTTAAGATATAGGGTTGTCCAGTTTATATTAAAAAGCTGAACATTGATAAATTGGAAACTAGATCAGAAAAAGGTCGATTTGTTGGATATCCAAAAGAAAGTTTTATATATTATTTTTATTTTCCTACATCACAAAAGGTTGTGAAAAGCAGAGATGTCATATTTCTTGAACAATAGTTTATTCAAGAAAGTGGCAAAGGAAGGCAAATATTAGAATTGGAGAGTTCTGACCAACCAACAGATCAAATGGATATAGATCCATCTAGTAAACCTACTGTTAGTAGTATGCCCTAGAGCATATCATTTAGTATGTATCTTGTACATATTTTAATAATAAAAGGCATTTCCACTTTTCCGTTTACATAATATATTTATGTGTAATAGAAAAGGTCCATTGATATTTTGTTAGAAATATTATTCTTAAGTTGTTAAGAATATGAGTGACAATATTTCTAGCACAAAGTATCATAAATAGGTTCACAATCGAGGATACTTCATAATAAGGACATGACTTATCCAGAAAGATTGTATTCATGTTTGTTCCCAAGTTATTTATATGAGATATAAATAAGATGGAATGGTGAGTCTCATGCCATATAACAAACTTGATAGGCACTTATAAATGATAAGTAGGCCGAACCAGTGACACTTATGACAAGCACATGGAGTTTACTCTTGTCAATGTTTTGTCATAAATCATATCAGTGCATATAATCTTTAGACCTGAGATAGCACAGTTATCTTGTATATAGGTAGTTTGAGTTTGATCTCGCTTTCATACTTGTACTATGTATGGGTATATGGGCATGTGTTGGCTCCTGCTAGTTATATATGGAGGTAGGTGTTGATCAAAATGGAATCTGTTACTCTAAGTAAATAGAGTTAAAATCCTATGTTCATTTAATTGTTCTTGATGTTTCAAGTTCCTGGCCAGGACAGATAGATTTATTCAGAAAAGAGTTTCTGATGAGAAAAATCTTTTAATCAAGAACTGGAATTAAAAGAGAACATAATATTCATAGCAAATGGAGTTTGACATAAACCATGACTCCACCTTGAGTTGGGATTTTGTAATGAGAGAGATTCTAGTGCATGGTAACATATGATTATAGGTTCATTTAAGGTAAACCTTATTACTAATTGGGTGGCCATGGCATGCTATGCTAGGTGTTAACCATGGTCTATGAGGTTCATAAAATGATTTAGAGAAATCATTTATGGTAAGAAAGAGTTCGATGATATTAAGAGTTGATATCATGTCTCATTGCCAATTAGTGATGAGCCTAGTAAGTCACACACATACACAAGTTATCACCTATTTAAATATGATTTAATTAATTAATTAAAGAGTTTAATTGATTAATTAAATAGATTTGGTTTGCAATTAAATTGCAAAGTCCCTAGCATGACTTGAAACCAAATCTAGATTATTGGATGTGTAGTATAAATTAAATTTATATTTAAAGTGTTTAAATATGAATTTAATTGATGAGAAATTAATTAATAGAGATTAATTAATTAATTTATATTTGATATAAATTAATTAGAAGAAGAAAATAATTATTTTGGGTTAAGAACTCAAAATTAAGACACAGGCATTTTGGTCATTTCACGATTGTGACACGTGGCACCATGAGATGGTGACACATGGCATAACACATAAGCTTGCCAAATGTTTTTTTAATCATGTAAGATGATTAAAATCAAGATTAAATATAGGTTTGACACTTGGCACAATGTGATTGGGTCACTTAAACCTAGAGCTAATCAAAAGGTGACATGTGGCTAGGGTTTAGTGTGTTAACCTAGCTATTTAAGTGTGGTTATGAAAAGAAAACATAACCAGCAGCCTCTCCTCTCAATTGTCACGCCACTTTGAGCCTCTCCAGCTATTTCTCTTCATCTCTCATCAATTCAAAGAGATTAGCCATCAATCTCTTGAATTAAGAACACTAGAAATTGTTTCTAGTGTCCTGTTTACATCTCTAATCTCTTAAAAGGCAGAACTTGAATTTCTAATTAATAGAAAAGGCTTTAGAAGCTGTTCAAGGGCTGCCATAGGTGTTCTTGGTGTGGACAAGCTAGAGGGACAACATCCGTGTCCTCAAGACGAATATCAAAGGCGCATACGCCGCAAAGACATCAAGAGGTTAGTGTAATCGTTCTTGATTTAATCTAGGATTCTAAAATTAATCTGATTAATTTTAAAATCTTAAATGGCAAATACAGATCCAAAAACATATTAAAAGAGTTTTAATATGTTGTTTATCATTGAAATCAAATAGATAAAAATAAATCTTGCATGGTGCATGTGACCCTAGGTGAAAATTTTTGAATTCAATGGTATAATCTTGTGTTTTTCACGCCTGTTCCTTCAATTGGTATCGAGCCACTATATTTGTCATTTAGATTGTTGATTATATAATTTAATTGTGTGTTTGATCATGAGATCAAGAGATTCATTGCTGGTTGGATCATGAGATGTGGCGTCACACATGGTGAAGCCACCATTGGTGGCGCAACAATGGTTCCTTGGGTGGTTCAAGGTTTGGCTTTTAATTCTGCAATTGTTGTATGATCTAAGGCCTGTTCTTTGACTAATTAAAGTGTTTAATTAGTTGTTTTAATCACACAATTAAATTATGATTCAAATCAGAATTTTAAAAATTGTTTGAATGTGATTCAAATCTGAATTTTAAAAGTTGTTTGAATGTGATTCAAATCTGAATTTTTAAAGTTGTTTGAATCATATTTAAATCTGATTTTTAAAATTGATTCAATAAAATTCAGATCTGATTTTTTAAAAATATTTGAATGTGATTCAAATCTGATTTTTAAAAATGTTTGAATGTGATTCAAATCTGAATTTTTGAAGTTGTTTGAATGTGATTCAAATCTGAATTTTTAAATTTGTTTGAATGAGATTCAAATCTGAATTTTTAAATTTATTTGAATCATATTCAAATCTGATTTTTAAGTTGAATATGAGATATTCAATTTAATTTAAGTATGTATGTTTTATTTAATTGTTAAATAGTGATATGCATGATGGATGATCATGGACTATAAAAGACCAATGTGATTGGATTTATTTCTTTTATGTTTCTTTGGGATTATAAATTAATTAATTTATTTTAATTTATTTTGGGCATGTATTATTAAGTTTGTAATAATTTTTGGGTTGTAATTTCATTTATTTAAGTTCTTGTAAATTCGCTTGGTATGCCAAGGATTACTATGTAATATTGGATTGCAAGAAGTTCAAGGAGGTCAAGAGCATTGGTGGGACCAGTGGGAGGAATTCAATATCAAGTGTTGATTATGTACTCCTTCAGCAACTCTTGTAAAATGAATGAATGAAATGCACCTAGGAATGCCCTGATTCAATTCTTGGTGGCTCAATTGAATCCCTTAGAAAGTCCATGATCATACCATATTTACTGCTTATCCATAAATGCATGAGATGTATGGGAATGTATGCAATTATATGATATATGCATGCTAAATGGATAATGTGCAAAGTGAGACCTTAATAGTAATTAGGATGGCTATAAAATCTTCCAAACAAATGATTAAGTTGGAAATGCTATAATTAAAGTAATTATAACATAAGCCCTCCATTGGGGCAATTATTTTAAGAAATTTTAAATAGTTGCATGAGATGCAATTAATTTAAGAGATTTTCTTAAGAATAATTGTTAAGCATGAGATGTTGTAAATATGTAAATGGTTTAGTGGCCAATATTGGATGTACCTGAGGACATTAAAATTATTTGCATAATTCGACTCAATGGGATCAACTTAACTAATGCAAGATAAGTCAATAATGGATGTACCTGAGATTTTGAGCATTAGGGGCTAGGTAAAGGATTGAACCTCACATGAGATGTGATGGGCAAGGAGTTGCTCACTTATAGTTTATTGTAATTCCAATAATGGATGTACATGAGGATGATCAATAGAATTATAAGAATTCAATCACCCACTAGAAATCCATCCAACTAGGATTTCCGTTTTCTACTTTGGAAGTGTAGGATTCGCTAAGTTAGTGGGAGGACCAATTTGATTAAAAGACCATAATCATTTTGGTTAAATACATGATACATTTACTAATTAATCTGGTTATTTTATGTAGTTAATTTTCTGATAAAAATGAGAACAAAACAAACACCACCATCCAATATCATAGCAAGCATACTTTATCACAACATGTTGACAGGACCTAATCTGTCTGATTGGCTAAGAAATTTGAAACTTGTCTTGAACCTTGAACATATAGGATATGTTCTAGATTCAAATGTTCCTGGTCCCTTACCTCCAGAGGCCACACAAGAGGAACATGAAACTTTGGACAAGTGGAAGGAGCATGATATGAGAGCTAAGTGTTACATGCTTGCTTCCATGAGTAATGAGTTACAGAAGCAACATGAGAACATGCAAAGTGCGAGTGAAATCCTCCTTCACCTACAAGAGTTGTATGGTGAGCACAGCAGGAATGCTAGGTATGAGATATCTAGACAGCTATTCCGTATGAGGATGTCTGAGGGACAGAATGTTGGGGATCATGTCCACAAGATGATTCGGCTGATTGAGCAGTTGGAACATCTTGACTTCAACATGGATTTCCAACTACAAACGGATTTGATCCTTGATCCCTTCACGAGTCTTTTGGGAATTTTGTGACAAATTTCCATATGACTAAACAGGAATGCACCTTAGCTGAATTACTCAACATGCTGGTTATTGCCCAAAAGAATATGCCGGGCAATAAAGGAAAAGAGGTAGCTTTGATTGCATCTTCTTCTACTGGAAAGTCCAACAAGAAGAAGCGCAACAAGAAAAAGAAATCTCAGATTCCTGGTCCTTCCAAGAAAATAGCTAAACAGAAAAGGAAGATTAAAGCTGATAAAGGCAAAGGAAAGTGTCTCCACTGCCAACAGGAAAGTGTTTCCATTGCCAACAGGAAAGTGTTTCCATTGTCAGTAAGAAAGTGTTTCCACTGGCCAGAGTATAGTAATCTAAATGAATGCAATGCCATGGTGAAAACCAACTCAAGTTCAAAATATATTTGGCACTTAAGGTTATGTCATGTTGCAGAAGATAGGATTGCAAAATTGGAGAAAATGGGGATTCTATCCTCATTGGGCTCTGAGCCTACTCCAACTTGTGAATCTTGCCTTCAAGGCAAAATGACTAGATCACCCTTTGTTGGACAAGGGCTAAGAGCTGAAAATATTTTGGAACTAATACATAGTGATGTATGTGGTCCGTTTAAAGAAATGGCTAGAGGGGGCTTTCATTATTTTATTACCTTTACTGATGATAAATCAAGGTTTGGGTATTTGTATTTGATGAAATACAAACATGAATCCTTTGAAAAGTTTAAGGAATTTAAATCTGAAGTAGAAAATCAAACAGGAAAAAGTATTAAAGCTCTTCGATCAGATCGTGGAGGTGAATATTTGAGTACTGAATTTGATGAATACTTGAGAGAGCATGGCATTGTTTCTCAGCTGACTCCTCCAGAACGCATACGGTGAATGGTGTATCTGAAAGGAGAAATCGTACCCTATTGGATATGGTACGTAGTATGATGAGCTATACTGATATGCCAATCTCCTTTTGGGGATTTGCATTAGAATCAGCTTTATATATTCTGAATAGGATTCCATCAAAATCAGTTTCTTCCACACCTTATGAGATATGGCATGGAAGAAAACCAAGTCTTAAGCATGTTAAGATTTGGGGTGGTCCAGCTTATATCAAAAAGCTGAACACTGATAAATTGGAGACCAGATCAGAAAGAGGTCAATTTGTTGGATATCCAAAAGATAGTTTTGGATATTATTTTTATTTGCCTACTTCACAAAAGGTTGTGATAAGTAGAGATGCCATATTTCTTGAACAACAGTTTGTTCAAGAAGGAGGCAAAGGAAGGCAAATAGAGTTAGAATTGGATAATTCTGACCAACCAACAGATCAGATGGATATAGATCCATCTAGTCAACCTATACCCATTGATGAAACATCTACAGCTATTCCTCGTAGAACAACCAGGGTATCTCACCCACCAGTGAGATATGGTTTTCTTCATGAAGAAGAACAAGAGTTGTCTACTCATGAAGAAGTAGATCATGGAGATGATCCACTTACCTATGAAGAAGCTATATCAGATATAGACTCTTCAAAATGGATTGATGTTATGAAATCCGAGATTGATTCCATGTATAAGAATCAAGTTTGGGATCTTGTTGACCCACCTGAAGGTATTGTACCTATGGGGAACAAATGGGTTTTCAAGAAGAAAATTGGTTCTGATGGAAAGGTAGAGACCTTTACGGCATGGCTAGTAGCTAAAGGGCTTCGCAATAGGCAAGGAATCGACTATGAGGAGACTTTCTGCTTTGTTGCCATGCTTAAATCAATTAGGATTTTATTAGCAATAGCGCATACTATGATTATGAGATTTGGCAGATGGATGTCAAAACAGCTTTTCTCAATGGATACATTGAACAAAACATTTTCATGGAACAACCTAAGGGATTTGAATCCCAAGATGGTTCCAAGGTATGCAAGCTAAAGCGATCCATTTATGGGTTGAAACAAGCTTCGAGGAGTTGGAACATCCGTTTTGATGAAGCCATTAAATCTTTTGGTTTTATCAAAAATGAGGATGAGCCATGTGTATATAAGAAGGTTAGTGACAGTGCTATCACTTTCCTTGTCTTATATGTGGATGACATACTGTTGATGGGTAATGATACAGGTATGTTGACTATAAAGGTATGGTTGTCAAATACATTCTCCATGAAAGGCTTAGGGGAGGCAACCTATATTCTTGGGATTCGCATCTATAGAGATAGAGCGAAAAGAATAATTGGTTTATCCCAAAGTCTATACTTGGAAAAGGTGTTAAAGAGGTTTAACATGCTTGATTCCAAGAGAGGATTGTTACCAGTGAGACATGGTATCCACCTTTCTAAAGAGATGTCTCCAAAGACACCTAAAGAAAAAGATAAAATGGCTAGGATTTCATATGCTTCGGTTATTGGAAGTTTAATGTATGCAATGATGTGTACTAGGCCGGATATCGCATATGCTATTAGTTTGACTAGCAGGTATCAATCCAATCCAGGTTTGGAACACTGGATAGCTGTCAAGAATATCCTTAAGTACTTGAGAAGAACTAAGGATTTATTCTTGATTTATGGAGGTGGAGACTTGAAATTGGATGGTTATACTGATTCTGATTTCCAATCAGATATCGATGATAGAAAGTCTACCTCTAGATATGTGTTCATTTGTAATGGAGGTGCAGTCAGTTGGAAGAGTTCCAAGCGAGCACGCATTGCAGATTCCACTCATCGAGGTGAGTATATTCTTTGCATCGGATCTTGCAAAGGAAGTTGTTTGGATAAAGAAGTTCGTGTGAGAACTTACAGTAGTTCCTTCCATTGAGTCAGCGGTTCCATTACCTTTGTGACAACAATGGAGCGATCATCTGAGCTAAGGAACCAAGGTCTCACCCAAAATCCAAACACATAGAAAGGCACTACCACATTATCGGAGATATAGTTGGGCAAGCGATATAGCCATGCAGAAAAATAACATCACTAAAAATTCAGGTGATCCATTCACTAAGCTTTTGTCACAAGTTCGATTAGACCGACATCTTGAGAAGATAGGTCTAAGGTATTGTAATGAATGGCTCTAGTGCTAGTGGGAGATTGTTAGTAGTATGCCCTAGAGCATATCATTTAGTATGTATCTTGTACATATTTTAATAATAAAAGGCATTTCCACTTTTACGTTTACATAATATATTTATGTGTAATAGAAAAGGTCCATTGATATTTTGTTAGAAATATTATTCTTAAGTTGTTAAGAATATGAGTGACAATATTTCTAGCACAAAGTATCATAAATAGGTTCACAATCGAGGATACTTCATAATAAGGACATGACTTATCCAGAAAGATTGTATTCATGTTTGTTCCCAAGTTATTTATATGAGATATAAATAAGATGGAATGGTGAGTCTCATGCCATATAACAAACTTGATAGGCACTTATAAATGATAAGTAGGCGAACCAGTGACACTTATGACAAGCACATGGAGTTTACTCTTGTCAATGTTTTGTCATAAATCATATCAGTGCATATAATCTTTAGACCGAGATAGCACAGCTTATCTTGTATATAGGTAGTTTGAGTTTGATCTCGCTTTCATACTTGTACTATGTATGGGTATATGGGCATGTGTTGGCTCTCGCTAGTTATATATGGAGGTAGGTGTTGATCAAGATGGAATCTGTTCCTCTAAGTAAATAGAGTTAAAATCCTATGTTCATTTAATTGTTCTTGATGTTTCAAGTTCTGGCCAGACAGATAGATTTATTCGTAAAAGAGTTTCGATGAGAAAATCTTTTAATCAAGAACTGGAATTAAAAGAGAACATAATATTCATAGCAAATGGAGTTTGACATAAACCATGACTCCACTTTGAGTTGGGATTTTGTAACAGAGAGAGATTCTAGTGCATGGTAACATATGATTATAGGTTCATTTAAGGTAAACCTTATTACTAATTGGGTGGCCATGGCATGCTATGCTAGGTGTTAACCATGGTCTATGAGGTTCATAAAATTATTTAGAGAAATCATTTATGGTAAGAAAGAGTTCTGATGATATTAAGAGTTGATATCATGTCTCATTGCCAATTAGTGATGAGCCTAGTAAGTCACACACATACACAAGTTATCACCTATTTAAATATGATTTAATTAATTAATTAAAGAGTTTAATTGATTAATTAAATAGATTTGGTTTGCAATTAAATTGCAAAGTCCCTAGCATGACTTGAAACCAAATCTAGATTATTGGATGTGTAGTATAAATTAAATTTATATTTAAAGTGTTTAAATATGAATTTAATTGATGAGAAATTAATTAATAGAGATTAATTAATTAATTTATATTTGATATAAATTAATTAGAAGAAGAAAATAATTATTTTGGGTTAAGAACTCAAAATTAAGACACAGTGGCATTTTGGTCATTTCACAGTGTGACACGTGGCACCATGAGATGGTGACACATGGCATAACACATAAGCTTGCCAAATGTTTTTTTAATCATGTAAGATGATTAAAATCAAGATTAAATATAGGTTTGACACTTGGCACAATGTGATTGGGTCACTTAAACCTAGAGCTAATCAAAAGGTGACATGTGGCTAGGGTTTAGTGTGTTAACCTAGCTATTTAAGTGTGGTTATGAAAAGAAAACATAACCAGCAGCCTCTCCTCTCAATTGTCACGCCACTTTGAGCCTCTCCAGCTATTTCTCTTCATCTCTCATCAATTCAAAGAGATTAGCCATCAATCTCTTGAATTAAGAACACTAGAAATTGTTTCTAGTGTCCTGTTTACATCTCTAATCTCTTAAAAGGCAGAACTTGAATTTCTAATTAATAGAAAAGGCTTTAGAAGCTGTTCAAGGGCTGCCATAGGTGTTCTTGGTGTGGACAAGCTAGAGGGACAACATCTGGTGTCCTGAAGACGAATATCAAAGGCGCAGACACGCTGCAGCACATCAAGAGGTTAGTGTAATCGTTCTTGATTTAATCTAGGGTTCTAAAATTAATCTGATTAATTTTAAAATCTTAAATGGCAAATACAGATCCAAAAACATATTAAAAGAGTTTTAATATGTTGTTTATCATTGAAATCAAATAGATAAAAATAAATCTTGCATGGTGCATGTGACCCTAGGTGAAAATTTTTGAATTCAATGGTATAATCTTGTGTTTTTCACGCTTCCGTTCCTTCACTTACACCTATTGATGAAACATCTAAAATAATTCCTTGCAAATCGACTAGGATATCTCACCCACCAGTGAGATATGGTTTTCTTCATGAAGATGAACGAGAGTTGTTTACTCATGAAGAAATAGATCATGGAGATGATCCTCTTACCTATGAAGAAGCTATATTAGATATAGATTCTTCAAAATAGATTAAAGATATAAAAAATACAAAATTGATTCCATGCATAAGAACGAAGTTTGGGACCTTGTTGACCCACCTGAAGGTATTGTACCTATAGGGAGTAAATGGGTTTTCAAGAAGAAAATTGGTTCTGATGGAAAGGTAGAGACCTATGAGGAGACTTTCTCGCCTGTTGCGAAAGGGTTTCGCCAAAGGAAAGGAATCGACTATAAGGAGACTTTCTCGCCTGTTGCCATGCTTAAATCAATTAGGATTTCATTAGCAGTAGCTGCATACTATGATTATGAGATTTAGCAAATGGATGTCAAAACAACTTTTATCAATGGAAACATTGATGAAAACATTTTCATGGAATAACCTAGGGGTTTTGAATCCCAAGATGGTTCCAAGGTATGCAAGCTAAAATGATCTATTTATGGGTTGAAACAAGCTTCGAGGAGTTGGAATATTTGTTTTGATGAAGTCATTAAATCATTTGGTTTTATCAAAAATATGGATGAGCCATGTGTATATAAGAAGGTTAGTGAGAGTGCTGTCACTTTCCTTGTTTTATATGTAGATGACATTTTATTGATAGGTAATGACATAAGTATGTTGACAACTGTCAAGGTATGATTGTCAAATACATTCTCCATGAAAGACTTAGGGGAGGCAACCTATATTCTTAGAACTCATATCTATAGAGACAGAGCGAAAAGAATAATTGGTTTATCCCAAAGTCTATACTTGGAAAAGGTGTTAAAGAGGTTTAACATACTTAATTCCAAGAGAGGATTATTACCAGTAACACATGGTATCCACCTTTCTAAAGAAATGTCTCTAAAGACACCAGAAGAAAGAGATAAAATAGCCAGGATTCCATATGCTTCGGCTATTGGAAGTTTAATGTATGCAATGTTGTGTACTAGGCTGGATATCGCATATGTTGTTAGTTTGACTAGCAGGTTTCAATCTAATCCAAGTTTGGAACACTGGATAGTTATCAAGAATATCCTTAGGTACTTGAGAAGAACTAAAGATTTATTCTTGATTTATGGAGGTGGTGACTTGCAATTGAATAGTTATATTGATTTTGATTTTCAATAAGATATTGATGATAAAAAGTCTACCTTTGGGTTTGTGTTCATTTATAATGTAGGTGCAGTCAGTTGGAAGAGTTCCAAATAGAGTACGACTGCTGATTCCACTATAGAGGCCGAGTACATTACTGCATCAGATGCTGCAAAAGAGGTTGTTTGGATAAAGAAGTTCGTGACAGAACTTACAGTAGTTCCTTTCATTGAGTCAGTAGTTCCTCTCTATTGTGACAACAATGGAGCGGTCATACAAGCTAAGGAACCCTAGTCTCACTAGAAATCCAAACACATAGAAAGGCGCTACCACATTATCAGAGAGATAGTGAGGCGAGGCGATGTAGCCATGCAGAAAATAGCATCAGCCGAAAATCCAGCTGATCCATTCACAAAGCTTATGTCACAAACTCAGTTAGACCGACATCTTGAGAAGATGAGTCTAAGATATTGCAATAAATGGCTATAGTGCTAGTGGGAGATTGTTAGTAGTATGCCCTAGAGTACATCATTTTGTATGTATCTTGTACATATTTTATTAATAAAAAGGCAATTTCACTTTTCCGTTTACATAATATATTTATGTGTAACTAAAAAGGTCTATTGATATTTTGTTAGAAATTCTATTCTTAAGTTGTTAAGAATTTGAGTAATAGTATTTCTAGAACAAAGTATCATAAATTGGTTCACAATCGAGGATACTTCACAAAGGACATGACTTATCTAGAAATATTGTAATCATGTTTATTCCCAAGGTATTTATATGAGATATAAATAAGATGGAGTGGTGAGTCTCATGCCACATAACAAACATGATAGGCACTTATCTATGATAAGTAGGCCAAACTAGTGACGCTTATGACAAGCTCATGGAGTTTACTCTTGTCAATGCATTGTCATTTATCATATCAGTGTATATAATCTTTAAACCTGAGATAACAAAGTTATTCTGTATATAGGTGGTTTGAGTTTGATACTACTTTCATACTTGTACTGTGTATGGGTACATGAGCATGTGTTGGCTCCTACTAGTTATATATGGAGATAGGTGTTGATCAAGATGGAATTCGTTACCCTAAGTAAATAGGGATAAAATTCTATGTTTATTTAATTGTTTTTAATGTTTCAAGTTCCTGACCAAGACAGACAGATTTAGTAAGAAAAGAGTTTCTGATAAGAAAATCTAATTAATTAGGAACTGGAATTAAAAGAGAACATAATGTTCATAGCAAATGAGATTTGACATTAACCATGACTCCAGCTCGAATTGGGATTTTATAATGGAGATATTCTAGTACATGGTAACAAATGATTAAAGGTTCATTTAAGGTATTCCTTATTACTGATTGGGTGGCCATGACATTGTAACGATCGGGCTCCAACCACTAGAGGAATTGTCCGCTTTAGCCATAAGCTTCACAGTTTTGTCCCATAGGTGGAATGGAGAACTTCCCAGGAGGTCACCCATCCTAGGATTTCTCTCAAGCGAGCACGCTTAACTCTGGAGTTCTTCCAATTCTTCACCCACCAAAAGGTACCTCTAGTGATTAGTTCCCCCATTTTATATATCATTACTTTTTGAACCCAAGACCATCTCTGTGCTTTGCCGATGTGAGATTTGCCTAAGGGACCTTTCTCCTCCCCTTTCGGGACTTAGCGTCCTCGCTGAGGTTTGCCTCACCATTGCCTAAGAGAACACACAAGCGGCTCTGATACCAATTGTAACGATCGGGCTCCAACCACTAGAGGAATTGTCTGCTTTGGCCATAAGCTTCACGGTTTTGTCGCAAAGGTGGAATGAAAAACTTCTCAGGAGGTCACCCATCCTAGGATTTCTCTCAAGCAAGCACGCTTAACCCTAGAGTTCTTCCAACTCTCTAGGCCATTCCACCAAAAGGCTCCTCTAGTGTTTAGTTCCCCCATTTTATATATCATTACTTTTTGAACCCAAACCATCTCCGTGCTTTGCCAAAGTGGGATTTGCCTAAGGGATCTTGGCATACTATGCTAAGTCTCAACCATGGTCTATGAGATACCTGAAATGATTTAGAGAAATCATTTACGATAAGAAAGAGTTTTAATGATATTAAGAGTTAATATCATTTCTCATTGCCAATAAGTAATGAGCCTAGTAAGTCAAACATCTACACAAGCTAATCACCATTTAAAATGTGATTTAATTGATTAATTAAAGAGTTTAATTAATTAAAGAGGTTTGGTTTGCAATAAGATTGTAAAGTCCCTAGCATGACTTTAAACCAAATCTAGGTTATTGGATGTATAGTATAAATTAAATTTATATTTAATTTGATTAAATATGAATTTAATTATGAGAAATTAATTAATGGAGATTAATTAATTAATTAATTAATTTATATTTTATATAAATTGATTTAAAGAGGAGAAATTATCATTTTGGGTTGAGAACTCAAATTAAAAAGTAAAGGCAAATTGGTCTTTTCACATGGTGACATGTGGCACCATGAGATGGTGACACATGACACCATATGATCATGCCACTTGTCTTCCTATGATGGAAGATCACATGTCATGATTTAAATGGAGCTTGCACTTAGCTTCATAGGATTAAATCAAACAATAACAAGATGGGATCTTGAGATGACATGTGGCAAGGGGGTTAGTGAGAGTTTGACCTAAGTATATAAAGAAAAGTAATAAAGAAAAATCTCTCCTCTCTTTTTCTCTCCAGTTGCCGTCACTTTTGGCGTCTCACTCTCCTCTTTAATTTCTCAATTGATTCAAGGGAAAAAACTTTGATTTCTCTTGAATTAAAATTATTAGAAAGTGTTTCTAACTCCCAATACATTCATACAACCTTCACAAAGCATAAAACCCATCTCAAAATTGGTTGACAAGGCTTGAGAAGCCAATCTAAGGGCTGCCATTGCAACTTTGGTGAGTGCTAATGGTGGACAAACTAGAGGGACAACATTTGGGATTCTAAGAACATCCTAAGAGTCGGATTTACATCAATTGTGCATCAAGAGGTTAGTACCTAAAAATCTCTCTTTTAGTTAGGGTTTAATTGAATTAAATATTTATTCATAATCTTTAATGACAAATGAAATTTTAATGGATGCTAAAATATGTTTTGGTATGCAATTGGGTATTAGAAATTGATTAGAATCATAAGACACTTGGTATGGTGCATGTAACCTTAGAAATAATTTTTGAAATTCAAGGTTCTAATGCCCTTTAATCCACGCTTCCACTCCTTCAAACACCTATAGGGTGAGGTCATCTATCTCTAATATGGGGTCTTACAGTTATTTTGGTATTACAATGGACCTTTTGCCTAAAGTTTAGTGAAAACAGTATTTTATTTGTGTACCAACAAGGCATAAGGTATGATTTTGTTCCCCTGAAGTACACAGGATGCTATGAATGATGTTCATAACTTGCAAAATGACATTTTAAGGGATTTACAGTATGAAAAGAGAGTAGATATAGTAATTCTTTTGCAGTCAGTTATATTACTAGAATATAGTAGTGTTTTCTCGAAATAGGACAGATGGATACCACCAATAAAATGAATTGTGAAATGACGTTCTAATTGGGACAGTAGTGTGATAGGAAATAGTTGGCCATGTATTCCTTAGAAAGAGCACAATTTTATTATACGGATCATAAGAATCAGATTATGATTGGTGCAAAACTTTTGAATAGCATGGAAAAAAGGAGAGCCCTGTAGACTCCCTTCTTAAGGTATTAGAGAGTAGTTTATAGTTCAGTAGAAGAGAAGGCAATAATTGCAAATTAATGAAAAAAATAAGCTATCGGATATCGGTAAATAAAAGAAAATGTAAAAGTGAAAATTTGAAAAATTGGTTTAAATGTAATAATGAGATGCTACGAAAATTAGCGAAAGTGCTAGCCAGAATGGTCAGAGGACCTGTCCAGAGTAATATTGAAGTGCAGAGGAATTATTAGAAATGATAAAAGGTACTAGGTCTTGACGCGATAGTCGGGTCAAGAAAGAGAATAAGACAAAAGAATAGTGTAACCAAAGTTGAGTTGTGGGGAAGATAAAGGAGTTAATTAAGAAATTAATTGAGAAGCCATTATAAGATTAGGAAAAATAGAGTCAGGATTTAAAAGAAGTGAATGCAGTTTAGAAAGGGTAAAAGAGATAAATCGAAAAGTAAGGACAAAAATGTAAAAAAGAATGACATTAGGGAAAATAATTGTTATGATATAGAATCCAGAAGTACAAAACTCAGAGTAATTCACATTGGGATGGTGTTAAAAGCCAAACCATGGAATTTGAAATTGTAGAATATGGGTCAAACTCTATTTATTCCCATTTCCAAGATGAAGCAGTTAAAATGGAGATAAAATCTATTTAAGTTTATAACAGTAGGAGAAAAGTTAGTTGAGGAATGCAACCAGAGCAAGCAAAAATTTTAAGATGTGTAAGAGTATTTCAAACTATCCTATCAAGCAAAGGAGTAAATTAATGAGTTATAAGTTAAATAAAAATGAACAAGAGGGTGCAAAATGGCATATACGCCTAGGTCATGAATAAAGATGGTAAGATAGCGGTTATGGATCTATGGCCAATGATTAGATAAGTAATTCTAATGTGACCACAATGGTCACTTTATAAGGAAATATGAATGAAAATAATTGATAAAACAACAGTAAGAGAAGATTAAGATTATCCAGAATAAACTAAAGGCCACAACAGATCATCAGAAGTTTTACATAGAGTTAAAGAAGAGAAATATTGCATATAATGTAAATGGTAAGGTGTTTTTGAAGGTTTTCCTTGAAAGAAGATCATGAGATTATGGATAAAGGAGAAAACTAAGTCCTCACTTCACAGAACCATACGGGGTTCTAAAAAGAGTGGATCCATTAGCACACGAGGTAAAGCAATTAAGAAATAAACAAATACCACTAATTAAAGTGCTATGGAGCCATCATTTAGGTCAAGAGACCACACGAGAATGTGAGAAAGACAAAAGAAAAAACACCCATGACTATTCAAGGACTGACATTAGGCAAATTTCGAGGACGAAATTTCTTTTAAGGAGGGGAGAATTATAACACCCTCACATTGGACAATTTCGTACATTATACTATTCTGGTGACTAAGGTCTGTTCGGATAGCTAGAATATCAAGAACCATAATTAAATTACAGAGAAGAGTCATAAATAAAACTGATAAAGATCATATGAGGTTGGATTAAAATAGGACTAATGAAGACACAAATAGGTTAAATGAGCCGAAGGTCCCGGCGATGGGTGACCGACCCGGGAAGCAACTGCAAGCTCAGTTGCTATCCTAAATTCGTGCGGGACTCCATGACATCTTTAGTTAAGGGATAATTGCAAAATTATTGAGAATTAGAAAATTATGGAAATAAAAAAGGAACAAGCACAAATAAGTGAATCAGAACTTAAAAACTCATCGGGCATTATTAAAAAGATGGACTATGTAACACCCCTACATGCATAGCTTGGTATATTTCACTATTCTGGTGACCGGTGCTGGTTCGGACAATTAAGAGGATTAGAACCATGTTTAAGACGACTAGAAAAGCCCTGAATGAAAATTAATAGTGATTACTCGATAGTTAGGTATAAATAAGAAAAACAATGCATAAAAATTTAAATGAGCCGAGAGTCACAGCGATAGGTGACCTTTCTGGGAAGTGACTGCGAGGTCAATCCTAACCCTAATTTTGAATGGGAAATTGTGATACCGCGGTCCTAAGGACTATTGTGAACCTAGTGAAAAAGTGAAAATCACAGAAAAGAGTTGATAAGTAGGTCAAAGAATTAGGTCAGGACTCTGGAAGAATTACTAGATTATTTGCAAACCGGATCAATCCGGCGAGGGGCAAATTGGTCAATTCACCCTAGAGGTGACTCCTAACCTAACTGTCTAATAAAATAAGAGAAATGAAAATTTCTGAATATAGAATAAATTAAAGAAGAATGGAAAAATAGAGGAAAAAGAAAGAAAAAAAAATGAATAAATGACATCACCCACATGACCTCACACATGACATCAAAATTAAATTTCAATTAAATAAACTTTGACTAAGTCAATTATGGCATAAAAGAGTTAAAAAAAATTTTAAAAAAACAAAATTTTCATCTTCTTTCCCACAAGATTGCCGTCCCTCACTCTCACCCTCACTCTCTCTCAACAAACTCCATGGAAGGTTGATTTTAAGCTTCACAAACCCTAAAAACTCTCCATAAATTTCCCAAAATTCTTGCATTTCCTTACTTTGGCAATTTGAAAAGAAGCTTGATCAAGAAAAAAAGGGAGAAAAGTAAAGAAATTGGTGAATTGGAAACCAAAGAGAGAGGTTAGTAATTTAAACTTGTAATTCTAGTTAAATGCTTATGTTTTTAGTTAAATTAACTTAGAATTGAAGATAAATCCAAACAAAACAATCATGGGGGACTAATTGTAAATTTCGGCCAGCCTATGGGGGAATAGAAATTGCATGATTTTGATAAAATTAAAGTGGTAGAGAAATTTAATTATGTAGATTAAAAATATGCACTTTAAATTCACTAATTGAATGAAATACAAAAATTAGGGTTCTTGAGCTTTAGAAATTGAGAGAAAAATTAGAGGAAATAGTCAATTGATGCAATTGACCTTAATTAAGGTTAGAAATGGTCAATTAGGACCAATTGAGATGTGTTGGAGTGTTTGGAATTGCAATGCAATTTGGATCGGAGAAGGGTCACTTTTGGGCAGTATCACTTAGGTTCCTTTTAGGGACCAAAACTGAAATTCTGCCAACCGAATTGGTGTGAGGCTAATTGGGAATGAAATTAGACACATAAAGTGTCACACCTTACCCCTCTGTAAGGCATAACATGATTCTGTAGAATACCTAATGAACTACCGAACTTCACCTACCGATAACTCATTAAGTACCCTACAAGGGATTTTAAAACAATTTTCTTATTTTTGACAAGTGGTGAGCATTTTCTAATAAGTACTTAAAACATTTAGTTAAAATTAAAACTAGTTAATATTTTTGGCCCATTTTATTTTTACGCAAATTTTATAAAAATTTTGACAGAGTTTCCCCTGTATTTTGAGAAACCAGTTCTTCAAATACCTGTAAAAAGCATTTCTAAAAATTTTTCTCAACCACTACTTCAATTTCACAATCAAACTCAATCAATTTCACAATCATTTCAATAAATTTCTCAAGTTCAAAATTTAATAATCCTCAGCATACTAGCAACACATTTCATTTAAATTAAATAAAATAGTGGTACTCATATTTCATTAGAGACAAAACAATTTATATACATTCTTACAAAATTTACATTAAGAGAGTTTCAAACTACAATATATATTACAACTTTATACAAATTTTATACAAACTGCTCAAAACCCATTTTTACATGTCCATACATTTATGTGCAATATATATACATCAAAAGAAATATTTACAGTTAGGGTGTAAATTACACCCGAAGACTTCAAGCTGAATGATCTTCAATCTTCAGCAGCTCAGTCTGCTGCTCCTCTAGTCTCTAAATCTGCGACAGCAATAAAAGCTATCGCTGAGTACTAGGACTCAGTGGTGCACAACATACTAAAACAATCTTTATGCAGAATATAAATCACATTTATTCAAAAATTTAACTAAACATGAGCATTAAACACAAAACACGAATTATGAAATTTTAATGCAAACCAAGTTCATTTCGAAGAATCAAAACACATTTCATAAAATCCACAGTTAGATCATGCCATTCGAAACAAATAAAATCTCAATAGCCAGAGGCTAAAGAGAAATCACATCACAAGGCTAGCTAGCTCAAATATATGGATATCCATTCACATTCTCTTCTACTGGCACACCTCAACACTTCTCCAGAGAAGGAATCAAAATTTGAAACTAATTACCCCCACTAGTCGTGCTAGTGAGGTGTCCAAATATATGGTCATGACACTGTGGTTTCAAAACTTATCTTAACAATTTGCTAAACATTTTCATTTCAAATATACACAATAACTTTCACAATTTAAATCAAACATCATAAGAATTCCATAATTCAATATTTCACATTATTTAAAACAGTATGCAGAAGATAATTATAAAAAGTATACGTTGTGCACAAACCTCAAACGAGTCACCTGTTGGCCTTGACTCGACTCCTCGGGTTCAGTCCGGTATTCTTTTCCACTGAAACACACAATTTCACAGTGTTTCAGTACCATAACTTAGCATAAATCTAATAATAAATTTAACTTCACTTTTACCTAGCTCTAACGTGCTAAATTCGACGTTCTTGAAATTTTGTGTTTCGGGTTACTATTCACTGCACTATTCAAGTCAAATTATTGACTTTCTAAGGCTTAATAGGTATGGGAATTCCAACTTCACCCACATATCACATTTTGGTCACTAAACTTGTTGGTTTTGGTCATTTTCTCAAAACTTAGGTCTTTTAGGCAAAATTGCCAAATTTTCAGTTTTGGTGTCCTTAATTTTACTGTTTCATTAGTCAGTTTACTGTTAGAATTTGGCAAAACTTTCTTCATAGAAAATGTTTCTTATTGTCTTAAGTTTATTCTCCTTTTTGAATCACCCCAATTAGAGTTTTGTTGCTCAAGTTATAAGCAAATAATTTTTACTGTTCATGCTGCAGAATTTTATTCTGGCAGATTATTGATTCCAAATTCGTTCAGCAATTTGATCAAGTTAGGTCCATAATTTAGTCTAATTTTCTTTACATGAAATGTTCTACTATGTCTTAGGTTTCCATCGGTTCAAGAATCGCCTAAATCAGAGTTTTCTAGAGAGAGTTATAGCCATTGAAACTTTACTGTTCATATGGCAATCTGTAGTTCTGCAGATTCAGGTCACCAACTTTGCTCAGTATTTTGATTGGGTTAATGGCATAATTTGGGTTGGTGTTCTTCATAAAAGTTTTTTATCTATATCTTATCTAACCCCTGGTAAAATTTCAAGTCATTTTGACCTGCCTAGCTCGAGTTATGACCAAATAAAAAAACACTGTTCATTTGGTCAGTTTGTGCAGAGGCAGCTTGCGATTTTCCGACTTCGGCCACTTTGTTCACTAGGTTTTAGTCACTTTTTGGTCAGGCTTCCTAAATGAAAATTGTGTCATTTAGTGCCTATTTTCATCCCCAATTGGTCCCATATCCATTGGACTTGTAAAATTTCATTTTTGGTCCCTCAAAGGAGGTTTTGGTCATGCTGCCAGCACATGACCTTATCCAATCCGAATTGGCTTTTAATTCCAACATTTCTAACACATCTCATTTGGTCACAAATAACCTTTTTTCACTTCACATTAGGTCAAAGACACCATTTACAAGTTTTTCACATTTTTGGTCTCTAAACCCCCTAATTCACATATTTGTTCCATTCATGCAATTTAAAGTGTGGCACTAACACCTACCCACTTAGATTGACTTGCATGCATGATTTATTGAAGTTAAACATATCACTTTCCCCCAACCCTCATGGCTGCAAAATTGTTTGTCCCTTCATAACTTATCATTTTCTTTAACTTTTCATGCAATTTAGACTCATCTTAACTTAATTTCAAAGCTTAAAGAAGAAAAGAAAGGGAAATAAGTACTAACCTCACTTGTCAAATTTTCTTGAATTGCCAAGCTTGATTTTCCTTCACTTTTCTTCCCTCTTATTCTTCTTTAATCTTCTTTTCTAGGGTAACTAAGAAGCTTTTTAGGGTTTAGGGTTGAAACTTGTGGGGAAGAACTAAGTTTTTCAAGCTTTAAAAGCTTGTTAATGGAGGAACCTTGGGAGAGAAAAGTGAGAGAGAGATGAAAACGTTTTTTGAAGAAGAAGAAATGATTTTCTTTTTTTTTTTATGAATTTTAAGTCTTATGGAAGACCAAAAATGTAAATAAATTAATTAATTAATTAATTATATTCTTTATGGCATCATGCATGAGGTCATGCATGATGTCATCACCTTTTAACTTTTTCATTTTCCATTTTCTTTTTTTTTCTATTAGTTCTTTAATTTAATTTTCGATTTCAAAATTTTCTTTTCTCTGATTTTATTTGACAGTTAGGTCAGGAGTCAGCTCTCGGGGTCAATTGACCAAATTACCCCTCGCCGGTTCATCCCGGTTTGCAATTAATTCCATATTTCTTTCGGCTACCTGACCTAATTATTTGACTGGCTTAACAGTTATTTTTCGTGATTTTCTCTTTTCCACTGTGTTTATAAGGGTCCTAAGGACCGCAGCGTCACTTTTTATAGTTCGAAATTTGAGTTTAAAACGACTTCCAAGTCGTTCCCGAGAAGGTCACCCATCGCTGTGACTCTCGGCTCGTTTAACTTCTTATATTCTGTTTTTCTTGTTTATACTTAACTAATTGGACATTACTAATTATTTGTATTTATAGCTTCTCTAGTTGTCTTAAGTGTGGTTCTAATCCCCTTAATTGTCCGGACCGACACCGGTCACCGGAATAGTAAAATATACTAGGCTATACAAATAGGGGTGTTACATAAAGACACAATTTTCATTTAGAGACCATGCCCAGAAAATGACATTTAGATAGTGAACAATTAGGTCAAATCCGGGTAATGTGCACTGCCACTGTACAAAAATGAACAAATCGATAGTGTTTGTTCATTTAGTCATAACTTGGTGTAAAAAGGTCCAAATGACCTGAATTTTATACCGATGGAAATCTGAAACATAGAACTACAACTTTGATGAAGAACACAAACCCAAATTCTAACCATAAATTATCCAAAAAGTGAGCTGCAGTCAGCACACCAAAACTGCTACACCAAGAAAGTGCCCGGAATTCTTCCGGCCAGCCTTAGAAAAATGACCATATCTTGGGCTAAAAAACTAAAAATGGAGTGACTCAAAAAGGGAATTAAAGAAAATACAATAAGGAACAACTTTTATGCGAAACACTTAGCCAAATTCCTACAGTAACTAGACCACTGGAATAGTGCAAAACAGGGCACCAAAACTAAAAAATTGAATTTTCTCTTAAGAGACCTAAAAATTGAAATGGCAACCAAGACCAACAAATTAGGCACTCAAAATATGGTATGTGGGTGTAATTGGAATTCACATACCTATTAAGCATGAGAAAGTCAACATTTTGACTTGAATAGTGCCATAAATAGTAATCCCAAAATGCAAATTTCAAAGAACATTAATTTAAGCATATTAGGGCTAGAATTTAGTAGATATGAATTTATTTATTAGATTTATTATAAGTTATGATACTGAAACACTGTAAATCGTGTATTTCAGTTGAAAAGGCTATTGAGAAAAGAAAGGAAACATCGAGTCAAGGCCAAGAGAAGACTCGTACAAGGTTTGTGTACAACAAAGAAACTTTATGTGAATTTTCTTTTGCAAACTATTTTGAATGAATTGTGAACATTAAATTGTGACTTTATTTGTACCGAAAAATTGGATTGAAAAGAAAAATGTGTTATTGACCCAAAATGTTGAGAAAATAAACTATATGTGAATTATTGACATTTGAATGTTTAGAAAACTGTTTAAATGGTTTGAAACCATAGTGTCATGACCAAATGTCTAAATGCCTCACTAGCCTGACTAGTGAGAGGAATTAGTTTTGTATTCCCTCTCTGGCTGAAGTGTTGAGGTGTGTGCCAGTAGAGGAAAAAATTTGAATGGGTACCCATAGATTTGAACTAGCTAGCCTTGGTATTCCTCATAAGCCTCTGGCTATTGAGATGAAAAATATATTGATGGCATGATATGACTGTGTGTTTTTATAAAAATTATTTTGTGCCTTCTGAAGTGAAAAAAAATTTCTTTGACCAAAATTTTAAATTGTGTTTTATATCTATTTATTAATTTCAGTACCGCATTTTGATTAATTGTGGTTTAATATACGCATAAATTAGTATTTTTATTATATTGTGCACCACTGAGTAATTGTACTCAGCGATGGCTTTTTATTACTGTCGCAGGTAGAGAGACCAGTAAAGCAGCCGAGTGAGCTGCTAAGGACCATAGTGCTACACTTTTGGATTTTTTCAGGTATTGAATTATACCCTTTTGTACCTATTTATTTTAATGTATATGGTTGTATGTATGTCTTGTAATTGGTCTTGAGCAGTTGTATAGTAAATTGTAATAGTATTATTTTTGGATTTTATGTTGTAAATTAAACTTGTGGATGTAAAGTAAATATTTTAAATGAAATGTAATGAGTTGATTTAATTGTTTTGAAATATTGTGAATTGTGAAAAATTGAGTTGTGTTGATTTATTGGAGGTTGGGGATTGTGATTGAAATTCATTTTGGAAGTACTTTTTACAGGTTAAAATTTTTTATATTTCTCAATTACAGATGGCACTCTGTCAAAATTTTTACAAAATTTACGGAAAAATAAAATGGTCAAAATTTTTACCTAATAGTTAAACTCCAATTAAAAGTTTTAATACCTGTTAAAAATGCTCGCCACCTTGAAAAGATGATAAAATTTTTTTAAAATCTCTTGTAGTGTATTTAATGGGTTATCAGTAGGCGAAGTTTGATAATTCATTAAGTATACTACGGGATCATGTTATGCCTTACAAAGAGGTAAGGTGACACATGTTTTAGCGGTATCAGAGCAAGTTTTTAAAGTATGTTTTGACTTGTGAATTTGCATAGTTTCTTTTATAAGTACAACTGCTCAATGTTCTTATTTGATACATGCAGTGCATTACATTGTAAATATGAACTAATAGAGGAAAATCTCCTTGTGTTATTTGTTCAGGAGGTATAATACCCTCGAATTTAAATGGAAGAAGGGGACCGCTCAGTTGAGCAATCTGTTAAGGCTGAGGCACAAGGGGAAAGCTCAGCCCTTCAAAATGTAAGTGGATCAGTGGCACCAGTCCCACCAATGTCGTGGTTTCATGCACAATTTGCCTAACAGATGGCCGCGATGTTTTAACAGATGGTTAGAAGCCTGCCTACTCAAGCTCCACTTCAGACACCTGTGGTGCAACCTCTGCCTCCAGCTAGGCAGTATGACAAGCTAATTAAGTATGGGGCTATAGAGTTTAAGGGTACAGTAGACCCTTTAGAGGCAGAGCAGTGGTTGGAGAGAATGGACAGAGTGTTCAAGAAACTACACTACACGGATGAATTAAAATTTGAGTATTCAGTGTCACTGCTGCAGGGGGATGCGTATGATTGGTGGAAAACCATCCCCTATAGTCTGGTGGAACCTCAAGTGCTAACCTGGGATGACTTCCTCAGAGAGTTCAGATGCTTATGTGGCCTAGAAGCTACAGGAGTTCTTAAGCCTGAAATAAGGAAGCAGATCAGTGGCATAATATGAAAGGGAGTTCTCCCGCATGAGCCACTATGCAGGGAGTCTTCTTTTCTACCAGTAAAGAAAGATTTAAGAGGTTTAAAACCGGCTTGAAGCCTAGTCTAAGAATACAAGTGGTCGGATTCAAACATAATAACTTCTCTGAGCTCATTTCTCAGGCACTTGAGTTAGAAAGAATTGAGTCAAAAGCGACACCGGTGAAAGAGAAAACAGAGAAGACAAAGAAATCAGAAAAAGAGAAAAGTGGAAAGGCAGTGGATCAAGGTTCCAGTGGTGCTACTAGTAAGAGAAAGAATTTTGGGGGATCAAGCAGAGGTAGAAGGTCTGGTAGGGGTAGATTTTCTGGGTAGAGACCCCCTTGGTCTGGTCAGCAGACGACCAGGAGTTCTCACCCTCCCCACCCTTGTGAAACATGTGGTAAGACCCATGGTGGGATATGTTATTGGGCTTCGGGAGCCTGTTTTAACTGCGGGGGTATGGGGCATCTCGCTAAAGACTGTCCTAGTGCCCATAGATTTGGGCCACCTCCTACTACTGCAGAAGGATCTATTCAGAGTTCTGCTACCAGAGGTTCACAACCAGTTAGCAGAAGTAGAGGCAGAGGTCGAGGCAGTACTTCAAGCAGTCAGGGTACAGTAAACTAGTCATAACAAGGTAGTACTCTGGCCAGAGTCTACACGATGAGACAGCAAGAAGAAGCTGAGACGTCCGATATTGTGGCCGGTACATTCTCTATCTCTGATCAAGATGTATTTATGTTGTTTGATCTAGGTTCTACCCATAAATACATCATGTACCAGCCAGTTGTTTGATCAGTTAAGGGGTGCAGCTGTGTTCTCCAAAATTAACCTGAGATCGGGCTATTATTAACTGAAGGTACAAGAGCAAAGTGTCCCAAAAACTGCCTTTAGTACTCGATATGGCCATTATGAGTTCCTGGACATGCCATTCGAGTTAACCAATGCTCCAGCTGCATTTATGAATCTGATGAATGTTATCTTTAGACCATACTTAGATCAGTTTGTGGTGGTGTTTATTGATGAAATCTTAGTGTATTCGAGGAGTGCAGAGAAGCATGATAGACATCTACGAATTGTATTACAAACTTTAAAGGAGAAATAGCTATACTCCAAATTGTCGAAGTGTGAATTTTGGCTGAAGGAAATATCCTTCTTGGGGCACATAGTATCGACAGAAGGCATTAAGGTAGATCCCAGCAAGATAGAAGCTATCCTTAATTGGAAGCCACCCAGGAATGTCACAGAAATTCGTAGTTTTCTGGGTTTAGCTGGATATTACCGTCGATTTGTGAAGGGATTCTCTATTTTGGCTTCTCCACTGACCAAGCTACTTCGAAAAGATGTGAAATTTCAGTGGACTGATAAATGCCAGCAGAGTTTTGATGAGTTAAAGAGATGTTTGACTAAAGCTCCAGTCTTGACTTTACCTACACTGGGTAAAGACTATACAATTTATAGCGATGCTTCTCATAATGGGTTAGGCTGTGTATTGATGCAAGATCGAAATGTCATTGCATATGCATCACGCCAGCTAAAACCGCATGAGAGGAATTATTCGACACATGACTTAGAGCTTGCAGCTATCGTATTTGCTCTTAAGATCTGGAGACACTACTTATATGGGGAGAAATGTTACACCTACAAAGATCATAAGAGTTTAAAGTATCTGGGCAATCAGAGAGAATTGAATTTGAGATAGAGGAGATGGTTAGAACTGATTAAAGACTATGATTGTCTGATAGACTATCAGCTAGGAAAAGCTAATGTGGTGGCTGACGCCTTAAGTCGTAAGACTATGGCAAGTCTGAGAGTTTCTTCTTTGTCTATGGTATATGAGTTGAGAGCATTGAATGCCAACTTAGAGGTTAATGATGAGGGACAGACAATAGTTGCATGGCATGTACAGCTAGTGTTGATTGATCAGATCAGAATGGCTACTCAGAATGACAAAAAATATGTGAAGCTACTGAAAGAAGTTCAGCAGGGCAAGAAACCTGAATTTTCTGTGAGAGATGATGGTCTACTGCTATACCAGGGCAAAATGTGCATTCCTAATTATGTTGATTTGAGACAGATCATTATGAAGGAAGCACATGAGTCTCCTTTTGCTATGCACCTTGGTGGCACTAAAATGTATAGAGGACTAAAGGAGCATTACTGGTGGATGGATATGAAAAGGGATGTAGCTAATTTTGTCTTCAAATGCCTAACTTGTCAGCAAGTCAAGACAGAACATCAAGTCCCAGCTGGTTTACTACATCCATTGCTAGTACCTGAGTGGAAATGGGAACGGATAACTATGGATTTTATGATGGGACATCTGAAGACACAGAAGAGCCATGATGCAGTATGGGTTATAGTTGACAGATTGACCAAGTCTGCTTATTTTCTGCCAGTCCGGATGGACTATAATTTAGAAAGATTGGTCAAATTATACATAGATGAGATTGAAAGACTACGTGGAGTGCCAGTATCGATTGTATCTGATAGGGATCCTAGGTTCACTTCTAGATTCTGTGTAGTCTTTAGAGAGCCCTAGGAACTATATTGAACTTCAGCATGGCATTCCACCCATAGACAGGTGGCCAGTTTCAAAGGGTAATACAGATATTGGAGGATATGCTAAAGGCTTATGTGATTGAGTTTGAGGGTAGTTGGGACACACACTTGCCTCTGATTGAGTTTTGCTTACAACAATAGCTACCAATGAAGCATTGGGATGCCTCCATATGAAGCTTTGTATGGCAGAAAGTGCAGAACTCATCTGTGTTGGGATGAGGTAGGTGAAAGAAAGATAATTGGGCCAGAGATTGTTCAGTAAACAGAGGAGAAAATTAAACCGATTAGAGATCGACTCAAGGCTGCATCAGATCGTCAGAAGTCCTACATCGATTTAAAGAGGAGAGATATTAAATATACAGTGGGTGAGAAAGTATTCCTCAAGGTTTCCCCTTCGAAGAAAATTATGAGATTTGGTAGAAAGGGGAAACTAAGTCCACATTTCATTGGACCATATGAGATTCTGGACAAACTGGGTCCCTTGGCATGCCGACTAGCACTACCTCCAGAGTTAGAAAAGATACATAATGTCTTCCATGTGTCCATATTGAGGAGGTATAGATCAGACCCATCTCATGTACTACCAGGAGAAGAGATTAAAGTGAATCCATACCTCACATATGAGGAAGAACCTATTGAAATTTTGGCATATGAGGTGAAGCAGCTACGGAACAAGAAGATACCATTGGTTAAGGTGCTGTGGAACCATCATTCAGGCCAGGAGGCTACTTGGGAGCGTGAGGAAGACATGAGGAGACAGCATCCACAGTTGTTCAAAGACTGATACCAGGTAAAATTTCGAGACGAAATCTATTTAAAGGGGGGGGGGGGGGGGTGAGGGGGAGGGGGAGAATTGTAACACCCCTATATGCATAGCCTGGTATATTTCACTGTTTCGAGGATCGATGTCGGTCTGCATAATTAAGAGGATTAAAATCATATTTAAGACACCTAGAAAAGTCCTGAATGAAAATTAATAGTGATTACTAGATAGTTAAGTATAAATAAGAAAAACAATGCATAAAAAGTTAAATGAGCTGAGGGTCACATTGATGGGTGACCTTACTGGGAAGTGACTGCGAGGTCAGTCCTAACCCTAATTTTGAATGGGAAATTATGACACCGCAGTCTTAAGGACTATTGCGAACCTAGTGGAAAAGCAAAAATCACAGAAAAGAGTTGATAAGTAGGTCAAATAATTAGGTTAGGACTCCGAAAGAAATACCGGATTATTTGCAAACTGGATCAATCTGGCGAGGGGAAAATTAGTCAATTCACCCCTAGAGGTGACTCCTGACTTAACTGTCCAATAAAATTGGAGAAATGAAAATTTTGGAATATAGAATTAAATTAAAGAAGAATGGAAAAATAGAGGAAAAAAAAAGAAAAAAAATGAATAAATGATATCACCCAAATGACCTCACACATGACATCATAATTAAATTTTAATTAAATAAACTTTCACTAAGTCAATTATGGCATAAAAGAGTTAAAAAAAATTAAAAGAAAACAAAATTTTCATCTTCTTTCCCATAAGATTGCCGTCCCTCGCTCTCACCCTCTCTCTCTCTCAACAAACTCCATGGAAGTTTGATTTTAAGCTTCACAAACCCCAAAAACTCCCCATAAATTCCTCAAAATTTTTGAATTTCCTTGCTTTGGCAACTTGAAAAGAAGCTTGATCAAGAAAAGAAGGGAGAAAAGTGAAGAAATTGGTGAATTGGAAACCAAAGACAGAGGTTTGTAATTTAAACTTACAATTCTAGTTAAATTCATATGTTTTTAGTTAAATTAACTTAGAATTGAAGATAAATCCAAACAAAACAATCATGGGAGACTAATTGTGAATTTCGGCCAGCCTATGGGGGGGAGTAGAAATTGCATGATTTTGATGAAATTAAAGTGGTAGAGAAGTTGAATTAAGTATGTAGATTAAGAATATGCACTTTAAATTCACTAATTGAATGAAATAAAAAAAATTAGGGTTCTTGAGCTTTAGAAATTGGGGGAAAAATTAGAGAAAATGGTCAATTGATGCAATTGACCTTAATTGAGGTTAGAAATGGTCAATTAGGACCAATTGAAATGTGTTGGAGTGTTTCGAATTGCAATGCAATTCGGATTGGAGAAGGGTCACTTTTGGGTAGTATGACCTAGGTCCCTTCTAGGGACCAAAACTGAAATTCTACCAACCCAATTGGTGTGAGGCCAGTTGGGAATGAAATTAGACACATAAAGACACAATTTTCATTTAGAGACCATGCCCAGAAAATGACATTTAGATAGTGAACAATTAGGTTAAATCCGAGTAATGTGCACTACCACTATACATAAATAACCAAATGAACAGTGTTTGTTCATTTGGTCATAACTTGGTGTAGGAAGGTCCAAATGATATGAATTTTATGCCGATGGAGAGTTGAGACATAGAACTAAAACTTTGATGAAGAACACAAACCCAAATTCTTACCATAGCCATCCAAAAAGTGAGCTGCAGTTAGCACACCAAAACTGCCAGAACTAAGAAAGTGCCCAGAATTCTGGGCTTGAACTAATCCAGCTAGCCTTAGAAAAATGACCATATCTTGGGCTACAAAACTCCAAATGGAGTGATTCAAAATGGGAATTAAAGATAAGACAATAAGGAACAACTTTTATGAGGAACACTTAGCCAAATTTATAACACCCCTCACCTGTCTACAGAGTAGCCGAGCAAGGCATGCCCCACAACGTGTTGGAGCACCTTATCTTATCTTATTTCACTTTAGTTCTTAATATATTTATTCAAAAATGGTTTAGGTAATAACGTTATTTATTAAAGTCTGACTAATGTGAAAAATACCATATGGTCTCAATAATCATAATCACAGTCTCATTCATAATCACACTCAGCTCTTATATCGAGATTCTCAATTTCATCAATGTACATAATTTGCAACTAATTGGATAAAATCACAGTCTACATGTTATATAGTTTAATTAAATCACAGACTTATTCAATACAATTTCTTAATTTGAATTACAACATAAGAAATAATTAAAATATACAAAATACCTTATATGCTTAATGTGAACCCTATCTACATGCATTGCTGAGGAGGTGACAACCTTGAACTCTTTTGACACTTCTGCAGATCTGGACTCCAAAAATCTCAGTCAACTGTCTACTGGTTTTACCTTCAATACCTGTGCGAGGAAATAATTTAATCGCGCTAAGCATTTCTGCTTAGTGGTGCAATAATACAACAATGAAATAATATATACAAATAAAGAAAGAAATAAATCATAATTCGGATACTTAGGAATCAATTTAATTTGGTATGGTATTTCTAGTATCAACTATCTTATATACTAGTTTGATCTTCTTTGGAAGTACTAAGTTATAACCTTTCAGTTATAATACTCAATATACAAATTATTCTAACTGTATTGTATTTTAAGTGTCTACGGTTCTACAAATTGTATTTTTTTTATGTTTTTATTACTAATATCTTTTACTCATTTCATTGAATAATTAATTTAATTGTACTAAAATTTCATTATACTTAACTTAACTTAACTGCCTGAAAGGAATAATATTTTAATTGACTGCCCGTGTAGCCTACTGACCAGACTGGATAAACGGTTAAAATAGCACTGGGTACCTAGTACCTCAGGCCGTCACACCATCGGTACAAAGTATCTCCTGGTGTACAAATAGTGTGGCTAAGAAACCATATAATCAGTCAGTAAGGCAATAATCCAAGTATCATAACATAATCTGTATAGCCATAGGCTATTAAAAATCCGTATAGCCATAGGCTATTAAAAACATAATCCGTATAGCCATAGGCTATTAAAATCCGTACAGCTGTCAGTACCTATTGGCATGCCAACCTATCCAAACTAGTCAACTAGGCAATACTAGGGCATTTACAAACTTCAATATTTAATTCTTTATTTTTAGGGTTCATAGGTTATTATGCCTTTCACTGGTCAATAAAAATGTTGACCCTTTTGATACATTATGGATAGGTTGATTCTAGTATCAACATGTCACAATTTGCATTTCAATATGATGCCAATATAGTACAATTTATAATTCTCATAAGTTGGCATTTATTGCCAATTTTATTTCTAAGACTTATTGCATGATAATGTCAAATTTTTAGTTTTGGTATGCTAGATTGATCTAGCTAGATGTCCTATTTTCATTGGTTTTTAGCTTCTAGTCAAAGAAGAAAATTTATAGGTCTACGTCTTATTAAATTTTTAGCACTAATTTCATGTCATTCTGAGTTGTATAGACCAAGATATGGTCAATTTACTAAAGCTAGACTGATTGCATTTTTAAGGCAAGGTTAGGTCATTTTTAGGTCAATTGCAATTCTGGTAGATTTGGTACCCTAACTTGGGCAAGCAAATTGACTTGGTTCTGGTCATTTCTGGGCTTTGGTGTCTTCATAAGAGTTATAGTTCTATGTCTAAGTTTTCTAGTGATATAAGTTTCAGGTCATTTGGACCTGTTTTGAGTGAATTATGTTCAAATGAGTGACTACTGTTCATATGGTCAAATTCTAGGTTGCAATGGTTCTGGACAGTTTTGATACCTCAAATTTTGCAAGCTATTTGACTTAGTAAATGGGATTTATGGGTTCTGTGATCTTCACCAAAGTTGTAGCCCTATGTCTAAGCTTTTCAATGGTATAAATTTCAGGTCATTTGGACTTGTCTACAGGGAGTTATGGACAAAATACTGGCTACTATTCATACGATCAAAAATTCTGGGTTACATGTTAAGCAATTCAGGATTTGGTCATTCTTTTAGGTTACTTCTAGGCAGAATTTTGGCATGACCTATATGTGAAAATTGGCCTATTATAAGTCCTATTTCACCTCCAATTGGCCTCATACCAATTGGGGTCACACATCTCCATTTACAACCTAAAATGCATACTGCCCTAATTAACCACACTTTGCATTAAAATTTTGCATTTCTAGTGAACACCATACATATTGCATCTTGGTCAATTGTCTAACAATAATTCAATACAATCAATATCTAGCCACAATATATTTGATCAAGTATCCAGCAATTCAATCAATGTCCAAATACAATTCAACTCAAGTAATTATCCATCAACTCAATGCAATTTAATCAATTGTCCAATAATAATTCTATTGCTCAAACCTAATCCAACTAATCAAGATCAATAATATACATTCAATTATTCTTAAATAAAAATTAATTATACATGAATTTAAAGTCTTCCTAAGCACATCAAGGTTGCCCAATTTACACTTATACTTCCATCTCCCTTATTGACTTCCTAACCTCACTTTCAATGCACAATTCACACATACACATGGTAATCAAACTCTTATGCATTTAAGCACCCTAATTAACCCTTCAAATCACCAAATACATGAAGAATTAAATCATACTCCCATGGACACAAGGGCTACCGAATTTCACAATTTACCAAAGTCTTCAATATTTCTTCAAACCCCAATTCAAAAGCTCAATCACAATTTACACATGAGATTAACTTACTAGCATCACAAATTACTTTAATCCACACTAATTCCCATCAAATACCATCAATTACATGTAAGAATAATTCACTTACCTTCCCTTTTCATGGCTGCCAAGAATTACACACACCAAATACTCACTCAATTCCTTAAAATTTTCAACCAAACTACTCACCATAACCTCAATACAAACTTTAATTAAGAAAAGGAAGAAAAACTAGCACTAACCTTATTTTGAGCTTTCTAAAACCTCATCTAAACTTCTTCTTTTTGCTCCCAATATTCTACCCAAGATGTGTACACCACTTTTAATGAAGATACTTATAGGAATCATGGCTTGATCATGGAGGAGAGGAAGCTTGCACGTGGGATGGCCATGGAGGTTTCTATGGGAGGAAAACCAATTCGACACTTTGAAGAAGAAAGAGGATAAAGGTGATGAATGGCAGATTATGGTCCTTACATGTCTTTTATATACTCCCACTTAGTGCTCCACTAAGTTAATTAAAAATTGGATTAATGTAAGATTTCCTTTAATTGCACTTTTACCCTCAACTTCCCTTAAATTACATTTTATCTTTAATTTCATTTTTCATTAAATTTTCAAAATGTAATACCACTTATTTTTCATGGACATTTAGGTCAAAATTCAGCTCGAGGTGTCAAATGACCAAAATGCCCCTCTTCGGGTTGTATTTCAGATTTTTCGGTACTACCTATTTACTTATTGTACCGCCGATTTCTTTAATTTTCGTTTTTCATTTATACTAACTTATTAATTTTTCTTTGACATTTTCAATGTTAATTGCACCTCAGTAGATCTTTAATTGCACCTCACTAGTAGTAGAGAGTGACCAAGACATCCTGGTCACTAATCCATTGGGCCACAGTGTAGTGGTGAATAAAGTGTACAAGGGTTGCCCGTTAAAGATTCAGGGGTTTGAATTCTTGGCAAACCTGATTAAGTTGCCTTTCCATGAGTTTGACATGATTTTGGGAATGGGCTGGTTGTCACGTCATCAAGCAATGGTTGATTGTAAACTGAAGAGGATGTCTTTGAAAACTCCTGAGGGTAATGAGATCACAATTGTGGGGGAAAGGACAGATTTTTTGTCCAATGTCATCTCAGCCACAATTACAAGAAAACTGATGAGAAAATGCTGTGAAGCCTACCTAGCACATGTGGTGTATACTAGGCAGGCTAAGCCAGATCTGTGTGACATACCCACAGTAAGAGACTTCCCAGATGTGTTCCCTGAAGAATTGCCTGACTTGCCACCAGAAAGGGAAGTTGAATTTGCTATTGAGATACTGCCGGGTACAGCACCAATCTCTATTGCTCCATATAGGATGACACCCACATAATTGAAGGAACTGAAAATCCAGTTACAGGAGTTACTGGATAAGGCATTACACCCCAGTGTGTCACCATGGGGAGCTCCAGTGCTGTTTGTGAAGAAGAAGGATGGGACTTGAGGTTATGCATCGATTACCGACAGTTGAATAAAGTGACGGTGAAGAACAAATATCCGTTGCCTAGAATTGATGATCTGTTTGATCAATTGAAGGGAACAGGAATATTTTCCAAAATTGATCTCAGATCAGGGTATCATCGGTTGAGGGTGAAGGATGCAGATGTGCCAAAACTGCATTCAGGACCCGGTATGGGTATTATGAGTTCTTGGTGATGCTCTTTGGCCTAAAAAATGCACCAGTAGCATTCATGGACCTTACGAACCGTATTTTTCATCCATATCTAGATGGGTTCGTAGTGGTCTTTATTGATGATATTTTGGTGTATTCCAAGACCATGGAAGAACATGATGAACATTTGAGGATTGTTCTACAAACCCTGAGAGAAAAGAAGCTGTATGCTAAGTTGTCCAAGTGTGATTTCTAGTTGGATGAAATTGCATTCCTTGGACACATAGTGTCAACAGATGGGATTAGAGTGGATCCCAAGAAAATAGAAGCAGTGGTGGAATGGAAGCCTCCCAGAAATATAACTGAGGTTAGGAGTTTCTTGGGGCTGGCTAGATATTACAGAAGATTTATGAAGGGATTTTCTTTAATAGCCGCTCCAATGACCAAGTTGTTACACAAGAATATCATATTTGACTGGAATGATAAGTGTCAGGCCAGTTTTGAGAAGTTGAAGGCTATGTTGACAGAGGCACCAATGTTAACACAGCCAGTGTCAGGAAAGGACTTTGTAGTCTACAGTGATGCCTCTCATAATGGGTTAGGGTGTGTATTAATGCAAGAAGGGAAGGTGGTTACCTATGCTTCTAGGCAGCTAAGGCCACATTAACAGAATTACCCTACCCATGATTTAGAACTTGCAGCAATTATCTTCGCACTGAAGATATGAAGGCATTACTTGTATGGTGAAAAGTGCTACATTTACACAGACCACAAAAGTTTAAAATACTTGCCAACCCAGAAGGAGCTCAACCTTAGACAGAGGTGATGGATTGAGTTCCTGAAGGACTATGATTGTGTGATTGACTACCATCCTAGGAAGGCAAATGTAGTTACTGATGCTTTCAGCAGAAAATCCATCACAGCTTTGAGATCATTGAATGCCCGTCTATCCTTGGCTCGAGATGGAGCTATCTTGGCTGAGTTACAAGTGAGGCCAAACCTGCTACAACAGATTTTAGATGGGCAGAAGGTAGATGAGAAATTAATGACTACTATGAGTAAAATCTCAGAAGGGAAGGCAACTGACTATGAGGTGAAAGTAGATGGGTGTTTGTACTACAAAGGAAGAGTATGTGTACCAGATAATGGGGAATTGAAAGCCAATATTCTGAAAGAGGCACACACCAGTGTTTATGCTATGCACCTAGGAAGTACAAAAATGTATCATGATCTGAAGCTTCATTATTGGTGGCTTGGTATGAAGAAGGACATAGTTGACTATGTGACTAAATTCTTGACATGTCAACAAGTCAAGGCAGAACATCAAGTTCCATCGGGTTTGCTATAGCCTATATGCATACCTGAATGGAAATAGGATCCGGTCACCATGGATTTTGTAAGTGGTCTACCTCTCGCCCAGAAGAAGCATGATGCAGTATGGGTGATAGTAGATAGATTGACGAAGTTAGCACATTTTCTGCCAGTTAGGACTGATTACTCACTGGAGAAGTTAGCAGAATTGTATATCAGTGAGATAGTTAGACTGCATGAAATTTCACTTTCCATCTTATCTGATCGAGACCCAAGGTTTACATCGAGATTTTGGAAGAAGTTGCATGAATCCTTGGGTACACAACTCCGCTTCAGCACAGCTTTCCATCCTCAGACGGATGGGCAATCAGAAAGAGTAATCCAGGTAAACAATTGAAACTAATTAAACTAATACAAATATTAAATTGAAATGATAATAATAACATGAAACATATGTTAGTTCCTTGAGGATATGCTAAGGAGTTATGTCATTGAGTTTGAGGGAAGTTGGGATAGATACCTCCCACTGGCACAATTTGCATACAACAATAGCTACCAAGCTAGCATCCAAATGGCCCCGTATAAAGCATTGTATGGGAGGAAATGTAGAACTCCAGTGTGCTGGACTGAATTAGGCGAAGATAAACTGGTAGGGCCAGACTTGGTGAAATAGATTGAGGAGAAGGTAAAGCTAATCAAATCCAATCTGAAGGTTGCCTCAAACAGACAAAAATCCTATGCCGACCTGAAGAGGAAAGAAATAGAATATGCAGTTGGTGACAAAGTATTCCTCAAGGTATCACCGTGGAAGAAGGTACTGAGGTTTGAAAGAAAAGATATGTTAAGCCCTAGGTTCATTGGCCCATATGCAGTTATTGAACGTGTGGGTCCAGTAGCCTATAGGCTAGCTTTACCACCAGAGCTGGACAAGATCCACAATGTGTTCCATGTGCTTATGCTAAGAAGATACTGCTCAAATCCTTCACATGTCATCTCCATGGAAGAAATTGAAGTACAATCGGATTTGACATATGAAGAAGAACCCATACGGATCCTAGCTTGGGAAGTGAAAGAGTTGAGGAATAAGCATATTCCACTAGTGAAAGTGCTTTGGAGGCACCACAACACTGAGGAGGAAACTTGGGAAAATGAAGAGATGATGAGGCAATAATTCCCTCAACTGTTTGCATTAGGTAAATTTCTGGGACGAAATTTAAATTAGAGAGGAAGAGTTGTAATACCCTCACTGTAGTAACTCCGCACATTCTACTGTTCCAGTAACTGGTGTCAGTTCGGATAGTTATAACATCTTGGAAAATATTTAAACTAAAGTGAGGAACCATAATTAACTCGAATATTAATAAGAAAAATTTAGGAAAAATTTTAGAAATAAAATACAGCCAAGTTAAACAAGCCGGTGCCCTAGTGATGAGTAACCCAATGGGAAGTAGCGGTCCTCACAACTAGGAGCCCTAGACCCGGGGAAAAATTCATAAATTAATTTTTGGAACTCCAGAGAAGGGTCATTGAGGTTTCTAAGGGATTAGAATGCCAAGAAAATGCTTAGAAAAATTTTTCAATCAGTACAGACAATTTTGGTCAGTTAAGCCAAACATAGGGCATTTTGGTCATTTCGCTTTTAGAGGTGATTTTTGGCTGACTTGTCCAGTTAAGTAAATAATTATTATGACATAAAATGTGAATAAATATTGCTAAAAATTAAATTGAAAATGAGTAGAGAAGAAAAGGAAAGAAAATGAGATAAAAGGCTAATTATGACATCACCATGATGTCGTTAAACATTTACCACCAATTACAATTAATCAAGCCCACTTAAAACAAATAAAAAGAGATAAAAATAACCAAAAGACATTAGCCATCTTCTTCTCAAACCCAGCCAGCCGTCTCCCTTAACCCAAACCCCAACCTCCATGGAAGCTTAATGAAAGCTTCATAACTCACCTTATCCTACCTTGAAACCCTTACCTAGCTTGACAAAAAATTAATCTTGCAACTTGAACATTCTCTAGGCAGCCAAAAGAGGAAGAAAAAAAGAAGTTTGGGTAGCTTGAAATTCTGCTCCAACAAGGTTAGTGTCCAACCCTTACTCCTTTTGCTTTAATTTATGTTTAATGGCATGAATTGTGTAGGAATTATAAAAAAATAAAACAAAAATGTTTGTGTGTGCACCTTACAAATTTCATCAGCTAGGGTTAGTTAGGGGTTGATGATTTGCTTAATAGCAAAATAGTTATGAGCAGCCTTTGGTAGTGGATGAGTGATTGAACATAGTTAAGTAGGTAAAATGCAAGAATTGTGTATGTACGAACATGAAAAAAATTGGACACTTGAACAATTCTAGGGTTTGCTCATGTGTGAAAGAAAAGAAGTGTGAAAAACACAAGTTTATACCATTGAATTCAAAAATTTTCACCTAGGATCACATGCAACATGCAAGATTTATTTTTATCTATTTGATTTCAATGATAAACAACATATTAAAACTCTTTTAATATGTTTTTGGATCTGTATTTTCCATTTAAGATTTTAAAATTAATCAGATTAATTTTAGAACCCTAGATTAAATCAAGAACAAACACACTAACCTCTTGATGCACTGCAGTGTATTTGCGCCTTTGAGATTCATCTTCAGGATACCAGATGTTGTCCATCTAGCTTGTCCACACCAAGAACACCTATGGCAGCCCTTGAACAGCTTTTTAAGCTTTTTCTATTATTTAGAAAATCAAGTTCTGCCTTTTAAGAGATTAAAGATGTAAACAGGATACTAGAAACAATTTCTAGTATTTTTAATTCAAGAGATTGATGGCTAATCTCTCTGAATTGATGAGAGATGAAGAAGAAGAGAGGGAAGAGCCTTGGGTGGCGGCACCAATGAGAGCAGCAGCTGGTTGTCTTATTTTCTTTTTCATAACAACACTTATATAGCTAGGTCAGCACAATAAACCCTTGCCACATGTCACCCTCTGATTGCTTCTAGGTTTAATTGACCCAATCACATTGTGCCAAGTGTCAAACCTATATTTAATCTTAATTTTAATCATCTTACATGATTAAAAGACATTTGGCAAGCTTATGTGTAATGCCATGTGTCACCATCTCATGGTGCCACATGTCACCCTATGAAATGACCAAAATGCCCCTGTGTCGTAATTTTGAGTTCTTAACCCAAAATAATTATTTCTCTTCTTCTAATCAATTTATATCAAATATAAATTAATTAATTAATCTCTATTAATTAATTTCTCATTAATTAAATTCATATTTAAACACTTTAAATATAAATTTAACTTATACTATACATCTAATAATCTAGATTTGGTTTTAAGTCATGCTAGGGACCTTGCAATCTAATTGCAAACCAAACCTATTTAATTAATCAATTAAACTCTGTAATTAATTAATTAAATCATATTTAATTAGGTGATAACTTTTGTATGTGTGTGACTTACTAGGCTCATCACTAATTGGCAATGAGATATGATATCAATTCTTAATATCATCAGAACTCTTTCTTACCATAAATGATTTCTCTAAATCATTTTATGCACCTCATAGACCATGGTCAACACCTAACATAGCATGCCATGGCCACCCAATTAGTAATAAGGTTTACCTTAAATGAACCTATAATCATATGTTACCATGCATTAGAATCTCTCTGTTACAAAATCCCAACTCAAGCTGGAGTCATGGTTTATGTCAAACTCCACTTGCTATGAATATTATGTTTTCTTTAATTCCAGTTCTTGATTAAAAAGATTTTCTCATCAGAAACTCTTTTATGATTAAATCTATCTGTCCTGGCCAGGAACTTGAAACATCAAGAACAATTAAATGAACATAGAATTTTATCTCTATTTACTTAGAGGAACAGATTCCATCTTGATCAATATCTACCTCCATATATAACTAGTAGGAGCCAACACATGCCCATATAACCATACACAGTACAAGTATGAAAGCAGTATCAAACTCAAACTACCTATATACAAGATAACTGTGCTATCTCAGGTCTAAAGATTATATGCACTGATATGATTTATGATGAAATATTGATAAGAGTAAACTCCAAGTGCTTGTCATAAGTGTCACTGGTTTGGCCTACTTATCATTTATAAGTGCCTATCATGTTTGTCATATGGCATGAGACTCACCATTCTATCTTATTTATATCTCATATAAATAACTTGGGAACAAATATGAATACAATCTTTTTGGATAAGTCATGTCCTTATTATGAAGTATCCTCGATTGTGAACTTATTTGTGATACTTTGTACTAGAAATATTGTCACTCATATTCTTAACAACTTAAGAATGGAATTTCTAACAAAATATCAATGGATCTTTTCTATTACACATAAATATCTTATGTAAACGGAAAAGTGGAAATGCCTTTTATTAATAAAAACATGTACAAGATACATACTAAATGATATGCTCTAGGGCATACGACTAATAATCTCCCACTAGCACTAGAGCCATTCATTACAATATCTTAGACCTATCTTCTCAAGATGTCGGTCTAGCTGAGTCTGTGACATAGGCTTAGTGAATGGATCAGCTGGATTTTCAGCTAATGCTATTTTCTGCATGGCTACATCGCCTCGTCCAACTATTTCTCTAATAACGTGGTAGTGTCTTTCTATGTGTTTGGATTTCTGGTGAGACCTTAGTTCCTTAACTTGTATGACTGCTCCATTGTTGTCACAGTGTAGTGGAACTGTTGACTCAATGGAAGGAACTACTACAAGTTCTGTCACGAACTTCTTTATCCAAACAGCTTCCTTTGCAGCATCTGATGCAACAATATACTCAGCCTCTGTAATGGAATCTGCAGTCGTGCTCTATTTGGAACTCTTCCAACTGACTGCACCTCCATTATAAATGAAAACATATCCAGAAGTAGACTTTCTATCATCGATATCTAATTGGAAATCAGAATCAGTATAACCATCCAATTGCAAGTCTCCACCTCCATAGATCAAGAATAAATCCTTAGTTCTTCTCAAGTACTTAAGGATATTCTTGATAGCTATCCAGTGTTTCAAACCTGGATTGGATTGATACCTGCTAGTCAAACTAACAGTATATGCGATATCCGGCCTAATACACAACATTACATACATTAAACTTCCAATAGTCGAAGCATATGGAATCCTGACCATTTTATCTCTTTCTTCAGGTGTCTTTGGAGACATCTCTTTAGAAAGATGGATACCATGTCTCATTGGTAACAATCCTCTCTTGGAATCAAGCATGTTAAACCTCTTTAACACCTTTTCTAAGTACAAACTTTGGGATAAACTAATAATTCTTTACGCTTTATCTCTATAGATGCGAATCCCAAGAATATAGGTTGCCTCCCCTAAGTCTTTCATGGAGAATGTATTTGACAACCATACCTTTACAGTTGTCAACATACCTGTGTCATTACCCATCAATAGTATGTCATCCACATATAAGACAAGGAAAGTGATAGCACTGTCACTAACCTTCTTATATACACATGGCTCATCCTCATTTTTGATAAAACCAAAGGATTTAATGGCTTCACCAAAACGGATGTTTCAACTCCTCGAAGCTTGTTTCAACCCATAAATGGATCGCTTTAGCTTGCATACCTTGGAACCATCTTGGGATTCAAAACCCCTAGGTTGTTCCATGAAAATGTTTTCTTCAATGTATCCATTGAGAAAAGTTGTTTTGACATCCATCTGCCAAATCTCATAATCATAGTATGCAGCTATTGCTAATAGAATCCTAATTGATTTAAGCATGGCAACAGGCAAGAAAGTCTCCTCATAGTCGATTCCTTGCCTTTGGCGAAACCCTTTCGCTACTAGCCTTGCCTTATAGGTCTCTACCTTTCCATCAAAACCAATTTTCTTCTTGAAAACCCATTTGTTCCCTATAGGTACAATACCTTCAGGTGGGTCAATAAGATCCCAAACTTGATTCTTATACATGGAATCAATCTCGGATTTCACAGCATCAATCCATTTTGAAGAGTCTATATCTGATATAGCTTCTTCATAGGTAAGTGGATCATCTCCATGATCTAATTCTTCATAAGTAGATAACTCTTGTTCTTCTTCATGAAGGAAACCATATCTCACTGGTGGGTGAGATACCCTGGTTGTTCTATGAGGAACAACTGTAGATGTTTCATCAATGGGTGTAGGTTGACTAGATGGATCTATATCCATCTGATCTGTTGGTTGGTCAGAATTCTCCAATTCTAACTCTATTTGCCTTCCTTTGCCTCGTTCTTGAACAAATTGTTGTTCAATAAATGTGGCATCTCCACTTATCACAATCTTTTATGAAGTAGGCAAATAAAAATAATATCCAAAACTATCTTTTGGATATTTAACAAATTGACCCTTTTCTGATCTGGTCTCCAATTTATCAGTGTTCAGCTTTTTGATATAAGCTGGACAACCCCAAATCTTAACATGCTTAAGACTTGGTTTTCTTCCATGCCATATCTCATAAGGTGTGGAAGAAACTGATTTTGATGGAATCCTATTCAGAATATACAAAGCTGATTCTAATGCAAATCCCTAAAAGGAGATTGGCATATCAGTATAGCTCATCATACTACGTACCATATCCAATAAGGTATGATTTCTCCTTTCAGATACACCATTCAGCTGTGGTGTTCCTGGAGGAGTCAGCTAGGAAACAATGTCGTGCTCTCTCAAGTATTCATCAAATTCAGCATTCAAATATTCACCTCCACGATCTGATCGAAGAGCTTTAATACTCTTTCCTGTTTGATTTTCTACTTCAGATTTAAATTGTATTCATGTTTGTATTTCATCAAATACAAATACCCAAACCTTGATTTATCATCAGTAAAGGTAATAAAATAATGAAAGCCCCCTCTAGCCATTTCTTTAAATGGACCACATACATCACTATGTATTAGCTCCAAAATATTTTCAGCTCTTAGCCCTCGTCCAACAAAGGGTGATCTTGTCATTTTGCTCTGAAGGCAAGATTCACAAGTTGGAGTAGGCTCAGAGCCCAATGAAGATAGAATCCCCATTTTCTCCAGTTTTGCAATCCTATCTTCTGCAACATGACATAATCTTAAGTGCCAAATATATTTTGAACTTGACTTGATTTTCACTATGGCATTGCATTCATTTAGATCACTTGCATTCATTTTGTATTTTGTCATTATTATCCAAATAATAAAGACCATCATTCATATAACCCGAACTAATATATTTATTTCCAAAATAAATATTGCAAACATCATCTGTGAACTAAAATTCATAGCCATTTCTAGTCAAACTAGATATAAAAATGATGTTCTTAAAAGCATCAGGTACATATAAAATATTATCCAAACACAAAACATGTCCAAACATGTAAAAAGATTTAGATCCTATGACTAAAGCTTTAACAGTTGAGCCATTGCCAATCCGGACTCTAACATCTTGAGAACACAAGCTGCTACTATTTGCTAGTTCCTGCATATCATTAGAAATGTGAGAACTGGCACCAGTATCTAAAACCCAAGCTGTAGATGAACTATGAGTATCATCAGAATCTAAATAACAAGATATGGACATACCTTCTAAAGGTCTATCATTCTTGTCCTTCAGAGAAGCAAGATACTGCAGGCGCTTTTTTCCAAAGGCCCATCCTTCCGCAAAGGGAAACACTTTCCTTTGCCTCCATCAACTTTAGTCTTCCCTTTCTGTTTAGCTATTTTCTTGGAAGGACCAGGAATTTGAGGTTTCTTTTTCTTATTGCCCTTCTTCTTGTTGGACTTTCCAGCAGAAGAAGATGCAATCAAAGCTACCTCTTTTTCTTTATTGCCCGGCATATTCTTTTGGGCAATAACCAGCATGTTGAGTAAACCAGCTAAGGTGCATTCCTGTTTAGTCATATGGAAATTTGTCACAAAATTCCCAAAAGACTCAGGAAGGGACTGAAGGATCAAATCCGTCTGTAGTTGGAAATCCATGTTGAAGTCAAGATGTTCTAACTGCTCAATCAGCCGAATCATCTTATGGACATGATCCCCAACTTTCTGTCCCTCAGACATTCTCATGCAGAATAGCTGCCTAGATATCTCATACCTAGCATTCCTACTGTGCTCACCATACAACTCTTGTAGGTGAAAGAGGATCTCACTCGCACTCTGCTTGTTCTCATACTGCTTCTATAACTCATTACTCATGGAAGCAAACATGTAACACTTAGCTCTTATATCATGCTCCTTTCACTTATCCAAAGTTTCATGTTCCTCTTGAGTGGCCTCTGGAGGTCAGGGACCAGGAACATTTGAATCTAGAACATATCCTATATGTTCAAGGTTCAGGACAAGTTTCAAATTTCTTAGCCAATCAGAGAGATTAGGTCCTATCAACCTATTGCGGTCAAGTATGCTTGTATGGATATTGGATGGTGATGGTTGTTCTGTGCTCATTATTATCAGAAAATTAACTGCAGAAAATAACCAGATTAATTAGTAAATGTATCAAGTAATTAAACAAAATAATTATGATCTTTTAATCAAATTGGTCCTCCCACTAACTTAGCGAATCCTACACTTCCAAAGTAGAAAACGGAAATCCTAGTTGGATGGATTTCTAGTGGGTGATTGAATTCTTATAATTCTTTTGATCACCCTCAGGTACATCCGTTATTGGAATTACAATAAACTATAAGTGAGCAACTCCTTGCCCATCACATCTCATGTGAGGTTCAATCCTTTACCTTGCCCCTAATGCTCAAAATCTCATTGAGCCAGTAATTATGCAAATAATTTTAATGTCCTTAGGTACATCGAATATTGGCCACCAAACCATTTACATATTTATAACATCTCATGCTTAACAATTATTCTTAAGAAAATATCTTAAATTAATTGCATCTTATGCAACTATTTAAAATTTCTTAAAATAATTGCCCCAATAGAGGGCCTATGTTATAATTACTTTAATTATAGTATTTCCAACTTAATCATTTGTTTGGAAGATTTTATGGTCATCCTAATTACAATTTAGATCTCACTTTGCACATTATCCATTTAGCATGCATATGTCATATAATTGCATACATTCCCATACATCTCATGCAATCATGGATAAGCAGTAAATATGGTATGATCATGGACTTTCTAAGGGATTCAATTTTGAGCCACCAAGAATTGAATCAGGGCATTCCTAGGTGCATTTCATTCATTCATTTTACAAGAGTTGCTGAAGGAGTACATAATCAACACTTGATCTTGAATTCCTCCCACTGGTCCCACCAATGCTCTTGACTTCCTTGAACTTCTTGCAATCCAATATTACATAGTAATCCTTGGCATACCAACGAGAATTTACAAGAACTTAAATAAATGAAATTATAACCCAAAAATTATTACAAACTTAATAATACATGCCCAAAATAAATTAAAATAAATTAATTAATTTACAATCCCAAAGAAACATAAAAGAAATAAATCCAATCACATTGGTCGTTTATAGTCCATGATCATCCATCATGCATATCACTATTTAACAATTAAATAAAACATACATACTTAAATTAAATTGAATATCTCATATTCAACTTAAAAATCCAGATTTGAATATGATTCAAATAAATTTAAAAATTTAGATTTGAATCTCATTCAAACAAATTTAAAAATTCAGATTTGAATCAAATTCAAACAACCTTAAAAATTCAGATTTGAATCACATTCAAACATTTCTTAAAAAATTAGATTTGAATCACATTCAAACATTTTTAAAAAAATCAGATCTAAATATTATTCAATCAACTTTAAAAATTCAAATTTGAATATGATTCAAACAACTTTAAAAATTCAGATTTGATTCACATTCAAATAACTTTTAAAATTCAGATTTGAATCACATTCAAATAATTTTTAAAATTCTGATTTGAATCAAAATTTAATTGTGTAATTAAAATTATAATTAAACAATTTAATTAGACATAGGATGATTTTTTTTAGATCATACAATAATTGCAAAATCAAGAATCAAACCATGCGCACCATGGGATACCCAAAGAATGCGCAACAAAGATGGAAGATCAAGCATGCCGCCATACCTCTTGATCCAACCAGCAATGGATCAATCATCTTATGATCAAAACACACAAATAAATCATATAATCAACAATCTAAATGGCAAATATAGTGGCTCTAATACCAATTGAAAGAACGGAAGCATGAAAAACACAAGTTTACACCATTAAATTCAAAAATTTTCACCTAGGGTCACATGCATCATGCAAGATTTATTTTTATCTATTTGATTTCAATAATAAACAACATATTAAAACTCTTTTAATATGTTTTTTGGATCTGTATTTGCCATTTAAGATTTTAAAATTAATCAGCTTAATTTTAGAACCCTGATTAAATAAAAAACAAACACACTAACCTCTTGATGCACTGCAGTGTATTTGCGCCTTTGATATTCATCTTCAGGATACCAGATGTTGTCCATCTAGCTTGTCCACACCAAGAACACCTATGGCAGCCCTTGAACAGCTTCTTAAGCTTTTTCTATTATTTAGAAAATCAAGTTCTGCCTTTTAAGAGATTAAAGATGTAAACAGGATACTAGAAATAATTTCTAGTATTTTTAATTCAAGAGATTGATGGCTAATCTCTTTGAATTGATGAGAGATGAAGAAGAAGAGAGGGAAGAGCCTTGGGTGGCGGCACCAATGAGAGCAGCAGCTGGTTGTCTTATTTTCTTTTCATAACAACACTTATATAGCTAGGTCAACACATTAAACCCTTGCCACATGTCACCCTCTAATTGGTTCTAGGTTTAATTGAACCAATCACATTGTGCCACGTGTCAAACCTATATTTAATCTTAATTTTAATCATCTTACATGATTAAAAGACATTTGGCAAGCTTATGTGTACTGCCATGCGTCACCATCTCATGGTACCACATGTCACCCTGTGAAATGACCAAAATGCTCCTGTGTCTTAATTTTGAGTTCTTAACCCAAAATAATTATTTCTCTTCTTCTAATCAATTTATATCAAATATAAATTAATTAATTAATCTCTATTAATTAATTTCTCATTAATTAAATTCATATTTAAACACTTTAAATATAAATTTAACTTATACTATACATCCAATAATCTAGATTTGGTTTCAAGTCATGCTAGGGACTTTGCAATATAATTGCAAGCCAAACCTATTTAATTAATCAATTAAACTCTTTAATTAATTAATTAAATCATATTTAATTAGGTGATAACTTGTGTATGTGTGTGACTTACTAGGCTCATCACTAATTGGCAATGAGATATGATATTAACTCTTAATATCATCAGAACTCTTTCTTACCATAAATGATTTCTCTAAATCATTTTACGCACCTCATAGACTATGGTTAACACCTAGCATAGCATGCCATGGCCACCCAATTAGTAATAAGGTTTACCTTAAATGAACCTATAATCATATATTACCATGCACTAGAATCTCTCTGTTACAAAATCCCAACTCAAGCTGGAGTTATGGTTTATGTCAAACTCCATTTGCTATGAATATTATGTTCTCTTTTAATTCCAGTTCTTGATTAAAAATATTTTCTCATCAGAAACTCTTTTCTGATTAAATCTATCTGTCCTAGCCAGAAACTTGAAACATCAAGAACAATTAAATGAACATAGGATTTTATCTCTATTTACTTAGAGGAATAGATTCCATCTTGATCAACACCTACCTCCATATATAACTAATAGGAGCCAACACATACCCATATACCCATACACAGTACAAGTATGAAAGTAGTATCAAACTCAAACTACCTATATACAAGATAATTGTGCTATCTCAGGTCTAAAGATTATATGCACTAATATGATTTATGACAAAACATTGACAAGAGTAAACTTCATGTGCTTGTCATAAGTGTCACTGGTTTAGCCTACTTATCATTTATAAGTGCCTATCATGTTTGTTATATGGCATGAGACTCATCATTCCATCTTATTTATATCTCATATAAATAACTTAGGAACAAACATGAATACAATCTTTCTGGATAAGTCATGTCCTTATTATGAAGTATCCTCGATTGTGAACCTATTTATGATACTTTGTACTAGAAATACTGTCACTCATATTCTTAACAACTTAAGAATAGAATTTCTAACAAAATATCAATGGACCTTTTCTATTACACATAAATATCTTATGTAAATGGAAAAGTGGAAATGCCTTTTATTAATAAAAATATATACAAGATATATACTAAATGATATGCTCTAGGGCATACTACTAACAATGTGATGGTTTATTAACCTTGTAATGGTCAATTAGTGACCATTTGAATGTGTGTGAGGAGGAAATGAAGTGAGTTGTGGCTTGGTATTTGAGTTTGGGTGAGTTGCCTTGGCTGACCTGTAGGACTGAGTGTGAGTCCAGTAGGTTTAGGTAGCTATAAATGGAGTTGTAGAGGTTCACTTGGTGTAAGGCCAATTGGACATGAAACTAGACACATAGTGGCACCACTTTGGTGAAGAAACCCTACCCAGAAAACCAAACCAAGTTGACCTAAAAATTGCCCTAATCCGGGTAACTTGCCTTCAGCCTGGGCAAAATGACTAAATGAACAGTATTTATTCATTTGGTCATAACTTAGTGTAGAAAGGTCCAATTGACCTGAAATTTTACCAGATGATAGCTGAGACCTACAACTTTCATGAAGAAACCAAATCCAAATTTTGATCACAACATGTTCAAAAACTGACCTACAGTCAGTGCACAAAACCTATAGAATTGGTTCTGCCCAGAAAAATCTGGAAAATTGAAATCCGGCCACTTATGGTTTTTAGGCCATAACTTGAGCTACAAAACTCCAAATGGAGTGATTCAAAAAAAGAAACGTAACTAGACACAATAAGGAACAACTTTCATGAAGACAACTTTGCCCAAATCCTACTGTACAAATGACCATTGGAACAGTAAACATAATGCTTGAAATCTGAAAATTTTGAATAACTAACACCAAGCTTAGAAAGGGTATTGGCAACCAATACCAATAACTTTAGAATGCAAAATGTGGTATGTTGGGAGTGTTAGAACTAATGTACCTATTGTCTATACAAAAATCAACATTTTAGTTGACTAAGAAAATAAATAGTAACACCTAAACTTAAATTTCAAGAATTGTAAAATTTAAAACTGTAACATGCCCTAGTACACCTAGCAAGATTGGTTTGGATAGGTTAGCATGCCAATAGGGTTCAGTTAGCAGTATTGCACATGGCATTATGCCATTCTGTGATTTCATGGCTTTTAGCCATTCTGACATTGTGTTGATACTTGGCCTTGTGCCTAATGTCATTACAGCTTATTAGCTATTCAGTTGCACACTGGGAGATACATATGTGACCGATGGTGTGATGGCCTAAGGTACTTGATACCCAGTGCTAGTTTACTTATTTATCCAATCCAGTCATCCAGTATAGGTTACTTGGGCAACCAAAAATGAAAGTGGATAAATTTAATGAAATAATGAACATAACAAATACAAAATCAATAAGAATACAAATAATTATCGAAAATTTGTCTGCATAAGACATCAATACATTCATTGTATATTTGTCACACCCCACTCCTCCGTAAGATGTAATATGATCCCGTAGTACACCTAATGAATTACCGTACTTCGCCTATCGATAACACATTAGATATACTACAAGGGATTTTAAAATAATTTTCGTGAAATTTAAATCATCGCTTAAAATCTGGTGTTATAAAAATTTTTCAAAATTTCAGCAAAGTGCCGGCTATATTTTGAGAAAACAGTTCTTCAAACCTGAAAAGGAAAACACTCCCAATATGTTTTCTCAAATACAACTCCAATAACTTTATTTGAACTCACAATTCAAATCTTAAAAATCAAATCAATTTATTTTCAAACCAATCTCATTATAAAGAACATTTCATTGATTACAAGACTCAACATTTATATCACAAAAATTTACATTTAATTACATACCAAAATATTTTACAAGAGTTTTTATATAACTGCTCAAGTAATTTACATATATATTATTACATACATACATCAAAACCTGTATACATGGGTATACCTGGAGCTGATCTGAATGTCTCTTCAAAGAAGCTTACTCAATTGCTCTATGCTCTTTTCACCTGCGACAGCATACAAAGCTATCGTTGAGTAGTGAACTCAGTGGTGCACAACTATAATTTAAAACATAGTACAATATACATTGACAAAATTATAACAATTAATTTGAAAGTCTCGAAATTCAATAAAATTTCAAAAGTCAAAATCTTCATTGCCAATAATATAATCATTAGTTAAAATGACTTTCAGCAAGAAATTCAATTTATCAAATCACAACTGGATATTTAAAGTAATTCCACTAATCATGAAAATAATGATTAATTCCAACAAAATCAATTATGCATAAATCCCATTTGAAATCGAAATTCTTTACTATTTAAAAACCATTCTTTATCTCAAAAGCCATTCTTTACCTCAAAAACCATTCTTTATCTCAAAAGCCATTCTTTATCTCAAAAACCATTCTTTATCTTACTAACTATGCATGACTAATTCGAAAGGGCCATCTTCGAGGTGATTCTAACTTACTATGGTCAGGGAGGCCGAATCAAATTCTAACTCCCTATGGTCGAGGAGATCGAATCATCGTGCATAGTACACATCACAATAATGAATCTTTCGAAAGGGCCATAACATAAAAACTTAGATCTAACCTCTAATAAGAGGAGAATCTAAGCCTGTGCATGTATCATGGTAATCAAAACACAACTAACTCCATTGTCTTCTCAACAAATGAGAGAGACGGGTAATAATCTAGTCAAGCATCTATAGTGAGATATAAAAAAATATCACAATCCTTTTAGTAAGCATAAATCACAATACAATTCGATTCAAAGTCAATTCCAATATCCAATTATTTTTATGCTCATCAAAATTCAAATCATAAATTTGCATTTTTCCATGCGAATTGCCCATCACTATTCAAAACACGTTCTATCATAATTTTCCAAAACATAATTTATTTAATTCACAATAATGCTTAATACTTGTGGAAATATTATTTCACAAAGCTAAATTCATACATACTATAACAATTTCAATAACCATTGAATTAAATCCAATAATTGATAAACATAATACATAAGGAAAATAACTTCATTTAATCATATGAAATATTTAGAACAAAATCAATTAAAAACTAGTTGTGCACAAACCTGATTTGAGTCGCTCCTAGGCCTTGACTCAATGTTCTTTATGCTTCTCAATATTCTTATCAACTGAAATACACAATTTAAAGTGTTTTAGTGCTCAATGAATTTATTTCTAACAATAAAATCCACTATTTAAATTTTCTTGGTACTATTTCCTTCAATTCATTTCATTAGTCAACCTATAATATTGACCCTTGATGCACTCTAAGTGAGTCAATTCTAATGTTACCAATATATCACATTTTATAGCCTTTTAGTGTTGGTATATGTTACTAATTTCATTTCCAAGTGTATTGCATTTTATTGCAATTTATTAGATTTCGGTGTACTATTTTGACCTAGCCAGACGACCTAGTTCCCCTGGTTTTTGGGTTTCGGTCCAAACTACAAACTTGTAGGTCTATGTCTTATTGCACGTGGGGCAAAATTTCAGGTCATTCTAAGTTGTATAGACCAAGATATAGTCAACTTACCAATGCTGGACAGAATGCACTAAAATGGTAGGCTTAGGTCATTTTTAGGTCACTTTTGGTTCGGCCAGTTTTGGTACCTGAAATTGTGCAACTATTTGGCTTGGTTCTGGCCATTTCTGGGCTTTGGTGTCTTCATAAGAATTGTAGATCTGTGTCTAAAATATTCATGGTAAAAATTTCAGGTCATTTGGACATTTTTTTGAGTAAGTTATGGTCAAAACACTAACTGCTGCTCAAATGGTTAATTTTCAGGCTTTCAAGTCACTAATCCGAATTTGGTCATTTTTCAAGTCACCTTCTAGGCAGAATTTAGGTAAGCTTCCTTCATGAAAGTTGTCACATTTTGTGCCTAGTTTCACCTCCAATTGGTCTCATGCCAATTGGAGTCACACACTTAAGGTTCTAAGCTAAAATATACACTGCCCCACTACACATTCTTCATCACTTACCAATTACATATTCTATACTTACCAAGCTAACTCTTTCATGCCAATTCTAGTTTGTACCATAACATTAACACAGTTAACAACACATTTTGGTCATTTTGGGTAGCTTGTAACCATTCTCAATATACACATTATAACTCAGAATTTTCAATGTCTAATTACAATAATTTAACCACATGAACATACCTAATTTACATGTCCAAATCCAAACAATTATTCACATGCACATGCTGCCACCATAAGCAACATAATTCAACAATATTTCATGAGCTTAAACACTTCAATCTTCTTTATGAGGCTGCCACAAGTTTACACATACCCATCAACTTCCATTTTCACTTTTCAAGCTTACAAATTAAACTTTACACATGGAATTCAACCTCAATACAATTAAACATTTAAATCAACATCCAAACAACCATTTACATGCAAAGACAAGCTATTCATGGTGAGGTTTCGTGGCTACCGAAATGGCTCAACTCCAATAATTCATCAAACATAAAAAATTCTTCCATAAATCAACTACCCACAACCTTGGTTACACTTTTAATGAAACAAGAATTGAAAACACCCACTTACCTCTTTTGGACTTCTTCAAAACCTCACCAAAACTGATCTTTCTTGCTCCAAGTATGCTGCCCAAGGTATGGTGGTCAAGTTTAATGAAGGGAGCTAGTGAAAAAGATGGCTTGAACATAGGTGGAGTGCACCTTGCATGCGGTTGGCCATGGATGGACCTTGGGAAGGTTTGGTTTCGGCAATGGAGAGAATTTGAGGAAGAAGAAGGTTTGCAGAAGTTAGTGGAAGTTGACAGCATTTTTATTGATTTTCAAAGTGCTTAGTGGTCCATTAATGTAAGAATAAGATTAATTTAATTCAACTTTCAATTATTCAACATTATACCTCTTTTCTTTCACTATTTAAATTATGGACCACTAATTTAATTTTCATGGTATTTCAAAATTTTAATATCATTTATTTTTAATGTACATTTAGGTCAAAAGGCAACTTGAGATGTCAAATGACCACAATGCCCCTATTCGGGTTGCATTCCCGATTTTTCGGTAACACCAAGTTTTGTCATTTTCTCGATTTCTCGTTTTTCTTTATACTAATTAATTAATTTTTCTCTAATTACGTCTCAAAACTAAATTCTGAGCGTTCTCTGCAATCCTGGGGTTGGCTAGAGCCTGCGCCGTAACTTCCCTGTGCGGTCACCCATCGCTGCGGTGCTGGCTCGTTTAACTTAGTTTCATTTCATTGCTATTATTTTTCCTTTGTTTTTCTTGTATTTTCCTTTCTTATATTTCATTATTTTATGTCTCCTCACTAATAATTAAATGTAGTTCTAGGCATCCTAGCTGTCCGGACCGACACTGGTCACCGGAACAGTAGAACGCTCTACCGAACATAGGGGTGTTACAATTCTACCCCCCTTAAAATAAATTTTGTCCGTGAAATTTTACCCAATAGCCATCTTACAATATTCACACGTTTATTTCCTCCTTTCTATATGATCGTATAATTTTCTTTCCTCCGAATTTGTATAAGATTTTTAACAATCTAATATAACATTTACTTTGTTTATACAGCACTAATCTTTTCTTACTATCGTTCTGTCTAATATTTCGATTCATGTTCTCTTTTTAAATGACCATTATGGTCGTATTAGAATTACTTATCTAATCATGGGTCCTTTGACCATACTAGTCAACAATCTTACTCACTTTTGTAACATTTCTTTGTTATATCTGAACCAACTGTTCCAATTTTTACTTCCACAACTCTTTTTATCTATTAATATTCTATAACTTACTTCCTTTTGTACTAAACTATAACCTTTCGATATTCCAACTTTTGAGTTTTAAATCTCTAAATAGGATTTCCAAACTCATTTCTAACAATAAAATTTTATCCTAACATAACTATACCAGTACAGATGTTATTGGCAACTATTCTCATCTTGGTGTACTATCGAATAGTACGTAGCTCTACACAATAATTTCAAGTCAGTACTGTAATCTATAGCTTACAGTATAAACATCAAGAACATTGCATAGTTACTACGATACATTCCCATAGATCAAACTTTCCTATATTTTATCCTTTTCGAATTTACTGATATTTGAATCTTATTCTATTTACAATATCCACTGTCAATTACTAACTGTAACATCTTTGCCCTCATCTAGAGCAAGTCTATTACCACAACTTACTTTTACGTCCTCTTGCCTTACATTAAGTAGGCTTTCCGTTTAGCTTTATAATTTATGGTGTGTTAGAAAATACTTTTCACTAATAAACTCTTCCAAAACTAATTTCACTTATTATCACATTCCTTATCTTAAAGGACTAATCACTACTGCATCAAAATTTATTCCCATGTAAAGGAATAACAACAGAACATATAGTTCTAAAACTAACATAAAAATAAGTAGTGCTGGGATCAAATAATAACTCATTATTTCTTTTAAAAATTAAGAACTTACCAGCAGCTATATCCGAAGTTTCTGTTCTTTTCCCTTGGGGCATAGTGGACGCTCTAACTGATGCGCTACTATGTTCGGGTTGATTCATTATGTTATGGTTGTGAGGAGTACCAACTCTATTTCTATCTCGACCTCTACTGATTGTCTGTGAACTTTCAAGAGCAGATCGAGGTACTCTAGTACAATTTCTAACAAAGTGTCCAAGCTTTCCACAATTGTAGCAGGCTCCAGAGGCCTTACGACAAATACCTCCTTGTAGCTTACCACAACATGGCAGAAATGGGCAGAATAGGAACTTCTGGTTGTTCGACAACTAGATCTTGGTGTTCTCTGCCCTGATGATCCGCTTCTGTCGTATCCTTGAGCTCGGGGTTCCTCAAATTCTTCTCTCTTTCCCAAATTACGGTTCGAGCTCTGACCCATAGGTTTCTCCCTTTTCTCTATTTCACACTGCCCTTGTGGTAGTTGGGTTTGTGCTTGAGATTGAGCTGACAAAGTATTAGCCATTTGTTGAAAGAAAGTGGCCATTTGCTGGGCCATTTGTGCAGTAATTTGTACCTGTAAAACTGGTACAGTTGGGCCTTCGACACTTTGTGGAGCTGCGGCCTCAACTTGTACTTCTGCCATCACAGACTGTTCTATTGTCTCATCCTTCTCTTCCATATCTTTTCACAGGTTTTTTTATTCTTGTACAACCAACACAAGGAGATTTCTCTCCACTAGTTCATATTTATGATGTAAATATACTATATGTATCAAACATTTAAGCAGTTATAGTTACCGACAAAAAGATTTCAAATTCACAGTTCGAAATTTACTTTAAAACCATTGGTCTGATACCAATAGACATGTCACACCCTACTCCTCTGTAAGATGTAACATGATCCCGTAGTACACCTAATGAATTACCATACTTCGCCTACCGATAACACATTAGATATACTACAAGGGATTTTAAAACAATTTTCATGAAATTTAAATCATTGCTTAAAATCTGGTGTTATAAAAAATTTTCAAAATTTCGGCAAAGTACCGACTGTATTTTGAGAAAATAGTTCTTCAAACATGAAAAGGAAAACACTCCCAATATGTTTTCTCAAATACAACTCCAATAACTTCATTTCGACTCACAATTCAAATCTCAATAATCAAATCAATTCATTTTCAAACCAATCTCATGATAAAGAAAATTTCATTGATTACAAGACTCAACATTTATATCACAATAATTTACATTTAATTACATACCAAAATATTTTACAAAAGTTTTTATACAACTGCTCAAATAATTTACATACATATTATTACATAAATACATCAAAACCTGTATACATGGGTATACCTGGAACTGATCTGAATGTCTCTTCAAAGAAGCTTACTCAATCGCTCTATGCTCTTTTCACCTGCGACAGCATACAAAGCTGTCGCTGAGTGATGAACTCAGTGGTGCACAACTATAATTTAAAATATAGTACAATATACATTGACAAAATTATAACACTCGAAATTCAACAAAATTCCAAAAGTCAAAATCTTCGTTACCAATAATATAAATCATTAATTAAAATGACTTTGAGCAAGAAATTCAATTTATCAAATCACAACTGGATATTTAAAGTAATTCCACCAATCATGGAAATAAAGATTAATTCCAACAAAATCAATTATGCATAAATCCCATTTGAAATCGAAATTCTTTACTATTCAAAAACCATTCTTTATCTCAAAAGCCATTATTTATCTCAAAAACCATTCTTTATCTCAAAAGCCATTCTTTATCTCAAAAACCATTCTTTATCTCACTAACTATGCAAGACTAATCCGAAAGGGCCATCTTCGGGGTGATTCTAACTCCCTATGGTCGGGAAGGTCGAATCGGATTCTAACTCCCTATGGTCGGGGAGGTTGAATCATCGTGCAAAGTACACATCACAATAATGAATCTTCCGAAAGGGCCATAACATAAAAACTTAGATCTAACATCTAATAAGAGGAGAATCTAAGCCTGTGCACATACTATGGTAATCAAAACACAACTAACTCCATTGTTTTCTCAACAAATGAGAGAAACGGGTAATGACCTAGTCAAGCATCTATAGTGAGATATAAAACAATATCACAATCCTTTTAGTGAGCATAAATCACAATACAATTTGATTCAAAGTCAATTCCAATATCCAATAATTTTTATGCTCATCACAATTCAAATCATAAATTTGCATTTTTCCATGCAAATTGCCCATCACAATTCAAAACATGTTCTATCACAATTTTCCAAAACATAATTTATTCAATTCACAAAAATGCTTAATACTTGTGGAAATACTATTTCACAAAGCTAAATTCATACATACTATAACAATTTCAATAATCATTGAATTAAATCCAATACTTGATAAACATAATACATAAGAAAAATAACTTCATTTAATAATATGAAATTTTTAGAACAAAATCAATTAAAAACTAGTTGTGCACAAACCTGATTTGAGTCGCTTCTAGGCCTTGACTCAATGTTCTTTATGCTTCTCAATATGCTTATCAACTGAAACACACAATTTAAAGTGTTTCAGTGCTCAATGAATTTGTTTCTAACAATAAAATCCACTATTTAAATTTTCTTAGTACTATTCCCTTCAATTCATTTCATTGGTCAACCTATAATGTTGACCCTTGATGCACTCTAAGTGAGTCAATTCTAATGTTACCAATATGTCACATTTTATAGCCTTTTAGTGTTGGTATATGTTACCAATTTCATTTCCAAGTGTATTGCATTTTATTGCAATTTACCGAATTTTGGTGTACTATTTTGACCTAGCCGGACGACCTAGTTTCCTTGGTTTTCGGGTTTTGGTCCAAACTACAAACTTGTAGGCCTATGTCTTATTGCACGTGAGGCAAAATTTTAGGTCATTCTAAGTTGTGTAGACCAAGATATAGTCAATTTATCAATGCTGGACAGAATGCACTAAAATGGTAGGCTTAGGTCATTTTTAGGTCACTTTTGATTCGGCCAGTTTTGGTACCTGAAATTTTGCAAGCTATTTGGCTTGGTTATGGCCATTTCTGGGCTTTGGTGACTTCATAAGAATTGTAGATCTATGTCTAAAATATTCATGGTAAAAATTTCAGGTCATCTAGACCTGTTTTGAGTAAGTTATGGTTAAAACACTAACTGCTGCTCAAATGGTCAATTTTCAGGCTTTCAAGTCACTAATCCGGATTTGGTCATTTTTCAAGTCACCTTCTAGGCAAAATTTAGGTAAGCTTCCTTCATGAAAGTTGGCACATTTTGTGCCTAGTTTCACCTCTAATTGGTCTCATGCCAATTGGAGTCACACACTTAAGGTTCTAAGCTAAAACATACACTGCCCTACTACACATTCTTCATCACTTACCAATTACATATTCTATACTTACCAAGCTAACTCTTCCATGCCAATTCTAGTTTGTACCACAACATTAACACACTTAACAACACATTTTAGTCATTTTGGGCAGCTTGTAACCATTCTCAATATACACATTATAACTCAGAATTTTCAAAGTCCAATTATAACAATTTAACCACATGAACATACCTCATTTACATGTCCAAATCCAAACAATTATTCACATACACATGCTACCACCATAAGCAACATAATTCAACAATATTTCATGAATTTAAACACTTCAATCTTCTTCATGAGGCTGCCACAAGTTTACACATACCCATCAACTTCCATTTTCACTTTTCAAGCTTACAAATCAAACTTTACACATGGAATTCAACCTCAATATAATTAAACATTTAAATCAACATCCAAACAACCATTTACATGTAAAGACAAGCTGTTCATGGTGAGTTTTCATGGCTACCGAAATGGCTAAACTCCAATAATTCATCAAACATAAAAAATTCTTCCATAAATTAACTACCCACAACCTTGGTTACACTTTTAATGAAACAACAATTGAAAACACCCACTTACCTCTTTTAGACTTCTTCAAAACCTCACAAAAACTTATCTTTCTTGCTCCAAGTATGTTGCCCAAGGTATGGTGGTCAAGTTTAATGAAGGGAGCTAGTGAAAAAGATGGCTTGAACATAGGTGGAGTGCACCTTGCATGTGGGCGGCCATGGATGGACCTTGGGAAGGTTTGGTTTCGGCAATGGAGAGAATTTGAGGAAGAAGAAGGTTTGCAGAAGTTAGTGGAAGTTGACAGCATTTTTATTGATTTTCAAAGTGCTTAGTGGTCCACTAATGTAAGAATAAGATTAATTTAATTCAACTTTCAATTATTCAAACATTATACCCCTTTTCTTTCACTATTTAAATTATGGACTACCAATTTAATTTTCATGTTGTTTCAAAAATTTAATATCATTTATTTTTAATGTACATTTAGGTCAAAAGGCAACTCGAGATGTCAAATGACCACAATGCCCCTATTCGTGTTGCATTCTCGATTTTTCGGTAACACCGAGTTTTGCCATTTTCTCGATTTCTCGTTTTTCTTTGTACTAATTAATTAATTTTTCTTTGATATTTCTAAGGACATTTATGCTTCAATAAGTCTTTAATTATTTCTCGAAACTAAATTCCGAGGGTTCCCTACAATCCTGGGGTCGACTATTGCCTGCGCCGTAACTTCCCCGTGTGGTCACCCATCGCTACAGTGCTGGCTCATTTAACTTAGTTTCATTTCATTGCTATTATTTTTTTTTATTTTTTCTTGTATTTTCTTTTCTTTTATTTCATTATTTTATGTCTCCTCACTAATAATTAAATGTAGTTCTAGGCATCCTAGCTGTCTGGACTGACACTGGTCACCAGAACAGTAGAATGCACTACCGAACATAGGGGTGTTACAATATTTATTTTCTGTTATTTTTTTTTATTATATTATTGGCACTACTAAGCATTATTGGTAAAAAGCAACCTTAGCGCGTTGCTTTTTACCACGCGTAGGTTCTGGAGAGACTGATAGAGAGCCTAGTAGGCCATAGACTGGGCGAGATCATTTGCAACTCTGAATAGTGTCCGTGTCACCTCATCGACTTCAGTGCATTTGTAGGACACTAGGTTTCATTTTGGTATTTTGTAATTAACTTTTACTTTCTCATGTGTAATTGAGACTCATGTAATGTATTTTGGTATTAATGTAAATAGTAAAAATTGTGTTTATGAATGAAAAAGTGAATATTTATTTATGACTTGCATATAAATATCATATGAAATGAATGAATGAGAAATGGAATTATTATTGAAAAATATTGAGATTTTGTTGATAAATTGGAGTTTGGGAATGATTGAAAAATTTGGAAGTATTTTTCACAGGTTCCGAAGAACTGTTTTCTTCATTTTTAGCCGGTACTCTACCGGATTTTCTATAAAATTTGCGAAACCTCAAATAAATTGATGTTTTCCATAAATAACTTAAATAAATTACACTTTACCAAATTGTTCGTCATAACTATGATAAAAATAAATAGGGAAGAATAAAAATGATTGAAATAAAATAGGGTGTTCCGGTATACTGTGTGACATATCTTACTCGGCTATGCTGTAGACGGGAAAGGGGTGTCACACATAATGCTAGAAATTTCATGAAGACACTTTGCCCAGAAAATGACCATAAGTTGCCCTAAAATTGGCTTGAATCTGGAATTGGTGTTCTAGACCTGACCAGAAATGACCAAATGAATAGTAAATATTCAATTAGGCATAACTCACTCTAGACATCTCCATATTAGGTGATTCTTTAACTAATGGAAACCTGAAACATAGTAGAACACTTCTTATGAAGACCATAAGGTCAAATTATGACACTAAATTGATCAAATTGCTAGGCCAAGTTGGTCCAACAAATCTGTCCTGATTCTGGACTAACCTGGAAATTCTGTACAATTGCCTATCCAACCAGTTTTTGCAAAATTTCCATAACTTAGGCTAAAAAAATGCAAATTAGGTGATTCCAAAAACCAAAATGTTCATAAAACATAGGACTACAAACTTTATGTTTTAACCAGAACCCAGATTTTAGAGCAACTTAGGGAAATTGCTAGAGCAAGTTAGGAATGCATAAGCTGAAATTCCTACAATTTAGCTAAATAGCCTTTTGACCCCCATATGGTTAACAGATTATAAATTTCTCTACATGACTCCAATTAAAGTGATTAAAAATGATTTGGAAACCTAAGACAAAGACCTAAAACATTGTTTGAGGGACCAGGGTCAAATTATGAGCTTAAGATGCCCGGATATAGAATGCAAAGTTAAGGTATGAATCTGGAAAATCTAGAATTTTAGGATATGGCACTTAGAACAGTGTTTAGTAATTTGGCCATTACTTGATATCCAAAACTCCAAATTAAGTGATTCAAAATTGGAAACACATAATTATGACATGCACTTGAGTTGAAAACCCTTAAATTAAATTTTTATCACCACGCCAAAGTCTAAAGTGAAATTATTTTGCCAAAATCCCTTATAGTGTATTTAATAGATTATCGGTAGGCGAAGTTCGGTAATTTATTAGGTATACTATGGGATCATGCCACATCTTATGGAGGGGTAAGGTGTGACATTGAGTGTAAAGACTATACAAATGTGGATGGCATGAGGATGTTGGCACACATATCTTGAGAATTATGTGAATAAGGAATGTTGAATAAATGTTTATTATTAAAATTGAGCCAAGTAAGCCTAAACAATGAGTATAGGATTGGATAAGTGGGCATGCTACCGGTCAGAGCCACTGAGTAGTCAGTACCGAGAATGAAAATTTGTATTATACCTGTCAGAGCCATCAAGTGGTCAATACTGAGAATGAAAATCAATGTTATACTGGTCAGAGCCATCGAGTGGTCAGTACCAAGAATGTAAGCCTGTGCTAAATCGAACAGAACCACTGAGTAGTTAGTATCACGAGTCCCATTATCCAATCTATATACCGTCTGTCATAAGTTACTATGAGTACTAGAGTAAAGCTTCCAATTGTAGTCATAAGACAATAATTTCAAGTAAGATATGATAAAGTGCATTTAACCTCATTAAATGGTATGATTTACAAGTATGGATTTATTGGCCTATATTTATGTCATGATGTTATATGCTTGCTTTTAAATTTTTTAAATACCCTTGTATGAATAATATGAGGATTTTTTGTGTAAATGTGCATTAGGAAATTATTTTGTTTTAATTTAAAAGTGCACCACTAAGCTACTTAACTTAGAGCAAAGATTGTTTCCTCACGCAGATAGAAAGATATATAAAAAGTAGATTTTGGCTGACAGGAGGTAGATTGTATCTGCAAAAAAGTCTAGAGTCACTTTGCCTTGGACTTTTGGGCAGATGCATCATTAGCATCCTAGTTGTATATTTTACTCATATGCATGTGAACAGTTATATTGTAAACAATATGATGTAAACTTCATTTTTGGAAATTGTAATTATAAGTTTGTAAGCTTAATTTAGCTACATGAGTGGGTTAATAATAATTATAAATTAAAGATATTCTTATGTATATGCAAATTGGGTTCAGAATAGATATTGATGAGGATTGATGATTGTATGTGATGGAAATGATATAGAAACTGAGAATTTAACAGGTTATAAACACTATTGTAACAGGTGAAATGTTGAAATTTCAAGAAAACTCTTGCAGTTTCTCCATTTAATAAAAGTTGTTAAATTATAATGTAAATAAATTGGCAAGAAAATAAGAAAAATAAATAAACAGACAGAGATAGGTGCTCCGTGCACCAAATGTGATATCTCCTTACTTGGTTTCACTGTAAACTAAGTAAGGGGGTGTTACAAGTTTTATGTGTGATAAGTTTATTGAATGGACATATAAATTATAATGGTTAGATATTGTACTTAGTTATAAAGAAATGTACTATGTATTCTTTAAAGTTTAAGATATGATTATAGGTTCACCTTAACCTTTTAAGCACACTCTTTGAGTATCTATGAATGTATGAAACAATTACACTTTAGTGTTTATGAATGAGATGAGAAGGTTCAAATTATGAACTATTTTAAAAAGAAAATGAATTATGTTCCAATGTAAATGCTAAAGTGTGATTGATTATGAGTTTCTTAAGGTTTGGTGTATATTGAATGAGCTTATGTTTAACAAGTTTTAAGCTTGTTACAAGTTTTAGTAACCTTAAACTGACCCAATCCCTTACACTGGCATCGGCCCCTAGTTGCGTCGTTACATCTCTAGACGGTGGATTGCAATTACTAGAGCTGTTGTTAGTTCAATGGTAAGATTTAATAATTTTAATTACATTAGTTTAATAATTTGTAATACATAATGAAGTTCTTGTACTTTCATAGAATTATTTGTAGGAGGATGGACTTGAGGATTGTCTTATTTGCATCACTAATCTAACCCACCATAACACAAAGTACATTGCATGCACTTGTAATGCCATGCTTCACACACTCCATACCCAGTTACCACCTCCACAGTGTGGCCCTCCTACCCCAGAATTTTGTGAATTACCTAAGGATCCACCTATTTCAAATCCTCAACCATCACACACATGACATTGTGCACATATGCTGCTCGACAGAGAATGCCGCCAAGCATTTTAATAGAGTCAACTTATGATATTGTGCCTTCACTAATTGCCTTCCACCCTTACGGTGCTTCTTATGATACTGGTCCATCAATATACATGCCAATATATTTTGAGTCAGTCATAACTCAATATAGGAGTTGGACACCTAGACCATCCATGCTTGCCTCATCTACAACATGGGTGCCATTTTTAGCCAATATGCAAAGCATGCACAAACGAATGCCATACGACTTTATTGAGAATCCATTCAATGTAATGTTCACTCATCTTGCTAGACACTCCATCAATGTACCATATTTTTCTAGATTTATTGCTTTTGGTGAAGAAGTGTTTAATTTTCATTGTGCACCTCATCAGTGAGCCTTGGCCATATTGATTTTGGTATGGGTCTCTTTAGCCACCGTGATGCAACTACTTAGACTGTTCATGCAGGTGAATCATCAAATAGGCATGATAGGGTAATAAAACTTCAACTTGCCACAACACCTAATGATCTTGACCTACAAGATAATCCTCAAAATCGCAATGTTCCTAGATGGCATAGTGTACTGCGAAGTCTGTGTGTGTGTGTGTCTATATATATATATAATTTATACATTATTAACAGCGACTTATGTCTCTTTCAATAATTTCATTCCGATGCATTAACATCCACTATTTTTCATTATCAAAATTTCTACCATGGATGGAAATTTCCAATGCAACTTAGAGTTTTGCAAATGGTGGAAATAGTGGTAAGAGTTTTAGTATGTTATAAATGTTTGCTATAGGGCTAAGTATGTTGAGGTTTTAGAGTTAAAAAAGAAAGAAAGAAAAAAAAAAAAAAAAAAGACAGAAGGACTTTTGGCTGTCGAAATCCCTCTCATACTACAGCTATATAAAGGGCCAAGACAAGCGAAAATTGGGAGAAATTCTCCATTTTCTCTATACAGATATAATTTTCACTCTAAAATTTCAACTTTCTTTTAAAGTTTTCTCTTCTTGAGTAAATTTTAACAAGTTTAAAGGATTTCTCTTGTGCTAGATTTAAGTTAGAGTTAAAGTCTTTCCAAACAAAATTTCATAAAATCAAGGTTTAGGTGTTAAAGCTTCAAAGAGGTTGGCAATCTCATATGCATGTATGGTTGGGATAAATCCTCCCTTGATAGCTTGATCTGTTATGCTTGACCAAAGAAAAGTGCAAGATTTTAACTTTTCAAGGAAAATGGGTCTTTTTCAAATGGTTTACGCATGTAACAAATTCAAGTTGTCCTTGGTTGATGCATGTTATGTGTTAGGTTTCTAAAAGTTAGTTGTAGTGTTAGAGTTAGAATATATGTGTTGAATAGAAGTTTTATACATATGAAATGGGGCTCCATTGTTTAAAACTTTAATGATGGATTGATAATTGTTATGGGTTTTAAGGATTGGTGAATGCATGTGGAAAGTTTAAGTTTAAAAGAGTTAGTTGATTAGTTTATGGCAATATGTTTTGACTTGAGTTTTGGAGCTTTAGAAATGAGTTGAAGGTATTTTGGAATGTGGGATTTATGTAGAATCAAATTTGGGAATTTTGGAAATTCCTAGGATGGGCTACCAAAAACCATTATTTCAGCAACTGAATAACTACTACTTCTCGAGGGCACTTAAAGTTTAGGACTTTGGTAGCCAAAGTTGCTTCTGCTTGCTCATTTATCCTTTTCATTCTAAGGCTCCAAAACCCAATTTTACATATAAAAATGACCTAGATTTGATACTATGATGTGTTTATAGAGTATTAAAAGTTTGGATAATTCATTAGAGTCCATCTTTTATAGGATCGGAAGTGAGAAACTTGAAAAGATATAGTTAAGGAAAAGCTACAATAAGTGTTAGTGTTTAATAGGCTTTAGGAGGTGAGTAACATTAACCTTAAGAAATGATAATCAATTTATTAATTGTAATTAGACTCATGATCATCCATATGAATCATTTTATGATATTATTAGGTTATATGTATCTAGAACATGAATATGCTGCATTACTACATAATTAAATTGTTGATACTCGATAGATATTGGATGACCCACTTATTTTCCCCATTTTATGGATATAGATATATTATGATCATGCATGATATGATGTGGTAAGACTAGATAAGGGCTAACAAGCCCTTGGCTCACTATTTATGATAGAAGAACTCCCAAGGAGCTTCTTTATGAGCTGGGCATATTGTTTATGTTATATAATAAGAGAAAGTCTTGAGGAGCATCTTTATGAACCGGGCAAATTAGTTTTGGAAAATCACTAGTGACAAGTCTATCTTATGTGAATTATTTGTGTTGTTTAAAATCATATGCCTATTGCATTGCATATGTATGATCAAATAAAATGAAATATGACAAACTATTAGTTTATTCACTAAGCTATCCAAAGCTCACCCCTTTTTCTTAACCCGAGGTGAAGAACAGTAGGAATAAAAGGTGTCAACAGAAAGGCTAGCAAGTTTTAATGTATGACTTAAGGATTGTATACTTTACATGTAATTGTAAATTGTTAGTTACTGTGCTTGGCTTCAATTTATCATAAGTATATGATATACAAGAACAGAATAGCCTGTATGTTTGCCTTAAACCCTAAGTACTCTCTTATGGTTATGTATGAATGGATGAACTATACTTTAGCACTTATGAATGTTTTACAAAGCTCAAAATTCAGAGCCCTTTTTAAATGAAATATTTTACACTATGATGGAAATGCTAAAGTATAATTGCTTATGAGTTCCTTTGGGTTTTGGTTTAAATGGAATAAAGGAATGCTTTTATCAGGTTTTAGGCTTGCTATAGGTTCCTGTAGTCTTAAGCTGATTTATTCCCTAGCGTTAGTAATGGTCCCTAGCTGGGTTGTTATAATTTTTTTTTCCACCTATTTAAACTTAGTAGTGGTTGTCTAACGTCCATTTGATACACTTTAATTTGTAATTGAATATTTAATACACCATATTCTTTAACAAACGTGGATTGCAAATTTGTTTTTATTATATGTGTGTGTGTGTGTGTGTGTGTGCGTGTGTGTGTGTGTGTCCTAGAGCAATACCTTTGTGTTGTGTATTATAAACCTAATTCCCATCAAAATGGCATTAATGTTTATTTTAACTTAAAATGTTTATGGTTAATTTGAACAATCCTTTAGCTCATTGTTGGAAGTTACATTCTCAAAGTGTTTAGAATATGAGAGACATAACTGCCCAATACAAGTACTATAAATAATGGTTCACGATCGAGGATATTTTGTTGGACATGATCTACCCAACTAGACTATCACCTCTATTTGTCTCCTCAAATTAGTATGATATTAATAAAAGTGGAATGGTGAGTCCCACAACATTCGGCATTATGATATTAGGACAAATATAGTGGGCACTTATAAGATAAGTAGGTTATGCTAGTGGCATACATATGACATATACATGGAGTTTACTCTTGTCAACATATTATCATCTAGATCATAATAGTATGTATAATCCCATGACCTAAGATGACACAGTTATCTCATATATAGGTGGTTTGAGTTTGATACCGTTGATATATTTGTACAATGTATGGGTATACAGGAGCATGTTGGCTCTTACTAGTTGTATATAGAGATAGGTTTTCGGTCAAGATAGGATCTCTTACCCTGAGTAAATAAGGATAAAGTCATATGCTATGTAAATTGTTGTTGATATATAAAGTTTTTAGCCAAGACAGATAGACTTGGTCAGAAAAAAGTTTCTAATGAAAACTCTTATTAGTTAAGAATTGGAATTTAAATGAGGACATATGATCCAAAGCAATTGTGTACATTACCCCAGCTAGAATCGAGACTTTTGTAATGGAGAGACCTTAGTGCATGGTATGTATGATCGAGGTTCTAAGAAACGGATGCATTTCATTCATCATTGATTGTGTGGTCATAACATACTATACTAGGTGTCAATCATGATTTATGAAAACTATGAGTGGAAAGGCAATTTCACTCTAGGTATGGATAGAGTTCCAATGGTATTAAAGAGCTATTATGTAATGACCCAAATCGAGAGCCATTACTAGTGCTAGGGATCGAGTAAACATAAGGCTGCTAGAACCCGTAGCAAGCCTAAAAGCCTGTTAAACTTTAAACATATCCCTGTATGTCACAATCCAAGCATACTCCAAACCATTACACTTTAGTTTTCTCATTCATAATTAACATAAAATTGCTTAAAATTTGAACTTTTACATACATAAAATCACTAAAGTGTAATTAGTTCATATATATATTAACATGAGGAGTTAGTCTAGATTTCAGACATACATGATTACATCACTTAAGATAAAAACATCAAAATCTTAAATACCAGTATAGTAACTATTCATTTAGATATTGCATGTCCACTAAACATACAAAATACATGTGGGAACTCTACAACTACTCCTACTACTCAAACTTTAAAGAACTCTTCTACTCCTGTACTCTTGCACTTGGGGTTAGGGGAAATGGGTAAGCTTACACAAGCTCAAAGAGTAAACTAACTAACATCAATTAATTATGACATTTATTTCATACAAATGCAATGCATCATCCAAATAAGTTTTCACATCATAAACATTCCATATATTATAGACTTGTTATTAGTGATTCCCCAGATCCAATGTGCCCAACTCATACAAAGGCTCCTCAAGACTTTTGCTTAATATATCTAATATGCCCAGCTCATACAAATGCTCTTCAGGACTTTTGCTTAATAGTAGTGCACTGGAGGCTTATTAAGCTCACTTGTTCTTACCACCACATATCATACATGATCACATCATAAACATAACATATACATAACATAGGGGAAACCAGTGGGTCATCCAAATTCCATCATGCATCAACAACAATTATGCAAAAATGTAACATATTTGTACTCTAGATATATACACCCTAGTAAACAATGAAATGTTGCATGTAGATGATCTTGAATTACATTTAATGAATTTACATTTATTAGGGCTAGAATTACTCACCTCTTGTAGCTTACTAACCACCTAACATGAATGGTAGCTAGCCTTAGATCCTAAGCTTCTCGATTCCCTCAAGTCTGATTCTAAAAACATTGGACCATACATAGTTATTTGGAGCTCTAAAACTCTACAAATACATCACACATCTTATCCTAGGAACTTTTGAACAAAGAAGTTATGTTTTGGAACCTTAGAAAAGAAGGGAGAATAGGCTTGGCAAAACCTACTTCAGCTACCAAAGTCTTGGACTTTGTTTGCTAAAATCCCAAACTTTAACTGGCTTTTAGTCCAATAGCTACTGTGGTTAAACCCAGAAATTTTCTAGATTTTCCCAAGAAACTACATGCTTCAGCTATCAAAATAATGGTTTTCGACAAGCGAACCTAGAAATTTCCAAAATTCCCAAGTCAAAAACTTGTAGAATCCATCTCCCAATAACATTTAAACTCAACCCAAATTTCCAAAATACAATCCAAACATATAGACACAAGTCTGGAGCCAAAAATAACTTGGAATTAGGCTCTAAACACACATGCAATTCCAAATTGAACTTGAATTCAAGATTCAACCAATACAAATATAAAATCATCAAGGAATTCTTGAATCCAACAAAAGAAACTTTCCATTTAAGGCCTAAGGAAACTTGAAATCAAGCTTAAACTCACATGTAATATCTAAAAGCTATGATTCAAATTTCCATTAGCTTCACACATCACATTTAATAAGGAAAACACTAAGAACTCAACATAAAACCCGATATTTAACCTATTCATGCTCCAAAACTCCTCTAAATATACATGCATTCAAAGAAACCAACTATCTACCACACCTAGACATACTTAGATTCTTCTAAAAGATTGGAAGGAAAGGGAATTTACCTCTTTCCCTTGAATTGGAAAAGGAAGTGAATTGACGATCCTAGCTTCAATCCACTTTCACCAAGCTCCCCTTTAGAAGAATCAAGCTTCCAAGAAGGAAATGGGTGAGAAAACCTCTTAAAACCCAAATTTGCATGTCACAAACCACTTAAAGAGAGAAAAGATAGAGTTCAAGTTCTTTTTGGATAGAAAAATGGGTTATTGGCCATTTTATACCCTCATTGTCGAGGGACATTTGGTTGCAGAAAGTCATAATTCTGGTTGCTGCAGCCCATTCTACGTAAAAGGAAATGAAAATGAAAAAGGGACTTCGACTATCGAAAGTCCATGCTTCAGCTGTTGAAGTTCCTTCTGCCTAAAGAACGCTTAAAATTTTTTTGAAACAAAGCCTTTAAATATTTTCATCTTTAAACACCTCATTCATACATACATAAACAATTCTTACCACCATTCCTTTATCTATGGAATGTCACACCTTACCCCTCTATAAGGCATAACATGATCCTGTAGAATACCTAATGAACTACCGAACTTCACCTACAGATAACTCATTAAGTACCCTACAAGGGATTTTAAAACAATTTTCTTACTTTTGATAAGTGGTGAGCATTTTCTAATTGGTATCAAAACATTTAATTAAAGTTGAAAGCTAGTTGAAATTTTTGGCCCATTTTATTTTTTCGCAAATTTTATAAAAATTTTGGCAGAGTTTCGTCTGTATTTTGAGAAAACAGTTCTTCAAATACCTTTAAAAAAAGCACTTCCAATAATTTTTCTCAACAACTTCTTCAAATTCACAATCATCTCGATCAATTTCAACACATTATCAACTTCCAAAATTCAAATCCACCATTTCCAATATCCAACAATCATCAAATACCATTAATGAATTTCATTCAATTCAAAATAAAATACTACCATTCATATTTCATTAATGACAAAGTAATTTATATACATCATTGCAAAAATTTATATTAAAAGAAATTCAAACTAAATTTTATTACAAACTTTATACAAGCTGCTCAAGACCCACTTTACATGTCCATACATTTATGTGCATCGCAAACATCAAAATAAATATTTACAGTCGGAGTATAAATTATACCTGATATAACTTCAGGGTAAGTCGCTCCATAATCCTTAGTAGCTCACTCTGCTGCTCCTCTAGTCTCTAAATCTGCGACAGCAATAACAGCTATCGCTGAGTACTAGGACTCAGTGGTGCACAACATACTAAAATAATCTTTATGCAGAATTTAAATCACAATTATTCAAAAATTGAACTGAACATGAGAATTAAATATAAAACATGAATTATGAGATTTTAATCCCAACAAGTTCATTTTGAAGTGCCAAACCACATTTCATAAAACCCACAGTTATATTATGCCATTCGAAACAAATATAATCTCAATAGCCAGAGGCTAAGGAGAAGTCACATTCCAGGGCTAGCTAGCTCAAATATATGGATATCCATTCAATTTCTTCTTCTACTGGCACACACCTCAACACTTCAGCCAGAGAAGGAATCAAAATTTGAAACTGATTACCCCCACTAGTCATGCTAGTGAGGTGTTCAAATATATGGTCATGACACTATAGTTTCAAAACTTATCTTAATAATTTACTAAACATTGTCATTTCAAAGATACACAATAACTTTCAGCAATTTAAATCAAAGCATCATAAATAATGTCACAATTCATTATTTCAGATTATTCAATTCAGATTATTCAAAACAATATGCAGAAAATAATTTATAAAAATTATACATTGTGCACAAACCTTAAGCGAGTCGCCTCTTGGCCTTGACTCGATTCCTCGGGTTCTTTCCCAGTGTTCTTTTTCACTGAAACACACAGTTTCATAGTGTTTCAGTATCATAACTCATCATTAGTCCAAAAATAAATTTACATTCACTTATACCTAGCTCTAATGTGCTAAACTTGACGTTCTTTAAATTTTGTGTTTCGAGGTTACTATTCACTACACTATTCAAGTCAATTTGTTGACTTTCTAAGGCTTAATAGGTATGGGAATTCCAACTTCACCCACATACCACATTTTGGTCACTAAATTTGTTGGCTTTGGTTGTTTACTCAAATTCTAAGTCTTTTAGGTAAATTTGTAAATTTTCAATTTTGGTGTCCTAAGTTGCATTGTTCCATTGATCACTTTACCGTTAGAATTTGGCAAAACTTCCTTCACAGAAAATGTTCCCTATTGTCTTAAGTTTATTCTCCTTTTTGAATCACTCCAATTGGAGTTTTGTAGCTCAAGTTATAGCTATTTGAACCATGGCTGCCGAATTAGACTTAACCCAGATTTTCTGGGCAAATTTTGGTTCTTGCAGTTTTAGGTCACCAAATTTGGGTGGCCAAATGACTAGGTTAATGGCATAATTTGGGTTTGTGTTCTTCATGAAATTTTTAGGTCTATATCTCGTCTGTGCACTGGTAAAATTTCAGGTCATTTAGACCTGCCTAGCTCAAGCTATGGCCAATTAAACAAACACTGTTCATTTGGTCAGTTTGTACAGGGCAAACTGAGATTTTCCAGATTTGGCTAATTTGTTCACTAGGTTTTGGTCACTTTTTGGGCATGGTTCCTAAATGAAAATTGTGTCATTTAGTGTCTATTTTCATTCCCAATTGGTCTTATACCAATTGGACTTGTAAATTTTCAGTTTTGTTCCCTCAAAGAGACCTTCGTTCTGCTGCCAGCAGCATGACCACATTGAATCCGAATTTAACCTCAACTCCAACACTTCCAACACACTTCATTTGGTCACAAATGACCATTTCTCACTTCAAACTAGGTCAAAGACATCATTTACCAATTTCTCACATATTTGTCTCTAAACCCTAATTGCCAAAACCCTAACTACACTAATTATTTCAATTCATGCAATTTCAATACTTTAAACATACATATAACTTCACTACCCTTAGAATTCATATTCAATTAGGTTAAAGCACACCAAACCCTAACCACTCATAGCTGATCAAATTTCATATAGTTCTTAAACATATCATTTTGTTTCATTTTTCAACAAATCATCACTCAATCAAGTTGCCTAAGTATATATGTAAAGTTACAAAAAAGAGAACTCAACTAACCTTTTTGGCAGAATTTTTTTTTCCTCCACAACTTCTTCCTTTCTTTTTCTTTTTGTTGTCAAGCTCCTTATCAAGGTCTAACTACAAGATTTAATTTGGAAAGTAAGGTTTCTATGGTGGAATTTAAGGTTTATGAAGCTTAGTTTAATGCTTCAATGGAATTGTGTGAGAGAACTTGGGAGAGGGATATGTCACGGTAACAAGAAGAAGAAGGACTTTTATTTTTTTTTTCTTTTCTTTTTCTTTTATAAGTTTATCTCTTAGGAAGACCACAATTTAACTAAATTAAATAAATTTTAATTATAATATTTATGGCATCATGCTTATGTCACCACATGATGTCATTACCTTTTTAACTTTTTCATTTTCCTTTTTTTTTCTATTTATTTTTCTATTAGTTCTTTAATTTAATTCCCGACTCCGAAATTTTCTTTTCTTCGATTTTATTTGTGATTAGGTCGAGTCACTCGTGGTCAATTGACCAAATTGCCCCTCGCCGGTTCAACCGGTTTGCAAATAATTCAATATTTCTTCTGGTTCCCTAACCTAATTATTTGACTGGCTTAATAGTTCTTTTTCATGCTTTTCTCTTTTCCGTCCTAAGGACCGCGACGTCACATTTTACGGTTCGAAATTTGAGTTTAAATTGACTTCGCAACCCTTCCCGAGAAGGTCACCCATTGCTGTGACTCTCGGCTCGTTTAACTTCTTATGTTCTGTTTTTCTTATTTATACTTAACTAATTATTTGTATTTATGGCTTCTCTAGTTGTCCTAAGTGTGGTTTAATCCCCTTAATTGTCCAGACCGACTCCGATCACCGAAACAGTGAAATATACTAGGCTATACAAGTAGGGGTGTTACATGGAATCTTTGAATTTATCAAAATATTCCATCAACGACAAAAATTTTGACGTCGAGAAATGGTGGGTGTTATATAATATCATTCTCATTCCCAATTAGTTATGAACATAAGAAGTCACACATAATAGAACTTATGTGGTCAAGACATAATTAATTTGATTAATTAATTAAATGGTCTAATTGGTTAATTAATTTAATGAATTTATTTTACAATTAGATTGCAAAGTCCTCAACATGACTTGAAACTATACCGAAGCACCCCAAGGAGAAGTACTCGGTCTAATGAACCCTTTATCTGCTAAATTTTACAGTTGTTCCTTCAACTCTTTTAACTCTACTGGAGCCATCCTGTAAGGAGGGATAGCTATGGTTCTAGTGCCAAGCACTAAATCAGTTTCTCCCTCTTAGGTGGCAACCCAGGTAACTCCTCTAAAAACACATTTGCAAATTATCTTATCATAGGAACTAATCTTGGTCCCCCTCTATCTTTTACAACTTCTTTAACATGTGCTATAAACCCTCTGCACCCTTTTCAGAGCATCCTTCTAGCTTGAATGGCTGAGATCATACCCTTTACAAGTGCTACCTAATATTCTTGGAACACTGCAACTGACCCATCTTGTCTTCTAAACTTTACTATCTTGCTTCTACAGTCTAGGGTAGCATAGTTAGCTGAGGGCCAATCCATTCTTAGAATAACATCAAAATCTGTCAACTCTAAAACTACTAGGTCAGCTGGAAAACATCTGTCTTCAACCATCATTGGACAAACATAACAGATTATCTCTATTACCGAAGGATCACACTTCGTTCCTTTAACAAGCAACGAACATTCTAAACTTGAGACTACCAATCCTAATCTTAGAACTGTATCCAAGTTAACAAAAGAGTGTGATGCACCCAAATCAATCAAAGCATGCACATTGAAACTTCCTATGCAAAGATTACTTAACACCATAGTGTTGGAGTTATTGGCTTCTTATTGTGTCATGGTAAAGATTTGAGCTAGTGTTGTTGAACCCCTCCCTCATAAACCTACTGTGGAGGATGAAGAACCTTCTCCTCTACCCTATCCTTTTCCTGATGAGGGACCCACAGAATTCTATCTCGCTATTGATTGGGCCACACTGTATGACCCTATTTGTTGAAAAGCCACCCTTTCCATATTGCACTCCCATAATATGTGTCCCTCTTATCCACATTTGTAACACTCAGAGGTTCCAGACCCGCATGGTCCTTGATGAGGTTTCCCACATCTAACACAATCAAAAGTATACGAACCCAAACTAGATATGCTTCTCATCCCGAGGCTTAACTTGATTTTATTCCAAAACTTATTCTTCTTTTATTTCTTACCAAACTTCCCTCTTTTCTCCATTTTATTCCCTCATGCAAAAATAGCCTTGGTCATGTGACTAAACCTCCTAGCATCTGTGGCCTTTAGAATAGCAGACTATTCAGCCTTGGTACTTTTTAGATCTAGAATCCTTTCAATAATAGCCCCAACTTCAATCTTCCTTGCTGCATCTATTATTGAATAGAAGCTATGCATTTCAACAGCCAAAATTAAGGAAGAGTATCTAGAGTGCAGCCTCTAAGTTTACCTCTTAGCCTTCTTTCTATTAGTATTAAACTCCTGCCTCACATACTGGAGGAGATTTATAAACTTATCTATATACTCATCCACATTCATACTAGCTATCTATCTTAACTGCTCAAACTCTACCACCTTCAACTCCCTAAAGCTTTCTGGGAAGGCTCAATTGGTAAATTCCACCACAAATTGAGACCAGGTCATGCTATCAACCTTATTAGCAGCATAAGCCTTGTATCATTTTTTTCCTTCTTACATTTCAAGGTAAAGTTGACCATCTGAATGGCCCTACTATCACTAGCACCCAACTCATTTGCTATCATTTTGATTGCCTTAACATACTTGAAAGGATCATCTCTCTCTTTGTATTTAGGTGCATCCAGCTTTAACATCTTTGCCTTACCTCTACCACTTATTCTAGTCTCTTGTGTTAGAACTATTGGTGTAACACTCTCCCGGTAGCAATTCCGTACATTCTACTGTTCCGGTGATCAGTGTCGATCCGGACAGCTAGAATGTCCGGAAAAATATTTAAACTTAAGTGAGGGACCATAATCAATTCAAATATTAATAAGAAAAATTTAATAAAAATTTTAGAAATAAAATACAACCAAATTAAACGAGTCGGTGCCCTAGCGAGGGGTAACCAGAGGGAAGTTGCGGTTCTCACAACGAGGAGCCCTAGACCCGGGGGAAAAATTATAAAATAATTTTTGGGACTCTAGAGTAGGGTCATTGAGGTTCCTATGGCATTAGAATGCCAAGAAAATATTTAGGAAAATTTTTCAATCGGTACAGCCAATTTTGACCCGTTAAGCCAAACGGAGGGCATTTTGGTCATTTCGCCTTCAGAGGTGATTTTTGGCCGACTTGTCCAGTTAAGTAAATAATTAATATGACATAAAATATGAAGAAACATTACTAAAAATTAAATTGAAATTGAGTAGTGATGAAAAGAAAAGAAAAATCCATAAAAATGCCAAATATGACATCATTATGATGTCATTTGAAAGTCTCCACCAATTATAATTAAACAACCATATTATTAACTAATAAAAGAGACTAAATGAAGACCAAATTAACCAAAAATACAGCATCCACCTCCTTCAAACCAGCCAAAACGTAGAGAGAGAGAAGATAGGGTTTCCACCATAGCCATTCTTTGCAAGCTTTCATTCTCATGCTTCCTCACCATATTTCCTCAAGACCCCAACACTTAAATGAATCCTTGGACCTAGAGGAAGTGTTTGGCAGCCAATAGAGTACAAGAAAAGTGAAGATTAAACTTGGGAAAAAAGTGCCACTTAAAGGTTAGTGCATTAGATACCTAAAACTCTTTATTTTCATGATTAGTAACTTGAATTGAGTAAGAATTTGTAACTAAAATGAACAATAATTATGTGTATACATACCATAAATTTAGGCTTCCCTATTGAAGGAACAATAATGGAGTGTTTTGATGGACTTAAAGTGGATTAGAGATTATGTTTAAACCATATATGCATATGGATAGTGAATGAGATAGTTAATTCAAGCATGTTGTGAAAACTCATATGGAAATTAGGGTTTTGAGAAGTGAAAATTTGACTTGGCTTAGGAAATTGTTAGAGAACCTTTTAATGGTCAATTAGTGACCATTTGAGATAAGTTGACCACAATTTGGACTGAAATATAGCATGGCAAAGTGAGTGTGTATGCTGCCTAAGGACAGCAGCAGAGTGACTGAAATTTCAGTTCACTTGGACTGCCATATCTTTGGCTGTGTTGGTCCAATTGGTGTTTGGCCAATTGGACATGAAACTAGGCTTACAATGGCACATTTTTTCTGAAGAAACCATGCCCAAAAGACCAAAGAAAGAGGACCAAAAGTTGGCCCCAATCCGGATCCCCTGCAACAGCACCTGCAGAAATGTCCAAATAAACAGTAACTGTTCATTTGGCCATAACTCACTGTAGATTTGGTCAATTGACCTGAAATTTTTACAGCAACAAGTTAATACATAGAAAAACAACTTTCATGAAGAAACCTACCCCAAATTATGGCCAGAACCTATTCAAATATGCAGTCACAATCACTGTTCATGTTACTGTAGATATGGTAATTTCTGCAGAATGGAAATCCGGCCAGCTGTGGTTTTTGGACCATATCTGGAGCTACAAAACTCCAAATGGAGTGATTCAAAAAGGAAATTCAACTAGACAAAATAAGGAACAACTTTTATGTTTACCAATTCCTCAAATTTCCACTGTAACAGTTCCTAATGGAACAGTAAAGGTATGGTACAAAATCTGAAAAATCTGCTCCTTTGGTTTAATGCTTAGAAATGGTATTAACGCTTAATGCCAACAGGTTTTAAATACAAAATGTGGTATGTTGGGAGTGCCAAAGTCAATGTACATATTTTCTATCCAAAAGTCAACATTTTTGTTGACAAATGAGGTGAATAGTAACACCAAAACATGAAATTCACAAATTGAAGAATTTAAAAGTTTCAAATGCCCTAGTATACCTAACAAGATTGGTTTGGATAGTTTGGCATGCCAATAGGGTTCAGTTAGCAGTACTGCACATGGCAATATGCCATTCTGTGATTTTATGGCTTTTAGCCATTCTGACCTTGCATTGAGACTTGGCCTTGTGCCTGATATTATTCTGACTTGTTAGCATTACATTTGCACACCGAGAGATGCATATGTGACCGATGGTGTGATGGCCCGAGGTACTCGATACCCAGTGCCAGTTTACCCGTTTATCCAGTCCAGTCGTCTAGTGTAGGTTACTTGGGCAACCAAATGAATAAAAGTGGGCAAAGTTAATGAAATAATAGATATACCAATACCAAATAAAGAAATCATACACATTCTATACATACTTACTTTCAGCTATTTTCTTTTATTATATTATTGCACCACTAAGCATTATTGCTTAGCGCGTTGCTTTTGCCACGCGTAGGTACTGGAGATACAGATCGTGAGCCCAGTAGACCGCAGACTGGGTGAGTTCATCCTGCAGCTCTGCACAGTGTCCGTGTCACCTCACTACCTGCAGTGCATTGGTAGGGCACTAGGTGTCATTTTGTCATTTTGTAACTAAATTTTTATTTTCTCATATGTATTTGGATCTATGTAATGCATTTTGATGTTCATGTAAATAATGAAAGTTATGGTCATGAATGCAAAATTTGAGCATTTATTTGTTGTTTGTATATGAGTATTCTGAGAAATGGATGTTTGAGAAATGAAAAGGTTGTTGAGACCTGAAATTGAAAAATTGTTGAGATTTTGGATATTGGAGTTTGGGAATGATTGAATGTGAATATTGGAAGTGTTTTTTTTCAGGTTCCGAAGAACTGTTTTCTCCATTTTTAGCCGGTACTCTGCCGGATTTTCTTTAAAATTTTCGGAACCTCAAATAAATAATACTTTTGATAAATGGCTAAAATAAATTATATTTCATAAATTATATTCACAAGCATGGTATAAATTATTTAAGGTATATTAGAATGTGCCGGTACACCGTGTGGCATTACTTACTCGGGTATACTGTACACGGGTAAGGGGTGTCACATTTAGTGGTATCAGAGCACGGTTTAGGCATTTCTGGGCCTAGATTGAGTCCATACCATGCATTGCATTTATAAGAGTCGAGGTGACACTAATGCAGATCTGTTTGTCTTTCTTATTTTGAATAGGATATGGACCCTTCATCTCAAAGAGCAGTCGAGGAGGAAGTGGAGAGTCATGCTCCACCTGCAGCAGCGGAGACTGGGGGCATGGGAGAACCTGCTCCGCCAGCTCAAGCCGAGCCTGCTCAGCCTCCACAGGCCATGTTCCAACAAATGGCCGACTTCTTTAGACAAATGGCGGGAGTAATGCCAGCACCACCACCACCACCACCACCAGCTCCACAGCAGAAATCACACCTGGAAAAGCTAAGAAAGTTTGGAGCAGTGGACTTTTTCGGTAAGAGAGAAGATGACTCTGTTGCAGCCGAGAATTGGTTGAACAGAACAGGCAGAGTCTTAAAACAACTCCACTGCACCTCAGAGCAAAATCTAGAAGCTGCAGTATCCTTGTTGCAAGATGATGCCTACGAATGGTGGGACACTGTGTCCAGTGAAGTGCAGCCAGAAGCTGTAACTTGGGACTTCTTTCTCTCCAAATTCATAAAGAAATATGTGGGTACTGTATACCTGGAAGAGAGAAGAAGAGAGTTTATTAACCTCAGGCAGAGACAGTTGTCAGTAGCCGAGTATGAGAAGGAATTCGTAAGATTGAGCCGCTATGGAAAGGAGATAGTCCCTAATGAAGCTGAAAGATGTAAGAGATTTGAAGAGGGACTAAATGACAACATCAAGATCCAGCTCACTGCCTTGGGAATCACAGAATTTAGCAAGTTAGTGGAAGCTGCAATAAGGGTTGAAAAAGTGAGAATCAGTGAGCAGACCAGAAGGGATAGATAGCAGAAGAGGGGCCCAGGTCAGTCTAGTTCAGCTCCTGCATCTGGGAAGAGGTTCAAAGGTCCACCTGCACAGAGTTCAGGTCAGCCACATGGTCAGGGTCAGTCTCAGGGGCCCAGGCCACAGTTCACCCCTAGGAGAGGTCAGTCCACACCATCTGTGGGCAGCTCTCCAGGGATGGGGTTCAGGGGACCAGCCCCAACATCTTCTGCATGTCCACACTGTCTAAAATGGCACAAGGGAGAGTGTTGGAGAGTAATTGGTGCCTGTTTAAGATGTGGGTCGACAGAGCATCAGCTGAGGAACTGCCCACGTAGAACTACTACAGCTACTCCAACACAAGCAGACAGACCTGCTCCTGCTGAGAGGTAGAAAATGCGGTATATCGGCGCGGTGGGACCATCACGAGGCACGCATCGAGCGGCAGAGAGGCGGATAACAGACCACCTGCCAGAAATTATGCCCTGAGAGCTTAGGAGGAGCAAGATGCCCCGGACGTCATCAGGGGTACGTTCTCCCTCTACAATACTCCTATGCATGCATTGGTGGATCCAGGATCCACTCATTCCTACATTTGCATCAACTTACCCGTAGAAAGAGGGATACTAATAGGGGAGAGTGACCAAGACATTCTGGTCACTAATCCATTGGGTCACAGTGTAGTGGTGAACAAGGTATACAAGGGTTGCCCGTTAAGGATTCAGGAGTATGAATTCTTGGCAGACCTGATTGAGTTGCCCTTCCACAAGTTTGACGTGATTTTGGGAATGGACTGGTTGTCACGTCATCAGGCAATAGTTGATTGCAAATTGAAGAGAATTTCTCTGAAAACTCTTGAGGGTAATGAGATTACAGTTGTGGGTGAAAGGACAGATTTCTTGTCCAATGTCATCTTAGCCACAGTTGCAAGAAGAATGATGAGAAAAGGCTGTGAAGCCTACCTAGCACATGTGGTGGATACTAGGCAGGCTAAGCCAAACCTGAGTAATATACCCATAATGAGAGACTTCCCAGAGGTATTTCCTGAAGAATTGCCTGGTTTGCCACCAGAAAGGGAAGTTGAATTTGCTATTGAGACACTGCCGGGTACAGCACCTATTTCCATTGCTCCTTATAGGATGGCACCCACTGAATTGAGGGAGTTGAAAACTCAGTTGCAAGAGTTGCTTGATAAGGGGTTCATATGCCCCAGTGTGTCACCATGGGGAGCTCAAAGGTCTTGTTTGTGAAAAGAAGGATGGGACTTTGAGGCTATGCATTGATTCTGGTGATTGAATAAAGTGACAGTGAAGAACAAATATCCGTTGCCTAGAATTGATGATCTGTTTGATCAGCTGAAGGGAGCAGGAGTATTTTCTAAGATTGATCTCAGATCAAGGTATCATCAGTTGAGGGTGAAGGATGTAGATGTGCCCAAGACTGCATTCAGGACATGATATGGGCATTATGAGTTTCTAGTGATGCCCTTTGGCTTAACAAATGCACCAGCGGCGTTCATGGACCTTATGAACCGTATCTTTCATCCATACCTAGATCGGTTCGTAGTGGTCTTTATTGATGATATTCTGGTGTATTCCAAGACCAGGGAAGAACATGATGAGCATTTGAGGATTGTTACGCAAACCACGAGAGAAAAGGCGTATGCTAAGTTGTCCAAGTGTGACTTCTGGTTAAATGAGATTGCATTTCTTGGACACATAGTGTCAGCCGATGGGATTAGGGTGGATCCCAAGAAAATAGAAGCAGTGATGGAATGGAAGCCTCCCAGGAATACAACTGAGGTCAGAAGCTTCTTGGGGCTAGCTGGGTATTACAGAAGATTTGTGAAGGGATTTTCTTTAATAGCTGCTCCAATGACCAAGTTGTTACACAAGAATGTTAGATTTGACTGGAATGACAAGTGTCAGATCAATTTTGAGAAGTTGAAGGCTATGTTGACAGAGGCACCAGTGTTAACACAGCCAGTGTCAGGAAAGGACTTCGTGGTCTATAGTGATGCTTCTCATAATGGGTTAGGGTGTGTATTGATGCAAGAGGGGAAGGTGGTCGCTTATGCTTCCAGACAGCTAAGGCCACATGAACAGAACTACCCTACCCATGATCTAGAGCTTGCAGCAATTATCTTCGCACTGAAGATATGGAGGCATTACTTGTATGGTGAAAAGTGCTACATTTACACAGACCACAAAAGCCTGAAATACTTGCCAACCCAGAAGGAGCTCAACCTTAGACAGAGGTGATCGATTGAGTTCTTGAAGGACTATGACTGTGTAATTGACTACCATCCTGGGAAGGCAAATGTAGTTGCTAATGCTTTGAGCAGAAAATCCATGACAGCCTTGAGATCATTGAATGCCCGTCTATCTTTGATTCAAGATGGAGCTATTTTGGCTGAGTTGCAAGTGAGGCCAAACCTGCTACAGCAGATTTTAGATGGGCAAAAGGCAGATGAAAAGTTAATGGCTATTATGAGCAAGATCTCAGAGGGAAAAGCAACTGATTATGGGGTGAAAGCAGATGGGTGCCTGTACTACAAAGGAAGACTGTGTGTACCAGATGATGGGGAATTGAAGACCAGTATTCTAAAAGAGGCACACACGGTGTATATGCTATGCACCTGGAAGTACAAAGATGTATCATGATCCAAGCTTCAGATTGGTGGCACAGTATGAAGAGGACATAGTGACTATGTGACTAAATGCTTGACATGTCAGCAAGTCAAGGCAGAACATCAAGTTCCATCAGGTTTGCTACAGCCTATACGCATACCTGAATGGGAAATGGGATCGGGTCCATGGATTTTGTGTAAGTGGTACCTCTCTCACCCAGAAGAAACATGATGCAGCATGGGTGATAGTTGATAGATTGACAAAGTCAAGACACTTTCTCGCGATTAGGACTGACTACTCACTAGAGAGGTTAGCAGAATTGTATATCAGTGAGATAGTTAGACTGCATGGAATTCCACTTTCCATCATATCTGATCGAGACCCAAGGTTTACATCGAGATTCTGGAAGAAGTTGCATGAGTCCTTGGGTACACAACTCCATTTCAGCACAGCTTTCCATCCTCAGACGGATGGGCAATAAGAAAGAGTAATCCAGGTAAACAATTGAAACCAATGAAATTGATACAAATATTGAATTAAAATGATAACAATAACATGAAATATATGTCAGGTCCTTGAGAATATGCTGAGGAGTTGTGTCATTGAGTTTGAGGGAAGTTGGGACAGATAGCACTGGCAGAATTTGCATATAACAATAGCTACTAGGCTAGCATTCAAATGGCCCCATATGAAGCACTGTATGGAAGAAAATGTAGAACTCCAGTGTGCTGGACTGAATTGGGCGAAGATAAACTGGTAGGGCCAGACCTGGTGAAACAGACTGAGGAAAAAATAAAATTGATCAAAGCTAATCTGAAGGTTGCCTCGAACAAACAGAAATCTTATGCCGACCTGAAGAGAAAAGAAATAGAATATGTGGTTGGCGATAAAGTGTTCCTCAAGGTGTCACCGTGGAAGAAGGTATTGAGGTTTGGAAGAAAAGGTAAGTTAAGCCCTAGGTTCATTGGCCCATATGAAGTCATTGAACGTGTGGGTCCAGTAGCCTATAGGCTAGCTTTACCACCAGAGCTGGACAAGATCCACAATGTGTTCCACGTGTCCATGCTCAGAAGATACCGCTCAGATCCTTCACATGTCATCTCCAGGGAAGAAATTGAAATACAATCGGATTTGACATATGAAGAAGAACCTCTACGGATCCTAGCTCGGGAAGTGAAAGAGTTGAGGAACAAGCAGATTCCACTGGTGAAAGTGCTTTGGAGGCACCACAACACCGAGGAGGCAACTTGGGAAAGTGAAGAGACGATGAGGCAACAGTTCCCTCAACTGTTTGCATCAGGTAAATTTCGAGGACGAAATTTAAATTAGAGGGGAAGAGTTGTAACACCCTCCCGGTAGCAATTCCGTACATTCTACTGCTCGGTGATCAAGGTCATCCCATACCTAGAATGTCCGGAAAAATATTTAAACTTACGTGAGGGACCTTAATCAATTCAAATATTAATAAGAAAAATTTAATAAAAATTTTAAAAATAAAATACAACCAAATTAAACGAGCCGGTGCCCTAGTGAGGGGTAACTAGAGGGAAGTTGCGGTTCTCGCAACGAGGAGCCCTAGACCCGGGGGAAAAATTATAAAATAATTTTTGGGACTCCAGAGAAGGGTCATTGAGGTTCCTATGGCATTAGAATGCCAAGAAAATATTTAGGAAAATTTGTCAATCGGTACAGCTAATTTTGACCCGTTAAGCCAAACGGAGGGCATTTTGGTCATTTCGCCTTCAGAGGTGATTTTTGGCCGACTTGTCCAGTTAAGTAAATAATTAATATGACATAAAATATGAAGAAACATTACTAAAAATTAAATTGAAATTGAGTAGTGATGAAAAGAAAAGAAAAACCCATAAAATGCCAAATATGACATCATTATGATGTCATTTGAAAGTCTCCACCAATTATAATTAAACAACCATATTATTAACTAATAAAAGAGACTAAATGAAGACCAAATTAACCAAAAATACAGCAGCCAACTCCTTCAAACCAGCCAAAATGTAGAGAGAGAGAAGATAGGGTTTCCACCATAGCCATTCTTTGCAAGCTTTCATTCTCATGCTTCCTCACCATATTTCCTCAAGACCCCAACACTAAAATGAATCCTTGGACCTAGAGGAAGTGTTTGGCAGCCAAGAGAGTACAAGAAAAGTGAATATTAAACTTGGGAAAAAAGTGCCACTTAAAGGTTAGTGCATTAGATACCTAAAATTCTTTATTTTCATGATTAGTAACTTGAATTGAGTAAGAATTTGTAACTAAAATGAACAATATTTATGTGTATACATACCATAAATTTCGGCTGCCCTATTGAAGGAACAATAATGGAGTGTTTTGATGGACTTAAAGTGGATTAGAGATTATGTTTAAACCATATATGCATGTGGATAGTGAATGAGATAGTTAATTCAAGCATGTTGTGAAAACTCATATGGAAATTAGGGTTTTGAGAAGTGAAAATTTGACTTGGCTTAGGAAATTGTTAGAGAACCTTTTAATGGTCAATTAGTGACCATTTGAGGTAAGTTGACCACAATTTGGAATGAAATATAGCATGGCAAAGTGAGTGTGTAGGCTGCCAAAGGACAGCAGCAGAGTGACTGAAATTTCAGTCCACTTGGACTGCCATATCTTTGGTTGTGTTGGTCCAATTGGTGTTTGGCCAATTGGACATGAAACTAGGCTTACAATGGCACATTTTTTCTGAAGAAACCATGCCCAAAAGACCAAATCAAGAGGACCAAAAGTTGGCCCCAATCCGGATCCCCTGCAACAGCACCTGCAGAAATGACCAAATGAATAGTAACTGTTCATTTGGCCATAACTCACTGTAGATTTGGTCAATTGACCTGAAATTTTTACAGCAACACGTTAAGACATAGAAAAACAACTTTCATGAAGAAACCTACCCCAAATTATGGCCAGAACCTATTCAAATATGCAGTCACAATCACTGTTCATGTTACTGTAGATATGGTAATTTCTGCATAATGGAAATCCGGCCAGCTGTGGTTTTTGGACCATATCTGGAGCTACAAAACTCCAAATGGAGTGATTCAAAAAAGGAAATTCAACTACACAAAATAAGGAACAACTTTTATGTTTACCAATTCCTCAAATGTCTACTGTAACAGTTCCTAATGGAACAGTAAAGTTATGGTACAAAATCTGAAAAATCTGCTCCTTTGGTTTAATGCTTAGAAATGGTATTAACGCTTAATGCCAACAAATTTTAAATACAAATGTGGTATGTTGGGAGTGCCAAAGTCAATGTACATATTTTCTATCCAAAAGTCAACATTTTTGTTGACCAATGAGGTGAATAGTAACACCAAAACATGAAATTCACAAATTGAAGAATTTAAAAGTTTCAAATGCCCTAGTATACCTAACAAGATTGGTTTGGATAGTTTGGCATGCCAATAGGGTTCAGTTAGCGATCGCACATGGCAATATGCCATTCTGTGATTTTATGGCTTTTAGCCATTCGACCTTGCATTGAGACTTGGCCTTGTGCACGATATTATTTATGCCTTGTTAGTCGCTGCACACCGGGAGATGCATATGTGACCGATGGTGTGACAGCCCGAGGTACTCGATACCCAGTGCCAGTTTACCCGTTTATCCAGTCCAGTCGTCTAGTGTAGGTTACTTGGGCAACCAAATGAATAAAAGTGGGCAAAGTTAATGAAATAATAGATATACCAATACCAAATAAAGAAATCATACACATTCTATACATACTTACTTTCAGCTATTTTCTTTTATTATATTATTGCACCACTAAGCATTATTGCTTAGCGCGTTGCTTTTGCCACGCGTAGGTACTGGAGATACAGATCGTGAGCCCAGTAGACCGCAGACTGGGTGAGTTCATCCTGCAGCTCTGCACAGTGTCCGTGTCACCTCACTACCTGCAGTGCATTGGTAGGGCACTAGGTGTCATTTTGTCATTTTGTAACTAAATTTTTATTTTCTCATATGTATTTGGATCTATGTAATGCATTTTGATGTTCATGTAAATAATGAAAGTTATGGTCATGAATGCAAAATTTGAGCATTTATTTGTTGTTTGTATATGAGTATTCTGAGAAATGGATGTTTGAGAAATGAAAAGGTTGTTGAGACCTGAAATTGAAAAATTGTTGAGATTTTGGATATTGGAGTTTGGGAATGATTGAATGTGAATATTGGAAGTGTTTTTTTTCAGGTTCCGAAGAACTGTTTTCTCCATTTTTAGCCGGTACTCTGCCGGATTTTCTTTAAAATTTTCGGAACCTCAAATAAATAATACTTTTGATAAATGGCTAAAATAAATTATATTTCATAAATTATATTCACAAGCATGGTATAAATTATTTAAGGTATATTAGAATGTGCCGGTACACCGTGTGGCATTACTTACTCGGGTATACTGTACACGGGTAAGGGGTGTCACAATTGGGGCTACAGGAGGTGGTGGTAATGTTTGCTCTCTTATAACTCCCTCCATGGGGTTCTGAGTTCCCATGGTGGTTAAAGAGCTATGGGGATATTATTGGGGAGGATACATGGGATACAGATTAAATTGTGAGAAGTAAGGTGGGTAAAGCATGAAAGAGGGATAATAGGGGTAGCCCACAAACCTGGGGTTTCCAAAACTTTTCTATTATGGATAGCCATATCCAAACCCATAATTCAGCCCTTACTGAGGTGGGAACACAAATTTTAACTCATCTCCTTCCTCAACAAAACTGTCTTCTCCCACTCTTCCTATGCCTAAAGACTCAGGATTCTCATACCATTGTAAAAGACCATGAGAACCCCTTCATGTATCTACTAACATTCTAGGTGCACTGGAAGTTTCCACGCTAAACTGAAAAGACCTTCTAAGGCCTCTTGAAGATTTTCCCCTTCCACTTCTGCTTACTCTCTCCTTAGCAACAGGGTTAATGGGTAGTGCTCTAATACCCTCATTCTCAAGTGGGGCACCAGTCAACCTAACAGACTGTCTTGAACCTCACATTTTTTGAAAGCAAACAAGGAGCGTTGAGCACACATAAAGTTCATGCAGAGTCACATGAACACATAACATATCATCAAACATAGCATACGTATAACATACAATATGTAACAAATAGGGACTCAACCCTATTGACATATATTTCCCTAACTGTGCTGCTGAACATACTTCCTTTACATACTTATGCAATCCCTTTACTAGCATCTAGGTCACTCATCTAACCAGGCTCTAATACCAACTTTGTAATGACCCAAACTGGAGGTCATTACTGGTGCTAGGGATCGAGTCAACTTAAGACTATCAGAACTCGTAGCAAACCTAAAAACCTATTAAACTTTAAACATATCCCTGTATTTCACATTCTAAGTATACTCCAAACTATTACACTTTAGTTTTTTTATTCATAACTAACATAAAATTGGCTCAGAATTTGAACCTTTACATACATAAAATCACTAAAGTGTAATTAGTTCATACATACATACTCACATGAAGAGTTAGCTTAGATTTCAGACATACATAAATTACATCACTTAAGATAAAACATCTATCAAAATCTTAAATATCAGTATAGTAACTATTCCTTTACGTATTACATGTCTACTAAACATACAAAACACATATAAGAACTCTACAGCTACTCCGACTACTTAAACTCCAAAGGACTCTTCTACTCTTACACTCCTACACCTGGGGTTAGGGGAAAGAGGTAAGCTTACGCAAGCTTAGTGAGTAAACTAACCATCATTAATTAATTATAACATTCATTTCATACATATGCAATGCATCATCCAAATGAGTTTTCAAATCATAAAAATTCCACATAATATAGACTTGTCACTAGTAATTCCCCATATCCAATGTGCCAGGCATATACAGAGGCTCCTAAATACTTCCACTTAATATATCTATTATGCCCAGCTCATACAAAGGCTCTTCAGGACTTTCGCTTAAAAGTAGTGCACTAGGGACTTATTAGGCCTCACCTAGTCTTACCACCATAGATCATGCATGATCATATCATAAACATAACGTATACATTACATAGGGGGAACCAGTGGGTCATCAAAATTCCATCATGCATCAATAACAATTATGCAAAAATGTAACATATTTGTGCTCTAGATTTATACACCCTAGTAAACAATGAAATGATGCATATAGATGATCATGAATTATATTTAATGAATTTACATTTATTAGGGTTGGAACTATTCACCTTTTATAGCCTATCAACCACCTAACATGAATGGTGGCTAGCTTTAGATCCTTAGCTTCCCAAATCCCTCAAGTCTGATCCTAAAAACATTGGATCCTACAGAGTTATTCGAACCTCTAAAACTCTATACATACATCACACATCTTATTCTAGGCCCTTTTGAACAAAGAATTTATGTTTTGGAACCTTACGAAAGAAGGAAGAATAGGCTTGGCAAAACCCACTTCGGCTGCCAAAGTCTTAAACTTTGGTTGCCAAAGTCTCAAGCTTCAGCTGGCCTCTTAGTCTAGTAGCTACTATAATTGTCGAACCTAGAAATTTTTCAAATTTTCTCGAGAAACTACATCATTTGGCTGCCGAAATAATGGTTTTTGATAGCTGAACCTAGAAATTTTTAGAATTCCCAAGTCAAAAACTTGCAGAATCCATCTCCTAATAGTATTCAAACTCACCCCAAGTTTCCAAAACACAATCCAAACTTATAGACACAAGTCTAGGGCCAAAAATAACTTGGAATCAAGCTCCAAACACATATGTAATTCCAAATTGAACTTAAATTCAAGATTCAACCAATACAAACATAACATCATCAATGAATTCTTGAATCCAACAAAAGAAACTTGCCACTTAAGGCTTTAGGAAACTTGAAATCAAGCATGAACTCACATGTAACCTCTAAAAGCTAGGATTCAAAGTTCCATTAGCTCCACACATCACATTTAAAAGGGAAAACACCAAGAACTCAACATGTAACCCCATATTCAGCCTATTCATGCTCCAAAACTCCACTAAACATACATACATTCAAAGAAACTAACTATCTACCGCACCTAGACATACTTAGATTCTTCTAAAAGATCGAAAGGAAAGAGAATTTACCTATTTCCCTTAAATTAGAGAAAGAAGTAAATTGTCAATCCTAGCTTCAATTTACTTTCACCGAGATCCCCCTTAAAAGAATCAAGCTTCTAAGTATTAAATGGGAAAGAAAACCTCTTAAAACCTAAATTTACATGTCACAACAGCTTAGAGAGAGAAAAGAGAGAGTTCAAGTTCTTTTTGGATAGAAAAATAAGCTGTTGGCCATTTTATACCCTTATTGTCGAGGGATATTCGACTGTCAAAAGTCATAATTTCGGCTGCCACAGTCCATTCTACCCAAAAGGAAATGAACAGGAAAAAGGGACTTCAGTTCGACGACAACCAATCTTATTGTATTAATGGAAACTTTGAAGTGAACTATTGGTGGTGTTTGAAATGGAATACATATAAGGAAAGATAAGGACTGACCACCCTTACTACTAAGCTTGGGGCTTTGAGATTCCGTGTAATGGTGGGCCATTATGTTCCCTTGTCAAACAAAGGGAGTCGGCTACCGAAAGTCCATGCTTGGGCTACCAAAGTTCTTTCTGCCTAAAGAACACTTAAAATTTTTATGAAACAAGGCCTTTAAAACATTTTCATTTTTAAATACATTTTTAAGCACCTCATTCATACATACACATGCACTTCTTACTACCATCCTTTATCTATGGAATCTTTAAATACATCAAAATATTTCATTAATGACAGAAATTCTGACATCGAGAACTGGTGGGTGTCACATAATGTCATTCTCTTTCCCAATTAGTTATGAACCTAAGAAGTCACACATAATAAAACTTATGTGATCAAGAAATAATTAATTTGATTAATTAATTTAATGAATTTATTTTTCAATTAGATTGCAAAGTCCCTAGCATGACTCGAAACTCAATTTAAAGGTTTGGGTAAGAAGGAAGAAAAATAAAGCTAGTTGAAAATTGCTTGGTCTATAGCATGGGGCATGCCATAGCCCAGTACAAATGTTGCACGAGCATGCAAAAGTTGCATGGGGCATGCAGCAACAACATGGGGCATGCTGCGCCTAGGCAAATGTTGTATGGGGCATGCTGCGCCTAGGCATGGGGCATGTAGACCTTAGGTAAATATTGCATGGGGCATGTCATACCTCTTGACTTGAGAGAAGGAAGATGCTTAGTGGCCTTTAAAGTCTCTTGACATGTGATGTCATTTGACATGTGAGTGGGAGATAAAAAGGAAACATGTTTAACATATGGCAAGCTTATCTCTTAAAGTGGAGAATATTCTCCATCCACTTATACACTTTAAGGATTAGATATCTTTAAAAGCTAGATATTTCTACCTACTTTAGGAATATGAGAATCCCAAAAGTATAAAAAGTCAAACCCACATGCATTTGGAGAGAACTTTAATCAGAGCATTCAAAACATCATTTGGGCTTTGATCCTTCTATGTAGAACCACAAGGGAGGTTAGGGGGTCTAGCACTATGATGGAAGTTTGGGATTTCAATTCAGATTTTACATGTGTCCCATAGATGGATTGATGTCACTATGGATTGGTTTGGTAATTGGCATGCCACTTTTGTGTGTGGGGATCCAAAGATGAGGGGTAAAATTGATTTTCTAAATGGCTTAAAAGGGCTGAAGTTGCATTTAGGAGATCCATGAATCATTATAGAAGACATCAACATTTGTAAGTGTTAGTAGTATGCCCTAAAGCATATCATTTAGTATGTATCTTGTCCATATTTTATTAATAAAAGACATTTTCACTTTTCCGTTTACATAATATATTTATGTGTAATAGAAAATGTCCATTGATATTTTGTTAGAAATTTTATTCTTAAGTTGTTAAGAATATGAGTGACAGTATTTCTAGCACAAAGTATCATAAATAGGTTCACAATCGAGGATACTTCACAATAAGGACATGATTTATCCAGAAAGATTGTAATCATGTTTTTTCACAAGTTATTTATATGAGATGTAAATAAGATGGAATGGTGAGTCTCATGCCAAATAACAAACATGATAGACACTTATACATGATAAGTAGGCCTAACTAGTGACATTTATGATAAGCACATGGAGTTTACTCTTGTCAATGTATTGTCATAAATTATAATAGTGCATATAATACACAGTTATCTTGTATATAGGTGGTTTGAGTTTGATACTGCTTTCATACATGTACTGTGAATGGGTATATGGGCATGTGTTGGCTCCTACTAGTTATATATAGAGGTAGGTGTTGATCAAGATGAAATTTGTTCCTCTAAGTAAATAGGGATAAAATCCTATGTTCATTTAATTGTTCTTGATGTTTCATGTTCCTGGCCAGGACAGATAGATTTAATCAGAAAAGAGTTTCTGATAAGAAAATCTTTTAAATCAAGAAGTGGAATTAAAAGAGAATATAATATTCATAGCAAATGGGTTTTGACATAAACCATGACTCCAGCTCGAATTGGGATTTTGTAACAGAGAGATTCTAGTGCATGGTAACATATGATTATAGGTTCCTTTCAGGTAAACCTTATTACTGATTGGGTGGCCTTGGCATGCTATGCTAGGTGTTAACCATGGTCTATAAGGTGCATAAAATGATTTAGAAAATCATTTATGGTAAGAAAGAGTTCTGATGATATTAAGAGTTGATATCATGTCTCATTGCCAATTAGTGATGAGCCTAGTAAGTCACACACATACACAAGTAATCACCAAATTAAATATGATTTAATTAATTAATTAAAGAGTTTAATTGATTAATTAAATAGGTTTAGTTTGCAATTAGATTGCAAATTCCCTAGCATGGCTTGAAACCAAATCTAAGTTATTGGATATATAGTATAAGTTAAATTTATATTTAAAGTGTTTAAATGTGAATTTAATGAATGAGAAATTAATTAATAAAGATTAATTAATTTATTTATATTTGATATAAATTGATTAGAAGAAGAGAAATAATTATTTTAGATTGAGAACTCAAAATTAAGACACAGGGGTATTTTGGTCATTTCACAGGGTGACATTGTAACATCTTCACTTTAACTAGTCCGTATGTTTTACTGTTCCGGTGACCAATGTCAGTCTGGGCAGCTGGAATATCTGGAATTATAATTAGACTAGAGTGAGGTGTTATAAATAAATCAAATAATGATTAGAAAAATTAAGGAAAATTTTTAGAAATGAAATGCACTAAGGTTAAATGAGCCGTAGCCCTAGTGATGAGTGATCCTAACGGGAAGTGACGGCGAAGGCCGTTAATAACCCTAGACCCGGGGAAAACTTCATGAAATAATTTTTGGGACCTCAGGGAAGGATTATTGGGGTTTCAATGATAATAAAATAGTAAGAAAATACAAGGAAAATTTAATCAATCGGTACACTTAATTTTAGCTCGTTAAGCCAAACAGAGAGCATTTTGGTCATTTCATCTTCAGATATGATTTTTGGCCAATTTGTCCAATTAAGCATATAAATTATATGATATCAAATATGAATAAACATTACTAAAATGAAATTAAAAGTGAGTAGTAAAGAGAAGAAAAGAAATAAAAAATAATATTACTTTATTAGGTAAGCATGAGGTAAGCATGAGGTCATTTAAAATTTTTGGGCCAATTAAAATGCAATAAAATCACTTGTAATACATTAAAAGAAAGAAAAGAAGTCAAAAAACTCTAGAAAAAGCCAGCAGCCACCTTTTTCCTCTTCATGCCAAAATTGTTTCCTCATCCCTCTCCTCCATTGCCAAGTTTTCTAAAGCTTAGTTCCTTGGTTTTTCTTCAACCAAACCCTATATTCCCAACACAAAACCTTAATCTTTCATCTTAGTGAAACTTTTGGGAGATAAAAGAAGTAAAAAGTGAAGGAACGGAAGCGTGAAAAATACAAGTTTATACCATTGAATTCAAAAATTTTCACCTAGGGTCACATGCATCATGCAAGATTTATTTTTATCTATTTGATTTCAATGATAAACAACATATTAAAACTCTTTTAATATGTTTTTGGATCTGTATTTGCCATTTAAGATTTTAAAATTAATCAGATTAATTTTAGAACCCTAGATTAAATCAAGAACGATTACACTAACCTCTTGATGCACTGCAGCGTGTCTGCGCCTTTGAGATTCGTCTTCAGGACACCAGATGTGACACCCCTTACCCGACTACAGTGTAGCCGAGCAAGTTATGCCACTCAGTGTGCCGGAGCACTCTATTTTATCTGAATTCATTTTTATCATAGTTTTGAAAATAACTTGTGAAATATAATTCATTTATTGAAATTGTAATTTATTTGAGGTTACGAAATTTTTTAAGAAAATCGTGAGAATCTGCTACAATTAGAGAAAACAGTTCTTCGGAACCTGTGAAAAACACTTCCTATGATCATATTCAATCATCTCATCACTCTCAAACTTCAATATCAAAATCTCAACATTTTTCACCATTCATTTAATCATTCATTCATCTCATGTAATAATCATGTACAAGTCATAGTTATGTATTCACTTTTCCTTTCACAAACACAAATTTGCATTATTTACATGAAAATCAAAATACATTACATAAGTTTCATTACATATAAGAAAATCAAAATTTATTACAGAATGCCAAAATGACACCTAGTGTCCTACCAATGCACTGCAGAAGTTGAGGGGACACGGACACTATGCAGAACTGTGAACTGCTTTACCGAATCTGTGGTCTACTGGCGCTCTGTCCAATCTTCAGTACCTACGCGTTGCAAAAGCGACGCGCTAAGCATAAAGCTTAGTGGTGCAAATAATAAAATAGAAAGAAATAATATGCAATATAAAAATTATAATTTCTTAGCCATTGTGTTCATAAGAACTGAATAATTACCAACTTAGTGTTTAGTCGAAGGCTAATTACGTTTTATGATACTAACTTCTTCATGAATTTTAAGTTTCTTTGTATTCTATCGTAATCATTCCTGATATTTAGTTTTCGTATTTTCTTTAACAATAAGTTCAATTACAGTTATACTTTTCCATGCCCAAGTAACCTATACAAATTGACCGGACTGGATAAATGGGTAAACTAGCACTGGGTACCAGGTACCTCGGGCCGTCACACCATCGGTCACAATGTGTCTCCCGGTGTGCAAACAGAATGGCTAATAAGCCATATAAGAAAACATCATAATCAGTATAGCCATAGGCTATCACATCACAGAATGGCAATGAAGCCATACATCATACGCAGTACTGCTATCAGAACCCTATTGGCATGCCAACCTATCCAAACCAATCACATTAGGCCTACTAGGGTATTTGATACTTTTGAATTCTTCAATTTTTGAATTTCAAGTTTTTATGTCACTATTCACTTCAATAGTCAACAAAAAGTTGACTTTTGCATAGAACATAGGTGCATTGGTTTTAACACTCCCAATGTACCCCATTTTGCATTTAAAACTTGTTAGTTTTGGTCACTTTCTCAAAGCTTAGGTCATTTTGGCAAAAGTGCCAATTTTTGGTTTTGGTGTCACTATTCACCTCATTGGTCAACAAAAATGTTGACTTTTGGATAGAAAATATGTACATTGACTTTGGCACTCCCAATATACCACATTTGGCATTCAAAACTTATTGGCATTAAGTGTTAATACCATTTCTAAGTTTAAACCAACACAAGCAGAATTTTCAGTTTTGGTGAGTCAACTTCACTGTTCCATTGGACACTGTTACTGTTGGAATTTGAAGAAATGTAAAACATAAAAGTTGTTCCTTATTTTGTCTAGTTGAATTTACTATTTTGAATCACTCCATTTGGAGTTTTGTAGCTCCAGATATGGTCCAAAAACCCAAGCTGTCCGGAGGTGCATTCTGCAGAAATTTACCATATCTACAGTGCATGAATAGTGACTGGAACCACTTGTTTGGATGGGTTCTGGCCATAATTTGGCATAGGTTCCTTCATGAAAGTTGTTTGTATATGTCTTAACTTGTTGCTGTAAATATTTCAGGTCAATTGACCAAATATACAGTGAGTTATGGCCAAATGAACAGTTACTGTTCATTTGGTCAATTCTGCAGAGGCAGTTTCAGGGTTCCGGATTGGGGCCAAGTTTTGGTTCTCTTTCTTTGGTCTTTTGGGCATGGTTTCTTCAGCAAAAATGTGCCATTATAAGCCTAGTTTCATGTCCAATTGGCCAAACACCAATTGGACTAACACAGCTCAAGTTATGGCAGTGCAAAGGGACTGAATTTTCAGTCCCTATGCTGCTGTCATAGGGCAGATTTCACCTTCACTTTACCATCCAATTTTTCAGTTCTAATTAGGGTCAACCTACTTAAAATGGTCACTAATTGACCATTAAAATGTGCCCTAACAATTTCCTAAGCCAATTCACATTTTCACCTTTCCAAACCCTAATGTCCAAACCAATTACTCATAAACCTTGATTAACATGCTTAGTTCAATCTCCATGCATATTAATACCTTAACCATGATTTCCAACCACTCTAAGTTTATTAAACAATCAACCTCATACTTTCATAGGGCTGCTGGAAATTTAAGGTACCATAACACATATATTTTACTTCAATTTCGTAAAATTTCTTAGCTCAAAATGATGTTCTAACTAAGATTTAAAAGAAGGAAAATGAAATTGTAGCACTAACTTGAATGAGCAGAATTTTTCCCCACTCAAAACTTCAATTTCCTTCTTCTTCTTGGCTGCCAAGAGCTTCCCCAAGTGATATAGTCAAAGTTTAATGAAAGGGGTTAGGGTTTAGTGGTGGAAACAAAGGAGAAAGGAAGCTTTGGTTGAAAATCAATAGAGGTTTGGCTATGGGAATTGAGAGTTACATGATGGCTGCTGAAATTTTAGGAGCTTTTGCTGTGTTTTTATACATATTTTATTATTTAATTTAAGTGTTGACTAAATGTGATTGGTGGGTAACTCTTAGATGACATCATATGATGTCAAAATTGACATTTATTCTCATTTTTCTTTTCTCTTCTTCTCTACTCATTTTCACTTTAATTTTTGGTAATGTTTCTTCATATTTTATGTCATATTAATTATTTACTCAACTGGACAAGTCGGCCAAAAATCACCTCGGAAGGCGAAATGACCAAAATGCCCTCCGTTTGGCTTAACGGGTCAAAATTGTCTGTACCGATTGAAAATTTTTTCTAGGTATTTTCTTGGCATTCTAATGCCATGGGAACCTCAATTACCCTTCTCTGGAGTCCCAAAAATTATTTTATAATTTTTCCCTCGGGTCTAGGGCTCCTCGTTTCGAGAACCGCAACTTCCCTCCGGTTACCCATCGCTTGGGCACCGGCTCGTTTGACTTGGTTGTATTTTTTTTCTAAAATTTTTACTAAATTTTTCTTATTAATATTTGAGTTAATTATGGTCTCTCACTTAAGTTTAATTATTTTTCTGGACGTTCTAGCTGTCCGGACCGACACCGGTCACCGGAACAGTAGGATGTACGGAGTTGCTACGGGGAGGATGTTACAACTCTTCCCCTCTAATTTAAATTTCGTCCTCGAAATTTACCTGACTTAAGTAATCGGGGAGTTGCTACCTTCTTGTTTCTTCATTTCCTTGTATCGCCTCATCAGTGTCTGGGTTTGGCTCTTCCTGAGCTTCCATAGCATATACTTGTGGTGCCACCCTGACTTCGGGCTTTTCAACGGTCTCAGAAACAATCTTCTGTGAAATGTCAGCCGTTTCTGCTCTACCCGATCTTTTACCCCTTTGAACTACAGGGGAAGGTCTATCAACTTGTACCGGAGCTATTGAACCACTCCTCTGAGGGCAATCTCTTATGAAATGATCCGTAGCCCCACACTTGAAACACTCTCCAGTTAACAGTCGACACTCCCCTCTGTGTCTTCTACCACAATGCATACATTCAGGCATTAGAGTTGATCCCCTTGTTATTGTGCCCGGGGAACTAGCTATAGATATTCCCATTTGGCCTCTGTGGCCCTGTGTCTGATCTTGTGAACTAGGACCCTTAAACTTCTTACTATCAGTCGGTATACTTGACTGTCCTGGTCCAAATTCCCTCTTACGCTGCCTATCTTTTCTATTTTGTTCATTTACTCTCACTTTCTCCACTTTTAATGCAGCTTCCACTAACTTAGTGAAGTCAGTGATTCCCAAGGCAGTGAGCTGGATCTTGATGTTGTCATTTAGTCCCTCTTCAAATCTCTTGCATCTTTCAGCTTCATTTGGGACTATCTCCCTTCCATAGCGGCTTAATCGGACGAATTCTTTCTCATACTCAGCCACTGACAATTGTCTCTGCCTCAGGTTAATAAATTCTCTTCTTCTCTCTTCCAGGTATACAGTACCCACATATTTCTTCTTAAATTCTGAAAGAAAGAAGTCCCAAGTTACAGTTTCTGGCTGCACTTCACTAGACACAGTGTCCCACCATTCGTAGGCATCGTCTTGTAACAAGGATACAAAGACTTCTAAGTTACGCTGGGTGCAGTGAAATTGTTTTAAGACTCTGCCTGCATTCAACCAATTCTACCGCAATGCAGTCATCTTCTCTCTTGCCATAGAAATCCACCGCCCCAAACTTTCTTAACCTTTCCAGGTGTGATTTCTGCTGTGGAGCTGGTGGTGGTGGTGCTAGCATTACTCCGGCCATTTGTCTAAAGAAGTCGGCCATTTGTTGGAACATGGCCTGTGGAGGCTGAGCAGGCTCTGCTTGAGCTGGCGGAGCAGATTCTCTCATGCCCCAGCCTCATTTGCTGCAGTGGAGCATGACTCTCCACTTCCTCCTCAACGGCTCTCTGAGATGAAGGATCCATATCCTATTCAAAATAAGAAAGTCAAACAGATCTGCATTAGTGTCACCTCGACTCTTACAAATGCAATGTAACACCCTCCCGGTAGCAACTCCGTACATTCTACTGTTCCGGTGACCGGTGTCGGTCCGGACAGCTAGAACGTCCGGAAAAATATTAAACTAAAGTCAGGGACCATAATTAACTCAAATATTAATGAGAAAAATTTAGTAAAAATTTTAGAAATAAAATACAGTTAAGTCAAAAGAGCCGGTGCCCAAGCGATGGGTAACCAGAGGTAAGTTGCGGTTCTCGCAACGAGGAGCCCTAGACCCGGGGGAAAAATTATAAAATAATTTTTGGGACTCCAGAGAAGGGACATTGAGGTTCCTATGGCATTAGAATGCCAAGAAAATATTTAGAAAAATTTTTTAATCGGTACAGACAATTTTGACCCGTTAAGCCAAACGGAGGGCATTTTGATCATTTCGCCTTCAGAGGTGATTTTTGGCCGACTTGTCCAGTTAAGTAAATAATTATTATGATCTTAAATATGAATAAATATTGCTAAAAATTAAATTGAAATGTGGTAGAAAAGAAAAGAAAAGAAAAGAAAAATCAAAAATTAAGCAAATAATGACATCACATGATGTCACTCACTTACTCCCACCCAATCACCACTTGACAAAACTAATAAAAAGAGATAAAATGAACTTAAAATGAGATAAAAAAACAAAAGAACCAGCAGTTTCCTTCTTCATACGGGCTGGAATAAGAGAGAAAGAGAGAGAAAAGGAAAAGAAAGAAAGAAAGAAAGGAAGAAGGAGAAGGAGAAGTAGCAGAAATAGGGGTTCAGCAGGGCAGCATATTTCTTTTCCGTCCAGGTGAGTTTGGCTCAACATCTAAGGCTGATTTTTGGATATGTTTAAGCTATGTATGTGTGGAAGTTATGGTAAAAATTTGGTGATTGTTCAACGGTTGGATTTGGAGAAACATATTGTTGAACACAGGCTGTCTGTAGGTTGAATTCTGAATTTTGGCTACTGAAATTTGAGAAAAATAAATAGTTAGGATCTTATAAAATTATGAAATTTGGTAAAAATGATATTTGGGATGTTGAGGCTTCTGTGTTAAAATTTGGTGAATTTTAGACTTGTGGTTTATGAGATATAAATTGTTTTGCATGAGCTGTCTGAGTAAGACTGATTTCTGCAAAAATTCAGATTGTGAAGGGTTGAATGAATGTTTTGATATCTCATGATATAGAGATGATTTGATGCTGAAATTTTTACTGATATTGTATAGGGATGTCTTGAATATATGGTATAAATTTGGGATTTATCTAACGGTTAGATCATTATATATAAATTTGAATGCACAAGCTGCCAGATTGGGTATTAATGGGTTGTGGATTTAAGATTTATGATGGGAGTTTAGTCCAATTTAAGGGGAAATGCTATTGAATTTTTATTGGATATTTAATTTAGGAAAGTGAAGTTATAATTGATTATGATTATTATGGTTCTAGGAGAAATCTTGAAGAATAACAAGCTCAAGGTTGGTTTCAAAAAGGTTAGTGCATATACTTATCTTCCTTTCTTAAATTTTGTTAGGAAGTTAAATTGAATGAGAAATTGATGAAAAAATTGAACAAAACATATATGTGGGAGTGTGCATGAATTTCGGCAGCTTTGATGTATAAGGGTATGATGAGTTTAATTGATATTAAACTTGCCTAGAGATGGTATGAGATATGTATATATGTGATGGATGGGTTGATAAAGTATAGGTTGCATGAAATGAATATGAAAACTAGGGTTTTGGGGAGTAAAAATTAGCTTGGCTTATGAAATTGTTAAAGTACATCCTAATGGTCAATTAGTGACCATTTGAAGGAATTTGACCTTAATTGGGACTGGAATAAAGCATGGCAAAGGGAAGGTGTGTACTGCCTAGAGGGTGCAGAATGGTGACTGAAAATTCAGTCTATTTGCATAGTCATAACTTTGGCTGTGTAGGTCCAATTGGTGTTTGGCCAATTGGACATGAAACTAGGCTTATAATGGCACATTTTTGCTGAAGAAACCATGCCCAAAAGACCAAAGCAAGTGGACCAAAAGTTGGCCCCAATCCGGATACCCTGCAAACAGCCCCTGCAGAATGACCAAATGAACAGTAACTGTTCATTTGGTCATAACTCATTGTAGATTTGGTTAATTGACCTGAAATTTTTACAGCAACAAGTTAAGACATAGAAAAACAACTTTCATGAAGGAACCTACCCCAAATTATGGCCAGAACCTAACCCAAATGGCTATGGCAGTCACTGTTCATGCTACTGTAGATATGGTATTTTCTGCAGAATGCAAATCCGGCCAGCTGTGGTTTTTGGACCATATCTAGAGCTACAAAACTCCAAATGGAGTGATTCAAAAAATGAAATTCAAGTAGACAAAATAAGGAACAACTTTCATGTTTTACATTTCTTCAAATTCCCACAGTAACAGTGTCCAATGGAACAGTGAAGTTGACTCACCAAAACTGAAAATTCTGCTTGTGTTGAGTTACACTTTGGAATGGTATTAACACTTAATGCCAACAAGTTTTAAACACAAAATGTGGTATGTTTGAGGTGTTAAGACCAATACACCTATTTTCTATCCAAAAGTCAACATTTTTGTTGACCAATGAGGTGAATAGTGACACTAAAACCAAAAATTGGCAATTTTGCCAAAATAACCTAAGCTATGAGAAAGTGACCAAAACCAACAAGTTTTGAATACAAAATGTGGTATGTTGGGAGTACTAAAACCAATGTACCTATTGTTTATGCAAAAGTCAACATTTTAGTTGACTAATGAAATGAATAGTGACATGAAAACTTGAAATTCAAAAATTGTGAAACTTAAAAGTGCAAAATGCCCTAGTAGGCCTAATGTGATTGGTTTGGATAGATTGGCATGCCAATAGGGTATTGTTTTAGCAGTACTGCGAAAGGAAAGGCTTTATGCCTGTATTCATGGCTTTTAGCCCGTATCCATGGCTTTTATGCCCGTATTCATGGCTTGTATGCCGATTATGTGATATCATGGCTTTTTAGCCATCCGATCGCATACATGGTTGGCGTTACGTCCCATGGTATGACGGCCGAGGCACCGCGGTGTCGGTGCCAACGACCCGTTATCGATCGATCGATCAGTATAGGTTACTTGGGCATGGAAAAGTATAACTGTAATTGAACTGATTGTTAAAGAAAATACGAAAATTAAATATCAGGAATGATTATGATAGAATACAAAGAAATTCAAGATCATGAAGAAAATAATTAACAAAATGCATGAAGAAGTTAATATCATAAAACGTAATTAGCCCTCGACTAAACATTAAGTTGGTAATTATTCAGTTCTTATGAACACAATGGCTAAGAAATTATGATTTTTATTTGCATATTATTTCTTTCTATATTATTATTTGCACCACTAAGCTTTATGCTTAGCTCGTCGCTTTACCAGCGTAGTGCGAAGATTGGACGGAGGGCCCAGTAGACCACAGATTTGGTAAGGCAGCTCACAGTTCTGCATAGTGTCTGTGTCACCTCACTGTCAGCAGTGCATTGGTAGGACGCTAGATTTCATTTTGATATTTTGTAACTAATTTCTATTTTCTCATATGTATTCGAACTTATGTAATGTATTTTGACATTCATGTAAATAATGAAAAGTGTGGTTGTAAATGGAAAAGTGAATGTTTATCTATGATATATGCATGGTATCATATGAGATGGATGAATGATTGAGAAATGAAAAAGGTTGTTGAGAACTGAAATTGAGAAATGAATGGTTGACAAATGTTGAGATGATGATTATTGGAGTTTGAGAGTAATTAAATATGAATATATGAATATTGGAAGTGTTTTTCACAGGTTCCGAAGAACGGTTTTCTCCATTTTTAGCCGGTATTCTGCCGGATTTTCTTTAAAATTCTCGGAACCTCAAATGAATTATAATTTCGATAAATGGCTTAAATAAATTATATTTCACAAGTTATATTCAAAAGGAAGAATAAAAATAAATTAAGATAAAATAGAGTGCTCCGGCACACTGAGTGGCATAACTTGCTCGGCTACACTGTAGTCGGGTAAGGGGTGTCACATGCAATGCATGGTATGGACTCAATCTAGGCCTAGAAACGCCTAAACCGTGCTCTGATACCACTAAATGTGACACCCCTTACCCGACTACAGTGTAGCCGAGCAAGTTATGCCACTCAGTGTGCCGGAGCACTCTATTTTATCTGAATTCATTTTTATCATAGTTTTGAAAATAACTTGTGAAATATAATTCATTTATTGAAATTGTAATTTATTTGAGGTTCCGAAAATTTTAAAGAAAATCCGGCAGAATACCGGCTACAATTAGAGAAAACAGTTCTTCGGAACCTGTGAAAAACACTTCCTATGATCATATTCAATCATCTCATCACTCTCAAACTTCAATATCAAAATCTCAACATTTTTCACCATTCATTTAATCATTCATTCATCTCATGTAATAATCATGTACAAGTCACAGTTATGTATTCACTTTTCCTTTCACAAACACAAATTTGCATTATTTACATGAAAATCAAAATACATTACAAAAGTTTCATTACATATGAGAAAATCAAAATTTATTACAGAATGCCAAAATGACACCTAGTGTCCTACCAATGCACTGCAGAAGTTGAGGTGACACGGACACTATGCGAATCGTGAAGCTTTACGAATGCGTGGTCTCTTGGCGCTCTGTCCAATCTTCAGTACCTACGCGTTGCAAAAGCGACGCGCTAAGCATAAAGCTTAGTGGTGCAAATAATAAAATAGAAAGAAATAATATGCAATATAAAAATTATAATTTCTTAGCCATTGTGTTCATAAGAACTGAATAATTACCAACTTAGTGTTTAGTCGAGGGCTAATTACGTTTTATGATACTAACTTCTTCATGAATTTTAAGTTTCTTTGTATTCTATCGTAATCATTCCTGATATTTAGTTTTCGTATTTTCTTTAACAATCAGTTCAATTACAGTTATACTTTTCCATGCCCAAGTAACCTATACAAATTGACCGGACTGGATAAACGGGTAAACTAGCACTGGGTACCAGGTACCTCGGGCCGTCACACCATCGGTCACAATGTGTCTCCCGGTGTGCAAACAGAATGGCTAATAAGCCATATAAGAAAACATCATAATCAGTATAGCCATAGGCTATCACATCACAAAATGGCAATGAAGCCATACATCATACGCAGTACTGCTATCAGAACCCTATTGGCATACCAACCTATCCAAACCAATCACATTAGGCCTACTAGGGCATTTGATACTTTTGAATTCTTCAATTTTTGAATTTCAAGTTTTTATGTCACTATTCACTTCAATAGTCAACAAAAAGTTGACTTTTGCATAGAACATAGGTGCATTGGTTTTAACACTCCCAATGTACCCCATTTTGCATTTAAAACTTGTTAGTTTTGGTCACTTTCTCAAAGCTTAGGTCATTTTGGCAAAAGTGCCAATTTTTAGTTTTGGTGTCACTATTCACCTCATTGGTCAACAAAAATGTTGACTTTTGGATAGAAAATATGTACATTGACTTTGGCACTCCCAATATACCACATTTGGCATTCAAAACTTGTTGGCATTAAGTGGTAATACCATTTCTAAGTTTAAACCAACACAAGCAGAATTTTCAGTTTTGGTGAGTCAACTTCACTGTTCCATTGGACACTGTTACTTTTGGAATTTGAAGAAATGTAAAACATAAAAGTTGTTCCTTATTTTGTCTAGTTGAATTTCCTTTTTTGAATCACTCCATTTGGAGTTTTGTAGCTCCAGATATGGTCCAAAAACCCAAGCTGTCCGGAGGTGCATTCTGCAGAAATTTACTGTATCTATAGTGCATGAACAGTGACTGGAACCACTTGTTTGGATGGGTTCTGGCCATAATTTGGTGTAGGTTCCTGCATGAAAGTTGTTTTTCTATGTCTTAACTTGTTGCTGTAAAAATTTCAGGTCAATTGACCAAATATACAGTGAGTTATGGCCAAATGAACAGTTACTGTTCATTTGGTCAATTCTGCAGAGGCAGTTTCAGGGTTCCGGATTGGGGCCAAGTTTTGGTTCTCTTGCTTTGGTCTTTTGGGCATGGTTTCTTCAGCAAAAATGTGCCATTATAAGCCTAGTTTCATGTCCAATTGGCCAAACACCAATTGGACTAACACAGCCCAAGTTATGGCAGTGCAAAGGGACTGAATTTTCAGTCCCTATGCTGCTGTCATAGGGCAGATTTCACCTTCACTTTACCATCCAATTTTTCAGTTCTAATTAGGGTCAACCTACTTAAAATGGTCACTAATTGACCATTAAAATGTGCCCTAACAATTTCCTAAGCCAATTCACATTCTCACCTTTCCAAACCCTAATGTCCAAACCAATTACTCATAAACCTTGATTAACATGCTTAGTTCAATCTCCATGCATATTAATACCTTAACCATGATTTTCAACCACTCTAAGTTTATTAAACAATCAACCTCATACTTTCATAGGGCTGCTGGAAATTTAAGGTACCATAACACATATATTTTACTTCAATTTCATAAAATTTCTTAGCTCAAAATGATGTTCTAACTAAGATTTAAAAGAAGGAAAATGAAATTGTAGCACTAACTTGAATGAACAGAATTTTTCCCCACTCAAAACTTCAATTTCCTTCTTCTTCTTGGCTGCCAAGAGCTTCCCCAAGTGATATAGTCAAAGTTTAATGAAAGGGGTTAGGGTTTAGTGGTGGAAACAAAGGAGAAAGGAAGCTTTGGTTGAAAATCAATGGAGGTTTGGCTATGGGAATTGAGAGTTACGGGTGAACTTTGTAAAAGTGATGGCTGCTGGAATTTTAGGAGCTTTTGTTGTGTTTTTATACATATTTTATTAGTTAATTTAAGTGTTGACTAAATGTGATTGGTGGGTAACTCTTAGATGACATCATATGATGTCAAAATTGACATTTATTCTCATTTTTCTTTTCTCTTCTTCTCTACTCATTTTCACTTTAATTTTTTGTAATGTTTCTTCATATTTTATGTCATATTAATTATTTACTCAACTGGACAAGTCGGCCAAAAATCACCTCGGAAGGCGAAATGACCAAAATGCCCTCCGTTTGGCTTAACGGGTCAAAATTGTGCATCTGATTGAAAAATTTTTCTAGGTATTTTCTTGGCATTCTAATGCCATGGGAACCTCAATTACCCTTCTCTGGAGTCCCAAAAATTATTTTATAATTTTTCCTCAGTCTAGGGCTCCTCGTTATAGAACCGCAACTTCCTCCTGATTACCCATCGCTTGGGCACAGGCTGTTTGACTTGGTTGTATTTTTTTCTAAAATTTTTACTAAATTTTTCTTATTAATATTTGAGTTAATTATGGTCCCTCACTTAAGTTTAATTATTTTTCGGACGTTCTATTGTCCGACCGACACCTGCCACCGAATAAAGAGGATGTACGGAGTTGCTACGGGGAGGATGTTACACCAGATGTTATCCCTCTAGCTTGTCCACACCAAGAACACCTATGGCAGCCCTTGAATAGCTTCTAAAGCCTTTTCTATTAATTAGAAATTCAAGTTCTGCCTTTTAAGAGATTAGAGATGTAAACAGGACACTAGAAACAATTCCTAGTGATCTTAATTCAAGAGATTGATGGCTAATCTCTTTGAATTGATAAGAGATGAAGAATAAGAGATAAAAACCCTCAAAGTGGCGTGACAAAGGAGTGTGGCTGCTAGTTGTGTTTTATTTTTTCATAACAACACTTAAATAGCTAGGTTAACACATTAAACCCTTGCCACATGTCACCCTTTGATTAGCTCTAGGTTTAAGTGACCCAGTCACATTGTGCCAAGTGTCAAACCTATATTTAATCTTGATTTTAATCATCTTACATGATTAAAAAACATTTTGCAAGCTTATGTGTTATGCCATGTGTCACCATCTCATGGTGCCACATGTCACACTGCAAAATGACCAAAATGCCCCTGTGTCTTAATTTTGAGTTCTTAACCCAAAATAATTATTTTCTTCTTCTAATTAATTTATATCAAATATAAATTAATTAATTAATCTCTATTAATTAATTTCTCATTAATTAAATTCATATTTAAACACTTTAAATATAAATTTAACTTATATTATACATCCAATAATCTAGATTTGGTTTCAAGTCATGCTAGGGACTTTGCAATCTAATTGCAAACCAAACCTATTTAATTAATCAATTTAAACTCTTTAATTAATTAATTAAATCATATTTAATTAGGTGATAACTTGTGTATGTGTGTGACTTACTAGGCTCATCACTAATTGGCAATGAGACATGATATCAACTCTTAATATCATCAGAACTCTTTCGTACCATAAATGATTTCTCTAAATCATTTTATGAACCTCATAGACCATGGTTAACACCTAGCATAGCATGCCATAGCCACCCAATTAGTAATAAGGTTTACCTTAAATGAACCTATAATCATATGTTACCATGCACTAGAATCTCTCTCATAAAAATCCCAACTCAAGCCGAGTCATGGTTTATGTCAAACTCCATTTGCTATGAATATTATGTTCTCTTTTAATTCCAGTTCTTGATTAAAAGATTTTCTCATCGTAAACTCTTTTCGAATAAATCTATCTGTCTGGCCAGAACTTGAAACATCAAGAACAATTAAATGAACATAGGATATTATCTATATTTACTTAGAGGAACAGATTCCATATTGATCAACAAATAACACCATATATAACTAGTAGGATCCAACACATGCACATAAACCCAAACACAGTACAAGTATGAAAGCAGTATCAAACTCAAACTACCTATATACAAGATAATTGTGCTATCTCAGGTCTAAAGATTATATGCACTGATATGATTTATGACAAAATATTGACAAGAATAAACTCCATGTGCTAGTCATAAGTGTCACTGGTTCGGCCTACTTATCATTTATAAGTGCCTATCATGTTTGTTATATGGCATGAGACTCACCATTCCATCTTATTTATATCTCATATAAATAACTTGGGAACAAACATGAATACAATCTTTCTGGATAAGTCATGTCCTTATTATGAAGTATCCTCGATTATGAACCTATTTATGATACTTCGTGCTAGAAATATTGTCACTCATATTCTTAACAACTTAAGAATAATATTTCTAACAAAATATCAATGGACCTTTTTTTATTACACATAAATATATTATGTAAACGGAAAAGTGGAAATGCCTTTTATTAATAAAAATATGTACAAGATACATACTAAATGATATGCTCTAGGGCATACTACTAACAATCTCCCACTAGCACTAGAGCCATTCATTACAATATCTTAGACCTATCTTCTCAAGATGTCGGTCTAACTGAGTCTGTGACATAGGCTTAGTGAATGGATCAGCTGGATTTTCAGCTGATACTATTTTCTGCATGGCTACATCGCCTCGCCCAACTATTTCTCTGATAATGTGGTAGCTCCTTTTTATGTGTTTGGATTTCTGGTGAGACCTTGGTTCCTTAGCTCAGATGATCGCTTGCTCCATTATTGTCACGCAGGTAGTGGAACCGCCGACTCAATGGAAGGAACTACGTAAGTTCTGTCACGAACTTCTTTATCCAAATACTTCCTTTGCAAAGATTCGATGCAAAGAATATACTCACTTCAGTAGTGGAATCTGCGAATGTGCCACTGCTTGGAACTCTTCCAACTGACTGCACCTCCATTACAAATGAACACATATCCAGAGGTAGACTTTCTATCATCGATATCTGATTGGAAATCAGAATCAGTATAACCATCCAATTGCAAGTCTCCACCTCCATAAATGAAGAATAAATCCTTAGTTCTTCTCAAGTACTTAAGGATATTCTTGACAGTTATCCAGTGTTCCAAACCTGGATTGTGACACCCCTTACCCGTGTACAGTATACCCGAGTAAGTAATGCCACACGGTGTACTGGCACACTCTAATATTTCTCAATTAATTTATACAATGCTTTTGCATATAATTTATGAGATACAATTTATTTAAACCATTTATCAAAAGTATTATTCATTTAAGGTTCCGAAAATTTTAAAGAAAATTCGGCGGAGTACCGGCTAAAAATGGAGAAAATCGTTCTTCGGAACCTGTTAAAAACACTTCCAATATTTTTATTCCATCATCTCAACAATATTTCTCAATTTCAATTCTCAATAATCTTTTCATTTCTCAAACATCCATTATCAACACCAAACTCAATATCAAGATTTCAACATTTCAATTTCTATTTTCATTCATCACTCACATGTGATGTTCGCATATAAATCACAAGTAAACATTTGCTTTTCCATTAACAAATACAATTTTCATAATTTACATATACATCAATATACATTACATAAGTTTAATTACATATGAAGAAAAAATCTGCTATAAAATATCAAAATGACAAAATGACACCTAGTGCCCTACCAATGCACTGCAGGTAGTGAGGTGACACGGACACGGTGCAGAACTGCCGGATGGACTCACCCAGTCTGTGGTCTACTGGGCTCACGATCAGGATCTCTAGTACCTACGCGTGGCAAAAGCAACGCGCTAAGCAATAATGCTTAGTGGTGCAATAATATAATAACAAGAAATAACAGATATAAATATGTATTGCATGTGCATGTTTTGTTTGTCATGTATTTGTATATCCATTCATTTATTTCTTCTACATTGCTCAATTTCATTCATTTGGTTGCCCCAAGTAACCTACACTAGACGACTGGACTGGATAACGGTAACCGCACCGGGTACCTAGTACCTCGCCGCCACACCATCGGTCACATATGCATCTCCGGTGTAACAGCGACTAACAAGTCAGAATAATATCAGGCACAAGGCCAAGTCTCAATGCAAAGTCAGAATGGCTAAAAGCCATGAAATCACAGAATGACATTTTTGCCATGTGCAGTACTGTTAACTGAACCCTATTGGCACGCCAAACTATCCAAACCAATCATGTTAGGTATACTAGGGCATTTGAAACTTTTAAATTCTTCAATTTGTGAATTTCAACTTTTTTTGGTGTCACTATTCATCATTGGTCAACAAAAATGTTGACTTTTGGAATAAAAATGTGTACATTGACTTTGGCACTCCCAACATACCACATTTGGTGTTTAAAACTTGTTGGCATTAAGTGTTAATACCATTCCAAAGTGAAACTCAAAACCAGCAGAATTTTCAGTTTTGGTGAGTCAAGTTCACTGTTCCATTGGACACTGTTACTGTGGGAATTTGAAGAAATGTAAAACATAAAAGTTGTTCCTTATTTTGTCTAGTTGAATTTCCTTTTTTGAATCACTCCATTTGGAGTTTTGTAGCTCCAGATATGGCCCAAAAACCCAAGCTGTCCGGATATGCATTCTGCAGAAAATTACCATATCTACAGTGCATGAACAGTGACTGGAACCACTTGTTTGAATGGGTTCTGGCCATAATTTGGGGTAGGTTCCTTCATGAAAGTTGTTTGTCTATGTCTTAACTTGTTTCTGTAAAAATTTCAGGCCAATTGAACAAATCTACAGTGAGTTATGGCTAAATGAACAGTTACTGTTCATTTGGTCAATTCTGCAGAAGCAGTTTCAGGGTTCCGGATTGGGGCCAAGTTTTGGTCCTCTTGCTTTGGTCTTTTGGGCATGGTTTCTTCAGCAAAAATGTGCCATTATAAGCCTAGTTTCATGTCCAATTTGCCAAACACCAATTGGTCTAGCACAGCCCAAGTTATGGCAGTGCAAAGGGACTGAATTTTCAGTCCCTATGCTGCTGTCATAGGGCAGCCTGCAACCTCACTTTGCCATAGCATTTTTAAGTTCAATTTGTGGCCAACATACCTCAAATGGTCACTTATTGACCATTAGAGTGTTCTTTAATAGGTTGGTAAGCCAAGTCAATTTTTCATGCCTCAAAACCCTAGTGTCCAAGGCAATTTACCCATAAACCTCCATTAGCACCCTAGTTAAATACAATCTTCAACTCATGCTAAGTCCATTAAAAACATTCAAAACCCTTCCTCTATTAGGGCTGCCGAAATTCAAGTGTTAATACCCATAGGTTTTTGTTCATTTAAACTACAAATCTTACTAAGTTCAAGTCCAAAATCATGGAAATAAAGAGTTTAATGGGTATAAGTGCACTAACCTTGTTTGGGCAGATTTTTCCAAGCCTCTAAACCTCAATTTCCTTCCTCTTGTTGGCTTCCAAGAGCTTGTTTAAGATGTGGGGTAAGGTTTTAATGAAGTGAAGTTAGGGTTTAGTGGTGAAAAGAAGAGAGAAAATAAGCTTGATGGAAGTTGGCAATGGGGGTTTAGGGCAAGGTTGATTTCGGCTGCAATTGGGGAGGATGGTGGCTGCTGGATTTTGTGGTTATTTAGTCTTCATTTTATCTCTTTATTAGTTAGTCAAATGGTAGATTAATTGTGATTGGTTGAACATTTTAAATGACATCACTTTGATGTCATAAATAGCCATTTTTCCTCAATTTTTTTTCTTTCCTCCACTACTCATTTTCAATTTAATTTCTAGCAATATTTCTTCATATTTTATATCATATTAATTATTTACTCAACTGGACAAGTCGGCCAAAAATCACCTTTGAAGGCGAAATGACCAAAATGCCCTCCGTTTGGCTCAACGGGTCAAAATTGTCTGTACCGATTGAAAAATTTTTCTAGGTATTTTCTTGGCATTCTAATGCCATGGGAACCTCAGTAACCCTTCTTTGGAGTCCCAAAAATTATTTTACAATTTTTCCCCCGGGTCTAAGGCTCCTCGTTGCGAGAACCGCAACTTCCCTCCGGTTACCCCTCGCTTGGGCACCGGCTCGTTTGACTTGGTTGTATTTTATTTCTAAAATTTTTACTAAGTGTTTCTTATTAATATTTGAGTTAATTTTGGTCCCTCACTTAAGTTTAATTATTTTTCCGGACGTTCTAGCTGTCCGGACCGACACCGGTCACCAGAACAGTAGAATGTACGGAGTGGTTACTGGGAGGGTGTTACATGGATTGGATTGATACCTGCTAGTCAAACTAACAGCATATGCGATATCCGGCCTAGTACACAACATTGCATATATTAAACTTCCAATAGCCGAAGCATATGGAATCCTGGCCATCTTATCTCTTTCTTCAGGTGTCTTTAGAGACATCTCTTTAGAAAGATGGATACCATGTCTCACTGGTAACAATCCTCTCTTGGAATCAAGCATGTTAAACCTCTTTAACACCTTTTCCAAGTATAGACTTTGGGATAAACCAATTATTCTTTTCGCTCTATCTCTATAGATGCGAATCCCAAGAATATAGGTTGCCTCCCCTAAGTCTTTCATGGAGAATGTATTTGACAACCATACCTTTATAGTCGTCAACATACCTGTGTCATTACCCATCAACAGTATGTCATCCACATATAAGACAAGGAAAGTGATAGCACTGTCACTAACCTTCTTATATACACATGGCTCATCCTCATTTTTGATAAAACCAAAGGATTTAATGGCTTCATCAAAACGAATGTTCCAACTCCTCGAAGCTTGTTTCAACCCATAAATGGATCGCTTTAGCTCGCATACCTTGGAACCATCTTGGGATTCAAATCCCTTAGGTTGTTCCATGAAAATGTTTTCTTCAATGTATCCATTGAGAAAAGCTGTTTTGACATCCATCTGCCAAATCTCATAATCATAGTACGCAGCTATTGCTAATAAAATCCTAATTGATTTAAGCATGGCAACAGGCGAGAACGTCTTCTCATAGTCGATTCCTTGCCTTTGGCGAAACCCTTTCGCTACTAGCCTTGCCTTATAGGTCTCTACCTTTCCATCAGAACCAATTTTCTTCTTGAAAACCCATTTATTCCCTATAGGTATAATACCTTCAGGTGGGTTAACAAGATCCCAAACTTGATTCTTATACATGGAATCAATCTCGGATTTCATAGCATCAATCCATTTTGAAGAGTCTATATCTGATATAGCTTCTTCATAGGTAAGTGGATCATCTCCATGATCTACTTCTTCATGAGTAGACAACTCTTGTTCTTCTTGATGAAGAAAACCATATCTCACTGGTGGGTGAGATACCCTGGTTGTTCTACAAGGAACATCTGTAGATGTTTCATCAATGGGTATTGGTTGACTAGATGGATTTATATCCATCTGATCTGTTGGTTGGTCAGAATTCTCCAATTCTAACTCTATTTGCCTTCCTTTGCCTCCTTCTTGAACAAACTATTGTTCAAGAAATGTGGCATCTCTACTTATCACAACCTTTTGTGAAGAAGGCAAATAAAAATAATATCCAAAACTATCTTTTGGATATCCAACAAATCGACCTTTTTCTGATCTGGTCTCCAATTTATTAGTGTTCAGCTTTTTGATATAAGCTGGACAACCCCAAATCTTAACATGTTTAAGACTTGGTTTTCTTCCATGCCATATCTCATAAGGTGTGGAAGAAACTGATTTTGATGGAATCCTATTCAGAATATACAAAGCTGATTCTAATGCAAATCCCCAAAAGGAGATTGGCATATCAGTATAGCTCATCATACTACGTACCATATCCAATAGGGTACGATTTCTCCTTTCAGATACACCATTCAGCTGTGGCGTTCCTAGAGGAGTCAGCTGAGAAACAATGCCATGCTCTCTCAAGTATTCATCAAATTCAGTACTCAAATATTCACCTCCACGATCTGATCGAAGAGCTTTAATATTCTTTCCTGTTTGATTTTCTACTTCAGATTTAAATTCTTTGAACTTTTCAAAAGATTCATGTTTGTATTTCATCAAATACAAATACCCAAACCTTGATTTATCATCAGTAAAGGTAATAAAATAATGAAAACCCCCTCTAACCATTTCTTTAAATGGACCACATACATTACTATGTATTAGCTCCAAAATATTTTCAGCTCTTAGCCCTTGTCCAACAAAGGGTGATATAGTCATTTTGCCTTGAAGGCAAGATTCATAAGTTGGAGTAGGCTCAGAGCCCAATGAGGATAGAATCCCCATTTTCTCCAGTTTTGCAATCCTATCTTCTGCAACATGACATAACCTTAAGTGCCAAATATATTTTGAACTTGAGTTGGTTTTCACCATGGCATTGCATTCTTTTAGATTACTATACTCTAGCCAGTGGAAACACTTTCTTACTGGCAATGGAAACACTTTCCTGTTGGCAGTGGAAACACTTTCCCTTGCCTTTATCAGCTTTAGTCTTCCTTTTCTGTTTAGCTATTTTCTTGGAAGGACCAGGAATCTGAGGTTTCTTTTTCTTATTGCCCTTCTTCTTGTTGGACTTTCCAGTAGAAGAAGATGCAACCAAAGCTACCTCTTTTCCTTTATTGCCTGGCATATTCTTTTGGGCAATAACCAGCATGTTGAGTAAACCAGCTAAGGTGCATTCCTGTTTAGTCATATGGAAATTTGTCACAAAATTCCCAAAAGACTCAGGAAGGGACTGAAGGATCAAATCCGTCTGTAGTTGGAAATCCATGTTAAAGTCAAGATGTTCCAACTGCTCAATCAGCCAAATCATCTTGTGGACATGATCCCCAACATTCTGTCCCTCAAACATCCTCATACGGAATAGCTGTCTAGATATCTCATACCTAGCATTCCTACTGTGCTCACCATACAACTCTTGTAGGTGAAGGAGGATCTCACTCGCACTCTGCATGTTCTCATGTTGCTTCTGTAACCCATTACTCATGGAAGCAAGCATGTAACACTTAGCTCTCATATCATGCTCCTTCCACTTGTCCAAAGTTTCATGTTCCTCTTGTGTGGCCTCTGGAGGTAAGGGACCAGGAACATTTGAATCTAGAACATATCCTATATGTTCAAGGTTCAGGACAAGTTTCAAATTTCTTAGCCAATCAGACAGATTAGGTCCTGTCAACCTATTGCGATCAAGTATGCTTGCAAGGATATTGGATGGTGGTGGTTGTTCTGTGCTCATTATTATCAGAAAATTAATTGCAGAAATAACCAAATTAATTAGTAAATGTATCATGTAATTAACCAAAATGATTATGGTCTTTTAATCAAATTGGTCCTCCCACTAACTTAGCGAATCCTACACTTCCAAAGTAGAAAACGGTAATCCTTGTTGGATGGATTTCTAGTGGGTGATTGAATTCTTATAATTCTATTGATCATCCTCAGGTACATCCATTATTGGAATTACAATAAACTATAAGTGAGCAACTCTTTGCCCATCACATCTCATGTGAGGTTCAATCCTTTACCTAGCCCCTAATGCTCAAAATCTCAGGTACATCCATTATTGACTTATCTTGCATTAGTTAAGTTGATCCCATTGAGCCAGTAATTATGCAAATAATTTTAATGTCCTCAGGTACATCCAATATTGGCCACTAAACCATTTACATATTTACAACATCTCATGCTTAATAATTATTCTTAAGAAAATCTCTTAAATAAATTGCATCTTATGCAACTATTTAAAATTTCTTAAAATAATTGCCCCAATGGAGGGCCTATGTTATAATTACTTTAATTATAGCATTTCCAACTTAATCATTTGTTTGGAAGATTTTATGGACATTCTATTTACTATTAAGGTCTCACTTTGCACATTATCCATTTAGCATGCATATATCATATAATTGCATACATTCCCATACATCTCATGCATTCATGGATAAGCAGTAAATATGGTATGATCATGGACTTTCTAAGGGATTCAATTCTGAGCCACCAAGAATTGAATCAGGGCATTCCTAGGTGCATTTCATTCATTCATTTTACAAGAGTTGCTGAAGGAGTACATAATCAACACTTGATCTTGAATTCCTCCCACTGGTCCCACCAATGCTCTTGACCTCCTTGAACTTCTTGCAATCCAATATTACATAGTAATCCTTGGCATACCAAGGCGAATTTACAAGAACTTAAATAAATGAAATTACAACCCAAAATTTATTACAAACTTAATAATACATGCCCAAAATAAATTAAAATAAATTAATTAATTTACAATTCCAAAGAAACATAAAAGAAATAAATCCAATCACATTGGTCTTTTATAGTCCATGATCATCCATCATGCATATCACTATTTAACAATTAAATAAAACATACATACTTAAATTAAATTGAATATCTCATATTCAACTTAAAAATTCAGATTTGAATATGATTCAAATAAATTTAAAAATTCAGATTTGAATCTCATTCAAACAAATTTAAAAATTCAGATTTGAATCACATTCAAACAACTTCAAAAATTCAGATTTGAATCACATTCAAACATTTTTTAAAAAACCAGATTTGAATCACATTCAAACATTTTTTAAAAAATCAGATCTGAATTTTATTCAATCAATTTTAAAAAAATCAGATTTAAATATGATTCAAACAACTTTAAAAATTTAGATTTGAATCACATTCAAACAACTTTTAAAATTCAGATTTGAATCACATTCAAACAATTTTTAAAATTCTGATTTGAATCATAATTTAATTGTGTGATAAAAACTACTAATTAAACACTTTAATTAGTCAAAGAATAGGCCTTAGATCATACAACAATTGCAGAATTAAAAGCCAAACCTTAAACCACCCATGGAAGCCAAACCATGCGCACTATTGATGGTGTTTTTTCAAATATGCCTCCAACTTGCTTTGCAACCAGCAATGAACTTTTGATCTCATAATCAAGCACACAATTAAATCATATAATCAACAATCTAAATGGCAAATATAGTGGCTCTGATACCAATTGAAGGAACGGAAGCGTGAAAAACACAAGTTTATACCATTGAATTCAAAAATTTTCACCTAGGGTCACATGCATCATGCAAGATTTATTTTTATCTATTTGATTTCAATGATAAACAACATATTAAAACTCTTTTAATATGTTTTTGGATCTGTATTTGCCATTTAAGATTTTAAAATTAATCAGATTAATTTTAGAACCCTAGATTAAATCAAGAACGATTACACTAACCTCTTGATGCAATCGCAATATGTCTGCGCCTTTGAGATTCATCTTCAGGACACCAGATGTTGTCCCTCTAGCTTGTCCACACCAAGAACACCTATGGCAGCCCTTGAATAGCTTCTAAAGCCTTTTCTATTAATTAGAAATTCAAGTTCTGCCTTTTAAGAGATTAGAGATGTAAACAGGACACTAGAAACAATTCCTAGTTATCTTAATTCAAGAGATTGATGGCTAATCTCTTTGAATTGATAAGAGATGAAGAAGAAGAGATAAAAACCCTCAAAGTGGCGTGACAAAGGAGTGTGGCTGCTGGTTGTGTTTTATTTTTTCATAACAACACTTAAATAGCTAGGTTAACACATTAAACCCTTGCCACATGTCACCCTTTGATTAGCTCTAGGTTTAAGTGACCCAGTCACATTGTGCCAAGTGTCAAACCTATATTTAATCTTGATTTTAATCATCTTACATGATTAAAAAACATTTGGCAAGCTTGTGTGTTATGCCATGTGTCACCATCTCATGGTGCCACGTGTCACACTGCAAAATGACCAAAATGCCCCTGTGTCTTAATTTTGAGTTCTTAACCCAAAATAATTATTTTCTTCTTCTAATTAATTTATATCAAATATAAATTAATTAATTAATCTCTATTAATTAATTTCTCATTAATTAAATTCATATTTAAACACTTTAAATATAAATTTAACTTATATTATACATCCAATAATCTAGATTTGGTTTCAAGTCATGCTAGGGACTTTGCAATCTAATTGCAAACCAAACCTATTTAATTAATCAATTTAAACTCTTTAATTAATTAATTAAATCATATTTAATTAGGTGATAACTTGTGTATGTGTGTGACTTACTAGGCTCATCACTAATTGGCAATGAGACATGATATCAACTCTTAATATCATCAGAACTCTTTCTTACCATAAATGATTTCTCTAAATCATTTTATGAACCTCATAGACCATGGTTAACACCTAGCATAGCATGCCATAGCCACCCAATTAGTAATAAGGTTTACCTTAAATGAACCTATAATCATATGTTACCATGCACTAAAATCTCTCTGTTACAAAATCCCAACTCAAGCCGAGTCATGGTTTATGTCAAACTCCATTTGCTATGAATATTATGTTCTCTTTTAATTCCAGTTCTTGATTAAAAGATTTTCTCATCGAAACTCTTTTACAATAAATCTATCTGTCCTGGCCAGGAACTTGAAACATCAAGATCAATTAAATGAACATAGGATTTTATCTCTATTTACTTAGAGGAACAGATTCCATCTTGATTAACACCTACCTCCATATATAACTAGTAGGAGCCAACACATGCCCATATACCCATACACAGTACAAGTATGAAAGCAGTATCAAACTCAAACTACCTATATACAAGATAACTGTGCTATCTCAGGTCTAAAGATTATATGCACTGATATGATTTATGACAAAACATTGACAAGAATAAACTCCATGTGCTTGTCATAAGTGTCACTAGTTCGGCCTACTTATCATTTATAAGTGCCTATCATGTTTGTTATATGGCATGAGACTCACCATTCCATCTTATTTATATCTCATATAAATAACTTGGGAACAAACATGAATACAATCTTTCTGGATAAGTCATGTCCTTATTATGAAGTATCCTCGATTGTGAACCTATTTATGATACTTCGTGCTAGAAATATTGTCACTCATATTCTTAACAACTTAAGAATAATATTTCTAACAAAATATCAATGGACCTTTTTTATTACACATAAATATATTACGTAAACGGAAAAGTGGAAATGCCTTTTATTAATAAAAATATGTACAAGATACATACTAAATGATATGCTCTAGGGCATACTACTAACAAAAAGGAAGAGCTTTTACAAGCTTGGAATTGACTCCATTCAAGGTTAGTGCCCAATTTATTCTCTCTCTCACTCAATTCATGTTTAAGGACATGATATAAGTTGAAATTGTAAGTTTAATGCATAAATTGAACTTTGAGAACTTGTAGACTTGAACAAAATTAGGGTTTGCTCATGTAATGGTATATGAACATTTTGCTAGTCAATTAGTTACCATTTAACTATATATGATTAGGAATTGAAGTGATTTAGGACAATGGAATTGAGGTTAGTTATGCTGCCCTTGGTGACCTGCAGGGCTAAGTGTGAGTCCAGTAGGTTTGGGCAGTTGTAACTTGAAAGCTGTAGGTGCAATTGGTGCAAGGCCAATTGGACATGAAACTAGACCCATAATGGCACAACTTTGGTGGAGAAACCCTACCCAGAAAACCAACCCAAGTTGATCTAAAAACTACCCTAATCCGGGTGGCCAACATGTTGTCCCTAGAAAATGATCAAATGAACAGTGTTTGTTCAAATGGTCATAACTTAGTGTAGAAAAGTTAAATTGACTTCAATTTTTACCAATAGAAAGTTTAAACATAGCCCTACAACTTTTGTGAAGAAAATAAAGCCACATTTTGACCATAACATATCCAAAAATTGATCTGCATTCAGTGTACAAAAACTGCAGAATTGATTTTGCCCAGAAATTCTGGAAAATTGCAATCCGGCCAGTTATGGTGTTTAGGCTATAACTTAAGCAAAAACATTCCAAATGGAGTGATTCAAAAAAAGAAATCTAACTAAACACAATAAGGAACAATTTTGATGGAGAACATTTGGCTAAATTCTCATTGTAGAATGGCCTAATGAAACAGTGAACTCTAACACTCAAAACTGAATTTTCTAAATTATTAGTATTATTTGGCAACTAATGCCAACACTTCTGTAAATCAAAATGTGGTATCTTGGTGAATTTAGGTTCAACAAATCTATTATAAATTAAAAAGTCAACCTTTGAGTGAAATTAGTTAAGTGAATAGTGACCTCTACATTATAAAAATAAATAGTTGAATCATTAACTGTGTAAAATGCCCTAGTATGCCTAGAATGATTGGTTTGGATAGGTTGGCATGCCAATAGGGTTCAGTTAGCAGTACTGCACATGGCATTATGCCATTCTGTGATTTTACGGCTTTTAGCCATTCTGATATCAGTGTGATACTTGGCCTTGTGCCCAATGTTTACTACAACTTATTAGTTGTTCTATTGCATACCGGGAGACACTATGTGACTGATGGTGTGATTACCCGAAGTACTTAGTATCCAGTGCCAATTTACCCGTATATCCAGCCCAGTCGACTAGTATAGGTTACTTGGGCAATCAAAATAAATCTTACTAAATTTTAATCAAATAATACTACAATAATTGCTAAGAACTCAGTCTACATAAAATGTCAGTATACATTCTCCATATCCTTTTTTTTTAGCTATTTTATTTTATATTGGCACCACTAAGCAGAATTGCTTAGCAAGTCTCTTTTTCCATGCGCAGGTACTAGAGACATAGCTGGGGAGTCCAGCAGACCTCAAACCTGGTGATTTGTCAAATCTGCATAGAGTCCAGAGTCACCTCATATATGCAGTGCAGTTGATAGGATATTAGGATTTTGGGTTGTATTTTGTACTTTGCATTTTGTACTAGTTTTTTGTTGTAATTACAAACTCATGAAATCATATGATAATGTAAATTTATGAAATTTCATGTTATTGTAATTATCAGTATATTTTGTTTAAAAATAAAATGTTGAGGAGTTATTCATGAAATTAATTCAAATTGTGATGTGAACAAAAATTTTGAAATTTGTGATGAGAATTGGAGATTGAGTTGATATGTATGTATATTGGAGTTCTGGATTTGAAAACCATATTGGAAGTGTTTTTAACAGGTTTAGAAGAACTATTTTTCCGTAGCCCCAGTGATGAGTGACCCTAACGGGAAGTGACGGCGAAGGCCGTTAGTAACCCTAGACCTGGGGAAAACTTCATGAAATAATTATTGGGACCTCAGAGAAGAATTATTGGGCTTTCAATGACAATAAAATGCTAAGAAAACATAACGAAAATTTAATCAATTGGTACACAATTTTAGCTCGTTAAGCCAAACAGAGGGCATTTTGATCATTTAGTCTTCAGAGATGATTTTTGGCCAACTTGTCCAATTAAGTATATAAATTATATGATATCAAATATGAATAAACATTGCTAAAAATGAAATTAAAAGTGAGTATTAAAGAGAAGAAAAGAAATAAAAAATAATATTACTTTATTAGGTAAGCATGAGTTCATTTAAAATTTTTGGGCCAATCCAAATGCAATAAAATCACTTATAATACATTAAAAGAAAGAAAAGAAGTCAAAAAAACTCTAGAAAAAGCCAGCAGCCACCTTCTTCCTCTTCATGTTGAAATTTTTTCCTCATCCCTCTCCTCCATTGCCAAGTTTTCCAAAGCTTAGTTTCTTGGTTTTTCTTCAACCAAACCCTATGTTCCCAACACAAAACCTTAATCTTTCATCTTAGTGAAGCTTTTGGGAGCAAAAAGAAGTAAAAAGGAAGAGCTTTTACAAGCTTGGAATTGACTCCATTCAAGGTTAGTGCCTAAATTATTCTCTCTCTCACTCAATTCATGTTTAAGGACATGATATAAGTTGAAATTGTAAGTTTAATGCATAAATTGAACTTTGAGAACTTGGAGACTTAAACAAAATTAGGGTTTTCTCATGTATTGGTATATGAACATTTTAATGGTCAATTAGTGACCATTTAACTATATGTGATGAGGAATTGAAGTGATTTAGGACAATGGAATTGAGGTTAGGTATGCTACCCTTGGTGACCTGCAGGGCTGGGTGTGAGTCCAGTAGGTTTGGGCAGCTGTAACTTGAAAGGTGTAGGTTTAATTGGTGCAAGGCCAATTGGACATGAAACTAGACCCATAATGGCACAACTTTGGTGAAGAAATTCTGCCCAAAAAGCCAACCCAAGTTAACCTAAAAACTATCTTAATCCGGGTGACCAACATGCTATCCCTGGAAAATGACTAAATGAACAGTATTTGTTCAAATGATCATAGCTCAGTGTAAAAAAGTTCAATTGACCTGACTTTTTACCAGTTAAAAGCTAAGACATAGCCCTACAACTTTCATGAAAAAAATAAACCCAAATTTTGATCATAACATATCCAAAAATTGACCTACAGTCAGTGTACAAAAACTACAGAATTGATTCTGCCCTGAAATTCTGGAAAAATTGCAATCTGGCCAATTATGGCTTTTAGGCCATAACTTGAGCTACAAAACTCCAAATGAAGTGATTCAAAAAAAGAAATGTAACTAGACACAATAAGGAACAAGTTTGATGAAGAACATTTGGCCAAATTCTCACTGTAGAATGGCCTAATGGAACAGTGAACTCTAACACTCAAAACTAAAATTTATGAATTATTCTCCATTGGTTTTAAGTATTGTTTGGCAACTAATTCCAACACTTTTGTGAACCAAAATGTGGTATCTTGGTGAACTTAGGTTCAAAAAATCTATTATAAATTAAAAAGTTAACCTTTGAGTGAAATTAGTCAAGTAAATAGTGACCTCTACATTATAAAAATAAATAATTGAATCATTAACTGTGTAAAATGCCTAGTATGCCTAGAATGATTGGTTTGGATAGGTTGGCATGCCAATAGGGTTCAGTTAGCAGTACTGCCCATGACATTTTGCCATTTTGTGATTTTATGGCTTTTAGTCATTCTGATATCAGTGTGATACTTGGCCTTGTGCCCAATGTTTACTATAGCTTATTAGCTGTTCTGTTGCACACCAGGAGACAAAATGTGACCAATGGTGTGATGGCCCGAGATACTTGGCACCCAGTGCCAGTTTACCCGTATATCTAGTCCAGTTGACTAGTATAGGTTACTTGGGCAATCAAAATAAATCTTACTAAATTTTAATCAAATAATACTACAATAATTGCCAAGAACTTAGTCTACATAAAATGTCAATATGCATTCTGCATATCCTTTTTTTTTTAGCTATTTTATTTTATATTGGCACCACTAAGCAGAATTGCTTAGCTCATCGCTTTTGCCACGCACAGGTACTAGATGAAGGAACGGAAGCGTGAAAAACACAAGATTATACCATTGAATTCAAAAATTTTCACCTAGGGTCACAAGCACCATGCAAGATTTATTTTTATCTATTTGATTTCAATGATAAACAACATATTAAAACTCTTTTAATATGTTTTTGGATCTGTATTTGCCATTTAAGATTTTAAAATTAATCAGATTAATTTTAGAACCCTAGATTAAATCAAGAACGATTACACTAACCTCTTGATGTGCTGCAGCATGTCTGCGCCTTTGAGATTCGTCTTCAGGACACCAGATGTTGTCCCTCTAGCTTGTCCACACCAAGAACACCTATGGCAGCCCTTGAACAGCTTCTAAAGCCTTTTCTATTAATTAGAAATTCAAGTTCTGCCTTTTAAGAGATTAGAGATGCAAACAGGACACTAGAAACAATTTCTAGTGTTTTTAATTCAAGAGATTGATGGCTAATCTCTTTGAATTGATGAGAGATGAAGAGAAATAGCTGGAGAGGCTCAAAATGGCGTGACATATGAGAGGAGAGGCTGCTGGTTGTGTTTTCTTTTCATAACCCCACTTAAATAGCTAGGTTAACACATTAAACCCTAGCCACATGTCACCTTTTGATTAGCTCTAGGTTTAAGTGACTCAATCACATTGTGCCAAGTGTCAAACCTATATTTAATCTTGATTTTAATCATCTTACATGATTAAAAATATTTGGCAAGCTTATGTGTTATGCCATGTGTCACCATCTCATGGTGCCACGTGTCACACTGCAAAAATGACCAAAATGCCCCTGTGTCTTAATTTTGAGTTCTTAACCCAAAATAATTATTTTCTTCTTCTAATTAATTTATATCAAATATAAATTAATTAATTAATCTCTATTAATTAATTTCTCATCAATTAAATTCATATTTAAACACTTTAAATATAAATTTAATTTATACTACACATCCAATAATCTAGATTTGGTTTCAAGTCATGCTAGGGACTTTGCAATTTTATTGCAAACCAAATCTATTTAATTAATCAATTAAACTCTTTAATTAATTAATTAAATCATATTTAAATAGGTGATAACTTGTGTATGTGTGTGACTTACTAGGCTCATCACTAATTGGCAATGAGACATGATATCAACTCTTAATATCATCAGAACTCTTTCTTACCATAAATGATTTCTCTAAATCATTTTATGAACCTCATAGACCATGGTTAACACCTAGCATAGCATGCCATGGCCACCCAATTAGTAATAAGATTTACCTTACATGACCCTATAATCATATGTGACCAGGCGCTAGAATCTCTCATGTTACAAAATCCCAACTCAAGCTGGAGTCATGGTTTATGTCAAACTCCATTTGCTATGAATATTATGTTCTCTTTTAATTCCAGTTCTTGATTAAAAGATTTTTCTCATCAGAAACTCTTTTCTGAATAAATCTATCTGTCCTGGCCAGGAACTTGAAAACATCAAGAACAATTAAATGAACATAGGATTTTATCTCTATTTACTTAGAGGAACAGATTCCTTCTTGATCAACACCTACCTCCATATATAACTAGCAGGAGCCAACACATGCCCATATACCCATACATAGTACAAGTATGAAAGCAGATCAAACTCAAACTACCTATATACAAGATAATCTGGTTGTCTCGTGTCTAAAGATTATATGCCTCGATATGATTTATGACAAAACATTGACAAGAGTAAACTCCATGTGCTTGTCATAAGTGTCACTGGTTCGGCCTACTTATCATTTATAAGTGCCTATCATGTTTGTTATATGGCATGAGACTCACCATTCCATCTTATTTACATCTCATATAAATAACTTGGGAACAAACATGAATACAATCTTTCTGGATAAAGTCATGTCCTTATTATGAAGTATCCTCGATTGTGAACCTATTTATGATACTTTGTGCTAGAAATATTGTCACTCATATTCTTAACAACTTAAGAATAATATTTCTAACAAAATATCAATGGACCTTTTCTATTACACATAAATATATTATGTAAACGGAAAAGTGGAAATGCCTTTTATTATTAAAAATATGTACAAGATACATACTAAATGATATGCTCTAGGGCATACTACTAACAATCTCCCACTAGCACTAGAGCCATTCATTACAATATCTTAGACCTATCTTCTCATGATGTCGGTCTAACTGAGTCTGTGACATAGGCTTAGTGAATGGATCAGCTGGATTTTCAGCTGATGCTATTTTCTGCATGGCTACATCGCCTCGCCCAACTATTTCTCTGATAATGTGGTAACACCTTTCTATGTGTTTGGATTTACGGTGAGACCTTGGTTCCTTAGCTCAGTATGATCGCTCCATTGTTGTCACAAAGGTAATGGAACCGCTGACTCAATGGAAGGAATTATCGTAAGTTCTCATCACGAACTTCTTTATCCAAACGACTTCCTTTGCAAAGATCTCGATGCAAAGAATATACTCAAATTTCAAGAGTGGAATCTGCAATGTGCTCGCTTGGACCTCTTCCAACTGACTGCACCTCCATTACAAATGAACACATATCCAGATGTAGACTTTCTATCATCGATATCTGATTGGAAATCAGAATCAGGATAACCATCCAATTGCAAGTCTCCACCTCCATAAATCAAGAATAAATCCTTAGTTCTTCTTTAGTACTTTAGAATATTCTTGACTATCCATGTTCCAAACTCGATTGGATTGATACCGCTAGTCAAACTAATAAAGATATGAGATATCCGCCCTAGTACACAACATTGCAAACAATAAACTTCCAATACCCGAATAATATGCAATCCTAGCCATCTTATCTCTTTCTTGGTGTCTTTGGAGACATCTCTTTAGAAAGGTGGATACCATGTCTCACTGGTAACAATCCTCTCTTGGAATCAAGCATGTTAAACCTCTTTAACACCTTTTCCAAGTATAAACTTTGGGATAAACCAATTATTCTTTTTGCTCTATCTCTATAGATGCGAATCCCAAGAATATAGGTTGCCTCCCCTAAGTCTTTCATGGAGAATGTATTTGACAACCATACCTTTATAGTCGTCAACATACCGTATCATTACCCATCAACAAGATGTCATCCACATATAAGACAAGGAAAGTGATAGCACTGTCACTAACCTTCTTATATACACATGGCTCATCCTCATTTTTGATAAAACCAAAAGATTTAATGGCTTCATCAAAACGGATGTTCCAACTCCTCGAAGCTTGTTTCAACCCATAAATGGATCGCTTTAGCTTGCATACCTTGGAACCATCTTGGGATTCAAATCCCTTAGGTTGTTCCATGAAAATGTTTTCTTCAATGTATCCATTGAGAAAAGTCGCTTTGACATCCATCCGCCAAATCTCATAATCATAGTATGCACTATTGCTAATAAAATCCTAATTGATTTAAGCATGGCAACAAAGCAGAAAGTCTCCTCATAGTCTATTCCTTGCCTTTGGCGAAACCCTTTCGCTACTAGCCTTGCCTTATAGGTCTCTACCTTTCCATCGTAACCAATTTTCTTCTTGAAAACCCATTTGTTCCCTATAGGTACAATACCTTTAGGTGGGTCAACAAGATCCCAAACTTGATTCTTATACATGGAATCAATCTCGGATTTCATAGCATCAATCCATTTTGAAGAGTCTATATCGATATAGCTTCTTCATAGGTAAGTGGATCATCTCCATGATCTACTTCTTCATGAGTAGACAACTCTTGTTCTTCTTCATGAAGAAAACCATATCTCATTGGTGGGTGAGATACCTCGGTTGTTCTACGAGGAACAGTGTAGATGTTTCATCAATGGGTATAGGTTGACTAGATGGATCTATATCCATCCGATCATTGGTTGGTCGAATTCTCCAATTCTAACTCTATTTGCCTTCCTTTGCCTCCTTCTTGAACAAACCGTTGTTCAAGAAATGTGGCATCTCTACTTATCACAACCTTTGTGAAGTAGGCAAATAAAAATAATATCCAAAACTATCTTTTGGATATCCAACAAATCGACCTTTTCTCGATCCGTCTCCAATTTATCGGTGTTCACCTTTTTGATATAAGTCGGACAACCCCAAATCTTAACATGCTTAAGACTTGGTTTTCTTCCATGCCATATCTCATAAGGTGTGGAAGAAAGCGATTTTGATGGAATCCTATTCAGAATATATAAAGCTGATTCTAATGCAAATCCCCAAAAGGAGATTGGCATATCAGTATAGCTCATCATACTACGTACCATATCCAATAGGGTCCGATTTCTCCTTTCAGATACACCATTCAGTTGTGGCGTTCTGGAGGAGTCACCGAGAAACAATGCCATGCTCTCTCAAGTATTCATCAAATTCAGTACTCAAATATTCACCTCCACGATCTGATCGAAGAGCTTTAATATTTTTTCCTGTTTGATTTTCTACTTCAGACTTAAATTCTTTGAACTTTTCAAAGGATTCATGTTTGTATTTCATCAAATACAAATACCCAAACCTTGATTTATCATCAGAAAAGGTAATAAAATAATGCAAGCCCTCTAGCCATTTCTTTAAACGGACCACATACATCACTATGTATTAGTTCCAAAATATTTTCACTCTTAGCCCTTGTCCAACAAAGGGTGATCTAGTCATTTTGCCTTGAAGGCAAGATTCACAAGTTGGAGTAGGCTCAGAGCCCAATGAGGATAGAATCCCCATTTTCTCCAATTTTGCAATCCTATCTTCGCAACATGACATAACCTTAAGTGCCAAATATATTTTGAACTTGAGTTGGTTTTCACCATGGCATTGTATTCTTTTAGATCACTTGCATTCATTTTGTGTTTGTCATTATTATCCAAATAATAAAGACCATCATTCATATAACCCGAACCAACATATTTATTTCCAAAATAAATATTGCAAACATCATCTGTGAACTGAAATTCATAGCCATTTCTAGTCAAACTAGATATAGAAATGATGTTCTTAAAAGCATCAGGTACATATAAAATATTATCCAAACACAAAACATGTCCAAACATGTAAAAAGATTTAGATCCTATGGCTAAAGCTTCAACAGTTGAGCCATTGCCAATCCGGACTCTAATATCTTGAGAATGCAAGTCGCCATCGCTTGCTAGTTCTGCATATCATTAGAAATGTGAGAATCGGCACCAGATCTAAAACCCAAGTCAGATGAACTATAAGTATCATCGAATCTAAATAACAAGATATGGACATACCTTCCAAGGTGTATCCTTCTTGTCCTTCAGAGAAGCAAGATACTCAGGCGGTTCCTTTTCCAAAGGCCCATCCTTTTGGCAGTGGAAACACTTTCCTTTGCCTTCATCAGCTTTAGTCTTCCTTTTCTGTTTAGCTATTTTCTTGGAAGGACCAGGAATCTGAGGTTTCTTTTTCTTATTGCCTTTCTTCTTGTTGGACCTTCCAGCAGAAGAAGATGCAACCAAAGCTACCTCTTTTCCTTTATTGCTCGGCATATTCTTTTGGGCAATAACCAAAGATGTTGAGTAATTCAGCTAAGGTGCATTCTGTTTAGTCATATGGAAATTTGTCACAAAATTCCCAAAAGACTCGTGAAGGGATCAAGGATCAAATCCGTTTGTAGTTGGAAATCCATGTTGAAGTCAAGATGTTCCAACCGCTCAATCACCGAATCATCTTGTGGACATGATCCCCAACATTCGCCCTCGGACATCCTCATACGGAATAACTGTCTAGATATCTCATACCTAGCATTCTGCTGTGCTCACCATACAACTCTTGTAGGTGAAGGAGGATCTCACTAGCACTCTGCATGTTCTCATGTTGCTTCAGAACTCATTACTCATGGAAGCAAGCATGTAACACTTAGCTCTCATATCATGCTCCTTCCACTTGTCCAAAGTATCATGTTCCTCTTGTGTGGCCTCCGGAGGTAAGGGACCAGAACATTTGAATCTAGAACATATCCTATATGTTCAAGGTTCAGACAAGTTTCAAATTTCTTAGCCAATCGCATGATTAGGTCTGTCAACTGTTGTGATCAAGTATGCTTGCAAGGATATTGGATGGTGGTGGTTGTTTTGTGCTCATTTTTATCGTAAAATTAACTGCAGAAAATAACCAGATTAATTAATAAATGTATCATGTAATTAACCAAAATGATTATGGTCTTTTAATCAAATTGGTCCTCCCACTAACTTAGCGAATCCTACACTTCCAAAGTAGAAAACGGAAATCCTAGTTGGATGGATTTCTAGTGGGTGATTGAATTCTTATAATTCTATTGATCATCCTCAGGTACATCCATTATTGGAATTACAATAAACTATAAGTGAGCAACTCCTTGCCCATCACATCTCATGTGAGGTTCAATCCTTTTACTAGCCCCTAATGCTCAAAATCTGTGTACATCCAATATTGACTTATCTTGCATTAGTTAAGTTGATCCCATTGAGCCAGTAATTATGCAAATAATTTTAATGTCCTCAGGTACATCCAATATTGGCCACCAAACCATTTACATATTTACAACATCTCATGCTTAACAATTATTCTTAAGAAAATCTCTTAAATTAATTGCATCTCATGCAACTATTTAAAATTTCTTAAAATAATTGCCCCAATGGAGGGCTTATGTTATAATTACTTTAATTATAGCATTTCCAACTTAATCATTTGTTTGGAAGATTTTAAAGCCAACCTAATTACTATTAAGGTCTCACTTTGCACATTATCCATTTAGCATGCATATATCATATAATTACATACATTCCCATACATCTTATGCATTCATGGATAAGCAGTAAATATGGTATGATCATGGACTTTCTAAGGGATTCAATTCTGAGCCACCAAGAATTGAATCAGGGCATTCCTAGGTGCATTTCATTCATTCATTTTACAAGAGTTGCTGAAGGAGTACATAATCAACACTTGATATTGAATTCCTCCCACTGGTCCCACCAATGCTCTTGACCTCCTTGAACTTCTTGCAATCCAATATTACATAGTAATCCTTGGCATACCAAGGCGAATTTACAAGAACTTAAATAAATGAAATTACAACCCAAAAATATTACAAACTTAATAATACATGCCCAAAATAAATTAAAATAAATTAATTAATTTACAATCCCAAAGAAACATAAAAGAAATAAATCCAATCACATTGGTCTTTTATAATCCATGATCATCCATCATGCATATCACTATTTAACAATTAAATAAAACATACATTCTTAAATTAAATTGAATATCTCATATTCAACTTAAAATTCCAGATTTGAATATGATTCAAATAAATTTAAAAATTCAGATTTGAATCTCATTCAAACAAATTTAAAAATTCAGATTTGAATCACATTCAAACAACTTCAAAAATTCAGATTTGAATCACATTCAAACATTTTTTAAAAATCAGATTTGAATCACATTCAAATATTTTTTAAAAATCAGATCTGAATTTTATTGAATCAATTTTAAAAATCAGATTTAAATATGATTCAAACAACTTTAAAAATTCAGATTTGAATCTCATTCAAACAACTTTTAAAATTCAGATTTGAATCACATTCAAACATTTTTAAAATTCTGATTTGAATCATAATTTAATTGTGTGATTAAAACAACTAATTAAACACTTTAATTAGTCAAAGAATAGGCCTTAGATCATACAACAATTGCAGAATTAAAAGCCAAACCTTGAATCACCCATGGAACCATTGTTGCCGCCACCAATGGTGGCTTCTCCATGTGTGACGCCACATCTCATGATCCAACCAGCAATGAATCTCTTGATCTCATGATCAAACACACAATTAAATTATATAATCAACAATCTAAATGGCAAATATAGTGGCTCGATACCAATTGAAGGAACGGATGCGTGACAAACACAAGATTATACCATTGAATTCAAAAATTTTCACCTAGGGTCACAAGCACCATGCAAGATTTATTTTTATCTATTTGATTTCAATGATAAACAACATATTAAAACTCTTTTAATATGTTTTTGGATCTGTATTTGCCATTTAAGATTTTAAAATTAATCAGATTAATTTTAGAACCCTAGATTAAATCAAGAACGATTACACTAACCTCTTGATGTCTTTGCCGCAGCGCTTTGAGATTCGTCTTCGGACACCAGATGTTGTCCTCTAGCTTGTCCACACCAAGAACACCTATGGCAGCCCTTGAACAGCTTCTAAAGCCTTTTCTATTAATTAGAAATTCAAGGTCTGCCTTTTAAGAGATTAGTCATGCAAACAGGACACTAGAAACAATTTCTAGTGTTTTTAATTCAAGAGATTGATGGCTAATCTCTTTGAATTGATGAGAGATGAAGAGAAATAGCTGGAGAGGCTCAAAATGGCGTGACATATGAGTGGAGAGGCTGCTGGTTGTGTTTTCTTTTCATAACCCCACTTAAATAGCTAGGTTAACACATTAAACCCTAGCCACATGTCACCTTTTGATTAGCTCTAGGTTTAAGTGACTCAATCACATTGTGCCAAGTGTCAAACCTATATTTAATCTTGATTTTAATCATCTTACATGATTAAAAATATTTGGCAAGCTTATGTGTTATGCCATGTGTCACCATCTCATGGTGCCACGTGTCACACTGCAAAATGAACAAAATGCCCCTGTGTCTTAATTTTGAGTTCTTAACCCAAAATAATTATTTTCTTCTTCTAATTAATTTATATCAAATATAAATTAATTAATTAATCTCTATTAATTAATTTCTCATCAATTAAATTCATATTTAAACACTTTAAATATAAATTTAATTTATATTACACATCCAATAATCTAGATTTGGTTTCAAGTCATGCTAGGACTTTGCAATTTTATTGCAACCAAATCTATTTTATTAATGAATTATACTCTTTATTTATTTAATTTAATCATATTTAATTATGTGATAACTTGTTTATGTGTGTTTATTACTACGCTCATCACTAATTGTCAATGAGAAATTATATCATCTCTTATTATCATAATAACTCTTTCTTACCATAAATGATTTCTCTAAATCATTTTATGAACCTCATAGACCATGGTTAACACCTAGCATAGCATGCCATGGCCACCCAATTAGTAATAAGATTTACCTTAAATGAACCTATAATCATATGTTACCATGCACTAGAATCTCTCTGTTACAAAAATCCCAACTCAAGCTGGAGTCATGGTTTATGTCAAACTCCATTTGCTATGAATATTATGTTCTCTTTTAATTCCAGTTCTTGATTAAAAGATTTTTCTCATCAGAAACTCTTTTCTGAATAAATCTATCTGTCCTGGCCAGGAACTTGAAAACATCAAGAACAATTAAATGAACATAGGATTTTATCTCTATTTACTTAGAGGAACAGATTCCTTCTTGATCAACACCTACCTCCATATATAACTAGCAGGAGCCAACACATGCCCATATACCCATACATAGTACAAGTATGAAAGCAGTATCAAACTCAAACTACCTATATACAAGATAACTGTGCTGTCTCAGGTCTAAAGATTATATGCACTGATATGATTTATGACAAAACATTGACATGAGTAAACTCCATGTGCTTGTCATAAGTGTCACTGGTTCGGCCTACTTATCATTTATAAGTTCCTATCATGTTTGTTATATGGCATGAGACTCACCATTCCATCTTATTTACATCTCATATAAATAACTTGGGAACAAACATGAATACAATCTTTCTGGATAAGTCATGTCCTTATTATGAAGTATCCTCGATTGTGAACCTATTTATGATACTTTGTGCTAGAAATATTGTCACTCATATTCTTAACAACTTAAGAATAATATTTCTAACAAAATATCAATGGACCTTTTCTATTACACATAAATATATTATGTAAACGGAAAAGTGGAAATGCCTTTTATTATTAAAAATATGTACAAGATACATACTAAATGATATGCTCTAGGGCATACTACTAACACTAGAGACATAGCTATGGAGTCTAGCAGACCTTAGACCGGGAGATTTATCAAATCTGCATAGAGTCCAGAGTCACCTCATATCTGCAGTGCACTTGGTAGGATATTAGGATTTTGGGTTGTATTTTGTACTTTGCATTTCGTGCTAGTTTTTTATTGTAATTACAAACTTATGAAATCATATGATAATGTAAATATATGAAATTTCATGTTGTTGTAATTATCAGTATATTTTGTTTAAAAATAAAATGTTGAGGAGTTATTCATGAAATTAATTCAAATTGTGATGTGAACAAAAATTTTAAAATTTGTGATGAGAATTAGAGATTGAGTTGATATGTATGTATATTGGAGTTCTGGATTTGAAAACCATATTGGAAGTGTTTTTAACAGGTTCAGAAGAACTGTTTTTTCAATTTACAGCCGGCACTCTACCGGATTTTCTATAGAAATTTATGGAAAATTCAGATAAATCAAAGTGGTAAATAAATGATATAATTTGTAAAATTCAGCATTTGGTGAATAATAAATAAATTAAGAAGGATAACTTGTTATGAAATAAGATATGGTGTTCCGGCACACTGTGTAGCATATCTTGCTCGGCTACACTGTAGACGGGTAAGGGGTGTCACAGACATGTGTCACCATGAGATGGTAACACATGGTACTACTCATAAGCTTGCCATATGTCTTTTAATCATGTAAGATTATCAAAGTCAAGATTAAATATAGGTTTGACACTTGGCACAATGTGATTGGGTCAATTTAACCTAGAACCAATCAGAAGGTGACATGTGGCAAGGGTTTTAAGTGATGACCTAGCTATATAAGGAATAGGATGAAAAGAAAAAAATACAAGCTGCCATTCATTTATTTTGTGCCTCCACCCTTGGTTGCCACTCCTTCTCTTCTTCTTCATCTCTCATCAATTTAAAGAGATTAGACAACAATCTCTTGAATTAAAAATACTAGAAATCATTCCTAGTGTCCTGTTTACATCTGTAATCTCTCAAAAGGCAAAACTTGATTTTCTAATTGATTGGAAAAGCCTTAGAAGCTGTTTAAGGGCTGCCATTGGTGATCTTGGTGTGGACAAGCTAGAGGGACAACACCTAGTGTCCTAAGGCGCATCCCAAAGGTGCCAAACACACTGCAGAGCATCAAAAAGTTAGTGCACTTATTCTTGATCTAATCTAGGGTTCTAATGAATTAATCTGATTAATTCTAAAATCTTAAATGGCAAATGTAGATCCAAAAACATATTAAAAGAGTTTTAATATGCTATTTATCATTGAAATCAAATAGATAAAAATGAATCTTGCATGATGCATGTGACCCTAGGTGAAAAATTTTTAAATTCAATGATATAAACTTATGTTTTTCATGCTTCCGCTCCTTCAATTGGTATCAGAACCACTATATTTGCCATTTAGATTGTTAATTATATGATTTAATTGTGTGGTTTGATCATGAGATGATAAATCCATTACTGGTTGCAAAGGAAAAGTGGAGGCATGGTGATGAACACTAATGGTGCGCACACTTTGTGATCTTCAATGGTGTGCGCAAGGTTTGGTTTTTGAATCTACAATTGTTATATGATCTAAGGTTCATGTTATGACTATTAAAATGTTTAATTAGGTGTTTTAATCACACAATTAAATTTTGATTTAGATCTAAATTTTAAAAGTTGTTTGAATGTGATTCAAATATAAATTTTTAAAGTTGTTTGAATGTGATTCAAATCTGAATTTTAAAAGTTGTTTAAATGTGATTCAAATCTGAATTTTTAAGGTTGTTTGAATGTGATTCAAATCTTAATTTTTAAATTTGTTTGAATGAGATTTAAATCTGAATTTTTAAATTTATTTGAATCATATTCAAATCTGGATTTTTAAGTTGAATATGAGATATTCAATTTAATTTAAGTATGTATATTTTATTTAATTATTAAATAGTGATATGCATGATGGATGATCATGGACTATAAAAGACCAATGTGATTAGATTAATTTCTTTTATGTTTCTTTGGGTTGTAAATTAATTAATTTATTTTGGGCATGTATTATAATGGTTGTAATATTTTTGGGTTGTAATTTCATTTAATTAGTTCTTGTAAATTCGCTTTGGTATGCCAAGGATTACTATGTAATTGGATTGCAAGAAGATCAAGGAGGTCAAGAGTATTGGTGGGACTAGTGGGAGGAATTCAAGATCAAGTGTTCATTATGTACTCCTTCAGCAACTCTTGTAAAATAAATGAATGAAATGCACCTAGGAATGCCCTGATTCAATTCTTGGTGGCTCAGAATTGAATTCCTTAGAAAGTCCATGATCATACCATATTTACTGATTATCCATGAATGCATGAGATGTATGGGAATGTATGCAAGTACATGATATATGCATGCTAATTGGATAATATGCAAAGTGAGACCTTAATAGTAATTAGGACGACCACAAAATCTTCCAAACAAATGATTAAGTTGGAAATGGTATAATTAAAGTAATTATAACATGGGCCCTCCATTGAGGCAATTATTTTAAGAAATTTTAAATACTTGCATGAGATGCAATTAATTTAAGAGATTTTCTTAAGAATAATTGTTAAGCATGAGATGTTGTAAATATGTAAATAGTTTGGTGGCCAATATTGGATGTACCTGAGGACATTAAAATTATTTGCATAATTACTGGCTCAATGGGATCAACTTAACTAATGCAAGATAAGTCAATATTGGATGTACCTGAGATTTTGAGCATTAGGGGCTAGTAAAAGGATTGAACCTCACATGAGATGTGATGGGCAAGGAGTTGCTCACTTATAGTTTATTGTAATTCCAATAATGGATGTACCTGAGGATGATCAATAGAATTATAAGAATTCAATCACCCACTAGAAATCCATCCAACTAGGATTTCCGTTTTCTACTTTGGAAGTGTAGGATTCGCTAAGTTAGTGGGAGGACCAATTTGATTAAAAGACCATAATCATTTTGGTTAATTACATGATACATTTATTAATTAATGGTTATTTTCTCAGCTAATTTTCTGATAAAAATGAGCACAAAACAACCACCACCATCCAATATCCTTGCAAGCATACTTGATCACAACAGGTTGACAGGACCTAATCTGTCTGATTGGCTAAGAAATTTGAAACTTGTCCTGAACCTTGAACATATAGGATATGTTCTAGATTCAAATGTTCCTGGTCCCTTACCTCCAGAGGCCACACAAGAGGAACATGATACTTTGGACAAGTGGAAGGAGCATGATATGAGAGCTAAGTGTTACATGCTTGCTTCCATGAGTAATGAGTTACAGAAGCAACATGAGAACATGCAGAGTGCTAGTGAGATCCTCCTTCACCTACAAGAGTTGTATGGTGAGCACAGCAGGAATGCTAGGTATGAGATATCTAGACAGTTATTCCGTATGAGGATGTCTGAGGGACAGAATGTTAGGGATCATGTCCACAAGATGATTCGGCTGATTGAGCAGTTGGAACATCTTGACTTCAACATGGATTTCCAACTACAGATGGGTTTGATCCTTCAGTCCCTTTCTGAGTCATTTGGTAATTTTGTGACAAATTTCCATATGACTAAATAGGAATGCTCCTTAGCTGGTTTACTCAATATGCTGGTTATTGCCCAAAAGAATATGCTGAGCAATAAAGGAAAAGAGGTAGCTTTGATTGCATCTTCTTCTGCTAGAAAGTCCAACAAGAAGAAGGGCAATAAGAAAAAGGAACCTCAAATTCATGGTACTTCCAAAAAAATAGCCAAACAGAAAGGGAAAACTAAAGCTGATGGAGGCAAAGGAAAGTGTTTCCACTGTCAGAAGGATGGGCACTGGAAACGGAACTACCCATAGGATCTTGCTTCTCTAAAGGGCAAGAAGGATACACCTTCGGAAGGTATATCCATATCTTATTATTTACATTCAGATGATACTCATAATTCATCTACAGCTTGGGTTTTAGATACTGGTGCCAGTTCTCACATTTCTTATGATATGCAGGAACTAGTAAATAGTAGCAGCTTGCATTCTCGAGATGTTAGACTCCGGATTGGCAATGGCTCAACTGTTGAAACTTTAGCCATAGGATCTAAATCTTTTTACATGTTTAGACATGTTTTGTGTTTGGATAATATTTTATATGTACCTGATGCTTTTAAGAACATCATTTTTATATCTAGCTTGACTAGAAATGGCTATGAATTTCAGTTCATAAATGATGTTTACAATATTTATTTTGGAAATAAATATGTTGGTTCAGGTTATATGAATGTGTTAGTAGTATGCCCTAGAGCATATCATTTAGTATGTATCTTGTATATATTTTATTAATAAAAGGCATTTCCACTTTTCCGTTTACATAATATATTTATGTGTAATAGAAAAGGTCCATTGATATTTTATTAGAAATATTATTCTTAAGTTGTTAAGAATATGAGTGACAATATTTCTAGCACAAAGTATCATAAATAGGTTCACAATCGAGGATACTTCATAATAAGGACATGACTTATCCAGAAAGATTGTATTCATGTTTGTTCCCAAGTTATTTATATGAGATATAAATAAGATAGAATGGTGAGTCTCATGCCATATAACAAACATGATAGGCACTTATAAATGATAAGTAGGCCGAACCAGTGACACTTATGACAAGCACATGGAGTTTACTCTTGTCAACATTTTGTCATAAATCATATTAGTGCATATAATCTTTAGACCTGAGATAGCACGGTTATCTTGTATATAGGTAGTTTGAGTTTGATACTGCTTTTATACTTGTACTATGTATGGGTATATGGGCATGTGTTGGCTCTTACTAGTTATATATGGAGATAGGTGTTGATCAAGATGGAATCTGTTCCTCTAAGTAAATAGAGATAAAATCCTATGTTCATTTAATTGTTCTTGATGTTTCAAGTTCCTGGCCAGGACAGATAGATTTATTCGTAAAAGAGTTTCGATGAGAAAATCTTTTAATCAAGAACTGGAATTAAAAGAGAACATAATATTCATAGCAAATGGAGTTTGACATAAACCATGACTCCAGCTTGAGTTGGGATTTTGTAACAGAGAGATTCTAGTGCATGGTAACATATGATTATAGGTTCATTTAAGGTAAACCTTATTACTAATTGGGTGGCCATGGCATGCTATGCTAGGTGCTAACCATGGTCTATGAGGTTCATAAAATGATTTAGAGAAATCATTTATGGTAAGAAAGAGTTCTAATGATATTAAGAGTTGATATCATGTCTCATTGCCAATTAGTGATGAGCCTAGTAAGTCACACACATACACAAGTTATCACCTAATTAAATATGATTTAATTAATTAATTAAAGAGTTTAATTGATTAATTAAATAGATTTGGTTTGCAATTAAATTGGAAAGTCCCTAGCATGACTTGAAACCAAATCTAGATTATTGGATGTGTAGTATAAATTAAATTTATATTTAAAGTGTTTAAATATGAATTTAATTGATGAGAAATTAATTAATAGAGATTAATTAATTAATTTATATTTGATATAAATTAATTAGAAGAAGAAAATAATTATTTTGGGTTAAGAACTCAAAATTAAGACACAGGGGCATTTTGGTCATTTCATAGTGTGACACGTGGCACCATGAGATGGTGACACATGGGATTACACATAAGCTTGCCAAATGTTTTTTAATCATGTAAGATGATTAAAATCAAGATTAAATATAGGTTTGACACTTGGCACAATGTGATTGGGTCACTTAAACCTAGAGCCAATCAAAGGGTGACATGTGGCAAGGGTTTAATGTGTTAACCTAGCTATTTAAGTGTGGTTATGAAAAGAAAACATAACCAGCAGCCTCTCCTCTCAATTGTCACGCCACTTTGAGCCTCTCCAGCTATTTCTCTTCATCTCTCATCAATTCAAAGGGATTAGCCATCAATCTCTTGAATTAAGAACACTAGAAATTGTTTCTAGTGTCCTGTTTACATCTCTAATCTCTTAAAAGGCAGAACTTGAATTTCTAATTAATAGAAAAGGCTTTAGAAGCTGTTCAAGGGCTGCCATAGGTGTTCTTGGTGTGGACAAGCTAGAGGGACAACATCTGGTGTCCTGAAGACAAATCTCAAAGGTGCAGACACGCTGCAGCACATCAAGAGGTTAGTGTAATCGTTCTTGATTTAATCTAGGGTTCTAAAATTAATCTGATTAATTTTAAAATTTTAAATGGAAAATACAGATCCAAAAACATATTAAAAGAGTTTTAATATGTTGTTTATCATTGAAATCAAATAGATAAAAATAAATCTTGCATGGTGCATGTGACCCTAGGTGAAAATTTAAGAATTCAATGGTATAATCTTGTGTTTTTCACGCTTCCGTTCCTTCAATTGGTATCAGAGCCACTATATTTGCCATTTAGATTGTTGATTATATAATTTAATTATGTGTTTGATCATGAGATCAAGAGATTCATTGCTGGTTGGATCATGAGATGTGGCGTCACACATGGTGAAGCCACCATTGGTGGCGGCAACAATGGTTCCATGGGTGGTTCAAGGTTTGGCTTTTAATTCTGCAATTGTTGTATGATCTAAGGCCTATTCTTTGACTAATTAAAGTGTTTAATTAGTTGTTTTAATCACACAATTAAATTATGATTCAAATCAGAATTTTAAAAAATGTTTGAATGTGATTCAAATCTGAATTTTAAAAGTTGTTTGAATGTGATTCAAATCTGAATTTTTAAAGTTGTTTGAATCATATTTAAATCTGATTTTTTAAAATTGATTCAATAAAATTCAGATCTGATTTTTTAAAAAATATTTGAATGTGATTCAAATCTGATTTTTTAAAAAATGTTTGAATGTGATTCAAATCTGAATTTTTGAAGTTGTTTGAATGTGATTCAAATCTGAATTTTTAAATTTGTTTGAATGAGATTCAAATCTGAATTTTTAAATTTATTTGAATCATATTCAAATCTGGATTTTTAAGTTGAATATGAGATATTCAATTTAATTTAAGTATGTATGTTTTATTTAATTGTTAAATAGTGATATGCATGATGGATGATCATGGACTATAAAAGACCAATGTGATTGGATTTATTTCTTTTATGTTTCTTTGGGATTGTAAATTAATTAATTTATTTTAATTTATTTTGGGCATGTATTATTAAGTTTGTAATAATATTTTGGGTTGTAATTTCATTTATTTAAGTTCTTGTAAATTCTCCTTGGTATGCCAAGGATTACTATGTAATATTGGATTGCAAGAAGTTCAAGGAGGTCAAGAGCATTGGTGGGACCAGTGGGAGGAATTCAATATCAAGTGTTGATTATGTACTCCTTCAGCAACTCTTGTAAAATGAATGAATGAAATGCACCTAGGAATGCCCTGATTCAATTCTTGGTGGCTCAGAATTGAATCCCTTAGAAAGTCCATGATCATACCATATTTACTGCTTATCCATGAATGCATGAGATGTATGTGAATGTATGCAATTATATGATATATGCATGCTAAATGGATAATGTGTAAAGTGAGACCTTAATAGTAATTAGGATGGCTATAAAATCTTCCAAACAAATGATTAAGTTGGAAATGCTATAATTAAAGTAATTATAACATAAGCCCTCCATTGGGGCAATTATTTTAAGAAATTTTAAATAGTTGCATGAGATGCAATTAATTTAAGAGATTTTCTTAAGAATAATTATTAAGCATGAGATGTTGTAAATATGTAAATGGTTTGGTGGCCAATATTGGATGTACCTGAGGACATTAAAATTATTTGCATAATTACTGGCTCAATGGGATCAACTTAACTAATGCAAGATAAGTCAATAATGGATGTACTGAGATTTTGAGCAATAGGGGCTAGGTAAAGGATTGAACCTCACATGAGATGTGATGGGCAAGGAGTTGCTCACTTATAGTTTATTGTAATTCCAATAATGGATATACCTGAGGATGATCAATAGAATTATAAGAATTCAATCACCCACTAGAAATCCATCCAACTAGGAGTTCTGTTTTCTCCTTTGGAAGTGTAGGATTCGCTAAGTTAGTGGGAGGACCAATTTGATTAAAAGACCATAATCATTTTGGTTAATTACATGATACATTTACTAATTAATCTGGTTATTTTCTGCAGCTTAATTTTCTCGATAAAATGAGCACAAAACAACCACCACCATCCAATATCCTTGCAAGCATACTTGATCACAACAGTTGATGTAACCTAATGCATCGATTGGCTAAGAAATTTGAAACTTGTCCTGAACCTTGAACATATAGGATATGTTCTAGATTCAAATGTTCCTGGTTCCTTACCTCCAGAGGCCACACAAGAGGAACATGAAACTTTGGACAAGTGGAAGGAGCATGTTATGAGAGCTAAGTGTTACATGCTTGCTTCCATGAGTAATGAGTTACAGAAGCAACATGAGAACATGCAGAGTGCGAGTGAGATCCTCCTTCACCTACAAGAGTTGTATGGTGAGCACAGCAGGAATGCTAGATATGAGATATCTAGACAGCTATTCCGTATGAGGATGTCTAAGGGACAGAATGTTGGGGATCATGTCCACAAGATGATTCATTGCTTTGAGCAGTTGGAACATCTTGACTTCAACATGGATTTCCAACTACAAACGGATTTGATCCTTCAGTCCCTTCCTGAGTCTTTTGGGAATTTTGTGACAAATTTCCATATGACTAAACAGGATGCACCTTAGCTGGTTTACTCAACATGCTGGTTATTGCACAAAAGAATATGCCAGGCAATAAAGGAAAAGAGGTAGCTTTGGTTGCATCTTCTTCTACTGGAAAGTCCAACAAGAAGAAGGGCAATATGAAAAAGAAACTTCAGATTCCTGGTCCTTCCAAGAAAGAAAGGGAAGACCAAAGCTGACAATGGCAAAGGAAAGTGTTTCCACTGCCAACAGGAAAGTGTTTCCATTGCTAACAGGAAAGTGTTTCCATTGCCAGTAAGAAAGTGTTTCCATTGGCCAGAGTATAGTAATCTAAATGAATGCAATGCCATGGTGAAAACCAACTCAAGTTCAAAATATATTTGGCACTTAAGGTTATGTCATGTTGCAGAAGATAGGATTGCAAAATTGGAGAAAATGGGGATTCTATCCTCATTGGGCTCTGAGCCTACTCCAACTTGTGAATCTTGCCTTCAAGGCAAAATGACTAGATCACCCTTTGTTGGACAAGGGCTAAGAGCTGAAAATATTTTGGAACTAATACATAGTGATGTATGTGGTCCGTTTAAAGAAATGGCTAGAGGGGGCTTTCATTATTTTATTACCTTTACTGATGATAAATCAAGGTTTGGGTATTTGTATTTGATGAAATACAAACATGAATCCTTTGAAAAGTTCAAAGAATTTAAATCTGAAGTAGAAAATCAAACAGGAAAAAATATTAAAGCTCTTCGATCAGATCGTGGAGGTGAATATTTGAGTAATCGAATTTGATGAATACTTGAGAGAGCATGGCATTGTTTCTCACCGACTCTCCAGAACGCCACAAATGAATGGTGTATCTGAAGGAGAAATCGTACCTATTGGATATGGTACGTAGTATGATGAGCTATACCGATATGCCAATCTCCTTTGGGGATTTGCATTAGAATCGACTTTATATATTCGAATAGGATTCCATCAAAATCGCTTTCTTCCACACCTTATGAGATATGGCATGGAAGAAAACCAAGTCTTAAGCATGTTAAGATTTGGGGTTGTCCAAATTTTATATCAAAAACCGAACACCGATAAATTGGAGACCAGATCGTAAAAGGTCGATTTGTTGGATATCCAAAAGATAGTTTTGGATATTATTTTTATTTGCCTACTTCACAAAAGGTTGTGATAAGTAGAGATGCCACATTTCTTGAACAACGCTTTGTTCAAGAAGGAGGCAAAGGAAGGCAAATAGAGTTAGAATTGGAGAATTCGACCAACCAAGCATCGATGGATATAGATCCATCTAGTCAACCTATACCCATTGATGAAACATCTACACTGTTCCTCGTAGAACAACCAGGTATCTCACCCACGGTGAGATATGGTTTTCTTCATGAAGAAGAACAAGAGTTGTCTACTTATGAAGAAGTAGATCATGGAGATGATCCACTTACCTATGAAGAAGCTATATCAGATATAGACTCTTCAAAATGGATTGATGCTATGAAATCCGAGATTGATTCCATGTATAAGAATCAAGTTTGGGATCTTGTTGACCCACCTGAAGGTATTGTACCTATAGGGAACAAATGGGTTTTCAAGAAGAAAATTGGTTCTGATGGAAAGGTAGAGACCTATAAGGCAAGACTAGTAGCGAAAGGGTTTCGCCAAAGGCAAGGAATAGACTATGAGGAGACTTTCTACTTTGTTGCCATGCTTAAATCAATTAGGATTTTATTAGCAATAGCTGCATACTATGATTATGAGATTTGGCAGATGGATGTCAAAACAGCCTTTCTCAATGGATACATTGAAGAAAACATTTTCATGGAACAACCTAGGGGATTTGAATCCCAAGATGGTTCCAAGGTATGCAAGCTAAAGCGATCCATTTATGGGTTGAAACAAGCTTCGAGGAGTTAGAACATCCGTTTTGAAGAAGCCATTAAGTCCTTTGGTTTTATCAAAAATGAGGATGAGCCATGTGTATATAAGAAGGTTAGTGACAGTGCTATCACTTTCCTTGTCTTATATGTGGATGACATACTGTTGATGGGTAATGATACAGGTATGTTGACAACTATAAAGGTATGGTTGTCAAATACATTCTCCGTGAAAGACTTAGGAGAGGCAACCTATATTCTTGGGATTCGCATCTATAGAGATAGAGCGAAAAGAATAATTGGTTTATCCCAAAGTCTATACTTGGAAAAGGTGTTAAAGAGGTTTAACATGCTTGATTCCAAGAGAGGATTGTTACCAGTGAGACATGGTATCCACCTTTCTAAAGAGATGTCTCTAAAGACACTTGAAGAAAGAGATAAGATGGCCAGGATTCCATATGCTTCGGCTATTGAAAGTTTAAAGTATGCAATGTTGTGTACTAGGCTGGATATCGCATATGCTGTTAGTTTGACTAGCAGGTATCAATTCAATCCAGGTTTGGAACACTGGATAGCTGTCAAGAATACCCTTAAGTACTTGAGAAGAACTAAGGATTTATTCTTGATTTATGGAGGTGGAGACTTACAGTTGGATGGTTATACTGATTCTGATTTCCAATCAGATATCGATGATAGAAAGTCTACCTCTGGATATGTGTTCATTTGTAATGGAGGTGCAGTCAGTTGGAAGAGTTCCAAACAGAGCACGACTGCAGATTCCACTCATCGAGGTCGAGTATATTCTCGCATCGATGCCGCAAAAGAAGTCGCTTTGGATGAAGAAGTTCAGAATGTAACTTACAAGAGTTCCTTCCATTGAGTCGCCAGTTCCATTACATCGTGACAACAATGGAGCAACATACTGAGCTAAGGAACCAAGGTCTCACCCAAAATCCAAACACATAGAAAGGCACTACCACATTATCAGAGATATAGTTGGGCAAGGCAATATAGCCATGCAGAAAAATAACATCAGCTAAAAAATTCAGCTGATCCATTCACTAAGCTTTTGTCACAAGTTCAGTTAGACCGACATCTTGAGAAGATAGGTCTAAGGTATTGTAATGAATGGCTCTAGTGCTAGTGGGAGATTGTTAGTAGTATGCCCTAGAGCATATCATTTAGTATGTATCTTGTACATATTTTATTAATAAAAGGCATTTCTACTTTTCCGTTTACATAATATATTTATGTGTAATAGAAAAGGTCCATTGATATTTTGTTAGAAATATTATTCTTAAGTTGTTAAGAATATGAGTGACAATATTTCTAGCACAAAGTATCATAAATAGGTTCACAATCGAGGATACTTCATAATAAGGACATGACTTATAAAGAATGTATTCATGTTTGTTCCCAAGTTATTTATATGAGATATAAATAAGATGGAATGGTGAGTCTCATGCCATATAACAAACATGATAGGCACTTATAAATGATAAGTAGGCCGAACCAGTGACACTTATGACAAGCACATGGAGTTTACTCTTGTCAATGTTTTGTCATAAATCATATTAGTGCATATAATCTTTAGACCTGAGATAGCACGGTTATCTTGTATATAGGTAGTTTGAGTTTGATACTGCTTTCATACTTGTACTATGTATGGGTATATGGGCATGTGTTGGCTCTTACTAGTTATATATGGAGATAGGTGTTGATCAAGATGGAATCTGCTCTCTAAGTAAATAGAGATAAAATCCTATGTTCATTTAATTGTTCTTGATGTTTCAAGTTCTGCCAGACAGATAGATTTATTCGTAAAAGAGTTTCGATGAGAAAATCTTTTTAATCAAGAACTGGAATTAAAAGAGAACATAATATTCATAGCAAATGGAGTTTGACATAAACCATGACTCCAGCTTGAGTTGGGATTTTGTAACAGAGAGATTCTAGTGCATGGTAACATATGATTATAGGTTCATTTAAGGTAAACCTTATTACTAATTGGGTGGCCATGGCATGCTATGCTAGGTGTTAACCATGGTCTATGAGGTTCATAAAATGATTTAGAGAAATCATTTATGGTAAGAAAGAGTTCTGATGATATTAAGAGTTGATATCATGTCTCATTGCCAATTAGTGATGAGCCTAGTAAGTCACACACATACACAAGTTATCACCTAATTAAATATGATTTAATTAATTAATTAAAGAGTTTAATTGATTAATTAAATAGATTTGGTTTGCAATTAAATTGGAAAGTCCCTAGCATGACTTGAAACCAAATCTAGATTATTGGATGTGTAGTATAAATTAAATTTATATTTAAAGTGTTTAAATATGAATTTAATTGATGAGAAATTAATTAATAGAGATTAATTAATTAATTTATATTTGATATAAATTAATTAGAAGAAGAAAATAATTATTTTGGGTTAAGAACTCAAAATTAAGACACAGGGGCATTTTGGTCATTTCACAGTGTGACACGTGGCACCATGAGATGGTGACACATGGGATTACACATAAGCTTGCCAAATGTTTTTTAATCATGTAAGATGATTAAAATCAAGATTAAATATAGGTTTGACACTTGGCACAATGTGATTGGGTCACTTAAACCTAGAGCTAATCAAAGGGTGACATGTGGCAAGGGTTTAATGTGTTAACCTAGCTATTTAAGTGTGGTTATGAAAAGAAAACATAACCAGCAGCCTCTCCTCTCAATTGTCACACCACTTTGAGCCTCTCCAGCTATTTCTCTTCATCTCGCATCAATTCAAAGAGATTAGCCATCAATCTCTTGAATTAAGAACACTAGAAATTGTTTCTAGTGTCCTGTTTACATCTCTAATCTCTTAAAAGGCAGAACTTGAATTTCTAATTAATAGAAAAGGCTTTAGAAGCTGTTCAAGGGCTGCCATAGGTGTTCTTGGTGTGGACAAGCTAGAGGGACAACATCTGGTGTCCTGAAGACAAATCTCAAAGGCGCAGACACGCTGCAGCACATCAAGAGGTTAGTGTAATCGTTCTTGATTTAATCTAGGGTTCTAAAATTAATCTGATTAATTTTAAAATTTTAAATGGAAAATACAGATCCAAAAACATATTAAAAGAGTTTTAATATGTTGTTTATCATTGAAATCAAATAGATAAAAATAAATCTTGCATGGTGCATGTGACCCTAGGTGAAAATTTTTGAATTCAATGGTATAATCTTGTGTTTTTCACGCTTCCGTTCCTTCAGAATGATGGTCTTTATTATTTGGATAATAATGACAAACACAAAATGAATGCAAGTGATCTAAATAAATGCAATGCCATGGTGAAAATCAACTCAAGTTCAAAATATATTTGGCACTTAAGGTTAGGTCATGTTATAGAAGATAGGATTATAAAACTGGAGAAAATGGTGATTTTATCCTCATTGGGCTTTGAGCCTACTCCAACTTGTAAATCTTGTCTTCAGGGCAAAATGGCTAGACCACCCTTTGTAGGACAAGGGCTAAGAACTGAAAATATTTTAGAGCTAATACATAGTGATGTATGTGGTCCATTTAAAGAAATAGCTAGAGGTGATTTTCACTACTTTATTACCTTTACTAATGATAAATCAAGGTTTGGGTATTTGTATTTGAAGAAATACAAACATGAATCCTTTGAAAAGTTCAAAGAATTTAAATCTGAAGTAGAAAATGAAATAGGAAAGAGTATTAAAGCTCTTCGATCAGATCATGGAGGTGAATACTTGAGTACTGAATTTGATGAATACTTGAGAGAGCATGGCATTGTCTCCCAGCTAACTCCTCCAAGAACACCACAGCTGAATGGTGTATCTGAAAGGAGAAATCATACCCTATTGGATATGATACGTAGTATGATGAGCTATACTGATATGCCAATCTCCTTTTGGGGATTTGCATTAGAATCAGCTTTGTATATTCTGAATAGGATTCCATCAAAATCAGTTTCTTCCACACCTTATGAGATTTGGCATGGAAGAAAACCAAGTCTTAAGCATGTTAAGATTTGGGGTTATTTAGCTTATATCAAAAAAGCTGAACACTGAAAAATTGGAAACTAGATCAGAAAAGGGTCGATTTGTTGGATATCCAAAAGATAATTTTGGATACTATTTTTATTTTCCTACATCACAAAAGGTTGTGATAAGTGGAGATGCCACATTTCTTGAACAACAGTTTGTTCAAGAAGGAGGCAAAGGAAGGCAAATAGAGTTAGAATTGGAAAATTCTGGCCAACCAATAGATTAGATGGATATAGATCAATCTAGTCAACCTACACCTATTGATGAAACATCTACAACTGTTCCTCATAGAACAACCAGGCTATCTCACCCACCAGTGAGATATGGTTTCCTTCATGAAGAAGAACAAGAGTCGTCTACTCATGAAGAAGTTAATCATGGAGATGATCCACTTACCTATGAAAAAGCTATATCAGATATAGACTCTTCAAAATGGATTGATGCTATGAAATCTGAGATTGATTCCATGTGTAAGAATCAAGTTTGGGATCTTGTTAACCCACCTGAAGGTATTATACCTATAGGGAACAAATGGGTTTTCAAGAAGAAAATTGGTTCTGATAGAAAGGTAGAGACCTATAATGCAAGGCTAGTAGCGAAAGGGCTTCGCCAAAGGCAAGGAATCGACTATAAGGAGACTTTCTCGCCTGTTGCCATGCTTAAATCAATTAGGATTCTATTAGCAGTAGCTGCATACTATGATTATGAGATTTGGCAGATGGATGTCAAAATAGCTTTTCTCAATGGATACATTGAAGAAAACATTTTCATGGAACAACCTAGGGGTTTTGAATCCCAAGATGATTCCAAAGTATGCAAGCTAAAGCAATCCATTTATGGGTTGAAATAAGCTTCGAGGAGTTGGAACATCTGCTTTGATGAAGCCATTAAGTCATTTGGCTTTATCAAAAATGAGGATGAGCCATGTGTATATAAGAACGTTAGTGATAGTGCTATCACTTTCCTTGTCTTATATGTGGATGACATTCTATTGATGGGTAATGACACAAGTATGTTAACAACTGTAAAGATATGGTTGTCAAATACATTCTCCATGAAAGACTTAGGGGAGGTAACCTATATTCTTGGGATTCGCATCTATAGAGATAGAGCGAAAAGAATAATTGGTTTATCCTAAAGTCTATACTTGGAAAACATGTTAAAGAGATTTAACATGCTTGATTCCAAGAGAGGATTGTTACCAGTGAGACATGGTATCCACCTTTCTAAAGAGATATCTCCAAAAACACCTGAAGAAAGAGATAAAATGGCCAGGATTCCATATGCTTTGGCTATTGGAAGTTTGATGTATGCAATGTTGTGTACTAGGCCGGATATAGCATATGCTGTTAGTTTGACTAGCAGGTATCAATCCAATCCAGGTTTGGAACACTGGATAGCTGTCAAGAATATCCTTAAGTACTTGAGAAGAACTAAGGATTTATTCTTGATATATGGAGGTGGAGACTTACAATTGGATGGTTACACTGATTCTGATTTCCAATCAGATATCGATGATAGAAAATCTACCTCTGGATATGTATTCATTTGTAATGGAGGTACAGTCAGTTGGAAGAGTTCCAAACAGAGTATGACTGCAGATTCCACTATCGAAGCTAAGTATATTGCTGCATCAAATGCTGCAAAGGAAGCTGTTTGGATAAAGAAGTTCGTGACAGAACTTGTAGTAGTTCCTTCCATTGAGTCAGCAGTTTCACTTCACTGTGACAACAATGGAGCAGTCATACAGGCTATGGAACCTCGGTCTCACCAGAAATCCAAATACATAGAAAGGCGCTTTCACATTATCAGAGAAATAGTTGGACAAGGTGATGTAGCCATGCAAAAAATAGCATCAGCTAAAAATCCAGTCGATCCATTCACTAAGCCGGTGTTACAAACTCAGCTAGACCGACATCTTGAGAATATGGGTCTAAGATATTGTAATGAATGGCTCTAGTGCTAGTAGGAGATTGTTAGTAGTGTGCCCTAAAGCATATCATTTAGTATGTATCTTGTACATATTTTATTAATAAAAGGCATTGTCACACCCTATCCCTCCGTAAGATGTAACATGATCCCATAGTACACCTAATGAATTACCGTACTTTGCCTACCAGTAACTCATTAAATATGCTACAAGGGATTTTAAAACAATTCTCGTGAAATTTAAATCATCGATTAAAATCTGGTGTTATAAGAATTTTTCAAAATTTCGACAGAGTGCCAGCTGTATTTTGAGAAAACAGTTCTTTAAACCTGAAAAGGAAAACACTCCCAATATGATTTCTCAAATACAACCCCAATAAACTTTATTTCATCTTACAATTCAAATCTCAATAATCAAATCAATTCATTTTCAAACTAGCCTCATCATAAAAGAAACATTTCATTAATTACAAGACTCAAAAATTAATATTACAAAACTATACAGGTAAATGAAATCTCAAATTTACATTATAATAATTTGCACTTAATTACATACCAAAATATTTTACAAGAGTTTTTATAAAACTACTCAAATAATTTACATACATATATTTACATGCATACATCAAAACCTATGTACATGGGTATACCTATGATATACCTGGAGCTGATCTGAATGTGTCTTTAAAGAAGCTTACTCAACTGCTCTATGCTCTTTCACCTGTGACAGCATACAAAGCTATCGCTAAGTGGTGAACTCAGTGGTGCACAACTATAATTCAAAACATAGTACAATATACATTGACAAAATTATAACAATTAATTTGAAAGTCTCGAAATTCAATAAAATTCCAAAAGTAAAAATCTTCATTGCCAATAATATAAATCATTAGTTAAAATGACTTTGAGCGAGAAATTTAATTTATCAAATCACAACTGGACATTTAAAGTAATTCCAGCAATCATGAAAATAAAGATTAATTCCAACAAAATCAATTATGCATAAATCCCATTTGAAATCGAAATTCTTTACTATTCAAAAACCATTCTTTATCTCACTAACTATGCAAGACTAATCCACAAGGGCCATCTTCAGGGTGATTCTAACTCCCTATGGTCGGGGAGGTCAAATCGAATTCCAACTCCCTATGGTTGGGGAGGTCAAATCATTGTGCACAGTACACACCACAATAATGAAACTTCTGAAAAGGCCATAATAAACAAAAACTTAGATATAACCTCTAATAAGAGGATAATCTAAGCCTGTGCACGTATCATGGTAATCAAAATAAAGCTAACTCCATTGTCTCCTTAACAAATGAGAGAGACGGGTAATTACCTAGTCAAGCATCTATAGTGAGATACAAAACAATATCATAAATCTCCTTGTCCTTTTTGTGAGCATAAATCATAACACAATTCGATTCAAAGTTAATTCCAATATCCAATAATTTTTATGCTCATCACAATTCAAAACAAAAGTTTGTATTTTTTTTCCATGCAAATTGCCCATCACAATTCAAAATATATTCTATCACAATTTTTCAAAACATAATTTATTCAATCCACAATAATGCTTAATACTTGTTGAAATACCATTTCACAAAGCTAAATTCATACATACTATAATAATTTCAATAATCATTGAATTAAATCCAATACTTGATAAACATAATATGTAAGGAAAATAACTTCATTTAATCATATGAAATATTCAGAACAAAATCAATTAAAAACTAGTTGTGCACAAACCTCTGATGAGTCACCTCTTGGCCTTGACTCAGTGGGCTTTTCCCTTTCCAGTGTCTTTTCTAACCGAAACACACAATTTAAAGTGTTTCAGTACTCATTTAAATTATTTCTAATAATAAGGTTCAATAATTAAATTTTATTAATACTATTCCTTTCATTAGTAAACCTATAATATTGACCTTTAATGCACACTAGGTGAATTAGTTTTAATGTCACTAATATGCTCCATTTTTCATTCCTCACATGTTAATATATGTTGCCAATTTCATTTCAAAGCTTATTGCATTTTATTGTAATTATTTAGATTTCATGGCCAATGTTTACTGTCTATTGAAACAAGCTACAGTGTAAATTTAACATATTTCTCTTCGTTAAATTGTTTCTCATTGTGTCTTCTTTAATTTCCTTTTTAAATCACTCCAGTTGGAGTTGTATAGCTCATGTTATGGTCAATTAACCATAACTAGGTCAAATCTAAATTTTAGTTTCCTTTTTAGGCATTTTCAGTTCTGACTTTTCTAATTTATTTGGACTGTTTGTAATCATATTGAGGTCTAGAATTCTTCATAAGTATTGTTGCCCTATGTCTTAGGGACAACAAAAAATTTTGCTTACCATTTTTCAAGTCGTATAGAATTCTTTATAGACAAATTGTTAACTTAGACTCAAAGGTCTTATATTGGCATGGTCCTCAATTAGGTCAATACCTTGACCTTAAATTCTGACCTTATACATTTATAATTTGAGGAAGTTGTCTGAAATAATGTTTTAGGTCTCTTTCTTAGCTTTCCATATTGGTATGGCTCATTTAAATTGGACACTTTTGGTGGGAGATATACTTATTTGAATTTTCTGGACTTAATGGTGTACCAATTCAAGATTTAGTATCCCAAATTAATCAAGTTAATTGACCTAGTTCACTTGATTTTTGGGTTTTGGTCAAATTACCAATATTGTAGATTTATGTCTTATTGAAATTTTGGGACTGATTTCATGTCATTTGGAGTTCTATGGACCAAGTTATGGTTATTTTACTATTGTTGGTCAAGTTGCCCTTATATTGTAAAGTTTAGGTCATTTTTAGGTCAAAGTCAATTCGGTCAGTTTTTGTAACCCAATTTGTGAAAGCATTTTGACTTGGTTCTGGTCATTTTTGGGCTTTGTTGTCTTCATAAGAGTTGTAGCTCTATGTCTAAGCTTATGGTATAAATTTCAGGTCATTTGGACCAGTTTTGAGTGAGTTATGGCCAAAAAACTGATTATTGTTCATATGGTCAAATTCTTGGTTCTTATGTTATGCTAATCCAGATTTGGTCATTCTTTTAGGTCACTTCTAGGCAGAATTTGGGCAACACTTCTACATGAAAGTTGGCCTATTTTATGTCTAGTTTCACCTCCAATTGGCCTTATACCAATTGGAGTCACAACTTTACACTTATAACCTAATTTATACACTGCCAACAATCACAACCTGCATAAGAGAATTTACACTCCCAATTTGGCAATCCTCCTCCTCCCAATACTTCAATATTCATTCTTGGAACTTCTATATTTATTTAGCACAATTCCAACAAAGTAAATTGGGCAGAATACTCAAATAATATAGGCTCCCATGGCTACCTAAAATTGGGCAGTCCAATAACTCAACAATTCCATCAATTTTCATCACCAATCAACTCATCTCAAGCTAAACATAAACTTTACTTGAGAAATGAAGTGAATTGGACTCTTATCTCTTTTTGGGGCTTGGTCAAACCTTAACAAAACTACTTCTTTTTGCTCTCAATATGCTGCCCAAGGTATGAGGATAAAGTTTAATGAAAGAACCTTGAAGATTTCATGGCTTGATCTTGGTGGATGAGAGCTTGAAGCTTTGGCCATCCATGGAGTTTTTGGGAGGATTGGATTCTGCTTGAAAATGAAATGAAGAAGAAGAAGTGGCTGAAGTGGGATATGCTGTCCACTTAATCAATATACAAATCCATAGTGCTCCACTAAGGTGGATTTAATGTTTAATAATCCAAATTTTCCCTTAATTGTAATTATGCCCCAAACTTTTATTATTTATTTTATGTACCACATTTTTATTTTTCATGATTTTTAATGGACATTGAGGTCAAAAGGCAACTCTAGGGGTCAATTGACCAAAATTCCCCTATTCGGTTTGTATTTTCGATTTTTCGGTAACACCGATTTTTGTTTGTTTCTTGATTTTTTGTTTGTTTCTTGATTTTTTGTTTTTCTTTATACTAATTTATTAATTTTTATTTGACATTTTTAATGTCATTTATACCTCAATAGATGTTTAATTAAGTCCCAAAAATATTTTCCAGGGTTCTTCGCGATCCAGGGCTAGTCAACGGTCCTCGCTGCAACTTCCCGGTGCGGTCACCCATCGTTACGGCTTTTGGCTTGTTTAACTTAATCACATTTTATTGCTCTTATTTTTCCATTGTTTTTCTTATATTTTCCTCTATTGTATTTCATTATTTTATGTCACCTCACTAACATTTAAGTATAATTCTAAGCATCCTAGCTGTCCGGACAGACACTGGTCACCAAAACAGTAGAATGCACTACCGAATATAAAGGTGTTACAATTCTCCTCCCCTTAAAATAAATTTTGTCTCGAAATTTTACCTGATTTTAGTGTCTGAACAACTGTGGGTGCTGCCTCCTCATATCCTCCTCTCATTCCTAAGTAACTTCCTAGCCTGAATGATGGTCCATAACACCTTAACCAAATGTATACATTTATTTCTCAACTGCTTCACCTCATGTACTAAGATCTTTATGAGTTTCCCCATCATACAATGAATTTAAATTCATTTCACCCTTTTAGACGTAAGCAATTTTGTGTGCTAACGAATCCACTCTTTCTAGGACCTTATGTGGTTCTATGGAGTGAGAACTTGGTTTTTCTCTTTTCTATACAATCATATAATCTTCTTTCCTTTAAGTTTAAGAGTTTTATCAATCTAATACAACATTTAATTTGTTCATATAACACTAATGTTCTCTTACTATCATTCTGTCTAATATTTCAATTCATGTTTCCTTATCGAATGACCATTGTGGTTATGTTAGAATTATTTATGTAATCATTGGTCCTCTGACCATTATAGTCAACAATCTTACTCATATTCGCAACATTTCTTGTTTCATTTAAATCAACTATTCAAATTTTCACTTCCACAACTCGTTTATCTACCAATATTCTATAAATTACTTCCTTTTGTACTGAACTATAACCTTTCGATATTCTAACTTTTGAGTTTTAAATCCCTAAGTAGGATTTCCAAACTCATTTCGAACAATAAAAATCTGTCCTGGCATAACTATACCAAAACAGATACCGTTAGCAACTATTATCATCTTGGTGTACTATTGAGTAGTACGTAGCTCTACATAATAACCTCAAGTCAGTATTGTAATCTGCAGCTTACAGTGCAAACATCAAGAATATTGCATAGTTACTACGATACATTCTAATAGATCAAATTTTCCTATATCTTATCCTTCTTAAGTCCACTTACATCCTAAACTTATTCTTATTACAATATCCATTAATAATTACTAACTGTAACATGTTTGCCCTCGTCTAGAGCAAGTCTATTACTGCAACTTACTTTTAGGTCCTCTTGCCTTACATTAAGTAGGCTTGCCAATTAGCTTTATAATTTATGGTGTGTTAGAAAATAATTTTAGCCGAAAATTCTTTCAAAATTAATGTCAATCATACTTGTTATCATAGTTTTTATCCTAAAGGACTAGTCACTAATGCATCAAAATTTATTCCCCTATAAAGGAATAGCAATATAATATATAATTCTAACACTAACATATAAATAAGTAGTGCTGGGATCAAATAATAACTAATTATTTCCTCCAAAATTAAGAACTTACCCGCAGCTACATCCGAAGTTTTTGCTCTTTCCCCTTGGCACATAGTGGACGCTCTAACTAGTGCGCTACTATATTCGGGTTGATTGACTATGTTATGGTTGTGAGGAGTACCAACTCTATTTCTATCTCGGCTCTGATCGACTGTCTGTGAACTCCAGAGAGCAGATCGAGGTGCTCTAGTACAATCTCTAACAAAATGTCCATGCTTTCCATAATTGTAGTAGGCTCCAGTGGCCTTATGATAAATACCCCCGTTTCACTTGCCACAAACATGGCAGATACGGGCAAAATCGGCACTTCTGGTTGTTCGACTACTAGGTCTTAGTGGTCTCTGCCCTGATGATCCGCTTCTGTCATATCCCTGAGCTCAAAGCTCCTCAAATTCTTTTCTCTTCCCCAAATTACTGCTCTAGCTCTAACCCATAGGTTTCTCCCTCTTCTTTATTTCATACTGCCCTTGTGGGGGTTGGGTTTGTGCTTGAGCTTGAGCTGACAGTGTATCAGCCATTTGTTGAAAGAAAGTGGCCATTTGTTAGGCCATTTGTGCTGTAATTTGTACAGGTGGGGCTAGTAAAGTCGAGCTTCCGACTCTCTGAGGGGCTGGGGCTTCACCTTGTACTTCCGCTATTACAAACTATTCTATTGTCTCATTCTTCTCTTCCATATCTTTTCACAGGATTTTTTATTTCCTATACAACCAACACAAAGAGATTTCTCTCAATTAGTTCATATTTATGATGTAAATGTACTATATGCATCAAACATTTGAGCAGTTGTATTTACTGACAAAATTAATTCAGTTTCACGATTCAAAATTTACTTTAAAACCATTGCTCTGATACCACTAAACATGCCACACCCTATCCCTCCATAAGATGTAATATGATCCCATAGTTGTAACACCCTAGGCAAATCCCACATCGACAAAACACGGGAGAGATGCTGGGTTTATAAGTTAGTGGTTCGTAACCCCTAGTGACCCGTTTTAAAACCGTGAGGGCTTCAGCCTAGAGCGGAAAATATCACTAGTGGGCCGGGCCATTACATTTGTGGTATCAGAGCCGCTCCGCGTGCAACCTTGAACGATGGTGGGGCAAACCTCAGCGAGGACGCTGAGTCCGATAAGGGGGGTGGATTGTAACACCCTAGGCAAATCCCACATCGACAAAACATGGGAGAGATGCTGGGTTTATAAGATGGAGGTTCCTAACCCCTATTGACGTGTTTTAAAACCGTGAGGGCTTCGGCCCAGAGCGGACAATATCACTAGTGGGTCGGACCATTACATTTGTGGTATCAGAGCCGCTCCGCGTGTAACCTTGAACGATGGTGGGGCAAACCTCAGCGAGAACGCTGAGTCCCATAAGGGGGGTGGATTGTAACACCCTAGGCAAATCCCACATTAACAAAACACGGGAGAGATGCTGGGTTTATAAAATAGAGGTTCCTAACCCCTATTGACGCGTTTTAAAACCGTGAGGGCTTCGGCCCAGAGTGGACAATATCACTAGTGAGCGGGCCGTTACATTACCATAAGTGTAATGGCTCGGCCCACTAGTGATATTGTCCACTCTGGGCCGAAGCCCTTACGGTTTTAAAACGCGTCACAAGGGGTTAGGAACCTCTATTTTATAAACCCAGCATCTCTCCCGTGTTTTGTTAATGTGGGATTTGCCTAGGGTGTTACAATCCACCCCCCTTATGGGACTCAGCGTTCTCGCTGAGGTTTGCCCCACCATCGTTCAAGGTTGCACGCGGAGCGGCTCTGATACCACAAATGTAATGGCCTGGCCCACTAGTGATATTGTCACCGGGCAGCCTCACCGCTTTAAAACGCGTCAATAGGGGTTAGGAACCTCCATCTTATAAACCCAGCATCTCTCCCGTGTTTTGTCGATGTGGGATTTGCCTAGGGTGCTACAATCCACCCCCCTTATGGGACTCAGCATCCTCGCTGAGGTTTGCCCCACCATCGCTCAAGGTTGCACGCGGAGCAACTCTGATACCACAAATGTAACGGCCCGCCCACTAGTGATATTGTCCGCAATGGGCTGAAGCGCTCACGGTTTTAAAACGCGTCAATAGGGGTTAGGAACCTCCATCTTATAAACCCAGCATCTCTCCCGTGTTTTGTCGATGTGGGATTTGCCTAGGGTGTTACAATCCACCCCCCTTATGGGACTCAGCGTCATCGCTGAGGTTTGCCCCACCATCGTTCAAGGTTGCACGAGGAGCGGCTCTGATACGACAAATGTAATGGCCCGGCCCACTAGTGATATTGTCAGCTCTGGGCTGAAGCCCTCACGGTTTTAAAACGCGTCAATAGGGGTTAGGAACCTCCATCTTATAAACCCAGCATCTCTCCCGTGTTTTGTCGATGTGGGATTTGCTTAGGGTGTTACAATCCACCCCCCTTATGGGACTCAGCGTCCTTGCTGAGGTTTGCCCCACCATCGTTTAAGGTTGCACGCGGAGCAGCTCTGATACCACAAATGTAATGGCCCGGCCCACTAGTGATATTGTTCGCTCTGGGCTGAAGTCCTCACGGTTTTAAAACGCGTCACTAGGGGTTACGAACCACCAACTTATAAACCCAGCATCTCTCCCGTATTTTGTCGATGTGGGATTTGCCTAGGGTGTTACAGTAGTACACCTAATGACTTATCATACTTTGCCTACCGGTAACACATTAAAGATGCTACAAGGGATTTTAAAACAATTCTCATGAAATTTAAATCATTGGTTAAAATCTAGTGTTATCAGAATTTTTGAAAATTTCGGCAAAGTGCTAGCTGTATTTTGAGAAAACAGTTCTTAAAACCTGAAAAAGAAAACACTCCTAATATTATTTCTCAAATACAACCCCAATAAACTTCATTTCATCTCACAATTCAAATCTCAATAATCAAATCAATTCATTTTCAAACCAACCTCATCATAAAAGAAACATTTCATTGATTACAATACTCAAAAATTAATATTACAAAACTATACTGGTAAATGAAATCTCAAATTTATATTACAATACCAAAATATTTTACAAGAGTTTTTATACAACTGCTCAAATAATTTACATACACATATTTACATGCATACATCAAAACCTATGTACATCGGTATACCTATGATATATATGGAGCTGATCGGAATGTGTCTTCAAAGAAGCTTACTCGACTGCTCTATGCTCTTTTCACCTGCGACAGCATACAAAGCTATCGCTGAGTGGTGAACTCAGTGGTGCGCAACTATAATTTAAAACATAGTACAATATACATTAACAAAATTATAATAATTAATTTGAAAGTCTCGAAATTTAACAAAATTCCAAAAGTCAAAATCTTCATTGCCAATAATATAAATCATTAGTTAAAATGACTTTGAGCGAGAAATTCAATTTATCAAATCACAACTGGACATTTAAAGTAATTCTAGCACTCATGGAAATAAAGATTAATTCCAACAAAATCAATTATGCATAAATCTCATTTGAAATCGAAATTCTTTACTACTCAAAAACCATTCTTTATCTCACTAACTATGCAAGACTAATCCGCAAGGGCCATCTTCAGGGTGATTCTAACTCCCTATGGTCAGGGAGGTCGAATCAGATTCTAACTCCCTATGGTCGGGGAGAACGAATCATCATGCACAGTACACACCACAATAATGAAAATTCTGAAAGGGCCATAACAAATAAAAACTTAGATCTAACCTCTAATAAGAGAAAAATCTAAGCCTGTGCACGTACCATGGTAATCAAAACAAAGCTAACTCCATTGTCTCCTCAACAAATGAGAGAGACGGGTAATAACCTAGTCAAGCATCTATAGTGAGATACAAAACAATATCATAAATCTCCTTGTCCTTTTTGTGAGCATAATCACAACACAATTCGATTCAAAGTCAATTCCAATATCCAATAATTTTTATGCTCATCACAATTCAAAATATATGTTTGTATTTTTTACCATGCAAATTGCCCATCACAATTCAAAACATATTCTATCACAATTTTTCAAAACATAATTTATTCAATCCATAACAATGCTTAATACTTGTTGAAATACCATTTCACAAAGCTAAATTCATACATACTATAATAATTTCAACAATCATTGAATTAAATCCAATACTTGATAAACATAATACATAAGGAAAATAACTTCATTTAATCATATGAAATATTCAGAACAAAATCAATTAAAAACTAGTTGTACAAAACCTTTGATGAGTCACCTCTTGGCCTTGACTTAGTTGGTCTTTTCCCTTTCCAGTGTCTTTTCTAACCGAAACACACAATTTAAAGTGTTTCAGTACTCATTTAAATTGTTTCTAATAATAAGGTTCAATAATTAAATTTTATTAATACTATTCCTTTCATTAGTTAACCTATAATATTGACCTTTAATACACACTAGGTGAATTTGTTTTAATGTCACTAATATGTTCCATTTTTCATTCCTCACATGTTGATATATGTTACCAATTTCATTTCAAAGCTTATTGCATTTTATTGTAATTATTTAGATTTCATGGCCAATGTTTACTGTCTATTGGACCAAGCTACAGTGTAAATTTAACAGATTTCTCTTCATTAAATTGTTTCTCATTGTGTCTTCTTTAATTTCCTTTTTGAATTACTCCATTTGGAGTTGTATAGCTCAAGTTATGGTCAATTAACCATAACTAGGTCAAATCTAAATTTTAGTTTCCCTTTTAGGCATTTTCGGTTCTAATTTTTCTAATTTATTTGGACTATTTGTAATCACATTGAGGTCTAGAATTCTTCATAAGTATTGTTGCCATATGTCTTAGGGACAACCAAAAATTTTGCTTACCATTTTTCAAGTCGCATAGAATTCTTTATAGACAAATTGTTAACTTAGACTCAAAAGTCCTATATTGGCATGGTCCTCAATTAGGTCAATGCCTTGACCTTAAATTTTGACCTTATCCATCTATAATTTGAGGAAGTTGTTTAAAATAATGTTTTAGATCTCTTTCTTAGCTTTCCATATTGGTATGGCTCATTTAAATTGGACACTTTTGGTGGGAGATATACTTATTTGAATTTTTTGAACTTAATGGTCAATTGTACTAATTCAAGATTTAGTGTGCCAAATTAATCAAGTTAATTAGCCTAGTACTCTTGATTTTTGGGTTTTGGTCAAATTACCAATATTGTAGATTTATGTCTTATTGAAATTTTGGGACTAATTTCATGTCATTTGGAGTTCTATGGACCAAGTTATGGTCATTTTACTATTGCTGGTCAAGTTGCACTTATATTGCAAAGTTTAGGTCATTTTTAGGTCAAAGTCAATTCGGCCAGTTTTTGTAACCCAATTTGTGCAAGCATTTTCGACTTGGTTCTGGTCATTTCTGAGCTTTTGTGTCTTCATAAGAGTTGTAGCTCTATGTCTAAGCTTTCCATGGTATAAATTTCAGGTCATTTGGACTAGTTTTGAGTGAGATATGGCCAAAAAACTGATTACTATTCATAAAGTCAAATTCTGGGTTCTTATGTTATGCTAATCCATATTTGGTCATTCTTTTAGGTCACTTCTAGGCAGAATTTGGGCAATACTTCTGCATGAAAGTTGGCCTATTTTATGTCTAGTTTCACCTCTAATTAGCCTCATACCAATTGAAGTCACAACTTTTGTAACACCCCTCACTCGACTACAATGTAGCCGAACAAGGCGTGCTACAATCGGTGCCAAAGCACCCTAACTTATCTTTATTATTTTTTTTAATAATTTTGAACTTGTTTAATTTAATATTATTTATTTTTCGATGGAGAAACCTGTGGAGTTTCCCCTATTTTATTATCGTTTGGCGTATTTCAATATTCACCTGTTTGAAATTCAACAATATTTTAAAATAAAAAAAAATCTCATCAATGCTAATCATAATTATCTCATCAATCATTCTCATAGTTTTCTCATATTTCAAATCTCATCCATGCATTTTAATTTCATACTCATTCCCATACTCATATCATCATTTGAAAAAAAATCATTATGTAATTCAAATCTATACTCATTTGTACAAATTCACTCATGCTCCATTCTTATAGCAAAATTCTCAAATTTGCATTAATTTACATCATTTGCAATAATTAAATAAATCTTTAATTTACATGATATACAAATTAATTACAATTTGCTAATTTATATTACAATATAAGAAATAAATAACATACACAAAATACATGATATGCTTAATGTGAGCCCTATCTACATGTACTGCTGAGGAGGTGACAACCTTGAACGCTCTACAGATCAGAACTCCAAAATCTCTGTTTAGTATTCGCTGGGCTTTAATCTCAAGACTGCGAGGAAACAATTCCATCGCGCTAAGCATTGCTGCTTAGTGGTGCAATAATATAACAAGGAAATAATATACAAATAAAGATAGAAATAAAACATAATTTAAATAATTAAGATTTATTTATACTTCACATGCGATTCTAAAATTTAATATGTTTTATCGTAATTTAGTCTTCTTTAGAAGTGTTTATTTCGCCAATGTACAGTAATAATGTACATAGAAAAATGATCTAAAACTAATAAATTTATACTTATATTATCATGTAAGTCACATTTGCAATATTTATGTATGTTATAATTTTCTTTGCTAATCTTTTAGCATTTTCTCAATACTTTCTAGGTTGTCTCAGATTGTTTTATAATAAGTAAATTTTGATACCGGTCCAGTTCATTTCGATTCTTTCTAATAAATAACTATTCTAATTTATTTTAGGTCATCTTACTTATTTATTTAATTTCTAATATTTTTAATTACTAATATTCTTAACTTATTTCAATAAATTTCACTGCCCAAGTAACCTATGACAGGCTGACTAAACTGGATAACGGGTCGTTGGCACAGGACACTACAGTGCCTCGGGCCGTCATACCATGGGACGCAGAACGTCAACCACGTATGCAGTCAGTATGGCTAAAAAGCCATGATAACACATAATCGGGCATAAAAGCCATGAATGTTGGCATAAAGCCATGAATGCGGGCATAAAGCCATGAATACGGCATAAAGCCTTTCGCAGTACTGCTAAAATAATACCCTATTGGCATGCCAAACTATCCAATCTGACACACATGTCTAGGCAATACGAGGGCACATAATATCATTAAATATTAATATATTGTGTTTTATGACTTCATTATTTCATGATAAATTTCAATTATAATTCATACATTCATTTGATCATTTATATGATCACAATTCACATCAATTATCCTTTTATACCATTGTACTCAAAATACTTCTCCTCTCTACAATAATGAGAACTAATGTCTCATTCATACATTAATATGGTTCATTTATTCATTCATGATGTTATTCATATTGATCACATTTCTAAACAATGGTTCACATGTACCATTGTATTCAAAACATTTTTCCTTTCTCATTTTTACATTCAAGAATCTACTTATGTAATTACAAATTTTATATTTCAAGTTGAGTTACTAATATTTTATGAATTCCATTTGTGATGGGCATATAAGCCCTAACTATCTATTCACATCAATTAGGTGACTTATTTTTCATGTTTCAAGTAATCAATGAACATTTCATGGATTTTAAATTTATGGTCTTAATTTCCTTTTTACAATTTTGACTAAGATGCATAATCCACATTTGTCATACAATTCTAAGCATTTAAGCTTAGAATTGGTTCTAAGTCTTTATCTTAGTTTGCTAATCATTTTGATTACTATTCACCTTACTAGTCAACCAAAATGTTGACTTTTTAATACATAATAATTTTATTGAACCTAAGTTCTCCAAGATACCACATTTTTCATTTAAAATTTGTTGGTATTGGTTGCCAATACCATTTCCAAGCTTAATATTAATTGGGCAGAATTTTCAGTTTTCATGCCTTATCTTTACTGTTCCATTAGTCATTTTTGCAGTGGGAATTTGGAAAAATGTTCAACACGAAAGTTTTTCCTTATTTTGTCTAGTTGAATTTCTTTTTTTGAATCACTCCATTTAGAGTTTTGTAGCTCAAGTTATGGCCTAAAAACCATGACTGGCCGGATTGGGCAGAACCCAAAATTCTGGGTAAAATTGTTTCTGGCAGATTTGGTAACTCGAGTTTGGTTGGCAATTTGACTAGGTTATGGTCATAATTTGGGTCATGTTTCTTCATGAAAGTTGTTGGTCTATATCTCAACTTTCTGGTAAAATTTCAGGTCAATTGGACCTTGCTACATTGAGTTATGGCCAAATGACCAAATACTGTTCATTTGGTCATTTTGCCCAGGCAGATTGCAGGTCACCCGGATTAGGGCAAACTTTTGGTCCACTTGGTTTAGTTTTCTGGGCATGGTTTCTTCACAAAAGTTGTGCCATTATGTGTCTAGTTTCACCTCCAATTGGCCTCATACCAATTGGAGTCACACAACTTCAGTTATAGGTCAAACAATACCCTGGACTCATAGGTCCAAATTTCCTGCATAAGAGAAGCACTCCCAATTTTCAATTTCACCCAACTTCCAAACTTCAATTCACATTTATAACACTTCTAATAGTCAATAATCAACCTCAAAATCATCAAATTCAAGTCACAATACAAAATTCCATATTTGAGCAAACCCTAAATTAACTTGCAATAATTTTAAATTCCAAGAGAATTCTAGCACTAACCTTTGTGTGCTAGCTTCAATCAACTCCAAGCTACTCCAATTAATCTTCAATTCATTCAAAACACTTTGATCTTCTTCCTTGGGCTGCCCACTGAATTTCTTTCTTCTTTTGCTTGGTTTTTCTTGCTTATTCTTGGAGTTCATGCCTTGATGAAGGTTTTTCTTTAAATTTCTAAGAATTTTGGTCAAGAAATTTGCATGGATTCGAAGCTTAAGCAAGCTTCAATGGAGGAAATTTTGTTTTGAGAGAGAAATGGGAATGTGGGACGGCAAAGTAGTAGAGAAGAAGAGAAAAATCTGTTTTCTTTCATTATTATAAGATATTTATATAAATTTAAATATTAAATAATGTATTTGTCTTATTAGGCAAATTTGCTAATTAATTTTTATTTAAAATATGTAACTAATTTTTCCATTTTCCATCCACTTTCTTTTTATTTATTTTTAATTAATCTTTTATCAATATTTATTCATATTTTATCCATTTTTATTAGTTTGTCAAATGGTGATTGGGTGGAGGCATTGTTAATGACATCATGTGATGTCATAATTCTCAATTTTTTTCATTTTCTTTTTATTTTCTTCTCTACTCATTTTAAATTTAATTTTTAGCAATATTTATTTATATTTTAGATCATAATAATTATTTACTTAACTAGACAAGTCGGCCAAAAATCACCTCTGAAGGCGAAATGACCAAAATGCCCTCCGTTTGGCTTAACAGACCAAAATTGTCTGTACCAATCGAAAATTTTTTCTAAACCTTTTCTTGGCATTCTAATGCCATAAAACCCTCAATGACTCTTCTCTGGAGTCTCAAAAATTATTTTATAATTTTTCCCCTGGGTCTAGGGCTCCTAGTTGCGAGAACCGCAACTTCTCACTTGGTTACCCTTCGCTAGGGCACCAACTCATTTAACTTGGTTGTATTTTATTTCTAAAATTTTTCCTAAATTTTTCTTATTAATATTTGAGTTATTTATGACTCCTCACTTTAGTTTAAATATTTTTCCAGAAGTTCTAGCTGTCCGGACCGACACTGGTCACCGGAACAGTAGACTGTGCGAAATTGCTACAGTGAGGGTGTTACAACTTTACACTTATAACCTAATTTATACACTGCCAACAATCACAACCTGCATAAGAGAATTTACACACTCAATTTGGCAATCCTCCTCCTCCCAATACTTCAATATTCATTCTTGGCACTTCTATATTTATTTAGAACAATTCTAGCAAAGTAAATTGAGCAGAATACTCAAATAATATAGGCTCCCATGGCTGCCTAAAATTAGGCAGTCCAATAACTTAACAATTCCATCAATTTTCATCACCAATCAACTCATCTCAGGCTAAACATAAACTTTACTTGAGAAATGAAGTGAATTGGACTCTTACCTCTTTTAGGAGCTTGGTCAAACCTTAACAAAACTCCTTCTTTTTGCTCTCAATATGCTGCCCAAGGTATGAGGATAAAGTTTAATGAAAGAACCTTGAAGATTTCATGGCTTGATCTTGGTGGATGAGAGCTTGAAGCTTTGGCCATCCATGGAGTTTTTGGGAGGATTAGATTTTGCTTGAAGATGAAATGAAGAAGAAGAAGTGGCTGAAGTGGGATATGCTGTCCACTTAATCAATATACAAATCCATAGTGCTCCACTAAGGTGGATTTAATGTTTAATAATCCAAATTTTCCCTTAATTGTAATTATGCCCCAAACTTCCATTATTTATTTTATGTACCACATTTTAATTTTCATGACATTTTCAAAGTGTACTATCACTCATTTTTAATGGACATTGAGGTCAAAAGGAAACTCTAGGTGTCAATTGACCAAAATGCCCCTATTCGGCTTATATTTCTAATTTTTTGGTAACACTGATTTTTGTTTGTTTCTTGATTTTTTGTTTTTCTTTATACTTATTTATTAATTTTTCTTTGACATTTCTAATATCATTTATACCTCAATAGATGTTTAATTAGGTCCCAAAAATATTTTCCAAGGTTCTCCGTGGTCCAGGGCTAGTCAACGGTCCTCGCCGCAACTTTCCGGTGCGATCACCCATCGCTACGGTTTTTGGCTCGTTTAACTTGATCAAATTTCATTGCTCTTATTTTTCCTTTGTTTTTCTTGTATTTTCCTCTATTGTATTTCATTATTTTATGTCACCTCACTAACATTTAAGTATAATTCTAAGCATCCTAGCTGTCCGGACAGACACTGATCACCGAAATAGTAGAATGCACTACCGAATATAGAGGTGTTACAATTCTCCCCCCCTTAAAATAAATTTCATCTCGAAATTTTACTTGATTTTAGTCTCTGAACAACTGTGGGTGCTACCTCCTCATATCCTTCTCTCATTGCTAAGTAACTTTCTGGCCTGAATGATGGTCCATAACACCTTAACCAAATGTATACATTTATTTCTCAGCTGCTTCACCTCATGTACTAAGATCTTTATGAGTTTCCCCATCATACAATGAATTTTAATTCATTTCACCTTTTTAGAGGTAAACAATTTTGTATGCTAATGAATCCACTCTTTCTAAGACCTTATGTGGTTCTATGGAGTGAGAACTTAGTTTTTCTCTTTTCTATACAATCATATAATCTTCTTTCCTTTAAGTTTGTATAAGACTTTTAACAATCTAATACAACATTTAATTTGTTCGTATAACACTAATGTTCTCTTACTATTATTCTGTCTAATATTTCAATTCATGTTTCCTTATCGAATGACCATTGTGGTTATGTTAGAATTATTTATCTAATCATTGGTCCTCTGACCATTATAGTCAACAATCTTACTCATATTCGCAACATTTCTTGTTTCATTTAAATCAACTATTCAAATTTTCACTTCCACAACTTGTTTATCTACCAATATTCTATAAATTACTTGCTTTTGTACTAAATTATAAACTTTCGATATTCTAACTTTTGAGTTTTAAATCCCTAAGTAGGATTTCCAAACTCATTTCGAATAATAAAAATATGTCCTGGCATAACTATACCAAAACAGATACCGTTAGCAACTATTCTCATCTTGGTGTACTATCGAGTAGTACGTAGCTCTACATAATAACCTCAAGTCAGTACTGTAATCTACAGCTTACAGTGCAAATATCAAGAAGATTGCATAGTTACTACAATACATTCCAATAGATCAAATTTTCCTATATCTTATCCTTCTTGAGTCCACTTATATCCTAAACTTATTCTGATTACAATATCCATTAATAATTACTAACTGTAACTTCTTTGCCCTCATCTAGAGCAAGTCTATTACTGCAACTCACTTTTAGGTCCTCTTGCCTTACATTAAGTAGGCTTGCCAATTAGCTTTATAATTTATGGTGTGTTAGAAAATACTTTTAGCTGAAAATTCTTTCAAAATTAATTTCAATCATACTTGTTATCATAGTTTTTATCCTAAAGGACTAGTCATTAATGCATCAAAATTGATTCCCCTATAAAGGAATAGCAACAAAATATATAATTCTAACACTAACATATAAATAAGTAGTGCTGGGATCAAATAATAACTAATTGTTTCCTACAAAATTAAGAACTTACTCGCAGCTACATCCGAAGTCTCTGCTCTTTCCCCTTGGCACATATTGGACTCTCTAAGTAGTGCGCTACTATATTCGGGTTGATTCACTGTGTTATGGTTGTGAGGAGTACCAACTTTGTTTCTATCTCGGCTCTGACCGACTGTCTGTGAACTCCAGAGAGCAGATCGAGGTGCTCTAGTACAATCTCTAACAAAATGTCCATGCTTTCCATAATTGTAGCAGGCTCTAGTGGCCTTACGATAAATACCCCTGTGTAACTTGCCACAAACATGGCATATACGAGCAGAATAGGCACTTCTGGTTGTTCGACTACTAGGTCTTGGTGGTCTCTGCCCTGATGATCTGCCTCTGTCATATCCCTGAGCTCGAAGCTCCTCAAATTCTTTTCTCTTCCCCAAATTACTGCTCGTGCTCTGACCCATAGGTTTTTCCCTCTTCTCTATTTCATACTGCCCTTGTAGGGGTTGGGTTTGTGCTTGAGCTTGAGCTGACAGTGTATTAGCCATTTGTTGGGCCATTTGTGCAGTAATTTGTGCAGGTGGGGCTAGTAAAGTCGAGCTTTCGACTCTCTGAGGGGCTGGGGCTTCACCTTGTACTTCCGCCATTACAAATTGTTCTATTGTTTCATTCTTCTCTTCCATATCTTTTCACAGGATTTTCTATTTCCTGTACAACCAACACAAGGAGATTTCTCTCCATTAATTCATATTTATGATATAAATGTACTATATGTATCAAACATTTGAGCAGTTGTATTTACTGACAAAATTAATTCAATTTCATGATTCAAAATTTACTTTAAAACCATTGCTCTGATACCATTGAACATGCCACACCCTATCCCTCCATAAGATGTAACATGATCCCGTAGTACACCTAATGAATTACCATATTTCGCCTACCGGTAATCCATTAAATATGCTATAAGGGATTTTAAAACAATTCTCGTGAAATTTAAATCATCGATTAAAATCTGGCATTATAAGAATTTTTCAAAATTTCGGCAGAGTGCCAGCTGTATTTTGAGAAAACAGTTCTTCAAACCTGAAAAGGAAAACACTCCCAATATGATTTCTCAAATACAACTCCAATAAACTTCATTTCATCTCACAATTCAAATCTCAATAATCAAATCAATTCATTTTCAAACCAACCTCATCATAAATGAAACATTTCATTGATTACAAGACTCAAAAATTAATATTACCAAACTATACTGGTAAATGAAATCTCAAATTTACATTACAATAATTTGCACTTAATTACATACCAAAATATTTTACAAGAGTTTTTATACAACTGTTCAAATAATTTACATACATATATTTATATGCATACGTCAAAACCTATGTACATCGGTATACCTATAATATACCTGGAGCTGATCGGAATGTGTCTTCAAAGAAGCTTACTCAACTGCTCTATGCTCTTTTCACCTGCGACAGCATACAAAGCAATCGCTGAGTGGTGAACTCAGTGGTGCACAACTATAATTTAAAACATAGTACAATATACATTGACAAAATTATAACAATTAATTTGAAAGTCTTGAAATTTAACAAAATTCCAAAAGTCAAAATCTTCATTGCCAATAATATAAATCACTAGTTAAAATGATTTGAGCGAGAAATTCAATTTATCAAATCACAACTGGACATTTAAAGTAATTCCAGCACTCATGAAAATAAAGATTAATTCGAACAAAATCAATTATGCATAAATCCCATTTGAAATCGAAATTCTTTACTATTCAAAAACCATTCTTTATCTCACTAACTATGCAAGACTAATCCGCAAGGGCCATCTTCAGGGTGATTCTAACTCCCTATGGTCAGGAAAGTCGAATCGGATTCTAGCTCCCTATGGTCGGGGAGGTCGAATCATCATGCATAGTACACACCACAATAATGAAACTTCTGAAAGGGCCATAACAAATAAAAACTTAGATCTAACCTCTAATAAGAGGAGAATCTAAGCCTGTGCACGTATCATAGTAATCAAAACAAAGCTAACTCCATTGTCTCCTCAACAAATGAGAGAGACGGGTAATAACCTAGTCAAGCATCTATAGTGAGATACAAAACAATATCATAAATCTCCTTGTCCTTTTTGTGAGCATAATCACAATACAATTCGATTCAAAGTCAATTCTAATATCCAATAATTTTTATGCTCATCACAATTCAAAACATAAGTTTGTATTTTTTTTCCATGCAAATTGCCCATCACAATTCAAAACATATTCTATCACAATTTTTCAAAACATAATTTATTCAATCCACAATAATGCTTAATACTTGTTGAAATACCATTTCACAAAGCTAAATTCATACATACTATAATAATTTCAATAATCATTGAATTAAATCCAATACTTGATAAACATAATACGTAAGGAAAATAACTTCATTTAATCGTATGAAATATTCAGAACAAAATCAATTAAAAACTAGTTGTGCAAAACCTCTGATGAGTCACCTCTTGGCCTTGACTCAGTGGGTTTTTTCCCTTTCCAGTGTCTTTTCTAATCGAAACACACAATTTAAAGTGTTTCAGTACTCATTTAAATTGTTTCTAATAATAAGGTTCAATAATTAAATTTTATTAATACTATTCCTTTCATTAGTTAACCTATAATATTGACCTTTAATACACACTAGGTGAATTAGTTTTAATGTCACTAATATGTTCCATTTTTCATTCCTCACATGTTGATATATGTTGCCAATTTCATTTCAAAGCTTATTGCATTTTATTGTAATTATTTAGATTTCATGGCCAATGTTTACTATCTATTGGACTAAGCTACAGTGTAAATTTAACAGATTTCTCTTCATTAAATTGTTTCTCATTGTGTCTTCTTTAATTTCCTTTTTGAATCACTTCATTTGGAGTTGTATAGCTCAAGTTATGGTCAATTAACCATAGCTAGGTCAAATCTAAATTTTAATTTCCCTTTTAGGCATTTTCGGTTCTGAATTTTCTAATTTATTTGGACTATTTGTAATCACATTGAGGTCTAGAATTCTTCATAAGTATTGTTGCCCTATGTCTTAGGGACAACTAAAAATTTTGCTTACCATTTTTTAAGTCTTATAAAATTCTTTATAGACAAATTGTTAACTTGGACTCAAAGTCCTATATTGGCATGGTCATCAATTAGGTCAATGCCTTGACCTTAAATTTTAACCTTATACATTTATAATTTGAGGAAGTTGTTTAAAATAATGTTTTAGGTCTCTTTCTTAGCTTTCCATATTGGTATGGCTCATTTAAATTGGACACTTTTGGTGGGAGATATACTTATTTGAATTTTTTGAACTTAATGGTCAATTGTACCAATTCAAGATTTAGTGTGCCAAATTAATCAGGTTAATTAACCTAGTTCTCTTGATTTTTGGGTTTTGGTCAAATTACCAATATTGTAGATTTATGTCTTATTGAAATTTTGGGACTGATTTCATGTCATTTGGAGTTCTATGGACCAAGTTATGGTCATTTTACTATTGCTGGTCAAGTTGCACTTATATTGCAAAGTTTAGGTCATTTTTAGGTCAAAGTCAATTCGGCCAGTTTTTGTAACCCAACTTGTGCAAGCATTTTTGACTTGGTTCTGGTCATTTCTGGGCTTTAGTGTCTTCATAAGAGTTGTAGCTCTATGTATAAGCTTTCCATGGTATAAATTTTAGGTCATTTGGACCAGTTTTGATTGAGATATGGCCAAAAAACTGATTACTGTTCATATAATCAAATTTTGGGTTCTTATGTTATGCTAATTCGTATTTGGTCATTCTTTTAGGTCACTTCTAGGCAGAATTTGGGCAACACTTCTGTATGAAAGTTGGCCTATTTTATGTCTAGTTTCACCTCTAATTGGCCTCATACCAATTGGAGTCACAACTTTACACTTATATCCTAATTTATACACTGCCAACAATCACAACCTGCATAAGAGAATTTACACTCCCAATTTGGCAATCCTCCTCCTCCCAATACTTCAATATTCATTCTTGGCACTTCTATATTTTTTTCAACACAATTCCAGCAAAGTAAATTGGGTAGAATACTCAAATAATATAGGCTCCCATGGCTGCCTAAAATTGGGCAGTCCAATAACTCAACAATTCCATCAATTTTCATTACCAATCAACTCATCTCAAGCTAAACATAAACTTTACTTAAGAAATGAAGTGAATTGGACCCTTACCACTTTTTGGAGCTTGGTCAAACCTTAACAAAACTCCTTCTTTTTGCCCCCAATATGCTGCCCAAGGTATGAGGATAAAGTTTAATGAAAGAACCTTGAAGTTTTCATGGCTTGATCTTGGTAGATGAGAGCTTGAAGCTTTGGCCATCCATGGAGTTTTTGGGAGGATTGGATTCTTCTTGAAAATAAAATGAAGAAGAAGAAGTGGCTGAAGTGGGATATGCTATCCACTTAATCAATATACAAATCCATAGTGCTCCACTAAGGTGGATTAAATGTTTAATAATCCAAATTTTCCCTTAATTATAATTATGCCCCAAACTTCCATCATTTATTTTATGTACCACATTTTTAATTTTCATGATATTTTCAAAGTGTGCTATCACTCATTTTTAATGGACATTGAGGCCAAAAGGCAATTCTAGGTGTCAGTTGATCAAAATGCCCCTATTCGGTTTGTATTCCCGATTTTTCAGTAACACCAATTTTTGTTTGTTTCTTAATTTTTTGTTTTTCTTTGTACTAATTTATTAATTTTTCTTTGACATTTCTAATGTCATTTATACCTCAACAGATGTTTAATTAGGTCTTAAAAATATTTTCCAGGGTTCTCCGTGATCCAGGGCTAGTCAACGGTCCTTGCCGCAACTTCCCTGTGCGGTCACCCATCGCTACGGTTTTTGGCTCGTTTAACTTAATCACATTTTATTGCTCCTATTTTTCCTTTGTTTTTCTTGTATTTTCCTCTATTGTATTTCATTATTTTATGTCACCTTACTAACATTTAAGTATAATTCTAAGCATCCTAGCTGTCTGGACAGACACTGATCACCGGAACAGTAGAACGCACTATCGAATATAGAGGTGTTACAGACATTTTCACTTTTCTATTTATATAATATATTTATGTGTAATAGAAAAGGTCCATCGATATTTTATTAGAAATTTTATTCTTAAGTTGTTAAGAATATGAGTGACAGTATTTCTAGCACAAAGTATCATAAATAGGTTCACAATCGAGGATACTTCACAATAACGACATGACTTATCCATAAAGATTGTAATCATGTTTGTTCCCAAGTTATTTATATGAGATGTAAATAAGATAGAATGGTGAGTCTCATACCATATAACAAACATGATAGGCACTTATACATGATAAGTAGGCCGAACTAGTGACATTTATTACAAGCACATGGAGTTTACTCTTGTCAATGTATTATTAAAAATCATATTATTGCTTATAATCTTTAGAATTAAGATAGCATAGTTATCTTGTATATAGGTGGTTTGAGTTTGATACTGCTTTCATACTTGTACTGTGTATGGGTATATGGGCATGTGTTGGCTCCTACTAGTTATATATGGAGGTAGGTGTTGATCAAGATGGAATCTATTCCTCTAAGTAAATTGGGATAAAATTCTATGTTCATTTAATTGTTCTTGATGTTTCAAGTTCCTAGCCAGGACAGATAGATTTAATCAGAAAAGAGTTTCTGATGAGAAAATCTTTTAAATTAAGAACTAGAATTGAAAGAGAGAACATAATATTCATAGCAAATGGGGTTTGACATAAACCATGGCTCTAGCTCGAATTGGGATTTTGTAACAGACAGATTCTAGTGCATGGTAACATATGATTATAGGTTCATTTAAGGTAAACCTTATTACTGATTGGGTGGCCATGGCATGCTATGCTAGGTGTTAACCATGGTCTATGAGGTGCATAAAATGATTTAGAAAAGTCATTTGTGGTAAGAAAGAGTTTTGATGATATTAAGAGTTGATATCATGTCTCATTGCCAATTAGTGATGAGCCTAGTAAGTCATATACATACACAAGTAATCAACAAATTAAATATGATTTAATTAATTAATTAAAGAGTTTAATTAATTAATTAAATAGGTTTGGTTTGTAATTAGATTGCAAAGTCCCTAGCATGGCTTAAAACCAAATCTAGGTTATTTGATGTATATATTTAAAGTGTTTAAATATGAATTTAATTAATGAGAAATTAATTAATAAAGATTAATTAATTAATTTATATTTGATATAAATTGATTAGAATAAGAGAAATAATTATTTTAGATTGAGAACTCAAAATTAAGACACAAGGGTATTTTGGTCATTTCATAGGGTGACTTGTGGCACCATGAGATGGTGACACATGGCACTACACATAAGCTTGCCATATGTCTTTTAATCATGTAAGATGATCAAATTCAAGATTAAATATAGTTTTGATCAAATTCAAGATTAAATATAGTTTTGACACTTGGCACAATGTGATTGGGTCAATTAAACCTAGAACCAATCAGAATATGACATGTGGCAAGGGTTTTAAGTGATGACCTAGCTATATAAGGAATAGGATGAAAAGAAAAAATACAAACTGCCATTCATCTATTTTGTGCTGCCACCCTTGGCTGCCACTCCTTCTCTTCTTCTTTATCTCTTATCAATTCAAAGAGATTAGACAACAATCTTTTGAATTAAAAATACTAGAAATCATTTCTAGTGTCCTGTTTACATCTGTAATCTCTCAAAAGGCAAAACTTAATTTTCTAATTGATTGGAAAAGCTTTAGAAGCTGTTCAAGGGCTGCCATTGGTGAACTTGGTGTGGACAAGCTAGAGGGATAACACCTAATGTCCTAAGATGCATCCCAAAGGTGCCAAACACACTGCAGTGCATCAAAAGGTTAGTGCACTTGTTCTTGATCTAATCTAGGGTTCTAATGAATTAATCTAATTAATTCTAAAATCTTAAATGGCAAATGTAGATCCAAAAACATATTAAAAGAGTTTTAATATGCTGTTTATCATTGAAATCAAATAGATAAAAATGAATCTTGCATGATGCATGTGACCCTAGGTGAAAAATTTTTGAATTCAATGATATAAACTTATGTTTTTCATGCTTCCGCTCCTTCAGTAAGTCGGCTATGGATAAATTGGGGTCTCGAAGAATTAGTTGTCCAATTGTAGATGCTTATAATTCTTTTTAAGGATATGAGAACTTGATGGAGCTTGCTTTAAAAGGAGATCACTTTACATGGTCAAATAAGTAGTTTAGGTAGCATTTTGTTATGGAACATCTTAATAAGGCAGTGGTTTACTAGTTTACATAAAATGGATGAATCTATTCCCTCATTGCCAAATATCCATGGGAGAATGGTTGCCTTAGACCATAAACCACTTGTTCTTGTTCTTCATCCCAATTGTAGGAGGCTGGTGAAGTATTTTTCTTTTGATATGAGTTAGGCAACTACTGAGGATTTAAGAGATGTTATTAAGGGTGCGTGGGATTCTATTTTAGATGTAGACTTTTTACTGAAATTGGGAATGTGTAAGGATAAGCTATGCTAGTTGAGTAAGCAAGATTTGGCAACTCAAAGCAAAGAATTTATGAGCTATCACACCGGTTGGGTGCTCTAAATTCTAATATGGGTAAATTTGGTTGATAATGGGGACAGCGCAAGAATTCAATAATAGCTAGAAATTCTTTGGCAACATGAAGAACACTATTAGTTTTAAAAGTCAAGATTTAATTGGTTAAAGTTTAGGGATCAAAATACTCAATTCTTTTATTAGAGTGCTATTCACAGAAGGCTAAGGAATCAGATTGTGAAAATAAAGAATGTTAAGGGAGATTGGGTGCAAGATGATAGTAGTATTCATTAAGAAGCTCTTAATTACTTCCAAGAGTTATTCACTACGCAACAGAATTAGATATCAAAGGAATTAATTTAGATGATCTCAAATGTAATTACAAAGGAAATGAACCAGAATCTATGCTTGCCTATATCAAAGGAGGAGATTTCGAAAGTTGTTTTCAGTATGGGCCCACTCAAGGCTCAAAGGCTAGATGGCTTTCAGGGATTGTTTTTTCTTACTTACTTGGCAATCATTAAGAAGAAGGTGGTGGATCTAGTTTACATTTTTTACCTATCAAGTGTGTTTCCTAACTAGATCAACAATACAATTATTGTGCTGATTCCCAAAAACACCTTCCATAATCTTTTATTGACTTTCACCCCACTAGCAACTTTGTGTACAAAATTATCTTAAAAACTTTGGCAAATAGGCTAAAACCATGGCTTGATAAAATCTTTTCTCCCTATGAGTCAGCCTTTGCTCCAAATAGGTGCATTCAAGATAATATATCAGCGGCTCACAATGTAATACCCCTATATTCGGTAGTGCGTTCTACTGTTCTGATGACCAGTGTCTGTCCGGACTGCTAGAATGCCTAGAACTATACTTAAATGTCAGTGAGGAGACATGAAATAATGAAATACAATAGAGGAAAATACAAGAAAAACAAAGAAAAAATAAGAGCAATGAAATGTGACTAAGTTAAATGAGCCAAACCCGAAGCGATGGGTGACCGCACCAGGAAGTTACGGCAGGGACCGTTGACTAGCCCTGGACCGCGGGAAACTCGGTGAAACATTTTCGGGACCATATTAAAGGTCCACAGAGGTGTAATTGACATTGGAAATGTCAAAGAAAATTTAGTAAGTCAATATAAACAACAACGACAATTAAAGAAATCGGCGGGTCAAGAAGTTAACCGGTAACACCGAAAAATTCAAAATGCAACCTGAAGGGGGGCATTTTGGTCATTTGACACCTAGAGTGGACTTTTGACCTAAATTTCCATTAAAAATAAGTGATATTAAACTTTAAAAATGTCAAAGAAAATTAAAGAATTAGTACAAAGAAAAATGAAAAAAAAAATCGAGAAACAAACAAAAATCCGTGTTACCGAAAAATCAGAAATACAACCCGAAGAGGGGCATTTTGGTCATTTGACACCTAGAGTTGAATTTTGACCTCAATGTCCATTAATAACAAGTGGTATTAAATTTTAAAAATGTCATGACAATAAGAAATTGGATATATAATTGTCGCAAGGGATTTTGCGGTCGCCTAGACGATCACTCACCGAAGTGGGAAAGAGTGAGGAGTCGCCACCTTAGTTTTGAGAGAAACTAAAGTAAACCATTTGGGAAAATAAATTAAAAATAAAACCACTTCAAAACAGAGATTCTAGGTTCGGGGTCCGTAAACGGGTGGGGAAGGTGTTAGGCACCCCACCTCGTCCCTTAATAAGGGTAAGTAGATTTAGTTTTGCGTTCTTTATAAATTAGTTAGGAGGGCTTGAATGGAAATGTTAATCCTTTTGGCTAAAGGAACATTTGATTTCTCACTGAATTTGGATCACCCAGATACACAAGTAAATGAGACCACCTTAGTGAATTGACGTTACGGATTTTTTAGTTCTGAGATTATTTTGCGTGCGGGTTAAGATTTGGTGTGAGAATCGGATAAGAACTCTCCTCCGATCTCTTTTAAGTTATTTATTAAAATTTTGGAGGGAGACCGGATAAGAACCCTCCTCCGATCTCCTCTAGACATTTATCAAAAATTTTGAGTTGAGACCGGATAAGAACTCTCCTCCGAACTCTTTTTAAAATTTTGAGGGGAGATCGGATAAGAACTCTCCTCCGATCTCCTCTAGACATTTATCAAAAATTTTGAGTTGAGACCGGATAAGAACTCTCCTCCGAACTCTTTTTAACGTTTATTAAAATTTTGAGGGGAGGTCGGATAAGAACTCTCCTCCGATCTCTTTTAGATTAACAGGAGCCTGAAAGGGACTTTTCCGATCTCTCGGATTTTAATTTCGGCTATATGACGTAAGAGCCTAAAGCTAAGGATTCTGGCATTCAAAGATGCTGGGGATGAGGCTTCTCGATACCTTTTGGCTAGATGGGGATAACTAGGCTTGATTTACCAACCTTCCATGTATTCATTTTACCAATATCTATTAATGACCGATCTATTCTGTTTTGCTTATTTTGGTTTTATTCCACTTTATGACCTCTTTGTCGAATCGCTGTTCACGTCAGCCTAATAGTTTGGCTATCTTCCTGACGTGTTATTCAGGTTCTCTCTTTTAAAAGAGACCCCTAAATTGCAATTACCTACGTCTTGCCTGACCATTTACACGCTACTAGGAACCAGAAAAACTTGCATGACGAAGATTAATAAAATGACGGACTAATCACTAAAGAGATAACTCGAGAGTAACATTCTTTTGGGTCCTCTTGCGCAAAATGAACTTGGAGAAAATCGCATACGTAAGAGGAAACAAAGAAAGTGCGAAAAATAAATGCAAACACTTAGTAAAACAGCAATATGAGCTCTTACCTGTGAGGAGCCAAATCTACTGAAATAGCTATGGGGTGGCAAATAGAGATAAGACAGTAGACTGATTAGCCTGAGAGCTGATGTTCGTCGGGAAGTGAAGGGAGCTCAGCTAAAATATAATCAGATTAAGATAAAAGCCGAGCGGAATGAAGTTTAGCTTAGACAGTGGGGATGAAAATAGAGATGATAAAGGGCTGAAAGTGAGGGTGTGACCAGATAATGAACAAACTGGAAATGTGGAGTTCCAGTATCCAGAATCCTTTTCAAGAAACACTTCAGAAAATTAGTTTCAAAAGTTTTTCCAATCAACACTTCGGAGTAGCGGAATAACAAACTAAAATGAAGTTTTCAGAGTTCTTCCGCTATAATAACAGCCTCTCCTTTTTGTCCGTCCGTCCTCTGAACAGTTTTTCATGCTGGTATTTATAGGAATCGGGTGCTCCCCATGAAGGGTCAGGATTTATTTTGAGGGAGATGGAGGGTCAAGATTTCGAAGGACATGATCGGATGTCCAGGAATTAAAGAGAATCAAAATGAATGGCTGAGATCCCTCTTCAGAACGTTTGTCCTTTTCTTCTTTCAATCTGACGGTCCCAGATCTTCTTGTCCGGAACGATCTAAGGGCTAAGAGCGAAAGACGCTGGTATTGTCGTCTTCTCTCTTGATCCAAGGGTTCCGGGTTTGTCCTTATAAGTGAGATCAACGGTGGGGATTGGGATGTACAAAACTGTCACGACATACCCTGGCACCTATCAGCATTGCGGGCGATTCTTAGGCGTGCGGTGGAGATCTCGCCTGCAACGCTTTAACTACCTCGGCTCTGATTCTGATAACGGTTATTTGGGATTTGTCTTATTCCTTTTGTCTTCCGATCCCTCTTCTTTCTGATCTCTTTCACACGTTCTTTCAAATCTTTCATGCTGATCTCCCATCTTCCGATCTATTATTCTGATCTTTCCCTTCCTTAGGTCCGGTCTGGTCAAAGCATTAATTGCCCCTCGATTCGAGCGTTAAGCCGTTTCTGCTCAGCAATAAATGCTCATTTTCCCCTTTATATACCCCTATCGACAGAGACATTTCCTTCATCTGATTTTCCTCTCTTCCTTCTTACTTTTCCTGTTCTAGCTGCTCTGGTGGAAGTTCCGGCCATGATGGTGGTTTTTGATTCCTTTCCGATGAGCTTCTTTAACCACCGGCTGAAAATTTACGATCCCGGTGATCGCATAACCCTAACTGACGATGGTGAGAGAACTGGATTTGACCAATCTGTATTGCGGACCTCGGTTGTACCGATCTCGAGTCGCTCGACTGAGTACATTCGGCTTCTCATCACATTGAGTGTTCCGACAGCGGCTTTCCTCCACATTGGGTGTTCCGACAGCGCCTCGGTTCTGGTCGGTGACACTTCTTTGGATCAGTCACAATGTGACATTCCGATCCCTAGAGATCGCCCAAATGATGTATTTTATTTTCAATGCAATCCGATCTCTAGAGATCACAAAAATGATGTAATCCAATTTTAGTGTAATCCGATCCCTAGAGATCGCCCAAATGATGTAATCCGATCTTTTGAAAATAAAGACTTTATTTTATCGATTATCATCTTATTATTTTTGCATTGATTATTTTCCGATCTCTAATGTGATTATCCGATCTGGTTCTTTACCTGAATGACACTTAACTGATCCTTTATTCAAGATATTTAACTTATTATGCCGATCTCCAATTAACCGATCTCGGAACATTCGAATATTTGAGAGAAGTGTCAGAACAGCTGTCGAGTCCCACCAATCGATGCGTTGCCTAGAACCTCGCGAGCATTAAATGCTCGAACTAGTATAAATAGGGGTGGGAGGGTTAGCCAGTTGTTCTCTCATTCCATTTTCAATCCCCTGCTCACAACTTCGAAGTTCTCTCGTTTTCTCAAGTTCTTCCGACGCCGATCAGACTCCGGTAAGGGCTTTGATCTTCTTTTTTAGTTTAAGTTCTTTATTCCTTTTGAAAATGAGCGGTGCCGAAGGTCAGAGAGCGGCGAGCCCTCCTTCCATTCAGTTTTCATGGTCGTCCGATGAAGAAGAGGTAGTCGGGCCAAGCACGCAAACCGAACCCCCTAGGGTCTCCGCTCCAACTCGGGGGCGGATCATACCATCAAGGCGTGCACCTGTTTCAGGGAGGGAGACTCTCCCTATAGATGAGCTACCGTCGGTTCTTTGAGTATCCGATCTGCAATCGTTTAGCCAAGAATACAACATTCAGCCTGATTCGTACGAGCTAATCAAGTGCCACGGCGATCTTCGTGTCGATCACTCCTTTGAAGAGAATGACATGGTTATGGTGTACGAGGAACAGTTAATGGCCGGTCTTCGGTTCCCTCTAGATGACTTCTATAAGGAGGTCCTAAAACTTCACCGAGCATGCATCGCTCAAATTCACCCTAACTCGTGGCGGATCTTGGTAGCCTTCCGAGGTCTATGCCGAGCTAAGGGAATCAGACCTACGGCTAAGGTGTTCGCCGAACTGCACAGACTAACTCGTTGAAAGGATGACGAACACTGGTTCTTTCAGGCGAAGCCTCATTGCGGGCTCTTTTCCGATCTGCCCTCATCCCTTAAGAATTGGAAGAACCATTTCTTCATTCTGAGGAGCAAAGATCCGAGCTGCTTTGAGGACTTCCCCCGTAGCTGGTGGTACCAGGGGCCTTTGCTTCCGAAGCATATTACCCTGAACCAGGAAGAAAGCTTAGTAGTGATGGATCTGAAGAGTCTGGCCGCCACTCAAAAGTATTCTTGTTTGGATGCGGTGACTGCCGAGTTGCACCATTGGACTATTCAACTGCTCACCGGCCAAGACCGCGAACTTTCGCTCTCTGACCTCGGCATTGGTATTTTCTATATCTCAGCTCTCAGGACCTTAGTGATCTCACTGACCTTTTCTTTGTGCAGGTATGGCGGGTGGTGAGGGTTCTAGGAAACGGAAGAAGGACAAAGAGATCTCCCGGAGAATTAAAGAGATGAAGCGTTCGGAAATGCTTCGAACACCTGATCATGAATCTGGGGAAGTACAAGGGGACCCGCCTCAACCTTCGGATCTGCCGACCGCTGAAGCTGTCCGATCTCCTCCTAGATTGGAAGAGCAGCCTCCGGCTCTTCCAGTTGTTCCAAGCACGGAAAGGGGTCCTTCTCAATCTTCTGGGAGGACCTCTTCTCGTGGCGCTCAAAAGCTAATCGAGTCCCTGAAGAATAACCGGACTGTTCGGGAGAACCCCGGTTTTGCCCAAGTCTTGGGGTCTTCCATCTTTCTTCGGGAGGATCGGGACAGGCTATCCTCGAACAGCCTTGATGATATCTTGACTCAATCCATGAGCCTGAACGTGGAGTGCCTGGTGAATCAGACCATGGTTTGGGAAAAGGTTCAGCGTCTGGGTAAGGAGATCGGGAAGAAAAATCAGGAAGTGGCTTCCCTCCGATCCCAACTCTCATCCGCTCAAGATTATATATCTCAAGTTGAGGGGCGGGTGAAGTTTTATGAGGACAGGGTGGCCGAACTGAATCTTGTTCTGGCTGAAAGGAATCGGCTTCTCGGAGAAGTCCAGGCGCTACAGGCCAACGAAGCTGCTCAGGTCGCCCAACTCATCGACGAGCTTAAAGAGAAAGACGGGGAGCTTAAGGAGAAAGATGAAGAGATGGTGACGGGAATAGCCGGGGCCTATGTGAATGCTCACAAGGACTTCTTGGCCGAACTCCAGAAGTGTTACCCAGGGGAGGACTTCTCTTGGATGGCCGACCTGGCTCCTGAGGGCGACGATGAGGACAGTGAGGGGGAAGCCGAGGGTGAGAGAGAGAGTGAGCAAAATGTAAATCAGGCTGGGGGTGACCCTCCAGCTGAATAGCTTGTACAAAAAAGTGAAATGAAATGGGCTCTCTTTTGTTCAATGAATGGATGTGATTGGAAAATCTCTGAACTGCCTAAGTATTTGATTGTATGAGCATAGCGAAACAAGAACTAAATGCAATTATTAATCTAAGTATAAGAGATCGAAAAGCACAATAAGCATGAGATCGGTGGGGAAGAAATGCTGAACGGGACTTGATTAAAATTGAAAATTTAACTTGAACACTTAAGATTGGAATCCTTATTAAACCGAACCAAAACCTTAACTCTTAAACTTTCGAAAGGGAGATCGGCAATAAAACTAGTAGGAAAAGGTCTAGTGCCAGTTCATTTATCAGGGATGTACTTGACGGGTCCTGAGTTTCGACAATGGGTTTGAGAGATCGGTGAGCGACAGACTGGTAAAGCTTTGACTGATGCGAGAACTTAACAATTTGATTTAATTCTTTGCGGGGAGAGATCGGAATTGTGACAAATTTATCAAAGAGGGATCGGAAATGTGATTAGCTGTCCGAAGGAGACTTAGTACCGGGGATCAGTTTCAAAGTTTTATTGATTTTGGGGATCGGTTTCAAAGTTTTATTGATTTTGGGGATCGGCCAAAATATGGTGTCGACAGCTGCCCGTCTTTACATAATTTCTATTAAAGGAAAAAAATTTTCGTGTAGGAATTATGTAAAGATTCAGACTCATATTTTGGATGATTAGGTGTACCTAAGTTAACGACCTAGAAATTGGCAACGGAAGTTAGAATACTTAGAAAATTAAAATCAACTTGGTTCAAGAAACCAGAGGTTGATAGCAGGAAAATTAAATTACAGGAAATTAAAATCAACTTAGATCAAGGAACCAGAGGTTGATAACAGAAATGTAAATTGCATGAAATTAAAATCAACTTAGATCAAGGAACAAGAGGTTGATGGTGGAAATGTAAATTGCATGAAATTAAAATCAACTTAGATCAAGGAACCAGAGGTTGATAACATAAATGTAAATTGCATGAAATTAAAATCAACTTAGATCAAGGAACCAGAGGTTGATGGTGGAAAATGTAAATTGCATAAAATTAAAATCAACTTAGATCAAGGAACCAGAGGTTGATAACAGAAATGTAAATTGCATAAAATTAAAATCAACTTAGATCAAGGAACCAGAGGTTGATGGTGGAAAATGTAAATTGCATGAAATTAAAATCAACTTAGATCAAGGAACCAGAGATTGATGGTGGAAAATGTAAATTGCATGAAATTAAAATCAACTTAGATCAAGGAACCAGAGGTTGATGGTGGAAATGTAAATTGCATGAAATTAAAATCAACTTAGATCAAGAAACCAGAGGTTGATGGTGGAAAATGTAAATTGCATGAAATTAAAATCAACTTAGATCAAGGAACCAGAGGTTGATGGTGGAAAATGTAAATTGCATGAAATTAAAATCAACTTAGATCAAGGAACCAGAGGTTGATAACAGAAATGTAAATTGCATGAAATTAAAATCAACTTAGATCAAGGAACCAGAGGTTGATGGTGGAAAATGTAAATTGCATGAAATTAAAATCAACTTACAAAGCAAGTCTAACCCTGACACATGAAGTTCTTTCCCTGACGAAGTGTACTTAACAAGATACCGAAGGCCGATGATTAATGAAGGAGGAGTTGCAAGACTCGACCCATGATCCCATTCCTTCGGATGGCCCTTTCTCGTCCCCCGATTTTCTTTCTATTTTATCGAAAGCGCCTTGTGGGTTTTCACTTTCTTTCGCCCATTCGACTGAGCGCCCTTTCGGGTTCTCACCCCTAGTTTTTTCCTTTTTTTTTTTTTTTTTTTTTAAAGGTCATTCCCTGCAAATCTCATAATAAAGTACGTGAGGTTATCAATTTTCGAATTCAAATCTCATGGCAAAAATTTTAACTAATCAATAACGCATTAAACAAAGAGAAAGGATAGTATTTGAAAAGTGAGTAAACAGGAAAACAAAAGCAGAAAGAATAAAGTATAATTTTATTATGGCTTTAGGAAAAATAGGGATATACTTTCAAAGGAAAAGGAAGGGTACAAGGATAGATCTCACATATTCCTTATAGTTGGTTTTGAAGTCTTTTAACTGCCATTATTTTCAAGTTCTCTGAAGCCTCATGCCGCGACAGTTTCCTCTCCATCCTTGATTTCATATCCCCTTCCTTATTTCTCCATTTTGGTTCTTGGGGTGCCCTTTCGGGTTTTCACCCCAAGTTTTTTTTTTATTTTTTTTTATTTTTTTTTTATTTTTAGGAACGCCCTTTCGGGTTTTCATCCTTCACTCATTTTAGGCATAGTACCTCTTGACAGTGTTGGCATTCACAGGTCTCGGGAATTTGTCACCGTCCATGTGGGTTAAGATCAAGGCTCCTCCAGAAAATTCCTTTTTAACCACATAGGGTCCCTCATAGGTTGGTGACCATTTGCCCCGGGGATCGTTTTGGTTTGGCAGCACTTTCTTCAGTACTAGGTCCCCGAGTTGGAATTCGCGTAGGCGGACACCTTTATCAAATGCCCTAGCCATTCTCCTCTGGTATAATTGCCCATGACATGCTGCTGTTAATCTTTTCTCATCTAGCAAGTTTAACTGATCCAACCTTGACTGGATCCATTCTGATTCATCAATTCCTGATTCCTTCAGAATCCTTAAGGAAGGAATTTCGACCTCAATAGGTAATACTGCTTCCATCTCGTAGACCAATGAGTATGGAGTTGCCCCGGTTGAGGTCCTCACGGAAGTCCGGTATGCGTGAAGAGCGTAGGGGAGCATATCATGCCAATCCCTATATGTGACCGTCATTTTCCGAATTATCCTCTTGAGGTTTTTGTTTGCGGCTTCCACTGCTCCATTCATCTGGGGACGGTATGGGGAGGAGTTGAGATGTCGGATTCCGTATTGATCACACAGTTTCTGCACCTTCGGACCATTCAAGTTCTTGGCATTATCAATGACAATTTCATTCGGGAGGCCATGCCGACAGATGATGTTGCTTTTGAAGAATTTAAGAAACGTGTTTTGCGTGATGTGAGCATACGACGTTGCTTCGACCCATTTGGAGAAATAGTCGATGGCCACTAGGATAAATCTATGTCCATTGGATGCCTTGGGATTGATGGGACCAATCACATCGATGCCCCACATTGCGAAAGGCCATGGTGAGACGAGGTTGAATAACTTGTGAGGTGGCACATTTATTGGATCCGCATAAATCTGACACTTATGGCACTTTCGGAAATACTCGATGCAGTCCTTTTCCATTGTGGTCCAAAAATATCCCCGTCGCATGATTTGCTTAGCCATCACGTGTCCATTGGCGTGAGTTGCACAATTTCCCTCATGAGTCTCAAAAAGGATTCTCTTTGCCTCTTTTGCATCTACACATCTCAATAATTCGCCGCTGGAGCTCCTCTTGTATAGGGTTTCTCCACTGGGGAAGTATCCCAACGCTAATCTCCGAATCATCTTCTTTTCATTTTTGCTTGCCCCTGAGGGGAATTCTCTGGTTCTGCAGTAGACCAGGATATCATGATACCAAGGCTTTCCATCGGGCTCCTCTTCAACCATGAAGCAGTAAGCTGGCTCATCCCTTGCTTTAATCCTCAATGCTTGAGTCGTCTGCCCTTCTTCGATTTGAGCCATAACAGCTAGAGTAGCTAAGGCATCAGCAAATTGATTCTTGTCTCTGCTAAGATGGGTGAAAGAGATTTCTTCGAATTCCTTGATTAGCTCCAGTAGGTACTTCTGATATGGGATCAGCTTGAGGTCTTTGGTTTGCCATTCTCCCTTGACTTGATAAATTATCAGAGCCGAGTCTCCGTACACCTCCAACTTTCTGATTTTCATCTCGATAGCAGCTTGTAGACCCATTACACAAGCTTCATATTCTGCGACATTGTTGGTACAGTCAAATCTCAACTTGACAGCTATCGGGAAGTGCTTTCCGTCCGGAGATACTAGTACAGCTCCGATTCCATTCCCGGATAAATTGACTGCTCCATCAAAATACATTTCCCATACATCGGCTGGCCCGTCTTCTTCGCAGTCTACCTCATTAATATGTTCATCAGGGAACTCGAAATCCAGAGCTTCATAATCCTGGATAGGGTTTTCCGCTAGGAGGTCAGCAATCACGCTACCTTTCACCGCTTTCCGGGTCATGTAGACTATATCATATTGGGAGAGTATAACCTGCCACTTGGCTATCCTTCCTGGCACGAATGGGCTCTCGAATACATATCTGATAGGATCCATCCTGGAGATGAGCCATGTCTTGTGATTCAACATATAGTGCTTGAGGCGATTTGCTGTCCAGGCTAACGCGCAGCAAGTCTTTTCTAAGAAAGAGTACCTTGATTCACAATCATTGAACTTCTTGCTCAGGTAATAAATGGACCTCTCTTTTAGTCGTGTATCATCATGTTGTCCCAAAACACATCCCATCGAGTTCTGCTGGACTGCCATGTACAGGATCAAAGGCCTGTCCGCCACAGGTGGAACCAATACTGGTGGATTTGACAGATACTGCTTGATTTTCTCAAAAGCCTCTTGACAAACTAAATCCCATTGAGTAGAGTTGTTCTTCCGGAGTAATCTGAAAATAGGCTCAGCTTTGGCAGTGAGATTAGAAATAAACCTCGAAATGTAGTTCACTTTCCTAAAATCGCACCTTCCTTTCTCGCTTTTGGGGACGGCATTTCTTGAATAGCTCGACTTTGTCCGGATCTACTTCTATCCCTTTCTCGCTACTATGAATCCCAACAACTTCCCGATCTAGCTCGAATATGCATTTAGCAGGTTCACTTTCAAGTGGTATTTCTGAGCCTTCGAATACCCTCCTCATCACCTGAACGTGGCTCTCTTCTCCCCTGGATTTGATGATCATATCATCCACGTATACCTCCACTTCTTTATGCATCATATCGTGGAATAATGTGACCATTGCGCGCTGGTAAGTAGCCCCGGCATTTTTCAACCCGAAGGGCATGACCCGATAGCAAAATATTCCCCATTGAGTGATGAAAGCAGTTTTATCCTTGTCTTCTTCGTCCATTGGGATCTGATTGTATCCTGATGCCCCATCAATACACGAACACCTTCCCAATCCCGCAGCATTGTCAACTAACACATCAATGTGGGGGAGAGGGAAATCGTCTTTCAAGCTAGCTTTATTAAGGTCCCTGTAGTCAACACACACCCTGACTCTCCCGTCCTTCTTCATTACCGGGACGACGTTAGCCACCCATTGGGGATATTTGACCACTTCCAAGAACTCGCGCACATACTGTTTCTTGACTTCATCCCGAACTTTGAGCAGTGTGTCGGGATTCATTCTCCTTAGTTTCTGCTTCACCGGAATCGTTCCTGGAATTAAGGGAATTTTGTGCGTTACTATCTGAGGGTCTAAACCCACCATATCATCATAGCTCCAGGAAAATACATCGAGGAATTCTTTAAGCAGACTGATCATATCTCCCAATTCTTCACTCTCTACCACCTTAAGTTCCCTTTTTACTTCTTCCGTGCCCAAGTTTATTGTGTGCGTCTCGTCTCCACAAGGCACGAGGGAGGGCTCATCCTTTTCACCGTCTTCTTGTGTAAGGTCTTCTTCAGAATCACTTGAAGTAATGGCAGTTATGGGGATTTCAAAATTAACCAGAGGGATTTCTGAGTCTATTGGATTATTAGGTGTTAATTGATGAATGGTCCTGAATAAATAAAGAATAGAACGTGTTATAAGGATGGAATTAAAAAGGAAAGAAAGAGAGTATTGGATTTAAAATGCGCTATCAATTCATTAATATTAATGCCATAAGAAAAGGTCCATTTACAGTATTACACTTGTCACCATGGACAAAATGATCAAGTGTTGATAACCAAAGGTACTTTACTCGAGATTGAGTACAGGGATATCCTCTGTTGTCCAGTTGTCCAACTCCTGCCCCTCAGCCATTGGCGATACTAGGGCCTCATACAAGGAGTCCAGTTGGATGACATCGATGGATGGATCATCTGGTGATTCTTCTGTATTTGCCGGATGTTGAATGACCGGCTTAGTGAAGATCTCCGTAATTCTCGGGACTATTTTCATCTTTCCCATCTCCTGGTCAAACCTCTGATCCCGAAGCATTTTCCTCATCCAGAATCGCCCATCCACGAGGGCATCCTTCTCATATCCCAAACCACTACGGCCCACCTTCTGAATAGCCGGTATGGGTTCCACGATTCCTTGCAAGGCGGTGCCCAAGCCTTTTCCCTCTTGATACCCGTTCCTCGACATCACTTTGGCCACCATAGCCATAGCCCCCTCCTTCCCGGTATCTTGCAGTTCAAGGGCCTGGAAAGAACTCTCCAACGATTCTCTACCGCCCACATAAGGAAGTGATTGCGGCTTGGTGACCAGTATGGCTTCTTCGCCCCTTACAGTGATGATTTTGCCGTCCTTAATGTATTTGATCTTCTGGTGCAAAGTTGAAGGAACAGCATTCGCAGAATGGATCCATGGCCTTCCCAATAGCATAGTGTAAGCCGGCTCAATGTTCATCACCTGGAACGTGACGTTGAAAGTACATGCACCGACTTGGATTGGCAAGTCAATGTCTCCCAGCACTTCTCTCCTGGTACCGTCAAAGGCTCTTACCACCATAGCACTCTGACGTATATATGATTGGTCGACCGCACCGCTAAGGTAGCGCTAGGCAGTACATTGAGGGCTGATCCGTTATCGATGAGGACCTTGGCCACTATACAACCCTTACACTTCACAGTTACATGTAGAGCTTTATTGTGCCCTAAGCCTGTGGAGTCTACCTCCTCTTCAGAAAAGGCTATAAAGCTGGATGCCTGGATTTGTTCTACTATCTTCTCAAACTGCCCTGGAGTAATGTCGGGGTTGACAAAGGCTTGATCCAGGATTCTTTGTAAGGCTTGTCGGTGGACTTCCGAGCTCAGGATCAGTGATAACAGTGAAATCTGGGCGGGTGTTTTTCTCAACTGCTCCACCACGTCATACTCGCTCTGTTTCATTATTTGGAGCAGCAGTTCTTCTTCTTCCTTGTGCTCAACAGGCTCTACTTCCCCTGCTTTCTCAACCTCCTCTTCTGTATTTCTTGATGACTCTCCCATTTTTACTTTCCCTTTCCTCCTCTCTCTTTCTTCGTTCCCGTAACACCTCCCACTTCGAGTTATAAACTCGACTTCTTGCTCAGGTGGAGAGGGCTTTGTTGTGATAATGGCCGAGAACCGGTCTGGGAGTAATGTTGCCGGGCAGTCCAAAGATAAGTCATCCTGAAGTGCTCATGAGGAGCGAAACATGGTTTTGGTGGTGCCGGAGGTGAGACAAGACTAGGAGCCGAGGTACTGCTTGACGCTCCCTGAGTGAAAACTTGGAAATTATAATTTCATGGAACAGCGTAAGTATTGGTGACGGGGAGCTGAGGCGGAGTTCGGATAACCGTTACTGGCGGTGAAGCTACCGGGGGTGAGAAGGTGATTCTGGGTTTGGAGGTAGAAGCATTCTGGCTGTATCCAGTGGTGTTCACTCCCTTTTCTGTCTTCAGCCTTGTCTGGCATCTCAGAACCTTGAGAGACAATAAGTTCCGGACTTCTTGCCTAAACCCCTCACAATCTCGCAGCTCATGGTCGGCTGCCCCTCCATGGTAAGGACACCCCGTACTCTCTTCGAATCCTGCTACTTGAGGGCAAAGGTAGCCTTCCCTCATTGCTACAGCAAAAATCTCCTTAAAGTAAGGAACCAGCTTATCCACTTCTGGTGTTGATCCTTCTCCCTTAGACTCTATCATATTTACACCACTGCCCGTATTATGGTTAGGCAGTGGGTTTGAGGTAACGTTGGGGAGGGAACCATTTCCCTCAATCTTCAACCACCCATTTCGGATTAAAGCATGCACTCTCCCTCTGAGTGCCCCGCAGTTATCAGTTGAATGCCCTTGTGCCCCTCCATGGTACTCACAACGGGCGGTGGCATCATACCATCTAGGGTATGGTGGCTGGATTGGGTCTAAGGGGACTGGTACAATTTGGTTTATACCGACAAGGTATCGGTATATTTCACTGAGTGGGAGGGGAAGAGGTGGATCAGGGTTTCTTGGGGGCCTTGGATTATTTTGTGGTGGTCTTGGTTGAGCAGGAGGAGGACGCAGTCTTGGTTGGTAATTTGTAGGTGGGGGATATTGTGGGCGCGAGTGTGGATAATTTGGGAAGGGAGGTGGGATATTTGCGATGGTTTGGCTAGGAGAGGAAGGATACGGCCGATAGTTGTTTTGGGGGAATGGGGAATAATTGTTTTGACGGGTGACAGAATGTACCTCACCCTCCTTTTTCTTGCCAAAGCTGGCAGTCTTCTTTATAGGGTTCTCTGCTGACTCCTGCAGTCGTCCCATTCTTAAGTTGGCCTCAATTCTCTCACCCGCCTGGATGATGTCAGAGAAGTTGTTGGAAGTGTTTCCAATCATCAAGTTGAAGTAGGGAGCCTTCAAAGTCTCGATGAACAAAGAGCATAGCTCATTGTCAGTCACCGGGGGATATACTTCCGCCGCCTTTTCCCTCCATCTCTGAGCATACTGCTTGAAACCTTCCCGGTCTTTCTGTGCCATGTTCTGGAGGTCTCTCCTTGTGGGTGCCGCATCACAATTGAATTTGTATTGTTTTAAGAAGGTATCAGCTAAATCCTTCCAGGAGTGCAGCTTGCTCCTGTCCAATTGTATGCACCATCTTAGAGCCGCTCCGGAGAGGCTCTCGTGAAAGAAGTGAATGAGAAGTCTGTCATCTTCTGTTAGGGCAGACATTTTGGCAATATAGGTTGCCAGGTGGATGCGGGGATCTGAGTTCCCGGTGTACTTGTCAAAATCCGGAACCTTGAATTTGGGTGGCACCACCACATCTGGCACCAGTCTTAGTGATGCCACATCCACGGAGCCATACATATTCAGCCCATCAATTGCTCTCAATCTTTCCTCTAGAGCGCATAGCTTTCATTTTCTTTTGACTTATTTTCTCCCCATCAAGGTGGAATACTCCCCCAGTTGGGAGATGAGGGGTGAAGTGAATGGGAGGGATCACATTTGAAGGGTATGGGTCGGTGTTTTGAACGGCTGGGTAATGAGAGTAAGGCAGGTCGTTATTTGTAGTAACCGGATTGACAGTGATTGTTGGGTCCGAGATGGGAGACTGAAAGGTAAAAGAAGTTGAAGCTTGGTGAGGATCATTTGTTGGAGGTGGTGGAGGAGGTAATGGCAGGCTAGACTCTGCTGTCGGTTTATTCTGGGACATTTCTCTCATTAGTCTCATAAGTTCTGAGACCTGGTCTTTCAATTCGGAGACTTGCCCCTGTAGGTTCTGTACTTGTTCCTGATCTTCCATTATCTTCTTTGTCCGAGATCTTGTTAAGTACACTTGCTTGGGCTGAACCGTGTGCTTTGTCAGACTTGCTTTGTTTGAAGCAATATTGATTTCCTGTGAGGGGTAAAAAAAAGAAAATTTTAAATGAACTTTGAATTTTGCAAAGAAACTAAAAGTCCTGGTCTGGACGAAGGATACAGTGGCATTTGAAAGCCAGGTTGAAATCTGTAAAAGGACAATCGCGTCAACTTTATCATGGCATTGCCCGATAGTCTGACTGTGAATGACGGGATTGAATGCGCATTTATGATACCTGTCCATATAGCGCATTCAATTTTTCACATAACCCTAGCGAGGGAGTTCCTACGGGAGTCATATTATTCATTCACAAATTTGCTAAACAATGATCCAAAAATCATTTCATTAACTGAATAATTTGTACACCATATTTTTTACATCGGCCTAGGCTCTGGGAGGTTCTTTATAATGAGATGACATTTTCTGAGATACTCATATAACCTTTCTTCTTGCTTGGCAGGATCGAATGCTTTCAGGGCATACTCGGATCTGTGTAATAGTTCTTGTTTTCCCTGTATATTGTTCTCTCCACTGTCAACATTCTCTTTCAGTCCTTGATAGAGAGCAAATTTTGTTTTTCTTTCTCTTTCCTTTCTTTAGCACACTCTTTCAAGATATCGTTGATGAGTAGTGCTTGTTCTTTAATTCAAGCTTCTTTTTTTTTTCTTGCTTATACTCTTCAATGAGTATTTCTTGGTATTTCATCTTTTCCTGAAGCTTACTATTCTGCACTTTTATTTCTTTGGCCTCAGCTTGAAGAGAGTCTTTTTCCTTTTCCCACTGCACCTCTTGCTTTTCGAACTTCATCCTTTCAGCACTTGCCTCTTCCTTGAGTCTTCTCACCCTTCTCTTAAGTTTCTGCTGTTGGTCCTCCAATTGTTTCGTTCGTTCTTGCAGCTGTGAGTTCTCGGCATTTGCCTTTTGTAGCGAGTCAACCAGGCGATTATCAGCTTCCTCTAATAGGGCGTTTTGGCGAGGGTTGCTGTCCTTGAATTCTACAGTAAAGTGTTCTCGGTCCCTGTCAGTTCTCCATTTAAGATAATCGCCCGAGGCACTTGGGCCTTTGGGTGATTTCTCCATCAGAGTGATGTTTTCCCAAGACTTGCGAGCCATTTTCAACCCTTCTTCTTCCTTGAGCTCATGGTAGAAGCGACCTTGGTGGTATTCTTTGATGTTGATCATGGACTGTGTTGAGCCAAACTGCCTCATTACCAATGCCGGAGTGTAACTTGTATACCGGTTACTCGATTAGGATACCGACCGACACTTCAGATCGATCGAACGGGTTGGCCTAACGCCCACGCTTCCTCCAATGTAAATCATGGCTATTGAAACTCAAAATCCGCTCCCACCATCGCTGTTCATTTTTAGACCGACATTAACCGGTCATTCTCTCGATGGGAGGCTGGTCAAGGTACCAAGTCAACCCCTTCGTCTCCACGGGACACATGTGACTGATAATCCAGAGGTATAACAGTTGAGAACAACACTTAAGGGACCCTTTGCCCTGTTGTCTGCAGTAGGTAAGGGTTAATAAAGTCTCCGCAAGGATTGCCGGTATTGGATTGATCTGCTGCCTTTCTACTGTCCAGAACACTTCCACCGCATTGCAAGTTATGATTCCCAATGGTCCTGGGAACAAAATCAGACCATAGATTCCCAAGGCGAGTGCTACCGAAGCTTGATCCCACCGTTTCTCTCGGAGGCATTGATCTAACCATTTCTGGAGATATGTCCAATACCAACCATGCGTGTTTCCTTTGGCGGTTTCTTTTGACTTCAATTCTTCTGGGGGAGTACCCAACATATGTGCCAGTCGTTTCCAGGTCTGCCTATGTTCGAGGTGTAGGTAGATCCGGTTCTGTAATGAGTAAGGAATCCCTAGCAATGTCTGATATTCTTCCATAGTGGGAACCGTATCAATGTCATTGAAAGAGAATACCCCGTACTTAGAATTCCAAACCGACAACATGGCTTTTAATGCCGGGATTTGGACCTTGACTTGCATTAAGGTTGCAATCCTTCCGTACTTCTCTTCAAATCGTACCTTGACCTGATCGGGAAGCGACCTCCATCCATTAGACAGACCCTCGAGGTTGTTCATTCTGACCTCTATTTTATCCAGATCTAGTGAAGGTATTGAGCTAGCGTGTGCCTCGGAAACATCATTTTGCGAGGGTACCGACCTATGAGCTGATTTGGACCAAAGTTTAGCATGCTGAGCCTCTTCTGCCGACTGACTCGAGGATGCCATGATAAAAATGATGCCTATCCTTTTACAGACTCTTGGTTTGGTAATGCCTGTGAGAAAATTCGTTAGTAAAACAAATTGGGGTAATTTTTGAATCATACTGTTGACAGGGTGACACGTACACATTTATCAAAGTAGGAAAATGTGTAGGTGATCTAGTAGGATTCAAGATTACCCTCAAAAAAAAAATGAACAACAGGAAATTAAAGCAGAATAGGGTAAGAGTAAGTATGTCCCTTTTGTCCTGTAATAGGGAGACTCCTAATACCGAGTGAGCGCTACCTATCCGGATAGTTCTATCTCATAAGGTAGTTTACTACAGCTTTCAACTATTGTGATAGTTTAGCTCAGGATCTAATTTTCTAAAAGCCACAGGCTCCCAAATTGCCCCTACTGTAAACAGTAGAGCCCCATTCTACCCCCATGATATTATCGGGAAAATTCCACGGGTATCACGGTGAATAGAACGAGTTTCAATTTGAGCAGAAGCCTTCACGGATACTAACGGGGTAAAACCCATGGGTACCGCTACATGACTCCCTCCTACTTTCCTAAAAGGGTAAGAAAGCCCGGGTTAGGACCATAGTGTGTGAGGACATCGTGTGAGTGTTCAGTGTGTGAAGGGACACCTTTACCTCTTCCCAATTCAGGGGGATTTTATTTTTCCATTTTTCCTTTTTTTCCCCCTTTCTGAAATGAAGAGCACTGTGAGGAAATAGAACAGGCAAAACAAAATAGTTAGCAGCAATAATAATTAATGTATAAAACATCGCCGAATGAGCCCATCTAACTATAATTTGATCTAACAAAATTAAATCTACTTTTGGACCACTAGACCGGGGTTAAAATACATATCCCCAGTGGAGTCGCCAAGCTGTCGCAAGGGATTTTGCGGTCGCCTGGACGATCACTCACCGAAGTGGGAAAGAGTGAGGAGTCGCCACCTTAGTTTTGAGGGAAACTAAAGTAAACCATTTGGGAAAATAAATTAAAAATAAAACCACTTCAAAACAGAGATTCTAGGTTCGGGGTCCGTAAATGGGTGGGGAAGGTGTTAGGCACCCCACCTCGTCCCTTAATAAGGGTAAGTAGATTTAGTTTTGCGTTCTTTATAAATTAGTTAGGAGGGCTTGAATGGAAATGTTAATCCTTTTGGCTAAAGGAACATTTGATTTCTCACTGAATTTGGATAACCCAGATACACAAGTAAATGAGACCACCTTAGTGAATTGACGTTACGGATTTTTTAGTTTTGAGATTATTTTGCGTGCGGGTTAAGATTTGGTGTGAGAATCGGATAAGAACTCTCCTCCGATCTCTTTTAAGTTATTTATTAAAATTTTGGAGGGAGACCGGATAAGAACCCTCCTCCGATCTCCTCTAGACATTTATCAAAAATTTTGAGTTGAGACCGGATAAGAACTCTCCTCCGAACTCTTTTTAAAATTTTGAGGGGAGATCGGATAAGAACTCTCCTCCGATCTCCTCTAGACATTTATCAAAAATTTTGAGTTGAGACCGGATAAGAACTCTCCTCCGAACTCTTTTTAACGTTTATTAAAATTTTGAGGGGAGGTCGGATAAGAACTCTCCTCCGATCTCTTTTAGATTAACAGGAGCCTGAAAGGGACTTTTCCAATCTCCCGGATTTTAATTTCGGCTATATGACGTAAGAGCCTAAAGCTAAGGATTCTGGCATTCAAAAATGCTGGGGATAAGGCTTCTCGATACCTTTTGGCTAGATGGGGATAACTAGGCTTGATTTACCGACCTTCCATGTATTCATTTTACCAATATCTATTAATGACCGATCTATTCTGTTTTGCTTATTTTGGTTTTATTCCACTTTATGACCTCTTTGTCGAATCATTGCTCACGCACCTAATAGTTTGGCTATCTTCCCGACGTTATTCAGTTCTCTTTTAAAAGAGACCCCTAAATTGCAGTTACCTACGTCTTGCCTGACCATTTACACGCTACTAGGAACCAGAAAAACTTGCATGACGAAGATTAATAAAATGACGGACTAATCACTAAAGAGATAACTCGAGAGTAACATTCTTTTGGGTCCTCTTGCGCAAAATGAACTTGGAGAAAATCGCATACGTAAGAGGAAACAAAGAAAGTGCGAAAAATAAATGCAAACACTTAGTAAAACAGCAATATGAGCTCTTACCTGTGAGGAGCCAAATCTACTGAAATAGCTATGGGGTGGCAAATAGAGATAAGACAGTAGACTGATTAGCCTGAGAGCTGATGTTCGTCGGGAAGTGAAGGGAGCTCAGCTAAAATATAATCAGATTAAGATAAAAGCCAAGCGGAATGAAGTTTAGCTTAGACAGTGGGGATGAAAACAGAGATGATAAAGGGCTGAAAGTGAGGGTGTGACCAGATAATGAACAAACTGGAAATGTGGAGTTCCAGTATCCAGAATCCTTTTCAAGAAACACTTCAGAAAACTAGTTTCAAAAGTTTTTCCAATCAACACTTCGGAGTAGCGGAATAAAAAACTAAAATGAAGTTTTCAGAGTTCTTCCGCTATAATAACAGCCTCTCCTTTTTGTCCGTCCGTCCTCTGAACAGTTTTTCATGCTGGTATTTATAGGAATCTGGTGCTCCCCATGAAGGGTCAGGATTTATTTTGAGGTAGATGGAGGGTCAAGATTTCGAAGGACATGATCGGATGTCCAGGAATTAAAGAGAATCAAAATGAATGGCTGAGATCCGTCTTCAGAACGTTTGTCCTTTTCTTCTTTCAATCTGAGGTCCCAGATCTTCTTGTCCGGAACGATCTAAGGGCTAAGAGCGAAAGACGCTGGTATTGTCGTCTTCTCTCTTGATCCAAGGGTTCCGGGTTTGTCCTTATAAGTGAGATCAATGGTGGGGATTGGGATGTACAAAACTGTCACGACATACCCTGGCACCTATCAGCATTGCGGGCGATTCTTAGGCGTGCGGTGGAGATCTCGCCTGCAACGCTTTAACTACCTCGGCTCTGATTCTGACAATGGTTATTTGGGATTTGTCTTATTCCTTTTGTCTTCCGATCCCTCTTCTTTCTAATCTCTTTCACACGTTCTTTCCGATCTTTCATGCTGGTCTCCCATCTTCCGATCTATTATTCCGATCTTTCCCTTCCTTAGGTCTGGTCTGGTCAAAGCATTAATTGCCCCTTGATTCCAGAAGCGTTAAGCCGCTTTTCGCTCAAAGAATAAATGCTCATTTTCCCCTATATATACCCCTGTCGACAGAGACATTTCCTTCATCTGATTTTCCTCTCTTCCTTCTTACTTTTCCTGTTCTAGCTGCTCTGGTGGAAGTTCCAGCCATGATGGTGGTTTTTGATTCCTTTCCGATGAGCTTCTTTAACCACCGACTGAAAATTTACGATCCCGGTGATCGCATAACCCTAACTGACGATGGTGAGAGAACTGGATTTGACCAATCTGTATTACGGACCTCGGTTGTACCGATCTCGAGTCGCTTGACTGAGTTCATTCGGCTTCTCATCACATTGAGTGTTCCGACAGCGGCTTTCCTCCACATTGGGTGTTCCGACAGCGCCTCGGTTCTGGTCGGTGACACCCCTTTGGATCAGTCACAATGTGACATTCCGATCCCTAGAGATCGCCCAAATGATGTATTTTATTTTCAATGCAATCCGATCTCTAGAGATCACAGAAATAATGTAATCCAATTTTAGTGTAATCCGATCCCTAGAGATCGCCCAAATGATGTAATCCGATCTTTTGAAAATAAAGACTTTATTTTGTCGATTATCATCTTATTATTTTTGCATTGATTATTTTCCGATCTCTAATGTGATTATCCGATCTGGTTCTTTACCTGAATGACACTTAACTGATCCTTTATTCAAGATATTTAACTTATTATGCCGATCTCCAATTAACCGATCTCGAAACATTCGAATATTTGAGAGAAGTGTCAGAACAGCTGTCGAGTCCCACCAATCGATGCGTTGCCTAGAACCTCGCGAGCATTAAATGCTCGAACTAGTATAAATAGGGGTGGGAGGGTTAGCCAGTTGTTCTCTCATTCCATTTTCAATCCCCTGCTCACAACTTCGAAGTTCTCTCGTTTTCTCAAGTTCTTCCGACGCCGATCAGACTCCGGTAAGGGCTTTGCTCTTCTTTTTTAGTTTAAGTTCTTTATTCCTTTTGAAAATGAGCGGTGCCGAAGGTCAGAGAGCGGCGAGCCCTCCTTCCATTCAGGTTTTATGGTCGTCCGATGAAGAAGAGGTAGTCGGGCCAAGCACGCAAACCGAACCCCCTAGGGTCTCCGCTCCAGCTCGGGGGCGGATCATACCATCAAGGCGTGCACCTGTTTCAGGGAGGGAGACTCTCCCTATAGATGAGCTACCGTCGGTTATTAGAGTATCCGCTCAGCCATCGTTTAGCCAATAATACAACATTCGCCCGATTAAGACGAGCTAATCAAATGCCACGGCGATCTTCGTGTCGATCACTCCTTTGAAGAGAATGACATGGTTATGGTGTACGAGGAACAGTTAAAGGCCGGTCTTCGGTTCCCTCTAGATGACTTCTATAAGGAGGTCCTAAAACTTCACCGAGCATGCATCGCTCAAATTCACCCTAACTCGTGGCGGATCTTGGTAGCCTTCCGAGGTCTATGCCGAGCTAAGGGAATCAGACCTACGGCTAAGGTGTTCGCCAAACCGCATGCACTAACTCGTCGAAAGGATGACGAACACTGGTTCTTTCAGGTGAAGCCTCATTGCGGGCTCTTTTCCGATCTGCCCTCATCCCTTAAGAATTGGAAGAACCGTTTCTTCATTCTGAGGAGCAAAGATCCGAGCTGCTTTGAGGACTTCCCCCGTAGCTGGTGGTACCAGGGGCCTTTGCTTCCGAAGCATATTACCCTGAACCAGGAAGAAAGCTTAGTAGTGATGGATCTGAAGAGTCTGGCCGCCACTCAAAAGTATTCTTGTTTGGATGCGGTGACTGCCGAGTTGCACCATTGGACTATTCAACTGCTCACCGGCCAAGACCGCGAACTTCCGCTCTCTGACCTCGGCATTGGTATTTTCTATATCTCAGCTCTCAGGACCTTAGCGATCTCACTGACCTTTTCTTTGTGCAGGTATGGCGGGTGGTGAGGGTTCTAGGAAACGGAAGAAGGACAAAGAGATCTCCCGGAGAATAAAAGAGATGAAGCGTTCGGAAATGCTTCGAACACCTGGTCATGAATCTGGGGAAGTACAAGGGGACCCGCCTCAACCTTCGGATCTGCCGATCGAAGCTGTCCGATCTCCTCCTAGATTGGAAGAGCAACCTCCGGCTCTTCCAGTTGTTCCAAGCACGGAAAGGGGTCCTTCTCAATCTTCTGGGAGGACCTCTTCTCGTGGCGCTCAAAAGCTAATCGAGTCCCTGAAGAATAACCGGATTGTTCGGGAGAACCCCGGTTTTGCCCAAGTCTTGGGGTCTTCCATCTTTCTTCGGGAGGATCGGGACAGGCTATCCTCGAATAGCCTTGATGATATCTTGACTCAATCCATGAGCCTGAACGTGGAGTGCCTGGTGAATTAGACCATGGTTTGGGAAAAGGTTCAGCGTCTGGGTAAGGAGATCGGGAAGAAAAATCAGGAAGTGGCTTCCCTCCGATCCCAACTCTCATCCGCTCAAGATTATATATCTCAAGTTGAGGGGCGGGCGAAGTTTTATGAGGACAGGGTGGCCGAACTGAATCTTGTTCTGGCTGAAAGGAATCGGGTTCTCGGAGTCCAGGCGCTACAGGCCAACGAAGCTGCTCAGGTCGCCCAACTCATCGACGAGCTTAAAGAGAAAGACGGGGAGCTTAAGGAGAAAGATGAAGAGATGGTGACGGGAATAGCCGGGGCCTATGTGAATGCTCACAAGGACCTCTTGGCCGAACTCTAGCGTTACCTAGGGAGGACTTCTCTTGATGGCCGACTGCTCTGAGGCGACGATGAGGACAGTGAGGGGGAAGCCGAGGGTGAGAGAGAGAGTGAGCAAAATGTAAATCAGGCTGGGGGTGACCCTTCAGTTGAATAGCTTGTACAAAAAAATGAAATAAAATGGGCTCTCTTTTGTTCAATGAATGGATGTGATTGGAAAATCTCTGAACTGCCTAAGTATTTGATTGTATGAGCATAGCGAAACAAGAACTAAATGCAATTATTAATCTAAGTATAAGAGATCGGAAAGCACAATAAGCATGAGATCGGTGGGGAAGAAATGCTGAACGGGACTTAATTAAAATTGAAAATTTAACTTGAACACTTAAGATTGGAATCCTTATTAAACCGAACCAAAACCTTAACTCTTAAACTTTCGAAAGGGAGATCGGCAATAAAACTGGTAGGAAAAGATCTAGTGCCAGTTCATTTATCAGGGATGTACTTGACGGGTCCTGAGTTTCGACAATGGGTTTGAGAGATCGGTGAGCGACAGACTGGTAAAGCTTTGACTGATGCGAGAACTTAACAATTTGATTTAATTCTTTGCGGGGAGAGATCGGAATTGTGACAGCCTATCAAAGAGGGATCGGAAATGTGATTAGCTGTCCGAAGGAGACTTAGTACCGGGGATTGGTTTCAAAGTTTTATTGATTTTGGGGATCGGTTTCAAAGTTTTATTGATTTTGGGGATCGGCCAAAATATGGTGTCGACAATAATATAAATAGTAAAAGATTGGTGGCAAATTGCAATTAAAGGGACTTGGATTAATTTAATCATTTAATTATCAATTAGTGCTCCACTAACCATGAATTATGGGACCTATATAAAGCAAAGTGGACAGAATTTCAGTCCATCTTCAACCTCTTATATACCTAGCCGAATACATCCACCGTTAAACCTCCATGGCCAAAGCTTGATCAACCTTCATGCACTCCATTTCTAGCTACCTTTCACACTAATTTTCTTCATTAATCTTTTCCTACTCAACTTGGGGAAGCTATTGGGAGCAAGAAAGGAGAGTTTTGGTGAAGATTTAGAAAAGTCCAAAAGAGGTAAGTGTCCATTTCTTCTTCCTTTCTTTAGTAAACTTGATTATTAGGTTGAGGTGAGTTGAATGGTGAAGAGAATTGAAGGATTTGTTGAGTTATTGAATTGTTCAATTTTGGTAGCCATGATAGTCAAAGATGTTGAGTTTTTCTTACATTTAATTGATGGTAATTAGTGTTGATTAAGTTAATTTTAAGTACTAGCAAATTAATTTCCATGTATGTGTAATTGAGCAATTGAATTTAGGGGTTTGGAAAGAAATTTTGGCCATTTGGCAAATTACCAATTTCGACAGTCTTGAATCCCATGGAAGAAAGCTAGATTTTATAAATTCATTTGATGAATTAAGAGTAGTGTATGTGAAGTAATGGTTGGGAAGTATATGTAATAATTAAGTGATTTCATATATATGTTATGTTGAATTTAACTTTGTGAATAAGGGTTGTATAATGTACATTGAGCACTTGTATATTCTACCCAAATTGACATAATTGAGATATGATAAATGGTATAGAAGTGCTAAGAATGTATAATTGTAGTTTTGGGAGGAGGAGAAATGTCAATTGGGAGTGTTCTTTTACGTGCAGGTTGTGTGTGTTAAGGCAGTAGGTATAATGAACCATAAGTAAAAATTTGTGATCCCAATTGGTATGAGGCTAATTGGAGGTAAAACTAGACATAAAATAGGCCAACTTTCATGTAGAAAACTTGCCAAAATTCTGCCTAAAAAATGACCTAAAAAGTCACCAAATTCGGATTGCCTAAAATGTGAACCCAGAATTTGACCATATGAACAGTAATCAGTCTTTTGGCCATAACTCACTCAAAACAGGTCCAAATGACCTGAAATTTATACTGTTGGAAAGCTCAGACATAGGGCTACATCTTTTGTAGAGATCACAAAACCCAGAAATGACCATAAGCAAGTCAAAATGCTTGCACAATTTTAGGTATAAAACCTGCTAGAATTGGAAATGACCTAAAAATGACCTAAGTTTGCCATTTTAGTGCAACCTGTCCAGCATTGGTAGAATGACCATAACTTGGTCTAGTAAACTCCAAATGACCTAAAATTTGTGGCAAAAGTTCAGTAAGACATAGACCTACAAGTTTGTAATTCTGACCATAACCCAAAAACTGAGGGAACTAGGTCATCCGGCTAGATCAATACAGCATACCAAAATCCGATAAATTGCAATAGTATTAATAAAATTTAATTATTGAACCTTATTATTAGAAACAATTTAAATGAGTACTAAAACACTTTAAATTGTGTGTTTCAGTTAGCAAAGACTCAAAGAAGGGGAAAAAACCACTGAGTCAAGGCCAAGAGGCTACTCATTAGAGGTTTGTGCACAACAATTATTTCTTTTGAATTTTCAATTGAAATATATTATGACAATTTGTATGTTATTGCTTAAATTGTGGAAAATTTATTTGAATGGAATTTGATGGATACTTATTGCTTGAAAAATATTGAAAATGGTTTGAAACCACAGCTATCATATATATTTGATTGAATTCCTCGCTAGCTTGTCTAGTGGGACGAATTGGCTTTGAATTCCCTCTTTGGCTGAAGTGTTGAGGTGTATGCCAATTGAGGACGAATAGGATGAGTACTCATATAATTGCTAACTAGCTATGTTATTCCTCATTAGCCATTGGCTTTTGGGACGAATTGGACTTTGGGAACATGATTAAGCTATGTGTGTGATTTATTGGTATTTATTGAGACATTGTGAAATGGAGTTTAATTCTTTATGACATTCTCTGTATTTTGAAATGAACTATGATTTTAAGTATCCACAGTTCATGTGATTTATGGTTTATGGTTTTAAATTGTATTTTCTTAATGTTGTGCACCACTAAGACATTGGCTCAGTGATAGCTTTTTCATTGCTGTCGCAGGAAGACAGATAGATAAAGCAGTAGAGTAGGCTGCTTGTGCTACGCTTTTGGGATTTTGCCAGGTATACTAAGTATACCACCTCCTTGTAATTTTTGTTGTAATGTATGTGAATTGTATGTATATATTATACTTGGTTTTGAGCAGTTGTAAACTAAAGTTGTAAATTATTTTGGCCTGTGAAAATGTTGTATTATACTTCTCTCATCTCAGCTTTTAAACTACTCAGTCATTTTGCATTCTATTTTGGAACTACTGAAAATGAGGTTGAATTGAGTTTGACAAATGTTGAGAAAATTGATTTGTGTTGAGCCATATTGGAGTTTGGGAATGAAACAAACATATTAGAAGTGCTTTTTATAGGTTTTTGAAGAACTGTTTTGCTCCAAATACAGATGACACTCTGCCAAAATTTTTACAGAAATTATTGATACTTCAGGTTTGTTATTTGGTTTCACTTTAGTTAAAAATATTTTAACACCTGTCAAAAGTGCTCACCACTGTAAAAAGAAATAAGAAAAGGTTTAAAATCCCTTGTATTGCATTTAATGGGTTATCAGTAGATGAAGTTTGGTAATTCATTAGGTATACTATGGGATCATGTTATGCCTTACGGAGGGATAAGGTGTGACATATTTTTGTAACGATCGGGCTCCCACCACTAGAGGAATTATCCGCTTTGGCCATAAGCCTCACGGTTTTGTCCCATAGGTGGAATGGAGAACTTCCCAGGAGGTTAGCCATCCTAGGATTTCTCTCAAGCGAGCACGCTTAACCCTGGAGTTCTTCCAACTCTCCAAGCCATTCCACCAAAAGGCGCCTCTAGTGATTAGTTCCCCCATCTTATATATCATTACTTTTTGAGCCCAAGACCATCTTTGTGCTTTGCCGATGTGGGATTTGCCTAAGGGACCTTTCTCCCCCCCTTTCGGGACTTAGCATCCTCACTGAGGTTTGCCCCACCATCGCCCAAAAGGACACGCGAGTGGCTCTGATACCAATTGTAACGATCGGGCTTTAACCATCTCCTCTACCTCAAATTTAACTAAAATACATCAAAACCCTAATTTTCCCTAAATTGGCCAAAACCCTAGTTTAGATTTCCATACATGTTTCCTTTCAATTTCTCATGTTATTTTATCACACCCAAACTTGATTTAAATAGAAGCAGTTGTATGCCAAATTGTCGAAATGTGAGTTTTGGCTAAAGGAGATTACATTTTTGGGGCATATTGTATCTGCAGAGGGTATCCAGGTGGATCCTAGCAAAGTATAAGCCATTCTTAATTGGAAGCCACCTAGAAATGTCATGGAAGTTCGGAGTTTCCTTGGTTTAGCTGGGTATTACTGAAGGTTTGTGAAGGGATTCTCTATGCTAACATCTCCACTGACCAAACTACTTAGGAAGGATGTAAAATTTCAGCGGACTGATCGATGCCAGGAAAGTTTTGATGAGTTAAAGAGGCGTTTAACTGAAGCTCCAGTCTTAACCTTGCCCACTTTGTGTAAGGAGTATACCATATACCGTGATGCTTCTCATAACGGATTGGGCTGTGTATTGATGCAAGATAGGAATGTCATTGCCTATGCTTCACGCCAGCTTAAATTGCATGAGAGGAATTATCCTACGCATGACTTAGAGCTCGCAGCCATTGTCTTTGCCTTGAAGATCTGGAGACATTACTTGTATGGGGAGAGATGTTATATATACACAGATCATAAAAGTTTGAAGTACTTGGGCACACAAAAAGAGTTAAATTTGAGGCAGAGGAGATGGTTAGAGCTCGATCGTTACAATTGGTATCAGAGCCGCTCGTAGCTGGCAGCCATTGTCTTTGCCTTGAAGATCTAGAGACATTACTTGTATGGGGAGAGATTTATATATACACAAATCATAAAGTTTGAAGTACTTGGGCACACAAAAGGAGTTAAATTTGAGGTAGAGGAGATGGTTAGAGCCCGATCATTACAGTTTTAGTGGTATTAGAGCTAGTTTTTAAATTTTGTTTTAACCTGTAATTTGAATATTCTTTCTTCATAGTACAACTGGTCAATGTCATGGTTTGATATATACAATACATTACATTATAAATATGCACTAAAGGGAGGAAATTTTTTTGTGTTATTTGTTCAGGAGCTATAATATTCTCTAATTGACTATGGAAGAAGGGGACCATTCAATTGATCAATCAATAGAGGCTGAGGTACAAGGGGAAGCCCCAGCCCTTCACAATGTGAGTGGATCAGCCGCACTAATCCCCTCAATACTATAGTTTCCTACTCAATTTGCTCAGCAGATGGGTTCGATGTTCCAACAGATGCTTAGTAACATGCCCACTCAAGCCCCACTGCAGATACCAGTGGTACAACCACAGCCTTCAGCTAGGCAGTATGACAAGCTGATTAAATTCGGGGCTACTGAGTTTAAGGGGACAGTAGATCCACTAGAGGCAGAACAATGGTTGGAGAGAATGGATAGGGTGTTCAAGAAACTGCACTGCATAGATGAGCTAAGATTTGAGTATTCAGTGTCACTACTACAGGGGGATGCATATGATTGGTGGAAAACCATTCCCATAGTTTGGTGGAACCTCCAGTGCTAACCTGGGATGAATTTCTTCGGGAGTTCAGACAAAAATATGTCCCAGATGCCTATGTGGACCAGAAGCTACAGCAGTTCTTAAGTCTGAAACAAGGAAGTAGATTAGTGGCAGAATATGAAAGGGAGTTTTCCCACCTGAGCCACTATGCAGGAAGTCTCCTTTCTACCAGCAGAGAAAGATGTAAGAGGTTTGAAACTGGCTTAAAGCCTAGTCTCATACTACAAGTGGTCAGATTCAAACATAATAACTTCTCTGAGCTCATTTCTCAAGCACTTGAATTAGAAAGAATTGAGTCAGAAGCGGCCCTAGAGAAAAAGAAATCAAAGAAGACAGAAAAAGAGAAAGAGGGGAAGTCAGTAGATCAAAGTTCTAGTAGTCCTCCTGGAAAGAGAAAGAACTTTGGGGGACAAAGCAGGGGTGGTAAAAAGTCTGGTAGGGGAAGATTTTCGGGACAGAGACCTCCTCTATCAGGTCAGCAAACTACCAGAAATTCCTACCCTTTCCGTCAATGTGAAACTTGTGGTAGAAATCATGGTGGGATATACTACAAGGCCATAGGAGCCTGTTATAACTGCGGAGGCACAGGACACTTTGCCAAAGACTGCACCAGTACCTGTAGAGTTGGACCAACTCCTACTACTGCAAAAGGGTCAGTTCAGAATCCTGTCACCAGAGGTTCACAACCAACTAGCAGAGGTAGAGGCTGGGGTAGAGGTAGTCCATCAGGCAGCCAAGGCACAATGAATCAGTCAGAGCAAGGCAATGCTTCAGCCAGAGTCTACACAATGAGACAGAGAGAAGAGGCTGAGACATCTAATATTGTGGCTGGTACCTTCTTAACTTTTAATCAAGATATGTTTGTATTATTTGAATCAGGTTCTACCCATTCCTATGTGAGTGCTAGCATCATTGATTGCGTTGTTGTTCCATGTGTGAAAATGGACTTTGAGGTGCTAGTAACAAGTCCACTAGGACAAGAGGTCAGGGTTAATATAATGTATAGGGATTATCCTTTAGTGATCCAAGGACATACTTTTCTGTCTGATCTCATTGAAATGCCCTTCAAAGATTATGACATCATCTTGGGCATGGATTGGTTAGCTAAGCATCACGTCATGATTAACTGTAAACTAAAGACAGTTACTTTTTGTCTCCCTCAATACAGTGATGTGGTAATACATGGGGAGAGGCAGATATTGCCATCAAACATCATTTCGGCTGCACTAGCCAGAAAAATGATCAGAAATGGGTGTGAAGCATACCTGGCACATGTGGTAGACACCCAAGTGGGGAGCCCAGCATTGAGGTACATCCCTATAGTATATGACTTTTCAGATGTGTTTCCTGATGAATTGCCAGGATTACCTCCAGAAAGAGAAGTGCAGTTTGAGTTTGATGTTATGCCTGGTGTGGATCCAATCTCCATAACACCATATAAAATGGCACCAGCAGAATTAAAGGAGTTGAAGGTACAGTTGCAAGAACTACTTGAAAAGGGCTTCATCCGCCCTAATGTGTCACCTTGGGGAGCACCGGTATTATTTGTTAAGAAAAAAGATGGCACTCTCTATTTAGCAGTTGAATAAGGTAACAATAAAGAACAGATATCCATTGCCTCGCATTGATGATCTGTTTGATCAATTGAAGGGTGCAGCTGTGTTCCCCAAAATTGATTTGCAATCTGGTTATTATCAGTTTAAAGTGCAAGAGCAGAGTATTCCAAAAACTGCTTTTAGAACTCGATATGGCCACTATCAGTTTCTGGTAATGCCATTCGGGTTAACTAATGCTCCAGCTGCTTTTATGGATCTGATGAACACTATCTTCAGACCATATCTCGACCAGTTTGTGGTGGTGTTTATTGATGATATTTTGATATATTCGACGAATGCAGAGGAGCATGATAGACATCTGCGGATTCTACTACAGACCTTAAGGGAGAAACAGCTATATGCCAAATTGTCGAAATGTGAATTTTGGCTGAAAGAAATCTCTTTCTTGGGACATATTGTGTCAGCTGAAGGGATCAAGGTAGATTCTAACAAGGTAGAAGCTATCCTTAATTGGAAGCCACCCAGGAATATCACAGAAATTCATAGTTTTCTAGGTTTAGCTGGATACTACTACCGATTTGTGAAAGGGTTTTCTATGTTGGCTTCTCCACTGACTAAGTTGCTTTGGAAAGATGTGAAATTTCAGTGGACGAATAAATGCCAGTAGAGTTTTAATGAGTTAAAGAGGTGTTTGACTGAAGCTCCAGTCCTTACTTTACCTACACTAGGTAAAGAATACACAGTTTATAGTGATGCTTCTCACAATGGGTTAGGCTGTATGCTAATGCAAGATCAGAATGTCATTGCATATGCATCACGCTAGCTGAAACCACATGAGAGAAACTATCCGACACATGACTTAGAGCTAGCAGCTATTGTATTTTCTCTAAAGATCTGGAGACATTACTTATATGGGGAGAAGTGTTATATCTACACAGATCACAAGAGCTTGAAGTACTTGGGCACCCAAAAGGAATTGAATTTGAGACAAAGGATATGGTTAGAACTAATTAAAGACTATGATTGCTTAATAGACTATCAGCCAGGGAAAGAAAATGTGGTGGCTGACGCTTTAAGTCGCAAGACTATGGCAAGTCTCAAAGTTTCTCCTTTGTCCATGGTACATGAGTTGAAAGCACAGCATGCCAGTTTGGAGATTGATGATAAGGGACAGACAGTAGTTTCATGGCATGTACAGCCGTGTTGATTGATCATATCAGAATGGCTATTCAGAATGATGAGAAATATCAAAAGCTACTGAAAGAAGTCCAGCAGGGCAAGAAACCTGAATTTTCTGTGAGAGATGATGGTTTACTAATACATCAGGGCAGAATGTGTGTTCCTAATAATGTGGAATTTAGATAGATCATTATGAAGGAAGCACATGAGTCTCCTTTTGCTATGTACCCCGATGGAACTAAGATGTACAGAGGATTGAAAGAGCATTTTTGGTGGATGGGTATGAAAAAGGATGTAGCTGATTTTGTCTCCAAATGCCTAACTTGTCAGCAAGTGAAGGCAGAACATCAAGTACTAGCTGGTTTATTGCATCCATTGCCAGTACTAGAGTGGAAATGGGAACGGATAACTATGGATTTTATTATGGGACTTTCGAGGACACAAAGTAGTCATGATGCGGTATGGGTTATAGTTGACAGACTGACCAAGTCTGCTCACTTTCTGCTAGTCCGGATGGACTATAGCCTGAAAAGATTGGCCAGATTGTACATAGATGAGATTGTAAGATTGTATAGAGTGCCAGTATCGATTGTATCTGACAGAGATCCTAGGCTAAATTCTAGATTATGGGGTAGTCTTCAAAGAGCCCTAGGAACTAGATTGAACTTCAGCACAGCATTCCACCCACAGACAGATGGCCAGTCTGAGAGGGTAATTTAGATCTTGGAAGATATGCTATGACATTGTATGATTGAGTTTGAAGGTAGTTGGGATACACACTTGCCTTTCATTGAGTTTGCTTATAACAACAACAACCAATCAAGCATTGGGATGCCTCCATATGAAGCTATTGTTAGTAGTATGCGCTAGAGCATATCATTTAGTATGTATCTTGTATATATTTTTATTAATAAAAGGCATTTCCACTTTTCTGTTTACATAATATATTTATGTGTAATAGAAAAGGTCCATTGATATTTTGTTAGAAATATTATTCTTAAGTTGTTAAGAATATGAGTGATAATATTTCTAGCACAAAGTATCATAAATAGGTTCACAATCGAGGATACTTCATAATAAGGACATGACTTATCCAGAAAGATTGTATTCATGTTTGTTCCCAAGTTATTTATATGAGATATAAATAAGATGGAATTGTGAGTCTCATGCCATATGACAAACATGATAGGCACTTATAAATGATAAGTAGGCCGAACCAGTGACACTTATGACAAGCACATGGAGTTTACTCTTGTCAATGTTTTGTCATAAATCATATCAGTGCATATAATCTTTAGACCTGAGATAGCACAGTTATCTTGTATATAGGTAGTTTGAGTTTGATACTGCTTTCATACTTGTACTGTGTATGGGTATATGGGCATGTGTTGGCTCCCACTAGTTATATATGGAGGTAGGTGTTGATCAAGATGGAATCTGTTCCTCTAAGTAAATAGAGATAAAATCCTATGTTCATTTAATTGTTCTTGATGTTTCAAGTTCCTGGCCAGGACAGATAGATTTATTTAGAAAAAAGTTTTTGATGAGAAAATCTTTTTAATCAAGAACTGGAATTAAAAGAGAACATAATATTCATAGCAAATGGAGTTTGACATAAACCATGACTCCAGCTTGAGTTGGGATTTTGTAACAGAGAGATTCTAGTGCATGGTAACATATGATTATAGGTTCATTTAAGGTAAACCTTATTACTAATTGGGTGGCTATGGCATGCTATGCTAGGTGTTAACCATGGTCTATGAGGTTCATAAAATGATTTAGAGAAATCATTTATGGTAAGAAAGAGTTCTGATGATATTAAGAGTTGATATCATGTCTCATTGCCAATTAGTGATGAGCCTAGTAAGTCACACACATACACAAGTTATCACCTATTTAAATATGATTTAATTAATTAATTAATTAAAGAGTTTAATTGATTAATTAAATAGGTTTGGTTTGCAATTAAATTGCAAAGTCCCTAGCATGACTTGAAACCAAATCTAGATTATTGGATGTGTAGTATAAATTAAATTTATATTTAAAGTGTTTAAATATGAATTTAATTAATGAGAAATTAATTAATAGAGATTAATTAATTAATTTATATTTGATATAAATTAATTAGAAGAAGAAAAATAATTATTTTGGGTTGAGAACTCAAAATGAAGACACAGGGGCATTTTGGTCATTTTGCAGTGTGACACGTGGCACCATGAGATGGTGACACATGGGATTACACATAAGCTTGCCAAATGTTTTTTAATCATGTAAGATGATTAAAATCAAGATTAAATATAGGTTTGACACTTGGCACAATGTGATTGGGTCACTTAAACCTAGAGCTAATCAAAGGGTGACATGTGGCAAGGGTTTAATGTGTTAACCTAGCTATTTAAGTGTTGTTATGAGAAAATAAAACACAACCAGCAGCCACACTCCTTTGTCACACCACTTTGAGGGTTTTTATCTCTTCTTCTTCATCTCTTATCAATTCAAAGAGATTAGCCATCAATCTCTTGAATTAAGAACACTAGAAATTGTTTCTAGTGTCCTGTTTACATCTTTATTCTCTTAAAAGGCAGAACTTGATTTTCTAATTAATAGAAAAAGCTTTAGAAGCTATTCAAGGGCTGCCATAGGTGTTCTTGGTATGGACAAGCTAGAGGGACAACATCTGGTGTCCTGAAGACGAATCTCAAAGGCGCAGACACGCTGCAGTGCATCAAGAGGTTAGTGTAATCGTTCTTGATTTAATCTAGGGTTCTAAAATTAATCTGATTAATTTTAAAATCTTAAATGGCAAATACAGATCCAAAAACATATTAAAAGAGTTTTAATATGTTGTTTATCATTGAAATCAAATAGATAAAAATAAATCTTGCATGATGCATGTGACCCTAGGTGAAAATTTTTGAATTCAATGGTATAAACTTGTGTTTTTCACGCTTCCGTTCCTTCAATTGGTATCAGAGCCACTATATTTGCCATTTAGATTGATGTTTATATGATTTAATTGTGTGTTTGATCATGAGATCAAGAGTTTATTGCTGGTTGCAAAGTCAAAGTGGCGGCACAAATGATGAACACCATGGTGTGCATGGTTGATGCATCACAATGGTGTGCAAAGGTAAATGGATGGTGAATGTGCAATTGTTGTATGATTTAAGATCCATTTTATGTCTAAATAAATTGTTTAATTAGAATTTTTATCACACAATTAAATTATGATTCAAATCAGAATTTTAAAAATTGTTTGAATGTGATTCAAATCTGAATTTTAAAAGTTGTTTGAATGTGATTCAAATCTGAATTTTTAAAGTTTTTTGAATCATATTTAAATCTGATTTTTTAAAATTGATTGAATAAAATTTAGATCTGATTTTTTAAAAAATATTTGAATGTGATTCAAATCTGATTTTTTAAAAAATGTTTGAATGTGATTCAAATCTGAATTTTTAAATTTGTTTGAATGAGATTCAAATCTGAATTTTTAAATTTATTTGAATCATATTCAAATCTGAATTTTTAAGTTGAATATGAGATATTCAATTTAATTTAAGTATGTATGTTTTATTTAATTGTTAAATAGTGATATGCATGATGGATGATCATGGACTATAAAAGACCAATGTGATTGGATTTATTTCTTTTATGTTTCTTTGGGATTGTAAATTAATTAATTTATTTTAATTTATTTTGGGCATGTATTATTAAGTTTGTAATAATTTTTGGGTTGTAATTTCATTTATTTAAGTTCTTATAAATTCGCCTTGGTATGCCAAGGATTACTATGTAATATTGGATTGTAAGAAGTTCAAGGAGGTCTAGAGCATTGGTGGGACCAGTGGGAGGAATTCAAGATCAAGTGTTGATTATGTACTCCTTCAGCAACTCTTGTAAAATGAATGAATGAAATGCACCTAGGAATGCCCTGATTCAATTCTTGGTGGCTCAGAATTGAATCCCTTAGAAAGTCCATGATCATACCATATTTACTGCTTATCCATGAATGCATGAGATGTATGGGAATGTATGCAATTATATGATATATGCATGCTAAATGGATAATGTGCAAAGTGAGACCTTAATAGTAAATAGAATGACCATAAAATCTTCCAAACAAATGATTAAGTTGGAAATGCTATAATTAAAGTAATTATAACATAGGCCCTCCATTGGGGCAATTATTTTAAGAAATTTTAAATAGTTGCATAAGATGCAATTTATTTAAGAGATTTTCTTAAGAATAATTGTTAAGCATGAGATGTTGTAAATATGTAAATGGTTTAGTGGCCAATATTGGATGTACCTGAGATTTTGAGCATTAGGGGCTAGGTAAAGGATTGAACCTCACATGAGATGTGATGGACAAGGAGTTGCTCACTTATAGTTTATTGTAATTCCAATAATGGATGTACGTGAGGATGATCAATAGAATTATAAGAATTCAATCACCCACTAGAAATCCATCCAACTAGGATTTCCGTTTTCTACTTTGGAAGTGTAGGATTCGCTAAGTTAGTGGGAGGACCAATTTGATTAAAAGACCACAATCATTTTGGTTAATTACATGATACATTTACTAATTAATCTGGTTATTTTCTGCTGTTAATTTTCTGATAAAAATGATCACAAAACAACCACCACCATCCAATATCCTTGCAAGCATACTTGATCACAATAGGTTGACAGGACCTAATATGTCTGATTGGCTAAGAAATTTAAAACTTGTCCTGAACCTTGAACATATAGGATATGTTCTAGATTCAAATGTTCCTGGTCCCTTACCTCCAGAGGCCACACAAGAGGAACATGAAACTTTGGACAAGTGGAAGGAGCATGATATGAGAGCTAAGTGTTACATGCTTGCTTCCATGAGTAATGAGTTACAGAAGCAACATGAGAACATGCAGAGTGCGAGTGAGATCCTCCTTCAACTACAAGAGTTGTATGGTGAGCACAGCAGGAATGTTAGGTATGAGATATCTAGACAGTTATTCCGTATGAGGATGTATGAGGGACAGAATGTTGGGGATCATGTCCACAAGATGATTCGGCTGATTGAGCAGTTGGAACATCTTGACTTCAACATGGATTTCCAACTACAGACGGATTTGATCCTTCAGTCCCTTCCTGGGTCTTTTGGGAAATTTTGTGACAAATTTCAATATGACTCAACAGGAATGCACCTTAGCTGGTTTACTCAACATGCTGGTTATTGCCCAAAAGAATATGCCAGGCAATAAAGGAAAAGAGGTAGCTTTGGTTGCATCTTCTTCTGCTGGAAAGTACAACAAGAAGAAGGGTAATAAGAAAAAAGAAACCTCAGATTCCTGGTCCTTTTAAGAAAATAGCTAAACAGAAAAGGAAGACTAAAGCTGATGAAGGCAAAGGAAAGTGTTTCCACTGCCAATAGGAAAGTGTTTCCATTGCCAATAAGAAAGTGTTTCCATTACCAGTAAGAAAGTGTTTCCACTGGCCAAAGTATAGCAATCTAAATGAAAGCAATGCCGTGGTGAAAAACAACTCAAGTTCAAAATATATTTGGCACTTAAGGTTATATCATGTTGCAGAAGATAGGATTACAAAATTGGAGAAAATGGGGATTCTATCCTCATTGGGCTCTGAGCCTACTCCAACTTGTGAATCTTGCCTTCAGGGCAAAATGACTAGATCACCCTTTGTTGGACAGGGGCTAAGAGCTGAAAATATTTTGGAGCTAATACATAGTGATGTATGTGTTCCATTTAAAGAAATGGCTAGAGGGGGCTTTCATTATTTTATTACCTTTACTGATGATAAATCAAGGTTTGGGTATTTGTATTTGATGAAATACAAACATGAATCTTTTGAAAAGTTCAAAGAATTTAAATCTGAAGTAGAAAATCAAATAGGAAAGAATATTAAAGCTCTTCGATTAGATCGTGGAGGTGAATATTTGAGTACTGAATTTGATGAATACTTGAGAGAGCATGGCATTGTTTCTCATCTGACTCCTCCAGGAACGCCACAGCTGAATGGTGTATCTGAAAGGAGAAATCATACCCTATTGGATATGGTACGTAGTATGATGAGCTATCTTGATATGCCAATCTCCTTTGGGGATTTGCATTAGAATCACTTTGTATATTCTGAATAGGATTCCATCAAAATCGCTTTCTTCCACACCTTATGAGATATGGCATGGAAGAAAACCAAGTCTTAAGCATGTTAAGATTTGGGGTTGTCCACTTATATCAAAAGTGAACAACGATAAATTGGAGACCAGATCGTAAAAGGTCGATTTGTTGGATATCCAAAAGATAGTTTTGGATATTATTTTTATTTGCCTACTTCACAAAAGGTTGTGATAAGTAGAGATGCCACATTTCTTGAACAACAGTTTGTTCAAGAAGGAGGCAAAGGAAGGCAAATAGAGTTAGAATTGGAGAATTCACCAACCAACATATCGATGGATATAGATCCATCTAGTCAATCTATACCGTTGATGAAACATCTCTGATTGTTCCTCGTAGAACAACCAGGGTATCTCACCCACCAGTGAGATATGGTTTTCTTCATGAAGAAGAACAAGAGTTGTCTACTCATGAAGAAGTAGATCATGGAGATGATCCACTTACCTATGAAGAAGCTATATCAGATATAGACTCTTCAAAATGGATTGATGCTATGAAATCCGAGATTGATTCCATGTATAAGAATCAAGTTTGGGATCTTGTTGACCCACCTGAAGGTATTGTACCTATAGGGAACAAATGGGTTTTCAAGAAGAAAATTGGTTCTGATGGAAAGGTAGAGACCTATAAGGCAAGGATAGTAGCGAAAGGGTTTTGCCAAAGGCAAGGAATCGACTATGAGGAGACTTTCTCGCCTGTTGCCATGCTTAAATCAATTAGGATTTTATTAGCAATAGCTGCGTACTATGATTATGAGATTTGGCAGATGGATGTCAAAACAGCTTTTCTCAATGGATACATTGAAGAAAACATTTTCATGGAACAACCTAAGGGTTTTGAATCCCAAGATGGTTCCAAGGTATGCAAGCTAAAGCGATCTATTTATGGGTTGAAACAAGCTTCGAGGAGTTGGAACATCCGTTTTGACGAAGCCATTAAATCCTTTGGTTTTATCAAAAATGAGGATGAGCCATGTGTATATAAGAAGGTTAGTGACAGTGTTATCACTTTCCTTGTCTTATATGTGGATGACATACTGTTGATGGGTAATGACACAGGTATGTTGACAACTATAAAGGTATGGTTGTCAAATACATTCTCCATAAAAAGACTTAGGGGAGGCAACCTATATTCTTGGGATTCGCATCTATAGAGATAGAGCGAAACGAATAATTGGTTTATCCCAAAGTCTATACTTGGAAAAGGTGTTAAAGAGGTTTAACATGCTTGATTCCAAGAGAGGATTGTTACCAGTGAGACATGGTATCCATCTTTCTAAAGAGATGTCTCCAAAGACACCTGAAGAAAGAGATAAGATGGCCAGGATTCCATATGCTTCGGCTATTGGAAGTATAATGCATGCAATGTTGTGTAATAGGCTGGATATCGCATATGCTGTTAGTTTGACTAGCAGGTATCAATCCAATCCAGGTTTGGAACACTGGATAGCTGTCAAGAATATTCTTAAGTACTTGAGAAGAACTAAGGATTTATTCTTGATTTATGGAGGTGGAGACTTGCAATTGGATGGTTATACTGATTCTGATTTCCAATCAGATATTGATGATAGAAAGTCTACCACTAGATATGTGTTCATTTGTAATGGAGGTGCAGTCAGTTGGAAGAGTTCCAAACAGAGCACGACTGCAGATTCCACTACGTGAGTATATTCTTTGCATCAGATGCTGCAAAGGAAGTTGTTTGGATAAAGAAGTTCGTGACAGAACTTACAGTAGTTCCTTCCATTGAGTCAGCAGTTCCACTACACTGTGACAACAATGGAGCAGTCATACAGGCTAAGGAACTAAGGTTTCACCCAAAATCCAAACACATAGAAAGGCACTACCACATTATCAGACATATAATTGGGCAAAGGCGATTTAGCCATGCAGAAAATGGCATCAGCTGAAAATCCAGCTGATCCATTCACTAAGCCTATGTCACAGACTCAGTTAGACCGACATCTTGAGAAGATAGGTCTAAGATATTGTAATGAATGGCTCTAGTGCTTGTGGGAGATTGTTAGTAGTATGCGCTAGAGCATATCAATTAGTATGTATCTTGTATAAATTTTTATTAATAAAAGGCATTTCCACTTTTCCGTTTACATAATATATTTATGTGTAATAGAAAAGGTCCATTGATATTTTGTTAGAAATATTATTCTTAAGTTGTTAAGAATATGAGTGATAATATTTCTAGCACAAAGCATCATAAATAGGTTCACAATCGAGGATACTTCATAATAAGGACATGACTTATCCAGAAAGATTGTATTCATGTTTGTTCCCAAGTTATTTATATGAGATATAAATAAGATGGAATTGTGAGTCTCATGTCATATGACAAACATGATAGGCACTTATAAATGATAAGTAGGCCGAACCAGTGACACTTATGACAAGCACATGGAGTTTACTCTTGTCAATGTTTTGTCATAAATCATATCAGTGCATATAATCTTTAGACCTGAGATAGCACAGTTATCTTGTATATAGGTAGTTTGAGTTTGATACTGCTTTCATACTTGTACTGTGTATGGGTATATGGGCATGTGTTGGCTCCCACTAGTTATATATGGAGGTAGGTGTTGATCAAGATGGAATCTGTTCCTCTAAGTAAATAGAGATAAAATCCTATGTTCATTTAATTGTTCTTGATGTTTCAAGTTCTGGCAGACAGATAGATTTATTCGTAAAAAAGTTTTTGATGAGAAAATCTTTTAATCAAGAACTGAATTAAAAGAGAACATAATATTCATAGCAAATGGAGTTTGACATAAACCATGACTCGGCTTGAGTTGGGATTTTGTAACAGAGAGATTCTAGTGCATGGTAACATATGATTATAGGTTCATTTAAGGTAAACCTTATTACTAATTGGGTGGCTATGGCATGCTATGCTAGGTGTTAACCATGGTCTATGAGGTTCATAAAATGATTTAGAGAAATCATTTATGGTAAGAAAGAGTTATGATGATATTAAGAGTTGATATCATGTCTCATTGCCAATTAGTGATGAGCCTAGTAAGTCACACACATACACAAGTTATCACCTATTTAAATATGATTTAATTAATTAATTAAAGAGTTTAATTGATTAATTAAATAGGTTTGGTTTGCAATTAAATTGCAAAGTCCCTAGCATGACTTGAAACCAAATCTAGATTATTGAATGTGTAGTATAAATTAAATTTATATTTAAAGTGTTTAAATATGAATTTAATTAATGAGAAATTAATTAATAGAGATTAATTAATTAATTTATATTTGATATAAATTAATTAGAAGAAGAAAAATAATTATTTTGGGTTGAGAACTCAAAATTAAGACACAGGGGCATTTTAGTCATTTTGCAGTGTGACACGTGGCACCATGAGATGGTGACACATGGAATTACACATAAGCTTGCCAAATGTTTTTTAATCATGTAAGATGATTAAAATCAAGATTAAATATAGGTTTGACACTTGGCACAATGTGATTGGGTCACTTAAACCTAGAGCTAATCAAAGGGTGACATGTGGCAAGGGTTTAATGTGTTAACCTAGCTATTTAAGTGTTGTTATGAGAAAATAAAACACAACCAGCAGCCACACTCCTTTGTCACGCCACTTTGAGGGTTTTCATCTCTTCTTCTTCATCTCTTATCAATTCAAAGAGATTAGCCATCAATCTCTTGAATTAAGAACACTAGAAATTGTTTCTAGTGTCCTGGTTACATCTTTAATCTCTTAAAAGGCAGAACTTGATTTTCTAATTAATAGAAAAAGCTTTAGAAGCTATTCAAGGGCTGCCATAGGTGTTCTTGGTGTGGACAAGCTAGAGGAACAACATCTGGTGTCCTGAAAACGAATCTCAAAGGCGCAGACACGCTGCAGTGCATCAAGAGGTTAGTGTAATCGTTCTTGATTTAATCTAGGGTTCTAAAATTAATCTGATTAATTTTAAAATCTTAAATGGCAAATACAGATCCAAAAACATATTAAAAGAGTTTTAATATGTTGTTTATCATTGAAATCAAATAGATAAAAATAAATCTTGCATGATGCATGTGACCCTAGGTGAAAATTTTTGAATTCAATGGTATAAACTTGTGTTTTTCACGCACTGCAGCGTGTCTGCGCCTTTATTTTTCTCATAACAACATTTAAATAGCTAGGTTAACACATTAAACTCTTGCCACATGTCACCCTTTGATTAGCTCTAGGTTTAAGTGACCCAATCACATTGTGCCAAGTGTCAAACCTATATTTAATCTTGATTTTAATCATCTTACATGATTAAAAAACATTTGGCAAGCTTATGTGTAATCCCATGTGTCACCATCTCATGGTGCCACGTGTCACACTGTGAAATGACCAAAATGCCTCTGTGTCTTAATTTTGAGTTCTCAACCCAAAATAATTATTTTTCTTCTTCTAATTAATTTATATCAAATATAAATTAATTAATTAATCTCTATTAATTAATTTCTCATTAATTAAATTCATATTTAAACACTTTAAATATAAATTTAACTTATATTATACATCCAATAATCTAGATTTGGTTTCAAGTCATGCTAGGGACTTTGCAAACTAATTGCAAACCAAAACTATTTAATTAATCAATTAAACTCTTTAATTAATTAATTAAATCATATTTAATTAGGTGATAACTTGTGTATGTGTGTGACTTACTAGGCTCATCACTAATTGGCAATGAGACATGATATCAACTCTTAATATCATCAGAACTCTTTCTTACCATAAATGATTTCTCTAAATCATTTTATGAACCTCATAGACCATGGTTAACACCTAGCATAGCATGCCATGGCCACCTAATTAGTAATAAGGTTTACCTTAAATGAACCTATAATCATATGTTACCATGCACTAGAATCTCTATATTACAAAATCCCAACTCAAGCTGGAGTCATGGTTTATGTCAAACTCCATTTGCTATGAATATTATGTTCTCTTTTAATTCCAGTTCTTGATTAAAAAGATTTTCTCATCAGAAACTCTTTTCTGAATAAATCTATCTGTCCTGGCCAGGAACTTGAAACATCAAGAAAAATTAAATGAACATAGGATTTTATCTCTATTTACTTAGAGGATCTGATTCCATCTTGATCTTCCCCTAGCTCCATATATAACTAGTAGGAGCCAACAGATGCCCATATACCCATACACAGTACAAGTATGAAAGCAGTATCAAACTCAAACTACCTATATACAAGATAACTGTGCTATCTCAGGTCTAAAGATTATATGCACCGATATGATTTATGACAAAACATTGACAAGAGTAAACTCCATGTGCTTGTCATAAGTGTCACTGGTGCGGCCTACTTATCATTTATAAGTGCCTATCATGTTTGTTATATGGCATGAGACTCACCATTCTATCTTATTTATATCTCATATAAATAACTTGGGAACAAACATGAATACAATCTTTCTGGATAAGTCATGTCCTTATTATGAAGTATCCTTGATTGTGAACCTATTTATGATACTTCGTGCTAGAAATATTGTCACTCATATTCTTAACAACTTAAGAATAATATTTCTAACAAAATATCAATGGACCTTTTCTATTACACATAAATATATTATGTAAATGGAAAAGTGGAAATGCCTTTTATTAATAAAAATATGTACAAGATACATACTAAATGATATGCTCTAGGGCATACTACTAATAATCTCCCACAAGCACTAGAGCCATTCATTACAATATCTTAGACCTATCATCTCAAGATGTTGGTCTAACTGAGTCTGTGACATAGGCTTAGTGAATGGATCAGCTGGATTTTCAGCTGATGCTATTTTCTGCATGGCTACATCGCCTCGCCCAACTATTTCTCTGATAATGTGGTAGCGCCTTTCTATGTGTTTGGATTTCTGGTGAGACCTTGGTTCCTTAGCTTTGTATCTGCTCCATTATTGTCACGGTGTAGTGGAGCTGGCGACTCAATGGAAGGAACTACTGTAAGTTACATCACGAACTTCTTTATCCAAGCGACTTCCTGCGGCATCTAATGCAAAGAATATACTCAGCCTCTATAGTGGAATCTGCAGTCGTGCTCTGTTTGGAACTCTTCCAACTGACTGCACCTTCATTACAAATGAACACATATCCAGAGGTAGACTTTCTATCATCGATATCTGATTGGAAATCATAATCAGTATAACCATCCAATTGCAAGCCTCCACCTCCATAAATCAAGAATAAATCCTTAGTTCTTCTCAAGTACTTAAGAATATTCTTGACAGCTATCCAGTGTTCCAAACCTGGATTCGATTGATAGCTGCTAGTCAAACTAACAGCATATGCGATATCTGGCCTACTACACAACATTGCATACATTAAACTTCCAATAGCCGAAGCATATGGAATCCTGGCCATCTTATCTCTTTCTTCGGGTGTCTTTGGAGACATCTCTTTAGAAAGATGGATACCATGTCTCACTGGTAACAATCTTCTCTTGGAATCAAGCATGTTAAACCTCTTTAACACCTTTTCCAAGTATAGACTTTGGGATAAACCTATTATTCTTTTCACTCTATCTCTATAGATGCGAATTCCAAGAATATAGGTTGCCTCCCCTAAGTCTTTCATGGAGAATGTATTTGACAACCATACCTTTATAGTCGTCAACATACCTGTGTCATTACCCATCAACAGTATGTCATCCACATATAAGACAAGGAAAGTGATAGCACTGTCACTAACCTTCTTATATACACATGGCTCATCCTCATTTTTTATAAAACCAAAGGATTTAATGGCTTCATCAAAACGGATGTTCCAACTCCTCGAAGCTTGTTTCAACCCATAAATGGATCGCTTTAGCTTGCATACCTTGGAATCATCTTGGGATTCAAATCCCCTAGGTTGTTCCATGAAAATGTTTTCTTCAATGTATCAATTGAGAAAAGCTGTTTTGACATCCATCAGCCAAATCTCATAATCATAGTACGCAGCTATTGCTAATAAAATCCTAATTGATTTAAGCATGGCAACAGGCGAGAAAGTCTCCTCATAGTCGATTCCTTGCCTTTGGGGAAACCCTTTCGCTACTAGCCTTGCCTTATAGGTCTCTACCTTTCCATCAGAACCAATTTTCTTCTTGAAAACCCATTTGTTCCCTATAGGTATAATACCTTCAGGTGGGTCAACAAGATCCCAAACTTGATTCTTATACATGGAATCAATCTCGGATTTCATAGCATCAATCCATTTTGAAGAGTCTATATCTGATATAGCTTCTTCATAGGTAAGTGGATCATCTCCATGATTTACTTCTTCATGAGTAGACAACTCTTGTTTTTCTTCATGAAGGAAACCATATCTCACTGGTGGGTGAGATACCCTGGTTGTTCTACGAGGAATAGCTGTAGATGTTTCATCAACGGGTATAGGTTGACTAGATGGATCTATATCCATCGATGCATTGGTTGGTCGAAATTCTCCAATTCTAACTCTATTTGCCTTCCTTTGCCTCCTTCTTGAACAAGCTGTTGTTCAAGAAATGTGGCATCTCTACTTATCACAACCTTTTGTGAAGTAGGCAAATAAAAATAATATCCAAAACTATCTTTTGGATATCCAACAAATCGACCTTTTTCTGATCTGGTCTGCAATTTATCAGTGTTCAGCTTTTTGATATAAGCTGGACAACCCCAAATCTTAACATGCTTAAGACTTGGTTTTCTTCCATGCCATATCTCATAAGGTGTGGAAGAAACTGATTTTGATGGAATCCTATTCAGAATATACAAAGCTGATTCTAATGCAAATCCCCAAAAGAAGATTGGCATATCAGTATAGCTCATCATACTACGTGCCATATCCAATAGGGTACGATTTCTTCTTTCAGATACACCATTCAGCTGTGGCGTTCCTGGAGGAGTCAGCTGAGAAACAATGCCATGCTCTCTCAAGTATTCATCAAATTCAGTACTCAAATATTCACCTCCACGATCTGATCGAAGAGCTTTAACACTCTTTCCTGTTTGATTTTCTACTTCAGATTTAAATTCTTTAAACTTTTCAAAGATTCATGTTTGTATTTCATCAAATACAAATACCCAAACCATGATTTATCATCAGTAAAGGTAATAAAATAATGAAAACCCCCTCTAGCCATTTCTTTAAATGGACCACATACATCACTATGTATTAGCTCCAAAATATTTTCAGCTCTTAGCCCTTGTCCAATAAAGGGTGATCTAGTCATTTTGCCTTGAAGGCAAGATTCACAAGTTGGAGTAGGCTCAGAGCCCAATGAGGATTGAATCCCCATATTCTCCAATTTTGTAATCCTATCTTCTGCAACATGACATAACCTTAAGTGCCAAATATATTTTGAACTTGAGTTGGTTTTCACCACGGCATTGCATTCATTTAGATTGCTATACTCTGGCCAGTGGAAACACTTTCTTACTGGCAATGGAAACACTTTCCTATTGGCAATGGAAACACTTTCCTGTTGGCAGTGGAAACACTTTCCTTTTGCCTTCATCAGCTTTAGTCTTCCTTTTCTGTTTAGCTATTTTCTTAGAAGGACTAGGAATTTGAGGTTTCTTTTTCTTATTGCCCTTCTTCTTGTTGGACTTTCCAGCAGAAGAAGATGCAACCAAAGCTACCTCTTTTCCTTTATTGCCTGGCATATTCTTTTGGGCAATAACCAGCATGTTGAGTAAACCAGCTAAGGTGCATTCCTGTTGAGTCATATGGAAATTTGTCACAAAATTCCCAAAAGACTCAGGAAGGGACTGAAGGATCAAATCCGTCTGTAGTTGGAAATCCATGTTGAAGTCAAGATATTCCAATTGCTCAATCAGCCGAATCATCTTGTGGACATGATCCCCAACATTCTGTCCCTCAGACATCCTCATGTGGAACAGCTGCCTAGATATCTCATACCTAGCATTCCTACTGTGCTCACCATACAACTCTTGTAGGTGAAGGAGGATCTCACTTGCACTCTGCAAGTTTTCATGCTGCTTCTGTAACTCATTACTCATGGAAGCAAACATGTAACACTTAGCTCTCATATCATGCTCCTTCCACTTGTCCAAAGTTTCATGTTCCTCTTAAGTGGCCTCTGGAGGTAAGGGACCAGGAACATTTGAATCTAGAACATATCCTATATGTTCAAGGTTCAAGACAAGTTTCAAATTTCTTAGCCAATCATACAAATTAGGTCCTGTCAACCTATTGCGATCAAGTATGCTTGCAAGGATATTGGATGGTGGTAGTTGTTCTGTGCTCATTATTATCAGAAAATTAATTGCAGAAATAACCAGATTAATTAGTAAATATATCAAGTAATTAACCAAAATGATTATGGTCTTTTAATCAAATTGGTCCTCCCACTAACTTAGCGAATCCTACACTTCCAAAGTAGGAAACGAAAATCCTAATTGGATGGATTTCTAGTGGGTGATTGAATTCTTATAATTCTATTGATCATCCTCAGGTACATCCATTATTGGAATTACAATAAACTATAAGTGAGCAACTCCTTGCCCATCACATCTCATGTGATGTTCAATCCTTTACCTTGCCCCTAATGCTCAAAATCTCAGGTACATCCATTATTGACTTATCTTGCATTAGTTAAGTTGATCCCATTGAGCCAGTAATTATGCAAATAATTTTAATGTCCTCAGGTACATCCAATATTGGCCACTAAACCATTTACATATTTACAACATCTCATGCTTAACAATTATTCTTAAGAAAATCTCTTAAATTAATTGCATCTCATGCAACTATTTAAAATTTCTTAAAATAATTGCCCCAATGGAGGGCCTATGTTATAATTACTTTAATTATAGCATTTCCAACTTAATCATTTGTTTGGAAGATTTTATAGTCATTCTAATTACTATTAAGGTCTCACTTTGCATATTATCCATTTAGCATGCATATATCATATAATTGCATACATTCCCATACATCTCATGCATTCATGGATAAGCAGTAAATATGGTATGATTATGGACTTTCTAAGGAATTCAATTCTGAGCCACCAAGAATTGAATCAGGGCATTCCTAGGTGCATTTCATTCATTCATTCATTTTACAAGAGTTGCTGAAGGAGTACATAATCAACACTTGGTCTTGAATTCCTCCCACTGGTCCCACCAATGCTCTTGACCTCCTTGAACTTCTTGCAATCCAATATTACATAGTAATCCTTGGCATACCAAGGCGAATTTACAAGAAATTAAATAAATGAAATTAAAACCGAAAAATTATTACAAACTTAATAATACATGCCCAAAATAAATTAAAATAAATTAATTAATTTACAATCCCAAAGAAACATAAAAGAAATAAATCCAATCACATTGGTCTTTTATAGTCCATGATCATCCATCATGCATATCACTATTTAACAATTAAATAAAACATACATACTTAAATTAAATTGAATATCTCATATTCAACTTAAAAATCCAAATTTGAATATGATTCAAATAAATTTAAAAATTCAGATTTGAATCTCATTCAAACAAATTTAAAAATTCAGATTTGAATCACATTCAAACAACTTCAAAAATTTAGATTTGAATCACATTCAAACATTTTTTAAAAAATCAAATTTGAATCACATTCAAACATTTTTTAAAAAATCAGATCTGAATTTTATTCAATCAATTTTTAAAAATCAGATTTAAATATGATTCAAACAACTTTAAAAATTCAGATTTGAATCACATTCAAACAACTTTTAAAATTCATATTTGAATCACATTCAAACAATTTTTAAAATTCTAATTTGAATCATAATTTAATTGTGTGATAAAACTACTAATTAAACACTTTAATTAGTCAAAGAATAGGCCTTAGATCATACAATAATTGCAGAATTAAAAGCCAAACCTTAAACCACCCATGGAAGCCAAACCATGCGCACCATTGATGGTGTTTTTTTCAAGTATGCCGCCAACTTGCTTTGCAACCAGCAATGAACTTTTGATCTCATGATCAAACACACAATTAAATCATATAATCAACAATCTAAATGGCAAATATAGTGGCTCTGATACCAATTGAAGGCAGGCGTGAAAAACACAAGTTTATACTATTGAATTCAAAAATTTTCACCTAGGGTCACGTGCATCATGCAAGATTTATTTTTATCTATTTGATTTCAATGATAAACAACATATTAAAACTCTTTTAATATGTTTTTGTATCTGTATTTGCCATTTAAGATTTTAAAATTAATCAGATTAATTTTAGAACCCTAGATTAAATCAAGAACGATTACACTAACTTCTTGATCTTGTTGACCCACCTATGTTGTATGCCAGAAAGTGCAGAACTCCACTATGTTGGGATGAAGCAGGTGAAAGAAAGATGATTGGCCCAGAAATTGTTCAGCAGACAGAGGAAAAGATCAGATTGATTAAAGATCGACTCAAGGCTGCATCAGACTGTCAGAAGTCCTATATTGATCTGAAGAGAAGAGATATTGAATATGCAGTGGGTGATAAGGTATTGCTCAAAGTTTCTCCTTGGAAGAGGATTATGAGATTTAGCAAAAAGGGGAAACTGAGTCCTCATTTCATTAGACCATATGAGGTTCTGGAAAGAGTGACTCCTTTGGCATATCGGTTGGCATTACCTCCAAAGCTAGAAGGGATACACAGTGTTTTCCATGTGTCCATGTTAAGGAGGTATAGATTTGACCCATCTCATGTTCTATCAGTTGAAGAGATTGAGGTAACTCCAGACCTCTCATATGAGGAAGAACCCATAGAGATTCTGGCATATGAGGTGAAGCAGCTAAGGAACAAACAGATACCCCTGGTTAAAGTGTTGTGGAACCATCATTCAAGCCAGGAAGCTACTTGGGAACGTGAAGAAGATATGAGGAGACAGCACCCACAGCTGTTCAGAGACTAATGCTAGGTAAAATTTCAAGACAAAATTTATTTTAAGGGAGAGAAAATTGTAACACTCCTATATTCAATAGTGCATTCTACTGTTCCGGTGACAAGTGTCTGTCCAGACAGCTAGAATGCCTGGAACTACACTTAAATATTAGTAAGGAGACATGAAATAATGAAATACAATAGAGGAAAATACAAGAAAAACAAAGGAAAAATAAGAGCAATGGAATGTGACTAAGTTAAACGAGCCAAACCCATAGCGATGGGTGACCGCACTGGAAAGTTACAGAGGGGACCGTTGACTAGCCTTGGACCGCGGGAAACTAGGCGAAACATTTTCGGTGGGTCAATATAAACAAAAACGAAAATTAAAGAAATCAGCGGGTCAAGAAGTTAATCGATAGCACCGAAAAATTGGGAATGCAATCCGAAGGGGGGCATTCTAGTCATTTGACACCTAGAGTGGACTTTTGACCTAAATGTCCATTAAAAATAAGTGATATTAAATTAAAAATATTAAAGAAAATAAAAGAATTAGTACAAAGAAAAATGAAAAAAAAAAATCGAGAAACAGACAAAAATCGGTGTTACCGAAAAATCGAGAATACAACCCAAAGAGGGGCCATTTAATCATTTGACACCTAGAGTTGACTTTTGACCTCAATGTCCATTAATAATAAGTGGTATTAAATTTTAAAAATTCCATGAAAATAAGAAATTGGATATATAATATAAATAGTAAAAGATTGGTGGCAAATTGTAATTAAAGGGACTTGGATTAATTTAATCATTTAATTATCAATTAGTGCTCCACTAACCATGAATTATGGGACCTAAACAAAGCAAAGTGGACAGAATTTCAGTCCATCTTCAACCTCCCATATACCTATATAAAGCAAGGTAAGTGTCTATTTCTTCTTCCTTTCTTTAGTAAACTTGATTATTAGGTTGAGGTGAGTTGAATGGTGAAGAGAATTGAAGGATTTGTTGAGTTATTAAATTGTTCAATTTTGGCAGCCATGATAGTCAAAGATGTTGAGTTTTTCTTACATTTAATTGATGGTAATTAGTGTTGATTAAGTTAATTTTAAGTACTGGCAAATTAATTTCCATGTATGTGTAATTGAGCAATTGAATTTAGGGGTTTGAAAAGAAATTTTGGAAGCCTTGGCAAATTGCCAATTTCTACAGTCTTGAATCCCATGGAAGAATGCTAGATTTTATGAATTCATTTGATGAATTATGGTATTGATGAACTAAGAGCAGTGTATGTGAAGTAATGGTTGGGAAGTATATGTAATAATTAAGTGATTTCATGTATATGTTATGTTGAATTTAACTTTGTGAATTAGGGTTGTATAATGTACATTGAGCACTTGTATATTCTACCCAAATTGACATAATTGAGATATGATGAATGGTATAGAAGTGCTAAAAATGTATAATTATAGTTTTGGGAGGAGGAGAAATGTCAATTGGGAGTGTTCTTTTACGTGCAGGTTGTATGTGTTGAAGGCAGTAGGTAAATTGAACCATAAGAAAAAATTTGTGACCCCAATTGGTATGAGGCTAATTAGAGGTAAAACCAGACATAAAATAGGCCAACTTTCATGTAGAAAACTTGCCAAAATTCTGCCTAAAAAAATGACCTAAAAAGTGACCAAATCCAGATTGCCTAAAATGTGAACTCAGAATTTGACCATATGAATATTAATTAGTCTTTTGGCTATAACTCACTCAAAACAGGTCCAAATGACCTGAAATTTATACTGTTGGAAAGCTTAGACATAGGGCTACATATTTTGTAGAGATCACAAAACCCAAAAATGACCATAAGCAAGTCAAAATGCTTGCACAAGTTTAAGTATAAAACTTGCTAGAATTGGAAATGACCTAAGTTTGCCATTTTAGTGCAACCTGTCTAGCATTGGTAAAATGACCATAACTTGGTCTAGTAACCTCCAAATGACCTAAAATTTGTGGGAAAAGTTCAATAAGACATAGACCTACAAGTTTGTAATTCTGACCAGAACCCAAAAACTGAGGAAACTAGGTCATCTAGCTAGGTCAAAACAGAATACTAAAATCCGATAAATTATAATAGTATTAATAAAATTTAATTATTGAACCTTATTATTAGAAACAATTTAAATGAGTACTGAAACACTTTAAATTGTGTGTTTCAATTAGCAAAGACTCAAAGAAGGAGAACGAACCACTGAGTCAAGGCCGAGAGGCTACTCATCAGAGGGTTGTGCACAACAGTTATTTCTTTTGAATTTTCAATTGAAATAAATTATGACAATTTGTATGTTATTGCTTAAATTGTGAAAATTTTGTTTGAATGGAATTTGATGGATACTTATTGCTTGAAAAATATTGCAAATGGATTGAAACCACAGCTATCATGTATATTTGATTGAATTCCTATTTTTGTTATGTTGGTGTTCAAATTACCGAAGGTGACTACATTAGATATTCAACAATTGGCTGCCATGTTTTGGCGGTGCCATTCTTTTGATGGATCAGGTATTTATTGGTTAAGTTGGGCTAAGCTATCAAGAAGAAAGGCATAAGGGGGTATTGGTTTTAGAGATTTAAATTTGTTTAACCTCTCTTTGTTGGCAAAGCTGGCATGGAGATTAATTTCCCATCCTTAGTCTCTCTAAGCTAGAGATTTAAAAAGGATTTATTTCCCATTTGGGGAATTTTTAGAAGCTGGTAATGGCAAAGCTTATTAGAAGGTTGAGATGTTCTAAAACCTGAAATTAGATGGAACATAATAGGATCTGCTTTTTGTGGATGTATGGAATGAGCCATGGTTCCATTTCTGCCAAACTTTAGAATTGATCTACGAAAACTCCATACTCTTCTGTGAGGCATGTTGCAGATCTATTGACTCTTAGAGGTAACCAATGGAATCTTACTATTCTTTTTGCTTCTTTTGCTCTAAATGAATGCTTTGAAGTTTTGAAAAATACCCTTAAATAGTTTGATGAGGGATCAAAGTCGAGTTTGGCACTATGTAAGAAAAGCCAACTGTACAATTGAAGAAATCTTCCATTATCTCAAGTAGCAGGAAGCATAGCATGACTTCAGCTTCTCAAATTATTCTTGCTAGTAGTTGGAAAAGTATCTAGGCCTTGCAAGTTCCCCTAAGATCAAAGTCTTTATTTAGCGAGTTTGCCATAATTCTCTAGCTACAAAAGAAAATTTGTTTAAGAGACAATGTGTTAAGGATCCTTCTTGCCCTTTATGGAATCAAGCCCGTGAAACACTAGAGCACATGTTATGGATAATAACGCTAATTAAAATTGTGACACTCCTTACCCGTCTATAGTATAGCCGAGTAATATATGCCACATAGTGTACCAGAACGCCATATTTTATCCCAATTATTTTATCCTTCCTTAATTTATTTTTTTTTATGGTTATGAAGTACAATTTGTGAAATTTAACTCATTTAAGTCATTTATTGAAATTATAAATTCATTTGAAGTTTCAAAAATTTTATAGAAAATCCAACAGAGTACCAACTAAAAATGGAGAAAACAGTTCTTCGGAACCTGTGAAAATCACTTCCTATACATTTTCAATCATTCTCAAACTCCAATAACCATCAACATGGTCTCAACAATTCTCAACATTCACAACCATCTCAAGTTTTCAACATGAATCCACAATTTCATTCAAATCCAAAATCAAATTTAATTTCATGAAGATATTCTTAAATTATGTTAATTAACGAAATTTTGCAAAATAGGTGCATCAACATATGATTACATAAATTTACTATTTACATGAGTTCATAATTTACAAGCCACAAACTATTACCCATTACAAAATACAAAAATAAAATTTCAAAAGGAACCTAAAGGTCCTACCACTGATGCACTACAGATGAGAGGTGACTCTGACTCTATGTAAATCTGTAACCTCACCTAGTCTGTGGTCTGCTGGGCTCTCTATCTGTCTCTCCAGAACTTACGCGTGGCAAAAAGCGACGCGCTAAGCAATAATGCTTAGTAGTGCCAATAATAAAATAAAAAGAACTAAAATAAAATAAATATGCGGTGTATATATATTGATGTCTCATGCAGATAAATTTTTAATAATTATTTGTAGTCTATTTATTTGGCACTTGTTATATCAATGGTTTCATTAAATTTATCAACTTCCATTTTTAGTTGCCCAAGTAACCTATACTAGATGACTGGCACTGGATACCAAGTACCTCGGGCTGTCACACCATCAGTCACGTATGTATCTCCCGGTGTGCAACAGAACAGTTGATAAACTGTAATAAACATTAGGCACAAGGCCAAGTATCATCATAATATCAGAATGGCTAAAAGCCATAAAATCATAGAATGGCATAGTGCCATGTGCAGTACTACTAACTGAACCCTATTGGCATGCCAACCTATCCAAACCAATCTTACTAGGTGTACTAGGGCACATTACCAAGTTATTGATTGAATTTTCATGCTTTAAATGTAAGGTTACTATTCATTTTACTATTTAGGTCAAATTATTGATTTTCCAATGCATAATAGCTACATAAGTCTTAATCACATAAATTTACCACATTTTGGTTCCCAAAAGTGTTGGTATTAGTTGCCAATCTATACTCCTAACCAATGGTGAATAAATCAGAAATTTCAGTTTTGGGAGCTAGAGTTCACTATTCTATTAGGCCATTCTACAGTGAGAATTTGGCCAAATGTTCTTTACCAAAGTTGTTCCTTACTGTGTCTAGTTACATTTCACTTTTTGAATCACTCCATTTGGAGTTTTCTAGCTCAAGTTACGGCCTAAACACCATAACTGGCCGGATTGCAATTTTTCCAGAATTTCTGGGCAGAATCAATTCTGCAGTTTTTGTACACTGAATACAAGTCAGTTTTTGGACATGTTATGGTCAAAATTTGGTTTTGTTTTCCTCATTAATTTGTAGGGCTATGTCTCAGCTTTCTATTGGTAAAAATTCAGGTCAATTGGGCCTTTCTACACTGAGTTATGACCAAATGAATAAACACTGTTCATTTGGTCAATTTGCCCAGGTAGAATATAAGTCACCTGGATTTAGTCAATTTTTAGGCATCCTATGTTTAGTTTTTAGACAGAGTTCCTCCACCAAAATTGTGCCATTATGTGTCTAATATCATATCCAATTGGCCTTGCACCAATTGAACCTATACAGCCCAAGTTAGATCTGCCCAAACATGCTGGACTCACATCCAGACTTGTAGGGTACTCATGGCAGCACACCCAATCTCAAATCCCAAGCTACCATTCACTTCAATTCCTCATTATACTCAGCCAAATGGTCACTAATTGACCATTAAAACTTCTATTTATCCACACATAAGCAGTGTCAACACCATATTTTGGTCGATCCCCGAAATCAATAAACTTTGAAATCGATCCCCATCACCAAGTCTCCATTCGTTTCCGATCTCTCTTCATAGGGATCTAAACCGACACCAAGTCTCCTTGCCAGACGATCATATTTTCGATCTCTCTCCAAAGAAACTGAACCAATACCAAGTTTCCATATCACTCAAATCCGTACCGATCTCTTGAACCAATTATTAAGTCTCTTGGCTAGTTAATCACATTTCTGATCTCTCGTTAAACCAACATTAGGTCTTTGTGCCATCCAGTTTTATATCCGATCACCCTTTTAAAATTTTATGGATAATCGTTTAATAAAGATAAGGTTTAATCTGGTTTAATGATGCTTTCAATCTTAAGTGTTCAAATCAGGTTTCTAATTTTAATAATCTTAAGTCCCGTTCGGGGTTTGTTCTCAGCCGATCTCATGCTTACAATGTTTTTCCGACCTCTTATACTTGGATTAATAATCACTTTTAAGTTTGATGTTCTAATTGGTTCAGACAGTCAGGCGCTTGTACAATTTAGTTTCGTTCCGATCTCATCAAGTCATTGAACAAAAGAAAGAACTTCATTTCATTTCAAAATAAAAAAATACAAGTCATTCGGCTGGAGGATCACCCCCAGCTTGTTCTACATTTTGTTCACCATCTCTATCACCCTCAGCCTCCTCCTCGCTATTCTCTTCATTTTGGGGAGCCAAGTCCACCATCCAGGAAAAGTCCTCCTCGGGATAACGCTTCTTGAGCTCGGCCAAAAGGTCCCCATGGGCGTTCACATAAGCACCGGCCTCCCTCGTCACTGCCTCTTCTTCTTTCGCTCTAAGTTCTGCAGTGAGGCAAGCGACATCAGCAGCTCGGAGCGCCCAAGCTTCTTCAAGAACATGAGCCTGCTCGGCCAATTTATCCTCATAGAATTTCATTCGCCCCTCAATTTCAGCTATATAATCTCGGGCGGATGAAAGTTGAGCTCGGGCGGAAGCCGCTTCCTAACCCACCTTTTGTATCTCCTGCTTTAAATGATGAGCCTTTTCCCAGACGATATGTTGGTTCACTAAACTCTCCACACTCAGGCTCATAGTCTGGGTTAGGATATCATCGAGATTGTTCGGGGTCGGCCTATTCCAATCCTCTTGAAGGCAGATGGAGGCCCCCAAAACCTTAGCCAAACCCGGATTCTCTCGAACAGTTCAGTTCTTCTCCAGAGAGTGAATCAAGACTTGAGTGCCGCAGGAAAGGGTCCTTGTAGGAGGTTGGGAAGGACCCCCTTCTGCACTCAGAGCAACCATTGGAGGTGGCAGTTCTTTTTGTCGAGGAGGAGACCGGATCACTTCTACTTCAGGGATCGACGGTCCCGAGGGTCGGGACGAGCCTCCCTGCATCTCCTCTGGGTCGTGCCTTGGCATCTAAGAGGCCTCGGCGCGCTTCATCTCCCGCACTTTTCTGGAGACCTCTCTCTTCCGCTTTCGACTCTCCTTGGAAGCCTCGCCACTCGCCATGCCTGCACAAAGAAAAAGTCAGTGAGTTCGCTAAGGCTCAAAGATCAGAGATATAGAAAGTATCGAGGCCGAGGTCAGAGAGCTGAAGCCTGCGTTCTTTGCCGGTAATCAGCTGCATTGTCCAATGATGCAGTTTGGCTGTCACCGCATCTAAACAGGAGAACTTCTGAGTGGCCGCCTGATCTTTCAGCTCCATCACCATTATGCCCTCTTCCCTATTAAGGGTGATGCACTTCAAAAGTGAGGGGCCCAGATGCAGCCAGCTACGTGGGAAACCCTCAAAATCGTTTGGAATCTTGCTCCTCAGAATAAAGAAGCAGTTCTTCCAATTCTTCAGTGAGGAAGGCAGATCGATAAAAAGCCCGCAATGCGGCTTCGCCTGAAAGAACCAATACTCATCGTCCTTTCGATGAGTTAGCCTATGTAGCTCGGCGAACACCTTCGCTGTTGGACTGAGTCCCTTAGCTCAGCAGAGGCCTCTGAATGCTACCAGGATCCACCATGAGTTCGGATGTACTTGGGCTATACATACTTGGTGGAATTTCAGAACTTCCTTGAAGAAGTCATCAAGGGGAAACCGTAGCCCGGCTTTTAATTGCTCTTCATATACCATGATCATATCATTTTCTTCGAAGAAGTGATCGGCTCGGAGGTCGCCATGACACCTGATAAGTTCATATGAATCAGGCCGAAGGTTATATTCTTGGCTAAACGTTTGCAGATCGGTTTCCTGAAGGATTGACGACAGCTCATCCACGGGAAGGTTTTCTCTCCCTAAGGGATGCGTTCGTCTTGAGGGTCCTGCTTGACCACGAGCTGAAACGGAGGTCATGGGAGGATCAGATCGCCCACTTGGCCCGACCACCTCAACTTCATCTGATGACCACGAAACGTGAACGGAAGGGAGGCTCACCGCTCTCTGACCCTGGCGCCGCTCATTTTCAAAGAAAAGAGAAAATTTAACTAAAAGAAAGATCAAAACCATTACCGAGGTGTGATCGGTGTCGGAAGAACTTAAAGAAACTAGAGAATTTTGGAATCGCTCGCGAGATGCTGAAAATGACATAAGGGAGCAACTGGCTGACCCATCCCCTATTTATACCCGTCTGAGCATTTAATGCTCATAGTATCCCAAGCGGCGCATCAGTTAGCGGGATTCGCCAGCTTTTCTGACACATCGCAAGAACATTCCAAAAACTCCATAAATAAATAAGGGGAGGTCGGCTAGTTAAAGATCGGTGAACTAAGGTAGATGTTCAGAATTATAGATCTGCTAAAGGCTATTCAGTTAGGAATCGGATCGGATAAACACACTTAGAGATCGGAAAATAACCAATGCAATAATAATAAAATGATAATTGTCAAAATGAGATTTCATTTCCAAAAGGTCGAATTACATCATTTGGGCGATCTCAAGAGATCGGATTACATTAAAGGTCAGATCACATCATTTGGGCGATCTCAAGAGATTAGATTACATTAAAGGTCAGATTACATCATTTGGGTGATCTCTAGAGATCAGCGGTACATCCTACCTAGTAAAGACCTATGTCAAAGCCTAGTCTCATGGCTGAATCAAAAGATGTGTTTGATCAGGAAACCAGCCATCGACATCGGATAGATGTACAGCTCAGATGGGGTGACTACGACTCTCATGAAGATAAGAGAGGTCATCGTCAATGTTATCGCTCGGAACCGAGCCGCGGTCAGGACACCCGATGTGGTGAGGAGCCAAGTAAACTTTGAAGGGCAGTCACCAATGATAAGAGGGAAATTAGCAGTCTTCTCACCCAAAATCGGTCTGCTAATTAGATCGGTCGATTGACTCTCGATCTGGATCGGTAAATTAGTCTGGTTCTCTCTCTGTCATCAGAGGTGGCCATCGTGATTTTCTGATCACCGGGGTCATAAATTTTCAGTAGATAAACAAAGGGAACAGTCAGAAAAAGATCAAAAACAGCTACCATGGCCGGATTGTGGCCGGAGCGGCTAGAACAGTGAGAAAGAAAGAGGAGAAAATGAAATGCGGAAGGATTCCCCGTTAAAGGTATATATAGAGAAGGTCTGAGCATTTATTAGCAGAAAACGAAGCAGACGCCTCGAAAACCGAAGGAATAAATGCTTTGACTGAACCGGCCCGGATAAAGGAGAAGACTCAGGAATGGGAGAGATCGGGAAAGGGGGCCCGGCATGAGAGATCGAAAAAAGATCGTATTAGGAAGGTCGGAAGGAATGGGAGATTGAAAAGCAAGGAGAGAATAAGACAACTTCCAATAACTGTCGTCATAATCAGAGCTGAGGTAGTTAAAGCGTTGCAGACGAGATCAAATCTCCACCGCACGCCTCCTTTGCAGAATCGCCCACATTACTGACAGGCACCAGGACGTGTCATAGCAGTCCTGTACATCTCGATCTCCACCATTGATCTTACTTGTAAGGACAAGTCCGGAGCCCTTGGATCAAAGAAGAAGACGACAAGGCCATCGCCTTTTATTCCCAGCCCTCGGATCGCTCTTGACAAGAAAATTTTGAGCCGTCAGATTAGAAAAGAGAAAGGACAAATATTCTGAAAAGGATCTCAGCCGTTCATTTTGATTCTCTTTAATTCCCAAGGATCAAATCATGTCCTTTAAAATCCAAACCTTCCATCTCCCTCAAAGAAAATCCTGACCCTTCATTGGGAGCACCCGGTCCCTATAAATACCTGCATGAAAACTATTGAAGGGGACAGAAAGAAAAAAAGGGTGGTGATTATAGCGGAAAGGCTCTGAAAATCAATTCAATTTTGCTACTCTGCTATTTTAATCTTTCAACATAGAAAAGAACTTCAGAAATCAGTCTTCTAAAGTATTTTCTCTGAAGGAGTATTGGACACTGGAACTCTTTATTTTCAGTTTGTTCATTACTCTGTGATAACCCCCCCCCCCCCCTCTTAGTTTCAGTTCCGTTGTCATCACTTTTATATCCACTTTTATTTTCCAAGCACAATTTCATTCGAACCTAGTTATTGTCATTCCAGCTCGACTACACTCTAACTTGGTATTCTTCATTTCAAAGCAAGCATTAGTTCCCAGACTATTAGCACGCAACTCTACAACATCCGTGACTCCATAGTTAGTTCAATAGGTTCAACTCCTTACAGATGAGTGTCCGAACCGTTGCCTTATCCAATGTTTGTTTTTATTTTCTTTATTTTCATTGTCGTAATTTTTGTCAAGTTTATCTTATGTAAAAGGCCCCTACATAGGTGTTTATTCTCTTGAGTTTATCTTTTGATACATCAGTTCATGTTATTTATCTGTTCTTAGTCTTTATTATCTCCTAATATAGGCGTTCTGGTTATGGGTAACGTGTAGGTAGTTTGATAAAACGTTGGTAGCTATATCTTAACATGAGAATTTCCTTAAAATAATTAAATTTTGGATAATAAATCAAAGAAAAATTATGAAGTCGAACCACTAAACACGTTCTGGAGATAGCTTGGTATAGTGGGGGACCGAGATAAGATCGGATCCCAGACTAGTAAGCGGAAGAGAGAATGTTGCCTATCAAAAGGTATTGGTAAGGCGATCACATAGGAGATTGGTAAAAATTCAGTCCGCATCCCCTACCTAGTTATAAGGCACCAACGGGATAAGAGAAGCCTTATTCGGGTTCTCAGCATCTGCAGATGCTAGAACCTTTAGTCTAAGGTCTTCAAGATATACGATCGCAATTAAATCTCAAGAGATCGGAGGAGAGTTCTTATCCGATTCTCAATCAAAATTTTTAATAAATACTAAAGGAGATCGGAGGAGAGTTCTTATCAGATCTTCAATCAAAATTTTTAATAAATATTAAAAGAGATCGAAGGAGTTTTCTTATCCGATTCTCAATCAAAATTTTAATAATTATTTAAAGAAATAGGAGGAGAATTCTTATCCGATCTTCAATCAAAATTTTCAATAAATATTAAAAGAGATCGGAGGAGAGTTCTTATCCGATTCTCAACCAAAATTTTAATAAATATTAAAAGAGATCGGAGGAGAGTTCTTATCCGATTCTCAATCAAAATTTTAAGGAATATTAAAAGGAGATCGGAGGAGAGTTCTTATCCGATTCTCAATTAAAATTTTAATATGTGCAGATCGGATGAGAGTTCTTATCCGAGATCCTTCATTCAAACTTTAAGTAAATTATCCCCAGAGATCAGGAAAAGCCTTTACCCAGATTTTCTCAAATCCAAACTAAAATAGCACAATACGCAAAGTAACCCCCTACACAAAAACTAATACGCAACACCAATTCACTAAGGGTCATCTCATTTATTTATATATCTGGGTAACCCGAACCAGTGAAAAATTAAATATTCTCTTTTATCAAAGGGATTAACATCTTCATTCTAACCCCCCTAACTACCGATTTTAATTTATAAAGGGCATAATGTCAAATCTGTTTGCCCTCATAGATGGACGAGGCGGGGTGCCTAACACCTTCCCTGCCCGTAAACGGACCCCGAACCTAGAATCTTTGTTTTCGAAGTGGTTTCATTTTAATTTATTTTCACAAATGGTTTTCTTTAATTCCCTCAAAATTAAAGTGGTGACTCCTCACTCTTTCCCACTTTGGTGAGTGTTCGTCTAGGTGACCGCAAAATACATTACGACAAGCAAAATCCAAAGTTTTCCCCTAAACCCTAACTCCAACAACTTTAATACCTCATATACATGCAATCAATGAGTTAAGGCATCAAGTTCCTATTCAATGGCAGCCATGTACAACTATAATTCATTCAAATTAAAGGAAACCTAATGTACCCTAAGGCTGCCAAAATTTGATGAAATTCAGCCATGGAAAATTTATTTAAATTAGCTTAGTTTCATATTCATTTCATGTTCTCCATGATGTATACACAAAGTAATTAAAACTAATTGGCACTAACCTTGATTTAGCTAATTCCCAAAGCTTGAGAACTCTTCTTTTTCTCTTTCTTTTTACTGCCTAAGACTTGCTCTAGGTGTAAGGATAAATATTTGTGAAGGGAAGCTAGGGTTTTGGGGTGATTTGGTTGGGTTAGCTCAAGCTTGATCAAGCTTCCATGGAGATTTCTTTCCTCTCTCCCTCTCTCTACATTTTGGCTGCCCAAAGGTTGAAGATAGCTATTTAGTTCTTTAATTTTTATCTCCTTTTATTCATTTTTAAGTAATTTATAATGATGTGTCAAATTTTGGTTGGGTGAAAATATTTTAATTGCATCATGCTTATGTTATAAATATGACTTTTATTTCATTTTCTTTTCTTTTCTTTTCTATTCATTTTCAATTAATTTTTCTTCAATATTTATTCATATTTTATGTCACAATAATTATTTACTTAACTAGACAAGTCGGCCAAAAATCATCTCTGAAGACGAAATGACCAAAATGCCCTCCGTTGGGCTTATTGAGCCAAAATTGTCTATACCGATCGAAAAATTTTTTTAAGACTTTTCTTGGAATTCTAATGTCATAAAAACCTCAATGACTCTTTTCTAGAGCCTCATAAATTATTTTATAAATTTTCTCGTGGGTTTAGGGCTCCTAGTTGCGAAGATCGTAACTTTCTAATAGGTTACCCATCGCTAGGGCACCAGCTCATTTAACTTGGTTGTATTTTATTTTTAAAATTTTTCCTATATTTTTCTTATGAATATTTGAGTTAATTATGACTCCTCACTTTAGTATAAATATTTTTCCAGACGTTCTAACTGTCCGGACCGACACCGATCACCTGAACAGAAGAATGTATGCAATTACTACAGTGAGGGCGTTACAACTCTTCCCCTCTAATTTAAGTTTCGTCCTCGAAATTTACCTAATGCAAACAGTTGAGGGAATTGTTGCCTCATCATCTCTTCATTTTCCTAAGTTGCCTCCTCGGTGTTGTGGTGCCTCCAAAGCACTTTCACTAGTGGAATCTACTTATTCCTCAACTCTTTCATTTTCCGAGCTAGGATCCGTATGGGTTCTTCTTCATATGTCAAATCCGGTTGTACTTCAATTTCTTCCATGGAGATGACATGTGAAGGATCTGAGCGGTATCTTTTTAGCATAGATATGTAGAACACATTATGGATCTTGTCCAGCTCTGGTGGTAAAGCTAGCCTGTAGGCCACTGGACCCACACGTTCAATGACTTCATATGGGCCAATGAACCTAGGGCTTAACTTACCTTTTTTTCCAAACCTCAATACCTTTTTCCATGGTGAGACTTTGAGAAACACCTTATCTCCAATTGCATATTCTATTTCTTTTCTCTTCAGGTCAGCATAAGATTTCTGTCTATCTGAGGTAACTTTTAGATTGGCTTTAATTAGCTTTACCTTCTCCTTAGTCTATTTCACCAGGTCTGGCTCTATCAGTTTGTCTTCACCCAATTCAGTCCAACACACTGGGGTTCTACATTCCTCCCATACAATGCTTCATACGGGGCCATTTGGATGCTAGCTTGGTAGCTATTGTTGTATACAAATTCTGCCAGTGGGAGGTATCTATCCCAACTTTCCTCAAACTCAATGACACAACTTATCAGCATATCCTTAAGGACCTACCATATATTTCATGTTATTATTATCATTTCAGTTCAATATTTGTATTAATTCAATTGGTTTCAATTATTTACCTGGATTTCTCTTTCTGATTGCCCATCCGTCTAAGGATGGAAAACTGTGCTAAAGTAGAGTTGTGTACCCAAGGATTCATGCAACTTCTTCCAAAATCTCAATGTAAACCTTGGGTCTTGATCAGATATGATAGAAAGTGGAATTCCATGCAGTCTAACTATCTCACTGATATACAATTCTACTAACTTCTCCAGTGAGTAGTCAGTCCTAACTGGCAGAAAGTGTGCTGTCTTCGTCAATCTATCTATTATCACCCATACTGCATCGTGCTTCTTCTGGGTGAGAGGTAGACCACTTACAAAATCCATGGTGACCCAATCCCATTTCCATTCAGGTATACGTATAGGTTGTAGCAAACCCGATGGAACTTGATATTCTGCCTTTACTTGCTGACATGTCAAGCATTTAGTCACATAGTCAGCTATATCCTTCTTCATACCAGGCCACCAATACTGAAGCTTTAGATCATGATACATTTTTGTACTTCCTGGGTGCATAGCATAAACATTGGTGTGTGCCTCTTTCAGAATACTGGCTTTCAATTCTCCATCATCTGGTACACACACTTTTCCTTTGTAGTACAGACACCCATCTGCTTTCACCTCATAGTCAATTGTCTTCCCTTCTGAGATTTTACTCATAATAGCCTTTAGCTTCTCATCTACCTTCTGCCCATGTAAAATCTGCTGTAGCAGGTTTGGCCTCACTTGCAACTCAGCCAAAATAGCTCCATCTCGAGCCAAGGATAGACGGGCATTCAATGATCTCAAAGCTGTGATGGATTTTCTGCTCAAAGCATCTGCAACCACATTTGCCTTCCTAGGATGGTAATCAATCACACAATCATAGTCCTTCAGGAACTCAATCCATCGCCTCTGTTTAAGGTTGAGCTCCTTTTGGGTTGATAAGTATTTCAGACTTTTGTGGTCTGTGTAAATATAACACTTTTCCCCATACAAGTAGTGCCTCTATATCTTCAGTGCGAAGATAATTGCTGCAAGTACTAGATCATAAGTAGGGTAGTTCTGTTCATGTGGCCTTAGCTGCCTGGAAGCATAGGCGACCACCTTTCCCTCTTGCATCAATACACACCCTAGTCCATTATGAGAGGCATCACTGTAGACCACAAAGTTGTAACACCCCTATTTGCATAGCCTGGTATATTTCACTATTCTAAGGATCGATGTCGGTCTAGATAATTAAGGGAATTAGAACCATGCCTAAGACACCTAGATAAGCCCTAAACACAAATAATTAGTAATTGTCAAATAGTTAAGTATAAATAAGAAAAACAAAACACAAGAAGTTAAATGAGCCGAGAGTCACCGCGATGGGTGACCTTCTCGGGAAGGACTGCGAGGTCGATTTAAACTTGAATTTCGAATCGTAAAATGTAACGCCGCGGTCCTTAGGACTATTGTGAAGATAGTGGAAAAGAGAAAATCACAAAAAAGAATTGCTAAGCCGGTCAAATAATTAGGTCAGGGATCTGAAAGAAATATCAAATAACTAGCAAACCGGATCAAACCAGCAAGGGGCAATTTGGTCAATTCACCCCTAGAGCTGACTCTTGACCTAACTGTCCAATAAAATAGGAGAAAAGAAGATTTTGGGATCAAGAATTAAATTAAAGAACTAAAGAAAAATAAATGAAAAAGAAAAAAAAAAAGAAAAAGTTGAAAAAGTTAAAAAGTTTATTACATCATGCATGAAATCATGCATGATGCAATAAACTTAATAATTAAAAATTTTGAAATTATCATTGGATAAATTGTGATACTGAAATACTGTGAAACTGTGTGTTTCAGTGGAAAAGAATACCTGGAAAGAACCCGAGGCATCGAATCAAGGCCAAGAGGCGACTCGTAATGAATTACTTATATTGCGAAATGTGTATTATGCTTTTGACTTAAATTGTTGAAAGTTTATTTGTTTGTGTTTGAAATGGTAATAAAAGTTTAGTAAATTGTTAAGATAATTTTGAAACCACAGTGTCATGACCATATATTTGAATACCTCACTAGCATGACTAGTGGGGGAAATTAGTTTCGAATTTTGAGTCCTTCTCTGGCTGAAGTGTTGAGGTGTGTGCCAGTAGAAGAAGAAAAAGAATGGGTTCCCATATATTTGAGCTAGCTAGCCTTGTGATGTGACTTCTCATAAGCCTCTGGCTATTGAGATGATTATTTGTTTCAAATGGCATGATATAACTGTGTGTTTTTATAAAATTTGTTTTGAGACTTTCCAAATTAAATTGTTTGGATTAAAATTTTTAAAGTCATGTTTTGAATTTATATCTCATGTTCAGTTTAATTTTTGAATAAGTATGATTTAAATTCTGCATAAAGGTTATTTTAGTATGTTGTGCACCACTGAGTCATAGTACTCAACGATGGCTATTAGTGTTGTCGCAGATATAGAGACTAAAGAAACAGTAGAGTGAGCTGCTAAAGATTGTGGAGCCACCTTCCCCATCGAGTATATTTTATACCCTTATTGTAAAAATTATTTTGATGTATGTAAATGTGTTTAAATGTAGAAAATGGTCATGAGCAATTGTATAAAGCTTGTAATAAATTTTAGTTTGGATTTTTCTAATGTAAATTTTGGATTGATGTATGTAAATTGTTCTATCTTTAATGAAATATGAATGAAAGTATTTTGTTCTAATTTAAATGAAATTACTTAGTATTATTTTGGATAATCTTTGAATTAGAAATTATTACTTTGAATTTTGGAAATTGAGAAATGATGTTGAAATTAGTTGGGATGGATATGAAGGAACGGAAGCGTGAAAAACACAAGATTATACCATTGAATTCAAAAATTTTCACCTAGGGTCACATGCACCATGCAAGATTTATTTTTATCTATTTGATTTCAATGATAAACAACATATTAAAACTCTTTTAATATGTTTTTTGGATCTGTATTTGCCATTTAAGATTTTAAAATTAATCAGATTAATTTTAGAACCCTAGATTAAATCAAGAACGATTACACTAACCTCTTGATGTGCTGCAGCGTGTCTGCGCCTTTGAGATTCGTCTTCAGGACACCAGATGTTGTCCCTCTAGCTTGTCCACACCAAGAACACCTATGGCAGCCCTTGAACAGCTTCTAAAGCCTTTTCTATTAATTAGAAATTCAAGTTCTGCCTTTTAAGAGATTAGAGCTAGAAACAATTTCTAGTGTTCTTAATTCAAGAGATTGATGGCTAATCTCTTTGAATTGATGAGAGATGAAGAGAAATAGCTGGAGAGGCTCAAAGTGGCGTGACAATTGAGAGGAGAGGCTGCTGGTTATGTTTTCTTTTCATAACCACACTTAAATAGCTAGGTTAACACATTAAACCCTTGCCACATGTCACCCTTTGATTAGCTCTAGGTTTAAGTGACCCAATCACATTGTGCCAAGTGTCAAACCTATATTTAATCTTGATTTTAATCATCTTACATGATTAAAAAACATTTGGCATGCTTATGTGTAATCCCATGTGTCACCATCTCATGGTGCCACGTGTCACACTGCAAAATGACCAAAATGCCCTTGTGCCTTATTTTTGAGTTCTTAACCCAAAATAATTATTTTCTTCTTCTAATTAATTTATATCAAATATAAATTAATTAATTAATCTCTATTAATTAATTTCTCATCAATTAAATTCATATTTAAACACTTTAAATATAAATTTAATTTATACTACACATCCAATAATCTAGATTTGGTTTCAAGTCATGCTAGGGACTTTGCAATTTTATTGCAAACCAAATCTATTTAATTAATCAATTAAACTCTTTAATTAATTAATTAAATCATATTTAAATAGGTGATAACTTGTGTATGTGTGTGACTTACTAGGCTCATCACTAATTGGCAATGAGACATGATATCAACTCTTAATATCATCAGAACTCTTTCTTACCATAAATGATTTCTCTAAATCATTTTATGAACCTCATAGACCATGGTTAACACCTAGCATAGCATGCCATGGCCACCCAATTAGTAATAAGATTTACCTTAAATGAACCTATAATCATATGTTACCATGTACTAGAATCTCTCTCATACAAAATCCCAACTCAAGCCGAGTCATGGTTTATGTCAAACTCCATTTACTATGAATATTATGTTCTCTTTTAATTCCAGTTCTTGATTAAAAGATTTTCTCATCGTAAACTCTTTTCTCAATAAATCTATCTGTCTGGCCAGAACTTGAAACATCAAGAACAATTAAATGAACATAGGATTTTATCTCTATTTACTTAGAGGAACAGATTCCATCTTGATCAACACCTACCTCCATATATAACTAGTAGGAGCCAACACATGCCCATATACCCATACATAGTACAAGTATGAAAGCAGATCAAACTCAAACTACCTATATACAAGATAACTGTGCTATCTCAGGTCTAAAGATTATATGCACTGGTATGATTTATGACAAAACATTGACAAGAGTAAACTCCATGTGCTTGTCATAAGTGTCACTGGTTCGGCCTACTTATCATTTATAAGTGCCTATCATGTTTGTTATATGGCATGAGACTCACCATTCCATCTTATTTATATCTCATATAAATAACTTGGGAACAAACATGAATACAATCTTTCTGGATAAGTCATGTCCTTATTATGAAGTATCCTCGATTGTGAACCTATTTATGATACTTTGTGCTAGAAATATTGTCACTCATATTCTTAACATCTTAAGAATAATATTTCTAACAAAATATCAATGGACCTTTTCTATTACACATAAATATATTATGTAAACGGAAAAGTGGAAATGCCTTTTATTATTAAAAATATGTACAAGATACATACTAAATGATATGCTCTAGGGCATACTACTAACAGGATATTGATTTGATGAAGTTGATGAGATAAATCATTGGAAGTGCTTTTTTACAAGTATTTGAAGAACAGTTTTCTCAAAATACAGACAGCACTCTGCCGAAATTTTTATAAAATTTGCGAAAAAATAAAAAGGGTCAAAAATCTTAGTTAGTTTTCAAACTCTAATTAAATGTTTTAATACCTATTAGAAAATGCTCACCACTTTTAAAAAGTAAGAAAATGATTTTAAAATCCCTTGTAGGGTACTTAATGAGTTATCGGTAGGGGAAGTTCGGCAGTTTATTAGGTATTCTGCGGGATCATGTTATGCCTTACAGAGGGGTAAAGTGTGACATGTTTTAGTGGTATCAGAGCAAACTTTTGAAGTATGTTTTAATTTGTGAATTTGTGTCTTTTTTTTGCTAAGTACAACTGCTCAATGTCCTTATTTATTACATACAGTGCATTATATCATAAATATGAACTAATGGAGGGAATCTCCTTTTGTTATTTGTTCAGGAGATATCCTATTCTAGACTGATATGGAAGAAGGGGATCGCTCGGTTGAGTAATCTGTTGAAGCTGAGGCACAAGGGGAAGCCCCGGCTCTACAAAATGTTAGTGTGTCAGTGGCACCAGTGTAACACCCTAGGCAAATCCCACATCGGCAAAACACGGAAGAGATACTGGATTTATAAGTTGGCGATTCGTAACCCCTAGCGCCGCGTTTTAAAACCGTGAGGGCTTCGGCCCAGAGCAGACAATATCACTAGTGGGTCGGGCCATTACATTTGTGGTATCAGAGCCGCTCCGCGTGCAACCTTGGGCGATGGTGGGGCAAACCTCAGCGAGGACGCTGAGTCCCATAAGGGGGGTGGATTGTAACACCCTAGGCAAATCCCACATTGGCAAAACACGGGAGAGATACTAGGTTTATAAGTTAGCAGTTCATAACTCCTAGCGACGCGTTTTAAAACCGTGAGGGCTTCGGCCCAGAGCAGATAATATCACTAGTGGGCCGGGAAAAAACATCAAAAGTTTACAATAGATATGATAAAACAAGATAGGGTGCTCCGACACCGAATGTGGCACTTCTTGCTCAGCTATACAGTAGACGGGTAAGGGGCGTCACAACCAGCCCCACAAATTCCACAGTTTCCTGCACAGTTCACACAGCAGATAGCGGTAATGTTTCAACAAATGGCTAGGGGTATGCCTGCTCAAGCTCCAACCCAGACTACTGTGGTACAACCTCACACTCCAGTTAGACAGTATGACAAGCTGTTGAAGTATGGGGCTACAAAATTTAAGGGTACAGTAGACCCACTAGAGGCAGAGCAGTGGCTGGAAAGAATGAACAGAGTGTTCAAGAAGTTGCACTGCCAAGATGAACTAAAATTCGAGTACTCAGTTTCACTACTGTAAGGGGATGCGTATGATTGGTGGAAGACCATCCCCCACACCTTGGCTGAACCACCAGTACTGACCTGGGATGACTTCATCAAAGAATTCAGACAGAAATACGTCCTAGATGCATACGTGGATCAGAAACTACAAGAATTTCTGAGTTTGAAGCAAGGCAACAGAACAGTGGCAGAATATGAGAGGGAGTTCTCCCACTTAAGCTACTATGCTGGGAGTCTCCTTTCTACCAGCAAGGAAAGGTGCAAGTGATTTGAGATGGGTTTGACGCCCAGCCTACGGATGCAAGTAGTGGGATTCAGACACAGTAATTTCTCAGAGCTCATCTCTCAAGCACTTGAGTTGGAAAGAATTGAATCAGAAGTGACCCCAGCAAAAGAAAAATCAGAGAAGACTAAGAAATCAGAGAAAGATAAAGGGGAAAAATCAGTTGAACAAAGTCCTAGTGGTACCTCTGGAAAGAAGAAGAAATTTGAACGACCTAGCAGAGGTCGAGGTGGAAGGTTTGGAAGGGGCAGATTCTCAGGACAGAGACCCCCTAGGTCTAGTCAGCAGTCGAGCAGGGGTTCACAACCTCCCTGCTCCTGTGAGACTTATGGCAAGATTCATGGGGGAGAATGCTATTGGACAATAAGAGCCTGTTTTAACTGTGGAGGCAAAGGCCACCTTGCTAAAGACTACACTAGTACCCCTAGATTCGATCCAGCTCCTACTACTGTAGAAGGATCTATTCAGAGTCCTACTCCCAGAGGTTCACAACTGGTTGGCAGAGGAAGAGACAGAGGTAGAGGCAATGCTTCTGGCAATCAGGGTACTGTTAGTTAGTCAGCATAAGGGAGTGCTCCAGCCAGGGTTTACACTATGAGACAGCGAGAAGAAGCTGAAACTTCTAACATTGTGGCTGGTACATTCTCTATCTCTGATCAAGAAGTATTTATGTTGTTTGATCCAGGTTCAATCCACTCATATGTTAGTGCTAGCATAGTCAGTTCACTTGCTGTTCCATGTGCCAAAATGGGTTTTGAAGTGCTAGTAACTAGTCTGTTAGGACAAGAGGTTCAGGTCAACAGAATCTATAGAGATTGTCCTTTGATGATCCAAGGACATGTTTTTCTGTTAGAATTGATTGAAATGCCCTTCAAAGATTATGATATTATCTTAGGCATGGATTGGTTAGCCAGGCATCACGCCATGATTGACTGTAGACTAAAAACAGTCACTTTTGGTCTCCCTCTGTACGGTGATGTGGTAATACATGGGGAGAGGCAGTTACTACCATCAAATATCATTTCGGCTGCACTAGCCAGAAGGATGATCAGAAAGGGATGTGAAGCATACTTGGCACATGTGATAGACACCCAAGTGGGGAGTCCAGCACTAAGGGACATCCCTACCGTATGTGACTTTCCGGATGTGTTTCCTGATGAATTGCTAGGATTACCTCCAGAAAGAGAAGTGCAGTTTGAGATTGATGTTATGCCTGGTGTGGACCCAATCTCCATAACACCATATAGAATGGCACCAGCAAAATTGAAAGAGTTGAAAGTGCAGTTGCAAGAGCTGCTTGATAAGGGTTTTGTCTGCCCTAGTGTCTCACCTTGGGGAGCGCCAGTGTTGTTTGTAAAGAAGAAAGATGGCAGTCTCCGGTTATGCATTGACTATCGCCAGTTAAATAAGGTGACAATAAAGAATAGATATCCATTGCCCCGCATTGATGACTTGTTTGATTAGTTGAGGGGTGCAGCTATGTTCTCCAAAATTGACCTGAGATCAGGTTATTATCAGCTGAAAGTACAAGAGCAGAGTATTCCTAAAACTGCCTTTAGAACCCGCTATGGCCATTATGAGTTCTTGGTCATGCCATTCAGGTTATCTAATGCTCCGGCTGCTTTTATGGATCTGATGAACACTATCTTCATACCATACCTCGACCAGTTTGTTGTGGTATTCATAGATGATATATTGGTCTATTCGAGGAGTGCAGAAGAGCATGATAGACATCTGCGGATTGTACTGCAGACCTTGAGGGAGAAACAGCTATATGCTAAATTATCGAAGTGTGAGTTTTGGCTGAAAGAAATATCCTTCTTGGGGCACATAGTATCAGCAGAGGCCAATAAGGTAGATCCAAGTAAGATAGAAGTTGTTCTTAATTGGACCACCTAGAAATATCACTGAGATTTGCAGTTTTCTGGGTTTAGCTAGATACTACCGTCTATTTATGAAAGGTTTTTCCATGTTGGCATCTCCATTGACCAAATTACTTCAAAAAGATGTGAAATTTCAGTGGACGGATAAATGCCAACAGAGTTTTGATGAATTGAAGAAATGTTTGACTGAAGCTCCAGTCCTAACTTTACCTACTCCGGGTAAAGAATACTTAGTTTATAGTGATGCTTCTCACAATGGTTTAGGCTGTGTATTGATGCAAGATCAAAATGTCATTGCCTATGCATCACACTAGCTGAAACCGCATGAGAGGAATTATTCAACACATGATTTGGAGCTTGTAGCTATTATGTTTGCTCTTAAGATCTGGAGACACTATTTGTATGGGGAGAAGTGCTACATCTGTACAGATCATAAGAGTTTGAAATATCTGGGCACTCAGAAGGAGTTGAATTTGAGATAAAGGAGATGGTTAGAGTTGATAAAAGACTATGATTGTCTGATAGACTATCAGCCAGGGAAAGCTAATGTTGTGGCTGATGCCTTAAGTCGCAAGACTATGGCAAGTCTATGTGTTACTCCTTTATCTATGGTATATGAGTTGAGAGTATTGCATGCCAGTTTAGATATTAATGATGAGGGACAGACAGCAGTTGCATGGCACGTACAGCCAGTGTTGATTGATCAGATCAGAATGGCTGCTCAGAATGATCAGAAATATCAGAAGCTGTTAGAAGAAGTCAAACAAGGCAAGAAACCAGAATTCTCAATTAGAGATGACAGTCTACTGCTTCATTAGGGCAGAATGTGTGTTCCTAATGTTGTTGACTTGAGACAAATCATTTTGAAGGAAGCATATAAATCTCCTTTTGCTATGCACCCTGGTGGCACAAAAATGTATAGAGGGCTAAAAAAGCACTAATGGTGGATGGGTATGAGAAGAGATGTGGCAGAATTTGTTTCCAAATGCCTAACTTGTCAGCAAGTGAAGGCAGAGCATCAAGTACCAGCTGGTTTGTTACATCTACTACCAGTACCGGAATGGAAATGGGAGAGAATAACGATGGATTTTGTGATGGGACTTCTGAGGACACAGAAGAGTCATGATGCAGTATGGGTCATTATTGACAGATTGACCAAGTCTGCTCATTTTCTGCCAGTCCGGATGGACTACAGTTTAGAAAGATTGGCCAAGTTGTACATTGATGAGATAGTAAGACTGCACGGAGTGCCGGTATTCATCGTATCAGACAGAGATCCTAGGTTCACTTCTAGATTCTAGGGTAGTCTTCAAAGAGCCCTAGGAACTATATTGAACTTCAGTACTGCATTCCACCAACAGACGAATGGCTAGTCTGATAGGGTAATTCAAATCTTAGAGGACATGCTACGGGCTTGTGTAATTGAATTTGAGAGCAATTAGGATACACACTTTCCTTTGATTGAGTTTGCTTACAACAATAGCTACCAATTAAGTATTGGAATGCCTCCATATGAAGCTTTGTATGGCAGAAAGTGCAAAACTCCCCTGTGTTGGGATGAAGTAGGTAAAAGGAAGATTATTGTGCTCGAAATTGTTCAGCAGACCGAGGAGAATATCAGGGTGATCAGAGATCTACTTAAGACTGCATCAGACCATCAGAAGTCCTATATTAATCTGAAGAGAAGAGATATTAAATATGCCATGGGTAAGAAAGTATTCCTCAAGGTTTCCCCTTGGAAGAGAATTATGAGATTCGGCAAAAAGGAGAAACTGAGTCCTCATTTTATCGGGCCATATGAGGTTCTAGAGAGAGTGGGTCCTTTGGCATACCGTTTGGCACTACCTCCAGAGTTAGAGAAGATACATAACGTCTTCCATGTGTCTATGTTGAGGAGGTATCGATCAAACCCATCTCATGTACTACCAGTGAAAGAAATTGAAGTGAATCCAGACCTCACATATAAAGAAGAACCCATAGAGATTCTGGCTTATGAGGTGAAGCAACTACGGAACAAGCAGATACTGTTAGTGAAAGTGCTGTGGAACCATTATTCGGGCCAAAAAACTACTTGGGAATGAGAGGAGGACATGAGAAGACAACATCCATAACTGTTTAGAGACTGATACCAGGTAAAATTTCGAGACGAAATTTATTTTAAAGGGGGAAGAATTGTAACACCCCTATTTGCATAGCCTGGTATATTTCACTATTCTGGTGACCGGTGTTGGTCCAAATAATTAAGGGAATTAGAACCACGCCTAAGACACCTAGATAAGTCCTAAACACAAATAATTAGTAATTGTCAAATAGTTAAGTATAAATAAGAAAAACAGAACACAATAAGTTAAATGAGCCAAGAGTCACAGCGATGGGTGACCTTTTCAGGAAGGACTGCGAGGTCGATTTAAACTCGAATTTTGAATCGTAAAATGTGACGCCGCGATCCTTAGGACTATTGCAAACACAGTGGAAAAGAGAAAATTACAAAAAAGAATTGCTAAGCTAGTCAAATAATTAGGTCAGTGATCCGGAAGAAATATCAAATAACTAGCAAACCGGATCGAACCAATGAGGGGCAATTTGGTCAATTCACCCCTAGACTGACTCCTGACCTAACTGTCCAATAAAATCAGAGAAAAGAAAATTTTGGGATCAAGAATTAAATTAAAGAACTAAAGAAAAATAAATGAAAAAGAAAAAAAAAAGAAAAAGAAAAAGTTGAAAAAGTGAAAAAGTTTATTACATCATGCATGACATCATGCATGATGTAATAAACTTAATAATTAAAAAATTTGAAATTATCATTGGATAAAATTGTGATACTAAAAAACTGTGAAACTGTGTGTTTCAGTGGAAAAGAATACCGAAAAAGAACCTAGGCATCGAGTCAAGGCCAAGAGGTGACTCATATAAGGTTTGTGCACAACATCAATATTCTTTAAAATTCATTTACAAAATGCATGTAATGAATTACTTATATTGCAAAATGTGTATTATGCTTTTGACTTGAATTGTTGAAAGTTTATTTGTTTGTATTTGAAATGGCAATAAATGTTTAGTAAATTGTTAAGATAGTTTTGAAACCACAGTGTCATGACCATATATTTGAATACCTCACTAGCATGACTAGTGGGGAAAATCAGTTTCGAATTTTGATTCCTTATCTGGCTGAAGTGTTGAGGTGTGTGCCAATAGAAGAAGAAAAAGAATGGGTTCCTATATATTTGAGCTAGCTAGCCTTGTGATGTGACTTCTCATAAGCCTCTGGCTATTGAGATGATTATTGTTTCGAATGGCATGATATAACTGTGTGTTTTTATGAAATTTATTTTGAGACTTTCCAAATGAAATTGTTTGGATTAAAATTTTATAAGTCATGTTTTGAGTTTATATCTCATGTTCAGTTTAATTTTTAAATAAGTATGATTTAAATTCTGCATAAAGGTTATTTTAGTATGTTGTGCAACACTGAGTCATAGTACTCAGCGATAGCTGTTATTGCTGTCACAAATATAGAGCCTAGAGGAGCAACAGAGTGAGTTGCTAAGGATTATGGAGCCACCTTCCCTGAAGTCCCATCGGGTATATTTTATGCCCTTATTGTAAAATTATTTTGATGTATGTAAATGTAGAAAATGGTCATGAGCAATTGTATAAAGATTGTAATAAATTTTAGTTTGGATTTTTCTAATGTAAATTTTGGATTGATGTATGTAAATTGTTCTATCTTTAATGAAATATGAATGAAAGTATTTTGTTCTAATTTGAATGAAATTACTTAGTATTATTTTGGATAATCTTTGAATTGGAAATTATTGCTTTGAATTTTGGAAATTGAGAAATGATGTTGAAATTGGTTGGGATGGATGTTGATTTGATGAAGTTGATGAGATAAATCATTGGAAGTGCTTTTTTACAGGTATTTGAAGAACTGTTTTCTCATAATACAGACAGCACTCTGCCGAAATTTTTATAAAATTTGAGGAAAAATAAAAAGGGACAAAAATCTTAGCTAGTTTTCAAACTCTAATTAAATGTTTTAATACCTATTAGAAAATGCTCACCACTTCTAAAAAGTAAGAAAATGATTTTAAAATCCCTTGTAAGGTACTTAATGAGTTATCAGTAGGTGAAGATCAGTAGTTCATTAGGTATTTTACGGAATCATGTTATGCCTTACAGAGGGGTAAGGTGTGACAAAAGTCCTTTCCCGACACTTGCTGTGTTAACACTGGTGCCTCTGTCAACATAGCCTTCAACTTCTCAAAACTGGCCTGACACTTGTCATTTCAGTCAAATCTGACATTCTTGTGTAACAACTTGGTCATTGGAGCAGCTATTAAAGAAAATCCCTTCACAAATTTTCTGTAATACCCAGCTAGCCCCAAGAGACTTCTAATCTCAATTTTATTTCTGGGAGGCTTCCATTCCATCACTGATTCTATTTTCTTGGGATCCACTCTAATCCCATCAGCTGACACTATGTGTCCAAGGAATGCAATCTCATTCAACCAGAAGTCACACTTGGATAACATAGCATATAGCTTCTTTTCTCTCAAGGTTTGCAAGACAATCCTCAAATGCTCATCACGTTCTTCCCTGGTCTTGGAATATACCAAAATATCATCAATAAAGACCACTACCAACCGATCTAAATATGGATGGAAGATACGGTTTATAAGGTCCATGAATGCTGCTGATGCATTTGTTAGCCCAAAGAGCATTACCAGGAACTCATAATGCCCGTACCAGGTCCTGAATGCAGTCTTTGGCACATCTGCATCCTTCACCCTTAACTGATGATACCCTCATCTGAGATCAATTTTAGAAAATATTCCTGCTCCCTTCAACTGATCAAACAGATCATCAATTCTAGGCAACGGATACTTGTTCTTCACAGTCACTTTATTCAACTACCGGTAATCGATACATAACCTCAAAGTCCCATCCTTCTTCTTTACAAATAGTACTAGAGCTCCCCATGGTGACACACTGGGGCGTATGAACCCCTTATCCAGTAACTCCTACAACTGCATTTTTAGCTCCTTTAACTCAGTAGGTGCCATCCTATAAGGAGCAATAGAGATTGGTACTGTACCCGACAGTATCTCAATATCAAATTCGACTTCCCTTTCTGGTGGCAAGCCAGGCAATTCTTCAGGGAACACATCTGGGAAATCTCTTACTGTGGCTATGTCACACAGATCTGGCTTAGCCTGCCTAGTATCCACCACATGTGCTAGGTAGGCTTCACAGCCTTTTCTCATCAGTTTTCTTGCAACTGTGGCTGAGATGACATTGGACAAGAAATCTGTCCTTTCCCCCACAACTGTGATCTCATTACCTTCAGGAGTTTTCAAGGAAATTCTCTTCAATTTACAATCAACCATTGCTTGATGATGTGATAACCAATCCATTCCCAAAATCACGTTAAACTCATGGAAAGGTAATTCAATCAAGTCTGCCAATAATTCATACCCCTGAATCCTTGACGAGAAACCTTTGTACATCTTGTTCACCACCACATTGTGGCCCAATGGATTAGTGACCAGAATATCTTGGTCACTCTCCCCTACTAGTATCCCCCTTTCTACAGGTAAGTTGATGCAGATATATGAATGAGTAGATCCCGGATCCACCAATGCATGCACAAATATATTGTAGAGGGAGAACGTACCCATGATGAAGTCTAGGGCATCTTGCTCCTCTTGAGCTCTTATGGCATAAGCTCTGTCTGGTGCTCTGGCCTCTGGCCTCTCGGCTGGCTCAGATGCAGGTCTCTGTGATGGAACAACTGCCTCAAATTTACCAGACTTCCTACCCCTTTGAGGTGCAAGGGTAGGTCTATCAACTTGTGTTGGAGTAGCTGTAGCAGTTCTGCATGGAAAGTTCCTTAACTGATGCTTTGTCAACCCACACCTTAGGCAGGCACCCGTCACTCTCCAACACTCCCCCTTATGCCACTTCAGGCAATGTGGATAGGCAGAAGATGTTAGGGCTGGTCCCCTGAACACCGTCCCTAGAGAGCTGCCCACTGATGGTGTGGACTGGCCTCTCCTAGGTGTGAACTGTGGCCTAGGCCCCTGAGACTGACCCTGACCTGGCGGCTGACTTGAACTCTGAGTAGGTGGACCTTTGAACTTCTTCTCAGGTGCAGGATATGAGCTAGGCTGACCTAGACCTCTCTTTTGCTATCTCTCTCTCTTCTGGTTTACTCACTTATTCTGACTTTCTCAACTTTATTGCAGCTTCGACTAACTTGGTGAAGTCTGTGATTCCCAAGGCAGTGATCATTAACTTTATGTTGTCATTTAGCCCCTTTTCAAATCTTTTACACCTCTTAGCCTCATTAGGGACTATCTCCCTTCTATAATGGCTTAGTTTAACAAATTCTTTTTCATACTCTGCCACTATCAGCTGTCTCTGCCTCAGGTTAATGAATTCTCTTCTTCTCTCTTCTAGATATACACTACCCACATACTTCTTTTTGAACTCTGAGAGGAATAAGTCCCAGGTTATTTGTTCTGGCTGCACTTCACTGGACACTATATCCCACCATTGATAGGCATCATCTTGCAGTAGAGATATAGCAGCTTCTAAGTTTTGCTCTGGGATGTAGTGAAGTTGTTTTAAAACTCTCCCTGTTCTGTTAACCAGTTCTTAGCTACAACAGAATCATCTTCTCTCTTGCCAAAGAAAACCACAGCTCCAAATTTCTCAGTTTTTCCAGATGGGATTTCTGCTTTAGAGGTGGTGGTGGTGGCATTAGCCCTGCCATTTATCTAAAAATATTGGCCATTTGCTAAAACATGGCCTGTGGAGGTTGAGCAGGCTCTGCTGGAGCTGGTAGAGCAGGTTCTCCCCTGCCTCTAGTCTTAGCTGCTGCAGGTGGAGCATGACTCTCCACTTCCTCCTCAACTGCCCTCTGAGACGTGGGGTCCATATCCTAATCAAAATAACAAAGACAAACAGATCTGTATTAGTGTTACCTCGACTCTTACAAATATAATGCATAGTATGGACTCGATCTAGACCCAGAAACACCTAAACCGTGCTCTGATACCACTAAATGTGACACCCCTTACCTGTCTACAGTATAGCCGAGCAAAATATGCCACATAGTGTACCAGAACACCATATTTTATCTCAATTATTTTATCCCAATTATTTTATCCTTCCTTAATTTATTTTTTTTTATGGTTATGAAGTACAATTTGTGAAATTTAACTCATTTAAGTCATTTATTGAAATTATAAATTCATTTGAAGTTTCAAAAATTTTATAGAAAATCCAATAGAGTACCAACTAAAAATGGAGAAAACAGTTCTTCGGAACCTGTGAAAAACACTTTCTATACATTTTCAATCATTCTCAAACTCCAATAACCATCAACATGGTCTCAACAATTCTCAACATTCACAACCATCTCAAGTTTTCAACATGAATCCACAATTTCATTCAAATCCAAAATCAAATTTAATTTCATGAAGATATTCTCAAATTATATTAATTAACGAAATTTTACAAAATAGGTGCATCAACTGTAACACCCTAGGCAAATCCCACATCGACAAAACATGGGAGAGATGTTGGGTTTATAAGTTGGTGATTTGTAACCCCTAGTGACGTGTTTTAAAACCGTGAGGGCTTTGACCCAAAGCGGACAATATCACTAGTGGGCCGGGCCATTACATTTGTGGTATCAGAGCCGCTCTGCGTGCAACCTTGAGCGATGGTGGGGCAAACCTCAGCGAGGACGCTGAGTCCCATAAGGGGGGTGGATTGTAACACCCTAGGCAAATCCCACATCGGCAAAACACGGGAGAGATGCTGGGTTTATAAGTTGATGGTTCGTAACCCCTAGTTACGCATTTTAAAACCGTGAGGGCTTCGACCCAGAGTGGACAATATCACTAGTGGGCCGGATCGTTACATCAACATATGATTACATAAATTTACTATTTACATGAGTTCATAATTTACAAACCACAAACTACTACCCATTACAAAATACAAAAATAAAATTTCAAAAGGAACCTAAAGGTCCTACCACTGATGCACTGTAGATGAGAGGTGACTCTGACTCTATGCAAATCTGTAACCTCACCCAGTTTGTGATCTGCTGGGCTCTCTATCTGTCTCTCCAGAACCTACGCATGGCAAAAAGCGACGCGTTAAGCAATAATACTTAGTGGTGCCAATAATAAAATAAAAAGAAGTAAAATAAAATAAATATGCAGTGTATATATATTGATATCTCATGCAGATAAATTTTTGATAATTATTTGTAGTCTATTTATTTGGCACTTGTTATATCAATGATTTCATTAAATTTATCAGCTTCCATTTTTGGTTGCCCAAGTAACCTATACTGGATGACTGGACTTGTAACACCCTCATTTTCATAGTTCGTACGCCCTCCTGTTCCGATGGCTAATGTCTACCTCAAAAAGTCGAAATGTCTGGAACTACACTGCAATGATAGTGAGGAAGTATAAAATAATGAAATATGTGATGAGAAAATTTAAGGAAAGATAAAAGAGAGGAAATGAAACTAGGTTAAACGAGCCAACATCGTAGCGATGGGTAACGGCACCAGGAAGTTACGGCGAAGACCGTTGACTAGCCCTGGACCACGAAGAACCCCGAGAAATATTTTTGGGACCTAATTAAAGTTCTATTGAGGTATAATTGACATTAAAAATGTCAAAGAAAAATTAGTAAGTCAGTACAAATAAAAACGAAAATTTAAGAAAATCGGCAGGACAAGGATTAAATCGGTGTTACCGAAAAGGTCTGAATTTGACATAAAGAGGGGCATTTTGGTCATTTGACACCTAGAGTTAACTTTTGACCTAAATGTCCATGAAAAATAAGTGGTATTATATTTTGAAAATTTAATAAAAAATGAAATTCAAGATAACATTTAATTTAAGGGAATTAGAGGGCATAATTATAATTAAAGGAAATCTTGAATTAATCTAATTTTTAATTGTGATTAGTGGGGCATTAGTGGAGTATATAAGGACCACTAGGACAGATTTTTCCACTAAAAGATTCTTCTTCTTCTTCATTCTTCTTCTTTGCTGAATGTGTTTTTCCTCCAAGCTTCCTCCATGGCCATTCATGCATAAGCTCAAATCTACCATGATTCAAGCCATATTTCTTCAAACTCCCTTCATTAAAAGTGGTCCTCACACCATGGGTAGTATGTGGGCAGCAAAAAGGAAGAGAAATTCCAAGGATTTGTTAAGCTCAAAATAAGGTTAGTGCTAAATTTCCTTCCTCCCTTAATTAATCTTTGATTTAAGGTTGTGATGAGTGTAATTATTGAGAAATTTGAAGAAAAAGATGAGTATTTGATGGAGCATGAATTTGGCAGCCATGGAAGTGCATGGTTATTGAATTATTCTTACATGTATTTTTTGGGATTGAATGTTGATTAAGGTAATTTAAGGTGCTAGTAAGTTAATTTTCATATGAATGTATATTTGAGCATTTGAATTTGGAGTTGAAGGAATTGTGGAAGATTTATGCATTTTTGGATAATTTGGCAACCTTATGATTCATTGAAGAGTGCTTGAATTCATGAAGTTATTTGATGAATTGTGGTACTAAGGGATTAATGGAAGTGTATGTAAATTATTGTTGGAATTATATGTAATAATTAGGTGCATTCATGTGTATAATATGTTGATTTTGGACTTTGTGATTTAGAGTTGTGTATTGTACATTGAGAATTTGTATATATTGTTCAAAATTACCTTAATGAGATGTGATAAATGATGTTAGTACATTAGGAGTCCAGAATTTACGCATGGGAAGTTAAGGTATAGCAAGTTGAATGTGTAAATTGATTGGTATTTGAGGACTGTATTGATGGCAGTATGCATTTGAGCCTATAACCCTAATTGTGTGACCCAAATTGGTGTGAGGCCAATTGGAGGTAAAATTAAACATGTAATGAACCAACTTTCATGTAGGAACCTTGCCTAAATTCTGTCCAGAAGGTGACTCAAAAAGTGACCTGATCCGGAATTGGCAATTTGCAACCCAGATTTTTGACCATATAAACAGTAGCCAGTATTTTGGCCATAACTCACTCAAAACAGGTCCAAATGACCTGAAATTTATACCATGGAAAGCTTAGACATAGAGTGACAACTTTGGTGAAGATCACAGAACCCAGAAATGTCATTTACTAAGTCAAATTGCTTGCACAAGTTGAGGTAACAAAACTATCCAGAACCATTGCAACCCAGAATTTGACCATATGAACAGTAGTCACTAAAATGACCATAACTCACTCAAAACAGGTCCAAATGACCTGAAATTTACACGATTGAAAGCTTAGACATAGAGCTAAAATTCTTATGAAGACACCAAAGCCCAGAAATGACCAGAACTAAGTCAAATTGCTTGCCCAAATTAGGGTGCCAAAACTACCAGAACTGAATTTGAGCTAAAATTGACCAAATTTTATACTGAAGATGCAATTGTCCAGCTTTAGTAAATTGATCATATCTTGGTCTATACAACTCTTAATGACTTGAAATTTGTGCCAAAAGTTCAATAAGACATAAACCTACAATATTGAAATTTTGACTAGAACCCAGAAATCAAGGAAACTAGGCCAATTAAGTTGATTAATTTGACACACTAAATCTGGAATTGGCACAATTGACCATTAAGTCCAGAAAATTCAAATAGGTATATCTCCCACAAGAAGTCTCCAAATGTAATGAGCCATACCAATATAGAAAGCTAAGAAAGAGACCTATTACTTTGTTTTAGGCAACTTCCTCAAATTATAAATGTATAAGGCCAGACTTTAAGGTCAAAGCCATTGACCTGATTGAGGACCATGCCAATATAGGACCTTTGAGTCCAAGTCAACAATTTGACTATAAATAATTCTATAAGACTTGAAAAATTACAAGTAAAATTTCAAATGACTATAAGACATAGGGCAACAAATCCTATAAAGCACACTAAGCCTAAATGTCATTATAAGCTGTCCAAATAAATTAGTAAAGTCCGGAATCAAAATGACTACTAAGGGAACCAAAATTTAGATTTGACCTAGTTATGGTTAATTGACCATAACTTGAGTTGTACAACTCAAAATGGAGTAATTCAAAAAGAGAATTAAAGAAGACACAATAAGAAACAATTTGATGGAGAGAATTTAGATAATTTCACCCTATAGCCTGACCCAATGGAACAGTAACCATTAGCCATGAAATCTAAAAATTTAGAATCACTTATAATTAGCCTTGAATTAAGTTTGGAAATCAATGCCAACGAGTATAAACTCAAAATGAGGAATCCTAGTGCAACTAGAACCAACAGAACTATTCAGTATGGAAAAGTCAACATTTATGTTTGACTAGTAATGTGAATAAGAAACATAATGACTTAATAAATCACATGAGTGTATGGATGGGACATTAGTCCTTATTATTAGAGACAAGAAAAATGCTTTGAGCACAATGGTACTTCAGAACAATTGATAGGAAACGTGATCTGTCTGATGATCTACTAAATAATTGTGACATGTTGATACTACAATCAACCTATCCATGATGCATAAAAAGGTCAACAATTTTATTGACCAGTGAAAGGCATAATGACCTATAAACCCTAAAAATAAAGAATTAAATATTTAAGTTTGTAAATGCCCTAGTATTGCCTAGTTGACAAGTTTGGATAGGTTGACATGCCAATAGGATTTTGATAGCTGTTCTGTAAATGGCTTTATGCTATATTATGTTTTATGGCTTATTATGCCACACTGTGATTTTAATAGCCTATGGCTATATGGATTATGTTATTATACTTGGCTTATTGCCTTACTGATTGATTACATGGCTTTTTAGCCATACTATTTGCACACCGGGAGATACTTTGTGACCGATGGTGTGACGGCCCGAGGTACTAGGTACCCAGTGCTAGTCTATCTGTTTATCCAATATGGTCAGTGTATAGGCTACACGGGCAGTCAATTAAAACATTATTCAATTCAAGCAGTTAAGTATAATGAAATTTCAGTACAATTAAATTAAGTATTGAATGAAATGAGGAAAAGAGATTAGCAATAGAAACATAACAAAAATACAATTTGCAGAACCATAGAGACTTAAAATACAATATAGTTAGAATAATTTGTATACTGAGTATATTTACTGAAAGGTTATAAACTAAGCACTTCCAAAGAGGAACAAACTAGTATATAAGATAGTTGATACTAGAAATACCATACTAAATTAAATTGATTCCTGAGTATCCGAATTATGATTTATTTCTTTCTCTATTTGTTTATATTATTTCTTGTTATACTATTGCACCACTAAGTAGAAATGCTTAACGCGATGGAATTGCTTCCTCGCGCAGGTACTGAAGGTAATACCAGTAGACTGTCGACTGAGATTTTTTGAGTCCAGATCTGTAGAAGTGTCAAAAGAGTACAAGGTTGTCACCTCCTCAGCAATGCATGTAGATAGGGCTCATATTTACACATGTTATGTATTTTATTCATTCTAAGTATATTGTACATTATTTGTATATCATTTACTTGACAAACTTATGTAATTAGTTGGGAAATTATATAAGTTAATAAAATGTAAGAATTCTGATATCTGAGTTGATTATCTAATCATAATGATTCTGAATGAGATTGAGTTTGAGAAATTTTGATACTGAATCTGAGTTTGAGAAATTGTTGAGAATGCTTTGAGATAATCTGAGTTATGAATTTGAGTATATATTGAAATTATTTTTGGCAGGTTCAGAAGAACTGTTAGTCCAAATTACACTATGCACTCTGTCGGATTGTTGTTAAAATTTTTGAAATTTCCAAATTAGTCAGATTTTGATAAACAATAAAAATAGCCTAAACCTTAAATAAAGTTTTTGAACAAGTAAATCAAGAACTATAATGAAATTAGATAAGATTAGATGCTCCGGCACTCCGTGTGACACACCTTGCTCGGCTACACTGTAGACGGGTGAGGGGTACTACAGGACTAGATAAACGGGTAAACTAGCACTGGATACTAAGTACCTCGGGCAGTCACACCATCGGTCATGTAAGGTTACTAGGTGTACTAGGGTACTGGATAAACCCTATTGGCATGCCAACCTATCCAAACTAATCTTACTAGGTGCACTAGGGCACATTACCAAGTTATTGATTGAATTTTCATGCTTTACATGTAAGGTTATTATTCATTTTACTATTTAGGTCAAATTATTGACTTTCCAATGTATAATAGCTACATAAGTTATAATCACATAAATTTACCACATTTTGTATCCCAAAAGTGTTGGCATTAGTTACCAATCCATACTCCTAACCTATGGTGAATAAATCAGAAATTTCAATTTTGGGTGCTAGAGTTCACTGTTCCATTAGGCTATTCTACAGTGAGAATTTGGCTAAATGTTCTTTACCAAAGTTGTTCCTTATTGTGTCTAGTTACATTTCACTTTTTGAATCACTCCATTTGGAGTTTTTTAGCTCAAGTTATGGCCTAAACACCATAACTGGCCGGATTGCAATTTTTCCAGAATTTCTGGGCAGAATCAATTCTGCAGTTTTTGTACACTGACTCCAGGTTAGTTTTTGGATATGTTATGGTCAAACTTTGGGTTTGTTTTCCTCATAAAAGTTGTAGGGCTATGTCTTAGCTTTCTATTGGTAAAAATTCAGGTCAATTGGACCTTTCTACACTGAGTTATGACTAAATGAATGAATACTGTTCATTTGGTCATTTTGCCCAAGTAGAATATAAGTCACCTGGATTTGGTCAATTTTTAGGGCATTCTATGTTTAGTTTCTGGAAAGAGTTCCTTCACTAAAATTGTGTCATTATGTGTCTAATTTCATGTCCAATTAGCCTTGCACCAATTGAACCTACACAACCCAAGTTAAAGCTGCTCAAACATGCTGGACTCACATCCAGACCTGCAGGGCACTCAAGGCAGCACACCCAACCTCAAATCCCAAGCTGCCATTCACTTTAATTCCTCATTATACTCAGTCAAATGGTCACTAATTGAACATTAAAACTTCCATTTACCCACACATAAGCAGAATCCAAAGGTTTCCCCTAAACCTTAACTCCAATAACTTCAATACTTCATATACATGCAATCGATGAGTTAAGGCATCCAATTCCTATTCAATGGTAGCCATGTACAACTATAATTCATTCAAATTAAAGGAAACCTAATGTACCCTAAGGCTACCAAAATTTGATGAAATTCAGCCATGCAAAATTTATTTAAATTAGCTTAGTTTCATACTCATTTCATGTTCTCCATGATGTATACACAAAGTAATTAAAACTAATTGGCACTAACCTTGATTTAGCTAATTCCCAAAGCTTGAGAACTCTTCTTTTTCTCTTTCTTTTTACTGCCCAAGACTTGCTCTAGGTGTAAGGGTAAATATTTGTGAAGGGAAGCTAGGGTTTTGGGGTGATTTGTGTGGGTTAGCTCAAGCTTGATCAAGCTTCCATGGAGTTTTCTTTCCTCTCTCTCTCTCTCTACGTTTTTGCTGCCCAAAGGTTGAAGATAGCCGTTTAGTTCTTTAATTTTTATCTCCTTTTATTCATTTTTAAGTAGTTTATAATGATGTGTCAAAATTTAGTTGAGTGAAAATATTTTAATTGCATCATGCTTATGTCATAAATATGACTTTTATTTCATTTTCTTTTCTTTTCTTTTCTATTCATTTTCAATTAATTTTTCTTCAATATTTATTCATATTTTATGTCACAATAATTATTTACTTAACTGGACAAGTCGGCCAAAAATCATCTTTGAAGACGAAATGACCAAAATGCCCTCCATTTGACTTATTGAGCCAAAATTGTCTGTACCAATCGAAAAATTTTTCTAAGCCTTTTCTTGGCATTCTAATGCCATAGAAACCTCAATGACTCTTCTTTGGAGTCTCATAAATTATTTTATGAATTTTCTCCCTGGTTTATGGCTCTTAGTTGTGAAGATTGTAACTTCCCACTAGGTTATCCATCGTTAGGGCACCGGCTCATTTAACTTGGTTATATTTTATTTCTAAAATTTTTCCTATATTTTTCTTATGAATATTTGAGTTAATTATGACTCCTCACTTTAGTATAAATATTTTTCCAGATGTTCTAATTGTCCGGACTGACACCGGTCACCTAAATATTAGAATGTACGGAAATGCTACAGTGAGGATGTTACAAAAATGCTCTTGCCCTAACAGACAATATTAACATAAAGGTAGATGTGTTGTGAGAAGAAATGTTACTTTCTTTATGCAGAGGAATTGCACTTTAGAACTATATATTTATTTAATATTTAGTTTTTCTTATTATAAATTATAATTTTTTAATTATTATGTTAGTTTATTTAAATTGTTAATTATTCTTTATTTTTTAATATTTTAATGATGATTTTTGTAAGTGTGATAAATTTTATTTTTTATTAGTATGATTTTTTATTATAGAATAAAAGAGATTTTCAATTTATATCAAATTGGTAGTGGTACTAAAGCAACTCCATTGAGTTAATTTCACCCAACTAACCCACCAACCATTTCCTACAGTTGAGTTGGTCAGGTTAAATTAGAAAATCCACATTCACTTGTTTAATTTAGTTTGGGTGGATTGGAAGCAAATATTGTAATGTCCTCACTTTAGGCAGTCTATACATTCTACTATTTCGATGACTAATGTCTATTCGGACATCAGGATGTCTAAAACTACACTTAAACTACAGTAAGGAAACATAAATTGACTGAATAAAGACTAAGTAAAATTAAAGAAAAGTAAAAGAAGCGAAGTACAACTCGATTAAACGAGCCGGGGTCACGGCGATGGGTGACCGTACTGGGAAGCAACTGTGAAGACAGTTGTTGACTTCAGACTCGTGAGGAACCCTAGGAAATACTTTTGAGGACTTAATTAAAGGTTTATTAAGATATAAATGACATTAGAAATGTCAAATAAAATTAGGAGAATTTATTTATCGGTTAGACCAAAAATAACCCGATAAGCCTAATGAAGGGCATTTTGGTCATTTCAATCTCAGAGTTGAATTTTGACCTAAATGTTAATTAAAATGAGAGAGATTAAAAAATGCAAAATAAATTAAATCATGAATTATGTAATGGAAAAATGAGAAAGGAAAAGAAAAGAAAAAAAATAATATATATTGCACAAGCATGATGTCAAAATGACATCATAAAAAGTGGCAACCAATGGGAACATAACAAATTCTTATAAGAGATAAGGAAGAGCTTAAAAAGAGACAAATTTCATTAAAAATCAATTTTCTTCTTCTTCTTCAAGAGTGGCCGAACCATGCTTCTCATCTCCTCCATTGATACTCTTCCTTCTAAGCTTCAAATTCAACCAATTCTCACCATAAAATTTCCTAGTCCCTTCATTAAAACTTAATTTTATACCTTGAAGAGTCTACTAGTAACAACAAAGAGTAGAAAATTTGAAGTTTTACAAGCTTGGATATCTCTTAAACAAGGTTAGTGCACTAAACAAGTTTCTTTCCTTCTTTAACTAGTATAAGCATGCAAAATTAAGTGTAAATTTCATGAAATTAAAAGAAAACCTTGAGTATATGGAAACTTGAATTTTGGCAACCCTAGGAAGTGAATGCAATTTATGGTCTTGATAGTTTATGTAACACCCTCATTTTCGTAGTCCGTACGCGCTACTGTTCCGATGGCTAATGTCTGCCCCGGAAAGTCGGAATGCCTGGAATAACACTTAATTGACAGTGAAGAAGTATAAAATAATGAAATATGTGATGATAAAAATTAAGGAAAAATAAAAAAGATAATATGTGACTAAGTTAAACGAGCCGAACCGGTAGCGATGGGTGACCGCACCGGGAAGTTACGGCGATGACCGTTGACTAGCCCTGAACCGCTGGGAACTCGGGAAAATATTTAATTAAAGGTCTACTGAGGTGTAATTAACATTGAAAATGTCAAAGAAAAATTAATAAGTTAGTATAAATGAAAAACGAAAATTTAAGAAATCGGCGGTATAAGGAGTAAATTGGTAGCACTGAAAAAGTCTGAATTTAACTCGAAGAGGGGCATTTTGGTCATTTGACATCTAGAGTTGCCTTTTGACCTAAATTTTCATTGAAAATAAGTAGTATTAAATTTTGAAAACCCCATGAAAGAGGAAATTAAATGTGTAATGAAAATTAGGGAAAATATGGGGTTTAATTTAAATATTACATAGTTTAATTATTATATTAGTAAACTTTACTTAGTGGACACTAAGTGGCACTACATAAAGACACCTAAGGAGCAGAATTTTCCCACTCACTTCATCACTTTCATCAAGCTCCTCTCCCATGGCCGAATTGAAGCTTTCAAGTGTCCTCCATGGACGTCCACGAAGCAAGCTCCATTTCCCTACCTTTAAGCCATTATTTCTTCAAACTCCCTTCATGAAAAATGATCCTTGCACCATGGGCAACATATAGGCAGCAAAAAGGAGAGGAAATTCCAAGGATTTTTCAAGCTCAAGTTGAGGTTAGTGCTAGTTTTTCTTCCCTTGCTTAATTAAAGTTTGTATTGAGGTTATGGTGAGTAGTTTGGTTGAAAATTTTAAGGAATTGAGTGAGTATTTGGTGTGTGAAATTCTTGGCAGCCATGAAAAGGGAAGGTAAGTGAATTATTCTTATATGTAATTGATGGTATTTGATGGGAATTAGTGTGGATTAAAGTAATTTGTGATGCTAGTAAGTTAATCTCATGTGTAACTTGTGATTGAGCTTTTAAAATGAGGATTTGTATTGTTGCTTCATTTTGGGCAGCCATGAGAACATGGGAGATTAATTATCTCATGAATTTAATTGATGTTTTGGGATGTTGATAAGTAAGCAAATGAGGGTTACACTTAGAGTGATGAAAATACTTGTGCTAGAAATTGATTGAATGTGAATTATTGAATTAGAACATTTGAATTAAAGATTTAAAAGTGGCACTTTGATGTTTTAGTAAACTGCCATGTTGGGTAGCCTTAAATATCATGAATTTGTGTATGAGTTTATGAAATTTATTAATGAAATATGATGGTGTTGAATGGTGGGCAGTTTGTGTAATTGCCATGGAAGTGTATGTGTAATATAAGTGTTGATGTACATTGAATTTGGGTTAACGTAAATGTTAAACATTAATGGTGTATTGTGTGTATTGAGCACTTGAGTGTTCTACCCAAAATGCTTGCTGGAATTGTGTATAATATATATAGAAGTGCCATGATTAAATGTTGAAGTATTGGGAGAAGGAGGATTATCGAAATTGGAAGTGTAATGTTCAAATGCAAGTTGTGTATGTTGGCAGCACCTAAATTTGATCATAAGTGCAAAACTATGAACCCAATTGATATGAGGCCAATGGACGGTGAAACTAAACCCAAATAGGCCAACTTTCATGTAGAAATGTTGCCAAAATTCTGCCTAGAAACTGACCTTAAAAATGACCAAATCCAGAATGGCAACCTTGCAACCCAGATTTTTGACCATATGAACAGTAGTCATTAGGATGACCATAACGCACTCAAAATAGGTCCAATTGACCTGAACTTTTTACCATGGATAGATTACACATAGAGCTACAATTCTTATGAAGACACCAAAGCCCAAAAATGGCCAGAACCAAGTCAAATAGCTTGCACAAGTTTGGGTACCAAAACTGCCAAAACTAAATGTGACCTAAAATTGACTAAATTTTGCACTAAAGGTGCAATCTGTCCAGCTTTAGTAAATTAACCATATCTTGGTCTATACAACTCAGAATGACCTGAAATTTTGCCAAAAGTTCAATAAGACATAGAGCTACAATTCTTATGAAGACACCAAAGCCCAGAAATGGCCAAAACCAAGTCAAATAGCTTGCACAAATTTGGGTACCAAAATTGCCAGAACTAAATGTGACCTAAAATTGATCAAATTTTGCACTAAAAGTGCAATCTATCCAGCTTTAGTAAATTGACCATATCTTGGTCCATACAACTCAGAATGACTTGAAATTTTGCCAAAAGTTCAATAAGACATAGAGATACAATTATTATGAAGACACCAAAGCCCAAAAATGGCCAGAACCAAGTCAAATAGCTTGCACAAGTTTGGGTACCAAAATTGCCAGAACTAAATGTGACCTAAAATTGACCAAATTTTGTACTAAAGGTGAAATCTGTCTAGTTTTAGTAAATTGACTATATCTTGGTCTATACAACTCAAAATGATCTGAAATTTTGCCCAGAGTGCAATAAGACATAGAGCTACAATTTTTCTTCTTTGACCAGAAGCTAAAAACCAAGAGAAATAGGACTTTAAGCTAGACCAATCTAGCACACAAAAATTGAGAATTTGACATTTACATACAATGATGCTTGAAGCAATTTGGCAAAGAATGCCAACTTGTAAAAATGGTAAATTGCACTATATTGGTAGCATATTGAATTACGAATTGTGACATGTTGATACTAGAATCAACTTATGCATGATGTATGAAAAGGTCAACATTTTCATGGACTAGTGAATTGTATAATGACCAGTAAACCATAAAAATAAATATTTAATCTTGTACTATGCCCTAATTTGCCTAGTTGACTAGTTTGGATAGGTTGGCATACCAATAGGATTCTGACAGCTGTTCTGTAAATGACTTTATGTCATATTGTGTTTTATGGCTTATTATGCCATACTATGATTTTAATAGCCTATGGCTATACAGATTGTGTTATTATACTCAGCTTAATGCCTGATTGATTATATGGCTTTTTAGCCACACTGTTTGCACACCGGGAGATACTTTGTGACCGATGGTGTGACGGCCCGAGGTACTAGGTATCCAGTGCTAGTATATCCATTTATCCAGTCTGATCAATGTATAGGCTACATGGGCAGTCAATTAAAACATTATTCAATTTAGGCAGCTAAGTTAAGTTAAGTATAATGAAATTTCAGTACAATTAAATTAAGTATTAAATGAATGAGTAAAAGAGATTAACAAAAGAAACATAAAAAAAATATAAATTGCATAACCATAGAGACTTAAAATACAATACAGTTAGAATAATTTATATACTGAGTAGTATTACTGAAAAGTTATAAACTAAGTACTTCCAAAGAGGAACAAACTAGTATATAAGATCGTTGATACTAGAAATACCATACCAAATTAAATTGATTCCTAAGTATCCGAATTATGATTTATTTCTTTCTTTATTTGTATATATTATTTCTTGTTATACTATTACACCACTAAGCAGAAATGCTTAGCGCGATGGAATTGTTTCTTTGCGCAGGTACTGAAGGTAAAACCAGTAGACTGTCGACTGAGATTTTTGGAGTCCAGATCTGCAGAAGTGTCAGAAGAGTTCAAGATTGTCACCTCCTCAGCAATGCATGTAGATAGGGCTCATTTTAAGCATGTTTTACAATCTGTACATTATAATTACTGCTATTATTGTAATGTGAATTAGTAATTGTAATTTCATTTGTCTATCCTGTACTTAATAAATTTATGTATTTAATTGGCAAATTTGTATAAGTTAATGAAATATAAGAATTCTGATATTTAAATTGATTATCTAATCATAATGATTCTGAATGAGATTGAGTTTGAGAAATTTTGAGACTGAACCTGAGTTTGAGAAACTGATGAGAATGCTTTGAGATAATCTGAGTTATGAATTTGAGCATATATTGAAATTGTTTTTGGCAGGTTCAGAAGAACTGTTAGTCCAAATTATAACCAGCACTCTGCCGAATTATCGTTAAAATTTTTAAAATTTCCAAATTAATTAGATTTTGATAAAAGTAAAAATAGCCTAAACCTTAAATAAAGTTTTTGAATAAATAAATCAAGAACTGCAATGAAATCAGATAAGATCAAGTGCTCTGGCACTCCGTGTGACACGCCTTGCTCGGCTACACTGTAAACGGGTGAGGGGTGTTATAGTTTGATTTGGTTAGTGAAGTTGATTAATGAAGTTGAAAGTAGTAGAAATTGATTTGCATGGATAAATGCACGAGATTAAAACTTTGAAATTAGGGTTTGTGATCACGAATTGGGAATTTTGTCTTATGCTTGAAATTGATCTAATTGAGATGAATTGTTGCTTATAGAAGTGCCATGAATTCCATGTGTAGTTTGCGAGTTGGAGGAAATTGAAAATTGGGAGTGCTTTCTTGTGCAGGTTATGGGACTCAATGAGTCTAGTTTGGTCTTTGACATATAACTAAAATTGTGTGGCTCCAATTGGTATGAGGCCAATTGAAGGTGAAACTAGACTCAAAACACTCTATTTTTCATGAAGAAATCATGCCAAAATTCTGTCCAAATCTTAACCAAATTACTGTTCCAAATTAGCTAACCATACAATGAACCCAGAAAAATGACCAAATGAATAGTACAAATTCATTTGGCCATAACTCCCTCTAGATAGGTCCAAATGAATTGACTTTATACCATTGGAAAGCTTAGACATAGGACTACAACTTTCATGAAGAACACAGAGCCCAGAAATGCTTCTAACCAAACCAAATTGCTGGCTAAATTTGGGACACAAAACTGTCCAAAACCATATTGTCCATAAATTACTAGACATAGGCTTACCCGACTAGTTTTGGCAAAAAGGCCATAACTTGGTCTACAAAAATCCAAATGCAATGAAACCAATGCCAAAATTTCCATAAGACATAAATCTACAACATTCATGTTTTGACCAAAACCTAGAAACTAAGGAAACTAGGTCAATTGACTAGGTTAAGTTAGTATGTAAATTTTGGAAATTACCTAAGTGACTACTTGACCCCAGAATAGTTTCTATAGCATATCTCCCCTAGAAAACTCTAATTAGGATGAACCAAATTATTCTGGAAACCTGAGAAATATGGCTCCAATTTTGATTTAGAAACTTGCCTCAAATTATGAATGTAAGAACCCTAAAAGTTGAGTCAAAGCCACTAACCTAGACTGGAATCCTGTTGGCACAGGGTATATGAGTACAGGCCAGTTAATTGGCCATAAACTAATTCTAAAAAACTTGAAAAATTATAATTCAAAATTTTGAGTGATCATAAGACATAGGGTAACAACTTCTATGAAGAACATTAGGTCTAAAGGTGACTGTGACATGTCCAAATAATTAGGGAAAGATGGACTCCAAAATCTACCTGAATCTGGGCCCAAAAAGAGATCATGAACCAGTTGTGGATATTTGACCATAACTTGACTTCTAAAACTTTAAATGACATGAATCAAAAAGGAAAACAAAGACAAAATATAGAGGAACAACTTCCATGAAGGAAGTGTGGCCAAACAGTGGCCACACCTTAACCAATTTGTTAGGTGAACTTAAAACATCAAATCTGGACCTTGAGAAATGTTCATAAAATGACTTGTTATATGATATGAAGTTAATCAAAATGAATTGTTAAACATAAAAGTGATGTGAATATGCATGTGGGACTTATGTTTCCCATTATAAGTAACATGAAAATGTTATTAAATACAACTAGCACGTAATATGAAACTATAAATACTTAGTAACATTAAATTACCCTAATTATACCTAGACTTATTTATATAGCATGGATCGATTCGTATACCAATTAGGGACTACAGATTGCAATACTATCTATAGGAATAGTCATTGACAGACAATATATGTCTAAGTGGTTGTTCTACTGGCTTTATGCATGCCCATAAACTATTATGCCTGATTTTATTTCTGGCTTTATGCCTGCCCGCTGGCCTTGTGCCTGACATGACAAATGTATACATGTTAGACATACGGATGTTTAACTAGTATACTCCCATGTATCCAGTCTTTATAGTTTGTTATAGGTTACTTGGGCACAGATATCAGTAATACACTTTAATTTTAAATAATTACATGAAAAGATCACAGATATGAGTAATAAGACTGAACATGGAATAAATAAATAGAAAAGATCCTGATTAACTTAATTTGCTTCCAAAGTTTTATAAACATGTAAAAGACTACAAACTCATGAAATCTATATTTCTTTATAAAGTTATATGTGGAATAAATATTTCAGTTATTTAGTTATTTTTATTTCAAATTATTGCACCACTAAGCAGAAATGCTTAGCGTGATGAATTATTTCCTCACGTAGGTACAGAAGACCACCAGCAGCAACAGCAGTAGCAGTAGAGCACAGATAGAGAGTTGATCAGATCTGCTAGAGTGTCGGTCACCTCATCAGTTATTTTGGTAGGGCTCATGTATCTATTAGTTGTTGCATTTTGATTATTGTATATAAGTAAATGTTGTAAATTATTTTAGGACATGTAATTAAATTTTTGGATTATATATGAGTGTACATTATTATATGTAAACTTTATATGAATGAGATGAAATTCATTTCTTAAAAATGGACATAAGTAATGAGAAATGATGTGATGAATGGATATATGAAGTGTTAGTAGTATGCCCTAGAGCATATCATTTAGTATGTATCTTGTACATATTTTATTAATAAAAGGCATTTTCACTTTTCCATTTATATAATATATTTATGTCTAATAGAATAGGTCCATTGATATTTTGTTAGAAATATTATTCTTAAGTTGTTAAGAATATGAGTGACAGTATTTCTAGCACAAAGTATCATAAATTGGTTCGCAATCGAGTATACTTCACAATAAAGACATGACTTATCCAAAAAGATTATAATCATGTTTGTTCTCAAGTTATTTAAATGAGATGTAAATAAGATAAAATGGTGAGTCTCATGCCATATAACAAACATGATAAGCACTTGTACATGATAAGTGGCCGAACCAATGACATTTATGACAAGCACATGGAGTTTACTCTTGTCAATGTATTATCATAAATTATATCAGTGCATATAATCTTTAGACCTGAGATAGCACAGTTATCTTATATATAGGTGGTTTGAGTTTGATACTGCTTTCATACTTATACTGTGTATGGGTATATGGGCATGTGTTAGCTCCTACTAGTTATATATGGAGGTAGGTGTTGATCAAGATGGAATCTGTTACCCTAAATAAATAGGGATAAAATCCAATGTTCATTTAATTGTTCTTGATGTTTCAAGTTCCTGGCCAGGACAGATAGATTTTATCAAAAAAGAGTTTCTGATGAGAAAATCTTTTTAATCAAGAACTGAAATTAAAAGAGAACATAATATTCATAGCAAATAGGGTTTGACATAAACCATGACTCCAGCTCGAATTGGAATTTTATAACAGAGAGATTCTAGTGTATGGTAACATATGATTATAGGTTCATTTAAGTAAACCTTAATACTAATTAGGTGGCCATGGCATGCTATGCTAGGTGTTAACCATGGTCTATGAGGTACATAAAATGATTTAGAGAAATCATTTACAATAAGAAAGAGTTCTGATGATATTAAGAGTTGATATCATGTCTCATTGCCAATTAGTGATAAGCCTAGTAAGTCACACACATATACAAGTAATCACCAAATTAAATATGATTTAATTAATTAATTAATTAAAGAGTTTAATTGATTAATTAAATAGGTTTGGTTTGCAATTAGATTGCAAAGTCCCTAGCATGGCTTAAAACCAAATCTAGGTTATTGGATGTATAGTATAAGTTAAATTTATATTTAAAGTGTTTAAATATGAATTTAATTAATGAGAAGTTAATTAATAGAGATTTATTAATTAATTTATATTTGATATAAATTGATTAGAAGAAGAGAAATAATTATTTTGGGTTGAGAACTCAAAATTAAGACACAAGGGTATTTTGGTCATTTCACAGGGTGACACGTGGCACCATGAGTGTAACACCCCTAAGTTCGGTAGTGCGTTCTACTGCTCCGGTGACCAGTGTTGTCCGGATAGCTAGGATGCCTAGAACCGTACCTCAATATGAGTGAGGAGACATAAAATAATGAAATACAAGAAAAGAAAAACAAAGGAAAAATCATAGTAAAGAAATGTAACCGAGTAAGTGAGCCGGGAAACCTAGTGATGGGTGACCGCACCGGGAAGTCACGGCGTGGACCGTTGACTAGCCCTGGACTGCGGGGAACCCTGGGAAACATTTTTAGGACTTAAATAGACCATTGTTGAAGAGTAAATATCATTAGAAAGATCAAAGAAAAATTAAATAATTAGTACAAAGAAAATTGAGAAATCGAAAAACAGACAAAATACGGTGTTACCGAAAAATCGGGAAAGCTACCCGAACAGGGGCATTATGGTCATTTGACATCCCGAAGTGTCTTTTGACCTAAATGTCCATTAAAAATAAATAGTATTACACTTAGAAAATGAAATGAAAAATTGATTTGGTGGTACCTAAAATAAATAGTGGAAATCATGGGTTAAATGTGGATTATGGGAAAGTTAACTTAATATATGATTTAATTCTTCTTAGTGGACCACTATAGGATTAATTAAACATTAAGTATGGCAGGTGTAAGTCCACTAAACCCACCAGATAGTTCATCTTCTCCATTCCATCAAATATGCCGAATTGATGGTGAGAGAAAACATCCATGGCCATTTCACTTAAGCTCTCTTAACTCCCTTCATTCCAACTCAAATCACTTAGTGTTCTTCACTAAAATTTGTCTACACATCACAAGGAAGATATTGATACCAATTTTGGGAAGTTTGGTGAAGGTTTAGCAAGTTACAAATAAAGGTAAGTTTGCATTTTTGAGAAATCCTTTGTTAAAGTTCATGTTTATGTTATGGGTGTTAGTTTGGTGAAGGAAAATTTTGAGTTTGAAGGGTTATTGTTGTTTCCATTTTGGACAGCCATGGGGTCACGTTTTTGATGATTTAATATGCATATAATTGATGAGAAATAATGTTGATCATGGTGATTTAGTAACCTAGTGATTTACTTTATGTTTATATGGTGATTTATGCACTTGGATGGGAAATTGTATATTGGTACGGCAATGTAATGTTGAAGAATGGTTTGTGGCAGCTTGTGGACACTTGAGGAATGGTATATATTGAAGGAAGTGTGGGCAGAATATTGACCTAGAAGGATTGATGATATGTATGTAAATTAACATTGTAAAGTGTATGTAAAGTTTGTAATGTTTAGGTGTGTTTGTAATGGTACTTAGAAATTGTAATTGTGAATGATATTTGGTGTGTTGAGGGTGATTGGAATCTGCCCAAAATAATGCTAATGTAATGTAGAAAATGCTTTTGGTAATGTGCCAAAACAGTTTGGTAGGTAAGTAAACAAATGGCAAAGGTAAGTGTGTGTTTGAAGTTGGGGTGTGAAATGCATATTGAGGGCAGTGTATATTTTAGCCTATAACCTTGAATGTGTAACCTCAATTGGTATGAGACCAATTTGAGGTGAAACTAGGCACAAAATGTGCCAACTTTCATTGAGAAACCATACCAAAATTCTGCTTGCAAGGTGATGTGAAAAATGACCAATTCGGATTAGGTACACTTGAGACCTAAAAACTGACCATTTGGGCAGCAGTGAGTATTTAGGCCATAACTCACTCAAAACAGGTCCAATTGACCTGAAATTTTAACCATGAATAGTTAAGACCCATACCTACAAGTCTTATGAAGACACCAAAACCCAGAAATGACCATAAGCAAGTCAAACAACTTGCACAAGTTGGGGTCCAAAAACTGGCCGAACCAGAATTGACCAATTTGACCTAAAATTGACCTAAAATGGTACCATTTGACCAGCAAGAGTGTAATGACCATAACTTGGTCTACTTAACTCGGATTGACCTAAAATTTTGCAATCATGGTCCATAAGACCTAAATCTACAAGTTTGTAGTTTCGACCGAGACCCGAAACCGAGGAACTAGATCGTCCGGTTAGGTCAAACCAGTGTTCAAATCCAAAGAATTTGCATTAAAATGCACTAAGCAAGGAAATGACTTTGGTAAAACATACCAAACCTAAAACCCTATCAAATGTGACATATTAACGACACTAAAACCTAATTTACCTAAAACGCAACGAGGGTCGGTATATTAGGTGATTAAGTGAATAATTGAGTTCAGTGCATTATTTACCAAACACCATCGATAGAGACAGTTTAATTTAGTACTGAAACACTTTAAATTGTGTTTCTCAGTTAACAAGGACTCAGCAAAAGGGAAGGAAACACTCGAGCCTGCATCAGTGAGACAACATCGAGGTTTGTGCACAGCTAGTTTTTAACTGATTTTGTTTGAATATTTCATATGATTAAATGACATACTTTTCTTATGTATTATGTTTAACAAGCATTGGATTTAATTCAATGATTATTGAAAATTGTTATATTATGTATGAATTTAGCTTTGTGAAATGGTATTTCCATAAGTATTAAGCATTGTTATGGATTGAATAAATTATGTTTTGGAAAATTGTGATAGAACATGTTTTGAATTGTGATGGTAATTTTCATGGAAAATGCAAATTTATGATTTGAATTGTGTTGAGCATAAAAATTATTGGATATTGGAATTGACTTTGAATCGAATTATATTGTGATTTATACTCACTAAAAGGATTGTGATATTGTTTTATATCTCACTATAGATGCTTGACTAGGTTATTACCCGTCTCTCTCATTTGTTGAGAAGACAATGGAGTTAGTTGTGTTTTGATTACCATGGTACGTGCACAGGCTTAGATTTTCCTCTGATTTGAGGTTAGATCTAAGTTTATTTTATCGTTATGGCCCTTGCGGAAGATTCATTATTGTGATGGTACTGTGCACGATGATTCGACCTCCCCGACCATAGGGAGTTAGAATCTGATTCGACCTCCCCAACCATAGGGAGTTAGAATCACATCGAATATGGCCCTTTCGGATTAGTCTTGCATATTAGTGAGATAAAGATTGATTTTTGAGATACAGTATGATTTTTGAGATACAGTATGATTTTTGAGATACAGTATGATTTTTGAGATACATAATGACTTTTGAGATACAGTATGATTTTTGAGTTACATAATGATTTTTGAGATACAGAATGGCTTTTGAATGGTAATTTCAATTATGGTTTATGTATAATTGATTTTGTTGGAATTACTTAAATGGATAGTCATGATTTGATAAATTGAATTTTGTGCTCCAAGTCATTTATACAAATGATTTACATTATTGGCAATGAATATTTTGAGTTTTGGAATTTGATCAGTATTCAGATTCTCAAATTATTTATCAGAAATTTGTCAATGTATATTGTACTATGTTTTAAATTATAGTTGTGCACCACTGAGTTCACCACTCAGCGATAGCTTTGCCTGCTGTCGCAGGTAAGAAGAGCATAGAGCAGTGATTAAGTTGCTTTGAGGATACATTCAGATCAGCTCCAGGTATATCATAGATATACCCATGTACATAGGTTTTGATGTAAGCATGTAATAATATGTATGTAAATTATTTGAGCAGTTGTATAGAAACTCTTGTAAAATATTTTGGTATGTAATTAAATGTAAATTATCGTGAATGTAAATCTGAGATTTCATTTACTTGAATAGTTTTGTATTATATTTCTTGTATCTCAGTCTTTGAAAAATCACTATGGATTTGAATTGAGAAATATGTTGTGTTGAGAAATATATTGGAGTTGAGATTTGCAAATACATATTGAAGTGCTTTTACTGAGTTTTTCAAGAACTGCTTTCATCCAAAATACGATGGCACTCCGCCAAAATTTTTACTGAAACTCCAATTAAGTCAAATGTGTCGGTTTTATCACTTGGTTCAAAAAGGTTTTTAACACTGTAAATAGTGCTCACCATCGTAAAAGAAGTAAGAAAAGTTTTGAAAATCCCTTGTAGTGTATTTAATGGGTTATCGATGAAGCGGAGTTGGTAATTCATTAGGTATACTACGGGATCATGTTATGCCTTACAGAGGGGTAGGGTGTGACATGTTTTAGTGGTATCGAGCAAAGTTTTTAAATTCCGTTTTCTGTTATTTGAATGTTCTTTTGCATAGTACAACCGCTCAATATCATTGTTTGATACATACAAGACATTACAAGATAAATATGCACTAACGAGTGAATATTCTTGTGTTATTGTTCAGAAAGCTAAGATCCTCGCATTGAATATGGAAGAGGGTGATCGTTGATCGATCAGTCTATTGAGGTCGAGGTGCAAGGGATGCCCCGGTGTACAAAATGTCGGTGGTTCAAGAAGACCACTGCAGATCTGCGATTTCTGCTCGATTCGCTCGCCACAGATGGTCTGCAATATTCCAACAAATGGTCGGTAATGCACCTACTCAAGTCCCAATTCGGACACAGTGGTACAACCAGATCTCCTACGAGACAGTATGATAAATTGATGAAGTATGGGGCTACAGAGTTTAAAGGGACAGTAGATCCTATAGAAGCTGAACAGTGGTTAGAGAGGATGGATAGGGTGTTCAAGAAACTTCATTGTACAGAGGAGCTCAGACTTGAATACTCGTGATCCTTACTAAGGGATGCTTATGACTGTGGAAAACCATTCCCCACACCGGGTAGAACTGCAAAGGTCGACTGAATGACTTCTCAGTGAATTCGCAGTAAATACATCCCTGATGCCTATGTAGACCAGAAACTGCAAGAATTCTTAAGTTTGAAACAGAGGGGCAGATCAGTGGCTGAGTATGAAAGAGAATTCTCCCGCCTTAGCCACTATGCAGTAAGTTTGCTTGCTACCAGCAGGGAAAGATGCAAGAGATTTGAAACTGGCTTGAAGCCCAGTATTAGAGTACAAGTGCTCGGCTTCAAACACACTAACTTCTCTGAACTTGTTTCTCAAGCCCTAGAGTTGGAAAGAGTTGAGTTTGAGACTGCTCCTGAGAAAAAGAGATCAGAGAAGACAGATGAAGAGGGAAAGTCAGTAGAACAGAGTTCCAGTGGTCCTACTGGAAAGAGGAAGAACTATGAGGGACACAACAGAGGTGGCAAGAAGTCTAGTAGGGGAGGACATTCAGGACAGAAACCTCCTTTATCTGGTCAGCAGAGTACCAGAAGTTCCTACCCTCCCCGCCAATGTGAAACTTGTGGAAAGAATCATGGTGGAATCTGTTACAAGGCTATTGGAGCCTGTTATAACTGTGGAGGCACAGGACACTTTGCCAAGGACTGCACCAGTAGTCGCAGAGTTGGACCACCTCCTACTACTGCAGAAGGGTCGATTGAGCCACTGTCACGAAGCTCACAACCACCTAGCAGAGGTAGAGGCAGGTAGAGGTAACCCAGTGACGACCAAGGCACGATAAAACAATCAGAGCAAGATAGTGCTCGGTCAGTCTATGCCATGAGACAGAGGAAGAGGCAGAGATATCGATGTTGTGGCTGTACCTTCTCAACTTTTAACCAAGATGTGTTTGTGTTAATCGATCCGGTTCTACCCATTCTTATGTGTGTGCTAGCATCATTGATTGCATTGCTGCTCCATGTACAAAAATGGACTTTGAGGTGCTAGTAACAAGTCCGCTAGGATAGGAGGTTAGGGAAATAAATTTTGATGCATTAGTGATTAGTCCTTTAGGATAAGGATTGTGATAACAAGTGAAATTAGTTTTGGAAGAGTGTATCGTGAAAAGTATTTGCTCGACACACCATAAAATTATAAGGTAATTGGCGAGCCTACTTAATGTAAGGCAAGAGGACGTAAAAATAAGTTCTGAAATAGAATTGCTCTAGATGAAGGCGGAGATGTTCTTGTTAGTAATTGTTAATGGATATTTTAATCAGAATAAGTTCGGATATCAGTGAATTCGAAAAGGATAAAAGATAGGAAAGTTTGATCTATTGAGTAAGCTGCAGATTTCAGTACTAACTTGAGATTATTGTGTAGAGCTACGTACTACCCGATAGTATACCTAGATGAGAATAGTTGCCAACGGCATCTGTTTTGGTATAGTTAGGCCAGGACAAAATCTAATTGTTAGAATTAAGTTTGAAAATCCTACTTAGGGATCTAAAACTCAAAAGTTAGAATATCGAAAGGTTATAGTTCAGTACAAAAGGAAGTAAGTTATAGAATATTGTGAGATAAAAGAGTTATGGAAGTAGAGATTTGAACAGTTGATTCATATATAACAAAGAAATATTCCGAATGTGAGGAAGACTATGGACTAGAATGGTCAGAGGACCAATGCCTGATGAATGATTCTAACATGACCTCAAGGGTCATTCAAGAAGGAACGTGAGCTGAAATATTAGACAACATAATAGTAAGAGGAGATTGGGGTTATCCAAGCAAATTAAACATTGTATTAGATTGTTAAAAGTCTTACGACCATATAGAAAGGAGAAAATAAACGTATGACTATTGTAAGATGACTACTGGGTAAAATTTCGTGGACGAAATTTATTTAAGGGGGGGAGAATTGTAACACCCCTAAGTTCGGTAGTGCGTTCTACTGCTCCGGTGACCAGTGTTGTCCGGATAGCTAGGATGCCTAGAACCATACCTCAATATGAGTGAGGAGACATAAAATAATGAAATACAAGAAAAGAAAAACAAAGGAAAAATCATAGTAAAGAAATGTAACCGAGTAAGTGAGCCGGGAAACCTAGTGATGGGTGACCGCACCGGGAAGTCACGGCGTGGACCGTTGACTAGCCCTGGACTGCGGGGAACCCTGGGAAACATTTTTAGGACTTAAATAGACCATTGTTGAAGAGTAAATATCATTAGAAAGATCAAAGAAAAATTAAATAATTAGTACAAAGAAAATTGAGAAATCGAAAAACAGACAAAATACGATGTTACCGAAAAATCGGGAAAGCTACCCGAACAGGGGCATTATGGTCATTTGACATCCCGAAGTGTCTTTTGACCTAAATGTCCATTAAAAATAAATAGTATTACACTTAGAAAATGAAATGAAAAATTAATTTGGTGGTACCTAAAATAAATAGTGGAAATCATGGGTTAAATGTGGATTATGGGAAAGTTAACTTAATATATGATTTAATTCTTCTTAGTGGACCACTATAGGATTAATTAAACATTAAGTATGGCAGGTGTAAGTCCACTAAACCCACCAGATAGTTCATCTTCTCCATTCCATCAAATATGCCGAATTGATGGTGAGAGAAAACATCCATGGCCATTTCACTTAAGCTCTCTTAACTCCCTTCATTCCAACTCAAATCACTTAGTGTTCTTCACTAAAATTTGTCTACACATCACAAGGAAGATATTGATACCAATTTTGGGAAGTTTGGTGAAGGTTTAGCAAGTTACAAATAAAGGTAAGTTTGCATTTTTGAGAAATCCTTTGTTAAAGTTCATGTTTATGTTATGGGTGTTAGTTTGGTGAAGGAAAATTTTGAGTTTGAAGGGTTATTGTTGTTTCCATTTTGGACAGCCATGGGGTCACGTTTTTGATGATTTAATATGCATATAATTGATGAGAAATAATGTTGATCATGGTGATTTAGTAACCTAGTGATTTACTTTATGTTTATATGGTGATTTATGCACTTGGATGGGAAATTGTATATTGGTACGGCAATGTAATGTTGAAGAATGGTTTGTGGCAGCTTGTGGACACTTGAGGAATGGTATATATTGAAGGAAGTGTGGGCAGAATATTGACCTAGAAGGATTGATGATATGTATGTAAATTAACATTGTAAAGTGTATGTAAAGTTTGTAATGTTTAGGTGTGTTTGTAATGGTACTTAGAAATTGTAATTGTGAATGATATTTGGTGTGTTGAGGGTGATTGGAATCTGCCCAAAATAATGCTAATGTAATGTAGAAAATGCTTTTGGTAATGTGCCAAAACAGTTTGGTAGGTAAGTAAACAAATGGCAAAGGTAAGTGTGTGTTTGAAGTTGGGGTGTGAAATGCATATTGAGGGCAGTGTATATTTTAGCCTATAACCTTGAATGTGTAACCTCAATTTGTATGAGACCAATTTGAGGTGAAACTAGGCACAAAATGTGCCAACTTTCATTGAGAAACCATACCAAAATTCTGCTTGCAAGGTGATGTGAAAAATGACCAATTCGGATTAGGTACACTTGAGACCTAAAAACTGACCATTTGGGCAGCAGTGAGTATTTAGGCCATAACTCACTCAAAACAGGTCCAATTGACCTGAAATTTTAACCATGAATAGTTAAGACCCATACCTACAAGTCTTATGAAGACACCAAAACCCAGAAATGACCATAAGCAAGTCAAACAACTTGCACAAGTTCGGGTCCAAAAACTGGCCGAACCAGAATTGACCAATTTGACCTAAAATTGACCTAAAATGGTACCATTTGACCAGCAAGAGTGTAATGACCATAACTTGGTCTACTTAACTCGGATTGACCTAAAATTTTGCACCGCGGTCCATAAGACCTAAATCTACAAGTTTGTAGTTTCGACCGAGACCCGAAAACCGAGGGAACTAGATCGTCCGGTTAGGTCAAACCAGTGTTCTGAAATCCAGCAATTTGCATTAAAATGCACTAAGCAAGGAAATGACTTTGGTAAAACATACCAAACCTAAAACCCTATCAAATGTGACATATTAACGACACTAAAACCTAATTTACCTAAAACGCAACGAGGGTCGGTATATTAGGTGATTAAGTGAATAATTGAGTTCAGTGCATTATTTACCAAACACCATCGATAGAGACAGTTTAATTTAGTACTGAAACACTTTAAATTGTGTTTCTCAGTTAACAAGGACTCAGCAAAAGGGAAGGAAACACTGAGCCCAGATCAGGGAGACAGTCATCAGAGGTTTGTGCACAGCTAGTTTTTAACTGATTTTGTTTGAATATTTCATATGATTAAATGACATACTTTTCTTATGTATTATGTTTAACAAGCATTGGATTTAATTCAATGATTATTGAAAATTGTTATATTATGTATGAATTTAGCTTTGTGAAATGGTATTTCCATAAGTATTAAGCATTGTTATGGATTGAATAAATTATGTTTTGGAAAATTGTGATAGAACATGTTTTGAATTGTGATGGTAATTTTCATGGAAAATGCAAATTTATGATTTGAATTGTGTTGAGCATAAAAATTATTGGATATTGGAATTGACTTTGAATCGAATTATATTGTGATTTATACTCACTAAAAGGATTGTGATATTGTTTTATATCTCACTATAGATGCTTGACTAGGTTATTACCCGTCTCTCTCATTTGTTGAGAAGACAATGGAGTTAGTTGTGTTTTGATTACCATGGTACGTGCACAGGCTTAGATTTTCCTCTGATTTGAGGTTAGATCTAAGTTTATTTTATCGTTATGGCCCTTGCGGAAGATTCATTATTGTGATGGTACTGTGCACGATGATTCGACCTCCCCGACCATAGGGAGTTAGAATCTGATTCGACCTCCCCAACCATAGGGAGTTAGAATCACATCGAATATGGCCCTTTCGGATTAGTCTTGCATATTAGTGAGATAAAGATTGATTTTTGAGATACAGTATGATTTTTGAGATACAGTATGATTTTTGAGATCTGATATGATTTTGAGATACATAATGACTTTTGAGATCTGAGATGATTTTTGAGTTACATAATGATTTTTGAGTTACAGAATGGCTTTTGAATGGTAATTTCAATTATGGTTTATGTATAATTGATTTTGTTGGAATTACTTAAATGGATAGTCATGATTTGATAAATTGAATTTTGTGCTCCAAGTCATTTATACAAATGATTTACATTATTGGCAATGAATATTTTGAGTTTTGGAAGTTGATCGATTCGATTCTCAAATTATTTCTTGTAAAATTTGTCAATGTATATTGTACTATGTTTTAAATTATAGTTGTGCACCATCGAGTTCACCACTCAATGATAGCTTTACTGTATCGCAGTAAGAAGAGCATAGAGCGATGATTAAGTTGCTTTGAGGATACATTCAGATCGGCTCGGGTATATCATAGATATACCCATGTACATAGGTTTTGATGTAAGCATGTAATAATATGTATGTAAATTATTTGAGCAGTTGTATAGAAACTCTTGTAAAATATTTTGGTATGTAATTAAATGTAAATTATCGTGAATGTAAATCTGAGATTTCATTTACTTGAATAGTTTTGTATTATATTTCTTGTATCTCAGTCTTTGAAAAATCACTATGGATTTGAATTGAGAAATATGTTGTGTTGAGAAATATATTGGAGTTGAGATTTGCAAATACATATTGAAGTGCTTTTTACAGGTTTTCTGAAGAACTGTTTCATCCAAAATACAGATGGCACTCCGCCAAAATTTTTACAGAAACTCCAATTAAGTCAAATGTGTCAGTTTTATCACTTCAGTTCAAAAAGGTTTTTAACACCTGTAAATAGTGCTCACCACTGTAAAAGAAGTAAGAAAAGTTTTGAAAATCCCTTGTAGTGTATTTAATGGGTTATCAGTAGACGGAGTTGGTAATTCATTAGGTATACTACGGGATCATGTTATGCCTTACAGAGGGGTAGGGTGTGACAATGAGATGGTGACACATGGCACTACACATAAGCTTGCCATATATTTTTTAATCATGTAAGATGATCAAAGTCAAGATTAAATATAGGTTTGATACTTGGCACAATGTGATTGAGTCAATTAAACCTAAAGCCAATCAGAAGGTGACATGTGGCAAGGGTTTTAAGTGGTGACCTAGCTATATAAGTGTAAGGATGAAAGAACAAAAATACAAGCTGCTGTATTCTCTTGGTGCTGCCACCCTTGGAGTTTTCTTCTTTTCATCTTCTTCATCTCTCATCAATTCAAAGAGATTTGCCAATAATCTCTTGGATTAACAATACTAGAAATTGTTTCTAGTGTTCTGTTTACATCTGTAATCTCTCAAAAGGCAAAACCTGATTTTCTAATTGATTGGAAAAGCTTTAGAAGCCATTCAAGGCCCTGCCATAGGTGATCTTAGTGTGGACAAGCTAGAGGGATAACATCTGGTGTCCTAGGCGCATCCCAAAGGTGCCAAACACACTGCAGTGCATCAAAACAGTTAGTGCACTTATTCTTGATCTAATCTAGGATTCTAATGAATTAATCTGTTAATTCTAAAATCTTAAATGGTAAATGTAGATCCAAAAATATATTAAAAGAGTTTTAATATGCTGTTTATCATTGAAATCAAATAAATAAAAATGAATATTGCATGATGCATGTGACCCAAGATGAAAAATTTTTTAATTCAATGATCTAAAGCTGAACACTGATAAATTGGAAACCAGATCAGAAAAGGGTCGATTTGTTGGATATCCAAAAGATAGTTTTGGATATTATCTTTATTTACCTACATCACAAAAGGCTGTGGTAAGTAGAGATGCCACATTTCTTAAACAACAGTTTGTTCAAGAAGGAGGCAAAGGAAGACAAATAGAGTTAGAATTGGAGAATTCTGATCAACCAACAGATCAGATGGATATAGATCCATCTAGTTAACCTACATCTATCGATGAAACATCTACAACTGTTCCTCGTAGAACAACCAGGGTATCTCACCCGCCAGTGAGATATGGTTTCCTTCATGAAGAAGAACAAGAGTTTTCTACTCATGAAGAAGTAGATCATGGAGATGATTCACTTACCTATGAAGAAGCTATATCAGATATAGACTCCTCAAAATGGATTGATGCTATGAAATCCGAGATTGATTCCATGCATAAGAATCAAGTTTGGGATTTTGTTGACCCACCTGAAGGTATTGTACCTATAGGGAACAATGGATTTTTAAGAAGAAAATTGGTTCTGATGGAAAGGTAGAGACCTATAAAGCAAGGCTAGTAGCGAAAGGGTTTCGCCAAAGGTAAGGAATCGACTATGAGGAGACTTTCTCACCTGTTGCCATGCTTAAATCAATTAGGATTCTATTAGCAATAGCTGCATACTATGATTATGAGATTCGGCAGATGGATGTCAAAACAGCTTTTCTCAATGGAAACATTGAAGAAAACATTTTCATGGAACAACCTAGGGGTTTTGAATCCCAAGATGATTCTAAAGTATGCAAGATAAAGCGATCCATTTATGAGTTGAAGGAAGCTTCAAGGAGTTGGAACATCCGTTTTGATGAAGCCATTAAGTCATTTGATTTTATCAAAAATGAGGATGAGCCATGTGTATATAAGAAGGTTAGTAACAGTGCTATCACTTTTCTTGTCTTATATGTGGATGATATTCTATTGATGGGTAATGATATAGGTATGTTGACAACTGTAAAGGTATGGTTGTCAAATACATTCTCCATGAAATACTTATGGGAGGCAACCTATATTCTTGGGATTCGCATCTATAGTGATAGAGCAAAAAGAATAATTGGTTTATCCCAAAGTCTATACTTGGAAAAGATGTTAAAGAGATTTAACATGCTTGATTCCAAGAGAGGATTGTTACCAGTGAGACATGGTATCCACCTTTCTAAAAAGATGTCTCCAAAGACACCTAAAGAAAGAGATAAAATGGTCAGGACTCCATATGCTTCGGCTATTGGAAGTTTAATGCATGCAATATTGTGCACTAGGCCGGATATCGCATATGCTGTTAGTTTGACTAGCAGGTATCAATCCAATCCATGTTTAGAACACTGGATAGCTGTCAAGAATATCCTTAAGTACTTAAGAAGAACTAAGGATTATTCTTGATGTATGGAGGTGGAGACTTGCAATTGGATGGTTATACTAATTCTGATTTCCAATCAGATATCGATGATAAAAAGTCTACCTCTGGGTATGTGTTCATTTGTAATGGAGGTGCAGTCAGTTGGAAGAGTCCAAAACAGAGTATGACTGCAGACTCCACTACCGAGGCTAAGTATATTACTGCATCAGATGCTGCAAAGGTGTTTCCTAAAGGTGCCAATCATATCCATAGTGCATCAAAGAGGTTAGTGCTCTAACTCTTTCTTTTATGCTAGGGTTTAAATGAATTAATTTGTTAATTCACAATCTTGAATGACAAACATAGATCCTAATACATATTAAAAGTGTTTTAATATACAATTAAGCATTGAAATTAATTAGGCACATAAGAGATGTGGTATGATGCAAGTAACCCTAGAAGAAAAATTTTGAAATTCAATGCCCTAATGAACAACTTTCATGCCCATCACATCTCAGGTGAGGTTCAATCCTTTACCTAGCCCCTAATGCTCAAAATCTCAGGTACATCCATTATTAACTTATCTTGCATTAGTTAAGTTGATCCCATTGAGCCAGTAATTATGCAAATAATTTTAATGTCCTCAGGTACATCCAATATTTGCCACTAAACCATTTACATATTTACAACATCTCATGCTTAACAATTATTCTTAAGAAAATCTCTTAAATTAATTGCATCTCATGCAACTATTTAAAATTTCTTTAAATAATTGCCCCAATGGAGGGCCTATGTTATAATTACTTTAATTATAGCATTTCCAACTTAATCATTTGTTTGGAAGATTTTATGGTCATTCTAATTACTATTAAGGTCTCACTTTGCACATTATCCATTTAGCATGCATATATCATATAATAGCATACATTCCCATACATCTCATGCATTCATGGATAAAAGAAATATGGTATGATCATGGACTTTCTAAGGGATTCAATTCTAAGCCACCAAGAATTGAATCAGGGCATTCCTAGGTGCATTTCATTCATTCATTTTACAAGAGTTGCTGAAGGAGTACATAATCAACACTTGATCTTGAATTCCTCCCACTGGTCCCACCAATGCTCTTAACCTCCTTGAACTTCTTGCAATCCAATATTACATGGTAATCCTTGGCATACCAAGGCGAATTTACAAGAACTTAAATAAATGAAATTACAACCCAAAAATTATTACAAACTTAATAATACATGCCCAAAATAAATTAAAATAAATTAATTAATTTACAATCCCAAAGAAACATAAAAGAAATAAATCCAATCACATTGATCTTTTATAGTCCATGATCATCCATCATGCATATCACTATTTAACAATTAAATAAAACATACATACTTAAATTAAATTGAATATCTCATATTCAACTTAAAAATTCAGATTTGAATATGATTCAAATAAATTTAAAAATTCAGATTTGAATCTCATTCAAACAAATTTAAAAATTCAGATTTGAATCACATTCAAACAACTTTAAAAATTCAGATTTGAATCACATTCAAACATTTTTTAAAAAATCAGATTTGAATCACATTCAAATATTTTTTAAAAATCAGATCTGAATTTTATTCAATCAATTTTAAAAAATCATATTTAAATATGATTCAAACAACTTTAAAATTCATATTTGAATCACATTCAAACAACTTTTAAAATTCAGATTTGAATCACATTCAAACAATTTTTAAAATTCTGATTTGAATCATAATTTAATTGTGTGATAAAAATTCTAATTAAACAATTTAATTAGACATAAAATGGATCTTAAATCATACAACAATTGCACATTCACCATCCATTTACCTTTGCACACCATTGTGATGCATCAACCATGCGCACCATGGTGTTCATCATTTGTGCCGCCACTTTGACTTTGCAACCAGCAATAAACTCTTGATCTCATGATCAAACACACAATTAAATCATATAAACATCAATCTAAATGGCAAATATAGTGGCTCTGATACCAATTGAAGGAACGAAAGCGTGAAAAACACAAGTTTATACCATTGAATTCAAAAATTTTCACCTAGGGTCACATGCATCATGCAAGATTTATTTTTATCTATTTGATTTCAATGATAAACAACATATTAAAACTCTTTTAATATGTTTTTGGATATGTATTTGCCATTTAAGATTTTAAAATTAATCAGATTAATTTTAGAACCCTAGATTAAATCAAGAACGATTACACTAACCTCTTGATGAACTGCAGCGTGTCTGCGCCTTTGAGATTCATCTTCAGGACACTAGATGTTGTCCCTCTAGCTTGTCCACACCAAGAACACCTATGGCAGCCCTTGAATAGCTTCTAAAGCTTTTTCTATTAATTAGAAAATCAAGTTCTGCCTTTTAAGAGATTAAAGATGTAAACAGGACACTAGAAACAATTTCTAGTGTTCTTAATTCAAGAGATTGATGGCTAATCTCTTTGAATTGATGAGAGATGAAGAAGAAGAGAAGAAAACCCTCAAAGTGGCATGACAAAGGAGTGTGGCTGCTGGTTATATTTTATTTTTCTCATAACAACACTTATATAGCTAGGTTAACACATTAAACCCTTGCCACTTGTCACCCTTTGATTAGCTCTAGGTTTAAGTGACCCAATCGCATTGTGCCAAGTGTCAAACCTATATTTAATCTTGATTTTAATCATCTTACATGATTAAAAAACATTTGGCAAGCTTATGTGTAATCCCATGTGTCTTAATTTTGAGTTCTCAACCCAAAATAATTATTTTTCTTCTTCTAATTAATTTATATCAAATATAAATTAATTAATTAATCTCTATTAATTAATTTCTCATTAATTAAATTCATATTTAAACACTTTAAATATAAATTCAACTTATATTATACATCCAATAATCTAGATTTGGTTTCAAGTCATGCTAGGGACTTTGCAATTTAATTGCAAACCAAAACTATTTAATTAATCAATTAAACTCTTTAATTAATTAATTAAATCATATTTAAATAGGTGATTACTTGTGTATGTGTGTGACTTACTAGGCTCATCACTAATTGGTAATGAGACATGATATCAACTCTTAATATCATCAGAACTCTTTCTTACCATAAATGATTTCTCTAAATCATTTTATAAACCTCATAGACCATGGTTAACACCTAGCATAGCATGCCATGGCCACCCAATTAGTAATAAGGTTTACCTTAAATGAACCTATAATCATATGTTACCATGCACTAGAATCTCTCTGTTACAAAATCCCAACTCAAGCTGGAGTCATGGTTTATGTCAAACTCCATTTGCTATGAATATTATGTTCTCTTTTAATTCCAGTTCTTGATTAAAAATATTTTCTCATCAGAAACTCTTTTCTGAATAAATCTATCTGTCTCTGCCAGAACTTGAAACATCAAGAACAATTAAATGAACATAGGATTTTATCTCTATTTACTTAGAGAAACAGATTCCATCTTGATCAACACCTACCTCCATATATAACTAGTAGGAGCCAACAGATGCCCATATACCCATACATAGTACAAGTATGAAAGCAGTATCAAACTCAAACTACCTATATACAAGATAATTGTGCTATCTCAGGTCTAAAGATTATATGCACTGATATGATTTATGACAAAACATTGACAAGAGTAAACTCCATGTGCTTGTCATAAGTGTCACTGGTTCGGCCTACTTATCATTTATAAGTGCCTATCATGTTTGTTATATGGCATGAGACTCACCATTCCATCTTATTTATATCTCATATAAATAACTTGGGAACAAACATGAATACAATCTTTCTGGATAAGTCATGTCCTTATTATGAAGTATCCTTGATTGTGAACCTATTTATGATACTTTGTGCTAGAAATATTGTCACTCATATTCTTAACAACTTAAGAATAATATTTCTAACAAAATATCAATGGACCTTTTCTATTACACATAAATATATTATATAAATAGAAAAGTGGAAATGCCTTTTATTAATAAAAATATGTACAAGATACATACTAAATGATATGCTCTAAGGCATACTACTAACAACCACCGACTAAGAGATCTGCTCCAGCAGCCTAGAGGAGTAGACGACCCACGAGGCCAGAAGTGATGAGTACTTCACAGAGACTAGCTTCTAAGACTATTGAGCGGCCTGAGGCCCGAGTGGCACCTCGAACATATGCTATGGTTCAGGAGGAACTAGATCCAGCAAATGTTAGTAGAGGTATATTTTCTATTATAATGCTTTAGTATATGTATTGATAGACCCTGTAAATGAGATGAGAGAAGATAGGTTTAGAATTAGTTGAGAATAAGATCATAAAATCAGAACTAGTAAGACAAACTAAAGAAATAGTAATTCCTCAACTATTTACACTGGGTAAATTTCTAGGACGAAATTTTATTAAAAGGGGGAGAATTGTAATGCCCTCACTTTAGGTAGTTCGTACATTATACTATTCCGATAACTAATGTCTGTTTGGACAGCCAGGATATCTGGAACTACACTCAAATTAGAGTAAGGAAACATAAATTGACTGAATAAAGACCAAGTAAAATTAAAGAAAAGTAAAAGAAGCGAAGTACAACTCGGTTAAACGAGCCAGGGTCACGGCGATTGGTGACCGTACTGGAAAGCAACTGTGAAGACAGTTGTTGACTCTAGACCAGCGAGGAACCCTAGGAAATAATTTTTGGGACTTAATTAAAGGTTTATTGAGGTATAAATGACATAAAAAATGTTAAAGAAAATTAGGAGAATTTATTTATCAGTACAGGCCAAAAATAACCCGATAAGCCTAATAAAGGGCATTTTGGTCATTTCTATCTCAAAGTTGAATTTTGACCTAAATGTCAATTAAAATGAGAGAGATTAAAATATACGAAATAAATTAAATCATGAATTATGTGATGGAAAAATGAGAAAAGAAAAGAAAAGAAATAATATATATTGCACAAGCATGATGTCAAAATGACATCATAAAAAGTGGCAACCAATGGGAACATAACAAATTCTTATAAGAGATAAAGAAGAGCTTAAATGGAGACAAATTTCATTAAAAATCAATTTTCTTCTTCTTCTTCAAGAGTGGCCAAACCATACTTCTCATCTCCTCCATTGATACTCTTCCTTATAAGCTTCAAATTCCACCAATTCTCAACATAAAATTTCCTAATCCCTTCATTAAAACTTAATTTTATACCTTGGAGAGTCTACTAGTAGCAACAAGAAGTAGAAAATTTGAAGTTTTACAAGCTTGGATATCTCTTAAACAAGGTTAGTGCACTAAACAAGTTTCTTTCCTTCTTTAACTAGTATAAGCATGCAAAATTAAGTGTAAATTTCATGAAATTAAAAGAAAACCTTGAGTATATGGAAACTTGAATTTCAGCAACCCTAGGAAGTGAATGGAATTTATGGTCTTGATAGTTTGATTTGGTTAGTGAAGATGATTAATGAAGTTTAAAGTAGTAGAAATTGATTTGCATGGATGAATGCATGAGATTAAAAATTTGAAATTAGGGTTTGTGATCATAATTTGGGGATTTTGTCTTATTCTTGAAATTAACCTAATTGAGATGAATTATCGCTTATAGAAGTACCATGAATGCCATGTGTAGTTTGGGAGTTGGAGGAAATTGAAAATTGGGAGTGCTTTCTTATGGAGGTTGTGTGACTCAGTGAGTCCAGTTTGGTTTTTGACATATAACTGAAATTGTGTGGCTCCAATTGGTATGAGGTCGATTAGAGGTGAAACCAGACTCAAAACACTTCATTTTTCATGAAGAAACTATTCCCAAATTCTGTCCAAATCTTGACCAAATTACTGTTCCAATCCGACTGACCATACAATGACTCAAGAAAAATGATTAAATGAATAGTACACATTCATTTGGCCATAACTCCTTCTAGACAAGTCCAAATGACTTGAATTTTATACCATTGGAAAGCTTAGACATAGGACTACAACTTTCATGAAGAAAATAGAGCCAAGAAATGCCTCAAATCAAGCCAAATTGCTGGCCCAAATTGGGACACAAAACTGTCTAGAATCATATTGTCCAGAAATTACTGGACATAGGCTTACCTGACCAGTTTTGGCAAAAAGGCTATAACTTGGTCTACGAAAATCCAAATGCAATGAAACCAATGCCAAAATTTCCATAAGACATAAATCTACAATATTGATGTTTTGACCAAAACTCAAAAAACCAAGGGAACTAGGTCAAGTTAGCATGCAAATTTTGGAAATTGCCTAAGTGACTACTTGACCCCAGAACAATTTGTATAGTATATCTCCCACTAGAAAACTCTAATTGGCATGAACGAAATTGTTCTAGAAACCTGAGAAATAGGGCTTCAATTTTGATCAGAAACTTGCCTCAAATTGTGAATGTAAGAATCCTAAAAGTTGAGTCAAAGCCACTGACCTGAACTGGAATCCTGTTGGCACAAGGTATATGAGTCTAGGCCAATTAATTGGCTATAAACTAATTCTAAAAAACTTTAAAAATTGTAATTCAAAATTCTGAGTGATCATAAGATATAGGGTAATAACTTCTATGAAGAACATTAGGTCTAAAGGTGACTGTGACGTATCCAAATAATTAGGGAAATATGGACTCCAAAATCTGCCTGAATCTGGACCCAGAAAGAGACCATGAACCAGTTGTGATTTTTTTACCATAACTTGAGTTTTAAAACTTCAAATGACATGAATCAAAAAAGAAAAAAATACAAGACATAGAGGAACAACTTCCATTAAGGAAGTGTGGCCAAACAGTGGCCATACCTTGACCAATTTGTTAGGTGAACTTAAGACATTAAATCTGGACCTTGAGAAAGGTTTATAAAATGACTTGTTATATGATATGAAGTTAATCAAAATGAATTTTTAGACATAAAAGTGACATGAATATGCATATGGGACTTATGTTTCCCATCATAAGTAACATGAAAATATTATTAAATATAACTAGCACATAATATGAAACTATTAATACTTAATAACATTAAATTGCCCAAAATATACCTAGACTTATTTATATAGCATGGATCGATTGGTATACCAATTAGGGACTACAGATTGCAGTACTGCCCACAGAAATAATTATTGATAGACAGTATATGTCTAAGATGGTTGTTCTACTGGCTTTATGCCTGCCCATTGGCTATTATGCCTGATTTTATTTCTGGCTTTATGCCTGCCCGCTAGCCTTGTGCCTGACATGATAGATGTATACATATTTAACATACGGATGTTTAACTAGTATACTCCCGTGTATCCAGTCTTTATAGTTTGTTATAGGTTACTTAGGCACAGATATCAGTAATACACTTTAAATTTAAATAATTACATGAAGAGATCACAGATATGAGTAATAAGACTGAATATGGAATAAATGAATAGAAAAGACCCTGATTAACTTAATTTGCTTCCAAAGTTCTATAAACATGTAAAAGACTCTAAACTCATGAAATCTATATTTCCTTATAAAGTTATACGTGGAATAAATATTTCAGTTATTTAATTATTTTTATTTCAAATTATTGCACCATCAAGCATAAATGCTTAGTGGAATGGATTGTTTCCTTGCGTAGGTACAAGAGACCACCAGTAGTAGTAGTAGTAGCCGTAGAGCGCAGATAGAGAGCTTATCAGATCTGTTAGAGTGTCGGTCACCTAATTTGTTATTTTGGTAGGGCTTATGTATGTATTAGATGTTGCATTTTGATTATTGTATATAAGTAAATGTTGTAAATTGTTTTAGGACATATAATTAAATTTTTGGATTGTATATGAGTGTACATTATATTGTATGCAAACTTTATATGAATGAGATGAAATTCATTTCTTAAAAATGGACATAAGTAATGAGAAATGATGTGATGAATGGATATATGAAGTGGATATAAATAGTTTTTAACAGGTAAATAATGAAACTCGCCATGCACTAATAAAAATAGAAGAGACTCTGTCTGAATCTCCATATAAATGAAATGAGATAAAAAAAAAGAATTTATACACGTGATATAATATAATTAAATAGACATTAAATTAATATTATACACAACAAGATAGGATAGGGTACTCCGGCACCGAATGTACCACACCTTATTCAACTACACTGTAGACGGGTGAAGAGTGTTACAAATATTATCCAATCCGATCCATGAACTTTATGCTATGAAAATAGTTAGTTTGAACTAATTTCAATTTCATTTATTAATAATTCATTTAGATATTTAATAATTCACTATCATAATAGCTAAGGATAAAATTGACTAATTTAAATTACATTTTAATTTATTTAATTTATACTAATTTTTTTACACTCAAGTCATATTTGATTCACAAAAATTAGTATTTACTTAAAATTCATACATGATAAAATACATAATAAATAAATTGCAACATAATCAAATTCGATATTTATGGATTAATAAATTTTCTAATAATATAAAGGTTAATTATTAATTTAGACATTTTTGGACATGATACAAATTGTGACACCCCTTACCCGACTACAGTGTAGCCGAGCAAGTTATGCCACTCAGTGTGCCGGAGCACTCTATTTTATCTGATTTCATTACAGTCCTTGATTTATTTATTCAAAAACTTTATTGAAGATTTAGGCTATTTTTAATTTTATCAAAATCTAACTAAGTTGGAAATTTCAAAAATTTTAACGATAATCCGACAAAGTGTCGGCTGTAATTTGGACTAACAGTTCTTCTGAACCTGCCAAAGACAATTTCAATATATACTCAATTTCTCAAACTTAATAGTCTCAAAAATTTTCAAACATAATGTATCTCAATACAGTATCCAGATTTCTCAGAAATCTCATTAGATTTTCTATATCTCAATATTCACAAGTATAATCTCATTATAACTCAAATTCAATTCACATACTAAAATACTTACTTTGAATAGCTTCCATAATTCATAGGTTAATTACATGAGTTTATTTTGTACAAGATATACAAATAATTTACAATGTGCTAGGAATGAACAATATACATAACATGTATAAAATGAGCCCTATCTACATGCATTGCTGAGGAGGTGACAATCTTGAACTCTTCAGACACTTCGCAGATCTGACTCCAAAAATCTCAATGATACCATCTGTTTTTACCTTTAGTACCTGCGCGAGGAAGCAATTCCATCGCGCTAAGCATTTCTGCTTAGTGGTGCAATAATATAACAAGAAATAATATATACAAATAAAGAAAGAACAGAGCATAATTTGAATGCTTAAGAATCAATTTAATTTAATACAATGTGTCTAATGTTAATTATCTTTTGTTCTCATTTGTTTCGCTTTGGAAGCGTTTAATTCCGAAATGCACAATGATAATGTACGATATACAGAATTAATAAAAATACTCAATTTATATTCATATGGCAATAGAAGGTACATTTAAAATATTTAGTTAAGTTATACCTATTTTTGCAACTCTCTTATCATTTTACTTAACAATTTTTATGTGGTTTGGATCATTTCATAATTGTAACTAATTCTTTTGAAGTCTTATTAACTCATTTATTTGATCTCTAATGTTTTTAATTACTAATAGTCTTAATTTATTTCAATAAATTACACTGCCCAAGTGACCTACGACAGGCTGACTAAACTGGATAACGGGTCGTTGGCACTGGACACCGCGGTGCCTCGGGCCGTCATACCATGGGACGCAGAACGTCAACCATGTATGCAGTCAGTATGGCTAAAAAGTCATGATATCACATAATCGGGCATAAAAGCCATGAATACGGGCATAAAAGCCATGAATACAGGCATAAAGCCTTTCGCAGTACTGCTAAAACAATACCCTATTGGCATGCCAAACTATCCAAACCAATCTGACACACATGTCTAGGCAATACAAGGGCATATAATATCATCAAATATTAATATGTTGTGTTTTATGTCTTTATTATTTCACGATAAATTTCATAATTTGTACATTGATCATAATATTCATACATTCCTTACATCATTCCTATTGATCACAATTCACAATAATGGTATTCATATACCATTGTACTCAAAATATTTCTCCTCTCTACAATAATGAGAACTAATGTCTCATTCATACATTAATATGGTTCATTTATTCATTCATTATGTTATTCATATTGATCACAATTCTAAGCAATGGTTCACATGTACCATTGTATTCAAAACATTTTTCCTTTCTCATTTATACATTCAAGAATCTACTTATGTAATTACAAATTTTATATTTCAAGTTGAGTTACTAATATTTTATAAATTCCATTTGTGATGGGCATATATGCCCTAACTATCTATTCACATCAATTAGGTGACTTATTTTTCATGTTTCAAGTAATCCATGAATATTTCATGGATTTCAAATTTATGGCCTAAATTTCTTTTTAACAATTTTGACTAGGATGCATAGTCCATATTTGTCATACAATTCTAAGCATTTAAGCTTAGAATTGGTTCTAGGTCTTCATCTTAATTCACTAATCATTTTGATTACTATTCACCATACTAGTCAACCAAAATGTTGACCTTTTTATACTTAATGGATATATTAATTCTAATTACACCAAGATCTCACATTTTGAGTTTTACATTTACTAGTATTAATTGCCAATTGCAATTTAAAGTCCCCTAGATGCATTTCTAATTTCAAATTTTGAATTTCAAGTTTTGGTGTCACTATTCACCTCATTGGTCAACAAAAATATTGACTTTTGCATAGAAAATATGTACATTGACTTTGGCACTTCAAACATACCACATTTTGCATTCAAAACTTGTTGGCATTAAGCATTAATACCATTTCTAAGCTTAAACCAAGAGAAGCAAAATTTTTAATTTTGCTAACTCAACTTTACTATTCCATTGGGCACTATTGCAGTAGGAATTTGAGGAAATGGTAAACATGAAAGTTGTTCCTTATTTTGTCTAGTTGAATTTCCTTTTTTGAATCACTCCATTTGGAGTTTTGTAGCTCAAGTTATGGCCAAAATAAGTTTACTGTTCACGTGCACTGTTCATGCTGCACTTTTGGGTTTTGGCAGATTTTGGTCCAACTTTGGTCAGTAATTTGATCAAGTTAAGTTCATAATTTGGTCTAACTTTCTTCATATGAAATGTTCTACTATGCCTTAGGTTTTCATCGGTTCAAGAATCGCCTAAATCCGAGTTTTCTAGAGAGAGTTATAGCCATCCAAACATTACTGCTCAAATGAAAATCTGCAGAGTTGCAGGTTTGAACAGTAACTGTGACTGCCATTTGGATTAGGTTCTGGTCATAATTTGGGGTAGGTTTCTTCATGAAAGTTGTTTGTCTATGTCTTAACTTGTTGCTGTAAAAATTTCAGGTCAATTGACCAGATCTACAGTGAGTTATGGCCAAATGAACAGTTACTGTTCATTTGGTCATTTCTGCAGGGGCTGTTGCAGGGTGTCCGGATTGGGGCCAAGTTTTGGTCCACTTACTTTGGTCTTTTGGGCATGGTTTCTTCAGCAAAAATGTGCCATTATAAGCCTAGTTTCATTTCCAATTGGCCAAACATCAATTGGACCTACACAGCCAAAGTTATGGCTGTGCAAGTGGACTGAATTTTCAGTCCCTCTGCTGCACTAACAAGGCAGCCTACACATTCACTTGGCTATACTATTTTTCAGTCCAATTCATTGTCAACATACCTAAAATGGTCACTAATTGACCCTTATAATGTTCTTTCACAATTCCCTAAGCTAAATCCAAGTTTCACTTCTCAAAATCCTAATGTCCAATTTAAATTACCCATAAACCTCAATTAGCACACTAATTCAACATCCATGCATATTCATACCTTAAACATCATTTCTATCCATTCTAAATTCATTAAAACAATCAACCTCATCCTTCCTTAGGGCTGCCAAAAATTAAAGATGCCCTAACACATAATTTACTTCAAACTCTTACAATTTCTTAACTTAAAATGATGCTTTAACAAGGATTAAAGGAGTGAGAGTGAAAGGATAGCACTAACCTCACTTTAACCTCTTGTAGGGCAGATTTCTTCAAGCTAAAACTTCACTTTCCTTCCTTTTCTAGGCTGCCAAAAGCTTTGTCTAGGTGTGGGATTAATTTTTGATGAAGAGACTTATGGGTTTTAGTGAGTGGATGAAGAGAAAATCAAGTTCAAAGCTTGATAAAATGGTGGAGGGAGAGGGAGAGATTCACGTCCAAATGAAGAAGAAGAAACAGAAATTTTGTGTCTTCATTTGTCATTTTTTCTCTTTTTAATTTGGCTTATTAGGTTGTGATTGGTGGAAGCCCTCCAAATGACATCATGTGATGTCATATTTAGGTTTTTCTTTCATTTTCTTTTCTTCTTTTCTCTACTCATTTTCACATTAATTTTTAGTAATATTTATTCATATTTTATGTCATATTAATTATTTACTCAACTGGACAAGTCGGCCAAAAATCACCTCTGAAGACGAAATGACCAAAATGCCCTCCGTTTGGCTTAACGGGTCAAAATTGTCTGTACTGATTGAAAAATTTTTCTAAATATTTTCTTGGCATTCTAATGCCATAGGAACCTTAATGACCCTTCTCTGGAGTCCCAAAAATTATTTTATAATTTTTCCCCCGGGTCTAGGGCTCCTCGTTGCGAGAACCGCAACTTCCCTCTGGTTACCCATCGCTTGGGCACCGGCTCATTTGACTTGGTTGTATTTTATTTCTAAAATTTTTTCCTAAATTTTTCTTATTAATATTTGAGTTAATTATGGTTATTTACCTTAGTTTAAATATTTTTCCGGACGTTCTAGCTGTCCGGACCGACACTGGTCACCGGAACAGTAGACTGTGCGGAATTGCTACAGTGAGGGTGTTACACAAATAATTACAAACATCATTCAAAAAATGTTTAAATTTTGGATTAAAAAAAATTAAAATAACTGTTAACAAAAACATATTTTAAACTCAATAATTAAGAAAAGATTAGTAAAAATAAAATTATTTATGTTCAATACTTTAACAATACGTTTAATATTACAACTAAAAATAATTTAAACAACATCAATAATAAAAAATTATAATAACTTAATAATTGACATGCTTTAAATTTATTTTTTTTACCAATATATTTTAATTATTATAATTGTCAAATTAATATTTTATTAATATTTTTCATCAATAATTATGCAATAATATTTTAATAAAAATATTTTTATTATGTTTAATTCCAGTTAATAAATAATTTTATTATTTATGTTTAATTCAAAACAATATATAAATACACATGGCCAACAGTTATTAATTTAACTATTACACAATTATTACAATTTTTTTTTTCTAAATTCAAACCTCACTTTTACACCTCATTTTTTTTACCACAAATATGTAGTGTAATCGACAAATAAATACTATAAAGTAAAAAATAAATAAATAAAAAATTCTTTAAAATCAAGGTTACCCAAAATATTAACCACTAATTATTTCAAATTTTACTATTTTTCACCAAAATATCTTATTTGTGGTAATAAATATAAAAACTACTATTTAACTAATTTTCAACCCAAGCCTGTAGCCTATTCTTCTGTTTATTTTTATTTTTTAAAAAAAAACTATTTTTCATACACACAATAAACTCATTATTAATACAAATATTTGTGCTAATAAATATGAAAACTACTATTTTATTATTTTGCCCCCTATTCTGTTTTTTGCTACATTATTCTACGGTTAACTTTTTTATTTAAACTAAATAAATTTGGTATTTATTAGATAAATAATATATTTTTAATTATTAGACAAGTTAAGTGAAATAAATATTTTATTATTTTTTTGTAAAATTCTATTTTAATTATTTCTGAAATTATCTTGGTGTATTTACAATTTTTTTCATTACTTTTATATTTCTACATAAAAAATTTTTATAATCACTTTCATCAAATTTCACAGTATATCCTTAAACCCCAGTTAAATTTTCATAATAATAAAAATTACTAAAAATATTCTTACTAAAAAAATAGAAAATAATAAAAAGTACGCAAAATTATAATTACTTACCTTTCTTGGGACCATCGAGAGGTTAGGTGGGTGATATATATATCCAACTCAAAATCAAACCTACAAAAATTAAATTTTATATTTGTAAATTTTTCTTCTTTGAATTGTAGAGAATGATTGCCTCCAAATATCACGGTTATAATTTTTTTAAATTTAAAATTTAGTATTATTAATTAATGTTCATAATTTAACTCAATTTCATAAAAAAAAAAATTTATCACTAAATTTAAGATGATATTTAATAAAATAAATTATTAAATAATTAGCATACACTCTTATTATATTTTTAAATAAAAATAATATTTAATTATCAAAACGAATAAAGATAAACCTATTTAACCAAGTTAACCATCAAGCTAACGGTGGTAATTTCATATTTGTAACTGTTACATGCAAGTTGACACAAGCAATATTTGAAAAATGAAGAGATCAAGAACGATCTGTTGGTTTTTCTAACAAAAATGCTAGAGTTTTGGGGGAGGGAAGAAATTTGTTTTGGGGACAGCTTTGTGAGGGTGCTGAGGTAAGAGCAATTTTCTGGGCTAATGAACAAGTAAATATGCCAGCAATGGCAGTGGTGCTCAACGCAAGTCGCATTGTCTGGTCATTTCAAGCAGCCTCTTTCAGCTTTTTTCACATGCCGCTCCAGAGATTCTCACAAATAAAGAATGGTCGTGTTTATTAGGGTCGTCATTTTCATTGGCGCCCAACACCCGTGAGAATCTGACCTTCCGTGTAGTAGGACTCTGTCCTTCCATGGGAAAGTGGCGTTTGTCAGCCAAGTCGTGTATTTGATCCACGACTTGCATTCCCCCAGTAAGTCGCATTTTACAAGCAGATCTTTGTCTTTGAATGGCGCTCATGTCCCTGGTAGTTAAATGATCTCAGAGCTCCCCCTTTTTTTTTTCAAACTTCAATTCTAAGTGCTTCAAATGTTGTGATCAGAATTATTGGAAAAATAAAATGCAATTCTTACAATAGAAATTTATTTGAAAGATTTGAACTTTGAGATAACCAGTGGCTAGTGGCACATGCATGTTGCAGGGATTCTTACCATGAAAGCAAAGAGCTATGATGGATGAAAAACGACGTCGTTTGATCAGGCGTAGTCAACTATATAACTGTGTATGCCTTCTTCTCGTTTTGGGTAGTCATAAGCAGTTAGGTCTTTGGGTTTCAGTCAGGGTTTTGGCAATGGCGGATTCTGAGAAGGTGGTTGCCGTGATCATGGTCGGTGGACCTACCAAAGGTAATGGAGTTACACTTTCTTGTTATTCAGATTTCTTTGATTTTTATGTTAAAAAAAAGGAAAAAAAAATTCGTGGGCAGGTACTAGATTTAGGCCTCTCTCATTCAATACTCCAAAACCCTTGTTCCCTTTGGCTGGGCAGCCTATGGTTCACCATCACATTTCTGCTTGTAAAAGGGTTAGTTTCAGAATTTTTTCTCAACTTTTTTTTTCTTTTTTGTGGTTTTGATGATTGTTTTTGGGTTTGCATTAGATATCTAATTTGGCTCGGATTTTCCTAATTGGATTCTATGAGGAGCGGGAATTTACTTTATATGTGTCTTCAATCTCTAATGAACTCAAAGTACCTGTAAGGTACATCATCTTTAACTTCAATGTGCTATATTTAATATTATGTGGTGGTTTATGGAGTTTTTGGTGGGTAATCTTGTTTGGTTTCTTGTTGATTGGTGTTACCGTAGATACTTGAAGGAAGACAAACCGCATGGTTCTGCTGGTGGTCTTTATTATTTTAGAGACATAATCATTGAAGATAGTCCGGTTTGATCTTTGCACTTGTTCATTCTTGAGTGTTTTTGTTTTGGTTTGCATATTTTTGGGTTTGATTATAAGAATCCTAACGTTTTATGTAATAGTCAATTCAAGGAAAAATATTCTTTATTTTGGTGTTTTTCCATATTTTATCTCATATGTTTATTGCCTTCAATTTTGCTTTGCAGTCGCATATCTTTCTGTTGAACTGTGATGTTTGCTGTAGTTTTCCTTTGCCAGATATGCTTGGTAAGTTTTAAAGTTTAGCACTTTGTATGATTGTTTATGGATATGATTGTACTTTCTCTAAATAATGTGTCCCACTTGCTCCACAACTTTATACATTTATGGGATGTACACAAGTTATTATTTTGTTCACTTTTGGGTTTGTTTTGCCATTTTCAGAGGCACATCAAAAATACAGTGGGATGGGAACAATGTTAGTAATCAAGGTTGGTGAATGATCTGCAGACTTATTGCAATAGTGCACCTCTGTTGCATTTTTCTCCATCCTACATCATTATATCTCTCTCTCTCTCTCTTTTTTTTTTTTTTTAAAAAAAAAGTTCCTGTCATTTTCTGAATTTATTTTATTTGTTGATTTGTTTATTTTCATCTTGCTCAGGTTTCTGCTGAATCAGCCAACCAATTTGGTGAATTGGTTGCTGATCCTGCCACTAAAGAGCTGTTGCATTATATAGAGAAACCAGAGACTTTTGTGCGTGCTTTTTTTTTTTCCTATTAGCATAATGTGAACCACTTTAGATACTAGTAGTAGTAATGATTTACGTTAATGATCTTGTTCAGTTTCATACTTCCTCTGATGTAAATATATTTTTAAAATGCAGGTAAGTGATTTGATAAACTGTGGTGTCTATGTCTTCACCCCAGAGATCTTTACTGCCATTCAAGGTGTCTTCACTAATCGAGAAGACAGAGGTTGATCTTTACCTGTTACAGGCTTTAATATTTACCATTTCATGCTTGTTTATAAATTGATGCCTGTGACTTTGCATGAGAGAGAACTTGAGTTTCCCTTTTCTTAAGGCTGTGTTGGTGTTTCATGTTCGATTGTAATTGTCTCTCTTGAGCTGCACAAGACATATTGGATCAAAGATGTCAAATTTTGTAATTTGCAGAACTGGTTTCTGGTTACAGCCAATGGCTTTGCAGCAAGCAATTATTCCATTTTTTTTATTATACAGCTGTTATTTTCAAGCTTTTCTTTTATCTGAAATAAGTTGATATTGCACCAAGAGAAGAAATTGGTTTCTTTACGGTGCAAGTCTTTAGATTTCTCCTTTATGGCTGATCCATTATAAAGAGGATTATTAAAGAGAAAAGAGTCTCCCAAGTTCCGGTTTTAGTATTTGTTTTCCATTCTGCGGAATCCAGAATCTCTCCATTGTTCGCAAATAAACTCTAAACTTCCTAATTTTACAATAAAAGATTAAATCAAAACAATCCTAAATCTAGTCTTCTTGGATTGCATCACTTGATATGGTAAAAATGGTTGTATGCTTGAGATAATCTATTCTGTTCATCACTTGTGTTTTGATTGCTGCATGGCATTTAACTTTGTAATAGGTGTCATGTCATGTATAATTTAATCATAGGCAGCATCATATAGTTTGCTGGTTTTGATAGGTTTGAATGATGTGCCATATGGAGAGATTTTCATATCATGTTAGTAACTAACTTGTACTTCATTAATTTCAGCAAATCTATTACGTGTATCCAGCTTTGAGAGCCTTCAGTCTGTAACAAGGTTGGCTTCTTGTTATTGTTTTGAAATAAAATTTCTTCAATGCTTTGCGTTAGACTTCTGAACACATGGAATTGTAAGATATTTGTTGCAACTGTGAGATGCAAGTTTCGCTTTCTGGGATCCAAAGCTGTTGTACATGTTCTCTTATAATATTTTGAATTGTATCTGCCTGAGCTTCCATTTCTATCCTGGAAAATCATCATAATTCATTTATATTTTTTGTTCTTTTGTATTGTTCTTTTCCACTTTCTGACAGACACACCATACATCTGTTTTTCCATACATTTCTTGATGTTAAAAACTGCAGTTTACATTGAAACATATTTTTCTCTGCAGAACCAGTCTTCCTACAGATTTCGTAAGGTTAGATCAAGATATTTTGTCGCCTCTTGCTGGAAAGAAGCTATTGTATACATATGAGACCACTGATTTCTGGGAACAAATCAAGACTCCAGGGTAGAGTATTGTTTTATTCACTCTTTTGGCTTGTGAATATAAACCTTGGCCACTATCTGCCCATCTAAATTTGTTGTTAATGATGCAGAATGTCTTTGAAATGTTCTGCTTTATATCTTTCCCAATATCAATTTACCTCTCCTCATCTGTTGGCCACTGGGGATGGATCTAGGAATGCGAGCATTATCGGTGATGTTTATATTCATCCATCAGCAAAAGTGCACCCAACTGCAAAGGTCTTTTGTTTTCTTCCAACATACATTAGCATGGCAATATTCTGTGACAGTATGAAGTTATACTAAACAAGTATACAAATAGTCACGCCATGTTTTGCTCGATTTTTGGCTTTCAGCTCTTGTGATTTTATCTGTAACCACCTGTCAAAATCATGCTCCCTTAGAAAGGTGTGCCAGGCTTTCCATCTTGATTGCCAGACCTGGCCTCATTTATATTCAGTGACTTTGTTTAGTTTATATTCATGCCTAGGAATTGAAACCCTCAGCCCAAAGGGCTTTGTGTCGTGCACGGTATAACTGATCTTTACATAACTGTTATAAAATTCTCTTTTCACAGTTATATCTTTCTACCATGGTTTTTATTAATTGGGTTTCCCTATTGTTCTTATGGCTAATTAGCCTAATCACTTTGGTCACTGAACTTTATGAAATTTTTTACTTCTATCATACCATTGTTTATCATGGGTTGGAATTAATTGATCGAGTTTAGTTTTAATGATTTCAGTTTCAGATCAAGTTATTGGTGGCAAGAAAGTATTGAGATAGCTGTCAATGTTTAGGGTCATAGAAACACTATTTAGGATGTTTGAAGTTTGTTTCTAAGAGACTAATGCTTGACTAGAACTCTAAAACTAGTTTATAGTTGAATTTTCCTCAAGTTCCACTCATCCAACCCAATGGGAGAAAGAATGATGAGGGTGCTGCACAAAATTTTGATTAGCTTCTGGAGTAGAACAAGTAGTTTTGATAGATATGGCAGTTTTGTCACCTAATAAATTAAACATAGATGGACTGGCAGGAGCCAGGAGGAACAAAAACAAGTTGTTGAGCATCCTTATAGTGAGACGTAATGACCATCACCATATGCCAGAACATAATGGAAATTAAAATTGTCTTCTTACATAATGATCCAATTGTTTATAATGAGTAAAGAATTCTTATCTTACTTAAATGTTCCATTGAACATTCTAGTTTAACACAAAAATCACCTTTTGGGCCAGGCACTAGGGCGAGAGATTGTGGAATATGGATGGTGAAAGCAAGGTTTGGGACCTATGATTATATAGATTAATTGTCTGTTGAGTTTATTAATATAAAGCCAGTGTCTGTGGAGTGGAGGCGGGTTAGGAAATTGCACAAATAATAGAAATCACTCAAGGGACCATTTTTCAGCAATCTCCTTTCTTCATCCATCCTTTTGTTTTTTTTTGTTTTACTCTCTTTTATTACCATCTAACTAATTAGTTGCTTATGATACAGATTGGTCCCAATGTCTCTGTTTCAGCAAATGTTCGTGTAGGAGCAGGAGTGAGGCTTATAAGTTGCATTATTTTAGATGATGTTGAAATTCAGGTATGGAACTGAAACCCTGTAAAGAAATCGAAACGAGAGTTCTTTTTTGTAGAAACAGCTAAATTGTTGTATTTTTCTCCTGACAGGAAAATGCAGTTGTTATGCATTCTATTATTGGTTGGAAATCATCTCTAGGAAGATGGTCAAGAGTCCAGGCAAGTCCATTAATCAGATTTTAGTTTCATGTTGTGTATGTACTTAAGCCTCTCTCTATATATAGTAATTGATGAAATCATAGGTAATCTTGTAACAAATTAAAATTAGTTAAGGGCTGAAAACTTGCCAATGAATCAGACACTTGAGTCAGAAAATAAGAAGATATTTTCCTCTCTTTTTTAACCCTTCTTTACAAAATTTTATCTAAATCTGAATTCCTCCAAATTTGTGAAAAATTGTGGTTTTACCAATCTTATCTGACAATACTTGATTGCCATCAGCTAATATAAAGTAGAATTTTTTTTACTCATTGTGGCTGATTAAAGTTAAATTTACTGTTCAGGCTGATGGAGACTACAATACAAAGCTTGGAATAACCATTCTTGGTGCTTGTCCATACCTTCTAATTTTTATCTGTTCTAGGAAACCCCAGTGCTTTGGAACGAATCTCATTGTTCTTTTCTTGTGCAGGAGAAGCTGTGACAGTTGAAGATGAAGTTGTTGTTACTAACTGTATTGTTCTTCCAAATAAGATCATTAACGGTAGTGTGCAGGAGGAAATCATCTTATAACAAGAAGAGGCTATAAGAGGCTACCCAAATTGTAGCCGTTAATTTTTGGATTTTTGTTGATTTCCTTCATTGAGATTATCATGGAATTGAGATCTCCAAAGATGGGTAGGGAACTACCTTGTGTGACTCGGCCTTGGATTGTTGGGCCACGTTTGGTTTACTCTGAAAATAGAAATTGAATGTAAGTTTTGGAATATAATTTATTTTTCTTTGGGATATAATTTATTTTTCTTATTTGGTATATAAGCAATCCAGATTTTTATAGCGTTTTTATATTTACGTTGAATTTGGATAAAATTTTATTGCTTTAGTAGAATATATTTAATTATGTCAAAAATAAAAGGGACATCTATTTCAATTCTCATTCCATTTCCATAACAAATGAAAAAGGTGCTAAAGAACTTCATATGGTTAAATTTTGATTAGCAATCAACATAGTAGAAATTTCCCAAAAAGATGCAAAATATTTTCCGCAAATCTGCAACCCAATCTTCAATAAAACAATCATTGATTGCTTTGATCATCTGTACGAGCATTTTTTATTAGTAGTATATTAAGATATCAATATGCACAGATTTATGAAAGCAATGCTCCTCTATCTCCCTCAAGTGAAATATCTGACGGAATTTCCTCAATGAACCATTTCTCCTGAAACTATACATTCTCCTAAACAAATCGTCCTTGTCAATTTTCAGTACAATGGAATTGCTTAATGGCCTGGTAGCATCACTTTTCATCATCCTTTGTCGGAGTGATTCACTCCAAAGCATTATGAAAACGGTTTTTTTGGGACATCCTTCAACTGCCAAACTACAGTTCAGAATACTGGTGCACTTTAATGATCCAACTCGCAATCAAGCTAGCAAAATTCAAAAATCATAAAATATTAATCTATGATTCTGGCAGGACAACACAAGTTTCCCACACTAATGTCCACAAAAGTTCTCATGTAAAATATCAGCATTTGTATACAAAATATGTGCCAATTCGTTACATAGAACTCAATAGTGAAGTCTCCCATAAACAGTCTTGCCCTTCAACATTAAGTGTCAGCCCGAGCAGCTGCCATGTCCTTAACGTCATCAGATATCATATGAGTTTGCGTTAGACAGCTAATTACTCTTGAATTTTAAGCTTTGGTTATATTGACAAATGACAATGGGACATGGAAAATCACTGCTTTGCCACTAACCCATACCATCATCATCCACATAGAATAACCAAATTAACCTTTTCTGTTTACTGGTGCGGCCGCAACTCCAGCTTGTACGCTTGTATTTCCATAGGAGAAATTAGAACATGTCCCTCCTGAGCTGCATCTCCAACCTGCTCAGCGTACCCTAGCATTTCCACATCATCATGCAGAAGGTTCAATGAAGTTGCTCTTGCATTCAATACTGCAAGCCCCTTGAACATGTTGAAAAGACTTAAAGGCTCATTTGCAACAATAGCGCACTGCTGCAATCTGCCCTTCAGGCAATATGAAGTATCCCAATGGCGCCTCTGTAAGATTAAAACAAACCTAGAATCTTCTATCAGCTGCTGTGAATATTTTGATGGCCGGGGAACTTTGAAATTAACTATGTGCAAGTCACATGGTAATGGGGCAGCTAAAGGAGAGAAGGATCTTGCAAGTGGCTGCACAGATAATTCCTGAGGGTTCTTTGCAATAAATGCATGTAGAGGATAGTTCAAATGAGCTCCAACACAATGCGAAAGAAGAGAGGGGATCAGAGGAAGAGGATTGGAAACAGGATCTGAAGTGGAAGAAATGTTGGACTCAACAAGGATGTGGAAGATCACATTCATCGGACGGTTATCCATCACCCCTTGTCCAAGACCTCGTCCATCATCCCTTACCAAACGGCGGTCAAGCATAATCTCCAACCATCCATCTTTAAGGCTTGCCACACCCAACGACTGTCTAGAATGGACAGAAAACCTCTGGCCATTGGATCCTTGCAAGAAAGCTAGAGAGGGCATAGGATAGTAATTACCCTGCAGTGGAATCTTACCATAAGTTTCTCTCCTGCTCATCTGAAAGCCATTTAAATCAGAATAGAGGATCCTTTTATTATCAAGATCTGTCTTGTATCTAACTATCAATTCCCTGTCATTAAATTCCTTGCCTAGAAGCTCCACATGATATTCTTTCTCAATGAGAAACTCTTGAATAGTACCATCTCCGTTATAAATTCTAGTACTGTGGGAGATGGGCGTCTGTTCCCAAGCTGTTTTAGGATAAACGAACACTTCCTGCATTAGTGGGCCTTCGGAGATCACCATGTTCCCCCCTGCCTCAACAATAGGCTGAGCATCCCCCTCAGGTTTAAACAGGTAGGCCCCACTTCCTGGACTAGTGTACATACCTATTTCCTCACCCACAACAATCTTGGAACCATTGTTATGGCTAATTTTCTGTAACAAACCGAGCTTGACATCAAAGGTGAGAGTTTGATGTTGAGTCTGGATTTCAGCCATGTCACCTTCTACTTTAGAGCAAACATATGGAGTGGGGCACGAAAATGAATTTGACGTTGAGAAGTACTTCAATTTAGCTGGTATGGCTTTTTCACATCCGGCAAAACCATTGGCAATATAATATGTTTGCAACCCCAAGGCAGGAACAGAAGCCTTCCAATGGACACGATGCCTCCCAGTAAAAATCTTGTTTCTATCATGCTCCAGTTCAGGAGAAACCTGGCTTTGAACGCAAGTCCAGTTTGAGTCCAAAACAGCAACATCTAGCCTGTTAACTATAACCATCACAACCTCTTCTCTAGTTTGCTCCAAAGAATTAAAAAGGATCACTGATTGCCATGTCCCTTCATGTGCATTGATTGCTTTATGCACAGGCTGAACATCATATTTAGATCTCACCTGTTCTGGCTCAAACTGGGATGGGTTATGATCAGATTTTTCATGGCGGATACCAAGAAGTACTTCAGTAGCTTTAGACATGAAAATCTGCAAGTCTTGCAATGAAGTATGCATCCGAATTCCATAGTCGCGAACAACGTGATCCTTGGCAGTACCGGTGACCCCGTCATGGTGTTGAAAAAGAGCTAAATTCCTCCTGGCAGCAGTCAACTTATAGCCAAATCCTGTGGCCAACTTTTCACATTGTGCTCTCTGACAATAACCAAGTAACAAAGCCATCATCATTTCAGTAGCACGAAGAGTTTCCTCTAGTACCCGATCAACAGCCTTGAAGAAAGGCCTTGAAACATAATAGCCACTCCAGTAGTCTTGTTGCCTATCAGCATAAGTAAAGAAGTCACCGGATAGAGATGGAAAACCTACAATCTGACCGGAGCCAACCTCACCAGGAAGAGAATAATTTATTCTATCAGCCTCCTCACGAAGTGTTTGGAAGTAATCTTCCAGAGTACCAAATTTTGCCTCTGCATTTAAACTAGGATTAGAGTTTATATAATCAAATAACTTCTGGTAATTCCGAAACTGAGCCTCTGCTTCATCAACACTGATATAACGGAAATCATCTCCTAGAGGAACAAGGAGAGTATTAGTCCGGTACAGTGTTGATTTCTTCCTGTATTGATCTAGTAACTTTTGGGCCCTTTCCCGTACATTTTCCGGGGTGGTCTCCACTGGATGTTCCCCCCATGGGCACATCTCATAATAAAAGCCATGTACTCGAGCAAAATCAAACTGACAACAAATAGCAGGCTCTGGCCCACAAGTATGAGGAATATCATATGAATAGAAGGGCATCATGTGCACAAAAATATCAGTTGTTTCCTCAGCATCCCAGCTTTGACGCCATGCATATTCTAAATTCTTTTTCAGAGCAAGTTCCTTCTTTACCTCATAATGAGTCCTTTGAATAAGCATGTTCTCAAAACCCATACGACGGAGTAGATATGCCATTGTAGCTGAGTAGCCAAATGGATCTATTGCCCAAGAATTTTTAGGAACAAACCCAATGGTGTCATTCAACCACATATTCCCCTCTGCAATCTGACAGTGAAATTCCAAAAAAAGGTTCAAATACTTTACCAATGGCTAAAACTATATATACACACACATATATATATACACATATTTTTGCATATCCAAAACACATGAATAACTAACTTGCTAACCAGCTCAAAAATGAAATGCAAAAATATTTATCACAAGTAAAATCAAATGAATCGAATCACTAACTAAAAAATATGCAAGGCAATTTTTGATCAGTGGATAACATCATAAGATTCACACCAATATAAAGAGCCAAGTAAAAAAAGCAAAAAAGTGGCACTGTTTAGATTGAGGCTCATACTAAAGAAGATGCTGCATTCTAAAAGCTCCAGGGAAAGAAAAAAGAGTGGGGAGCGGAGGAGTTCATGAGGAGGAGCTAAGTTCATCCTATCCTTGCATGTAGAAGTAAAAGTCTAGCATCTATAAATAGCCACTTGTAATCTTTTCCTTAATAGTGAAAAATTGCAGGTGGCTCTCCATAAGCCATGACACATTGCTGAACCACATAAAATTCCTTATTTCTTGTTATTCTCTCTCTTTCTACATTTATTATTCTAATCTCTCAGTGTGTGTGCTGCATGGGTTATCATTCCACATGCCTAAGACTACAAAAGAAAATTAATCACACCCATAAACCCCTGTCGAATGTATCTATGAATGCACTGATTGAATCTTCCACAAGTCTATGTGTCTTCAATCTTCATGTTACTTGAAAAGTACAAGCCAAATTTATTGTGGAATTTAATTTGTTCATTAACTCCCACAGTTCCACCATAATCCTTTAATTCATTAGCAATCAAGAAAATAACACAATTGAATAATTATTTGACAAAGATCCAAAATCTAAAATCCATCACAGTTACTTATTAAGTTATGAGTGCACAACTTCATTAAAGTAACCACCAAATTCATCCAAGTAAAAGGAGAGATTCCAAAGTATACCTGTTCAATTATGGCAAAATAATGTGAATTGGCCTACATCAAGAAAAGAAAACAAATATTGATTATTAAATGATCTTAAAAGCCGTGCATTAAGTTGTTCAAAAATAAAAAGCCATGCATTAAGCAATATTGGAAAAACAATTTTAAAAACTGGGTGGCATATAGAATTACGACATAAATTTGAATCAAGATATCAGACCATAAGGATATCCATAGGACCCATACCCCAAAGGGTGTTGGAAAAAAAAAAGAACCAAGTTAAAAATGCATGAGCATTTTCACAACAATTAATATAGTGAGCTATGCAATTATGAGCTCATTAAAATACCTCATCATTCATAACCCAACCACCTCCAACAATTTCTAACTGGCCATTCTTCACTAAACTGGTAAACAATTCTCTTTTGTTAGCTGCTGCATCTCTCCACCATCTCTCCAGATAAGACATTTCTTCCCATATGAACTTCCGCCGAACATCCTACAAATCCAAACACAAGTAATCTTTATCATTATCGTAACTCAATACAATCTTCCAAATTTTAATCCAAACAAAACCACTCCAAATTTGTGTTATTTTCCCAAATAAACTGCGTAGATAAAAAATGAAATTTAAACAGCAAAAACACTCATAGACTATCCTCTTTAGGCTACACAAAGGTTGAAGGTTTGAAAGAAAAGGCAATTCAAGGAGCTCATAGACTCCCATTCCTTTGAGGGGGGGGGAAAAAAAAGACTCCCATTCCTTTAGTCTTGTTTTTCTATCCGAAACAGAAGTGACATACAAATGGACAGGATTCAAAAAGAGTTGCAGTTTAACATGAAAGAATGTGATAACTAGGAAAGGATGCTGACATGTCAAAAAAGGATATAAGTTTGAAGCTAGAAAGTTGAAAGAGAATGCGACATGAACCTGGCAGTTGTTGGGAATCTATACATGCAGAGATACATTATATATTATATTTCTAAACTGATACAAATATATTTAATTTCTAGCTACATTTTCATCAATATTTTGAGATATCTATATTTTTGCAAATATATATATATATATATATATATATATATATATATATATATATTGCGGCTCACAATTCAAATTTCAACAAGATTTTGGAAATCACAAGTTCGATGCACCAGGTGGAAAGTATGCAGCGTGAAGATGTATGAATAGCCCAGAAAGAGGAGAGCATTTAGCAACAAACGTTGCAAAGTTAATGTGGAAAAAAAGAAAAAGAAAGAAAAAGGAAAGCTCATTAAGACAGAGAAGAGCAAGCAATTGCATCTCAAGCTCAAGAAATTGACAGCTAAAATCCTAGCAAAAATTCCAGAAGGTAGCAATGCAGAATCCTATAAGGAAGATTGAAAGGAGCACAGAAAAGAAAAGGTAGTGTCGGAACACAATGGCAAGAATTGCTTGGCTGCAAGCAGATGACAAAACACTGCATTTTGCTTATCAATCGCAAACAATTCAACGTAGAAAGCAAGGTAAAAATTTATGTGCTAAAAATAGGGAGTGACTTTGGACTATTTTAAGATATTTACACAACCAGGAAATTCAGAGATGAGTTGAATGACAACCTGACATGAAGCACCAAAAATGTAGATAAAGCAGGCTGCCTTCCATTTTCACTCACCAAAGACTCCAGGCCAAAGGTACGGCCATGGTTTCAAATCGTGATCCCTCATGGTCGTGAATAACAGAAACAGGCCTGTAATGGCCATAACGTAATGATAACGGCCTAGTGCTTTTTTTCGAAAAATTTCCTAAGTTCATAAAATTACCATATATTGGCAGATACAAGTAAAACTAAGATACACGGTTATATAATAAGCACAAATACATCAAATATTAAATCTATTAGGTTTAGACATTATTAGTATTAAACAATTTATAGCTAGAATAGAGAATATATAATGATGATCTTAGCTTAGCAAACAACAAGAGAGAGAGAGAATTTGTAGAATAAAGGAGAAATTTGGGTGAAACTTTGAGAGAATATGAGAGATATAACAGCTGTGGAAGAGAGAATATGCAAACAAAGAAAAGAGAAGCAAAATAAAACTGTTTCCATGAGATTGCCATATAGAAAGTAACAGCCGTTATCGTTACATAACAGCAAACAACAGTCGTGATCGTTATGTAACGATCGTAACGGCCGTTACACCTGCAACTCCAGATTTGCCTATAAATAACGATGTATCGCATAACGGCTGATGGCTGCTACGTTACATAACAACTGTTATTTGAAACCATAGGTATGGCACCCTTTCCCCTAAAAGTTAACCATACATCATGAGCAAAGTAATGAGATATTAAAAAAAGCATAAATTATCAATACCACATTAGTTGCAAGAAAATTAATGGCCCTACGAAATTGGTTCACTTTTGCCTTCAATAGGGGTTAACAGATAGTAGAAATGGCGACTTGATCACATATCACTTGCAGTTTGGTCTTCAATAGGCAAGAAAGTGTATATGCATGGTACAAAGAAAACAAGAAGCAAGTACACAGGCACACTTTTGTTAGAATTGTACAATTTGATTCGATTCCCCATCCCAATGTGATAAAAGCAGCCCATTAGTGAATCATGAAGATTTGGGCCAAGATCAAGCACCAAAGCCCTTAAGGGTATATTACAGAAAGAAGTTGGGAAGGAAGAATGAGCTGGCAGGAATGGAAGGTTTCTGTCAATGAGCTGTCACCCGAGAATCATTGGGAGGTAAAGCAGTTAGAGGAAATTGCGGATGAAGAATCACATGGCAATTAGTACTGTTGAAGGGTTTTCTTTTGTATATAAATAAAGAAATTGCAGAGAGGAGAGGGAGGAGAAATTTATGTATTTAGTATTTTGCTAAGGGCTAGCTTGAAGCTGGTTCGGGAGAGTGCCCCCTGGTTTTGTTTTATTTTAAAGGAATTGAGTCTTGTATTTGCTGTTTGAGCATTCTATGTTTCATAATACTAACTCAGTTCCATTTCTATTCTGATTGTTTATAATTGCTGTTCTTCACTCTATCACAATGATTCAAGTCTATGGGGTAAATCCCAAATGTACCTGAATCGTGATCGAATCTTACAATTTGATAGTGAATCAGGAGAATCGATACAAATTGACCGATTCGGTCGATTCTTTTTCTAAAGGGTTGTTACTTGTTAGACCCTACAGCTTTAAAATTTAAGGATTTATTTTATTTTTACGATGAGAAGTGCACCTAATACTTCGCATAACTATTTTTCTTCCACCGGTCATTCTTTGTCTCCGTCCTTTTCTTTCTTTTTTCTTTTTTTTCTTTTTGGTTAATTTACTCCTCTTATTATAGTTGTCAGATTATGACATTTTATATTAATATATTCTAACCTTTTAATTTAACCCGCTACCCCTTTGTATTATTTAATTTTTTCATCAAATTTAAGTGAGTTTCAACACATGCACAATGATAATGATTGTCTACAAGTTCATAATTTATAACATAAAACTATACTATATAATAAGAATATATTGTTCAATTATAAAGAATATTTCTAATTAGTTAAATGATAATTTTATATTTATCAAAATATGTTATTGTGACATTTTTTTTACTTATTTTTTAGAACATATATCATTTTTAATTAATTTTGAGAATTTTTATTGAATCTTACAATTCGATTCGATTCAATTCTTGATTCACAAAATGAAGATTTTGATTCTCGATTCCAATCTTAATTTGACAACTATGCAAAGGCACTAGCTTAGGCAGCCTATTAAGCTTTTGAATTTACATAATTAATGTGATGGAGGACATTTGACAGCACACAAACATTATATTCAGCCGGTACTACAGGCACTAAAATTTTCTCTACCAGTCCAAAGTAATACTAAGGAAAATTTTGATGCTGCACCTGTAATGACATCAAAAAACAGGCAGTGTTGGTGTTATATCAGAAACAAGAACAAGTTTCTTCCTGGAAATAAAGGCTGTTGAGCTCTTGCCCAACTATGCATGAATTTGATTCAGTACGGATAGGATGACTACATATCTCCAATCAGGAAGTGGTTGATACTCTTTAGAGTGTTGGAAAAATTAGAATAGCCCTGGATTAACTGATTTTGGAAAATAAATATTAAGATGAAGATATGAGTTTTTGGCATGGAAACCGATTGGGTGAGAAGTAGAAATTAAAATCAAATATATTGAAGGCACATAAACTAGCAGATACTGGAGTGGGTGTAATGATAAATTAACTTTGGTGTATACCATCCAAATTGATAGGAACCAATCATTGGTGAGTATATGATTTGGTGTGCCTGGTTGGAGTCTTTCACATTTTAACAAAATAATTGTGCTATGTGTTGAAAAAAAAAAAAATCCTTCGTAACACAATGAGTTCATTTTAATAACAAAGAAGAAAGAAACAAACAAACAAAAAGTCTCCAATATTCTAAAAATGGCAGCTAAACATTCACATTTATATTACCAAAACATATCTATCGCATATTCCACTGCATTTAATAAGAAGTTTCCAAAATTCTCACTAAATCAAACCACTCCACCGCAGTCCAACCAACGAACAGCCACCAAAATTAATACCATATGAACGAAAAAACCACCAAAAAGAAAATCATACCTTAGAAAGTGTTTCCACAATTGTATCGAGTATGTGCCTAGATTGCCTCTCATAATACTCATCAACAGTCAATTTCCACCCAGGATCATTATGCGAATGAGGCACCACAAATACCTTCAACTTCTCAGTATCCCACTCATTTCCTCTATAGCTCACTCTCCACCCTTGCTTCCAAGGCCCGCCATCCACATCCAAGAATTCGATCTTATCATACAAACCCGTTGTGGTTATATCCACTACAGCGCCAAAAACGGCATCTTTGTTATCGTTATCGTTTTGGGGCTTCCTAGGAATCGTCTTGCGAGGCTTCGGAAGGCGAAAAGTGGGCTTGGGTCTAGATTTAAAGGGAGAGGAAAGAGGCTTAGGGACGCCAAAGTGGAGGATGGTGATGAGAAGGAAGATGAGAGAGATCGAGAGAGCTATAGTGAAGAAGTTAGTGAATAAGAAGTTGATCAGAGCCGTCCGCCTGCGAGACCTTCTTGGAGGAATCTTTGATTTAGCGGTGGAGGAGGGGAGGAGTGATTGAGCCCAGGTGGTGCCGGCTCCTCCACCTCCACGGCGAGTGTTGCCGCCAATGTAAGAGGAGAAGGGCATGTTTGGTTTCGTTCTCCTCAGTTATCGCTATGGCTGGGCATTGTTGAGGAAAGGTCGATGAGATCTATGCAGAAGGAAGGATATGAATGAAACAAATGAAATCAGACTTGAAAGTTTTGGGGTGGAGTCTTCTAAGTCAAGCTTAGAATTTTCATCAAATTTATTCGATTGGACCTCTTCAATTTACCTATTCTTGCTTAGCAAAGCTGCAATCCCTGTTGAATGTTTGTCTGTTTGTCTAATGCCCCTGGGGGCTTTTGAGGCTCTTTTAGCCATTAAAACCATTTTCATCTTTTTTTTATTCTTTATTTTTTAAAATATTTTTGGAGGTCTAAAATAAATATAAATTTTACACTAAAAATGATAAAATTGAAAAATAATTTTTTTTTAACATCTCTGATTTTTAAATAATTATATATATATATATATATTTTTTTTATTCTAATCTTGGTATTGTAGACTTCGCGTATGTACTTTCATTTCGTAGAAATTCAATCGTCGCTCGGATCTATAATTTCGGACCGAGCAGATAAGCTGCTAGAACCATTTTAGAACCAGATCAAGATTATAGGCTACCCACCATTTTCAGACGTTCTGGACGCGTTCCAGTTGTCAAATTTGGCAAAGGTAAACTCGAACTCTATATTACTCAATTTTTGTCTTGTACTGGGTTAGAATAAAATTTATAAAATATTTGTGGATGATAAAAAAATTACGATTCGTATTGCAATAGCCTTATAATATTGTTAAGGACCTCGGGGCAGGTTTATAGAATTTTTAAAGTTAGTTTAGATAGTTTTTAAAAAATATTAGTTTTAAAATCTTATAATTGAGTTATCTGATGTTGTGATTATTGTTTGATTTGGAGGGCCTAGGAGGGGCCATATAATGATGATGAGATATGGGTTGAGATATGGGTTGAGTTTAGAAATGTTATTTAAACCATTTTGCAGGTTAGGTAGGTCATAGGTATAGGGGAGACTGTCGGATTTTCGGCACGACTTAGGACATCTTTGATCTTTTCTTAGTTTTTATTGAGTCAAATATATTAAATAATTGCAATGAAATTGTCAGGTGAGCCGAGACAGCCTTCCTCCTCCGCCCAACCGCCGCAGTGACCTCGGTTCAAGTTTATGAGTAAAATATTAATTTTAATTGTAATTTCAATATTATTATATGTTCAAGCATGCCCATGCATCATTTATAAATATGTATCTACGTAGTTAAACACTAGGCACGTTTTATATCACATTCGTAATTGTTGAAGTGCCATGGATGTTGTTTGTGGTAATTTGTGAGTAAAATATTAATTTTAATTGTAATTTCAATATTATTATATGTTCAAGCATGCCCATGCATCATTTATAAATATGTATTATGTAGTTAAACACTAGGCACGTTTTATACTACATTCATAATTGTTGAAGTGCCATGGATGTTGTTTGTGGTAATTTGGAGTAGTGTATGTGTATTGGCATGCGTGTGGTATGGTATTGGATATGGACAAGATGGGTAGACACGGCTTGAGAGACACTCGCTGGGACCCGGTCCTTCGGGGTAGACACGGTTTGAAGACACTCGCTGGCAGAGGTTGGATTAAGAGGGTTGTATAGGGGATCAGCTCCCATATATGTATTGCTTGACAGTGTTGGGTGTGTGAGTGCTCTAAATTACCTTTTTGCTGTTATGATGTAAATTGTATGAAAATTATGATGATGTTGCATTTCATTCCACATGATGCATTAGCTTTAGATAGCTATAGAAATTGTACTTAAAATTGGTATTTTACTCTCTGAGTCGAACACTCACTCATGTTCATCTATTTTTTCAGGCTACAAGAGGATTATTTGTTGTCGCTAACCCGTTCTTCTTCTTCGTAGGTCCATTGATAGTATTTAATGTATTTTATACAATCGAGTTAAATTTTAGACTCCGTATGTGTTAGAAGTACTTGTTTTTATTTTCTGTCTGTATTATAAAAGTTATGTTGGACCTGTAAAATTATTAACTGTATGTATGACTGGATGGGATGAGGGAGCTGAGCTCCCATTGGACTTTTGATATTATACGCATGTAGAGGGTGAGCTGAGCTCCCCAATTTATTATATATTGTGTTCACAGGTCGGGCGAGTTAAAAACTCTCCGTTGAACGGTCCATTTTATGGCTGGACTATATCCAGTTGAATTCTTGAAATTGAGCCCAAATAGGCCTTAGGATTGGGTTCAGGAATAGTTAGGCTTACTACGGGCTTCGGGGGCTTTAGGCTGGCCCAGGTCCTAGTGCCGGTCCGGCCCATAGGCTGGGTCGTGACAAATGTGGTATCAGAGCTTAGGCTTTAGATTCATGGGAAAGTGTGCACCTAGTATTGTCACATACGGAGTATAGGATTATGTTTCGTCTTTTTTCTATAATTCTTCGTTTTTAGATTCTGCATTATTCCTCGGTTAATATAAGAGTGCTTCAGTTTACCTTAGTTTTGTGAAGTACATAGAAGTGTGAAATAGAGTTAGCAGACATGTTGAGGTCTGTCATGGAAATACGTTCTCCAAGAAACACTATATTTCTATCAGTATGGGTCTAAGTGTTGTGCCTATCTGGTGCTAGGCACGAGTACATAAATGTGAGTTTTGATAGTATAATTGCACTAGATAAGGGCGAGGATACCATTGCTGGCAATCGTCAGTGGATGACCCAGTCAGAGTAAGTTTATGATAATAGTAGATTCAAGAGAGATAAGAGATTAGGAGACCTAGTCTGTCAGGACGTATCATAGTAACTATACAATATTCTCGATGTCTGCTCTGTAAGCTGTAGATTACAGTACCGACTTGAGATTATTATGTAGTACTGCGTGCATCCTCGTGGTGCTCCATAATGAGGGTGTTTGCGGATAGCCTCTGTTTTGGTTCAATTATGCCAGAACAGAGTTCTATATCTGCAGAGGAGTTGGAAACTTCTGGTTAGGGATCTAGAGCTAGAATATCGAAAGGTCACAGTTAGGTGATAACTAGAGTCAGTAACTCGATTACCCTAACATGAGCTCGAGTTACATCAAGAGTTGCCATCAGACCAGAGGTTGCGGATTAGTTGCAAAGTAAAGGTGACATCTATAGAGTGAGACCATCTGGTCTTCGGTATGGAATTTTGGATGGTTTTTGCAGTACGACAGACGTTTTGCTTAGAGCTTAGTGAGAATAGTATACCTTGTATTTATCAGCAAGGTGTAAAGTACAACCCTACTACCTAGGAAGGTCGAAACTATGAATTGATGATTTACAAAGCTATGATATGATAAGAGAGTCATTAATTTGACATGGTTTTGGCAAGGTAGTAAATGTAGTACCTTTGTTGCAGTAAGTTAAGGTATAGTTCTATCTTTTCAGAAGGGATTGAAGGTTATTACTGATAATGATGACTTATGGAGTAGAGTCCCAGATGGGATTGTAGCATGAGATAGAGAGTTGTTAGCTCAGGTGTTCTAGAGAGGGTACAAGTTCCATGTAGGAATTATAAGATGTAAGATTAAGATGTATATAAGCCTTTAAATTGAATGACGGGTTTGGATACCTATTATTTTAAGTTTCAGCTAATTAAATGGATATACAAAAATTAGAGTTGCTACAAATCCCCTCCCTAAGGTAGTAGGGGGTAGTATGTAGTCCAAAAGGGTAAGAATAGAGATCACGCAGGATAAGTATGACTGTTATTCCCTAAGTTCATCCTTAGCTTCTTAATGCTTAAGACTAACGTATACTCCAAATAAAGTAAAAGAAAAAGGATAAAAGTTAGCATCGATAAATCATAATGGAAATTAGGTGAGGTGTGCGACCAAAGTAGGTAGTAACTGTTGAGCGTGCTGTGGCAACTTGAATTGTATTATCAGATAAAGAAGCAAGATCAGTAGGAGTAAGTTGGATAAAAGTCAACATAAGGGATATAAATATACAAGATGAGATATAATGTCATAGAGGCTTGATATTAAAATTTAGCGTGGTGAGACCTAGAGTCAAAAATTAGAGTTAGACATATATTTTCAGTGTGATCAATAGAATAATTATGTAAAAAAAAAAGAGTAATAATAAATAAATAAATAAATAATAGTATGATAATATGTAGCAGAATGCTAATAATGGTTGGAATAGGACAAGATAGGTATAGGTGTAATTATAAGATATTGAGAAGTACATGGATTAGAGGAGTGATTATTGGTAGGGTTGGAGTAGATATGAAAGAATCTGTGAGTGCTTTTATCTTCTAGAATATAACTAAGTATAAGGAGCATTGGATAAATAATTATAAGTATGGAAGATAAATGGAGAGTAAAAGGGAAATAGTAAATTCTAAGATGATATGTCAGTGAGGACAACAGTATAACAAATGGTAGATACAACTGATATCTTGTAATAACGCACAATAATTACAAAGAAATAATGAAACTAAAAAGGGAAACTAAGGGGTATGAGCTAAATCTTGCTTATCAAACAATGGTATACCACAAATGGTGGGTGAACATTTCTTTTTCTTTTCAAATTGACTCGTGTTTCGATTCTAGGAGATTATGTTAAGAAGAGAGGTCATGTCAAAGTGACCCAATTAATTGAAAATTTGATGGGCATTAGTACATATCCAATATTTTTGAGGCGAAAATGATGATAATGGTGTACCTAATGTTAAGTATGAAAGAATGATCAGAGAGGTGACAGGAATTAAATCGAGCTAGTTACTAGGGCTTACAACCCTTTTGAACTATAAGTTAGAGGAAGTGCCATTTGCTAATGAGTTACAGCGAATGAAATTATAGCTAATGGGAAAAGTTGAGGTTGAAGTTTGGAAAGCTATGGGCAATATACGTGATTATATTAAGGAGAATGAACACGTGAAGAATCTTGTTCAGACTTGAGGCATGGCACATATTTCCCAAAGCCGTGTTAGTTCAGATGAAACTTATAATTTCTGGGGTTCCTATCCATCCAGGATAAGCAATTTCCTACTAAGGCTGGTAGGGAATGATAATGTTCTGATAGGTAAGTTGGGAAAGGGGATACAAAAAGAATTTTCTATGGTTAATTATAAGTGTTACGTAATGTGAAAAATGTGCTGGTAGGAGTCAATCATAAAGTTAGAATTCTCGAAGTAATGGAACTAGTAATCAAGATAAGACTAAGAAATTAAAAAAAAAAAAGTTAAAGATGATGATGGGATGGACATCCTTGAAGGAAAAGGTGTAAGGGTGAGATAGGACTAAGATTAAGAAATAAGTACAGCATGTTGAAAAGATATCAACGATAAGCAGAAATAGGAAAAGAAAGTGGATAAGATCCAAAGGACAAGAAGAAAGCTAGGTAGAGCTAGTTATAATGATGAGGATAAGAAGGAATAGGTATGCTAGAAACACACTAAGAGATGTTTGAAATAAGTTATTATGAGATGATAAATTAAAGGAGTAGTAGAGCCTCGATCTAAGTGCTAATGTGTCAGAAGTGGGCCACATACTAAGAAGCTTTAGGAAGAAGTCTAGATATTTCCATTCCAGAGAAGGAGTGGGAAACGATAAAGTTGCATTAACTGGGTTGTCAAGGAATACAAATACATTTGTCCTATAAGAGAGGAGACCTAGTTCACGTTCCAATATTGATAAGTGGTGTAGGGTACACTTGACACTTGGATGGAGCTCTACATAACTAGTTACATAAGATGGATAGGAGTTGGTCTAAGGATCTTAGTAATGACACAAAAGAGATTGAAAATTTGAAGTATCATGGGAGAAAGAAGATTTATAGGTATTGACCATTGAGGTCATAGGACAAGTAAATGTTTCGAACGAGATGTATATGATAGGTGCTACAGGAAAGCATTTCATAGGATACTATAGGGTATGGAATATAAGTCATGTTTTTGGGGAACAGAGATTATTGAAACAAAGGAATGAGGACTGAAGTCACCAAGAGATACATTAGGGTGTAATAAAAGTGAGGTAAGCACCAAAGTTGATTAAAGTTATCAGATATCAAGTCAAGAGCAGTGGAGTTATAATGAGTACTAAAGATAACAAAAAAAAAAAAAAAGAGGGGTAAACGAGTAGTCAGATGTGATGGTTTAGACTCAGAAGGAGGATGGTAGCTGGCATACTACGACAGGGGCAGATAGACATAAAATTTTTTAACCATCCATGCAGATCCAAGGCGAAAAGATGTAAAATTTGCAATAGGTGACCATGTTCTTGAAGGTTTCTCCTATGAAAAGAGTTATGAGATTTAGAAAAAACAGGCAGATTGGCACTTTGTTATATAGGACCTTTTAAGATCATAGACCGAGTGGGAGCAGTTGCCTATCAGTTAGAGTTGCCACCAAACGTTTCTCATGTCCACCCAGCATTCCACATTTTCATGCTTAAAAAGCATGTTCCCGATCCTTCTCATGTGCTGCGACCAGACACAGTGAAGTTAAATGAAAATTTGATCTTTGAGGAGCAATTAGTAGCCATAGTAGACTATCAGATGAGACAACTTTGGTCAAGGCAAATCCCTATGGTTAGTCCTGTGGAGGAGTTAATCTATGGAGGAATGCACTTGGAAGTTAGAGCAGGATATGCGTAGCAAGTACTCATAAGTTTAATATGCAACTATGTGTCATTGTTTTGCCTTGTATAAAATTCGAGGACGAATTTTCTATAAGGGGGGAAGAATGTAACATCCCTAATTTTCAAATAATTATATATATATATATATACACACACACACATTATTCTAATCTTGGTATTGTGGACTTCGCGTATATACTTTCATTTCGTGGAAATTCGATCGTCGCCCGGATCTGTAATTTCGGACTGAGCAAATAAGCTGATGGAACTATTTTAGAACCGGGTCAAGATTATAGGCTACCCCACCATTTTCAGAAGTTCTGGACGCGTTCCACTTATCAGATTTGGCATAGGTAAACTTGAACTCTACATTACTCAATTTTTTCCTTATACTGGGTTAGAATAAAATTTATAAAATATTCATGGATGATAAGAAAATTACGATTCCTATTGCAATAGCCTTATAATATTGTTAAGGACCGCGGGACAGGTTTATAGAATTTTTAAAGTTAGTTTGGATAGTTTTTAAAAAATATTAGTTTTGAAGTCTTATAATTGAGTTGTCTGATGTTGTGATTATTGCTTGATTTGGAGGGCCCAGGAGAGGCCATATAATGATGATGAGATATGGGTTGAGTTTAGAAGTGTTATTTGAACCATTTTGCAGGTTGGGTAGGTCATAGGTATAGGGAAGACTCTGCCGGATTTTCAACACGACTTAGGACATCTTTGGTCTTTTCTTAGTTTTTATTGAGTCAAATATATTAAATAATTGCAATGAAATTGTCAGATGAGCCGGGATAGCCTTCCTCTTCCGCCCAGCCGCCGCAGTGACCTCGGTTCAAATTTGTGAGTAAAATATTAATTTTAATTGTAATTTCGATATTATTATATATTCAAGCATGCCCATGCATCACTTAGAAATATGTATCTATGTAGTTAAATACTAGGCACATTTTATATTGCATTCATAATTATTAAAGTGCCATGGATGTTGTTTGTGGTAATTTGGAGCAGTGTATGTGCGTTAGCGTGCGTGTGGTATGGTATTGGATATGGACAGGACGGGTAAACACAGCTTGAGAGACACTCGCTGGGACCCAGTCCTTCGGGGTAGACACGGCTTGAGAGACACTCGCTGGGACCCCGCATTTGGTTTATTAAGCAAAAGTTCGGCTTGAGAGACACTCGCTGGCAGAGATTGGATTAAGAGGGTTGTATAGGGGATCAGCTCCCATATATGTATTGCTTGACATTGTTGTGTGTGTGAGTGCTCTAAATTGCCTTTTTGCTGTTATGATGTAAATTGTATGAAAATTATGATAATGTTGCATTTTATTCCACATGGTGCATTAGCTTTAGATAGCTATAAAAATTGTACTTAAAATTGGTATTTTACTCTTTGAGTCGAACGCTCACTCCTATTCATTTATTTTTCCAGGCTACAGGAGGATTATTTGTTGTGGCTAACCTGTTTTTCTTCTTTGCAAGTCCATTGATAGTATTTAATGTATTTTGTACAATCGAGTTAAATTTTAGACTCTGCATGTGTTAGAAATATTTATTTTTATTTTGAGCCTGTATTATAAAAGTTATGTTGGACCTGTAAAATTTTAACTGTATGTATGACTGGATGGGATGAGGGAGCCGAGTTCTCATTGGACTTTTGATATTATGAGCATGTAGAGGGTGAGTTGAGCTCCCCAATTTGTTATATATTGTGTTTATAGATCAGGTGAGTTAAAAACTCTCTGTTGAACTATCCATTTTATGGCCGGACTATGTCCGGTTGAATTCTTGAAATTGGGCTCAAATGGGCCTTAGGATTGGATTGAGGAATAGTAAGACTTACTACGGGCCTCGGGGGTTTTAGGCTGGCCCAAGTCCTAGTGGCGGTCCTGCCCATAGGTTGGGTCGTAACATTTTTCTTCAATGGTTAGATAATTAAAAAAATTGTTTATTATTTAATTAAAAAATAAAATTAATAATATATAACTTATTAGATAAAAATTTTGACTATATTCACCATTGTAGTTAAAATTTTAAATTGTGTGTAATATAATTAAATTTTAGATAATTTTCAAAATTATACTCAAAGGGATTAAATTAAATTTAAAAAATTTTATCGTCAATTTTTTTAACATAATAATAAATTTTATTAATTTAAATTGTAAAATTTTTTTAGTTAATAATTATGTAAAGTAATTACGTAAATTTTCAAATATATTAATATTTTTAAATTAATAAGTACTTAATATGATTTTAGAAAGATTGACGATTTTTTTTTTACAAGAATATAGATAACTGTAATGATTGATTTTATGCCTTATACTCGATCTAAAATTTTAATTTTTATTTTAATATAATATAATTATTTTGTGTAATTGACAATAAAAAAAATTTTAAAGCATAATTATTTTGTGATTATTTTATTATTATATAATTTTTTAATTGTTTATTATATTAAATATATTTTAATAAATAAAAATAATTTTTAGTATAAATTTCAATTAAAAATAAATATAAAATATATTTTATATTATAAATAAAAAAATATTTAAATATAAATTTTAAATTAATTAATTATTTAGTAATTAAATAAAACTCCAAAGACTACATTATAATTTATCATCAATTTTCTTAAATTCAATTAATCTTTTAGCTATGATTGTTACCACTAATAAAATTCGGCTATAATATATATAATTTAAAGTTTTGATTATAATTATAAATGTCTTAAAATTTTAAATTTTTTTTTCCAACAGATTATAATATTTAAATCTTTTTAATTTATATGATATTTCAAATGTTCATTTTAATTAGAGTAATTAAATTAAAAAATATAAGCTATATAAAATTAATATATAACATCATCTTACTAATACAAACAATTTATTTTTTATGAAATTACAAAAATGAAACTAATATGATGCATACAAAAATCAACATGGGATATATATAATAATATAAGTAAGCTTTTCAAAAAAAAAAAATTAAAAGAAGTTATTGCAATTAAATTGCACATACGAACTTTTAAAATTAATAAAAAAAAGATTTCTAATTTTTTTACTAAGTTTGTCTTTTATTTAATTTAATAAAAATATATTAATAAAATTTAGTCAAGTAAGCCATGAATAAATGTAAAACTTCTATTTAGAAAATTTTTTATTAAATAGAGATAAAATATAAATTTAGAATACAAAATTTTATACTAATATAATATTGTATAAAAAAATTTAAAATAAACAACTTATAAAAAAAAACAATAGCAATTATATTGATTTAAATAATCTGATCATATTGATAGAGTATTTGAGTTAGCCATTCGATGAAAAGTATAACAATTTACAACTGTATAATTTTGAAATCTTTTTACGAGTTTAATCTAAAAATTATCAAACTTTAATCTCATCTTATAAAAAAAATATATACCTGCTATCATTATACGTTTACCCCAATAACAAAGCATTATACCTAACAATCTCATAATAATAATAATAAAAAATTCTCACATTGAAGAGAACAACAAATCCTCACGATCACAATGGAGAAAATATCAAATCCTCACTAAAGGAAGATACAATAAATTCTCACAAAAAATAAAACAAAAAGTCAAGATCTATTAATAATAGTATGTTTGAGAATAAATATAAATCTATTTAAAAAGAGTATAGATAAAAAAAATTATTAAAAAATATAAATATAAACAAATAAGAAAAAAAATTACAAATTAATTATTAAAAAATATAAATATAAACAAATAAGAAAAAAAAAATGCAAACTTAAGTTTTAACTTATTTTAGGGGCAAATGTCAATCACGTTTTTGTGGAATTTAGAGGCAAATGTCAGTCAAACTTTCGTGGAATTGGACTCATTCAAATGAGTTATTTTCGTAGTGGTAGATTCAATGGATCGGGTGAGTCTTACCCTAAGATATATACACTTTGATTATATATATATATATATATATATATATATATATATAATGAGGAAATTTTTAAATGGATAAAAATATCTTTATTTTTTTATATTATTTATAATTATATATTATTTTTTATTATTTAAATTAATATTAAAATTTTAATAAATTTAAAATTTCTAATCTTACTTATATTTTCTATTACAATCTAAAATAAAATCTTTTGAAAAAATTAATCATATATTTACATTAATTAAAATCATAAATTTACGTTTCTTTAAAATAATAGTAAATTATGTTTTCAAAAAATTGACAATTTAATTTCTAATTTTTATTTTATGGGCTTTTTATTTTAAAGTCAAAATTTCTTAATTAATTATTAAAATTATTGATTTTTTTTTATAATTTGTAATCTATCTATAATATATAAAAAATATGAATATAGAAATTTTAACACAATTTTTTTTAATTTTTTATTCTTAATCATTATACAAAAATCTTATTATTTTTTTTTAATATACTATTCAAATTTAAATAAGATAAATACTAAAATATAATTATAAAATTATCATTAATGAAACTTGTTCCTTATCCAATTTGGATGTTATAAAAACTATCATGTTTAATTACTATAAAATAAAATTTGATAAATTACATAAAAATATATTTATATAATAATTTTTAACAAAATGTTAATGTGCACTAATTAAATAAAAAATTGACATGTCATCACAGGGACTGTAACATTATAAAATCCCATGGTATAAATTTAATAAAAATTCAAATTGTATTCTTCAAATGATAATGCATTAAATTACATGGTACATTTTTTTAACTAATCCTACATATTATTTATAAGACTATATAATTTTGTTTTTAGAATTAGGAAATTATTGATATAGATGTAAGTTAACAAAGATGTGAGAATATCAATCAAACTATAAATTATATGTGAATGAAAATTTTAAACTAGTGGGTATATTTATGGTCTTACTACACACAAAAAAATTATTAATTTTAGGTAAACAAAACTTAAAAAAAAAGTTTAAACAAATTTAATAATTAAAAAAACTTGCATGGAATATTATTTATCATTTTGACTTTTAAATGACATTTTCACACTTTCATATTTTTCAAAGAGTTAATATTATATTATTTTTTATTTTATAATATTTAAATTAATAATTAATTTAATATTTTATGTTGTAATGAGATTAATTATAATATGTAACTTTTTTATAAAAAAATAATAATTTCTAAACCAATGAATATTTTTACTATTGAATTAATTAAATTAACATTAAAATTAATATTTTCTTTAAATAATTAAATTTAATATTTCTATAAATATTATAATTATAAATTATTTGATGCATGCATTTCAAAGACTAGTATGAATATAAGTGGGAAGAGGAATAATAAGATTGTCAAAAATATTTTTAATTTTTTTATCTTATTTATAATATATTATTTTATATATCTATAATCCAGTTTACTTCATAGCTACAAAGGTATTTCTTATAAATTTGAAAGTAATCACCACTCGAGGTTACTCAATTTTATGAATTATTTCATAAAAGTTACTCAAAATTTTTTTTTTCTTAAAACTCATTCATCTTTGCACAAGTCACTGTAACAAAATATTGTAAGTTTCTGATTTAATATGGGCTAATTTTCACTCTAGTCACATAAATTTAGGATTTTTGTTTTAGTACTGCTATTCAACTTTAACTTATTTATTAAAATTCAAAATTTCCTTAACTTCAATTTAAATAAACTTAAAGTTCCTATTATGTGTAACTGCAGGTTTAAAGTTTACCATAAATAAAAAATTTTCTCTCTACACATCTCTTTTAATTTAACCTTTTATAATCAAAATTGAGTAAATTTCAAATATTTATACTAACAACACTATATATAAAATAAATCTCAAAACATATTAAAAATATTACAATAATCAAATCAATAATTATATGTATTTTAAATTTTTAGGTATTACATGATGTCAATAATGTGTGTAAATATTTCAAAGTTATTAAATTTTGATTAGAAAATATGGAATTATAAGAGATATAAGAGATATAAGAGAAAAAAAAATATTTATGATAACTTGTAAAACTGCAATCACAGGCAATAGAAACTTTAAATTTACTTAAATTGAAGTTGAGAATGTTTTAAGTTTTAAGAGAGAATTTGATGTTGAATGGTGGTACTGAATAAAAAAAAAAAAAAAAAGAGTTGCTGCAAATGAAAAAGAATTAACCCGCAAACTTTGAATATTTGGTTGCAGCGACTTTAATGGAATTCAAATTTAAAATGGATGAATTTTAAGAAAAACATTGCCGTTGAATATTTTTATAAAATTTGTATAATATATAAACGGAGGGCATTTATTTCACTCAAAATGTCTTTTATTATTTATAATATTTATTTAATTTAATTTTAGAGTTTATATATATTTAAAATTCTTAGGACTTATAAATTCATGGGATTATCAAATTAATTTATCTACAGTTAAATATAATAATAACAAATTAACTTCTATTTTGATTGGCTAAAAAATAATATAATAATAATAATTATTATTATTTTAAAAATTTAAATTTAATTGATTAGATTGTTTTTATTTAAATTTAAATTAATTAAAATTTAATTATCTACATAAATTTAGAGTTATATAAATATAAAATTTATAATCCTACTTGTATTTAAATTATACTTAATTAATAATTGAAAATAAAATTTTATAAAACAATAATTATATTGTAAAATCAATTTTTTTGTCAAAATGGTTATTTTATTTTTTGTCTAAAAAAATTTGATCGCTTTTTTTTTTTTTAATAATTAACTAAACAAACAAAAATTTAAAATTTATATTTTTATAATAACTTGTGAATTTCCAACTGAAATTCAAAGTGTTTAACTTTACTTTTTATGGCAATTTTCCTTTAAGGCCAATTTCTAAATTAATTAATTGTAGAATTTATAATTTAATTTTTATTGATAAATTATTTTTTTTTAATAATAATAATAATAATAATAATAATAATAATAATAATAATAATAATAATAATAATAATAATAATAATAAGATTGACAAAAAAGGATATGGTTAAATTTGATAATAACAATTTGCCATTTATTTTGAGTAGTTTTATGTTCAATATGTGTTGCACATTATTATATATACTCATTAGACAAATACGTTATTATATATACTCTTTATATAGACTCATGATTTAATTTTTTTACATAATTTTCAATTAATTTTTTGCATATGATATAATATTATCATATTTTATAAATAATATATTAATTATTTAAATTAAAATATTAATTTTAATATATTTTAATAAATTATATAAATAAAAATTTTTATCAATTTAAGAATTATTATTTTTTTATTCGATCATTTTTTTTTATGAAAGTTATGTGTTATATTATTAACATATAATATTAACTTAATTATAAACTTAAATGTAATATGATAAAAAAGAAATAACTATAAGTTTTAAAAATATAAATGGTGAAAATGTTTAAAAACTAAAATTTTTGACTTATTAATTTTTTATTTTAGTTAATTATTTCTTATAAAATTTTATATTTAATTGAAGTTAAGCAAAGATAAGACTAAAAATTTTAGATTTATAGAAACTTTAAAGTTAAGAATTTCAAATTTATATAAATATTAAAATTATTTTAAATAGTAAAATATAATTATAATTAATTTAAAAAATAAAGGTTATTTTCGGCAAAGCAAATTTGTATTAATTGATATTTTTACAAATAATATAAATTTATAAGGATATTCTAATCAGTTCAAAGGCTCCCCCTTCTCATATAGATTAATTATATTTTTTATTTTTTACTTATTAATTTATTATTTTAATTAATTACTTCTTATAAAATTTTAAAAATTTTAAATTTATACGAATATTAAAATTATTTTAAATAATAAAATATAATTATAATTAATTTAAAAAATAAAGGGCATTTTCGACAAAGCAAATTTATATTAATTGATATTTTTATAAATAATATAAATTTATAAGGATATTCTAATCATTTCAAATGTTCATCCTCTCATTATAAATTAATTATATTTTTTATTTTTTACTTATTAATTTATTATTTTAGTTAATTACTTCTTATAAAACATTATATTTAGTTGAAGTTAAGTAACAGTGAGATTAAAAATTTTAAATTTATGTAAATATTAAAATTAATTTAAATAATAAACATATAATTATAATTAATTTGAAAATTGAAAGGCATTTTTTCAAAGCTAATGTCCCCTCTCCCCTCCCCTTCCACATTTATATACACATTAATATATATAGTATAGATTGACTAAAAATTAAGATAAAAATTTATTATTATTTAAAAATTCTTTAATTTAATTATTAGACTGATTTCCCATTTAAATTTAAATTCTATTCTATTTCCTACTTAATTTTCATAAAAAGTTAAATTAATTAATTTATATTATAAATATTTTCTTAGTATAGTTACACGATTAATAGTTACTTATTTTTATTTAATGTACTCAATTATTTCTTACCACTTCTCTTATTCAATTCATTCCACTCAATCACAAATTAATGGTAAAATACAAAATTTAATTTTATTACACTAATTATATATTAAAAAAAGGAAAAAAAAATAAATTTTGATAATATGTTAAATTAAATATTTGAGTTTGAAGTTTTTAATAAATTTTAAGATTTGTACACTTCTTTTAATAAGAAAAAGGTTGTTAATTTATTTTATTGCCATTTCATTAATTTTTAAAGAAAAATTGTTAATTTATAAAAGAATTTCAATAATTATCTTACTAATTTGAATAGAGAAAATATTATTCACATTAATCACTTCCTACTAATAATTAAACTAATGAAATGTAAATTATTTGACAATTTTACTATTAATATTATCACTTCAAAAAAATTTTAGAGATAAATTGTTAAATTTATAAAAAATTTCAATAATTATGTGTATAATTTGAATATAGAAAATGTTATTCATATTAGTCAGTTTCTAATAAAATAATTAAAAGTAATCATTTGAAGATTTTACTATTAGTATGAATTTCAGCTTTCATCTTTTAAAGGGGCTATATCCTAAATTTGGATATATGTTTGTGTAGATTGTAATTAACTACTCAAACATAATTTAGAAATTCCTAAAAAAGTATATAATTTAGACATTTATAAAAATATATAGGATTAAAAAATATATATATAATATATAATATATGTAAATGTAGGAAGAGGAGAGAATAATGGTATTGACAATAAAAATATCCTTGGTTAAATATTATAATGACAAATAGCCATCTATTTTGATTGGCTAAAAATAGTATAGGAATTTATTATTATTTAAAAAAAATTAATTTGATTGGTTAGATTAATTTTTTATTTAAATAAAAAAACTAAAAATCAAACAGATTTTCTTTAGGAGTAAAATACAACTATGATAATATATTATAACAGTGAATGACTAAATTTAATTGGCTATTAAAGTTAATATATTATATCAATATTATATTTTATATAAAAAGGTAACAAAAAATTGTATATAAAATAGTTAAATCATGAATACATATAAAGAGTATAACAACGTGTAACGCATATTGGAAAAAAAAAAAAAAAAAAACTCGTAACTCATAAAGTTAGTAACTTTTGGCAATAATTACTTGAGATTCACGCGTTCTACTTACTGATAAATCTCTTGTTAAGTTTTTAGTATATTAGAAAAAAATGCTAATCTTATGTCATTAATAATTACTGTCCAAAAGTAGTGAGACTTTAATGGGCTTTAAAGTTTCCTTAACGTTGTTTTAAATTACGGAGTAAAAATTATTGGGTAATTTTTATAGTTCGACTTCACTTTCATCCCTTAATTTTAATTTGTTATTAAAAAATCTCTCAATTTTAATTTTATTTCACAAAAATACTCTAACTTGCTATAGCAGGTTTTCAAGTTAAGAAAACAATGAATTTATCTTTTTACCTCATATTTTCTCATACTAAAAAAACATCGAGTATTTCAATCATTATCTAGACCTATTATAAAAACAGCAATATTATCACAATGATCTGCTTCCTGGAAAGTATGAGGATTTACCTTTCCCCAAAAATATTGAAACTAAATTTGTATACATTATAGTTTAGAGGGATTTAGTAATATGGAAACCTATTATGGCATATTAGAGGGATTTTTTGTGAAACAAAATTAAAGTTAGGAATTTTTTTAGTAACAAATCAAAGTTAAGGGATAGCAATGAAACATGAGGTGAAGTTCAGGGACAGACTATAAAAATTACTTAGTAATCATCTACATTTCAGCCTTTAAACATTAGTACATAACTTCAATTTGGAGAATAAAGATTCTTGACTTTTCCTTTATCTTACTAATATTGTTTTAGCCAAATATGTAATGCCCTTACTTTGGATAGTTTGTACATTCTACTGTTCTGGTAACTAATATCTGTTCGGACAGCCAGAATGTTTGGAACTATATCTAAACTAGAATGAGGAGTCATAAATAACCTAAATAATGATAAGAAAAATTTAAGCAATAAAATGCACTAAGGTTAAATGAGCTGTAGCTCCGACGATGGGTGACCTAACGGGAAGCGACTATAAAGGTAGTTAGTAACTCTAGATCCTTGGAAAACACTGTGAAATAATTTTTGGGACTCCAGTGAAGAGTTGCTAAGGTTTAGATGATAATAAAATACCAAGAAAATGCTAACAAAATTTTAATATCGGTACAGACAATTTTAGCTCAGTAAGCACAACGAAGGACATTTTGGTCATTTCACCTTCAGAGATAATTTTTTATCAACTTGTCCATTTAAGTAAGTGAGTTATGTGATATAAAATGTGAATAAATATTGATAAAAATTTAATTAAAAATTGGTAGAGAAGAGAGAAAAAGAAAATGAAATTTAAATCCAAATTATTATATGGGCATAAGGTCACCATGATGTAATTGAAATTTTCTACCCAATGGAAATCAAACAAGCAATCATAAAAAGAATAAAAGGGATAAAAATTAAACCAAAAATCCATTTCATCTTCTTCCCTTCACTTGGCCGAACCATTGCTCTCTCTCTCTCTCTCTCTCTCTCTCTCTTCCATTTTTGTCTTCAAAGCAACCCTAGATCCGTGAAAAATTCTGTGAAATAATTTTTGGGACTCCAATGAAGAGTTATTAACGTTTAGCTGATAATAGAATGCCAAGAAAATACTAAGAAAATTTTTAATATTGGTATAGACAATTTTAGCTCAGTAAGCACAGCGAATGACATTTTGGTCATTTCACCTTCAGAAATGATTTTTGACCAACTTGTTCATTTAAGTAAGTGAGTTATGTGATATAAAATATGAATAAATATTGATAAAATTTAAATTAAAAATTGATAGAGAAGAGAGAAAAAGAAAATGAAATTTAAATCCTAATTATTATATGGGCATGAGGTCACCATGATGTTATTGAAATTTTCTACCCAATGGAAATCAAACAAGCAATCATAAAAAGAATAAAAGGGATAAAAATTAAACCAAAAATCCATTTCATCTTCTTCCTTTCACTTGGCCGAACCATTGCTCTCTCTCTCTCTTCCATTTTTGTCTTCAACAAAGCTTAATTTTCCTTAGCTTTCCTTCATCAAAACACCAAATTTCCAACACTAAACCTTAATATTTCATCAAGGAGAAGGATTTGGTGGAAAAAGGAAAGAGAAAAAGTGAAGATTTGGAGCTCTTGAAAACTACTACAAGAGGTAAGTGCACTTAACTTCAAAATTCGGTGTTTAAATTGTGTGAACTAGTTGAATTGAGTTGCAATTATGAAGAAAAATTAAAGAAATAATGGGTAATGGCTGAAATAGAAATTCAGCCAGCTCGAAGGAAAGGGGAATTAATGTGTTTCATTAAGTTTAAACTTACTTACTAATGCTATTTAACATGTATATGTATGAATTTTTAATAGGAGTAGCATGTATTGCAAGATTAAGAGAATTGGAGAGTTAGGGTTTGAGACCAAATTGGGGATATGTTCAATTGTGGTGGAATGGATTATGTTAAGGTCAATTAGTGACCTTTTTGGCATGGTTGGATATTAAAATGGTGTTGGTTATAGAATTGGATTGTGAATTGGATAGGCTGCCCATTTGCTGGAAATTTTGAACCTTGAGTTCAGCAGGTTTAGGTAGCCATAAGTTAATTGGTGTAGCTTTAATTGGTGCAAGGCTAATTGGAGGTGAAACTAAGGACATAATGCCACATTTTTTATGAAGAGACCATGCCCAAAAAACCAACTTAAGATTACCTAAAATTTGCCTAAATCCGGATATCCCAATTCTGGACCTAGAAAATGATCAAATAAATAGTGTTTGTTCAAATGGCCATAACTTTGTGTAGAGAGGTTCAAATGACCTGATTTTTGAACCCATGGAAACATTAGACAATGTAGAACAATTTTCATGCAGAATAGAAACCCAAATTTTGACCATAAACCATTCGAATTGTTAGCCAAATTTAGGACACTAAAACTGCCAAAACCAAATTTGTCCAGAAATTCTGGAAAATGACTAATCTGGCCAGTTATGGTAAAAATGCCATAACTTGAGCTACAAAATTCCAAATATAACACCCCTAACTAGCCTACAGTGTAGCCTAGCAAGGCATATCATACTTGGTGCTGGAGCACCCTATCTTATCTTACTTTATTCCTTTAATCATTTTCAAGTTGTTATCTTTTAATATCAATTATTTTTTGACGGAGAAACTAACGGAGTTTCCCCTATTTTATTAACGTTTAACGTGTTTCACTATTCACCTGTTTGAAATTTTCAATAATATTATTTTAAAATAAAAATCTCATCATTTCATGCATCATCTATATATTTCAATTCCGTATTCAAATCCATACAATTTCATTCATATCTATTTCCATACATTCTCATTCATGCTCAACTCATATATGAAAATTTTCAATCTTCATTAATTTGCATGATATACAATTTAATACATATGAATTAACCGATTTATTAATTTACATCACATACCTATTAATTATATTTTCATAATTTACATTACAATACTATAACTAAGCATTTTATACAACATACAAATTATGAACTATATGGGCTCTATCTACATACATTGCTGAGGAGGTGACAACCTTGAATACTTCAGACACTTCTATAGATCATAACTTCAAAATCTCTATTTAATATTCGCTGGGTTTTACCTTCAGTACCTGTGCGAGGAAACAAATCTATCGCGCTAAGCATTTCTACTTAGTGGTGCAATAATATAACAAGAAAATAATATATACAAAATATAGATGGAAATAAAACCTAATTTGCGTAATCAAGAATTATTTTCATTTCATATGGAATTCCTAATATTAATTATCTTTTATCATATTATATTGTTTTTTGGAATCGCTTGTTTCCTAAATTTATTGTAGTCGTATACAAAATATGAAATATATTAGTATATTACATTTCTATTCATGTTATTTCAAAAGATGCAGTTGTAATTATTTATTTAAATGATATCTATTTTGCCAATATTTTTACCCTTTCACTCAACATTTCCTAGGTGTTTGGATTATTTCATAGTAAATAAAATTTTAAAACTAATTCTAGTTACTTTCTTATTCATTCATTTAATTCACATTATTCTTAACAAATTTCACTGCCCAAGTAACCTATGACAGGCTAACTAAACTGGATAATGGGTTGTTGGCACTGGACATCGCGGTGGCTCGGGCCGTCATACCATGGGACACGGAACGTCAACCACGTATGCAATCAAAATGGCTAAAAAGCCATGATAACACATAATCGGACATAAAAGCCATGAGTGCGGGCATAAAGCCATGAGTACAGGCATAAAGCCATGAATATAGGCATAAAGCCTTTCGCAGTACTGCTAAAATAATACCCTATTGGCATGCCAATCTATCCAATCTGACATACATATCTAGGCAATACATGGGAACATTAGTACCATTAAATGTTAATATATTGTGTTTTATGACTTCATTATTTCATGACAAATTCCAATTGTAATTTATACATTAATTTGATCATTCACATGATCGCAATTCACATCAATGATCCTTGTATACCATTGTACTCAAAGTACTTTTCCTTTCTACAATAATGAAAAATAATGTCTCATTCATACATTAACATGGTCCATTTATTCATTACACTATTATATAACTTATCATTTGAAATTTAAGTTTTGGTCCCTTGCATTAATATTATTGAGGTTACTATTTACTTGACCATTTCCCTTCAAAGGTTGACTTTTTAATTCATAACAGATTTGTTAAGCCTAAGTTCACCAAGATACCATATTTTGTATTTTATTTTTGTTGACATCGATTGCCAATACCATTTCAAAGCTTAGTGTTGATTATTTACAATTTTTAGATTTCAAGCACTAAGGTTACTGTTTCATTGGTCATTTGTACAGTAGGAATTTAATAAAATTCTCTTTATGAAAGTTGTTCATTTATGTGTCATATTTAGTTCTCTTTTTGAATCACTCCATTTGGAGTTTTGTAATTTAAGTTATGGCCTAAATACCATAACTGACCAGATAGGGCAGTACCCAGAATTTCTGGGCAGAATCTGTAACGCCTTCACTTTAGGTAGTCCGTGCATCCTACTGTTCCGACGACTAATTTCTGTTCGGACAGTTTGAATGTCTAGAACTACACTCAAACTAGAGTGAGGAAACATAAATTGGCTGAATATAGACTAACTAAAATTAAAGAAAAGTAAAAGAAAAAAAGTGCAACTCGGTTAAATGAGCCAGGGTCACAGCGATGAGTGACCGTGTGGGGAAGTATCAATAAAAACAGATACCGACCTCAGATCCGTAAAGAACCCTAGAAAATAATTTTTGAGATTTAATTGAAGGCTTTAGGAGGTTTAAAAGGCAATAAAAATGCTAAGAAAAATAAAAAAAAATTTAATCAATTAGTACAGATAATTATAACTCGATAAGTCTAATAAGGGGCATTTTGATCATTTCAATCCCAAAGTGAATTTTGACCTAAATGTCAATTAAAATAAGAAAGATTAAAAATATCAAAAATAAATTTAAAATTATGAATTAAGTAATGGAAAATTGGAAAAGAAAAAGAAAAGAAAAAAAAAGAAAGAATTAAAAGTATAATTATTTATAATGACAAAAAAAAAAAAAAACTTAGCCAATGGGAACATGACAAAGGATTATGAAGAGATAAGAACACTTAAAAGAAGAAAAGAATTAAAAATTTAAAGCATCTTCTTCATTTTTTTTCTCCCACGGCCGGCACACCACCAAACTTCCCTTCCTCCATTGTTATTTAAAAATCAAGCTTGATTCTCCCATTTTCTCCCCCTAAAACCCTAAACACCCTTCATGAAAATTTATCCCCACACCAAGAGAAACATTTTGATTATTAAAAAGTGAAGAAATTCCAAAGTTTCTACAAGCTCAAGAATTGTTTAAAGAGGTTAGTGCACTAATTTATTTCTATTTCTTTTCTAAGCATGACAAGCTTGCTAAATTAAGTTAGATTGATATAAAATTAAAAGAAATTTGTAGGGATAGGAAATTACTAAATTTCAACAGCCATTATATGAGTTGTGGTTTGATGGTTTTGAGGAAATTATTTATGTTTATTAGTGATATTGATGAGTAATTATGATGAACAAATTTATTGACATGTGTTTACATGAATTGAAGAATTGTGAGTTAGGGTTTTTGACCTAACTTTGAGGAAATTGATGTGTGTCTTGAAATGGATGATGTTGAGATGATTTAATGACCATTAGAAGTGCTATATATGTCAAATGAAGTTTGTGGAGTTGGGAGAATTGAATTTGGGAGTGTTGATGCTTATGCAGGAAAATCAGACCTTTGAGTCCAGTGCATTGTTTGAGTTATAACTGGAGTTGTGTTGCTCCAATTGGTGTGAGGCCAATTGGAGATGAAACCTAGGACAAAATGCCCCATTTTTCATGAAGAAACCATGCCCAAATTCTATCCATAAGTTGACCAATTTACTGTCCCAATCCGGATAGAAAATTGACCAAATGAACTACATGTTCATTTGGCCATAACTCCCTCTAGACAGGTCTAAATGACCTGAATTTTAACCATTGGAAAGATTAGACCTAGGAATACAACTTTCATTGAGAACACCAAGCCCAGAAATGCCTCTAACCAAATGAAATTGTTGACTCAATTTAGGACACCAAACTGACCTGCACCATTCTGCCCAGAATTTTCTAGACTAAAGCTCACCCGATCAGTTTTGGCAAAATGGCTATAACTTGGTCTATAAAAATCCAAATACAATGAAACCAATGGTAAAAGTTTTATAAGACATAGATATACAATATTGATCTTTTAACCAAAACCCAGAAACCTAGGGAACTAGGTCAGTTGATTAGGTTAAATTAACATATAAATTCTGGAAATTTTTAAAAGAACCATTTGACCTTAGAACACACATTTAGCTATATCTCTTACTATAAAACTCCAATTAGGTTGAGCCATACAGATCTGGAACCCTAAGAAACAGGGCTCCAACTTTGTTTTAGACTTGGTCCTCAAATTATGAACATAAGAACCCTAAAATGAGAGTCAAAGTTTCTAATCTAAACATGAGTCCTGGTAGAACAGGGTACATGAGTCTAGGCCAGTGATTTGACCATAATTAATTCTACAAAACTTGAAAAATTGTAATAAAAATTTTTGAGTGACTATAAGACATAGAGAAATAAATTCTATGAAGGGAGTGTGGCCAAACAGTGGCCACATCCTAGTCAATCTGCTATGTAAATACAGTGCACCAAATCTGGACCTAAAGAAAAGTCCATAAAACAATTAGGCATATGAGATGAAATGAATTAGAATAAATTGTTAAGCATAAAAATAACATGAATTAATGAAATTATAAATACTTAATAATATTATTCTGCCCAAAGTACACCTAGACTCATTTATAAAGCTTGGATCGATTGGTATACCAATTAAGGACTACATATTGCAGTACTGCCCACAGGGATAATCATTGACAAACAACATATGTCTAAGATGATTGTTCTACTGGCTTTATGCCTGCCCGATGGCCATAGTCCAATTTTTATTATTACTGGTTTATGCCTGCCCGTTGGCCTTGTGCCTGATATGACCGTTGTACGCTTGATAGACATACGGCTGTCTAATTTGTATACTCCCGTGTATCCAGTCTTTATAGTCAGTCGTAGGTTACTTGGGCACAGAAATGAGTAGAAATCTTTAATTGAAATAAAAACAGGAGAAGATTGTTAAGGTGAATTTCATTAAATTAAACATAAGATACATGATAAAAAGATTTCGATTAATTTATTTTATCCAAAGTTCTATAAACATGTAAAAGACCTAGAAATTCATAAAATTTTATATTTCCTTATAAGAATACACGTAGAATAATTATTTTAGTTATTTGTTTATTTCTATTTCAATATATGCACCACTAAGTATTATGCTTAGCGTGTTGGTTCTTACCACGCGTAGGTACAGGAGAGCCACAGCAGCAGTAGCAGTAGAGCCTAGACAGGACTTGAGCAGATCTGCTACAGTGTAGGTTGTCACCTCACCAGTTCATTTTGGTAGGGCTCATGTATAGTTAGATTTTGTATTTTGGTTATTGTATGTAATAAATCAAATTGAGATATGTAACTAAATTTTGGATTGTATATAAAATTGTATATTATTGTGAGTAATGTTATATGAATAAAATGCAAGTTTATTTTATTTGAAGATTTTATGAGTAATGTTATGATATGGTACATGAACAATTAACATGAGAAATGATGTGACAGAATGAGATAAAAAAATTTTTTTTCTACACATAATATAAAATAATTGAATTAATATTGTACATGACAAGACAGAATAGGGTGCTTCGGCACCGAATTTAGCACACTTTGCTCGGCTACACTATAGACCGGGTAAGGGGTGTTACAGAATCCATTCTGGTAGTTTTGGTGTCCTGAGTTTGGTGGGCAATTTCATTAAGTTCTAGTCAAAATTTGGAGTTGTGTCCTCCATAAAAATTGTCCTAAATTGTCTAAGCTTTCTATTGATATAAATTTCAGATTAATTGGACATTTTTACAGTGAGTTATGACCAAATGAATGAACATTGTTGATTTGGTCATTTTGCACATGCAAAATTGGTGCTACCCAGATTTGGTCAATTTTTTAGGGTATCCTAAGTTTGTTTCCTGGACAAGTTTCCTTCACCAAAGTTGGGCCATTATGTGTCTAATTTCATGTTCAATTAGCCTTGCACCAATTGAACCTACACAACTCAAGTTATAGCTGTCCAATCTTGTTGGACTCACACCCAGCCCTGCAGGTCACTCAAGGCAGCACACCCAACCTCAAATCCAAAGCTACAATTCACTTCAATTCCTCATCATACACAGCCAAATGGTCACTAATTGACCATTAGAACTCCCATTCACCAACACATGAGCAAATCCAAATTTTTTTGCCCAAACCCTAACTCTCAATTCTAGGTTCACCCAACACTTATCAAATTAAGCAAACTAATCAATTTCTAATTTATGTTTACACATTAATCACCATTGCTAAGCCTTTCAAATCCATCAAAACTATCAAACTACCATTCCCATAAAGCTGGCCAAAAAAAATCCAATTCTTCATTCATGCATCATTTATATCATTTTTCATGAATTTCTGTCACACCCTACCCCTCTGTAAGGCATAACATGATCCCGTAGTATACCTAATGAATTACCAACTTCGCCTACTGATAACCCATTAAATACACTACAAGGGATTTTCAAAAACTTTTCTTACTTTTTTTACAGTGGTGAGCACTATTTACAGGTGTTAAAAACCTTTTTGAACTGAGGTGAATTAACTAACACATTTAGACTATTAGTAATTTCTGTAAAAAAATTTTGGCAGAGTGCCCTCCGTAATTTGGATAAAACAGTTCTTCAAAAACCTGTAAAAAGCACTTCAATATTTTTCTCAATCTCAAACTCTAGCATAATTCAACACAAATCTACAATAATTTTTCAAAGACTGAGATACAAGAAATATAATACAATTTTTACAAGTCCAAATAACTCATAATTTATTTTACAACTTTAATGTACAATTTTAATTTACAACTGCTCAAAACCAAGAACACTATATACATACAGTGAATATACATTACAATATAAAATGCAGAATATGGTATACTCAATATACCCGATGATCTCTCAATGTAGTACTAGCAGCCTAGTCTGCTGCTCTGTCAGTCTGTCTACCTGCGGCAAAGAATGAAAGCTATCACGAGTAAAATTTACTCAGTGGTGCACAATAACAATTTGAATTGCGATACATAAATCTTTTATTAACAAATCACAAATCAAATAGTTCACAATTCCATTCACAATTTACAAAGTTCATATAACATAAATTTGATCAAATAACTGAATAATACAGTTTGCCAATTAATATTACCATTTGATCAAATAACTGAAGAATACAGTGTTGCCGATCAATATCACAATTTAAGCCATGACACAATTTTTCCGCACATGCCGTGTTGTACACCACGACAAGACACACTCACCCCAATAATCGAAATCAATGAGGGAGGAAGCTAGCTGAATAATGAGTACTCATCCACACTCACCTTAGACTGGGAAGTCAATGAGGGAGGAACATAATCACACTCACCCCAGACTGATAAGCCAAAGAGGGAGGAATATATCACACTCACCCCATAAATGGAGGAGGAACATAGTAACAGTGTCATGCCAAGTGTGAATCAAAACAATTTCAAATCACAATATTTCATACAAATCATAAATCACATTTTATCTTAAAATTTCCATTTGCAAAGTTGGCAACACAATAATTTCCAAATAATATTCCCAAAACCAAAGCAATAAAAAATTATTCATAACTCATTTCTCCAAATAAATTTGCTAGTAAAAGCAGTGAATATAAAAGTATTGTGCACGGACATAATTTAAAACAATAACATATAAATAACCGTAAATTATTTCAATTGAAAAATTCAAAAGAAATACTTATTATGCACAAACACAATTTAAAATAATACAAATAATCATAATTTATTCCAATTGAAAAATTCAAAAGAATTAATTATTGTGCACAAACCTCTGATAACTGTCTCTTGGCTCTGACTCAGTGTTTCCTTCCCCTCCCTAAGTTTTTGCTAACTGAGAAACACAATTTGAAGTGTTTCAGTACTCATTTAAACTGTCTCTAACGATAATGCTTGATAATTAATTCACTGAATTCATTTATTCGCTTAGTCAACCTACTATGTCGACCCTTGGTACATTCTAGGTAATTTAGGTTTTAATGTCATTAATATGTCACATTCAATAGTCTTTTAGGGTTGGTACATGTTACCAAATTCATTTCCGTGTATACTGCATTTTCTTGAGATTTGCTGGATTCCGGGATACTAGTTTGACCTAGCCGGACGACCTAGTTCCCTCGGTTTTCGGGTTTTGGTCAAAACTACAAACTTGTAGATCTATGTCTTATTGTACGCAGGGCAAAATTTCAGGTCATTCCAAGTTATGTAGACCAAGTTATGGTCATTTTACTATTGCTGGTCAAATTGCACCAAAATTGGTAATTTTAGGTCACTTTAGGTCATTTTAGGTTCGGCCAGTTTTTGGACCCGAACTTGTGCAAGCTGTTTGACTTGCTTATGGTCATTTCTGGGCTTTGGTGTCTTCATAAGACTTGTAGATATGGGTCTTAACTATTCATGGTTAAAATTTCAGGTCAATTGGACCTGTTTTGAGAGAGTTATGGCCTAAACACTAACTGCTGCCCAAATGGTCAATTTTCAGACCTCAATTGCACTTAATCCGGATTTGGTCATTTTTCAAGCTACCTTGCAAGCAGAATTTTAGCAAGCTTCCTTCATGAAAGTTGGCACATTTTGTGCTTAGTTTCACCTCCAATTGGTCTCATACCAATTGGAGCCACACACTTAAAGTTATAGGCCTAAAACTCAAACTGCCTTATTGAAATTCTTGCATACACATCAAGCATCACTTTTAACACTCACCAAACTTAATATTTAAACCAATTCTGGTTGTACCACAACCTAAACATAATTCACAACACATTATAGGTCATTTTGGAGGCTTACAATTGCATTCAATGTGCACCAACAAGTGCATAATTTTTCAAACCTAATTTACAACAATTCAATCACCAATTTACACTCATTTACATGTCCCATTTCACACCACCATACACACACTCAAACTGCCATAACAACCAACACATTTTAACATCATTATTCCATAAACCAAGCATGAATTCCAGCATTCCTTAAGGGTTAGCAAACTGCCACAATGGTACACTTACATTCCATTACTTTCCAAGCTTTAAACTTCATTTTACATTTACATATACTAAGTATACATTACCTAAACAATTTCCTACACAATATACATTTAATCAATCATTTAATTCACCATTTACAAGCACAAATAACCTGCCTTCAAGGTATTTCCATGGCTACCAAATTACACATTCCCATTCAACATCAAACCTTAAAAATTTCTTCATAATTCAAACACCCATAACATGCTTACAAACTTTAACAAAACAATAATAAAAAACTCAAACTTACCTATTGTTGGGACTTGCTAAACCTTGAAATTTCTTCTTTTTCTTGCTGCCCAAAGCTTTCCCATGGTGTGGAGACAAAGTTTGATGAAGGGAACCTTGAGTTTTAAGTTGAAAATGGGGGAGGATTGAAGCTTGCATGATGAGTTCTCATGGAGGAAAATGGAGACCCATATTCGGCCATGGAAGTGGAATTGAAGAAAATGAATGGTTTTCCTCATAAAATCTGTCCACTTAGTGCTTTTACACGTCCATAATGCTCCACTAATTAAGATTTATGAATATAATATATGCCACTCACTTTAGGTTAATATTAGTATAATTAAACTTTTAATTATTCCCATATTTTTCCACTTAGTTTCTCTTAATTATTCTACACATGGAATTTCATTTTTCATGGCATTTTCAAAATTTAATACCACTTATTTTTAATGGACATTAAGGTCAAAAGTCAACTCAGGGTGTCAAATGACCACAATGCCCCTGTTCGGGTTGCATTCCCGATTTTTCGGTAACACCGGGTTTTGTCCATTTTTCGATTTCCCACTTTTCTTTGTACTAATTATTTAATTTTTATTTAATATTTCTAATGATATTTATACTTCAATAGGGGTCTATTTACGTCCTAAAAATATTTTCCAGGGTTCCCCGCGGTCCAGGGCTAGTCAACGGTCCACGCCGTGACTTCCCGGTGCGGTCACCCATCGCTAGAGTTCTCGGCTCGCTTAACTTAGTTGCATTTCTTTGCTATTATTTTTCCTTTATTTTTTCTTGTATTTTCTTTTCTTGTATTTCATTATTTAATGTCTCCTCACTCATATCGAAGTGTAGTTCTAGGCATTCTAGCTGTCCGGATAACACTGGTCACCGGAACAGTATAACACACTACCGAACTTAGGGGTGTTACAATTTCACCTTCATTCAACTTAGTTTCAACATATGAAAAAGAAAAGAAGCAAAAGTAAGGCACTAACCTCTTTGAGCAGAATTCTTCCCAAGCTTAAACTTCACTTTTCTTGATTTTCTTGGCTGCCAAACACCTTCCCAAGAGGTAGGGACAATTTTTAATGAAGAAAACTTAGGGTTTAGTGGTGAAAAATCAAGGTTTGGAAAAGAGAGAGATGGAAGCTTCTTCAATGGAGGTGAGGAAAAGGGAGGCTGCCGGCTGGTTGAAGAAAACCATCTGTTTTCTTTTTATTTTTATCCCTATTTATTTAGTTTTTATCCTCTTTAAATGCTTTTCAAACTCCTAGTGTTTAGTAATTTTAATTACCTCATGCATGATGTCATTAATCTACTTATATTTCATTTTTCTTTTTCTTTCTTTTTTAATAATTTTTAATTAAATCTTTATCAATATTTATTCATATTTTATGTCATTTAATTTATTTACTTAAATAGACAAGTTGGTCAAAAATCATCTCTGAAGAAGAAATGACCAAAATGCCCTCCGTTTGGCTTATTGAGCCAAAATTATCTGTACCGATCGAAAAATTTTTCTAAACATTTTCTTGGAATTCTAATGCCATAGAAGCCTCAATGACTCTTCTCTGGAGTCCCAAAAATTATTTTATGAATTTTCTCCCGAGTTTAGGGCTCCTAGCTGCAAAGATAGCAACTTCCCACTAGGTTACTCATCGCTAGGGCACCGGCTCATTTAACTTGGTTGTATTTTATTTCTAAAATTTTTCCTAAATTTTTCTTATTGATATTTGGGTTATTTATGACTCCTCACTCTAGTCTAAATATTTTTTCAGACGTTCTAGCTGTCTGGACCAACATCGGTCACCGAAACAGTAGAATGTATGGAATTGCTACAGTGAGGGTGTTACAATTCTTCCCTTCTAACAAAAATTTCGTCCTCGAAATTTACCCGGTGTAAATTGTCGAGGAGTTGCTACTTCCTTATTTCTTCACCTTACCAAAGAAAACAGATCTACATTAGCGTCACCTCGATTCATATGAATGCAATGCATGTTATGCACACAATCTTATTCTATCTATCGATGCCTAGGAATGCCTAAATCATACTCTGATACCACTAAATGTGACCCCCTCACCCGTCTACAGTGTAGCCGAGCAAGGCATGTCACACTTAGTGCCGGAGCACCCTATCTTATCTTACTTTATTCCTTTAATCATTTTCAAGTTATTATCTTTTAATATCAATTATTTTTCGACGGAGAAACTAACGGAGTTTTCCCTATTTTATTAACGTTTGAGGTGTTTCACTATTCACCTGTTTGAAATTTTCAATAATATTATTTTAAAATAAAAATCTCATCATTTCATGCATCATCTATATATTTCAATTCCGTATTCAAATCCATATAATTTCATTCATATCCATTTCCATACATTTCCATTCATGCTCAACACATATATGAAAATGATATACAATTTAATCACATATGAATTAACCGATTTATTAAGTTACATCACATACCTATTAATTACATTTTCATAATTTACATTACAATACTATAACTAAGCATTTTATACAACATACAAATTATGACCTATATGGGCCCTATCTGTCACACTTTACCCCTCCGTAAGGCATAACATGATCCCATAGAATACTTAATGAACTACCGAACTTTACCTACCGATAACTCATTAAGTACCCTACAAGGGATTTTAAAACGATTTTCTTACATTTTGGAAGTGGTGAGCATTTTAGTGAGAATTAAAAAGTCATTTATTCAAGCTTAAATACTAGTAAAAATTTTGTCCATTTTAAATTTTGTCACAATTTTTATAAAAATTTTGACAGAGTTCCCTCTGTATTTTGAGAAACCAGTTCTTCAAAGACCTGTAAAAAGCACTTCCAAAAATATTTCACAACTCCCAACCTCCAATAAATCACAATTCAACTCCAATCAATTCATTTCAAAACAGTTCTACAATCCAAACCAAATTTATCAACTCAGAATAGTTAATAATTCCCCTCACAAAGCATAAAGTAGGAATTTCATATGTACAAATATTAAATTTACAGAAGAAAGTCCAAAATAATATCATTACAATTTATTTACAACTGCTCAACTTACATTGATACAAATAACATTTCTATATTTACATCAAGATTATCTACAAGGGTATAAAATAATACCCGTACAAAATGATCAGAGTAGTCCTCGATTTAACAGCAGCTCACTTTGCTGCTTTCTCCTTGCTCTTATCTACGACAGTAAAATAAGCTATCGCTGAGTATAAAAATACTCAGTGGTGCACAATAAAAGTTTAAAATGCAATAAATAAATCATTCATTGCCAAACACAATTTAAATGTTTCTCAATCATATTTCACAAATATTAAAGTTCATAATAACATCATTTTGTCAAATAATCTATTAAACACAGTTTAGTCAAACAATTTCATAAACACAGTGTTGCCAAAGTCATACACAACTTATGCAATGACACAAAATTTCCGATCAATGCCGTGTTGTACACCACGACAAAGCAATCTCAACCCCATTAATCGAAATCAATGAGGGAGGTGGCTAGCTAGCTAATGAGTACTCATTCGATCTACAACCTCAACTGGCAAGCCAGAGAGGGAGGAAAATAAACGATCTCAACCCCATAAATGGAGGAGGAATAATAAGTAACTGTCATGCTAAGTGTGAATCAAAAATCTATTTCAAACATTTCATTCAAATATTGCATACAAAAATCAAATCAATTTCCAAAGTTACAATTTGATCACAAGGTGGCAACACAAAAGTTCATAAATTCATAATGCGTACTAAATCAAATTTTTTTTCAAGGGTAAAATGCTTGAATAGGATTTATTGTGCACAAACCTGACTGGAGTCGCCTCTAGGCCTTGACTCAGTCTTTCAGGGCTTCCAAGTCTTTTTCAGCTGAAACACATAATTTCACAGTGTCTCAGTACCATAACTTAGCATAAATCCAAAAATAAATTTCACTTTATTTTAACTGACTCTATTGCGATAAATTCGACGTTCTCGAAGTTTTTGTGTTTCGGGTTACTATTCACTACACTATTCAAGTCAAATTGTTGACTTTTTAAGGCTTAATAGGTATGGGAACTCCAACTTCACCCACATACCACATTTTGGTCATTAAACTTGTTGGTTTTGGTCATTTTCTCAAAGCTTAGGTCATTTTGGCAATTTTCGGTTTTGGTGCTCTGAAGTTGCACTGTTCCATTGGTCAATCTACTGTTGGAATTTGGCAAAACTTCCTTCATAGAAAATGTTCCTTATTGTCTTAAGTGTATTCTCATTTTTGGATCACCCTAATTGGAGTTTTGTAGCTCAAGTTATAGCCAAAATACAATTACTGTTCACGTACACTGTTCATGCTGCAATTTTGGTTTTGGCAGATTTTTGGTCCAACTTCATTCCATAATTTGATCAAGTTAAGTCCATAATTTGGTCTAATTTCCTTCATACGAAATGTTCTACTATGTCTTAGGTTTCCATCGGTTCAAGAATCGCCTAAATCGGAGTTTTCTAGAGAGAGTTATAGCCATTGGAACTTTACTGCTCAATGGCAATTCTGCAGAGTTGCAGGTTCAATAATTCAACTTTGCTCAATAATTTGACTAGGTTAATAGCATAATTTGGGGTGGTATTTTTCATGAAAGTTTTAGGTCTATATCTAATCTAATTGCTGGTAAAATTTCAGGTCAATTTGACCTGTCTAGCTCGAATTATGACCAAATGAATAGTTACTGTTCATTTGGTCGGTTTAGTCTTGATGGCACTGCTCTCATTTCACTTTGGTCAATTGGTTCACCAAGTTTTAGTCAGTTTTTGGCCATGGTTCCTTAATGAAAATTGTGCTATTTTATGTCTATTTTCATCTCCAATTGGTGGCATATCAATTGGGCTTGTAAAATTCCCATTTTGGTCCTTCAAATTAGGTTTGGTCATCTTGCAGTGACATGACCAATTGACTAAGGAATTTGTCTTCCATTCTAACACTTCCCATACATTTCCTTTGGTCATTATTGACCATTTTTCAGTTCACAATTGGTCAAAGATATCAATTATGTATTTCTCCAAAATTTGGTTCACAAACCCTAACATTCAAACCCTAACTCACTCATTCAATCACAATTGGTGCATTTCTATCTTAACACCATACTAATGTAAGTTTATTAACATCTTTAATTCCCTTTAAACACATCAAACCATACCAATCATACTCCCATCAACCAGGCCAAAATTTCAGTTTAGTCCTTCTCCCATGATTTTATTTCATTTCATAATTTCTAAGCTCATTTCAATCATCACACATGCATTTAAATGGAAGAATAAGGAGTTTAACATACTAACCTCAATTTAAAGCTTCAAATATCTCTCTTAGCCCTTCTTTCTTCTTGTAGTCTTCTTCCCAAGTTACAATATCAAGCTCTAATGAAGTGTTTATGAGGGTTATTAAGGTTGGGTAAGGAGAAATTAAGCTTAGTGTAAGCTTAAGGGAAGGATTTTCATGGAGGAAGTGTGGGAAGAAAGTGGGCGGCACCAAGGAAGAAGAAAATAAGGTTTTTCTATTTTTTTTTCTTTTTTTTAATCTTATCCCTTTTAGAAGACCATAAATTCCCAATTAATAAATAACTTAATTAATTTCTTATTGACATCATTCATGATGTCATCACCTTTGACTTTTCCATCTTCTTCTTTTTCTTTTTTTTTTTCTATTTTTCTATTAGTTCTTTAATTTAATTCTCGATTCCGAAATTTTCTTTTCTTCGATTTTATTTAGCAGTTAGGTCAGGAGTCAGCTCTCGGGGTCAATTGACCAAATTGCCCCTCGCCGGTTCAACCCGGTTTGTAAATAATTCCATATTTCTTCTGGCTCCCTGACCTAATTATTTGACTGGTTTAACAGTTCTTTTTCGTGATTTTCTCTTTTCCACTGTGTTCATAAGGGTCCTAAGGACTGCAGCGTCACATTTTACGGTTCGAAATTTGAGTTTAAAATGACTTCATGATCGTTCAGGAAGGTCACTCATCATTTGTGACTCTCGGCTCGTTTAACCTCTTATGTTCTGTTTTTCTTATTATAGTTAAATAATTAAACATTACTAATTATTTGTGTTTATGGCTTCTCTAGTTGTCTTAAGTATGGTTCTAATCCCCTTAATTGTCCGGACCGACACCGGCCACCGGAACAGTGAAATATACCAGGCTATGCAAACGGGGTGTTACACTATCTATATGCATTGCTGAGGAGGTAGCAACCTTGAATACTTCAAACACTTCTACAGAGCATAACTCCAAAATCTCTATTTAATATTCGCTAGGCTTTACCTTCGGTACCTGCGCGAGGAAACAAATCTATCGCACTAAGCATTTCTGCTTAGTGGTGCAATAATATAACAAGAAAATAATATATACAAAATATAGATGGAAATAAAACATAATTTTCGTAATCAAGAATTACTTTCATTTCATATGGAATTCCTAATATTAATTATCTTTTGTTATATTATATTATTCTTTGGAATCGTTTGTTTCCTAAATTTACTGTAGTCGTATACAAAATACGAAATATATTAGTATATTATATTTCTATTCATGTTATTTCAAAAGATGCAGTTGTAATTATTTATTTAAATGATATCTATTTTGCTAATCTTTTTATCCTTTCACTCAACATTTCCTAGGTGTTTGGATCATTTCATAGTAAATAAAATTTTAAAACTAATTCTAGTTTCTTTCTTATTCATTCATTTAATTCACATTATTCTTAATAAATTTCACTATCCAAGTAACTTATGACAGGCTGACTAAACTGGATAATGGGTCGTTGGCATTGGACACCACGGTGCCTCGGGCCGTCATACCATGGGACACGGAACGTCAACCACGTATGCAATTAGAATGACTAAAAAGCCATGATAACACATAATCGGACATAAAAGCCATGAGTGCGGGCATAAAGCCATGAGTACGGGCATAAAGTAATGAATATAGGCATAAAGCCTTTCGCAGTACTGCTAAAATAATACCCTATTGGCATGCCAATCTATCCAATCTGACACACGTGTCTAGGCAATACATGGGCACATTAGTATCATTAAATGTTAATATATTGTGTTTTATGACTTCATTATTTCATGACAAATTCCAATTATAATTTATACATTAATTTGATCATTCATATGATCGCAATTTACATTAATTATCCTTGTATACCATTGTACTCAAAGTACTTTTCCTTTCTATAATAATAAGAACTAATGTCTCATTCATACATTAACATGGCCCAGTTATTCATTACACCATTTATATAACTTATTATTTGCAATTTAAGTTTTGGTCCCTTGCATTAATATTATTGAGGTTACTATTCACTTGACCATTTCCCTTAAAAGGTTAACTTTTTAATTCATAATAGATTTGTTAAAACTAAGTTCACCAAGATACCACATTTTGCATTTTATTTTTGTTGATATTGATTGCTAATACCATTTCAAAGCTTAGTGTTGATTATTTACAATTTTCAGATTTCAAGCACTAAGGTTATTATTCCATTGGTCATTTGTACAGTAGGAATTTGACAAAATTCTCTTCATGAAAGTTGTTCTTTTATGTGTCATATTTAGTTCTCTTTTTGAATCATGCCATTTGGAGTTTTGTAACTCAAGTTATGGCCTAAATACCATAACTGGCCGGATAGGGCAGTACCCAGAATTTCTGGGCAGAATCTATTCTGGCAGTTTTGGTGTCCTGAGTTTGGTGGGCAATTTTATTAAGTTCTGGTCAAAATTTGGAGTTGTGTCCTTCATGAAAATTGTCCTAAATTGTCTAAGATTTCTATTGATATAAATTTCAGGTTAATTGGACATTTCTACAGTGAGTTATGACCAAATGAATAAACACTGTTAATTTGGTCGTTTTGCACAGGCAGAATTGGTGCTACCCAGATTTGGTCAATTTTTTAGGGCATCCTAAGTTTATTTTCTGGACAGGTTTCCTTCACCAAAGTTGTGCCATTATATGTCTAATTTCATTTTCAATTGGCCTTGCACCAATTGAACCTACACAACTCAAGTTATAGCTATCCAATCTTGCTGGACTCACACCCAGCCCTGCAGGTCACTCAAGGCAGCACACCCAACCTCAAATCCAAAGCTACAATTCACTTCAATTCCTCATCATACATAGCCAAATGGTCACTAATTGACCATTAGAACTCCCGTTCACCAACACATGAGCAAATCCAAAATTTTTTGCCCAAACCCTAACTCTCAATTACCCAACACTTATCAAATTAAGCAAACTAATCAATTTTGAATTTATGTTTACACATCAATCACCATTTCTAAGCCTTTCAAATCCATCAAAACTATCAAACTACCATTCCCATAAAGCTGGCCAAAAAAATCCAATTCTTCATTCATGCATCATTTATATCATTTTTCATGAATTTCACCTTCATTCAACTTAGTTTCAGCATATGAAAAAGAAAAGAAGCAAAAGTAAGGCACTAACCTCTTTGAGCAGAATTTTTCCCAAGCTTAAACTTCACTTTTCTTGATTTTCTTAGCTGCCAAACACCTTCCCAAGAGGTAGGGACAATTTTTAATTAAGAGAACTTAGGGTTTAGTGGTAAAAAATCAAGGTTTGGAAAAGAGAGAGATGAAAGCTTCTTCAATGGAGGTGAGGAAAGGGAGGCTGCTGGCTGGTTGAAGAAGACCATCTATTTTTTTTTTATCCCTATTTATTTAGTTTTTATCCTCTTTAAATGCTTTTCAAACTCCCATTGGTTAGTAATTTTAATTACCTCATGCATAACGTCATTAATCTACTTATATTTCATTATTCTTTTTCTTTCTTTTCTAATACTTTTTAATTAAATATTTATCAATATTTATTCATATTTTATGTCATATAATTTATTTACTTAAATAGACAAGTTGGTCAAAAATCATCTCTGAAGATGAAATGACTAAAATGCCCTCCGTTTGGCTTATTGAGCCAAAATCGTCTATACTGATTGAAAATTTTTTCTAAACATTTTCTTAGCATTCTAATGCCATAGAAGCCTTAATGACTCTTCTCTGGAGTCCCAAAATTAGGGCTCCTAGCTGTGAAGACCGCAACTTCCCACTAGGTTACCCATCGCTAGGGCACCGACTCATTTAACTTAGTTGTATTTTATTTCTAAAATTTTTCCTAAATTTTTCTTATTCATATTTGGGTTATTTATGACTCCTCACTCTAATCTAAATATTTTTTTAGATGTTCTAGCTGTCCAGACCGATACCGGTCATCGGAACAGTATAATATATGAAATTGCTACAGTAAGGGTGTTACACCAAATGGAGTGATTCAAAATAAAATTAAAGTAGACACATTAAGGAACAACTTTGATGAAGAAAATTCCGCCAAATTCCCACTGTAGATTGGTCTAATGGAACAGTAAACCCAAGTGACCAAATATGAATTTTGAGAATTACTTCCAATGAGCTTTGATTTGAGATTGGCAACCAATGCCAACAAATGTAAAATTCAAAATGTGGTATTTTGGTGTATTTAGAACTAGCATGCCTATTAATTATGAAAAATTCAACATTTTTGCATGAATAGTAAGAAGAATAGTAACCACCAAACATCAAGTGCAAAGAACTAAACAATTAACTTTGTAACATGCCCTAGTATGCCTAGAATGTTTGATTTGGATAGGTTGGCATGCCAATAGGGTTTCGATAGCAGTACTGCATATGGCTTCATGCCATTCCGTGATTTATGGCATTTCGTGCCATTTTATGGTATTATGGCCTATGACCATTTTGCTATGCTTTACACACTTGGCCTTGCGCCCGATGGTTATTATGGCTTATTAGCCGTTCTATTGCACACTTGGTAGACACTTTATAACCGATGGTGTAATAGCCCAAGGTACTTGGTACCCAATGCCAGTTTACCCGTTTATCTAGTCCAGTCAACTGGTATAGGTTACTTGGGGCAACCAAAATAAGTCTCAATAATTTATAACCAAATAATGAACATAAAAAGTGCTAAATGAATAATATTACGAATAATTGCCAAAAATTCAGTTTGCATAAAATAATACCATAATTTTTGCATATTCACTTATTTATTTTATTTTATTTTATATTGGCACCACTAATTTGTATTGCTTAACGTGTCGCTTTTTGCCACGCATAGGTACTGAAGACACAGATAGAAAGCCTAGCAGACCCCAGACTGGGTGAGAGTTCAGATCTACATTAAGTCCGGCATCACTTCCACTATAGTTTATTTTGGGTAGGACCCATTAGGCTTGTTAGTAGTTTTATATTTTGTAGTTATGTATTCATTTTGTTATGTAAATTATGGACTCATGTAATTACTTGTAAATTATGTAAATTAATGAAATGGAGTCTTTTATTTATGAATGTGAGTGCCATTTTAATTATGTATGAATGAAAACTTGAGTTTAAAAAATTGAGATGAAACTTGAAATTATAGAAAATTTATGTTATTGGAATTATTATTGAGATTTCTCTTATAAGTGGGAAAACATCAAATATTATTAAATTTAGGGGAAACTCCGTCAGTTTTCCCGGTTAATAAATTGACCCCAAATTAAATAAATTAAATGTGATTATTAATAATGAAATAAGATAAGTTATAGAGCTCCGGCACTGAGTGTGACATGCTTCGCTCGGCTACACTATAGATGGGTAAGGGGTGTTGCAAAATACATCCCTAGACACCTGAATTATTGCATTTTTGCCTAATTGATATCTGAATTTTTTTTTTCTATCTCACATCTCAACTCTAAAAAAAAAAAAAAAATATCACTTAAACATAAATTTTCATAATTAGCAAATCTGTAAATGCATGTGTGTGGAGGAGAGTGAGCCTTATAAAAATTTGTTGATGTGTAATTTATCCTAATTTAATATTATTATTGTATTTTTAAATTAAAGAAAATATTACTTGTACCCATCTACCTCCGATTGAAAATGGTGATTTCATGGAAATATAGTTTAGGTCACCCATGTGGATCAACTTGGCTCCATTAAACTTAAAATCAACACCAAGAACAATCACATGAAAAGTCATGTATATTGCCAAAAGATGTAACTGCATAAAGAGATGCAACTCTTCTTAATAGTATATATATAAAGTGATGCAACTATTAGTAAAAAGGTGCCATGACTTTATAAATAGTCAAACATTTGTTCTTCATTAGATATAGAAGAAAAAGGAAAAAAAATGTGAAGTATGTGCACTAAGTGGTGGTGCATTTGTTTTTTCTTGACATCTTTAAAAGACTCGCTTGATTCATTTGTGGAGCATTGATTATTCTGTAAATAAGGTACACATTTAAACTATGAACTAATCTATATAGATCATGTTATTCATATGATTATATGGTAGACTTGTGAAATAAATATGGTAGAGATCTTAGGGTTGTATGAACATGGGTTAAGATCTATGTATTTGAATCTATGTGTTGGGTTTTTATAATTTTTCTTCATTGGTATCAGAGCCCTAATTATTTATTTCCTAGTGTAATTAACATGTATATTCTAATGATAGCATGTTGTATTACTACAATTGACTTGTGAATCAATTTAAGAAATTTGCCTCTTCTTCTTTTGTCTAGAAATGTTCTGGAATAGTTTTTATTTTTTCTAGATGTTTTTGAAAATTAATTTTCAGATATGGAAGATCTGATTTTAAAAATTTTCTTTTTTTTGGTCAAATTTTAGAATTGTTTTGGAATATTGTTTTTTTGACTTTCAAATCCATGTTTTCTTCTAATATTGGGAGATGAAGGAATTTGGTACACCCATGAAGGTTAATCCAATTCCTTGTACCCTTTGACTTTGGTCAAAGAAATATGAAAGGATACAATGATTATCATAGACATGTATACATGGAAGGACACAGTGATTCACTGTGGACATGTATATATGAAATTGATACAATGGTTTACCATGGACAAGTGTATATAGAAGGATACAATGGTTTAGACATGGACTATATATATGTATGAGTGATTGCAAAGCCAAGTACTCTAATGATGTGCGTTAAAACTATACATATTCAAAGAATTTATTTATGATGTGAGTCTCTCTTTGTTGCCAAAGAACTAAAGTTAAATGAATAAAAAAAAATGCAATAAGTTGCTTTATTGACTTTAACAGGTGGTCTTGAACTGTCGCTGAACGTCTTGCTAATGGTGGCGCTACATCTTGGGTGGTTAGAATTTATGATCTGGAAATCATTTTCAAATCTGCCATGTTGCATGAAACATTGAAGAAGAGGTAACGAGTGTGGTTGTTGGCATAAACCAGCATCACTATTGGTGTTGCCGTAGCTACCTATGGCTGGAGCGATGTCAGGGGATCTCCTTGGCAGTCCTCTTGTTCATGCGATGTTGAAGTTTCTCATTGAGGTTGTTGGTTCAACGTGAACCAGAGGGAAGGAGAAAATGTTCTTCTTACTGCCCTTAAGTTAACAATATTTATGATAATGCCATTGAGTGCCCCTACCATTGTTCTCTGTTTTAATTACAATTCTACCAATAATCAATCATGCCCATATTTTCTTGTAAAATTTACAAGTTTGCCATTCAAATTTTCTTTGCCCTAATTGCCCTTGATCTTTCCTATTTTGACTAACATGCATATTACATATGTTATTTTGGTTCAATTGGGACATAAATTAAAACTGTTTAATTTAATATTAATTTCAGAAATTAGTTTCTAAAATTAATTAAAGGGCAATTGGACAAAGAATTTATTAAATTAAATTATTTAATTCAATATTAATTTTAGAAATTGATTTCTTAAATTAATTGAGGATAATTGAAAAATAAATTATTGAATTAAAATTGTTTAATTCAATATTTATTTTTTGTAGAAAAATTATTTTTCTAAAATTTAAAAATGGCAAACTATGGAGCAAATTAAATTAATTTGATGAATTCAATTAAAATGAGTTTTAATTGATGTCATTAAAATTAATTGTATTAATTCTAAAATTATTTTTGAATTATATATATATATATATATATATATATATATATATATATATATATATATATATATATATATATATATTTGTATATATCTTTAGAAAGTTATTTATACATAAATATGATGCATATAAGACATATATATGTGTGTGTGTGTCTTATAAAATATTTCAATATTATATATTGAATATATTATTCATTAATCTTAAATTTAAATAATTTAAGATTATAATTCCTTATATAATTAATTATGTTAAACTTATTACACATTAGAATTTTAGATGATGATTGAAAATATAGTGAACTTTCAACTTTAAATCTAATGTGGAATAAGTGCTAGAATAATTAATTATTGTATAGGATATTTATATATATAAATTTGGGATTTATTGAATATTATCTTATAATAATTTATATTTATATATCAATATGAAAATCCCTTATGTCCTGAAAGAGTAAGAGACTTTTAATTTGTATATTACCTATTGGGGTAATAAATTATTTACTATTGCATTTGTCCTTAACTAAGTTTTATCTAAATCAGTTACTACAACTCCATATGTATGGACTCATAGAAAAGTGTTATTGAAACCTTAAGGATGTGTTGTTTTTGTTCACAATCCTTCCCATAAATATGAAAATTTTGGTCTAAGGGGAAGGAATTATATCCTTATAAGATATTCAGAATTATATCCTTATAAGATATCCAAAATAGTCAAAAGGACATGTATTTATGAGTGAACAAGATAGTGACATAGTAACTGAATTTGAATAATGAGATTCACATTCTTAAAGAATGAATTTTTTATAAGGAGAGATAGGTCAAGATCTATCTTTATATGAAATTATGAACCAGACTGCTTTCGCTTTACAATCTGAAATGGATTCCTTTCCTAGCGGGAGTGTTTCACCAGTTGAGGAATTAGTTTCTATTGACACTAAAATACCATTTGTAGTAAATCCATTTGATATTGCTAGTCCCAGTGGGAGTAACATAAACATTAATAAGTCAATATATCAATCTCAATCACAACAATCGACTCGTATGCATGTTTCTCATAGTTGTTTTAATATCAAAGGGGAAGTATTTATAATTACTCCATAAGTTAAAGAGAGAGGTGATTAGAAAATAAGTACATCCCTCATATGCCTTGCCAAGGATGAATGGTGGATTAAGGCAATAGAGGAAGATATAGATTCTATGAAATCAAACCAAGTATGGGAATTGGTTGAATTACAAAAAAATGGAGCAAATGGGAAAAAGTCCCTTATGCTAATGAAATTATATCTTCTATGTTATTGCATTGGTTAGTGAATACCAATCTGATTTAGGACATCAATATTAGAAAACAATTAAGAGGATACTAAGGTATCTAAAAGTATATTGATACTAATTATAATTTTGTTAGCGACATGATTGCAAGAAAAAAGATGAACATAAAGTACACATCTATGTATGATATAGTAACCTATATTGTAAAAAAATCTTTACAATAGGCATATTAAATCTTTGGGTTTACTTAGATGTTGTTAATATACTTATATTATATTTTTCCCAAACTTATTCATATGACTAACTTATTTTATAGATTCATATACATATATGAGTATATATGTTTGGAAAATGTATTAGAACTTAAAAAGTATGTTAGACAGATAAAAAGATTAGCGTTCTCATACAAGTAATTACCTCCATAGCTTTGGTAGTAGATGGGGATGAGACAGTTACAAGCCTAATATGATTTATGTGATAATAATATAAAGAGCTCAAAGCTTATAATGTGAAATGTCGCCTTGGAAAAGAGACAAGGAAGTAGGGTCATTGTAAGCTAAGTAATTGCATTGATTATATGTGATTTGAGTCACATTATCTGTCTTGAATGTTAGATGTGAGTTTTGATGTGCAAGAGCAGACAAGTGAACTCAAAGTTAGACATTGGGGTGTTTGAACTATCATCTGTATGGTATTTAATAAAAACATACCTCCATGGAAAAGGAGCAAATATCATAGCATGTGATTCATATCACATGCGCAGTTTGTGTCCATTAAGGGGAATACAAGTGTGATTTCTACTTGATATTGTGTGAGACCCTTACCTAGTACCCTCATGACTCTAATCAGTTATTCAAGACTTGGTTTAATGTTTGCTATCTTAGGGTACTGCCAAAAGACTATGAAAGATTTGGTTTACAGGGACATTCTTAGAAAAGCAAGTTAAATTAAGGTTGAGAATAACGTAAAAAGAGAAATATCATTGGAATTGTCACATTAGTCTATGCTCATAGGCCAACCAATTATGTTTATCTTTGAGATAAAGACATAATTATGAACTCATGATATATGAATGAGATCGGAAGAGATATAAATGTGATAAATGATCTAGGGTGTTGCATATTGCATCCACGCTAAGCTCTATCAATCAATGTGCTATATTATCCTAAAGGGTATATAGCAAATGAGCTACCAAAGTATGCATTAGTCACATGGTCTATTTATAAAGTATGAAATTTATAGAATTTGAAATGAGAGTTGACCCATCATGTGTGAGTGGGAGATGTTGGAAATATGGTTTAGGTCACCCATGTGGATCAACTCAGATCCATTAGACTTAAGATCAGTACCAAAAATAATCATATAAAAAGTCATGTATATTGCTAAAAGATGTAACTGCATAAAGAGATGCAACTCTTCTTAATAGTTATATATATGAAGTGATGCAACTACTGGCCAAAAGGTGCCATGACTTTATAAATAGCCAAGCTTTTGTTTTCATTAGATATAGAAGAAAAAGAAGAAAATGTGAAGTGTGTGCACTAAGTGATGGTACATTGGCTTTTTCTTGGCATCCTTAAAAGACTCTCGCTTGATTCATATATGGAGCATTGATTATTTTGCAAATAAGGTACACATTTAGACTATGAACTAAACAACATTGTTTTTCAAGTGATTATATGGTAGAATAGTAAAACAAATATGGTGGAGATCTTAGGGTTGTATGAACATGGGTTAGGATCCATGTATTTAAATCTATGTGTTAGGTCTTTATAATTTCTCTTCACTTCTAAATGAAAATACCTTATACTTTGATAATGATCCAAATGGCAATGGCCATTTACTTCAAAAGCTTCCTCTTAGTTATTTGCCATGGTGACACTATCACTAGTTTTATCACTAATATCTTCTTCGATGCTAAACTACTAAAATAAAATGCACAAATCCTAAGCAGTGGAAATCAATATTATGCAATAAGTTCCTTCTTGTCTTTCGCATGTTACATTTGTAGTGTTGAAACTTTTGAGCCTTTTGCAATCATCTGATAATGGGTTAGCTCTATTCTTAACATTGCCCTTGCCCTATCAAAAACATGTGAGTGTGTGTGTGTGTGTGTGTGTGTATTCGCAAAAAAGGAAGGACCCTAAACTTTTCCTTACTTTCACATAATATCAATCTTACGGAGAAACTTTATATTACATCATGTGATCTCTTTAAAGGGTGAAACTTGCTTTTGAGGACAAAGATAATTTTCATAAACCACAGGAAGAAGATAAAATAGTGCTTGCCCAATAAATTGGCGGCTACAAATGCTTGCTACATTAGTTGGGACCACATAGGCTAATAGCTTCTTTAGTGAGAGTACATATAATATTAATTGATGCGTATTATTTTGACTCTTGAGAACTTATAATTAAAGCTTATAGAATGGTAACATATATTTAAAACCCATTAATTTGGATTTAATTGCATGTTCTATTTTAGATACACTATAAGACAACTAGACCAAAAAATGCAGAAAGATATAAGAGGAAGGTGGATGTCTTTGTTGTAGGTATTGGAACTAGAGGAACCATTTCTGGAGTTGGTCAACTCCTTAAGGAGAAAATCCTAACATTGAGGCACTTGTTTCTTATTAAGGTTTGCCAACTTTGTTATATCTATTCTACTTTTAATTTTTTTTTAATGCCTATTTCATGTGCTAATCGACCAATTGTATACCCAAATAGATTGTCTTGTGTTATAGTAGAATGTGTTAAAACCTGAAAGAAACAGTTCATTTCTTTTCCATTTTTATCTTAGTTTCCCATTTGAAATTTGAATGTAGTAGGTTATTGGTATAGAACCTTTGGAAAGCAATAAAATTTCAAGTAGAAAGCCTAGTAAGAAGAAACGTTATTGTGATTGATTAGTTGTGGTATGATGCATTAGATGTTTTCTATTTCATATAGCAATTTTTATTTGCTTATTAAAATTTTGAAGTAAATAAGAGGAAGGAAAAAATTTTAAAAATTTTCGTATATAATTGGTTACACAAGTAATCAAAATACAGTTACATTTTTTCTATATAGTTGATGTTGGTTGCTTGTGGAATCTTGAGTTCATATTTTGATATTTGCAATTGTATTGCATCATCATGCTTTTTTAAACTTTCCTTATTTTCTTTTTCTTGAAATATGATTCATAAATGACAACATTTATAACCTTTATTTTATTTTTTTAAAGATTTTTGTGTGTTTTTATTGAAGAACATTGATGGTGATGATGTTTTCTCCATTGGTTGTATTGATTTCATTACTTTAGCATCATTTGTAGTTGGAACAGCAGGAAGAAGATAATACTTTTACTTTATGCTTTTTTTTAAGCAAGAATTAAGATTGTACCAATATTAAATAGTTTAAACATTATAGGAAGCCATTTCAATGGAAATGGATTTGCACCTGTTATTTTTTATGTGACTTGAATTTTGGATATATCTTAATGTCTACTTATGACCTGGCCTGAAAGCTTCATGCTGTGACTTGATTGGGATAAAAAATGAGGCCCGTGGTGGTAGCAGAGGGCACAAGTCAATATTTTAATATTGTAATATTCTCTGCCTTTTGTGATAGAGTTGTAAGATATTCGAAAAACACACTAAAGTTAGTGTTTGAGAGTTCTAGGTGATTGTATCTTTCTCTTTTTATCATAGTGAAAATTTTCTCTTGTCTTCGTCATGGACATAAATCTTACAGTTGAATCACATAAATCCTATTTTATTCTTCTTCTCTTTTCTTGTATTGTGTGATTGTGTAATTATATGTGTATCTTAAATTTGCATGGCTTCTATAACAACATCATAATATTAGATACCTTATTTAGTTGTCCAAGCAATTAAAATGTGACTGTTGACCTCTTTTGCTATTCTCCAAATGATAGTTTTGAAAGGTTTGAGGGGATTTATTACTTTTTGTCTAGTCATATAGGTTGCTTGAATGGTGATTAACTACAAATGGGAATGCTATAAGATCATAAGGCCTATTTCTTTTATAGTGGCTTCATGAAACTAACATTCTTCATTAGACATAATGTTTGAATGTACTATGCATTTTTCTTGATGCTCAACGCTTTTAGTTTTTGTGCTTCCTTCATGTTTATTTTTCATATATACCACACTACAAGAAACAACTAATCTTGTGGCAAAATAAATTTTGTCAAATGTAGTTTTGTTACAAGTGATATAGTTAATGTGACAAAATTAAGAAATATCACACTAAGTACGATAATGATCGTATATAATGATAAAAAAATATTTCATAATATTTTTTCACAATAAGGAACCCTAATAAACATATAATGAAGGAACATTTTTATTATAATACTTCGTCATAACTTTTGGCATCAAGATAAATTATTGGTGGTGACAAACATATTTTGTCATTCATAACTTTAGTCACTATAATTAGTTATACATATTATAATCACAAAATATTTTGTCACAAAAGAATTTATTTATCATTACAAAGAATTTTTCATAATATATACTTAAATTGAGATTTTAGTGACAAAACATTTGATTCACAATTTTGGCTCTAAAATAAATTTTTTTATCATAACAAGCATATTTTGTTTTGAAAAACTTTAGTCATTATATTTAGTTATATATACTATACTTACAATTATTTTGTCACAGGAGAATTTATTTATCATTACAAAAAAAATATTATAATGTTGAGAATAATGTATTAGTGACAAAATATTCGAATCACAGTAAAAAAAAAATTTAGCAATGGAAATTTCGCAACTAATCTATTGCTATTTATTTAATTTTAATTATCTTGAAAATGCATTGTTGATCTAGTACTAAAAATAATATTTTCTTTTATAATATGTTGCTAATTCATTAATATTTTTATTTTTTTACTTTTATTTCTTTTAATTAATTCAAAATTGAAAGGTAAGAGAAATATATCAAGCATAAAGATGAGCATTAGGTAAAAGAGATTAAAATAAGATGAGAGTTTTAGTAATAATTATAAGATTTAAAAATATAGAGCAGGAGAAAACTTTTCCTTAATTATAATATATTATTTACAAATACAAAATTTAATGAAAATTACAAAATTGTCAAGTCATTACATAAGTAAACCAATTATGTTTAAAGAATAAAAAAAGGAACATTATTTTTTTTTTCTTTTCCTTTTAACCTTCTCTACTTTGACTTCACCTTTCAACATTGTTGAAATTGAGTTGTGTACTAACCTAGGATTGACCAACACAAGAAGTTAACTATACTTGGAGATTTTGATTTATTTGACTCATCCATAGCCTTTGCATCAACCTTAGACCAACTCCAACTTATCAAATCTATAATATACTTTGGATCCAAACTTTAGAATGAATACTTTGAAAATTAATATTGGTATGAGAAAAGTATCATTTGTCATGAACATAATTTATTCTCTAGGTTGGCTAAGCAAAGGACAACAATAGATAGTCCAAATAATAAGGAAAGTGATACACAAATTTTATATAGGTATTTTAGGGTCATTTTTGCATTCATTTTGCACTTTAATTTTAGTAATTTATAGCATTTTGGTCTTTAATTTAGTTAATTTGTTAATTTTAGTATTTTAAATTTGATTTTTGGGATTTTTATGTTTTTATTAGGTTTTAAGGTGATATGAAGTTAAAAATATGCAAGCAAAAATGATTTGATGTTATTTAAAAGCTTGAATTGGTAAGAAAGTTGAAGAAATTCTTCTCAAAGAGGAACCAAAATTTTCCTAAGATCTTACATTGGGCAGTGTTACTTCTAAAGTTCAGTGGGCAGAAAATTTAAGAGAAATAATAATTTTCAGATGAAGTGACATGAGGTATGTTAAATCATCAGGCGCAGCAAAGAGAAAAGTTAAGGGAGGCATTGATTTTCAAATAAAGTCACATGCCCCATGTTGATTTTCAAGTTGCTTTAGCTTACTTTTTATCTTCACCAACACGAGGCATGTTGAAATCCAACACTGGGTCATGTTGCCTGACAAATTTTAATGCTGACTAGGATTATTTTTTTTTACACTTCACCACTTATTGTACCTTTTTGTCTTTTCTTCCTATTAGATATTATAGGGTAAAATTTCAGACACATCTTGTTCTTAACTTTTCCATAAGAAGAGAGGGGGGGGGGGGGGGGGGGAGAAAAACAGATTTAAAAAAGAGAAGAAGAAGATGCCATTTTCGGAGAAAACTCACCTCTGCAAAAGTGTCGTTTTTAGCTTCATTTTTAGAGATTTGGATTCTTTTATTTTCAATCTTATTTTTATGTTTTTCTACTTTATTTCATATTTCTTTCTTGTAACATCAATTATGAGTGAGTAAATACTTGAGATTTTAGAGTTGGGCATAATGATTTAAATTTTACTTGTAGATTTGGAATGGGTTTATCCAGATTTTTAATATATATGAGTTTTGATTTATATTTTGCATGCTTTCTTAACTTACCCATTGTTAGGCCTCTTTGGTTTTTGTTCTTAATATTTGATTGAAGGACTGAAAGGTGAAAATCATTGATAGATAATCAAGATAATGAACTTAATTGCCAAGTGTTAGAGATAAACTAGGGATTAAGATATGTTTTTAATTGATTAAAGTGCTTAATGGGTTTTGGATAATCAAACATTGCATGAAAGTGGGGTTTTTTTTCTTTAAAATATTTTTTAATTATCTTGAAAAAGAGATTAGAGAAGTTTAGAATCAACTGCTTTCAATTATTATATTTTCCTTTATAAACTGGATTTACCTAATCAAATCCCAGTACATTTATTTCATGAACCCCAACTCTGGAATTATTTTTACCATCAATTAATTTCTTTTTTTTTTTTTTTGCATACCCATTATTTATTTAGTGATTTTACATTTAGTTTAGAGATTTATTTACTTTCTCATTATTTATTTAATTATATTTCTATATAGTTGTAACGTCCTCACCGTAGTTAGTCCGTACATTCTACTGTTCCGACGACTAATGTCTGTTTGGACAGTCAGAATGTTTGGAATTACAATTAAACTATAGTGAGGAGGCATAAATTGATGAAATAAATGTTAAGAAAATATAGAAAAAATTTAAAGAAAATAAAATAAAATTTAAGAGAATTTATTAATTAGTACAAAAATAATAATAATAACCCGATGAGCACCACGAAGGGCATTTTGATCATTTCACTCTCAGAGGTGAATTTTGACCTAAATATTAAATTAAAAATTTGAGAGAATTAAAATAAATTAAAATTATAAATTTATTAGTGGAAAAAGAGAAGAGAAAGAAGAAGAAAAGAAAAGAAAAGAAAAGAAAAGAAAAGAAAAGAAAAGAAAAGAAAAGAAAAAGGCTTATGACATTTAAAAAAAAATTAAAGTACAATATATATATATATATATAAGACATAAGGGACAAAACCTACCTACCACAAGTCTTCTTCTTCACTTCTTCTCTCTCTCCTTGAGCCGGCCACCATTGTTGCTCTCTCCCTCCATTTTTGCTTTCTTGAAGCTTGATTTCCCAAGCTTCCTCCCCATAAAACCCTTAGCCCTCTTCATTAAAAATTTAACCCATATCATAAGAAAGCCATTGATAGTAAAAAGAAGGGATATAAGTGAAGTTGTCAATTCACCAAGTGAGGTTAGTGCACTAAACTCCTAATCTCTCTTCTTTAAGCATGAAAATCATGCCAAACTAAGTGTAAATTTCATGAAATTAAAAAGAAATTTTGAGAAAAAGGGGCACTTGAATTTCGACAGCCCTAGGAAGAGTATGAAATTGATGGTTTTGTTGGTTTTAAATGGGTTAGGGAAGTTGATTAATAAGGTTAAAAGTGTTAGAATTTATTTACATAAGTGTATGTGGGATTTGGAAAAATTGAAACTAGAGTTTGATCTTGAATTGAGAATTTTGTGATTTGGCTTGTAATTGATGTTGTTGAGACTATTTTTTGCCTAATTGAAGTGCTATGTATACCAATTGAAGTAAAAAAGTTAGAGGAGATTGAAAATTGGGAGTGCTTTTTCTGCAGGTTTGGGACTCAATGAGTTCAGCTAGAGTTTTGAGCCATAACTAATTGTGTGGTGCTCTAATTGGTATGAGGCCAATTGGAGGTGAAACCAGACCCAAAACACTCCATTTTCCATGAAGAAATCATGCTAAAATTCTGTCCAAAACTTGACCTAAACACTGTCCCAATCCGGATGACCCTGCACAAAACCCAGAAAATGACCAAATAAATAGTACATATTCATTTAGTCATAACTCTCTCTATACTGGTCCAAATGACTTGAATTTTCTACCATTGGAAAGATTAGACATAGGGCTATAATTTTCATGAAGACCACAGAACCCATAATTGCCTTAAACCAAATCAAATTGTTGGCCCAAATTAGGTCACCAAACTGTCCAGAATTAGGTTGCTCAGAAACTGCTGGACATAAATTTACCCTACCAGTTTTGGCAAAATGGCCATAACTTGGTCTACAAGAACTCAAATGTAATGAAACTAGTGGCAAAATGTCCACAAGACATAGATCTACAAAATTGATATTTTGACCAAAACTCAGAAATCAAGAGAACTAGGTCAAATTGTTAGAACAAGTCAATACATCAAAACCTGGAATCTGACCAAACTTCATTTGACCCCAGAATAGTCTTTTAGTCATATCTCCCACTAGAAATATCCAATTGGGATGAGCCATACCTTTCCAAAAATATAAGAAATAGGGATACAACTTTGTTTTAAAAATCTTCCTCAAATTATGAATGTAATAACCTTAAAAATTGACCTGTAATCACTGACCTAAGCTGAACTCTTGTTGGCACAGGGTACTTGAGTCCAGGTCAGTAAATTGGCCATAAATAATTCTACAAAACTTGAAAAATTTTGATACAAATTTTCAATGATCATAAGACATAGGATAACAATTTATATGAAGATCACTATGCCTAAAAGTGACTATAACATGTTCCATTAATTAGGTAAAGTTTAAGTCCAAAAGCTGCCTAGTTAAGGAACTAGAATCTAGAAATGAATCAATTATGGTTATCTGACCATAACTTGAGTTCTAAAAATCAAATTGACATGATTTAAAAGGGAAAATAAAGATAAGACATAGAGGAACAACTTCCATGAAGAAAGTGTGGCCAAACAGTGGCTACAAACTAATCAAATGGATAGGTAAAAGTGAGACACAAAAACTGAACCTAAAGAAAGGTCCATGAGATAAATTTTCTTATGGTAGGAATATAACCCTAACAAGCCATTAAACACTAAATCACATGAAAGCGGTATGTGGGACCTATTTTCCCACTATAAAGTGATATGAACATTTCAAATAACTAAGTAATAATGTTTAATTGCCCACAATATACCTAGACTTATTTATTTAATTTGGATCAATTGGTATACCAATTAGGGACTACAGATAATAGTACTGCCCATAAGAATAATCATTAACAGATAAAATCTGTCTGATATGATTATTCTACAGGCTTTATGCTTGCCCGTTGGCCATTGTGCCTAATATTATATTTGGCTTAAATGCCACCCCGCAGGCTTCATGCCTAACATGACCGACGTATATTGGATAGACATATGGCTGTCTATCTAGTATATTCCTGTGTATCCAGCTTTTATAATTTGTTATAGGTTTCTTGGGCACTGATAAAAAAAAAAAAGACTTAATATACAATAAGTAAACAGAAAAGATCCTGATAATGTCAATTGTTTCCAAAGTGCAATGAAAATGCAAAAGACCTAGAAATTATGAATTGCCTTATAGCATTATTATTTCAATTGTTTAGTTATTGTTATTATAAATTATGCACCACTAAGCATTATGCTTAGAGCATTGGTCTTCCATCGCGTAGGTATTGGAGACCAGTCCCCGCAGCCGTCGTTTCAGCAGCAGTAGTGCTCATACAGAGACCGATCAGATTTGCCAGTGTTTACTAGTCACCTCTACAGTTGTAATTTTGTTGGTAGGGCCCATATATGTCTAGATTTTGTTCTTTTGTTCATTATACATAAACACATGATGTATTTCATTTTGGATTGTAATTAAACTTTGAGATTGTAAGTAAACTTATAAATTATTATCTATGAATTTCTATATAAATGCAATAGATGATACCCTTTTGAGATCTCATAAATAATTGAGAATGATATGATACAATAGAATATGATATGGAAATGTGTAAAATGAATATGAACATGTTAACAGGTAATTAGTGGAACCCGCCAGATGCCAACAAAACAGAGGAGGCTCTGTCCGGGTCTGCACAAAAATAAGTTGTACAAAAAAAAAAAAAATTTCTACACATGGGTTACTTGTTTTAAATGATATTAAAATTTTATAATGGACATGATAAGACAAGATAGGGTGCTCCGGCACCGAATGTGGCACTTCTTGCTCGACTATACAGTAGATGAGTAAGGGGCATCACAATAGTGGTTTCATTCACATCTTTTAATTTTGATGCACCTTATAATTAGCCCAAATAATCATAACCTTTATAGTTTGGTTCTCAAATTCAAATCTTTGTGAGATGATAATTTTTTTTAATTACTTGATACCAACCATATACTTGCAAAAATTACACATCTAGTTTTTTGCACCATTTCTGGGATTTGACTTGTTTAATATTAGATGATTCATTGTTTGGTTAATTTAGGTATTTTATTTTATTTTATTTTTTATTTTTTTACTATTTTACTTTTTTTTATTTTGTTTTGTTTTTTAGGTACCTTTGTCTTATATGAGAAGAGCTAGAAGTGAAGAAATTGATTTAAATTTTGATCTTGAAATAGAGAAAATAGCCAAGGCTTTAAGAGCAGAGGCTAAAAGAAGAAAAGCTAAAAGTAGAGTTCAAAAAAAAAAAAAAAAAACAAGAGCAACAACAAAAGGAAATGGCTAACAACAACAACAATGCTACCGGATTAGTCAAAGATAATGCTTATCCCAACATTGGTGATTTTAAACCAAGCATTATGAGGTCAAGAATGGAAGAAAACAATTTTAAGTTGAAGCCTACTCTTTGTCAAATGGTTCAACAAGCACAATTTAGAGGAAGTCCTATTGAAAGCCCACATGTGCATTAGGCACATTTTCTTGAAATTAGTGACATACTAAAGATAAATGGTATTTCTAATCATGCCATTTGGCTGAGATTATTTCCTTTCTCTTTGAAAGATTATGCTAGAGAGTGGTTACATTTTTTACCTCTAGGTTCTATCACTACATGGAGTAGTTATCATAAGCTTTCTTTGCTCAATATTTCCCTCCAAGTAAGACTGCTAAATTGAGCAATGAGCTAACTTCTTTTCGACTAAGAGATGATGAAAGTCTTTATGAAGCATGGATGAGATATAAGGATCTTCAATGGAGATGTCCACATTATGAAATTCCTAAATGGATGCTTATTTAGCATTTCTATAATGGTGTTTCTCCAGCTATCAGGAGTACAATTGATGCATCTTCTAGATGTGATCTTATGGAAAAATCAAAAGATGAAGCTTATTCAGCATTGGACAAGATTGCTTACAAAAACTATCAATGGAGTTATGAAAGGAATGAAGCAAGGAAGCCACCTGCCGATATGTTTGAATTAGATGCAATGACCATGTTTAATGCTAAATTTGATGCTCTAACAAGAAACATGGATAAACTGAGCATGAAAGTGGATGCTTTAGTTGGGGGATCTAGTCATTCAGTAGATGTTGGTATTGGGAATGTAAATTGTGCTAGTGATTTTCTTTCTTATGGTTAAGATTTTGCAAATGAGCAAGTTGATTATGTGGGTAACTATAACTAGAGGCCAGTTGCCACCACTTATGAGCCTACACGGAGGATCTCTCAGGGAGGTTAACAAGGTCAATAACAAAATACTAGCAGCCTTAAGCTTTTCAATAGCAATAAAACTTTCAATAGAATAGAAGACCTGCTGGTTTTCCACCTCCTAAGAATCAAAATGCATGTGTTAGAATGCATATGTTCCTCAGCCACCTACATAATCTTCAAATCAGAAATCCATTTCAAAGTCTATGATGGAGAATTTCTTATCCACTCAATAGAAACAAGGTGAAATGATACAACAATTGACTTTAAGGATAGATTAGCTTACCACTCATAATAGGATGTTGGAGAATTAGATAACCCAATAAGCTTGGTCTTCTAGTAAAGCATAGGGTAAACCAAAGAAAAAGTTAGTAAGGAAGTAGGTGAGAAGAAAGAAACTGAAAAGGAAGTAGAAGAGAAATATGTGCCTCTTACACCATATAAATCACCATTGCCTTACACTCAGAGATTTCAAAAGGCAAAATTTGATAAGTAATGTGGGAAATTTCTTGATATTTTAAAGAAGCTATATATCAATATTCCATTTACATATACAATTTCTCAAACATATGCTGAGTTTCTAAAGGAGTCTTGTCGAACAAGAAAATATTAGAGGATTATTAAACTGTTGTACTTACTAAGTAGTGCAGTGCTATATTGTAGAATAAGCTTCCCCCTAAGCTTAAAGATCCTAGAAGTTTCTTTATTCCATGTCACAGTGGAGAGATAAGTATTGAAAAGGCATTGTGTGATCTTGAAGCTAGTGTGAGTATGATGCCACTCTCTATATGTGAAAAGTTGAAGGTAGGATATTTGAAGCCCACTACCATTTCTTTATAATTGGCTAATAAATCCATCAAATATCTAGTAGGAGTTTTACAGAATGCGCTATTGAAGGTTGGAAAATTTTTTATTCCTGTGAATTTTGTGGTTCTAGAGATAGAGGAGTGTTTGCTAGTTTATAACCCCATAAGTGCACGGATCGCGAATAAGTAATACAGTAGTGCGTAGAGTATCGTTCCCACAAAGAATTTATAGGTGTAAGTACAAAGCTAGAAGTAACTTTGACTATTTAGACTATTAAATATGTTGAGAGTTTTAACTTTAAACTAACTAAAGATGCTGAGAATAAAAGAAGACAAAGCAATAACTAGAGCAATTCCAGAATTAAGATTTCATACTTCAAATTTATTAAAGACTTAACCTCACCTATTTAACAGATTGAGAATTGTTACTTTGATGGAAATTAATCCTAAGATATTCTAAGTCCTCTCTCAAGGCTTCCAAGGTGTATTTTAATTAACCTGAACTCTACTTTCATGGCGAGCAATCTTAATTAAAACCCTTTAATCTTTTTGATTAATTATAAGACTCCACAAAGGATTTCAGCCTATCTCTAAGTCAGATTTCTTAGGTTCAAAATTTTGATTTCCAATACTAATCTTCACTTTTTAGCTCTTCAATTAGTATCTTATATCATAACTAAGTGGGTATCAACAAATGGCATGTATTAAGAATACATAATATTGAGTCAAAGAACAAAACTCAAATCCATTAAATAAATTTAATATATATCCATAATAGAAATTGAAAGTGATACTCTCCTAATCCTAGAATTAAACAAACTACTTACTCATGGTGAGTTTAATAAACATAATGAAAGTAAAGTAAAAGAACATAAGACAACCTGAAGAAATATAACAAAAGAACCCAAAACAAAGATCTGCAGCCTTAAACTTTTGAAACTTTAGCTGAGAGTCCTTCTCTTTGAGCTTTATGCATATTCTCTCCAAATTGCTTAGAAAACTAGGGTTTGAAAGGAAAGCAAACTCTTTGAACTCTCTCTTTGTAACACCCCCTTAACCGATCTGCAGTGTAGCCAAGCAACGAAATGCCACATCCTGTGCCTAAGCACCTAATCTCATCTTATTTAATTCAAAATCGATTTAATTCTATTATAATTTAATTAACTCAATTTTTAAGTGGAAATGCAAGAGTTTCCTCGTAATATGAACATTTGACCTGTTAAATATCTGACCTGTTTAAAAATCCATAATCAAAATTTTAATATCATTCAATTTCATCATCATAAATTATATTTTCATTCACATTCATTTACAATCATAATCTCCTTTCATTTTATTCATTTACAAATATACATAGTTGTTCTACAATCCAAAATTAATTACATTTTTGTTTAATTACATCATACAAAATTATGCCATTTCTATGGGCCAAAATCTATACCAAAATGTAGTGTGGAGGTGACACTGATCACTACTGCAGATCCTTGCACAATCTCTGTTCGATGCCTATTGGGTTTTATCACTTGGACCTGTGCGAGGAAAAACCCATCACGCTAAGTATTGCTGCTTAGTGGTGCAATAATATAATAAAGGTACAAGATATAAATACAACAATAATTTCATGCTTGAAGTAATATAAGGAGAATGCACATTTAATTTAATTCTGAATCATTTGACAAAAAATAGGGTTTGTAATATCAAACTTTTGTAGTTATTTCATTGTTTAATCACAAAATGATTTTCCTTACCCTTCATAATATTTTTATTTCTTTCCCTCATTTTTACATATGTTTACAACCTTTGGAAATATTTAATTTGTTGGGATTTTTCTTTTTTTTTAATTTTGATATTGAACTTTCTTAATCTATTACAGTACCCAAGTAACCTTAAATCAAACTGTTTGGACTGGATATGCGGGTTTTACTAGCGCTGGACACTCGATACCTTGGGCCATCATACCATTGTACACATCGGTGCCTACCAGGTATGTAAACATAGTTAGGCATAAAAGCCGATGGAATAATCATATCGGACACTCGGTGCCCGCCAACGATTGTTCAAAGTGATCATGAACATGGGATAACCATATTGGACACTTGGTGCCTGCCAATAGTATCCAGGCATAAAAGCCATATGCGGTACTGCTAATCTCACACATTTTTGGCATGCCAATCTATCCAAATCCTTACACTACTGTCTAGGCATACTCGGGTTAATTTTCATTGTTAACAATTTAACATTCTCAATATTTCATCATTATGTCACCATTTCATTCTTGGTGGGAGCATAGGTCCCAAACATAATTTTATAAGTCATTCATGCAAATCATGCCATTGGTATCAAGTACCCTTCACAATATAAGCCATTATGTTGACGTTTCATAGTTTGCAGAGTTATTACCTTAATTTCATTAACAATTTTGACTAAGGTATAACAGGAATTAGGCCATACCTTCTTCATGAGATTTGCATATCTATGTTTTAGGTTTATTTTAGCTTTAGAATCACTCAATTTTTATATGTGTAGCTCAAGTTATAGCCATTTTATCAAAACTGGTCAAGTGACCAATTTCCAGTTTCAGGCATTCCAGAATTCAAGCAAATTCTAGACCCATTTTATTAAGCTATTTTGAACAGGTTACAATCATAATTTGACATCATGTTCTGCATATGAATTGTTCTTCTATGTCTCAGGGTTACACAGATTCAAGAATCACTTAATTTTGGGGTTTTGTAGGGTGAGTTATGGCTAAATTTCAATTCCTAGTTCATGGATGCAGTATCTTGTGATTTCCAAGTTTCTAGGTTTTTAGATCAATATTGCATTCAACATTCAAGTATTCTGCACCCAGAATTTGTTCAAGGTATCTAAATCAAAGTTGTAGGTCTATATCTTAGGTTTCTAGAACATTTTGAATCACCTCAATTGGATTTATACAATGAGAGTTATGCCCTATTTACTATACGGAGGTCACAGGACAATTTGCTAGAATTGTAAGAAATTCCAGATTCATCAATTCTAAATTTCTCTAGCAATTTGACTGAGTTACCCTAGGAATTTGGTCTGAGTCAAAATACAAAAGTTATAGGTATGGGTTTCGACATTAATTTGGATTTGTTTTCATAATAATTGGAGTTGTGTAACTCAAGTTATGAGTAATTGAAGTCACTGGACTCAAGTTATCCAGAACCAGTATTAATACACAACATCACATTCTTTCAATTGTTTTGCCATCTCATTATCATATCCCAACATTTACACATACAATAGCTATAATATAGACACAATTACAATAAATAGGTCACCAACCATAAAAACCCTAATTCAATTGAAACCCTAATTCAATTTAACCATAACTTCAAAATCATAAAGTTCTATAGCACTAACTTTGTGCACAAGCTTCAATTTAACTTCAATCAACTTCCAATCAACCAAAAACTTGATCTTCCAACTAGTCTCACCCAACCAAAATTCCCCTCCTTCATTACAATCCAGAATTTTCAATTAATTCAAAAGAAAATCACAAAATAAGCTTAGAATTCATGAAATCACCATTAACTAAGCTTGAAATGTGGCTTACCTTGATTTGGTCACACTTCCCCTTCACCAAAACTTTCAAATTCTTTGAATTTCTTGTATTCTTTCTTCAATTCAAGGTTCACTTTGATGTTTTCTCTCAATTTCCTAAGGAAAACATGGAAGGATGTTAGCGTTTCAAGCTTGGTTACAAGCGTTAATGGAGGAACAAAGTGCGAGAGAATGAGAAAGAGAGTGGCCAGCTCACAAAGGTAGAAGATGATGATTTTTTTATTGGTCTTTATCTCTTTATTTAGTATTTATATTAATTTAACTCATAATGGTAAAATGGTAAATAAGTGAGATGGCAAAATTTAAAATTTTTGAACATTAATCATCATTAGGTTTTGACTAAATAACTAATTATGTTTAATTTTTATAATCCTAATTAATTAAATAAATCCTACTTTGTTAACTTAATTACTCTCACTTTAGGTAAATGTTAGACCTTTAAATTTAATTGACCTAATTTTTCTCTTACTGGGTTTATGTTCATCTTTTCCATAATACCTGATAAGTCCTTAATTTCATTTTTTCACCTTGGCCTTTAATTTGCTTATTTGTGCTTATTTCTTTTCATTTTCTTCACTTATTAATTCATAGAAATTCCTTAATTAAGTCTTAAACAAAAGTCTCACAGGGTTCTACATAAATTTGGAGTAGCACTGAACTCACTATCACTTCCCAGTGAGGTTACCAATCACCAGGCTTGTGTTTCTTTAACTGATTTGTACTCCACTTCTTTTATTTTTCTACAACTTTAATTGATTTTTATTTAATTTAATTATGACTCCTTACTCTAATTTAAGCGTGGTTCCAGACATTTTAGCTGTCCGTACAGATTTTAGTTACCGGAACAGTGGAATGTACGGATCTACCTAAAGTGAGGATGTTACACTCTTCTGCCTGTTTTAGTCTTCTAATATTTATATCAGGTGCTTTAAGTCATGTTTCAGAGTCTCAAAAGCCTTAGAGGTCTATTTGAAATGAGTGCAAGAGAATTTAGGTCAAAATAGAAGTTTATCTATGGCAAAGTATATGATCCATGTGGCACTACATGGCCCTAGGCCATGTGACTCTCTAGACACTTTCAAGCTTCGCATTTGAGGGAGACAACAAGTTACATGAGGGTAGGCAAGTTACATGGGCCAATTCACAGGGCCCGTGTATTGCAATCTCTCCATGGTTCTTCAGGTTTTGATTGCTAGAAGGTTACACGGGTCAGGTCTCTTGTTTACGTGACCCGTGCAATATTATATAGCAAGCCTTCTAGTTTTTCCTGACTTCCAAACTTGTCCAATTGACTTCTTTGCCTTGGATCTCCTTTAAAACACCTAAAAAGATATAGAAAACATGAAATTAAGCAAAGATTAACTAAACTAACAAAAACAAATGAAACTAAGAAAAATGCGAGCAATTAACTACCTAAATGCTATGAAATGCAAGGCAATAGTGCCTTAAAATACCTATATGATATAAGTGTATCAAATACCACCAAACTCGAATTTCTGCTTGTTCTCAAATAAAAAAAAACTTTGAAAACTCATTAGGATACTTGATTTTTCTTAGAAACATAACTAAAACCTTAACTTACATATAATTGAACTCTCTACAGCCTTATACCAATTTTCCTACCTTTAAGGCATAGAGAAATCAATGTTTGCCTGGTAGAATTTCATCTTTCTCATGGAGTTTCAACCAATCATTCCACTTATAAGGCCATTAATAAATCAAGTATAACCTATTTCACTAGGATAGATTTGGGAAATATTTACTTACCTCAAATTGCCTCTATTATGGATGATTATGATGAAATGAGGTGATATATCTCCAATGTCATAGGCATGCCTCAATTTTCTATCTCTACTAATATAGCATATATATTTCCAAAGATCAAAAGGTCTTTAATAGGGTTGTAATGGGGCTAGGGGGTAGTGACTTGGCTGCTAATGAAAAGGTTTTAGGGAATGCAAGTATGAGGATTGCTACTATGTAAAAGTTTAAAATACACTAGGCTTATTTTCTTTGTTTTTACATAGAGAAGAGGAACATTTGGTTTTTAGTGCTAAGTATACTTGTTTGATTATCACTTTATGACTTCTTTACTTATTTTTCTCAATTTGCTTTTTTATATCCTTTTGCTATTTACCCCTAAACATATTATTTTTGATGGGTTAGAAGGGTAATTCTTTAATGTTTTTATTTACACACTTGCACTTCTTTTGATTTTTGCGCCTTCGTCCATATTTTCTCTCTTTGTATACACCTAGCATACTTTTCACCTATGCACTTTGGCTTCCTCATAGGGTAGGATAAGTATTTAGGTTAGGGGCTAGGGCAATGTTAGGGGTTATCAAAGAAATTATATAAGGGAATAGATGTAGGCTCAAATTGGCCGTAAGAGGTTAAAATTTGATTTTGGCTGGTTAAGGCTATAATGAGTTTATTAACAAAGAATGCATTAATTATCTCTTTTTCAAGCATATGTTAGGATTTCACCTCAATAGGTCTACGAGGCATGTTCTAAGATTGGTGAGGCATGTTAGGTTTGCTCATATTTCAAACATTTTCTCCTAATTTTTATAAGTTTAATGTGACAAACTAATAGTTATAAAGGGTTTTAATTATTTTGACTTCACTTAAGCAATTAAATTTTTCACAATGAATACACTAAAGTCTTTTTGCCTATTCAGTTACATCCATTCCACTTTCTAAGAGAGATCAATTATCATCTTATTAAGGTTTTTAGTTATAGTTCTAAGATAAAAATTTTTGAAAAAGTTTAAAAATTCAAAAAGTTTTCTGAATTTTGATACACAAGTATGATAGAGGTAAAATAAAGTTATGCAAAATGATTAAGATGAAATGCATGAATGCACCCTTAAACTCAAATTTGGCATTATCCTCAATGGCAACATATTATGCAAAATAAAAAAAGATAAAATAATAAACACACAATATTAGCAAAACATATATGTATTAAGCTAGGCATATGAACATAGTAGTAGAGTTTATATAAAATTAATCAACTAAATTAGGGAAGTATGAAGACTAAGGCCTAAGCTTGTACAATGCATCAAAATGTGTCCTAGTCTACTGTCTTATACCTAGAAAGCCTTTGAACGTGAGGAATACCCCTTCATCCTACCTTTCAAGGATCATATCCAGTTTATTATGGGTCTCTTAAAGACTATCCTCTATGGCTCTAATCCTGTCTAATATAATAGCTGCCAAGGTCCTCATTCTATTTTTTATGGTCGTCTAGATCTTTTGCAGGTATGCTAAGACTGTATCTACAGGTGGTGGTGTGTATAGAGGGACCCTATCTGGTGATCCTTGAAGGAAGGGGTCCAACTCTTCCTGCTACAGCTACTCCTGTACTTGCTCCTATGCTTGGAAGGCTCCCCTTGCTCTATTGTTGGTGTTGGCCTCCTGGGGATGACATTCCCTTATGCATCAATTAGTAAGCAGGCATCCCCTACTCTTCTGCATAGTCCCAGGGATATGCAGATAGTCTGATCAATCTCGATGGTACCTGGGATGGGGCGCAGCCTGTGACGCCCCTTACCCGTCTACAATATAGCCGAGCAAGATATGCCATGTTGTGTACCGGAACAACATATTTTATCTCAGTTATTTTTATCTTTCCTTAATTGATTTTTTTATGATGATGAAATGCAATTTGGGAGATTTGACTCATTTAAGTCATTTATAGAAATTATAAATTCATTGAGGTTCCAAAAATTTTATCGAAAATCCGATAGAGTACCGGCTAAAAATGGAGAAAACAGTTCTTCGGAACCTGTGAAAAACACTTTTAAAACATTCATCCATATTCTCAAGCTCCAATAACCATTAACATGGTTTCAACAATTTTCAACATTCACAACCATGTCAAGTTTTTTTATCATGAACCCATAATTTCATTCAGATCCAAAATCAAATTTAATTTCATGACAATATTCTCAAATTATATTAATTAATGAAATTTTTACAAAATATGGGCATCAACATATGATTACATCAATTTGCTATTTACATGAGTTCATAATTTACAAATCACAAACTACTACCTGTTATAAAATGCAAAAACAAAATTTCAAAAGGAACCTAAAGGTCCTACCACTGATGCACTGCAGATGAGAGGTGACTCTGACTCTATGCAGATCTATGACCTCACCCTGTCTGTGGTCTGCTGGGCTCTCTATCCGTCTCTCTAGAACCTACGCGTAGCAAAAAGTGACGCACTAAGTAATAATGCTTAGTGGTGCCAATAATAAAATAAAAAGAACTAAAAGAAAAATAAATATGCAGTGTATATATTGATGTCTCATGCAGACAAATTTTTGGAAATTATTTATAGTCTTATTTATTTGGTACTTGTTATATCCATTATTTCATTAAATTTATCAACTTTCATTTTTGGTTGCCCAAGTAACCTATACTGGATGACTGCACTAGATAAATGGATAAACTGGCACTGGGTACCAAGTACCTTGGGCAATCACACCATCGGTCACATAGTGTCTCTCGATGTGCAACAGAACAGCTACTAATGTAACACCCCTCACCTGTCTACAGTGTAATTGAGCAAGGCGTGCTACACGGCGTGCCAGAGTACCTGATCTTATCTAATTTTATTACAGTTCTTGATTTATTTATTCAAAAACTTTATTTAAGGTTTAGGATATTTTTTCTTACTTTTATCAAAATCTAACTAATTTGGAAATTTCAAAAATTTTAATGATAATCCGGCAGAGTGCCAGTTGTAATTTGGACTAACAGTTCTTCTGAACCTACCAAAAACAATTTCAATATATGTTCAAATTCATAACTCAGATTATCTCAAAGCATTCTCATCAGTTTCTCAAACTCAGATTCAGTCTCAAAATTTCTCAAACTCAATCTCATTCAGAATCATTATGATTAGATAATCAATTCAAATATCAGAATTCTTATATTTCATTAACTTATATAATTTGCCAATTAAGTATATAAATTTATTAAGTACAAGATATACAAATGAAATTACAGTTACTAATTCACATTACAATATAAGCAGTAATTATAATGTACAGATTAGAAAACATGCTTAAAATGAGCCCTATCTACATGTATTGCAGAGGAGGTGACAACTCTTCTGACACTTCTGCAGATCGGGACACCAAAAATCTCAGTTGATAGTTTACTAGTTTTACCTTCAGTACCTGCACGAGGAAAACAATTCCATCACGCTAAGCATTTCTGCTTAGTGGTGTAATAGTATAACTAGAAATAATATATACAAATAAAGAAAGAAATAAATCATAATTCGGATATCCAGGAATCAATTATTCTAACTGTATTGTATTTTAAGTCTCTACGGTTTTGCAAATTGTATCTTTGTTTTGTTTTTATTGCTAATTTCTTTTACTCATTTCACTCAATGCTTAATTTAATTGTACTGAAATTTTTGTATACTTAACTTAACTTAGCTGTCTGAATTGAATAAGGTTTTAATTGACTGCCCGTATAGCCTATACATTGACCAGACTGGATAAACGGATATACTAGCACTGGGTACCTAGTACCTTGGGCCGTCACACCATCGGTCACAAAGTGTCTCCCGATGTGCAAACAGTGTGGCTAAAAAGCCATATAATCAATCAGGCATAAAGCCGAGTATAATAACACAATCTGTATAGCCATAGGCTATTAAAATCATAGTATGGTGTAATAAGCCATAAAACACAATATGGCATGTAGCCATTTACAGAACAACTGTCAGAATCCTATTGGCATGCCAACCTATCCAAACTAGTTAACTAGGCAAACTAAGGTATATTACAAGATTAAATATTTATTTTTAGGGTTTACTGGTCATTATACCATTCACTGGTCAATGAAAATATTGACCTTTTCATACATCATGCTACCAATATAGTGCAATTTACAATTCTCACAAATTGGCATTTATTGCCAATTTACTTCAAGGCTTGATTATATGTTAATGTCAAATTTTTAATTTTAGTGTGCTAGATTGGTCTAGCTTAAAGTCCTATTTCTCTTGGTTTTTAGCTTTTGGTCAAAGAAGAAAAATTGTAGCTCTATGTCTTATTGCACTCTGGGCAAAATTTCAGATCATTCTGAGTTGTATAGACCAAGATATGGTCAATTTACTAAAGCTGGACAGATTGCACCTTTAGTGCAAAATTTGGTTAATTTTAGGTCACATTTAGTTTTGGCAGTTTTGGTACCTGAACTTATACAAGCTATTTGACTTGGTTCTGGCCATTTTTGGGCTTTGGATCTTCATAAGAATTGTAACTCTATGTCTTATTGTATCCTGGGCAAAATTTCAGGTCATTCTGAGTTGTATAGACCAAGATATGGTCAATTTACTAAAGCTGGACAGATTGCACCTTTAGTGCAAAATTTGATCAATTTTAGGTCACATTTAGTTCTGGTAGTTTTGGTACCCGAACTTGTGCAAGCTATTTGACTTTGTTCTGGCCATTTTTGGGCTTTGGTGTCCTCATAAGAATTGTAGCTCTATGTCTTATTGCACCCTGGGCAAAATTTCAGGTCATTCTGAGTTGTATAGACCAAGATATGATCAATTTACTAAAGCTGGGCAGATTGCACCTTTAGTGCAAAATTTGGTCAATTTTAGGTCAGATTTAGTTCTGGCAGTTTTGGTACCCGAACTTGTGCAAGCTATTTGACTTGGTTCTGGCCATTTCTGACCTTTGGTGTCTTCATAAGAATTGTAGCTCTATGTATAAACTATCCATGGTAAAAATTTCAGGTCAATTAGACCTGTTTTGAGTGAGTTATGGTCATCCTAATGACTACTGTTCATATAGTCAAAAATCTGGGTTGCCATTCCGGATTTGGTCATTTTTTAAGTCAGTTTCTAGGCAGAATTTTAGCAACATTTCTACATGAAAGTTGGCCTATTTGGTGTCTAGTTTCACCCCCCATTAGCCTCATACCAATCGGGTTCACAGTTTTGCACTTATGACCTAATTTAGGTGCTACCAACATACACAACTTGCATTTGAACATCACACTTCCAATTTTGACAATCCTCCTCCTCCCAATACTTCAACATTTAATCATGGCAGTTCTTTATATATTGTACACCATTCCAGCAAGCATTTTGGGCAGAACACTCAAGTGCTCAATGCACACAATATACCATTAATGTTTAATATTTACTTCAACCCAAATTCAATGTACAACAACACATATATCACACGTACACTTCTATGGCAATTACATAAACTGCCCAACATTCAACACTATCATATTTCATTGATAAATTTCGTAAAATCACACAAATTCATGATATTTAAGGCTGCCCAACATGGCAGTTTACTAAAGCATCAAAGTCCCACTATTAACCCTTAATTCAAGCACTAACATACACACACTTGGACATTAACCTACTACAACTTCTATTGAGTTAATCAACCTTAATTTCTATCCATATAAATATAAGAATAAGTCACTAACCATGCATTTTCATGGCTGCCAAAACTAAGGTTCACCAATACTCAATCATTTCCTCAATTTTTCTTAGCAATTCAACTTACCCAAAGCTCAACACAAGGATTAGTGAAGGAAAATGGGAATTAATTGGCTAGCACTTCAATTTAACTCCATCAACACTAATTCCCATCAATTTAATGTAAGAAAAATTCAAAGAACATGAGCTCCCATGGCTGCCAAAAATTATCCACATCAATAACTCATCAAAACCTTCAAATTTCTTCACCATTCAACTCATCTCCACCTTAATACAAACTTTAATGAAGCAAGGAATGAAAAACTAGCACTAACCTTTCTTTGGAGCTTGCTAAACCTCACCAAAACTCTTCCTTTTTGCTGCCTATAGGTTGTCCATGGTGTAAGGATCATTTTTCATGAAGGAAGCTTGAAGAAATAATGGCTTAAAGGTAGGGAAATGGAGCTTGCTTCATGGACGTCCATGGAGGATACTTGAGAGCTTCAATTCGGCCATGGGAGAGGAGCTTGATGAAAATGATGAAGTGAGTGGGAAAATTCTGCTCCTTAGGTGTAACACCCCTATGATCGATAGTGCATTCTACTATTCCAGTGACCAGTGTTGTCCGGACAGCTAGGCTGCCTAGAACTACACTTAGATATGGGTGAGGAGACATAAAATAATGAAATAAAAGAAAAGAAAATACAAGAAAAACAAAGAAAAAATAATAACAATGAAATGTAACCAAGTTAAATGAGCCGAGAACCATAGCGATGGGTGACCGCATCGGGAAGCTGCGGCGTGGATCGTTGACTAGGCCTGGACCGCGGGGAACTCTGAAAAATATTTTAAGACTTAAATAAATATCTATTGAAGTATAAATGTCATTAGAAATATCAAAGAAAAATTAATTAATTAGTACAAAGAAAAATGAGAAATTGAGAAAACGACGAAAAAACAGTGTTACCGAAAAATTGGGAATGCAACCCGAATAGGAGCATTGTAGTCAATTAACACCCCGAGTTGCCTTTTGACCTAAATGTTCATTAAAAATAAATGATATTAAACTTTGAAAATACCATGAAAATTAAAATGGTGGTACATAATCTAAATAGCAAAAGATAAGAGGAAAATGTGAAAAATTAGAAACTTTGGAATAAACAAACCTTATAATTGATTTTAGTGCTCCACTAACATCTTCAAAGTGGACCTTTAATCAGCATATGGACAGAAGATTCTATCATCTTCAACCTTGGGACATCCAGCTGAAATCAACATTGAGAGAAAACTCCATAGCCGTCCATGGTGAGAGCTCAATGCAAGCATGTTCTAGCCACTTTTTTCACTAGGTTCCTTCATTAACTTTGCTCCTCACCTTGCAAGGAAGAGTTTGATAGCAATTTTAAGAAGTTTAGTGAGGTTTTGATCAAGGTTCAAAAGTGGTAAGTGAGTATTTTCAATTCTTGTTTCATTAAAAGTGTAACCAAGGTTGTGGGTAGTTATTTTGTGGAAGAGATTTTGATGTTTGATAAATTATTGGAGTTGAGCCATTTTGGCAGCCATGGGAACTCACCATATATTGCTTGTTTTCATTTGTAAAGGGTAGTTTAAGATGTTGGTATAAGTGTTTATGTATATTGAAATAATTTGGATAATGTATACTAAGTGTATGTGTGATAGTGCACTTGGTTTTGGAAGCTTGGAAGCTATTTGAAGGAAATGTGCAAATCAGCAACTTTAAAGTGTAGTTTAAAATGTGTTGTTTCATGGTTTGGGTTATTGAATTATGTTGTTATTGATGGCAGCATGTATATGTGTATAATGGTTTGGAATTGGGTATGTAAATGGGGTATGTTCATGTAGTTAAATAGTGTAAATAGACTATGGAAAATTCTGTATTATAGTGTGCATATTGAGAATGGTTATAAGCTATCCAAAATGACCAAAATGTGTTGTTAAATGTGTTAGTGGTAAGGTACAAACCAAAATTGGCATGAAGGAAGTAATTTGGTAAGTGTTGAATATGTAATTGGTAAGTGATGAGGAGTGTGTAGTAGGGTAGTATATGTTTTGGCTTAGAACCTTAAGTATGTGACTCCAATTGGTATGAGACCAATTAGAGGTGAAACTAGGCACAAAATATGCCAACTTTCATGAAGGAAGCTTACCTAAATTCTGCCTAGAAGGTGACTTGAAAAATGACCAAATCCGGATTAGTAACTTGAAAGCCTGAAAATTGACCATTTGGGCTAGTAGTTAGTGTTTTGACCATAACTTACTCAAAATAGGTTCAATTGACCTGAAATTTTTACCATTAATAGTTTAGACATATATCTACAACTCTTATGAAGACACCAAAGCCCAAAAATGGCCATAACCAAGCCAAATAGCTTGCACAAATTTAGGTACCAAAATTGGCCGAACCAAAAGTGACCTAAAAATGACCTAAACCTACCATTGTGGTGCATTCTATCCAGCATTGGTAAATTAACCATATCTTGGTCTACACAACTCAGAATGACCTGAAATTTTGCCCCGCTTGCAATAAGACATAGACCTACAAGTTTGTAGTTTGGACCGGAACCCGAAAACCGAGAGAACTAGGTCATCTAGCTAGGTCAAATTAGTATACCGAAATCTGGCAAATTGCAATAAAACGCAATATACTTGAAAATGAATTTGGTAACATGTACCAATACTAAAAGGCTATAAAATGTGACATATTGGTAACATTAAACCTAATTCGCCTAGAATGCATCGATGGTCAACATTTTAGGCTGACTAAAGAAAATAATAGAATTCAATAAATTAACTAATGAACCTTATTGTTAGAGACAATATAAATGAGTACTGAAACACTTTAAATTGTGTGTTTCAGTTAGCAAAGACTCATGAAAAGGGAAGGAAACATTGAGTCAGGGCCAAGAGGCTACACTTCAGAGGTTTGTGCACAACAGTTATTTCTTTTGAATTTTTCGATTGAAATAAATTATGACTATTTATCTGTTATTGTTTAAATTGTGAAAATTGGTTTGAATGATATTTTATGGATACTTATTGCTTGAAAAACATTGTAAATGGTTTGAAACCACAGCTATCATGTATATTGATTGAATTCCTCGCTAGCTTGTCTAGTGGGACGAATTGACTTTAAATTCCCTCTCTGGCTGAAGTGTTGAGGTGTGTGCCTATTGAGGACGAATAGAATGAGTACTCATATTATTGCTAGCTAGCTATGTTATTCCTCACTAACCATCGGCTTTTGGGACGAATTGGACTTTGGAACATGATTAAGCTGTGTATATGATTTATTGATATTTATTGTGATATTGTGAAATGGAGTTTAAATTCTTTATGACATTCACTGTCTTTGAATTTAACTATGGTTTTAAGTATCCACTATTTATACGACTTATGATTTATGATTTAAAGTTGCATTTTGCTAATGTTGTGCACCACTGAGACATTGGTTCAGTGATAGCTTTTCATTGTTGTCGCAGGTAGACAGACTGACAAGGTAGCAGACTAGGCTGCTAGTGCTACATTGAGCATTCATCGGGTATATTGAGTATACCATATTTTGCATTTTGTATTGTAATGTATGTTCACTGTATGTATATATTGTTCTTGGTTTTGAGCAGTTATAAATTAAAATTGTACATTAAAATTGTACATTAAAGTTGTAAACTAAATTTGTAAATTATTTTAGCTTGTAAATATTGTGATATATTTCTTTTATCTCAGCTTTTGAAAACACTGAAAAATTATTGTGGATTTGAGTTGGCAAATGTTGAGAAACTTATTGTGTTGATTGGATATTGGAGTTTGGGGATTGAACAAAATATTGGAAGTGCTTTTTACAGGTTTTTGAAGAACTGTTTTATTCAAAATACAGATGACACTATGCTAAAATTTTTACAGAAATTATTAATACTTCAAATGTGTTATTTGGTTTCACTTCAGTTAAAATTTTTTTTAACACCTATAAATAGTGCTCACCACTGTAAAAAGAAATAAGAAAAAATTAAAAATCCCTTGTAGTGTATTTAATGGGTTATCAGTAGACGAAGTTGGTAATTCATTAGGTATACTACGGGATCATATTATGCCTTACGGAGGGGTAGGGTGTGACATTAGGTGTCTTTATATAATGCCACTTAGTGTCCACTAAGTAAAGTTTACTAATATAATAATTGAACTATGTAATATTTAAATTAAACCCTATAATTCCTTTAATTGTATTTCAATTTCATTTCATTTTTTTTTCATGGGAATTTCTAAATTTAATACCACTTATTTTTCATGGACATTTAAGTCTAAAGCCCACTCTAGGTGTCAAATGATCAAAATGCCCTTCTTCGGGTTAATTTCGGACTTTTTCGATAACACCGATTTAATCCTTGACCCGCTGATTTCTTTAATTTTCATTTTTCATTTATACTGACTTACTAATTTTATTTGACATTTCCAATGTCAATTTCACCTCAGTAAACCTTTAATTATGTCCCAAAAATATTTTCCCGGGTTTTCCGCGGTCCAGGGCTAGTCAACAGTCCTTGCCGTAACTTTCCGGTGCGGTCACCTATCGCTACGGGTTTGGCTCGTTTAACTTAGTCACATTTTATCTCTTTTATTTTTCCTTAATTTTTCTCATCACATATTTCATTATTTTATAGTTCCTCACTGTCATTACAGTGTAGTTTTAGACATTTCGACTTTTTGGGGCAGACATTAGCTGTCAGAATAGTAGGATGTACGGACTACAAAAATAAAGATGTTACAACTCTTTCCCTCTAAAAAGGAATTTTGTCCTTGAAATTCATCGAATTCAAACAACTGAGCTTATCGTTATCTCATAATTCTATTCACTTTCCCATCATTGTTTTCCTCTGCCTTTAGTGTTCCTACTCATGAAATTCTATTATTCATTAGTTTCTCTGATTTCTCATACTGGAATTCTTACTGGTCCTTCAGTCTCTTTTACCAATTCCAACTCTGTTAAATTACCCTTGTCTAGGTATTCTGCATTTATCTCATACAAGACCTTATACCTTGGTATCTTCATGCTTATTTAATAAATATCACTATACACAAACTCCATTAATGCAAGGTATCTATTCTTGCTTCTAGAGGGAATAGCACTACAACTTCTAAATATATTTTCAAATACCTAAATCATTCTTTTCTGACAAAAGTATCAAAATAATTATAAGACTCTATATCAATGTCTAGATATCTTTTCCCAACTCAGTTCAACGTACTAGTGTTCTGCATTTTTTTCCCTTACAGTGTTTCATAGGGTACCATTTGTATGCTAACTTGACACTTATTATTGTATACAAATTCTGTTAGTGGGAGGTATCTGTCCCATCTCCCCTCAGATTCAATGACACAAGTTCTCAGTATATTCTCGAGGACTTATCACACATTACAGGTTATTATTATCATTTCATTTCATTATTTACAGAAACTCAATGAGTTTCAGAATTTACCTAAATTACTCGTTTCGATTGTCCATTTATCTAAGGATGATAAGTCGTACTGATATCTTTAAGCTTATAGCAATTACTGTAGTACAGGTAGTTCACATTAATGTAACCAAGTCACTGACTCTAACTACCTTACAAGTGTAGTCTTTCGATAGGCTAGTTCTGAAGTTTTAAATTTCTAACTAAAATTTTCACATTTATTTCCCATAATAGTACTCTATTCGGGCGTAACTGTATCAAATTATAGATTACTTACAAATATTCTTAGTTTATTGTACCACGAGGAAGCACGTAGCTCTATACAATAATCCCATGTCGATATTGTAATCTGCAGCTTACAATACAAACATCGAGAACATTACATAGTCACTACGTTATAACCTCATGAACTAGGTTTTCTACTTCTTTTTCTAATGCCCTCTGTGACTTTGAGTCCATATCTTAACTTTGAATAATTAAAAGTAAACAGATCTGCATTAGTATCACCTCGACTCTTATAAATGCAATGCATGTATGCACACTAGTTCTTTCTAGGTGTCAAATGATCAAAATGCCCTTCTTCGGGTTAATTTCAGACTTTTTCAGTAACATCGATTTAATCCTTGACCTGCCGATTTCTTTAATTTTCGTTTTTCATTTATACTAACTTACTAATTTTTCTTTGACATTTTCAATGTCAATTACACCTCAATAAACCTTTAATTATGTCCCGAAAATATTTTTCCTAGTTCCTCGCGGTCCAGGGCTAGTCAACAGTCCTCGCCGTAACTTCCCGGTGTGGTCACCCATCGCTACGGGTTTGGCTCGTTTAACTTAGTCACATTTTATCTCTTTTATTTTTCCTTAATTTTTCTCATCACATATTTCATTATTTTATAGTTCCTTACTATCATTACAGTGTAGTTCTAGACATTTCGACTTTTCGGGGCAGACATTAGCTATCGGAATAGTAGGATGTACGGACTACAAAAATAAGGATGTTACAACTAAGCTATAATAACATTAGGCACAAGGCCAAGTATCATCATAATATCAGAATAGCTAAAAGCCATAAAATCACAGAATGGCATAATGCCATGTGCCGTGCCGTTAACTGAACCTTATTGGCATGCCAACCTATCCAAACTAATCTTACTAGGTGTACTAGGGCACATTACCAAGTTATTGATTGAATTTTCATGCTTTACATGTAAGGTTACTATTATTTTACTATTCAGGTCAAATTATTGACTTTCCAATACATAATAGCTACATAAGTCCTAAACACATAAATTTACCACATTTTGGTTCCCAAAAGTGTTGGCATTAGTTGCCAATCCATACTTCTAACCAATGGTGAATAAATCAAAAATTTCAGTTTTGGGTGCTAGAATTCACTGTTCCATTAGGCCATTCTACAGTGAGAATTTGGCTAAATGTTATTCATCAAAGTTGTTTCTTATTGTGTCTAGTTACATTTTTTTTTTTGAATCACTCCATTTGGAGTTTTGTAACTCAAGTTATGGCCTAAACACCATAACTGGCCGTATTGCAATTTTTCTAGAAATTCTGGGCAGAATTAATTCTGTAGTTTTTGTATACTGAATGCAGGTAAGTTTTTGGACATGTTATGATTAAAATTTGGGTTTGTTTTCTGTATGAAAGTTGTAGGGCTATGTCTCAGCTTTCATCTGGTAAAAATTCAGGTCAATTGGACCTTCCTACACTGAGTTATGACCAAATGAATGAATACTGTTCATTTGGTCATTTTGCTCAGGCAGAATGTAAGTCACCCGGATTTGGTCAATTTTTAAGGCATCCTATGTTTAGTTTCTAGACAGAGTTCCTTCACCAAAATTGTGCCATTATGTGTCTAATTTCATGTCTAATTGGCCTTACACCAATTGAACCTATACAATCCAAGTTATAGCTGCCCAAACCTGCTGGACCCATACCCAGTCCTGTAGGTCACCAAGGGCAGCATAGCTAAGTTCAATTCCCATGGAACAAATCACTTCATCTCTTAATCACACATAACCAAATGGTCACTAATTGACCATAAAAACTTTCTTTCACAAATACATGAGCAAAACCCTAGGTTTTTCCAAAACCCTAACTCCAACAATTTCAATTCTCCATATACATACAATCCATAAATTAAAATTAAAACACCAAAATCATGTTCAATGGCAGCCATGCACAACTATTATGCAATCAAAATGGCACTAATCTTGTTGGAGCTAACTCTCAAGCTTGCAAAACCTTCCTTTTTCCTTCTTCTTTTTACTAGCTTGATAGAGTTTAAGGGATGAGGAAAAATTTTAGTGAAGAGAGTGAGGGATTTTGAGGAGAAATGGAGTGGGGTATAAAGCTTGATAAAGCTTTAATGGAGGTTTGGGGTTAGGGATTGTAACACCCCTATGTTCGGTAATGCGTTCAACTGTTCCAGTGACCAGTGTTGTCCAGACAGCTAGGATGCCTAGAACTACACTTCGATATGAGTGAGGAGACATTAAATAATGAAATACAAGAAAAGAAAATACAAGAAAAACAAAGGAAAAATAATAGTAAAGAAATGCAACCAAGTTAAGCGAGCCGGGAACCCTAGCGATGGGTGACCGCACGGGGAAGTCACGGCGTGGACCGTTGACTAGCCCTGGACCGCGGGGAACCCTAGAAATTAATTTTAAGACTTAAAGAGACATTAATTGAAGTATAAATATCATTAGAAATATTAAAGAAAAATTAAATAATTAGTACAAAGAAAAGTGAGAAATCGAAAAATGAACAAAACCCGGTGTTACTGAAAAATCGGGAATGCAACCCGAACAGGGGCATTGTGGTCATTTGACACCCCGAGTTGTCTTTTGACCTAAATGTCCATTGAAAATGCATGATATTACACTTGGAAAATATAATGAAAAATTAAATTAGGGGTACCTAATATAAATAGCAAAAATGGGGTTCAAATTGGGTAATTAACACTTTTCACTTATTAAATCATTAAAAATGGGTGAGTGGAGCACTTTGGGGATTAAATTAACATCACATGGGCAGATTACTTCCACTAAACTTCATCTTCAACCTTGAGACTCACCATGCCGAATTGAACTCTCTCAAAACCTCCATTGCCGCAATTGGTTCAAGCTTCATCATCCTCTTCATTTCACCCCCAAACACCTAGGTTGCTTCATTAAAGTTTATTCCCATATCACAAGGAAGAGTTTGATACCAAAATCAAGAAGTTTAGTGAAGATTTGAGAAGTCTCATCCATAGGTAAGTTCGAGTTTTTGATTGTTGCTTTGTTAAAGTTTGTAAGGGTGTTATGGGTGTTTGATTTATGAAGAAAATTTTGAGGTTTGATGTTGAATGGGAATGTGTACTTTTGGCAGCCATGGAAACACCTTGAAGATAGTTTCTTGCTTGTAAATGGTGGATCAGAAGGTTGATTAATTATTTATGTGTATGAGTAATCATTTGGGTGATGTATATTTAGAATATGTAAATGTGAAATGAAATTTAAAGCTTGGAAATTAATGGAATGTAAATGTACCATTGTGGCAGTTTGTTAGCTCTTGAAGAATGCTGGAATTCATGCTTGGTTTATGGAATAATAATGTTAAAATGTGTTGGTTGTTATGGCAGTTTGAGTGCATGAATGATGGTGTGAAGTTTGACATGTAAATGAGCATGAATTGGTGATTGAATTGTTGTAAATTGAGTTGGACAAATTCTGTACTTGTTGGTGCACATTGAATGTAATTGTAAGCTACCAAAATGACCTATAAAATGTTGTAAATTATGTTTAGGTTGTGGTACAACCAGAATTGGTTTAAATGTTAAGTTTGGTGAGTGTTAAAAGTGATGCTTGATGTGTATGCAAGAATTTCAATAAGGCAGTTTGAGTTTTAGGCCTAGAACTTTAATTGTGTGGCTCCAATTGGTATGAGACCAATTGGAGGTGAAACTAGGCACAAAATGTGCCAACGTTCATTAAGGAAGCTTTCCAAAATTCTGCTTGCAAGGTAGCTTGAAAAATGACCAAATTCGGATTAAGTGCAAATGAGGCTTGAAAATTGACCATTTGGGTAGCAGTTAGTGTTTAGGCCATAACTCACTCAAAACAGGTCCAATTGACCTGAAATTTTAACCATGAATAGTTAAGACCCATATCTACAAGTCTTATGAAGACACCAAAGGCCATAAATGACCATAAGCAAGTCAAAAAGCTTGCACAAGTTCGGGTCCAAAAACTGGCCGAACCTAAAATGACCTAAAGTGACCTAAAATGACCAATTTTGGTGCAATTTGACCAGCAATAGTAAAATGACCATAACTTGGTCTACATAACTCAGAATGACCTGAAATTTTGCCCCGCGTTCCATAAGACATAGATCTACAAGTTTGTAGTTTTGACCGAAACCCGAAAACTGAGGAAACTAGGTAGTCTGGCTAGGTCAAACTAGTATCCCGGAATCCAGCAAATTGCAAGAAAATGTAGTATACACGGAAAATGAACTTGGTAACATGTACCAACCCTAAAATACTATCGAATGTGACATATTAATAACATTAAAACCTAATTTACCTAGAATTCATCGAGGGTCGACATATTAGGTTGACTAAGCAAATATTAGAATTCAGTGAATTACTTATCAAGCATTATTGTTAGAGACAGTTTAATTTAGTGCTGAAACACTTCAAATTGTGTTTCTCAGTTAGCAAAGACTCAGGAAAAGGGAAGGAAACACTGAGTCAAGACCAAGAGACAGTTATCAGAGGTTTGTGCACAACTAGTTTTTAACTGATTTTGTTTGAATATTTCATATGATTAAATGACATACTTTTCTTATGTATTATGTTTAATAAGCATTGGATTTAATTCAATGATTATTGAAATTGTTATAGTATGTATGAATTTAGCTTTGTGAAATGGTATTTCCACAAGTATTAAGCATTGTTATGGATTTAATAAATTATGTTTTGGAAAATTGTGATAGAACATGTTTTGAATTGTGATGGTAATTTTCATGGAAAAATGCAAATTTATGATTTGAATTGTGATGAGCATAAAAATTATTAGATATTGGAATTGACTTTGAATTGAATTATATTGTGGTTTATGCTCACTAAAAGGATTGTGATTGTAACACCCTAGGCAAATCCCACATCGACAAAACACAGGAGAGATGCTGGGTTTATAAGTTGATGGTTTGTAACTGGACGCTGAGTCCCATCAGGGGGGTGGATTGTAACACCCTAGGCAAATCCCATATCGACAAAACACGGGAGAAATGCTGGGTTTATAAGATAGAGGTTCCTAACCCCTATTGATGCGTTTTAAAACCGTGAGGGCTTCGGCCCAGAGCGGACAATATCACTAGTGGGCCGGGCCATTACAGTGATATTGTTTTATATCTCACTATAGATGCTTGACTAAGTTATTACCCGTCTCTCTCATTTGTTGAGATGACAATGGAGTTAGTTGTGTTTTGATTACCATGGTACGTGCACAGGCTTAGATTTTCCTCTGATTTGAGGTTAGATCTAAGTTTATTTTATCGTTATGGCCCTTGCGGAAGATTCATTATTGTGATGGTGCATCTGCGATGATTCGACCTCCCCGACCATAGGGAGTTAGAATCTGATTCGACCTCCCCGACCATAGGGAGTTAGAATCACATCGAATATGGCCCTTTCGGATTAGTCTTGCATAGTTAGTGAGATAAAGATTGATTTTTGAGATACATAATGATTTTTGAGATACAGAATGGCTTTTGAATGGTAAAGAATTGTGATTTCAATTATGGTTTATGTATAATTGATTTTGTTGGAATTACTTAAATGGTTAGTCATGATTTGATAAATTGAATTTTGTGATCAAAGTCATTTATACAAATGATTTACATTATTGGCAATGAATATTTTGAGTTTTGGAATTTGATGAGTATTCAGATTTCTAAATTATTTACTGTAAATTTTGTCAATATATATTATACTATGTTTTAAATTATAGTTATGCACCACTGAGTTCACCGCTCAGCGATAGCTTTGTATGCTGTCGCAGGTAAAAAGAGCATAGAGCAGTGAATAAGTTTCTTTGAAGACATATTCAGATTAGCTCCAGGTATATCATAGGTATACCCATGTACATAGGTTTTGATGTATGCATGTAATAATATGTATGTAAATTATTTGAGCAGTTGTATAAAAACTCTTGTAAAATATTTTGGTATGTAATTAAAAGTAAATTATTGTAAATATAAAGTTGAGATTTCATTTACTTGAATAGTTTTGTATTATAAATTTTGAGTCTTGTAATCAATGAAATGTTTCTTTATGATGAGAGTAGTTTGAAAATGAATTGATTGTTTATTGAGAATTGAATTGTGAATTGAAATGAAGTTATTGAAGTTGTATTTGAGAAAACATATTGGGAGCATTTTCTTTTGCAGGATTCAAGAACTGTTTTCTCAAAATACAGCCGGCACTTTGCCGAAATTCTGAAAAAAAAATAAATTTATAACACCAGATTTTAACCGATGATTTAAATTTCACGAAAATTGTTTTAAAATTCCTTTTAGTATATCTAATGGGTTATCGGTAGGCGAAATACGGTAATTCATTAGGTGTACTACGGGATTATGTTGCATCTTACAGGGGAGTAGGGTGTGATAGGGATGATTTTGGCTGGGTTGAGAGAGCTAGGGGATGAAGATTTTTCTTTTTAATTTCTGCCCACTTACCTCTCTTTAAGTTAACCTATTATAGCTTGGTGAAATTTGATTGGTGAAGGCTTTAATAATGACATCATATGATGTCAAAAGTCCCATTTTTCTTCATTTTTCCTTTCTTTTCTTTCTATTCATTTTCAATTCATTTTTTTTAACAATATTTATTCACATTTTATGTCATATAATTTATTTACTTAATTGGATAAGTTGGTCAAAAATCATCTCTGAAGACGAAATGACCAAAATGCCCTCCATTTGGCTTATAGAGCCAAAATGGTGTATACCTATCTAAAAATTTTTCTAAGCATTTTCTTGGCATTCTAATACCATCGAAACCTCAATGACTCTTCTCTAGAGTCTCAAAAATTATTTCATGAATTTTCCCCTGGATTTAGGGATTCTAGTGCGAAAACTGCAACTTCCCACTAGGTTACCTATCACTAGGGCACTGGCTCTTTTAACTTAGTTGTATTTTATTTCTAAAATTTTTCCTTAATTTTTCTTATTAGTATTTGAGTTAATTATGACTCCTCACTTTAGTCTAAATATTTTTCCAGACGTTCTAGCTGTCCGAACTGACATCGATCACCTGAACAGTAGAATGTACAGAATTGCTACAGTGAGGGTGTTATAACTCTTCCCCTCTAATTTAAATTTCGTTCTCTAAATTTACCTAATGCAAATAGTTGAGGGAACTGTTGCCTCATCGACTCTTCACTTTCCCAAGTTGCCTCCTCGGTGTTGTGGTGCCTCCAAAGCACTTTCACCAGTGGAATCTGCTTATTCCTAAACTTTTTCACTTCTCGAGCCAGGATCCGTATGGGTTCTTCTTCATATGTCAAATCCGGTTGTACTTGAATTTCTTCCATGGAGATGACATGTGAAGGATCTGAGCGGTATCTTTTCAGCATAGATACATGAAACACATTGTGGATCTTGTCCAGTTCTAGTGGTAAAGCTAGCCTGTAAGCCACTGGACCCACACGTTCAACGACTTCACATGGGCCAATGAACCTAGGGCTTAACTTCCCTTTTCTTCCAAATCTTAGTACCTTCTTCCACAATGACACCTTAAGGAACACTTTTTCACCAACTGCATATTCTATTTCTTTTCTCTTTAGGTCGGCATAGGATTTCTGTTTGTTAGAGGCAACCTTCAAATTAGCTTTGATTAACTTTACTTTTTCCTCAGTCTGTTTCACCAGGTATGGCCCTACCTATTTATCTTTGCCCAATTCAGTCCAACACACTGCGGTTCTGTATTTCCTCCCATACAATGCTTCATACGGGGCCGTTTGGATGCTAGCTTGGTAGCTGTTGTTATATGCAAATTTTGCCAGTGGGAGGTATCTATCCCAACTTCCCTCAAACTCGATGACACAACTCCTCAGCATATCCTCAAGGACCTAACATATATTTCATATTATTATTATCATTTCAGTTCAATATTTGTATTAATTCAATTGGTTTCAATGTTTACCTGGATTACTCTTTCTGATTACCCATCCGTCTGAGGATAGAAAGCTGTGCTAAAGTGGAGTTGTGTACTCAAGGATTCATGCAACTTCTTCCAAAATCTAGATGTAAACCTTGGGTCTCGATCAGATATGATGGAAAGTGGAATTCCATACAGTCTAAGTATCTTACTGATATACAATTCTGCTAACTTCTCTAGTGAGTAATCAGTCATAACTGGTAGAAAGTGTGCTGACTTCGTCAATCTATCTATTATCATCCATACTGCATCATGCTTCTTCTGGGTGAGAGGTAGACCACTTACAAAATCCATGGTGACCTAATCCTATTTCCATTCAGGTATGCGTATAGGCCGTAGCACACCCGATAAAACTTGATGTTCTGCCTTGACTTGCTAACATGCCAAGCATTTAGTCACATAGTCAGCTATGTCCTTCTTCATACTAGGCCACAAATAATGAAGCTTCAGATCATGATACATTTTTGTACTTCCTGGGTGCATAGCATAAACACTAGTGTGTGCCTCCTTTAGAATACTGGCTTTTAATTCCCCATCATCTGGTACACACACTCTTCCTTTGTAGTATAAACACCCATCTTCTTTCACCTCACAGTCAGTTGCCTTCACTTCTGAGATTTTGTTCATAGTAGTCATTAACTTCTCATCTACCATCTGCCCATCTAAAATCTACTGTAGTAGGTTTGGCCTCACTTGCAACTCAGCTAAAATAGCTCCATCTCGAGCCAAGGATAGATGGGCATTCAATGATCTCAAAGCTGTGATGGATTTTCTACTCAAAGCATCTGCAACCAAATTTGCCTTTCCAGGATGGTAATTAATCACACAATCATAATCCTTCAGGAACTCAATCCACCACCTATGTTTAAAGTTGAGCTCCTTCTGGGTTGGCAAATATTTTAGACTTTTGTGGTCTGTGTAAATGTAGCACTTTTCACCATATAAGTAGTGCCTCCATATCTTCAATGCGAAGATAATTGCTGCAAGTTCTAGATCATAGGTAGGGTAATTCTGTTCATGTGGCCTTAGCTGCCTGGAAGCATAGGCGACCACCTTCCCCTCTTGCATCAATACACACCCTAACCCATTATGTGAGGCATCATTGTAAACCACAAAGTCCTTTCTTGACACTGACTGTGTTAACACTGGTGCCTTTGTCAACATAGCCTTCAACTTCTCAAAACTGGTTTGACACTTGTCATTCTAGTCAAATCTGACATTCTTGTGTAACAACTTGGTCATTGGAGCAGCTATTAAAGAAAATCCCTTCACAAATCTTCTATAATACCTAGCTAGCCCTAAGAAACTTCTGACCTCAGTTGTATTTTTGAGAGGCTTCCATTCCATCACTGCTTCTATTTTCTTGGGATCCACTCTGATCCCATCATCTGACACTATATGTCTAAGGAATGCAATCTCACTCAACTAGAAGTCACACTTGGACAACTTAGCATACAGCTTCTTTTCTCTCAGGGTTTATAGAACAATCTTTAAATGCTCATCATGTTCTGCCCTAGTCTTGGAATACACCAAAATATCATCAATAAAGACCACTACAAACCGATCTAGGTATGGATGGAAGATATAGTTCATAAGGTCCATGAATGCTACTGGTGCATTTGTTAGGCCAAAGGGCATCACCAGGAACTCATAATGCTCATACCAGGTCTTGAATGCAGTCTTTGGCACATCTGCATCCTTCACCCTCAATTGATGATACCCTGATCTGAGATCAATTTTAGAAAATACTCCTGCTCCCTTCAACTAATCAAACAGATAATCAATTCTAGGCAACTGATATTTGTTCTTCACAGTCACTTTATTCAACTGCCGGTAATCGATACATAACCGTAAAGTCCCATCCTTCTTCTTTACAAACAGCACTGGAGCTCCCCATAGTGACACGCTGGGGCGTATGAACCCCTTATCCAATAACTCCTGCAACTAGATTTTTAGCTCCTTTAACTCAGTAGGTGCCATCCTATAAGGAGCAATAGAGATTGGTGCTGTACCTGGCAGTGTCTCAATAGTAAATTCGACTTCCCTTTCTGGTAGCAAGCCAGGCAATTCTTCAAAGAACACATCTGGGAAGTCTCTTACTGTGGGTATGTCACACAGATCTGGCTTAGCCTACCTAGTATCCACCACATGTGCTAGGTAGGCTTCGCAGCCTTTTCTCATCAGTTTTCTTGCAACTGTGGCTGAGATGACATTGGACAAGAAATTTGTCCTTTCCCCCACAACTATAATCTCATTACCCACAGGAGTTTTCAAAGAAATCCTTTTCAATTTATAGTCAACCATTGCCTGATGACGTGACAACCAGTCCATTCCCAAAATCACGTCAAACTCATGGAAAGGCAATTCAATCAAGTCTGCTAAGAATTCATACCCCCTGAATCCTTAACGGGCAATCTTTATACACCTTGTTCACCACTACAATGTGGCCCAATGGATTAGTGACCAGAATGTCTTGGTCACTCTCCCCTACTAGTATCCCCCTTTCTACGGGTAGGTTGATGCAGATGTATGAATGAGTGGATCCTGGATCCACCAATGCATGCACAGATATATTATAGAGGGAGAACATAACCCTGATGACGTCCGAGGCATCTTGCTCCTCTTGAGCTCTTATGGCATAAGCTCTGGCAGGTGCTCTGGCCTCTGGCCTCTCTGCTGGCTCAAATACAGGTCTTTGTGATGGACCAATTACCTCAGATTTACTAGACTTCCTACCCCTTTGAGGTGTAGGGGTAGGTATATCTGTTTGTGCTGGAGTAGCTGCAACAGTTCTGCATGGACAGTTCCTTAACTGATGCTCTATCGACCCATACCTTAAGCAAGCACCTGTCACTCTCCAACACTCCCCCTTATGCCATTTCAGGCAGTGTGGATAGGTAGAAGATGCTGGGGCTAGTCCTCTGAGCATCGTCCGTAGAGAGCTACCCACTGATGGTGTGGACTAGCCTCTCCTAGGTGTAAACTGTGGTCTGGGCCCCTGGGACAAACCTTGACCTTGAGGCTGACTTGAACTCTGAGCAAGTGGACCTCTGAACTTCTTTCTTGGTGCAGGAGATGATCTAGACTAACCTGGACCCCTCTTCTGCCGTCTCTCTCTTCTAGTATGCTCACTTATTCTGACTTTCTCATCTTTTATATCAGCTTTGACTAACTTGGTGAAGACTGTGATTCCCAAGGTAGTGATCATTATCTTTATGTTATCATTTAGTCCCTCTTCAAATCTTTTACACCTTTCAGCCTCATTAGGGACTATTTCCCTTCCATAACGGCTTAATCTAATGAATTCTTTTTCATACTCTGCCATTGTCAGCTGTCTCTATCTCAGATTAATGAATTCTCTTCTTCTCTCTTCCAGATATACACTACCCACATACTTTTTTTTAAACTCTGAGAGGAAGAAGTCCCAGGTTATTTGTTCTGGCTACACTTCACAAGACACTGTATCCTACCATTGATAGGCATCATCTTGCAGTAGTGATACAGCAGCTTCTAAGTTTTGCTCTAGAGTGCAGTGGAGTTGTTTTAAAACTCTCCCTGTTCTATTCAACTAGTTCTCAGCTGCAACAGAATCATCTTCTCTCTTTCCAAAAAAATCCACTGCTCCAAATTTTCTCAGTTTTTCCAGATGGGATTTCTGCTGTGGAGGTGGTGGCATTACTCCTGCCATTTGTTTGAAAAATTCAGCCATTTACTGGAGCATGGCCTGTGGAGGCTAAGCAGGCTCTGCTGGAGCTAGTGGAGCAGGTTCTCCCCTACCCCCAGTTTAAGTTGCTGCAAGTGGAGCATGACTCTCCACTTCCTGTTAGTAGTATGCCCTAGAGCATATCATTTAGTATGTATCTTGTACATATTGTTATTAATAAAAGGCATTTCCACTTTTCCGTTTACATAATATATTTATGTGTAATAGAAAAGGTCCATTGATATTTTGTTAGAAATATTATTCTTAAGTTGTTAAGAATATGAGTGACAATATTTCTAGCACAAAGTATCATAAATAGGTTCACAATCGAGGATACTTCATAATAAGGACATGACTTATCCAGAAAGATTGTATTCATGTTTGTTACCAAGTTATTTATATGAGATATAAATAAGATGGAATGGTGAGTCTCATGCCATATGACAAACATGATAGGCACTTATAAATGATAAGTAGGCCGAACCAGTGACACTTATGACAAGCACATGGAGTTTACTCTTGTCAATGTTTTGTCATAAATCATACCAGTGCATATAATCTTTAGACTTGAGATAGCATAGTTATCTTGTATATAGGCAGTTTGAGTTTGATACTGCTTTCATACTTGCACTATGCATGAGTATATGGGCATGTGTTGGCTCCTACAAGTTATATATAGAGGTAGGTGTTGATCAAGATGGAATCTGTTCCTCTAGGTAAATAGAGATAAAATCCTATGTTCATTTAATTGTTCTTGATGTTTCTAGTTCCTGGTCAGGACAGATAGATTTATTCAGAAAAGAGTTTCTGATGAGAAAATCTTTTTAATCAAGAACTGGAATTAAAAGAGAACATAATATTCATAGCAAATGGAGTTTGACATAAACCATGACTCCAGCTTGAGTTGGGATTTTGTAACAGAGAGATTCTAGGGCATGGTAACATATGATTATAGGTTCATTTAAGGTAAACCTTATTACTAATTAGGTGGCCATGGCATGCAATGCTAGGTGTTAACCATGGTCTATGTGGTGCATAAAATGATTTAGAGAAATCATTTATGGTAAGAAAGAGTTCTGATGATATTAAGAGTTGATATCATGTCTCATTGCCAATTAGTGATGAGCCTAGTAAGTCACACACATACACAAGTTATCACCTATTTAAATATGATTTATTTAATTAATTAAAGAGTTTAATTGATTAATGAAATAGGTTTGGTTTGCAATTAAATTACAAAGTCCCTAGCATGACTTGAAACCAAATCTAGATTATTGGATGTATAATATAAGTTAAATTTATATTTAAAGTGTTTAAATATGAATTTAATTAATGAGAAATTAATTAATAGAGATTAATTAATTAATTTATATTTGATATAAATTAATTAGAAGAAGAGAAATAATTATTTTGGGTTAAGAACTCAAAATTAAGACACAGGGGTATTTTGGTCATTTCACAGTGTGACACGTGGCACCATGAGATGGTGACACATGGGATTACACATAAACTCGCCAAATATTTTTTAATCATGTAAGATGATTAAAATCAAGATTAAATATAGGTTTGACACTTGGCACAATGTGATTGGGTCAGTTAAACCTAGAGCTAATCAAAGGGTGACATGTGGCAAGGGTTTAATGTGTTAACCTAGCTATTTAAGTGTTGTTATTAAAAGAAAAAATAACCAGCAGCCAGTCCTCTCCTTTGTCACGCCACTTTGAGGCTTTTCATCTATTCTTCTTCATCTCTCATCAATTCAAAGAGATTAGCCATCAATCTCTTGAATTAAGAATACTAGAAATTGTTTCTAGTGTTCTGTTTACATCTCTAATCTCTTAAAAGGCAGAACTTGAATTTCTAATTAATAGAAAAAGCTTTAGAAGCTGTTCAAGGGCTGCCATAGGTGTTCTTGGTGTGGACAAGCTAGGGGGACAACATCAGGTGTCCTGAAGACAAATCTCAAAGGCGCAGACACGCTGCAGTGCATCAAGAGGTTAGTGTAATCGTTCTTGATTTAATCTAGGGTTCTAAAATTAATCTGATTAATTTTAAAATCTTAAATGGCAAATACAGATCCAAAAACATATTAAAAGAGTTTTAATATGTTGTTTATCATTGAAATCAAATAGATAAAAATAAATCTTGCATGATGCATGTGACCCTAGGTGAAAATTTTTGAATTCAATGGTATATACTTGTGTTTTTCACGCTTCCGTTCCTTCAATTGGTATCAGAGCCACTATATTTGCTATTTAGATTGTTGATTATATGATTTAATTGTGTGATTTGATCATGAGATGATTGATCCATTGCTGGTTGTAATGGATGTGTGGCGGTACACATGGTGAAGCCACCATTGGTGGCGGCAACAATGGTTCTTCAAGGTAGCGCAAGGTTTACTTTTTAATTTACAATTGTTGTATGATCTAAAAGCTCATCCTATGTCTAATTAAATTGTTTAATTAGAATTTTAATCACATAATTAAATTATGATTCAAATCAGAATTTTAAAAATTATTTGAATGTGATTCAAATCTGAATTTTAAAAGTTGTTTGAATGTGATTCAAATCTGAATTTTTAAAGTTGTTTGAATCATATTTAAATCTGATTTTTTAAAATTGATTGAATAAAATTCAGATCTGATTTTTTGAAAAATGTTTGAATGTGATTCAAATCTGATTTTTTAAAAAATGTTTGAATGTGATTCAAATCTGATTTTTTAAAAAATGTTTGAATGTGATTCAAATCTGAATTTTTAAAGTTGTTTGAATGTGATTCAAATCTGAATTTTTAAATTTGTTTGAATGAGATTCAAATATGAACTTTTAAATTTATTTGAATCATATTCAAATCTGGATTTTTAAGTTGAATATGAGATATTCAATTTAATTTAAGTGTGTATGTTTTATTTAATTGTTAAATAGTGATATGCATGATGGATGATCATGCACTATAAAAGACCAATGTGATTGGATTTATTTCTTTTATGTTTCTTTGGGATTGTAAATTAATTAATTTATTTTAATTTATTTTGGGCATGTATTGTTAAGTTTGTAATAATTTTTGGGTTGTAATTTCATTTATTTAAGTTCTTGTAAATTTGCCTTGGTATGCCAAGGATTACCATGTAATATTGGATTGCAAGAAGTTCAAGGAGGTCTAGAGCATTGGTGGGACCAGTGGGAGGAATTCAAGATCAAGTGTTGATTATGTACTCCTTCAGCAACTCTTGTAAAATGAATGAATGAATGAAATGCACCTAGGAATGCCCTGATTCAATTCTTGGTGGCCCAGAATTGAATCCCTTAGAAAGTCCATGATCATACCATATTTATTGCTTATCCATGAATGCATAAGATGTATGGGAATGTATGCTATTATATGATATATGCATGCTAATTGGATAATGTGCAAAGTGAGACCTTAATAGTAATTAGAATGACCATAAAATCTTCCAAACAAATGATTAAGTTGGAAATGCAATAATTAAAGTAATTATAACATAGGTCCTCCATTGGGGCAATTATTTTAAGAAATTTTAAATAGTTGCATAAGATGTAATTAATTTAAGAGATTTTCTTAAGAATAATTGTTAAGCATGAGATGTTGTAAATATGTAAATGGTTTAGTGGCCAATATTGGATGTACCTGAGGACATTAAAATTATTTGCATAATTACTGGCTCAATGGGATCAACTTAACTAATGCAAGATAAGTCAATAATGGATGTACCTGAGATTTTGAGCATTAGGGGCCAGGTAAAGGATTGAATCTCACATAAGATGTGATGGGCAAGGAGTTGCTCACTTATAGTTTATTGTAATTCCAATAATGGATGTACCTGAGGATGATCAATAGAATTATAAGAATTCAATCACCCACTAGAAATCCATCCAACTAGGATTTCCGTTTTCTACTTTGGAAGTGTAGGATTCGCTAAGTTAGTGGGAGGACCAATTTGATTAAAAGACCATAATCATTTTGGTTAATTACATGATACATTTACTAATTAATCTGGTTATTTTCTACAGTGAATTTTCTGATGAAAATGAGCACAAAAACCACCACCATTCAATATCCTTGCAAGCATACTTGATCACAATAGGTTGACAGGACTTAATCTGTCTGATTGGCTAAGAAATTTGAAAATTGTCCTGAACCTTGAACATATAGGATATGTTCTAGATTCAAATGTTCCTGGTCCCTTACCTCCAGAGGCCACACAAGAGGAACATGAAACTTTGGCCAAGTGGAAGGAGCATGATATGAGAGCTAAGTGTTACATGCTTGCTTCCATGAGTAATGAGTTACAGAAGCAACATGAGAACATGTAGAGTGCGAGGGAGATCCTCCTTCACCTACAAGAGTTGTATGGTGAACACAGCAGGAATGCTAGGTATTAGATATCTAGACAGCTATTTCGTATGAGGATGTCTAAGGGACAGAATGTTGGGGATCATGTCCACAAGATGATTCGGTTGATTGAGCAGTTGGAACATCTTGACTTCAACATGGATTTCCAACTACAGACAGATTTGATCCTTCAGTCCCTTCCTGAGTCTTTTGGGAATTTTGTGACAAATTTTCATATGACTAAACAGGAATGCACCTTAGCTGGTTTACTCAACATGCTGGTTATTACCCAAAAGAATATGCCAGGCAATAAAGGAAAAGAGGTAGCTTTGGTTGCATCTTCTTCTGCTGGAAAGTCCAACAAGAAGAAGGGCAATAAGAAAAAGAAACCTCAGATTCCTGGTCCTTCTAAGAAAATAGCTAAACAGAAAAGGAAGACCAAAGCTGATGGAGGTAAAGGAAAGTGTTTCCACTGCCAAAAGGATGGGCACTGGAAAAGGAATTGCCCAGAGTATCTTGCTTCTCTGAAGGACAAGAAGGATATACCTTCGGAAGGTATGTCCATATCTTGTTATTTAGATTCTGATGATACTCATAGTTCATCTACAGCTTGGGTTTTAGATACTGATGCCAGTTCTCACATTTCTAATGATATGCAGGAACTAGCAAATAGTAGCAGCTTGCGTTCTCAAGATATTAGAGTCCGGATTTGCAATGTCTCAACTGTTGAAACTTTAGCCATAGGATCTAAATCCTTTTACATGTTTGGACATATTTTGTGTTTAGATAATATTTTATATGTACCTGATGCTTTTAAGAACATCATTTCTATATCTAGTTTGAATAGAAATGGCTATGAATTTCAGTTCACAGATGATGTTTGCAATATTTATTTTGGAAATAAATATATTAGTTCGGGTTATATGAATGATGGTATTTATTATTTGGATAATAATGACAAACACAAATTGAATGCAAGTGATCTAAAAGAATGCAATGCCATGGTGAAAACAAACTCAAGTTCAAAATATATTTGGCACTTAAGGTTATGTCATGTTGCAGAAGATAGGATTGCAAAAATGGAGAAAATGGGGATTCCATCCTCATTGGGCTCTGAGCCTACTCCAACTAATGAATCTTGCCTTCAGGGCAAAATGACTAGATCACCCTTTGTTGGACAAGGGCTAAGAGCTGAAAATATTTTGGAGCTAATATATAGTAATGTATGTGGTCCACTTAAAGAAATGGCTAGAGGGGGTTTTCATTATTTTATTACCTTTACTGATGATAAATCAAGGTTTGGGTATTTGTATTTGATGAAATACAAACATGAATCTTTTGAAAAGTTCAAATAATTTAAATCTGAAGTAGAAAATCAAACAGGAAAGAGTATTAAAGCTCTTCGATCAGATCATGGAGATGAATATTTAAGTACTGAATTTGATGAATACTTGAGAGAGCATAGCATTATTTCTCAGCTGACTCCTCCAGGAACGCCACAACTGAATGGTGTATCTGAAAGGAGAAATCGTACCCTATTGGATATGGTACGTAGTATGATGAGCTATACTGATATGCTAATCTCCTTTTGGGGATTTGCATTAGAATCAGCTTTGTATATTCTGAATAGGATTCCATCAAAATCAGTTTCTTCCACACCTTATGAGATATAACATGGAAGAAAACCAAGTTTTAAGCATGTTAAGATTTGGGGTTGTCCAACTTATATCAAAAAGTTGAACACTGATAAATTGGAGACCAGATCAGAAAAAGGTCGATTTGTTGGATATCCAAAAGATAGTTTTGGATATTATTTTTATTTGCCTACTTCACAAAAGGTTGTGATAAGTAGAGATGCCACATTTCTTGAACAATAATTTATTCAAAAAGGAGGCAAAGGAAGGCAAATAGAGTTAGAATTGGAGAATTCTGACCAACCAACAGATTAGATGGATATAGATCCATCTAGTCAACCTATACCCGTTGATGAAATATCTACAGCTGTTCCTCGTAAAACAACCAGGGTATCTCACCCACCAGTGAGATATGGTTTTCTTCATGAAAAAGAACAAGAGTTGTCTACTCATGAAGAAGTAGATCATGGAGATGATCCACTTACTTATGAAGAAGCTATATCAGATATAGACTCTTCAAAATGGATTGATGCTATGAAATCCGAGATTGATTCCATGTTTAAGAATCAAGTTTGGGATCTTGTTGACCCACTTGAAGGTATTGTACCTATAGGGAAAAAATGGGTTTTCAAGAAGAAAATTGGTTCTGATGGAAAGGTAGAGACCTATAAGGCAAGGCTAGTAGCGAAAGGGTTTCGCCAAAGGCAAGGAATCGACTATGAGGAGACTTTTTCGCTTGTTGCCATGCTTAAATCAATTAGGATTTTATTAGCAATAGCTGCATACTATTGTTATGAGATTTGGAAAATGGATGTCAAAACAGCTTTTCTCAATGGATACATTGAAGAAAACATTTTCATGGAAACAACCTAGGGGTTTTGAATCCCAAGATGGTTCCAAGGTATGCAAGCTAAGGCGATCCATTTATGGGTTGAAACAAGCGTCGAGGAGTTGGAACATCCATTTTGATGAAGCCATTAAATCCTTTGGTTTTATCAAAAATGAGGATGAGCCATGTGTATATAAGAAGGTTAGTGACAGTGCTATCACTTTCCTTGTCTTATATGTGGATGACATACTGTTGATGGGTAATGACACAGGTATGTTGACGACTATAAAGGTATGGTTGTCAAATACATTCTCCATGATAGACTTAGGGGAGGTAACCTATAATCTTGGGATTCGCATCTATAGAGATAGAGCGAAAAGAATAATTAGTTTATCCCAAAGTCTATACTTGGAAAAAGGTGTTAAAGAGGTTTAACATGCTTGATTCTAAGAGAGGATTGTTACCAGTGAGACATGGTATCCACCTTTCTAAAGAGATGTCTCCAAAGACACTTGAAGAAAGAGATAAGATGGCCAGGGTTCCATACGCTTCGGCTATTGGAAGTTTAATGTATGCAATGTTGTGTACTAGGCCGGATATCGCATATGCTGTTAGTTTGACTAGCAGGTATCAATCCAATCCAGGTTTGGAACACTGGATAGCTATCAAGGATATCCTTAAGTACTTGAGAAGAACTAAGGATTTATTCTTGATTTATGGAGGTGGAGACTTACAATTGGATGGTTATACTGATTCTGATTTCTAATCAGATATCGAAGATAGAAAGTCTACCTCTGGATATGTGTTCATTTGTAATGGAGGTGCAGTCAGTTGGAAGAGTTCCAAACAGAGCACGACTGCAGATTCCACTACAGAGGCTGAGTATATTACTGCATCAAATGCTGCAAAGGAAGCTGTTTGGATAAAGAAGTTCGTGATAGAACTTACAGTAGTTCCTTCCATTGAGTCAGCAGTTCCACTACGCTGTGACAACAATGGAGCAGTCATACAGGCTAAGGAACTAAGGTCTCACCCAAAATCCAAACACATAGAAAGGTGCAACCACATTATCAGAGAAATAGTTGGGCGAGGCGATGTAGCCATACAGAAAATAGCATCAGCTGAAAATCCAGTTGATCCATTCACTAAGCCTATGTCATAGGCTCAGTTAGACCGACATCTTGAGAAGATAGGTTTAAAATATTGTAATGAATGGCTCTAGTGCTAGTGAGAGATTGTTAGTAGTATGCCCTAGAGCATATCATTTAGTATGTATCTTATACATAATTTTATTGATAAAAGGCATTTCCACTTTTCTGTTTACATAATATATTTATGTGTAATAGAAAAGGGCCATTGATATTTTGTTAGAAATATTATTCTTAAGTTGTTAAGAATATGAGTGACAATATTTCTAGCACAAAGTATCATAAATAGGTTCACAATCGAGGATACATCATAATAAGGACATGACTTATCCAGAAAGATTGTATTCATGTTTGTTCCCAAGTTATTTATATGAGATATAAATAAGATGGAATTGTGAGTCTCATGCCATATAACAAACATGATAGGCACTTATAAATGATAAGTAGGCCGAACCAGTGACACTTATGACAAGCACATGGAGTTTACTCTTGTCAATGTTTTGTCATAAATCATATCAGGGCATATAATCTTTAGACTTGAGATAGCACAGTTATCTTGTATATAGATAGTTTGAGTTTGATACTGCTTTCATACTTGTACTATGTATGGGTATATGGGCACGTGTTGGCTCCTACTAGTTATATATGGAGGTAGGTGTTGATCAAGATGGAATCTGTTCCTCTAAGTAAATAGAGATAAAATCCTATGTTCATTTAATTGTTCTTGATGTTTCAAGTTCCTGGCCAGGACAGATAGATTTATACAGAAAAGAGTTTCTGATGAGAAAATCTTTTTAATCAAGAACTGGAATTAAAATAGAACATAATATTCATAGCAAATGGAGCTTGACATAAACCATGACTCCAGCTTGAATTGGGATTTTGTAATAGAGAGATTCTAGTGAATGGTAACATATGATTATAGGTTCATTTAAGGTAAACCTTATTACTAATTGGGTGGCCATGGCATGCTATGCTAGGTGTTAACCATGGTCTATGAGGTTCATAAAATGATTTAGAGAAATCATTTATGGTAAGAAAGAGTTCTGATGATATTAAGAGTTCATATCATGTCTCATTGCCAATTAGTGATGAGCCTAGTAAGTCACACACATACACAAGTTATCACCTATTTAAATATGATTTAATTAATTAATTAAAGAGTTTAATTGATTAATTAAATAGATTTGGTTTGCAATTAAATTGCAAAGTCCATAGCATGACTTGAAACCAAATCTAGATTATTGGATGTGTAGTATAAATTAAATTTATATTTAAAGTGTTTAAATATGAATTTAATTAATAAGAAATTAATTAATAGAGATTAATTAATTAATTTATATTTGATATAAATTAATTAGAAGAAGAAAAATAATTATTTTGGGTTAAGAACTCAAAATTAGGACACAGGGGCATTTTGGTCATTTCACAGTGTGACACGTGGCACCATGAGATGGTGACACATGGGATTATACATAAGCTTGCCAAATGTTTTTTTTAATCATGTAAGATGATTAAAATCAAGATTAAATATAGGTTTGACACTTGGCACAATGTGATTGGGTCACTTAAACCTAGAGCTAATCAAAGGGTGACATGTGGCAAGGGTTTAATGTGTTAACCTAGCTATTTAAGTGTTGTTATGAAAAGAAAAATAACCAGTAGCCACTGCTCTCCTTTGTCACACCACTTTGAGGTTTATTTATCTATTCTTCTTCATCTCTTATCAATTCAAAGAGATTAGCCATCAATCTCTTGAATTAAGAACACTAGAAATTGTTTCTAGAATCCTGTTTCTGGTGTCCTGAAGACGAATCTTAAAGGCGCAGACACGCTGCAGTGCATCAAGAGGTTAGTGTAATTGTTCTTGATTTAATCTAGGGTTCTAAAATTAATCTGATTAATTTTAAAATCTTAAATGACAAATACAGATCCAAAAACATATTAAAAGAGTTTTAATATGTTGTTTATCATTGAAATCAAATAGATAAAAATAAATCTTGCATGATGCATATGACCCTAGGTGAAAATTTTTGAATTCAATGGTATAAACTTGTATTTTTCACGCTTCCGTTCCTTCATCTTCAAGGTGGCGCAAGGTTTGCTTTTTAATTTATAATTATTGTATGATCTAAAAGCTCATCCTATGTCTAATTAAATTATTTAATTAGAATTTTAATCACACAATTAAATTATGATTCAAATCAGAATTTTAAAAATTGTTTGAATGTGATTCAAATCTGAATTTTAAAAGTTGTTTGAATGTGATTCAAATTTGAATTTTTAAAGTTGTTTGAATCATATTTAAATCTGATTTTTTAAAATTGATTGAATAAAATTCAGATCTGATTTTTTTAAAAATATTTGAATGTGATTCAAATCTGATTTTTTAAAAAATGTTTGAATGTGATTCAAATCTGAATTTTTAAAGTTGTTTGGATGTGATTCAAATCTGAATTTTTAAATTTGTTTGAATGAGATTCAAATCTCAATTTTTAAATTTATTTGAATCATATTCAAATCTGGATTTTTAAGTTGAATATGAGATATTCAATTTAATTTAAGTATGTATGTTTTATTTAATTGTTAAATAGTGATATGCATGATGGATGATCATGGACTATAAAAGACCAATGTGATTGGATTTACTTCTTTTATGTTTCTTTGGGATTGTAAATTAATTAATTTATTTTAATTTATTTTGGGCATGTATTATTAAGTTTGTAATAATTTTTGGGTTGTAATTTCATTTATTTAAGTTCTTGTAAATTCGCCTTAGTATGCCAAGGATTACCATGTAATATTGGATTGCAAGAAGTTCAAGGAGGTCAAGAGCATTGGTGGGACCAGTGGGAGGAATTCAAGATCAAGTGTTGATTATGTACTCCTTCAGCAACTCTTGCAAAATGAATGAATGAATGAAATGCACCTAGGAATGCCCTGATTCAATTCTTGGTGGCTCAGAATTGAATCCCTTAGAAAGTCCATGATCATACCATATTTACTGCTTATCCATGAATGCATGAGATGTATGGGAATGTATGCAATTATATGATATATGCATGCTAAATGGATAATGTGCAAAGTGAGACCTTAATAGTAATTAGAATGACCATAAAATCTTCTAAACAAATGATTAAGTTGGAAATGCTATAATTAAAGTAATTATAACATAGGCCCTCCATTGGGGCAATTATTTTAAGAAATTTTAAATAGTTGCATAAGATGCAATTAATTTAAGAGATTTTCTTAAAAATAATTGTTAAGCATGAGATGTTATTAATATGTAAATGGTTTAGTGGCCAATATTGGATGTACCTGAGGACATTAAAATTATTTGCATAATTACTGGCTCAATGGGATCAACTTAACTAATGCAAGATAAGTCAATAATGGATGTACCTGAGATTTTGAGCATTAGGGGCTAGGTAAAGGACTGAACCTCACATGAGATGTGATGGGCAAGGAGTTGCTCACTTATAGTTTATTGTAATTCCAATAATGGATGTACCTGAGGATGATCAATAGAATTATAAGAATTCAATCACCCACTAGAAATCCATCCAATTAGGATTTCCGTTTTCTACTTTGGAAGTGTAGGATTCCCTAAGTTAGTGGGAAGACCAATTTGATTAAAAGACCATAATCATTTTGGTTAATTACATGATACATTTACTAATTAATCTGGTTATTTTATGCAGTTAATTTTCTGGTAAAAATGAGCACAAAACAACCACCACCATCCAATATACTTGATCACAATAAGTTGACAGGACCTAATCTGTCTGATTGGCTAAGAAATTTGAAACTTGTCCTGAACCTTGAACATATAGGATATGTTCTAGATTCAAATGTTCCTGGTCCCTTACCTCCAGAGGCCACACAAGAGGAACATGAAACTTTGGACAAGTGGAAGGAGCATGATATGAGAGCTAAGTGTTACATGCTTACCTCCATGAGTAATGAGTTACAGAAGCAACATGAGAACATGCAGAGTGCGAGTGAGATCCTCCTTCACCTACAAGAGTTGTATGGTGAGCACAACAGGAATGCTAGGTATGAGATATCTAGACAGCTATTCCGTATGAGGATGTCTAAGGGACAGAATGTTGGGGATCATGTCCACAAGATGATTCAGCTGATTGAACAGTTGGAACATCTTGACTTCAACATGGATTTCCAACTACAAACGGATTTGATCCTTCAGTCCCTTCCTGAGTCTTTTGGGAATTTTGTGACAAATTTCCATATGACTAAACAGGAATGCACCTTAGCTGGTTTACTCAACATGCTGGTTATTGCCCAAAAGAATATGCCAGGCAATAAAGGAAAAGAGGTAGCTTTGGTTGCATCTTCTTCTACTAGAAAGTCCAACAAGAAGAAGAGTAATAAGAAAAAGAAACCTCAGATTCCTGTTCCTTCCAAGAAAATAACTATACAGAAAAGGAAGAATTAAGGATGATGGAGGCAAAGGAAAGTGTTTCCACTGCCAAAAGGATGGGCGCTGGAAAAGGAACTGCCCAGAGTATCTTGCTTCTCCGAAGGATAAGAAGGATACACCTTCAGAAGGTATGTCTATATCTTTTTATTTAGATTCTGATGATACTCATAGTTCATCTACAGCTTGGGTTTTAGATACTGGTGCCAGTTCTCACATTTCTAATGATATGCAGGAACTAGCAAATAGTAGCAGCTTGCGTTATCAAGATATTAGAGTCCGGATTAGCAATGGCTCAATTGTTGAAGCTTTAGCCATAGGATCTAAATCTTTTTACATGTTTGGACATGTTTTGTGTTTGGATAATATTTTATATGTACCTGATGCTTTTAAGAACATCATTTCTATATCTAGTTTGACTAGAAATGGCTATGAATTTCAGTTCACATATGATGTTTGCAATATTTATTTTGGAAATAAATATGTTGGTTCGGGTTATATGAATGATGGTCTTTATTATTTGGATAATAATGACAAACACAAATTGAATGCAAGTGATCTAAAAGAATGCAATGCCATGGTGAAAACCAACTTAAGTTCAAAATATATTTGGCACTTAAGGTTATGTCATGTTGCAGAAGATAGGATTGCAAAACTGGAGAAAATGGGGATTTTATCCTCATTGGGCTCTGAGCCTACTCCAACTTGTGAATCTTGCCTTCAGGGCAAAATGACTAGATCACCCTTTGTTGGACAAGGGCTAAGAGCTGAAAATATTTTGGAGCTAATATATAGTAATGTATGTGGTCCACTTAAAGAAATGGCTAGAGGGGGCTTTCATTATTTTATTACCTTTACTGATGATAAATCAAGATTTGGGTATTTGTATTTGATGAAATACAAACATGAACCCCTTGAAAAGTTTAAAGAAATTAAATCTGAAGTAGAAAATTAAACAGGAAAGAGTATTAAAGCTCTTCGATCAGATCGTGGAGGTGAATATTTGAGTACTGAATTTGATGAATACTTGAGAGAGCATGGCATTGTTTCTCAGCTGACTCCTCCAGGAACGCCACAGCTGAATGGTGTATCTGAAAGGAGAAATCATACCTTATTGGAAATGGTACGTAGTATGATGAGCTATACTGATATGCCAATCTTCTTTTGGGGATTTGCATTAGAATCAACTTTGTATATTCTGAATAGGATTCCATCAAAATCAGTTTCTTCCACACCTTATGAGATATGGCATGGAAGAAAACCAAGTCTTAAGCATGTTAAGATTTGGGGTTGTCCAGCTTATATCAAAAAGCTAAACACTGATAAATTGGAGACTAGATCAGAAAAAGGTCGATTTATTGGATATCCAAAAGATAGTTTTGGATATTATTTTTATTTGCCTACTTCACAAAAGGTTGTGATAAGATGAGATGCCACATTTCTTAAACAATAGTTTGTTCAAGAAGGAGGCAAAGGAAGGCAAATAGAGTTAGAATTGGAGAATTCTGACCAACCAATAGATCAGATGGATACAGATCCATCTAGTCAGCCTATACCCGTTGATGAAACATCTATAGCTGTTCCTCATAGAACAACTAAGGTATCTCACCCACCAGTGAGATATGGTTTTCTTCATGAAGAAGAACAAGAGTTGTCTACTCATGAAGAAGTAGATCATGGAGATGATCCACTTACGTATGAAGAAGCTATATCAGATATAGACTCTTCAAAATGGATTGATGCTATGAAATCCGAGATTGATTCCATGTATAAGAATCAAGTTTGGGATCTTGTTGACCCACCTGAAGGTATTGTACCTATAGGGAACAAATGGGTTTTCAAGAAGAAAATTGGTTCTGATGGAAAGGTAGAGACCTATAAGGCAAGGCTAGTAGCGAAAGGGTTTCGCCAAAGGTAAGGAATCGACTATGAGGAGACTTTCTCACCTGTTGCTATGCTTAAATCAATTAGGATTTTATTAGCAATAGTTGCATACTATGATTATGAGATTTAGCAGATGGATGTCAAAACAGCTTTTCTCAATGGATACATTGAAGAAAACATTTTCATGGAACAACCTAGGGGTTTTGAATCCCAAGATGGTTCCAAGGTATGCAAGCTAAAGCAATCCATTTATGGGTTGAAACAACCATATCCGTTTTGATGAAGCCATTAAATCCTTTGGTTTTATAAAAAATGAGGATAAGCTATGTGTATATAAGAAGGTTAGTGACAGTGCTATCACTTTCCTTGTCTTATATGTGGATAACATACTGTTGATGGGTAATGACACAGGTATGTTGACGATTATAAAGGTATGGTTGTCAAATACATTCTCCATGAAAGACTTAGGGGAGGCAACCTATATTCTTGGGATTCGCATCTATAGAGATAGAGCGAAAAGAATAATTGGTTTATCTCAAAGTTTATACTTGGAAAAGGTGTTAAAAAGGTTTAACATGCTTGATTCCAAGAGAGGATTGTTACCAGTGAGACATGGTATCCACCTTTCTAAAGAGATGTCTCCGAAGACACCTGAAGAAAGAGATAAGATGGCCAGGATTCCATATGCTTCGGCTATTGGAAGTTTAATGTATGCAATGTTGTGTACTAGGTCAGATATCACATATGCTGTTAGTTTGACTAGCAGGTATCAATCCAATCCAGGTTTGGAACACTGGATAGTTGTCAAGAATATCCTTAAGTACTTAAGAAGAACCAAGGATTTATTCTTGATTTATGGAGGTGGAGACTTGCAATTGGATGGTTATACTGATTCTGATTTCTAATCAGATATCGATGATAGAAACTCTACCTCTGGATATGTGTTCATTTGTAATGGAGGTGCAGTCAGTTGGAAGAGTTCCAAACAGAGCACGACTGCAGATTCCACTACAGAGGCTGAGTATATTGCAAAGGAAGCTGTTTGGATAAATAAGTTCGTGATAGAACTTACAGTAGTTCCTTCCATTGAGTCAGCAGTTCCACTACACTGTGACAACAATGGAGCAGTCACACAGCCTAAGGAACTAAGGTCTCACCAAAATCCAAACACATAGAAAGGCACTGCCACTTTATCAGAGATATAGTTGGGCAAGGCGTTATAGCCATGCAGAATAATAACATCAGCTGAAAAAATCCAACTGATCCATTTACTAAGCCTATGTCACAGACTTAGTTAGACTGACATCTTGAGAAGATAGGTCTAAGATATTGTAATGAATGGCTCTAGTGCTAGTGGGAGATTGTTAGTAGTATGCCCTACAACATATCATTTAGTATGTATCTTGTATATATTTTTATTAATAAAAGGCATTTCCACTTTTCCGTTTACATAATATATTTATGTGTAATAGAAAAGGTCCATTGATATTTTGTTAGAAATATTATTCTTAAGTTGTTAAGAATATGAGTGACAATATTTCTAGCACAAAGTATCATAAATAGGTTCACAATCGAGGATACTTCATAATAAGGACATGATTTATCCAGAAAGATTGTATTCATGTTTGTTACCAAGTTATTTATATGAGATATAAATAAGATGGAATGGTGAGTCTCATGCCATATGACAAACATGATAGGCACTTATAAATGATAAGTAGGCCGAACCAGTGACACTTATGACAAGCACATGGAGTTTACTCTTGTCAATGTTTTGTCATAAATCATATCAGTGCATATAATCTTTAGACCTGAGATAGCACAGTTATCTTGTATATAGGTAGTTTGAGTTTGATACTGCTTTCATACTTGTACTATGTATGAGTATATGGGCATGTGTTGGCTCCTACTAGTTATATATGGAGGTAGGTGTTGATCAAGATGGAATCTGTTCCTCTAAGTAAATAGAGATAAAATCCTATGTTCATTTAATTGTTCTTGATGTTTCAAGTTCCTGGCCAGGACAGATAGATTTATTCAAAAAAGAGTTTCTGATGAGAAAATCTTTTTAATCAAGAACAGGAATTAAAAGAGGACATAATATTCATAGCAAATGGAGTTTGACATAAGCCATGACTCCAGCTTGAGTTGGGATTTTGTAACAGAGAGATTCTCGTGCATGGTAACATATGATTATAGGTTCATTTAAGGTAAACCTTATTACTAATTGGGTGGCCATGGCATGCTATGCTAGGTGTTAACCATGGTCTATGAGGTGCATGAAATGATTTAGAGAAATCATTTATGGTAAGAAAGAGTTCTGATGATATTAAGAGTTGATATCATGTCTCATTGCCAATTAGTGATGAGCCTAGTAAGTCACACACATACACAAGTTATCACCTATTTAAATATGATTTAATTAATTAATTAAAGAGTTTAATTGATTAATTAAATAGGTTTGGTTTGCAATTAAATTGCAAAGTCCCTAGCATGACTTAAAACTAAATCTAGATTATTGGATGTATAATATAAGTTAAATTTATATTTAAAGTATTTAAAAATGAATTTAATTAATGAGAAATTAATTAATAGAGATTAATTAATTAATTTATATTTGATATAAATTAATTAGAAGAAGAGAAATAATTATTTTGGGTTAAGAACTCAAAATTAAGACACAGGGGTATTTTGGTCATTTCACAGTGTAACACGTGGCACCATGAGATGGTGACACATGGGATTACACATAAACTTGCCAAATGTTTTTTAATAATGTAAGATGATTAAAATCAAGATTAAATATAGGTTTGACACTTGGCACAATGTGATTGGGTCACTTAAACCTAGAGCTAATCAAAGGGTGACATGTGGCAAGGGTTTAATGTGTTAACCTAGCTATTTAAGTGTTGTTATGAAAAGAAAAAATAACCAGCAGCCACTCTTCTCCTTTGTCACGCCACTTTGAGGCTTTTCATCTATTCTTCTTCATCTCTCATCAATTCAAAGAGGTTAGCCATCAATCTCTTGAATTAAGAACACTAGAAATTGTTTCTAGTGTCCTGTTTACATCTCTAATCTCTTAAAAGACAGAACTTGAATTTCTAATTGATAGAAAAAGTTTTAGAAGCTGTTCAAGGGCTGCCATAGGTGTTCTTGGTGTGGACAAGCTAGAGGGACAACATCTGGTGTCCTGAAGACAAATCTCAAAGGCGCAGACACGCTGCAGTTCATCAAGAGGTTAGTGTAATCTTTCTTGATTTAGAGTTCTAAAATTAATCTGATTAATTTTAAAATCATAAATGGAAAATATAGATCCAAAAACATATTAAAAGAGTTTTAATATGTTGTTTATCATTGAAATCAAATAGATAAAAATAAATCTTGCATGATGCATGTGACCCTAGGTGAAAATTTTTGAATTCAATGGTATAAACTTGTGTTTTTCACGCTTTCGTTCCTTCACTTCCTCCTTAACTGCCCTCTGAGATATGGGATCCATATCCTAATCAAAATAAGAAAACCAAACAGATCTTCATTAGTGTCACCTCGACTCTTACAAATACAATGCATGGTATGGACTCGATCTAGACCCAGAAACGCCTAAACCATGCTCTGATACTACTAAATGTGACACCCCTTACCCGTCTACAATATAGCCAAGCAAGATATGTCACACTGTGTACCGGAATACCATATTTTATCTCAGTTATTTCTATTTTTCCTTAATTGATTTTTTTTATGATGATGAAATGCAATTTGGGAGATTTGACTCATTTAAGTCATTTGTAGAAATTATAAATTCATTGAGGTTCCGAAAATTTAATCCAGCAGAGTACCGACTAAAAATGGAGAAAACAGTTCTTCGAAACCTGTGAAAAACACTTCCAAAACATTCATCCATATTCTCAAACTCTAATAACCATCAGCATGGTTTCAACAATTTTCAACATTCACAACCATCTCAAGCTTTTTATCATGAACCCATAATTTCATTCAGATCCAAAATCAAATTTAATTTCATGAAAATATTCTCAAATTATATTAATTAACGAAATTTTTATAAAATATGGGCATCAACATATGATTACATTAATTTACTATTTACATGAGTTCATAATTCACAAATCACAAACTACTACCTGTTACAAAATGCAAAAACAAAATTTCAAAAGGAACCTAAAGGTCCTACCACTGATGCACTGTAGATGAGAGGTGACTCTGACTCTATGTAGATCTGTGACCTCACCCAGTCTATGGTCTACTGGGCTCTCTATTCCGTCACTCCAGAACCTATGCGTAGCAAAAAGCTACGCGTAGCAAAAAGTGACGCGCTAAGCAATAATTCTTAGTGGTGCCAATAATAAAATAAAAAGAACTAACAGAAAAATAAATATGCAGTGTGTATATTGATGTCTCATGTAGACAAATTTTTGGTAATTATTTGTAGTCTTATATATTTGATACTTGTTATATCCATTATTTCATTAAATTTATCAACTTTCATTTTTGGTTGCCCAAGTAACCTATACTGGATGACTGGATTGGATAAATGGGTAAACTGGCACTGGGTACCAAGTACCTCGGGCTGTCACACCATCGGTCACATAGTGTCTCTCGGTGTGCAACAGAATAGCTACTAAGCTGTAATAACATTAGGCACAAGGCCAAGTATCATCATAATATTAGAATGGCTAAAAGCCATAAAATCACAGAATGGCATAATGCCATGTGCAGTACTGCTAACAGAACCTTATTGGCATGCCAACCTATCCAAACTAATCTTACTAGGTGTACTAGGGCACATTACCAAGTTATTGATTGAATTTTTATGCTTTACAAGTAAGGTTACTATTCATTTTACTATTCAGGTCAAATTATTAACTTTCTAATGCATAATAGCTGCATAAGTCCTAATCATATAAATTTACCACATTTTGGTTCCCAAAAGTGTTGGCATTAGTTGCCAATCCATACTTCTAACCAATGGTGAATAAATCACAAATTTCAGTTTTGGGTGCTAGAATTCGCTATTCCATTAGGCCATTATACAGTGAGAATTTGGCCAAATGTTCTTCATCAAAGTTGTTCCTTATTGTGTCTAGTTATATTTCTTTTTTTGAATCACTCCATTTGGAGTTTTGTAGCTCAAGTTATGGCCTAAAAACCATAACTGGCCAGATTGCAATTTTTCTAGAAATTCTGGGCAGAATCAATTCTGCAGTTTTAGTACACTGATTGCAGGTCAATTTTTGGACATGTTATAGTCAAAATTTGGGTTTGTTTTCTTCATAAAAGTTGTAGGGCTATGTCTCAGCTTTCTATTGGTAAAAACTCAGGTCAATTGGACCTTCCTACACTGAGTTATGACCAAATGAATGAATACTATTCATTTGGTCATTTTGCCTAGGCAGAATGTAAGTCACCCGGATTTGGTCAATTTTTAGGGCATCCTATGTTTAGTTTCTGGACAGATTTCCTTCACCAAAATTATGCCATTATGTGTTTAATTTCATGTCCAATTGGCCTTGCACTAATTGAATCTATACAATCCAAGTTATAGCTACCCAAACCTATTGGACCCATACCCAGTCCAGCAGGTCACCAAGGGCAGCATACCTAACTTTAATTCCCATGGAGCAAATCACTTCATCTCTTAATCACACATGACTAAATGGTCACTAATTGACCATAAAAACTTTCTTTCACCAATACATGAGCAAAACCCTAGGTTTTTCCCAAACCCTAACTCCTACAATTTCAATTCTCTATATACATATAATCCATGAATTAAAACACCAAAATCATGTTCAATGGCAGCCATGCACAATTATTATGCAATCAAAATGGCACTAACCTTGTTGGAGCTAACTCCCAAGCTTGCAAAACCTTCCTTTTTCCTTCTTCTTTTTACGGGGTGAGGAAAAATTTTAGTGAAGAGAGTGAGGGATTTTGGTGAAATGGTGTGGGGTATAAAGCTTCATAAAGCTTTAATGGAGGTTTGGGGTTAGGGATGATTTTGGTGGGTTGAGAGAGCTAGGGGATGAAGATTTTTCTTTTTAATTTCTCCCCACTTAACTCTCTTTAAGTTGACTTATTATAGCTTGGTGAAATTTGATTGGTGGAGGCTTTAATAATGACATCATATGATTTCAAAAGTCCCATTTTTCTTCATTTTTCCTTTCTTTTTTTTTTTCTATTCATTTTCAATTCAATTTTTTTAACAATATTTATTCACATTTTATGTCATATAATTTATTTACTTAATTGGACAAGTTGGTCAAAAATCATCTCTGAAGACGAAATGACCAAAATGCCCTCCGTTTAGCTTATAGAGCCAAAATCGTCTATACCGATCTAAAAATTTTTCTAAACATTTTCTTGGCATTCTAATGCCATCGAAACCTCAATGACTCTTCTCTGGAGTCCCAAAAATTATTTCATGAATTTTCCCCTAGGTTTAGGGCTTTTAGCTGTGAAAACTGCAACTTCCCACTGGGTTACCTATTACTAGGGCACCGGCTCATTTAACTTAGTTGTATTTTATTTCTAAAATTTTTTCTTGATTTTTCTTATTAGTATTTGAGTTAATTATGAATCCTTACTTTAGTCTAAATATTTTTCTAGACGTTCTAGCTATCCGGACTGACACTGGTCACTTGAACAGTAGAATGTACAAAATTGCTACAGTGAGGGTGTTACACAGCCTAACATGTGCTGGCATAAACCCATAGTGCAGGGCAAGTGCTGTAATGAGGCCTCCCACCACTATGTGACCCATGGACTAATGAGAAATCCTCTTGAGGTGCTAGCATAAGAAGTATTTGGTACTACATCTCCATCCTGTAACCATACACTACAAAAAGAATAACTCATTGGCATTTACCAAGCTAAGGCTATCACCACGCCCCATAATGGTATGGGTTGTAAGTCTGTGCAGATATCTCAATAGTGGGTTTACCAATCTCAATAACTTAGACTGACTAGAGTTGTACATCTCAGTGTTGGGGGCCATCGTTCTCTAAAAGGAAATGCTGTCATACTCTAGTCTATTTTGAGGGATCTCTTGGAGTCTTTTACTGTCAAAGCTAAAGAAAAAGTTAAACTGGCCCATGTTCATGACCCTGTCCACACCCAAGAGTCTGAACTTAATCCTGCCCCTATCTCCCCTATTCGTGGCCCATAAGGTGGCCTAAAAACTGCCTAAAAAATTCAAGGGTAGTGTCCCTGTATGTTGGGAAGTGCAGTTATCGAATCTTATCCACCCGATGTTGTCCAAGAACCTATCCACTTCTTTTTTGAGTGCAAGTTGTTCTTGTAACTCTGTGTCCATATATTTCATTAATATTGTGACACCCCTTACCCGTGTACAGTATACTCGAGCAAGCAATGCCACACGGTGTATCGGCACACTCTATTTTTCCTTAATCAATTTTTTTGTCATAATTTTGAATATAGTTTATGAAATATAGTTCATTTATTGAAATTATAATTTATTTGAGGTTCCGGAAATTTTATAAAAAATCCGGCAGAATACCGGCTAAAAATGGAGAAAACAGTTCTTCAGAACCTGTTAAAAACACTTCCAAATAATTTCCAAACAATCTCAACTTCAATTCATCAACAAAATCTCAATATCAAGATCTCAACAACATTTCTCAATTTCAGTTCTCAATCATCCATCACATATTATAATCAAGTATAAATCACAAATAGATATTTACTTTTCCATTGACAAATACAATTTTCATAATTTACATGAACATCAATATACATTACACAAGTTTAATTACATATGAGAAAATAAAAATTTAGTTACAAAATGACAAAATGACACCTAGTGCCCTACCAATGCATTGCAGGTGGTGAGGTGACACGGACACTGTGCAGAACTGCAGGATAGACTTACCCAGTCTGCGGTCTACTGGGCTCACGATCAGTATCTCCAGTACCTACGCGTGGCAAAAGCAACGCGCTAAGCAATAATGCTTAGTGGTGCAATAATAAAATAAAAGAAAATAGCAGAAAATAAATATGTAGTGAATGTATATGTTTTATTTGTTTTGAATTTGTATATCATTAACTTTGTCCACTTTCATTCATTTAGTTGCCCAAGTAACCTACACTAGATGACTGGACTGGATAAACGGGTAAACTGGAACTGGGTATCAAGTACCTCAGGCCATCACACCATCGGTCACGTATGCATCTCCCGGTGTGCAACAGAACAGCTAACAAGCTGTGATAACATCAGGCACAAGGCCAAATCTCAATACAAGGTCAAAATGGCTAAAAGCCATAAAATCACAGAATGGCATATTGCCATGTGCGATCGCTAATCGAACCCTATTGGCATGCCAAACTATCCAAACCAATCTTGTTAGGTATACTAGGGCATTTGAAACTTTTAAATTCTTCAATTTGTGAATTTCAAGTTTTGGTGTCACTATTCACCCCATTGGTCAACAAAAATGTTGACTTTTGGATAGAAAATAGGTATATTGGTTTTGACACTTCCAACATACCACATTTTGCATTTAAAACTTGTTGGAGTTAACCCCTAAATCCATTTCCAAACCTAAAACCTAGAGAGCAGAATTTTCAGTTTTTGTGACCCAAATTTACTGTTCCATTGGGCCCTGTTGCAGTGGGAATTTGAGGAAATGGTAAACATGAAAGTTGTTCCTTATTTTGTCTAGTTGAATTTATTTTTTTGAATCACTCCATTTGGAGTTTTGTAACTCTAGATATGGTCCAAAAACCACAGCTGGCCGGATTGCCAAAACTGCAGAGTTACCAAATCTACAGTAACATGAACAGTGACTGTGACTGCCATTTGGGTTAGGTTCTGGACATAATTTGGGGTAGGTTTCTTCATGAAAGTTGTTTGTCTATGTCTTAACTTGTTTCTGTAAAAATTTCAAGTCAATTGACCAAATCTACAGTGAGTTATGGCCAAATGAACTGTTCATTTGGTCATTCTGCAGAATCAGTTGCAGGGTATCCAGATTGGGGCCAACTTTTAGTCCTCTTTCTTTGGTCTTTTGGGCATGGTTTCTTCAGCAAAAATGTGCCATTATAAGCCTAGTTTCATGTCCAATTGGCCAAACACTAATTGAACCAACACAACCAAAGTTATGGCTGTCTAATTGGACTGGAATCTCAGTCACCATTGTTGCTGTCCCTAGGCAGCATAGTCATTCACTTTGCCATGCTAATTTTCAGTCCAAATTATGGTTAAATTTCCTCAAATGGTCACTAATTGACCATTAGAATTTCCTTTAACAATTTCATAAGCCAAGTCCACATTTTCACCCTCAAAACCCTAGTTTCCATTTCAATTTACCCATATTCATTATCTATGTAGATATATAGCTTAAACATAATCTCCAATTCATTCTAAGTCCATTAAAACCATAAAAAACACTCCATCATTGTTCCTTCCTTAGGGCTGCCGAAATTCAAGGCATGCATAAACATAAATTTCATTCATTTAAGTTACAAATTCTTACTCACTTTAAGGCTTTAACATGGAATAAAGGAGATTTAAGTATATATGTGCACTAACCTTGTTGTATGCCAATCCAAGCTTGAAAAAAAATTCTTTATTTTCACTTCTTTTTGCTGCCCAAGTATTGCACAAATTGTGATGACCAATTTTTGTGAAAGGAATATGGGGTTTTATGGTGGGATGAAGGGAGAAATCAAGCTTACAAGGAGGCTTTCATGGAGGTTGAGAGAGGTGAGGGAGAGGGCTGCGAAATTTGGAGAAGAAGAGCAGAAAATTTGTTTAATTTTTAACTCATTTTTTTCCTTTTTAAGTGGTTTAAGAGTGCTTGTTAAAGTGTGATTGGTGGAGGCCTTTTTGATGACATCATTATGATGTCATAATTCTAGTTTTCATTCAATTTCTTTTCTTTTCTTTTCTACTAACTTTAAATTAGTTTTTCATTAACATTAATTCATATTTTATGTCATAATAATTATTTACTCAACTGGACAAGTCGGCCAAAAATCACCTCTGAAGGTGAAATGACCAAAATGCCCTCCGCTTGGCTTATCGGGTCAAAATTGTCTGTACCGATTGAAAAATTTTTCTAGGTATTTCCTTGGAATTCTAATGCCATGGGAACCTCAATAACCCTTCTCTGGAGTTCCAAAAATTATTTTATGATTTTTCCCCCGGGTCTAGGGCTCCTAGTTGCGAACATAACTTCCCTCAGGTTGCCCATCGCTAGGGCACCGGCTCATTTAACTCGGTTGTATTTTATTTCTAAATTTTTTTACTAAATTTTTCTTATTAATATTTGAGTTGATTATGGTCCCTCACTTAAGTTTAAATATTTTTCCGGATGTTCTAGCTGTCCGGACCGACACTGGTCACCGGAATAGTAGAATGTACGGAGTTGCTACCGGGAGGGTGTTACAACTCTTCCCTTCTAATTTAAATTTCGTCCTCGAAATTTACCTGATGCAAACAGTTGAGGAAACTGTTGCCTCATCGTCTCTTCACTTTCCCAAGTTGCCTCCTCGGTGTTGTGGTGCCTCCATAGCACTTTCACTAGTGGAATTTGCTTATTTCTCAACTCTTTCACTTCCCGAGCCAGGATCTGTAGAGGTTCTTCTTCATATGTCAAATCCGGTTATATTTCAATTTCTTCCCTGGAGATGACATGTGAAGGATCTGAGCATATCTTCTAAGCATGGACACGTGGAACACATTGTGGATCTTGTCCAGCTCTGGTGGTAAAGCTAGCCTGTAGGCTACTGGTCCCATACGTTCAATGACTTCATATGGGCCAATAAACCTAGGGCTCAACTTACCTTTCCTTCCAAACCTTAATACCTTTTTCCACGGTGACACCTTGAGGAACACTTTGTCGCCAACTGTGTATTCTATTTCTTTTCTCTTCAAGTCGGCATAGGATTTCTGTCTATCTGAGGCAACCTTCAGATTGGCTTTGATTAGTTTCACTTTCTCCTCAGTCTGTTTCACAGTGCAGCCCTACCGATTTGTCTTCGCCCAATTCAGTCCGGCCTGCTGAGTTCTACATTTTCTCCCATACAGTGCTTCATATGGGGCCATTTGGATGCTAGCTTGGTAGCTATTGTTGTATGCAAATTCTGCCAGTGGGAGGTACCTATCCCAACTTCCCTCAAACTCAATGACACAACTCCTCAGCATATCCTCAAGGACCTGACATATATTTCATGTTATTATTGTCATTTCAGTTCAATATGTGTATTTATCTAATTGGTTTCAATTGTTTACCTGGATTACTCTTTCTGATTGCCCATCCGTTTGAGGATGGAAAGCTGTGCTGAAGTGGAGTTGTGTACCCAAGGATTCATGGAACTTCTTCCAAAATCTCGATGTGAACCTTGGATCTCGATCAGATATGATGGAAAGTGGAATTCCATGCAGTCTAACTATCTCACTGATATACAATTCTGCTAACTTCTCCAGTGAGTAGTTAGTCCTAACTGGCAGAAAGTGTGCTGACTTCGTCAATCTATCAACTATCACCCATGCTACATCATGTTTCTTCCGAGTGAGAGGTAGACCACTTACAAAATCCATGGTGACCCGATCCCATTTCCATTCAGGTATGCGTATAGGCTGTAGCAAACCTGATGGAACTTGATGTTCTGCCTTGACTTGCTAACATGTCAAGCATTTAGTCACATAGTAAGCTATGTCCTTCTTCATACCAGGCCACCAATACTGGAGCTTCAGATCATGATACATCTTTGTACTTCCTGGGTGCATAGCATATACACTGGTGTGTGCCTCTTTTAGAATACTGGCTTTCAATTTCCCATTATCTGGTACACACAGTCTTCCTTTGTAGTGCAGACACCCATCTGCTTTCACCTCATAGTTAGCTGCTTTTCCCTCTGGGATTTTGCTTATAATAGCCAGTAACTTTTCATCTACTTTTTGCCCATCTAAAATCTACTGTAGCAGGTTTGGCCTCACTTGCAACTCAGCCAAAATAGCTCCATCTCGAATCAAAGATAGACAGGCATTCAATGATCTCAAAGCTGTGATGGACTTTCTGCTCAAAGCATCAGCAACTACATTTGCCTTCCCAGGATGGTAGTCAATCACACAATCATAATCCTTCAGGAACTCAATCCATCGCCTCTGTCTAAGGTTGAGCTCCCTCTGAGTTGGCAAATATTTCAGGCTTTTGTGGTCTGTGTAAATGTAGCACTTTTCACCATACAAGTAATGCCTCCATATCTTGATCACGAAGATAATTCCGCAAGCTCTAGATCATGGGTAGGGTAATTCTGCTCATGTGGCCTTAGCTGCCTGGAAGCATAAGCGACCACCTTTCCCTCTTGCATCAATACACACCCTAGCCCATTATGTGAGGCATCACTGTAGACCACAAAGTCTTTTCCTGACACTGGCTGTGTTAACACTGGTGCCTCTGTCAACATAGCCTTCAACTTCTCAAAACTGGTCTGACACTTGTCATTCCAGTCAAATCTGACATTCTTGTGTAACAACTTGGTCATTGGAGCAGCTATTAAGGAAAATCCCTTCACAAATCTCCTGTAATACCCAGCTAGCCCCAAGAAGCTTCTGACCTCAGTTGTATTCCTGGGAGGCTTCCATTCCATTACTGCTTCTATTTTCTTGGGATCCACCCTAATCCCATCGGCTGACACTATATGTCCAAGGAATGCAATCTCATTTAACCAGAAGTCACACTTGGACAACTTAGCATACAGCTTCTTTTCTTTCAAGGTTTGCAGAACAATCCTCAAATGCTCATCATGTTCTTCCCTGGTCTTGGAATACACCAAAATATCATCAATAAAGACCACTACGAACCGATCTAGGTATGGATGGAAGATACGGTTCATAAGGTCCATGAATGCTGCTGGTGCATTTGTTAGGCCAAAGGGCATCACTAGAAACTCATAATGCCCATATCGGGTCCTGAATGCAGTCTTTGGCACATCTACATCCTTCACCCTCAACTGATGATACCCTGATCTGAGATCAATCTTAGAAAATACTCCTGCTCCCTTCAACTGGTCAAACAGATCATCAATTCTAGGCAACGGATATTTGTTCTTCACAGTCACTTTATTCAACTGCCGGTAATCAATGCAAAGCCTCAAAGTCCCATCCTTCTTCTTTACAAACAGCACTGGAGCTCCCCATGGTGACATACTGGGGCGTATGAACCCCTTATCAAGCAACTCTTGCAACTGAGTTTTCAACTCCCTCAATTCCGTGGGTGCCATCCTATAAGGAGCAATGGAAATGGGTGCTGTACCCGGCAGTGTCTCAATAGCAAATTCAACTTCCCTTTCTGGCGGCAAACCAGGCAATTCTTCAGGAAATACTTCTGGGAAGTCTCTCACTATGGGTATATCACTCAGGTTTGGCTTAGCCTGCCTAGTATCCATCACATGTGCTAGGTAGGCTTCACAGCCTTTTCTCATCATTCTTCTTGCAACTGTGGCTGATATGACATTGGACAAGAAATCTGTCCTTTCCCCCACAACTGTGATCTCATTACCCTCTGATGTTTTTAGAGAAATTCTCTTCAATTTGCAATCAACTATTGCCTGATGACGTGACAACCAGTCCATTCCCAAAATCACGTCAAACTCGTGGAAGGGCAACTCGATTAGGTCTGCCAAGAATTCATACCCCTGAATCCTTAACGGGCAACCCTTGTACACTTTGTTCACTACCACACTGTGGCCCAATGGATTAGTGACCAGAATGTCTTGGTCACTCTCCCCTACTAGTATCCCCCTTTCTACGGGTAGGTTGATGCAGATATATGAATGAGTGGATCCTGGATCCACCAATGCATGCACAGGTGTATTGTAGAGGGAGAACGTACCCCTGATGATGTCCGGGGCATCTTGCTCCTCCTGAGCTCTCAGGGCATAATTTCTAGCAGGTGGTCTGTTATCTGGCCTCTCTTTGGCTCGATGCGAGCCTCGTGATGGTCCCTGACCTCGATTTGCAGATTTTCTACCCCTGCGTAGTGCGGGAGCAGTGCATGCGCTTGTGTTGGAGCAGCTGTAGTAGTTCTACATGGGCAGTTCCTTAACTGATGCTCTGTCGACCCACATCTTAAACAGGCATCAGTTACTCTCCAACATTCCCCCTTGTGCCATTTCAGGCAATGCGGACATGCAGAAGATGTTGGGGCTGGTCCCCTGAACCCCATCCCTGGAGAGCTGCCCACTGATGGTGTGGACTGACCTCTCCTAGGGGTGAGCGTGGCACAGGCCCCGAGATCGACCACGACCTTGTAGGCGGCCGAACTGCGTGCGGATGGACCTCGAACTTCTTCCCAGTGCGGGGATGAGCTAGGCGACACAGTCCCCTCTTCTGCTGTCTATCCCTTCTGGTTTGCTCACTGATTCTCACGTTTTTAACCCTTATTACAGCTTCCACTAACTTGCTAAATTCTGTGATTCCCAAGGCAGTGAGCTGAATCTTTATGTTGTCATTTAGTCCCTCTTCAAATCTCTTACATCTTTCAGCTTCATTAGGTACTATCTCCCTTCCATAGCGGCTTAATCGGACGAATTCTTTCTCATACTCGGCCACTGACAGCTGTCTCTACCTCAGGTTAATAAACTCTCTTCTTCTCTCTTCCAGGTATACAGTACCCACATATTTCTTCTTGAATTCTAAGAGAAAGAAGTCCCAAGTTATAGCTTCTGGCTGCACTTCACTGGATACCGTGTCCCACTATTCATAGGCATCATCTTGCAACAAAGATATGGCAACCTCTAGGTTTTGCTCTGGGGTGCAGTGGAGTTGTTTTAGAACTCTGCCCGTTCTGTTCAACCAATTCTCGGCTGCAACAGAATCATCTTCTCTCTTGCTGAAAAAGTCCACTGCTCCAAACTTTCTTAGCCTTTCCAGGTGTGATTTCTGTTGTGGAGCTAGTGGTGGTGGTGGTGGTGCTGGCATTACTCCGACCATTTGTCTAAAGAAATCGGCCATTTGCTGGAACATGGCCTGTGGAGGTGGCGAGCTCTGCTTGAGCCGTGAGCGAGTTCTCCCATGCCCCCAGTCTCAGCTGCTACAGGTGGAGCATGACTCTCCACTTCCTCCTCGACTGCTCTTTGAGATGAAGGGTCCATATCCTATTTAACAAAGACAAAAAGATCTGCATTAGTGTCACCTCGACTCTTACAAATGCAATGCATGGTATGGACTCAATCTAGGCCCAGAAACGCCTAAACCGTGCTCTAATACCACTAAATGTGACACCCCTTACCCGTGTATGTTGGGTAGTGCAGTTGATCGAATCTTATCCACCCGATGTTGTCCAAGAACCTATCCACTTCTTTTTTGAGTACAAGTTGTTCTTGTAACTCTGTGTCCATATATTTCATTAATATTGTGACACCCCTTACCCGTGTACAGTATACCCGAGCAAGCAATGCCACACGGTGTATCAGCACACTCTATTTTTCCTTAATCAATTTTTTTGTCATAATTTTGAATATAGTTTATGAAATATAGTTCATTTATTGAAATTATAATTTATTTGAGGTTCCGAAAATTTTATAAAAAATCCGGCAGAATACCGGCTAAAAATGGAGAAAACAGTTCTTCGGAACCTGTTAAAAACACTTCCAAATAATTTCCAAACAATCTCAACTTCAATTCATCAACAAAATCTCAATATCAAGATCTCAACAACATTTCTCAATTTCAGTTCTCAATCATCCATCACATATTATAATCAAGTATAAATCACAAATAGATATTTACTTTTCCATTGACAAATACAATTTTCATAATTTACATGAACATCAATATACATTACACAAGTTTAATTACATATGAGAAAATAAAAATTTAGTTACAAAATGACAAAATGACACCTAGTGCCCTACCAATGCACTGCAGGTGGTGAGGTGACACGGACACTGTGCAGAACTGTAGGATGGACTCACCCAGTCTGCGGTCTACTGGGCTCACGATCAGTATCTCCAGTACCTACGCGTGGCAAAAGCAACGCGCTAAGCAATAATGCTTAGTGGTGCAATAATAAAATAAAAGAAAATAGCAGAAAATAAATATGTAGTGAATGTATATGTTTTATTTGTTTTGAATTTGTATATCATTAACTTTGTCCACTTTCATTCATTTAGTTGCCCAAGTAACCTACACTAGATGACTGGACTGGATAAACGGGTAAACTGGCACTGGGTATCAAGTACCTCGAGCCGTCACACCATCGGTCACGTATGCATCTCCCGGTGTGCAACAGAACAGCTAACAAGCTGTGATAACATCAGGCACAAGGCCAAATCTCAATACAAGGTCAGAATGGCTAAAAGCCATAAAATCACAGAATGGCATATTGCCATGTGCAATACTGCTAACTGAACCCTATTGGCATGCCAAACTATCCAAACCAATCTTGTTAGGTATACTAGGGCATTTGAAACTTTTAAATTCTTCAATTTGTGAATTTCAAGTTTTGGTGTCACTATTCACCCCATTGGTCAACAAAAATGTTGACTTTTGGATAGAAAATAGGTATATTGGTTTTGACACTCCCAACATATCACATTTTGCATTTAAAACTTGTTGGAATTAACCCCTAAATCCATTTCCAAACCTAAAACCTAGAGAGCAGAATTTTCAGTTTTTGTAACCCAAATTTACTGTTCCATTGGGCCCTGTTGCAGTGGGAATTTGAAGAAATGGTAAACATGAAAGTTGTTCCTTATTTTGTCTAGTTGAATTTATTTTTTTGAATCACTCCATTTGGAGTTTTGTAGCTCCAGATATGGTCTAAAAACCACAGCTGGCCGGATTGCCAAAACTGCAGAGTTACCAAATCTACAGTAACATGAACAGTGACTGTGACTGCCATTTGGGTTAGGTTCTGGACATAATTTGGGGTAGGTTTCTTCATTAAAGTTGTTTGTCTATGTCTTAACTTGTTGCTGTAAAAATTTCAGGTCAATTGACCAAATCTATAGTGAGTTATGGCCAAATGAACTGTTCATTTGGTCATTTTGCAGAATCAGTTGCAGGGTATCCGGATTGGGGCCAACTTTTGGTCCTCTTGCTTTGGTCTTTTGGGCATGGTTTCTTCAGCAAAAATGTGCCATTATAAGCCTAGTTTCATGTCCAATTGGCCAAACACCAATTGGACCAACACAGCCAAAGTTATGGCTATCTAATTGGATTGGAATCTCAGTCACCATTGCTGCTGTCCCTAGGCAGCATAGTCATTCACTTTGCCATGCTAATTTTCAGTCCAAATTATGGTTAAATTTCCTCAAATGGTCACTAATTGACCATTAGAATGTTCTTTAATAATTTCATAAGCCAAGTCCACATTTTCACCCTCAAAACCCTAGTTTCCATTTCAATATACCCATATTCATTATCTATGTAGATATATAGCTTAAACATAATCTCCAATTCATTCTAAGTCCATTAAAACCATCAAAAACACTCCATCATTGTTCCTTCCTTAGGGCTGCCGAAATTCAAGGCATGCATAAACATAAATTTCATTCATTTAAGTTACAAATTCTTACTCACTTTAAGGCTTTAACATGGAATAAAGGAGATTTAAGTATATATGTGCACTAACCTTGTTGTATGCCAATCCAAGCTTGAAAAAAACTTCTTTATTTTCACTTCTTTTTGCTGCCCAAGTATTGCACAAATTGTGATGACCAATTTTTGTGAAAGGAATATGGGGTTTTATGGTGGGATGAAGGGAGAAATCAAGCTTACAAGGAGGCTTTCATGGAGGTTGAGAGAGGTGAGGGAGAGGGCTGCGAAATTTGGAGAAGAAGAGCAGAAAATTTGTTTAATTTTTAACTCATTTCTTTCCTTTTTAAGTGGTTTAAGAGTGCTTGTTAAAGTGTGATTGGTGGAGGCCTTTTTGATGACATCATTATGATGTCATAATTCTAGTTTTCATTCAATTTCTTTTCTTTTCTTTTCTACTAACTTTAAATTAGTTTTTCATCAACATTAATTCATATTTTATGTCATAATAATTATTTACTCAACTGGACAAGTCGGCCAAAAATCACCTCTGAAGGTGAAATGACCAAAATGCCCTCCGCTTGGCTTATCGGGTCAAAATTGTCTGTACCGATTGAAAAATTTTTCTAGGTATTTCCTTGGCATTCTAATGCCATGGGAACCTCAATAACCCTTCTCTGGAGTTCCAAAAATTATTTTATGATTTTTCCCCCGGGTCTAGGGCTCCTAGTTGCGAGAACCGCAACTTCCCTCTGGGTTACCCATCGCTAGGGCACCGGCTCATTTAACTCGGTTGTATTTTATTTCTAAAATTTTTACTAAATTTTTCTTATTAATATTTGAGTTGATTATGGTCCCTCACTTAAGTTTAAATATTTTTCCGGACGTTTTAGCTGTCCGGACTGACACTGGTCACCGGAACAGTAGAATGTACGGAGTTGCTACCGGGAGGGTGTTACAAATATTATCTTCCTGTTGTTCAGCCTGGTGCATACATCATAGTGTATGGCATTCTTGAAATGCTAAGACAAAGAAAACTCTAGTTGGGTTTAGGGTTGGGGTTGGGGCTACTGTTGGGGTTGTGGTTAGGGTTGGGTTACTTCTTATCTTGCCTACCTTATTCTTGGCCTTTAGGGTGGTGATGGTGAGTCATTTCTTTCCCTTAAGGAAGAGAAAATCCTTCCTGCTACTCTTTTTGTGGGAGCCATAGAAAGAGAAAATAAAGAATGGGTTAAGGTTTGGTGGGAAAGATCAAGAGAGGGGAAGTTTTTGAGAGATTCTTGAAGGGGAAAAGGTTATATGCTTATGGAATGGGTGTTAAAATATTTAAATACGAGTTAAAAGGGTGGGCACATCATTTCACAAAAATTTTTTGAGCCATTTCATATTGCCTCTATGAAGTTTTACACAGGGCCATGTGTCACTATAAGGGTAGCCCTGTGTAATCTTTTGTCTTACTTTTTTTCGAAGTCAAGTAAGTTACATGGGTCATGTAACACTACACAGGGGTGACTCATGTAACTTTCTGCCCCTATTTCTCCTTTTTTATTTTAGTCTTTCAACTTACATAGGTTGTGTACCACTGGACGAGGCACCCGTGTAAGTTTCTGTTCCCTTAAATTTCCATTTCTTTCTCTTTCTTATGTTACACGGGCCATGTATCCTTCCACGAGTCATCCCGTGTAACTTTCTGAAGTGTTTTGTTCATTTGTGTTTATGTTTAATGGGTTACACGGGGCATGTTTCATAGCACGGAGTACCTCGTGTAACTTTCTGGACCAAAATTCTATGCACTTTGAATGCTTACCTTTTCCTATCTCTTCAAGTTTCAATGATAACTTTTTTTAAATGTATGAATGAAATGCATAACAGAGGTTAGTAATAGAAATACTTCCCAGTTTTGAAATTTTCCCTCTTGCATGATTTTGACTTTTCATTTCCATCCATTCCTTCCTCTCCACTCCTTACTTTTACCTATAATATCTAAGGTTAGAGTTTGGGATTCCTACAAAACTTAAAGAAAACAAAAACAAAATTAACGTAAAGAAAAATTTTAGAGTCTTAGGTTACCTTCCAAGTAGCACTTGTTTATAGTCTTTAGCTTGATTGTTCATTTTTGGCTTATTACTGTTTAGGTGGGTTGCTAAAGGAGTGTGTTGCTTCTTTCTCGATTGGTTCTCCTAAGAAGTATGGCTTTAGCCTTTGGCCATTGACTTTGAATGCTCTCGAGGTTTCACTCCATACTTCTACTACTTCCTGTGGGAAGACTTGCAAAATCTTAAAGGGGTCGGACCACCTAGATCTTAGCTTTCCTAGGAATTGCTTCAATCTAGAGTTGAAAAGTAGGACAAGGTCTCTTTTTTTATTTCTCTCCTTGTGATATGCTTGTCATGCTAGCTTTTCATCCTTTCCTTGAAGATCTTTGCATTCTCATAGGCATCTTACCTAATCTCTTCCAGTTCATTGAGCTATAGAAGCTTCTTTTCTCTAGTAGTCTTGAGATCGAAGTTCCAGGTTCGAATTGCCCAATAAACTTTGTTTTCATGTTCAATAGGGAGGTGGCATGACTTCCCATATACCAAGTGAAAGGGAGTAGTTCCAATAGGTGTTTTGAGGGTAGTGTGGTAGGCCTATAGTGCATCATCCAATTTTAGGGATCAATCCTTCCTTGATCTTTTCACTGTCTTCTTAAAGATCCTCTTCAATTCCATATGTGAAATCTCCACCTGTCCACTTGTTGAGGGTGGTATGGTATTACCACTTTATGAGTCACTCCATATTTCCTCAGTAAAGTTTCAAACTGGTTATTGCAGAAGTGACTTCCCCCATCACTAATAATTGTCCTTAGTGTGCCACATCTTGCAAAGATGTATTTCTTAAGGAACTTGATGACTACCCTTACATCATTTGTTGGTAAGGCTATTGCTTTTGCTGACTTTGATACATAATCTACACTAATAAGGATATACTTTGTCACACCTTACCCCTCTGTAAGGCATAACATGATCCCGTAGAATACCTAATGAACCACCGAACTTCACCTACTGATAACTCATTAAGTACCCTACAAGGGATTTTAAAATCATTTTCTTACTTTTTTTAAAAGTAGTGAGTATTTTCTAATAGGTATTAAAACATTTAATTAAAGTTTGAAAACTAGTTAAAATTTTTATCCTTTTTTATTTTTCCACAAATTTTAGAAAAATTTTGGCAGAGTACTGTCTGTATTTTGATAAAACAGTTCTTCAAATACCTGAAAAAAACACTTCCAATGATTTATCTCATCAACTCAACAACTTCAACAACCACCACAACAAATTTCAACATCATTTCTAAAATTCCAAAATTTAAATCAATAATTTCCAATTCAATATCATCCAAAATAGTACTGAGTAATTTCATTCAAATTAAAACAAAATACTTTCATTCATTTTTCACTAAAGTTAAAACAAATTACATTCATCCAACCAGAATTTACATTAGAAAAAAAAATCTAAACGAATATTATTACAAACTTTATACAACTACTCATGACCAGTTCTAATTGTACATACATTTACATACATCAAAATAGTTATTACAATCAGGGTATAAAATATACCCGATAGAACTTCAGGGAAGGTGGCTCCACAATTCTCAGCAGCTCACTCTGTTGCTCCTCTAGTCTCTATATCTGTGACAATAAATGTAACACCCCTCACCCGACTACAGTGTAGCCGAGCAAGGCGTGCTACAATCAGTACCGGAGCACCTTAACTTATCTTAAATTATTTTTTAAATAATTTTGAATTCATTTAATTTAATATCAATTATTTTTTTGATGGAGAAACCAGTGGAGTTTTCCCTATTTTATTATCGTTTGGCGTATTTCAATATTCACCTGTTTGAAATTCAACAATATTTTAAAATAAAAATCTGATCCATGCTAATCGTAATTATCTCATGAATCATTCTCATAATTTTCTCATATTTCAAATCTCATCCATACATTTCAATTTGATAATCATTTCTATACATTTCCATTCATACTCAATTCATATGTAAACATTCTCAAATTACATAAGAAAAATTTTCAAATTTTCTTAATTTACATAATTTATAAAACAATTATAAAATTTCATAATTTACATGATATATAAATTAATTACATATGAAAAAGCTAATTTATTAATTTACATCGCATTCCTGTTAATTACCTGTTCATAATATACATTACAATACAATATCTAAGCTATTTATACAAAATATAAAATATATTCTATATGGGCCCTATCTACATGCATTGCTGAGGAGGTGACAACCTTAAACGCTCTGCAGATCGATCAGAACTCCAAAATCTCTGTTTAGTATTCGTTGGGCTTTAACTTCAGTACCTGCGCGAGGAAATAATTCCATCGCGCTAAGCATTGCTCCTTAGTGGTGCAATAATATAACAAGGAAATAATATACAAATAAAGATAGAAATAAAACATAATTCAAATAATTAAGATTTATTTATACTTCACATGCGGTTTCTAAAATTTAATATATTTTATTTTAATTTAGTCTTCTTTGAAAGTGTTTATTTTGCCAATGTACAGTAATAATGCACAAAGAAAAATGATCTAAAAATGATAAATTTATGCTTATATTATCATGTAAGTCACATTTGCAATATTTATGAATGCTATAATTTTCTTTGCTAATCTTTTAGCATTTTCTCAATACTTTCTAGGTTGTCTCAGATTATTTCATAATAAGTAAATTTTGATATCGGTCCAGTTCATTTCGATTCTTTCTAATAAATAACTATTCTAATTTATTTTAGGTCATCTTACTCATTTATTTAATTTCTAATATTTTTAATTACTAATATTCTTAACTTATTTCAATAAATTTTACTGCCCAAGTAACCTATGACAGTCGACTAAATCGATAACAGTGGGTGTACTTTGGACACATGATTGCCTCGGGCCGTCATACCATGGGACGCAGAACGTCAACCACGTATGCAGTCAGTATGGCTAAAAAGCCATGATAACACAGAATCGGGCATAAAAGCCATGAATGTTGGCATAAAGCCATGAATGCGGGCATAAAGCCATGAATACGGGCATAAAGCCATGAATACAGGCATAAAGCCTTTCGCAGTACTGCTAAAACAATACCCTATTGGCATGCCAAACTATCCAATCTGACACACATGTCTAGGCAATACAAGGGCACATAATATCATTAAATATTAATATATTGTGTTTTATGACTTTACTATTTCATGATAAATTTCATAGTTTATACATTCATCATAATATTCATACATTCCTTACATCATTCATATTGATCACAATTCACAACAATGGTGTTCATATACCATTGTACTCAAAACATTCTTTCTTTCTCTTATAAAGTGAACTAAAGTTTCATTCATATTTTCATGTGATTCATTTATTCATTCATTATGTTATTCATATTGATCACAATTCTAAACAATGGTTCACATGTACCATTGTATTCAAAACATTTTTCCTTTCTTATTTATACATTCAAGAATCTACTTATGTAATTACAAATTTTATATTTCAAGTTGAGTTACTAATATTTTATGAATTACATTTGTGATGGGCATATAAGCCCTAACTATCTATGCACATCAATTAGGTGACTTATTTTTCATGTTTCAAGTAATCCATGAATATTTCATGGATTTCAAATTTATGGCCTTAATTTCTTTTTAACAATTTTGACTAGGATGCATAGTCCACATTTGTCATACAATTCTAAGCATTTAAGCTTAGAATTAGTTCTAGGTCTTCATCTTAATTTACTAATCATTTTGATCACTATTCACCTTACTAGTGAACCAAAATGTTGACTTTTTTATACTTAATGGATATATTAATTCTAATTACACCAAGATCCCACATTTTGAGTTTTACATTTGCTAGTATTAATTGCCAATTGCAATTTAAAGTCCCCTAGATGCATTTCTAAATTTTCAGTTTTTATTACCTAAGTTTACTGTTCCATTGGACAATTTTAGAGTGGAAACTCGGCTAACCTTTCTTCATCAAAGTTGTTCCTTATTGTGTCTTCTTTAATTCCCTTTTTGAATCACTCCATTTGGAGTTTTGTAGCTCAAGTTATGGTCATTTTACCATAACTAGTCGGAGTGACCTGTACCCAGATTTTCTGGGCAATTTGGTTCTGCCAGATTTGGTGACCTAAGTTTGGTTGGCGATTTGACTAGGTTATGGTCATAATTTGGGTCAGATTTCTTCATGAAAGTTGTTGGTCTATATCTCAGCTTGTTTCTGGTAAAATTTTAGGTCAATTTCACCTTTCTACATTGAGTTATGGCCAAATGACGAAATGCTGTTCATTTGGTCATTTTGCCCAGGCAGATTGCAGGTCTCCCGGATTAGGGCAAACTTTTGGTCAAGTTGATTTGGTTTTCTGGGCATAGTTTCTTCACCAAAGTTGTGCCATTATGTGTCTAGTTTCATGCCCAATTGGCCAAACACCAATTGAACCTCTATAATTCAAGTTATGGCTGCCCAAACCTGCTAGACTCATGTCCAATTCTGCAGGTCACCTAGGGCAGCCACACTAAACCTAAATCCCATCACTAAACACACTTCATTTCTTGTTTACCAATAACCAAATGGTCACTAATTGACCATTAAAACTCACTTTCATCATTACATGTTCAAAGTCTTCATTTTATACTCAAACCCTAACCCTAACTCCATCAATTTCAATTCTCTATATACATACAATCCATGAATTAAAACACCAAAATCATGTTTAATGGCAGCCATACATAACTATTATGCAATAAAATTGTTGAAACCCTAGGTACCCTAAGGCTGCCAAAATTTCATGGGGCAAGTTCATGCATCTTTAATTCATTTTTCATCAAATTTTCAACTTAACTCAACTTAAATTCATGCTTAGAAAAGAATGGAAGCAAGAAAATTAGCACTGACCTCTTGGATGAATTTTTACCCTTCACTTTCCTTCACTTTCTCCTCTTCTAATGGCTGCCCAAGTCTAGCTCTAGTGGTAAGGGAAATTTTTTGTGAAGAGAGGGTGAGGTTTTATGGTGTAGTTGGCTAGGGAATCAAGCTCATTTGGAGCTTTAATGGTGGTCTTCCTTCTTCTTTTTCTCTTTTTTTTTTTTCCTTTGTTATGGGTGATTGGGGAAGACAAGTGCATATTGTTTTTCATTTTGTCTCTTTTTTATTTAGTTTTTATCCTTTTTAAGAGGCTTGTCAATTAGTGATTGGGTGGAGAGTGTTTAATGACATCATATGATGTCATAATTCCTAATTTCTTTCATTTTTCTTTTCTTTTCTTTTCTACTCATTTCCAATTCAATTTTTAGCAATATTTATTCATATTTTAGATCATAATAATTATTTACTTAACTGGACAAGTCGGCCAAAAATCATCTCTGAAGACGAAATGACCAAAATGCCCTCCATTTGGCTTAACAGACTAAAATTGTCTGTACCGATTGAAAAATTTTTCTAAGCATTTCCTTGGCATTCTAATGCCATAGAAACCTTAATGACCCTTCTCTGAAGTCTCAAAAATTATTTTATGAATTTTTCCCTGGGTCTAGGGCTCCTAGTTGCGAGAACCGCAACTTCCCACTAGGTTACCCATCGCTAGGGCACCGGCTCATTTAACTTGGTTGTATTTTATTTCTAAAATTTTTCTAAATTTTTCTTATTAATATTTGAGTTAATTATAGTTCCTCACTTTAGTTTAAATATTTTTCCGGATGTTCTAACTGTCCGGACTGACACTGGTCACCAGAACAGAAGAATGTACGTAATTGCTACAGTGTGGGTGTTACAATTCTTCCCCTCTAATTTAAATTTCGTCCTCAAAATTTACTAGGTGTTTTGGATTCTAAGATAATTCTTTTACCTTTTTATTGCTCCCTCTGTCTACTTCTTTTATATATATGGTGTTAGTAGTATGCCCTAGAGCATATCATTTAGTATGTATCTTGTACATATTTTTAATAATAAAAGGCATTTCCACTTTTCCGTTTACATAATATATTTATGTGTAATAGAAAAGGTCCATTGATATTTTGTTAGAAATATTATTCTTAAGTTGTTAAGAATATGAGTGACAATATTTCTAGCACAAAGTATCATAAATAGGTTCACAATCGAGGATACTTCATAATAAGGACATGACTTATCCAGAAAGATTGTATTCATGTTTGTTCCCAAGTTATTTATATGAGATATAAATAAGATGGAATGGTGAGTCTCATGCCATATAACAAACATGATAGGCACTTATAAATGATAAGTAGGCCGAACCAGTGACACTTATGACAAGCACATGGAGTTTACTCTTGTCAATGTTTTGTCATAAATCATATCGATGCATATAATCTTTAGACTGAGATAGCACAGTTATCTTGTATATAGGTAGTTTGAGTTTGATCTTGCTTTCATACTTGTACTATGTATGGGTATATGGGCATGTGTTGGCTCTGCTAGTTATATATGGAGGTAGGTGTTGATCAAGAAGGAATCTGTTCCTCTAAGTAAATAGAGATAAAATCCTATGTTCATTTAATTGTTCTTGATGTTTCAAGTTCTGGCCAGACAGATAGATTTATTGAGAAAAGAGTTTACGATGAGAAAAATCTTTTAATCAAGAACTGGAATTAAAAGAGAACATAATATTCATAGCAAATGGAGTTTGACATAAACCATGACTCGGCTTGAGTTGGGATTTTGTAACAGAGAGATTCTAGTGCATGGTAACATATGATTATAGGTTCATTTAAGGTAAATCTTATTACTAATTGGGTGGCCATGGCATGCTATGCTAGGTGTTAACCATGGTCTATGAGGTTCATAAAATGATTTAGAGAAATCATTTATGGTAAGAAAGAGTTCTGATGATATTAAGAGTTGATATCATGTCTCATTGCCAATTAGTGATGAGCCTAGTAAGTCACACACATACACAAGTTATCACCTATTTAAATATGATTTAATTAATTAATTAAAGAGTTTAATTGATTAATTAAATAGATTTGGTTTGCAATAAAATTGCAAAGTCCCTAGCATGACTTGAAACCAAATCTAGATTATTGGATGTGTAGTATAAATTAAATTTGTATTTAAAGTGTTTAAATATGAATTTAATTGATGAGAAATTAATTAATAGAGATTAATTAATTAATTTATATTTGATATAAATTAATTAGAAGAAGAAAATAATTATTTTGGGTTAAGAACTCAAAATTAAGACACATGGGCATTTTGGTCATTTTGCAGTGTGACACGTGGCACCATGAGATGGTGACACATGGCATAACACATAAGCTTGCCAAATATTTTTAATCATGTAAGATGATTAAAATCAAGATTAAATATAGGTTTGACACTTGGCACAATGTGATTGGGTCACTTAAACCTAGAGCTAATCAAAAGGTGACATGTGGCTAGGGTTTAATGTGTTAACCTAGCTATTTAAGTGGGGTTATGAAAAGAAAACACAACCAGCAGCCTCTCCTCTCATATGTCACGCCACTTTGAGCCTCTCCAGCTATTTCTCTTCATCTCTCATCAATTCAAAGAGATTAGCCATCAATCTCTTGAATTAAGAACACTAGAAATTGTTTCTAGTGTCCTGTTTACATCTCTAATCTTTTAAAAGGCAGAACTTGAATTTCTAATTAATAGAAAAGGCTTTAGAAGCTGTTCAAGGGCTGCCATAGGTGTTCTTGGTGTGGACAAGCTAGAGGACAACATCCGGTGTCCGAAGACGAATCTCAAAGCGCAGACAGCTGCAGCACATCAAGAGGTTAGTGTAATCGTTCTTGATTTAATCTAGGGTTCTAAAATTAATCTGATTAATTTTAAAATCTTAAATGGCAAATACAGATCCAAAAACATATTAAAAGAGTTTTAATATGTTGTTTATCATTGAAATCAAATAGATAAAAATAAATCTTGCATGGTGCTTGTGACCCTAGGTGAAATTTTTTGAATTCAATGGTATAATCTTGTGTTTTTCACGCTTCCGTTCCTTCAATTGGTATCAGAGCCACTATATTTGCCATTTAGATTGTTGATTATATAATTTAATTGTGTGTTTGATCATGAGATCAAGAGATTCATTGCTGGTTGGATCATGAGATGTGGCGTCACACATGGAGAAGCCACCATTGGTGGCGGCAACAATGGTTCCATGGGTGATTCAAGGTTTGGCTTTTAATTCTGCAATTGTTGTATGATCTAAGGCCTATTCTTTGACTAATTAAAGTGTTTAATTAGTTGTTTTAATCACACAATTAAATTATGATTCAAATCAGAATTTTAAAAAATGTTTGAATGTGATTCAAATCTGAATTTTAAAAGTTGTTTGAATGAGATTCAAATCTGAATTTTTAAAGTTGTTTGAATCATATTTAAATCTGATTTTTTAAAATTGATTCAATAAAATTCAGATCTGATTTTTTAAAAAATATTTGAATGTGATTCAAATCTGATTTTTTAAAAAATATTTGAATGTGATTCAAATCTGAATTTTTGAAGTTGTTTGAATGTGATTCAAATCTGAATTTTTAAATTTGTTTGAATGAGATTCAAATCTGAATTTTTAAATTTATTTGAATCATATTCAAATCTGGAATTTTAAGTTGAATATGAGATATTCAATTTAATTTAAGAATGTATGTTTTATTTAATTGTTAAATAGTGATATGCATGATGGATGATCATGGACTATAAAAGACCAATGTGATTGGATTTATTTCTTTTATGTTTCTTTGGGATTGTAAATTAATTAATTTATTTTAATTTATTTTGGGCATGTATTATTAAGTTTGTAATATTTTTGGGTTGTAATTTCATTTATTTAAGTTCTTGTAAATTCGCCTTGGTATGCCAAGGATTACTATGTAATATTGGATTGCAAGAAGTTCAAGGAGGTCAAGAGCATTGGTGGGACGGTGGGAGGAATTCAATATCAAGTGTTGATTATGTACTCCTTCAGCAACTCTTGTAAAATGAATGAATGAAATGCACCTAGGAATGCCCTGATTCAATTCTTGGTGGCTCGAGAATTGAATCCCTTAGAAAGTCCATGATCATACCATATTTATCGCTTATCCATGAATGCATGAGATGTATGGGAATGTATGCAATTATATGATATATGCATGCTAAATGGATAATGTGCAAAATGAGACCTTAATAGTAATTAGGATGGCTATAAAATCTTCCAAACAAATGATTAAGTTGGAAATGCTATAATTAAAGTAATTATAACATAAGCCCTCCATTGGGGCAATTATTTTAAGAAATTTTAAATAGTTGCATGAGATGCAATTAATTTAAGAGATTTTCTTAAGAATAATTGTTAAGCATGAGATGTTGTAAATATGTAAATGGTTTGGTGGCCAATATTGGATGTCCTGAGGACATTAAAATTATTTGCATAATTCTCGGCTCAATGGGATCAACTTAACTAATGCAAGATAAGTCAATATTGGATGTACCTGAGATTTTGAGCATTAGGGGCTAGTAAAAGGATTGAACCTCACATGAGATGTGATGGGCAAGGAGTTGCTCACTTATAGTTTATTGTAATTCCAATAATGGATGTACCTGAGGATGATCAATAGAATTATAAGAATTCAATCACCCACTAGAAATCCATCCAACTAGGATTTCCGTTTTCTACTTTGGAAGTGTAGGATTCGTTAAGTTAGTGGGAGGACCAATTTGATTAAAAGACCATAATCATTTTGGTTAATTACATGATACATTTACTAATTAATCTGGTTATTTTCTGCAATTAATTTTCTGATAAAAATGAGCACAAAACAACCACCACCATCCAATATCCTTGCAAGCATACTTGATCACAACAGGTTGACAGGACCTAATCTGTCTGATTGGCTAAGAAATTTGAAACTTGTCCTGAACCTTGAACATATAGGATATGTTCTATATTCAAATGTTCCTGGTCCCTTACCTCCAGAGGCCACACAAGAGGAACATGATACTTTGGACAAGTGGAAGGAGCATGATATGAGAGCTAAGTGTTACATGCTTGCTTCCATGAGTAATGAGTTACAGAAGCAACATGAGAACATGAATAGTGCTATTGAGATCCTCATTAAACTTCAAGAGTTGTATGTTGAGCACATCATGAATGCTAGGTATGAGATTTCTAAAGAGTTATTCCGTATGAGGATGTCCGAGGGATGTAATGTTGGGGATCATGTCCACAAGATGATTCTTGATTGAGCGGTTGGAACATCTTGACTTCAACATGGATTTCCAACTACAAACGGATTTGATCCTTGATCCCTTCCTCGAGTCTTTTGGGAATTTTGTGACAAATTTCCATATGACTAAACAGAATGCACCTTAGCTGAATTACTCAACATGCTAGTTATTGCCCAAAAGAATATGCTGTGCAATAAAGGAAAAGAGGTAGCTTTGGTTGCATCTTCTTACTGGAAAGTCCAACAAGAAGAAAGGCAATAAGAAAAAGAAACCTCGATTCTGGTCCTTCCAAGAAAATAGCTAAACAGTAAAAGGAAGACTAAAGTCGATAAAGGCAAAGGAAAGTGTCTCCACCGCCAACAGAAAGTGTTTCCATTACCAACAGGAAAGTGTTTCCATTGCGAAGAAAGTGTTTCCATCGCGAGTATAGCAATCTAAATGAATGCAATGCCATGGTGAAAACCAACTCAAGTACAAAATATATTTTGCACTTAAGGTTAAGTCATGTTGCATAAGATAGGATTTCAAAATTTGATAAAATTGGGAATATATCCTCATTGGGCTCGAGCCTACTCCAACTTGTGAATCTTGCCTTCAAGGCAAATGACTAGATCACCCTTTGTTGGACAAGGGCTAAGAGTTGAAAATATTTTGGAACTAATACATAGTGATTTATGTGTTCCGTTTATATAAATGGCTAGAGGTGTCTTTCTTTATTTTATTACCTTTACTGATGATAAATCAAGGTTTGGGTATTTGTATTTGATGATATACAATCATGAATACTTTGAAAAGTTTAAGGAATTTAAATCTGAAGTAGAAAATCACACAGGAAAAAGTATTAAAGCTCTTCGATCAGATCGTGGAGGTGAATATTTGAGTAATCGAATTTGATGAATACTTGAGAGAGCATGGCATTGTTTCTCACCGACTCCTCCAGAACACCACAAATGAATGGTGTATCTGAAGGAGAAATCGTACCCTATTGGATATGGTACGTAGTATGATGAGCTATACCGATATGCCAATCTCCTTTGGGGATTTGCATTAGAATCACTTTATATATTCTGAATAGGATTCCATCAAAATCGCTTTCTTCCACACCTTATGAGATATGGCATGGAAGAAAACCAAGTTTTAAGCATGTTAAGATTTGGGGTTGTCCAAATTATATAAAAAGTGAACACTGATAAATTGGAGACCAGATCAGTAAAATGTCGATTTGTTTGATATCCAAAAGATATTTTTGGATATTATTTTTATTTGCCTACTTCACAAAAGGTTGTGATATGTAGAGATGACACATTTCTTGAACAACAGTTTGTTCAAGAAGGAGGCAAAGGAAGGCAAATAGAGTTAGAATTGGAGAATTCGACCAACCATCAGATCGATGGATATAGATCCATCTAGTCAACCTATACCCATTGATGAAACATCTACACTGTTCCTCGTAGAACAACCAGGTATCTCACCCACCGGTGAGATATGGTTTTCTTCATGAAGAAGAACAAGAGTTGTCTACTCATGAAGAAGTAGATCATGGAGATGATCCACTTACCTATGAAGAAGCTATATCGATATAGACTCTTCAAAATGGATTGATGCTATGAAATCCGAGATTGATTCCATGTATAAGAATCAAGTTTGGGATCTTGTTGACCCACCGAAGGTATTGTACCTATAGGGAACAAATGGGTTTTCAAGAAGAAAATTGGTTACGATGGAAAGGTAGAGACCTATAAGGCAAGGCTAGTAGCGAAAGGGTTTCGCCAAAGGCAAGGAATAGACTATGAGGAGACTTTCTACTTTGTTGCCATGCTTAAATCAATTAGGATTTTATTAGCAATAGCTGCATACTATGATTATGAGATTTGGCAGATGGATGTCAAAACAGCTTTTCTCAATGGATACATTGAAGAAAACATTTTCATGGAACAACCTAAGGGATTTGAATCCCAAGATGGTTCCAAGGTATGCAAGCTAAAGCGATCCATTTATGGGTTGAAACAAGCTTCGAGGAGTTGGAACATCCGTTTTGATGAAGCCATTAAATCTTTTGGTTTTATCAAAAATGAGGATGAGCCATGTGTATATAAGAAGGTTAGTGATGTGCTATCACTTTCATTGTCTTATATGTGGATGACATACTGTTGATGGGTAATGATACAGGTATGTTGACGACTATAAAGGTATGGTTGTCAAATACATTCTCCATGAAAGACTTAGGGGAGGCAACCTATATTTTTGGGATTCGCATCTATAGAGATAGAGCGAAAAGAATAATTGGTTTATCCCAAAGTCTATACTTGGAAAAGGTGTTAAAGAGGTTTAACATGCTTGATTGCAAGAGAGGATTGTTACCAGTGAGACATGGTATCCACCTTTCTAAAGAGATGTCTCCAAAGACACCTGAAGAAAGAGATAAGATGGCCAGGATTCCATATGCTTCGGCTATTGGAAGTTTAATGTATGCAATGTTGTGTACTAGGCCTGATATCGCATATCTCGTTAGTTTGACTAGCGGTATCAATCCAATCCGTGTTTGGAACATCGGATAGTCATCAAGAATATTCTTAAGTACTTAAGAAGAACTAAGGATTTATTCTTGATTTATGGAGGTGGAGACTTGCAATTGGATGGTTATATTGATTCTGATTTCCAATCAGATATCGATGATAGAAAGTCTACCTCTGGATATGTGTTCATTTGTAATGGAGGTGCAGTCAGTTGGAAGAGTTCCAAACAGAGCACGCATCGCAGATTCCACTCATCGAGGTCGAGTATATTGTCGCATCGATGTCGCAAAGGAAGTCGCTTGGATAAAAAGTTCGTGATGTAACTTACAGAGTTCCTTCCATTGAGTCGCTAGTTCCATTACATCGTGACAACAATGGAGCAACATACAAAGTGCTAAGGAACCAAGGTCTCACCGTAAATCCAAACACATAGAAAGGCGCTACCACATTATCGGAGAAATAGTTGGGCGAGGCGATGTAGCCATGCAGAAAATAGCATCACTGAAAATCCGGTGATCCATTCACTAAGCCTATGTCAGCACTCGCTTAGACCGACATCTTGAGAAGATATGTCTAAGATATTGTAATGAATGGCTCTAGTGCTAGTGGGAGATTGTTAGTAGTATGCCCTAGAGCATATCATTTAGTATGTATCTTGTACATATTTTTAATAATAAAAGGCATTTCCACTTTTCCGTTTATATAATATATTTATGTGTAATAGAAAAGGTCCATTGATATTTTGTTAGAAATATTATTCTTAAGTTGTTAAGAATATGAGTGACAATATTTCTAGCACAAAGTATCATAAATAGGTTCACAATCGAGGATACTTCATAATAAGGACATGACTTATCCATAAAGATTGTATTCATGTTTGTTCCCAAGTTATTTATATGAGATATAAATAAGATGGAATGGTGAGTCTCATGCCATATAACAAACATGATAGGCACTTATAAATGATAAGTAGGCCGAACCAGTGACACTTATGACAAGCACATGGAGTTTACTCTTGTCAATGTTTTGTCATAAATCATATTAGTGCATATAATCTTTAGACCTGAGATAGCACGCTTATCTTGTATATAGGTAGTTTGAGTTTGATCTCGCTTTCATACTTGTACTATGTATGGGTATATGGGCATGTGTTGGCTCCGCTAGTTATATATGGAGGTAGGTGTTGATCAAGAAGGAATCTGTTCTCTAAGTAAATAGAGATAAAATCCTATGTTCATTTAATTGTTCTTGATGTTTCAAGTTCTGCCAGACAGATAGATTTATTCGTAAAAGAGTTTCTGATGAGAAAATCTTTTTAATCAAGAACTGGAATTAAAAGAGAACATAATATTCATAGCAAATGGAGTTTGACATAAACCATGACTCCAGCTTGAGTTGGGATTTTGTAACAGAGAGATTCTAGTGCATGGTAACATATGATTATAGGTTCATTTAAGGTAAATCTTATTACTAATTGGGTGGCCATGGCATGCTATGCTAGGTGTTAACCATGGTCTATGAGGTTCATAAAATGATTTAGAGAAATCATTTATGGTAAGAAAGAGTTCTGATGATATTAAGAGTTGATATCATGTCTCATTGCCAATTAGTGATGAGCCTAGTAAGTCACACACATACACAAGTTATCACCTATTTAAATATGATTTAATTAATTAATTAAAGAGTTTAATTGATTAATTAAATAGATTTGGTTTGCAATAAAATTGCAAAGTCCCTAGCATGACTTGAAACCAAATCTAGATTATTGGATGTGTAGTATAAATTAAATTTGTATTTAAAGTGTTTAAATATGAATTTAATTGATGAGAAATTAATTAATAGAGATTAATTAATTAATTTATATTTGATATAAATTAATTAGAAGAAGAAAATAATTATTTTGGGTTAAGAACTCAAAATTAAGACACATGGGCATTTTGGTCATTTTGCAGTGTGACACGTGGCACCATGAGATGGTGACACATGGCATAACACATAAGCTTGCCAAATATTTTTAATCATGTAAGATGATTAAAATCAAGATTAAATATAGGTTTGACACTTGGCACAATGTGATTGGGTCACTTAAACCTAGAGCTAATCAAAAGGTGACATGTGGCTAGGGTTTAATGTGTTAACCTAGCTATTTAAGTGGGGTTATGAAAAGAAAACACAACCAGCAGCCTCTCCTCTCATATGTCACGCCACTTTGAGCCTCTCCAGCTATTTCTCTTCATCTCTCATCAATTCAAAGAGATTAGCCATCAATCTCTTGAATTAAGAACACTAGAAATTGTTTCTAGTGTCCTGTTTACATCTCTAATCTCTTAAAAGGCAGAACTTGAATTTCTAATTAATAGAAAAGGCTTTAGAAGCTGTTCAAGGGCTGCCATAGGTGTTCTTGGTGTGGACAAGCTAGAGGGACAACATCCGTGTCCTCAAGACGAATCTCAAAGGCAGACACGCAAAGACATCAAGAGGTTAGTGTAATTGTTCTTGATTTAATCTAGGGTTCTAAAATTAATCTGATTAATTTTAAAATCTTAAATGGCAAATACAGATCCAAAAACATATTAAAAGAGTTTTAATATGTTGTTTATCATTGAAATCAAATAGATAAAAATAAATCTTGCATGGTGCTTGTGACCCTAGGTGAAATTTTTTTGAATTCAATGGTATAATCTTGTGTTTTTCACGCTTCCGTTCCTTCATATGGTACTATTTAGTCTTTTCGAATCTATCATTATACACTTAGGCATATCAGAAGGGAAGGATACTTTACCTCAAATTCACATTTGGGGCTTCTTGCTCCTCTCCAGCTTGGGTGACATTTGGAAGTGGTGTTACTATTGTACTTGGTCCTTCCATGATCTCTGTCTGGGTCCGTGGTAAATTCCTCTTAGGACAATCTTTTAGACGATGGTCTATGGCCCCACATCTATAACAGGCTCCAGTCAATCCCCTACATTCACCTTTATGCCACTTATTACAATGGCCACATTTTCTTGCTAGTCCTAGAGCACTCACTACTAGTATTTCTGGTTGATCTCTTCTGGGTATAGGCCTGTGTTTAGATCTCCTACTTTGATCAGATGTCTGACTTAACTGTTCTCTCGGCCTCTTATTACCAGACTGTCCAAATTTCCTCTTTTGCTGATCACCACTCCTTTTCTGTCCCTCTTCATGAACACAGCTGTATATTTCTTTCTGAACTCTATCAGAAAGAATTCCCAAGTTACGTCGGCTGGTGGCACTACCTTGGTTACAACATCCCACCATCGATATGCAGCTTCTTGTAACAATGAAACTGCACACTCCAAACTTTGTTCTGGTGTGCAATGGAGCTGCTATAGGACTCTTCCAGTCCTTTCTAACCAATACTCAACCGCTGAAGAATCGTCTTCCTTTCTACCATTAAAATCTACAGCTCCATATTTCTTAATTTTTCCTAGAGGTGATTTTCACTGAGGCAGTGGTGGAATAACCCCAGTCATCTGTCGAAAGAATTCAGTCATCTGCTAAAACAAGGCCGGTTGGGGTTGTACAGGCACCTCTTGCACTGGTGAAGCAGGATCTCCTCGATTTCCAATATCACTCCCAGTCGGGATATGGCTTACTACTTCTTCTTCTACTGCCCTCTGCGATTCTGAGTCCATACCTTAACCTAAAATAACCAAGAAAATAGATATGCATTAGTGTCACCTCGACTCATATGAATGCAATGCATGTTATGCACACAATCTTATTCTATCTATCTATACCTAGGAATGCCTAAACCGCGCTCTGATACCAATAAATGTAACACCCCTCACCCGACTACAGTGTAGCCGAGCAAGGCGTGCTACAATCAGTGTCGGAGCACCTTAACTTATCTTACTTTATTTTTTTAATAATTTTGAATTCATTTAATTTAATATCAATTATTTTTTGATGGAGAAACCAGTGGAGTTTCCCCTATTTTATTATCGTTTGGCGTATTTCAATATTCACCTATTTGAAATTCAACAATATTTTAAAATAAAAATCTCATCCATGCTAATCATAATTATCTCATAAATCATTCTCATAATTTTCTCATATTTCAAATCTCATCCATACATTTCAATTTGATAATCATTTCCATACATTTCCATTCATACTCAATTCATATGTAAACATTCTCAAATTACATAAGCAAAATTTTCAAATTTTCTTAATTTACATAATTTACAAAATAATTATAAAATTTCATAATTTATATGATATATAAATTAATTACATATGAAAAAGCTAATTTATTAATCTACATCGCATTCCTGTTAATTACCTGTTCATAATATACATTACAATACAATATCTAAGCTATTTATACAAAATATAAAATATTTTCTATATGGGCCCTATCTACATGCATTGCTGAGGAGGTGACAATCTTGAACGCTCTGCAGATCGATCAGAACTCCAAAATCTCTGTTTAGTATTCGCTGGGCTTTAACTTCAGTACCTGCGCGAGGAAACAATTCCATCGCGCTAAGCATTGTTGCTTAGTGGTGCAATAATATAACAAGGAAATAATATACAAATAAAGATAGAAATAAAACATAATTCAAATAATTAAGATTTATTTATACTTCATATGCGGTTTCTAAAATTTAATATATTTTATTTTAATTTAGTCTTCTTTGGAAGTGTTTATTTTGCCAATGTACAGTAATAATGTACAAAGAAAAATGATCTAAAAATGATAAATTTATGCTTATATTATCATGTAAGTCACATTTGCAATATTTATGAATGTTATAATTTTCTTTGCTAATCTTTTAGCATTTTCTCAATACTTTCTAGGTTGTCTCAGATTATTTCATAATAAGTAAATTTTGATATTGGTCCAGTTTATTTCGATTCTTTCTAATAAATAACTATTCTAATTTATTTTAGGTCATATTACTCATTTATTTAATATCTAATATTTTTAATTACTAATATTCTTAACTTATTTCAATAAATTTCATTGCCCAAGTAACCTATGACAGGCTGACTAAACTGGATAACGGGTCGTTGGCACTGGACACCGCGGTGCCTCGGGCCGTCATACCATGGGTCGCAGAACGTCAACCACGTATGCAGTCAGTATGGCTAAAAATCCATGATAACACAGAATCGGGCATAAAAGCCATGAATGTTGGCATAAAGCCATGAATGCGGGCATAAAGCCATGAATACGGGCATAAAGCCATGAATACGGGCATAAAGCCATGAATACAGGCATAAAGCCTTTCGCAGTACTGCTAAAACAATGCCCTATTGGCATGCCAAACTATCCAATCTGACACACATGTCTAGGCAATACAAGAGCACATAATATCATTAAATATTAATATATTGTGTTTTATGACTTTATTATTTCATGATAAATTTCATAATTTATACATTCATTATCACACCCTATCCCTCTGTAAGGCATAACATACTTTCGTAGTATACCAAATGAATTACCAACTTCGTCTACTGATAACCCATTAAATACACTACAAGGGATTTTAAAACTTTTCTTACTTCACTTTACAGTGGTGAGCATTAGTTACAGGTGTTAAAAACTTTTTGTGAACTGACTTGAAACAGTTAACACATTTAGACTATTAGTAATTTCTGTAAAAATTTTGACAGAGTGTCATCTATATTTTGGATAAAACAGTTCTTCAGAAAACCTGTAAAAAGCACTTCAATATATTTCCAAATCTCAACTCCAACATATTTCTCAACACAACATATTTCTCAACTCAAATCCACAGTGATTTTTCAAATACTGAGATACAAGAAATATAATACAACTTTTACAAGCCAAAATAACTCATAATTATTTTACAACTTCAATGTACAATTTGAATTTACAACTGCTCAAAACCAAAAATAATATGTACATACAGTGAACATACATTACAGTACAAAATGCAAAATGTGGTATACTCATTATACTCGATAATCTCTCGCTGGATGTACTAGCAGCCTAGTCTCATCGCCTGTCTGCTTGTCTACTGCGACAAAGAATAAAGCTATCGCTGAGACAATGTCTCAGTGGTGCACAACATTAACCAAATACAAATTTAAATCACAAATCACAAGTTATATAAATAGTGGATACTTAAAACCATAGTTAAATTCAAGACAGTAAATGTCAACAAGAATTTAAACTCCATTTCTCAATATCATAATAATTTCAATAAATCAAATCATGATTAAATTCAAAAGACAGTGAATGTCAATAAGAATTTAACTCCATTTCACAATCTCATAATACATATCAATAAATTACACACAGCTTAATTATGTTCCAAAGTTCAATTCGTCCCAAAAGCCGATGGCTAATGAGGTATTCAATTCGTCCCAAAAGTTGATGACTAATGAGGAATAACATAGCTAGCTAGCAAAAATATGAGTACTCATCCAATTCGTCCTCAACAGGCACACACCTCAACACTTCAGCCAGAGAGGGAATTCAATTCGTCCCACTAGACAAGCTAGCGAGGAATACAATCAATATACATGATAGCTGTGGTTTCAAATCATTTCCAATGCTTTTCAATCAATAAGTATCCATCAATATCATTCAAACAATTTTTCACAGTTTCAAACCATTTACAATGCTTTTCAAGCAATAAAATCCATCAAATATCATTCAAACAAATTTTCACAGTTTCATAATTTAAAACAATAATATACAAATAGTCATAATTTATTCCAATTGAACATAATTCAAAAGAAATAGCTGTTGTGCACAAACCTCTGATAACTGTCTCCTAGTCTGGACTCAGTGTTTCCTTCCCTTTTCCTGAGTCTTTGCTAACTGAGAAACATAATTTGAAGTGTTTCAGCATTCACTTAAACTGTCTCTAACGATAATGCTTGATAAGTAATTCACTGAATTCTAATATTTGCTTAGTCAACCTAATATGTCGACCCTCGATGCATTCTAGGTAAATTAGGTTTTAATGTTATTAATATGTCACATTCGATAGTATTTTAGGGTTGGTACATGTTACCAAGTTCATTTCCGTGTATACTGCATTTTCTTGCAATTTACTGGATTTCGGGATACTAGTTTGACCTAGCTGGACGACCTAGTTCCCTTGGTTTTTGGGTTTCAGTCAAAACTACAAACTTGTAGATCTATGTCTTATGGAATGCGGGGAAAAATTTCAGGTCATTCTGAGTTATGTAGACCAAGTTATGGTCATTTTACTATTGCTGGTCCAATTGCACCAAAATTGGTCACTTTAGGTCATTTTAGGTTCGGCCAGTTTTTGGACCCGAAGTTGTGAAAGCTGTTTGACTTGCTTATGGTCATTTCTGGGCTTTGGTGTCTTCATAACACTTGTAGATATGGGTCTTAACTATTCATGGTTAAAATTTCAGGTTAATTGGACCTGTTTTGAGTGAGTTATGGCCTAAAAACTAACTGCTGCCCAAATGGTCAATTTTCAGGCCTTACTTGCACTTAATCCGGATTTGGTCATTTTTCAAGCTACCTTGCAAGCAGAATTTTGGTAAGCTTTCTTCATGAAAGTTGGCACATTTTGTGCCTAGTTTCACCTCCAATTGTTCTCATACTAATTGGAGCCACACAATTAAAGTTCTAGGCCTAAAACTCAAACTGCCTTATTGCAATTCTTGCATACATATCAAACATCACTTTTAACACTCACCAAACTTAACATTCAAACTAATTCTGGTTGTACCACAACCTAAACATAATTTACAACATATTATAGGTCATTTTGGTAGCTTACAATTACATTCAATGTGCACCAACAAGTGCAGAATTTGTCCAATTCAATTTACAATAATTCAATCACCAATTCATGCTCATTTACATGTCCCACTTCACACCACCATACATACACTCAAACTGCCATAACAACCAACACATTTTAACATCATTATTCCATAAACCAAGCATGAATTCCAGCATTCCTCAAGTGTTAGCAAACTGCCTCAATGGTACACTTACATTCCATTACTTTCCAAGCTTTAAATTTCATTTTACATTTACATATACTAAGTGTACATTACCCAAACAATTTCCTACACAATATACATTTAATCAATCATTTAATTCACCATTTACAAGCACAAATAAACTGCCTTCAAGGTGCTTCCATGGCTGCCAGAAGTACACATTCCCATTCAACATCAAAGCTAAAAAATTTCTTCATAAATCAAACACCCATAACATGCTTGCAAACTTTAACAAAGCAACATTCAAAAACACAAACTTACCTATTTTGAAGCTTCTTAAAAACTCATCAAAACTTACCTTTCTCACTCCCAAAATGCTGCCCAAGGTGTGGTGGTTACTTTTAGTGAAGAAACCCTAACCACTTGAAGCTTGGATCATGGATGCATGAAGCTCACAAATGGGACAACAATGGTGGTTTCTAAGGCTTTCTTTACGGCAATGGTGGTTTTCAAAGGTTGAAGATGAATTTTTAGTGGAGTAATCTGCCCACTTAATACATATTATAATCCCTTAGTGGTCCAGTCACATAAGAAATTGATTTAATATTATTTAAGTGCTAATTACCCAAATTTCACTCCACTTTTGGCTATTTACATTAGGTACCCCTAATTTAATTTTTTTATTATATTTTCCAAGTATAATATTATTTATTTTCAATGGAAATTTAGGTCAAAAGACAACTCGGGTTGTCAAATGACCACAATGCCCCTGTTCGGGTTGCATTCCCGATTTTTCGGTAACACCGCGTTTTGTCTGTTTTTCGATTTCTCACTTTTCTTTGTACTAATTAATTAATTTCTTTGATATTTCTAATGGCATTTATACTTCAATTGATGTATCTATAAGTCTTAAAAATGTTTTCCAGGGTTCCCCGCGGTGCAGGGCTAGTCAACGGTCCACGCCGTGACTTTCCGGTGCGGTCATCCATCGCTAGGGTTCTCGGCTCACCTAACTTGGTTACATTTCTTTGCTATTATTTTTCCTTTGTTTTTCCTGTATTTTCTTTTCTTGTATTTCATTATTTTATGTCTCCTCAATCATAACGAAGTTTAGTTCTAGGCATCCTAGCTGTCCGGACAACACTGGTCACCGGAACAGTAGTACGCACTACCGAACATAGGGGTGTTACAATTCTCCCCCCCTTAAATAAATTTCATCTCGAAATTTTACCTGGCATTAATCTCTGAACAGCTGTGGGTGTTGTCTCCTCATATCCTCTTCACGTTCCCAAGTAGCTTCCTGGCCTGAATGATGGTTCCACAACACTTTAACCAGGTGTATCTGTTTTTTCCTCAGCTGCTTCACCTCATAAGCCAGAATTTTTATGGGTTCTTCCTCATATGAGAGGTCTGGATTTACTTCAATCTCTTCAACTGATAGTACATGAGATGGGTCAGATCTGTACCTCCTTAACATGGATACATGGAAGACATTGTGTATCCTTGCTAACTCTGGAGGTAATGCCAACCGATATGCCAAAGGAGCCACTCTTTCCAGAACCTCATATGGTCCGATGAAACGAGGACTCAGTTTCCCCTTTTTGCCAAATCTCACAATCCTCTTCCAAGGAGAAACTTTGAGGAATACCTTATCACCCACTGCATATTCAATATCTCTTCTCTTTAGATCAACATAGGACTTCTGACGGTCTGATGCAGCCTTGAGTCTATCTCTGATCAATCTGATCTTTTTCTCTTTCTGCTGAACAATTTCTGGCCCAATCATCTTCCTTTCACCTACTTCATCCCAACATAAGGGAGTTCTGCACTTCCTGCCATACAAAGCTTCATATGGAGGCATTCCAATGCTTGATTGGTAGCTGTTGTTATAAGCAAACTCAATCAAAGGCAAGTGTGTATCCCAACTACCTTCAAATTCAATCACATAAGCCCGTAGCATATCCTCCAATATCTGAATAACCCTCTCAGACTGGCCATATGTCTGTGGGTGGAATGCTGTATTGAAGTTCAATCTAGTTCCTAGGGCTCTCTGAAGACTACCCCAGAATCTAGAAGTGAACCTAGGATCTCTGTCAGACACAATTGATACTGGCACTCCATGCAGTTTTACAATCTCATATATGTACAATTTGGCCAATCTTTCCAGGCTATAGTCCATCCGCACTGGCAAAAAGTGAGCAGACTTGGTCAATCTATCAACTATAACCCATACTGCATCATGACTACTCTGTGTCCTTGGAAGTCCTGTAACAAAATCCATAGTTATTCGTTCCCATTTCCACTCTGGTACTGACAAAGGATGTAACAAACCAGCTGGAACTTGATGTTCTGGCTTTACTTGCTGACAAGTTAGGCATTTGGAAACAAATTCAGCTATATCTCTCTTCATACCCATCCACCAGTAATGCTCTTTCAGCCCTTTGTACATTTTAGTTCCACCAGGGTGCATAGCAAATGGAGACTCATGTGCTTCCTTCATAATGATTTGTCTCAATTGCACATCACTAGGAATGCACATTCTGCCCTGATGTAGCAATAAACCATCATCTTTCACAGAAAATTTAGGTTTCTTGCCCTGCTGGACTTCTTTCAGTAGCTTCTGATATTTTTCATCACTTTAAGCAGCCATTCTGATCTGATCAATCAACACTGGTTGTACATGCCATGCAACTACTGTCTATCCCTCATCATCAATCTCTAAACTAGCATACTGTGCTTTCAATTCATATACCATGGACAAAGGAGAAACTCTGAGACTTGCCATAGTTTTGCGACTTAAGGCGTCAGCCACCACATTTGCTTTCCCTAGCTGATAGCCTATTAAACAATCATAGTCTTTAATGAGTTCTAACCATCTCCTCTGCCTCAAATTCAATTCCTTCTGGGTGCCCAAATACTTCAAGCTCTTGTGATATGTGTAAATGTAGCATTTCTCCCCATACAAATAGTGTCTCCAGATCTTCAGAGCAAAAACAATTGCTGCTAGCTCCAGATCATGTGTTGGGTAGTTCCTCTCATGCGGTTTCAGCTAGCGTGATGCATAAGCAATGACATTCCGATCTTGCATCACTACACAGCCTAACCCATTGTGAGAAGCATCACTATAAACTGTGTATTCTTTACCCGGAGTAGGTAAAGTGAGGACTGGAGCTTCAGTTAAACACCTCTTTAACTCATCAAAACTTTGCTGACATTTATCTCATCTTGAAATTTTACATCTTTCCGGCGCTTTGGTCGGTGGAGAAGATAACATAGAAAACCCTTCACAAACCGACGGTAATATCCAGCTAAACCTAAAATCGTGAATTTGGTGATATTCTGGCGCTTCCAATTAAGGATAGCTTCTACCTTGCTGGAATCTACCTTGATCCCTTCAGCTGACACAACATGTCCCAAAAAGGAGATTTCTTTCAGCCAAAATTCACACTTCGACAATTTGGCGTATAGCTGTTTCTCCCTTAAAGTCTGCAATACAATCCGTAGATGTCTGTCATGCTCCTCTGCATTCCTCGAGTATATCAAAATGTCATCAATAAACACCACCACAAATTGATCGAGATGTGGTCTAAAGATAGTGTTCATCAGATCCATAAAAGCAGCTGGAGCATTTGTTAACCCGAATGGCATTACTAGAAACTCATAGTGGCCATACCGAGTTCTGAAAGCAGTTTTTGGAATACTCTGCTCTTGCACCTTCAACTGATAATAACCAGATCGCAAATCAATTTTGGAGAATACAGCTGCATCTTTCAACTGATCAAACAGATCATCAATGCGAGGCAATGGATATCTGTTCTTTATTGTCACCTTATTCAACTGCCGGTAATTTATACATAAGCGGAGAGTACCATCCTTCTTCTTAACAAACAACACTGGTGCTACCGAAGGTGATACACTAGGGCGAATGAAGCCCTTTTCAAGTAATTCTTGCAATTGTATCTTCAACTCCTTCAACTCTGCTGGTGCCATTTTGTATGGCGTTATGGAGATTGGATCCACACCAGGCATAACATTAATTTCAAACTGAACTTCTCTTTCCAGAGGTAATCCTGGCAATTCATCAGGAACACATCCGAAAGTCATGTAATCGTAGGGATGTCCTTCAATACCGACTCCCACTTGGGTGTCTACCACATGTGCCAAGTAGGCTTCACACCCTTTCTCGATCATTTTTCCGCTAGTGCAAAATTAAATGATGTTTGATGGCAATAATTGCCTCTCCCATGTATTACCACATCATCAGATCGAGGAGACCAAAAGTGACTGTCTTCACCATACCAATCATGGCATGATGCCTAGCTAACCAATCCATGCCCAAGATGATATCATAATCTCTGAAGGGCATTTCAATGAAATCAGACAGAAAAGTGTGTCCTTAGATCACCAAAGGACAATCTCTATACATTCTATTAACCCTAACCTCCTTTCCTAGCGGACTTGTTATTAGCACCTCAAAGTCCAATTTTGTACATGGAACAACAATGCAATCAATGATGCTAGCACTCACATAAGAATGGGTAGAACCTGGATCAAATAACACAAACACATCTTGGTTAAAAGTTGAGAAGGTACCAGCCACAACATCGATGTCTCGCCTCTTCCTCTGTCTCATTGCATAGACTCACTGCAGCACTGCCTTGCTCAATGTTTCATCGTGCCTTGGCTGCCGCTAGGCTACCTCTACCCCCGCCTCTACCTCGCTGGTGGTTGTGAACTTCGGTGACAGTGGCTCAATCGACCCCTTCTGAAGAGTAGGAGGTGGTCCAACTCTGCGACTACTGGTGCAGTCCTTGGCAAAGTGTCTTGTGCCTCCACAGTTATAACAGGCTCCAATAGCCTTGTAGCATATCCCACCATGATTTCTTCCACAAGTTTCACATTGGCGGGGAGGGTAGGAACCTCTAGTACTCTGCTGACCAGATAGAAGAGGCTTCTGTCCTGAATATCTTCCCCTACTAGACTTTTTGCCACCTCTGCCATGTCCCCCATAGTTCTTCCTCTTTCCAGTAGGACCACTAGAACTCTGTTCTACCGATTTTCCCTCTTTCTCTGTCTTCTCTGATTTCTTTTTCTCAGGAGCAGCTTCAAACTCAATTCTTTCCAACTCTAGGGCTTGAGAAACAAGTTCAGAGAAGTTAGTGTGTTTGAACCCGACTACTTGTAATCTGATACTGGTCTTCAAGCCAGTTTCAAACCTCTTGCATCTCTCCCTGCTGGTAGCAAGTAAACTTACTGCATAATGGCTCAGGCGGGAAAATTCTCTTTCATACTTAGCCACTGACCGCTTCCCCTGCTTTGGACTTAGGAACTCTTGTAGCTTCGGTCTACATAAGCATCGTGGACATATTTTTGTCCGAATTCTCGAGAAAGTCATTCCATGTTAACACTGCAGTTCTACTGCATCGTGGGGAATGGTTTTCCACCAGTCATAAGCATCCCCCTATAACAAAGATACAGAGTATTCAAATCTGAGCTCTTCCGTGCAATGCAGTTTCTTGAATACCCTATCCATCCTCTCTAACCACTATTCAGCTTCTAGAGGATCTGCTGTCCCCTTGAACTCTGTAGCCCTATACTTCATCAATTTGTCATACTGCCTAGTAGGAGACTGTGGTTGTACCACTGGTGTCTGTATTGGGACTTGAGTAGGCACATTACCAGCGATTTATTGGAACATTGCAGCCATCACGAGCGAATCGAGCAGAAACTGCGATCGCGAGGGTCCGGTGTCACAACCACTGACATTATGTAGGCCTGGGGCATCCCCTTGCACCTCAGCCTCAATAGATTGATCGACTGAACGATCACCCTCTTCCATGGTCAATTCGAGGATCTTAGACCTCCTGAACAATTAACATAAGGAGATTTCCTCCCGTTAGTGCATATTTATAATGTAATGTATTGTATGTATCAAACAATGATATTGAGCAGTTGTACTATGAAGAAAGAATATTCAAATAACATGTGAAAACAGAATTTAAAAACTAGCTCTGATACCACTAAAACATGTCACACCCTACCCCTCTGTAAGGCATAACATGATCCCGTAGTATACCTAATGAATTACCAACTTCGTCTACTGATAACCCATTAAATACACTACAAGGGATTTTAAAACTTTTCTTACTTCACTTTACAGTGGTGAGCATTAGTTACAGGTTTTAAAAACTTTTTGTGAACTAACTTGAAACAGTTAACACATTTAGACTATTAGTAATTTCTGTAAAAATTTTGGCAGAGTGCCATCTGTATTTTGGATAAAACAGTTCTTCAGAAAACCTGTAAAAAGCACTTCAATATATTTCCAAATCTCAACTCCAACATATTTCTCAACACAACATATTTCTCAACTCAAATCCACAGTGATTTTTCAAATACTGAGATACAAGAAATATAATACAATTTTTACAAGCCAAAATAACTCATAATTATTTTACAACTTCAATGTACAATTTGAATTTACAACTGCTCAAAACCAAAAACAATATGTACATATAGTGAACATACATTATAGTATAAAATGCAAAATGCGGTATACTCATTATACCTGATAATCTCTCGCTGGATGTACTAGCGTTTAGCTCCATCGCCTGTCCGCTTGTCTACTCACAAAGAATAAAGCTATCACTGAGACAATGTCTCAGTGGTGCACAACATTAACCAAATACAACTTTAAATCACAAATCACAAGTTATATAAATAGTGGATACTTAAAACCATAGTTAAATTCAAGACAGTAAATGTCAGCAAGAATTTAAACTCCATTTCTCAATATCACAATAATTTCAATAAATCAAATCATGATTAAATTCAAAAGATGGTGAATGTCAATAAGAATTTAACTCCATTTCACAATCTCATAATACATATCAATAAATCACACACAGCTTAATCATGTTCCAAAGTTCAATTCGTCCCAAAAGCCGATGGCTAATGAGGTATTCAATTCGTCCCAAAAGTCGATGACTAATGAGGAATAACATAGCTAGCTAGCAAAAATATTAGTACTCATCCAATTCGTCCTCAACAGGGGCACACCTCAACACTTCAGCCAGAGAGGGAATTCAATTCGTCCCACTAGACAAGCTAGCGAGGAATACAATCAATATACATGATAGCTGTGGTTTCAAATCATTTCCAATGCTTTTCAATCAATAAGTATCCATCAATATCATTCAAACAATTTTTCACAGTTTCAAACCATTTACAATGCTTTTCAAGCAATAAAATCCATCAAATATCATTCAAACAATTTTTCACAGTTTCACAATTTAAAACAATAATATACAAATAATCATAATTTATTCCAATTGAACATAATTCAAAAGAAATAGCTGTTGTGCACAAATCTCTGATAACTGTCTCCTGGTCTGGACTCAGTGTTTCCTTCCTTTTTCCTGAGTCTTTGCTAACTGAGAAACATAATTTGAAGTGTTTCAGTATTCACTTAAACTGTCTCTAACGATAATGCTTGATAAGTAATTCACTGAATTCTAATATTTGCTTAGTCAACCTAATATGTCGATCCTCGATGCATTCTAGGTAAATTAGGTTTTGATGTTATTAATATGTCACATTCGATAGTATTTTAGGGTTGGTACATGCTACCAAGTTCATTTCCGTGTATATTGCATTTTCTTGCAATTTGCTGGATTCCGGGATACTAGTTTGACCTAGCCGGACAACCTAGTTCCCTCAGTTTTCAGGTCGGTTGAAACTAAAAACTTGTAGATCTATGTCTTATGGAACGCAGGGCAAAATTTCAGGTCATTCTGAGTTATGTAAACCAAGTTATGGTCATTTTACTATTGCTGGTCCAATTGCACCAAAATTGGTCACTTTAGGTCATTTTAGGTTCGGCCAGTTTTTGGACCCGAATTTGTGCAAGCTGTTTGACTTATTTATGGTCATTTCTGGGCTTTGGTATCTTCATAAGACTTGTAGATATGGGTCTTAACTATTCATGGTTAAAATTTCAGGTCAATTGGACCTGTTTTGAGTGAGTTATGGCCTAAACACTAACTACTGCCCAAATGGTCAATTTTCAGGCCTTACTTGCACTTAATCCGGATTTGGTCATTTTTCAAGCTACCTTGCAAGCAGAATTTTGGTAAGCTTTCTTCATGAAAGTTGGCACATTTTGTGCCTAGTTTTACCTCCAATTGGTCTCATACCAATTGGAGCCACACAATTAAAGTTCTAGGCCTAAAACTCAAACTGCCTTATTGCAATTCTTGCATACATATCAAACATCACTTTTAACATTCACCAAACTTAACATTCAAACTAATTCTGGTTGTACCACAACCTAAACATAATTTACAACATATTATAGGTCATTTTGGCAGCTTACAATTACATTCAATGTGCACCAACAAGTGCAGAATTTGTCCAATTCAATTTACAACAATTCAATCACCAATTCATGCTCATTTACATGTCCCACTTCACACCACCATACATACACTCAAACTGCCATAACAACCAACACATTTTAACATCATTATTCCATAAACCAAGCATGAATTCCAGCATTCCTCAAGTGTTAGCAAACTGCCACAATGGTACACTTACATTCCATTACTTTCCAAGCTTTAAATTTCATTTTACATTTACATATACTAAGTGTACATTACCCAAACAATTTCCTACACAATATACATTTAATCAATCATTTAATTCACCATTTACAAGCACAAATAAACTGCCTTCAAGGTGCTTCCATGGCTGCCAGAAGTACACATTCCATTCAACATCAAAACTCAAAAATTTCTTCATAAATCAAACACCCATAACATGCTTACAAAATTTAACAAAGCAACATTCAAAAACACAAACTTACCTATTTTGAAGCTTCTTAAAAACTCATCAAAACTTAACTTTCTCACTCCCTAAATGCTGCCCAAGGTGTGGTGGTTACTTTTAGTGAAGAAACCCTAACCACTTGAAGCTTGGATCATGGATGCATGAAGCTCACAAATGGGACAACAATGGTGGTTTCTAAGGCTTTCTTTACGGCAATGGTGGTCTTCAAAGGTTGAAGATGAATTTTTAGTGGAGTAATCTACCCACTTAATGCATATTATAATCCCTTAGTGGTCCAGTCACATAAGAAATTGATTTAATATTATTTAAGTGCTAATTACCCAAATTTCACTCCACTTTTGACTATTTACATTAGGTACCCCTAATTTAATTTTTTATTATATTTTCCAAGTGTAATATTATTTATTTTCAATGGACATTTAGGTCAAAAGACAACTCGGGGTGTCAAATGACCACAATGCCCCTGTTCGGGTTGCATTCTCGATTTTTCGGTAACACCGGGTTTTGTTTGTTTTTCGATTTCTCACTTTTCTTTGTACTAATTAATTAATTTTTCTTTGATATTTCTAATGGCATTTATACTTCAATTGATGTCTCTATAAGTCTTAAAAATGTTTTCTAGGGTTCCTCGCGGTCCAGGGCTAGTCAACGGTCCACGCCGTGACTTCCCGGTGCGGTCACCCATCGCTAGGGTTCTTGGCTCACTTAACTTGGTTACATTTCTTTGCTATTATTTTTCCTTTGTTTTTCCTATATTTTCTTTTCTTGTATTTCATTATTTTATGTCTCCTCAATCATAACAAAGTGTAGTTCTAGGCATCCTAGCTATCCGGACAACACTGGTCACCGGAACAGTAGTACGCACTACCGAACATAGGGGTGTTACATTCATCATAATATTCATACATTCCTTACATCATTCATATTGATCAAAATTCACAACAATGGTGTTCATATACCGTTTTACTCAAAACATTCTTCCTTTCTCTTATAAAGTGAACTAATGTTTCATTCATATTTTCATGTGATTCATTTATTCATTTATTATGTTATTCATATTGATCACAATTCTAAACAATGGTTCACATGTACCATTGTATTTAAAACAATTTTCCTTTCACATTTATACATTCAAGAATCTACTTGTGTAATTACAAATTTTATATTTCAAGTTGAGTTACTAATATTTTATGAATTACATTTGTGATGGGCATATAAGCCCTAACTATCTATTCACATCAATTAGGTGACTTATTTTTCATGTTTCAAGTAATCCATGAATATTTCATGGATTTCAAATTTATGGCCTTAATTTCTTTTCAACAATTTTGACTAGTGACTTATTTTTCATGTTTCAAGTAATCCATGAATATTTCATGGATTTCAAATTTATGGCCTTAATTTCTTTTCAACAATTTTGACTAGGATGCATAGTCCACATTTGTCATACAATTCTACGCATTTAAGCTTAGAATTAGTTCTAGGTCTTCATCTTAATTTACTAATCATTTTGATTACTATTCACCTTACTAGTCAACCAAAATGTTGACTTTTTTATACTTAATGGATATATTAATTCTAATTACACCAAGATCCCTCATTTTGAGTTTTACATTTGCTAGTATTAATTGCCAATTGCAATTTAAAGTCCCCTAGATGTATTTCTAAATTTTTAGTTTTTATTACCTAAGTTTACTGTTCCATTGGACAATTTTAGAGTGGAAACTCGGCTAACCTTTCTTCATAAAAGTTGTTCCTTATTGTATCTTCTTTAATTCCCTTTTTGAATCACTCCATTTGGAGTTTTGTAGCTCAAGTTATGGTCATTTTACCATAACTGGTCAGAGTGACCTGTACCCAGAATTTCTGGGCAATTTGGTTCTGCCAGATTTGGTGACCTAAGTTTGGTTGGCAATTTGACTAGGTTATGGTCATAATTTGGGTCAGGTTTCTTCATGAAAGTTTTTGGTCTATATCTCATCTTGTTGTTGGTAAAATTTTAGGTCAATTGGACCTTTCTACATTGAGTTATGGCCAAATGACTAAACACTATTCATTTGGTCATTTTGCCCAGGCAGATTGCAGGTCACCCGGATTAGGGCAAACTTTTGGTCAAGTTGGTTTGGTTTTCTGGGCATAGTTTCTTCACCGAAGTTGTGCCATTATGTGTCTAGTTTCATGTCCAATTGGACAAACACCAATTGAACCTCTACAATTCAAGTTATGGCTGCCCAAACCTTCTGGACTCATGTCTAATTCTGCAGGTCACCTAGGGCAGCCACACTAAACCTAAATCCCATCACTAAACACACTTCATTTCTTGTTAACCAATAACCAAATGGTCACTAATTGACCATTAAAACTCACTTTCATCATTACATGTTCAAAGTCTTCATTTTATACTCAAACCCTAACCCTAACTCCATCAATTTCAATTCTCCATATATATACAATCCATGAATTAAAACACCATAATCATGTTTAATGGCAGCCATACATAACTATTATGCAATCAAATTGTTGAAACCCAGGTACCCTAAGGCTGCCAAAATTTCATGGGGCAAGTTCATGCATCTTTAATTCATTTTTCATCAAATTTTCAACTTAACTCAACTTAAATTCATGCTTAGAAAAGAATGGAAGCAAGAAAATTAGCACTAACCTCTTGGATGAATTTTTACCCTTCACTTTCCTTCACTTTCTCCTCTTCTAATGGCTACCCAAGTCTAGCTCTAGTGGTAAGGGAAATGTTTTGTGAAGAGAGGGTGAGGTTTTATGGTGTAGTTGGCTAGGGAATCAAGCTCATTTGGAGCTTTAATGGTGGTCTTCCTTCTTCTTTTTCTCTTTTTTTTTTTTTCCTTTGTTACAGGTGATTGGGGAAGACAAGTGCAGATTGTTTTTCATTTTGTCTCCTTTTTATTTAGTTTTTATCCCTTTTTAGAGGCTTGTCAATTAGTGATTGGGTGGAGAGTATTTAATGGCATCATATGATGTCATAATTCCTAATTTCTTTAATTTTTATTTTCTTTTATTTTCTACTCATTTTCAATTCAATTTTTAGCAATATTTATTCATATTTTAGATCATAATAATTATTTACTTAATTGGACAAGTCGGCCAAAAATCATCTCTGAAGACGAAATGACCAAAATGCCCTCCGTTTGGCTTAACAGACTAAAATTGTCTGTACCGATTGAAAAATTTTTCTAAGCTTTTTCTTGGCATTCTAATGCCATAAAAACCTCAATGACCCTTCTCTGAAGTCTCAAAAATTATTTTATGAATTTTTCCCCTGGTCTAGGGCTCCTAGTTGCGAGAACCGCAACTTCCCACTAGGTTACCCATCGCTAGGGCACCGGCTCATTTAACTTGGTTGTATTTTATTTCTAAAATTTTTCCTAAATTTTTCTTATTAATATTTGAGTTAATTATAGTTCCTCACTTTAGTTTAATAATTTTTCCGAACGTTCTAACTGTCCGGACCGACACTGGTCACCAGAACAGTAGAATGTACGTAATTGCTACAGTGTGGGTGTTACAATAATAATAGCCATCGCTGAGTACTATGACTTAGTGGTGCACAACATACTAAAATATCATTTATGCAGAATTTAAATCATATTTATTCAAAAACTGAACTGAATATGAGAAATAAATACAAAACATGATTCATAAGCTTATAATCCAAACAATTTCATTTTGAAAGTCTCAAAACAAATTTCATAAAAAAACACAGGTATATCATGTCATTCGAAACAATAATCATCTCAATAGCCAAAGGCTTATGAGAAGTCACATCACAAGGCTAGCTAGCTCAAATATATGGATATCCATTCAATTTCTTCTTCTACTGGCACACACCTCAATACTTCAGCCAAAGAAGGAATCAAAATTCGAAACTGATTTCCCCCACTAGTCATGCTAGTGAGGTATTCAAATATATGGTCATGACACTGTGGTTTCAAAACTGTCTTAGCAATTTACGAAACATTTATTGCCATTTTAAACACAAACAAATAAACTTTCAACAATTTAAGTCAAAAGCATAATACACATTTCATGCACTTTGTAAATGAATTTTAAAGAATATTGATGTCATGCACAAACCTTGGCCTTGACTCGATGTCTCGGGTTCTTCTCGGTATTCTTTTCCACTAAAACACACAGTTTCATAGTGTTTTAGTATCACAACTTATCATAAATCCAAAAATAAATTCAAATCTACTTATTCCTAGCTTTAATATGCTAAACTTGATGTTCTTTAAAATTTGTATTTTGGGGTTACTATTCACGATACTATTTAAGCAAATTTGTTGACTTTCTAATGCTTAATAGGTATGGGAATTCTAATTTCACTCACATACCACATTTTGGTTACCTAATTTGTTGGTTTTGGTTGTTTTCTCAAATTTTAAGTCTTTTAGGCAAAATTTCAAATTTTCAGTTTTAGTGTCCTGTATTGCACTATTTCATTGGTCATGTTGTTGTTAGAATTTGGCTAAGTTTTCTTCATAAAAGTTGTTTCTTATTGTCTTAACTTTATTTTCCTTTTTGAATCACTCCATTTGGAGTTTTTTAGCCCAAGTTATAGACATTTGAACATGGCTGGCCGGATTGGTCTAACCCAGATTTTCTGGGCACCTAATTTGGTTATGGCAGTTTTAGGTCACTAATTTTGGGTGGCTAAATGACTTAGTTAAGGGCATAATTTGGACTTTTGTTCTTCATAAAAGTTATAGGGCTATGTCTCAGCTTTCTACTGGTACAATTTCAGGTCATTTGGACCTGCCTAGCCTAAGTTATGGCTAAATGAACAAATACTATTCATTTGGTCATTTTTGTACAGGTCAGTTTGCCTAATTTGAATTTGGCTAATTTGTTCACTAAGTTATGGTCACTTTCCGAGCATGATTCCTAAATGAAAAATGTGCCATTTTGTGTCTAGTTTCATTCCCAATTGGCCTCGTACCAATTGGGTTTGTAAATTTTTAGTTTTAGTCCTTGAAATGGACCTTAGTTATGCTGCCTACAGAATGACCATAACCAATCCGAATTCAAACTTAATTCCAACACTTCCTACACACCACAATTGGTCATACATGACCATTTTTCAACTCAAGCAAGGTCAAACACATCATTTGGCTAATTCTTACATTTTTCCTCCCAAAATCCTAGGTGCTAAAACCCTAATTTTCATGCTTAGCTCAATTGATGAAATCTAAATGCATAATTAGTACTTATACACTCATTTACACTTAACTACTTCATTATTTGCATCAAAATCATTCATTCTCAACCCTACATACTGCTGGCCAAAATTCCTGTAGTTCTTTAACGTATCATTTTGTTTCATTTTTCAACAAATCATCACTCAATCAAGTTGCCTAAGTATGAATATAAAGATACAAAAAGAGAAATCAAACTAACTTTTATGCAGAATTTTTCACCTCTTCAAAACTTCTTCCTTTCTTTTTTTTTTTTTTTTTTTTTTTTAAGTTCCTTATCAAGGTTTGAATACAAGATTTAATGATGGAAATTTAAGTTTCTATGGTGGGATTTAGGGTTTATGGAGCTTGGGTTGAGTGCTCTAATGGAGTTATGTGAGAGAGAGAGAAGGGTGACGGTGTTACGGCAACAAGAAGAAGAAGAGTGAATTTTATTTTATTTTTCTTTTCTTTTATGTATTTTTAACTCTGTAGTAAGACACAATTATCTTAAAATTTCAAATTTTTTTATTATTAGGTTTATTACATCATGCATGATGTTATGCATAATGTAATAAACTTTTTTAACTTTTTCTTTTTCCTTTTTTTTCATTTATTTTTCTTTAGTTCTTTAATTTAATTCTTGATCCCAAAATTTTCTTTTCTCCTATTTTATTGGACAGTTAGGTCAGGAGTCAGCTCTAGTGGTGAATTGACCAAATTGCCCATTGCCGGTTTGATCCGGTTTGTAAATAATTCAATATTTCTTCTGGATCACTGACCTAATTATTTGACCTGCTTAACAATTCTTTTTCGTGATTTTCTCTTTTCCACTATGTTGGCAATAGTCCTAAGGACCGCGGCATCACATTTTACAGTTCGAAATTTGAGTTTAAATCGACCTCGCAGTCCTTCTCAAGAAGGTCACCCATCGCTGTGATTATCGGCTCATTTAACTTCTTGTGTTCTGTTTTTCTTATTTATACTTAACTATTTGACAATTACTAATTATTTGTTTTCTGGGCTTATCTAGTTATCTTAGATGTGGTTCTAATCCTCTTAATTATCCGGACCGACACTGGTCACCGGAACAGTGAAATATACCAGGCTATACAAATATGGTTGTTACATACTTATTGCTGAAAGAGGATGGAAATAGATCAATGAAGTCTATACCCAAAACATTGAACAGTTCGACTTTAAGTATTCCATGGAGTGGCATCTCTTTCCTTCTTGAAATGTTTCCTACTTTTGGACACTAATTGCATATCAGCACAAAATTTCTCACATATTTGAACAAGTTTAGCCAATATAACCTTGCTTATAAAATTTTTGCTGCTATCTTAGAGGTTCTGAAATGTCCTCCATAAGGTGATGAATGGCAGTTGTGACACCCCTTACCCATCTACAGTGTAGCCGAGCAAGTTATGCCACTCAGTGTGCCGAAGCACCAATTTATGTTTCTATTACAATTTATCCCTTTTTATTCATTTATTTTTAATTTTGATAAATCTGAATTTTTTCGCAAATTTTATAGAAAATCTGGCAGAGTGCCGGTTGTAAATTGAAAAAACAGTTCTTTGGAACCTGTTTAAAAACACTTCCAATATAATTTCTAGATCCACACTCCAGTATACACATTTTAAATCAATCTCAAAATCACAATACTATTTTCAAAACTTTTCTGTTCACTTCATTACTTGAAGCATATTCATAAATAATTCACAACATTTCAGTTATCAACATTCATTATACAGAAAATTTCAATAATATGAAATTTTATACATTTATATTAATACATAATTACAGGAGTTTATAGTTAAAATCCAAACTAATACAAAATGCCAAAATACAAAATGCTCCCAAAATCCTATGTCCTACCATATGCACTGCAGGTGTGAGGTGACTCGGGACTCCGGATGCAAATCTGAAGGCTCACCTGGTCTGATGTCTGCTAGGCTCACCAACTAGGTCTCCAGTACCTGCACGTGGCAAAAGCGACGCGCTAAGCAATTCTGCTTAGTGGTGACAATATAAAATAAAATAAAATAAAATGAAATAAAATAAAATCAATATGCAGAATGTGTGTTTACATTTTTGGTAGACTTAATTTCTGATATTATTTGCAGTATTATTCAATTAAAATTTAGTAAGATTTATTATCATTGCCCGAGTAACCCATACTAGTCGACTAGACTGGATAACTGGGTAAACTGGCACATTGTGCTAAGTACCTCGAACCATTACACCATCGGTCACATTGTGTCTCCCAGTGTGCAACAGAATAGCTAATAAGCTGTAATAATTGTCAGAGTTAAAACCCAAGTATATCAACTCAAATAACATAGCCAAAGGCTATTATGTCATAGAATGGCATGAGAAGCCATGAAACACAGAATGGCATGAAGCCATATGCAGTACTGCTAACAGAACCCTATTGGCATGCCAAGCTATCCAAACCAATCTTGTTAGGTATACTAGGGCATTTTACACTTTTAAGTTTTACAATTTTTGGAATTTAAGTTTTATTGTTACTATTCCATTCGTTGGTCAACAAAAATGTTGACTTTTGCATAGGCAATAGGTACATTGGTTTCAATATCATCAATATACCAGATTTTGCATTCAAATTTGTTGGTATTGGTTGCCAATACCATTTCTAAGCTTAATGTTAGTTGGATAGAATTTTCAGTTTTTATGCTTTGTGTTTACTGTTCCATTGGTCAATTTTGCAGTAAGAATTTGGCAAATTGATCAACATGACAGTTGTTTCTTATTTTGTCTAGTTGCATTTCCTTTTTTGAATCACTCCATTTGGAGTTTTGTAGCTGAAGTTATGGTCTAAAAACCACAACTGGCTGGATTGAAATTCTGTCCATAATTTCTGGACTGACCATATCTACAGTGTAATAAACAGTGACTGCAACTCGTCTTTTGAATATGTTTTGGTCATAATTTGGGTTATATTTCTTCATGAAAGTTGTTGGTCTATATCTCAGCTTCTTGCTGGTAAAATTTCAGGTCAATTAGACCTTTCTACACTAATTTTTGGCCAAGTGACCAAACACTGTTCATTTGGTCATTTTACCCAGGTAGACTGCAGGTCACCCGGATTAGGGCAAGCTTTTAGTCCATTTGGTTTGGTTTTATGGGCATGGTTTCTTCACCAAAGTTGTGCCATTATGTGTCTAGTTTCATGTCCAATTGGCCTTGCACCTATTAAACCTCTACAATTCAAGTTATGGTTGCCCAAACCTGCTGGACTCATGTCTAATTCTGCAGGTCACCAAGGGCAGCCACACCAAACCCAAATCCCATAACTCAACACACTTCAATTGTTTATTTAAACAGAACTAAATGGTCACTAATTGATCATTAATACCTATTTTCATCATTACATGGTCAAAGTCCCATTTCTCCACCCCAAACCCTAACTCAACATTTCAAATCATGCATTAAGATTGCATTTCATCAATCTACATAAAAGAGACATATTGTGGGCAGTCATACTACCCTTTTAACTTCATTAAAATCATCACCATCTTGCCTAACCAAGGCTGCCAAAACTTAGGGTTTACATGCAAATGGTATTCCATCAATTTTCCTTATCATTTGCACTCATTCATAATTATTAAACATGAATTTAAAGTGAAATTTAAGTTCAAGTCACTAACCTCTATGGAGTGAGATTTTTCCCACTTGCTAAAGCTCTTGTTTTCCTCTTCTTTTTGCTCTCAAAATACTCACCAAGTTGCAAGAATACTTTTTTATGTTGACAATTAGAGTTTTTGGTGGAAGAAAGCTAGGGAAAATCAAGCTTGAAAAAGCTTGCAAATGGGTAACAATGGTGGAGGTTCACGGCAAGAGGAAGAAAAAAGAAAGACAAGTCTGATTTTTTCCATTTTCTAGCCCATTTGACCTCTTTTAAGTAAGTTTATACCATGTGTCAATATTAGATTGGTTGGGAGAATCTTAATGACATCATAATGATGTCATAAGTCCATTTTATTTCATTTTCTCTCCATTTCTTGTCTATTTAATTTCAATTAAATTTTTAACAACATTTATTCATATTTTATGTTATATAGATTATTTATTTAACTGGATAAGTTGGTCAAAAATCATCTCTGAAGACGAAATGACCAAAATGCCCTCCGTTTGGCTTAACGGGCCAAAATTGTTTGTACCGATTGAAAAATTTTTCTAAGCATTTCCTTGGCATTCTAATGCCATAAGAACCTCAATAACCCATCTCTAGAGTCCCAATAATTATTTTATAATTTTTCCCCTGGGTCTAGGGCTCCTAGTTGCGAGAACCGCAACTTCTCACTAGGTTACCCATCGCTAGGGCACCAGCTCATTTAATTTGTTTGTATTTTATTTCAAAAATTTTTCCTAAATTTTTATTATTAATATTTGAGTTAATTATGATTCCTCACTTTAGTTTAAATATTTTTCCAGACGTTCTAGCTGTCCGGACTGACACTAGTCACTGGAACAGCAGACTGTACGGACTAGCTAAAGTGAGGATGTTACAACTCTTCCCTTCTAACAAAAATTTCATCCTCGAAATTTACCTGATGCAAACAGTTAAGGGAACTATTGCCTCATCATCTCTTCACTTTCCCAAGTTGCTTCTTCAGTGTTGTGGTGCCTCCAAAGTACTTTCACCAGTGGAATTTGTTTATTTCTCAGTTCTTTCACTTCCCGAACTAGGATCTGTATAGGTTCTTCTGTATATGTCAAGTCCAGTTGGATTTCAATCTCTTCCATGGAAATGACATGGGAAGGGTCTGAGCAATATCTTCTCAGCATAGAAACATGGAATACATTGTGAATTTTATCCAGTTCTAGTGGTAAAGTTAGCCGATAGGCCACTGGTCCCACACGTTCAATGACTTCATATGGGCTAATGAACCTAGGGCTTAACTTACTCTTCCTTCCAAACCTCAGTAATTTCTTCCACGGTGAGACTTTGAGAAACACTTTAAATACAACTACATACTCTATCTCTTTTCTCTTCAAGTCAGCATAAGATTTCTGTCTATCTGAGGCAACCTTTAAGTTAGCTTTGATTGTCTTCACTTTCTCCTCAGTCTGTTTCACTAGGTCTGGTCCTACCAGCTTATCTTCGCCTAATTCAGTCCAACACACTAGGGTTCTACATTTCCTCCCATACAGTGCTTTATACAGAGCCATTTGAATACTAGCTTGGTAGCTATTGTTATATGCGAATTCTGCCAGTGGGAGGTATCTATCCCAACTCCCCTCAAACTCAATGACACAACTCCTTAGCATATCCTCCAGGATCTATCACATAATTCACAGTGTTACTATCATTTCAGTTTATTAATTGTGAAAATTCAATTAGTTCTTATGTTTACTTGGATTACTTGTTCTGACTGTCCATCCGTCTGGGGATGAAAAGCCATGCTAAAGCGGAGTTGTGTGCCCAAGGCTTCTTGCAACTTTTTCCAGAATCTTGATGTAAACCTTGGGTCCCATATGATGGAAAGTGGGATTCCATGCAGTCTAACTATCTCACTGATATACAATTCAGCTAGCTTCTCCAGTGAGTAGTCAGTCCTAACTGGCAGAAAATGTGCTGACTTCGTCAATCTATCCACTATCACCCATACTGCATCATGTTTCTTCTGGGTGACAGGTAGACCACTAACAAAATCCATAGTGACCCGATCCCATTTCCATTCAGGTATGCTTATAGGCTGTAGCAATCCTGATGAAACTTGATGTTCTGCTTTAACTTGCTGACATATCAAACACTTAGTCACATAGTCAGCTATATCCCTTTTCATACCAGACCACTAATAATGAGGCTTTAAATCATTATACATTTTCGTGCTTCCCAGGTGCATAGCATAAACACTAGTGTGTGCTTCTTTCAGAATACTAGTCTTCAGTTTCCCATCATCTGATACACACACTCTTCCTCTGTAATACAGATACCCATCTGGTTTCATTTCATACTCAGTTTCCTTTCCTTCTGGAATTTTACCCACAATGGTTATTAATTTTTTATCTGCCTTCTGCCCATCTTATATCTATTGTAGCAGGGTTGGCCTCACTTGCAACTCAGCCAAAATAGCTCCATCTTGAGATAAGGATAGACAGGCATTTAGTGATCTTAAAGCTGTGATGGACTTTCTGCTCAAGGCATTAGCAACTACATTTGCCTTCCCAGGATGATAATCAATCACACAATCATAGTCTTTTAGGAACTCAATCCATCGCCTCTGTCTGAGGTTGAGCTCTTTCTGGGTTGGCAAGTATTTTAGACTTTTGTGGTCTGTGTAAATGTAGCACTTTTCACCATACAAGTAATGCCTCCATATCTTCAGTGTGAAGATAATTGCTGCTAACTCAAGGTCATGAGTAGGGTAGTTCTGTTCATGTGTTCTTAACTGCTTGGAAGCATAGGCGACCACTTTCCCCTCTCGCATCAATACACATCCTAGCCCATTATGTGAGGCATCACTATAGACCACAAAGTCTTTTCCCGACACTGGCTGTGTTAACACTAGTGGTTCTGTCAACATAGCCTTTAGCCTCTCAAAATTTGCTTGGCACTTGTCGTTCCAGCCAAATTTCACATTATTGTGCAACAATTTGGTCATTGGAGCAGCTATAAGAGAGAACCTCTTCACAAATCTTCTACAATACCTAGCTAGCCCCAAGAAACTTCTGACCTCAGTTGTATTTCTGGGAGGCTTCCATTCCATCACTGCTTCTATCTTTTTGGGATCTACTCTAATCCCCTCAACTGATACTATGTGTCCAAGGAAAGAGATTTCACTCATCCAAAAGTCACACTTGGACGACTTAGCATACAGCTTCTTTTCTCGCAGGGTTTGTAGAACAATCCTCAAATGTTCACCATGTTCTTCCCTGGTCTTGGAATACACCAAAATATCATTAATAAAGACCACTACAAGCCGATCTAGATATGGATGGAAGATACAGTTCATAAGGTCCATAAATGCTATTGGTGCATTTGTTAACCCAAATGGCATCACTAGAAATTCATAGTGCCCATACCGGGTTCTGAATGCAGTTTTTGACACATCTATATCCTTTAGCCTCAACTGATGATACCCTGATCTGAGATCAATTTTTGAAAATACACTGGCTCCTTTCAACTGATCAAACAGATCGTCAATTCTGGGCAACATATATTTATTCTTCACAGTTACTTTGTTCAACTGCCGGTAATCAATACACAATCTCAAGGTTCCATTCTTCTTCTTCACAAACAGCACCGGAGCTCCCCATGGTGACACATTGGGGCATATGAACCCCTTATCGAGTAACTCTTGCAACTGAGTTTTCAACTCCCTCAATTCAGTGGGTGCCATCCTATAAGGAGCAATTGAAATGGGTGCTGTACCCGGCATTACCTCAATAGCAAACTTGACTTCCCTTTCTGGTAGTAAATCAGGCAACTCTTCAGGAAATACATCTGGGAAGTCTCTTACTGTGGGTATATCACCCAGGTTTGGCTTAGCCTGCCTAGTATCAACCATGTGTGCTAGGTAAGCTTCACAGCCTTTTCTCATCAATCTTCTTCCAACTGTGGCTAAGATAACATTGGATAGGAAATCTGTCTTTTCACCCACAACAGTGATCTCATTACCCTCAGAAGTTTTCAGAGAAATCCTCTTCAATTTGCAATCAACTATTGCCTGATGACGTGACAACCAGTCCATTCCCAAAATCACGTCAAACTCGTGGAAGGCCAATTCAATTAGGTCTGCCGAGAATTCATACCCATGGATCCTTAACAGGTAACCTTTATACACCATATTCACTACCACACTGTGGCCCAGTGGATTGGTGACCAGAATGTCTTGATCACTCTCCTCTACTGGAACTCCCCTCTCTATGGGTAGTCTGATGCAAATGTAGGAATGAGTGGATTCTGGATCCACCAATGCATGCACAGAAGTGTTATAGAGGGAAAACGTACCCGTGATGACATCTAGGGCATCTTGCTCCTCCAGAGCTCTGATGGCATAGGCCCTAGCAGGTACTCTAGTATCTAGCCTCTTAGCTGACTCGAATGCAGGCCTCAGTGATGGTACAGCTGCCTCAGGTTTACCGGGCTTCCTACCCCTTTGTGGTGCATAAGCAGGTTTGTCAGTTTGTGTTGGAGCAACTGTAGTAGTCCTCTTCGGAAAATTTTTGATCTGGTGTTCTGTAGATCCACATCGTAAGCATGCACCAGTCACTCGCCAACAATCCCTCTTATGCCACTTCTAATAGTATTGACAGACAGAAGATGTCGGGCCTGGTGCCCTGAACACCGTCCCTAGAGAGCTGCCCACTGATGGTGTGGACTGGCCTCTCCTAGGTGTGAATTGCGGTGCAGGCCTCGAGATCGACCACGACCTGTGGTGGTCCTGAACTCTGAGCAGGAGGACCCTTACTCTTCTTACTAGGAGCAGAAAATGCACTGGACTGACCCGGACCCCTCTTCTGCTGTCTTTCCCTTTTATTTTGTTCATTGATTCTGACCCTTTCCACTTTTGATGCAGCATCTACTAGTTTAGCAAAATCTGTGATCTCTAATGCTGTGATCATGACTTTGATGTTGTCATTGAGCCCTTCTTCAAACCGTCTGCACCTTTCTACCTATGTAAGGACTATCTCCCTCCCATACCGGCTCAGTCTGACAAACTCACGCTTATATTCCACCACTGACAATTGCGTCTGTCTCAGACTGATAAACTCTCTTCTGCGCTCTTCTAGATACACTTTGCTCACATATTTCTTCCTGAACTCTGTGAGGAAGAATTCCCAGGTGATCCATTTAGGTTGCACCTCACTGGTTACTGTGTCCCACCACTGATATGCATCATCCTGAAGTAGGGACACAAAGACCCACCGTGTTCTCGCCGGGGTGCGATTAAACTGCTTTCAAAGACTCTGATGGTTCTATCCAACCAGTTTTCTGCGGCCATGGGATCATCCTCCCTTTTCCCAAAGAAGTCCATAGCCCCATGCTTTCGTAATTTCTCCAGATGAGATTTATGTGGTACTGGTGGAGGTTGTGGCTGTGGTTATGGTGGTGGAATTGCCCCCATCATTTGCTGGTAGAATTCAGTCATTTGCTGAAATAAAGCAAACTGAGGTTGGGCAGGTGCCTCAGTTGCTGGTGGAGCAGATTCTCCCCTGCCCCCAGATTCAGCCCTGGGTGGAGCACGACTCTCCACCTCTTTTTCAACTGCTCTTTGCGAAGCAGGATCCATATCCTATTCAAAATAAGAAAACAAACAGATCTGCATCAGTGTCACCTCAACACTTACAAATGCAATGCAATGATATGCACTCTATCTAGGCCCAGAAACGCCTAAACCGATGCTCTGATACCACTAAATGTGACACCCCTTACCTGTTTACAGTGTAGCCGAGCAAGTTATGCCACTCAGTATGCCGGAGCACCAATTTATGTTTCTATTACAATTTATCCCTTTTTATTCATTTATTTTTAATTTTGATAAATTTGAATTTTTCGCAAATTTTATAGAAAATCCGGCAGAGTGCCGATTGTAAATTGGAAAAATAGTTCTTCTGAATCTGTTTAAAAACACTTCTAATATAATTTCTAGATCCAAACTCCATTATACACATTTTAAATCAATCTCAAAATCACAATACTATTTTCAAAACTTTTCTGTTCACTTCATCACTTGAAGCATATTCATAAATAATTCTCCACATTTCAGTTATCAACATTCATTATGCAGAAAATTTCAATAATATGAAATTTCATATATTCACATTAATACATAATTACAGGAGTTTATAGTTACAATCCAAACTAATACAAAATGCTAAAATACAAAATGCTCCCAAAATCCTATGTCCTACCATATGCACTGCAGGTGTGAGGTGACTCGGGACTCCGGATGCAAATCTGAAGGCTCACCCGGTCTAATGTCTGCTGGGCTCACCAGCTAGGTTTCCAGTACCTGTGCGTGGCAAAAGCAACGCGCTAAGCAATTCTGCTTAGTGGTGACAATATAAAAATAAAATAAAATGAAATAAAATAAAATGAATATGCTGAACGTGTGTTTACATTTTTGATAGACTTAATTTCTGATATTATTTGCAGTATTATTCAATTAGAATTTAGTAAGATTTATTATCATTGCCTGAGTAACCCATACTAGTCGACTGGACCAGATAAACGGGTAAACTGGCACTGGGTACTAAGTACCTCGGACCATTACACCATCGGTCACATTATGTCTCCCGGTGTGCAGCAGAACAGCTAATAAGCTGTAATAATTGTCAGGGTTAAAACCCAAGTATATCAACTCAAATAATATAGCCAAAGGCTATTATGTCACAGAATGGCATGGGAAGCCATGAAACACAGAATGGCATGAAGCCATATGCGATCGCTAATGTAACCCTATTGGCATGCCAAGCTATCCAAACTAATCTTGTTAGGTATACTAGGGCATTTTACACTTTTAAGTTTCACAATTTTTGGAATTTAAGTTTTAGTGTTACTATTCCATTCATTGGTCAACAAAAATGTTGACTTTTGCATAGGCAATAGGTACATTGGTTTCAATATCATCAACATACCAGATTTTGCATTCAAAATTTGTTGGTATTGGTTGCCAATACCATTTCTAAGCTTAATGTTAGTTGGACGGAATTTTCAATTTTTATGCTTTGTATTTACTATTCCATTGGTTAATTTTGCAATGAGAATTTGGCAAACTAATCAACATGAAAGTTGTTCCTTATTTTGTCTAGTTGTATTTTCTTTTTTGAATCACTCCATTTGGAGTTTTGTAGCTCAAGTTATGGTCCAAAAACCACAACTAACTGGATTGAAATTCTGTCCAGAATTTCTGGACTGACCATATCTATAGTGTAATGAACAGTGATTACAACTCACCTTTTGAATATGTTCTGGTCATAATTTGGGTTAGTTTTCTTCATGAAAGTTGTTGGTATATATCTCAGCTTGTTTTTGGTAAAATTTCAGATCAATTGGACCTTTCTACACTGATTTTTGGCCAAATGACCAAACACTATTCATTTGGTCATTTTGCCTAGGCAGACTGCAGGTCACCGGGATTAGGGCAAGCTTTTGGTCCACTTGGTTTGGGTTTATGGGCATGGTTTCTTCACCAAAGTTGTGCCATTATGTGTCTAGTTTCATGTCTAATTAGATTTGCACCTATTGAACCTCTACAATTCAAGTTATGGCTGCCCAAACCTGCTAGACTCATGTCCAATTCTGCAGGTCACCAAGGGCAGCCACACCAAACCCAAATCCCATCACTCAACACACTTCATTTTTTATTTAAACAGAACTAAATGGTCACTAATTGACCATTAATACCTATTTTTATCATCACATGGTCAAAGTCCCATTTATCCATCCCAAACCCTAACTCAACATTTCAAACCATGCATTAAGATTGCATTTCATCAATCTACATAAAAGAGACATATTGTGGGCAGCCATACTACCCTTTTAACTTCATTAAAATCATCACCATCTTGCCTAACCAAGGCTGCCAAAACTTAGGGTTTACATGCAAATGGTATTCCATCAATTTTCCTTATCATTTGCACTCATTCATAATTATTAAACATGAATTTAAAGTGAAATTTAAGTTCAAGTCACTAACCTCTATGGAGTGAGATTTTTCCCACTTGCTAAAGCTCTTGTTTTCCTCTTCTTTTTGCTCTCAAAATACTCACCAAGTTGCAAGAATACTTTTTTGTGTTGATAATTAGGGTTTTTGGTGGAAGAAAGTTAGGGAAAATCAAGCTTGAAATAGCTTGCAAATGGGTAACAATGGTGGAGGTTCACAGCAAGAGGAAGAAAAAAGAAAGACAAGTCTGATTTTTTTCATTTTCCAGCCCATTTGACCTCTTTTAAGTAAGTTTATGCCATGTGTCAACATTAGATTGGTTGGGAGAATCTTAATGACATCATAATGATGTCATAAGTCCATTTTATTTCATTTTCTATCTATTTCTTGTCTATTTAATTTCAATTAAATTTTTAACAACATTTATTCATATTTTATGTTATATAAATTATTTATTTAACTGGACAAGTTGGCCAAAAATCATCTCTGATGACGAAATGACCAAAATGCCCTCCGTTTGGCTTAACGGGCCAAAATTGTCTGTACCGATTGAAAAATTTTTCTAAGCATTTTCTTGGCATTCTAATGCCGTAAGAACCTCAATAACCTTTCTCTGGAGTCCCAATATTTATTTATAATTTTTCCCTAGGTCTAGGGCTCCTAGTTGCGAGAACCGCAACTTCTCACTAGGTTACCCATCTCTAGGGCACCGGCTCATTTAACTTGGTTGTATTTTATTTCAAAGATTTTTCCTAAATTTTTATTATTAATATTTGAGTTAATTATAGTTTCTCACTTTAGTTTAAATATTTTTCCAGACGTTCTAGTTGTGGGACCGTCTGAGTCACCAAACAAGAGATGCATGCGGACTAGCTAAAGTGAGGATGTTACTGTGATCTTTGACACACTTTCTATTTCCTTCTCTGGTATACATTTTCTAATAAGCCCATCGTTGCATCTCTTGTATAGAAGAGGTTCCTCCTAAGTATAGTCTCTTATGTCAAGTAAAATTTTTTTCTTCTGCTAGTAGGACATGTTTGGTGGCAAAACTCTACATACAAGATAATTAACAATATCTGTATACCATGGGAGTTGAGAAATGGCTAGGAGGTGCTCATCTGGAAAGGAGTCATCAATTGGTAGGTCTTCGATAGAAATCCCTTTATCTTCTTACTTTAATCTAGAGAGGTGGTCTGCTACCACATTCTCGTTCCCTTGTTTGTCTTTGATTTCAAGGTTGAATTCTTGTAGAAGAAGAATCCTCTGGATTAACCTTGGTTTGGCTTCCTTTTCGTTCAAGAGGTACCAAATAGAAGCGTGTGGTCTATGTATATAATGACTTTGGACCCGACTAGGTAAGATCTAAATTTCTCAATTGCGAACACTACGGTTAGAAGTTCCTTCTCTATGGTTGCATTATTGACTACATCATCAAGTGTTTTGCTTACATAGTAGATAGCATAGACTTTTTTGTCCTTCCTTTGTCCAAGTACTGCTCCTATTGCATAATGTCACACCCTACCCCTCTGTAAGGCATAACATGATCCCGTAGTATACCTAATGAATTACCAACTCCGTCTACTGATAACCCATTAAATACACTATAAGGGATTTTAAAAACTTTTCTTACTTCTTTTACAGTGGTGAGCACTATTTACAGGTGTTAAAAACCTTTTTTGAACTGAAGTGATAAAACTAACACATTTGAATTATTTGGAATTTCTGTAAAAATTTTGGCAGAGTGCCATCTGTATTTTGGATAAAACAGTTCTTCAGAAAACCTGTAAAAAGCACTTCAATAAATTTCCAAATCTCAACTCCAACATATTTCTCAACACAACACATTTCTCAACTCAAATCAAAGACTGAGATAAAAGAAATATAATACAATTTTTACAAGCCAAAATAACTCATAATTATTTTATAACTTCAAAGTACAATTTGAATTTACAACTACTCAAAACCAAAAACAATATGTACATACAATGGTCATACATTACAGTACAAAATGCAAAATGTTGGTATACTCATTATACCCGGTAGTCTCTCGCTGGAGGTACTAGCAGCCTAGTCTGCTGCCCTGTCTGTCTGTCTACCTGCGACAGCAATAAAAAGCTATTGCTGAGACAATGTCTCAGTGGTGCACAACATTAACCAAATACAACTTTAAATCACAATTCATAAATCATTTAAATGATAGATATGTAAAATCATAGTTAAATTCAAGTGAGTGTCAGAAGGAATTTAACATAATATCATAATAAATCTCAGAGATCAAAACATATTTAACTTCAAAAGACAGTAAATGTCACTAAGGATTTAACTCCATTTCACAATCTCATAATACAAATCAATAAATCACACATAGCTTAATCATGTTCAAAAGTTCAATTCGTCCTAAAAGCCGATGGCTAATGAGGTATTCAATTCATCCCAAAAGTCAATGACTAATGAGGAATAACATAGCTAGCTAGCAAAAATATGAGTACTCATCCAATTCGTCCTCAACAGGCACACACCTCAACACTTCAGCCAGAGAGGGAATTCAATTCGTCCCACTAGACAAGCTAGCGAGGAATACAATCAATATACATGATAGCTGTGGTTTCAAACCATTTCCAATACCTTTCAATCAATAAGTATCCATCAATATCATTCAAACAATTTCTCACAATTTCAAACCATTTACAGTACTTTTCAAGCGATAAATATCCATTCAAACACATTTCCACAATTTAAAACAATAATGTACAAATAGTCATAATTTATTTCAATTGAAAAATTCAAAAGAAATAGTTGTTGTGCACAAACCTCTGATAATTGTCTCTGTGCGGACTCAGTGTTTCCTTCCCTTTCCCTGAGTCTTTACTAACTGAGAAACACAATTTGAAGTGTTTCAGTACTAAATTAAACTGTCTCTAACGATAATGTTCGATAAATAATTCACTGAAAGCTATTATTTGTTTAATCACCTAATATACTGATCCTCGATGCGTTCTAGGTAAATTAGGTTTTAGTGTCACTAATATGTCACATTCGATGGTGTTTTAGGGTTGGTGCACGTTACCAATTTCATTGTATTGCAAATTGCTAGATTCCGGGATACTAGTTTGACCTAGCCGGACGACCTAGTTTCCTCAGTTTTCGGGTTTCGGTCAAAACCACAAACTTGTAGATCTATGTCTTATGGAATGCGGGGAAAAATTTTAGATCATTCCGAGTTATGTAGACCAAGTTATGGTCATTTTACTATTGCTGGTCAAATGGCATCAAATTAGGTCATTTTTAGGTCAATTTGGTCAACTTTGGTTTGGCCAGTTTTTGGACCCGAACTTGTGCAAGCTGTTTGACTTGATTATGGTCATTTATGGGCTTTGGTGTCTTCATGAGACTTGTAGGTATGGGTCTTAAATATTCATGGTTAAAATTTCAGGTCAATTCGACTTGTTTTGAGTGAGTTATGGACTAAACACTAACTGCTGCCCAATTGGTCAGTTTTCAGGTTTCACTTGCACTTAATCCGAATTGGTCATTTTTCATGTCACCTTGCAAGCAGAATTTTGGTATGCTTTCTCAATGAAAGTTGGCACATTTTGTGCCTAGTTTCACCTCCAATTGGTCTTATACCAATTGGAGTTACACATTTAAAGTTGTAGGTTAAAATGTACAATGCCCTCAATTACATTGCATAAACATGTATCAACTACACATTTACCTTACTCTAAGTCTATCTCCCTTACCCATTCTGTTTTGGTACATTACCAAAACCATATACCACTTCACTTTAAAGTCACTTTGGCAGATTACAAACATCCTTAACACACCAAATAAAACTCTAATTTACAAAGTCAAATTACAACCACATATACGCATAAACACTACTCATTATCACATACACTTTACACCACTAATTTATATACATATCCATCAATCCTCAATGTCATAATTCTGCCAATATCTTCATGAATTCATGCATTCATCAAAGAGTCCCAAGGTTGCCGAATTGTTCCACAATGCCAAAGTGTCCTACAATTCATCAATTTCCATTCCAAGTGCACAATCACCATATACATGTGGAATAATTTACTAGGACATTAAATCACCCTAATCAACATAATTTCTCATCAAATATATGCATGAATATTTCATTACACATACAACTCCATGGCTGTCCAAAAATGGATATATCAAGAACTCTTCAAACTTGAAAATTTTCTTCACAATTCAAACACCCATAACATGTATACAAACTTTATCAAAGAAATATTCAAAAATACAAACTTACCTTTGGTTGGGACTTGTTAAACCTTGACTAAACTTCTTGATTTTAGTATCAAACTCTTCCTTGTGATGTGGGGATAAAACTTAGTGAAGAAACTTAGGTGATTAGAAGTGAAATGAGGGAATGGATCAAGCTCATGCAAAATGGCTATGGAGTTTTCCCTAGCTTTCCATTTCGGCAAGGTTGAGAAAATGAAGGAGATGATGCTTGAGTGGGAGTAATCTGCCCACTTATGCTTATTTTTAATCCATATTAAAATCCTTAGTGGTCCACTTACTTAATTTAAATCATATAATATGTTTAACTTCCTTTTATTCCACATTAAACCCTTAATTCTTGCTATTTACATTAGGTACCATCAAATTAATTTTTCATTATATTTTTCAAGTGTAATATTATTTATTTTTAATGGACATTTAGGTCAAAAGACAATTCAGGATGTCAAATGACCATAATGCCCATGTTCGGGTTACATTCCCGATTTTTCGGTAACACCGGGTTTTGTCCGTTTTTCGATTTCTCACTTTTCTTTGTACTAATTATTTAATTTTTCATTGATATTTCTAATGATATTTATACTTCAATTGATGTCTCTTTAAGTCCTAAAAATATTTTCCAGGGTTTCCCATGATCCGAGGAGCTAGTCAACGGTCCACGCCGTGACTTCAGTCATGATCACCCATCGCTAGGGTTCTCGGCTCGCTTAACTTGGCTACATTTCTTTGCTATTATTTTTCCTTTGTTTTTCTTGCATTTTATTTTCTTGTATTTCATTATTTTATGTCTCCTCACTCATAACGAAGTGTAGTTCTAGGCATCCTAGCTGTCCGGATAGCACTAGTCACCGGAACAGTAGAACGCACTACCAAACATAGGGGTGTTACAATTCTCCCCCTCTTAAAATAAATTTTGTCTCGAAATTTTACCTGGCATTAGTCTCTGAACAGCTGTGGGTGTTGTCTCCTCATATCCTCTTCACGTTCCCAAGTAGCTTCCTGGCCTGAATGATGGTTCCACAGCACTTTAACTAGGTGTATCTGTTTGTTCCTCTGCTACTTCACCTCATAAGCCAGAGTTTTTATGGGTTCTTCCTCATATGAGAGGTCTGGATTTACCTCAATCTCTTCAACTGATAGTACATGAGATGGGTCAGATCTGTACCTCCTTAACATGGACACATGGAAGACACTGTGTATCCTTGCTAGCTCTGGAGGTAATGCCAACCGATATGCCAAAGGACCCACTCTTTCCAGAACTTCATATGGTCCAATGAAACGAGGACTCAGTTTCCCCTTTCTGCCAAATCTCATAATCCTCTTCCAAGGAGAAACTTTGAGGAATACCTTATCACCCACTGCATATTCAATATCTCTTCTTTTCAGATCAACATAGGACTTTTGACGGTCTGATGCAGCCTTGAGTCTGTCTCTAATTAATCTGATTTTTTCCTCTGTCTGCTGAATAATTTCTGGCCCAATCATCTTCCCTTCACCTACTTCATCCCAACATAAGGGAGTTCTGCACTTCCTGCCATACAATGCTTCATATGGAGGCATCCCAATGCTTGATTGGTAGCTGTTGTTATAAGTAAACTCAATCAAATGCAAGTGTGTATCCCAACTACCTTCAAATTCAATCACACAAGCTCGTAGCATATCCTCCAATATCTGAATAACCCTTTCAGACTGGCCATCTGTCTGTGGGTGGAATGTTGTGCTGAAGTTCAATCTAGTTCCTAGGGCTCTCTGAAGACTACCCCAGAATCTAGAAGTGAACCTAGGATCTCTGTCAGACACAATTGATACTGTCACTCCATGCAATTTTACAATCTCATATATGTACAATCTGGCCAATCTTTCCAGGCTATAGTCCATCCGAACTGGCAAAAAGTGAGCAGACTTGGTCAATCTGTCAACTATAACCCATACTGCATCATGACTACTCTGTGTCCTTGGAAGTCCTGTAACAAAATCCATAGTTATTCGTTCCCATTTCCACTCTGGTACTGATAAAGGATGTAACAAACCAGCTAGAACTTGATGTTCTGCCTTTACTTGCTGACAAGTTAGGCATTTGGAAACAAACTCAGCTATATCCCTCTTCATGCCCATCCACCAGTAATGCTCTTTCAGCCCTCTGTACATTTTAGTTCCACCAGGGTGCATAGCAAATGGAGACTCATGTGCTTCCTTCATAATGATCTGTCTCAATTCAGCATCATTAGGAATGCATATTTTGCCCTGATGTAGCAATAAACCATCATCTCTCACAGAGAATTTAGGTTTCTTGCCCTGCTGGACTTCTTTCAGTAGCTTCTGATATTTTTCATCACTCTGAGCAGCCATTCTGATCTGAACAATCAACACTGGCTGTACATGCCAAGCAACTACTGTCTGTCCCTCATCATCAATCTCTAAACTGGCATGCTGTGCTTTCAATTCACATACCATGGATAAAGGAGAAACTCTGAGACTTGCCATAGTCTTGCGACTTAAGGCGTCAGCCACCACATTTGCTTTCCCTGGCTGATAGTCTATTAAGCAATCATAATCTTTGATGAGTTCTAACCATCTCCTCTGCCTCAAATTCAATTCCTTCTGGGTGCCTAAGTACTTCAAGCTCTTGTGATCTGTATAAATGTAGCATTTCTCCCCATACAAATAGTGTCTCCAGATCTTCAGAGCAAAAACAATAGCTGCTAGCTCCAGATCATGTGTTGGGTAGTTCCTCTCATGCGGTTTCAGTTGGCGTGATGCATAAGCAATGACATTCCGATCTTGTATCAGTACACAGCCTAACCCATTGTGAGAAACATCACTATAAACTGTGTATTCTTTACCCGGAGTGGGTAAAGTGAGAACTGGAGCTTCAGTTAAACACCTCTTTAACTCATCAAAACTTTGCTGACATTTATTAGTCCACTGAAATTTTACATCTTTCCGAAGCAGCTTGGTCAGTGGAGAAGATAACATAGAAAACCCCTTCACAAACCGGCGGTAATATCCAGCTAAACCCAGAAAACTACGAATTTCTGTGATGTTCCTGGGCTGCTTCCAATTAAGGATAGCTTCTACCTTGCTGGAATCTACCTTGATCCCTTCAACTGACACAACATGTCCTAAAAAGGAGATTTCTTTCAGCCAAAATTCACATTTCGACAATTTGGCGTATAGCTGTTTCTCCCTTAAAGTCTGCAGTACAATCCGCAGATGTTTGTCATGCTCTTCTGCATTCCTTGAATATATCAAAATGTCATCAATAAACACCACCACAAATTGATCAAGATATGGTCTGAAGATAGTGTTCATCAGATCTATAAAAGCAGCTGGAGCATTTGTTAACCCGAATGGCATTACTAGAAACTCATAGTGGCCATACCGAAGTTCGAAAGCGCTTTTGGAATACTCGCTCTTGCACCTTCAATCGATAATAACCAGATCGCAAATCAATTTTGGAGAATACAATGCACCTTCAACTAATCAAACAGATCATCAATGCGAGGCAATGGATATCTGTTCTTTATTGTCACCTTATTCAACTGTCGGTAGTCAATGCATAAGCGGAGAGTACCATCCTTCTTCTTAACAAACAACACTGGTGCTCCCCAAGGTGACACACTAGGGTGGATGAAGCCCTTTTCAAGTAGTTCTTGCAGTTGTATCTTCAATTCCTTCAACTCTGCTGGTGCCATTCTGTATGGCGTTATGGAGATTGGATCCACACCAGGCATAACATTAATTTCAAATTGCAATTCTCTTTTCGGAGGTAATCCTGGCAATTCATCAGGAAACACATCTGGAAAGTCATGTACTGTAGGGATGTCCTTCAATACTGAACTCCCCACTTGGGTGTCTACCACATGTGCCAAGTAGGCTTCACACCCCTTTCTGATCATTTTTCTGGCTAGTGCAGCTGAAATGATGTTTGATGGCAATCGCCTCTCCTTGTATTACCACATCACTGCATCGAGGAGACCAAAAGTGATCTTGACCTCTGACCCAATCATGGCATGATGCCTAGCTAACCAATCCATGCCCAAGATGATATCATAATCTCTGAAGGACATTTCAATGAGATCAGACAAAAAAGTGTGTCCTTGGATCACCAAAGGACAATCTCTATACATTCTATTAACTCTGACCTCCTGTCCTAACGGACTTGTTACTAGCACCTCAAAGTCCATTTTTGTACATGGAACAACAATACAATCAATGATGCTAGCACTCACATAAGAATGGGTAGAACCCGGATCAAATAACACAAACACATCTTGGTTAAAAGTTGAGAAGGTACCAGCCACAACATCAGATGTCTCTGCCTCTTCCCTCTGTCTCATTGCATACAATCTGATTGGAGCACTGTCTTGCTCTGATTGTTTCACTGTGCCTTGGCTACCTGCTGGGCTACCTCTACCCCTGCCTCTACCTCTGCTGGGTGGTTGTGAACTTCTAGTGACAGGGCTCTGAACTGACCCTTCTGCAGTAGTAGGAGGTGGTCCAACTCTGCGACTACTGGTGCAGTCCTTGGCAAAGTGTCCTGTGCATCCACAGTTATAACAGGCTCCAATAGCCTTGTAGTAGATCCCACCATGATTTCTTCCACATGTCTCACATTGGTGGGGAGGGTAGGAACCTCTGGTACTCTGCTGACCAGATAGGGGAGGCTTATGTCCTGAATACCTTCCCCTACCAGATTTCTTGCCACCTCTGCCATGTCCCCCATAGTTTTTCCTCTTTCCAGTAGGACCACTGGAACTCTGTTCTATAGATTTTCCCTCTTTCTCTGTCTTCTCTTATTTCTTTCTCTCAGGAGCAGCTTCAGACTCAATTCTTTCTAACTCTAGAGCTTGAGAAATAAGTTCAGAGAAGTTAGTGTGTTTGAAGCCGACTACTTGTAATCTGATACTGGGCTTCAAGCCAGTTTCAAACCTCTTGCATCTCTCCCTGCTGGTAGAAAGTAAACTCACTGCATAATGGCTCAGGCGGGAAAATTCTCTTTCATACTCAGCCACTGATCTGTTCCCCTATTTCAGACTTAGGAATTCTTGTAGCTTCTGGTCTACATAGGCATTAGGGACATATTTCTGTCTGAATTCCCTGAGAAAGTCATTCCATGTTAGCACTGCAGGTTCTACCAGACTGTGGGGAATGATTTTCCACCAGTCATAAGCATCCCCCTGTAGCAAAGATACTGAGTATTCAAATCTGAGCTCCTCTGTCCAATGCAGTTTCTTGAATACCCTATCCATCCTTTCTAACCATTGTTCAGCTTCTAGAGGATCTACTGTCCCCTTGAACTCTGTAGCCCCATACTTCATCAATTTATCATACTGCCTAGTAGGAGATTGTGGTTGTACCACTGGTGTCTGTATTGGGACTTGAGTAGGCACATTACCAGCCATTTGTTGGAACATTGCAGCCATCTGCTGAGCGAACTAAGCAGAAATCATGATGCAGGGCGGTGTCTTTTGAACCACTGACATTTTGTAGGCCTGGGGCATCCCCTTGCACCTCAGCCTCAATAGATTGATCGACTGAACGATCACCCTCTTCCATAGTCAATGCGAGGATTTTAGATCTCCTGAACAAATAACACAAGGATATTTCCTCCCGTTAGTGCATATTCATAATGTAATGTACTGTATGTATCAAACAATGATATTGAGCAGTTGTACTATGAAGAAAGAATATTCAAATAACATGTGAAAACTGATTTTAAAAACTTTGCTCTGATACCACTAAAACATGTTACACCCTACCCCTCTGTAAGGCATAACATGATCCCATAGTATACCTAATGAATTACCAACTCCGTCTACTGATAACCCATTAAATACACTACAAGGGATTTTAAAAACTTTTCTTACTTCTTTTACAGTGGTGAGCACTATTTACAGGTGTTAAAAACCTTTTTTGAACTGAAGCGATAAAACTAACACATTTGAATTATTTGGAATTTCTGTAAAAATTTTGGCAGAGTGCCATCTGTATTTTGGATAAAATAGTTCTTCAGAAAACCTGTAAAAAGCACTTCAATAGATTTCCAAATCTCAAATGCAACATATTTCTCAACACAACACATTTCTCAACTCAAATCAAAGACTGAGATAAAAGAAATATAATACAATTTTTACAAGCCAAAATAACTCATAATTATTTTACAACTTCAAGGTACAATTTGAATTTATAACTGCTCAAAACCAAAAACAATATGTACATATAGTGGTCATACATTACAGTACAAAATGCAAAATGTTGGTATGCTCATTATACCCGGTAGTCTCTCGCTGGAGGTACTAGCAGCCTAGTCTGCTGCCCTGTCTGTCTGTCTACCTGCGACAGTAATAAAAAGCTATCGCTGAGACGATGTCTCAGTGGTGCACAACATTAACCAAATACAACTTAAAATCACAATTCATAAATCATTTAAATGATGGATATGTAAAATCATAGTTAAATTCAAGACAATGAGTGTCAGAAGGAATTTAACAGAATATCATAATAAATGTCAGAGATCAAAACATATTTAACTTCAAAAGACAGTAAATGTCAATAAGGATTTAACTCCATTTCACAATCTCATAATACAAATCAATAAATCACACACAGCTTAATCATGTTCAAAAGTTCAATTCGTCCCAAAAGCCGATGGCTAATGAGGTATTCAATTCATCCCAAAAGTCAATGACTAATGAGGAATAACATAGCTAGCTAGCAAAAATATGAGTACTCATCCAATTCGTCCTCAACAGGCACACACCTCAACACTTCAGCCAGAGAGGGAATTCAATTCGTCCCACTAGACAAGCTAGTGAGGAATACAACCAATATACATGATAGCTGTGGTTTCAAACCATTTCCAATGCTTTTCAATCAATAAGTTGAAGGAACGGAAGCGTGAAAAACACAAGATTATACCATTGAATTCAAAAAAAAAAATTTCGCCTAGGGTCACATGTACCATGCAAGATTTATTTTTATCTATTTGATTTCAATGATAAACAACATATTAAAACTCTTTTAATATGTTTTTGGATCTGCATTTGCCATTTAAGATTTTAAAATTAATCAGATTAATTTTAGAACCCTAGATTAAATCAAGAACGATTACACTAACCTCTTGATGCATTGCAGCGTGTCTGCGCCTTTGAGATTCGTCTTCAGGACACCAAATGTTGTCCCTCTAGCTTGTCCACACCAAGAACACCTATGGCAGCCCTTGAATAGCTTCTAAAGCTTTTTCTATTAATTAGAAAATCAAGTTCTGCCTTTTAAGAGATTAAAGATGTAAACAGGACACTAGAAACAATTTCTAGTGTTCTTAATTCAAGAGATTGATGGCTAATCTCTTTGAATTGATGAGAGATGAAGAAGAAGAGATGAAAACCCTCAAAGTGGCGTGACAAAGGAGTGTGGCTGCTGGTTGTCTTTTATTTTCTCATAACAACACTTAAATAGCTAGGTTAACACATTAAACCCTTGCCACATGTCACCCTTTGATTAGCTCTAGGTTTAAGTGACCCAATCACATTGTGCCAAGTGTCAAACCTATATTTAATCTTGATTTTAATCATCTTACATGATTAAAAAAACATTTGGCAAGCTTATGTGTAATCCCATGTGTCACCATCTCATGGTGCCACGTGTCACACTGTGAAATGACCAAAATGCCCCTGTGTCTTAATTTTGAGTTCTTAACCCAAAATAATTATTTTCTTCTTCTAATTAATTTATATCAAATATAAATTAATTAATTAATCTCTATTAATTAATTTCTCATCAATTAAATTCATATTTAAACACTTTAAATATAAATTTAATTTATACTACACATCCAATAATCTAGATTTGGTTTCAAGTCATGCTAGGGACTTTGTAATTTAATTGCAAACCAAACCTATTTAATTAATCAATTAAACTCTTTAATTAATTAATTAAATCATATTTAAATAGGTGATAACTTGTGTATGTGTGTGACTTACTAGGCTCATCACTAATTGGCAATGAGACATGATATCAACTCTTAATATCATCGAACTCTTTCTTACCATAAATGATTTCTCTAAATCATTTTATGAACCTCATAGACCATGGTTAACACCTAGCATAGCATGCCATGGCCACCCAATTAGTAATAAGGTTTACCTTAAATGAACCTATAATCATATGTTACCATGCACTAGAATCTCTCTGTTACAAAATCCCAACTCAAGCTAGAGTCATGGTTTATGTCAAACTCCATTTGCTATGAATATTATGTTCTCTTTTAATTCCAGTTCTTTATTAAAAGATTTTTCTCATCGTAAACTCTTTTACGAATAAATCTATCTGTCTGGCCAGCAACTTGAAACATCAAGAACAACTAAATGAACATAGCATTTCATCTCTATTTACTTAGATGAACAGATTCCATCTTGATAAACACCTACCTCCATATATAACTAGTAGGAGCCAACACATGCCCATATACCCATACATAGTACAAGTATGAAAGAAGAATCAAACTCAAAATAACTATATAAAAGATAATCTGCTATCTCAGTCTAAAGATTATATGCATCGATATGATTTATGACAAAACATTGACAAGAGTAAACTCCATGTGCTTGTCATAAGTGTCACCGGTTGACCTACTTATCATTTATAAGTGCCTATCATGTTTGTCATATGGCATGAGACTCACCATTCCATCTTATTTATATCTCATATAAATAACTTGGGAACAAACATGAATACAATCTTTCTGGATAAGTCATGTCCTTATTATGAAGTATCCTCGATTGTGAACCTATTTATGATACTTTGTGCTAGAAATATTGTCACTCATATTCTTAACAACTTAAGAATAATATTTCTAACAAAATATCAATGGACCTTTTCTATTACACATAAATATATTATGTAAACGGAAAAGTGGAAATGCCTTTTATTAATAAAATTATGTACAAGATACATACTAAATGATATGCTCTAGGGCATACTACTAACATAAGTATCCATCAATATCATTCAAACAATTTCTCACAATTTCAAACAATTTACAGTACTTTTCAAGCGATAAATATCCATTCAAACACATTTATACAATTTAAAACAATAATGTACAAATAGTCATAATTTATTTCAATTGAAAAATTCAAAAGAAATAGTTGTTGTGCACAAACCTCTGATAATTGTCTCCTGGTCTGGACTCAGTGTTTCCTTCCCTTTCCCTGAGTCTTTACTAACTGAGAAACACAATTTGAAGTGTTTCAGTACTAAATTAAACTGTCTCTAACGATAATGTTCGATAAATAATTCACTGAAAGATATTATTTGTTTAATCACCTAATATACCGATCCTCGATGAGTTCTAGGAAAATTAGGTTTTAGTGTCACTAATATGTCACATTCGATGGTGTTTTAGGGTTGGTACACGTTACCAATTTCATTTCCTTGTTTAGTGCATTTTACTGCAAATTGCTGGATTTCGGGATACTAGTATGACCTAGCCGGACGACCTAGTTCCCTCAGTTTTCGGGTTTTGGTCAAAACTAAAAACTTGTAGATCTATGTCTTATGGAACGCGGGGCAAAATTTTAGATCATTCCGAGTTATGTAGACCAAGTTATGGTCATTTTACTATTGCTGGTCAAATGGCATCAAATTAGGTCATTTTTAGGTCAATTTGGTCAACTTTGGTTCGGCCAGTTTTTGGACCCGAACTCGTGCAAGCTGTTTGACTTGCTTATGGTCATTTCTGGGCTTTGGTGTCTTCATGAGACTTGTAGGTATGGGTCTTAACTATTCATGGTTAAAATTTCAGGTCAATTAGACCTGTTTTGAGTGAGTTATGGCCTAAATACTAACTGCTGCCCAATTGGTCAGTTTTCAGGTTTCACTTGCACTTAATCCGAATTGGTCATTTTTCATGTCACCTTGCAAGCAGAATTTTGGTATGCTTTCTCAATGAAAGTTGGCAAATTTTGTGCCTAGTTTCACCTTCAATTGGTCTTATACCAATTGGAGTTACACATTTAAAGTTATAGGTTAAAATGTACACTGCCCTCAATTACATTGCATAAACATGTATCAACTACACATATCAAGAACTCTTCAAACTTGAAAATTTTCTTCACAATTCAAACACCCATAACATGTATACAAACTTTATCAAAGAAATATTCAAAAATACAAACTTACCTTTGGTTGGGACTTGTTAAACCTTGACTAAACTTCTTGATTTTAGTATCAAACTCTTCCTTGTGATGTGGGGATAAAACTTAGTAAAGAAACTTAGGTGATTAGAAGTGAAATGAGGGAATGGATCAAGCTCATGCAAAATGGCTATGGAGTTTTCCCTAGCTTTCCATTTCGGCAAGGTTGAGAAAATGAAGGAGATGATGCTTGAGTGGGAGTAATTTGCCCACTTATGCTTATTTTTAATCCATATTAAAATCCTTAGTGGTCCACTTACTTAATTTAAATCATATAATATGTTTAACTTCCTTTTATTCCACATTAAACCCTTAATTCTTGCTATTTACATTAGGTACCACCAAATTAATTTTTCATTATATTTTCCAAGTGTAATATTATTTATTTTTAATGGACATTTAGGTCAAAAGACAATTCAGAATGTCAAATGACCATAATGCCCCTGTTCGGGTTACATTCCCGATTTTTCGGTAACACCGGGTTTTGTCCATTTTTCGATTTCTCACTTTTCTTTGTACTAATTATTTAATTTTTCTTTGATATTTCTAATGATATTTATACTTCAATTGATGTCTCTTTAAGTCCTAAAAATATTTTCCAGTGTTTCAATCAGTACATGTCTAGTCAACGGTCCACGCCGTGACTTCCCGGTGCGGTCACCCATCGCTAGGGTTCTCGGCTCGCTTAACTTGGCTACATTTCTTTGTTATTATTTTTCCTTTATTTTTCTTGTATTTTCTTTTCTTGTATTTCATTATTTTATGTCTCCTCACTCATAACGAAGTGTAGTTCTAGGCATCCTAACTGTCCGGATAGCACTGGTCACCGGAACAGTAGAACGCACTACCAAACATAGGGGTGTTACATAGAAGATAATTAACAATATCTGTATACCATGGGAGTTAAGAAATGGCTAGGAGGTGCTTATCTGGAAAGGAGTCATCAATTGGCAGGTCTTCGATAGAAATCCCTTTATCTTCTTACTTTAATCTAGAGAGGTGGTCTGCTACCACATTCTCGGTTCCTTGTTTTTCTTTGATTTCAAGGTTGAATTCCTGTAGAAGAAAAATCCTCTGGATTAACCTTGGTTTGGCTTCCTTTTCGTTCAAGAGGTACCAAATAGAAGCTTGTGGTCTATGTATATTGACTTTGGATCCGACTAGGTAAGATCTAAATTTCTCAATTGCGAACACTACGGTTAGAAGTTCCTTCTCTATGGCTGCATTATTGACTACATCATCAAGTGTTTTGCTTACATAGTAGATAGCATAGACTTTTTTGTCCTTCCTTTGTCCAAGTACTGCTCCTATTGCATAATCACTTGCATCGTACATTACCTCAAGTGGTAGCTCCTAATCTAGTGATTGCATTATCAGTGCAGAAATTAAGGCTTCCTTTATCCTGCAAAATAAGTCAAGGCAACTATCATCAAAATCAAAGGGAATATCTTGATTTAACAAGTTTTGTTAATGGCTTAGCTTTTTTTGAAAAATCCTTGATAAATTTTCTGTAGAAGCCTAAATCTCCTAAAAAGCTTTACACTCCTTTAACTGATGATGGTGGTGGTATTTTCTCTATTATCTCGATCTTTGCCTTGTCCACTTTGATCCCTCTTTTTTACACAAGGTGACCGAGAACTATGCCCTCTCTTTCAATGTAGTGGCATTTTTCTCAATTGAGGACTAGGCTTGACTCCTTACATCTTTGTAACACTTTAGACAGGTTAGCTAAACACTCATCAAAAGTGGTTCCATAAATAGAGAAATCATCTATAAAAACTTCCATAATGTTTTCAATAAAATTAGAAAAAATTGCCATCATACATCTTTAAAAAGTAGTTGGGGCATTATAAAGACCAAAAAACATTTTTCTATAGGCAAAAGTACCATAGGGACAAGTAAACGAGGTCTTTTCTTAATCTTCTGAGTGAATTAGGATTTGGATAAATCCCAAATATCCATCCTAGTAACAAAAATGGGAATGCTTAGCTAGCCTTTCAAGCATTTGGTTAATGAATGGAAAAGGAAAGTGGTCCTTCCTGGTGGCACTATTAAGCTTCCTATAATTAATGCACATATGCTAACCAATGACCATCCTAGTAGGAATTGGCTCATTATTTTCACTTTTAATAATAGTTGTTCCACCCTTTTTAGGCACTACATATACTGGACTAACCCATTTACTATCAGAAATTGGGCATATGACACTTGTATCGAATAGTTTCAAAATTTCTTTTTCACTACTTCCTTCGAATTAGGGTTTAGTCTCCTTTGATGTTCAATGGTAGGTTTACTGTTTTCTTCCATAGGTATTCTATACATACAAATGGAAGGGCTAATCTCTTTAAGGTCTTTTGTTGTGTACCCTATAGTTTTACTATGGGTCCTAAGTTTCTTTAAATGTTTTTCCTCTTCTAAACTAGTTAGGCTAGCACTTATTATGACAGGATAATTAGAGTTTGAGTCTAGAAATGCATACTTGAGAGTAAAAGGAAGAGGTTTTAGTTTTACTTATTTCTTAGCCTCTTGTGATTCAGCCTAGGTTGTGACTCCTTTAGATCTTTCACTTGTAGTGCTTGAGCTAGGGGTAAAGGTAGGCTAGCTTCAAAAGATTATGCATAGGCTACAATCTCTTTGTTATCATCATCCATAGTGTTGCCATGCACTATGCATGATTTAAGAGAGTCTTTAAGATATCTCTTGTGAAATTCCTCTTCAATTAGCTTGTCTATAATGTCAACCCTTAAGCACTTATTTATGTTTGGCTTATGTTTTAATGCTCTAAATAGGTTGAATTCTACTTCCCTATCTCCTACTGTGAGAGTTAATTACCCATTTTTAATGTCTATAATAGCTATGACGGTTGCCAAGAAAGGCCACCCTAGAATGATGGGAATTTGAACATCTTCCTCCATCTCCAGGACAATAAAATCAATAGGAATAAAAAAATTTGCGTACCTTGATGGGGATGTTCTCCAAGATGTCAATTGGGTACTTGACAGACCTGTCTACTAGTTGCAATGAGATTATAGTTGGTTTATGTTAGTAGTATGCCTTAGAGCATATCATTAAGTATGTATCTTGTACATGTTTTATTAATAAAAAGACATTTTCACTTTTCCGTTTACATAATATATTTATGTGTAATAGAAAAGGTCCATTGATATTTTGTTAGAAATTCTATTCTTAAGTTGTTAAGAATATGAGTGATAGTATTTCTAGCACAAAGTATCATAAATTGGTTCACAATCAAGGATACTTCACAATAAGGACATGACTTATCCAGAAAGATTATAATTATTTTTGTTCCCAAGTTATTTATATGAGATATAAATAAGATGGAATGGTGAGTCTCATGCCATATAACAAACATGATAGGCACTTTTACATGATAAGTAGGCCGAACCAGTGACATTTATGATAAGCACATAGAGTTTACTCTTGTCAATGCATTGTCATAAATCATATCAGTTTATATAATCTTTAGACCTGAGATAGCATAGTTATCTTGTATATAGGTGGTTTGAGTTTGATACTGCATTCATACTTGTACTGTGTATGGGTATATGGGCATGTGTTGGCTCCTACTAGTTATATATGGAGGTAGGTATTGATCAAGATGGAATCTGTTCCTCTAAGTAAATAGGGATAAAATCCTATGTTCATTTAATTATTCTTGATGTTTGAAGTTCCTGGCCAGGATAGATAGATTTAATCAGAAAAGAGTTTCTGATGAGAAAACCTTTTTAATCAAGAACTAAAATTAAAAGAGAACATAATATTCATAGCAAATGGGGTTTGACATAAACCATTACTCTAGCTCGAATTGAGATTTTATAACAGAGAGATTATAGTGCATGGTAACATATGATTATAGGTTCATTTAAGGTAAACCTTATTAATGATTGAGTGGCTATGGCATGCTATGCTAGGTGTTAACCATAGTCTGTGAGCTACATAAAATGATTTAGAGAAATCATTTATGGTAAAAAGAGTTCTGATGATATTAAGAGTTGATATCATGTCTCATTGCCAATTAGTAATGAGCCTAGTAAGTCACACACATACACAAGTAATCACCAAATTAAATATGATTTAATTAATTAATTAAAGAGTTTTATTGATTAATTAAATAGGTTTGGTTTGCAATTAGATTGCAAATTCCCTAGCATGGCTTGAAACCAAATATAGGTTATTGGATGTATAATATAAGTTAAATTTATATTTAAAGTGTTTAAATATAAATTTAATTAATGAGAAATTAATTAATAAATATTAATTAATTAATTTATATTTGATATAAATTGATTAGAAGAAGAGAAATAATTATTTTGGGTTGAGAACTCAAAATTAAGACACAGGGTTATTTTGGTCATTTCATAGGGAGACATGTGGCACCATGAGATGGTGACACATGGCATTACACATAAGCTTGCCATATGTCTTTTAATCATGTAAGATGATTAAAGTCAAGATTAAATATAGGTTTGATACTTGGCACAATGTGATTGGGTCAATTAAACCTAGAGCCAATCAGAAGGTGACATGTGGCAAGGGTTTTAAGTGGTAACCTAGCTATATAAGTGTAAGGAGGAAAGAACAAAATAAACAAGCTGTTGGTTTTCTTTTTGTGCCACCACCTTGGAGTCCTCTCCCTTCTCTTATTCTTCTTCATCTCTCATCAATTTAAAGAGATTAGCAAACAATCTCTTGAATTAAAAATACTAGAAATTGTTTCTAGTGTCCTGTTTACATCTGTAATCTTTCAAAAGGCAAAACTTGATTTTCTAATTCATAGAAAAAGCTTTAGAAGCTGTTCAAGGGCTACCATAGGTGATTTTGGTGTGGACAAACCAGAGGGACAACATCTGGTGTCCTAAGACGCATCCCAAAGGTGCCAAACACATTGCAGTGCATTAAAAGGTTAGTGCACTTATTCTTGATCTAATCTAGGGTTCTAATGAATTAATCTATTAATTCTAAAATCTTAAATGGCAAATGTAGATCCAAAAATATATTAAAAGAGTTTTAATATGCTGTTTATCATTGAAATCAAATAGATAAAAATAAATCTTGCATGATGCATGTGACCCTAGATGAAAATTTTTGAATTTCAATGATCTAAACTTATGTTTTTTATGCTTCTGCTCCTTCAGTTTAAGCTCTCCAACATTCAGCTTTTACTAAATTGATAGGGGTATCAGACTCATACTTACACCTAGATCACAAATAGCCTTATCTATATTCATGTTGCTAATAAGACAAGGTACTGATAAGCTTTTAGGGTCCTTCAATTTTGGAGGCAGCTAGTTTTGTAAAATGGCATTGCGTTCCTCCATCAGAGCAACTGTTTCATAATCCTCCAGCTTTTTCTTCTTTGAGAGAATTTCCTTTAAGAAGTTCACATAGGATGGCATTTGAGATAGTGCTTCAATGAAAGAAATATTAATATAAAGTTTTATAAAACTTCTAAAAACTTTCCAAATAGTTTGTCCAATTTGACCTTCTGAAATCTTTGAGGAAAAGGTAGAGGGGGCTAGTATGGTTTAGGTAACTTCTTTTTCTTATTCTCCTCCTCTTCCTTATCCTTTTCAACTTCCTTCTCTTCTTCCTTTATTTGGTGATCAGAATCACCAGAAGTTTTCTCTATTGATTTTTGCTTCTCTTTTGGTTATCGCTTTTCTAAAATTTTGCCACTTCTCAAAGCAGTTGCCTTGTAATGCTCTTTAGGGTTCATTTTTGGTTGACTTGGTAGTTTAACAATGGCTTTGCTTGAAGAATTAACTTACTGAGCAATTTAGTTCTCAAGCATTTTGTTATGAGTAGCCAATTAGTCCATTTTAGAAGCTAGTTACTTTATCATTTCATTCTACTATTATTGTGCTGCTAAAAAGCTTTCCATCATGGATTCCGTGATTAACTTGGATTCAGGCTATTGAGGTTGAGGAGTTAGTGGTGGCTGTGCTAAGTTTTATCCTTTATTTTATAAACTAAGTAGTGGTGGTGGTTTATATCCCTACTACTTGCTAATGGGCTGATTCTGCTAGTTCTGCTAGTTTGACAATGTGAAGTTGGGGAGTTTCCTCCATCTAGGGTTGTAAGTGTTTGAGTATGGGTTGTTAATCTGCCTCTAATTAAAGTTTCCTCCATCATTCACATAGTTCATCTGTTCTATAGAGGGCTCACTACAGTTGCTGTATTCCAAAGTCATGTGGCTTCCTCCACAATTATTGCAATTTTGATTGCTTGACCCTACTACATTGGCTTGCATCTTGTTAAGTCTCCTTATAAGTTGGTCAAACTGATCATTGATCATACTTAGTGCATCCAACTTTAGGATCCCAATTGTTCTCCTTATGTCTTCTCTCTTATTCGACCATTCGAAATTATGATATGCAACCCTCTCCAGAAGTTTAAGAGCTTCGTTAATTATTTTCTCTATGAGGTTTTCTCTTACTACTGAATCAACTATACTCCTTGTAGATGGTAGCAATCCATTATAAAAGTTTTAAACTAGGAGCCAATCTTTTATGTCATGGTGTAGGCACTCCTTTTAAAGGTCTTTGTATATTTCTTATGCATCATAAAGTAATTCTCCTTCCATTTGCCTAAAGGTGTTCAGTTATACTCTCAATTTTGTAGTCTTTACAGGTGGGAAGTACCTTACTAAGAAGGCTTATGAAAGATCCTCCCAGGTGGTGAATGTTCTAGTTGGTTGAGAAAGTAGCCACTTTTTTACTTTATCTTTGAGAGAGCATGGGAACACTCTAAGTCTAATAGCTTCATCAAAAACTCTATTAATCTTGAATGTGTTGCACAAACTAAGAAAGCACTGAAGGTGTAGTGTGGATCTTCTGCGGGTGGTCTCTTGAATCATCTAGAGCCATTCCGATTTAAGCTCAAATTATTAGCCTCCACTGTGGGCCTAATAACACTAGATTAGAATCTTTGGATAGTTGGGGCTCCATAGTCCCTCAAGGCTCTTAGCCTATTGTTGTTGCTAGCCATTACTGAAGTTTCAAAGACTACTTGTTTTGGTTCTTGATGTCTCCTTCCTTCTTAATGGCTCTAAAAGTCTTATCTATTTCAGGATCTAAACATAGAGCCTGAAAAAGGAATAAAAAGTAAAAATAAGTTAAGTAAATTAAATAAGCAAAAATAAATATCTAAATTAAATAAATTGCCTATTGCTTAACATTACTAAAATTCCTTGGCAACGACACCAAAAACTTGTTTATTGGTTTACAACCCCACAAGTGCATGGATCACAAACAAGTAATATAGTAGTGAGTAGAGTATCATTCCCACGAGAAATTTATAGGCATAAGTACTAAGCTAGACAGCAACTTTGACTCTTTAGACTACCAAATATGTTAAGAGTTTTAATTTTAAACTAACTAAGGATACTAAGAATAAAAAAAGATAAAGCAATAAACTTAAATTTAGAAATTAATTAACTAGAGCAATTCCAGAATTAAGATTTCACACTTTAACTTATTATGGACTTAACCTCACCTATTTAACGTATTGAGAATTGTTACTTTGATGGAAATTAATCCTAAGATATCTTAAGTCTTCTTTCAAGGAACCTAAGGTGTATTTTAATTAACCTGAACCCTACTTTTTTGGCAGTCAATCTTAATTAAAACTCTTTAAGCTTTTTGATTAATTATGGGACTCCATAAAAGATTTTAGCCTACTTCTAGATTAGATTTCCTAGGTTCAAAATCTTGATTTCCAACATTATTCTTCGCCTTTTAGTTCTTCAGTTAGTATCTTATATCATAACTAAGTGGTTACCAACATACAGCATGCATTAAGAACACAGAACATTGAATCAAAGAACAAAACTCAAATCCTTTAAATAACTTTGATATATATCCATAATAAAAATTAAAAGTGCTACTCTCCTAATCCTATAATTAAACAAACTACTCACTCATGGTGAGTTTAACAAACATAAAGAATGTAACATCCTCACTTTAGCTAGTCCGTACAGTCTACTGTTCCAGTGACCAGTGTCGGTCCGGACAGCTAGAACGTCCAGAAAAATATTTAAACTAAAGTGAGGAACCATAATTAACTCAAATATTAATAAGAAAAATTTAGGAAAAATTTTAAAAATAAAATACAACCATGTTAAATGAACCGGTGCCCTAGCGATGGGTAACCTAGTGAGAAGTTGCGGTTCTCGCAACTAGGAACCCTAGACCCGGGAGAAAAATTATAAAATAATTATTGGGTTTCCAGAGAAGGGTTATTGATTAGCCAAACGGAGGACATTTTGGTCATTTCGTCTTCAGAGATGATTTTTGGCCAACTTGTCCAGTTAAATAAATAATTTATATAACATAAAATATGAATAAATTTTGTTAAAAATTTAATTGCAATTAAATAGACAAGAAAATGAGAGAAAATGAAAGAAAATGGCATTATGACATCATAATGATGTCATTAAGATTCTCCCAACCAACCCAATGTTGACACATGGCATAAACTTATTTAAAAGAGACAAATGGGTTGGGTAAAATGAAAAAAATCAGAACTTCTTCTTCCTTATTTTCTCCTTGCCGTGACCCTCCTCCATAGCTAACCATAAACAAGCTTTTCAAAGCTTGTTCTCCCTAGTTTCTACCCCACTAAACCTTATACTCCCAACATAAAAAAGTGTTCTTACAGCTTGGAGATTCTTTTGGGAGCAAAAAGAAAAGGAAAATAAGAACCCTAGCAAGTGGGGAAACTTCACTCTATAGAGGTTAGTGACCTAACTTTGGTTTTCACCTTAAATTCATGTTAAGGACTATGTATGAGTGTAAATTACAAAGGAAATTTGCTAAATACCATTTGTATGCCATCCCTTATTTTTTGGCAGCCTTGGTTAGGGTATGCTTGTGATGAGTTTTATGGAGTTAACATGCTAGTATGGCCGCCCTTAATATGTATCTTGTAAGTGGAGTGATGAAATGCCATGATAATGCATGGTTTGTGATATTTGAGTTAGGATTTGGGGTGGAAAATGAGAGCTTGACCATGTGATGATGAAAGTAGGTTTTAATGGTCAATTAGTGACCATTTGGTTCTGTTTGAATAAAAAATGGAGTGAATTGTGTAGTGGGATTTGAGTTTGGTGTGGCTGCCCTTGGTGACCTGCAGGAATGGGCATGAGTCCAACAGGTTTGGGAAGCAATAACTTGAATTGTAGAGGTTCAATTGGTGTAAGGCCAATTGGAAATGAAACTAGACACATAATGACACAACTTTGGTGAAGAAACCATGCCCAGAAAACCAAACTAAGTTACCAAAAGTTTGCCCTAATCCGGGTGACTGCATTCTGCCTGGGCAAAATGACCAAATGAACAGTGTTTGGTCATTTGGCCATAACTCAGCGTAGAAAGGTCCAATTGACCTGAAATTTTACCAGCAACAAGCTGAGATATAGACCAACAACTTTCATGAAGAAACCTAACCAAAATTATGACCATAACATATTCAAAAAGTGAGTTTCAGTCACTGTTTCATGTACTGTAGATTTGGTCAGTCCAGAAATTCTGGAAAAAATTTTAGTCCGGCCAGTTGTGGTTTTTGGGCCATAACTTGAGTTACAAAACTCCAAATGGAGTGATTCGAAAAATGAAATGCAACTAGACAAAATAAGGAACAACTTTCATGTCGATCATTTTGCCAAATTCCCAATACAAAAATAACTAATGGAACAGTAAAGACAAAGCATGAAAACTGAAAATTCTGTCCAATTAACATTAAGTTTAGGAATGGTATTGGCAATCAATACCAACAAATATAGAATGTAAAATGTGGTATGTTGGGAGTATTAAAAACCAATGTACCTATTGCCTATGCAAAAGTCAACATTTTTGTTGACCAATGAATGGAATAGTAACACTATAACTTAAATTTCAAAAATTGTGAAACTTAAAAGTGTAAAATGCCCTAGTATACTTAGCAAGTTGGATAGGTTGGCATGCCAATAGGGTTCTGTTAGCAGTACTGCATATGGCTTCATGCCATTCTGTGTTTCATAGCTTCCCATGCCATTCTGTGACATAATAGCCTTTCACTATGTTATTTGAGTTGTTACACTCAGGTTTTAACCTTGATGATTATTACAGCTTATTAGCTGTTCTGTTGCACACCGGGAGACACAATGTGACCGATGGTGTGATGGTCCGAGTTACTTAGTACACAGTGCCAATTTACCCATTTATCCAGTCCAGTCAACTAGTATGGGTTACTCGGGCAATGATAATAAACCTTATAAAATTTTAATCGAATAATACTGCAAATAATATCAGAAATTAAGTCTACCCAAAAATGTAAACATACATTCTGCATACTTATTTTTATTTTTATTTTATTTTATTTTATATTATCACCACTAAGCAGAATTGCTTGGTGCGTCACTTTTGCCACGTGCAGGTACTGGAGACCTAGCTGGGCAGCCCAGCAGACATCAGACAGGGTGAGCCTTCAGAGCTGCATCCGAAGTCCAGAGTCACCTCACCTCTGCAGTGCATATGGTAGGACATTAGGATTTTGGGTAGCATTTTGTATTTTGTATTTTGTATTAGTTTTGGGATTGTAACTATAAACTCTTGAAATTATTTGATGATGTAAATATAAGAAATTTCATATTATTGAAATTTTTTGTATATTTTGTTGAGAAATATTTATGAATGTGCTTCCAGTAATGAAGTGAAAAGAAAAATTTCTGAAAATAGTGATGTGATTTGAGATTGAGATTTTGAGATTGACTTGAATGTGTATAATGGAGTTTGGATTTGGAAAATATATTGGAAGTGTTTTTAAATAGGTTCAGAAGAACTGTTTTTCCAATTTACAATCGGCACTCTGCCGGATTTTCTATAAAAATTTCGAAAAAATTCAAATTTATCAAAATTGTAAATAAATGAATTAAAAAGGGATAAATTGTAATTAAAAAAAAATGAATTGGTGCTCCGACACTGTCACACCCTACCCCTCTGTAAGGCATAACATGATCCCGTAGTATACCTAATGAATTACCAACTCCGTCTACTGATAACCCATTAAATACACTACAAGGGATTTTAAAAACTTCTCTTATTTCTTTTACAGTGGTGAGCACTATTTACAGGTATTAAAAACTTTGGTGAACTGAAGTGAAACAACTAACTCGTTTGGTTTATTTGGAATTTCTGTAAAAATTTTGGCAGAGTGCCATCTGTATTTTGGACAAAACAATTCTTCAGAAAACCTGTAAAAAGCACTTCAATATATTTTCAAATCTCAACTCCACATTTTTCTCAACACAATATATTTCTCTATTCAATTCCATAGAAATTTTTCAAAGTCTGAGATAAGAAAATATAATACAGCTTTTACAATCCAAAACAACTCATAATTATTTTACAACTTCAAGGTACCATTTAATTTACAACTGCTCAAAACCAAAAACAATATGTACATACAGTGTCATACATTACAGTACAAAATGCAAAATACGAAAAATCTTTCGGTGGAGGTATATGCAGCCTAGTCTGCTGCCACATCATCTCTCTACTGCGCGACAATTAAAAGCTATCATTTGAGACAATGTCTCAGTGGTGCACAACATTAACCAAATACAATTTCAAATCACAATTCATAAGTCATGTAAATAGTGGATACTTAAAATCATAGTTAAATTCAAGACAATAAATGTCAACAAGAATTTAAACTCCATTTGTCAATATCACAATAATTTTCAATAAGTCAGATCATGGTTGAATTCAATAGACAGTATATGTCAACAAGAGTTTAAATCAATTTCACAATCTCACAATACATAATAACGCAATTTAGTCGAATAATTTAAGAATACAGTGTTGCCAATTCATTCACAACTTAAGCCATGACACAAATTTCCGATCAATGCCGTGTTATACACCACGACAAAGCAATCACAACCTCACTAATCGAAATCAATGAGGAAGGGGAGCTAGCTATATAATGAGTACTCATCCGATCACCTCAACTGGTAAACCAGAGAGGGAAAAATAAACGATCACGACTCCATAAATGGAGAAGGAAATAAACGATCACAACCCCATAATTGGAGAAGGAATGATACGATACTGTCATGCTAAGTGTGAACACAAAATCAATTCCAAACATTTTATTCAAATGTTTCGTGAGAATCCAATAAATTTCCCAAGTCATAATTTCATTCACAAAATGGCAACACAATTCATAATTAACTTCAATTTTCACAAATCACACTAAACCAATTTTTCCACAATTTCAAACCATTTACAATGCTTTTTAATTTGAGTATCCATCAATATCATTCAAACAATTTCTCACAGTTTCAAATCATTCACAATATTTCTAAATCAATAAGTGTCCATCAAACTCATTTACACAATTTAAAATAATAATATACAAATAGTCAATATTTATTTCAATTGAAAATAATTCAAAAGAAACAGTTGTTGTGCACAAACACAATTTAAAACAATAATGTACAATAGTCATAATTCATTTCAATTGAAAAATTCAAAAGAAATAGCCGTTGTGCACAAACCTCTGATGACTGTCTCCCTGGTCTGGACTCAGTGTTTCCTTCCCTTTTGCTGAGTCCTTGTTAACTGAGAAACACAATTTGAAGTGTTTCAGTCCTAAATTAATTTGCCTCTAACGATAATGTTCGATAAACAATTCACTGAATACCTTTATTTGCTTAATCACCTAATATACCGACCCTCGACGTGTTCTAGGTAAATTAGGTCTTAGTGTCATTAACATGTCATATTCGATAGGGTTTTAGGTTTGGTATGTTTTACCAAAGTCATTTCCTTGCTTAGTGCATTTTAATGCAAATTGCTGGATTCCGGGACACTGGTTTGACCTAACCCGACGATCTAGTTCCCTCGGTTTTCGGGTCTCGGTCAAAACTACAAACTTGTAGATCTAGGTCTTATTGCACGCGGGGCAAAATTTCAGGTCAATTGGACCTGTTTTGAGTGAGTTATGGCCTAAACACTAACTGCTGCCCAATTGGTCATTTTTCAGGTCCTAATTGTACCTAATCCGAATTGGTCATTTTCTTAGGTCACCTTGCAAGCAGAATTTTGGTATGGTTTCTCAATGAAAGTTGGCACATTTTGTGCCTAGTTTCACCTCAAATTGGTCTCATACCAATTGAGGTTACACATTTAAGGTTATAGGCTAAAATGTACACTGCCCTCACTATGCCTTTCACACCCCACTTCAAACACACATTTAACTTGCAAAGTTTACTTCCATACCCTACCAATCTGTTTTGGTACATTACCAAAAGCATTATCTACTTTACATTAACATTATTTTGGGCAGATTACCATTACCCTCAACACACCAAATATCATTCACAATTACAATTTCTAATTACCATTACAAACACACCTAACCATTACAAATTTTACATACACTTTACAATATCAATCTACATACATCTCATCAACCTTCTAGGTCAATATTCTGCCCACACTTCCTTCAATATATATCATTACTCAAGTGTCCCCAAGCTGCATAAACCATTCTTCAACATCAAAGTGCCATCCAATTTACCAATTCCCATCCAAGTGCATAAATCACCATATAAACATGAAATAATTCACTAGGTTACTAATTCATCATGATCAACACCATTTCTCATCAATTATATGCACAAATATCTCATTAAAAACGTGACTCATGGCTGTCCAAAATGAAAACAACAATAACCCTTCAAACTCAAATTTTTCCTTCACCAAACCAACACCCATAACATGAACATAAACTTTAACAAAGAAATTCTCAAAAATGCAAACTTACCTTTAATTGTAACTTGCTAAACCTTCACCAAACTTCTCAAAATTGGTATCAATATCTTCCTTGTGATGTGTAGACCATTTTTCATAAAGCTACTTAAGTATTTAGAGATGAAATGAAGGGAGAAGATGAAGCTCATGCAAAACGTCAATGGTGGGTTCCTTCACTCTTCAATTCGGCAAGTTGAATGCAAATGAGGAAGATGACTTATTCAGCTGCATTTTAAGTGAACACATGTCCCACTATGTATTTAATTAATCCCCTTAGTGGTCCACTAAAAAATTAAATCATATTTTAAGCTAACTTCCCACTTATTCCACATTTAACCCATGATTTCCACTATTTATTTTAGGTACCACCAATTTAATTTTTCATTTTATTTTCTAAGTGTAATATTATTTATTTTTAATGGACATTTAGGTCAAAAGACACTTCGGGATGTCAAATGACCATAATGCCCTGTTAGATTCGTTCGATTTTTCGGTAACACCGTATTTTGTCTGTTTTTCGATTTCTCACTTTTCTTTATACTAATTATTTAATTTTTCTTTAATCTTTCTAATGAGATTAATCCTTCCATAAGGTTCTATTTATGTCCTAAAATGTTTTTCCAGGGTTCCCATGATCCGGAGCTAGTCAACGGTCCACGCCGTGACTTCCGGTCATGATCACCATCGCTAGGTTTCATTAAGCTTAACTTGGTGACATTTCTTTGCTATTATTTTTCCTTTGTTTTTCTTGTATTTTCTTTTCTTGTATTTCATTATTTATGTCTCCTCTCTCATATCAAGGTGTGGTTCTAGGCATCCTAGCTGTCCGGACAACAGTCGGTCACGGAGCGATGAGAGCACTCACCGAACTTAGGGGTGTTCTGAGACACCTTGAGTGGCATAACTTACTCGGCTGCTGTGAGCGGGTAAGGAGTGTCACATTTAGTGGTATCAGAGCATCGGTTTAGGCATTTCTGGTCCTAGATAGAGTGCATACCATTGCATTGCATTTGTAAGTGTTGAGGTGACACTAATGCAGATCTATTTGTTTTCTTATTTTGAATATGATATGGATCCTGCTTCTCAAAGAGCAGTTGATGAAGAGGTGGAGAGTCGTGCTCCACCAAGGGCTGAATCTAGGGGCAGGGGAGAATCTGCTCCACCAGCAGCTGAGGCACCTGCCCAACCTCAGTTTGCTCTATTTCAGCAAATGACTGAATTCTATCGGCAAATGATGGGGGCAATTCCACCACCACAACCACAGCCACAACCTTCACCAGCACCCCAGAAGTCTCATTTGGAAAAACTGCGAAAGCATGGAGCTGCGGATTTCTTTGGGAAGAGAGAGGATGATCCCATGGCTGCAGAAAACTGGTTGGATAGAACCATTAGAGTGCTAAAACAGCTAAACTGCACCCCCGAGTAAAACCTGGTGGGTGTTGTGTCCCTACTTCAGGATGACGCATATCAGTGGTAGGACACAGTAACCAGTGAGGTGCAACCGGAATGGATCACTTGGGAATTCTTCCTCACAGAGTTTAGGAAGAAATATGTTAGCAAAGTGTATTTAGAAGAGTGAAGAAGGGAATTTATCAGTCCGAGATAGAGACAATTGTCAGTAGTTGAGTATGAGCGTAAGTTTGTTAGACTGAGCTGATATGGGAGAAAGATAGTCCCTACAGAGGCAGAGAGGTGCAGACGGTTTGAAGAAGGGCTCAATGACAACATCAAAGTGATGATCACAGCATTGGAGATCACAGATTTTGCTAAACTAGTAGATGTTGCATCAAAAGTGGAAAGGGTCAAAATCAATGAATAAAATAGGAGGGAAAGAGAAGAGAATTAAGGTCCGATCCGGTACATTTTCTGCTCCCAGTAAGAAGAGTAAGGGTCCTCCTGCTCAGAGTTCAGGAGCACCACAGGGTTAGGGTCAGTCTCAGGGGCCCAGACCACAGTTCATAACTAGGAGAGGCCAGTCCACACCATCAGTGGGCAGCTCTCCAGGGACGGTGTTTAGGGGACCAGCCCCAGCATCTTCTGCCTGTCAGTACTGTCAGAAGTGGCATAAGGGGGAATGTTGGCGAGTGACCGGTGCGTGCTTACAGTGTGGATCTACAGAACATCAGATCAAGAATTGTCCGAAGAGGACTACTACAGTTGCTCCAACACAAGCTGACACACCTGCTCCTGCACCACAAAGGGGTACGAAGCTCGGTAAATCTGAGGCAGCTGGTCCATCACTAAGGCCTGCATCTGAGTCAGTTGAGAGGCCAGATACTAGAGTACCTACCAGGGCCTATGCCATCAGAGCTCAGGAGGAGCAAGATGCCCCGGATGTCATCAGGGGTACGTTTTCCCTCTATAACAGTTCTGTGCATGCATTAGTGGATCCAGGATCCACTCATTCCTACATTTGCATCAAACTACCCACAGAGAGGGGAGTTCCAGTAGAGGAGAGTGATCAAGACATTTTGGTCACAAATCCACTAGGCCACAGTGTGGTAGTGAATAAAGTATATAAAGGTTGCCCATTGAGGATTCAGGGGTATGAATTTTTGGCAGACCTAATTGAATTGCCCTTCCACGAGTTTAACGTGATTTTGGGAATGGACTGGTTGTCACATCATTAGGCAATAGTTGATTACAAATTGAAGTGAATTTCTCTGAAAACTTCTGAGGGTAATGAGATCACTGTTGTGGGTGAAAGGACAGATTTCCTGTCCAATGTTATCTCAGCCACATTTGCAAGAAGATTGATGAGAAAAGGCTGTGAAGCTTACCTAGCACACATGGTTGATACTGGGCAGGCTAAGCTAAACTTGGGTGATATGCCCATAGTAAGAGACTTCCCAGATGTATTTCCAGAAGAGTTGCCTGGTTTACCACCAGAAAGGGAAGTCGAGTTTGCTATTGAGGTAATGCCAGGTACAGCACCCATTTCAATTGCTCCTTATAGGATGGCACCCACTGAATTGAAGGAGTTGAAAACTTAGTTGCAGGAGTTACTCGATAAGGGGTTCATACGCCCCAGTGTGTCACCATAGGGAGCTTCGGTGCTATTTGTGAAGAAGAAGGATGGAACCTTGAGATTGTTACCGCAAGGTATTTTGCGGTTGCCTGAACGAACCCTCACCGAAGTGGGAAAGAGTGAGGAGTCGCCACTTTAATTGTGACACCCCTTACCCGACTACAGTGTAGCCGAGCAAGTAATGCCACTCAGTGTGCCAGAGCACTCTATTTTATCTTAATTAATTTTTATCATAATTTTGAATATAACTTGTGAAATATAATTCATTTTAAACCATTTATCAAAATTTTTATTTATTTGAGGTTCCGAAAATTTTAAAGAAAATCCTGCAGAATACCGGCTAAAAAAAGAGAAAACCGTTCTTCAGAACCTGTGAAAAACACTTTCTATATTCATATTCAATCATCTCAATTCCATTTATCAAAATCTCAACATTTTTCAACCATTCATTTCTCAATCATTCATCTCATTTATTAATCATGTACAAGTCATAAATAGACATTCACTCTTCCATTCCTAAATACAATTTTCATTATTTACATGAATATCAAAATTACATTTCATATGTTCATTTACACATGAGAAAATAAAATCAATTACAAAATACCAAAATGACACCTAGTGTCCTACCAATGCACTGCAGACGGTGAGGTGACACAGACACTATGCGAGCGTGAGCGCGCTTACGAGAATCTGTGGTCTACTGGGCCCTCTGTCCAAATCTTCTGTACCTACGTGTTGCAAAAGTGACGCGCTAAGCATAAAGCTTAGTGGTGCCAATAATACAAGAAAATACAATATGCAAATAAAAATAATAATTTCCTTGCTATTGTGTTCATAAGAAATGAATAATTACTAACTTATTGTGTAGTCGAGGGCTAATCATGTTTCATGATATTAACTTCTTCATGCATTTCATTAATTATTTTCTTCATGATATTGAGCTTCTTTGTATTTTTGTAATCATTCCTGATACTTAATTTTCGTATTTTCTTTAATAATCAGTTCAATCACAGTTATACTTTTCCATGCCCAAGTAACCTATCTTTGGACGATCGGATGGATAACGGGTCGTTGGCACTGGACACCGCGGTGTCTCGGGCCGTCATACCATGGGACGCAGAACGTCAACCATGTATGCAGTTAGTATGGCTAAAAAGCCATGATATCACATAATCGGGCATAAAAGCCATGAATACGGGCATAAAGCCATGAATACAGGCATAAAGCCTTTCCTTTCACAGTACTGCTAAAACAATACCCTATTGGCATGCCAAACTATCCAAACCAATCACATTAGGCCTACTAGGGCATTTTGCATTTTTAAGTTTCACAATTTTTGAATTTCAAGTTTTCATGTCACTATTCATTTCATTAGTCAACTAAAATGTTGACTTTTGCATAAACAATAGGTACATTGGTTTTAATTCTCCCAACATACCACATTTTGTATTCAAAACTTGTTAGTTTTGGTCACTTTCTCAAAGCTTAGGTCATTTTGGCAAAATTGCCAATTTTTGGTTTTGGTGTCACTATTCACCTCATTGGTCAACAAAAATGTTGACTTTTGGATAGAAAATAGGTGTATTGGTTTTAACACCCCAAACATACCACATTTTGTATTTAAAACTTGTTGGTATTGGTTGCCAATACCATTTCTAAGCTTAATGCTATTTGAACAAAATTTTCAGATTTGGTGCTTCATCTTTATTGTTCCATTTGATATTTCTACAGTGGGAATTTGAGGAAATGGTAAACATGAAAGTTGTTCCTTATTCTGTCTAGTTGAATTTCCTTTTTTGAATCACTCCATTTGGAGTTTTGTAGCTCAAGTTATGGCCAAAATAAGTTTACTGTTCACGTGCACTGTTCATGCTGCACTTTTGGGTTTTGGCAGATTTTGGTCCAACTTTGGTCAGTAATTTGATCAAGTTAAGTTCATAATTTGGCCTAACTTTCTTCATATGAAATGTTCTACTATGCCTTAGGTTTTCATCGGTTCAAGAATCGCCTAAATCTGAGTTTTCTAGAGAGAGTTATAGTCATCCAAACATTACTGCTCAAATGAAAATTCTGGAAATCTCAGTACAGTAAACTTCACTTTGCTCAATGATTTGATTAGGTTAATGGCATAATTTAGATTGGTGTCCTTCATGAAAGTTGTTTGTCTATATCTTATCTTGTTGCTGTAAAACTTTCAGGTCAATTGACCATATCTACAGTGAGTTATGGCCAAATGAACAGTTACTGTTCATTTGGTCATTTCTGCAGGGGCTGTTTACAGGGTATCCGGATTGGGGCCAAGTTTTGGTCCTCTTGCTTTGGTCTTTTGGGCATGGTTTCTTCAGCAAAAATGTGCCATTACAAGCCTAGTTTCATTTCCAATTGGCCAAACATCAATTGGAACTACACAGCCAAAGTTATGGCTGTGCAAGTGGACTGAAATTTCAGTCACTCTGCTGCACTCACAAGGCAGCCTACACATTCACTTGGCTATACTATTTTTCAGTCCAATTCATGGTCAACATACCTAAAATGGTCACTAATTGACCATTAAGATGTTCTCTAACAATTTCCTAAGCCAAGTCAATTTTTCACTTCTCAAAACCCTAGTTTTCCCTTATGATTCACACATACACCTAATTAAGCACTTCCATTCATTATTTATGTGTATATACACCTTAAACATAATCTCTAATTCATTCTAAGTCCATTAAAACCATCAAAAACACTCCACCTTTGTTCCTTCCTTAGGGCAGCCGAAATTGATGGCATACATACACATAGTTTTTATTCATTTTACTTACAATTCCTTACTTATTTCAAGTCTTTAACATAGAAATAAAGAGTTTTAAATAGATAGGTGCACTAACCTTGAATGGGGCAGAATTTCCAGCCACCCAAACTCCTTTCTTTCTTCCTGTTTTGGCTGCCTAGAGGTTGCTCAAGTTGCTAGGTTAATTTTTTGTGAAGCTAGGTTATGATTTTGTTGGGTAGAAATGGGTGAATCAAGCTTTGAAAAGCTTGAATATGCTTAGCTATGGAAGAGGTCACGTATTGGAAGAAGATGAAGAAGAAGAAGAGCAGAATTTTTAGGTCCATTTGTCTCTTTTATTGGTTAAGTAAATGGTTGGTTAAATGTGATTGGTGGGAAACTCTTAGATGACATCATATGATGTCAAAATTGACATCATATGATGTCAAAATTGACATTTATTGTCATTTTTCTTTCCTCTTCTTCTCTACCCATTTTCACTTTAATTTTTAGTAATATTTATTCATATTTTAGACCATAATAATTATTTACTTAACTGGACAAGTCGGCCAAAAATCACCTCTGAAGGCGAAATGACCAAAATGCCCTCCGTTTGGCTTAACGGGTCAAAATTGTCTGTACTGATTGAAAAATTTTTCTAAATATTTTCTTGGCATTCTAATGCCATAGGAACCTCAATGACCCTTCTCTAGAGTCCCAAAAATTATTTTATGAATTTTTCCCCGGGTCTAGGGCTCCTCGTTGCGAGAACCGCAACTTCCCTCTGGTTACCCATCGCTTGGGCACCGGCTCATTTAACTTGGTTGTATTTTATTTATAAAATTTTTACTAAATTTTTCTTATTAATATTTGAGTTAATTATGGTTTCTGACTTTAGTTTAAATATTTTTCCGGACGTTCTAGCTGTCTGCATCGACACCGATCAGACGATGAGAATGTACGGAGTTGCTCTGATGAGGTGTTACATTAATTTTGAGGGAAATTAAAGAAAATCGTTTATGAAGATAAATTGAAATGAAACCACTTCAAGGCAGAGATTCTAGGTTCGGGGTCCATAAACGGGTGGGGAAGGTGTTAGGCACCCCACCTCGTCCCTTAATAGGGTAAGTAGATTTAACTTTGCATTAGTTAGGAGGGCTTGAATGGGAATGTTAATCCTTTTGACCAAAGGAATATTTGATTTTTCACTAAATTTGGATTACCCAAATACATAAGTAAATGAGACAACGTCAGTGAATTGACGTCGCATATCATTTTGGGTTTTGGGATTATTTTTGCGCACAGGTTAAAATTTGGTGTGAGAATCGGATAAGAACTCTCCTCCGATCTCTTTTAAATTCTGATTGGAGATCGGATAAGAACCCTCCTCCGATCTCCTTTAAGTATTTATTAAAATTTTAGCTCGAAGATCGGATAAGAACTCTCCTCCAATCTCCTTTTAAATGTTTATGGAAATTTTAGATCAAGAAACGGATAAGAACTCTCCTCCGATCTCTTTTAAGTACTTATTAAAAATTTTGAGCTGAGAATCGGATAAGAACTCTCCTCCGATCTCTTTTAAATGTCTATTGGGATTTTAAGTTGAGAATCGGATAAGAACTCTCCTCTGATCTCTTTTAAATTAACAGGGGCCTAAACGGGACTTTTCCAATCTCCCGAATCTTAATTTCAGCTACATGTCTTAAAGCTAAGGATTCTGGCATTCAAAGGTGCTGGGGATAAGGCTTCTTTTAGCTAATTGATACCTTGTGACTAGACGGGGGATACTAGATTGAATGTATCGACCTCCCATGTGGTCGCCTTACCAATACTTATTAATGCCCGATCTATTCTATTTAGTTATCCAAGGTTTGGTTTCATTTTGTCTTATGACATCTTGCCTAGTGACCTATTGAATTTTCCTCGTGATTTGGCTTCACCATTTCCCTATCTTATTATTTAGACCTTGTATCATTATAAAAGGACTTTTAAGTTGCCGTTACCTACATTTTGTTTAGTTACTTCTACGCTATTCGGGACCAGAACTCCTGTGCTAATAAGTAATGAAGATTAACCAAAGAATAGACTGATTAACAAAGAAGTGAACTCAAGAACGACTGCCTCCGTGTTTAAAATATAGTATAAACTTGGTGAAAATTACAAACAGAAAAAGAATAAATGAAATACGTGAATAAAGAAGAACATTTGATAAAATAACGATATAGCACTCACCTGTAGGGAGTCGAATCTACTAAACTAACTATGGAATCACAGAATGTAACAGGACCGCAGGTTGATAGCTGAAGGACTAAGGTTCGCCTCGAAATTAAGGATTTTTTGTTAAAATGTAAACAGGTCAAAATAACCAATCTTGAATGGGGTTGAACTTGGACAATATGGATAGAAATAGAAGATAACAAAGACAAAAGGTGAGAGTGTCACAGGATAATGAACGGACTGAAAATGAAGAATTTCAGTATTCAAAAATCCCTTTGCAAGAAAACACTTGTTGGTTTCCGTTTCCAAAGTTTTTCTTATGAAAGCTAAAATAGCAGAGTAACGAACTGAATTAAGTTTCAGAGTTCTTCCACTATGGTCACTGCCTTTTTCTATCTTTTTTCGTCCTTCCTTTGAACAGTTTTCATGCAGGTATTTATAGGAACCGGGTGCTCCCCATGAAGGGTCAGGATCTATTTTGAGGGAGATGGAGGGTCAGGATTTCGAAGGACATGATCTGAGGCTCAGGAATTAAAGAGGATCAGAACGGACGGCTGAGATCCTCTTTAGAATATTTGTCATTTTCTTCTTCTAATCTGACGGTCCCCAATTCTCTTGTCCGGGGGGATCCGAGGGCTAGGAGTGAAAGGCGCTGGTTTTGTCGTCTTCTTCTTTGATCCAAGGGCTCTGAGGTCGTCCTTACAAGTTGGATCAACGGTGGAGATTAGGATGTACAGCGTATGTCAGAAATGTGGGCGATTCTGGGGCGTGCGGTTGAGATTTTACCTGGCAATGCTTTAACTACCTCGGCTCTGATTATGGTGACGGCAGTAGGCGCCCTTTCGTTTTCTGTTCTCTCTTCCTTTCCGATCTTCTTAACATGGTCCTTCTCCGATCTTTCATGCTGATCTTCCCTCTTCCGATCTCTATTATTCCAATACTTCCTTAACTGGCCGGTCCGGTCAAAGCATTAATTCCTCAATTCCCGAAGCGTCTGCCTTCTCGATAAGAATAAATGCTTGATTTCCCCCTATATATACCCCCTGACCCAAAACTTTCTCCATCTGATTTTCCTCTTTTCTTCTTTACTTTCCTATTCTAGTTATTCCGGTAGTCGTCCCGACCGTTGTTCCGACAGGATTGTGGTTTTTGATCTTTTTCGATGGACCTTTTTATTCCCCAACTGAAAACTCATGACCCTGGTGATCAAATAATCATGATGACCTTATCTGATGATGGTGAGAGAACTAAATCAATTAACCGATCTGGATTGCGGACCTCGATTGTGTCGATCTCGAGTCGTTCAACTGGCATAATCGGCGAACCGATTTTGACCGAGCAAATTGCTGATGTTCTGCCGACCCTTAACGGTTGCTCTTCCAAGTTTATTCGACTTCTCACCACATTGGGTGTTCCGACAATGCTTCCTCCACATTGGGTGTTCCGACGCGCTTGGTTACGTCGGTGACACCCCTTTGGATCAGTCACAATGTGACATTCTGGTCCCTAGAGATCGCCCAAATGATGTATTTTGTTTTCAATGTAATCCGATCTCTAGAGATCACAGAAATGATGTGATCCAATTTTAGTGTAATCCGATCCCTAGAGATCGCCCAAATGATGTAATCCGATCTTTTGAAAATAAAGACTTTATTTTGTCGATTATCATCTTATTATTATTGCATTGATTATTTTCCGATCTCTAATGTGATTATCCGATCTGGTTCTTTACCTGAATGACACTTATCAATTCAAAATATCCCTTTTAATCCGCCGATCCTTACCTAGCCGATCTCTTTGTGAGGTATCTAGAATATTCTTGGGAAATGTCAGAAACAGCTGGCGAATCCCGTTAACCGATGCGCCGCCTAGGATAGAGTGAGCATTAAATGCTCGGATGAGTATAAATAGAGGAGGGGCCAGCCATTTGCTCTCTTATGTCATTTTCAGTCTTTCGCGAACAACCCCGAAATCCTCTCATTTTCTCAAGTTCCTCCGACACCGATCAGACTCCGGTAAGGGCTTTGATCTTTCCTTTTAGTTTAAAATCTTTATTTCTTTTGAAAATGAGCGGTGCCGAAGGTCAGAGAGCTATGAGCCCTCCTTCTATTCAGTTTTCGTGGTCGTCCGATGAGGTAGAGGTAGTCGGGCCAAGTGCGCGACCTGAACCTCCTAGGGTCTCCGTTCCAGCTCTGGGACAAGCGACATTATCAAGGCATGCACCTTCTTCAGGGAGAGAGAACCTCCCCCTGGACGAGCTGCCATCGGTCCTTCAAGAAACCGATCTGCAGTCGTTCAGCCAAGAATACAACATTCGGCCTGACTCGTACGAGCTAATTAAATGCCACGGTGGTCTTCGTGCCGATCACTCCTTCGAAGAAAACGATATGATCATGGTCTACGAAGAACAATTAAAGGCCGGTCTTCGGTTTCCTCTGGATGACTTCTTTAAAGAGGTCTTAAAATTTCACCGAGTGTGCATTGCCCAAATTCACCCTAACTCATGGCGGATCTTAGTAGCCTTCTGAGGCCTGTGCCGAGCTAAGGGAATCAGTCCTACGGCTAAGGTGTTCGCCGAACTGCACAGGCTCACTCGCCGAATGGATGACGAGCACTAGTTCTTTCAGGCAAAGCCTCATTGTGGGCTCTTTACCGATCTGCCCTCCTCCCTTAAGAATTGGAAGAACCGCTTCTTCATTCTGAGGAGCGAAAATCCGAACTGCTTTGAGAGCTTCCCCCGTAGCTGGTGGCACCAGGGGCCCTTGATTCCGAAGCATCTCGCTCTGAATAGGGAAGAGTGAGCCGTGGTGATGGAACTGAAAGATCAAGCGGCTAGGGAGAAGTTCTCCTGTTTAGATGCGGTGACTGTCGAGCTGCATCATTGGACTATACAGCTGATAACAGGCCAAGATCGCGAGCTTCCGCTCTCTGACCTCGGCATTGGTACTTTCTACATCTCAGATCTCAGGACCTTAGCGATCTCACTGACCTCTTCTTTGTGCAGGTATGGCGGGTGGTGAGGGTTCCAAGAAGCGGAAGAAAGAAAGAGAGATTTCCCGAAAGATAAAAGAGATGAAGCGTTCGGAACTGCTTTAGACACCCGGCCATGAACCTGGGGAGATACAAAGAGGCCCGCCTCGACCTTCGGGACCGCAGATCGCAGAAGCTGTCCGATCTCCTCCTCGACGAGAAGAGCCACCTCCACTTCCTCCAGTTGCTCCAAGCACAGAAGGGGGTCCTTCTCAACCTTCTGCGAGGCCCCTTCCTCATGGCGCTCAAGTGCTGATCGCTTCCCTAGAAAAGAACCGGACTGTTCGGGAGAACCCAGGTTTTGCCAAAGTCTTGGGGTCTTCCATCTGCCTTCGGGAGGATCGGGACCAACTTTCTCCGGACAATCTCGACATTCTGACCTGATCCATGAGTCTGAATGTAGAGTGCCTGGTGAACCAGCACATAGTCCGGGAAAAGGTTCACCGCCTGGGTAAGGAGGTCGAGAAGAAGAGTCAAGAAGTGGCATCCCTCCGATCCCAACTCTCATCCGCTCAGGATTACATATCTCAAATTGAGGGGCGTATGAAGTACTATGAGGATAAACTGGCCGAACAGGCTTATGTTCTGGCTGAAAGGGATCATGCTCTTGGAGAAGTCCAGGCGCTCTGAGCCAACGAAGCTGCTCAGGTCGCTCACCTTACTGAGGAGCTTAAGGCAAAAGATGAAGAGATGGTGACAGGGATAGCTGGTGCTTATGTGAATGCTCACAAGGATCTCTTTGCCGAGCTCCAGAAGCGTTACCCAGAGGAGGACTTCTCTTGGATGGCCGATCTGGCTCCCGGAGGCGAGGGTGAGGATAGTGAGGAGGATGCTGAGGGTGAGGGAGAAGACGGACAAAATGTAAATCAGGCTGGGGGTGATCCTCCAGCTGAATAACTTGTACAAATTTTGAAATGAAATGAAATGAAATGGAATGCCTCTTTTGTTCAATGAATGGTTGTGATCGGAACATTTCTAAATTATTAAACACTTGATTGTTTAAGTATCTTGAAAGAACTTGAAAGTGATTATTAACCTAAGTGTGAGAGATCGGAAGACATTGTGAGCATAAGATCAGTAGAGAACCAACGCTACACGGAACTTGATTAAAATTAAAAATTTGGCTTGAACATTTAGGATCAGAATCATCCTTAAACCGGAACGGAACCTTTGATTATTCTTAAACTTTTTGAAAGGGAGATCGGCAATAAAACTGGTAAGAAAGGATCTAGTGTCAGTTCATTTCGTTTGTCAACAGAGATCAGGAATATAGTTGACTGGTCAGGAGATTTGACAATGGGTTTGAGAGATCGGTGAGTGATTTAATAGACCGGTAAGGTCTTGACTGATGTGAGGACTTAGCATTGATTCAATTCCTTGTGAGGAGAGATCGGAAATGTGGTTATCTAGTACAAAGAGATTTAGTACTGGGGATCGGTTTCAGAGTTTATTAATTCTGGGGATCGGCCAAAATATGGTGTCGACAGCTGCCCCTCTTTATATAATTTCTATTAAAGGGAAAAATTTTCCCGTATAGGAATTATGTAAAGTTTCAGACCCATATTTTCGACGATTAGGTGTTCGAAGTTAGGGAACTAAGGCATACCTAAGTTAGTGACCTAGAGATCGGCAACAGAAGTTAAAACATTAGAAAATCAACTTGGATCAGAGGTTGATAACAGGAAATGTAAATTGCAGGAAATTAAAATCAACTTAGATCAAGGAACCAGAGGTTGATAACAGGAAATTTAAATTGCAGGAAATTAAAATCAACTTAGATCAAGGAACCAGAGGTTGATAACAGGAAATTTAAATTGCAGGAAAGTAAAATCAACTTAGATCAAGGAACCAGAGGTTGATAACGGGAAATTTAAATTGCAGGAAATTAAAATCAACTTAGATCAAGGAACCAGAGGTTGATAACAGGAAATTTAAATTGCAGGAAATTAAAATCAACTTAGATCAAGGAACCAGAGGTTGATAACGGGAAATTTAAATTGCAGGAAATTAAAATCAACTTAGATCAAGGAACCAGAGGTTGATAACAGGAAATTTAAATTACAGGAAATTAAAATCAACTTAGATCAAGGAACCAGAGGTTGATAACGGGAAATTTAAATTGCAGGAAATTAAAATCAACTTAGATTAAGGAACCAGAGGTTGATAACGGAAAATTTAAATTGCAGGAAATTAAAATCAACTTAGATTAAGGAACCAGAGGTTGATAACGGGAAATTTAAATTGCAAGAAATTAAAATCAACTTAGATCAAGGAACCAGAGGTTGATAACAGGAAATTTAAATTGCAGGAAATTAAAATCAACTTAGATCAAGGAACCAGAGGTTGATAACGGGAAATTTAAATTGCAGGAAATTAAAATCAACTTAGATCAAGGAACCAGAGGTTGATAACAGGAAATTTAAATTGCAGGAAATTAAAATCAACTTAGATCAAGGAACCAGAGGTTGATAACGGGAAATTTAAATTGCAGGAAATTAAAATCAACTTAGATCAAGGAACCAGAGGTTGATAACGGGAAATTTAAATTGCAGGAAATTAAAATTAACTTAGATCAAGGAACCAGAGGTTGATAACGGGAAATTTAAATTGCAGGAAAGTAAAATGAACTTAGATCAAGGAACCAGAGGTTGATAACGGGAAATTTAAATTGCAGGAAATTAAAATCAACTTAGATCAAGGAACCAGAGGTTGATAACGGGAAATTTAAATTGCAGGAAATTAAAATTAACTTAGATCAAGGAACCAGAGGTTGATAACGGGAAATTTAAATTGCAGGAAAGTAAAATGAACTTAGATCAAGGAACCAGAGGTTGATAACGGGAAATTTAAATTGCAGGAAATTAAAATCAACTTAGATCAAGGAACCAGAGGTTGATAACGGGAAATTTAAATTGCATGAAATTAAAATCAACTTAGATCAAGGAACCAGAGGTTGATAATGGGAAATTTAAATTGCACTTACAAAGCAAGCCTAATCCGGACACAAGAAGTTCTTCCCCAATGAAGTGTACTTAACAGAAACTCGAAGGCCGATGATGAATGGAGGACGAGTTGCAAGACTTGACCTATGGCCTCATTTCTTCAAATGCCCCATTTCTGTTTTTTTTTTTTTACTTTCTCCCGAAAAGCACCCTTGCGGGTTTTTACTTCCCCTTCGTCTACATGACTAGAAGCGCCCTTCCAGGTTTTCACCTCTAGTTTTTTTTTTTTTTTTTTTTTTTTTTTTGAATAACTCACTTTTTCAGGATGCCCTTTCGGGTTTTCATCCTTCACTCATTTTGCAGAAGGCGCCCTCTCGGGTTTTCACCCTCTTTCACACATTTTGCTAGGAGTGTCCTTTCGGGTTTTCACTCCTTTTTCTTTTTTTTAAGGATGCCCTTTCGGGTTTTCATCCCTATTTTCCTTTTGTGTACCCTTTTCCTGGTCATTCCCTGCAAATCTCATAGTAAAGTATGTGAGGTTATCAATTGTTAAATCCTAATCTTATGGCAAAAATTTTAACTGATTAATAGTGCATTAAATAACGAGATTGCAGAAGGATAATGTTAAAGAATAAATATAAGGGAAAGATAGAAGCATAGGGAATGAAGTATGACTTTATTACGGTTTTAATAAAAACAAAGATAGAGTTTCAAAGAAGAAGGGTACAAGGATAGATCTCACATATTCCTTGTGGCTGGCTTTGATATCCCTTAACTGCCATTATTTCAAATTCTCTGAAGCCTCATGTCACGACGGTTTATTTCCCTTCTTGGTCTCATGCTTCTTTCCTTGTTTCTCCCTTTTGGTTCTTGGGATGCCCTTGCGGGTTTTCACCCCTAGATTTTTTTTTTTTTTTTTGGGATAACTCACTTTTTCAGGATGCCCTTTCGGGTTTTCATCCTTCATTCATTTTGCAGAAAGCGCCCCTTTGGGGTTTTCGCCTTCTTTCACACATTTTGCTAGGAGCGCCCTTTCGGGTTTTCACTCCTACTTTTTTTTTTTTTTTTTTAAGCATAGTATCTCTTGACGGTGTCAGCGTTCACAGGCCTTGGAAACTCTTCACCGTCCATGTGGGTTAAAATCAAGGCTCCTCCAGAAAATGCCTTTTTAACCACATAGGGTCCCTCGTAGGTTGGTGACCATTTGCCCCGGGGATCGTTTTGATTCGGCAGCACTTTCTTCAGAACTAGATCCCCGGGTTGGAATTCGCGAGGGCGAATGCTTTTATCAAATGCTCTAGCCATTCTCATCTAGTATAACTGCCCATGACATGCTGCTGCTAACCTTTTCTCATCCAGCAAGTTTAACTGATCCAACCTTGACTGGATCCATTCCGACTCATCAATCCCTGATTCCTTCAGAATCCTTAGGGAAGGAATTTCAACTTCAATAGGTGATACCACTTCCATCCCGTAAACCAGTGAGTATGGAGTTGCCCCGGTTGAGGTTCTTACAGAAGTCCGGTATGCATGAAGAGCATAGGGAAGCATATCATGCCAATCTCTATATGTGACTGTCATTTTCCGGATTATCCTCTTGAGATTTTTGTTCGTGGCTTCCACCGCTCCATTCATCTGAGGACGGTATGGGGAGGAATTGAGGTGTCGGATTTTGTATTGATCACACAATTTCTGAATCTTCGGGCCATTGAGATTCTTAGCGTTGTCAGTGACGATTTCATTGGGGAGACCATGCCAGCAGATGATGTTGCTTCTGAAGAATTTGAGAAACGTATTCTATGTGATATGGGCGTATGACGTGGCTTCGACCCACTTAGAAAAATAGTCGATTGCTACTAGGATAAATCTGTGCCCATTGGATGCCTTAGGGTTGATGGGACCAATCACATCGATGCCCCACATTGCGAAAGGCCAAGATGAGGCGAGGTTGAACAATTTGTGAAGCGGCACATTTATCGGATCTGCATAGATTTGACACTTATGGCATTTTCAGAAATACTCGATGCAATCCTTTTCCATTGTAGTCCAAAAATATCCTCGTCGCATGAATTGCTTAGCCATCATGTGCCCATTGGCATGGGTTGCACAGTTTCCCTCATGCGTCTCGAAAAGGATTTTCTTTGCCTCCTTTGCATCCACACATCTCAACAATTCGCCGTTGGAGCTTCTCTTGTATAGGGTTTCTCCACTGGGGAAGTATCCCAATGCTAATCTTCGGATCATTCTTCTTTCGTTTCTGCTGGCCCCTGGGGGAAATTTTCTGGTTCTGATGTAGACCAGGACGTCATGATACCAAGGTTTACCGTCGGGTTTTTCCTCAATCATGAAGCAATATGCTAGCTCACTTCTTGCTTTAATCTTCAATATCTGAATCATCTGACCCTCTTCGATTTGAGCCATAACAGCTAGAGTAGCTAAGGCATCAGCAAATTGATTCTTGTCTCTACTAAGATGAGTGAAAGAGATTTCTTCAAATTTCTTAATCAGCTCCAATAAGTACTTCTGATACGGTATTAGCTTCGGATCCTTAGTTTGCCATTCCCCCTTGACTTGATAAATGATCAGGGCTGAGTCTCCATGTACCTTCAACTTCCTGATTTTCATTTCGATGGCCACCTGTAGACCCAACACACAAGCTTCGTATTCCGCGACGTTGTTGGTGCAGTCAAATCTCAACTTGACAGCTATCGGAAAATGTTTTCCATCCGGGGATATCAACACAGCTCCAATTCCATTACCGGACAAATTGACAGCTTCGTCGAAATACATTTCCCATACATCGGCTGGCTCCTCTTCTTTGCAGTCCATTTCATTAATGTGCTCATCAAGGAACTCAAAATCCAGAGCTTCATAATCCTGGATAGGATTTTCTGCTAGGAGATCAGCGATCACGCTACCTTTCACCGCCTTCCGGGTCATATAGACTATGTCATATTGGGAGAGTATAACCTGCCATTTGGCTATCCTGCCTGGCACGAATGGGCTTTCGAATACATATTTGATAGGATCCATCCTGGAGATGAGCCATGTCTTGTGATTCAACATGTAGTGCTTGAGGCAGTTTGCCGTCCAGGCTAACGCACAGCAAGTCTTTTCTAAGAAAGAGTACCTTGACTCACAATCATTGAACTTTTTACTCAGGTAATAAATAGCCCTTTCCTTTCGGCCAGTATCGTCATGTTGTCCCAAAACACATCCCATCAAGTTCTGTTGGACTGCCATATATAGGATCAGAGGCCTCCCCGCCACGGGTGGAACCAACACTGGTGGGTTTGATAGATACTGCTTGATTGTCTCAAAAGCCTCTTGACAAACTGAATCCCATTGGGTGGTGTTGTTCTTTCAGAGCAGTTTAAAAATAGGCTCCGCTTTAGTGGTGAGATTGGAAATAAACCTTGATATGTAGTTCAATTTTCCAAGGAAACTACGCACCTCCCTTTCTGTTCTTGGGGATGGCATCTCTTGAATAGCTCGAACCTTGTCTGGATCTACTTCTATTCCCTTTTCGCTCACTATGAATCCCAACAATTTCCCTGACCTAGCTCCGAATATGCATTTGGCAGGGTTTAGTTTCAACTGATATTTCCTGAGTCTCTCAAATACTTTCCTCAGCACCTGCACATGACTTTCTTCTCCCCGGGATTTGATGATCATATCATCCACGTACACCTCCACTTCTTTATGCATCATATCGTGGAATAATGTGACCATAGCGCGCTGATAAGTGGCACCAGCATTCTTCAGCCCGAAGGGCATGACCCGATAGCAAAATACTCCCCATTGAGTGATAAAAGCGGTTTTCTCTTTGTCTTCCTCATCCATTGGGATTTGATTGTACCCAGATGCCCCATCAATGCATGAGCACCTGCCCAATCCCGCAGCATTGTCTACTAACACATCAATGTGGGGGAGAGGGAAATCATCTTTTAGACTTGCTTTATTAAGATCCCTGTAATCAACACACACTCTAACTTTCCCGTTCTTCTTCATTACCGAGACAATGTTAGCTATCCATTGGGGATATTTGACTACTTCTATGAACCCAGCGTCGTACTGTTTCTTGACCTCATCCCTAACCTTGAGCAGTGTGTCAGGATTCATTCTTCTTAGCTTCTGCTTTACCGGGATTGTCCCTGGAATTAGGGGAATTTTGTGCGCCACTATCTGGGGGTCCAAACCAACCATATCATCATAGCTCCAGGAAAATACGTCCAGGAATTCTCTGAGCAAACTGATCATATCTCCCAATTCCTCACTCTCCACAACCTTAAGTTCCCTCTTTACTTCTTCCGTGCCTAAGTTTATGGTGCGTGTTTCATCTCCACAAGGCACGAGGGAAGGTTCATCGTTTTCATTGCTTTCCTCTGTGAGCTCCACCTCAGAATCACTTGAAGTAATGGCAGTTATGGGGATTTCAAAATTAACCAGAGGAATCTCTGAGTCTATTGGATTATTAGGTGTTAGATGAAAGGTCCTGGATGAACGAAAATAGAATATATTATAAAGATGGAATTCAAATGAAGAGCATAAAAAGGATTTGGAAATAAATGCGCTATTAATTCATTAAAAATTTATGTCATAAGAAAAGGGTCCATTTACAACGTTACACTTGCCACCATGGACAAAATGATCAAGTGTAGATAACCAAAGGTACTTTACTTGAAATTGAGTACAGGGATGTCCTCTACCGTCCAGTTGTCCAGTTCTTGCCCTTCAGCTATTGGAGAGACCAGAGCCTCATACAGGGAATCCAGGTGAATGACATCAACGGATGGTTGATCAGGTGATTCATCCACATCTGCCGGATTTTCAATGACAGGTGATTCTTCCGTAATTCTCGGGACTACTTTCATTCTCCCGATTTTTTGGTCGAATCTCTAATCCCGAAGTCTGTTTCTCATCCAGAATCGCCCATCCATGAGAGCATCTTCCTCATAACCCAATCCGCAATGGCCTATCTTCTGGATAGCCGGTATAGGTTCCACGATCCCTTGGAAGGCAGTGCCTAGGCCTTGGCCCTCTTGATACCCATTCCTTGACATTACTTTGGCCACCATAGCCATAGCCCCCTCCTTCCCGGTGTCTTGTAATTCGAGGGCCTGGAAAGAACTTTCCAGCGACTCTTCAGCAGCTTCCACATAGGGAAGTGATTGTGGCTTGGTGACTAATATGGCTTCTTCTCCTTTCACCGTGATGATTTTGCCGTCCATGATGTACTTTATTTTCTGATGCAAAGTTGAAGGAACAGCATTTGCGAAATGGATCCATGGCCTCCCCAACAACATAGTGTAGGCTGGCTCAATATTCATCACCTGGAATGTGACGTTGAAGGTACATGCACCGATTTGAAGTGGTAAGTCAATATCCCCCAGGACTTCTCTTCTTGTACCGTCAAAGGCTCTTACTACCATAGCACTTTGACGTATATCTGATTGGTCAACTGGCAGCCTAGCCAAGGTAGCACTAGGCAGTACATTGAGAGCGGATCTGTTGTCAATAAGTACCTTGGCTACTATACAACCCTTACATTTCACTGTCACGTGCAGAGCTTTATTGTGCCTTAAACCCGCAGGTTCTATCTCGTCTTCCGAGAAAGTAACAAAACTGGATGCTTGGATTTGCCCTACTATCTTTTCAAACTGCCCCGGTGTGATGTCGGGGTTTACAAAGGCCTGATCCAGGATTCTCTGCAAGGCTTGTCGGTGGACTTCCGAGCTCAGGATCAGTGATAACAATGAAATTTGGGCAGGTGTTTTTCTCAACTGCTCCACTACATCATACTCACTCTGTTTCATTATTTGGAGCAGGAGCTCTCCCTCTTCTTTATGTTCGGCAGGTTCTGCTTCCTCTGTCTTCTCAACCTCCTCTTCTGTATTCTTTAATGACTCTCCCATTTTTACTTTCCCTTTTCTCTTTTCTTTCTCTTCGTTCCCGTAACACCTCCCACTTCGAGTTATGAACTCGACTTCTTGCTCAAACGAGGAGGATTTTGTGGCAGTGACGGGTTGAGGATTAGTTCGGGGAGTAATACTGATGGTAGGTCCGGCATAAGTCATTCTAAAATGTTCATGAGGAGCAAAACACGGTTTTTGTGGTGCTAGAGGTGAGGCAAGATTAGGAGCTGATGTACTGCTTGACGCTCCTTGGGTGAAGACTTGGAAATTGTAGTTCCAAGGTATGGCGTGGGTGTTGGTAACAGGGAGCTGAGATGGGGCTCGGATAACCGTTACTGGCGGTGAGGCTACTGGGGGTGAGAAAGTAATTTTGGGTTTAGAGGTAGAAGCATTCTGACTATATCTGGTTGTGTTCACTCCCCCTTCTGTCTTTGACTTTGTCAGGCATCTCAGAATTTTAAGGGATAACAAGTTCTGAACCTCGTGCTTGAATCCCTTGTAGGAACGGAAGCGTGAAAAAACACAAGATTATACCATTGAATTCAAAAATTTTCACCTAGGGTCACAAGCACCATGCAAGATTTATTTTTATCTATTTGATTTCAATGATAAACAACATATTAAAACTCTTTTAATATGTTTTTGGATCTGTATTTGCCATTTAAGATTTTAAAATTAATCAGATTAATTTTAGAACCCTAGATTAAATCAAGAACGATTACACTAACCTCTTGATGTCGCAGCGTGTCTGCGCTTTGAGATTCGTCTTGAGGACACGGATGTTGTCCCTCTAGCTTGTCCACACCAAGAACACCTATGGCAGCCCTTGAACAGCTTCTAAAGCCTTTTCTATTAATTAGAAATTCAAGTTCTGCCTTTTAAGAGATTAGAGATGCAAACAGGACACTAGAAACAATTTCTAGTGTTCTTAATTCAAGAGATTGATGGCTAATCTCTTTGAATTGATGAGAGATGAAGAGAAATAGCTGGAGAGGCTCAAAGTGGCGTGACATATGAGAGGAGAGGCTGCTGGTTATGTTTTCTTTTCATAACCCCACTTAAATAGCTAGGTTAACACATTAAACCCTAGCCACATGTCACCTTTTGATTAGCTCTAGGTTTAAGTGACCCAATCACATTGTGCCAAGTGTCAAACCTATATTTAATCTTGATTTTAATCATCTTACATGATTAAAAATATTTGGCAAGCTTATGTGTTATGCCATGTGTCACCATCTCATTGTGCCACGTGTCACACTGCAAAATGACCAAAATGCCCCTGTGTCTTAATTTTGAGTTCTTAACCCAAAATAATTATTTTCTTCTTCTAATTAATTTATATCAAATATAAATTAATTAATTAATCTCTATTAATTAATTTCTCATCAATTAAATTCATATTTAAACACTTTAAATATAAATTTAATTTATACTACACATCCAATAATCTAGATTTAGTTTCAAGTCATGCTAGGACTTTGCAATTTTATTGCAAACCAAATCTATTTAATTAATCAATTAAACTCTTTAATTAATTAATTAAATCATATTTAAATAGGTGATAACTTGTGTATGTGTGTGACTTACTAGGCTCATCACTAATTGGCAATGAGACATGATATCAACTCTTAATATCATCGAACTCTTTCTTACCATAAATGATTTCTCTAAATCATTTTATGAACCTCATAGACCATGGTTAACACCTAGCATAGCATGCCATGGCCACCCAATTAGTAATAAGATTTACCTTAAATGAACCTATAATCATATGTTACCATGCACTAGAATCTCTCACATACAAAATCCCAACTCAAGCCGGAGTCATGGTTTATGTCAAACTCCATTTGCTATGAATATTATGTTCTCTTTTAATTCCAGTTCTTGATTAAAAGATTTTTCTCATCGTAAACTCTTTTCTCAATAAATCTATCTGTCTGCCAGAACTTGAAACATCAAGAACAATTAAATGAACATAGGATTTTATCTCTATTTACTTAGAGGAACAGATTCCTTCTTGATCAACACCTACCTCCATATATAACTAGCAGAGCCAACACATGCCCATATACCCATACATAGTACAAGTATGAAAGCAGATCAAACTCAAACTACCTATATACAAGATAATCTGTGCTATCTCGTGTCTAAAGATTATATACACTGATATGATTTATGACAAAACATTGACAAGAGTAAACTCCATGTGCTTGTCATAAGTGTCACCGGTTCGCCTACTTATCATTTATAAGTGCCTATCATGTTTGTTATATGGCATGAGACTCACCATTCCATCTTATTTATATCTCATATAAATAACTTGGGAACAAACATGAATACAATCTTTCTGGATAAGTCATGTCCTTATTATGAAGTATCCTCGATTGTGAACCTATTTATGATACTTTGTGCTAGAAATATTGTCACTCATATTCTTAACAACTTAAGAATAATATTTCTAACAAAATATCAATGGACCTTTTCTATTACACATAAATATATTATGTAAGCGGAAAAGTGGAAATGCCTTTTATTATTAAAAATATGTACAAGATACATACTAAATGATATGCTCTAGGGCATACTACTAACAATCTCTCACTAGCACTAGAGCCATTCATTACAATATCTTAGACCTATCTTCTCAAGATGTTGGTCTAACTGAGTCATGACATAGGCTTAGTGAATGGATCACTGGATTTTCGGTGATGCTATTTTCTGCATGGCTACATCGCCTTGCCCAACTATTTCTCGATAATGTGGTAGCGCCTTTCTATGTGTTTGGATTTACGGTGAGACCTTGGTTCCTTAGCTCAGTATGATTTGCTCCATTGTTGTCACGATGTAATGGAGCTGGCGACTCAATGGAAGGAATTACTGTAAGTTACATCACGAACTTCTTTATCCAAGCGACTTCCTTTGCGACATCGATGCGACAATATACTCGACCTCGATGAGTGGAATCTGCGATCGTGCTCTGTTTGGAACTCTTCCAATGCGCACCTCCATTACAAATGAACACATATCCAGAGGTAGACTTTCTATCATCGATATCGATTGGAAATCGAGAATCGGTATAACCATCCAATTGCAAGTCTCCACCTCCATAAATCAAGAATAAATCCTTAGTTCTTCTTAAGTACTTAAGAATATTCTTGTGACTATCGATGTTCCAAACTGGATTGGATTGATACTGCTAGTCAAACTAACGACATATGCGATATCAGGCCTAGTACACAACATTGCATACATTAAACTTCCAATAGTCGAAGCATATGGAATCTGGCCATTTTATCTCTTTCTTGGTGTCTTTGGAGACATCTCTTTAGAAAGGTGGATACCATGTCTCACTTTGGTAACAATCCTCTCTTAGAATCAAACATGTTAAACCTCTTTAACACCTTTTCCAAGTATAGACTTTGGGATAAACCAATTATTCGTTTTGCTCTATCTCTATAGATGCGAATCCCAAGAATATAGGTTGCCTCCCCTAAGTCTTTCATGGAGAATGTATTTGACAACCATACCTTTATAGTCGTCAACATAACTGTATCATTACCCATCAACAGTATGTCATCCACATATAAGACAAGGAAAGTGATAGCATTGTCACTAACCTTCTTATATACACATGGCTCATCCTCATTTTTGATAAAACCAAAAGATTTAATGGCTTCATCAAAACGGATGTTCCAACTCCTCGAAGCTTGTTTCAACCCATAAATGGATCGCTTTAGCTTGCATACCTTGGAACCATCTTGGGATTCAAATCCCTTAGGTTATTCCATGAAAATGTTTTCTTCAATGTATCCATTGAGAAAACATTTTGACATCCATCTGCCAAATCTCATAATCATAGTATGCAGCTATTGCTAATAAAATCCTAATTGATTTAAGCATGGCAACAGGCGAGAAAGTCTCCTCATAGTCTATTCCTTGCCTTTGGCGAAACCCTTTCGCTACTAGCCTTGCCTTATAGGTCTCTACCTTTCCATCAGAACCAATTTTCTTCTTGAAAACCCATTTGTTCCCTATAGGTACAATACCTTTAGGTGGGTCAACAAGATCCCAAACTTGATTCTTATACATGGAATCAATCTCGGATTTCATAGCATCAATCCATTTTGAAGAGTCTATATATGATATAGCTTCTTCATAGGTAAGTGGATCATCTCCATGATCTACTTCTTCATGAGTAGACAACTCTTGTTCTTCTTCATGAAGAAAACCATATCTCACTGGTGGGTGAGATACCATTGTTGTTCTATTAGGAACAGCTGTAGATGTTTCGTCAATGGGTATATGTTGACTAGATGGATCTATATCCATCGATGCATTGGTTGGTCGAATTCTCCAATTCTAACTCTATTTGCCTTCCTTTGCCTCCTTCTTGAACAAACACTTGTTCAAGAAATGTGGCATCTCTACGTATCACAACCTTTTGTGAAGTAGAGACATAAAAATAATATCCAAAACTATATTTTAGATATCCAACAAATCGACCTTTTACGATCTGGTCTCCAATTTATCGGTGTTGACTTTTGATTTAAGCTGGACAACCCTAAATCTTCACATGATTAAGAATTGGTTTTCTTCCTTGCCATATCTCATAAGGTGTGGAAGAAAGCGATTTTGATGGAATCCTATTCAGAATATATAAAGTGATTCTAATGCAAATCCCCAAAGGAGATTGGCATATCGGTATAGCTCATCATACTACGTACCATATCCAATAAGTACGATTTCTCCTTCGGATATACCATTCGGTGTGGCGTTCTGGAGGAGTCGGTGAGAAACAATGCCATGCTCTCTCAAGTATTCATCAAATTCGGTACTCAAATATTCACCTCCACGATCGATCGAAGAGCTTTAATATTTTTCTGTTTGATTTTCTACTTGATTTAAATTCTTTGAACTTTTCAAAGGATTCATGTTTGTATTTCATCAAATACAAATACCCAAACCTTGATTTATCATCGATAAAGGTAATAAAATAATGAAAGCCCCCTCTAGCCATTTCTTTAAGCGGACCACATACATCACTATGTATTAGTTCCAAAATATTTTGACTCTTAGCCCTTGTCCAACAAAGGGTAATCTAGTCATTTTGCCTTGAAGGCAAGATTCACAAGTTGGAGTAGGCTCGAGCCCAATGAGGATAGAATCCCCATTTTCTCCAATTTTGCAATCCTATCTTACGCAACATGACATAACCTTAAGTGCCAAATATATTTTGAACTTGAGTTGGTTTTCACCATGGCATTGTATTCTTTTAGATCACTTGCATTCATTTTGTGTTTGTCATTATTATCCAAATAATAAAGACCATCATTCATATAACCGAACCAACATATTTATTTCCAAAATAAATATTGCAAACATCATCTGTGTTGAAATTCATAGCCATTTCTAGTCAAACTAGATATAGAAATGATGTTCTTAAAAGCATCAGTACATATAAAATATTATCCAAACACAAAACATGTCCAAACATGTAAAAGATTTAGATCCTATGGCTAAAGCTTCAGTGGTTGAGCCATTGCCAATCAGGACTCTAATATCTTGAGAATGCAAGTGCACTCTTGTTTGCTAGTTCCTGCATATCATTAGAAATGTGAGAAGCGCACGATATCTAAAACCCAAGCTGTAGATGAACTATAAGTATCATCGAATCTAAATAACAAGATATGGACATACCTTAGAAGGTGTATCCTTCTTGTCCTTGAGAAGCAAGATACTCAGGCGGTTCCTTTTCCGGTGCCCATCCTTTTGTGATGGAAACACTTTCCTTTGCCTTCATCGACTTTAGTCTTCCTTTTCTGTTTAGCTATTTTCTTGGAAGGACCAGGAATGAGGTTTCTTTTTCTTATTGCCTTTCTTCTTGTTGGACTTTCCAGTGAAGAAGATGCAACAAAGCTACCTCTTTTCCTTTATTGCACAGCATATTCTTTTGGGCAATAACCAGCATGTTGAGTAATTCAGCTAAGGTGCATTCTGTTTAGTCATATGGAAATTTGTCACAAAATTCCCAAAGACTCGAGGAAGGGTGAAGGATCAAATCCGTTTGTAGTTGGAAATCCATGTTGAAGTCAAGATGTTCCAAGCTGCTCAATCACCGAATCATCTTGTGGACATGATCCCCAACATTACATCCCTCGGACATCCTCATACGGAATAAGCTGTTTAGATATCTCATACCTAGCATTCTGCTGTGCTCACCATACAACTCTTGTAGGTGAAGGAGGATCTCACTAGCACTCTGCATGTTCTCATGTTATACGTAACTCATTACTCATGGAAGCAAGCATGTAACACTTAGCTCTCATATCATGCTCCTTCCACTTGTCCAAAGTATCATGTTCCTCTTGTGTGGCCTCTGGAGGTAAGGGACCAGAACATTTGAATATAGAACATATCCTATATGTTCAAGGTTGAGACAAGTTTCAAATTTCTTAGCCAATCGACAGATTAGGTCTGTCAACTGTTGTGATCAAGTATGCTTGCAAGGATATTGGATGGTGGTGGTTGTTTTGTGCTCATTTTTATCGAGAAAATTAGCTGCAGAAAATAACCAGATTAATTAGTAAATGTATCATGTAATTAACCAAAATGATTATGGTCTTTTAATCAAATTGGTCCTCCCACTAACTTAGCGAATCCTACACTTCCAAAGTAGAAAACGGAAATCCTAGTTGGATGGATTTCTAGTGGGTGATTGAATTCTTATAATTCTATTGATCATCCTCAGGTACATCCATTATTGGAATTACAATAAACTATAAGTGAGCAACTCCTTGCCCATCACATCTCATGTGAGGTTCAATCCTTTTACTAGCCCCTAATGCTCAAAATCTCGGTACATCCAATATTGACTTATCTTGCATTAGTTAAGTTGATCCCATTGAGCGATAATTATGCAAATAATTTTAATGTCCTCAGGTACATCCAATATTGGCCACCAAACCATTTACATATTTACAACATCTCATGCTTAACAATTATTCTTAAGAAAATCTCTTAAATTAATTGCATCTCATGCAACTATTTAAAATTTCTTAAAATAATTGCCCCAATGGAGGGCTTATGTTATAATTACTTTAATTATAGCATTTCCAACTTAATCATTTGTTTGGAGGATTTTATAGCCATCCTAATTACTATTAAGGTCTCACTTTGCACATTATCCATTTAGCATGCATATATCATATAATTGCATATATTCCCATACATCTCATGCATTCATGGATAAGCAGTAAATATGGTATGATCATGGACTTTCTAAGGGATTCAATGCGAGCCACCAAGAATTGAATCGGGCATTCTAGGTGCATTTCATTCATTCATTTTACAAGAGTTGCTGAAGGAGTACATAATCAACACTTGATATTGAATTCCTCCCCTTTGGTCCCACCAATGCTCTTGACCTCCTTGAACTTCTTGCAATCCAATATTACATAGTAATCCTTGGCATACCAAGCGAATTTACAAGAACTTAATTAAATGAAATTTCAACCCAAAAATATTACAATCTTTATAATACATGCCCAAAATAAATTAAAATAAATTAATTAATTTACAATCCCACAGAAACATAAAAGAAATAAATCCAATCACAATGGTCTTTTATAGTCCATGATCATCCATCATGCATATCACTATTTAACAATTAAATAAAACATACATTCTTAAATTAAATTGAATATCTCATATTCAACTTAAGATTCCAGATTTGAATATGATTCAAATAAATTTAAAAATTCAGATTTGAATCTCATTAAAACAAAATTAAAAAATCAGATTTGAATCACAATCAAACAACTACAAAAATTCAGAATTTAATCACATTAAAACATTTTTAAAAAATCAGATTTGAATCACATTCAAATATTTTATTAAAAATCAGATATTAATTTTATTGAATCAATTTTAATATATTAGATTTAAATATGATTCAAACAACTTTAAAAATTCAGATTTGAATCTCATTCAATCAACTTTTAAAATTAAAATTTTAAACACATTCAAACATTTTTAAAAATTCTTATTTGAATAATAATTTAATTGTGTGATTAAAACAACTATTTAAACACTTTACTTAGTCAAAGATTAGGGCGTAGATCATACTTCTATTGCAGAATTAAAAGCCAAACCTTGAATCACCCATGGAACCATTGTTGCGCCACCAATGGTGGCTTCTCCATGTGTGACGCCACATCTCATGATCCAACCAGCAATGAATCTCTTGATCTCATGATCAAACACACAATTAAATTATATAATCAACAATCTAAATGGCAAATATAGTGGCTCGATACCAATTGTAGGAGCAGGCGTGAAAAACACAAGATTATACCATTGAATTCAAAAATTTTCACCTAGGGTCACAAGCACCATGCAAGATTTATTTTTATCTATTTGATTTCAATGATAAACAACATATTAAAACTCTTTTAATATGTTTTTGGATCTGTATTTGCCATTTAAGATTTTAAAATTAATCAGATTAATTTTAGAACCTAGATTAAATCAAGAACGATTACACTAACCTCTTGATGTCTTTGCGTGTCTGCGCCTTTGAGATCGTCTTGAGGACACGGATGTTGTCCCTCTAGCTTGTCCACACCAAGAACACCTATGGCAGCCCTTGAACAGCTTCTAAAGCCTTTTCTATTAATTAGAAATTCAAGTTCTGCCTTTTAAAGATTAGAGATGCAAGCAGGACACTAGAAACAATTTCTAGTGTTCTTAATTCAAGAGATTGATGGCTAATCTCTTTGAATTGATGAGAGATGAAGAGAAATAGCTGGAGAGGCTCAAAGTGGCGTGACATATGAGAGGAGGGCTGCTGGTTATGTTTTCTTTTCATAACCCCACTTAAATAGCTAGGTTAACACATTAAACCCTAGCCACATGTCACCTTTTGATTAGCTCTAGGTTTAAGTGACCCAATCACATTGTGCCAAGTGTCAAACCTATATTTAATCTTGATTTTAATCATCTTACATGATTAAAAATATTTGTAAGCTTATGTGTTATGCCATGTGTCACCATCTCATGGTGCCACGTGTCACACTGCAAAAATGACCAATATGCCCCTGTGTCTTAATTTTGAGTTCTTAACCCAAAATAATTATTTTCTTCTTCTAATTAATTTATATCAAATATAAATTAATTAATTAATCTCTATTAATTAATTTCTCATCAATTAAATTCATATTTAAACACTTTAAATATAAATTTAATTTATACTACACATCCAATAATCTAGATTTGGTTTCAAGTCATGCTAGGGACTTTGCAATTTTATTGCAAACCAAATCTATTTAATTAATCAATTAAACTCTTTAATTAATTAATTAAATCATATTTAAATAGGTGATAACTTGTGTATGTGTGTGACTTACTAGGCTCATCACTAATTTGCAATGTGAAATGATATCAACTCTTTATATCATCTGAACTCTTTCTTACCATAAATGATTTCTCTAAATCATTTTATGAACCTCATAGACCATGGTTAACACCTAGCATAGCATGCCATGGCCACCCAATTAGTAATAAGATTTACCTTAAATGAACCTATAATCATATGTTACCATGCACTAGAATCTCTCTGTTACAAAATCCCAACTCAAATTTGAGTCATGGTTTATGTCAAACTCCATTTGCTATGAATATTATGTTCTCTTTTAATTCCAGTTCTTGATTAAAAGATTTTCTCATCGAAACTCTTTTACGAATAAATCTATCTGTCTGGCAGGAACTTGAAACATCAAGAACAATTAAATGAACATAGGATTTTATCTCTATTTACTTAGAGGAGCAGATTCCTTCTTGATCAACACCTACCTCCATATATAACTAGCGAGGAGCCAACACATGCCCATATACCCATACATAGTACAAGTATGAAAGCGATATCAAACTCAAACTACCTATATACAAGATAAGCTGTGCTATCTCAGGTCTAAAGATTATATGCCTTGATATGATTTATGACAAAACATTGACAAGAGTAAACTCCATGTGCTTGTCATAAGTGTCCTTTAGTTCGACCTACTTATCATTTATAAGTGCCTATCATGTTTGTTATATGGCATGAGACTCACCATTCCATCTTATTTATATCTCATATAAATAACTTGGGAACAAACATGAATACAATCTTTACGGATAAGTCATGTCCTTATTATGAAGTATCCTCGATTGTGAACCTATTTATGATACTTTGTGCTAGAAATATTGTCACTCATATTCTTAACAACTTAAGAATAATATTTCTAACAAAATATCAATGGACCTTTTCTATTACACATAAATATATTATGTAATCGGAAAAGTGGAAATGCCTTTTATTATTCAAAATCTGTACAAGATACATCCTAAATGATATGCTCTAGGGCATACTACTAACAATCTCCCACTAGCACTAGAGCCATTCATTACAATATCTTAGACCTATCTTCTCAAGATGTTGGTCTAAGCGAGTCTGTGACATAGGCTTAGTGAATGGATCATTTGGATTTTCGGTGATGCTATTTTCTGCATGGCTACATCGCCTCGCCCAACTATTTCTCACGATAATGTGGTAGCGCCTTTCTATGTGTTTGGATTTACGGTGAGACCTTGGTTCCTTAGCTTTGTATATTTGCTCCATTGTTGTCACGGTGTAATGGAGCTGGCGACTCAATGGAAGGAATTCTTGTAAGTTACATCACGAACTTCTTTATCCAAGCGACTTCCTTTGCGACATCGATGCGACAATATACTCGACCTCGATGAGTGGAATCTGCGATCGTGCTCTGTTTGGAACTCTTCCAATGTTGCACCTCCATTACAAATGAACACATATCCAGAGGTAGACTTTCTATCATCGATATCTGATTGGAAATCAGAATCAGTATAACCATCCAATTGCAAGTCTCCACCTCCATAAATCAAGAATAAATCCTTAGTTCTTCTTAAGTACTTAAGAATATTCTTGTGACTATCGATGTTCCAAACCTGGATTGGATTGATACCTGCTAGTCAAACTAACAGCATATGCGATATCCGGCCTAGTACACAACATTGCATACATTAAACTTCCAATAGTCGAAGCATATGGAATCCTGGCCATCTTATCTCTTTCTTCAGGTGTCTTTGGAGACATCTCTTTAGAAAGGTGGATACCATGTCTCACTGGTAACAATCCTCTCTTGGAATCAAGCATGTTAAACCTCTTTAACACCTTTTCCAAGTATAGACTTTGGGATAAACCAATTATTCTTTTTGCTCTATCTCTATAGATGCGAATCCCAAGAATATAGGTTGCCTCCCCTAAGTCTTTCATGGAGAATGTATTTGACAACCATACCTTTATAGTCGTCAACATACCTGTCTCATTACCCATCAACCGTATGTCATCCACATATAAGACACGGAAAGTGATAGCACTTGTCACTAACCTTCTTATATACACATGGCTCATCCTCATTTTTGATAAAACCAAAAGATTTAATGGCTTCATCAAAACGGATGTTCCAACTCCTCGAAGCTTGTTTCAACCCATAAATGGATCGCTTTAGCTTGCATACCTTGGAACCATCTTGGGATTCAAATCCCTTAGGTTGTTCCATGAAAATGTTTTCTTCAATGTATCCATTGAGAAAAGCTATTTTGACATCCATCTGCCAAATCTCATAATCATAGTATGCGCTATTGCTAATAAAATCCTAATTGATTTAAGCATGGCAGCAGTGAGAAAGTCTCCTCATAGTCTATTCCTTGCCTTTGGCGAAACCCTTTCGCTACTAGCCTTGCCTTATAGGTCTCTACCTTTCCATCAGAACCAATTTTCTTCTTGAAAACCCATTTGTTCCCTATAGGTACAATACCTTTAGGTGGGTCAACAAGATCCCAAACTTGATTCTTATACATGGAATCAATCTCGGATTTCATAGCATCAATCCATTTTGAAGAGTCTATATACGATATAGCTTCTTCATAGGTAAGTGGATCATCTCCATGATCTACTTCTTCATGAGTAGACAACTCTTGTTCTTCTTCATGAAGAAAACCATATCTCATGGTGGGTGAGATACCACAGTTGTTCTACGAGGAGCAGTGTAGATGTTTCATCAATGGGTATAGGTTGACTAGATGGATCTATATCCATCGATGCATTGGTTGGTCAGAATTCTCCAATTCTAACTCTATTTGCCTTCCTTTGCCTCCTTCTTGAACAAACTGTTGTTCAAGAAATGTAGCATCTCTACTTATCACAACCTTTTGTGAAGTAGGCAAATAAAAAATAATATCCAAACCTATCTTCTGGATATCCAACAAATCTACCTTTTGCTGGTCTGGTCTCCAATTTATCAGTGTTCAGCTTTTTGATAGAAGCTGGACAACCCCAAATCTTAACATGCTTAAGACTTGATTTTCTTCCATGCCATATCTCATAAGGTGTGGAAGAAAGCGATTTTGATGGAATCCTATTCAGAATATATAAAGTGATTCTAATGCAAATCCCCAAAGGAGATTGGCATATCGGTATAGCTCATCATACTACGTACCATATCCAATAAGGTGCGATTTCTCCTTCGGATACACCATTCGGTTGTGGCGTTCTGGAGAGTCGGTGAGAAACAATGCCATGCTCTCTCAAGTATTCATCAAATTCGATTACTCAAATATTCACCTCCACGATCGATCGAAGAGCTTTAATATTTTTTCTGTTTGATTTTCTACTTGATTTAAATTCTTTGAACTTTTCAAAGGATTCATGTTTGTATTTCATCAAATACAAATACCCAAACCTTGATTTATCATCGATAAAGGTAATAAAATAATGAAAGCCCCTCTAGCCATTTCTTTAAGCGGACCACATACATCACTATGTATTAGTTCCAAAATATTTTCAGCTCTTAGCCCTTGTCCAACAAAGGGTGATCTAGTCATTTTGCCTTGAAGGCAAGATTCACAAGTTGGAGTAGGCTCGAGCCCAATGAGGATAGAATCCCCATTTTCTCCAATTTTGCAATCCTATCTTACGCAACATGACATAACCTTAAGTGCCAAATATATTTTGAACTTGAGTTGGTTTTCACCATGGCATTGTATTCTTTTAGATCACTTGCATTCATTTTGTGTTTGTCATTATTATCCAAATAATAAAGACCATCATTCATATAACCGAACCAACATATTTATTTCCAAAATAAATATTGCAAACATCATCTGTGTTGAAATTCATAGCCATTTCTAGTCAAACTAGATATAGAAATGATGTTCTTAAAAGCATCAGTACATATAAAATATTATCCAAACACAAAACATGTCCAAACATGTAAAAGATTTAGATCCTATGGCTAAAGCTTCAGCGGTTGAGCCATTGCCAATCAGGACTCTAATATCTTGAGAATGCAAGCTGCTCTTGTTTGCTAGTTCTGCATATCATTAGAAATGTGAAGCGGCACGATATCTAAAACCCAAGCTGTAGATGAACTATAAGTATCATCAGAATCTAAATAACAAGATATGGACATACCTTAGAAGGTGTATCCTTCTTGTCCTTGAGAAGCAAGATACTGCAGGCGGTTCCTTTTCCAGTGCCCATCCTTTTGGCGATGGAAACACTTTCCTTTGCCTTCATCGACTTTAGTCTTCCTTTTACTGTTTAGCTATTTTCTTGGAAGGACCGAGAATCGAGGTTTCTTTTTCTTATTGCCTTTCTTCTTGTTGGACTTTCCAGTGAAGAAGATGCAACAAAGCTACCTCTTTTCCTTTATTGCACAGCATATTCTTTTGGGCAATAACGACATGTTGAGTAATTCGGCTAAGGTGCATTCTGTTTAGTCATATGGAAATTTGTCACAAAATTCCCAAAAGACTCGGGGAAGGGTGAAGGATCAAATCCGTTTGTAGTTGGAAATCCATGTTGAAGTCAAGATGTTCCAAGCTGCTCAATCAGCCGAATCATCTTGTGGACATGATCCCCAACATTACATCCCTCGGACATCCTCATACGGAATAAGCTGTTTAGATATCTCATACCTAGCATTCTGCTGTGCTCACCATACAACTCTTGTAGGTGAAGGAGGATCTCACTAGCACTCTGCATGTTCTCATGTTGCTTACGTAACTCATTACTCATGGAAGCAAGCATGTAACACTTAGCTCTCATATCATGCTCCTTCCACTTGTCCAAAGTATCATGTTCCTCTTGTGTGGCCTCTGGAGGTAAGGGACCAGGAACATTTGAATATAGAACATATCCTATATGTTCAAGGTTGAGACAAGTTTCAAATTTCTTAGCCAATCAGAATGATTAGGTCTGTCAACTGTTGTGATCAAGTATGCTTGCAAGGATATTGGATGGTGGTGGTTGTTTTGTGCTCATTTTTATCGAGAAAATTAAGCTGCAGAAAATAACCAGATTAATTAATAAATGTATCATGTAATTAACCAAAATGATTATGGTCTTTTAATCAAATTGGTCCTCCCACTAACTTAGCGAATCCTACACTTCCAAAGTAAGCGGAAATCCTAGTTGGATGGATTTCTAGTGGGTGATTGAATTCTTATAATTCTATTGATCATCCTCGGTACATCCATTATTGGAATTACAATAAACTATAAGTGAGCAACTCCTTGCCCATCACATCTCATGTGAGGTTCAATCCTTTTACTAGCCCCTAATGCTCAAAATCTCGGGTACATCCAATATTGACTTATCTTGCATTAGTTAAGTTGATCCCATTGAGCCAGTAATTATGCAAATAATTTTAATGTCCTCAGTACATCAATATTGGCCACCAAACCATTTACATATTTACAACATCTCATGCTTAACAATTATTCTTAAGAAAATCTCTTAAATTAATTGCATCTCATGCAACTATTTAAAATTTCTTAAAATAATTGCCCCAATGGAGGGCTTATGTTATAATTACTTTAATTATAGCATTTCCAACTTAATCATTTGTTTGGAAGATTTTATAGTCATCCTAATTACTATTAAGGTCTCACTTTGCACATTATCCATTTAGCATGCATATATCATATAATTGCATACATTCCCATACATCTCATGCATTCATGGATAAGCGATAAATATGGTATGATCATGGACTTTCTAAGGGATTCAATTGAGCCACCAAGAATTGAATCGGGGCATTCCTAGGTGCATTTCATTCATTCATTTTACAAGAGTTGCTGAAGGAGTACATAATCAACACTTGATATTGAATTCCTCCTTTGGTCCCACCAATGCTCTTGACCTCCTTGAACTTCTTGCAATCCAATATTACATAGTAATCCTTGGCATACCAAAGCGAATTTACAAGAACTTAAATAAATGAAATTACAACCCAAAAATATTACAAACTTAATAATACATGCCCAAAATAAATTAAAATAAATTAATTAATTTACAATCCCAAAGAAACATAAAAGAAATAAATCCAATCACATTGGTCTTTTATAGTCCATGATCATCCATCATGCATATCACTATTTAACAATTAAATAAAACATACATTCTTAAAGTACATTGAATATCTCATATTCAACTTAAAATTCAGATTTGAATATGATTCAAATAAATTTAAAAATTCAGATTTGAATCTCATTCAAACAAATTTAAAAATTCAGATTTGAATCACATTCAAACAACTTCAAAAATTCAGATTTGAATCACATTCAAACATTTTTTAAAAAATCAGATTTGAATCACATTCAAATATTTTTTAAAAAATCAGATCTGAATTTTATTGAATCAATTTTAAAAAATCAGATTTAAATATGATTCAAACAACTTTAAAAATTCAGATTTGAATCTCATTCAAACAACTTTTAAAATTCAGATTTGAATCACATTCAAACATTTTTAAAATTCTGATTTGAATCATAATTTAATTGTGTGATTAAAACAACTAATTAAACACTTTAATTAGTCAAAGAATAGGCCTTAGATCATACAACAATTGCAGAATTAAAAGCCAAACCTTGAATCACCCATGGAACCATTGTTGCGCCACCAATGGTGGCTTCTCCATGTGTGACGCCACATCTCATGATCCAACCAGCAATGAATCTCTTGATCTCATGATCAAACACACAATTAAATTATATAATCAACAATCTAAATGGCAAATATAGTGGCTCTGATACCAATTGAAGGAGCAGGCGTGAAAAACACAAGATTATACCATTGAATTCAAAAATTTTCACCTAGGGTCACAAGCACCATGCAAGATTTATTTTTATCTATTTGATTTCAATGATAAACAACATATTAAAACTCTTTTAATATGTTTTTGGATCTGTATTTGCCATTTAAGATTTTAAAATTAATCAGATTAATTTTAGAACCTAGATTAAATCAAACGATTACACTAACCTCTTGATGTCTTTGCGGCGTGTGTCTGCGCCTTTGAGTCGTCTTGAGGACACGGATGTTGTCCCTCTAGCTTGTCCACACCAAGAACACCTATGGCAGCCCTTGAACAGCTTCTAAAGCCTTTTCTATTAATTAGAAATTCAAGTTACGCCTTTTAAGAATTAGAGATGCAAGCAGGACACTAGAAACAATTTCTAGTGTTCTTAATTCAAGAGATTGATGGCTAATCTCTTTGAATTGATGAGAGATGAAGAGAAATAGCTGGAGAGGCTCAAAGTGGCGTGACATATGAGAGGAGAGGCTGCTGGTTATGTTTTCTTTTCATAACCCCACTTAAATAGCTAGGTTAACACATTAAACCCTAGCCACATGTCACCTTTTGAATAGCTCTAGGTTTAAGTGACCCAATCACATTGTGCCAAGTGTCAAACCTATATTTAATCTTGATTTTAATCATCTTACATGATTAAAAATATTTGTAAGCTTATGTGTTATGCCATGTGTCACCATCTCATGGTGCCACGTGTCCTGCTACAAAATGACCAAAATGCCCTGTGTCTTAATTTTGAGTTCTTAACCCAAAATAATTATTTTCTTCTTCTAATTAATTTATATCAAATATAAATTAATTAATTAATCTCTATTAATTAATTTCTCATCAATTAAATTCATATTTAAACACTTTAAATATAAATTTAATTTATACTACACATAAAATAATCTAGATTTGGTTTCAATTCATGCTAGGGACTTTGCAATTTTATTGCAAACCAAATCTATTTAATTAATCAATTAAACTCTTTAATTAATTAATTAAATCATATTTAAATAGGTGATAACTTGTGTATGTGTGTGACTTACTAGGCTCATCACTAATTGGCAATGAGACATGATATCAACTCTTAATATCATCAGAACTCTTTCTTACCATAAATGATTTCTCTAAATCATTTTATGAACCTCATAGACCATGGTTAACACCTAGCATAGCATGCCATGGCCACCCAATTAGTAATAAGATTTACCTTAAATGAACCTATAATCATATGTTACCATGCACTAGAATCTCTACATTTACAAAATCCCAACTCAAATTTGGAGTCATGGTTTATGTCAAACTCCATTTGCTATGAATATTATGTTCTCTTTTAATTCCAGTTCTTGATTAAAAGATTTTCTCATCGAAACTCTTTTACGAATAAATCTATCTGTCTGGCAGGAACTTGAAACATCAAGAACAATTAAATGAACATAGGATTTTATCTCTATTTACTTAGAGAGCAGATTCCTTCTTGATCAACACCTACCTCCATATATAACTAGCGAGGAGCCAACACATGCCCATATACCCATACATAGTACAAGTATGAAAGCGATATCAAACTCAAACTACCTATATACAAGATAAGCGTGCTATCTCGGGTCTAAAGATTATATGCCTTGATATGATTTATGACAAAACATTGACAAGAGTAAACTCCATGTGCTTGTCATAAGTGTCCTTGGTTCGACCTACTTATCATTTATAAGTGCCTATCATGTTTGTTATATGGCATGAGACTCACCATTCCATCTTATTTATATCTCATATAAATAACTTGGGAACAAACATGAATACAATCTTTCTGGATAAGTCATGTCCTTATTATGAAGTATCCTCGATTGTGAACCTATTTATGATACTTTGTGCTAGAAATATTGTCACTCATATTCTTAACAACTTAAGAATAATATTTCTAACAAAATATCAATGGACCTTTTCTATTACACATAAATATATTATGTAAACGGAAAAGTGGAAATGCCTTTTATTATTAAAAATATGTACAAGATACATACTAAATGATATGCTCTAGGGCATACTACTAACAATCTCCCACTAGCACTAGAGCCATTCATTACAATATCTTAGACCTATCTTCTCAAGATGTTGGTCTAACTGAGTCTGTGACATAGGCTTAGTGAATGGATCAGCTGGATTTTCAGCTGATGCTATTTTCTGCATGGCTACATCGCCTCGCCCAACTATTTCTCTGATAATGTGGTAGCGCCTTTCTATGTGTTTGGATTTCTGGTGAGACCTTGGTTCCTTAGCTTGTATGACTGCTCCATTATTGTCACAATGTAATGGGCTGCGACTCAATGGAAGGAATTCTTGTAAGTTACATCACGAACTTCTTTATCCAAGCGACTTCCTTTGCGACATCGATGCGACAATATACTCGACCTCGATGAGTGGAATCTGCAATCGTGCTCTGTTTGGAACTCTTCCAACTGACTGCACCTCCATTACAAATGAACACATATCCAGAGGTAGACTTTCTATCATCGATATCTGATTGGAAATCAGAATCAGTATAACCATCCAATTGCAAGTCTCCACCTCCATAAATCAAGAATAAATCCTTAGTTCTTCTTAAGTACTTAAGAATATTCTTGTGACTATCGATGTTCCAAACTGGATTGGATTGATACGCTAGTCAAACTAACGACATATGCGATATCAGGCCTAGTACACAACATTGCATACATTAAACTTCCAATAGTGAAGCATATGGAATCTGGCCATTTATCTCTTTCTTGGTGTCTTTGGAGACATCTCTTTAGAAAGGTGGATACCATGTCTCACTTGGTAACAATCCTCTCTTGGAATCAAGCATGTTAAACCTCTTTAACACCTTTTCCAAGTATAGACTTTGGGATAAACCAATTATTCTTTTTGCTCTATCTCTATAGATGCGAATCCCAAGAATATAGGTTGCCTCCCCTAAGTCTTTCATGGAGAATGTATTTGACAACCATACCTTTATAGTCGTCAACATACCTGTATCATTACCCATCAACAGTATGTCATCCACATATAAGACAAGGAAAGTGATAGCATTGTCACTAACCTTCTTATATACACATGGCTCATCCTCATTTTTGATAAAACCAAAAGATTTAATGGCTTCATCAAAACGGATGTTCCAACTCCTCGAAGCTTGTTTCAACCCATAAATGGATCGCTTTAGCTTGCATACCTTGGAACCATCTTGGGATTCAAATCCCTTAGGTTGTTCCATGAAAATGTTTTCTTCAATGTATCCATTGAGAAAAGCTATTTTGACATCCATCTGCCAAATCTCATAATCATAGTATGCAACTATTGCTAATAAAATCCTAATTGATTTAAGCATGGCAACAGGAGAGAAAGTCTCCTCATAGTCTATTCCTTGCCTTTGGCGAAACCCTTTCGCTACTAGCCTTGCCTTATAGGTCTCTACCTTTCCATCAGAACCAATTTTCTTCTTGAAAACCCATTTGTTCCCTATAGGTACAATACCTTCAGGTGGGTCAACAAGATCCCAAACTTGATTCTTATACATGGAATCAATCTCGGATTTCATAGCATCAATCCATTTTGAAGAGTCTATATATGATATAGCTTCTTCATAGGTAAGTGGATCATCTCCATGATCTACTTCTTCATGAGTAGACAACTCTTGTTCTTCTTCATGAAGAAAACCATATCTCACTGGTGGGTGAGATACCACAGTTGTTCTACGAGGAGCAGTGTAGATGTTTCATCAATGGGTATAGGTTGACTAGATGGATCTATATCCATCGATGCATTGGTTGGTCGAAATTCTCCAATTCTAACTCTATTTGCCTTCCTTTGCCTCCTTCTTGAACAAGTATTTGTTCAAGAAATGTGGCATCTCTACTTATCACAACCTTTTGTGAAGTAGGCAAATAAAAATAATATCCAAAACTATCTTTTAGATATCCAACAAATCGACCTTTTTCTGATCTGGTCTCCAATTTATCAGTGTTGACTTTTTGATATAATTTGGACAACCCCAAATCTTAACATGCTTAAGACTTGGTTTTCTTCCATGCCATATCTCATAAGGTGTGGAAGAAAGCGATTTTGATGGAATCCTATTCAGAATATATAAAGTGATTCTAATGCAAATCCCCAAAGGAGATTGGCATATCGGTATAGCTCATCATACTACGTACCATATCCAATAAGTACGATTTCTCCTTCAGATACACCATTCGGTTTGTGGCGTTCTGGAGAGTCGGTGAGAAACAATGCCATGCTCTCTCAAGTATTCATCAAATTCGATACTCAAATATTCACCTCCACGATCGATCGAAGAGCTTTAATATTTTTCTGTTTGATTTTCTACTTGATTTAAATTCTTTGAACTTTTCAAAGGATTCATGTTTGTATTTCATCAAATACAAATACCCAAACCTTGATTTATCATCAGTAAAGGTAATAAAATAATGAAAGCCCCCTCTAGCCATTTCTTTAAACGGACCACATACATCACTATGTATTAGTTCCAAAATATTTTCAGCTCTTAGCCCTTGTCCAACAAAGGGTAATCTAGTCATTTTGCCTTGAAGGCAAGATTCACAAGTTGGAGTAGGCTCAGAGCCCAATAAGAATAGAATCCCAATTTTCTCCAGTTTTTCAATACTATATTATTCAACATGACATAACCTTAAGTGCCAAATATATTTTGAACTTGAGTTGGTTTTCACCATGGCATTGTATTCTTTTAGATCACTTGCATTCATTTTGTGTTTGTCATTATTATCCAAATAATAAAGACCATCATTCATATAACCCGAACCAACATATTTATTTCCAAAATAAATATTGCAAACATCATCTGTGAACTGAAATTCATAGCCATTTCTAGTCAAACTAGATATAGAAATGATGTTCTTAAAAGCATCAGGTACATATAAAATATTATCCAAACACAAAACATGTCCAAACATGTAAAAAGATTTAGATCCTATGGCTAAAGCTTCAACAGTTGAGCCATTGCCAATCCAGGACTCTAATATCTTGAGAATGCAAGGCACTCTTGTTTGCTAGTTCTGCATATCATTAGAAATGTGAGAAGCGGCACGATATCTAAAACCCAAGTGTAGATGAACTATAAGTATCATCGAATCTAAATAACAAGATATGGACATACCTTAGAAGGTGTATCCTTCTTGTCCTTGAGAGAAGCAAGATACTGCAGGCGGTTCCTTTCCAGTGCCCATCCTTTTGGCAGTGGAAACACTTTCCTTTGCCTTCATCAGCTTTAGTCTTCCTTTTCTGTTTAGCTATTTTCTTGGAAGGACCAGGAATCTGAGGTTTCTTTTTCTTATTGCCTTTCTTCTTGTTGGACTTTCCAGTGAAGAAGATGCAACCAAAGCTACCTCTTTTCCTTTATTGCACAGCATATTCTTTTGGGCAATAACCAGCATGTTGAGTAATTCACTAAGGTGCATTCTGTTTAGTCATATGGAAATTTGTCACAAAATTCCCAAAAGACTCGAGGAAGGGATGAAGGATCAAATCCGTTTGTAGTTGGAAATCCATGTTGAAGTCAAGATGTTCCAAGCTGCTCAATCACCGAATCATCTTGTGGACATGATCCCCAACATTACATCCCTCGGACATCCTCATACGGAATAAGCTGTTTAGATATCTCATACCTAGCATTCTGCTGTGCTCACCATACAACTCTTGTAGGTGAAGGAGGATCTCACTAGCACTCTGCATGTTCTCATGTTGCTACGTAACTCATTACTCATGGAAGCAAGCATGTAACACTTAGCTCTCATATCATGCTCCTTCCACTTGTCCAAAGTATCATGTTCCTCTTGTGTGGCCTCTGGAGGTAAGGGACCAGAACATTTGAATATAGAACATATCCTATATGTTCAAGGTTGAGACAAGTTTCAAATTTCTTAGCCAATCAGACAGTTAGGTCCTGTCAACTGTTGTGATCAAGTATGCTTGCAAGGATATTGGATGGTGGTGGTTGTTTTGTGCTCATTTTTATCGAGAAAATTAAGCTGCAGAAAATAACCAGATTAATTAGTAAATGTATCATGTAATTAACCAAAATGATTATGGTCTTTTAATCAAATTGGTCCTCCCACTAACTTAGCGAATCCTACACTTCCAAAGTAGAAAACGGAAATCCTAGTTGGATGGATTTCTAGTGGGTGATTGAATTCTTATAATTCTATTGATCATCCTCAGGTACATCCATTATTGGAATTACAATAAACTATAAGTGAGCAACTCCTTGCCCATCACATCTCATGTGAGGTTCAATCCTTTTACTAGCCCCTAATGCTCAAAATCTCAGGTACATCCAATATTGACTTATCTTGCATTAGTTAAGTTGATCCCATTGATCCAGTAATTATGCAAATAATTTTAATGTCCTCAGGTACATCCAATATTGGCCACCAAACCATTTACATATTTACAACATCTCATGCTTAACAATTATTCTTAAGAAAATCTCTTAAATTAATTGCATCTCATGCAACTATTTAAAATTTCTTAAAATAATTGCCCCAATGGAGGGCTTATGTTATAATTACTTTAATTATAGCATTTCCAACTTAATCATTTGTTTGGAGGATTTTATAGCCATCCTAATTACTATTAAGGTCTCACTTTGCACATTATCCATTTAGCATGCATATATCATATAATTGCATATATTCCCATACATCTCATGCATTCATGGATAAGCAGTAAATATGGTATGATCATGGACTTTCTAAGGGATTCAATTCTGAGCCACCAAGAATTGAATCAGGGCATTCCTAGGTGCATTTCATTCATTCATTTTACAAGAGTTGCTGAAGGAGTACATAATCAACACTTGATATTGAATTCCTCCCACTGGTCCCACCAATGCTCTTGACCTCCTTGAACTTCTTGCAATCCAATATTACATAGTAATCCTTGGCATACCAAGGCGAATTTACAAGAACTTAAATAAATGAAATTACAACCCAAAAATATTACAAACTTAATAATACATGCCCAAAATAAATTAAAATAAATTAATTAATTAATTTACAATCCCAAAGAAACATAAAAGAAATAAATCCAATCACATTGGTCTTTTATAGTCCATGATCATCCATCATGCATATCACTATTTAACAATTAAATAAAACATACATTCTTAAATTAAATTGAATATCTCATATTCAACTTAAGATTCCAGATTTGAATATGATTCAAATAAATTTAAAAATTCAGATTTGAATCTCATTCAAACAAATTTAAAAATTCAGATTTGAATCACATTCAAACAACTTCAAAAATTCAGATTTGAATCACATTCAAACATTTTTTAAAAAATCAGATTTGAATCACATTCAAATATTTTTTTAAAAATCAGATCTGAATTTTATTGAATCAATTTTAAAAAATTAGATTTAAATATGATTCAAACAACTTTAAAAATTCAGATTTGAATCTCATTCAAACAACTTTTAAAATTCAGATTTGAATCACATTCAAACATTTTTTAAAATTCTGATTTGAATCATAATTTAATTGTGTGATTAAAACAACTAATTAAACACTTTAATTAGTCAAAGAATAGGCCTTAGATCATACAACAATTGCAGAATTAAAAGCCAAACCTTGAATCACCCATGGAACCATTGTTGCCGCCACCAATGGTGGCTTCTCCATGTGTGACGCCACATCTCATGATCCAACCAGCAATGAATCTCTTGATCTCATGATCAAACACACAATTAAATTATATAATCAACAATCTAAATGGCAAATATAGTGGCTCTGATACCAATTGTAGGAACGGAAGCGTGAAAAAACACAAGATTATACCATTGAATTCAAAAATTTTCACCTAGGGTCACAAGCACCATGCAAGATTTATTTTTATCTATTTGATTTCAATGATAAACAACATATTAAAACTCTTTTAATATGTTTTTGGATCTGTATTTGCCATTTAAGATTTTAAAATTAATCAGATTAATTTTAGAACCCTAGATTAAATCAAGAACGATTACACTAACCTCTTGATGTGCTGCAGCGTGTCTGCGCCTTTGAGATTCGTCTTCAGGACATCAGATGTTGTCCCTCTAGCTTGTCCACACCAAGAACACCTATGGCAGCCCTTGAACAGCTTCTAAAGCCTTTTCTATTAATTAGAAATTCAAGTTCTGCCTTTTAAGAGATTAGAGATGCAAACAGGACACTAGAAACAATTTCTAGTGTTCTTAATTCAAGAGATTGATGGCTAATCTCTTTGAATTGATGAGAGATGAAGAGAAATAGCTGCAGAGGCTCAAAGTGGCGTGACATATGAGAGGAGAGGCTGCTGGTTATGTTTTCTTTTCATAACCCCACTTAAATAGCTAGGTTAACACATTAAACCCTAGCCACATGTCACCTTTTGATTAGCTCTAGGTTTAAGTGACCCAATCACATTGTGCCAAGTGTCAAACCTATATTTAATCTTGATTTTAATCATCTTACATGATTAAAAATATTTGGCAAGCTTATGTGTTATGCCATGTGTCACCATCTCATTGTGCCACGTGTCACACTGCAAAATGACCAAAATGCCCCTGTGTCTTAATTTTGAGTTCTTAACCCAAAATAATTATTTTCTTCTTCTAATTAATTTATATCAAATATAAATTAATTAATTAATCTCTATTAATTAATTTCTCATCAATTAAATTCATATTTAAACACTTTAAATATAAATTTAATTTATACTACACATCCAATAATCTAGATTTGGTTTCAAGTCATGCTAGGGACTTTGCAATTTTATTGCAAACCAAATCTATTTAATTAATCAATTAAACTCTTTAATTAATTAATTAAATCATATTTAAATAGGTGATAACTTGTGTATGTGTGTGACTTACTAGGCTCATCACTAATTGGCAATGAGACATGATATCAACTCTTAATATCATCAGAACTCTTTCTTACCATAAATGATTTCTCTAAATCATTTTATGAACCTCATAGACCATGGTTAACACCTAGCATAGCATGCCATGGCCACCCAATTAGTAATAAGATTTACCTTAAATGAACCTATAATCATATGTTACCATGCACTAGAATCTCTCATTACAAAATCCCAACTCAAGCCGAGTCATGGTTTATGTCAAACTCCATTTGCTATGAATATTATGTTCTCTTTTAATTCCAGTTCTTGATTAAAAGATTTTTCTCATCGAAACTCTTTTACGAATAAATCTATCTGTCCTGACCAGGAACTTGAAACATCAAGAACAATTAAATGAACATAGGATTTTATCTCTATTTACTTAGAGGAACAGATTCCTTCTTGATCAACACCTACCTCCATATATAACTAGCAGGAGCCAACACATGCCCATATACCCATACATAGTACAAGTATGAAAGCGATATCAAACTCAAACTACCTATATACAAGATAACTGTGCTATCTCAGTCTAAAGATTATATGCATCGATATGATTTATGACAAAACATTGACAAGAGTAAACTCCATGTGCTTGTCATAAGTGTCACTGGTTCGGCCTACTTATCATTTATAAGTGCCTATCATGTTTGTTATATGGCATGAGACTCACCATTCCATCTTATTTATATCTCATATAAATAACTTGGGAACAAACATGAATACAATCTTTCTGGATAAGTCATGTCCTTATTATGAAGTATCCTCGATTGTGAACCTATTTATGATACTTTGTGCTAGAAATATTGTCACTCATATTCTTAACAACTTAAGAATAATATTTCTAACAAAATATCAATGGACCTTTTCTATTACACATAAATATATTATGTAAACGGAAAAGTGGAAATGCCTTTTATTATTAAAAATATGTACAAGATACATACTAAATGATATGCTCTAGGGCATACTACTAACATCCCTCACAATCCCGCAGCTCATGATCAGCTGCCCCTCCATGGTAAGGACATCCCGTATTCTTTATCGACCCTGATATCTGAGGGCAAAGGTAGCCTTCTTTTACTGCCATGGCAAAGATCCCTCCAAAGTGAGGGATGAGCTCATCTACCTCCGGTGCCAACCTTTCTCTGCCAGATTCTATCATATTTACACCATTACCCGAATTATGGTTGGGCAATGGGTTTGAGGTAACATTAGGGAGGGAACCATTTCCCTCAATTTTCAACCATCCGTTTCAGATTAAAGCGTGCACCCTTCCTCTGAGTGCCCCGCAGTTGTCAGTTGAATGCCCTTATGCCCCTCCATGGTACTCACAACGGGCAGTGGCATCATACCACCTGGGGTATGGCGGCTGGATCGGGTCTAGGGGAACTGGTATAATTTGGTTTATACCGACAAGGTATCGGTATATTTCACTGAGAGGGAGGGGAAGAGGTGGATCAGGGTTTCTTGGGGGTCTTGGGTTGTTTTGTGGTGGTCTTGGTTGAGCAGGAGGAGGAGGTGGTCTTGGTTGGTAATTTGTAGGTAAAGGGTATTGTGGGTGTGGGTGTGGATAATTAGGAAAAGGAGGCGGAATGTTTGCAATGGTTTGGCCATGAAAAGGATATGGCCGGTAGTTATTTTGGGGGAGTGGGGAGTAATTATTCTGCCGGGTGACGGAATGCACATCACCCTCTTTTTTCTTGCCAAAATTGGCAGTCTTCTTTGCAGGATTCTCAGCCAACTCCTGCAGTCGCCCCAACCTTAAATTGGCCTCAATTCTCTCACCCGCCTTGATGATGTCTGAGAAGCTGTTGGAAGTATTCCCGATCATTAAGTTGAAGAAAGGGGCCTTCAATGTCTCGATAAACAGAGAGCATAGCTCATTGTCGGTCACCGGAGGGTGTACTTCTGCCGCCTTTTCTCTCCATCTCTGGGCATACTCCTTGAAGCCTTCCCTGTCCCTCTGCACTAGGTTTTGAAGATCTCTCCTTGTGGGGGCCACATCGCAGTTAAATTTGTACTGTCTTAGGAAGGCATCAGCTAAATCCTTCCAGGACCGCAGCTTGCTCCTGTCCAACTGAATACACCACCTCAAAGCTGCCCCGGAAAGGCTCTCATGAAAGAAGTGGACCAGCAGTCTGTCGTCCTCTGTCAGAGCAGACATCTTGGCGATATAGGTGGCCAAGTGAATACGAGGGTCTGAATTCCCAGTGTACTTGTCGAAATCAGGGACCTTGAACTTGGGTGGCACCACCACATCGGGAACCAATCTAAGTGATGCCACATCAACCGAACCATACATGTTCATCCCCTCTATTGCTCTCAGTCTCTCTTCTAGAGCAGATAGTTTCTCGTTTTCTTTCATCTTATTTTCCCCTCCCACTGCATGATATGCTCCCCCGGCCTGGAGCTGAGGGGTGGAGTAAACTGGAGGGATTAGGATTGAAGGGTGAGGCTCAGCATTTGAGACAGCCGGGTAATAAGAGAAAGGCAGGTCATTATTCATGGCGACCGGATTGACAGTGACTGTCGGGTTCAGGATAGGTGATTGAAAGGTGAAAGAAGTTGTAGCTTGATGGGGATCCATCGTTGTAGGTGGTGGAGGAGGTAGTGGTAAGCTAGGTTCTGAAGTAGGTTTATTTTGGGACATTTCCCTCATTAACCTCATAAGTTCTGAGACCTGGTCTTTAAGTTCAGACACTTGCCCTTGTAGGTTCTATACTTGTTCCTGGTCTTCCATTATCTTCTTTGTCCGGGATCTTGTCAAGTACACTCTCTTGGGTTGAACCATGTGCTTGGTCAGACTTGCCTTATTTAAAGCAATGTTGATTTCCTGTAGGGAAAAAAAAAAGGTTTTTAATGAATTTCAAATTTTGTAAAAAGAACTAAAAGTCCTGGTCCGGACGAATGATACAGTGGCATTTGGGAGCCAGAATGAAATCCGCGAAAGGATGATTGCATTAACTTTATCATGGCATCGTTCGATAGTCTGACCGTGAATGACTGGATTGAATGCGTATTTATGATACCCGTCCATATAGCGCACTCAATTTTTCACATAACCCTAGTGAGGAAGTTCCTACGGGAGTCATATTATTCATTCACAAATTTGCTAAACAATGGTCCAAAAATTATTTCATTAACTGAATAATTCGTACATCGTATTCTTTACACAGGCCTAGGCTCTGGGAGGTTCTTTATAATGAGATGGCATTTTCTGAGATACTCATATATCCTTTCTTCTTGTTTGGCAGGGTTGAATGCTTTCAGATCATACTCGGATTCAGGTAATAGCTCTTGTTTTCCCTGTGCTATCATTCTCTCCAGCTGGTCAACGTTCTCTTTCAGCTCTTGATAGAGAGCAGCTTGTTTTTCCTTCTCTTTCCTTTCCTTAGCACACTCTTTTAGAATATCATTGATGAGTAGTGCTTGTTCCTTTAATTCGAGCTTCTTCTTTTTGTTTTCTTGTTTATACTCTTCAACGAGTATTTCTTGGTATTTCATTTTTTCCTGAAGCTTACTATTCTGCACTTCCACTTCTTTTACCTCAGCTTGGAGAGAGTCTTTTTCCTTTTCCCACCGTACCTTTTGCTCTTCGAACCCCATCTTTTCAGCCCTTGCCTCTTCCCTGAGTCTTCTCACCTTTCTTTTAAGGCCCTGCCGTTGGTCTTCCAACTGTTTTGTTTGTTCTTGCAGTTGTGAGTTCTCGGTATTTACCTTTTGTAGTGAGTCAGCCAGACGGTTATCAGCTTCTTCTAATAGGACGTTCCGGCGAGGGTCGCTGTCTTCGAATTCTACAGTTGAGTGTTCTCGGTCCCTGTCAGCCCTCCATTCAAGATAATCGCGTGTGGCACTTGGACCTTTAGGCGACCTTTCCATTAGAGAGATGTTTTCCCAGGATCTGCGAGCCATTTTCAACCCTTCCTCTTCCTTGAGCTCGTGGTAGAAATGACCTTGGTGGTATTCTTCAATGTCGATTCTGGACTGTGTTGAGCCAAACTGCCTCATTACCAATGCCGGAGTGTAACTTGTGTATCCGGTTACTCCGATTAGGGACACCGACTGATTACCTCCCGTGTTGATCAAAACGGATTGGCCTGACGCCCACAGCTTCCTCCAACAATAATCATGGCTATTGAAACTCAAAATCTGTTCCCGCCACTGCTGTTCATTCTTCGGACTGATCACTAACTAGGTCATCTTCTCAATGGGAGGCTGGTCAAGGTACCAAGTCAATCCCTTTGTCTCCACAGGACATATGTGACTGATAATCCAGAGATATAACAATTGAGAACAACACTTAATGGACCCTTTGCCCTGTTGTCTGCAGTAGGTAAGGGTTAATAAGGTCTCCGCAAGAATTGCCGGTATCGGATTGACCTCCTGCCTTTCTACTGCCCAGAATACTTCCACCGTGCTGCAGGTTATGATTCCTAATGGGCCTGGGAACAAAATCAGGCCATAGATTCCCAATGCGAGTGCTACTGAAGCTTGATCCCACCGTTTCTCTTGGAGGTATTGATCTAACCGCTTCTCGAGGTAGGTCCAGTACCATCCATGCGTGTTCCCTTTGACAGTTTCTTTTGACTTTGCCTCCTCCGAAGGAATACCCAACAAATGTGTTAATCGTTTCCAGGTCTGCCTATGCTCAAGGTGTAGGTAGATTCGATTCTGTGTTGAATAAGGAATCTCTAGTAATGCTTGATATTCTTCCATAGTGGGAACTGTATCAATGTCATTGAAAGCGAATACCCCGTACTTAGGGCTCCAAACTGAGAGCATAGCCTTTAATGCTCCCGTACTTCTTTTCAAATCGTGCCTTGACCTGATCAGGAAGCGACCTCCAACCGTTAGACAGACCCTCGAAGCTGTTCATTCTGACCTCAATTTTATTCAGATCCCATGAAAGTAGTAAGCTAGCATGTGCCTTGGAAACATCATTTTGCAGGGGTACTGGAATATGAGTTGATTTGGACCAAAGTTTAGCATTCTGAACTTCTTCTGCCGACTGACTCGAGGATACCATGATAAATATGATGCCTATCCTTTTTACAGACTGTTGGTTTGGTGATGCCTGCGGAAAAACTCGTTAGCAGGATAAATTCAGGTAATCTTGTATTATATTGTTGGCAGAGTGGTGCCTACACATTTATCAAAGTAGGAAAATGTGCAGGTTTTCTTAACAATATGATTCAAGATTACCCTTAAAAGTGAAAACAAAGTAAAATAAACAGAATAGGGTAAAAGTAAGTATGTCCCTTTTGTCCTAACATAGGGAGATTCCTGATACCGGATGAGTGCTACCTAATTGGATAGTTCTATATTATAAGATAGCTTACTATGGCTTTCAGCTATTGTGATAGTTTAGCTCAAGGTCTAATTTTTTAAAAGCCACAGGTTCCCAAATTGCCCCTACTGTAACAGTAGAGCCCCATTCTATAACCATGATATTATCGGGAAAATTCCACGAGTATCACAGTGAGTAGAACGAGTTTCAATTTGAGCAGAAGCCTTCACGGATACTAACGGGGTAAAACCCACGGGTACCGCTACATGACCCCCTCCTACTTTCCTAAAAGGGTAAGAAAACCCGGGTATAGGGCCGAAGTGTGTGAGGACATCGTGTGAGTGTTCAGTGTGTGCAGGGACACCTTTACCTCTTCCCATTTTAGGGGGATTCTATTCTTCCCATTTTTCCTTTTTTTCGAAACGGAGGGCACTGTAGGGAATAAAACAAACAAAACAAGCAAAACAAGCGGAGCAGTTAGTAGGAATAGACAAAAATTAACACATAAAATATTGCCGGGTGAGCCCACCTAACTATAATTTGATTGAAAAATTAAATCTACTTTTGGACCTCTAGACCGGGGTTAAATCTCAAGAGTCCCCAGTGGAGTCGCTGAGTCGCACGCCCAAGTAAGTCGCAAGGTAGGTATTTTGCGTTGAGCAGAACCCTCACCGAAGTGGGAAAGAGTGAGGAGTCGCCACTTTAATTTTGAGGGAAATTAAAGAAACCCGTTTATGAAGATAAATTGAAATGAAACCACTTCAAGGTAGAGATTCTAGGTTCGGGGTCCATAAACGGGTGGGGAAGGTATTAGGCACCCCACCTCGTCCCTTAATAAGGGTAAGTAGATTTAACTTTGCATTAGTTAGGAGGGCTTGAATGGGAATGTTAATCCTTTTGACCAAAGGAATATTTGATTTTTCACTAAATTTTGATTACCCAGATACATAAGTAAATGAGACAACCTCAGTGAATTGACGTCGCATATCATTTTGGGTTTTGGGATTATTTTTGCGCACAGGTTAAAATTTGGTGTGAGAATCAGATAAGAACTCTCCTCCGATCTCTTTTAAATGTCTATTGGGATTTTAAGTTGAGAATCGGATAAGAACTCTCCTCCGATCTCTTTTAAATTAACAGGGGCCTGAAAGGGACTTTTCCGATCTCCCGAATCTTAATTTCAGCTACATGTCTTAAAGCTAAGGATTCTGGCATTCAAAGGTGCTGGGGATAAGGCTTCTTTTAGCTAATTGATACCTTGTGACAAGACGGGGGATACTAGACTGAATGTACCGACCTCCCATGTGGTCACCTTACCAATACTTATTAATGCCCGATCTATTCTATTTAGTTATCCAAGGTTTGGTTTCATTTTGTCTTATGACATCTTGCCTAGTGACCTATTGAATTTTCCTCGTGATTTGGCTTCACCATTTCCCTGTCTTATTATTTAGACCTTGTATCATTATAAAAGGACTTTTAAGTTGCCGTTACCTACATTTTGTTTAGTTACTTCTACGCTATTCGGGACCAGAACTCCTGTGCTAATAAGTAATGAAGATTAACCAAAGAATAGACTGATTAACAAAGAAGTGAACTCAAGAACGATTGCCTCCGTGTTTAAAATATAGTATAAACTTGGTGAAAATTACAAACAGAAAAAGAATAAATGAAATACGTGAATAAAGAAGAACATTTGATAAAATAACGATATAGCACTCACCTGTAGGGAGTCAAATCTACTAAACTAACTATGGAATCACAGAATGTAACAGGACCGCAGGTTGATAGCTGGAGGACTAAGGTTCGCCTCGAAATGAAGGATTCTTTGTTAAAATGTAAACAAGTCAAAATAACCAATCTTGAATGGGGTTGAACTTGGACAATATGGATAGAAATAGAAGATAACAAAGACAAAAGGTGAGAGTGTCACAGGATAATGAATGGACTGAAAATGAAGAATTTCAGTATGCAAAAATCCCTTTGCAAGAAAACACTTCAGAAAACTGGTTTCCAAAGTTTTTCTTATGAAAGCTAAAATAGCAGAGTAATGAACTGAATTAAGTTTCAGCGTTCTTCCACTATGGTCACTGCCTTTTTCTATCTTTTTTCGTCCTTCCTTTGAACAGTTTTCATACAGGTATTTATAGGAACCGGGTGCTCCCCATGAAGGGTCAGGATCTATTTTGAGGGAGATGGAGGGTCAGGATTTCGAAGGACATGATCTGAGGCTCAAGAATTAAAGAGGATCAGAACGGACGGTTGAGATCCTCTTTAGAATATTTGTCATTTTCTTCTTCTAATATGACGGTCCCAAATTCTCTTGTCCGGGGGGATCCGAGGGCTAGGAGTGAAAGGCGCTGGTTTTGTCGTCTTCTTCTTTGATCCAAGGGCTCTGAGCTCGTCCTTACAAGTTGGATCAACGGTGGAGATTAGGATGTACAGCGCATGTCAGAAATGTGGGCGATTCTGGGGCGTGCGGTTGAGATTTTACCTGGCAATGCTTTAACTACCTCGGCTCTGATTATGGTGACGGCAGTAGGCGCCCTTTCGTTTTCTGTTCTCTCTTCCTTTCTGATCTTCTTAACATGGTCCTTCTCCGATCTTTCATGCCGATCTTCCCTCTTTTGATCTCTATTATTCCAATACTTCCCTTAACCAGGCCCGGTCTGGTCAAAGCATTAATTCCCCTCAATTCCCGAAGCGTCCGCTTCGTCTTCTGCTCAGCAATAAATGCTTGATTTCCCCCTATATATACCCCCTGACCCAAAACTTTCTCCATCTGATTTTCCTCTTTTCTTCTTTACTTTCCTATTCTAGTTATTCTGGCAGTCGTCCCGGCCATTATTCCAGCAGGATTGTGGTTTTTGATCTTTTTCGATGGACCTTTTTATTCCCCGACTGAAAACTCATGACCCTGGTGATCAAATAATCGTGATGACCTTATCTGATGATGGTGAGAGAACTAAATCAATTAACCGATCTGAATTGTGGACCTCGATTATGTCGATCTCGAGTCGTTCAACTGGCATAATTGGCGAACCGATTTTGACCGAGCAAATTGCTGATGTTCTGCCGACCCTTGACGGTTGCTCTTCCAAGTTTATTTGACTTCTCACCACATTGGGTGTTCCGACAGCGGCTTTCCTCCACATTGGGTGTTAAATGACGCCTCGGTTACAGTCGGTGACACCCCTTTGGATCAGTCACAATGTGACATTCTTGTCCCTAGAGATCGCCCAAATGATGTATTTTGTTTTCAATGTAATCCGATCTCTAGAGATCACAGAAATGATGTGATCCAATTTTAGTGTAATCCGATCCCTAGAGATCGCCCAAATGATGTAATCCGATCTTTTGAAAATAAAGACTTTATTTTGTCGATTATCATCTTATTATTATTGCATTGATTATTTTCCGATCTCTAATGTGATTATCCGATCTGGTTCTTTACCTGAATGACACTTATCAATTCAAAATATCCCTTTTAATCCGCCGATCCTTACCTAGCCGATCTCTTTGTGAGGTATCTAGAATATTCTTGGGAAATGTCAGAAATAGCTGGCGAATCTCGTTAACCGATGCGCCGCCTAGGATAGAGTGAGCATTAAATGCTCGGATGAGTATAAATAGAGGAGGGGCCAGCCATTCGCTCTCTTATGTCATTTTCAGTCTTTCGCGAACAACCCCGAAATCCTCTCATTTTCTCAAGTTCCTCCGATACCGATCAGACTCCGATAAGGGCTTTGATCTTTCTTTTTAGTTTAAAATCTTTATTTCCTTTGAAAATGAGCGGTGCCGAAGGTCAGAGAGCTACGAGCCCTCCTTCTATTCAGTTTTCGTGGTCGTCCGATGAGGTAGAGGTAGTCGGGCCAAGCGCGCGACCTGAACCTCCTAGGGTCTTCGTTCCAGCTCTGGGACAAGCGACATTATCAAGGCATGCGCCTTCTTCAGGGAGAGAGAACCTCCCCCTGGACGAGTTGCCATCGGTCCTTCAAGAAACCGATCTGCAGTCGTTCAGCCAAGAATACAACATTCGGCCTGACTTGTATGAGCTAATTAAATGCCACGGCGATCTTCATGCCGATCACTCCTTCGAAGAAAACGATATGATCATGGTCTACAAAGAACAATTAAAGGCCGGTCTTTGGTTCCCTCTAGACGACTTCTTCAAAGAGGTCTTAAAATTTCACCGAGTGTGCATTGCCCAAATTCACCCTAACTCGTGGCGGATCTTAGTAGCCTTCCGAGGCCTGTGCCGAGCTAAGGGAATCAGTCCTACGGCTAAGGTGTTCACCAAACTGCACAGGCTAACTCGCCGAAAGGACGACGAGCACTGGTTCTTTCAGGCGAAGCCTCATTGTGGGCTCTTTACCGATCTGCCCTCCTCCCTTAAGAATTGGAAGAACCGCTTCTTCATTCTGAGGAGCAAAAATCCGAACTGCTTTGAGGGCTTCCCCCGTAGCTGGTGGCACCAGGGGCCCTTGATTCCGAAGCATCTCGCTCTGAATAGGGAAGAGGGAGCCGTGGTGATGGAACTTAAAGATTAAGCGGCTAGGGAGAAGTTCTCCTGTTTAGATGCGGTGACTGCCGAGCTGCATCATTGGACTATACAGCTGATCACCGGCCAAGATCATGAGCTTCCGCTCTCTGACCTCGGCATTGGTACTTTCTACATCTCAGATCTCAGGGCCTTAGTGATCTCACTGACCTCTTCTTTGTGCAGGTATGGCGAGTGGTGAGGGTTCCAAGAAGCGGAAGAAAGAAAGAGAGATTTCCCGGAAGATAAAAGAGATGAAGCGTTCGGAACTGCTTCAGACACCCGGCCATAAACCTGGGGAGATACAAAGAGGCCCGCCTCGACCTTCGGGACAGCAGATCGCATAAGCTGTCCAATATCCTCCTCGATGAGAAGAGCCACCTCCACTTCTTCCAGTTGCTCCAAGCACAGAAGGGGGTCCTTCTCAACCTTCTGCGAGGCCCCCTCCTTGTGGCGCTCAAGTGCTGATCGCTTCCCTGGAAAAGAACCGGACTGTTCGGGAGAACCTAGGTTTTGCCAAAGTCTTGGGGTCTTCCATCTGCCTTCGGAAGGATCGGGACCAACTGTCTCCGGACAATCTCGACGACATTCTGACCCGATCCATGAGTCTGAATGTAGAGTGCCTGGTGAACCAGCACATAGTCTGGGAAAAGGCTCACCGCCTGGGTAAGGAGGTCGAGAAGAAGAGTCAAGAAGTGGCATCCCTCTGATCCCAACTCTCATCCGCTCAGGATTACATATCTCAAATTGAGGGGCATATGAAGTACTATGAGGATAAACTGGCCGAACAGGCTCATGTTCTGGCTGAAAGGGATCATGCTCTTAGAGAAGTCCAGGCGCTCCGGGCCAACGAAGCTGCTCAGGTCGCTCACCTTACTGAGGAGCTTAAGGCAAAAGATGAAGAGATGGTGACAGGGATAGCCGGTGCTTATGTGAATGCTCACAAGGATCTCTTGGCCGAGCTCCAGAAGCGTTACCCAGAGGAGGACTTCTCTTGGATGGCCGATCTGGCTCCCGGAGGCAAGGGTGAGGATAGTGAGGAGGATGCTGAGGGTGAGGGAGAAGACGGACAAAATGTAAATCAGGCTGGGGGTGATCCTCCAGCTAAATAACTTGTACAAATTTTGAAATGAAATGAAATGGAATGCCTCTTTTGCTCAATGAATGGTTATGATCGGAACATTTCTAAATTATTAAACACTTGATTGTTTGAGTATCTTGAAAGAACTTGAAAGTGATTATTAACCTAAGTATGAGAGATCGGAAGACATAGTGAGCATAAGATCAGTAGAGAACCAACGCTACACGGAACTTGATTAAAATTAGAAATTTGGCTTGAACATTTAGGATCAAAATCATCCTTAAACCGAAACGGAACCTTTGATTATTCTTAAACTTTTTGAAAGGGAGATCGGCAATAAAACTGGTAAGAAAGGATCTAGTGTCAGTTCATTTCGTTTGTCAACAGAGATCAGGAATATAGTTGACTGGTCAGGAGATTCGATAATGGGTTTGAGAGATCGGTGAGTGATTTAATAGACCGGTAAGGTCTTGACTGATGTGAGGACTTAGCATTGATTCAATTCTTGTGAGGAGAGATCGGAAATGTGGTTATCTAGCACAAAGAGATTTAGTACTGGGGATCGGTTTCAGAGTTTATTAATTCTGGGGATCGGCCAAAATATGGTGTTGACAATTGTGTATTGATTACCAGCAGTTGAACAAAGTAACTGTGAAGAATAAATATCCATTGCCCAGAATTGACGATCTGTTAGATCAGTTGAAGGGAGCAGGTGTATTTTCAAAAATTGATTTCAGATCAGGGTACCATCAGTTGAGGGTAAAGGATGCAGATGTGTCAAAAACTGCATTCAGAACTCGGTATGGGCATTTTGAATTTCTAGTGATGCCATTTGGGTTAACAAATGCACCAGCAGCATTTATGGACCTTATGAACTGTATCTTCCATCCATACTTAGATCAGTTTGTAGTGGTCTTTATTGATGATATTCTGGTGTATTCCAAGACCAGGGAAGAACATGATGAACATTTGAGGATTGTTCTGCAAACCCTGTGAGAAAAGAAGCTGTATGCTAAGCTGTCCAAGTGTGACTTCTGGATGAGTGAAATCTCCTTTCTTGGACACATAGTATCGGTGAGGATTAGTGGATCCCAAAAAGATAGAAGCAGTGATGGAATGGAAGCCCCCCAGAAATACAACTGAGGTCAGAAGTTTCTTGGGGCTAGCTGGGTATTACAAAAGATTTGTGAAGGGGTTTTCTCTTATAGCTGCTCCAATGACCAAGTTGTTGCACAAGAATGTGAAATTTGGCTGGAACGACAAGTGCCAAGCCAGTTTTGAGAGGCTGAAGGCTATGTTGACAGAAGCACTAGTGTTAATATAGCCAGTATCAGGAAAAGACTTTGTGGTCTACAGTGATGCCTCACATAATGGGTTAGGGTGTGTATTGTGAAGGAACGAAAGCGTGAAAAACACAAATTTATGCCATTGAATTCAAAATTTTCACCTAGGGTCACATGCATCATGCAATGTTTATTTTTATCTATTTGATTTCAATGATAAACAACATATTAAAACTCTTTTAATATGTTTTTGGATCTATATTTGCCATTTAAGATTTTAAAATAATCAGATTAATTTTAGAATCCTAGATTAAATCAAGAACAAACACACTAACCTCTTGATGCATTGCAGTGTATTTGCGCCTTTGAGATGCGTCTTTAGGACACCAGATGTTGTCCCTCTAGCTTGTCCACACTAAGAACACCTATGGCAGCCCTTGAACAGCTTCTAATGCTTTTTCTATTATTTAGAAAATCAAGTTCTGCCTTTTAAGAGATTAAAGATGTAAACAGGACACTAGAAACGATTTCTAGTATTTTTAATTCAAGAGATTGATGGCTAATCTCTTTGAATTGATGAGAGATGAAGAAGAAGAGATGGAGAGCCTCAAAATGGTGTGACAAAGGAGGAGTGGCTGCTGGTTGTCATATTTTTAATTCATAACAACACTTATATAGCTAGGTCAACACATTAAACCCTTGCCACATGTCACCCTCTGATTGGTTCTAGGTTTAATTGACCCAATCACATTGTGCCAAGTGTCAAACCTATATTTAATCTTAATTTTAATCATCTTACATGATTAAAAGACATTTGGCAAGCTTATGTGTAATGCCATGTGTCACCATCTCATGGTGCCACACGTCACCCTGTGAAATGACCAAAATGCCTCTGTGTCTTAATTTTGAGTTCTTAACCCAAAATAATTATTTCTCTGCTTCTAATCAATTTATATCAAATATAAATTAATTAATTAATCTCTATTAATTAATTTATCATTAATTAAATTCATATTTAAACACTTTAAATATAAATTTAACTTATACTATACATCCAATAATCTAGATTTGGTTTCAAGTCATGCTAGGGAATTTGCAATCTAATTGCAAACCAAACCTATTTAATTAATCAATTAAACTCTTTAATTAATTAATTAAATCATATTTAATTAGGTGATAACTTGTGTATGTGTGTGACTTACTAGCCTTATCACTAATTGGCAATGAGATATGATATCAACTCTTAATATCATCAGAACTCTTTCTTACCATAAATGATTTCTCTAAATCATTTTATGCACCTAATAGACCATGGTTAACACCTAGCATAGCATGCCATGGCCACCCAATTAGTAATACGGTTTACCTTAAATGAACTTATAATCATATGTTACCATGCACTGGAATCTCTCTGTTACAAAATCCCAACTCAAGCTGGAGTCATGGTTTATGTCAAACTCCATTTGCTATGAATATTATGTTCTCTTTTAATTCCAGTTCTTGATTAAAAAGATTTTCTCATCATAAACTCTTTTCTGAATAAATCTATCTATCCTGGCCAGGAACTTGAAATATCAAGAACAATTAAATGAACATAGGATTTTATCTCTATTTACTTAGAGGAACAGATTCCATCTTGATCAACACCTACCTCCATATATAACTAGTAGGAGCCAACACATGCCCATATACCCATACACAGTAAAAGTATGAAAGCAGTATCAAACTCAAACTACCTATATACAAGATAACTGTGCTATCTCAGGTCTAAAGATTATATGCACTGATATGATTTATGACAAAACATTGATAAGAGTAAACTCCATGTGCTTGTCATAAGTGTCACTGGTTCGGCCTACTTATCATTTATAAGTGCCTATCATGTTTGCTATATTGCATGAGACTCACCATTCCATCTTATTTATATCTCATATAAATAACTTGGTAAGTAACATGAATACAATCTTTCTGGATAAGTCATGTCCTTATTATGAAGTATCCTCGATTGTAAACCTCTTTATGATACTTTGTACTAGAAATATTGTCAGTCATATTATTAACAACTTAAGAATAGAATTTCTAACAAAATATCAATGGACCTTTTCTATTACACATAAATATATTATGTAAACGGAAAAGTGGAAATACCTTTTATTAATAAAAATATGCACAAGATACATACTAAATGATATGCTCTAGGACATACTACTAACATATTGATGTGAGAGGGGAAAGTGGTTGCTATGCTTCCAGGCAGTTAAGGCCACATGAACAGAACTACTGTCACACCTTACCCCTCTGTAAGGCATAACATGATCCCATAGAATACCTAATGAACTACCGAACTTCACCTACCGATAACTCATTAAGTACCCTACAAGGGATTTTAAAACAATTTTCTTATCTTTGACAAGTGGTGAGCATTTCTAATAAGTATTTAAAACATTTAGTTGAAATTAAAACTAATTAATATTTTTGGCCATTTTAGTTTTCCACAAATCTTATAAAAATTTTGACAGAGTTTCCTCTGTATTTTGAGAAAACCGTTCTTCGAATACCTGTAAAAAGCACTTCTAAAAGTTTTTCTCAACCACTACTTCGGTTTCACAATCAAACTCAATCAATTTCTCAAAATCATCAATCAATATCATTCATATTTCATTAAAAACAAAATAATTTATACACAACCTTACAAATTTATATCAAAAGAAACACAAACTAAACTTTATTACAAACTTCATACAAATTTGTGTACAAGCTGCTCAAGACCCATTTTTACATGTCCATACATTTATGTGCAATATATACATCAAAAGAAGTATATTTATACCCGAAAACTTTAGGCTGGTAGCTTATCACACCTCAGCAGCTCAGTCTGCTGCTCCTCTAGTTTCTGTATCTGCGACAGCAATAAAAGCTATCTCTGAGTACTAGAACTCAGTGGTGCACAATATACTAAAATAATCTTTATGCAAAGCTTAAAGCACATTCATTCAAATATTTGGCTAAACATGAAAATTAAATACAATCATGCATTGTGAGATTTTACATGTAAACCAAGTTCATGTAAAATTCGACGTTCTGTCCCGGTATTTTTTTCCACTGAAACACGAAATTTTCTAATGTTTCAGTACTAAAACTTAAAATAAATCCAAAATAAACTTAACTTCACATTTAGCTAGCTCTAACGTGTTAAATTCGACGTTCTCAAAATTTTGTGTTTCGGGTTACTATTCACTGCACTATTCAAGTCAAATTATTGACTTTCTAAGGCTTAATAGGTATGGGAACTCCAACTTCACCCACATACCACATTTTGGTCACCAAACTTGTTGGTTTTGGTCATTTGTTTAAAGCTTAGGTCATTTTGGCAAAATTGCCAATTTTCGGTTTTGGTTCTTCGAAGTTGCACTGTTTCATTGGTTGGTCTACTGTTGGAATTTGACAAAACTTCCTTCATAGAAAATGTTCCTTAATGAAAATTGTGCTCTTTTATGTCTATTTTCATCTCCAATTGGTGGCATATCCATTAGGCTCGTAAAATTTGAGTTTTGGTCCTTCAAAGTAGGTTTGGTCATGCTGCCAGCAGCATGACCATTGACCTACGAATTTGGCTTAATTTTCTACCATTCCCACACAACTTATTTGGTCATAATTGACCATTATTTCACTTCACAATAGGTCCAACACTCCATTTATGCACTTCTCCAAAATTTTGCCTCAAAACCCTAACATTCAAACCCTAGCTCTTCCATCTCATGCATTAAATCACAACTAGTGCACTTAACCTTAACCATTCACTAATCAAAGCTTTTAAACTTATTCTAATGCATCAAATTCATGTAAATCATACTCCTCTCAAGCTGCCCAAATTTCAGTTTGGTCCTTCTCCCATGTTTTTATTTCATTTAATCAAGTTCTAAGCTCACTTTCAACCACTAATTATGCATTTAAAATGGAAAGTAAGGAGTTTAACATACTAACCTTGCTTGGAGGATTTTTAGGCTCCCCTTTCTTCAAGTCTTTCTTCTTTTTTTTACTCTCTAATGCTCTCTCAACATGTAAGGAGAAATTTTTGTGTGGAGACTTTGTGAATTTATAGGTTAAGATAGGGAAATTCAAGCTTTTATTCCCTTAACAATGGTGAAATATGGTGAAGGAGTGGGAAGAGAGGAATGGGACGGCAAAAGGGAAGAAAGAAGACCAAAATTGATTTTTTTTCATTTCTTTTCTTTATTTATTTTAGTGTATGGAAGACCACAAAAAGTCCAATTAAATAATTCACTTAATTAATTTGTTTATGACATCATTCATGATGTCATCAACTTTGACTTTTCCATCTTCTTTCTCTTTTTTTTTTTTCTATTTATTATTTTTCTATTAGTTCTTTAATTTAATTCTCGATTCCGAAATTTTCTTTTCTCCAATTTTATTTGTGATTAGGTGAGTCACTCTCGGTCAATTGACCAAATCGCCCCTCGCCAGTTCATCCGGTTTGCAAATAATCCAATATTTCTTAGGCTCACGACCTAATTTTTGGTAGCCTATGTTCTTTTTCATAATTTTCTCTTTTCCACTTTGTGTTCATAAGGGTCCTAAGCACCACAGCGTCACTTTTACGGTTCAAAATTTGAGTTTAAAATGACTTAGCTGATCGTTCGCGAGGAGGTCACTCATCACTGTGACTCTCGGCTCGTTTAACCTCTTATGTTCTGTTTTTCTTATTTATAGTTAACTAATTAAACATTACTAATTATTTGTGTTTATGGCTTCTCAAATTGTCTTAAGTGTGGCCCTAATCCCATTAATTGTCCGGACCGACACCGGTCACTGGAACAGTGAAATATACCAGGCTATACAATGGGGGTGTTACAATTCTCCCCCCCTTAAATAAATTTCGTCTCGAAATTTTTACCTGGTATCAATCTCTGAACAGCTGTGGGTGTTGTCTCCTCATGTCCTCCTCTGGTTCCCAAGTAGCTTCTTGGCCCGAATAATGGTTCCACAACACTTTTACCAATAGTATCCGCTTATTCATGTTTGCTTCACCTCATAAGCCAGAATCTTTATGGGTTCTTCTTCATATGTGAGGTCTGGATTTACTTCTATTCTACTGGTAGTACATGAGATGGGTCTGATCGATACCTCCTCAACATAGACACATGGAAGACATTATGTATCTTTTCCAACTCTGGAGGTAGTGCCAACCGATATGCTAAAGGACCCACTCTTTCTAGAACCTCATATGGCCCGATAAAACGAGGACTCAGTTTCCCCTTTCTGGCGAATCTCATAATTCTCTTCCAAGGAGAAACTTTGAGGAAAACCTTCTCACCCACTGCATACTCAATATCCCTTCTTTTCAAATCAACATAGGACTTTTGGCCAGTCGATGCGGTTTAAGTCGACCCCTGATCACCTTGATTTTCTCTTCAGTTTGTTGAACAATTTCGGGTCCAATCATTTTTCTTTCACCCACGTCATCCCAACACAACGGGGTTCTACATTTTCTGCCATACAAAGCTTCATATGGAGGCATCCCAATGCTTGATTGATAGCTGTTGTTATAAGCAAACTCAATCAAAGGCAAGTGTGTATCCCAACTACCCTCAAACTCAATCACACAAGCCCGTAGCATGTCCTCCAAAATCTGAATTGCCCTCTCGGGTGGCCATGCTTGTGGGTGGAATGCGATCTTGAAGTTCAATCTAGTTCCTAGGGCTCTCAAGACTACCCCGAGAATCTAAAAGTGAACCTAGGATCTGCATGCGACACGATGGATACTGGCACTCCATGCAATCTCACAATCTCATCGATGTATAACTTGGCCAATCTTTCTAAACTGTAGTCCATCCGAACTGGCAGAAAATGAGCAGATTTAGTCAGTCTGTCAACAATGACCCAAACTGCATCATGACTCTTCTGTGTCCTCGGAAGTCCCATCACAAAATCCATCGTTATTCTTTCCCATTTCCATTCTGGTACTGGTAGTGGATGTAACAACCCAGTGGGTACTTGATGCTCTGCCTTTACTTGCTGACAAGTTAGGCATTTGGATACAAACTCTGCCACATCTCTCTTCATACCCATCCACCAGTAATGCTCCTTTAGCCCTCTATACATTTTTGTACCACCAGGGTGCATGGCAAAAGGAGACTCATGTGCTTCCTTCAAAATGATCTGCCTCAAATCAACATCATTAGGAACACACATTCTGCCCTGGTGTAGCAGTAGACCATCATCTCTGATTGAGAATTCTGGTTTCTTGCCCTGTCGGACTTCTTCCATCAACTTCTGATACTTCTGATCATTCTGAGCAGCCATTCTAATCTGATCAATCAACACTGGCTGTACATGCCATGCAACTGCTGTCTGCCCCTCATCATTAATCTCTAAGCTGGCATGCAATGATCTTAACTCATGTACCAAAGACAAAGGAGTAACCCGTAGACTTGCCATAGTCCTGCGACTTAAGGCATCAGCCACAACATTAGCTTTCCCTGGCTGATAGTCTATCAGACAATCATAGTCTTTTATCAACTCTAACCATCTCCTCTGTCTCAAATTCAGCTCTTTTTGGGTGCCCAAATACTTCAAACTCTTATGATATGTGTAAATGTAACACTTTTCCCCATACAAATAATGTCTCCAGATCTTAAGAGCAAACACAATGGCTGCAAGCTCCAAATCATGTGTTGGATAATTCCTCTCATGCGGTTTCAGCTGGCGTGATGCATAGGCAATGACATTTTGATCTTGCATCAACACACAACCTAACCCGTTGTGAGAAGCATCACTGTAAACTGTATATTCTTTACCCGGTGTGGGTAAAGTTAGGACTGGAGCTTCAGTCAAACATCTTTTCAACTCATCAAAACTTTGCTGGCATTTGTCCGTCCACTGAAATTTCACATCTTTTCTAAGCAGCTTGGTCAATGGAGATGCCAACATGGAGAATCCCTTCACAAATCGATGGTAGTATCCAGCTAAACCCAGAAAACTACGAATTTCTGTGACATTTCTGGGTGGCCTCCAATTAAGGACAGCTTCAATCTTACTTGGATCTACCTTGATGCCCTCTTCTGATACTACATGCCCCAAGAAAGATATTTCTTTCAGCCAAAATTCACACTTCGACAATTTGGCATATAACTGTTTCTCCCTCAAAGTCTGCAGTACAATCCGCAGATGTCTATCATACTCTTCTGCATTCCTCAAATAGACCAATATATCATCTATGAATACCACAACAAACTGGTCGAGGTATGGTCTGAAAATAGTATTCATCAGATCCATAAAAGCAGCCAGAGCATTAGTTAACCCGAATGGCATGACCAAGAACTCATAATGGCCATAGCGGGTTCTGAAGGCAGTTTTAGAAATACTCTGCTCTTGTACTTTCAGCTGATAATAACCTGATCTCAGGTCAATTTTGGAGAACACAGCTGCACCCCTCAACTGATCAAACAAGTCATCAATGCGGGGCAATGGATATCTATTCTTTATCGTCACCTTATTCAACTGTCGGTAATCAATGCATAACCGGAGAGTGCCATCCTTCTTCTTTACAAATAACACTGGCGCTCCCCAAGGTGACACACTAGGGCGGATAAAGCCCTTGTCAAGCAATTTTTGCAACTGCACTTTCAACTCTTTCAATTCTGCAGGTGCCATTCTATATGGCGTTATGGAGATTGGATCCACACGAGCATAACATCAATTTCAAATCGCACCTCTCTTTCGGAGGTAATCACGGCAATTCATCGAAACACATCCGAGAAAATCACATCTGATAGGGATGTCCCTTAGTCTTTGGACTCCCCACTTGGGTGTCTATCACATGTGCCAAGTATGCTTCACACCCCTTTCTGATCATCTTTCTGGCTAGTGCAGCCGAAATGATGTTTGATGGCAGTAAATGCCTCTCCCCGTGTATTACCACATCACCGTACAAAGGGAGACCAAAAGTGACATCTTCAATCTCTGATCCAATCATGGCATGATGCCTGGCTAACCAATCCATGCCCAAGATGATATCATACTCTCTGAAAGGCATTTCAATTAAGTCTGATGGGAAAACATGTCCTTGGATTACCAAAGGACAGTCTCTATAAATTCTGTTGACTCGGACCTCTTATCCTAAAGGACTAGTTACTAGCACTTCAAAACCCATTTGCACACATGGAGCGACAAGTGAAGCCCGACTATGCTAGCACTAACATATAAATGGGTTGAACCGGATCAAACAATACAAATACATCTTCACGAGAGATAGAGAATGTACCGGCTACCACATCGAAGTCTCGGCCTCTTCTCATTTGTTTCATTGCGTAGATTCAGTTGAAGCACTTCCTTGTCTGATTGACCAAGCGTGCTCGATTGCTGAAGTAGTGCCTCTACCTCTGCCTCTTCCTCTGCCAACTGACTGTGAACCTCTGGGAGCAGGACTCTGAATAGATCCCTCGGCAGTAATAGGAGCTGGACCATATCTCGGAGCACTAGTACAGTCTTTAGCTATATGGCCCTTGCCTCCACAGTTAAAACAGGCTCCAGTGGCCTAATAGCATTACCCCCCATGAATCTTGCCACAAGTCTCACAGGGGCGGGCAGAATGTGAACTCTGTGGCTCACGACTGGACCTAGGGGGTCTCTGACCAAAAAATCTACCTCTACCAAACCTTCCACCTCGACCCCTGTTGGGTCCACTAAACTTTTTTTTCTTTCCAGAGGTAGCACCAGAACTCTGTTCAACTGATTTTTCCCCCTTGTCTTTTTCTAATTTCTCGACTTTTTCCTTCACTGGGTTTGCTTCTGCTTCAACTCTTTCCAGTTCAAGTGCTTGAGACATAAGTTCTGAGAAGTTGCTGTGTCGAAATCCCACAACTTGCATCCTTATGCTGGGCTTCAAACCCGTCTCAAATCTCTTGCATCTTGCTTTACTGGTAGTAAGGAGACTCTCCGCATAGTGACTCAGGCGGGAGAACTCCCTCTCATACTCTGCCACTGATCGATTTCCTTGTTTCAAACTCAAAAATTCTTGCAATTTCTGATCAACATATGCGTCTGGGATGTATTTCTGTCTGAACTCTCTGATGAAGTCATCCCAAGTTAGCACTGGTGGTTTTGCCAAGCTGTGGGGGATGGTCTTCCACCAATCATATGCATCCCCTTGCAGTAGCGACATAGAATATTCGAACTTCAACTCATCTGGGCAGTGCAATTTCTTAAACACTCTGTCCATTCTTTCAAGCCATTGCTCTGCCTCTAGTGGGTCTACTATACCCTTAAATTCTGCAGCCCCATACTTCAATAATTTATCATACTGTCTGGCTGGAGGCAGTGGTTGTGTCACAGGTGGTTGGGATGGAGCTTGAGCAGGCATACCCGACCATTTCTTTGAAACATCGCGACCATCTTTGTGCGGTGTGTAGGAAAGCTGCGGCATTTGTGGGTGGTGCTCTTGACCCACCGACATTCGGTAAAGTGGGGCTTCCTTGTGCCTCGGCTTCAGCAATCGCTCAACTGAGCGATCCCCTTCTTCCATTTCAGGCTGAAGTTAGGGTATCTCCTGAACAAGTAACACAAGGAGATTTCCCTCCGTTAGTTCATATTCATGATGTAATGCACTGTATGTAACAATTATGGACATTGAGCAGTTGTACTTAACAAGAAAGACACAAATTTATATGTTAAAACATACTTCAAAAATTTGCTCTGATACCACTAAAACATGTCACACCTTATCCCTCTGTAAGGCATAACATGATCCCGTAGAATACCTAATGAACTACCGAACTTCACCTACCGATAACTCATTAAGTACCCTACAAGGGATTTTAAAACAATTTTCTTATCTTTGACAAGTGGTGAGCATTTCTAATAAGTATTTAAAACATGTAGTTGAAATTAAAACTAATTAATATTTTTGGCCATTTTAGTTTTTCGCAAATCTTATAAAAATTTTGACAGAGTTTCCTCTGTATTTTGAGAAAACCGTTTTTCGAATACCTGTAAAAAGCACTTCTAAAAGTTTTTCTCAACCACTACTTCGGTTTCACAATCAAACTCAATCAATTTCTCAAAATACTGTCAATCAATATCATTCATATTTCATTAAAAACAAAATAATTTATACACAACCTTACAAATTTATATCAAAAGAAACACAAACTAAACTTTATTACAAACTTCATACAAATTTGTGTACAAGCTGCTCAAGACCCATTTTTACATGTCCATACATTTATGTGCAATATATACATCAAAAGAAGTATATTTATGCCCGAAAACTTTAGGCTGGTAGCTTCTCACACCTCAGCAGCTCAGTCTGCTGCTCCTCTAGTTTCTGTATCTGCGACAGTAATAAAAGCTATCGCTGAGTACTAGAACTCAGTGGTGCACAATATACTAAAATAATCTTTATGCAAAGCTTAAAGCACATTCATTCAAATATTTGGCTAAACATGAAAATTAAATACAATCATGCATTGTGAGATTTTACATGTAAACCAAGTTCATTTCAAAGTATCAAAACACATTTCATAAAACCCACAGTTAGATCATGCCATTCGAAACAAATAGAATCTCAATAGCCAGAGGCTAAAGAGAAATCACATGAATCTCAATAGCCAGAGGCTAAAGAGAAATCATATCACAGGCTAGCTAGCTCAAATATATGGATATCCATTCACATCCTCTTCTACTGGCACACCTCAACACTTCTCCAGAGAAGGAATCAAAATTCGAAACTAATTACCCCCACTAGTCGTGCTAGTGAGGTGTTCAAATATATGGTCATAACACTGTGGTTTCAAAACTTATCTTAACAATTTGCTAAACATTATCATTTCAAATATACACAATAACTTTCACAATTTAAATCAAACATCATAAAAATGCTATAATCCAATATTTCACATTATTTAAAACATTATGCAAAAGATGATTATAAAAGTATATGTTGTGCACAAACCTCAAACGAGTCGCCTGTTGGCCTTGACTCGACTCCTCGGGTTCTATCCCGGTATTTTTTTCCACTGAAACACGAAATTTTCCAATGTTTCAGTACTAAAACTTAAAATAAATCCAAAATAAACTTAACTTCACATTTAGCTAGCTCTAACGTGTTAAATTCGACGTTCTCAAAATTTTGTGTTTCGGGTTACTATTCACTGCACTATTCAAGTCAAATTATTGACTTTCTAAGGCTTAATAGGTATGGGAACTCCAACTTCACCCACATACCACATTTTGGTCACCAAACTTGTTGGTTTTGGTCATTTGTTTAAAGCTTAGGTCATTTTGGCAAAATTGCCAATTTTCGGTTTTGGTTCTTCGAAGTTGCACTGTTTCATTGGTCGGTCTACTATTGGAATTTGACAAAACTTCCTTCATAGAAAATGTTCCTTAATGAAAATTGTGCTCTTTTATGTCTATTTTCATCTCCAATTGGTGGCATATCCATTAGGCTCGTAAAATTTGAGTTTTGGTCCTTCAAAGTAGGTTTGGTCATGCTGCCAGCAGCATGAACATTGACCTACGAATTTGGCTTAATTTTCTACCATTCCCACACAACTTATTTGGTCATAATTGACCATTATTTCACTTCACAATAGGTCCAACACTCCATTTATGCACTTCTCCAAATTTTTGCCTCAAAACCCTAACATTCAAACCCTAGCTCTTCCATCTCATGCATTAAATCACAACTAGTGCACTTAACCTTAACCATTCACTAATCAAAGCTTTTAAACTTATTCTAATGCATCAAATTCATGTAAATCATACTCCTCTCAAGCTGCCCAAATTTCAGTTTGGTCCTTCTCCCATGTTTTTATTTCATTTAATCAAGTTCTAAGCTCACTTTCAACCACTAATTATGCATTTAAAATGGAAAGTAAGGAGTTTAACATACTAACCTTGCTTGGAGGATTTTTAGGCTCCCCTTTCTTCAAGTCTTTCTTCTTTTTTTTACTCTCTAATGCTCTCTCAACATGTAAGGAGAAATTTTTGTGTGGAGACTTTGTGAATTTATAGGTTAAGATAGGGAAATTCAAGCTTTTATTCCCTTAACAATGGTGAAATATGGTGAAGGAGTGGGAAGAGAGGAATGGGACGGCAAAAGGGAAGAAAGAAGACCAAAATTGATTTTTTTCATTTCTTTTCTTTATTTATTTTAGTGTATGGAAGACCACAAAAGTCCAATTAAATACTTCACTTAATTAAATTGTTTATGACATCATTCATGATGTCATCAACTTTGACGTTTCCATCTTCTTTCTCTTTTTTTTTTTCTAGTTTTTATTTTTCTATTAGTTCTTTAATTTAATTCTCGATTCCGAAATTTTCTGTTCTCGAATTTTATTTGTCAGTTAGGTCGAGTCACTCTCGTGGTCAATTGACCAAATCGCCCCTCGGGTTCATCCGGTTTGCAAATAATCCAATATTTCTTAGGCTCCACGACCTAATTATTTGGTAGCTTAGTTCTTTTTCATAATTTTCTCTTTTCCACTTTGTGTTCATAAGGGTCCTAAGGACATAGCGTCACTTTTTACGGTTGAAATTTGAGTTTAAAATGACTTAGCGATGCGTTCCCGAGGAGGTCACTCATCGCTGTGACTCTCGGCTCGTTTAACCTCTTATGTTCTATTTTTCTTATTTATAGTTAACTAATTAAACATTACTAATTATTTGTGTTTATGGCTTCTCAAATTGTCTTAAGTGTGGCCCTAATCCCATTAATTGTCTGGACCGACACCGGTCACCGGAACAGTGAAATATACCAGGCTATACAACGGGGGTGTTACAACTACCCTACTCATGACTTGGAGTTAGCAGTAATTATCTTTGCATTGAAGATATAGAGGCATTATTTGTATGGTGAAAAATGCTACATCTATACAGACCACAAGAGTCTAAAATATTTGCCAACCCAAAAGGAGCTCAATCTTAAACAGAGACGATGGATTGAGTTCCTAAAGGACTATGATTGTGTGATAGATTGTCATCCTGGGAAGGCAAATGTAGTTGCTGATGCCTTGAGCAGAAAATCCATCTCAGCTTTAAGATCACTCAATGCCTGTCTATCCTTAACTCAAGATGGAGCTATTTTGGCTGAGTTACAAGTGAGGCCAAACCTGCTACAGCAGATACAAGATGGGCAGAAGGTAGATGAAAAATTAATAGCCATTGTGGGTAAAATTCCAGAGGGAAAGGAAACTGATTATGAGGTGAAAGCAGATGGGTGTCTATACTACAGAGGAAGAGTATGTGTACCAGATGATGGGGAATTGAATACTAGTATTCTGAAAAAAGCACACACTAGTGTTTAAGCTATGCACCCAGGAAGCACGAAAATATATAATGATTTGAAGCCTCATTATTGGTGGCCTAGTATGAAGAGGGATATAGCTGACTATGTGACTAAGTGTTTGACATGTCAGCAAGTTAAAGCAGAACATCAAGTTCCATCAGGATTGCTACAGCCTATAAGCATACCTGAATGGAAATGGGACCGAGTCACTATAGATTTTGTTAGTGGTCTACCTCTCACCCAGAAGAAGCATGATGCAGTATGGGTGATAGTGGATAGATTGACGAAGTCAGCATATTTTCTGCCAGTTAGGACTAACTACTCACTGGAGAAGCTAGCAGAATTGTATATCAGTGAGATAGTTAGATTGCATGGAATCCCACTTTCCATCATATCTGACCGAGACCTAAGGTTTACATTAAGATTCTAGAAAAAGTTACAAGAAGCCTTGGGCACACAATTTCGTTTTAGCACGGCATTTCATCCCCAGATGGATGGACAGTCAAAACGAGTAATCCAGGTAAACCTAAGAACTAATTGAATTTTTGTAGTTAATAAATTGAAATGATAGTAACAATGTGAATTATGTGATAGATCCTAGAGGATATGCTAAGGAGTTGTGTCATTGAGTTTGAGGGGAGTTGGGATAGATACCTCCCACTGGCAGAATTCGCATATAACAATAGCTATCAAGCTAGCATTCAAATGGCTCAGTATGAAGCACTGTATGTGAGGAAATGTAGAACCCCAGTGTGTTGGATTGAATTGGGCGAAGATAAGCTGGTAGGACCAGACCTGGCGAAACAGGCTGAGGAGAAAGTGAAGATAATCAAAGCTAACCTGAAGGTTGCCTCAGATAGACAGAAATCTTATGCCGACTTGAATAGAAAAGAGATAGAGTATGCAGTTGGCGATAAAGTATTTCTCAAAGTCTCACCGTGGAAGAAAGTACTGAGGTTTGGGAGAAAGGGTAAGTTAAGCCCTAGGTTCATTGGCCCATATGAAGTCATTGAATATGTGGGACTAGTGGTCTATCGACTAGCTTTACCACCAGAACTAGATAAAATTCATAATTTATTCTATGTTTCTATGCTGAGAAGATATCGCTCAGACCCTTCACATGTCATTTCCATGGAAGAGATTGAAATCCAATCGGACATGACATATACAGAAGAACTTATACAGATCCTAGCTCGGGAAGTAAAGGAACTGAGAAATAAACAAATTCCACTGGTGAAAGTGCTTTGGAGGCACCACGACACTGAAAAGACAACTTGGGAAAGTGAAGAGACGATGAGGTAATAGTTCCCTCAACTGTTTGCATCAGGTAAATTTCGAGGACAAAATTTTTATTAGAGGGGAAGAGGTGTAACATCCTTACTTTAGCTAATCCGTACAGTATACTGTTCCAGTGACCAGTGTCAGTCCGGAAAGCTAGAACGTTCGGAAAAATATTTAAACTAAAGTGAGGAACCATAATTAACTCAAATATTAATAAGAAAAATTTAGGAAAAATTTTAGAAATAAAATACGACCAAGTTAAATGAGCCGATGCCCTAGCGATGGGTAACCTAGTGAGAAGTTGCAGTTCTTGTAACTAGGAACCCTAGACCCAAGAGAAAAATTATAAAATAATTATTGGGACTCCAGAGAAGGGTTATTGAGGTTCTTATGGCATTAGAATGCCAAGAAAATACTTAGAAAAATTTTTCAATCGGTACAGACAATTTTGGCTCGTTAAGCCAAACGGAGGGCATTTTGATCATTTCGTTTTCAGAGATGATTTTTTGCCAACTTGTCCAGTTAAATAAATAATTTTTATAACATAAATATTGTTAAAAATTTAATTGCAATTAAATAGACAATAAAAGGAGAGAAAATGAAAGAAAATGGCATTATGACATCATAATGATGTCAATAAGATTCTCCCAACCAACCCAATGTTGACACATGGCATAAACTTATTTAAAAGAGACAAATGGGTTGGAAAAATGAAAAAAAAAAAACAGAACTTCTTCTTCCTTATTTTCTCCTTGCCGTGACCCTCCTTCATAGCTAACCATAAACAAGCTTTTCAAAGCTTGATCTCCCTAGTTTCTACCCCACTAAACCTTATACTCCCAATGCAAAAAAGTGTTCTTACACCTTGGAGATTCTTTTAGGAGTAAAAAGAAAAGGAAAACAAGAACCCTAGTAAGTGGGAAAACTTCACTTCATAGAGGTTAGTGATCTAACTTTAGTTTTCACCTTAAATTCATGTTAAGGACTATGTATGAGTGTAAATTACAAAGGAAATTTGTTGAATACCATTTGTATGCCATCCCTTTTTTTTTGGCAGCCTTGGTTAGGGTATGCTTGTAATGAGTTTTATGGAGTTAACATGCTAGTATGGCTACCCTTAGTATGTATCTTGTAAGTGGAGTGATGAAATGCCATGATAATGCATGGTTTGTGATATTTGAGTTAGGGTTTGGGGTGGAAAATGAGACCTTGACCATGTGATGATGAAAGTAGGTTTTAATGGTCAATTAGTGACCATTTGGTTCTGTTTGAATAAAAAATGGAGTGAATTGTGTTGTAGGATTTGAGTTTGGTGTAGCTGCCCTTGGTGACCTGCAGGAATGGGCATGAGTCCAGCAGGTTTGGGTAGCAATAACTTGAATTGTAGAGGTTCAATTGGTCTAAGGTCAATTGGAAATGAAACTAGACACATAATGGCACAACTTTGATGAAGAAACCATGCTCAGAAAACCAAACCAAGTTGACCATGTAACACCCTCCCTGTACCAACTCTGTACATTCTACTGTTCCGGTGACCGGTGTCGGTCCAGACAGCTAGAACGTCCGAAAAAATAATTAAACTTAAGTGAGGGACCATAATTAACTCAAATATTGATAAGAAACACTTAGTAAAAATTTTAGAAATAAAATACAACCAAGTAAAACGAGCCGGTGCCAAAGCGATGGGTAACCGGAGGGAAGTTGCGGTTCTCGCAACGAGGAGACCTAGACCCGGGGGAAAAATTAGAAAATAATTTTTGGGACTCCAGAGAAGGGTCATTGAGGTTCCTATGGCATTAGAATGCCAAGAAAATACCTAGAAAAATATTTCAATCGGTACAGACAATTTTGACCCGTTCAGCCAAACGGAGGGCATTTTGGTCATTTCGCCTTCAGAGGTGATTTTTGGTCGATCTGTTCAGTTGAGTAAATAATTAATATGACATAAAATATGAATTAATGTTGATGAAAAATTTATTAAAAATGAGAAATGAAAATAAGAAAACAAAAGTAAGAAGGAAAGTAAGTAAATGGGAATTGTGACATCATAATTAGGTCATTTAAAAATGGTCCACCAATCACCATTCAACAAAGACACTTAAAACAAACTAAAGAGGCTGAAATTAAAAGAAAAATGTCATCTTCTTCCTTTGAATCCCAACCAGCCGAAATTTCTTCTACTCCTCCCTCCATTGATTTTCAATCCAAACCTTAAATTCCCTCTTCATTTCACCTTAAAACCCTAGAGACCTTCCACTAAAATTTGCCCTAGCACCTTGCTAAACCTTTTGGCAGCCAAGAAGGAGAAAGAAAGTGAGGTTTAGGGGCTTGGAAAATTCTGCCACTTGAGGTTAGTGCATCTATATCTTGAAAACTCTTTATTTTCATGGTTTGGGACTTGAAACTAGTAAGGATTGTGATTTAAATGAACAAAAACCTATGTGTATGAGCTTGTGAATTTCGGCTGCCCTAGCTATGGAATAGGAGAGAGTGTTTTTATGAGCTTGAAGTGAACTAGAGCTATGTTGGAAGGTTATAAACACAAGAATAATGGATTAAAAGTTAACTAAGATAACTTGTATAAAACATGAATTTGAATTAGGGTTTTGTGAGCAAAATGTAAACTTGGTTTAGGAAATTATTAGAGAGCATTTTAATGGTTAATTGGTGACCATTTTAGGTAAGTTGACCATTAAATGGACTGAAAAATAGGATTGCAAAGTGAGGTTGCAGGCTGCCCTAGGACAGCAGCATAGGGACTGAAAATTCAGCCCAATTACATAGCCATAACTTTGGCTGTATTAGTCCAATTGGTGTTTGCCAATTGGAAATGAAACTAGGCTTATAATGGCACATTTTTGCTGAAGAAACCATGCCCAAAAGACCAAAGCAAAAGGACCAAAACTTAGCCCTAATCCAGATACCCTGAAACTGATTCTGCAGAATTGACCAAATGAACAGTAACTGTTCATTTGGCCATAACTCACTGTATATTTGGTCAATTGACCTGAAATGTTTACAGCAACAAGTTAAGACATAGACAAACAACTTTCATGAAGGAACCTACCCCAAATTATGGCCAGAACCTAACCCAAATGGCAGTGGCAGTCATTGTTCATGTTACTATAGATATGGTAATTCTGCAGTTTTGGCAATCCGGCCAGCTTGGGTTTTTGGGCCATATCTGGAGCTACAAAACTCCAAATGGAGTGATTCAAAAAATGAAATTCAACTAGACAAAATAAGGAACAACTTTCATGTTTTACATTTCTTCAAATTCCCACAGTAATAGTGTCCAATGGAACAGTGAAGTTGACTCACAAAAACTGAAAATTCTACTTGTGTTGGTTTAAACTTGAAATGGTATTAACACTTAATGCCAACAAGTTTTAAACACAAAATGTGGTATGTTGGGAGTGCCAAAGTCAATGTACATATTTTTTATCCAAAAGTCAACATTTTTGTTGACCAATGAGGTGAATAGTAACACCAAAACATGAAATTCACAAATTGAAGAATTTAAAAGTTTCAAATGCCCTAGTATACCTAACAAGATTGGTTTGGATAGTTTGGCATGCCAATAGGGTTCAGTTAGCAGTACTGCACATGGCAATATGCCATTCCATGATTTCATGGCTTTTAGCCATTCTGACTTTGTATTGAGACTTTGCCTTGTGCCTGATATTATTCTGACTTGTTAGCTGTTACATTTGCCTGGGAGATGCATATGTGACCGATGGTGTGACGGCCCGAGGTGCTAGGTACCCAGTGCCAGTTTACCCGTTATCCAGTCCAGTCGTCTAGTTTAGGTTACTTGAGGCAACCAAATGAATAAAAGTGAACAACGTTAACGAAATAATGGATATACCAATACCAAACAAAGAAAGCATACACATTCTATACACATTCATTTTCTTGCTATTTTCTTCTATTATATTATTGCACCACTAAGCATTATTGCTTAGCGCGTTGCTTTTGCCACGCGTAGGTACTGGAGACCCGATCGTGAGCCCGGTAGACCACAGTTGGGTGAGTCCATCCGCGATTACGCTCGATGTCCGTGTCACCTCAACTTCTGCTGTGCATTGGTAGGACACTAGGTGTCATTTTGACATTTTGTAACTTAATTTTGATTTTTCTTTATATGTAATTAAACTTGTGTAATGTATATTGATGTATATGTAAATTATGAAAATTGTGTTTGTTAATGGAAAAGTAAATGTTTACTTGTGATTTATATGTGAACATCACATGTGAATGATGAATGAGAATAGAAATTGAAATGTTGAAATCTTGATATTGAGTTTTGTGTTGATATTGGAGTTGAGAATGAATGAATTTGTTTATTGGAAGTATGTTTAACAGGTTCCGAAGAACTGTTTTCTCCATTTTTAGCCGGTATTCTGCCGGATTTTCTATAAAATTTTCGGAACCTCAAATAAATTATGAATTCAATAAATGATTTAAATGAGTTATATTTTACAAGTTATATTCAAAATTATGATGAAAATTAATTAAGGTATATTAGAGTGTGCAGATACATCGTGTGGCATTACTTACTCAGGTATACAGTACACGGGTAAGGGGTGTCACATTTAGTGGTATCAGAGCACGGTTTAGGCGTTTCTGGTCCTAGATTGAGTCCATACCATGCATTGCATTTGTAAGAGTCGAGGTGACAGTAATGCAGATCTGTTTGTTTTCTTATTTTGAATAGGATATGGACCCTTCATCTTAGAGGGCAGTTGAGGAGGAAGTGGAGAGTCATGCTCCACCGTAGCGGTGAGGCGGGGTAGGGAGAACCTACTCTGCCCGGCTCAGCGAGCACCTGCTCGGCCTCAAAGGCCATGTTCCAACAAATGGCCGACTTCTTTAGACAAATGGCCGGAGTAATGCCAGCACCACCACCACCACCAGCTCCACAGCAGAAATCACACCTGGAAAGGCTAAGAAAGTTTGGGGCAGTGGATTTCTATGGCAAGAGAGAAGATGACTCATTGCGGTAGAATTGGTTGAGCAGTGCAGTGAGTCCTAAAACAACTCCACTGCACCCAGAGCGTAACTTAGAAGGCTTTGTATCCTTGTTACAAGACGATGCCTATGAATGGTGGGACACTGTGTCTAGTGAAGTGCAGCCAGAAGCTGTAACTTGGGATTTCTTCCTCTCCGAATTCAAGAAGAAATATGTGGGTACTGTATATCTGGAAGAGAGAAGAAGAGAGTTTATTAACCTGAGCGAGGCAGTGTCGGTGGCGAATATGAGAAGGAGTTTGTTCGATTAAGCCGTTATGGAAGGGAGATAGTCCCTAATGAAGCTGAAAGGTGCAAGAGATTTGAAGAGGGACTAAATGACAACATCAAGATCCAGCTCACTGCCTTGGGAATCACAGAATTTAGCAAGCTAGTGGAAGCTGCAATAAGAGTTGAAAAAGTGAGAATCAGTGAGCAGACCAGAAGGGAGAGACAGCAGAAGAGGGGACCCGGTCAGTCTAGCTCAGCCCCTGCATTTGGGAAGAAGTTCAAGGGTCCTCCTGCACAGAGTTCAGCTCACCACGAGTCGTGGTCGATCTCGGGGCCTGTGCCACAGTTCACCCCTAGGAGAGGTCAGTCCACACCATCAGTGGGCAGCTCTCCAGGGATGGGGTTCAGGAGACCAGCCCCAACATCTTCTGCATGTCCACACTGCCTTAAATGGCACAAGGGAGAGTGTTGGAGAGTAACTGGTGCTTGCTTGAGATGTGGGTCGACAGAGCATCAGCTGAGAAATTGTCCACGTAGAACCACTACAACTGCTCCAACACAAGCAGATAGACTTGCTCCTGCACCACAGAGAGGTAGAAAATCTGGCAAATCTGACGCAGTGGGACCATCACAGAGGCCTGCATCTGAGCCAGCAGAGAGGCCAAATAACAGACCACCTGCCAGAAATTATGCCCTGAGAGCTCAGGAGGAGCAAGATGCCGGGCGTCATCGAGTGCGTTCTCCTCTACAATACTTACATGCATGCATTGGTAGATCCAGGATCTAGTCATTCCTACATTTGCATCAACTTACCCGTAGAAAGGGGGATATTGGTAGGGGAGAGTGACCAAGACATTCTGGTCACTAATCCATTGGGCCACAATGTGGTAGTGAACAAAGTATACAAGGGTTGCACGTTGAGGATTCAGGGGTATGAATTCTTGGCAGACCTGATTGAGTTGCCTTTCCATGAGTTTGACGTGATTTTAGGAATGGACTGGTTGTCACGTCATCAGGAAATAGTTGATTGCAAATTGAAGAGAATTTCTTTGAAAACTTCTGAGGGTAATGAGATCACAGTTGTGGGGGAAAGGACAGATTTCTTGTCCAATGTCATCTCAGCCACCGTTGCAAGAAGAATGATGAGAAAAGGATGTGAAGCCTACCTAGCACATGTGGTGGATACTAGGCAGGCTAAGCCAAATTTTAGTGACATACCCACAGTGAGAGACTTCCCAGAAGTATTTCCTGAAGAGTTGCCTGGTTTGCCACCAGAAAGGGAAGTCGAATTTGCTATTGAGACACTGCCGGGTACAGCACCTATTTCCATTGCTCCTTATAGGATGGCACCTACTGAATTGAGGGAGTTGAAAACTCAGTTGCAAGAGTTGCTTGATAAGGGTTTCATACGCCCCAGGGTGTCACCATGGGGAGCTCCAGTGCTGTTTGTGAAAAAGAAGGATGGGACTTTGAGACTTTGTATTGACTACCGGCAGTTGAATAAAGTGACTGTGAAGAACAAATATCCGTTGCCTAGAATTGATGATCTGTTTGATCAGTTGAAGGGGGCAGGAGTATTTTCTAAGATTGATCTCAGATCAGGGTATCATCAGTTGAGGGTGAAGGATGTAGATGTGCCCAAGACTGCATTCAGGACCCGGTATGGGCATTATGAGTTCCTAGTGATGCCCTTTGGCCTAACAAATGCACCAGCAGCATTTATGGACCTTATGAACCGTATCTTCCATCCATACTTAGATCGGTTCGTAGTGGTCTTTATTGATGATATTTTGGTGTATTCCAAGACCAGGGAAGAACATGATGAGCATTTGAGGATTGTTCTGCAAACCCTGAGAGAAAAAAAGCTATATGCTAAGTTGTCCAAGTGTGACTTTTGGCTGAATGAGATTGCATTCCTTGGACACATAGTGTCAGCTGATGGGATTAGGGTGGATCCCAAGAAAATAGAAGCAGTGATGGAATGGAAGCCTCCCAGGAATACAACTGAGGTCAGAAGCTTCTTGGGGCTAGCTGGGTATTACAGAAGATTTGTGAAGGGATTTTCCCTAATAGCTGCTCCAATGACCAAGTTGTTACACAAGAATGTCAGATTTGACTGGAATGACAAGTGTCAGACCAGTTTTGAGAAGTTGAAAGCTATGTTGACAGAGGCACCAGTGTTAACACAGCCAGTGTCAGGAAAGGACTTCGTGGTCTACAGTGATGCCTCACATAATGGGTTAGGGTGTGTATTGATGCAAGAGGGGAAAGTGATCGCTTATGCTTCCAGACAACTAAGGCCACATGAACAGAATTACCCTACCCATGATTTGGAGCTTGCAGCAATTATCTTCGCACTGAAGATATGGAGGCATTACTTGTATGGTGAAAAGTGCTATATTTACACGGACCACAAAAGCCTAAAATACTTGCCAACCCAGAAGGAGCTCAACCTTAGACAGAGGCGATGGATTGAGTTCCTGAAGGATTATGACTGTGTAATTGACTACCATCCTGGGAAGGCAAATGTAGTTGCTGATGCTTTGAGCAGAAAATCCATGATAGCCTTGAGATCATTGAATGCCCGTCTAACTTTGATTCGAGATGGAGCTATTTTGGCTGAGTTGCAAGTGAGGCCAAACCTGCTACAGCAGATACTAGATGGGCAGAAGGTAGATGAGAAGCTAATGGCTATTATGAGCAAGATCTCAGAGGGAAAAGCAACTGACTATGGGGTGAAAGCAGATGGGTGTCTGTATTACAAAGAAAGACTGTGTGTACCAGATGATGGGAAATTGAAAGCTAGTATTCTAAAAGAGGCACACACTAGTGTATATGCTATGCACCCAGGAAGTACAAAGATGTATCATGACCTGAAGCTTCAGTATTGGTGGCCTGGTATGAAGAGGGACATAGCTGACTATGTGACTAAATGCTTGACATGTCAGCAAGTCAAGGCAGAACATCAAGTTCCATCGGGTTTGCTACAGCCTATACGCATACCTGAATGAAAGTGGGATCGGGTCACCATGGATTTTGTAAGTGGTCTACCTCTCACACGGAAGAAACATGATGCAGCATGGGTAATAGTGGATAGATTGACAAAGTCAGCACACTTTCTGCCAGTTAGGACTGACTACTCACTGGAGAAGTTAACAGAATTGTATATCAGTGAGATAGTTAGACTGCATGGAATTCCACTTTCCATCATATCTGATCGAGACCCAAGGTTTACATCGAGATTTTGGAAGAAGTTGCATGAATCCTTAGGTACACAACTCCATTTCAGCACAGCTTTCCATCCTCAGACGGATGGGCAATCCGAAAGAGTAATCCAGGTAAACAATTGAACCAATTGAATTAGTACAAATATTGAACTAAAATGATAACAATAACATGAAATATATGTCAGGTCCTAGAGGATATGCTGAGGAGTTGTGTCATTGAGTTTTAGGAAAGTTGGGATAGATACCTTCCACTGGCAGAATTTGCATACAACAATAGCTACCAAGCTAGCATCCAAATGGCTCCATATGAAGCACTGTATGGGAGAAAATGTAGAACTCTAGTGTGCTGGACTGAATTGGGCGAAGACAAACTGGTAGGGCCGGACCTAGTGAAACAGGCTGAGGAGAAGGTAAAATCAATCAAAGCCTACTTAAAGGTTGCCTCAGACAGACAGAAATCTTATGCCGACCTGAAGAGGAAAGAAATAGAGTATGGGGTTGGCGACAAAGTTTTCCTCAAGGTGTCACCATGGAAAAAAGTATTGAGGTTTGGAAGGAAAGGTAAGTTGAGCCCTAGGTTCATTGGCCCATATGAAGTCATTGAACGTGTGGGTCCAGTGGCCTATAGGCTAGCTTTACCACCAGAGCTGGACAAGATCCACAATGTGTTCCATGTGTCTATGCTCAGAAGATACCGCTCAGATCCTTCACATGTCATCTCCAGAGAAGAAATTGAAATACAGCCGGATTTGACATACGAAGAAGAACCTCTACGGATCTTGGCTCGGGAAGTAAAAGAGTTGAGGAACAAGCAGATTCCACTAGTGAAAGTGCTTTGGAGGCACCACAACACCGAGGAGGCAACTTGGGAAAGTGAAGAGACAATGAGGCAACAGTTCCCTCAACTGTTTGCATCAGGTAAATTTCGAGGACGAAATTTAAATTAGAGGGGAAGAGTTGTAACACCCTCCCTGTACCAACTCCGTATATTCTACTGTTCCGGTGACTGGTGTCGGTCCGGACAGCTAGAACGTCCGGAAAAATAATGAAACTTAAGTGAGGGACCATAATTAACTCAAATATTGATAAGAAACACTTAGTAAAAATTTTAGAAATAAAATACAACCAAGTAAAACGAGCCGGTGCCCAAGCGATGGGTAACCGGAGGGAAGTTGCGGTTCTCGCAACGAGGAGCCCTAGACAAGGGGGAAAAATTAGAAAATAATTTTTGGGACTCCAGAGAAGGGTCATTGAGGTTCATATGGCATTAGAATGCCAAGAAAATACCTAGAAAAATATTTCAATCGGTACAGACAATTTTGACCCATTAAGCCAAACGGAGGGTATTTTGGTCATTTCGCCTTCAGAGGTGATTTTTGGTCGACCTGTCCAGTTGAGTAAATAATTAATATGACATAAAATATGAATTAATGTTGATGAAAAAGTTATTAAAAATGAGAAATGAAAATAAGAAAACAAAAGTAAGAAGGAAAGTAAGTAAATGGGAATTGTGACATCATAATTAGGTCATTTAAAAATGGTCCACCAATCACCATTCAACAAAGACACTTAAAACAAACTAAAGAGGCTGAAATTAAAAGAAAATTGTCATCTTCTTCCTTTGAACCCCAACCAGCCGAAATTTCTTCTACTCCTCCCTCCATTGATTTTCAATCCAAACCTTAAATTCCCTCTTCATTTCACCTTAAAACCCTAGGGACCTTCCACTAAAATTTGCCCTAGCACCTTGCTAAACCTTTTGGCAGCCAAGAAGGAGAAAGAAAGTGAGGTTTAGGGGCTTGGAAAATTCTGCCACTTGAGGTTAGTGCATCTATATCTTGAAAACTCTTTATTTTCATGGTTTGGGACTTGAAACTAGTAAGGATTGTGATTTAAATGAACAAAAACCTATGTGTATGAGCTTGTGAATTTCGGCTGCCCTAGCTATGGAATAGGAGGGAGTGTTTTTATGAGCTTGAAGTGAACTAGAGCTATGTTGGAAGGTTATAAACACAAGAATAATGGATTAAAAGTTAACTAAGATAACTTGTATAAAACATGAATTTGAATTAGGGTTTTGTGAGCAAAATGTAAACTTGGTTTAGGAAATTATTAGAGAGCATTTTAATGGTCAATTGGTGACCATTTTAGGTAAGTTGACCATTAAATGGACTGAAAAATAGGATTGCAAAGTGAGGTTGCAGGCTGCCCTAGGACAGCAGCATAGGGACTGAAAATTCAGCCTAATTACACAGCCATAACTTTGGCTGTGTTAGTCCAATTGGTGTTTGGCCAATTGGACATGAAACAAGGCTTATAATGGCACATTTTTTCTGAAGAAACCATGCCCAAAAGACCAAAGCAAGAGGACCAAAACTTGGCCCCAATCCGGATACCCTGAAACTGATTCTGCAGAATTGACCAAATGAATAGTAACTGTTCATTTCGCCATAACTCACTGTAGATTTGGTCAATTGACCTGAAATTTTTACAGCAACAAGTTAAGACATAGACAAACAACGTTCATGAAGGAACCTACCCCAAATTATGGCCAGAACCTAACCCAAATGGCAGTGGCAGTCACTGTTCATGTTACTGTAGATATGGTAATTCTGCAGTTTTGGCAATCCGGCCAGCTTGGGTTTTGGGCCATATCTGGAGCTACAAAACTCCAAATGGAGTGATTCAAAAAAGGAAATTCAACTAGACAAAATAAGGAACAACTTTCATGTTTTACATTTCTTCAAATTCCCACAGTAACAGTGTCCAATGGAACAGTGAAGTTGACTCACAAAAACTGAAAATTCTGCTTGTGTTGGTTTAAACTTGAAATGGTATTAACACTTAATGCCAACAAGTTTTAAACACAAAATGTGGTATGTTGGGAGTGCCAAAGTCAATGTACATATTTTCTATCCAAAAGTTAACATTTTTGTTGACCAATGAGGTGAATAGTAACACCAAAACATGAAATTCACAAATTGAAGAATTTAAAAGTTTCAAATGCCCTAGTATACCTAACAAGATTGGTTTGGATAGTTTGGCATGCCAATAGGGTTCGATTAGCGATCGCACATGGCAATATGCCATTTCGTGATTTCATGGCTTTTAGCCATTCGACTTTGTATTGAGACTTGGCCTTGTGCACGATATTATTCTGACTTGTTAGCATTACATTGCCGGAGATGCATATGTGACCGATGGTGTGACGGCCCGAGGTGCTAGGTACCCGATGGCGGTTTACCGTTATCGATCCGATGCGTCTAGTGTATTTTACTTGTTGCAACAAAATGAATAAAAGTGAACAACGTTAACGAAATAATGGATATACCAATACCAAACAAAGAAAGCATACACATTCTATACACATTCATTTTCTTGCTATTTTCTTCTATTATATTATTGCACCACTAAGCATTATTGCTTAGCACGTTGCTTTTGCCACGCGCGTAGGTCGGAGACCCGATCATGAGCCCAGTAGACCACGGTCGGGTGAGTCCATCCGCGATTACGCTCGATGTCCGTGTCACCGCAACTTCTGCTGTGCATTGGTAGGACACTAGGTGTCATTTTGACATTTTGTAACTTAATTTTGATTTTTCTTTATATGTAATTAAACTTGTGTAATGTATATTGATGTATATGTAAATTATGAAAATTGTGTTTGTTAATGGAAAAGTAAATGTTTACTTGTGATTTATATGTGAACATCACATGTGAATGATGAATGAGAATAGAAATTGAAATGTTGAAATCTTGATATTGAGTTTTGTGTTGATATTGGAGTTGAGAATGAATGAATTTGTTTATTGGAAGTATGTTTAACAGGTTCCGAAGAACTGTTTTCTCCATTTTTAGCCGGTATTCTGCCGGATTTTCTATAAAATTTTCGGAACCTCAAATAAATTATGAATTCAATAAATGACTTAAATGAGTTATATTTTACAAGTTATATTCAAAATTATGATGAAAATTAATTAAGGTATATTAGAGTGTGCAGGTACACCATGTGGCATTACTTACTCGGGTATACAGTACACGGGTAAGGGGTGTCACAGACCAAAAGTTTTCCCTAATCCGGGTGACCTACATTTTGCCTAGGCAAAATGACCAAATGAACAGTGTTTGGTCATTTGGCCATAACTTAGTATAGAAAGGTCTAATTGACCTGAAGTTTTACCAGCAATAAGTTGAGATATAGACCAACAACTTTCATGAAGAAACCTAATCCAAATTATGACCAGAACATAATAAAAAAGTGAGTTGCAGTAACTGTTTTATGTACTATAGATTTGGTCAATCTAGAAAATCTGGAAAAAATTTCAGTCCAGCCAGTTGTGGTTTTTGGGCCATAACTTGAGTTACAAATGTGACACCCCTTACCCGTTTACAGTATAGCCGAGAAAGTTATGCCACTCAGTGTGCCGAAGCACTAATTTATATTTCTATTACAATTTATCCCTTTATAATTCATTTATTTTCAATTTTGATAAATCTGAATTTATCCGCAAATTTTATAAAAAATCTGGCAAAGTGCCGGCTGTAAATTGGAAAAACAGTTCTTCTGAACCTGTTTAAAAACACTTCTAAAATAATTTCCAAATCCAAACTCCATTATACACATTCAAGTCAATCTCAAAGTCTCAACATTTCGTTTTTCAACATACATAATGCAGAAAACCTCAATAATATGAAATTTTATATATTTACATTAATACATAATTACATGAGTTTATAGTTACAATCCAAACTAATACAAAATGCAAAATACAAAAGGGCCACCTATAGTCCTAATGTCCTACCGTGAGGTGACTCTGGACCCCGGATGCAGCTCTGAAGGCTCACCCCGTCTGATGTCTGCTGGGCTCCCCAGCTAGGTCTCCAGTACCTGCGCGTGGCAAAAGCGACGCACTAAGCAATTCTGCTTAGTGGTGACAATATAAAATAATATAAAATAACATAAAATGAAATGAATATGCAGAATTTGTATTTACATTTTTGGTAGACTTAACTTCTGATATTAATTTCATTTTTATTTGATTAAACTTTGGTAAGGTTTATTATCATTGCCCGAGTAGCCCATATTAGTTGACTGGACTGGATAAATGAGTAAACTGGCACAGAGTACTAAGTACCTCGAACCATCACACCATCGGTCACATTGTGTCTCCTGGTGTGCAACAGAACAGCTAATAAGCTGTAATAATGATTAGGGTTAAAACCCAGGTATATCAACTCAAATAACATAGCCAAAGGCTATTATTTCACAGAATGGCATGGGAAAGCCATGAAATATAGAATGGCATGAAGCCATATGCAGTACTGCTAACAGAACCCTATTGGCTGACCAAGCTATCCAAACCAATCTTGTTAGGTATACTAGGGCATTTTACACTTTTGATTTTTATAATTTTTTAATTTCAAGTTTTGGTGTTACTATTTACTTCATTAGTCAACCAAAATGTTGACTTTTGCATAGACAATAGGTACATTGGTTATAATACTCCCAACATACCACATTTTGCATTCAAAATTTGTTGGTATGGTTGCCAATACCATTTCTAAGCTTAATGTTAATTAAGCAAAATTTTCAGTTTTCATGCTTCATATTTACTGTTCCATTAATCATTTTTGCAGTGGGAATTTAGCAAAATGATCAACATGAAAATTGTTCCTTATTTTGTCTAGTTGAATTTCCTTTTTTGAATCACTCCAGTTGGAGTTTTATGGCTCAAGTTATAGTCCAAAAACCATAACTAGCTGTATTGAAATTTTTTTGCACTGACCATATCTATAGTGCAGTAAACATTGACTACAACTCACTTGTTGGATAGGTTCTGGTCATAATTTGGGTTAGGTTCCTTCATAAAAGTTGTTGGCCTATATCTCAGCTTGTTGCTGGTAAAATTTTAGGTCAATTAGGCCTTTCTAAATTGAGTTATGGCCAAACGAACAATCACTATTCATTTAGTCATTCTGCAGAAATAGACTGTAGATCACCTGGATTGAGGCAAGCTTTTGGTCCACTTGGTTTGGTTTTATGGGCATGGTTTCTTCTCTAAAGTTGTGCCATTATGTGTCTAGTTTCATGTCCAATTGGCCTTGCACCAATTGAACCTCTACAATTTAAGTTATGGCTGCCCAAACTAGCTGGACTCATGTCTAATTCTGCAGGTCACCTAGGGCAGCCACACTAAACCCAAATCCCATCACTAAACACACTTCATTTTTTATTCAAACCAAACCAAATGGTCACTAATTGACCATTAAAACCTACTTCTATCATCACATGGTCAAAGTCCTATTTTTCCACCCCAAACCCTAATTCAAACATTACCCCACATGCATTTTCACTTCATTTCATCAATCCACTTAGTAAATACATGTTGTGGGCAGCCATGATAGTCTTTTAATTTCATTAAACTCAACACAATCAAACCCTAACCATGGCTACCAAAAATCTAGGGTTTACATACAAATGGTATTCAACAATTTTTTTTCTTTGTAATTTACACTCATTCAAAGTCCTTAACATGAATTTAAAGAAAAATTCATGGTTAGGTCACTAACCTCAAAGAAGTGAGATTTTCCCACTTGCTAAAGCTCTTGTTTTCCTCTTCTTTTTACTCCCAAAAGAATCACCAAGGTATAAGAGCAAGTTTTTGTGTTGAGAAGTTTAAGTTTTAATGGATGGAAACCCAAGAAATCAAGCTTAGTAAAGCTTTGGTTATGGAGGGCAAAGGGGGCGGCATGAAGAAGATGGAGAGAGGAGCTTCCCGAATTTTGGACTTCTTTTTCTTTCTTTTTCTGCCAATTAAGTCTTTTTAAATACCTTGGTGACATGTGTCAACACTTGATTGGGTTGGAGACTTTTAATGACATCTTTATGATGTCATAATTTTAATTTCTTTCATTTTTCCATCCTTTTCTTGTCCAATTAATTTCAATTAAATTTTTAACAACATTTAATCATATTTTATGTTATATAAATTATTTATTTAACTGGACAAGTTAGCCCAAAAATCATCTCTGAAGACGAAATAATCAAAATGCCCTCCGTTTGGCTTAACGAGCCAAAATTGTCTGTGCCGATTGAAAATTTTTTCTAAGTATTTTCTTGGCATTCTAATGCCATAAGAACCTCGGTGACCCTTCTCTGGAGTCCCAAAAATTTTTTCCCCTGGTATAGGGCTCATAGTTGCGAGAACCGCAATTTTTCACTAGGTTACCCATCGCTAGGGCACCGGCTCATTTAACTTGGTTGTATTTTATTCCTAAAATTTTTCCTAAATTTTTCTTATTAATATTTGAGTTAATTATGGTTCCGCACTTTAGTTTAAATATTTTTTTTGGATGTTCTAGCTGTCCTAACTGACACTGGTCACCAGAACAGTAGACTGTACGAACTAGCTAAAGTGAGGATGTTATAACTCTTCCCCTCTAAGAAAAAATTTCGTCCTCGAAATTTACCTGATGCAAACAGTTGAGGGAACTGTTGCCTCATTATCTCTTCACTTTCCCAAGTTGGCTCTTCAGTGTTGTGGTGCCTCCAAAGCACTTTTACCAGTGGAATTTGTTTATTTCTCAGTTCCTTCACTTCTCGATCTAGGATTTGTATAGGTTCTTCTCTGTATGTCAAGTTCGGTTGGATTTCAATCTCTTCTATGGCAATGACATGTGAAGGGTCTGAGCGATATCTTCTCAACATAGAAACATGGAATACATTGTGTATTTTATCCAGTTCTGGTGGTAAAGCTAGCCGATAAGCCACTGGTCCCACACGTTCAATGACTTCATATGGGCCAATGAACCTAGGGCTTAACTTACCCTTTCTCCCAAACCTCAGTACTTTCTTCCACGGTGAGACTTTGAGAAATACTTTATCGCCAACTGCATACTCTATCTCTTTTCTCTTCAAGTCGGCATAAGATTTCTGTTTATCTGAGGCAACCTTCAAGTTAGCTTTGATTATCTTCACTTTCTCCTCAGTCTGTTTCACAGTGCAGTCTGCCCGACTTATCTTCGCCCAATTCAGTCCAACACACTGGGGTTCTACATTTCCTCCCATACAGTGCTTGATACGGAGCCATTTGAATGCTAGCTTGATAGCTATTGTTATATGCAAATTCTGCCAGTGGGATGTATCTATCCCAACTCCCCTCAAACTCAATGACACAACTCCTTAGCATATCCTCCAGGATCTATCACATAATTTACATTGTTATTATCATTTCAGTTTATTAATTGTAAAAATTCGATTAGGTCTTAGGTTTACCTGGATTACTTGTTCTGACTGTCCATCCGTCTAGGGATGAAAGGTTGTGCTAAAATAGAGTTGTGTGCCCAAGGCTTCTTGCAACTTTTTCTAGAATCTTGATGTAAATCTTGGGTCTTGGTCAGATATGATGGAAAGTGGGATTCCATGTAGTCTAACTATCTCACTGATATACAATTCTGCTAGCTTCTCCAGTAAGTAGTTAGTTCTAACTGGCAGAAAATGTGCTGACTTCATCAATCTATCCACTATCACCCACACTGCATCATGCTTCTTTTGGGTGAGAGATAGACCACTAATAAAATCCATAGTGACCCGATCCCATTTCCATTCAGGTATGTTTATAGGCTGTAGCAATCCTGATGGAACCTGATGTTCTGCTTTAACTTGCTGACATGTCAAACACTTAGTCACATAGTCAGCTATTTCCCTCTTCATACCAGGCCACAAATAATGAAGCTTCAAATCATTATACATTTTTGTGCTCCCCGGATGCATAGCACAAACACTAGTGTGTGCTTCTTTCAGAATAGTAGTCTTCAGTTCCCCATCATCTGGTACACACATTCTTCCTCTATAGTATAGACACCCATCTGCTTTCACCTCATATTCAGTTTCCTTCCCCTCAGGAATTTTTCCCACAATGGCCATTAGTTTTTCATCTGCCCTCTGCCCATCTTGTATCTGCTGTAGCAGGGTTGGCCTCACTTGTAACTCAGCCAAAATAGCTCCATCTTGAGCTAAGGACAGACAAGCATTTAGTCATCTTAAAGCTGTGATGGACTTCTTGCTCAAAGCATCAGCAACTATATTTTCTTTCCCAGGATGATAATCTATCACACAATCATAGTCCTTTAGGAACTCAATCCATTGCCTCTGTCTAAGATTGAGCTCTTTCTGGGTTGGCAAATATTTTAGACTCTTGTGGTCTGTATAGATGTAGCATTTTTCACCATATAAATAATGCCTCCATATCTTCAGTGCGAAGATAATTGCTACTAACTCCAGGTCATGAGTAGGGTAGTTCTGTTCATGTGGCCTTAACTGCCTGGATGCATAGGCTATCACTTTCCCCTCTTGCATCAACATATACCCTAGCCCATTATGCGAGGCATCACTGTAGACCATAAAGTCTTTTCCCGACACTGGTGCTTCTGTCAACATAGCCTTTAGCCTCTCAAAACTGGCTTGGCACTTGTCGTTCCAGCCAAATTTCACATTCTTGTGCAACAACTTGGTCATTGGAGTAGCTATAAGAGAGAAACCCTTCACAAATCTTCTGTAATACCCAGTTAACCCCAAGAAACTTCTGACCTTAGTTGTATTTCTGGGAGACTTTCATTCCATCATTGCTTCTATATTTTTGGGATCTACTCTAATCCCCTCAGCTGATATTATGTGTCCAAGGAAAGAGATCTCACTCATCCAGAAGTCACACTTGGACAACTTAGCATACAGCTTCTTTTCTCACAGAGTTTGCAGAATAATCCTCAAATGTTCATCATGTTCTTCCCTGGTCTTCGAATACACCAGAATATCATCAATAAAGACCACTACAAACCGATCTAAGTATGGATGGAAGATACGATTCATAAGGTCTATAAATGCTGCTAGTGCATTTGTTAACCCAAACGGCATAACTAAAAATTCATAGTGCCCATACCGAGTTCTGAATGCAGTTTTTGACACATCTGCATTCTTTACCCTCAACTGATGATACCCTGATTTGAGATCAATTTTTGAAAATACACCAACTCCTTTCAACTGATCAAAAGATCGTCGATTCTGGGCAATGGATATTTGTTCCTCACAGTTACTTGGTTCAACTGCCGGTAATCAATACACAATCTCAAGGTTCCATCCTTCTTCTTCACAAATAGCACCGGAGCTCCCCATGGTGACACATTGGGGTGTATGAACCCCTTATCAAGCAACTCTTGCAACTGAGTTTTTAACTCCCTCAATTCAGTGGGTGCCATCCTATAAGGAGTAATAGAAATGAATGCTGTACCCGGCATCACCTCAATAGCAAACTCGACTTCCCTTTCTGGTGGTAAACCATGCAACTCTTCAGGAAATACATCTGGGAAGTCTCTTACTGTGGGTATGTCACCCAAGTTTGGCTTAGCCTGCCTAGTATCAACCGCGTGTGCTAGGTAAGCTTCACAGCCTTTTCTCATCAATCTTCTTGCAACTGTGGTTGAGATAACATTGGACAGGAAATCTGTCCTTTCACCCACAACAGTGATCTCATTACCCTCAGAAGTTTTCAAAGAAATACTTTTCAATTTGCAATCAACTATTGCCTGATGATGTGATAACCAGTCCATTTCCAAAATCACGTCAAACTCATGGAAGGACAACTCAATTAGGTCTGCTAAGAATTCATACCCCTGAATCCTCAACGGGCAACCTTTATACATTTTATTCACTACCACACTGTGGCCTAGTGGATTTGTGACCAGAATGTCTTGATCACACTCCTCTACTGGAACTCCCCTCTCTACGGGTAGTTGGATGCAAATGTAGGAATCAGTGGACCCTGGATCCACCAATGCATGTACAGAAGTGTTGAAGAGGGCAAACGTACCCCTGATGACATCCGAGGCATCTTGCTCCTCCTGAGCTCTAATGGCATAGGCCCTGGCAGGTATTCTAGTGTCTGGCCTCTCAGCTGACTCGGATGCAGGCCTCAATGATGGACCAGCTGCCTCAGGTTTACCGGGCTTCCTACCCCTTTGTGGTGTAGGAGCAGGTCTGTCAGTTTGTGTTGGAGCAACAGTAGTAGTCCTCTTCAGACAATTCTTGATCTGGTGTTCTATCGATCCACACCGTAAGCATACACTGGTCACTCACATACATTCCCCCTTGTGCCACTTCTGACAGTACTGACAAGCAGAAGATGCAGGGGCTAGTCCCCTAAACACCGTCCCTGGAAAGCTGCCCATTGATGGTGTGGACTGGCCTCTCCTAGGTGTGAACTGTGGTCTGGGCACCTGAGACTGGCCCTGACCCTGTGGTGGTTCTGAACTCTGAGTAGGAGGACCCTTACTCTTCTTGCTGGGAGCAGAAAATGTAATGGACTGACCCGGACCCCTCTTCTGCTGTCTTTCCCTTCTATTTTGTTCATTGATTCTGACCCTTTCCACTTTTGATGCTGCATCTACCAGTTTAGAAAAATCCGTGATCTCTAGTACTGTGATCATGACTTTGATGTTGTCATTGAGCCCTTCTTCAAACCGTCTGCACCTCTCTGCCTCTGTAGGGACTACCTCCCTCCCATACCGGCTCAGTCTGACAAACTCACGCTCATACTCAGCCATTGACAATTGTCTCTGTCTCAAACTGATAAATTCCCTTATTCGCTCTTCTAAATACACTTTGCTAATATATTTCTTCCTAAACTCTATGAGGAAGAAATCCCAGGTGATCCGTTCAGGTTGCACCTCATTGGTTACTGTGTCCCACCACTGATATGCATCATCCTAAAGTAGGGACACAACACCCACCAGGTTCTGCTCGGGGGTGCAATTTAGCTGTTTTAGCACTCTGATGGTTCTATCCAACCAGTTTTCTACAGCCATGGGATCATCCTCCCTCTTCTTGAAGAAGTCTACAGCCCCATGCTTCCTCAATTTCTCCAAATGAGATTGCTATGGTACTGGTGGAGGTTGTGGCTGTGGTTGTGGTGGTGGAATTGCCCTCGTTATTTGCCGGTAAAACTCGGTCAATTGTTGAAATAGTACAAACTGAGGTTGGGCAGGTGCCTCAGTTGCTGGTGGAGCAGATTCTACCCTGCCCCCAGATTCAGTCCTTGATGGAGCACGACTCTCCACCTCTTCCTTAACTGCTCTTTACGAAGCAGGATCCATATCCTATTCAAAATAAGAAAACAAACAGATCTGCATCAGTGTCACCTCAACACTTACAAATGCAATGCAATAGTATGCACTCTATCTAGGCCCAGAAACACCTAAACCGATGCTCTGGTACCACTAAATGTGACACCCCTTACCCGTCTATAGTGTAGCCGAGCAAGTTATGCCACTCAGTGTGCCGGAGCACCAATTTATGTTTCTATTACAATTTATATCTTTATAATTCATTTATTTTCAATTTTGATAAATCTGAATTTATCCGTAAATTTTATAGAAAATTCGGCAGAGTGCCGGCTGTAAATTGGAAAAACAGTTCTTCTGAACCTATTTAAAAATACTTCTAAAATAATTTTCAAATCCAAACTCCATTATACACATTCAAGTCAATCTCAAAGTCTCAACATTTCGTTTTTCAACATACATAATGCAGAAAAACCTCAATAATATGAAATTTCATATATTTACATTAATACATAATTACAGGAGTTTATAGTTAGAATCCAAACTAATACAAAATGCAAAATATAAAAGGGCCACCTATAGTCCTAATGTCCTACCATATGCAGTGCAGATGTGAGGTGACTCTGGACCCGGATGCACTCCAAGGCTCACCCGTCATTTGTTTCTCGGGCTCCCAGCTAGGTCTCCAATACCTGTGCGTGGCAAAAGCGACGCGCTAAGCAATTCTGCTTAGTGGTGACAATATAAAATAATATAAAATAACATAAAATGAAACGAATATACATAATGTGTGTTTACATTTTTAGTATACTTAACTTTTGATATTAATTTCATTATTATTTGATTAAACTTTGGTAAGGTTTATTATCATTGCCCGAGTAACCCATACTAGTTGACTGGACTGGATAAACGAGTAAACTGGCACTGGGTACTAAGTACCTCGGACCATCACACCATCTGTCACATTGTGTCTCCCGGTGTGCAACAGAATAACTAATAAGCTGTAATAATGATCAGGGTTAAAACCTAAGTATATCAACTCAAATAACATAGCCAAAGGCTATTATTTCACAGAATGGCATGGGAAAGCCATGAAAGACAGAATGGCGTGAAGCCATATGCAGTACTGCTAATAGAACCCTATTGGCATGCCAAGCTATCCAAACCAATCTTGTTAGGTATACTAGGGCATTTTACACTTTCGATTTTTACAATTTTTGAATTTAAAGTTTTGATGTTACTATTCACTTCATTAGTTAACCAAAATGTTGACTTTTGCATAGACAATAGGTACATTGATTTTAATACTCCCAACATACCACATTTTGCATTCAAAATTTGTTGGTATTGGTTGCCAATACCATTTCTAAGCCCAATGTTAATTAACCAAAATTTTCAATTTTCATGCTTCATTTTTACTATTCCATTAGTCATTTTTGTAGTGGAAATTTGGAAAAATGATCAACATGAAAGTTGTTCGTTATTTTGTCTAGTTGAATTTCCTTTTTTGAATCACTCCATTTGGAGTTTTATAGCTCAAGTTATGGTCTAAAAACTATAACTGGCTGGATTGAAATTTTTCTAGACTGACCATATCTACAGTGCAGTAAATAGTAACTGCAACTCACTTGTTGGATAGGTTATGGTCATAATTTTGGTTATGTTCCTTCATGAAAGTTGTTGGCATATATCTCAGCTTGTTTCTGGTAAAATTTCAGGTCAATTGGACCTTTCTACATTGAAATATGACCAAATAAACAATCACTGTTCATTTAGTCATTCTGCAAAAACAGACTGCAGATCACCTAGATTGAGGCAAGCTTTTGGTCCACTTGGTTTGGTTTTATGGGCATGGTTTCTTCACCAAAGTTGTGCCATTATGTGTCTAGTTTCATGTCCAATTGACCTTGCACCAATTGAACCTCTACAATTTAAGTTATGGCTGCCCAAACCTGCTGGACTCATGTCCAATTCTGCAGGTCACCTAGGGTAGCCACACTAAACCCAAATCCCATCACTAAACACACTTCATTTTTTATTCAAACCAAACCAAATGGTCACTAATTGACCATTAAAACCTACTTCCATCATCACATGGTCAAAGTCCCATTTTTCCACCCCAAACCCTAACTCAAACATTACCCCACATGCATTTTCACTTCATTTTATCAATCCACTTAGTAAATACATGTTGTGGGCAGCCATGATAGTCTTTTAATTTCATTAAACTCAACACAATCAAACCCTAACCATGGCTACCAAAAATCTAGGGTTTACATACAAATGGTATTTGTAACACCCTCCCTGTAGCAATTCCGTACATCCTACTGTTCCGGTGACCGGTGTCGGTCCGGACAGCTAGAACGTCCGGAAAAATATTTAAACTAAAGTGAGGAACCATAATTAACTCAAATATTAAATAGAAAAATTTAGTAAAAATTTTATAAATAAAATACAACCAAGTTAAACGAGCCGGTGCCCTAGCAATGGGTAACCCAGAGGGAAGTTGCGGTTCTCGCAACTAGGAGCCCTAGACCCGGGGAAAAAATTATAAAATAATTTTTGAGACTCCAAAGAAGGGCCATTGAGGTTCCTATGGCATTAGAATGCCAAGAAAATACCTAGAAAAATTTTTCAATCAGTATAGACAATTTTGACCCGTTAAGCCAAACGGAGGGCATTTTGGTCATTTCGCCATCAGAGGTGATTTTTGGCTGACTTGTCCAGTTGAGTAAATAATTAATATGACATAAAATATGAATAAACATTACTAGAAATTAAATTGAAAATGAGTAGTGAAGAAAAGAAAAGAAAATGAGGAAAAAGGCTTATTTATGACATCATGGTGATGTCATTAAAAGCTATAACCAATCACCTTTAAACAACTAATTAACCAACTAATAAAAGAGACTAAATGAAGACCAAAATAACCAAAAAATACAGCAGCCATCTCCCTCCCCAAAAACCAGCCGAAACCCTTGCAATACCCAACCTCCATTAAAGCATCAAGCAAGCTCCCTTTCTCCCATTGTTACACCACTAAACCCTAAACCCCTTTCATTAAAACTTGACCACATCTCTTGGGAGAGTGTTTGGCAGCCTAGAAAAGGAAAGAAAGTGAAGATTTAACTTGGGAAAAATCTGCCACTTAAAGGTTAGTGCATCTATACACCTAAAACTCCTTACTTTCATGATTAAGGACTTGAATTTAGTGAGAAATTGTAGTTTAAATGAATAAAAGTTGTGTGTATGGCCACCATAAATTTCAGCTGTCCTATTGAAGGAATAGAAATGGAGTGTTTTGATGGACTTAAGGTGGATTAGAGGTTATGTTTAAACCATCTATGCATGTGGTTAATGAATGGGTTAGTAATTAAGGTGTGTTGTGAAAACCTATAATGGGAACTAGGGTTTTAAGGGTGAAAATTGGACTTGGCATTTGAATTGATTAATGGACATTCTAATGGTCAATTATTGACCATTTAAGTCAAGTTAATCATAATTTGAAGTGAGTTAATGCATGGCAAAACTGAAATGGAAGGCTGCCTAAAGACAGCAGAAATGAGGCTGAGATTCCAGCCCACTTAGACAGCCATAACTTTGGCTGTGTAGGTCCAATTGGTGTTTGGCCAATTGGACATGAAACTAGGCTTATAATGGCACATTTTTTATGAAGAAACCATGCCCAAAAGACCAAAGCAAGAGGACCAAAAGTTGGCCCCAATCCGGATACCCTGCAACAGCACCTGCAGAAATGACCAAATGAACAGTAACTATTCATTTGGCCATAACTCACTGTAGATATGGTCAATTGACCTGAAATTTTTACAGAAACAAGTTAAGACATATACAAACAACTTTCATGAAGAAACCTATCCCAAATTATGGCCAGAACCTATTCAAAAATGCAACCACAATCACTATTCATGGTACTATAGATTTGGTAATTCTGCAGTTTTGGCAATCCGGCCAGCTGTGGTTTTTGGACCATATCTGGAGATACAAAACTCCAAATGGAGTGATTTAAAAAAGAAAATTCAACTAGATAAAATAAGGAACAACTTTCATATTTACCATTTCCTCAAATTCCCACTGCAACAGTGCTCAATGAAACAGTAAAATCAGGCTTCAAAATCTGAAAATTCTGCCCTTTTGATTTAAGCCTAGAAATGGTAATGGTAATCAATTCCAACAAGTTTTAAATGGAAAATGTGGTATGTTGGGAGTGTCAAAACCAATGTACCTATTTTCTATCCAAAAGTCAACATTTTTGTTGACCAATGAGGTGAATAGTGACACCAAAACTTGAAATTCACAAAGTGAAGAATTTAAAAGTTTCAAATGCCCTAGTATACCTAACAAGATTGGTTTGGATAGTTTGGCATGCCAATAGGGTTCAGTTAGCAGTACTGCAAATGGCAATATGCCATTCTGTGATTTTATGGCTTTTAGCCATTCTGACCTTGTATTGAAATTTGGCCTTGTGCCTGATGTATTTACAGCTAGTTAGTCGCTCATGCACACCGGGAGATGCATATGTGACCGATGGTGTGACGGCCCGAGGTACTAGATACCCAGTGCCAGTTTACCCGTTTATCCAGTCCAGTCGTCTAGTGTAGGTTACTTGGGGCAACCAAATGAATAAAAGTGGACAAAGTAAATGATATACAAATACCAAACAAATAAAACATATACATTCGTTACATATTTATTTCTTGCTGTTTCTTTTATTTTATTATTGCACCACTAAGCATTATTGCTTAGCGCGTTGCTTTTGCCACGCGTAGGTTCTGGAGATACAGATTGTGAGCCCAGTAGACCGCAGACTGGTTGAGTCCATCCTGCAGTTCTGCACAGTGTCCGTGTCACCTCAATTTCTGCAGTGCATTGGTAGGAGACTAGGTGTCATTTTGATATTTTGTAGCTAATTTTTACTTTCTCATATGTATTTGAACTTATGTAATGTATTCTGATGTTCATGTAAATAATAAAAGTTATGGCTATGAATGCAAAATTTATTGTTTGTATATGAGTATTATGAGAAATGGATGTTTGAGAAATGAAAAGGTTGTTGAGAACTGAAATTGAAAATTATTGAGATTTTGATATTGGAGGTTAAGAATGAGGAGATATGATTATTGGAAGTGTTTTTAATAGGTTCCGAAGAACGGTTTTCTCCATTTTTAGCCGGTACTCTGCCGGATTTTCTATAAAATTTTCGGAACCTCAAATAAATTATAATTTCAATAAATGACTTAAATAAATTATATTTCACAAGTTATATTCAAAATTATGACGAAAATTAATTAAAATAAAATAGAGTGTGCCGGTACACCGTGTTGCATAGCTTGCTTGGCTACACTGTAGACAGGTAAGGGGTGTCACATTTAGTGGTATCAGAGCACGGTTTAGGCGTTTCTGGGCCTAGATTGAGTCCATACCATGCATTGCATTTGTAAGAGTCGAGGTGACACTAATGCAGATCTGTTTGTCTTTGTTATTTTGAATAGGATATGGACCCTACATCTCAAAGAGCAGTCGAGGAGGAAGTGGAGAGTCATGCTCCACCTGCAGCAGCTGAGACTGGGGGCATGCGAGAACCTGCTCCGCCAGCTCAAGCAGAGCCTGCTCAGCCTCCACAGGCCATGTTCCAGCAAATGGCCGATTTCTTTAGACAAATGGCCGGAGTAATGCCAGCACCACCACCACCTCCACCTCCACAGCAGAAATCACACCTGGAAAGGCTAAGAAAGTTTGGAGCAGTGGACTTTTTCGGTAAGAGAGAAGATGACTCTGCAGCCGAGAATTGGTTGAATGTAACGCAGAGTTCTAAAACAACTCCACTACACCCCAGAGCAAAACCTAGAGGCTGCCATATCCCTGTTGCAAGATGATGCCTACGAATGGTGGGATACTGTGTCCAGTGAAGTGCAGCCAGAAGCTATAACTTGGGACTTCTTTCTCTCAGAATTGAAGAAGAAATATGTGGTACTGTATACCTGGAAGAGAGAAGAAGAGAGTTCATTAATCTGAGGCAAAGACAGCTATCAGTGGCCGAGTATGAGAAGGAATTCGTCCGATTAAGCCGCTATGGAAGGGAGATAGTCCCTAATGAAGCTGAAAGATGTAAGAGATTTGAAGAGGGACTAAATGACAACATAAAGATCCAGCTCACTGCCTTGGGAATCACAGAATTTAGTAAGTTAGTGGAAGCTACAATAAGGGTTGAAAAAGTGAGAATCAAAGGAGCGGACTGGAAGGGATAGACAGAAGAGGGGCCCGGCCGCCTAGCTCATCTCCTGCACCTGGGAAGAAGTTCAGAGGTCCATCTACACAAAGTTCAGGTCAGCTACAAGGTCAGGGTCAGTCTCAGGGGCCCAGGCCACAGTTCACCCCTAGGAGAGGTCAGTCCACACCATCAGTGGGCAGCTCTCTAGGGATGGGGTTCAGGGGACCAGCCCCAACATCTTCTGCATGTCCGCATTGCCTGAAATGGCACAAGGGGGAATGTTGGAGAGTAACTGGTGCCTGCTTAAGATGTGGGTTGATAGAGCATCAGTTAAGGAACTGCCCACGTAGAACTACTACAGCTGCTCCAACACAAGCAGACATACCTGCTCCTGCACCATAGAGGGGTAGAAAATCTGGCAAATCTGACGCCGTGGGACCATCACAGAGGCCTGCATCTGAGCCAGCAGAGAGGCCAGATAACAGACCACCTGCCAGAAATTATGCCCTGAGAGCTCAGGAGGAGCAAGATGCCCCAGACATCATCAGGGGTACGTTCTCCCTCTACAATACACCTGTGCATGCATTGGTGGATCCAGGATCCACTCATTCATATATCTGCATCAACTTACCCGTAAAAAGGGGGATACTAGTAGGGGAGAGTGACCAAGACATTCTGGTCACTAATCCATTGGGCCACAGTGTAGTGGTGAACAAAGTATACAAGGGTTGCCCGTTAAGGATTCAGGGGTATGAATTATTGGCAGACCTGATTGAGTTGCCCTTCCACGAGTTTGACGTGATTTTGGGAATGGACTAGTTGTCACGTCATCAGGCAATAGTTGATTGTAAACTGAAGAGGATTTCTTTGAAAACTTCAGAGGGTAATGAGATCACAATTGTGGGGGAAAGGAGAGATTTCTTGTCCAATGTCATCTCAGCCACAGTTGCAAGAAGAATGATGAGAAAAGGCTGTGAAGCCTACCTAGCACATGTGGTGGATACTAGGCCGGCTAAGCCAAACTTGAGTGATATACCCACAGTAAGAGACTTCCCAGAGGTATTTCCTGAAGAATTGCCTAGTTTGCCACCAGAAAGGGAAGTTGAATTTGCTATTGAGACACCGCGGCACAAAGACCCATTTCCATTGCTCCTTATAGGATGGCACCCACTGAATTGAGGGAGTTGAAAACTCAGTTGCAAGAGTTGCTTGATAAGGGGTTCATACGCCCCAGTGTGTCACCATGGGGAGCTCCAGTGCTGTTTGTAAAGAAAAAGGATGGGACTTTGAGGCTATGCATCAATTACCGGCAGTTGAATAAAGTGACTGTGAAGAACAAATATCCGTTGCCTAGAATAGATGATCTGTTTGATCAGTTGAAGGGAGCAGGAGTATTTTCTAAAATTGATCTCATATCAGGGTATCATCAGTTGAGTGTGAAGGATGTAGATGTGCCAAAGACTGCATTCAGGACCCGATATGGGCATTATGAGTTCCTGGTAATGCCCTTTGGCCTAACAAATGCACCAGCGACATTCATGGACCTTATGAACCGTATCTTTCATCCATACCTAGATCGGTTCATAGTGGTCTTTATTGATGATATTTTGGTGTATTCCAAGACCAGGGAAGAACATGATGAGCATTTGAGAATTGTTCTGTAAACCCTGAGAGAAAAGAAGCTGTATGCTAAGTTGTCCAAGTGTGACTTCTGGTTGAATGAGATTGCATTCCTTGGACACATAGTGTCAGCTAATGGGATTAGGGTGGATCCCAATAAAATAGAAGCAGTGATGGAATGGAAGCCTCCCAGGAATACAACTGAGGTCAGAAGTTTCTTGGGGCTAGCTGGGTATTTCAGGAGATTTGTGAAGGGATTTTCCTTAATAGCTGCTCCAATGACCAAGTTATTACACAAGAATGTCAGATTTGACTGGAATGACAAGTGTCAGACCAGTTTTGAGAAGTTGAAGGCTATGTTGATAGAGGCACCAGTGCAGCACACCAAGGTCGTGAAAGGACTTTGTGGTCTACAGTGATGCCTCTCATAATGGGTTAGGGTGTGTATTGATGCAAGAGGGGAAAGTGGTCGCTTATGCTTCCAGGCAGCTAAGGCCACATGAACAAAATTACCCTACCCATGATCTAAAGCTTGCAGCAATTATCTTCGCACCGAAGATATGGAGGCATTACTTGTATGGTGAAAAGTGCTACATTTACACAGACCACAAAAGCCTAAAATATTTGCCAACTCAGAAGGAGCTCAACCTTAGACAGAGGCGATGGATTGAGTTCCTGAAAGACTATGATTGTGTAATTGACTATCATCCTGGGAAGGCAAATGTTGTTGCTGATGCTTTGAGCAGAAAATCCATGATAGCCTTGAGATCATTAAATTCCCGTCTAACTTTGCTTCGAGATGGAGCTATTTTGGCTGAATTGCAAGTGAGGCCAAACCTGCTACAGCAGATTTTAGATGGGCAAAAGGCAGATGAAAAGTTAATGGCTATTATGAGCAAAATCTCAGAGGGAAAAGCAACTGGTTATGGGATGAAAGCAGATGGGTGTCTGTATTACAAAGGAAGACTGTGTGTACCAGATGATGGGGAATTAAAGGCCAGTATTCTAAAAGAGGCACACACCAGTGTATATGCTATGCACCTAGGAAGTACAAAGATGTATCATGATCTGAAGCTTCAGTATTGGTGGCCTGGTATGAAGAAGGACATAGCTGACTATGTGACTAAATGCTTGACATGTCAACAAGTCAAGGCAGAACATCAAGTTCCATTAGGTTTGCTACAGCCTATACGCATACCTGAATGGAAATGGGATCGGGTCACCATGGATTTTGTAAGTGGTCCACCTCTCACCCGAAAGAAACATGATGCAGTATGGGTGATAGTTGATAGATTGACAAAGTCAGCACACTTTCTGCCAGTTAGGACTGACTACTCACTGGAGAAGTTAGCAGAATTGTATATCAGTGAGATAGTTAGACTGCATGGAATCCCACTTTCCATCATATCTGATCGAGACCCAAGGTTTACATCGAGATTTTGGAAGAAGTTGCATGAGTCCTTGGGTACACAACTTCACTTCAGCACAGCTTTCCATCCTCAGACGGATGGGCAATCAGAAAGAGTAATCCAGGTAAACAATTGAAACCAATGGAATTGATACAAATATTGAATTGAAATGATAACAATAACATGAAATATATGTCAGGTTCTTGAGGATATGCTGAGGAGTTGTGTCATTGAGTTTGAGGGAAGTTGGGATAGATACCTCCCATCGCGTAATTTGCATACAATAATAGCTACCAAGCTAGCATCCAAATGGCCCCATATGAAGTAATCGTATGGGAGGAAATGTAGAACTCAGCAGTCCGGACTGAATTGGGCGAAGACAACCGGTGGGGCTGCACTGTGAAACAGACTGAGGAGAAGGTGAAACTAATCAAAGCTAATCTGAAGGTTGCCTCAGATAGACAGAAATCCTATGCCGACTTGAAGAGAAAAGAAATAGAATATGCGGTTGGCGACAAAGTATTCCTCAAGGTGTCACCGTGGAAGAAAGTATTGAGGTTTGGAAGGAAAGGTAAGTTAAGCCCTAGGTTCATTGGCCCATATGAAGTCATTGAACGTGTGGGTCCAGTGGCCTATAGGCTAGCTTTACCTCCAGAGCTGGACAAGATCCACAATGTGTTTCACGTATCCATGCTCAAAAGATACCGCTCAGATCCTTCACATGTCATCGCCAGGGAAGAAATTGAAATACAACCGGATTTGACATATGAAGAAGAACCTCTACGGATCCTGGCTCGGAAAGTAAAAGAATTGAGGAACAAGCAGATTCCACTGGTGAAAGTGCATTGGAGGCACCACAACACCGAGGAGGCAACTTGGGAAAGTGAAGAGACGATGAGGCAATAATTCCCTCAACTGTTTGCATAAGGTAAATTTCGAGGACGAAATTTAAATTAGAGGGGAAGAGTTGTAACACCCTCCCTCTAGCAACTCCGTACATCCTACTGTTCCGGTGACCGGTGTCGGTTCGGACAGCTAGAACGTCCGAAAAAATATTTAAACTAAAGTGAGGAACCATAATTAACTCAAATATTAAATAGAAAAATTTAGTAAAAGTTTTAGAAATAAAATACAACCAAGTTAAACGAGCCGGTGCCCTAGCGATGGGTAACCCAGAGGGAAGTTGCGGTTCTCACAACTAGGAGCCCTAGACCCGGGGGAAAAATTATAAAATAATTTTGAGGACTCCAAAGAAGGGTCATTGAGGTTCCTATGGCATTAGAATGCCAAGAAAATACCTAGAAAAATTTTTTAATCGGTACAGACAATTTTGACCCGTTAAGCCAAACGGAGGGCATTTTGGTCATTTCGCCTTCAGAGGTGATTTTTGGCCGACTTGTCCAGTTGAGTAAATAATTAATATGACATAAAATATGAATAAACATTGCTAGATATTAAATTGAAAATGAGTAGTGAAGTAAAGAAAAGAAAATGAGGAAAAAGGCTTATTTATGACATCATGGTGATGTCATTAAAAGCTATAACCAATCACCTTTAAACAACTAATTAACCAACTAATAAAAGAGACTAAATGAAGACCAAAATAACCAAAAAATACAGCAGCCATCTCCCTCCCCAAAAACCAGCCGAAACCCTTGCAATACCCAACCTCCATTAAAGCTTCAAGCAAGCTCCCTTTCTCCCATTGTTACACCACTAAACCCTAAACCCCTTTCATTAAAACTTGACCACATCTCTTGGGAGAGTGTTTGGCAGCCTAGAAAAGGAAAGAAAGTGAAGATTTAACTTGGGAAAAATCTGCCACTTAAAGGTTAGTGCATCTATACACCTAAAACTCCTTACTTTCATGATTAAGGACTTGAATTTAGTGAGAAATTGTAGTTTAAATGAATAAAAGTTGTGTGTATGGCCATCATAAATTTCAGCTATCCTATTGAAGGAATAGAAATGGAGTGTTTTGATGGACTTAAGGTGGATTAGAGGTTATGTTTAAACCATCTATGCACGTGGTTAATGAATGGGTTAGTAATTAAGGTGTGTTGTGAAAACCTATAATGGGAACTAGGGTTTTAAGGGTGAAAATTGGACTTGGCATTTGAATTGATTAATGGACATTCTAATGGTCAATTAGTGACCATTTAACGCAAGTTAATCATAATTTCAAGTGAGTTAATGCATGGCAAAACTGAAATGGAAGGCTGCCTAAAGATAGCAGAAATGAGGCTGAGATTCCAGCCCACTTAGACAGCCATAACTTTGGCTGTGTAGGTCCAATTGGTGTTTGGCCAATTGGACATGAAACTAGGCTTATAATGGCACATTTTTTCTGAAGAAACCATGCCCAGAAGACCAAAGCAAGAGGACCAAAAGTTGGCCCCAATCCGGATACCCTGCAACAGCACCTGCAGAAATGACCAAATGAACAGTAACTGTTCATTTGGCCATAACTCACTGTAGATATGGTCAATTGACCTGAAATTTTTACAGAAACAAGTTAAGACATAGACAAACAAATTTCATTAAGAAACCTACCCCAAATTATGGCCAGAACCTATTCAAAAATGCAATCACAGTCATTGTTCATGGTACTATAGATTTGGTAATTCTGCAGTTTTGGCAATCCGGCCAGCTGTGGTTTTTGGACCATATCTGGAGATACAAAACTCCAAATGGAGTGATTCAAAAAAGAAAATTCAACTAGACAAAATAAGGAACAACTTTCATATTTACCATTTCCTCAAATTCCCACTACAACAGTGCTCAATGAAACAGTAAAGTCAGGCTTCAAAATCTGAAAATTCTGCCCTTTTGATTTAAGCCTAGAAATGGTAATGGTAATCAATTCCAACAAGTTTTAAATGGAAAATGTGGTATGTTGGGAGTGTCAAAACCAATGTACCTATTTTCTATCCAAAAGTCAACATTTTTGTTGACCAATGAGGTGAATAGTGACACCAAAACTTGAAATTCACAAAGTGAAGAATTTAAAAGTTTCAAATGCCCTAGTATACCTAACAAGATTGGTTTGGATAGTTTGGCATGCCAATAAGGTTCAGTTAGCAGTACTGCAAATGGCAATATGCCATTATGTGATTTTATGGCTTTTAGCCATTCTGACCTTGTATTGAAATTTGGCCTTGTGCCTGATGTATTCTGACTAGTTAGTCGTTACATTTGCCTGGGAGATGCATATGTGACCGATGGTGTGACGGCCCGAGGTACTAGATACCCAGTGCCAGTTTACCCGTTTATCCAGTCCAGTCGTCTAGTGTAGGTTACTTGGGGCAACCAAATGAATAAAAGTGGACAAAGTAAATGATATACAAATACCAAACAAATAAAACATATACATTCGTTACATATTTATTTCTTGCTGTTTCTTTTTTTTTATTATTGCACCACTAAGCATTATTGCTTAGCGCATTTCTTTTGCCACGCGTAGGGTCTGGAGATACAGATCGTGAGCCCAGTAGACCGCAGACTGGGTGAGTCCATCCTGCAGTTCTGCACAGTGTCCGTGTCACCTCAACTTCTGCAGTGCATTGGTAGGAGACTAGGTGTCATTTTGATATTTTGTAGCTAATTTTTACTTTCTCATATGTATTTGAACTTATGTAATGTATTTTGATGTTCATGTAAATAATGAAAGTTATGGCTATGAATGCAAAATTTGAGCATTTACTTATTGTTTGTATATGAGTATTATGAGAAATGGATGTTTGAGAAATGAAAAGGTTGTTGAGAACTGAAATTGAAAATTGTTGAGATTTTGATATTGGAGGTTAAGAATGAGGAGATATGATTATTGGAAGTGTTTTTAACAGGTTCCGAAGAACGGTTTTCTCCATTTTTAGCCAGTACTCTGCCGGATTTTCTATAAAATTTTCGGAACCTCAAATAAATTATAATTTCAATAAATGACTTAAATAAATTATATTTCACAAGTTATATTCAAAATTTTGATGAAAATTAATTAAGATAAAATAGAGTGTGCCGGTACACCGTGTGGCATAGCTTGCTCGGCTACACTGTAGACGGGTAAGGGGTGTCACAGTATTCAACAATTTTTTTCTTTGTAATTTACACTCATTCAAAGTCCTTAACATGAATTTAAAGAAAAATTCATAGTTAGGTCACTAACCTCAAAGAAGTGATATTTTCCCACTTGCTAAAGCTCTTGTTTTCCTCTTCTTTTTGCTCCCAAAAGAATCACCAAGGTGTAAGAGCAAGTTTTTGTGTTGAGAAGTTTAAGTTTTAATGGATGGAAACCCAAGAAATCAAGCTTGGTAAAGCTTTGGTTATGGAGGGCAAAGGGGGCGGCATGAAGAAGATGGAGAGAGGAGCTTCCCGAATTTTGGACTTCTTTTTCTTTCTTTTTTTGCCAATTAAGTCTTTTGAAATACCTTGGTGACATGTGTCAACACTTGATTGGGTTGGAGACTTTTAATGACATCCTTATGATGTCATAATTTCAATTTCTTTCATTTTTCCATCCTTTTCTTGTCCAATTTATTTCAATTAAATTTTTAACAACATTTAATATTATTTTATGTTATATAAATTATTTATTTAACTGGACAAGTTGGCCCAAAAATCATCTCTGAAGACGAAATGACCAAAATGCCCTCCGTTTGGCTTAACGGGCCAAAATTATCTGTAATGACTGAAAAATTTTTCTAAGTATTTTCTTGGCATTCTAATGCCATAAGAACCTCAATGACCCTTCTCTGGTGTCCCAAAAATCATTTTATAATTTTTCCCCCTGGTCTAGGGCTCCTAGTTGCGAGAACCGCAACTTCTCACTAAGTTACCCATCGCTAGGACGCCGGCTCATTTAACTTGGTTGTATTTTATTCCTAAAATTTTTCCTAAATTTTTCTTATTAATATTTGAGTTAATTATGGTTCCTCACTTTAGTTTAAATATTTTTTCCGAACGTTCTAGCTGTCTGGACCGACACTGATCACCGGAATAGTAGACTGTATGGACTAGCTAAAGTGAGGATGTTACAACAAAACTCTAAATGGAGTGATTCAAAAAAGGAAATGCAACTAGACAAAATAAGGAACAACTTTCATGTTGATCATTTTGCCAAATTCCCACTGCAAAAATGACTAATGGAATAGTAAAGAAAAAGCATGAAAACTGAAAATTCTGTCCAATTAACATTAAGTTTAGGAATGGTATTAGCAATCAATACCAATAAATTTAGAATGTAAAATGTGGTATGTTGGGAGTATTAAAACCAATGTACCTATTTCCTATGCAAAATTCAACATTTTTGTTGACCAATGAATGGAATAATAACACTAAAACTTAAATTTCAAAAATTATGAAACTTAAAAGTGTAAAATGCCTAGTATACCTAGCAAGATTGGTTTGAATAGGTTAGCATGCCAATAGGGTTCTGTTAGCAGTACTGCATATGGCTTCATGCCATTCTGTGATTCATGGCTTCCCATGCCATTCTGTGACATAATAGCCTTTGGCTATGTTATTTGAGTTGTTTTTAACCTTGATGATTATTATAGCTTATTAGCTGTTCTGTTGCACACCGAGAGACACAATGTGATCGATGGTGTGATGGTCCGAGGTACTTAGTACACAGTGCCAGTTTACCCGTTTATCTAGTCCAGTCAACTAGTATGGGTTACTCGGGCAATGATAATAAACCTTACAAAATTTTAATTGAATAATACTGCAAATACTATTAGAAATTAAGTCTACCCAAAAATGTAAACATACATTTTGCATACTTATTTTTATTTTTATTTTATTTTATTTTATATTGTCACCACTAAGCAGAATTGCTTAGCGCGTCGCTTTTGCCACACGCAGGTACTGGAGACCTAGCTGGGGAGCCCAGCAGACATCAGACAGGGTGAGCCTTCAGAGCTGCATCCGGAGTCTAGAGTCACCTCACCTTTGCAGTGCATATGGTAGAATATTAGGATTTTGGGTAGCATTTTGTATTTTGTATTTTGTATTTTTTATTTTGTATTAGTTTTGGGATTGTAACTATAAACTCTTGAAATTATTTAATGATGTAAATATATGAAATTTCATATTATTGAATTTTTCTGTATATTATGTTGAGAACTATTTATGAATGTGCTTCCAGTGATGAAATGAAAAGAAAAATTTTTAAAAATAGTGTTGTGATTTGAGATTGAGATTTTGAGATTGACTTGAATGTGTATAATGGAGTTTGGATTTGGAAAATATATTGGAAGTGTTTTTAAATAGGTTCAGAAGAACTGTTTTTTCAATTTACAACCGGCACTTTGCCGAATTTTCTATAAAAATTTTGGAAAAATTCAAATTTATCAAAATTGTAAATAAATGAATTAAAAAGGGATAAATTGTAATTAAAAAAAAATGAATTGGTGCTCCGGCACACTGAGTGGCATAACTTGCTCAGCTACGCTGTAGACGGGTAAGGGGTGTCACAAAGAAAGTAAAGTAAAAAAACATAAGACAATCTGAAGAAATATAATAAAAGAACCAAGAACAAAGATATTGTAACGATCGGGAACCAGCCACTAGAGGAATTATCCGCTTTGGCCATAAGCCTCACGGTTTTGTCCCATAGGTGGAATGGAGAACTTCCCAGGAGGTCACCCATCCCAGGATTTCTCTCAAACGAGCACGTTTAACCCTGGAGTTCTTCCAACTCTCCAGGCCATTCCACCAAAAGGCGCCTCTAGTGATTAGTTCCCCCATCTTATATATCATTACTTTTGAGCCCAAGACCAACTTCGTGCTTTGCCGATGTGGGATTTGCCTAAGGGACCTTTCTCCCCCCCTTTCGGGACTCAGCGTCCTCGCTGAGGTTTGCCCCACCATCGCCCAAGAGGACACGCGAGCGGCTCTGATACCAATTGTAACGATCGGGAACCAGCCACTAGAGGAATTGTCCGCTTTGGCTATAAACCTCACGGTTTTGTCCCATAGGTGGAATGGAGAACTTCCCAGGAGGTAAAAGGTCCCTTAGGCAAATCCCACATCGGCAAAGCACGGAGTTGGTCTTGGGCTCAAAAGTAATGATATATAAGATGGGGGAACTAATCACTAGAGGCGCCTTTTGGTGGAATGGCCTGGAGAGTTGGAAGAACTCCAGGGTTAAACGTGCTCGTTTGAGAGAAATCCTGGGATAGGTGACCTCCTGGGAAGTTCTCCATTCCACCTATGGGACAAAACTGTGAGGCTTATGGCCAAAGCGGACAATTCCTCTAGTGGCTGGTTCCCGATCGTTACAGATTTGCTAGCTTGAACTTTTGGAACTTCAATTGAGAGTGCTTCTCCTTTGAGCTTGTTCTAGATTCTCTCCAAATTGCTTAAAAAACTAGGGTTTGAAAGGAAAGCAAACTCTTCGAGCTCTCTCTTTTGCCTATTTCAGTCTTCTAATATTTATATCAGGTGCCTTAAAGTCATGTTTTAGAGTCGTAAAAGCCTTAGAAGTGTGACACCCCTTACCCGTCTACAATATAGCCGAGTAAGATATATCACACAGTGTATCCGAAATACCCTATTTTATCTCAATCATTTTTATTCTTCCTTAATTTATTTTTATCATAGTTATGAAGTACAATATATTTCATTTAATTCATTTATTGAAATTATAATTTATTTGAGGTTCAGCAAATTTTATAGAAAATCCGGTAGAGTATCGGCTAAAAATGGAGAAAACAGTTTTTCAGAACCTGAGAAAAACACTTCCAAAATTGTCAATCAATCCCAAACTCCATATCATCAATAAAATCTCAATATTTTTCAACAACATTTCCATTTCTCAATCATTCATTTCATAGGATATTCATGTACAAGTCATAAATAAATATTCACTTTTTCATTCATAAACATAATTTTCACTATTTACATTGATAACAAAATACATTACATGAGTCTCAATTTATTATGAGAAATAAAAGTTAATTACAAAATACCAAAATAAAACCTAGTGTCCTACTAATGCACTGATGACGGTGAGGTGACACGGACACTATGCAGAGCTGCAGATGATCTCAGCTAGTCTGTGGTCTACTGGGTTCTCTATTGGTCTCTCCAGAACCTACGCATGGCAAAAAGTAATGCGCTAAGCAATAATGCTTAGTGGTGCCAATAATAGAATAAAAAGAAATAACATAAAATAAATATGTAGTGCATGTTCTGATGTCTTATGAAGACAATTTCTCAATCATTATTGGTAATCTTATTTATTTTGTACTTATTATATTCATAATTTCATTAAATTTATTCCCTTTCATTTGTGGTTGCCCAAGTAACCTATACTGGATGACTGGACTGGATAAACGGGTAAACTGGCACTTGGTATCAAGTACTTTTGGCCGTCACACCATCGGTCACATATGTATCTCCCGGTGTGCAACAAAATAGCTAATGAGCTGTAATAAATATTAGGCACAAGGCCAAGTATCATCACAATATCAGAATGGTTAAAAGCCATGAAATCACAGAATGGCATAATGCCATGTGCAGTACTACTAACTAAACCCTATTGGCATGCTAACCTATCCAAACCAATCTTGCTAGGTGTACTAGGGTATGTTACACTTTTAAATCGTACAATTCTTGAAATTTAAGTTTAGGTGTTATTATTTTTTTCATTAGTCAACTAAAATGTTGACTTTTGCATAGACAATAGGTACATTGGTTCTAATACTCCCAACATACCACATTTTGCACTCTAAAATTGTTGGTATTGGTTGCCAATACCATTTCTAAGCTTAGTGTTAGTTATTCAAAATTTTCAGATTTCAAGCCTCATATTTACTATTCCATTGGTATTTGTATAGTAGGAATTTGACAAATTGTCTTTATAAAAGTTGTTCCTTATTTTGTCTAATTACATTTCCTTTTTTGAATCACTCCATTTGGAGTTTTGTAGCTTAAGTTATGGCCTAAACACCATAACTGGCCGGATTAGACAGAATCCAAACTTCTGGGCAAAACTGGTTCTGCCAGATTTGATAACCTAAGTTTGGTTGGCAATTTGACTAGGTTATGATCAGAATTGGGATTTGTGTTCTTCATGAAAGTTGTAGGTCTATGTCTCAGCTTTCTTCTGATAAAATTTTAGGTCAATTGGTCCTTTCTAAGCTGAGTTATGACCAAATGAATAGAAAATGTTCATTTGGTCATTTTGCCCAGGCAGAATGCAAGTCACCCGGATTAGGACAATTTTTAGGCCAACTTGGTTTGGTTTTCTGGGCAGGATTTCTTCACCAAAGTGGTGCCATTATGTGTCTAGTTTTATGTCCAAGTAGCCTTGCACCAATTGAACCTCTACAACTCCATTTATAACTGCCCAAACCTGCTGGACTCATGCTCAGTCATGCAGGTCAGCCAAGGCAGCTCCCCATACACAAATGCCAAGCCTCAACTCACTTCATTTCCTCATCATACACATTCAAATGGTTACTAATTTACCAATACAAGGTTAATGAACCATCACATGAGCAAACCCTATTGTTGTTAAGTGTCCATATTTTTCCATGTTCATACATGCCTAATCTTTGCATTTCACCTACACAACTAAGTTCAATCATGCATTTAGCACTAAGGGCTGCTCATCAACACTTTGCTATTAAGCAAAATCACCAACCTAACTAAACCTAGCTGCCTAAACTTTTAGGGTGCACACACACACACTTGTTTGTTTCATTTTCTTACATTTCCTACACATATCATGCCATTAAACATGAATTAAACTAAAAATAGCAAGAGTATGGTCACTTACAACTTGGAGCAGAATTTTCTCCCTTCACAAACTTCAGTTTCTTGGCTTTTCTTGGCAGCCAATTTTCTTACATTTCCTTCACATATCATGACAAATTTTGTTGAAGTGGACTTAGGGTTTCAAGTGAGATTTGGTGAGTTAGAAAGCTTATATAAGCTTTAATGGTGGTTTTGGGCTAGGAGAGGAAACGGTTGGAAATGGGGAAGGAGATGAATCTAATTGCTTTTGTTTATTTTTGTCTCAATTATCCCTTTTTAATAGGTTAACTTAATTGTGATTGGTGGGGAAAGAGTTGATGACATCATGTGATGTCAAAATTGTCATTTAATCTCATTTTCTTTCCTTTTCTTATCTACTTAATTTCAATTCATTTTTTAGCAATATTTATTCACATTTTGTGTCATAATAATTATTTACTTAACTGGACATGTCGGCCAAAAATTACCTCTGAAGGCGAAATGACCAAAATGCCATCTGTTTGGCTTAACATACCAAAATTGTCTGTACCGATTGAAAAATTTTTCTAAACATTTTCTTGGCATTCTAATGCCATAGGAACCTTAATGACCCTTCTCTGGAGTCCCAAAAATTATTTTATGAATTTTTCCCCGGTTCTAGAGCTCTTAGTTGCGAGAACCGCAATTTCCCACTGGGTTACCCATCGCTAGGGCACCGGCTCATTTTACTTGGTTGTATTTTATTTCTAAAATTTTTCCTAAATTTTTCTTATTAATATTTGAGTTAATTATAGTTCCTCACTTTAGTTTAAATATTTTTTCGAATGTTTTAGCTATCCAGACTGACACTGATCACCGGAATAGTAGAATGTACGGAGTTGCTACAGGGAAAGTGTTACAAGAAGTCTGTTCAAAATGAGTGTAGGAGAATTCAGTTCAAAACAGAAGTGTATCTATGGTAAAGTACATGGTTTGTGTGGCACTACATAGCCCTGAGCCATGTAAGTCTCTGGATCATTTCAAGCTTCATATTTGAGGGAGATAGCAAGTTACATAGGGGTAGGCAAGTTACACAGGGAAATTCACATTGCTTGTGTACTGTGATCTCTTCATGGTTCTTCACATTTTGATTGCCAGAACGGGTCAAGTCTCTTGCTTACACGACTCGTGTAATATTGTACAGTAGGCCTTCTAGTTTTTCCAAACTTCCAAACTTGTCCAAACAACTTCTTTTCCTTAGATTTCCTTTAAAACACTTGAAAAGATACAGAAAACATAAAATTAAGTAGAGATTAACCAAACTAACAAAAACTAATGAAACTAAGTAAAATGCATGCAATTAACTACCTAAATGCTATGAAATGTAATGTAATAGTGCCTTAAAATACCTATATGATACAAGTGTATCAAGGAGGATATAAGAGCACCCATCATACTTGGAAGACCATTCTTCATTACTGCAGGAGCTAACATAGATGTGAAGAGTGGGAAATTGAAGTTGAAGGGGGAGGGGGGGGGGGGTGAAGAGAAAATAGAGTTCAATTTATTCAAAGATTCCAAGGAACAGTTGTGGTGAATTCTTGTTATAGAGTGGATGTTATAAAAAATGATACTAAAATGGAAGTTATTAAGTTGGAAGGAAGTCAAGTTATGCTTCATTCTAAATGTAATCAGCATAAAGTACGAAAGAAAAAGTCTCCTTTGCCATCTCCTTTTGAAAAAAATTAAGCTCTAAGAGTAAAACTCAAGTTTCTACCTAAACAACTCAAATTAGAAGGTTCATCTCAAGCTTATAAAAAAAATCTTCAAGGTGTTTTTAGGCTATTAAACAAAGTAACATGTAACATCCTCACTTTACGTAGTTTGTATATTCCACTGTTTTGATGCATAATGTCTGCCTCAGAAAGTCGAAATGTTTGGAACTATATTTTGGTGATAATGAGGAGACATAAAATGATGGAATACAAGGTAAGAAAATACAAGAAAAATTAAAGGAAAATAAAAGAGATGAAATTCAATTAAGTTAAACGAGCCGAACCTGTAGCAATGGGTGACTGCACCGAAAAGTTGTGGCGAGGACCATTAACTAGCCCTGGAGTGCAAGGAACCTAAAAAATATTTTCGAGACCTAATTAAAGGTCTACTGAGGTATAAGTAATATTGGAAATATTAAAGAAAATTTAGTGAGTCAATATAAACAAAAACAAAAATTAAAGAAATTAGTGGGTCAAGGAGTTAATCGGTAACACCAAAAAATTCGAAATGCAATCCGAAGAGGGGCATTTTGGTCATTTGACACCTAGAGTGGACTTTTGACCTAAATGTCCATTAAAAATAAGTAGTATTAAACTTTGAAAATATCATGAAAAATAAGAAATGTGGTACATAATGTAAATAGTGGAAGGATAGTGGCATAAATGCAAATTAAGGAACTTTGGATTTAATTAATTCATTAACCAAGGTTAGTGCTCCACTAAGCATGATTAAGTGGACATATATAAACCCAAAGTGGACAGATTGCACTTCATCTTCAACCTCCCTTCACATTGCCGAATTCCAATTCCACCATTGTTCCTCCATAGCCAAAGCTCAACCAAGCTTCATGCACTCATCATCAAGCCACCATTTCTTCAAGAGTTCTTCATTAAAGTTAGTCTACACATCATGGGCAGTAAGTAGGCAGCAAAAAGGAGAGAAAATATCAAGGTTTAGTAAGCTTCAAAACAAGGTTAGTGCTAGTTTTTCATTCCTTACTTCATTAAACTTTGTTTTAAGGTTGAGATGAGTTGAATGGTGAAGAAATTTGAAGGTTTTAATGAGTTATTGATGTGTACAATTTTTGGCAGCCATGGGAGCTCATGTTCTTTGAATTTTTCTTACATTAAATTGATGGGAATTAGTGTTGATTGAGTTAAATTGAAGTGTTAGCTAATTAATTCTCATGTATGTGTAAGTAAGTATTGAATTTAGGGTTTTTGGAAAGAAATTTGGAGACCTTAACAAACTGCCATTTTTGGCAGCCTTGAAGTGCATGGATTGGTGCTTGATTTCTTGAATTAAATTGATGAATTATGGTAATTATAGTTTAAGGGAAGTATATGTAAAGTAGTGGTGGAATTGTATGTAATAAAAATTAAGTGAATACATGTATATATTGTGTTGAATTTAATTTGGAGAATTAGGGTGGTAATATGTGTATTGAACACTTATGTATTCTGCCCAAATTGACATAATTGAGTTGTGATGAATGGGATAGAAGTGTCATGAATACAATATCATAGTATTGGGAGGAGGAGAATTGCCAAATTGGAAGTGTATTTTTCATGTACAGGTTGTGTTGTTATTGGCAGTAGATAAATTGAGCTATAAGTGCAAAATTGTAACCCCAATTGGTATGAGGCTAATTGAGGGCAAAACTAGACATAAAATAGGCCAACTTTCATGTAGAAGCCTTACCAAAAATCTGTCCAGAAAGTGACTCAAAAAGTGACCAAATCCGAATTGCCATTAGTGAACCCAAAATTTTTGACCATATGAACAGTAGTCACTCATTTGACCATAACTCACAGTAGACAGGTCCAAATGACCTAAAATTTATACCATTGGAGAGCTTAGACATAGGGATACAACTTGGGTGAAGATCACAGAACCCAGAAATGCCATTTACTAAGTCAAATAGCTTGCAAAATTTGAGGTATCAAAACTGTCCAGAACCATTGCAACCCAGAATTTGACCATATGAACAGTAGTCACTCATTTGACCATAACTCACTCAAAACAGGTCCAAATGACCTGAAATTTAAATCAATGGAAAGATTAGACATAGAACTACAACTCTTATGAAGACACCAAAGCCTAGAAATGACCAGAACCAAGTCAAATTGCTTGCCTAAGTTAGGGTACTAAATCTGCCAGAATGGAATTTGACTTAAAAAAATGACCTAAATTTGCATTGAAAATATAATCTGTCCAGTTTTAGTAAATTGACCATATCTTGGTCTAAACAACTCAGAATGACTTAAAATCTATGCCAAAAGTTTAATAAGACATAGAGCTACAAATTTGCTTCTTTAACCAGAAGCTAAAAATCAATGGAAATAAGACATTTAGCTAAAAAAATCTAGCATACTAAAACTGAAAAATTGACAATAATATGATATGAAGCCTAGAAATAATTTGGCAATAAATGCCAACTTGTAAGAATTGTAAATTGTACTATATTAGCAATATATTGAAATGCGAATTGTGACATGTTGATACTAGAATCAACTTATCCATTATGTATAAAAAGGTCAACATGTTCGTTGACCAGTGAAAGGCATAATGACGTATAAACCCTAAAAATAAAGAATTAAATATGTAATCTTGTAATATGCCCTAGTTTGCCTAGTTGACTAGTTTGGATAGGTTGGCATGCCAATAGGTACTGACAGTTGTACAGATTTTAATAGCCTATGGCTATACGGATTATGTTTTTAATAGCCTATGGCTATACGGATTTTTAATAGCCTATGGCTATATGGATTTTTAATAGCCTATGGCTATACGGATTATGTTATGATACTCAGCTTATTGCTTTGCTGACTGATTATATGGCTTCTTAGCCCCACTGTTTGCACATAGGGAGATACTTTGTGATCGATGGTGTGACGGCCCGAGGTACTAGGTACCCAGTGGTATTTTAACCGTTTATCCAGTCTGGTTAGTTGTATAGGCTACACGGGCAGTCAATTAAAATATTATTCTATTCAGGCAGTTAAGTTAAGTTAAGTATAATGAAATTTCAGTACAATTAAATTAAGTATTGAATGAAATGAGTAAAAGAGATTAGCAATAGAAACATAATAAAAATATAATTTGCAAAACCGTAGAGACTTAAAATATAATACAGTTATAATAATTTGTATACTGAGTATTATTACTGAAATGTTATAGACTTAGCACTTCCAAAGAGGAACAAACTAGTATATAAGATAGTTGATACTAGAAATACCATACCAAATTAAATTGATTCCTGAGTATCCGAATTATGATTTATTTCTTTCTTTATTTGTATATATTATTTCATTGTTGTATTATTGCACCACTAAGCAGAAATGCTTAGCACTATGGAATTGTTCCTCGCGCAGGTACTGAAGGTAAACCAATAGACAGTTGACTGAGATTTTTGGAGTCCAGATCTGTAGAAGTGTCAGAAGAATTCAAAGTTGTCACCTCCTCAGCAATGCATGTAGATAGGGCTCACATTAAACATATAATGTATTTTGTATATTTTAATTATTTCTTATATTGTAATTCAAATTAAAAAATTGCATTAAGTTTGTGATGTAATTAATTTGTATAATTTGTAGACTGTGAACTTATGTAATTAGTTGACAAACTATGTTACTTAATGGAATTGAACTTTTTGATATATGAGTTGATTCTGAATACGAATGAGATTGAAATTGAGAATATGGAAAATATGTGATATTTACTGCACTAGTCAGATTTAATAAACAATGTTAGTGCCTAAACCATTTTTGAATAAATATATCAAGAACTGTAATGAAATCAGGTAAGATCAGGTGCTCCAGCACACCGTGTGGCACGCCTTGCTCGGCTACACTGTAGACGGGTGAGGGGTGTTACACAACAGGTGCTTTTATAGTCAATGGAAGGAAGGTAAAATACAAATATATTGAAGCACCTATCAAGTGTGGAGCCAAACTTCTTCTTGTTCAAACCACCATGAGCCATGAAATGTTAGTAGTATGCCCTAGAGCATATCATTTAGTATGTATCTTGTACATATTTTTAATAATAAAAGGCATTTCCACTTTTCCGTTTATATAATATATTTATGTGTAATAGAAAAGGTCCATTGATATTTTGTTAGAAATATTATTCTTAAGTTGTTAAGAATATGAGTGACAATATTTCTAGCACAAAGTATCATAAATAGGTTCACAATCGAGGATACTTCATAATAAGGACATGACTTATCCAGAAAGATTGTATTCATGTTTGTTCCAAGTTATTTATATGAGATATAAATAAGATGGAATGGTGAGTCTCATGCCATATAACAAACTTGATAGGCACTTATAAATGATAAGTAGGCCGAACCAGTGACACTTATGACAAGCACATGGAGTTTACTCTTGTCAATGTTTTGTCATAAATCATATCAGTGCATATAATCTTTAGACCTGAGATAGCACAGTTATCTTGTATATAGGTAGTTTGAGTTTGATACTGCTTTCATACTTGTACTATGTATGGGTATATGGGATATTTGCCTACTTCACAAAAGGTTGTGATAAGTAGAGATGCCACATTTCTTGAACAACAATTTGTCCAAGAAGGAGGCAAAGGAAGGCAAATAGAGTTAGAATTGGAGAATTCTGACCAACCAACAGATCAGATGGATATAGATCCATCTAGTCAACCAATACCCCTTAATGAAACATCTACAGCTGTTCCTCGTAGAACAACCAGGGTATCTCACCCACCAGTGAGATATGGTTTTCTTCATGAAGAAGAACAAGAGTTGTCTACTCATGAAGAAGTAGATCATGGAGATGATCCACTTACCTATGAAGAAGCTATATCAGATATAGACTCTTCAAAATGGATTGATGCTATGAAATCCGAGATTGATTCCATGTATAAGAATCAAGTTTGGGATCTTGTTGACCCACCTGAAGGTATTGTACCTATAGGGAACAAATGGGTTTTCAAGAAGAAAATTGGTTCTGATGGAAAGGTAGAGACCTATAAGGCAAGGCTAGTAGCGAAAGGGTTTCGCCAAAGGCAAGGAATAGACTATGAGGAGACTTTCTACTTTGTTGCCATGCTTAAATCAATTAGGATTTTATTAGCAATAGCTGCATACTATGATTATGAGATTTGGCAGATGGATGTCAAAACAGCTTTTCTCAATGGATACATTGAAGAAAACATTTTCATGGAACAACCTAAGGGTTTTGAATCCCAAAATGGTTCCAAGGTATGCAAGCTAAAGCGATCCATTTATGGGTTGAAACAAGCTTCGAGGAGTTGGAACATCCGTTTTGATGAAGCCATTAAATCCTTTGGTTTTATCAAAAAGGAGGATGAGCCATGTGTATATAAGAAGGTTAGTGACAGTGCTATCACTTTCCTTGTCTTATATGTGGATGACATCTCGTTGATGGGTAATGACAGGTATGTTGACGACTATAAAGGTATGGTTGTCAAATACATTCTCCATGAAAGACTTAGGGGAGGCAACCTATATTCTTGGGATTCGCATCTATAGAGATAGATCGAAAAGAATAATTGGTTTATCCCAAAATCTATACTTGGAAAAGGTGTTAAAGAGGTTTAACATGCTTGATTCCAAGAGAGGATTGTTACCAGTGAGACATGGTATCCACCTTTCTAAAGAGATGTCTCCAAAGACACCTGAAGAAAGAGATAAGATGGCCAGGATTCCATATGCTTTGGCTATTGGAAGTTTAATGTATGCAATGTTGTGTACTAGGCCGGATATCGCATATGCTGTTAGTTTGACTAGCAGGTATCAATCCAATCCAGGTTTGGAACACTGGATAGCTGTCAAGAATATTCTTAAGTACTTAAGAAAAACTAAGGATTTATTCTTGATTTATGGAGGTGGAGACTTGCAATTGGATGGTTATACTGATTCTGATTTCCAATCAGATATCGATGATAGAAAGTCTACCTCTAGATATGTGTTCATTTGTAATGGAGGTGCGATCGGTTGGAAGAGTTCCAAGCAGAGCACGCATCGCAGATTCCACTACTGAGGTGAGTATATTCTCGCATCGATGTCGCAAAGGAAGTCGCTTTGGATTAAAAGTTCGTGATGTAACTTATAGTAGTTCCTTCCATTGAGTCGTAGGTTCCATTACAATCGTGACAACCATGGAGTAGTCATACGAGCTAAGGAACCAAGGTCTCACCCAAAATCCAAACACATAGAAAGGCACGCCACATTATCGGAGAAATAGTTGGGCGAGGCGATGTAGCCATGCAGAAAATAGCATCGGTGAAAATCCGGTGATCCATTCACTAAGCCTATGTCACAGACTCAGTTAGACCGACATCTTGAGAAGACAGGTCTAAGATATTGTAATGAATGGCTCTAGTGCTAGTGGGAGATTGTTAGTAGTATGCCCTAGAGCATATCATTTAGTATGTATCTTGTACATATTTTTAATAATAAAAGGCATTTCCACTTTTCCGTTTACATAATATATTTATGTGTAATAGAAAAGGTCCATTGATATTTTGTTAGAAATATTATTCTTAAGTTGTTAAGAATATGAGTGACAATATTTCTAGCACAAAGTATCATAAATAGGTTCACAATCGAGGATACTTCATAATAAGGACATGACTTATCCAGAAAGATTGTATTCATGTTTGTTCCAAGTTATTTATATGAGATATAAATAAGATGGAATGGTGAGTCTCATGCCATATAACAAACTTGATAGGCACTTATAAATGATAAGTAGGCCGAACCAGTGACACTTATGACAAGCACATGGAGTTTACTCTTGTCAATGTTTTGTCATAAATCATATCAGTGCATATAATCTTTAGACCTGAGATAGCACAGTTATCTTGTATATAGGTAGTATGAGTTTGATACTGCTTTCATACTTGTACTATGTATGGGTATATGGGCATGTGTTGGCTCCTACTAGTTATATATGGAGGTAGGTGTTGATCAAGATGGAATCTGTTCCTCTAAGTAAATAGAGATAAAATCCTATGTTCATTTAATTGTTCTTGATGTTTCAAGTTCTTGGCCAGGACAGATAGATTTATTCAGAAAAGAGTTTCTGATGAGAAAAATCTTTTAATCAAGAACTGGAATTAAAAGAGAACATAATATTCATAGCAAATGGCGTTTGACATAAACCATGACTCCAGCTTGAGTTGGGATTTTGTAACAGAGAGATTCTAGTGCATGGTAACATATGATTATAGGTTCATTTAAGGTAAACCTTATTACTAATTGGGTGGCCATGGCATGCTATGCTAGGTGTTAACCATGGTCTATGAGGTTCATAAAATGATTTAGAGAAATCATTTATGGTAAGAAAGAGTTCTGATGATATTAAGAGTTGATATCATGTCTCATTGCCAATTAGTGATGAGCCTAGTAAGTCACACACATACACAAGTTATCACCTATTTAAATATGATTTAATTAATTAATTAAAGAGTTTAATTGATTAATTAAATAGGTTTGGTTTGCAATTAGATTGCAAAGTCCCTAGCATGACTTGAAACCAAATCTAGATTATTGGATGTATAATATAAGTTAAATTTATATTTAAAGTGTTTAAATATGAATTTAATTAATGAGAAATTAATTAATAGAGATTAATTAATTAATTTATATTTGATATAAATTAATTAGAAGAAGAAAATAATTATTTTGGGTTAAGAACTCAAAATTAAGACACAGGGGCATTTTGGTCATTTTGCAGTGTGACACGTGGCACCATGAGATGGTGACACATGGCATAACACATAAGCTTGCCAAATGTTTTTTTAATCATGTAAGATGATTAAAATCAAGATTAAATATAGGTTTGACACTTGGCACAATGTGATTGGGTCACTTAAACCTAGAGCTAATCAAAAGGTGACATGTGGCTAGGGTTTAATGTGTTAACCTAGCTATTTAAGTGTGGTTATGAAAAGAAAACACAACCAGCAGCCTCTCCTCTCAATTGTCACGCCACTTTGAGCCTCTCCAGCTATTTCTCTTCATCTCTCATCAATTCAAAGAGATTAGCCATCAATCTCTTGAATTAAGAACACTAGAAATTGTTTCTAGTGTCCTGTTTACATCTCTAATATCTTAAAAGGCAGAACTTGAATTTCTAATTAATAGAAAAGGCTTTAGAAGCTATTCAAGGGCTGCCATAGGTGTTCTTGGTGTGGACAAGCTAGAGGGACAACATCTGGTGTCCTGAAGACGAATCTCAAAGGCGCAGACACTGCAAAGACATCAAGAGGTTAGTGTAATTGTTCTTGATTTAATCTAGAGTTCTAAAATTAATCTGATTAATTTTAAAATCTTAAATGGCAAATACAGATCCAAAAACATATTAAAAGAGTTTTAATATGTTGTTTATCATTGAAATTAAATAGATAAAAATAAATCTTGCATGGTGCATGTGACCCTAGGTGAAAATTTTTGAATTCAATGGTATAATCTTGTGTTTTTCACGCTTCCGTTCCTTCATGAAAAAGGGTCAAGCTAATGACCTAAAATTGGCACTTCTTGGGAGGTAACCTAAGTTTATTTTAAATAGTTTGTTAATTTTCTTTTTCCTTATTTGATCCCTTATAACTCAATTCTGATAATTTTCCAATATTTGGTTTATAGTTAAAATGCAGAGATTAGGTGTTTTGGGAATTGTTGCAAAGAGAGCCATGTTACTGATTTATGGAAGTTTTCAGTGTTTCTTTTAATTTATTAGTGAATAGTATATTCATGTCTATTTGATGTGTTGCTTGCTTGACTGTTGATGAAATGAGTGAAATTTGATTTAGAGAGATTAATGATGATTAAATTATGTTTTCAGAGTGAGAAATGAAACTTGGCATGCTAAAGTTCAAAATTTAGCTCATTTTAATTTTTTAGCTTTGTTTTTGTGTAATTTTTTTCAATGAACTTTATATTTAGCATGTTATTCTTAAAGGATAAATGGAGCAACTTGATGCTTAAGGCATGCTGAATTTGAAAGAAAAGAGAGCTCCATTTTTTCTTTAAAGATTTAAAGGGGAGTATTATGAACTTAATGTCTACTATGAATAGTAAATTTTAAATATTTTACTGCTTTGTTGATGCATTTTGTGTCATTTAGAAAATGGTTAAATTGCAAGATGATAGAGTTAAAGTGAGCTTAAATTTTATCTTAGGAGGTGGAAAATAATTGTGCTTTATTTTGTAATACTTAGAATTTGATTATGGCTATTTGATTGTCATTTGTGTGTTAAAAGAGTGAGTTGTTGAATTTACATTTGCTGTGAATAGTAGAAGCTTGTTGCTCAATTCATTTTATGGATTGCTTACTTACTATATGACTTGATTTGATATGTTTGGGGTGAATTTTTACCAATTAAGTGTGTTTATGACTAAAGTGAGTTTTCCTGCATACTTTCTTGCTGTGAACAATGAAAAATCTAGTGTTTAATTTATATTTTGGGTTGCTGACTTGCATTATACTTGGTTTGGTATGCTTGGGAATGAATTTTTACCATTTAATTTGGTATAGTTTTTATGCATACCTTCTTAATGTGAACAGTACCATCAATATGATTTTCTACAGAATTTTTAAAGCTGGGTTTGGGTACTAAAATTGCAAATGCTATGGCTTTATTGGGTTTTCATATTTTGATGCTTTTTATATTGTCATTGGAAGTGTTTTGGTTGTTGATTTGGGCCTTATTTTGTAGATGAAATGTGGTTTGTGTTGATTTTGAAGGAAATTGTGAGTTTTTAGGTTTTGAAAAAGTTTGGTTGTAAATCAATTGAGTTGTTGTGAACGATACCAACAAGTTACATGTTCTGCTACAAATTAAGCTATTTTTGCACGCTATATTCTGTTAAATTGCAGTATCAAAAATGATTTTTAGTTAAACTGACATGCCTCATGTCACTTTTTTAATGCTGACATGCCTCATGTTGGTTGATACACTTGTATTATATAGATGTTTTTAAGCACATTTGTACAGCATTTCAAAGCATTTAAATAGGTAATTTCATGCATAATCGTCAAATTCATTAACTTTTGTAAATCTCATCGCCCTGCACTAAATTTTATGTTTTTGCATATTTTTAGGTGTTTTGAGGGAGTTTCAAAGAGAAAAAGTAAAGAAGGAAGCTTGGAAAAAGTCAAAAAGAAGAGCATTGTTGCTGATACACCTTACACGGGTCATGTAACTATATCATGGACCCGTGTAACTTACTGCTAGGAGAAAAATAATGAAGTCAAAGAAGAGACACAGTACACAGGCTGTGTAACATGACCATTGTAACCTGTGGAGACCTATGTAAGATTCTGCCTGGAAAAGCTTAAAGAATTTCCATAAGAACAGCAGAACATGGGCTGTGTAATTGGACCCATGTAACTTGCAAAGACCGCATAAACTTTTGCCTAAATACGAGATGCAGCCTTCAAATTCCAGTAAGTTACATGGCCTTGGGCTGTGTAGTGACACACGGATCGTGTATCAGTCGACAACCAGTTTCTTGATTTGATTCCAGCCCCAGTTTTTACACTCAGTACAGATTTCTGATGCCTTTGAGACTCTAAAAACCTAACCCTAGGACATTGAATATAAATAAAAGCAGCAGAAAACAGAGAAAGGAGGAGTCACCATCTTCATACACACATTTGCATATACATACATCTTCATCATTCTCTTGAAGCCATCTTGAAGAATAGTGCATTAGCTCCAATGAGGAGTCTTTAGCCGAAGTTTCACAAATTCAAAGCTGTAGAGAATTCTCTTCGGCTCTTTTGTTCTATTTCTTTAGGCTATTTTTTTTATGTTCTTTTACTTTACTTTTGTTATGTTTGCTAAACTCACCATGAGTGAGTAGTTTCTTTATTCTGGAATTAGGAGAGTAACACTTATAATCATTATTATGGATAAATATTGAGTTTCATCTATTGGATTTGCGTTTTGTTCTTTGATTTAATGTTCTGTACTCTTAATGCATGCTATGTACTGATACCCATTTATACATGATATAAGATACTAATTGCAAAATTGAAAGGTGAAGGTTAGTATTAGAAAATCGGAGTATTAAACTTAGGAAATCTGATCTAGAGATAGGCTGAAATCCTTCGTGGAATTCCATAATTAATCATAGATCTTAAAGAGTTTTTATTAGGACTAATCACTAATGAAAGTAGGGTTTAGCTCTAATTAACAAACACCCTATGTGCCTTGAGAGAGAACCTAGGATACCTTAGGATTAATTTCCATCAAAGCAATGATCCTCAATCCAATGGATAGACAAAACTGAGTCCATAATAAGGTTAAAGTGTGAAATCTTAATTCTAGAATTATTTTACTAGATTATTTCATTTTAAGTTTATTGTTCTCTTAGTTTTTAGCACTCATGATAAATTAGATTCACTCTCCCATTATATTCAGTAGCTTAGACAGTCATAATTATTGTGAACTTAGTACTTGCAAATTAAATTCCTTGTGGGACGATACTCTACTCACTACTTTATTACTTGTTAGCGATCCGTGCACTTGCGAGGTTGTAAAACCAGCAAACAAGTTTTTAGTGCCGTTGCCGGAGAATTTATTTGTAGTAATATTAAGCGATAGGCAATTTAGTTGATTTAGGCATTTACATTTACTATTTCAATTTAGTTAATTTATTTTTATTCTTTTATTTTCTCTCAAGTATTTGGTTTGGTACATGACTAGAACAAAACCAGAGGAAGAGGTTTTGGACTTAGATCCTGAGATAGATAGGACTTTAAGAACCATTAGGAGAGAAAGGAGACACCAAGAACAAGATCAAGAAGTTTTAGAAACTCCAGTCATGGCCAATAACAATAATAATGTAACACTCAGAATCACCGAGTTATGAATAGTACCATTTTTGGTCTGTGACTTGTACTATTTAAAGACACCTTGAGAACCAAAAATAAAATGAAAATTTATTGAAATAAACACAATAAAAAATCAAGGGATCCAAAAATATAAGAACTCACCGGGTATATTAAAAAAGAGGGATTATGACCCGATGAGGGGTATTTTAGTCAATTCACCTCAAGAGTTGACTTTTGACTAAAATGTTAATTAAATTAAATGAAATTAATGAATTTAATTATGGAATATTTTTTTTGGAAAAAGAATTCAAGTATAAAGTGAAAAGAAAATAAAAGAAACAAAAATCTAGAATTTTAAGTCCATTTTGACCCAATTAAAATTTTATGACCAATGGGCTTTGGATAACTCATTAAAAGAATTCAATAAATCAAAAATGGGGGTAAATATATAAAGGGCAAAAGCCTCTCTTCCTCTTCCAATTAAGTGCCGCCCCACCTCCCCTCTCCCTCTCTCTTTCTTCCTTTCTTCTTCTTCCTTCTTCCTCCATTGACACCCATTCTCCAAACTCAATTCCTTACTTTTCTTTCATGAGTTTTCCCATCTAACTTATAGTAAACACCAAATTAAACCTCAATTGAAAGATTGAAATAAGAAGAATAAGAATTGGGAGAAATTGGGAGTTGAAAAGAAATCATCAAGAGGTGAGTTCTTTAATGCTTAATGAGTTATACTAGCTTTAAATTAAGTTAACTTATAATGAAATTTCATGAGAAATTGAAAGGAATCATGCATAGAACCTAAACTAGGGTTTTGGCTATTTTAGGAAAAATTAGGGTTTGATGTATTTTAATGTAATTGATTATGAAATCAAGCTTAGTTGAAGTAGTATGCATAATTGGGATAAGGAGATTGCATGAAATTTGCATAAATTGAATTATGAAAGATTAGGGTTCATGGGAAAATTAGGGCTTTGGTGCTAGAGAGTGAAATTGATGTGTGTAATGTTAAATTATGACTACTTAGCATGAATTGAATGTGGGTTGATGTTAGTTGGTGGAAAGAATTAATGGAATGGCATGGATTAGGAGAAATTGCAAACTAGGATTTTGGAAAATTGGGGGTTTTGTGCTAAAAAGTGCCATTGATGTGTTTAATGCTAAATTATGATCATTTGGGGTGAGCTAAATGTGAATTGATGTTGGTTAGTGGGAGTAATTAAAGGAAGTAACAATTGAACCATAGGACAGAAATTGTGCACACTGAGTCCAGTGTGTTTCGCAGCTCATAAGTTGAGCTACATAAGTCCAATTGGTGTGAAGCCAATAGGAAATAAAACTTAAGACATAGGGCTAGAATTTTCATGAAGGTATCCTACCCAGAAAATGACTATAAACTGCCATAAATGAACCTTGAAACTGGAAGTCAGAATTCGGACCTGAAATCTGCACAATCAGCCCACGTGAGCAATACAATTTAAACTATCATAAGTTTCTCTAGAAAACTCCAATTTAAGTGATTCTTAAACCAATGTAAACTTAAAACATAGTAAAACATTTCATATGAAGAACTTAAGACCAAATTATGAGCTTAACCCAATCAAATTGCTAAGCAAAATTGAGTCACCAAATCTGCCAAAATCTAGAAATCTGCAAATTAACTATATAAACAATAAATTTTGCAAGGCCATAAATCTCTCTAGAAAACTCTTATTTAGGTGATTCTTATACCAATGAAAACCTGAAATATAGTAGAACATTTTATTTGTAGAACTTGGAGCCTAATTATGAACATAACCCAACCAAATTGCTAGCCAAAGTTAAGTCAATGAATCTGCTAGAACATGAACAGTTACGTGAATAGTAATTTTTGCATGGCCATAACATGCTCTATAAAACTTTGATTTAGGTAATTCTTAAACCAATGGAAACCTAAAACATAGTAGAACATTTCATATGAAGAACTTGATGCCAATTTATGAACTTAACTCAATCAAATTGTTAGACAAATCTAAGTCAACAAATCTGCCAAAATTAGCCCCACGTGAACAATAATCACCGTTTTGGTTATAACTTGAGCTACACAACTCCAAATTAGGTGATTCAAAAAGGAAAATAAATTTAAGACCTTGATGAACAATTTTCATGAAGAACACCTCAAATTATTATGGAAACTAGGTAAAAATCAGGTTCAAAGCTTAGGACACCAATATGTCCAAAAGTCAAAACTCTTTGAAAATTTGCCAATCTAGCTTAGGGAGGCATTAGACAGTTATGAAATAAGTTATGGCAATAGTTGGGAGGAGTATTAAAATATTCTACTTGTGTGTTTTCAGTAGAAAATGAAGTTGGGATGGACAAGGATAAGTAAGTAACGACAAAGGAGAATTATTGAAGGTTTGTGCACAACTAACTATTTTCTTGGTTTTTAAACTTGTAAATTGTTTGAAATGAGTTTATTTGAATGAGTTTGCTTTGACCGAGTTTACTTTTAATGAAATATAGCTTTTCTCTTGCATTTGAGAAATTTTGGTGTTGCCACCTCTATATGGGTTTTCTGATGAATTTAAATGTGTTATTGGTTTGCAAATGTGATTGTTGATTAGGAAACTTTTGAATATTATTTTGAAACCACAGTTAGCATAACAGTCCCTTTCGGAACTCCCCAGTAGTAATGGCTATTTGGGGTTTGATATTGATCATGATCATGTCCCCCATTAATAACGGTTAGTGGGGTGAGATTATTTGAGTACTCATTAGCTAGCTAGCCCTTCCCTCATTAATAATGGTTAGTGAGGTTGAGATTGCTTTGTCATGGTATACAACATGGCATTGATCATGAAATTTTGTATCATGGTTTAAACTGTGTGTTGATGTTGGCAACACTTATGCTCTATGAATGGTGATTTGTAAAGTATGATTTCTCATTCAAAATGTGATTTCAATAAATGATTCTTATGGACTCATAAAGTTTTGTGATGCTATCATGATTATGCAAATATGTGATTTCTTGTATTTTGACAAGTTGTGTTTTACCTTAAGTTTTAAAGTTATTAGTTCTGCACCACTGAGTGGTATACTCAGCGATAGCTTATTTATGTTATCGCAGGTAAAGGAAAGGAGAAGGCTATTGAGTGAGAGACTTGAAAGAAGTATTCTAGTTTTGACTGTGGGTATATATCGTAAGTATACCCTTGTAATTTCCTTTTGATGTATTTTGTACCTATATGTATGGATGTACGGATATTGAGTAGTTTGTATTTAAAAGCATTATATTGCTATCACATTTTGAGTTTTTAACTATTTGTATTTTATTTTGAGACTTATGCAAAATGTATCTTTTGTAATAACAAGTTTATTTCCTCTAATGAACATCTACTTGATACATAATTGAATTTTAACTATTCCCATGCAGTTTTCCGCAAAAGAATTAATAAGATAAAAAGCTATGATTTGTTTAAAATCCCTTGTAGCATAATTAATGGGTTGTCAGTAGGTGTAGTTCGGTAATTCATTAGGTATGCTACAGGAACATGTCATGCCTTACAAGGGATAAGGTGTGACATGTTTTAGTGGTATCAGAGCTTTGGTTTTCATACAAGTTTTGAAATTGCATATTTGAAAAATTTTGATAAGTACAACTGCTCAATTATTATTAATTGATACATATAGTGCATTACAACATAAATATGGACTAATGGAGGGAAATATCCTTATGTTGGTTGTCTAGGGAGTAGAATTCTTTGTGATTCAGTATGGAAGAGGGGGATCACACCGTAGAGCAATCAGTAGTAGCTAATGTATAGGGAGAAGCCCAGCTCCTAAGAATGCCAGTGGGTTAGCTGCACCCGTCCCGTCCATGCAATTTTCTGCTTTTGCTCAGCAGATGGCTACACTATTTCAGTAAATGGCTAGCAATATTCTAGTCCAAGCTCCTGTGTAAGCACCTCCAGTGTAACCACTACCCCCAGCCAGACAATATGATAAGTTAATGAAGTATGGGGCAATAGAGTTCAAGGGTACAGTGGACCCATTGGAAGTCGAGCAATGGTTAGAACGGATGGAGAGGGTATTCAAGAAACTGTACTGCACCGATGAATTGAAGTTCAAATACTCGGTCTTTTTACTGCATAGAGATGCATATGAGTGGTGGAAGACCATTCCCCACAGTTTGGCTGAGCCTCCAGTGTTGACATGGGATGACTTTCTAAGAGAGTTTAGACAGAAGTATGTTCCTAATACCTATGTGGATATGAACTACAGGAGTTTTTGAGCCTGAAGTAGGGTAATAAGACAGTGGCTGAGTATGAGAGGGACTTTTCTCGCCTTAACCACTATGTTGGAAGCCTACTCACTACCAGTAGGGACAGATGCAAACGGTTTGAGGCCGGGTTAAGGCCTAGCATACGACTACAGGTGGTTGGTTTTAGACATGGGAACTTCTCAGAGTTGATATCTCAGGCCCTTGAGTTTGAAAGGATAGAATTGGAAGGGGTATCTTAGAAGGTAACCACTAAAAAAAAGAAGAGTAGTAAGCCTACAGGTCAGAGTTCAAGTAGCAATCCCGGTAAGAGGAAGAGCTTTGGGGGACCAAGTAACAGAGGATCTAGTAAGGAAAGATTCTCAGGGCAGAGGCCACCTAGATCTTGTCAGCAAACATCTAGGGGTTCCTTTCCTGTCCGTACATGTGAAACCTATGACACTCCTTACCCATCTACAGTATAGCCGAGCAAGATATGTCACACAGTGTACCTGAACACCCTATTTTATTTCAATCATTTTTATTCTTTCTTAATTTATTTTTATTCATAGTTATGAAGTACAATTTGTGAAATATAATTCATTTAAGTCATTAATTGAAATTATAAATTTATTTGAGGTTTCGCAAATTTTATAGAAAATCCGATAGAGTACTAGCTAAAAATGGAGAAAACAATTCTTCAGAACCTGTGAAAAACACTTCCAATACGTTTTCAATCATTACCAAACTCCATTATATCAACAAAGTCTCAATATTTCTCAACAATACTTCCATTTCTCATTCATTGATTTCACATGATATTTATATGCAAGTCATAAATAAATACTCAATTTTTCATTTATAAATACAAATTTCCACTGTTTACATTAATACCAAAATATATTACATAAGTCTCAATTATACATGAGAAAATAAAAGTTAATTACAAAATACCAAAATGAGACCTAGTGTCCTACCAATGCACTAAAGTCTGTGAGGTGACACGGATACTATGCAGAACTGTGGACGGCCTCACCCAGTCTGTGGTCTACTGGGCTCTCTGTCAGTTTCTCCAGAACCTACGCGTGGCAAAAAGCAATGTGCTAAGCAATAATGCTTAGTGGTGCCAATAATAAAATAAAAAGAACTAAAAGAAAATAAATATACAGTGAATATATTAATGTCTTATGCAGATAAATTTTTTTTGTAATTATTTGTAATCTTATTTATTTAGTACTTTTTATATTCATTATTTCATTAAATTTATCAATTTTCATTTTTTGGTTGTCCAAGTAACCTATAATGGATGACTGGACTGGATAAATGGGTAAACTGGCACTGGGTACCAAGTACCTCGAGCCGTCACACCATTGGTCACATATGTATCTCCCAGTGTGCAACAGAACAGCTGATAAGCTGTAATAAATATTAGGCACAGGGCCAAGTATCATCATAATATTAGAATGGCTAAAAGCTATAAAATCACAGAATGGCATAATGACATGTGTAGTACTGCTAACGAACCCATTGGCATGCCAACCTATCCAAATCAATCTTACTAGGTGTACTAGGGCATGTTACACTTTTAAATTTTACAATTCTTGAAATTGAAGTTTAAGTGTTACTATTCATTTCATTAGTCAACTAAAATGTTGACTTTTGCATAGACAATAGGTACATTGGTTCTAATATCCTCAACATACCACATTTTGCATTCTAAAGTTGTTGGTATTTGGTTGTTAATACCATTTCAAAGCTTAGTATTAGTTATTCACAATTTTCAGATTTCAAGCACTAAGTTTACTATTCTATTAGTCATTTGTACAATAGGAATTTGGCAAAATTGTCTTCATGAAAGTTGTTCCTTATTGTGTCTAGTTACATTTCCTTTTTTGAATCACTCCATTTGGAGTTTTGTAGCTCAAGTTATGGCCTAAATACCATAATTGGCTGGATTGTAAATTTTCTAGATTTTATGGACAGAACCAAATCTATAGTGTTTTGTACACTGATTGCAGGTCAATTTTTGAACATGTTATGATCAAAATTTGGGTTTGGTTTCTTCATGAAAGTTGTAGGTCTATGTCTCAGCTATCTGTTGGTAAAATTTCAAGTCAATTAAACCTTTTTACACTAAGTTATGACGAAATGAATAAACATTATTCATTTGGTCATTTTGCCCAGGCAGAATGCAAGTCACCCAGATTAGGGCAATTTTTAAGTCAACTTAGTTTTGTTTTCTGTGCAGGGTTTCTTCATCAAAGTTGTGCCATTATGTGATTAGTTTCATGTCCAATTGGCCTTGCACCAATTGAACCTATACAGCTCCATTTATGGCTACCCAAACCTGCTGTACTCACACTAAGTCCTGCAGGTCACCAAGGGCAACATACCTAATTTCAATTCCAACATCCTTACTCACTTCAATTCCTCCTCACACACATTAAAATGGTCACTAATTGACCATTACTAAGTTAACATACCATTACATGAGAAAACCCTAATGTTGTTCAAGTGTCCATATTTTTTTCAAGTTCTTTCATGCATTCCACTTGCATTTCACTTACACAAACATATTCAATCACTCATCTCATACCAAGGGAAGCTCATAACCACTTTCCTATCAAGCAAAATCATCAAACCCTAGCTTCTGAAATTATAAGGGTGCATACACACACATTTTTATGTTGTTTTCTTACATTTCCTACTTATTTCATGCCATTAAACATGAATTAAATCAAAAGTAGTAAGAGTTTGGACACTAACCACTTGTAGTAGAATTTTAAGATAACAAAACTTCCTTTTTGCTGCCTAGTGGTGATTTAAGGTGTGAGAATCAAGTTTAGTGAAGAGCTTGAGTGATTTTATGGTGAGATTTGGTGGCGAGTGAAGCTTGGAAAGCTTTTTAATGGAGGAATGGGTTTGGGTAAGGGAGACGTCTGGTTTAGTGAGGAAGAAGCAGAATTATTTTATCAAGTTTTTGTCTTCCTTATCCCTTTTAGTGAGTTTAATAAATTATGATTGGTGGAGGAAATTTAAATGACATCATATGATGTCATAATTAGCATTTTCTTTCATTTTCTTTTCTTCTCTTCTCTACTCATTTCCAATTTAATTTTTAGCAATATTTTATCACACCTTACCCCTCTGTAAGGCATAACATGATCTCGTAGAATACCTAATAAACTACCGAACTTCACCTACCGATAACTTATTAAGTACCCTACAAGGGTTTTTAAAATTATTTTCTTACTTTTTGGAAGCGGTGAGCATTTTGGTAGGAATTAAAAACATTTAATTGAAGTTTCAAAATTAGTAAAAATTTTTGTCCATTTTTATTTGTCTGCAAATTTTGAAAAAATTTTGGCAGAGTGCCGTTTATATTTTGGGAAAACAGTTCTTTAAAAACCTGTAAAAACACTTCTAATAATTGTCTCCACAACTCCTAACCACTAAAATGACTCAAGTCAACACAATTCAATTTAAGTCCACAATTCAACCAAAGTTTGTCATCTCAAAATACTTCATAAATTCATTCACATTGCCTATAGTACTTAATTTACAAATACAGATCTTAATTTAAAAAAAAAAAATCCAAAATAACATTATTACAAATTACTGTACAACTGCTCAACTTTACATTAATACATATGACATTACAATATTTACATCAAATAACTACAAGGATATAAACAAATACCCGTACAAAAAGATTAGTGAATTCCTTGTCAATTCAGCAGCTCACCCAGCTGCTTTTTCCTTGCCCTTATCTGCGATAGCAAAATAAGCTATCGCTGAGTATAAAAATACCCAGTGGTGCACAATAAAAATTTGAAATATAGTACATATGACATTCATTAATAAAACACAATTTAAATATTTCACAAATTATCAAAACTCATTATAGCACAATTTTGGTAAAACAATTTAATAAAAATAGTGTTGCCAATTCATACACAACTTAAGCCATGACACAAAATTTATGATCAATGCCGCGTTGTACACCACGAAAAAGCAATCTACAGCCCCACTAATCGAAATCAATAAGGGAGGTGGCTAGCTAGCTAATGAGTACTCATTCGATCTACAACCTCAACTGGTAAACCAAAGAGGGAGGAAAATAATCGATCTCAACCCCATAAATGGAGGAGGAATAATAAGGCACTGTCATACTAGGTGTGAATTAGAAATCAATTTCAAATATTTTATTCAAATAATTCATGAGAAATTCAATAAATTTCTAAAGTCATAGTTTCATTCACAAAGTGGCAACACAATTCATGATTAACAGTAAATTTTCATAAATCATACCCAATCAAATCGGTAATAAGAAAATGATGAAATAAGATTTATTGTGCACAAACCTGACGTGAGTCACCTTTGGGCCTTGACTCAGTTCCTTAGACCTTCCGGATCTTTTTTAGCTGAAACACGAAATTTATAGTGTCCTAGTATCTTTGCCTCACAATAATTCCAATAATTAATTCATATATGGTCAATTCTAGCCCCAATATGCTTAAACTTACATTCTTGAAAATTTTCATGTTGAGGTTACTATTTATGGTACTATTCAAGTCAAAATATTAACTTTCTTATGCTTAATAGGTATAGGAAATTCAATTATACCCACATACCACATTTTGGTTACCTAACTTATTGGTTTTGGTCATTTTCTCCAATTTTAAGTCTTTTAGGCACAAATTTCAAATTTTCAATTTTGGTATCTTATTTTGCCCTGTTCCATTGGCTATGTTGCTGTTAGAATTTGGCTAAGTTTTCTCATAGAAGTTGTTCCTTATTGTCTTAACTTTATTTCCCTCTTTGAATCACTCCATTTGGAGTTTTGTAGCTCAAGTTATAGCCATTTGAACATGGCTGGCCATATTAGTCTAATCTAGATTTTTTGGGCACCAAACCTGGTTCTGGCAGTTTTAGGTCACCAATTTTGGGTGGTTAATTGACTTGGTTAAGGGCATAATTTAGGTTTGTTTTCTTCATGAAATTTGTAGGGCTATGTCTCAGCTTTTTAATGGTAAAATTTCAGGTCATTTGGACCTTCATGGACCAAGTTATGGCCAAATGAACAAACACTGTTCATTTGGTTATTTTTGTACAGGGCAGAATACCCAATTCCGGATTTGGCCAATTTGTTCACTATGCTATGGTCCCTTTCTAGGTATGATTCCTAAATGAAAAATGTGCCATTTTGTGTCTAGTTTTATTCCCAATTGGCCTCACACCAATTGGGTTGGTAAATTTTTAGTTGTGGTCCCTGAAAAGGACCTTGGTCATGCTGCCTACAGAATGACCCTATCCAATCCAAATTTCAATTTAGTTCTAACACTTCCTACACATCACAATTGGTCATACATTACCATTTTTCAACTTAGGTAAGGTCAGACACGTCATTTGACCAATTGTCAAAATTTTATCTCCCAAACCCTAGGTCAAAATCCTAACTTTCATGTTTAGCTCACTTGATGAAATTTAAATGCACATTTAGTACTTATACACTCATTCACACTTAACTACTTCATAATTTGCATCAAAATCATTCATTCTCAAACCTAAACCCTAGCTGGCCGAAATTCACAATTGGTCCTCCAAAGATGTTTTCTTTTGATTTTTAAGTTGAGTTCTAGATTAGTTAAGCTACAAACACAATTATTAAACTAAATTTTTCAAATTAGATTGCTTACCCCCATTTGGATTTGAATTCTCCAATTTCTTCAATTCTCTTCTTTTTTTCCTTTTCTTTGCTTCTTCAATCTTCTTTTCAAAGCTCAAACACAAGGTTTAACTAAGGAGTTTACATTTTCTATGGCTGAATTTATGGTTTCTTCAAGCTCAAAATGAGCTTTAATAGAGGTGAAGTGAGGGAGAGAGGAGTGGGGTAGCAACCTAGGAAGAGGAAGACTTTTTTTTTTCCTTTTAATTTCTATTAGATATTTATCCATAAAAGTGATTTAATTAAATAATAATTATATTTGTTTTTATGATGTCACGATTAGCTCACTAGTATGATGTCATAAACTTTTTTTTATTTTTGACTTTTCATTTCTTTTTCATTCTTTTTCATTTACCTCTTCAATTTAATTATATATTTCACATGTAACACCCCTATTTGCATAGCCTGGTATATTTCACTATTCTGGTGGCCGGTGTCGATCCAGACAATTAAGAGAAATAGAACCATGTCTAAGACACCTAGTTAAGCCCTGAACACAAATAATTACTAATGGTCAAATAGTTAAGTATAAATAAGAAAAACAAAACACAAGAAGTTAAATGAGTCGGGAGTCACAGCGACGGGTGACCTCCTCGAGAAGGACTGCGAGGTCGATTTAAACTCAAATTTCAAACCGTAAAATGTGACGCCACGGTCCTTAGGACTATTGTGAACACAGTGGAAAAGAGAAAATCACAAAAAAGAATTGTTAAGCCTGTCAAATAATTAGGTCAGGGATCCGAAAGAAATATTGAATTATTTGCAAACCGGATCGAATTGGTGAGGGGCAATTTGGTCAATTCACCCCTAGAGCTGGCTCCTGACCTAACTGTCCAATAAAATCGGAGAAAAGAAAATTTCGGGATCAAGAATTAAATTAAAGAACTAAAGAAAAATAAATGAAAAAAAGAAAAAGAAAAAGTTGAAAAGTTTATTGCATCATGCATGACATCATGCATGATGCAATAAACCTAATAATTAAACAAATTGAAAATTATAGGATAATTGCGTATTAATTAATAATTAAAAATACATAAAATAACAAAATAAAAGAAACTAAATATTGGTCTTCTTCTCCATATTTGCCGTCTCTCCCTTTCTCTCTCATCTCTCTCATTTCTTTCATCTTCCTCCATTGAAGCTCATTTAAAAGCTTCTTAAACCCCAAAATTTAGCCATAAAATTTATAGATTTCTTAGCTAAAAGTTATAATTGAGTCTTGTTAAGAATATTGAAAAGAGAAAATTTGAAGAAAACTTGAAGAATCAAGAAGTTAGAAAGCTTTATTTGAGGTAAGCTCTCTTTCTTAACTTTAATTGAATTATAAGTATAGAATTAAGATTAAAGTAGTTAGAATTACATGAAACAATGAAAAATCATGCCTATCTAGAACCCTATAAAATTCAGCCAGCAGTAGGTTAGGGTTTGAGAATGAATGATTTTGATGCAAATGAAGAAGTAGTTAAGTGCAAATGAGTGTGTAGGTATTAATTAAGCATTTAGATTTTATCAAATAAGCTAAGTATGAAAATTAGGGTTTGGCACCTAGGATTTTGGGAGGAAAAATGTGAGAATTAGCCAAATGATATGTTTGACCTTACCTAAGTTGAACAATGGTCATGTATGACCAATTGTGATGTGTAGGAAGTGTTAGAACCAAATTGAAATTCATATTGGATATTGTCATTCTGCAGGCAGCATGACCAAGGTCCCTTTCAGGGATCAAAACTGAAAATTTACCAACCCAATTGGTGCGAGGTCAATTGAGAATGAAACTAGACACAAAATGACACATTTTTTATTTAGGAATCATGCCCAGAAATTGACTATAACTTAGTGAACAAATTGGCCAAATCCGGATTAGGCAAATTGAGCTGTGCAAAAATGACTAAATAAATAGTGTTTGTTCATTTGGCCATAACTTGGGCTAGGCAAGTCCAAATGACCTGAAATTTTACCAGTAGAAAGCTTAGACATAGCCCTAAAACTTTCATAAAGAATACAAACCCAAATTATGTACTTGACTAAGTCATTTAGCCACCCAAATTTAGTGACCTAAAACTGCTAGAACCAAATTAGTGCCCAGAAAATCTGGGTTAGACCAATTCGGCTAGCCATGTTCAAATGGCTATAACTTGAGCTACAAAACTCCAAATGGAGTGATTCAAAAATGAAAATAAAGTTAAGACAATAAGGAACAACTTCTATGAAGAAAACTTAGCCAAATTCTAATAGCAACATGACCAATGGAACAGTATAAAATAGGACACCAAAACTGAAAATTTGAAATTTGTGCCTAAAAGACTTAATATTTGAGAAAACAACCAAAACTAACAAATTAGGTAACCAAAATGTGGTATGTGGGCGAAATTAGAATTCCCATACCTATTAAGCATTAGAAACTCAATAAATTGACTTGAATAGTGTCGTGAATAGTAAACCCGAAATACAAATTTTAAAGAACGACAAGTTTTGCATATTAAAGCTAAGTATAAGTAAATTTGAATTCATTTTTGGACTTATGATAAATTGTGATACTGAAACACTATGAAATTGTGTGTTTCAGTTGAAAAGAATACTGGGAAAGAACTCGAGGCATCGACTCAAGGCCAAAAGGTAACTCATATAAGTTTTGTGCACAACATCAATATTCTTTAAAATTCATTTACAAAGTGCGTGAAATGTGTATTATGCTTTTGACTTAAATTGTTGAAAGTTTACTTGTATATATTTGAAATGGCAATAAATGTTTAGTAAATTGCTAAGACAGTTTTAAAACCATAGTGTCATAACCATATATTTGAATACCTTACTAGCATGACTAGTAGGGGAAATCAGTTTCGAATTTTGATTCCTTCTCTGGCTGAAGTGTTGAGGTGTATGCCAATAGAAGAAGAAATTAAATGGATATCCATATATTTGAGCTAGCTAGCCTTATGATGTGACTTCTCATAAGCCTCTAGCTATTGAGATAATTATTGTTTCGAATGGCATAATATAACTGTGTGTTTTTATGAAATTTGTTTTGAGACTTTCGAAATGAAATTTTTTGGATTAAAAGCTTATAAATCATGTTTTGTATTTATTTCTCACATTCAGTTCAGTTTTTAAATAAATATGATTTAAATTATGCGTAAATGTTATTTTAGTATGTTGTGCACCACTGAGTCATAGTACTTAGCGATGGCTATTATTGCTATCGCAGATATTGAGACTATAGGAGCAGCAGAGTGAGCTGCTAAGGATTGTGGAGCCACCTTCCCTGAAGTTCTATCGGGTATATTTTATACCCTAATTGTAATAATTATTTTGATATATGTAAATGTATGTACATGTAGAACTGTTCATGAGCAGTTGTATAAAGTTTGTAATAATATTAGTTTGGATTTTTCTAATGTAAATTTTGGTTGGATGAATGTAATTTGTTTTAACTTTAATGAAAAATGAATGAAAGTATTTTATTTTAATTTGAGTGAAATTACTTGGTATTATTTTGGATGATATCTGAATTAGAAATTATTGATTTGAATTTTGAAAATTGAGAAATGATGTTGAAATTTGTTGTGGTGGATGTTGAAGTTGTTGAGTTGATGAGATAAATCATTGGAAGTATTTTTTTTTAGGTATTTGAAGAATCGTTTTATCAAAATACAGACGACACTCTGCCGAAATTTTTCTAAAATTTGAGAAAAAATAAAAAGGGACAAAAATTTTAACTAGTTTACAAACTCTAATTAAATGTTTTAATACCTATTAGAAAATGCTCACCTCTTCTAAAAAGTAAGAAAATGGTTTTAAAATCCCTTGCAGGGTACTTAATGAGTTATCGGTAGGTGAAGTTCGGTAGTTCATTAGGTATTCTACGGGATCATGTTATGCCTTACAGAGGGGTAAGGTGTGACATGTTTTAGTGGTATCAGAGCAAATTTTTAAAGTATGTTTTAACTTGTAAATCTGTGTCTTTTCTTTGCTAAGTACAATTGCTCAATGTCCTTATTTGTTACATACAGTGCATTATATCATAAATAAGATCTAACGGAGGGAATCTCCTTGCGTTATTTGTTTAGGAGATATCCTAACTTCAGACTGATATGGAAGAAGGGGATCGCTCTGTTGAGCAATCTGTTGAAGCTGAGGCACAAGGGGAAGCCCCAGCTCTATAAAATGTCAGTGTGTTAGTGGCACTAGCCCCACAAATGCCACAGTTTCTTGTACAGTTCGCACAGCAGATGGTAGTAATGTTTCAATAAATGGCTAGGGGTATGCCTGCTCAAGCTCCACCCCAGACTACTGTGGTGCAACCTCAAGCTCCAGTCAGACAGTATAACAAGTTGTTGAAGTATGGGGCCACGAAATTTAAGGGTGCAGTATACCCATTAGAGGCAGAGCAATGGTTGGAAAGAATGGACAGAGTATTCAAGAAATTACACTACCAAGATGAACTGAAATTTGAATATTCGGTATCTTTGCTACAAGGGGATGCTTATGATTGGTGGAAGACCATCCCTCACAGCTTGGCTGAACCACCAGTACTGACCTAGGATGATTTCATTAGAGAGTTCAGACATAAATACGCCCTAGATGCATATGTGGATCAGAAACTACAAGAATTTCTGAGTTTGAAGCAAGGCAACAGAACAGTGGCATAATATGAGAGAGAGTTCTCCCGCTTAAGCCACTATGCTGGGAGTCTCCTTTCTACTAGCAAGGAAAGGTATAAGAGATTTGAGACTGGTTTGAAGCCCAGTTTGAGGATGCAAGTAGTGGGATTCAGATACAGCAACTTCTCTGAGCTCATTTCTCAGGCACTTGAGTTGGAAAGAATTGAATCAGAAGTGACCCCAGTAAAAGAAAAAATAGAGAAGACTAAGAAATCAGAAAAAGAAAAAGGTGAAAAATCAGTTGAACAAAGTCTCAGTGGTACATCTGGAGAAAAGAAGAAATTTGGGGGACCTAGTCGAGGTCGAGGTGGAAGGTTTGGAAGGGGTAGATTCTCTGGACAGAGACCCCCCTAGATCTGGTCAGCAGTTGACCAGTGGTTTATATGCTGCCTGCCCCTGTGAGACTTATGGTAAGATTCATGGGGGAGAATGCTATTGGGCAACAGGAGCTTGCTTTAACTGTGGAGGCAAAGGCCATCTTGCTAAGGATTGCACCAGTGCCCCTAGATTTGGTCCAGCTCCTACTACTATAGAAGGATCTATTCAAAGTCCTGTTACCAGAAGTTCACAACCGGTTAGCAGAGGAAGAGGCAGAGGTAGAGGCAATGCTTTTGGCAGTTAGGGTACTGTTAGCCAGTCAACACAAGGAAGTGCTTCAGCCAGGGTTTATACGATGAGACAGCGAGAAGAGGCTGAGAATTTCGATGTTGTAGCCAGTACATTCTCTATATCTGATCAAGATGTTTTTGTACTGTTTGATCCGGGTTCAACCCACTCATATGTTAGTGCTAGCATAGTCAGTTCACTTGTTGTTTCATGTGTTAAAATGGGTTTTGAAGTGCTAGTAACTAGTCCATTAGGACAAGAGGTTCGGGTCAATAGAATCTATAGAGACTGTCCTTTGGTGATCCAAGGACATGTTTTCCTATCAGATTTCATTGAAATGCCCTTCAGAGATTACAATATCATCTTGGGCATGGATTGGTTAGTTAAGCATCATGCCATGAATGACTGTAGACTGAAGATAGTCACTTTTGATCTCCCTCTATACGGTGATGTGGTAATATATGGGGAGAGGCAGTTACTACCACCAAACATCATTTCGGCTGCACTAGCTAGAAGAATGATCAGAAAGGAGTGTGAAGCATACTTGGCACATGTGATAGACACCCAAGTGGAGAGTCCAGCACTCAGGGACATCCCTACAGTATGTGAATTTGAAAAGAGAAGTGCAATTTGAAATTGATGTTATGCCTGGTGTGGACCAAATCTCCATAACACCATATAGAATGGCTCCAGTAGAATTGAAAAAGTTGAAAGTGCAGTTGCAAGAGCTGCTTGACAAGGGCTTTATCCTCCTTAGTGTGTCACCTTAGGGAGTGCCCGTGTTATTTGTTAAGAAGAAGGATGGCACTCTTCGCTTATGTATTGACTATCAGCAGTTGAATAAGGTGACAATAAAGAATAGATATCCATTGCCCCGCATTGATGACTTGTTTGATTAGTTGAGGGGTGCAGCTGTGTTCTCCAAAATTGACTTGAGATCAGGTTATTATCAGCTGAAAGTACAAGAGCAGAGTATTCCTAAAACTGCCTTTAGAACCCGCTATGGTCATTATGAGTTCTTAGTCATGCCATTCGGGTTAACTAATGCTCTGGCTGCTTTTATGGATCTGAGGAACACTATCTTCAGACCATACCTCGACCAGTTTATTGTGGTATTCATAGATGATATATTGGTTTATTCGAGGAGTGTAGAAGAGCATGATAGACATCTGTGGATTGTACTACAGACTTTGAGGGAGAAACAGCTATATGCCAAATTATCGAAGTGTGAATTTTGGGTGAAAGAAATATCCTTCTTGGGGCACATAGTATCAGTAGAGGGCATCAAGGTAGATCCAAGTAAGATAGAAGCTGTCTTTAATTGGAGGCCACCCAGAAATATCACAGAGATTCACAGTTTTCTGGGTTTAGCTAGATACTACCATCGATTTATGAAGGGATTCTCCATGTTGGCATCTCCATTGACTAAGCTACTTCGAAAAGATGTGAAATTTCAGTGGACAGATAAATGCCAACAGAGTTTTGATGAGTTAAAGAGATGTTTAACTAAGGCTCCAGTCCTTACTTTACCTACCCCAGGTAAAGAGTATATTGTTTATAGTGACGCTTCTCACAATGGGTTAGGCTGTGTATTGATACAATAGCGGAATGTCATTGCCTATGTATCACGCCAGCTAAAACCGCATGAGAGGAATTATCCGACACATGACTTGGAGTTTGCAGCTATTGTGTTCGCTCTTAAGATCTGGAGACATTATTTGTATGGGGAGAAGTGCTACATCTACACAGATCATAAGAGTTTGAAGTATCTAGGCACTCAGAAGGAGTTGAATTTGAGATAGAGGAGATGGTTGGAGTTGATAAAAGACTATGATTATCTGATAAACTATCAGCCAGGGAAAGCTAATGTTGTGGCTGACGCCTTAAGTCGCAAGACTATGGCAAGTCTCAGAGTTTCTCCTTTGTCTATGGTACATGAGTTGAGATCATTACATGCCAGCTTAGAGATTAATGATGAGGGACAGATAGCAGTTGCATGGTATGTACAACCAGTGTTGATTGATTAGATTAGAATGGCTGCTCAGAATGATCAGAAGTATCAGAAGCTATTGGAAGAAGTCCGGCAGAGCAAGAAGCCAGAATTCTCGATAAGAAATGATGGTCTACTGCTATACCAGGGCAGAATGTGTGTTCCTAATAATCTTGATTTGAGGCAGATCATTTTGAAGGAAGCATATGAGTCTCTTTTTTCCATGCACCTTAATGGTACAAAAATGTATAGAGAGCTAAAGGAGCATTACTGGTGGATGGGTATGAAAAGAGATGTGGCAGAATTTATTTTCAAATGCCTAACTTGTCAGCAAGTGAAGGCAGAGCATCAAGTACCAGCTGGTTTATTATATCCACTACCAGTACCAGAATGGAAATGGGAGAGAATAACTATGGATTTTGTGATGGGTCTTCTGAGGACACAGAAGAGTCATGATGCAGTATGGGTCATTGTTGACAAACTGACCAAGTCTGCTCATTTTCTGCCAGTCTGGATGGACTACAGTTTAGAAAGATTGGCCAAGTTATATATTGATGAGATAGTAAGACTGCATGGAGTGCCAGTATCCATTGTATCAGACAGAGATCCTGAAGGAATGGAAGCGTGAAAAACACAAGATTATACCATTGAATTCAAAAATTTTCACCTAGGGTCACATGCACCATGCAAGATTTATTTTTATCTATTTGATTTCAATGATAAACAACATATTAAAACTCTTTTAATATGTTTTTGGATCTGTATTTGCCATTTAAGATTTTAAAATTAATCAGATTAATTTTAGAACCCTAGATTAAATCAAGAACGATTACACTAACCTCTTGATGTGCTGCAGCGTGTCTGCGCCTTTGAGATTGGTCTTCAGGACACCAGATGTTGTCCCTCTAGCTTGTCCACACCAAGAACACCTATGGCAGCCCTTGAACAGCTTCTAAAGCCTTTTCTATTAATTAGAAATTCAAGTTCTGCCTTTTAAGAGATTAGAGATGTAAACATGACACTAGAAACAATTTCTAGCGTTCTTAATTCAAGAGATTGATGGCTAATCTCTTTGAATTGATGAGAGATGAAGAGAAATAGCTGGAGAGGCTCAAAGTGGCGTGACAATTGAGAGGAGAGGTTGCTGGTTATTTTTTCTTTTCATAACCACACTTAAATAGCTAGGTTAACACATTAAACCCTAGCCACATGTCACCTTTTGATTAGCTCTAGGTTTAAGTGACCCAATCACATTGTGCCAAGTGTCAAACCTATATTTAATCTTGATTTTAATCATCTTACATGATTAAAAAACATTTGGCAAGCTTATATGTAATCCCATGTGTCACCATCTCATGGTGCCACGTGTCACACTGTGAAATGACCAAAATGCCCCTGTGTCTTAATTTTGAGTTCTTAACCCAAAATAATTATTTTCTTCTTCTAATTAATTTATATCAAATATAAATTAATTAATTAATCTCTATTAATTAATTTCTCATCAATTAAATTCATATTTAAACACTTTAAATATAAATTTAATTTATACTCCACATCCAATAATCTAGATTTGGTTTCAAGTCATGCTAGGGACTTTGCAATTTAATTGCAAACCAAACATATTTAATTAATTAATTAAACTCTTTAATTAATTAATTAAATCATATTTAAATAGGTGATAACTTGTGTATGTGTGTGACTTACTAGGCTCATCACTAATTGGCAATGAGACATGATATCAACTCTTAATATCATCAGAACTTTTTCTTACCATAAATGATTTCTCTAAATCATTTTATGAACCTCATAGACCATGGTTAACACCTAGCATAGCATGCCATGGCCACCCAATTAGTAATAAGAATTACCTTAAATGAACCTATAATCATAGGTTAACATGCACTAGAATCTCTGTTACAAAATCCCAACTCAAGCCGAGTCATGGTTTATGTCAAACTCCATTTGCTATGAATATTATGTTCTCTTTTAATTCAGTTCTTGATTAAAAGATTTTTCTCATCGAAACTCTTTTACGAATAAATCTATCTGTCTGGCAGGAACTTGAAACATCAAGAACAATTAAATGAACATAGGATTTTATCTCTATTTACTTAGAGAACAGATTCCATCTTGATCAACACCTACCTCCATATATAACTAGCAGAGCCAACACATGCCCATATACCCATACATAGTACAAGTATGAAAGCGATATCAAACTCAAACTACCTATATACAAGATAAGCTGTGCTATCTCAGTCTAAAGATTATATGCACTGATATGATTTATGACAAAACATTGACAAGAGTAAACTCCATGTGCTTGTCATAAGTGTCACTGGTTCGGCCTACTTATCATTTATAAGTGCCTATCATGTTTGTTATATGGCATGAGACTCACCATTCCATCTTATTTATATATCATATAAATAACTTGGGAACAAACATGAATACAATCTTTCTGGATAAGTCATGTCCTTATTATGAAGTATCCTCGATTGTGAACCTATTTATGATACTTTGTGCTAGAAATATTGTCACTCATATTCTTAACAACTTAAGAATAATATTTCTAACAAAATATCAATGGACCTTTTCTATTACACATAAATATATTATGTAAACGGAAAAGTGGAAATGCCTTTTATTAATAAAATATGTACAAGATACATACTAAATGATATGCTCTAGGGCATACTACTAACAATCTCCCACTAGCACTAGAGCCATTCATTACAATACCTTAGACCCATCTTCTCAAGATGTCGGTCTAACTGAACTTGTGATAAAAGCTTAGTGAATGGATCAGCTAGATTTTTTCAGCTGATGTTATTTTTCTGCATGGCTATATCGCCTTTGCCCAACTATATGTCTGATAATGTGGTAGTGCCTTTCTATGTGTTTGGATTTTGGGTGAGACCTTAGTTCCTTAGCTTTGTATGTTGCTCCATTATTGTCACGGTGTAGTGGGCTGCGACTCAATGGAAGGAACTCTGTAAGTTGTCATGAACTTTTTATCCAAACGACTTCCTTTGCGACATCGATGCGACAATATACTCGACCTCGATGAGTGGAATCTGCAGTCGTGCTCTGTTTGGAACTCTTCCAACTGACTGCACCTCCATTACAAATGAACACATATCCAGAGGTAGACTTTCTATCATCGATATCTGATTGGAAATCAGAATCAGTATAACCATCCAATTGCAAGTCTCCACCTCCATAAATCAAGAATAAATCCTTAGTTCTTCTCAAGTACTTAAGGATATTCTTGACAGCTATCCAGTGTTCCAAACATGGATTGGATTGATACCTGCTAGTCAAACTAACAGCATATGCGATATCCGGCCTAGTACACAACATTGCATACATTAAACTTCCAATAGCCGAAGCATATGGAATCCTGGCCATCTTATCTCTTTCTTCAGGTGTCTTTGGAGACATCTCTTTAGAAAGGTGGATACCATGTCTCACTGGTAACAATCCTCTCTTGGAATCAAGCATGTTAAACCTCTTTAACACCATTTCCAAGTATAGACTTTGGGATAAACCTATTATTCTTTTCGCTCTATCTCTATAGATGCATATCCCAAGAATATAGGTTGCCTCCCCTAAGTCTTTCATGGAGAATGTATTTGACAACCATACTTTTATAGTCGTCAACATACCTGTGTCATTACCCATCAACAGTATGTCATCCACATATAAGACAAGGAAAGTGATAGCACTGTCACTAACCTTCTTATATACACATGGCTCATCCTCATTTTTGATAAAACTAAAAGATTTAATAGCTTTATCAAAATGGATGTTCCAACTCCTCGAAGCTTGTTTCAACCCATAAATGGATCGCTTTAGCTTGCATACCTTGGAACCATCTTGGGATTCAAATCCCCTAGGTTGTTCCATGAAAATGTTTTCTTCAATGTATCCATTGAGAAAAGCTGTTTTGACATCCATTTTCCAAATCTCATAATCATAGTATGCAGCTATTGCTAATAAAATCCTAATTGATTTAATCATGGCAACAGGCGAGAAAGTCTCCTCATAATCTATTCCTTGCCTTTGGCGAAACCCTTTCGCTACTAGCCTTGCCTTATAGGTCTCTACCTTTCCATCAGAACCAATTTTCTTCTTGAAAACCCATTTGTTCCCTATAGGTACAATACCTTCAGGTGGGTCAACAAGATCCCAAACTTGATTCTTATACATGGAATCAATCTCGGATTTCATAGCATCAATCCATTTTGAAGAGTCTATATATGATATAGCTTCTTCATAGGTAAGTAGATCATCTCCATGATCTACTTCTTCATGAGTAGACAACTCTTGTTCTTCTTCATGAAGAAAACCATATCTCACTGGTGGGTGAGATACCCTGGTTGTTCTACGAGGAACAGCTGTAGATGTTTCATCAATGGGTATAGGTTGACTAGATGGATCTATATCCATTTGATCTGTTGGTTGGTCAGAATTCTCCAATTCTAACTCTATTTGCCTTCCTTTGCCTCCTTCTTGAACAAACTGTTGTTCAAGAAATGTGGCATTTCTACTTACCATAACCTTTTTGAAGTAGGCAAATAAAATAATATCCAAAACTATCTTTTGGATATCCAACAAATCGACCTTTTACGATCTGGTCTCCAATTTATCGGTGTTGACTTTTGATATAAGCTGGACAACCCTAAATCTTAACATGCTTAAGACTTGGTTTTCTTCCATGCCATATCTCATAAGGTGTGGAAGAAACTGATTTTGATGGAATCCTATTTAGAATATACAAAGCTGATTCTAATGCAAATCCCCAAAAGGAGATTGGCATATCAGTATAGCTCATCATACTACGTACCTTATCCAATAGGGTACGATTTCTCCTTTCAGATACACCATTTAGCTGTGGCGTTCCTAGAGGAGTCAGCTGAGAAATAATGCCATGCTCTCTCAAGTATTCATCAAATTCAGTACTCAAATATTCACCTCCACGATCTGATCGAAGAGCTTTAATACTTTTTCCTGTTTGATTTTCTACTTCAGATTTAAATTCTTTGAACTTTTCAAAGGATTCATGTTTGTATTTCATCAAATACAAATACCCAAACCTTGATTTATCATTAGTAAAGGTAATAAAATAATGAAAACCCCTTCTAGCCATTTCTTTAAATGGACCACATACATCACTATGTATTAGCTCCAAAATATTTTCAGCTCTTAGCCCTTGTCCAACAAAGGGTGATCTAGTCATTTGCCACTGAAGGCAAGATTCGCAAGTTGGAGTAGGCTCGAGAGCCCAATGAGGATAGAATCCCCATTTTCTCGGTTTGCAATCCTATCTTACGCAACATGACATAACCTTAAGTGCCAAATATATTTTGAACTTTAGTTGGTTTTCACCATGGCATTGCAATCATTTAGATTGCTATACTGCTAGTGGAAACACTTTCTTCTTGGCAATGGAAACACTTTCACGTTAGCAATGGAAACACTTTCTGTTGGCGGTGGAAACACTTTCCTTTGCCTTTGTCACTTTGGTCTTCCCTTTCTGTTTAGCTATTTTCTTGGAAGGACCAGAATCGAGGTTTCTTTTTCTTATTGCCCTTCTTCTTGTTGGACTTTCCAGTGAGAAGAAGATGCAACAAAGCTACCTCTTTTCCTTTATTGCACGGCATATTCTTTTGGGCAATAACCAGCATGTTGAGTAATTCAACTAAGGTGCATTCTGTTTAATCATATGGAAATTTGTCACAAAATTCCCAAAAGACTCGAGGAAGGGATGAAGGATCAAATCGTTTGTAGTTGGAAATCCATGTTGAAGTCAAGATGTTCCAAGCTGCTCAATCACCGAATCATCTTGTGGACATGATCCCCAACATTACATCCCTCGGACATCCTCATACGGAATAACTGTCTAGATATATCATACCTATCATTCTGCTGTGCTCACCATACAACTCTTGTAGGTGAAGGAGGATCTCACTCGCACTCTGCATGTTCTCATGTTGCTTCAGAACTCATTACTCATGGAAGCAAGCTTGTAACACTTAGCTCTCATATCATGCTCCTTCCACTTGTCCAATGTTTCATGTTCATCTTGTGTGGCCTCTAGAGGTAAGGGACCAGGAACATTTGAATCTAGAACATATCCTATATGTTCAAGGTTTAGAACAAGTTTTAAATTTCTTAGCCAATCGCATGATTAGGTCTGTCAACTGTTGTGATCAAGTATGCTTGCAAGGATATTGGATGGTGGTGGTTGTTTTGTGCTCATTTTTATCGAGAAAATTAAGCTGAGAAAATAACAGATTAATTAGTAAATGTATCATGTAATTAACCAAAATGATTATGGTCTTTTAATCAATTTGGTCCTCCTACTAACTTAGTGAATCCTACACTTCCAAAGTAGAAAACGGAAATCCTAGTTGGATGGATTTCTAGTGGGTGATTGAATTCTTATAATTCTATTGATCATCCTCAGGTACATCCATTATTGGAATTACAATAAACTATAAGTGAGCAACTCCTTGCCCATCACATCTCATGTGAGGTTCAATCCTTTTGCTAGCCCCTAATGCTCAAAATCTCAGGTACATCCAATATTGACTTATCTTGCATTAGTTAAGTTGATCCCATTGAGCCAGTAATTATGCAAATAATTTTAATGTCCTCAGGTACATCCAATATTGGCCACTAAACCATTTACATATTTACAACATCTCATGCTTAACAATTATTCTTAAGAAAATCTCTTAAATAAATTGCATCTTATGCAACTATTTAAAACTTCTTAAAATAATTGCCCCAATGGAGGGCCTATGTTATAATTACTTTAATTATAGCATTTCCAACTTAATCATTTGTTTGGAAGATTTTATGGTCATTCTATTTACTATTAAGGTCTCACTTTGCACATTATCCATTTAGCATGCATATATCATATAATTGCATACATTCCCATACATCTCATGCATTCATGGATAAGCAGTAAATATGGTATGATCATGGACTTTCTAAGGGATTCAATTCTGAGCCACCAAGAATTGAATCAGGGCATTCCTAGGTGCATTTCATTCATTCATTTTACAAGAGTTGCTGAAGGAGTACATAATCAACACTTGATCTTGAATTCCTCCCACTGGTCCCACCAATGCTCTTGACCTCCTTGAACTTCTTGCAATCCAATATTACATTGTAATCCTTGGCATACCAAGGCGAATTTACAAGAACTTAAATAAATGAAATTACAACCCAAAAATTATTACAAACTTAATAATACATGCCCAAAATAAATTAAAATAAATTAATTAATTTACAATCCCAAAGAAACATAAAAGAAATAAATCCAATCACATTGGTCTTTTATAGTCCATGATCATCCATCATGCATATCACTATTTAACAATTAAATAAAACATACATACTTAAATTAAATTGAATATCTCATATTCAACTTAAAAATCCAGATTTGAATATGATTCAAATAAATTTAAAAATTCAGATTTGAATCTCATTCAAACAAATTTAAAAATTCAGATTTGAATCACATTCAAACAACTTCAAAAATTCAGATTTGAATCACATTCAAACATTTTTTAAAAAATCATATTTGAATCACATTCAAACATTTTTTAAAAAATCATATTTGAATCACATTCAAATATTTTTTAAAAAATCAGATCTGAATTTTATTGTATCAATTTTAAAAAATCAGATTTAAATATGATTCAAACAACTTTAAAAATTCAGATTTGAATCACATTCAAACATCTTTTAAAATTCAGAATTGAATCACATTCAAACAATTTTTAAAATTCTGATTTGAATCATAATTTAATTGTGTGATTAAAACAACTAATTAAACACTTTAATTACTCAAAGAATAGGCCTTAGATCATACAACAATTGCAGAATTAAAAGTCAAACCTTGAACCACCCATGGAACCATTATTGCCGCCACCAATGGTGGCTTCACCACGTGTGCCGCCACACCTCATGATCCAACCAGCAATGAATCTCTTGATCTCTTGATCAAACACACAATTAAATTATATAATCAACAATCTAAATGGCAAATATAGTGGCTCTGATACCAATTGAAGGAATGGAAGCGTGAAAAACACAAGATTATACCATTGAATTCAAAAATTTTCACCTAGGGTCACATGCACCATGCAAGATTTATTTTTATCTATTTGATTTCAATGATAAACAACATATTAAAACTCTTTTAATATGTTTTTGGATCTGTATTTGCCATTTAAGATTTTAAAATTAATCAGATTAATTTTAGAACCCTAGATTAAATCAAGAACGATTACACTAACCTCTTGATGTCTTTGCGTGTATGCGCCTTTGAGATTGGTCTTGAGGACACGGATGTTGTCCCTCTAGCTTGTCCACACCAAGAACACCTATGGCAGCCCTTGAACAGCTTCTAAAGCCTTTTCTATTAATTAGAAATTCAAGTTCTGCCTTTTAAGAGATTAGAGATGTAAACATGACACTAGAAACAATTTCTAGCGTTCTTAATTCAAGAGATTGATGGCTAATCTCTTTGAATTGATGAGAGATGAAGAGAAATAGCTGGAGAGGCTCAAAGTGGCGTGACAATTGAGAGGAGAGGCTGCTGGTTATTTTTTCTTTTCATAACCACACTTAAATAGCTAGGTTAACACATTAAACCCTAGCCACATGTCACCTTTTGATTAGCTCTAGGTTTAAGTGACCCAATCACATTGTGCCAAGTGTCAAACCTATATTTAATCTTGATTTTAATCATCTTACATGATTAAAAAACATTTGGCAAGCTTATATGTAATCCCATGTGTCACCATCTCATGGTGCCACGTGTCACTAATGAAATGACCAAAATGCCCCTGTGTCTTAATTTTGAGTTCTTAACCCAAAATAATTATTTTCTTCTTCTAATTAATTTATATCAAATATAAATTAATTAATTAATCTCTATTAATTAATTTCTCATCAATTAAATTCATATTTAAACACTTTAAATATAAATTTAATTTATACTACACATCCAATAATCTAGATTTGGTTTCAAGTCATGCTAGGGACTTTGCAATTTAATTGCAAACCAAACATATTTAATTAATTAATTAAACTCTTTAATTAATTAATTAAATCATATTTAAATAGGTGATAACTTGTGTATGTGTGTGACTTACTAGGCTCATTACTAATTGGCAATGAGACATGATATCAACTCTTGATATCATCAGAACTTTTTCTTACCATAAATGATTTCTCTAAATCATTTTATGAACCTCATAGACCATGGTTAACACCTAGCATAGCATGCCATGGCCACCCAATTAGTAATAAGAATTACCTTAAATGAACCTATAATCATATGTTACCATGCACTAGAATCTCTCTGTTACAAAATCCCAACTCAAGCTGGAGTCATGGTTTATGTCAAACTCCATTTGCTATGAATATTATGTTCTCTTTTAATTCCAGTTCTTGATTAAAAGATTTTCTCATCGAAACTCTTTTACGAATAAATCTATCTGTCTGGCAGGAACTTGAAACATCAAGAACAATTAAATGAACATAGGATTTTATCTCTATTTACTTAGAGGAACAGATTCCATCTTGATCAACACCTACCTCCATATATAACTAGCAGGAGCTAACACATGCCCATATACCCATACATAGTACAAGTATGAAAGCAGTATCAAACTCAAACTACCTATATACAAGATAAGCGTGCTATCTCAGTCTAAAGATTATATGCCTCGATATGATTTATGACAAAACATTGACAAGAGTAAACTCCATGTGCTTGTCATAAGTGTCACTTGGTTGACCTACTTATCATTTATAAGTGCCTATCATGTTTGTTATATGGCATGAGACTCACCATTCCATCTTATTTATATCTCATATAAATAACTTGGGAACAAACATGAATACAATCTTTCTGGATAAGTCATGTCCTTATTATGAAGTATCCTCGATTGTGAACCTATTTATGATACTTTGTGCTAGAAATATTGTCATTCATATTCTTAACAACTTAAGAATAATATTTCTAACAAAATATCAATGGACCTTTTCTATTACACATAAATATATTATGTAAACGGAAAAGTGGAAATGCCTTTTATTAATAAAATATGTACAAGATACATACTAAATGATATGCTCTAGGGCATACTACTAACAGATCCTAGGTTCACTTCTAGATTCTGGGGTAGTCTTCAGAGAGCCCTAGGAACTAGATTGAACTTCAGTATGGCATTCCAGCCACAGACAGATGGCCAGTCTGAGAGAGTAATTCAGATCTTGGAGGACATGCTACAGGCTTGTGTAATTGAGTTTGACGGCAGTTAGGACATACACTTGCCTTTGATTGAGTTTGCTTACAATAATAGCTACCAATCAAGCATTGGGTTACCTCCGTATGAAGCTTTGTATGGCAAAAAATGCAGAACTCCCCTGTGTTGGGATGAAGTTGGTGAAAGGAAGATGATTGGGCCCGAAATTGTTCAGTAGACCGAGGAGACGATTAGGGTGATCAGAGATCGACTCAAAGCTGCATCAAACTGTCAGAAGTCCTATATTGATTTAAAGAGAAGGGATATTGAGTATGTTGTGGGTGAGAAAGTTTTCCTCAAAATTTCCCCTTGGAAGAGAATTATGAGATTCGGCAGGAAAGGGAAACTGAGTCCTCGTTTCATTGGGCCATATGAGGTTCTGGAAAGAGTGGGTCCTTTGGCATATTATTTGGCACTACCTTCAAAGTTAGAGAAGATACATCATGTCTTCCATGTGTCCATGTTGAGGAGGTATCGATCAGACTCATCTCATGTATTACTAGTGGAAGAAATTGAAGTGAATCTAGACCTCACATATAAGGAAGAACCCATAGAGATTCTAGCTTATGAGGTGAAGGAGCTACGAAATAAACAGATACTGTTAATGAAAGTGTTATGGAACTATCATTCAGGCTAGGAGGCTACTTGGGAATGAGAGAAGGACATGAGGAGACAGCACCCACAACTATTCAGAGATTGATACCAGGTAAAATTTCGAGACGAAATTTATTTAAGGGGGAGACAATTGTAACACCCCTATTTGCATAGCCTGGTCTATTTCACTGTTCCGATGAATGGTGTCAGTCCAGAAAATTAAGAGAAGTAGAACCACGTCTAAGACACCTAGTTAAGCCCTGAACACAAATAATTAGTAATTGTCAAATAGTTAAGTATAAGTAAGAAAAACAGAACACAAGAAGTTAAATGAGCCGGGAGTCACAATGATAGGTGACCTCCTCGGGAAGGACTGCGAGGTCGATTTAAACTCAAATTTCAAACCATAAAATGTGACGCCACGGTCCTTAGGACTATTTCTAACACAGTGAAAAAGAGAAAATCACAAAAAAGAATTGTTAAGCCGGTCAAATAATTAGGTTAGGGATCCGAAAGAAATATTGAATTATTTGTAAACCGGATCGAATCAGCAAGGGGCAATTTGATCAATTCACCCCTAGAGCTGACTCCTGACCTAACTGTCCAATAAAATCGGAGAAAAAAAAAATTCGAGATCAAGAATTAAATTAAAGAACTAAAGAAAAATAAATGAAAAAAAGAAAAAGAAAAAGTTGAAAAGTTTATTACATCATGCATGACATCATGCATGATGCAATAAACCTAATAATTAAATAAATTGAAAATTATAGGAAAATTGTGTATTAATTAATAATTAAAAACACATAAAATAACGAAATAAAAGAAACTAAATTTTGGTCTTCTTCTCCATATTTGCCGTCTCTCCCTTTCTCTCTCATCTCTCTCATTTCTTTCACCTTCCTCCATTGAAGCTCATTTAAAAGCTTCTTAAACCCCAAAATTTAGTCCTAAAATTTATAGATTTCTTAGCTAAAACTTATAATTGAGTCTTGTTAAGAACATTGAAAAGAGAAAATTTGAAGAAAACTTGAAAAATCAAGAAGTTAGAAAGCTCCATTTGAGGTAAGCTCTCTTTCTTAACTTTAATTGAATTATAAGTATAGAATTAAGATTAAAGTAGTTAGAATTACATGAAACAATGAAAAATCATGCTTATCTAGAACCCTATAAAATTCGGCCAGCAGTAGGTTAGGGTTTGAGAATGAATGATTTTGATGCTAATGAAGAAGTAGTTAAGTGCAAATGAGTGTGTAGGTATTAATTAAGCATTTAGATTTTATCAAATAAGCTAAGTATGAAAATTAGGGTTTGGCACCTAGGGTTTTAGGAGGAAAAATGTGAGAATTAGCCAAATGATGTGTTTGACCTTACCTAAGTTGAAAAATGGTCATGTATAACTAATTGTGATGTGTAGGAAGTGTTAGAACCAAATTGAAATTCGGATTGGATATGGTCATTCTGTAGGCAGCATGACCAAGATCCCTTTCAGGGACCAAAACTGAAAATTTACCAACCCAATTGGTGTGAGGCCAATTGAAAATGAAACTAGACACAAAATGGCACATTTTTCATTTAGGAATCTTGCCCAGAAAGTGACTATAACTTAGTGAACAAATTGGCCAAATCCGGATTACGCAAACTGACCTGTACAAAAATGACTAAATGAACAGTGTTTGTTCATTTGGCCATAACTTGGGCTAAGCAGGTCCAAATGACCTGAAATTTTACCAATAGAAAGCTTAGACATAGCCCTACAACTTTTATGAAGAACACAAACCCAAATTGCACTCTCAACTAAGTCATTTAGCCACCCAAATTTAGTGAACTAAAACTACCAGAACCAAATTAGTGCCTAGAAAATCTGGGTTAGACCAATCCGGCCAGCTATGTTCAAATGGCTATAACTTGAGCTACAAAACTCCAAATGGAGTGATTCAAAAAGGGAAATAAAGTTAAGACAATAAGGAACAACTTCTATGAAGAAAACTTAGCCAAATTCTAACAGCAACATGACCAATGGAACAGTATAAAATAGGACACCAAAACTAAAAATTTGAAATTTGTGCCTAAAAGACTTAAGTTTGAGAAAACAACCAAGACCAACAAATTAGGTAACCAAAATGTGGTATGTGGGTTAAATTAGAATTCCCATACCTATTAAACATTAGAAACTCAATAAATTGACTTGAATAGTATCGTGAATAGTAAACCCGAAATACAAATTTTAAAGAACAACAAGTTTCGCATATTAAAGCTAAGTATAAGTAGATTTGAATTCATTTTTGGACTTATGATAAATTGTGATACTGAAACACTGTGAAATTGTGTGTTTCAATTGAAAAGAATACTGGGAAAGAACTCGAGGCATCGAGTCAAGGCCAAAAGGTAACTCGTATAAGTTTTGTGCACAACATCAATATTCTTTAAAATTCATTTACAAAGTGCATGAAATGTGTATTATGCTTTTGACTTAAATTGTTGGAAGTTTACTTGTATATATTTGAAATGGCAATAAATGTTTAGTAAATTACTAAGAAATTTTTGAAACCACAATGTCGTGACCATATATTTGAATACCTCACTAGCATGACTAGTGGGGGAAATCAGTTTTGAATTTTGATTCCTTCTCTGGCTGAAGTATTGAGGTGTGTGCCAGTAGAAGAAGAAATTGAATGGATATCCATATATTTGAGCTAGCTAGCCTTGTGATGTGACTTCTCATAAGTCTCTGGCTATTGAGATGAATATTGTTTCGAATGGCATAATATAACTGTGTGTTTTTATGAAATTTGTTTTGAGACTTTCGAAATGAAATTGTTTGGATTAAAAGCTTATAAATCATGTTTTGTATTTATTTCTCATATTCAGTTCAGTTTTTGAATAAATGTGATTTAAATTCTGCATAAATGTTATTTTAGTATCTTGTGTACCACTGAGTCATAATACTCAGTGATGGCTGTTATTCCTGTCGCAGATGTTGAGACTAGAGGAGCAGCAGAGTGAGCTACTAAGGATTGTAGAGCCACAACTGAATGGTGTGTCTGAAAGGAGAAATCGTACCCTATTAGATATGGTACGTAGTATGATGAGCTATATTGATATGCCAATCTTCTTTTGGGGATTTGCATTAGAATCAGCTTTGTATATTCTGAATAGGATTCCATCAAAATCAGTTTCTTCCACACCTTATGAGATATGGCATGGAAGAAAACCAAGTCTTAAGCATGTTAAGATTTGGGGTTGTCCAGCTTATATCAAAAAGCTGAACACTAATAAATTGGAGACCAGATCAGAAAAAGGTCGATTTGTTGGATATCCAAAAGATAGTTTTGGATATTATTTTTATTTGCCTACTTCATAAAAGGTTGTGATAAGTAGAGATGCCACATTTCTTGAACAACAGTTTGTTCAAGAAGGAGGCAAAGGAAGGCAAATAGAGTTAGAATTGGAGAATTCTGACCAACTAACAGATCAGATGGATATAGATCCATCTAGTCAACCTATACCCGTTGATGAAACATCTACAGATGTTCCTTATAGAACAACCAGGGTATCTCACCCACCAGTGAGATATGGTTTTCTTCATGAAGAAGAACAAGAGTTGTCTACTCATGAAGAAGTAGATCATGGAGATGATTCACTTACCTATGAGGAAGCTATATCAGATATAGACTCTTCAAAATGGATTGATGCTATGAAATCCAAGATTGATTCCATGTATAAGAATCAAGTTTGGGATCTTGTTAACCCACCTGAAGGTATTGTACCTATAGGGAACAAATAGGTTTTCAAGAAGAAAATTGGTTCTGATGGAAAGGTAGAGACCTATAAGGCAAGGCTAGTAGCGAAAGGGTTTCGCCAAAGGCAAGGAATCGACTATGAGGAGACTTTCTCGCCTGTTGCCATGCTTAAATCAATTAGGATTTTATTAGAAATAGCTGCATACTATGATTATGAGATTTGGCAGATGGATGTTAAAACAGCTTTTCTCAATAGATACATTGAAGAAAACATTTTCATGGAACAATCTAAGGGATTTGAATCCCAAGATGGTTCCAAGGTATGCAAGCTAAAGCGATCCATTTATGGGTTGAAACAAGCTTCGAGGAGTTGGAACATCCGTTTTGATGAAGCCATTAAATCCTTTGGTTTTATCAAAAATGAGGATGAGCCATGTGTATATAAGAAGGTTAGTGACAGTGCTATCACTTTCCTTGTCTTATATGTGGATGACATATTGTTGATGGGTAATGACATAGGTATGTTGACAACTATAAAGGTTTTGTTGTCAAATACATTCTCCATGAAAGACTTAGGGGAGGCAACCTATATTCTTGGGATTCGCATCTATAGAGATAGAGCGAAAAAAATAATTGGTTTATCCCAAAGTCTATACTTGGAAAAGGTGTTAAAGAGGTTTAACATGCTTGATTCCAAGAGAGGATTGTTACCAGTGAGACATGGTATCCACCTTTCTAAATAGATGTCTTCAAAGACACCTGAAGAAAGAGATAAGATGGCCAGGATTCCATATGCTTCGGCTATTGGAAGTTTAATGTATGCAATGTTATGTACTAGGCCGGATATCGCATATGCTGTTAGTTTGACTAGCAGGTATCAATCCAATCCAGGTTTGGAACACTGGATAGCTGTCAAGAATATCCTTAAGTACTTGAGAAGAACTAAGGATTTATTCTTGATTTATGGAGGTGGAGACTTGCAATTGGATGGTTATACTAATTCTGATTTCCAATCAGATATCGATGATAGAAAGTCTACCTCTGGATATGTGTTCATTTGTAATGGAGGTGCAGTCAGTTGGAAGAGTTCCAAACAGAGCACGACTGCAGATTCCACTATAGAGGCTGAGTATATTGCTGCATCAGATGCTGCAAAAGAAGCTGTTTGGACAAAGAAGTTAGTGATAGAACTTACAGTAGTTCCTTCCATTGAGTCAGCAGTTCCATTGCACTGTGACAATAATGGAGCAGTCATGCAGGCTAAGGAACCAAGGTCTCACAAAAAATCCAAACACATAGAAAGGCGCTACCACATTATCAGAGAAATAGTTGGGCGAGGCGATGTAGCCATGCAGAAAATAGCGTCAGCTGAAAATCCAGCTGATCCATTCACTAAGCCTATGTCACAGACTCAGTTAGATCGACATCTTGAGAAGATAGGTCTAAGATATTGTAATGAATGGCTCTAGTGCTAGTGGGAGATTGTTAGAAGTATGCCCTAGAGCATATCATTTAGTATGTATCTCGTACATATTTTTATTAATAAAAGGCATTTACACTTTTCCATTTACATAATATATTTATGTGTAATAGAAAAGTTCCATTGATATTTTGTTAGAAATATTATTCTTAAGTTGTTAAGAATATGAGTGACAATATTTCTAGCACAAAGTATCATAAATAGGTTCACAATCGAGGATACTTCATAATAAGGACATGACTTATCCAGAAAGATTGTATTCATGTTTGTTCTCAAGTTATTTATATGAGATATAAATAAGATGGAATGGTGAGTCTCATGCCATATAACAAACATGATAGGCACTTATAAATGATAAGTAGGCCGAACCAGTGACACTTATGACAAGCATATAGAGTTTACTCTTATCAATGTTTTGTCATAAATCATATCAGTGCATATAATCTTTAGACCTGAGATAGCACAGTTATCTTGTATATAGGTAGTTTGAGTTTAATACTGCTTTCATACTTGTACTATGTATGAGTATATGGGCATGTGTTGGCTCCTACTAGTTATATATGGAGGTAGGTGTTGATCAAGATGGAATATGTTCCTCTAAGTAAATAGACATAAAATCCTATGTTCATTTAATTGTTCTTGATGTTTCAAGTTCCTGGCCAGGACAGATAGATTTATTCAGAAAAGAGTGTCGGATGAGAAAATCTTTTTAATCAAGAACTGGAATTAAAAGAGAACACAATATTCATAGCAAATGGAGTTTGACATAAACCATGACTCCAGCTTGAGTTGGGATTTTGTAACAGAGAGATTCTAGTGCATGGTAACATATGATTATAGGTTCATTTAAGGTAAACCTTATTACTAATTGGGTGGCCATGGCATGCTATGCTAAGTGTTAACCATGGTCTATGAGGTGCATAAAATGATTTAGAGAAATCTTTTATGGTAAGAAAGAGTTCTGATGATATTAAGAGTTGATATCATGTCTCATTGCCAATTAGTGATGAGCCTAGTAAGTCACACACATACACAAGTTATCACCTATTTAAATATGATTTAATTAATTAATTAAAGAGTTTAATTGATTAATTAAATAGGTTTGGTTTGCAATTAAATTGTAAAGTCCCTAGCATGACTTGAAACCAAATCTAGATTATTGGATGTATAATATAAGTTAAATTTATATTTAAAGTGTTTAAATATGAATTTAATTAATGAAAAATTAATTAATAGAGATTAATTAATTAATTTATATTTGATATAAATTAATTAGAAGAAGAGAAATAATTATTTTGGGTTGAGAACTCAAAATAAAGACACAGGGGCATTTTGGTCATTTCACAGTGTGACACGTGGCACCATGAGATGGTGACACATAGGATTACACATAAGCTTGCCAAATGTTTTTTAATCATGTAAGATGATTAAAATCAAGATTAAATATAGGTTTGACACTTGGCACAATGTGATTGGGTCACTTAAACCTAGAGCTAATCAAAGGGTGACATGTGGCAAGGGTTTAATGTGTTAACCTAGCTATTTAAGTGTTGTTATGAAGAAAAAAAGCAACCAGCAGTCACTCCTCTCCTTTGTCACACCATTTTGAGGCTTTTTATCTATTCTTCTTCATCTCTCATCAATTCAAAGAGATTAGCCATCAATCTCTTGAATTAAGAACACTAGAAATTGTTTCTAGTGTCCTGTTTACATCTCTAATCTCTTAAAAGGCAGAACTTGAATTTCTAATTAATAGAAAAAGCTTTAGAAGCTGTTCAAGGGCTGCCATAGGTGTTCTTGGTGTGGACAAGCTAGAGGGACAACATCCGGTGTCTCAAGCGAATCTCAAAGGCGCAGACACGCTGCAGTGCATCAAGAGGTTAGTGTAATCGTTCTTGATTTAATCTTGGGTTCTAAAATTTATCTGATTAATTTTAAAATCTTAAATGGCAAATACAGATCCAAAAACATATTAAAAAAGTTTTAATATGTTGTTTATCAATGAAATCAAATAGATAAAAATAAATCTTGCATGATGCATGTGACCCTAGGTGAAAATTTTTGAATTCAATGGTATAAACTTGTGTTTTTCACGCTTCCGTTTCTTCAAATCAAAGACAAGTGTGTGTCCTAACTGCCCTTAAATTCAATCACACAAGCCCATAACATGTCCTCCAAGATCTGAATTACCCTCTCAGACTGGCCATCTGTCTGTGGGTGGAATGTCATGTTGAAGTTCAATCTAGTTCCTAGGGCTCTTTGAAGACTACCCCAGAATCTAGAAGTGAACCTAGGATCTCTATTTGACACAATCAATACTGGCACTCCATAGAGTCTCACTATCTCATCTATATACAATTTGGCCAATCTCTCTAAATTATAGTCCATTCGGACAGGCAGAAAGTGAGCAGACTTGGTTAATCTATCAACTATGACCCATACTGCATCATGGCTCTTCTATGTCCTCAGAAGTCCCATCACAAAATCCATCGTTATTCGTTCCCATTTCCATTCCGGTACTGGTAGTGGATGTAACAACCCAGCGAGTACCTGGTGCTATGCCTTTATTTGCTGACAAGTTAGGCATTTGGAAACAAATTCTATCACATCTCTTTTCATACCCATCCACCAGTAGTGCTCCTTCAGCCCTCTATACATTTTTGTGCCACCAGGGTACAACTGCTCAACTTTACATTAATACATATGACATTAAAATATTTATATCAAATAACTATAAGGGTAAAAACAAATACCCGTATAAAAAGATCAGTGAATTCCTTATCAATTCAGCAGCTCACCTAGCTACTTTTTCCTTACCCTTATCTGCGATAGCAAAATAAGCTATCGCTGAGTAAAAAAATATCTAGTGGTATACAATAAAAATTTCAAATGCAATACATATGACATTCATTGATAAATCACAATTTAAATATTTCACAAATTATCAAAACTCATTATAGCACAATTTTGGTCAAACAATTTAATAAACATTGTGTTTCCAACATATACACAACTTAAGCCATGACACAAAATTTCCGATCAATGCCACGTTGTACACCACGACAAAGCAATCTATAACCCCACTAATCAAAATCAATGAGGGAGGTGGCTAGCTAGCTAATGAGTACTCATCTGATCTACAACCTCAATTGGTAAACCAGAGAGGGAGGAAAATAATCGATCTCAACCCCATAAATGGAGGAGGAATATGAAGGAACGGAAGCGTGAAAAACACAAGATTATACCATTGAATTCAAAAATTTTCACCTAGGGTCACAAGCACCATGCAAGATTTATTTTTATCTATTTGATTTCAATGATAAACAACATATTAAAACTCTTTTAATATGTTTTTGGATCTGTATTTGCCATTTAAGATTTTAAAATTAATCAGATTAATTTTAGAACCCTAGATTAAATCAAGAACGATTACACTAACCTCTTGATGTGCTGCAGCGTGTCTGCGCCTTTGAGATTCGTCTTGAGGACACGGATGTTGTCCCTCTAGCTTGTCCACACCAAGAACACCTATGGCAGCCCTTGAACAGCTTCTAAAGCCTTTTCTATTAATTAGAAATTCAAGTTATGCCTTTTAAGAGATTAGAGATGCAAACAGGACACTAGAAACAATTTCTAGTGTTTTTAATTCAAGAGATTGATGGCTAATCTCTTTGAATTGATGAGAGATGAAGAGAAATAGCTGGAGAGGCTCAAAGTGGCGTGACATATGAGAGGAGAGGCTGCTGGTTATGTTTTCTTTTCATAACCACACTTAAATAGCTAGGTTAACACATTAAACCCTAGCCACATGTCACCTTTTGATTAGCTCTAGGTTTAAGTGACCCAATCACATTGTGCCAAGTGTCAAACCTATATTTAATCTTGATTATAATCATCTTACCTGATGAAAAATATATGGCAAGCTGATGTCTTATCCCATGTGTCAACATCTCATGGTGCCACGTGTCACCTTACAAAATGACCAAAATGCCCTGTGTCTTAATTTTGAGTTCTTAACCCAAAATAATTATTTTCTTCTTCTAATTAATTTATATCAAATATAAATTAATTAATTAATCTCTATTAATTAATTTCTCATCAATTAAATTCATATTTAAACACTTTAAATATAAATTTAATTTATACTACACATCCAATAATCTAGATTTGGTTTCAAGTCATGCTAGGGACTTTGCAATTTAATTGCAAACCAAATCTATTTAATTAATCAATTAAACTCTTTAATTAATTAATTAAATCATATTTAAATAGGTGATAACTTGTGTATGTGTGTGACTTACTAGGCTCATCACTAATTGGCAATGAGACATGATATCAACTCTTAATATCATCGAACTCTTTCTTACCATAAATGATTTCTCTAAATCATTTTATGAACCTCATAGACCATGGTTAACACCTAGCATAGCATGCCATGGCCACCCAATTAGTAATAAGGTTTACCTTAAATGAACCTATAATCATATGTTACCATGCACTAGAATCTCTCTGTTACAAAATCCCAACTCAAGTTTGAGTCATGGTTTATGTCAAACTCCATTTGCTATGAATATTATGTTCTCTTTTAATTCCAGTTCTTGATTAAAAGATTTTTCTCATCGAAACTCTTTTACGAATAAATCTATCTGTCTGGCAGGAACTTGAAACATCAAGAACAATTAAATGAACATAGGATTTTAACTCTATTTACTTAGAGGAACAGATTCCATCTTGATCAACACCTACCTCCATATATAACTAGCGAGAGCCAACACATGCCCATATACCCATACATAGTACAAGTATGAAAGCGATATCAAACTCAAACTACCTATATACAAGATAAGCTGCTATCTCAGGTCTAAAGATTATATGCCTCGATATGATTTATGACAAAACATTGACAAGAGTAAACTCCATGTGCTTGTCATAAGTGTCACTGGTTCGACCTACTTATCATTTATAAGTGCCTATCAAGTTTGTTATATGGCATGAGACTCACCATTCCATCTTATTTATATCTCATATAAATAACTTGGGAACAAACATGAATACAATCTTTACGGATAAGTCATGTCCTTATTATGAAGTATCCTCGATTGTGAACCTATTTATGATACTTTGTGCTAGAAATATTGTCACTCATATTCTTAACAACTTAAGAATAATATTTCTAACAAAATATCAATGGACCTTTTCTATTACACATAAATATATTATGTAAGCGGAAAAGTAGAAATGCCTTTTATTAATAAAATATGTACAAGATACATACTAAATGATATGCTCTAGGGCATACTACTAACAATCTCCCACTAGCACTAGAGCCATTCATTACAATACCTTAGACCTATCTTCTCAAGATGTCGGTCTAATCGAACTTGTGACAAAAGCTTAGTGAATGGATCAATTGAATTTTTAGTGATGTTATTTTCTGCATGGCTATATTGCCTTGCCCAACTATATCTCACGATAATGTGGTAGTGCCTTTCTATGTGTTTGGATTTTGGGTGAGACCTTGGTTCCTTAGCTCAGTATGTTGCTCCATTGTTGTCACGGTGTAATGGAGCCGACTCAATGGAAGGAACTCTTGTAAGTTACATTACGAACTTCTTCATCCAAAGCGACTTCTTTTGCGGCATCGATGCGACAATATACTCGACCTCGATGAGTGGAATCTGCGATCGTGCTCTGTTTGGAACTCTTCCAACCGCGCACCTCCATTACAAATGAACACATATTCAGAGGTAGACTTTCTATCATCGATATCTGATTGGAAATCAGAATCAGTATAACCATCCAACTGTAAGTCTCCACCTCCATAAATCAAGAATAAATCCTTAGTTCTTCTCAAGTACTTAAGGGTATTCTTGACAGCTATCCAGTGTTCCAAACCTGGATTGAATTGATACCTGCTAGTCAAACTAACAGCATATGCGATATCCGGCCTAGTACACAACATTGCATACTTTAAACTTTCAATAGCCGAAGCATATGGAATCCTGGCCATCTTATCTCTTTCTTCAAGTGTCTTTAGAGACATCTCTTTAGAAAGGTGGATACCATGTCTCATGGTAACAATCCTCTCTTGGAATCAAGCATGTTAAACCTCTTTAACACCTTTTCCAAGTATAGACTTTGGGATAAACCAATTATTCTTTCGCTCTATCTCTATAGATGCGAATCCCAAGAATATAGGTTGCCTCCCCTAAGTCTTTCATGGAGAATGTATTTGACAACCATACCTTTATAGTCGTCAACATACATGTATCATTACCCATCAACAGTATGTCATCCACATATAAGACAAGGAAAGTGATAGCACTGTCACTAACCTTCTTATATACACATGGCTCATCCTCATTTTTGATAAAACCAAAGGACTTAATGGCTTCTTCAAAACGGATGTTCTAACTCCTCGAAGCTTGTTTCAACCCATAAATGGATCGCTTTAGCTTGCATACCTTGGAACCATCTTGGGATTCAAATCCCCTAGGTTGTTCCATGAAAATGTTTTCTTCAATGTATCCATTGAGAAAGGATTTTGACTTCCATCCGCCAAATCTCATACTCATTGTATGCAGCTATTGCTAATAAAATCCTAATTCATTTAAGCATGGCAACAGGCGAGAAAGTCTCCTCATAGTCTATTCCTTGCCTTTGGCGAAACCCTTTCGCTACTAGCCTTGCCTTATAGGTCTCTACCTTTCCATCAGAACCAATTTTCTTCTTGAAAACCCATTTGTTCCCTATAGGTACAATACCTTCAGGTGGGTCAACAAGATCCCAAACTTGATTCTTATACATGGAATCAATCTCGGATTTCATAGCATCAATCCATTTTGAAGAGTCTATATCTGATATAGCTTCTTCATAGGTAAGTGGATCATCTCCATGATCTACTTCTTCATAAGTAGACAACTCTTGTTCTTCTTCATGAAGAAAACCATATCTCACTGGTGGGTGAGATACCCTGGTTGTTCTACGAGGAACAATTTGTAGATGTTTCATCAATGGGTATAGGTTGACTAGATGGATCTATATCCATCCGATGCATTGGTTGGTCGAAATTCTCCAATTCTAACTCTATTTGCCTTCCTTTGCCTCCTTCTTGAACAAACATTTGTTCAAGAAATGTGGCATCTCTACTTATCACAACCTTTTGTGAAGTAGGCAAATAAAAATAATATCCAAAACTATCTTTTGGATATCCAACAAATCGACCTTTTACGATCTGGTCTCCAATTTATCGGTGTTGATTTTTGATATAATTTGGACAACCCCAAATCTTAACATGCTTAAGACTTGGTTTTCTTCCATGCCATATCTCATAAGGTGTGGAAGAAAGCGATTTTGATGGAATCCTATTCGAATATATAAAGTGATTCTAATGCAAATCCCCAAAGGAGATTGGCATATCGGTATAGCTCATCATACTACGTACCATATCCAATAGGTACGATTTCTCCTTCAGATACACCATTCAGGTGTGGCGTTCTGGAGGAGTCGGTGAGAAACAATGCCATGCTCTCTCAAGTATTCATCAAATTCGACTCAAATATTCACCTCCACGATCGATCGAAGAGCTTTAATATTTTTTCCTGTTTGATTTTCTACTTCAGATTTAAATTCTTTGAACTTTTCAAAGGATTCATGTTTGTATTTCATCAAATACAAATACCCAAACCTTGATTTATCATCAATAAAGGTAATAAAATAATGAAAGCTCCCTCTAGCCATTTCTTTAAGCGGACCACATACATCACTATGTATTAGTTCCAAAATATTTTGACTCTTAGCCCTTGTCCAACAAAGGGTGATCTAGTCATTTTGCCTTGAAGGCAAGATTCAAAAGTTGGAGTAGGCTCAGAGCCCAATGAGGATAGAATCCCCATTTTCTCCAATTTTGCAATCCTATCTTATGCAACATGACATAACCTTAAGTGCCAAATTTATTTTGAACTTGAGTTGGTTTTCACCATGGCATTGTATTCTTTTAGATCACTTGCATTCATTTTGTGTTTGTCATTATTATCCAAATAATAAAGACCATCATTCATATAACGAACCAACATATTTATTTCCAAAATAAATATTGCAAACATCATCTGAACTGAAATTCATAGCCATTTCTAGTCAAACTAGATATAGAAATGATGTTCTTAAAAGCATCAGTACATATAAAATATAATGCAAACACAAAACATGTCCAAACATGTAAAAGATTTAGATCCTATGGCTAAAGCTTCATGATTGAGCCATTGCCAATCAGGACTCTAATATCTTGAGAATGCAAGTACTCTTGTTTGCTAGTTCTGCATATCATTAGAAATGTGAAGCGGCACGATATCTAAAACCCAAGCTGTAGATGAACTATAAGTATCATCGAATCTAAATAACAAGATATGGACATACCTTAGAAGGTGTATCCTTCTTGTCCTTGGAGAAGCAAGATACTCAGGCGGTTCCTTTTCAGTGCCCATCCTTTTGTGATGGAAACACTTTCCTTTGCCTTCATCGACTTTAGTCTTCCTTTTACATTTAGCTATTTTCTTGGAAGGACCAGGAATCTGAGGTTTCTTTTTCTTATTGCCTTTCTTCTTGTTGGACTTTCCAGTGAAGAAGATGCAACTAAAGCTACCTCTTTTCCTTTATTGCACGGCATATTCTTTTGGGCAATAACCAGCATGTTGAGTAATTCAGCTAAGGTGCATTCTGTTTAGTCATATGGAAATTTGTCACAAAATTCCCAAAAGACTCGGGAAGGATGAAGGATCAAATCCGTTTGTAGTTGGAAATCCATGTTGAAGTCAAGATGTTCCAAGCTGCTCAATCAGCCGAATCATCTTGTGGACATGATCCCCAACATTACATCCCTCGGACATCCTCATACGGAATAAGCTGTTTAGATATCTCATACCTAGCATTCTCGCTGTGCTCACCATACAACTCTTGTAGGTGAAGGAGGATCTCACTAGCACTCTGCATGTTCTCATGTTGCTTCTGTAACTCATTACTCATGGAAGCAAGCATGTAACACTTAGCTCTCATATCATGCTCCTTCCACTTGTCCAAAGTATCATGTTCCTCTTGTGTGGCCTCTGGAGGTAAGGGACCAGAACATTTGAATATAGAACATATCCTATATGTTCAAGGTTCAGACAAGTTTCAAATTTCTTAGCCAATCGCATGATTAGGTCCTCTCAACTGTGTTGTGATCAAGTATGCTTGCAAGGATATTGGATGGTGGTGGTTGTTTTGTGCTCATTTTTATCATAAAATTAACTGCAGAAAATAACCAGATTAATTAGTAAATGTATCATGTAATTAACCAAAATGATTATGGTCTTTTAATCAAATTGGTCCTCCCACTAACTTAGCGAATCCTACACTTCCAAAGTAGAAAACGGAAATCCTAGTTGGATGGATTTCTAGTGGGTGATTGAATTCTTATAATTCTATTGATCATCCTCAGGTACATCCATTATTGGAATTACAATAAACTATAAGTGAGCAACTCCTTGCCCATCACATCTCATGTGAGGTTCAATCCTCTTACTAGCCCCTAATGCTCAAAATCTCAGGTACATCCAATATTGACTTATCTTGCATTAGTTAAGTTGATCCCATTGAGCCAGTAATTATGCAAATAATTTTAATGTCCTCAGGTACATCCAATATTGGCCACCAAACCATTTACATATTTACAACATCTCATGCTTAACAATTATTCTTAAGAAAATCTCTTAAATTAATTGCATCTCATGCAACTATTTAAAATTTCTTAAAATAATTGCCCCAATGGAGGGCTTATGTTATAATTACTTTAATTATACCATTTTCAACTTAATCATTTGTTTGGAAGATTTTATAGCCATCCTAATTACTATTAAGGTCTCACTTTGCACATTATCCATTTAGCATGCATATATCATATAATTGCATACATTCCCATACATCTCATGCATTCATGGATAAGCAGTAAATATGGTATGATCATGGACTTTCTAAGGGATTCAATTCTGAGCCACCAAGAATTGAATCTAGGCATTCCTAGGTGCATTTCATTCATTCATTTTACAAGAGTTGCTGAAGGAGTACATAATCAACACTTGATATTGAATTCCTCCCACTGGTCCCACCAATGCTCTTGACCTCCTTGAACTTCTTGCAATCCAATATTACATAGTAATCCTTGGCATACCAAGGCGAATTTACAAGAACTTAAATAAATGAAATTACAACCCAAAAATTATTACAAACTTAATAATACATGCCCAAAATAAATTAAAATAAATTAATTAATTTACAATCCCAAAGAAACATAAAAGAAATAAATCCAATCACATTGGTCTTTTATAGTCCATGATCATCCATCATGCATATCACTATTTAACAATTAAATAAAACATACATACTTAAATTAAATTGAATATCTCATATTCAACTTAAAAATCCAGATTTGAATATGATTCAAATAAATTTAAAAATTCAGATTTGAATCTCATTCAAACAAATTTAAAAATTCAGATTTGAATCACATTCAAACAACTTTAAAAATTCAGATTTGAATCACATTCAAACATTTTTTAAAAAATCAGATTTGAATCACATTCAAATATTTCTTAAAAAATCAGATCTGAATTTTATTGAATCAATTTTAAAAAATCAGATTTAAATATGATTCAAACAACTTTAAAAATTCAGATTTGAATCACATTCAAACAACTTTTAAAATTCAGATTTGAATCACATTCAAACAATTTTTAAAATTCTGATTTGAATCATAATTTAATTGTGTGATTAAAACAACTAATTAAACACTTTAATTAGTCAAAGAATAGGCCTTAGATCATACAACAATTGCAGAATTAAAAGCTAAACCTTGAACCACCCAAGGAACCATTGTTGCCGCCACCAATGGTGGCTTCACCATGTGTGACGCCACATCTCATGATCCAACCAGCAATGAATCTCTTGATCTCATGATCAAACACACAATTAAATTATATAATCAACAATCTAAATGGCAAATATAGTGGCTCTGATACCAATTGAAGGAACGGAAGCGTGAAAAACACAAGATTATACCATTGAATTCAAAAATTTTCACCTAGGGTCACAAGCACCATGCAAGATTTATTTTTATCTATTTGATTTCAATGATAAACAACATATTAAAACTCTTTTAATATGTTTTTGGATCTGTATTTGCCATTTAAGATTTTAAAATTAATCAGATTAATTTTAGAACCCTAGATTAAATCAAGAACGATTACACTAACCTCTTGATGTGCCGCATATGTCTGCGCTTTGAGATTCGTCTTGAGGACACGGATGTTGTCCCTCTAGCTTGTCCACACCAAGAACACCTATGGCAGCCCTTGAACAGCTTCTAAAGCCTTTTCTATTAATTAGAAATTCAAGTTCTGCCTTTTAAGAGATTAGAGATGCAAACAGGACACTAGAAACAATTTCTAGTATTTTTAATTCAAGAGATTGATGGCTAATCTCCTTGAATTGATGAGAGATGAAGAGAAATAGCTGGAGAGGCTCAAAGTGGCGTGACATATGAGAGGAGAGGCTGCTGGTTATGTTTTCTTTTCATAACCACACTTAAATAGCTAGGTTAACACATTAAACCCTAGCCACATGTCACCTTTTGATTAGCTCTAGGTTTAAGTGACCCAATCACATTGTGCCAAGTGTCAAACCTATATTTAATCTTGATTTTAATCATCTTACATGATTAAAAATATTTGGCAAGCTTATGTATTATGCCATGTGTCACCATCTCATGGTGCCACGTGTCACACTACAAAATGACCAAAATGCCCCTGTGTCTTAATTTTGAGTTCTTAACCCAAAATAATTATTTTCTTCTTCTAATTAATTTATATCAAATATAAATTAATTAATTAATCTCTATTAATTAATTTCTCATCAATTAAATTCATATTTAAACACTTTAAATATAAATTTAATTTATACTACACATCCAATAATCTAGATTTGGTTTCAAGTCATGCTAGGGACTTTGCAATTTAATTGCAAACCAAATCTATTTAATTAATCAATTAAACTCTTTAATTAATTAATTAAATCATATTTAAATAGGTGATAACTTGTGTATGTGTGTGACTTACTAGGCTCATCACTAATTGGCAATGAGACATGATATCAACTCTTAATATCATCAGAACTCTTTCTTACCATAAATGATTTCTCTAAATCATTTTATGAACCTCATAGACCATGGTTAACACCTAGCATAGCATGCCATGGCCACCCAATTAGTAATAAGGTTTACCTTAAATGAACCTATAATCATATGTTACCATGCACTAGAATCTCTCACATAAAATCCCAACTCAAGCTGGAGTCATGGTTTATGTCAAACTCCATTTGCTATGAATATTATGTTCTCTTTTAATTCCAGTTCTTGATTAAAAGATTTTTCTCATCAGAAACTCTTTTCTGAATAAATCTATCTGTCCTGGCCAGGAACTTGAAACATCAAGAACAATTAAATGAACATAGGATTTTAACTCTATTTACTTAGAGGAACAGATTCCATCTTGATCAACACCTACCTCCATATATAACTAGCATGAGCCAACACATGCCCATATACCCATACATAGTACAAGTATGAAAGCAGTATCAAACTCAAACTACCTATATACAAGATAACTGTGCTATCTCAGGTCTAAAGATTATATGCACTGATATGATTTATGACAAAACATTTACAAGAGTAAACTCCATGTGCTTGTCATAAGTGTCACTGGTTCGGCCTACTTATCATTTATAAGTGCCTATCAAGTTTGTTATATGGCATGAGACTCACCATTCCATCTTATTTATATCTCATATAAATAACTTGGGAACAAACATGAATACAATCTTTCTGGATAAGTCATGTCCTTATTATGAAGTATCCTCGATTGTGAACCTATTTATGATACTTTGTGCTAGAAATATTGTCACTCATATTCTTAACAACTTAAGAATAATATTTCTAACAAAATATCAATGGACCTTTTCTATTACACATAAATATATTATGTAAACGGAAAAGTAGAAATGCCTTTTATTAATAAAATATGTACAAGATACATACTAAATGATATGCTCTAGGGCATACTACTAACAGAATAATAAGGCACTGTCATGCTAATTGTGAATCAGAAATCAATTTCAAACATTTTATTCAAATAATTCATAAGAAATCCAGTAAATTTCCAAAGTTATAGATTCATTCACAAAGTGGCAACATAATTCATGATTAACACAAAATTTTCATAAATCATACCCAATCAAATCGGTAATAAGAAAATGATGAAATAAGATTTATTGTGCACAAACCTGAAGTGAGTCGCCTCTAGGCCTTAACTCACTCCCTTAGACCTTCCGGGTCTTTTTCAGCTGAAACACGAAATTTATAGTGTCTCAGCATCTTTGCCTCACAATAATTCCAATAATTAATTCATATATGTTCAATTCTAGCCTCAATATGCTTAAACTTATATTTTTGAAATTTTTCATGTTGAGGTTACTATTCATGGTACTATTCAAGTCAAAATATTAACTTTCTTATGCTTAATAGGTATGGAAAATCCAATTATACCCACATACCACATTTTGGTTACCTAACTTATTGGTTTTGGTCATTTTCTCTAATCTTAAGTCTTTTAGGCACAAATTTCAAAATTTCAGTTTTGGTGTCCTGTTTTGCACTGTTCCATTGGTTATGTTGCTATTAGAATTTGGATAAGTTTTCTTCACAGAAGTTGTTCCTTATTGTCTTAACTTTATTTTCCTTTTTGAATCACTCCATTTGGAGTTTTGTAGCTCAAGTTATAGCCATTTGAACATGGCTGGTCGGATTGGTCTAACCCAAATTTTCTAGGCACCAAACCTGGTTCTGGCAGTTTTAGGTCACTAAATATGGGTGGTTAAATGACTTGGTTAAGGGCATAATTTGGGTTTGTGTTCTTCATAAAAGTTGTAGGGCTATGTCTCATATTTTAGGTCATAATTTGGAAAAATTTCAGGTCATTTGGACCTTCATAGGCCAAGTTATGGCAAAATGAACAAACACTGTTCATTTGGTCATTTTTGTACAGGGCAGAATACCCAATTCCGGATTTGGCCAATTTGTTCACTATGCTATGATCACTTTCTTGGCATGATTCCTGAATGAAAAATGTGCCATTTTGTGTCTAGTTTCATTTCCAATTGGCCTCATACCAATTGGGTTGGTAAATTTTTAGTTTTGGTCCCTGAATGGGACCTTGGTCATGCTGCCTGCAGAATGACCCTATCCAATCCGAATTTCATTTTGGTTCTAACACTTCATACACATCACAATTGGTCATACATGACCATTTTTCAACTTAGGTAAGGTCAAACACATTATTTGACCAATTCTCAAAATTTTATCTCCCGAGCCCTAGGTCAAAACCCTAACTTTCATGTTTAGCTCACTTGATGAAATTTAAATGCACATTTAGTACTTATACACTCATTCACACTTAACTACTTCATAATTTGCGTCAAAATCGTTCATTCTCAAACCTAAACCCTAGCTAGCCAAAATTCACAATTGGTCCTCCAAAGATGTTTTCTTTTGATTTTTAAGTTGAGTTCTAGGTTAGTTAAGCTACAAACATAAGTAATAAACTAAAATTTTCAAATTAGATTGCTTACCTCCACTTGGATTTGAATTCTCCAATTTCTTCAATTCTCTTCTTTTTTTCCTTTTCTTTTCTTCTTCAATCTTCTTTTCAAAGCTCAAACATAAGGTTTAACTAAGGAGTTTACACTTTCTATGGCTGAATTTATGGTTTCTTCAAGCTCAAAATGAGCTTTAATGGAGGTGAAGTGAGGGAGAGAGGAGTGGGGCGGCAACCTAGGAAGAAGAAAACTTCTTTTTTTTTTTTTTTTTTTTAATTTCTATTAGATATTTCTATAAAAGTGATTTAATTAAATAATAATTATATTTGTTTTTATGATGTCATGCTTACCTCACTAGGATGATGTCATAAACTTTTTTTATTTTTGATTTTTCATTTCTTTTTCATTTACCTCTTCAATTTAATTATATATTTCACAATTTTAATTTCTTACATTTTATTGGACAGTTATTTCATGAGTCACCTCTAGGGGTGAATTGACCAATTTTCCCATCGCCGGTCTGATCCGGTTTGCAAGTTATTTGATATTTCTTCCGAATCCCTGACCTAATTATTTGACCTGCTTAACAATTTTTTCGTGATTTTTTCTTTTCCACTATGTTCACAATAGTCCTAAGGACCGTGGGGTCACATTTTACGGTTCGAAATTTGAGTTTAAATCGACCTCGCAGTCCTTCCTAAGAAGGTTACCCATTGCTGTGACTCTCGGCTCATTTATTCTCTTATGTTCTATTTTTCTTATTTATACTTAACTAATTGACAATTACTAATTATTTGTTTTCAGGGCTTATCTAGTTGTCTTAGATGTGGTTCTAATCCCCTTAATTATCCGGACCGACATCGATCGTCGGAACAGTGACATATACCAGGCTATACAAATAGGGATGTTACATATTTATTCACATTTTATATCATAATAATTATTTACTTAACTGGACAAGTAGGCCAAAAATCATCTCTGAAGACGAAATGACCAAAATGCCCTCCGTTTGGCTTAATAGACCAAAATTGTCTGTACCGATTGAAAAAATTTTCTAAGCATTTTCTTGGCATTGTAATGCCTTAGAAACCTCAATGACCCTTCTCTGGAATCCCAAAAATTATTTTATGAATTTTCTCTGGGGCTAGGGCTCCTAGTTGCGAGGACCGCAACTTCCCATTGAGTTATCCATCGCTAGGGCACCGGCTCATTTAACTTGGTTTGTATTTTTTTTTCTAAAATTTTTCCTAAATTTTTCTTATTAATATTTGAGTTAATTATGGTTCCTCACTTTAGTTTAAATATTTTTCCAGACGTTCTAGTTGTTCGGATTGACACCGGTCACCGGAATAGTAGAATGTATAAAAATTGCTACAGTAAGGGTGTTACAACTCTTTCCCTCCAATTTAAATTTCATCCTTGAAATTTATCTGATGCAAACAGTTGAGGGAATTGTTGCCTCATCGTCTCTTCACTTTCCCAAGTTGTCTCCTCGGTGTTGTGATGCCTCCAAAGAACTTTCACCAGTGGAATCTGCTTATTCCTCAACTCTTTCACTTCCCAAGCTAAGATCTGTATGGATTCTTCTTCATATTTCAAATCCGGTTGTACTTCAATTTCTTCCATGCTAGACTAGATAAAGTCTATTATGAGAGTATTAGACAAAAGGTAGAAGTGGTACCAATTGAGGATATGTTGAGAGAAGGGAGATTGAGGTGGCTTGTGTTAGTAGTATGCCTTAGAGCACATCATTTAGTATGTATCTTGTACATATTTTTATTAATAAAAGGCATTTCCACTTTTTCGTTTACATAATATATTTATGTGTAATAAAAAAGGTCCATTGATATTTTGTTAGAAATTCTATTCTTAAGTTGTTAAGAATATGAGTGACAGTATTTCTAGTACAAAGTATTATAAATAGGTTCACAATCGAGGATACTTCAAAATAAGGACATGACTTATCCAGAAAGATTTTATTCATGTTTGTTACCAAGTTATTTATATGAGATATAAATAAGATGGAATGGTGAGTCTCATGCAACATAGCAAACATGATAGGCACTTATAAATGATAAGGAGGCCAAACCAGTGACACTTATGACAAGCACATGGAGTTTACTCTTGTCAATGTTTTGTCATAAATCATATCAGTGCATATAATCTTTAAACCTGAGATAGCACAGTTATCTTGTATATAGGGAGTTTGAGTTTGATACTGCTTTCATACTTGTACTGTGTATGGGCATATGGGCATGTGTTGGCTCCTACTAGTTATATATGGAGGTAGGTGTTGATCAAGATGGGATCTGTTCCTCTAAGTAAATAGAGATAAAATCCTATGTTCATTTAATTGTTCTTGATGTTTCAAGTTCCTGGCCAGGACAAATAGATTTATTCAAAAAGGAGTTTCCGATGAGAAAATCTTTTTAATCAAGAACTAGAATTAAAAGAAAACATAATATTCATAACAAATGGAGTTTGACATAAACCATGACTCCAGCTTGAGTTGGGATTTTGTAACAGAGAGATTCCAGTGCATGGTAACATATGATTATAGGTTCATTTAAGCTAAAACTTATTACTAATTGGGTGGCCATGGCATGCTATGCTAGGTGTTAACCATGGTCTATGAGGTGCATAAAATGATTTAGAGAAATCATTTATGGTAAGAAAGAATTCTGATGATATTAAGAGTTGATATCATATCTCATTGCCAATTAGTGATGAGCCTAGTAAGTCACACACATACACAAGTTATCACCTAATTAAATATGATTTAATTAATTAATTAAAGAGTTTAATTGATTAATTAAATTTGTTTGGTTTGCAATTAGATTGCAAAGTCCCTAGCATGACTTGAAACCAAATCTAGATTATTGGATGTATAGTATAAGTTAAATTTATATTTAAAGTGTTTAAATATGAATTTAATTAATGAGAAATTAATTAATAGAGATTAATTAATTAATTTATATTTGATATAAATTGATTAGAAGAAGAGAAATAATTGTTTTGGGTTAAAAACTCAAAATTAAGACACAGGGGCATTTTGGTCATTTCACAGGGTGACATGTGGCACAATGAGATGGTGACATGTGGCATTACACATAAGCTTGCCAAATGTCTTTTAATCATGTAAGATAATTAAAATTAAGATTAAATATAGGTTTGACACTTGGCACAATGTGATTGGGTCAATTAAACCTAGAACCAATTAGAGGGTGACATGTGGCAAGGGTTTAATGTGTTGACCTAGCTATATAAGTGTTGTTATGAATTAAAAATATGGCAACCAGCAGCCACTCCTCCTTTGTCATGCCATTTTGAGGCTCTCCATCTCTTCTTCTTCATCTCTCATTAATTCAAAGAGATTAGCCATCAATCTCTTGAATTAAAAATATTAGAAATCGTTTATAGTGTCCTGTTTACATCTTTAATCTCTTAAAAGGCAGAACTTGATTTTCTAAATAATAGAAAAAGCTTTAGAAGCTGTTCAAGGGCTGCCATAGGTGTTCTTGGTGTGGACAAGCTAGAGGGACAACATCTGGTGTCCTGAAGACGCATCTCAAAGGCGCAAATATACTGTAGGGCATCAAGAGGTTAGTGTGTTTGTTCTTGATTTAATCTAGGGTTCTAAAATTAATCTGATTAAATTTAAATTCTTAAATGGAAAATACAGATCCAAAAACATATTAAAAGAGTTTTAATGTATTGTTTATCATTGAAATCAAATAGATAAAAATAAATCTTGCATGATGCATGTGACCCTAGGTGAAAAATTTGAATTCAATTGCATAAACTTGTGTTTTTCACGCTTCTATTCCTTCAATTGGTATCAGAGCCACTATATTTGCCATTTAGATTGTTGATTTTATGATTTAATTGTGTGTTTGATCATGAGATGATTTATCCATTGCTGGTTACAATAGATATGTGGTGGCATGCTTGAAGAACACCATCAATGGTGCACATGGTTTGGCTTCATGGGTGGTGCAAAGGTTTGACTTTTTAATTTGCAATTGTTGTATGATCTAAAAGCTCATCCTATGTCTAATTAAATTGTTTAATTAGAATTTTAATCACACAACTAAATTTTGATTCAAATCATAATTTTAAAAATTATTTAAATATGATTCAAATCTGAATTTTAAAAGTTGTTTGAATGTGATTCGAATATAAATTTTTAAAGTTGTTTGAATCATATTTAAATCTGATTTTTTAAAGTTATTTGAATAATATTCAGATCTGAATTTTTAAAAATTGTTTGAATGTGATTCAAATCTGATTTTTTAAAGATTGTTTGAATGTGATTCAAATCTGAATTTTTAAGGTTGTTTGAATGTGATTTAAATCTGAATTTTTAAATTTGTTTGAATGAGATTCAAATCTGAATTTTTAAATTTATTTGAATCATATTCAAATCTGAATTTTTAAGTTGAATATGAGATATTCAATTTAATTTAAGTATGTATGTTTTATTTAATTGTTAAATAGTGATATGCATGATGGATGATCATGGACTATAAAAGACCAATGTAATTGGATTTATTTCTTTTATGTTTCTTTGGGATTGTAAATTAATTAATTTATTTTAATTTATTTGGGCATGTACTATTAAGTTTGTAATAATTTTTTGTTGTAATTTCATTTATTTAAGTTCTTGTAAATTTGCCTTGGTATACCAAGGATTACTATGTAATATTGGATTGCAAGAAGTTCAAGGAGGTCAAGAGCATTGGTGAGACCAGTGGGAGGAATTCAAGATCAAGTGTTGATTATGTACTCCTTCAGCAACTCTTGTAAAATGAATGAATGAAATGCACCTAGGAATGCCCTGATTCAATTCTTAGTGGCTCAGAATTGAATCCCTTAGAAAGTCCATGATCATACCATATTTACTACTTATCCATGAATGCATGAGATGTATGAGAATGTATGCAATTATATGATATATGCATGCTAAATAGATAATGTGCAAAGTGAGACCTTAATAGTAATTAGGATGACTATAAAATCTTTCAAACAAATGATTAAGTTGGAAATGCTATAATTAAACTAATTATAACATGGGTCCTCCATTGGGGCAATTATTTTAAGAAATTTTAAATAGTTACATAAGATGCAATTAATTTAAGAGATTTTCTTAAGAATAATTGTTAAGCATGAGATGTTGTAAATATGTAAATGGTTTGGTGGCCAATATTGGATGTACCTGAGGACATTAAAATTATTTGCATAATTACTGGCTCAATGGGATCAACTTAACTAATACAAGATAAGTCAATAATGGATGTACCTGAGATTTTGAGCATTAGGGGCTAGGTAAAGGATTGAACCTCACATGAGATGTGATGGGCAAGGAATTGCTCACTTATAGTTTATTGTAATTCCAATAACAGATGTACCTGAGGATAATCAATAGAATTATAAGAATTGAATCACCCACTAGAAATCTATCCAACTAGGATTTCCGTTTTCTACTTTGGAAGTGTAGGATTCGCTAAGTTAGTGGAAGGACCAATTTTATTAAAAGACCATAATCATTTTGGTTAATTACTTGATACATTTACTAATTAATCTAGTTATTTTCTGTAATTAATTTTCTGATAATAATGAGCACAGAACAACCACCACCATCCAATATCCTTGCAAGCATACTTGATCGCAATAGGTTGACAGGACCTAATCTCTCTCATTGGCTAAGAAATTTGAAACTTGTCCTGAACCTTAAACATATAGGATATGTTCTAGATTCAAATGTTCCTAGTCCCTTACCTCCAGAGGCCACTCAAGAGGAATATGAAACTTTGGACAAGTGGAAGGAGCATGATATAAGAGCTAAGTGTTACATGCTTTCTTCCATGAGTAATGAGTTATAAAAGCAGCATGAGAACATGCAGAGTGCGAGTGAGATCCTCCTTCACCTACAAGAGTTGTATGGTGAGCACAGTAGGAATGCTAGGTATAAGATATCTAGGTAGCTGTTCCGCATGAAGATGTCTGAGGACAGAATGTTGGGGATCATGTCCACAAGATGATTCGGCTGATTGAGCAGTTGGAACATCTTGACTTCAACATGGATTTCCAACTACAGATGGATTTGATCCTTCATTCCCTTCCTGAGTCTTTTGGGAATTTTGTGACAAATTTCCACATGACTAAACAGGAATGCACTTTAGCTGGTTTACTCAACATGCTGGTTATTGCCCAAAAGAATATGCCAGGCAATAAAAGAAAAGAGGTAGCTTTGATTGCATCTTCTTCTACTGGAAAGTCCAAGAAGTAGAAGGGCAATAAGAAAAAGAAACCTCAGATTCCTGGTCATTCTAAGAAGATAGCCAAACAGAAAAATAAAGATTAAAGTTGACAAAGGTAAAGAAAAGTGTTTCCACTATCAGCAGGAAAGTGTTTCCACTGTCCAGAGTATAGCAATCTAAAAGAATGCAATGCCATAATGAAAATCAACTCAAAATTCAAAATATATTTGGCACTTAAGATTAGTTCATGTTGCAGAAGATAGGATTGCAAAATTGGAGAAAATGGGGATTTTATCCTCATTGGACTCTGAGCCTACTCCAACTTGTGAATCTTGCCTTCAGGGCAAAATGACTAGATCACCCTTTGTTGGACAAGAGCTAAGGGCTGAAAATATTTTGGAGCTAATACATAGTGATGTATGTGATCCATTTAAAGAAATGGCTAAAGGCGATTTTCATTACTTTATTACCTTTACTAATGATAAATCAAGGTTTGGGTATTTGTATTTGATGAAATACAAACATGAATCCTTTGAAAAGTTCAAAGAATTTAAATCTGAAGTAGAAAATCAAACAGGAAAGAGTATTAAAGCTCTTCGATCAAATTGTGGAGGAGAATATTTGAGTACGGAATTTGATGAATACTTGAGAGAGCATGGCATCGTTTCCAACTGACTCCTCCAGGAACACCACAGTTGAATGGTGTATTTGAAAGGAGAAATCGTACCCTATTGGATATGGTACGTAGTATGATATGCCAATCTCCTTTTGGGGATTTGCATTAGAATTAGCTTTGTATATTCTGAATAGGATTCCATCAAAATCAATTTCTTCCACACCTTATGAGATATGGCATGGAAGAAAACCAAGTCTTAAGCATGTTAAGATTTGGGGTTGTCCAGCTTATATCAAAAAAGCTGAACACTGATAAATTGGAAACTAGATCAGAAAAGGTTTGATTTGTTGGATATCCAAAAGATAGTTTTGGATATTATTTTTATTTGCCTACATCATAAAAGGTTGTGGTGAGTAGAGATGCCACATTTCTTGAACAACAGTTTGTCCAAGAAGGAGGCAAAGGAAGGCAAATAGAGTTGGAATTAGAGAATTCTGACCAATCAACAGATCAGATGGATATAGATCCATCTAGTCAACCTATACCCGTTGATGAAACATCTACAGCTGTTCCTCGTAGAACAACCAGGGTATCTCACCTACCAATGAGATATGGTTTCCTTCATGAAGAAGAACAAGAGTTGTCTACTCATGAAGAAGTAGATCATAGAGATGATCCACTTACCTATGAAGAAGCTATATCAGATATAGACTCTTCAAAATGGATTGATGCTATGAAATCTGAAATTGATTCCATGTATAAGAATCAAGTTTGGGATCTTGTTGACCCACCTGAAGGTATTGTACCTATAGGGAACAAATGGGTTTTCAAGAAGAAAATTGGTTCTGATGGAAAGGTAGAGACCTATAAGGCAAGGCTAGTAGCGAAAGGGTTTCGCCAAAGACAAGGAATCGACTATGAGGAGACTTTCTCGCCTGTTGCCATGCGTAAATCAATTAGGATTCTATTAGCAATAGCTACATACTATGATTATGAGATTTGGCAAATGGATGTCAAAACAGCTTTTCTCAATGAATACATTGCAGAAAACATTTTCATGGAATAACCTAGGGGTTTTGAATCCCAAGATGGTTCTAAGGTATGCAAGCTAAAGCGATCCATTTATGGGTTGAAGCAAGCTTCGAGGAGTTGGAACATCCATTTGGATGAAGCCATTAAATCCTTTGGTTTTATCAAAAATGAGGATGAGCCATGTGGATATAAGAAGGTTAGTGACAGTGCTATCACTTTCCTTGTCTTATATGTGGATGACATACTGTTGATGGGTAATAACATAGGTATGTTGACAATTGTAAAGCTATGGTTGTCAAATACATTCTCCATGAAAGACTTAGGGGAGGCAACCTATATTCTTGGGATTCGCATCTATAGAGATAGAGCGAAAAGAATAATTGGTTTATACCAAAGTCTATACTTGGAAAAGGTGTTAAAGAGGTTTAACATGCTTGATTCCAAGAGAGGATTATTACCAGTGAGACATGGTATCGATCTTTCTAAAGAGATGTCACTAAAGACACCTGAAGAAAGAGATAAGATGGTAAGGATTCCATTTGCTTCGGCTATTGGAAGTTTAATGTATGCAATATTGTGTACTAGGCCGGATATCGCATATGTTGTTAGTTTGACTAGCAGGTATCAATCCAATCCAGGTTTGGAACACTGGATAGCTGTCAAGAATATCCTTAAGTACTTGAGAAGAACTAAGGATTTATTCTTGATCTATGGAGGTGGAGACTGCAATTGGATGGTTATACTGATTCTGATTTCCAATCAGATATCAATGATAGAAAGTCTACCTCTGGATATGTGTTCATTTGTAATGGAGGTGCAGTCAGTTGGAAGAGTTCCAAACAGAGCACGACTGCAGATTCCACTACCGAGGCTGAGTATATTGCTGCATCAGACGCTGCAAAGGAAGCTGTTTGGATAAAGAAGTTCGTGACAGAACTTATAGTAGTTCCTTCCATTGAGTCAACAGTTCCACTACACTATGACAATAATGGAGTAGTCATACAGGCTAAGGAACCAAGGTCTCACCAAAAATCCAAACATATAGAAAAGCGCTACCACATTATCAGAGAAATAGTTGGGCAAGGCGATGTAGCCTTGCAGAAAATAGCATCAGCTGAAAATCCAGCTGATCCATTCATTAAGCCTATGTCACAGACTCAGCTAGACAATCATCTTGAGAAGATGGGTCTAAGATATTGTAATGAATAGCTCTAGTGCTAGTGGGAGATTGTTAGTAGTATGCACTAGAGCATACTATTTAGTATGTATCTCGTACATATTTTTATTAATAAAACGCATTTCCACTTTTTCGTTTACATAATATATTTATGTGTAATAGAAAAGGTCCATTGATATTTTGTTAGAAATTCTATTCTTAAGTTGTTAAGAATATGAGTGACAGTATTTCTAGTACAAAGTATTATAAATAGGTTCACAATCGAGGATACTTCATAATAAGGACATGACTTATCCAGAAAGATTGTATTCATGTTTGTTACCAAGTTATTTATATGAGATATAAATAAGATAGAATGGTGAGTCTCATGCCATATAGCAAACATGATAGGCACTTATAAATGATAAGTAGGCCGAACCAGTGACACTTATGACAAGCACATGGAGTATACTCTTGTCAATGTTTTGTCATAAATCATATCAGTGCATATAATCTTTAGACCTGAGATAGCACAGTTATCTTGTATATAGGTAGTTTGAGTTTGATACTGCTTTCATACTTGTACTGTGTATGGGTATATGGGCATGTGTTGGTTCCTACTAGTTATATATAAAGGTTGGTGTTGATCAAGATGGAATCTGTTCCTCTAAGTAAATAGAGATAAAATCCTATGTTCATTTAATTGTTCTTGATGTTTCAAGTTCCTGGCCAGGACAGATAGATTTATTCAGAAAGGAGTTTTTGATGAGAAAATCTTTTTAATCAAGAACTGGAATTAAAAGAGAACATAATATTCATAGCAAATGAAGTTTGACATAAACCATGACTCCAGGTTGAGTTGGGATTTTGTAACAGAGAGATTCCAGTGCATGGTAACATATGATTATAGGTTCATTTAAGGTAAACCTTATTACTAATTGGGTGGCCATGGAATGCTATGCTAGGTGTTAACCATGGTCTATGAGGTGCATAAAATGATTTAGAGAAATCATTTATGGTAAAAAAGAGTTCTGATGATATTAAGAGTTGATATCATATCTCATTGCCAGTTAGTGATGAGCCTAATAAGTCACACACATACACAAGTTATCACCTAATTAAATATGATTTAATTAATTAATTAAAGAGTTTATTTGATTAATTAAATAGGTTTGGTTTGCAATTAGATTACAAAGTCCCTAGCATGACTTGAAACCAAATCTAGATTATTGGATGTATAGTATAAGTTAAATTTATATTTAAAGTGTTTAAATATGAATTTAATTAATGAGAAATTAATTAATAGAGATTAATTAATTTATATTTGATATAAATTGATTAGAAGAAGAGAAATAAATATTCTGGGTTAAGAACTCAAAATTAAGACACAGGGGCATTTTGGTCATTTCACAGGGTGACATGTGGCACCATGAGATGGTGAAATGTGGCATTACACATAAGCTTGCCAAATGTCTTTTAATTGTGTAAGATGATTAAAATTAAGATTAAATTTAGGTTTGACACTTGGCACAATGTGATTGGGTAAATTAAACCTAGAACCAATCAGAAGGTGACATGTGGCAAGGGTTTAATGTGTTGACCTAGCTATATAAGTGTTGTTATGAATTAAAAATATGACAACCAGTAGCCACTCCTCCTTTTTCATGCCATTTTGAGGCTCTCCATCTCTTCTTCTTCATCTCTCATCAATTCAAAGAGATTAGCCATCAATCTCTTGAATTAAAAATACTAGAAATCGTTTCTAGTGTCCTGTTTACATCTTTAATCTCTTAAAAGGCAGAACTTGATTCTCTAAATATTAGAAAAAAGCTTTAGAAGCTGTTCAAGGGCTGCCATAGGTGTTCTTGGTGTGGACAAGCTAAAGGGACAACTTTTAGTGTCCTGAAGACGCATCTCAAAGGCGCAAATACACTGCAGTGCATCAAGAGGTTAGTGTGTTTGTTCTTGACTTAATCTAGGGTTCTGAAATTAATCTGATTAATTTTAAAATTTTAAATGGCAAATACAGATCCAAAAACATATTAAAAGAGTTTTAATATATTGTTTATCATTGAAATCAAATAGATAAAAATAAATCGTGCATGATGCATGTGACCCTAGGTGAAAATTTTGAATTCAATGGCATAAACTTGTGTTTTTCACGCTTCCATTCCTTCAGCTTGGTCATGTGAAGCATAGTCATATGGAGGCTCTAGTTAGACAAGTAGAGCACATTAGGTTAGAGGATAGAAAGAAAAAAAGGGGTAGACCTAAATTGACTTAGAGGAAAGTAGTACAACAGCATTACAAATTTCTGAAGATTTAACCCAAAATCTTTTAGAGTGGAGAAAGCAAATCCATATAGCCAACCCTAAATTTTTGGGATAAAGGCTTAGTTGAGTTGAGTTGAGTTGTAGATGACATGTGAAGGATCTGAGCGGTATCTTCTCAGCATAGATACGTGGAACACATTGTGGATCTTATCTAGCTCTGGTGGTAAAGCTAGCCTGTAGGCCACTGGACCCACATGTTCAATGACTTCATATGGGCCAATGAACCTTGGGCATAACTTACCTTTTCTTCCAAACCTTAGTACCTTCTTCCATGATGACACCTTGAGGAACACTTTGTAGCCAACTGCATATTCTATTTCTTTTCTCTTCAGGTCGGCATAAGATTTTTGTCTGTCTGAGGCAACCTTCAGATTGGCTTTGATTAGTTTTACTTTCTCCTCAGTCTGTTTCACCAAGTTTGGTCCTACCAGTTTATCTTTACCCAATTCAGTCCAACACACTGGAGTTCTACATTTCCTCCCATACAGTGCTTTATACGAGGCCATTTGGATGCTAGCTTGATAGCTATTGTTGTATATAAATTCTGCCAGTGGGAGGTATCTATCCCAACTTCCCTCAAACTCAATGACACAACTCCTCAGCATATCCTTAAGGACCTGACATATATTTCATGTTATCATTTTAGTTCAATATTTGTATTAATTCAATTGGTTTCAATTGTTTACCTGGATTACTCTTTCTGATTGCCCATCTATTTGAGGATGGAAAGCTATGTTGAAGTGGAGTTATGTACCCAAGGATTTATGCAACTTCTTCCAAAATCTCGATGTAACCCTTGGGTCTCGATCATATATGATAAAAAATGGAATTCCATGCAGTCTAACTATCTCACTGATATACAATTCTACTAACTTTTCTAGTGAGTAGTTAGTCCTAACTGGCAGAAAGTGTGCTGACTTCGTCAATCTATCTACTATTACCCATACTGCATCATGCTTCTTTTGGGTGAGAGGTAGACCACTTACAAAATCCATGATGATCCAATCCCATTTCCATTCAGGTATGCATATAGGTTGTAGCAAATCCGATGGAACTTGATATTCTGCCTTAACTTGCTAACATGTCAAGCATTTAGTCACATGGTCAACTATGTCCTTCTTCATACCAAGCCACCAATAATGAAGCTTCAAGTCATGATACATTTTTGTACTTCCTGGGTGCATAGCATAAACACTGATGTGTGCCTCTTTGAGAATATTAGCTTTCAATTCTCCATCGTCTGGTACACATACTTTTCCTTTATAGTACAGAAACCCATCTGCTTTCATCTCATTGTTAGTTGCCTTCCCTTCTGAGATTTTACTCATTGTGGTCATTAACTTCTCATCTACCTTCTGCCCATCTAAAATCTACTGTAGCAAGTTTGGCCTCAATTGCAAGTCAGCCAAAATAGCTCCATCTCGAGCCAAAGATAGATGGGCATTCAATGATCTCAAAGCTATGATGGATTTTCTGCTCAAAGCATCAGCAACTAAATTTGCCTTCCCAGGATGGTAGCCAATCACACAATCATAGTCCTTCAAGAACTGAATCCATCACTTTTATCTAAGGTTGAGCTCCTTCTAGGTTGGCAAGTATTTCAGACTTTTGTGATCTGTGTAAATGTAGCACTTTTGTAACACCCCGAACCTCTGAGTTATGAAGAGTACCATTTTTTGTCCATGATCAGTACTATTCAAAGACACCTTGAGGACCAAAAATAAATAGAAAATTAATTGAGATAGACACAATAAAAATTCAAGTGACCTAAAAATATAAGGACTCACCGGGTATATTATAAAAGAGGGATTATGACCCGATAAGGGGCATTTTGGTAAATTCACTTTAAGAGTTGATTTTTTATCAAAATGTCAATTTAAGTAAATGAAAATAATAAATTGAATTATGAATAAATTTTTGAGGAAAAGAATTCAAGTATAAAGTGAAAGGAAAACAAAAGAAATAAAAATCTAGAATTTTAAGTCCATTTTGACCCAATTAAAATTTTAGGACCAATGGGCTTTAGACAACTCAATTAAAATTAATTAAATAAATTAAAATTTGGGATAAGTATAAAAGGAAGCCATCTTCCTTCCTTCCCCATTTAGTTACCACCGACTCTCTCTCCGTCTCTCTTTCTTTCTTTCTTCTTCTTCCTTCTTTCTCCATTGACACTCATTCTCAAAACTTAATTTCTTGCTTTTCCTCTATGGATTTTGCATCTAATTGGTAGAGAACATCACATTAAACATTGATTGAGAGATTAAAAGCAAGGGAAGAAAAGAGATTTGGAAGAAATAAAAGATTTGGGATGGTCACAATTGAGGTAAGTGTATTTTTCATGTTAGATTAGTTGTATAGGCTTTGAATTAAGTTAACTTATGATGAAATAACATGAGAAATTGAAAGGAAACATGTATGGAAATCTAAACTAGGGTTTTTGCCAATTTAGGAAAAATTAGGGTTTTGATGTATTTTAGTTAAATTAATGATAAATCTAAGTTAAATTGAAGTAGTATGCATGATTGAGAGTAGTAAGATTTCATGGGATTGCATAAATTGAATTATGGAAGATTAGGGTTCATGGGAAAATTGGAGCTTTAGTGCTAGAGAGTGAAATTGGTGTGTGTAGTGTTAAATTATAATCATTTGAGGTGCATTTAGTTTGAATTGACATTGGTTGATGAATGGAAGTAACGAAATGGTAGGATTAGGGAAAATTGCAAACTTTGGTGTTTGAAAATTGTGGGTTTTGTGTTAGGAAGTGCCATTAATGTGTCAATGCTAAATTATAGTCATTTTGGGTGAATTAAATGTGAATTGAGGTTGGTTAGAGGGAATAATTGAAGAAATGAAAAATTTGAACCTAGGGCAGAATTTGCACACTGAGTTCAATGTGTTTGACAGCCCATAAATTGAGGTACACAACTCCAATTGGTGTGAAACCGATTGGAAATGAAACTTAAGACATAGGGCTAGAATTTTTGTGAAGATACCCTACCCCGAAAATGACCTTAAGCTATCTGAAATGAGCCTTGAACTTAGAGACAAAATTCTAGAACCTGCAGAATTTGACCATATGAACAGTAAACTTTGCATGGCCATAACTCTCTTTAGAAAACTCTGATTTAGGCAATTCTTAAACCGATGGAAACCTAAGACATAGTAGAATGTTTCATATGCATAACTTGAGGCCAAATTATGGACTTAACCCAATCAAATTACTGAGCAAAGTTGAATCACTGATCTGCAGAATTGCAGATTTACCATATGAATAGTAAACTTTGCATGGCCATAACTCTCTCTAAAAACTCTGATTTAGGCAATTCTTGAATCGATGGAAACCTAATATATAGTAGAATATTTCATATGAAGAACATTAGACCAAATTATGGACTTAACTTGACCAAATTGCTGAACGAAATTGGATCGATAAATCTGCCAGAACTAAATCTGCAGCATGAACAGTGACGTAAATAGTAGTCATGTTTTGGGCATAACTTGAGCTACATAGCTTCGAATTAGGCGATTCAAAAAGGAAAATAAAGTTAAGACCTAGATGAACAATTTTCATGAAGAACACCTCATCAAATTATGATCAAAACTAGGTAAAAATTGGGTTCAAAGATTGGGGCACCAAGTTGTGCAAAACTAAAATTTTCTAAAATTTGCAAAGCTAACTTGGGATGCATTAGACATGTATGTAATGATTTTTTGGCAGAAATTAAGATTGGTATTAAGTTATTTTATTTGTGTATTTTCAGTAGAAAAAGAAGTTGGAACGATCAAAGAATAATGAGTAAAGAGAAAGGAGAGCATTAAAGGTTTGTGTACAACTAACTTTTTTCTTTGTTTTAGCTTCGTAAATTGATTTGAATGAGTTTGATTTGAAATGAGTTTATTTTGAATGAGGTATGGTTTTTCTCTTGCATTTGAGAAATTTGTGTGTTGCCACCCTTTTTATGGGTTTTATGATGATTTGAATATGTTATTATTTTGCAAACGTAATTATTGATTTAGAAACTCTTGAAAGTTGTTTTGAATCCACAGTTAGCATGACAGTCCCTTAGGAACTCCCCAGTAGTAACGGCTACTTGGGGTTTGATCTTTGATATGATTATGTCTCTCATTAATAAGGGTTAGTGGGGTAAGACTACATGAGTACTCATTAGCTAGCTAGCCCTTCCCTCATTAATAATGGTTAGTGAGGTTGAGATTGCTTTGTCGTGGTGTACAACACGGCACTGATCGTGAAATTTTATGTCATAGCCTGAACTGTGTGTTGATGTTGGTAATACTAATGCTTTGTGAATTGTGATTTATGAAGTGTGATTTCTCTTTTGAAATGTTATTCCAATAAATGGCTCTTATGGACTTAGAACTATTGTGAAGTTTTCATGCTTAAGAAAAATGTGATTTATTATGCTTTGACAAATTGTGTTTTACCTTAAGTTTTAAAGTTATCAGTTGTGCACCATTGAGTGATGTACTCAGCGATAGCTTCTTTATGCTGTCACAGGTAAGGGAAAGGAGAAGGCTGCCAAGTGAGAGACTTGGAAGCAGCATTTTGGTATTGATTATGGGTATTTACATTAGGTTTACCCTTGTGATTCCTTTAGATGTATTTTGTACCTATATATATGGATGTACAGCCATTAAGCAGTTTGTATTAAAAAGTACTATATTACTAAAGTATTTTGAGTTTGTAACTATTTTGTATTTTACTTTGAGACTTATGAAAATGTAACTTTTGCAATATTTAGTCTATCATTATTTCCGATGAATGTTTGCATGGAATTTTAACTATTCTCATGCAGTTTTCTGTAAAAGAATTGATAAGATAAAAAGCTATGGTTTGTTTTAAAATCCTTTGTAGCATAACTAATGGGTTATCGGTAGGTGGAGTCCAGTAATTCATTAGATATGCTACGGGAACATGTCGTGCCTTACAAGGGATAAGGTGTGACATGTTTTAGTGGTATCAGAGCTTTGGTTTTCATATAAGTTTTAAAATTGGATATTTGAAAATTTTTGATAAGTATAACTGCTTAATTGTCATTATTGATACATATAGTGCATTACATGATAAATATGGACTAATGTAGGGAAAATTCCTTGTGTTGGTTGTTCAGGGAGTCGAATTCCTTGTGTAAAATTAGATTATGATGTGCTTGTGACTAGTCCCTTAGCACAAGAGGTTAGGGTGAACAAATTGTATAAGGATTGTCCTTTGGTGATCCAAGGACATACATTCCTATCAGACTTAATTGACATGCCCTTTCGAGATTATGATATTATCTTAGGCATGGATTGGTTAGCCAGGCATCACGCCATGATCGACTGTAGACTGAAGACAGTCACTTTTGGTCTTTCCAAGTATGTAGACATAGTGATACACGGGGAGAGGTAGTTATTGCCATCCAACATCATTTCAGTTGCACTTGCTAGAAAGATGATTAGAAATGGATGTGAAGCTTATGTAGCTCATGTGATAGACACCTAGGTGGGGAGTCTAGATCTTAAAGATATTCCTATGGTATGGGATTTTCCAGATGTCTTTCCGGAAGAATTGTCGGGATTGCCTCCGGAAAGAGAGGTGCAGTTTGAAATTGAGACTATGCCTAGTGTGCAGCTAATCTCCATCACTACTTATAGGATGGCACCTGCTGAGTTGAAAGAGTTGAAGGTACAATTGCAGGAATTGTTAGATAAGGCATCCGCCCTAGCGTGTCACCTTGAGGAGAACAGTATTATTTGTGAAGAAAAAGGATGGTACACTCTGCCTATGCATAGACTACAGACAGTTGAATAAGGTAACCGTAAAGAATAGATATCCTCTGCCATGGATCGATGATTTGTTTGATCAGTTGAAGGATGCAACTGTATTCTCCAAAATTGACTTGAGATCAGGCTACTACCAGTTGAGGGTGCAGGAGCAAAGTATTCCTAAAACTGCCTTTAGGACTCGGTATGGCCACTATGAGTTCTTGGTAATGCCATTCGGGTTGACTAATGCTCCAGCTGCTTTTATGGGCCTAATGAACACTATCTTCAGGCCATATTTGGACTAGTTTGTTGTGGTGTTCATTGATGATATTTTGGTGTACTCAAAGAATGTAGAGGAACATGACAAGCTCTTGAGGATAGTATTGTAGACTTTGAGGGAGAAGCAGTTGTATGCCAAACTGTCGAAATGTGAGTTTTGGCTAAAAAAGATTTCATTTTTGGGGCATATTGTATCTGCAGAAGGTATCCAGGTGGATCCTAGCAAAGTTGAAGCCATTCTTAATTGGAAGCCACCCAAAAATGTCACGGAAGTTCGGAGTTTCCTTGGTTTGGCCGGGTATTACCGAAGGTTTGTGAAGGGATTCTCCATGCTAGCATCTCCACTGACCAAGCTACTTAGGAAGGATGTAAAATTTCAGTGGACTGATCAATGCCAGGAAAGTTTTGATGAGTTAAAGAGGCGTTTAACTGAAGCTCCAGTCTTAACCTTGCCCACTTTGGGTAAGGAGTATACCATATACAGTGATACTTCTCATAACGGATTAGGCTGTGTGTTGATACAAGATAGAAACGTCATTGCCTATGCTTCATGCCAGCTTAAACCGCATGAGAGGAATTATCCTACACATAACTTGGAGCTAGTAGCCATTGTCTTTGCCTGGAAGATCTGAAGACATTACTTGTATGGAGAGAGATGTTATATATACACAGATCATAAAAGTTTTAAACTCTTGGGCACACAGAAGGAGTTAAATTTGAGGCAGAGGAGATGGTTAGAGCTGATAAAAGATTATGATTGCTTGATAGACTATCAGCTTGGAAAGGCAAATGTTGTAGCTAATACTTTAAGTCGCAAGACTATGGCTGGTTTGAGGGTTTCTCCATTGTGCATGATAATTTAGAGATTAATGAAGATGGGCAGATGGTAGCTACTTGGCAAGTGAAGCCAATGCTGGCAGAACAAATTACAGCAGTTGCATAGAAGGATGATAAGTATGTGAAGTTGATGGAAGAGGCTTGAGATGGCAAGAAACCAGAATTATCAGTAAATGATGAGGGCTTGTTGTTATATAAGGGCAGAATGTGCATTCCTGAGAATGTTGAACTGAGGCAGACCATTTTAAAGGAAGTACATGATTCACCTTTTGCAATGCACCTTGGTGGAACCAAAATGTACAGAAGTGTGAAAAAGCACTATTGGTGGAGAGGAATGAAGAAAGACATTGTAGAATATGTTGCCAAATGCCTAACTTGTCAGCAAGTAAAGGCAGAACACCAAGTGCCTACAGGGTTGCTACAGCCATTGCCAATTCCTAAGTGGAAATGGGAAAGAATCACTATGGATTTCGTGACATGACTTCCACATACACAAAAGAATCATGATGTAGTTTGGGTTATTATTGATAGATTGACCAAATCTGTACACTTTTTACCAGTGAGGATGGATTACAGCCTGGAAGATTGGCCAAACTGTACATTGATGATGTTGTGAGGTTACATGGAGTGTCAGTGCCTATTGTGTCGGACAGAGACCCAAGGTTCACTTCTAGATTCTAGGGTAGTCTCCAAAAAGCCCTAGGAACTAGATTGAACTTTAGTACAGCATTTCATCCACAGACAGATGGCCAATCTAAAAGGATCATTCAGATTTTGGAGGATATGCTTCGGGCTTGTGTAATTAAGTTTGAAGGGAGTTGGGACACACACTTGCCTTTAATTGAATTTGTCTACAACAACAGTTATCAGTCAAGCATTGGGATGCCTCCATACGAAGCACTTTATGGCAGAAAGTGTAGAACTCCCTTATGTTGGGATGAAGTGGGCAAGAGGAAGTTGATTGGCCCAGAATTAGTGCAGCAGACGAAAGAGATGGTTAAGCTCATTAGAGACAAACTCGAAGTTGCAACGGAAAGACAAAAGTCCTACATTGACCTAGAGAGAAGAGATATTCGGTATAATGTGGGTGGCAAGGTGTTCCTGAAAGTTTCCCCATGGAAGAGGATCATGAGGTTTGGTAGAAAGGGGAAACTAAGTCCTCACTTCATTGGGCTATATGAGGTTCTGGAAAGAGTGGGTCCATTGGCATATAGACTTGCATTGCCTCCAGAGTTGGAAAAGATTCACAATGTCTTCTATGTCTCCATTTTAAGGAGGTACAGATCAGACCCCTCTCACATTTTGCAAGTAGAGGAGAATGAAGTGAATCCAGACCTAACATACTTGCCCATAAAGATCTTGGCATATGAGGTAAAACAGCTGAGGAACAAACAGATACATCTAGTCAAAGTGCTGTGGAACCATCATTTAGGCCAGGAGGCTACATGGGTGTTAGTAGTATGCCCTAGAGCATATCATTTAGTATGTATCCTGTACATGTTTTTATTAATAAAAGGCATTTCCACTTTTCCATTTACATAAGATATTCATGTGTAATAGAAAAGGTCCATTGATATTCTGTTAGAAATTCTATTCTTAAGTTGTTAAGAAAATGAGTGACAGTATTTCTAGTACAAAGTATCATAAATAGGTTCACAATCGAGGATACTTCATAATAAGGATATGACTTATCCAGAAAAATTGTATTCATGTTTGTTTCCAAGTTATTTATATGAGATATAAATAAGATGAAATGGTGAGTCTCATGCCATATTACAAACATGATAGGCATTTATAAATGATAAGTAGGCCGAACCAGTGACACTTATGATAAGCACATGGAGTTTACTCTTATCAATGTTTTGTCATAAATCATATCAGTGCATATAATTTTTAGACCTGAGATAGCACAGTTATCTTGTATATAGGTAGTTTGAGTTTGATACTGCTTTCATACTTATACTGTGTGTGAGTATATGGGCATGTGTTGGCTCCTACTAGTTATATATGGAGGTAGGTATTGATCAAGATGGAATCTGTTCCTCTAAGTAAATAGAGATAAAATCCTATGTTCATTTAATTGTTCTTGATGTTTCAAGTTCCTGGCCAAGACAGATAGATTTAATTAGAAAAGAGTTTCTGATGAGAAAATCTTTTTAATCAAGAACTGGAATTAAAAGAGAACATAATATTCATAGCAAATGGAGTTTGACATAAACCATGACTCCAGCTTGAGTTGGGATTTTATAACAGAGAGATTCTAGTGCATGGTGACATATGATTATAGGTTCATTTAAGGTAAACCTTATTACTAATTGGGTGGCCATGGCATGCTATGCTAGGTGTTAACCATGGTCTATGAGGTGCATAAAATGATTTAGAGAAATCATTTATGGTAAGAAAGAGTTCTGATGATATTAAGAGTTGATATCATATCTTATTGCCAATTAGTGATGAGCCTAGTAAGTCACACACATACACAAGTTATCACCTAATTAAATATGATTTAATTAATTAATTAATTAGGTTTGATTTATAATTAGATTGTAAAGTCCCTAGCATGACTTGAAACCAAATCTAGATTATTAGATGTATAGTATAAGTTAAATTTATATTTAAAGTATTTAAATATGAATTTAATTAATGAGAAATTAATTAATAGAGATTAATTAATAAATTTATATTTGATATAAATTGATTAGAAGAAGAGAAATAATTATTTTGGGTTAAGAACTCAAAATTATGACATAGGGGCATTTTGGTTATTTCACAAGGTGACATGTGGCACCATGAGATGGTGATACATGGCATTACACATAAGCTTGCCAAATGTCTTTTAATCATGTAAGATGATTAAAATTAAGATTAAATATAGGTTTGACACTTGGCACAATGTGATTAGGTCAATTAAACCTAGAACCAATCAGAGGGTGACATGTGGCAAGGGTTTAATGTGTTGACCTAGCTATATAAGTATTGTTATGAAAATAAAATAACACAAGTAGCTACTGTTCTCATTTGTGCCACCACCTTGAGGCTTTCCCTCTCTTATTCATCATCTCTCATTTATTCCAAGAGATTAGCAAACAATCTCTTAAATTAAAAATACTAGAAATCATTTCTAGTGTCATGTTTATATCTTTAATCTCTTAAAAGGAAAAACTTGATTTTCTAATTAATAGAAAAGCTTTAGAAGCTGTTCAAGGGCTGCCATAGGTGTTTTTGGTGTGGACAAGCTAGAAGGAAAACATCTGGTATCGTAAAGACACATATCAAAGGCGCAAATACACTGCAGTGCATCAAGAGGTTAGTGTGTTTGTTCTTGATTTAATCTAGGGTTCTAAAATTAATATGATTAATTTTAAAATCTTAAATGGCAAATACAGATCCAAAAACATATTAAAAGAGTTTTAATATATTGTTTATCATTGAAATCAAATAGATAAAAATAAATCTTGCATGATGCACATGACGCTAGGTGAAAATTTTTGAATTCAATGGCATAAACTTGTGTTTTTCACGCTTCTGCTCCTTTCAATTAGTATCAGAGCCACTATATTTGCCATTTAGATTGTTGATTATATGATTTAATTGTGTGTTTTGATCATGAGATGATTTATCCATTGCTAGTTGCAATGGATGTGTGGCGGCATGCTTGAAGAACACCATCTTTGGTGCCCCAATTTCGGCTTCCATGGGTGGCTCAAGGTTTGGCTTTTTAATTTGTAATTGTTGTATGATCTAAAAGCTCATCCTATGTCTAATTAAATTGTTTAATTATAATTTCAATCACACAATTAAATTTTGATTCAAATCAGAATTTTAAAAATTGTTTGAATGTGATTCAAATCTGAATTTTAAAAGTTGTTTGAATGTGATTCAAATCTGAATTTTAAAAGTTATTTGAATCATATTTAAATTTGATTTTTTAAAGTTGTTTGAATAATATCCATATCTAAATTCTTAAAAATTGTTTGAATGTGATTCAAATATGATTTTTTAAAAATAGTTTGAATGTGATTCAAATCTGAATTTTTAAGGTTGTTTGAATGTGATTCAAATCTGAATTTTTGAATTTGTTTGAATGAGATTCAAATATGAATTTTTAAATATATTTGAATCATATTCAAATCTGGATTTTTAAGTTGAATATGAGATATTCAATTTAATTTAAGTATGTATGTTTTATTTAATTGTTAAATAGTGATATGCATGATGGATGATCATGGACTATAAAAGACCAATGTGATTGGATTTATTTCTTTTATGTTTCTTTGGGATTGTAAATTAATTAATTTATTTTAATTTATTTTGGGCATGTATTATTAAGTTTGTAATAATTTTTGGATCGTAATTTCATTTATTTAAGTTCTTATAAATTCACCTTGGTATGCCAAGGATTACTATGTAATATTGGATTGCAAGAAGTTCAAGGAGGTTAAGAGCATTGATGGGACCAGTGGGATGAATTCAAGATCAAGTGTTGATTATGTACTCCTTCAGCAACTCTTGTAAAATGAATGAATGAAATGCACCTAGGAATGCCCTGATTCAATTCTTGGTGGCTCAGAATTGAATCCCTTAGAAAGTCCATGATCATACCATATTTACTGCTTATCAATGAATGCATGAGATGTAAGGGAATGTATGCAATTATATGATATATGCATGCTAAATGGATAATGTGCAAAGTGAGACCTTAATAGTAATTAGGATGACCATAAAATCTTCCAAACAAATGATTAAGTTGGAAATGCTATAATTAAAGTAATTATAACATGGGCCTTCCATTGGGGCAATTATTTTAAGAAATTTTAAATAGTTGCATAAATGTAATTAATTTAAGAGATATTCTAAAGAATAATTGTTAAGAATGAGATATTGTAAATATGTAAATGGTTTGGTGGCCAATATTGGATGTACCTGAGGACATTAAAATTATTTGCATAATTACTGGCTCAATGGGATCAACTTAACTAATGCAAGATAAGTCAATAATGGATGTACCTGAGATTTTGAGCATTAGGGGCTAGGTAAAGGATTGAACCTCACATGAGATGTGATGGGCAAGGAGTTGCTCACTTATAGTTTATTGTAATTCCAATAACGGATGTACCTGAGGATGATAAATAGAATTATAAGAATTCAATCACCTACTAGAAATCCATCCAACTAGGATTTTTGTTTTCTACTTTGGAAGTGTAGGATTCGCTAAGTTAGTGGGAGGACCAACTTGATTAAAAGACCATAATCATTTTGGTTAATTACTTGATACATTTACTAATTAATCTGGTTATTTTCTATAATTAATTTTCTAATAATAATGAGCACAGAATAACCACCATCATCCAATATCCTTGCAAGCATACTTGATCGCAATAGGTTGACAGGACCTAATCTCTCTGATTGGCTAAGAAATTTGAAACTTGTCCTAAACCTTGAACATATAGGATATGTTCTAGATTCAAATGTTCCTGGTCCCTTACCTCCAGAGGCCACTACAGAGGAACATGAAACTTTAGACAAGTGGAAGAAGCATGATATGAGAGCTAAGTGTTACATACTTGCTTCCATGAGTAATGAGTTACAGAAGCAGCATGAGAACATGCAGAGTGCGAGTGAGATCCTCCTTCACCTACAAGAGTTGTATGGTGAGCACAGTAGGAATGCTAGGTATGAGATATCTTGGCGGCTGTTCCGGATGAGGATGTCTGAGGGACAGAATGTTAGGGATCATGTCCACAAGATGATTCAGCTGATTGAGCAGTTGGAACATCATGACTTCAACATGGATTTCCAACTACAGACGGATTTGATCCTTTAGTCCCTTCCTGAGTCTTTTGGAAATTTTGTGACAAATTTCCATATGACTAAATAGGAATGCACCTTAGCTGGTTTACTTAACATACCGGTTATTGCCCAAAAGAATATGTTGGGCAATAAAGGAAAAGAGATAGCTTTGATTGCATCTTTTTCTACTGGAAAGTCCAACAAGAAGAAGGGCAATAAGAAAAAGAAATCTCAAATTCCTGGTCCTTTTAAGAAAATAGCTAAACAAAAAGGGAAGACTAAAGCTGACAAAGGCAAAAGAAAGTGTTTCCACTACCAGTAGGAAAGTGTTTCCACTACTAGCAGGAAAGTGTTTCCACTGCCCATAGTATAGAAATCTAAAAGAATGAAATGCCATGGTGAAAACCAACTCAAATTCAAAATATATTTAGCACTTAAGGTTATGTCATGTTGCAGAAGATAGGACTGCAAAATTGGAGAAAATGGGGATTTTATCCTCATTGGGCTCTGAGCCTACTCCAACTTGTGAATCTTGCCTTCAGGGCAAAATGACTAGATCACCCTTTGTTGGACAGGGGCTAAGGGCTGAAAATATTTTGGAGCTAATACATAGTGATGTATGTGGTCCATTTAAGGAAATGGCTAGAGGCAGTTTTTATTACTTTATTACCTTTACTGATGATAAATCAAGGTTTGAGTATTTTTATTTGATGAAATACAAACATGAATCCTTTGAAAAGTTCATAGAATTTAAATCTGAAATAGAAAATCAAACAGGAAAGAGTATTAAAGCTCTTCGATCAGTTCGTGGAGCTGAATATTTGAGTACTGAATTTGATGAATACTTGAGAGAGCATGACATTGTTTCCCAGCTGACTCCTCCAGGAACACCACAGCTGAATGGTATATCTGAAAAGAGAAATTATACCCTATTGGATATGGTACGTAGTATGATGAGCTACACTGATATGCCAATCTCCTTTTGGGGATTCGCATTAGAATCAACTTTGTATATTCTGAATAAGATTCCATCAAAATCAGTGTCTTCCACACCTTATGAGATATGGCATGGAAGAAAACCAAGTCTTAAGCATGTTAAGATTTGGGGTTGTCCAGCTTATATCAAAAAGCTGAACATTGATAAAATAGAAACCAGATCAGAAAAGGGTCGATTTGTTGGATATCCAAAAGATAGTTTTGGATAATATTTTTATTTGCCTACTTCACAAAAGGTTGTGATAAGTAGAGATGCCACATTTCTTGAACAACAGTTTGTTCAAGAAGGAGGGAAAGGAAGACAAATAGAGTTGGAATTGGAGAATTCTGACCAACCAATGGATCAGATGGATAAAGATCCATCTAGTCAACCTACACTCGTTGATGAAACATCTACAGCTATTCCTCGTAGAACAACCAGGGTATCTCACCCACCAGTGAGATATGGTTTCCTTCATGAAAAGGAACAAGAGTTGTCTACTCATAAAGAAGTAGATCATGGAGATGATCCACTTACCTATGAAGAAGCTATATCAGATATAGATTCTTCAAAATGGATTGATGCTATGAAATCCGAAATTAATTTCATGTATAAGAATCAAGTTTGGGATCTTTGTTGACCCACCTGAAGGTATTGTACCAATAGGGAACAAATGGGCTTTCAAGAAGAAAATTGGTTCTGATGGAAAGGTAGAGACCTATAAGGCTAGGCTAGTAGCGAAAGGGTTTCGCCATAGGCAAGGAATCGACTATGAGGAGACTTTCTCGCCTGTTGCCATGCTTAAATCAATCAGGATTCTATTAGCAATAGCTGCATACTATGATTATGAGATTTGGCAGATGGATGTCAAAATAGCTTTTCTCAATGGATACAATGAAGAAAACATTTTCATGGAACAACCTAAGGGTTTTGAATCCCAAGATTGTTCCAAGGTATGCAAGCTAAAGCGATCCATTTATGGGTTGAAGCAAGCTTCGAGGCATTGGAACATCTGTTTTGATGAAGCCATTAAATCCTTTGGTTTTATAAAAAATGAGGGTGAGCCATGTGTATATAAGTAGTGACAGTGCTATCACTTTCCTTGTCTTATATGTGGATGACATACTGTTGATGGGTAATGACACAGGTATGTTGACAATAATAAAGGTATGGTTGTCAAATACATTCTCCATGAAAGACTTAGGGGAGGCAACCTATATTCTTGGGATTCACATCTATAGAGATAGAGTGAAAAGAATAATTGGTTTATCCTAAAGTCTATACTTAGAAAAGGTGTTAAAGAGGTTTAACATGCTTGATTCCAAGAGAGGATTATTACTAGTGAGACATGGTATCCATCTTTCTAAAGAGATGTCTCCAAAGACACCTGAAGAAAGAGATAAAATGGCCAGGATTCCATATGCTTCGGCTATTGGGAGTTTAATGTATGCAATGTTGTGTACTAGGCCGAATATCGTATATGCTGTTAGTTTGACTAGCAGGTATCAATCCAATCCAGGTTTGGAACACTGGATAGCTGTCAAGAATATCCTTAAGTACTTGAGAAGAACTAAGGATTTATTCTTAATTTATGGAGGTGGAGACTTGCAATTGGATGGTTATACTGATTCTGATTTCCAATCAAATATCGATGATAGAAAGTCTACCTCTGGATATGTGTTCATTTGTAATGGAGGCGCAGTCAGTTGGAAGAGTTCCAAACAGAACACAACTGCAGATTCCACTACCGAGGCTGAGTATATTGCTGCATCAGATACTGCAAAGGAAGCTGTTTGGATAAAGAAGTTCGTGATAGAACTTACTGTAATTCCTTCCATTGAGTCAGTAGTTCCACTACACTGTGAAAATAATGGAGCAGTCATACAGGCCAAGGAACCAAGGTCCCACCAGAATTCTACACACATAGAAAGGCGCTACCACATTATCAGAAAATTAGTTGGACGAGGCGATATAGCCTTGCAAAAAATAGCATCAGCTGAAAATCCAGCTAATCCATTCACTAAGCCTATATCACAGACTCAGCTAGACCGATATCTTGAGAAGATGGGTCTAAGATATTGTAATGAATGGCTCTAGTGCTAGTGGGAGATTGTTAGTAGTATGGCTTAGAGCATATCATTTAGTATGTATCTTGTACATGTTATTATTAATAAAAGGCATTTCCACTTTTCTGTTTACATAAGATATTTATGTGTAATAGAAAAGGTCCATTGATATTTTGTTAAAAATTCTATTCTTAAGTTGTTAAGAATATGAGTGACAGTATTTCTAGTACAAAGTTTCATAAATAGGTTCACAATTGAGGATACTTCATAATAAGGACATGACTTATCCAGAAAGATTGTATTCATGTTTGTTCCCAAGTTATTTATATGAGATATAAATGAGATGGAATGGTGAGTCTCATACCATAGGACAAACATGATAGGCACTTATAAATGATAAGTAGGCCGAACCAGTGACACTTATGACAAGCACATGGAGTTTACTCTTGTCAATGTTTTGTCATAAATCATATAAGTGCATATAATCTTTAGATCTGAGATAGCACTGTTATCTTGTATATATGTAGCTTGAGTTTGATACTGATTTCATGCTTGTACTGTGTATGGGTATATGGGCATGTGTTGGCTCCTACTAGTTATATATGGAGGTAGGTGTTGATCAAGATGGAATATGTTGCTCTAAGTAAATAGAGATAAAATCCTATGTTCATTTAATTATTCTTGATATTTCAAGTTCCTGGCCAGAACAGATAGATTTAATCAGAAAAGAGTTTCTGATGAGAAAATCTTTTTAATCAAGAACTGGAATTAAAAGAGAATATAATATTCATAGCAAATGGAGTTTGACATAAACCATGACTCCAGCTTGAGTTGGAATTTTGTAACAGAGAGATTCTAGTGCATGGTAATATATGATTATAAGTTCATTTAAGGTAAACCTTATTACTAATTGGGTGGCCATGGCATGCTATGCTAGATGTTAACCATGATCTATGAGGTGCATAAAATGATTTAGAGAAATCATTCATGGTAAGAAAGAGTTATGATGATATTAAGAGTTGATATCACATCTTATTGCCAATTAGTGATGAGCCTAGTAAGTCACACACATACACAAGTTATCACCTAATTAAATATGATTTAATTAATTAATTAAAGAGTTTAATTGATTAATTAAATAGGTTTGGTTTGCAATTAGATTGCAAAGTCCCTAGCATAACTTGAAACCAAATCTAGATTATTGGATGTATAGTATAAGTTAAATTTATATTTAAAGTATTTAAATATGAATTTAATTAATGAGAAATTAATTAATAGAGATTAATTAATAAATTTATATTTGATATAAATTGATTAGAAGAAGAGAAATAATTATTTTGGGTTAAGAACTCAAAATTAAAACACAGGGGCATTTTGGTCATTTCACAGGGTGACATGTGGCACCATGAGATGGTGACACATGGCATTACACATAAGCTTGCCAAATGCCTTTTAACCATGTAAGATGATTAAAATTAAGATTAAATATAGGTTTGACACTTGGCACAATATGATTGGGTCAATTAAACCTAGAACCAATCAGAGCGTTACATGTGGCAAGGGTTTAATGTGTTGACCTAGCTATATAAGTATTGTTATGAAAACAAAATAACAAAACCAGCTGCTGTTCTCATTTGTGCCGCCCCCCTGAGGCTCTCTCTCTCTTCTTCTTTATCTCTCATCTATTCCAAGAGATTAGCATACAATCTCTTGAATTAAAAATACTAGAAATCGTTTCTAGTGTCCTGTTTACATCTTTAATCTCTTAAAAGGTAAAACTTGATTTTCTAATTAATAGAAAAAGCTTTAGAAGCTGTTCAAGGGCTGCCATAGGTGTTCTTGGTGTGGATAAGCTAGAGGGACAACATCTGGTGTCCTGAAGACGCATCTCAAAGGCGCAAATACACTGCAGTGCATCAAGAGGTTACTGTGTTTGTTCTTAATTTAATCTAGGGTTCCAAAATTAATATGATTAATTTTAAAATCTTAAATGGCAAATACAGATCCAAAAACATATTACAAGAGTTTTAATATATTGTTTATCATTGAAATCAAATAGATAAAAATAAATCTTGCATGATGCATGTGACCCTAGGTGAAAATTTTTGAATTCAATAGTATAAACTTGTGTTTTTCACGCTTCCGATGGGAGCATGAGGAGGACATGAGAAGGCAGCACCCACAGCTATTTAGAGAATGAAACCAAGTAAATTTCGAGGACGAAATTTATTTTTTAGGAGGGGAGAATTGTAACACCCCGAACCTCCGAGTTATGAATAGTACCTTTTTTTGTCCGTGACCAGTACTATTCAAAGACACCTTGAGGACCAAAAATAAATAGAAAATTAATTGAGATAGACACAATAAAGATTCAAGTGACCTAAAAATATAAGAACTCACTGGGTATATTGTAAAAGAGGGATTATGACCCGATAAGGGGCATTTTGGTCAATTCACTTTAAGAGTTGATTTTTTATCAAAATGTCAATCTAAGTAAATGAAAATAGTAAATTGAATTATGAATAAATTTTTGAGGAAAATAATTCAAGTATAAAGTGAAAGGAAAATAAAAGAAATAAAAATCTAAAATTTTAAGTCCATTTTGACCCAATTAAAATTTTAGGACCAATGGGCTTTGGACAACTCAATTAAAATTTATTAAATAAATCAAAATGTAACACCCTCCCGGTAACCACTCCGTACATCCTACTATTCCGATGACCAGTGTCGGTCCGGACAACTAGAATGTCCAGAAAAATATTTAAACTAAAGTCAGGAACCATAATTAACTCAAATATTAATAAGAAAAATTTAGTAAAAATTTTTGAAATAAAATACAACCAAGTTAAACGAGCCGGTGCCCTAGCGATGGGTAACCAGAGGGAAGTTGCGGTTCTCGCAACGAGGAGCCCTAGACCCAGGGGAAAAATTATAAAATAATTTTTGAGACTCCAGAGAAGGGTCATTGAGGTTCCTATGGCATTAGAATGCCAAGAAAATATTTAAAAAAATATTTCAATCGGTATAGACAATTTTGACCCGTTGAGCCAAACGGAGGGCATTTTGGTCATTTCGCCTTCAGAGGTGATATTTGGCCGACTTGTCCAGCTAAGTAAATAATTAATATGACATAAAATATGAAGAAACATTACTAGAAATTAAATTGAAAATGAGTAGTGGAAGAAAGAAAAGAAAAATACAACATATGCAATTTATGACATCATTGTGATGTCATTTAAAATTACCAACCAATCACAATTAAGCAACTATTTGACTAACAAATAAAAGAGACTAATAGAAGACCAAAATAACAAAAAAATGCAGCAGCCATCCCTCTTTCCCATTGCAGCCGAAACCTAGTCCCATAGCCACCCTCCATTAAAGCTTTTTCAAGCTTTAGATTTTCATCATTTCCACCATATTTCCCTACCCTCTAAGTACAAAAATTAATTATTTCACCTTGAGAAGAAGATTGATAGTAAGAAGAAGAGAAGAAAGTGAAGAATTTGAGCTTTTGAAAAGCTCCTAAGTGAGGTTAGAGCTATACTTTCACTCTCACTCCTTTAATCCTTGCTAGAGCATCATTTTAAGTTAAGAAATTGTAAGAATTTGAAGTAAATCATATATGTTAGAGTATCTTCAATTTTCGGCAGCCCTAAGAAAGGATGATTTTGATTGTTTTAATGAATTTAGAGTGGCTAGAAATGATGTTTAAGGTATGAATATGCATGGATGTTGAACTAGTGTGCTAATTGAGGTTTATGGGTAAATTGAATTGGACATTAGGGTTTTGAGAAGTAAAAATTGATTTGGCTTATGAAACTATTAAAGGACAGTCTAATGGTCAATTAGTGACCATTTGAGGTATGTTGACCATAAATTGGACTGAAAAATGGCATGGCAAAGTGGAATGGTAGGCTGCCTAAAGACAGCAGAATGGTGACTGAGATTTCAGTCCAATTACACAGCCATAACTTTGGCTGTGTTCGTCCAATTGGTGTTTGGCCAATTGGACATGAAACTAGGCTTATAATGGCACATTTTTGCTGAAGAAACCATGCCCAAAAGACCAAAGTAAGAGGACCAAAAGTTGGCCCCAATCCGGACACCCTGCAACAGCACCTGCAGAAATGACCAAATGAACAGTAGGCCATAACTCACTGTAGATTTAATCAATTGACCTGAAAGTTTTACAGAAAAAAGTTAAGACATAGACAAACAACTTTCATGAAGGAACCTACCCCAAATTATGACCAAAACCAATTCAAAAATGCAATCACAGTCACTATTCATGTTACTGTAGATGTGGTAATTTCTGCAGAATGGGAATCCGGCCAGCTGTGGTCTTTGGCCCATATCTGGAGCTACAAAACTCCAAATGGAGTGATTCAAAAAAGGAAATTCAACTAGACAAAATAAGGAACAACTTTCATGTTTGTCATTTCTTCAAATTCTCACTGCAAAAGTGCTTAATGGAACAGTAAACATATGCTTCAAAAACTGAAATTTTCTGCCCTCTTGGTTTTAAGTTAGAAATGGTAATGGTGACCAATTCCAACAAGTTTTAAAAGCAAAATGTGGTATGTTGGGAGTGCTAAAACCAATGTACCTAATTTCTACCTAAAAGTCAACATTTTAGTTGACCATAGAGGTGAATAGTAACACCGAAACTTGAAATCCAAAGATTGAAGAATTTTAAAGTATCAAATGCCCTAGTATACCTAACAAGATTGGTTTGGATAGTTTAGCATGCCAATAGGGTTCAGTTAGCAGTACTGCACATGGCAATATGCCATTCGGTGATTTTATGGCTTTTAGCCATTCTGACTTTGTGTTGAGACTTGGCCTTGTGCCTGATGTTATTACAGCTTATTAGTCGCTACATGTACACCGGAGATGCATATGTGACCGATGGTGTGACGGCACGAGGTACTGTGTACCCAAAGGCGGTTACCCGTTATCCAGTCCAGTTGTCTAGTGTAGGTTACTTGGGCAACCAAATGAATGAAAGTGAACAAAGTTAATGAATTAATGTATATACCCATACTAAACAAATGAATCATACACATTTCCTATATATTTGTTTTCTTGCTATTTTCTTTTATTTTATTATTGCACCACTAAGCATTATTGCTTAGCGCGTTGCTTTTGCCACGCGTAGGTACTGGAGATACAGATCGTGAGCCCAGTAGACCACAGACTGGGTGAGTCTATCCTGCAGTTCTGCTCAGTGTCCGTGTCACCTCAACTTCTGCAGTGCATTAGTAGGACACTAGGTGTCATTTTGGCATTCTGTAATTAATTTTGATTTTCTTATATGTAATTAAACTTGGATAATGTATATTGATGTTCATGTAAATTATTAAAATTGTATTTGTAAATGGAAAAGTAAATGTTTATTTGTGATATATATGTGATCATCACATGTGATGGATGACTGAGAATTGAAATTGAAATGTTGAGATCTTGATATTGAGTTTTGTGATGATATTGGAGTTGAGAATGAATGAATTTGTTTATTGGAAGTGTTTTTCACAGGTTCCGAAGAACTGTTTTTTCCATTTTTAGCCGGTACTCTGCCGGATTTTCTTTAAAAATTTTCGGAACCTCAAATAATTTATAATTTCAATAAATGACTTAAATGAACTATATTTCATAAATTATATTCAAAAGCATGATATAAATTAATTAAGGTATATTAAAGTGTGCCGATACACCGTGTGGCATTACTTACTCGGGTATACTGTACACGGGTAAGGGGCGTCACATTTAGTGGTATCAGAGCACGGTTTAGGCATTTCTGGGCCTAGATTGAGTCCATACCATGCATTGCATTTGTAAGAGTCGAGGTGACACTAATGCAGATCTGTTTGTCTTTCTTATTTTGAATAGGATATGGATCCTTCATCTCAGAGAGCAGTCGAGGAGGAAGTGGAGAGTCATGCTCCACCTGCAGCAGCTGAGACTGGGGGTAGGGGAGAACCTACTCCACCAGCTCAAGCAGAGCCTGCTCAGCCTCCACAGGCCATGTTCCAACAAATGGCCGACTTCTTTAGACAAATGGCCGGAGTAATGCCAGCACCACCACCACCAGCTCCACAGCAGAAATCACACCTGGAAAGGCTAAGAAAGTTTGGGGCGGTGGATTTCTTCGGCAAGAGAGAAGATGACTCTGTTGCAGCCGAGAATTGGTTGAACAGAACGGGCAGAGTCTTAAAACAACTCCACTGCACCCCAGAGCAAAACCTAGAGGCTGCCATATCCCTGTTGCAAGATGATGCCTACGAATGGTGGGACACTGTGTCCAGTGAAGTGCAGCCAGAAGCTGTAACTTGGGACTTCTTTCTCTCCGAGTTCAAGAAGAAATATGTGGGTACTGTATACCTGGAAGAGAGAAGAAGAGAGTTTATTAACCTGAGGCAGAGACAGCTATCAGTGGCCGAATATGAGAAGGAATTTGTTCGATTAAGCCGCTACGGAAGGGAGATAGTCCCTAATGAAGCTGAAAGATGTAAGAGATTTGAAGAGGGACTAAATGACAACATCAAGATCCAGCTCACTGCCTTGGGAATCACAGAATTTTCCAAGTTAGTGGAAGCTACAATAAAGGTTGAAAAAGTAAGAATCAGTGAGCAGACTAGAAGGGAAAGACAGCAGAAGAGGGGCCCAGGTCAGTCTAGTTCAGCTCCTGCATTTGGGAAGAAGTTCAAGGGTCCTCCTGCACAGAGTTTAGGGCAACCACAAGGTCAGGGCCAGTCTCAGGGGCCCAGGCCACAGTATACCCCTAGGAGAGGTCAGTCCACACCATTAGTGGGCAGCTCTCCAGGGATGGGGTTCAGGGGACCAACCCCAGCAACTTCTGCATGTCCACACTACTTGAAATGGCATAAGGGGGAGTGTTGGAGAGTGACTGGTGCCTGCTTAAGGTGTGGGTCAACAGAGCATCAATTGAAGAACTGTCCACGCAGAACCACTACAGCTGCTCCAACACAAGCATGCACTGCCTCCCGCACTACAGAGGTAGAAAACTGCAAACTGAGGGTGGGACCATCACAGAGGCTCAGATCCGAGCCAGAGAGAGGCGGATAATAGACCACCTGCCAGAAATTATGCCCTGAGAGCTCAGGAGGAGCAAGATGCCCCGGACGTCATCAGGGGTACGTTCTCCCTCTACAATACTCCTGTGCATGCATTGGTGGATCCAGGATCCTTTCATTCCTACATTTGCATTAACCTACCCGTAGAAAGGGGGATACTAGTAGGGGAGAGTGACCAAGACATTCTGGTCACTAATCCATTGGGCCATAGTGTGGTAGTGAACAAAGTGTACAAGGGTTGCCCATTAAGGATTCAGGGGTATGAATTCTTGGCAGACCTGATTGAGTTGCCCTTCCACGAGTTTGACGTGATTTTGGGAATGGACTGGTTGTCACGTCATCAGGCAATAGTTGATTGCAAACTGAAGAGGATTTCTCTGAAAACTCCGGAGGGTAATGAGATTACAGTTGTGGGGGAAAGGACAGATTTCCTGTCCAATGTCATCTCAGCCACAGTTGCAAGAAGAATGATGAGAAAAGGTTGTGAAGCCTACCTAGCACATGTAGTGGATACTAGGCAGGCTAAGCCAAACCTGAGTGACATACCCACAGTGAGAGACTTCCCAGAGGTATTTCCTGAAGAATTGCCTGGTTTGCCACCAGAAAGGGAAGTTGAATTTGCTATTGAGACACTGCCGGGTACAGCACCCATTTCCATTACTCCTTATAGGATGGCACCCACTGAATTGAGGGAGTTGAAAACTCAGTTGCAAGAGTTGCTTGATAAGGGGTTTATACGCCCCAGTGTGTCACCATGGGGAGCTCCAGTGCTGTTTGTGAAAAAGAAGGATGGGACTTTGAGGCTTTGCATTGATTACCGACAGTTGAATAAAGTCACTGTGAAGAACAAATATCCATTGCCTAGAATTGATGATCTGTTTGATCAGTTGAAGGGAGCAGGAGTATTTTCTAAGATTGATCTCAGATCAGGGTATCATCAGTTGAGGGTGAAGGATGTAGATGTGCCTAAGACTGCATTTAGGACCCGGTATGGGCATTATGAGTTCCTAGTGATGCCCTTTGGCCTAACAAATGCACCAGCGGCATTTATGGACCTTATGAACTGTATCTTCCATCCATACCTAGATCGGTTCGTAGTGGTCTTTATTGACGATATTTTGGTGTATTCCAAGACCAGTGAAGAACATGATGAGCATTTGAGGATTGTTCTGCAAACCCTGAAGGAAAAGAAGCTGTATGCTAAGTTGTCCAAGTGTGACTTTTGGCTGAATGAGATTGCATTCCTTGGACACATAGTGTCAGCTGATGGGATTAGGGTGGATCCCAAGAAAATAGAAGCAGTGATGGAATGGAAGCCTCCCAGGAATACAACTGAGGTCAAAAGCTTCTTGGGGCTAGCTGGGTATTACAAGAGATTTGTGAAGGGATTTTCCTTAATAGCTGCTCCAATGACCAAGTTGTTACACAAGAATGTCAAATTTGACTGGAATGACAAGTGTCAGACTAGTTTTGAGAAGTTGAAGGCTATGTTGACAGAGGCACCAGTGTTAACACAGCCGGTGTCAGGAAAGGACTTCGTGGTCTACAGTGATGCCTCACATAATGGGTTAGGGTGTGTATTGATGCAAGAGGGGAAGGTGGTCGCCTATGCTTCCAGGCAGCTAAGGCCACATGAACAAAATTACCCTACCCATGATCTAGAGCTTGCAGCAATTATCTTCGCACTGAAGATATGGAGGCATTACTTGTATGGTGAAAAGTGTTACATTTACACGGACCACAAAATCTTAAAATACTTGCCAACCCAGAAGGAGCTCAACCTTAGACAGAGGCGATGGATTGAGTTCCTAAAGTATTATGATTGTGTGATTGACTACCATCCTGGGAAGGCAAATGTAGTTGCTGATGCTTTGAGCAGAAAGTCCATCACAGCTTTGAGATCATTGAATGCCTTCTATCTTTGATTCGAGATGGAGCTATTTTGGCTGAGTTGCAAGTGAGGCCAAACCTGCTACAGCAGATTTTAGATGGGCAAAAAGTAGATGAAAAGTTACTGGCTATTATGAGCAAAATCCCAGAGGGAAAAGCAACTGACCATGAGGTGAAAGCAGATGGGTGTCTGTATTACAAAGGAAGACTGTGTGTACCAGATGATGGGGAATTGAAAACTAATATTCTAAAAGAGGCACACACCAGTGTATATGCTATGCACCCAGGAAGTACAAAGATGTATCATGATCCAAGCTTGACATTGGTGGCCAGATGAAAAAGGACATAGCCGACTATGTGACTAAATGCTTGACATGTCGGCAAGTCAAGGCAAAACATCAAGTTCCATCAGATTGCTACACCTATACGCATACCGAATGGAAATGGGATCGGTCACCATGGATTTTGTAAGTGGTCTACCTCTCACCGGAAGAAACATGATGCAAAGATGGGTAATAGTGGATAGATTGACCAAGTCAAGACACTTTCTCGCCGATTAGACCGACTACTCACTGGAGAAGTTAGCAGAATTGTATATCAGTGAGATAATTAGACTGCCTGGAATTCCACTTTCCATCATATCTGATCGAGACCCAAGGTTCACATCGAGATTTAGGAAGAAGTTGCATGAGTCCTTGGGTACACAACTCCACTTCACCTGACTTTCCATCCTCGCATTTAATGGGCAATCGTAAAGAGTAATCTGTAAACAATTGAACCAATTGAATTAATACAGATATTGAACTGAAATGATAACAATAACATGAAATATATGTCAGGTCCTTGAGGATATGATGAGGAGTTGTGTCATTGAATTTGAGGGAAGTTGGGATAGATACCTCCCACTGGCAGAATTTGCATACAACAATAGCTACCAAGCTAGCATCCAAATGTCCCCATATGAAGCACTGTATGCGAGAAAAAGTAGAACTCCAGCAGTCTTTGGACTGAATTGGGTGAAGACAAGCGGTGGGGCTGCACTGTGAAACAGATCGAGGAGAAAGTGAAACTAATCAAAGCCAATCAAGGTTGCCTCGCATGCATGTAAATCTTATGCCGACCTGAAGAGAAAGGAAATAGAATATGTGGTTGGCGACAAAGTGTTCCTCAAGGTGTCACCGTGGAAGAAAGTACTGAGGTTTGGAAGAAAAGGTAAGTTAAGCCCTAGGTTCATTGGCCCATATGAAGTCATTGAACGTGTGGGTCCAGTGGCCTATAGGCTAGCTTTACCACCGTAGTGGACAAGATTCACAATGTGTTTCACGTATCCATGCTCGTAAGATACCGCTCGGATCCTTCACATGTCATCTCCAGGAAGAAATTGAAATACAACCGGATTTGACGTATGAAGAAGAACCTCTACGGATCTGGCTCGAAGTGAAAGAGTTAAGGAACAAGCAGATTCCACTGGTGAAAGTGCTTTGGAGGCACCACAACACCGAGGAGGCAACTTGGGAAAGTGAAGAAACGATGAGGCAACAGTTCCCTCAACTGTTTGCATCAGGTAAATTTCGAGGACGAAATTTAAATTAGAGGGGAAGAGTTGTAACACCCTCCCGGTAACCACTCCGTACATCCTACTGTTCCGGTGACCAGTGTCGGTCCGGACAGCTAGAATGTCCGAAAAAATATTTAAACTAAAGTCAGGAACCATAATTAACTCAAATATTAATAAGAAAAATTTAGTAAAAATTTTTGAAATAAAATACAACCAAGTTGAACTAGCCGGTGCCCTAGCGATGGGTAACCAGAGGGAAGTTGCGGTTCTCGCAACGAGGAGCCCTAGACCCGGGGGAAAAATTATAAAATAATTTTTGAGACTCCAGAGAAGGGTCATTGAGGTTCCTATGGCATTAGAATGCCAAGAAAATATTTAAAAAAATATTTCAATCAGTACAGACAATTTTGACCCGTTGAGCCGAACGGAGGGCATTTTGGTCATTTCACCTTCAGAGGTGATTTTTGGCCGACTTGTCCAGCTAAGTAAATAATTAATATGACAAAAATATGAAGAAACATTACTAGAAATTAAATTGAAAATGAGTAGTGGAGGAAAGAAAAGAAAAATACAACATATGCAATTTATGACATCATTGTGATGTCATTTAAAATTACCAACCAATCACAATTAAGCAACTATTTGACTAACAAATAAAAGAGACTAATAGAAGACCAAAATAACAAAAAAATGCAGCAGCCATCCCTCTTTCCCATTGCAACCGAAACCTAGTCCCATAGCCACCCTCCATTAAAGCTTTTTCAAGCTTTAGATTTTCATCATTTCCACCATATTTCCCTACCCTCTAAGTACAAAAATTAATTATTTCACCTTGAGAAGAAGATTGATAGTAAGAAGAAGAGAAGAAAGTGAAGAATTTGAGCTTTTGAAAAGCTCCTAAGTGAGGTTAGTGCTATACTTTTACTCTCACTCCTTTAATCCTTGCTAGAGCATCATTTTAAGTTAAGAAATTGTAAGAATTTGAAGTAAATCATATATGTTAGAGTATCTTCAATTTTCGGCAGCCCTAAGGAAGGATGAGTTTGATTGTTTTAATGAATTTAGAGTGGCTAGAAATGATGTTTAAGGTATGAATATGCATGGATGTTGAACTAGTGTGCTAATTGAGGTTTATGGGTAAATTGAATTGGACATTAGGGTTTTGAGAAGTAAAAATTGATTTGGCTTATGAAACTGTTAAAGGACACTCTAGTGGTCAATTAGTGACCATTTGAGGTATGTTGACCATAAAATGGACTGAAAAATGGCATGGCAAAGTGGAATGGTAGGCTGCCTAAAGACAGCAGAATGGTGACTGAGACTTCAGTCCAATTACACAGCCATAACTTTGGCTGTGTTGGTCCAATTGGTGTTTGGCCAATTGGACATGAAACTAGGCTTATAATGGCACATTTTTTCTGAAGAAACCATGCCCAAAAGACCCAAGTAAGAGGACCAAAAGTTGGCCCCAATCCGGACACCCTGCAACAGCACCTGCAGAAATGACCAAATGAACAGTAACTGTTCATTTGGCCATAACTCATTGTAGATTTGGTCAATTGACCTGAAATTTTTACAGCAAAAATTTAAGACATAGAAAAACAACTTTCATGAAGGAACCTACCCCAAATTATGACCAGAACCAATTCAAAAATGCAATCACAGTCACTGTTCATGTTTCTGTAGATGTGGTAATTTCTGCAGAATGAGAATCCGGCCAGCTGTGGTCTTTGGGCCATATCTGGAGCTACAAAACTCCAAATGGAGTGATTCAAAATAGGAAATTCAACTAGACAAAATAAGGAACAACTTTCATGTTTGTCATTTCTTCAAATTCTCACTGCAACAGTGCTTAATGGAACAGTAAACATATGCTTCAAAAACTGAAATTTTCTGCCCTCTTGGTTTTAAGTTAGAACTGTAATGGTGACCAATTCCAACAAGTTTTAAAAGCAAAATGTGGTATGTTGGGAGTGCCAAAACCAATGTACCTAATTTCTACCTAAAAGTCAACATTTTAGTTGACCATAGAGGTGAATAGTAACGCCAAAACTTGAAATCCAAAGATTGAAGAATTTTAAAGTATCAAATGCCCTAGTATACCTAACAAGATTGGTTTGGATAGTTTGGCATGCCAATAGGGTTCAGTTAGCAGTACTGCACATGGCAATATGCCATTCAGTGATTTTATGGCTTTTAGCCATTCTGACTTTGTGTTGAGACTTGGCCTTGTGCCTGATGTTATCTGACTTATTAGCCGCTCATTACACCGGGAGATGCATATGTGACCGATGGTGTGACGGCCCGAGGTATTAGGTACCCAGTGCCAGTTTACCCGTTATCCAGTCCAGTTGTCTAGTGTAGGTTACTTGGGCAATCAAATGAATGAAAGTGAACAAAGTTAATGAATTAATGTATATACCCATACTAAACAAATGAATCATACACATTTCCTATATATTTGTTTTCTTGCTATTTTCTTTTATTTTATTATTGCACCACTAAGCATTATTGCTTAGCGCGTTGCTTTTGCCACGCGTAGGTACTGGAGATACAGATCGTGAGCCCAGTAGACCACAGACTGGGTGAGTCTATCCTGCAGTTCTGCTCAGTGTCCGTGTCACCTCAACTTCTGCAGTGCATTGGTAGGACACTAGGTGTCATTTTGGCATTCTGTAATTAATTTTGATTTTCTTATATGTAATTAAACTTGGATAATGTATATTGATGTTCATGTAAATTATGAAAATTGTATTTGTAAATGGAAAAGTAAATGTTTATTTGTGATATATATGTGATCATCACATGTGATGGATGACTGAGAATTGAAATTGAAATGTTGAGATCTTGATATTGAGTTTTGTGATGATATTGGAGTTGAGAATGAATGAATTTGTTTATTGGAAGTGTTTTTCACAGGTTCCGAAGAACTGTTTTCTCCATTTTTAGCCGGTACTCTGCCGGATTTTCTTTAAAAATTTTCGGAACCTCAAATAATTTATAATTTCAATAAATGACTTAAATGAACTATATTTCACAAATTATATTCAAAAGCATGATATAAATTAATTAAGATATATTAAAGTGTGCCGGTACACCGTGTGGCATTACTTACTCGGGTATACTGTACACGGGTAAGGGGCATCACACAAAATTTGGGATAAGTATAAAAGGAAGCCATCTTCCTTCCTCCCCCATTTAGTTACCACCCACTCTCTCTCCTTCTCTCTTTCTTTCTTTCTTTCTTCTTCCTTTTTTCTCCATTGACACCCATTCTCAAAACTCAATTCCTTACTTTTCCTCTATGGATTCTGCATCTAATTGGTAGAGAACATCAAATTGAACATTGATTGAGAGATTAAAAGCAAGGGGAGATGAGAGATTTGAAAGAAATTAAAGATTTGGGAAGGTCACAATTGAGGTAAGTGTATTTTCATGTTAGATTAGTTGTATAGGCTTTGAATTAAGTTAACTTATGATGAAATAACATGAGAAATTGAAAGGAAACATGTATGGAAATCTAAACTAGGTTTTTGGCCAATTTAGGAAAAATTAAGGTTTTGATGTATTTTAGTTAAATTAACGATAAATCTAAGTTAAATTGAAGTAGTATGCATGATTGAGAGTGGTAAGATTTCATGGGATTGCATAAATTGAATTGTAGAAGATTAGGGTTCATGGGAAAATTGGAGCTTTGGTGCTAGAGAGTGAAATTGGTGTGTGTAGTGTTAAATTATAATCATTTGAGGTGTATTTAGTTTGAATTGACATTGGGTTGATGAATGGAAGTAACGAAATGGTAGGATTAGGGAAAATTACAAACTTCGGTTTTTAAAAATTGTGGGCTTTGTGTTAGGAAGTGCCATTAATGTTTCAGTGCTAAATTATAGTCATTTTGGGTGAATTAAATGTAAATTGAGGTTGGTTAGAGGGAATAATTAAAGAAATGAAAAATTTGAACCTAGGGCAGAATTTGCACACTAAGTTCAGTGTGTTTGACAGCCCATAAATTGAGCTACACAACTCCAATTAGTGTGAAACTGATTGGAAATGAAACTTAAGATATAGGGCTAGAATTTTTGTGAAGATACCCTGCCCCGAAAATGACCTTAAGCTATCCAAAATGAGCCTTGAACTTAGAGACAAAATTTTGGAACTTGCAGAATTTGACCATATGAACAGTAAACTTTGCATGGCCATAACTCTCTTTAGAAAACTCTGATTTAGTCAACTCTTGAACCGATGGAAACCTAAGACATAGTAGAACGTTTCATATGCAGAACTTGAGGCCAAATTATGGACTTAACCCAATCAAATCACTAAGCAAATTTGAATTACTGAATCTGCAGAATTACAGATTTACCATATGAATAGTAAACTTTGCATGGCCATAACTCTCTCTAGAAAACTCCGATTTAGACGATTCTTGAACCGATGGAAACCTAATATATAGTAGAATATTTCATATGAAGAACATTAGATCAAATTATGGACTTAACTTGACCAAATTGCTAAACAAAATTGGATCGATAAATCTATCAGAACTGAATCTGCAGCATGAATAGTGACATAAATAGTAATCGTGTTTTGGGCATAACATGAGCTACACAGCTCCAAATTAAGAGATTTAAAAAGGAAAATAAATTTAAGACCTAGATGAACAATTTTCATGAAGTACACCTCACCAAATTATGATCGAAACTAGGTAAAAATTAGGTTCAATGATTGGGGCACCAAGTTGTCCAAAACTTAAATTTTCTAAAATTTGCAAAGCTAACTTAGGATGCATTAGACATGCATGTAATGAGTTTTTTGCAGCAATTGAGATTGGTACTGAGGTATTTTATTTATGTATTTTCAGTAAAAAAAGAAGTTGGAACGAACAAGGAATAGTGAGTAAAGAGAAAGGAGAGCATTGAAGGTTTGTGTACAACTAACCTTTTTCTTTGTTTTAGCTTCGTAAATTGATTTGAATGAGTTTATTTGAATGAGTTTGATTTGAAATGAGTTTATTTTGAATGAGGTATGGTTTTTCTCTTGCATTTGAGAAATTTGTGTGTTGTCACCCCTTTTATGGGTTTTATGATGATTTGAATATGTTATTGTTTTGCAAATGTGATTATTGATTTAGAAACTCTTGAAAGTTGTTTTGAAACCACAGTTAGCATGACAGTCCCTTAGGAACTCCCCAGTAGTAACGGCTACTTGGGGTTTGATCTTTGATATGATTATGTCTCCTATTAATAACGGTTAGTAGGGTAAGACTGCATGAGTACTCATTAGCTAGCTAGCTCTTCCCTCATTAATAACGGTTAGTGAGGTTGAGATTGCTTTGTCGTGGTGTAGAACACGGCACTGATCGTGAAATTTTGTGTCATGGCCTGAACTGTGTGTTGATGTTGGCAACACTAATGCTTTGTGAATTGTGATTTATGAAGTGTGATTTCTCTTTTGAAATGTTATTCCAATAAATGGCTCTTATGGACTTAGAACTATTGTGAAGTTTTCACGCTTAAGAAAAATGTGATTTATTATGCTTTGACAAATTGTGTTTTACCTTAAGTTTTAAAGTTATCAGTTGTGCACCACTGAGTGATGTACTCAGCGATAGCTTCTTTATGCTGTCGCAGGTAAGGGAAAGGAGAAGGCTGCCGAGTAAGAGACTTGGAAGCAGCATTTTGGTATTGATTGTGGGTATTTATGTTAGGTATATCCTTGTGATTCCTTTGGATGTATTTTGTACCTATATGTATGGATGTACGGACATTGAGCAGTTTGTATTAAAAAGCACTGCATTACTAAAGTATTTTGAGTTTGTAACTATTTTGTATTTTACTTTGAGACTTATGAAAATGTAACTTTTGCAATATTTAGTCTATCATTATTTTCAATGAATGTTTACATGGAATTTTAACTATTCTCATGCAGTTTTCTACAATAGAATTGATAAGATAAAAAGCTATGGTTTGTTTTAAAATCCTTTGTAGCATAACTAATGGGTTATCGGTAGGTGGAGTTCGGTAATTCATTAGGTATGCTACGGGAACATGTCGTGCCTTACAAGGGATAAGGTGTGACAACTTTTCATCATATAAGTAGTGCCTCCATATCTTCAGTGCGAAGATAATTGCTGCAAGTTCTAGATTATGGGTAGGGTAATTCTCTTCATATGGCCTTAGCTGCCTGGAAGCATAGGCGACCACCTTCCCCTCTTGCATCAATACACACCCTAACCCATTACGAGAGGCATCACTGTGGACCACAAAGTCCTTTCCTGACACTGGCTGTGTTAACACTGGTGCCTCTATCAACATAGCCTTCAACTTTTCAAAACTGGCCTGACACCGTTCATTCCAGTCAAATATGATATTTTTGTGTAACAACTTGGTCATTGGAGCAGCTATTAAGGAAAATCCCTTCACAAATCTTCTGTAATACCCAGCAAGCCCCAAGAAACTTCTGACCTCAGTTGTATTCCTGGGGAGCTTCCATTCCATCACTGCTTCTATTTTCTTGGGATCCACTCTAATCCCATCAGCTGATACTATGTGTCCAAGGAATGCAATTTCATTCAACCAGAAGTCACACTTGGACAACTTAGCATACAGCTCCTTTTCTCGCAGGGTTTGTAGAATAATCCTTAAATGCTCATTATGTTCTTCCCTGGTCTTGGAATACACCAAAATATCATCAATAAAGACCACTACGAACCGATCTAAGTATGGATGGAAGATACAGTTCATAAGGTTCATGAATACTACTGATGCATTTGTTAGGCCAAAGGGCATCACTAAAAACTCATAATGCCCATACCAGGTCCTGAATGTAGTCTTTGGCACATCTGCATCCTTCACCCTCAATTGATGATACCCTGATCTGAGATCAATTTTAGAAAATACTCTTGCTCCCTTCAACTGATCAAACAGATCATCAATTCTAGGCAACGGATACTTGTTCTTCACTGTCACTTTATTCAACTGCCGGTAATCAATGCAAAACCTCAAAGTCTCATCCTTCTTCTTTACAAATAGCACTGGAGCTCCCCATGGTGACGCACTGGGGCATATGAACCCCTTGTCCGGTAGCTCCTGCAACTGGATTTTCAGTTCCTTCAATTCTGTGGATGCCATCCTATAAGGAGCAATAGAGATTGGTATTGTACCCGGCTGTATCTCAATAGCAAATTCAACTTCCTTCCTGGTGGCAAGCCAGGCAATTCTTCAGGGAACACATCTAGGAAGTCTCTTACTGTGGGTATGTCACATAGATTTAGCTTAGCCTGCCTAGTGTCAACCACATGTGCTAGGTAGGCTTCATAGCCTTTTCTCATCAGTTTTCTTGCAACTATGGCTGAAATGACATTGGATAAGAAATCTGTCCTTTCCCTTACAATTGTGATCTCATTACCCTCAAGAGTTTTTAAGGAAATCCTCTTCAGTTTACAGTCAACCATTGCCTGATGACGTAACAACCAGTCCATTCCCAAAATCACGTCAAACTCATTGAAAGGTAATTCAATCAAGTCTGCCAAGAATTCATACCCCTGAATCCTTAACGGGCAACCCTTGTACACTTTGTTCACCACTACATTGTGGCCGAATGGATTAGTGACCAGAATGTCTTGGTCACTCTCCCCTACTAGTATCCCCTTTTCTATGGGTAGATTGATGCAGATGTATGAATAAGTGGATCCTGGATCCACCAATGCATGCACAGATGTATTATAGAGGGAGAACATACCCCTGATGACGTCCGAGGCATCTTGCTCCTCCTGAACTCTTATGGCATAGGCTCTGACAGGTGCTTTGACCTCTGGCCTCTCTGTTGGCTCAGATGCAGGTCTCTGTGATGGTCCCACTACCTCAGATTTGCCAGATTTCCTTACCCTTTGAGGTGCAGGCGCAGGTCTGTCTGTTTGTGTTGGAACAACTATAGCAGTTCTGTGTGGATAGTTCCTTAATTAATGCTCTGTTGACCTACACCTTAAGCAGGCACCCGTCACTCTCCAACACTCCCCCTTATGCCACTTCAGGCAATGTGGACATGCAGAAGATGCTGGGGCTAGTCCCTTGAACCCCGCCCCTAGAGAGCTACCCACTGATGGTGTGGACTGACCTCTCCTAGGGGTGAACTGTGGCCTGGGCCCCTAGGACTGACCCTGACCTTGAGATTGACCTGAACTCTGTGCAGGTGGACCTTTGAACTTCTTTCCTGGTGCAGGAGACGAGCTAGACTGACCCAGGCCCCTCTTCTACTATCTCTCTCTTCTAGTCTGCACACTTATTCTAACTTTCTCAACTTTTAATACATCTTCCACTAACTTGGTAAAGTCTGTAATTCCCAAGGTAGTGATCATTATCTTTATGTTGTCATTTAGTCCCTCTTCAAATCTTTTACACCTTTTAGCCTCATTAGGGACTATCTCCCTTCCATAACGGCTCAGTCTGACAAATTCCTTTTCATACTCTGCCATCACACCGCTCACTGAGTTAATGAATTTTCTTTTTCTCTCTTCCAGGTATACACTACCCACATACTTCTTTTTGAATTCTGAGAGGAAAAAGTCCTTATTAGTTCTAGTTGCACTTCACTAGACACTGTATCCCACCATTGGTCGGCATCATCTTGCAGTAGAGATACAGCAGCTTCTAGGTTTTGCTCTGGAGTGCAGTGGAGTTGTTTTAAAACCCTTCCTGTTCTATTCAACCAGTTTTCAGCTGCAATAGAATCATCTTGTCTCTTGCCAAAGAAATCCACTGCTCCAAATTTTCTTAATCTTTCCAGATGTGATTTTTGCTATGGAGGTGGTGGTGGCATTACCCCAGCCATTTGTCTAAAAAACTCAGCCATTTGCTAGAACATGGCCTGTGGAGGCTGAGCAGGCTCTGCTGGAGCTGGTGGAGCAGGTGGAGCAGGTTCTCCCCTACCCTCAGTCTTAGCTGCTACAGGTGGAGTATGACTCTCCACTTCCTCCTCAACTACCCTCTGTGATATAGAGTCCATATCCTAATCAAAATAACAAAGACAAACAGATCTGCATTAGTGTCACCTCGACTCTTACAAATGCAATGCATGGTATGGACTTGATTTAGACCCAGAAACGCCTAAACCGTGCTCTGATACCACTAAATGTGACACCCCTTACCCATCTACAGTATAGCCGAGTAACATATGTCACACAGTGTACTTGAACACCCTATTTTATTTCAACCATTTTTATTATTCCTTAATTTATTTTTATTCATAGTTATGAAGTACAATTTGTGAAATATAATTCATTTAAGTCATTAATTGAAATTATAAATTTATTTGAGGTCCGTAAATTTTATAGAAAATCCGGCAGAGTACCAGCTAAAAATGGAGAAAACAGTTCTTTGGAACCTGTGAAAAACACTTCCAATATGTTTTCAATCATTACCAAACTCCATTATATCAATAAAGTCTCAATATTTCTCAACAATACTTCCATTTCTCATTCATTCATTTCACATGATATTCATATACAAGTCATAAATAAATACTCAATTTTTCATTTATAAACACAAATTTCCACTATTTACATTAATACCAAAATATTTTACATAAGTCTCAATTATACATGAGAAAATAAAAGTCAATTACAAAATACCAAAATGAGACGTAGTGTCCTATTAAAGCACTGAAGTCTGTGAGGTGACACGGATACTATGCAGAACTGTGGACGGCCTCACCCAGTCTGCGGTCTACTGGGCTCTCTGTCAATCTCTCTAGAACCTACGCATGGCAAAAAGCAACGCGCTAAGCAATAATGCTTAGTAGTGCCAATAATAAAATAAAAAGAACTAAAAGAAAATAAATATGCAGTGAATGTATTGATGTCTTATGCAGACAAATTTTTTTGTAATTATTTGTAACCTTATTTATTTGGTACTTGTTATATTCATTATTTCATTAAATTTATCAATTTTCATTTTTTGGTTGCCCAAGTAACCTATAATGGACGACTGGACTGGATAAACGGGTAAACTGTCACTGAGTACCAAGTACCTCGGGCTGTCATACCATCGGTCACATATATATCTCTCGGTGTGCAACAGAATAGCTGATAAGCTGTAATAAACATAAGGCACAGGGCCAAGTATCATCATAATATCAGAATGGCTAAAAGCCATAAAATCATAGAATGGCATAATGCCATGTGCAGTACTGCTAACTGAACCCTATTGGCTTGCCAACCTATCCAAACCAATCTTACTAGGTGTACTAGGGCATGTTACACTTTTAAATTTTACAATTCTTGAAATTGAAGTTTAAATGTTACCATTCATTTCATTAGTCAACTAAAATGTTGACTTTTGTATAGACAATAGGTACATTTGTTCTAATATCCTCAACATACCACATTTTGCATTCTAAAGTTGTTGGTATTGGTTGCCAATACCATTTCAAAGCTTAGTGTTAGTTATTCACAATTTTTAGATTTCAAGCACTAAGTTTACTATTCCATTAATCATTTGTACAATAGGAATTTGATAAAATTTTCTTCATGAAAGTTGTTCCTTATTGTGTCTAGTTACATTTCCTTTTTTGAATCACTCCATTTGGAGTTTTGTAGCTCAAGTTATGGCCTAAATACCATAACTGGCCGGATTGCAAATTTTTTAGATTTTCTGGACAGAACCAAATCTATAGTGTTTTGTACACTTATTGCAGGTCAATTTTTGAACATATTATGGTTAAAATTTGGATTTGGTTTCTTCATGAAAGTTGTGGATCTATGTCTCAGCTATCTGTTGGTAAAGTTTCAGGTCAATTGGACCTTTCTACACTGAGTTATGACCAAATGAATAAATAATGTTCATTTAGTTATTTTGCCTAGGCAGAATGCAAGTCACCCAGATTAGGGCAATTTTTACGTCAATTTTTTTTGGTTTTCTGGGCAGGGTTTCTTCATCAAAGTTGTGACATTATGTGTCTAGTTTCATTTCCAATTGGCCTTGCACCAATTGAACCTATACGACTCCATTTATGGCTGCCCAATTGTAACACCCCTATTTGTATAGCCTGGTATATTTTACTGTTCCGGTGACCAATGTCGGTTCGGACAATTAAGGGGATTAGAACCATACTTAAGACAACTAGATAAACCATAAATACAAATAATTAGTAATGTCCAATTAGTTAAGTATAAATAATAAAAATAAAACATAAGAAGTTAAACGAGCCGAGAGTCACAGCGATGGGTGACCGTCTCGGGAACGACTGCAAAGCCATTTTAAACTCAAATTTCAAACCGTAAAATGTGACGTTGCAGTCCTTAGGACCCTTATAAACACAGTGGAAAAGAGAAGATCATGAAAAAGAACTGTTAAGCCAGTCAAATAATTAGGTCAGGGAGCCAGAAAAAATATAGAATTAATTGCAAACCGGGATGAACCGGCGAGGGGCAATTTGGTCAATTGACCCCGAGAGCTGACTTCTGACCTAACTGTTAAATAAAATCGGAGAAAAGAAAATTTCAGAATTGAGAATTAAATTAAAAAACTAATAGAAAAATTAAAAAAAAAAAGAGAGAAAATGGAAAAGTCAAAAGGTGATGACATCATGCATGACCTCATGCATGATGCCATAAAGAATAAAATTAATTTATTTATTTATTTGGATTTTTGGTCTTCCTAAAGAGATAAAAGACAAAATAAAAGAAAAGAAAAAAAAATATTCTTCTTCTTCAAATAAAAAATGTGCATCTCTCCTCTCTCTCTTTTTTTCTCCTTAGTTTCCTCCATAGCCATGAAATTCAAGCTTTCAAAGCTTGAATCAACCCCATAAATTCCCCAAAAATTCCATTAAATTATGATTAAGCTTTGTTTGGGCTACTAGAAGAGGAGATTGAAGAAGCAAGAAAGAAGAAAAAAGGGAAGAAAATTAGTGATTGGAAAATCAAACAAAGGTTAGTATGTAAATTTGAATTCTTTTGTTAAATTTCTATGTTCTTAGTTTAATTAACTTAGAAAGTAACTTAAAATGAAACAAAAATAATTGTGAGGGACCAAAGCTGAATTTAGGCCAGCTAGGGTTTGATGTGTGTATGCATGAATTTGATTGAATTCAATATGTATGGAAGCTTAATTGAGTGATGGAGTGATGTTAGTACGATTTGAATTGGTTAAATGCAACAAAATTAGTGAGTTAGGGTTTTGAACATTAGGATTTAGAGACCAAAAATGTGAGAAACTTGTAAATGGTGTCTTTGACCTAATGTGAAGTGAGAAATGGTCATTTGTGACCTAATTAAGTGTGTTAGAAGTGTTGGAGTTAAAAGCTAATTCGGATTCGATAAGGTCATGTTGCTGCAGCAAGACAAAAATCAACTTTGAGGGACCAAAAATGAAATTTTACAAGTCCAATGGATATGAGACCAATTGGGGGATGAAAATAGGCACTAAATGACACAATTTTTATTTAGGAAGCCTGCCCAAAAAGTGATTAAAACCTAGTGAACAAAGTGACCGAAGTTGAGAAATCGCAGGCTGCCCTGCACAACCTGACCAAATGAACAGTGTTTGTTCATTTGGTCATAACTCGAGCTAGGCAGGTCAAAATGATCTGAAATTTTACCAATGGTTAGATGAGATATATACCTAAAACTTTTATGAAGAACAGCAACCCAAATTTTGCCATTAACCCAACCAAATTACTGAGCCAAGTTGGGTCACTGAATCTGCAGACTGCAGATTTGCCATTTGAACAGTAAAGTTTCAATGGCTATAACTCTCTCTAGAAAACTCCGATTTAGGTGATTCTTGAACCGATGGAAACCTAATACATATTAGAACATTTAATATGAAGAAAATTAGACCAAATTATGGACTTAACTTGATCAAATTTCTGAACGAAGTTGAATCAACAAATCTGCAGAACCAAAATTCTGTAGCATGAACAGTAAATATAATTTGCTTATAACTTGAGCTACAAAACTCCAATTGGGGTGATTCAAAAAGGAGAATAAACTTGAGACAATAGGGAACATTTTCTATGAAGAAAGTTTTGCCAAATTCCAACAATAAACTGACCAATGAAACAGTACAATTAGGGACACCAAAACTGAAAATTGACAATTTTGCCTAAAAGACTTAAGTGTGGAGAAAATGACCAAAACCAACAAGTTTGGTGACCAAAATGTGGTATGTGGGTGAAGTTAGAATTCCCATACCTATTAAGCCTTAGAAAGTCAACAATTTGACTTGAATAGTGTAATAAATAGTAACCCCGAAACACAAAATTTCAAGAACCTCGAATTTAGCACGTTAGAGCTAGGTAAAAATGAAGTTAAATTTATTTTTGGATTTATGTTAAATTATGGTACTGAAACACTGTAAAATTGTGTGTTTCAGTTGAAAAGAATACCGGAAAAGAACCCGAGGAATAGAGTCAAGGCCAAGAAGCGACTCGCTTGAGGTTTGTGCACAACTAACTTTTTTGTTATTTTTCAATTCCAAATTGATTTGAAATAAATTTATTGTATGATTTATGATTTTGTTGTGTTGAGAATTTTAACTTATTGAATGAAATTGTATAATTTGAATATAAATTTTCTTATGCATTTAAGGATTTATTGCATTGTTTTGAGGATTGTAAATTTTAAGTTTGATGTGTTGCCAACCTTGAGCATGAATTTATGATGATTAAATATGTTGATGATTTGTAAACACTTTGTAAATAGAAATTGTTTTGAATATGATTTGAAACCACAGTTGACATGACAAAATATGTTGTGAATTCTCATTAGCTTGTCTAGTGAGATAACTCCTCCACTTGATGGGGCGAGTTTCTTCCTCTCTGGCTTGCCTGTTGGGGAATGATGTGAATGAGTACTCATATATACTAGCTAGTCTTTGTTTCTCCCTTTTAGCCTCAATTATTGGGAGAATGTGAAATGTGGTGGTGTACAACACGGCATCTATGTGAATTTTTGGTCATGGGTTCGATTGTGTGTATTGTTGGCAACGCCCTTTAAAATATGCATGATTTGATAAATTGTGATTGAAATAAATAACTTGTCAGTGATTCAAAAATTTTTGTATTGTTTTGGAATTTAAAAGAAATGTAAATAAACAGTTACTATTTGATCAAAATGTTATTCAAATAAATAATTTGCATGAACAATAATGTTGATTTCCGAAGGTCATGGATTTTGAAGAATTTAGAAATTTTAAAATTCTATTTGTATGAATTGTCAATCATAATTTGTATTAAGTTTTAAATTATTAGTTTGTGCACTACTGAGTTCACCACTCAGCGATAGCTTTGTATGCTGTCGCAGATATAGCGACTAGAGGAGCAGCAGATTGAGCTGCTGAGGATAGAGGAGCTACCTGCTAGAAGTTATCGGGTATAATTTATACCCTGACTGTAAATATTCATTTTGATGTATGTATTGCACGTAATTGTATGGACTTGTAAAATCGATCTTGAGCAGTTTGTACAAAGTTTGTATAAAGTTGTACTAAATTTAGTTTGGATTTTCTTAATGTAAATTTCTAGTATGATGAATATAAATTGTTTTGTCTCTAATGAAATATGAGTGGAACTATTTTATTTAATCTGAATGAAATGTATTGCTAGTATTTTGAGGATTATTGAATTTTGAACTTGAGAAATTGATTGAAATGATTGTAGAGTTGTTGAAATGGATTGAGTTTGATTGAGAATTTGAAGTAGTGGTTGAGAAAATTTTTAGAAGTGCTTTTTACAGGTATTTGAAGAACTGTTTTCTCAAAATATAAACGGAACTCTATCAAAATTTTTATAAAATTTGCGTAAAAATAAAATGGGCTAAAAGTTTTAACTAGTTTCTAATTTCAATTAAATGTTTTAAGTACTTATTAGAAAATGCTCACCACTTATCAAAAATAAGAAAATTGTTTTAAAATCCCTTATAGGGTACTTAATGAGTTATCGGTAGGTGAAGTTCGGTAGTTCATTAGGTATTCTACGGGATCATGTTATGCCTTACAGAGGGGTAAGGTGTGACACCAAACCTGCTGGACTCACACTCAGTCCTGTAGGTCACCAAGGGCAGCATACCTAATTTCAATTTCAACATCCTTACTTACTTCAATTCCTCCTCACACACATTCAAATGATTACTAATTTACCATTACAAAGTTAACATACTATTACATGAGCAAATCCTAATGTTGTTCAAGTGTCCATATTTTTTTCAAGTTCTTTCATGCATTCCACTTGCATTTCACTTACACAAACATATTCAATCACTCATCTCATACCAAGGTCAGCTCATAACCACTTTACTATCAAGCAAAATCATCAAACCCTAATCAAACCTAGCTGTCGAAATTATAAGGGTGCATACACACACATTTTTATGTTGTTTTCTTACATTTCCTACTTATTTCATGCCATTAAACATGAATTAAATCAAAAGTAGTAAGATTTTGGATACTAAACACTTGGAGCATAATTTCAAGCTAACAAAACTTCCTTTTTCCTTCCTCTTTTTGCTACCTAGTGGTGATTTAAGGTGTGAGGATCAAGTTTAGTGAAGAGCTTGAGTGATTTTATGGTGAGATTTGGTGGGGAGTGAAGCTTGAAAAGCTTTTTAATGGAGGAATGGGTTTGGGTAAGGGAGACGTCTGGTTTGGTGAGGAAGAAGCAAAATTATTTTGTCAAGTTTTGGTCTTCCTTATCCCTTTTAATGAGTTTAATAAATTGTGATTGATGGAGGAAATTTAAATGACATCATATGATGTCATAATTAGCATTTTCTTTCATTTTCTTTTTTTCTCTTCTCTACTCATTTCCAATTTAATTTTTAGCAATATTTATTCACATTTTATGTCATAATAATTATTTACTTAACTAGACAAGTCGGCCAAAAATCATCTTTGAAGACGAAATGACCAAAATGCCCTCCGTTTGGGTTAACAGACCAAAATTGTCTGTACCGACTGAAAAGTTTTTCTAAGCATTTTCTTAGCATTCTAATGTCTTAGAAACCTCAATGACCCTTTTCTGGAATCCCAAAAATTATTTTATGAATTTTCTCCCGGGTCTAGGGCTACTAGTTGTGAGGACCGCAACTTCCCACTTGGTTACCCATCGTTAGGGCACCGGCTCATTTAACTTGGTTTATATTTTATTTCTAAAATTTTTCCTAAATTTTTCTTATTAATATTTAAGTTAATTATGGTTCCTCACTTTACTTTAAATATTTTTCCAGATGTTCTAGTTATTCTGACCTATGTTGATCACCGGAACTGTAGAATATACGAAATAGCTACAGTGAGGGTGTTACAAAACCTGTGGCAGGACTTATGGAGGAGTATGTTATAAGGCCATAGGAGCCTATTACAACTATGGTGGAAGTGGGAATTTTGCTAGAGATTGTACTAGTGCCCACAAATTTGGGCCGCCTACCACCATAAAGGGGTCTGCTCAAGGTTCTGCTTTCAGAGGACAATAAACAGTTAGTAAAGGCTAAGGCAGGGGTAAAGGCAGCAATTCTGGTAGCCAGGGCACAGTGAGCCATCCAAATCAGAGTGGTACACCAGCCAGGGTGTACACCATGCGCCAGAGGGAGGAAGCTGAAACATCAGATGTTATGGCTAGTACTTTTTCCATCTTTGGTAGAGATGTATATGTGTTGTTTGACCCTGGTTCTACACATTCTTATGCCAGTGCCAGTATTGCATGTTCTATTGCTATTCATTGTGTGAAATTGGATTATGATGTGCTAGTGACTAGTCCTTTAAGACAAGAGGTTAGGGTGAAAAAATTGTATGAAGATTTTCCTTTGGTGATCCAAGGACATACATTCCTGTCAGACTTGATTGAAACGCCCTTCTGATATTATGATATCATCTTGGGCATTAATTGGTTAGCCAGGCACCATGCCATGATCAACTACAGACTAAAGACGGTCACTTTTGGTCTTCCCTAGTATGCAGACGTAGTGATACATAGGGAGAGGCAGTTATTGCCATCTAATAGCATTCTGCACTTGCTAAGAAGATGATTAGAAAAGGATGTGAAGTTTATCTAGCTGATGTGATAGACACCTAGGTGGGGAGTCCAGATCTTAAGGATATTCCTATAGTATGGGATTTTCTAGATGTCTTTCTGGAAGAGTTGCCGGGATTGCCTCCAAAAAGAGAGGTGCAGTTTGAAATTGAGACTATGCTGGTGTGGAGCTAATCTCCATCACTCCTTATAGGATGGTTCCTACTGAGTTGAAAGAGTTGAAAGTGCAATTGCAGGAGTTGCCATATAAGGGTTTCATCCACCCTAGCATATCACCTTAGGGAGCACCAGTATTGTTTGTGAAGAAGAAGGATAGTACTCTTCGTCTATACATAGACTACAGATAGTTGAAAAAGGTAACCATAAAGAACAAATATCCTCTGACACGGATTGATGATCTATTTGATCAGTTGAAGGATGCAACTGTATTCTCCAAGATTGACTTGAGATCGGGCTACTATCAGTTGAGGGCGCAAGAGCAGAGTATTCCTAAAACTGCCTTTAGGACTCGGTATGGCCATTATGAGTTCTTGGTGATGCCATTTGGTTGACAAATGTGACAGCTGCTTTTATGGGCCTGATGAACACTATCTTCAGGCCATATTTGGATGAATTTGTAGTAGTGTTCTTTGATGATATTTTGGTGTACTCAAAGAAAGCAGAGAAACATGACAAGCACTTGAGGATAGTATTATAGACTTTGAGAGAGAAACAGTTGTATGCCAAACTATTGAAATGTGAGTTTTGACGATAGGAGATTACATTTTTGGGGCATATTATATTTGCAGAGGGTGTCCAGGTGGATCCTAGCAAAGTAGAAGCCATTCTTAATTGGAAGCCACCCAAAAATGTCATGGAAGTTCAGAGTTTCCTTGGTTTAGATGAGTATTATAGAAAGTTTGTAAAGGGATTCTCCATGCTAGCATCTCCACTAATTAAGCTACTTAGGAAGGATATGAAATTTGAATGGACCCATCGATGCCAGGAAAGTTTTGATGAATTGAAGAGGCATTTAACTGAAGCTCCAGTCTTAACTTTGCCTACCTTGGGTAAAGAGTACACCATATACAGTGATGCTTCTCATAATGGATTGAGCTGTGTGTTGATTCAAGATAGAAATGTCATTGCCTATGCTTATTGCTGGCTTAAACCACATGAGAGGAATTATTCTACACACGACTTGGAGCTGGCAACCATTGTCTTTGCCTTAAAGATCTGGAGACATTACTTGTATGGGGAGAGATGTTATATATACACAGATCATAAAAGTTTGAAGTACTTGGGCACACAGAAGGAGTTAAATTTGAGGCAGAGAAGATGGTTAGAGCTGATAAAATGATTGCTTGATAGACTATCAGCCTGGAAAAGCTAATGTTGTAGCTAATACCTTAAATCGCAAGATTATGGCTGGATTAAGGGTTTCTCCATTGTCCATGGTGCATGATTTGAAGGCTTTGCATGCTAACCTGGATATTGATAAAGATGGGCAGATGATAGCTACTTAGCAAGTGAAGCCAATGCTGACAGAACAAATTAAGGCAGCTGCACAGAATGATGATAAGTATGTAAAGTTGATGGAAGAGGCTCAAAATGGCAAGAAACCAGAGTTGTCAGTAAATGATAGGGGCTTGTTGTTATATCAGGGCAGAATGTGCATTCCTAATAATGTTGAACTGAGGCAGACCATTTTAAAGGAAGCACATAATTCACCTTTTGCGATGCATCCTGGTGGAACCAAAATGTATAGAACCAAGAAAGAGTACTATTGGTGGAGGGGAATGAAGAAGGACATTGCAGAATATGTTGTTAAATTCCTAACTTGTCAGCAAGTAAAGGCAGAACACCAAGTGCTAGTAGGGTTGCTATAGCCATTTCAAATTCCCGAGTGGAAATGGGAGAGAATCACTATGAATTTTGTGACAGGACTTATACGTACACAGAAGAATCATGATGTAGTTTGGGTTATTATTGATAGATTGACCAAGTCTGCACACTTTTTACCAGTGAGGATGGATTACAACCTGGAAGACTGGCTAAATTGTACATTGATGAAGTGGTGAGGTTGCATGGAGTGCCAGTGTCTATTGTGTCTAACAGAGATCCTAAGTTCACTTCTAGATTCTGGGGCAGTCTCCAAAAAGCCTAGGAACTAGATTGAACTTCAATACAACATTCCATTTACAGACAGATGGCTAGTCTAAAAGAATCATTCAGATTTTGGAGGACATGCTTCGAGCTTGTGTGATTGAGTTTGAAGGAAGTTGGGATATACACTTGCCTTTGATTGAATTTGCCTACAACAACAATTATCAATCAAGCATTGGGATGCCTCCATATGAAGCACTTTATGGCGTAAAGTGTAGAACTCCCTTGTGTTGGGATGAAGTGGGCGAGAGGAAGTTGATTGGCCTAGAAATAGTGCAACAGATGGAAGAAAAGGTTAAGCTCATTAGAGACAGACTCAAAGTTGCATCGGATAGAAAGAAGTCCTACATTGATCTAAAAAGAAGAGATATTCAGTACAGTGTGGGTGACAAGGTATTCTTAAAAGTTTTCCCATGGAAGAGGATCATGAGATTTGGTAGAAAGGGAAAACTGAGTCCTCGCTTCATTGGATCATATGAGGTCCTGGAAAAAGTGGGTCCATTAGCATATAGATTGGCATTGCCTCTGGAATTGGAAAAGATTCACAATGTCTTCCATGTCTCCATGCTAAGGAGGTACAGATTAGACCCCTCTCACATTTTGCCAGTAGAGGAGATTGAGGTGAATCCAAACCTGACATATGATGAAGAACCCATAAAGATCTTGGCTTATGTGATGAAACAACTGAGGAATAAGCAGATAGCTCTAGTGAAAGTACTATGGAACCATCATTCAGGCCAAGAGGCTACATGGGAATGTGAGGAGGACATGAGGAGACAGCACCCACAACTATTCAGAGACTGAGACCAGGTAAATTTTGATAATGAAATTTTATTTTTAAGGAGGGGAGAATTGTAACACCTCGAACCACCGAGTTATGAATAGTATCATTTTTGGTCTGTGACTTGTACTATTCAGAAACACCTTCATGACTAAAAATAAAATGATAATTTATTGAGATAGACATAATAAAAATTCAAGTGACCCAAAAATATAAGGACTCACCGGGTATATTGAAAAAGAGGGATTATGACCCGATGAGGGGCATTTTGGTCAATTCACCTCAAGAGTTGACTTTTGACCAAAATGTTAATTAAATCAAATAAAATTAATGAATTGAATTATGAAATAATTTTTTTTAGGAAAAGAATTCAAGTATAAAGTGAAAAGAAAATAAAAGAAATAAAAATCTAGAATTTTAAGTCCATTTTAACCCAATTAAAATTTTAGGACCAATGAGCTTTGGACAACTCATTAAAAGAATTAAATAAATCAAAAATGGGGGTAAATATATAAGGGAAAAACCCTCTCTTCCTCTTCCAATTAAGTGCCGACCCATCTCCCCTTTCCCTCTCTCTTTCTTCCTTTCTTCTTCTTCCTTCTTCCTCTATTGACACCCATTCTCCAAACTCAATTCCTTACTTTTCTTTCACGAGTTTTCCCATCTAACTTGTAGTAAACACCAAATTAAACCTCGATTGAAGGATTGAAATAAGAAGAACAAGAATTGGGAGAAATTGGGAGTTAGAAAGAAATCATCAAGAGGTGAGTTCTTTAATGCTTAATTAGTTATACTATCTTTGAATTAAGTTAACTTATGATAAAATTTCATGAGAAATTGAAAGAAATCATACATGGAACCTAAACCAGGGTTTTGGCCAATTTAGGAAAAATTACGGTTTGATGTATTTTAATGTAATTGATGATGAAATCAAGGTTAGTTGAAGTAGTATGCATGATTGGGGTAAGGAGATTGCATGAAAGTTGCATAAATTGAATTATGAAAGATTATGGTTCATGGAGAAATTAGGGCTTTAGTGCTAAAGAGTGAAATTGATGTGTGTAATGTTAAATTATGACTATTTAGCATGAATTGAATATGGGTTGATGTTAGTATGCATGATTGGGGTAAGGAGATTGCATGAAAGTTGCATAAATTGAATTATGAAAGATTATGGTTCATGGAGAAATTAGGGCTTTAGTGCTAGAGAGTGAAATTGATGTGTGTAATGTTAAATTATGACTATTTAGCATGAATTGAATATGGGTTGATGTTAGTTGGTGGAAGGAATTAATGGAATGGCATGGATTAGGGGGAATTGCAAACTAGGACTTTGCAAAATTGGGGGTTTTGTGCTAGGAAGTGCCATTGATGTGTTTAATGCTAAATTATGGTCATTTGGGGTGAGTTAAATGTGAATTGAAGTTGGTTAGTGGGAGTAATTGAAGGAAGTAACAATTGAAACATAGGGCAGAAATTGTGCAGACTAAGTCTAGTGTATTTGGCAGCTCATAAGTTGAGCTACACAACTCCGATTGTTGTGAAACTAATTGAAAATGAAACTTAAGATATAGGACTAGAATTTTCATGAAGGTACCCTACCCAGAAAATGACCATAAACTGCCCTAAATGAACCTTGAAACTAGAAGTCATAATCTAGACCTAAAATCTACACAATCAGCCTAGGTGAATAGTAAACTTTAAACTGTCATAACTTTCTCTAGAAAACTCCAACTTAAGTGATTTTACTTAAAACATAGTAGAACATTTCATATGAAGAACTTAAGGCCAAATTTGTCACACCTTACCTCTCTGTAAGGCATAACATGATCCCGTAGAATACCTAATAAACTACCGAACTTCACCTACCGATAACTCATTAAGTACCCTACAAGGGATTTTAAAATAATTTTCTTACTTTTATAAGTGGTGAGCATTTTTTAATAGGTATTAAAATCATTTAATTAAAGTTTAAAACTAGTTAAAATTTTTGGCCCATTTTATTTTTCCGCAAATTTTATAAAAATTTCGGCAGAGTGCCATCTGTATTTTGAGAAAACAGTTCTTCAAATACCTGTAAAAAGCACTTCCAATTATTTATCTCAACCACTTCTTCAAATTCACAATCATCCCAACCAATTTCATTCAATTTAAAACAAAATACTTCTATTCATATTTCATTAAAGATAAAACAATTTATATACATCATTACAAAAATTTACATTAAAAGAAATTCAAACTAAAACTTATTACAAACTTTATACAAGCTACTCAAGACCAATTTTACATATCCATACATTTACCTGCCTTACATACATCAAAATAAATTTTTACAGTCAGGGTATAAATTATACCCGATAGCTTCAAGGCAGGTAGCTCCTCAATCCTCAGCAGCTCAATCTACTGCTCCTCTAGTCTCTATATCTGCGACAGTAATAACAACCATCACTGAGTACTAGGACTCAGTGGTGCACAACATACTAAAATAATCTTTATGCAGGATTTAAATCATGTTTATTCAAAAATTAGACTAAACATGAGAATTAAATACAAAACATGAATTATGAGATTTTAATCCAAACAATTTCATTTCGAAGTATCAAAACCAATTTCATAAAACCCACAATTATATCATGACATTCGAAACAAATATAATCTCAATAGCCAGAGGCTAAGGAGAAGTCACATCACAAGGCTAGCTAGCTCAAATATATGGATATCCATTCAATTTCTTCTTCTACTAGCACACACCTCAACACTTCAGCCAGAGAAGGAATCAAAATTCGAAACTGATTACCCTCACTAGTCATGCTAGTGAGGTGTTCAAATATATAGTCATGACACTGTGGTTTCAAAACTTATCTAAACAATTTACTAAATATTTATGCCATCTCAAATATACACAAATAACTTTCAACAATTTAAATCAAAAGCATAATAAACATTTCATCACAATGATGTCACAATTCAATATTTCAAATTATTCAAAACAATATGCAGAAGATAATTTACAGAAATTATATGTTGTGCACAAACCTTAAGCGAGTCGCCTCTTGGCCTTACTCGATTCCTCGATCTCTTTCCCGGTGTTCTTTTCAACTGAAACACACAGTTTCACAATGTTTCAGTATCATAACTTAGCATAAATCCAAAAATTAATTTAATTTCACTTTTACCTAGCTCTAATGTGCTAAACTTGACGTTCTTTAAAATTTGTGTTTCGGGTTACTATTCACTACACTATTCAAGTCAATTTGTTGACTTTCTAAGGCTTAATAGGTATGGGAATTACAACTTCACCCACATGCCATATTTTGATAACTAAATTTGTTGGTTTTGGTTATTTACTCAAATTTTAAGTCTTTTAGGCAAATTTGTAAATTTTCAATTTTGGCGTCTTAAGTTGCACTGTCCCATTGATCATTTTTCTGTTAGAATTTGACAAAACTTTCTTCATAGAAGATGTTTTCTATTGTCTTAACTTAATTCTCCTTTTTGAATCACTCCATTTAGAGTTTTGTAGCTCAAGTTATAGCCATTTGAATCATGGCTGCCGGATTGGACTTAACCCAGATTTCTGGGTACCAAACTGGTTCTGGTAGTTTTAAGTCACCAAATTTAGATGGCCAAATGACTTAGTTAAGGGCATAATTTGGGTTTATATTCCTCATGAAAGTTTTAGATCTACATCTCAGCTGTCTACTGGTAAAATTTCAGGTCATTTAGACCTACCTAGCCAAGTTATGGCTAAATGAACAAACACTGTTGATTTGGTCATTTTTGTACAGGTCAGACTACAAAAATCTGGATTTGGTCAATTCGTTCATAGGTTTTGGTCTCTTTTTGGGCATGATTCCTAAATGAAAAATGTGTCATTTTGTGTCTATTTTTATTCTCAATTGGCCTCATACCAATTGGACTTGTAAATTTTCAGTTTTGGTCCCTCAAAGGAACCTTGGTCCTGCTGCCTACAGCATGACCCTAAGCAACCCGAATTTGCATTTGGTTCCAACACTTCTAACATACTCCAATTAGTCTCAAATGACTATTTCTCACCTCAAACTAGGTCAAACACATCATTTAAAAATTTCTCATATTTTTTTCTTCCCTAGGTGCCAAAACCCTAATTCATGCAATTGATTAATTCATACCCAATTTACTACACTAATCACATATTCAACCTTAATCAATGTCAAATTCATGTCTAAATTAAATTGAACATATCAAAACTTCAAGGTACCATGGCTGGACGAAATTTACATTCGGTCCCTCAACTTTTTTTTCTTTTGATTTGTTTCTATTTTCTCATAATTTCATTACATACATATGAATCAAACCTAGGAAGTGAAGAGTTAGAGCACTAACCTTTACTTTGAATTTCAACTTCTCATTTCCTTCTCTTTCTTCCTTCCTATTTTTCTTTAATCTTCTTTTCTAGGGTAACTTAAAAGCTTTTTAGGGTTTAGGGTTGAAATTTGTGGGGAAGAACTAAGTTTTTCAAGCTTTAAAAGCTTGTTAATGGAGGAACCTTGGGAGAGAAAAGTGAGAGAGAGATGGGGACGTTTTTTGAAGAAGAAGAAAAAATGATTTTCCTTTTTTTTATGAATTTTTAAGTCTTATAGAAGACCAGAATTATCCAAAATTTAATTTTTAATTATATTAGTGTTTATGACATCATGCATGATGTCATGCATGATGTCACCAATTTCTACTTTTCCTTTTTCTTCTTTTTTTTCTATTTATTTTTCCCTAGTTCTTTAATTTAATTCCCGATTCTGTAATTTTCTTTTCTCCGATTTTATTTGAAAGTTAGGTCAGGAGTCAACTCTCGGGGTCAATTGACTAAATTACCCTTCGCCGGTTCGACCCGATTTGCAAATAATTCAATATTTCTTCTAGCTCCCTGACCTAATTATTTGACTGGCTTAACAATTCTTTTTCTTGATTTTCTCTTTTCCACTATGTTCGCAATATTCCTAAGGACTGCGGCGTCACATTTTACGGTTCGAAATTTGAGTTTAAATCGACTTCGTAATCCTTCTCGAAAAGGTCACCCATCGTTGTGACTCTCGGCTCATTTAACTCCTTATGTTCTGTTTTCCTTATTTATGCTTAAGTAATTGACAATTACTAATTATTTGTGTTTATGGCTTATCTAGTTGTCTTAAGTGTGGTTTTAATCCCCTTAATTATTCTGACCGACACCGGTCACCAAAATAGTGAAATATACCAAGCTATGCAAATAAGGGTGTTACAATTCTCCCCCCCCTTAAAACAAATTTCGTCTCGAAATTTTACCTGGTATCAATTTCTGAACAGCGGTGGGTGCTTTCTCCTCATGTCCTCCTCTCGTTCCCAAGTAGCTTATTGGCCCGAATGATGGTTCCACAACACTTTTAGCAACGGTATCTGCTTGTTCTGTAGCTGCTTCACCTCATAAGCCAGAATCTCTATGGGTTCTTCTTCATATGTGAGGTCTGGATTCACTTTAATTTCTTCCACTTGTAGTATATGAGATGGGTCTGATCGATACCTCCTCAACATGGACACATGGAAGACATTATGTATCTTATCCAACTCTAGAGGTAGTGCCAACCGATATGCCAAAGGACCCACTCTTTCCAGAACTTCATATGGCCCAATGAAGCGAGGATTCAGTTTCCCCTTTCTGCCGAATCTCATAATCATCTTCCAAGGGGAAACCTTGAGGAATACTTTGTCACCCACTGTATATTCAATATCCCTTCTCTTCAGATCAACATAAGACTTCTGACGGTCTGATGCAGTCTTAAGTCGATCTCTGATCACCCTGATTTTCTCCTCAGTCCGCTGAACAATTTCGGGCCCAATCATCTCCCTTTCACCCACGTTATCCCAACACAACGGGGTTCTACATTTTCTGCCATACAAAGCTTCATATGGAGGCATCCCAATGCTTGATTGGTAGCTATCGTTGTAAGCAAACTCAATCAAAGGCAAGTGTGTGTCCCAACTGCCCTCAAATTCAATTACACAAGCCCGTAGCATGTCCTCCAAGATCTGAATTACCCTCTCGAACTGGCCATCTGTCTATGGGTAGAATGCAGTACTGAAGTTCAATCTAGTTCCTAGGGCTTTCTGAAGACTACCCCAGAATCTAGAAGTGAACCTAGGATCTCTGTCTGATACGATGGATACTGGCACTCCATGCAATCTCACTATCTCATCAATGTAAAACTTGGGCAATCTTTCTAAACTGTAGTCCATCCGAACTGGCAGAAAATGAGCAAACTTGGTCAATTTGTCAACAATAACCCAAACTGCATCATGACTCTTCTATGTCCTCGGAAGTCCCATCACAAAATCCATTGTTATTCTCTCCCATTTCCACTCTAGTACTGGTAGTGGATGTAACAACCCAGCGGGTACTTGATGCTCTGCCTTCACTTGCTAACAAGTTAGGCATTTAGAAACAAACTCTGCCACATCTCTTTTCATACCCATCCACCAGTAATGCTCCTTTAGCCCGCTATATATTTTTGTGCCACCAGGGTGCATGGCAAAAGGAAACTCATGTGCTTCCTTCAAAATGATCTGCCTCAAATCAACATCATTAAGAACACACATTCTGCCCTGGTGTAGCAGTAGACTGTCATCTCTTATTGAGAATTCTGGTTTCTTACCCTGCCGGACTTCTTCCAACAGCTTCTGATACCTTTCATCATTCTGAGCAGCCATTCTGATCTGATCAATCAACACTAGCTGTACATGCCATGCAACTGCTCTCTGCCCCTCATCATTAATCTCTAAGCTGGCATGTAATGATCTCAACTCATGTACCATAGACAAAGGAGTAACCGTAGACTTGCCATAGTCTTGCGACTTAAGGCATCAGCCACAACATTAGCTTTCCCTGACTGATAGTCTATCAGACAATCATAGTATTTTATCAACTCTAACCATCTCCTCTGCCTCAAATTCAACTCTTTCTGGGTGCCCAAATACATCAAACTCTTATGATCTTTGTAGATGTAACACTTTTTCCCATAAAATAGTGTCTCCAGATCTTAAGAGCAAATACAATAGCTGCTAGCTCTAAGTCATGTGTTGGATAATTCCTCTCATGCGGTTTTAGCTGGCGTGATGCATAGGCAATGACATTTCGATCTTGCATCAACACGCAGCCTAACCCATTATGAGAAGCATCACTATAAACTGTATATTCTTTACCCGGGATAGGTAAAGTTAGGACTGGAGCCTCAGTCAAACACCTCTTTAATTCATCAAAACACTATTGACATTTATCCATCCACTGAAATTTCATATCTTTTCGAAGTAACTTGGTCAATGGAGATGCCAACATGAAGAACCCTTCACAAATCGATGGTAGTATCCAGCTAAACCCAAAAAACTATGAATCTCCGTGATATTTCTGGGTGGCCTCTAATTAAGGACAGCTTCAATCTTACTTGGATCTACGTTGCTGTGCTCTACTGATATTACATGCCCCAAGAAAGATATTTCTTTTAGCCGAAATTCACATTTTGACAATTTGGCATATAACTGTTTCTCCCTCAAAGTCTGTAGTATAATCCGCAGATGTCTATCATGCTCTTCTGCACTCCTTGAATTGACCAATATATCATCTATGAATACCACAATAAACTGGTCAAGGTATGGTCTGAAGATAGTGTTCATCAAATCCATAAAAGCAGCCGGAGCATTAGTCAACCCGAATGGCATGACCAAGAACTCATAATGGCCATAACGGGTTCTGAAGTCAGTTTTAGGAATACTCTGCTCTTGTACTTTCAGCTAATAATAACCTGATCTCAGGTCAATTTTGAAGAACACAGCTACACCCCTCAACTGATCAAACAAGTCATCAATGCGGGGAAATGGATATCTATTCTTTATTGTCACCTTATTTAACTGGCGATAGTCAATACATAAGTAGAGAGTGCCATCTTTCTTCTTAACAAACAATACCGGCGCTCCCCAAGGACACTAGGGCGGATAAAGCCCTTATCAAGTAGCTCTTGCAATTGCACTTTGAATTCTTTCAATTTTGTAGGTGCCATTCTATATGGTGTTATGGAGATTGGGTCCACACCAGGCATAACATCAATCTCAAACTGCACCTCTCTTTCTGGAGGTAATCCTGGCAATTCATCAGAAAACACATCCAAAAAGTCACATATTATAGGGATGTCCCTGAGTGATCGACTCCCCACTTGGGTGTCTATCACATGTGCCAAGTATGCTTTACGCCCCTTTCTGATCATTCTTCTGGCTAGTGCAGCCGAAATGATGTTTGATGGCAGTAAATGCCTCTCCCCATGTATTACCACATCACCGTATAGATGGAGACCAAAAGTGACTATCTTCAATCTACAATCAATCATGGCGTGATGCCTAGCTAACCAATCCATGCCCAAGATAATATCATAATCTCTGAAGGGCATGTCAATCAAATTTGATAGAAAAACATGTCCTTGGATCACCAAAGGACAGTCTCTATAAATTCTGTTGACCTGAACCTCTTATCCTAATAGACTAGTTACTAGCACTTCAAAACCCATTTGGACACATAAAATAGCAAGTGAACTAAATATGCTAGCACTAACATATGAGTGGGTTGAACCCGGATCAAACAACACAAATACATCTTGCTCAGAGATAGAGAATGTACCGGTTACCACATCGGAAGTCTCAGCCTCTTCTCGCTGTCTCATCGTGTAAACTCGTCAAGCACTTCCTCAGGCCGATCGACCAATAGTGCCTTGATCGCCGTAAGGCGCCTACCTCTGCCTCTTCCTCTGCCAACTGATTGTGAACCTCTGGGAGCAGGACTTTGAATAGATCCTTCTGCAGTCGTAGGAGCTGGACTGAATCTAGGAGCACTAGTGTAGTCTTTAGCTAGATGGCCCTTGCCTCCACAGTTAAAACAGGCTCCTGTTGCCCAATAGCATTCTCCCCTATGAATCTTGCCACAAGTCTCATAGGGATGGGCAGGATATGAACCCCTGCTTGACTGCTGACCAGACCTAGGGGTTCTCTGTCCAGAGAATCTGCCCCTTCCAAACCTTCCACCTCGACCTCTGCTAGGTCCACCAAATTTCTTCCTCTTCCCAGAAGTACCACTAGGACTTGGCTCTACTGACTTTTCACCTTTATCTTTCTCTGTTTTCTCAGTCCTCTCTGATTTTTCTTTTACAGGTGTCACTTCTGATTCAATCCTTTCTAGCTCAAGTGCCTGAGAGATGAGCTCAGAGAAGTTGCTGTGTCTGAATCCCACTACTTGCATCCTCAAACTGGGCTTCAAACCCGTCTCAAATCTCTTGCACCTTGCCTTGCTGGTAGAAAGGAGACTCTCAGCATAATGGCTTAAGTGGGAGAACTCCCTTTCATATTCTGCCACTGATCTATTCCCTTGTTTTAGACTCAGAAATTCTTGTAACTTTTGATCCACATATGCGTCTGGGATGTATTTTTGTCTAAATTCTCTGATGAAGTCATCCCAGGTCAGTACTGGTGGTTTAGCTAAGCTGTGGGGGATGGTTTTTCACCAATCATATGCATCCCCTTGTGGTAGTGACACAGAGTATTCAAACTTCAGTTCATCTGGGCAGTGCAGCTTCTTAAACACTCTATCCATCTTTTCAAGCCATTGCTCTGCCTTTAAAGGGTCCACTATACCCTTAAACTCTATAGCCCCATACTTTAATAACTTGTCATACTGTCTGGCTAGAGGCAGTAGTTGTACCACGGGTGTTTGAGGTGGAGCTTAAGCAGGCATACCCCCAACCATTTGTTGAAACATCGCAGCCATCTGCTGTGCGAAATGTGCAGGAAACTGCGGCATTTGTGGGGCTGGTGCTACTGATCCACTGACGTTTTGTAAAGCTGGGGCTTCCCCTTGTGCCTCAGCTTTAACAGATTGCTCGACTGAGCGATCTCCTTCTTCCATTTCAGTCTGAAGTTAGGGTATCTCCTGAACAAATAACACAAGGAGATTTCCCTCCGTTAGTTCATATTTATGATGTAATGCACTGTATGTAACAAATAAGGACATTGAGCAATTGTACTTAATAAAGAAAAGACACAAATTCACAAGTTAAAACATACTTCAAAAATTTGCTCTGATACCACTAAAACATGTCACACCTTACCCCTCTGTAAGGCATAATATAATCCCGTAGAATACCTAATGAACTACCAAACTTCACCTACCGATAACTCATTAAGTACCCTACAAGGGATTTTAAAACAATTTTCTTACTTTTATAAGTGGTGAGCATTTTCTAATAGGTATTAAAATTATTTAATTAAAGTTGAAAACTAGTTAAAATTTTTGACCCATTTTATTTTTTCGCAAATTTTATAAAAATTTTGGCAGAGTGCCATCTGTATTTTGAGAAAACGGTTCTTTAAATACCTGTAAAAAGGACTTCCAATTATTTATCTCAACCACTTCTTCAAATTCACAATCATCCCAATCAATTTCATTCAATTTAAAACAAAATAATTCCATTCATATTTCATTAAAGATAAAACAATTTATATACATCATTACAAAAATTTACATTAAAAGAAATTCAAACTAAAATTTATTACAAACTTTATACAAGCTGCTCAAGACCAATTTTACATATCCATACATTTACGTGCATTACATACATCAAAATAAATTTTTACAGTCAGGGTATAAATTATACTCGATAGCTTCAAGGCAAGTAGCTCCTCAATCCTCAGTAGCTCAATCTGCTACTCCTCTAGTCTCTATATCTGCGACAGCAATAACAGCCATCACTGAGTACTAGGACTCAGTGGTGCACAACATACTAAAATAATCTTTATGCAAGATTTAAATCATGTTTATTCAAAAATTAGACTGAACATGAGAATTAAATACAAAACATGAATTATGAGATTTTAATCCAAACAATTTCATTTCAAAGAATCAAAACCAATTTCATAAAACTCACAGTTATATCATGCCATTCGAAACAAATATAATCTCAATAGCCAGAGGCTAAGGAGAAGTCATATCACAAGGCTAGCTAGCTCAAATATATGGATATCCATTCAATTTCTTCTTCTACTGGCACACTGTTAGTAGTATTCCCTAGAGCATATCATTTAGTATGTATCTTGTACATATTTTTAATAATAAAAGGCATTTCCACTTTTCCGTTTACATAATATATTTATGTGTAATAGAAAAGGTCCATTGATATTTTGTTAGAAATATTATTCTTAAGTTGTTAAGAATATGAGTGACAATATTTCTAGCACAAAGTATCATAAATAGGTTCACAATCGAGGATACTTCATAATAAGGACATGACTTATCCAGAAAGATTGTATTCATGTTTGTTCCCAAGTTATTTATATGAGATATAAATAAGATGGAATGGTGAGTCTCATGCCATATAACAAACATGATAGGCACTTATAAATGATAAGTAGGCCGAACCAGTGACACTTATGACAAGCACATGGAGTTTACTCTTGTCAATGTTTTGTCATAAATCATATCAGTGCATATAATCTTTAGACCTGAGATAGCACAGTTATCTTGTATATAGGTAGTTTGAGTTTGATACTACTTTCATACTTGTACTATGTATGGGTATATGGGCATGTGTTGGCTCCTGCTAGTTATATATGGAGGTAGGTGTTGATCAAGAAGGAATCTGTTCCTCTAAGTAAATAGAGATAAAATCCTATGTTCATTTAATTGTTCTTGATGTTTCAAGTTCTGGCCAGACAGATAGATTTATTCGTAAAAGAGTTTCGATGAGAAAATCTTTTAATCAAGAACTGGAATTAAAAGAGAACATAATATTCATAGCAAATGGAGTTTGACATAAACCATGACTCAAATTGAGTTGAGATTTTGTAATGAGAGATTCTAGTGCATGGTAACATATGATTATAGGTTCATTTAAGGTAAATCTTATTACTAATTGGGTGGCCATGGCATGCTATGCTAGGTGTTAACCATGGTCTATGAGGTTCATAAAATGATTTAGAGAAATCATTTATGGTAAGAAAGAGTTCTGATGATATTAAGAGTTGATATCATGTCTCATTGCCAATTAGTGATGAGCCTAGTAAGTCACACACATACACAAGTTATCACCTATTTAAATATGATTTAATTAATTAATTAAAGAGTTTAATTGATTAATTAAATAGATTTGGTTTGCAATTAAATTGCAAAGTCCCTAGCATGACTTGAAACCAAATCTAGATTATTGGATGTGTAGTATAAATTAAATTTATATTTAAAGTGTTTAAATATGAATTTAATTGATGAGAAATTAATTAATAGAGATTAATTAATTAATTTATATTTGATATAAATTAATTAGAAGAAGAAAATAATTATTTTGGGTTAAGAACTCAAAATTAAGACACAGGGGCATTTTGGTCATTTCACAGTGTGACACATGGCACCATGAGATGGTGACACATGGGATTACATATAAGCTTGCCAAATGTTTTTTAATCATGTAAGATGATTAAAATCAAGATTAAATATAGGTTTGACACTTGGCACAATGTGATTGGGTCACTTAAACCTAGAGCTAATCAAAAGGTGACATGTGGCTAGGGTTTAATGTGTTAACCTAGCTATTTAAGTGTGGTTATGAAAAGAAAAAATAACCAGCAGCCTCTCCTCTCATTTGTCACGCCACTTTGAGCCTCTCCAGCTATTTCTCTTCATCTCTCATCAATTCAAAGAGATTAGCCATCAATCTCTTGAATTAAGAACACTATAAATTGTTTCTAGTGTCCTGTTTACATCTCTAATCTCTTAAAAGGCAGAACTTGAATTTCTAATTAATAGAAAAGGCTTTAGAAGCTGTTCAAGGGCTGCCATAGGTGTTCTTGGTGTGGACAAGCTAGAGGGACAACATCTGGTGTCCTGAAGACGAATCTCAAAGGCGCAGACACGCTGCAAAGACATCAAGAGGTTAGTGTAATCGTTCTTGATTTAATCTAGGGTTCTAAAATTAATCTGATTAATTTTAAAATTTTAAATGGCAAATACAGATCCAAAACATATTAAAAGAGTTTTAATATGTTGTTTATCATTGAAATCAAATAGATAAAAATAAATCTTGCATGGTGCATGTGACCCTAGATGAAAATTTTTGAATTCAATGGTATAATCTTGTGTTTTTCACGCCTGTTCCTTCAATTGGTATCGAGCCACTATATTTGCCATTTAAATTGTTGATTATATAATTTAATTGTGTTTTTGATAATGAGATCAAGAGATTCATTGCTGGTTGGATCATTAGGAGTGGCGGCAAACGATGTGAAGCCACCATTGCTGGCGGCAAAAAAGGTTCCATGGGTGGTTCAAGGTTTGACTTTTAATTCTGCAATTGTTGTATGATCTAAGGCCTATTCTTTGACTAATTAAAGTGTTTAATTAGTTGTTTTAATCACACAATTAAATTATGATTCAAATCAGAATTTTAAAAATTGTTTGAATGTGATTCAAATCTGAATTTTAAAAGTTGTTTGAATGTGATTCAAATCTGAATTTTTAAAGTTGTTTGAATCATATTTAAATCTGATTTTTTAAAATTGATACAATAAAATTCAGATCTGATTTTTTAAAAAATATTTGAATGTGATTCAAATATGATTTTTTAAAAAATGTTTGAATGTGATTCAAATCTGAATTTTTAAAGTTGTTTGAATGTGATTCAAATCTAAATTTTTAAATTTGTTTGAATGAGATTCAAATCTGAATTTTTAAATTTATTTGAATCATATTCAAATCTGGATTTTTAAGTTGAATATGAGATATTCAATTTAATTTAAGTATGTATGTTTTATTTAATTGTTAAATAGTGATATGCATGATGGATGATCATGGACTATAAAAGACCAATGTGATTGGATTTATTTCTTTTATGTTTCTTTGGGATTGTAAATTAATTAATTTATTTTAATTTATTTTGGGCATGTATTATTAAGTTTGTAATAATTTTTGGGTTGTAATTTCATTTATTTAAGTTCTTGTAAATTCGCCTTGGTATGCCAAGGATTACAATGTAATATTGGATTGCAAGAAGTTCAAGGAGGTCAAGAGCATTGGTGGGACCGGTGGGAGAATTCAAGATCAAGTGTTGATTATGTACTCCTTCAGCAACTCTTGTAAAATGAATGAATGAAATGCACCTAGAAATGCCTGATTCAATTCTTGGTGGCTCAATTGAATCCTTAGAAAGTCCATGATCATACCATATTTATCGCTTATCCATGAATGCATGAGATGTATGGGAATGTATGCAATTATATGATATATGCATGCTAAATGGATAATGTGCAAAGTGAGACCTTAATAGTAAATAGAATGACCATAAAATCTTCCAAACAAATGATTAAGTTGGAAATGCTATAATTAAAGTAATTATAACATAGGCCCTCCATTGGGGCAATTATTTTAAGAAATTTTAAATAGTTGCATAAGATGCAATTTATTTAAGAGATTTTCTTAAGAATAATTGTTAAGCATGAGATGTTATAAATATGTAAATGGTTTAGTGGCCAATATTGGATGTACCTGAGGACATTAAAATTATTTGCATAATTATTGTCTCAATGGGATCAACTTAACTAATGCAAGATAAGTCAATATTGGATGTACGAGATTTTGAGCATTAGGGGCTAGCAAAGGATTGAACCTCACATGAGATGTGATGGGCAAGGAGTTGCTCACTTATAGTTTATTGTAATTCCAATAATGGATGTACCTGAGGATGATCAATAGAATTATAAGAATTCAATCACCCACTAGAAATCCATCCAACTAGGATTTCCGTTTTCTACTTTGGAAGTGTAGGATTCGCTAAGTTAGTGGGAGGACCAATTTGATTAAAAGACCATAATCATTTTGGTTAATTACATGATACATTTACTAATTAATCTGGTTATTTTCTGCGATTAATTTTACGATAAAAATGAGCACAAAACAACCACCACCATCCAATATCCTTGCAAGCATACTTGATCACAACAGTTGAGGACCTAATCATGCGATTGGCTAAGAAATTTAAAACTTGTCCTGAACCTTGAACATATAGGATATGTTCTAGATTCAAATGTTCCTGGTCCCTTACCTCTAGAGGCCACACAAGAGGAACATGAAACTTTGGACAAGTGGAAGGAGCATGATATGAGAGCTAAGTGTTACATGCTTGCTTCCATGAGTAATGAGTTACAGAAGCAACATGAGAACATGCAGAGTGCGAGTGAGATCCTCCTTCACCTACAAGAGTTGTATGGTGAGCACAAAGAGAATGCTAGGTATGAGATATCTAGACAGCTATTCCGTATGAGGATGTCTGAGGGACAGAATGTTGGGGATCATGTCCACAAGATGATTCGGCTGATTGAGCAGTTGGAACATCTTGACTTCAACATGGATTTCCAACTACAAACGAATTTGATCCTTCAGTCCCTTCCTGAGTCTTTTGGGAATTTTGTGACAAATTTCCATATGATTAAACAGGAATGCACCTTAGTTGAATTACTCAACATGCTGGTTATTGCCCAAAAGAATATGCCAGGCAATAAAGGAAAAGAGGTAGCTTTGGTTGCATCTTCTTCTGCTGGAAAGTCCAACAAGAAGAAGGGCAATAAGAAAAAGAAACCTCAGATTCCTGGTCCTTCCAAGAAAATAGCTAAACAGAAAGGGAAGACCAAAGCTGACAAAGGCAAAGGAAAGTGTTTCCACTGCCAACAGGAAAGTGTTTCCATTGCTAACAGGAAAGTGTTTCCATTGCCAGTAAGAAAGTGTTTCCACTAGCCAGAGTATAGCAATCTAAATGATTGCAATGCCATGGTGAAAACCAACTAAAGTTCAAAATATATTTGGCACTTAAGGTTATGTCATGTTGCAGAAGATAGGATTGCAAAACTGGAGAAAATGGGGATTCTATCCTCATTGGGCTCTGAGCCTACTCCAACTTGCGAATCTTGCCTTCAGGGCAAAATGACTAGATCACCCTTTGTTGGACAAGGGCTAAGAGCTGAAAATATTTTGGAGCTAATACATAGTGATGTATGTGGTCCATTTAAAGAAATGGCTAGAAGGGGTTTTCATTATTTTATTACCTTTACTAATGATAAATCAAGGTTTGGGTATTTGTATTTGATGAAATACAAACATGAATCCTTTGAAAAGTTCAAAGAATTTAAATCTGAAGTAGAAAATCAAACAGGAAAAAGTATTAAAGCTCTTCGATCAGATCGTGGAGGTGAATATTTGAGTACTGAATTTGATGAATACTTGAGAGAGCATGGCATTGTTTCTCAGCTGACTCCTCCAGAACGCATACGGCTAAATGGTGTATACGAAGGAGAAATCGTACCCTATTGGATAAGGTACGTAGTATGATGAGCTATACTGATATGCCAATCTCCTTTTGGGGATTTGCATTAGAATCAGCTTTGTATATTCTAAATAGGATTCCATCAAAATCAGTTTCTTCCACACCTTATGAGATATGGCATGGAAGAAAACCAAGTCTTAAGCATGTTAAGATTTGGGGTTGTCCAGCTTATATCAAAAGTGAACAACGATAAATTGGAGACCGGATCGAGAAAAGGTCGATTTGTTGGATATCCAAAAGATAGTTTTGGATATTATTTTTATTTGCCTACTTCACAAAAGGTTGTGATAAGTAGAGATGCCACATTTCTTGAACAACGGTTTGTTCAAGAAGGAGGCAAAGGAAGGCAAATAGAGTTAGAATTGGAGAATTACGACCAACCAATGAGATCAAATGGATATAGATCCATCTAGTCAACCTATACCCATTGATGAAACATCTACAATTTGTTCCTCGTAGAACAACCAGTGGTATCTCACCCACGGTGAGATATGGTTTTCTTCATGAAGAAGAACAAGAGTTGACTACTCATGAATAAGTAGATCATGTATATGATAAACTTACCTATGAAGAAGCTATATCATATATAGACTCTTCAAAATGGATTGATGCTATGAAATCAGATTGATTCCATGTATAAGAATCAAGTTTGGGATCTTGTTGACCCACAGAAGGTATTGTACCTATAGGGAACAAATGGGTTTTCAAGAAGAAAATTGGTTACGATGGAAAGGTAGAGACCTATAAGGCAAGGCTAGTAGCGAAAGGGTTTCGCCAAAGGCAAGGAATAGATTATGAGGAGACTTTCTACTTTGTTGCCATGCTTAAATCAATTAGGATTTTATTAGCAATAGTGCATACTATGATTATGAGATTTGGCGGATGGATGTCAAAGCGACTTTTCTCAATGGATACATTGAAGAAAACATTTTCATGGAACAACCTAAGGGATTTAAATCCCAAGATGGTTCCAAGGTATGCAAGCTAAAGCGATCCATTTATGGGTTGAAACAAGCTTGAGGAGTTGGAACATCCGTTTTGATGAAGCCATTAAATCTTTTGGTTTTATCAAAAATGAGGATGAGCCATGTGTATATAAGAAGGTTAGTGACAGTGCTATCACTTTCCTTGTCTTATATGTGGATGACATCTCGTTGATGGGTAATGATACGGGTATGTTGGCGACTATAAAGGTATGGTTGTCAAATACATTCTCCATGAAAGACTTAGGGAGGCAACCTATATTCTTGGGATTCGCATCTATAGAGATAGAGCGAATAGAATAATTGATTTATGCCAAAGTCTATACTTGGAAAAGGTGTTCAAGAGGTTTAACATGCTTGATTCCAAGAGAGGAGTGTTACCAGTGAGACATGGTATCCACCTTTCGAAAGAGATGTCTCCAAAGACAAACGACGAAAGAGAGAAGATGGTCGAGGATTCCATATGCTTGGCTATTGGAAGTTTAATGTATGCAATGTTGTGTACTAGGCGGATATCGCATATCTGTTAGTTTGACTAGCGGTATCAATCCAATCCAGTTTGGAACATCTGGATAGTCATCAAGAATATCCTTAAGTACTTGAGAAGAACTAAGGATTTATTCTTGATTTATGGAGGTGGAGACTTGCAATTGGATGGTTATCACGATTCTAATTTCCAATCGGATATCGATGATAGAAAGTCTACCTCTGGATATGTGTTCATTTGTAATGGAGGTGCGATCGGTTGGAAGAGTTCCAAGCGAGCACATTGCAGATTCCACTCGAGGTCGAGTATATTCTTGCATCGAGATCTTGCAAAGGAAGGCTATTTGGATAAAAAGTTCATGACAGAACTTACGGTAGTTCCTTCCATTGAGTCGGCGGTTCCACTAATCGTGACAATAATGGAGCGATCATCTGAGCTAAGGAACTAAGGTCTCACCCAAAATCCAAACACATAGAAAGGCATTATCACATTATCAGAGATATAGTTGGGCAAGGCGATATAGTCATGCAGAAAAATAACATCAGCTGAAAAATTCAGCTGATCCATTCACTAAGCCTTTGTCATAAGCTCGATTAGTGACATCTTGAGAAGATGGGTCTAAGATATTATAATGAATGGCTCTAGTGCTAGTGGGAGATTGTTAGTAGTATGCCTAGAGCATATCATTTAGTATGTATCTTGTACATATTTTTAATAATAAAAGGCATTTCCACTTTTCCGTTTACATAATATATTTATGTGTAATAGAAAAGGTCCATTGATATTTTGTTAGAAATATTATTCTTAAGTTGTTAAGAATATGAGTGACAATATTTCTAGCACAAAGTATCATAAATAGGTTCACAATCGAGGATACTTCATAATAAGGACATGACTTATCCAGAAAGATTGTATTCATGTTTGTTCCCAAGTTATTTATATGAGATATAAATAAGATGGAATGGTGAGTCTCATGCCATATAACAAACATGATAGGCACTTATAAATGATAAGTAGGTCGAACCGGTGACACTTATGACAAGCACATGAAGTTTACTCTTGTCAATGTTTTGTCATAAATCATATCAGTGCATATAATCTTTAGACTGAGATATACATGATTATCTTGTATATAGGTAGTTTGAGTTTGATAACTTTTCATACGTGTACTATGTATGGGTATATGGGCATGTGTTGGCTCCTGCTAGTTATATATGGAGGTAGGTGTTGATCAAGAAGGAATCTGTTCCTCTAAGTAAATAGAGATAAAATCCTATGTTCATTTAATTGTTCTTGATGTTTCAAGTTCCTGCCAGACAGATAGATTTATTCGTAAAAGAGTTTCGATGAGAAAATCTTTTAATCAAGAACTGGAATTAAAAGAGAACATAATATTCATAGCAAATGGAGTTTGACATAAACCATGACTCAAATTTGAGTTGGGATTTTGTAACAGAGAGATTCTAGTGCATGGTAATATATGATTATAGGTTCATTTAAGGTAAATCTTATTACTAATTGGGTGGCCATGGCATGCTATGCTAGATGTTAACCATGGTCTATGAGGTTCATAAAATGATTTAGAGAAATCATTTATGGTAAGAAAGAGTTCTGATGATATTAAGAGTTGATATCATGTCTCATTGCCAATTAGTGATGAGCCTAGTAAGTCACACACATACACAAGTTATCACCTATTTAAATATGATTTAATTAATTAATTAAAGAGTTTAATTGATTAATTAAATAGATTTGGTTTGCAATTAAATTGCAAAGTCCCTAGCATGACTTGAAACCAAATCTAGATTATTGGATGTGTAGTATAAATTAAATTTATATTTAAAGTGTTTAAATATGAATTTAATTGATGAGAAATTAATTAATAGAGATTAATTAATTAATTTATATTTGATATAAATTAATTAGAAGAAGAAAATAATTATTTTGGGTTAAGAACTCAAAATTAAGACACAGGGGCATTTTGGTCATTTCATAGTGACACGTGGCACCATGAGATGGTGACACATGGGATTACATATAAGCTTGCCAAATGTTTTTTAATCATGTAAGATGATTAAAATCAAGATTAAATATAGGTTTGACACTTGGCACAATGTGATTGGGTCACTTAAACCTAGAGCTAATCAAAAGGTGACATGTGGCTAGGGTTTAATGTGTTAACCTAGCTATTTAAGTGTGGTTATGAAAAGAAAAAATAACCAGCAGCCTCTCCTCTCATTTGTCACGCCACTTTGAGCCTCTCCAGCTATTTCTCTTCATCTCTCATCAATTCAAAGAGATTAGCCATCAATCTCTTGAATTAAGAACACTAGAAATTGTTTCTAGTGTCCTGTTTACATCTCTAATCTCTTAAAAGGCAGAACTTGAATTTCTAATTAATAGAAAAGGCTTTAGAAGCTGTTCAAGGGCTGCCATAGGTGTTCTTGGTGTGGACAAGCTAGAGGGACAACATCTGGGGTCCTGAAGACGAATCTGAAAGGCGCAGACACGCTGCAGCACATCAAGAGGTTAGTGTAATCGTTCTTGATTTAATCTAGGGTTCTAAAATTAATCTGATTAATTTTAAAATCTTAAATGGAAAATACAGATCCAAAAACATATTAAAAGAGTTTTAATATGTTGTTTATCATTGAAATCAAATAGATAAAAAATAAATCTTGCATGGTGCATGTGACCCTAGGTGAAAATTTTTGAATTCAATGGTATAATCTTGTGTTTTTCACGCTTCCGTTCCTTCACACACACCTCAACACTTCAGCCAGAGAAGGAATCAAAATTCGAAACTGATTACCCCCACTAGTCATGCTAGTGAGGTGTTCAAATATATGGTCATGACACTGTAGTTTCAAAACTTATCTTAACAATTTACTAAACATTTATGCCATCTCAAATATACACAAATAACTTTCAACAATTTAAATTAAAAGAATAATAAACATTTCATCACAATGATGTCACAATTCAATATTTCAAATTATTCAAAACAATATGCAGAAGATAATTTACAGAAATTATACGTTGTGCACAAACCTTAAGCGAGTCGCCTCTTGGCCTTGACTCGATTCCTCGGGCTCTTTCCTGGTGTTCTTTTCAACTGAAACACACAGTTTCACAGTGTTTCAGTATCATAACTTAGCATAAATCCAAAAATAAATTTAATTTCACTTTTACCTAGCTCTAATGTGCTAAACTTGATGTTCTTTAAAATTTGTGTTTCGAGGTTACTATTCACTACACTATTCAAGTCAATTTGTTGACTTTCTAAGGCTTAATAGGTATGGGAATTCCAACTTCACCCACATACCACTTTTTGATGACTAAATTTGTTGGTTTTGGTTGTTTACTCAAATTCTAAGTCTTTTAGGCAAATTTGTAAATTTTCAGTTTTGGCATCTTAAGTTGCACTATCCCATTGGTCATTTTTCTGTTAGAATTTGGTAAAACTTTCTTCACAGAAAATGTTCCCTATTGTCTTAACTTTAATGTCCTTTTTGAATCACTCCATTTGGAGTTTTGTAACTCAAGTTATAGCCATTTGAATCATGGCTGCCGGATTGGACTTAACCCAGATTTTTGGGTACTAAACTGGTTTTGGCAGTTTTAAGCCACCAAATTTGGGTGGGCAAATGACTTGGTTAAGGGCATAATTTGGGTTTATATTCTTCATGAAAGTTTTAGGTCTATATATCAGCTATCCACTGGTAGAATTTCATGTCATTTAGACCTACCTAGCCCAAGTTATGGCTAAATGAACAAACACTGTTCATTTGGTCATTTTTGTACATGTCAGACTGCAAAAATCCAGATTTGGTCAATTTGTTCACTAGGTTTTGGTCACTTTTTGGGCATGATTCCTAAATGAAAAATGTGTCATTTTGTGTCTATTTTCATTCCCAATTGGCCTCATACCAATTGGACTTGTAAATTTTTAGTTTTGGTCCCTCAAAGGGACCTTGGTCCTGCTGCCTGTAGCATGACCCTAAGCAACCCGAATTTGCATTTGGTTCCAACACTTCTAACATACTCTAATTGGTCTCAAATGACTGTTTCTCACCTCAAACTAGGTCAAACACATCATTTAACAATTTCTCACATTTTTGTCTTCCAAACCCTAGGTGCCAAAACCCTAATTCATGCAATTGATTAATTCATACCCAATTTACTACACTAATCACATATTCAACCTTAATCAATGTCAAATTCATGTCTAAATTAAATTGAACATATCAAAACTTCAAGGTACCATGGCTGGACGAAATTTACATTTGGTCCCTCAACTATGTTTTCTTTTGATTTGTCTCTATTTTCTCATAATTTCCAAACTATTTCATTACATACACATGAATCAAACCTAGGAAGTGAAGAGTTAAAGCACTAACCTTTACTTTGAATTTCAACTTCTCAATTCCTTCACTTTCTTCCTTCCTATTCTTCTTTAATCTTCTTTTCTAGGGTAACTTAAAAGCTTTTTAGGATTTAGGGTTGAAATTTATGGGGAAGAACTAAGTTTTTCAAGCTTTAAAAGCTTGTTAATGGAGGAACCATGGGAGAGAAAAGTGAGAGATAGATGGGGACGTTTTATGAAGAAGAAGAAGAAATGATTTTTCTTTTTTTTTATGAATTTTTAAGTCTTATAGAAGACCAGAATTATCCAAAATTTAATTTTTAATTATATTAGTGTTTATGACATCATGCATGATGTCATGCATGATGTCACCAATTTCTACTTTTCCTTTTTCTTCTTTTTTTTTTCTATTTATTTTTCCCTAGTTCTTTAATTTAATTCCCGATTCCGTAATTTTCTTTTCTCCGATTTTATTTGACAGTTAGGTCAGGAATCCACTCTCGAGGTCAATTGACTAAATTGCCCCTCACCGGTTCGACCCGATTTGCAAATAATTTAATATTTCTTCCAGCTCCCTGACCTAATTATTTGACTGGCTTAACAATTCTTTTTCATGATTTTCTCTTTTCCACTATGTTCGCAATAGTCCTAAGGACCGCGGCGTAACATTTTACGGTTCGAAATTTGAGTTTTAATCAACTTCGCAATCCTTCCCGAGAAGGTCACCCATCACTGTGACTCTCGGCTCATTTAACTCCTTATGTTATATTTTTCTTATTTATACTTAACTAATTGACAATTACTAATTATTTGTGTTTATGGCTTATCTAGTTATCTTAAGTGTGGTTTTAATCCCCTTAATTATCCGGAATGATATCGATCATCGAAATAGTGAAATATACCAAGCTATGCAAATAGGGGTGTTACAAAATTATGAACTTAACCCAATGAAATTACTAAGCAAATTTGAGTCACCAAATCTGCCAAAATCTGAAAATCTGCAAATTGACCATATAAACAGTAAACTTTGCAAGGCTATAACTCTCTTTAGAAAACTCTGATTTAAGTGATTCTTAAACTGATGGAAACCTAAAACATAGTAGAAAATTTCATATGAAGAACTTGAAGCCTAATTATGAACTTAACCCAACCAAATTGCTAGCCAAATTTAAGTCAATGAATCTGCCAGAACATAAATAGTTACGTGAACAGTAATTTTTGCATGGCCATAACTTTCTTTAGAAAACACCGATTTAGGTGATTCTTGAACCAATGAAAACCTAAAATATATTAGAACATTTCATATGAAGAACTTAAGGCCAAATTATGAACTTAACTCAATCAAATTGTTAGACAAAGCTAAGTCACCAAATTTGCCAGAATCAACCTCACATGAACAGTAATCATTATTTTTGTTATAACTTGAGCTACACAACTCAAAATTAGGTGATTCAAAAAGGAAAATAAATTTAAGACCTAGATGAACAATTTTCATGAAGAACACCCTACCAAATTATTATGGGAATTAGTTAAAACTTAGGTTCAAAGATCAGAACACCAATATGTCCAAAAGTCAAAACTCTTTAAAAATTTGCCAATCTAACTTAGGGAGGCATTAGACAGTTATGAAATGAGTTTTGGCAATAGTTGGGAGGAGTATTAAAATATTACACTTGTGTGTTTTCAATAGAAAATGAAGTTGGGACGAACAAGGAGAAGTAAGTAACGACAAAGGAGAATTATTGAAGGTTTATGCACAACTAACTATTTTCTTTGTTTTTTAACTAGTAAATTGTTTGAAATGAGTTTATTTGAATGAGTTTGCTTTGAACGAGTTTACTTTGAATGAAATATATTTTTTCTCTTATATTTGAGAAATTTGGGTGTTGCCACCTCTATATGGGTTTTATGATGAATTTAAATGTGCTATTGATTGGGAAACTTTTGAAGAATTTTTTAAAACTATAGTTAGCATGACAGTCACTTTTGAAACTCCCCAGTAGTAATGGCTACTTGGAGTTTGATATTGATTATGATCATGTCTCCCATTAATAACGGTTAGTGGGGTGAGATCATATGAGTACTCATTAGCTAGCTAGCCCTTCCTTCATTAATAACGGTTAGTGAGATTGAGATTGCTTTGTTGTGGTGTACAACACGGCATTGATCGTGAAATTTTGTGTCATGGTCTAAACTGTGTGTTGATATTGACAACACTTATGCTTTGTGAATGGTGATTTGTAAAGTATAATTTCTCATTCGAAATGTGATTTCAATAAATGATTCTTATGGACTTAGAAAGTTTTGTGATGCTATCATGATTATGCAAATATGTGATTTCTTGTATTTTGACAAGTTGTATTTTACCTTAAGTTTTAAAGTTATTAGTTGTGCACCACTGAGTGATATACTCAATGATAGCTTATTTATGTTGTTGCAGGTAAAGAAAAGGAGAAGGCTGCCAAGTGAGAGACTTGAAAGCAGCATTTTAGTTTTGACTGTGGGTATATATCGTTGGTATACTCCTATAATTTCCTTTTGATGTATGTTGTACCTATATGTATGGATGCACAGACATTGAGCAGTTTGTATTTAAAAGCATTACATTGCTATCACATTTTGATCTTGTAACTATTTGTATTTTATTTTGAGACTTATGCAAAATGTATCTTTTGTAATAATAAGTTTATTTCCTCTAATGAATGTCTACTTGATATGTAATTGAATTTTAACTATTCCCATGGAGTTTTCCGCAAAAGAATTGATAAGATAAAAAGCTATGATTTGTTTAAAATCCCTTGTAGCATAATTAATGGGTTATCGGTAGGTGTAGTTCGGTAATTCATTCGGTATGCTACGGGAACATGTTATGCCTTACAAGGGATAAGATGTGACAAATAGGCCAAGACCCACGAGGGACTATGGAGCTCCATCTATCTAAGGATTCTAGCCCAGCGTTACAAGACCCACAGTAGAGGCCAACAATTTTGAACTCAAACCGGCATGGCTTCAGATGATTCAACAGACTCAGTTTGGAGGTTCACCTATAGAAGATCCATACTACCACCTCCAGTGCTTTCTTGCCCTATGTGTTGCATTCAAAATAAATGGAGTCTCTGATCAAGTTATAAGACTCAGAGCATTCCCATCCTCTCTTTGAGATAAAGCGGGGAAGTGGTTACTCTCTTAACCAGTTGGAATATTCACCACTTGGGAAGACCTCTCGCAAGCTTTTCTAGCAAGGTATTTCCCACCTGCGAAGACTGCAAAATTAGGGTTGAATTCAACACCTTTAGGCAAAAGGAAAGTGAATTACTCTATGACGCATGGGAGAGATATAAAGACTTACATAGGGAATGTCCACACCAAGGCATAGAAGATTGGCTCCTGGTTCAAAATTTCTATAATGGGTTATTGCCCTCTATAAGGAGCACAGTAGATTTAGCTACGAAAGGAGACCTAATGGAGAAAATAGTAGGAGAAGCCCTTGAACTTCTGGAGAGGGTCGCTTATCACAACTATGAGTGGTTGAATGACAAGGGAGATATAAGAAGATGAACAGGGATCATGGAATTAGATGCCCTAAGCATGACAAATGCTCAGTTTGATTAGCTCACCAAAAGGCTTGACAGAATGCAAGCCAATGCTATAGGGATGAGCAACCAACACTACGACAGCTGTGGAGGAGGGTATATGACTTCAGAATGCAACAGCTTTAATGAACCCTCTATAGAACAGCTAAACTATGTGAATAACGGAGGAAACTTCAACCAGAGGCAGCTTAACAATCCATATTCAAACACTTATATCCCCGGATGGAGAAACTACCCTAATTTCTCATGGTCCAACTCGCAAAATCAACCCATGAACAAACAGCAAGGGTATAGACCACCAGCACCCCCAGGTTTTTAGAACAGAGGACAAAACCTTGCACAGCTGCCACTACCTCCTCAAAGCCAATAGCCTGAACCAAAGTTGACTATGGAATCCATGATGTGAAGGAGCGAAAGCATGAAAAACACAAGTTTATATCATTAAATTCAAAAAATTTTCACCTAGGGTCACATGCATCATGCAAGATTCATTTTTATCTATTTGATTTCAATGATAAACAGCATATTAAAACTCTTTTAATATGTTTTGGATCTAGATTTGCCATTTAAGATTTTAGAATTAATCAGATTAATTCATTAGAACCCTATATTAGATCAAGAATAAGTGCACTAACCTTTTGATGCACTGTAGTGTGTTTGGCACTTTTGGGATGCATCTTAGGACACCAGATGTTGTACCTCTAGCTTGTCCACACCAAGATCACCTATGGCAGCCCTTGAACAGCTTCTAAAGCTTTTTCTATGAATTAGAAAATTAAGTTTTGCCTTTTAAGAGATTACAGATGTAAACAGGACACTAGAAACAATTTCTAGTATTTTTAATTCAAGAGATTATTGTCTAATCTCTTTGAATTGATGAGAGATGAAGAAGAAGAGAAAGGATGGTAGCACAAAGAGATGAATGGCAGCTTATGTTTTTGTTCTTTTATCCTTACACTTATAGCTAGGTCACCACTTAAAACCCTTGCCACATGTCACCCTCTGATTGGTTCTAGGTTTAATTGACCCAATCACATTGTACCAAGTGTCAAACCTATATTTAATCTTGACTTTGATCATCTTACATGATTAAAAGACATTTGGCAAGCTTATGTGTAGTGCCATGTGTCACCATCTCATGGTTCCACGTGTCATCCTGTGAGATGACCAAAATACCCCTGTATCTTAATTTTGAGTTCTCAACCCAAAATAATTATTTCTCTTCTTCTAATCAATTTATATCAAATATAAATTAATTAATTAATCTTTATTAATTAATTTTTCATTAATTAAATTCATATTTAAACACTTTAAATATAAATTTAACTTATACTATACATCCAATAACCTAGATTTGGTTTCAAGCCATGCTAGGGACTTTACAATCTAATTGCAAACCAAAACTATTTAATTAATCAATTAAACTCTTTAATTAATTAATTAAATCATATTTAGTTTGGTGATTACTTGTGTATGTGTGTGACTTACTAGGCTTATCACTAATTGGTAATGAGACATGATATCAACTCTTAATATCATTAGAACTCTTTCTTACCATAAATAATTTCTCTAAATCATTTTATGCACATAATAGACCATGGTTAACACCTAGCATAGCTTGTCATGGCCACCCAATCAGTAATAAGGTTTACCTTAAATGAACCTATAATCATAAGTTACCATGCACTAGAATCTCTCTGTTACAAAATCTCAATTCGAGCTGGAGTCATGGTTTATGTTAAACCCCATTTGCTATGAATATTATGTTCTCTTTTAATTCCAGTTCTTGATTAAAATATTTTTCTCATCAGAAACTCTTTTCTGATTAAATCTATCTGTCCAGGCTAGGAACTTGAAATATCAAGAACAATTAAATGAACATAGGATTTTATTCCTATTTACTTAGAGGAACAGATTCCATCTTGATGAACACCTACCTCCATATATAACTAGTAGGAGCCAACACATGCCCAAACACCTCTATATTCGGTAGTGCGTTCTACTGTTCCGGTGACCAGTATCTATCCGGACAGTTAGGATGCCTGGAATTATACTTAAATGTTAGTGAGGATACACGAAATATTGAAATATAATAGAGGAAAATACAAGAAAAATTAAGGAAAAATAAAAGAGAGAAAATGAAACTAAGTTAAACGAGCCAGCACCGCAGCGATGGGTGACCATATGGGAAAGTTACGGCGCAGGCAATAGCCAACCCCAGGACTGCGGGAGACCCTTGCAATTAAGTTTCGAGATATAATTAAAGACTTATTGAAGCATAATTGACATTAGAAATGTCTAAGAAAAAATAATGAATTAGTACAAAGAAAAAATAAAAAATCGAGAAACCGACAAAAATCGGTGTTACTGAAAAATCAGGAATACAAACCGAATAGGGACATTTTCGTCAATTGACACCCCGAATTACCTTTTGACCTCAATGTACATTTAAAAATGAGTGATAGAAAACTTTGAAAATGTCTTAAAAATTAAAATTGTGATACATTATATTAATAGTGCAAGAAATGGGGTATAAATTGAATAATTAAACTCTTAACATATAAAATTACTTAATTAAAAGTGAGTGGACCACTAAGTACTATATAAAGCTTGAAAACTCTGAAATTCTCTACTAACATTCTGCCTTCATCTTTTTCCTCAAGCACTAGCTATGGCCAAACCCAATTTCTCCCAAAAAGCTCCCATGGCCGCCTCATTACCAAGCCTAAATCTCCATGATCCAAGCTTCAATTCTTATACTTTCCTTCACTAAACTTTATCCTCATACCTTGGGCAGTATATTGGGAGTAAAAAGGGAAGGATTTGAAGAAGTTTTAGCAAGCTCCAACAAGAGGTATGTGTCCATTTTCTTCCCTTGCTTAATTAAAACTTGTGCTAAAGTTGTGGGTAGTATTTCGAGTGAAGAAATTTAAAGAAATGGTTGAGTTATGGGATTGTCCATTTTTGGTAGCCATGGAAGGTGAGTTTGCTTGAGTTTTTCCTACATGCAATTGATGGAAATTAGTGCTAAATAAGTCAATTTGAATTATTAGTAAATTAATCTCCATGTATGTGTTATTGAGCATTTGATTTTAGGGTTTGAAAGGGGAATTTAATATCTTAGCAAACTCCCATTGTTGGTAACCCTTAAACTCATGAAATTATGTATGATTTTATGAAATTATTGATGAATTATGATGGTATTGAATTGGGGCAGTAGGTGAAATTGATATAGAAGTGTATGTGTAAGTTAAGTGTTGATGTATATTGAAGTTGGGTTGAATTAGATGTTAAACATTAATGGGTATTGTGTGCCTTGAACTCTTGATGTATTCTGCCCAAAATGTCTTTGCTAGAATTGTGTTAAATATATATAGAAGTTCCATGAATAAATATTGAAGTATTGGGAGGAGGAGGATTGCTAAATTGAGCGTGTAAATTCTCGTATGCAGGTTGTGATTGTTGGCAGTGTATAAATTAGGTTATAAGTATAAAGTTGTGACTTCAATTGGTATGAGGCCAATTGGAGGTAAAACTAGACTAAATATGGACCAACTTTCATGCAGAAAGCTTGCCAAAATTCTATCCAAAAAAGGACCTCAAACTTGACCTAATTCGCAATTGGTAACTTGGTAAACCTAGAAATTGAACAGTAGCTATTCTTTTGGCCATAACTCACTCAAAACATATCCAAATGACCTGAAATTTATATGGTTGGAAAGCTTAGACATAGGGCTACAACTTTAGTGGAGACCACCAAGCCCAGAAATGCCAATTACCAATTCAAAATGATCGCCAAAGTTGGGTTACAAAAACTGGCTGAATTGACTTTGACCTAAAAATAACCTAAACTATGCAATATAAGTGCAACTTGACCAGCAATAGTAAAATGACCATAACTTGGTCCATAGAACTCCAAATGACATGAAATCAGTCCCAAAATTTCAATAAGACATAGATATACAATATTGGTAATTTGAACAAAACCTAAAAATCAAGGAAACTAGGTCAATTAACTTGAATAAATTGGCACACTAAATCTGAAATTAGCACATTTGACCATAAAATCCAGAAAATTCAAATAAGCATATCTCCCACCAGAAGTGTCCAATTTAAATGAGCCATACCAATCTGGAAAGCTAAGAAAAAGACCTAAAACATTGTTTTAGACAATTTCCTCAAATTATAAATGAATAAGATTAGAATTTAAGGTCAAAGCCATTAACCTAATTGAGGACCATGCCAATATAGGACCTTTGAGTCCAAGTTAACAATTTGTCTATAAAGAATTCTATAAGGCTTGAAAAATGGTAAGCAAAATTTCTGTTTGTCCCTAAGACATAGGGCAACAATACTTATAAAGAATGCTAGATCTCAATGTGATTACAAACAGTCCAAATAAATTAGTAAATTCAGAACCTAAAATGCCTAAAAAGGAAACTAAAATTTAGATTTGACCTAGTTATGGTTAATTGACCATAACTTGAGCTATACAACTCCAAATGGAGTGATTTAGAAATGAAATTAAAGAAGACACAATAAGAAATAATTTAATAAAGAGAAATTTATTAAATTTACACTGTAGCTTGGTATAATAGACAGTAAACATTGGCCATGAAATCTGGAAAATAGCAATAAAATGCAATAAGCTTTAAAATCAAATTGGTAACATATACCAACACTTAGAGACTATAAAATATGACAAATTAGGAACATTAAAATTAATTCACTTAGTGCGTATTAATGGTTAACATTATAGGTTGACTAATGAAATGAATTGAAGAGAATAGTACCAAGAAAATTTAGATATTGGATTTTATTGTTAGAAACAATTTAACTGAGTTCTAAAACACTTTAAATTGTGTGTTTCAGTTGAAAAAGATATTGAAAAGCATAAGAAACATTGAGTTAAGCCCTAGAGGCGACTCAAATCAGGTCTGTGCACAATACTTTTTATATTCACTATTTTTACTAGAAAACATATTTGAAGAAATGAGTTATGAATAATTTTTTATTGTTTTGGCTTTGGGAATTTTATTTGGAAATTATTATGTTGCCTACTTTGTAAAAGGAAATTTTGAGATAAAATGTGATTTATGTTTTGTATGAAATATTTAAATATTGTGATTTAAAATTATTTTTTATTCACACTTGGCATGGCAATATCACTATGTTCCTCCTCCATTTATGGGGTGAGTATGACTATATTCCTCCCTCTCTGGCTTGCCAGTCTGAGATGAGTTTGGATGAGTACTCATTAGCTAGCTAGCCATCTCCCTCATTGATTTCGATTAGTGGGGTGAGTTTGCCTTATCGTGGTGTAAAACATGGTATGTTCGGAAAATTTGTGCCATGACCTATGTTGTGTTATTGATTAGCAACACTGTGTTATTCAATTGTTTGATTAACTTTGTGTTATATGAGCTTTGAAAATTGTGACATGAAATTGTGAATCATTTGAATTGTGAATTGTCAATAAATATTTTATATACCGCATTTTAAATTTTTATTATGCACCACTGAGTAAATTTTGCTCAGCGATAGCTTTTTCATTTCTGTCGCAGGTAGACAGACAGATAAAGCAGCAAAGTAGGCTGCTTGTGCTACATTTTGGGATTCTGCCAGGTATATTGAATATACCACCTTTTTGTAATTTTTGTTGTAATATATGTGCACTGTATGTATATATTGTACTTGGTCTTGAGTAGTTGTAAACTAAAATTATAATATATTTCTCTTATCTCAGCTTTTGAACTGCTCAGTCATATTGTAGTCTATTTTTGAAAATACTGGAAATTGATGTTGAATTGAGTTTGACAAATGTTGAGAAATTTGATTTGTGTTGAGCCATATTGGAGTTTGGGATTGAACAAATATATTGGAAGTGTTTTTTATAGGTTTTTGAAGAACTGTTTTGCTCCAAATACAGATGGCACTCTGCTGAAATTTTTACAGAAATTATTGATACTTCAGATTTGTTATTGGTTTCACTTCAGTTAAAAAAAAAAATTTAACACTTGTCAAAAGTGCTCACCACTGTAAAAAGAAATAAGAAAAGGTTTAAAATCCCTTGTAGTGTATTTAATGGGTTATCAATAGACAAAGTTTGGTAATTCATTAGGTATACTACGGGATCATGTTATGCCTTGTGGAGGGGTAAGGTGTGACATGTTTTAGTGGTATCAGAGCTAGTTTTTAAATTCTGTTTTGACCTATAATTTGAATATTCTTTCTTTATAGTACAATTGCTCAATGTCATAGTTTGATACATATAGTACATTATATTATAAATATGCACTGATATGAGGAAATCTCCTTGTGTTATTTGTTCAGAAGATATAATATCCTCTAATTGACTATGGAAGAAGGGGACTGTTCAGTCGATCAATCAATAGAGGCTGAGGTACAGGGGGAAGCCCCAGCCCTTCCAAATGTGAGTGGATCAGCCGCACTAGTCCCCTCAGCACCGCAGTTCCCTTCTTAATTTGCACAGCAGATGGCTACAATGTTCCAACAGATGGCTGGTAACATGCCTACTCAAGTCCCACTGCAGACACCAGTAGTACAACCACAGCCTTCAGCTAGGCAGTACGACAAGCTGATTAAGTATGGGGCTACTGAGTTCAAGCGGAAAGTGGATCCGCTAGAGGCAGAATAATGGTTGGAAAGGATGAAAAGAGTTTTTAGGAAGCTGCACTGCACTGATGAGCTGAAGTTTGAGTACTCAGTCTCACTTCTATAGGGGGATGCATATGAATGGTGGAAAACCATTCCCCAAAGTTTGGTGGAACCCCCAGTGCTGACATGGGTTGACTTTCTCAGAGAGTTCAGACAAAAATATGTCCCAGATGCCTATGTGGACCAGAAGCTACAGGAGTTCTTAAGCCTGAAGCAAAGGAACAAAACAGTGGCAGAATATGAGAGAAACTTCTCTCGATTGAGTCATTATGCAGGAAGCCTGCTTACCACTCCTAGAGACAGATGTAAACGTTTTGAGGCCGGGTTAAGGCCTAGTCTAAGAATGTAAGTTGTGGGGTTCTGACACTAGAATTTCTCAGAGCTAATATCGCAAGCCCTAGAACTGGAAAGAATTGAGAATGAAGAAACAGTTAAAAAGGGTACAGAAGAAAAAGAGAAAATTAGAAAGACTATTGATCAAGTTCCTGATAGCGGGTCAGGAAAAAGAAAGCACTTTGGAGGATCTAGCTCACACGAATCGAGTAGAGATAGATCTTCTGGATAGAAACCACCCTAATCGAATCAGCAAACTCAACAAAAACCTAAAAATGCACTGTTGGATCTATTTTGTGAAACCTGTGGTAAACCGCATAGTGGGGTATATTATAGAGCCATAGGAGCATGTTTTAACTATGGAGAGACTGGTCATTTTGCTAAGGATTGTATAAATCCACGTCATTCTGGATCATTTACTACACCAGAGGGATCAGCCCAAGTTTCTACCCCCAGGAGTTCACCATCAGTTAGTAAAGGCAGAGGTAAAGGTAGGGGTAGTACACCTGGAAGTCAGAGTACTGTGAATCAGCCAGAACAAGGTGATGCTCTAGCTAGAGTATACACTATGCGGCAGAGGGAAGAGGCTGAGACTTCTGACATTTTTGCTGGTACTTTCTCAATTTTTAACCAAGATATATATATATGTATTGTTTGACCCAGGGTTTGCATACTTTTATGTTAGTGGCATTGTTTGCCTTCCTGCTGTCCCTCATATAAAAATAAATTTTGATATATTAGTGGCTAGTCTTTTTGGAATTAGTTTTGGAAGAATTTGCTAGCGAAAGACATTTTTTAGAATACGATAAATTATTGAAAATCGATAGATAAAAGAGTTGTGGAAGTAAAAATTTGAATAGTTAGTTCAAATGTAACAAAGAAATGTTACGAATATGAGTAAGATTGTTGACTAGAATGGTCAGAGGACCAATGATTAGATAAATAATTTTAATATGACCTCAATGGTCATTCAATAAGGAAACATGAATCGAAATATTAGACAGAACGATAATAAGAAAAGATTAATGTTATACAAACAAATTAAATGTTGTATTAGATTGTTAAAAGTCTTACACAAATTCAAAGGAAAGAAGATTATACGATCATATAGAAAGAAGAAAATAAACGTATGACTATTGTAAGACGGCTATTGGAAAAAATTTCGCGGACGAAATTTATTTTAATGGGGGAAGAATTGTAACACCCCTATATTTGGTAATGCGTTCTACAGTTCCGGTCACCGGTGTCTGTCCGAATAGCTAGGATGCCTAGAATTATACTTAAATGTTAATAAGGAGACATGAAATAATGAAATATAATAGAGGAAAATACAATAAAAATTAAGGAAAAATAAAAGAGAGAAAATGAAACTAAGTTAAACGAGCCAGCACCGCAGCGATGGGAGACCGCACGGGGAAGTTAACGTGCAGGCAATAGCCGACCCCAGGACTGCCGGAAACTCTCGGAATTAAGTTTCGAGACATAATTAAAGACTTATTGAAGTATAATTGACATTAGAAATGTCTAAGAAAAATTAATGAATTAGTACAAAGAAAAAATGAAAAATCGAGAAACAGACAAAAATCGGTGTTATTGAAAAATCGAGAATACAAACTGAATAGGGGCACTTTCGTCAATTGACACCCTGAGTTGCCTTTTGACTCAATGTTCATTTAAAAATGAGTGATAGCACACTCTAAAAATGTCTTAAAAATTAAAATTGTGGTACATTATATTAATAGTGCAAGAAATGGGGTATAAATTGAATAATTAGACTCTTAACATATAAAATTACTTAATTAAAAGTGAGTGGACCACTAAGCACTATATAAAGCTTGAAAAATCTGAAATTCTCCACTAACATTCTGCCTTCATCTTTTTCCTCAAGCACTAGCCATGGCCAAACCCAATTTCTCCCAAAAAGCTCCCATGGCCGCCTCATGACCAAGCCTAAATCTCCATGATCCAAGCGTCAATTCTTATACTTTCCTTCACTAAACTTTATCCTCATACCTTGGGCAGCATATTGGGAGTGAAAAGGGAAGGATTTGAAGAAGTTTTAGCAAGCTCCAATAAGAGGTATGTGTCCATTTTCTTCCCTTGCTTAATTAAAACTTGTATTGAGGTTGTGGGTAGTATTTTAGGTGAAGAAATTTGAAGAAATGGTTGAGTTATGGGACTGTCCATTTTTGGCAGCCATGGAAGGTGAGTTTGCTTGAGTTTTTCTTGCATGTAATTGATGGAAATTAGTGTTGAATAAGTCAATTTGAATTGTTAATAAATTAATCTCCATGTATGTGTTATTGAGCATTTGATTTTAGGGTTTGAAAAGGGGAATTTAATGCCTTAGAAAACTGCCATTGTTGGCAACCCTTAAAATCATGAAATTGTGTATGATTTTATGAAATTATTGATGAATTATGATGGTGTTGAATTGGGGGCAGTAGGTGAAATTGATATGGAAGTGTATGTGTAAGTTAAGTGTTGATGTATATTGAACTTGGGTTGAATTAGATGTTGAACATTAATGGGTATTAGGTGCCTTGAACTCTTGATGTATTTTGCCCAAAATTTCTTTGCTGGAATTGTGTTGAATATATATAGATGTGCCATGAATAAATATTGAAGTATTAGGAGGAGGAGGATTACCAAATTGGGAGTGTAAATTTTCTTATGCAGGTTGTGATTGTTGGCAGTAAATATAAAGTTGTGACTCCAATTGGTATGAAGCCAATTGAAGGTAAAACTAGACTCAATATGGACCAACTTTCATGTAGAAAGCTTGCTAAAATTCTATCCAAAAAAGGACCTCAAACTTGACTTAATCCGGAATCGGTAACTTGGCAAACCCAGAAATTGACCATTTGAACAGTAGCTATTCTTTTAGCCATAACTCACTCAAAATAGATCCAAACGACCTTATATAGTTGGAAAGCTTAGACATAGGGCTACAACTTTGGTGAAGACCACCAAGCCCAGAAATTCCAATTACCAAGTCAAAATGATCACTAAAGTTGGGTTACAAAAACTGGCCAAATTGACTTTGACCTAAAAATGACCTAAACTATGCAATATAAGTGCAACTTGACCAGCAATAGTAAAATGACCATAACTTGGTCTATAGAACTCCAAATGACATAAAATTAGTCCCAAAATTTCAATAAGACATAGATCTACAATATTGGTAATTTGACTAAAACCCAAAAATTAAGGGAACTAGGTTAATTAACTTGATTAATTTGGCACACTAAATCTGAAATTAGCAAATTTGACCATAAAATCTAGAAAATTTAAATAAGCATATCTCCCACTAGAAGTGTCCAATTTAAATGAGCCATACCAATATGGAAAGCTAAGAAAGAGACCTAAAATATTGTTTTAGATAACTTCCTCAAATTATAAATGTGTAAGGTCAGAATTTAAGGTCAAAGCCATTGACCTAATTGAGGACCATGCCAATATAGGACCTTTGAGTCCAAGTTAACAATTTGTCCATAAAGAATTCTATAAGACTTGAAAAATGATAAGCAAAATTTCTGATTGTCCCTAAGACATAGGGCAACAATACTTATAAAGAATGCTAGATCTCAATGTGATTACAAATAGTCCAAATAAATTAGTAAATTCAGAACCGAAAATGCCTAAAAAGGAAACTAAAATTTAGATTTGACCTAGTTATGGTTAATTGACCATAACTTGAGCTATACAACTCCAAATGGAGTTATTCAAAAAGGAAATTAAAGAAGACACAATGAGAAACAATTTAATGAAGAGAATCTATTAAATTTACACTATAGCTTGGTCCAATAGACAGTAAACATTGGTCATGAAATCTAGAAAATGGCAATAAAATGCAATAAGCTTTAAAATCAAATTGGTAACATATACCAACACTTAGAGACTATAAAATGTGACAAATTAGCAACATTAAAATTAATTCACCTAGTGTGTATTAATGGTTAACATTATAGGTTGACTAATGAAATGAATTGAAGGGAATAGTACCAAGAAAATTTAGATATTAGATTTTATTGTTAGAAACAATTTAACTGAGTACTGAAACACTTTAAATTGTGTATTTCAGTTGAAAAAGATATTGAAAAGCATAAGGAACATTGAGTCAAGGCTTAGAGGCGACTCAAATCAAGTCTGTACACAATACTTTTTATATTTACTGTTTTTACTAGAAAATTTATTTGGAGAAATGAGTTATGAATAATTTTTTATTGTTTTAGCTTTGGGAATTTTATTTGGAAATTATTGTGTTGCCTACTTTGTAAAAGGAAATTTTGAGATAAAATACGATTTGTGTTTTGTATCAAATATTTAAATGTTGTGATTTGAAATTATTTTTTATTCACACTTGGCATGACAATATTACTATGCTCCTCCTCCATTTATGGGATGAGTGTGACTATATTCCTCCATCTCTAGCTTGCCAGTCTGAGATGAGTTTGGATGAGTACTCATTAGCTAGCTAGCCACCTCCCTCATTGATTTCGATTAGTGGAGTGAGTTTGCCTTGTCATGGTGTACAACACGGCATGTTCAGAAAATTTGTGTCATGACCTAAGTTGTGTTATTGATTGGTAACACTTTGTTATTCAATTGTTTGATTAACTTTGAGTTATATGATCTTTGAAAATTGTGACATGAAATTGTGAATCAATTGAGTTGTGAATTGTCAATAAATGTTTTATATACCGCATTTGAAATTATTATTGTGCACCACTGAGTAAATTTTACTTAGCAATAGCTTTTTCATTTCTGTCGCAGGTAGACAGACAGATAGAGCAGCAGAATAGGCTGCTTGAGCTATATTTTGGGATTCTGCCAAGTATATTGAGTATAACACCTTTTTGTAATTTTTGTTGTAATGTATGTGCACTATATGTATATATTATACTTGGTCTTGTGCAGTTGTAAACTAAAGTTATAATATATTTCTCTTATCTCAGCTTTTGAACAACTCAGTCATATTATAGTCTATTTTTGGAAATACAGGAAATTAATGTTGAATTAAGTTTGACAAATATTGAGAAAATTGATTTGTGTTGAGCCATATTGGAGTTTGGGATTGAACATATATATTGGAAGTGCCTTTTACAGGTTTTTGAAGAACTATTTTACTCCAAATAAAGATGGTACTCTGCCGAAATTTTTACAGAAATTATTGATACTTCAGATTTATTATTGGTTTCACTTCAGTTGAAAAAAAAATTTAACTCTTCTCAAAAGTGCTCACCACTGTAAAAAGAAATAAGAAAAGGTTTAAAATCCCTTGTAGTGTATTTAATGGGTTATCAGTAGACGAAGTTTGGTAATTCATTAAGACAACTATACCTTTATAGTTGTCAACATACTTGTGTCATTACCCATCAATAGAATATCATCCACATATAAGACAAGGAACGTGATAGCACTGTCACTAACCTTCTTATATACACATGGCTCATTCTCATTTTTTGATAAAGCCAAATGACTTAATGGATTCATCAAAGCGGATGTTCCAACTCATTGAAGCTTGTTTCAACCCATAAATGGATCACTTTAGCTTACATACTTTGGAACCATCTTGGGATTCAAAACCCCTAGGTTGTTCTATGAAAATATTTTCTTCAATGTATCCATTGAGAAAAGCTATTTTGACATCCATCTGCCAAATCTCATAATCATAGTATGCAACTACTGCTAATAGAATCCTAATTGATTTAAGCATGGCAACAGGCGAGAAAGTTTCCTCATAGTTGAATCCTTGCCTTTGGCGAAACCCTTTCGTTAATAGCCTTGCCTTATAGGTCTCTACCTTTCCATCAAAACCAATTTTCTTCTTGAAAACCCATTTGTTCCCTATAGGTACAATACCTTCATGTGGGTCAACAAGATCCCAAACTTGATTCTTATACATGGAATCAATCTCAGATTTCATAGCATCAATCCATTTTAAAGAGTTTACATCTGATATAGCTTCTTCATAGGTAAGTGGATCATCTCCACGATCAACTTCTTCATGAGTAAACAACTCTTGTTCTTCTTCATGAAGGAAACCATATCTCACTGGTGGGTGAGATACCCTGGTTGTTCTATGAGGAACAGCTGTAGATGTTTCATTAATAGGTGTAGGTTGACTAGATGAATCTATATCCATTTGATCTGTTGGTTGGTCAGAATTCTCCAATTCTAACTCTATTTGCCTTCCTTTGCCTCCTTCTTGAACAAATTGTTGTTTAAGAAATATGGCATCTCTACTTACCACAACCTTTTGTGATATAGGCAAATAAAAATAATATCAAAAACTATCTTTTGGATATTAAACAAATCGACCCTTTTCTGATCTGGTTTTCAATTTATCAGTGTTCAGCTTTTTGATATAAGTTGGACAACCCCAAATCTTGACATGCTTAAGAATTGGTTTTCTTCCATGCCATATCTCATAAGGCGTAGAAGATACTGATTTTGATGGAATCCTATTCAGAATATGCAAAGTTGATTCTAATGCAAATCCCCAAAAGGAGATTGGCATATCAGTATAGCTCATCATGCTACGTACCATATCCAATAGGGTACGATTTCTCCTTTCAGATGCACCATTCAGCTGTGGTGTTCCCGAACGAGTCAGTTGGGAAATAATACCGTGCTCTCTCAAGTATTCATCAAGTTCAGCACTCAAGTATTCACCTCCACGATCTGATCGAAGAGCTTTAATACTCTTTCCTGCTTGATTTTCTACTTCAGATTTAAATTCTTTGAAATTTGCAAAGGATTCATGTTTGTATTTCATCAAATACAAATACCCAAACCTTGATTTATCATCAGTAAAGGTAATAAAGTAATGAAAACCACCTCTAGCCATTTCTTTAAATAGACCACATACACCACTATGTATTAGCTACAAAATATTTTCAGCTCTTAGCCATTGTCCTATAAAGGGTGTTCTAGTCATTTTGCCCTAAAAGAAAGATTCACAAGTTAGAGTAGGCTCAGAGCCCAATGAGGATAGAATCCCCATTTTCTCCAGTTTTGCAATCCTATCTTCTACAACATGACATAACCTTAAGTTCCAAATATATTTTGAACTTGAGTTGATTTTCACCGTGGCATTGCATTCATTTAGATCACTTGTATTCATTTTGTGTTTGTCATTATTATCCAAATAATAAAGACCATCATTCATATAACTTGAACCAACATATTTATTTCCAAAATAAATATTGCAAACATCATCTGTGAACTGAAATTCATAGCTATTTCTAGTTAAACTAGATATAGAAATGATGTTCTTAAAAGCCTCAGGTACATATAAAATATTATCCAAACACATAACATGTCTAAACATGTAAAAAGATTTAGATCATATGGCTAAAGCTTCAACAGTTGAGCCATTGCCAATCTGGACTCTAACATTTTGAGAATGCAAGCTGCTACTATTTGCTAGTTCCTGAATATCATAAGAAATGTGAGAACTGGCACCAGTATCTAAAACCCAAGCTGTAGATGAACTATGAGTATCATCAGAATCTAAATAACAAGATATGGACATACCTTTTGAAGGTGTATCCTTTTTGTCCTTCAGAGAAGTAAGATACTATGGGCAGTTCCTTTTCCAATGCCCATCAAATGACTCAGGAAGGGATTGAAGGATCAAATTCGTCTGCTGTTGGAAATCCATGTTAAAGTCAAGATGTTCCAGCTGCTCAATCAGCCGAATCATCTTGTGGACATGATCCCCAACATTCTGTCCCTTAGACATCCTCATGCGGAATAGCTGTCTAGATATCTCATACCTAGCATTCCTGCTGTGCTCACCATACAACTCTTGTAGGTGAAGGAGGATCTCACTCGCACTCTGCATGTTCTCATGCTGCTTCTGTAACTCATTACTCATGAAAGCAAGCATGTTATACTTAGCTCTCATATCATGCTCCTTCCACTTGTCCAAAGTTTCATGCTCCTCTTGAGTGGCCTCTGGAGGTAAGGGACTAGGAACATTTGAGTCTAGAAAATATCCTATATATTCAAGGTTTAGGACAATTTTCAAATTTCTTAGCCAATCAGATAGATTAGGTCCTGTCAACCTATTGCGATCAAGTATGCTTGCAAGGATATTGGAGGGTGGTGGTTATTCTGTACTCGTTATTATCAAAAAATTAACTGCAGAAAATAACCAGATTAATTAGTAAATGTATCATGTATTTAACCAAAATGATTATGGTCTTTTAATCAAATTGGTCTTCCCACTAACTTAACGAATCCTACACTTTCAAAGTAGAAAACGGAAATCCTAGTTGGATGGATTTCTAGTGGGTGATTGAATTCTTATAATCCTATTTATCATCCTCAGGCACATCCATTATTGGAATTACAATAAACTATAAGTGAGCAACTTCTTGCCCATCTCATCTCATGTGAGGTTCAATCCTTTACCCAACACCTAATGCTCAAAATCTCAAGCACATCTAATATTGACTTATCTTGCATTAGTTAAGTTGATCCCATTGAGCTAGTAAACATGCAAATAATTTTAATGTCCTCAGGCACATCCATTATTGGCCAGCAAACCATTTACATATTTACAACATCTCATGCCTAACAATTATTCTTAAGAAAATCTCTTAAATTAATTGCATCTTATGCAAGTATTTAAAATTTCTTAAAATAATTGCCTCAATGGAGGGCCCATGTTATAATTACTTTAATTATAGCATTTCCAACTTAATTATTTGTTTGGAAGATTTTGTGGTCATCCTAATAACTATTAAGGTCTCACTTTGCATATTATCCAATTAGCATGCATATATCATATACTTGCATATATTTCCATACATCTCATGCATTCATGGATAATAAATAAATATGGTATGATCATAGACTTTTCTAAGGGATTCAATTCTGAGCCACCAAGAATTGAATCAGGGCATTTCTAGGTGCATTTCATTCATTCATTTTACAAGAGTTACTGAAAGAGTACATAATCAACACTTGATCTTGAATTCCTCCCACTAGTCCCACCCATGCTCTTGACCTCCTTGATCTTCTTGCAATCCAATTACATAGTAATCCTTGGCATACCAAGGCGAATTTACAAGAACTAAATAAATGAAATTACAACCCAAAATTATTAAAACCTTAATAATACATGCCCAAAAATAAATTAAAATTAATTAATTAATTTACAACCCAAAAAAACATAAAAGAAATAAATCCAATCACATTGATCTTTTATAGTCCATGATCATCCATCATGCATATCACTATTTAACAATTAAATAAAACATAAATACTTAAATTAAATAGAATATCTCATATTCAACTTAAAAATCCCGATTTGAACATGATTCAAACAAATTAAAAAATTCTGATTTGAATCTCATTCAAACAAATTTAAAAATTCATATTTGAATCACATTCAAACAACTTTTAAAAAATTTAGATTTGAATAACATTCAAACAACTTTTAAAATTCATATTTAAATCACATTCAAACAACTTTAAAAATTCAGATTTAAATCACATTCAAACAACTTTTAAAATTCATATTTGAGTCACATTCAAACAATTTTAAAAATTTAGATCTGAATCAAAATTTAATTGTGTGATTAAAACTCTAATTAAACAATTTAATTAGACATAGGATGAGCTTTTATATCATACAAAAATTGTAAATTAAAAACCCAAACCTTGCACACACCATTGGTGACCACAAAGTGTGCGCACCAATGGTGTTCTTCACTAAGCCGCCACCATTCCTTTGCAACCAGCAATGGATCTATCATCTCATGATCATACCACACAATTAAATCATATAATCAACAATCTAAATGGAAAATATAGTGGCTCTGATACCAATTGAAAGAGCGGAAGCATGAAAAACACAAGTTTATATCATTGAATTCAAAAATTTTTCACCTAGGGCCACATGCATCATGCAAGATTCATTTTTATCTATTTGATTTCAATGATAAACAACATGATGGAAGGATTCTTAGCAGTTCAACAACAGTAGAATGAAATGATAAAGCAGTTAGCTTCCAGAATGGACTAACTGGCCACCCACAATAAGATGCTTGAAAACCAAATTGCTCAACAAGCAAGTTCTTCAAGCAAGGCTACTGGTAAACTGTCAAGTCAACTTGTAACATCCTCACTTTAGCTAGTCCATACAGTCTACTGTTCCAGTGACCAATGTCGGTCCGGACAGCTAGAATGTTTAAAATTATAAATAGACTATAGTAAGGAGTTATAATGAAACTAAATAATGCTCATAAAAGTCAAGGAAAAATTTTAGAAACCAAATACACTAAGGTTAAACGAGCCGAAACCCCAGGGATGAGTAACCCGAAGAGGAAGTAATGGTGAAGGCCGTTAGTAACCCTAGACCCGGAGAAAAAATTATAAAATAATTATTGGGACTCCAGAGAAGGGTCATTGAGGTTCCTATGGCATTAGAATGCCAAGAAAATGCTTAGAAAAATTTTTCAATCGGTACAGACAATTTTAGTCTGTTAAGCCAAACGGAGGGCATTTTGGTCATTTCGCCTTCAGAGGTGATTTTTTACCGACTTGTCCAGTTAAGTAAATAATTATTATGAAACAAAATATGAATAAATATTGCTAAAAATTGAATTGAAATTTGGTAGAAAAGAAAAGAAAGAAAAAGAAATTAAATTGGGAATTATGATGTCATGCTTATGTAATTAAGAGTTTCCACCCAATCACCACTTAACAAAATGACTTAAGAGATAAAAGGGACACAAAATAAGATAAAAACAAAGAAGAAAATTCCAGCAGCCATTTTCTTTTAAAACCAACGGGAATATTAGAGAAAGAGAAAGAGAAAGAGAAGAGAAACTCCATGGAAGCTTAGGAAAGCTTGAAATCACCCACTAAATTACCTTAAAACTTAACTTTGTCTTCACAAAAAATTGTTCATACATCTTCGGCAAGCCAAATACAGCAAAAGGAAATAGAAAGGAGGAGCTTTGATAAGCTTGGAAGTTACTTCATTAAGGGTTAGTGACTAAACTCACTCATTCTCTTTTGATTCATGTTAAAGGAGTGGAGTGGAATGTAAATTTACATGAAAATTAAAAATATACCATGTGTAAACTTTCTTAAAATTCCAGCAGCCTTGGGCTTGGTAGGTTTTTGAAGATTTTCTTGAATTAAAATGGTACCCTAGCTGCCCTTAACACTAACCTACTGTTTAGGATGATGAAATGTAAGTTAAACGCATGATTTGAGATGTTAGGGTTAGGGTTTGGGTATAAAATGGAGACTTTGATCATGTAATGATGAAATTAAGTTTTAATGGTCAATTAGTGACCATTTGGTTATGTGTAAACAAGAAATGAGGTGGCTTGATTAGTGGGAATTGCAGTTAGTGTTGCTGCCTTGGTTGACCTGCAGGACTAAACATGAGTCCAGCAGGTTTGGGCAGCAATAACTTGAATTGTAGAGGTTCAATTGGTGCAAAGCCAATTGGAAATGAAACTAGACACATAGTGGCACAACTTCGGTGAAGAAATTATGCCCAGAAAACCAAACTAAGTTGACCAAAAGTTTGCCCTAATCCGGGTGACCTGCAATCTGCCTGGGCAAAATGACCAAATGAACAATGTTTGGTCATTTAGCCATAACTCAGCATAGAAAGGTCCAATTGACCTGACATTTTACCAAAAATAAGCTGAGATATAGACCAACAACTTTCATGAAGAAACCTAACCCAAATTATGACTAGAACATATTCAAAAAGTGAGTTGCAGTCACTGTTCCTAACACTGTAGATTTGGTCAGTCCAGAAATTCTGGAAAAATTTCAATCCAGCCAGTTGTGGTTTTTGGGCCATAACTTCAGCTACAAAACTCCAAATGGAGTGAATCAAAAAAAAAATTCAACTAGACAAAATAAGGAACAACTTTCATGTTGATCATTTTGCCAAATTCCCACTGCAAAAATGACCAATGGAACAATAAAGACAAAGCATGAAAACTATAAATTCTGCTCAATTAACATTAAGCTTAGAAATGGTATTGGCAACCAATACCAACAAATTTTGAATGCAAAATGTGGTATGTTGGGAGTATTAAAACCAATGTACCTATTGTCTATGCAAAAGTCAACATTTTAGTTGACTAATGAAATGAATAGTAACATTCAAACTTGAAATTCAAAAATTGTGAAATTTAAAAGTGTAATATGCCCTAGTATACCTAACAAGATTGGTTTGGATAGCTTGGCATGCCAATAGGGTTTTGTTAGCAGTACTGCATATGGCTTCATGCCATTCTGTGTTTCATGGCTTCCCATGTCATTCTGTGACATAATAGCCTTTGGCTATGTTATTTGAGTTGATATACTTGGGTTTTAACCCTGATAATTATTACAGCTTATTAGTTGTTCTGTTGCACACCGGGAGACACAATGTGATCGATGGCGTGATGGTCCGAGGTACTTAGTACCCAGTGCCAGTTTACCCGTTTATCCAGTCTAGTCAACTAGTATGGGTTACTCGGGCAATGATAATAAACCATACCAAATTTTAAACAAATAATACTGTAAATAATATCAGAAATTAAGTCTACTAAAAAATGTAAACATACATTCTGCATACTTATTTTTATTTTATTTTATTTTATTTTATATTGTCACCACTAAGCAGAATTGCTTAGCGCATCGCTTTTGCCACACGCGGGTACTAGAGACCTAGCTGGGGAGCCCAGCAGACATCAGACAGGGTGAGCCTTCAAAGCTGCATCCGGAGTCCAAAGTCACCTCACCTCTGTACTGCATATGGTAGGACATTAGGATTTTGGGTAGCATTTTGTATTTTGCATTTTGTATTATGTACTAGTTTGGGATTGTAACTATTAACTCTTGTAATTATGTAATAATGTAAATATATGAAATTTCATGTTATCGAAATTTTCTGTATAATGTATGTCGATAAATGAAATGTTGAGAAATATTTATGAATATGCTTCAAGTGATGAAGTGAACAGAAAAGTTTTGAAAATAGTATTGTGATTTGAGATTTTGAGATTGACTTGAAATGTATATAATGGAGTTTGGATTTGGAAATTTTATTGGAAGTGTTTTAAACAGGTTCAGAAGAACTGTTTTTCCAATTTATAGCCGGCACTCTGCCGGATTTTCTATAAAATTTGCGGAAAAATTCAGATTTATCAAAGTTGAAAATAAATGAATTAAAAGGGATAAATTGTAATAGAAATATAAATTGGTGCTCCGGCACACTGAGTGGCATAACTTGCTCAGCTACACTGTAGACGGGTAAGGAGTGTCACATTTAGTGGTATCAGAGCATCAGTTTAGGTGTTTCTGGGCCTAGATAGAGTGCATATCATTACATTGCATTTGTAAGTGTTGAGGTGACACCGATGCAGATCTGTTTGTTTTCTTATTTTGAATAGGATATGGATTCTGCTTCGCAAAGAGCAGTTGATAAAGAGGTGGAGAGTCATGCTCCACCAAGGGCTGAATCTGGGGGCAGGGGAGAATCTTATCCACCAGCAGCTGAGGCACCTGCCCAACCTCAGTTTGCTCTATTTCAGCAAATAACAGAATTCTATCGGCAAATGATGGGGGCAATTCCACCGCCACAACCACAGCCACAACCTCCACCAGTACCACAGAAATCTCATTTGGAGAAACTACGAAAGCATGGGGCTGTGGACTTCTTTGGGAAGAGGGAGGATGATCCCATGACAGCAGAAAATTGGTTGGATAAAACCATCAGTATGCTAAAACAGCTAAACTGCACCCCCGAGTAGAACCTGGTGGGTGTTGTGTCCCTACTTCAGGATGATGCATATCAGTGGTGGGACACAGTAACCAGGGAGGTGCAACCTGAATGGATCACCTTGGAATTCTTCCTCACAAGAGTTCAGGAAGAAATATGTGAGCAAAGTGTATTTAAAAGAGCGAAGAAGAGAATTTATCAGTTTGAGACAGAGGCAATTGTCAGTGGTTGAGTATGAGTGTGAGTTTGTTAGACTGAGCCGATATGGGAGGGAGATAGTCCCTGCAGAGGTAGAGAGGTGCAGAAGGTTTGAAGAAGGACTCAATGACAATATCAAAGTCATGATCACAGCATTGGAGATTACTGATTTTGCTAAATTAGTAGATACTACATCAAAAGTGGAAAGGGTCCGAATAAATGAACAAAATAGAAGGGAAAGACAGCAGAAGAGGGGTCCGAGTCAGTCCAGTGCATTTTCCTCTCCTAGTAAGAAGAGTAAGGGTCCTCCTGCTCAGAGTTCAGGACCACCACAGGGTCAGGGTCAGTCTCAGGGGCCCAAACCACAGTTCACACCTAGGAGAGGCCAGTCCACACCATCAATGGGCAGCTCTACAGGGACGGTGTTTAGGGGACCAGCCCCAGCATCTTCTGCCTATCAGTACTGTCAAAAGTGGCATAAGGGGGATTGTTGACTAGTGACCGGTGCATGCTTATGGTGTGGATTAACAGAACATCAGATCAAGAATTGTCCGAAGAGGACTACTACATTTTTTATTTTATTTTATTTTATATTGTCACCACTAAGCAGAATTGCTTAGCGCGTCGCTTTTGCCACGCGTAGGTACTGAAGACCTAGCTGGGGAGCCCAGCAGACATCAGATAGGCTGAGCCTTCAGAGCTGCATCCGGAGTCCAGAGTCACCTCACCTCTGCACTGCATATGGTAGGACATTAGGATTTTGGGTAGCATTTTATATTTTGCATTTTGTATTATATACTAGTTTGGGATTGTAACTATCAACTCTTGTAATATGTAATAATGTAAATATATGAAATTTCATGTTATTGAAAATTTCTGTATAATGTATGTTGATAAATGAAATGTTGAGAAATATTTATGAATATGCTTCAAGTGATGAAGTGAACAGAAAAGTTTTGAAAATAGTATTGTGATTTGAGATTTTGAGATTGACTTGAAATGTGTATAATGGAGTTTGGATTTGGAAATTTTATTGGAATTGTTTTTAAACAGGTTCAGAAGAACTATTTTTCCAATTTACAGCCGGCACTCTTCCGGATTTTTTATAAAATTTGTGAAAAAATTCAGATTTATCAAAATTGAAAATAAATGAATTAAAAGGGATAAATTGTAATAGAAACATAAATTGGTGTTCCGGCACACTGAGTGGTATAACTTGCTCGGCTACACTGTAGACGTGTAAGGGGTGTCACACAACTAGAGATTAGCTAAACCTCTGATAAATCTGATAACCAAATAGAGGAGAAGGAGGAAGAAGCTAAAAAGGAACAGGAAGAGGAAAAAAAGAAAAAAAAGAAGTTACTGGAGCCATATCAACCTCCTCTACGTCTTCCCCAGATATTCTAGAAGGCTAAATTGGATAAACAGTTTGGAAAGTTTTTAGAAGTTTTACAGAAACTCTACATTAACATTCCCTTCACAGAAGCACTTTCTCAGATGCCATCCTACTCTAAGTTCCTTAAAGAAATTCTTTCAAAGAAGATAAGGTTGGAAAACAATGAGACTGTTGCTCTTACAGAGGAATACAGTGCCATATTGTAAAATAAGCTACTACCAAAGCCCAAGGATCCAGGAAGCTTCTCTATACCTTGTCTTATTGGCAACATGAATATAAACAAGGCACTCTGTGATTTAAGTGCAAGTGTGAGTCTAATGCCTCTATCAATATGTCAAAAGTTGGATGTAGGGGAGCTCAAGCCCATAACAATTTCACTGCAATTGGCCGATCAGTCTATCAAGTAATCAATTAGCATCCTAGAAAACATCCCCATCAAGGTAGGAAAATTCTTCACTCCTGTTGATTTTGTTATCCTAGAAATGAAAGAGGATGTCCAAATTCCTATCATCCTGGGAAGACTTTTCTTGGCAACCACTGAAGCTATCATAGATGTTAAGAATGGGCAGTTAGCTCTCAAGGTAGGAGATGAAAAAGTGGAATTCAATCTATTCAGAGCAATAAAGCATAAACTTGAACCTGATGAATGCTTAAGAGTTGACATAATTGACAAGTTAGTTGAAGAGGAATTTCACAAAACACATCCTGAAGATCCTCTTGAAGCATGCATAATGCACAGCCATAGCAGATAATGAAAACACAGAAATTACAGCTTGTGCATGATCTTTAGAAGCTAGTCCATCCCTACCCTTAGCTCAAGCTTTCCAGGTGGAAGAGTTAAAGGAGGAGCAGCCCAAAAGCAAGTCACAAGAAGACACCAAACAGGTAAAACTGAAACTTCTCCCCTCCATACTAAGGTATGCATTCTTGGGCTCAAATTGTAAATATCCTGTTATTATAAATGCTGGCCTATCTAATGAAGAAGAGAAAAAATTATCAAGGGAACTTAGGACCTATAGCAAGGTTATAGTGTATAAAATAGAAGGCCTGAAAGGGATTAGTCCTTCAATTTGCATGCATAGGAAACCTATAGAGGAAACAGTAAACCCACTATTGAACATCAAAGGAGACTTAACCCAAACATGAAATAAGTAGTTAAGAAGGAAATTCTGAAACTATTAGATGCAAGTATTATATACCTAATTTCTTATAGTAAATGGGTTAGTCCAGTGTATATAGTGCCTAAGAAGGGCAGGATAACTATCATTCAAAATGCAAACAATGAATTAATCCCTATTAGGGTAGTCACTGGTTGTCACATGAGCATAGATAATAGGAAATTGAATAGTCCCACTAGAAAAGACCATTTTCCTCTCCCTTTCATAGATCAAATGTTAGAAAGGCTAGTGAAACATTCCTATTTTTGCTATCTAGATGGGTATTCAAGATTTTTCTAAATTCCTATTCACCCAGAAGATTAGGAAAAGACTACATTCACATGCCCCTATGGAACCTTTGCATATAGAAGAATGTCTTTTGGTCTTTGTAATGCCCCAGCTACTTTTCAAAAATGCATGATGGCCATTTTTTCTGATTACATTAAAAATATTATGGAAGTTTTTATGGATGATTTTTCTGTCTATGGAACTACTTTTGATGAATGCCTAGCTAATTTATCCCAAGTGTTATAAAGATGTGAAGAATCAAACCTGGTTCTAAATTGGGAAAAATGTCACTTCATGGTAAGGGAAGTTATAGTTCTTGGGCACTTGGTATCAGAAAGAGGAATTGAAGTTGACAGGGCAAAAAATGAAATTATTGAAAAGATGCCACCACCAACCTCAGTCAAGGGAGTATGAAGCTTTTTGGGACATGCAGGCTTCTATAGAAAATTTATTAAATATTTTTCTAAAATAGCTAAGCCACTAACAAATTTGTTAAGTTAAGATGTTCCCTTTGATTTTGATGAAAATTGCTTTGTTTCTTTCAACAGAATCAAAGAAGCTTTAATTTCAGCACCAATTATGCAACCACTTGATTGGGAACTACCATTTGAAGTGATGTGGGATGTAAGTGACTATGCAGTTGGAGCAGTACTCGGACAAAGGAAGGTTAAGAAGCTCCATGCCATTTACTATGCCAGCAAAACACTAGACGATGCACAGATAACTATGCTACCACAGAAAAGGAATTCCTAGCAGTGGTGTTTGCAATTGATAAATTCAGATCCTACCTACATGGATCAAAAGTCATTGTATACACAGACCATGTTGCTATCCGGTACCTCTTGAACAAGAAAGAAGTAAAGCCAAGGTTGATTTGATGGATCATACTCTTACAAGAATTTGATCTTGAAGTCAAAGACAAAAAGGGATCCGAGAATGTGGTTGTTGACCACCTCTCAAGACTGAAACAGGAAGACACAGGAGAAATTGAGGATTTGCCAATTGATGACTCATTCCCTGATGAGCAACTATTACCATTCTCCTGAGGCCCATGGTATGCTGACTTTATGAATTATCTTGTATGTAGAGTATTGGCACCTAACATGTCTTACTAGCAAAATAAAAAATTCCTGGATGATGTACAATTCTACACATGGGAAGAACCTCTGCTATATAAGAGATGCAATGATGGGATGATAAAAAGATGCATACCGGAGGAAGAAATAAAGAGCATTTTGCAGTACTGCCATTCATCATCATATGGAGGACATTTTAGCACCTCAAAAATAGTAGCCAAAATTTTACAAGTAGGGTTTTACTGGCCAAATCTATTTAAGAATGTGAGATTCTTTGTGCTGGCTTGTGATCAATGCCAAAGAATAGGGAACATCTCAAGAAGGAATGAAATGCCACTGTATGGTATACTTAAAATAGAACTATTTGATGTATGGGGAATAGACTTCATGGGTCCATTCCCATATTCCTTGGAAAATAAGTATATTCTGGTTTGTGTTGAATATGTGTCAAAATGGGTAGAAGCAATAGCCATTTCAACAAATGATGCCAGAGTGGTCATAAAATTCCTTAAGAAGAACATCTTCACAAGATTTGGCACACCACGGGCAATAATCAGTGATGGACGAAGTTACTTTTGCAATCAACAATTTGAAATACTATTGAAGAAATATATAGTGACTCACAAAGTGGCAACACCTTACCACCCTCAAACCAGTGGTCAAGTAGAAGTTTCAAATAGGGAGCTAAAACATATCCTTGAGAAAATGGTCCATCGCTCAAGGAAGGACTAGTATGAAATTAGATGATGCACTGTGGGCATATTGCACTGCATATAAAACTCCCATTGGAACAACAACCTTTCACTTGGTTTATTGAAAATCATGCCACCTCCCTTTCAAACTTGAACATAAAGCCTATTGGGCAATTCAGACCCTAAATTTTGACCTAAAATCTATTAAAGAAAAAAGACTTCTACTGCTTAATGAGCTAAAAGAAATCAGGCAGGATGCCTATGAGAATGCTAAGATCTACAAGGACAAGACCAAAAGAAGGCACGACAGATGCATAACAAGGAAAGAAATTAAGGAAGGAGACCTTGTCTTGCTATTCAATTTAAGGTTAAAACTCTTCCTAGGGAAATTGAGGTCAAGATGGTCTGAACCCTTCAAGGTAACTCAAGTCTCCTCGCATGGAACAGTAGAAGTATGGAGTAAAACCTCAGGTACCTTCAAGGTCAATGGGCAAAGGTTAAAGCCATACTTCTCAGGGAATACAATTGAGAATGGATTCACCCAATCCTACAACAACCCTCCAACTCAACCATAAAGCTGAAGAACAGTCCAACTAATGACTATAAACAAGCGCTCTTTGGGAGGCAACCCAAAACTTTTGTAACCTTCCTTGTAATTTGCATTATTTTACTTTCTATTTTCAATTTTTTTATATTATATCTTGAAGGTACCCCAAATCACAATTCTACAAAAGCAAGGAACTAAAAGCAAGGGAGGAGTGGAAACGTCAAGTCAAAACCACGCAAGAGAAGATTTCACAAAACCGGGGAAGTAACTCTGTTGCTATTCTTTGCATTCATTTCATTCATATAGATATGGACATTTTAGCATGAATAATATATATATATATATATATATATATATATATATATATAAAAGAGAGCCAGAAATTTACACGGGCCGTGTATCTAGTTTTACACACCCTATGTAACAACCTGGAATCCCAAAAACACACTTATATAAGCTACAAAAACTTACACGGGTTGACCCCATGTAATGTTACATGCCCGTGCTTCATATAGGGAGAGAAAAAAATTCTAAGTTTAAGGGAGATAGAAAGTTACACTGGTCCCTAAATAAATTTACACGACCGTGTAACCTGTCTCACAAAGCAACTTTCGGATAGAGAGTTACACGGGTCCTTGGAACGCGACCCGTGTAGTGATACAATACCCGTGTATTGAGTCACAGACTCGATACCCAGGGGCACGAAATTGCGCAAAACGAAGGGACAAAATGCCTCTTTAAATTCTCCTAACACCCTTAAACTCGCATCCATTTAAGAATTCTTCCTCTCCACAACTCTTCCTCTTCAAAAAGCTCTCAAATCCCCACTCCATTCACAAGCTCTAGCTTTTCTCCCTCTCCAAAAATCCATGGCACCTGCTAAATGCCCAACAAGAAGAATCGGGTCTTCCTCAAAATAAGAAGAGATTGTTCACCCTCACTACCCCAGCCGTCACCATAACGCCCAAGAACAAGGCAACCGCAGTAAAGCCCACCTTAAGCACCTCAACCACAGTTGCAAGCCACATCCCAACATCAACCACAACCCCCACAGCCAGCACAATTGGAATTGTCTATTGTCTGGCCATTCCGTGATTTCACCCACAGAGATTTTTGTGAACGGCTTCAAAATAGGAGAATTATCTCCATAAAGTACATGGACCTTGGGTTACTGGAACAACTTAGGCTGCAAAAGGAGATAGATGGGCTGCTTGCAAGCATTGGATGGACTCAATTTGCCCAACTCCAGTTCCCAGCCTATAGAAACATCACATTCGAGTTCCTCGGGAGCATTAAGGCCACCTTATGGCCTACAGACAGAGAAGATAGGGGCAGGATCAAGTTTAAACTACTTGGCATCGATTGGATAATGAACATTGATGAATTTAATGCAATATTTGGATTTGACAGTAGCAGGCACCAGGAGATTCAGTAAAATGATCTACAATAGTGTTGAATTTTGGCGCTCCATTGCACTGAACACGGATGTCTACAACTCTAACAAGTCCAAATCCTCAAGTATCACTAGCCCCGCTTTGAGATATATACACAGGCTAGCCGCTCACACCATCATCGGTCGTGGTGACAGCTTGGGCGTTATAAATGCCAATGAGCTTTTCTTCTTATGGTGTATGGTCATCGGCCAACGTTGCAGCACCAGCTTCTTCTTGTGCAACCACCTGCGTCACATATCCCACTAGCCTACGGGGCACATAATGCTTGGCAGTCTCATCACAACCATAGCACTCCACTTTGGATTCATCCCTAGACATCATAGGTTGCTCTCCATCACCGGCATCACCAGGATTGATCAAACCATCTACATATCCATAGGGATATGTAAGAAGGTTGGAAACACATGCTTCCTCATCGTTGCAGAAGGGAACGTCATCCCTAGGCAGGAAGAAGCAAGGGAAGAGCCGGGTGAACTCTTATAGGCCCAAGAGGAAGCACAAGAGCCACTCTACCATGAGTCCCTTGCTAGAGTACCCCCATACACACCACCACCTACAGACTGCATCCTTACATACCTTCAGCGGATGGAGACCACCTTAAACAATATAATACAGGCACTTGAAGACAGCCTCCAAGAAGCACACACCATGCTTGATATGATAATTGAGAGGTTCAATGCAGAGGGACCATCATCACCATTAGAGGCTTTCTAGAATTAGGACTTTAGGATAGATTCTTTCATGTAAAACTTATATACCTTAGTCCTAAACTATGTTTATAGGTCTCTAATCCTTGTTATTTTGTCCCAACTTTAAACTCTTAATACATGATATACCTTTTCGTAAATTTTTGTGCTATCTCTTAATTTTGCATATTGTGTTACCATTGAGGACACTGCCAAATTTGTGTTTAGAGGTACAAATGCATTTCATGCATTGCATTCACCTTATATTTCATTACATCACTTAACTATATCCATATTATATTTGTGTATCAAAAATCCAAAAAATTTTACAAATTTTGATAATTTCAAATGGTTTTTAACTTAGAATTATAACCAAAAATACTAATAAGCTAATAATTGGACTCCATGGAATTGAGGAATGAATGTATCTGGATAGGAAAAAAGGCTTTAATATGTTGTTTATGGAAAACTTAATCACTTTAGTAGAGCTAGACTAGTTAAACCCCTTCATAGCTATTAATCTGTCACATTGAACTTGCAAAATTAGGAGAAAATTTTTAAAATACAAACAAACCTAAAAAGATTACCTCACTAGCTTTAGAACATGTCTCATAGACCTATCAAGGCGAAATCCTAGCATATACTTAACAAAGAGATGATTAAGGCATTCTTTGATACAGCCTCATTAAGCCTTAGCCACCCCTAGTTATAATATATCCCTTGTACCCAACTTGAGCCCATATTCTTACCTATATGATTTTCCTTATTCACCCATAATTATCTATCTAGCCCCTAGCCTAAACACTAACCATTACCCTTTTTGAGAAAAGCCAAATGCATAAAAGGACAGGTATTTCAAGTACGGAAAAAAAGGGGGAGAAGGTGTGGAAACCAAGAAGAGTGCAAGTGTACAATTGTAATCAAGGAAAAATTTGTCTTTACAACCCAGCTAAAGCAATGAGTTTGGGGAGAAGGCAAAAAGGGGACATATCTAAAAAAAAGAGAGAAAATGCCAAAAGTATCATGAAAGTATACTTAGCACTATAAAGAACCCTTCTTCCCCACACAAAATCAGCAGAATAAACTTGGTATACTTAGAACTTTGTGCATGAAAGCTATTCTCATGTTTGCATTCCTTAAAACCCCTCATTGGTAACCAAATCATTATCTTTTAGCCCCATTACAACCTTCCTAAAGACCTTTTGATCTTTTGAAAGTGTGTGCTACATTAGTGGAGATAGGGAATTGGTGTAACACCCCTATTTGTATAGCCTGGTATATTTCACTTTTACGGTGACCGGTGTCGGTCCGGACAATTAAGGAGATTAGAACCACACTTAAGACAACTAGATAAACCATAAAAACAAATAATTAGTAATGTTCAATTAGTTAAGTATAAACAAGAAAAACAGAATAGAAGAAGTTAAACGAGCAGAGAGTCACAGCGATGGGTGACCTTCTCGGGAATGACTGTGAAGTCATTTTAAACTCAAATTTCGAAACGTAAAAAGTGACGCTGCGGTCCTTAGGACCCTTATGAACACAGTGGAAAAGAGAAAATCATGAAAAAGAACTGTTAAGCCAGTCAAATAATTAGGTCAGGGAGCCGAAAGAAATATGGAATTACTTGCAAACCGGATGAACGGCTGAGGGCAATTTGGTCAATTGACCCGAGAGTGACTCTGACCTAATCACAAATAAAATCGGAGAAAAGAAAATTTCGGAATCGAGAATTAAATTAAAGAACTAATAGAAAAATAGAAAAAAAAATGAAAAAGTAAAAAGGGTGATGACATCATGCATGACATCATGCATGATGCCATAAAAGGTATAATTAATAAATTAATTAATTAGGTTTTTTGTGGTCTTCCATAACTAAAATAAATAAAGAAAAGAAAAGAGAAAAAAAAAATCACTTCTTCTTCTCCCTTGGTTGCCGCCCCATCTTCCTCCATAAACTCCCATGAAAATCCTTCATCTAAGCTTACATCTAAGCTTAAATTCCTTCACCCAATTTACATAACTCCCCTAAAAACCTCACTAGACCTTGCAATCTCAACTTAAGAACAAGAAAGAAAGAAGAAAGAAAGAGAACAATTGAAGATTGGTGTTTAAGTTGAGGTTAGTTTGTTAATTTGTCATTTTTCCATTTTAAATGCATATGTGATGGTTGAAATGAGCTTAGAATTAATGAAATGAAATGAAAATATGGGGGAGGGACCATTATTGAATTTTCGGCCAGCTTGAAGGGGGCCATGATTTGCATGAATTTAATGAGTTTGAATGAGTTATGGACCTCCTTTAGTTGAAGGATTATAGTAGGGAACTTTGAAATTACTAATGGTAATTAAGTAGTGAGATTAGGGTTTGGAGGCCTAGGGTTTTGAGGCAAATTTTGGAGAAATGCATAAATGATGACTTTGACCTATTGTGAAGAGAAAAATGGTCAATAATGACCAAATGAGATGTGTGAGAATTGATGCGTCCCTACCGCAAGTGCACGGGTCATACAAGTAGTATAGTAAAGATATCGTTCCCACGAGGAGTTGTGTTAATGATTGAATTTTTGATATAAAAAGTTGAGTAAATTGAAATATTTTTGAAATTAAAGTAATGAATTGATGGGTATTGAGAATGTGAAATCTATGTATGGAAAATTAATAAGGAAAGAAAGAAATCTGCAAATCTTGGTTGAAAATGGTGTGGAAGGTGAAAGTGACTCTTCAAATTCTGCCTCTCCTCTCCTTTCCTTTTCTGCTCCTTGTCTCCTCCTCTAAAATGGGAAAATGAGACTATTTATAGCATTTTTGTGACATGGAGCCCTAAAATGGTATGTTCTAGGAGGAATTATCTGAGGGAATCTTCTGCCAGCTCATTAATGAACTCTTTATGGGACTGCATAAGTGGACTGCATAAGTTATGCAGTCCCTTATGCGATTTTACTGATTCTGGTTCACTTATGCGAAACTGCATGACTTGGTGCATAGGTTATGCACAATTCCGTGAGAGTGCATAAGGGAGGCGTGAATGTGCATAAGCTATGCAGTCTCCTTATGCACATTTCGGCAGGTATTGGAACAGTGATTTTTCTCCTTATGCAGATCTGCATAGCTTATGCGGCAAGTTATGCACAATTTGGTCAATGCATATTTCAGCTTGAAAACTTGTTTTTGACATCTTTGGCTGTAGAAGTCACTCCTCAATGGCAAAATTTCTCTTCAGTCCTTCAAAAACACCATTTTTCCTACAAAACAAAGTAAAAGATACAAATTAATCCAAAATTGACAATTATGAAAAACTAACTAAATAACTAATGAAATTAGCTAAAAGTGACTAATAATCAAATAAAATGGCTATGAAATTAAACCTAAATGATTATGCAAAATGTATGCATCAAATACCCCCAAACTCAAGCTTTTGCTTGTCCTCAAGCAAACTTTAAAATGTAATGCAAAATTTTTAGGGGTGCCTTATCCAAAGAGCAATGAAAATTACCTATTAAAGTAACTAAACACACCTTTAGCCATACCAACAATCCATATACCCATCCTTCAAAATGCAAAGAATCTAATGCTTATCCAAGCTTTCACCTCTTAGCCATCAAGTCAATTATCATTCAAAATCCCCAAACCAACCAATCAAAAGAGAGAATCATGCTCAAAAGGAATTCTAGAACAATCAATAGTCAAAGTGTCTCTATATAGAATGATGGAATTAAATGAATGAATGGATAATTTTCCAATCCCATAGGCAAATTCCCTACTCCTATCTCCACTAATGTAGCAAATACTATCAAGAGATCAAAGGTCTTTTTAAGGATGTAATGGGGCCATGGGGTTCAAAAATGAGGCTAAGAAGAAAAATGGGTAAAAAGAATTCAAAGCATGAGAATATTTTCAATCTTGACAACATAAGGTACATTTCTTATTTTATTATACCTTTTTTTTTCTTTTTCTCTTTTTTTTTATATATATATATGGAGGAGAGAAATACATAATGAGATGAGAATTGTCAAGTGCTAGCATAGTTTACAAAACACATAAAAATGGAGGGACATTTTGATACTTTAAACTTGTATCTTGCATTTTCTTTTTTATGATTGTCCCTAAAATTGCCACCCCCAAACTCATTCCTTTTAATACTTTGGGTGGATTTCTTTCAATTTGAATGACAATAGTGAAAAGCACATATACTAGCACTTTTACAAGATGACAAGCATTTCTTCTCCCTTTTATTGTATTTTTTTTTTTTTTAATATCAGAGTATAAAGTGTACCTAATATTCAATTATCCTCATGAAAAGGGTTGGAGTGTTTGGTTCATTGGCTAGGTAGCAATAAGGGTTTCAAGAAAAATTAGGAATAAAAAAGTTCAAAGGGGTTTGCAAGGGTTAATTTTAATTAGGAAAAAGGCCAAAGGTTTAAAATGAGAAGTTTTAAATCAAAGAATGCCTAATCATCTCTCTTTTCAAGTATAAGCTAGTATTTCGCCTTGAAAGGTTTAGAAAATTTGTTCTAGGATTGGTGAGACATCATTTGACTACCTTATATCCAATAACTCCCTCTAAACACTTCCTTCTCCAAATGACTAGTTGGGTGGCTTTTTGGCTAAGAAGATATAGGCAAGGGATAGAAACTTCAAAACCTTACACCTTTTAGGAAACTTTCAATCCACAAACGCCACTAAAGGTAAGTCAAATCACTCTCATAGGCACATTTTCAATACTCAAGGGATTTGGCAAAAGATTTTAATGCATGGTGCATGATTCCTAAAATGAGTAATGTATTAACTAAATGGAGGAAGTCTATTTGTATGCAATGTGTACAATTTCTAAGTGATGTATAATGTGTATGTAAATGTGTAATGTGTGTGTATGTATGGATGTATATGTAAAATATTTACAATATATGTAAATGGAATGGGATGAGATGCTCCTATACTCAAAATGTGAAAAATAAAGTCAAAAATCAAAATGTGCACCCCCAAACTCAAAATTAGACATTGTCCTCAATGTCTCAAGTAGTAGATAACCAAAACTCAAAGCAAATAATATTGACCAGGAATTGTAAAAATTAAGAACAAAAAGAAAGAGTTACCTGGTATGGGGCAGAGGAGAATTCAAGATATAAAGGGATGTATAAGAAGCTGCACAGGTTATGCAGATTTAAGTGTTGTCCAGAACATGTGCATAAGTAGGGTGCATAAGCCGTGCGGTTCTGCATGAGTGGCAATATGGGTTGCATAGGCTATGCAGGACATTTACATGAGGGGAATACAGCCTGTGCAGTTATGCATAAGTAGCAGAAAGGGTTGCACAGGCTGTGCAAAATATCTGCATAAGGAAATTCATAGCCTGTGCAGTGTATACAAAAGCTGCTGCATGATGATTAGCAAGGGGAAATGTACAACCAGCAGTAGAAGCATTGAAATATATACAGAGTATGGGCAAATATGTACAGAAGGGCAATAAGTGCAATGAAAATCAAAGAAAACTAATGTAATAGCTATCCAATGAAACTTCAAGAAAAACAGAATTTAAAACAAACTAATTCAAAACAAACAAACATAATTCAAAACAAACTATAAATGTTTGAACATATTTACAGAGGAAAAGTCCTACAAGCTTGAACAAAAGTAAAACAAAAACTAATCTAGTTCTATTGTTTTGCCCTTGTCCAAGGATGTTGCTAAGGGGCTGGTGGCTGCTGCCTGCTATCGAAATGATGGTGCTGGAGGAGGTGATGCAGGTGGAGGTGGCATTCCCAGAAAGATCATGAGTTGCTTCACCATCTCCTTCAATTCTTTATGCTTGTCCCTGGTTTCCATGACAAGGTCAAATAGTTGATCATGACGATCCTTGAGTGTATCAAGACCAGTGTCAAGCTTCCTATCCACAAAGTATATGTCATCACTAAGCCTTTCAAGATAGGTGAATAAGGCTTTAGTGTTGAATGCAGGAGGGGCTGTGGATGAGGAAGGTTCAGCTGTAGGAGGTATGGGCTGAGCAGGTCTGGGGTGTCTGCAGCGGTGAGGGTGGGATAGGTTCGGTGGAGTCCGTGGGGTGATGGAAAAGGTTGGGTTTCTGGTTGTGCAATGTCAGAATGTGGCAAACTGAACCCTGTTTTGGATAGGTGTGCAGTATCAAAATATAAAGTGTCCACAAGTGCTGGTATTGGGTGCTCTTCAGGATTAAAACCAAAATGCTTAGCTATAACTGTTATAAGCCCACCCAGAACAATGTCACCTATGGATTTAGTGGCAATATGCAACACATGCTCACAAAAGAAATAACCAAGAGAAACCTTGACCTTGTGAAATGCACACCATAACATAAATAATTCAGATTTCCCCACAGCACCAGAACTAGTCCCTCTGCCCAATATGGTGCTAGCAATCAACCTATGAATAAACCTAAGTGCAGGGTCAAGTATTTGGGAGTTTTTTGATCTTCCAGCAGAGAAAGTTTGAGGTTGGTTTGTGATAATTCTCCAAAATTGGGCAGCATTCCAAATACCCTTGTTGGCTACCTCTACTCCAGTATGTGGCACCCGAAATAACCCATCAATTGCAAAACCAAAAATGCTATGAAATTGGTCCAATGACAGCTCTCTATTTTGCCCCAAACATCTAAATTTCATAATTGGCTTATGGTCTACATCATGCAATTTGAGGGTAGCAGAGAATGAAGAAATAAACTCCAAAACTAGAGTTGGATAAACTATCTCCTGCTTATGCACAAATTCCATCCAACCCATACCATCAAGATATGCAACTACATTGTCAAATAAACCAAGAGATTGTAGAGAATCGGCAGAAATATACCTAGTGGGTTGTACCCTCCTATCCTTGAGTCTCTTAAAAGCTGCTTTTTGAATTGTATCAGGAAGAGGCCAAGGTAGCTTTGATACTTGTGAAGCTACTGAAATTGTCTTTTTGCTGGAAGAGGGTGTGGAGGCTGGAGTTTTTGGCTTTTTGGGTGGTGGTTCCGACAATGGGGTGGGTGGTTCTTTGCGTTTGGACAGAGGAGGGGCAGAGGACATGGGTCGCACAGATTTCGATCAGATTTTTCGTTTGTACGTGGTTGTGGGAGGTGGTGGGGGTGTTGCTTGTGGAGGGGAATCGGGATTGGGAGGTATCGTTGACAATGGCGAGACCTCAAGAGGAGAAGCTGGACGGGAATGGGGAGGCGACTCCATGGTTCTTGATAGTGAAGATGGAGGAGGTGAGGGCGGAAATGAGAATGCAGGGAGAAGTTAGGGTTTATCCGACGAGAATGCGAGTGGAGAAAAAGGGTATGCCAGAATTGAGGTCGTGGGGGAAAAGGGGTGAGCAGGGATATCGGGAGGTGGAGGAGGGAAGAGAGAATTGCCGAAAAAAAATTTGATTTGAATCGAGTTTATGTAGAAACTGCATAAGTGAAAAGTGATTTATGCATAACCTGTGCACTCTTTTATACATTTTTCAGAATGATTTGAACTTCAGAGAAATAGCTCATGCACAAGTGCATAAGTCATGCACTGTCCTTATGCACTGTTCGGCAAGTTTTGAAATCTTAGGTTGGTGGTCATGCAGTTGTGCATAAGTCATGCACTCTCCTTATGCACATTTCGGTTGGTTTTGGTGTTTGGAAAATGTGGTTATGCAGAAGTGCATAAGTCATGCACTCTACTTATGCATGTTTCGGTGGGTTCTGATTGTTATGGAAGGTGGTTATGCAGAAGTGCATAGGTCATGCACTCTACTCATGCAGGTCTCGGCAGATTTTGGTGTTTGGGGTTGGTGGTCATGCAGTTGTGCATAAGCTATGCACTCTGCTTATGCACTCTTCGGTGGGTTTTGAGATTCAGAGTGTGAGGTTATGCAGAAGTGCATAAGCTATGCACTCTGCTTATGCACCCCTCGGCAAGTTTGGAATTTTCGGATTTCTGGTCATGCAGAAGTGCATAAGTCATGCACTCTGCTTATGCACCCCTCGGCAGGTTTGAATTTTTGGAGTTTCTGGTTATGCAGAAGTGCATAAGTTATGCACTCTGCTTATGCACCCCTCGGCAAGTTTGGAGATTCAGAGTTTTTGGTCATGCGGAAGTGCATACGTTATGCACCCTCCTTATGCAGACTTCGGCAGAGAGAGAAAATGCAGAATTTGAAGTTATGCAAATGTGCATAAGTCATGCACTCACCTTATGCAAGTTTTGACAGATATGAAATTTGACAAAATGAGGCTATGCAGAGTTGCATAAGCTATGCACTCTTCTCATGCACTTTGCAACAGGGATGAAAATGGCAAAAATTGTGGTTATGCAGGATTGCATAAGCTATGCAGTTGCTTATGCACAATTCAACAAGATTAAGATTGCAATGGAACATGATTTGCAAGTGTGAAAAATACCCTAAAATGAAGAAATGCAATTCTATAAAGCATAAATCATGAGAAATTTTCATCAAAAACACATCAATATATACAAAGTTCATCAAAAATGCATCACACAAGCTTGTAGAAGATGGATCCTGCATAAAAGGCATTTGTGACCCATGCCATTTTAACTCAAATTCTGCAAATCAACATTTAGCACATTAAAACTCAATAAAATCTGCATAAAGTTGTATCTATTCACAAATGATGAACTCCCCAAGTCATGCCAAGAAAAATGCAGCATTTCCACCTTAAATCCCACAACCCAAATAATTTCATAACTGCAAAAATGGCTCACTTACCACTATATTAACATTAAAAGCACATTTACTTAAAAGTCACACACCCAACCTTACCAAAAACACAAGCCATTTGCTGCAGACACCCTTTTTGCTGCAGATTCCATTTTTTTTTCTTTTTTTTTTTTTTTGCTCTGCATAAACCGTATAGCAACCCAAGGACAGAATCTATCTGCTGCAGACTTTTCCTTGCTGCAGATTTCACTTTTCCTCTGCATAAACTAGATAGCAGCTCCTGCACAGGTTATGCAGCAAAAATCAATCAATTTTTGGGAGAGTTTGAAAGACAAAATTTTCAAGTTAAGAATCACTCCCCAGCAGTTCACCAACCTTCCTCCATTGAAATACATCTACAAGGGACAAAATGCAACAATGTCAAAAATTGAATTTGGGGAGATTTAAGATAAAAACAAAATCAATGAAAATGAAAGTAAATCAGCAAAAGCAAAATAAAAGGACTTGGGATGCCACCCAAGAGGGCTAATTTATAGTCCTTAGCTGGACTCTTCATGAATTTCAGTGAAAAAGAGGTGAGGGATTAGAGAGCTTATAACAGCTTGCTCCCTTTATTGGGTCTCCAGTTATGTAATGTTTCAATCTTTGCCCATTGACCTTAAAATTCCCAGATTTTTCACTCCAAACTTCAATTGCTCCATGAGGGAAAACCTTAGAAACTCTATATGGACCAGTCCACCTTGACTTAAGTTTTCCAGGGAACAATTTCAATCTTGAGTTGAACAACAAAACTAAATCACCTTCTTTGAATTCCTTTTTCCTAAGATGCTTATCATGCCAAACTTTAGTTCTTTCTTTGTAAACACGGGCACTTTCATAAGCATCCATCCTCAGTTCCTCAAGCTCATTAAGTTGCAATAGTCTCTTTTCACCAGCTTGCTTAAGATCAAAATTCAAGGTCTGAATGGCCCAATATGCTCTATGTTCTAGCTCCACAGGTAAATGACAAGACTTACCATACACCAACCTAAAGGGAGTAGTTCCTATAGGGGTTTTGTAGCGATCCTATATGCCCATAAAGCATCATCTAGTTTGATAGACCAATCTTTCCGAGAATTGTTCATTGTTTTCTCCAAAATATGCTTGAGCTCTCTGTTAGAAATTTCAACTTGTCCTGAAGTTTGAGGGTGGTATGGGGTAGTTATCTTGTGCACTACACCATACTTCCTCATTAAGCTCTCAAATTGCTTATTACAAAAATGGGAACCCCCATCACTAATTACAGCCCTAGGAGCTCCAAATCTGCTCAAGACAAATTTCTTCAAGAATTTCACTACCACTCTAGCATCATTAGTTGGAGTTGCAATAGCTTCCACCCACTTTGACACATAGTCAACTCCAACTAGAATGTATTTATTACCAAATGAAGGAGGAAATGGCCCCATAAAATCTATTCCCCAGACATCAAATAATTCTACTTCAAGAATACCATTTAGGGGCATTTGATCTCTTTTTGCCAAGTTTCCACTCCTTTGACATTTATCACATTCTAACACAAATTTCCTCACATCCTTAAAAAGATTTGGCCAAAAGAAACCAGCTTGCAAAATTTTACTAGCTGTTTTAGAGATTCCAAAATGTCCTCCATAACCAGAAGCATGGCAATGATGCATAATACTCTGTATCTCCTCTTCAGGAATACATCTCCTTATTAAACCATCACAGCATCTCCTAAAGAGTAAAGGATCATCCCATCTATAAAATTTCACCCCATGTAAAAACTTTTTCTTTTGTTGCCATGTCATACCTAGAGGTAAAACTCCACAAGATAGATAATTCACAAAGTCTGCATACCAAGGTAGTTTAGCAACAAGAGAGAAAAGTTGTTCATCCAAGAAAAACTCATCAATAGGGATTTCATCCAATTCTTCATCATCCAATTTCAGCCTACTAAGATTATCAGCAACTACATTTTCAACTCCCTTCTTATCTCTAATCTCCAAATCAAATTCTTGTAGCATCAGAATCCACCTAATGAGCCTAGGTTTAGCCTCCTTTTTACGGAGCAAATACCTGATGGCTGCATGATCTGAAAATATAACCACCTTTGAGTCAATAATGTAAGGTCTAAATTTTTCCAATGCAAAGATAATTGCTAAAAATTCCTTTTCAGTTGTTGCATAATTTGTTTGAGCCTCATCTAGTGTTCTACTAGCATAATAAATAGCATAAGCCTTTTTGTCCTTTCTTTGACCAAGAATAGCCCCAATTGCATAGTTGCTAGCATCACACATAATTTCAAAAGGTAGGCTCCAATCAGGTGATTGCATGATTGGTGCAGTGATAAGGGCTTGCTTCAACCTGCAAAAGGCATCCAAACACTCTTGGTCAAATACAAATGGTGTGTCATTACTTAACAAATTAGACAAAGGTTTGGCTATTTTAGGAAAATCCTTGATAAAGCGTCTGTAGAACCCGACATGTCCTAGGAAACTTCGAATTCCTTTGACATTGGTAGGAGGAGCCATCTTCTCTATCACTTCAACTTTGGCTTTATCAACCTCTATTCCTCTGTTAGACACCAAATGTCCAAGCACTATCCCTTCCTGAACCATGAAATGACACTTTTCCCAATTTAACACAAGGTCAGTATCTGCACATCGCTGCAAAACTTTAGAAAGGTTAGCCAAGCATATGTCAAATGAAGATCCATAAATAGAAAAATCGTCCATAAAAACCTCCATTATGTCTTCAATGAAATCTGAGAAGATTTCCATCATGCACCTTTGAAAAGTGGCTGATGCATTACACAACCCAAATGGCATCCTCCTATAAGCAAAGGTTCCATATGGACAAGTAAAAGCGGTTTTCTCTTGATCATTTGGATGGATAGGGATTTGAAAAAAAAACCTGAATATCCATCTAAATAGAAAAAGTAAGAATGCCTAGCCAGTCTTTCTAACATCTGATCAATAAAGGGAAGTGGAAAATGATCTTTTCTAGTGGCAACATTTAATTTTTTGTAATCTATGCACATTCGCCAACTAGTTACTGTTCTGGTGGGAATTAATTCATTATTTTCATTTTTGACAACTGTCATTCCACCCTTTTTTGGGACAACATGTACTGGGCTCACCCAAGTACTATCTGAGATAGGGTATATGATCCCTGCATCAAGCAACTTCAAATTTTCCTTTTTAACAACTTCTTTCATATTTGGGTTCAACCTCCTCTGATGTTCAATAGATGGCTTACAATTTTCTTCCAAAATGATTCTATGCATGCAAAAGTGTGGGCTTATTCCCTTAATATCATCTATGGTGTATCCTAAGACTTTCCTAAATTGTCTCAACACTCTTAACAACTTATCAACCTCTAAGGTACTCAAGTTTGCATTTACAATTACTGGATAAGTGTTATTAGTGCCAAGAAATTCATACCTGAGCTGAGAAGGAAGTTGCTTAAGTTCTACCTTAGGTGCATCTTCTTCCTTGAATGATGGTTGCTTAAATTCGACTTTTTCCTTTTGTGTGAGTTGAAAAACTGGAGCAGAAATGAATGGTGGACTTCCCTCTAAGTGTTGAGCATATGCAGCCACATGAGGGTTGTCATAGTCTATGCTTCCTCCATGAACCAAACAATTTTCAAGTGGATCTTCTGGATATTTCTTTCTGAAGTGTTCTTCAACCAGCTCATCAATAATATCAACTCTCAAGCAAGTATCAGCTTCAGAATGATGCTTTTTCATAGTGTTATTAATATTGAAAACCAATTGCTCTTCACCAACTCTAAGAGTCAATTTTTCTCCTTTCACGTCAATCAAAGCACCAGCTGTAGCCAAGAAAGGCCTTCCCAAGATAATTGGAATATTAAAATCTTCCTCCATGTCCAAGATGACAAAGTCAACAGGTATATAGAACTTTCCAACCTTCAGAGGCACATTCTCCAAAATCCCTTCAGGATACTTGATTGATCTGTCAGCTAACTGAAGAGAAATGTGGGTTGGCTTTAGATCTCCCATATTGAGCTTCTCATAAATTGAGAGGGGCATGAGGCTAACACTAGCCCCTAAATCACATAAGGCTTTTGTAGAACATGATTCCCCAATGTGGCATGGAATTGAAAAACTCCCTGGATCCTTGAGCTTTGGAGGAAGTTTCCTTTGGAGGATAGCACTACATTCTTCTGTTAAGGCTACAGTTTCATCATCTTCAAGTTTCCTCTTGTTTGAGAGAATTTCTTTCAAGAATTTTGCATAAGAGGGCATTTGTGAAAGAGCATCAACAAATGGCACATTTATGTAAAGTTTCTTCAAAACCTCTAAGAACTTCCCAAATTGCTTATCAAGCTTGGCTTTTTGAAATCTTTGTGGAAAGGGAAGTTGTGGCTTGTAGGGCTCAGGAGGTATATACTTCTCTTCCTTCTCTTCAATTTTCTCTTTACATTTTTCTGCACTCTCTTGTTTTTCACTCTCATCAGTTTCTTTCTCATTTTCTGCATTTTCACTGTTTTCACTCTTCTCATCATTTATAACTTTCCCACTTCTTAAAGTAATAGCTTGACACTGCTCTCTTGGGTTTTCTGGTTGACTTGGAAGCTTTCCAAAAGACTTGGCACTTGAGGAAGATGCTTGTTGTGCAATCTGATTTTCCGATACATTATGTGTTTGCATCTGTTCCAGCCTTGCTTTCATCTCTCTCATCTCCTCATTATGCTTATTTTGGTTAGCAAGAATCTGTTGTAATAAAGCTTCTGTGGTGGAACTTTGTTTTTGCTGTTTTGGTTGAGGATTCATATTTTTCTGCTGAAAATTAGGCAATGGTTGCCTATTTTGCTGATATGGAACTCCTTGTTGCTGTTGTGGTTGAAAATTCTGATTTTGGACTTGATTTTGCTGATTTCCCCATGAAAAGTTGGGATGATTCCTCCAATTTGGATTGTAAGTTTGAGAATAAGAATTCCCCATTTGCTTGTTTCCATAATTACTAACATATGCAGCTTGTTCTCCATAATCTACTCCACAGCTGGTAGTTCCTTCTGCACAAGCCACTTGTTGTGAACTTCCAGCTGATGATGTTGAACTAACCAACATACTCAAGTCTTCCATCTTCTTAGCCAAAACATTAGTAAGTGCATCAAACTTTGCATTAATCATATTGAATGGATCAAGATCATACATTCCAGCAGCTTGCCTTTTTTGAGTTGGAGCTGGTCCTCTTGGACAACTCCAAAGATGAGTATTCTTTGCAATTTTCTCCAATAGCTCATAAGCTTCATCTTCATGCTTCATAATAAATTCTCCTCTTGTTTGAGCATCAATAATCCCTCTGATTGCAGGAGTGACATTTGTGTAAAAATTCTGATTTATCATCCATTTTGGAATGGCATGATGTGGGCATAATCTCTCTAATTCCTTCCATCTCATCCATGACTCATAAAGAGTTTCATCTTCTCTTGGTTTGAAAGCTGTCATTTGATTCCTCAATTCTTGAGTTTTTCCAGGTGGAAAATATTGTGCAAGAAATGCATCAGTGAGTTGCTCCCAATTTGTAATGGAGTTGTGAGGTAAAGAGTCAAGCCAATCCAATGCTCTATCTTTCAAAGAGAACGGGAATAGCTTTAATCTTGCTGCATCATCAGACACTCCAGGTTGTTTTTGCATGTCGCAAATCATAGCAAACTTCTTCAGATGTGTGTGTGGATTTTCAGAAGGATGTCCTCCAAATTGAGAATTTTGAATCATTTGAAGAACTCCAAAATCCATCTTGTAGCTATTTGCATCAATTCTTGGTCTTGCTATGCTCTCTCTCAAGTCATCAAAACGAGGAAAAGCATGATCCATCATACTTCCCCTAGGCACATTAGCATTTACAACTTCTTCACCTTGGGCTGCATTTTCATTGTTTTGATCATTTCCAGCATTAACACCAATTCTCATTCTTTCATCAGCCATGACTTCTTCTAATTCAATTTCTCTCAAGGCTTCTTTTCTTTTTCTGGTTTCTTTCTTGTTGGCCTTACAAAATTTCTCAATTTCAGGATTGAACAATAAGGATGTGTCACTTGTGCTTCTAGCTCTTCTCATAAAAGATTAAAAGTACCTGAAAAAGAACAAACAAACACAAAATGAAAATATAACAAAATAAAACTAAAAACAACTAAAATAATCAAGAATTCAATCTTAAACAAACAACTCCCCGGCAACGGCGCCAAAAACTTGATGCGTCCCTACCGCAAGTGCACGGGTCGTACAAGTAGTATAGTAAAGATATCGTTCCCACGAGGAGTTGTGTTAATGATTGAATTTTTGATATAAAAAGTTGAGTAAATTGAAATATTTTTGAAATTAAAGTAATGAATTGATGGGTATTGAGAATGTGAAATCTATGTATGGAAAATTAATAATCTATTCAACAATGTATTAATTAAACTAAAATTGCATCAAATTGAAATAAGCAAGTTCAAATATGGCAATATTCAAAATGGCAAGTAATTAAATTCGATTAGAAATTAACAATGGTAAAAAGGCGATTCCGGAGTTCGGGATTTCATATCCGAGCTATTTTGGGATTTTTAATTGGTTATCCAATCTTGTGAAACTTATGGGTTTTAAGGAGATTAATTCTTAAATCCTTTGAATTCCCTTTCGAGTGAGACAAAGAGTGCCTTAATCAATCTAATCCTACTTTCGTGGACTTAGAATTAATTAAGACCCATTAAGTTCTTTAATTAATCTGTGAATCCTCTTAATCCTTAGCCTATTTCTAGGTCTAAGTTAATTAAGTCCAATTTCTTGATTATCTATCACAGGGCCTTCTCCTTTCGGTGCTTCGACCATGGATTAAGAACATCACTTAATGGGATCCTACACTAAGCATGTCATTAAGCACACAAGAAATGAATAAAACTCATTAAGACCACAAAATATGGATTACCCAATCAAAATCCACAAGATATCTCAAATATACAACCCTTACTCCAGAATCAAAATAAAACTACTCACTATCCATAATGCTTACAAGATATATTGAGTTTAAATGGAAATAAAGCTTTAATCTAAGCTAAGGAATAAGAAATTAAACACTAGAAATATAGAAAAATGTAAGGAAAGAAAGAAATCTGCAAATCTTGGTTGAAAATGGTGTGGAAGGTGAAAGTGACTCTTCAAATTCTGCCTCTCCTCTCCTTTCCTTTTCTGCTCCTTGTCTCCTCCTCTAAAATGGGAAAATGAGACTATTTATAGCATTTTTGTGACATGGAGCCCTAAAATGGTATGTTCTAGGAGGAATTATCTGAGGGAATCTTCTGCCAGCTCATTAATGAACTCTTTATGGGACTGCATAAGTGGACTGCATAAGTTATGCAGTCCCTTATGCGATTTCTGATCTGGTTCACTTATGCGAATCGCATGACTTGGTGCATAGGTTATGCACAATTCCGTGAGAGTGCATAAGGAGGCGTGAATGTGCATAAGCTATGCGATCTCCTTATGCACATTTCGCAGTATTGGACAGATGATTTTTCTCCTTATGCAGATCTGCATAGCTTATGCGGCAAGTTATGCACAATTTGGTCAATGCATATTTCAGCTTGAAAACTTGTTTTTGACATCTTTGGCTGTAGAAGTCACTCCTCAATGGCAAAATTTCTCTTCAGTCCTTCAAAAACACCATTTTTCCTACAAAACAAAGTAAAAGATACAAATTAATCCAAAATTGACAATTATTAAAAACTAACCAAATAACTAATGAAATTAGCTAAAAGTGACTAATAATCAAATAAAATGGCTATGAAATTAAACCTAAATGATTATGCAAAATGTATGCAACAAGAATTGTTAGAATGGAAGTCAAATTCGTAGGGTAAATGATCATGCTGCTTGCAGCATGACCAAGCCAACTTTGAAGGACCAAAACGGAAATTTTACAAGTCCAAATGCTATGCCACCAATTGGGGATGAAAATAGACTTAAAATGACACAATTTTCGTTAAGGAACCATGCCCAAAAACTGACTAAAACCTAGTGAACCAATTGACCAAAGTTGGTTAAGAGCAGTCTGCCACTGCACAAACTAACCAAATGAACAGTAATTGTTCATTTGGTCATAACTCGAGCTAGGAAGGTCAAAATGACCTAAAATTTTACCAGTAATTATATAAGATATAGATATAAAACTTTCATGAAGAACACCAACCCAAATTATGCCATTAACCTAATCAAATTATTGAGCAAAGTTGAGTTACTGAACCTGCAAAACTGCAGGATTGCCATTTGAACAGTAAAGTTCCAATGGCTATAACTCTCTCTAGAAAACTCTGATTTAGGTGAATTTTGAACCGATGGAAACCTAAGACATAGTAGAACATTTCGTATGAAGGAAATTAGACCAAATTACGGACTTAACTTGATCAAATTATTGAACGAAGTTGAATCAAAAATCTGTCAGAACCAAAATTATAGCATGAACAGTGCACGTGAATAGTAACTGTATTTTGGCTATAACTTGAGCTACAAAACTCCAATTGGGGTGATTCAAAAAGGAGAATAAACTTAAGATAATGGGGAACATTTTCTATGAAGAAAGTTTTGCCAAATTCCAACAATAAAGTGACCAATAGAACAGTGCAACTTAGGACTCCAAAACTGAAATTTACCAAATTTACCTAAAAGACTTAGGATTTGAGTAAACAACCAAAACCATCAAGTTTAGTGACCAAAATGTGGTATGTGGGTGAAGTTGGAGTTCCCATACTATTAAGCCTTAGAAAGTCAACTATTTGAATTGAATAGTGTAGTGAATAGTAACCCGAAACACAAAAATTTCGAGAACGTCGAATTTAACACATTAGAACTAGGTAAATGTGAAGCTAAATTTATTTTGGATTTATGTTAAGTTCTAGTACTGAAACATTGTAAAATTGTGTATTTCAGTTGAAAAGAATACCGGGAAAAAACCCGAGGAACCGAGTCAAGGCCGAGAGGCGACTCGCTTGAGGTTTGTGCACAACGTATACTTTTTATAATCATCTTTTGCATACTGTTTTGAACAATGTGAAATATTGAATTATGGCATTCTTATGATGTTTTGATTTAAATTGTTGAAAGTTATTATATATATTGAAATGACAGTGTTTAGCAAATTGTTAAGATAAGTTTTGAAACCACAGTGTCATGACCATATATTTGAACACCTCACTAGCACGACTAGTGAAGGTAATTAGTTTCGAATTTTGATTCCTCCTCTGGAGAAGTGTTGAGGTGTGCCAGTAGAAGAAGATGTAAATGGATATCCATATATTTGAGTTAGCTAGCCTTGTGATGTGATTTCTCTTTAGCCTCTGGCTATTGAGATTCTATTTGTTTCGAATGGCATGATCTAACTGTGGATTTTATGAAATGTATTTTAATACTTCGAAATGAACTTGGTTTGCATTAAAATTACATAATTCATGTTTTTTGTTTAATGCTTATGTTTAGTCAAATTTTTGAATAAATGTGATTATATTCTGCATAAAGATTATTTTAGTATGTTGTCCACCACTGAGTCCTAGTACTCGTGATGGCTTATTCTTTGTCATGAATCTGAGAGACTAGAGGAGCGCAGATCGAGCTTTGAGGTGTGAGGAGCTATCAGCTTGAAGTCTTCGGGTATAATTTATACCCTAATTGTAAATATTTCTTTTCATGTATGTATTGCATATAAATGTATGGACATGCAAATGGGTCTTGAGCAGCTTATACAAAAATTTGTATGAAGTTTGTAATAAAGTTTAGTTTGTATTTTTTTTTATGTAAATTTTGTAAGAATGTATATAAATTGTTTTGTCTCTAATGAAATATGAGTACAACTATTTTATTTAATTTAAATGAAATGTATTGCTAGTATGCTGAGGATTATTGAATTTTGAACTTGAGAAATTTATTGAAATGATTGTGAAATTGATTGAGTTTGATTGTGAAATTGAAGTAGTGGTTGAGAAAAATTTTTAGAAGTGCTTTTTACAGGTATTTGAAGAACTGGTTTCTCAAAATACAGAGGGAACTCTGTCAAAATTTTTATAAAATTTGCGTAAAATAAAATGGGCCAAAAATATTAACTAGTTTTAATTTTAACTAAATGTTTTAAGTACTTATTAGAAAATGCTCACCACTTGTCAAAAATAAGAAATTTGTTTTAAAATCCCTTGTAGGGTACTTAATGAGTTATCGGTAGGTGAAGTTCTGTAGTTCATTAGGTATTCTACGGGATCATGTTATGCCTTACAGAGGGGTAAGGTGTGACAATTGGGATATGCCTATCGAGTTGAAATTAAACTAAACTCACTAATAATCTTAAATAGAGGAAAATTTGGGGGGAATAAGTGTTTCTTCAATTTATCCTGTTAAAACAAATTATTTGTGACTTACTAATAGCCTTGCATAGAGGAATAACTAGTTGAAACACCATGAAAGTGGTGAAGCTTTAAATAAGCAGCTATTGAAACCCTTATGCCCTGAAAGAGGGTAATTGGTATGAAGAATTAAAGGAGTTCAATTATATGCATATTGAATTTATGGTTATGCTTCTGAGTTTTCCCCTAAAAAGTGTTCTAAAAAGGTTTTGATTTGCTTAAGGATAAGTAAAAGTTTGATTTTGGGGGTATTTGATACACTTGTATTATATAGATGTTTTTAAGCACATTTGTATAGCATTTCGTAGCATTTAGATAGGTAATTTCATGCATAATCATCAAATTCATCAGCTTTTATAAATCTCATCGCCTTGCATTAAATTTTATGTTTTCTGCATATTTTTAGGTGTTTTGAGGGAGTTCTAAAGCATAGGAGTAAAGAAGGAAGCTTGGAAAAACTCAAGAAAAAGAGCATTGTTACTGACACTCCTTACATAGGTCGTGTAAATATACCACAGACCCATGTAACTTGCTGCCAGGAGAAAAGCAATGAAGTCAAAGAAGAGATACAGTACACGAGCCATGTAACATGACCCATGTAACCTGTAGAGACCAGTGTAAGATTCAGCCTGGAAAAGCTCGAAGATTTTCCAAAAGAATAATAAATCATGGGCCGTGTAATTGGACCTGTGTAACTAGCCAAGGCTCGTGTAAACTTCTGTCCAAATACAAGATGCAGCCTTTAAATTCTAGTAAGTTACACAGCCCTGGGCCGTGTAGTGACCCATGGGCCATGTATTAGCTGACAACCAGTTTCCTGATTTGATTCCAGCTCTAGTTTTTACACTCAGTACAGACTTCTGATGCTTTTGGGACTCTAAAAACCTAACCCTAGGACATAGAATATAAATAGAAGCAGCAGAAAACAGAGACAGGATCTGACCCCGACCACCATCTTCATGCACACATTTGCATATACATACATCTTCATCATTCTCTTGAAGTCATCTTGAAGAACAGTGCATTAGCACCAAGGAGGAGTCCTCAGCCGAAGTTCCACAAGTTCAAAGCTGCAGAGAATTCTCTTCAGTTTTTTTGTTCTATTTCTTTAGGCTATTTTTTTTTTAAATGTTCTTTTACTTTGCTTTTGTTATGTTTGCTAAACTCACCATGAGCGAGCAATTTCTTTATTCTGAAATTATAAGAGTAATGCTTGTAATCATTATTATGGATAAATATTGAGTTTCATCTATTGGATTTGAGTTTTGTTCATTGATTTAATGTTCTGTGCTCTTAATGCATGCTACGTACCGGTACCCACTTAAACATGATATAAGATACTAATTGAAGAACTGAAAGGTGAAGGTTAGTATTGGAAAATCAGAGTATTAAACTTAGAAAATCTGACCTAAAGATAGGCTGAAATCGTTCATGGAATTCCATAATTAATCATAGATCTTAAAAGGTTTTTGTTAGGACTAATCACCAATGAAAGTAGGGTTTAGCGCTAATTAAAACACACCTTAGGTGCCTTGAGAGAGGATCTAGGATACCTTAGGATTAATTTCCATCAAAGTAACGATCCTTAATCCAATAGATAGACAAGACTGAGTCCGTAATAAGATTAAAGTGTGAAATCTTAATTCTGGAATTATTTTAATATATTGTTTCATTTTAAGTTCATTATTCTCTTAGTTTATAGCACTCAAAATAAATTAGATTCACTCTTTCATTATATTCGGTAGGCTAGATAATCATAATTACTATGTAACTGGGTACTTATTAATTAAATTCCTTATGGGACAATACTCTACTCACTACTTTATTACTTGTTAGTGATCCGTGCACTTGTGGGGTTGTAAAATTAGCGTTGGCATGAAATTCATAAAGGTTTTTAATTCCTTAAATTGCACAACACATTTTGGACAGTGATTTTCAGATAGTTTTATCGCAAGGGTTTTGCGGTCGCCGGACGATTCTCACTAAAGTGAAAAAAGTTAGGAGTCGCCACTTTAATTTTGAGAGAAATTAAAGAAAACTATTCATAAGAATAAAAATTTATAAAACCACTTTTAAAATAGAGATTCTAGGTTCAGGGTCTGTGTATGTGTGGGGCAGGTGTTAGGCACCCCACCTCATCCCTCAATGAGGGCAAGTGGATTTAATGATGTGCTCTTTATAATTTATGATCGATAATTTTGGGGTTAGTATCATGATGTTGGTCCCTATTGTTGATGAGAGGAACATTTGATATTCCACTATTTTGGGTTACCCAGGAACACGAGTCTATGGGATGACCCTTCAGTGAATTGATGTTGTGTTTGTTTAATTTGTTATGTATTTGTTAAGTTCCTCCCTCATCGAATTAGGACTCTAATTTTGAAAAGGTGTTATTTGGTCCCTAATGATTCATAACGATGAGGAGGACTCTCGGCTCACACATTATGTACCTCATCATTAGCATTCAAATAGCTGAGGGTGCGGTGTGTGTAAAGGATACTTTGAGAACTGATATGGGTATAGATTTTCATTCCTTTTAATTAGGACTCTAATTCAAAAGGGATGTATTAATTAAAACCTAGAGAATTCCCTTTATTAGTGAGGACTTTTAGTTAATAGAGAAAGGTCCCATCATCGGCATAATTACCAGTGAAACCTTTGCCCATATCATTTCATCTTAAAATAATTTAATGTTTTTGGAACTTTGGTATTTTGATTAAGCCGAACTGAAGGAAGAACTCTACCTTAATAATATAAATATAAAAGCCTTGAGGAGGACTCTCCATCGGGCCTCAATATAAGATTTGAGATTCATTGGAAGGACTCTCCGTAGACCCATTGTTTAGAATATATGATAAATTTTATAATGAAAGTATCGAGGCTAGAAAGGAAAGGACTCCTTCCCAATCTCGCCTAATTTATACAAAACATCATTATTAAAACTTTGGCCAAGACAATTCAGGAAAGGACTCTCTCCCGATCTCTTAAAATATTTTTATTAGAATTTTGGCTAAGAAAATTCAGGAAAGGACTCTCTCCTGATCTCTTTTGGTTAAGAACTCAGGAAAGAACTTTCTCTCGATCTTTCTGATATAGTATCGGACACTTTATAAAAGGTTAAGTTACATGAATTCCAAGAAAGGACTCTCTTATGATCCCCCTGATTCATTAAAGGTGAATTTTAAAGGTCTCGGACGTGGAACCAAACTCTTTTTGACCTTACTTCAAAACTAGAATGAAGGCATAGTATGTGTCACTTCTCGCTCTTCATATTATCTAAACTTTCTTAGTTTCTGATATCATGATTTATTGTCCAAACTCTTCTTGGCTTATTTTGACTCATTTGAGATCTTCTAGATTTCCTATCTCGGAGTTTGCTTGTCCGAGCTAATCTCGGTTCCTGATCTCATCCTTACTTTCTAAGCTAATCTAAGTAGCTGACCTCTCAATTTACCCAAACTTTTCCTAATCATTTTCTTTCACTCAGATTGGGAATCTCTACATCGTCATTTCCATCTGTACTCCTTATGGTACTTATGGAATATCAGTGACTCAAACTGTCATTTCTCACATGAAATAATATAAGGAAATTAAGAATAACGCAAAGATAAAAGTAAAACTCGCGAACATCACAACAAAAAAAAAGTTATATTTGTGGGATAAGTCAAATTTTATGTAAACTTATTCTGAAGATTCGGTGTGACAAAGAATCTCAAAGATACTCATGTCATAAATATAAGCTAGTGATACTTTGAGAATGATAAGTTAAATGCTTACTTGCAGAGAGTTGCAATAATGGATGAGCTGATACCAATGTCCTTGCGAATCTGGAGCTATTAAAACTGAAATGGTAAGGTGACTCTGAGATGTTGAAGGTGATGAAAGTCTGATCCTATTGACGGGCTGAGATTAGGTTTTCAAGATGATGCACGGTTGTTCAGGATATGAATTGCAAGACCTATAGCTTTAGCAATGAGATCCTTAAGAAAACTTATTTCTAAAGTCTCTAGAAACCTTGGGCATTTCTAATTGGAAAACAATAAAGCTACAGTAAAAAAAAAAATTAGGGTTTTTCCTTCATAATCCCCCCCCCCCCTTAGTATTGCATGCAGGTATTTATAGGAGATGGGTGCTCAAAAATAGAGGGCTAAGATTTCAACAGGAGGAGATGAAGGGTTTCGATCTAAAAGGACACAATCCTATGTCTTAGAATTAACGAGAATCAAAATTAAAGGTTAGGATTTCATTCAGGATCTCTATCCTTTCATCCCTTCATGCAACGGTTAGGAATCTCGACTTATAGAATGGATCCAAGGGCTGGAAGCAAAAGTTGCCGAATTAGTTATTCACTTTTTGTTCTAAGGGTTTCAAATCTATCCTTACAAGTGTGATCAACAGTGTAAATTGAGATGTACTGGGCTACTTTAACCATTTGAGATCCAATGGTTAGGAGTTAATCTCACAAATTGAGGGTCATGATTGAAAGTGATTTTGATTCTCCAAGCCCTCCGATTAGAGAATTATGAGAGCATCATCTGATGAAGGCGAGAGAACCGAACTAATTTTCCGATCAAGGTAAAAGCTTATTATCGTGCCGATCTCCGATCGGTTTACCGGTATGATCTGCTGACCGATCTTTGACAAGGAAATTGCTAATTTCAATCTTGATATCAGTGACTGTAATGATCGGGCTCCATTAAATATACTAAAAGGGATTTTAAAATAATTTTCTTACTTTTTGAAGGTGGTGAGCATTTCCAGCAGGTATTAAAAACGTTTAATTGAAGTTTATGAGTTAGATAAAATTTTTGACCATTTTTATTTTTCCACAAATTTTGTAAAAATTTTGGCAGAGTGCTAGCTGTAATTGAGAAAAACCAAAATTTTGGACCTGTAGAAAACACTTCCAAATATTTCACTTCATCAAAATCAACCACCAACACAACTCAATTCAGTACAAATTTACTCAATCTCCACAATTCAATGCAAATTTCCACAATTCATAATTCTTAACTCAAATATTTTCAAAAATAACATTGAATAATTTCATTTACATTCCAATAAAGAAAAATTGATTTACATTCATCAATCTAAATTTACATCAGAAAATCCAAAATATTTTATTACAAGTTTTGTACAACTACTCAAGACCAATTTACAAAATGTACATACAGTCATATACATCAAAATAAATATGTACAATAAGGGTATAATATTATACCCGACAAAATCTCAAAAGCAGTGCTGTAGTCCTCAGCAGCTCACTCGGCTGCCCTACTAGTCTCTCTACCTGCGATAGCAATAAAAAGTCATCGCTGAGTATAATGACTCAGTGGTGCACAACATACTAAAAATACTAATTTATGTATAAATTAAATTACACTTATCCAAATATGGTACTAAAAATGGTACACAGATACAAAACACAATTTAAAATTTTAGTCAAATAAGTTTTCGTTTCAGAAGTCACAAATCAAATTTTATAAAAATATACAGTCATATCATGCCATTAATATATTGTTTATCTCAATAGCCAGAGGCTTATGAGGAATACCAAGGCTAGCTAGCTCAAATCTATGGGTACCCATTTCAATTTCTTCCTCTACTGGCACACACCTCAACACTTTAGCCAGAGAGGCATTCAGATATGTGGTCTTGACACTGTGATTTCAAAACTATCTGAGCAATTTTCTAAACATTACTTTGTAATTCAAACACACAATTTATTTTCCAACAGTTTAGATCAAAAGCATATTGTTCCTTTCAATAATAATTTCAATACAAATAAGTCACAATTAAATATCACAATTCATTCAAAACAATTTGCAAAAGAAAATTTACAGAAATTTCTATGTTGTGCACAAACCTCGTGTGAGTTGCCTCTAGGCCTTAACTTGATGTTTCCTTTCCTTTCTCAATATTCTTTTCAATTGAAACACACAATTTATAGTGTTTCAGTATCATAACTTATAATAAATTCAATAAATAAATTCATGTCTACTTAATTCTAATCTTAATATGCTTAAAATTATGTTCTTAAAAATTTGTATTTCGGGGTCACTATTCATAGTACTATTCAAGTCAAAATGTTAACTTTCTCATGCTTAATAGGTATGTGAACTCCACATACCACATTTTGGGTGCCTAATTTGTTGGTTTTTGTTGCCTTTTCAATTTTTTAAGTCTCCTAATGATAATTTCAAATTTTCAGTTTTTGTGCCCTATTTTGTGCTATTCCATTGATCTGGTTACTGTGAGAATTTGGCTAAGTGTGTCTCATCAAAGTTTTTCCTTATTGTCTTATCTTTAATTCTCTTTTTAAATCACTCCATTTGGAGTTTTGTAGGCCAAGATATGGCCATTTGAATAAGGCTGGCCGGATTGGTGTTACCCAGAATTTCTGGGCACCTAATAGGTTCTAGCAGTTTTGGACCACTAATTTTGGGTGACAATTTCACTTGGTTATGGGTAGAATTTGGGTTGGTTTTCTTCATAAAAGTTGTAGTTCTATGTCATACCTTTCCAATGCCACAAAAATCAAGTCATTTGGACCTGTCTAGCCCAAGTTATGGCCAAATGAACAAACACTATTTATTTGGTCATTTTAGTACACTGACAGTGCACAATATCTGGGTTTGACCTAATTGTTCATGATCTAAATGTCATTTCCTGGGCATGGTTTCTAAATGAAAAATGTGTCATTATGTGTCTAACCAATTAGTCTCATACCAATTTGATTGGCAAAATTTCAGTTTTGGTCCCTTAAAGGGACCTAGGTCAAACTGCCAGATTGGGACCCCTAACCAATCTGAATTGCTTTTCAATTCTACCAATTCCAACACATCACAAATGGTCCCAATTGACCATTTCAAACCTCAATTAAGGTCATTTGCATCAATTGACCATTTCCTCCAATTTTTCCCCCAAATTTCAAAGTTCAAGAACCCTAATTTATTAATTTCATTCACTTAATGAAATCAAAGTGTATATCCTTAATCTACATACTTAATTCAACCTAATTAACACTTCAACTTCATCAAATTCAAGAAATTTTAGTCCCCCTTAATGCTGGCTGAATTTTCCAAATGAATTCCCCAATTTTTTTTGTTTGCATTTTCACTTTAATTCTAAGTTAAATTAACTAGAAACATAGAAATTCAATAAATAAATTCAAGTTTAATCACTAACCTCAACTTTGATTTCTAATTCTCCATATCTTCACTTTTCTTCCTTACTTTGTTTCTTCAATCTCCTTATCTACTTGCCAAAGTAGGGTTTATCGGGAAATTTGTTAATTTATGGGATTGAAAAGCTTGGATCAAGCTTTAATGGTGGTTTTCATGGAAGTTTGAGAGAGAATTGGAGAGAGAGGGACGGCACAAATTGAGGAAGATGAAGCAATTTTTTTTTCTTTTAATTTTATATGTTTTTATGTTAATTTGACTTAGTAAAAAATTTAAGGAAATTAAAAATTTATTTTGACATCATAGATGATGTCATCAAAGTGATGTAAGAATTCCTTTCCTTTTCTTTTCTTTATCATTTTTTTTTCATAGTTCTTTAATTTAATTCTCTATTTTGAAATTTTTATTTCTCCGATTTTATTGAACAGTTAGGTCAGGAGTTACCTCTAGGGGTGAATTGACCAAATTGCCCATTACCGGATTGATCCGGTTTGTAAATAATCCAGTGTTTCTTTCGGAGTCCTAACCTAATTATTTGACCTACTTATCAACTCTTTTCTGTGATTTTCTCTTTTCCACTAGGTTCGTAATAGTCCTTAGGACCATGGCATCACATTTTCTAGTTCAAAATCAGGGTTAGGACTGACCTTGTAGTCACTTCCCGGTAAGGTCACTCATAACTGTAACCCCCGGCTCATTTAACTTTTTATGTTATATTTTTCTTATTTGTACTTAACCATCTAGAAATCACTATTTATTTTCATTCAAGGTTTTTCTAATTGTCTTAAATGTGGTTCTAATCCCCTCAATTGTCCGGACCAACACTGGTCACTGGAACAGTAAAATATACTAAGCTATGCATATAGGGGTGTTACAACTCTCTTCTTCTATCTTCTAGATACACACTTCCAATGTACTTCTTCCTGAACTCCACAAGGAAGAACTCCCAAGTTATCTGCTTTAGGGGCACTTCACTAGATACTGTGTCCCACCATTGATAGGCATCATCTTGGAGTAGGGACACAGCACCCTCCAGGTTCTGCTCTGGGGTGCAATAGAGTTGCTTCAGTACCCTTATGGTGTGGTCTAGCCAATTCTCAGCCGCCACTAGTCATCTTCTTTCTTACCCATGAAATCCATAGCCCCAAATTTTCTGAGCTTTTTTAAATGTGACTTTTACTGTGGAGGCGGTGGCGGTGGCATAATCCCGGCCATTTGTCTGAAGAATTCTGCCATTTGCTGAAACATAGCCGGTGGAGGCTATACAGGCACTGTCACACCTTACCCTCCATAAGGCATAACATGATCCCGTAGTATACCTAACGAATTACCAAACTTCGCCTACTGATAACTCATTAAATACACTACAAGGGATTTTAAACCTTTTCTTATTTCTTTTTACAGTGGTGAGTGCTTGTGACAGGTGTAAAATTTTTTTTTTACCTGAAGTGAACCAAATAACAAATCTGAAGTAGCAATAACTTCTGTAAAAATTTTGGCAGATTGCCATCTGTATTTTGAATAAAACAGTTCTTCAAAATCTTGTAAAAAAGCACTTCCAATATATTTCTTCAATCTCAAACTCCAATAACAGTTCAACACAATAAATTTATCAACATTTGTCACCTCAATTCAACAACAATTTTCCAGTGTTTCCAAAAGCTGAGATAAGAGAAATATGTTACAATACTTTTACAGGCCAAAATAATTTATAATTTTAGTTTACAACTGCTCAAGACCAAGTACAACATATACATACAGAGCACATACATTACAATAAAAATTACAAAATATGGTATACTCAATATACCCGACGAAATCTCAAAATGTATCACAAACAGCCTACTCTGCTGCTCTGTCCGTCTGTCTACCTGCGACAGCAATGAAAAAGCTATCGCTAAGCCAATGTCTCAATGGTGCACAACATTAAGAAAATGCAATTTAAAACCATAAACCATAAATCATATGAACTGTGGATATTTAAAATCATAGTTGAATTCAAAAGACAGTGAATGTCATAAAGAATTAAACTCTATTTCACAATATCACAATAAATATCAATAAATCATACACACAGCTAAATCATGATTCCATAGTCCAATTCATCCCAAAAGTCGATGGCTAGTGAGGAATAACATAGCTAGCTAGCAATTATATGAGTACTCATCCTATTCGTTCTCAACTGACACACACCTTAATACTTCAGTCAGAGAGAAAATTCAAAGCCAATTCGTTCCACTAGACAAGCTAGCGAGGAATTCAATCAATATACATGATAGCTATGGTTTCAAACCATTTGCAATATTTTTCAAGCAATAAGTATCCATCAAATTTCCATTCAAACAATTTTCCACAATTTAAATCAATAACAAACAAATTGTCATAATTTATTTCAATTGAAAATTCAAAAGAAATAGCTGTTGTTCACAAACCTCTGAAGTGTAACCTCTTGGCCCTGACTCAGTGTTTCCTTCTCCTTCCCTGAGTCTTTGCTAACTGAAACACATAATTTAAAGTGTTTCAGTACTCATTTAAATTGTCTCTAACAATAAGGTTCAATAATTAATTTATTTAATACTATTGCTTTCCTTAGTCAACCTATAATGTTGACCCTTAATGCACTTTAGGGGAATAAATTTTAATATTACCAATATGTTACATTTTATAGTTCTTTAGTGTTGGTATAAGTTACCAATTCCATTTTTAAGTGTATTGCATTTTATTGCAATTTATCGGATTTCGGTATGCTATTTTGACCTAGCCGGATGACATAGTTCCCTCGGTTTTCGGTTTCTAGTCCGACTTACAAACTTGTAGGTCTATGTCTTAGTGAACTTTTGCCACAAATTTTAGGTCATTCGGAATTTACTAGACCAAGTTATGGTCAGTTTACTATTGCTGGTCAGATTGCACTAAAATGGCAAACTTAGGTCATTTTTAGGTCATTTCTGACTCTGGCAGTTTTTATACCCGAATTTGTGCAAGCATTTTGACTTGTTTATGGTCATTTCTGAGTTTTGGTGTCCTCATAAGAGTTATAGCTCTATGTCTAAGCTATCCATGGTATAAATTTCAAGTCAATTGGACCTGTTTTGAGTGAGTTATGGCCAACACACTGACTATTGCCTAAATGGTCAATTTTCAGGTTTACAAAGTCACTGATCCAGATTTGGTCAATTCTCATGTCACTTTTTGGATAGAATTTAGGTAGGCTTTCTTCATAAAAGTTGGCACATTTTGTGCCTAGTCTCACCTCCAATTGGCCTCATACCAATTGGAGTCACACACATAGGGTTATAGGCTCATTTGCACACTGCCCTCTATATGCCTCTCAAACACCAAGTCAAATACATATTTACCAACTACATCTTCACTTCCCCAAACCATTCTGCATTTGGCACTAACCATAACCATTCATTTCTTTACATTATAGGTCAACTTGGATAGAATATAACAACTTCACAATACACCAAATGCAATCATAATTCACAAAGTCCATATCCAACAATATATACACATAAACACTCCTAATTATTACACATAACTTCCATCATCAAATTACACATTTATTGTCCACTCAATCATACACATAAGCTGCCACTTTTAATACCATAATTCAAAAACCTTTTCATGAATTTAAACACTTCAATCTTCATCATGAGGCTACCAAAACAATACACATACATATCAAACTTCCATTTTCACTTTTCAACTTACAATCACACTTTATACATGGTAAATCACTCCTATGCATATAAGCACTCTAATTAACTTCATTACCCATCAAATTCATATAAGAAAAAACCACTTACCTTACACTTCCATGGCTTCCCTGTAACACCCCTCACCCGACTACAGTGTAGCCGAGCAAAGTGTGCTACATTCGGTGCCGGAGCACCCTATCTTATCTTACTTTATTCCTTTCATATTTTGATCTCGATATATTTTAATATTAATAAATTTTTTGACGGGGAAACCAGCGGAGTTTCCCCAATTTTATTTCCAGTTGACGTATTTTACTATTTACCTGTTTGAAAGTTTCAATAATATTTTACAAATAAAATGTAACACCCCTCACCCGACTACAGTGTAGCCGAGCAAAGTGTGCTACATTCGGTGCCGAAGCACCCTATCTTATCTTACTTTATTCCTTTCATATTTTGATCTTGTTATATTTTAATATTAATTATTCTTCGACGGAGAAACCAGCAGAGTTTCCCCTATTTTATTACCAGTTGACGTAATTTACTATTTACCTGTTTGAAAGTTTCAATAACATTTTACAAATAAAATCTCATCAATTATTTCATAACCATCTCATAATTCACATCTCATTCATATATCTCAATTTCATATTCATTCCCATGCATTATCTATATATTTCAAATCTGTCTTCGAATCCATACAATCTCATTCATGCTCAAATCACATAAGTAAAATTTTCAAATTTCTTTAATTTACATAATTTCATAATTTACATGATATATAAATTAATTACATATGAAAAAACTAATTTATTAAATTACATTACATTTCTATTAATTACCTGCTCATAATCTACATTATAATACAATATCTAGCATTTTATACTAAATACAAAATATGATCTATATGGGCCCTATCTACATGCATTGCTGAGGAGGTGACAACCTTGAATACTCCAGCCACTTCTGCAGATCTGGACTCCAAAAATCTTAGTCAAAGTACCTGCGCGATGAAACAAATCCATCGCGCTAAGCATTGCTGCTTAGTGGTGCAATAATAGAACAAGAAAATAAAATATACAAATAAAGAAAGAACGAAGCATAATTTGAATATTTAAGAATCAATTTAATTTAATACAATGTGTCTAATATTAATTATCTTTTATTCTCATTTGTTTCGCTTTGAAAGCGTTTAATTCCGAAATTCACAGGGATAATGTACAACATACAGAATTAATAAAAATACTCAGTTTATACTTATATGGCAATAGAAGGTACATTTAAAATATTTAGTTAAGTTATACTTATTTTTGCAACTCTTTTTTTTCATTTTATTTAACAATTTTTATGTGGTTTGGATAATTTCATAATTGTAACTAATTCTTTTGAAGTCTTATTAACTCATTTATTTGATTTCTAACATTTTTAATTACTAATAGTCTTAATTTGTTTCAATAAATTACACTGCCCAAGTAACCTACTACAGGCTGACTAAACTGGATAACGGGTCGTTGGCACTGGACACCGCGGTGCCTCGGGCCGTCATACCATGGGACGCAGAACGTCAACCACGTATGCAGTCAGTATGGCTAAAAAGCCATGATAACACATAATCGGGCATAAAAGCCATGAATGATGGCATAAAGCCATGAATGCGGGCATAAAGCCATGAATACGGGCACAAAGCCATGAATACAGGCATAAAGCCTTTCGCAGTACTGCTAAAACAATACCCTATTGGCATGCCAAACTATCCAATCTGACACACATGTCTAGGCAATACAAGGGCACATAATATCATTAAATGTTAATATATTGTATTTTATGACTTCATTATTTCGTGATAAATTTCAATTATAATTCATACATTCATTTGATCATTTATATGATTACAATTCACATCAATTATCCTTTTATACCATTGTACTCAAAATACTTCTCCTCTCTACAATAATGAGAACTAATGTCTCATTCATACATTAATATGGTTCATTTATTCATTCATTATGTTATTCATATTGATCACAATTCTAAACAATGGTTCACATGTACCATTGTATTCAAAACATTTTTCCTTTCTCATTTATACATTCAAGAATCTACTCATGTAATTACAATTCTTATATTTCAAGTTGAGTTATTAATATTTTATGAATTCCATTTGTGATGGGCATATAAGCCCTAACTATTTATTCACATCAATTAGGTGACTTATTTTTCATGTTTCAATTAATCCATAAATATTTCATGGATTTCAAAATTTATGGCCTTAATTTCTTTTTAACAATTTTGACTAGGATGCATAGTCCACATTTGTCATACAATTCTAAGCATTTAAGCTTAGAATTGGTTCTAAGTCTTTATCTTAGTTTGCTAATCATTTTGATTACTATTCACCTTACTAGTCAACCAAAATGTTGACTTTTTAGTACATAATAATTTTATTGAACCTAAGTTCTCCAAGATACCACATTTTGCATTTAAAATTTGTTGGTATTTGTTGCCAATACCATTTCCAAGTTTAAAACAAAGGGAGCAGAATTTTCAGTTTTTGTACCTAAATTTCACTGTTCCATTAGTGACTGTTACAGTGGGAATTTGAGAAAATGGTAAACATGAAAGTTGTTCCTTATTCTGTCTAGTTGAATTTCCTTTTTTAAATCACTCCATTTGGAGTTTTGTAGCTCTAGATATGGTCCAAAAACCACAGCTGGCCGGATTGCAATTCTGTAGAATTTACCAAATCTACAGTACCATGAACAGTGACTGTGACTGCCATTTGAGTTAGGTTCTGGTCATAATTTGGGGTAGGTTTCTTCATGAAAGTTGTTTGTCTATGTCTTAACTTGTTGCTGTAAAAATTTCAGGTCAATTTACCATATCTACAGTGAGTTATGGCCAAATGAACAGTTACTATTCATTTGGTCATTTTGCAGAATTGGCTTGCAGGGTACCCGGATTGGGCCCAATTTTTGGTCCTCTTGCTTTGGTCTTTTGGGCATAGTTTCTTCAGCAAAAATATGCCATTATAAGTCTAGTTTCATTTCCAATTGGCCAAACACAAATTGGACCAACACAGCCAAAGATATGGCAGTCCAAGTGGGCTGGAATCACAACCATCCTGCTGCACTCACTAGGCAGCATACTCATTCACTTTGCCATGCTATATTTCAGTCCAAATTATGGTCAAATTTCCTCAAATGGTCACTAATTGACCATTAGAATGTTCTTTAACAATTTCATAAGTCAAGTCAAATTTTCACCCCCAAACCCTAGCCCAAATTCAAGGTTCACCCATATTACCTTAGTTTAACTCACTAATTCATTATCCACATGTATATATTCTTTAATCATGATCTTTAGTCCACTTTAAGTCCATCAAAACAATCACTCTTATCCCTTCCTTAGGGCTGCCAAAATTCAGGGCATGCATACACATAAATTTCATTCATTTGGCTTTCAAATTCTTACTACCTTTTAAGTCTTTAACATGAAAATAAAGAGTTCTAAGTATATATGTGCACTAACCTTTAAGTGGCACTTCTTGGACTTGTATTCTCCTTAGAATTTCTCCTCTTTGTGGCTGCCTAGAGCTTCCTTAGGGTGTGTGGATAAGTTTTAGTGAAGGTGACTTAGGGTTTTGGGGTGAGGAAAGCATGGAAATTGAAGCTTTAGAAAGTTTGTTAATGGAGGAGTGAGGGAGGAGGTGTAAAACATTTTGAAGAAGAAGGAAAAGGGCTGCTGTTTTTTTCACTTCAATTTTCTGCCCATTTGACTCATTTTAATTGGTTTATGGACATGTGTCACAAGGTGATTTGGTGAGAGTGCTTAGTGACATAAGCATGAGGTCAAAATTGCAATTTTAATTCATTTTCTTTTCTTTTCTTTGCTACTCATTTTCAATTCAATTTTTAGCAATATTTATTCACATTTTATGTCATAATAATTATTTACTCAACTGAACAAGTCGGCCAAAAATTGTCTCTGAAGGCGAAATGACCAAAATGCCCTCCGTTTGGCTTAACGGGTCAAAATTGTCTGTACCGATTGAAAAAATTTTCTAAATATTTTCTTGGCATTCTAATGCCATAGGAACCTCAATGACCCTTCTCTGGAGTCCCAAAAATTATTTTATGAATTTTTCCCCTAGTCTAGGGCTCCTAGTTGCAAAAACCTCAATTTCCCGCTGGGTTACCCATCGCTAGGGCACCGGCTCATTTAACTTGGTTGTATTTTATTTCTAAAATTTTTCCTAAATTTTTCTTATTAATATTTGAGTTAATTATGGTTCCTGACTTTAGTTTAAATATTTTTCCGGACGTTCTAGCAGTCCGGACCGACACCGGTCACCGGAATAGTAGAATGTACGGAGTTGCTACCGGGAGGGCGTTACAACTCTTCCCCTCTAATTTAAATTTCGTCCTCGAAATTTACTGGGTGTTTTAGGTTCTGAGATAATTCTTTTACCTTTCTATTACTCCATCTGTCTACTTCTTTTGTATATATGGTACTATTTAGTTTTTTTTTTTTTTGAATCTATTATTATACACTTAGGCATATCATAAAGGAAATACTTTACCTCAAATTCACATCTGGGGCTTCTTGCTCCTCTCCGGCTTGGGTGACATTTGGAATTGGTGTTACTGTTGTACTTGGTCCTTCCACGGCCTCTGTCTGGGTCCTTGGTAAATTCCTCTTAGGACAATCTTTCAAACGATGGTCTATGGCCCCACATCTATAACAGGCTCCAGTCAATCCCCTACATTCACCTTTATGCCACTTGTTACAATGGCCACATTTTCTTGCTAGTCCTGGCACACTCACTACTAGTGTTTCTGGTTGATCTCTTCTGTGTATAGGCCTGGGTCTAGATCTCCTACTTCGATAAGATGTCTGACTTAACTATTCTCTTGGCCTCTTATTACTAGACTGTCCAAATTTCCTCTTTTGCTGATCACCACTCCTCTTCTGTTCCTCTTCATGAACACAGCTAATATATTTCTTTCTGAACTCTATCAGAAAGAATTCCTAAGTTACGTCAGCTGGTGGCACTACCTTGGTTACGACATCCCACCATCGATATGCAGCTTCTTGTAACAATGAAACTGCACACTCCAAACTCTGTTCTGGTGTGCAATGGAGCTGCTACAGGACTCTTTCAGTCCTTTCTAACCAATACTCAGCCGCTGAAGAATCATCTTCCTTTCTACCATTGAAATCCACAGCTCCATACTTCCTAATTTTTCCTAGAGGTGATTTATGCTGAGACAGTGGTGGAATAACCCCAGTCATCTGTCGAAAGAATCCAGTCATCTGCTCAAACAAGGCCTGTTGGGGTTGTACAGGCACCTCTTGCACTAGTGGAGCAGGATCTCCCCGATTTTCAATATCACTCCCAGTCGGAATACGGCTTACTACTTCTTCTTCTACTGCCCTCTGCAATTCTGATTCCATACCTTAACCTAAAATAACCAAGAAAATAGATCTGCATTAGTGTCACCTCAACTCATATGAATGCAATGCATGTTATGCACACAATCTTATTCTATCTATCTATGCCTAGGAATGCCTAAACCGCGCTCTGATACCAATAAATGTAACACCCCTCACCCGACTACAGTGTAGCCGAGCAAAGTGTGCTACATTCGGTGCCAAAGCACCCTATCTTATCTTACTTTATTCCTTTCATATTTTGATCTCATTATATTTTAATATTAATTATTCTTCGACGGAGAAACCAGCAGAGTTTCACCTATTTTATTACCAGTTGACGTAATTTACTATTTACCTGTTTGAAAGTTTCAATAATATTTTACAAATAAAATCTCATCAATTATTTCATAACCATCTCATTATTCACATCTCATTCATATATCTCAATTTCATATTCATTCCCATGCATTATCTATATATTTCAAATCTGTCTTCGAATCCATACAATCTCATTCATGCTCAAATCACATAAGTAAAATTTTCAAATTTCTTTAATTTACATAATTTCATAATTTACATGATATATAAATTAATTACATATGAAAAAACTAATTTATTAAATTACATTACATTTCTATTAATTACCTGCTCATAATCTACATTATAATACAATATCTAGCATTTTATACTAAATACAAAATATGATCTATATGGGCCCTATCTACATGCATTGCTGAAGAGGTGACAACCTTGAATACTCCAGCCACTTCTGCAGATCTGGACTCCAAAAATCTTAGTCAAAGTACCTGCGCGATGAAACAAATCCATCGCGCTAAGCATTGCTGCTTAGTGGTGCAATAATAGAACAAGAAAATAAAATATACAAATAAAGAAAGAACGAAGCATAATTTGAATATTTAAGAATCAATTTAATTTAATACAATGTGTCTAATATTAATTATCTTTTGTTCTCATTTGTTTCGCTTTGAAAGCGTTTAATTCCGAAATTCACAGGGATAATGTACAACATACAGAATTAATAAAAATACTCAGTTTATACTTATATGGAAATAGAAGGTACATTTAAAATATTTAGTTAAGTTATACCTATTTTTGCAACTCTTTTTTTTCATTTTACTTAACAATTTTTATGTGGTTTGGATAATTTCATAATTGTAACTAATTCTTTTAAAGTCTTATTAACTCATTTATTTGATTTCTAACATTTTTAATTACTAATAGTCTTAATTTGTTTCAATAAATTACACTGCCCAAGTAACCTACGACAGGCTGACTAAACTGGATAACGGGTCGTTGGCACTGGACACCGTGGTGCCTCGGGCCGTCATACCATGGGACGCAGAACGTCAACCATGTATGCAGTCAGTATGGCTAAAAAGCCATGATAACACATAATCGGGCATAAAAGCCATGAATGATGGCATAAAGCCATGAATGCGGGCATAAAGCCATGAATACGGGCACAAAGCCATGAATACAGGCATAAAGCCTTTCGCAGTACTGCTAAAACAATACCCTATTGGCATGCCAAACTATCCAATCTGACACACATGTCTAGGCAATACAAGGGCACATAATATCATTAAATGTTAATATATTGTATTATGACTTCATTATTTCGTGATAAATTTTAATTATAATTCATACATTCATTTGATCATTTATATGATTACAATTCACATCAATTATCCTTTTATACCATTGTACTCAAAATACTTCTCCTCTCTACAATAATGAGAACTAATGTCTCATTGATACATTAATATGGTTCATTTAGTCATTCATTATGTTATTCATATTGATCACAATTCTAAACAATGGTTCACATGTACCATTGTATTCAAAACATTTTTCCTTTCTCATTTATACATTCAAGAATCTACTCATGTAATTACAATTCTTATATTTCAAGTTGAGTTATTAATATTTTATGAATTCCATTTGTGATGGGCATATAAGCCCTAACTATTTATTCACATCAATTAGGTGACTTATTTTTCATGTTGCAAGTAATCCATAAATATTTCATGGATTTCAAAATTTATGGCCTTAATTTCTTTTTAACAATTTTGACTAGGATGCATAGTCCACATTTGTCATACAATTCTAAGCATTTAAGCTTAGAATTGGTTCTAAGTCTTTATCTTAGTTTGCTAATCATTTTGATTACTATTCACCTTACTAGTCAACCAAAATATTGACTTTTTAGTACATAATAATTTTATTGAACCTAAGTTCTCCAAGATACCACATTTTGCATTTAAAATTTGTTGGTATTGGTTGCCAATACCATTTCCAAGTTTAAAACAAAGGGAGCAGAATTTTCAGTTTTTGTACCTAAATTTCACTGTTCCATTAGTGACTGTTACAGTGGGAATTTGAGAAAATGGTAAACATGAAAGTTGTTCCTTATTCTGTCTAGTTGAATTTCCTTTTTTAAATCACTCCATTTGGAGTTTTGTAGCTCCAGATATGGTCCAAAAACCACAGCTGGCCGGATTGCAATTCTGTAGAATTTACCAAATCTACAGTACCATGAATAGTGATTGTGACTGCCATTTGGGTTAGGTTCTGGTCATAATTTGGGGTAGGTTTCTTCATGAAAGTTGTTTGTCTATGTCTTAACTTGTTTCTGTAAAAATTTCAGGTCAATTGACCATATCTACAGTGAGTTATGGCCAAATGAACAGTTACTGTTCATTTGGTCATTCTGCAGAATTGGCTTGCAGGGTACCCGGATTGGGGCCAATTTTTGGTCCTCTTGCTTTGGTCTTTTGGGCATAGTTTCTTCAGCAAAAATATGCCATTATAAGTCTAGTTTCATGTCCAATTAGCCAAACACCAATTGGACCAACACAGCCAAAGATATGGCAGTCCAAGTGGGCTGGAATCACAACCATCCTGCTGCACTCACTAGGCAGCATACTCATTCACTTTGCCATGCTATATTTCAGTCCAAATTATGGTCAAATTTCCTCAAATGGTCACTAATTGACCATTAGAATGTTCTTTAACAATTTCATAAGCCAAGTCAAATTTTCACCCCCAAACCCTAGCCCAAATTCAAGGTTCACCCATATTACCTTAGTTTAACTCACTAATTCATTATCCACATGTATATATTCTTTAATCATGATCTTTAGTCCACTTTAAGTCCATCAAAACAATCACTCTTATCCCTTCCTTAGGGCTGCCAAAATTCAGGGCATGCATACACATAAATTTCATTCATTTGGCTTTCAAATTCTTACTCCCTTTTAAGTCTTTAACATGAAAATAAAGAGTTCTAAGTATATATGTGCACTAACCTTTAAGTGGCACTTCTTGGACTTGTATTATCCTTAGAATTTCTCCTCTTTGTGGCTGCCTAGAGCTTCCTTAGGGTGTGTGGATAAGTTTTAGTGAAGGTGACTTAGGGTTTTGGGGTGAGGAAAGCATGGAAATTAAAGCTTTAGAAAGTTTGTTAATGGAGGAGTGAGGGAGGAGGTGTAAAACATTTTGAAGAAGAAGGAAAAGGGCTGCTGTTTTTTTCACTTCAATTTTCTGCCCATTTGACTCATTTTAATTGGTTTATGGACATGTGTCACAAGGTGATTTGGTGAGAGTGCTTAGTGACATAAGCATGAGGTCAAAATTGCAATTTTAATTCATTTTCTTTTCTTTTCTTTGCTACTCATTTTCAATTCAATTTTTAGCAATATTTATTCACATTTTACGTCATAATAATTATTTACTCAACTGAACAAGTCGGCTAAAAATCGTCTCTGAAGGCGAAATGACCAAAATGGCCTCCGTTTGGCTTAACGGGTCAAAATTGTCTATACCGATTGAAAAAATTTTCTAAATATTTTCTTGGCATTCTAATGCCATAGGAACCTCAATGACCCTTCTCTAGAGTCTCAAAAATTATTTTATGAATTTTTCCCCGTGTCTAGGGCTCCTAGTTGCGAAAACCGCAACTTCCCGCTGGGTTACCCATCGCTAGGGCACCGGCTCATTTAACTTGGTTGTATTTTATTTCTAAAATTTTTTCTAAATTTTTCTTTTAATATTTGAGTTAATTATGGTTCCTGACTTTAGTTTAAATATTTTTCCGGACGTTCTAGCTGCCGGACCGACACCGGTCACCAGAATAGTAGAATATACGGAGTTGCTACCGGGAGGGCGTTACATAAAATCTCATCAATTATTTTCATAACCATCTCATAATTCACATCTCATTCATATATCTCAATTTCATATTCATTTCCATGCATTATCTATATATTTCAAATCTGTCTTCGAATCCATACAATCTCATTCATGCTCAAATCACATAAGTAAAATTTTCAAATTTTTTTAATTTACAGAATTTCATAATTTAAATGATATATAAATTAATTACATATGAAAAAGCTAATTTATTAAATTACATTACATTTCTATTAATTACCTGCTCATAATCTACATTATAATACAATATCTAGCATTTTATACTAAATACAAAATATGATCTATATGGGCCCTATCTACATGCATTGCTGAGGAGGTGACAACCTTGAATACTCCAGCCACTTCTGCAGATCAAAACTCCAAAATCTCTATTTAGTATTATTTGGCTTTAACTCTCAAGACTGCATGAGGAAACAATTCCATCGCGCTAAGCATTGCTGCTTAGTGGTGCAATAATATAACAAGGAAATAATATATAAATAAAGATAGAAACAAAACATAATTCACTCACCATTTCACAAGCAAAGTCCAAGTTTCTCTCCCAAAACCCTAGCTCAAATTCAAGGTTCACACAACACACACCAATTAAACATACTAATCACACTTCTCATCATAATCAAGCAAGTTATCCATTTTATTTGCAATAAAACACTTCAAATCCTACTCCTACACAAGCTGGCTGGATTCTTAGTCTAACATATATCCATCAATTTCATCATTTATCATGTAATTCTAGTGTAACTCACTTTATTTTCATCATTTATCATGTAATTCTAGTGTAATTCACTTTATTTTCATCATTATAAGAGGAAGAAGTAAGAATTTAGCACTAACCTTAGGAGGGCAGAATTTTCTCTTAGCCAAACTTTAATTTTCCTTCACTTTCTTGGCAGCCAAAAGGTTATGCAAGGTGCAAGGATAAATTTTAGTGAAAGGAGTAGGAGGAATTATGGTGAAAAGAGGAGAGAAATGAAGCTTTGGTTGAAAATCAATGGAGGTTTGGCTATGGAATTTGAAAGCTACGGGTGAGCTTTGTGAAGGTGATGGCTGCTGGAATTTTAGGAGCTTTTGTTGTATTCTTATACATATTTTATTAGTTAATTTAAGTGTTGACTAAATGTGATTGGTGGGTAAGTGTTTAATGACATCATATGATGTCATAATTGGTATTTTCTTCCATTTTTTTTTCTTCTCTTCTCTACTCATTTTCAATTTAATTTTTAGCATTATTTATTCATATTTTAGATCATAATAATTATTTACTTAACTGGACAAGTCGGCCAAAAATCACCTGTGAAAGCGAAATGACCAAAATGCCCTCCATTTGGCTTAACGGGTCAAAATTGTCTGTACCGATTGAAAAATTTTTCTAAATATTTTCTTGGCATTCTAATGCCATAGGAACCTCAATGACCCTTCTCTGGAGTCCCAAAAATTATTTTATGAATTTTTCCCCGGGTCTAGGGCTCCTCGTTGCAAAAACCGCAACTTCCCTCTGGTTACCCATCGCTTGGGCACCGGCTCGTTTAACTTGGTTGTATTTTATTTCTAAAATTTTTCCTAAATTTTTTCTTATTAATATTTGAGTTAATTATGGTTCCTGACTTTAGTTTAAATATTTTTTCGGACGTTCTAGCTGTCCGGACCGACACCGGTCACCGGAACAGTAGAATGTACGGAGTTGCTACCGGGAGGGTGTTACATTCCCAAAATGGTACACTTCAATAACTCACCAAATGTCATAATTTCTTCCATAATCTAACAACCCACAACCTCTACTATAACTTTAATGAAGAAACAATGGAAAACAAGCACTTACCTCTTTTGAAGCATGTTAAAACTTCTTCAAATCCTTCCCTTTTTGCTACCACACTCTTTGCCAAGTTGTATAGTCCAACTTTAGTGAAGGAATTTAGGAAGAGCAAAGCTTGATCATGGGTGGATGAAAGTGGAAAATGGGGTGGCCATTGGAGCTTCCATGGGAGTTGGTTTTGGCTGGTTATGAATTGAGGATGAAAATGAAGTTTAATCTGTCCAAATGCTTAATAAGGTGTCCCACAATGTAAGTTAGTGGAGCACTAACTTTAAGAAATGATTTATTTATTCAAAGTTTCCAAATTTTGCAAGTTTGCCTCATTACTTCCACTATTTATATTATGTACTATATTTTTATTTTTCATGATATCTTCAAATTGTAATACCACTTATTTTTAATGGACATTGAGGTCAAAAGTCAACTTGGGGTGTCAATTGACCACAATGCCCCTATTTGGGTTGTGTTCCTGATTTTTCGGTAACACCGAATTTTATCGGTTTCTCGATTTCTCGATTTTCTTTGTACTAATTACTTAATTTTTCTTTAACATTTCTAATGTCATTTATACTTTAATAGATGTTTATTTAAGTCTTAAAAATATTTTCTAGGGTTCCTCGCAGTCCAGGGCTAGTCAACGGTCCACACTGCAACTTCTCGGTGCGGTCACCCATCGCTACGATTTTCATCTCGTTTAACTTGCTTACATTTCATTGCTATCATTTTTCTTTTGTTTTTCTTGTATTTTCCTCTATTGTATTTCATCATTTCATGTCTCCTCACTAACATTTAAATATAGTTCTAGGCATCCTAGCTTTCCAGACAAACACTGGTTGTAACACTCCTATGTTCGGTAGTGCGTTCTACTGTTCCGGTGGCCAGTGTTATCCGGACAGCTAGGATGCCTAGAACTACACTTCGTTATGAGTGAGGAGACATAAAATAATGAAATACAAGAAGAGAAAACACAAGAAAAATAAAGGAAAAATAATAGCAAAGAAATGTAGCCAAGTTAAGCGAGCCGAGAACCCTAGCGATGGGTGACCGCACCGGGAAGTCACGGCGTGGACCGTTGACTAGCCCTGGACTGCGGGGAACCCTGGAAAATATTTTTAGGACTTAAAGAGACATCAATTGAATTATAAATATCATTAGAAATATCAAAGAAAAATTAAATAATTAGTACAAGGAAAAGTGAGAAATCGAAAAACAGACAAAACCCGGTGTTACCGAAAAATCGGGAATGCAACCCGAACAGGGGCATTGTGGTCATTTGACATCCCTAATTGTCTTTTGACCTAAATTTCCATTAAAAATAAATAATATTACACTTGGAAAATATAATGAAAAATAAAATTAGGGGTACCTAGTGTAAATAGCCAAAAGTGGAGTGAATATTGTGTAATTAGCACATTAAACATATAAAATGATTTAACTAAAGTGAGTCGACCACTAAGGAATAAATTAAGAGCTAAATGGGCAGGTGTACACCTATTATACAATCTGCATCTTCATCTCCCTCACTTGGTTCATCCATGCCGAAATGAAGAATTGAAAACCTCCATTGTCGTTTTGCATAAAGCTTCATCAACCTCCTTCAATTCACCTCCAAACACCTAGGTTGTTTCATTAAAGATTACCTCCACATCACAAGGAAGAGTTTGATAGCAAAATCAAGGAAGTTTAGTGAAGGTTTAACAAGTCCTAACAATAGGTAAGTTTGTATTTTTGAATATTGCTTTGTTAAAGTTTGAAAACATGTTATGGGTGTTTGCTTTGTGAAGAAATTTTAAAGTTTTGAGGAGTTCTTGATATATCCAATTTTGGACAGCCATGGAGTTCTATATTTAATGAAGTATTCTTACATATATTTGATGTGAATTTATGTTGAGTAGGGTGAATTAATGTCCTAGTAAGTTATTTCCATGTATATGTGGTGATTGTACATTTGGAATTGAAGTGGAAGAAACTATGGGGAATTTTGGCAATGTGAAGCATTCGGCAGCCTTGAGACTCCTTGATGAATGTTTAAATTCATGAAGATATTGAGTGAATTGTGACATTGAGGATTGATGAATATGTACATAAATTGGTTGTGGAAATTGTATGTAATAATTAGGAGTGTTTGTGTGTACATATTGTTGTATTTGGACTTTGTGAATTAGTGTTTCATTTGGTGTATTGAGGATATTGTATTCTTCCCAAAGTGACTTTATTATGAAGTGATAAATGGTTTTGGTAATGTACCAAATCAGAATTGGTAAGAGAGATGGACTTATACCAAGGTAATGTGTAATTGCTAGATGTTTAAGTAATGTATTTAAGGACAGTGTGCATTTCAGCCTATAACTTTAAGTGTGTGGCTCCAATTTGTATGAGACCAATTGGAGGTGAAACTGGGCACAAAATGTGCCAACTTTCATGAAGGAAACATACCAAAATTCTGCTTGCAAGGTAGCTTGAAAAATGACCAAATCCGGATTAAGTGCAAGTGAGGCCTGAAAACTGACCATTTGGGCAGTAGTTAGTGTTTAGGCCATAACTCACTCAAAACAGGTCCAATTGACCTGAAATTTTAACCATGAATAGTTAAGACCCATATCTACAAGTCTTATGAAGACACAAAAGCCCAAAAATGACCATAAGCAAGTCAAACAGCTTGCTCAAGTTCGGGTCCAAAAACTGGCCGAACCAAAGTTGACCAAAATTGACCTAAAATGACCAAATTTGATGCCATTTGACCAGCAATAGTAAAATGACCATAACTTGGTCTACATAACTCAGAATGACCTGAAGTTTTGCCCCGCGTTCCATAAGACATAAATCTACAAGTTTGTAGTTTTGACCGAAACCCGAAAATAGAGGGAACTAGGTCGTCCGGCTAGGTCAAACTAGTATCCCGGAATTCAGCAAGTTGCAATAAAATGCACTAAACAAGGAAATGAAATTGGTAACATGTACCAACCCTAAAAGACTATCGAATGTGACATATTAGTAACACTAAAACCTAAATTACCTAGAACGCATCGAGGGTCGATATATTAGGTGATTAAGCAAATAATAGCTTTCAGTGAATTACTTATCAAGCATTATCGATAGAGACAGTTTAATTTAGTACTGAAATACTTCAAATTGTGTTTCTCAGTTAGTAAAGACTCAGGGAAAGGGAAGGAAACACTGAGTCCAGACCAGGAGACAGTTATCAGAGGTTTGTGCACAACAACTATTTCTTTTGAATTTTTCAATTGAAATGAATTATGACTATTTGTACATTATTGTTTTAAATTGTGGAAATGTGTTTGAATGAATATTTATTGCTTGAAAAGCATTGCAAATGGCTTGAAATTGTGAAAAATTGTTTGAATGATATTGATGGATACTGATTGATTGAAAAGCATTGGAAATGATTTGAAACCACAGCTATCATGTATATTGATTGTATTCCTCGCTAGCTTGTCTAGTGGGATGAATTGAATTCCCTCTCTGGCTGAAGTGTTGAGGTGTGTGCCTGTTGAGGACGAATTAGATGAGTACTCATATTTTTGCTAGCTAGCTATGTTATTCCTCATTAGTCATCGACTTTTGGGACGAATTGGATACCTCATTAGCCATCGGCTTTTGGGACGAATTGAACTTTGGAACATGATTAAGCTGTGTGTGATTTATTGATATGTATTGTGAAATTGTGAAATGAATTTAAACTCTTATTGACATATACTGTCTTTTGAATTCATCCATGATCTGACTTATTGAAATTTATTATGATATTGAGAAATGGAGTTTAAATTCTTGTTGACAATTACTGTCTTGAAATTAACTATGGTTTTAAGTATCCACTATTTATATGATTTATGAATTGTGATTTAAAGTTGTATTTGGTTAATGTTGTGCACCACTGAGACATTGTCTCAAAGAATAGCTTTTATTGCCGTCGCAGTAGACAGACATGTAAAGCAGACTAGGCTGCTAGTACCTCCAGCGAGAGATTTTTGGGTATAACGAGTATACCACATTTTGCATTTTGTACTGTAATGTATGTTCACTGTATGTACATATTATTTTTGATTTTGAGCAGTTGTAAATTCAAATTATACCTTGAAGTTGTAAAATAATTATGAGTTATTTTGGCTTGTAAAAATTGTATTATATTTCTTGTATCTCAGTCTTTGAAAAATCACTGTGGATTTGAGTTAAGAAATATGTTGTGTTGAGAAAAATATGTTGGAGTTGAGATTTGGAAAAATATTGAAGTGTTTTTTACAGGTTGTCTGAAGAACTGTTTTATCCAAAATACAGATGGCACTCTGCCAAAATTTTTACAGAAATTCCAAATAATTCAAATGTGTTAGTTCTATCACTTCAGTTCAAAAAGGTTTTTAACACTTGTAAATAGTGCTCACCACTGTAAAAGAAGTAAGAAAAGTTTTTAAAATCCCATGTAGTGTATTTAATGGGTTATCAGTAGACGGAGTTGGTAATTCATTAAGTATACTACGGGATCATGTTATGCCTTACAGAGGGGTAGGGTGTGACACTGGTCACCGAAATAGTAGAACGCACTACCGAACATAGGGGTGTTACAGGCACTTCTAGTACTGGCGGAGCAGGTTCCCCCTTGCCTCCAGCTTCAACCACTGGTGGAGCATGACTCTCCACCTCCTCATTGACTGCTCTCTGTGATGTGGGGTCCATATCCTAACCAAAATAAGAAAAATAAATAGATCTGCATTAGTGTCATCTCGACTCTTACAAATGCAATGCATGGTATGGACTCTATCTAAACCCAAAAACGCCTAAACCGTGCTCTGATACCACTAAATGTGACACCCTTACCCGTCTACAGTGTAGCCGAGCAAGATATGCTACACATTGTGTCGGAGCAGCATATCTTATTTCGTTACAATTTACTCTTTCTTAATTTATTTATTTATTCGTTTATTAGTCACAAAGTGAAATTTATTTCATTTAATTTATTTATTGAAATTATGAATTAATTTAAGGTTCCGATAATTTTACAGAAAATGCGGCAGAGTTCCGGTTAAAAATAGAGAAAACAGTTCTTCGGAACCTATGAAAAACACTCCCAAATTTTCTTTCATTCCCAAACTCCAAATAATTTCAACACTGAATCATCACAATTCATCAAATCTCAACACTTCTCAACATTTTAAACTCAAATTTTCAATTTCATTCCATGCATGAATAATTACATACTCATATTTACAAAGAAATGTTCAAATTCATTAACTCATAATATGTACAATAATTACAGAAGTTTATCATTTACATGACAAAATGTAGATCTAATACAAAATGTAAAATACAAAATGAAGCCTAGCAATCCTTCCAAATGCACTGCTGGTCGAGGTACCACAAAATGCAAATCCAAGTCTGATTCCCAGTCTACGGTCTACTGGGCTCACGCTCCGTATCTCTAATACCTACGTGATGGAAAATCCAACGAGCTAAGCATTTCTGCTTAGTGGTGCCATAATACAAGAAAATATAATATACAAATAAAAGTAAAAGTTCCCTAGTTATTGTGTTTATAAGAAAATAAATAATTACTAAATTATTGTTTAGTTGAAGGCTAATTACATCTTATGATATTAACTCTTCCTAGCATTTTATTAATTGTTCTCATGATGATTTTGAGCCTCTTTTTATTGAAATCATTCTTATTCTTTATCTTGATATTTAATTTCCTTACTTCCTTTAAAAACCAATTCAATTACATTTATACTTTTTCATACTTAACTAACCTATACAAATTGACCGGACTGGATAAACGGGTAAACTAGCATTGGGTACCAAGTACCTCTAGCCGTCACACCATCGGTCACAAAGTGTCTCCCGGTGTGCCAACAAAATGGCTAATAAGCCATATAAGCAATCAGGCATAAAGCCAAGCATAACAACATAATCAATATAGCCATAGGCTATTATATCATAGAATGGCATAATAAGCCATAAAACACAGAATGGATTGAAGCCATATGTAGTACTACTATCAAAACCCTATTGGCATGCCAACCTATCCAAACCAATCACACTAAGCCTACTAGGGCATATTACAATTTTAGATATGAAATTCTTTGCAATTGAAGTTTAATAGTTATTATTCATCCCATTAGTCAACTAAAATGTTGACTTATTCATATATAATAGGTATATTAGTCCTAATATCACCAATATACCATATTTTGTATTCTAAAATTGTTGGCATTGGTTGCCAATTATCATTTCAAAGCTTATTATTTGTTATTTAAAATTTTCAGATTTCATGCCTTCAATTTACTGTTCCATTGGTCATTGCTACAGTGGAAATTTGACAAAATTCTCTTCATGAAAGTTGTTCATTTATGTGTCTTCTTTAATTTCCTTTTTGAATCACTCCATTTAGAGTTTTCTAGCTCAAGATATGCTAATTTTAGCAAGGCTGGCCGGATTGGTATCTACCTAGAATTTCTGAGCAAAATCCCATTCTGGCAACTTTGGTGTCCTGACTTTGGTGGGCAATTTCATTAAGTTCTAGTCAGAATTTGGAGTTGTGTTCTTCATGAAAGTTGTCCTAAATTTTCTAATCTTTTCATTGATATAAATTTCAGGTCAATTGGACTTTTCTACACTGAGTTATGACTAACTAAAAAAATACTGTTTATTTGGTCATTTTACCCAAGGCAGAATGTGTGTTACCCGGATTAGATTAATTTTTAGGTCAAGTTAGGTTGGTTTTCTAGGCATGATTTCTTCATTAAAAATGTTGCATTATGTGTCTAATTTCATCTCCAATTGGCCTTGCACCAATTGAGGCTACCCAAATTCAATTAAAGCCCTCAAAACACCCTGAACTCCAATGGTCCAGAATCAGTCACAAAGGGCAGCCACACCAATTCACCATCCAATGCCATCAATTGCCTCATTTTATGGTCAAACCTTACTAAATGGTTATAAATTGATTTTTAAAATGTTCCTCAATCATCACATGAGCAAAATCCTATTTTGCTGAAAACCCTAAATTCTCAAATTTTTAATTCTTGCATTTCTACCAACAAATCAAGTTCTAACCATGAAATTCATGTCAAGGGCAGCCTAAATACCAAATTAATTCAAAGAAAACCATCAAAACCCTACCCTTCACATGGCTGCCAAAAATGGAGGTTTACATAATCATCAATTTCATTTAAATTTCTCTCATTTTCTAGCTCAATTTTTTTGTCCCTAAACATGAATTTCAAAAAGAAAGCAAAGGATTGGTCACTAACCTCTTTGAGCAAAATTTTTCCTAAGCTTAAACTTCACTTTTCTTGATTTTCTTGGCTACCAAACACCTTCTCAAGAGGTAAGAACAATTTTTAATGAAGAGAACTTAGGGTTTAGTGGTGAAAAATCAAGGTTTGGAAAAGAGAGAGATAAAAGCTTCTTCAATGGAGGTGAGGAAAAGGGAGGCTACCAGAAATGGGAAAGAAGATGAGCTAAAATTTTGTCATTTTTATCTCAATTTATTGGTATTTATCTCCTTTTAAGTTGCTTGGTTAATTCCCATTGGTTAGAAATTTAATTTTATTCATTTATGACATCATGCTTATGTCATAAATCAAATTAAACTTCATTTTCTTTTCTCCTTTCCTTTATCCATTTTTCATTATTTTCTCACCAATATTAATTCATATTTTAAGTTATATAATTCACCCACTTAAATGGACAAGTCAGTCAAATACCGTCTCTGAAGGCAAAATGACCCAAATGTTCTTCGTTTTGCTTAACGGACTAAAATTGTCTGTACCGATCTAAAAATTTTTCTAGGCATTCTAATGCCATCAAAACCTCAATGACTCTTCTCTAGAGTCCCAAAAATTATTTCACGGAATTTCCCTCGAGTTTAGGGCTACTAGCTATGAAGACAGCAACTTCCCATTAGGTCACCCATCGCTAGGGCACCGGCTCATTTAATTTTGATGTATTTTATTTCAAAAATTTTTCCTAAATATTTCTTACCATTATTTGATTTATTTATTACTCCTCACTCTAGTCTAAATATAGTTCCAGATATTCTAGCTATCCGGACCGATACCGGTCACTGGAACAGTAGAATGTACGAACCTCCTAAAGTGAGGGTGTTACAGCAATCTATAACCTCACTAACCAAAATTAATGAGGGAGGTGGCTAGCTAGCTATATAAGTACTCATCCGATCTCAACCTCAAACTAGCAAGTCAGAGAGGGAGGAACATAATCAATCTCAACTCCATAATGGAGGAGGAACACAATAGATTTACCATGCCAAGTGTGAATTCAAAATCCAATGCAAATCATTTCATTTAAACAATTTAATTTCAACACTAGTCATGTATCATTCAAAATTTTTACTTATAATTTAGGCAACACAATATTTCTTAAATAAATTTCTCAAAGCCATAAAAATCATAAATTGTTCACGACACACTTATCCAAATAAATTTTCTAATAGAGACAAAGAATATAAAAATTATTTCACACAAACCTCTTTTGCTTGCTTTAACTCAATCTACTCCACCTCCTTCCTTGGAAGGCTCCTTACCCACTGAAACACATAATTAAAGTGTTTCAATACCCATTCAACTTATTTCTAAATAATTAAGCCAAAAATTGAATTTTTCACACTCAATTTACTTATAAAGTCTTATAAGGTTAGGTTCTTTGCATTTGATGTTAGTGTGGTTACTATTCATATTACTATTTATGTAAATTTTTTACTTTTTCATAATTAATAGGTATATATAAATTTTAATTTCATGGTAGTACCACATTTTGGGTTTTATATTTGTTGGCATTGGTTGCTAATTTCAATTCAAGGCTTATTAGGAAAAATTTCAAAATTTCAGATTTCATTATATGTGTTTACTGTTCCATTAGCCAATCTGCAGTAGAAATTTAGCTAAAATTTCTTTATTAAAGTTTTTCCTTAATGTCTCTACTTTAATTCCCCTTTTGAATCACTCTATTTGGAGTTTTGTAGCTCAAGTTATTGCATTTTTACCATAACTGACTGGATTGGTCATTGTCCTGAATTTCTAGGCAAATTTGGTTCTGGCAGTTTTGATGACTTAATTTTGATTAGTAATTTGATTGGGTTATGGTAAGAATTTGGGTTTCTATTCTTCATAAAATTTGTTCTACTATGTCTAAGCTTTCATGGGTTTAAAAATCAGGTCATTTGGACCTCTCTACACAAAGTTATGGCCATTTGAACATGCACTGTTTATTTGGTCAATTCTGCCCCAGAATCAGGGCACCAATTCCGGATTCAACCCAATTTTAAACCAACTTATGATCAGTTTTTGGGCAAGGTCTCTTTATCAAAAATGTAGCATTATGACCTTAATTTCATCTTCAATTAGGCTCACACCAATTGAAGCAACATAATTCAACTTATGACCATTTAAACTAGCTGGACTCATTGGTCTAGAATTTAGCCATTCAACATTCATAACTCATTCCAATTCCATTTCTCAATTCTCAATTCAAAACACACTAAATGACCAAAGTTGAGCATTATAAACACCAATTGGTCAACAATTCTAAAAATCCCCAATTTCATTCAAAACCCTAATCACCATAAACCCTAATTTTCCAATTCCCTAATTCAATGCAATTTCAAGCATACTAATCACTTATTCTTACTCATTTAAGCTTAAGGACATGTTTAATTCCATCAATTTCCATCAAACCCTAACCCCCATCAATTGGCCAAAATTTTTTCCCTTCACCAAACATACATAATTTTTCAATTTTCCAAGTAATTTCTAATTGCTCAACTTTATTTCTATAAGTATAAACTAACTTAAGTGAATAGAGAGAAACTTACCTCTTGTGAGGCTTTTGAATCTTCAATTTCCTTCACTTTCTTATTAAATTCTTGCCCCCAATTTCTTAATCAAGGTCCACAATCAAATTCTCTAGTGATGAATTATAAAATTCTAGGGAAATTTTTAGTGAATTTTGGAGCTTAGCAGTCTTTAATGGTGGAAAGGAAAAGAAAAGAGAGATAGAAATGAGAATGGTGGCCAGCTGAAATTTTGAGGAAGATGGCTGATTTTTTTTCTTTTAAATTTTGTCTCATTTTAATGATAATTATCCCTAATTTTTCATAATTTTAAATTATAATATTAATTAGGTCATGCTTGCATCATTGATGATGTTATAATCACTTAAATTTTAAATTTTTCGTTTCCTTTCTTCCATACACCTCTTCGCTTTTAATCTATTTTTCATAATTTTAATTTCCTACATTTTAATGGACATTTAGGCCAAGAGTCACCTCTAAGGGTTAATTTACCAAATTGCCCCTTGCCAGTCTAATCAATTTTTCTAATAGCACTAGGTTGCTTCCCGAATTCTGTTTCAGTTATTTAAACTTGTTCGCTATTCATTTCTGTGGTTTTCACATTACCATTAGCTTCACAATTATCCTTAGGCTTGAGGTGTCATAAGGTCATGCACGAAATTAAGGTAGGAACTGAGCTCGCAGTCACTTCTCGATTCGGTCACCCATCATCAGGACCTCAACTTATTTAACCAATTATGCTTTGTTTTTCTTATTTCCATTTCTCTTTCATATAATTTCTATTAATTTTTATTTATGACTTTTCTAAATAACACAGATATAGTTCTAGACATCCTGACTGTCTGGACATACACTAGTCACAAGAACAGTATAATGTATAGACTACTTAGTATAGGGGTGTTACAACAAATATGCTAAATAAATTGAAGCCTAATGAGTAAGAGTAGTAATGGCAAGTTGTGACACCAAACACAAAAATGCCTTATGAAGCAAACCAAGAAAATAGAGCAACAAAGACCAAAAAGGATCCAAAACCTGCACAATTCCAAAATCTTAAGGAAACAACACATTCTAAGATTAAATAAAATCAAGACAAAATGAAGGTTTCAAGTGAGAGAAGCTGAAGACCAAAAACAAATTCCTCATCATGAGCGGGTGGAAGGATATGGGCAATTAAAACAAGTGACAAAATCTACAATTCATAAATCTCCTACAACCATTCAAGGGGCATGGGAACATAACAAGCTTCTATAGCAATTACAAGTAGAGAACTTCCACTCTATAAGAGAAGCCAACCATAACAATATAGTATAAATTAAAAATATCAGTTATTCCACCCAACAGCCATTAGAAGAAAAAGACCACTGGCTTCTAAAACATTCAAGTAATAAAATTCACTAAACAAAGAAGATCCAACAAAATTGAAAGGAGTAGTCTCAAAGCATCAAAGTTCTTTGTAAAACAATCAAAGGGTATAAGTGTGTAGCATTTTAAGCTGATCTTGAATGTTGTAAAAATATAACATATTGGTAATATTCCAACATTTCAATCCAAGAATAAGAAATTTCGGCAACACCAATCAGTAATCATGAAGTGGAGTTAGTTAAAAACTTTGAAATTAGAAATTTAAATAAAAAACTTAATTGACACAAGCAAATTAGAATTTTGCATCTCTTTCAAAATAATTGCACCTTCAATATCTAGACCTCCAAATCAAATTTAGCTCATGGACTCAGAATGAGCCCTCTATTGATTCTTCCTAATAAGCATCTACACTTCCATTTGAGAAATCCTCAACATTTTCTTTCGTTAAAAGCCTAATGTACTCCCTATATGCAAAGCAATTCGACCTTGCCAAGGTTGTCTCCTAGAGCTTTTGATCACACCAAAATTTTGTATATCAAGAAAATATAATCCCATGATAGATAATCGACCACCATTTAACTCATAATAGGCAATCCTACCGTTACTAAGAAACAAAGCATTAATAAAACAGCTAATGTACATGGCAAATTTGAAATGGATCACAATCTTCAAAAATAATAAACTTATTGAGATTGAATAGGATATTGAAAACATTTCTTGAAAGCATGAAATAGAAGGCCAGCCATACTTCTCCATACGTATGATCCATGACCAAACCTTTTCTTTAGTACATATTTAACAATCAAAAAGCACGAAAGTCTTAATTGTTCATTCTAAGAAAAATAACGACAAAGTTATATATTTACAAATCAACAATGTAGTAATTAAGAACAAAAAACTAAAAACAGGTGTATATTTAGAAATAAAGAATTAATATATTTATAAACATAAATCAGTGCTGTAATAATTAAAACTAAAAAAAATTAAAAAAATATATGTATTTATATTTTTAATAAATAAAGAATTAATATATTTATAAACATAAATCAATGTTGTAATAATTAAAACTAAAAAAATTTAAAAATCTGTGTATTTATATTCTTAATAAAATGTCAATTAGAAGTTTTGTATGATAAAATATGCATGCATAATATCAAAACTCACCATCATCCTCATCGTCATCGTCGTCTTCATTCTCACCATTATCATCTTGCTCAACATCAGTATCATCACAATAGTCAACAATAGTACCATCTTCTTCATCGATAGAATTTTCTCTATCACTAGAATCTTCTTCACTAGATTCTTCCTTATCACTATAAAATTCTTCATTATTAGAACCACCATAGGATTTATCGGTTTTATTTCTTTTTTGAATTGATTTCTTCTTCGGAAGGATAATGCTAACATCAATTTCTTGTGGGAGTACATCTTATCAGAATAATGATTCTATATTTTCTTCATCCATTTCTTCAATGTCATTAACATTATTCACCTTATTATTGATATGGCTCATCATTAAAACCAACTCTTCATCTCTTTTTTCATTTTCTAGAACATTATATAAATTTCTAGGACACACTTTTTGAAAAATTTTCCAACTACCTCCATTTTTCATATCACTAATACAAAAAACTTGCTCTACTTGAGTAGCTAGCATAAAAGGATCATTTATATACCATTTTTTGCCTATATCAGCACTTATTAATTGACCATATGCCTTCAATCCATTTCTTTTATCACTTACATTCCACCAATCACATTTAAGCAAGAAAACACAATTTTTCTAGCAATATTCAAGCTCAATGATATCTATCAATACACTGTGAAAATCAAATTTTTTCAAATTATGTTCTCCTTTGACCACAACTCCACTATTTTGAGTGCAATGATACTTAGCACACTCGAATATGTGAAATCTAATTCCATTAACTATAATACCAATATACTATATAATACAAATACTGGGGACATATAAGTGATCTTGTGATCTAATTAAACCATTTGCATTGAAATGTGTCACCTAAAAAATCAATTACAAAGTAATGTAAATTTTTTTTTTTATATTAAAAACTAATTCCCAAGAGAACACATAATACACTTACATATCAATTGAAGCAAGATGGAAATTCAACTTCATGTCTTTGTTGCACATTAATCAAACTTTGCTTTTGAATTTCTTCCTTATGCAAACTATATGTATAACAATAAAATTAGATATATTCACTTAAATAAATGAGCTAGAAAAACATATTTTATATTAAAAACTTTAAATAGACCTCTATCTCTTCACAATTATGAAGTATATGCCACTAAATTTTATAGAAATCAAATGAAGACAATACGTCATAAGTGAGAGCACTCAAAGTTCTTGTCCTTTATGAGAAAATTGAAAAAAAAAATTATCCATATCCATTTGAGGCCCATCATAATTTCTTTCTAATTGGTCATGTTTAGCTTCAACTCCATGGAAACACATTGAACAAAAATTAATACACTTTGTAGTAGTATATGCTTCAAAGTACATAAAAACATTTTCACAATTGTAATTAGAAAGAATGAATTTGTATATACATATATAAAAGAAATAAATAAGTCATGCATTTATATTAATATAGCTAAGGCCAAGATCTCGCATCAATTTTTTTACCTCATAATAAGATTTTGGGAGTACTTCACCTTCAGGAAGAGCATCCTTAAACAACTCTAAATTTAGATTAAAAGACTTGTTACTACATTTAATTGTTACCTAATTGTATAACGTCTTAACCAAAAAAGATAATCTTGAGTACTTCTTACAGCCAGGGTAAAGTTTACGTCTAGCATCATTCAACAATCTAGCAAATTTCCTTATATCTCCTTTAAACAAATATGTCTTGATTGCTAAAGGTCTCTTCTACATTAGATTTCATAAAGCTTGATCTTAACCAAAAAAAGATAATCTTTAGTACTTCTTACAGCCAGGGTAAAGTTCACGTCCAGCATCATTCAACAATCTAGCAAATTTCTTTATATCTCCTTTAAACAAATATGTCTTGATTGCTAAAGGTCTCTTCTATATTAGATTTCATAAAGCTTACTTTATGGAGATCATTTAACATTCTTAAAACACCATTCCCATAACCTATAAATTGATTTTCAAAATTACCACCATTGTATGAATCACCACATTGATAATGATCATCCAGTTGAAAAGATTCGCCATGATGTATCCAACAAGTATAATCTTCAAGAATTCCATACAAAAATAAATCACTTTTGACTTCTGGTTAAGTTTTCAAGATACAATTATTACAATTTTTGCATGGACATCGAATTCTACTATCAAAGTCAGCATAATATGTTACGACATCTAAGAAATTATGTAACCTTGAATGTATGTGGAGCTAAATCTTTTATTGAGTTTCATCTAACTTCTATTCATTTAGATGAGCTCAATTAAAAAAAAAAAAGAAAAGAAAAAGTAAATAAGATACAATGATCTTAAATTGTATTTGACATAAATCTATGATTGTAAGTAAATTTAAAACATGAAAAGACAAATAAAATAAGAATATTAGCTTAAAGACGAATTTTAAGAATTTTAAACCATGGTACACCTAACTAATTAAACCACTACAACAAATTAAATTCCTAACTTAACAAATGCCATCTACAATCAATAAGCACAATTGGTAGCATATAAAATAGCACAAAATTCTACACAATATTGAATCATTTCAACACTTTTTCCTAATTTAGAATGTTTATGTCACATCATAATTCCAACACAAAAATAACATGTTTATATTACATTATAATTCAAAATTTTCTGACATAATTTACAAAAATTATACATTTAGTTTACAAATTTTAGCTTTCAATTTATTTCATTTTCTTGCTATTCATTCTAACTTATTTTTAGTCAAATTACAACACCTAATTACATGATTTCAACATAAAACATACCATAATTTCAGCATGTTAAGAATTTATTTTATTAATCCTAAATTTCATGCTAAAAAATTTTACAAAACTCCACATGTATAAAAAAAAATTGAGATTCTAATGTGCTAAATAATGGAAAATTTCTAAGTTAGAAAAACATTTTAATCCTACTAAAGAAGAAAAAGATAAAGTTTATTTAATTCTTGGTAATCTTATCTCTTTGGTGTAGAATCTCCTATTTCAGTAAGTTCAAGACTTTTGATGCGTATTTAATCATTCTTGTAAAGTTATTTTAATTCTTGATTATCTTTCTTCTATCCAAAATCAAACACAAACTAGTTTTTAAACTTTTTAGGTTCTAATTTTCTTGCTGATAGCAATTGATTTACTTTATAGCAAAATTTTACACTCACCAATTCCACTCTAATTTCTCTAGCACCTCCTAATAGAATTTAACAATAAAAAAGAACTAGTATATCCATAGTTCAGAAGTTGACAATTTCCAAATCAACCCAAAGCTACTTCATTAAAATAATAGTTCAAACTAACTAAAATGGTAAAAAATAAAATTTAAATTAGTTGCTAATTCCAATGATAAGTATAAAATTCAATGTTCAAGACTTCAAGCACTAATCTTCTTTCAAAGTGAATAAGCAATAAAAGAATTACACAAGAATAAAATCTAAATTAGCTTGCTAGTTCCACCGATAACTAATTTATTTTATAATTCCCTTTTAAAGGTGTAAAACATTAAAAGGCCATCCTATTTCCATGTATCTTTCCTCTTTAAATTATCTTTCCTACTTTAAATCAAATATGTTATATAATTTACGAGAACAACCTAATTACCTCTAATTTGGTTCACTTTTACTTGTACTGCAATCTTTTTTTTTTAAATATTGTTGTCAATCTTCCTTTGGTATACGGATAATCATGGCACCTAGTCGTAAGAAGAAAACTATTTTGCTATCAAGCATTGATCATAAACAAATTCAGTCCAACTCAAAAAGAAAGAATTTTGCTATCTCCAAAAACATTAAGTGATAGTTCACCACTCACATCTAATGAGAATGATGATTTGACCCTTGCACCGATTCAACCTATGAAATCTAAATCATTGAACATTAGAGGTAAATTTTTGTTTCTTTTTATTCTAATCATTCATTTTTCTTTCTTATGCACTTTTTTAGTTTTTTTACTCCTCTCTTATGTTTGTCAATAATTTACTTTTAGATTTATTTAAAAAATCATCATCAAATACATTTGATGAGAAACCTATTGAAATGAAAAGTTTATTATGAATGCTTATTCATGACTATTAATCAAATGGATCGTAAGAATGATGGCACATGGATCCACCCATAAGCTTAAGAAAATTATGTAAGTAATTTCATACTATATATACTTTTTTTATGAATTATTTTTATGCTTTCTTTAATAATTATTGAATATTATTTAATTAACACATAGCTACATTGTAAGCATGCAACATGTTCAACTTTTGAATGATTTACATGGTATCAATGTTCAGTGTATATGGTTTATATTTTGAGTCTTGTCTCTGTTATTAGGGTAACATGATTTCATAGTGTTAAATTTATTAAATTTTATGTAATATTATTAATAAATTTTTAAATTTAATATATTCAGAAAAGTATTAAAATTTTTGAAAATTATAATATGTTATTTTATTAATAAATTTATATTTAGATTTGCTATTAGAATGGTTGTTAAAAAAATATAATTTTAAATATATTAATTAAAAATATTAAAAACTAATTGAATGTAAATTTAATTTATTTTAAATAATAAAATAATTTTTTAAATTAATTTTAAAATAATTTGAAATAATATTTTTAAAAAATATTTTTGCTCAAATTTCAAGGTTAACGGGACTTATGAATCTTTTTTAAAAAATAAAATAAATAAAACATCAAATATGGATAAATTAGTTGTAAATAATATTATATCTCTTTAATATAATTGAATTCATGGAGCTACTTAATTTAGTGATATTTTATTAAGCGAAAATTTATATATGAGTTATAAATAAATTATTATCCATTCTTAAGTATTAATATGTTAACTTTTGGGCAACTTAATAACTTTTGTGTTTCATAAGAGCAAATAAAAGTAATTCGCACACAAGCAATAGAGGAGGGTATTGATATGATTGGACATCAAATTCTAAAGAAAGTTTGGGGAATAAAACCATGCAAATAAAAGCTCAAAATTAGGAGCTCTTCTGCATGCTAAAAAAATCGAATTCAAACAATGAAATGGTCAATTGATGAGCAAATGCAAGATAGGCGACAACAAATTTTTAAGTTTTCTTCTCTATGTACCTTTTTATATAACAAATTTCATTAAAAGCCTTTATTAGTAATTAATTTTACAGAAGCTATTGTTTTTTTTCATTCTCTATATTTTATATATTCTAATGATTTTTTTTACAGAATGAAAAAAAAAAAAAATCAAGAAGAGACAATCAAGTCATGGATGCTTTTATATTTGTAATCAATAAAGTAGCTATAAGTAGACTATCTTTAGCTTTTATGTTAAACGTACATTAAGGGCATTATATTTTTAATTCTGTTGACTTTATATATTTTAACGAATTTTATGCACTAAATTTTGCCTTTATATAATTTGATCTTCATACGAAAGCATTATATACATTCATAGTTTTTATAATGATAATAGATGCACACATGTTTCAATGTGGAAAAAAAAACAATTATTTATGATTTAATTTATTAAATGTGAAATGATTTTTCATAACTAAATATATATTTAATTATACTAAAAAAATTGCCATTACAAATTGTTATAAAATAAAATAAAAAAAAAAAAAAACATTACCACTCTTTTAAATTGTTGACCAAGATATTTTGGTCACTTTTAAGATGAAAAAAAATCAGGTTTGAAAAATTAGTGACGTAAATTTGTTGTCACTACAATTTTCACCTTTTTTTATAAAATAATTTTTTCACTCTTTTAAATTATTGACAAAATACTTAGGTCAGTTTTAAGATAGTAAAAAAAAAAGTTCTACAATTTTGACATTTTAAAAAAAAATTGGTCAATATTAGCAAAATGTGATAAAAATATTTTATCATAATTTTAATTTCCACATAAACTACTTTTGTCACCTGAATTTTTTTTTCATGAAAAATATTTTGTTACACTTTAGAAGTATTGACAGGAATATTTTTATCATTATTACGATGACAAAAAAAAATTTGTCATGCCCACACTATTTTTACAAAATAAATTTGTCACATAAAATATTTGTGTTAAAAATTATGTCATGCTATTATATTTGTTTATAAAATTATTTTCATCACTATATAATTTTTTATAAATAATATTGTTATATAAACAGACATATCACAAAATAAATATTGTCACAATAAAGGTTATGACACATAAAATTTTGTCATTATTAAAATTACGAAAAAATAATTTAGTCACTATTTATAGTTTTTGACAAAATAATGAGAAGAAAATATTTTTCACCTAATACTATTTTGACAAAATATATTTATCACATTAAATATTTGTGTTAAAAATTATTTGTCATACTATCACATTTTTTACAACATTATTTTCATTACTATATAATTTTTTATAAATAATATTGTCATATAAATAGGAACATGTGACACAATATATGTTGTCACAATAAAGGCTATGAAAAATAAGATTTTGTCACTATTAAAATTCAACTCAACTCAACTAAGCCTTTATCATAAAGATTTGGGGTCGGCTATATAGATTCGCTTTCTCTACTCTAAACGATTTTGGGTTAAATCCTCAGAAATGTATAATACTTCTAGGTCATGTTGTACTACTCTCCTCCAAGTTAATTTAGGTCTACCCCTTTTTTTTTCTATCCTCTAACCTAATGTGCTCTACTTGTCTAACTGGAGCCTCTGTATGTCTACGCTTCACATGACCAAACCATCTCAATCTCCCTTCTCTCAACTTATCTTCAATTGATACCACTCCTACATTTTCTCTAATACTCTCATTACGGACTTTATCTAGTCTAGTATTGCCACTCATCCACCTTAACATTCTCATCTCTACAACTCTTATCTTAGACACATACGACTCTTTCAGTGTCTAACACTCACTACCATATAACATAGCCGGTCGTATGGGTGTACGGTAAAATTTTCTTTTCAACTTATTGGGAATTTTACGATCACATAAAACTTCCGTGGCACGTCTCCACTTCAACCATCCGACTTTAATCCTATGACTAACATCCTCCTCAGATTCCCCATCTACTTGAAGGACTGAGCCTAGATATTTAAAGTGATTACTTTGGGATAGTACCACTCCATTCAAACTAACTCCTTCCCTATCACCAGTTTGGCTTTTACTAAACTTGTAATGCATGTATTCTGTCTTCGTTCTACTTAACTTAAAACTCTTTGACTCTAAAGTACTTCTCCAAAGCTCTAACTTTCTATTGACTCCTTCTCGTGTCTCATCAATCAGAACAATATCATCCGTAAATAACATGCACTAAGGAATACTCTCTTGTATATGTTTCGTCAATTCATCTAAAACTAATGTAAAAAGGTAAGGGCTTATGGCTGATCCTTGGTGTAATCCAATTGAGATCGGAAAATCTCTTGTGTCCCCTCCCACTGTGTGCACAATAGTAGTTACTCCTTCATACATATCTTTCAATACTTGTATGTACCTAATAGATACCCTCTTTTGTTCTAACTCATTCCATAAGACATCTCTTGGAATACTATCATAAGCCTTCTCCAAATCAATAAAAACCATGTGTAGATCTTTCTTCACATCTCTATATTTCTCCATCAAGCTTCTAATAAGAAAGATCGCTTCCATAGTTGAATGACCGGGCATGAAACCAAATTGATTGAGAGAGATAGAAGTATCATGACGTAGTCGATGCTCCACAACTCTTTCCCATAACTTCATAGTATGGCTCATGAGTTTAATTCTCTTATAGTTTGAGCAACTCTGTATGTCTCCCTTATTTTTAAAAATAGGTACTAAAATACTTCTCCTCCATTCATCAGGTATTTTCTTTGAGTTTAGTATCTTATTAAATAATTTAGTTAACCATGCCACTCTTATATCTCCCAAACACTTTCACACTTCAATTGGTATTTCATCAGGTCCACAGGCTTTACCCACTTTCACTCTCTTAAGTGCTTCTTTTACTTCTAAAGATCTAATCCTTCTAGTATAATTCACATTCTTTTCTATTGTTCTATAGTCTATATTCACGCTATTACCATTTTGACTATTTTTAAAGAGATCATTAAAATAATTTCTCCATCTTTCTTTAATGTCCTCATCTTTCACTAACACTTTTCCTTCCACCTAACTTGATTCAGATCTTGACATTTCATTTCTTTCCTCCTTGCCAATCTATAAATATCTTTCTCCCCTTCTTTAGTTCCAAGTTTCTCATATAACTTTTCAAAGGCCTGTGCTCTTGCCTGACTAACTACCTTTTTTTACCTCTTTCTTTGCTATCTTGTACTGTTCATATGCCTCATTATTATCACATTTAGGTAATTTCTTATACTATTCCCTTTTTCTCTTCACTGCCTTTTGTACTTCCTCATTCCACCACCATCTCTCTTTAGAGGGTGGTCCATGTCATTTAGACTCTCCAAGTACTTTTCTAGCTACTTCTCTACTCTTTGATGCCATCTGTATCCACATATCATTGGCCTCCATATCCAGCTTCCATACTTCGGACTCGAGAAGCTCATTTCTGAACTTCACTTGCTTTACTCCTTTGAACTCCCACCACTTTGTTCGAGCTACACTATTTCTTCTGACCTTATTTGAATTATTCCTAAACTTGACATCCAAGACCACCAACCGATGTTGACTTGTTAAAGCCTCTCCTGGAATGACCTTGCAATCCTTGCATAGAGCTCTATTTGTCTTCCTGGTTAAGAGAAAGTCGATTTGGCTTCCATGTTGCCCAATTTTGAAAGTCACTAAATGTGACTCTCTTTTTATAAAGTAGGTATTTGCTAGTATTAGGTCGTATGCCATAGCAAAATCCAGGATGCTTTTTCCCTCCTAATTTCGACTACCAAAACCAAAACCTCCATGAACATTCTCATAACCTTTTCTATCACTTCCTATATGTCCATTCAAATCTCCACCAAATGAAAACATTCTCTTTATTCGGTATGCTTTGCATTAAATCATCCATATCTTATCAAAACCTTTGTTTACTCTCACTGTCTAGTCCTATTTGTGGGGCATAAGCACTAACTATACTTATTGTTTCTCCTTCTAGTACTAGCTTTACTGTCCTGTCTATGATTATGCCCACTCAGTTCTTGTTTCTCTCCTTTCCGGTAAACCACAGTTTGTACCCTGAATTACCCACTTCCTTACTTTTCTCTCCTACTCATTTAGTCTCCTGAATGTAAGCAATATTCACCCTTCTCCTTTCCAAGGTATCCACAAGTTCCATTAATTTTCCTGTAAGCGATCCAACATTCCAAGTACCAACCCTGATCCTCCTCCTATCCGACTCCTTCCTAATTGGTCTCCTTTTATGATATCTTCTATTGTTTTCTATGTCTATCTTGTGTTATGTTCCACTATCTATTCTACTATCTGTCCTATGGACTAACTTCTTTACCTACGCCCATCCATGATGTGGGAACCCTTGCTCACTTAACACCACACCCGGGCGCCAGCATGGTACGTCGCTTTCAGTGAACGCCCTACACCCTTGCATATTTGTCACTACACCCGGGCTCCGATGTAGCGCGTCGTGAGTAGAGGACGCTCCAACGTTTATATCATTTGAATCCATATCATAAGGTGTGACGAAATTTTTACACTGGTTGTCACCTACCGCAAACCTCCTCCTTTATTCGGGCTTGAGACCGGCTAAGCGCAAGCTACCCAGGCAGAGTTTTGTCACTATTAAAATTATGAGAAAATAATTTAGTCACTATTTATACTTTTGACAAAATCAATTTTATCACGATATATTATTTTCTCACTATATAACTTATCATTTGGTCTTTAAATGTAAATCAATTGTGACAAAATATTACTTAAAGTGATAAAATTTGCTTTTTATTGTGACAAATAAGTTATCACAATAAACTAGTTTAAAGTGACAAATCACTATTATCACGATAAATAATTACCTATGGTGACCAAACTATCTTTCGTCACTTTCTACTTAAAAGGACGAGCTTACTGTGACAAATTTGGTGACCAATGCAATTCCTCACAATAATGAAATGGTCACAATTTTGATATTTATAATGACATTATTTCGTTGCAAGAACCCTAAATTCTTGTATTGATGCTGTTAAAAGTGAATAAACAATTTCTTTTTTAACTTTAGTAATGGCACATCACTTTTCTGGTAAACTCCTCCTCAAAGGTTTAAGAAGGGAGGGAGAACGGGTGGGGTGGAGGAATATCGATGGTGAGAGGGGGCGAGAAGGGGCAACATTTTATTAATATTCTTGTAACATTTTTTGAAGTTCTCCAGCACTATTGAAACCAAGATACAGAAAAGCAAGAGATGAAATAGCAAGAATACTTTTGCTATCATGGGACCAAGTCCTCTGAATCTTGATACACGCCAGAACTTACCTCGGCCATGTGGTCACCACCAACATGTTTTTGTGCTTGAGACTTTCGATCTTAGGTTTGGTAGTTCAGGTTGGTTTTCCTCTTCTTCTTCATCAAGGTCTTCTTCACCATTGTTAGGGTTTTCTTCTGCTGTCATTAGAGTGGAAGGAAATAGATGACATTTCAGACAGTAACCATTTTCTATTTTTCTATGTCAGTGTGTTGGCTTTACAGGTGGGTAGTGTATAAAAGAGGTTGCCAACATGACGGTGCCACCTCAGATTTTGTCTTGAACATTTGGCATTAAATGAATGCATCATCACGCGTGTATCTCACATCTCTTCATCTACGCAATTTTGTGTTTATTTATAATGAAATTTTAAAGTTTAGGCATCTAGTGAGTAAAAAAAAATTAGTTGAGGTATCTATTAGATAGAAGTCAAAAAATAAAGGAGTTTGATGATGTAGCTGACCATATTATTTTTATTCTCTATTCTTGGTATAGATTTTGTGCGTGGTTGGGGTTTGGAATGTAGATTATTTTCCTCTTAATTTAAAATCGATTTAAAGCATATTTAATAGACTATAATTAAATATATTAGAGTGCCAAAGAAATTATGTTTCCACACATGGGGAAGGGACTTGTTATTTATACTTTATAGGATTCAAATTTTAACACTCCTAAATTAAGTATGGATGATTGTTTTTAGGAGTACCAATTGCCATCTCTAGATACAACAAAAAAATTAGGGTGGCCAGTGGAGGTCAATATTTCAATATTCAAGTCATAATTATAATAGAATTAAGGAGGATTTTATTGCCCGCTTTGCCATTTGCTCAACTTTCTTTCTTATCTATTCTCTATTAATTTTTTTTTTTTACTTTTTTTCTTTTCATTCTATTTCGTAATCAAAATTGATAATTATAGAGGTTTTATTAAGTTTTGTTATTTAATATAGATGGATAGAAAATTTAATGAAAATTTTTATTAATTTTAATGCTTGTCTTCTATTTTGTAAATATATAGATGTGTAAATTGTGAATTTATAAAATTTTTCATGAAATGTTAAATTATTATTTTTTTAATTATATGTATTTTGAATTGTAAATTAATAAAATTTTTAAGTTAGTAAAATTAAGAAGTCTTCATGAGCAAAAATAAAATTATTAATAAGTATTTTATGAAAAGGAGTTCTCAAGATTTAGAAGCAATTATTTCAACTCCAAGTTAAAGTGACTGCTCATTTTTTAAAAGAGGGAAAAAATTATAAATCACCTAACTAATGTCAAATTTTGACACAGCCACTGCCTAGATGTCTACAGTTTTTACTATTTTAACTTGAATATTCTATACTTTTTATTTTGATTCGCATATGTAAACTAATACTATAATGAGGATTTTTTTTTCCTCCAAATATTAGTGATAATAAGATTCATAAGTCCAACCAATCGAGTCAATCAAATTAATTCCTTATCTGACTCAAATATAAATTCAAACTACTTGAAATTTGATTTATCAATTTACCAATCCAACTAATTAGTTCAATCCAGATTTAATAACACTGGTGCGATCCCAATCTTTGTGATTTTGAATGCGTTTTGGTTGAGAGATGACATTCAATTTAAGTGGAGTTCCTAACTTGAAGAAATTAGGCTACTATGTGGATATATAGAGGAATGCTCATTATTCCTCATGTCTTTGAAGATCTTCCTTTGCTGAGGGGCTTAAGTGAATAGAAATGAAACAACAGGGAAATAAAACCTTGTTGTAGGTTAAAAAAAAAAAATAGAACCTTTTTTTCTTTGTTCCCATTCTTAAACATTTATTTGAACGGCTTGTTAGCAACTTCTTTATAGGTTAAATGCATGCCAGAAAGCACAACCATCTTTCATAATGTGATTAGACTAAAGTTTGGAGACAAATATATATATGCAAAGCATTTCCAATTTTTTTTGTGCTACAACTTGGAAGGTGTTGTGAACTAAGCCCACACATGATTAAGCTTAATGAAGCAAGCCCATATGAGCCTTAATATTCTGCAGCCCATGAAAAGGGAGATTTCAGAATTCTCTTTACTATAGAGACGTGCACGTAGTGAACTGCTTCCACTCTCTACACGTTGGTTCATGGGGCAGTTATTGAAGATATAAGCAAAATTTCGAAACAGAAGATATGTTTGGCCAGCTGGTGTGATGCTATATTGGTATTTTTTCTCAAGAGGAAAAACGCTACTTGGGTTGCTTTTTATTTACTCAATCTATCTCAAGTAATTGTAAGAGAATCACCGCAAACAAGGTAACTCTTGGACGTGGTTTATAGCTTTTGATTCATGTTAAATGTGATCAAGGTAGAGACGATGTGATTCAAGGTGGCAATATGAGTTCATGTGCATGAAATGTTTAAACGAGGCATGTTTAATCTTCCTAAACTAGACTTTGAGCTCAATTGCAACGTGTTTAATTAAAGATTGATGAATTATTAAGATCAATCTCGGTTTTCTTTCAAAAAAAAATTATCTTTCTTATTCCAAGAAAGTGGGAAAAAAAAGTGTGTGTATTATATGCTAATGCACATATATATCTTTAATTACCTAATTATTAATATCGCATAAATCATATGAGATCAGGTTTGAGTTTTAATTTCATTGATCGAGTTTGTTCGCTTCTAACTATAGTATTCTACTCATATATTGGTAAATTTATTTCTGTTATTTTTACAACTAGACTTGTTTAAGGCGAATGTGTTGTGTTGTCTAGAAGACAGCACAAGAAAATAAGAACATAAGCATTTGATGTATGTTGAAATTGGTGGATTTTATGGCACCAAAAGCCCAAATCAAGTTTGCTATATATTTGCTGAATCACCTGAAGCGATTGGTCATCAAGCAACAAGTTAAATATTTGTTCAACAAGCAAGAGGCAGTCCTTGAATGAAGGAGAAGGCATTTTCCAATTCTGAATTCTTGGCAATTTCAACATTTCTTTTATTTCTCTTTTATATTCAAACATGACTTGGATTAAAAATTGAACTTTCAAAAATAAGGGTAGGCATTATTAGCATTCTCATATATACAATTTGCATATAAACTTATCATTATTATCACAATTTTAATATCCTCCATTCTCACACAACATAAAAATGCCATTTCTTCTGAAAAAGATTGGTTTTCATATTAAACCATTTTGATGGCAACAAAGAAAGAAAAAAAAACTCCATACATCCACTCAATTGAATGTACGGCTAGTAGCGCTGTTGCTGTTATGTGGGGTCCTTTGAAGGCTTACCAATGAGAAGTAAGCTCCTGTAGGTCCCCTTGCCAACAAGGACGAGTGAGTCCCTTGCTCCACCATCTGCCCTTTATCTAAAACGGCAATAAGATCACAGTTCTGTATAGTACTTAGCCTATGTGCCACAACAACACTTGTTCTCCCAACCATCACGCGCTGTAACGCGTCTTGCACTACCTTCTCTGACTGACTATCAAGCGCGCTGGTTGCCTCGTCCAATAGTAACACTGCAGGATTTTTCAGTATTGCACGGGCTATTGCAATACGCTGCTTCTGTCCACCTGATAGCTGCACTCCCCTATCCCCACACCACGTGTCATATCCATCTTTCAATCCTGCAATGAAATCATGAGCGTTGGCTGCCTTTGCTGCGTCGATGATCTCTGATTCATCGTTTTTATTTGGTGCACCGTACACAATGTTTTCCCTTATGGTCCCAGCAAATAATGTGGGCTCTTGGCTGACCAGAGCTATATACTTCCTCAATGATCTCAAATGATATGACTTGATGTCTCGACCGTCTATTTTCACCGTCCCCCTAATTGGATCATAAAATCTCTCGATTAATCCAATGATGGTCGATTTTCCGGATCCACTTTGTCCCACCAACGCCGTTGACTTCCCTGCCTCAATGTTGATTGAGAAACCTTTGAATATGATCACATCAGGCCTAGCTGGGTATGCAAAGTCCACATCTCGAAGCTCTACATTGCCCATTATCGTTTCAGGCTTGAACCCATCAGAGTCTTCAGGCTCAATTTTCGTGTACCGGTCCAACACGGTGAAGACTGAACCAACAGCATCCGAGCCCTTGGCTAGGTCAGTGGTCATGCTTCCAGCATCGGCTATGACACGGCCTGTGCTTACCAAAACCATGAACGTCTCAAATAAGGCTTTAGCAGAGATATACCCTTCGGCAATAAGCCTTCCACCATACCAAAAATCAAGAGCCCAAGTGCACGACATTAGGCTTTGAGAGGTGCCGAGTCCAACTCCGGCAAACAAGGATTGTCTAATGCTTTCTCTCTGTGGGCCTTCTTGGGCTTTTTCGAGCATTCGAAGAATTCGATCTTGGGAGGAGAAGGCAGTGATGGTTCGGAGATTGGACACTGCTTCTGCTGCGACCTTGGTGCTTTCATCTTGGGCTTTGATGGCCTTCTGGGACATGCTTTTGAGCAGAACACGCCTAGTGTAAAAACAGACAATGATGAGAGGTTGGACTGCTATCATCACAACAGCAAGCCTCCAGGCAATGACAAGGCCCATTGTGCAGGCTATGGTTACAGCTGATACTGTTTGTACTACAAGAGCCATTCGGTCACCCACTAGAGATCTCACCTGCCCATGAAACAAAACATAAACTTAGCCCACAAAGATCCAGAACCAAAGATGGTTCAATAATTGGAAAAAGAAAATTTGTATTACTAGTAACAATTCAAGCAAAATAATAAAACCTCCTTGTTCATATATATTTAATTAACAACAGAAGATATCAATAAATGAATAGATTAATCAGAAGGGGCAAAAAAAATATGCCAGAGAGTGACAGAGAAGTCGGTTTTATCATTCAAATAAAATAATAATTATTGACAAAATCTCCTACAATTAAACTAAGAGAGAGTAGAAGATAATGTTGAGAGGAAGAATGTAGAAAATAGCAATTGCAATTTGATACTAGAAATTGTCATGCAAGTAAGGTAAGGAATCTAGGAGATGTTAGTCCTTAACACTATGTTTAGATAGAGAGAAAATGAGAGAGAACGGAAAATTTGAGAGGAAAATAATTTTATTTTTTATTATTCTATGTTTAGATTGATAGAAAATAAAAGGGGAAGAAAAATTTGAGAGAAAAATAAAAATTTTGTCCACTTCTACTTTGTTCCAAAATAAAAGGAAAGTGAAAGGAAAATATAAAAAATTATAATTATATTTCTCTATTTATAACTTTTTATCTCTTAACTTAACTTAATGATAAATTTATAATTTTATTATTTATAAAATAACTTTCTTTCAAATATTTTCCTTCCTCCCTATATCCATGAGAGGAAAATATATTTTCCTCTTATTATTATTATTTATTATTTTTTTCTCATTATTTTCTTTTTTGGATCTAAATAAAGTGTAACTATTTCTGTGAAGTGGAAGTAAAAAGTAGCTTTCAACAATTCAACTATTGTCCCACTGAGTACTGTATATGATCTCTCTCTCTCTCTCTCTCTCTCTCTCTCTCTCTCTCTCTCTCTCTCTCTCTATATATATATATATATATATATATATATATATATATAAGTGGAGTCCAAAGGCTTGTCAAATTCATACCTAACAAGCAAAGTTCTGGTTGTACAAATTTGTTAAAATTATTGAATGAAAAAAAAATCTAAATTTAAAAGTTATCCCTGAATAAACTAATAATCCAATCTCCATTTATTTAGTAGAAAATATTTTTTTAATATAAAAAATAAAAAATATTTTTTATATTTTTTAATATTTGAAGCACTAAAAAAAATAAATAAATGAAAAATATTTTCTTAATAAAATGAAAAATATTTTCTTAATAAAAAGAAAAATTAAATTATTTTTAATTATGAATTTTGATAAATTTATTGAAATGTGAAAGTATTTATACATATATAATATAAATATATGCTATTAATTTAACATTACAATTAAATATTGAAAAATATTTTCATGAAAAACATTTTTTTAAAACCGATTTTCATAAAAGGTATTTTCCTTATATAAATTTGCTTTTCCACAAAACAAACGAAGGCTTAATAATATGTCATTTTTCTTTTATTAAATTGGCTTTAAGTTAAAACTTATAAAAATTTATACTACATATGAAAATTTAAATAAACACTTGTGTTTTTTGAGCTTTTGCTGCTCCCTTTGTTACCAAAAGAAAAGTTACTAATTGACCAGATAGAATAATTAAATGGATAATGCTTGCTTAGCTATTCAATGGTGATACTATAATAAATACAAATAAGATTAGCACGTATAAATTAAAAATACATACCACATTGGCATCTTTGGCAAGTCTGGAGCAAATTGCACCACTTGAATTCTCATCTTGATCAAACCACCCAACTTCAAAAGTCAGTATCTGTGAAAGCATCCTCTCTCTTATCCTCTTGGTCAAGTACTCACCCATGTATGCAAAATTATAGTGCTGAACAATGTTAACGATCATTGAGAATATTGCGAGCCCCAGAAAGCATAATGAGTAAATCCTTATCTGCTTCTTAATCTCATCATGATCAGTGTAAAAATATATAGATATCATTGACCCCATTGCAAATGCATATAAGGGTTGAACCCCACCAAATAAAATTGCACCTAAGCACCCAAAGCTTGCTTGTTTCCATTCTGGCAAGTTCAAAGCTAGCAGTCTACGGAATGAGGGTAAAGGAAATTTTTGCTCCTCTAATTGTATATTTTCTCCGGTGATCGAAGCTCGACTTGGAGCCATTGAATTGGCAGAACTCGACCTACTCACCATTGATAACCTGCGACTGCTAGTATTATTCATGTCCATTTTCGAGATTAAAGATGAAGAGGGTAAATGATATTGATCATCTTCATTGGTTTTTTCTTTTTCTCTTTGTTGAAGACGGACTAAGGTTGCGTATGGTCCATCTTCAATTTCCATTAATTCATGGTGAGAACCTGTTTCCATCACCTGGCCATCTTGGACCACGGCAATTATGTCGGCGTTTCGGATGGTGGAGAGACGGTGAGCTATGACGATGGTGGTGCGGCCAACAGCGGCTTTATCTAGTGCCTCTTGGACAATGCGTTCGGATTCCGAGTCTAACGCACTTGTTGCCTCGTCAAGGAGGAGGATTCTTGGCGCTTTGATTATTGCTCTTGCAATAGCAATTCTTTGTTTTTGTCCTCCTGACATTTGAACTCCTCGCTCGCCAACCTGTTAATCAGGTATTAATATTTTCATTAGTTGCCAATTGAACATTCGACAAAAGCATAAGCTTGAGGATGTTTCTGAATAAAATATGCATATATGAACACCTATTTAAGTACTTATTTATAATCTTTGCTTTAGCACAAAAAGTGGGTTCTTATCATTTTGCTTTTTTTTTTTTTTCCATCAAGATAAAGATTAAAAAACAAATGGTTGGTGTCAATCAACTTTCAAATCAAGAAAGAGATCAAAATTTAAATTTTAACACTATTTAATTTAAAAAATTTGATATATAATGGAAGAAATTAATTAATTTAATGAAACTTTGTTTAAAAATGGGTAGAGAACAAGGAAACATGATATGGGTTGTGTCCCGGTTCCAACTTGAGTTTATGGAGTCTTGGGTGGAGGTGACCCAAGGCACGTTCCCACTTTGGAAGGTATTCCTGGCCTTACCTTCCTTCTTTTTAGCGGATTTTTTTTAAGTGGAGGTGCATTATATAAAAAATAATAATTAATAAATTTTAATTTAATGATATGAAGTGATTACTAAAATTGTAAAATTTTAAATTTGAATTTATCAAATTCAATATATATATATATATATATATAAAAGAGAGTGGTGATTGTGATAGGCACAGGGTTCATATTCAATCTGCTACCAAATGATAGAAACACACATGGGTACCCATTTTTAGGAGCTGGGAAAGTAATAGCATCTTGCAGAAAGGCATGGGTTAATTTAATTATGTGGGGTTCCATGTCCCTAGCCTAGCACCCTGTTTGGAATTGAATTTGACAAAAAATAATGACTAGGCATAAGATAAGACATAGAAATAATGGTACAAGCAGGGTTGTCGTTTCATTAAAGAATCTGTGTGAGGTCTATTCTGTAATATGCCTAAAAAGCATAAAATTGTTGCAAGTCAAATGTTCATAGTAATGCTTGTGCATGTCGCTGGCTAAAAGACAAGAAGAAACTAACCTGGGTGTCATACCCCTGAGGCAACTGACATATGAAATTATGAACATTAGAAGCTTTGGCAGCTTCAACAATCTCTTCTATTGCGGCATCTTCTTTGCCAAAAAGTATGTTCTCCTTAATGCTGGTTGCAAATAGTGCTGGTTCTTGGCTCACCAAACCCATCTGTGACCTTAGCCACTTGAGTTGCAACTTGTCAATGGTCACCCCATCAAGAAGTATTTCCCCACCAAGTGGGTCATAAAATCTTTGCAACAGTGCTATTACTGTTGATTTGCCTGACCCACTACCCCCCACCAAGGCAACAGTTCTTCCTGCTGGTATTTTTAGGCTAAAATCATTGAAGATTATGCTTTCTGGCCTTGATGGGTATGCAAATTCTGCATGCTTGAATTCTACTTCACCTCTCACATTTTCCAATATTTCACCCTCCATGTTCTCTAGATCTATTTTGGGGACTCTTCTTATCACTTCCATGATCCGTTCTCCTGCTGCACATGCTTCTGAGAAGTACTTCACGTTGGACAAGCCAGCACCAAGGGCTCTAAATGTTCCAAAATAAATAAATAAATAAATAAATATAAAAAATTACCAATAAATAATTAAAATGTTTGCTAATAAATCACTTGTCAAATTTTTTCCCTTCAACAATTCTATTGACCATCTTATAATATGAAAAAAAAAAGAAAAATTTAATTTCTAAAACTGTCTGCCACTAATTTAAATATTTGTCGTATGTCATGTAAGGCAGTAACTAGAACCTAGAAAATTGATGCAACTTACTGTTTCTCTCTTTATTTTATTATTATTATTATTATTTTTTACCGCAATGGGAAACAAAATAAGAAACCTATTCAAAGATTATCGGAAAGGAGCGAAGAAACTTACAATCCACCCACAGCAATTGAGGCACCAACAGCGAAAACAGTCCCTCCACGAGCATTATGATACATAACCATTCTGCTGCCATAATAAGACATAAAAGACCAAATAGCAAAGACAACACCATTACTGCCGATGGCCAAGCCCTTAGCCAGGCCCTGCTTGAGCCCCAATTTCACCGAAAAGTCAAGAGCTGCAGAATATGCAGCTATGGTTTTGGATTCCCCAACAAAGGCATACACAGTCCTGATGGAAGATATTGCCTGCTCTGCAATTGTACCTGCTTTGTTGTATTCTTCCCTGATCTTTCTTGCCAATCCCATCAAAGTCCTCCCATACATTAGACCAGGGATTACCAAAATGACAATGAAAGGAAACCCCACGATTGCTAGTCTCCAAAGCATCAAGAACCCCACAAGATAGCAACCAAAGAACATGGAAGCGTTCATCAAAAAGTTTGGCACCTGATTTGACATATTATCAAACATTAATTAGTAAAAATATTGAAATTTCTCAATTTTCACACCTTGGTTGGTGAAAATTTTCAATCATTCACATCTTGGTTGGTGAAAATTTTCAATAAATGACCAGACAACAAGTAACCTTCTCGCTTAGAACATCTTGAATTACAAGGCTATCATTAGAGACACTTGTGATGACCTCTGCTGTACTGGTTACATGCAAATCAAAATAACCCACTTCTTGTCTCAGCACTGCTTTCAAATACCTTGCTCTCAATCTGGTAGCTTGCCTCTCTCCTGTCCTTGTCCAACAATACCCCTCTGATCATCCAAATAAATAATCCAAACCCATAATTAATCTCTACTTAATCCATCAAAACAAGTCAACTAGAATCGTAATTAATTATTAAATTTGAACCCACCAAGGAAACAAACAACCCATTGTACACAAGCCACGTAACAGAGCGCCAGTGCATTCTGCCATGGGAATCGAAACCGTAGTCTGTTAGCTTTAGATAAAAGAGAGAAATAAAGAGAGAAATATAAATCCATTAATTGACCTTATTAATGTTGTGAGAGAAATCACTCTGGCTAGAAGATGCACCACCGAGATTGTTCATCAATTTGCTAGTCACAAACAAAACAAGCGGGGTGGAGAAACCATCACCGACGGATCCAATGAACCCAAGAACCATCAACAACCAATCTACTAGGTCTGCATGCATGAAAATTGATCTTATGGACCCAATATGATTACTCTTCTTCTTCTTCTTCACCATACTGCTCTTTTTTTCTGTACCCATTTTTTAACTAAAAATTACCAGGTGCTAGCAATTGTACTCTCTGTGAGAGAGAGACAGAGAGAGAGAGAGAGAGAGAGAGAGAGAGAGAAGGACACAACTCTTTAGGGGTTGAAGATTTTGGCCACCTGCTGTTTGCTCCCACAAAGGCTATGTCAAGATGCAAACATAGAGACGCCTCTATATATATACGGCCACGGGTGGTATCCACAGAACCAAATTATAAAAATAAGAAAAAGGTTGGTAGATTGAGGTGTGAATGGTATGGCATGCTAAAAAATTAAAATAAAAATTAATATAACTATTAGACATTCAAGCCTAAGAGCGGTTATACATTATAAAAGCTTTAAAGGTTACCAAAGTTCTATAAATAGGAAGCTCTAATACTATATTAAAAGCATAAGTACAATCTTCAGAAGAGCTGACAAAAAAAAGACAAATTTTAAAATTAATTTTATTAATAAAATTTTAATAACTTCAAAACTATTTTTAAAAAAAATAAATGATAATATTTAAATTCTTAAAATTTAAATATTTAAAATTTTGGCTTTCTTTATTAAGTTGCTATATTAATAACATTATTTTAAATTTAATAAGATATATTTTTTATATATTATAATATAAATTTTTTAATGTTTATTAACTTTAGTTAATTTAACCAGTGAATTTTAACTCAATAAAATTGAATTATCTCTAAAATTATCAGGTTTTAAGTTCAAAAATTTTAGTACAACTCAGTAAAGAGTTTAAAGTAAGCTAAATTTTATATAAAAATAAATTTTATAATTGTTAAATTAAATCTTTATTTTGAGATTTATGCTTAATTAATTAAAATATTTTACTTTCATCTTATTTAATTATCAAGAAAAAAAAAACCTTTATCATAAAATATACAACCTCCTTTTATTTTTATTCATTATATTTTTAAATTATTTTGTTGAAAATTACTTTAAGAAGATTGAGCCCTTATTTAATTATCAAGAAAAAAAAAACCTTTATCATAAAATATTCAACCTCCTTTTACTTTTATTTATCATATTTTTAAATTATTTTGTTCAAAATAACTTTAAGAAGATTGAGCCCTTATTTGAATGTGTGAAAAATAAAAGGAAGGAATATAAGTAGAAAAAAAGTAAAGAATAATTGAAATTTTCTTTTATTTGAAAAAAAAAGAAAATAAAGGAAAAATGAAAAAGAATTATTATTTTTCTTTTGTTAGTGTGAGAAAAAAATATATTTATATATAAAAATTATAAAATTGCTTTTTTTTTAGTTTTTTTTGAAATATATAAGATAAAATTATAAATTTATTATACCTTTCTTTTTTTATTATTATCTTATCTTTTTATTCAAATAAGAGTAAAGAAAATATTTTTTATTTTTTTCTCTTTATTTTTTTTAGATATCATACTTTTCTTTCTCTTTTTATTATCTTTTTTTATATTCTAATAAGAGAAAAAAAAAATAATTAAAGGAAAATATTTTTTATTTTTTTTCAAAATGTGAAGTGCATTGATTAATTTTTTTTAATTTTATATTTATTTTTTATTAAGCATAATATTTATTTTTTAATTTTTTATAATTTATTTTATATTTTTTTATTAATTAAGTGAAATAAATAATAATTTAATTAAATTATAAAAATTTTTATTATAACTTAAATAGTTTAATTTTTTTTTAGTTATTATATAAAAATCTTAAACGAATATGTGATATTAGAATAAAATGAGAATAAAATTCATTGTGGCAAGCGGGATAATACTGACAGCAAAAGGACAGGGCTAATTTTTTTTTTTTTTAAATGAAAGAGTAAGATATTAAAATAAAAGTTGATTGAACATGTGCTGATAAGAAAATCAGTGATGGACTTTAATCCTGCTGAGTGGGGTTTTTCTGACAGCGTCACTAATGATGCCCCTGTGGGCTTCGGGGCCCACTTTGAGGACCTGATTGCAATCCAAAGTACGCCAGGGTCTGTCACGGTCAAGTTAATTATAGAATTGTCTTAATTTGAAATTAAACTAAAAATAAAATTACACTTAAATTGAAATTAGAACTATAAAAAAATTAAAACCGCAAGAAATTAATGCTATTCGATCTAATTCAAGTATGATTAGATAAAAATCGAAATTGTTTGTCATATGGGTCTTACTCCAATATATTTATGGATATGGTGCTCTATGTTTAGAGATGATAATGGGTTTTTTTTTTTTTGTGCTAAATTGATTTTATTGAATTTAAACATATCAAAAATAGACATAATTTTTTCTTTATGCGTGTATTGAATTTTGGGTGTAAAAGGGACGCTAAGATTTCAAATATAAAATGTAAATATGCTATTCTAGCATTTTAATTTGAACAATTGATGAAAATCAAAGGACTGAACTTTTTCTTGAATTTCTTAACTTTATTAGAACGCGTTTCGTCAAGATTTTTTACTTATGTCGATTTTGTGAAAGTTGAGAAAAGAAAATTAGTTGCTGGAAAAATAAACGATCACTTGTATATGAATGATTAAAGGTTTTGTTTAAAAAGTAAATGATGTTCATGATTGATTGCTTTGAAAAATAAATTTATACCAAAAAAAAGTAAATTTTGCATTTAATTGAAAGAGTAAATTGCTAGTTGAGAAAACATAAATATGTATAAAAACTATAAATGAGAGCTTTGAAAAATTAAAAGACTAATTTTCTTAAAAATGAAACCATTTGTAGAAAATATAAATTAAGCTTTGAAAAATAAAAAGACTTGGTGCAGAAATATAAATCTATGCAAGTATTATAAACTAATTTTGAAATTAAAAACTGATTTAGGACAATTGAAATATGGAAAAAAAAATGGGAAATTGCAATTAAAACTAAAGATTTTGATTATGGAAATTGAAATGTTTGCAGAAAAATTGTAAATGGAATGCTTGAATTAAAAATAACAAGACTGAAAAGAATGTGATACTAGACAGAAAAACTAAAGAGACTACTCAAATATAAAGAAAAATATTGAATTAAAGAAGTTGAACTAAGGTATTGTGCTTATCAAGTATTAATTGTGTTGAGAGTTATTGTGTTTTGAAAAATAAGCCTTCATGTCTTATTTATAGACTTGTGTTGTTTGATATTTAAATTTTATTTATTTTTAATATAATATATAAAAATTATGACTAATATAAATAATATATTTTATATTTAATTAATTATTTATATAAATATATTTAAGTAATGAACTTTTAACGTGTAAAATCTGAATCTACCAATTTCAAGAGAGTAATTATAAAGTATAATTATGATTTTATGTAAGTAAATTACATTAAATGACAGGCCAACACAAAATGAACAAATAAATAATTAAAATTATTAAAATTAATTAAAAAATTTTGATAATTATATTTTTATATTTTTATTAATTTATCATTCCATGCAAATTATATATTTTACATGAAATTACAGCTATACAATAAAATTTTAAAATTAGTTTTAGGATCATGAACTAGAAGGGATGTCTTCGTTGGGCATATTTGGTGAAATTCCAACCAAGAACAATGCCGAGTATTCTGAGTTTGAACCCTCCACAAAAAGCGATTACCATTCAAGACTTGCCATATTATCCAGTTGGAAAAATGGCAGCTCTTGCCAAACTATTATCCAAAATTAACAAACAAACCTCAAAAAGAAAGAATATTTCCCTTGAGTCCTAAAATTTCCTTCCTCTCCTTTCTAGGAATTTAGAAGACTTTGGCCTCCATTTCTTTAACTTATGTTCTGCTTTTGTAGTGTAATTTTCTGGATTCCGATTTTTGTCCACTAGAGAAAGAAACTTAGTGGTAGTGGGTGCCATCCTTGGCGATGGCGAAATAAGAGGAATTTGGGTTTGAAGCTAATAAATCATAAAGCGTAAATTATTATTTGGTTTATATATTTTAATTAAATTAATTAATTGATTTATGTATTTAAAAAAATATATTATATATTTTACTTTTATTAAATTATTTTATCTCTTCATTAATTTTTTTCGTTAGTCAATACTGGCCAAACTATTATTTAGTATATCTATTTTAATAAAACTAATTAGTTAGTCTTTATATTTTAAAAAAAATATGTTAATTAATCCTTATAATTTGATTCCGTTAATTATTTAATCTCATAATTTTTTTATATCTAAACTACTATAATTTTCTCCTCCTTATTTCTCTATTATCCTTCTTTATTTATCTCTCTTCATTTCTTCTCCTTTACACCCACATTTTTCTCCTTCTCATTTTCACTTTTTGTTTTTATTTATTGATAAAAATAGCATAAACCGTGTACATAAAAAAGTTAATTAGTTTTTCTAAATTTCTAATTAAGAAAAATTATTTTTTAGTAGAGAAAATATAAAAAACAATGTCCTAAAAATTAGAAATTAAAAAAAATATATAAATATAAATTTAGTCTCTTTATAGCAAAATTTTTATTTTTATCTAAGAATATATTTTTTTAAAATATTTTATTTTTAAATTATATGTATCAACTAATTAGTTTCACTAAAATCAAAGGATTAAATAATAATATTTTTCAAAATATAGTGATCAACTAAATAATTTTCTTAAAATAAATAAATTAAATAGTAATTTGACTAGTATGAATAATAGAAAATTTGACAAAGGGATTAAATAGTTTAATTAAAAAAAATATAAAAACTAAATAGTATATTTTACAACATATAAATATCAAATCATTAATTTTATTAAAATATAAAAATTAAATAATAATTTTTTCAATTATAGATAAAAAAGGGGAAAACATGGGAGAAACAAAAAGTGAAAAAAATAGAAATAAATTAGGATGTATTTAATAAAAGTTTGATTTCATGTGATAATAAGTTTCACAATCAATAGGTTAAATATTAATATTAAATTTTATGTAAAATTAATTAAATTATATAATAAATATATAAATTTATATATAAATATTTAATTTAATAATTAAACTATTTTCATATAAGATCGAAATTATAATAGTTGCACCCAATGAGTTACATATATTTAAAAGAGGAAAAAAGGACGAAGACGCATAGAAAGTGATTGCAGAGGGGGAAGTGGAAGACAAAAGGATCGCGAGTTTGGTAAAGCGTTGAATAAGAGACAAATGGATATAGAAGAAAAGTGAATTCTTTTTTTTTTTTTAATTTTATAGGCATATGTTTCACGCTTGGCCAACTTCACCTAAATTGATTATTCATGGCTTTTTTAAAGTTAATTAAAAGATAAAACAACGACTAATTTTTATTTTTTATGAGATTTATTAGTCTCGATTTTTGTGCTTTATGGCTTTTTTTTTTATGACCAATAAGTTATTATTTTTCTTGATTAAAAGTGATGAATTTTCTTTTTATTTTTTATTTTTACACTTGAGCAAAGCTTTTTCTTTGGAAGAAAAATCACTTCTACTATTATTTTTAATTGACAAATCACTTATCTCTTTTATTGGATTGATTCAACTTATATCAAATAAGTGGAAAGAAACCCAACTCATCGATCAAAACCTATAGATTATTCTTGGAAAGGTTGTTTAGTATTTAAAGTGAAACTTCAAGGAATTGATAGCGAGGGACTCTTATAATTAGTTGACAAACGCTATTACACCACGAGAAAGTTTATGATTGTACTTGATTATTGGTTATGAAAAAAGTTGGATAGTGAAGGAGAACTCCGAAAGTTAAATTTTAATGAATAGTTATAGGTCTTGTAAGTCGAATTACTGCAAATAAAAATGTTGGATATCTTTTTTTACTCTCTTAATTTCCGGCATATTATTTTAAGTTTATATTTGTTTCATATTTATTTTTATGTTAAGCATATAATTATAAACATATAATTCTTTTTTCAATATATATGAAATATAAAGTATACATTAAAAAATAAATATATTAAAATTAAAAATACATAGTTATTAAGTTAACTCAATTAATTTTTATTTTAAAGATTTTTATAATATTTTGAGTTTAATTCTCTATATTAAAAATTAAAAAAAAAGAAATTCTATTGAATAATTGAACCGGCAGAGTCAATTAAGTCACATCGGTTCAATGGTTCAACCACCGAGTCGATCGGGTCATGCTAGATCACTTTCTTATCTGGTTTAATTACAAATTCAAACCGGTTTGAGAACCAATTCACCAATTCAACTGGTCAATTCGATCCGAATTTAATAAAAAAAAAACATTGGTGCATTTGTGTGATGCCTTGAAAAGTTGTTAATTTTGTTCGATTTTATTACTATTGTCTTTTGATGCGTTAGGATACTTTTTCACACTTTAAAATTCACTAAACAAAATGACTTATTGCAATATATTTAGCGATAGATCATTGCTATAATATTGATTACCAGCAAATTATGTTTTGATCCATCACTAAGCGATTTATCCGTAGCTAAAAAAGTTAATTATTTGAATGAGCTACATGTCTTAGCAATGAATTAAGATCATCACTAAAAGATTTTAATAATTAATTGGTGATATATTCATCGTTAATCTGAATTTGAAAAATTCGTGAATCCGTCATTAAACTTCTATTTTCTCACAGTAATTAAATTTAAGTTTTTTTTTTCCTATTTAAAGGCAGGCTTTCTGATAATTGGATATTGACCTTATAGATCGGCCTAAAATCGCATTCTGCATTCCTAATATATAATTCCTATAAACAATAACACCGTTTGTTCTCAAAGTGGCTCTATCCCCAATCTAATTATTTTTCATAATCTTATTTTGTCCCATTTCATGATTAAAATTCATAATTAAATAAATATTTTGACCCATCAAAATTAATAATTTCATTATAGCTTTTCATTTTCATTTTACTCTAAAATTAAAATTGATAATTTCATTTTATAGGATATTTATTAAGTTCTGATATTTAATATAGAATAGAAAATTTGATGAAAATTTTTTATTAATTTTTAACTATACTTGTATGCTATTTTTATAATTATATGTAAGTACAAATTGTGAACTTATAAAACGTTTCATAAAATTTTAAGTTATCACTTTTCTAATTATGTACATATTTGAACTGTAAATTAATAAAATTTTAAATTAATAAAATTAAAAAATTAACATAATAAAAAAAAATAAAATTATTAATATGTATTATGAAAAGGAATTCACGAAGTTACTATTTTAATTTTAATAGAAATGTCTACTTATTATTCGTCCCTTAGCATTTATTTTTGGTTTTGTCACTCTCTAATTTATTCTATGTTGAATTGACCCGCAACACTTTTTAACTTTAAAAAAAATACATTTTTCTAAGGGGATTGAGATTTTTTTTTTTTTGTCCAACTTAAAAAATATTTAGGCAGTGAAAGCTATTATAATTTTAATTTTATGAAACAAATATTTAATTATTAAAATACTAATATAAAACATTGATATTTATAATTTTTTAACATGTAAAAATAATATAGGAACAAATAGCCTTTCCTAAAATAATATTGATATCGGGTTGTTGGAATATGCTATATACAATTAAATTCTTAAAATAATATTGATATGGGGTAGTTGGAATATGCTATATACAATTAAATTGGCGGTTTTGCTTTAGAAAAAACACATTCTAGCTCTATAAGAAATGGTCTGAAAATGGAAAACATGGCAGTGGTAAAGAGTGGATGAACAAATTTGCCCACTAAAATCAAGAAAAGAGTGCGTAAAATTCAAGAGAAAAAAAGAGAGAGCATATTTTCTGTTTTTAGTAAAGATAAAACGCATATTGTATAAATAAAGACAGACATTATCATTTTTCATTTGGCATCTCATCTTCACTAGCCGCGTTATAATTACACATTATTTTTAGTGTCGTAGTGGGCATTCACTTAATTAATTATTCATAATTAGATATTATGTGTTGTAATGGACAAGCACTTAAATAATTATTTTAATAATATATAATCAAGGGGGAGGACACAGATAAAGTATAGAGAGATTATTAAAATTATATAATTATTTTAATTAGTAAAAATTTTATAAATTATGTTTTTATTAAACAATAATTAATATTTATTTTTTTTATAAATTATCCAGTTAATTTTAACATGTTAAATGAATCATAATGCAAAATAAAATATAAAAAATTTGAAAGCCCCATCCAAAATGTGAGTCTATTGAGTAGCAAAGCCGCCTTTATTAAGACATAAACAACTTTATTAGCTTGTCACCTAACCCCATGTGTAAACACATTACAACATCGAGATAGAAAAGATTTACGATACAAAATAATCAAATTAAAATTTGACCAATTCTCAACATCAAATAATATGACATTAAACACTTTTCAGCAATCTACTTTTATTATCATATCTAACATATAAAAAAAAATTGCTCTATTAAGCCATAAAAATTATATAAAATTTTTTAATAATTTTTTTTAACATATGGCAGCAAGTAGTGGATTAAGAATTGAGTTCAAAAGCAAATCAAGTAAAAAGAAACTAAAGATACACCTTAAACAATAATCAATTTGATTATTTAACTAGGCCAAAATCAAGAGCAGAAACAAATAACTACACAGATTTTAAACCATGTATTATTTTAGCTTTTTTTTTCTCATAATTTTTTATTATCTCTTTTTTTATTTTTAAAATATTCTGCTGAGATATTCACATTTTATAATATTTAATTATTATTATTATATTCATTTCTAAAATATATTTTTTTAATATATATATATATATAAAAGTGGACCCAGGGCTGATCATTGTCCTCCATCGGCTACTGTACAACATAAAAAAAAACTATTAAAAAATTAATATTTATAAAGCAATGCTAGGCATCTGTCAAGTTCTTGGAAATAAGAAAAAGAATTGCAGAGAATTTATTCTGTCCGTGCAAGTTTAAAGGCCGAGGTTCCACTTGCGCAATATGCAGCATTTGAAAAAGTCACTACAAGTACGTGAATTGAAGGGTAAATTACAACTTAAGTTAGCGAGATTTGATAAAATTCATAAATTAGTTTCTAGGGTAAATTTATGATAATTTGGATCCTTAAAATTCGTTAGTCAAATAAATCAATTTATTAATAAAAATAAAATATGTGGATTAAATTATTAAAAAATAAAATTTAAGGATCAAATTGTTAGCAAATTTATATGAGGGATTAATTTATAAGTTTTATAAAACCTTAAGTATATAATTTTCAAATTATTTATTATATTAAAATATATTTTAATCAATAAAAATTATTTTTAATGTGAAATTTTAATTAAAAATAAATATAAAATAATAAATAAAAATATTTAATATAAAATTTAAATAAATAGATTATTATTTTAATCAAATAAAATTATAAATATTATATTATAATTTACTATTAATTTTCATAAATTTAATTTAATATAAAGATTCGATTATAGTACACATTATTTAAAAATTTAGCTATAATCATGAACATTCTAAAAGTTTCGGATATTTTTTCAATAAGCCTTTAACTTATAAGATTCATGTTGATTTTTTTTTTAAGAAAAGTAAAGATTATAAAATGATTTATATATTTTTAATTTATATTATTTTTTAATTCAATAAAAGCTTCTGAGTTTAAATTTTAATCATAATTAAATAAATAATTTTTTTTCTTAAAAAAGATAAAATATCGATTAATAGTCATATAAGTTTTTAAACTTTTTCAAAGTTGTATCAAACTTTTCAAATTTTTTAAAAATCAAATAAATTCTTTAAATTTTAAAAATATATCAAATAAGTTTTAAAAAAAAGTAAGTTCTTTAAATTTTTAAATTAGATAAAATAAATCCTTTCACTTTTAAAAATAGATAAAAAGATATCACATGAAGCAAAACAATTACGAAGCAATAAAGCTAAGAGCTAGAATTCAGCTAGAAGTTACTGAGCTGGAATTACTTTATTCTAAAAATATAATTTGTTAGAAATATTTAACACATGTAGCTTGTGTCATATAGCAGTTACAGTTAGTTTTCTTCCTGCTTATTTTCAAGCTAGTATATAAAAACATATCTTTGGGCATTCTATCAATAAGAATGAATTACAATTTCATTTCCAGAAACTTGTTATGGTATCAGAGCTTTTTTTTTTTTTGGTAACCTCTGTTCTTCTTTGCATCTGAGATTCTTTTCTCCTTCCTTCTTGATCAATTTTTTATTCTTCCTCCAGTTGATTCTGTATTTACTTGCTTCTCTTTGATTTGCACTCATGGCAATTGAAGCTGCTAATTCTCAATTTGGAAATTCAGCTCCTGATCATCTCACAAATCCTTCGAATCCATATTTCTTGCATCCTAATGAAAATCCTGCATTAGTTCTTGTTTCTCATGTTTTATCTGGATCCAACTATCATTCTTGGGCAAGGGCAATGAGAATGGCATTGCAATCTAAGAATAAAATGAAATTTGTTGATGGAACTCTCAAGATGCCAGCTACCACATATCCAATATTTTCTGTTTGGGAAAGGTGTAATACCATGGTAGTTTCTTGGATCACACATGCAATATCTCAGTCCATAGCACAAAAGTGTCCTGTGGATTGTTGTTGCAGGAGATATATGGAAAAATCTTAAGGATCGGTTTTCTCAAGGAGATGTGTATCGGATTTCTGACTTACAAGAAGAGATATATAGTTTAAGCAAGGTGAACATTCTGTTACAGATTACTTTACTCATTTGAAAATTTTATGGGATGAACTAGAGAATTTTCGCTCTATTCCTCAATGTACTTATGCAACTCCATGTATTTGTGAAGCTCTTGTCACTGTGCGAAACTATAGGGAAAATGACTATGTTATCAGATTCTTAAAGGGCTTAAAAGATCAATTGGGCAATGTTAGGTCACAAATTATGCTGCTAGAACCCTTACCTTCCATCAATAAGGTTTTCTCGTTGGTGGTTCAACAAGAAGGACATATGAATATAGGAATACTTACTGAACCAAAAGTGCTTGTTAATAAGTCTAGTGCAGCTGGTTTTCAAAGGAATGTATATGGCAGGGGCACTAATACAGATAATAGAAAGTTTGGGACTCAGAATAACTATAAGACTTGTACATAATGTGGAAAACCAAGACACACAAAAGAGACATGTTATAGGAAGCATGGATTTCCTCCTGGTTTTAAATTCAAGAATTCTGGTGCCAAGATTAATAATGTTTATACTGGTGATGTTGAGTAGATAATTGATTCTGATACACCACAAGGTGATCATGAGCATTCAAGTTGTAGTTTTACATCAGATCAGTATCAAAGGTTGCTAGCTTTAATTAAACAGTCTCCTCCCACTCCAGATTCTCATTTAGTGAACCAAGTAAGCCTCAGTCAAGTCATCCCTGAATCCTCTCTTCCTTCCACCATTTCTTATCCCTCTACTTCAGGTAATGTGTTTACCCTTTCTTGTACTACAAAACATGATATGTGGCTTTTAGACACTAGAGCTACAGATCATATTACTTTTTCTCTTTCTTGTTTCACTACCTATAAAAGAATTAGGCCAATCTCAGTCAATCTTCCAAATGGTAATAAAGTCATAGCTTATTTTTCTGGCACAATTCATTTTTCTTCTTCTTTTATACTTACAGATGTGCTTTTCATTCCTCAATTTCAATTCAATCTTATCTCTGTTACTAAGCTTGCTCCCTTACTTCATTGTTGTCTAATCTTTCACTATGACCAATGTCTCATATAGGACTTGAGTACCTTGAAGAAGATTGGTACAGCTAGAGCTAAAGATGGTTTATATGCATTAGTAGATCCTGCCACACCTTCATTTCCTTTGTCACCTCTACCAGCACATTTAGTTTCTATTTCTGCAGTATATTTAGCTTGCAATCCTGCATTCAATCTCTAGCATTGTAGATTGGGTCATCCTTCTACTACTAGACTTAATGCAATAAAGACCAAATATCCTGATGTTACTTCATTGTCTAATGTAGTTTGTGACATTTGTCATTATGCTAAGCAGAAGAAGTTGCCTTTTGCTATTAGTACTACTCAAACAAATAAAATTTTTGAGCTTGTACATGTGGACATTTGGGGTCCATTTTCTGTAACTGCTGTTCATGGTCACAGATACTTCCTCACTGTTGTAGATGATTTCTCAAGGCATACATGGCTTTTCTTGATGAAACACAAATTTCAAGCATCTTTTTAACTTCAGTCTTTTGTTCTTCTTGCAGACACTCAATTTTCAACAAAAGTAAAGGTCATTCGAAGTGATAATGGTTTAGAATTTTCTATGCCTCATTTTTACTCTTCCAAAGGAATTGAGCACCAAACAACCTGTGTTGAGACACCACAGCAGAATGTTGTAGTGGAAAGAAAGCACCAACACATATTAAATGTTGCTAGAGCACTTTTATTTCAAGCCAATTTGCCCAAAATTTTCTGGTCATATGTTGTTATACACTCCGTCTATCTTATCAATAGATTGCTTACTCCATTACTAAACAATAAATTTCTATATGAAATTCTCTATACTACTCTATCTAATATACATGATCTAAAAGTGTTTGGTGCTCTATTCTTTGCATCTACCTTGACAGCCCATAGATCTAAGTTTAATTCTCGAGCAAAGAAATGTCTTTTTCTTAGCTATAAAAGTGGCACTAAAGGATATATTTTGTTTGATCTTTCTACAAGGGAAATTTTCATTTCTAGACATGTTATTTTTTATGAATCCATTTTTCCTTATAAATCACAGTCCTCTTCTCATTTTTCTACCTCTCCTATTTCACTTCCATTAGACACCACACTTTCTGATTATGATTTTCTTTTTTTCTCCCTCTTCTTTACTGAATTCTTCATCATCTGCATTACCTTCACAACATGTATCTCCTTCTTCCACTGCACAAACAGAACCTAGACATTCTAACAGAACCCAAAAACCACCTTCATATTTAATGGACTACCATTACAATTTAGCATCTGCAGCTCCAGCAACTACAGGTCCAGGTATTCGCTATCCTCTTTCCCAAGTGCTTTCCTATGATTTCTTGTCTTCTCCTTATAAACACTTTGTTCTATCTACTTCCACAATAGTAGAACCTAGGTCATATTCACAAGCAATTAAACACGACTGTTGGAAGCAAGCTATGCAATCTGAGATAGCTGCTTTGGAGCAAAACAAGACCTGGGAGCTTACTGATTTACCAAGTGGTAAGGTGCCTATTGGGTGTAAGTGGATTTACAAAGTGAAACTCAAGGCAGATGGGTCTATTGAAAGATATAAAGCTAGACTTGTAGCTAAAGGCTATACACAAATTGAAGGTATAAACTACTTTGATACCTTTTCTCCTATAGCCAAAATGACTACTGTGCACTTGTTATTAGCTCTTGCTGCTGCCAACAATTGGTTTCTTTAGCAACTAGATGTAAATAATGCATTCTTACATGGAGATCTTCATGAGGAGGTTTATATGGCCTTGCCTCAAGGATTTAAGGCTTTTAAGCCCAATCAGGTTTGTAGATTGCTTAAGTCTCTTTATGGCTTGAAGCAGGCTAGTAGGCAGTGGTTTTTGAAACTTTCTACTACCTTACTCTCTCTTGGATATTCCCAATTTAAGTCTGATTATTCTTTGTTCATCAAATCCACATCACAATCATTCACTGCTATCTTAGTGTATGTTGATGATGTTATTCTAGCAGGGAATAATATGATAGAAATCACTCAAGTCAAGCATTTTCTTGATGATTCCTTTAAAATTAAAGACTTGGGTGACTTGAGATTTTTCTTGGGCTTAGAAATTGCAAGAAATTCTAAAGGTATTCTTATTAATCAAAGAAAATATGCCCTTGAGATCTTATCTGACCTTGGCTACTTGGCTTCCAAACTAGCCAAAACTCCCATGGACACAGGAGATGTTCTTCCTAATCCTTTTTCCTATCGAAAACTAATTGGGAGACTCTTATACTTAACTACTACCAGACCAGATCTTACATTTGCTGTTCAACAACTAAAGTCAATTTTTAGCCCAGCCTATTACTTTGCATCTTCAAGCTGCAAATAGAGTTCTTCGCTATATAAAAGCTTCTCTTGGTCTTGGTTTGTTCTTTCCAGCAAATTCCTCACTTCAATTAAAAAGCTTTAGTGATTCTGATTGGGCAGGGTGCATAGATACAAGGCAATCTGTTACTAGTTTCTATATTTTCTTGGGCAACTCTCTAATTTCATGGAAGTCTAAAAAGCAAAGCACGGTGTCTCGATCTTCTTCTGAGGCTGAATATAGAGCCTTAGCTTCTGTGACTTGTGAACTCCAATAGATTACATATCTGCTTCATGATCTCCATGTTCCTTTCACACTACCAGCATTGATTTACTGTGATAATCAATCTACCTTAGCTATTGCCGCTAATCCTATATTTCATGAACGTACCAAACATATTGAACTTGATTGCCATATTATTCGTGAAAAATCTCAGCAAGGCCTAGTTAAGTTGTTGCCTATTTCTAGTTCTGCCCAGATAGCTGATATTTTCACAAAACCCCTAGCTTATAGGGGTGTGCAGTTTTCGGTTTAAACCGAAAAACCGAACCAAACCGATTAATTCGGTTCAATCGGTTCGGTTTTAAAATTTAATCAGTTCTATTCGGTTTATAATTTTGATAATTTCGGTTAAATCGGTTCGGTTCGGTTATTTTCATAAAAAAATCAAAAAAATCGAACCGAACCGAAATTATTAATATATATAGGAAATCAAAAAATCGAATCAAATTGAATCGAACCGAATCGAACCGAACCGAAATCAAAGGAAACCGAACCGAACCTAAAGATTTTTGAGTTTTGATTTCTAATTTTTTTTTGTTTTTTTGTTTTTATTATTTAGATTTAATGTTAAAAATATGAAATTTTATAAATTTCAGTTTGATTGGTTTAAAACCGAACCGAACCGAAATTTATCGGTTCGATTCGGTTCGGTTTTCTCCTATCAATCGGTTCGGTTCGGTTTTTAAAATTTTTGATTTTCAGTTTTCGGTTTTATCGGTTCGGTTCGGTTCGGAACCGAACCGACCGTTTGCACACCCCTACTAGCTTATACGCCATTTCACACTCTTCAACTCAAGTTGGGAATGTTGAATATTTATTCTCCAGCTTGCGGGGGGGTATCACATGAAGCAAAGCAGTTACGAAGCAATAAAGCTGAGAGCTGGAATTCAGCTAGAAGTTACTGAGCTGGAATTACTTTATTCTAAAAATATAGTTTGTTAGAAATATTTAACACATGTAGCTTGTGTCATATAGCAGTTACAGTTAGTTTTCTTCCCACTTATTTTCTAGCTGGTGTATAAAAACATATCTTTGGGCCTTCTATCAATAAGAATGAATTACAATTTCATTTCCAGAAACTGGTTAAAAGAAATAGGATTAAGACCCGCCTCCAATATAAATCTTGCATATTTGATCTAACATCGGGTATCTGCTGCAATTTAGTAGATTGATAAGTTATTCTTATTAAATGGTTCAAAAAGTTTCTCTATAATTTTATCATGTTCATCATAATTACCATCACCATTTGATTATGATTTGGCTCTGATTATTTTATTGAGAACAATCTTCTTCTTTAACGTTGTCGTCATCATCTCTTCTACATTAATAATAGTGTTAAAAGAGTGGTATAAATTAAAAATGTGAGAGAAATCAAATAAAGAATTCAAATAATGGTGAACCTAAATTTAGTGTTTTGATCTAGGTTTCAAAATAGGCCTTGAACAATTTTCAAATTTACATTCTTCAAATCAGAGTTGTTGAAAGGTCGTTGTCTTTGGTTAGTAGGAATTTGTTACTGTTAATAGAGAATAATAAGGATAAATGCCAGAGACTAATGGATTTATGATTTAGAGAGACTAATGGATCTATAATTTAGAGAGAATAAAGAGAAAAAATATAAGAACTTATTTATATATTAAGAGATTATTTAATTTAATCTTTTAATTTTAAAAAATTATTTAATTTTTTAAAATTTAAAAGATTTATTCATACCCCTAAAAAAATTTAAATCTAAAAGATTTATTCATGTCCCGAAAAAGTTTAATAATTTATAGCCGAAACTCCAAAATTCAAAATAAGATTTTTTGTTTCTACTTGTACAATAAAAGCTTACCATCATTTCTACCAACCGTGACGGAAAGGTGCTTGTGATTGATTTGTTTTTTATTTTTAAATTTTTATTTTCCGATGAGAAATGACATAGCCTAATGATGATGATGTATTCCCTTACTTCATGCTACGCTTGCGGCCCACTTATTATCACAAATCATACTATTTTTTTATTTAATTCAATTTCCAAATTAAACGAGAAAATTTGTCGCATTAAATCTTATTAAATGTTATAATCTGGGTTTTTCTTTATATTTTTATAAATTAAATTTGAATTGAGAATTAAATTCATAATTTATAATTTAAAAATAATTCTAATAAAATTAGTCGAAATTCATTAATTGTAATTATATTATACTATTTTTGCCTTATTTTATTTATATTAAACTATTAACATATGTCTAAAGACATGAATTATTAATTATTAATAAAAAAAAAGACATGAATTATTGATTTGAAAAGAAACATTATATTATTATAGTTAGTTATAAAAGTCAAATTATAAAATTATAAAAACGTAATAAAACATAAAAGCATAATTATAGAACAAAATAAAATGTTATCAATATAATAATAAGATTTTAATTAACTTTCATTTTGCTAAATTAATCCATATTATATATGTTTACGTGATGTTTTTATCATTGGATATTATATAGCTTGGAATGTATGACTTTGGTTCTTAGGTAAATTTTCACTCGTATATATTTATAAGCACGTGGTATTAATAAATTTCAATTCTCGAACAAAATGAAAAATATTGATTAAAAATTAAAAAAAAAAATTCATGTGTACGAAAACTTTATAATAATAATAATAATAATAATAATAAAAATAAGGAGAAAAGACTAAAATGAATCCAAATTTTATTTTATTCTTTTTATAATTGCATCTTAAACTTTTTTTTAGTAATTGCATTATTGACAACAATATAATTATACATTTTTCGGGATACAATTATAAAAAAAAATAAAGTTTGAGTTTTTTTATTTTTTATTTCTCCTAATAATAATAATAATTTATAATTAAATATTATTGTAATTATTAACTAATTTTAAATTAAAATTTTAGTACCTCAAGTTTAAGTTTAAATTCATACGATATATATTATTAAAATTTTAATTTACAATGAAAATTATTATCGAATTAACTTACATTAATATTAAGTTTCTCACCGATAAATTTTAGGATTCACTTCTTTATATTAGCCTAATGCATTTAAAATTATTACTCTAATAACATATGAAAAATTTACCTCTTTTAAAAGATTGGACTCATAGATAGTCTTCACATTTTGACTTTAAGTAGTCCCTCGACTTCAATTTTGAAATACATGTTTTTATGATCTCATTTGATCTTGTCGAACATGAGTTCTCCAACTTCTATAATGCAAGAACACGCAAAATTACCTTTACATTCTTTCATTTAATTCTACTAGGACATGTAATGGATTACTTAAGTCAATCCAATTGCTATCGTTCATAGACACTCTGTGGTGTTGTCCAAATATAGTACTAAATTACATATCTATCAAATAGTTCATACAATATAAAAATGCATTGCGGTAGGTATGCAATCCATCTTAGCTCTTTATTTCTTTCACCAGGCTTTTGTTTTTAAATCTAACCATCAGAATATACTCCTATCTAAGGCTAGACATTCACTTCTCTATCAAGTTGATATTATTAAGGCCTTGCTATATCAAGATTCAAAAATATCATTTGTCAAAAATTAGTGTAGTAAGTATGGACTTGCTTTCTAGAAGACGAAAAAAAAAAAAACAAAAAGAATGGTTGTTTTAAAGATATTGGGTTTTTTTTTTTAAGCAATATAAGAAAACAGGTTCAGATCCAATACATAGATAGGTTGGCTAATTAAAAAAAAAGGATTTGAGGCCAAACAATTAAAGCCCAGAAAATAGGTATGGGTCCATTACACAAACAAACCCTAAAATGCCAAATTAAAGAAAAAGTTGATGTCGCTGCCTTATCTCCACCACATGCCTTTAATTATCAACCATACAAAGCTCCGATGCAGCAAAAAACCAAGCAAGATCAGTAACACAACACCATAAGCAACTCATAGGCAGTATTTGCTTTCATTGAAAAAGCAATAGATCCCCTATTTGTGAGCCAAACACAGAAAGTACAGTCCCAGGTTAAGAAAATGTAGGAGCCATCTAGGCAACACTGAAGGTAGGAGAGAGCAGCGGTAGTGGTTCTCTTCGGCATCCCACTTGCTCCTTTTGGGTCGACTGATAGTTGTAACCCCATGAGCTTGCATCACTAAATCTTATCCTTTGCCATGCAAACAAGATCTCAAGTGTCAACTTTAGATGGTTTCCTGTAAACATATGCTAACTAAACTAAAGAACATAAGGAATAAAGTATCGTAGAAATAAGAGTCACCCTGAAAGAGTCCCTTAACATAAAATGTTGGTAACAAAACCAAAGCCCAAAAAAAATTTATAAACCCGCCTTGTAACACCCTCCCTGTACCAACTCCGTACATTCTACTGTTCCGTTGACCGGTGTCGGTCCGGATAGCTAGAACGTCCGAAAAAGTATTTAAACCAAAGTCGAGAATCATAATTAACTCAAATATTAATAAGAAAAATTTAGTAAAAATTTTAGAAATAAAATACAACCAAGTTAAACGAGCCGGTGCCCTAGCGATGGGTAACCAGAGAGAAGTTGCGGTTCTGGCAACGAGGAGCCCTAGACCTGGGAGAAAAATTATAAAATAATTTTTGGGACTCCAGAAAAGGGTTATTGAGGTTCCCATGGCATTAGAATGCCAAGAAAATACCTAGAAAAATTTTTCAATCGGTACAGACAATTTTGACCCGTTAAGCCAAACGGAGGGCATTTTGGTCATTTCGCCTTCAGAGGTGATTTTTGGCCGACTTGTCCAGTTGAGTAAATAATTAATATGACATAAAATATGAAGAAACATTACTAAAAATGAAATTGGAAATGAGTAGTGAAAGAAAAGAAAAGAAAATGCAAAATAATGCAAATAATGACATAGTATGATGTCATTTAAAATTACCAACCAATCACCATTAAGCAACTATTTGACTAACAAATAAAAGAGGTTAAAAGAAGACCAAAATAACAAAAAAAAAATGCAGCAGCCATCCCTCCTTTCCCATTGCAGCCGAAATCCTTTCACCATGCTCCTCCATTTTTGGTTCTTGAAAGCTTCAAATTTCCATGCTTCCTCACCCTAAAACCCATAAGTCCCTTCATCAAAAATTAATCCCACACCTAGACAAAGCTTTTGGCAGCCAAGAAAAGGAAGAAAAGTGAAGTTTTGAGTTGGGAAAAATCTGCCCTATTCAAGGTTAGTGCACATATATACTTAAATCTCCTTTATTCCATGTTAAAGCCTTAAAGTGAGCAAGAATTTGTCACTTAAATGAATGAAATTTATGCTTATGCATGCCTTGAATTTCGGCAGCCCTAAGGAAGGAACAATAAGGGAGTGTTTTGATGGTTTTAATGGACTTAGCATGAATTGGAGATTATGTTTAAGCTATATATCTACATAGATGTTGAACTAGTGTGCTAATTGAGGTTTATGGGTAAATTGCATTGGACATTAGGTTTTGAGGAATAAAAAATTAACTTGGCTTATCAAACTGTTAAAGAACACTCTAATGGTCAATAAGTGACCATTTGAGGTATGTTGACCACAATTTGGACTGAAAAGTGGTATGGCAAAGTCAAGGTGTGAGCTGCCCTAGGACAGCAGCAAATGGACTGAAATTTCAGTCCAATTACACAGCCATAACTTTGGCTGTGTTAGTCCAATTGGTGTTTGGCCAATTGGACATGAAACTAGGCTTATAATGGCACATTTTTGCTGAAGAAACCATGCCCAAAAGACCAAAGCAAGAGGACCAAAACTTGGCCCCAATCTGGATACCCTGCAACTGATTCTGCAGAATTGACCAAATGAACAGTAACTGTTCATTTGGCCATAACTCACTGTATATTTGGTCAATTGACCTGAAATTTTTACAGCAACAAGTTAAGACATAGACAAACAACTTTCATGAAGGAACCTATCCCAAATTATGGCCAGAACCAATTCAAACATGCACTCACAGTCACTGTTCATGTTACTGTAGATATGGTAATTTCTGCAGAATGGTAATCCGGCCAGCTGTGGTTTTTGGACCATATCTGGAGCTACAAGACTCCAAATGGAGTGATTCAAAAAAGGAAATTCAACTAGACAAAATATGGAACAACTTTCATGTTTTACATTTCTTCAAATTCCCACAGAAACAGTGTCCAATGGAATAGTGAATTTGACTCACAAAAACTGAAAATTCTGCTTGTGTTGGTTTAAACTTTGAAATGGTATAAATGCTTAATGCCAACAAGTTTGGAATGCCAAATGTGGTATGTTGGGAGTGCCAAAGTCAATGTACATATTTTTATTCTAAAAGTCAACATTTTTGTTGATTAATAAGATGAATAGTGACACTAAAAATTTGAAATTCACAAATTGAAGAATTTAAAAGTTTCAAATGCCCTAGTATACCTAACAAGATTGGTTTGGATAGTTTGGCATGCCAATAGGGTTCAGTTAGCAGTACTGCACATGGCAAAAATGCCATTTTGTGATTTCATGGCTTTTAGCCATTCTGACTTTGTATTGAGACTTGGCCTTGTGCCTAATACTATTTACAGCTTGTTAGCTGTTCTGTTGCACACTGGGAGATGCATATGTGACCGATGGTGTGACGGCCCGAGGTACTAGGTACCCAGTGCCAGTTTACCCGTTATCCAGTCCAGTCGTCTAGTGTAGGTTACTTGGGGCAACCAAATGAATAAAAGTGAACAACGTTAACGAAATAATGGATATACCAATACCAAACAAAGAAAGCATACACATTCTATACACATTCATTTTCTTGCTATTTTCTTCTATTATATTATTGCACCACTAAGCATTATTGCTTAGTGCGTTGCTTTTGCCACGCGTAGGTACTGGAGATCCCGATCGTGAGCCCAGTAGACCACAGACTGGGTGAGTCCATCCTGCAGTTCTGTACAGTGTCCGTGTCACCTCGTCACCTGCAGTGCATTGGTAGGACACTAGATGTCATTTTGTCATTTTGTAATTAAATTTTTATTTTCTCATATGTATTTGGGATTTATGTAATGTATTTTGAGGTTCATGTAAATAATAAAGATTTATGGTTATGTATGGAAGTAATTTGAGTATTAAATTATTGTTTATATATGAGAACCCTGAGAAAGGGATGTTTGAGAAATGAAAAGGTTGTTGAGACCTCAAATTGAAAAATTGTTGAGATCTTGATATTGAGTTTTGTGATGATATTGGAGTTGGGAATGAATGAAATTGTTTATTGGAAGTGTTTTTAACAGGTTCCGAAGAACTGTTTTCTCCATTTTTAGCCGGTACTCTGCCGGATTTTCTTTAAAATTTTCGGAACCTCAAATAAATAAAAATTTTGCTAAATGGCTTAAATAAAGTATATTTCATAAATTATATGCAAAAGCATGATATAAATTAATTAAGGTATATTAGAGTATGCCGGTACACCGTGTGGCATTACTTACTCGGGTATACTGTACACGGGTAAGGGGTGTCACACGCCTAGTCATGGGGAGAGAGACCCACAAAACCAGGTAGGGATAAGGGGATCTCCCCTGCCTAGAGGAGTAGAGGAGGCCAATGAGACTACAGAGCAAAGGACCTGGTGTCCTAGAATGAGAGAGAGAGAGAGAGAGAGAGAGAGAGAGAGAGAGAGAGAGAGCTTATCTCTCTTAGTAAGAGATTGGTATTTTGTATTAGCTTGTGAACCTATCAAACTCAGTAAAAATTGCCTAAACCCTCTGAGAACTTTCAAGGAAATATAACCAACATTTTAAAAACATTGGTTTTTCTCTCGCAAGACTGGCAAGCTTACAATTTTTCCTTCCATTTCTTCGTGTATCATTTGGTAGTCTATCACTATTCTCAGCTTGTTATTCACATAGTTTGATCTCTTTTCTTTGGCTTTTCATCTTATGCTCCATTGGGCTAGCTTTGTGGAGATGATTTTTAAGGCATGCCCAAGGTGCTACTATCTTAAGCTTTGGATTTTTTTTTTCTTTGATTCTTAATCTGGTTCTCTTTTCTATCCTGAGACTTTGTTGCTTTGGTCTTGAAGTATCTTACTGGGGTTACACATTGGTTTCACCATTTTTGTAAACTATTTGACAAAATGCCTCACTCAATATCTGTGAATTTTATTTATTGGTTAGTGTGGTGCTCTGTTTCTTCACTATGCAAATTTTCTATTAGAATTGTTAGGGGATTTGAAACCCTTTCACTCTTCATAATGTCAAGAATATCACCCATGCTTATAATCAATGTTTGATCTTCTTGATGGAAATAAAGAAAAAAATGCTTACCATGTGGTTAAAAAGAAGACTGATAAACTTGGAATTTTCAATTTACATTGCATTGATCCTCATGGAATTGTTGGTGGGTTATATTTAACCTGAATCGATGACTTAAAACTTGATATTATTATTGACAATTATTTCTTGCATTGTCGATTTACAGACTCTTAAACGGTGATTGGGATTTAATTTTAATATATGCAAGTTGAAATGATGAGATTAGAGATTGTCAATTTCAATCTTTACTTCATTATAAGTCTTATGTGTGATAAGACTGTGTTTTTGCAGGGGATTTTAATTGCATTACTTCTTTTCTTTAAAAAAATTAGAGGAAAAAATATTCCCAATAAAAAATGAGAGCCTTTCATCACTTTATTAACTCTTGGGGTTTGATTGATATTAGTTTCTTTAGGCTTCATGGAATAACAGGCGAGATGGGTCAGCTAAAATATAGGAAAGGCTTGACAGATTTTTGGGTTCTTCTTCTTGGTTACTCATATATCCTTTAGTTGTTGTTTCTCATATTGATGATCGAGGCTCAGATCATCATCCCATATTAATGTCTATTGCTCCTCCTCCTAGGAAATCTTAGAAATAATTTCAATTTGCTAATCAATGGCAACATTATTCTGAGGTGGCAAAAATTATAGAAAATGCTTGAGAAAGGATGCAAGGGGCTTGGATCTTCCTAGTGTTTTTCCAAAACTAAAAAAATGTAGATATGCTCTCTCTCATTGGAGTAAAAACCATCATGCTAATGCCAACCACCACTTCCAATCTCCAAACGCAATTACAATAAGTGAAAATCTCATCAAATGGGTAAAATATGACAGTGATCAAATAATTAGAACAAGATCTTGCAAATGAAATTAGATAGGAAGAACCTTTTTGGGCTAAAAAATCTAGACAGTTTTGGCTTCATCTGGGGATCATAATACATCTTTCTTTCATGCTCAATTTGTTCAATGATGAAGAAGGAATAATATCTCAAGAATTCATGATTCATTTGGAGTTTGGCATGTATGACAACAAGAGTTTACTGTAGTAGCTATGGATTATTTTCGCAATATTTATACTATTAGTAACCCTCCTATCACTACTTCCACTTTGGATTCTTTTCACCCTAGGTCACTCAAGATATGAATGCCTCTTTTATAAGATATGTCTTTCTCGATGAAATCCATAAATCAATATTCTCAATTCATCCATCCAAAGCTTTAGGGATAGATAGTTTAACAGCTCTTTTCTTTAAAAAATATTGGTCTGGGTTGCAAAATAATCTAGAAGCTGCTATTCAAGAATTCTTTCGATATGGTAAGCTTTTGAGAAGTTTTAATCACACAGTCATATCTTTAATTCCTAAGGTTAGGAATGTGTACTTTATGAAGGAATTATGTCCCATTGGTCAATTACATCCCTTTGGTCTATGAATAGTGTTTTACAAGATTATTTCCAAGATCTTGGTTCACAAACTTTAGCCTTTTATGGATAACATAATTAGGGAAGAGCAATGGCATTCACTCAGGGTAGATACATCTCAGACAATATTCTTATATGCCATGAACTAATGCATTCATTTTCTAAGCGATAGGGTAATATTGTTGGCAGAATGGCAGTCAAATTGGACATTAGAAAGGCATATGAATGTGTGGAATGGCCATTTCTTCAGCATACGCTTACTAGATTTGGTTTTCATCCTACCTAGATTTCCTAAATTATGGAATGCGTGACTACAATTTTGTACACTTTTAAGGTGAATAGTTTTCATTCAAAGTTTATTCACCCCTCTCGAGGTATTAGACAAGGAAAGCCTCTCTCTCCTTATCTTTTCCTTTTTGTGCTGAAGAGTTATCTCATATGATTAGAGAATTAGGTCTTTCTAGTTCCATTTCTAGACAGGGACCTTGTATTACTCATTTACTATTTGCTAATGACTCCATTCTTTTTTCCAAAGTTATTCCTCGTGGAGCTTATTTGATTGATAGTATTTTGAAGAATTATACTGAACTTAGTGGCCAACTAATTAATGTTGACAAAGCTACTTTGATTTTTAGCAGAAATAATCTTGTGGTTGTTAAATCCAATCTAGCTGCCATTCTTAATATTAGGAATACTTCTTTTCATGATTTTTGTAAGGCTTGCCATCCATATTTCCTCAATAAAAAAAGGATGCTTTTGCTTTAGTTAAAGAGAGAATCGAATGAAAAATACTTGGATGGAAGAAAAAAATTTTTGTCACAAGGAGGAAAAGAAGTCCTTATCAAAGCAGTGACTCAGGCAATTCTAGTGTATGCAATGAGTTGTTCCAAACTTCTTGTCACTCTTTGCCAAGGTATTAATAGTTTGGTAGCTAACTTCTGGTGGGGCCAACAAGCTGAGGAATGAAAAACACATTGGATTTCTTGGAAATTGATGCGTACTCCTAAGTGTAAGGGTGGTCTTAGTTTAAAAGATTTGCAAGACTTTAACAAAGCATTATTAGCTAAACAGTGTTGGCATCTTATTTCTCAACCCAACTCTTGGTTTGCTAAAGTGATTAAAGGTAAATACTGCCTTTGCGTTTCCTTTTCGAATGCTAATTTGAGTACCAATGCATCTTTTGGTTAGAGAAGCATAATCTAGGGGAGGCAAGTATTACAAAGGATATCAGATGGTGCATTGGTGATGGGAAATCTGTTCTTTGTGAATAACATGCTTCGATTTCTAAATCCTTCCCTCATCCACCTCAAATCAAATCTTCCACCAATCCATCCATCAATTGGGCTGTTGATTTAATGTATCCCACTCAATGTTCTTGGAATATTCAAGTCTTGAATGAAAATTTCCAACCACATGAAGTTGCCAATATTCTTTCCAAACCAATTTCTCTATTAAGAGAGGAAGACAAGCTAACTTGGCGACACAGTAAGGATGGGAATTATAATGCTAAGTTCGGGTATTATGTTTTTTGAAATTTTCTTAATGATTCATGTAGACATTTGAGAGCTGGTTTAGGTCCAATCTTTGCTACTATGGCTGATGAGTTTTGGAAAGATTTATGGAATATTCAATTGCTTAACAAAATTTCTATTTTTTTATGGAATTTTTCATGAAAGACTCCCTTGTGGAGAATTACTACATCATAGAATTTCAGATATTCTAGTAAAATGTAAAACTTGTGGAGCTATGGAATTTTTGCAACATAGCTTTTTTCAATGTCCTAAAGCTATGGAAGTGTGGATTCATTCACCATTTCGTGTATGATCTCTTTTGCTCCATTGTAATCATTTAGTTGATTATTAGCTTGAGCTTTCTAATGTTATTTGGTCACATGTTGATGCTAAAGCATTATTACAACTATTGGCTTACATTTTGTGGTGCATTTGGAAATGTCATTATGCCTTGGTATATAAAATGAAGTTTGCCCTTTCCAAGATGTTCTTATGAAAGCTTTTAGATCTTTGGAAGAATTTTGAATGTCCATATAGTTATCATCCCCCTACAGCATACTCCAATCCAACGTCCATCAACTTGGAATCCACCTCTGTTTCCTTAGATCAAAATCAACTTTGATGCCACAATCAATAAGCAGCGTGGTTTTGGGGCTATTGCAGGAATTACTTGCAATAATTTGGGTCACCCTATTGCTTGGTTTTACACAAGGATCCTTGGCATTACCGATCTTATGGTTTTGGAGTTGCTTGCTTACCGTGAAGCTGTTTTCTTAGCTAGAAGTAAATCTTTTTATTTTGTTTGTTTGGAAGGTGATGCTTAATTAGTGATTCAAGCTACTAAGGGTGGATTTGTTCAGGGTCATCTTCATGGTCTCTTTAATGATATTGCTCATTTGTCTTCTAAACTCTTTGATATTACTTTTAATTATATTCCTAGACTTGTTATGTGTTGCTCTTATTATTTCTAAAAAGATGCTTTCGGATGATTCTTTCACCAGTATCCTTTAAAGCGGATAAACTTTGTACTTTTCTTTCTAAATCAATAGATCTTGTAGTACCTGGATTATGAGAATTAGTAGGCTTCAAGGAGTTCTCCTCATTGAAGAGAATTTAAAAAGAAAGGTCTACGAAATCATAAAAAAAATAGAGAAAAAGATTGAACATTAGACTTGGGACGTAGTAGTGGGACCCTTATTTGACAACATACTCCAACAATATTATTCAGAGACATTCAAAATTCCAACATTGGAATCATGTGGCAGAACAAATAGATCCATGTAGCCATCTGATAAAGTTTTGGACAATAGTTAATCATTAAACTAACGAGGAGTTAATTTTTAAACTAACAAAGATTTAGTACTTTGCAAAGTATTCACCACATTATTTAAAGTTGTAGCTTAAGAGTGGTGTTAGAGTCTCGAACTAGGGTTAATAAGCTTTTTGTAGTTAAGGAAGCAACTCAAAGCTTGCTTTATTATAAGCATCTTGGTAAAGAAAATAGCCTCAGGCTTTTAAGAAGTAACCAAAGAAGATGGAGAAATGTAACGCTCCTTACCCGTCTACAGTGTAGCCGAGCAAGATATGCCACATTCGATTCTGGAGCACCCTATCTTGTCTTGTCATGTTTATTGTTAATTTTAAACTCCTTCTATTCATATTATCCATGTGTGAAATTTTTTTTTTCAATTTATTTTATTGGAGACCCGGATAGAGTTTCCTCTGTTTTATTTGCATATGGCGGATTTCACTATTCAACTGTTAAAATCACTTATATCTATTTCATATTTCATATGTCATCTCATATCGTCTTTACTCATACAATCTCAAGGGAATCATATACATATTTCATTCATATAAAAATTCATTTACATAATAATTTACAATTTATTTACAATCCAAAATGATATATAACATTTACTTATATCTAGTAAACAAAATACAAAATCTAATTACATGGGCCCTACCAAAACAAAATACAGAGGTGACACTCAGCTAATGGCAGATCTGGTCAAAACTTTATCAGAGCACCACTGCTGCTGGTGGTCTCCAGTACCTATGTGATGAAAAACCAGCGCGCTAAGCGAATTGCTTAATAGTGCATGATTTAAAATAAAAGTAACAAAATAATCTAACATAATTAATCTATGTATAATTGCATAAATTTTTGGTCATTTACATATTTATTAGACTTTGGGAATAATTAGATTTATCGGTATCTTCTATATTTATTCCTCTCATATTCTGTCTAATTAAATTCATATCAATGCTCAAGTAATCTATAACAGATTATAAAGGCTGGATACCCGGGAGTATACTAGTTAGACATTCGTATGTCTATCAAGTATACATCGGTCATGTCAGGTCCAAGGCGAGGTAGCAGGCATAAAGCCAAAAATGATAATATACACTATGGCCAACAGACAGACATAAAGCCAGTAGAATAACCATCTCAGACATGTGTTGTTTGTCAATGATCATTCATATGAGTAGTACTGCAATCTGTAGTCCCTATTTGGTATCCAAGCTATATACATAAGTCTGGGTATACTTTGAGCAAATTAATATTATTAATTTCTTTATAAATTTTATGTCGATTTGTAGTGGGAAATAGGTCCCATATACATTTTAATGTAATTTATGCATTTGGTAATTCAAGTAGATAATTTATATTTTATATATTAAACAATTTCTTGAACCTTTCTTTAGGTCCAGATTTGGTGTATTGTCTTTACCTAGCAAATTGTCAAGATTTGGCCACTATTTGGCCATACTTCCTTCATGGAAGTTATCCCTCTATGTCTTTTCTTTGTTTTTCTTTTTGAATCATGTCATTTGGAGTTTTAGAACTCAAATTATGGTCAAATAACCACAACTAGTTCATTGTCTCTTTCTGGGTCTAGAATTAGGCAGGTTATGAAGTCAATATTTGTCTAATTAATTAAACATGTTACAGCCACTTTTAGGCCTAATGTTCTTTATAGAAGTTGTTACTCTATATCTTAGGATCACTCAAATTTTTGAATTACAATTTTTCAAGTTTTGTAGAATTAATTATAATAAACTAACTGGCTTGGACTCAGGTACCCTGTGTCTACAAGATTCCAGGTTCTAGTTAGTGGTTTTGACTCCCATTTTTGGGTTCTTACACTCACAATCTGAGAAAAGTTTCTAAACCAAAGTTAAAGCCTTGTTTCTTAGGTTTCTAGAACAATTTGGCTTATTGCAATTGGAGTTTCCTAGTGGGAGATATGGTTTAAAAACTATTCTGGGGTCAAGTGATAGTTTAGTCCAATTCCAGGTTTTGGTATATTGAATTTTTCTAACAATTTGACCAAGTTCCCATTTGTTCAAGGCTTTGGCCAAATCACCAATATTGTATATTTATGTCTTATGAAAATTTTGGCACTAGTTTCATTGCATTTGAAATTTTGTGGACCAAGTTATGGCATTTTTACCAAAATGGTCGGATAGGCCTAAGTGCGGTATTTCTGGATAGTTTGGTTGACCTAACTTGTGCTAGCAATTTGGTTTGGTTAAAGGCAATTCTATGTCATACTCTACCCCTCCGTAAGGCATAACATGATCCCGTAGTATACCTAATAAATTACCGTACTTCACCTACCGATAACTCATTAAATATACTACAAGGGATTTTAAAACAATTTTCATTCATTTTGAAAGTGGTGGGTAAATTTTTCATAAATATTAAAAATCTTTATTTGACATTAAGTCAGAAATCAAATTTTCAGGTAATTAAAATTTTTGCAATTTTTATAAAAATTGCGGCAAAGTGCCGGCTATATTTTTGCAAAAATTGCGTCAAAGTGCCGGCTTTATTTTTGAGAAAACAGTTCTTTAAAACCTGCAAAGAAACACATTTCCAATATTTTTGCTCAACCATAACTCCATTTTAAATCATTTCTCAACACAATTCAATCTCAAAAATGTATAAATCATTTGCATCAACTATCTCAATTCATTTTCAACCCAAACTCATCATAAAGGAAACCATACATAAATTCACACTAAAATAACATCACAAAAGTTTTTGTACAACTGCTCAAATAATTTACATACATATAATTACATGCATACATCAAAATCTATGTACAAAGGTATACCTATGATATACCCAGAGCTAGTCCCAATGTGTCTTCAAGGAAGCTTACTCAACTGCTCTATGCTCTTTTCACCTGCGATAGCACGCAAAGCTATTGCTGAGTGGTGAACTAGTGGTGCACAACTATAATTTAAAATGATTAATATAAACATCCATTGACAAATCATAATTCAAATATTTCACAATTTCTTTTCACAATTTTCAAAGCTTATCTAACACAAATTTGATTAAACAATTTAATAAACACAGTGTTGCAAATCAATAACACAACTTATGTCATGACACAAAATTTCCAAATATACCGTGTTGTACATCATGACAAGGCATACTCACCCCACTAAAAGAAATCAATGAGGGAGGTGGCTAGTTAGATAATGAGTACTCATCCAAACTCATATCAGACTGGCAAGTCAGAGAGGGAGGAATATAGTCAAACACACCCCATAAATAGAGGAGGAACATAGTGATATAGTCATGCCAAGTGTGAATAAAAAACAATTTCAAATCACAATATTTAAATATTTCATACAAACCACAAATCACATTTTATCTCAAAATTTCTATTTACAACATAGGCAACACATAAATTTTCAAATAAAATTCCCAGGGCTAAAACAATAAAAAATTATTCATAACTCTTATTCAATTAGCTTTTTAGTAAAAACAATGATTTTAAAATGTTGTGCACAAACTTGATTTGAGTCGCCTCTAGGCCTTGACTCAATGTTCCTTATACTTCTCAATATCCTTTTCAACTGAAACACACAATTTACAGTATTTCAGTATCACATCTCATAATAATTCCAATATGTTGCCAATATAGTACATTTTACAATTCTCACAAGTTAGCATTTATTGCCAATTTTACTTCTAAGGCTTTATTGTATAGTAATGGTAAATTTCCAGATTTTATATGCTAGATTGATCTAGCTAATTGTCTTGTTTCTCTTGGTTTTTAGCTTCTAGTCAAAGAAGCAAATTTGTAACTCTATGTCTTATTGAACTTTTGGCACAGATTTCAGGTCATTCTGAGTTGTATAGACCATGATATGGTCAATTTACTAAAGCTGGACAGATCTCATTTTTAATGCAAATTTAGGTCATTTTTAGGTCAATTTCAATTCTGGCAGGTTTTGTACTCCAACTTGTGCAAACAAATCGACTTGCTTAAGGTCATTTCTAGGCTTTGGTGTCTTCATAAGAGTTATAGCTCTATATCTAAGCTTTCCATTGATATAAGTTTCAGGTTATTTGGACCTGTTTTGAGTGAGTTATGGTCAAATGAGTGACTACTGCTCATATGGTCAAATTCTGGGTTGCAATAGTTCTAGACAGTTTTGATATCTCAAATTGTGCAAGCAATTTGACTTAGTAAATGGCATTTCTGGGTTCTATGATCTTCACCAAAGTTGTAGCCTTATGTCTAAGCTTTCCATTAGTGTAAAATTCAGGTCATTTGGACCTGTTCACAGGGAGTTGTGGCCAATTATGTGATTACTGTTCATATGGTCAGATTTTAGGTTTTACACACCACCAAATTCGGATTAGGTCAATTTTACGGGCAGTTTCTGAACAGAATTTCGATAACATTTCTACATGAAAGTTGGCCTATTTTATATCTAGTTTTGCTTTCAATTGGCCTCATACTAATTGGGATAACAAATTTGCACTTATGGCTCAATTTAGCTACTGCCAATAACAAACACAGCCCGCACAAGAAAATACATTTCCAATTGATATTCCTCTTCCTCCCAAAATTACAATTCGTATACATAGCACTTCTATTGGCATCATTCACATCTTAATTTTATCAAGTGTCCAGCAACAACTCAATTCATTAAATCACATGTCCAATAACAATTCAATTCAACTAAATATTTAGCATCACTCAATTCAATTAAATCAATGTCCAACAACAATTTAATTCTCCAAACCTTAATTCAATTTATCCAAACCAATAATGTACATTCTATTACTCACTAATCAACATTAATATACATGAAATTAAGGCTTTCCTAAGTACATCAAGGCTGCCCAATTTGTACATATGTTCCCACTTCCATATTCATTTCACCACCTTACTTCAAATATCCAATTCAAGCATACACATGACAATTAAACTCTAGTACCTATAAGCCCTCTAATCAACCTCTCAAATCACCATATACATGAAGAAATAAATCATAATCCCATGGAAATGAAGGCTGCCACATTTAAGCTCAATTGTCCAAAGTCTGTAACACTTATTCAAACCCCTAATTCATTTATCATTTCAGACATACACATGCCCATAACTCTAATTCATTTATTTACTTAAATCAACATGTCTACCCATCAATTACAAGTAGAATTAATTAACTTCCCATGGACTTCCATGGCTACCAAATTTGGATCCCCACAAATACTCATCTATTTTTTTCAATTTCTCTACAATTCAACTCATCACAACATCAACTCAAAGTTTAATTAAGCAAGGGAGGAAAAATAAGCACTAACCTTATTTTGAGCTTTAACAAACTTCACTAAAACTCTTTCTTTTTGCTCCCAATATACTGCCCATAATGTGTAGACAAGAATTAGTGAAAGAACTTGTGTGGAATCAAGGCTTGATCATAGAGAACTTGAGCTCCATGCATGATGCGGCAATAGAGTTTCTTTGGGAGAAAATTTACACTTCGGCAAGGTTGAGACATGAGGTTGAAGATGAAGTTTTTAAGTGCTAGCCACTTTGTCCACTTAGTGATTTTTATACTCCATAATGCTCCACTAATGTCATTTAAATATTCATATAATTAAACTTTTAATTATCTTAAGTTTTACCCTTAATTCTCTCAATTATTCTACACATGGAATTTCATTTTTTATGGAATTTTCAAAATTTAACACTAATAATTTTTCATGGACATTTAGGTCAAAAGTCAACTCTAGGTGTCAATTGACCAAAATGCCCCTCTTCGGGTTGTATTTCTGATTTTTTGGTACTACTGATTTTTGTTGGTTTCTCAATTTTTTGTTTTTCTTTGTACTAATTCATTAATTTTTTTTTGACATTTCTAATGTCAATTACACCTCTATAGGCATTTAATTATGTTGCAAAAATTATTTCCGAGGGTTCCCTGCTATCCTGGGGTCGGCAATTGCCTTCGCCGTAACTTCCCAGTGTGGTCACCCATCGCTATGGTGCCGGCTCATTTAACCTAGTTTCATTTCGTCTCTTTTATTTTTTCCTAATTTTTCTTGTATTTTTTTATTTATTTCATCAATTTATGTCTGTTCACTATCACCGAAGTGTAATTCCAAACATCCTAACTTGTCCGGACAGACATTAGGTCATTAGAGTAGCAGAATGTACGGACTACGTAAAATGAGGATGTTACAATTCTTCCCCTTTGAATAAAAATTTCGCCTTCAAAATTTACCTGATTTATATGTTACTTCCTTGCTTCTTCATTTCCTTGTGTTGTTTTGTCAATATCTAGGTTCGGCTCCTCTCTAGCCTTCATGGCATACACCCGTGGTGTCACCCTGACTTCCGGCCTTTCGACCGTCTCAGAAATAGCCTTCTTTGAAATCTCAGTCATCTCTGTTCTGACTGTACCTCACTGGATACTGTGTCCCACCATTGATACGCATCATCTTGGAGTAGAGACATGGCACCCTCCAGGTTCTGTTCTGACCAATTCTCATACTTACTTTCTTATTTAATTCTCTTTCCATTCCACAACTTAACTTAATTATTTCATTCCTTAGTCTTATCTTCCTCCTTGACTCAATTCCTTGACTCAACTGTCGAGTCAAAATTTAGCACCGCTTATCACCCCTAAAAAATCCGCTATACTTCGGTATTACTCTGATTTGGCCCTCCAACCATTCTAGTCAACCCTTTTACTAATATTCGTAACATTTCCTTGTTGCATTTGAACCAGCTATTCAAATTTTCACTAGCACAACTCTTTTTATCTATCAATATTCTATAACTTTAGAGTTTTAAATCTCGGGTTAGGATTTTCAAACTCCCTTTCAATAATAAAATTCTGTCCTGGCAGAATTCTACCAAAACAGATGCCGTTTGCAATAATCCTCATCTTAGTGCACTATCGGGTAGTACATAGCTCTACACAATAATCCTAAGTCGGTACTGTAATTTACAGCTTATAGTATAAACATTAAGAACATTGCATAGTTACTACGATACATTCCAATAGATCAACTTTTCCTATATTTTATCCTTTCGTATCCACCAATATTGTAAACTTATTCTGATTATAATATCCATTAACAATTACTAGCAGTAATATCTTTGCACTCTTCTAGAATAATTTCATTACTATAACTTACTTTTAGGTCCTTTTACCTTATATTAAATAGGCTTATCAATTAGCTTCACAATTTATTGTATGCTAGCAAATATTTTCGCTGACACACTCTTTCAAAACTAATTTCCTGTACAACCAACACAAGGAGATTTCTCTCTATTAGTTTATATTTATGATGTAAATGTACTATATGTATCAAACATTTGAGCAGTTGTATTTACCGACAAAATTAATTCAATTTCACAATTCAAAATTTACTTTAAAATCATTGCTCTGATACCACTAAACATGTCATACCCTACCCCTTCGTAAGGCATAACATGATCCCGTGTTATACCTAATGAATTACCGTACTTCGCCTACCGATAACTCATTAAATATACTACAAGGGATTTTAAAATAATTTTCTTTCATTTTGAAAGTGGTGGCTAAATTTTTCATAAATATTAAAAACCTTTATTTGACACTAAGTCAAAAATCAAATTTTCAGGTAATTAAAATTTTTGTAATTTTTACAAAAATTGCGGCAAAGTGCCGGCTATATTTTTGAGAAAACAGTTCTTCAAAACTTGCAAAGAAACACATTTCCAATATTTTTGCTCAACCATAACTCCATTTCAAATCATTTCTCAACACAATTCAATCTCAAAAATGTATAAATCATTTGCATCAACTATCTCAATTCATTTTCAACCCAAACTCATCATAAAGGAAACCATACATAAATTCACACTAAAATAACATTACAAAAGTTTTTGTACAACTGCTCAAATAATTTACATACATATAATTACATGCATACATCAAAATCTATATATAAAGGTATACCTATGATATACTCGAAGCTAGTCCCAATGTATCTTCAAGGAAGCTTACTCAACTGCTCTATGCTCTTTTCACCTGCGACAGCATGCAAAGCTATATCTAAGTGGTGAACTTAGTGGTGCACAACTATAATTTAAAATGCTTAATATAAACATCCATTGACAAATCACAATTTAAATATTTCACAATTTCTTTTCACAATTTTGAAAGCTCATCTAACACAAATTTGATTAAACAATTTAATAAACACAGTATTGCCAATCAATAACACAACTTATGTCATGACACAAAATTTCAAAACATGCCATGTTGTACATCACGACAAGGCATACTCACCCCACTAATCGAAATCAATGAGGGAGGTGGCTAGCTAGATAATGAGTACTCATCCAAACTCACCTCAGACTGGAAAGTCAGAGAGGGAGGAATATAGTCAAAATCACCCCATAAATAGAGGAGGAACATAGTGATACTGCCATGCCAAGTGTGAATAAAAAATACTGTCAAATCACAATATTTAAATATTTCATACAAACCACAAATCACATTTTATCTCAAAATTTCTATTTACAACATAGGCAACACACAAATTTTCAAATAAAATTTCCAAGGACAAAATAATAAAAAATTATTCATAACTCTTATTCAATTAGCTTTTTAGTAAAAATAAAGAATTTTAAATGTTGTGCACAAACCTGATTTGAGTTGCCTCTAGGCCTTAACTCAATGTTCCTTATACTTCACAATATCCTTTTCAACTAAAACACACAATTTATAGTGTTTCAGTATAACATCTCATAATAATTCCAATATGTTGCCAATATAGTATATTTTACAATTCTCACAAGTTGGCATTTATTGCCAATTTTATTTCTAAGGCTTTATTGTATAGTAATGGTAAATTTCTAAATTTTGTATACTAGATTGATCTAGCTAATTGTCTTATTTCTCTTAGTTTTTAGCTTCTGGTCAAAGAAGCAAATTTGTAGCTCTATGTCTTATTAAACTTTTGGCATAGATTTCAGGTCATTCTGAGTTGTATAGACCACGATATGGTCAATTTACTAAAGCTGGACAGATCGCATTTTTAATGCAAAGTTAGGTCATTTTTAGGTCAATTTCAATTCTGGCAGGTTTTGTACCCGAACTTATGCAAACAAATTGACTTGCTTAAGGTCATTTCTGGGATTTAGTGTCTTCACAAGAGTTATAGCTCTATGTCTAAGCTTTCCATTGATATAATTTTAGGTCATTTGGACCTGTTTTGAGTGAGTTATGGTCAAATGAGTGACTACTGCTCATATGTTCAAATTCTGGGTTGCTATGGTTCTGGATAGTTTTGATATCTGAAATTGTGCAAGCAATTTGACTTAGTAAATGACATTTCTGGGTTCTGTGATCTTCACCAAAGTTGTAGCCCTATGTCTAACCTTTCCATCGGTATAAAATTCAGGTCATTTGGACCTCTTCACAAGGAGTTATGGCCAATTTATGTGATTACTGTTGATATGGTCAGATTTTAGGTTTTACACACTACCAAATCCGGATTAGGTCAACTTTATAGGCAGTTTTCGGACAGAATTTCGATAACATTTCTACAATGAAAGTTGGCCTATTTTATGTCTAGTTTTGCCTCCAATTGGCCTCATACCAATTGGGATCACAAATTTGCACTTATGGCTCAAATTTAGCTACTGCCAACAACAAATACAACCTGCACAAGAAAATACACTTCCAATTGATATTCCTCTTCCTCCCAAAAGTACAATTCGCATACATAGCACTTCTATTGACATCATTCACATCTTAATTTGGTCAAGTGTCCAGCAATAACTCAATTCATTAAATCAAATGTCTAATAACAATTCAATTCAACTAAATATTCAGCATCACTCAATTCAATTAAATCAATGTCCAGCAATAATTCAATTCTCCAAACCCTAATTCAGTTTATCCAAACCAATAATGTACATTCTATTACTCATTAATCAACATTAATATACATGAAATTAAGGCTTTTCTAAGTAAATCAATTACACCGCAGTCCTGGGGTCAGCAATTGCCCAACTATTTCTAATATCAATTACACCTCTATGGGCCTTTAATTATGTTGCGAAAATTATTTCCGAGTGTTCCCCGCAGTCCTGGGGTCAACAATTCCCTTTGCTGTAACTTCTCGGTACGGTCACCCATCGCTACGGTGCCAGCTCATTTAACCTGGTTTTATTTCCTCTTTTTTATTTTTTCTTATTTTTTCTTGTATTTTCTTTTTATTTATTTCATCAATTTATGTTTGTTCACTATCACGGAAGTATAGTTCCAGATATTCTGACTTGTCCGGACAGACATTAGGTCACCGGAGCAGCAGAATGTACGGACTACATAAAATAAGGACGTTACATTCTGGGTTCTGTGTTTTAAAATTTTGATCCTCTGTCTAGCTTTTTCAATGGTATAAAAATCAGGTCATTCTAACCTTTCTAAGGGAAGTTATGGCCAAATGAACATTCATTTGGTCATTTTTGTGGGTTTAGGGTATGGCCAATCGGATTCAAGTAGTTTTTAGGTGTAGTTGTGAACAGATTTTGGGCATGGTTTCTTCATAAAAAAAGGGAATTTTAACCATATTTTCATCTCCAATTGGCCTCATACTAATTGGAGCAACACAATTTAAGTTATAGCTCAATAACAACACTGGACTCAAGAGTCCCACAACCTGCATGAAAAGGTACACTCCCAATTCAATTTCTCCCAACTCCCAAACTTCAATTTGGAATTCATAGCACTTCTAATGGGCAATAATTCATCTCAACATTCTCAATTTCAAGCCATGACATAAAAATCCCAAATTTTGAACAAAATCCCAAATTTTGATCAAAATCCTAACTCAAAGTTTCAATCTCAAGCATACTCAATGCAATTTAACTTCTAATGCTTATAAGTTCATCAATTAACTTCACTAACCAATTCAAAACCATCAAAACCATCAATTTCACTCACTTCCTATGGCTGTCGAAAATTAAGGTTTCCCTTATTTGTGATATTCATTTTAATTTCATGGAATTTACTTTACTTTAGCATACTACTTTTACTTAGAGGAAGAAAGAAGTGTGTATAGTGCACTAACTTTTTGGACACTTCTTGGACTTGTGAAAACTCTAATTTTTCTTTACTTCTTGGCTGCCACAATCTTTCTTATGGTGTGGGGATAATTTTTAATGAAGAGAACCTAGGGTTTTATGGTGAGAAAGGGGAGGGAATCAAGCTTAAGCAAACAAAAATGGAGAGAGCTCTTTGGCTATGGTGGATGGCAAGGTGAGGAAGAAGAAGAGAAAATAGTTTCTTTTCGGTCAAACTTGTCTTATGCAAGAGTATTTATCCACACAATTTTATGTGTTAATTTTAATTAATATAAAATTTTAATGACATCATCCCAATGTCATGCTTATATAATAATTTAATTTCTTTTTCTTTTCCTTCTCTTCTCATTTCCATTACATTTTTCATGATTTTTATTTATTTTATGTGTTTTAACCTTTCTTATTTTAATTGACATTTAAGTCAAAATTCAACTCTGGGGTTGAAATGACTAAAATGCCTTTCATTGTGCTTATCAGGTTATATTTTTCCTTCTATCGATTAGTAAATTTTCTTTGACATTTTAATGTCATTTAATATTCATAAAACCTTCAATTAAGTCCCAAAAATTTATTTGATAGGGTTCTTCGCGGGTCTAGGATTAGCAACTATCTTCACAGTCACTTCCCAGTATAGTCACCCATCGCCGGAACCTCGTGTGACACCCCTTACCCGTCTACAGTGTAGCCGAGCAAGTTATGCCACTCAGTGTGTCGGAACACCAATTCAAGTTTCAATTTCAATTAATCCTTTTTAATTTATTTATTTATAATTTTTGATAAATCAAAATTTTTCCGCAAATTTTATAGAAAATCCAGCAGAGTGTCGGCTATAAATTGGAAAAACAATTCTTTTGAACCTGTTAAAAACACTTCCAATAATATCATCACATTATTCTCAATCAACCTCCAATATATTCTCAACAATTTCTCAATTCACTTTAGTATCTCAAAAATTCAATTCAATTCAAAACACAATGAATTCAATGAAAAATGCTCAATTTATTACTGAACATATTCCATAGATACTTGCATCAAAAGCATAACTACATGAATTTATAATATACATTACAGAAGATTACAAAATACAAAATATCAAAATATCAAAATGGCCTAATGTTCTACCAAATGCACTGCAATGTGAGGTGACTCTGAACTCTGAGTGCAGATATGAAGGCTCACCCTGTATGAGGCCTGTTGGACTCCCCAGCTATGTCTCCAGTACCTGCGCGTGGCAAAAGCGACGCGCTAAGCAATTCTGCTTATTGGTGACAATATAAAATAAAATAAAATAAAATAAAAAAAAAACATGTGTACAGAATTACATTTTTGGGTGAACTAAGTCTCAAATGTTTATTGCAATATTATTCAATTGAAGTTTGGTAAGATTTATTAATACTGCCCGAGTAACCTATACTAGTTGACTGGACTGGATAAACGGGTAATCAGGTACTGGGTACTAAGTACCTCAGACCATCACACCATCGGTCATATTGTGTCTCCCGGTGTGCAACAGAACAGCTAATAAGCTGTGATAATTATCGGGGATTAAACCCAAGTATAACAACTCAATATCATAGCCAAAGGCTATTATATCACAGAATGGCATGGGAAGCCATGAAATATAGAATGGCATGAAGCCATATACAGTACTGCTAACAAAACCCTATTGGCATGCCAACCTATCCAAACCAATCACATTAGGCCTACTAGGGCATTTAACACTTTCATTTATGTAATTCTTTGAAATTGAATTTTTATGATTACTATTCATTTCATTGGTTAACTAAAATGTTGAATTTTGCATTGACAATAGGGAAATTAGTTTAATTATCATCAATATATCACATTTTGCATTTTAAACTTGTTGGTATTGGTTGCCAATACCATCTCTAAGTTTAATGTGAATTGGACAGAATTTTCAGTTTTGAAGCTTTGGGTTTACTGTTCCATTAGTCATTTTTGCAGTGGGAATTTGGAAAAATGCTGAACATGAAAGTTGTTCCTCATTTTGTCTAGTTGAATTTCCTTTTTTAAATCACTCCATTTGGAGTTTTGTAGCTCAAGTTATGGCCTAAAAACCATAACTGGCCGGATTGGACAGATTCCAAAATTCTGGGCAAATCTGTTTCTGCCAGATTTGGTAACTCAAGTTTGGTTGGCAATTTGACTAGGTTATGGTCATAATTTGGGTCAGGTTTCTTCATGAAAGTTGTTGGTCTATATGTCACCTTATTGCTGGTAATATTTCAGGTCAATTGGACCTTTCTACATTGAGTTATGGCCAAATGACCAAATACTGTTCATTTGGTCATTTTGCCCAGGCAGATTGCAGGTCACCCGGATTAGGGTAAACTTTTGGTCAAGTTGGTTTGGTTTTCTGGGCATGGTTTCTTCACCAAAGTTGTGCCATTATGTGTCTAGTTTCATGTCCAATTGTCCTTGCACCAATTGGACCTTTATATTTCAAGTTATGGCTGCCCAAACCTGCTGGACTCATGTCCAATTCTGCAGGTCACCTAGGGCAGCCACACTAATCTCAATTCCCACAACCCAATTCACTTCACTTTTGATTCAAACCAAACCAAATGGTCACTAATTGACCATTAAAGCCTACTTCCATCATCACATGATCAAAGTCTCACTCCTCAACCCAAACCCTAACTCAACATTTCAAAACCATGCATTATCATTGCATTTATCAATTCCCTTATGAGATACTCATTAAGGGCAGCCATACTAGCATGTTAACTCCCAAAAAATCATCACCATATTACCCTAGCCATGGCTGCCAAAATTTAGGGTCAACATACCAATGGTGTTTCATCAAATTTGTTTGTCATTTACACATTTATAGTTCTTAAACATGAAATTAAAGTGAAATTCAAGGTTTAGGTCACTAACCTCTTAGGGAGTGAATTTCCCACTTGCTCAAAGTCTTGGTTTCCTTTTATTTTTGCTCCCACAAGAATCACCAAGATATAGAATGAATTTTTGTGTTGGTAATTAGGGTTTTTAGTGGAAGAAAGCTAGAGAAATGGAGGTTTAGAAGTTTGTTAATGGTGGTTATGGTGAAATGGTTCACGGCAAGAGGAAGAAAAAAGAAAGAGAAGTATGATTTTCTCCATTTTCCAGCCCATTTGACCTCTTTTAAGTTAGTTTATGCCATGTGTCAACATTGGGTTGGGTGAAGGCACACTAATGACATCATGTGATGTCATAAATTCCCATTTAATTTTTTTTTCTTTTCTTTTCTACTCATTTTCAATTCAATTTTTAGTAATATTTATTCACATTTTATGTTATAATAATTATTTACTTAACTGGACAAGTCGGCTAAAATCACCTCTGAAGGCGAAATGACCAAAATGCCCTCCGTTTGGCTTAACGGGCCCAAATTGTTTGTACCGATTGAAAAATTTTTCTAATTATTTTCTTGGCATTTTAATGCCATAAGAACCTCAATAACCCTTCTCTGGAGTCCTAAAAATTATTTTATAATTTTTTCCCCGGGTTTAGGGCTCCTAGTTGCGAGAACCGCAACTTCTCACTAGGTTACCCATCGCTAGGGCACCGGTTCATTTAACTTGGCTGTATTTTATTTTTAAAATTTTTCCTAAATTTTTCTTATTAATATTTGAGTTAATTTTGGTTCCTCACTTCAGTTTAAATATTTTTTCGGATGTTCTAGCTGTCCGGACTGACACTAATCATCGGAATAGTAGAATGTACGGAGTTGCTACAGGGAGGGTGTTACAACTCTTCCCCTCTAATTTAAATTTCGTCCTCGAAATTTACCTGATGCAAACAGTTGAGGGAACTGTTGCCTCATCGTCTCTTCACTTTCCCAAGTTGCCTCTTCAATGTTGTGGTGCCTCCAAAGCACTTTCACCAGTGGGATCTGTTTATTTCTCAACTCTTTCACTTCCCGAGCCAGGATCCGTATGGGTTCTTCTTCATATGTCAAATCCGGTTGTACTTCAATTTCTTCCATGGAGATGACATGTGAAGGATCTGAGCGGTATCTTCTGAGCATGGACACCTGGAACACATTGTGGATCTTGTCCAGTTCTGGTGGTAAAGCTAGCCTGTAGGCTACTGGTCCTACACGTTCAATGACTTCATATGGGCCAATAAACCTAGGGCTCAACTTACCTTTTCTTCCGAACCTCAATATTTTCTTCCATGGTGAGACTTTGAGAAACACTTTATCACCAACTGCATACTCTATCTCTTTTCTCTTCAGGTCGACATAAGACTTCTGTCTGTCGGAGGCAATCTTCAGGTTAGCTTTGATTATTTTCACTTTTTCCTCAGTCTGTTTCACTAGGTCTGGCCCTACCAGTTTGTCTTCGCCCAATTCAGTCCAGCACACTGGAGTTCTACATTTCCTCCCATACAGTGCTTCATACGGAGCCATTTGAATGCTAGCTTGGTAGCTATTGTTGTATGCGAATTCTGCCAGTGGGAGATATTTATCCCAACTCCCCTCAAACTCAATGACACACTCCTTAGCATATCCTCCAGGATCTGACATATATTTCATGTTATTATTATCATTTCAGTTCAATATTTGCATTAGTTCAATTGGTTTCAGTTGTTTACCTGCATTACTCTTTCTGATTGCCCATCTGTCTGAGGATGGAAAGCCGTGCTAAAGCGGAGTTGTGTGTCCAAGGCTTCTTACAACTTTTTCCAAAATCTCGATGTAAACCTTGGGTCTCGGTCAGATATGATGGAAAGTGGAATTCCATGCAGCCTAACTATCTCACTGATATACAATTCTGCTAGCTTCTCCAGTGAGTAGTCAGTCCTAACTGGCAGAAAATGTGCTGACTTTGTCAATCTGTCCACTATCGCCCACACTGCATCATGCTTCCTTTGGGTGAGAGGTAGACCACTAACAAAATCCATAGTGACCCGGTCCCATTTCCATTCAGGTATGTTTATAGGCTGTAACAAACCAGATGGAACTTGATGTTCTGCCTTAACTTGCTGACATGTCAAGCATTTAGTCACATAGTCAGCTATATCCCTCTTCATACCAGGCCACCAATAATGAGGCTTCAAATCATTATACATTTTTGTGCTCCCCGGGTGCATAGCATAAACACTAGTGTGTGCTTTTTTCAGAATACTAGTCTTCAGTTCCCCATCATCTGGTACACACACTCTTCCTCTGTAGTATAGACACCCATCTGCTTTCACTTCATATTCAGTTTCCTTCCCCTCAGGAATTTTTGCCATAATTGCCATTAGTTTTTCATCTGCCTTCTGCCCATCTTGTATTTGCTGTAGTAGGGTTAGCCTCACTTGCAATTCAGCCAAAATAGCTCCATCTTGAGCTAAGGACAGACAGGCATTGAGTGATCTTAAAGCTGTGATGGACTTCCTGCTCAAAGCATCAGCAACTACATTTGCCTTCTCAGGATAATAATCTATCACACAATCATAGTCCTTTAGGAACTCAATCCATCGCCTCTGTCTAAGATTGAGCTCCTTCTGGGTTGGCAAATATTTTAGACTCTTGTGCTCTGTATAAATGTAGCATTTTTCACCATATAAATAATGCCTCCATATCTTCATTGCGAAGATAATCGCTGCTAACTCCTGGTCATGAGTAGGGTAGTTCTGTTCATGTGGCCTTAACTACCTGGAAGCATAGGCGATCACTTTCCCATCTTGCATCAATACACACCCTAGCCCATTATGTGAGGCATCACTGTAGACCACAAAGCCCTTTCCCGACACTGGCTATGTTAACACTGGTGCCTCTATCAACATAGCCTTTAACCTCTCAAAACTAGCCTAACATTTATCATTCCAGTTAAATCTGACATTCTTGTGTAGCAACTTGGTCATTGGAGTAGCTATTAAGGAAAATCCCTTCACAAATCTTCTGTAATACCCAGCTAGCCCCAAGAAACTTTTGACCTCAATTGTTTTTTTGGGAGGCTTCCATTCCATCACTGCTTCTATCTTTTTGGGATCCACTCTAATCCCCTCTGCTGATACTATGTGTCCAAGGAAAGAGATTTCACTCATCCAGAAGTCACACTTGGACAACTTAGCATACAGCTTCTTTTCTCGCAGGGTTTGCAGAACAATCCTCAATTGTTCATCATGTTCTTCCCTGGTCTTGGAATACACCAGAATATCATCAATAAATACCACTACAAACCGATCTAAGTATGGATGGAAGATACAGTTCATAAGGTCCATAAATGATGCTAGTGCATTTGTTAACCCAAATGGCATCACTAGAAATTCATAGTGCCCATACCGGGTTTTGAATGTAGTTTTTGACACATCTGCATCCTTTACTCTCAACTGATGATACCCTGATCTGAGGTCAATTTTTGAAAATACACCGGCTCCCTTCAACTGATCAAACAGATCGTCAATTCTGGGCAATGGATATTTATTCTTCACAGTTACTTTATTCAACTGCCGGTAATCAATACACAATCTCAAAGTTCCATCATTTTTCTTAACAAACAGCACCGGAGCTCCCCATGGTGACACACTGGGGCGTATGAACCCCTTATCAAGCAACTCTTGCAGCTGAGTTTTCAACTCCCTCAATTCAGTGGGTGCCATCCTATAAGGAGCAATGGAAATGGGTCTTTGTGCGGCATTACCTCAATAGCAAACTCGACTTCCCTTTACGGTGGTAAACCAGGCAACTCTTCAGGAAATACATCTGGGAAGTCTCTTACTGTGGGTATATCATTCAGGTTTGGCTTAGCTTGCCTAGTATCAACCACGTGTGCTAGGTAAGCTTCACAGCCTTTTCTCATCATTCTTCTTGCAACTGTAGCTGAGATAACATTGGACAGGAAATCTGTCCTTTCACCCACAACAGTGATCTCATTACCCTCAGAAGTTTTCAGAGAAATTCTCTTCAATTTACAATTAACTATTGCCTGATGATGTGACAACCAGTCCATTCCCAAAATCACGTCAAACTCATGGAAGGGCAATTCAATTAGGTCTGCCGAGAATTCATACCCCTGAATCCTCAACGGGCAACCTTTATACACCTTATTCACTATCACACTGTGGCCTAGTGGATTTGTGACTAGAATGTCTTGATCACTCTCCTCTACTGGAACTCCCCTCTCTATGGGTAGTTTGATGCAAATGTAGGAATGAGTGGATCTTGGATCCACCAATGCATGTACGGAAGTGTTGTGGAGGGAAAACGTACCCCTGATGACATCCGGGGCATCTTGCTCCTCTTGAGCTCTGATGGCATAAGCCCTGGTTGGTATTCTAGTGTCTAGCCTCTCAGTTGACTCGGATGCAGGCCTCAGTGATGGACCAGCTGCCTCAGGTTTACCAGGTTTCCTACCCCTTTGTGGTGCAGGAGAAGGTCTGTCAGTTTGTGTTGGAGCAACAGTAGTAGTCCTCTTCGGACAATTCTTGATCTGGTGTTCTGTAGATCCACACCGCAAGCATGCACTGGCCACTCGCCAACATTCCCCCTTGTGCCACTTCTGACAGTATTGACAAGCAGAAGATGCAGGGGCTGGTCCCCTAACACCGTCCCTGGAGAGCTGCCCATTGATGGTGTGGACTGGCCTCTCCTAGGTGTGAACTGTGGTATGGGCCCCTGAGACTGACCCTGACCCTGTGGTGGTCTCGAACTCTGAGCAGGAGGACCCTTACTCTTCTTACTGAGAGCAGAATATGCACTGGACTGACTCAGACCCCTCTTCTGCTGTCTTTCCCTTCTATTTTGTTCATTGATTCTAACCCTTTCCACTTTTGATGCAGCATCCACCAGTTTAGAAAAATCCGTGATCTCCAGTGCTGTGATCATGACTTTGATGTTGTCATTGAGTCCTTCCTCAAACCGTCTGCACCTCTCTGCCTCGGTAGGGACTATCTCCCTCCCATACCGGCTCAGTCTAACAAACTCACGCTTATACTCAGCCACTGACAACTGTCTCTGTCTCAAACTGATGAATTCCCTTCTTCGCTCTTCTAAATACACTTTACTAATATATTTCTTCCTGAACTCTGTGAGGAAGAATTCCCAGGTGATCCATTCAGGTTGCACCTCACTAGTTACTGTGTCCCACCACTAATATGCATCATCTTGAAGTAGGGACACAGGGGGGTGCAGTTTAGCTATTTCAATACTCTGATGGTTCTGTCCAACCAATTTTCTGCAGCCATGGAATCATCCTCCCTCTTTCCAAAGAAGTCTACAGCTCCATATTTTCGCAATTTCTCCAAATCGGACTTCTGTGGGGCTGGTGGAGGTTGTGGCTATGGTTGTGGTGATTGAATTGCTCCCATCATTTGCCGATAGAATTTGGTCATTTGCTGGAATAGAGCAAACTGAGGTTGAGCAGGTGCCTCAGCTGCTGGTGGAGCAGATTCTCCCCTGCCCCCAGACTCAGCCCTTGGTGGAGCATGACTCTCCACCTCTTCATCAATTGCTCTTTGCGAAGCAAGATCCATAACCTATTCAAAATAAGAAAACAAACAGATCTGCATCAGTGTCACCTCAACACTTACAAATGCAATGCAATGGTATGTACTCTATCTAGACCCAGAAACGCCTAAACCGATGCGCTGATACCACTAAATGTGACACTCTTTACCCGTCTACAGTGTAGCCGAGCAATTTATGCCACTCAGTGTGTCGGAACACCAATTCATGTTTCAATTTCAATTAATCCTTTTTAATTTATTTATTTATAATTTTTGATAAATCTAAATTGAATAATATTGTAGTGGGATTTCTGTTCCATTAGTCATTTTTGTAGTGGGAATTTGGAAAAATGCTCAACATGAAAGTTGTTCCTCATTTTGTCTAGTTGAATTTGTTTTTTGGAATCACTCCATTTGGAGTTTTGTAGCTCAAGTTATGGCCTAAAAACCATAACTGGCCGGATTGGACAGATTCCAAAATTCTGGGCAAATCTGTTTCTGCCAGATTTGGCAACTCAAGTTTGGTTGGCAATTTGACTAGGTTATGGTCATAATTTGGGTCAGGTTTCTTCATGAAAGTTGTTGGTCTATATGTCACCTTGTTGCTGGTAATATTTCAGGTCAATTGGACCTTTCTACATTGAGTTATGGCCAAATGACCAAATACTGTTCATTTGGTCATTTTGCCCAGGCAGATTGCAGGTCACCCGGATTAGGGCAAACTTTTGGTCAAGTTGGTTTGGTTTTCTGAGCATGGTTTCTTCACCAAAGTTGTGCCATTATGTGTCTAGTTTCATGTACAATTGGCCTTGCACCAATTGGAGCTCTATATTTCAAGTTATGGCTGCCGAAACCTGCTGGACTCATGTCTAATTCTGCAGGTCACCTAGGGCAGCCACACTAATCTCAATTCCCACAACCCAATTCACTTCACTTTTGATTCAAACCAAACCAAATGGTCACTAATTGACCATTAAAGCCTACTTCCATCATCACATGATCAAAGTCTCATTCGTCAACCCAAACCCTAACTCAACATTTCAAAACCATGCATTATCATTGCATTTATCAATTCCCTTATGAGATACTCATTAAGGGCAGCCATACTAGCATGTTAACTCCCCAAAAATCATCACCATATTACCCTAGCCATGGCTGCCAAAATTTAGGGTTAACATACCAAGGTTGTTTCATCAAATTTCTTTGTCATTTACACATATTTATAGTTCTTAAACATGAAATTAAAGTGAAATTCAAGGTTTAGGTCACTAACCTCTTAGGGAGTGAATTTCCCACTTGCTCAAAGCCTTGGTTTCCTTTTCTTTTTTCTCCCACAAGAATCACCAAGATGATAGAATGAATTTTTGTATCGGTAATTAGGGTTTTTAGTGGAAGAAAGATAGGGAAATGGAGGTTTAGAAGTTTGTTAATGGTGGTTATGGTGAAATGGTTCACGGCAAGAGGAAGGAAAAAGAAAGAGAAGTATGATTTTCTCCATTTTCCAGCCCATTTGACCTCTTTTAAGTTAGTTTATGCCATGTGTCAACATTGGGTTGGGTGAAGGCACACTAATGACATCATGTGATGTCATAAATTCCCATTTAATTTATTTTTTTCCTTTTTTTTTTCTACTCATTTTCAATTCAATTTTTAGTAATATTTATTCAAATTTTATGTCATAATAATTATTTACTTAACTGGACAAGTCGGCCAAAAATCACCTCTGAAGGGGAAATGACCAAAATGCCCTCCGTTTGGCTTAACGGGTCCAAATTGTCTGTACCGATTAAAATTTTTTTCTAAGTATTTTCTTGGCATTCTAATGCCATAAGAACCTCAATAACCCTTCTCTGGAGTCCCAAAAATTATTTTATAATTTTTCCCCCGGGTCTAGGGCTCCTAGTTGCGAGAACCGCAACTTCTCACTAGGTTACCCATCGCTAGGGCACCGGCTCATTTAACTTGGTTGTATTTTATTTTTAAAATTTTTCCTAAATTTTTCTTATTAATATTTGAGTTAATTTTGGTTTCTCACTTTAGTTTAAATATTTTTTCGGACGTTTTAGCTGTCCGGACTGACACTGGTCATCGAAACAGTAGAATGTACGGAGTTGCTACAGGGAGGGTGTTACACCTCAGCTCATTTAACCTAGTTAAATTTCATTACTCTTATTTTCTTTAGCTTTTACTTGGTCTTTACTCACTATAATTTAAGTGTAGTTCCAGGCATTCTGGCCTTCTAGACAGACGTTAGTCATTGAAACAGAAGAATGTATGGACTACCTAAAGTGAGGGCGTTACAAGAAAGATTTCTATAGTATATTAGATAGTACAATCAAGTGGTCATTCAGATAGAAAGCTTGAACTTTGATTTCGCTATAAATACATTGATGAAAACTTACAAGTCCATCAGACTTCAGGCCACCTAAAACTTTTACTAAACTCATGGAACTAGTTTAGCACTTTTTAGGTAAGATGATGCAAAGTGCATGTATGATGCTAATCATAGAAAACCAATAAAAAAACCTTATGACGACAATGAAAAAAATAGGCTGTAATGACAAATAATCTAATAAGGGTGATAGAGAACAATGAGATCATAGCTACAATCATTCAAGTAATTATACAACTTTTCATGCTACTTGAGCTAATATTATTTAATGGGAAATCACTTAAGTAACTACACATCCTATCTAATTGAACATATAAATCATAATATCATATCTTTATATGCCTATAAAGTGGTAATTAAATTGTAAAAGTTGCATTCTTTATGCTCAATAATGGCAACTTATCATATAATTAATTGTATATTTTAGACCTTTAAATGATGAGGATAACATTAGTTCATGCAGCAACATACATTGAGCACCAGCCTCGAGACAAGGGCACATGAAAATTGATGCCTTCTAAATAGCAAATTTTTTAACCATAACCATAAGCAATTATAATCTGGGCCTAGATTGAATGCAATAATCTTTTTGTAAATAAGACCATTCACAGTCTACTCTGCATCTTTAAAGCTAAGATTCTTAGATAATCTTTGGTATCCATGAAACAAGAATATACACAGTCTACTTCACATTAAAAAATGAAAGAAAGCCTTTGAAATTCAAACAAACAAAAATGACTTCAGTCTACTTTACATCTCTAAAATCAAGGCTTATAAGAGTTTTTGCCTCTTTAGGACCCTTAACATATAATATGACTTAGTATATTCTTAGTGTCCTAGGCATTAATGAAGGAGCGGAAGCATGGTAATTGGTGCATTGGAGCATTGAATTTCAAAATTTTTCTTCTAGGGTTTCATGCATCATGCCACATCTCTTATGTGCCTAATTAATTTTAATTCTCAAATGCATATTAAAACAGTTTTAATATGTATTAGGATCTTTATTTGCCATTTAAGATTGTGAATTAATAAATTAATTCAATTAAACCCTAGTTTGAAAAAGGAATTTGGGCACTAACCTCTTTGATGCACTATGGATGTAATTGACACCTTTAGGAAGCTCCTAGGACCCCAAGTGTTGTCCCTCTAGCTTATCCACTCCAAGATCACCAATGACAGCCCCCAATTTTGCTTCTCAATCCTTTTCCAACTAATTATAGTTTGGGGTTTTGCTTTTAGAGAGGTTATATATGTGTATAGGACACTAGAAACAATTCCTAGCAATTTAATTTAAAGAAACCAAGGGATTTTTCTTTGAATCAAGTGAGAAAAAAAGAGAGGAGATGGACTCTCCAAAGGTGCCGTCCAATTTAAAGAGAGGAAGAAGAATCAATTTGTTTCTTCTTTCTTTTCCTTTTATACTTAGGTTAAAATCTCATTAACCCTTTGCCACATGTCACCATCACATTGCATCTTATTTTTAATTAACTTAATCTCATTAAGCCAAGTGTGAGAGCTAGATTTAATCTTGACTTTGATCATTTTACATGATAGGAAGATAAATGGCAAGCTTATATGGTGCCATGTGTCACCATCTCATGGTGCCACATGTTACCATGTGAAATGACCAAATTACCCTTATGTTTTAATTTTGAGTTCTGAACCCAAAATCATTATTTCTCATCTTCTAATTAATTTATATCAAATATAAATTAATTAATTAATTAATCTCTGTTAATTAATTTCTCATAATTAAATTCATATTTAAACACCTTAAATATAAATTTAACTTATACTATACATCCTGCAATGATCGGACTCCAACCACTAGAGGAATTGTCCGCTTTGGCTATAAGCCTCACGGTTTTGTCCCATAGGTGGAATGGAGAACTTCTCAGGAGGTCGAGCACGCTTAACCTTGGAGTTCTTCCAACTCTCCAGGCCATTCCGCCAAAAGGTGCCTCTAGTGATTAGTTCCCCCATTTTATATATCATTACTTTTTGAGCCCAAGACCATCTCTGTGCTTTGCTGATGTGGGATTTGCCTAAGGGACCTTTCTCCTCCCCTTTCGGGACTCAGCGTCCTCGCTGAGGTTTGCGCCACCATCGCCCAATAGGACACGCGTGCGGCTCTGATACCAATTGTAATGATTGGACTCCAACCACTAGAGGAATTGTCCGCTTTGGCCATAAGCAAATAAATGTAATACCCCTCACCTGACTACAATGTAGCCGAGCCAAGTGTGCTACATTCGGTGTTGGAGCACCCTATCTTATCTTACTTTATTCCTTTAATAATTTGATCTCGTTATATTTTAATATCAATTATTTTTAGACGGAGAAACCAACAGAGTTTCGCCTATTTTATTATCAGTTGGCATACTTCACTATTCACCTGCTTGAAATTTTCAATAATATTTTACAGTAAAAATCTCATCAATTATTCTCATAACCATCTCATAATTCACATCTCATTCATATATCTCAATTTCATATTCATTTCCATGCATTTCCATTCATGCACAATTTATATATATAAATTCTCAAGTTTCATTAATTTATATGATTTACGGACTGATTACATAAATTCATAATTTACATGATCTACAAATTAATTACAGTTCCATAATATATATTTCAACATACAATTCATAGTTTACATTACAAATAATAATTAATTATAATGTACAAAATACATAATATGATCTATATAGGTCCTATCTACATGCATTGCTGAGGAGGTGACAACCTTTGACACTATGCAGATCTGGACTCCAAAATCTCTGTTTAGTATTCGCTGGGCTTTAACTTCAGTACCTGCGCGAGAAAACGAATCCATCGCGCTAAGCATTGCTGCTTAGTGATGTAATAATATAGCAAGAAAATAATAATATACGAATAAAAGTAGAAATAAACCATAGTTTGAATAATTTAGATTTATAATTAATTTAGTTTCTAATATTAACTGTCCTCTATCCTGCCATATTCTTCTTTGGAGGTGCTCAGTTCAGAAATTTGCATTAATAATGTACCAAATATGAATAATCTAAAATTTAAACTTACACTTATATTCTTATGTAGGTGACATTTGTAATATTATTTAAGTTATAATTCTTCTACTAGTCTTTTTATCACTTTCTTGAGACTTTCTAAGTTGTCTACAATCATTTCGTAATATTTAAAATTTTTTGGAACTAATTTAATTTACTTCAGACCATTCTAAGGAATAAAATTTTGGAGCTAATCTAATTTATTTCAGAATTTCTTACTCATTTATTTGCTTTCTATCATTTTTAATTGCTAATATTCGTAACTTATTTTAATAAATTAGACTACCCAAGTAACCTATGACAGGTTGACTAAACTGGATAACGGGGCATTGGCACTGGACACCGTGGTGCCTCGGGCCGTCATACCATGGGATGCAGAACGTCAACCACGTATGTAGTCAGTATGGCTAAAAAGCCATGATATCACATAATCGGGCATAAAAGCCATGAATACGGGCATAAAGCCATGAATATAGGCATAAAGCCTTTCGCAGTACTGCTAAAATAATACCCTATTCGCATGCCAAACTATCCATTCTGACACACGTGTATAGGCAATACAAGGGCACATAATATCATTAAATATTAATATATTGTGTTTTATGACTTCATTATTTCATGATAAATTTCAATTATAATTTATACATTCATTTGATCATTTATATGATCACAATTCACATCAATTATCCTTTTATACCATTGTACTCAAAGTACTTTTCCTTCCTACAATAATGAGAACTAATGTCTCATTCATACATTAATATGGTTCATTTATTCATTCATTATGTTATTCATATTGATCATAATTCAAAACAATGGTAATGGTTCACATGTACCATTGTATTCAAAACATTTTTCCTTTCTCATTTATACAATTTATGAATTCTATTTGTGATGGGCATATAAGCCCTAACTACCTATTCACATTAATTAGGTGGCTTAATTTTCATGTTTCAAGTAATCCATGAACATTTCATGAATTTCAAATTTATGGCCTTATTTTCCCTTTAACAATATAGTTCTTACACTTTGTGTCTTTGTATTACTATTCACTCAAATTGTTGACTTTTTAATACATAATAAATTTATTGAACCTAAGTTCACCAAGATACCACATTTTGCATTCTCAAGTTGTTGGTATTGGTTGCCAATACCATTTCAAAGCTTAGTGTTAGTTATTCAAAATTTTCAGATTTCAAGCACTAAGTTTATTTTTCCATTGATCATTTGTACAGTAGGAATTTGACAAAATTGTCTTCATGAAAGTTGTTCCTTATTGTGTCTAGTTATATTTATTTTTTTGAATTGCTCCATTTGGAGATTTGTAGCTCAAGTTATAGTCATTTTACCATAACTAGCCGGATTGACCTGTACCCAGAATTTTTGGGCAATTTGGTTCTGCCAGATTTGGTGACCTATGTTTGGTTGGCAATTTGACTAGGTTATGGTCAGAATTTGGATTTGTGTTCTTCATAAAAGTTGTAGTGCTATGTCTCAGATTTCTGCTGGTAAAATTTCAGATCAATTGAACATGCCTATACTGAGTAATGACCATTTGAACAAACACTGTTTATTTGGTCATTTTCTAGGGACAGCCTGTTGGTCACCCGGATTAGGATAATTTTTAGGTTAACTTGGTTTGCTTTTCTGGGCAGGATTTCTTCACCAAAGTTGTGCCATTATGTGTCTAGTTTCATGTCCAATTGGCCTTGCACCAATTGAACCTATACAACTCCATTTATAGCTACCCAAACCTGCTAGACTCACACCCAGTCCTACAAGGCCACCAAGGGCAGCATGCTTAAACTCAAATCCATTATCCTTACTCACTTCAATTCCTCCTCACACATATTCAAATGGTCACTAATTGACCATTACAATGTTAATATACCATTACATAAGCGAAACTCTAATTTTTTCACAAACATTAATTTCCAAGTGTCCATTTCATGCTTTCCATGTCATCTAACTCATCCAACACACATAGTTCAACATCAAACTCAAATTCTCTCATCACAAACTACTTCTAAACAATTCGAGTCATACAATTCAAAAAATCTCATCCTTCTCCCATGGCTGCCAATTTTCATACATACTTCAATATAATTGTTTTGTTCAATTCTACAACAAATTCTCATTTAATTTGTCTTCCTAACAAAGATTAAAGAGATAGGAAAGTGAATATAGGCACTAACCTCAATTGTTAACTCTTCCAAGTCTCCAAAACTTCTTCTTCCTTCCTCTTTTTGCTGCCTAGAGGTTGTTCAAGTTGCAAGTTCAATTTTTTGTGAAGCAAGGTTGTGGTTTCAAGGTGAGTTGGTGGGTTGAATCAAGCTTGCTTTAAGCTTCCACGAAGGAATGGGTTATGGGTGAGGGAAACGTCTGGTTTGGTGAGGAAGAAGTAGAATTATTTTGTCAAGTTTTGGTCTTCCTTATCTCTTTTAATGAGTTTAATAAATTATGATTGGTGGAGGAAATTTAAATGACATCATATGATGTCATAATTAGCATTTTCTTTCATTTTCTTTTCTTCTCTTCTATACTCATTTCCAATTTAATTTTTAGCAATATTTATTCACATTTTATATCATAATAATTATTTACTTAACTGGACAAGTTGGCCAAAAATCATCTCTGAAGACAAAATGACCAAAATGCCCTCCGTTTGGCTTAACAGACTAAAATTGTCTATACCGATCGAAAAATTTTTCTAAGCATTTTCTTGGCATTCTAATGCCATTGAACCCTCAATGACTCTTCTCTAGAGTCCCAAAAATTATTTTATGAATTTTTTTTCCCAGGTTTAGGGCTTCTAGTTATGAAGACCACAACTTCCCACTGGGTTTACCCATCGCTAGGGCACCGACTCATTTAACATGGTTGTATTTTATTTCTAAACTTTTTCCTAAATTGTTCTCATTAATATTTGAGTTAATTTTGGCTCCTCACTTTAGTCTAAATATTTTTCCAAATGTTCTAGATGTCCGGACCGATACTGGTCACCGGAACAGTAGAATATACGGAATTACTATAGTGAGGGTGTTACACATCCAACTTAGATTTAGTTTCAAGCCATGCTAGGGACTTTGCAATCACATTACAAACCAAACCTATTTAATTAATCAATTGAACTCTTTAATTAATCAATTAAATCACATTTTACTTGGTGATTAACTTGTGTATATGTATGACCCTCTAGGCTCATCAATAATTGGCAATGAGATATGATATTAACTCCTAATATTATCACAACTCTTTCTTACCATAAATGATTTCTCTAAATCATTTTAGGCATCTCATAGACCATGGTTGACACCTAGCATAGCGTGCCATGGCCACCCAACCAGTAACAAGGAATACCTTAAATGAACCTTTAATCATATGTTACCATGTACTAGAATCTCTTCGTTACAAAATCGCAATTCGAGCTGGAGTCATGGTTAATGTCAAACCTCATTTGCTATGAACATTATGTTCTCTTTTAACTCCAATTCTTGATTAATTAGATTTTCTTATCAGAAACTCTTTTCTGACTAAATATATCTGTCTTTGCCAGAAACTTAAAACATCAAGAACAATTAAATGAACATAGAATTTTATTCCTATTTACTTAGGGTAACGGATTCCATCATGATCAACACCTATCTCCATATATAACTAGTAGGAGCCAACACATGCCCATATACCCATACATAGTACAAGTATGAAAGCAGTATCAAACTCAAACAACCTATATATAAGATAACTGTGTTATCTTAGGTCTAAAGATTATATGCACTGATATGATATATGATAATGCATTGACAAGAGTAACCTCCATGTGCTTGTCATAAGCATCACTGGTTCGGCCTACTTATCATGTATAAGTGCCTATCATGTTTGTTATGTGGCATGAGACTCACCACTCCATCTTATTTATATCTCATATAAATACATTGGGAACTAACATGATTACAATCTTTCTGGATAAGTCATGTCCTTTGTGAAGTATCCTCGATTATGAACCAATTTATGATACTTTGTGCTAGAAATACTGTCACTCATATTCATAACAACTTAAGAATAGAATTTCTAGCAAAATATCAATGGACCTTTTCTATTACACATAAATATATTATATAAATGAAAAAGTGAAATTGCCTTTTATTAATAAAATACGTACAAGATACATACAAAATGATATGATCTAGGGCATACTACTAAAAATCTGCCACTAGCACTAGAGCCATTCATTACAATATCTTAGACCCATCTTCTCAAGATGTCAGTCTAATTGAGTTTGTGACATAGGCTTTGTGAATGGATTAGCTGGATTTTCAGCTGATGCTATTTTTTGCATGGCTATATTGCCTAGCCCAACTATCTCTTTGATAATGTGGCAGCACCTTTCTATGTGTTTGGATTTCTGGTGAGACCGGAGTTCCTTGGCCTGTATGACCGCTACATTGTTATCACAGTAGAGAGGAACTGCTGACTCAATGGAAGGAACTACTGTAAGTTCTGTCACAAACTTCTTGATCCAAACAGCCTCTTTTGCTACATTTAATGCATCAATGTACTCAGCCTCTATAGTAGAATCGGCAGTCGTACTCTGTTTGGAACTCTTCCAACTGACTGCACCTCCATTACAAATGAATACAAACCCAGAGGTAGACTTTCTATCATAGATATTTGATTGAAAATTAGAATCAGTATAACCATCAAATTGCAAGTCACTACCTCCATAAATCAAGAATAAATCCTTAGTTCTTCTCAAGTACTTAAGGATATTCTTGACAGCTATCTAGTATTTCAAACCTGAATTGGATTGAAACCTGCTAGTCAAACTAACAGTATATGCGATATCCGGCCTAGTGCACATCATTGCATACATCAAACTTCGAGTAGCCAAAGCATATGGAATCCTAGCCATTTTATCTCCTTCTTCTGGTGTCTTTGGAGACATCTCTTTAGAAAGGTGGATACCATATCTCACCGGTAACAATCCTCTCTTGGAATCTAGCATGTTAAACCTCTTTAACACCTTTTTCCAAGTATAGACTTTGGGATAAACAAATTATTCTTTTCGCTCTATCTCTATAGATGTGAATTCTAAGAATATAGGTTGCCTTCCCTAAGTTTTTCATGGAGAATGTATTTGACAATCATACCTTGATAGTTGTCAACATACCTATGTTATTACCTATCAATAGAATGTCATTCACATATAAGATAAGGAAAGTGACAATATTATCACTAACCTTCTTATATACACATTGTTCATCCACATTTTTTATAAAACCAAATTACTTAATGGCTTCATCAAAACGGATGTTCCAACTCCTCGAAACTTGTTTCAACCCATAAATGGATCGCTTTAGCTTGCATACCTTGGAATTGTCTTGGGATTCAAAACCCCTAGGTTGTTCCATGAAAATGTTTTCATTAATGTATCCATTGAAAAAAGCTGTTTTGACATCCATCTGCCAAATCTCATAATCATAGTATGCAGCTATTGCTAATAGAATCCTAATTGATTTAAGCATGACAACAGGCGAGAAAGTCTCCTCATAGTCGATTCCTTGCCTTTGGCGAAACCCTTTCGCTACTAGCCTTGCTTTATAGGTCTTGACCTTTTCATCAGAACCAATTTTCTTCTTGGAAATCCATTTATTCCCTATAGGTACAATACCTTCTGGTGGGTCAACAAGGTCCCAAACTTGGTTCTTATGCATGGAATCAATTTCGGATTTCATAGCTTCAATCCATTTTAAAGAATCTATATCTGATATAGGTTCTTCACAGGTAAGAGGATCATCTCCATGATCTACTTCTTCATGAAGAAAACCATATCTCACTGGTGGGTGAGATATCCTGGTTGATCTGTGAGCAATTACTGTAGATGTTTCATCAATAGGTGTAGGTTGATAAAATGGATCTATATCCATTTGATTTGTTGGTTGGTCAGAATTCTCCAATTCTAACTCTATTTGCCTCCCTTTGCCACCTTCTTGAATAAACTATTATTCAAGAAATATGGCATCTCTACTTACCACAACCTTTTGTGATGTAGGCAAATAAAAATAATATCAAAAACTTTCTTTTGGATATCCAACAAATCGACCTTTTTCTGATCTGGTTTCCAATTTATCAGTGTTCAACTTTTTAATGTAAGCTGGACAATCCCAAATCTTAACAAGTTTAAGACTCAGTTTTCTTCCATGCCATATCTCATAAGGTGTTGAAGAAACTGATTTTGATGAAATCCTATTTAGAATATGCAAAGTTGATTCTAATGCAAATCCCCAAAAGGAGATTGGCATATTAGTATAGCTCATCATACTGCGTACCATATCTAATAGGGTACGATTTCTCCTTTTAGATACGCCATTCAGTTGTGGCATTCCTGGAGGAGTCAATTGGGAGACAATGCCACGCTCTTTCAAGTATTCATCAAATTCAGTACTTAAGTATTCACCACCATGATCTAATCAAAGAGTTTTAATACTTTTTCCTGTTTGATTTTCTACTTCACATTTAAATTCTTTAAACTTTTCAAAGGATTCATATTTGTATTTCATCAAATACAAATACCCAAACCTTGATTTATCATCAGTAAAGGTAATAAAGTAATGAAACCGTCTCTAGCCATTTCCTTAAATGGACCACATACATCACTATGTATGAATTCCAAAATATTTTCAGCTCTTAGCCCTTGTCCAACAAAAAGTGATCTAGTCATTTAGCCTTGAAGGCAGGATTCACAAGTTGGAGTAAGTTTAGAACCCAATGAGGATAAAATCCTCATTTCTCCAGCTTTGCAATCCTATCTTCTGCAACATGACCTAATCTTAAGTGCTAAATATATTTTCAACTTGAGTTGATTTTCATCATGGCATTACATTCATTTAGATTGCTATTCTCTAGGCAGTTCTTCTTTCAGTGCCCATCCTTCTAGCAATGGAAACACTTTCCCTTGCCTTGGTCATCTTTCGTTTTGGCCTTCTGTTTGGCTATCTTCTTGGAAGGTCTAGGAAATTGAGGTTTCTTATTCTTATTGCCCTTTTTATTTTTGGACTTTCCAGCAGAAGAAGAAGATACAATCAAAGCCACCTTGTTTCCTTTATTGCCCGACATATTCTTTTGAGCAATAACTAGCATGTTAAGTAACCCAGGCAAAGTACATTCTTGCTTTGTCATATGGAAATTTGTCACAAAATTCCCAAATGACTTAGGCAGGGACTGAAGGATCAAATCCATCTATAGTTGGAAATCCATGTGAAAGTCAAGATGTCCTAACTACTCAATAAGCCGAATCATCTTATGGACATGATCTCCTACATTCTGTCCCTCAGACATCCTCATGCGCAATAGCTGTCTAGATATCTCATACCTAGCATTCCTGCTGTGCTCACCATACAACTCTTGCAGGTGAAGGAGGATCTCATTTGCATTTTGCATATTTTCATGCTGCTTCTGTAACTCATTACTCATAGAAGCAAGCATGTAACATATGGCTCTCATATTATGCTCCTTCCACTTGTCCAAAGTATTTAGTTCCTCTTGAGTGGCCTCTGGAGGTAAGGGAATAGGAACCTTTGAGTCTAAAACACACCTAATACGTTTTAGGTTCCGAACAAGTTTTAAATTTCTTAGCCAATCAGAAAGATTAGGTCCCGTCAACCTATTGTGATCAAGTATGCTTGCAAGGATATTGGATGGTGGTAGTTGTTGTGTGCTCATTATTATCTGAAAATTAACTGTAGAAAATAACTAGATTAATTAGTAAATGTATCAAGCAATTAACCAAAATGATTATAGTCTTTTAATCAAATTGGTCCTCCCGCTAACTTGGGGAATCCTACACTTCCAAAGTAGGAAACGGAAAACTAAGTTGGATGGATTTCTGGTGGATGATTGAATTCTTATAGTCGTATTAATCATCCTCAGGCACATCCATTATTGGAATTACAATAAACTATAAGTGAGCAACTCCTTGCCCATCACATCTCATGTGAGGTTCAATCATTTATCTTGCCCCTAATGCTCAAAATCTCAGGTACATCCATTATTGATTTATCTTGCATTAGTTAAGTTGATCCCATTGAGCCAGTAAACATGCAAATAATTTTAATGTCCTTTGGCACATTTATTATTGGCCATCAATTATTTACATATTTACAATATCTCATGCTTAACAATTATTCTTAAGAAAATCTCTTAAATAAATGCATCATATGCAAGGATTTAAAATTTCTTAAAATAATTGCCTCAATGGTGGGCCTATGATATAATACTTTAATTATACCATTTCCAACTTAATCATTTGTTTGGAAGATTAGTGGTAAGCTTAATTACTATTATGGTCCCACTTTACACATTATCCAATTGGCATGCATATATCATATACTTGCATACATTCCCATACATCTCATGCATACATGGATAAACAAATAATATAATATGATCATGGACTTTCTAAGGGATTTAATTCTGAGCCACCAAGAATTGAATTAGGGCATTCCTAGGTGTATTTCATTCATTCATTTTACAAGAGTTGCTAAAGGAGTACATAATCAACACTTAATCTTGATTTCCTCCCACTGGTCCCACCATTGCTCTTGACCTCCTTGATCTTCTTGCAATCCAATTACATTGTAATCCTTGGCATACCAAGGTGAATTTACAAGAATATGGACTTTAAAGTCCTCAAAAAAAAATGAAATTACAATCCAAATTTTTATAACAATTATAATACATGCCACTAAAATAAAATTAATTATTTTACAACCCAAAGAAAAATAAAAGAAATAAATCCAATCACATTGGTCTTTTATTGTCCATGATCATCCATCATGTATATTAAAATTTAACAATTAAATAAAATATACATACTAAAAAATTAAATTGAATATCACATATTCAACTAAAAAATTCAGATTTGAATCTCATTCAAATAAATTTAAATTTAGAAACCCTTTCTAAATTTAATACCTTAAAAACATTTTTCAATAATTAATTGTATGATTAAAATTCCTAATTAAATAATTTAATTAGGTATATGCCTAATTATGGGCCTTAAGATATATAACAATTGCATAAAAAAGCCCAAAACCCAAGCCTAAAACCAAAATGCACCCTTGGGGTGTTCATTTCAACCATGCCGCCACCTATGACATTGATGCCACTACACATGAACACCCAAATAGCTTTAGATCAATCCAAATTTGATCCAATCACACAATTAAACATCATATACAATCTTAATAGTAAATGTAGTGGCTCTGATACCAATTGAAGGAGCGGAAGCATGGTAATTGGTGCATTGGAGCATTGAATTTCAAAATTTTTCTTCTAGGGTTTAATGCATCATGCCACATCTCTTATGTGCCTAATTAATTTCAATGCTCAATTGCATATTAAAACACTTTTAATATGTATTAGGATCTTCATTTGTCATTTAAGATTGTGAATTAACAAATTAATTCAATTAAACCCTAGTTTGAAAGAGGAATTTGGGCACTAACCTCTTTGATGCACTATGGATGTAATTGACACCTTTAGGAAGCTCTTAAGACCCCAAATGTTGTCCCTCCGGCTTGTCCAGACTAAGATCACCAATGGCAGCCCCCAATTTTGCTTCTCAAGCCTTTGTCAACCAATTATAATTTGGGGTTTTGCTTTTAGAGAGGTTATATGTGTGTATAGGGCACTAAAAACAATCCTAGCAATTTTAATTCAAAGAAACCAAGGGATTTTTCTTTGAATCAAGTGAGAAAAGAAGAGAGGAGATGGACTCTCTAAAGGTTCCATCCACTTTGAAGAGAGGAAGAAGAATCAATTTGTTTCTTCTTTCTTCTCCTTTTATACTTAGGTTAAAATCTCATTGACCCTTTGCCATATGTTACCACCACATTACATCTTATTTTTAATCGACTTAATCTCATTAAGCCAAGTGTCAAAGCTAGACTTAATCTTGACTTTAATCATCTTACATGATAGGAAGATAAATGGCAAGCTTATATGGTGCCATGTGTCACCATCTCATGGTGCCACATGTCACCATGTGAAATGACCAAATTGCCCTTATGTTTTAATTTTGAGTTCTGAACCCAAAATTATTATTTCTCCTCTTCTAATCAATTTATATCAAATATAAATTAATTAATCTCCATTAATTAATTTCTCATAATGAAATTCATATTTAAACACTTTAAATATAAATTTAACTTATACTATACATCCAATAGCCTATATTTAGTTTCAAGCCATGCTAGGGACTTTGCAATCTTATTACAAACCAAACCTATTTAATTAATCAATTAAACTCTTTAATTAATTAATTAAATCACATTTTACTTGGTGATTAACTTGTGTATGTGTGTGACTCACTAGGCTCATTACTAATTGGCAATGAGATATGATATTAACTCTTAATATCATCAGAACTCTTTTTTACCATAAATGATTTCTCTAAATCATTTTAGGCATCTCATAGACCATGGTTAACACCTAGCATAGCGTGCCATGGCCACCAAATCAGTAACAAGGAATACCTTAAATGAACCTTTAATCATATGTTACCATGCACTAGAATCTCTCCGTTACAAAATCCCAATTTGAGCTGGAGTCATGGTTAATGTCAAACCCCATTTGATATGAACATTATGTTCTCTTTTAACTCCAGTTCTTGATTAATTAGATTTTCTTGTCAGAAACTCTTTTCTGAGTAAATTTGTCTGTCCTGGCCAGAAACTTGAAACATCAAGAACAATTAAATGAACATAGGATTTTATCCCTATTTACTTAGGGTAACAGATTCCATCTTGATCAACACCTATCTCCATATATAACTAGTAGGAGCCAACACATGCCCATATACCCATACATAATACAAGTATGAAAGCAGTATCAAACTCAAACTACCCATATACAAGATAACTGTGTTATCTCAGGTCTAAAGATTATATACACTGATATGATATATGACAATGCATTAACAAGAGTAAACTCCATGTGCTTGTCATAAGCATCACTGGTTCGGCGTACTGATCATGTATAATTGCCTATCATGTTTGTTATGTGGCAAGAGACTCACCACTTCATCTTATTTTTATCTCATATAAATACCATTGGAACAAACATGATTACAATCTTTCTGGATAAGTCATGTCCTTTGTGAAGTATCCTGAATTGTGAACCAATTTATGATATTTTGTGCTAGAAATACTGTCACTCATATTCTTAACAACTTAAGAATAGGATTTCTAACAAAATATCAATGGACTTTTCAATTACACATAAATATATTATGTAAACGGAAAAGTGAAATTGCCTTTTATTAATAAAATATATGTAAGATACATACAAAATGATATGCTCTAGGGCATACTACTAACAATTAAGACCTACAACGATCTCTAAAGTCTAAGAAAACTAGCTAATGCAATCTCTATGAATTTCTACATTAGCTTTCGACACAATACAAGCTTGGTCCTCAATCTCAACCAATTCTTAGGTTTGGTAACTATCATCGACATATATATAATTCATCAAATTGGTTCAGTATAGAATTAATTCATTAACCATGGACTAAAAAAGATTTGTAGAAATATTTCCTTTCATTGAGAGACCTAGTTACTAATTACCCAAAGATATATATAATTACAAAGAAAACATCTTGTACTATGAAACCTTTTACTTAGAAGTTGTAATAGATTCGAGCTCCACCATTGACAAAGGCATGGTTGATACCAAACTCGATGGGGCTTCCCCAATAATTTTAATTTTTGATATATACTCGAAGTCGATCCCAATAATATTAGCAAAAAAAGTTGCAATAATCTTTTTCTGATAACCATTTTGAAGTTAAAGCCATATTTTTTAGTACCTTTTTATACTTCTCCATCATAGCTTCCTTCTTTTAAGACAAAAATTCCTTTTCATGTGCTATGGTGATGATTAAAACGTTTAGCTTTACTAGGCAAGAATGGTTTAATTATGTTTCTTTTACCAGTTTTGCATACCTTGACAATAAATTCTTTGTCTTTTGATTCACAGTGGAAAAGTTCATTAAAAGATAGAAAAAACTCTTTGTTTATCTTCTATATGAAGTAAGCATCTCTTTATGCATTCCCTATAGAACAACACGATCTCGTTTTGCATTCTCTAGCTTTGCCAAAGCTATAAGCTTCACTTCATGCTCTTATTATAACTCGTTCTTAAAAAATCCCAAGCGTGCAACAAGAATGTTTTGAATTTGCCACCCTGCCAAAAGAGTGATGTACACACTCATACATAAAGGAAAACATTGTGTACTAAATCTTATATAAAGCATTACAATATGATAATTCTCGTTCAATTTCTAACTAGATATCTCTTAAATTATGGCTCAATCATTAGGCATATGCATAATCTTGGTAAGGTACCAAGGTGATTATTGATTCATGTACCAATGCATTCTCTCCATATGCTCTAACCATGTATTCATATACTCTTTAAATGAGAGGAAGGCATTAAAGCACCATTTAAAGAAGCTTTTATCAATTTTCTTTTCCTTTTATTTTTCTCCAATGTGTCTTTAAAGGACCCTTGACCTTACACAAAAAAAATCTTAAACATCCTAGACCAAAATAATGCCTTCTATAGGCATGGCACAATCTAACCTTGTGATGGATGTGTCATCTCCTGCTTGTTCCATAGAATAATTCGAATCTAAGCCCATCAATCCTAGCGCTTCTGCCATCTCCGCGACTCCTTTAACATCTTTTGTGAAGTTTTTAAGGTAAGAGTCAATCAAAATAGCATCCAATTCATCCATGTCTGAATAAATAATTAAAATATGAAAAAAAGAATTAGTACACAATGCCATTGTTAGAAGACATTACATCTTCATAGTGCTCTTTTAGCTCCCCAAATTGAGCTATCAACTCTAGAACATTTGTTTTAATTAATTTTTCCATCAACTAATATGAAGTTTCTCAGTTTTATTCATCTCTTTCTCTCCTAAAACATCTTCGACTATCACTGCCTAGCTAGACTTTATGTCCTCAAAGCCCTATAGCTTGTATATAATGAAAAATGGGTCTTTCTAGTTCTTTAAGGACAAGCGGCACTAATCAATACTATACTGTAATGACCCAAACAGGGGGCATTACTGGCGCTAGGGAACGGGTCAGCTTATGACTGTCAAAACTCATAGTAAGCCTAAAACTTGTTAAAACATTACTTTTACATATGAATACATAACTCAAGCATCTCTACCAACACTACACTTTGGCATTCACTTTGTGACATAAAACATTTCATTTAAAAGTGGCTCCAAATTTGAGCCTCAACATTATTTTCATAAATGCTAAAGTCTAGTTTATTTATTCATAACATGATGCATAATAAAGTGCTTTAAATTTTACACAATACATAATTTACTGTAAAACTAAAGCCAAGCACAACAAACTAAACCTTTAATTGTACATGTCCAACAAGCTAAAACTCAAATTCACATAACTTCACTAAAGTTTGCAATTTTCTAACCATTTTACTGCTGTTTGTAGTATTGCTAATCTTTACTTAGGGTTAAGGGAAATGGGTAAGCTTAGGAAAGCTTCATGAGAAAACTATCACTTAATATAATCCTTGTTTTCATTAATTTCATGCACATTGAATGTAGAAGCCATAAGGATTTTCAATATGCGAATGATTCACATAAGATAAATTATCACTAGTGATTTCCCCAAACTAATTACTTAACTCATAAAAATGCTCCTTGAGACTTCCTCTTATTACATATCATTTACCAATATGCATGGCTCATAAAGAAGCTCATCTGGACTTCCTCTTTACATAACAGTATGCATGGGGTGTACTAGGCCTCACTTGGACTTAATAACATCATATTATGCTTGAACATACCATATCTGTATCCATAGTGTGCAAAACCAATGGGTCATCCAATATCTATCGATGCATCAACAAGAATTTATGCATTTATGCAACATTTTTGTGTTCTAGATACATACAACCTAAATAATATGGAATGATGCATGAGAATGATCATAGTATGTATTTATAGACAATTAACTTCATTTTCCTTCAATAGCATTAATTTTACTCCCCTTTTATAGTCTATTAAACACTAAATACATACCATAGCTTTCCTTTCTAGATGTAGTTTTTCGAATCCCTCAAGTCTAATTGTAACACCCCAAACCTCCGAGCTCTGAATAATACCATTTTTGGTCTATGACTTGAGTATTTAAAGACACCTTGAGGACCAAAAATAAAATGAAAATTTATTGAGATAGACACAATAAAAATTCAAGTGAACAAAAAAAAATAAGGACTCATTGGGTATTATGAAAAAGAAGGATTATGACCCGATGAGGGGCATTTTGGTCAATTCACTTTACGAGTTGATTTTTGACCAAAATGTCAATTAAATTAAATAAAAATAATGTATTGAATTAGGAAGAAAATTTTTTTTTAGGAAAATTCAAGTAAAAATGTGTGAAGGAAATTTTACATTTTTAAAATTAGAATTATGACATCACCATGACACAATTAAAATTTATAATTTAAATAAACTAAAATTTGGGGATAGATATATAGGAGACAAGATAAAAATTTACTAAAAAGAAAAACTCATTTTCCCCTCTTCTTCTCCCTTGGTGCGCCACCCATCCTCCACTCTCTCTCCCTTCTTTCTTTATTCCACCATTAACAATCTCTCTCCCAACCCTTGATTCCCTGCTTTTCTTCCATGGGTTCTCCATTAAACTAGTAAAAAACATTAAAGTAACTTTAGATTGAGGGATTAAAGCAAGAAGAACAAGAGTTTTGAAAGAGAATTAGAAGATTGGAAACTCTCCATAAGAGGTAAGTTTCTTTTCTTGTTTAATTAGTTATACAACACTTGAATCAAGTTAGCTTGAGTTAAAATTATATGAAAAAAACATAAGAATCATGCATTTATGGGAAGGGGAATTTTTGGCCAATTTGGGAAAAATTAGGGTTTGATGTGTTTCAGTTAAATTGATGATGAATTCAAGTTTAATTGAAGTAGTTTACATGATTGGGTTAGTGAGATTGCATGGGATTTGCATAAATTGAAAAATGGAAGATTATGGTTCATGAGAAATTAGGGCTTTTATATTGTGTTATGAAATTGAGGGTTATAAAACCTAATTATGGTCATTTGAGGTTCCTTTAGTTTGAATTGACATTGGGTTGATGAATAGAAGTAATGAAATGGTAGGATTGGGAAACTAGGGATTTGAAAAATTGAGGATTTTTGTGCTATGAGTGCTATGGATGTATTAATTCTAAATTATGGTCATTTGGGTTGAGTTGATTGTGAATTGATATTGGTTAGTGGGAGTAATTGAAGGAAGTAACAATTGAACCATAGGGCAGAAATTGTGCACACTAAGTCTAGTGTGTTTGGAAGCTCATAAGTTGAGCTACACAACTCTAATTGGTGTGAAACTAATTGGAAATGAAACATTTGACATAGGGCTAGAATTTTCATAAAGATACCCTACCCAGAAAATGACCATAAACTGCCCCACATGAACCTTGAAACTGGAAGTGAAATTCTGGACCTGATAGAGTTGGACCATGTGAACAGTAAATTTTGAATTGTCATAACTCACTCTAGAAAACTCTAATTTAGGTGATTCTTACACCAATGGAAACTTAAAACATATTGGAATATTTCATATGAAGAACTTAAGGCCAAATAATGAATTTAACCTAACCAAATTGCTAAGCAAAGTTGAGTCGATAAATCTGCCAGAATATGAATAGTAACATAAACAGTAATTTTTGTATGGCCATAACTTTCTCTAGAAAACTCTGATTTAGATGATTCTTAAACTGACAGAAACCTAAAATATATTAGAACATTTCATATGAAGAATATAAGGTCAAATTATGAATTTAACTCAATCAAATTATTGGACAAAGCTAAATCACCAAATCTGCCAGAATCAGCCCCACTTGAACAGTAAAATTTATTTGACTATAACTTTTCCTACACAAATCCAAATGAGGTGTTTCAAAAAGGAAAATAGAGATGAGACCTAGAGGGATAATTGTCTTAAAGAACACTTCTCGAAATTATGATTGGAACTTGATAAAAATTGAGTTCAAAATTCAAAGTACGCAACTGGCTGAAAACCAAAATTTTTTTAAATTTGTAAAGCTAACTTAGGATGCGTTAGACATTCATGTAATGAGTTCTTGACAGCAATTGAGATTAGTGTTGAGGTATTCTATTTGTACGTTTCAGTAGAAAAAGAAGTTAGGACAAACAAGGAGAAGTAAGTAAAGATAAAGGAGTTTAATGAAGGTTTGTGCACAACTAACCTTTTTCTTTGTTTTAACCTTGTAAATTGATTTGAATGAATTTATTTGAATGAGTTTAATTTGAATGAGTGAAAGTTTGTGCACAACTAATCTTTTTGTTTGTTTTAACCTTGTAAATTGATTTGAATGAATTTATTTGAATGAGTTTAATTTGAATGAGTTCATTTTGAATGAGATATGGGTTTTCTCTTGCATATAAGAAATTTGTGTGTTGTCGCCCCTTTATGGGTTTTATGATGATTTGAATATGTTTATTGTTTTGCAAATGTGATTATTGATTTAGAAACTCTTAAAAATTGTTTGAAACCACAGGTAACATGACAGTCCCTTCAGGACTCCCTAGTTGTAATGGCTACTTGGGGTTTGATATTTGATATGATTATGTCCCCCAATTAATAATGGTTAGTGGGATAAGACTATATGAGTACTCATTAGCTAGCTAGCCCTTCCTTCATTAATAATGGTTAGTGAGGTTGAGATTGCTTTGTCGTGGTGTATAACACAGCATTAATCATGAAATTTTGTGTCATGGTCTAAACTGTGTGTTGATGTTGGCAACACTTATGCTTTATGAATGATGATTTGTAAAGTATGATTTCTCAGTCGAAATGTGATTTCAATAAATGATTCTTATAGACTCAAAAAGTTTTGTGAAGCTATTATGATTAAGGAAATATATGATTTCTTATATTTTGACAATTTATGTTTTACCTTAAGTTTTAAAGTTATTAGTTATGCACCACTGAGTGATATACTTAGCGATAGCTTATTTATGTTGTCGCAGGTAAGGAAAAGAAGAAGGCTGCTGAGTGAGAGACTTGGAAACAACATTTTGTTTTTGACTATGGGTATATATATATAGTAGGTGTACCCCTGTAATTTCCTTTTGATGTATTTTTGTACCTATATGTATGGATGTACGGACATTGAGCAGTTTGTATTAAAAAGCATTACATTGCTATAGCATTTTCAGTTGTACATATTTACACTTCATTTTGAGACTTATGAAAAATATAACTTTTATAATATTAAGTTTATTTCCTCAAATGAATATCTACTTGAAATATAATAGAATTTATTATGCTTGTGAAATGGGTAGGAGCAAAATCTTTTACTTGGTTTACTATGTTTTCAACGGGTTATATAATTAAGTTTTGCTAAAGTTTTAACTATCCCCATGTAGTTTCTGCAAAAGAATTGATAATATAAAAAGCTATGTTTTGTTTAAAATTCCTTGTAGCATATTTAATAGGTTATCGGTAGGTATAGCTCGGTAATTCATTAGGTAGGCTACGGGAATATGTCATGCCTTACAAGGGATAAATTGTGACATGTTATAGTGATATCAGAGCCTTGGTTTTCATGCAAGTTTTGAAATTGCATATTTGAAAAATTTTGATTAATACAACTGCTCAATTGTCATTAATTGATACACATAGTGCATTACATCATAAATATGAACTAATGGACGGAAATCTCCTTGTGATGATTGTTCAGAGAGTAGAATTCTTTGTGATTCAGTATGGAAGAGGGGGATCAGACTGTAGAGCAATTAGTAGCAGCTGAGGTATAGGGGGAGGCCCCAGCTCCTTAGATTGCCAGTGGATCAGTTTCACCCATCCCGACTATGTAGTTTCCTGCTTAATTCGCTCAACAGATGGCTGCACTTTTTCATCAAATGGCTGGTAATATACTAGTCCAAGCTCCAGTACAAGCACCTCTAGTACAACCACCACCCCCAGTTAGACAGTATGACAAGCTAATAAAGTATGGGGCAACAGAGTTCAATGGTACAGTAGACCCATTAGAAGCCGAGCAATGGTTAGAATGGATGGAAGGGGTATTCAAGAAACTGCACTGCACTAATGAATTGAGGTTCGAATACTCGGTCTCTCTACTACATGAAGATGCAGATGAGTGGTGGAAAACCAATCGTCATAGTTTGACTGAGCCTCCAATGTTGACATGGGATAACTTTTTAAGAGAATTTAGATAAAAGTATGTTCTCGACACATATGTAGATATGAAGCTATAGGAGTTTCTCAGTTTGAAGCAAGGGAATAGGACTGTAGCTGAGTAAGAGAGGGACTTTTCTCACCTCAGCCACTATGCTGGGAGCCTACTCACTATCAGCAGAGACAAATGCAAACAATTTGAGGCTGGGTTGAGGCCTAGTTTGAGATTACAAGTGGTTGGGTTTTGGCATGACAACTTCTTTGAATTGATATCGTAGGCCCTTGAGCTGGAAAGGATAGAACTGAAAGGGGCATCTAAGAAGGTAACCACTGAAAAAGAGAAGAGCAATAAGCCTACAGGTCAGAGTCTAAGTAACAATCCAGGTAAGAGGAAGAGCTTTGTGGGATCAAGTGATAGACGATCTTGTAGGGAAAGATTCTTAGGGCAGAGGCCACCTAGATCCGAATAGTAGACATTTAGGGGTTCCTTTCCTGCCTGTATCTGTGAGACCTATGGTAGGACTCATGGAGGAGTATGTTATAAGGCCATAGGAGCCTATTAAAACTATGGTGGAAGTGGGCATTTTGATAGAGATTGCACTAGTGCCAGCAGGTCTGGGTCGCCTACCACAACTGAGGGATCTGTTCTAGGTTCTGCTTCCAGAGGATAATAGATAGTTAGTAGAGGCCGAGGCAGGGGTAAAGGTAACACTTATGATAGCTAGGGCACAGTGAGCCAACCAGAATAGAGTGGTACACCAGCTAGGGTGTACACCATGCACCAGAGGGAGGAAGCTGAGATATCAGATGTTGTGGCTGGTACTTTCTCCTACTTTGGTAGAGATGTATATGTACTGTTTGACCTTGTTTCTACACATTCTTATGCTAGTGCCATTATTGCATGCTCTGTTTCTATTCTTTGTGTGAAATTGAATTATGATGTGTTAGTGACTAGTCCTTTAGGACAAGAGGTTAGGGTAAATAAATTGTATGAAGATTGTCCTTTGGTGATCCAAGGACGTACATTCCTGTCAGACTTAATTGAAATGCCCTTCCAAGATTATGATATTATCTTGGGCATGGATTGGTTAGCCAGGCACCACGCCATGATCAACTGTAGACTGAAGATGGTCACTTTTGGTCTTCCCAAGTATGTAGACGTAGTGATACATGAGGAGAGGCAATTATTGTCATCCAACATTATTTCAACTGCACTTGCTAGGAAGATGATTAGAAAAGGATGTGAAGCTTATCTAGCTAATGATATAGACATCCAGGTGGGGAGTCCAGATCTTAAGGATATTCCTATAGTATGAGATTTTTTGGATGTCTTTTCGGTAGAGTTATCTGGATTGCATCCAGAAAGAGAGGTACAATTTAAAATTGAGACTATGCCTGGTGTGGAGCCAATCTCCATCACTCCTTATAGGATGGCACCTACTAAGTTGAAAGAGTTGAAAGTGCAATTGCAATAGTTGCCAGATAAGGGTTTTATCTGCCCTAGCATGTCATCTTGGGGAGCACCAATATTGTTTTTGAAGAAGAAGGATGGTACTCTCTGTCTATGCATAGACTACAGACAGTTGAATAAGGTGACCATAAAGAATAGATATCCTCTGCCATGGATTGATGATTTATTTGATCAGTTGAAGGATACAACTGTATTCTCCAAGATTGACTTGAGATCGGGCTACTATCAGTTGAGGGTGCAGGATTAGAGTATACCTAAATCTGCCTTCAGGACTCGGTATGGCCACTATGAATTCTTAGTGATGCCATTTGGGTTGACTAAAGCTCCAGCTGCTTTTATGGACTTGATGAACACTATCTTCAGGCCAAATTTAGATCAGTTTGTAGTGGTGTTCATTGATGATATTTTGGTTTACTCAAAGAATGCAAAGATGATAAGCACTTAAGGATAGTATTGCAGACTTTGAGGGAGAAATAGTTGTACACCAAGCTATCGAAATGTGAGTTTTGCCTAAAAGAGATTACTTTTTTGAGACATATTATATCTTCAGAGGGTATCCAGGTGGATCCTAGCAAAGTAGAAGCCATTCTTGATTGGAAGCCACGCAAAAATATCACAAAAGTTCAGAGTTTCTTTGGTTTAGCCGAGTATTATAGAAGGTTTGTGAAGGGATTCTCCATGCTAGCATCTCAACTGACCAAGCTACTTAGGAAGGATGTGAAATTTCAGTGGACTGATCGGTGCTAGAAGAGTTTTGATGAGTTAAAGAGGTGTTTAACTGAAGCTTCAGTTTTAACTTTACCAACCTTGGGTAAAGAGTACACCATATGCAATGATGCTTCTCATAATGGATTGGGCTATTTGTTAATGCAAGATAGAAATGTCATTGCCTATGCTTCTCGCGAGCTTAAACCTCATGAGAGGAATTATCCTACACACGACTTGGAGCTGGCAGCCAATGTCTTTGCCTTAAAGATCTGGAGACATTACTTGTATGGGGAGAGATGACATATATACATAGTTCATAAAAGTTTAAAGTACTTGGGCACACAAAAGGAGTTAAATTTGAGGCAGAGGAGATTGTTAGAGCTGATAAAAGATTATGATTGCTTAATAGACTATCAGCCTAGAAAAGCTAATGTTATAGCTGATGCTTTAAGTAGCAAGACTATGGCTTGTTTAAGGGTTTCTCTATTGTCCATGGTGCATGAGTTAAGGGCATTGCATGCTAACCTAGAGATTGATGAAGATAGCCAGATGGTAGCTACATGGCAAGTGAAGCCAATGTTAATAGAACAAATTAAAGCAGTTGCACAGAATGTGGATAAGTATGTGAAGTTGATGAAAGAGGTTCAAGATGGCAACAAACCAGAGTTGTTGGTAAATGATGAGGGCTTGTTGTTATATCAAGGCAGAATGTGTATTCCTGATAATGTTGAATTGAGGCAGATCATTTTAAAGGAAGCACATGATTCACCTTTTACTATGCACCCTGGTGGAATCAAAATGTACAAAACTATGAAAGGGCACTATTGGTGGAGGGAAATGAAGAAGGAAATTGCAGAATATGTCGCCAAATGCCAAACTTGTCAGCAAGTAAAGGCAGAATATCAAGTGCCAGCAGGGTTGCTACAGCCATTACCAATTCCTGAGTGGAATGGGATAGAATCACTATAGATTTTGTGATAGGACTTCTATGTACACAGAAGAATCATGATGTAGTTTGGGTTATTATTGATATATTGACCAAGTCTACACACTTTCTGCCATTGAGGATGCATTACAACCTAGAAAGATTGGCTAAATTATACATTGCTGAAGTGGTGAGGTTGCATAGAGTGCCAGTGTCTATTGTGTCTGACAGAGATCCTAGGTTCACTTCTAAATTCTGGGGTAGTCTCCAAAAAGCCCTAGGAACTAGATTGAACTTCAGTACAACATTCCATCCATAGACAGATGGCCAGTCTGAAAGGATCATTCAGATTTTGAAGGATATGCTTCGAGCTTGTGTGATTGAGTTTGAAGGAAGCTGGGAGACACACTTGCCTTTAATTGAATTTGCCTACAAGAACAGTTATCAATTAAGTATTAGAATGCCTCCATATGAAGCACTTTATGGCAAAAAGTGTAGAACTCCCTTATGTTGGGATGAAGTGGGCGAGAGGAAGTTGATTGGCCCAGAACTAGTGCAACAGACGGAAGAAAAAGATTAAGCTCATTAGGGATAGACTCAAGGCTGCATCGGATAGGAAGAAGTCCTACATTGATCTAAAGAGAAGAGATATTCAGTACAGTGTAGGTGACAAGGTGTTCCTGAAAGTTTCCCCATAGAAGAGGATCATGAGGTTTGGTAGAAAGGGGAAATTGAGTCCTCGCTTCATTGGACCGTACAAGGTTCTAGAAAGAGTGGGTTCATTGGCATATAGATTGGCATTGCCTCCGGAGTTGGAAAAGATTCACAATGTCTTCCATGTCTCCATGCCAAGGAGGTATAGATCAGACCCCTCTCACATTGTGCCAGTAGAGGAGATTGAGGTGAATCCATACCTAACATATGATGAAGAGCCCATAAAGATCTTGGCCTATGAGGTGAAGCAGTTGAGGAATAAGTAGATACCTCTAGTGAAAGTATTGTGGAACCATCATCCAGGCTAGGAGGCTACATGGGAACATGAGAAGGACATAAGGAGATAGCACCCACAGCTATTCGGGGAATGAGACCAGGTAAATTTCGAGGATGAAATTTTATTTTTAAGCAGGGGAGAATTGTAACAATCCGAATCTCCGAGCTCTGAATAGTACCATTTTTTGTCTGTGACTTGTACTATTCAAAGACACCTTGAGGACCAAAAATAAAATGAAAATTTATTGATATAGACACAATAAAAATTTAAGTGAACAAAAAAAAAAGGACTCATCGGGGATTATGAAAAAAAAAGGATTATGACCCGATGAGGGGCATTTTGGTCAATTTACTTTAAGAGTTAATTTTTGATCAAAATGTCAATTAAATTAAATAAAAATAATGTATTGAATTAGGAAGAAATTTTTTTTTTGTTTTGAAAATTCAAGTAAAAATATGTCAAGGAAATTTTACATTTTTAAAATTAGAATTATGACATCGCCATGACACAATTAAAATTTATAATTTAAATAAATTAAAATTTGGGGATAAATATATAAGAGACAAGATAAAAATTTACTAAAAAGAAATACTCATTTTCCCCTCTTCTTCTCCCTTGGTGCGCCACCCATCCCCCACTCTCTTTCCCTTCTTTCTTCATTCCACCATTAACAATCTCTCTCCCAACCCTTGATTCCCTACTTTTCTTCCATGGGTTCTCCATTAAACTAGTAGAAAACATTAAAGTAACTTTAGATTGAGGGATTAAAGTAAGAAGAACAAGTGTTTTGAAAGAGAATTAGAAGATTGGAAACTCTCCATAAGAGGTAAGTTTCTTTTCTTATTTAATTAGTTATACAACCCTCTAATCAAGTTAGCTTGTGATAAAATTATATGAAAAAAACATGAGAATCATACATTTATGGAGAGGGGAATTTTTGGCCAATTCGAGGAAAATTAGGGTTTGATGTGTTTTAGTTAAATTGATGATGAATTCAAGTTTAATTGAAGTAGTTTACATGATTGGGTTAGTGAGATTGCATGGGATTTGCATAAATTAAAAAATGAAAGATTAGGGTTCATGAGAAATTAGAGTTTTTGTATTGTATTGTGCAATTGAGGGTTATAAAACCTAATTATTGTTATTTGAGGTTCCTTTAGTTTGAATTGACATTGGGTTGATGAATGGAAGTAATGAAATAGTAGGATTGGGGAAAAGTGCAAACTAGGGATTTGAAAAATTGTGGATTTTTGTACTATGAGTGCTATGGATGTATTAATGCTAAATTATGGTCATTTGGGATGAGTTGAATATGAATTGATATTGGAGTAATTTAAGGAAGTAACAATTGAACCATAGGGCAGAAATTGTGCACACTGAGTCCAGTGTGTTTGGCAGCTCATAAGTTGAGCTACACAACTCTAATTAGTGTGAGACCAATCGGAAATGAAACTTAAGACATAGATATAGAATTTTCATGAAGATACCCTACCCAGAAAATGACCATAAACTGCCCTAAATAAACCTTGAAACTGGAAGTGAAATTCTGGACCTGATAGAGTTGGACCATGTGAACAGTAAATTTTGAATTGTCATAAATCACTCTAGAAAACTACAATTTAAGTGATTCTTGAACCAATGAAAACCTAAAACATAGTAGAAAATTTCATATGAAGAACTTAAGGCCAAATTATGAACGTAACCCAAACAAATTGCCAAGTAAAATTGAGTCGATAAATCTGCTAGAACATAAACAGTAACGTAAGCAATAATTTTGCATAGCCATAACTTTCTCTAGAAAACTCTGATTTAGATGATTCTTAAGCTGATGGAAACCTAAAATATAGTAGAACATTTCATATGAAGAATGTAAGGCCAAATTATGAATTTAGCTCAATCAAATTGTTGAACAAAAGCTAAGTCACCAAATCTGTCAGAATCAGCCCCACGTGAACAGTAAAATTTATTTCACTATAACTTTGGTTACAAAACTCCAAATGAGGTGATTCAAAACAAAAAATAAAGATGAGACCTAGAGGGACAATTTTCATGAAGAACGCTTCATCAAATTATGATTGGAACTAGGTAAAAATTGGGTTCAAAATTCAAAGTACCTAGCTGCTAGAAGACCAAATTTTTTTTTAAATTTGCAAAGCTAAGTTGGGATGCATTAGACATTCATGTAATGAGTTCTTGGTAGCAATTGAGATTAGTATTGAGGTATTCTATTTGTGTGTTTCAGTAAAAAAAGAAGTTGGGACGGACAAAGAGTAGCAAGTAAAGATAAAGGAGTTCATTGAAGGTTTGTGCACAACTAACCTTTTTCCTTGTTTTAACCTTGTAAATTGATTTGAATGAGTTTATTTGAATGAGTTTGATTTGAATGAGTTTATTTTGAATAAGATATGATTTTTCTCTTGCATTTGAGTGACTTATGTTGCCACCCCTTTATGGGTTTTATGATGATTTTAATATGTTTATTGTTTTGCAAATGTGATTATTGATTTTGAAACTCTTGAAAATTGTTTAAAACCACAGTTAGCATGACAGTCCCTTCGGAACTCCCTAGTAGTAATGGCTACTTGGGGTTTGACATTTGATATGATTATGTCCCCCCATTAATAACGGTTAGTGGGGTAAGACTATATGAGTACTCATTAGCTAGCCAGTCCTTCCCTGATTAATAATGGTTAGTGAGGTTGAGATTGCTTTGTCGTGGTGTACAACACGGCATTGATATTTAAATTTTGTGTCATGGTCTAAACTGTGACACCCCTTACCCGTCTACTGTAGAGCTGAGTAAGATATGTCACACAGTGTACCGGAACACCTTATTTTAATTAAACTAATTTTATTCTTCCTAATTTATTTCTTTCATAGTTATGAAGTATAATTCATAAAATATCATTCATTTAAGCTATTTATTGAAATTATAATTTATTTGAGGTTTTGCAAATTTTATAGAAAATTCGGCAGAGTATCGGCTAAAAATGTATAAAACAGTTCTTCGGAACCTTTGAAAAACACTTCTAATATTTTCAATCAATCTCAAACTCCATTTCATCAATAAAATCCCAATATTTCTCATATATATTCCCATTCTCATTCATTCATTTCATATGAAATTCATATAAAAGTCATAAATAAATATTCACTTATTCATTAATAAACACAATTTTCATAATTTACATCAATACTAAAATACATTACATAAGTCTTAATTACACATGAGAAAATAAAAGTTAATTACAAAATACCAAAATAAAACCTAGTGTCCTACCATTGCACTGATGACGATGAGGTGACACGGACACTATGCAGAGCTGTAGAAGATCTCACCCAGTCTGTGGTCTATTGGGCTCCCGGTCGGTCTCTCCAGAACCTACGCGTGGGAAAAGGCAATGCGCTAAGCAATAATGCTTAGTGGTGCCAATAATAAAATAAAAAGAAATAACAGAAAATAAATATGCAGTTCATGTCCTGATGTCTTATGCTGACAATTTTTCGATCATTATTGGTAATCTTATTTATTTTGTACTTGCTATATTCATAATTTCATTAAATTTATTTACTTTCACTTTTGGTTGCCCAAGTAACCTATACTGGATGACTAGACTGGATAAACGGGTAAACTGGCACTGGGTATCAAGTACCTCAGGCCGTCACACCATTGATCACATACGTGTGCAACTGAACAGCTAATAAGCTATAATAACATTAGGCACAAGGCCAAGTATCAACATTGTGTCAGTATGGCTAAAAGCCATAAAATCACAAAATGGCATAATGCCATGTGCAGTACTGCTAACTGAACCCTATTGGCATGCCAACCTATCCAAACCAATCTTGCTAGGTGTACTAGGGCATGTTTTACTTTTAAATTTTACAATTCTTGAAATTTAAGTTTAGGTGTTACTATTCATTTCATTAGTCAACTAAAATATTGACTTTTGCGTAGACAATAGGTACATTGGTTCTAATACTCCCAACATACCATATTTTGCATTCTAAAATTGCTGGTATTAGTTGCCAATACCATTTCTAAGCTTAGTGTTAGTTATTCAAAATTTTCAGATTTTAAGCCTCATATTTACTGTTCCATTGGTCATTTGTACAGTAGTAATTTGGCAAAATTGTCTTCATGAAAGTTGTTCTTATTTTGTCTAGTTACATTTCGTTTTTTGAATCACTCCATTTGGAGTTTTGTAACTCAAGTTATGGCCTAAACACCATAACTGGCCGAATTAGACAGAATCCAAAATTTTGGGCAAAACTAGTTCTGCCAGATTTGGTAACCTAAGTTTGGTTGGCAATTTGACTAGGTTATGATCAGCATTGGGATTAGTGTTCTTCATGAAAGTTGTAGGCTTTGTCTCAGATTTCTTCTGGTAAAATTTCAGGTCAATTGGACCTTTCTACACTGAGTTATGACCAAATGAATAAATACTATTCATTTGGTCATTTTGCCCAGGCAGACTGCAGGTCACTCAGATTAGGGCAATTTTTGGGTCAACTTAGTTTGGTTATCTAGGCAAGGTTTCTATACCAAAGTTGTGCCATTATGTGTCTAGTTTCATGTCCAATTGGCCTTGCACCAATTGAACCTACACAACCCAAGTTATAGCTGCCCAAACAGGCTAGACTCACATCTAGACCTGCAGGTCACACAAGGCAGCTCAGCCAAACTCAAATCCCAAGCTACAACTCACTTCAATTCTTCATCACACACAGCCAAATGGTCACTAATTGACCATTTAAACTTTCATTCACAAACACATGAACAAGATCCAAGTTTTTGTGTCCAAACCCTAGCTCAAATTCAAGGTTAACACAACACATGTCAATTAGGCATACTAATCCATTTTAAATTTATGTCTACACATCAACACCATTTCTAAGCCATTTTAAATCTACCAAAACCATCCACTACCACTCCCATAAAGCTGGCCAAAATTCCATTCTCAATTTCACACATGATTTATCTCAATTTCTTAATTATTTGTTCATATTCAAACTAAATTTTAAGAAATAAACAAGATTAAGTAATTAACATGCACTAACCTCTTTGGTCTCTTTATTGGCTTGAATAAACCTTGGAATTTCTTCACTTTATGATAATCAAAACCTTGCTCTTGATGTGGGGGTTAATTTTTGTGAAGGGTGTTTGGAGTTTTGGGGTGAGATTTGGTGAGTTTTAAAGCTTGTGTAAGCTTTAATGGTGGAAGGGCTAGGAGAAGAGGAAACGGTAAGGAGAAGAAGCTGATGAATTTTCTGATTTTTTTTCTCTTTTTTTTCTTTTATTACTTAATTTAGTGGCTTTTTATTTTGATTGGTGGAGATAGGGGTGATGACATCATGTGATGTTAAAATTATCATTTAATCTCATTTTCTTTCCTTTTCTTGTCTACTTAATTTCAATTTAATTTTTAGCAATTTTTATTCACATCTTATGTCATAATAATTATTTACTTAACTGGATAAGTCAGCAAAAAATTATCTCTGAAGACGAAATGACCAAAATGCCCTCCGTTTGGCTTAACAGACTAAAATTATCTGTACCGATTGAAAATTTTTTCTAAGCATTTTCATAGCATTCTAATGCCATAGGAACCTCAATGACCCTTCTCTAGAGTCTCAAAAATTATTTTATGAATTTTCCCTCGGGTCTAGGGCTCCTAGTTGTGAGAACCGCAACTTCTCACTAGGTTACCCATCGCTAGGGCACCGGCTCATTTAACTTAGTTTGTATTTTATTTCTAAAATTTTTCCTAAATTCTTCTTATTAATATTTGAGTTAATTATGGTTCCTCACTTTAGTTTAAATATTTTTCCGGACGTTTTAGGTGTCCGGATCGACACTAGTCACCGAAACAGTAGAATATACGGAGTTGCTACAGGGAGGGTGTTACAACTCTTCCCCTTTAATTTAAATTTCGTCCTCGAAATTTTCCTGATACAAACAGTTGAGAGAACTGTTGCCTCATCGTTTGTTCACTTTCCCAAGTTGCCTCCTCAGTGTTGTGGTGCCTCCAAAGCACTTTCACCAATGGAATCTGCTTATTCCTCAACTCTTTCACTTCCTGAGCCAGGATCCGTATGGGTTCTTCTTTATAGGTCAAATCCTGTTGTACTTCAATTTCTTCCATGGAGATGACATGTGAAGGATCTGAGCGGTATCTTCTTAGCATAGATACGTGGAACACATTATGGATCTTATCCAGCTCTGGTGGTAAAGCTAGCCTGTAGGCCACTGGACCCATACGTTCAATGACTTCATATGGGCCAATGAACCTAGGGCTTAACTTACCCTTTCTTCCAAACCTTAGTACCTTCTTCTACGATGACACTTTGAGGAACACTTTATCGCCAACCGCATATTCTATTTCTTTCCTCTTCAAGTCGGCATAAGATTTCTGTCTGTCTGAGGCAACCTTCAAATTGGCTTTGATTAGTTTTACTTTCTCCTCAATCTGTTTCACCAGGTCTGGCCCTACCAGTTTATCTTCACCCAATTCAGTCCAGCACATTGGAAGTTCTACATTTCCTCCCATACATTCATACGGGGCCATTTGGATGCTAGCTTGGTAGCTATTATTGTATGCAAATTCTGCTAGTGGGAGGTATCTATCCCAACTTCCCTCAAACTCAATGACACAACTCCTTAGCATATCCTTAAGGACTTGACATATATTTCATGTTATTATTATCATTTAAGTTCAATATTTGTATTAGCTCAATTGGTTTCAATTGTTTACCTGGATTACTCTTTCTGATTGCCCATCCGTCTGAGGATGGAAAGCTGTGCTGAAGTGGAGTTGTGTACCCAAGGATTCATGCAATATCTTCCAAAATCTCTATGTAAACCTTAGGTCTCAATCAGATATGATGGAAAGTGGAATTCCATGCAGTCTAACTATCTCACTGATATACAATTCTGCTAACTTCTCCAGTGAGTAGTCAGTCCTAAATGGCAGAAAGTGTGCTGACTTCGTCAATCTATCTACTATCACCCATACTGCATCATGTTTCTTCTGGGTGAGAGGTAGACCACTTACAAAATCCATGGTGACCCGATCCCATTTCCATTCAGGTATGTGTATAGGCTGTAGCAAACCCGATGGAACTTGATGTTCTGCTTTGACTTGCTGACATGTCAAGCATTTAGTCACATAGTCAGCTATGTCCTTCTTCATACCAAGCCACCAATAATGAAGCTTCAGATCATGGTTCATTTTTGTACTTCCTGGGTGTATAGCATAAACACTGGCGTGTGCCTCTTTCAAGAAACTGGCTTTTAATTCTCTATCTTTTGGTACACATTATCTTCCTTTGTAGTAAAGACACCCATCCATTTTCACTGTATAGTCAGTTTCTTTCCCTTCTAGGATTTTGCTCATAATAGCCTTTAGCTTCTCATCTACCTGCTGCCCATCTAAAATCTGTTGTAGCAGGTTTGGCCTCGCTTGCAACTCAGTCAAAATAGCTCTATCTAGAGTCAAGGATAGACGGGCATTCAATGATCTCAAAGCTGTGATGGATTTTCTACTTAAAGCATCAACAACTACATTTGCCTTCCCAGGATGGTACTCAATCACACAATCATAGTCCTTCAGGAACTCAATCCCTCGCCTTTGTCTTAGGTTAAGCTCCTTTTGGGTTGGCAAGTATTTCAGGCTTTTGTGGTTTGTGTAAATGTAGCACTTTTTACCATACAAGTAGTGCTTCCATATCATCAGTGCGAAGATAATTGCTGCGAGTTCTAGATCATGGGTAGGGTAATTTTGTTCATGTGGCCTTAGCTGCCTGGAAGCATAAACGACCAACTTAACCCATTATGAGAGGCATCATTATAGACCCCAAAGTCCTTTCCCAACACTGGCTGTGTTAACACTAGTGCCTCTGTCAACATAGCCTTCAACTTCTCAAAACTAGTCTGACACTTGTCATTCCAGTCAAATCTGACATTCTTATGCAACAACTTAGTCATTGGAGCAGCTATTAAGGAAAATCCCTTCACAAATCTTCTATAATACCCAACTAGCTCCAAAAAACTTCTGACCTCAGTTGTATTTCTGGGAGGCTTCCATTCCATCACTGCTTTTATTTTCTTGGGATCCACTCTAATCCCATCAGCTGATATGATGTGTCCAAGGAATGCAATCTCATTCAACCAGAAATCACACTTGGACAACTTAGCATACAGCTTCTTTTCTCTCAGGGTTTGCAGAACAATCCTCAAATGTTTATCATGTTCTTCCTTGGGTTTAGAATACACCAAAATATCATCAATAAAGACCACTACGAACCGATCTAGGTATGGATGGAAGATAAGGTTCATAAGGTCTATGAAAGCCGCTGGTTCATTTGTTAGGCCAAAGGGCATCACTAGGAACTCATAATGTCCATACCGGGTCCTAAATACAGTCTTTGGCACATCTGCATCCTTCACCTTCAACTGATGATACCCTGATTGTCACACCCTACTCCTCGTAAGATGTAACATGCTCCCATAGTACACCTAATGAATTATCGTACTTCGCCTACCGGTAACCCGTTAAATATACTACAAGGGATTTTAAAATAATTTTCGTTCATTTTTAAATTAGTGGGTAAAATATTTTTTCAGATATTAAAAACCTTTATTTAAAGTCAAACATAAATCAAATTTTTAGATATTTAAAATCTCTATAATTTTTACAAAAATTTCAGCAGAGTGCCGTCTGTATTTTGATAAAATAGTTCTTCAAAACCTGCAAATAAAGATACTCACAATATTTTTCTCAATCACAACTTCATTATTCAATCTCATTTCACAAATCAACACAAGCAACTCAATACATAGTTTAAATTAAATCAAACATTGAAACCTCTCATTAAGGTAATAAAATTAATATTTACATTCATGGGATCATAAAAAAATTTAGTAGGGCCAAATTTTATAAATACATAAAATCTCAAGATAACCTTATAATAATTTATATTTCATTACAATCCAAAAATATATTACAAAAGAGTTGGTACAGTTGCTCAAAGTAAATTTCATACATACAATTACAGAATTACATCAAAATCAAAAGTACAAGGGTATACCTAAGATATACCCGAAGATAATCTCACTATGCCTTTTAGTAATCTTACTCAGCTGCTTTATATTTTCTTTCACTTGCGACAGCATACAAAGCTATTGCTGAGTGATGAATTCAGTGGTGCACAAACTAATAATTTAAAACTTAATACAAGTTATGCTTGAAAATTCATAACGAATAAAAATTTAAAATTTCTAAATTCTTCAAAATTCATAACATTCATAAATCAATATTTTCATTCATGCAAATTATTCATTTGAATAACATTTTGATCAAATAGTAACTATTTATCTACATTTCTTTTAAATCCTGAAACAATACAAAAATATTTTGAATCACTGACAAATTATTTATTTCAACCATAATTTATCAAACTATGCATAATTTAAAGGGTATTGCCAACAATTCACACAGTTGAACCCATGACCCAAAATTCAAATAGTTGTCGTGTTGTACACCACGACATTTCACACTCTCCCAATAACTGAGGCTAAAAGGGAGGAACAAAGACTAGCTAGTATATATGAGTACTCATTCAAACTCTTCCCAAACTGGCAAGCTAGAGAGGAAGGAACCCGCCCCATTTAGTGGAGGAGATATCTCACTAGACAAGCTAATGAGAATTCACAACATATTTTGCCATGTCAACTGTGGTTTCAAATCATATTCAAAACAATTTCTATTTAAAAAGTGTTTAAAAATCATTAACATATTTAATCATCATAAATTCATGCTCAAGGTTGGCAATACATCAAACTTAAAATTTACAATCCTCAAAACCATTCTATAAACCCTTAAATACATAAGAAAATTTACATTTAATTTATATAATTTCATTCAATAAATTAAAATCCTCAACACAACAAAATTATAAATCATAAAATAAACTTGTTCAAATCAATTTAGAAGTGAAAAGTAACAAAATAGTTAGTTGTGCACAAACCTTATATGAGTCGCCTCTCAGCCTTGACTCGATGTCTCGGGTTTTTTTCCAGTATTTTTTTCCACTGAAGCACACAGTTTCATAGTGTTTTAGTATTGTGATTTATCATAACTCCAAAAATAAATTCAAATGTACTTATACCTAGTTTTAATATGCTAAACTTGACGTTCTTTAAAATTTGTATTTCGGGATTACTATTCATGATACTATTCAAGTCAATTTGTTGACTTTCTAAGACTTAATAGGTATGGGAATTCCAACTTCACCCACATACCACATTTTGGTAACTAAATTTGTTGGTTTTGGTTGTTTACTCAAATTCTAAGTCTTTTAGGCAAATTTGCAAATTTTCAGTTTTGGTGTCTGATGTTGCACTGTTCCATTGGTCATTTTTCTGTTAGAATTTGGCAAAACTTTGTCATAGAAAATGTTTCCTACTGTCTTAACTATATTTTCTTTTTGACTTACTCCATTTGGAGTTCTGTAGCTCAAGTTATAACCATTTGAATTATGGCTGCCGGATTGGACTTAACTTAGATTTCTGGGCACCAAACTGGTTCTGGTAGTTTTAGGTCACCAACTTTGGGTGGTCAAATGACTTGGTTAAGGGCATAATTTGGGTTTGTGTTCTTCATAAAAGTTTTAGTCTATATCTCGGCTATCCACTGGTAAAATTTCAGGTCATTTAGACCTACCTAGCCCAAGTTATGACCAAATGAACAAATACTATTCATTTGGTCATTTTTGTACAGGTCAGACTGCATAAATCCAGATTTGGTCAAATTGTTTACTAGGTTTTGGTCACTTTTTGGGCGTCATTCCTGAATGAAAATTGTGTCATTTTGTTTCTATTTTCATTCCCAATTGGCCTCACACCAATTGGACCTGTAAATTTTCAAATTTAGTCCCTCAAAGGGACCTTGGTCCTGCTGCCTGCAGCATGACCCTAAGCAATCCGAATTTGCATTTGGTTTCAACACTTCTAACCTATTCCAATTAGTCACAAATGACCATTTCTCACCTCAAACAAGGTCAAACATATCATTTGGCCAATTCTCAAATTTTTCTTCAATTTTTCACATGTTCAAAACCCTAGCTACACCAAAGTTCAACCTAGTGCAATTTAAAGTGTGTATTTATGTTCTACACACCTAATTCACCTCAAATAACCATTCAAAACCATCAAACTCATTCATATCAAACCCTAACCCTAGCTGGACGAATTTTCTATTTGGTCCCTCAACAATTATTTTGTTATGATTTTAAGTTACTTTCTAAGTTAATTAAACTAAGAACATAGAAATCGAACAAAAGAATTCAAATTTACATACTAACCTTTGTTTGGTTTCTAATCACTAATTTTCTTCATTTTTTTGTTCTTTCTTGCTTCTTCAATCTCCTCTTCTAGTTGCCCAAACAAAGTATAATCATAACTTAGTGGAATTTTTGGGGGATTTATGGGGTTGATTCAAGCTTTGAAAGCTTGAATTTCATGGCCATGGAGGAAACTAAGGAGAAAAGAGAGAGAGAGAGGAGAGATGGACTTTTTTTGTTTTGAAGAAGAAGAATGGATTTTTTTTTCTTTTTCTTTTCTTTTTTATTTTTAGTCTTATGGAAGACCATAAATCAAATTAAATAAAATTTTAATTATAGTATTTATGGCATCATGCATGATGTCATGCATGATGTCATCTCTTTTCACTTTTTCATTTTTTTTTATTTTTCTATTTTTTTTTCTATTAGTTCTTTAATTTAATTCTATATTCCAAAATTTTCATTTCTTAGATTTTATTGGATAGTTAGGTCAGGTGTCAGCTCTAGGAGTGAATTGACCAAATTGCCCTTCGCCGGTTGAATCCAGTTTGCTAGTTATTTGATATTTCTTCTAGATCCCTGACGTAATTATTTAAACTACTTAACAATTTTTTTTCATGATTTTCTCTTTTCCATTGTGTTTGCAATAGTCCTAAGGACCGCAACGTCACATTTTCCGCTTCGAAATTTGAGTTTAAATCGACTTCGCAATCCTTCCCGAGAAGGTCACCCATCGCTGTGACTCTCGGCTCATTTAACTTCTTATATTCTGTTTTTCTTATTTATACTTAACTAATTGACAATTACTAATTATTTATATTCAGGGCTTCACTAGGTGTCTTAAACACAATTCTAATCCTCTTAATTGTCCGGACCGATACCGGTCACCGGAATAGTGAAATATACCAGGTTATGCAAATAGGGGTGTTACAATTCTCCCCCCCTTAAAATAAATTTCGTCCTCGAAATTTTACCTGGTATCAGTCTTTGAATAGTTGTGGATGTTGTCTCCTCATGTCCTATTCACGCTTCTAAGTAGCTTCCTGGCCTGAATGATGGTTCCTTAGCACTTTAACCAATACTATTTACTCATCGATTGCTCACCTCGTGTGCCAAGTTTCTTATGAGCTTCTGTTATAAGTTAGATTCAAATTCATTTCAATTTTAGAGGTAAGCAAATCTGTATGCTAGTGGATCCACTCTTTCTAGGACCTCGTATGATCCTATGGGTGAGAACTTAGTTTTACTCTTTTCTTATCAAATCTCTTGATCATTTGATGCAACCTTCGGTTTAGTTTAGAATATTTTAGTCTTTTCTTGTTGCTGTTTTAGCAATTATTTTCCTTTGTAGTCTTTTTTTTTTTTTAAATGACCTTGTTGGTCATATATGAACTGCTTATCTCTTTCTTGGCCATGGGTCCATAACCATTATCTTACCATCTCCATTTATGACCAAGGCCTATGTGCCATTTTGCACTGTCTTATTTGCTTTTGTTTAACATATTTCCTTCTTGATAAAATAATTCGGGATATCGTTACGCGTCTTAAGTAGGTTGTTTGCTCTGGTGGAAATTCCTCATCTAATATTTTTCTCATTTCTTACTATTCTATTTGTTTTTTTTTTTTTCACAGCTTAACTTTAATTATTTTATTCCTCAATCTTATCTTTTTCCTTAACTTGACTGTCAAGTTATGATTTAGCACCTCTTATCATCCCTAATAAATCCACTATACTTCAATATTACTTTGATTTGGTCCTCTGACCATTCTAGTCAACACTTTAACTAATATTCATAACGTTTCTTTATTACATTCGCACCAACTATTCTAATTTTTTACTTCCACAACTCTTTTATCTACCAATATTCCATAGCTTATTTTCCGCTGGTTTGCGATCATTACCCCTTTTTTTTTTTCAACCATAAACAATTTTGTAATCTTAAGAAGGGAGTCTACTGGACTCTCCTATTTCCCATGCTATTCAAAAGTTTCACTTGAATTCTAATCTAATCCTTATGATCCGCATAATAAAATTGTGCTCTTCCTAAAGAATACCTAGCCAACTAGTTCCTATCGAATTACTGTTATCAGTGGAATATCATTTTTTAACTATTTTATAAGTTATAATTGTCATCCATAGCATCCTGTCTCTTATAGGGGAACAAAATTATATTTTGTGTCTTACTGCTACACAAATAGAATACTGTTCCTTACTAAACTTTGAGCAAAAGATCTATTGCAATACCAGAACAAATATAAACCCCATATCGGAGACTGGATGACTTAGCCCTATAGATGTTATTTTTAAATTTTTACCATACTAAAATCTCTAGTCCCATAACAATTCTTGATGTACTATAATTCATGCTAGGGTAATGGAGTCTTTAACTCTCACTACCTTGCAACCATGATCTTTTGATATTCTAATTATAGAGTTTTAAATCCCGAATTAGGATTTTCAAACTCAGTTCTAGTAATAAAACTCTATTCTGGTATATTTGTACCAGAGCGAAAGTCATTATAACTATTTTTATCCTTATGTACTATTGGGTAGTATGTAGATTTACACAATAAATCTCAAGTCAGTATAGTAATCTACAGCTTACAACACAAATATCAAGAATATTGCATAGTTACTACGATACATCCCAATAGATCAAACGTCCCTATGTCTTATTTCTTTCAAATCCACTATTATCTTAAACTTATTTTGATTATGGTACTTATTAACATCTATCAACAGTAATACCTTTACTTCCATCTAGGGCAGATATGTTGCTATAACTTACTTTTTGGTCCTCTTGCCTTACCTAATTAGGTTTACTAATTAACTTTATAATTTATCGTAGTCTAGGAGATGTCTCTCACTAAAAACTTTTCCAAAATTAATTCCAATCACGCTTATTATCACAATTCTTATACTAAAAGTCTAATCACTAACATATCAAAATTTATCTCCATGTAAGGGAATAGCAGTAGAACATATAATTTTAGCATTAGCATATAAATAAGTAGAGCCAGAATTAAATAATACATAATTATTCCTTTCACAAGTTAAGAACATACCGATAACTACATCTGAAGTCTCTGTTTCTTCCCTCGATGCATGGCATTCCCTCTTTCTAATGTATTCCTCTGGTCGGGTTAGTCCATTGTGCGAGGATTACCCGAAGTGCTGTCTCTACTTCTACCTTTGCCGTTACTAACTATTAATGAGCCTCTAAAATCAGAATCTTGAACTAATTCCTTTGGTGTAGTATGTGGCATAAATTGACGTGCGCTAGTACAATCTCGGGTGAAATGTCCAATTCCACCACAATTGAAGCAGGCTCTAGTGACCCTATGACAAATACCCTATGAAATTTTCCACAAACGTCATAGATACGGATAGGGTAGGAACTTCTGGTTCTTTGATGAATGGTTCTTGATTGCTTCTGCCCTAAAGATCCGCCTCTATCATACTTAGGAGCTCGGGGTCCCTCAAAATCTTTCCTTTTTCCTAAATTACTTCTTGAACTTTGACCGATGGGTTTCCCACTTTTCTCTTTTTCATGCTGCTCTTGAGGGGGTTGGGTTTGTACTTGGGCCTGGGCTGACAGATTATTAGCCATTTGCTGAAAGAACATGCCCATCTGCTGAGCCGTTTGTGCAGTAATTTGTATAGGAGGGACTGGTGCAGTTGGACCTCCAACGCTTTGTGAAACTGGGGCCTCGTATGTTAGCTGTATCAGACTGCTCTACCATTTTATTCCCCTTGTCCATATCTATTCACAAGATTTTTTTTTTCTATTTCTTGTAAAACCAACACAAGGAGATTTCTCCCCTTTAGTTCATATTTATAATGTAAATGTACTATATGTATGAAACATTCGAGCATTTGTTCTTATCGAAAAATATTTCAAATTCACAGTTTAAAATTTACCTTAAAACCTTTGCTCTGATACCACTAAAACATGTCACACCTTACTCCTCGTAAGATGTAACATGCTCCCATAGTACACCTAATGAATTACCGTACTTCGCATATCGGTAACCCATTAAATATACTACAAGGGATTTTAAAACAATTTTCATTCATTTTTAAATTGGTGGGTAAAATTTTTTTTCAAATATTAAAAACCTTTATTTAAAGTATAAACATATGTCAAATTTTTAGATATTTAAAATCTCCGCAATTTTTAAAAAAATTTCGGTAGAGTGCCGTCTGTATTTTGAGAAAACAATTCTTCAAAACCTAAAAATAAAGATACTCACAATATTTTTCTCAATCACAACTCCATTATTCAATCTCATTTCACAAATCAACACAAGCAACTCAATACACAGTTTAAATTAAATCAAACATTGAAACCTCTCATTAAGGTAACAAAATTAATATTTACATTCACGGAATCATAAAAAAATTTAGTAGTGCAAAACTTTATAAATACATAAAATCTCAAGATAACCTTATAATAATTTTTATTTCGTTACAATCCAAAAATATATTACAAAAAAGTTGGTACAACTGCTCAAAGTAACATTCATACATACAATTACAGAATTACATCAAAATCTAAAGTACAAGGGTATACTTATGATATACCCGAAGATAGTCTCACTATGCCTTTTAGTAATCTTGCTCAATTGCTTTATATTTTCTTTCACCTGCGACAGCATACAAAGCTATCGCTCAGTGGTGCACAAACTAATACTTTAAAACTTAATACAAGTTATGCTTGACAATTCATAACGAATAAAAATTTAAATTTCTAAATTCTTCAAAATTCATAACATTCAGAAATTAATATTTTCATTCATGCAAATTATTCATTTGAATAACATTTTGATCAAATAGTAACTATTTATCTACATTTCTTTTAAATCCTGAAACAATACAAAAATATTTTGAATCACTGATAAATTATTTGTTTCAACAATAATTTATCAAGCTATGCATAATTTAAAGGGCGTTGCCAACAATTCACACAGTTGAACCCATAACCCAAAATTCAAATAGATGCCGTGTTGTACACCACGGCATTTCACACTCTCCCAATAACCGAGGCTAAAAGGGAGGAATAAAGACTAGCTAGTATATATGAGTACTCATTCAAACTCTTACCCAATTGGCAAGCCCGAGAGGAAGGAACTTGCCCCATCTAGCGGAGGAGATATCTCACTAGACAAGCTAATGAGAATTCACAACATATTTTGCCATGTCAACTGTGGTTTCAAATCATATTCAAAACAATTTCTATTTACAAAGTGTTTACAAATCATCAACATATTTAATCATCATAAATTCATGCTCAAGGTTGGAAACACATCAAACTTAAAATTTACAATCCTCAAAACCATTCAATAAACCCTTAAATGCATAAGAAAATTTACATTTAATTTATACAATTTCATTCAATAAATTAAAATCCTCAACACAACAAAATTATAAATTATAAAATAAACTTGTTCAAATCAATTTAGAAGTGATAAGTAACAAAATAGTTAGTTGTGCACAAACCTTATATGAGTCGCCTCTCGGCCTTGACTCGATGTCTCAGGTTTTTTCTCGGTATTCTTTTCCACTGAAACACACAGTTTCATAGTGTTTCATTATCACCATTTATCATAACTCTAAAAATAAATTCAAATCTACTTATACCTAGTTTTAATATGCTAAACTTGACATTTTTTAAAATTTGTATTTCGGGATTACTATTCATGATATTATTCAAGTCAATTTGTTGACTTTCTAAGGCTTAATAGGTATGGAAATTCCAACTTCACCCACATACCACATTTTGGTAACTAAATTTGTTGGTTTTGGTTGTTTACTCAAATTATAAGTCTTTTAGGCAAATTTGCAAATTTTCAGTTTTGGTGTTTTATGCTGCACTGTTCCATTGGTCATTTTTCTGTTAGAATTTGGCAAAACTTTGCTCATAGAAAATGTTCCCTATTGTCTTAAATTTATTCTACTTTTTGAATCACTCCATTTGGAGTTTTGTAGCTCAAGTTATAGCCATTTGAATCATGGCTGCCGGATTAGACTTAACCCAGATTTCTGGGCACCAAATTGGTTCTGGCAGTTTTAGGTCACCAACTTTGGGTGGCCAAATGACTTGGCTAAGGGCATAATTTGGGTTTGTGTTCTTCATCTCAGCTCTCCACTGGTAAAAGTTCAGGTCATTTAGACCTACCTAGCCCATGTTATGGCCAAATGAACAAACATTGTTCATTTGGTCATTTTTGTACAGGTCAGACTGCATAAATTCGGATTTGGTCAATTTGTTCACTAGGTTTTGGTCACTTTTTTGGCATGATTCCTAAATGAAAATAGTGTCATTTTGTGTCTATTTTCATTCCCAATTGGCCTCACACCAATTGGACTTGTAAATTTTCAATTTTGGTCCCTCAAAGGGACCTTGGTCCTGCTGCCTGCAGCATGACCCTAAGCAATCCGAATTTGCATTTGGTTTCAACACTTCTAACCTACTCCAATTGGTCACAAATGACCATTTCTCACCTCAAACAAGGTCAAACACATCATTTGGCCAATTCTCAAAATTTTCTTCAATTTTTCACATGTTTAAAACCCTAGCTACACCAAAGTTCAACCTAATGCAATTTAAAGTGTGTATTTATGTTCTACACACCTAATTCACCTCAAATAACCATTCAAAACCATCAAACTCATTCATATCAAACCCTAATCCTAGCTAGATGAATTTTCTATTTGGTACCTCAACAATTATTTTGTTATGATTTTAAGTTACTTTCTAAGTTAATTAAACTAAGAACATAGAAATTGAACAAAAGAATTTAAATTTACATACTAACCTTTGTTTGCTTTTCCAATCACTAATTTTCCTCCCTTTTTTCTTCTTTCTTGCTTCTTCAATATCCTCTTCTAGTTGCCCAAACAAAGTATAATCATAATTTAGTGGAATTTTTAGGGGATTTATGGGGTTGATTCAAGCTTTGAAAGCTTGAATTTCATGGCCATGGAGGAAACTAAGGAGAAAAGAGAGAGAGAGAGGAGAGATGGACGTTTTTTTGTTTTGAAGAAGAAGAATAGTTTTTTTTTTCTTTTTCTTTTCCTTTTTTTTTAGTGTTATGGAAGACCATAAATCAAATTAAATAAATTTTTAATTATAGTATTTATGGCATCATGCATGATGTCATGCATGATGTCATCTCTTTTCACTTTATCATTTTCTTTTTATTTTTCTATTAGTTCTTTAATTTAATTCTATATTCCAAAATTTTCATTTCTCAGATTTTATTGTATAGTTAGGTTAGGTGTCAGCTCTAGGGGTAAATTAACCAAATTGCCCCTCGCCGGTTCAATCCGGTTTGCTAGTTATTTGATATTTCTTCTAGATCCCTGACCTAATTATTTAACCTGCTTAACCATTCTTTTTCGTGATTTTCTCTTTTCCACTGTGTTTGCAATAGTCCTAAGGACCGCAGTGTCACATTTTCTAGTTCAAAATTTGAGTTTAAATCAACTTCGTAATCCTTCCTGAGAAGGTCACCCATCACTGTGACTCTCGGCTCATTTAACTTCTTATGTTCTGTTTTTCTTATTTATACTTAACTAATTGACAATTACTAATTATTTGTGTTCAGGGCTTAACTAGGTTCTTAAACACAGTTCTAATCCTCTTAATTGTCCGGACCAATAACGATCACCGGAATAGTGAAATATACCAGGCTATGCAAATAGGGGTGTTACACTGATCTGAGATCAAATTTGGAAAATACTCCTACTCCCTTCAACTGATCAAACAAATCATCAATTCCAGGCAACATATATTTATTCTTCACAGTCACTTAATTCAACTGCCGGTAATCGATGCACAACCTTAAAGTCCCATCCTTCTTCTTTACAAACGGCACTGGAGCTCCCCATAGTGATACACTGGGGCGTATGAACCCCTTATCCAGTAACTCCTGTAACTGGATTTTCAGTTCCTTCAATTCTATGGGTGCCATCCTATAAGGAGCAATAGAGATTGGTGCAAATTTGACTTCCCTTTCTAGTGGCAAGCCAGGCAATTCTTCATGGAACACATCGGGGAAGTCTCTTACTGTGGGTATGTCACATAGACCTGGCTGTGCCTGCCTAGTATCCACCACATGTGCCAGGTAGACTTCACAGCCTTTTCTCATCAGTTTTCTTGCAACTGTGGCTGAGATAACATTGGATAAGAAATCTGTCCTTTCCCCTACAACTGTAATCTCATTACCCTCAGGAGTTTTCAAAGAAATCCTCTTCAGTTTACAATCAACCTTTGCCTGATGACGTGACAACCAGTCTATTCCCAAAATCACGTTAACCTTATGGAAAGGTAACTCAATCAGGTCTGCCAAGAATTCATACGCCTGAATCCTTAACGGGTAACCCTTGTACACTTTGTTCACCACTACACTGTGGCCCAATGGATTAGTAACCACAATGTCTTGGTCACTCTCCCCTACTAGTATCCCCCTTTCTATGGGTAGGTTGATGTAGATGTATGAATGAGTGGATCCTAGATCCACCAATGCATGCACAGATGTATTGTAGAGGGAGAACATACCCCTGATGATGTCCGGGGCATCTTGCTCCTCCTGAGCTCTCGTGGCATATGCTCTGGCACGTGGTCTGCTCTCAGGCCTCTCTGATGGCTCAGATGCAGGCCTCTGTGATGGTCCCACTACCTCAGATTTGCCAGATTTCCTACCCCTTTGTGGTGCAGGAGGGGATCTGTCTGCTTGTGTTGGAGTAGTTGTAGAAGTTCTGCATGGACAGTTCCTCAGCTGATGCTATGTTGACCCACACCTTAAGCAGGCACTAGTCACTCTCCAACACTCCCCCTTATGCCACTTCAGGCAATGTGGACATGCAAAAGATGCTAGGGCTGGTCCCCTGAACCCCGTCCCTGGAGAGCTGCCCACTGATGGTGTGGACTGACCTCTCCTAGGGGTGAACTGTGGCACAGGCCCACAGGTGACCACGACCTTGAGGTTGACCTGAACTCTGTGCAGGTGGACCTTTGAACCTTTTTCCTGGTGTAAGAGATGAGCTAGACTGACCTAGGCCCCTCTTCTGCTGTCTCTCCCTTCTGGTCTGCTCACTTATTCTAACCTTTTCAACTTTTAATGCAGCTTCCACTAACTTATTGAAGTCTATAATTCCCAAGGCAGTAATCATGATCTTTATATTGTCATTTAATCCCTCTTCAAATCTCTTTCACCTTTCGGCCTCATTAGGGACTATCTCCCTTCCGTAGCGGCTCAGTCTGACAAATTTCTTTTCATACTCAGCCACTGTCAGCTGTCTCCGCCTCAGGTTAATAAACTCTCTTCTAGGTATACACTACCCACATATTTCTTCTTGAATTCTGAGAGAAAGAAGTCCCAAATTATTACTTCTGGCTGCACTTCACTAGACACTGTATCCCACCATTGGTAGGCATCATCTTGCAACAGAGAGGCAGCAGCTTCTAGGTTTTGCTCTGGAGTACAGTGGAGTTGTTTTAAAACCCTTTCCGTTCTGTTCAATCAGTTCTCGGCTGCAACAGAATCATCTTCTCTCTTGCCAAAGAAGTCCACAGCTCCAAATTTTCTCAATCTTTCTAAATGTGATTTCTGCTGTGGAGGTGATGGTGGTGGTGGCATTACCCCAGCCATTTGTGTGAAGAATTCGGCCATTTGCTGGAACATGGCCTGTGGAGGTTGAGCAGGCTCTGCTTGAGCTGGCAGTGCAGGTTCTCCCCTACCCGCAGTCTCAGCTGCTATAGGTGGAGCATGACTCTCCACTTCCTCCTCAACTGCCCTTTGTGATGTAGGGTCCATATCCTATTCAAAATAACAAAGACAAACAGATCTACATTAGTGTCACCTCGACTCTTACAAATACAATACATGGTATGGACTCGATCTAGGCCTAGAAACGCCTAAACTGTGCTCTGATAGCACTAAATGGGACACCCCTTACCCGTCTACTGTATAGCCGAGTAAGATATGTCACACAGTGTACCGGAACACTTTATTTTAATTGAACTATTTTTATTCTTCCAAATTTATTTCTTTCATAGTTATGAAGTATAATTCGTTAAATATTATTCATTTAAGCCATTTATTGAAATTATAATTTATTTGAGGTTTCGCAAATTTTATAGAAAATTCGGCAGAGTGCCAGCTAAAAATGGATAAAACAGTTCTTCGGAACCTGTGAAAAACACTTCCAAAATTTTCAATTAATCCCAAACTCCATTTCATCAACAAAATCCCAATATTTCTCATATATATTCCCATTCTCATTCATTCATTTCATATGAAATTTATATAAAAGTCATAAATAACTATTCACTTGTTTATTAATAAACACAATTTCCATAATTTACATCAATACTAAAATACATTACATAAGTCTTAATTACACATGAGAAAATACAAGTTAATTATAAAACACCAAAATAAAACCTAGTGTCCTACCAATGCACTGATGACGGTGAGGTGACACGGATACTATGCAGAGCTGCAGAAGATCTCACCCAGTCTGTGGTCTACTAGGCTCTCGGTCAATCTCTCCAGAACCTACGCGTGGCAAAAAGCAACGCGCTAAGCAAGAATGCTTAGTGGTGCCAATAATAAAATAAAAAGAAATAACAGAAAATAAATATGCAGTGCATGTCCTGATGTCTTATGCAGACAATTTTTCGATTATTATTGGTAATCTTATTTATTTTGTACTTGTTTTATTCATAATTTCATTAAATTTATTTACTTTCATTTTTGGTTGCCCAAGTAACCTATACTGGATGACTAAACTGGATAAATGGGTAAACTGGCACTGGGTATCAAGTACCTCGAGCTGTCACACCATCGGTCACATATGTATCTCTTGGTGTGCAACTAAACAGCTAATAAGCTGTAATAACATTAGGCACAAGGCCAAGTATCAACATAGTGTTAGAATGGCTAAAAGCCATAAAATCACAAAATGGCATAATGCCATGTGCAGTACTGCTAACTGAACCCTATTGGCATGCCAACTTATCCAAACCAATCTTGCTAAGTGTACTAGGGCATGTTATACTTTTAAATTTTACAATTCTTGAAATTTAAGTTTAGGTGTTACTATTCATTTCATTAGTCAACTAAAATGTTGACTTTTGCATAGACGATAGGTACATTGGTTCTAATACTCCCAACATACCACATTTTGCAATCTAAAATTGTTGGTATTGGTTGCCAATACCATTTCTAAGCTTAGTGTTAGTTATTCAAAATTTTCAGATTTTAAGCCTCATATTTACTGTTCCATTGGTCATTTGTACAGTAGGAATTTGGCAAAGTTGTCTTCATGAAAGTTGTTCCTTATTTTGTCTAGTTACATTTCCTTTTTGAATCACTTTATTTGGAGTTTTGTAACTCAAGTTAGGGCCTAAACACCATAACTGGCCGGATTGGACAGAATCCAAAATTCTGGGCAAAATTGGTTCTGCTAGATTTGGTAACCTAAGTTTGGTTGGCAATTTGACTAAGTTATGATTAGCATTGGGATTTGTGTTCTTCATGAAAGTTGTAGGTTTATGTCTCAGCTTTCTTCTGGTAAAATCTCAGGTCAATTGGACCTTTTTACACTGAGTTATAACCAAATGAATAAACACTGTTCATTTGGTCATTTTGCCCAGGCAGACTGCAGGTCACCCGGATTAGGGCAATTTTTAGGTCAACTCAGTTTCATTTTCTGGGCAAGGTTTCTATACCAAAGTTGTGCCATTATGTGTCTAGTTTCATGTCCAATTGGCCTTGTACCAATTGAACCTACACAACCCAAGTTATAGCTGTCCAAACAGGCTGGACTCATATCCAGACCTCCAAGTCACACAAAGCATCTTAGCCAAACTCAAATCCCAAGCTACAACTCACTTCAATTCTTCATCATACATAGCCCCATGGTCACTAATTGACCAGTTAAACTTTCATTCACAAACACATGAACAAGATCCAAGTTTTTGTGTCCAAACCCTAGCTCAAATTCAAGGTTAACACAACACATGTCAATTAGGCATACTAATCCATTTCAAATTTATGTCTACACATCAACACCATTTCTAAGCCATTTTAAATCCATCAAAACCATCAACTACCACTCCCATAAAGCTGATCAAAATTCCATTCTCAATTTCACACATGATTTATCTCAATTTCTTAATTATTTGTTCATATTCAAACTAAATTTTAAGAAATAAACAAGATTAAGTCATTAACATGCACTAACCTCTTTGGTCTCTTTATTGGCTTGTATAAACCTAGGAATTTCTTCACTTTATGATAATCAAAACCTTGCTCTTGATGTGGGGGTTAATTTTTGTGAAGGGTGTTTAGGGTTTTGGGGTGAGATTTGGTGAGTTTTAAAGCTTGTGTAAGCTTTAATGGTGAAAGGGCTAGGAGAAAAGAAAACAGCAAGGAGAAGAAGTTGATGGCTTTTCCGATTTTTCTCTTTTTTTTTTCTCTTCTTTTATTACTTAATTTAGTGGCTTTTAATTTTAATTGGTGGAGATAGGGGTGATTGTTAGTAGTATGCCCTAGAGCATATCATTTAGTATGTATCTTGTACATATTTTTATTAATAAAAGGCATTTCCACTTTTCCATTTACATAATATATTTATGTGTAATAGAAAAGGTCCATTGATATTTTGTTAGAAATATTATTCTTAAGTTGTTAAGAATATGTGTGACAATATTTCTAGCACAAAGTATCATAAATAGGTTCACAATCGAGGATACTTCATAATAAGGACATGACTTATCCAGAAAGATTGTATTTATGTATGTTCCCAAGTTATTTATATGAGATATAAATAAGATAGAATGGTGAGTCTCATGCCATATAACAAACATGATAGGCACTTATAAATGATAAGTAGGCCGAACCAGTGACACTTATGACAAGCACATGGAGTTTACTCTTGTCAATGTTCTGTCATAAATCATATCAGTGCATATAATCTTTAGACCTGAGATAGTACAGTTATCTTGTATATAGGTAGTTTGAGTTTGATACTGCTTTCATACTTGTACTATGTATGGTTATATGGGCATGTGTTGGCTCCTACTAGTTATATATGGAGGTAGGTATTGATCAAGATGGAATCTATTCCTTTAAGTAAATAGAGATAAAATGTAACACCCCTAAGTTCGGTAGTGCGCTCTGCTGCTCCAGTGACCAGTGTTGTCCGGACAGCTAGGATGCCTAGAACCACACTTCAATGAGAGTGAGGAGACATAAAATAATGAAATAAAAGAAAAGAAAGTACAAGAAAAACAAAGGAAAAATGATTGCAAAGAAATGTGATCAAGTTAAGCAATGGAAACCTAACGATGGGTGACAGACTGGAAGTCACGGCGTGGACCGTTGGTACTGACTGCGGGGAACCCTGGAAAACATTTTTAGGACTTAAATAGACCCTTGTTGAAGAATAAATATCATTAGAAAGATCAAAGAAAAATTAAATAATTAGTACAAAGAAAAGTTAGAAATCGAAAAACAGACAAAACCCGGTAATACCGAAAAATCGGGAACGTAACCCGAACATGGGCATTATGGTCATTTGACGTCCCGAAGTGTCTTTTGACCTAAATGTCCATTAAAAATAAATAATATTACACTTATAAAATAAAATAAAAAATTAATTTGGTGGTACCTAAAGTAAATAGCTAAAATCAAGGGTTTAATGTGGGATTAAATGAAAGTTTAGCTTAAAATATGATTAAAATTGTGAGTGGACCACTAATGCATAAAATAAACATATAATAGGGCAGCTGTAACTCCACTAAATCAGCTGAACTTCATCTTCCTCAAAGTGATCTCAACATTGCCGTGAATGAAGGTGAGAGGAAAAACCATGGCCATTTCTCATGCAAGCTCTCTTAACTCTCCATTTTCAACTCCAATCTCTTAAGTTCCTTCATGAAACTTTGTCTACTCATCACAAGGAAGAGTTTGATACTAAATTTGAGAAGTTTAAGCAAGGTTTAACAAACTCCAAGCATAAGGTAAGTTCATAATTTTGAAGATAGCTTTGTTAAGTTTTGTGTGCATGTTATGGGTGTTGGTTTTGTGAAGGAAATTTTGAAGTTTAAATAGTTATTGAGATAGCCATTTTTGGACAGCCATGGGGTCACACATTTGATGATTTATTATGCATATAATTGATGAGAAATAATGTTGATCATGGTAAATTAATAACCTAGTGAATTATTTCATGTTTATATGGTGATTTATGCACTTGGATGGGAATTGGTAACTTGGACAGCACTTTGATGTTGAAGGACAAATTTGGGCAGCCTTGGGGACACTTGAATAAATGTGTATATTCATGGGAGTGTTGGCAGAATTGTGGCATTAAGGAATGAAGGATATGTGTATGAAATTATTGTGTAAAGTGTATGTGAGAATTAGTGGTGTTTAGGTGTGTATGTAATGGTATTGAGATATTGTAAATGTGAATTATATTTGGTGTGTTGAGGGTAATGGTAATCTGCCCAAAATAATGTTAATGTAAAGTAGATTATACTGTGGTTAATGTACCAAAACAGATTGGTAGGGAAGTAAACCTTGCAAGGTGAGTATGTGTTTGAAGTTGGGGTGTGAAATGCATATTGAGGGCAGTGAATATTTTAGCCTATAACCTTGAATGTGTAACCTCAATTGGTATGAGACCAATTTGGGTGAAACTAGGCACAAAATGTGCCAACTTTCATTGAGAAACCATGCCAAAATTCTGCTTGCAAGGTGACCTAAAAATTTGACCAATTCGGATTAGGTGCAATTAGGACCTGAAAAATGACCAATTGGGCAGCAGTGAGTATTTAGGCCATAACTCACTCAAAACAGGTCCAATTGACCTGAAATTTTAACCATGAATATTTAAGACCCATACCTACAAGTCTTATGAAGACACCAAAACCCAGAAATGACCAGAAGCAAGTCAAAAAGCTTGCACAAGTTCGGGTCCAAAAACTGGCCGAACCAAAGTTGACCAAATTGACCAAAAAAATGACCTAATTGATGCCAATTGACCAGCAATAGTGTAATGACCATAAGTTGGTCTACTTAACTCGGATTGACCTGAAATTTTGCCCCGCGTGCAATAAGACCTAGATCTACAAGTTTGTAGTTTTGACCGAAACCCGAAAACTGAGGGAACTAGGCCGTCCGGCTAGGTCAAACCAGTATCCCGGAATCCAGCAAGTTGCATTAAAATGCACTAAACAAGGAAACGAGTTTGGCAAAACGTACAAAACCTAAAACCCTATCGAATGTGACATATTAATGACACTAAAACCTAATTTACCTAAAACGCAACGAGGGTCAGTATATTAGGTGATTAAGTGAATAATTGAGTTCAGTGCATTATTTACCAAACACCATCGATAGAGACAGTTTAAATTAGTACTGAAACACTTCAAATTGTGTTTCTCAGTTACCAAAGACTCAGGAAAAGGGAAGGAAACACTGAGTCCAGATCAGGGGGACAGTCATCAGAGGTTTGTGCACAACTAGTTTTCAACTGATTTTACTCTGAATAAGATTTCATATGATTAATTGTATGTTATTGATTTAAATTGTGTTTGTGCACAACGGCTATTGCTTTTGAATTTTTCAATTGAAATAAATATTGAATATTTGTATATTATTGTTTTAAATTGTGTTTGTGCACAACAACTATTTCTCTTGAATTTTTCAATTGAAATAAATATTGACTATTTGTATATTATTGTTTTAAATTGTGGAAATGTGTTTGATGGACACTTATTGATTGAAAAACATTGTGAATGGTTTGATACAGTGAAAAATTGTTTGAATGATATTGATGGATACTTATTGATTGAAAAGCACTGTAAATGGTTTTGTGGAAATTGAAGTGAATTACGAATTGTGTTGCCATTTTGTGAATGAAATTATAACTTTGGAAATTTATTGGATTCTTACGGATCATTTGAATAAAATGTTTGAAATTATTTTGACTCACAATTGGCATGACACTGATACTATGTTCCTCCTCCATTAATGGGGTGAGTGTGATTATTCCTCCCTCTTTGACTTATCAGTCTGGGGTGAGTATGATTATGTTCCTCCCTCTTTGACTTCCCAGTCTGAGGTGAGTATGGATGAGTTCTCATTATATAGCTAGCTTCCTCCCTCATTGATTTCGATTATTGGGGTGAGCATGTCTTGTCGTGGTGTACAACACGGCATATATGGAAAAAATTGTGTCATGGCCTAAATTGTGTTATAGATTGGCAACACTGTATTCTTGATTATTTGATCGAATTGTGTTATTATGTATTGTGAGATTGTGAAATTGATTTAAACTCTTATTGACATATCTTGTCTATTGAATTCAACCATGATCGACTTATTGAAAATTATTGTGATATTAACAAATGGAGTTTAAATTCTTGTTGACATTTATTGTCTTGAATTTAACTATGGTTTTAAGTATCCACTATTGATATGATTTATGAATTGTGATTTAAAATTTGTATTTGGTTAATGTTGTGCACCATCGAGACATTGTCTCGTGATAGCTTTATTCTTTGTCCGCAGTAGAGAGACAGACAGGCAAAGCTAGGTCGCTAGTATCGCCATGAGAGATTTTTGGGTATAGTGAGTATACCACATGTGGCATTTTGTAATCAGTAATGTATATTCACTTTGTATGTATATTTTGTTCTTGGTTTTGAGCGATTGTAAATTTAAGTTGTACAAGAAAGTTGTAAAATAATTATGAGTTATTTGGCTTGTAAAATTGTGTTATATCTTTGTATCTTAGTCTTTGAAAATCACTGGATTTGACTTGAGAATGTGTTGTGTTGATAAAAATGTTGGAGTTGAGATTTGAAAATATATTGAAGTGCTTTTTACAGTTTTCTCAAGAACTGCTTTTGTCCAAAATACAAATGGCACCTTGCCAAAATTTTTACAGATATTCCAAATAAATCAAATGAGTTAGTTGTTTCACTTGATTCACCAAAGTCTTTCACACTGTAAATAGTGCTCACCATTGTAAAAGAAGTAAGAAAAGTTTTTAAAATCCCTTGTAGTGTATTTAATGGATTATCGATGAGAGCGGAGTTGGTAATTCATTAGGTATACTACGGATCATGTTATGCCTTACAGAGGGGTAGGGTGTGACATGTTTTAGTGGTATCGAGCAAAGTTTTTAAATTCTGTTTCACATGTTATTTGAATATTCTTTCTTCACGATAACCGCTCAATATCTTTGTTGGATACATAGAGTAAATTACATTATAAAAATCCACTAACGTGAGGAAATCTCCTTGTATTATTATAAAGGATTTCTAGAATCCTCGCATTGATTATGGAAGATGGTGATCGTTAGTCGATCAATCTATAGAGGCTGAGGTGCAAAGGATGCCCCACAGCACGTAATGTTAGTGGTTCAAAGTGACACCCCCTCTAAGATGCAGCTTTCTGCTCGATTCGCTCGTGACCACTGCAATGTTCCAACAAATGGATGGTAATGTGCCTACTCAAGTCCCAATACGACACGGTGGTACAACCACGATCTTACGCTAGACAATATGATAAATTGATGAAGTATGGGGCTACAGAGTTCAAGGGGACGATAGATCCTCTAGAGGCGAACAATGGTTAGAGAGGATGGATAGGGTATTCAAGAAAGCGCATTGCAGAGGAGCTTAGATTTGAGTACTCGGTATCTTTGCTACAGGGGATGCTTATGATTGGTGGAAAACCATTCCCCACATGCAGTAGAACTGCGTGCTAACATGGAATGACTTCCTCGTGGAATTCGGGCAAAAATATGTCCCCGATGCTTATGTAGACCGAAGTGCAAGAATTCCTAAGTCCGAAATAGGGGCGGATCGGTGGTCGAGTATGAAAGGGAATTCTCCCGCCTAAGCCATTATGCAAGAAGTCTACTTTCTACCAGCAGGAGAGATGTAAGAGGTTTGAAACCGGCTTGAAGCCTAGTATCAGTTACAAGTGGTCGGATTCAAACATAATAACTTCTCCGAACTTATTTCTCAAGCACTAGAATTAGAAAGAATTGAATCAAGCGGCTCTTGAGAAAAGAAATCGAGAAGGCGTAAAAGAGGGAAAGTCGTGACAGAGTTCTAGTGGTCCCTCCGGAAAGAGGAAAACTTTGGGAGATCTGACGGAGGTAGTAAGAAGTCAGGTAGAGATAGATCTTTTGGACAGAAACCACCTCGATCCGATCACCAACTCAACGAAACCCGTAAATGCGCTGTCGGATCGACTTTGTGAAACTTGTGGTAAACCACATAGTGGGGTATGTTATAGAGCCGTAGGAGCATGCTTTAATTGTGGAGAGACGGTCATTTTGCTAAGGATTGTGTAAATCCAGTCGTTCGGATCATTTACTACACCAAAGGGATCAACCCAAGTTTCTACCCCAAAGAGTTCACCATCGGTTAGTAGAGGCAAAGGTAGAGGTAGGGTAGTACACCTAGAAGTCGGACTCACGTGAATCAGCCAAAGCGGGTGATGCTTCAACGAGTATACGCTATCTGACGAGAAAGAGACCGAGACTTTTGACATCATTCGGTACTTTCTCAATTAGCAACCGAGATATATATATGTATTGTTTGACTGGAATTTTCATATTTTTACATTAGTGTTAGAACTATATGTTCTGTTGTTATTCGTTCTGAGAGGAATAAATTTTGACGCATTAGTGATTAGCCCTTAAGATAAGGATTGTGATAATAAGTGAAATTAGTTTTGAAAGAGTTTATCGTGAAAAGTATTTTCTAACACACCATAAATTATAAAGCTAATTAGTGAGCCTACTTAATGTAAGGCAAGAGGACGTAAAAGTAAGATGCAAGAATGGAATTGCTCTTGATAAGGGCAAGGAGGTTCGTTAGAAATTGCTAATGGATATTGTAATCGTAATAAGATTCGAATATCGGTGAATTCAAAAAGAATAAAAGATAACAAAGTTTGATCTATTGGGATGTATCGTAGTAACTATGCAATGTTCTTGATGTTTATCTTTGTAGTTGCAGATTACTGACTAACTTGAGATTATTGTGTAGAGCTACGTACTAACCGATAGTACACCTAGATGAGAATAGTTGCCAACGGCATCTGTTTTGGCATAGTTATGCCGTGATGTAATTTAATTGTTAGAAATAAGTTTGAAAATCCTACTTAGGGATCTAAAACTCAAAAGTTAAAATATCGAAAGGTTATAGTTCGATTACAAAAGGAAGTAAGTTATAGAACATTGTGGATAAAAAGAGTTATGTAAGTAGAGACTTGAGCAGTTGATTCATATGTAACAAAGAAATATTCGAATGTGAGGAAGACTATGGACTAGAATGGTCGAGGACCAATGCACGATGAATGATTCTAATATGACCTCAAGGGTCATTCAAGAAGGAACGTGAGTCAAAATATTAGACAACATAATAGTAAGAGGAGATTGGTGTTATCCAAACAAAGTAAACATTGTATTAGATTGTTAAAAGTCTTACGATCATATAGAAAGGAGAAAATAAACGTATGACTATTGTAAGATGATTCTCGGGTAAAATTTCGTGGACGAAATTTATTTAAGGGGGAGAATTGTAACACCCTAAGTTCGGTAGTGCGCTCTTGCTCAGTGACCAGTGTTGTCCTGGACAGCTAGGATGCCTAGAACCACACTTCAATGAGAGTGAGGAGACATAAAATAATGAAATAAAAGAAAAGAAAGTACAAGAAAAACAAAGGAAAAATGATTGCAAAGAAATGTGATCAAGTTAAACGAATGGAAACCTAACGATGGGTGATCGCTTTGGAAGTCACGGCGTGGACCGTTGATCGCCTGGATCATGGGAACCCTGGAAAACATTTTAGGACTTAAATAGACCCTTGTTGAAGAATAAATATCAATAGAAAGATCAAATAAAAAATAAATAATAAGTAAAAAGAAAAGTTAGAAATCGAAAAGCAGACAAAACCCAGAATATCTGAAAAATCGAACGAATCCGAACATGGGCATTATGGTCATTTGACATCCAGAAGTGTATTTTGACCTAAATGTCCATTAAAAATAAATAATATTACACTTATAAAATAAAATAAAAAATTAATTTGGTGGTACCTAAAGTAAATAGCTAAAATCAAGGGTTTAATGTGGGATTAAATGAAAGTTTAGCTTAAAATATGATTAAAATTGTGAGTGGACCACTAATGCATAAAATAAACATATAATAGGGCAGCTGTAACTCCACTAAATCAGCTGAACTTCATCTTCCTCAAAGTGATCTCAACATTGCCGTGAATGAAGGTGAGAGGAAAAACCATGGCCATTTCTCATGCAAGCTCTCTTAACTCTCCATTTTCAACTCCAATCTCTTAAGTTCCTTCATGAAACTTTGTCTACTCATCACAAGGAAGAGTTTGATACTAAATTTGAGAAGTTTAAGCAAGGTTTAACAAACTCCAAGCATAAGGTAAGTTCATAATTTTGAAGATAGCTTTGTTAAGTTTTGTGTGCATGTTATGGGTGTTGGTTTTGTGAAGGAAATTTTGAAGTTTAAATAGTTATTGAGATAGCCATTTTTGGACAGCCATGGGGTCACACATTTGATGATTTATTATGCATATAATTGATGAGAAATAATGTTGATCATGGTAAATTAATAACCTAGTGAATTATTTCATGTTTATATGGTGATTTATGCACTTGGATGGGAATTGGTAACTTGGACAGCACTTTGATGTTGAAGGACAAATTTGGGCAGCCTTGGGGACACTTGAATAAATGTGTATATTCATGGGAGTGTTGGCAGAATTGTGGCATTAAGGAATGAAGGATATGTGTATGAAATTATTGTGTAAAGTGTATGTGAGAATTAGTGGTGTTTAGGTGTGTATGTAATGGTATTGAGATATTGTAAATGTGAATTATATTTGGTGTGTTGAGGGTAATGGTAATCTGCCCAAAATAATGTTAATGTAAAGTAGATTATACTGTGGTTAATGTACCAAAACAGATTGGTAGGGAAGTAAACCTTGCAAGGTGAGTATGTGTTTGAAGTTGGGGTGTGAAATGCATATTGAGGGCAGTGAATATTTTAGCCTATAACCTTGAATGTGTAACCTCAATTGGTATGAGACCAATTTGGGGTGAAACTAGGCACAAAATGTGCCAACTTTCATTGAGAAACCATGCCAAAATTCTGCTTGCAAGGTGACCTAAAAATTTGACCAATTCGGATTAGGTGCAATTAGGACCTGAAAAATGACCAATTGGGCAGCAGTGAGTATTTAGGCCATAACTCACTCAAAACAGGTCCAATTGACCTGAAATTTTAACCATGAATATTTAAGACCCATACCTACAAGTCTTATGAAGACACCAAAACCCAGAAATGACCAGAAGCAAGTCAAAAAGCTTGCACAAGTTCGGGTCCAAAAACTGGCCGAACCAAAGTTGACCAAATTGACCAAAAAAATGACCTAATTGATGCCAATTGACCAGCAATAGTGTAATGACCATAAGTTGGTCTACTTAACTCGGATTGACCTGAAATTTTGCCCCGCGTGCAATAAGACCTAGATCTACAAGTTTGTAGTTTTGACCGAAACCCGAAAACTGAGGGAACTAGGCCGTCCGGCTAGGTCAAACCAGTATCCCGGAATCCAGCAAGTTGCATTAAAATGCACTAAACAAGGAAACGAGTTTGGCAAAACGTACCAAACCTAAAACCCTATCGAATGTGACATATTAATGACACTAAAACCTAATTTACCTAAAACGCAACGAGGGTCAGTATATTAGGTGATTAAGTGAATAATTGAGTTCAGTGCATTATTTACCAAACACCATCGATAGAGACAGTTTAAATTAGTACTGAAACACTTCAAATTGTGTTTCGATGGTTACCAAAGACTCAGAAAAGGGAAGGAAACACTGAGTCGGATCGGGGGACGATCATCGAGGTTTGTGCACAACTAGTTTTCAATCGATTTTACTCAATAAGATTTCATATGATTAAGTGTATGTTATTGATTTAAATTGTGTTTGTGCACAACGGCTATTGCTTTTGAATTTTTCAATTGAAATAAATATTGAATATTTGTATATTATTGTTTTAAATTGTGTTTGTGCACAACAACTATTTCTCTTGAATTTTTCAATTGAAATAAATATTGACTATTTGTATATTATTGTTTTAAATTGTGGAAATGTGTTTGATGGACACTTATTGATTGAAAAACATTGTGAATGGTTTGAAATCAGAAAAATTGTTTGAATGATATTGATGGATACTTATTGATTGAAAAGCATCGTAAATGGTTTTGTGGAAATTGAAGTGAATTACGAATTGTGTTGCCATTTTGTGAATGAAATTATAACTTTGGAAATTTATTGGATTCTTACGGATCATTTGAATAAAATGTTTGAAATTATTTTGACTCACAATTGGCATGACACTGATACTATGTTCCTCCTCCATTAATGGGGTGAGTGTGATTATTCCTCCCTCTTTGACTTATCGATGCAGGGTGAGTATGATTATGTTCCTCCCTCTTTGACTTCCGATCCGAGGTGAGTATGGATGAGTTCTCATTATATAGCTAGCTTCCTCCTCATTGATTTCGATTATTGGGGTGAGCATGTCTTGTCGTGGTGTACAACACGGCATATATGGAAAAAATTGTGTCATGGCCTAAATTGTGTTATAGATTGGCAACACTGTATTCTTGATTATTTGATCGAAAAGTGATATTATGTATTGTGAGATTGTGAAATTGATTTAAACTCTTATTGACATATACATCTATTGAATTCAACCATGATCGACTTATTGAAAATTATTGTGATATTAACAAATGGAGTTTAAATTCTTGTTGACATTTATTGTCTTGAATTTAACTATGGTTTTAAGTATCCACTATTGATATGATTTATGAATTGTGATTTAAAATTTGTATTTGGTTAATGTTGTGCACCATCGAGACATTGTCTCAAATGATAGCTTTTATTGCCGCAGTAGAGAGACAGACAGGCAAAAGCTAGGTCGCTAGTATCGCCAGTGAGAGATTTTTGGGTATAGTGAGTATACCACATGTGGCATTTTGTAATGTAATGTATATTCACTGTATGTATATTTTGTTCTTGGTTTTGAGCAGTTGTAAATTTAAGTTGTACAGTAAAGTTGTAAAATAATTATGAGTTATTTGGCTTGTAAAAATTGTGTTATATCTTTGTATCTTAGTCTTTGAAAATCACTGTGGATTTGACTTGAGAATGTGTTGTGTTGATAAAAATGTTGGAGTTGAGATTTGAAAATATATTGAAGTGCTTTTTACAGGTTTTCTGAAGAACTGTTTTGTCCAAAATACAAATGGCACCTTGCCAAAATTTTTACAGATATTCCAAATAAATCAAATGAGTTAGTTGTTTCACTTCAGTTCACCAAAGTCTTTCACACCTGTAAATAGTGCTCACCACTGTAAAAGAAGTAAGAAAAGTTTTTAAAATCCCTTGTAGTGTATTTAATGGATTATCAGTAGACGGAGTTGGTAATTCATTAGGTATACTACGGGATCATGTTATGCCTTACAGAGGGGTAGGGTGTGACATAAAATCCTATGTTCATTTAATTGTTCTTGATGTTTCAAGTTCCTGGCTAGGACAGATAGATTTATACAGAAAAGAGTTTCTGATGAGAAAATCTTTTAATCAAGAACTGGAATTAAAAGAGAACATAATATTCATAGCAAATGGAGTTTGACATAAACCATGACTCCAGCTTGAGTTGGGATTTTGTAACAGAGAGATTCTAGTGCATGGTAACATATGATTATGGGTTCATTTAAGGTAAACCTTATTACTAATTGGGTGGCCATGGCATGCTATGCTAGGTGTTAACCATGGTCTATGAGGTTCATAAAATGATTTAGAGAAATCATTTATGGAAAGAAAGAGTTCTGATGATATTAAGAGTTGATATCATGTCTCATTGCCAATTAGTGATGAGCCTAGTAAGTCACACATATACACAAGTTATCACCTATTTAAATATGATTTAATTAATTAATTAAAGAGTTTAATTGATTAATTAAATAGGTTTAGTTTGCAATTAAATTGCAAAGTCCCTAGCATGACTTGAAACCAAATCTAGATTATTGGATGTGTAGTATAAATTAAATTTATATTTAAAGTGTTTAAATATGACTTTAATTAATGAGAAATTAATTAATAGAGATTAATTAATTAATTTATATTTGATATAAATTAATTAGAAGAAGAAAAATAATTATTTTGGGTTAAGAACTCAAAATTAAGACACAGGGCATTTTGGTCATTTCACAGTGTGACACGTGGCACCATGAGATGGTGACACATGGGATTACACATAAACTTGCCAAATGTTTTTTAATCATGTAAGATGATTAAAATCAAGATTAAATATAGGTTTGACACTTGGCACAATGTGATTGGGTCACTTAAACCTAGAGCTAATCAAAGGGTGACATGTGACAAAGGTTTAATGTGTTAACCTAGCTATTTAAGTGTGGTTATGAAAAGAAATTATAACCAGCAGCCACTCCTCTCCTTTGTCACGCCACTTTGAGGCTTTTCATCTATTCTTCTTCATCTCTCATCAATTCAAAGAGATTAGCCATCAATCTCTTGAATTAAGAACACTAGAAATTGTTTCTAGTGTCCTGTTTACATCTCTAATCTCTTAAAAGGCAGAACTTGAATTTCTAATTAATAGAAAAAGCTTTAAAAGCTGTTCAAGGGCTGCCATAGGTGTTCTTGGTGTGGACAAGCTAGAGGGACAACATCTAGTGTCCTGAAGACGAATCTCAAAGGCACAGACACGCTGCATTGCATCAAGAGGTTAGTGTAATCGTTCTTGATTTAATCTAGGGTTCTAAAATTAATCTGATTAGTTTTAAAATCTTAAATGGCAAATACAGATCCAAAAATATATTAAAAGAGTTTTAATATGTTGTTTATCATTGAAATAAAATAGATAAAAATAAATCATGCATGATGCATGTGACCCTAGGTGAAAATTTTTGAATTCAATGGTATAAACTTGTGTTTTTCACGCTTCCGTTCCTTCAATTGGTATCAGAGCCACTATATTTGCCATTTAGATTGATGTTTATATGATTTAATTGTGTGTTTGATCATGAGATCAAAAGTTCATTGCTGGTTGCAAAGCCAAGGTGGCGGCACAAATGATGAACACCATGGTGCACATGGTTGATGCACCACAATGGTGTGCAAAGGTAAATGGATGGTGAATGTGCAATTGTAGTATGATCTAAGATCCATTTTATGTCTAATTAAAATGTTTAATTAGAATTTTTATCACACAATTAAATTATGATTCAAATCATAATTTTAAAAATTGTTTGAATGTGATTCAAATATGAATTTTAAAAGTTGTTTGAATGTGATTCAAATCTGAATTTTTAAAGTTGTTTGAATCATATTTAAATCTGATTTTTTTAAAATTGATTGAGTAAAATTCAGATCTGATTTTTTTAAAAATGTTTGAATGTGATTCAAATCTGATTTTTTAAAAAATGTTTGAATGTGATTCAAATCTGAATTTTTAAAGTTGTTTTAATATGATTCAAATATGAATTTTTAAATTTGTTTGAATGAGATTCAAATATGAATTTTTAAATTTATTTGAATCATATTCAAATCTGGATTTTTAAGTTAAATATGAGATATTCAATTTAATTTAAGTATGTATGTTTTATTTAATTATTAAATAGCGATATACATGATGGATGATCATGGACTATAAAAGACCAATGTGATTGGATTTATTTCTTTTATGTTTCTTTGGGATTGTAAATTAATTAATTTATTTTAATTTATTTTGGGCATGCATTATTAAGTTTGTAATAATTTTTGGGTTGTAATTTCATTTATTTAAGTTCTTGTAAATTCGCCTTGGTATGCCAAGGATTACCATGTAATATTGGATTGCAAGAAGTTCAAGGAGGTCAAGAGCATTGGTGGGACCAGTGGGAGGAATTCAAGATCAAGTGTTGATTATGTACTCCTTCAGCAACTCTTGTAAAATGAATGAATGAATGAAATGCACCTAGGAATGCCCTGATTCAATTCTTGGTGGCTCAGAATTGAATCCCTTAGAAAGTCCATGATCATACCATATTTATTGCTTATCCATGAATGCATGAGATGTATGGGAATGTATGCTATTATATGATATATGCATGCTAATTGGATAATGTGCAAAGTGAGACCTTAATAGTAATTAGAATGACCATAAAATCTTCCAAACAAATGATTAAGTTGGAAATGTTATAATTAAAGTAATTATAACATAGGCCTTCCATTGGGGCAATTATTTTAAGAAATTTTAAATAGTTGCATAAGATGCAATTAATTTAAGAGATTTTCTTAAGAATAATTGTTAAGCATGAGATGTTGTAAATATGTAAATGGTTTAGTGGCCAATATTGGATGTACCTGAGGACATTAAAATTATTTGCATAATTACTGGCTCAATGGGATCAACTTAACTAATGCAAGATAAGTCAATAATGGATGTACCTGAGATTTTGAGCATTAGGGGCTAGGTAAAGGATTGAACCGCACATGAGATGTGATGGGCAAGGAGTTGCTCACTTATAGTTTATTATTATTCCAATAATGGATGTACCTGAGGATGATCAATAGAATTATAAGAATTCAATCACCCACTAGAAATCCATCCAACTAGGATTTCCATTTTCTACTTTGGAAGTGTAGGATTCGCTAAGTTAGTGAGAGGACCAATTTGATTAAAAGACCATAATCATTTTGGTTAATTACATGATACATTTACTAATTAATCTGGTTAATTTATGCAGTTAATTTTCTGATAAAAATGAGCACAAAACAACCACCACCATCCAATATCCTTGCAAGCATACTTGATCACAATAGGTTGACAGGACCTAATCTGTCTAATTGGCTAAGAAATTTGAAACTTGTCCTGAACCTTGAACATATAGGATATGTTCTAGATTCAAATGTTCTTGGTCCCCTACCTCCAGAGGCCACACAAGAGGAACATGAAACTTTGGACAAGTGGAAGGAGTATAATATGAGAGCTAAGTGTTACATGCTTGCTTCCATGAGTAATGGGTTACAGAAGCAACATGAGAACATGCAGAGTGCGAGTGAGATCCTCCTTCACCTACAAGAGTTGTATGGTGAGCACAGCAGGAATGCTAGGTATGAGATATCTAGACAGCTATTCCGTATGAGGATGTCTGAGGGACAGAATGTTGGGGATCATGTCCACAAAATGATTCGGTTGATTGAGCAGTTGGAACATCTTGACTTCAACATGGATTTCCAACTACAAATGGATTTGATACTTCAGTCCCTTCTTGAGTCTTTTGAGAATTTTGTGACAAATTTCCATATGATTAAACAGGAATGCACCTTAGCTAGTTTACTCAACATGCTGGTTATTGCCCAAAAGAATATGCCAGGCAATAAAGGAAAAGAGGTAGCTTTGGTTGCATCTTCTTCTGCTGGAAAGTCCAACAAGAAGAAGGGTAATAAGAAAAAGAAACCTCAGATTCCTGGTCCTTCCAAGAAAATAGCTAAACAGAAAAGGAAGACCAAAGCTGACAAAGGCAAAGGAAAGTGTTTCCACTGCCAACAGGAAAGTGTTTCCATTGAAAACAGGAAAGTGTTTCCATTGCCTGTAAGAAAATGTTTTCACTGGCCAGAGTATAGCAATCTAAATGAATGCAATGCCATGGTGAAAACCAACTCAAGTTCAAAATATATTTGGCACTTAAGGTTATGTCATGTTGCAGAAGATAGGATTACAAAACTGGAGAAAATGGGGATTCTATCCACATTGGGCTCTAAGCCTACTCCAACTTGTGAATCTTGCCTTCAGGGCAAAATGACTAGATCACCCTTTGTTGACAATTAGTGATGAGCCTAGTAAGTCACACATATAAACAAGTTATCACCTATTTAAATATGATTTAATTAATTAATTAAAGTGTTTGATTGATTAATTAAATAGGTTTGGTTTGCAATTAAATTGCAAAGTCCCTAGCATGACTTGAAACCAAATCTAGATTATTGGATGTGTAGTATAAACTAAATTTATATTTAAAGTGTTTAAATATGAATTTAATTAATGATAAATTAATTAATAGAGATTAATTAATTAATTTATATTTGATATAAATTAATTAGAAGAAGAAAAATAATTATTTTGGGTTAAGAACTCAAAATTAAGACACAGGGGCATTTTGGTCATTTCACAGTGTGACACGTGGCACCATGACACATGGGATTACACATAAACTTGCCAAATGTTTTTTAATCATGTAAGATGATTAAAATCAAGATTAAATATAGGTTTAACACTTGGCACAATGTGATTGGGTTACTTAAACCTAGAGCTAATCAAAGGGTGACATGTGGCAAGGGTTTAATGTGTTAACCTAGCTATTTAAGTGTGGTTATAAAAAGAAATTCTAACCAGCAGCCACTCCTCTCCTTTGTCACGCTACTTTGAGGCTTTTCATGTAACACCCCTAAGTTCGGTAGTGCGTTCTACTGTTCCGGTTCCAATTACTGATTTCTTTGCTTAATAAACAAATCAGCAGGTACCATTCTCTTCAAGGCAAGACTGATGAACTTTGCAAGAGAATGGTAAGCTATATTCTATTTTGGTGCATTTCAAGAATTACTATGTCTTGGCTAATTTTGTTTCCTATTCAGTTTTCCTTGGCATGTCTAGATTTGCATCCTATACAATATTTTACTCTCTTTAGATGAACTTATGGAATTGTAAAACATTTTGAAGCTTAAATTTAATATTTCTGTCTCCCTAGTCCATTTTTTGACTAGTGCTAGTTTGCTGATTTGCCCATTTTATTCACAGCATGATAATGATGCATGTAACACCCCTAAGTTCGGTAGTGCGTTCTACTGCTCCAGTGACCAGTGTTGTCCGGACAGCTAGGATGCCTAGAACCGTACCTTGATATGAGAGAGGAGACATAAATATTGAAATACAAGAAAAGAAAATACAAGAAAAACAAAGGAAAAATCATAGCAAAGAAATGTAACCGAGTAAGTAAGTGAGCAGAAACCTAGCGATGGGTGGCCTGCAGGAAGTCACGGCGTGGACCGTTGATCTGCCTGATCATGGGGAACCCTGGAAAACATTTTTAGGACATAAATAGAACCTTATTGAAGAATAAATATCATTAGAAAGATCAAAGAAAAATTAAATAATTAGTACAAAGAAAAGTGAGAAATCGAAAAACAGACAAAACCCGGTAATACCGAAAAATCGGGAATGCCACCCGAAAATTGGAATTATTGTCATTTGACATACATAATTTTCTTTTGACCTAAATGTCCATTAAAAATAAATAATATTACACTTAGAAAATGAAATGAAAAATTTGTTTAGTGGTACCTAAAATAAATAGCCAAAAATGGAGTGGAAATGGTGTAAATAAAACATTAAACTTATAATATAGTTAAATAATGTGAGTGGGCCACTAAGGGAATAAACTAAAGACATAATGGGGCAGGTGTACACTCATCTCACCATCTGCAATTCATCTTCCTCCTTTAGATTCAAAGTGGCCGAATTCAAGAGAGAAGAGAACCACCATTGATGTTTTGCATGAGCTTCATTCTCTCCTCCATTCCACCTCTAAACACTTAGGTTCTTTTATGAAAAATGGTCTACACATCACAAGGAAGATATTGATACCAATTTTGAGAAGTTTGGTGAAGGTTTAGCAAGTTACAATTAAAGGTAAGTTTGCATTTTTGAGAATTTCTTTGTTAAAGTTTATGTTCATGTTATGGGTGTTGGTTTGGTGAAGGAAAATTTTGAGTTTGAAGGGTTATTGTTGTTTTCATTTTGGACAGCCATGAGTCACGTTTTTGATGAGATATTTGTGCATATAATTGATGAGAAATGGTGTTGATCATGATGAATTAGTAACCTAGTGAATTATTTCATGTTTATATGGTGATTTATGCACTTGGATGGGAATTGGTAAATTGGATGGCACTTTAATGTTGAAGAATGGTTTATGCAGCTTGGGGACACTTGAGTAATGGTATATATTGAAGGAAGTATGGGCAGAATATTGACCTAGAAGGTTGATGAGATGTATGTAGATTGATATTGTAAAGTGTATGTAAAATTTGTAATGGTTAGGTGTATTTGTAATGGTAATTAGAAATTGTAATTGTGAATGATATTTGGTGTGTTGAGGGTAATGGTAATCTGCCCAAAATAATGTTAATGTAAAGTAGATAATGCTTTTGGTAATGTACCAAAACAGATTGATAGGGTATGGAAGTAAACTTTGCAAGTTAAATGTGTGTTTGAAGTGGGGTGTGAAAGGCATAGTGAGGGCAGTGTACATTTTAGCCTATAACCTTAAATGTGTAACCTCAATTGGTATGAGACCAATTTGAGGTGAAACTAGGCACAAAATGTGCCAACTTTCATTGAGAAACCATACCAAAATTCTGCTTGCAAGGTGACCTAAGAAAATGACCAATTCGGATTAGGTGCAATTAGAACCTGAAAAATGACCAATTGGGCAGCAGTGAGTGTTTAGGCCATAACTCACTCAAACCAGGTCCAATTGACCTGAAATTTTAACCAAGAATAGTTAAGACCCATACCTACAAGTCTTATGAAGACACCAAAGCCCAGAAATGACCATAAGCAAGTCAAACAACTTGCAAAAGTTCGGGTCCAAAAACTGGCCGAACCAGAGTTGACCAAATTGACCTAAAATTGACCTAAATTGGTACCATTTGACCAGCAATAGTGTAATGACCATAACTCGGTCTACTTAACTCGGATTGACCTAAAATTTTGCACCGCGGTCCATAAGACATAGATCTACAAGTTTGTAGTTTCGACCGAGACCCGAAAACCGAGGGAACTAGATCGTCCGGCTAGGTCAAACCAGTGTCCCGGAATCCAGCAATTTGCATTAAAATGCACTAAACAAGGAAATGACTTTGGTAAAACGTACCAAACCTAAAACCCTATCGAATGTGACATATTAACGACACTAAAACCTAATTTACCTAAAACGCAACGAGGGTCGGTATATTAGGTGATTAAGTGAATAATTGAGTTCAGTGCATTATTTACCAAACACCATCGATAGAGACAGTTTAATTTGGTACTGAAACACTTCAAATTGTGTTTCTCAGTTAACAAGGACTCAGCAAAAGGGAAAGAAATACTGAGTCAGGACCAGGAGACAAATATCAGAGGTTTGTGCACAACGGCTATTTCTTTTGGAATTTTCAATTGAAATAAATATTGACTATTTGTATATTATTGTTTTAAATTGTGTTTGTGCACAACAACTATTTCTCTTGAATTTTTCAATTGAAATAAATATTGACTATTTGTATATTATTGTTTTAAATTGTGGAAATGTGTTTGATGAACACTTATTGATTGAAAAACATGGTGAATGGTTTGAAACTGTGAAAAATTGTTTGAATGATATTGATGGATACTTATTGATTGAAAAGCACTATAAATGGTTTTTGTGGAAATTGAAGTGAATTACGAATTGTGTTGCCATTTTGTGAATGAAATTATAACTTTGGAAATTTATTGGATTCTTACGAATCATTTGAATAAAATGTTTGGAATTGTTTTGACTCACAATTGGCATGACACTGATACTATGTTCCTCCTCCATTAATGGGGTGAGTGTGATGATTCCTCCCTCTTTGACTTATCAGTCTGGGGTGAGTATGATTATGTTCCTCCCTCTTTGACTTGTCAGTCAGAGGTGAGTGTGGATGAGTACTCATTAGATAGCTAGCTTCCTCCCTCATTGATTTCGATTATTGGGGTGAGTATGTCTGTCGTGGTGTACAACACGGCATATATGAAAAAATTTGTGTCATGACCTAAATTGTGTTATTGATTGGCAACATTGTATTGTTCAATTATTTGATCGAATTGTGTTATTGATTTGCAAAACGATATTATTCAATTATTTGATCGAATTGTGTTATTGATTTGCAAAATGATATTATTCAATTATTTGATCGAATTGTGTTATTGATTTGCAAAACGATATTATTCAGTTATTTGATAAATTGTGTTATCGATTTGCAAAAAGGTATTATTCAGTTATTTGATCAAATTGTGCATGAATTGACAATACGGTATTCTTAAACTATTTGACTAAATTGTGTTATTATGAATTTTGATAATTTGTGAATTGGAGTTTAAATTCCTTATGACATTCATTGTCTTGAATTTAACAATGGTTTTAAGTATCCACTATTGATATGATTTATGAATTGTGATTTAAAATTTGTATTTGGTTAATGTTGTGCACCACTGAGACATTGTCTCAGCGATAGCTTTTTATTGCTGTCGCAGGTAGAGAGACAGGCAGGGCAGCAGACTAAGCTGCTAGTACCGCCAGCGAGAGATTTTTTGGGTATAGTGAGTATACCATATGTGGCATTTTGTACTGTAATGTATATTCACTGTATGTATATTTTGTTCTTGGTTTTGAGCAGTTGTAAATTTAAGTTGTACAGTAAAGTTGTAAAATAATTATGAGTTATTTGGCTTGTAAAAATTGTGTTATATTTTTGTATCTTAGTCTTTGAAAATCACTGTGGATTTGACTTGAGAAATGTATTGTGTTGATAAAAATGTTGGAGTTGAGATTTGAAAATATATTGAAGTGCTTTTTACAGGTTTTCTGAAGAACTATTTTGTCCAAAATACAGATGGCACTCTGCCAAAATTTTTACAGATACTCCAAATAAATCAAATGAGTTAGTTGTTTCACTTCAGTTCACCAAAGTCTTTCACACTTGTAAATAGTGCTCACCACTGTAAAAGAAGTAAGAAAAGTTTTTAAAATCCCTTGTAGTGTATTTAATGGATTATCAGTAGACGGAGTTGGTAATTCATTAGGTATACTACGGGATCATGTTATGCCTTACAGAGGGGTAGGGTGTGACAATGCAGACAAAAGTGAACATTCCGGTTCATTAGGAATAAAAGCGGGTACTAAAACATTAGAGCATTTTCTTGAAGAAACATTTCAGCTTCAAAGATATATGGTTGCAACAGGAAAGAAATTGATGGAAGTTCAGTCCCAGATTGCTTCTAGATTTGCTGGGTCCCCTGAAGATGTTGGCAAGTCTGTCAGCTTTGACATGAAGCGCTTTACTGATAACATAAGAACTCTTTTTCAAGAAGTTCAGAGAGGACTCGAAGTTCGAATTGCTCAAATTATCGGGGATCTCGAGGGAACACTGGCTTGTGAGGTTATGATACGAATGAGGAGATAGAAATATAGGAAGAACAACACGAAGACAAGGATCAACAAGGGCGTCACGGTGTGATTTACAAGTGTTTACGCTTATATATGCACAAAATTTATACGAGAAAATACGCACAAGTTCTATTGCAATAGCTCATTGCCAAGAAATTTTCTCTTGTTTGCAAAATAAAGGAAAAATAATAATAAAGAAATGCAAATAAGTTAAGCGAGCCGAGAACCCTAGCAATGGGTGACCGCACCGGGAAGTCACGGCGTGGACCGTTGACTAGCCCTGGACCGCGGGGAACCCTGGAAAATATTGTTAGGACTTAAATAAATGTCTATTGAAGTATAAATATCGTTAAAAATATCAAAGAAAAATTAAATAATTAGTACAAAGAAAAGTGAGAAATCGAAAAATGGACAAAACCCGGTGTTACCGAAAAATTGGGAATGCAACCCGAACAGGGGTATTGTGGTCATTGACATCCCGAATTGTCTTTTGACTTAAATGTCCATTAAAAATAAATGATATTAATGTTTGAAAATGCCATGAAAAATGAAATTTTATGTGTTATATAAATAAGAAAAATTATGGGGTATAATGTTGAATAATTAAAAGTTTAACATTAACTTAATGTTTTAATTGTGTTAGTGGACCACTAAACATTATATTAAGTATTAAAAACCAGGTTCCTTCCACTATATCTCTGCACTCATCTTCTTCTTCAATTAAATTTCATTTGGCCGAATGAAAATCTCTCCCAAAGTTCATCCATGGCCGCCCCATTTGCATGCTCCATGCTCCCATGATCAAGCAACAATTTCTTGCAAGAGTCTTCATCAAAATTGGTCTATACAACTTGGGCAGCCATTTGAGAGCAAAAAGGGAGAGGTTTGAAGAAGATTTAGTAAGCTTCAAAGATAGGTAAGTGCTTATTTTCCATTTTTGCTTCATTAAAACTTGTGAGGATGTTATGGGTACTTGAATTGTGGAAAGAATTTTGAGGTTTGATGTTGAATGGGAACGTGTAATTTTGGCAACCATGGAAATACCTTGAAGGCAGGTTATTTGTGCTTGTAAATGGTGAATTAAATGATTGATTAAATGTATATTGTGTAGGAAATTGTTTGGGTGATGTATATTTAGTGTATGCAAATGTAAAATGAGATTTAAAGCTTGGAAAGTAATGGAATGTAAGTGTACCATTGTGGCAGCTTGCTAACCCTTGAAGAATGCTGGAATTCATGCTTGGTTTATGGAATAATGATGTTAAAATGTGTTGGTTGTTATGAAAGTTTGAATGTATGTATAGTGGTGTGAAGGTTGGACATGTGAATGAGCTTGGTTATGGAGTTAAATTGTTGTAAATTTAGTTGGGCAAATTCTGCACTTGTTGGTGCACATTGAATGTAATTGTAAGCTGCCAAAATGACCTATAATGTGTTGTGAATTATGTTTAGGTCATGGTATAACCAGAATTAGTTTGAATGATAAGTTTGGTGAGTGTTAAAAGTGATGTTTGATATGTATGCAAGAATTGCAATAAGGCAGTTTGTGTTTTAGGCCTATAACTTTAAGTGTGTGGCTCCAATTGGCATGAGACCAATTGGAGGTGAAACTAGGCACAAAATGTGCCAACTTTCATGAAGGAAGCTTGCCAAAATTCTGCTTGCAAGGTAGCTTGAAAAATGACCAAATCCGGATTAAGTGCAAATGAGGCCTGAAAATTGACCATTTGGGCAGCAGTTAGTGTTTAGGCCATAACTCAATCAAAACAGGTCCAATTGACCTGAAATTTTAACTATGAATAGCTAAGACCCATATCTACAAGTCTTATAAAGACACCAAAGCCCAGAAATGACCATAAGCAAGTCAAACAGCTTGCACAAGTTCGGGTCCAAAAACTGGCCAAACCTAAAATGACCTAAAGTGACCTAAAATGACCAATTTTGGTGCAATTTGACCATTAATAGTAAAATGACCATAACTTGGTCTACATAACTCGGAATGACCTGAAATTTTGCCTCACGTGCAATAAGACATAGATCTATAAGTTTGTAGTTTTGACCGAAATCCAAAAACCGAGGGAACTAGGTCGTCCGGCTAGGTCAATCTAGTATCCTGGAATCCAGCAAATCGCAAGAAAATGCAGTATACACGGAAATGAATTTGGTAACATGTACCAACCCTAAAAGACTATCGAATGTGACATATTAATGACATTAAAACCTAAATTACCTAGAATGTACCAAGGGTCGACATAGTAGGTTGACTAAGCGAATAAATGAATTCAGTGAATTAATTATCAAGCATTATCGTTAGAGACAGTTTAAATGAGTACTGAAACACTTCAAATTGTGTTTCTCAGTTAGCAAAGACTCAGGGAGGGGAAGGAAACACTGAGTCAGAGCCAAGAGACAGTTATCAGAGGTTTGTGCAGAATAAGTATTTCTTTTGAATTTTTCCATTAAAATAAATTACGATTATTTATATGTTATTGTTTTAAATTGTGTTTGTGCACAATATTTATTTCTTTTGAATTTTTCAATTTAAATAAATTATGATTATTTGTACGTTATTGTTTTAAATTGTGTTTGTGCACAATAAGTATTTCTTTTGAATTTTTCAATTAAAATAAATTACGATTATTTATATGTTATTATTTTAAATTGTGTTTGTGCACAATATTTATTTCTTTTGAATTTTTCAATTGAAATAAATTATGATTATTTGTACGTTATTGTTTTAAATTGTGTTTGTGCACAATAAGTATTTCTTTTGAATTTTTCAATTGAAATAAATTACGATTATTTATATATTATTGTTTTAAATTGTGTTTGTGCACAATATTTATTTCTTTTGAATTTTTCAATTGAAATAAATTATGATTATTTGTACGTTATTATTTAAAATTGTGTTTGTGCACAATAATTTTGACTTCTCATTTTCTACTTAAAAATTTAATTGAACATTATAGTTTTAAATTGTGTCCGTGCACAATACTTTTATATTCACTGCTTTTACTAGCAAATTTATGTAGAGAAATGAGTTATGAATAAGTTTTGATTGCTTTGGTTTTGGGAATATTATTTTGAACTTATTGTATTGCCAACTTTGCAAATGGAAATTTTGAGATAAAATGTGATTTATGGTTTGTATGAAATATTGTGATTTGAAATTGTTTTGATTCACATTTGGCATGACACTGTTGATATATTCCTCCCTCTTTGACTTATCAGTCTGGGGTGAGTGTGATTATGTTCCTCCCTCATTGACTTCCCAGTCTGAGGTGAGTGTGGATGAGTACTCATTATTCAGCTAGCTTCCTCCCTTATTGATTTCGATTATTGGGGTGAGTGTGTCTTGTCGTGGTGTACAACACGGCATGTGTGGAAAAATTGTGTCATGGCCTAAATTATGTTATCGATTGGCAACATTGTATTATTCAGTTATTTGATCGAATTGTGTTATTGATTTGCAAAATGGTATTATTCAGTTATTTGATCGAATTATGTTATCGATTGGCAACATTGTATTATTCAGTTATTTGATCCAATTGTGTTATTGATTTGCAAAACGGTATTATTCAGTTATTTGATCGAATTGTGTTATCTATTGGCAACATTGTATTATTCAGTTATTTGATCGAATTGTGTTATTGATTTGCAAAACGGTATTATTCAGTTATTTTATCGAATTGTGTTATTGATTTGCAAAACGGTATTATTCAATTACTTGATCAAAATTGTGTTAGGTGAATTTTGTAAATTGTGAAATGGAATTGTGAATCATTTGATTTGTGAACTGTCAATAAAAGATTTATATATCGCATTTCAAATTGTTATTGTGCACCACTGAGTAAATTTTACTCAGCGATAGCTTTTCATTGCTGTCGCAGGTAGACAGACTGACAGGGCAGCAGACTAGGCTGCTAGTACTATATTGAGAGATCATCGGGTATATTGAGTATACCACATTTTGCATTTTGTACTGTAATGTATGTTCACTGTATGTGTATATTGTTCTTGGTTTTGAGCAGTTGTAAAATAAAATTGTACATTAAAGTTGTAAAATAAATTATGAGTTATTTTGACTTGTAAAAATTGTATTATATTTCTTGTATCTCAGTCTTTGAAAAATTACTATGGATTTGAGTTGAGAAATATGTTGTGTTGAGAAACATGTTGGAGTTGAGATTTGGAAATATATATTGAAGTGCTTTTTACAAGTTTTTCTGAAGAACTGTTTTATCCAAAATACAGATGGCACTCTGCCAAAATTTTTATAGAAATTCCAAATAATTCAAATGTGTTAGTTCTATCACTTCAGTTGAAAAAGGTTTTTAACACCTGCAAATAGTGCTCACCACTGTAAAAGAAGTAAGAAAAGTTTTTAAAATCCCTTGTAGTGTATTTAATGAGTTATCAGTAGACGGAGTTGGTAATTCATTAGGTATACTACGGGATCATGTTATGCCTTACAGAGGGGTAGGGTGTGGCATGTTTTAGTGGTATCAGAGCTAGTTTTTTTTTTTTTAAATTCTATTTTCACATGTTACTTGAATATTCTTTCTTCATAGTACAACTGCTCAATATCATTGTCTGATACATACAGTACATTACATTATAAATATGCACTAATGGGAGGAAATCTCCTTGTATTAATTGTTCAGGAGGTCTAAGATCCTCGCATTGACTATGGAAGAGGGTGATCGTTCAGTCGATCAATTTATAGAGGCTGAGGTGCAAGGGGATGCCCCAGCCCTACATAATGTCAGTGGTTCAAGAAGACCACCCGCAGCATCGCAGCTTCTCTACTTAGTTCGCCAGCAGATGGTCGCAATGTTCTAACAAATGGTCGGTAATGTGCCTACTCAAGCCCCAATACTGCATACACCATTGGTACAACCACGCCTTCTGCAAGGCAAGATGACAAATTGATGAAATATGGGGCTCTGAATTCAAGGGGACAAGATCCTCTAGAGGCGTAATGTTGTTTAGAAAGGATGGATAGGGTATTCAAGAAATCAGACCGCATGCAGGAGCTCGATTTGAATACTTAGTATCTTTGCTGTGGGGATGCTTATGATGGTGGAAACCATTCCCACGCTTTGGTAGAACTGCAGGTGCTAACTGGAGTGACTTTCTCAGGGAATTCAGATAAAAATATGTCCCTGATGCTTATGTAGATCAGAAACTGCAAGAGTTCCTAAGTCTGAAACAGGTGAGTAGATCGGTGGCTGAATATGAAAGGGAATTTTTTCGCCTGAGCCATTATGCAGTAAGTCTACTTTCTACCAGTAGGGAGAGATGTAAGAGGTTTGAAACCGGCTTGAAGCCTAGTATCAGATTACAAGTGGTCGGATTCAAACATAACAACTTCTCTGAACTTATTTCTCAAGCACTAGAATTAAAAAGAATTGAATCTGAAGCAGCTTCTGAGAAAAAGAAATCAGAGAAGACAGAAAAAGAGGGAAAGTCAGTAGAACAGAGTTCTAGTGGTCTTACTGGAAAGAGGAAAAACTTTGGGGGATACAACAGAGATAGTGAGAAGTCCGGTAGAGATAGATCTTCTGGACAGAAACCACCTCGATCCGATCAGCAAACTCAACATAAACCCAAGAATGCGCTGTCAGATCGACTTTGTGAAACTTGTGGTAAACCACGTAGTGGGGTATGTTATGGAGCCGTAGGAGCATGTTTTAACTGTGGAGAGACTGGCCATTTTGCTAGGGATTATGTAAATCCAGGTCGTTTTGGATCATTTACTACACCAAACGGATCAACCCAAGTTTCTACCCCAAAGAGTTCACCATCAGTTAGTAGAGGCAAAGGTAGAGGTAGGGGTAGTACACCTAGAAGTCAGAGTAATCGTGAATCACCTGAACAGGTGATGCTCCAGCTGGAGTATACGCTATTGGGCAGAGAGAATAGACTTTTACTTTTGATATGAGTGCTGGTACTTTCTCAAATAGTAACTAAGATATATATATATGTATTGTTTGACCTGGGTGCAATACTTTTATGTTAGTGTTAGAACTATATGTTCTATTGTTATTCCTTTACAGGGGAATAAATTTTGATGCATTAGTGATTAGCCCTTTAAAATAAGGATTGTGATAATAAGTGAAATTAGTTTTGAAAGAGTTTGTTGACGAAAAGTATTTTCTAACACACCATAAATTATAAAGCTAATTAGCGAGCCTACTTAATGTAAGGCAAGAGGACGTAAAAGTAAGATGCAGTAATTGAATTGCTCTAGATGAGGGCAAGGATGTCACTGTTAGTAATTGTTAATGGATATTGTAATCATAATAAGTTCGGGATATTAATGAATTCGAAAAGGTTAAAAGATAGGAAAATTTGATCTATTGGGATGTATCGTAGTAACTATGCAATGTTCTTGATGTTTATACCGTAGTCGCAGATTCTGATCGACTTGAGATTATTGTGTAGAGCTACGTACTATCCGATAGTACACTTAGATAAGAATAGTTGCCAACGGCATCTGTTTTGGTATAGTTATGCCATGATAGAATTTAATTGTTAGAAATAAGTTTGAAAATCCTACTTAGGGATCTAAAACTCAAAGGTTAGAATATCGAAAGGTTATAGTTCAGTACAAAAGAAAGTAAGTTATAGAATATTGACAGATAAAAAGAGTTATGGAAGTAAAAATTCGAACAGTTGGTTCAAATATAACAAAGAAATGTTACGAATGTGAGGAAGACTATGGACTAGAATGGTCAGAGGACCAATGACTAGATGAATGATTCTAACATGACCTCAAGGGTCATTCAAGAAGGAACGTGAACCGACATTTTAGACAGTACAATAGTAAGAGGAGATTGGTGTTATACAAGCAAATTAAACGTTGTATTAGATTATTAAAAGTCTTATACAAATTTGAGGAAAAGAAGATTATACGATCGTATAGAAAGGAGAAAATAAACGTATGACTATTGTAAGATGGCTATTGGGTAAAATTTCATGGACAAAATTTATTTTAAGGGGGAGAGAATTGTAACACCCCTAAGTTCGGTAGTGCGTTCTACTGTTCCGGTGACCAGTGTTGTCCGTACAGCTAGAATGCCTAGAACTACACTTCGATATGAGTGAGGAAACATTAAATAATGAAATATAAGAAAAGAAAATACAAGAAAAATAAAGGAAAAATAATAGTAAAGAAATGCAACTAAGTTAAGCGAGCCGAGAACCCTAGCGATGGGTGACCGCACCGGGAAGTCACGGCGCGGACCGTTGACTAGCCCTAGACTGCGGGGAACCCTGGAAAATATTTTTAGGACTTAAATAAGTGTCTATTGAAGTATAAATATCATTAGAAATATCAAAGAAAAATTAAATAATTAGTACAAAGAAAAGTGAGAAATCGAAAAATAGACAAAACCCGGTGTTACCGAAAAATCGGGAATGCAACCTGAACAGGGGTATTGTGGTCATTGACATCCCGAATTGTCTTTTGACTTAAATTTTCATTAAAAATAAATGATATTAATGTTTGAAAATGCCATGAAAAATGAAATTTTATGTGTTGTATAAATAAGAAAAATTATGGGGTATAATGTTGAATAATTAAAAGTTTAACATTAACTTAATGTTTTAATTGTGTTAGTGGACCACTAAACATTATATTAAGTATTAAAAACCAGGTTCCTTCCACTATATCTCTGCACTCATCTTCTTCTTCAATTAAATTTCATTTGGCCGAATGAAAATCTCTCCCAAAGTTCATCCATGGCCGCCCCATTTGCATGCTCCATGCTCCCATGATCAAGCAACAATTTCTTGCAAGAGTCTTCATCAAAATTGGTCTATACAACTTGGGCAGCCATTTGAGAGCAAAAAGGGAGAGGTTTGAAGAAGATTTAGTAAGCTTCAAAGATAGGTAAGTGCTTATTTTCCATTTTTGCTTCATTAAAACTTGTGAGGATGTTATGGGTACTTGAATTGTGGAAAGAATTTTGAGGTTTGATGTTGAATGGGAATGTGTAATTTTGGCAGCCATGGAAATACGTTGAAGGCAGGTTATTTGTGCTTGTAAATGGTGAATTAAATGATTGATTAAATGTATATTGTGTAGGAAATTGTTTGGGTGATGTATATTTAGTGTATGTAAATGTAAAATGAGATTTAAAGCTTGGAAAGTAATGGAATGTAAGTGTACCATTGTGGCAGTTTGCTAACCCTTGAAGAATGCTGGAATTCATGCTTGGTTTATGGAATAGTGATGTTAAAATGTGTTGGTTGTTATGGCAGTTTGAATGTATGTATAGTGGTGTGAAGGTTGGACATGTGAATGAGCTTGGTTATGGAGTTAAATTGTTGTAAATTTAGTTGGGCAAATTCTGCACTTGTTGGTGCACATTGAATGTAATTGTAAGCTGCCAAAATGACTTATAATGTGTTGTGAATTATGTTTAGGTCATGGTACAACCAGAATTAGTTTGAATGTTAAGTTTGGTCAGTGTTAAAAGTGATGTTTGATATGTATGCAAGAATTGCAATAAGGCATTTTATGTTTTAGGCCTATAACTTTAAGTGTGTGGCTCCAATTGGTATGAGATCAATTGGAGGTGAAACTATGCACAAAATGTGCCAACTTTTATGAAGGAAGCTTGCCAAAATTCTGCTTGCAAGGTAGCTTGAAAAATGACCAAATCCGGATTAAGTGCAAATGAGGCCTGAAAATTGACCATTTGGGCAGCAGTTAGTTTTTATGCCATAACTCACTCAAAACAGGTCCAATTGACCTAAATTTTTAACCATGAATAGTTAAGACCCATATCTACAAGTCTTATGAAGACACCAAAGCCCAGAAATGACCATAAGCAAGTCAAACAGCTTGCACAAGTTCAGGTCCAAAAACTGGCCAAACCTAAAATGACCTAAAGTGACCTAAAATGACCAATTTTGGTGCAATTTGACAAGCAATAGTAAAATGACCATAACTTGGTCTACATAACTCGGAATGACCTGAAATTTTGCCTCACGTGCAATAAGACATAGATCTATAAGTTTGTAGTTTTGACCGAAATCCAAAAACCGAGGGAACTAGGTCGTCCGGCTAGGTCAATCTAGTATCCTGGAATCCAGCAAATCGCAAGAAAATGCAGTATACACGGAAATGAATTTGGTAACATGTACCAACCCTAAAAGACTATCGAATGTGACATATTAATGACATTAAAACCTAAATTACCTAGAATGTACCAAGGGTTGACATAGTAGGTTGACTAAGCGAATAAATGAATTCAGTGAATTAATTATCAAGCATTATCGTTAGAGACAGTTTAAATGAGTACTGAAACACTTCAAATTGTGTTTCTCAGTTAGCAAAGACTCAGGGAGGGAAAGGAAACACTGAGTCAGAGCCAAGAGATAGTTATCAGAGGTTTGTGCAGAATAAGTATTTCTTTTGAATTTTTCAATTAAAATAAATTACGATTATTTATATGTTATTGTTTTAAATTGTGTTTGTGCACAATATTTATTTCTTTTGAATTTTTCAATTGAAATAAATTATGATTATTTGTACGTTATTGTTTTAAATTGTGTTTGTGCACAATAAGTATTTCTTTTGAATTTTTCAATTGAAATAAATTACGATTATTTATATGTTATTGTTTTAAATTGTGTTTGTGCATAATATTTATTTCTTTTGAATTTTTCAATTGAAATAAATTATGATTGTTTGTACGTTATTGTTTTAAATTGTGTTTGTGCACAATAAGTATTTCTTTTGAATTTTTCAATTGAAATAAATTACGATTATTTATATGTTATTGTTTTAAATTGTGTTTGTGCACAATATTTATTTCTTTTGAATTTTTCAATTGAAATATATTATGATTGTTTGTACGTTATTGTTTTAAATTGTGTTTGTGCACAATAATTTTGACTTCTCATTTTCTACTTAAAAATTTAATTGAACATTATAGTTTTAAATTGTGTCCGTGCACAATACTTTTATATTCACTGCTTTTACTAGCAAATTTATGTAGAGAAATGAGTTATGAATAAGTTTTGATTGCTTTGGTTTTGGGAATATTAATTGGAACTTATTGTATTGCCAACTTTGCAAATGGAAATTTTGAGATAAAATGTGATTTATGGTTTGTATGAAATATTGTGATTTGAAATTGTTTTGATTCACATTTGGCATGACACTATTGATATATTCCTCCCTCTTTGACTTATCAGTCTGGGGTGAGTGTGATTATGTTCCTCCCTCATTGACTTCCCAGTCTGAGGTGAGTGTGGATGAGTACTCATTATTCAGCTAGCTTCCTCCCTCATTGATTTCGATTATTGGGGTGAGTGTGTCTTGTCGTGGTGTACAACACGGCATGTGTGGAAAAATTGTGTCATGGCCTAAATTATGTTATCGATTGGCAACATTGTATTATTCAGTTATTTGATCGAATTGTGTTATTGATTTGCAAAATGGTATTATTTAGTTATTTGATCGAATTATGTTATTGATTGGCAACATTGTATTATTCAGTTATTTGATCGAATTGTGTTATTGATTTGCAAAACGGTATTATTCAGTTATTTGATCGAATTGTGTTATCGATTGGCAACATTGTATTATTCAGTTATTTGATCGAATTGTGTTATTGATTTGCAAAACGATATTATTCAGTTATTTTATCGAATTGTGTTATTGATTTGCGAAACGGTATTATTCAATTACTTGATCAAATTTGTGTTAGATGAATTTTGTAAATTGTGAAATGGAATTGTGAATCATTTGATTTGTGAACTGTCAATAAAAGATTTATATAACGCATTTCAAATTGTTATTGTGCACCACTGAGTAAATTTTACTCAGCGATAGCTTTTCATTGCTGTCGCAGGTAGACAGACTGACAAGGCAGCAGACTAGGCTGCTAGTATACATTGAGAGATCATCGGGTATATTGAGTATACCGCATTTTGTACTGTAATGTATATTCACTGTATGTATATATTGTTCTTGGTTTTGAGCTGTTGTAAAATAAAATTGTACATTAAAGTTGTAAAATAAATTATGAGTTATTTTGACTTGTAAAAATTGTATTATATTTCTTGTATCTCAGTCTTTGAAAAATTACTATGGATTTGAGTTGAGAAATATATTGTGTTGAGAAACATGTTGGAGTTGAGATTTGGAAATATATATTGAAGTGCTTTTTTCAGGTTTTTCTGAAGAACTGTTTTATCCAAAATACAGATGGCACTCTGCCAAAATTTTTACAGAAATTCCAAATAATTCAAATGTGTTAGTTCTATCACTTCAGTTGAAAAAGGTTTTTAACACCTGTAAATAGTGCTCACCATTGTAAAAGAAGTAAGAAAAGTTTTTAAAATCCCTTGTAGTGTATTTAATGGGTTATCAGTAGACGGAGTTGGTAATTCATTAGGTATACTACGGGATCATGTTATGCCTTATAGAGGGGTAGGGTGTGACATTTCATCTATTCTTCTTTATCTCTCATCAATTCAAAGAGATTAGCCATCAATCTCTTGAATTAAGAACACTAGAAATTGTTTTTAGTGTCCTGTTTACATCTATAATCTCTTAAAAGGCAAAACTTGAATTTCTAATTAATAGAAAAAGCTTTAGAAGCTGTTCAAGGGCTGCCATAGGTGTTCTTGGTGTGGACAAGCTAGAGGGACAACATCTGGTGTCCTGAAGATGAATCTCAAAGGCGCAGACACGCTGCAGTGCATCAAGAGGTTAGTGTAATCGTTCTTGTTTTAATCTAGGGTTCTAAAATTAATCTGATTAATTTTAAAATCTTAAATGGCAAATACAGATCCAAAAACATATTAAAAGAGTTTTAATATGTTGTTTATCATTGAAATCAAATAGATAAAAATAAATCTTGCATGATGCATGTGACCCTAGGTGAAAATTTTTGAATTCAATGGTATAAACTTGTGTTTTTCACGCTTTCGTTCCTTCAGTGATGACGTCATGTGATGTCAAAATTGTCATTTAATCTCATTTCTTTGCTTTTCTTGTCTACTTAATTTCAATTTAATTTTTAGCAATGTTTATTCACATTTTATTTCATAATAATTATTTACTTAACTGGACAAGTCGGCCAAAAATTATCTCTGAAGACGAAATGACTAAAATGCCCTCCGTTTGGCTTAACAGACTAAAATTGTCTGTACCGATTGAAAATTTTTTCTAAGCATTTTCTTGGCATTCTAATGCCATAGGAACCTCAATGACCCTTCTCTGGAGTCCCAAAAATTATTTTATGAATATTCCCTAGGGTCTAGGGCTCCTAGTTGCGAGAACCACAACCTCCCACTAGGTTACCCATCGCTAGGGCGCCAACTCATTTAACTTGGTTGTATTTTATTTCTAAAATTTTTCCTAAACTTTTATTATTAATATTTGAGTTGATTATGGTTCCTCACTTTAGTTTAAATATTTTTTTGGACGTTCTAGCTGTCTGAACCGACAGTGGTCACCGAAACAATAGAATGTACGGAGTTGCTATAAGGAGGGTATTACATAAACTGTGTGTTGATGTTGGCAACACTTATGCTTTGTGAATGGTGATTTGTAAAGTATGATTTCTCATTCGAAATGTGATTTCAATAAATGATTCTTATAGACTCAGAAAGTTTTTTGATGCTATCATGATTATGCAAATATATGATTTCTTATATTTTGACAAGTTGTGTTTTACCTTAAGTTTTAAATTTATTAGTTGTGCACCACTGAGTGGTATACTCAGCGATAGCTTATTTATGCTATCGCAGGTAAGGGAAAGGAGAAGGCTGCCGAGTGAGAGACTTGGAAGTAGCATTTTGGTTTTGACTGTGGGTATATGTATATCGTAGGTATACCCCTGTAATTTTCTTTTGATGTATTTTGTACCTATATGTATGGATGTACGGATATTGAGCAGTTTATATTAAAATGCATTACATTGCTATAGCATTTTGAGTTGTACATATTTACACTTCATTTTGAGACTTATGAAAATTTAACTTTTATAATATTAAGTTTATTTCCTCAAATGAATGTCTACTTGAAATATAATAGAATTTATTATGCTTGTGAAATGGATACGAGCAAAAACTTTTACTTGGTTTACTATGTTTTCAACAGGTTATATAATTAAGTTTTGCTAAAGTTTTAACTATCACCATGCAGTTTCTGCAAAAGAATTGATAAGATAAAAAGCTATATTTTGTTTAAAATCCCTTCTAGCATATTTAATGGGTTATCGGTAGGTGTAGCTCGGTAATTCATTAGGTATGCTATGGGAACATATCATGCCTTACAAGGGGTAAGGTGTGACACTAATCCTATAAAAGATGGACCCTAATGAGCTATTTTAATCTTTATATACATTTTACTATCAATTCTAGGTCATTTAGGTGCCTATAGAAAGGGTTTTGAATCCTTAGAATAAAATGTAACACCCTAGACAAATCCCACATCGACAAAACACGGGAGAGATGCTGGGTATATAAGTTGATGGTTTGTAACCCCTAGTGACGCGTTTTAAAACCATGAGGGCTTCAGCCTAGAGCGGACAATATCCCTAGTGGGCCGGGCCGTTACATTTGTGGTATCAGAGCCGCTCCGCGTGCAACCTTGAGCGATGGTGGGGCAAACCTCAGTGAGGCCGCTGAGTCCCATAAGGGGGGTGGATTGTAACACCCTAGGCAAATTCCACATCGGCAAAACACGGGAGAGATGCTGGGTTTATAAGTTAGTGGTTCGTAACCCCTATTGACGCGTTTTAAAACCGTGATGGCTTCGACCCAGAGCGGACAATATCACTAGTGGGCCGAGCCATTACATTTGTGGTATCAGAGCCGTTCCGCATGCAACCTTGAACGATGGTGGAGCAAACCTCAGCAAGGACGCTGAGTCCCATAAGGGGGGTGGATTGTAACACCCTAGGCAAATCCCACATCGACAAAACACGGGAGAGATGCTGGGTATATAAGTTGATGGTTTGTAACCCCTAGTGACGCGTTTTAAAACCGTGAGGGCTTCAGCCCAGAGCGGACAATATCCCTAGTGGGCCGGGCCGTTACATTTGTGGTATCAGAGCCGCTCCGCGTGCAACCTTGAGCGATGGTGGGGCAAACCTCAGTGAGGCCGCTGAGTCCCATAAGGGGGGTGGATTGTAACACCCTAGGCAAATCCCACATCGGCAAAACACGGGAGAGATGCTGGGTTTATAAATTGGTGGTTCGTAACCCCTATTGACGCGTTTTAAAACCGTGAGGGCTTCGGCCCAGAGCGGACAATATCACTAGTGGGCCGAGCCATTACATTTGTGGTATCAGAGCCGCTCCGCGTGCAACCTTGAACGATGGTGGAGCAAACCTCAGCAAGGACGCTGAGTCCCATAAGGGGGGTGGATTGTAACACCCTAGGCAAATCCCACATCGACAAAACACGGGAGAGATGCTGGGTATATAAGTTGATGGTTTGTAACCCCTATTGACGCGTTTTAAAACCGTGAGGGCTTCAGCCCAGAGCGAACAATATCACTAGTGGGCCGACCCATTACATTTGTGGTATCAGAGCCACTCCGCGTGCAACCATGAGCGATGGTGGGGCAAACCTCAGCGAGGACGCTGAGTCCCATAAGGGGGGTGGATTGTAACACCCTGGGCAAATCCCACATCGGCAAAACACGGGAGAGATGCTGGGTTTTATAAGTTGATAGTTCGTAACTACTAGTGACGCGTTTTAAAACCGTGAGGGCTTCGGCCCAGAGCGGATAATATCACTAGTGGGCCGGGCCATTACATTTGTGGTATCAGAGCCGCTCCGCGTGCAACCTTGAACGATGGTGGGGCAAACCTCAGCGAGGACGCTGAGTCCCATAAGTGGGGTGGATTGTAACACCCTAGGCAAATCCCACATCGACAAAACACGGGAGAGATGCTGAGTTTATAAGTTGGTGGTTCGTAACCCCTAGTGACGTGTTTTTAAACCGTGAGGGCTTCGGCCCAGAGCGGACAATATCACTAGTGGGCCGGGCCATTACATACATTTGACATATGTAATGGCCCGGCCCACTAGTGATATTGTCCGCTCTGGGCCGAAGCCCTCACGGTTTTAAATCGCGTCACTAGGGGTTACGAACCACCAACTTATAAACCCAGCATCTCTCCCGTGTTTTGCCGATGTGGGAAATGTATGTAATGGCCCGGCCCACTAGTGATATTGTCCGCTCTGGGCCGAAGCCCTCACGGTTTTAAAACGCGTCACTAGGGGTTACGAACCACCAACTTATAAACCCAGCATCTCTCCTGTGTATTACAGATGTGGGATTTGCCTAAGGTGTTACAATCCACCCCCCTTATGGGACTCAGCGTCCTCGCTGAGGTTTGCCCCACCATCGCTCAAGTTTGCAAGCGGAGCGGCTGTGATACCACAAATGTAATGGCTCGGCCCACTAGTGATATTGTCCGCTCTGAGCCGAAGCCCTCACGGTTTTAAAATGCGTCACTAGGGGTTACGAACCACCAACTTATTAACCCAGCATCTCTCCCGTGTTTTGTCGATGTGGGATTTGCCTAGGGTGTTACATAAAAAGAGAAAACCTGCAAGCAGAACTAACTTTGGCTACTAAAGTCCATGGCCCTAAAAATTCCAGAGAAACAAAAGCTACTTCAGCAATCGAAGTCCCTAGCTTTGACTGTCGAATCTAGAAAATTTCATATTCCCAATTTCAAACCTACAACAGCTTAAATGTGCTAAAACAACCCCAAACTAATTCTCACAACTCCAAAACATGATCCAATCATACAAACCCACACATAAGTTACTTATAGACTCGATTAAAATTACAAAAGTCACATGCATTGTAACGCCCTCATTTTACATAGTTTGTACATTTGATTATTCCGGTGACCTAATGTCTGTTCGGACAAGTCAGAATGTCTAGAACTATACTTAAATGATATTGAGAAGACATAAAATGATGAAAAAATAAGGTAAGAAAATATAAGAAAAATTAAGAAAAAATAAAAGAGAGGAAATGAAACTAGGTTAAATAAGGCGGCACCGAAGCAATAGGTGACTGCATCGGGAAGTTACGACGAGGACCATTGACTAGCCCTGGACCGCGAGGAACTCGGGGAAATATTTTTAGAACATAATTAAAGGTCTACTGAGGTGTAATTGATATTGGAAATGTCAAAGAAAAATTAATAAGTTAGTATAAATGAAAAAAAAATTAAAGAAATCAGCGGTACAAGGAGTAAATCGGTAGTGCCGAAAAATTCAAAATACAACCCGAAGAGGGGAATTTTGGTCATTTGACACCTTGAGTTAACTTTTGACATAAATGTCCATGAAAAATAAGTGGTATTACATTTTGAAAATTTAATGAAAAATGAAATTAAGATTAAAATGTAATTTAAGGGAAGTTGAGGGTAAAAGTGCAATTAAAGGAAATCTTACATTAATCCAATTTTTAATTACATTAGTGGAGCACTATGGAGTATATAAATACTCAAGTGGACAGCCAACTCCACTAACTCCATCTTCTTCTTCTACATTCTTCTCCAAGCTAAACCAAATTCTCTTAAAAAGTCTTCCATGGCCGCACCATACCACAAGCTCCATCAATCTATGTTCAAGCCTTGATCTTTATAAACTTCTTTACTAAAGTTGGACTACACATCTTGGGAAGCATATTGGGAGTAAAAAGGAAAGGATTTGAAGAAGTTTTAGTAAGCTCCAATAAGAGGTAAGTGCTTATTTTCTTCCATTGCTTAACTAAAGTTTGTGTTGAGGTTATGGGGAGTATTTTGGTTGAAAAATTTTAAAGAAATTGTTGAGTTTGCAATCTGCCCAATTTAGGCAGCCATGGGAGGTAAGCTTGCTTGATTTTTTCTTACATTAAATTGGTGAGAATTGATGGGAATTAGTGTTAGTTGAGTCAATTTGAAGTGCTAGCAATTTAATCCTCTTGTATGTGTGATTGAACAATTGAATTTAGGGTTTTGGAAGTAATTATGAAAGCCTTGGCAAACTGCCATTTTTGGCAGCCTTAAAGAGCATAGATTAGTTTTTGATCTCATGAAATCAATTGATGAATTCTGTTAGTAACGGTTTGAGGGCAGTGTATATGAAGTGATAGTGAAAGTATATGTAACAAATTAAGTGATGACATGTATATATATTGTGTTGAATGTAACTTTGAGAATTAAAGTTGTAATGTGTGTATTGAGAATTGTTATATTCTGCCCAAAGTGACCAAAATGTGATTTGATGAATGGTCATGGTATGATACCAATTCAGAATTGCGTATGAGAAATGAACTTATAGCAAGGTGAATGTGTATTTGGTTGGTGTTTAAGCAATGTGTTTAAGGGCAGTATGTAATTAAGCTTATAACCCTAATTGTGAGACCCCAATTAGTATGAGGCCAATTGGAGGCAAAACTAGACATAAAATAGGCCAACTTTTATGTAGATGTGTTGCCCAAATTCTGCCTAGAAGTGACCTAAAAGAATGACCTAATCCGAAATTGAAACTTTCAGAATCCAGAAATTGACCATATGAACAATTGTTATTAAAATGACCATAACTCATTCAAAACTGGTCCAAATGACCTGAAATTTATACTGTTGGAAAGCTTAGACATAGGGCTATAACTTTGGTGAAGACCACCAAGCCCAGAAATGCCAATTAACAAGTCAAAATGATCGTCAAAGTTGGGTTACAAAAACTGGCCAAATTGACTTTGAAATGACCTAAACTTTACAATATAAGTGCAACTTGACCAGCAATAGTAAAATGACCATAACTTGGTCCATAGAACTCTAAATGACATGAAATCAGTCCCAACATTTCAATAAGATATAGACCTACAATATTGGTAATTTGACCAAAATCCAGAAATCAAGGAAACTAGGTCAATTAACTTGATTAAGTTGGCACACTAAATTTTGAATTGGCACATTTGACCATAAAATCCAGAAAATTCAAATAAGCATATCTCCCGCAAGAAGTGTTCAATTTAAATGAGCCATACCAATTTGTAAAGCTAAGAAAGAGACCTAAAACTTTGTTTCAGGCAACTTCCTCAAATTATAATTGTATAAAGACCAGAATTTAAGGTCAAAGCTACTAACATAAATAGAAGTATGTTAAAATAGGACATTTGAATTCAAGCTAATTGTGTGACCATAAATAATTCTATAAAGTTTAAAAAATTGCAATAAAATTCTAAATGACTATAAGACATAGGGCAACAAATTCTATGAAGAATGCTAAGCCTAAATGTTACTACAAACTATCCAAATAAATTAGTCAAATTCAATATCGAATCTGCATATTAAGGAAACCAAAGTTCAGATTTGGCCTAGTTATGGTTAATTGACCATAACTTGAGTTATATAACTCCAAATGGAGTGATTTAAAAAGGGAATTAAAGAAGACACAATAAAATACAATTTGATAAAGAGAATTTTGCCAAATTCCCATTGTAACTTGGTCCAATAGAATAGTTAACATTGGGCATGAAATAAATTGTTGGATTAATTATGAGATATGGTACTGAAACACTGTATATTGTGTGTTTCTGTTGAAAAGAGACTAGAAATGAATCTTCGAAGGAAAAACAAGAATTGAAGTAAATAAGAGGTTTGTGCAAAACTAGTTTTTAATTGATTTTATTCTGAATATTTCATATAATTAAATGAGATTATTTTCCTTACGTATTATGTTATCAAGTATTGGATTTAATTCAATGATTATTGAAATTGTTATAGTATATACGAATTTAGCTTTGTGAAATGGTATTTCAATAATTATTGAGCATAGTTGTTTTGGAAAATTTGTGATAAAATATGTTTTGAATTGTGATGAGCATAAAAATTATTGGATATTGGAATTAATTTTAAATCTAATTGTGTTGTGATTTATGCTCACAAAAAGGACAAAGGGATTTATGATATTGTTTTATATCTCACTATAGATGCTTGACTAGGTTATTACCCGTCTCTCTCATTTGTTGAGGAGACAATGGAGTTAGCTTTGTTTTGATTACCATGGCACGTGCATAGGCTTAGATTCTCCTCTTATTAGAGGTTAGATCTAAGTTTTTTTCATGGCCCTTTCGAAAGTTTCATTATTGTGATGTGTACTGTGCATGATGATTCAACCTCCCCGACTATGGGGAGTTAGAATCTGATTCGACCTCCCCGACCATAGGGAGTTAGAATCACCCCGGAAATGGCCTTTTCGGATTAGTCTTGCATAGTTAGTGAGATAAATAATGGTTTTTGAATAGTAAAGAATTTCTATTTCAAATGGGATTTATGCATAATTGATTTTATTGGAATTAATCTTTATTTCCATATTGCTGGAATTGCTTTAAATATCCAGTAGTGATTTGATAAATTGAATTTCATGATCGAAGTCATTTTAACAAATGATTTATATTATTAGCAATGAATATTTTGATTTTTGGAATTTGATGAATATCCAGATTTCCAAATTATTTACTGTAATTTTGCTAAGGCATATTATACTATATTTTAAGTTATGGTTGTGCACCACTGAGTTCACCACTCAGCGATAGCTTTGTATGCTGTTGCAGGTAAAAGTAAGGATAGAGTAACTAAGTGAGAATTCCTGTAGCTGCGCCATGAAGACACATTCAGATCAGCCCCAGGTATTTCATAAGTATACCCATGTAGATAGATTTGATGTATGCATGTAATAATATGTATGTAAATTATTTTAGCAGTTGTATAAAAACTCTTATAAAATACTTTGATATGTAATTAAATGCAAATTATTGTAATGTAAATTTGAGATTTCATTTACCTGTATAATTTTGTAATATTAATTTTTCAGTCTTGTAATCAATGAAACTTTTATGATGAGATTGGTTTGAAAATGAATTGATTTGATTATTGAGATTTGAATCGTGAGATGAAATGAAGTTTATTGGAGTTGTATTTGAGAAAACATATTGGGAGTATTTTCTTTTTCAGTCTTGAAGATCTGTTTTCTCAAAAATACAGCCGACACTCTGCTGAAATTTTGAAAAATTTTTGTGATCTATAATTTGATATGTGATCAAAATTTCACTTAAAGGCTTTTTAAGAAATATTCATGCACACACTATGGTATTATCTGAATAGGACTATATCATTTATCTGCTGCATAATTCGTACATTATAAATATGTTTGATGCCAGGTATGAAATTGATTTCATGCTCTATAAGACTTTTTTTTTTTTTATGTACAATTGATACTAACTAGGACTCAAACTCAAGACTTCACAATCCTAGAAATAACTCTATTACCACTGAGCTAGAGCTGTAGATTTCTTATTTTTTTTTAACTTAACCATCAAAGTAAGCTCCTAGTTAAGACTAAGCATTCATTTCTCATGTCTTTTGTATTTATAGATATCTTTCAACCTCATTATATCAAGATCAGAAGAACATTTGTTATCAACTCCTAGCACTATGAAAATCTAATGATATAGCAACTTATTTTACTAAAGAAATTGAATTTATTGGTAATTACCAACGGATTATCAACTCATTTAAAATCCATTTGTAAATTGAGACATAAAAAAATTGGGTGCTCAAATTATCAACAGATTTGAAATCCGTTGGTAATTTACCAATTGAATTTTATAATATGTTACTAAATTACCATCGGATTTTAGATCAGTTGGTAATTTAAAAGACATAAAGAAATGGATATTTAAATTACCAACGAATTTTATAATCCATTGCTAAATTACCACGGATTTGGTAATCTATGAGACATAAGGTATATCATGTATTTATATCTACAAACAACACATTTCCTTTAATCATTTCATTCATTCAATTTTTTTTTTCTCTCTTATTTTAAATTTTCTTCTCTTTTCTCTCATTTGTTTTTTTTTTCTCTATATTTTCTTTTATTTTCTTCTCTCGTCTCTCACAATTTTCTTATCTTTTCTCTTTGTTGGTCATTTCTTTTCTTTTCCTATTTTCTTCCCTTTTCTGTCATTATCTTTTCTCTTTTCTCATCATTTCTTCTCTTTTTTCTCGTTTTCTTTTTTCTCATTTTCTTTCGTTTCTCTTATTTTATTCTCTTTTCTATCATTTTCTTTACTTTCATTTTTTTTCCTTCTCCCTTTTGATTTTTACCATATATTTTTCATTTTCATTAATATAATTTCCTCTCATTTCATTTCCTCATCTTTTTTTTTTTCAAATGCCATATTTTCCTCTCATTGTAATATATTTCTAATAATTATTAGTCATAAAATAAACATATTTATAATAATAAAATAATTTTAAATCTAATAATAATAATAAAATTTATTTTTTAATTGAAAATAATTTTTAAAATTTTTTAAAATTACTAACGGATTTTATTTTTATTGGCAAATTTAACAATAGATTATAATATTTGATTTTTTTTCAATATATCAACAGTTTTTAAATTAATTGGCAAATACCAAAGAACATGAAATCCATTGAAAAAAAATTATCAATGAGATTCACTGTAATTGACCTAATTCATTTTATAAGATTGCCACAAAAAAAATCCATTAGTAACCTTAAAAATCTTGTAGTATAAACTAACAAAATCAAATTATGGTTAATAAAAATAAAGCTTTCATTTTATTAATTTAACTAATTATCAATGTAATATATATTATTTAAAACTTCAAAATTGGAAGATTCATAGAAAGTGAAAGCAGTTAGTTGAATCATTGTCAGGGTTAATGACAAAATGTAGTGGGAGTGAGCGAGATAAGTATTTGTGGGGAAAAGAAAAGACACAAAGTCAAGGAAGGCAACTAGGAGCCACAGCACACGTACACGCAACGCATCGCAAGTGCTTTCTTTAGTTTCATTTCAATTACACTCATCTTTCCATTCAGATCCCCAACAAGAAAACACTAGCACTTCAATAATTTTTTGTCTACCAAACGGAACACATGCTTAATCCCTATTTGTTTTCAAATATTTTTCATATTTTTACTGGTTCGGCAGCTTAATAATGAATATTTTTGTACCAAACTAAAAAAGAATCTATGAATCTGATACAAATTATATATAGTTTTAATACATATTTTTTTAATTTCATTGGTCCTAAGAATAATGATAACAATTTTTTTTGTTTTAATTTTCTCTTATATTTAAATATAAATATTAATATAAAATTTTTATTCTTATGTCGTGAAAAATGGATAATTTTAATAAATTTCAAATGTTAATTTTTTTATTTAAATTTTATTTATCATAAATTTAAAATTTATATATTATTTATGATATAGATAGGATGTAGACTAAAAATGATTTAGATAAGTTAAAATTTGGTACAAAACAAGCATGGCATAAAGTAAAAGAAGAAGAGAAAAGAGAAGAAGTAAAGGAAAGAAAGACAAAGAAAAGTATCGTCCCACTTTCTCTTGACGAAGGGAGAGGTAGAGAGAAATTCAAGGAGAGAAAGTGGTACTTACACATGATACCATCACATGCAAACACAATACAAAAATTAAAGTTGTTGGTAACTTATTGGATAGTGACTGCCTGTAAGGGATGGTAATAAATAGGATATCTATTAAAATTATTATATTTAAATTTATATTTGATTAATATTTTTAAATTTTAAATTTATTCAAATATGATTAAAATTTATTTTCAATTACTCGAATTCATATTAAACCTAATTATAATTATAAAAAAATTCTAACTTATTTAATTTTATATATTTTAATTAATAATTTACTTAAAAAATTATTTTGATTAATAATTTTATTTTAAAAATTTAATAATATCATAAAATATTTAAATTTCAATTTATATAAAATAAAATATATAAAAAATAAATATTTTATATTTTACTAAGTATTTATATAAATGGGTTCGGATAACGAATACCCAATATGTAAAACCCGAACCCGATATGGGTATTATTCTTTAAACTTAAATTCATTTTAAATCCGATTATACACCTCTCAAACCCTTCCTATTAGAATACGGTCGGATCAGGTACTCGCAAAAATCTGACTCATTACCATCCCTAGCCACCTCCACTACAAAAAATAATTAGTTTTGCAACCAATTATTATAACTGACTGAAATCAGTTGCTATTAACAACTAATTTTATAACCGATTTATGATTTTTTTAGTAAAATAATTAATTTTTAAGAAATTTAGCAACCGATTCAAGAATCGGTTGCTAAATTGTTTGTTATTAATAACCTACTTATAATTGATTGCTATTAGTAACCGATTTATAATTAGTTGTTAAATCAGTTATTAATCGATATTAGAAAAACTTTAAATATACGACTAGCAATTGATTTTATAATCGGTCACTATTAGCGACTAATTAAGAAATTTGTTACTAACAACAACCGATTTTAAAATCGATTTTCAACAATAACCCATTTAGGGAATCAGTTGGTAAATTAAAGATAAAGTTAGCAACCGATTTATAATCAGTTACAAAAAATTAGTTATTAATGGCAACCCATTTGCAATCAATTGTTATTTGCAACTAAATCCTTGTCGATTGCTGATAGCAACCGATTTTTGCATTCAATCATAAATTGGTTCTAAATTCCCTACTCTCTCTCTCCCCCCCCCTCCCCCACCCCCCAAAAAAAAAAATTCCCTTCCATTTTTTTATTTGCAGCAGATTTGCGAATTGGTTGCTTGCAACTAATTTTTTTTCCGCAAAAATTCCCATCCAATTTTTTTTTTATTTGTAATCGATTTGCGAATCAGCAATTAATTTTTGAAACTGATTAAAATCGATTACTATTAGTAATCAATTTTTTCTCTTAAAAATTCTTGCTTTTTATTTTTATTTTTATTTTAATTTACAATCGATTTCGAATTGATTGCTAACAGTAACTAATTTTTAAAACAGATTTTTTTCTCCTAAAAATTTTTACCCATTTTTTTATTTTAATTTGCAACCGATTTGCAAATCGGTTGCTAACAGCAAATGATTTTTGCACTCGATTGAAATCGATTGCAAAATTTTCCCTCTAAAATTTTCTGACTAGTTTTTAAAAGAAATTAGCAATCGATAATCAGTTACTAAAATCGATTGCTAATTCGTTTATATAAACCACTAATCATTCTCTTTTCTCACTACTCCTTTTCTTAGCCACTACTCCTTTTTTTTTTTTTAATACTCTTTCTTCTCTTTTCTCTCATTTTCTTCAATATCTTTTTCATTTTCATATATTTTATTTATCATCTTTTCTTTTTTAACACATTTTCTTCATGATCTTTTTCTTTCTCATCCATTTTCTTCATCATTTTTTTTATCTATTTTCTTTCTCATATATTTTCTTTTTCATCATCTTTTTCTTTCTCATTTATTTCTTTTTCATCATCTTTTTATTTTTTTATTATTTTCTTCATCATCTTTTTTCTTTCTTATCTATTTTCTTCTTCATCATCTTTATCTTTTTTATCATTTTTATTTAATTTATTTTTTGGCATAAAATAAAAATTTTTGTACAAATATATTTTTTGTTTGTAAATTATTTATAGTATTAATTTTTAGTGTAACATCCTCACTTTAGCTAGTCCACACGTTCTACTATTCCGGTGACTAATGTCGGTCTAGGTAGCTAAAATATCTGAAATTATAATAAGACTAGAGTGAAGAGTTATAAATAAACCAAATAATGATAAGAAAAATTAAGAAAAATTTTTAGAAATGAAATGCACTAAGGTTAAATGAGCCGTAGCCTCAAAGATGAGTGACCCTAACGGGAAGTGACGGCGAAGGCCGTTAGTAACCTTAGACCCGGGGAAAACTCCATGAAATAATTTTTTGGGATTTTAGGGAAGGATTATTGGGGTCTCAATGATAATAAATTGCTAAGAAAACACAAGGAAAATTTAATCACTCGCTACACACAATTTTAGCTCGTTAAGCCAAACGGAGGGCATTTTGGTCATTTCGTCTTCAGAGATGATTTTTGACCAACTTGCCAATTTAAGTAAGTGAGATTTATGACATAAAATGTGAATTAATATTGATGAAAAATTTATTAAAAATAAGTAAAAGGAGTAAGGAAGAAAAACAAAACAAAAAAAATAATGAAATAAAAGTCAAATAATGACATAAGCATGATCACATTAAAAACTCTCCCACCAATCAAAATTAAATAAACTCACTATAAGGATAAAGAAGACCAAAATTACTTCATCTTCTTCTTTTACCATGGTGGCCGAAATCCTTAACTAGAGCTCTCCGCCATTTTTTTTCATTTCCAACTTGAGTTCCTTAAACTTTTTACCACAAAACCCATATTTGTCTTCACAAGAAATTATCCCTACACCTTGGGCAAGCTAAAGACAGTAAAAAGAAGTAGAAAAGAGGAGCTTTCACATGCTTAGAATTGACTCCATTAAAGGTTAGTGACCAAACTCTTCCTTTCTCTTTAAATTCATGTTGAGGGAGTGGAATTGAGTGGAAATTTATAAGAAAATTGAATAAAAATCATGTGTATACCTCCCCCAAAATTTTGGCGGCCTTGTACTTAGTAGGGTTTTGAAGATTTCTTTGAATTAAAATGGTATCATAGCTACCCTTAATACTAATCTCTTGATTAGGATAATGAAGTGTAAGTTAATGCATAATTTGAAATGGTAGAGTTAGGGTTTGGGCACAAATTTGAGACTTTGTTCATGTATTGGTGAAAAAAATTTTTAATGGTATATTAGTGACCATTTGGCTATGTGTGATTAAGAGATGAAGTGATTTGTTCCATGAGAATTGAAGTTAGGTATGCTGCCCTTGGTGACTTGCAGGACTTGGTGTGAGTCTAGCAGATTTGGCCAGCTATAACTAGAGTTGTGTAGATTCAGTTGGTGCAAGGCCAATTGGACATGAAACTAGACATATAATGACACAACTTTGATGAAGAAACCCTACTCAGAAAACCAAACCAAATTGACCTAAAAACTACCCTAATCTGGGTGACCAACATGCGATTTTTGGAAAATGACCAAATGAACAGTGTTTGTTCAAATGGTCATAACTTAGTGTAGAAAAGTCCAATTGACCTGAAATTTGTATCAATGAAAAGCTTAGGCAATTTAGAACAACTTTCATGAAGAACACCAAATCAAATTCTGACCATAACCCATCTGAATTGCTAACCAAAGTCAGAGTATCAAAACTGCTAGAATCATTTTTGCCTAGAAATTCTGGGTAGATGCCAATTCGGTCAGTCCAAAAGAAAGTAGCATAACTTGAGCTAGGAAACTCCAAATGGAGTAATTCAAAAAGGGAATTAAAGAAGACACATCAAGGAATAACTTTGATTAAGAACATTTGACAAAATTCTCATTGTATAATTGCCTAATGGAATAGTGAACTCTAACACCCAAAACTGAAATTTTTGATTTATTTCCTATTGGTTTTAAGTATTGATTGGCAACTAATGCCAACACTTTTGTAAACTAAAATGTGGTATCTTGGTGAACTTAGATTTAAAAAATCTATTATAAATTAAAAAGTCAACCTTTGAGTGGAAATAGTCAAGTGAATAGTGACCTTTACATTACAAAAAGAAATAATTGAATTATTAATTACATAAAATGCCCTAGTATGCCTAGAATGATTGGTTTGGATAGGTTGGCATGCCAATAGGGTTTTGTTAGCAGTACTATATGTGGTTTTATGCCATTCTTTGTTTTATGGCCTTACGTGCTATTCTGTAATATAATAGTCTTTGGCTATTTTGATTGAGTTTACTATACTTGGATTTCATGCCTAATAATTATTACAGCTTATTAGCTGTTCTGTTGTACACCGGGAGACACAATGTGACCGATGGTGTGATGGCCAGAGGTACTTGGTACCCAGTGCCAGTTTACCTATTTATCTAGTCCAGTCGACTAGCATAGGTTACTTGGGCAATCAAAATAAATCTTATCAAATTGTAATCAAATAATACTACAATAATTGCCAGGAACTTAGTCTATATAAAATGTCAACATACATTCTGCACATCCATTTTATTTTAGCTATTTTATTTTATATTAGCACCACTAAGCAGAATTGCTTAGCGCATCGCTTTTGCCACGCGCAGGTACTAGAGACATAGCTAGGGAGTCCAGCAGACCTCAGACCGGGTGATTAGTTAGATCTGCACAGAGTCTAGAGTCACCTTATATCTGCAATGCACTTGGTAGGATATTAGGATTTTGGGTTGTATTTTGTACTTTGCATTTTGTACTAGTTTTTTATTATAATTACAAACTCATGAAATTATATGATAATGTAAATATATGAAATTTCATGTTACTGTAATTATCAGTATATTTTGTTAAAAAATAAAATGTTGAGGAGTTATTCATGAAATTGAATTGAATTATGATGTGAACAAAAATTTTAAAAATTGTGCTGAGATTTGGAGATTGAGTTGATATGTATGTATATTGGAGTTCTAGATCTAAAAACCATATTAGATTTGTTTTTTTAACAGGTTCAGAAGAATTGTGTTTCCAATTTACAGTCGGCACTTTGCCGGATTTTCTATAAAAATTTATGAAAAATTCATATTTATCAAATTTGTAAATAAATGATATAATTGGTAAAATTTTGCACTTGGTGAATAATAAATAAATAAATTAAGAAGGGTAAATTGTTATGGAATAGGATATGGTGCTCGGCACACTGTGTGACATATTTTGCTCGGCTACACTGTAGACGGGTAAGGGATGTCACATTTAGTGTATATATATATATATATATATATATATATATATATATATATATATATATATATATGGTAATTTTTTTAGAAATTTATCTTATAAATATTTTTTTATATTTAATTTTTGTTAATATTTTTTTGTAATAGTCATTATTAGTAATTTTTATAATATTTTTATATTAATTTTTAGTACTAATTTTTTATTAATAATTTATTATTCTAGTAATTTTTTGAAATATTTATTTATTTAAATTTTTATTTATTATTTAGAAATTTAATTTTTTTTATAATTTTTTTAAATTATCAACTGCCTTTTAATTTACTAAATTAGTTGCAAATAACAACTGATTTACAAAATGGCTACACAATTACAAAATTGAAGACATTAAATTTTTTGCACTTAAAATCGATCGCTAAAGCAAAAGTTTTATTTTTTTTTTAAAATTTAATAGATTAGCAATCGATTTAGTCAATTGTTAATCTATTTCTTTTAGGGAGCTTTTCTTTCATTTCTCTATCTCTTCTTCTCTGTTAAAGTAATATTTATTTTTATTCTTTTAATTATGTGTACTTTAACTCATATTAAAATTTATTTAGTTGTAAAAGTGAAAAATATAAATTTATTAATGGTAATTTAAGTACTCTTAAAAAGTTGTAGTGCTTTGTAAAAATATATAAATAAAATTAATTGGAAAGAATGTAATTTTTTTTTTGCTTTCTTTAAGTATAATTTTTAGAACCGTCGGTAACAAATTTCTTAAAGTTTCATTATTTTTGTTAAATAAAACTTTAATATTTTTAATAACAAACGATTTTTGACACTTAATGTAATTGGACCGATAGTTAACTGTAATATCCCCTTATTTATTTATTTATTTATAGGTGGTGCAATGATAACCACAAACATAAAAACATCATTTCAGTTGTTTAGATAAAAGGTTTTTGAAATTTGTTTTTCATTGTACTCTTTTCTTAGTACTCAAGTTTCCACTTTGGCAAATATTTTCATAGGGAGCTCCTAGGTCCTTATTTGGTATTCAATTTTAGTAAGTACTTTGCTCAGTATTTCTTAGTGTTTAAATTTTTAGCAAAATGGCAAGGATGAACCAATTATAAGAAATAACCTATTGATGTAGGATATTGCATTAATGCTCAAAGAGAGTGATTTATGCGTGATCCATGCTCTATATCAAATACTAAAAGAATACCAATTGCGACTTTAAAGCTGAGTTTTAGGGTGTGCAATTATGCCAATGAAAAAAATCGAAGTGATGTAAGAGTAGGACTTGAAAGTATGACTTCATCTTTTGTTTAAGAGACTTTATTTTCAGATATTAAGATATATTTAGATTTATGGGCTGGACCATTACTATGACTTCGACTAGTATAAGGCCCTTGAAACTCTTAGTAAATTTTATTGTTCACTAAACTCGAACTCAAGCCCAAACACACAATATAAGTTAATATAAAAACATTGGGGTGTCTAACTCAACCCATTGTGCATTGCGCGACAATCAGGGAACTAACTCAAATCATATACTCATTATAAAAATGCATAGTGTCATTGTAATGATCTAAATCTGGGACTTTTATTGGTGCTAAGGAGTGGTTAGGCATAAAGTCACTAGAACTCATAGCAACTTTAAACATGTTTTTTTCTTTTTAAAAAACTTTTATAGGGTTTATGTAAGTCATAAAACACTTTAAATAATATAAATCATAAAAATATATTTCGATATGACAAAAAATATAATATAGCAAGCACAATAACAAACTATCAAATTTACATGTAATAATGCATCAACTTCATGATTTATGCAATAAATAATATGTATATAATGCAATTATATTTTAATATAATTTTCATGATGCAGAGCATGCATGAAAATTATTGAATTAATTATTTAAAAATGATTTCAAGTAGGTTCTATTTTCTTGAGGTGCTAACATTTACTGTATCAGCTACTACTAGATGGTCCTTAGACTCTTTGTCTTTAAATCCTTGACATCCTTCTTCATATCTGCAAGGGAAGGGTTTAAGGGGTTCTTAGTTTAAGGTTTAAATAAAATTAATTAAGAACCATAACTTGTAGACAAAGGACTTTTGGTTGCCAAAGGTGCAAAGCATTGCTTATGTGATAGCTTATGTGGTTCGGCTGCCAAAGAACCATGTTTTAGCTGCTAAACTTAGAATTGTCGAAAGTTAGTTCATAGTCTAAAAACTTAGATCCCAACCCTTAAATCTCAACATGAAGTCCTAAAGTTCTCATTTTAAGCTTTAAACAACTATTAAAATTCTTAAATAACCAAAATTCAAAATAAAATTTAAATTTCTTAAATTTATACTAAACTCTAAAACAAAACAAAACCAAGTTCACTAGCAAAATACTAATAAATAACTAAAGAGGAGCAAGGGGAGAGCTTATCCCTTAAGGGGAGAGATTGCTCTAATTTCTCTTCACAAGAGTTTGAGGCGGGGGGGGGGGGGGGGGGGGGTGGTGTGGGACGGAAAAGGGAGTTCTTAGCCATTTTAGGAGCTTATGGTGATTCCCATCCATTTGGGGTGATAAAGTAGGGGGATTTAGGTAAAAGGGATGAGAAAACAGAGGGAGAAAAGGGGAAAGGAAGTTGGGAAAATGGGGAAAAGGTGTTGGAAGCTTCTAGGTCTTTGAGTTTTATACTTAGGTTTGGGAAAATTCAATAGCCAAAGTTGTTAGCTTAGGTAGCAAAAAGTCTCTTGGCAGTTAATTAAAAGTTAAACATCTTTTCTAAACATTTCCTCTCCTAAAACCCAACTCTTAAGGACATTCCATCATTCGGGATTTTGGAGAATGTTTCATCTACGAGCACTGATCCGGTTAACTTGGGTAAGGGATATTAAAATTCCCATCCTTAAGAACTTTCATTCCTAAATGTTCAATAAAATGGGGAGATATCACTTTGAATCCCAAATGGACCTTTGAAATTATTCTGCCACTACCTAATCTTTTTGTGATGCCTTAGCTTGCATTCTTCTTTTAGAGCAAAGTGGTCACATCCAACTATCCACCATCCCCTATGATTATTAGTGCCCACCACACTTTTGAAATCAACCTTAATGTGGTTCCTTATAACTGAAGTCTTTATTCCTTGATTCATTCATTTCGTCTATGGGTGTGTCACTAACTTACTTCCTTTTTTAATGTTCAAATCCTGATACTATTACTTGATTGCTCCTTATGATAAGTTGTAAAGAGTTCCATCTAAGTGTCGTGTATCTCATGCACCATCCTAGAAGATTGGAAAGTGAATTGGGTTCTTTGCTTAATGCGATAGATTGTTCTTATATTTTAAAGCAATCTAGTTATGAGATTTCATGGTTTCTCATTCCTTTTGATCTTGTCCTTGTAGCTTATCCTTGCTTAGTTTTTCTTTTACCCTTTAGATCTCATTTAGTCCTTCTTTCTTCATTCTTATTGCTGTTGACATTGTCCCAATTTGGTGTAATTCCTCCTAACCTTTTTACCTCTAGTTTTGAGCTTGTGATACTAGTGGTACATTCAACTGTCTGTATTGCCTATTCTTTTCATTTACTCCTCACCTCATGCTTTTCTTATGTTGTCACGTCACATTACTTACCATTCGAGATCATCCCCTCCATTTATCAATTCTAACTTGATTGCTAGTTCCATCATTTTCGAAATTCCCATTCTATGGTAGGTTTTCTTAGCATCTCCTTTAGGTTTTTGCCATACTGTAGTGTTGACCTAGTAATCATTTCATACACATAAGCAATTTTCTATGGATTTACCAAGTTTAGCTCATTGAGTTAATCAAAAAGTTCATAAGGTTGTAAGCCCTGGCATTTACCGTACGTTAACTCCTGGCACACTTTTGATTTCTCTTTTGCCTTCAGGGTCTAAACTTTCTTATCTTAATCTTCTTTTTCAAAACTCATCTTTTCATTTTTATAGGGTTTCGTACCACTTTTGTTGACAAGGATTTTGCTTCATAATAAAAGAGACTAATGAGGGTGTAAAGGCGGGCATTGCTAAGCATATGAAGATTATAGATGGGCATCATGCCTTTTGTAAGATGATCATGGTTGAAGCACTGCTTGCACTATGATCATAGTTTGTTGTCTGTGATTTTAGACATCTTAGCACTTCTTTAAATAAGGTTTGATAAGTGGATTATCATTCCATTTTGCTTTGTTGGTTCAGCGGAACTGCAAGCTCGGGAGTAATATGAGCGAACTCTAGCCAACACCTTTTTGACATTAATGTTTAGCATCTCCAACATAAACTATTTACCTTTACATTTCCTTTATCCTTTGGCTCATCAATACTTTCTTGAAGGAGTGGAAGCGTGAATAAAGGGCATTAGAACCTTGAATTTCAAAAATTATTTCTAAGGTTACATGCACCATACTAAGTGTCTTATGATCCTAATCAATTTCTAATGCTCAATTGCATACCAAAACATATTTTAGCATGCATTAAAATTTCATTTGCCATTAAAGATTGTGAATTAACATTTAATTCAATTAAACCTAACTAAAAGAGGAATTTTTAGGTACTAATCTATTGATGCATAATTGAAGCCTCTTAAGATGTACTTAGGACCCCAAATGTTGTCTCTCTAGTTTGTCCACCACAAGCACACACCAAAGTTGCAATGGCAGCCCCTAGATTGGCTTCTCAAGCCTTGTCAACCAATTTTGCGATGGAGTTTATGCTTTGTGAAGGTTGTATGAATGTATTGGGAGTTAGAAACACTTTCTAATAATTTAATTCAAGAGGAAATCTAAGTTTTTCCCTTTGAATCAATTGAGAAGTTAAAGAGGAGAAGAAGATTCCATGTTGCCACCCAACATGAGAGAAAAGAGAGAGAGTGGCTGATTTTTCTTTATAACTTTTCTTTATATACTTAGGTCAAACCCTAACTCCCTTGCCACATGTCATCACAAGATCCCATCTTGTTATTATTTGATTTAATCCTATGAAGCCAAGTGTCAAGCTCCATTTAAATCATGATATGTGGTCTTCCATCATAGGAAAACAAGTGGCAAGATCATATGGTGCCATGTGTCACCATCTTATGGTGCCACTTGTCACCATGTGAAAAGGCCAATTTGCCCTTACTTTTTAATTTGAGTTCTCAACCCAAAATTATAATTTCTCCTCTTTAAATCAATTTATATCAAATATAAATAAATAAATAAATTAATTAATTAATCTCCATTAATTAATTTCTCATAATTAAATTCATATTTAATCAAATTAAATATAAACTTAATTTATACTATACATCCAATAACTTAGACTTGGTTTCAAGTTACGCTAGGGACTTTGCAATTTAATTGCAAACCATACCTCTTTAATTAATTAATGAAACTATTTAATTAATCAATTAAATCATATTTTAAATAGTGATTAGCTTGTGTGGATGTGTGACTTACTAGGCCCATTACTTATTGGCAATGAGAAATGATATTAACTCTTAATATCATTAGAACTCTTTCTTACTGTAAATAATTTCTCTAAATCATTTCAGACATCTTATAGACCATGGTTGTCACCTAGCATAGTATGCCATGGCCACCCAATCAGTAATAAGGAATACCTTAAATGAATCTTTAATCATATGTTACCATTCACTAGAGTCTTTCCGTTACAAAATCTCAATTCGAGCTGGAGTCATGGTTAATATGAAACCCCATTTGCTATGAACATTATATTCTCTTTTAATTTCAGTTCTTGATTAATTAGATTTTCTTGTCAGAAACTCTTTTCTAACTAAATCTGTCTATCCTGGCCAGGAACTTGAAACATCAAGAATAATTAAATGAACATAGGATTTTATCCCTATTTACTTAGGGTAACGGATTCCATCTTGACCAACACTTATCTCCATAAATAACTAGTAGGAGCCAACACATGCCCATATACCCATACACAGTACAAGTATGAAAGTAGTATCAAACTCAAACCACCTATATACCAGATAACTGTGTTATCTCAGGTCTAAAGATTATAAGCACTGATATTATATATGACAATGCATTGACAAAAGTAAACTCCATGTGCTTGTTATAAGCGTCATTGGTTCGACCTACTTATCATGTATAAGTGCCTATCATGTTTATTATATGGCATGAGACTCACCACTCCATCTTATTTATATCTCATATAAATACCTTGGGAACAAACATGATTACAATCTTTCTGGATAAGTCATGTCCTTTGTGAAGTATCCTCGATTGTGAACCAATTTATGATACTTTGTGCTAGAAATACTGTCACTCATATTCTTAACAACTTAAGAATAGAATTTCTAACAAAATATCAATGGACCTTTTCTATTACACATAAATATATTATGTAAACAGAAAAGTGAAATTGCCTTTTATTAATAAGATATGTACAAGATACATACAAAATGATATGCTCTAGGGCATACTACTAACAATCTCCCACTAGTACTAGAGCCATTCTTTACAATATCTTAGACCCATCTTCTCAAGATGTCGGTCTAACTAAGTTTGTGACATAGGCTTTGTGAATGGATCAGCTAGATTTTAGGTTGATACTATTTTTTGCATGGCTATATCGCCTCGTGAAGGAGCAGAAGCATGAAAATTATTAGATTGGAACATTGAATTCAAAAATTTTCTTCTAGGGTTTCATGCATCATGCCACATCCATTATGTGCCTAATTGATTTCAATGCTCAATTGCATATTAACACACTTTTAATATGTATTAGGATCTACATTTGCCATTTAAGATTTTTGAATTAACAAATTAATTCATTTGAACCCTAGATTGATACAAGAATATGTGCACTAACCTTTTGATGCACTATAGATGTAATTGGTACATTTGTGAACCACCTAGAACCCCAAGAGTTATCCCTCTATCTTGTCCACACTAAGATCAACAATGGTAGCTCCTAAACCAGCTTCTCAAGCCTTGCCAACCAATTAGAAATTATGGATTTGCCTTTAGAGAGGTTGTAGATGCGTATAAGATGCTAGAAATAATTTCTAGCAATTTTAATTCAAAGAAAACAATTGATTTCTCTTTGAATTGATGAGAAAAGATGAAGAGAGGAGATGGAGGAAAAGGTGCCGCCACACATAGAGAGAATAAGAGTGTCGGCTGATTTTTTTATTTTCTCATAACATCACTTTATATAATTAGGTCATCACTTAAAACCCTTGCCACATGTCATCACCTGATTGCATCTTAATCTTAATTGACCTAATCACATTAAGCCAAGTGTCAAAGCTAGATTTAATCTTGACTTTGATCACCTTGCATGATAGGAAGACAAATGGCAAACTTATATGGTGCCATGTGTCACCATCTCATGGTGCCACATGTCACCCTGTGAAATGACCAAATTACCCATGTGTTTTAATTTTGAGTTCTTAACCCAAAATAATTATTTCTCCTCTTCTAATCAATTTATATCAAATATAAATTAATTAATTAATCTTCATTAATTAATTTCTCACAATTAAATTCATATTTAAACACTTTAAATATAAATTTAACTTGTACTATATATCCAATAACCTAGATTTGATTTCAAGCCATGCGAGGGACTTTGCAATCTTATTGCAAATCAAACCTATTTAATTTATCAATTAAACTCTTTAATTAATTAATTAATTAAATCACATTTAACTTGGTGATTAACTTGTGTATGTGTGTGACTTACTCGACTCATTACTAATTGGCAATGAGATATGATATTAACTCTTAGTATCATCAGAACTCGTTCTTACCATAAATGATTTCTCTAAATCATTTTAGGCATCTCATAGACCATGGTTGACACCTAACGTAGCATGCCATGGCCACCCAATCAGTAACAAGGAATACCTTTAATGAACCTTTAATCATATGTTAACATGCACTAGAATCTCTCTGTTATAAAATCCCAATTCGAGCTGGAGTCATGGTTTATGTCAAACCACATTTGCTATGAATATTATGTTTTCTTTTAATTCCAATTGTTGATTAATTAGATTTTCTTGTCAGAAACTCTTTTCTGACTAAATCTGTCTGTTCTGGCTAGGAACATGAAACATTAAGAACAATTAAATGAACATAGGATTTTATCCATATTTACTTAAGGTAACAGATTGCATCTTGATAAACACCTATCGCTATATATAATTAGTAGGAGCGAACATATGCCCATATACCCATACACAGTACAAGTATGAAAGCAGTATCAAACTCAAACCACCTATATACAAGATAACTGTGTTATCTCAGGTCTAAAGATTATATGCACTGATATGATATATAACAATGCATTGACAAGAGTAAACTCCATGTGCTTGTCATATGCATCACTGGTTCGGCCGACTTATCATGTGTAAGTGCCTATCATATTTGTTATGTGGCATGGGACTCACCATTCCATCTTATTTATATCTCATATAAATACCTTGGGAACAAACATGTTTACAATCTGTCTGGATAAGTCATGTCCTGTGTGAAGTATCCTCGATTGTGAACCAATTTATGATACTTTGTGCTAGAAATACTATCACTCATATTTTTAACAAATTAAGAATAGAATTTCTAACAAAATATCAATGGACCTTTTCTATTACACATAAATACATTATGTAAACGGAAAAGTGAAATTGCCTTTTATTAATAAAATATTTACAAGATACATATTAAATGATATTCTTTAGGGCATACTACTAACACCTCGCCTAACTATATATGTGATAATGTGGTAGCACCTTTCTATGTGTTTGGATTTCTGGTGAGACTGGGGTTTCTTAGCCTGTATGACCGCTCTATTGTTGTCACAGTAGAGAGGAACTGCTGACTCAATGGAAGGAACTACCGCAAGTTCTGTCACGAACTTTTTTTATCCAAACAGTATCTTTTGCAGTATCTGATGCAGCAATGTACTCGGTCTCTGTAGTGGAATCAACAATCGTACTCTGTTTGGAACTCTTCCAACTGATTGCACCTCCATTACAAATGAACACAAACCCTGAGGTAGACTTTCTATTATCGATATCTAATTGAAAATCAGAATCAGTATAACCATCCAATTGCAAGTCACCACCTCCATAAATCAAGAATAAATCCTTAGTTCTTCTCAAGTACTTAAGGATATTCTTGACAGCTATCCAGTGTTCCAAACCTAGATTGGATTGAAACCTGCTAGTCAAACTAACAACATATGCGATATCTGGCCTAGTACACAGCATTGCATACATTAGACTTCCAATAGCCGAAGCATATGGAATCCTGGCCATTTTATGTCTTTCTTTTAGTGTCTTTGGAGACATCTTTTTAGAAAGGTGGATACCATGTCTTACTGGTAACAATCCTCTCTTGGAATCAAGCATGTTAAACCTCTTTAACACCTTTTCCAAGTATGGACTTTAGGATAAACCAATTATTCTTTTCGCTCTATCTCTATAGATGCGAATTCCAAAAATATAGGTTGCCTCCCCTAAGTCTTTCATGGAAAATGTATTTGACAACCATACCTTGACAGTTGTTAACATACTTATGTCATTACCTATCAATAAAATATCATCTACATATAAAACAAGGAAAGTGGCAGCACTCTCACTAACTTTCTTATATACACATGGCTCATCCATATTTTTTATAAAACGAAATGATTTAATGACTTCATCAAAACAAATGTTCCAACTCCTCGAAGCTTGTTTCAATCCATAAATATATCGTTTTAATTTGCATACCTTAAAACCATCTTGGAATTCAAAACCCCTAGGTTGTTCCATGAAAATGTTTTCATAGATGTTTATATTGAGAAAAGCTATTTTGATATCCATTTACCAAATCTCATAATCATATTATGCAGCTATTACTAATAAAATCCTAATTAGTTTAAGCATGGCAATAAGCGAGAAAGTCTCCTCATAGTCGATTTCTTGCCTTTGGCGAAACCCTTTCGCAACTGGCCTTGCTTTATAGGTCTCTACCTTTCCATCACAATCAATTTTTCTTCTTGAAAATCCATTTATTCCCTATAAGTATAATACCTTTAGGTGGGTCAACAAGGTCCGAAACTTGGTTCTTGCACATGGAATCAATTTCGAATTTTATAGCTTCAATCCATTTTGAAGAGTTTATATCTGATATAGCTATTAGTAGTATGCCCTAGAGCATATCATTAGTATGTATCTTGTACATATTTTATTAATAAAAAGGCAATTTCACTTTTCCGTTTACATATTGTATTTATGTGTAATAGAAAAGGTCCATTGATATTTTGTTAGAAACTCTATTCTTAAGTTGTTAAGAATATGAGTGACAATATTTCTAGCACAAAGTATCATAAATTGGTTCATAATCGAGGATACTTCATAATAAGGATATGACTTATCCAGAAGATTGTAATCATGTTTGTTCCCAAGGTATTTATATGAGATATAAATAAGATGGAATGGTGAGTCTCATGCCATATAACAAACATGATAGGCACTTATACATGATAAGTAGGCCGAACCAGTGACGCATATGACAAGCACATAGAGTTTACTCTTGTCAATGCATTGTCATATATCATATCAGTGCATATAATCTTTAGACCTGAGATAACACAGTTATCTTGTATATAGGTGGTTTGAGTTTGATACTACTTTCATACTTGTACTGTGTATGGGTATATGGGCATGTGTTGGGTCTTACTAGTTATATATGGAGGTAGGTGTTGATCAAGATGGAATCTGTTACCCTAAGTAAATAGGGATAAAGTCCTATGTTCATTTAATTATTCTTGATGCTTCAAGTTCTCGGCCAGGATAGATAAATTTAGTCAGAAAAGGGTTTTCGACAAGAAAATCTAATTAATCAAGAACTGGAATTAAAAGAGAACATAATATTCATAGCAAATAGGGTTTGACATAAACCATGACTCTAGCTCGAATTGGGATTTTATAACAGAGAGATTCTAGTACATGGTAACATATGATTAAAGGTTCATTAAAGGTATTCCTTATTACTGATTGGGTGGCCATGGCATGCTATGCTAGGTGTCAAGCATGGTCTATGAGATGCCTAAAATGATTTAGAGAAATCATTTATGGTAAGAACCAGTTCTGATGATATTAAGAGTTAATATCATATCTCATTGCCAATTAGTGATGAGTTTAGTGAGTCACACACATACAGAAGATAATCACCAAGTAAAATGTGATTTAATTGATTAATTAAAGAGTTTAATTAATTAATTAAATAGGTTTGGTTTGTAATAAGATTGCAAAGTCCCTAACATGACTTGAAACCAAATCTAGGTTATTGGATGTATAGTTAAGTTAAATTTATATTTAAAGTGTTTAACTATGAATTTAATTGTGAGAAATTAATTAATGGAGATTAATTAATTAATTTATATTTGATATAAATTTATTAGAAGAGGAGAAATAATAATTTTGGGTTGAGAACTCAAAATTACAACATAAGGGTAATTTGGTCATTTCACAGGATGACATATGGCACCATGAGATGGTGACACATGGCATCATATAAGTTTGCCAATTGTCTTCCTATCATGCAAGGTGACCAAAGTCAAGATTAAATCTAGCTTTGACACTTGGTTTAATGTGAGTAAGTCAATTAAAATTAACATGCAATGTGGTGATGACATGTGGCAAAGGGTTTAAGTGATGAACGAATTATAAAAGGAAAAAGAAAAGAATAAACACTCACTCTTATTCTCTCCTAAAGGTGGCAGCACACATAGCTCTCCCTTTCCTCTTCTTCTTTTCTTATCAATTCAAAGAGAATTGCCCAAATTTCTTTGAATTAAAATTGCTAGAAATTGTTTCTAGTGTCCTATACACACATACAACCTCTCTAAAGGTAAGAACCCAATTTATAATTGGTTGGCAAAGGCTTTAGAAGCAAATTGGGGGCTGCCCATTAGTGATCTTGGTGTGGACAATCTAGAGGGAGAACACTTGGGGTCCTAGGTGCTTCCTAAGGGTGCCAATCACATCCATAGCGCATCAAAGAGGTTAGTGCTCTAACTCCTCTTTTAAACTAGGGTTTAAATGAATTAATTTGTTAATTTACAATTTTGAATGGCAAACATAGATCCTAATATATATTAAAAGTGTTCTAATATGCAATTGAGCATTGAAATTAATTAGGCACATAAGAGATGTGGAATGATGCATGTAACCTTATAAGAAAATTTTTTGATATTTTATGCTCGAATGAACACTTTCATGCTTCCGCTCCTTCAATTGGTATCAGAGCCACTATATTTGCCATTTAGATTGTTTAATGTGAGATTTAATTGTGTGATTTAATCAATTTTGATTGATTCATTACAGGTTACATTCATATATGTGGCAGCATGGTGTTGTATCCATGAAAGTGTGCGCATGGTTTTTACATTTAAAGTGTGTGCATGGTTTGGTGATTCTTTATACAATTGTTGTATATGAATTAAGGCCCACAATTAATTAAATTGTTTAATTAAGAATTTTATTCACACAATTAAATTTTGATTCAATTGTTTATATAATATTCAAATCTGAATTTTTAAATTTGTTTGAATGAGAATTAAATCTGAAATTTTAAATTTGTTTAAATGAGATTCAAATCTAAATTTTTAAATTTGATTGAATGAGATTCAAATCTGAATTTTTAAATTTGTTTGAATGAGATTCAAATCTGAATTTTTTAGTTGAATATGGGATATTCAATTTAATTTTAGTATGTATATTTTATTTAATTGTTAAATGATAATATGAATGATAGATGATCATAGACAATAAAAGACCAATGTGATTGGATTTATTTCTTTTATTTTTCTTTGGGTTGTAAAATAATTAATTTTATTTTTGGTGGCATGTATTATAAGTGTTGTAATAATTTGGGTTGTAATTTCATTTATTTAAGGACTTTAAAGTCCATATTCTTGTAAATTCGCCTTGGTATGCCAAGGATTACAATGTAATTGAATTGAAAGAAGATCAAGGAGGTCAAGAGCATTGGTGGGACCAGTGGGAGGAATTCAAGATCAAGTGTTGATTATGTACTCCTTCAGTAACTCTTGTAAAATGAATGAATGAAATGCACCTATGAATGCCTTGATTCAATTCTTGGTGGCTCAGAATTGAATCCCTTAGGAAGTCCATGATCATACCATATTTATTGTTTATCCATGTATGCATGAGATGTATGGGAATGTATGCAAGTATATGATATATGCATGTTAATTGAATAATGTGCAAAGTGAGACCATAATAGTAATTAAGCCGACCATTAAATCTTCCAAACAAATAATTAAGTTGGAAATGGTATAATTAAAGTAATTATATCATGAGCTCTCCATTGAGGCAATTGTTTTAAGAAATTTTAAATACTTGCATGTGATGCATTTAATTTAGGAGATTTTCTTAAGAATAATTGCTAAGCATGAGATGTTGTAAATATGTAAATAAGTTGATGGCCAATAATGGATGTGCCTGAGGACATTAAAATTATTTGCATGTTTACTGGCTTAATAGGATTAACTTAATTAATGCAAGATGAGTCAATAATGGATGTGCCTGAGATTTTGAGCATTAGGGGCTAGATAAATGATTAAACATCACATGAGATGTGATGGGCAATGAGTTGCTCACTTATAGTTTATTGTAATTCCAATAATGGATGTGCCTGAGGATGATCAATAGGACTATAAGAATTCAATCACCCACTAGAAATCTATCCAACTAGGATTTTCATTTTCTACTTTGGAAGTGTAGGATTCGCCAAATTAGTGGGAGGACCTATTTGACTTAAAGACCATAATCATTTTGGTTAATTACTTGATACATTTACTAATTAATCTAGTTATTTTCTACAGTTATTCTTCTGATAATAATGAGCATACAACAACCACTACCATCCAATATCCTTGCGAGCATACTTGATCATAATAGGTTGACAGGACTTAATTTTTTTCATTGGCTAAGAAATTTAAAACTTGTCCTGAACCTAGAACGTATTGGATATGTTTTAGATTCAAATGCTCCTGGTCCCTTACCTCCAAAGGCCACTCAAGAGGAACATGACACTTTGGACAAGTGGAAGGAGCATGATATGAGAGGTAAGTGTTACATGCTTATTTCTATGAGTAATGAGTTACAGAAGCAGCATGAAAATATGCAAAGTGCTAGTGAGATCCTTCTTCACCTACAAGAGTTGTATGGTGAGCATAGCAGGAATGCTAGGTATGAGATATCTAGGCAACTATTTCGAATGAGAATTTCTGAGGGACAGAATGTTGGGGATCATGTCCATAAGATGATTCAGCTTGTAAAGTAGCTGGAACATCTTGACTTTAACATGGATTTCCAACTGTAGACGGATTTGATCCTTTAGTCCCTACCTGAGTCATTTGGTAATTTTGTGACAAATTTCCATATTACTAAGCAGGAATAAACCTTAGCTAGTTTACTTAACATGCTTATTATTTCACAAAAGAATATGTCGGGCAATAAAGGAAAAGATGTAGCTTTGATTGCATCTTCTTCTATTGGAAAGTCCAATAAGAAGAAGGGCAATAAGAAAAAGAAACCTCAAATTCCAAGACCTTCCAAGAAGATAGCCAAACAAAAAGGGAAGACCAAAACTGATGGAGGCAAAGAAAAGTATTTCCACTACCAGAAGGATAGGCACTAGAAAAGGAGCTGCCTAGAGTATCTTGCTTCTTTGAAGGACAAGAAGGATACACCTTCAGAAGGTATGTCTATATCTTGTTATTTAGATACTGATGATGCTCATAGTTCATCTACAGCTTGGGTTTTAGATACTGGTGCCAGTTCTCACATTTCTTATGATATGCAGGAACTAGCAAATAGTACCAGCTTGCATGCTTGAGATGTTAGACTTCGGATTGGCGATGGCTCAACTGTTGAAGCTTTAGCCATAAGATCTAAATCTTTTTACATGTGTGGACATATTTTGTGTTTGAATAATATTTTATATGTACCTGATGCTTTTAAGAACATTATTTCTATATCTGGTTTGACTAGAAATGGTTATGAATTTTAGTTCACAGATGATGTTTGCAATAATTATTTTGGAAATAAATATGTTGGCTAGAGTTATATGCATGATGGTCTTTATTATTTGGATAATAATGATAAACACAAAATGAATGTAAGCAATCTAAAAGAATGCAATGCCATGATAAAAATCAACTCAAGTTCAAAATATATTTGGCGCTTAAGATTAGGTCATGTTGTAGAAGATAAGATTGTAAAACTAGAGCAAATGGGGATTTTATCCTCATTGGGTTCTGAACCTACTCCAACTTGTGAATCCTGCCTTCGGGGCAAAATGACTAGATCACCCTTTGTTGGACAAGGACTAAGAGTTGAAAATATTTTCGAGGTAATACACAGTGATATATGTGGTCCATTTAAGGAAATGGCTAGAGGCGGTTTTCATTACCTTATTACCTTTACTGATGATAAATCAAGGTTTGGGTATTTGTATCTGATAAAATAGAAACATCCTTTGAAAAGTTCAAAGAATTTAAATCTGACGTAGAAAATCAAATAGAAAAAAGTATTAAAACTCTTTGATCAGATCATAGAGGTGAATACTTAAGTACTGAATTTGATGAATACTTGAAAGTGAAGGAATGGAAGCGTGAAAAACACAAGTTTATACCATTGAATTCAAAAATTTTCACCTAGGGTCTCATGCATCATGCAAGATTTATTTTTATCTATTTGATTTCAATGATAAACAACATATTAAAACTCTTTTAATATGTTTTTGGATCTGTATTTGCCATTTAAGATTTTAAAATTAATCAAATTAATTTTAGAACCCTAGATTAAATCAAGAACAATTACACTAACCTCTCGATGCACTGCAGCATTTCTGCGCCTTTGAGATTCATCTTCAGGACACCAGATGTTGTCCCTCTAGCTTGTCTACACCAAGAACACCTATGGCAGCCCTTGAATAGCTTCTAAAGCTTTTTCTATTAATTAGAAATTCAAGTTCTGCCTTTTAAGAGATTAGAGATGTAAACAGGACACTAGAAACAATTTCTAGTGTTCTTAATTCAAGAGATTGATGGCTAATCTCTTTGAATTGATGAGAGATGAAGAAGAATAGATGAAAAGCCTCAAAGTGGCGTGACCAAGGAGAGGAGTGGCTGCTGGTTGCTTTTCTTTTTCATTGCAACACTTAAATAGCTAGGTTAACACATTAAACCCTTGCCACATGTCACCCTTTGATTAGCTCTAGGTTTAAGTGACCCAATCACATTGTGCCAAGTGTCAAACCTATATTTAATCTTGATTTTAATCATCTTACATGATTAGAAAACATTTGGCAAGCTTATGTGTAATCCCATGTGTCACCATCTCATGGTGCCACGTGTCACACTGTGAAATGACCAAAATGCCCCTGTGTCTTAATTTTGAGTTCTCAACCCAAAATAATTATTTGTCTTCTTCTAATTAATTTATATCAAATATAAATTAATTAATTAATCTCTATTAATTAATTTCTCATTAATTAAATTCATATTTAAACACTTTAAATATAAATTTAACTTATATTATATATCCAATAATCTAGATTTGGTTTCAAGTCATGCTAGGGACTTTGCAATTTAATTGCAAACCAAACCTATTTAATTAATCAATTAAACTCTTTAATTAATTAATTAAATCATATTTAAATAGGTGATAACTTGTGTATATGTGTGACTTACTAGGCTCATCACTAATTGGCAATGAGACATGATATCAACTCTTAATATCATCAGAACTCTTTCTTACCATAAATGATTTCTCTAAATCATTTTATGAACCTCATAGACCATGGTTAACACCTAGCATAGCATGCCATGGCCACCCAATTAGTAATAAGGTTTACCTTAAATGAACCTATAATCATATGTTACCATGCACTAGAATCTCTCTGTTACAAAATCCCAACTCAAGCTGGAGTCATGGTTTATGTCAAACTCCATTTGCTATGAATATTATGTTCTCTTTTAATTCCAGTTCTTGATTAAAAAGATTTTCTCATCAGAAACTCTTTTCTGAATAAATCTATCTGTCCTAGCCAGGAACTTGAAACATCAAGAACAATTAAATGAACATAGGATTTTATCTCTATTTACTTAGAGGAACAGATTCTATCTTGATCAACACCTACCTCCATATATAACTAGTAGGAGCCAACAGATGCCCATATACCCCATACACAGTATAAGTATGAAAGCAGTATCAAACTTAAACTATCTATATACAAGATAACTGTGCTATCTCAGGTCTAAAGATTATATGCACTGATATGATTTATGACAAAACATTGACAAGAGTAAACTCTATGTGCTTGTCATAAGTGTCACTGGTTCGGCCTACTTATCATTTATAAGTGCCTATCATCTTTGTCATATGGCATGAGACTCACCATTCCATCTTATTTATATCTCATATAAATAACTTGGTAACAAACATGAATACAATCTTTCTGGATAAGTCATGTCCTTATTATGAAGTATCTTCGATTGTGAACCTATTTATGATACTTTGTGCTAGAAATATTGTCACTCATATTCTTAATAACTTTAGAATAATATTTCTAACAAAATATCAATGGACCTTTTCTATTACACATAAATATATTATGTAAACGGAAAGTGGAAATGCCTTTTATTAATAAAAATATGTACAAGATACATACTAAATGATATGCTCTAGGGCATACTACTAATAGAAAGAGCATGGCATTGTTTCCCAGTTGACTCCTCCAGGAATGCCACTGTTGAATGGTGTATTTGAAAGCAGAAATCGTACCCTATTGGATATGGTACGTAGTATGATGAGCTATACTGATATGCCAGTCTCTTTTTGGGGATTTGCATTGGAATCAACTTTGCATATTCTGAATAGGATTCCATCAAAATCAGTTTCTTCCACACCTTATGAGATATGGCATGGAAGAAAACCAAGTCTCAAGCATGTTAAGATTTTGGGTTGTCCATCTTATATAAAAAAGGCTGAACACTGATAAATTGGAAACCAGATCAGAAAAGGGTCGATTTATGAGATATCCAAAAGAAATTTTTGGATATTATTTTTATTTTCCTACATCATAAAAGGTTATGGTAAGCAGAGATTCCATATTTCTTGAACAACAGTTTATTCAAGAAGGAGGCAAAGGAAGGAAAATAGAGTTAGAAGTGGAGAATTTTGACTAACCAATAGATCAAATGGATATAGATCCATCTAGTCAACCTACACTTATTGATGAAACATCTACAGTAATTCCTCGTAGACCAATCAGGATATCTCACCCACCAGTGAGATATAGTTTTCTTCATGAAGATGAGCAAGAGTTGTTTACTCATAAAGCAGTAGATCATGGAGATGATCCACTTACCTATGAAGAAGCTATATCAGATATAGACTCTTCAAAATGGATTGAAGTTATGAAATCCGAAATTGATTCCATGTATAAGAATTAAGTTTGGGATCTTATTGACCCACCTGAAGGTATTGTACCTATAAGGAATAAATGGGTTTTCAAGAAGAAAATTAGTTTTGATGGAAAGGTAAAGACCTATAAAGCAAGGCTAGAAGTGAAAGGGTTTCACCAAAGGCAAGGAATCAACTATGAGGAGACTTTCTCGCTTGTTGCCATGCTTAAATCAATTAGGATTCTATTAGCAATAGTTGCATACTATGATTATGAGATTTGGAAGATGGATATCAAAACAGCTTTTCTCAATGGATACATTGAAGAAAACATTTTCATGGAATAACCTAGGGGTTTTGAATCCCGAGATGGTTCTAAGGTATGCAAGCTAAATCGATCCATTTATGGGTTGAAATAAGCTTCGAGGAGTTGGAACATCCATTTTGATGAAGCCATTAAGTAATTTGGTTTTATAAAAAATGTGGATGAACCATGTGTATATAAGAAGGTTACTGATAGTGCTATCACTTTCCTTGTCTTATATGTGGAAAATATTCTCTTGATAGGTAATGACATAGGTATGTTGATAGCTATAAAAGTATGGTTGTCAAATACATTCTCCATGAAAGACTTAGGGGAGGCAACTTATATTCTTGGAATTCGCATCTATAGAGATAGAGTGAAAAGAATAATTGGTTTATCCCAAAGTCTATACTTGAAAAAGGTGTTAAAGAGGTTTAACATGGTTGATTCCAAGAGAGGATTGTTACTAGTGAGACATGGTATCCACCTTTCTAAAGAGATGTCTCCAAAGACACCTGAGAAAAGAGATAAAATGGCCAGGATTCCAAATGCTTCAGCTATTGGAAGTTTGATGTAAGCAATCATGTGTATTAGGCCGGATATCACACATGCTATTAGTTTGACTAGCAGGTTTCAATCCAATCCAGGTTTGGAACACTAGATAGCTGTTAAGAATATCCTTAAGTACTTGAGAAGAACTAAGGATTTATTCTTGATTTATGGAGGTGGTGACTTGCAATTGGATGGTTATACTGATTTTGATTTCCAATCAGATATCGATGATAGAAAGTCTACCTCTGGGTTTGTGTTCATTTGTAATGGAAGTGCAGTCGGTTGGAAGAGTTCCAAATAGAGCACGACTGCAGATTCCACTACCAAGGCTGAGTATATTGGTACATCAGATGCTGCAAAAGAAGTTGTTTGGATAAAGAAGTTCATGACAGAAATTGCGGTAGTTCCTTCCATTGAGTGAACAGTTCCACTCTACTATGACAACAATGGAGTGGTCATACAGGCTAAGAAACCCTGGTCTCACCAAAAATCCAAACACATAGAAAGGCACTACTACATTATCAGAGAAATAGTTGGGCGAGGCAATGTAGCCATGCAGAAAATAGCATCAGCTGAAAATCCAGCTGATCCATTCATGAAGCCTATGTCACAAGCTCAGTTAGACCGACATCTTAAGAAGATGGGTTTAAGATATTGTAATGAATAACTCTAGTGATAGTGGGATAATGTTAGTAGTATGCCCTAGAGCATATCATTAGTATCTATCTTGTACATATTTTATTAATAAAAAGGCAATTTCACTTTTCCATTTACATAATGTATTTATATGTAATAGAAAAGGTCCATTGATATTTTGTTAGAAATTCTATTCTTAAGTTGTTGATAATATGAGTGACAGTATTGCTAGCACAAAGAATCATAAATTGGTTCACAATCGAGGATACTTCACAATAAGGACACGACTTATCCAGAAAGATTGTAATCATATTTGTTCCCAAGGTATTTATATGAGATATAAATAAGATGGAATGGTGAGTCTCATACCATATAACAAACATGATAGGCACTAATACATGATAAGTAGGCCAAACCAGTGGCGCATATGACAAGCACATGGAGTTTACTCTTGTCAATGCATTGTCATATATCATATCAGTGCATATAATCTTAGACCTGAGATGACATAGTTATCTTGTGTATAGGTGGTTTGAGTTTGATACTACTTTCATAATTGTACTGTGTATGGGTATATGGGCATGTGTTGGCTCCTACTGGTGATATATGGAGATAGGTGTTGATCAAGATGCAATCTGTTACCCTAAGTAAATAGGGATAAAGTCTTATGTTCATTTATGTTCATTTAATGAACATAAGACTTTATCCCTTACCCTAAGTAAATAGGGATGAAGTCTTATGTTCATTTATGTTCATTTAATGAATAGGGATAAAGTCTTATGTTCATTAAATGAACATAAATGAATATAAGACTTTATCCCTATTTACTTAGGGTAACAGATTCCATCTTGATCAACACCTATCTCCATATATAACAAGTAGGAGCCAACACATGCCCATATACCCATACACAGTACAAGTTTGAAAGCAGTATCAAACTCAAACCACCTATATACAAGATAACTATGTTATCTCAGGTCTAAGATTATATGTACTGATATGATATATGATAATGCATTGACAATAGTAAACTCCATGTGCTTATCCTAAGCGTCACTGGTTCGGCCTACTTATCATTTATAAGTGCCTATCATGTTTGTTATGTGGCATGAGACTCACCACTCTATCTTATTTATATCTCATATAAATTCCTTGGGAACAAACATGATTGCAATCTTTCTGGATAAGTTATGTCTTTGTGAAGTATTCTCAATTGTGAACCAATTTATGATACTTTGTGCTAGAAATACTGTCACTCATATTCTTAACAACTTAATGATAGAATTTATAACAAAATAGGGATAAAGTCTTATCTTCATTTAATGAACATAGGATTTTATCCCTATTTACTTAGGGTAACAGATTTCATCTTGATCAACACCTATCTCTATGTATAACCAGTAGGAGCCAACACATGCCCATATACCCATACACAATACAAGTTGGAAAGCAGTATCAAACTCAAACCACATATATACAAGATAACTGTGTTATCTCAAGTCTAAAGATTATATGCACTGATATGATAAATGACAATGCATTGACAAGAGTAAACTCCATGTGTTTGTTATAAGCGTTACTGGTTCGGCCTACTTATCATGTATAAGTGCCTATCATATTTGTTATGTGGCATGAGACTCACCACTCTATCTTATTTATATCTCATATAAATACCTTGGGAATAAACATGATTGCAATCTTTCTGGATAAGTAATGTCCTTGTGAACTATCCTCGATTGTGAACCAATTTATGATACTTTGTGCTAGAAATACTGTCACTCATATTCTTAATAACTTAAGAATATAATTTCTAACAAAATATCAATGGACCTTTCTATTACACATAAATATATTATGTAAATGGAAAAGTGAAATTACCTTTTATTAATAAGATATGTACAAGATACATACAAAATGATATGCTTTAGGACATACTACTAGCATTTCTTTAGTTTTACAACCTTCGTGAGGACACTTAGTCTCTGTCTCATTAACTTGTTTCACTTTATCATGTTGTCTCTTGTAGGAAAGCAATATTTATGAAGCTGAAAATTTGGTCATTTAGCTTACTTCGGTGTTGGATACACTTTTAATTGAGGGATTTGTTATTTTAATCGAAGAAACATGAGTGAGACTAAGTAATAGTCCTTTACAAGGTTAATGCACCTGTTAGACTTGAAGAAAAAAAAGGAAAGATCTCCTTCTCCAACCATAATGTATTAAGATTTAACAAATGGTGCTTAACTGCTTCCTAGGTCTTGCCTATCTCTGCACATTTATTGCCCACTACTTCCATAACACACTTTTACTTCATCATTAAAAGGCTTCACTTCTCTAAGTGATCAATGACTATCATTGCTATCTGACTTTTTGTCAGTCCTAATATTTGCACTTTAGTCTTCCTGTAACTATTCCGTTATTGATGCTTCTTTACAAAGTGACTATTCCTAGTCACAATGTACCCTTCCACCTTCTTTCGTCTATCTTTTCTCTAGCTATATTTGGATGAACCATTAGGTCCACTCTAGTTAAAACCTCTAGAAATCATTAAATTAGTATCTCCTTGCATAAAATTTATTATAAGGAGAATTTGAATTCCCCATCCATCCTACCACCAGTCTCTTGAATGGTCCCGAAATGAGGTTATATTTGCCGTGGTCCTATACTACATCCATAATGTAGTAACAAATTTGGGACTTAGAACTTGTACTATAATGCAACCTATCCAATGTTGTTCCATGTACTATTCTTAAAACCTCATTAACTTGTCTTGAGTCACTTCTTCCCTCTTATCCTTGATACTTACATTGCTTCCTTTGTGTTCCTAAAATTACTGAGATCTCTATGATTTCCTCTTTCTTTCCTTTCCTTTCCTATTAGCTATGTGAATCGATTGGTTATCGTTTCTTGATCTTATTACCTGCTAGCTGCACTTTACTTCTTCACATGACAATTTGAGATACCATTATATGTCTTGTTACTTTTGCTCATTCCAAATGTATTCCTTAATTGGATTTGTGATTTTGTTGGTAGGTTAAAAAAAATCTTTTCCTATCATCACTTATTCCATATGGGAATTAGGATGGATAAAACTTAACCTATATCCTACACTTTTAGGTCTTAATTGTAATCACTTTCCTCTCTAGTACCTTATTTCTTTCTGAATGCTTAAGTTTTGTTCCTCATTTAATTTCATTTACTCTTCCAAATTGACATCTTTACATCGTATGCATAGTGCCTTATGATGTATGTGTTTGACTTGCTAGCAATCTCGTTAAATGTCCCTTATAACCTTATCTTGTTTTAGGCTCTTAAATCTTGCTCCTCAATCCTTATAGTTTATATTGCCCAAAACCTAACCTTTACTACTCAGTCCCTTTGTTCTTTCTTTTAGCCTGATAGCTAGGTTGAATTATTGACTCTACTAGGTCATCTACTGTAATGACCCAAATCTAGGATCATTAGCAACATAAGGACTCAGGCCAACATTAGGCCTCCTAGACCTGTAGTAAGCCTAGCTTGTAACACTCCCGTTTGCATAGCCTGGTATATTTCACTGTTCCGGTGACCGGTATCAGTCCGGATAATTATTGGGATTAGAGCCACACCTAAGACAATTTGAGAAGCCATAAACACAAATAATTAGTAATGTTTAATTAGTTAACTATAAATAAGAAAAACAGAACATAAGAGGTTAAACGAGCCGAGAGTCACAACGATGAGTGACCTCCTCGGGAACGACTGCGAAGTCGTTTTAAACTCAAATTTCGAACCGTAAAAAGTGACGCTGCGGTCCTTAGGACCCTTATAAACACAGTGGAAAAGAGAAAACCACGAAAAAGAACTAAGCTACCAAAAATTAGGTCAGGGAGCCAGAAGAAATATTGGATTATTTGCAAATCGGGATGAACCGGCGAGGGGCAATTTGGTCAATTGACCCCGAGAGCTGACTCCTGACGTAACTGTCAAATAAAATCGGAGAAAAGAAAATTTCGGAATCGAGAATAAAATTAAAGAACTAATAGAAAAATAAATAGAAAAAAAAAAGAAAAGGAAAGAGGTTGGAAAAGTCAAAGTTGATGACATCACTAATGATGTCATAAACAAATTTGTTAAATATTTATTAAATTTGATATTTATGGTCTTCCAAAGCAAAAACGTGTAAAGGAAAAACAAAGAAAAAATTTAGGATTTTCTTCTTCTTCCCCTCTCTCTTTGCCACCCACTTGTTTCCTTAAATCCCCCATGGAAGCTTTCTCTTTAAGCTTACATTAAGCTCAAATTTTCCTTACCCAACCATAATAACTCTCATAAGGACTTCTTTAAAGCTTGTTATTACTACTTAAGAAGGAGATTTCAAGAAGAAAGAAGAGCAAAGGTTAGGGTTTTGAAGCTTTAAGTGAGGTTAGCATATCAAACTCTTTATTTTTCCATTTAAATGCATGTTTAGGTAATTAAGTGAGCTTAGAACTTGATTTAAATGAAACAAATATGGGAGAGGGACCAAACTGAAATTTGGGCAGCTTGATAGGAGTATGAATTACATGAAATTGATGCATTAGAAGGAGTTTAAAAGCTTTGATTAGTTGAATGGTTAAGGTTAAGTGCACTAGTTATGGTTAAATGCAAGAGTTAGTGAGTTTAGGGTTTCAATGCAAGGGTTTATGAACCAAAAATTGGAGAAATGCATAAATGGCATATTTGACCTATTGTGAAATGAAATAATGATCAATTAGGACCAAATAAATTGTATGGGAATGGTGGAAAATTTAGCTAAATTCGTAAGTCAATGGTCATGCTGCTGGCAGCATGACCAAACCCACTTTGAAGGACCAAAACTCAAATTTTACAAGTCCAATTGATATGCCACCAATTGGAGATGAAAATAGACATAAAAGAGCACAATTTTCATTAAGGAACCATGACCAAAAACTGACCAAAACTTGGTGAAACAATTGACCAAAGTGAATTGATTGCAGGCTGCCCTGTACCAAAACTGACTAAATGAACAGTAACTGTTCATTTAGTCATAACTCGAGCTAGGTAGGTCAAATTGACCTGAAATTTTACAAGATATTAGATATGATATAGACCTAAAACTTTCATGAAGAACACCAACCCAAATTAGGCCATTAACTCATTCAAATCATTGAGCAAAGTTAAATTTACTGTACTGAGATTCTGCAGAATTTTCATTGAGCAGCAATGTTTGGATGGCTATAACTCTCTCTAGAAAACTCGGATTTAGGCGATTCTTGAACCGATGGAAACTTAAGACATAGTACAACATTTCATATGAAGAAAGTGAGACCAAATTATGAACTTAACTTGATCAAATTATTAACCAAAGTTGGACCAAAAATCTGCCAGCACCAAAATCTCAGTATGAACAGTGCACGTAAACAGTAAACTTATTTTGGCCATAACTTGAGCTACAAAACTCTGATTGAGGTGATCCAAAAATGAGAATACACTTAAGACAATAAGGAACATTTTCTATGAAGGAAGTTTTGTCAAATTCCAACAGTAGATCGACCAATGGAATAGTGCAACTTCGGAGCACAAAACCGAAAATTGGCAATTTTGCCAAAATGACCTATGCTTTGAAAAAGTGACCAAAACCAACAAGTTTAATGAACAAAATGTGGTATGTGGGTGAAGTTGGAGTTCCCATACCTATTAATCCTTAGAAAGTCAATTATTTGACTTAAATAGTGTAGTGAATAGTAACCCGAAACACAAAATTTCGAGAACGTCGAATTTAACACGTTAGAAATAGGTAAATGCGAAGTTAAAATTTATTTCGGGATTTATGTTAAGTTCTAGTACTGAAACATTGTAAAATTTTGTGTTTCAGTTGAAAAGAATATCGGGAAGGAACCCGAGGAAACGAGTCGAGGCTAAGGGACGACTCGCTTGAGGTTTGTGCACAATAAACCCTATTTAAGCATTTTATCTTTGAAAAATTGATTTATTACGCATTATGAATTTATGAATTTTTGTGTTGCCACCTTGTGATCAAATTGTAACTTTGGAAATGGATTTGATTTTTGTATGCAATATTTGAATGAAATGTTTGAAACGAATTTTTGATTCACACTTAGCATGACAGTTACTTATTATTCCTCCTCCATTTATGGGGTTGAGATCGTTTATTTTCCTCCCTCTCTGGCTTGCCAGTTGAGGTTGTAGATCGGATGAGTACTCATTAGCTAGCTAGCCACCTCCCTCATTGGTTTCGATTAATGGGGTTGAGATTGCTTTGTCGTGGTGTACAACACGGCATTGATCGAAAATTTTGTGTCATGGCTTAAGTTGTGTACGACTTTGGCAACACTGTGTTTATGCAATTGTTTGACTAAACTGTTGTTTAATATATTATTTGACAAAATGAGTTGTTATGAGGTTTGATATTTGCGAAATGTGATTGTGAAGTATTCAAATTATGTTTCATCAATAAATGATTTATGTATCGCATTTTAAATCTTTATTGTGCACCACTGAGTATGTTTATACTCAGCGATAGTTTAATTTACTGTCGCAGATAAAAGCAAGGAGAAAGCAGAGTGAGTCATGGATTGACAAGGTCTTTTTGATCCCTTTTTGTACGGGTATTGTTTTATACCCTTATGGTTATTTTGATGTAAATACTGTAATGTCATAAGTATCAATGTAAATTGAGCAGTTGTAAATAAACTATAATAATATTATTTTAGATTTTCTTCTGTAAATTTGATATTTGTACATATGGATTTTCTGCCTTATGTTTTGTGAATGGAATTATTGAACATACTGAGTTGACAAATTTGACTTGGATTGTGAAACTGTTTTGAAATGGATTGACTTGAGTTGATTTGTGAATTATTGGAGGTTGGGAGTTGTAAAATAGTTTTGGAAGTGCTTTTTACAGGTATTTGAAGAACTGGTTTCTCAAAATACAGAGGGAACTCTGTCAAAATTTTTATAAAATTTGCGACAAAATTTGAATGGACAAAAATTTTCACTAGTATTTAAACTTTGAATATATGATTTTTAATTCTTATCAAAATGCTCACCACTTCCAAAATGTAAGAAAATTGTTTTATAATCCCTTGTAGGGTACTTAATGAGTTATCGGTAGGTGAAGTTCGGTAGTTCATTAAGTATTCTACGGGAGCATGTTATGCCTTACTGAGGGGTAATGTGTGACATAGCTTGTATCATAATCTCATTTAAGTCCCATATTATTCATGAAAATACTTTATTAAACAAAAAATATAATTAGAATTCTTTCATATTGCAAAACACTAAGTGGAAAAGCACAATAGTGCAACATTAAAATTGCATGTCCTTATAAAAAGGAGTTCCATAAAGTGTACATATACTTTTAGCAAAATTAAGGCAATAACCTTTTAAACTTAACTAATTAAAATTTGCTGACTATGTCTTCTATACTTATCCCTTTTAAGGAAAGGGTTGAGCTAGGGGCTCTATGAGTAAAAGCCTACTTAAGGAATAAAACATATAATAAAATAACTGCACTCAAGAACATGTAAATTTAGTAGTCTAATGCTACTTTCACACCACAACCATGTCACAAAAAGGTAATTCATGTCACTAGTGAATCCTAACCATTTCATAATCATTATCATATATCCAAGATGCTCAACCCATTATAGGAGCTCCTCATGACTTTCTCTTACCTTATCATCTCAAACAATTGGGGGCTAAATACATAGAATTACCTTACTCGAACACCCTAGAGTTGAAGACACATAATTGTCTTACCTGGGCATCCCAGAACATAATCATAGTGGACTTATATGTGCTCATGCCATTTCCTTTACTTTAATTTCCTTTCCCAATGGGAACTAGTGGGTCCATGGACTCCTAACATAACACAACTAATAATGCAACATCTTTGTGATATGCTTACTAACATATATAAATGATTATGCAACTAGAATCAAGATAAATCATATAACTATCATAATACATGAGCATGCATGGAATATAATAAAATAATTTAATAAATTAGAAAAAAATAGTTTAAATAGGTTCTACTCAAAGACAGGTTGACCCTTTACTATTATTGGACCTAGTAGGACTATTGACTTGATTGACCTATGTAGACATACTGCTAGTATGTCAAATACTGACCATAAATTAACTTAGTTACTTAATTAACTTTATTATCCTACCCAAAATCCTACAGAGTCTCCCATGTAATTAACCTACCCTCCCTGAAGAGCAAACTCAAACACAAGGTCTCAAACCCACAATAATATCACAACGCCCATTTGGGTTGTACAAAAACCTAATCTAAGTCTTGTTGCTTAATTTTCTAGTTAGGGTCCTTAACTCCTATACGATCCATTTAATTATGTTTTGTGTTTTAAAAGTTACAAAAATATTTTTGGAGGTCCTTTATAGTGTCATTATATCATTACATTTCTTTTTATTATATTATTACATGATTGAAATATTTATGGATTAATATAATAACTCTAGCTTTTGTTAAAACTACTAAAGATGAGATCGGGCTTACTAATGATAATTCAGCTATCTTGAACATGTCTAGAGCACCTAAAAATGCTAAGATTGATTGTGAGGATGGCTAGGTTCTAAATCAAATTGCCTGGTAGCCAGTCCTGAGTACTGGTAGGCTATTGCTGATCCAAAAGCACTTATACAAAGCCCAAACTACATTTATATTTATCATTTAATTATATTTTATAAATAAGGATTGAAAGGGCTCAAAAATCTCAACGAGTGATCTAGACTGTCCAATGTTTGCCTTTCTTAAACAATGTCCCTTCGAAATACGTTGGTTCCATATCAAAGGTTTTGATGTGTTCATTGGTCAATGATTGAATCAATTAGAATCTCATTGGATCCATATTCTCCTATGTTCCTCCATGTATTGCCATTCATGGAGATTCTAGTAAAGGAAGAGTACTTGGACCAAGCCTAAGTTATCACCACTTAAACTACTAATTGGGGACCGTCGAGAGATGCCTGGATGGCATCAAGACTTCAGTAGCATTAAAGTGTCTCCTTCCCTCAGAATCACATCACTTCACGGCTCCCAAAGAATTGTTGGTCATCTTTACCCATTTGGGTAGGGGGGGGGGGGGGGTGGGCACTCGAGGGGAAGGTGTTTGTCGACTAAATTTTAATTGGTAGTTTTAAGCTGATGCTTCACTGGCATTAACCAAAATAGGTGGGTGTGGTACTCGATGGGAAGAGTTATACGTTGGGGAAGGAAAGGAGATTCATGAAGTTTGATTAATTGATTTCTTTATTATAGTTATAATTTTAATTTCTTTTCTTTTCTTTCTTTTAATCATGTTGCTGTTTTAACTTATAATATTATTAGACTATCAAGATGTCTTACCTGACCATGCACTTAAGCTATTTTAAAGTTCCCTCTTAATTTTTCCAATAGACTAAACAATAACAACAACAACAACAACAACAACAGCAATAATAATAATATATTAGACATAATTATATTATAAATAATATAACTTTATAAAATCTTATATATGTTTATTCATTTTATTAATCTTCATTAGTCAGAAAAAAAGCTTTGACAAATATTTTGTCTCTGGATAGATATTTCAAGAGACTTTAGGGAGGGGTATTACAATCTTCTCCCTTTAGAAAATTCGTCATTGAATTTTCAAACATAACGGAAAGGAAAGGAAGGAATGTGAGTGGAATGGGTTTGAGTGCTTGTTTCTTTAGGAATGGCAATGGGGTGAGTCAAGTGTGGGGATCGCTCCCTTCATCCTCGCCCCATTGGAGATTGGGGTAGGGACGAGTTCTTTCTTATTAGGGAGCAGGGCAAGGCGAGGCAGGTTTCCTTGTGGGAATTTTACATTTTATTCTATTATTTTTATATTTTAATTTATCTTTATATAATATAAATTTATTTATTAAAAATAGATTATAGGTTAAAAATATAAGTTTTAAATATAATCTTAACAATATATATACTTTTTGTTAAAATTATAATATTCAAATACACAAATACATAAATAAATTATTTTTTTAATAAATAATAGGTTATCGGGGTATGTTATAGGGAAATTGATCGAGTTTGTAGTGAGTCAGATCATATTCAAGAATAATTGCCATCTCTATGTTCCTCAAACTATACGTAGGCCATAAAGAATGTTTGGCTTTGCCTAACATTTAGGTTGGGCTCTATTCCCTATTACTTTTTTGAAGTATGCAGTAAAGCTTGCTAGTTCACTAGTTTTCATTGCCATTCTGAGAGTTAACAATGCTTTAATTGGCTTTGATCCTTCGGCTTGTGGGTTATGGGCTAACTATACTTTTGTTGTGCTACTCTAATGCATCTTCCTTGCAATTTAGGCCTTATTCTTTCATACCTTTCCTCTCTGTTTCATAGAGATGCATCTCACATTCCTTTCTTTGCAGTGTTTCATAAGGTGCCTTTATGAAGTAACTATTATTACAGGCAACTCACTTGAGATCACTGTTGAGTGGATAGGACTATTTAAGCCCTATCAAGACTCTTTAGGCATCTTTGTGCCGCTTATCTTCTAAATCTCCATGGAATTGTTAGCTTTCATCTTACACATCACCATTAAAGGTTTTTATTTTCCCCATTTCCTAGTTTGCTTAGCATAGCCTGTGTACTTGTACTTTCTATAGCACTCTAGTTATTCATAAAGCTAACATGTTGAATTGTAAAGGTACAAATAATGAGGACTTAAAACAATATTCTCTCAAGCTAACTTGATTGTTAAGAGGGCTTGTTAAGGTGTTCCAGAATCATACTTTTCATGTTATTTATATAGATAGATCAAGCCAGTATTACCTCTTTTATATAACTGAATTCATTCCACTGAGGTGCTTGTTGCTTTCTTGAAGTCACTTACTTGGCCATTGATTTTTAAAAATATATGGTGTACGATCCATAACCATTGTCCTCTGTATTTTCTCTCTTTCTTCCATCCCTTGGATCTCATTTATCCTTGCTCTTCTTACTCTCACTAGTATTCACATCCCTTATTTCATCATACTTCCATTTTAACCTTACATGAGGAATACTCATCCTTTCAGCATTAGCTTTGAGCCACTGGTTCACTTATTTGATTTCTAACCTTGCTTCTTTACTTTCATGCCTCTTATTTAGGGGTATTCATCCTATCATTAATGCTTCAAGCCAAATCTCCATTTCCCTTGATGACTAGCTTAATTGTTAGCTTTGCTTATGGAATTCTAACTTTGTAGTTGGTTTTCCTAACATATCTTTAGCTTGATGTTATCTATCCTAAGATACTTGTCTTTTCTCATTTTATAGTTCAGAGGTGTTGTAAGACCTAATAGCTAACTTTAGTTAGCCTTTGTCACTTTCTGGTCATTCTTTCACCCTCAAAATCACACACTTAAATAGAAGGTTTGACATTCCCACTTTAGTATAATGAGTGGGAACTAATACTCGCAACTCTCCAATCAGTGGGTGTGTCATTCAAAAAGGTGAAACATAGTGGAAAAAAAAAAATTTAGAGTGCAAGAAAAGCCACTTTCGATGGTTGAAGAACATGATTTTGGTTGTCAAAGATTCCATGCACTATTCATGTAGTTGTTTATGTTACTATTCATGCATTTGATCACATGGTTTGGCTGCCAAACTTCCATTTTCGGCCACCAACTGCTCCTTATTTACTCTTTGCATACTTGCCTTTTGCTAAGTTTTAGAACACATGTTTCATTCTTAAGACCTCCCATGCTAGCTTTAAGCATTTCTTAGGCTACCACTTAAGCCTTTAGACATCTTAGTGGTTTAGGATTATGGCTTTAGCCCATCTCTTGTCCATTATTAGTCATTTTATGCTTTTGTCTATCCCATTTCTCCTTTATCATACCTTTTATGAGTCATTTGGTTAACTTTTCATTCCCATTTACTATTTATTAGCCTCTATCTATCTGCCCTACATGAAAATTTAGGACATTAGTGCATACATCCTACCATTGGTCCTTAAGGTGTATCTCATGCCTAGCATCCTCTTTTCTATCAATAAGGTCATCTTTTTGAGAATAGGAGGCAATTACATTTGAGCCTAAGCTTATTCTCTTGGGTCTTGAATTTAACCATTATCTCACTCTAGTATTACATTACCTTTTGAACTTTTAGGTGCTATTCCTAAGTTTATCTTCTTTTGTCTTGTTAGAATTTGGCATCTTTATACTACCAACATAGTGCCTTGTTGTGTGTCTCACTCACTAGCATTTCTATTACCTAGCCTAATTAACTTCACCCTATCCTTGGCTTTATAGCTCTTTCTCTCAGTTCATTTTGCTTACCTTGCCTACAGTAGTGCACTAGCTACTTCTCTCATTAAATCTATGCTTTTCTTTGACCTGATAATCACTTCAGTGTTTCCAACCTTTTCATGGCCCTTTTTCAGGTCATGCACATCACTCATATACTCATTATTATTTCTTTAACCACTTTAACTTGCATTACCTCTGGTGCATATGTCCTCCACCTTACTAAACTTAAGTCTTAACTACCTAAACTTCTATCTCTATACTCTTCCTATCTTTTGGTGTTTGGAGATCAGGCATCACTGATAGGTTACCTTTGTTATAACACCCTCAGCGTAAGTAGTCCGTACGTTCTACTATTCCGACGACTAATGTCTATTCAGACAGTTAGAATGCCTAGAACTACACTTAAATGATAATAAGGAGATATAAAATGATGGAATATATGATAAGAAAATACAAGAAAAATTAAGGAAACATAAAAGAGATGAAATGTAACTAGGTTAAACGAGCCGGAACCGTAGCATTGGGTGACCGTACCAGGAAGTCACGCGTAGACGGTTAATGATCCCAGGACCGCGAAGAACCCCGAGAAATAATTTTTGGGAATTAATTAAAGGTCTACTGAGGTATAAATGACATTGAAAATGTTAAAGAAAATTTAGTGAATTGGTACAGACAAAAACGAAAATTAAAGGAACCATCAGATCAGGAATTAAATCGGTATTACCGAAAAAGTTGGACTATAAACCGAAGAGGGGCATTTTGTCAATTGACACCTAAAGTTGACTTGACTTAAATGTCCATAAAAAATGAGTAGTATTAAAATTTGAAAATTCCATGAAAACATTAAATTACATGTGTAGTGTAATTAAGGGAAATAAAGGGGTATAAATTGAAATAATGAAAATTTGATTATTATAATAATTTATTAATTATTAGTGGGGGTATAAGTAGCCATAAGTGGACAGAATTTTCCACTAACAATTTCATCTTCTTAAACCTTCCATTCCCATGGTCGAATGAGTCTTCCATAATTCCTCTATGGATGCTTCATGCAAGTTCTAAGTCCTCCCCTTTCTCACTATGATTTCTACAAGTCCCTTCACAAGAAATTATCCTCACACCATGGGAAGACTATAGACAGCAAAAGGAAGGAGAGATTTTAAGGTTTTAACAAGCTCAAGGAAGTGAACAAAGAGGTTAGTACCTAATCTTTCTACCATTCTTTCTTAATCCTTGATTTGAGGTTGAATTGAGTTAGTATGATGAGGAAATTAAAGAAATTGATGGGTATTTGGGAGTCCATGAATTCTGCAGCTTTAATTCCCATGAGAGATTAATTATTTCTTACATATAAATGATGATTAGGGATGTTGATTAAAGTGGATATATGTATTAGAATTTAATTGCATGTGTTAGGTGTAAATTGGGAAAAATTTAAGTAGGGTTTGATGACAATTTTGGGGATTTGGTGTAATTACTTGAATTTGGCAATTTGAGATTGATTGATGAGGCTTGTGTAATTGTTGAATTGTGGCAGCCTGAGAAGTATTGAAGGTTGATTACTAAAGTAGATTAAGCTATTTTCATGCATTTAAATGGTGATTAGTGAAGTAGATTAAGCTAATTACATATTCTAGCAAATCGATGTCATGTGTATGTTGAAGTTAACAATTTGAATTAGGTTTGAACAAAGCATTGAAAACTTTGAATAATTGTTCAATTTGGCAGCCTTGAGGTACTTAGGAGATTGATAATTTCATATATGTAAGTGTTGATTAATGGTGCTGATGAATAAGTAGATGAGGCTATATGTTGAATGATGGAAATACTTGTGCTAAAAATTTGATGAAATTTGTATTATTGACTTTGACCATTTGAGTTAGGGTTTTGAATTGATTATTAAAGACTTGTATAAACTACTCAAAATTGATTGTATTGAGGTTTGATTGATGATATTAGAAGTGCCATGAATGCAAATTTGTAGTTTAGGAGAAGGAGGAATGAAAATTGGAAGTGCAATTTCTATGCAGAATGAGTATTTGTTGAATGCAGTGAATGTTTTGAGCTATAAGTGAAATTGTGTGACTCCAATTGGTATGAGACCAATTGAAGGTGAAATATGACCTAAAATGTGCCATTTTGCTTGTAGAAGTCATGTCCAAATTCTACCTAAAAAGTGACCAAAAGTCTACCTTAATTCGGATTGCCATTTAGTGAACCCAGAATTTTGACCAAATGAATAGTGCCCATTCATTTGGCCATTTATCACTATAGATAGGCCCAAATGACCTGAAATTTATATTATTAGAAAGCCGAGACAAAGGGCTACAACTCTTGTGAAGACACCAAAGCCCAGAAATGCCATTAACTAAGTCAAATTGCTTGCCTAATTTGGGTTACCAAAACTGTCCAGAAAGAAAACTACCTAGAATTGCCTTTGTCTATGCAAATTGACCAATTTTGGTAAAGAGACCATAACTTGGTCCACAGAACTCCAAATGACATGAAATCAGTGCCAAAATTTCAATAAGACATAGACCTACAAAATCGATATATGAACCAAAACCTAGAAATCAAGAGAAATAGGTCATTTGGCTAGGTCAAGCTAGTGTATAAAATCTTGAAATTTGCATAAGTGACCATTGAATCCAGAATAGTCTTTAAGCATATCTTCCACTAGAAATTTTCAATTGAAATGAACCATACCATTTTGGAAACCTAAGAAGTAAGAATTTAACTTTGTTTTAGACACCTGCCTCAAATTATAAATGTAAGAAGCTTAAATTTTGGGTCAAAGCTATTGACCTAAGTGGAAATCATCTTGTTAGTATAGGACATTTGAGTCCAGGCCAATAATGTGGCTATAAGTAAATCTACATGACTTGAAAAAGTGCAATCAAAATTTCTGAGTGACCATAAGACATAGGGCAATAAATCCTATGTAGAACATTAGTACTAAATATTACTACAAGCTATTCAAATAAATTGATAAAATCCAGAACCAAAACTGTCTAGTAAGGAGACTAAAATTCAAAATTGACCTATTTATGGTTATTTGACCATAACTTAAGTAATACAAATCCAAAAGACATGATTCAAAAAGGAAAATAAAGACAAGATATAGAGAAACAACTTCCATTAAGGAAGTGTAGCCAAACAGTAGCCACAAATTATTCAATTTGATATGCAAAGATATGATAATAAAGCTGAACCTAAAGAAAGGTTCTTGAAATAAATTATTGACTTATCCCTAATAAGTCATTACATGATAAATTTCATGAAATAGGTATGTGGGTCCCACTTTTCCCACTTTCCCACTACAAGGTGACATGAAGTCATTTGATACATAAAATGTAAATTACCTAAATGGTTTGCTAAACACATAAGTCATAGGAAAATACACTTGAAACCTATGTTTCCATTATGTATGAAATAACAATACTATAAATATGTATAGTACATAACATAAAATAATGAGAGTGATAAATACATAAGTTATATGAATATGTACTTGGGACTCATGTTCCCATTATAAATGACATGAATATGTAATTGGGACCTATGTTCCCATTATAATGACATGAAAATGGTATCAAAGCAAAGTAGGGACGACGATACGTAATGCTTACAATTTCTGGGAATTCTCACGTGTGAACTGTGGCGAAGCATGGTTCTCTGCCCAGGGGCTTGCAGGGACGGTGATACATAACGCTTGCAAGTGCTCTGATAGGTACCCTTATTTGCCACCAAAGACAGTGAATTATGGTATCAGATGTCATTGTGCATAATTATATTTCTAGCTTTATGCCTGCCCACTAGCCTTGTGCCTGACATGACAGATGTATACAGGGTAGACATATGGCTGTCTGACCCGTATACTCACGTGTATTTAGCATTATAGTCTGTTATAGGTTACGTGGCCACAAATACACTAATATGACATTAAATACATTGATATGATATGAAAGACACTTATGTGATTTTAAAGACTTTGACATGAGTTTAAAAAGACAGAGAATGAAATAAATATACAGAAAAGACAATACTAATTAATTTATTCCCAAAGTGCAGTAAAATATGCAAATGACCTAGAATTGTAAAAGTTTATACAGAATTAGTATTTATAATTATTTAGTTGAATTTCTTTAAGATTATGCACCACTAAGCAATTTGCTTAGCGCGTTGTATTTTCCATCGCGTAGTTACTGGAGATCAGACATAGCAGCTGCCATAGTATTAGCCGCCACAGTAGTACTTTAATTACAATTGTCCAGATCTGCTGCAGTTCAGAGCTCACCTTAGTAGTGTTTATTTTGGTAGGGCCCAGTTATAGATTAGTATTTTGGTTCATGTAATTATAGTTGATGATGTAATAAATTGTATTGATATTTTTGAGACTGTAAAATAAGCTTATGAACTTTTGTGTATAATTTCCATATAAATGAATGAATGAAAAATATTATCTTCTTGAAATTGAATGAACATATATGATATGTTATGTTATGTGATAAGATGAATAGAACAGATATGATATGAAATTGTTTTTGACAAGTACCTATTAGAACTCGCCAGATGCCAATAAAACAGAGAAGGCTCTGCCCAAGTTTCCATAGAGATAAATTGTGATAAAAAAAAAATATTACCACATGTTTTCTACAAAGTTTAAAAATTAATAATGGACATGACAGGATAAGATGGGGTGCTCCAGCACCGAATGTGGCACACCTTGCTCAGCTACACTCTAGACGGGTGATGGGTGTTACATTTGTCCTTCTCCTTACTTAGTGAGTACGTCACCTTAGATAGCAAGAAGTTAGGAACGAGCTCAGGAAATAAGAACCATGCATCCTTCACTACTGTTTGTTCCTCTATGCTCAGGTTATAGACTATCCTTTACCAATTAGTGGAGAGGTCTCATAAGGGTTCCCTTTTTCTATTATTATTATCTTAGTTAGGATTTAGGGTATTAAATGTCAAAAATTCTCTCATTTAGCCTTAAGGCTCTGTATCTATCAAGACATTTACCCCTTTTGGAGACTATGTCCTAAGGTACTAAAGCCTTTCATGTAACGGTCAGACTCCAACCACTAAAATGGGGGAACTAATCACTAGAGGCACCTTTTGGTGGAATGGCCTGGAGAGTTGGAAGAACTCCAGGGTTAAGCGTACTCGCTTGAGAGAAATCCTAGGATGGGTGACCTCTTGGGAAGTTCTCCATTCCACCTATGGGACAAAAATCGTGAGGCTTATGGCCAAAGCGAACAATTCCTCTAGTGGTTGGAGTCTGATCGTTACAATTGGTATCAGAGCCACTCGCGTGTCCTCTTGAGCGATGTGGGGCAAACCTCAGCGAGGACGCTGAGTCCTGAAAAGGGGGGAGAAAGGTCCCTTAGGAAAATCCCACATCGGCAAAGCACAGAGATGGTCTTGGGCTCAAAAAGTAATGATATATAAAATGGGGGAACTAATCACTAGAAGCGCCTTTTGGTGGAATGGCTTGCATAGTTTGAAGAACTCCAGGGTTAAGCGTGCTCGCTTGAGAGAAATCCTAGGATGGGTGACCTCCTGGGAAGTTCTCCACTCCACCTATGGGACAAAACTGTGAGGCTTACGGCCAAAGCGGACAATTCCTCTAGTGGTTGGAGTCTGATCGTTACATTTCACTAGGGTCTATAGCTCTACACTTGTCATAACTTGCCACAATTTTCTATTCTAACCATGGAATTCTCACCCTTATTGGTTGTCTGAGGCATTTACTCTTAATACATATTGCTATTCTATCAGGGGGGTATCATTTCTTAGGTTATGAACACTCCTCATAGCCTTCTATCTCTTTTAAAAAGATAGAACTATGTTATACAACTTTGCACCTTTTCTAATCCTTTGTCACTTTCTATTTATATCTTGAAACTTGTACTGTTAAGAGGGTACCTAAGACGTTTACTTTCTAATCATTACACTGCCTCAAATGTGATTTTACTTTGTAAGTTATGAGCATTGTTCATAACTTTTTACCATTATTTAGAAAGCTGAGCCAGACTTTACATAAAATTAACATGCATAGAGGTGATATTTTCATTAACTATAAGCAAAATAGTTACCATAATGCTAAATCAATCCAAGGTCACACTCTGGAGACTAGTTATTCCCACTTATAGGGAGTGTGCCATACACTTTATCTTTTACTTTCTATTACCTTTAAACTTTTTCCCCAAAGATTAGGACACTTTCTTGGAGTTTTTGACTCCTATTTGAGAGCATATTCATGCTCTTAAACATTACTATACTATAGTGGGGTTCACTATATATACATCCTCTATTAATGTTAACATATGGTACATAAATATGCCAAACTCCCTTATTCCTGCACTGTAATCTACAGCTTACAATGCCCACTTTTAAAAGAATGAGTAGGGCACTGTGCTATCATTTAACTTAGCTTAACTTTAACCTTTAAACTATTTCTTAACATTTAACTAAAATATAAGCCCCAAAAGGGCATCTATCTATTAGCTCTTCCTAATTTGGCAGTCAAGTCCTCTTCTGGGGCACTCAAATTGACTTTACACATTTCATTTCATTTGTGCCTTTCATTGAGTAGGCACATCAGTTCACTCTACTTTACTTTATTGACATATTTAAAACTTTTACTTTAAACAACATTGTTCCTATTAGTATTGAGCTGTAAACCTACTCTCACATTCATTTTCATTTTTTATTCTAAGGGTTAGCTATCATCATTAACTTTTTATCCTTTCATTTTATTTCATTATTGCCATTGAGCTCTCTTTAAGTGGCTTTTATTACATTCCAAGCCCTTTCATCATTCTTTAGACATTTTTTTTTCTTTTCATTTTTCATTATGACCTAAGATTCAGACCTCAACACTAATATGAAACCTATCTCAGTCACTATTCTTAACTTTGTAGCCCAAAGGCTTTTAATGATTTAACTTAGTTTAACTTGACTTAACACATGTTACTGATAGGTGAACAAAGACTTTACATTGAAACAAAGGGACCAAAATATCAAAATGACAGTCAGTGTAGCAAAACACTACCAAAGTCATCAAATACGTATCGAAAATTGATGTGCTTGCCATTTTAGAAAATTCATTTTACTTTTCATTGTGCGATATACTCTTACTCTCATGTTTGTTATTTTCTTTCATTTCACTTTGAATTACTAAAATCTAGGTTCAATCTTGTAAACCTAGTGATTAGATAGCAACTTTGTAATAATCCAAATCTAGAACAGTCACCACCACTAAGACTCAGGCCAACATAAGGCCTCCTAAACTTGTAGTAAGTCTAACTTGCATTATATCTCATTTAAGGCCCATCTATTCATGGAAGTACTTTATTAAACATAAAACAGAAGTGCATTTCTTACAAAAAATTGAGTGGCAAAGCATAATAGTACAAAAGCAAAATTACATGTCCTTATGAAAAGGAGTTCCACAAAATGTACATATACCTTTAAGGCAATAACCTTTTAAACTAAACTAACCAAAATCCGCTGATTGCATCTTTTACATTAATTGATGAAAGGAAAGATAGAGAAAAGGGGTGAGCTAGGGGCTCAATAAGCAAAAGCCTACTTAGGGAATAAAAGATATATATAATAAAATAGTTATATTAAAGCACATGTAAATGTAGCAGTCAAATGATGCTTTAACAATATAAACAATTCACATAAAGGTAATTGATATCTCTAATGCTTCTAAGCCATTTCTTAATCATTATCATATGTCCAAGGTACCTGGCCCATTACAGGAGTTCCTCAAGACTTCCTCTTATCATATCACCTCAAATAATTAGGGCTGGAGACATAGAATTACCTTACCCATACACCCTAGAGCCGAAAACATAGAATTGCCTTACCTAAGTATCCCATAACATAATCATAGTAAGCTCGTGTGCATGCATGCCATTTCCTTTCATCTACTTTCCTTTCCTAATGGGAACCAGTAGGTCATCCATGAACTACTAACACATAACAACCAATAATGTAAAACCTTTATGACATGCATTATATTCAGGATAAATCATATAACTACCATGGTGCATGAGTGTGCATAGAATATGATAAAAAAAATTTAATAAATCAGTAAAAAGTAGTTTAAGTAGGTTCCACTCATAGATAGGTTGACCCTTTACTTTTACTAGACCTGCTAGGACTGTTGGCTTGACTAACCTATATAGTCATACTGATAATATGTTAGATACTAACTATAAATTTACTATAATGACCTAGTTAACTTAATTATTCTATCGAAAATCCAGCAGAGTCTCCCATGTAATTAGACCTACCCTCCCTAAAGGCAAACTCAAGCACAAGGCCTTAGACCCATGGCAATATGACAATCCCTGTTTGTGTCCTATAGAACATAATCTAAGTCTTGTTGCTCAATTCTCTAGTCAGGGTCCTTAACTCCTCTATAGTCCTTTTAATTATATTTTATTATTTAACAGTTATAGGAATATTCCTCGAGGTCCTATATGATGTCCTTACATCATTACATTTCATATTATCATATTATTGTAAACTAGAAATATTTTATGGATTAATACAACAACATTAGCTTTAGGTAAAATTTTTAAAGTTGAAATCAGGCTTACCAATCCTAATTTTTCTACTTGGAATATGTCCAGAGAATTCAAAAATGCGAGGATTAACTATAAGCATGGTTAGTTTCCAAGTTGACCCATCTAGTACTCAAGTTTAGCTAGAAAGTTGGTAGGTTATTGTCAATCCATAAGCACTTATACGAAGCCTAAATTACATAAATGTTTATGATATAACTGTATTTTATAAATGGGGATAGAAAGAGCTCGAAAATCTCATCGAGTGATCCAAATTTTCTAATGATTGCCTTTATTGAACAGTATACGATTAGAGCATGGTTGATCCCATCTCAAAGGTTTTAATGTTCTAAGTTAATGGGTGCTATCATATCATTGATTCAACAGTTGGATTGATCAAAATCTCATTGGATACATATTCTCTTATCTTCCTCCATATGTCACTGTTCATGGAGATTCCTATCTAGGAAAAGTATCCATAGCAAGCCTAAGCGTTCACCACTTGAACTATGGGTCAGGGGCCATCGAGAAATGCTTGAACGACATCAAGACTTCAATGGTACTAGAGCCTTTCACTCTCTTTGCTTCAGGTCATTTCATGGGCCCCAAACAACTACTAGTCATCTTGGCTTGTTGGGGGTGGGGGGGGGGGGTGGGATGGTGTTAGTGGGGTGAAATCTACTTGATGTTTTTGAGTTGATGCTTTGTCGATGATGAGTAGAGAGCGTGGGTGTGGTACTTGGTGGGAGGAGGAGTTGTAGGTGGGGGAAGGAAAAGAGATTCATGAAGTTTGGTTGGATGGTTTTTTTATTATTATTATTATTTTAATTTTTTTTCTTTCTTTCTTTCATAATCATATTATTTTTTTAACATATAATATTAGTAAACTATCAAAATATCTTACTTAGCCTTGCACTTAACCTATTTTAAACTTCCTTTCAATTTTCCAATGGACTTAACTAAAATAGCAACAATAACAACAACAACAACAACAACAACAACAACAACAACAACAACAACAATAATAATAATAATAATAATAATAATAATAATAATAATAATAATAATAATAATAATAATAATAATAATAAACTAGACAAAATTGTATTGTAAATAATATAACTTTATCAAATCTTATATATATTTATTCATTTTATTTATTCTCTCCTATATTTTTCACATTTTGTTTTGATTCTTTCCTTAGTGCAAGAACAAGTCTAGATACACTCTCCACCTCTCCTTGTTGGCTAAAAATGGGCTTGAAGCAAGGTCCTAATGGGCCTTGCTTCAATTGGCACTCCATGGGCTCACTTTGGTTCAGTGTAGCTCTGTATTGGGTCTAACTGAAGTAGAGGTGGTCCATGCCTTGCTTTCAAGCTCACTGTACTCTCTAACCTTTTCTATTTATTTCTTATTTTTATTCCTTCTATAAACTATTTAATTTTATTTTAATCATGTACATGTAGAACATTAGATTTCCATTTCTTTAGCATTTTTAGCATCCTTGAAGCCTTTTAAAGCTTTCATTATTATGTTTCTCACTACTTTAGATGTGCAGGCTTTGTAGGGATAATAAATTAGGTGTCTACATTTTTCAACACCAAGTTATCATATAGTAAAACACCCATCTCTTAATAGATATTTATCATATATTAGTTTTGACACAACTTTTAATCCTTATTGGTTCACTGTAAAATGGATTTGCAATGATTCTTTTCTTAACTCCAAATTTATCTATCCAAATGGCACATCTAATCAAAACCCAAAACAACAAATTTTTTTTTTATCATAACTTTGGTAGATCATTGAAATCATTCTCATTCCTCTATGTTTATAAACTTAAATACATAGATTTAAAGTTATGGGCTCAGATAATAGAGGGGGTAGAGCCACAAATTTCAAAGCAAATGTGGCAGAGCCACCAAATTTTACAACAGATGTGGTAGAGCCATCAAATTTTAGAAAAAATGTGGTAGGGCCTCTAGATTTCATAATAGATGTGGTGGACCACTAGATTTCAAAATAATTTTGGCAGAGCCACTAGATTTCAAGAAAGATGTGGTGAACCGTTAATTCTAGATAACAAAAATGATAGAGTCACTATTTTCATATAGTAGAAATGGCAATGTTGCTGAATTTAAATATCAAAATTGATTCCAAATAACTCCTTCAACTATAAATCATGCATTTAAAAAATTTAACCTTATCTATGCCTAGTGATTAGTAAGTACCTTCCTACATTATAATTCTATTAAACATTTAGGTTTGTAATCCATATTGTTAAATCTCTTTATCTTTTCATTCATACTACTCTATCCTCAAAAACTATACGCATAGTCATATTAATAGTTCACATACTATACTCATTATTCATGATTTAAAGTCATTATTTATGAAAACCCCAACCTTACCATGACATAATTCACATATCACCCTAAGTCTAAGTTTAGTATCTATTATTACCTAACAAGTTAAACTCTTAAATTATGAACATTAATTATGTTAGAGATTTAGAATCCAATACTTTTACATAAATAACAGATTGTTTTTAATCCACATTTCTAGGGAAACAAATGTTATTGAAGTATGCCATTCAAATTTTCAGAGATATTTTCCATATTAATATAAATTGTTTAGTTTTCATATTTGTTGATTTTCCTTTCTTCGTCTTTATTACTTAAAATTTCATGATGTTTTTCATGCTCAAACTATATTAAGCTTTCTCACATTAACACATACATTCATGATTCATTTATTATAATTCATTCATAAAATAGAATTTTTAGCTAAATTTAATTGAAATCATGAGTTATTTAAGATTATGCAATAGAAATACAATTACATAGTATCAACTTAGCCTAGTATTAAAATTTAATGTTTTAAAGTTATACAAGCACAGATGGTTAATTAGTTTGCTAACAAGTTTCCTACTGTTATCAATATGCTAACTAGTTTGCTGCAGTTATTTAGTACGCTAACGAATTTGCTACAATTATTCAATATATCAACACATAAATGAATGTATGTGTTAATATGAGAAAGCTTAATATAGTTTGAGCATGAAAAACATCATGGAATTTTAGCGTACTATATATTGAATAATTGTAATTCATTCATAAAATAGAATTTTTAGCTAAACTAAATTGAAATCATGAGTTATTTAAGATTATGCAATAGAAATACAATTACATAGTATCAACTTGCTTAAAACCATTTTAGTTTCAAGTCTAATTCTTATAGGATTGATTTATTCCTCTTGAATATCTAAAGCCATAATATAATTTGGGATCAATTTAAACCAAATTTGAGCACTTGAGGGATTTTTCAGAGCAAACTATATGGCCTAGTATTAAAATTTAATGTTTTAAACTTATACAAACACAGATGGTTAATTAGTTTGCTAACAAGTTTCCTACTATTATCAATATGCTAACTAGTTTGACGCAGTTATTTAGTACGCTAACGAATTTGCTATAATTATTCAATATGCTAATTATTTATTACTCTTATTCAATATAATAACTAATTTGCTATTGATATTCAAAGATTTTGAGTTTGTAATTTGATTTCCCATGCAAAATTTCCTTAAATACTTCTACATCCTAAGAAAGAGTAGAAGTTCTAAATAAATGCAATATATATATATATATATATATATATATATATATATATATATATATATATATATATATATTTGTCAAATTAGTAACTATTTATCATGTATTCAGTGCACTTGCAACATCAAAAATCACAATTTTAAGTCACAAAGTAACACATAGCCATTAAGCATTTAAAACACTAAGTGAAATTGGGAAGCCTAACTAGCCACTTACCTCATTCTTCCAAAATATCCATACATGGAACTTCACTGTAATCTCTTATACTCATAGTTTATCCCCATAACTTAAAACTCATCAAACTGACAATAATTACATCTAAAGCATGATTCAAGGTATCAATACTTATAAAACATATTATGAATCACACAAATTTAAGATTTTGGTTATATGGATACATATAAATCACTATATATTAACATTTTTTTTTCTAGCACAAACAATCATTGCACATTATTTAGCATAACATGTGAGTCTCTTTCTTAATAAAAATGGTTAATCACATAGAAAAGAAATAAACCAACCATATAAGGTGAGTCTAAGGCTTTAGTACTCACTTAACTTACCAATTTGCTCTTAACCCTTGGTAAGCATAACTTTCTTAACTTCCTCTTACTTGGCCAAACCCTAACATAATTAAATTAAGAATTTTATTTCATTTCCCCCCCAACCCCCAAATACTATCAATATACATCTATTGGACTTAGGAAAAGGTTAAAATGGTAAAGAATTTGTAAGGAAAAGATGTTGGTGATGTATTTCACCTCTTATCTAAGAGCTTGTTCTCTTTCTCTTTTTCCATTCCACTTGTTTCAACTTCATTTCTTGTGATTTCCTTCTTTTTTTTGTTATAGTTATGGAAGATAGATTGTGAAGATGAGGGCATTTGGTGTTAAGATATGATAGAGAGATTTTTTTATAGAAAAAGAAGATGAAGGGAGATGAGAGAAGAAAGTGAGAGAGAGTTTGAATGGGAGCTTTGACCACTCCCTATTCTTCTTCTCCTTATTTAAAAACTTGGTAAGAAATTTGCCATGTGTCACACAATGATAAGTTAGGGTGGAAAGTTATATCTTAAGCCTTCCTTGTGTTGGCTTTTTTATCCTTGGTCCTAACAGTTATTTTATTTAACACCCTTAACTTAATTTTTCCTCTCTTCATCCTATGAGGTGGAGATGATGGGGTCGGTTCATGGATTTTCCTCCTTTTGCCACATTTCACTAAGAGGTTAAATAATCCTTGGCCCTTAGTAAAATTTTATTTAAACTATATAAGATCTAAGGTTCAATGGGACTCTGTATAGTGCATTTATATTTTTAGGGTGTTCTAAAATAATAAAGCTCTTAGGGTCCTCACTTTCTATTTTAGACAAATTGATGGATAATGTTCAATTTATTATTTAAATATTGATTACTCAACGGGACTACTTCTCAATGATTTCATTAATCCAATAAATACAACACCTTTGGGCTTTTAGGGTGTTACAGAGCCCAACTCTACCCTGACCAACATACAATATATAGTAAATCCTAGCTCTACCCTAATCAACATGCAGTATCTGGGATATCCTAGCTCTACCTTGCTAAACATACATGCTCATATGTGTAGACACCACATTTTGGGTTGATCTTTAATCACAACTCGTATTTTAGCCGATCTCCGTTGTAGGTGTTTTATCTTATCTCTACCATTCACTTGATTTCGAGTCATTTTCTCCAAACCCACAATAACTTGTTTTCAGATGAATAATAAATCCAGAGTCTATCCGATCTCATGAACAAATAGAGGATTTTTTGATCTTTATGTTTATTTGGCCTTTTTTGATTAATTGCTGAGCCATCAGTCTGTATTTAGTTTTCCGACCCCCTCACTCTAAACTTTGGGTACTTTCAGGTAGTTTCAGGATCAGATCTCTCTCGAATTGTTCAAATATTTAACCAAGTTAATATCTTACCCAATCTCTAAGTGACCTTGAACCTAGCAAAATTAGACCGAGACCTGCTCCCAAATCATGTATTTTCAAAGGTTTGCTAATCTCATCTGCGAGCTTAATGTCTTCGAGCTCTTTAAGCAGTCATGTTTGATAACAGATCTTAAGCTTTGTGACAAGACTTATACAATTGATTGGGAATTGAATTAACGATCATTCATTCCTAGTCTGGTATTTTTTCGATCTCATCATGAACCAATCAATAAAGAAATCGAAATTCATTCCAAAGGAAAATTATACAAGTTATTCAGCAGGAGGGTCTTACCCAACCTGCCCTTCAGCTACATTTTCAACATCCTCTCCTCGCCCTACCTCAGGCTCTCCCTCACTCCCATCTTCAACTTCTGCAGCGAGCTTCTCCATCCCGGAGAAGTCTTCTTCAGGATAGCGCTTCACGAGTTCTGCCAAAAGATCGCTATGAGCATTCACATAGGTACCAGCCTCTCTCACTAGGGCCTCTTCCTCCTTCGCTTTGATTTCTTTAGTAAATTGAGTGAGATCAGTAGATTGGTGGGCCCGAGCATCTTTAAGTTCTCGCTTCAGTTCAACTATCCTTTCTTCGTAAGACTTTGTCTGATCTTCTAACTTGATAATATGATCATTGGCAGTAGAGAGTTGGGGGCCTCGGCTGATGCGTCCTGAACCGCTTTCATAATCTCTCATCTTAGGAGATGAGCCTTCTCTCTGATCACATGCTGGTTCGCGATAGCCTCTAAACCCAGGCTCATCATTTGAGTCAGAAGATTGTTAATGCTATCCTGAGCCATCCTATTCTGATCTTCTTGAAAATAGATGGTAGCGCCCAGGACCTTGGCCAAATCAGGATAGAGTTCACTAAGATTAAGAGACTAAGGATCTAGATTATACAGACCACAGGAATGAGGTCAGAGAGTTGCAGCTCATAATCCTCATGGGCGATAAATCGCATCATCCACCATTTTAGCTTAGCCATGATAACATCTGAACATGAGTACTTATGAGTGGTCGCCTGATCCTTCAACTCCTTCACCATGGCGTCCTTGCCTTTGTTCAGGGTGATCTTCTTGGGCACCTTGGGAACCAAGTAATTCAAATTACATGGGATACCCTCGAAACTGTTCGGATCCTTACTCTAAGAATGAAGAATCGATCTCTCCAGTTCTTTAGTGAGGAGGGGAGATCGGTGAAGAACCCACAATTCAGCTTGGCTTAGAAAAACCAATATTCTTCATCTTTTCCCTGAGCGAGCCTATGTAATTCGATAAAAACCTTCACCGTGGGCTCTAGTTTTTTAGCTCGGCAAAGACCTCTGAAGGCTACCAAGGTCCGCTAAGAGTTCGGATGCACTAGTGCTATGTAGACATGATGAAACTTCAGAATGGCTTTATAAAATTCATCCAACGGGAACTGAAGCTTGACTTTTAGTTGTTCTTCACACACCATGATCCGATCGATCTTGTCAAAGAAGTGATCGGCTCGAAGACCCACGTGACATCTTATTAGCTCAAAAGAGTCGATCCGAAGATTGAATTCTCGACTAATAAATTGGAGTTCGGCTATTTCTAAAATTGTTGGTAGTTTTTCCATCAGTAGATTTTCTTTCCTCATGATCGATGCTTGTGCTTGTTTTGGCCTAGTCGCTTGACAAGAGATCAGAATAATGGCTGCAACAGGTTCAAGTCACCCACTTGGCTTGACCGTATCGCTTTATTTCGAGGTCCATGAAAAGCAAACAGAAGTGGGGCTCACAACTCCCTGACCTTCGGTACCACTCATTTTTGAAAAATAAAAATGAAATTGATTGGAAAAAGATTAAGGCTCTTACCAGAGTATGAATCAGTGCCGAAAAACTTAAAAAAATGAGAGAGAGCGTTGAAGTCGTTGAGGAAATCTGAAAATGGCATAAGTGGACAAATGGCTAACCCCCTTCCTATTTATACCCGCCCGAGCATGAAATGCTCACGAAGCCTTAAGTGATGCATCGTTTAGCTGAATCTTACCATTTCAGTAACTCATCAAAGAAAATTCCAGAAGCATGGTAAAGAAATCGGACAAGTGAGATCGGCTAACGAGGAATCGACCATTAATCATATAGCAAAAGGTTCAGAACCAAAGAGATCGATCGATGACTGTGGTTTGTGAGATCAGATCGGACATAGTTATAAGAGATCAGAAAAGTAATGCAATAATAAAACAAAATAAACAATCAATTTTGAATAAATAAAATTTCATTTCATTTCCAAAAGATTAGGTTACATCATTTGGGTGATCTTTTAAGGCTAGCAATTACAAGTATCCTTACACTACATTCTACCTACCTTACTCTCATAGATTGGACCGCTTCTGATTCCAAGATGCCATTCAAGAGATACGTGGAGATCAGAAGGATAGCTCTCATCAGCTATGGCAAGATCAGTGTCATCATCGATGTCAACGACTAGAGCTGAGCAGTAATCAGGATCCCCGACATGGTTAGGAGCCAAATGAACTTCAATAGGCGGTCACCGATAACAAGATTGAAATTAGTAGTCCCCTTATCAGAGATTAGTTTGCATATCATACTGGTAAACCGATTAGAGATTAGCAAGGTAGTCAATCTCGACCCTGATCGGTCAATTAGTCCAGTTCCCCCACCGTCATCAAACGACACCCTCATAAGTCTCTAATCACCGAAATCATCCATTTTCAGGTGATGGGCAAGAAAAACATTTGAAAAAAGATCAGGATGGTTGCCATGAGGAGAATTCTAGCAGAAAAAGTCAAGAACAGAAAAGTAAAACATTAGAAATTCATCGGAAAAAGTGGAGCGAGTATGAGAATGACGAAATTCTGCCTCATATATATAATGCCTTGGCATTTAATGCTTGCAGAACTCAAAACGGTTCATCGATAATCAAAAGATTTATTACTTTGACTAATACAGGTCGATTTGGAGAAGAGATGGGAAAGAAATTGGGAATTAGGAAGGATAGGGAAGCAAGAAAAGATCGAATGCGAGAAGAGTGGATGAATATTGGAATAAGAAGTCTCAGATCAGTCAACCAAAATGAGAGATCGGGTAATAACCTATAGAGATCGGAGGTGCGTGAGGAGTCGAACCGTTTCTAATCATGACCTTTAATTTACAAGTTTAACTCCTTACTGTTGGATTGTAAGCAGTTGAAGCAGCTCAATACATTCCAATTTACACCGTTGATCATAACTGTGAGGACGGGTTTGAAACCTTTAGATTAAAAAGTGAATAACTAATTCGGAAACTTTTGCTCCCAGCCCTTAGATCCATTCTGTAAGGCGTGATTCCTAACCATTGGATGAAGGGATGAAAGGATAAAGATTCTGAATGAAATCCTAACCTTTATTTTTAATTCTCTTTAATTCTAAGATGTAGGATTGTGTCCTTTTAGATCCAAGCCCTTCATCTCCTCTTGTTGAAATATTAACCCTTTATTTTTTAGCACCCATCTCTTATAAATACCTGCATGTAATACTAGGGAGGGAGGTGGTGATTATTAAGGAAAACCCCTAAATTTTTTCTGTAGCTTTATTGTCTTCCAATCAGAAAACACCAAGGTTTCTATAGACTTTAGAAATAAGTTTTCTTAAGGATCTCGTTGCTAAAGCTACAGGTCTTGAATTCATATCCGAAACAATCGTGCATCATCTTGAAAACCCAATCTCAGGCTGTCAATAAGATCATACTTTCATCACCTTCGGCACCTCAGAGTCACCTCACCGTCTCAGTTTTAGCAGCTCCAGATTCCCAAGGATATTGGTATCAACTCATCCATTATTATAGCTTTCTGTAGGCAAACGTTTAAGTTATCATTCTCAAAGTATCACTAGCCTATATTCATGATATTAGTATCTTTGAGATTCTTTGTCACACCAAATCTTCAGAACAAGTTTATGTCAAATTTGATTTATCCACAAATATAACTTCTGTTTTTTTGTTGTGACGTTCTCGAGTTTTACTTTTATCTTTACGTTATTCTTAATTTCCTTATATTATTTTATGTGAGAAATGACAGTTCGAGTCACTAATATTCCGTAAGTACCATAAGGAGTACAGATGGAAATGATGATGTGGAGATTCCCGATTTGAGTGAAAAAAAAGATGATTCTGAAAAGTTCGGGTAAATTGAGAGGTCAGCTACTTAGACTAGCTCTGAAAAGTAAGGATGAGATTAGGAACCGAGATTAGCTCGGACAAGCAAACTATGGGATAGGAAATCTAAAAGATCTCAGATGAGTCAAAATAAGCCAAGAATAGTTCAGACAATAAATCATGAGATCGGAAACTAAGAAAGTTTAGATAATATGAAGAGCGAGAAGTGACGCACACTATGCCTTCATTCTAATTTTAAAGTAAGGTCGAAAAAAGTTCGTTTCCACTTCCGAGACCTTTAGAATTCACCTTTAACAAATTAGGGGGATTGGGAGAGAGTCCTTTCCTAAAATTCTTATAACTTAACCTTTTATAAAGTGCCCGATAATATATCAAAAAGACCGGGAGAGAGTCTTTTCCTAAGTTCTTAACCAAAAGAGATCGAGAGAGAGTCTTTACCTGAATTCTCTTAGTTAAAGTTCAAATAAAAATATTTTAAGAGGTCGGGAGAGAGTTTTTTCTTGAATTCTCTTAGCCAAAGTTCTAATAAAAATATGTTAAGAGATTGAAAGAGAGTCCTTACCTGAATTCTCTTAGCTAAAGTTCTAATAAAAATATTTTAAGAGATCAGGAGAGAGTCCTTTCCTGAATTGTCTCAGCCAAAATTATAATAAAAATGTTTTAAGAGATCGGGAGAGAGTCCTTTCCTGAATTCTCTTAGCTAAAGTTCTAATAAAATCTTTTAAGAGATCGGAAGAGAGTCCTTTCCTGAATTCTCTTGGCCAAAGTTCTAATAAAGATGTTTTGTATAAATTAGGGGAGATAAGGAAAGAGTCCTTTCCTCTTTAGCCTGATACTTTCATTATAAAATTCATCATATATTCTAAACAATGGGTCTACAGGAGAGTCCTTCCAAAGAATCTCGAATCTTATATTGAGGCCCGATGCAGAGTCCTCCTCAAGGCCTTCATATTTATATTACTATGGTAGAGTTCTTCCTTCAGTTCGGCTTAATCAAAATATCAAAGTTTCAAAAATATTTAATTATTTTAAGATGAAATGATATGGGCAATGATTTCACTAGTAATTATGCCGATGATGGGACCTTCCTCTATTAACTGAGAGTCCTCGTTAATAAAGGGAATTCTTTAGGTTTTAATTAATACATTCCTTTTGAATTAGAGTCCTAATTAATAGGAATGAAAATCTATACCCATAACAATTCTCAAAGTATCCTTTACACACACCGCACCCTTAGTTATTTAAATGCCAATGATGAGGTACATAATGTGTGAGTCGAGATTCCTCCTCACTAGTTATGAATATTTAGGGACCAAATAACACCTCTTCGGAATTAGAGTTCTAATTCGATGAGGGAGAAACCTAACAAATATATAACAAGTTAACCAAACACAATATCAATTCACTGAAGGGTCATCCCATATACTCATATTCCTAGGCAACCCAAAATAGTGAAATATCAAATGTTCCTCTCATACATAACAGGGACCAACATTATAATAATAACCCCAAAATTATCAATCTTAAATTATAAAGTGCACATCGTTAAATCTGCTAGCCCTCATTAAGGGACAAGGTGGGGTGCATAAAACCTTTCCCACACGTACACGGACCCCGAACCTAGAATCACTATTTTATAAGTGGTTTTATAAATTTTTATTCTCACAAATGGTTTCCTTTAATTTTCCTCAAAATTAAAGTGGCGACTCCTCACTTTTTTCCACTTAAGTGAGAATCGTCCAGTGACCGTAAAACCCTTGTGACAGTTTGGCGTCTCTACTAGGGATTACCAAAAATAACCCTGGTTTAGAAGTCAAAAAAGAAAATTTAATCCTATGCTCTTATAAATTAAAATCGATAATTATGGGGCTTAACTTATGAAATCAAAAGTCTTAATATTTTGATTATTACTATTCTTTCTAACCGTTTTGTTTGTTTTGATTATTTGATTTATTGCAGTAATCCTCGTTTAAATTCCCCTGAATAAGGAAGAGGTAAATATGTCCCTTCACACACTGATCACTTACACATTGTCCTCACACACTTTAGCCCTATACCTGGGCTTTCTTACCCTTTTGGAAGTTAGAGGGAGTCATGTAGCGGTACCTATGGGTTTTACCCTGTTAGTATTCGTGAAGGCTTTTGCTCAAATTGAAACTCATTCCGCTTATTGTGATACTCGTAGATTTTTTTCCGTTAGTATCATAATGATGGAATGAGGCTCTGCTGTTTACAGTAGGGAAAATTTTGGGACCTTTGAACTTTGGAAAGTTAGAATTCAAGCCAAAACTATCACATTAGTCAAAGACCATAATATGCCGCCCTTAAGAATAGAACCTTCCAATTATTTAGTACTTGCTCAGTGTTACTGCTTCCTTGTTTTAGGAGAAAAAGGAAATAATTATTCTTGCTCCACTCTTTATTTTACTTTTTAGTTTTCCTTTCATAATGTGAAGGTAATTTTGAATTATTTTGTTAAGATAATCTGCACGCCTTCCTACTTTGATAGGTGTACAAATATTATTGCCTTAGTAGTATAATTCAAAATTACCTGAATCTATTTTGCTGACTTATTTTCTCTACAGGTATTATAAATTGGTATCTGCAGAGAGTAAGGAAAACTTTAAAATGGCATCTTCGAGTAAGTCAGCTGATAAAAATTTATGAATAAATAGTGTAACTCTAGTGGGATTTATCCTCGTTAGAGCTATGCGAAAAGACGTATGCACCATATGAACAAGTATCATAGCCACGCATACACCCCGTCATTCACGGTTGGACTATCGAATGATGCCATTATAAAGATTGACGCGATTCACCCTCGGCAGGCGCCATTTTGGCAATTACTTGTCGCAGTATCCTTTAATCAGTCAAAATGTTAGTCATGATAAAACTATTTTAAGAAATAAAACTGATAATACATTTTCTTTGCAGGAAACCAATATTGCTCCCAACAAAGAAAATCTGATTGAGCAACTAGTTGTACCAAGAAGAGTTTACTTAACAAGATCTCGAATAAAGAGGATAATAGAAGAGCAAGAACAAGTACAGAACTTGCAGGAACAAGTTTCAGAATTAAGGGAATAGATCTCAGAGCTAATGAAAATGATGAGAGAAATGTCCCAAAGCAAAGAAACCACCCGACCGGCACTAGAACCACTTCTATCAGTAATTCCCCCACCTATAACAACAATTGATTTTCATGCCCAAAAGCTTCACGATCAAGCCTCACCTTCTTTCACCTCCCAAACTCCCATCCCTAACCGAATAATCACCTTTAATCCAACATTCCCAAGCAGTGAATTACCTATCTCCTATGATCAGGTTGTCCCAAATGCAAAATTTCATCCTTCAACACCAATCCCTTCAATTTACCCTACAACTAATCTTCCAACTGGGGGAATAGTTTATGCAGCAAGGGGACAAAATAGAGAGAAAGAGAATGAGAAATTATCTGCTCTAGAGGAAAGACTGAGAGCTATTGAAGGGTTGAATATGTATGGCTCAGTTGATATGTCTTTACTGAGATTAGTACCAGATGTAGTGGTACCACCAAAATTCAAAGTCCCATAATTTGATAAGTACAGCGGAAACTCTGACCCTCGCATCCACTTAGCCACCTACATAGCCAATATGTCTACTCTTACAGAAGATAACAGACTCTTAGTACATTTCCTTTATGAAAGCCTCTCAGTAGCAGCCTTGCGTTGGTGCATACAATTGGATAGGAGTAAATTACGCTCATGGAAGGATATGGCAGATGCTTTCCTTAAGCAATATAAATTCAATTGTGATGTCGCCCCCACACGGAGAGACCTCCAAAACCTAGTGCAGAAAAAAAGGGAGATCTTTTAAGGAGTATGCCCAGAGATGGAGAGAAAAGGTAGTTGAGATTTATCCTCCTATGACAGATAATGAACTTTGCTCTTTATTCATTGAGACCCTGAAGGCCCCGTATTTCAACCTAATGATTGGGAACACTTCTAATAACTTCTCTGATATCATCCAGATGGGGGAAAGGATTGTAGTGAATCTTAGGTTGGCGAGGCTACAGGAGGTGGTAGGGGAAAGCTCTTTGAAAAAGACTACTAACTTTGGGAAAAAGAGAGAAGAGGATGTACACTCCATTTCTAAGCAAACTTACTCATCACTTTAAAATAATTTTTGCCTATACCCTTTGGTCGAAAGCCCAATGGTGGCAAACATTCCTCCCCCATTTCCAAATTATCCTCATCCTCACCCACAATATCTGCCTAAGCTACTTATAATCCTAGACCACCTACCCAACTTGCTCCATTCTGACCACCTGCTCCTCATCCAGGCCCAAGACCATCAAGGAATCCCGATCTGCTACTCCCTCTCCCACTGAGTGAAATCTATTGGTACTTGTTCGACATTAATTAGATAGTACCCATTCCCCTAGACCCCGTTTAACCACCATATCCAATGTAACACCCTCCTTGTAGGAACTCCGTGCATTCTACTGTTCCAGTGACCAGTATCGGTCTGGATAGCTAGAACATCTGGAAAAATATTTAAACTAAAGTGATGAACCATAATTAACTCAAATATTAATAATAAAAATTTAGGAAAAATTTTAGAAATAAAATACAACCAAGTTAAATGAGCCGATGCCCTAGCGATGGGTAACCTAGTGGGAAGTTGCAGTTCTTGCAACTAGAAGCCCTAGACCCGAGGGAAAATTCATAAAATAATTTTTGGGACTCCAGAGAAGGGTCATTGAGGTTCCTATGGCATTAGAATGCCAAGAAAATACTTAAAAAAATTTTTCAATCCTTATAGACAATTTTAGTCTGTTAAGCCAAACGGAGGACATTTTGATCATTTCGCCTTCAGAGGTGATTTTTGGCCGACTTGTCCAGTTAAGTAAATAATTATTATGACACAAAATATGAATAAATATTGCTAAAAATTGAATTGAAATTTGGTAGAAAAGAAAAGAAAGAAAAAGAAGAAACCATGCTCAGAAAACCATGAAACTAGACACATAATGGCACAACTTTGGTGAAGAAACCATGCCCAGAAAACCAAACCATGTTCACCTAAAGATTGCCCTAATCCTGGTGACCTGCATTCTACCTGGGCAAAATGATCAAATGAATAGTGTTTAGTCATTTGGTCATAACTCTATGTAGAAAGCTCCAATTGATCTGAAATTATACCAGCAATAAGCTGAGATATAGATCTACAACTTTCATGAAGAAACCTAACTTAAATTATAACCATAACATATTTAAAAAGTGACCTGCAGTCACTGCTCAAAATACTATAGATTTGGTCAGTCCAGAAATTCTGGAAAAATTATAATCTGGCCAGTTGTGGTTTTTGGGCCATAACGTGAGATAAAAAAACTCCAAATTGAGTGATTCAAAAAAGGAAATGTAACTAGACAAAATAAAGAACAACTTTCATGAAGACAATTTTGTCAAATTCCTACTGTAAAAATGACCAATGAAACAGTAAACACAAGGCTTGAAATCTGAAAATTTTGAACAACTAGCAGTAAGCTTAGAAATTGTATTGGCAACCAATACCAACAATTTTAGAATGCAAAATGTGGTATATTGGGAGTATTAGAACCAATGTACCTATTGCCTATGCAAAAGTCAACATTTTAGTTGATTACTGAAATGAATAGTAACACCTAAACTTAAATTTCTAGAATTGTACAATTTAAAAGTGTAACATGCCCTAGTACACCTAGCAAGATTGGTTTGGATAGGTTGGCATGCCAATAGGGTTCTATTAACAGTACTGCAAATGGCTTCATGTCATTCTGTGTTTTATGGCCTCACGTGCCATTTTGTGATAAAATAGCCTTTGGCTATATTGATTGAGATATTATACTTGGGTTTCATCCCTGATGATTATTACAGCTTATTAGCTGTTTTGTTGCACATCGGGAGACACAATGTGACCGATGGTGTGATGGTCCGAGGTACTTAGTACCCAGTGCCAGTTTACCTGTTTATCCAGTCTAGTTGACTAGTATGGGTTACTCGGGCAATGATAATAAATCTTATCAAATTTTAATCGAATAATACTGTAATAAATATCAGGAATTAAGTCTACCAAAAATGTAAACACACATTCTACATATTTACTTTATTTTAGTTATTTTATTTTATTTTATATTGTCACCACTAAGCAGAATTGCTTAGCGCGTCGCTTTTGCCACGCGCAGGTACTAGAGACATAGCTAGGGAGTCCAGCAGACAATAGACAGGGTGAACTTTCAGAGCTGCATACTGACTCCAAAGTCACCTCACATCTATAGTGCACTTGGTAGGACATTAGGACTTTGGGTGGCATTTTGTATTTTGCATTTTGTATTAGTTTTGGATTGTAACTATAAACTCTTAAAATTATGTGATAATGTAAATATATGAAATTTCATGTTATTGAATTTTTCTGTATACTATGTTGAAAAAAAAAATGACATGTTGTGAAATATTCATGAATATGCTTCAAGTGATGATGTGAATAGAAAAAAATTCTGAAAATAGTGTTGAGATTTTGAGATTGAGTTGAGATGTGTGTATAATGGAGTTCTAGATTTGAAAATTTTATTGGAAGTGTCTTTTAAACAGGTTCAGAAGAACTGTTTGTCCAATTTATAGCCAGTACTCTGCCGGATTTTCTATAAAATTTGCGAAAAAATTCAAATTAATCAAAATTATAAATTAATGAATTAGAAAAGGTAAATTGCAATGGAAATGTGAATTGGTGCTCCGACACACTGTGTGGCATATCTTGCTTTGCTACACTGTAGACGGGTAAGGGGTGTCACATCCAAGATAGTGTAATGCTAGTTCCAAGTGCAAATATCATGGTGGGGCTGTGGGACATTCAACTGATAACTGTGGAGCACTTTGGGGAATGGTGCAGTCCCTAATCAGGAATGGGTGGTTAAAAATTGAAAAAAATGGTTCTACTCCTAACGTGACTTCAAACCCACTGCCCAATCACGACTCAAGGCAGGAGAATGGCATAAACATGGCAGAGCCCGTCAATGAGAATTTGAGTTTGGAAATGAATCAGTTGATCCCATATTTTAACAAAATTTTCATCATGGAAGTACGAGAGGGGTATATAAGCCCATAAGGATCCGATTTTGAAAATGGCCAGCCCGATTCAGGATGTCCCTACAACAATGGGTAGTTGACCATGGGTTAAAAAACTATAGTGAATTTAAGGAAGAAATTCTGAGAATACTATCACTCAGAATCTTGAGGTGTCGGCGGAAGTCAAAAAAAGAAGATGAAGTAAAAACAGCCAAATTTGGTGAAAACACCTCATGTTCCACCCTAAGAATGGTTTTTTTTTCTGCACCTACCACACTAACACCGCCAGTACCACCCCTGATAGTCATACAAACCCCACCACAACTGCCAGTTACCAATACTCATGTTGTACCTCGGAATTATAATTTCCAAGTTTTTACACAAAGTGCATCTAGCAACACTTTTACTCCTACCCTCAACCATACTTACACTCAACCCATCACCACCCTTAAACCATGTTTCACCCCCATGCTCACTTCAAAATGACCTATATGTGCCCCTCCAATGATACTGCTCTCCAATTCACACCAAAACCTGTCCTAACAAATTACTCACCCTTACCAGATCAAGAAGTAGAATTTATCACTAGAAATGGGAGGTGTTATGGCACTAATGAAAAGAAAAATAAAGGGAAAGTAGAGGCAGGAAAGTCACTAGTAAATGTAGAAAAGTGGTAGAGAAAGGAAAGTCCAGTGAAAAGAAAGAGGAAGATGAACTATTGTTGCAAATCATGAAGCAGAGTGAGTATGACATGATCAAACAATTAAAGAAGACACCTACTTGAATCTCCTTACTATCATTAATATTGAGCTCAGAAGTGCATCGCCATGCCTTACAGAGGGTTTTGGACTAGGCCTTTGTAACCCCCGATATCACACTAGGGCAATTTGAAAAGATAGTTAGACAAATTTAGGCATCCAATTTTGTCACTTTCTTAGAAGATGAAATAGACCTGGCTGGCTTGAAGCATACCAAAGCTCTACACATGACAGTTAAGTATAAAGGATGTATGGTTGCTAAAGTCTTGATTGATAATGGCATGGTGCTCAATGTCTTGCCTAATGCAACCCTGACAAGACTCCCAGTAGACCCATCTGGGGTGCGCTAAAGTGCCATGATTGTGAGGGCATTTGATGGCATGAAGAGAGATGTACTAGGAGACATTGACTTGCCACTTCAAATTAGGGCATGTACTTTTAATGTTATATTCCAGGTAATGAATATTGAACCAGTATACACTATGCTGTTAGGAAGACCCTGGATCCATTCAGCAAATGCAGTGCCCTCAACTCTGTACCAGAGGATCAAATACGTCATGAATGGCAAAATCATCATGGTGAGAGGAGAAGAAGCTATGCTAGTCACTAAGCCTCAGTCAGTTCCTTATGTGGAAGCAACTAAACGATCCTTAGAAAGTTCATTCCAAGCATTGGATTGCAAGGAACTATCCTAGGAGATGGAGGAGTTACAACCATGGTTTCAAAAGTGATGCTGAGAAATGGCTATGAAGAGGGTAAGGGATTAGGCACTACTCTACAAGGAATTGTGAAGCCCATGTCAGCTACTTAGAGAAGTGGTCGCTCCGGGTTAGGATATGATGAAGATGCCTTGACTGACGGAAGGTTCTGGATGAGGAACATGCTCAGGGATTAGAAATTTGACAAATCACTTGGAATGATGAAAAATGTTTTGAAAATCGCAGATTTTTTTACCAGGCCAATCATTGAAAACATAGAAGAAGAGGATGGAGAATTTCCCTCAGAGTTATCTATCAATGTCTTACACCTAGATCCCATGTCCGAAGTGCTGATCTGACCAACCGCTGAGGGACAAGAGCTTGACAATTAGGAAGTCGAGGATATTGATATCCCTATGCTTTATTTCAAGTAAAGTATATTTTGTTACCAACACTTGATTACTCCATCCATGGTGTCAAGTGTGATTTTATAAATGGACCTTTTCTTATGATTAAACGATTAACAAATTAATAGCGCACTATCCCAAGCTCTGTGTCCAATATTTTCTTTTAAAAGTTCATTGTTAAAATCTATTCTTTAATATACTCCATTTTCATTTCTTCAGAACCATTGAACAACCCAACCATAATAAGCCAATCAACTCTGAAATTCCTTGTGTTAACTTTGAGAGTCCCATAATCGCCATTGACACAAGTGAATCCGAAGAAGATTACATGAAATTGCAGGGGAAAGCAAATGAACCCACTCTGGTGCCCTGTGGAGATGAAATGAGTACCTTAAATTTGGAGGCAGAGGAAAATAAAAAGGAATTCAAAATAGTGAATAACGAAGAATTAGAAGACATGATTCAATTGCTAAAGGAATTCGTTGAAGAAGATTACATGAAATTGCAGGGGAAAGCAAATGAACCCACTCTGGTGCCCTGTGGAGATGAAATGAGTACCTTAAATTTGGAGGCAGAGGAAAATAAAAAGGAATTCAAAATAGTGAATAACGAAGAATTAGAAGACATGATTCAATTGCTAAAGGAATTCGTTGACGTATTCCATGACATGATGCATAGAGAAGTGGAAGTTTATGTGGATGACATGATCATTAAATCCAGAGGGACTGAAAGCCATGTACGAGTATTAAGAAAAGTATTCGAAAGGCTCAGAAAGTATCAATTGAAGCTGAACCCAGCTAAATGTGTGTTTGGGGTAAGATTAGGAAAGCTGTTGGGATATATAGTGAGTGAGAAAGGAATAGAGATAAATCCAGACAAAGTTTGAGCCATTCAAGAAATGCCATCCCCAAAAACAGAAAGGGACATGTGTAGTTTCTTGGGGAAATTGAACTACGTCTGTAACACCCTCACTGCAGCAATTCCATACATTCTACTGTTCTGGTGACCAGTGTCAATCCGGATAGCTAGAACGTCTGGAAGAATATTTGAACTAAATTGAGGAACCATAATTAACTCAAATATTAACAAAAAAAAAATTTAGGAAAAATTTTAGAAATAAAATACAACCAAGTTAAATGAGCTAGTGCCCTAGCGATGGGTAACCCAGTGGGAAGTTGCGGTTCTTGCAACTAGGAGCCCTAGACCCGGGGAAAAATTCATAAAATAATTTTTGAGACTCCAGAGAAGGGTTATTGAGGTTCCTATGGCATTAGAATGCCAAGAAAATGCTTAGAAAAAATTTTCAATTGGTACAGACAATTTTAGTCTGTTAAGCCAAACGGAGGGCATTTTGGTCATTTCGCCTTCAGAGGTGATTTTTGGTCGACTTGTCCAGTTAAGTAAATAATTATTATGACATAAAATGTGAATAAATATTGCTTAAAATTAAATTGAAAATGAGTAGATAAAAAAAGGAAAGAAAATGAGATTAAATGACAATTTTGACATCACATGATGTCATCAACACTTTTCCCACCAATCACAATTAAGCTAACCTATTAAAAAGGGATAATTGAGACCAAAATAACCAAAAGCAATCAGATTTCATCTCCTTCAACAAACTTGCCATTTCCTCTTCTCCCACCCAAAACCACCATTAAAGCTTATATAAGCTTTCTAACTCACCAAATCTCTCTTGAAACCCTAAGTCCACTTCAACAAAATTTGTCTATACAACTTGGCAAGGTGATTGGGTGCCAAGAAAAGCCAAGAAAGTGAAGTTTAAACTTGGGAGAATTCTGCTCAAAAAAAGGTTAGTGTCCAATTCTTGTTCCTTTTATTTTAATTCATGTTCAATGGCATGAATTGTGTAGGAAATATAAGAAAATAAAACAAACAAGTGCGTGTGCGCACCTTATAAATTTTGGCAGCTAGGGTTAGCTAAGGTTTGATGATTTTGCTTGATAGAAAAGTGTTAATGAGCAGCCCTTAGTGCTAAATGCATGATTGAACTTAGTTGTGTAGGTGAAATGCAAAGATTAGGCATGTATGAACATGGAAAAATATGGACACTTAACAACATTAGGGTCTGCTCATGTGATGGTTCATTAACCTTGTAATGGTCAAGTAGTGACCATTTGAATGTGTATGATGAGGAAATGAAGTGAGTTGAGGCTTGGCATTTGTGTATGGGTGAGCTGCCTTGGCTGACCTGTAAGACTAAGCATGAGTCTAGCAGGTTTGGGCAGTTATAAATGGAGTTGTAGAGGTTCAATTGGTGCAAGGCTAATTGGATATGAAACTAGACACATAATGGCACCACTTTGGTGAAGAAACCCTACCCAGAAAACCAAACCAAGATAGCCTAAAAATTGCCCTAATCCAGGTGACTTGCATTCTGCCTGGGCAAAATGACCAAATGAACAGTATTTATTCATTTGGTTATAACTCAGTGTAGAAAGGTCCAATTGATATGAAATTTTACCATCACAAAGCTGAGACATAGGCTATAACTTTTTTGAAGAATATAAATCCAAATTCTGACCATAACCTAGTCAAATTGCCAACCAAACTTAGGTTACCAAATCTGGCAGAACCAGTTTTGCCTAGAATTTTGGATTTTGTCTAATCCGGCCAGTTATGGTGTTTAGGCCATAACTTGAGCTACAAAACTCCAAATGGAGTGATTCAAAAAAGGAAATGTAACTAGACACAATAAGGAACAACTTTCATGAAGACAAATTTGCCAAATTCCTACTGTACAAATGACCAATGGAACAGTAAACACAATGCTTGAAATCTAAAAATTTTGAATAACTAACACTAAGCTTAGAAATGGTATTGGCAACCAATACCAACAACTTTAGAATGCAAAATGTGGTATGTTGGGAGTATTAGAACTAATGTACCTATTGTCTATGCAAAAGTCAACATTTTAGTTGACTAATGAAATGAATAGTAACACCTAAACTTAAATTTCAAGAATTATAAAGTTTAAAAGTGTAACATGCCCTATTACACCTAGCAAGATTGGTTTGGATAGGTTGGCATGCCAATAAGGTTCATTTAGTAGTACTGCACATGGCATTATGCCATTCTGTGATTTTATGGCTTTTAGCCATTCTGACATTGTGATGATACTTAGCCTTGTGCCTAATGTTATTACAGCTTATTAGCTCTTCTGTTGCACACCGGGAGATACACATGTGACCGATGGTGTGACAGCCAGAGGTACTTGATACCCAGTGCCAGTTTACTCATTTATCCAGTCCAATCATCCAGGATAGGTTACTTGGGCAATCAAAAATGAAAGTGGATAAATTTAATAAAATTATGAATATAACAAGTACATAATAAATAAGATTACCAATAATGATCGAAAAATTGTCTGCATAAGACATCAGAACATGCCCTGCATATTTTATTTTTTGTTATTTCTTTTTATTTTATTATTGGCACCACTAAGCATTATTGCTTAGCGCATTGCTTTTTGCCACGCGTAGGTTCTGGAGAGACTGACCGAGAGCCCAGTAGACCATAGACTGGGTGAGACCTTTTACAGCTTTGCATAGTGTCCGTATCACCTCACTGTCACCAGTGTATTCGTAGGACACTAGGTTTTATTTTGATATTTTGTAATTAACTTTTATTTTCTCATGTGAAATTGAAACTCATGTAATGTATTTTGTTATCAATGTAAATAGTGGAAATTATGTTTATGAATGAAAAAGTGAATATTTATTGATGACTCTTACATGAATATCATATGAAATGAATGATTGAGAAATAGAAATGTTGTTGAAAAATTTTGAGATTTTGATGATGAAATGGAGTTTGGGATTGATAGAGAATTTTGGAAGTGTTTTTCTCAGGTTCCGAAGAACTGTTTTATCCATTTTTAGCCGGCACTCTACTGGATTTTCTATAAAATTTGCTGAACCTCAAATAAATTATAATTTCAATAAATGACTTAAATGAAATATATTGTACTTCATAACTATGACAAAAATAAATTAAGGAAGAATGAAAATGATTGAGATGAAAATAGGGTGTTCCGATACACTATGTGACATATCTTACTCGGCTATACCGTAGATGGGTAAGGGGTGTCACATGTAGTGGTATCAGAGCACGATTTAGGCGTTTCTAGGCCTAGATTGAGTCCATACCATGCATTGCATTTGTAAGAGTCGAGGTGACACTAATGCAGATCTATTTGTCTTTGTTATTTTGAATAGGATATGGACCCCACATCTCAGAGAGAGCAGTTCAGGAGGAAGTGGAGAGTCATGCTCCACCTGCAGTAGCTGAGAGTGGGGGTCGGGGAGAACCTACTCCGCCAGCTCCAGTAGAGCCTGGTCAGCCTTCACAGGCCATGTTTCAGCAAATGGCTGAATTCTTTAGACAACTGGCTGGGGTAATGCCACCACCACCACCACCACCTCCACAATAGAAATCACACCTGGAAAGACTGAGAAAATTTAAAGCAGTGGATTTCTTTAGCAAGAGAGAAGATGATTCTGTTGTAGCCAAAATTTGGTTGAACAGAACAAGAAGGGTTTTAAAATAACTCCACTAAACTCCAGAGCAAAACCTAGAAGCTGCTGTATCTCTGTTGCAAGATGATGCATATGAATGGTGTGATATGGTGACCAGTGAAGTACAGCTAGAAGTAATAACATGGGACTTCTTCCTCTCAGAATTCAAGAAGAAATATATGGGTAGTGTATACCTAAAAGAGAGAAGAAGAGAGTTCATTAATTTGAGGCAGAGACAACTGACAGTGGCAGAGTTTGAAAAGGAATTTGTCAGCCTGAGCCACTACGAAAGGGAGATAGTCCCTAATGAGGCTGAAAGGTGTAAGAGATTTGAAGAGGGATTAAATGATAATATAAAAATCACGATCACTGCCTTGGGAATCACAGACTTCACCAAGTTAGTGGAAGCTACAATAAAAGTTGAAAAGGTAAGAATAAGTGAGCAGACCGAAGGGAGAGACATCAGAAGAGGGGCCCGAGTCAGTCCAGTTCATCTCCTACACCTGGGAAGAAGTTCAAACGTCCACCTGCACAGAGATCAGGTCAACCTCAAGGTCAGGGTCAGTCTCAGGGGCCCGGGCCATAGTTCACCCCTAGGAGAGGTTAGTCCACACCATCAGTGGGTGGCTCTCCAGGGACAAGGTTCAGGGGACTAGCCCTAGCATCTTCTGCATGTCCACATTGCCTGAAGTGGTAAGGGGGAGTGTTGGAGAGTGACTAGTGCCTGCTTAAGGTGTGGGTCGACAGAGCATCAGCTGAGGAACTGTCCACGTAGAACTACTACAGCTGCTCCAACACAAGCAGACAGAACTACCACAAAGGGGTAGAAAATTTGGCAAATCTAAGGCAGTGGGACCATCACAGAAGCCTGCATCTGAGGCAGCAGAGAGGCTTGAGGGTAGACCACCTGCCAGAGCCTATGCCATGAGAGCTCAGGAGGAGCAAGATGCCCCGAACGTCATCAGGGGTACATTCTCTCTCTACAATACATCTGTGCATGCATTGGTGGATCCAGGATCCACTCATTCATACATCTGCATGAACCTACCCGTAGAAAGGGGGATATTAGTAGGGGAGAATGACCAAGACATTCTGGTCACTCATTCATTAGGCCATAGTGTAGTGGTGAATAAAGTGTACAAAGGTTGCCCGTTAAGGATTCAGGGGTATGAATTCTTGGTAGACCTAATTGAGTTACCTTTCCATGAGTTTGACGTGATTTTGGGAATGGACTAGTTGTCACGTCATCAGGCAATGGTTGATTGTAAACTGAAGAGGATTTCTTTGAAAACTCTTGAGCGTAATGAGATCACAGTTGTGGGGGAAAGGAAAGATTTCTTGTCCAATGTAATCTCAGCCATAGTTGTAAGAAAACTGATGAGAAAAGGCTGTGAAGCCTACCTAGCATATGTGGTGGAAACTAGGCAGGCTAAGCCAGATCTATGTGACATACCCACAGTAAGAGACTTCCCAGGTGTGTTCCCTGAAGAATTGCCTGGCTTGCCACCAGAAAGGGAAGTTGAATTTGCTATTGAGATACTGCCGGGTACAGCACTAATCTCCATTGCTCCTTATAGGATAGCGCCCATAGAATTAATGGAACTGAAAATCCAGTTATAGGAGTTACTGGATAAGGGGTTCATACGCCCCAGTATGTCACCATGGGGAGCTCCAGTGCTGTTTGTAAAGAAGAAAGATGGGACTTTGAGGTTATGCATCGAATACTGGCAGTTGAATAAAGTGACTGTGAAGAACAAATATCCGTTGCCTAGAATTGATGATCTGTTTGATCAGTTGAAGGGAGCAGGAGTATTTTCCAAAATTGATCTCAGATCAGGGTATCGTCAGTTGAGAGTGAAGGATGTAGATGTGCCAAAGACTACATTCAGGACTCGGTATGGGCATTATGAGTTCTTAGTGATGCCCTTTGGCCTAACAAATACACCAGCGACATTCATGGACCTTATGAACCGTATCATCCATCCATACTTAGATCGGTTCGTAGTGGTCTTTATTGATGATATTTTGGTGTATTCCAAGACCAGTGAAGAACATGATGAGCATTTGAGGATTGTTCTGCAAACCCTGAGAGAAAAGAAGCTGTATGCTAAGTTGTCCAAGTGTGACTTTTGGTTGAATGAGATTGCATTCCTTGGACACATAGTGTCAGCTGATGGGATTAGGGTAGATCCCAAGAAAATAGAAGCAGTGATGGAATGGAAGCCTCCCAGAAATACAACTGAGGTTAGAAGTTTCATGGGGCTAGCTGGGTATTATAGAAGATTTGTGAAGAGATTTTCGTTAATAGCTGCTCCAATGACCAAGTTGTTACAGAAAAGTGTCAGATTTGACTGGAATGACAAGTGTCAGACCTGTTTTGAGAAGTTGAAGGCTTTGTTGACTGAGGCACCAGTGTTAACATAGCCAGTGTCAGGAAAGGACTTTGTGGTCTACAGTGATGCCTTTCATAATGGGTTAGGGTGTGTATTGATGCAAGAGGGGAAGGTGGTTGCTTATGCTTCCAGGCGGCTAAGGCCACATGAACGGAATTACCCTACCCATGATCTAGAACTTGCAGCAATTATCTTCGCACTGAAGATATGGAGGCACTACTTGTATGGTGAAAAGTGCTATATTTACATAGACCACAAAAGCCTGAAGTACTTGCCAACCCAAAAGGAGCTCAACCTTAGACAAAGGCGATGGATTGAGTTCCTAAAGGATTATGATTGTGTGATTGACTACCATCCTGGGAAGGCAAATGTAGTTGCTGATGCTTTAAGCAGAAAATCCATCACAGCTTTGAGATCATTAATTGCCCATTTATCCTTGACTCGAGATGGAGCTATTTTGGCTGAGTTGCAAGTGAGGCCAAACCTGCTACGGCAGATTTTAGATGGGCAGTAGATAGATGAGAAGCTAAAGACTATTATGAGTAAAATCCTAAAAGGGAAAGAAACTAACTATGCAGCGAAAACAGATGGGTGTCTGTACTACAAAGGAAGATTATGTGTACCAGATGATAGGGAATTGAAGGCTAGTATCCTGAAAGAGGCACACATCAGTGTTTATGATATGCACTCAGGAAGTACAAAATATATCATGATCTAAAGCTTCATTATTGGTGGTATGAAGAAGGACATAGCTGACTATGTGACTAAATGCTTGATATGTCAGCAAGTCAAGACAGAACATCAAGTTCAATTTGGTTTCCTACAGCCTATACGCATACCTGAATGGAAATGGGATCGGGTCACCATGGATTTTGTAAGTGGTTTACCTCTCACCCAAAAGAAGCATGATGCAGTATGGATGATAGTAGATAGATTAACGAAGTCAGCACATTTTCTGCTAGTTAGGACTGACTACTCACTGGAGAAGTTAGCAGAATTGTATATCAGTGAGATAGTTAGACTGCATGGAATTTCACTTTCCATCATATCTGATCGAGACCCATGGTTTACATCGAGATTCTGGAAGAAGTTGCATGAATCCTTGGGTACACAACTCCACTTTAGCACAGCTTTCTATCCTCAGACGGATGGGCAATCAGAAAGAGTAATCTAGGTAAACAATTGAAAATAATTGAACTAATGCCAATATTGAACTGAAATGATAATAATAACATGAAATATATGTCAGGTCCTTGAGGATATGCTGAGGAGTTGTGTCATTGAGTTTGAGGGAAGTTGGGATAGATACCTCCCACTGGCAGAATTTGCATACAACAATAGCTACCAAGCTAGCATCCAAATAGCCCCGTATGAAGCACTGTATGGGAGGAAATGTAGAACTCCAGTGTGCTGGACTAAATTGGGTGAAGATAATCTGGTAGGGCCAGCCTTGGTGAAACAGACTGAGGAGAAGGTAAAGCTAATCAAAGCCAATCTAAAGGTGGCCTCAGACAGACAAAAATCCTATGCCGACCTGAAGAGAAAAGAAATAGAATATGCAGTGGGTGACAAAGTGTTCCTCAAGGTGTCACCATGGAAGAAGGTACTAAGGTTTGGAAGAAAAGGTAAGTTAAGCCCTAGGTTCATTAGCCCTTATAAAGTCATTGAACTTGTGGGTCCAGTGGCCTATAGGCTAGCTTTACCACCATAGCTGGACAAGATCCACAATGTGTTCCACTTGTCTATACTAAGAAGATACCGCTCAGATCCTTCACATGTCATCTCCATGGAAGAAATTGAAGTACAACCGGATTTGACATATGAAGAATAACCCATACGGATCTTGGCTCGGGAAGTGAAAGAGTTGAGGAATAAGCAGATTCCATTAGTGAAAGTGCTTTGGAGGCACCACAACACCGAAGAGGCAACTTGGGAAAGTGAAGAGACGATGAGGCAATAGTTTCCTCAACTGTTTGCATCAGGTAAATTTCGAGGACGAAATTAAAATTAGAGGGGAAGAGTTTTAACACCCTCACTGTAGCAATTCCATACATTCTACTGTTCCGGTGACTGGTGTCAGTTCGGATAGCTAGAACGTCTAGAAAAATATTTAAACTAAGGTGAGGAACCATAATTAACTCAAATATTAATAAGAAAAATTTAGAAAAAATTTTAGAAATAAAATACAACCAAGTTAAATGAGCTAGTGCCCTAGCGATGGGTAACCCAGTAGGAAGTTGCGGTTCTCTCAACTAGGAGCCCTAGACCCGGGGAAAAATTCATAAAATAATTTTTAGGACTCAAGAGAAGGGTCATTGAGGTTCCTATGGCATTAAAATGCTAACAAAATGCTTAGAAAAATTTTTCAATCGGTACAGACAATTTTAGTCTGTTAAGCCAAACGGAGGGCATTTTGGTCATTTCACCTTCAGAGGTGATTTTTGGCCAACTTGTCCAGTTAAGTAAATAATTATTATGACATAAAATGTGAATAAATATTGCTAAAAATTAAATTGAAAATGAGTAGATAAAAAAAGGAAAGAAAATGAGATTAAATGACAATTTTGACATCACATGATGTCATCAACCCTTTTCCCACCAATCCCAATTAAGCTAACATACTAAAAAGGGATAATTGAGACCAAAATAACCAAAAGCAATTAGATTTCATCTCCTTCAACAAACTTTCCGTTTCCTCTTCTCCCACCCAAAACCACCATTAAAGCTTATATAAGCTTTCTAACTCACCAAATCTCACTTGAAACCCTAAGTCCACTTCAACAAAATTTGTCCATACAACTTGGCAAGGTGATTGGGTGCCAAGAAAAGCCAAGAAAGTGAAGTTTAAACTTGGGAGAATTCTGCTCAAAAAAAGGTTAGTGTGTCCAATTCTTGTTCCTTTTGTTTTAATTCATGTTCAATGGCATGAATTGTGTAGGAAATATAAGAAAATAAAACAAACAAGTGTGTGTGTGTACCTTATAAATTTTGGTAGCTAGGTTTAGCTAGGGTTTGATGATTTTCCTTGATAGAAAAGTGTTAATGAGCAGCCCTTAGTGCTAAATGCATGATTGAACTTAGTTGTGTAGGTGAAATGCAAAGAGTAGGCATGTATGAACATGGAAAAATATGGACACTTAACAACATTAGGGTTTGCTCATGTGATGGTTCATTAACCTTGTAATGGTCAATTAGTGACCATTTGAATGTGTATGATGAGGAAATGAAATGAGTTGAGGCTTGGCATTTGTGTATGGGTGAGCTGCCTTGGCTGACTTATAGGACTGAGCATGAGTCTAGTAGGTTTGGGCAGTTATAAATGGAGTTGTAGAGGTTCAATTGGTGCAAGGCCAATTGGACATGAAACTAGACACATAATGGCACCACTTTGGTGAAGAAACCCTACCCATAAAACCAAACCAAGTTGGCCTAAAAATTGCCCTAATTCGGGTGACTTCCATTCTGCTTGGGCAAAATGATCAAATGAATAGTATTTATTCATTTGGTTATAACTCAATGTAGAAAGGTCCAATTGACCTGAAATTTTACCATCACAAAGCTGAGACATAGCCTACAAATTTTATTAAGAACATAAATCCAAATTCTGACCATAACTTAGTTAAATTGCCAACCAAACTTAGGTTACCAAATCTGGCAGAACCAGTTTTGCCCAGAATTTTGGATTCTGTCCAATCTGGCCAGTTTTGGTGTTTAGGCCATAACTTAAGATACAAAACTCCAAATGGAGTGATTCAAAAAAGGAAATGCAACTAGACACAACAAGAAACAACTTTCATGAAGACAATTTTGTCAAATTCCTACTGTACAAATGACCAATGGAACAGTAAACACAATGCTTGAAATCTGAAAATTTTGAATAACTAACACTAAGCTTAGAAATGGTATTGGCAACCAATACCAACAACTTTATAATACAAAATGTGGTATGTTGGGAGTATTAGAACCAATGTACCTATTGTCTATGCAAAAGTCAACATTTTAGTTGACTAATGAAATGAATAGTAACACCTAAACTTAAATTTTAAGAATTGTAAAGTTTAAAAGTGTAACATGCCCTATTACACCTAGCAAGTTTGGTTTGGATAGGTTGGCATGCCAATAGGGTTCAGTTAGCAGTACTGCACATGGCATTATGTCATTCTGTGATTTTATGGCTTTTAGCCATTCTGACATTATGATGATACTTGGCCTTGTGCCTAATGTTATTACAGCTTATTAGCTATTCTGTTGCACACCGGGAGATAGATATGTGACCGATGGTGTGACGGCCTGAGGTACTTGATACCCAGTGCCAGTTTACCCATTTATCCAGTCCAGTCATCCAGGATAGGTTACTTGGGCAACCAAAAATGAAAGTGGATAAATTTAATAAAATTATGAATATAACAAGTACATAATAAATAAGATTACTAATAATGATCGAAAAATTATCTGCATAAGACATCAGAATATGCACTGCATATTTATTTGTTGTTATTTCTTTTTATTTTATTATTGGCACCACTAAGCATTATTGCTTAGCGCGTTGCTTTTTGCCACGCGTAGGTTCTGAAGAGACCGACCGAGAGCCCAGTAGACCATAGACTGGGTGAGACCTTCTACAGCTCTGCATAGTGTCTGTGTCACCTCACCGTCATCGGTGCATTGGTAGGACACTAGGTTTTATTTTGATATTTTGTAATTAAATTTTACTTTCTCATGTATTTTGATATTTTGTAATTAACTTTTACTTTCTCATGTGAAATTGAAACTCAAGTAATGTATTTTGTTATCAATGTAAATAGTGAAAATTATATTTATGAATGAAAAAGTGAATATTTATTGATGACTCTTACATGAATATCATATGAAATGAATGAATGAGAAATAGAAATGTTGTTGAAAAATATTGAGATTTTGATGATGAAATGGAGTTTGGGATTGATTGAGAATTTTGGAAGTGTTTTTCTCAGGTTCCGAAGAACTGTTTTATCCATTTTTAGCCGGCACTTTGCCGGATTTTCTATAAAATTTGCGAAATCTCAAATAAATTATAATTTCAATAAATGACTTAAATGAAATATATTGTACTTTAGAACTATGATAAAAATAAATTAAGGAAGAATAAAATGATTGAGATAAAAATAGGGTGTTCCGATACACTGTGTGGCATATCTTACTCGGCTATACTGTAGACGGGTAAGGGGTGTCATAACATCTCAAAATTCATCTCTAATCTCATAGCCAAAGCTGAACCCATTTTCAAGTTACTCAAGAAGAACAATACCTCCAAGTGGGATCAAGCTTGTCAAGAAGCTTTTGGAAAGATCAAGCAGTACTTGTCAAATTCGCCAGTATTGGTTCCTCCGGTGATGGTTAGGCCATGAATTCTGTACATGGCAATTCAACAAAGCTCGATGGGTTGTGTTCTGGGATAAAATGATGACACTGGAAGGAAGGAAAGAGCCATTTACTTTTTGATCAAAAAATTCAATGAATGCGAGTCAAGATACTCATTCCTGGAAAAAACCTTTTGTGCGTTGGCATGGACAGCGAATCGACTCAAACATTGCATGTTGAATCATAAAACGTGCCTCATCTCCAGAATGGATCCAATCAAGTACGTATTTGAAAGTCCATTCATACCTGGAAGAATAGCAAAATGGCAGGTCATACTTTCTCAATATGACATTGTCTATATGACAAGAAAGGCAGTAAAAGGAAGTGTGATAGCTAATCTGCTAGCTGAAAACCCAATCAATGATTATGAGGCTCTGGTTTTTGAATTCCTAGACGAGTATATTAATGCAGTAGGCAATAATGCTGAGGGACCAGATGATGTGTGGGAAATGTATTTTAACAGAGCAGTCAATTTATCCGGTAATGGGATTGGAGTAGCGCTGGTAGCCTCAAATGGGAAACATTTCCCAATAACTGTTAATCTAATATTTGGTTGTGCTAATAATGTAGCAGAGTATGAAGTCTGCGTGAGTGGCTTACAGGCTACCATTGAAAAGAAGATAAGGAAATTAGAGGTGTATGGGGATTCAGCTCTGATCATTTACCAAGTCAAAGGGGAATGGCAAACTAAAGACCCAAAACTGATCTCGTATATCTTTTTGAACTGATCAAGGAATTTGAAGAGATTTCTTTCACTCACCTGAGCTGTGACAAGAACCAATTTGCCAATGCGTTAGCTACTTTAGCCGTGATGACCCAGATGGAGGAAGGGCAGATAACGCAGTTATTATAAATTGAAGCAAGGAGTGAGCCAGCATACTGCTTTATGATTCAAGAAGAAACAAAAGAAAAACCCTGGTATCATGATATTCAACTGTACATCAAAAATAGGGAATACCCTCCTGGGGCAAGCAGAAACGAAAGAAGAATGATCAAAAGGTTAGCAATGGGATACTTCCCTAGTGGTGAAATCTTATACAAGAGAAGCTCCAATGGTGAGTTGTTGAGATGCGTGAATGCAAAATAAGTAAGGAGAATTCTTTTTGAAACCCATGAAGGGAACTACACTGCTCATAGCAATGGGTATATGATGGCAAAGCAAATCTTTAGGTGGGGTTACTTTTGGACCACTTTGGAAAAAGACCGCATTGAGTACTTCTGGAAATGTCACAAATGCCAAATTTATGCGGATCAGATAAATGTCCCACCTCATTAGCTCTATAATCTTATCTCACCATGGCCTTTTGGAATATGGGGTATCAACGTAATCGGTCCAATTAATCCAAAAGCATCCAATGGACACATTTTGGTAGCTATCGATTGCTTCACTAAATGGGTTGAAGTTACCTCATATGCTCACATCACTCAAAACACTAAAGTTCCTTAAGAGTAATATTATCTACCAGTATGGTCTTCCCGGTGAGATTGTCACTGATAATGCCAAGAATTTAAATGGTCCAAAGATTCAGAAGTTGTATGATCAGTACAAGATACGGCATCTCAATTCATCACGATACCGACCCCAGATGAATGGAGCTGTGGAAGTTGTCAATAAAAATCTCAAGCGAATAATCGAGAAAATGACTATTACTTATAAAGATTGGCATGATATGCTTCCCTTTGCCCTTCATGCCTATCGAACCACGGTAAGGATGTCAACTGGGGCAACTCCATTTTCGCAGGTCTACGAGATGGAAGCTGTTTTGCTAATAGAGGTGGAAATTCCTTCCTTAAGGATTTTAGAAGAGGCATAATTAGATGAGACAGAATGGGTTCAATCAAGGTTAGATCAGCTGAATTTGATAGATGAGAAAAGACTAATAGTAGTATTCCATGGGCAGTTGTATCAAAGAAGAATGGCTAGAGCATTTGATAAGAATGTACGCCTCCACGAATTCCAATCAGGAGATCTAGTTTTAAAGAAGATCCTCCCAAATCAAAGCGATTCCCGGGGTAAGTGGTCACCAACTTATGAAGGGCCTTATGTGGTTAAAAAAACATTTTCTGGCAGTGCACTAATCTTAACTCACATAGATGGGGAAGAATTGTCAAGGTCGGTGAATGCAGATGCTGTAAAAAGGTATTATGCATAAAAAAAAAAGGTGGGGGTGAAAACCCGAAATGGTGCTCCTAGCAAAATGAGGAAAAGAAGGCAAAAACTCGAGAGGGTGTCTTCTGCAAAATGAACGAAGGGTGAAAACCCAGAAGGGCGCCCCGAAAAAGAGAGCTAAAAAAAATAATAATAACTAGGAGTGAAAACCCAAAATGGCGATTCTAGTCAGAAACGGTGAAGAAATAAGGAGGGTCTCGAGATTAAGGGACAATAAGTTGCACAAAATACTTTTCAGAAGGTCACTTGGAATGTTGGCGATTGAGGGACTTCAAAGTTAACTAAGGGCATTCGTGAGATTTATCCTTGAACCCTTTTCTCTAAAAATTGTGTCTTTGTTCTTTTGATTGTAAAACCATAGTATGGTTATCTTCTTATGCAATGAATAAATTTGTGCATATCTCGTCTACCTTGATTTATGCTCTATTAATTTGTTAAAAGCTTTCTTATAATATGAGAATTTAAATATAGGTAACTTCATATACTTTATTTTGAGATTTGCAGGAGGGTAAATGATTATCAGGCAATTAGTGCATCTAAGAGCGAAAACCCAAAAGGGCGCTCCTAGCAAAATGTGAGAAAGGAAACGAAAACCCGCAAAGGCGCTTTTTACAAAATGAGAGAATGGTGAAAATTTGGAAGGACGCCTTGAAAAAGTTAGTTAAAAAAAAAAAAAACCGTAGGAGTGAAAACCCGAAAGGGCGCTTCTAGTAGGAAACGTTGAAGAAATAAGGAGGGAGCTAAAATGGTGCTAGGAGAAAATCATGGGCCAAGCCTTGAGACTCGTTCTGACCTTTTCCATTAATCGTTTATCTTTGGGACCTTGTTAAGTAAACTTTGCTTGGATAAACACCTTGCATCATGTTTGCTTTGTGGGTATTAAAGGTACATACATAAAACTTATCCACAACAGGTGGTTAAGTCAGCTTCAAGTTGATTTTAATTTCCAGTTATCAACCTCTGGATTCAATATTCAAGTTAATTTTATTTTCCAGCATTTGAATTTTCTGTCATCAACCTCTGGATTCAAGATCCAAGTTGATTTTAAATTTCTCGTCATCAACCTCTGGATTCAAGATCCAAGTTGATTTTAATTTCCAGCATTTTAATTTCTTGCCATTAACCCTTGGATTCAAGATTCAAGTTGATTTTAAATTTCCAGTTATCAACCTCTGGATTTAAGATCCAAGTTGATTTCAATTTTTAGATTTTAAATTCCTGCCATCAACCTTGGATTCAAGATCCAAGTTAATTTTAATTTCCAGTTATAAACCTCTGGATTCAAGATCTAAGTTGATTTTAATTTCCAGCATTTTAAATTCATGTCATCAACCTATGGATTCAAGATTCAAGTTGATTTTAAATTTCTAGTTATCGATCTCTGGATTCAAAATCCAAGTTGATTTTAATTTTTAGCATTTTAAATTCATGTCATCAACCTCTAGATTTAAGATCCAAGTTGATTTTAATTTCCAGTTATCAACCTCTAGATTTAAGATCCAAGTTGATTTTAATTTCCAGCATTTTAATTTTCTGTCATCAACATCTGGATTCAAGATCCACGTTGATTTTAAATTTCTCGTCATCAACCTCTGGATTCAAGATCTAAATTGATTTTAAATTTCCAGTTATCAACCTTTGGATTCAAGATCCAAGTTGATTTTAAATTTCTAACATTTTAATTTCCTACCATTAACCTCTGGATTCAAGATCCAAGTTGATTTTAAATTTCCAGTTATCAACCTCTGGATTCAAGATCCAAGTTGATTTTAAATTTTTAGTTATCAACCTCTGGATTCAAGATCCAAGCTGATTTTAATTTTCAAATTTTAAATTCTTGCCATCAAACTCTGGATTCAAGATCCAAGTTGATTTTAATTTAAAGTTATCAACCTATGGATTCAAGATCAAAGTTGATTTTAAAATTCCAATTATCAATATCTGGTTTCAAGATCCAAGTTGATATTAATTTCCAGCATTTCAAGCCCAAAATATGGTTCTATATCTTTACATGATTTCTATATGAGAGAATTTTATTCTTCCTAATAGAAAACATGTAAAGAGGGGCAGTTATAGATCCCACATTTTGGGCCGATCTTTAATCATAACTCGCATTTCAACCGATCTCCCTTGTAGGCGTTTTATCCAATCTCTACCATTCACTTGATCTCGAGTCGTTTTCTCCGAACCCACAATAACTTAATTTTTATTTAGCCTGTTTTGATTAATTATCGAGCCATCAGTCTGCATTTTATTTTCCAACCCCCTCACTCTAAACTTCAGGTACTTTCAGGTAGTTTCAGGATCAGATCTCTCTCTCATTGTTCAAATATTTAACCAAGTTAATATTTTACCCGATCTCTAAGTGATCCTGAACCTAGCAAAATTAGATCGAGACCTGGTCTCAAATCATGTATTTTCAAAGGTTTCCTAATCTCATCTTTGTGCTTAAACAAACATAACATCAATTTACTGAAGGGTCATCCCATATACTCGTGTTCCTGGGCAACCCAAAATAGTGAAATATCAAATGTTCCTCTCATTAATAACAGGGACCAACATCATAATAATAACCCCAAAATTATCAATCTTAAATTATAAAGAGCACATCATTACATCTGCTTGTCCTCATTGAGGGATGAGGTGGGGTGCCTAACACCTTCCCCGCACGTACACGGACCCCGAACCTAGAATCTCTGTTTTAGAAGTGATTTTATAAATTTTTATTCTGGCAAATGGTTTCTTTTAATTTCTCTCAAAATTAAAGTGGTAACTCCTCACTTTTTCCACTTCAGTGAGAATCATCCGGTGATCACAAAACCCTTGCGAACTTACAAACAAATACACACATATAGACACACACACACACACACATGTATGTAGTTGCATATACAATCATGCACATGCAATATAGGCTAGATAATAGAAAAACCATCCAAATGACATAAGATATACATATGGCAGCTCCAACTTACCCATACAAGACATATTGACACCTATTAATTGATTGAATAAATATAATTAAATACAACTAATGCTTGGATAATAAATCCTAGGGCTTATTGCAATTTTGGTAGTCTTCTCTATAACTAGACCTAACTTCCTATATTGAAAAATGCAATATAATAGCCTTGAGCCCATAACAATTATTACAATGTCCATCCATAACCTGCAAGAACTTAGATGTAATTCTAATTGTCCAAAGTCTAGCTCAGCTCCTTGACTATTTATTAATTTTTTATTGTACTCAAAAAATTCTAAAATATCTTAGGGGTCCATTTTATTTTCTCTAAGTCATTACAATTCATTTTAAATATTTATAATAGTATAGAAATATTTTATTTATTTAAATGGCAACCTTAGTTTAATGTCAAAACACCAAGTTAGAGATTAAGCTTATTGATATTGATTCTACTACTTGGAATGCATCTACGGAATGTCATAGGAACTGTTGTAAGCATGATTATGTTTCAAGATGGTATGTTAGGTGTGCTGACTTGGTGAAAAACTTGGTCCCATGTGTTAATGAGGTATAGCCAATCCAATCACACCATTGGGGTGCCTAAAGGCCGTCGGTCATGGTCCTAGAGATGGTTCATTGAAACTCTGCTTTGATGCTTGGCACATAATTTTTGGAATGAAAATCTTATTTTCCTTGAAATGTTTTCTAATGAATTACATGATTATTATGCAAATGTTTGCTTGTGGGAAGTGACCAATGGAATATCATGGGCATTTAATAACCCCTCCTAGTTATAGAGTGTTTACCAGTGCCTTTACCATTTTTTCTTTTGCTTCTGTCCAAGCTGAAGACCTTTGAGGACATAAAATTAGGTTAGGAAATTGTAGTAAAAATGTTATGAGGAATAGAGAGATGAATAAAATTGGGAAATTTTTTAATATAAAATTAAAAGAATTTGGTAAAATAAATGTTATGGAATTAATAGCGCAATATGAGAGCTTAAAGAGTCTTCTAAAGAAGATGATTTGTCTTCTAATAGCATTATTATATGTTGATTCTTCTAATATTTTATTTTTATAAATATGGATGAATTAGATGCTAATTTGATTGACTCCCATCTTATAGATGTCATGGAAGATGTTAAAGGACAAGCAAAGATGGCAAAAGCACTAAGATCATTAGGTTTGAATTCAAACCCTCCAATGAAATACGCGTGGAAAGGTAATTCTATCGCAAGGGTTGACTTAGTGATGCCTATGGAAGGCATTGGCTCAATTCTTAATGTCAAAGATCATGGGGCATTTGAAAAGCCATTGAAGAAAAAGAAAAGGAAATTGATAAAGTGATTTCCACTGGTGTTTTGGTTTGTTACTCTTAATTGGATAGTATGGACACTTACTCTTTTTGTGGTCCATAACTATATGGTCAAGGCTTATATATAGGAAGAAGGCATTGGTGAATGAGCTGATGATTGCTCAAATCTTTACCCAGATGGTCTGCAAACCTGGTGACTAAGCTTTGATCTAGGATGTTTCTAATTAAGAATGACCAAAGATCATCATACTGTGATGCGCTTATGGGATGCTCAATCCTAGTTTGGCATCGTACGATGCTTGGACTTTAATACCATAAAGGTGAAGGAAGTTTTTTAGAAGGGATGTGGATGACAAATTTACCCCTTATAAAGGTACACTAGCCTTCGTTACCATATGTCCAATGGACTTAGATTTGGGATAATGAGTATAAAAGGGGAAAGGTGTTAGGCACCCTTTTTACTCTAGCTTACCAATACTATGTATTGGGCCAACCTCCAATTTTGTTTCCTAAAGCCTGTTTTGTTGTCCTATTACTAAATTTCTTATTCATGCAGTTAATGCATGTCTAAGTTACAGACATAAGTAATTCAAACTATTAACAATATTCATGCACATATGAAGTTCTAATCATGCCAAGTTTCTTTGTTTAAATTAGTTTTAGCTTCCTTGTTTCCTTAGTTAACATATTCCTAAATTAATTACATGCAAGATTATTTTCATGTTACAAGACAAATAGGGCATGTTACATATAAGGCATAGCATGGTTAAGTCATTCAATTCATTATTGTGTAGGGGAATGGTATCCTAGAGCATGCTATGGTTTTTAATTGTGTATATTGTGGTCTTTTATTTACCAAGTTACCCTATATGTCATTTTACCAAGTCATTTAAAATGTGTTAGGTTAATTCAAACATCCATAAAGTTTATAAACCTATATTAAAGAAAGGAGGGAGGAGATAAGAGTCAAAAATCCCCAAAATTAATTAAATAGGACTTTGAAAATAAATAAGTTAACTAATTATCCTATTACAAGGCCTTAGGCCCAATAACCTTATGTAAGAGGCCTTAAAGTTCCTACTTGGGCTTTGAATGGGGCATGGATTGATCTTTTGTGCATGGCTTTAGTTCTCCAGGTCCTCCATATGTGTTTTATGCATATACTTTGAGCCTCGATATGAACTTAGTCTTTGTTTATTTATTTTATTAATTATTTAACTCAAAATTATACATTAATAATTACTTATTTAATATGGATAATTAAAACAAAGATGTGACAAAATAAAATAGAGATGAGGTAGAATTCTACTTCAAATAAACTAGAAATTTTAATTAAAATTAAACTCCTAATCCATTAAAAATTTTGGAAAAAATAAAATCCTTGAACAACTCCACCATTTAGTCAGTACCAAATATATAATTATTCATTTTTATACAAAATATAAGAAAAATAGTTAGTATAGGATTCAGGCACATGAGAGCACAAAATCAACTCAACCATTACATTATAACTAAGAATTGCTATTTTGGTTAGTAATCGTGCAAAATTTACTAAAAATATTAAATTTACTAAGATTAGTAAACATCCTTAAGAAGTTTTGAAAATTTGCAGTAAGAATTTTAATATAACATGCTAAAATGTAGAGAAAAAAAAAAGCATGAAAAATAATGGAAAATGTGTATGCAATAAAGATGCAAAATGAGACATGCAATTTTAGCCAAATTCTAACCTATTGACATAAGTAATGACCTACATACCAATCTATATAGGAATCCAATTGAAAATCTAAAAGTATGGTCAGAAAAATAACATCATAATATGTAATTTAGAAAAAAAAAAAAAGGCTAATTGGATATAAAAGGTCAAAGTTTTCATTAATGGATAATTATATCCAAACACTTAATTTGGGCCTACATATCACAAGTTTTAATATTGAGAGCAATTGTATTCAAATCTCACAATCTTAGGGTTCATTTTATTAATCAAAATAAAATTCATGGACTATAAACCATTTTTTTATCTTCTTTTTGTTATCAATTATTGCTCTAGGTGGACAGAAATCAAAATCTCCCAAATGGAGTTGTAAGGTGCCCTTTCAATCTCACCTTGATTTGGTAGTTTCTATTTGGATCAAAATCATCCTTGAACACTTTTGAATGACAAGAGAATACCTTGGAGGTGTGGATTTGAAGTGATGAATTAAAATTAAACTAAAGTGAAAGGTAAGGTGGTTTGTGCATGAGTGTAAGTTGCCCAATTGACTTATAAGAGAGAATTGAAAAGGGTTATAAATAATTTAGAGCCTTTATAATATATCTCCAAGCTAGTCTAGTATCTTATTATGTTCATTAAAGTTACAAAAACTAATTACATGGGGAAAACTAGATTTGAAAGCTTGAATGTGATTGGTAGGTGAGATGATTAAGTTCAGATGGAATAAAGCTCTTCTATCATTATCCCTCATTCATTCATCCAAGATTAAATTCCAGTCCTATTACCCTTATTTTTATTTTATTTTAATTAATTAATTATTTATTTTAGGGCATAATTAATTATAGCGCCCATGTGAAGCCCAAAAGTCAAGCCTTTCTCTTCCTTTTGATTGAATGGGCCTTAAACAAGGCCTAGTGTGATTGGATTTCAACAATCTATTTTCAAAGCTTTCTTAGCCCATTTTGGAGCCTTGAAAGTCTAGAACACTGCCCTTGCTAACTCTAGGCCCATTTGACTGCTAAAATTCCCTTAAATCACTATTTTGTTTCTCAAATAGTTTTTTTATGCTTTTCTTACCATTCTAAATGTCCCTGGTGTATCCCAAAATTCTTATTAATCTTTTGGTATTATCATCTTTTAGCTCCTTACAGTAACCACATATGAACATGCTCAAAGCTATCAAAAATAGGGGTTTAAAGTTTGCCCCCACCTTTAGTATAGTTTGGAGATAGTGCTAAAGGTATTGCCAAAGTCTGTCAAAGTGTCCTGAATTGTGCAATGCTGTTTATAGAAGTGAGGTTTAAGCATTCCACCTTCTATGATATACTCACTGCTTGAGTTAGGTAAGGTATTTTGGTTATGTTCCCTACTCCCTCTAAGCCATAAGGTTCCATAATTGTAGTAAAAGTCTATGATCTTTATGTTTTGAGGATTTAAACTACGAATTTCCTAAGCTTCATAATATTTTAAGGGAGAATCAAATCCTCTTGTAGTTCTAAAAGAAAATGCAACTTGATTTCAAAAGCATGCAATGATATGATATGATTTTTAAGGATTTGAACTTAAGCACTGCTTTAACTTCCTACATGCCTCTTTTTGAGGGAGAATCAAACCTTCTCATAGTTTGAAAAATGCAACTTCGCAAGAGGTATCATAACGACCCAACGCGGCAGCTATTACTAGGGCTAGCGAATGTGTCATCTTAAGGCTGCCATCCACATAACGAGTCTAAAATCTGTTAAAAACCTATCTTTTTCATATTGATCAGTAACTCAAAGCCACTCAGTGACAACTATACTTTAACATTAATTTTATAACATAAAATAATGTTTTAAAAGTACCTTTAAATTTGAGCCTTAACATAACATACATGAATGCTAAAGTCTAATGCAATCATTCTTGATCATATTCCATAGAAAGAGTGTTTTAGAGTTCATAAAAGCCTAAGGGTCATGAAAATCAAAATATTAACTCATTATAAAATAGAAGCCAAGCGTAGGAAACTAATTTAGATTCTAATTTTGTTTCAAGTATGATACCTAATGAGTTCTCCAGACCTTTGTAGATCTATATGTTCATTATACCTTATGTTATAGGTAAGTTTAGTAGGAGCCTTGGAATCAAAAGGGGAAAGTTGCTAACAAAAGTAACTTCAATTGTTGAACCGTAAGGTTTCAGTTGCCCAAGTTTAAAATGAAGGAGCGGAAGCATGTTGATTAGTTCATTAGAGCATTGAATTTAAAAAATTTTCTTCTAGGGTTTCATGCATCATGCCACATCTCTTCTGTGCCTAATTAATTTCAACGCTCAATTGTATATTAAAACACTTTTAATGTAACACCCCTATTTGTATAGGCTGGTATATTTCACTATTCCAGTGACCGATGTCTGTCTGGACAATTAAGAGGATTAGAATTACACTTAAGATAACTAGATAAGCCCTGAACACAAATAATTAGTAATTGTCAATTAGTTAAATATAACTAAGAAAAATAGAACATAAGAAGTTAAATGAGCCAAGAGTCACAGCGATGGGTGACCTTCTCGGGAAGGATTGCGAGGTCGATTTAAACTCAAATTTCAAATCGTAAAATGTGACGCTGCGGTCCTTAGGACTATTGCGAACATAGTGGAGAAGAGAAAATCATGAAAAAGAATTGTTAAGCAAGTCAAATAATTAGGTCAGGGAGCAGGAAGAAATATTGAATTATTTGCGAACCGGGTTGAACCGGCGAGGGGCAATTTAGTCAATTGATCCCGAGAGCTGAGTCCTGACCTAACTGTCAAATAAAATCAGCGAAACGAAAATGTCAGAAGCGAAAATTAAATTAAAGAACTAGGGAAAAATAAATTAAAAAAAAGAAGAAAAAGGAAAAGTAGAAATTGGTAACATCATGCATGATGTCATAAACACTAATTAAAAAAAAAATTTAATAATTTTGGTCTTCCTAAGGGATAAACTCATAAAAGAAAAATAAAAAAAAAAAGAGTGTCTTCCTTAAGTTTGCCGTCCCATATCTCTCTCTCCCTCACCCTCACTTTCCTCCATTAAAGCTCATTTTGAGCCTGAAGAACTCCTTGATCTAGCCATAAATCCCATAGTCCCCTTAATTAAACCTTATCTTTTAGTCTTGAAAAGAAGCTTGAGCAAGAAAGAAAGAAGAAAAGAAGAAGGGAATTGAAGATTGAAATTCAAAGGTTGAGGTTAGTGAGCAAACTTCCATTTCTTAGTTTAATTTCTATGTTTCTGGTTCAAGTAGCTTAGATTTTAACTTAAGATTAAAATAAAATAATTGTTGGAGGACTAGAGGAAAATTCGGCTAGCTAGGGTTGGTGGTGATAATGTATGAATTTGATTGAATTAGTAGTGTAGGTAAGCTTGTATGAGCATAGAAGTAATGATAGTATTCTTGAAATTTGTTAAATACAACAAATAGGTGAATTAGGGTTTGGCACCTAGGGTGTAATACCCCTATGTTCGGTAGTGCGTTCTACTGTTCCGATGACAGTTTCTGTCCGGACAGCTAGGATGCCTAGACCCACACTTAGATATGGGTGAGGAGACATAAAATAATGAAATACAAGAAAATAAAATACAAGAAAAACAAAGGAAAAATAATAGCAATGAAATGTAACCAAGTTAAATGAGCTGAAAACCATAGCGATGGGTGACCGCACCGGGAAGTTGCGGCGTGGACCGTTGACTAGCCCTGGACCACGGGGAACCCTGGAAAATATTTTTAAGACTTAAATGAACATCTATTGAAGTATAAATATCATTAGAAATATCAAAGAAAAATTAATTAATTGGTACAAAGAAAGACGAGAAATCGAGAAAATAATAAAACTCGGTGTTACCGAAAAATCGGGAATGCAACCCGAATAGGGGCATTGTGGTCATTTGACACCCTGAGTTGTCTTTTAACCTAAATTTCCATTAAAAATAAATGATATTAAACTTTGAAAATAATATAAAAAATTAAAATGAGATACATTATGTAAATAGTGAAAGTGTGGTGGCCAAATTGCAAAAATTGGAAAGTTTAAAATTAAAATAGATTTTTAATCAATTAGTGCTCCACTAACATCACTTAAGTGGACCTTTAATCAACCTTTGGACAGAAAATTCTGTCATCTTCAACCTTGGGACAAACCAGCCAAAATAAAGTGAGAGAAAAACTCCATGACCGAGCTTGAAGGACCTCCATGCAACCTTGGTTAAGTCACTCTTTCCATTAGCTCCCTTCATTAAACTTGACCTCCATACCTTGGGCAGTATACTAAGAGCAAGAAAGTTAAGTTTTGGTGAGGTTTTGAAGAACTTCAAAAGTGGTAAGTGAGTGTTTTCAAATCTTGTTTCATTAAAAGTGTAACCAAGGTTGTGGGTAATTGATTTATGGAAGAATTTTTAAAGTTTAATGTTTTTATGGAGATGTAAATTTTGGCAGCCATGGAAATTCAGTATATGTAGCTTGTTTTTACTTGTTTATGGTTGTTTAAGATATTGTTATTAATGGCAGCATGGATATGTGTATAATGGTTTGGAATTGGGTATGTAAATGGGGTATGTTCATGTGGTTAAATAATGTAAATGGACTTTGGAAAATTCTATATTATAGTATTCATATTGAGAATGGTTACAAGCTATCCAAAATGACTAAAATGTGTTGTTAAATGTGTTAATGGTAAGGTACAAACCAGAATTGGCATGAAGGAAGTAATTTGGTGAGTGTTGATTATGGAATCGGTAAGTGATGAGGAGTGTGTAGTAGGGCAGTGTATGTTTTAGCTTAGAACCTTAAGTGTGTGACTCCAATTGGTATGAGACCAATTGGAGGTGAAACTAGGCACAAAATGTGCCAACTTTCATGAAGGAAGTTTACCAAAATTCTGCCTAGAAGGTGACTTGAAAAATGACCAAATCCGGATTAGTGACTTAAAAACCTGAAATTGACCATTTGGGCAATAGTTAGTGTTTTCGTCATAACTCACTCAAAACAGGTCCAAATGACCTGATATTTTTACCATGGATAGTTTAGACATATATCTACAATTCTTATGAAGATACCAAAGCCCAAAATTGGCTAGAACTAAGCCAAATAGCTTGTACAAGTTTAGGTACCAAAACTAGCCGAACCAAAAGTGACCTAAAAATGACCTAAAGTTACCATTTTGATGCATTTTGTCCAGCATTGATAAATTGACCATAACTTGGTCTACACAACTCAGAATGACCTGAAATTTTGCCCTGCGTGCAATAAGACATAGACCTACAAGTTTGTAGTTTGGACCGAAACCCAAAAACCGAGGGAACTAGGTCGTCTGGCTAGGGCAAAATAGTACACCGAAATCCGGTAAATTACAATAAAATGCAATACACTCTGAAAATGAATTTTGTAACATATACCAACACTAAAGGGCTCTAAAATGTGACATATTGGTAACATTGGAATTGACTTACTTAGAGTGCATCAAGGGTCAACATTATAAGTTGACTAATAAAATAAATTAAAGGGAATAGTGCCAAGAAAATTTAGATATTGGATTTTATGGTTGGAAACAAATTCATTGAGTACTGAAACACTTTAAATTGTGTGTTTCAGTTGATAAGGATATTGAGAAGCATAAAGAACATTGAGTCAAGGCCTAGGAGCGACTCAAATCAGGTTTGTGCACAACTAGTTTTTAACTGATTTTATTCTAAACATTTCATATGATTAAATGACATATTTTTCTTATGTATTATGTTTAACAAGCATTGGATTTAATTCAATGATTATTGAAATTGTTATAGTATGTACGAATTTAGCTTTGTGAAATGGTATTTCCACAAGTATTAAGCATTGTTGCGAATTGAATAAATTATGTTTTGGAAAATTATGATAGAATATGTTTTGAATTGTGATGGGCAATTTGCATGGAAAAATGCAAATTTATGATTTGAATTGTGATGAGCATAAAATTTATTGGATATTGGAATTGACTTTGAATCGAATTGTATTGTGATTTATGCTCACTGAAAGGATTGTGATATTATTTTATATCTCACTATAGATGCTTAACTAGGTTATTACCCATCTCTCTCATTTGTTGAGAAGACAATGGAGTTAGTTGTGTTTTGATTACCATGGTACGTGCACAGGCTTAGATTCTCCTCTTATTAGAGGTTAGATCTAAGTTCTTATATGTTATGGCCCTTTCAGAAGATTCATTATTGTGATGTGTACTATGCACGATGATTCGACCTCCCCGACCATAGGGAGTTAGAATCACCCCGAAGATGGCCCTTTCGGATTAGTCTTGCATAGTTAGTGAGATAAAGAATGGTTTTCAAGATAAAGAATAGTTTTGAATAGTAAAGAATTGTGATTTCAATTATGATTTATGTGTAATTGATTTTGTTGGAATTACCTAAAATGTTTGGTTGTGATTTGATAAATTGAATTTCATGATCAAAGTCATTTCATACAAATGATTTATGTTATTGGCAATGAATAATTTGATTTTTGGAATTTTATGAGTATCCTGATTTCCAAATTATTTGCTGTAATTTTGTTAAGTTATATTGAACTATGTTTTAAGTTATAGTTGTGCACCACTGAGTTCATCACTCAGCGATAGCTTTGTATGCTGTTGCAGGTGAAAAGAGCATAGACCAAATGAGTAAGCTTCTTTGAAGAGACATTCAAATCAGCTCCAAGTATACCCATGTACACAGGTTATGATGTATGCATGTAATAATATGTATGTAAATTATTTGAGCAGTTCTATAAAAACTCTTGTAAAATATTTTGGTATGTAATTAAATGTAAATTATTGTAAATGTAAAATTGAGATTTCATTTACTTGTATAGTTTTATAATATTAATTTTTGAGTCTTGTAATCAATGAAATGTTTCTTTTATGATGAGGTTGGTTTGAAAATGAAATGACTTGATTATTGAGATTGAGTTGTGAGATGAAATGAAGTTTATTGGAGTTGTATTTGAGAAAACATATGGGGAGTGTTTTCCTTTTCAGGTTTGAAGAACTATATTCTCAAAATACAGCCGGCACTTTGCCGAAATTTTGAAAAAAATTTTATAACACCAAATTTTAATTGATGATATAAATTTCATGAAAATTGTTTTAAAATCTCTTATAGTATATCTAATGGGTTATCGGTAAACGAAGTACGGTAATTTATTAGGTGTACTACGGGATCGTGTTACATCTTACAGAGGAGCTGGATGTGACATAGGGTTTTGGGAGGAAAAATGTGAGAAATTGTTAAATGATGTGTTTGACCAAGTTTGGGCTGAGAAATGGTCATTTGTGACCAATTGGAGTATGTTAGAAGTGTTGGAACCAAATGCAAATTCGGATTGCTTAGGATCATGCTATAGGCAGCACGACCAAGGTCCCTTTCAGGGATCAAAACTGAAAATTTAGAAGTCCAATTGGTGTGAGGCCAATTGGGAATGAAAATAGACACAAAATGGACATTTTTTCATTCAGGAATCATGCTCAAAAAGTGACTAAAACCTAGTGAACAAATTGACCAAATCTAGATTAGGCAATCTGACCTGTACAAAAATGACCAAATGAACAGTATTTGTTCATTTGGCCATAACTTGGGCTAGACAGGTTAAATAACCTGATAGTTTACCTGTGGAAATTTGAGATATAGACCTAAAACTTTCATGTAGAACACAAACCCAAATTATGCCCTTAACCAAGTCATTTAGTCACCCAAAGTTGGTGACCTAAAACTGCCAGAACCAGAATTTGCTCAGAAATCTGGGTTAAGTCCAATCCGGCAGCTATGTTTCAAATGGCTATAACTTGAGCTACAAAACTCCAATTGGAGTGATTCAAAAAGGAGAATAAATTTCAGACAATAGGGAACATTTTCTATGAAGAAAAGTTTTCCAAATTCTAACAGTAAAATGACCAATGGAACAGTGCAACATAAGACACCCAAAACTGAAAATTGGCAAATTTGCCTAAAAGACTTTGAATTTGAGTAAACAACCAAAACCAACAAATTTAGTAACCAAAATGTGGTATGTGCGTGAAGTTGGAATTCTCATACCTATTAAGCCTTAGAAAGTCAACAAATTGACTTGAATAGTGAATAGTAACGCCAAAACACAAATTTTAAAGAACATCAAGTTTAGCATATATAAGCTAGATAAAAGTGAATTTGAATTTATTTTTAGATTTATGCTAAGTTATGGTACTGAAACACTGTGTGTTTCAGTAGAAAAGAACAAGGAGAAGGAACTCAAGGAATCGAGTCAAGGCTAAGAGGTGACTCGCTTAAGGTTTGTGCACAACATTAATATGCTTTAAAATTCATTTACAAAGTGCATGAAAATGTGTATTACGCTTTTTCTTTCAATTATTGAAAGTTTATTTGTGTATGTTTGAAATGGAAATAAATGTTTAGTAAATTGTTAAGATAAGTTTTGAAACCACAGTGTCATGACCATATATTTGAACACCTCACTAGCATGACTAGTGGGGGCAATTAGTTTCGAATTTTGATTCCTTCTCTGGCTGAAGTGTTGAGGTGTGTGCCAGTAGAAGAAGAAAAAGAATGGGTTTCCATATATTTGAGCTAGCTAGCCTTGTGATGTGACTTCTCCTTAGCCTCTGGCTATTGAGATTATATTTGTTTCGAATGACATGATATAACTGTGTATTTTTATGTAAATGGTTTTGAGACTTTTGAAATAAAATTGTTTGAACTAAATTTTTGTAAATCATGTTTTGTATTGATATCGCATGTTCAGTTTAATTTTTGAATAAATATATTTTAAATTCCGCATAAAGATTATTTTAGTATATTGTACACCACTGAGTCCTAGTACTCAGCGATAGCTGTTATTGCTGTCGCAGATATAGAGACTAGAGGAGCAGCAGATTGAGCTGCTGAGGATTGAGGAGCTACCTACTTTAAAGTTATCGAGTATATTTTATACCCTGATTGTAAATATTTATTTTGATGTATGTAAAGGTATGGACATGTAAAACTGGTCTTGAGCAGTTTGTATAAAGTTTGTAATAAATTTTAGTTTGAATTTTTCCTAATGTAAATTTTTAGTATGATGTATATAAATTGTTTTACATTTAATTACATATGAATGGAAGTATTTTGTTTTAATTTGAATGAAATTAATTAGTAATATTTTGGATGATATTTGAATTGGAAATTGTGGATTTAAATTTTTGGAAATTGATAAGTGATGTTAAAATTGATTGGGATGGTTGAGAAATTGAAGAAGTTGTTGAGACAAATTATTGGAAGTTCTTTTTACAGGATTTTGAAGAACTGTTTTCTCAAAATGCAAACGGCACTCTGCTGAAATTTCTATAAAATTTGCAAAAAAATAAAATGTGACAAAAATTTTACTAGTTTTAAAACTTCGAATAAATGATTTTAATATCTATTTAGAAATGCTCACCACTTATAAAAGTAAGAAAATTATTTTAAAATCCCTTGTAGAGAACTTAATGAGTTATCGGTAGGTGAAGTTCAGTAGTTCATTAGGTATTCTACGGGATCATGTTATGCCTTAGAGAGGGGTAAGGTGTGACATGTTTTAGTGGTATCAGAGCAAATTTTTGAAGTATGTTTTAATTTGTGAATTTGTGTCTTTGTGTCTTTTCTTTGCTAAGTACAACTGCTCAATGTCCTTATTTGTTACATACGGTGCATTACATCATAAATATGAACTAACGGAGGGAAATCTCCTTATGTTATTTGTTCAGGAGATGCCCTAACTTCAGACTGAAATGGAAGAAGGGGATCACTTAGTTAAGCAATCTGTTGAAGCTGAGGCACAAGGGGAAGCCTCAGCTCTACAGAATGTCAGTGGGTCAGTGGCACCAGCCCCACAAATGCCGTAGTTTCCTGCACAGTTCGCACAGTAAATGGCTGCGATGTTTCAACAAATGGCTAGGAGTATGCCTACTCTAGCTCCACTCCAGACTACTATGGTGCAACTTCAAGCTCCAGTTAGACAGTATGATAAGCTGTTGAAGTATGGGGCTACAGAATTTAAGGGCACAGTAAACCCTTTAGAGGCAGAGCAGTGGCTGGAAAGAATGGACAGAGTGTTCAAGAAGCTACACTGCCCAGATGAGTTGAAATTTGAATACTCAGTGTCACTACTACAAGGAGATGCGTATGATTGGTGGAAGACCATCTCCCACAGCTTGGCTGAACCACCAGTACTGACCTGGGATGATTTCATCAGAGAATTCAGACAGAAATATGTCCCAGATGCATATGTAGATCAGAAACTAGAAGAATTTCTGAGTCTGAAGCAAGGGAGTAAATCAGTGGCAGAATATGAGAGGGAGTTCTCCTGTTTAAGCCACTATGCTGGGAGTCTCCTTTCTACCAGCAAGGAAAGGTGCAAAAGATTTGAGACTAGTTTGAAGCCCAGTTTGAGGATGCAAGTAGTGGGATTCAGACACAACAACTTCTCTGAGCTCATCTCTCAAGCACTTGAGCTAGAAAGGATTGAATCAGAAGCGACCCCAACAAAAGAAAAATTAGAAAAAGTGGAAAAATCAGAGAAAGACAAGGGGGAAAAGTCAGTAGAGCAAAGTCCTAGTGGTACTTCTAAGAAGAGGAAGAAATTTGGTGGACCTAGCAGAGGTCGAGTTGGAAGGTTTGGAAGGGGCCGATTCTCTGGATAGAGACCCCCTAGGTCTGGTCAACAGTCGAGTAGGGGTTCACAACCTCCTAGCCCCTGTGAGACTTGTGGCAAGATTCATGGGGGAGAATGCTATTGGGCAACAGGAGCCTACTTTAGCTGTGGAGGCAAGGGCCATATTGTAAAAGACTGCACTAGTGCTCCTAGATTCGGTCCAGCTCCTACGATTACAGAAGGATCCATTCAGAGTCCTGCTCCCAGAGGTTCACAACCAGTTGGCAGAGGAAGAGGCAGAGGTAGAGGCACTGCTTCAGGTAGTCAGGGTACTGTTGGTCAGTCAGCACAAGGAAGTGCTTCAACCATAGTTTACATGATGAGACAGAGAGAAGAGGCTGAGACTTCTGATGTTGTAGCCGGTACATTCTCTATCTCTGATCAAGAAGTATTTGTATTGTTTAATTTGGCTTCAACCCACTCATATGTTAGTACTAGCATAGTCAGTTCACTTGCTGTTCCGTGTGTCCAAATGGGTTTTGAAGTGCTAGTAACTAGTCCGTTAGGACAAAAGGTTCAGGTCAACAGAATCTATAGAAACTGTCCTTTGGTGATCCAAGGACATGTTTTTCTATCAGATTTAATTGAAATGCCCTTTAGAGATTATCATATTATCTTGGGCATGGATTGGTTAGCCAGGCATCACGCCATGATTGACTGTAGACTGAAGACAGTCACTTTTGGTCTCCCTCTGTACGGTGATGTAGTAATACATGGGGAGAGGCATTTACTGCCATCAAACATCATTTTGGCTGCACTAGCCAAAAGGATGAACAGAAAGGGGTGTGAAGCATACTTGGCACATGTGATAGACACCCAAGTGGGGAGCCCAGCACTGAGGGACATCCCTACAGTATGTGACTTTTCGAATGTGTTTCCTGATGAATTGCATGATTACCTCCAAAAAGATAGGTGCAGTTTGAGATTGATGTTATGCCTGGTGTGGACGTAATCTCCATAACACCATATAGAATGGCACTAGCAGAATTTAAAGAGTTGAAAGTGCAGTTGCAAGAGCTGCTTGACAAGGGCTTTATTTGCCTTAGTGTGTCACTTTAGGGAGCTCCAGTGTTGTTTGTTAAGAAAAAAAATGGCACTCTCCGCTTATGTATTAATTATTGGCAGTTGAATAAGGTGACAATAAAGAATAGATATCCATTACTCCGCATTGATGACTTGTTTGATCAGTTGAGGGGTGCAGCTGTGTTCTCCAAAATTGACCTGAGATCAGGTTATTATCAGCTGAAAGTACAAGAGCAAAGTATTCCTAAAACTGCCTTCAGAACCCATTATGGCCATTATGAGTTCTTGGTCATGCCATTCGGGTTGACTAATGCTCTGCTTTTTTATGGATTTGATGATTACTATCTTCAGACCATACCTTGATCAGTTTGTTGTGGTATTCATAAATGATATATTGGTTTATTCAAGAAGTGTATAAGAGCATGATAGACATCTGTGGATTGTACTACAAACTTTGAGGGAGAAACAGTTATATGCCAAATTGTCGAAATGTGAATTTTGACTAAAAGAAATATCTTTCTTAGGGCATGTAGTATCAGTAGAGGGCATCAAGGTAGATCCAAGTAAGATAGAAACTGTCCTTAATTGGAGGCTACCCAAAAATATCACGGAGATTCGCAGTTTTCTAGGTTTAGCTAGATACTACCGTCGATTTGTGAAGGGATTTTCTATGTTGGCATCTCCACTGACTAAGTTACTTCGAAAAGATGTAAAATTTCAGTGGACGGATAAATGCCAACAGAGTTTTGATGAATTGGAGAAATGTTTGACTGAAGCTCCAGTCCTGACTTTACCTACCCAGGTAAAGAATACACAATTTACAGTGATGCTTCTCACAATGGGTTAAGCTGTGTATTGATGCAAGATCGAAATGTCATTGCCTATGCATCATGCCAGCTAAAACCACATGAGAGGAATTATCCAACACATGATTTGGAGCTTGCAGCTATAGTGTTTGGTCTTAAGATCTGAAAACACTATTTGTATGGGGAAAAGTGTTACATCTACACAGATCATAAGAGTTTGAAGTATTTGGGCACTTAGAAAGAGTTGAATTTGAAACAGAGGAGATGGTTAGAGTTGATAAAAGACTATGATTATTTGATAGATTATTAGCCAGGGAAAGCTAATGTGGTGGCTGACGCCTTAAGTCGCAGGACTATGGCAAGTCTACGGGTTACTCCTTTGTCTATGGTACATGAGATGAGATCATTACATGCCAGCTTAGAGATTAATGATGAGGGGCAGACAGCAATTGCATGGCATGTACAGCTAGTGTTGATTAATCAAATCAGAATGGCTGCTCAGAATGATGAAAGGTATCAGAAGCTATTGGAAGAAGTCAGACAGGGCAAGAAACCAGAATTCTTAATAAATGATGATGGTCTACTGTTACATCAGGGCAGAATGTGTGTTCCTAATGATGTTGATTTGAGGAAGATCATTTTGAAGGAAGCACATGAGTCTCCTTTTACCATGCACCCTGGTGGTACAAAAATGTATAGAGGGCTAAAGGAGCATTACTGGTGGATGGGTATGAAAAGAGATGTGGTAGAGTTTGTTTCTAAACGCTTAACTTGTCAGCAAGTGAAGGCAGAGCATCAAGTACCCGCTGGGTTGTTACATCCACTACTAGTACCAGAATGGAAATGGAAGAGAATAACTATGGATTTTGTGATGGGACTTCCGAGGACACAGAAGAGTCATGATGCAGTTTGGGTCATTGTTGATAGAATAACCAAGTCTGCTCATTTTCTACCAGTTCGAATGGACTACAGTTTAGAAAGATTGGCCAAATTATACATTGATGAGATAGTAAGACTGCATGGAGTGCCAGCATCCATCGTATCTAATAGAGATCCTAGGTTCACTTCTAGATTCTAGGGTAGTCTTCAGAGAGCCCTAGGAACTAGATTGAACTTCAGTACTACATTCCACCCACAGACAGATAGCCAGTCTGAAAGGGTAATTCAGATCTTGGAGGATATGCTACGGGCTTGTGTGATTGAATTTGAGGGTAGTTGGGACACACACTTGCCTTTGATTGAGTTAGCTTACAACAACAGCTACCAGTCAAGCATTAGAATGCCTCTATATGAAGCTTTGTATGGCAGAAAATGCAGAACTCCCTTGTGTTGGGATGAAGTAGGTGAAAGAAAGATAATTGGGCCAGAAATTGTTCAGCAAACTAAAGAGAAAATCATATTAATCAGAGATCGACTCAAGACTACATCAGACCGTCATAAGTCCTATATGGATTTGAAGAGAAGAGATATTGAGTATGCAGTGGGTGAGAAAGTATTCCTCAAGGTTTCTCCTTAGAAGAAAATTATGACATTAACAGAAAGGGGAAACTAAGTCCTCGTTTCATTTGGCCATATGAGGTTCTGGAAAGAGTGGGTCCTTTGGCATATCGTTTAGCGCTATCTCCATAGTTGGAGAAGATACATAATGTCTTCCATGTGTCTATGTTAAGGAGGTATTGATTAGACCCATCTCATGTACTACCAGTAGAGGAAATTGAAGTGAATCCAGACCTCACATATGAGGAAGAACCCATAGAGATTCTGGCTTATGAGGTAAAGCAGCTACGGAATAAGGAGATACCGTTAGTGAAAGTGTTGTGGAACCATCATTCGGGCCAAGAAGCTACCTGAGAACGAGAGGAGGACATGAGGAAACAGCACCCACAGCTGTTTAAAGATTGATACCAGGTAAAATTTCGAGACGAAATTTATTTTAAAGGGGGGAGAATTGCAACACCCCCATTTGTATAGCTTGGTATATTTCACTATTCCGGTGACCGGTGTCGGTCTAAACAATTAAGAGGATTAGAATCACACTTAAGATAACTAGATAAGCCCTGAACACAAATAATTAGTAATTGTCAATTAGTTAAGTATAAATAAGAAAAACAGAACATAAGAAGTTAAACGAGCCGAGAGTCACAATGATGGGTAACCTTCTCGGGAAGGATTGCGAGGTCGATTTAAACTCAAATTTCGAATCATAAAATGTGACGCCGCGGTCCTTAAGACTCTTGTGAACATAGTAGAAAATAGAAAATCACGAAAAAGAATTATTAAGCTAGTCAAATAATTAGGTCAGGGAGCTAGAAGAAATATTAAATTATTTGCAAATTGAGTCGAACCGGTGAGGGGCGATTTAGTCAATTGACCCCAAGAGGTGACTCCTGACCTAACTGTCAAATAAAATCGGAGAAACGAAAATGTCAAAAGCAAAAATAAAATTAAAGAACTAGGGAAAAATAAATTAAAAAAAGAAGAAAAAGGAAAAGTAGAAATTGGTGACATCATGCATGAAATCATGCATGATGTCATAAACACTAATTAAAAAAAATAAAATTTAAATAATTTTGGTCTTCCTAAGGGATAAACTCATAAAAGAAAAAGAAAAAAAAAAAAAAGAGTGTCTTCCTCAAGTTTTCCATCCCATATCTTTCTCTCCCTCACCCTCACTTTCCTCCATTAAAGCTCATTTTGAGCTTGAAGAACTCCTTGATCTAGCCATAAATCCCATAGTCCCCTTAATTAAACCTTGTCTTTTAGTCTTGAAAAAAAGTTTGAGCAAGAAAGAAAGAAGAAAAGAAGAAGGGAATTAAAGATTGAAAATCAAAGGTTGAGGTTAGGGAGCAAACTTCCATTTCTTAGTTTAATTTCTATGTTTTTGGTTCAAGTAGCTTAGATTTTAACTTAAGATTAAAAGAAAATAATTTGGAGGACTAGAGAAAATTTTGGCCAGCTAGGGTTGGTGATGATAATATATGAATTTGATTGAATTAGTAGTATAGGTAAGCTTGTATGAGTACAGAAGTAATGCTAGTATTCTTGAAATTTGTTAAATGCAACAAATAGGTGAATTAGGGTTTGGCACCTAGGGTTTTGGGAGGAAAAATGTGAGAAATTGTTAAATGATGTGTTTGACTTAGTTTGAGCTAAGAAATGGTCATTTGTGACCAATTGGAGTATGTTAGAAGTGTTGGAACCAAATGCAAATTTAGATTGCTTAGGGTCATGCTATAGGTAGTAGGACTAAGGTCACTTTCAGGGACCAAAACTGAAAATTTACAAGTCCAATTGGCATGAGGCCAATTGGGAATAAAAATAGACACAAAATGGAACATTTTGCTTTAGGAATCATGCCCAAAAAGTGACTAAAACCTAGTGAACAAATTGACCAAATCCGGATTAGGCAATCTGACCTGTACAAAAATGACCAAATGAATAGTACTTGTTCATTTGGCCATAACTTAGGCTAGGCAGGCCTAAATGACCTGAAATTTTAGTTGTGGAAAGTTGAGATATAGACCTAAAACTTTCATGAAGAGCACAAACCCAAATTATGCCCATAACCAAGTCATTTAGTCACCCAAATTTGGTAACCTAAAATTGCCAAAACCAGAATTTGCCCAAAAATCTGGGTTAAATCCAATCCGGTAGCCATGATTGAAATGGCTATAACTTGAGCTACAAAACTCCAATTGGAGTGATTCAAAAAGGAGAATGAATTTAAGACAATAGGAAACATTTTCTATGAAGAAAATTTTGCCAAATTCTAATAGTAAAATGACCAATGGAACAGTATAACATAAGACACCCAAAACTGAAAATTGGCAAATTTGCCTAAAAGACTTAGAATTTGAGTAAACAACCAAAACCAACAAATTTAGTAACCAAAATGTGGTATGTGGGTGAAGTTTGAATTCCCATACCTATTAAGCCTTAGAAAGTCAACAAATTGACTTGAATAGTATAGTGAATAGTAACCCCGAAACACAAATTTTAAAGAACGTCAAGTTTAGCATATATAAGCTAGATAAAATTGAATTTGAATTTATTTTTGGATTTATGCTAAGTTATGGTACTGAAACACTGACACTGTATGTTTCAGTGGAAAAGAACACCAGGAAAGAACCTAAGGAATCGAGTCAAGGCCAAGAGGCGACTTGCTTAAGGTTTGTGCACAACATCAATATGCTTTAAAATTCATTTACAAAGTGCATGAATTGTGTATTATGCTTTTGCTTTGAATTGTTGAAAGTTTATTTGTGTATATTTGAAATGGAAATAAATGTTTAGTAAATTGTTAAGATAAGTTTTGAAACCACAGTGTCATGACCATATATTTGAATACCTCACTAGCATGACTAGTGGGGGAAATCAGTTTCGAATTTTGATTCATTCTCTGGCTGAAGTGTTGAGGTGTGTGCCAGTAGAAGAAGAAAAAGAATGGGTTCCCACATATTTGAGCTAGCGAGCCTTGTGATGTGACTTCTCCTTAGCCTGTGGCTATTGAGAGTATATTTGTTTCGAATGGCATGATATAACTGTGTGTTTTTATATAAATGGTTTTAAGACTTTTGAAATAAAATTGTTTGAACTAAAATCTTGTAAATCATGTTTTGTGTTGATATCGCATGTTCAATTTCATTTTTGAATAAATATGTTTTAAATTCCACATAAATATTATTTTAGTACGTTGTGCACCACTGAGTCCTAGTACTCGTGATAAATTATTATTCTTTATCGTGAGATATAGAGACTAGAGGAGCAGCAGATTGAGCTGCTGAGGATTGAGGAGCTACCTGCTTTGAAGTTATCGGGTATATTTTATACCCTTACTGTAAAAATTTATTTTGATGTATGTAATGTATGTAAAGGTATAGAAATGTAAAACTGGTCTTGAGCAATTTGTATAAAGTTTGTAATAAATTTTAGTTTGGATTTTTCCTAATGTAAATTTTTAGTATGATGTATATAAATTTTTTTACATTTAATTACATATGAATGGAAGTATTTTGTTTTAATTTGAATGCAATTAATTAGCAATATTTTGGATGATATTTGAATTGGAAATTGTGGATTTAAATTTTTGAAAATTGATAAGTGATGTTGAAATTGATTGGGATGGTTGAGAAATTGAAGAAGTTGTTGAGACAAATTATTGGAAGTGCTTTTTTACAGGAATTTGAAGAACTGTTTTCTCAAAATACTGACAGCACTCTGCCGAAATTTCTATAAAATTTGCAGAAAAAAAAATGGGACAAAAATTTTACTAGTTTTAAAACTTTGAATAAATGATTTTAATATCTATTTAGAAATGCTCACCACTTATAAAAGTAAGAAAATTATTTTAAAATTCCTTATAGGGTACTTAATGAGTTATTGGTAGGTGAAGTTCAGTAGTTCATTAGGTATTATATAGGATCATGTTATGCCTTACAGAGGGGCAAGGTGTGACATTTAATATGTATTAGGATCTATGTTTGTCATTCAAGATTGAGAATTAATAAATTAATTCATTTAAACCCTAGTTTAAAAGATGAGTTTGAGCACTAACCTCTTTGATGCTCTATGGATGCAATTGGCACCTTTATGAAGCACTTAGGACCCCAAGTGTTGTCCCTCTAACGTATCCACACCAAGATCACTAATGGGCAGCCCCCAATTTGCTTCTCAAGCCTTTGCTAACCAATTATAAATTGGGTTTTTGCCTTTAGAGAGGTTGTATATGTGTATAGGACATTAGAAACAATTTCTAGTAATTTTAATTCAAAGGGAATGAAGTGATTCTCTTTGAATTGATGAGAAAAGGTGAAAAGAGGAGAGGAAGAAAGAGGTGCCACCACCTTCAGGAAGAGAGAATGTTATTATTTTATTCTTCTTTCTTTTCCCTTTTATAATTAGGTTATTAAGTCACTTTAACCCTATGCCACATGTCACTACCATATTGCATCTTATTTTTTAATTGACTTAATCACATTAAGCCAAGTGTCAAAGCTAGACTTAATCTTGACTTTGATCACCTTTGCATGCTAGGAAGACAAATGGCAAACTTATATGATGCCATGTGTCACCATCTCATGGTGCCACATATGTCACCATGTGAAATGACCAAATTACTCTTATGATGTAATTTTGAGTTCTCAACCCAAAATCATTATTTCTCCTCTTTAAATCAATTCATATCAAATATAAATTAATTAATTAATCTCTATTAATTAATTTCTCATAATTAAATTCATATTTAAACACTTTAAACATAAATTTAACTTATGTTATACATCCAATAACCCAGATTTGGTTTCAAGTCATGCTAGGAACTTTGCAATCTTATTGCAAACCAAACCTATTTAATTAATCAATTAAACTCTTTAATTAATTAATTAAATCGCATTTTACTTGGTGATTATCTTGTGTATGTGTGTGACTCACTAGGCTCATCACTAATTGGCAATGAGATATGATATTAACTCTTAATATCATCAGAACTCTTTCTTACCATAAATGATTTCTCTAAATCATTTTAGGCATCTCATAGACCATGGTTGACACCTAACATAGCATGCCATGGTCACCCAATCAGTAACAAGGAATACCTTAAATGAACCTTTAATCATATGTTACCGTGCACTAGAATCTCTCTCTTACAAAATCCCAATTCGAGCTGGAGTCATGGTTTATGTCAAACCCCATTTGCTATGAATATTATGTTCTTTTTTAATTCCAATTCTTGATTAATTAGATTTTTCTTGTCAGAAACTATTTTCTGATTAAATCTGTCTGTCCTGACTATGAACTTGAAACATTAAGAGCTATTAAATGAACATAGAATTTTATCCCTATTTACTTAGGGTAGCAGATTCCATCTTGATTAACATCTATCTCTATATATAACTAGTAGGAGCCAACACATGCCTATATACCCATACATAGTACAAATATGAAAGAGGTAACAAACTCAAACCACCTATATACAAGATAACTATGTTATCTCAGGTCTAAAGATTATATGCACTAATATGATATATGAAAATGCATTGACAAGAGTAACCTCCATGTGCTTGTTATATGCATTACTGGTTCGGCCTACTTATCATGTATAAGTGCTTATCATGTTTGTTAAATAGCATGAGACTCGCTATTCCATCTTATTTATATCTCAAATAAATACCTTGGGAACAAATATGATTACAATCTTTCTGGATAAGTCATGTCCTGTGTGAAGTATCCTCAATTGTGAACCGATTTATGATACTTTGTGCTAGAAAAACTGTCACTCATATTCTTAACAACTTAAGAATATAATTTCCAACAAAATATCAATGGACTTTTTCTATTACACATAAATACATTATGTAAACGAAAAAGTGAAATTGCCTTTTTATTAATAAAATATGTACAAGATACATACTAAATGATATACTCTAGGGCATAATACTAACAATCTCCCACTAGCACTAGAGTTATTCATTACAATATCTTAGACCCATCTTCTCAAGATGTCGGTCTAACTGAGCTTGTGACATAGGCTTAGTGAATGGATCAGCTGGATTTTAGCTGATGCTATTTTCCGAATGGCTACATCGCCTCGCCCAACTATCTTTCTGATAATGTGGTAGCACCTTTCTATGTGTTTAGATTTCTGGTGAGACCGGGGTTTCTTATATCCAAATAGCCTCTTTTGCAGCATCTGATGCAGCATTATACTTGGCCTCTGTAGTGGAATCAGCAGTCGTACTCTGTTTGAAACTCTTCCAACTGACTGCACCTCTATTACAAATGAACACAAACCCAGAGATAGACTTTCTATCATTGATATCTAATTGGAAATAAGAATCAGTACAAACATCCAATTGCAAGTCACCACCTCTATAAATCAAGAATAAATCCTTAGTTCTTCTTAAATACTTGAGGATATTCTTGATAGCTATCCAGTGTTATAAACCTGGATTGGATTGAAACCTGCTAGTCAAACTAATAGCATATGCAATATCCGGCCTAGTACACATCATTGCATACATCAAACTTCTAATAGCTGAAGCTTATGGAATCCTGGCCATTTTGTCTCTTTCTTCAGGTGTCTTTGGAGACATCTCTTTAGAAAGGTGGATACCATGTCTTATTGGTAACAATCCTCTCTTGGAATCAAGCATGTTAAACCTCTTTAGCATCTTTTCCAAGTATAGACTTTGGGATAAACCAATTATTCTTTTCGCTTTATCTCTATAGATGTAAATCCCAAGAATATAGGTTGCCTCCCCTAAGTCTTTCGTGGATAATGCATTTGACAACCATACCTTGACAGTTGTCAACTTACCTTTGTTATTACCTATCAACAGAATATCATCCACATATAAGACAAGGAAAGTGATAGCACTATCACTAACCTTCTTATATACACATGGTTCATTCACATTTTTTATAAAACCAAATGACTTAATGGCTTCATCAAAACAGATGTTCCAACTCCTTGAAGCTTGTTTTAACCCACAAATGGATCGCTTTAGCTTGCATACCTTAGAACCATCTTGGGATTCAAAACCTCTAAGTTGTTCCATGAAAATGCTTTCTTCAATGTATCCATTGAGAAAACCATTTTGACATCCATCTACCAAATATCATAATCATGGTATGCAGCTGTTGCTAATGGAATCCTAATTAATTTAAGCATGGCAACAGGAGAGAAAGTCTCCTCATAGTCAATTCCTTGCCTTTAGGGAAACCCTTTCACTACTAGCCTTGCTTTATAGGTCTCTACCTTTCCATCAGAACTAATTTTCTTCTTGAAAACTCATTTACTCCTTATAAGTACAATACCTTCAAGTAGGTCAACAAGGTCCCAAACTTGGTTATTATACATGGAATCAATTTCGGATTTCATAGCTTCAATCCATTTTGAAGAGTCTATATCTGATATAGCTTCTTCATAGGTAAGTGGATCATCTCCATGATCTACTTCTTCATGAGTAAACAACTCTTGTTGATTTTCATGAAGAAAACTATATCTCACTGGTGGGTGAGATATCCTGGTTGATCTATGAGGAATTATTGTAGATGTTTCATCAATAGATGTAGGTTGACTAGATGGATCTATATCCATTTGATCTGTTGGTTGGTCAGAATTCTCTAATTCTAACTCTATTTGCCTTCCTTTGCCAACTCCTTACATGAACTATTATTCAAGAAATATGATATCTCTGCTTACCACAACCTTTTGTGATGTAGGCAAATAAAACTAATATCCAAAACTTTCTTTTGGATATCCAACAAATCGACCCTTTTCTGATATGGTTTATAATTTATCAATGTTCAGCTTTTTGATATAAGTTGGACAACCCCAAATCTTAACGTGCTTAAGACTTGGTTTTCTTCCATGCCATGTCTCATAAGGTGTGGAAGAAAATGATTTTGATGGAATCCTATTCAGAATATGTAACACCCCTTACCCGACTACAGTGTAGCCGAGCAAAACGTGCTACATTCGATGCCGGAGCACCCTAACTTATCTTACTTTATTTCTTTAAAAATTTTGCTCTCGTTATATTTAATATTGATTATTTTTTTGATGGAGAAACTAACGGAGTTTCCCCTATTTTATTTTCGTTTAATGTGTTTTACTATTCACCTGTTTGAAAATTCACCAATAGTTTCTAAGTATAATCTCATCCATACTCATATCATTATTTGAAAAATCATTATGTAATTCAAATCTATACTCATTTGTACAAATTCATTCATGCTCCATCTTATAGCAAAATTCTCAAATTTGCATTAATTTACATGATTTGCAATAATTACATAAATCCTTAATTTACATGATATACAAATTAATTACAATTTGCTAATTTACATTACAATATAAGAAATAAAAAACATACACAAAAATGCTTAATGTGAGCCCTATCTACATGCATTGCTGAGGAGGTGAAAACCTTGAACGCTCTGTAGATGAGAACTCCAAAATCTTTGTTTAGTATTCGCTGGGCTTTAACTTCAGAACCTGCGCGAGAAAACAAATCCATCGTGCTAAGCATTGCTGCTTAGTGGTACAATAATATAACAAGGAAATAATATACAAATAAAGATAGAAATAAAACATAATTCAAATAATTAAGATTTATTTATACTTCACATGCGGTTTCTAAAATTTAATATGTTTTATCCTAATTTAGTCTTATTTGGAAGTGTTTATTTCGCCAATGTACAGTAATAATGTACATAGAAAAATGATCTAAAAATAATAAATTTATGCTTATATTATTATGTAAGTCACATTTGCAATATTTATGTATGTTATAATTTTCTTTGCTAATCTTTTAGCATTTTCTCAATACTTTCTAGGTTATCTCAGATTATTTCATAATAAGTAAATTTTAATATCGGTCCAGTTTATTTCGATTCTTTCTAATAAATAACTATTCTAATTTATTTTAGGTCATCTTACTCATTTTTTAAATTTCTAATATTTTTAATTACTGATATTCTTAACTTATTTCAATAAATTTCACTGCCCAAGCAACCTATGACAAGCTGACTAAATTGGATAACAGGTCATTGGCACTGGACACCACAGTGCCTCGGGCCGTCATACCATGGGACGCATAACATCAACCACGTATGCAGTCAGTATGGCTAAAAAGCCATGATAACACATAATTGAGCATAAAAGCCATGAATGTTGGCATAAAGCCATGAATACGGGCATAAAGCCATGAATACAGGCATAAAGCCTTTCACAGTACTGCTAAAACAATACCCTATTGGCATGCCAATCTATCCAATTTGACACACATGTCTAGGCAATACAAGGGCACATAATATCATTAAATATTAATATATTGTGTTTTATGACTTCATTATTTCATGACAAATTCCATAATTTATACATTCATCATAATATTCATACATTCCTTACATCATTCATATTGATCACAATTCACATTCATTTGATCTACCATTTAAGTTCAAAACATCTTTCCTTTCTCTCTTGATGGGAACCTAAATCCCAAATGACACTTTTATCATATTTATTCATTCAACAATCTATTCATGTAAGGTACATTTCATACTTCAAGTTATATTGCTAATATATTATGAACTCCATTGGTGTTGGGAGTATAAGTCTCAATTACAAAATTTTTCGTATTCATTAAGTCATTCAAATTCACCAATTACAATATATATTTATACATTACTCATAATGACTTCTTTAATTTCTTTTATTATTTCTTATGTCTTTAAGGTTACTATTCACACATTACTATTCACTCAAATTGTTGACTTTTCATATATAATAGGTGTGTTAATTCCAATTGCACTAAGATCCCACAATTTTTGTTCTAAATTTGTTGGCATTGATTGCAATTCAAAGCTTTCTAAAAGTATTTCCAAATTTTCAGTTTTTATGTCCTATGTTTACTGTTTCATTAGTCTATGCTAAAATGAGAATTTGGCTAATCTTTCTTCATAAAAGTTGTTCTTTTATGTATCTAGTTTAATTTCCTTTTTTGAATCACTCCATTTGGAGTTTTTTAGCTTAAGTTATGGTCAAAGAACCATAACTGGTTCATTACCTAGTTCTGGTTCCTTAGCTAGGCAGATTTTGTAGTTACATTTTACAAATTTTATTAAGTATGTTGCAGTCACATTTAGGTCTAGTGCTCTTCATAGAATTTGTTTCCCTATGTCTTATGGTCACTCAAAATTTTTAATCACAATTTTTCAAGTTTTGTAGAATTTATTATACCAATTTAATTGGCCTAGACTCCAGTACCCTGTGTCTTCAGGGTCCAGATTCAGGTAAGTGACTACGAGTGGATTTTTAGGGTTCTTACATTCATAATTTGAGGAAGATTTCTAAAACAAAGTTAGATCCCTCTATCTTAGGATTCTGAAAACGTATGGCTCATCCTAAATGGAGTTTTCTAGTGGAAGATATGCTATAAACACTAATCCGTGGTCAGATGAAATTGGGTAAATTTCCAGGTTTGGATGTACTAAGTTCTTTTAAGCATTTGACCTAATTCCTTTGGGTTCTGGGTTTTGGTCAAAATACAAATATTGTAGACCTATGTCTTATAAAACTCTTTCCATTGGTTTCATTGCATTTAAATTTTTATAGACCAAGTTATGGCTATTTTTCCAAAACTGGTTGGGTAGTCTATGTCCAGAAAATTCTAGGCGAAATGGTTCAGGTTAGTTTGGTGTCCTAATTTGAGTCAACAATTTCATTAGGTTAGAAGCATTTTTGGGCTTGGTGTTCTCAATGAAAGTTGTAGTACTATGTCTAAGATTTCCAATGTATAAAATTTGGGTCATTTGGACCTGTCTAAAGAGAGTTATGGCCAAATGAATTGGTCATTTTTCTGGGTTCAGTGTTTGGATATCCGGATTGGACCAACAAATTGGTCAACTTATGGACAGAATTTAGGCAAGATTTCTTCATGAAAAATGGGGAATTTTGAGTCTAGTTTCACCTCCAATTGGCCTCATACCCATTGGAGTCACACAACTTCAGTTATAGGTCAAACAATACCCTAGACTCATAGGTCCGAATTTCCTACATAAGAGAAGCACTCCCAATTTTCGATTCCACCCAACTTCCAAACTTCAATTCACATTTATAGCACTTCTAATAGTCAATAATCAACCTCAACATCATCAAATTCAAGTCACAAGATAAAATTTTATATTTGAGCAAACCCTAAATCAACTTGCATAAATTTTAAATTCCAAGAGAATTTCTAGCACTAACCTTATTCTTCTAGCTCCAAGCAACCTTCAATCAACCCAACACTTGATTCACCTCATTGGGGCTGCCAACCATATTTCTCTTCCACTTTTCTTCCCACTTTCCTTAGGTTTTATGGTTGGCTATGGAGGTTTATCAAGGCTGCCAACTATTTTTGTGAAGGAAGGTAATGATTTGGAAGCTTAAAATGGTGTTTTAATGATAGGAAAATGAAAGAATTTGAGAGGAAATGGAAAAGAGAGGGTTGGATGGGAGAATGCTAGAGAAGAAGATGGACTTTTCTTTTTTTTTTTTTTACTGATTTATCTCCTTTTTATTTGTTTATTAAATGGTTGTCTCATGGTGATTGGTGGAGAGCTTTTAATTGCATCATGCTTACTTAAGTATGATGTAATTTTTAAACTTTTCTTTCATTTTTCTTTTTTCTCATTTCTTCTCATTTTTAATTAAATTTTTAGCAATATTTATTCAAATTTTATGTCATAATAAATATTTACATAACTGGACAAGTCGGCAAAAAATCATCTCTGAAGACAAAATAACTAAAATGCCCTTCGTTTGGCTTATCGAGCCAAAATTGTCTGTACCAATCTAAAATTTTTCTAAGCCTTTTCTTGGCATTATAATGCCATAGAAACCTCAATGGCTCTTCTCTGGAGTCCCAAAAATTATTTCATGAATTTTCTCCCAGGTTTAGGGCTTCTAGCTGCGAGGACCGCAACTTCCCACTGGGTTACCCATCGCTAGGGCCCCGGTTCATTTAACTTGGTTGTATTTTATTTCTAAAATTTTTCCTTAATTTTTCTTACACTTATTTGAGTTATTTATGACTCCTCACTCTAGTCTAAATATTTTTCCAGATGTTCAAGCTATCCAAACCGACACTGGTCACTGGAACAGTAGAATGTGTGGAATTGCTACAGTGAGGGTTTTACAGAATATGCAAAGCTGATTCTAATACAAATCCTCAAAAGGAGATTGGCATATTAGTATAGCTCATCATACTGTGTACCATATCTAATAGGGTACGATTTCTCCTTTCAGATACACCATTCAGCTGTGGTGTTCCTGGAAGAGTTAGCTGGGAAACAATGCCATGCTCTTTCAAGTATTCATCAAATTCAGTACTTAAGTATTCACCTCCATGATCTAATCGAAGAGTTTTAATACTTTTTCTTATTTGATTTTCTACTTCAGATTTAAATTATTTAAACTTTTCAAAAGCTTTATGTTTGTATTTCATAAAATACAAATACCCAAACCTTGATTTATCATCACTAAAAGTAATAAAGTAATGAAAACTGCCTCTAGCCATTTCCTTAAATGGACCACGTATGTCACTATGTATTAGATCCAAAATATTTTCAGCTCTTAGTCCTTGTCAAATAAAGGGTGATCTAGTCATTTTTCCTTGAAAGCAGGATTCACATGGAGTTAGGTTCAGAACCCAATGAGGATAAATTCCCCATTTTCTCCAGTTTTGCAATCCTATCTTCTGCAACATGACTTAATCGTAAGTGCCAAAGATATTTTGAACTTGAGTTGATTTTCATCATAGCATTACATTCATTTAGATTGCTTGCATTAGATTTGTATTTAACATAATTATCTAAATAATAAAGTCAATCATGCATATAACCCGAATCAACATATTTATTTCTAAAATAAATATTACAAACATCATTTATGAACTGAAATTCATAACCATCTCTAGTCAAACTAGATATTGAAATGATGCTCTTAAAAGCATCAGGTACATGCAAAACCTTACAAAACATGTCCACACATGTATAAAGATTTAGATCCTATAGCTAATGAAGGAACGGAAGCGTGAAAAACACAAGATTATACCATTGAATTCAAAAAAATTTCGCCTAGGGTCACATGCACCATGCAGGATTTATTTTTATCTATTTGATTTCAATGATAAACAACATATTAAAACTCTTTTAATATGTTTTTGGATCTGTATTTGCCATTTAAGATTTTAAAATTAATCAGATTAATTTTAGAACCCTAGATTAAATCAAGAACGATTACACTAACCTCTTGATGCACTGCAGCGTGTCTGCGCCTTTGAGATTCGTCTTCAGGACACCAAATATTGTCCCTCTAGCTTGTCCACACCAAGAACACCTATGGTAGCCCTTGAACAGCCTCTAAAGCGTTTTCTATTAATTAGAAATTCAAGTTCTGCCTTTTAAGAGATTAGAGATGTAAACAGGACACTAGAAATAATTTCTAGTGTTCTTAATTCAAGAGATTGATGGCTAATCTCTTTGAATTGATGAGAGATGAAGAGAAATAGCTGGAGAGGCTCAAAGTGGCGTGACAAATGAGAGGAGAGGCTGCTGGTTATTTTTTTCTTTTCATAACCACACTTAAATAGCTAGGTTAACACATTAAACCCTAGCCACATGTCACCTTTTGATTAGCTCTAGGTTTAAGTGACCCAATCACATTGTGCCAAGTGTCAAACCTATATTTAATCTTGATTTTAATCATCTTACATGATTAAAAAAACATTTGGCAAGCTTATGTGTAATCCCATGTGTCACCATCTCATGGTGCCACGTGTCATCGTGAAATGACCAAAATGCCCCTGTGTCTTAATTTTGAGTTCTTAACCCAAAATAATTATTTTCTTCTTCTAATTAATTTATATCAAATATAAATTAATTAATTATCTCTATTAATTAATTTCTCATCAATTAAATTCATATTTAAACACTTTAAATATAAATTTAATTTATACTACACATCCAATAATCTAGATTTGGTTTCAAGTCATGCTAGGGACTTTGCAATTTAATTGCAAACCAAACCTATTTAATTAATCAATTAAACTCTTTAATTAATTAATTAAATCATATTTAATTAGGTGATAACTTGTGTATGTGTGTGACTTACGAGGCTCATCACTAATTGGCAATGAGACATGATATCAACTCTTAATATCATCAGAACTCTTTCTTACCATAAATGATTTCTCTAAATCATTTTATGAACCTCATAAACCATGGTTAACACCTAGCATAGCATGCCATAGCCACCCAATTAGTAATAAGGTTTACCTTAAATGAACCTATAATCATATGTTACCATGCACTAGAATCTCTCTGTTACAAAATCCCAACTCAAGCTGGAGTCATGGTTTATGTCAAACTCCATTTGCTATGAATATTATGTTCTCTTTTAATTCCAGTTCTTGATTAAAAGATTTTTCTCATCGAAACTCTTTTACGAATAAATCTATCTGTCTGGCCAGGAACTTGAAACATCAAGAACAATTAAATGAACATAGGATTTTATCTTTATTTACTTAGAGGAACAGATTCCATCTTGATCAACACCTACCTCCATATATAACTAGCAGGAGCCAACACATGCCCATATACCCATACATAGTACAAGTATGAAAGCAGTATCAAACTCAAACTACCTATATACAAGATAACTGTGCTATCTCAGGTCTAAAGATTATATGCACTGATATGATTTATGACAAAACATTGACAAGAGTAAACTCCTTGTGCTTGTCATAAGTGTCACTGGTTCGGCTTACTTATCATTTATAAGTGCCTATCAAGTTTGTTATATGGCATGAAACTCACCATTCCATCTTATTTATATCTCATATAAATAACTTGGGAACAAACATGAATACAATCTTTCTGGATAAGTCATGTCCTTATTATGAAGTATCCTCGATTGTGAACCTATTTATGATACTTCGTGCTAGAAATATTGTCACTCATATTCTTAACAACTTAAGAATAATATTTCTAACAAAATATCAATGGACCTTTTCTATTACACATAAATATATTATGTAAACTAAAAAGTGGAAATGCCTTTTATTAATAAAAATATGTACAAGATACATACTAAATGATATGCTCTAGGGCATACTACTAACAATCTCCCACTAGCACTAGAGCCATTCATTACAATACCTTAGACCTATCTTCTCAAGATGTCGGTCTAACTAAGTCTGTGACATAGGCTTAGTGAATGGATCAACTGGATTTTCAGCTGATGCTATTTTCTGCATGGCTACATCGCCTCGCCCAACTATTTCTCTGATAATGTGGTAGCGCCTTTCTATGTGTTTGGATTTCTGGTGAGACCTTGGTTCCTTAGCCTGTATGACTGCTCCATTGTTGTCATAGTGTAGTGGAACTGCTGACTCAATGGAAGGAACTACTGTAAGTTACTCACGAACTTCTTTATCCAAACGACTTCTTTGCAAAGAATCGATGCAAAGAATATACTCACCTCGATGAGTGGAATCTGCAATCGTGCTCGCTTGGAACTCTTCCAACTGACTGCACCTCCATTACAAATGAACACATATCCAGAGGTAGACTTTCTATCATCGATATCTGATTGGAAATCAGAATCAGTATAACCATCCAATTGCAAGTCTCCACCTCCATAAATCAAGAATAAATCCTTAGTTCTTCTCAAGTACTTAAGGATATTCTTGGATCGCTATCGATGTTCTAAACACGATTGGATTGATACCGCTAGTCAAACTAATAAAGATATGCGATATCAGGCCTAGTACACAACATTGCATACATTAAACTTCCAATACCGAAGCATATGGAATCTGGCCATCTTATCTCTTTCTTCAGTGTCTTTGGAGACATCTCTTTAGAAAGATGGATACCATGTCTCACTGGTAATGATCCTCTCTTGGAATCAAGCATGTTAAACCTCTTTAACACCTTTTCCAAGTATAGACTTTGGGATAAACCTATTATTCTTTCGCTCTATCTCTATAGATGCGAATCCCAAGAATATAGGTTGCCTCCCTAAGTCTTTCATGGAGAATGTATTTGACAACCATACCTTTATAGTTGTCAACATACCGTGTCATTACCTATCAACGAAGATGTCATCCACATATAAGACAAGGAAAGTGATAGCTCTGTCACTAACCTTCTTATATACACATGGCTCATCCTCATTTTTGATAAAACCAAAGGACTTAATGGCTTCATCAAAGCGGATGTTCCAACTCCTCAAGCTTGTTTCAACCCATAAATGGATCGCTTTAGCTTGCATACCTTGGAACCATCTTGGGATTCAAATCCCTAGGTTGTTCCATAAAATGTTTTCTTCAATGTATCCATTGAGAAAAGTCGCTTTGACATCCATCTGCCAAATCTCATAATCATAGTATGCAGCTATTGCTAATAAAATCCTAATTGATTTAAGCATGGCAACAGGTGAGAAAGTCTCCTCATAGTCTATTCCTTGCCTTTGGCGAAACCCTTTCGCTACTAGCCTTGCCTTATAGGTCTCTACCTTTCCATCAGAACCAATTTTCTTCTTGAAAACCCATTTGTTCCTTATAGGTATAATACCTTCAGGTGGGTCAACAAGATCCCAAACTTGATTCTTATACATGGAATCAATCTCGGATTTCATAGCATCAATCCATTTTGAAGAGTCTATATCTGATATAGCTTCTTTATAGGTAAGTGGATCATCTCCATGATCTACTTCTTCATGAGTAGACAACTCTTGTTCTTCTTCATAAAGAAAACCATATCTCACTGGTGGGTGAGATACCCTGGTTGTTCTACGAGGAACAGCTGTAGATGTTTCATCAATGGGTATAGGTTGACTAGATGGATTTATATCCATCGACCATTGGTTGGTCGAATTCTCCAATTCTAATTCTATTTGCCTTCCTTTGCCTCCTTCTTGAACAAACCGTTGTTCAAGAAATGTGGCATCTCTACTTATCACAACCTTTGTGAAGTAGGCAAATAAAAAATATCCAAAACTATCTTTTGGATATCCAACAAATCGACCTTTTACCGATCCGGTCTCCAATTTATCGGTGTTCACTTTTGATATAAGTGGACAACCCCAAATCTTAACATGCTTTAGACTTGGTTTTCTTCCATGCCATATCTCATAAGGTGTGGAAGAAAGCGATTTTGATGGAATCCTATTCAGAATATACAAAGCTGATTCTAATGCAAATCCCCAAAAGAAGATTGGCATATCAGTATAGCTCATCATACTACGTACCATATCCAATAGGGTACGATTTCTCCTTTCAGATACACCATTCAGTTGTGGCGTTCCTGGAGGAGTCAGCTGAGAAACAATGCCATGCTCTCTCAAGTCTTCATCAAATTCGATTTCAAATATTCACCTCCACGATCTGATCGAAGAGCTTTAATACTTTTTCCTGTTTGATTTTCTACTTCAGATTTAAATTCCTTAAACTTTTCAAAGGATTCATGTTTGTATTTCATCAAATACAAATACCCAAACCTTGATTTATCATCAGTAAAGGTAATAAAATAATGAAAACCCCCTCTAGCCATTTCTTTAAACGGACCACATACATCACTATGCATTAGTTCCAAAATATTTTCAGCTCTTAGCCCTTGTCCAACAAAGGGTGATCTAGTCATTTTGCCTTGAAGGCAAGATTCACAAATTGGAGTAGGCTCAGAGCCCAATGAGGATAGAATCCCCATTTTCTCCAATTTTGCAATCCTATCTTCTGCAACATGACATAACCTTAAGTGCCAAATATATTTTGAACTTGAGTTGGTTTTCACCATGGCATTGTATTCTTTTAGATCACTTGCATTCAATTTGTGTTTGTCATTATTATCCAAATAATAAAGACCATCATTCATATAACCCGAACCAACATATTTATTTCCAAAATAAATATTGCAAACATCATCTGTGAACTGAAATTCATAGCCATTTCTAGTCAAACTAGTTATAGAAATTATGTTCTTAAAAGCATCAGGTACATATAAAATATTATCCAAACACAAAACATGTCCAAACATGTAAAAAGATTTAGATCCTATGGTTAAAGCTTCAACAGTTGAGCCATTGCCAATCCGGACTCTAATATCTTGAGAACGCAAGCTGCTACTATTTGCTAGTTCCTGCATATCATTAGAAATGTGAGAACTGGCACCAGTATCTAAAACCCAAGCTATGAGTATCATCATAATCTAAATAACAAGATATGGACATACCTTCCAAGGTGTATCCTTCTTGTCCTTCAGAGAAGCAAGATACTGCAGGCGTTCCTTTTCCAAAGGCCCATCCTTTTGGCAGTGGAAACACTTTCCTTTGCCTTCATCAGCTTTAGTCTTCCTTTTCTGTTTAGCTATTTTCTTGGAAGGACCAGGAATCTGAGGTTTCTTTTTCTTATTGCCCTTCTTCTTGTTGGACTTTCCAGCAGAAGAAGATGCAACCAAAGCTACCTCTTTTCCTTTATTGCCTGGCATATTCTTTTGGGCAATAACCAGCATGTTGAGTAAACCACTAAGGTGCATTCTGTTTAGTCATATGGAAATTTGTCACAAAATTCCCAAAAGACTCAGGAAGGGACTGAAGGATCAAATCCGTTTGTAGTTGGAAATCCATGTTGAAGTCAAGATGTTCCAATTGCTCAATCAGCCGAATCATCTTGTGGACATGATCCCCAATATTCTGTCCCTCAGACATCCTCATACGGAATAGCTGTCTAGATATCTCATACCTTGCATTCTCTTTGTGCTCACCATACAACTCTTGTAGGTGAAGGAGGATCTCACTCGCACTCTGCATGTTCTCATGTTGCTTCAGAACTCATTACTCATGGAAGCAAGCATGTAACACTTAGCTCTCATATCATGCTCCTTCCACTTGTCCAAAGTTTCATGTTCCTCTTGTGTGGCCTCTGGAGGTAAGGGACCAGGAACTTTTGAATCTAGAACATATCCTATATGTTCAAGGTTCAGGACAAGTTTCAAATTTCTTAGCCAATCGCATGATTAGGTCTGTCAACTGTTGTGATCAAGTATGCTTGCAAGGATATTGGATGGTGGTGGTTGTTCGTGCTCATTTTTATCGTAAAATTAATCAGAGAAAATAACCAGATTAATTAGTAAATATATCATGTAATTAACCAAAATGATTATGGTCTTTTAATCAAATTGGTCCTCCCACTAACTTAGCGAATCCTACACTTCCAAAGTAGAAAACGGAAATCCTAGTTGGATGGATTTCTAGTGGGTGATTGAATTCTTATAATTCTATTAATCATCCTCAGGTACATCCATTATTGGAATTACAATAAACTATAAGTGAGCAACTCCTTGCCCATCACATCTCATGTGAGGTTCAATCCTTTACCTAGCCCCTAATGCTCAAAATCTTAGGTACATCCATTATTGACTTATCTTGCATTAGTTAAGTTGATCCCATTGAGCCAGTAATTATGTAAATAATTTTAATGTCCTCAGGTACATCCAATATTGGCCACTAAACCATTTACATATTTATAACATCTCTTGCTTAACAATTATTCTTAAGAAAATCTCTTAAATTAATTGCATCTCATGCAACTATTTAAAATTTCTTAAAATAATTGCCCCAGTTGAGGGCCTATGTTATAATTACTTTAATTATAGCATTTCCAACTTAATCATTTGTTTGGAAGATTTTATGGTCATTCTAATTACTATTATGGTCTCACTTTGCACATTATCCATTTAGCATGCATATATCATATAATTGCATACATTCCCATACATCTCATGCATTCATGGATAAGCAGTAAATATGGTATGATCATGGACTTTCTAAGGGATTCAATTCTGAGCCACCAAGAATTGAATCAGGGCATTCCTAGGTGCATTTCATTCATTCATTTTACAAGAGTTGCTGAAGGAGTACATAATCAACACTTGATCTTGAATTCCTCCCACTGGTCCCACTAATGCTCTTGACCTCCTTGAACTTCTTGCAATCCAATATTACATAGTAATCCTTGGCATACCAAGGCGAATTTACAAGAACTTAAATAAATGAAATTACAACACAAAAATTATTACAAACTTAATAATACATGCCCAAAATAAATTAAAATAAATTAATTAATTTACAATCCCAAAGAAACATAAAAGAAATAAATCCAATCACATTGGTCTTTTATAGTCCATGATCATCTATCATGCATATCACTATTTAACAATTAAATAAAGCATACATACTTAAATTAAATTGAATATCTCATATTCAACTTAAAAATCCAGATTTGAATATGATTCAAATAAATTTAAAAATTCCGATTTGAATCTCATTCAAACAAATTTAAAAATTCAGATTTGAATCACATTCAAACAACTTTAAAAATTCAGATTTGAATCACATTCAAACATTTTTTAAAAAATCAGATTTGAATCACATTCAAACATTTTTTAAAAAATCAGATCTGAATTTTATTCAATCAATTTTAAAAAATCAGATTTAAATATGATTCAAACAACTTTAAAAATTCAGATTTGAATCACATTCAAACAACTTTTAAAATTTAGATTTGAATCACATTCAAACAATTTTTAAAATTCTGATTTGAATCATAATTTAATTGTGTGATTAAAATTACTAATTAAACACTTTAATTAGTCAAAGAATAGGCCTTAGATCATACAACAATTACAGAATTAAAACCCAAACCTTGAACCACCCATGGTAGCCAAACCATGCGCACCATTGATGGAGTTCATCAAGCATGCTGCCACACCTCTTGATCCAACCAGCAATGGATCAATCATCTCATAATCAAATCACACAATTAAATCATATAATAAACAATCTAAATGGCAAATATAGTGGCTCTGATACCAATTGAAGGAACGGAAGCGTGAAAAACACAAGATTATACCATTGAATTCAAAAAAATTTCGCCTAGGGTCACATGCACCATTCAAGATTTATTTTTATCTATTTGATTTCAATGATAAACAACATATTAAAACTCTTTTAATATGTTTTTAGATCTGTATTTGCCATTTAAGATTTTAAAATTAATCAGATTAATTTTAGAACCCTAGATTAAATCAAGAATGATTACACTAACCTCTTGATGCACTGCAGCATGTCTGCGCCTTTGAGATTCGTCTTCAGGACACCAAATGTTGTCCCTCTAGCTTGTCCACACCAAGAACACCTATGGCAGCCCTTGAACAACCTCTAAAGCATTTTCTATTAATTATAAATTCAAGTTCTGCCTTTTAAGAGATTAGAGATGTAAACAGGACACTAGAAACAATTTCTAGTGTTCTTAATTCAAGAGATTGATGGCTAATCTCTTTGAATTGATGAGAGATGAAGAGAAATAGCTGGAGAGGCTCAAAGTGGCGTGACAAATGAGAGGAGAGGCTACTGGTTATTTTTTCTTTCCATAACCACACTTAAATAGCTAGGTTAACACATTAAACCCTAGCCACATGTCACCTTTTGATTAGCTCTAGGTTTAAGTGACCCAATCACATTGTGCCAAGTGTCAAACCTATATTTAATCTTGATTTTAATCATCTTACATGATTAAAAAAAACATTTGGCAAGCTTATGTGTAATCCCATGTGTCACCATCTCATGGTGCCACGTGTCACACTGTGAAATGACCAAAATGCCCCTGTGTCTTAATTTTGAGTTCTTAACACAAAATAATTATTTTCTTCTTCTAATTAATTTATATCAAATATAAATTAATTAATTAATCTCTATTAATTAATTTCTCATCAATTAAATTCATATTTAAACACTTTAAATATAAATTTAATTTATACTACACATCCAATAATCTAGATTTGGTTTCAAGTCATGCTAGGGACTTTGCAATTTAATTGCAAATCAAACCTATTTAATTAATCAATTAAACTCTTTAATTAATTAATTAAATCATATTTAATTAGTTGATAACTTGTGTATGTGTGTGACTTACTAGGCTCATCACTAATTGGCAATGAGACATGATATCAACTCTTAATATCATCAGAACTCTTTCTTACCATAAATGATTTCTCTAAATCATTTTATGAACCTCATAAACCATGGTTAACACCTAGCATAGCATGCCATAGCCACCCAATTAGTAATAAGGTTTACCTTAAATGAACCTATAATCATATGTTACCATGCACTAGAATCTCTCTGTTACAAAATCCCAACTCAAGCTGGAGTCATGGTTTATGTCAAACTCCATTTGCTATGAATATTATGTTCTCTTTTAATTCCAGTTCTTGATTAAAAAGATTTTTCTCATCAGAAACTCTTTTCTGAATAAATCTATCTGTCCTGGCCAGGAACTTGAAACATCAAGAACAATTAAATGAACATAGGATTTTATCTCTATTTACTTAGAGGAACAGATTCCATCTTGATCAACACCTACCTCCATATATAACTAGCAGGAGCCAACACATGCCCATATACCCATACATAGTACAAGTATGAAAGCAGTATCAAACTCAAACTACCTATATACAAGATAAGCTGTGCTATCTCAGTCTAAAGATTATATGAATCGATATGATTTATGACAAAACATTGACAAGAGTAAACTCCATGTGCTTGTCATAAGTGTCACTGGTTCGGCCTACTTATCATTTATAAGTGCCTATCATGTTTGTTATATGGCATGAAACTCACCATTCCATCTTATTTATATCTCATATAAATAACTTGGGAACAAACATGAATACAATCTTTTTGGATAAGTCATGTCCTTATTATGAAGTATCCTCGATTGTGAACCTATTTATGATACTTCGTGCTAGAAATATTGTCACTCATATTCTTAACAACTTAAGAATAATATTTCTAACAAAATATCAATGGACCTTTTCTATTACACATAAATATATTATGTAAACGGAAAAGTGGAAATGCCTTTTATTAATAAAAATATGTACAAGATACATACTAAATGATATGCTCTAGGGCATACTACTAACAGCTAAAGCTTCAACAATTGAGCCATTGCCAACTTGGAGTGTAATATCTCGTTACTGCAAGCTGCTACTACTTGCTATACTCTGGGCAGTTCCTATTCTAGTGTCCATCCTTTTGGCAGTGGAAACACTTTCCTTTGCCTCCATCAGCTTTGGTCTTCCCTTTCTGTTTGGCTATCTTCTTGGAAGGTCTTGAAACTTGAGGTTTCTTTTTCTTATTGCCCTTCTTCCTTTTGGACTTTCCAACATAAGAAGAAGATGCAATCAAAGCTACCTTTTTTCCTTTATTTGCGGCATATTCTTTTGGGCAATAACCAGTATGTTAAGTAAACCAATCGAGATGTATTCCTGCTTAGTCATATGGAAATTTGTCACAAAATTCTCAAATGAATCAGGTATGGACTAAAGGATCAAATTCGTCTGTAGTTGGAAATCCATGTGAAAGTCAAGATGTTCTAGCTGCTCTATAAGCCGAATCATCTTGTGGACATGATCCCCAAACATTCTGTCCATCAGACATCCTCATTCGAAATAGCTGCCTAGATATCTTATACCTAGTATTCTTGCTATGCTCACCATACAACTCTTGTTGGTGAAGGAGGATCTCACTAGCACTTTGCATAATTTTGTGCTACTTCTGTAACTCATTACTCATAGAAGTAAGGATGTAACACTTGGCTCTCATATCATGCTCCTTCCACTTTTCCAAAGTATCATGTTCCTCTTGAGTGGCCTCTGGAGGTAAGGGACCAGGAACCTTTGAGTCTAGAACATATCCAACACGTTCTAGGTTCAAGACAAGTTTTAAATTTCTTTGCCAATCAGAAAGATTAGGTCCAGTCAACCTATTGTGATCAAGTATGCTCGCAAAGTATATTAGATGGTGGTGGTTGTTGTGTGCTCATTTTTATCAGAAGAATAACTATAGAAAATAACTAGATTAATTAGTAAATGTATCAAGTAATTAACTAAAATGATTATGGTCTTTTAATCAAATTGGTCCTTACACTGACTTGACGAATCCTACACTTCCAAAGTAAGAAACGAAAATCCTAGTTGGATGGATTTCTAGTGGGTGATTGAATTCTTATAGCCTCATTGATCATCCTCAAAAACATCCATTATTGGAATTACAATAAACTATAAGTGAGCAACTCCTTGCCCATCACATCTCATGTGAGGTTCAATCATTTATTTAGCCCTTAATGCTCAAAATCTCAGGCACATCCATTATTGATTTATCTTGCATTAGTTAAGTTGATCCCATTGAGCTAGTAAACATGCAAATAAATTTAATGTCCTCAGGCACATCCATTATTAGCCATCAACTATTTACATATTTACAACATCTCATGCTTAACAATTATCTTTAAGAAAATCTCTTAAATTAAATACATTACATGAAAGTATTTAAAATTTCTTCAAATAATTGCCTCAATGGAAGGCCCATGATATAATTACTTTAATTATACCATTTCCAACTTAATTATTTGTTTGGAAGATATAGTGGTCAGCTTAATTACTATTATGATCTCACTTTGCACATTATCCAATTAGCATGCATATATCATATACTTGCATTTATTCCCATACATCTCATGCATACATAGATAAATAATTAATATGGTATGATCATGGACTTTCTAAGGGATTCAATTTTGAGCCACCAAGAATTGAATCAGGGCATTTCTTGGTGCATTTCATTCATTCATTTTACAAGAGTTGCTGAAGGAGTACATAATCAACACTTGATTTTGATTTCCTCCCACCGGTCCCACCAATGCTCTTGACCTCCTTGATCTTCTTACAATCTAATTACATTGTAATCCTTGGTATACCAAAGCGAATTTATAAGAATATGGACCTTAAAGTCCTCAAATAAATGAAATTACAACCCAAATTATTACAATAGTTATAATACATGCCACCAAAATAAAATTAATTATTTTACAATTCAAAATAAAAAATAAAAGAAATAAATCTAATCACATTGGTCTTTTATTGTCCATGATCACCCATCATGCATATTACCATTTAACAATTAAATAAAACATACATACTAAAATTAAATTGAATATCTCATATTCAACTAAAAAATTCAGATTTGAATCTCATTCAAACAAATTTAAAAATTCAGGTTTGAATCTCATTCAAAAAAATTTAAAAATTCATATTTGAATCTCATTCAAATAAATTTAAAAATTCAGATTTGAATCTGATTCAAACAAATTAAATTTAGAAACTCTTTCCAAATTTAATACCTTGAAAACAATTTTTCAAAATTTAATAGTGTGATCAAAATTCTTAATTAAATAATTTAATTAAGCATGGGCCTAAAGACATACAACAATTATATATTGAAGCACAACAACCATGCACTCCAAGAGGGAAGCCTAACAACCATGCGCACCATGAGGTACACAACCATGCCGCCACCTCTTGGTGAATCTAAACAGCTTTAGATCAATCATAATTTGATCAAAATCACACAATTAAATCTCAATATTCAATCTAAATAGCAAATATAGTGGCTCTGATACCAATTGATGGAGCGGAAGCATGTTGATTAGTTCATTAGAGCATTGAATTTCAAAAATTTTCTTCTAGGGTTTCATGCATCATGCCACATCTCTTATGTGCCTAATTAATTTCAATGCTTAATTGTATATTAAAACACTTTTAATATGTATTAGGATCTATGTTTGCCATTCACGATTATCAATTAACAAATTAATTTATTTAAGCCCTAGTTTAAAAGAGGACTTTAAGCACTAACCTCTTTGATGCACTATGGATGCAATTGGCATCTTTATGAAGCACCTAGGACCCCAAGTGTTGTCCCTCTAGCTTGTCCACACCAAGATCACCAATGGGAAGCCCCCAATTTTCTTCTCAAGCCTTTTCCAACCAATTATAAATTGGATTTTTGCCTTTAGAGAGGTTGTATGTGTGTATAGGACACTAGAAACAATTTCTAGCAATTTTAATTCAAAGGGAATGGAGTGATTCTCTTTGAATTGATGAGAAAAGATGAAGAGAGGAGAGGGAGAAAGAGGTGCCGCCACCTTGAGGAAGAGAGAATGTTATTATTTTGTTCTTCTTTCTTTTCCCTTTTATAATTAGGTCATTAAGTCACTTAAACCCTATGCCACATGTCACTACCACATTGCATCTTATTTTTTAATTAATTTAATCACATTAAGCCAAGTGTCAAAGTTAGACTTAATCTTGACTTTGATCACCTTTTATGCTAGGAAGACAAATGGCAAACTTATATGATGCCATGTATTACCATCTCATGGTGCCACATATGTCATCATGTGAAATGACCAAATTACCCTTATGTTATAATTTTGAGTTCTCAACTCAAAATCATTATTTCTCCTCTTCAAATCTATTTATATCAAATATAAATTAATTAATTAATCTCTATTAATTAATTTTTCACAATTAAATTTATATTTAAACACTTTAAATATAAATTTAACTTATGCTATACATCCAATAAGCCAGATTTAGTTTCAAGTCAAGCTAGGGACTTTGCAATCTTATTGCAAACCAAACCTACTTAATTAATCAACTAAACTCTGTAATAAATCAATTAAATCACATTTTACTTGGTGATTATCTTATGTATGTGTGTGACTCACTAGGCTCATCACTAATTGGCAATGAGATATGATATTAACTTTCAATATCATCAGAACTCTTTCTTACCATAAATGATTTCTCTAAATCATTTTAGGCATCTCATAGACCATGGTCGACATCTAGCATAGTGTGTCATGGCCACCCAATTAGTAACAAGGAATACCTTAAATAAACCTTTAATCATATGTTATCATGCACTATAATCTCTCTTACAAAATCCCAATTCGAGCTAGAGTCATAGTTTATGTCAAACCCCATTTGCTATGAATATTATGTTCTCTTTTAATTTCAGTTCTTGATTAATTAGATTTTTCTTATTAGAAACTCTTTTCTGACTAAATCTATATGTCCTGGCCAGGAACTTGAAACATCAAGAACTATTAAATGAATATAGGATTTTATACCCATTTACTTAGGGCAACAGATTCCATCTTGATCAACACCTATCTCCATATATAACTAGTAGGAGCCAACAAATGCCCATATACCCATACACAGTACAAGTATGAAAGCAGTATCAAACTCAAATCACATATATACAAGATAACTATGTTATCTCAGGTCTAAAGATTATATGCACTGATATGATATATGACAATGCATTGACAAGAGTAAACTCTATGTGCTTGTCATATGCGTCACTTGTTCGGGCTACTTATCATGTATAAGTGCTTATCATGTTTGTTATATGGCATGTGACTCACTATTCCATCTTATTTATATCTCATATAAATACATTGAGAGCAAACATGATTACAATCTTTTTGGATAAGTCATGTCCTGTGTGAAGTATCCTCGATTGCGAACCGATTTATGATACTTTGTGCTAGAAATACTGTCACTCGTATTCTTAACAACTTAAGAGTAAAATTTCTAACAAAATATCAATGGACCTTTTCTATTACACATAATACATTATATAAACACAAAAGTGAAATTGCCTTTTATTAATAAAATATGTACAAGATACATACTAAATGATATGCTCTAGGGCATACTACTAACATAAAATCCCAAAATTCATGAGAAATGAAACAACTTTGCCAGTTGAAAGTACAGCTTCAGCATCTAGGGAATTCCAAAGTCCTAAATTCATATTTATAGTAACCTATCTAGGTTTAATAAGGCCAAGCTTACTCTCTACTACTCCAAAACACAATCCAACAAGAAAAACACAATCATACATAGTATAATAGCTTGGAAAAAACCAAAAGTGCAACATACATTTCCATTTCATCAAAACCTAAAGGAATTTCCCAAATTCATGAAAATCTCCCTTTTCCATGTATTAATCCATCCCCAAAAGTTAAACTAAAGTTCTAATGTGGCAATACCATATTAAAGACTTGGAAGAAGTATGCATACCTTCAACTAAAGTTCTAATGTCCTAAATTCAAATTTGCGCATAATTTTCACTCTTTACATGTCTCGAACTAATTAGAGAATTTCACTTAAAACAAATCAACTTTAAGGCCTCCATGCAACATCTTTAGATGGACATGCAATGTAACGCCCCTTACCCGTTTACAGTGTAGCCAAGCAGGGCATGTCACACTCTGTGCTGGAGCACCCTATCTTATCTTATCTTAATTTATTACTTCTTAATTATCATATTCAATTTTCATTAAATTTAATCAATTGTTCATTTATTTTATTTTATTTTTTTGTGGAGAAACTGACGGAGTTTCCCCTCATTTCTTAATAATTTGACAATTTTCCCACCTGTGTGAAACAATTATCTTTGTACAGATTCACAAAATCATTTTCTCATTCAGAACATTAATAACTTTCACTCATATAAATACATAAGAAAATTTAAATAATTTCCATACATATACAATTCAAATATAAAATTTTTAAACTATATTAATATACATCATATGCACATTTAATGTATGAAAATATATAATTTACATTAAATGTCCAAAATTTGATTACAATGATCAAAAATAAAATACAAGCTGCTGGACACTACCAAAATATGCACTGCTGAGGATGTGACACTCGGGACCCAAATGCAGATCAAAACTTCTAATCCCCTAGTCTATGGTCTACTGGGTTCTCTGGCCAAATCTTCAATATCTCCGCGTTGCAAACAGCGCCGCGCTAAGCATAAAGCTTAGTGGTGCCAATAATATAAGAAAATATAATATACAAATAAAAATAATAATTCTTAGTTATTGTGCTTATAAGAATAATAAATAGTTTCTAAATTTTTGTTTTGTTTAAGGCTAATTAAATCTTATGATACTAACTCTTCCTAGCATGTTATTAATCAATCTCATAATAATTTTAAGCCTCAAGTATTTATTTATCTTCATTTTCTGACCCTTAAGAACATTTATATTTATTAGAATCGATCTTGTTTCTTAACTTAATATTTCATCAATTTATTTCCTTTAAACTTAATTTAATTTTTATTAATACTTTTCCATGCCAGAGTAACCTCTGGATAAATGGGTAAACAAGCACTGGGTACCAAGTACCTTGGGTTGTCACACCATCAATCACAAAGTGTGTGACACCCCTTACCTGTCTACAGTGTAGCCGAGCAAGATATGCCACATAGTGTGTCGGAGCACCAATTCACATTTTCATTACAATTTACCCTTTTTAATTCATTTATTCATAATTTTTTATTAATCTGAATTTTTCACAAATTTTATAGAAAATCCAGCAGAGTGTCAGCTATAAATTGGAAAAACAGTTCTTCTGAACCTGTTTAAAGACACTTCCAATATAATTGTCAAATCCAAAACTCCAATATATACACCTCTCAACTCAATCTCCAAATTTATACACTATTTTCAATATTTTTGTTCACATCATCATTTGAATCACATTCATGTATATTTCTCAACATTTCATTTTTCAACATAATATACAGAAAATTTCAATAACATGAAATTTCATATATTTACATTATCACATAATTTCAAAAGTTTATAGCTACAAAATGCCACCCAAAGTCCTAATGTCCTACCAAGTGCACTGTAGATGTGAAGTGACTCTGGACTCAGTATGCAGCTCTGAAAGTTCACCCTGTCTGATGTCTGTTAGGCTCCCTAGCTATGTCTCCAGTACCTGCGAGTGGCAAAAGCGATGTGCTAAGCAATTCTGCTTAGTGGTGACAATAAAAAATAAAATAACTAAAATAAAGTAAATATGTAAAATGTATGTTTTCATCTTTAGTAGACTTAATTTCTTATATTTATTGTAGTATTATTCGATTAAAATTTGGTAAGATTTATTATCATTGCCCGAGTAACCCATACTAGTCGACTTGACTGGATAAATGGGTAAACTGGTACTAGGTACTAAGTACCTTAGACCATCACACCATCGGTCACATTGTATCTCCCGGTGTGCAACAGAATAGATAATAAGCTGTAATAATTATCAGGGATAAAACCCAAGTATAACAACTCAATCAACATAGCCAAAGGCTATTATGTCATAAAACGGCACGTGATTCCATAAAATACAGAATGGCATGAAGCCATATGCAGTACTGCTAATGGAACCCTATTGGCATACCAACCTATCCAAACTAATCTTGCTAGATGTACTAGGGCATGTTACACTCTTAAATTATACAATTCTTGAAATTCAAGTTTAGGTGTTACTATTCATTTTATTAGTCAACAAAAAAGTTGACTTTTGCATGGACAATAGATACATTGGTTTTAATACTCCCAACATACCACATTTTGCATTCTAAAATTGATGGTATTGGTTGTCAATACCAATTCTAAGCTTAATGTTAATTGTTCAAAATTTTCAGATTTTAAACTTTGTGTTTACTATTCCATTAGTCATTCTTGCTGCGGGAGTTTGGCAAAGTGGTCAACATGAAAGTTGTTCCTTATTTTGTCTAGTTACATTTCTTTTTTTTTGAATCACTCCTTTTGGAGTTTTGTATCTCAAGTTATGGCCCAAAAACCATAACTGGCCGGATTACAAATTTTTCATATTTTCTGGACTGACCAAATCTACAGTATTTTAAGCAGTGACTTCAGGTCACATTTTGAATATGTTATGTTCATAATTTGGGTTAGGTTTCTTCATGAAAGTTGTATATGTATGTCTCAGATATTTGCTGGTAAAATTTCAGGTCAATTGGACCTTTCTACACTGAGTTATGACCAAATGAATAAATACTGTTTATTTGGTCATTTTGCCCAGGCAGAATGCAGGTCACCCAGATTTAGGCAATCTTTAGGTTAACTTGGTTTGGTTTTCTAGGCATAGTTTCTTCACCAAAGTTGTGCCATTATGTGTCTAATTTCTGTCTAATTGGCCTTGCACCAATTGAACCTCTACAACTCTAGTTATTGCTGCCCAAACCTACTGGACTCATGCCCAGTCCTGCAGGTCACCAAGGATAGCCACACTAACCTCAATTCCCACTATACAAACCACTTCATTTCTTGTTTACACGTAACCAAATGGTCCCTAATTGACCATTAAAACTTACTTTCACCATTACATGATTAAAGTCTCCATTTCATACCCAAACCATAACCCTAACATCTCAAATCATGCATTTAACTTACATTTCACCATTTCACTTAAGAGACTAATGTTAAGGCAGCCATACTCCCATTTCTAGTTCCATGAAATCCTCAAAACCTTATCACATCCAAGGGTGCCAAAAATGTGGGATGTGCATACACATGTTATTTGTTAAATTTCTTTATAATTTTGCACTCAATCATACTCCTTCAACATGAATTTAAAGAGAAAAACAAGTTTAAGTCACTAACCTCTAATGGAGTGAATTTCAATCTTGCAAGAGCACTTCCTTTACACTTCTTTTGGCTCCCAAAATCTTCACCAAGATGAAAGAGCAAGCTTTTGTGTTAACACTTAGGGTTTTTATTAGAAGAAAACTAGGGAAAGAAAGCTTTTGGTGAGCTTGGCTATGGAGGAGTGAGGGAGAGGCTTGAGGGATGTTTTTAAGAAGATGAGGATGGCTGCTGTATTTTCTAGAATTCTGCCTCCTTTTCTCTATTTTATTGTATTTTAATTATGTTTCTTTATTTTGATTGGCCATGCATTTTAATTACCTCATGCTTACATAAGCATGAAGTAATAAATCCCATTTTCTTTTCATTTTTTTTTCTTTTCTTGTCTACTTAATTTCAATTAAATTTTTAACAATATTTATTCAAATTTTATATTATATAATTTATTTACATAAATGGACAAGTTGGTCAAAAATTATCTCTGAAGACAAAATGACCAAAATGCCCTACGTTTAGCTTAACGTGCCAAAATTATGTGTACCGATTGATTAAATTTTCCTTGTGTTTTCTTAACATTTTATTGTCATTGGAACCCCAATAATCCTTCCCTGAGGTCCCAAAAATTATTTCATGAAGCTTTCCCCGGGTCTAGGGTTGCTAATGGCCTTTACCGTCACTTCCCCTTTAGGTTACTCATCACTGGGGTTTCGGCTCGTTTAACCTTAGTGTATTTCGTTCCTAAAAATTTTTCCTTGATTTTTATGAGCATTATTTGGTTTCTTTATAGCTCCCCACTTTAGTCTAATTACAATTTCAAACATTCTAGCTGTCCGGACTAACTTTGGTTGCCGGAACAGTAGACTATATGGACTAGCTAAAGTGAGGATGTTACAACTCTTCCCCTCTAATAAAAATTTCATCCCCGAAATTTACCTGATGCAAACAGTTGAGGGAATTGTTGCCTCATCGTCTCTTCATTTTCCTAAGTTTCCTCCTCAGTATTATGGTGCCTTCAGAGTACCTTCACTAGTGGAATTTATTTATTTCTCAATTCCTTCACTTCCTGAGCCAGGATCCGTATGGGTTCCTCTGTATATGTCAAGTTCGATTGGATTTCAATCTCTTCCATAGATATGACATGTGAAGGATCTGAGCGGTATCTTCTTAGCATAGACACATAGAACACATTGTGGATCTTGTCCAGCTCTGGTGGTAAAGCCAGCCTGTAGGCCACTAGACCCACACGTTCAATGACTTCATATGGGCTAATGAACCTAGGGCTTAACTTACCTTTTCTTTCAAACCTTAATACCTTCTTCCACGGTGACACATTGAGGAACACTTTGTCACCCACTGTATATTCTATTTCTTTTCTCTTCAGGTCAGCATAAGATTTCTACCTATCTGAGGCAACCTTCAAGTTAGCTTTGATTATCTTCACTTTCTCCTCAGTCTGTTTCACCAAGTTTGGTCCTACCAGCTTATCTTTGCCCAATTCAGTCTAACATACGGGGGTTCTACACTTCCTCTCATACAATGTATCATACGGGGCCATTTGAATACTAGCTTGGTAGCTATTATTATATGCAAATTCTGCCAATGGGAGATATCTATCCCAACTCCCCTCAAACTCAATGACACAATTCCTCAACATATCCTTCAGGATCTATCACATAATTCACATTGTTATTATCATTTCATCAATTTGTAAATTGTGAAAATTTAATTAGGTTCTAGGTTTACCTGGATTACTCGTTCTGACTGTCCATCCGTTTGAGGATGAAAAGCCGTGCTAAAACGGAGTTGTGTGTCCAAGGCTTCTTGCAACTTTTTCTAAAATCTTGATGTAAACCTTGGGTCTCGATCTGATATGATGGAAAGTGGGATTTCATGCTGTCTAACTATCTCACTGATATACAATTTTGCTACCTTCTCCAGTGAGTAGTCAGTCCTAACTGGCAGAAAATGTGTTGACTTCGTTAATCTATCCACTATCACCCATACTGCATCATGCTTCTTCTAGGTGAGAGGTAAACCACTAACAAAATCCATAGTGATCCGGTCCCATTTCCATTCAGGAATGCTCATAGGCTGCAGCAATCTTGATGGAACTTGATGTTCTGCTTTAACTTGCTAACATGTCAAACACTTAGTCACATAGTCAGCTATATCCCTCTTCATACCAGGCCACCAATAATGAAGCTTCAAATCATTATACATTTTTGTGCTTCCCGGGTGCATAACATAAACACTAGTGTGTGCTTCTTTTAGAATACTAGTCTTCAGTTCCCCATCATCTGGTACACACACTCTTCCTCTGTAGTACAGACACCTATCTGCTTTCACCTCACAATCAATTTCTTTCCCTTCTGGAATTTTACCCACAATAGCCACTAATTTTTCATCTGCCTTCTGCCCATCTTGTATCTACTATAGAAGGTATGGCTTCACTTGTAACTCAGCCAAAATAGCTCCATCTTGAGCTAAGGACAGATGGGCATTTAGTGATCTTAAAGTTATGATGGATTTTCTACTCAAGGCATCAGCAACTACATTTGCCTTCCCAGGATGGTAATCTCTCACACAATCATAGTCCTTTAGGAACTCAATCCATCGCTTCTGTCTAAGATTGAACTCCTTCTGGGTTGGAAAATATTTTAGACTTTTGTGGCATGTATATATGTAGCATTTTTCACCATATAAATAATGCCTCCATATCTTTAGTGCGAAGATAATTGCTGCTAACTCCAGGTCATGAGTAGGGTAGTTCTGTTCATGTGGCCTTAACTACCTGGAAGCATAGGTGACCACTTTCCCCTCTTGCATCAATACACACCTTAACCCATTATGTGAGGCATCACTGTAAACCATAAAGTCTTTTCCCGACACTGGCTGTGTTAACACTGGCGCTTCTGTCAACATAGCCTTTAGCCTCTCAAAAATGGCTTGGCACTTGTCGTTCCAGCCAAATTTCACATTCTTGTGCAACAACTTGGTCAATGGAGCAGCTATAAGAGAGAATCCCTTCACAAATCTTCTGTAATACCCAGCTAGCCCCAAGAAACTTCTGACCTCTGTTGTATTTCTGGGAGGCTTCCATTCCATCACTGCTTCTATCTTTTTGGGATCCACTCTAATCCCCTCAGCTGATACTATGTGTCCAAGGAAAGAGATTTCACTCATCCACAAGTCACACTTGGACAACTTAGCATACAGCTTCTTTTCTCGCAGGGTTTGCAGAACAATTCTTAAATGTTCATCATGTTCTTCCCTAGTCTTGGAATACACCAGAATATCATCAATAAAGACCACTACAAACTGATCTAAATATGGATGGAAGATATGGTTCATAAGATCCATAAATGCTGCTGGTGCATTTGTTAACGCAAACGGCATCACCAGAAATTCATAATGTGCATATCGGGTTCTGAATGCAGTTTTTGACACATCTGCATCCTTTACCCTTAACTAATGATACCCTGATTGGAAATCAATTTTTGAAAATACACTGGCTCCCTTTAACTGATCAAACAGATTGTCAATTCTGGGCAACTAATATTTATTCTTCACAGTTGCCTTGTTTAACTGCAGGTAATCAATACATAATCTCAAGGTTCCATCCTTCTTCTTCACAAACAGCACCAGAGCTCCCCATGGTGACACACTAGGGCGTATGAACCCCTTATCGAGTAACTCCTGCAACTGAATTTTGAACTCCCTCAATTCAGTGGGTGCCATCCTATAAGGGGCAATAGAAATTGGTGTTGTACCCGGCATTACTTCAATAGCAAATTCGACTTCCCTTTCTGGTGGTAAACCAGCCAATTCTTCAGGAAATACATCTGGGAAGTCTCTTACTGTGGGTATATCACACTGATTCGGCTTAGCCTGCCTAGTATCAACCACGTGTGCTAGGTAAGCTTCACAGCTTTTTCTCATCAATCTTCTTGTAATTGTGGCTGAGATAACATTGCACAGAAAATCTGTCCTTTCACCCACAACAGTAATCTCATTACCTTCAAAAGTTTTCAGAGAAATCCTCTTCAATTTGCAATCAACTATTACTTGATGACGTGACAACCAGTCCATTTCCAAAATCACGTCAAACTCATGAAAGGGTAATTCTATTAGGTCTGCCGAGAATTCATACCCTTGAATCCTCAACGGGCAACCTTTATACACCTTATTCACTACCACACTGTGGCCTAGTGGATTTGTGACTAGAATGTCTTGATCACTCTCCTCTACTAGAACTCCCCTCTCTACGGGTAGTTTGATGCAGATGTATGAATGAGTGGATCCTGGATCCACCAATGCATGCACAGAAGTGTTGTAGAGAGAAAATGTACCCCTGACGACATCCAGAGCATCTTGCTCCTCCTGAGCTCTAATGGCATAGGCTCTGGCAAGTACTCTAGCCTCTGGCCTCTCAGTTGACTCACATGTAGGCCTCAGCGATGGACCAGCTGCTTCAGATTTACCGAGCTTCCTACCCCTTTGTGGTGTAGGAGCAGGTCTATCAGCTTGTGTTGGAGCAGCTATAGTAGTCCTCTTCGGACAATTTTTTATCTGATGTTCTGTAGATCCACACTGTAAGCATGCACTAGTCACTCGCCAACAGTCCCCCTTATGCCACTTCAGCGGTATGGACAAAGAAGATGCCGGGCACGGTCCCTAAACATCGCCCCCGAGAGCTGCCCACTAATGGTGTGGACTGGCCTCTCCTAGGTGTGAACTATGGTCTAGGCCCCTGGGATTGAACCTGACCTTGTGGTTGTCCTGAACCCTGAGCAGGAGGACCCCTACTCTTCTTACTAGGAGTAGAAAATGAATTGGACTGACCCGAACCCCTCTTCTGTTGTTTTTCCCTTCTAGTTTGCTCATTTATTCGGACCCTTTCTGCTTTCGATGCAGCACCTACTAATTTGGCAAAATCTGTGATCTCTAATTCTGTTATCATGACTTTGATATTGTCATTGAGCCCCTTTTCAAACCTTCTGCACCTTTTTGCCTCTGTAGGGACTATCTCCCTCCCATACCGGCTTAGTCTAACGAATTCTCGCTTATACTATACCACTGATAGTTGCCTCTATCTCAAACTGATAAATTCTCTTCTTCTCTCTTCTAAATACACCTTACTGACATACTTCTTCCTGAACTCTGTTAGGAAGTAATCCCAGGTGATTTGATTCGGTTGCACCTCATTGGTTACTATGTCTCACCACTGGTATGCATCATCCTGAAGTAGGGACACAGCACCCTTCAGATTCTGCTCGGGGGTGCAATAAAGCTATTTCAGTACTCTGATTGTTCTATCCAACCAGTTTTCTGCTGTCATGGGATCATCCTCCTTCTTCCCAAAGAAATCCACAGCCTCATGTTTTTGTAGTTTCTCTAGATGGGACTTCTGTGGTGCTGGTGGAGGTTGTGGCTGTGGTTGTGGTGGTGGAATTGCTCCCATCATTTGCAGGTAAAACTCGATCATTTGTTGAAATAATAAAAATTGAGGTTAGGCAGGTGCCTCAGTTGCTGGTGGAGCAGATTCTCTCCTGCCCCCAGATTCGGCCCTTGGTGGAGCACGACTCTCCACCTCTTCATCAACTACTCTTTGAGAAGTAGGATCCACATCCTAATCAAAATAAGAAAACAAACAGATCTGCATCAGTGTCACCTCAACACTTACAAATGCAATGCAATAGTAAGCCCAAAAAAAAAAAACCGATAATACTAAATGTAAATGTGACACTCCCTACACACATCTAAGAGTAGCAAGATATGATGAAGCAGCAGCCAATGAGCATTTTCATTTTTTCATTACAATTTACCTTTTTTTTTTTTTATTATTTTTTTTTTTTAATTTTTTTAATTTAAAATTTTTTAAAAAAAAAAAAAAATCATTCGAATATAATTGAAAAAAAAAAATTTTAAAAAAACTTAAAAAAAGACACTTCCAATATAGTTGTCAAATCCATAACTCCAATATACACACCTCTCAACTCAATCTCCAAATTTACACACTATTTTGAATATTTTTGTTCACATCATCGTTCGAATCACATTCATGTATATTTCTCAACATTTCATTTTTCAACATAATATATAGAAAATTTCAATAACATGAAATTTCATATATTTACATTATTACATAATTCAAAAGTTTATAGTTACAATCCAAAACTAATACAAAATGCAAAAAAATACAAAATGCCATCCAAAGTCCTAATGTCTTACCAAGTGCATATGTGACATGACTCTGGACTCAGTATGCAGCTCTGAAAGTTCAGCCTGTCTGATGTCTGCTGGGCTCCCCAGCTATGTCTACAGTACCTGCGCATGGCAAAAGTGACGCGCTAAGCAATTCTGCTTAGTGGTGACAATATAAAATAAAATAACTAAAATAAAGTAAATATGCAGAATGCATGTTTTCATCTTTGGTAGACTTAATTTTTGATATTTATTGCAGTATTATTCGATTAAAATTTGATAAGATTTATTATCATTGTCCGAGTAACCCATACTAGTTGATTAGACTAGATAAATGGGTAAGCTGGTACTGGGTACTAAGTACCTTGGACCATCACACCATCGGCCACATTGTGTCTCCCGGTGTGCAACAGAACAGATAATAAGCTGTAATAATTATCAGGGATAAAACCCAAGTATAACAACTCAATCAACATAGCCAAAGGCTATTATGTCACAGAATGGCACGTGAGGCCATAAAACACAGAATGGCATGAAGCCATATGCGATCGCTAATGAACCCTATTGGCATGCCAACCTATCCAAACCAATCTTGCTAGGTGTACTAGGGCATGTTACACTCTTAAATTATACAATTCTTGAAATTCAAGTTTAGGTGTTACTATTTATTTCATTAGTCAACAAAAAAGTTGACTTTTGCATGGACAATAGGTACATTGGCTTTAATACTCTCAAAATACCACATTTTGCATTCTAAAATTGTTGGTATTGGTTGCCAATACCATTTCTAAGCTTAATGTTAATTGTTCAAAATTATTAGATTTCAAACTTTGTGTTTACTGTTCCATTGGTCATTTTTGCAGTGAGAATTTGACAAAGTGGTCAACATGAAAGTTGTTTCTTATTTTGTCTAGTTACATTTTTTTTTTGAATCACTCCATTTGGAGTTTTGTAGCTCATGTTATGGCCTAAAAACCACAACTGGCCGGATTACAAATTTTCCATATTTTCTGGACTGACCAAATCTACAGTATTTTAAGCGGTGATTGCAGGTCACTTTTCAAATATGTTCTATTCATAATTTGGGTTAGGTTTCTTCATGAAAGTTGTAGATATATGTCTCAGATATTTTTTGGTAAAATTTTAGGTCAATTGGACCTTTCTACACTGATTTATGACCAAATGAATAAATACTGTTCATTTGGTCATTTTGCTTAGGTAGAATGCAGGTCACCCAGATTTGGGCAATCTTTAGGTTAATTTGGTTTGGTTTACTGGGCATGGTTTCTTCACCAAAGTTGTGCCATTATGTGTCTAGTTTGAGGTCTAATTAGCCTTGCACCAATTGAACCTCTACAACTCTAGTTATTGCTGCCCAAACCTACTGGACTCATGCCTAGTCCTGTAGGTCACCAAGGGCAGCCACACTAACCTCAATTCCCACTATACAAACCACTTCATTTCTTGTTTACACATAACCAAATGGTCACTAATTGACCATTAAAACTTACTTTCACCATTACATGATCAAAGTCTCCATTTCATACCCAAACCCTAACCCTAACATCTCAAATCATACATTTAACTTACATTTCACCATTTCACTTAAGAGACTAATGTTAAGGCAGCCATGCTCCCATTTCTAGTTCCATGAAATCCTCAAAACCTTACCACATCCAACGGTGCCAAAAATGTGGGATGGGCATACACATGCTTTTTGTTAAATTTCTTTATAATTTTGCACTCAATCATACTCCTTCAACATGAATTTAAAGATAAAAACAAGTTTAAGTCACTAACCTCTAATGGAGTGAATTTCAATCTTGCAAGAGCACTTCCTTTACACTTCTTTTTGCTCCTAAAAGCTTCAACAAGATGAAAAAGCAAGCTTTTGTGTTAACACTTAGGGTTTTTGTTGGAAGAAAACTAGGGAAAGCAAGCTTTTGGTGAGCTTGGCTATGGAGGAGTGAGGGAGAGGCTTGAGGGACGTTTTGTAGAAGATGAGGATGGCTGCTATTTTTTCTAGAATTCTTCCTCCTTTTATCTATTTTATTGTATTTTAATTATGTTTCTTTATTTTGATTGGCCATGCATCTTAATTACCTCATGCTTACATAAGGATGAAGTAATAAATCCCATTTTCTTTTCATTTTCTTTTCTTTTCTTGTCTACTTAATTTCAATTAAATTTTTAACAATATTTATTCATATTTTATGTCATATAATTTATTTACATAAATGGACAAGTTGGTGAAAAATTATCTCTGAAAATGATATGACCAAAATGCCCTCCGTTTGGCTTAACAGGCCAAAATTATGTGTACCGATTGATTAAATTTTCCTTGTCTTTTCTTAACATTTTATTGTCATTGGAACCCCAATAATCCTTCTCTGAGGTCCCAAAAATTATTTCATGAAGTTTTCCCCTAGTCTAGGGTTGCTAACGGCCTTCACCGTCACTTCCCCTTCGGGTTACTCATCATTGGGGTTTCGGCTCGTTTAACCTTAGTGTATTTTGTTCCTAAAAATTTTTCCTTGATTTTTATGAGCATTATTTGGTTTCTTTATAACTCCCCACTTTAGTCTAATTATGATTTCAAACATTTTAGCTGCCCGGACTGACATTGGTCACCAGAACAGCAGACTGTACGGACTAGCTAAAGTGAGGATGTTATAAAGTGTCTCCCGGTGTGCAACAGAATAGCTAATAAGCTGTAATAAATATTAGGCATAAGGCCAAGTATCACAATAGTGTCAGAATGGCTAAAAGCCATAAAATCATAGAATGGTCATTTAAGCCATGAATCAAAGAATGCCATGATACCATGTGCGATACCATGTGCAGTACTGCTATCAGAACCCTATTGGCATGCCAACCTATCCAAATTAATCTTACTAGGTCTACTAGGGCATATTATAAAGCTCATAATTGAATATTTGTGTTTAACATGTAAGGTTACTATTTATTTTACTATTCAAGTCAAAATATTGGCTTTCTCATACATAATAGTTACATAAGTTCTAATCACATGAAATTACTGAAGGAGCGGAAGCATGAAAAACACAAGTTTAGATCATTGAAATTTAAAATTTTTCTTCTAGGATTACATGCATCATGTAGGATTTATTTTTATCTATTTGATTTCAATGACAAACAACATATTAAAACTCTTTTAATATATTTTTAGATCTACATTTGCCATTTAAGATTTTAGAATTAGCAGATTAATTCATTAGAACCCTAGATTAGATCAAGAACAAGTGCACTAACCTCTTGATGCACTGCAGTGTGTTTAGCACCTTTGGGATACGTCTTTAGGACACTAAATGTTGTCCCTCTAGCTTGTCCACACCAAGATCACCTATGGCAGCCCTTGAACAACTTCCAAAGCTTTTTCTATGAATTAGAAAATCAAGTTTTGCCTTTTGAGAGATTAAATGTAAACAGGAATCTCTTTGAATTGATGAGAGATGAAGAAGATGAAAGGGAGAGGTGCTTTGGGGCAGCACCAATGGAAAAAATAGCAGCTAGGTATTTTTCTTTTCATCATTTCCCTTATATAGCTAGGTTATCACTTAAAACCCTTGCCACATGTCACCTTCTGATTGGCTTTAGGCTTAATTGACCTAATCACATTGTGCTAAGTATCAAACCTATATTTAATCTTAATTTTAATCATCTTACATGATTAAAAGATATTTGGCTAGGTTATGTGTAGTGCCATGTGTCACCATCTCATGGTGCCACATATTAACCTATGAAATGACCAAAATACCCCTATGTCTTAATTTTGAGTTCTCTACCCAAAATAATTATTTCTCTTCTTCTAATAAATTTATATCAAATACAAATTAATTAATTAATCTCTATTAATTAATTTCTCATTAATTAAATTCATATTCAAATACTTTAAATATAAATTTAACTTATACTATACATCCAATAGCCTAGTTTGGTTTCAAGTCATGCTAGGGACTTTGCAATCTAATTGCAAACTAAACCTATTTAATTAATCAATTAAACACTTTAATTAATTAATTAAATCATATTTAATTTGGTGATTACTTATGTATGTGTGTGACTTACTAGGCTCATCACTAATTGGCAATGAGATATGATATCAACTCTTAAAATCATCAAAACTCTTTCTTACCATAAATGATTTCTCTAAATCACTTTATGCACCTCATAGACTATGGTTAACACCTAGCATAACATGCCATGGCCACCTAATTAGTAATAAGATTTACCTTAAATGAATCTATAATCATATGTTACCATGCACTAGAATCTCTCTGTTACAAAATCCCAATTCAAGCTGGAGTCATGGTTTATGTCAAACCCCATTTGCTATGAATATTATGTTCTCTTTTAATTCCAGTTCTTGATTAAAAAGATTTTTCTCATCAGAAACTCTTTTCTGAATAAATCTATATGTCCTGGCTAGGAACTTGAAACATCAAGAACAATTAAATGAACATAGAATTTTATCCCTATTTACTTAGAGGAACAGATTCCATCTTGATCAACACCTACCTCCATATATAACTAGTAGGAGCCAACACATGCCCATATACCCATATATAGTATAAGTATGAAAGCAGTATCAAACTCAAACCACCTATATATAAGATAATTGTACTATCTAAGGTTTAAATATTATATGCATTTATATGATTTATGACAATACATTGACAAGACTAAACTCCATGTGCTTGTCATAAATGTCACTAGTTCGGCCTACTTATCATGTATAAGTGCCTATCATGTTTGTTATATGGCATGAGACTCACCATTCTATCTTATTTACATCTCATATAAATAACTTGGGAACAAACATGATTACAATCTTTCTGGATAAGTCATGTCCTTATTGTAAAGTATCCTCGATTGTGAACCTATTTATGATACTCTGTGCTAGAAATACTGTCACTCATGTTCTTAACAACTTAAGAATAGAATTTCTAACAAAATATCAATGGACCTTTTCTATTACACATAAATATATTATGTAAACGGAAAAGGAAAAATGCCTTTTGTTAATAAAAGATGTACAAGATACATACTAAATGATATGCTCTAGGGCATACTACTAACAATCTCTCACAAGCACTAGAGCCATTCATTAAAATACCTTAGACCCATCTTCTCAAGATATTGGTCTAACTGTGCTTGTGACAAAGGCTTAATGAATGGATCAGCTGGATTTTTCAGCTGATGCTATTTTCTGCATGGCTATATCGCCTTGCCCAACTATCTCTCTGATAATGTGGTAGCACCTTTCTCTATGTTTGGATTTCAAGTGAGACCGGGGTTCCTTATAACCAAACAGCTTCTTTTGCAGCATGTGATGTAGCAATATACTCCGCCTCTATAGTGGAACCAGCAGTTGTACTCTGTTTGGAACTCTTCCAACTAACTGCACTTCCTTTATAAATGAACACATATCTAGAGGTAGACTTTCTATCATCGATATCTGATTAGAAATTAAAATCAGTATAACCATCCAATTGCAAGTCTCCACCTCCATAATCAAGAATAAATCCTCAGTTTTTCTCAAGTTATTAAAGATATTCTTGACAGCTATCTAGTGTTTCAAACCTGGATTTGATTGATACCTGCTAGTCAAACTAACAACATATGTGATATCCGGCCTAGTACATAATATTGCACACATTAAACTTCCAATTGCTGAAGCATATGGAATCCTGGCCATTTTATCTCTTTCTTCAGGTGTCTTTGGAGACATCTCTTTAGAAAGGTGGATACCATGTCTCAGTGGTAACAATCCTCTCTTGGAATCAAGCATGTTAAACCTCTTTAACACCTTTTCCAAGTATAGACTTTGGGATAAAGCAATTATTCTTTTTGCTCTATCTCTATAGATGCGTATCCCAAGAATATAGGTTGCCTCCCCTAAGTCTTTCATGGAGAATGTATTTGACAACCATACATTTACAGTTGTCAACATACCTATGTCATTACCCATCAACAGTATGTCATTTACATATAAGACAAGGAAAGTGATAGTACTGTCACTAACCTTCTTATACACACATGGCTCATCCTCATTTTTGATAAAATCAAATGTCTTAATGGCTTAATCAAAATGGATGTTCCAACTCCTCGAAGCTTGTTTCAACCCATAAATGGATCACTTTAGCTTGCATACCTTGGAACCATCTTGGGATTCAAAACCCCTAGGTTGTTCCATGAAAATGTTTTCTTCAATGTATCCATTGAGAAAAGCTATTTTAACATCCATCTTCCAAATCTCATAATCATAATATGCAGCTATTGCTAATAGAATCCTAATTGAATTAAGCATGGCAACAGGTGAAAAAGTCTCCTCATAGTCGATTCCTTGCCTTTGGCGAAACCCTTTCGCTACTAGCCTTCCCTTATAGGTCTCTACCTTTCCATCAGAACCAATTTTCTTCTTGAAAACCCATTTGTTCCCTCTAGGTATAATACCTTTAGGTGGGTCAACAAGATCCCAGACTTGATTCTTACACATGGAATCAATCTCGAATTTCATAGCATCAATCCATTTTGAAGAGTCTATATCTGATATAGCTTCTTCATAAGTATTTACTTCTTCATGAGTAGACAACTCTTGTTCTTCTTCATGAAGGAAACCATATCTCACTGGTAGGTAAGATACCCTGGTTGTTCTACGAGGAATAGCTGTAGATGTTTCATCAATGGGTGTAGGTTGACTAGATGGATCTATATTCATCTAATCTGTTAGTTGGTCAGAATTCTACAATTCTAACTCTATTTGCCTTACTTTGCCTCCTTCTTGAACAAACTGTTGTTCAAGAAATGTGGCATCTCTACTTACCACAACCTTTTGTGAAGTAGGCAAATAAAAATAATATCTAAAACTATCTTTTGGATATCCAACAAATCGACCCTTTTCTGATCTGGTTTCCAATTTATCAGTGTTCAGGTTTTTGATATAAGCTGGACAACCCCAAATCTTAACATACTTAAGACTTGGTTTTCTTCCATGCCATATCTCATAAGGTGTGGAAGAAACTGATTTTGATGGAATCCTATTCAGAATATACAAAGCTGATTCTAATGCAAATCCCTAAGAAAAGATTGGCATATCAGTATAACTCATCATACTACGTACCATGTCCAATAGGATACGATTTCTCCTTTTAGATACACCATTCAACTGTGGTGTTCCTGAAGGAGTCAGCTGGGAAACAATGCTGTGCTCTCTCAAGTATTCATCAAATTCAGTACTCAAATATTCACCTCCATGATCTGATCGAAGAGCTTTAATACTCTTTCCTGTTTGATTTTCTACTTCAGATTTAAATTCTTTGAACTTTTCAAAGGATTCATGTTTGTATTTCATCAAATACAAATACCCAAACCTTGATTTATCATCAGTAAAGGTAATAAAGTAATGAAAACCGCCTCTAGCCATTTCCTTAAATGGACCACATACATCACTATGTGTTAGCTCTAAAATATTTTTAGCTCTTAGCCCTTGTCCAACAAAGGGTGATCTAGTCATTTTGCCTTGAAGGCAAGATTCACAAGTTGGAGTAGGCTCAGAGCTCAATGAGGATAGAATCCCCATTTTATCTAGTTTTGCAATCCTATCTTCTGTAGCATGACATAACCTTAAGTGCCAAATATATTTTAAACTTGTGTTCGTTTTCACCATGGCATTGCATTCATTTAGATCACTTGTATTCATTTTGTGTTTGTTATTATTATCTAAATAATAAAGACCATCATTCATATAATCCGAACCAACATATTTATTTCCAAAATAAATATTGCAAACATCATATGTGAATTGAAATTCATAGCCATTTCTAGTCAAACTAGATATAGAAATGATGTTCTTAAAAGCATTAGGTACATATAAAATATTATCCAAACACAAAACATGTCCAAACATGTAAAAAGATTTAGATCTTATGGCTAAAGCTTCAATAGTTAAGCCATTGCCATTCCGGAGTCTAACATTTTGAGAACGCAAGCTGTTACTATTTGCTAGTTCCTGCATATCATAAGATATGAGAGAACTGGCACTAGTATCTAAAACCCAAGCTGTAGATAAGCTATGAGTATCATTAGAATCTAATTAACAAGATATGGACATACCTTCCGAAGGTTTATCCTTTTTGTCCTTCAGAGAAGCAAGATACTCTGGACAGTTCCTTTTCCAATGCCCATCCTTCTGGCAGTGGAAACACTTTCCTTTGCCTCCATCAACTTTAGTCTTCCCTTTCTGTTTAGTTATTTTCTTGGAAGGACCAGGAATTTGAGGTTTTTTTTTTTCTTATTACCCTTCTTCTTGTTGGACTTTCTAGTAGAAGAAGATGCAATCAAAGCTACCTCTTTTCCTTTATTGCTCGGCATATTCTTTTAGGCAATAACTAGCATGTTGAGTAAACCAACCAAGGTGCATTCTTGTTTAGTCATATGAAAATTTGTCACAAAATTCCCAAAAGACTCAAGAAGGGACTAAAGGATCAAATTTGTCTGTAGTTGGATATCCATGTTGAAGTCAAGATGTTCCAACTGCTCAATTAGCCGAATCATCTTGTGGACATGATCCCCAACATTCTATCCCTTAGACATCCTCATGCGGAACAGCTGTCTAGATATCTCATACCTAGCATTCCTGCTGTGTTCACCACACAACTCTTGTAGGTGAAGGAGGATCTCACTCGCACTCTGCATGTTTTCATGCTACTTCTGTAATTCATTACTCATAGAAGCAAGCATGTAACACTTAGCACTCATATCATGCTCCTTTCACTTGTCCAAAGTTTCATGTTCCTCTGGAGTGGCCTCTGGAGGTAAGGGACCAGGAACATTTGAGTCTAGAACATATCCTATATGTTCAAGGTTCAGGACAAGTTTCAAATTTCTAAGCCAATCAGAGAGATTAGGTCCTGTCAACCTATTGCGATCAAGTATGCTTGCAAGGATATTGAATAGTGGTGGTTGTTCTGTGTTCATTATTATCAGAAAATTAACTATAGAAAATAACTAGATTAATTAGTAAATGTATCAGGTAATTAACTAAAATGATTATGGTCTTTTAGTCAAATTGGTCCTCCCACTAACTTAGCGAATCCTACACTTCCAAAGTAGAAAATGGAAATCCTGGTTGGATGGATTTCTAGTGGGTGATTGAATTCTTATAATTCTATTGATCATCCTCAGGTACATCCATTATTGGAATTACAATAAACTATAAGTGAGCAACTCCTTGCACATCACATCTCATGTGAGGTTCAATCCTTTACCAAGTCCCTAATTCTCAAAATCTCAGGTACATCCATTATTGACTTATGTTGCATTAGTTAAGTTGATCCCATTGAGCCAGTAATTATGAAAATAATTTTAATGTCCTCAGGTACATCCAATATTGGCCATCAAACCATTTACATATTTACCACATCTCATGCTTAACAATTATTCTTAAGAAAATCTCTTAAATTAATTGCATCTTATGCAACTATTTAAAATTTCTTAAAATAATTACCCCAATGGAGGGCCCATGTTATAATTACTTTAATTGTAGCATTTCCAACTTAAGCATTTGTTTGGAAGATTTTATGGTCATCCTAATAACTATTAAGGTCTCACTTTGAATATTATCCATTTAGCATGCATATGTCATATACTTGCATACATTCACATGTATCTCATGCATTCATGGATAAACAGTAAATATGGTATGATTATGGACTTTCTAAGGGATTCAATTCTGAGCCACCAAGAATTGAATTAGGGCATTCCTAGGTGCATTTCATTCATTCATTTTACAAGAGTTGCTGAAGGAGTACATAATCAACACTTGATCTTGAATTCCTTCCACTGGTCCCACCAATGCTCTTAACCTCCTTGTTCTTCTTCCAATCCAATTACATAGTAATCCTTGGCATACCAAGGTGAATTTACAAGAATTAAATAAATGAAATTACAATGCAAAAATTATTACAACCTTAATAATAAATTAAAATAAATTAATTAATTTACAACCCAAAGAAACATAAAAGAAATAAATCCAATCACATTGGTCTTTTATAGTCCATGATCATTCATCATGCATATTACTATTTAACAATTAAATAAAACATATATACTTAAACTAAATTGAATATCTCATATTCAACTTAAAAATCCAAATTTGAATATGATTTAAACAAATTTAAAAATTTAGATTTGAATCACATTCAAACAAATTTAAAATTTCAAATTTAAATCACATTCAAACAATTTTTAAAAAATCAGATTTGAATCACATTCAAACAATTTTTAAAAATTCAAATTTAAATATTATTCAAACAACTTTAAAAATTCATATTTGACTATGATTCAAACAACTTTAAAAATTCAGATTTAAATCACATTCAAACAATTTTTAAAATTCTGATTTGAATCAAAATTTAATTATGTGATTAAAACTCTAATTAAACAATTTAATTAAAGATAGGATAGGCCTTAGATCTTACAACAATTACAGAATTTAAAACCAAATCTTGCGCCACCCATGAAGCCCAAAGATGGCGCACCATTGATGGTGAGATCAAGCATGCCGCCACACTTCTTTATCCAACCAGTAATGAATCTATCATCTCATGATTATTGCACACAATTAAATCATATAATCAACAATCTAAATGGCAAATATAGTGGCTCTAATACCAATTGAAGGGGCGGAAGCATGAAAAACACAAATTTAGATCATTGAAATTCAAAGTTTTTCTTCTAGGGTCACATGCATCATGCAAGATTTATTTTTATCTATTTGATTTCAATGATAAACAGTATATTAAAACTCTTTTAATATATTTTTGGATCTACATTTGCCATTTAAAATTTTAGAATTAACAGATTAATTCATTAGAACCCTAGATTAGATCAAGAACAAGTGCACTAACCTCTTAATGCACTGCAGTGTGTTTGACACCTTTGGGATGCATCTTTAGGACACCAGATATTGTCCCTCTAGCTTGTCCACACCAAGATCACCTATGGTAGCCCTTGAACAACTTCTAAAGCTTTTTCTATGAATTAGAAAATCAATTTTTGCCTTTTCAGAGATTACAGATGTAAACAGGACACTAGAAACAATTTCTAATATTTTTAATTCAAGAGATTGATGGCTAATCTCTTTAAATTGATGAGAGATGAAGAAAATGAAAGGGAGAGGTGCTTTGGGGTGGCACCAATGAAACAAATAGCAGCTAGGTATTTTTCTTTTCATCCTTTCCCTTATATAGCTAGGTCATCACTTAAAACCCTTGCCACATGTTGAAGGAACAGAAGCGTGAAAAACACAAGTTTATACCATTAAATTCAAAAATTTTCACCTAGGGTCACATGCATCATGCAAGATTTATTTTTATCTATTTGATTTCAATGATAAACAACATATTAAAACTCTTTTAATATGTTTTTGGATCTGTATTTGACATTTAAGATTTTAAAATTAATCAGATTAATTTTAGAACCCTAGATTAAGTCAAGAACGATTACACTAACCTCTTGATGCACTGCAGTGTGTCTGTGCCTTTGAGATTCGTCTTCAGAACACCAGATGTTGTCCCTCTAGCTTGTCCACACCAAGAACACCTATGGCAGCCCTTGAGCAGCTTCTAAAGCCTTTTCTATTAATTAGAAATTCAAGTTCTGCCTTTTAAGAGATTAGAGATGTAAACAGGACACTAGAAACAATTTCTAGTGTTCTTAATTCAAGAGATTGATGGCTAATCTCTTTGAATTGATGAGAGATGAAGAACAATAGAGGGAGGGCTGCAAAATGGCGTGACCAAGGAGTGTGGCTGCTGGTTGTATTTTATTTTCTCATAACAACACTTAAATAGCTAGGTTAACACATTAAACCCTTGCCACATGTCACCCTTTGATTAGCTCTAGGTTTAAGTGACCCAATCACATTGTGCCAAGTGTCAAACCTATATGTAATCTTGATTTTAATCATCTTACATGATTAAAAAACATTTGGCAAGCTTATGTGTTATGCCATGTGTCACCATCTCATGCTGCCACGTGTCACACTACAAAATGACCAAAATGCCCCTGTGTCTTAATTTTGAGTTCTCAACCCAAAATAATTATTTTTCTTCTTCTAATTAATTTATATCAAATATAAATTAATTAATTAATCTCTATTAATTAATTTCTCATTAATTAAATTCATATTTAAACACTTTAAATATAAATTTAACTTATATTATACATCCAATAATCTAGATTTGGTTTCAAGTTATGCTAGGGACTTTGTAAACTAATTGCAAACCAAACCTATTTAATTAATAAATTAAACTCTTTAATTAATTAATTAAATCATATTTAATTAGGTGATAACTTGTGTATGTTTGTGACTTACTAGGCTCATCACTAATTGGCAATGAGACATGATATCAACTCTTAATATCATCAGAACTCTTACTTACCATAAATGATTTCTCTAAATCATTTTATGAACCTCATAGACCATGGTTAACACCTAGCATAGCATGCCATGGCTACCCAATTAGAAATAAGGTTTACCTTAAATGAACCTATAATCATATGTTACCATGCACTAGAATCTCTCTGTTACAAAATCCCAACTCAAGTTGTAGTCATGGTTTATGTCAAACTCCATTTGCTATGAATATTATGTTCTCTTTTAATTCTAGCTCTTGATTAAAAAGATTTTCTCATCAGAAACTCTTTTCTGAATAAATCTATCTGTCCTGGCCAGGAACATGAAACATCAAGAACAATTAAATGAACATAGAATTTTATCTCCATTTACTTAGAGGAACAGATTCCATCTTGATCAACACCTACCTCCATATATAACTAGTAAGAGCCAACACATGCCCATATACCCATACACAGTACAAGTATGAAAGCAGTATCAAACTCAAACTACCTATATACAAGATAACTGTGCTATCTCAGGTCTAAAGATTATATGCACTGATATGATTTATGACAAAACATTGACAAGAGTAAACTCCATGTGCTTGTCATAAGTGTCACTAGTTCGGCCTACTTATCATTTATAAGTGCCTATCATGTTTGTTATATGGCATTCCATCTTATTTATATCTCATATAAATAACTTGGGAACAAACATGAATACAATCTTTCTGGATAAGTCATGTCCTTATTATGAAGTATCCTCGATTGTGAACCTATTTATGATACTTTGTGCTAGAAATATTGTCACTCATATTCTTAACAACTTAAGAATAATATTTCTAAAAAAATATCAATGGACCTTTTCTATTACACATAAATATATTATGTAAACGGAAAAGTGGAAATGCCTTTTATTAATAACAATATGTACCAGATACATACTAAATGATATGCTCTAGTGCATACTACTAACAATCTCCCACTAGCACTAGAGCCATTCATTACAATATCTTAGACCTATCTTCTCAAGATGTTGGTCTAACTGAGTCTGTGACATAGGCTTAGTGAATGGATCAACTGGATTTTCAGCTGATGCTATTTTCTACATGGCTACATCGCCTCGCCCAACTATTTCTCTGATAATGTGGTAGCGCCTTTCTATGTGTTTGGATTTCTAGTGAGACCTTGGTTCCTTAGCCTGTATGACTACTCCATTATTGTCATAGTGTAGTGGAACTGCTGACTCAATGGAAGGAACTACTGTAAGTTCTGTCATGAACTTCTTTATCCAAATAGCATCCTTTGCAAAGATTCGATGCAAAGAATATACTCACCTCTCAGAGTGGAATCTGCAATGCAATCGCTTGGAACTCTTCCAACCGATCGCACCTCCATTACAAATGAACACATATCCGAGGTAGACTTTCTATCATCGATATCCGATTGGAAATCGAATCGTGATAACCATCCAATTGCAAGTCTCCACCTCCATAAATCAAGAATAAATCCTTAGTTCTTCTCAAGTACTTAAGAATATTCTTGACGCTATCCATGTTCCAAACTGGATTGGATTGATACCGCTAGTCAAACTAATAAAGATATGCGATATCCGGCCTAGTACACAACATTGCATACATTAAACTTCCAATAGCCGAAGCATATGGAATCCTGGCCATCTTATCTCTTTCTTCAGGTGTCTTTGGAGACATCTCTTTAGAAAGATGGATACCATGTCTCACTGGTAACAATCCTCTCTTGGAATCAAGCATGTTAAACCTCTTTAACACCTTTTCCAAGTATAGACTTTGGGATAAACCAATTATTCTTTTCGCTCTATCTCTATAGATTCGAATTCCAAGAATATAGGTTGCCTCCCCTGAGTCTTTCATGGAGAATGTATTTGACAACCATACCTTTATAGTCGTCAACATACCTTTGTCATTACCCATCAACAGTATGTCATCCACATATAAGACAAGGAAAGTGATAGCACTGTCACTAACCTTCTTATATACACATGGCTCATCCTCATTTTTGATAAAACCAAAGGATTTAATGGCTTCATCAAAACGGATGTTCCAACTCCTCGAAGCTTGTTTTAACCCTTAAATGGATCGCTTTAGCTTGCATACCTTGGAACCATCTTGGGATTCAAATCCCCTAGGTTGTTCCATGAAAATGTTTTCTTCAATGTATCCATTGAGAAAAGCTGTTTTGACATCCATATGCCAAATCTCACAATCATAGTATGCAGCTATTGCTAATAAAATCCTAATTGATTTAAGCATGGCAACAGGCGAGAAAGTCTCCTCATAGTCGATTCCTTGCCTTTGGCGAAACCCTTTCGCTACTAGCCTTGCCTTATAGGTCTCTACCTTTCCATCAGAACCAATTTTCTTCTTGAAAACCCATTTGTTCCCTATAGGTATAATACCTTCAGGTGGGTCAACAAGATCCCAAACTTGATTCTTATACATGGAATCAATCTCGGATTTCATAGCATCAATCCATTTTGAAGAGTCTATATCTGATATAGCTTCTTCATAGGTAAGTGGATCATCTCCATGATCTACTTCTTCATGAGTAGACAACTCTTGTTCTTCTTCATGAAGAAAACCATATCTCACTGGTGGGTGAGATACCCTGGTTGTTCTACGAGGAACAGCTGTAGATGTTTCATCAACGGGTATTGGTTGACTAAATGGATCTATATCCATCTGATCTGTTGGTTGGTCAGAATTCTCCAATTCTAACTCTATTTGCCTTACTTTGCCTCCTTCTTGAACAAACTGTTGTTCAAGAAATGTGGCATCTCTACTTATCACAACCTTTTGTGAAGTAGGCAAATAAAAATAATATCCAAAACTATCTTTTGGATATCCAACAAATCGACCTTTTTCTGACCTGGTCTCCAATTTATCAATGTTCAGCTTTTTGATATAAGCTGGACAACCCCAAATCTTAACATGCTTAAGACTTGGTTTTCTTCCATGCCATATCTCATAAGGTGTGGAAGAAACTGATTTTGATAGAATCCTATTCAGAATATACAAAGCTGATTCTAATGCAAATCCCCAAAAGAAGATTGTCATATCAGTATAGCTCATCATACTACGTACCATATCCAATAGGGTGCGATTTCTCCTTTTAGATACACCATTTAGCTGTGGCGTTCCTGGAGGAGTCAGCTGAGAAACAAGGCCATGCTCTCTCAAGTATTCATCAAATTCAGTACTCAAATATTCACCTCCACGATCTGATCGAAGAGCTTTAATATTCTTTCCTGTTTGATTTTCTACTTCAGATTTAAATTCTTTGAACTTTTCAAAATATTCATGTTTGTATTTCATCAAATACAAATACCCAAACCTTGATTTATCATCAGTAAAGGTAATAAAATAATGAAAACCCCCTCTAGCCATTTCTTTAAATGGACCACATACATCACTATGTATTAGCTCCAAAATATTTTCAGCTCTTAGCCCTTGTCCAACAAAGGGTGATCTAGTCATTTTACCCTGAAGGCAAGATTCACAAGTTGGAGTAGGCTCAGAGCCCAATGAGGATAAAATCCCCATTTTCTCCAATTTTGTAATCCTATCTTCTGCAACATGACATAACCTTAAGTGCTAAATATATTTTGAACTTGAGTTGGTTTTCACCATGGCATTGCATTCATTTAGATTGCTATACTCTGGCCAGTGGAAACACTTTCTTACTGGAAATGGAAACACTTTCCTACTGGCAATGGAAACACTTTCCTGTTGGCAGTGGAAACACTTTCCTTTGCCTTTGTCAGCTTTGGTCTTCCTTTTCTGTTTAGCTATTTTATTGGAAGGACCAGGAATCTGAGGTTTCTTTTTCTTATTGCCCTTCTTCTTATTGGACTTTCCAGCAGAAGAAGATGCAACCAAAGCTACCTCTTTTCCTTTATTGCCTGGCATATTCTTTTAGGCAATAACCAGCATGTTGAGTAAACCAGCTAAGGTGCATTCCTATTTAGTCATATGGAAATTTGTCACAAAATTCCCAAAAGACTCAGGAAGGGACTAAAGGATCAAATCCATCTGTTGTTGGAAATCCATGTTGAAGTCAAGATGTTCCAACTGCTCAATCAGCCGAATCATCTTGTGGATATGATCCCCAACATTCTGTCCCTCAGACATCCTCATACGGAATAGCTGTCTAGATATCTCATACCTAGCATTCCTGCTGTGCTCACCATACAACCCTTATAGGTGAAGGAGGATCTCACTCACACTCTGCATGTTCTCATGTTGCTTCTGTAACTCATTACTCATGGAAGCAAGCATGTAACACTTAGCTCTCATATCATGCTCCTTTCACTTGTCCAAAGTATCATGTTCCTCTTGTGTGGCCTCTGGAGGTAAGGGACCAGGAACATTTGAATCTAGAACATATCCTATATGTTCAAGGTTCAGGATAAGTTTCAAATTTCTTAGCCAATCAGACAGATTAGGTCCTGTCAACCTATTGTGATCAAGTATGCTTGCAAGGATATTGGATGGTGGTGATTGTTTTGTGCTCATTTTTATCAGAAAATTAACTTCAGAAAATAACCAGATTAATTAGTAAATGTATCATGTAATTAACCAAAATGATTATGGTCTTTTAATCAAATTGGTCCTCCCACTAACTTAGCGAATCCTACACTTCCAAAGTAGAAAACGGAAATCCTAGTTAGATGGATTTCTAGTGGGTGATTGAATTCTTATAATTCTATTGATCATCCTCAGGTACATCCATTATTGGAATTACAATAAACTATAAGTGAGCAACTCCTTACCCATCACATCTCATGTGAGGTTCAATCCTTTACCTAGCCCCTAATGCTCAAAATCTCAGGTACATCCATTATTGACTTATCTTGCATTAGTTAAGTTGATCCCATTGAGCCAGTAATTATGTAAATAATTTTAATGTCCTCAGGTACATCCAATATTGGCCACCAAACCATTTACATATTTACAGCATCTCATGCTTAACAATTATTCTTAAGAAAATCTCTTAAATTAATTGCATCTCATGCAACTATTTAAAATTTCTTAAAATAATTGCCCCAATGGAGGGCCTATGTTATAATTACTTTAATTATAGCATTTTCAACTTAATCATTTGTTTGGAAGATTTTATGGTCATTCTAATTACTATTAAGGTCTCACTTTGCACATTATCCAATTAGCATGCATATATCATATAATAGCATACATTCCCATACATCTCATGCATTCATGGATAAGCAATAAATATGGTATGATCATGGACTTTCTAAGGGATTCAATTCTGAGCCACCAAGAATTAAATCAGGGCATTCCTAGGTGCATTTCATTCATTCATTTTACAAGAGTTGCTGAAGGATTACATAATTAACACTTGATCTTGAATTCCTCCCACTGGTCCCACCAATGCTCTTGACCTCCTTGAACTTCTTGCAATCCAATATTACATAGTAATCCTTGGCATACCAAGGCGAATTTACAAGAACTTAAATAAATGAAATTACAACCCAAAAATTATTAGAAACTTAATAATACATGCCCAAAATAAATTAAAATTAATTAATTAATTTACAATCCCAAAGAAACATAAAAGAAATAAATCCAATCACATTGGTCTTTTATAGTCCATGATCATCCATCATGCATATCACTATTTAACAATTAAATAAAACATACATACTTAAATTAAATTGAATATCTCATATTCAACTTAAAAATCCAGATTTGAATATGATTCAAATAAATTTAAAAATTCAGATTTGAATCTCATTCAAACAAATTTAAAAATTTAGATTTGAATCACATTCAAACAAATTTAAAAATTCATATTTGAATCACATTCAAACATTTTTTAAAAAATCAGATTTGAATCACATTCAAATATTTTTTAAAAAATCAGATCTGAATTTTATTCAATCAATTTTAAAAAATCAGATTTAAATATGATTCAAACAATTTTAAAAATTCAGATTTGAATCACATTCAAACAACTTTTAAAAACTCAGATTTGAATCAAATTCAAACAATTTTTCAAATTCTGATTTGAATCATAATTTAATTGTGTGATTAAAAATCCTAATTAAACATTTTAATTAGTCATATGATGAACCTTTCATCATGCAACAATTGCAGAATTTAATAACAACCATGCGCACCATGATCTTCCAAAGCCATGCACACCATGTTGGAGTTCATCAAGCATACCGCCACACCTCTTGATCCAACCAGCAATGCATCAATCATCTCATGATCAAATCACACAATTAAATCATATAATAAACAATCTAAATGGCAAATATAATGGCTCTGATACCAATTGAAGGAACGGAAGCGTGAAAAACACAAGTTTATACCATTGAATTCAAAAATTTTCACCTAGGGTCACATGCATCATGCAAGATTTATTTTTATCTATTTGATTTCAATGATAAACAACATATTAAAACTCTTTTAATATGTTTTTGGATCTGTATTTGCCATTTAAGATTTTAAAATTAATCAGATTAATTTTAGAACCCTAGATTAAGTCAAGAACGATTACACTAACCTCTTGATTCACTGCAGCGTGTCTGTGCCTTTGAGATTCGTCTTCAGGACACCAGATGTTGTCCCTCTAGCTTGTCCACACCAAGAACACCTATGGCAGCCCTTGAACAGCTTCTAAAGCCTTTTCTATAAATTAGAAATTCAAGTTCTGCCTTTTAAGAGATTAGAGATGTAAACAGGACACTAGAAACAATTTCTAGTGTTCTTAATTCAAGAGATTGATGGCTAATCTCTTTGAATTGATGAGAGATGAAGAACAATAGAGGGAGGGCTGCAAAATGGCGTGACCAAGGAGTGTGGCTGCTGGTTGTATTTTATTTTCTCATAACAACACTTAAATAGCTAGGTTAACACATTAAACCCTTGCCACATGTCACCCTTTGATTAGCTCTAGGTTTAAGTGACCCAATCACATTGTGCCAAGTGTCAAACCTATATGTAATCTTGATTTTAATCATCTTACATGATTAAAAAACATTTGGCAAGCTTATGTGTTATGCCATGTGTCACCATCTCATGGTGCCACGTGTCACACTGTAAAATGACCAAAATGCCCTTGTGTCTTAATTTTAAGTTCTCAACCCAAAATAATTATTTTTCTTCTTCTAATTAATTTATATCAAATATAAATTAATTAATTAATCTCTATTAATTAATTTCTCATTAATTAAATTCATATTTAAACACTTTAAATATAAATTTAACTTATATTATACATCCAATAATCTAGATTTGGTTTCAAGTCATGCTAGGGACTTTGCAAACTAATTGCAAACTAAACCTATTTAATTAATCAATTAAACTCTTTAATTAATTAATTAAATCATATTTAATTAGGTGATAACTTGTGTATGTGTGTGACTTACTAGGCTCATCACTAATTGGCAATGAGACATGATATCAACTCTTAATATCATCAGAACTTTTTCTTACCATAAATGATTTCTCTATATCATTTTATGAACCTCATAGACCATGGTTAACACCTAGCATAGCATGCCATGGCCACCCAATTTGTAATAAGGTTTACCTTAAATGAACCTATAATCATATGTTACCATGCACTAGAATCTCTCTGTTACAAAATCCCAACTCAAGCTGGAGTCATGGTTTATGTCAAACTCCATTTGCTATGAATATTATGTTCTCTTTTAATTCCAGTTCTTGATTAAAAAGATTTTCTCATCAGAAACTCTTTTCTGAATAAATCTCTCTGTCCTGGCCAGGAGCTTGAAACATCAAGAACAATTAAATGAACATAGGATTTTATCTCTATTTATTTAGAGGAACAGATTCTATCTTGATCAACACCTACCTCCATATATAACTAGTAGGAGCCAACACATGCCCATATACCCATACACAGTACAAGTATGAAAGCAGTATCAAACTCAAACTACCTATATACAAGATAACTATGCTATCTCAAGTCTAAAGATTATATGCACTGATATGATTTATGACAAAACATTGACAAGAGTAAACTCCATGTGCTTGTCATAAGTGTCACTAGTTCGGCCTACTTATCATTTATAAGTGCCTATCATGTTTGTTATATGGCATTCCATCTTATCTATATCTCATATAAATAAATTGGGAACAAACATGAATACAATCTTTCTGGATAAGTCATGTCCTTATTATGAAGTATCCTCGATTGTGAACCTATTTATAATACTTCGTGCTGGAAATATTGTCACTCATATTCTTAACAACTTAAGAATAATATTTCTAACAAAATATCAATGGACCTTTTCTATTACACATAAATATATTATGTAAATGGAAAAGTGGAAATGCCTTTTATTAATAACAAGATGTACAAGATACATACTAAATGATATGCTCTAGTGCATACTATTAACACATGTCACCTTCTGATTGGCTCTAGGTTTAATTGACCCAATCACATTGTGCCAAGTGTCAAACCTATATTTAATCTTAATTTTAATCATCTTACATGATTAAAAGACATTTGGCAAGCTTATGTGTAGTGCCATGTGTCAACATCTCATGGTGCCACATGTTACCCTGTGGAATGACCAAAATACCCCTATGTCTTAATTTTGAGTTTTCAACCCAAAGTAATTATTTCTCTTCTTCTAATCAATTTATATCAAATATAAATTAATTAATTAATCTCTATTAATTAATTTCTCATTAATTAAATTCATATTTAAACACTTTAAATATAAATTTAACTTATACTATACATCCAATAACCTAGATTTGGTTTCAAGCCGTGCTAGGGACTTTGGAATCTAATTGCAAACCAAAGCTATTTAGTTAATCAATTAAACTCTTTAATTAATTAATTAAATCATATTTAATTTGGTGATTACTTGTGTATGTGTGTGACTTACGAGGCTTATCACTAATTGGCAATGAGATATGATATCAACTCTAAATATCATCAAAACTCTTTCTTACCATAAATGATTTCTCTAAATCATTTTATGCACCTCATAGACCATGGTTAAAACCTAGCATAGCATGCCATGGTCACCTAATTAGTAATAAGGTTTACCTTAAATGAGCCTATAATCATATGTTACCATGCACTAAAATCTCTCTATTACAAAATCCCAACTCAAGCTGGAGTCATGGTTTATGTCAAACCCCATTTGCTATGAATATTATGTTATCTTTTATTTCCAATTCTTGATTAAAAAGATTTTTTTCATCAGAAACTCTTTTTTGAATAAATCTATCTGTCCTGGCTAGGAACTTGAAACATCAAGAACAATTAAATGAACATAGGATTTTATACCTATTTACTTAGAGGAACAGATTTCATCTTGATCAACACCTACCTCCATATATAACTAGTAGGATCTAACACATGCCCATATACCCATACATAGTACAAGTATGAAAGCAGTATCAAACTCAAACCACCTATATACAAGATAACTGTACTATCTCAGGTCTAAAGATTATATGCAATGATATGATTTATGACAATACATTGACAATAGTAAACTCCATGTGCTTGTCATAAATATCACTGGTTTGGCCTACTTATCATGTACGAGTGCCTATCATATTTGTTATATGGCATGAGACTCACCATTCTATCTTATTTACATCTCATATAAATAACTTAGGAACAAATATGATTACAATCTTTCTAAATTAGTCATATCCTTATTGTGAAGTGTCCTCGATTGTGAGCCTATTTATGATACTTTGTGCTAGAAATACTGTCACTCATATTCTTAACAACTTAAGAATAGAATTTATAACAAAATATCAATGGATATTTTCTATTACACATAAATATATTATGTAAACGAAAAAGTGAAAATGCCTTTTATTAATAAAAGATGTACAAGATACATACTAAATGATATATTCTAGGGCATACTACTAACAATTAACACGTTTTGGTTTACAAAAGTATTGGCATGGGTTGCCAATCAATACTGAAAACCAGTAGGAAATAAATCAATAATTTCAGTTTTAGGTGCTAGAGTTCACTATTCCATTAGGCAATTCTACAGTGAGAATTTTGCTAAATGTTCTCAATCAAAGTTGTTCCTTTATGTGTCTTCTTTAATTTCCCTTTTGAATCACACCATTTGGAGTTTTGTAGCTCAAGTTATGGCCATTTTACCATAACTGACCGGATTACCTTTTTCCCAGAATTTCTGGGCAGTCCTGGTTCTACCAGATTTGGTGGCTCAATTTTGGCTAGCAATTTCACTTGGTTAAGTCTAGAATTTGATTTTGTGTTCTACATGAAAGTTGTTCTAAATTGTTTAAGCTTTTCATTGATATAAATTTTAGGTTAGTTGGACATTTCTACACTGAGTTATGACCAAATGAATGAACACTGTTCATTTGGTCATTTTGCCCAGGCAGAATGTGTGTTACCCGGATTTGGTCAATTTTTTAGGTCAGTCTATTTTGGTTTTCTGGGCAGGGTTTCTTCATCAACGTTTTGCCATTGTGTATCTAATTTCATGTCCAATTGGCCCTGCACCAATTGAACCTACACAAATCAAGTTACAGTTGCCCAAACCTACTGGACTCACATCCAGCCTTGCAGGTCACCAAAGGTAGCATATCTAACCTCAATTCCATTGGCACAAATCACTTCAATTACTCATCAAATATAGCCAAATGGTCACTAATTGACCATTATAACTTTAATTTATGTTCAATTGCATTACCCTCCAAATTTGAATGTCAAAACCCTAACCCTAATTGATCAAAGCCTTCAATTCATGCATCTTACTCCTAATTGTTGTACTAATCATATAATTCATACTAGGGGTAGCTAATATGTCACTTTAAATTAAGAAATTCACCTAACCCTAACTCATGTCAAGGCTGGCTGAAATTCCATGGAACATAATCATGCATATTTAATTCATTTTTCATCAAGTTTTCAACTTAACTTAAATTCATGCTTAGAAGGAAATAAGAGTAAAGAATATGGCACTAACCTCTTTGGTGATTTTCTAAGCTTGTTAACACCTCACTTTCTTTCACTTTCTCTTCTTCTAATTGCTGCCCAAGTCTTTCTCTAGTGGTAAAGGTAATTTTTAGTGAAGGGAGGATAAGGTTTTATGGTGGTTTTGGGTGGAAAGCAAGCTAGGGATCAAGGCTTCCATGGAGGTTTTCTCTCTCAAAAATTTTGGCCAGCTGAACAAATAAGGAAGACAACAGAATTTTAGTCAATTTTTATGTCTTTTTAATGGTTTTATAAGTGTGTGTCTAAATGGGATTGGTTGGGAGATTTTAATTGCATCATGCTTTTAGGTCATATCTATGTCATAAATCTAATTTAATTCATTTTTTCTTTTCTTTTCTTTTTTACTCATTTTTAATTAAATATTCAAAAATATTTATTCATGTTTTATGTCATATAATTTATTTACTTAATTGGATAAATTGGTCAAAAATCATCTCTGATGACGAAATGACCAAAATGCCCTTCGTTTTGCTTAACAGACTAAAATTGTTTGTACCGATCTAAAAATTTTTCTAAGTATTTTCTAGGCATTCTAATGCCATCAAAACCTCAATGACTCTTTTCTGGAGTCCCAAAAATTATTTCATGGATTTTCCCTTGGGTTTAGGGCTACTAGCTGTAAAAACAGCAATTTCCTATCAGGTTACCCATCGCTAGGGCACCGACTCATTTAACTTGGTTATATTTTATTTCTAAAATTTTTCCTTGATTTTTCTTATACTTATTTGAATTATTTATGACTCCTCACTCTAGTCTAAATACAATTCCAAGCATTCTAACTGTCCGGATAGACCTTAGTCACCGGAACAGTAGAACGTATGGTCAGACTAAAGTGAGGGTGTTACATGCAAAGGTTTAAACTAGCAAAAAATCCTTTAGGTTCATAGCCTAAAAACTTAATGTCCAATCTAACCTTTTATAAGGTAAGGAGGAAGGAAGAAAGAAATCACCTTTGCAACTTGAGATTTCTTGAAAAGTAGAGATTTAAGTATCTCTAACTTAAAAGTTTTTAAATTGAAATCAAATGTCCTTCATGTTTCAAGCTTTCCAAGGAACTTCAATCATCAATTTACTTCAAAAATATTTTAAAGAAAGGACATGTAACTTGACTTTTGAGCAAAACAAGAATTCTTTAAAGTGTGTGGTTTAGAGGGAAATAAAGGAAATAAGAGAATTTTTAGAGAGGTAAAATAGAAGAAGAAGAGAACCTTTTCTCTATTCTGTTAAGCCCTTTATATTAGGCCAGCCATCACTATGATAGCCACTTTTGGCAGCCGAAAGTGCTTTTGTATGCCATTCTTAAAAAATTCCCAAGAATGTACCCTTTCCTACCTGAGGTCTATAGAATAAGATACCTTAGACACTCCAAGGGAATTTCCTAAAGAGAACTCATCTAAAAAACAACAAGCATTATAATTACCTCTTTAAACATAGAAACTTTAATACTCAAAACATCAAAAAGAGTTTCCTAACCCTATCACTTTCTCCAAATCATTGCTAGGTTTTCCAAGGCTTGCTTGGGAACTCCATCAATGGTCGGTTCCCATAATCGGAGCTCAATGGTGTTACAGGTACTTATCTTTTACAAGTTATAGGGTGTTCTTTTAAAATGTACTTTGTATTACATAAGAACATATTTATAGGACATACCTTGTATCTTATGGATCACCATAATTTACAAGATATACTGTAACTGTAACACCCTCACTTTAGCTAGTCCGTACATTCAACTGTTTCGGTGATTAATATCGATCTAGACAGTCAGAATGTTTGGAACTATATGTAAACTAGAGTGAGGAGTCATAAATAACTCAAATAATGATAAGAAAAATTAAGGAAAAATTTTAGAAATAAAATACAACAAAGTTAAATGAGCCAGTGCCCCGGTGATGGGTGACCCTAACAGGAAGTTGCTGTCTTCACAGCTAGTAGCCCTAAACCAGAGGGAAATTCTGTGAAATAATTTTTGGAACTCCAGAGAAGAGTCATTGAGGTTTCAATGGCATTAGAATGCCAAGAAAATGCTTAGAAAATTTTATTAATCGGTACAAACAATTTTAGTCTGTTAAGCAAAACGAAGGGCATTTTGGTCATTTCATCTTCAGAGACAATTCTTAACCAACTTGTCCAACTAAGTAAATACATCATATAGCATAAAATGTGAATAAATATTGAAGAAAAATTAATTAAAAATATGTAAAAGAGAAAAGAAAGAAAGACAAAACAAAAGGAAATTAAAAACTCAATTATTACATCATGATGATGCAATAAAAAGTGGTTAGCCAATTAGAACTCAACAAGCACACATCAAAACATTTAAAAGAGGATAAAACTGAATAAAAATCTGTTGTCTTCCTCCCTCATTTTCAGCCAGCCGAGACCCTCTCTTCAATTCCTCCATTGAAATACTTCTTCCAAGCTTGATTTTCACCCAAAACCACCATAAAAGCCCTTCCTATATTCACTAAAATTAATCCTTACTACTAGAGCAAGCTTGAGGCCGCAATTTGAAAAAGAAATTGAGAAGAATTACAAGCTCAAGTTAGCTCATCAAAATGTTAGTGCTATATCTCTCCATTTTTCTCTTTAAATTTGAAGTTAGGTGTATGGATTTAGTTAGAAATTCATGTAATTAAAAGAACATATCCATGTATGGACCAAATAAAATTTTTGGTAGCCTTAGTGATGGAAGTGTTGATGAGTTTTGAATGAATTTAAGTTGTATATGGGTGGTATTGAACATGAGTATGAGACTTAAACATCATTAAGTATGTTGAATTGATGTATGTGCATGAATGGATATTTGAGAATTAGGGTTTGAGGCATGAAGTTAGGGTTTTGTTCATGTGTTGTGGAATTAGAGTCCTAATGGTCAATTAGTGACCATTTGGCTATATTTGATGAGAAATTGAAGTGATTTATGCCAATAGAATTGAGGTTAGGTATGCTGTCTTAGGTGACCTGCAGGGTTGGATGTGAGTCTAGCAAGTTTGGGCAGTTCAAATAACAGTGTTTGTTGACCAAACTGACCAAATCCGAGTAACTAACCTGCTGGTCCTGGAAATTGACCAAATGAACAGTGTTTGTTCAAATGGTCATAACTCAGTGTAGGAATGTCCAATTGACCTGAATTTTATATCAATAAAAAGCTTAGAAAATTTAGAACAACTTGCATGAAGAACAAAACTCCAAATTTTAACCACAACTTAATGAAATTATCCACCAAAGTCAAGACACCAAATCTGGCAAAACCAAAGTTGCCCAGAATTCTGAGTACAGGTCAATCCAGCCAATTATGGTAAAATGGGCATAACTTGAGCTACGAAACTCCAAATGGAGTGATTCAAAAATGGAATTAAAGAAGACACATAAAGGAACAACTTTCATAGAGAAAGTTTGGTCAAAATTTCACTGTAGCAAGATCCAATGGAACAGTAAACATGGACATCAAATTCTGAAATTTTGAAATAAAACCTAGGAGACTAAGAATTGAGTTTGGCAACCAATGCCAACAAAAATAAAATGTCAAATGTGGTATATTGGTGAACTTAGGCTTAACAAATCTATTATGAATTAAAAAGTCAACTTTTGTGTAGGAATGGCCAAGTGAATAGTAACAACCAAAATTAATGGAGTGAAAGGTACCCAACTTAAATGATTTATTGAATGTTTAAATTATGTAAATGTGTAGATAAGGTTTGTATTCTCATCACAAATAGAACTTAAGGGATATTTTTAATTTAATTTGAAATGTGATATATAAATGACTATAAATGAAATATTAAAGGTATAAAGGATGTACAAATAATATTTGAGACTTAGGTTCATTTTCTGAATAAAAATAAAAATACTTGAATCTAGGTACATATAAAATGAAAATGCTTGAACCTAGGCACTTGTAAATTGTTGTAACAAATTAGCTAAATGATAATAGAAAGTGAGGTTGATAAATAGTGAACTATATAAATGAAATTTATGAATGATAATTTACATAAATAGGATAATAAATAAATGCATGTATAAATTTGATATTAGTTCTCCTCATGAGAGAAAGGAAAAATATTTCGATGTACAAATGGTACATGAAAATTGATTGATGTGAATTGAAATTATCATAAATGGTATAATGAATTATATAAATTGTGTAGAAATGAAATTTGGGTATTTATGCTTTTGCTATGAATAAAAGTTAAAATACTATAAATTAGGATTAGAGTATTTAATAAAATAATGATATTATGTGCCCTTATATTGCCTAGATATGTGTGTCAGATTAGATAGATTGGAATGCCAATAGGGTATTATTTTAGCAGTACTGCGTAAGGCCTTATGCCTGTATTCATGGCTTTATGCCCGCACTCATGGCTTTTATGCCCGATTATATGTTATCATGGCTTTTTAGCCATATTGACTGCATACGTGATTGACGTTCCGCGTCCCATGGTATGATGGCCCGAGGCACCATGGTGTCCAGTGCCAACGACCCGTTATCCAGTTTAGTCAATCTGTCATAGGTTACCTGTAACACCCCTATTTGCATAGCTTGGTATATTTCACTGTTCCGGTGACCGGTGCCGGTCCGAATAATTAAGGGGATTAGAACCACATCTAAGACAACTAGATAAGCCCTAAACATAAATAATTATTAATTGTCAATTAGATAAGTATAAATAAGAAAAGCAGAATATAAGAAGTTAAATGAGCTGAGAGTCACAGCGATAGGTGACCTTCTCGGGAAGGACTACGAGGTCGATTTAAACTCAAATTTCAAACCATAAAATGTGACGCCACAGTCCTTAGGACTATTGTTGTGACACCCCTTACCCGTCTACAGTGTAGCCAAGAAGGATATGGCACTTAGTGTGCCAGAGCACCAATTTATGTTTTAATTATAATTTATCCCTTTTAATTCATTTATTTACAATTTTTAATAAATCTGAATTTCTCCACAATTTTTATAAAAAATCCGGCAGAGTTCCGGCTGTAAATTGGAAAAACAGTTCTTCTGAACCTGTTTAAAAACACTTCCAATATAATTTCCAAATCTAGACTCCATTATACACATTTCAAGTCAATCTCAAAATCTCAATTCTGTTCTCAGAATTTTTCTGTTCATATCACCACTTGAAACATATTCATAAATATTTCTCAATATTTCATTTATCAACATACATTATACAGAAAATTTCAATAACATGAAAATTTCATATATTTACATTATTACATAATTACAAGAGTTTATAGTTACAATCCAAAACTAATACAAAATGCAAAATACAAAATGCTACCCAAAGTCCTAATGTCCTACCATATGTACTGCAGATGTGAGGTGACTCTGGACTCCGGATGCAGGTCTGAAAGTTCACCTGGTCTGATGTCTGCTGGGCTCCCCAGCTAGGTCTCCAGTATTTGTGCATGGCAAAAGCGACGCTCTAAGCAATTCTGCTTAGTGGTGACAATATAAAATAAAATAAAATAAGTATGCAGAATGTATGATTACATTTTTTGGGTAGACTTAATTTCTAATATTTATTGCAGTATTATTCGATTAAAATTTGGTAAAATTTATTATCATTGCCCGAGTAACCCATACTAGTCGACTGGACTGGATAAACGGGTAAACTGGCACTGGGTACTAAGTACCTCGCATCACACCATCGGTCACATTGTGTCTCCCGGTGTGCAACAGAACAGCTAATAAGCTGTAATAATTATCAGGGATAAAACCCAAGTGTAACAACTCAAATAATATAGCCAAAGGCTATTATGTCACAGAATGGCATGGGACGCCATGAAACATAGAATGGCATGAAGCCATATGCAGTACTGCTAACAGAACCCTATTGGCATGCCAACCTATCCAAACCAATCTTGCTAAGTGTACTAGGGCATGTTACACTTTTAAATTGTATAATTTTAGAAATTTAAGATTAGGTGTTACTATTCATTTCATTAGTCAACTAAAATGTTGACTTTTGCATAGGTAATGGGTACATTGGTTCTAATACTCCCAACATACAACATTTTGCATTCTAAAATTGTTGGTATTGGTTGCCAATACAATTTCTAAGCTTAATGTTAATTGGACAGAATTTTCAGTTTTCAAGCTTTGTGTTTTCTATTCCATTAGTCATTTTTACAGTGGGGATTTGGCAAAATGATCAACATGAAAGTTGTTTTTTTTTTTTTTTATCTAGTTGCATTTCCTTTTTTGAATCACTCCATTTGGAGTTTTGTAGCTCACGTTATGGCCCAAAAACCACAATTGGCCAGATTATGATTTTTTCAGAATTTCTGGACTGACCAAATCTACAGTGTTAGGAGTAGTGACTTCAGGTCACTTTTTGAATATGTTATGGTCATAATTTGGGTTAGGTTTCTTCATGAAAGTTGTTGGTCTATATCTCAGCTTGTTGTTGGAAAAATTTCAGGTCAATTGAACCTTTCTACGCTGAGTTATGGCCAAATGACTAAACACTATTCATTTAGTCATTCTGCCCTGGCAGAATGCAGGTCACCCGGATTAGGGCAATTTTTTGGTCAACTTAGTTTGGTTTTCTGGGTATGGTTTCTTCACCAAAGTTTTGCCATTATGTGTCTAGTTTCATTTCCAATTGGTCTTGCACCAATTGAACCTCTACAACTCTAGTTATTACTGCCCAAACCTGCTGGACTCATGCCCAGTCCTGCAGGTCACCAAGGGCAGCCACACCAAACTCCAATCCCACTACACAATTCACTTCATTTTTTATGTAAATAGAACCAAATGGTCACTAATTGACAATTAAAACCTACTTTCATCGTCACATAATCAAAGTCTCATTTTTCACCCCAAACCCTAACTCAAACATTACAAATCATGCATTATCATTGCATTTCATCAATCCACTTACAAGATGCATATTAAGGGCAGCCATACTAGCATGTTAGCTCCATAAAACTCATCAAAAGCATACCCCAACCAAGGTTGCCTAAATTTAGGAATGGGGTACAGATGGTATTTCATCAATTTCTTTGTCATTTGCACTCATTCATAGTCCTTAAACATGAATTGAAAATTAAAACCTAGGTTAGGTCACAAACCTCTAATGGAGTGAGATTTCCCACTTGCTAGGGTTCCTCTTTTTCCTTTATTTTTGCTCCCAAAAGACTCTCCAAGGCATAAGAACACTTTTTTATGTTGGGAATATAAGGTTTAGTGGGATAAAAGCTAAGGAAATCAAGCTTTGAAAAGCTTGTTCATGGTTGGCAATGGTGGGAGGGGTGACGGCAAGAAGAAGAATGGAGAAAGTGTTCTGGTTTTTTTTCACTTTTCAACCCATTTAGCCTCTTTTAAATAAGCTTATGCCATGTGTCAACATTGGATTGGTTGGGAGAATTTTAATGACATCATTATGATGTCATAATTCCATTTTCCTTCATTTTCTCTCCTTTTCTTGTCTATTTAATTTCAATTAAATTTTTAACAATATTTATTCATATTTTATGTTATATAAATTATTTATTTAATTGGACAAGTTGGCCAAAAATCATCTCTGAAGACGAAATGACCAAAATGCCCTCCGTTTGGCTTTACGAGCCAAAATTGTGTGTACCAATAGAAAAATTTTTCTAAGCATTTCCTTGGCATTCTAATGCCATAAGAACCTCGATGACCTTTCTTTAGAGTCCCAATAATTATTTTATAATTTTTCCCCCGGGTCTAGGGTTGCTAATGGCCTTCATCGTCACTTCCTCTTCGGGTTACTTATCCCTGGGGTTTCGACTCATTTAACCTTAGTGTATTTGGTTTCTATAACTTTTCCTTGATTTTTATGAGCATTATTTAGTTTCTTTATAACTCCTCACTCTAGTCTATTTATAAGTTCAAACATTCTAGCTATCCGGACCAACATTGATCATTGGAACAGTAGACTGTACGGACTAGCTGAAGTGAAGATGTTACAATTGCGAAAACAGTGGAAAAGAGAAAATCATGAAAAAGAATTGTTAAGCAGGTCAAATAATTAGGTCAAGGTTCCAAAAGAAATATTAAATAACTTGCAAACCAGATTGAACCGGCGAGGGGCAATTTGGTCAATTCACCCCTAGAGCTGACTCCTGACCTAACTGTCAAATAAAATTGGAGAAAAGAAAATTTATGGATCAAGAATTAAATTAAAGAAGAAAATGGAAAAGAAATGAAAAAGAAATGAAAAATCCAAAAATCAAAAAGTTATGACATTATGCATGACATAAGCATGATGCAATAAATCTAATATTTAAAAATTTGAAAATTGTGGGATGATTACGTATTAAAAGAGCATAAAATAACAAAAAGAAAGGAAAAAAAAATTGGTTTCTTCTTCAATTTCCGTCACCTCTCATCTCTCTCTCATTTTTTCTTCTTCCACCATTGAAGCTCACTTTCAAAGCTTCCTTAACCCAAAAATCAGCCATAAAACTTGTAGATTTCTTAATTAAATCTTGTTTTTGGATCTTGCTAAGCAACTTAAGAACAAAAAAAAGAAAGGAATTGAAGATTTGAGAAGAGGAAGTTTTGTCTAAACAAGGTTAGTGAAGTTATTCCATATTTCTCTTTTGATTTATGCTCATGTGCATGAGTTAAACTTAGATATTAATTTAAAATCAAAACAAAAACAATAGTTGAGAGACCAAATAGAAATTCGGCCAGCAGTAGGTTAGGGCTTGAAATGAGTGAATTTGATGCATTTGAATGGTTGTTTAGGTTGAATTATGTATGTAGACTATGGATAGGTGTTTAGAATGCATTAGATTTGAATTTTATGAAAGTTAGGGTTTTGGACCTAGGGTTTGGGAGATGAAATTTTGAGAATTGGTCAAATGATGTGTTTGACCTTGTTTGAACTTAAAAATGGTCATGTATGACCAATTGTGGTGTGCTGGAAGTGTTGGAACCAAATGGAAATTCGGATTGGTTATGGATATTCTGCAGGCAGCATGACCAAGGTCCCTTTCAGGGACCAAAACTGAAAATTTACTAAGCTAATTGGTGTGAGGCTAATTGGGAATGAAACTAGACATAAAATGACACATTTTTCATTTAGGAATCATGCCCAGAAAGTGACCATAGCATAGTGAACAAATTGGCCAAATCCGGATTAGGCAAACTGACCTATACAAAAATGACCAAATGAACCGTGTTTGTTCATTTGACTATAAATTGGGCTAGGCAGGTCCAAATGACCTGAACTTTTATTAGTAGAAAGCTAAGATATAGCCCTACAACTTTTATGAAGAACACAAGTCCAAATTATGCCCTTAACTAAGTCATTTAGCCATCGAAAATTAGTGACCTAAAACTACCAGAACCAAATTAGTTGCCCAGAAAATCTGGGTTAGACCAATCCGGCCAGCCTTGTTCCAATAGCTATAACTTGAGCTACAAAACTCCAATTGGAGTGATTCAAAAAGGGAAATAAAGTTAAGACAATAAGGAACAACTTCTATGAAGAAAACTTTGCCAAATTTTAATAGCAACATGACCAATAGAATAGTGCAAAACAAGACACCAAAACTGAAAATTTGTAATTTTGCCTAAAAGACTTCAAACTTGAAAAAACAACCAAAACTAACAAATTAGGTAACCAAAATGTGGTATGTGAGTGAAATTGGAATTTTCATACCTATTAAGCCTTAGAAAGTCAACAAATTGACTTGAATAGTGTCATGAATAGTAACCCCGAAATACAAATTTTAAAGAATGTCAAGTTTAGCATATTGAAGCTAGGTATAAGTAGAGTTGAATTTATTTATGGAGTTATGATAAATTGTGATACTGAAACACTATGAAACTGTGTGTTTCAGTGGAAAAGAATACCATAAAAGAACCCGAGACATAGAGTCAAGGCTAAGAGGCGATTCGTATAAGGTTTGTACACAACTAACTATTTTGTTACTTTTCACTTCTAAATTGATTTGAACAAGTTTATTTTATGACTTATGATTTTGTTGTGTTGAGAATTTTAACTTATTGAATGAAATGGTATAATTTACATATAAATTTTCTTTTACATTTAAGGATTTATTGCATGGTTTTGAGGATTGTAAATTTTAACTTTGATGTGTTGCCAACCTTGAGCATGAAATTATAATGATTCAATATTTTAATGGTTTGTAAACACTTGGTAAATAGAAATTATTTTGAATATGATGTGAAACCACAGTTGACATGGCAATAGATGTTGTGAATTCTTGTCTGCTTGTCTAGTGAGATATCTCCTCCACTAGATGGGATGAGTTTCTTCCTCTCTGGCTTGTCAGTTGTGGAAGAGTTTGGATGAGTACTCATATATACTAGCTAGTTTTTGTTCCTCCCTTTTAGCCTCAGTTATTGGGAGAGTTTGAAATGTCATGGTGTACAACACGGCATCTATTTGAAATTTGGGTCATGGGTTCAACTGTGTGAATTGTTGGCAACGCCCTTTAAATTATGCATAGTTTGATAAATTGTGATTGAAATAAATAATTTGTCAGTGATTCAAAATATTTTTGTATTGTTTCGAGATTTAAAAGAAATGTAGATAAATAATTACTATTTGATCAAAATGTTATTCAAATGAATAATTTGCATGAATAAAAATATTGATTTCTAAATGTTATGAATTTTGAAGAATTTAGAAATTTTAAATTTTATTTGTTATGAATTGTCAAGCATAACTTGTATTAAGTTTTAAATTATTAGTTTGTGCACCACTGAGTTCACCACTCAGAGATAGCTTTGTATGCTGTCGCAGGTAAAAGAAAATATAATGCAGCTGAGCAAGATTACTAAAAGATATTATGAGTCTATCTTCAGGTATATCATAGGTATACCCTTGTACTTCAGATTTTGATGTAATTCTATAATTATATATATGAAATTTCCTTTGAGCAGCTGTACTAACTCTTTTGTAATATATTTTTGGATTGTAATCAAATACAAATTATTGTAATATTATCTTAAGATTTTATACACTTATAAAGTTTTGTACTACTAAATTTTTAATGCTCCCATAAATGTAAATATATATTTTGTTACCTTAATGAGATATTTCAATATTGACTTAATTTAGACTGTGTATTGAGTTGCTTGTGCTGATTTGTGAAATGAAATTGATTAATGGAGTTGTGATTGAGAAAAATACTGAAAGTGTCTTTATTTTCAAGTTTTGAAAAATTGTTTTCTCAAAAATTGCAGAGATTTTAAATATCTAAAAATTAGATTTATGTTGGACTTTAAATAAAGGTTTTTAATATCTGAAAAAAAAATTTTACCCACCAATTTAAAAATGAACGAAAATTGTTTTAAAATCCCTTGTAGTATATTTAATGGGTTACCGATAGGCGAAGTACAGTAATTCATTAGGTGTATTATGGGAGCATGTTACATCTTACGAGGAGTAGGGTGTGGCATGTTTTAGTGGTATCAGAGCTAGTTTTTAAAGTAAATTTTGAACTGTGAATTTGAAATATTTTTCGATAAGTACAATTGCTCGAATGTTTGATACATATAGTACATTTACATCATAAATATGAACTAACAGGGAGAAATCTCCTTGTATTTGTTATACAGAAAAAAAAAATCCTATGAATAGATATGGACAAGGGGGATAAAATGGTAGAGCAGTCTGATAAAGCTAACGTACAAGGAGAGGCCCCAGTTCCGCAGAGCGTTGGAGGTGCAGCTACACCACTCCCTCCTATATAAATTACTGCACAAATGGCCCAGCAGATGGCCATATTCTTTCAGCAAATGGCTGATAATCTATCAGCCCAGGCCCAAGTACAAACCCAACCTCCTCAAGAGCAGCATGCAAAAGAGAAAAGGGGGAAATCTATCGGTCAAAGTTCGAGCAGTAATTTGGTAAAGAGAAAAGATTTTGAGGGACCCCGAGCTCCTAAGTATAACGGAGGCGGATCTTCAGGGTAAAAACAATCAAGAACCATTCATCAAAGAACTAGAAGTTCCTACCCTATCCGTATCTGTGACGTTTGTGAAAAATTTCACGGGGTTATTTGCTATAAGGTTACTAGAGCCTGCTTCAATTGTGGTGGAATTGGGCATTATGCCCAAGATTGTACTAGCGCACGTCAATTTATGCCACATACTATGCCAAAGGAATCAATCCAAGGTTTTGATTTTAGAGGCTCATTAATAGTCAATAGGGGCAGAGATAGAAGTAGAGACAACACTTTGGGTAATCCTAGCACAATGGACCAACCCGAGCAGAGGAACACACTGGAAAGAGGGAAAGCCATGCATCGAGGGGAAGAAGCAGAGACTTCAGATGTAGTTGTTGGTACGTTCTTAACTTTTAAAAGGAATAATTATGTACTATTTAATTCCGGCTCTACTTATTTATATGCTGATGCAAAACTATATGTTCTACTGCTATTCCCTTTTATGGAGATAAATTTTGATGTGTTAGTGATTAGTCTTTTAGGAAAAGAATTATGATAATAACTGTGATTGGAATTAATTTTGGAAAAGTTTCTAGTGAGAGACATCTCCTAGACTACGATAAATTATAAAGTTAATTAGTAAGCCTAATTATGTAAGGCAAGAGGACCTAAAAATAAGTTGTAGTAATATATCTGCCCTAGATGAAAGGAAAAGTATTATTGTTGATAGATGTCAGTAGATACCATAATCAGAATAAGTTTAAGATATTAGTAGATTTGAAAGAAATAAGATATAGGAAAGTTTGATATATTAGGATGTATCGTAGTAACTATGCAATATTCTTGATGTTGTGCTGTAAGCCGCAGATTACAGTACTGACTTGAGATTTATTGTGTAGAGCTACGTACTACTCAATAGTACATAAGGATAAGAATAGTTATAAATGACTTTCACTCTGGTATAAAGATATCAGAATAGAGTTTTATTACTAGAACTGAGTTTGAAAATCCTAATTCAGGATTTAAAGCTCTATAATTAGAATATCAAAATATTATGGTTGCAAGGTAGTGAGAGTTAAAGACTCCGTTACCTAGCACAAATTACAGTACATCAAGAATTGTTATGGGACTAGAGATTTTAGCATGGTCAAAATTTAAAAATAATAACTATAGAGCTAAGTCATCCAGTTTCCGATATGGGGTTTATAGTTATTCTGGTAGTGCAATGGATCTTTTGCTCAAAGTTTAGTAAGGAACAATATTCTATTTGTGTAGCAGTGAGACACAAAATATGATTTTATTCCCTTGGAAGAGACAGGATGCTATGGATGATAATTATAACTTATAAAAAAGTTAATAAATGATGTTCTACTTATAACAGTAATTCGATAGGAACTAGTTGGCCAGGTATTCTTTAGGAATAGCACAATTTTATTATGCGGATCATAAGGATTAAATTAGGATTAAAGCGAAACTTTTAAATAACATGGGAAAAAGGAAAATCTGGTAGACTTCCTTCTTAAGGTTAAAGAAATGTTTATGGTTAAAAAAAAAAAAGGGTAATGATCGCAAACCAGTGGAAAATAAGCTATAGGATATTGGTAGATAAAAGAAAATATAGAAGTAAAAATTTCAATAGTGGGTGCAAATGTAATAAAGAAACGTTATAAATATTAGTTAAAGTGTTGACTAGAATGGTCAGAGGACCAAATCAAAGTAATATTGAAGTATAGTGGATGTCACACCCTACTCTCCCGTAAGATGTAACATGATCCCGTAGTACACCTAATGAATTACCGTACTTCGCCTACCGATAACCTATTAGATATACTACAAGGGATTTTAAAACAATTTTCATGAAATTTAAATCATCGATTAAAATATGGTGTTATAATTTTTTTTTTCAAAATTTCGGCAAAGTGCCAGCTGTATTTTGAGAAAATAATTCTTCAAACCTAAAAAAGAAAACACTCCCAATATATTTTCTCAAATACAACTCTAATAACTTCATTTCAACTCACAATTCAAATCTTAATAATCAAATCAATTTATTCTCAAACCAACCTCATGATAAAAGAAACATTTCATTGATTACAAGACCCAAAATTAATATTACAAAACTATTCAGGTAAATGAAATCTCAAATTTACATGTACAATAATTTACATTTAATTACATACCAAAATATTTTACAAGAGTTTTTATACAACTGCTCAAATAATTTACATACATATTATTACATGCATAAATCAAAACCTATGTACATGGATATACCTGGAGCTGATCTGAATGTCTCTTCAAAGAAGCTTATTCAATTGCTCTATGCTCTTTTCACCTGCGACAGCATACAAAGCTATCGCTGAGTGGTGAACTCAGTGGTGCACAACTATAATTTAAAATATAGTACAATATACCTTAACAAAAATTACAGCAAATAATTTGAAAATCTGGATACTCATCAAATTCCAAAACTCAAAATATTCATTGCCAATAATATAAATCATTTGTATAAAATGACTTTGATCACGAAATTCAATTTATCAAATCATAACTAACCATTTAAGGTAATTCCAACAAAATCAATTATACATAAATTATAATTGAAATCACAATTTTTTACTATTCAAAAACATTCTTTATCTCACCAACTATGCAAGACTAATCTGAAAGGGCCATCTTCGGGGTGATTTTAACTCCCTATGGTTGAGGAGGTTGAATCATCGTGCACAATACACATCACAATAATGAAACTTCCGAAAGGGCCATAACATAAAAACTTAGATCTAACCTCTAATAAGAGGAGAATCTAAGCCTGTGCACATATCATGGTAATCAAAACACAACTAACTCTATTGTCTTCTCAACAAATGAGAGAGATGGTTAATAACCTAGTCATGCATCTATAGTGAGATATAAAATAATATCACAATCCTTTAGTGAGCATAAATCACAATACAATTCGATTCAAAGTCAATCCCAATATCCAATAATTTTTATGCTCATCACAATTCAAATCATAAATTTGCATTTTTTCATATAAATTGCCCATCACAATTCAAAACATGTTCTATCACAATTTTCCAAAACATAATTTATTCAATCCACAACAATGCTTAATACTTGTGGAAATACCATTTCACAAAGCTAAATTCATACATACTATAACAATTTCAATAATCATTGAATTAAATCCAATGCTTAAACATAATACATAAGAAAAATATGTCATTTAATCATATGATATATTTAGAATAAAATTAGTTAAAAACTAGTTGTGCACAAACCTGATTTGAGTCACTCCTAGGCCTTGACTCAATCTTCTTTATGCTTCTTAATATCCTTATCAACTAAAACACACAATTTAAAGTGTTTCAGTACTCAATGAATTTGTTTCCAACTATAAAATCCAATATTTAAATTTTCTTGGTACTATTCCCTTCAATTTATTTCATTAGTTAACTTATAATGTTGACCCTTGATGCACTCTAAGTGAGTCAATTCCAATGTTACCAATATGTCACATTTTAGAGCCCTTTAGTATTGGTATATGTTACCAATTTCATTTTCAAGTGTATTGCATTTTATTGCAATTTACTAGATTTCGGTGTACTATTTTGACCTAGCCGGACGACCTAGTTTCCTCGATTTTTGAGTTTTGGTCTAAACTAGAAACTTATAGGTCTATGTCTTATTGCACGCGAGGAAAAATTTTAGGTCATTATGAGTTGTGTAGACCAAGATATGGTCAATTTACCAATGCTGGACGGAATGCACTAAAATAGTAGGCTTAGGTCATTTTTAGGTCACTTTTGGTTCGGCCAGTTTTTATACCCGAACTTATGCAAGCTATTTGGCTTGGTTCTGGCCATTTCTGGGCTTTGGTGTCTTCATAAGAATTTTAGATATATGTCTAAACTATTCATGGTAAAAATTTCAGGTCAATTGGCCCTATTTTGAGTAAGTTATGGTCAAAACACTAACTACTGCCCAAATAGTCAATTTTCAGGCTTTCAAGTCACTAATCTGGATTTGGTCATTTTTCAAGTCATCATCTAGGCAGAATTTAGGTAAGCTTCCTCAATGAAAGTTGGCACTTTTTATGCCTAGTTTCACCTCCAATTGGTCTCATACCAATTGGAGTCACACACTTAAGGTTCTAAGCCAAAACACACATTGCCCTATTACACACTTCTCATCACTTACCAATTACATATTCAACACTTACCAAACTACTTCCTTCATGCCAATTCTGATTTTTACCTTACCATTAACACATTGAACAACAAATTTTGGTCATTTTGGATAGCTTGTAAGCATTCTCAATATGCACACTATAAAATAGAATTTTTCAAAGTCCATTTACACCATTTAACCACATGAACATACCCCATTTACATACCCAATTCTAAACCATTGTACACATATCCATGCTGCCATCAACAACAACATCTTAAACAACCATAAACAAGTAAAAACAAGCTATATATACTGAATTTCCATGGCTGCCAAAATGTACATCTCCATTAAAACATCAAACTTCAAAATTCTTCTATAAATCAACTACCCACAACCTTGGTTACACTTTTAATGAAACAAGAATTGAAAACACTCACTTACCACGTTTGAAGTTCTTCAAAACCTCACCAAAACTTATCTTTCTTGCTCCAAGTATGCTGCCCAAGGTGTGTAGAACAACTTTAGTGAAGGAACTTTAACAAAGGGAAGCTTGGATCATGGAGAGAGAAAGCTTGGTTGGGACATCCATGGAGTTTTCCTTTGAGAGAGAATGTAATTTGGCAATGTGGTGATTCAAGGTCGAAGATGTGTTTTTGCTGTCCCATTTAGCTTAACTAGGTGTCCGAAATCTGCCTTAGTGGAGCACTAAACAATAATCAAATGTTTAATTATACAAGGTTTTCAAAATTTGCAATTTGGCCACCACACTTTCACTAATTATATTAGGTACCACAATTTAATTTTTTTATGACATTTTCAAAGTTTAATATCATTTATTTTTAATGGAAATTTAGGTCAAAAAAAAACTCAGGGTGTCAATTTACCAAAATGCCCCTATTCGGATTGTATTCCCGATTTTTTGGTAACACCGAGTTTCGTCGTTTTCTCGATTTCTCGTTTTTCTTTGTACTAATTAATTAATTTTTCTTTGATTTTTCTAATGATATTTATACTTCAATAGACGTTTATTTAAGTACTAAAAATATTTTCTAGGGTTCTCCGCGGTCCAAGGCTAGTCAATGGTCCACGCCGCAACTTCCCGGTGCGGTCACCCATCGCTATGGTTCTTGGCTCGTTTAATTTGGTTACATTTCATTGCTATTATTTTTTCTTTATTTTCTTGTATTTTCTTTTCTTGTATTTCATTATTTTATGTCTCCTCATCAATATTTAAGTTTAGTTCTAGGCATCCTAGCTGTCCGGACAACACTGGTCACCGAAACAGTAGAACGCACTACCAAACATAGGGGTGTTACAGTGGATTTATTAGGGACGATAAGAGGTGCTAAATTAAGTTAAGGAAGAAGATAAGATTGAGGAATAAAATAATTAAAGTTAAGTTGTGAAATGAAAAAAGAAACAAATAGAACAGCAAGAAATGAGAAAAACACTAGATGAGGAATTGCCACAAAGGCAAACAACTTACTTAAGACGCGTAACGATATCCCGAACTATTTTATCAATAAAGAAATAAGTTAAACAAAAGCAAACAAGATAGTGCAAAATAGCACATAGGCCTTGGTCATAAATGGAGATGGTAAGATAATGGTTATGGACCTATGGCTAAGAAAGAGATAAGCAGTTCATATATGACCAATAAGGTCATTAAAAAAATTTAAATAAACAAAGAAGACTGCAAAGGAAAATAATTGCTAAAATAACAGCAAGAAAAAACAAAAATATTCTAAACTAAAATGAAGGTTGCATCAAATGATTAAGAGATTTGATAAGAAAAGAGTAAAACTAAGTTCTCACCCATAGGATTGTACGAGGTCCTAGAAAGAGTGGATCCACTAGCACATAGATTTGCTTACCTCTAAAATTGAAATGAATTTGAATCTAACTTATGACAGAAGCTCATAAAAAACTTGGCACACAAGGTAAGCAATCGATGAGTAAATAATATTGGTTAAAGTGCTACGAACCATTATTTCGATTATGAAGCTACATAGAAATGTGAGAAAAACATAAGAAAACAACATATATGACTATTTGAGGACAGATAGTGGATACAATTTCGAGGACAAAATTATTTTAAGGGGGGATGGGGGGGGGGGGGGGTGGAGGAGAATTGTAACACCCCTATTTGCATAGCCTGGTATATTTCACTGTTCCGGTAACTGGTGTCAGTCTGGATAATTAAGGGGATTAGAACCACATCTAAGACAACTAGATAAGACCAGAACATAAATAATTAGTAATTATCAATTAGTTAAGTATAAATAAGAAAAACAGAACATAAGAAGTTAAATTAGTCAAGAGTCAGAGTGATGGGTGACCTTCTCGGGAAGGACTGCAAGGTCGATTTAAACTCAAATTTCGAACCGTAAAATGTGATGCCACAGTGCTTAGGACTATTGCAAACACAGTGAAAAAGAGAAAATCATGAAAAAGAATTGTTAAGCAGATCAAATAATTAGGTTAGGGATCATGAAGAAATATCGAATAACTTGTAAGCCGGATTAAACCGGCGAGGGGTGATTTGGTCAATTGACCCCTAGAACTGACTCCTAACCTAACTGTCAAATAAAATTGGAGAAAAGAAAATTTAAGGATCAAGAATTAAATTAAAGAAGTAAATGGAAAAGAAATGAAAAAGAAATGAAAAATCCAAAAATAAAAAAGTTATGACATCATACATGACATAAGCGTGATGCAATAAATCTAATATTTACAATTTTGAAAATTGTTGGATAATTATGTATTAAAAGAGCATAAAATAACAAAAGGAAAAGAAAAAAAAATTTAGTTTCTTCTTCCATTTCCATCACATCTCATCTCTTTCTCATTTTTCTTCTTCCACCATTGAAGCTCACTTTCAAAGCTTCCTTAACCCAAAAATCAGCCATAAAACTTGTAGATTTCTTAATTAAATCTTGTTTTTGGATCTTGCTAAGCAACTTAGGAGCAAAAAGAAGAAAGGAATTGAAGATTTGAGAAGAAGAAGTTTTGTCTAAACAAGGTTAGTGAAGTTATTCCATATTTCTCTTTAGATTTATGCTCATGTGCATGAGTTAAACTTAGATATTAATTTAAAATCATAACAAAAACAATAGTTGAGGGACTAAATAGAAATTTAGCCAGCAGTAGGTTAGGGCTTGAAATGAGTGAATTTGATGCATTTGATTGGTTGTTTAGGTTGAATTATGTATGTAGACTATGGATAGGTGTTTATAATGCATTAGATTTGAATTTTATGAAAGTTAGGGTTTTGGACCTAGGGTTTGGGAGATGAAATTTTGGGAATTGGTCAAATGGTGTGTTTGAACTTGTTTGAGCTGAAAAATGGTCATGTATGACCAATTGTGGTGTGTTGGAAGTGTTAGAACCAAATGGAAATTAGGATTAGTTATGGACATTCTGTAGGCAGCATGACTAAGGTCCCTTTCAGGGACCAAAACTAAAAATTTACCAACTCAATTGGTATGAGGCTAATTGGGAATGAAACTAGACACAAAATGACACAATTTGCATTTAGGAATCATGCCCAGAAAGTGACCATAGCATAGTGAACAAATTGGCCAAATCTGGATTAGGCAAACTAACCTGTACAAAAATGACTAAATAAACAGTATTTATTCATTTGGCCATAACTTGAGCTAGGCTGGTCCAAATGACCTGAAATTTTACCAGTAGAAAGCTGAGATATAGCCTTACAACTTTTATGAGAATAAAAGTCCAAATTATGCCCTTAGCCAAGTCGTTTAGCCACCCAAAATTAGTGACCTAAAACTACCAGAACCAAATTAGTTGCCCAGAAAATCTGGATTAGACCAATCCGGCCAGCCATGTTCAAATGGCTATAACTTGATCTAAAAAACTCCAATTGGAGTGATTCAAAAAGGCAAACAAATTTAAGACAGTAAGGAACAACTTCTATGAAGAAAACTTACCCAAATTCTAATAGCAACATGACCAATGGAACAGTGCAAGACAGGACATCAAAACTGAAAATTTGTAATTTTGCCTAAAAGACTTCAAACTTGAGAAAACAACCAAAACTAACAAATTGGGTAACCAAAATGTGGTATGTGAGTAAAATTAGAATTTCCATACCTATTAAGTCTTAGAAAGTCAATAAATTGACTTAAATAGTATTATGAATAGTAACCCCAAAATACAAATTTTAAAGAACGTCAACTTTAGCATATTAAAGCTAAGTATAAGTAGAGTTGAATTTATTTGTGGAGTTATGATAAATTGCGATACTGAAACACTATGAAACTGTGTGTTTCAGTGGAAAAGAATACAGGGAAAGAACCCGAGACATCGAGTCAAGGCCAAGAGGCGACTCGTATAAGGTTTGTGCACAACTAACTATTTTGCTACTTTTAACTTCTAAATTGATTTGAACAAGCTTATTTTATGACTTATGATTTTGTTGTGTTGAGAATTTTAACTTATTGAATGAAATGGTATAATTTAAATATAAATTTTCTTATGCATTTAAGGATTTATTACATGGTTTTGAGGATGGTAAATTTTAACTTTGATGTATTGTCAACCTTGAGCATGAATTTATGATGATTCAATATGTTAATGGTTTGTAAACACTAGGCAAATAGAAATTGTTTTGAATATGATTTGAAACCACAGTTGACATGGCAATATATGTTGTGAACTCGTTAGCTTGTCTAGTGAGATATCTCCTCCACTATATGGGATGAGTTCCTTCCTCTCTGGCTTGCCAGTTGGGGAAGAGTTTGAATAAGTACCCATATATAATAGCTAGTCTTTGTTCCTCCCTTTTAGCCTCGGTTATTGAGAGAGTCTGAAATGTCGTGGTGCACAACACGACATCTATTTGAATTTTGGGTCATGGGTTCAATTGTGTGAATTGTTGGCAACGTCCTTTAAATTATGCATAGTTTGATAAATTGTGGTTGCAATAAATAATTTGTCAGTGATTCAAAATATTTTTGTATTGTTTCGAGATTTAAAAGAAATGTAGATAAATAATTATTATTTGATCAAAATGCTATTCAATGAATAATTTGCATTGATTTCTGAATGTTATGAATTTTGAAGAATTTAGAAATTTTAAATTTTATTTGTTATGAATTGTCAAGCATAACTTGTATTAATTTTTAAATTATTAGTTTGTGCACCACTGAGTTCACCACTCAGTAATAGCTTTGTATGCTGTCGCAGGTGAAAGAAAATATAAAGCAGTTGAGCAAGATTACTGAAAGACATAGTGAGTCTATCTTCGGGTATATCATAGGTATACCTTTGTACTTTAGATTTTGATATAATTCTGTAATTATATATATGAAATTTCCTTTAAGCAGCTGCACCAACTCTTTTGTAATATATATTTTTGGACTGTAATCAAATACAAATTATTGTAATATTATCTTAAGATTTTATATACTTATAAAGTTTTGTACTACTAAATTTTTAATGCTCCCATAAATGTAAATATTAATTTTGTTACCTTAATGAGGTATTTCAATGTTGACTTAATTTAAACTGTGTATTGAGTTGCTTGTACTGATTTGTGAAATGAAATTGATTAATGGAGTTGTGATTGAGAAAAATATTGGGAGTATCTTTATTTTCAAGTTTTGAAGAATTGTTTTCTCAAAATACAGACGGCACTCTGCCGAAATTTTTGTAAAAATTGCTGAGATTTTAAATATCTAAAAATTAGATTTATGTTGGACTTTAAATAAAGGTTTTTAATATCTGAAAAAAAATTTTACCCATCAATTTAAAAATGAACGAAAATTGTTTTAAAATCCCTTGTAGTATATTTAATGGATTACCGGTAGGCGAAGTACGATAATTCATTAGGTGTACTATGGGAGCATGTTATATCTTACGATGAGTAAAGTGTGACATTACTTGGGCAGTGTAAATTATTGAAATTATTTAAGAATATTAGTAATTAAAAAAAATTAGAAAGTGTTGAATGAAATGGGGAAAAAAAAAAAAGATTAGCAATGGAAATATAACTGAATCAAGTAGTGCAAATGAAATTTTTGGAATTGTAAGATCTGAAAATACAATACTCCTAGAATTAATTTGTATATCGAATATTCTTACTGTATAAACTTAGCACTTCTAAAGTAGGACAAAATAGAATATAAGATAATTGATATTATAATATCACACCAAACTTAATTGATACCCGATGATTTAAATTATATTTTAGAATTATACTTCAGTCTTTCTTATTTGTATATATTATTTTCTTGTTATATTATTGCACCACTAAGCAAAAATGCTTAGCGTGATGGATTTGTTTTCTTCGCGCAGGCACTGAAGTTAAAACCCAGTAGATTTTTTACTGGGATTTTTGGAGTCCAAATCTGCAGAAGTGTCAAAAGTGTTCAAGTTGTCACCTCCTCAGCAATGCGTATAGATAGGGTTCACAAAAGTTATTTTATGTATTTATAATTAGTTATTAATTGTAATGTAAATTACGGTATTGTAATTAATTTGTATATCATGTAAATTGTGAATTTATGAAATTAGCTTGTAAATCATGTAAATTATGAAGTTTGAGAATTTTGATACATAAATTGAGTAGGAATGGATAAGTATGCAAATGAGTTACAAGAATTGAATGTATGATGAGATGATTATGAAAATAACTAATGAGATTTTATTGTGAAAATATTATTGAAATTTCAAGCAGGTGAATTGTGAAATACGCCAAATGGTAATAGAAACAAGGGAAACTTCGCTGGTTTCTCCATAAAAAAATAATTGATATTAAAATATAACGAGAACAAAATTTTAAAAGGAATAAAATAAGATAAAATAAGGTGTTCTGGTACCAAGTGTGACATGCCTTGCTCAGCTACACTGTAGTCGGGTGAGGGGTGTCATAATAACACCCCTCACCCGATCCGCAGTATAGTCGAGCAAGGGATGTCACATCTTGTCTTATTCATTATTAGTTTTAATGTCATTATATTTTAAATCACCATATTTTTATGGAGAAACTAACAGAGTTTTCCCTGTTTTATTAACATTTGACCTGTTAATCAATTACTTGTTTATAAATATCATTATAATTTCAATTATTTCAATTCATATCTCATCACATCTATATCACATTATGTCTTCATCCACTTATAAAATTTCTTATAATCATTCATGTAAATTCATCTCATTTCATTTATAAAGTTCATGTACATAATTTCCAAAACTTATACAATCCCAAAATTTAATTACAACTTTTCCCATTTACAATGATCAAAATGAATATACATCTGCTATCCATGGGCCCTACCAATATGGATAGCTGAGGTGACCAATCTTCTGGTGACCAATCTTCTACTGCAGGTCTGATCACTACTGGGCTTCGTCTCCAGTACCTATGCGAGGACAAACCAACGCGCTAAGCATATTGCTTAGTGGTGCAATAATATATAATGAAAATAAACTAAATAAATAGAAGTACATATTTCATATGTATAATACCACAATAGAAATGCATTTCATGATTTATTAGTGTATTACAGTTTATTGGTCTTTTCCACTTATTTGTATGATATTCAATCAAATTAATTCATTTCATTGCCCAAGCAACCTATAAGAGACTATTTAAACTGGATACACAGGAGTATACTAGTTAGACACCCATGTGCCTATCATGTATACATCTGTCAGGCATAAAGCCAGCGGGCAAGCATGAAGCTAGTAAAATCATGTAGGGCATAAAGACAACGGGTAGGCATAAAAGTCAGAAGAATAATCATATCAGACATACATTTTCTATTAATGATCACTCATGAAGTAGGCTCAAAAGCCAAGGGCAGTACTGCATCTGTAGTCCCTAATTGACATATCAATTGATCCAACTCATACACATGTGTCTTGGCATGCAAGGGCAATTTTAACATCTTTATACTTATTATTTCATTTCATGTGTCATTCATGCTCATAGCATTAGTACATTATTCATGGTGGAAACACAAATCCCAATGACTTGTTCATATAGTTCATGTGGTCATTATACCATTTACATCAAGTTATTTTCATATTTCAAGTTATTTGGGAGAGATTCATAATTTCTAGAATTGGGGTTGTAATTTTCCCTAGCAATTTGGCTAAGATACAAAATATGTTTGGCCACACTTCCTTCATGAAAGTTATTCCTTTATGTCTTAAATTTATTTCCCTTTTTGAATCATTTAATTTCACATTTTGTAGCTCTAGTTACGGCTAATTTACCAAATACTATTTCAGGGTACTAACCCTACAATTTCCATGTTACCAAAAATTCAATAAGTTTTTATAACTAGATTCTGAGCACCTTAGGCTTAGAATTGGCTTTAAGTCCCTAAAAAAAAGTTTTAGGCCTTTGTCTTAGGTTTCCAAATATTTTTTATTCACTTCATTTGGAGTTTTCTAGGAGAATTTATGACCTGTTAAGTATCCGGAGGTCATGAGGCAAGTTTGCTGGATTTTAGAATTCCAACATTATCACCACTAATTGTCCTAATAATTTCTCTAAGTTGCCTTAAGTTCTGGGTTTTGGTCAGAAGAGAAAAGTTTTAGTTCTATGTCTTATGATAATTTTGGCTTTGAAATCACTACATTTTCAGTTTTATAGCTTGAGTTATGTCATTTTTGCCAAAACTGATTGGATAGCTCAATGTCCAGGATTTCAGGTTTCAGTCCAGAATCAGGACAGGTTTTATGTACTAACTTTGTCTAGTAATTTGGTTGAGTTAAGATCATAATTTGGCTCTAAGTTCTTCATATGAAATGTTCTCCTATGTCTCAGGTTTCCATAGGTTTAAGAATCAGGTCAATTGGAGTTTCCTAGAGTGAGTTATGCTCAAAATTTAAGTGATATATAAGATATACTATGTGTTCTAAAGACTTTTCTGATGTGTAGGATGTAATCTGTGTTTTAAAATTTTTATGACTTGTTGGACACACTCTGTGTCCTAAAAGAATTCTGTGACGTGTAGGATGTACTCTGTGTCTTCAAGATTAGGTGATGTGCAGGACATACTTTGTGTCTTAAAGAATTTTATGATGTGTAAGACGTACTTTATACCTTAAAGATTATGTTATTATTGGGTCCAAGGATAGAAACTATGTTGTGCTCTTGCTTTTAGAGAAAAAGTCCCCATTAGGGAGTGTTTGCTACTTTTTAAACTACTGCAAGTGCACGAATCACTAACAAGTAATAAAGTGATGAGTAGAGTATCGTTCCCATGAGGACTGTGTTGAGTACCAAACTATAGTGATTTTAATTATCTAGACGATCAAATTGTAGAGAAATAATAATTATATCTAAATTGAAAGAAATAAAATCTAAATAATTAACTAAAATAAAATATTAATGGACAAAGGCATTCTAGAGCTAGGGGTTCACACTTCAATCAATTATAGAATCAATCTGATTCATTCAATAAATGAGAGATTATTACTTTGATGGAAATTAATATTAAGTTATCTTAAGTCCTCTCTCAAGGAACTCAAGGTGTATTTTAATTAACATAAACCATACTTTCGTAGTAATTAAATTAATTAAAACCCTTTAAGATCTTTGATTAATTTTGGAACTCCACAAAGATCATCAGCCTATCTCTAGGTTAGATTTCCTAGGTTCAAAATCTTGATTTTCTAATATTAATCTTCACCTTTCATTCCTTCAATTAATATCTGTAATCAATACTAAATGGTACCAACACATAACATGCATTAAGATCACAAGAGATTAAATCAAAGAATAAAATACCCAATGTATTAAATAAAATCAAACCAGATCCATAATGAAATTGAGTGCTACAGCCTAACCCTAGAATAAAGAACCTAATAACCCATGGTAAGTTTTACAATCAAGTTTATAAAATGATAAAGATAAGATATGAGAAGAAAATATAGTGAAAGAACCCAGAAAGAGAGTTGTAGCCTTGGACTTTTGGAACTTCAGCTGAAAATCTCTTCTAACAATCTTGCAGATCTTGTTTCTTCCTTGCCTCCCTTAACATTGATGTCCATCCTTGAATGCAAATCGGCTCCCCTTAAATGTAAATTATGTTCTTGGATGTAAATTCTCTTCCTCCCTCAATTCCTGACTTGTTATATTTATATCTAGTGTAAAAACCCTAATTTCAGAGTCCTAGAAGTATTAGGAGTCCATCCGGGTCAAGTTGAAAGCAAGAAAAGTTGTATCAGAATTGCTATCAGGGGACTTTACATGGGCCGTGTAGTGATACACGCCCCGTGTAACTTTCTGCCACTTTTGTTTTTCAAGTTTTCTTTGTCCAGAAGGTTGCATGGGGTCCAGGAAGTTACACGGGGTGGGTTACATGGCTCGTGTACTGCTTCTGGCCCTGTATTCTTCACATTTTGACCTCCAGATCTCTTCCAAACTCATCTTCCAAACTCCCAACATACCACATTTTGCATTCTAAGTTTGTTGGTATTGATTGCCAATACCATTTCTAAACTTAATGTTAATTGGACAGAATTTTGAGTTTTCATGCTTTGTTTTACTGTTCCATTAGTCATTTTTACAGTGAGAATTTGGCAAAATGATCAACATGAAAGTTGTTCCTTATTTTTTCTAGTTGCATTTATTTTTTGGAATCACTCCATTTGGAGTTCTGTAAGTCAAGTTATGGCCCAAAAACCACAACTGGCTGGATTATGAATTTTCCAGAATTTCTGGACTGACCAAATCTACAGTATTAGGAACAATGATTTCATGTCACTTGTTGAATATGTTATGGTCATAATTTGGGTTAGGTTTCTCCATGAAAGTTGTTGGTATATATCTCAGCTTGTTGCTGGTAAAATTTCAGGTCAATTTGACCTTTCTACACTGAGTTATGGCCAAATGACTAAATACTATTCATTTGGTCATTTTTCCCAGGCAGAATGCAGGCCATCCAGATTAGAGAAATCTTTTGGTCAACTTGGTTTGGTTTTGTGGGCATGGTTTCTTCGACAAAATTGTGCCATTATGTGTCTAGTTTCATGTCCAATTAGCCTTGCACCAATTGAACCTCTACAACTCTAGTTATTGCTGCCTAAACCTGCTGGACTCATGCCTAGTCCTACAGGTCACCAAGGGCAGCCACACCAAACTCAAATCCCACTACACAACCCACTTCATTTTTTATTCAAACAAAACCAAATGGTCACTAATTGACCATTAAAACCTACTTTCATTATCACATGATCAAAGTCTCATTTTCATCCCAAACCCTAACTCAAACATCACAAACTATGCATTATCATTTGCATATCATCACTCCACTTAAGAGATGCATATTGAGGGCAGCCATACTACCATGTTAACCCCATAAAAATCATCACAATCTTACCCCAAGCAAGGCTGCTGAAATTATGGGATGGCATACAAATGGTATTTAACAAATTTCTTTGTAATTTGCACTCATTCTTAGTCCTTAACATGAATTTAAAGTGAAAACTATGGTTAGGTCACAAACCTTTAATGGAGTGGGATTTCTCACTTGCTAGAGTTTCTCTTTTTCCTTTCTTTTTGCTTCCAAAAGGCTCTCCAAGGTGTAAGAACACTTTTTTGTGTTGCTAGATTAGGGTTTTATTGGGTAAAAGTTAGGGAAATCAAGCTTTAAAAGCTTGTTCAAGGTTGGCAATGGTGGGAGGGGTGACGGTAAGAAGAAGATGAAGGAGAGTTTTGATTTTTTTTCTTCATTTTCTACCCATTTAGTCTCTTTTAAGTAAGCTTATGCCATGTGTCAACATTGGATTGGTTGGGAGAATTTTAATGACATCATTATGATGTCATAATTCCATTTTCTTTCATTTTCTCTCCATTTCTTGTCTATTTAATTTCAATTAAATTTTTAACAACATTTATTAATATTTTACGTTATATAAATTATTTATTTAACTGGACAAGTTAGCCAAAAATCATCTCTAAAGACAAAATGATCAAAATGCCCTCCGTTTGGCTTAACGAGCTAAAATTGTGTGTACCGATAGAAAATTTTTTCTAAGCATTTCCTTGGCATTCTAATGCCATAAGAACCTCAATGACCCTTCTCTGAAGTGCTAAAAATTAATTTTTTCCCTCGGGTCTAGGGTTGCTAACGGCCTTCACCATTACTTCCCCTTTGGGTTGCTCATCCCTAGGGTTTCGACTCGTTTAACCTTAGTGTATTTGGTTTCTAAAAATTTTCCTTGATTGTTATGAGCTTTATTTAGTTTCTTTATAACTCCTCACTCTAGTCTATTTATTATTTCAAACATTCTAACTACCCAGAATGACATTGGTCACCGAAACAGTAGACTGTACGGATTAGCTAAAGTGAGGATGTTACAACTCTTCCCCTCTAATAAAAATTTCATCCTCGAAATTTACCTGATGCAAACAGTTGAGGAAACTGTTGCCTCATTGTCTCTTCACTTTCCCAAGTTGCCTCTTCAGTGTTGTGGTGCCTCCAAAGCACTTTCACCAATGGAATTTGTTAATTTCTTAGTTCCTTCACCTCCTGAGCTACGATCAGTATAGGTTTTTCTGTTTATGTCAAGTTCGATTGGATTTCAATCTCTTCCATGGAAATGACATGTGAAGGGTCTGAGCGATAACTTCTCAGCATAGAAACATGGAATAAATTATGAATTTTATCCAGTTCTGGTGGTAAAGCTAGCCGATAGGCCACTGGTCCCACATGTTCAATGACTTTATATGGGCCAATGAACCTAGGGCTTAACTTACCCTTCCTTCCAAACCTCAGTACTTTCTTCCACGATGAGACTTTGAGAAACACTTTATTGCTAACTGCATACTCTATCTCTTTTCTCTTCAAGTCGGCATATGATTTCTGTCTATCTGAGGCAACCTTCAGGTTAGCTTTGATTATCTTCACTTTCTACTCAGTCTATTTCACCAGGTCTTATCCTACCAGCTTATCTTTGCCCAATTTAGTCCAACACACTGGAGTTCTACATTTCCTCCCATACAGTGCTTCATACGGAGCCATTTGAATGCTAGCTTGGTAGCTATTGTTATATGCGAATTCTGCCAGTGGGAGGTATCTATCCCAACTCCCCTCAAACTCAATGACACAACTCCTTAGCATATCCTCCAGGATCTATCACATAATTCACATTGTTACTATCATTTCAATTTATTAACTATGAAAATTCAATTAGTTCTTAGGTTTACCTAGATTACTCGTTCTGACTGTCCATCTGTCTGAGGATGAAAAGCCGTGCTAAAACGGAGTTGTGTGCCCAAGGCTTCTTGCAACTTTTTCCAGAATCTCGATGTAAACCTTGGGTCTCGATTAGATATGATGGAAAGTGGGATTCCATGTAGTCTAACTATCTCACTGATATACAATTTTGCTAACTTCTCTAGTGAGTAGTAAGTCCTAACTGGCAGAAAATGTGCTGACTTCGTCAATCTCTCCACTATCACCCATACTGCATCATGCTTTTTCTGGGTGAGAGGTAGACCACTAACAAAATCCATAGTGACCCTGTCCCATTTCCATTCAGGTATGCTTATAGGCTATAGCAATCCTGATGGAACTTGATATTCTTCTTTAACTTGCTGACATGTCAAACACTTAGTCACATAGTCAGCTATATCCCTCTTCATACCAGGCCACTAATAATGACGCTTCAAATCATTATACATTTTTGTGCTTCCCGAGTGCATAGCATAAACACTAGTGTGTGCTTCTTTCAGAATACTAGTTTTCAATTCCCTATCATCTGGTACACACACTCTTCCTCTGTAGTACAGACACCCATCTGTTTTCACCTCATATTCAGTTTCCTTTCCCTCTGGAATTTTATCCACAATGGCCACTAATTTTTCATCTGCCCTCTGCCCATCTTGTATCTACTGTAGCAGGTTTGGCCTCACTTGTAACTCAGCCAAAATAGCTCCATCTTGAGCTAAGGACAGACAAGCATTTAGTGATCTTAAAGTTGTGATGGACTTCCTGCTTAAAGCATAAGCAACTACATTTGCCTTCCCAGGATGATAATCTATCACACTATCATAGTCCTTTAGGAACTCAATCCATCGCCTCTGTCTAAGATTGAGCTCCTTCTGGGTTGGCAAATATTTTAGACTCTTGTGGTCTGTATAGATGTAACATTTTTCACCATATAAATAATGCCTCCATATCTTCAGTGTGAAGATAATTGATGCTAACTCCAGGTCATGAGTAGGGTAGTTTTGTTCATGTGGCCTTAACTGCCTAGAAGCATAGGCGACCACTTTCCCCTCTTGTATCAATACACACCCTAGCCCATTATGCGAGGCATCACTGCAGACCACAAAGTCTTTTCTTGATACTGCCTGTGTTAACACTGGTGCTTCTGTCAATATAGCCTTTAGCCTCTCAAAACTGGCTTGGCACTTGTCGTTCCAGCCAAATTTCACATTCTTGTGCAACAACTTGGTCATTAGAGTAGCTATAAGAGAGAACCCCTTTACAAATCTTCTGTAATACCCAGCTAGCCCCAAGAAACTTCTGACCTCAGTTGTATTTCAGAGAGGCTTCCATTCCATCACTGCTTCTATCTTTTTAGGATCCACTCTAATCCCCTCAGCTGATACTATGTGTCCATGAAAGGAGATTTCACTCATCCAGAAGTCACATTTGGACAACTTAGCATACAACTTCTTTTCTCACAGGGTTTGCAGAACAATCCTCAAATGTTCATCATGTTCTTCTCTGGTATTCGAATACACCAGAGTATCATCAATAAAGACCACTACAAACTGATCTAAATATGGATGGAAGATACAGTTCATAAGGTCCATAAATGCTGCTGGTGCATTTGTTAACCCAAACGGCATCACTAGAAATTCATAATGCCCATACCGGGTTCTGAATGCAGTTTTTGACACATCTGCATCCTTTACCCTTAACTGATGATACCCTGATCTGAGATTAATTTTTGAAAATGCACCGTCTCCCTTCAACTGATCAAACAGATCGTCAATTCTGGGTAATGGATACTTATTCTTCACAGTTACTTTGTTCAATTGCCGGTAATCAATACACAATCTCAAGGTTCCATCCTTCTTCTTCACAAACAGCATTGGAGCTCCCCATGGTGACACACTGGGGTGTATGAACCCCTTATCGAGTAACTCCTGCAACTGAATTTTCAACTCCTTCAATTCAGTGGGTGACATCCTATAAGGAGCAATTGAAATTGGTGTTGTACCCGACATTACCTCAATAGCAAACTCGACTTCGCTTTCTGGTGGTAAACCATGCAACTCTTCAGGAAATACATCTGGGAAGTCTCTTACTGTGGGTATATCACACAAGTTTGGCTTAGCCTGCCTAGTATCAACCACGTGTGCTAGGTAAGCTTCACAGCCCTTTCTCATCAATCTTCTTGCAACTGTGGTTGAGATAACATTGGACAGGAAATCTGTCCTTTCACCCACAACAGTAATCTCATTACCCTCAGAAGTTTTCAGAGAAATCCTCTTCAATTTGCAATCAACTATGCCTGATGACGTGATAACCAGTCCATTCCCAAAATTACGTCAAACTCATGGAAGGGCAATTCAATTAGGTCTGCTGAGAATTCATACCCCTGAATCCTCAACGGGCAACCTTTATACACCTTATTCACTACCACACTGTGGCCTAGTGGATTTGTGATCAGAATGTCTTGATCACTCTCCTCTACTGGAACTCCCCTCTCTACGGGTAGTTTAATGCAAATGTAGGATTGGGTGGATCCTGGATCCACCAATGCATGCACAGAAGTGTTGTAGAGGGAAAACATACCCCTGATGACATCCGGGGCATCTTGCTCCTCCTGAGCTCTGATGGCATAGGCCCTGGCAGGTACTCTAGTCTCTGGCCTCTCAGCTGACTCGGATGCAGGCCTTAGAGATGGACTAGCTGCCTCAGATTTACTAGCCTACCTACCCCTTTGTGGTGCAGGAGCAGGTCTGTCAGCTTGTGTTAAGCAGCTGTAGTAGTCCTCTTCGGACAATTCTTGATCTGATGTTCTGTAGATCCACACCGTAAGCATGCACCAGTTACTTGCTCACAGTCCCCCTTATGCCACTTTTAGTAGTACGGACAGGCAGAAAATGACGGGGCTGATCCCTTAAACACTGTCCTTGGAAAGCTGCCCACTGATGGTGTGGACTGGCCTTTCCTAGGTGTGAACTGTGGTCTGGGCCCCTGAGACTGACCCTAACCCTGTGGTTGTCCTAAACCCTGAGCAGGAGTACCTTTACTCTTCTTACTAGGAGCAGAAAATATATTGGACTGACCTAGACTCCTCTTTTGCTATCTTTCCCTTCTAGTTTGCTCATTTATTCAGACTCTTTCTACTTTTGATGCAACATCTACTTATTTAGCAAAATCTGTGATCGCCAATGCTGTTATCATAACTTTGATATTGTCATTGAGTCCTTCTTCAAACATTCTGCACCTCTCTGTCTCTGTAGGGACTATCTCCCTTCCATACCGGCTCAGTCTGACAAACTCACGCTCATACTCTACCACTGATAATTGCCTCTGTCTCAGACTGATAAATTCTCTTCTTCGCTCTTTTAAATACACTTTGCTAACATATTTCTTCCTGAAATCTATAAGGAAGAATTCCCAGGTGATCCGTTCTAGTTGCACCTCACTGGTTATTGTGTCCCACCACTGATATGCATCATCCTGAAGTAGGGATACAACACCCTCCAGGTTCTGCTCAGGGGTGCAGTTAAGCTGTTTTAGCACTCTGATGGTTCTATCCAACTAGTTTTCTTGTGTCATGGGATCATCCTCCCTCTTCCCAAAGAAATCTACAGCCCAATTCTTTCGCAGTTTCTCCAAATGGGACTTCTATAGTGCTGGTGGAGGTTGTGGTGGTGGAATTACCCCCATCATTTGTCAATAGAATTCGGTCATTTGCTGAAATAGCACAAACTGAGGTTGGGCAGGTGCCTCAGCTGCTAGTGGAGCAGATTCTTCCTTGCCCCTAGATTCAGCCCTTGGTGGAGCACGACTCTCCACCTCTTCATCAACTGCTCTTTGCGAAGCAGGATCCGTATCCTATTCAAAATAAGAAAACAAACAGATATGCATCAGTGTCACCTCAACACTTACAAATGCAATGCAATGGTATGCACTCTATCTAGGCCCAGAAACGCCTAAACCGATGCTCTGATACCACTAAATGTGACATCCCTTACCCGTCTACAGAGTAGCCAAGCAAGATATGCCACTCAGTGTGCCGGAGCACCAATTCATATTTCCATTACAATTTATCCCTTTTAATTCATTTATTTACAATTTTTGATAAATCTGAATTTTTCTGCAATTTTTATAGAAAATCCGGCAGAGTGCCGGCTATAAATTGAAAAAAAAGTTCTCCTGAACCTGTTTAAAAGACACTTTCAATATAATTTCTAAATCCAGAACTCCATTATACACACATCTCAACTCAATTTCAAAATCTCACTACTATTTTTAGAATTTTTCTGTTCACATCATCACTTGAAGCACATTTATAAATATTTCTCAACATTTCATTTTCCAACATAATATATAGAAAATTTCAATAACATGAAATTTCATATCTTTACATTATCACATAATTTCAAAAGTTTATAGTTACAATCCAAAACTAATAGAAAATGCAAAATACAAAATGCTACCCCAAAGTCCTAATGTCCTACTATGTGCACTGTAGATGTGAGGTGAATCTGGACTCCGGATGCAGATTTGAAGGCTCACCCGATCTGATGTCTGCTGGGCTCCTCAACTAGGTCTCCAGTACCTGCGCGTGGCAAAAGCGACGCGCTAAGCAATTCTGCTTAGTGGTTACAATATAAAATAAAATAAAATAAAATAAAAATAAGTATGCAGAATGTATATTTACATTTTTTGGTAGACTTAATTTCTAATAGTTATTGCAGTATTATTCGATTAAAATTTGGTAAGGTTTATTATCATTGCCCGAGTAACCCATATTAGTCGACTGGACTAGATAAATAGGTAAACTGGCACTGGGTACTAAGTACCTCAAACCATCACACCATCGGTCACATTGTGTCTCCCGGTGTGCAACAGAACAGCTAATAAGCTGTAATAATTATCAGGAATAAAACTCGAGTGTAGCAACTAAAATAACATAGCCAAAGGCTATTATGTCACAGAATGGCATAGGAAGCCATGAAACACAGAATGGCATGAAGCCATATGCAGTACTGCTAACAGAATCCTATTGGCATGCCAACCTATCGAAACCAATCTTGCTAGGTATACTAGGGCATATTACAGTTTTAAGTTTCACAATTTTTGAAATTCAAGTTTTAGTGTTACTATTCCATTCATTAGTCAACAAAAATGTTGACTTTTGCATAGGCAATAGGTACATTGGTTCTAATACTCTCAACATACCACATTTTGCATTCTAAATTTGTTGGTATTGATTGCCAATAGCATTTCTAAACTTAATGTTAATTAGACAGAATTTTGAGTTTTCATGCTTTGTTTTACTGTTCCATTAGTCATTTTTACAGTGAGAATTTGGCAAAATGATCAAAACCAAAGTTGTTCCTTATTTTGTCTAGTTGCATTTCTTTTTTGGAATCACTCCATTTGGAGTTCTGTAGCTCAAGTTATGGCCCAAAAACCACAATTGGCCAGATTATGATTTTTCCAGAATTTCTGGACTGACCAAAACTATAGTGTTAGGAGTAGTGACTTCAGGTCACTTTTTGAATATGTTATGGCCATAATTTGGGTTAGGTTGTCACACCTTATCCCTTGTAAAGCATGACATGTTCCCGTAGCATACCTAATGAATCACCAACTCCACCAACCGATAACCCATTAGTTATGCTACAAAGGATTTTAAAACAAACCATAGCTTTTTATCTTATCAATTCTTTTGCAAAAAACTGTATGAGAATAGTTAAAATTCCATGCAAACATTCATTGGAAATAATGATAGACTAAATATTGCAAAAGTTACATTTTCATAAGTCTCAAAGTAAAATACAAAATAATCACAAACTCAAAATGTGATAGCAATGCAAGGTTTTTAAATACAAACTGCTCAACGTCCGTACATCCATGCATATAGGTACAAAATACATCAAAAGGAAATTACAGGGGTATGACTACAATATATACCCATAAATAATACCAAAATACTGCTTCCAAGTCTCTCACTCGGCAACCTTCTCCTTTCCCTTACCTGCGACAGCATAAAGAAGCTATCGCTGAGTATATCACTCAGTGGTGCACAACTAATAACTTTAAAACTTAAAGTAAAACATAATTTGTCAAAGCATAATAAATCACATTTTTCTTAAGCATGAAAACTTCACAATAGTTCTAAGTTCATAAGAGCCATTTATTGGAATAACATTTCCAATGAGAAATCACACTTCATAAATCACAATTCACAAAGCATTAGTGTTGCCAACATCAACATACAGTTCAGGCCATGACGCAAAATTTCACGATCAGTGTCGTGTTGTACACCACGACAAAGCAATCTCAACCTTACTAACCGTTATTAATGAGGGAAAGGCTAGCTAGCTAATGAGTACTCATATAGTCTTACCCCACTAACCGTTATTAATGGGAGACATAATCAATATCAATTACCAACCTCAAGTAGCCGTTACTCTTTGGGAGTTAGAAGGGACTGTCATGCTAACTGTGGTTTCAAAACAGTTTCCAAAAATTTTCCATTCAACAATCACATTTATAAACCAATAAATACATTTAAATTCATCATAATATCCAAATAAAGGTAGCAACACCTAAATTTCTTAAATGCAAGAGAAAAACCATATTTCAGTCAAAGTAAACTTGTTCAAAGCAAACTCATTCAATTTAACACATTCCAAGCAATTTACGAATTTAAAAACGAAGAAAATGTTAGTTGTACACAAACCTTCAATGCTCTCCTTTATTGTTACCTACTTCTCCTTGTCCGTTCCAACTTCTTTTTTTACTAAAAATACACAAATAGAATACCTCAATACCAATCTCAATTGCTGCCAAGAACTCATTATATGCATGTCTAATGCATCCCAAGTTAGCTTTGAAAATTTTAGAATATTTTAGTTTTGGGACAGCTTGGTGCCCCAATCTTTGAACCCAATTTTTACCTAGTTTCAATCATAATTTGGTGAGGTGTTCTTCATGAAAATTGTTCATTTAGGTCTTAACTTTATTTTCCTTTTTGAATCGCCTAATTCGGAGCTGTGTAGCTCAAGTTATGCCCAAAACACCATTACTGTTTACGTCACTGTTCATGCTGCAGATTTTGTTCTGGCAGATTTTTCGATCCAACTTCATTCAGCAATTTGACCGAGTTAAGTCCGTAATTTGGTCTAATGTTCTTCATATGAAATATTCTACTATGTCTTAGGTTTCCATCGGTTTAAGAATGGCCTAAATCTGAGTTTTCTAGAGAGAGTTATAGCCTTACAAAGTTTACTGTTCATTTGGTCAATTTTAGGTGCCCAGATTCTGGCAGATTCAGTGACCTGAATTCGTTTCGCAATTTGATTGAGTTAAGTTCATAATTTGGCCTAACATTCTTCATATGAAATATTCTACTATGTCTTAGGTTTCCATCGGTTTAAGAATCGCCTAAATCGGAGTTTTGTAGAGAGAGTTATATCTTGCAAAGTTTACTGTTCATTTGGCAATTCTGCAGTTTTGCAGATTCAGTAACTCAACTTTGCTCAATAATTTGATTGAGTTAATGGCATAATTTGGGTTGTGTTCTTCATGAAAGTTTTAGGTCTATATCTCATCTAACTACTGGTAAAATTTCAGGTCATTTTGACCTGTCTAGCTCGAGTTATGGCCCAAACATGATTACTGTTTATGTATACTGTTCATACTGCAGTTTTTCAAGTTTGGTTAGTTTGTTCACTAGGTTTTGGTCACTTTTTAGGCATGCTTCCTAAATGAAAATTGTGTCATTTAGTGCCTATTTTCAGTCTCAATTGGTCCCATACTAATTGGACTTGTAAAATTTCATTTTTGGTCCCTCAAAGTTGACTTTTGGTCATGCTTCATACCCAATCCGAATTTGGCTTTGATTTAAACACTTCTCACACACTTAATTAGGTCACAAATGGCCATTTCTTTCCTTAAACTATGTCAAAGACATCATTTAGCACTTCTTCACATTTTTGGTCTCTAAACCCTAATGTTCAAAACCCTAATTTTTCTCCCATTTGGCCAAAACCCTAGTTTAGGTTCCAGATATGTTTTCTTTCATTTTCTTATGAAATTTCATCATAAATTAACTTCATTCAAAGCTTATACAACTAATCTAAAATGAAAAGAAAATTACCTCTTGTTGATTTCTTTCTAACTTCACTTTTCTTCCAATTCTTGTTCTCCTTGCTTTTAATCTCTCAATCAAAGATCTCTTTGATGTTTTCTTTTAGTGGGCTATGGAATTTATGAAGGGAATTTAAGGGAATTAAAACTTGGGAGGGGAAATCAATGAGGGGAAGAAGTGGAAGAAGAAGAGAAAAAGAGAGAGAGAGAAAGAGAGAGGAGAGGGTGGTGGCCTCTTATGAAAAAAAGAAACGAATAAGACATTTGTCTTCTTATATATATATATATATATATATATATATATATATATATGTATATGTATATATTTATCCCCAAAATTAGCTTATTAAAATTATAAATTTTAATTGTGCCATAAGGATAATTAAACTTAAATTTTTATTCCCTTTTTTTTTACTTAATTTTTTATTTTAATTAAATAATTAAATTTAACTATCAAAAGCCTATAAGTCTTTCATTTTAATTTTGTCATAATGGAAATGAAAGTTTAAGTTTTCATTTCTTAAATTTTCCCTTACATGTTTTTACTTGAATTTTTCTTCAATTTTTACCCCATAATTCAATTCATTAATTTCATTTAATTTAATTGACATTTTGGTCAAAAGTCAACTCTTGAGGTGAATTGACCAAAATGCCCCTCATCAGGTCATAATCCTTCTTTTTATAATACCCGATGAGTCCTTAGCTTTTTTGTTCACTAGAATTTTTATTGTGTCTATTTCAATTAATTTTCTATTTATTTTTGGTCCTCAAGGTGTCTTTGAATAGTATTAGTCACGGACCAAAAATGGTACTATTCATAACTCGGAGGTTCGGGGTGTTACATAGGTTTCTTCATGAAAGTTGTTGATCTATATCTCAGCTTTGTTTCTGGTAAAATGTAAGGTCAATTGGACCTTTCTACGTTGAGTTATGGCTAAATGACTAAATACTATTCATTTGGTCATTTTGCCCAAGTAGAATGCATGTCACCCGGATTAGGGCAATCTTTTAGTCAACTTAGTTTGGTTTTCTGGGCATGGTTTCTTCACCAAAGTTGTGCCATTATGTCTCTAGTTTCATGTTCAATTAGCCTTGCACCAATTGAACCTCTACAACTCCAGTTATTGCTGACCAAACCTGCAAGACTCATGCCCAGTCCTGCAGGTCACCAAGGGCAGCCACACCAAACTCAAATCCCACTACACAACCCAATTCTTTTTTTATTCAAACAAAACCAAATGGTCACTAATTGACCATTAAAACCTGTTTTCATCATCACATGATCAAATTCTCATTTTCATCCCAAACCCTAACTCAAACATCACAAACCATGCATTATCATTTGCATATCATCACTCCACTTAAGAGATGCATATTGAGGGCAGGCATACTACCATTTTAACTCCATAAAAATCATCACAATCTTACCCCAACCAAGGCTGCCAAAATTATGGGATGGCATACAAATGGTATTTAATAAATTTCTTTGTAATTTGCACTCATTCTTAGTCCTTAACATGAATTTAAAGTGAAAACTATGGTTAGGTCACAAACCTTTAATGGAGTGAGATTTTCCACTTGCTAGGGTTCCTCTATTTCCTTTCTTTTTGCTCCCAAAAGACTCTTCAAGGTGTAAGAACACTTTTTTGTGTTGCTAGATTAGGGTTTTGTTGGGTAAAAGTTAGGGAAATCAAGCTTTAAAAGCTTGTTCAAGGTTGGCAATGGTGGGAGGGGTGACGGCAAGAAGAAGATGAAGGAGAGTTCTGATTTTTTTTTCTTCATTTTTTGCCCATTTAATCTCTTTTAAGTAAGCTTATGCCATGTGTCAACATTGGATTGGTTGGGAGAATTTTAATGACATCATTATGATGTCATAATTCCATTTTCTCTTCATTTCTTGTCTATTTAATTTCAATTAAATTTTTAACAACATTTATTCATATTTTATGTTATATAAATTATTTATTTAACTAGACAAGTTAGCCAAAAATCATCTCTGAAGACGAAATGACCAAAATGCCCTCTGTTTGGCTTAACGAGCCAAAATTGTGTGTACCAATAGAAAAATTTTTCTAAGCATTTCCTTGGCATTCTAATGCCATAAGAACCTCAATGACCCTTCTCTGGAGTGCCAAAAATTATTTTATAATTTTTTCCCCGGGTCTAGGGTCGCTAACGGCCTTCACCGTCACTTCCCCTTCGGGTTACTCATCCCTGGGGTTTCGGCTCATTTAACCTTAGTGTATTTGGTTTCTAAAAATTTTCCTTGATTGTTATGAGCTTTATTTAGTTTCTTTATAACTCCTCACTCTAGTCTATTTATTATTTCAAACATTCTAGTTGCTTAGACCGACATTGGTCACCGGACCAGTGGACTGTACAGATTAGCTAAAGTGAGGATGTTACAATGAATCTCCTTACTTACTCATCCCAATCCTTCTTCATAGCATGCTCTAGCCTATGTACCAAGATGAGGTAGTCCTTTCTAATGGCATAGAGCAAAACGAAGTGATTTGATATTTGTTAAGCTATGTGGTCCTCATTACTATCAAGTATGATTTCAAGTGGGCTTTTGGGTCTCTAGTTCCATCAAACTTGGGCAAGTTTGTCATCTTAAACTTCTCAGGCAAACCTCCTTCACATAGAAGTCCAAATTATCATAGTCAAGCAAGCTCATGTCCTCCAGTTCAACATACTTCTTAAGGTTAGCCTTTAATTTTTGAAAATTATCAGTCATCAACTAGTACTCGTTACTAGGTTCCCTATAAAGTTCCTTATAGAGTTCTTTTTCATCTTTTGTGGCCTTCATTTTCTAGTAGTCCTCCTCAAACCATTATCAATTAGCGCATTATCAACCATCTTGGGTCCTTTTGTTCCACTTTTCTCCTCCCTAATTTGCTTTCCTAATTACTTAAGAATTTGGGTCATTATCTCTTTATTTTGCCTTTGAGGGTTTTATCCAGCTTTTCCTTAAGCATAGCCTTAGTCTCTTCCTTTTAAGCAACTATGGTTGTTGTATCCATTATTTCTAAGGTTTGTTCTTAAATTGAGCTTTTCACTACGTGTGGTCTGCTTCCTTCATGTGACTAGTTGATGGGTATAGGAGCAGTCTTAGTTCATTTTGGAGCAATGATAGTTGTACAATGGAAATGATTAATATGCTATGCTTGTGTATATGTTTGTGCAAATGGGCTTTTAACTTATTGGATGATTACACATCATTTAGGCTTAATATGGCACACACATTGAGCCTAAATAGAACTGTAAATAAAATTGATCATTTTATTAATTATTTTAGGAATATGCAAATTTAGGGACTTTGTTGAAAACATTTTCTTCAATTAGGGACCATTTTGTAAAAAGTGACTCATCTGAGATGAAAATGTAAGTTCAAATTTAATTTTGCATCCATCTAAAAAAACATGAAAATTTATGTGTAGCATGATGCATGAAATGAAAACTCCAAATTTGAACTAAAAAATCTTATCATTATTGGTTCCAATCCTAATGGTTCTGTTGGTTCAAGCTAGGGTTAGGGTTTCTTCTAAACCCCGAAGGCTATGTAGGGGCACCTCCCCTACTCTTGTGGTGCCTCTATTCTTGATTTGTTTCTTTTTTGCTTTATTCTTTCTTCCTCTCTCTCTCTCTCTCTCTCTCTCTCTCTCTCTCTCTCTCTCTCTTTACAAAGTCTCATTCTCTGTCTTTTCCATTCACTTTAACTGAATTTCTTGATCACAATTTGTCTATTTTTTTTCTTCCCACAATGCTTTCCATGATTAAAACCATGCTTAAGGGTGGAATGAAAAAGTTTTAAGATGTCTTCAGAACATCAAGTTGAATTTTCCTTTTATAATGGCTACTATTCATATATAGGACCTAACTGCTCATGTATTTCAATTTCAAAAAGTTGAGATATGTTTGGCTTATGAGGAGTTCAACATCATTTTAGGCAAGAAACATAGGAAACCATCATTTTAGGTAATATTTTCCTTTCGATATTTAAAGAACTTTTCCATTTAGGAGGCATTAGTTTAAATATCGTTATGTACAATATTGACTTGAGGCATATGCTTAGCATATTTTACCACATGGGATAGTTTTGTACTTATGGTTTTGGGCTAAAAAATGTACAACTGAGTGTACACCAAGTTGTCATTCTTGAGCATATAGAATGTAACTTTCAAAACATGATTGTTACTTTCGAAACATGATTGTTGCTTTCTGGGCGTATAAAATAATGATATTGCGATTCGTATGTTTGGTTAAAGAACTTGTAAGGTGTATATTTCTAAATAAATTACTTGTAACACCCAATTTCAAAGTGTTACTATTCATATATCTCATTGTTGCTAATTCAAATGTGGTAATCTTATTCTATAATACTATTTAATTTCCATTGTTACCTAATTTTAATTCATTCAACATATTTAACATTTACTAGTAGTAGTTATTCATACCTTATCTATCAAATTGTTACATTAGATTTCTCACAAAATTTTGGCAGCATTTTCTCTAAATTTGGCCTTAATTAACTAGTGAAATTGTCAATATTTCACAAAAGAATTTAATGATGCATAATTCAATACTATGGTAAAGAACTTGTTTCTATATCTCTAATGCTTTAATTAATTTGTCATCAAGCCTAAAAAAATACATTAAATATTATAGTGAAAATCTTCAATAATCAAAATGAATTTGAATTTTAAAGATTTAATGTAAAGTGCCTTGCTCATATACATGACCCAATTGACTTGATACTAAGTGGTCTTAGTGCCTAGTAGGCATGCCTTCTTCTCCTGATATATACAAGCTCCATCTATGAACTACTTATAAGAACCCCACAATATTTTGAATCACTTTTAACCTATAGGAGTGAGTATATAACTATTAAAGTTTTAAAGAAGAACCAATGCTAATCTTAACATAATAGATATAACTTTTCCTTTTTTTTTTTTTCATTGTACTCTTTTATTAACGAGCACTTTATAAGCTTTTGCAAAATAGGGTGATACTTCTCTAACCCATCTAGTTAGTTAATGCTATATTTATTTATTTTTAATACTCTAATAGGATTACTTTCACTTCCTTATCTTCTTTTATTTATCCTTACTATAGTTTAATTTGCCAATATACTAACTTTGAACCCTTATTATAAAAGAGCTCTATAACTCTCATAACCATTATAACAATAAAATATTTTTTGGTTTAATATTTATGTACTTTCTTTACATTTGTTTCTCAATTTATTTAGCTTTGTTTCCTTTTAACTATTAATTCACTCATTTTAGGCCCTTATACACCATCATAGAGTTGAAGGGAAAACATTTGGAGCTGAACCTTCATTCTCACTTTCAGAAGAAAACTTTTGTAAACTATAATAGCATTGCTACCTTTACCTCTTTAGCAGGAAGCCCCACCATTAATGATCCTTAGCTGTAATGCAACTTTTAAAATAAAAAAAAAAAAAAAAACATTAGTAACAAATCTTCTTTATCTGTAGTTGATAAAATATGATCATCTCTGTTGACATCTCTAGCTATAAAGCAACTTTTTAGAACTCCAGTAGTCAAGCTACTTAATCCCTTGCAAGTGAGCTACATTCATATCTTTACTTTCCCTTTACTCTAGTGGTTGTTCTTCTCTCTTTGTCTAGCATTTGAACTTTATAATTTTTCCATCTTGATATTTTAGCCCCTAATCTTTACCACTTTCTTTGTCAATTTATGCAATCACATTTTTCTAATGCATTTGCATAATATTTATTTGATATAAAACATATTAAAAAAATTTTCTTAATCCAACGGATTTGCTGTATGTACTCTCATATTCTCATTCAATTCTTAATAACAATTATGTGCTTCTTCTTTCTTGGAATTTGTTATACATATGCATTCACAGATCTTTAATACCTTTTCATATTGCATAAAATTTTATCACCACAAAATCTATGCATTTACACACATTTATTTTTAAAAGTTATAATATTTCAATAAACCATCTTTGATTTTTGCTTTCATAACTATTTAGTGTTAAATAAGGAACTTAGTCAAAGTTATCAAATTTTCCTTTTAGATAACATAATACATGGTTAGGCTTTGTAAACCATGCCTTCTACACGGCCAAGCCATAGACTGTTTATGCATGCTAAATGCACCAATTAAATAAAATACTCTACTAAACTAACTAACTTGTAACAAAAGCAAGCAGAGGTCAATCCCATAGAGAATAATTGACTAACAATAAAGAAACAAGGGATTTTGAATTTTAGTTATTTTAAGGAAACTAAACTAAGCAAATTAAACTAAAAGCTAAAAGTATGCAAATCACCAGTGATCAAAGTGGCAAAAATGCAACTAACACAAATAATACATTATGGTAAGCAATTCATAAAAGAGATATGTATTTACCATGGAATGTAACTATCAATAATTAACACTAATGCAATGATTCATTCACTTATACAAATTGGTTGTAGAAATCGAGCAAGTGTTAGTTCCCCTATCTCTCCTTACTTATTAGATTAATCAAAGCAAGCACCTAATTATCCCCTAACCAATTGAACAACCTTAGTAAAGCATAAGAATTAGCTTAATAGTAGCTTTAATATACTAAAGAGATATCACTAATTCTAGATAACAATTACATAACAAGCAGCATAATCAATTAACCTATACTATGAATCTCTAAGCAGCATGATAAATTCACACAATATCACCTTTGCTACTCGTGTTAGGCAAATTAAGAAATTATAGAATTAACCATTCTAAGTAGCATTAGATCAACATGCATAATTAAGTAGTAGGCCTCCTAAATAATTAAACATGACATCTTTTCATGAATTGTAAGAGAAACATAGATATTTGAATGAAGAAAATACTGATTTAATTGATAGCTTAAAATAGTCTCATGATAATTATTCCATGGTTTCAACAATCATCTTTATTGAACAAGGAAACTACTTACTCATGGTAATAAAAGAAAACATAATCAAAATAACAAAAATAAGGAAGAACAAACAACCCTTTAATGGAGAATGTTGCACCACCAAGAAGCGTGAAGGAAGCAAATACTAAGAAGGAAAAATAAAGCAAAGTTGCACAACTAAGGCAAGAACACCTTCACACCAATTTAACAACACTTTTACATGAACAAAACAACAAAACACAATCAAGAACACACCAAAAATGGTGGAAAGTGATAGAGAAGTGTTGTACCAAAGCAAGGTCATGAAGAAGCACAATTCCAAGCTAAGGATATGAGATGGATGCACACTAAGGAGCAAGGGAAATGTTCACTCATTTAGCCTCTTGTAAGCATGTGTTTATAGTATTTTAAGGTGCAATAAGGCTGCCCAAAACATGCAAATTCATCACTTTTGGTGTGCCTAAATTTTACACCACTTTTCTCCTTCCCTAAGTAGGATTTGTATGTAATTCTTCCTCATTAGTGTTTACTAGTCTTAAATAGGAATATCTCACATAAAATTTGCATATTTTGGTCTCCCTCACTTATTAGAAAAGAATACTCTCTCCTTAGTAAGAAAAAAATCTCACTTTAATTGCAAATCTTTCATGGTTTTGGAAAAGTCAAATTTTAGTCTTCCAAGGAGAATATATAATTCAAGCAACCAAACACTCCCAAAAGATGCCACATAGTTTCTCCAAGTCACCCTACACGCTATCCATATGGCTGCCACATCATATGCAACATCATCAGTGGTCTCACCAAAATTACATTTCTTTAATTTTGCTCAATTAAGCTCCAAATGGCTTCTAATCACTTTGAACACCTACAAAACATAGATTAAACATAATAACCACTAAAATTGTCTCAAGAACACGAACAATAAACTAAATGTAAATATGTAAATATATGATATTTTATGCACCTATCAATTGCCTCACACTTAGACTTTGTTCATCCTCAAACAAAACAAAACAAAATGCTAAATGAAGACTCATTTTACACTTCCGAAGATCAATAAAGACAAGCATATCATAAGCATGAACATAACCAAGTTCTTGAATAATCATAAGTATCATGAACATATATCCTCATAAACATTAGAACTTCACTTAACATAGCAAATTCATTAGAAAGCTTCACATATCCAACATGGAGGATCCTCACATAGGCACAAGAACTACTTCATCTCTCAAGTGTTTAAGGTAAAGAATTTTCTTTCAAAATTCAATCCACGAACATGACCTATCATAAGCTTACTTGTTCTTCTCATCTCCACTACTTAAACTTATGCAAAACATAGATAAGAAGGTCTTTCATTTGGTTGTAATGGGGCTAAGGTAAAGGTATGGAACAAAGGATAAACAAGTGTAAAACCAAAGAAACTAGTAAAGCATTCAAATATATGAACTCATGAAACATATCACATCAAAACCATAGTTCTTCAACTCTCACAACAAGTTCACTATCTCTTCCTTTTTTTCATGTTCCCTTTTAATTTTTTTTTCTTTCTTTTTTTCATATTTCTTTTCTTTTTCACTTCACCCTCAACTTACAATGAGCATTCAATTTGTGTTCCTTGCACATTTATGAGAGTGATATCACTTTTTTCTTTATGTTACATTTTCATGACTCTTTACTATTGATTTTTCTTTATGCACATAAAATAAAAGAAACACAAGCTGCACATTAAGCACATAACAATCACTTCATCACTTTATTTCCACATGAGCCAACCATAACCCATCCTTTCACATATTCAAATGCTCTATTAATCCTAAGGTAAGGGTATAAACATTTGTTTTACAGGCCAAAGCTTGTAATGTTGCCAAAATCACAAAGAATAGGAATAATATAGGCTCAAAATTGGCTCACTAATTGGATAACTTCTTAGTTATCAATAGGTTGGCTATTTAGGCTTAAGTGGTTACCCCTAAGTTGCCTTGATCACTTTTGTTAGACATAGAGGTTTTAATACATGTTTTAATGGTAATAAATAATTAGTATGCTACTAATCTATCTTGGAAGTGTTTGTGTTAAGATTGTAGGTACCAAGTTCAAAATTGAAAATTTGCTTTAAATCAAGATTGAAAGAGAGCAAGAAATTGAAGCAAAGATCAAGGAGACACTACAATGTAAATTTTTCTTTTATCTTGTGAATCTCAAATAGTTGGTTATTTTTGCTCAAGTCTAGGTTTCTCTAAATTTCTTAGTGATTTTATTTTTAACTTTTTCTTGACCAAGGGGGAGTAAAATGAAATTTTCAGTTTTGAGAAATGAAAATTTATTTTTGAAAGTGCTTTTATTGAAAAGTTTATCAAATTAGCTTTCCAACAGTTCAAACAAATAAAAAATTTGAGTTTGAGTTAAAAAGTTATGAGTTTTTAAAGCCTAAGTACACTTTTGAGCGTTTTTGTCCAGAGAGCACTTTGGCAGTCACAAGTGGAAACTTTGGTAGCCGAAGTTCACTCTTTAAATGATTTTTTTTTTAAAAGTTTTTAAAGCCTAAGTGCCCTTTCTATCTAGAGAGCACTTTGGCAGCCAAAAGTGGGACTTTCGACAGCTAAAGTTCATTTTTTAAAAGATATTTTTTAGCGCCCTAACCTTAGCTGCAGTAAAAAACTTCAACAGCCGAACCTGGATTTCTGCAACTCGATAAAATGGGGCTTTGGGTGGTTAAATGGCTATATTTGCATTTAATGCACCTCCAACCATTATTTTCTTCTCAAAACTATAAATAGAGACCCTTTATGACTAGAAAAAATAGACAATAATTATTTCCTTGAGAATTTATTATGTTCAAAAGATTTTCTTTATCTTCTCTCTCTAGAACTTGAGCTACCATAATTGATTATTGAGAGCTTGATATTTTGAGCTATAACTTCTTTATTCTGAGACTTAGTTCAAGGTTATTGTGAACATTTATTGCTATTTGAGTGTAAAAGAGCAAGGGTTTGCTCTTGTGGTAATTGTAAGGGGTTTATTCTTCACTTAAAGAAGAATTTTAATGGAGTTAACTCTCAAAGAAAGCCTTGAGGAGAGGATGTAGGCTTGGGATAATCGAACCTCTATAAAATCTATTGTGTTCCTTCTTTCTTTCCTTCTCTTTGTGCATCTCACTTAAAAATCTCCGACTACCCTTCAAATTTTTTAATTAACACCCAATTCATCCCCCCTCCCCCCCTCTCTTGGGTTACTATAAAGGACAACAACTTTTATGCATGCGTATATCAATGTAATCTCAATAAGAATAGAAGCAGGTTCTAGAGATATAATATCCATGAATGAATATCACACACAACAAGAAATAGAGATTGACATAGATGTCTCGATCGTAGGCTCAAAAGATCACATAAGAATTATTAATCCACCATATTAGCTTATTCAACCTTTTAATTCAACTACCATATCAAGAAAGCCTAAGTTGCAATTCAACTCATTCATTTTATCCTTATTCTTATAAAACTAGATCAATCCATACTCATAACATACCTAATCTCATTAATCTTGGAAAACACCAAAAACACACAAAGAGCATAACATGTAGACACAAAAATTTGAAAAAGAAAGCATAAAAAACACTAACACACATATAAATGCATACAAAAGACACTAATCCCTCCCCCATACTAAACACTTGCATTATCCTCATTGTAAGCGAAGGAAAAGAGAAACAAAACATAAAAGTAGAAATGATAACAAAAGCAAATTGGATTATTAAAGATCCTTAGGTTGCCTCTAACTAGAACATTTGTTTAAAGATATTTGCTCTACTTCATGCCTTTCCTTCTGTTCAGAATCAAGGAACTTTAAAATCTTCTCCATTTCTTCAGTAATGGAAGCTCCCTTTTTCAATTGGTGATGTTTTCTTTTTCTAAATCATGCCAAAGTGCCACCTCTAATGTATCCTTACCATCTAACTCAAACATCTCATTAACACATTCATTAATAACATTTAGATAACAAAAGAAAGCACATCACTAAGATATCTCATGGCATTAAAAATATTAAACCTACAAATCTCACTATCAAATTTCATAATAAATGAACCATCATGCATATCAATATTTGTCCTAGATGTCTTAAGAAAAGGTCTACCTAACCAAATTGGATATTAACTAGAAGAATTATCACCTACCATGTCAAGAACATAAAAATCAGCAACAAAGACCAATTCATTTACTTGCACGAAAACATCCTCAATCACACCATCAAGATATGCATTGGACCTATCAGCCAATTATATGATAACATTAGTATTTTGCAATGAACACAAGTTCAATGTAGTATAAATAGATCTAGGCCTAACATTTATAGATGCACTTAAAGCTAACAAAGCTCTTTAGGATCTAGTGTTACCAATCTTACAAGGAATAGAAAATATACCTGGATCTTTGCACTTTGGGGGAAGTTTCTTTTGTATGATAGCTAAACATTCTCCCCCATACTTAACTTTTCATTACCTTTCAACTACCTCTTGGAAATGCATAATTCTTTTAGAAATTTAGCATACCTAGGCAATTGCTTGAAAGCATCTAATTTAGGGATGTTTGCTTCCACTTTTCTAAATATATCAAGAATCTTCTTCTCCTCTTCTTGTTTTTAAGACTTTGCAAATCTACTAGGGAAAGTGGGTAGAATTTTAAAATCAAGATTACGAGCAAGAGGCATTACCTTAGATGATGAAGATGATGCACTCGTCTTTTTTAATGGTTTAAGCTCTTTTTTTACTCCTTTTGCTTTCTCTTTTTCCATGGTCCTTTTTGGTGGTTCTTCTAACTCTTTACCATTCCTTAACACACTAACATTTTCTTTGAGATTGGCAAGAGTTTAGGAAGAAAGCTTACGTGACCCTTATGCTTCTAATATACTCATTTAGGAAGCTAGTTGGCTCATTTGATTCTTCAAGTGTTGAATACTAGTCTTTGTCTCTTTTTGGAATTATGAAGTACTAGATGCAAAAGTTTTGACCATATCCTCCAATGACATAACTTGGTTTTTGGGTGGTGCAGCTGGTTGCCTTTGTTGGTATTGTGGTTATGCTTATTGTAAACTTGGAGGACCGTTAGGAAAGTTATTCCTTGAAGCTTGATCACCATAACTCAAATTGGGGTGATCTCTCCATTGTATGCGTTAGAATAAGGATACATCTCCTCTGAGGTTATTTAGGAAACCTGCCCATACTAACTTGCTCACTTGGCTCATCTTGTAATGTTGGGCACATATCAGTTACATGCCTTTATCGTGAGCAAATTCCACACTTTTTCACTTGTTGCACATTACTTGTGTAACGCCCTGAATTTCTTAAGCTCTGAATAGTACCATTTTTAGTCAGTGAATAGTATTATTCAAAGCCAATTTGAGGACTAAAAATAAAATGAAAAATAATTGGAAATAAATAGAATAAAAATCTAGTAACCATTGGGTTATGAAAATATCAGTATTAATGAAAAAAGTTGGACTATAACCAGATGAAGGACATTTTGGTCAATTCACCCCTTGAGTTGATTTTTGATCAAAATATCAATTAAATTAAGTGAAATTAATATAATATAATATGAAGAAAATTTTGAAAATATTTTACTATAAGTGTGTAATTAAATGAAGGAAAGAAAAGAAATGAAATCTTAATTAAAATTATGACATAAGCATGACCTAATTAAAAAGGAGGATAAATATAAATAGCACAAGACAAAAATCAATTATTAAAAAGGCCATCTTCTTCCTTCATCTCCCCTTCTTGCTGCCCACTCTCCCCGTTTCCCTTTCCTTCATTTTTGTCTTCTAAAGCTCCAATATCTTGAGATTTCTACCATAAATTCCATAGTCCCTTGAATTAAAACTTTCTTTTTGACCTAGCTAGAGTGATTGGGAACAAAAGAAAGAAGACAAATTGAAGATTGTAAACTTGAAGAATTGGCCATTTACGGTTAGTGCTATCTCTACATTTCTTTCTTCTTCTATCAAATAAATTAGGTTGAATGGTGAGAGAATTACATCAAAATTTGAAGGAAAAATGCATGGAATTGTGAATTGTGAAGTTAGGGTTTGGTGGAAGTTAGGGTTTTGGAGAAATTAGGGGTTCTGATGTGTTAAATTGAAATTATACTTGAATTCTAGCTTGGGTAAAGTGATATACATGAATGGTATGTTGGATTGCATGAGATTAGCATGAAATTTAGGAATTGGGAAATTAGGGTTTTGGAAAATTGGGGATTTTATGCTATGGCATGAAATTAATGCTTTTTAGGCCAAATATTGACCAAATTATTTATGTTGAGTATGAAATGAAGTTGTTGTGAGTGAAATTAATGGAATTGGAAATTGGTCAATATGCAGAATTTTGGACATCTAAGTCCAGCAACTTTTGGATGAGCATAAGTGGAGTTACATAGCTCCAATTGGTGTGAGGCCAATTAGAGATGAAACCTAAGACATAATGCCACAATTTTCATGAGGGAAGCCTGCCCAGAAAATGATCATAAGTGACCCTAATTCTGCCTTGAATCTGGAATGGTAATTCTGGACAGTAGCAGGATTGGCCACGTGAACAATAATTTTAAATTGTCATAACTCACTCTAGAAAACTCCAAATGACTTGATTCTTGAACCCATGGAAACATGAGACATAGGAGAACATTTCATTTGCAGAACTTAAGGCCAAATTATGAACTTAACCCAACCAAATTGCTAGACAAATTTGCATCAGTAAATCTGCCTACACCTGAACCAAACTTGGAAATCCTGAATTTTGGATATCTGACTAGTTTTGGGGAAAATAACATAACTCAATCTACAAAACTCCAAATGTAGAAATTACAAAACCAAAATTCTCATAAGACATAGAACTAAAACTTTCCTCTTTTAACCAGCATCCAGATCTTAGGGTAACTCAGTGAAATTGCTAGGATAAGATAGGACAACAATGCTAGAAATTCTGGAATCTAGCAGACTACCTTATGACCTCTAGATATTTAATAGGTCATAACTTCTACTAGAAAACTCCAATTGAGGTGAAACAAATTGATTTGGAAACCTAAGACATGTACCTAAAACTAGGGTTTAGGAACTTGAATAAAAAATTGAGCCTAAGATGCTTGGATTTCGAATGCAAAACTTGGTAGAAATTCTGGTAGCAAGAGACCTGCAGAAATGAGTGCGTGAATAGTAGTTAGACATTTGACCATATCTAGAGTTACAAAACTCCAAATTGAATGATTCAAAAAGGGAAATAAAGACATAAAGGAACAACTTCCATGAAGAAAGTGTGGTCAAATAGATTTTGCATCTTGGCCAAATTACTAGGAAAATTTATAGCCCTAATTCTAGAAATTCTTGAATCTTTTCCCAAATGAATTGAAATGTGAAAATAACTTAATGTAAATGGTTTAATGATCACATGAACCACATGAACATGTCATTAGGACTTATGTTCCCACCATGAATAGTATATTAATGCTATGAAGCATGAATAATACAAGTGATAAGATATTGAAATTTATGAACACATAAGGACATTAAATTGCCCTTGTATGCCTAGACTTATATGTATGAGTTGGATCGATTGACATGTCAATTAGGGACTACTAATGCAGAACTGCCCATGGCTTTTTAGCCTATCTCATGGATGATCATTGAAAGGCAATATATGCCTAACATGGTTATTCTTCTGGCTTTTTTGCCTGCCCGTTGGCTTTATACCCTACATGATTTTTTTTTGCTTTATGCCTGCCCACTGGCTTTATGCCTGACAGATGTATACATGATAGGCATATGGGGTGCCTAACTAGTATACTCCTATGTATCCAGCTTTTAACAATCTGTCATAGGTTGCTTGGGCAATGAAATGAGTTAATTTGACTAAATACCAAACAAATAAATAGAGAAGAACAATAAACTGTAAAACACTCATAAATCATGAAATGCATTTTTATTATGACATTATAAATATGAAATATGTGTTTCTATTTATTTAGTTTATTTTCATTATATTATTGAACCACTAAGCACTATGCTTAGGGCGTTGGTTTTCCACATGTAGGTACTAGAGACGGAGCCCAATGGTGATCAGATTTACAGTAGGAGAGTGGTTACCTCAGTTGTTCATTTTGGTAGAGCCCATGGATACCAGACATATGTACTCATTTTGAGCATTGTAGATAGGAAAGCTTGTAATAAATTTTGAGATTGTATAAGTGATGTAACTTTTATACATGAACCTTATATTTATGAAATGATATGAATTCCACATGAATGATTATGAGAAATTTATATGAGTGGATGAAGGCATGATATGACATGGATATGATGTGATTCCAATTGAAATGATTGAATTTAAAATATGATGTCATTAAAGCAGGTGCTCTGGCATAAAATGTGACATCCCTTGCTCGGCTACACAGTGGACTGGGTAAAGGGTGTTATAACCTATTACTATTTAACTAAGAAGAGAAGTTAGATGAGCTATTTGTTACTCTAAAGATGAAGAACTTACCTAAATCTCTTAGTGGTTACCTCACGCCTAGTGCCAAATTTTTGTGAATTAGCAACTATGTTTGCAATCAAGTTCCTAGTAGCTTCAAATGTCTTATCAACTAAGGCACCACCGCTAACAGCAACAATCATGCTTTTATCAATTGGAAGAAGTCCTTTATAAAACTATTGAATGAGCAATTGGTCATTAATTTGATGATAGGGATAACTAGAACACAATTTCTTAAACTCTCCCAACAATCATGCCTCTCCATTATATTGCATGATGCCATAAATTTCTTCTCTTATGTTGGTAGCTTTAGAGGCTAGAAAATATTTCTCTAGGAAAAGCCTTATCATGTCATTGCATGAGGTGATGGCCCTTAATGGTAAGTAGTAGAGCCGATCTTTAATAGAATATGCTAGAAAGAATGGAAAAGCTATAAGCTTTATTTGTTCTTCAGTGATCTCTATCGATTTCATTGTAGAACCCACCACATGGAATTCCTTCAAATTCTTGAAAGAATATTTACCTGCAAGACCATGAAAAGAAGAAAAAAGATGTATCAATCCAAATTTCAATTCAAAAGGCACAGTTAATGTAGGATACTTAATACACAATGGTTGTTGGTTTGTGGTAGGGGTAGATATTATTAGTTTGTGTTAGGGGTAGCTAACTCCTTTAGAGTAGGATTGGCATTTAGATTTTGCAACCACTGAAATTATTTTAGCTTGTTCTGTTAAAGGTGGAACGAAAGGATTTTCAATTGGTTCTTTAATTGCTAGTATGCCTTTAGAAACAAAAAGGATTTTTGAGATGAACTTGAAGATTAAGGTTGTTGCTTTAAAAACTCCCTAATGCATTGAAGTTTTACATTAATTTCTTGACTATAAATACAACATCTAAGAGAACACAACAAACTTTAAACACTTGAATTCAAATTACTAATCAACACAAAATCATTCCCTAGTAATGACACTAAAATTTGATGCATGCTAAATGCACCAAGTAAATAAAATACTCTACTAAAGTAACTAACTTATAGCAAGAGCAAGCAAAGGTTGATCCCACAGAGAATGATTGACTAATTAGTAAGGTGAACTTAAGAAGTCACATACGCTAACAATAAAAAGAATAGGGAGTTTTGAATTTCAGTAATTCTAAGGAAACTATACTAAGCAAATTAAACTAAAAGCTAAAAGTATGCAAATCATCAATGATCAAAGTGACAAGAATGCAACTAACACAAATAATAAAATGTGTTAAATGGCTCAGTAGAGAGATATGTATCCACTATAGAAATTAACTATAAATCATTGACAATAATGCAACAACTCACTCACTTAAACAGATTAGCTATAGAAATTAAACAAGCATTGATTTTCCTATCTCTCCTTACTTATTTAGATTAATCAAAGCAGGCATCTAGTTAACCTCTAACCAATTAAACAACCTTAATCAAACATATGATTTAACTTAATGGAAGCTTTAACATATTAGAGAGACATCATAATTCTATATAACAATTACACAATAAGTGGCATAATCATTTAACCTATACCATAGATCTCTAAACATTATGATGAATTTGCACAATATAACCTTTGTTACTTATGTTAGGCAAATCAAGTAGTTACAAACTTCACCAATCTAACTAGCATTAGATCAACATGTATAATTAAGTAGTAGGCCTTCTAAATAATTAAACTTGCCATCTTTTCATGAATTATAAGAGAAACATAGATATTTGAGTGAAGAAAATACTGATTTAATTGATAACTCAAAATATTCTCATGATAATTATTCCATGTTTTCAAAAATTGTCTCTACTGAACAAGGAAACTACTCACTTATGGTAATAAAAAAAAAAAAAAAAAACACAATCAAAATAACAAAAATAAGAAAGAACATGCAGCCCTTTAGTAGAGAATATTGCACCATCAAGAAGCTTGAAGGATGTAATCACACGCCAAGAAGAATGAAGAAAGTAAAGTTGTGCAACCAAGGGAAGCACACCTTCACACCAAACCAACAACACTTTCACATGAACAAGACATCAAAGCATAGCAAAGAACATGCCAAAGATTATGGAAATTGATGGAGAAGTAATGCACCAAAGCAAGGTTTTAAAGATGCACAATTCCAAGATAAAGAGATGAGATGGATAAACACTAAAGAGTAAAGGAAGAGTTCACTCATCTAGCCTCTTTTCAGCATGTATTTATCGTATTTTTAGGTGTAACAAGGCTATAGAAAACAAGCAAATTCGTCACTTTTGGTGTGCCTAAATTGTACACCACTTTTCTTCTTCCCTAAGTAGGATTCGTATGCAATTCTTACTCTTTAGTTTTTACCAATCTTGAATAGGAATGTCTCACATAAAATCTGCCTATTTTGGTCTCCCACACTCATTAGGAAAGAATACTCTCTTTAGGAAGAAAGGAATCTCACATTAATTACATATCTTTCATGATCTTGGAAAAGTTAAATCTTAGTTTTCCAAGAAGAACAACTAATTCAAGCAACCAAACACTATTAAAAGATGCCACATATGCTTTGCCAAGTCACCCTACATGCTATCTATGTGGCTGACATGTCATATGCCACATTATTAGTGGTCCCACCAAAAATTGCATCTCTTAAATTTTGCACAATTAAGCTCCAAATGATCCAAATCACTTCTAATCACTTTGAATACCTATAAAACATAAATTAAACATATTAAAAACTAAAATTATCTGAAGAACACGAACAATAGATTAAATGTAAGTATGTAAATATGTGACATTTTATGCACTTATCAACTCTTTTGTTTTCTTAACACTGCTTCACACTATCCAACCACACTTTTTACTTTAACACAACCGACTTAGGTTTATTTTGGATAGCTCAAACACATAACAAAATACTCTTATAAGCCCTTTAATAAGTACTCAAAAATGCTTTCAATATATCAACTTTGACACTAAAATCTCAAAAAAATTTGGCAAGGTATCGGCCACTTATTCACATTCGCCATATGTTTAATAGAATTTAAATAATTATTTAAATAAATTAAATATAACACATGAAAACCAGCTAAACTCAAGCTTAATCACACACCTCTTCATCTCATTATACAAAAAACCTTAAAACACATCATAAAATTATCATTTATTTCACACATGCTAGCCAAGTCTCATTTAACTTAACATGTTATCCTACATAACCATTTATGATTTAGAACTAATGGATCATTTCTCAGCAACAATTGAGATGCAATAATACACGTAAAGAATGATAATATTTCACAATGAAATCCTTATTTTAAGAAGTTAATGTAACATCCTCATTTTCGTAGTTTGTACATCCTACTATTCCGATGGCTAATGTCTGTCCCGGAAAGTCGGAATGTCTAGAACTACACTTTGGTGATAGTAAACATGCATAAAATGATGAAATAAATAAAAAGAAAATACAAGAAACATTAAGGAAAAATAAAAGAGATAAAATGTGACTAAGTTAAACGAGCCAAGGCCGTAGCGATGGGTGACCGCACTAGGAAGTTACGGCGAAGACCGTTGACTAGCCCTGGACCTCGGGGAACTTGAGAAAATATTTTCGGGACATAATTAAAGGTCTACTGAGGTGTAATTGACATTGAAAATGCCAAAGAAAAATTAGTAAGTTAGTATAAATGAAAAACAAAAATTAAAGAAATTGGCGGTACAAGGAGTAAATCGGTGTCACCGAAAAAGTCTGAACTTGACTCGAAGAGGGGCATTTTGGTCAATTGACACATAGAGTTGACTTTTGACCTCAATGTCCATTAAAAATAAGTGGTATTACACTTTGAAAATGTCATGAAAAATAAAAATGAGGTACATTATATAAATAGTGGAAGAAATGAGGCAAGTGTACAAATTATGGAACCTTAAGTAATTAAATCATTAATTTATGGTTAGTGCTCCACTATGTGGGACTAGTGGACATATAAAACCAAGTGGACAGCATGCAAATTCACTTTCTTCCTCATTTTTTTCACTTTGCCGAATTGCTTTCTCAAGTTCTTCCATGGCCAAATGTTCTTCCAAGCTCTCCTCCCATGGCCGTTTCATGTAAGCCTTAATCTACCCATCTTCAAGCCTTGATTTCAATAAGTTCCTTATTAAACTTAGTCTACACATCATGGGCAGTGTATTGGGAGCAAAAAGAAAGAGTTTTAGTGAAGTTTGTTAAAGCTCAAATTAAAGTTAGTGCTAGTTTTTCTTCCCTTACTTAATTAAAGTTTGTATTAAGGTTATGGTGAGTAGTTTGGTTAAACAATTTAAGGAATTGAGTGAGTATTTGGTGTGTGTAATTCTTGGCAGCCATGAAAAGAGAAGGTAAGTGAATTATTCTTATATGTAATTGATGGTATTTGATGGGAATTAGTGTGGATTAAAGTAATTTGTGATGCTAGTAAGTTAATCTCATGTGTAACTTGTGATTGAGCTTTTGAAGTGGCGATTTGTATTGTTGCTTGATGTTGGGCAGCCATGAGAACATGGGAGATTAATTATCTCATGAATTTAATTGATGTTTTGGGATGTTGATAAGTAAGCAAATGAGGGTTACACTTGGATTGATGAAAATACTTGTGCTAGAAATTGATTGAATGTGTTTGAATTAAGGATTTAAAAGTGGGACTTTGATGCTTTAGTAAATTGCCATGTTGGGCAACCTTAAATATCATGAATTTATGTGTGAGTTTATGAAATTTATTAATGAAATATGGTGGTGTTGAATGGTGGTTAGTTTGTGTAATTGCCATGGAAGTATATGTGTCATATAAGTGTTGATGTACATTGAATTTGGGTTGAAGTAATTGTTAAACATTAATGGTGTATTATGTGCATTGAGCACTTGAGTGTTTTGCCCAAAATGTTTGCTGGAATTGTGTACAATATAAATAGAAGTGCCATGATTAAATGTTAAAGTATTGGGAGGAGGAAGATTGTCAAAATTGGAAGTGTAATGTTCAAATACAGGCTGTGTATGTTGGCAGCACTTAAATTAGGTTATAAGTGCAAAACTGTAAAGCCAATTGGTATGAGGCCAATGGGGGGTGGAACTAGACACCAAATAGGCTAACTTTTATGTAGAAATGTTGCCAAAACTCTGCCTAGAAACTGACTTAAAAATGACCAAATCTGGAATTGGTAAGTGCAAGCCCAGATTTTTGACCATATAAACAGTAGTCATTAGGATGACCATAACTCACTCAAAATAGGTCCAATTGACCTGAAACATTTACCATGGATAGCTTAGACATAGAAATACAATTCTTATGAAGACACCAAAGCCCAGAAATGGCCAGAACCAAGTCAAATAGCTTGCACAAGTTCGGGTACCAAAACTGCCAGAACTAAAAGTAACCTAAAATTGACCAAATATTGCACTAAAGGTGCAATCTGTCTAGCTTTAGTAAATTGACCATATCTTGGTCTATACAGCTCAGAAAGACCTAAACTTTTTCCCCAAGTGCAATAAGACATAGAGCTACAATTTTTCTTCTTTGATTAGAAGCTAAAAAGCAAGAGAAATAGGACTTTAAGCTAGATCAATCTAGCACACAAAAATTGAGAACTTGACATTTACATACAATGAGGCTTGAAACAATTTGGCAATAAATGCCAACTTGTAAAAATGGTAAATTGTACTATATTCGTAGCATATTGAAATGCAAAATGTGACATATTGGTAACATTAAAATTTATTCACTTAGAGTGCATTAAAGGTCAACATTATAGGTTGACTAATGAAATGAATTGAAGGGAATAGTACTAAGAAAATTTAGATATTGGATTTTATTGTTAGAAACAATTTAACTGAGTACTGAAACACTTTAAATTGTATGTTTCAATTGAAAAGGATATTGAAAAGCATAAGGAACAATGAGTCAAGGCCTAGAGACGACTCAAACTAGGTTTGTGCACAATACTTTTTATATTCACTGCTTTTACTAGAAACTTTATTTAGAGAAATGAGTTATGAATAATTTTTTATTGTTTTGGCTTTGGGAATTTTATTTAAGAATTATTGTGTTGCCTACTTTGCAAATGGAAATTTTGAGATAAATTATGTTTAGTGGTATCGGAGCAAAGTAGGGATGGCGATACGTAACACCTATGATTCCTGGGAACTCTCACGCGTGAACTCAGGAGCTTGCAGGGATAGCGATACCTAACGCCTGCAAGTGCTCTGATAGGTACACTATATTCCTCCTCCATTTATGGGGTGAGTTTGACTATATTCCTCCCTCTTTGACTTGCCAGTCTGAGGTGAGTTTGGATGAGTTCTCGTTAGCTAGCGATTTCGATTAGTGGGGTGAGTTTGCCTTGTGGTGGTATACAACACGGCATGTTCGGAAAAGTTTGTGTCATGACCTAAGTTGTGTTATTGATTGGCAACACTGTGTTATTCAATTGTCTGATCAAATTTGTGTTATATGAGCTTTGAAAATTATGACAAGAAATTGTGACTTATTTCTATTGTAAATTGTCAATAAATGTTTTATATACCGCATTTTAAATTGTTATTGTGCATCACTGAGTAAATTTTACTCAGCGATAGTTTTTTTATTGCTGTCGCAGGTAGACAGATAGATAAAGCAGCAGAGTAGGCTGTTTGTGCTATACTTTTGGGACTTTACCGGTATATTGAGTATACCACTTTCTTGTAATTATTATTATAATGTATGTGCAATGTATGTATATATTGTACTTAGTCTTGAGCAGTTGTAAACTAAAGTTATAAATTATTTTGGCCTGTAAAAATGTTGTACTATAATTTTCTTATCTCAGCTTTGAAATACTTAGTCATTTTGCATTCTATTTTTGAAACTACTGAAAGTGATGTTGAATTGAGTTTGACTTATGTTTGAGAAAATTGATTTGTGTTGAGCCATATTCGAGTTTGGGACTGAAACAAATATATTGAAAGTGTTTTCTATAGGTTTTTGAAGAACAGTTTTGCTCCAAATACAAACGGTGATCTGCCAAAATTTTTATAAAATTTGTGGCTATTTCATACCTAATATGTGATTTAACTTCGATGAAAAAATCTTTTAACACATGTCAAAAATGCTCACCACTATAAAAAGAAATAAGAAAAGGTTTAAAATCCCTTGTAGTGTATTTAATGGGTTATCAGTAGACGAAGTTTGGTAATTCATTAGGTATACTATGGGATCATGTTACATCTTACGGAGGCGTAGAGTGTGACATGTTTATTGGTATCAGAGCAATGGTTTTAAAGTAAATTTTGAACTGTGAATTTGAAATCTTTTTGTCGGTAAATACAACTACTCAAATGTTTGATATATATAGTACATTACATCATAAATATGATCTAATGGAGAGAAATCTCCTTGTGTTGATTGTATAAGAAATAGAAAATCCTGTGAAAAGGTATGGAAGAGAAGAATAAGACAATAGAACAGTCTGTGACGGCGAAAGTATAAGGTGAGGCCCCAGCCCCTCAGAGAGTCGAAAGTCCGACTTTATCAGCCCCACCTGTACAAATTACTGCACAAATGGCCTAGCAAATGGCCACTTTCTTTCAACAAATGGCTGATAATCTGTTAGCCCAAGCTCAAGTACAAACCCAACCCCACAAGGGCAATGTGAAATAGAGAAGAGGAAGAAACCTATGAGTTAGAGCTCGAATAATCATCTGGAAAATAAAAGCAAGACATAAAAGAACAATTTCCTTTTAGGAAATGGGGCCAAACAGTGGCCACAAACTGTCCAAAGTGATATATAAAGTTAAAATCTCGAAATTGTACCTAAAGAAAGGTTCTTGAAAAACATTATTGGCTTATCCCTACTAAGTCACTATATACTAAATTACTTGAAACATGTATGTGGGACCCACTTTCCCACTGTACATCAACATGGAAATTTCATTATCACTACATGCTGAATCACATGAAATAGTGATGTGGGACCCACCTTTTCCACAATACATTGACATGAAGATTTTGTTAGACAATTGATAATGCTTAATTGCTCAGAGTAAACCTAGGCTTATGTATATTGTATGGATCGATTGGTATATCAATTAAGAATTACAGATAGCAGTACTGCCTACATGGAAAGTCATGGATTGACAATATATGGTTGATATGATTTTAAAAGACAATGAATATCGGTATCAGGGGGCTTGCAGGGATGGCAATACGTTAAGCCTGCAAAGTGCTCTGATAGGTACCACCCAAGGGCCTACAGGGACAATGATACGTAACGCCTGCAGGTGCTTTGATAGGTACCCTTAATTGCCACCAAAGACAGAGAAGGAGCTTGTAGGGACGCCGATACATAACACCTGTAAGTGCTTTGATAGGTTACTTGAGCATAAATATAAGTAATGAGTTTTAAATTTAAATAATTACATTAAGAGACCACTGATATGACTTTAAAAGACAAAGAAGGAAATAAGTGTACAAATAAGATGTTAAAAAACCTAGTCCATGAGGTTATAACGTAGTGACTATGTAATGTTCTCAATGTTTATATTGTAAGCTACAGATTACAGTACCGACACGGGTTTATTTTGTAGAGCTACTTGCTTCCTCGTGGTACAATAAACTAAGAATATTTATAAGTTATCTATAATTTGATACAGTTACGCCCGAATAAAGTACTATTACGAGAAATAAATGTGAAAATTTTAGTCAGAAATTTAAAACTTTAGAACTAGCCTATCGAAAGACTACATTTGTAAGGTAGCTAGAGTCAGTGACTCGGTTACATTAATGTGAACTACCTGTACCACAGTAATTGCTATAAGCTTAAAGATATCAGTACAACTTATCATCCTCAGATGGATGGACAGTCGAAATGAGTAATTCAAATAAATTCTAAAACTCATTGAGTTCTTGTAAATAATGAAATGAAATGATAATAATAACCTGTAATATGTGATAAGCCCTCAAGAATATACTGAGAACTTGTTGAATTGAATCCGAGGGGAGATGGGACAGATACCTCCCACTAACAGAATTTGTATATAATAATAAGTGTCAAGTTAGCATACAAACAGTACCTTATGAAACACTGTAAGGGAAAAAGTGTAGAACACCAGTATGTTGAACTGAGTTGGGAAAAGATATCTAGACATTGATATAGAGTCTTATAATTATTTTGATATTTTTTTCAGAAAAGAATGATTTAGGTATTTCAAAATATATTTAGAAGTTGTGGTGTTATTCCCTCTGAAAGCAAGAATAGATACCTTCCATTGATGAAGTTCATGTGTAGTGATAATTATTAAATAAGCATGATGATAACAAGATATACGATTTTGTATGAAACAAATGCAGAATACCTAGACAATGGCAAGTTAACAGAATTAGAATTGGTAAAAGAGACTGAAGGACTGGTAAAGAATCCTAGTATGAGAGATCAAGAAACTACTGAATAAAAGAATTTCATGAGTAGGAATACTAAAGGCAGAGGAAAACAATAATGGGAAAGTGAATAAAATTTTGAGATAACGATAAGCTCAGTTTTTTGAATCCGATGAATTTCGAGGACGAAATTCCTTTTTAGAGGGGAAGAGTTGTAACATCCTCATTTTCATAGTTTATACGTCCTACTGTTCCGACGGCTAATGTCTGTGTCGAAAAGTCAGAATGTCTAGAACTACACTTCGGTGATAGTAAACATGCATAAAATGATGAAATAAATAAAAAAAATACAAGAAACATTAAGAAAAAATAAAAGAGATAAAATATGACTAAGTTAAACGAGCTAAACCCATAGCGATGAGTGACCGCACTGAGAAGTTATGGAGAGGACCGTTGACTAGCCCTAGACTGCAGGGAACTCAGGAAAATATTTTTGGGACATAATTAAAGGTCTACTGAGGTGTAATTGACATTGAAAATGTCAAAGAAAAATTAGTAAGTTAGTATAAACGAAAAACAAAAATTAAAGAAATCGGCGGTACAAGGAGTAAATCGGTGTTACCGAAAAAGTCTGAACTTAACCCGAAGAGGGGCATTTTGGTCAATTGACACCTACAGTTGACTTTTGACCTCAATGTCTATTAAAAATAAGTGGTATTACACTTTGAAAATGTCATGAAAAATAAAAATGAGGTACATTATATAAATAGTGAAAGAAATGAGGCAAATGTGCAAATTATGGAACTTTAAGTAATTAAATCATTAATTTATGGTTAGTGCTCCACTATATGGAATTAGTGGACATATAAAACCAAGTGGACAGCATGCAAATTCACTTTCTTCCTCATTTTTTTTCACTTTACCGAATTGCTTTCTCAAGTTCTTCCATGGTCAAATGTTCTTCCAAGCTCTCCTCCCATGGCCTTTTCATGTAAGCATTCATCTACCCATCTTCAAGCCTTGATTTTAATAAGTTCCTTCATTAAACTTAGTCTACACATCATGGGTAGTGTATTGGGAGCAAAAAGAAAGAGTTTTAGTGAAGTTTGTTAAAGCTCAAATTAAGGTTAGTGCTAGTTTTTCTTCCCTTGCTTAATTAAAGTTTGTATTGAAGTTATGGTGAGTAGTTTGGTTGGAAATTTTAAGGAATTGAGTGAGTATTTGGTGTGTGTAATTCTTGGCAGCCATGAAAAGGGAAGGTAAGTGAATTATTCTTATATGTAATTGATGGTATTTGATGGGAATTAGTATGGATTAAAGTAATTTGTGATGCTAGTAAGTTAATCTCATGTGTAACTTGTGATTGAGCTTTTGAAATGGGGATTTGTATTGTTGCTTAATGTTGGGCAGCCATGAGAACATGGGAGATTAATTATCTCATGAATTTAATTGATGTTTTGGGATGTTGATAAGTAAGCAAATGAGGGTTACACTTAGATTGATGAAAATACTTGTGCTAGAAATTGATTGAATGTATTTGAATTAAGGATTTAAAAGTGGGACTTTGATACTTTAGTAAACTACCATGTTGGGTAGCCTTAAATATCATGAATTTGTGTGTGAGTTTATGAAATTTATTAATGAAATATGATGGTGTTGAATGGTGGGCAGTTTGTATAATTGCCATGGAAGTGTATGTGTAATATAAGTGTTGATGCACATTGAATTTGGGTTGAAGTAATTGTTAAACATTAATGGTATATTGTGTGCATTGAGCACTTGAGTGTTCTGCCCAAAATGCTTGCTGGAATTGTGTAAAATATATATAGAAGTGCCATGATTAAATGTTAAAGTATTGGGAGGAGGAGGATTGCCAAAATTAGAAGTGTAATGTTCAAATACAGGTTGTGTATATTGATAGCACGTAAATTAGGTCATAAGTGCAAAACTGTGAGCCCAATTAGTATGAGGCCAATGTGGAGTGAAACTAGACACCAAATAGGCCAACTTTCATGTAGAATTGTTGCCAAAATTCTGCCTAGAAACTAACCTTAAAAATGACCAAATCCGGAATTGGTAAGTGCAAGCCCAGATTTTTTACCATAAGAATAGTAGTCATTAGGATGACCATAACTCACTTTAACAGGTCCAATTGACCTGAAATTTTTACCATGGATAGCTTAGACATAGATATACAATTCTTATGAAGACACCAAAGCCCAGAAATGGCCAGAACCAAATAAAATAGCTTGCACAATTTCGGGTACCAAAACTGCCAGAACTAAAAGTGACCTAAAATTGACCAAATTTTGCACTAAAGGTGCAATCTGTCTAGCTTTAGTAAATTGACCATATCTTGGTCTATACAACTCAGAATGACCTAAAATTTTGCCCTGAGTGCAATAAGACATAGAGCTACAATTTTGCTTATTTGACCAGAAGCTAGAAACTAAGAGAAATAGGACTTTAACCTAGATCAATCTAGCACACAAAAATTGAGAACTTGACATTTACATACAATGAGGCTTGAAATAATTTGGCAATAAATGCCAACTTGTAAAAATGGTAAATTGTACTATATTAGTAGCATATTGAAATGCAAAATGTGACATATTAATAACATTAAAATTTATTCACTTAGAGTGCATCAAAGGTCAACATTATAGGTTGACTAATGAAATGAATTGAAGGGAATAGTACTAAGAAAATTTAGATATTGGATTTTATTGTTAGAAACAATTTAACTTAGTACTGAAACACTTTAAATTGTATGTTTCAGTTGAAAAGGATATTGAAAAGCATAAGGAACATTGAGTCAAGGCCTAGAGGCTACTCAAACCAGGTCAGTGCATAATACTTTCTATATTCACTGCTTTTACTAGAAACTTTATTTGGAGAAATGAGTTATGAATAATTTTTTATTGTTTTAGCTTTGGGAATTTTATTTGAGAATTATTATGTTGCCTGCTTTGCAAATGGAAATTTTGAGATAAATTGTGTTTAGTGGTATCGGAGAAAAGTAGGAACAGCGATATGTAACGCCTACGATTCCTGGGAACTCTCATGCGTGAACTCAGGAGCTTGCAGGGATGGCGATACGTAATGCCTGTAAGTGCTCTGATAGGTACACTATATTTCTCCTCCATTTATGGGGTGAGTATGACTATATTCTTCCCTCTTTGACTTGCCAGTCTGAGGTGAGTATAGATGAGTTCTCGTTGGCTAGCGATTTTGATTAGTGGGGTGAGTTTGCCTTGTCGTGGTGTACAACACGGCATGTTCGAAAAAGTTTGTGTCATAACCTAAGTTGTGTTATTGATTGGCAACACTGTGTTATTCAATTGTTTGATCAAATTTGTGTTATATGAGCTTTGAAAATTGTGACAGGAAATTGTGAATTATTTGTATTGTAAATTGTCAATAAATGTTTTATATATCACATTTTAAATTGTTATTGTGCATCACTGAGTAAATTTTACTCAGCGATAGCTTTTTCATTGCTGTCGTAAGTAGACAGACAGATAAAGCAACAAAGTAGGCTGCTTGTGCTATACTTTTAGGATTTTGCCGGGTATATTGAGTATGCCACTTCCTTGTAATTATTATTATAATGTATGTGCACTGTATGTATATATTGTACTTAGTCTTGAGCAGTTGTAAACTAAAGTTATAAATTATTTTGGCCTATAAAAATGTTGTACTATAATTTTCTTATCTCAGCTTTGAAATACTTAGTCATTTTGCATTCTATTTTTGAAACTACTGAAAGTGATGTTGAATTGAGTTTGACTTATGTTTGAGAAAATTAATTTGTGTTGAGCCATATTGGAATTTGGGACTGAAACAAATATATTGGAAGTGTTTTCTACAAGTTTTTGAAGAACTATTTTGCTCCAAATACAGACGGTGCTTTGTCAAAATTTTTATAAAATTTGTGGCTATTTCATACATAATATGTGATTTGACTTCGATAAAAAAGTCCTTTAACACATGTCAAAAGTGCTCACCACTGTAAAAAGAAATAAGAAAATGTTTAAAATCTCTTGTAGTATTTAATGGGTTATCAGTAGATGAATTTTGGTAATTCATTAGATATACTACGGGATCATATTACTGAAGGAACGGAAGTATGAAAAACACAAGTTTATACCATTGAATTCAAAATTTTTCACCTAGGGTCACATGCATCATGCAAGATTTATTTTTATCTATTTGATTTCAATGATAAACAACATATTAAAGCTCTTTTAATATGTTTTTGGATCTATATTTGCCATTTAAGATTTTAAAATTAATCAGATTAATTTTAGAACCCTAGATTAAATCAAGAACGATTACACTAACCTCTTGATGCCTCGCAATGTCTGCGCCTCGAGATTCGTCTTGAGGACACGGATGTTGTCCCTCTAGCTTGTCCACACCAAGAACACCTATGGCAGCCCTTGAACAGCTTCTAAAGCTTTTTTTATTAATTAGAAATTCAAGTTCTGCCTTTTAAGAGATTAGAGATGTAAACAAGACACTAGAAACAATTTCTAGTGTTCTTAATTCAAGAGATTGATGGCTAATCTCTTTGAATTGATGAGAGATGAAGAAGAATAGATGAAAAGCCTCAAAGTGGCGTGAAAAAGGAGAGGAGTGGCTGTTGGTTGCTTTTCTTTTTCATAACAACACTTAAATAGCTAGGTTAACACATTAAACCCTTGCCACATGTCACCCTTTGATTAGCTCTAGGTTTAAGTGACCCAATCACATTGTGCTAAGTGTCAAACCTATATTTAATCTTGATTTTAATCATCTTACATGATTAAAAAAAAAAATATTTGGCAAGCTTATGTGTAATCCCATATGTCACCATCTCATGATGCCACGTGTCACACTGTAAAATGACCAAAATGCCCCTGTGCCTTAATTTTGAGTTCTTAACCCACATAATTATTTTTCTTCTTCTAATCAATTTATATCAAATATAAATTAATTAATTAATCTCTATTAATTAATTTCTCATTAATTAAATTCATATTTAAACACTTTAAATATAAATTCAACTTATATTATACATCCAATAATCTAGATTTAGTTTCAAGTCATGCTAGAGACTTTGCAATTTAATTGCAAACCAAACCTATTTAATTAATCAATTAAACTCTTTAATTAATTAATTAATCAAATCATATTTAAATAGGTGATAATTTGTGTATGTGTGTGACTTACTAGGCTCATCACTAATTGGCAATGAGACATGATATCAACTCTTAATATCATCAGAACTCTTTCCTACCATAAATGATTTCTCTAAATTATTTTATGAACCTCATAGACCATGGTTAACACCTAGCATAGCATGCCATGGCCACCCAATTAGTAATAAGGTTTACCTTAAATAAACCTATAATCATATGTTACCATGCACTAGAATCTCTCTGTTACAAAATCCCAACTAAAGCTGGAGTCATGGTTTATGTCAAACTCCATTTGTATGAATATTATGTTTTCTTTTAATTCCAGTTCTTGATTAAAAAGATTTTATCATCAAAAACTCTTTTCTGAATAAATCTATCTGTTTTGGCCAGGAACTTGAAACATCAAGAACAATTAAATGAACATACGATTTTATCTCTATTTACTTAGAGGAACAGATTCCATCTTGATCAACACCTACCTCCATATTTAACTAGGAGGAGCCAACAGATGCCCATATACTCATACATAGTACAAGTATGAAAGCAGTATCAAACTCAAACTACCTATATACAAGATAACTGTGCTATCTCAGGTCTAAAGATTATATGCACTGATATGATTTATAACAAAACATTGATAAGAGTAAACTCCATGTGCTTATCATAAGTGTCACTGGTTCAGCCTACTTATCATTTATAAGTGCCTATCTTGTTTGTTATATGGCATGAGACTCACCATTCCATCTTATTTATATCTCATATAAATAACTTGGGAACAAACATGAATACAATCTTTCTGGATAAGTCATGTCCTTATTATGAAGTATCCTCGATTGTGAACCTATTTATGATACTTTGTGCTAGAAATATTGTCACTCATATTCTTAACAACTTAAGAATAATATTTCTAACAAAATATTAATGGACCTTTTCTATTACACATAAATATATTATGTAAATGGAAAAGTAGAAATGCCTTTTATTAATAATAATATATACAAGATACATATTAAATGATATGCTCTAGGGCATACTACTAACAATTACATCTTTCGGAGGCGTAGGGTGTGACAGTTAAGTTATATACCCACTTGGCATAATCATGAACATCCAAGAAAACATGGTAATAATATTTATTTTACAATTTAATCTCTTGTATTCATCCATTCTAAGTAGATGGTCATAACTATATCAGGATAACTTCCCTTATAAATCCTCTATCTAAAGTTATTTTAGCAACCATATTGTGCTCACATTCACTTCTTCACTTAGATAGCTTTACCATTGAAAGGTGTCATTTTACTATTACTTATCTCAAGCTAAAATCTATTTTTGTGTAATTACTAAGCTTAATAATTCACATTACTTAACACTACTACTCGACTATTACATATTTTTATAATTAATTCAAATATTGCATATATTCAGGTCATACAAAAAAGTACAAAATTAAAGTTTTTGGGCCTTCTATGCCTACCTTAGTTCTTAATTTCACTACTAATAATAACAAGAAAGTTTTCCCCTAATTTCCTCCTCTTAATTTCACCCTAACCATTTTCAATTGTTGTTCTTCACTTTAATTATTTTCTAGTTACACTCCCATATTCTTAATTACACTTTTAGAGAGATCTTGGGGACTATAGTTCTCAGAATTTGTTTCTTTGGCCCTTCCACATATTTATGACCTAAAATCAAATGTCTCTTTCCCCTTGCTTTCTAATTTGCTTCAACATAAAAAATTTGAGCTTAGAAGATCTCTTAGGATTATGAGGAAGATGTAGGAGCAAGCAGTTTCAAAATAAAAGAAATTTGTAACTACTCAAGTGATTGAAGCCTTGACTGAAGCTTCTCTCCCTTTTAAATATATTTTTCTTCTGTATTTAACACTCTAATTCACTAAATGGAATAATAAAAATGATAAAAAAAACCTAAAAAGAGGAAAAATGGTTAAGGATAGCTTACGCTATAGTTGGTCAAATAATTCTACTCTTTAATCTCCTGCCTTTGCTTCTAGTTTTCCCTAAATCAAGTCTTTCTAACTTCTTAGTGATAGAGAGAATAAGATTGTTGGTGGAGTTGAAGCGATAAGGAGGATAAGGTAGAGTATGGCTATGGTGGTAATGGAATTTAGGGGAGTAAATGAGAATGAAAGAGAAGATTAATTGAAGAAGAAGGAGATAAAAGAATGGTTATGAGAGTTAATCTATCTATTCCCTCTTTCTTCTTTTATAAATATTAATTTTATTGATTATTTTTTGTTTAAAAAAAATACTTGATCCTTCTTGTGCCACAAGTGAATAATTGGATGGAGAAATGGAAATTTCTTTTTAATCCCTCTATAACTCTAATCTCACTCTAAAAACCCTTAATTCTCTACTTTAGTTTATATAACCACTAGGATTTTAACCTTCATTTTAGTATCCAACTATAAATTTGTTCATACACTGAACACTCAGGTTCATTCTTTAGTGTCATAGATATAATAAAAACTAAAACTTTAATTAATCAACAAAATAGGTCCACATAATTTATTAATTGTACATTACTATGCACCAAAGTTTTTAGGATTTTACATTACTCCCCTTTTTAAGTTAAGTAAACAATATACTTGAATAAGGCTTTATCATACCTTAGCAAGGTATTTATTGATATGATTCTCTCTAAGTTGAGGGGTCCTTGCTTGTTGTGAGGCTTTACATGGTGCGCCAAGGTGAGGCAATAAAAAATATTTTAGGATTATGTACTCATAATAAAGGATTAATATGAGCTTATAATGCTTAAGAGTTGGCATATATTTTATGTGAAGTACTGATGGCTAGTTATTAACTTATAATGCGAATGAGTTTAAATATTATTGCCTCAATTGATCAAGCTAAAAGTAATATTTTCACTTGACCAAAAATTTATGATGCCTTATGGGCCACATTATTGAGTTTTGTAACTTGATAAGGCATATTTTAGTCAAGTTTGTTTAGCTTCAATAAGTATAGGGGGATTACTATGAGCCACTAGTTGTGGTTTGTGTAATCAAGTTTTGTAGCTCAATTATGTGTTATGTGCAAGCTTTTAGCTGCTAGCATACTATCTATTTAACCATGTTTTGTTAGTTAATTGAGTGTTATATCTTAATTGTCTATTATGGGCTCTTATTAGCCACTAGCATCGTAGTGTATATGCTTTAATACTTCAAAGTCATTTATCAAACCTAGGTTTGGGTGTGTTATTTTTGGTCTAAAGGTGATTATAATGATATCATCTTAGCACTTGTCCGATTGTAATTGCTAAATATGAATTTTCAACAAAATGTTTGGAGTAACAACATGTGTCAAAAATAAGCAAGAGTAATAATGTGGAAATTTTCACACACACACACATATATTATTGAAAATAAATCTAATAATAAGTATATATCACTTCATGCTTTTATGTCAAAAGCACATAGTGTGAATCCTTAAAGATGCCAAGATAGATTTTCCTTTGCTAGCTTTTGATCTTTACAAATTGTAAGTATGCCTATTTGGTTAGAACCTTCATTTTCTAAGTAGTAGATTCCTGTACAGATGCCTACATCAAACAACATGGTTCTATTGAAGATTGCATTGTAAGGAAATGTTATGTTAGCTACCATAAAATCATCATTAACATTTGTTTACTTGTCCAAGTTTGATTTGTAGAACTAAAGTTCCATGTATGTGTATTGATTACTATTAAGGCTAATTAGGGGGGTGTTAACATGCTTTCATGTTTCGAAGCTCAATCCTATGTTTTACTAAGTTTGTGTTGCAATTATGATGACCAAGTTTCCTTGTAAATTAATATGTGCTTATGCAAGTGGTTATGGATAAGCCTTTCGATAAATAGTATGCTTACATAAGGATTTCAATACCTTTTGCTTCTCTTTCTGGAAATGTGATTATTAATGTTTGTTGCTCAATGTGCTTACCTATAAAGTAGACTTTTCAATAGTACCTTTTCCTTTGTGCGTAGCTATCTCCTCTCGTGGTACAACTAGAGATGATGCTAATTATCATAATAGACTCTTTGTAGGAATCATCTTTCTGCTGTAAATTTTAGGAGTCTCTCTCCTATTATTGCCACTGATGAATTGATCCAAAACACCTTATTAAACTAGACATTTAAGTTCATTTCTTAGATCATGACATTTTTTGACATGATGACATATCGCCATGAAAAGTGTAGCATTTGCTTCTATCCCTCATGGAGCTTTCCTTAAGCCTATTAGGCTAATTGAGGTGTTCTTTTCATCCTTTTACCCATCAAAGAATATCATAATGAGGAGCATTAAAAGTTGTGTAGTCACTCAGTTATCATAATTGTGATCTCATCCATTAGTGCCACCTCTACCATATCATTTATAATAAGGCTTTTTGGTTGCCTCTTTTTGATCAACATGGTACACAGGTTTTGTATTATCTAACATGATGAACTATTGCTCTTGTTCCATACATTTAATAAAATTTTAAGATACTTGATACTTAGGTCCTTGAATAGTTAGAAGGATTTATAGTTTTTCATCATCGCATTTGTACCAATCTCAAAGTTCAAACTTTTTATCTAAATATCTACTTGATTGAACTTTCATAAATACTGATGAAGGCTTCCTCACTCTTCTTTGATTACTTCTTGCAAGTCTAAGGAGATTTTATTTATTAAGATGCTTATAGTGAAGTGTGACATTAATAGCTTGCTAATTATGAAAAGGTAGTTATTGATGTAGGTACCACTCCTAAGCCATGCACCTTTAAGTGAGGTGAGGATTACCTTTGTAGAGAATTGAATCTTCATTAATTTAAAGATTGGTTATTGTGTGAAACTTTACTAGATAACTAGGTGGATAAGTCATTCCATCGTAGGATTCCAACATTGGAATTTTGAATTTCTTTGAAAAGGATTGTCGAAGTATACTATCAAATAGAGGGACTTGTCATTAAGTTTTAGGTCCAATCTTTGATCTCCTTCTTTATATTTTTTTTAAATATTTATTAGACCTTTCTATCAAAACCTCTTCAATGAGGAGAATTCCTTCAAACGTATAATTCTTGCAATTTGGATATTTGTGCCTTGTTAATATGAGGAATTTGCTATTGTCTTTAGAACATTAACTTATTTGTTGCTCTAGACATCGATCTTACAATCCTTGTTATTATGTGAATGTGTTCTATAACCATAGATCATAACATGCTATGGTTGGATGAGGTTGTTTATACATTCCTTTATAAAGGTACTAACTCTAATAAGATCCTTAGTGATAGCTTTTAATATGCTATGGTCTAATAAAAATAATAAGCTTGAGCATCCTACTGAAATTGTGTGTTGCACCAACTTTATGATCTTGAGGGGCTTGCTTAATTTTGTGTATTATTTAAGGCTGAGGCTATTTTCCTACATCCTTAATAGGAAACCCACCTTTATTATGAGGATTATCCTAAGTATGTGAAAGTGTTACTATAATAATCCAAATCTGATATTGTTATTGGCAAAGGGAACAGGTAGGGATAAGGCCACTGATTCCCATAAAAAGCCTAAAAATGCTTTTTTTAATCTTTTGTAGGGCCCATGCAAATCACAAAAATATGTTTCAATATTACAAAAAATATAATGTAGTAATCTCAATAACAAAATATTGAAATTTCATGTCACAAATTAGAGTTCCATAAAAGACACTTACTAGAAGTAAAATAAGGCATCAAACTTCTAAAACTCAGCTAAAATTTGCTAACTACATCTTCAATTCTTATCTCTGAAGGGAGAGATAGAAGAGGGGAGTGAGTTGGGGGCTTAGTGAGTAAAAGAACTACTAGGGAAGAAAATATATTTAAATAAAATAATTCATGCACATGAAAATATATTAATATGCAAATATAATTTTAAATATAACTTTCCATGTTTCATGATCATATATTAAATGCTTCAAACATTTCTTTAAAGCAAATTATTTAAAACCATTAAGGTAGGTTCTACTCACCAAAGGGTAATGACCTTAACTACCTCACCTACTGCTAGAAGGTCCTTGGACTCTTTGATATTAGATCCTTGATGTCCTAACCTCATGTCTGTTGGATAATTTTCAAAATAAAATTACAATGGATAAAATTTAGTTTGAATTTTGTCAGTTTTTAGTAGTTGAGATATACATAAATAAGTGTTGTGTTTGTCTCCCTTTGAATAGACACTACCAACTATTTATATAAATAGAGAAAATCTTCCTCCAAATACATAACTTCTCTAAAAATCTCTCACATTTGTTTTACCATAGAAAACATTCTTGAGATTCTTACAATCTTGTGTAGCATTGTGAATGGTCATGGTTTGATTTCTTAAGTGTGAAAGAAACCAAGTAGTGGACTTTATTGTATCCTAGAGGCAATTCGCAGATACCTTGTTACACATAATTATACTAAGGGCCAAATATAGCCTTAAGGAAAGTGGCAGTGTTACACACCTTGGGTCCTATTACATTTATTTTTGTATTATTGTTTCAACATTCTTAAGGCTATATTCTTTCATTTCCTACTATAATGACAGCACTTGCTACCCTTAGGGAAATGTCTACTTACTTTGTGAAGCTGGAGCATTTTGATGGTGGCAATTTCTTAAGGTGGCAGAAGAAGATGCATTTTCTCTTAGTGACACTTAAGGTTGTCTATGTCCTGAACACTCCAAAGCCCGCAGAGAATGAGAATGAAACTATGCAAGAGACACGCAACAAGCAAAAATGGGACAATGGTGATGAGATTTATAGAGGTCATATTTTGAATGGAATGCCTTATGCTCTTTTTGATGTATACCAGAATGAGACTACTGCAAAAGCACTATGGGAGAGATTGGAGGTAAAGTACATGCAAGAGGATGCAACTAATAAGAGATTTCTTGTTAGTAGATTTAATAATTATAAGATGGTGGATGGTCATTCTGTTATGGATTAATTGCATGAAATTGAAAAGCTTTTAAATAATTACAAGCAACATAGCATGCATATGGATGAAACTATTATTGTTTGTTCAATCATTAATAAGCTTCCTCTTTCATGGAAAGATATTAAAAGAGCAGTGAAACCTAAGAAGGAAGATATGTCAATTGAACAACTTGCTAAACATCTTTGTGTTGAGGAAGAATAGAGATTGTAGGATGAAAAGAAAGAGCAGAATGCTCAGGTTCAAAAAGTCCATGTGATGGAGGAAAGGCAATTGGAAAAGTCCTCAAAGAAACAGCCCTATCAGACTACCAATCATGCTAATCATCAAAAGAATGGGAAAAAGAAAAAAAGTGAAGGTTTCCATTGAGGAAAAGTTGGCCACTATAAAGTTGATTGCCGATATTTAAAGAATAAGAAGAATAAGGGTGCACCATCAAAGGAGAGTTTTATGGCCGTAATCTTTGAAATAAATGCTCTTGAAGATGATAGTGCATGGTGCATAGATTCTGGTGCAACCAGACATGTGTGTAAGGACAAAATCTTGTTTAAAGATTTTGAACCAATGAATGATGGTTCTATTTAATACATGGTAAACTCTTCCACTACTCAAGTAAAGGCACAGGTACTATGGAACTTGAGTTCACTTCTGGAAAATCGTTAATTCTTAAGAATGTTTGTTATGATTCAGAAGTTAGAAAAAATTTAGTGTCTAGTAGTCTTCTAAATAAACTTGTATTTGAGGCAGATAAATTTATTCTGTCTAAGTGAGGGACTTTTGTGGGGAAAGGCTATATGCATGAGGGAATGTTCTAAAGGAACGGAAGCGTGAAAAACACAAGTTTATACCATTGAATTCAAAAATTTTCACCTAGGGTCACATGCATCATGCAAGATTTATTTTTAACTATTTGATTTCAATGATAAACAACATTCTTAATTCTTAAGAATGTTTGTTATGATTCAGAAGTTAGAAAAAATTTAGTGTCTAGTAGTCTTCTAAATAAACTTGTATTTGAGGCAGATAAATTTATTCTGTCTAAGTGAGGGACTTTTGTGGGGAAAGGCTCTATGCATGAGGGAATGTTCTAAAGGAACAGAAGCGTGAAAAACACAAGTTTATACCATTGAATTCAAAAATTTTCACCTAGGGTCACATGCATCATGCAAGATTTATTTTTAACTATTTGATTTCAATGATAAACAACATATTAAAACTCTTTTAATATGTTTTTGGATCTGTATTTACCATTTAAGATTTTAAAATTTATCAGATTAATTTTAGAACCCTAGATAAAATCAAGAACGATTACACTAACCTCTTACTGCACTGCAGCGTGTCTGCGCCTTTGAGATTTGTCTTCAGGACACCAAATGTTGTCCCTCTAGCTTGTCCACACTAAGAACACCTATGGCAGCCCTTGAACAGCTTCTAAAGCTTTTTCTATTAATTAGAAATTCAAGTTCTACCTTTTTAAGAGATTAGAGATGTAAATAGGACACTAGAAACAATTTCTAGTGTTCTTAATTCAAGAGATTGATGGCTAATCTCTTTGAATTGATGAGAGATGAAGAAGAATAGATGGAGAACCTCAAAATGGCGTGACAAAGGAGAGGAGTGGCTACTAGTTGTTTTTCTTTTTCATAACAACACTTATATAGCTAGGTTAACACATTAAACCCTTGCCACATGTCACCCTTTGATTAGCTCTAGGTTTAAGTGACCCAATCACATTGTGCCAAGTGTCAAACCTATATTTAATCTTGATTTTAATCATCCTACATGATTAAAAAACATTTGGCAAGCTTATGTGTAATCCCATGTGTCACCATCTCATGGTGCCACGTGTCACACTGTGAAATGACCAAAATGCCCCTGTGTCTTAATTTTGAGTTCTTAACCCAAAATAATTATTTTTCTTCTTCTAATTTATATCAAATATAAATTAATTAATTAATCTCTATTAATTAATTTCTCATTAATTAAATTCATATTTAAAAACTTTAAATATAAATTTAACTTTTACTATACATCCAATAATCTAGATTTGGTTTCAAGTCATGCTAGGGACTTTGCAATTTAATTGCAAACCAAACCTATTTAATTAATCAATTAAACTCTTTAATTAATTAATTAAATCATATTTAAATAGGTGATAACTTGTGTACGTGTGTGACTTACTAGGCTCATCACTAATTGGCAATGAGACATGATATCAACTCTTAATATCATCAGAACTCTTTCTTACCATAAATGATTTCTCTAAATCATTTTATGAACCTCATAGACCATGGTTAACACCTAGCATAGCATGCCATGGCCACCCAATTAGTAATAAGGTTTACCTTAAATGAACCTATAATCATATGTTACCATGCACTAGAATCTCTTTGTTACAAAATCCCAACTCAAGCTGGAGTCATGGTTTATGTCAAACTCCATTTGCTTTGAATATTATGTTCTCTTTTAATTTCAGTTCTTGATTAAAAAGATTTTCTCATCAGAAACTCTTTTCTGAATAAATCTATCTGTCCTGGCCAGGAACTTGAAATATCAAGAACAATTAAATGAACATAGATTTTATCTCTATTTACTTGGAGGAACAGGTTCCATCTTGATCAACACCTACCTCCATATATAACTAGTAGGAGCCAACAGATGCCCATATACCCATACATAGTACAAGTATGAAAGCAGTATCAAACTCAAACTACCTATATACAAGATAACTGTGCTATCTCAGGTCTAAAGATTATATGCACTGATATGATTTATGACAAAACATTGACAAGAGTAAACTCCATGTGCTTGTCATAAGTATCACTGGTTCGGCCTACTTATCATTTATAAGTGCCTATTATGTTTGTTATATGGCATGAAACTCACCATTCCATCTTATTTATATCTCATATAAATAACTTGGTAACAAACATGAATACAATCTTTCTGGATAAGTCATGTCCTTATTATGAAGTATCCTCGATTGTGAACCTATTTATGATACTTTGTACTAGAAATACTGTCACTCATATTCTTAACAACTTAAGAATAATATTTCTAACAAAATATCAATGGACCTTTTCTATTACACATAAATATATTTTGTAAACGGAAAAGTGGAAATGCCTTTTATTAATAAAAGATATGTACAAGATACATACTAAATGATATGCTCTAGGGCATACTACTAACAGTCTCCCACTAGCACTAGAGCCATTCATTACAATATCTTAGACCTATCTTCTCAAGATGTCAGTCTAGCTGAGCTTCTGACAAAGGCTTAGTGAATGGATCAGCTGATTTTTCCAACTGATGTTATTTTTTTCTGCATCGCTATATCGCCTTGCCCAACTATATCTCTGATAATGTGATAGTGCCTTTCTATGTGTATGGATTTTGGGTGAGACCTTAGTTCCTTAGCCTGTATGACTGCTTCATTGTTGTCACAGTGTAGTGGAACTGCTGACTCAATGGAAGGAACTACTGTAAGTTCTGTCACAAACTTTTTTATCCAAACAGCTTCCTTTGCAGCATCTGATCTGTAGTGGAATCTGCAATCGTGCTCTATTTGGAACTCTTCCAACTGACTGCACCTCCATTACAAATGAACACATATCCAAAGGTAGACTTTCTATCATCGATATCTGATTGGAAATCAGAATCAGTATAACCATCCAATTGCAAGTCTCCACCTCCATGAATCAAGAATAAATCCTTAGTTCTTCTCAAGTACTTAAGGATATTCTTGATGACTATCGATGTTCCAAACCTGGATTGGATTGATACCTGCTAGTCAAACTAACAGCATATGCGATATCTAGCCTAGTACACAACATTGCATACATTAAACTTCCAATAGCCGAAGCATATGGAATCCTAGCCATCTTATCCCTTTTTTCAGGTGTCTTTGGAGACATCTCTTTAGAAAGGTGGATACCATGTCTCACTAGTAACAATCCTCTCTTGGAATCAAGCATGTTAAACCTCTTTAACATCTTTTCCAAGTATAGACTTTGGGATAAACCAATTATTCTTTTTGCTCTATCTCTATAGATGCGAATCCCAAGAATATAAGTTGCTTCCTCTAAGTCTTTCATGGAGAATGTATTTGACAACCATACCTTTATAGTTGTCAACATACCTGTGTCATTACCCATCAACAGTATGTCATCCACATATAAGACAAGGAAAGTGATAGCACTGTCACTAACCTTCTTATATACACATGGCTCATCCTCAATTTTGATAAAACCAAAGGATTTAATGGCTTCATCAAAATGGATGTTCCAACTCCTCGAAGCTTGTTTCAACCCATAAATGGATCGCTTTAGCTTGCATACCTTGGAACCATCTTGGGATTCAAAACCCCTAGGTTATTCCATGAAAATGTTTTCTTCAATGTATCCATTGAGAAAAGCTGTTTTGACATCCATCTGCCAAATCTCATAATCATAGTATGCAGCTATTGCTAATAAAATCCTAATTGATTTAAGCATGGCAACAGGCGAGAAAGTCTCCTCATAGTCGACTCCTTGCCTTTGGCTAAACCCTTTCGCTACTAGCCTTGCCTCATAGGTCTCTACCTTTCCATCAGAACCAATTTTCTTCTTGAAAACCCATTTGTTCCTTATAGGTACAATACCTTCAAGTGGGTCAACAAGATCCCAAACTTGATTATTATACATGGAATCAATCTCGGATTTCATAGCATCAATCCATTTTGAAGAATCTATATCTGATATAGCTTCTTCATAGGTAAGTGGATCATCTCCATGATCTACTTCTTCATGAGTAGACAACTCTTGTTCTTCTTCATGAAGGAAACCATATCTCACTGGTGGGTGAGATACCCTGGTTGTTCTACGAGGAACAGCTGTAGATGTTTCATCAACGGGTATAGGCTGACTAGATGGATCTATATCCATCTGATCTGTTGGTTGGTCAGAATTCTCCAATTCTAACTTTATTTGCCTTCCTTTGCCTCCTTCTTGAACAAACTGTTGTTCAAAAAATGTGGCATCTCTACTTATCACAACCTTTTGTGAAGTAGGAAAATAAAAATAATATCTAAAACTATCTTTTGGATATCCAACAAATCAATCTTTTTCTGATCTGGTCTCTAATTTATCAGTGTTCAACTTTTTGATATAAGCTGGACAACCCCAAATCTTAACATGCTTAAGACTTGGTTTTCTTCCATGCTATATCTCATAAGGTGTGGAAGAAACTGATTTTGATGGAATCCTATTCAGAATATACAAAGCTGATTATAATGCAAATCCCCAAAAGAAGATTGGCATATTAGTATAGCTCATCATACTATGTATCATTTCCAATAGGGTACGATTTCTCCTTTCAGATACACCATTCAGCTGTGGCATTCCTGGAGGAGTCAGCTAAGAAACAATGCCATGCTCTCTCAAGTATTCATCAAATTCAGTGCTCAAATATTCACTTCCACAATCTGATCGAAGAGCTTTAACACTCTTTCCTGTTTGATTTTCTACTTCAGATTTAAATTCTTTAAACTTTTCAAAGGATTCATGTTTGTATTTCATCAAATACAAATACCCAAATCTTGATTTATCATCAGTAAAGGTAATAAAATAATGAAAGCCCCCTCTAGACATTTCTTTAAATGGACCACATACATCACTATGTATTAGCTCCAAAATATTTTCAGCTCTTAGCCCTTGTCCAACAAAGGGTGATCTAGTCATTTTGCCCTGAAGGCAAGATTCACAAGTTGGAGTAGGCTTAGAGCCCAATGAGGATAGAATCCCCATTTTCTCCAGTTTTGCAATCCTATCTTCTGCAACATGACATAACCTTAAGTGCCAAATATATTTTGAACTTGAGTTGGTTTTCACCATGGCATTACATTCTTTTAGATCACTTGCATTCAATTTGTGTTTGTCATTATTATTCAAATAATAAAGATCATCATTCATATAATCTGAACCAACATATTTATTTCCAAAATAAATATTGCAAACATCATATGTAAACTGAAATTCATAACCATTTCTAGCCAAACTAGATATAGAAATGATGTTCTTAAAAGCATCAGGTACATATAAAATGTTATCCAAACACAAAACATGTCCAAACATGTAAAAAGATTTAGATCCTATGGCTAAAGCTTCAATAGTTGAGCCATTGCTAATCCGGACTCTAATATCTTGAGAACGCAAGTTGCTACTATTTGCTAGTTCCTGCATATCATTAGAAATGTGAGAATTGGCACCAGTATCTAAAACCCAAGCTGTAGATGAACTATGAGTATCCTCAGAATCTAAATAACAAGATATGGACATACCTTCCGAAGGTGTATCCTTCTTGTCCTTCAGAGAAGCAAGATACTGCAGGCGGTTCTTTTCCAGTGCCCATCCTTTTGGCAGTGGAAACACTTTCCTTTGCCTCCATCAGCTTTAGTCTTCCTTTTCTGTTTAGCTATTTTCTTGGAAGGACCAGGAATCTGAGGTTTCTTTTTCTTATTGCCCTTTTTCTTGTTGGACTTTCCAGCAGAAGAAGATGCAATCAAAGCTACCTCTTTTCCTTTATTGCCCGGCATATTCTTTTGGGCAATAACCAGCATGTTGAGTAAACCAGCTAAGGTGCATTCCTATTTAGTCATATGGAAATTTGTCACAAAATTCCCAAAAGACTCAGGAAGGGACTGAAGGATCAAATCCGTCTGTAATTGGAAATCCATGTTGAAGTCAAGATGTTCCAACTGCTCAATCAGCCGAATCATCTTGTGGAAATGATCCCCAACATTCTGTCCCTCAGACATCCTCATACGGAATAGCTGTCTAGATATCTCATACCTAGCATTCCTGCTGTGCTCACCATACAACTTTTGTAGGTGAAGGAGGATCTCACTCGCACTCAACATGTTCTCTTGCTGCTTTTGTAACTCATTACTCATGGAAGCAAGCATGTAACACTTAGCTCTCATATCATGCTCCTTCCACTTATCCAAAGTTTCATGTTCCTCTTGTGTGGCCTCTGGAGGTAAGGGACCAGGAACATTTAAATCTAGAACATATCCTATATGTTTAAGGTTCAGGACAAGTTTCAAATTTCTTAGCCAATCAGAGAGATTAGGTCCTGTCAACCTATTGCGATCAAGTATGCTTGCAAGGATATTGGATTGTGGTGGTTGTTCTGTGATCATTATTATCAGAAAATTAATGACAGAAAATAACTAGATTAATTAGTAAATGTATCAAGTAATTAACCAAAATGATTATGGTCTTTTAATCAAATTGGTCCTCCCACTAACTTAACAAATCCTACACTTCCAAAGTAGAAAACGGAAATCCTAGTTGGATGGATTTCTAGTGGGTGATTGAATTCTTATAATTCTCTTGATCATCCTCAAGTACATCCATTATTGGAATTACAATAAACTATAAGTGAGCCATCACATCTCATGTGAGGTTCAATCCTTTACCTAGCCCCTAATGCTCAAAATCTCAGGTACATCCATTATTGACTTATCTTGCATTAGTTAAGTTGATCCCATTGAGCCAGTAATTATGCAAATAATTTTAATGTCCTCAGGTACATCTAATATTGGCCACCAAACTATTTACATATTTACAACATCTCATGCTTAACAATTATTCTTAAGAAAATCTTTTAAATTAATTGCATCTTATGCAACTATTTAAAATTTCTTAAAATAATTGCCCCAATGGAGGGCCTATGTTATAATTACTTTAATTATAGCATTTCCAACTTAATCATTTGTTTGGAAGATTTTATAGTCATTCTAATTACTATTAAGGTCTCACTTTGCACATTATCCAATTAGCATGCATATATCATATAATAGCATACATTCCCATACATCTCATGCATTCATGGATAAGCAATAAGAATGGTATGATCATGGACTTTCTAAGGGATTCAATTCTGAGCCACCAAGAATTGAATCAGGGCATTCCTAGGTGTATTTCATTCATTCATTTTACAAGAGTTGCTGAAAGAGTACATAATCAACACTTGATCTTGAATTCCTCCCACTGGTCCCACCAATGCTCTTGACCTCCTTGAACTTCTTGCAATCCAATATTACATAGTAATCCTTGGCATACCAAGGCGAATTTACAAGAACTTAAATAAATGAAATTACAACCCAAAAATTATTACAAACTTAATAATACATGCCCAAAATAAATTAAAATAAATTAATTAATTTACAATTCCAAAGAAACATAAAAGAAATAAATCCAATCACATTGGTCTTTTATAGTCCATGATCATCCATCATGCATATCACTATTTAACAATTAAATAAAACATACATACTTAAATTAAATTGAATATCTCATATTCAACTTAAAAATCCAGATTTGAATATGATTCAAATAAATTTAAAAATTCAGATTTGAATCTCATTCAAATAAATTTAAAATTTCATATTTGAATCACATTCAAATAACTTTAAAAATTCATATTTGAATCACATTCAAACATTTTTTTTAAAAAAATCAGATTTGAATCACATTGATGTGGCCCAACCGCAAATGCCCGGGTCGTACAAGTAATATAAAAAATATATCGTTCTCATGAGGAGTTGTGTTAATGATTGAATTTTTGATATAAAAAGTTGACTAAATTGAACTATTTTTGAAATTAAAGCAATAAATTGATGGGTATTGGAGTGTGAATTTTATGTGTGTGAGATTAATAGTCTATTCAATAATGTAATGATTAAACTAAATTTGCATAAAATTAAAATAAGCAAATTCAAATATGGCATGATTTAAATTGACAAGTAATTAAATTCAATTAGAAATTAACAATGATAAAAAGGCGATTTCGGAGTTCGGGAGTTCATATTCAAGCTATTTTGGGATTTTAAATTGGTTATCCAATCTTATGGAACTTATGGGTTTTAAGGAGATTAATTCTTAAATCCTTCGAATACCCTTTCGAGTGAGAAAAAAGAGTGCCTTAATCAATTTAATCCTACTTTCGTGGAGTTAGAGTTAATCAAGACCCATTAAGTTCCTTAATTAATCTGTAAATCCTCTTAATCCTTAGTCTATTTCTAGATCTAAGTTAATTAAGTCCAATTTCTTGATTATCTATCACAAGGCCTTCTCCTTTCGGTGCCTCAACCATGGATTAAGAACATCACTTAATGGGATCCTACACTAAGCATGTTATTAAGCACATAAGAAATGAATAAAACTCATTAAGACCACAAAATATGGATTACCCAATCAAAATCCACAAAATATCTCAAATATTACATCCCTTACTCTAGAATCTAAGTAAAACTACTCACTATCCATAATATTTACAAGATATTTCTTAGCTAAGAAACAAGAAGCTCAACACTAGAAATGTAGGAAAAATGTAAGAAAAGAAAGAAATCTCCAAATCTGGTTGGAAATGGTGTGGGAGATGATTGTGACTCTTCAGCTGCTGCCTGCTCCTTTCCCTTTTCTTTCCTCTCTTTTCTCCTCCTTTCTAAAATGGGAAATGGGGCTATTTATAACATTTTCTAACATGGAGCCCTAAAATGGTGTGTTTGAGGTGAGATTTTCTGAGGGAATCTTCTGCCAGCTCATTAATGAAATCTTTGTGGGACTACATAAGTCATGCAGTCCCTTATGCAGTTTTCGGCTGGTTTCTGGCTCACTTATGCGAAACTGCATGACCAAGCGAATAGGTTATGCATAATTCCGTGAGATTGCATAAGGGAGGCGTGAATCTGCATAAGCTATGCACTCTCCTTATGCACAATTCAGCAGGTATTGGAACAATGTTTCTTCTCCTTATGCAGATTTGTATAACTTATGCGGCAAGTTATGCACAATTTGGCCAATGCATATTTCAACTTTGAAACTTGTTTTTGATATCTTTGGCTGCAGAAGTCACTCCTCAATAGTAAAATTTCTTTTTAGTCCTTCAAAAATACCATTTTTCCTACAAAACAAAGTAAAAATTACAAATTAATCCAAAATTGGCAATTATGAAAAACTAACTAAATAACTAATGAAATTAGCTAAAAGTAATCAAATAAAATGGCTATGAAAGTAAACCCAAATGATTATGAAAAATGTATGCATTAAATATCCCTAAACTCAAGCTTTTGCTTGTCCTCAAGCAAACTTTAAAATGTGATGCAAAATTTAGGGGTGCCTTATCCAAAGAGCTATGAAAATCACCTATTAAAGTAACTTAACACACCTTTAGCCATACCAGTAATCCATAACCCCATCCTTTAAAATGTAAAGAATCTAATGCTTATCCAAGCTTTCACCGCTTAGCCATCAAGTCAATTATCATTCAAAATTCCCAAACCAACCAATCAAAAGAGAGAGTCATGCTCAAAAGGAATTCTAGGACAATCAATAGTCAAAGTGTCTCTATATAGAATGATGGAATTAAATGAATGAATGGATAATTTTCCAATCCCATAGCCGAAAACTGCATAAGGGACTGCATGACTTATGCAGTCCCACAAAGATTTCATTAATGAGCTGGTTTCTGGCTCACTTATGCGAAACTGCATGACCAAGCGAATAGGTTATGCATAATTCCGTGAGATTGCATAAGGGAGGCGTGAATCTGCATAAGCTATGCACTCTCCTTATGCACAATTCAGCAGGTATTGGAACAATGTTTCTTCTCCTTATGTAGATTTGTATAACTTATGCGGCAAGTTATGCACAATTTGGCCAATGCATATTTCAACTTTGAAACTTGTTTTTGATATCTTTGGCTGCAGAAGTCACTCCTCAATAGTAAAATTTCTTTTTAGTCCTTCAAAAATACCATTTTTCCTACAAAACAAAGTAAAAATTACAAATTAATCCAAAATTGGCAATTATGAAAAACTAACTAAATAACTAATGAAATTAGCTAAAAGTAATCAAATAAAATGGCTATGAAATTAAACCCAAATGATTATGAAAAATGTATGCATCAAATATCCCTAAACTCAAGCTTTTGCTTGTCCTCAAGCAAACTTTAAAATGTGATGCAAAATTTAGGGGTGCCTTATCCAAAGAGCTATGAAAATCACCTATTAAAGTAACTTAACACACCTTTAGCCATACCAGTAATCCATAACCCCATCCTTTAAAATGTAAAGAATCTAATGCTTATCCAAGCTTTCACCGCTTAGCCATCAAGTCAATTATCATTCAAAATTCCCAAACCAACCAATCAAAAGAGAGAGTCATGCTCAAAAGGAATTCTAGGACAATCAATAGTCAAAGTGTCTCTATATAGAATGATGGAATTAAATGAATGAATGGATAATTTTCCAATCCCATAGGCAAGTTCCCTACTCCTATCTCCACTAATGTAACAAATACTATCAAGAGATCAAAGGTCTTTTTAGGGATGTAATAGGGCCATGGGGTTCAAATGAGGCTAAGAAGAAAGATGGGTAAAGAGGATTCAAAGCATGAGAATATTTTCAATCTTGACAACATAAGGTACACTTCTTATTTTATTATTTTTTTTCTTTTTTTATATTTATATGGGGGAGAGAAATACACAATGAGGATTGTCAAGTGCTAGCATATTTTACAAAACACATAAAAAAATGGAGGGACACTTTGATACTTTAAACTTGTATCTTGCATTTTCTTTTGATGATTGTCGCTAAAATTGCCACCCCCAAACTCATTTCTTCATTTTGAATGACAATAGTGAAAAGCACATATACTAGCACTTTTACAAGATGACAAGCATTTCTTCTCCCTTTTATTGTATTTTTTCTTTTCTTTTTTTTTCTCTCTTTTTTTTTATGTACCTAATGTTATAAATAATTATTCTCATGAAAAGGGTTGGAGTGTTTGGTTCATTGGCTAGGTAGCAATAAGGATTTCAAGAAAAATTAGGGATAAAAAGGCTCAAAGGGGTTTACAAGGGTCAATTTTAATTAGGAAAAGGGCCAAAGGGTTTAAAATGAGAAGGTTTAAATCAAAGAATGCCTAATCATCTCTCTTTTCAAGGACAAGCTGGTATTTCGCCTTGAAAGGTTTAGAAAATTTGTTCTAGGATTGGTGATACATCATTTGACTACCTTATATCCAATAACTCCCCCTAAACATTCCAATCTCTAAAGGACTAGTTGGGTGGCTTTTTGGCTAAGAAGATATAAGCAAGGGATAGACACTTCAAAACTTTGCACCTCTTAGGAAACTTTCAATCCACAAACCCAACTAAAGGTAAGTCAAATCACTCTCATAGGCAACTTTTCAATACTCAAGGGATTTGGCAAAAGATTTTAATGCATGATGCATGATTCCTAAAAATGAGTAATGCATTAACTAAATGGAGGAAGTCTATTTGTGTGCAATGTGTACAATTTCTAAGTGATGTATAATGTGTGTGTGAATGTGTTGTGTATATGTATGTATGGATGCATATGTAAAATATTTACAATATATGTAAATGGAATGGGATGAGATGTTTCTATACTCAAAATGTGAAAAATGTAGCAAAAATCAAAATGCACACCCCCAAACTCAAAATTGGACATTGTCCTCAATGTCTCAAGTAGTGCATTATCAAAACTCAAAGCAAATAGTAATTACCAGGAATTGTGAAATTTAAGAGCAAAAAGAAAAAGTTACTTAGTATAAAGCAGATGAGAATTCAAGAGATAATGGGGATGCATAAGAAGCTGCCCAGGTTATGCAGAATAAAGTGTTGTCCAGAATAGGTGCATAAAGAGGGTGCATAAGCTGTGCGGTTCTGCATGAGTGGCATAAAGGACTGCACAGACTATGCAGAACATTTGCATAAAGGGATTCACAGCCTGTGTAGTATATTCAAAAGCTGCTGCATGATGATTAGCAAGGAAAAATGTGCAACCACCAGTAGAAGCATGCAAATATATACAATGTATGGACAAGTATGCACAAAAGGGCAGTAAAGGCCATGAAAGTCAATGAAAAACTAATGGAGTAGCCATCCAAAAGAACTTCAAGAAAAACAGAATTCAAAGCAAACTAAAATTGTTTTAACATATCTACAAAGAAAAACTCCTACAAGTTTGAACAAAAGCAAAATAAAAACTAATCTAATTCTATTGTTTTGCCCTTGTCCAAAGATGCTGCTAAGGGACTAGTTGGAGTTGGCTGCTGTCGAAGTGATGGTTCTAGAGGAGGTGATGGAGGTGGAGGTGGCATTCCCAGAAAAACCATGAGCTGCTTCATCATCTCCTTTAATTCTTTCTGCTTATCTCTGGTTTCCATGACAAAATCAAAGAGTTGATTATGACGATCGTTGAGGGTATCAAGACCAAATTCAAGCTTTCTATCCACAAAATATATATCATCACTAAGCCTTTCAAGATAGGTGAATAAGGCTTTAGTGTTGAAGGCAGGAGGGGCTGTGGATGAAGAGGGTCCAGCTACAGAAGGTGTAGGCTGTGCAGAATCTGCTGGGATGTCCTGTGCAGGCTGAGTGGGTGGTGTAGGTTCAGCAGAATGCTGTTGGGCTGGTGGGACAGATTGTGCCTCTGGTTGTGCAGTGGTTTCAGTGTTCGCTGCTGGTTGTGCAGTGTCAGAAGGTGGCAAACTAAATCCAGTTTTGGATAGGTGTGTGGCATCAAAATATAGGGTGTCTGGAAGTGCTGGTAGTGGATGCTCTTCCGGATTAAAACCAAAATGCTTGGCTATAACAGTTATGAGCCCAACCATGACTATGTCACCTATGGATTTGGTGGCAATATGTAACACATGCTCACAAAAGAAGTAACCAGGAGAAACTTTAACTTTGTGAAAAGTTTTCCAACAGCACCAGAACTAGTCCCTCTGCCCAAGATAGTGCTAGTAATGAGCCTATGGATAAATCTAAGTGTAGGGTCTAGTATTTGAGAGGTTTTGGATCTGCTAGCAGAAAAAGTCTGAGGTTGGTTTGTGATAATCCTCCAAAACTGAACAGCATTCCAAATACCTTTGTTTGCTACTTCTACCCTTGTATATGGTACCCTAAATAGTCCATCAATTGCAAACCCAAAAATGCTATGAAATTAGTTCTGTATTTTGCCCCAAACATATAAATTTCATAGTTGGCTTGTAATCTATCTCATGCAATTTCAGGGTAGCAAAAAATGAGGAAATAAATTCCAAAACTAAAGCTGAATAAACTATTTCTTGCTTATGCACAAATTCCATCCACCCTAAGCCATCAAGGTAGGCAATAACATTTTCAAATAAACCAACTGATTGGAGGGCATCTGTAGAAATGTACCTTGTGGGTTGCACCCTCCTTTCCTTAAGTCTCTTAAAGGCTGCCTTATGAGCTGCATCAGGAAGGGGCCAAGGTAGTTTTGATACCTGTGATGCTGCTGACATTTGCTTTTTGCTGGAAGAGGGTGATTTGGCTTGTGTGGAGGCTGAAGTTTTGGGGTTTTTGGGTGGAGGCTCTGACATTGGGGTGGTGGGTGGTTCTTTGCGTTTTGAGAGAGGAGGTGCAAAAGCCATGGGTCGGGTGGATTTCGACCTGATTTTTCTCTTGTAAGTGGCTGTGGGAGGTGGTGGAGGGGTTTCTTGTGGAGGGGAATCGGGGTTAGGAGGCTGCATTGCCAAGGGCGAAACTTGGAGAGGGGAGGTTGGAGGGGAATGAGGAGGCGATTCCATTGGGTGTCGATAGTGAGAATGGAGGAGTTGAGGGAGAAAATAAAGGATGCAGAGGGAAGCTAGGGCAAAGGCGGTGGAAAGATGAGTGGAGAAGAAGGGGAGGGGTAATGCCGGAATTAATGGACGTGGAGGGACAGTCGTGAACAGAAAAGACGGGAAGTGGAGGTGGGAAAAATGGATACCGAAGAAAATTTTTTTAATTTGAACAGGACTTGTGTAAAACTGCATAAGGGGAAAAATGGGTGTGAATAACTTATGCACTCTCTTATGCAGGTTTCTGTGGAAGATAAACAGTGTGAAAAACTGATTATGCAAGAGTGCATAGCTTATGCGCTGACTCATGCAAGCTTCGGCCGGTTTTGGGATTGAAGAGAAATAGGTCATGCGGAAGTGCATAAGCTATGCACTCTCCTTATGCAGATTTCAGCAAGTTTTGATTTTCAGAGAGTGTGATCATGCGGAAGTGCATAAGCTATGCACTCTCCTTATGCAGGTCTCGGCAGGTTTTGGAATTCAGAGTTGGTGGTTATGCGGAAGTGCATAAGCCATGCGCTCTCCTTATGCAAGTCTCGGCAAGTTTTGATTTTCAGAAAGTGTGGTCATGCAGAAGTGCATAAGCCGTACACTCTCCTTATGCAAGTCTCGGCAGGTTTTGGTTTTCAGAGTTGGTGGTTATGCGGAAGTGCATAAGCTATGCACTCTCCTTATGCAGGTTTCGGTGGAAAGAGAAAATGCAGGATTTGAAGTCATGCAAAAGTGCATAAGTTATGCACACACTTATGCAGGTTTTGACAGGTATGAAATTTGACAAAATGTGGCTATGCAGAATTGCATAAGTTATGCACTCTCCTTATGCAGTTTGCAACAGAGATAAAAAAAAATGGCAAGAATTGTGGTTATGCAGGATTGCATAAGCTATGCACATTCTTATGCAGTTTTTAGCAAGATGAAAAAATGGCAGAATTTGTGATTTAAAAGCTGCATAAGCTATGCAGTTACTTATGCACAATTCAACAAGATTGAGATTACAATTGAAAATGAATTGCAAGTGTGAAAAATACCCTAGAATGAAGAAATATAATTCTATGAAGCATAAGTCATGAGAAATTATCACCAAAAACACATCAATATATACAAATCCATCAAAATTACATCACACAAGCTTGTAGAAGTGAATCCTGCATAAGAGGCATTTGTGAATCATGCCATTTCAATTCAAATTCTGCAAATCAACATTTAGCACATTAAAACTCAATAAAATATGCATAAAGTTGCATCTATCCACAAATGAGAATGGACTCCCCAAGTTATGCCAAGAAAATGCAATATGTCCACCTTGAATCTCACAACCCAAATAAGCTCAAAACTATAAAAATGACCCACTTACCATCATATTAACATTATAAGCACAAATACTTAAAAGTTACACACCCAACCTCACAAAGAAACATAAGCCATGTGCTGCAGACCTTTCTTTACTGCAAATTTCATTTTTTTTCTCTGCATAAACCAGATAGCAAACCTGCACAGGTTATGTAGTAAAAATCAATCAATTTTGGGAGAGTTGAAGGACAAAATATCAGATTAAGAGTTACTCCCCAGCAGTTCACCAACCTTCCTCCATTGAAATACATCTACAAGGGACAAGATTCAACAATGTCAAAAATTGAATTTGGGGAGATTTAAGATAAAAACAAAAGCAATGTAAATAAAAGTAAATCAACAAAAGCAAGATAAAAGAACTCGGGATGCCTCCAAAAGGGGCTAATTTATAGTCCTTATCTGGACTCTTCATGCATTTCACTTAGAAAGAGGTGAGGGATTGGAGAGCTTGTAACAGCTTGCTCCCTTTATTGGGTCTCCAGTTATATAATGTTTCAATCTATGCCCATTGACCTTAAAATTTCCAGATTTTTCACTCCAAATTTCAATTGCTCCATAAGGGAAAACCTTAGAAACTTTATATGGACCAGTCCACCTTGATTTAAGTTTCCCAGGGAACAATTTCAATCTTGAGTTGAACAACAAAACTGAATCACCCTCTTTAAATTCCTTTTTTCTAAGATGCTTATCATGCCAAACTTTAGTTCTTTCTTTGTAAATACGGGCACTTTCATAGGCATCCATCTTAAATTCTTCAAGCTCATTAAGTTGCAATAGCCTTTTCTCACCAGCTTGCTTAAGATCAAAATTCAAGGTCTGAATGGCCCAATATGCTCTATGTTCTAGCTCCACAAGTAAATGACAAGACTTTCCATACACCAACCTAAAGGGAGTAGTTCCTATAGGGGTTTTGTAAGCAGTCCTATATGCCCATAAAGCATCATCTAGTTTGACAGACCAATCTTTCCGAGAATTACTCACTGTTTTCTCCAAGATATGTTTGAGTTCTCTGTTAGAAATTTCAAATTGTCCTGAAGTTTGAGGGTGGTATGGGGTAGCTATCTTGTGCACTACATCATACTTCTTCATTAAGCTCTCGAATTGCTTATCACAAAAATGGGAACCCCCATCACTAATTACAGTCCTAGGAGCTCCAAATCTACTCAAGACAAATTTCTTCAAGAATTTCACTACCACTCTAGCATCATTAGTTGGAGTTGCAATAGCTTCCACCCACTTTGACACATAGTCAACTCCAACTAGAATGTATTTATTACCATATGAAGGAGGAAATGGCCCCATAAAATCTATTCCCCAGACATCAAATAATTCTACTTCAAGAATATCATTTAGGGGCATTTGATCTCTTTTTGACAAATTTTCACTCCATTGACATTTATCACATTCTAACACAAATTTCCTCACATCCTTAAAAAGATTTGGCCAAAAGAAACCAGCTTGCAAAATTTTACTAGCTGTTTTAGAGATTCCAAAATGTCCTCCATAATCAGAAGCATGGTAATGATGCATAACACTCTGTGTCTCCTCATCAGGAATACATCTTCTTATTAAACCATCACAACATCTCCTAAAGAGTAAAGGATCATCCCATCTATAAAATTTTGCCTCATGCAAAAACTTTTTCTTTTATTGCCATGTCATTCCTAGAGGTAAGACTCCACAAGATAGATAATTCACCAAGTCTGCATACCAAGGTAGTTTAGCAACAAGAGAGAAAAGTTGTTCATCCAAGAAAAACTCATCAATAGGGATTTCATCCATTTCTTCATCATCCAATTTCAACCTACTAAGATTATCCGCAACTACATTTTCAGCTCCCTTCTTATCTCTAATCTCCAAATCAAACTCTTGTAGCATCAGAATCCACCTAATGAGCCTAGGTTTAGCCTCTTTTTTACAGAGTAAATACCTAATGGCAGCATGATCTGAAAATATAACCACCTTTGAGTCAATAATGTAAGGTCTGAACTTTTCCAATGCAAAGACAATTGCTAAGAATTCCTTTTCAGTTGTTGCATAATTTGTTTGGGCCTCATCTAATGTTCTACTAGCATAATAAATAGTATAAGCCTTTTTGTCCTTTCTTTGACCAAGAATAGCTCCAATTGCATAGTTGCTAGTATCACACATGATTTCAAAAGGTAGGCTCCAATTGGGCGGTTGCATGATTGGTGCAGTGATAAGAGCTTGCTTTAACCTGCAAAAGACATCCAAACACTCTTGGTCAAATACAAATGGTATGTCATGACTTAACAAATTAGACAAAGGTTTGGCTATTTTAGAAAAATCCTTGATAAAGCATCTGTAGAACCCGGCATGTCCTAGGAAACTTCGAATTCCTTTGACATTGGTAGGAGGAGCCATCTTCTCTATCACTTCAACCTTGGCTTTATCAACCTCTATTCCTCTGTTAGACACCAAATGTCCAAGCACTATCCCTTCCTGAACCATGAAATGACACTTTTCCCAGTTTAACACAAGGTCGATTCGCACATCGCTGCAAAACTTTAGAAAGGTTAGCCAAGCATATGTCAAATGAAGATCCATAAACAGAAAAATCATCCATAAAAACCTCCATTATATCTTCAATGAAATCTAAGAAGATTGCCATCATGCACCTTTGAAAAGTGGCTGGTGTATTACACAACCCAAATGGCATCCTCCTATAAGCAAAGGTTCCATATGGACAAGTAAAAGTGGTTTTCTCTTGATCATTTGGATGGATAGGGATTTGAAAAAAACCTGAGTATCCATCTACATAGCAAAAATAAGAATGCCTAGCCAGTCTTTCTAACATTTGATCGTTGAAGGGAAGTGGAAAATGATCTTTTCTAGTGGCAATATTTAATTTTCTGTAATCTATGCACATTCGCCAACTAGTCACTGTTCTTGTGGGAATTAATTCATTATTTTCATTTTTGACCACTGTCATTCCACCCTTTTTTGGGACAACATGTACCGGACTCACCCAAGTACTGTCTGAGATAGGATATATGATCCCTGCATCAAGCAACTTCAAAATTTCCTTTTTAACAACTTCTTTCATATTTGGGTTCAACCTCCTCTGATGTTCAATAGATGGCTTACCATTTTCTTCCAAAATAATTCTGTGCATGCAAAAGTGTGGGCTTATTCCCTTAATGTCGTCTATGGTGTATCCTAAAACTTTCCTAAATTGCCTCAACACTCTTAACAACTTATCAGCCTCTAAAGTACTCAAGTTTGCATTTACAATTACTGGATAAGTGTTATTAGTGCCAAGAAATTCATACCTAAGATGAAAAGGAAGTTGCTTAAGTTCTACCTTAGGTGCATCTTCTTCCTTGAATGATGGTTGCTTAGATTCGACTTTTTCCTTTTGTGTGAGTTGAAAAACTGGAGCAGAAATGAATGGTGGACTACCCTCTAGATGTTGAGCATATGCAGCCACATGAGGGTTGTCATAGTCTATGCCTCCTCCATGAACCAAACAATTTTCAAGTGGATCTTCTGGATATCTCTTTCTGAAGTGTTCTTCAACCAGCTCATCAATGATATCAATTCTCAAACAAGTATCAGCTTCAGAATGATGCTTCTTCATAGTGTTATTAATATTGAAAACCAATTGATCTTCACCAACTCTAAGAGTCAATTTTTCTCCCTTAACATCAATCAATGCTCCTGCTGTAGCTAAAAAGGGTCTTCCCAAGATAATTGGAATATTAGAATCCTCCTCCATGTCCAAGATGACAAAGTCAACTGGTATATAGAACTTCCCAACCTTTAGAGGCACATTCTCCAAAATCCCTTCAGGATACTTAATTGATCTGTCAGCTAACTGGAGAGAAATGTGGGTTGGCTTACGATATCCCATATTGAGCTTCTCATAAATGGAGAGGGGCATGAGGCTAACACTAGCCCCTAAATCACATAAAGCTTTTGTAGAACATGATTCCCCAATGTGGCATGGAATTGAAAAACTCCCTGGATCCTTGAGCTTTGGAGGAAGTTTCCTTTGGAGAATAGCACTACATTCTTCTGTCAAAGCTACAGTTTCATGGTCTTCAAGTCTCCTCTTGTTTGAGAGAATTTCTTTTAAGAATTTTGCATAAGAGGGCATTTGTGAAAGAGCATCAATAAAAGGCACATTTATGTATAGCTTCTTCAAAACCTCTAAGAACTTCCCAAATTGCTTATCAAGCTTGGCTTTTTGAAATCTTTGTGGAAAGGGAAGCTGTGGCTTGTAAGGCTCTGGAGGTATGTATTTCTTTTCTTTCTCTTCAATTTCCTCTTTACCTTTTTCTGCACTCTCTTGTTTTTCATCTCCCTCGACATCTTTCTCATTTTCTCTCTTCTCACTATTTTCACTTTTCTCATTTTTTTCACTCTTCTCATTATTTACAAATTTCCCACTTCTTAAAGTAATAGCTTGACATTGCTCTCTTGGGTTTTCTGGTTGACTTGGAAGCTTTCCAAAAGTCTTGGTACCTGAGGAAGATGTTGTGCAATATGATTTTCCAGCATTCTGTTATGTGTTTGCATCTGTTCTAGTCTTGCTTTCATCTCTCTCATCTCCTCATCATGCTTAGTTTGGTTAGCAAGAATCTGTTGTAATAAAGCTTCTGTGGTGGAACTTTGTTCTTGCTGTTTTGGTGGAGGATTCATATTTTTCTGCTGAAAATTAGGCAATGGTTGCCTATTTTGCTGATATGGGATTCCTTGTTGCTGTTGTGGTTGAAAATTCTAATTTGGAACTTGACTTTGCTGATTTCCCCACGAAAAGTTGGGATGATTCCTCCAAGTTGGATTATAAGTTTGAGAGTAAGGATTCCCCATTTGTTTGTTTCCATAATTACCAACATATGCTGCTTGCTCTCCATAGTCTACTCTATAGCTGGTAGTTCCCTCTGCATAAGCAACTTGTTGTGAACTTCCAGATGATGATGATGAACTAACCAGCATACTTAAATCTTTCATCTTCTTAGCCAAGACATTTGTAAGTGCATCAAACTTTGCATTAATCATGTTGAACGGATCAAGATCATACATTCCAGCAGCTTGCCTCTTTTGAGATGGAGCTGATCCTCTTGGACTACTCCAAAGATGAGTATTCTTTGCAATTTTCTCCAATAGCTCATAAGCTTTATCTTCATGCTTCATAATAAATTCTCCTCCTATTTCAGCATCAATAATCCCTCTAATTGCAGGAGTGACATTTGTGTAAAAATTCTGGTTTATCATCCATTTCGGAATGGCATGATGTGGGCATTGTCTCTCTAATTCCTTCCATCTCATCCATGACTCATAGAGAGTTTCATCTTCCCTTGGTCTGAAAGCTGTCATTTGATTCCTCAGTTCTTGAGTTTTTCCAGGTGGAAAATATTATGCAAGAAATGCATCAGTGAGTTGCTCCCAATTTGTGATGGAGTTGTGAGGTAAAGAATCAAGCCAATCCAATGCTCTATCTTTTAAAGAGAATGGGAATAGCTTCAATCTTGCTGCATCATCAGACACTCCAGGTTGTTTTTGCATGTCACAGATCACAGCAAACTTCATCAAATGTGTGTGTGGATTTTCAGAAGGATGTCCCCCAAATTGGGAATTTTGAATCATTTGAAGAACCCCAAAATCCATCTTGTAACTATTTACATCAATTCTTAGTCTTGCTATGCTCTCTCTCAAGTCATCAAAACGAGGAAAAGCATGATCCATCATACTTCCCCTAGGCACATTAGCATTTACAACTTCTTCTCCTTGGGCTACATTTTCATTGTTTCGAGCATTTCCAGCATTACCACCAATTCTAATTCTTTCATCAGCAATGTCTGCTTCTAATTCAGTTTCTCTCAAGGCTTCTTTCCTTTTTCTGGTTTCTTTCTTGTTGGCTTTACAAAATTTCTCAATTTCAGGATTAAATAATAAGGATGTGTCACTTGTGCTTCTAGCTCTTCTCATAAAAGATTAAAAGTACCTAAAAAGAACAAACAAACACAAAATGAAAAGATAACAAAGATAAAACTATAAACAACTAAAATAATTAAGAATTCAATCTTAAACAAACAACTCCCTGGCAACGGCGCTAAAAACTTGATGTGGCCCAACCGCAAGTGCACGGGTCGTACAAGTAATATAGAAAAGATATCGTTCCCAAGAGGAGTTGTGTTAATGATTGAATTTTTTATATAAAAAGTTGACTAAATTGAACTATTTTTGAAATTAAAGCAATAAATTGATGGGTATTGGAGTGTGAATTTTATGTGTGTGAGATTAATAGTCTATTCAACAATGTAATGATTAAACTAAATTTGCATCAAATTAAAATAAGCAAATTCAATTATGGCAAGATTTAAATTGACAAGTAATTAAATTCAATTAGAAATTAACAATGATAAAAAGGCGATTCCGGAGTTCAGGAGTTCATATTCAAGCTATTTTGGGATTTTAAATTGGTTATCCAATCTTATGGAACTTATGGGTTTTAAGGAGATTAATTCTTAAATCCTTTAAATACCCTTTCGAGTGAGACAAAGAGTACCTTAATCAATCTAATCCTATTTTCGTGGAGTTAGAGTTAATCAAGACCCATTAAGTTCCTTAATTAATCTGTAAATCCTCTTAATCCTTAGTCTATTTCTAGATCTAAGTTAATTAAGTCCAATTTCTTGATTATCTATCACAAGGCCTTCTCCTTTCGGTGCCTCAACCATGGATTAAGAACATCACTTAATGGGATCCTACACTAAGCATGTCATTAAGCACACAAGAAATGAATAAAACTCATTAAGACCACAAAATATGGATTACCCAATCAAAATCCATAAAATATCTCAAATATTACATCCCTTACTCCAAAATCTAAGTAAAACTACTCACTATCCATAATATTTACAAGATATTTTGAGTTTATATGGAAATAAAGCTTTAATCTAAGCTAAGAAACAAGAAGCTCAACACTAGAAATGTAGGAAAAATGTAAGAAAAGAAAGAAATCTCCAAATCTGGTTGGAAATGGTGTGGGAGATGATTGTGACTCTTCAGCTGCTGCCTGCTCCTTTCCCTTTTCTTTCCTCTCTTTTCTCCTCCTTTCTAAAATGGGAAATGGGGCTATTTATAACATTTTCTAACATGGAGACCTAAAATGGTTTGTTTGAGGTGAGATTTTCTAAGGGAATCTTCTGCCAGCTCATTAATGAAATCTTTGTGGGACTGCAAAAGTGGACTGCATAAGTCATGCAGTCCCTTATGCGATTCAGTGGTTCTGGCTCACTTATCTGGCATGACCAAGCGCATAGGTTATGCACAATTCCGTGAGATTGCATAAGGGAGGCGTGAATCTGCATAAGCTATGCACTCTCCTTATGCACAATTTGGCAGTTATTGGAACAGTGTTTCTTCTCCTTATGCAGATCTGCATAACTTATGCGGCAAGTTATGCGCAATTTAGCCAATGCATATTTCAACTTTGAAACTTGTTTTTGACATCTTTGGCTGCAAAAGTCACTCCTCAATAGTAAAATTTCTTTTTAGTCCTTCAAAAACACCATTTTTCCTACAAAACAAAGTAAAAATTACAAATTAATCCAAAATTGGAAATTATGAAAAACTAACTAAATAACTAATGAAATTAGCTAAAAGTGACTAATAATCAAATAAAATGGCTATGAAATTAAAACCAAATGATTATGCAAAATGTATGCATCACACATTCAAACATTTTTTTTAAAAATCAGATCTGAATTTTATTCAATCAATTTTAAAAAATCAGATTTAAATATGATTCAAACAACTTTAAAAATTCAGATTTGAATCACATTCAAACAACTTTTAAAATTCAAATTTGAATCACATTCAAACAATTTTTAAAATTCTGATTTGAATCATAATTTAATTGTGTGATAAAAATTCTAATTAAACAATTTAATTAGACATAAAATGGATCTTAGATAATACAACAATTGCACATTCACCATCCATTTACCTTTAAACACCATTGTGGTGCATCAACCATGCGCACCATGGTGTTCATCATTTGTACCGCCACCTTGGCTTTGCAACCAGCAATGAACTTTTGATCTCATGATCAAACACACAATTAAATCATATAAACATCAATCTAAATGGCAAATATAGTGGCTCTGATACCAATTGAAGGAACGGAAGCGTGAAAAATACAAGTTTATACCATTGAATTCAAAAATTTTCACCTAGGGTCACATGCATCATGCAAGATTTATTTTTAACTATTTGATTTCAATGATAAACAACATATTAAAACTCTTTTAATATGTTTTTAGATCTGTATTTTCCATTTAAGATTTTAAAATTAATCAGATTAATTTTAGAATCCTAGATAAAATCAAGTACGATTACACTAACCTCTTGATGCACTGCAGCGTGTCTGCGCCTTTGAGATTTGTCTTCAGGACGCCGAATGTTATCCCTCTAGCTTGTCCATACCAAGAACACCTATGGCAGCCCTTGAACAGCTTCTAAAGCTTTTTCTATTAATTAAAAATTCAAGTTCTGCCTTTTTAAGAGATTAGAGATGTAAATAGGACACTAGAAACAATTTCTAGTGTTCTTAATTCAAGAGATTGATGGCTAATCTCTTTGAATTGATGAGAGATGAAGAAGAATAGATGGAGAACCTCAAAATGGCGTGACAAAGGAGAGGAGTGGCTGCTGGTTGTTTTTCTTTTTCATAACAACACTTATATAGCTAGGTTAACACATTAAACCCTTGCCACATGTCAACCTTTGATTAGCTCTAGGTTTAAGTGACCCAATCACATTGTGCCAAGTGTCAAACCTATATTTAATCTTGATTTTAATCATCTTACATGATTAAAAAACATTTGGCAAGCTTATATGTAATCCCATGAGTCACCATCTCATGGTGCCACATGTCACACTGTGAAATGACCAAAATGCCCCTGTGTCTTAATTTTGAGTTCTTAACCCAAAATAATTATTTTTCTTGTTCTAATTTATATCAAATATAAATTAATTAATTAATCTCTATTAATTAATTTCTCATTAATTAAATTCATATTTAAACACTTTAAATATAAATTTAACTTATACTATACATCCAATAATCTAGATTTGGTTTTAAGTCATGCTAGGGACTTTGCAATGTAATTGCAAACCAAACCTATTTAATTAATAATTAAACGCTTTAATTAATTAATTAAATCATATTTAAATAGGTGATAACTTGTGTATGTGTTTGACTTACTAGGCTCATCACTAATTGGCAATGAGACATGATATCAACTCTTAATATCACCAGAACTCTTTCTTACCATAAATGATTTCTCTAAATCATTTTATGAACCTCATAGACCATGGTTAACACCTAGCATAACATGCCATGGCCACCCAATTAGTATTAAGGTTTACCTTTAATGAACCTATAATCATATGTTACCATGCACTAGAATCTCTCTGTTACAAAATCCCAACTCAAGCTGGAGTTATGGTTTATGTCAAACTCCATTTGCTATGAATATTATGTTCTCTTTTAATTCCAGTTCTTAATTAAAAAGATTTTCTCATCAGAAACTCTTTTCTGAATAAATCTATCTGTCCTGGCCAGGAACTTGAAACATCAAGAACAATTAAATGAACATAGGATTTTATCTCTATTTACTTAGAGGAAAAGATTCCATCTTGATCAACACCTACCTCCATATATAACTAGTAGGAGCCAACAGATGCCCATATACCCATACATAGTATAAGTATGAAAGTAGTATCAAACTCAAACTACCTATATACAAGATAACTGTGCTATCTTAGGTCTAAAGATTATATGCACTGATATGATTTATGACAAAACATTGATAAGAGTAAACTCTATGTGCTTGTCATAAGTGTCACTGGTTCGCCCTACTTATCATTTATAAGTGCCTATTATGTTTGTTATATTGCATGAGACTCACCATTCCATCTTATTTATATCTCATATAAATAACTTGGTAATAAACATGAATACAATCTTTCTGGATAAGTCATGTCCTTATTGTGAACCTATTTATGATACTTTGTACTACAAATACTGTCACTCATATTCTTAACAACTTAAGAATAATATTTCTAACAAAATATCAATGGACCTTTTCTATTACACATAAATATATTATGTAAACGGAAAAGTGGAAATGTCTTTTATTAATAAAAGTTATGTACAAGATACATACTAAATGATATGCTCTAGGACATACTACTAACATGTTCAGGCTTAATATTAATAATAAAAATAAAGAAATTTTTGCTTATATCTTTGATTCTTTTTCTTTATGGCATTTTCGTTTAGGACATGTAAATTTTAGAAGAATTCATGATATGATGAAATTAAACTTAATTCCATATTTTGATAAAAATATTGAAAGATGTAATACTTGCATGCTTACTAAAATCACTAGAAATCCTTGTCCTAAAATTGAAAGAGGTACTAATATTCTAGAATTAGTTCATAGTGATGTATGTGATTTACATAGTACTCTTACCATTGGTGGTAAAAGATAATAACTTTTATTGATGATTATTGTAAAATTTGTTATGTTTATTTATTATACTCTAAAGATGAAGTATTAGAGAAATTTTAGATTTATAAATGTGAAGTAGAATTGCAATGTGAATCACATATTAAAAGACTAAGAATTGATAAGGGAGGCGAATATTACAATCCTAATTATTTTGAATCTATTGGAATCATACATGAGACAATAGCACCATATACGTCACAACAAAATGGTGTGGATGAACAGAAAAATAGACTACTCACTGAAATGGTAAATGTAATGCATTCTAATTTTGGCTTGAGTAAAGGATTTTGGGGAGAAGCTTCACTGATAGTTTGTTACATCTTTAATAGAGTTCCAACTAAAAGATGTAAGACAACTCCATATGAACTCTGGAATAAAAGAAAGCCAAATCTAGGCTATTTAAGAGTTCGGGGATGCAAAGCTATAGTAAAAGTTCCTGAACCCAAGAGAAGGAAATTGGGAGAAAGAGGAGTTGAGTGCATATTCTAAGGGTATGCACAAAATAGCAAAGCTTATAGGTTCATGGTAATTGAACCTAATGATTCAGTTTTAGTAAATACTATAATTGCATCAAGAGATGCTATATTTAATGAAAATAAATTTAAATATATTCCTAGAATCTAAGATGAATTTATTAAAAAGAATCAAGAAAAAATTTCAGAACAAGAGCCAAATAATAATGTTGATGGTGAGAAACAAATTATTGAACCTAGAAGAAGTAAAAGAATTAAAAAAGCAAAAACTTGTTGATCATATTTCTTTATGTTTCTAGTTGAAGGAACAAGAGATACAATACAAAAGAAAATACCGTATTATTTTAATACAGAGGCAGATCCTAATACATTTGAAGAAGCCATGAAGTCTCAAGATGTTTGTTTCTAGAAAGAAGCCATTAATGATGAGATAGATTCCATAATAGGAAATAAAACATGGAAGTTAGTGGATATTTCCCTAGGTTCGCAACCAATAGGTTGTAAATGGATATTCAAAAAGAAAATGAAAGTGGATGGTGCAATTGATAAATTCAAAGCCAGATTAGTGCTAAGGGATTTACACAAAAGCAAGGAGTTGATTATTTTGGCACATATTCCCCTATTACAAGAATTGCAACCATCTGAATATTGATTGCATTAGCTTCAATATACAAAATGATGATTCATCAAATGGATGTAAAAACATCATTTTTAAATGAGGATTTAGAAGAAGAGGTTTACATGGAAAAACCTGAGGGGTTCATAGTTCCAAGACAAGAACATTAGGTCTGTAAGCTTATTAAATCCTTGTATGGACTTAAGCAAGCAACTAAATAATGGCATCATAAATTTAATCAAGTGGTACTTGCAAATGGATACAAAATATATGAATATGATAATTGTGTATACAGTAAGTTCTCTAATGGTGAGGGTGTCATTATATGCTTATATGTGGATGATATGCTCATTTTTGGAACTATTGTACAATAAGTGGAAATAACCAAATCATTTCTTTCAAGTAATTTTTCTATGAAAGATATGGGAATAGCTGATGTTATTCTAGGAATAAAAATAATTAGAGATGAGGATAATATAACTTTATCTCAGTCACATTATATAGAAAAAGTGCTTAAAAAGTTCAATCATCTGGATTATGCACTTACCTCCACACCTTTTGATCCTAGTTTGAAATTAGTTCCTAATAATGGGAAGCCAATAGCACAACTTGAATATTCAAGAGCTATTGGTTGTCTAATGTATGCAATGACTTGCACAAGACCTGATATAGCATTTGTTGTGGGAAAATTAAGTAGATATACAGAAAATTAAGTAGATATACTAGTAATCTAAGTAATTTACATTAGCATGCAGTTCATAGGATTTTAAAATATTTAAAAAAGACCATAAACTATTGAATTAGTTATAATGGATATCCTTTAGTGTTGGAAGGATATACTGATGCTAGTCGGATTATTAATAGAAAAGATCATACCGCAACAAGTGGATGGATTTTCTTACTTGGTGGAGGACCTGTATCGTGGGGATCTAAAAAGTGAACTTGCATAATAGACTCCACAATGGTAGCTGAATTATTGCTTTGGCTTAAGCAAGTAAAGAGGCTAAATGGTTAAGAGATTTATTATATGAAATACCATTGTGGCCAAAACTACTTCCACCAATTTCAATTCATTGTGATAGCGAAGCCACTTTATCAAGAGCTTATAGTCATGTCTATAATGGAAAGTCAAGCCATATTGGATTAAGACACAGTTATGTGAGACAGTTAATTACAAATGGTGTAATAACAATAGATTTTGTAAGGTTAAGTCAAAATCTTACTGATCCTTTAACTAAAGGCCTTCCTAGAGACATGGTAACTAAAACATCAAGAGGGATGGGACTCAAGCCCATACTTTGAGATCACCAATGATGGAGTCTCAACTCAGCACTTAATAATACTTCAAGTCTTGAGTGAAGGAGCGGAAGCATGAAAAACATAAGTTTATATCATTGAATTCAAAAATTTTTCACATAGGGTCACATGCATCATGCAAGATTCATTTTTATCAATTTGATTTCAATGATAAATAGCACATTAAAACTCTTTTAATATGTTTTTGGATCTATATTTGCCATTTAAGATTTTAGAATTAATCAGATTAATTCATTAAAATCCTAGATTAGATCAAGAACAAGTGCACTAACCTTTTGGTGCACTACAGTGTGTTTGGCACCTTTGGGATGCGCCTTAGGATACCAGGTGTTGTCCCTCTAGCTTGTCCACACCACGATTACCAATGGCAGCCTTTGAACAGCTTCTAAAGCTTTCCCAATCAATTAGAAAATCAAGTTTTTCCTTTTGAGAGATTACAGATGTAAATAAGACACTAAAAACGATTTCTAGTATTTTTAATTCAAGAGATTATTGTCTAATCTCTTTGAATTGGTGAGAGATGAAGAAGAAAAGAAGGAGAGGCAGCCAAGGGTGGCAGTACCAAAGAGAGAACAGCAGCTGTGTTTTTTTTTTTTTTTTTTTTGGTTCTTTCATCCTTACACTTATATAGCTAGGTCACCACTTAAAACCCTTGCCACATGTCACCTTCAGATTGGCTCTAGGTTTAATTGACTCAATCACATTGTGCCAAGTGTCAAACCTATACTTAACTTTGATCATCTTACATGATTAAAAGACATATGGAAAGCTTATGTGTAGTGTCATGTGTCACCATCTCATGGTGCCACATGTCACCCTGTGAAATGACCAAAATACCCCTATGTCTTAATTTTGAGTTCTCAACCCATAATAATTATTTATCTTCTTCTAATCAATTTATATTAAATATAAATTAATTAATTAATCTCTATTAATTAATTTCTCATTAATTAAATTCATATTTAAACACTTTAAATATAAATTTAACTTATACTATACATCTAATAACCTAGATTTAGTTTCAAGTCATGCTAGGGACTTTGCAATCTAATTGCAAACCAAACCTATTTAATTAATCAATTAAACTCTTGCCAATTAGTGATGGCTTTAGAAAGAGTTCTGATGATATTGAGAGTTGATATTATGTCTCATTGCCAATTAGTAATGAGCCTAATAAGTTACACACATACACAAGTAATCACCAAATTAAATATGATTTAATTAATTAATTAAAGAGTTTAAGGCCTTAGACCCATTTTCTCAATATATCGGTCTAGTTAAGTCTGTGACACAAGCTTAGTGAATGGATCAGCTGGATTTTCAGCTGATGCTATTTTCTACATGGCTGCATTGCCTCGCCCAACTATTTCTCTGATAATGTGGTAGCTCCTTTCTATGTGTTTGAATTTCTAGTGAGACCGGGGTTCCTTAGCGTGTATTACAGCTCCATTGTTGTCACAGTGAACTGGAACTGCTGACTCAGTGGAAGGAACTACTGCAAGTTTTGTCACGAACTTCTTTATCCAAATAGCTTCCTTTACAGCATCTAATGCAGCAATATACTCAGCCTCGGTAGTGGAATCTGCAGTCGTACTCTGTTTGGAACTCTTGCAACTGACTGCACCTCCATTACAAATGAACACATATCCAGAGGTAGACTTTCTATCATCGATATCTGATTGAAAATCAGAATCAGTATAACCATCCAATTGCAAGTCTCCACCTCCATATATCAAGAATAAATCCTTATTTCTTCTCAAGTACTTAAGGATATTTTTTACAGTTATCCAGTGTTCCAAACCTGGATTTGATTGATACCTACTAGTCAAACTAACAGCATATGTGATATCCGGCCTAGTACACAACATTGCATACATCAAACTTCCAATAGCCGAAGCATATGGAATCTTGGCCATTTTATCTCTTTCTTCATGTATCTTTGGAGATATCTCTTTAGAAAGGTGGATACCATTTCTCACTGGTAACAATCATCTCTTGGAATCAAGCATGTTAAACCTCTTTAACTCCTTTTCCAAGTATAGACTTTGGGATAAACCAATTATTCTTTTCGCTCTATCTTTATAGATGTGAATCCCAAGAATATAGGTTGCCTTACCTAAGTCTTTTATGGAGAATGTATTTAACAACCATACCTTTGCAGTTGTCAACATATCTGTGTCATTACCCATCAACAAAATATCATCCACATATAAGATAGGGAAAGTGATAGCAATGTCACTAACCTTCTTATATACACATGGCTCATCCTCATTTTTTATAAAACCAAATGACATAATGGCTTCATGAAAACGGATGTTCCAACTCCTGAAGCTTGTTTCAACCCATAAATGGATCGCTTTAGCTTGCATGCTTTGGAACCATATTGGGATTCAAAACCGCTAGGTTGTTCCATGAAAATGTTTTCTTCAATGTATCCATTGAGAAAAGCTTTTTTGACATCCATTTGCCAAATCTCATAATCATAGTATGCAGCTACTGCAAATAGAATCCTAATTGATTTAAGCATGGCAACAGGCAGGAAAGTCTCCTCATAGTCTATTGCTTGTCTTTGGCGAAACCCTTTCGCTACTAGCCTTGCCTTATAGGTCTCTACCTTTCCATCAAAACCAATTTTCTTTTTGAAAACCATTTGTTCCCTATAGGTACAATACCTTTAGATGAGTCAATAAGATCCCAAACTTGATTCTTATACATGGAATCAATCTCGGATTTCATAGCATCAATCCATTTTGAAGAGTTTATATCTGATATAGCTTCTTCATAGGTAAGTGGATCATCTCCATGATCAACTTCTTCATGAGTAGACAACTATTGATCTTCTTCATGAAGGAAACCATATCTCACTGGTGGGTGAGATACCCTGGTTGTTCTACGAGGAACAGCTGTAGATGTTTCATCAATAGGTGTAGGTTGACTAGATGGATTTATATCCATTTGATCTATTGGTTGGTCAGAATTCTCCAATTCTAACTCTATTTGCCTTCCTTTGCCTCCTTCTTGAACAAACTATTGTTCAAGAAATGTGGCATCTCTACTTATCACAACCTTTTGTGGTATAGGCAAATAAAAATAGTATCCAAAACTATCTTTTGGATATCCAACAAATCGACCCTTTTCTGATTTGATTTCCAATTTATCAGTGTTCAGCTTTTTGATATAAGCTGGATAACCCTAAATCTTAACAAGCTTAAGACTTGGTTTTCTTCCATGCCATATCTCATAAGGTGTGGAAGAAATTGATTTTGATGGAATCCTATTCAGAATATACAAAGCTAATTCTAATGCAAATCCCCAAAAGGAGATTGGCATATCAGTATAGCTCATCATATTACATACAATATCCAATAGGGTATGATTTCTCCTTTCAGATACACCATTCAGCTATGGTGTTCCTGGAGGAGTTAGTTGGGAAACAATGCCATGCTCTCTCAAGTATTCATCAAATTCAGTACTCAAGTATTCACCTCTACGATCTGATCGAAGAGCTTTAATACTTTTTCCTGTTTGATTTTCTACTTCAGATTTAAATTCTTTGAACTTTTCAAAGGATTCATGTTTGTATTTCATCAAATACAAATACCCAAACCTTGATTTATCATCAGTAAAGGTAATAAAATAATGAAAACCGCCTCTAGCCATTTCTTTAAATGGACCACATACATCACTATGTATTAGCTCTAAAATAGTTTCAGCTCTTAGCTCTTGTCCAACAAAGGGTGATCTAGTCATTTTGCCCTGAAGGCAGGATTCACAGGTTGGAGTAGGTTCAGAGCCCAATGAAGATAAAATCCCCATTTTCTCCATTTTTTTAATCCTATCTTCTGCAACATGAACTAACCTTAAGTGCCAAATATATTTTGAACTTGAGTTGATTTTCACCATGGCATTGCATTTATTTAGATCGCTTGCATTCATTTTTATGTTTGTCATTATTATCCAAATAATAAAGATCATCTTTCATATAACTCGAACCAACATATTTATTTCCAAAATAAATATTGCAAACATCATCTGTGAACTGAAATTCATAGCCATTTCTAGTCAAACTAGATATAGAAATGATGTTCTTAAAAGTATCAGGTACATATAAAATATTATCCAAACACAAAACATGTCCAGACATGTAAAAATATTTAGATCCTATGGCTAAAGCTTTAACAGTTGAGCCATCGCCAATCCGAAGTCTAACATCTCAAGAACGCAAGCTGCTACTATTTGCTAGTTCTGCATATCATAAGAAATGTGAGAACTGGCACTAATATCTAAAACCCAAGTTGTAGATGAACTATGAGTATCATCAGAATCCAAATAACAAGATATGAACATACCTTCCGAATGTGTATCTTTCTTGTCCTTCAGAGAAGCAAGATACTCTGGGCAGTTCCTTTTCCAGTGCCCATCCTTCTGGCAGTGGAAACGCTTTCCTTTGCCTCCATCAGCTTTAGTCTTCCCTTTCTGTTTAGCTATTTTATTGGAAGGACCAGGAATTTGAGGTTTCTTTTTCTTATTGCCCTTCTTCTTGTTGGACTTTCTAGTAGAAGAAGATGCAATCAAAGTTACCTCTTTTCCTTTATTCCCCGGCATATTCTTTTGGGTAATAATCAGCATGTTGAGTAAACCAGCCAAGGTGCATTCCTGTTTAGTCATATGGAAATTTGTTACAAAATTCCCAAAAGACTCAAGAAGGGACTGAAGGATCAAATCCGTCCGCAATTGGAAATCCATGTTAAGGTCAAGATGTTCCAGCTGCTCAATCAGCCAAATCATCTTGCAGACATAATCCCTAACATTTTGTCCCTCAGACATCCTCATGCGAAACAACTACCTAGATATCTCATACCTAGCATTTCTGCTGTGCTCACCATACAACTCTTGTAGGTGAAGGAGGATCTCACTCACACTCTGCATGTTCTCATGCTGCTTTTGTAACTCATTACTCATAGAAGCAAGCATGTAACACTTGGCTCTCATATCATGCTCCTTCCACTTGTTCAAAGTTTCATGTTCCTCTTATGTGGCCTCTAGAGGTAAGGGACCAAGAACCTATGAGTCTAGAACATATCCAATATGTTCAAGGTTTAGGACAAGTTTCAAATTTCTTAGCCAATCAGATAAATTACGTCCTATCAACCTATTACAATCAAGTATGCTTGTAAGGATATTGGATGGTAGTAGTTGTCCTGTGCTCATTATTATCAGAAAATTAATTGCAAAAAATAACCAGATTAATTAGTAAATGTATCATGTAATTAACTAAAATGATTATGGCCTTTTAATCAAATTGGTCCTCTCACTAACTTAGCGAATCCTACACTTCCAAAGTAGAAAACAGAAATCCTAGTTGGATGGATTTCTAGTGGGTGATTAAATTCTTATAATTCTATTGATCATCCTCAGGTACATCCATTATTGGAATTACAATAAACTATAAGTGAGCAACTCCTTGCCCATCACATCTCATGTAAGGTTCAATCCTTTACCTAGCCCCTAATACTCAAAATCTCAGGTACATTCATTATTGACTTATCTTGCATTAGTTAAGTTGATCCCATTGAGCCAGTAATTATGCAAATAATTTTAATGTCCTTAGGTACATCTAATATTGGCCATCAAACTATTTACACATTTATAAAATCTCATGCTTAACAATTATTCTTAAGAAAATCTCTTAAATTAATTGCATCTTATGCAAGTATTTAAAATTTCTTAAAATAATTGCCTCAATAGAGGGCCTATGTTATAATTACTTTAATTATAGCATTTCCAACTTAATCATTTGTTTGGAAGATTTTATGGTCATCTTAATTACTATTAAGGTCTCACTTTGCACATTATCTAATTAGCATGCATATATCATATACTTGCATACATTCTCATACATCTCATGCATTTATGGATAATAAATAAATATGGCATGATCATGGACTTTTCTAAGGGATTCAATTCTGAGCCACCAAGAATTGAATCAGGGCATTCCTAGGCGCATTTCATTCATTCATATTACAAGAGTTGTTAAAGGAGTACATAATCAACACTTGATATTGAATTCCTCCCACTGGTCCCATCAATGCTCTTGACCTCCTTGATCTTCTTGCAATCCAATTACATAGTAATCCTTGGCATACCAAAGCGAATTTACAAGAATTAAATAAATGAAATTACAACCCAAAATTATTACAATCTTAATAATACATGCCCAAAATAAATTAAAATAAATTAATTAATTTACAACCCAAAGAAACATAAAAGAAATAAATCCAATCACATTGGTCTTTTATAGTCCATGATCATCCATCATGCATATCACTATTTAACAATTAAATAAAATATACATACTTAAATTAAATTGAATATCTCATATTTAACTTAAATTCAATTTAAAAATCCAGACTTGAATATGATTCAAATAAATTTAAAAATTCAGATTTGAATCACATTCAAACAAATTATAAAATTCAGATTTGAATCATATTCAAACAACTTTTAAAATTCAGATTGGAATCACGTTCAAACAACTTTTAAAATTCAGATCTGAATTAAAATTTAATTATGTGATTAAAACACCTAATTAAACATTTTAATTAGTCATAGGATGAACTTTAGATCATACAACATTTGTAGATTCAAAAACCCAAACCTTGCGCACACCATTGGAGACCACAAAGTGTGCGCACCATTGGTGTTCATCACCATGATGCCACTTTTCCTTTGCAACCAGCAATGGATCTATCATCTCATGATCAAACCACACAATTAAATCATATAATCAACAATCTAAATGGAAAATATATTGGCTCTGATACCAATTGAAGGAGCGAAAGCATGAAAAACATAAGTTTATATCATTGAATTAAAAAATTTTTCACCTAGGGTCCCATGCATCATGCAAGATTCATTTTTATCTATTTGATTTCAATGATAAAAAGCATATTAAAACTCTTTCAATATATTTTTGGATCTAAATTTTCCATTTAAGATTTTAGAATTAATCAGATTAATTCATTAGAACCCTAGATTAGATCAAGAACAAGTGCACTAACCTTTTGATGCACTGCAGTGTGTTTGGCACCTTTGGGATGCACCTTAGGACACCAGGTGTTGTCCCTCAAGCTTGTCCACACTAAGATCACTAATGGCAGCCCTTGAACAGCTTCTAAAGCTTTCCCAATCAATTAGAAAATCATGTTTTTCCTTTTGAGAGATTACAGATGTAAACAGGACATTAGAAACGATTTCTAGTATTTTTAATTCAAGAGATTGTTGTCTAATCTCTTTGAATTGATGAGAGATGAAGAAGAAGAGAAGGAGAGGCAGCCAAGGGTGGCGGCACCAAAGAGAGAACAGCAGCTTTTTTTTTTTTTTTGTTCTTTCATCCTTACACTTATATAGCTAGGTCACCACTTAAAACCCTTGCCACATGTCACCTTCTGATTGGCTCTAGGTTTAATTGACTCAATCACATTGTGCCAAGTGTCAAACCTACATTTAATCTTGACTTTGATCATCTTACATGATTAAAAGACATATGGCAAGCTTAAGTATAGTGCCATGTGTCACCATCTCATGGTGCCACATGTCACCCTGTGAAATGACCAAAATACCTCTGTGTCTTAATTTTGAGTTCTCAACCCAAAATAATTATTTCTCTTCTTCTAATCAATTTATATTAAATATAAATTAATTAATTAATCTCTATTAATTAATTTCTCATTAATTAAATTCATATTTAAACACTTTAAATATAAATTTAACTTATAATATACATCCAATAACCTAGATTTGGTTTCAAGTCATGCTTGGGACTTTGCAATTTAATTGCAAATTAAACCTATTTAATTAATCAATTAAACTCTTTAATTAATTAATTAAATCATATTTAATTTGGTGATTACTTGTGTATGTGTATGACTTACTAGGCTCATCACTAATTGGCAATCAGACATGATATCAACTCTTAATATCATCAGAACTCTTTCTTACCATAAATGATTTCTCTAAATCATTTTATGCACCTCATAGACCATGGTTAACACCTAGCATAGCATGCCATGGCCACCCAATTAGTAATAAGGTTTACCTTAAATGAACCTATAATCATATGTTACCATGCACTAGAATCTCTCTGTTACAAAATCTCAATTCGAGCTGGAGTCATGGTGTATGTCAAACCCCATTTGCTATGAATATTATGTTCTCTTTTAATTCCAGTTCTTGATTAAAAGATTTTCTCATCAGAAACTCTTTTCTGAATAAATCTATCTGTCCTGGCCAGGAACTTGAAACATCAAGAATAATTAAATGAACATAGGATTTTATCCCTATTTACTTAGAGGAACAGATTCCATCTTGATCAACACCTAGCTCCACATACAACTAGTAGGAGCCAACACATGCCCATATACCCATACACAGTACAAGTATAAAAGTAGTATCAAACTCAAACCACATATATACAAAATAACTATGTTATCTCAGGTCTAAAGATTATATACACTGATATGATTTATGACAATACATTGACAAGAGTAAACTCCATGTGCTTGTCATAAATGTCACTGGTTCGGCCTACTTATCATGTATAAGTGCCTATCATGTTTGTTATATGGCATGAGACTCACCATTCCATCTTATTTATATCTCATATAAATAACTTGGAAACAAACATAATTATAATATTTCTGGATAAGTCATGTCCTTATTGTGAAGTATCATCGATTGTGAACCTATTTATGATACTTTGTGCTAGAAATACTGTCACTCATATTCTTAACAATATAATAATAGAATTTCTAACAAAATATCAATGGACCTTTTCTATTACACATAAATATATTATGTAATAAAAAAGTAAAAATGTCTTTTATTAATAAAACATATGCAAGATACATACTAAATAATATGGTCTAGGGCATACTACTAACACTGAGTTCAAAGAGTCAAAGTACATCATGAAGACGATTGCAAGCACTAATCAAGTTTAATTCATCCTAAAGAATACTTGTGCTTGGTTCCCATGATGAAATAAAGGAAGGATGAGTTGCTCTCTTAATAAACCTATAACAGATATCTGTTGAAATACCATAACACGGGGGTATTTCTGATAGAGTCTACTTATGTGAATGTGAAGTGAGGTCGCGTCTAGCAGCTAAAGGGCTTGGCTCTTAAAGCATTCATGAAAAGGATACAGACACAAGGCTATAAAGTGTCGATCAAATTTGAATATTCACACGTGCATAAAGTTTATGTGTGGAAACAATATTATGCTAATTAAATAAGGATTGTTGGTTCAAAGGATTGGTCTACCATGCTATTCAAATTAGTCATATATATTTTTTCAGTATGTGATGGTTCAAATCGTGAGATACCTTCATTTATGCATAAACTTTTAGGATTGCTAAAAGTTTTAGAGAATCATTTTATTATAAAAATAGTGGGGGATTATTGGATAATTTTCAAAATAAAATTACAACGGATAAAATTCAGTTTGAATTTTGTCATTTTTAGCAGTTGAGATACACATAAATAACTCCTGTGTTTATGTCACTTTGAATAAACACAACCAACTGCTTATATAAACAAAGAAAATCTTCCTCCAAATATATGACTTCTCTAAAAATCTCTCTCAAATTTGTTTTACTACAGAAACATTCTTGAGATTCTTGCAATCCTATGTAGCACTGTTAATGTTCATGGTTTGATTTCTTACGTGTAAAAGAAATCAAGCCGTGGGCTTCATTGTATTTTAGAGGCAATTTGCAAATAACCTGTTACACAAAATTACACTAAGGGGTGAATATAGCCTTAAGGAAAGTGGCAGTGTTGCATGCCTTGGGTCCTATTAAATTTATTATTGTATTATTGTTTCAACAATATCTACAAGAAAGGGTTTGAAAGGGCATTTAATTAGAATTTAAACAAAAGGCTATAAAGTTACAATTTTGCTAACAAAGTAACTTTTGACGATCGAATAATGGACTTTCGATTATTTAAGCTGCCATGTGTTACTCTCATGACTTTATATGGTTTGGCTATTGAAGAATCATGTTTTGGCCGTTGAACTTAGGATTTTTTAGAATTCGGTTCATAGTCCAACAATAGGTTTTTAAATCCCAACATTAAATCTTAAAGTTCTTATTCTATGTGCATTTTACCATTTTGTGCTTTAAACAACTAAAATCATTCTTAAATAACCTAAATTTCTAAATAAAACTTAAATTCTATTAATCTATACTAAACCCTAAAACTATTCCAATAATTGATGACTAACCCTAAAATCCTTAACTAACTTAAGAGGAGAGAGGATAGAGCTTACCTCAATGTGCTAGGGTCTCAAAGGGAAGGAATTTCTTCCATTTCTTTTCCACACCACTTGAGAAGCGAGGAAAAAGGGTGTTCTGACACTTTTTGGAGGCTTGGGGTGATTCCCCCTCATTTGGGAGATAGGATGGGAAGAGGGATGTGACAAAATAAAAGGAGAGAGGCTAAAATGGAGATTTAAGGAGAAGCTTTTAGTCTTTGGGTTTAAACTTAAGGTTTGGGGAAGTTTGATACCAAACTTGTAAACTTTAATGGCCAAAGTCCGTTTTTCAAGAAATTTTAAGATTGAATCCTTTTTTCAACATTCTCTCTCTTAAACCCAACTCTCTAAGACTTTTATATTATCTAGAATTTCAGGGGAATATTTCGTCTTCGAATGTTGATTTTGACTAGCCCAAATGAGGGGTATTATAATTATTATATTGTCAGCTTGAGTTATAATTATCCATGATGCGAATAGTAGAAAATTATCCATGCTCATTGCACTAACAGGTGATAAATGGTTTCCAATTCTTGATGGAGGTAGAGTGAGAGTCTATAATCACAAGAAAGAAAATTTTTATATGCCATCAATCCTTAAAGAACAAATATATTAACTCAATAAATTGTACAATTAAAAAAATAAATATTAATTGAAACGATAAAGCATGACATACACACGTACATATCAATGCATGCAACAAAATTGTGTTTAATGGTTGAATTTAGAATTCAGCTATTTATATTGTCATTTCCGCCAATCAAGCATAGTTTTATTACTTTGGATAGGGAGAGTTCAATTCTCCCCATCCATAAATACTAATGAAACTATTTGATTAATGGGATTAGAAAAGGAAAATGGCTATTTTGTATTATGTAGCTTAGGCACATTTTAAGGTTCTTGAGGGGCAAAAACACAATTTAACTTAGTCTTCCTTCTTCGTCTGCCTAAAAATGGAAAAAAAAAAAAAAAAAGAAAATAAGATTGAAATAAGTCAATTCAATTATCCCTTATTTGGAATGTACAAATTTGCAATAATTTAATTTAATTGGTTTTTTTTTTATTAATTTTCATGTATGGAATAAAAAAATTCAATTTTTTTAATTTAAAAAATTTCCATCTTTAAAAATTCGAATTAATGCATATTTGTGTGAAAATTCTTTTGAATTTTTTTTATAAATGATTTTTCTAAATAAATCTATAAAGATAATTTTAGTTGGAAAAGAAAGGAGCGCTTAAAGTTTGTCTAATTAGTGATTATTTATGCAAATTAAAAATGAAGGCTTCATCTTCTTTGCACATCTAATAGCTGGCTTCCTAAAGCCAATAAAAATAAAGTGATGTTAATAAGGTTTCTGACATTCATCTTTAATTTGAACTTTTCTATCATTATTGGTTTGCTTTTGAATGCTTTAGTATATAAAAGCTTATCGATTAACAAAAGTTGCTGGTTGATAACAAAAGTATGATATTGTGAACGTGATCATATAGTCACACACTGTTTTTTTTTTTTTTTTTTTTTAAGTTCAAAAATTTAAAATTTCAAAAATTAAATTATTAGCTTTCTATATAATAATTATTTTTTTTATTATGTATGTAGAAAAAGAGGAATTAAATCTAAATATACCTAGTGTAATATATATGCAGCTATCACTAAATTATATCCATTGTTACATGACTTTTTTACTTTTTATATTATATAATAGATAAAAATATATTCAATTTGATTCATATCATCCATATAAATCATATTAAAACATTTTTGACAATTTAATTTGGTTTGATTCTCTGGATAATTCTATTTGATTTGATAAAATAACAAAAATTAATTTATTATTTTGATATGGTTTCTAAATTTTAAAGAATCAAACAAATTCGTAAACCAAATATTTATATATCATGTGGATGAAAAATTATTCATATAATTTTTATTTTTTAAATATAAATATGCATTTTTTAATATAAATATTATATTTGAAACTATATTAAAATGAATATTATAGAGAGGCCAATAGGGTTGCTAATAAATTAGTCAATTTGGCCGTGGATACTATCTTAGGAGTCATCATTTGCTTCAAAAACCACCAAGGGAGAGATTCTGGATCTTCTTCAATGGGATATGCAAGCTAAACATTTTTAATTACTGTTAATTTCATAAAATATAGTTGTCTATTATAAGCCCTGGTCAATTATATGTTGATTTACTATGTTATATATAATAACTATAACAATGGCTTTTAGAATACTTGAATGGTTACACGATTAAGATTAGTTAATGGATAAAAAATAATAATAATGTTATGATTCATTTTTGGGCTGAATTATAATAAGTTTTTATTAACAAATACAATTTAATTTTTATTAAATATAATGTCTCAAAAATATTAATAATAATATAACTTACCTATTGCATATTGAATTAAATATTTTCAATTTTACTAGTAAACACATAAAGGGACAAATCGCAAATCCTAAATATTCTATGACAAAGGACTGCAAAACCTATTATTATTATGTCCCATGCGATGATAGAGTTAGCCAGTTGCATATAACTTTAGGCGAATAAACTAGTTATTAATAACATTTCATAGGCGATTAATCAGCCATTAATATTAATATAACGCGCACACACAAGCTGTGATTATTTAAAAGCTCATAATTGTTTAAAATTCAAATTTTAAATGTTTAAAAATATAAAATAACTTATAAATTAATTTTTATAAATTAAGTTAAATATTTTTTTAGCCAACACATTAAAAAAGTTTTTAATTATATAACTTTTATTTAAAATTAACCTTCATGAAAATCTGAAAAAAAAAAAAAAGTGAAGATGGGAGAGCATTCAAATCATAATTTACATTAAAAATTACACATTACATCTATAAAATTTACATACCATTATTTAGCACGATTATCAGTTAGTGACATAAAATTTACATTAAAAATTACACATTACACATTATAATTCTATTCTGTCATCTAAAGTTTTTTTTTTATAATTATAGTAAAATTTTCCTTAATTTAATTAAATTATATTTTATCTTACCTAATTAAGAGAGAAAAATAAGTTAATAAAATAAGTTATAGAAAATTATAAAAATAATTGTTATGCATAATAAAAATAAAAGTAAAATTAAAAAAATAATTAGTGCACTTTAATTTTTTCAAAATGATAAATAATGTTAGATAAAATAATTTTTAAAAAGTGATAAATAAAAGTAGATAGAAAGAATATAAGAAAACCAACATTCTGTGTTTCACTTCTATTTTCATATCTCACTTCGTCACCAAATTATATAATCACAATTTCAAATCCTTTCTACTTTTACGGACACTTTTGCCCAAAACCTATTTCATTATATATTATGTATAATATTTCAATTTTAATTTTTAAAATATACAGTTAGACAAATGATGCATCAATATATTAATAATATGCTATTAATGCTATGAAATATCATTTAATATATACTCACTATCGTCGGGAAGAAACAGAAAATGTCCGAATAGTCTAGAAAAATATTTATAAAATATTCATAATTAATAATTAAATAAAAACAAAAAAAAATAAACTGAAAAACCTTTTAAAATAATCATTTAAAATCCTGTCGGCTAGGGCACAACCACAGATCCAAACTTAAATAATCTAATTTAAGCCCCACAATTTCTTTATTTTCCAGATCATGATGCCTCGTGCTTCCAAAAATGTGAAACTAAGGTTTATAGTTAATTTTATATATATGTAAAATTCTTTTTCCCTTACAGGAAATCTTTAAAAGTGAGAAATTTTAACTCTTTCAACGGCTGTTATTTGTTTAATACATAGATAGTGAATATATATTTTGTTGTTAAATATTACTTTATAATACAATAAAAATATTTAAAAATTACATTTAAGAAGGTGAAAAAAATGAATATATTAAGAAGGACGTTAGATATATTAATTTATTGATTATATGGTTTAAATACTTTCCTAGAAATTTCTAATCATCGTAATTAATATTGTTTAACGTCATGTTGTTCCAGAAATCGTAAACGCATGCCATGACGTTAACACTGCTGAATTACATATGATGATAATGAACAAAGCCAAGCCTTATTGGGGAAAACAAGAAGCTTAAAAATAAGTTTAAAAGATGATGTTGTGGTATATGTACAATGCACGTGGGAAAATGTAGCATAAACAAAGATGTTCTTCAACTTCTAAACAATTAATTAATGTGGCCTTAACGTTTGACGACATTTTTCCAATAAATTAAAACAAACGACATAAATTCTTAATTTTTTTAAGGAATTTTTGAGTTTTACACTATTTTTTATGTTTTGATTGGGTCAAATATATTAATATTTTTAAAATTTAAATTTTAATATTTATTTATAATTAATTATAATTTTTAAAATTAAATCATATTAATTATACTGTTAGATATTCAAAGTTCATTGTATAATATTATTCTTTTATTTTGTGTTTTTATTATTCAAATTTTAATTTTAATTAATGTAAATACTTAACATCACATATTAGAATTTTAATTATTACGTTAATTATATTGTATAAATTATAATTAATTAATATATATTTATAAATTATAATAATTAAATTTTAAATATTAAAAATCACAAAATAAAAATATAGAAATTTATTTGCAATTAAAATTTTAAATATTAAAAAACACAAAAATACAAAAATATAAATACATTTATAAATACCGAAAGTTTTACAAATATGTCCACTAGTTGAAATCCCACGCTATGTTTACTTAATTATTATTGAAATTATATTTATAGATTAGTTAATAGACATTTTAATAAGAAAGCAAGTATTATGTTTTTTTTTCCTCAAAATAAATATATATCGTTAAAGTTAAATTTCAAGTGGAATTAGACATTAAAATGTAGACACTTTTTAAATAGAGAATATAAGCAATTTTATTAAGTTGAAACTATGTAAATTTAAATGATGATGTATTAAAATAAAAAAAAAAAGATTTACAAGATAAAAAAGAATGGAAAGCCATACAATAAAATAAATTGTGATTTAAATTAGTTTAATTATACAATAAAATCAATGGAGGAAAGTGAGAGTGTAGAATAGTTTACGATAAAGTAATATTTACAAAACCTTTTTTTATCATTTTCTAGAATTTTGTATGTAATGGGCAATAACACATCATATGGAAGAGAGGTAAAGAAATCATTAATGAGGGATATTTTTTAGTCCATTGCATATTTGAAATTGTAAATCATTTGTAATTTTATATATTAGTATTTAATTATTCTTAGATATCTAGATTCTTTAAAATGGTGGGTTTTTTTTAAGGTATTTTGAATGGTAATCTTAAATCTTATAGATCATTCTTTTTTCTTAGCGCAATTAAAATAGAGATATGAAAAAGTTCTTCTCCTCTTTCTTGTGTTGTAGAATTTTAATATTTTTTTGCTTCTTAAATTTCTTTCATAATATTTTTTATGTATTTGTTATTAATATATCTTTTAATATTAAATATTATATATTAGATTAGATGACTGCAATGAAGATTTGTCAAGTGGATGATTCTTTCCTTTTTTTCAGGTGTCTTCAACTCTCTTTTCAGAGGTTCAATGTCACTACCCTCTCTTTTTCTTTTTCCAAATTGTATTTGTCTCAATTAAATCAAGTTTTGCAAATTATATTTTTCTTTTCTTCCATTTTTTACTACCTATTCCCTTACTTTCAACTTAGTTATGCTTTTATATTGGCAATATTCATTTCTTATTAATTTCATCATTTAACCCTCCATTAATTGGTTTATTGGCCAAATAAATTCAAACCTTTATATTGGTTGTTAATTATAGTCAAAACTTTTAATTTTAGACAATTTAATCATAACTTTCAAAATTGAAAAATTTTCATCCAAAATTCAAAAACCAATTAGGGGACTTTGACTTTTTACACTTGAATTGCCATGTGGTATGCCATTTCACATTTTCTAATTTTTTTTTTTACTTGGTTCATCTCTCTCTCTCACCTCTCTTCCCCACGACCTCCTCCCCCTCCCCCCCTCCCCCACCTCCCCCCCTCTCTCTCTCTCTCTCTCTCTCTCTCTCTCTCTCTCCTGACGAATGAGTGGGGATTCCCCACTAAGTGAGCTTAATTACTCAAAATATAGAGAGAGAGAGAGAGAGAGAGAGAGAGAGAGAGAGAGAGAGAGAGAGAGATGAATTAAATAAAAAAAATCAGAAAATGTGACATGGAAATCCATGTGTAAAAAGACAAAATCACCAAATTGATTTTTAAATTTTTGATAAAAATTCTTCAATTTGAAATTTATGATTAAATTATCTAAAATTAAAAGTTTTGGATATAATTAGCAACTAAGGTAAAAGTTTGGATTCATTTAGCCAATTGAACCCATTAATTTGTTAATATCTTTAACCCTAACAACACACATCAAATTTTAGATAATCTAACTCAATTATATAGGACCATTTTAACTATTATTAAAGGAGTATAGGTGTAAAGAACACTTGGTATATCTCTTAGGGTTTTTACTTTACTGCACTATTTCCCTTAATTTCAGGTTCTCCCTTCTTACTCATTTTGGTTTTCTAAAGCTATGGTGCATTAGTTCCTCTTATTTTGCAAGGGTTTGGAGAAAAGGATTCAAAAGAAAGAGAGAAGGAAAGGGAGAGGGAATAGGAAAGTTCTAAAGTGTAAAAGAAGGTGGATTGTAAGTAAATATATCTAGTTCTTTCCTTATATACCTTTATCTCCCTATGTTCAGCAGTCAAAGTTAAATTCTTCTAAAGGTACTTTTCCATCAAATACTATAGAATTTTCTCTTTTAGTTGAATAATTACTATTCTAGTTAGCATTTTATTTACTCTTTTAAACAGTTATAAGTTAAATTAAGTTCCTAGTCACCAAATTTTAAGAGAACATTCCATTCCCCAGAAGCATATTCCAACACCTTGCAATGACAGGCATTATAGTGTTGATTGACTTAATGTCTATGACTGATTTCGTTAAGGAATGTGGGGGAGAATGCCCCCTTATAGTACAAACCAATATAAATATTGTATATTTTGCCTATTTTGACATATTGGAAGAATTTAAATAAGTCTACTGGCATTATGATTTGGAAAGTTCTAAGCAATTGTAATCTATTTTTTCATTATAGGGGAATATCTTCTCTCATGTATTGTCCATGAACATAAATTTTACAATAGAACTTCATATTATATAAGTGTGCTTGTATATTTATCTAAAATGCATGTGGCTATTATAAAAGATATATCTGTAAGTATATTTGTTGTAATATCCCGCAGATTCATGAGGATAGTGATCCTTCGCTTTAAGACCAAACTTAGGAGCAAGAATGAACTGAATTTCCACAATAGAAAGGGAGGAAAATTGAAGGTGCTTATGTGAAGAAGGAACCTTATGCTAAATATCATGCTTTTGGACATTAAATAAGGGGCTCAAGAGACAAATCGGCAAGGCTAAGTAGGCCAAAGAGGACCAATACTATCCAGTGAGTTCTAAAACAAATAGTATTACCTAGTAATGGGCTCAATGCAAGGAACAAATCTATGAAGCTAGATTGGCCCAAATGAATAATACTATCGCTTGGATCCTTATATCTATCAAACATTCAATCTGGCATAAGGCTATTCCATTATAGGAGAAAAGAAATATTACGCATCATTAATTTAGACCCAAAAAATAGAACTCTTATGGATCAGTAATGTGAAATCTACACTAACTTGTCGCTTACAATCTAATTTCCTACCTTAACTTTTATTTTGTGTTAGAGATATTAACACTATTTTTTTTTATTTTTAATCATAAACTTAAATTTTTATATTAAATAATTTCCTAACTTAATATTAAAGTATCTGTGATGCAAAAATCTTAGACTTAAAAGCCTATGTCGACACCATATTTTGGCCGATCCCCAAGATCAACAAGACTTTGAAGCCGATCCCCAGCTCTAGGTCTCCCTGGGCCAGCCAATGACATTTCCGATTCCTCTTTATTTTTCTTTACCAGATGACCATATTTCCGAACTCTCCTTAAAAGGAATTGAATCAATGCTAAGTCCTAACATTCGTTAAAGCCCTGCCGATCTCTCAAATCATTTACCGATCTCTCAAACCCGCTGTCGAATTTCCGGACCCGTCGGGTATATCCCTGATCTCTGTTGATAAATGAAGTGAACTAGCATTAGATCTTTTCTTACCAGTTTTATTGCCGATCTCCTTTTCGGAGGATTAAGAGCTAAAGTTTTGGTTCGGTTTAACGAGGGTTCCGATCTTAAGTTTTCAAGTTAAATTTTCAAATCAAGTCCCGTTCAGTATTTCTTCCCCACCGATCTCATGCTTATTGTGCTTTTCGATCTCTTATACTTAGATTAATAATTGCATTTAGATACTTAGGCAATTCAGAGATTTTCCGATCACATCCATTCATTGAATAAAAGAGACATTCCATTTCATTTCATTTTTTTTGTACAAGCTATTCGGCTGGGGGATCACCCCCAGCCTGATTTACATTTTGCTCACTCTCTCTCTCACCCTCGGCTTCCTCCTCGCTGTCCTCATCGTCGCCCTCAGGAGCCAGGTCGGCCATCCAGGAGAAGTCCTCTTCAGGGTAGCGCTTCTGGAGTTCAGCCAAGAGGTCCTTGTGAGCATTCACATAGGCTTCGGCTATTCCCGCCACCATCTCTTCGTCTCTCTCCTTCAGCTCCTCGTCTTTCTCCTTAAGCTCCTCATCCTTCGCCTTGAGTTCCTCTATAAGTTGAGCGACCTGAGCGGCTTCGTTGGCGTGAAGCGCCTGGACTTCCCCAAGAGCACGGTCCCTCTCAGCCAAAATATGATTACATTCGCCACTGTCTTCATGGAACTTTGCCCGTCCCTCGACTTGAGATATATAATCCCGAGCGGATGAGAGTTGGGATCGGAGGAAGCCACTTCCTCATTCTTCTTCCCGATCTCCTTACCTGCACGGCGAATCTTTTCACGAACCATGGTGCGGTTCACGGACACTCCACGTTCGTGCTCATGGATCGAGTCAAGATATCATCGAGACCATTCCGGATAGCTGTCTCGATCCTCCCGAAAGAAGATGGTAGACCCGGGACTTTGGCAAAATCGGGGTTCTCTAACATGATCGGTTATTCTTCAAGGAGTCGATCAAGATTTGAGCGCCACGAGAAGAGGTCCTCCCAGAAGCTTGAGTAGGCCCCCTTCTGTGCTTGGAACAATTGGGAGAGGTGGAGGCTGCTCTTCCGTTCTAGGAGGAGATCGGACAGCTTCTGAGGTCGGCGGACCCGAAGGTTGAGGCGGGTCTCTTTATATCTCCCTGTGCTCATGGCCAGGGTGTTGAAGCATTTCAACGCTTCATCTCCTTTACTTTTCGGAGATCTCTCTTTCCTTCTTCCGCTTCCTAGAACCCTCACCACCCGCCATACCGCACAAAGAAAAGGTTAGTGAGATCGCTAAGGTCGTGAGAACTGAGATATAGAAAATACCAATGCCGAGGTCAGAGAGCGGAAGTTCGCGGTCTTGGCCGGTGAGCAATTGAATAGTCCAATGGTGCAGCTCGGCGATCCAAACAAGAATACTTTTGAGTGGCGGCCCGACTCTTGAGATCCATCACTATTAAGCTTTCCTCTGGTTCGGGTAATGTGCCTCGGAAGCAAGGGCCCTGGTACCACCTACGGGAAGTCCTCAAGCGGCTCGGATCTTTGCTCCTCGAATGAAGAAAGCGGTTCTTCCAATTCTTAAGGGATGAGGCGGATCGGAAAAGAGCCCGCAATGAGGCTTCGCTGAAAAGAACGATGTTCTTCATCCTTTGTGAGTTAGTGCATGCGGCTCGGCGAACACTTTAGCCGTGAGGTCCGATTCCCTTAGATTGGCATAGACCTCGAAGGCTACCAAGATCCGCCACGAGTTGGGGTGAATTTGAACAATGCATGCTCGGTGAAGTTTTAGGACCTCCTTATAGAAATCGTCTAGAGGAACCTCGGACCGGCCTTTAAGCGTTCCTCGTACACCATAACCATGTCGTTCTCTTCAAAGGAGTGATCGACACGAAGATCGCCGTGGCACTTGATTAGCTAAATGCGAATCGGGCGAATGTTATATTCTTGGCTAAGCGATTGCGGTCGGATTCTCGAAGAATCGACGGTAGCTTCGTCTATAGGAGAGTCTCTCTCCTGAAGAAGGTGCAAGCCTAGATGGTATGACCCGCCCGAGTTGGAGCGGAGACCACAGGAGTTTTTTGTTGAACGCTCGGCCCGGCTACCTCTTCTTCATCAGACGATGACCACGAGAACTGAATGGAAGGAGGGCTCGCCGCTCTCTGACCTTCGGCACCACTCATTTTCAAAAGAAACAAAGAATTTAAACTAAAAAGAGGATCAAAGCCCTTACCGGAGTCTGATCGGCGTCGGAAGAACTGGAGAAAATGAGAGAACTTCGAAGTTGTGAGCAAGAGACTGAAAATGGAATGAGAGAACAACTGGCTAGTCCCTCACCCCTATTTATACTAGTCCGAGCATTTAATGCTCACGAGATTCCAGGCAGTGCATCGGTTAACGTGAGCTGCCAGCTGTTCTGACACGTCTCTCGAACATCCCAAGGAGATCGGTTAAGTAAAGGTCGGCATAATAAGTTGAATATTTTGAATAAAGGATCAGTTAAGAGTCATTTTGTTAGAATCCAGATCGGACAAATATATCAGAGATCAGAAAATAATCAAATAAGATAATAATTGGAGAAATAAGATTTTTATTTCCAAAAGTTCGGATTACATCATTTGGGCGATCTCTAGGGATCGGATTATGATAAAGGTCTAATTACATCATTTGAGCGATCCCTAGAGATCTGATTACATTGAAGGATTACATCATTTGGGCGATCTCTAGAGACCGGTGGAACATCCTATCTAAAGGACCTATGTCAAAGCCTAGTCTCGTGGCTGAATCAAAAGAGGTGTTTGATCAGGAGACCGGCTATTGACATCGGATAGATGTCTGACTCGGATGGGGTGACTATGACTCCCATGAAGATGAGAGACATCGTCACCGATGTTACCACTCGAAACCGACCCGCTGTCGGAACACCCAATGTGGAGGAAAGACGCCGTCGGAACACCCAATGTGGTAAGAAGTCGAATAAACTCAGATGAGCGACTCGAGACCGGCATGATCAAGGTCCGCAATCCAGATCGATCAATTAATCCAGTTCTCTCACCGTCATCAGACAAGGTTATTCGATCACCAGGATCGTAAATTTTCAGTCGGTGAGTAAAAAGGTCCATCGGAAAGGGATCAAAAGCCACAGTCTTAGCCGGAATTACTGCCGGAACAGTTAAAACAAGTAAGAAGGAAGAGAGGAGAATCAGATGAAGGAAATGTCTCTGTTGTCAGGGGTATATATAGGGGGAAAACGAGCATTTATTGCTAAGCAGAAAACGAAGCGGACGCTTCGGGAATCGAGGGACAATTAATGCTTTGACCAGACCGGACCTGAAGAAGGGTAAAGATCGGAATAGTAGATCGGAAGGTGGGAGACCAGCATGAAACGTCAGAAAGAACATGTGAAATAGATCAGAAAGAGGAGGGATCGGTAGGCAAAAAGAATAAGACAAATCCCAATAACCGTCGTCGAATCGAGCCGAGGTAGTTAAGGCGTTGCAAGCGAGATCTCCACATACGCCTAAGAATCGCCACTTAATCTTGACAGTGCGGTATGTCATGACAGTCCTGTACATTCCAATCTCCACCGTTGATCCCACTTGTAAGGACAAACCCGGAACCCTTAGATCAAGAGAGAAGACGACAATACCAGCGTCTTTCGCTCTTAGCCCTAAGATCGTTCCGGACAAGGAAATTTGGACCGTCAGATGGAAAGAAGAAAAGGACAAATATTATGAAGAGTGATCTCAACCATTCATTTTGATTCTCTTTAATTCTGAACCTCCGATCATGTCCTTGAAATCTTGACCCTCCATCTCCCTCAAAATAAATCCCGACCCTTCACGAAGAGCACCGATTCCTATAAATACTGCATAAAAAGCATTCAAGGGACGGACGGAAAAATAGACAAGAGGTCATTATTATAGCGGAGGAACTCGAAAGTTCATTTAGTTTGTTACTCTGCTACTTAGAAGTGTCGATTAAAAGACTTTTGAAACTAGTTTTACGAAGTGTTTTCTTGAAGAGATGCGAATCTGGAACTCTACATTTCCAGTTTGTTCATTATCTGGTCATACTCTCACTTTCTGCCTTTTATCATCTCTGTTTTCACTATCCAAGCTCAACTTCATATCACTCGGTTCTTTCTATCTTGATCTGATCGCATTTTAGCTAAGTACCCTCCAGTTCACGAAGAACACCACCCTCAGGCCAATCAATCCGTTGCCTTATCACCATTCGACACCCCATAGTTATTTCAATAAAATTGGCTCCTTACAGGTAAGAGCTCAGTTTTATTAAGTGCCTATATTTATTTTCTGCATTTTCTTTGTTCTTCTTACATCTGTGACTTTCTTCAAGATTACTTTTGCACAAACGATCCCTAAAGAATGACACTCCCAAATCATCTCTTTAGTGATCAGTTCATTTTATTAATCTTTATCATTTCAAAGCAAGTTTTCAAACTCCTAGTAGTATGTAAATGGTTGGGTAAACGTAGGTAACTGCAACTTAGAGGTCTCTTTTAAAAGAGAAAACATGAATAACACGTCAGGAAGATAGCCAAACTATTAGGCTAACGTAAACAGCAATTCGGCAAGATGTCATAAAGCGAAATAAAACCAAAGTAAACAAAACAGAATAGATCGGATGTTAATAGATTTGGTAAAATGACTACATGAAAAGGTCAGTGAATCAAGTCTAGTGTTCCCCGTTCGATCCACAGGTATCGAAACCTTATCGGCATTTTTGAATGCGAATTCTTAGTTTTAGGTTCTTAGGACCGTGGCGTGGTTAAATTTTTAAAGGTCGGAAAAGTCTTTGTCGAGTCCCGTCAAAATAGAAGAGGTCGGAAGAGTCCTTATCCTATCCTTGCCTAAAAGTTTTAAATCAACAGTTAAAGGAGATCAGAGGAGAGTTCTTATCTGGTTTCCAACCCGAAATCCCAATAAAAGAAGATCGGAGGAGAGTTCTTATCCGGTCTCCAATCCAAAAATCTCAATACTCTTAAAAGAGATCGGAGGAGGGTTCTTATCCGATTTCCAATCCAAAATTTTAATGAACCATTAAAGGAGATCGGAGGAGAGTTCTTATCCGATCTCCGATCCAAAATTTTTAATACATATTTAAAGGGATCGGAGGAGAGTTCTTATCCGGTCTCCAATTCAAAACCCCAATATATATTCATTCGAGATCGGAGGAGTGTTCTTATGCGATCTCCTACTCAAATTTTAATAAATATGCGAGAATAATCTACTTAAGCAAAAGACATAACTCAACTTTAACTCACTAAGGTTGTCTCATTTACTTATGTATCTGGGTAATCCAAATAGTGATAAAGCAAATATTCCCCTATATCAGAAGGGTGACATATTCATTCGAGCCTTCCTAATTATCAAATTTGAAAGTGTAAAGTTAAATCTACTTACCCTTGTTAAGGGACGAGGTGGGGTGCCTAACACCTTCCCCAACCGTTTACGGACCCCGAACCTAGAATCTCTGTCTTGAAGTGGTTTCATTTTTAATTTATTTCCCCAAATGGTTTTCTTTAGTTTCCCTCAAAACTAAGGTGGCGACTCCTCACTCTTTCCCACTTCGGTGAGTGATCGTCCAGGCGACCGCAAAATCCCATTCTGACGACTTAGCGACTCATTGAGGATCGTATCGATCTAGTGGTCCAAAAGTAGATTTAATTTTGTCCGATCAAATTTTGCCCGATCGAATTATAGTTAGATAGGCTCATTTGGCGATGTTGTATGCGTTAATTATTATTGCTGCTAACTATTTTGTTTGTTTTACCTGTCCTATTCCTTACAGTGCTCTTCCTTTCAAAAAAAGGGAAAAAGGAAAAAATGGAAAAACAAAATCCCCCTAAATTGGGAAGAGGTGAAGGTGTCCCTTCACACACTGAACACTCACACAATGTCCTCACACACTATGGTCCTAACAGGGCTTTCTTACCCTTTTAGGAAAGTAGGAGGGTCATGTAGCGATGCAGTGGGTTTTACCCGTTAGTATCCGTGAAGGCTTCGCTCAAATTGAAACTCATTCTATTCACCGTGATACAGTAGAATTTTCCGATAATATCATGAGGGTAGAATGGGGCTCTCTTGTTCTGATGAGGGCAATTTGGAACACTGTGGCTTTTAGGAAAATAGATACTGAGCTAAACTATCACGATAGCTGAAAGCCGTAGTAAACTACCTTATAAGATAGAACTATCCAGATAGGTAGCGCTTATCAGGTATCAGGAGTCTCCCTATTATAGGACAAAAGGGACATGTTTACTCTTACCTTGCTCTGTTTTGACTTCCTTTTGTAAATTTTGTGAGGGTAATCTTGAATTCTCTTTGAAACACCTACACATTTTCCTACTTTGATAAATGTGTATGTGTCACCTTGTCAATCACAGTATGATTCAAAATTACGAATTTATCTTGCTAACAAATTTTCCATGAGCATTACCAAACCAAGAGTGCAGCAAAGGATAGGCACCATTTTTACCATGGCATCCTCGAGTCGATCGTGAAAAGATTTAGAATGCTAAACTTTGGTCGAATCAGCTCATAGTCGGTACCCTCGCAAAATGATGCTTTGAGGCACTGCTAGCTCGCTACCTTCGCTAGATCTGAATAAAATAGAGGTCGAGAATGAGCGACCTAGAGTGCATCTAACGGATGGAGGTCGCTTCCGATCGGGCCAAGGCACGTTTTGAAGAGAAATGCGGGAGGATTGCAACCTTAATGCAAGTCAAGGTCCAAATCCGGCATTAAAAGCCATGTTGTCGGTTTGGAATCCTAAGTGCAGGTATTCTCTTTCAATGACATTGATACGGTCCCCACTATGGAAGAATATCGGGCATTCTGGGGATCCCATACTCATTGCGAGCAGGATCTACTTACACCTCGAGCATAGGCGGACACAGAAGCGGTTGGCACATATGTTGGGTTCTCCCCGGAAGAAGTAAAGTCAAAGAAAGCGCCAAGGAAAAACACATGGTTGGTATTGGACATATCTCCAGAAATGTTTAGATCAATGCCTCCAAGAAAAACAGTGGGACCGGGCTACAGTAGCTCTCGCTTTGGGAATCTACGGTCTGATTCTGTTCCCGGGGCCATTGGGGATCATCACTTGCGGCCGGTGGAGGTATTTTGGACAATAGAAAGCGGGTGATCAATCCGATACCAGCAATTCTTGCGAAACCTTGTTAACCCTAACTACTGCGGACAACGGGGAAAGGGTCCATTAAGTGTTGCTCTCGGTTGTTATACCTCTGGACTATCGGTCACATGTGTCCGTGGAGACAAAAGGATTGACTTGGTACCTTGACCAGCCTCCCATTGAGAGGATGATCCGGTTAGTGATCGGCCGAAGAATGAAAAAGCGATGGTGGGAGCGGTTTTGAGTTTCAATAGCCATGATTCTTGTTGTAGGAAGCTGTGGGCGTCAAGCCAACCCGTTTGATCGATGCAGGGTATTCGATCGGTGTCACGATCGGAGTAACGGAAACACAAGTTACACTCCGGCATTGGTAATGAGGCAGTTCGGCTCAACACAGTCTGTGATCAACATTGAAGAATACTACCAAGGTCGCTTCTACCACGAGCTCAAAGGAGAAGAAGGGTTGAAAAAGGCTTGCAAATCTTGGGAAAACGTCACTCGATGGAGAGATCGCCTAAAGGCCCAAGCACCTCGGCGATTATCTTAAATGGAGGCGCGAGGGCGAGAACATTCAAGCTGTGAAATTCGAAGACGACAACCGCTCAGAGATGTCCTATTAGAAGAAGCGAATGGCCATCTGGATGACTCACTCTGAGGCTAATGCGAGAACTCACAAGCTGCAGGAACAAATAAAGCAGTGAAGGACCAACGTGAGAAACTTAAAAGAAGAGTAAGAAGACTTAAGGAAGAGGTAAGGGCCGAAAGGATGGGGTTCGAGGAGCAAGAGTGCAGTGGGAAAGGAAAGAGACTCTCTCAAAGTGAGGTAAAAGAAGCGAAAGTCTGAGAATAGTAAGTTTCAGGAAAGATGAAATACCAAGAGGTACTCGTCGAAGAATATAAGCAAGAAAGTAAGAAGAAGAAGCTCGAATTGAAAGGGCACAACTCATCGATATCTTGAAAGAGTGTGCTAAGGAAAGAAAGGAAAGGGAAAAACAAAGCGCTCTCTATCAAGAGTTGAAAGAGAATGTGGACCATTTGGAAAGAACGATAGCACGGGAAAACAAGAATTATTACAGAATCAAGTGCGCTCTGAAAGCATTCGACCACAAGCAAGAAGAAAGGTTATATGAGTATCTCGAGAAAATGTCATCTTATTATAAAGAACCTTCGAGCCTAGGCGATGTAAAAGATCGATGTACAAATTACTCAGTTAATGAAGTGATTTTTGGACCATTTTTTAGCAAAATTTGTGAATGAATAGTATGACTCCCGTAGGAACTTCCTCGCTAGGGTTATGTGAAAAATTGAAATGCGCTATATGGACAGGTATCATAAATGCGCATTCAATCCCGTCATTCGCAGTCAGACTATCGAACGATGCCATGATAAAGTTGATACGATTATCCTTCTTGCAGATTCCCAACCTGGCTCTCAAATGCCACTGTATCCTTCGTCCAGACCAGAACTTTTAGTTTCTTTGCAAAATTTAAAATTCATTTAAATTTTTACCCTTACAGGAAATCAATATTGCTTCTAAAAACGCAAGTCGACCAAGCACTGCAGTTCAACCCGTGAGTGTACTTAACAAGATCTCGAACAAGAAGATTAATGGAAGACCAGGAACAAGTACAAAACCTACAGGGGCAAGTGTCTGAACTAAAAGACCAGGTTTCAGAACTTATGAAGATGATGAGGGAGATGTTCCAAAATAGGCCCACTTCAGACCCTAACCTACCATTACTTCCCCCACCTCCTACAACGGTTGATTCTCACTACGCTTCAACCTCCTTCACTTTCCAGCCATCAATCCTGGACCCGACAGTCATTGTCAATCCGGTGACCATAAATAATGACCTACCTTTTTCCTATTACCCGGCTATCTCAAATGCCGAGCCTCACCCTTCAATCCCGATCCCTCGGTTTACTCCACCCCTCGGCTCGGTTGGAGGAGCGTATCATCTGATGGAAGGAGAACATAGGCGAAAGAAAACAAGAAACTATCGGCTCTAGAAGAAAGGCGAGAGCAATAGAAATTTGAACATGTATGGTTCGATCGATGTGTAAATCACCGAGATTGGTGCGGATGTGGTGGTACCACCCAAATTCAAGGTTCGGATTTTGACAAGTACAGGAAACTTCAGATCCGCATCCACTGGCAACCTACATTGCCAAAATGTCCGCCTTATGAGAAGGCGATAGACTTCTCATTCACTTCTTTCACGAGAGCCTCTCGGAGGCGGCTACGAGATGGTGCATACAATTGGGCGAGAGCAAGCGCACTCTGGAAGGATTTAGCGATACCTTTCTAAAGCGGTACAAATTCAATTGTGATGCGGCACCTGAGAGGACCTCGGAACACAGTGCAGAAAGGCGGGAAGGTTTCAAGCGGTATGCCCAACGATGGAGGGAGAAGGCTGCGAAGTATATCCTCCGTGGCAGACAATGAACTCTGCTCCTATTCATTGAAACATTGAAGGCTCCCTACTTCAACTTTGATGATTGGAAATACCTCCAACGACTTCTCGGATATCATCCAATTTGGTGAGAGAATTGAAGCTAATTTGAGAATAGGAAGACTACAGAGTTGGTGAGAACCACTGTGAAGAAGGCGCGACTTTGGCAAAGAAGGAGGGTGATGTGCACTCTGTCACCGTCGAATAATTACTCGGTTCCCCAAAATAATTACCGGCCATATCCTTCTTCTCATGGCCAAACCATCGCCAACATTCCACCTCCTTTCCCTAATTATCCGCAACCACGCCCACAATATCCCCCACCTACAAATTTTCAACCAAGACCACCTCCTCCTCCCATTCAACCAAGACCACCACAAAACAACCCGAGACCTCCAAGGAACCCTGATCCACCTCTTCCCCTCCCTCTCAGTGAAATATACCGATACCTTGTCGGTATAAACCAAATCGTACTAGTCCCCTTAGACCCAATCCAGCCGCCATATCCCAGGTGGTATGATGCCACTGCCCGTTGTGAGTATCATGGAGGAGCACAAGGGCATTCAACCGACAACTGCGGGGCACTCAGAGGGAGAGTGCACGCTTTAATCCAAGCAGTGGTTGAAGATCGAGGAAATGGTTCCCTCCCAATGTCACCTCAAACCCACTACCTAACCATAATGAGGCGTGGTGTAAATATGAGAGAGTCTAAGGGAGAGGGATCAACACCAGAAATGGATAAGCTGGTTCCATACTTTGAGGAGATTTTTGCTGTAGCAACGAGGGAAGGCTACCTTTACCCTCAGGTAGCGGGATTCGAAGAAATGCAGGTGTCCTTACCATGGAGGGGCAGCTGACCATGAGTTGCGAGATTGTAAGGGGTTCAGGCAAGAGGTCCGGAACTTATTGTCTTTCAAGGTTCTGAGATATCAGAAGAGGTCAAAGACGGAAGAGGAGTGAACACCACTAGGTTCAGCCAAGCGCTTCTACCTCCAAGCCAGAATCACCTTCTCACCCGGTAGCCTCACCGCGATGCAGTTATTCAAACTCCACCCAGCTCCCCATCACCAATACTCACTTGTCCTTGGAACTATAACTTCCAAGTTTTCACTCGAGATCGTCAGCGGTACATCCACTCCCGATCTCGCCTCACCTCGGCACCACCAAAACCATGTTTCGCTCCTCACGAGCATTTGAATGACTTATCTTTGGACCTACCAGCAACATTACTCCCAAACCAGTTCTCGGCTCGTTATCGCAACAAAGTCCTCTCCACCTGAGCAAGAAGTTGAGTTTAGAACTCGAAGTGGGAGGTGTTACAGTAACGAAGAAAGAGAAAAGAGGAAAAGGAAAGTAAAAATGGGAGAGTCATCAAAAAATACAGAAGAGGAGGTTGAGAAAGCAGGGGAAGTAGAACCTACTGAACATAAAGAAGAGGAAGAACTACTGCTCCAAATAATGAAACAGAGTGAGTATGATGTAGTGGAGCAATTGAGGAAGACACTGCCGAATTTCACTTTGTTATCACGATCCGAGCTCGAGGTCCACCGACAAGCCTTGCAGAGAATCTGGATCAAGCCTTTGTGAACCGACATCACACGGGACAGTTTGAGAAGATAGTAGAACAAATCCAGGCTTCCAACTTTGTAGCCTTTTCTGAAGAGGAGGTAGATCCCGCAGGCTTAGGGCACAATAAAGCTCTGCATGTAACTGTGAAGTGCAAGGGTTGTATAGTGGCCAAAGTTCTCATCGATAACGGATCGGCCCTTAATGTACTGCCTAGCGTAACCTTAGCGAGCTCTGCGGTCGACCAATCGCATATACGTCGAGCGCGATGGTGGTAAGAGCCTTTGGCGGTACAAGGAGAGAAATCTTGGGAGACATTGACTTGCCAATCCAAGTCGGTGCATGTACTTTCAACATCACGTTCGGTGATGAACATTGAGCCGCTTACACTATCTTTGTTGGGAAGGCCGTGGATCCATTCTGCGAATCTTTGTTCCTTCAACTTTGCACGGAAGATCAAATACATTAAGGGCGGCAAAATCATCACCGTAAGGGTGAAGAAGCCATATTGGTTACCAAGCGCAATCACTTCCTTATGTGGAGCGGTAGAGAGTCATTGGAGAGTTCTTTCCGGGCCCTTGAATTGCAAGACAACGGAAATGAGGGGCTATGGCTATGGTGGCCAAGGTGATGTCAAGGAGCGGGTATCAAGAGGGGAAAGGCTTGGGCACTTGCTGCAAGGAATCGTGGAACCTATACCGGTTATTCAGAAGATAGGCCATTGTGGTTTGGGATATGAGGAGGATGCCCTCGTGGATGGGCGGTTCTGGATGAGGAAAATACTTCGGGATCAGAGGTTCGACCAGGAGATGGGAAAGATGAAAATAGTCCCGAGAATTACGTAGATCTTCACTAAACCGGTCATTCAACATCCAAGCAAGTCTGGAAGAATCACCCGATGATCCATCCATAGATGTCATCCAAGCTGGATTCCTTGTATGAGGCCCTAGTTTCGCCAATGGCGAGGGCAAGAGCTGGATAACTGGACAACGGAGGATATCCCTGTACTCAATCTCGAGTAAAGTACCTTTGGTTATCTGCACTTGATCATTTTGTCCATGATGACAAGTGTAATACTGTAAATGGACCTTTTCTTATGGCATTAATATTAATAAATTGATAGCGCATTTTAAATCTCTCTTTCTTTCCTTTTAATTCCGTCCTTATAACACGTTTTATTCTTTATTCATTTAGGACTATTCATCAATTAACACCTAATAATCCAATAGATTTAGAAATTCCTCTGGTTAATTTTGAAATCCCCATAACTGCCATTACTTCGAGTGATTCTGAGGAAGACCTTATACAAAAAGATAGTGAAAAGAGCAGGCCCTCCCTCGTGCCTTGTGGAGATGAGGCAGCGCACCATAAACCTAGGCACGGAAGAAAAAAGGGAACTTAAGGTAGTGGAGAGTGAAGAATTGGGAGATATGATCAGTCTGCTTAAGGAATTCCTCGATGTATTCTCTTGGAGCTACGATGATATGGCGGGTTTGGACCCTCAGATAGTGACGCATAAGATTCCCTTAATCCGAGAGCGATTAGGTGAAGCGAAACTAAGAAGAATGAATCGACACCTTTGCTTAAGGTTCGGGATGAAGTCAAGAAGCGATATGGCCGGGTTCTTGGAAGTGGTCAAATATCCCCAATGGGTGGCTAACGTCGTCCGGTAATGAAGAAGGGCGGAAGAGTCGGGGTGTGCGTTGACTCAGGGATCTTAATAAAGCTAGCTTGAAAGGCGATTTCCCTCTCCCCACATTGATGTGCTAGTTGACAATCTTTGCGGGATTGGGTAGGTGTTCGTGCATTGATGGGGCTTGAGGTACAATCAGATCCCAATGGGCGAGGAAGACAAGGATAAGCGCTTTCATCACCCAATGGGGGTATTTTGCTATCGGGTCATGCCTTTGGGTTGAAGAATGCGGGGCTACTTACCAGCGCAATGGTCACATTATTCCACGATATGATGCATAAAGAAGGAGGTATATGTGGATGATATGATCATCAAATCCGGGAGAAGAGAGCCACGTTCGGGTGATAAGGAGGGTGTTGAAAGGCTCGGAAATACCGATTGAAGTGAACCTGCTAAGTGCATATTCGGAGCTAGATCGGGAAAAGCTGTTGGGATTCATAGTAGCGAAAGGGATAGAAGTGGATCAGACAAAGTTCGAGCTATTCAAGAAATGCCGTCCCCAAAAGCAGAAGGGAGGTGCTTGATTTTCTAGGAAAGTTGAACTACATTTCAAGATTTATTTCTAATCTCACTTTGCCAAAGCGAGCCTATTTTGAGTACTCGGAAGAACAACCCTACCCAATGGGATTCGGATTGTCAAAGGCTTTGAGACAATCAAGCGGTATTTGTCAAACCCACGAGATTGGTCACTGTGGCGAGCGGGCCTCGATCTGTACATGGCGGTCCAACGAATTCTATGGGATGTGTTTTGGGACTGACATGATGATCTGCCGAAAGAGAGGGCCATTTATTACCCGAGTAAGAAGTTCAATGATTGTGAGTCAAGGTATTCTTTCTTAGAAAAGACTTGCTGTAGCGTTAGCACAGACGACAAATCGCCTCAAACACTACATGTTGAATCACAAGACATGGCTTATCTCCAGGATGGATCCTATCAAGTATGTATTTGAAAGCCCATTCGTGCCAGGTAGGATAGCCAAGTGGCAGGTTATACTCTCCCAATATGACATAGTCTATATGACCCGGAAAGCGGTGAAAGGTAGCGTGATTGCTGGCCTCCTAGCAGAAAATCCTATCCAGGATTATGAAGCTCTGGATTTTGAGTTCCCTGATGAGCACATTAATGAAGTAGACTGCGAAGAAGGGGGGCCAGCCAATGTATGGGAAATGTATTTCGACGGAGCTGTCAATTTGTCAGGTAATGAAATTGGAGCAGTATTGATATCCCCTGATGGGAAGCACTTCCCAATAGCTGTCAAGTTGAGGTTTGACTGTACCAACAATGTCGCAGAGTATGAAGCTTGTGTGATGGGTCTACAAGCTGCTATCGAAATGAAAATCAGAAAGTTGGAGGTGTACGGAGACTCGGCTCTGATAATCTATCAAGTCAAGGGAGAATGGCAAACTAAGGATCCCAAGTTGATCCCATATCAGAAGTACTTACTGGGGCTGATTAAGGAATTCGAAGAAATCTCTTTCACTCATCTTAGCGAGACAAGAATCAATTTCTTGATGCTTTAGCTACCACGCCGTTATGGCTCAAATGGAAGAAGAGCGGACAACTCAAGCATTGAGGGTCAAAGCAAGGATGAGCCAGCTTATTGCTTCATGATTGAAGAAGAGCCCGATGGAAAGCCCTGGTATCATGACATCCTGGTCTACTGTAGAACCAGAGAATTCCCTTTGGGGGCAAGCAAAAATGAAAAGAAGATGATTCGGAGATTAGCATTGGGGTACTTCCCCAGTGGAGAAACCCTATACAAGAGGAGCTCCAACGGTGAATTATTGAGATGTGTAGATGCAAAAGAAGCAAAGAGAATCCTCTTTGAGACTCATGAGGGGAATTGCGCAACCCATGCCAATAGGCATATGATGGCTAAGCAAATCATGCGACGTGGGTATTTTTGGACCACAATGGAAAAGGATTGCATCGAGTACTTCCGGAAATGCCATAAGTGTCAGATCTATGCAGATCCGATAAATGTGCCACCTCACAAGTTGTTCAACCTCGTCTCACCATGGCCTTTCGCAATGTGGGGCATCGATGTGATTGGTCCCATCAATCCCAAGGCATCCAATGGGCACAGATTCATCCTTGTGGCCATCGACTATTTCTCCAAGTGGGTCGGAAACAGCGTCATACGCTCACATCACAGAACACGTTTCTCAAATTCTTCAGAAGCAATATCATCTGCCGGCATGGTCTCCCGAATGAAATTGTCACTGATAATGCCAAGAACTTGAATGGTCCGAAGATTCAGAAATTATATGATCAATACAAAATCCGGCATCTCAATTCCTCCCTGTACCCAGATGAATGGAGCAGTAGAAGCCGCGAACAAAAATCTAAAGAGGATAATCCGGAAAATGACGGCCACCTATAAGGATTGGCATGATATGCTTCCCTACGCTCTTCATGCATACCGAACTTCGTGAGAACCTCAGCAGGGCAACTCCATACTATTTGGTCTACGGCATGGAGGCGATGTGCCCATTGAAGTTGAAATCCCTTCCCTAAGAATCCTGAAGGAGTCAGGAATTAATGAGTCAGAATGGATTCAGTCGAGGTTGGAACAGTTAAACTTGCTTGATGAGAAAAGGTTAGCAGCGGCATGTCATGGGCAATTATATCAGAGGAGAATGGCTAGGGCATTTGATAAAAGCGTTCGCCCACGCGAATTCCAACCCGGGGACTTAGTTACGAAGAAAGTCTTTGTCAAACCAAAAGCGATCCACGGGGCAAATGGTCACCAACATACGAGGACCCTATGTGGTTAAAAGGCATTTTCGGAGGAGCCTTGATCTTGACCCAAATGGACGGCGAAGAGTTTGAGACACTGTGAATGCCGACAACTTGTCAAGAGGTATTATGCATAAACGAGTGAAGGATGAAAACCCGAAAGGGCGTCCAAAAAAAAAAAAAAAAAAAAAACTTGGGGTGAAAACCCGAAAGGGCGTCCCAAGAGCCAAAATGGAGAAATAAGGAAAGGGGTATGGAACCAAGGATGGAGAGGAAACCGTCACGGCATGGGACTTCAGAGAACTTGAAATAATGGTAGTTAAAAGACTTCAAAACCAACTATAAGGAATATGTGAGATCTATCCTTGTACCCTTCCTTTTCCTTTGAAAGTCTATCCCTGTTTTTCTTAAGGCCATAATAAAGTCATACTTTATTCCTTCTACTTTTGTTTTCCTGTTCACTCACTTTTTAAATACTATCCTTCCTCTTTGTTTAATGTGCTATGGATTAGTTAAAATTTTTGCCATAAGATTTGAATTCGAAAATTGATAACCTCACGTACTTTATTATGAGATTTGCAGGGAATCGTCTCAAAAAAAAAAAAAAAAAAAAAAAAAAAACAACTAGGAGTGAAAACCCGAAAGGGCGCCTCTGGTCGAATGGACAAAAAGAAAGTAAAAACCCGCAAGGATGCTTTCCGTAAAATAAGAAGAAAGTCGGGAACAGAGGAGGGGCATTCGAAGAAATGGGGTCATAGGTCAAGTCTTGCAACTTCTTTTCCGTTAATCATCGGCCTTCGGTATCTTGTTAAGTACACTTCATCGGGGAAGAACTTCATGTGTCAGGGTTAGACTTGCCTTGTAAGTTGATTTTAATTTCATGCAATTTACATTTCCTGTCATCAACCTCTGGTTCCTTGATCTAAGTTGATTTTTAATTTCCTGCAATTTACATTCCTGTCATCAACCTCTGGTTCCTTGATCTAAGTTGATTTTAATTTCATGCAATTTACATTTCCTGTCATCAACCTCTGGTTCCTTGATCTAAGTTGATTTTAATTTCCTGCAATTTAAATTTCTGTTATCAACCTCTCGTTCCTTGATCTAAGTTGATTTTAATTTCCTGCAATTTAATTTTTCTGTTATCAACCTCTGGTTCCTTGATCTAAGTTGATTTTAATTTCATGCAATTTACATTCCTGTCATCAACCTCTGGTTCCTTGATCTAAGTTGATTTTAATTTCATGCAATTTACATTTCCTGTCATCAACCTCTGGTTCCTTGATCTAAGTTGGTTTTAAATTCTTGCAATTTACATTTCTGCTATCAACCTCTGGTTCCTTGATCTAAGTTGATTTTAATTTCCAGCAATTTAAATTTCCTGTTATCAACCTCTGGTTCCTTGATCTAAGTTGATTTTAATTTTCTGGTACTTCAACCATTAACAATTTCTAGGTCATTAGTTCCCTAATTTCAAACACTTAATCGTCCAAAATATGAGTCTGAATCTTTACATAATTCCTACACGGAAATTTCTTTCCTTTAATAGAAATTATGTAAAGAGGGGCAGCTGTCGACACCATATTTTGGCCGATCCCCAAGATCAACAAGACTTTGAAGCCGATCCCCAGCTCTAGGTCTCCCTGGGCGATAATGACATTTCGATTCCTCTTTATTTTTCTTTACGGATGACCATATTTCCGAACTCTCCTTAAAAGGAATTGAATCAATGCTAAGTCCTAACATTCGTTAAAGCCCTGCCGATCTCTCAAATCATTTACCGATCTCTCAAACCCGCTGTCGAATTTCCGGACCCGTCGGGTATATCCCTGATCTCTGTTGATAAATGAAGTGAACTAGCATTAGATCTTTTCTTACCAGTTTTATTGCCGATCTCCTTTTCGGAGGATTAAGAGCTAAAGTTTTGGTTCGGTTTAACAAGGGTTCCGATCTTAAGTTTTCAAGTTAAATTTTCAAATCAAGTCCCGTTCAGCATTTCTTCCCCACCGATCTCATGCTTATTGTGCTTTTCGATCTCTTATACTTAGATTAATAATTGCATTTAGATACTTAGGCAATTCAGAGATTTTCCGATCACATCCATTCATTGAATAAAGAGACATTCCATTTCATTTCATTTTTTTGTACAAGCTATTCGGTGAGGATCACCCCACTGATTTATTTGCTCACTCTCTCTCTCACCCTCGGCTTCCTCCTCATTGTCCTCATCGTCGCCCTCGGGGCAGTCGGCCATCCAGAGAAGTCCTCTTGAGTAGCGCTCGGAGTTCACCAAGAGGTCCTTGTGAGCATTCACATAGGCTCGGCTATTCCCGCCACCATCTCTTCGTCTCTCTCCTTGACTCCTCGTCTTTCTCCTTAAGCTCCTCATCCTTCGCCTTGAGTTCCTCTATAAGTTGAGTGACTGGCGGCCGTTGGCGTGAAGCGCTGGACTTCCCAAGAGCACGGTCCCTCTCGGCCAAAATATGATTACGTTCGGCACTGTCTTCATGGAACTTTGCCCGTCCCTCGACTTGAGATATATAATCCCGGCGGATGAGAGTTGGGATCGGAGGAAGCCACTTCCTCATTCTTCTTCCCGATCTCCTTACCCAGGCTGAATCTTTTCCCGAACCATGGTGCGGTTCACGGACACTCCACGTTCGAGCTCATGGATCGAGTCAAGATATCATCGAGACCATTCGGGATAACTGTCCCGATCCTCTGAAAGAAGATGGTAGACCCGGGACTTTGGCAAAATCGGGGTTCTCTCTATGATCGGTTATTCTTCAAGGAGTCGATCGGTATTTGGCGCCACGAGAAGAGGTCCTCCCGAAGCTTGAGTAGGCCCCCTTTACGTGCTTGGAACAATTGGGAGAGGTGGAGCTGCTCTTAGTTCTAGGAGGAGATCGGACGACTCCGAGTCGGCGGACCGAAGGTTGAGCGGGTCTCTTTGTATCTCCCCAGGCTCATGACCGGGTGTTCGAAGCATTTCTGAACGCTTCATCTCCTTTACTTTCCGGGAGATCTCTCTTTCCTTCTTCCGTTTCCTAGAACCCTCACCACCCACCATACCTGCACAAAGAAAAGGTTAGTGAGATCACTAAGGTCGTGAGCGAGATATAGAAAATACCAATGCCGAGTCGAGAGCGGAAGTTCGCGGTCTTGGCGGTGAGCAATTGAATAGTCCAATGGTGCAGCTCGGCAGTCACCGCATCCAAACAAGAATACTTTTGAGTGGCGGCCTGACTCTTCAGATCCATCACTATTAAGCTTTCCTCTGGTTCAGGGTAATGTGCCTCGGAAGCAAGGGCCCCGGTACCACCAACTACGGGGAAGTCCTCAGCGGCTCAGTTTTGCTCCTCGGAATGAAAGCAGTTCTTCCAATTCTTAAGGGATGAGGCGGATCGGAAAAAGAGCCCGCATAATGAGGCTTCGCTGAAAGAACCGATGTTCGTCATCCTTTCGGCGAGTTAGTGCATGCAGATCGGCGAACACTTAAGCCGTAGGTCTGATTCCCTTAGATCGGCATAGACCTCGGAAGGCTACCAAGATCCGCCACGAGTTGGGGTGAATTTGAACAATGCATGCTCGGTGAAGTTTTAGGACCTCCTTATAGAAATCATCTAGAGGGAACCTCAGACCGGCCTTTAACTGTTCCTCGTACACCATAACCATGTCGTTCTCTTCAAAGGAGTGATCGACACGAAGATCGCCGTGGCACTTGATTAGCTCGTACGAATCAGGCCGAATGTTATATTCTTGGCTAAACGATTGCAGATCGGATTCTCAAAGAATCGACGGTAGCTCGTCTATAGGGAGAGTCTCTCTCCCTGAAGAAGGTGCAAGCCTAGATGGTATGACCCGCCCCCGAGTTGGAGCGGAGACCCTGGGAGGTTCTTGTTGAACGCTTGGCCCGACTGCCTCTTCTTCATCAGACGATGACCACGAGAACTGAATGGAAGGAGGGCTCGCCGCTCTCTGACCTTCAGCACCGCTCATTTTCAAAAGAAACAAAGAATTTAAACTAAAAAGAGGATCAAAGCCCTTACCGGAGTCTGATCGGCGTCGGAAGAACTGGAGAAAATGAGAGAACTTCGAAGTTGTGAGCAAGAGACTGAAAATGGAATGAGAGAACAACTGGCTAGTCCCTCACCCCTATTTATACTAGTCCGAGCATTTAATGCTCACGAGATTCCAGGCAGTGCATCGGTTAACGTGAGCTGCCAGCTGTTCTGACACGTCTCTCGAACATCCCAAGGAGATCGGTTAAGTAAAGGTCGGCATAATAAGTTGAATATTTTGAATAAAGGATCAGTTAAGAGTCATTTTGTTAGAATCCAGATCGGACAAAAATATCAGAGATCAGAAAATAATCAAATAAGATAATAATTGGAGAAACAAGATTTTTATTTCCAAAAGTTCGGATTACATCATTTGGGCGATCTCTAGGGATCGGATTATGATAAAGGTCTAATTACATCATTTGGGCGATCCCTAGAGATCTGATTACATTGAAGGATTACATCATTTGGGCAATCTCTAGAGACCGGTGGAACATCCTATCTAAAGGACCTATGTCAAAGCCTAGTCTCGTGGCTGAATCAAAAGAGGTGTTTGATCAGGAGACCGGCTATTGACATCGGATAGATGTCTGGCTCGGATGGGGTGACTATGACTCCCATGAAGATGAGAGACATCGTCACCGATGTTACCACTCGAAACCGACCCGCTGTCGGAACACCCAATGTGGAGGAAAGACGCCGTCGGAACACCCAATGTGGTAAGAAGCCGAATAAACTCAGATGAGCGACTTGAGACCGGCATGATCAAGGTTCGCAATCCAGATCGGTCAATTAATCCAGTTCTCTCACCGTCATCAGACAAGGTTATTCGATCACCGGGATCGTAAATTTTCAGTCGGTGAGTAAAAAGGTCCATCAGAAAGGGATCAAAAGCCACAGTCTTAGCGAGTGCTCAGGAACAGTTAAAACAAGTAAGAAGGAAGAGAGGAGAATCAGATGAAGGAAATGTCTCTGTTGTCAGGGGTATATATAGGGGGAAAACGAGCATTTATTGCTAGCGAGAAAGCGGGCCGGGAATCGAGGGACAATTAATGCTTTGACCAGACCGGACCTAAAGAAGGGTAAAGATCGGAATAATAGATCGGAAGGTGGGAGACCAGCATGAAAGGTCGGAAAGAACATGTGAAAGAGATCAGAAAGAGGAGGGATCGGTAGGCAAAAAGAATAAGACAAATCCCAATAACCGTCGTCAGAATCAGAGCCGAGGTAGTTAAGGCGTTGCAAACGAGATCTCCACCGCACGCCTAAGAATCGCCCGCAATGCTGACAGGTGCTAGGGTATGTCATGACAGTCCTGTACATTCCAATCGCCACCGTTGATCCCACTTGTAAGGACAAACCCGGAACCCTTAGATCAAGAGAGAAGACGACAATACCGGCGTCTTTCGCTCTTAGCCCTAAGATCGTTCCGGACAAGGAAATTTGGACCGTCAGATGGAAAGAAGAAAAGGACAAATATTATGAAGAGTGATCTCAACCATTCATTTTGATTCTCTTTAATTCCTGAACCTCTGATCATGTCCTTCGAAATCTTGACCCTCCATCTCCCTCAAAATAAATCCTGACCCTTCACGAAGAGCACCCGATTCCTATAAATACCTGCATAAAAACTGTTCAAGGGACGGACGGAAAAATAGACAAGAGGCTGTTATTATAGCAGAGGAACTCTGAAAGTTCATTTAGTTTGTTACTCTGCTACTTAGAAGTGTCGATTAAAAAGACTTTTGAAACTAGTTTTCTGAAGTGTTTTCTTGAAGAGATTCTGAATACTGGAACTCTACATTTCCAGTTTGTTCATTATCTGGTCATACTCTCACTTTCTGCCTTTTATCATCTCTGTTTTCACTATCCAAGCTCAACTTCATATCACTCGGTTCTTTCTATCTTGATCTGATCGCATTTTAGCTAAGTACCCTCCAGTTCACGAAGAACACCACCCTCAGGCCAATCAATCCGTTGCCTTATCACCATTCGACACCCCATAGTTATTTCAATAAAATTGGCTCCTTACAGGTAAGAGCTCAGTTTTATTAAGTGCCTATATTTATTTTCCGCATTTTCTTTGTTCTTCTTACATCTGTGACTTTCTTCAAGATTACTTTTGCACAAACGATCCCTAAAGAATGACACTCCCAAATCATCTCTTTAGTGATCAGTTCATTTTTATTAATCTTTATCATTTCTGAAAGCAACTTTTCAAACTCCTAGTAGTATGTAAATGGTTGGGTAAACGTAGGTAACTGCAACTTAGAGGTCTCTTTTAAGAGAGAAAACATGAATAACACGTCAGGAAGATAGCCAAACTATTAGGCTAACGTAAACAGCAATTCGGCAAGATGTCATAAAGCGAAATAAAACCAAAGTAAACAAAACAGAATAGATCGGATGTTAATAGATTTGGTAAAATGACTACATGAAAAGGTCAGTGAATCAAGTCTAGTGTTCCCGTTCGATCCACGGGGTATCGAAACCTTATCGGCATTTTTGAATGCCAGAATTCTTAGTTTTAGGTTCTTAGGACCCGTAGCTGTGGTTAAATTTTTAAAGGTCGGAAAAGTCTTTGTCCGAGTCCCGTCAAAATAAAAGAGGTCGGAAGAGTCCTTATCCTATCCTTGCCTAAAAGTTTTAAATCAACAGTTAAAGGAGATCAGAGGAGAGTTCTTATCTGGTCTCCAACCCGAAATCCCAATAAAAGAAGATCGGAGGAGAGTTCTTATCCGGTCTCCAATCCAAAAATCTCAATACTCTTAAAAGAGATCGGAGGAGGGTTCTTATCCGATTTCCAATCCAAAATTTTAATGAACCATTAAAGGAGATCGGAGGAGAGTTCTTATCCGATCTCCGATCCAAAATTTTTAATACATATTTAAAGGGATCGGAGGAGAGTTCTTATCCGGTCTCCAATTCAAAACCCCAATAAATATTCAAAAGAGATCGGAGGAGAGTTCTTATCCGATCTCCAAATCAAATTTTAATAAATATGCAGAATAATCTCGCAAGCAAAAGACATAACTCAACTTCAACTCACTAAGGTTGTCTCATTTACTTATGTATCTGGGTAATCCAAATAGTGATAAAGCAAATATTCCCCTATATCAGAAGGGTGACATATTCATTCGAGCCTTCCTAATTATCAAATTTGAAAGTGTAAAGTTAAATCTACTTACCCTTGTTAAGGGACGAGGTGAGGTGCCTAACACCTTCCCCACCCATTTACGGACCCCGAACCTAGAATCTCTGTCTTGAAGTGGTTTCATTTTTAATTTATTTCCCCAAATGGTTTTCTTTAGTTTCCCTCAAAACTAAGGTGGCGACTCCTCACTCTTTCCCACTTCTGTGAGTGATCGTCCAGGCGACCGCAAAATCCCATTGCGACAGCCTAGACCCCTGCTTATTAATATAGTTTGTAACGCAATGTGCAAATCAAGACTAGACGCAAATATTTACAATTTTCATATTTCACAAAAAATTTTAATTTTATATGGATTCTTTATTTTCTTAGATATGTTTTATTTAAATTTTCTACTTTATTTAAGACTCTAAAATATTACTTCCATTTAATTTAGGTTTTTAAATATATTTTGTATTTAAATTAAGACTTTTTAATTCATTTCTACTTAAATTTGGATTTAGAATTCCATAAATACCCATTGTATTTTTATTATGTAGAAGTTTTCATATTTATTTTAATGAAGTTTTCTTCTAAACAAAACTGGTTTAGTTTGTTTTATTCTTAGATTCTGAATTGAATCTTGTTATGTTATAACAAGCACTGTCGACACCATATTTTGGCCGATCCCCGAAACCAATAAACTTTGAAGCTGATCCCCAACACATAGTCTCCCTTTGCCAACTAACCACATTTCCGATCTCTCCTCAAAAGGAATCTAATCAATACTAAGTCCCCATATCATTTAAAGCCTCATTGATCTCTCAAACCAATTGTCAAGTCCCCTGATCAGTCAATTATATTTCCGATCTTTCTTGTCAAACGAGATTGAACCAATATTAGGCCTTCGTGCCATCAGTCTTATTGCCGATCTCTCATTTAAAAGTTTGGGAATAATAAAGTTAAGGTTCCGATCCGGTTTAATGATGATTCTGATCTTAAGTGTTTAAGTCAAATTTTCAATTTTAATCAAGTCCCGTTTAGCGTTGGTTCCCAACCGATCTCATGCTTATTGTTTTTTCCGACCTCTCACACTTAGATTAATAATCACTTTTAGATGTTGTTCTAATATGCTCAGACAATCAAGTGCTTATGCAATTTATAGACTTTCCAATCACATTCAATCATTGAACAAAAGGGGAACTTTCATTTCATTTTAAGTTTATACAAGTCATTCGACTGGAGGATCACTCCTAGCCTGATCTACATTTTGTTCGCTTCCTCTCTCACCCTCAGCCTCCTCCTCACTATCCTTACCTTAGTCCTGGGGAGCCAGATCTACCATCCAAGAGAAGTCCTCCTTGGGATATCGCTTCCTGAGCTCGGTTAAGAGATCCCTATGAGCGTTCACATAAGCGCCAGCCTCCCTTGTCACCGCCTCTTCTTCTTTTTCTTTGAGCTCCTCAGTGAGGTGAGCAACTTCACTGGCTCGGAGCGCCTGAACTTCTTCAAGAACATGAGCTCTCTCGGCCAGAACTTGAGCTTGCTCGGCCAGCTTATCCTCGTAGAACTTCATTCTCCCCTCAATTTCAGATATGTAGTTCTGAGCAGATGAAAGTTGGGATCAGAGGGAAGCCACTTCATGACCCATCTTCTCGACCTCCTTACTCAGACGGTGAGCCTTCTCTCGGACAATGTGCTGGTTCACCAAACTTTCTACGTTCAGGCTCATTGTACGGGTCAGGATGTCATCAAGATTGTTCGGGGATAATCTATCCCGATCCTCTTGAAGGCAGATCGAGGCCCCCAAGACCTTGGCCAAGCCCAGATTTTCCCGAAAAGTCCAGTTCTTCTCCAGCGAGTGGATCAGAACTTGAGCGCCGCGAGAAAGGGTCCTCACAGGAGATTGGGAAGGGCCCCCTTCCACACTCGAAGCAACTGGAGGAGGTGGAGGCGGCTCTTCTTGGCGAGGAGGAGACCGGACCACTTCTATGTCGGGGATCGGCTGTCCTGAGGGTTGAGACGAGCCCCCTTGTATTTCCCTAGCATCATGCCTAGGCGTCTGAAGCAGCTCGGAACGCTTCATCTCCCACACTTTCTGGGAGACCTCCCTCTTCCTCTTTCGGCTCTCCTTGGAAGCCTCACCGCTCATCATACCTGCACAAAGAAAAGGTTAGTGAGATCGCTAAGGGCCAAAGATCAGAGATATAGAAAATACCGAGGCCGAGGACAGAGAGCTGAAGCCCGCGATCTTCGCCAGTGATCAACTCCATGGTCTAGTGATGCAGTTCGGCTGTCACTGCATCCAAACAAGAAAACTTCTCTTTGGCCGCCTGATCTTTTAGTTCTATCACCATCAGGCTTTCTTCCCTATTCAGGGTGATGCGCTTTGGAAGTAAGGGGCCCTGGTGCAACCAGCTGCAAGGGAAACCCTCAAAGCCATTCGGAATTTTTCTCCTCAGAATAAAGAAGCGATTCTTCCAATTCTTCAGGGAGGAGGGTAGATCAGTAAAAAGCCCACAATGTGGCTTCGCCTGAAAGAACCAATACTCGTCGTCCTTTCGACAAGTTAGCCTATGTAGTTCGGCGAATACCTTAGCTGTAGGACGGAGTCCTTTAGCTCGGCAAAGGCCTCTGAAGGCTACTAGGATCCACCATGAGTTCGGGTGAACTTGGGCTATGCACACTTAATGAAATTTTAGAACTTCCTTGAAGAAGTCATCGAGGGGGAACCACAGCCCGGCCTTTAATTGCTCTTCGTATACCATGATCATGTCGTTCTCCTCGAAGAAGTGATCAGTACGAAGATCGCCGTGACACTTAATCAGCTCGTATGAATCAGACCGGATGTTGTACTCCTGGCTAAACGACTGCAGGTCGGTTTCTTGCAGGATTGATGGCAGCTCGTCCATGGGAAGATTTTCTCTCCCTGAAGAATGTACATGCCTTGATGGTGCTGCTTACCCCCGAGCTGGAACGGAGACCCTAGGAGGTTCAGGTCGCACGCTTGGTCCAACCACCTCCACTTCATCAGACGACCACGAGATCTGAATGAAAGGGGGGCTTGCCGCTCTCTGACCCTCGGCGCCACTCATTTTCAAAGGAAATAGAGAATTTAAACTAAAAGAAGGATCAAAACCCTTACCGGAGCTTGATCGGTGTCGAAAGAGCTTGAAAAATCGAGAGAATTTTGGAATCGCTCGCGGGATGCTGAAAATGACATAAGAGAGCAACTGGCTGACCCATCGCCTATTTATACCCGTCTGAGCATTTAATGCTCACAGTGTTCCAGGCGGTGCATCGGTTAGCGGGATTCGCTAGCTTTTTCTGACACGTCTCACGAATATTCTAGAAATTCCATAATAAAAGAGATCGGCTAGTTACAGATCGGTGAATTAAGGCGGATCGGTTAAGGGTTGTTCAGTTAGGAATCGGATCGGATAAACATATCAGAGATCGAAAAATAGTCAATGCAATAATAATAAAAATGATAGTTGTCAAAATAAAATTTTATTTTCGAAAAGGTCGGATTACATCATTTGGGCGATCTCTAGAGATCGGATTACATTAAAAGTCAAATTACATCATTTGGACGATCTCTAGAGATCGGATTACATTGAAGGTCTGATTACATCGTAGGGGCGATCTCTAGAGATCGGCAGTACATCCCATCTAATAAAGACCTATGTCAAAGTCTAGTCTCGTGGCTGAATCAAAAGATGTGGATAGATGTACAGCTCAGATGGGGGGATTATGACTCTCATATCGCTGCTTTATCAAGTGCTCGTTCTTATTTTACGTATTTCCTTTGTTTTTTTTATGTATGTAATTTTCACCAAGTTTATATTGCGTTAAAAAAAACGCGAAAAAGGTTATTCTCGAGTTTACTTCTTTGTTGATCAGTCCATTCTTTTTGTTAATCTTTGTTACTTCTAAATGCAAGTGTTCTAGTCCCGAGTAGCGTATAAGTAGTTGGATAAAATGTAGGTAACTGTATCTTAAGAGTTTCTTTAAAATAATAAAAGGTCTGAATAATAAGTCAGGAAAATAGTAAAGTCCAATCACTAGAATAACAAAAAAGACAATTGGGTAAGACGTCACAAGGCGGAGTAAAACCAAACCATAGATAAGCAAATGGGACAGATCGGGTATCGCTTGCCAAAAGGTGCTGTTAAGGCGACTACATAGGAGGTCGGTAAAATTCGGTCTGTACCCCCCCTGCCAAGTCATGGGGTACCAATGAGTCAAAAGAAGCCTTATTCAGGTCCCCGACATCTTTGAATGCCAGAACCCTTAGCCTTAGGCTCTCACGATATGTCAAATTTCAAAAGGTCGGAAAAATCCTTATCCGACTCTCATTCAAGTAAAAGAGATCGGAGGAGAGTTCTTATCCCATTCTCAACCAAAACTTTAATAAATATCTAAAAGAGATTGGAGGAGAGTTCTTATCCGATTCTTAATCAAAAATTCTAATAAATATCTAAAAGAACAATCGAAAAAAAAACAAAAGCCACTATCATGGCCGGGACTATTGCCGGAGCAGTTAGAATAGGAAATGTGAGAAGGAAGAGGAGAAAATCAAATGCGGAGGGCTTTCCCGTTGAAGGTATATATATAGGGAAAATCTGAGCATTTATTGCGAGCAGAAAATGAAGCAGATGCCTCGAAAATCGAAGGAATAAATGATTTGACTGAACCGGACCGGATGAAGGAGAAGATCGGAGTTGGAGAGGTCGGAAGAGGGGAACCCGGCATGAGAGATCGGAAAAGGATCGTGTTAGAAAGATCGGAAGGGAGGGGAGGTCGGAAAACAAAGGGAATAAGACAACTTCCGCTAACTGTCGTCATAATCAGAGCTGAGGTAGTTAAAGCGGTGCAGACGAAATCTCCACCGCACGGCCCAAAATCGCCCGCACTACTGACATGTGCCAGAGTATGTCATGACAGTGCTGTACATCCTAATCTCCACCATTGATCTTACTTGTAAGGATGAGCCTGGAGCCCTTGGATCAAAGAAGAAGACGACAAGACCAACGCCTTTCACTCCCAGCCCTCAGATCGCCCTTGACAAGGAAATTTTGGGCCGTCAGATTAGAAGAGAGAAAGGACAAATATTCTGAAAGGGATCTTAGCCGTTCGTTTTGATTCTCTTTAATTCCCGAGCCTCAGATCATGTCCTTTAAAATTCTAACCTTCCATCTCCCTCAAAATAAATCCTGACCCTTCATGGGGAGCACCCGGTTCCTATAAATACCTTCATGAAAACTGTTCAAAGGGGGACAAAAGAGAAAAAGGTGGTGACTATAGCGAAAGGACTCTGAAACTTAACTCAGTTCGTTACTCTGCTATTTTTAAGCTTTCATAAGAAAAACTTTAGAAACCAGTTTTCTGAAGTATTTTCTTGCAAAGGGATTTTTGAATACTGAAACTCTCTATTTTCAGTTCGTTCATTATCCTGTGACACTCTCACTTTCAGTTCTTTGTTATCTTTATTTCCACTCCTATTGTCTAAGCACAACTTCATTCAAACTCGGTTATTATTTTGACTTGACTGCATTTTAGCGAAGCATCCTTCATTTCAAGGCGAACCTTAGCCCTCAGGCTATCAGCTCGTAGTCCTATTACGTTTTGTGATTCCGTAGTTAGTTCAATAGATTCGGCTCCCTACAGGTGAGTGCTCATATCGCTGCTTTATCAAGTGCTCATTCTTATTTTACGTATTTCCTTTGTTTTTTTTATGTATGTAATTTTCACCAAGTTTATATTGCGTTAAAAAAAAAACACGAAGAAGGTTATTCTTGAGTTTACTTCTTTGTTGATCAGTCCATTCTTTTTGTTAATCTTTGTTACTTCTAAATGCAAGTGTTCTAATCCCGAGTAGCGTATAAGTAGTTGGATAAAATGTAGGTAACTGTATCTTAAGAGTTTCTTTAAAATAATAAAAGGTCTGAATAATAAGTCAGGAAAATAGTAAAGTCGAATCACTAGAATAACACAAAAGACAATTGGGTAAGACGTCACAAGGCGGAGTAAAACCAAACCATAGATAAGCAAATGGGACAGATCGGGTATCGCTTGCCAAAAGGTGCTGTTAAGGCGACTACATAGGAGGTCGGTAAAATTCGGTCTGTACCCCCTGTCAAGTCATGGGGTACCAATGAGTCAAAAGAATCCTTATCCAGGTCCCCGGCATCTTTGAATGCCAGAACCCTTAGCCTTAGGCTCTCACGATATGTCAAATTTCAAGAGGTCGGAAAAATCCTTATCCGACTCTCATTCAAGTAAAAGAGATCGGAGGAGAGTTCTTATCCCATTCTCAACCAAAACTTTAATAAATATCTAAAAGAGATCGGAGGAGAGTTCTTATCCGATTCTTAATCAAAAATTCTAATAAATATCTAAAAGAGATCGGAGGAGAGTTCTTATCCGATTCTCAACCAAAATTTTAACAGTTATTTAAAAGAGATTGGAGGAGAGTTCTTATCCGATTCTCAATCCAAAATTTTTAGCAAACATTTAAAAGAGATCGGATGAGAGTTCTTATTCGATTCTCAATCCAAAATTTTTAGCAAACATTTAAAAGAGATCGGAGGAGAGTTCTTATCCGATTCTCAATCCAAAATTTTAATAAATATTTAAAAGAGATCGGAGGAGAGTTCTTATCCGGTTCTCAATCCAAAAAAAAATCTAATTTTAACCTAAAAGAGATCAGAGGAGAGTTCTTATCCGATCTCCAATCGAAATTTTAATATAAAAGAGATCGGAGGAGAGTTTTTATCTGATTCTCAAATCGAATTCTAACAAATATGCAAAATAACCCCTTAAACAAAACTGATACGCAACAGTAACTCAATAAGGGTCGTCTCATTTATTTATGTATCTGGATAACCTGAATTGGTGAAAAATCAAATATTCCCTTTTACCAAGAAGATTAACATCTCCGTTCAAACCTCCTAACTATCAATTCTAGTTTATAAAGAGCTTGAAGTTAAATCTGCTTACCCTCATTGAGGGACGAGGTGGGGTGCCTAACACCTTCCCCACCCGTTTACGGACCCCGAACCTAGAATCTCTGTTTTTGAAGTGGTTTCATTTTAATTTATTCTCGCAAATGGTTTTCTTTAATTTCCCTCAAAATTAAAGTGGCGACTCCTCACTCTTTCCCACTTCAGTGAGGGTTCGTCCAAGCGACCGCAAAACACCTTGCGACAAGCACGCAAATCTAAGGCGCATACACAAATTGTACAATCACACAGTATAGAAAAGAGAAGAAGAATAACACAAAATTTAACGTGGTTCAACCGTAAGGTCTATGTTCATGAGCAAGACAAGAGAAAAAGTTCCACTATGATGAAAAGAGTAAGATACAATCAATCAGAACTCTCAAACCCTAACCCTAGTGTGTTTCTGAAATATCTTACAACTCTACCGCAAATGGTAGAATATTACAATATTTATACTGGTCCATACCACGGGGGCACTGTCCCTGCACCATCAAGAAGATCAGTGGTGGGCTTCAAGCCTGGGCCTATCGGCCCATGCCCTCCTCTACCACCACAGATCTCATTTTTTATCCTAATCGAGTCGCAGCACGAAACTTTCAGGTCGGGTCATAATTCAGGTCCATGAAAAAACATATTCCAATTTTCAAAGCCATAAAAATAACAATTCTTCCCCTTGGCTTGAATTTCCTCTACCATTAACAAAATAACCATAAAACACTCTGTCTTGCCATATGCCCTCGTAAAGGCATTACTAAGCACTACAAACACCAACCAAGTCTAAGCAATGCCTAAACATGCTGACTGGGACTCCCTTGGTCATCATATATGCTAGATTATCATGTGTAGAGACTTTTTGCATAACTACAATCCCCTGAGATACAATGTCCCGAATGAAGTGATATTTGACATCAATGTGCTTAGTTTGCTCATGTACATCTAATTCTTTGTGGGATGTATTACACTCTAGCTGTCACAAAATACTGTTGCCTTGTTTTGTATCAACCCAAGATCACCCACCAAACCTTGTAACCATAAAACTTCCTGTACTGCCTCTGCTAAGGCCGTATATTTAGCCTCTGTGGTAGACAAAACAACTATAGCGTGCAATGTTGCCTTCCAACTGATAGCACTTCTAGAAAGAGTAAACAAATAACCCGTCAAAGATTTCCTCTTGTCTAAGTCCCCTGCAAAATCTGAATCCACATAGCCAATAGCTGAATCACTCATCTTAACCCTGTCAAATGTCAGACCAATATATGTGGTACCCTTCAAATACTTTAAAATCCATTTCACTGCCTGCCAATGCTCTTTCCCAGGACTTGCCATGTATCTACTCACAACACTAACTGCATGTGAAATGTCAGGTCTAGTGCATACCATAGCATACATGATGCTAACAATAGCACTTAAATAGGGAACACTAGACATGTGCTTACATCCTCATCTATTTTTGGTGACATGTTTATAGATAACTTGAAATGGGCAACAAATGGAACAATCACAAGCTTAGCATTATTCATGTTAAAATGCTTAAGCACTTTCTCAGCATAGGCCTGTTAAGACAATAAAAGCTTCCCAACACTTCTATCCCTGGTAATTTCCATTCCCAATATCTTTTTTGCAATACCCAAATCCTTTATCTCAAACTCATCACTCAACTGCTTTTTCAGAATGTTAATTTGTGATATGCTTTTAGCAGCAATAAGCATGCCATCCACATACAACAGCAAATAAACAAAGGAATGATCTGAAAGCTTCTTATGATACAGACAACTGTCATATGAACTACGATTAAAGCCATTATGAACCATGAATGTATTTAATCGTTTGTACCACTGCCTAGGAGATTATTTCAGACCATATAAAGATTTCTTAAGCAAGCAAATATGATTTTCCATACCTAGAATGACAAATCCCTCAGGCTGATTCATATAAATTTGCTCCTCCAACTCACCATGTAAAAATGTTATCTTCACATCTAGTTGCTCAAGCTTTAAATCATGAAGAGCAACCATAGCAAGTAAGACTCTGATAGAACTATGCTTCACAACTAGAGAAAACACTTCATTAAAGTCAATCCCCTCCCTTTGAGTAAAGCCTTTAGTTACCAACCATGCCTTATATCGAGGTACTTCAACCCCTGGAGTGCCTTCCTTTTTCTTGAACACCCAATTGCAACCTACCACTTTTGGTTCCTTAGGCAATGTTACAAGCTCCCAAGTCTGATTCTTGTCAAGAGATTCAATTTCTTCACTCATAGCACTGACCTATTGATTTACATCTAAACAAGAAATAACTTCTCTATAATTGTCGGGTTCATGCACATCAACTGTTTTAGCAACTGACAAGGCAAATGCAACTAGATCTGCATATGCATATATCTGCGATGCTCTAATCTGTCTTCTCTCTCTACCAGTTGCAATGCTATATGGTTCCTATTGCTGTTACTTAGGTGCATGCTCTTATTGATCAGGATCTTGCACCTCATCCTCTGAGTCACTGGACTGAACTACTGAAATATCAATATCAAGCTCCACTTATTCTCTGACACCGTGATCTGATTCTGCTATTAACTTCTCCCTCTGACTATCCAATGAAGTAGACTCATTAAATGTCACATCCCTGCTGATAATTAATCCTGGAGACTTTGGATCATTGCACCACAACTTGTAGCCTTTCGCTTTAGATGCATACCCTAGAAATATGCATTTTCTTGCCTTTGGCTCAAGCTTACCATCTCTCACATGAGCATAAGTAGGGCAACCAAATACTCTTAGCTGAGAGTAATCAGTAAGTGAACCAAACCATATCTCAAAAGGAGTTTTGCACTCAATAGCTGCAGATGGAGATCTATTAACTAAGAAACAGGCTGTATTAATTGCTTTAGCCCAGAAATCCTTCCCCAATCTTGAATGTGAGAGCAGGCTTCGTGCTTTATCACAAAGTGTTCTGTTCATGTGTTCTGCAATACCATTCTATTGTGGTGTCCTTGTACAAGTGCGATGTCTCATTATACCTTCATTGCTGCAGAATGCATCAAACTCACGATTGTAAAATTCCAACCCGTTATCAGTTTTAAGATGCTTAACCTTCTTTTCTGTCTGCTTCTTAATCATCGTCTTTCACTTTACAAAGGTTGAAAATGTCTCATCTTTTATTTTTAGAAAATACACCCACACCATCCGAGAGTAATCATCAATCAAAGTCATGAAGTACTTGGCACCGCTCTTGGAAGGGATTCTGTTAGGACCCCATAGATCTGAGTGGATACGATCCACCATTCCTCTGGTCTTGCGCACTGCCTTTTTATTGAACTTCGCCCTGGTCTGTTTGCCAAACACACAGTGTTCACAAAAGTCTATAGATTCTATTTTCTGCCCATCCAACAAATCCCGCTTGCTTAACACAGATAATCCTCTTTCACTCATATGACCAAGACACATATGCCACAATTGAGTCTGATTCTGATTATTGCTTCCATATGCTACTGCAGCTTCCCCTGAATTTGTACTGCCCTAAAGAAAATACAATCTTGAAACCAAACTGCTCTTCATGAGTACCATAGAGCCCTTGGACACTTTGAGAACTCCATTCTCTGTATGGTATCTGAATCCATGAAAGTCAAGTGTCCCAAGAGAAATCAGGTTCCTCTTTAGTCCTAGAACATGCCAACACTCTATAGTTCTGACAATGCTATCAAACTTCCTCAATCTGATGTTACCAATTCCTTCAACAGATAATGCAGGATCATTGCCCAAAAACACCTTGCCCCTCATCTGTTTGTAAGTGACAAACTAGTTTCTGTGTGGACACATGTTATAAGTAGCACTAGTATTAAGAAACCAGGAATTTTATCCATGATATGAAGTCACGGATAAAATTTCTCCAGCACTGTCATCACCATCAGAATCAATAAAACTATCAACCACATTTGCAGAACTTTCTGGTTGCTTTTCCTTTTTATTTTTCAACTTGGGACAGTCTCTCCTGTAGTGATCTTGCTTTCCTCACTCAAAACAGTTAGCCTTTTTCATTCTTGACTTAGATCTGGCCTTAGATTTCTTCTTGCTGAAAAAACCCTCCCTTGAATGTGTTCTTCCCCTGCTCACCAAACTTTCCCCCTCAAATCTTTCTCTATTATCTGGAAATTTCTTTTTTAACTCCTTCGATTTTGGAGAATTACTAACATCGTCTAGTGAAATACTGTCTTTTCCATACATCAGAGTATCAATAAAAGTTTCATAGGAGAGTGGCAAAGAACATAACACAATAAGGGCCTAATCCTCACTATCAATCTCAATATCAATATTCTTCAAGTCCATAATGATTGAATTGAATTCATCTAGATATTCTTTAATGGGCATACCTTCGTTCATTCTTAGATTGTAAAGCCTTTTCTTTAGTTACAAGCGATTGGTCAGCGATTTGGCAGAGTACAACTTCTCTAATTTCTTCCATGCAGCAGATGCTGAGCTTTCACTAGTAATCTCGCATAGAAAATTATCAGTTATGCTTATGAAAATTGCACTCAAGGCTCTCTCCTTTAGATCAGCCTTCTTCGCCTCTTTCATACCTTCTAGAAAGTTGTCTTCGATGGCCTTCCATAGACCTTATAGGATCAAGGAAGATTTAATTTTAATCTTCCACACAGTGAAACTCAATCTACCATCAAACTTCTCCATCTCATACTTTGTTGAAGATGACGCCATCTGTAAACCCTAGGTTTTGCACACAAAGCTTTAATACCAGTTTGTTATTACAAGCACGCAAATCTAAGGCACATACACAAATTGCACAATCACACAGTATTGAAAAGAGAAGAAGAATAACACAAGATTTAATATGGTTCAACTGTAAGGTCTATGTCCACGGGCAAGACAAGAGAAAAAGTTGCATTATGATGAAAAGAGCAAGATACAATCAATCAGAACTCTCAAACCCTAACCCCAGTGTGTTTCCCGAATGTCTCACAACTCTACTTCAAAGGGTAGAATATTACAATATTTATACTAGTCCATACCATAGATCTCACTTTTTATCTCAATCGAGTCGCAGCACTAAACTTTCAGGTCGGGTCACAATTTGGGTCCATGAAAAAACATATCCCAATTTTCAAAGCTACAAAAATAACATGTTATTTTAAGATCTTAAATTAGATATTGTTTATTTTCAAGAGTTTGATAGTATGATGATCCTTTTTGGCGCTACACACTGCATTAGTTTTATTATTGGATATTTTCTTCTTAATATGTAAATTTCAAGGTAACTAAAATAAAATCTAAATGAAAAATTTAGTCGAGATATCAATGAGTTTTATCTCAATAATATTAAAATCATTTTAAAATTGTGAGTGCTTAAATGATATATATATATATATATATATATATATATATATATATATATATATATACACATGCATTAGAGATATTAAAATTAATTTTGAACTCTCATGTGCAATATATAAGTTTTTAAAATTGAGTATGTTTTTATATTGTTTATAATTTCATTTTCATAGTTTTATTTAATCCAACAGAATTAATATAATTAGTAAAAATAAGAGCCTTGTTTTTTTATTAATTAAAATTCAACTCAATCGACAAAAATTCTAAAATTATTTAAAAATAATTTTAAATATATCATATTAATGTGAAAGAATGTATTATTAAAATCATTTGAAGAGGAAACTTAATTTAGTATGTATTCTTAAAATCATTTGAAGAGGAAACTTAATTTAGTACATATAAAATGATCTAAAAATATTTTAATGCTAAGTAAAAATAAATAAATAAATAATGTTGTTTTCATAGACAAATTAAAGACAACATAAATTTGAAAGCATTAAATTTGGTTTATTAGGTCCAACGAAGATATTACCTAAAATATGAAAATTTTCTATTGTAAGACATTTAAACTTCAATTTGTAATATAAAACTTTGTAGTATTTAATTTAAATAACAGAAAATCCCTTGGTATTCAGTAGTTAAGTTTTAAAGTTATTTTTGTTGATTTGATGTTTGTCAAATTAAAATTTATATTTTTTTCTTTGTTAATTTGATGCTAAAAAATTTAATTATATTTTCTATCTGTCCATAGCTCCAACGATTTAAATTACATAAATTGATACCTCAATAATATAGAACATGTTGACCGAAAACTATCAATCCATAAAAATATAATTTTTTAATTTAATATATGCTACGTTAACATAAATAACCTAAAAATTAGCTATTAAAAGTTATAAGGAGTGTTATGTTACCTAAATTAAATATCAAGAAACTTTGTATTATAAATTAAATTGCTTTATGTACCCTAAGTTGATATACGATCCATATAATTTGCCATAAAAAGTTACATTAACTTTGACCATGGCAAACACTAGCTTTTAACCCCTACTTTGTTAATAAGTATATGATGAAGAATCAAAGCAAATGATTATTTAATTAGGCACTAATATTAGTCTGGCTAGCTCCTCCGAAAGGGAACTCCACAATCATATATAAAAGCAATTTTTTAATAATTAATTATCAAAATATCCCATAAACTTAAATATAAATATGCTCAACATCTTGACTATAAAAAGAAATTAATAATTAGGCACACCTTTTATTCCACTTTGGATGTCACATATGTCTCCTATTAGTTTACACAGTGACTTAAGGGAAGAAAATAAAGCAAAAGAATCATTAGAGCATGATGGTTCTGTAGTTGCTGCCTCTCAAAAACACATATACTTACATGCTTATTTCGATTCTTATTCTCACATAGAACAAATTCCATGCCATAATGTGACTGGACGATCACTTTTTAATTAATTCCTTTTTCCTCGTAAAATGAGCACATATAATTAATGTTGGAAAACTGAAATATCTAATGATACTTGTAATATTAAATCAACAAAATACATCAATATTAAAATACTAAATCAAAAAAATTATTTTTTGACAATAAAAATAAAGATAGAATAAAAATTTAAATGAAAAAAAAAAAGAAAAGGAAAGAGAGAAAGGGAAAGGATTTTTTTTTTTTTTTAAGCTTATGCAATAATGCGTTTGGGGTTGATTAATATGGTGTACTTGAGCTTACTGCAGTGGATTCACTAAAGGGGGTCCCTTTTTTATTTTATTATTAGCACTTGCACATCAAAGAAGTTATGGGCTTTTCATCTTTTCTATTTTCAAAATTACATCAATGTTCATAAAGAAAAAAGAAAAGGTTAGCCTATAAGTGGGTTTCATTAGCATATCTCTCTCTCTCTTATAATTTGATTGAGGCTATTTGATGGAAGTAAATCATGAGTGGTTTCCTAGTTATCAGAACTTTAGTTGGTCTTTTGCAGAACCCCAATAGGCAAATTGGCTAATGATAATGCAACTCCACTAACCAAATCTTAGATTCCCTCTCCCTTTCTTTGCTTCCTGGAATTTATAAGAACTCTGAAGAAACTAAAGGCCCCCATTTTGCAATGGTGGAAAGAAAATCATTTTCGTACTCAACTCTCTTTAATTTTTGTAAATATATTATTTTCATATTTTTTTTTTATATAATTGAGTATCTTAGCTCTAGGAATACAAAGCAATACCGATCAGAAATGATTTGTTAGATATATATTTATTATTGCACAGAGATACCATGATTAATATTAATCAATGATTTCTTGAAATTTCGTGAAACTAAGTTTCAGTTCAGGAGAGAAGCATAACCAAATGGTGTAAATTTCTTGTTTTACATGGTTTTTCATGTTGTTGCTGTCTTATTCAGTCTGTCATTCTTGATAGTACGTCTGCTAGTAGAGAACCCATTAGACCATTAAAATGGGAGACATGGGCATGTTCATTAGAGAGATTCCTGATGATGCCAGATTATGTCATATGGAAATGTACAATATAGCAAATCATGTGAACTGTGAAAGGTCTATTTGGAACAGTTAAGAGTAGCTGCTTTTGTTGTCTGGGCAACTATTGGTGTTATTGTCTTTGGTCATGGTGGTGGTGGAGGTGGTGGTGGGAGTTGTGGAATGATCTTTATATATAAGCTTTTTTGCACAATCAAGGAAAAAGGGAAATCATGCCTACAAATAAGCAGGACAAGATTCTGTTCATGGATGAGAGAGCTGTTCTTCTGGATTAGGGAATCAGAAAAGCTATGTATGGTGGTGGAGCTTTTAGATGTGGTCCTCTATTCCATGGCTAAGTCTATTCTTGTCCCTTTCTTTGGCTAGCATCAACAAGTGACCCCCACGTCGCACTTTAACTGAATTATATTGAAAGTCGGCACCCTTCACTCATCTCTGAGAGAGAGAGAAAGAGAGTCGCACACACCTGCAACTGCAAAGTCTTTTGGGTGATGAAATTGGTCCACATGTCATAGTCTTATAGATGCTGGACATGGCCAACCACTTCAATCCTTTGGCGTTTTCAGTTGGCCCTGCTCATCCCCTCACTCGAGGGATTCTTTTCTAGATTTTACATTCTTTTGATATTTTTGATATTTAAGATTAGAGAGTGTGTCTACGTCATCTTTGCTTCCACATCAATTGGATACCATTTGAAAGGAAATCTAAAACAGTTATTTAATTATTTTAAAATTTTATAATTAAATATATTAAATTTAATTAATTTAAAAAATATTTAAATAATTTTATTTAAATATTTAAAATAATATTTTTCTCAATATATATTTAAAATAACAATAACAAACAAAACATATATATAAAATTATCTAAGTGTCTCGCTCTTCTCTCTCCTTCTTCAGCTAAATTTCTTTCAACATTTTTTTGAACTATTTGATATTGTTATCGATAGATGTTCTAACTGATGGTCACCACTCTTTATTAGTTCATAATTCATACACATAATTATAAAAAATAATAACTTAAAATGACATGAAAAGTCTTATAAGTTTAAATTTTACATTTTGCATATAATTATAAAAATAAAATATAAGTCAACAAAAATTAATAAAAATTTTCATTAAATTTTTCATCATTTATACTAAATATTGAAGTTTAAGAAAACATTATAATAAAATTATCAATTATAATTATGAAATACAATGAAAAAAAAATAGTTAATTTAAATATTCTGTCAATAAAATAATTTTTTTTAAAACAAGATAATTACTTAAAATATTATTTAATGATTTTATTTTATTTTTTTGGTTAAAGAGGGCACAGACGTGGAAGGAAATCTCTTTCCTCTAAATTGAGAGAGATTGCAACAGTTCACTACGGAGAAAGAGGACAAAAGAGGCTATGCATGAGGCAATTAAGTTAGCCACTGGGCAAAACAGTCCACATTAAATGAAGAACGTTGGTGAAGAAAGATTGCAGTCCATAGATTCTTGAGCGGAACAAAGTGATAAATTTTATTCAGAGTCAGGGCATTGCATTCAAACCCTAATACTTAGAATTTCAGCTTTACGAGAAGCCATATGAAAAATGAATAACGGGCATTGAGATGTGTGCCCATATGTCAACCAGTTAATACCATAATGGACAAGCACAGGATTAAGTATAGCCAAAAGGATTATAACCCAAAAGAAAGGAACATATGAGTTCTAATATATGTAAACTATTAGTTAAGATCACAAAGGTGAAAGGAAGAAAGGCAGTGCAAGGGTGGGGCAGGTTTTGATATTTCCATTTTCTAAATTGTAAAAAAAAAAAAAATTACAGAGCAAAGTCAAAGGTGGTCACAGCTAATTTTTAGTCTGATTCTCGATTTAAATTAATAATTTTAATTCATGGTAAGAAGAATTTGAACAAGTTTGAGGTAGTCCATTCCTCATAATTTCGATTCAATTTCAATTGAAGTTAGAGGTGATCACGGTCTCATTTTGGTTTGTGATATAAAGGAACATAAACCAAACTAATAGAGTTGAATCTTTTTAGCTCTAATTCGATGTAAGCTTTGTTTGATTTTGCTTCGGTTCAATCTCAATTAAAATAATTTAATGGTATTGAAATATATTTTAAAAATTTCTTTCTTGTTCTTAAAAAAAATGATGATTTGAGCTTTATCGAACCATTGATCTGAGTCCCAAGATAATTTAGGCCTGTGGAATTATTGGCCGATTTGATATAGTTTTTTTACTAGGCTACTCAACTTCATATATATATATATATATATGAATGACATATCATTCTCTAAGTGTAGACAGCTCCTTTTGACATCATTCTATCTATAAACACAGCCTAAAAGATATTTGTTAAATTTCAAAGGTAAAGCTTTCTAACATATTGTGCTTATAACAGTGAGGCACACATGGCTTCAAAGATGGGAAATATTGTCCTAGCGGTAGCAGCATCATATCCTAAAGATGGATATGGTCCAAGTGCACTTACTCATTGGTAGTGCTCAGCGTTTTTACTGTGAAAAAAATTTGCTGTGGCTGTAAGTTACTGCAACTTTGCTAAAGGTGTTTATTTGTGATTGGATCTACACTTCATAAAAATCTCTCTCGTGGTGGGTAAATTGCTTTAGCCATCCTTACACTTATGTGGTTATTTTATTTCAATCGATCAACTCTAACTTGATAAAATAAAATCCTTCAATATTATTTTTTATTCAAAAAAAAGTCACCCTAACTTACAGATTTTTAGATTAAAAAAAGTAAAATTATTCTTTTACTTTTTTTTTTCTCTTTTTTATTTTTATGATTAAATTAATCCATATTATTATCAATAAAATTATTTTATTTTAATTAAATTTATTAATAAAATTATTAATTATGAATATGTTATTTGTTATTACTTAAAATTTAATTTTTAATAACCTAGAAAAATAATAGTAATATAAAATTTTCAATTTTAAAATAATATTTTATTAATATATGATATTTTATCAATATTTTAGTTTTTATATAAAAAATAAAAATAATAATAAAAAAATAAATAATAACTTTTAAATTTATTTTAATTAAATATTAATTTAATGTTTATATAAAAAAACTAAAAACCTATTATATAAGATTAAAGAGACTTTTTTTTTAAATAAAACTAAAATTAAAAAAAATTATTTTAATAAATTAAAATTAAGTGATTAAAATGAAATAATTATTTAAATTAAGAGACCATCAATGTAATTTAGCCAACAGCAGATAAAGAGCTTTTTGAAGTGGAAGCAATTTATGCTTCTCTACTCAGTAATTTAATAAAAATAAATCACAAAAATTCTGTTTGAATGTGACATTTAATTTTTTTTTTTACTTCCACTTACTTAGATATTTAATATGTTATAGTATTGTATCTTGAAAAATATTTATATTATATTAAATTCAATTCAAAATTATGATAAATCCCATATATAAATACTTGTTAAAAGCTTCCTATTAATTAAATATATAAAGGCTGTCTCTTTTGTCCTAATTACTGTTTTAATTTGACAATGCATAAAATACTTGCGAATGATACAGTAAGAGAGATTGACTGAATCCAACTGACAATGATATATTTTATTTTATAATTTAACGAAAATTATGATGGAAAAAATAGTAAACTATGAGATATTTTAATCTTTAAAATCTTAAAACTCTGCATGTTTGATGGAAAAAATATTAAATTATTATTTATTTTATAATACTTGGAAAACTCAGAGAAATAAATTATATAAACACATACCGTTAATTTAATAATTATAATCAAATAATAAAAAATATTTTTTATAAAAAATATTTTTTATATATAAATTATTTTTCAGAAAACAAATAGTGTCTTAATCATAATTCTTTTAAAATTAAAACAAGCCTATTTTCTGTTTTTTTATTAATTATTTTAATTAAAGTTTAAATTTAAGATTATATAATTTCAATAAAAATGACTCTAATATTATTAAACTGTAACTCATTGACGATAATTCATTGATTTTATTTTAACTTGATCATGTTTTACTTGTCTTTAATTATTTAAGTGGGAATACGCTGCACAATGCACATAAACAGAAACCCCCAAATGCAGAAAATAGTCATGAGAGCAAGAAAATTAAAAAATAAAAAAATAAAAAAAAGGTGATGCATTGCAGGTCTCCATAACCCATCATGTTCTTTCAAAAAACTTCTCCACAAAGAGTAAAAATGATTGATTAAGACCAATTTAATTGGCCAAATCAGAAAACTTCCTAAGTGGAATGTGTCTGGTTCATAGGGTTTACGCTGACGATGAATTTTGTCATTTCAGAAAACCTCCATTTACAAGGGGACCAGATTGATGCCCCAATATGGTGCGCTGAGCCCTAAGGAAGTGACTAACAAGTTCTTATCAATTTATTAGGTTTGTGCTGCTTTAGGAATTATGATGGGTGCTTCCATATAGAACCTGATCTGCCACTCAGCACTCCCAAAAATGGCAGCACTGCATTCTTCTCTCCAATTCTAACCCCTAATTGTCAGTTTACCATTGAATTTCTCAGTAGCAGAAGCTAGCTAGAAACTGATTTTCAAAATAGCATCTTTTATCAATGGGCGCAATATATTGTGAGGTCACGAAGTTAATTAAATATATGTAAAAAAAAATTATTATATAATTCTTTTGTTTAACCAAATTAATTATTTAATTTTTTATTTTAAAAAATACATTAATTAATTCTTATTTCGTTCATCCTTTAATTTCTTTGATTATTTTGAGCGTTAATTTAAATTTCAGTTAATTAATATAATTTTAAAAAAATAACTATATATTTTCTAATCTTTAAAATATTTAGTCTCATGTAATAATTTTTCTTTCTTTTAAATACAATGACTAACATAAAACTTGATTTGATCTGAAAAAAGAACGACTAAAGAGTAGATGAAACAAGATATAATGATTAATTCTTTTATTTTTTAAAATAAAAAAACCGAATAGTTAATTTTATTAAAATAAATAGATTAAATAATAATTGTCCTTATAAAAATATTTTTAGAAATATATTATAGAAAAACTATTTGAAATTTAATTAATTAAAATATTTTAAGACGTTACTTTTTAAATAACAGTTCAAAAAATAAAATTAAAAACCCATAGAAATATAAAATCATTCTTTAATTTTCATTTATAAATTTCAGCTTTTATGTTAAAATAATTATTATCTTGGTATCAGTCTTTCTTATATACAAACGTTTATTATTTGAATCTAGGAATCCTAAGCTTTTCATGTTAAATATATAAAACTAGTTCTAAATATCCCTCTATAAATTTAACTATTCTTAAAATATTAAGTGGTTGCTTAAAAAATTAAAAAAAAATAAATTTGTTATAGGATAGTGATTGGGATACAACTGAAGTCTCCTTTGAGACATGCCTTATAAGTCTAGGGCTGAAGCTAACAAGTTGCACCAATGAGGGCTAAGTAGCCATTACCTTAATGCCAACACATGTCTGGAATGTCTGGCTAAAATCTTTATGTGGCAGGCAGGACTTATAAGTCTTTAGCGTAGTTGATGTCTTCATTTGATTTCGCATCGAAACAGAAACTTCTCAATCTTTGTTCTAATTATTTTTGTTTAATCATTGTTGCTCGACAAGGAAATTATTTTGGCCTAGCTAGCTAACACTAAAGATGGAGAAGGTTAAAAACCAGTTAGAAACAAGTCAAATAGAATTGCAAGCCAACAGAAGATTTTGGGGTTGGTTTGGTTTGTGGTAGCTTACTTAAGGGAATTTGAGTTCTCAACAGTGTGAAAAATTAACTTGTTTGGTTACCATAATTGTTTAACTTCCTCGTAAATTGATGGTTCGACTTTCTTTCCTGTCTAACCCCAGAAACTTCAACTTGACTAGCATCAAATCCTCTTGTTTCCAACTTTATCTCTCACCCTTTTCTGTAGTTGCATAGAAAAATTTTCATGATATTATTTTATATTCAATATGCATTCACATAAAGAAAATTTTAATTAAATTAAATCCAAGAATTTTTATTATATTTTCTGATATTTTTTTATTATATATTATTATTATGTCATAAAAAATTAGATATTGATTATTATATGAACTGAGCATTTAAATAGTATAAAATATGCTCTATTAAATTGAAATTTCAAATATTATACTTATATTTGGAGTATATCATGTCCACTGTCACTTTTTATTAATATACTTTTACTTCTCAAGAATTTAACATACTAACTAAATACATCTTTGCCTAATACAATATCATCATATCATGCCAAACTATCTGAACGTTGGCAATACTAAATGACATTAGCAACCTGATATCATATTTTCCATAATAGCTTTGTTGATCTTCTCACAAGAGGGCTCTTAAAGCAGATTGCACCATTGTCATGAGCATGCTATTTTAGATTTTTGTCATGTACATTCTGTAATTGGCAGTCGAAAACACTAACTTGTGCATTTACATGTTAATTAAGGAACTTCCAGGAGAGAATGGTATCCAAAATCTATAAAGAGAATAAGATTGGAACCGTAGCAGGTGATAGGCCGTGTAAAACTATTCCACTGTCCGAGTCATTGATCCTGTTGACATAATTATTGGTGTTTATTATTTTTGTGGATGTTGATACTAAATTGTGGAATTTTGTTTTTCTTCTAAAGGACCCAGTTACGATCAAGTATATGATGCATAATAATTAAGTGTTTTCACTTTTGACCGAAAAAAAAAATCAACTTAATAATAATAGAATAAGAAATTTGCAAAAGCAAATATGACCCTAAAGTTTAACTCAATATCAATATCCATATGCTTGTTTGAATTGAATGAACTTAATGATTTATGATCACAATAGATTCCATTTGTCAATTTAATTGAACCATGCTGAATCATGAATGCACTTTGTATATTTGTTATTTGTTGAAAATTCTCTGGTTAGATAATTAAGAAGCATATACATTCTACTGAGAACAATGAATATTAGTGTAGCTGCTTGTAAAATTCGGTAGTTGCTTGTAAAATTCGAAGGCATATATACTGGTAATTGATATGTCAATCCATATCAGCAGCCACTTCTCTTCCCTTTTCTTCTCTTTCAGTATTGAACATTCTTTAATGGGATAGATATCATTACTTGTCTTCTTTTCTTTGCCGATATATTTATTATGGAAGTGGAACAATGCATGTGCATTTCAGAAGCGGACCAAGAAGTTGCAATGGAGGTATGCACAGAAACTGATTCAAGAACTTAAGCTAATACACTTGCCCATGTAGTTTCTCAAAGAACTAAAGAGGAAAAAGAATACCTAGCAGAACAGAATATCCACAAGCAAGAAATCAGTTCTTCTGCATTAACGACACTAATGTAAGCGAACTTTCAAAAGGCTTAGATGTTTTTGATTGTAGAACAACCCAAGTGTTCATCCATTTAATTTTTGTTTTTATCTAGAATTTTGTCAATGTTTTCTTGGACAACAATCTGTGGTCCTTGTAGGTCTAGTAGCAATATGTTGATCTTAAGAGGAAGGTTTCTTTGATAGAGGTCATAATGAAAGAAACAAAAGCACTGCAGAATTTGACTTAGATATCCTTACAAATTTTATATTGGAGCAGTTGAATGGTCATGATTTTACCGTGCTTTCGTTGGATGTAGAGGAAAACAGAAAGCAGGGCTGGCCTGAACTAGTTAACTCCTAATTGAGGTAATTTTTGTGAATTGCTTCTCCATGTGACATAGGCTGTCTTGACTTGTGAGTATTGCCAAAAATTTCTTTGACTATAAGCAAACAGAGTTCTGAATTGGAAGAGACTTGTGCTTCTCTAAGCAAGGAGGTGCAGTGGATGTCCCAGTTGTCATGCAGAAAATGTGGAGTCCCTGCCTGGAATTCTTCAGGCCGATGAAGCAAACTGATTTCTTCTAAGCATTCTGTTTGCTATTTATGTGTTATAAATGATGGTTAAAAATTTTGTTTATTGTGCAATTTTTACTTGAAGGACTTAGCATTTGTGTCCGTGTCACATTGGAGAGTTATGATAATAAGGCAAAGACTTTGGACACCATAATGTGGGAAGTAAGTGTTTTCAACTGATTTTGGCATTTAAATTTCACGTAGGCTTTATCAGTATATCCAACAATGTTTGAACCAATCAAAATAGTGAAACCAATGCTATACTTTCATGCTGGACATCCATTATCGACCATACCCGATTGAAGGTCAAATGACTTAGTTATTAATGAATGCTGATAACATTCATCTAATCAGCTATGCTTTCATTTATAATGTTTAGATAAAGATTGCACATCCTGTCCTCTGTTTGAGCTATTGTTTTTCCAAATTTGCAGGTGATGCTTTTTTAGGAATGAAAATTTTAAATTTCAATTATAAATTGCCACATAGTCGCCCACAAATTTTATTTAGTGATTTTTAAATTAAATTAATTTCACTAAATGAACCCATTTAAATATTGTTGTATATGATATAAGTGGCTAAATAAGGCACATCATGTCACTTATCTAAAAAGAGAATAAGTTGACCAATAAAATTGTGACACTTGTCAAATGGCAATTGGGGCATTTCCTCCCAAATTCACTATAAATAGAGGTATTATGCTCTTCAAAAAGTTCATAAAAAAGATCAGAAAATCAAGTCTCAATCCATTGAAACTCTATCCAAGCCACAAGTTACAAAGCTCTACAGATCTATCATTCAAGCAACGAGACTACCCAAATACTATATGTCCTTCTCCAAATTGAAGAGGTCTTCCTTGTTGATTCGAGAACAAGCTCTCCAAGCCCTTAAATCACACTTTCCAAAGGAAAAGAATCAAAGGATTGAATTTCTTCTTGCAAGAAATTCCACAATAGAGGTTCTACCACATATTCATTATGTCGTTAAATTTATCCACTTTCATTTTTTGTTGCCCAAGTAACCTATACTGGACGACTGGACTGGATAAACGGGTAAACTGGCACTGGGTATCAAGTACCTCGGGCCGTCACACCATCGGTCACATATGTATCTCCCGGTGTGCAACAGAACAGCTAATAAGCTGTAATAACATCAGGCACTAGGCCAAATTTCAATACAAGGTCAGAATGGCTAAAAGCCATGAAATCACAGAATGGCATAATGTCATGTGCAGTACTGCTAACTGAACCCTATTGGCATGCCAAACTATCCAAACCAATCTTGTTAGGTATACTAAGGCATTTGTCACTTTAAAATCTTTCAATTTTTGAATTTCAAGTTTTGGTGTTACTATTCCCTTCATTAGTCAACAAAAATGTTGACTTTTGTATAGAAAATAGGTACATTGGTTTTAACACTCCCAACATACCACATTTTACGTTCAAAATTTGTTGGCATTGATTACCAATAACATTTCTAAGCTTAAAATTAATGGAGCAAAATTTTCAGTTTTTATACTCTATTTTTACTGTTCCATTAGTTACTGTTGCAGTGGGAATTTGAGAAAATGATAAACATGAAAGTTGTTCCTTATTTTGTCTAGTTAAATTTCTTTTTTTGAATCACTCCATTTGGAGTTTTCTAGCTCAAGTTATGGTCCAAAAACCACAACTGGCCGGATTGAAAAATTTCAGAACTGACCATATCTACAGTGCAGTAAACAGTAACTTCAACTCCCTTGTTGGATAGGTTCTGGTCATAATTTGGGGTAGGTTCCTTCATGAAAGTTGTTGGTCTATATCTCAGCTTGTTGCTGGTAAAATTTCAGGTCAATTGGACCATTCTACACTGAGTTATGGCCAAATGAACAATCACTGTTCATTTGGTCATTCTGCAGAAACTGGTTGTAGGACACCGGGTTGAGGCAAGTTTTTGGTCCACTTGGTTTGGTCTTTTGGGCATGGTTTCTTCACCAAAGTAGTGCCATTTTGTGTCTAGTTTCAGGTCCAATTAGCCAAACACCAATTGAACCTCTACAAGTTAAGTTATGGCTATCCAAACAGGCTGGACTCACAGCCACACCTGCAGGTCACACAAGGCAGCCACATCAACCTCAAATCCCACAATCCAATTCACTTCATTTTTTATTCAAACCAAACCAAATGGTCACTAATTGTGTCACACCCTACTCCCCTGTAAGATGTAACATGATCCCGTAGTACACCTAATGAATTACCGTACTTTGCCTACCGATAACCCATTAGATATACTACAAGGGATTTTAAAACAATTTTCGTGAAATTTAATTCATCGATTAAAATCTGGTGTTATAATTTTTTTTTTTCAGAATTTCGGCAAAGTGCCGAGTGTATTTTGAGAAAACAATTCTTCAATCCTACAAAAGAAAATGCTCCCAATATGTTTTCTCAAATACAACTTCAATAACTTCATTTCAATTCTCAATAAACAATCAATTCATTTTCAAACTAATCTCATCATAAAGAAACATTTCATTAATTACAAGACTCAAAATTTATAATACAAAACTATTCAAGTAAATCAAATCTCAAATTTATATTTACAATAATTTACATTTAATTACATACCAAAATATTTTACAAGAGTTTTTATACAACTGCTCAAATAATTTACGTACATATTATTATATGCATACATCAAAACCTATGTACATGGGTATACCTATAATATACCTGGAGCTGATTTGAAAGTGTCTTCAAAGAAATTTACTCACTGCTCTATGCTCTTCTTACCTGCGCGACAAACAAATTTGTCATTGAGTGGTGAACTTCGATGGTGCACAACTATAATTTAAAACATAGTACAATATACATTGACAAAATTTACAGTAAATAATTTGGAAATCTGAATACTCATCAAATTCCAAAACTCAAAATATTCATTGCCAATAATGTAAATCATTTGTATAAAATGACTTTGATCACGAAATTCAATTTATCAAATCATGACTAACCATTTAAAGGTAGTTCCAACAAAATCAATTATACATAAATCATAACTGAAATCATAATTCTTTACTGTTCAAAAATATTTTGTGTCTCAAAAATCATGTTGTATCTCAAAAACCATGCTGTATCTCAAAAATCAATCTTTATCTCACTAACTATGCAAGACTAATCCGAAAGGGCCATATTCGATGTGACTCTAACTCCCTATGGTCGGGGAGGTTGAATCAGATTCTAACTCCCTATGGTCGAGGAGGTCGAATCATCGTGCACAGTACCATCACAATAATGAATCTTCCGCAAGGGCCATAACGATAAAATAAACTTAGATCTAACCTCAAATCAGAGGAAAATCTAACCCTGTGCATGTACCATGGTAATCAAAACACAACTAAATCCATTGTCTTCTCAACAAATGAGAGAGATGGATAATAACCTAGTCAAGCATCTATAATGAGATATAAAACAATATCACAATCCTTTTAGTGAGCATAAATCACAATATAATTCAATTCAAATTCAATTCCAATATCCAATAATTTTTATGCTCATCACAATTCAAATCATAAATTTGTATTTTTCCATGAAAATTACCATCACAATTCAAAACATGTTCTATCACAATTTTCTAAAACATAATTTATTCAATCCATAACAATGCTTAATACTTGTGGAAATACCATTTCACAAAGCTAAATTCATACATACTATAACAATTTTCAATAATCATTGAATTAAATCCAATGCTTGTTAAACATAATACATAAGAAAAATATGTCATTTAATCATATGAAATATTCAAACAAAATTAGTTAAAAACTAGTTGTGCACAAACCTCTGATAACTGTCTCTTGATCTTGACTCAGTGTTTCATTCCCTCTCCCTGAGTCTTTGCTAACTGAGAAACACAATTTGAAGTGTTTCAGTACTTAATTAAACTGTCTCTAATGATAATGTTTAATAAATAATTCACTGAATGCTATTATTTGCTTAATCAACTTAATATATCGACCCTCGATGCATTCTAGGTAAATTAGGTTTTAATGTTACTAACATGTCACATTCGATAGTCTTTTAGGGTTGGTACATTTTACCAAGTTCATTTCCGTGTATACTGCATTTTCTTGCAATTTGCTGGATTCCGGGATACTAGTTTGACCTAGCCGGACGACCTAGTTCCCTCGGTTTTCGGGTTTCGGTCTAAACTAAAAACTTGTAGATCTATGTCTTATGGAACGCAGGGCAAAATTTTAGGTCATTCTGAGTTATGTAGACCAAATTATGGTCATTTTACTATTGCTGGTCAAATTGCACCAAAATTGGTCACTTTAGGTCACTTTAGGTCAATTTTGGTTCGGCCAGTTTTTGGACCCGAAATTGTGCAAGCTGTTTGACTTGCTTATGATCATTTCTGGGCTTTGGTGTCTTCATAAGACTTGTAGATATGGGTCTTAACTATTCATGGTCAAAATTTCAGGTCAATTGGACCTGTTTTGAGTGAGTTATGGCCTAAATACTAACTGCTGTCCAATTGGTCAATTTTCAGGCCTTATTTGCACTTAATCCGGATTTGGTTATTTTTCAAGCTATCTTGCAAGCAAAATTTTGGCAAGCTTTCTTCATGAAAGTTGGCACATTTTGTGCCTAGTTTCACCTCCAATTGGTCTTATACCAATTGGAGTCACACACTTAAAGTTATAGGCCTAAAACTCAAATTGCCTTATTGAAATTGTTGCATACACATCAAGCATCACTTTTAACACTCACCAAACTTAACCTTCAAACCAATTCTGGTTGTACCACAACCTAAACATAATTTATAACATATTATAAGTCATTTTGGCAGCTTACAATTACATTCAATGTGCACCAACAAGTGCAGAATTTGTCCAACTCAATTTACAACAATTCAATCACCAATTCATGCCCATTTACATGTCCCACTTTACACTACCATACATACACTCAAATTGCCATAACAACCAACACATTTCAACACCATTATTTCATAAACCAAGCATGAATTCCAGCATTCCTCAAGAGTTAACAAACTGCCACAATGGTACATTTACATTCCATTAATTTCCAAGCTTTAAATTTTATTTCACATTTACATATACCAAGTATACATCACCCAAACAATTTCCTACACAATATACATTTAATCAATCATTTAATTCACTATTTACAAGCACAAATAAACTGCCTTCAAGGTGTTTCCATGGCTGCCAAAAATACACACTCCCATTCAACATCAAACCTCAAAAATTTCTCCATAAATCAAACACCCATAACCTCCTCACAAACTTTAATGAAGCACTAATAAAAAATACATACTTACCACTTTGGAAATTCTTCAAAACTTCACCAAAACTTGATCTTCTTGCTGCCTATCTACTGCCCATGGTGTGAGGATTAACTTTAATGAAGGGAAGTGGAGAGAAAGAAGCTTGGATCACCCTTGCATGGAGCTCCAAAACCATGCGGTAATGGAGTTCTTCCCTTCTCCATTTTTGGCTGAATTTTGAGAAATGAGGAAAATGACAATCTGCTGGTCCAAGATGAAGATTAAATGGTCCACTTTAATGAGTTAGTGGAGCACTATTACAAGTTTAATGTTAATTTATTCAAAAGTTTCAATTTCCCACATTTAACTCCCCATTGTTGCTATTTACATTAGGTACCCCTAAATTAATTTTTCATTATATTTTCCAAGTGTAATATTATTTATTTTTTATGGACATTTAGGTCAAAAGACAACTCGGGGTGTCAAATGACCACAATGCCCCTGTTCGGGTTGCATTCCCGATTTTTCTGTAACACCGGGTTTTGTCCATTTTTCGATTTCTCACTTTTCTTTGTACTAATTATTTAATTTTTCTTTGATATTTCTAATGATATTTATACTTCAATTGATGTCTCTTTAAGTCTTAAAATTAATTTCCAGGGTTCCCCGCGGTCCAGGGCTAGTCAACGGTCCACGCCGTGACTTCCCCGTGCGGTCACCCATCGCTAGGGTTCCCGGCTCGCTTAACTTGGTTGCATTTCTTTACTATTATTTTTCCTTTGTTTTTCTTGTATTTTCTTTTCTTGTATTTCATTATTTAATGTCTCCTCACTCATATCGAAGTGTAGTTCTAGGCATCTTAGCTGTCCGGACAACACTGGTCACCGGAACAGTAGAACGCATTACCGAACATAGGGGTGTTACAAATTGACCATTAAAACCTACTTCCATCATCACAAGATCAAGTCTCATTCTTCAACCCAAACCCTAACTCAACAATTCAAAATCATGCATTATCATTGCATTTATCAATTCACTTATAAGTTACACTTTAAGGGCAGCCATACTTGCATGTTAGCTCCCCAAAAATTATCACCATATTACCCTAACCATGGCTGCCAAAATTTAGGGTTAGCATACCAATGTCTTTCATCAAATTTCTTGGTCATTTGCTCACCTATATACTTCTTAAACATGAAATTAAAGTGAGATTCAAGGTTTAGGTCACTAACCTCTTATGGAATGAATTTTTCCACTTGCTCAAAGTCTTGGTTTCCTTTTCTTTTTGCTCCCACAAGAATCACCAAGATGATAGAATGAATTTTTGTGTTAGCAATTAAGGTTTTTAGTGGAAGGGAGCTAGGAAAAATGGAGGGAGGAAGGTTTGTTAATGGTGGAATGTGGGGAGGTGAGTGAGACGTCTTGAAGAAGAAGAGGGCTGCTCTTTTTAGTTTCTAGAATTCTTCCTCCTTTATCCATTTTTATTGCATTTTAATTGTCTTGCTTAATTGTGATTGGCCATAGCATTTTTAATTACCTAAGCATGACATCATAATTCCCAATTTAGCTCCTTTTTCTTTCTTTTCTTTTCTACCAAATTTCAATTTAATTTTTAGCAATATTTATTCATATTTTGTGTCATAATAATTATTTACTTAACTGGACAAGTCGGCCAAAAATCACCTCTGAAGGCGAAATGACCAAAATGCCCTCCGTTTAGTTTAACGGACTAAAATTGTCTGTACCGATTGAAAAATTTTTCTAAATATTTTCTTGGCATTCTAATGCCATAGGAACCTCAATGACCCTTCTCTGGAGTCCCAAAATTATTTTATGAATTTTCCCCTAGGTCTAGGTCTTCTAGTTGCGAGAACCGCAACTTTCCACTGGGTTACCCATCGCTAGGGCACCGACTCGTTCAACTTAGTTGTATTTTATTTCTAAATTTATTTCTAAATTTTTCTTATTAATATTTAAGTTAATTATGGTTCCTCACTTTAGTTTAAATATTTTTCCGGATGTTCTAGCTGTCCGGACCGACACTGGTCACCGAAACAGTAGAATGTACGGAGTTGCTATCGGGAGGGTGTTACAACTTTCACGTCACTTGTCATGTTAGCAATAACATATAAAAAATAATTTTTTGTCTTGTCAGCACCCAAAAAAATCCAATTTTAACTGAGCCATAATAAATACTAAACTTTTAAATTAGGTCAAAATCTACAAATAAAAAATTTTTGACTATAATTACAAAAATGCGTAAAATTTTGAATTTTTTTTATAACATTTGGCCAAATCTATTCTATAGCCAATTCTCAATAGTTTCACAATTAAAAAATTGTATAAATAAGCAATTTTAATAAAATAATACTAAATAAAAGTCAAAAAAAGAAGAAATATTTAATTGTAATTTGATAATTTAAATAACTATGATTAAATATAGAAAAAAAGAGATAATTATCATTATAAAACTTATTAACACAAAAATTAAAACAAATTATTTATAAGCCTGTTCTTTGAAACTTCATATTGAACAATGACTTTGGATTTGCCCTACAACAAAAACATATACAAAATTAAAATAACATCATTACAAAAGTAAATAAAAATAAAAAAATTTATTCAACACTAAATATACTTGTCCCTATAAAATCCAATTTCATGGCTTGCTTCTGCAACTTGGCATGGATTGCCATGAAAATAACTCTTAAACATACCAAACTTGTTAAAAAGAAAAGTTTAAATGCCTCCATTGCCTTCATAATAGAAAATCATATAACAAGTTTCGACAATCTTATAATAATTAATTATAGCTTTCCAACCAGCATCAAAATAATACAAATTATTTTCAATTGTAATTTTAACTACAAACTTCTAACCACATGGACCCAATATAATAGCCTCTTCCATCACCTTCATAGAGTCCCCAAAAGAACGTATAAAGGCAATTGGTAACATCTATTTACAACAATAGAAATTGCAACAAATAAACAACTTTTCATAATATCATGTTGTGCTCTGTAGAAGCGTGTAAACTACAAAGAAACAAAGTAAATACACAAAATCATAATATTTATGTGGTTCACTCTCTCCATATAAGGCTATATTAACGGGTATGTCATTTTTTACTATTAATAATAAATAAAATATCAATATAAGGTGAAAACTATACTACCCATAAGTCCAATTACACCCAAGAGAACTCTCACTATGTTGTTCATAGTAAATACATTAGTCAGTCCTTTCATTCTCCTTTAGATTTAACCTAATATATTTACTATTTTAACTACCTTATACCCCACAAAAGGTGTCTTCAACTATATGAGAGGACAAAAATTACTTCCTCTTAAATTGTATGTCATTTCTCTACTTTATGTCGAAACCTCATTCTCTTCATGGAACTACAATGGGCCAGAGCACCTCATTAATGGGTAGATCCAAATCGTCAGCAATTGATGAATCTTCTCTCTACAATAGGCAACAGTCTCACTCCATGAGCTGAAAAGCCTTTCTCTATGGGTAAAGCCACTCATCATGGGCAAAACTAAATAACTTTTTTACAATACTCCTATTTATAGTATTAATGCACTTAATTCTAATATAATTAGGAGTCATACTAAATTTAGAAATAACACTAAAATAAGAGTTTTATTCTATATATGAAATATCCTCTATTATATTAAGGAATATTTCTCCTACTTAAATTAGAAAAATGCCTATTCAAATCCTATTAGGATTTTTAGTCATAGTTCTAAGCTATCACTACTATAACTATAAAAATAATTTAATTTAATTTTAATTTAAAGATTCAAATCATTAAATTCAATTTAATTAAACACAATTCTCTATAAAAACAAATTGCCTATCACACTTTTATCTCTTAAAAAGAAAAAGAAAAACTTTACCATTCTTCTTTGCATATGCTGTATGAAAAAAAAAAAAAAAAAAAAACTTAGAACTACACGAATATTACTCATAGAATTATTGTCCTTTGCATCCATACTGCAAAAAATATACACATTAAAAAATACTAAATACTTAAAAAAAATGGATAATCCAATAATTCATTAAATGATGTGATTATTGTTAAATCCAAGTGTCTCATCAAAAATTAAAAAAAAAAAAAAAGTAAGTGAATTAGTAAATTAAAAAATATAACATAACAGGATACTATAAAAAAATTGCACATCACATACTGCCTCTACTATCTGCTAATCAGCACAATTTTTGGGTGCTATCTCAATGATTTCATACATAATTTATAAAAATTAAAAAAAAAAAGAATATAATATCTACAAGACAAATTTATCCTAGCTATATAAGCAATCTCTTCAATAATCTTTGTCCAATATAAGAAACATATTAATCATCTACCAACAAAACCACAAGAAGAAAGTCTTCCTGTAGCCAGAAAAACAACTTCAACAGAACCTTATTAAATAAAAAAAAAAAGATAATAAAATAATCCATTAAATAATGTGATTATTGTTAAATCCAAGTGGCACGTTAATAAGTAAAAATAGAAAACAAAAAGTAAAGTAAATTAGAAAATTAGAAAATATAATATAACTACATATAGGGGTGAGTATTAAGTCAGTCGAACTGAATTTTTAATTAATCAAATTATTAATCGACTCTAAAAATATTAACTAAATCGAACCAAAAATTAAAAAAAAAACTGAAAATATTAACCCAAAAAAAGTATATATATATATATATATAATCCTTTTTTAATTATAAAAAATAATAGATATGTTTCAATATTAATAAGATAATAATTACACGTTAAATATTATTATAAAATCATAAATAATAATTATAAATAATATATTATTAATAAAATTGAAATTAATATACTAATTAATAAAAAGTTGGTTATTTCAGTTGCTTTGGTTACCAAATCAAATATAATCGAGCCGATAATCGAAAATTTTTATTATTACTAACTAAAAATTGAATCAAACTTACTTTTACCAAAATAATCAAATTTTATCGGTTTGGTTTGATTTTTCGGTTATAATCAAATAATACACACCCCTAACCGTATGCTATAAAAAATTACACATCAACATGTCACATATTGCCACTACTATCTACTAATCAACACAATTTTTTGTGTGGCTATCTCAATGATTTCATACATAATTTAAACCAGATTATAATATTTACGAGACAAATTTAATCCTAGCTATATAAGCAATCTCTTCAATAATCTTTGTCCATTATAAGAAACATATTAATCACATGCCAACCAAACCACATGAAGAAAATCTTCTTGCAGCTAAGAAAACAACTTTAACATAATGTTTTGGCCACTTCACATCATAAACAACCAACAGAGGACAGAAAAGGCTAAAAAGACCAAGAATAATTACATGTGCTTAGAGATCAGAAACAGGCAGTAGAGAAATTAGTTTCCAAATGAAATAAAAGTCAAAAGTACTCAACAACCAGCTATAATATAACCAAATTTTCACTAAGATTAAATCAACACACAGGGGAAAAACTAAATAAAATAAAAGTAACTATAGAGCATCACAGTTGCCAACAATCAACAATTGCTCTTTGGAAATTACCATGCAACAGATTTGAAGAAGAAAATAGGCAAACAAAAGAATTCTTTTATAGTGATTAAAAACTGTCATTTACTAAAAATAACTTAAAACTTGAACAAGATACTTGAACAAGATACTTGAACGAGCAAATGTTATGAGTTAATCTTGCTCCACCTCTTCTTCATGCACCTAAGTGAGCAAACGCAGATCAAGACTTACAAGAGAAAAAAAAAAAAAAAAAAACAATCTCTCCTTCTCCGCGCAATGAACCTTCCAACAATAACTCGTTAGATTTCCTAGACACGTCAGGTAAAGAAAATCTATATTTTTGTTTCCGAAAAAAAAAGTTTTGAAACAGAATTTGACATCCAAAATATGTTAAAAAATGTGATTTAATAAATAATTAACATAATATATATATATATATATATATATATATATATATATATATATAATTTAAGTATATGTATATAACTTATTATTTAAATATATTTAAATTAATAAATATAAATATATTTTCCATTTCCCAAAAAAATAAATTGATTTTTTAATAAATAATGAATATAATTTAAACTTTTATTTATATAAAATATTTAATTTCTATTTACTTTAAATATAACATAAAGAAATCTATAAACATAATTATAGTTTTATAAAGTTTAGCTACTAATATACATAACAAAATATTTTCTTCAGTTATTTACATTTAAAAAAAAATTAAATTACATAAAATATTTAAATTCCATTTAATTTAATTATAATATAAAAAAAGTGTAAATCTTTTTGTAAAAAATATTTTATATTTAATGAATCACTTATATAAATAAATTAAGATGAGAAATAAAATTAACATAAATTAACCCATTAAAATAACAACCGAACATATTTGGTCTAAATTTAATTTTCTATGAATTAAACTAAATTAAAATTAATATGTTTGATTTTTTTTTCCACTTTCACTACATTATTAATATGTCATTTAAAGGAAAATATTATTTAAATTGTTTTTATTAATTAAATTTATATTAATAAAAAAGTCTGCCCACAGCATCGCGCAGTTATGTCACTAGTTCATCTATAACTTTAGAATATGGGGCAGCTCAACATTTTTTGCCCTTCTCTCTAAAACCAACATGAACAGGACAAAAAATGTTTTCTCTATTTTTCAGTACTAATGAAATTATTGTAAGCAATAACGAGCTCTTAGTATGCATCATACGAATTTGAATATTTTTTTTTTTCAAATTTGATTTGGCACGACACAAAAGAAAAAGGGTTCAAAAGCCATGAGTTATTGTCTTTTGCTAATCCCAAAATGAAAATGTAGCAGAGCTTTTTCAACTTGTTTAGCTTTCTCTAGTGCAGTGTAGGGCAAGTGCAATCCATTGCAGACCCCCTTTACCCATTTTCATTTTGTCAAGTTGTTACTTTCATTTCAATGTAATTATTGTAATAAGACAATCTAATGACAATTGGTAAACTTTGGATCATTTAATGCATTGGAGCAAACAAATAATCTTGGCAATCTCTAGAAAAAAAAAATAATGACAAGTGTTTACGTGTTTTTCCTACCCAAATAAGCTAAATTCCATACTCTATTTAAAACTTGTTGTTAGATTTATTCAGAATTGTGTATTCTATATCATGCTAAATTAAACCTGTTCCTAACCAAACATTGTGCAGAATGCTTAAGTTCTACAAAAAGTCCACAATTCATCTTTTATAATTGCAAAAAAAGAATAAAATAAATAATAGATAGCATAAAATTAACGAAATATGATATTTTCACCTCACACAGTACCTCCTTTTCTATTCTTTTTGCTTGCACTCTTATATATTATTGGAGTCTAGCACCAATTTAATCATATGTTGTATAGAAAATGATGTGATGGTGAAATGATTGTGCGCGGGATTGCATATAGACAGGTGGGGAGACTCTACTCAAATATACTTTTATAGAGGCATTTTTTTCGTTGACTATAAGAAAGCAACGAAATGAAATATGTTCATCCAAGCACGCCTGCTTCATACCATAAAATCATGGGAAGCCACTAAACCTTACATGTCCCATGATTCACCATCAGCATCAACTAGAAGAGAATCATTATGTTGCTTGTTCTCCAATCTTTTTCGAGATTTCAATGAGAATGTGCTGGCTGTTGACGAAGATTATGGTGCTTTTTGCATTCAAAAGTAGTTGAAATTTGAAACAACTATTCTTAGAAATAGCCCATTGGCTGCAATTTGAAATTTTCATTTTTGGTGCATTTTAAGTTAAGTGCAGCGAGAAGTTGACAACAAAGACCAGAAAGCTCGCAACAACAGCAGAACATAAAAAATGGTGAAAGGTTGACAATAGAAAACCAGAAAGCTCGCAACAACTACAGAAGATAAGAACAGAGAAGCAATGCATGTTGGAACAGCTCTGATGCCACTTTGTTGGAAATGAGCCAAACCTCTTATACCAGTTTGTTAGTTAGTAATTATGTTTTGATTAGGACTTTGTTGGAGGGGAGAGGGATGGACACAATTCTCAAAGAATATCTTGGAAGAGAAATTAACACACAAAAGAAAACCTATATTATTATAAGATGAAGTTCGAAACTTCTCACTTTCACTTGTCTAATCTTCTCTTGTATCTCTTATCTTCTACTTACATCTCTATTTATTCGTAATGTGACTCTTCAGTATTAATTACTTGAACCCAAACATGAACCACACTTAATGACATTCACTCACATTCTCACATAAATTTATTATACTTAATAACATTCACTTAACTAGAAATCTCACTAATAATTACTAAATTTCTGTATTCACTCTTTATTCTGGATAAAACTATTAAGTTTATTTTCCAACAATGCTGGTAGAGTTCCTCCAAACTGTTGTTGTAAATCGTAATTTTCATGGTCAAAATTCACATAATCAACTGAAATGTTTATGCCTATACAATTTACGCAAGTGTTTATTTTCATATGTCCCACTGAAACAAGTTTACACAATGAAATAACCAATCAGCAAAGCACAAGTGAGAAGCAAGCAAAAGACATTTATGCATAGAAGAATGAATGCCGAAGCATTAGATTACACTATATTTTATTAATAAAATTGGTTACTGAAGATATGGTTAAGAGCTTGCCAGGCTAATCAGGCAACTACTAAAGATAGTATAACTTTCCTATGTAGCAAATTAACTTCGCAGGGATGAGAAATGAGGGTCAGTCTTCACAAGAAGATATGTAGGGGAAAGTTGAAATTTAAAATGTAATAATCATACTAATGGCTTATCTTTATATCTCTCATACTATGTTGGCAAGCAGCAGCCCTTTTATCAGATTTCTTGGAAAAAAAAGTATTTCTATTACCAAGTAAAAGCAAAGTGAAATATAACTTAGTTTCTCCTGGTTGGACTACTGCCTTAACTACCACCATCTTTTTCCAGAGAATCTTTTATTATTTTAGAATCTTTTTTTTTAAGTAATAATATTATCAAATATATTCCTTTTTCATTGTTATAATTTATTATAATGTATTAAATATATTTATAGAAAAGTTTCCTTTGTACAATAGTCATTCTCAAAGGATATAACATAAACAAACTAGAAGAATCGAACTAGAACACATGAATAATGGACATCTCCTAAAGACAAATTAAAAAAGAGACAGATACATTTGTATCATGTTTCAAGCTCCCATATGCATCATATAGAGCAGCATTTGTTAACTACTATGCCATTTGAAGATTAAATGGTCAACTACTGCAGAAGTTACTTTGCAACAGCCACACTCAAGCAACTTCACTGCATGATGCAATACTTGAAGGATAATAACAATTGTGAGAGTCAGTAGCATATGTACCTACAAGAGAAGAACATGTGAAGAATCCAAAAATATTCACAATAGTCAATAAAATTTTGATCCTTTTTTGTGTCTTTAGTAAATAAATTCTATGCAACTTTAGGCCAATTACATCCTTAGATGCCTATACTATTGCATTTTTCCCAACACATACTCAAACTAAATTTTTTACCTATCACACACTTAAACTTGAAAAAAAGTTGACACATAAACACAATTTTGCATAGTACCTGGAGAGTGTAACATACGGGCATCTGACATGATAATTCTTTGTCAAATGGACATTAAAAAGCTGAGTTGGCAATGGGAGAGAGTTTAGGGTAAAAATTATAACTTTGGGAGTAAAAATCCCCAAATTTGTGCTCTCTAAAATCAATCTTGTTCTTTAAAGAAGCCATCCATTGACGCCAGTGCACTAAAGAATATACTGGAGTTTAGCAACAAGGGACAAAATCCATCAATGTATACAACAAAATGTGAGTTTAGTTGTTTGTAATTTGTAAGTTATTGTCTTTGCGTGCTTTTTAACAGTGTCAAAGAATGGCAATTTCAGTTAATATAGTGTAAGACTATGGGTGTTTGATTAGGTTATCATGTTGAATATTTTATTTGGTAAATAACAGTTGAAAATGGGTGTATGAGTGTTGCCTATGATTTTCCCTTGAAATTTTCTTTAATTGCATGATTTTACCATTTTCAATGGTCCCCTAGAAAATTAAATGTTGATTTTTTTTTTACTTTATTGGTGTAATTTGTAGTATAGGTCTTACTGTGAGGTGGCACTTTGGTGGGATATTTGTTAATAGCCCACATCCATCATATGCGGGTGGAGGTGAAGAAAGTGTGAGAATGGACCCATATTACCTCTACATATTTGACATCCTAGATTATGCAAGAGATTTTGATTGTGGTAAGGTATTGGATGTATATATTAGGCCCACTGGGAGGATAAAAAATGAGTTTATTTTATTGTGGAATGATAAGGTACTACTTGATGTATACAAAGAGATAAGGGATGAGGGCACTCTTGAGTTGTATATGGGCTACACATGGGAGAAGCCAGATAAAGCTAGGTTAATTAGGGGATAAACATCTAGAGAAGCACAAGATCCTCCCTTTCCAGCTGCTGCTAACTATAATATGGAAGAGGAAGTTGAGGTAGATCAAGGTCTAGCTATTATAGAGGTTAGTGGTGAGTCAAAAGTTATTGATCCAGAAGTTGTTCCACCAGAATGGGTTGAGATAAAAGCTTGTGAGCCACATGCAGAAGCTATTGATATTTTTTCAAAAGGTTTTAACATAGATCCATATTCTGTAGTTGTTGAGGAAGAGCTAAAGTCTCCAATACATAATGCTGATCAAGAAGATATTGATTTAGACAGTAGTGAAGATGGGTCATACCAAATTGGTTCACAAGAGCGGGAAAGCATAGAAGATGATAGTAGTGATGAAGATCTGTAAGGTTTAAGTGATGAGGAAGAGCTTCTAGATACACTTGAAGGTAGTGATGTTGATGAGGGGTTATGAAATGCAAGGGAGGCAAATAGGGAATTGAAGAAGAAAAAGGAACAAATAAGAAAGACAAAGCTATTGAGGGTGAAATTAATTTAGGAGAGGCAGTGTTGATATGGGTTTTGAGAATGTTAAGGGACAAAACAATAGATATGCTGGTAAGATAGCTGGAGATGAAGATATTTGGGGAAGTTTTGATCCTGAAAATGAAGACTTGAGTGATTATGACTCAACTAAGGAGGATATAGAGCAACCAAACAGGAGAAGAAGCAAGAGTACCTATTATGATCTTGAATGCCAAATTCCAGTATGGGAGCTAAGTGTGGTTTTTGAAAATACTGTTTAATTTAGAGCTATTATTAGCAAATATGATATTCATAGGGGTGTGTCATTAAGTTAAAAACCTAATGAGCCTAACAAAGTAAGGGTCACATGTAAGGATGGTTGTCCATGGTTGCTTTTTGCAAGTTTAGAGACACAATTAAACAACATTATTGTCAAATCTTATAATTCTATTCACAAGTGTTATAGGACAAACACCAATAAGCAGTGTAATGCAAACTTCATTGCAAGGATATTTGAAGATAGGATAATTAGGATCTTATGTAGGAAAATCCACTTGTAATAGGGCTAAATAGAAAGTTTTTGGGAAAATTATAGGTGATTATAAAGGAGAATATGCAAGGCTTTTTTATTATGTTGATGAATTGAATGAATCAAATCCAGGCACTACATGCTTTGTTAGGACTAACACCCAAAGTAAGCCAAGGAAAGTTTTATTTAGTAGGCTTTATGTTTATTTTAATTCCACAAAGAAAGGTTTTAAGGAAGGGTGTAGGAAGATTATAGGTTTGGATGGATATTTTTTAAAAGGACCTTGTAAGGGACAATGTCTAGTAGCTACTTTGAACAATGGAAACAACCAAATATTCCCTATAGCATGGGTAATTGTTGATTTGGAGACCAAAGTAATATGGAAATGGTTTATAAAAGTGCTGAAATAGGATTTGGATATTGGAAATGGAGATAAGGTGACTATTGTGACTGATATACAAAAGGTATGTTTTTCTATATACATTTTATAATTATTTACAATTATAACCATTTATAATCATTTTGTTAGTTATATTATAATTGTCTTAATTTCAATTGAAGGGATTTATTCCTACAATTGAAAAGGAACTACCTAAGGTTGAGCATAGGAGGTGTGGGAGACACATTTATCAGGTATAGGCAAAGAAATAGAGGGGGTACTAAGAGGAGAAAGAAATTTTGGGCTATTACAAAATCTACCTTTGAGGTTGAATTAAAAGACAATCTTAAGGAATTGTCAAAATTGGGTACAGGGATTTGTGAGGATTTGCTTAGTTATTTTATCCGGGATTGGGTGAGAGCTTATTACATTCCACATGCAAAATGTGATGTGGTTGCAAAAAATATGTGTGAGACTTTTAATTCTTGGATACTTACTGTTAGGTACAAGTCTATTATCATAATGATGGAGAAATTCAAGTCAAAATCATGAATAAGATAAGAAACATGAGAGATTTTACTGCAACTTAGATAAGTTATATAAGTCCAATTGCATGGATTGTTTAGAGAATACTACTAGAATTTCCAACTTGTGTAGGATTGAATGGAGTGGGTAGTTTGGTTTTGAGGTTACTCATGGTGAATATAGGCATATAGTTGATTTTAGTAGGGAGAAATGTATATGTAGATCTCAGGAGATTAAAGGCATACCTTGTCCATATGCCATATGTTGTCTATTTCATAAGAAATTGAAACCTAAAGATTACATCTCTGAGTATTACACCAAAGAGCATTACCTTAAGTCTTATGCTTACACTATGCAACCAATAACGGGAATGAGGCTGTGGGAGGATAGTGAGAATCCAAAGATTGATCCTCTGGTAATCACTAAGCAACCTAGTAGACCAAAGAAAGCTAAGAGGAAAGACAAGGATAAGGTTAGGAAGTAAACAAGGAAATTGTCAAGAAAAGAAATCCAAATGACATGTGGAACTACAATAGAAGTGCATGTCCACTAAAAGCTCCATAGACTGAGATCATGTTTATATACTTGAATATTTATAAATGTGTTTATTTATATAATTTAATTATTTATACCATATTTTGATAATTCTCTTCATTTTAAGTTCCTCAAGTAAGGGTAAGTGAACATGAATCACAAGGCTCTAATGTTCAAAACACAGGCTAAGCAAGTCACTACAGGTGTTGGAAGGGGTACTTATTATACATCAATTACAAGTAGAGGGCAACATAGGAGAGGATCCCAAGTTATTATGGGTAGAGGAACTCTAAGTACTAATATTAGAAATTTGGGTTCCATTAGAGAAAAGGAGGGCAGTGGTAGAGGAATTGATAAATTACAAAGCAAAAGAGGTGGATTAACTTCCAAGGGACTTCAAGATCTATATTGCAAACTGAATGTGGCAATAAAAGAGGATTTGATTCAACTGTACCACCTGCTAACTAGCAACAAAAAAGAGGCAAATTCGTTGGATATGGTTATTATGTGAATGAAGATAAAGGGTTCACTTTAAAAGACGTGAATTTACATTATATATTTAGTGTCAATTGAAATTTTTTTACAACTAATGGATTAATTGCTACTTTTATAGCCTAGACATGCAACATTTAAGTTTATTCCCCATCATAAACCAAAAATTCTTAGTTAGGTTAAGAGGGCAAGAAAGAGCTACAGCCACATCTTCCCTTACCGATACTCCTCCAAGACTAAGAGTAGTCATAAAAAAGGGTTCCATAAAATATCTATCAATTGGAATAGAATCAAATTTTAAAGCCTTCCTTTGCGCCGGTTAAGGTGACTAGAGATCTTGGTTTCAAAGCAAAGTCACTTAGATGAAGGGTGAGCAAGCAATATCCACATCATAGCTGGAAAAAAGTAGGATTGGCCATATGATGACTAGGAGGAATACTAGTCAACAATCCCAAACCAACACTATAATTGGAATGACCAACAATACAAGAAGATCAATAAGGCAGCAATTAAAGGGTAATGCTTCAGCATTATGAAGTGAAGGAGTGGAAGCGTGATTATTGAACATTAGAACCTTGAATTTCAAAAATTATTTCTAAGGTTACATGCACCATACCAAGTTTCTTATGAACCTAATCAATTTCCAATGCCCAATTGCATACCAAAACGTATTTTAGCATGCATTAAAATTTCATTTGCCATTAAAGATTATGAATTAAAATTTAATTCAATTAAACCCTAACTAAAAGAGAGATTTTTAGATACTAACCTCTTGATGCACAATTGATGCAATCTTAGGATGTTCTTAGGACCCCAAATGTTGTCCCTCTAGTTTGTCCACCATAAGCACACACCAAGATAGCAATGGTAGCCCCTAGATTACTTATCAAGCCTTGTCAAACAATTATGAGATGGGGATTATGCTTTGTGAAGGTTGTATGAATGTATTGGGTGTTAGAAACACTTTCTAATAATTTAATTCAAAAGGAAATCTAAGTTTTTCCCTTTGAATCAATTGAGAAATTGAAGAGGAGAAGAGAACTCCATGTAGCCGTCCAACATCAAGAGAGAAGAGAGGTGGGCTAATTTTTTTCTTTATAACCTTTCTTTATATACTTAGGTCAAACCCTAACTCCCTTGCCACATGTCTTCACAAGATCCCATCTTGTTATTATTTGATTTAATCCTATGAAGCCAAGTGTCAAGCTCCATTTAAATCATGACACGTGGTCTTCCATCATAGGAAGACAAGTGGCAAGATCATATAGTGCCATGTGTCACCATCTCATGGTGCCACATGTCACCATGTGAAAAGACCAATTTGCCCTTACTCTTTAATTTGAGTTCTCAACCCAAAATTATAATTTCTCCTCTTTAAATTAATTTATATCAAATATTAATTAATTAATTAATTAATTAATCTCCATCAATTAATTTCTCATAATTAAATTCATATTTAATCAAATTAAATATAAATTTAATTTATACTATACATCCAATAACCTAGATTTGATTTCAAGTCATGCTAGGGACTTTGCAATCTTATTGCAAACCAAACCTCTTTAATTAATTAATTAAACTCTTTAATTAATCAATTAAATCACATTTTAAATGGTGTTTAGCTTGTATAGATGTGTGACTGACTAGGCTCATTACTTATTGGCAATGAGAGATGATATTAACTCTTAATATCATTAGAACTTTTTCTTCCTGTAAATGATTTCTCTAAATCATTTTAGGCATCTCATAGACCATGGTTGACACCTAGCATAGTATGCCATGGCCACCTAATCAGTAATAAGGAATACCTTAAATGAACCTTTAATCATGTCACACCTTACCTGTCACACCCTACTCCTCTATAAGATGTAACATGATCCCGTAGTATACCTAATGAATTACCGTACTTCTCCTACCGATAATCCATTAAATATACTACAAGGGATTTTAAAACAATCTTCGGGAAATTTAAGTCATAGATTAAAATCTGGTGTTATAAATTTTTTTTTTTTTAAATTTCGGCAAAGTGCAGGCTGTATTTTAAGAAAAACAGTTCTTCAAAATCTGCAAAGAACACACTTCTAATATGTTTTCTCAAATACAACTTCAATAACTTCATTTGAACCCATAATTCAAATCTCAATAATCAAATCAATCTCCCCATAAAAGAAACATTTCATTGATTACAAGACTCAAAATTAATATTACAAAACTATTCAGATAATTGAAATTCCAAATTTACATTTACAATAATTTACATTTAATTACATACCAAAATATTTTACAAGAGTTTTTATACAACTGCTCAAATAATTTACATACATATTATTACATGCATACATCAAAACCTATGTACATGGGTATACCTATGATATACCTGGAGCTGATCTGAATGTGTCTTCAAAGAAAATTACTCACTGCTCTATGCTCTTTTTACCTGCGACAGCATACAAAGCTATCACTGAGTGGTGAACTCAGTGGTGCACAACTATAATTTAAAACATAGTACAATATACATTGACAAAATTTACAGTAAATAATTTAGAAATCTGAATACTCATCAAATTCTAAAACTCAAAATATTCATTGCCAATAATGTAAATCATTTGTATAAATGACTTTGATCACGAAATTCAATTTATCAAATCATGACTAACCATTTAAGGTAGTTCCAACAAAATCAATTATACGTAAATCATCACTGAAATCACAATTCTTTACTGTTCAAAAACATTATGTGTCTTAAAAACCATGTTGTATCTCAAAAACAATGCTGTATCTCAAAAATCATGCTGTATCTCAAAAATCATTCTTTATCTCAAAAATCATTCTTTATCTCACTAACTATGCAAGACTAATCCGAAAGGGCCATATTCGATGTGATTCTAACTCCCTATGGTCGGGGAGGTCGAATCATCGTGCACAGTACACATCACAATAATGAATCTTCCGCAAGGGCCATAACGATAAAAAAACTTAGATCTAACCTCAAATCAGAGGAAAATCTAAGCCTGTGCACGTACTATGGTAATCAAAACACAACTAACTCCATTGTCTTCTCAACAAATGAGAGAGACGGGTAATAACCTAGTCAAGCATCTATAGTGAGATATAAAATAATATCACAATCCTTTTAGTGAGCATAAATCACAATATAATTCAATTCAAAGTCAATTCCAATATCCAATAATTTTTATGCTCATCACAATTGAAATCATAAATTTGAATTTTTCTATGAAAATTACCATCACAATTCAAAACATGTTCTATCACAATTTTCCAAACATAATTTATTCAATCCATAACAATGCTTAATACTTGTGGAAATACCATTTCACAAAGCTAAATTCATACATACTATAATAATTTCAATAATCATTGAATTAAATCCAATGCTTATTAAACATAATACATAAGAAAAGTATGTCATTTAATCATATGAAATATTTAAACAAAATCAGTTAAAAACTAGTTGTGTACAAACCTCTGATAACTGTCTCTTGGTCTTGACTCAGTGTTTCCTTCCCTTTCCCTGAGTCTTTGCTAACTGAGAAACACAATTTGAAGTGTTTCAGTACTTAATTAAACTGTCTATAACGATAATGTTTGATAAATAATTCACTGAATGCTATTTTTTTTACTTAATCAACTTAATATATCGACCCTCAATGCGTTTTAGGTAAATTAGGTTTTAACGTTACTAATATGTCACATTCGATAGTCTTTTAGGGTTGGTACATGTTACCAAATTCATTTCTATGTATTTTGCGTTTTGTTGCAATTTGCTGGATTCCGGGATACTAGTTTGACCTAGCCGGACGACCTAGTTCCCTCGGTTTTCGGGTTTCGGTCAAAACTACAAACTTGTAGATCTATGTCTTATTGCACGCAGGGAAAAATTTCAGGTCATTCTGAGTTATGTAGACTAAGTTATGGTCATTTTACTATTGCTGGTCAAATTGCACCAAAATTGGTCATTTTAGGTCACTTTAGGTCATTTTAGGTTCGGCCAGTTTTTGGACCCGAACTTGTGCAAGCTGTTTGACTTGCTTATGGTCATTTCTGGGCTTTGGTGTCTTCATAAGACTTGTAGATATGGGTCTTAACTATTCATGGTTAAAATTTCAGGTCAATTAGACCTGTTTTGAGTGAGTTATGGCCTAAACACTAATTGCTGCCCAAATGGTTAATTTTCAGGCCTTACTTGCACTTAATCCGGATTTGGTCATTTTTCAAGCTACCTTACAAGCAGAATTTTGGCAAGCTTCCTTCATGAAAGTTGGCACATTTTGTGCCTAGTTTCACCTCCAATTGGTCTCATACCAATTGGAGGAACAAACTTAAAGTTATAGGCCTAAAACTCAAACTGCCTTATTGCATTTCTTGCATACACATCAAGCATCACTTTTAACACTCACCAAACTTAACATTCAAACCAATTCTGGTTGTACCACAACCTAAACATAATTCACAACACATTATAGGTCATTTTGGCAGCTTACAATTACATTCAACATACACCAACAAGTGCAGAATTTTTCAATCCAATTTACAACAATTCAATCACCTTTTTATGCTCATTTACATGTCCCACTTCACACCACCTTACACACACTCAAACTGCCATAACAACCAACACATTTTAACATTATTATTCCATAAACTAAGCATGAATTCCAGCATTCTTCAAGAGCAACAAACTGCCACAATGGTACACTTACATTCCATTACTTTCCAAGCTTTAAATCTCATTTTACATTTACATATACTAAGTATACATCACCCAAACAATTTCCTACACAATATACATTTAATCAATCATTTAATTCACCATTTACAAGCACAAATAAACTGCCTTCAAGGTGCTTCCATGGCTGCCAAAAGTGCACATTCCCATTCAACATCAAAACTCAAAAATTTCTTCATAAATCAAACACCCATAACATTCCTACTAACTTTAATGAAGCAATAACCCAAAAATACAAACTTACCACTTTGAAAATTCTTCAAAATCTCTCCAAAACTTGGTCTTCTTGCTGCCTATCTACTGCCCATGGTGTGAGGATTAACTTTAATGAAGGAAGGTGCAAAGAAGGAAGCTTAAATCAAGCTTGCATGAAGCTTTCAAATGGACGTCAATGGTGGATTTTCTTGGGAGAAATTTGGCTGGTTCTTGGAGAAGTGAGGAAGAAGATGATCTGCTGTCCAAATGAAGTGGTAGTGGTCCACTTTCATGAATTAGTGGAGCACTATGTCAAAATAAATTATTAGTTTAATCTAAAATTTCATTTTCCCACATTAAGCTTCCCATTTTTGCTATTTACATTAGGTACCCCTAAATTAATTTTTCATTATATTTTCCAAGTGTAATATTATTTATTTTTAATGGACATTTAGGTCAAAAGACAACTCAGGATGTCAAATGACCACAATGCCCCTGTTCGGGTTGCATTCTCGATTTTTCGGTAACACCGGGTTTTGTCCGTTTTTCGATTTCCCACTTTTCTTTGTACTAATTATTTAATTTTTATTTAATATTTCTAATGATATTTATACTTCAATAGGGGTCTATTTAATTCCTAAAAATATTTTCAAGGGTTCCCCGCGGTCCAGGGCTAGTCAACGGTCCACGCCGTGACTTCCCGATGCGGTCACCAATCGCTAGGGCTTTCAGCTCGCTTAACTTGGTTACATTTCTTTGCTATTATTTTTCCTTTGTTTTTCTTGTATTTTCTTTTCTTGTATTTCATTATTTTATGCCTCCTCACTCATATCGAAGTATAATTCTAGGCATCCTAGCTGTCCGGGCAACACTGGTCACCGGAACAGTAGAACGCATTACCGAACATAGGGGTGTTACATTACCCCTCTGTAAGGCATAACATGATCCCGTAGAATACCTAATGAACTACTGAACTTCACCTACTGATAGCTCATTAAGTACCCTATAAGGGATTTTAAAAACCATTTTCTTACTTTTTGGAAGTGGTGAGCATTTTCTTACATTTAATAGGAGTTTAAAAACTAGTTCAAATTTTTATCCATTTTATTTTTATGCAAATTTTTAGAAAAATTTCAGCAGAGTGCCGTTTATATTTTAAGAAAACAGTTCTTCAAAAACCTGTAAAAACACTTTCTATAATTCCTTTCTCAAAATCCATCACTACTACAACACAATCAACACAATTTCTTTTCTACTATTTTTCATAAAAGATTTATGGTTTAATTTGGGGTTTAAAAAGCTTGATAATAAGCTTTAATGGAGGAAATTGGAAGAGAGGGTGAGGAGGGAGAGAAGTCATGGCAAAGGAAGAAGAAAAATAATAAAATTTGCTTTTTACTTTGTCTTTTTATTAGTATAATTATCCTCAAAATAATTAAATTAGAAATTAAATTAATTTTGGTGTCATGCATACATCACTTAAGTGATGTCATAATGCCTTTACTTTTTGAATTTTTCATTTTCTTTTTCTTTTTCTTTTGTTTTTTTCACACTTCTTTGATTTAATTATATATTTTAAAATTTTCATTTCTCAGATTTTATTGGACAGTTATGTCATGAGTCACCTTTAGGGGTGAATTGACCAATTTGCCCCTCGCCAGTCTGATTCGGTTTACCAATAATTCAATGTTTCTTCCGGAACCCCAACCTAATTATTTGACCTGCTTAACAATTCTTTTCTATGATTTTCTCTTTTTCATTGTGTTCACAATAGTCCTAAGGATAGCAGTGTCACATTTTCCAGTTCGAAATTTGAGTTAAGACTGACCTCACAGTCATTTCCCGGGAAGGTCACTCATCGTTGTGACTCCCGGCTCATTTAACTTTTTATGCTTTGTTTTTCTTATTCATACTTAGCCTTTTGGTAGTTTCTAATTATTTGTGTTCAGAGTTTATCTAGGTGTCTTAAATGTAATTCTAATCCTCTTAATTATCCAGACCGACACCGGTCACCGGAACAGTATAATTTACCAGGCTAGGCAAATAGGGTGTCGACACCATATTTTGGCCGATCCCCAGAATTAATAAACTTTGAAACCGATCCCCAGTACTAAGTCTCCATTTGACAGCTAACCACATTTCTGATCTCTCCTAACAAGGAATTGAATCAATACTAAGTCCTCACATTAGTCAAAGCCTTACCAGTCTATTAAATCACTCACCGATCTCTCAAACCCATTGTCGAATCTCCTGACCAGTCAAGTATATTCCTGATCTCTGTTGACAAATGAAATTGAACTGACACTAGATCTTTGTTACCATTTTTATTGCCGATCTCCCTTTCAAAAGTTTAAGAATAATCAAAGGTTCCGTTCCGGTTTAATGATGATCCCGATCTTAAATGTTCAAGCCAAATTTCTAATTTTAATCAAGTCCCGTCTAGCGTTGGTTCCCTACCGATCTCATGCTCATTGTGTTTTCCGATCTCTCACACTTAGGTTAATAATCACTCAGTTATTTCAACATACTCAGACAATCAAGTGTTTAAATAATTTAGAAATTTTCCGATCACAACCATTCATCGAACAAAAGAGGCATTCCATCTCATTTTATTTCAAGAATTTGTACAAGTTATTCAGCTGGAGGATCACCCCCAGCCTGATCTACATTTTGTCCGTCCTCTCTCTCACCCTCAGCCTCTTCCTCGCTATCCTCACCTTCATCCTCGGGAGCCAGGTTAGCCATCCAAGAGAAGTCCTCCTCGGGATAACGCTTCTTGAGCTCGGCCAGGAGATCTCTATGAGCATTCACATAAGCGCCGGCCACTCCGGTCACCATCTCTTCTTCTTTCGCCTTGAGCTCCTTAGCAAGGTGAGCGAGTTGAGCAGCTTCATCGGCCTGGAGCGCTTGCACTTCTTCAAGAGCATGATCTCGCTCAGCCAGAACATGAGCTTGCTCAGCCAACTTGTCCTCATAGTACTTCATTCGCCCCTCGAGTTGAGATATGTAGTCCCGAGTGGATGATAGTTGGGATCGGAGGGAAGCTGCTTCATGCCCTATCCTCTCGACCTCTTTACCCAGGCGATGCGCCTTCTCCCGGACCATGTGCTGGTTCACCAGACACTCAACGTTCAGGCTCATAGATCTGGTCAAGATATCATCAAGGCTATCCGGAGATAGCCTGTCCCGATCCTCCCGAAGGCAGATGGAGGACCCCAATACCTTAGCAAAACCTGGGTTCTCCCGAACAGTCCGGTTCTTCTCCAGTGAGTGGATCAGAACTTGAGCGCCGCGGGAAAGGGGCCTCACCTGTTGTTGGGAAGGACCCCCTTCCGCGCCCGAAGTAACTGGAGGAGGAGGAGGCGGCTCCTCCTGGTGAGGGGGAGATCGGACCATTTCTATGATCGGCGGTCCTGAAGGTTGAGACAGGCCTTCTCGTATTTCCCCGGGCTCATGACGTGGTGTCTGCATCTCCTCGGCCCGCTTCATCTCCCATACCTTCCGGGAGATCTCCCTCTTTCGCTTCCGGCTCTCCTTGGAGGCTTCGCCGCTTGTCATACCTGCACAAAGAAGAGGTCAGTGAGATCGTTAAGGTCCTGAGATCTGAGATGTAGAAAATACCGATGCCGAGGTCAGAGAGCTGAAGCCCGCGATCTTTGCCGGTAATCAATTCCATAGTCCAATGGTGCAGCTCGGCGGTCACTGCATCCAAGCAAGAGAACTTCTCTCTGGACGCCTGCTCCTTTAACTCCATCACCATTGCGCCCTCTTCCCTATTCAACACGAGACGCTTCGGAATTAAGGGGCCTTGGTGTAGCCAGCTACGAGGGAAACCCTCAAAGCCGTTCGCAATTTTGCTCCTTAGAATAAAGAAGCGGTTCTTCCAGTTTTTCAGGAAGGAGGGCAGATCGGTGAAGAGCCCGCAATGTGGCTTCGCCTAGAAAAACCAGTACTCGTCGTCCTTTCGACGAGTTAACCTATGCAATTCGGCGAATACTTTAGGCGTAGGACGGAATCCCTTAGCTCGGCAGAGGCCTCGGAAGGCTACTAAGATCCGCCATGAGTTCGGGTGAACTTGAGCTATGCACACTTGGAAAAATTTTAAGACTTCCTTAAAGAAGTTGTCAAGAGGGAACCACAGCCCGGCTTTCAACTGTTCTTCGTATACCATAATCATGTCGTTCTCTTCGAAGAAATGATCGGCCCGGAGATCGCCGTGACACCGGATAAGTTCATATGAATCAGGCTCAATGTTGTACTCCTGGTTGAATGACTGCAGATCGGTTTCTTGAAGGACCGATGGCAGCTTGTCCATGGGAAGATTCTCTTTCCCTGAAGAAGGCGCATGCCTTGATGATGTCACTTGTTCCCGAGCTGGAACGGAGACTCTAGGAGGTTCAGGTTGCGCGCTTGGCCCGACCACCTCTACTTCATCAGATGACCACGAGAACTGGATGGAAGGAGGGCTCGCCGCTCTCTGACCTTCGGCACCGCTCATTTTCAAAGAAAATAAAGAATTTAAACTAAAAGAAGGATCAAAACCCTTACCGGAGCTTGATCGGAGTCGGAAGAGCTTGAGAAAACGAGAGAATTTTGAAGTTGTTTGCGAGAGACTGAAAATGACATGAAGGAGCAAATGGCTAACCCCACCCCTATTTATACTCGTCCGAGCATTTAATGCTCACGATGTTCCAGGTAATGCATTGGATAGCGGGATTCGCCAGCTGTTCTGACACGTCTCACGAATATTCCGGAGATTCCATAAAGAGATCGGTTAACTGTAGAGCAGTAGATTAAGGTGTTTTGAATTACAGATCGGATAAGTGTCATTCAAATTAAGAGTCGGATCGGATAAATACTTCAGAGATCAGAAAATAATCAAACAACAGTTGTCAAAATAAATTTTATTTCCGAAAAGATCTGATTACATCGTTTGGGCAATCTCGGAAGATCGGATTACATTAAAGGTCTAATCACATCATTTGGGCGATCTCTAGAGATCGAAAAGGGATCACGTCGAAAAGACCGGAAGGGATAGGAGATCGCAATGCAAAGAGAATAAGACAACGTCTGATAACCGTTGTCAGAATCAGAGCCGAGGTAGTTAAAGCATCGCAGACGAAATCCTCACCGCACGCCTCAGAATCGCCGCATTACTGACAAGTGCCAGAGTATGTCACGACAGTGTTGTACATCTTAATCTCCACCGTTGATCTTACTTGTAAGGACGAGCTCGGAGCCCTCGGATCGAAGAAGAAAACGACAAGATCAGCGCCTTTCACTCCCAGCCCTCGGATCACCCCGGATAAGGGAATTTGGGACCGTCAGATTAAAAGAAGAAAATGACAAATGTTCTAAAAGGAAATCTCGGCCGTCCGTTCTGACTCTCTTTAATTCCTAAGCCTCAGATCATGTCCTTCGAAATCCTGACCCTCCATCTCCCTCAAAATAGATCCTGACCCTTCAGGGAAAGCACCCGGTTCCTATAAATACCTGCATGAAAACTGTTCAATGGACGGACAAAAAAAGGAGGAAGTTACTATAGCGGAAGAACTCTGAAATTTAATTCAGATCGTTACTCTGCTTTCATAAGAAGAACTTTTGGAACCAGTTTTCTGAAGTGTTTTCTTAAAAGATTTTGATCACTGAAACTCTCCATTTTCAGCTCGTTCATTATCCCGTAGTGTTCACATTTTTTTTTTCAGTTCCTTGTTATCTTTATTTTCACTTTCATCGCCCATGCTCAATCTCATTTAAACTCAGGTATAATTCTGACTCGATTGCATTTAGTGAAGCACTCTTTGTTCCAAGGCGAACCTTGGTCTCCCGGCTATCAACTTGCAATCTTATTGCGTTTTGTGATTCTCGGTTAGTTCACTAGAATCGACTCCTTACAGGTCAGTATTCATGTTGCCATTTTATTAAGTTTAGTTCTTGTTTTACGCATTTCCATTCTTCTTTCTTTACGTATGTTATTTTCTTTAAGTTCATATCACGCTAGAAAGATACAGAGAAAGGTTATGCTCTAGTTTATTCCCGTGTTGATACCTTTGTTAATCTTTATCATTTCTGAGCGTAAGTCATCTAGTTCCAAGCGATACATAAGTGGTTGGATGAGATGTGGGTAACGGCAACTTAAGAGTCCTTTTGAAATAATGAAAGGTCTGAATAATAAGCCTGGAAAATGGTAAAGCTGAGTCACTAGAATGACTCAGTAGGTCATAGGGCAAGACGTCATAAGACAGAGTAAAACCAAACCCTGGATAACTAAATGGAATAGATCGGCTACCAAAAAAATGCTGGTGAAGCGATCATATAGGAAGGTCGGAGGATTCGGTTTGGCATCCCCTGCCCAGTCCTAAGGTACCAATAAGTTAAAGAAGTCTTGCGCAGACCCCCTGACACCTTTGAATGTTAGAACCCTTAACCTTAAGCCCTCTCGATAAGGTAAAATTTAGAGAGATCGAAAAATCCTTATCCGACTACCATTTAATTAAAAGAGGTCGGAGGAGGGTTCTTATCCGATTCTCAATCAAAAATTTTAACAAATATTAAAAGAGATCGGAGGAGGGTTCTTATCTGGTTCTCAAGCTTAAAAATTTTAATAAATATTAAAAGAGATCGGAGGAGGGTTCTTATCCGGTTCTCAAGCTTAAAAATTTTAATAAATATTAAAAGAGATCGGAGGAGGGTTCTTATCCGGTTCTCAAGCTTAAAAATTTTAATAAATATTAAAAGAGATCGGAGGAGGGTTCTTATCCGGTTCTCAAGCTTAAAAATTTTAATAAATATTTTAAAAGAGATCGGAGGAGGGTTCTTATCCGGTTCTCAAGCTTAAAAATTTAATAAATATTAAAAGAGATCGGAGGAGAGTTCTTATCCGGTTCTCAACCTAAAATTTAAATGAATATTAAAAGAGATCGGAGGAGAGTTCTTATCCGGTTCTCAATCTAAAATTTAAATGAATATTTAGAGATCGGAGGAGAGTTCTCATCCAATTTCAAAAATTGGATTCTAATAAAATAGCCCTTCAAACAAAACTAACATACAACAGTAACTCACTAAGGTTGTCTCATTTACTTATGTATCTGGGTAATCCGAATTAGTGAAAAATCGAATATTCCTTTTGTCAAAAGGATTAACATTTCCATTCAAGTCCTCCTAACTAATTTATAAAGAGTGCGAAGTTAAATCTACTTACTCTAATTAAGGGACGAGGTGGAGTGCCTAACACCTTCCCCACCCGTTTACGGACCCCGAACTTAGAATCTCTGTTTTGAAGTGGTTTTATTTCAATTTATCTTCACAAATGGTTTTCTTTAGTTTCCCTCAAAACTAAAGTGGCGACTCCTCATTCTTTTCCACTTCGGTGAGGGTTCGTTCAGGCGACCGCAAAACACCTTGCGACAGCTTGGCGACTCCGCTGGGGAAGTATTCAAACTCAACCCAGGTCTAGAGGTCCAAAAGTAGATTTAATTTTTCAATCAAATTATAGTTAGGTGGGCTCACCCGGTAATATTTTATGTGTTAATTTTTGTTTATTCCTACTAACTGTTTCGCTTGTTTTGCTTGTTTTACTCCTTACAGTGCTCTTCGTTTGAAAAAAAAAGAAAAAAAGAAAAATGGGAAAAATAAAATCCCCCTGAATTGGGAAGAGGTAAAGATGTCCCTTCACACACTGAACACTCACACGATGTCCTCACACACTTCAGCCCTATACCCGGGCTTTCTTACCCTTTTAGGAAAGTAGGAGGGGGTCATGTAGCGGTACCCGTGAGTTCTACCCCGTTAGTATCCGTGAAGGCTTCTGCTCAAATTGAAACTCGTTCTATTCACTGTGATATCCGTGGAATTTTCCCGACAATATCATGGGGATAGAATGAGGCTCTACTATTTACAGTAGGGGCAATTTGGGAACCTGTGGCTCTTAGAAAACTAGATCCTGAGCTAAACTATCACGATAGCTGGAAGCCGTAGTACGCTACCTTATAAGATAGAACTATCCAATTAGGTAGCACTCATCTGGTATCAGAAGTCTCCCTATCCTAAGACAAAAGGGGCATACTTACTCTTACCCTATTCTGTTTATTCTATTTTGTTCTTATTTTTAAGGGTAATCTTGAATCATATTGTTAAGAAAACCTATACATTTTCCTACTTTGATAAATGTGTAGGTACCACTCTGCCAACAATATAATACAAGATTACCTAAATTTATCCTGCTAAGGAGTTTTTTCGCAGGCATCACCAAACCAAAAGTCTGTAAAAAGGATAGGCATCATTTTTATCATGGCATCCTCGAGTCAGTCGGCAGAAGAAGCTCAGAATGCTAAACTTTGGTCCAAATCAGCTCATACTCCAGTACCCCCGCAAAATGATGTTTCCAAGGCACGTGCTAGCTTACTACCTTCATTGGATCTGAATAAAATTGAGGTCAGAATGAACAGCCTTGAGGGTCTGTCTAATGGTTGGAGGTCGCTTCCCGATCAGGTCAAGGCACGATTTGAGAAGAAGTACGGGAGGATTGCAACCCTAATGCGAGTCAAGGTCCAAATCCCGGCATTAAAGGCCATGCTGTCGGGTTAGAGTCCTAAGTACGGAGTATTCTCTTTCAATGATATTGATACAGCTCCCACTATGGAAGAATATCAGACATTACTAGAGATTCCTTACCTGATGCAAAATCGGATCTACCTTCATCTCGAGCATAGGCAGGCTTGGAAACGATTGGCACATATGATGGGTACTTCCCCAGAAGAAGTAAAGTCAAAAGAAACTGTCAAAGGAAACATGCATGGTTGGTATTGGACACATCTCAAGAAGTGGTTAGATCAATACATCCAAGAGAAACAGTGGGATCGAGCTTCAGTGACACTCGCCTTGGGAATCTATGGCCTGATTTTGTTTCCGGGACCATCGGGAATCATAACCTGCAGCACTGTGGAAGTATTCTGGGCAGTAGAAAAGTAGGAGGTCAATCCGATACCAGCAATTCTTGCGGAGACCTTATTAACCCTTACCTACTGTAAACAACAGGGCAAAGGGTCCATTAAGTGTTGTTCTCAATTGTTGTACCTCTAGATTATCAGTCACATGTGTCCTATGGAGACAAAAGGATTGACTTGGTACCTTGACCAGCCTCCCATCGAGAAGATGACCCAGTTGGTAATTAGTCCGAAGAATGAACAGCAGTGGCGGGAACGGATTTTGAGTTTCAATAGCCATGATTACTGTTGGAGGAAACTGTGGGCGTCAGGCCAATCCGTTTTGATCAGCACTGGAGGTAATCAGTCGGTATCCCTAATCGGAGTGACCGGATACACAAGTTACACTCTGGCATTGGTAATGAGGCAGTTTGGCTCAACACAGTCTAGAATTAACATTGGAAAATACCACCAAGGTCATTTCTACCATGAGCTCAAAGATGAGGAAGGGTTGAAAATGGCTCGCAGATCTTGGGAAAACATCTCTCTGATGGAAAGGTCGCCTAAAGGTCCAAGTGCCACACGCGATTATCTTGAATGGAGGGCTGATAGGGACCGAGAACACTCAACTGCAGAATTCGAAGACAGCGACCCTCGCCGAAACGTCCTATTAGAAGAAGCTGATAATCGTCTGGCTGACTCACTACAAAAGGCAAATACCGAGAACTCACAATTGCAAGAACAAATAAAACAGTTGGAGGATCAACAGCAGAACCTTAAAAGAAAGGTGAGAAGACTCAGGGAAGAGGCAAGGGCCGAAAAGATAGGGTTCAAAGAGCAAGAGGAACGATGGGAAAAGGAAAAAGACTATCTCCAAGCTGTGGTAAAAGAAGTAGAAATACAAAATAGTAAGCTTCAGGAAAAAATGAAATACCAAGAAATACTCGTTGAAGAATATGAATAAGAAAACAAAAAGAAGAAGCTCGAATTGAAAGAACAAGCACTACTCATCAACGATATCTTGAAAGAATGTGCTAAGAAAAGGAAGGAGAAAGAAAGACAAGCTGCTCTTTATCAAGAGTTAAAAGAGAATGTTGACCAGCTGGAGAGAACGATAGCACAGGGAAAACAAGAACTATTACCTGAATCCGAGTATGCTCTGAAATCATTTGACCTCGCCAAAAAAGAAGAAAGGTTATATGAGTATCTCAGAAAATGTCATCTCATTATAAAGAACCTCCCAGAGCCTAGGCCGATGTAAAGAATCTGGTGTACAAATTATTCAGTTAATAAAATGATTTTTGGACCATTGTTTAGCAAAATTATGAATGAATAGTATGACTCCCATAGGAACTCCCTCGCTAGGGTTATGTGAAAAAATTGAATGCGCTATATGGACAGGTATCATAAATGCGCATTCAATCCAGTCATTCACAGTCAGACTATCGAACGATGCCATGATAAAGTTGATGCAATCATCCTTTCGCAGATTTCATTCTGGCTCACAAATGCCACTGTATCCTTCGTCCGGACCAGGACTTTTAGTTTTTTTTACAAAATTCGAAATTCATTAAAAACCTTTTTTTTTTTGACTCCTTACAGAAAATCAACATTGCTTCAAATAAGGCAAGTCTGACCAAGCACACGGTTCAACCCAAGCGAGTGTACTTAACAAGATCTCGAACAAAGAAGATAATGGAAGATCAGGAACAAGTACAGAACCTACAAGGGCAGGTTTCCGAATTGAAGGATCAGGTCTCATAACTTATTAGACTAATGAGGGAAATGTCCCAGAATAAACCTACTTCAGAACCTAACTTACCACTACCTCCTCCACCTCCTACAACAATGGATCCTCACCAAGCTTCAACTTCTTTTACCTTTCAGTCGCCTATTCCGGACCCGACAATCACTTTCAATCCGGCTACCATGAATAATGACCTATCTTACTCTCATTACCCAACCGTTTCAAACACCGACCCATACCCTTCAATTCTAATCCCTCCAGTTCACTCCACCCCTCATCTCCCTACTGGGGGAGCATTTCATGCAGTGGGAAGAGAAAATAAGACGAGAGAAAACGAGAAACTATTTGCTCTAGAAGAGAGATTGAGAGCAATTGAAGGACTGAATATGTATGGTTCAGTCGATGTGGCATCGCTCAGATTGGTTCCTGATGTGGTGGTGCCGCCCAAGTTCAAAGTCCCTGATTTCGACAAGTACACTGGGAATTCAGACCCTCGCATTCACTTGGCCACCTATATCGCCAAGATGTCCGCTCTGACAGATGATGACAGACTGCTAGTCCACTTCTTTCATGAGAGCCTCTCCGAGGCAGCCCTGAGGTGGTGCATTCAGTTGGACAGGAGCAAACTACGCTCCTGGAAGGATTTAGCTGATGCTTTCTTAAGACAGTACAAATTTAATTGCAATGTGGCCCCTACAAGGAGGGACCTCCAGAACCTAGTGCAGAAAGACAGGGAAAGCTTCAAGGAGTATGCCCAGAGATGGAGAGAAAAGGCGACAGAAGTACACCCCCCGGTGACCGACAATGAGCTATGCTCTCTGTTCATTGAGACTTTGAAAGCTCTTTACTTCAACTTGATGATTGGAAACACTTCCAACAGCTTCTCCGACATCATCCAGGCCGGTGAAAGAATAGAGGCCAACTTAAGAATGGGACGAGTGCAGGAGTTGGCTGAGAACCCTGCAAAGAAGACTGCCAATTTTGGCAAGAAAAAGGAGGGTGATGTGCATTCCATCACCCGGCAGAATAATTACTCCCCACTTCCTCAAAATAACTACCGGCCATATCCTTCCCCTCATGGCCAAACCATCGCAAACATTCCGCCTCCTTTCCCGAATTATCCACACCCGCGCCCACAGTATCCCCCACCTACAAATTACCAACCTAGACCACCTCCTCCTCCTGCTCAACCGAGACCACCACAAAACAACCCAAGACCCCCAAGAAACCCTGATCCACCTCTTCCCCTCCTGCTCAGTGAAATATACCGATACCTTGTCGGTATAAACCAGATTGTACCAGTTCCCCTAGACCCAATTCAGCCTCCATATCCCAGGTGGTATGATGCCACTGCCCGTTGTGAGTATCATGGAGGGGCACAAGGGCATTCAACTGACAACTGCGGGGCACTCAGAGGGAGAGTGTACGCTTTAATCCGGAACGGTTGGTTGAAGATTGAGGGAAATGGTTCCCTCCCCAATGTTACCTCAAACCCATTGCCCAATCATGGTACAGGTAATGGCGTGAACATGATAGAACCTGGGGATGAAAGCGAAGAATCACCTGATGAATCATCCATCGATGTCGTCCACCTGGATTCCTTGTATGAGGCTCTGGTCTCGCTAATAGCTGAGGGGCAAGAGCTAGATAACTGGACAACATAGGACATCCCTGTACTCAATCTCGAGTAAAGTACCTTTGGTTATCTACACTTGATCATTTTGTCCATGGTGGCAAGTGTAACTCTGTAAATGGACCTTTTTCTTATGGCATAAATATTAATGAATTAATAGCGCATTTTAAATCAAATTCTCTCTTTCTTTCCTTTTGAATTCCATCCTTATAATATGTTCTATTTTCATTCGTTCAGGACCATTCATCAATTAACACCTAATAATTGAATAGACTCAGAAATTCCTCTGGTTAATTTTGAAATCCCCATGACTGCCATTACTTCAAGTGAATCTGAGGAAGATCTTACAGAAGAAAGAGGTGAAAAGGATGAACCTTCCCTAGTGCCTTGTGGAGACAAAACACGCACCATAAACTTAGGCACTGAAGAAGTAAAAAGGGAGCTTAAGATAGTGGAGAGTGAAGAATCAGGAGACATAATCAGTTTGCTTAGAGAATTCCTGGACGTATTTTCCTGGAGCTATGATGATATGGTTGGTTTAGACCCCCAGATAGTGACGCACAAAATTCCCCTTATTCCGGGGACAATCCCTGTGAAGCAGAAACTAAGAAGAATGAATCCTGACACACTGCTCAAAGTTCGGGATGAAGTCAAGAAAGCGATATGATCTTTGGGTTCCTGGAAGTAGTCAAATATCCCCAATGGATAGCTAACGTTGTCCCGGTAATGAAGAAGGACGAGAGAGTTAGGGTGTGCATTGATTACAGGGATCTTAATAGAGCAAGCTTGAAGGATGATTTCCCTCTCCCCCACATTGACGTGTTAGTAGACAATGCTGCGGGATTGGGCAGGTGTTCATGCATTGATGGGGCATCTGGGTACAATCAAATCCCAATGGATTAGGAAGACAGAGAAAATTGCTTTTATCACTCAATGGGGAGTATTTTGCTATCGGGTCATGCCTTTCAGGTTGAAGAATGCCGGTGCTACCTATCAACGCGCTATGGTCACATTATTCCACGATATGATGCATAAAGAAGTAGAGGTGTACGTGGATGATATGATCATCAAATCTAGGGGAGAAGAGAGCCACGTGCAGGTGATGAGGAAAGTATTTGAGAGACTCAGGAAATATCAGTTGAAACTGAACCCTGCCAAATGCATATTCGGAGCTAGGTCAGGGAAATTGCTGGGATTCATAGTGAGCGAGAAGGGAATAGAGGTAGATCCAGACAAGGTTCGAGCTATTCAAGAAATGCCATCCCCAAGAACAGAAAGGGAGGTGCGCAGTTTCCTGGGAAAATTGAACTACATATCAAGGTTTATTTCCAATCTCACTGCTAAGGCCGAGCCTATTTTTAGACTGCTCCGAAAGAACAACACCACTCAATGGGATTCAGTTTGTCAAGAGGCTTTCGAGACAATCAAGCAGTATCTGTCAAGCCCACCAGTATTGGTTCCACCCGTGGCGGGGAGGCCTCTGATCCTGTATATGGCAGTCCAACAGAACTCGATGGGATGTGTTTTGGGACAACATGATGATACTGGCCGAAAAGAGAGGGCTATTTATTATCTGAGCAAAAAGTTCAATGATTGCGAGTCGAGGTACTCTTTCCTAGAGAAACTTCTGTAGCGTTAGCACAGACGGCAAATCGCCTCAAACACTACATGTTGAATCACAAGACATGGCTCATCTCCAGGATGGATCCTATCAAATATGTATTCGAAAGCTCATTCGTGCCAGGCAGGATAGCCAAGTGGTAAGTCATACTCTCCCAATATGACATAGTTTATATGACCCGAAAGGCGGTGAAAAGTAGCGTGATCGCCGACCTCCTAGCAGAAAATCCTATCCAGGATTATGAAGCTCTGGATTTTGAGTTCCCTGATGAGCATATTAATGAAGTAGATTGCGAAGAAGAGGGGCCAGCCGATGTATGGGAAATGTATTTCGACGGAGCTGTTAATTTTTTCGGCAATGGAGTTGGAGCCGTATTGATATCCCCGGATGGAAAACACTTTCCGATAGCTGTCAAGTTGAGATTTGACTGCACCAACAATGTCGCGGAATACAAAGCTTGTGTGATGGGTCTACAGGCTGCCATCGAAATGAAAATCAGGAAGTTGGAAGTATAGGAGACTCAGCCCTGATTATTTATCAGGTCAAGGGAGAATGGCAAACTAAGGATCCAAAGCTGATCCCTTATCAGAAATACTTACTGGAGCTGATTAAGAAATTCGAAGAAATCTCTTTCACTCATCTCAGCAGAGACAAGAATCAATTTGCTGATGCCTTAGCTACTCTAGCTGTTATGGCTCAAATCGAAGAAGGGCAGATGACTCAGATATTAAAGATTAAGACAAGGAATGAGCTAGCTTATTGCTTCATGATTGAAGAAGAACCTGATGGTAAACCTTGGTATCATGACATCCTGTTTTACTGCAAAACCAGAGGATTCCCTTCGGGGGCGAGCAAAAATGAAAGGAGGATGATTCGGAGATTAGCATTGGAATACTTCCCCAGTGGAGAAACCCTATACAAGAGGAGCCCCAACGGCGAATTGTTGAGATGTGTGGATGCAAAAGAGGCGAAGAAGATCCTTTTTGAGACTCATGAGGGAAATTGTGCAACCCATGCCAATGGGCACATGATGGCTAAGCAAATCATGTGACGTGGGTATTTTTGGACTACAATGGAAAAGGATTGCATCGAGTATTTCCGAAAGTGCCATAAGTGTCAGATTTATGCAGATCCAATAAATGTGCCACCTCACAAGTTGTTCAACCTTGTCTCACCATGGCCCTTCGCAATGTGGGGCATCGATGTGATTGGTCCCATCAACCCTAAGGCATCCAATGGGCACAGGTTTATCCTGGTAGCAATCGACTATTTTTCTAAATGGGTCGAAGCCACGTCATACGCCCATATTACACAGAACACATTTCTCAAATTCCTCAGAAACAATATCATCTGCCAGCATGGTCTCCCCAATGAAATCGTCACTGACAACGCCAAGAATCTCAATGGTCCAAAGATTCAGAGATTGTGTGATCAATACAAAATCCGACATCTCAATTCCTCCCCATACCGTCCCTAGATGAATGGAGTGGTGGAAGCCGCAAACAAAAATCTCAAGAGGATAATCCGGAAAATGACGGTCACATATAGGATTGGCATGATATGCTTCCCTACGCTCTTCACGCATACCGAACTTCTATAAGAACCTCAACCAGGGCAACTCCATACTCACTGGTTTACGGGATGGAAGCAGTATTACCTATTGAAGTTGAAATTCCTTCCCTAAGGATTCTGAAGGAATCAGGGATTGATGAGTCAGAATGGATCCAGTCAAGGTTGGATCAGTTAAACTTGCTGGATGAGAAAAGGTTAACAGCAGCATGTCATGGGCAATTATACCAGAGGAGAATGGCTAGGGCATTTGACAAAAGCGTTCGCCCACGCGAATTCCAACCCGGGGACCTGATTCTGAAGAAAGTCTTTGCCGAATCAAAACGATCCCCGGGGCAAATGGTCACCAACCTACGAGGGACCCTATGTGGTTAAAAAGGCATTTTCTGGAGGAGCCTTGATCTTGACCCACATGGATGGTGAAGAATTGCCAAGACCTGTGAATGCTGACACCGTCAAGAGATACTATGCCTAAAAAAAAAAAGGGGGTAGGAGTGAAAACCCAAAAGGGCGCTCCCAGCAAAATGTGTGAAAGAAGGCGAAAACCCCAAAGGGGCGCTTTCTATAAAATGAGTGAAGGATGAAAACCCGAAAGGGCGTCCTGAAAGAGCGAGCCTAAAAAAAAAAACAAAAAAAAAAAAATAGGGGCTAGGGGTGAAAACCCGAAAGGGAGTCCCAAGAACCAAAATGGAGAAATAAGGAATGGGGCATAAAACCGAGGATGGAGAAGAAACCGTCACGACATGAGGCTTCAGAGAACTCGAAATAATGGCAGTTAAGGGATTTCAAAGCCAGCCACAAGGAATATGTGAGATCGATCCTTGTACCCTTTTCCTTTGAAACTCTATCTTTGTTTTTATTAACGCTATAATAAAGTCATACTTCGTTCCCTATGCTTTTATCTTCCCTTTATACTCACTCTTTAACATTATCTTTCTGCAATCTCATTATTTAATGCGCTATTAATCTGTTAAAATTTTTTTTTGCCATAAGATTAAGATTTGACAATTGATAACCTCACGTACTTTACTATGAGAGGGGTAGGAGTGAAAACCCGAAAGGGCGCTCCTAGCAAAATGTGTGAAAGAAGGCGAAAACCCCAAAGGGGCGCTTTCTGTAAAATGAGTGAAGGATGAAAACCCGGAAGGGCGTCCTGAAAAGAGCGAGCAAAAAAAATAAAAAAAAAATACTAGAGGTGAAAACCCAGAAGGGCGCTTCTAGTCATATAGACGAAGGGGAAGTGAAAACCCGCAAGGGCGCTTTTCGGGAGAAAGTAAAAAAAAAAAAAAAAAACAGAAATGGGGTATTTGAAGAAATGAGGCCATAGGTCAAGTCTTACAACTCGTCCTCCATTCATCATTGGCCTTCGGGATTTTGTTAAGTACACTTCATTGGGGAAAAACTTCTTGTGTCCGGATTAGGCTTGCTTTGTAAGTGCAATTTACATTTCCTGTTATCAACCTCTGGTTCCTTGATCTAAGTTGATTTTAATTTCCTGCAATTTACATTTCCTGTTATCAACCTCTGGTTCCTTGATCTAAGTTGATTTTAATTTCCTGCAATTTACATTTCCTGTTATCAACCTCTGGTTCCTTGATCTAAGTTGATTTTAATTTCCTGCAATTTAAATTTTCTGTTATCAACCTCTGGTTCCTTGATCTAAGTTGATTTTAATTTCCTGCAATTTACATTTCCTGTTATCAACCTCTGGTTCCTTGATCTAAGTTGATTTTTAATTTTCTGTAATTTACATTTCCTGTTATCAACCTCTGGTTCCTTGATCTAAGTTGGTTTTAATTTCCTGCAATTTACATTTCCTGTTATCAACCTCTGGTTCCTTGATCTAAGTTGATTTTAATTTCCTGCAATTTACATTTTCTGTTATCAACCTCTGGTTCCTTGATCTAAGTTGATTTTAATTTCCTGCAATTTACATTTCCTGTTATCAACCTCTGGTTCCTTGATCTAAGTTGATTTTAATTTCCCGCAATTTACATTTCCTGTTATCAACCTCTGGTTCCTTGATCTAAGTTGATTTTAATTTCCTGCAATTTACATTTCCTGTTATCAACCTCTGGTTCCTTGATCTAAGTTGATTTTAATTTCTTGCAATTTAAATTTTCTGTTATCAACCTCTGGGTCCTTGATCTAAGTTGATTTTAATTTCCTGCAATTTACATTTCCTGTTATCAACCTCTGGGTCCTTGATCTAAGTTGATTTTAATTTCCTGCAATTTACATTTCCTGTTATCAACCTCTGGTTCCTTGATCTAAGTTGATTTTAATTTCCTTCATTTACATTTCCTGTTATCAACCTCTGGTTCCTTGATCTAAGTTGATTTTAATTTCATGCATTTACATTTTCTGTTATCAACCTCTGGTTCCTTGATCCAAGTTGATTTTAATTTAACTTATGTTGCCAATCTCTAGGTCACTAACTTAGGTATGCTTTAGTTCCCTAACTTCGAACACCTAATCGTCCAAAATATGGGTCTAAATCTTTACATAATTCCTACACGGGAAAATTTTTCCCTTTAATAGAAATTATGTAAAGAGGGGCAGCTGTCGACACCATATTTTGGCCGATCCCCAGAATTAATAAACTTTGAAACCGATCCCCAGTGCTAAGTCTCCCTTTGACAGCTAACCACATTTCCGATCTCTCCTCACAAGGAATTGAATCAATACTAAGTCCTCACATCAGCCAAAGCCTTACCGGTCTATTAAATCACTCACTGATCTCTCAAACCCATTGTCAAATCTCCTGACCAGTCAAGTATATTCCTAATCTCTGTTGACAAATGAAATTGAACTGACACTAGATCTTTGTTACCATTTTTGTTGCTGATCTCCCTTTCAAAAGTTTAAGAATAATCAAAGGTTCCTTTCCGGTTTAATGATGATCCCGATCTTAAATGTTCAAGCCAAATTTTTAATTTTAATCGAGTCCCATTTAGCGTTGGTTCCCTACCGATCTTATGCTCATTGTGTTTTCCGATCTCTCACACTTAGGTTAACAATCACTCAGTTATTTCAACATACTCAGACAATCAAGTGTTTAAATAGTTTAGAAAATTTCCGATCACAATCATTCATCGAACAAAAGAGGCATTCCATCTCATTTCATTTCAAGAATTTGTACAAGTTATTCAGCTCGAGGATCACCCCCAGCCTGATCTACATTTTGTCCGTCCTCTCTCTCACCCTCAGCCTCTTCCTCACTATCCTCACCTTCATCCTCAGGAGCCAGGTTAGCCATCCAAGAGAAGTCCTCCTCGGGATAACGCTTCTTGAGCTCGGCCAGGAGATCTCTGTGATCATTCACATAAGCGCCGGCCACTCCGGTCACCATCTCTTCTTCTTTCGCCTTGAGCTCCTCAGCAAGGTGAGCGAGTTGAGCAGCTTCATCGGCCCGGAGCGCTTGCACTTCTTTAAGAGCATGATCTCGCTCAGCCAGAACATGAGCTTGCTCAGCCAGCTTGTCCTCACAGTACTTCATTCGCCCCTCGAGTTGAGATATGTAGTCCTGAGTGGATGATAGTTGGGATTGGAGGGAAGCTGCTTCATGCCCTATCCTCTCGACCTCTTTACCCAGGCGATGCGCCTTCTCCTGGACCATGTGCTGGTTCACCAGACACTCAACGTTCAGGCTCATAGATCTGGTCAAGATATCATCAAGGCTATCCGGAGACAGCCTGTCCCGATCCTCCCGAAGGCAGATGGAGGACCCCAATACCTTAGCAAAACCTGGGTTCTCCCGAACAGTCCGGTTCTTCTCCAGCAAGTGGATCAGAACTTGAGCATCGCAGGAAAGGGGCCTCACCTGTTGTTGGGAAGGACCCCCTTCTACGCCTGAAGTAACTTGAGGAGGAGGAGGCGGCTCCTCCTGGTGAGGGGGAGATCGGACCATTTCTATGATCGGCGGTCCTGAAGGTTGAGACGGGCCTTCTCGTATTTCCCCAGGCTCATGACGTGGTGTCTGCATCTCCTCGGCTCGCTTTATCTCCCGTACCTTCCGGGAGATCTCTCTCTTTCGCTTCCGACTCTCCTTGGAGGCTTCGCTGCTTGCCATACCTGCACAAAGAAGAGGTCAGTGAGATCGCTAAGGTCCTGAGATCTGAGATGTAGAAAATACCGATGCCGAGGTCAGAGAGCTGAAGCCCGCGATCTTTGTCGGTAATCAATTCCATAGTCCAATGGTACAGCTCGACGGTCACTGCATCCAAGCAAGAGAACTTCTCTCTGGACGCCTGCTCCTTCAACTCCATCACCATTGCGCCCTCTTCCTTCAACTCCATCACCATTGCGCCCTCTTCCCTATTCAACACGAGACGCTTCGGAATTAAGGGGCCTTGGTGTAGCCAGCTACGAGGGAAACCCTCAAAGCCGTTTGGAATTTTGCTCCTTAGAATAAAGAAGCGGTTCTTCCAGTTTTTCAGGGAGGAGGGTAGATCAGTGAATAGCCCGCAATGTGGCTTCGTTTGGAAAAACCAGTACTCGTCGTCCTTTTGACGAGTTAACCTATGCAATTCGGCGAATACTTTAGGCGTAGGACGAAATCCCTTAGCTCGGCAGAGGCCTCGGAAGGCTACTAAGAGCCGCCACGAGTTCGGGTGAACTTGAGCTATGCACACTTGGAAAAATTTTAAGACTTCCTTAAAGAAGTCGTCAAGAGGGAATCAGAGTCTTGGCTTTCAATCGTTTCTTCGTATACCATAATCATGTCGTTCTCTTCGAAGAAATGATCGGCCCGGAGATTACTGTGACACCGAATAAGTTCATATGAATCAGGCTCAATGTTGTACTCCTGGCTGAATGACTGTAGATTGGTTTCTTAAAGGACCGATAGCAGCTCGTCCATGGGAAGATTCTCTTTCCCTGAAGAAGGCGCATGCCTTGATGATGTCACTTGTTCCCGAGCTGGAACGGAGACTCTAGGAGGTTCAGGTCGCGCGCTTGGCCCGACCACCTCTACTTCATCAGATGACCACGAAAACTGGATGGAAGGAGGGCTCGCCACTCTCTGACCTTCGGCGCCGCTCATTTTCAAAGGAAATAAAGAATTTACACTAAAAGAAGGATCAAAACCCTTACCGGAGCTTGATCGGAGTCGGAAGAGCTTGAGAAAACGAGAGAATTTTGAAGTTGTTCGCGAGAAACTAAAAATGACACAAGAGAGCAAATGGCTAACCCCCACCCCTATTTAAACTCGTCCGAGCATTTAATGCTCACGATGTTCCAGGTGGTGCATCGAATAGCGGGACTCGCCAGCTGTTCTGACATGTCTCCCGAATATTCCCAAGATTCCATGAAGAGGTCGGTTAATTATAGAGCGGCAGATCAAGGTGTTTTGAGTTACGGATCGGATAAATGTCATTCAAATGAAGAATCAGATCGGATAATCACATAAAAGATCAGAAAATAATTAATGCAATAATAATAAGATGATAATCGACAAAATAAAATCTTTATTTCCAAAAGATCGGATTATATCATTTGGGCGATCTCTAGGGATCGAATTATACTAAAATTGGATTATATCATTTCGGTGATCTCTAGAGATCGAACTACATTGAAAATAAAGTAGATCATTTGGGCGATCTCAGAGACCTGTGGAACATCCCATCTAAAGGGCCTATGTCAAAGCCCACATTGTGACTGATCCAAAGGATGTCATCGACTGGAACCAAGCCGCTGTCGGAACACCCAATGTGGAGGAAAGCAGCTGTCAGAACACCCAATGTGGTGAGAAGCCGAATAAACTTGGAAGAGCAACCGCCAAGGGTTGGCGGAACATTAGCAGTCTTCTCGGCCGAAATCGGTTCGCCGATTATACCGGTTGAACGACTCGAGATCGGCACGATCGAGGTCCGCGATCCAGATCGGTTAATTGGTCCAGTTCTCTCACCATCATCAGATAAGGTTATCACGATTATTCGATTAGCGGGGTTGTAAATTTTCAGTCGGGGAATAAAGAGGTCCATCGGGAAGGGATCAACAGCCACAATCATGGCCGGAACTACTGTCGGAGTAGCTAAAACAGGGAAGTAAGAAGGAAGAGAGAAAAATCGAATAAGGAAAGTCTCTTCTGTCAGGGGTATATATAGGGGAAAATCGGGCATTTATTTCTAAGCAGAAAACGAAGCGGGCACTTCGAGAATCGAGGGGAATTAATGCTTTGACCGGACCGGGCCTGATTAAGGGAAATATTGTAATAATAGAGATCGAAAGAGGGGAGACCGTTATGAAAGATCGGAGAAGGATCATGTTAAGAAGATCGGAAAGGAATAGAGAGCAGAAAACCAAAAAGAATAAGGCGCCTACCGTCGTCGCCATGATCAGAGCCGAGGTAGTTAAAGCGTTGCAGGTAAAATCTCAACCGCACGCCCCAGAATCGCCCGCATTACTGATAGGGGCCAGAATATGTCATGACAGCACTGTACCTCCCAATCTCCACCGTTGATCCAACTTGTAAGGACGAGCCCAGGGCCCTTGGATCAAAGAAGAAGACGACAAAACCAGCGCCTTTCACTCCTAGCCCTTGGATCGCCCCGGACAAGAGAATTTGGGACCGTCAGATTAGAGGAGAAAAAAGACAAATATTCTGAAGTGGATCTCGGCCGTCTATTCTGATTCTCTTTAATTCTAGAGCTTAGGATTATATCCTTTGAAATCTTGACCCTCCATCTCCCTCAAGATAGATCCTGACCCTTCAAGGGGAACACCCGGTCCCTATAAATACCTGCATAAAAAACTGTTTAAAGGACGGACAAAAGAGGAGGAAGTTACTATAGCAGAAGAACTCTGAAATTTAATTCAGATTGTTACTCTGCTTTCATAAGAAGAACTTTTGGAACCAGTTTTCTGAAGTGTTTTCTTAAAAGATTTTGAACACTGAAACTCTCCATTTTCAGCTCGTTCATTATCCCGTAGCGTTCACTTTTTTTTTTTTTTTTTTTTTTTTTTTTTTTTTTTTTCAGTTCCTTGTTATCTTTATTTTCACTTTCATTGCCCATGCTCAATCTCATTTAAACTCGGGTATAATTCTGACTCGATTGCATTTAGTGAAGCACTCTTTGTTCCAAGGCGAACCTTGGTCTCCCGGCTATCAACTTGCAATCTTATTGTGTTTTGTGATTCTCAGTTAGTTCATTAGAATCGACTCCTTACAGGTCAGTATTCATGTTGCCATTTTATTAAGTTTAGATCTTGTTTTACGCATTTCCATTCTTCTTTCTTTACGTATGTTATTTTCTTTAAGTTCATATCACGCTAGAAAGATACAGAGAAAGGTTATGCTCTAGTTTATTTCCGTGTTGATACCTTTGTTAATCTTTATCATTTCTGAGCGTAAGTCATCTAGTTCCAAGCGATACATAAGTGGTTGAATGAGATGTGGGTAACGGCAACTTAAGAGTCCTTTTGAAATAATGAAAGGTCTGAATAATAAGCCTGGAAAATGGTAAAGCTGAGTCACTAGAATGACTGAGTAGGTCATAGGGCAAGACGTCATAAGACAAAGTAAAACCAAACCCTGGATAACTAAATGGAATAGATCGGCTACCAAAAAATGCTGGTGAAGCAACCATATAGGAAGGTCAGAGGATTCAGTTTGGCATCCCCTGCCCAGTCCTAAGGTACCAATAAGTTAAAGAAGTCTTGCGCAGACCCCCTGACACCTTTGAACGTCAGAACCCTTAGCCTTAGGCCCTCTCGATAGGTAAAATTTAGAGAGATCAAAAAATCCTTATCCGACTACCATTTAATTAAAAGAGGTCGGAGGAGGGTTCTTATCCGATTCTCAATCAAAAATTTTAACAAATATCTTAAAGGAGATCGGAGGAGGGTTCTTATCCGGTTCTCAAGCTTAAAATTTTAATAAATATTAAAAGAGATCAGAGGAGGGTTCTTATCCGGTTCTAAAGCTTAAAAATTTTATAAATATTTTAAAAGAGATCGGAGGAGGGTTCTTATCCGGTTCTCAAGCTTAAAAATTTTAATAAATATTAAAAGAGATCGGAGGAGGGTTCTTATCCGGTTCTCAAGCTTAAAAATTTTAATAAATATTAAAAGAGATCGGAGGAAAGTTCTTATCCGGTTCTCAACCTAAAATTTAAATGAATATTAAAAGAGATCGGAGGAGAGTTCTTATCCGGTTCTCAATCTAAAATTTAAATAAATATTTAAAAGAGATCGGAGGAGAGTTCTCATCCAATTTCAAAAATTGGATTCTAATAAAATAGCCCTTTAAACAAAACTAACATACAACAGTAACTCACTAAGGTTATCTCATTTACTTATGTATCTGGGTAATCCGAATTAGTGAAAAATCGAATATTCCTTTTGTCAAAAGGATTAACATTTCCATTCAAGTCCTCCTAACTAATTTATAAAGAGTGCGAAGTTAAATCTACTTACCCTAATTAAGGGACGAGGTGGGGTGCCTAACACCTTCCCCACCCGTTTACGGACCCAGAACTTAGAATCTCTGTTTTGAAGTGGTTTTATTTCAATTTATCTTCACAAATGGTTTTCTTTAGTTTCCCTCAAAACTAAAGTGGCGACTCCTCATTCTTTTCCACTTCGGTGAGGGTTCGTTCAGGCGTCCTTCTTTGATCCTGAACTCATGTTGCCCTTCCAAGTGTGCATAGCTCAAGTTCACCCGAACTCATGGCGGATCTTAGTAGCCTTTCGAGGCCTCTGCCGAGCTAAGGGATTTCGTCCTACGCCTAAAGTATTCGCCGAATTCCATAGGTTAACTCGTCAAAAGGACGACGAGTACTGGTTTTTCTAGGCGAAGCCACATTGCGGGCTCTTCACCGATCTGCCCTCCTCCCTGAAAAACTGGAAGAACCGCTTCTTTATTCTAAGGAGCAAAATTCCGAACGGCTTTGAGGGTTTCCCTCGTAGCTGGCTACACCAAGGCCCCTTAATTCCGAAGCGTCTCGTGTTGAATAGGGAAGAGGGCGCAATGGTGATGGAGTTGAAGGAGCAGGCGTCCAGAGAGAAGTTCTCTTGCTTGGATGCAGTGACCGCCGAGCTACACCATTGGACTATGGAATTGATTACCGGCAAAGATTGCGGGCTTTAGCTCTCTGACCTAGGCATCGTTATTTTCTACATCTCAGATCTCAGGACCTTAGCGATCTCACTGACCTCTTCTTTGTGCAGGTATGGCAAGCGGCGAAGCCTCCAAGGAGAGCCGGAAGAGAAAGAGGGAGATCTCCCGGAAGGTACGGGAAATGAAGCGGGCCGAGGAGATGCAGACACCACGTCATGAGCCCGGGGAAATACGAGAAGGCTCATCTCAACCTTCAGGACCGCCGATCATAGAAATGGTCCGATCTCCCCCTCACCAGGAGGAGCCGCCTCCTCCTCCTCCAGTTACTTCAGGCGCGGAAGAGGGTCCTTCCCAACAACAGGTGAGGCCCCTTTCCCGCGGCGCTCAAGTTCTGATCCACTCGCTAGAGAAGAACCGGACTGTTCGGGAGAACCCAGGTTTTGCTAAGGTATTGGGGTCCTCCATCTGCCTTCAGGAGGATCGGGACAGGCTGTCTCCGGATAGCCTTGATGATATCTTGACCAGATCTATGAGCCTGAACGTTGAGTGTCTGATGAACCAGCACATGGTCCGGGAGAAGGCGCATCGCTTGGGTAAAGAGGTCGAGAGGATAGGGCATGAAGCAGCTTCCCTCCGATCCCAACTATCATCCGCTCGGGACTACATATCTCAACTCGAGGGGCGAATGAAGTACTATGAGGACAAGCTGGCCGAGCAAGCTCATGTTCTGGCTAAGCGAGATCATGCTCTTAAAGAAGTGCAAGCGCTCCGGGCCGATGAAGCTGCTCAACTCGCTCACCTTGCTGAGAAGCTCAAAGCGAAAGAAGAAGAGATGGTGACCGGAGTGGCTGGTGCTTATGTGAATGCTCACAGAGATCTCCTGGCCGAGCTCAAGAAGCGTTATCCCGAGGAGGACTTCTCTTGGATGGCTAACCTGGCTCCCGAGGATGAAGGTGAGGATAGCGAGGAAGAGGCTGAGGGTGAGAGAGAGGATGGACAAAATGTAGATCAGGCTGGGGGTGATCCTCCAGCTGAATAACTTGTACAAATTCTTGAAATGAAATGAGAAGGAATGCCTCTTTTGTTCGATGAATGATTGTGATCGAAAAATTTCTAAATTATTTAAACACTTGATTGTCTGAGTATGTTGAAATAACTGAGTGATTGTTAACCTAAGTGTGAGAGATCGGAAAACACAATGAGCATGAGATCGGTAGGGAACCAACGCTAAACGAGACTTGATTAAAATTAGAAATTTGGCTTGAACATTTAAGATCGGGATCATCATTAAACCGGAACGGAACCTTTGATTATTCTTAAACTTTTGAAAGGGAGATCGGCAACAAAAATGGTAACAAAGATCTACTGTCAGTTCAATTTCATTTGTCAACAGAGATCAGGAATATACTTGACTGGTCAGGAGATTCGACAATAGGTTTGAGAGATCGGTGAGTGATTTAATAGACCGGTAAGGCTTTGACTGATGTGAGGACTTAGTATTGATTCAATTCCTTGTGAGGAGAGATCGGAAATGTGGTTAGCTGTCAAAGGGAGACTTAGTACTGGGGATCGGTTTCAAAGTTTATTAATTCTGGGGATCGGCCAGAATATGGTGTCGATATAGGGGTGTTATAAATCATATGTTACCATGCACTAGAATCTCTCCATTTCAAAATCCCAATTTGTGCTGGAGTCATGGTTAATGTCAAACCTCATTTACTATGAACATTATGTTCTCTTTTAATTCCAGTTCTTGATTAATTAGATTTTCTTGTCAGAAACTCTTTTCTGACTAAATCTGTCTGTCCTGGCCAGGAACTTGAAACATCAAGAACTAATAAATGAACATAGGATTTTATCTCTATTTACTTAGGATATCGGATTCCATCTTGATCAACACCTATCTCCATATATAACTAGTAGGAGCCAACACATGCCCATATACCCATACACAGTACAAGTATGAAAGTAGTATCAAACTTAAATCACCTATATACAAGATAACTATATTATCTTAGGTCTAAAGATTATATGTTCTGATATAATATATGACAATGCATTTGACAAGAGTAAACTCCATGTGCTTGTAATATGCGTCACTGGTTCGGCCTACTTATCATATATAAGTGCCTATCATGTTTGTTATGTGGCATGAGACTCACCACTCCATCTTATTTATATCTCATATAAATACCTTGGGAACAAATATAATTACAATCTTTCTGGATAAGTGATGTCCTTTGTAAAGTATCCTCGATTGTGAACCAATTTATGATACTTTGTGCTAGAAATACTGTCACTCATTTTCTTAACAACTTAAGAATAGAATTTCTAACAAAATATCAATGGACCTTTTCTATTACACATAAATATATTATGTAAATGGAAAAGTGAAATTGTCTTTTATTAATAAAATGTGTATAAGATACATACAAAATGATATGCTCTAGGGCATACTACAAACATGAAGCTGTTGTGTCATCTTGAAATTTTGTCAACTAGTGTAATTTTATGTCAATGAATTTTGTGTTAGAGTTGTGTCCTACAGTCATATTATTAGGTTGGATTATGAATGATGGTAGTGGTGAAATTGCAAGTGCTTGTTGGAGAGTAATTTGAATGCACTTGTATATTATTTTAGGTACAATTTAGTATTTTGGCTCCTGTAATGAACTTCTACAACTTGCAATTTTGATGTTAATATAATATGCAGTATTTTGGAAAAAAAAAACTTGTGTTTTGCACTATGCCTTAAACTTGTTATTATACTTGCTAGTACAATAATTATGTACTGATTTTGTAGTGCATATTCTGTTTTTGATTATGAACTGATATTGCACTACAATAATTAGGTTAAGTAAATGTTAACCTTATGAATGTGTTCAACTTTTAATTGCACTTGTAGGTTTATAAAAGTGTTACTGCACTTTACAAAAATATTACTGCACTTGCATGTTATTAAACTAATTCTGTATTGCACATTAATGGACAACAAATAGTTCAATCTACAATTTTATAGCAGATCAAAATGTAGTTAAATTTATAATTTTTTTAAATAGTTACCACAATCTATGAAATCACTTCTAATAAAGAATGCATATACGTTTTTTTAGCAAATTTCCACTTCATTAATATTAACTTAATTATATAATCAACCAATATTTACAATCCCTGCCAAAATGATTTCTAATAATTAGAGAGTATACAAAAACCACAATCAAGTTGCACACAACAACCAACCTAACAAAACCAAAAAAAAAAAACTTCAGCCATAACCACAATCAAGTTGAACACAGTAACCAAGATACCAAAACCAATAATATTGCTGTTGTTACGAAAAAAAATTCTTCAACAATATGTGCTTCCACTCAAGGCTTCTCACTTCTTTGCAACTTCATGCTCATCAAGCCTTGACAGAAAACCAAGAATTATATTCTCTAAATGATCAGGTACAGGGGGATCAAATCAAGAGAAATAACTACATGCCACAGAAGTCTTTCATCTCACAAAAATCATATAAACACACAACACTTTTTCAATTAAAACACAAAACAAAAATTAAATATCACAGTTCAACCATTATAAAAAATTACTCACCCCATAATGCTTGCAGCCTAAGAATCTTCTCCTCAGATTCATACGTATCTAAAAAACTTTCAACATTGTTGTTTCTCTATAATGGCACATTGGATACACGAAGTAATTTGGCTTGCCTCTATTGTTCCCTGAAATACCCAATTTGAAATAACTAGTGTACCTAACAATCATGCAAAATAAAAGAATGAATCAAAAGTTGAGGGGAACTACAGTGTTAAAGGTTTTATATCGCATAAAAATGAAGAGGAATTGAAGGAAAAAAATTACAATAAGGAGAAGAAGATTCATCTGCATGCCATTGGAAGGGAGGATCTCCAACCTAGAAAATGATTTGTTATTTTTATACATGAGCCAACTATGTGTTATATGTTTCATGTAGACAACAAAATTCTTTTTTAATCGCCTCTCCTCATGTAACACCCTAGGCAAATCCCACATCGGCAAAACACGGGAGAGATGTAATTACTAGTTTATGATGTATTTCATTTTGGACTTGTAATTAAACTTTGAGATTGAAATGAAAACTTGTAATTTATTATCTATGAATTTCTATATGAATGCAATAGATAATACTTCATTTTTAGATCTTATAAATAATTGTAAATGATATGATACATGAGAATATGATATGGAAATGTGTAAAATGAATATGGACATGTTAACAGATGATTAGTGGAACCCGCTAGATGCTAATAAAATAAGGGAGGCTCTGTCCAGGTCTCCACAGAAATAAGATATATATATAAAAAAAAATTCTACACATAGAATACATGTTTTAAATGACATCAAAAGTTTACAATAGATATGATAAAACAAGATAGGGTGCTCCGGCACCGAATGTGGCACTTCTTGCTCGGCTATACGGTAGACGGGTAAGGGGCGTCACACCTCAGGTGAGATAATGCATAGTGCTAACTGTGCAAAATTGTGTTTATGTGTTAATTTTTTTTTTATTATTTTAAGTTTAGGTGTGAGATAGGTAAAAAAATTTAGTTCAGGTGTGTGTTGGGCAAAAACACAATAGTACAAGTGTCTGGAGATGTATTTGGACATAAAAGTACATCTTCAACTACAAAATAGACATTTGAAACAAATAAATTCATGAGCTAAACAAATCAAAATATGATTTCCAATGTATTCTGATAATTAGAATTAATAATTGTTATTAATTATATATAACAGCAATCATACACAAATATAAATTTTCAATTTAATTCTTTAAAACATCTAGTCATTTAAATTGATTTTTCCAGTGTAATTTTACACATTATTAAAAAATGTAACTTGTTACTAAATTATTTTATTGAAATTAAAGATTTACAAATAAAACTTAGCTAGCTTTCACATCCCAATTAAACTAATCATATTCAAAATATTTAATTTATTTCAAATAAAGTTAGAATTAAAATAAAATTATTTCAAATTATGATAAATATATATATATATATATATATATATATATATATTAAATTATAACAATTAAAAAAATAAAAACTTTATTTTTTTCTAAATATATTTTTTTTACTTTTTTGTTTTCTTTCAAAATTTCCACTGTTCATAGCACAATGCTAATTTCAATTGCAATTTTGCAAATCCCTTTAAATTGATGGCCTTTTCCCCATTTCCCTTTTTCCTTTGTGCTCTGTTCTTCCCTCTTATATTCCCTCTCCCTTCCCACGTGCAGTACTCCTTCCTCCATTTAATAGAACATCCTTCCTTTTCCCTTCCCATACATGCAATAGTAAATGCGACATCGTTTTTCCTTCTCTGCACTGTTTTGACAAAAAAGAAAAGTAGCTCACACTTTCTAGCTTTTTCTCCTATTCCTCTGTTAATCCCTTTTGTACCTAAAGGGCTGGGTACTCATACCATGCATGATTGATTACTTCACTTACTCTTCTGTCTTGATCGAAAGAGCTATTTATTTGGTGTAGCGATAATGAACCAGCAAAGATAGGTGGTCCTTGGTGCTGTGGATGAGAGCTGACTTGTTGTGCACACTGAGTTTGTTATGTTAGGGAGCGGTAATATATGTTGGGTTTGGTGATTTGATCTCTAATGACAAAAAGGCATATCTAAGCCTGCTTATATAAATAGATTATTAAATATAAAATATATATTTAAAAAAGATTAATAATATTTAATATATTTTATTTTCTAAATAAATAACATTTAAATATCTTTTCTATTTTAAATTTTTTAAAAAATTAATTTTTAATAAAAAAATGCATTTCATATTTGTTATTAGAAAAATATAAACATTCAAACAAATTTGAGTTTTATTCAAATGGTAATAATCATCTCTGTAATAAATCTAGCCATTTTAATACAATTTCAAAGCTAATTTATAATACAGATGTGCTAATTTATAAATCACTCCACTTTGACAAAACATATTAGTTTTAAACTTGAAAGAACTTCTCCTACTGTCATTTTCAAATAATAAATAAGGTGTTGTGACATACAAAACTTACAACCCCCATTCCATTCCATTAATGAACCAACCTATCAAATTGCATGCATAACGTTGCTTTCCAAGAACTTTATGCTTATTTCTTCCATTTATAGTTAGTTTTTAACCAAATTGATTTCACTTAAAAAGAAACCAACTAACCATTGCGGGTATAAATATGAGATGCCATTTACATACAATACAATACAACTCATCATCTTAGGATTTGCTCCTTAGAATATCAAGTTCTTCAAAAATAAAGTTCAACCGTAGCAAATGAAGTCTTCATTTTAATGTTAACTTTCATACACTTAACTATTAGTACTGAGTGGGGATAACTCAGTGGGCCAGTATCCTATCCAAATCCTTTCAATTCATGGTGCTTAAGTTGCTACGGTATAAAGAGTTGGAGTTGTGCCTCTACTAACAGCTTAAGCTTTTGGCACAATGGTAAGTACTCGATCCTGCAATAACTATTATGTTATCATTTCATTTTTCAATCAATTTTTTTTCTATAAGAATTATAACACTATCTATTTTGCTCATATAAAGTTATATGTTTCAGATGCCTGTGTTGGTTTAATCTCACAAAATCTTACTACATGAAGTTTTGAATTTCTTGTAACTAACACCACCCACTTTTCAATATTTTATGTTTGAAAATGATGACATCTTTATTGTTATTGTTACTTTGTACCTTTACTTAAGTGGTGAATTAGTTCACTAAGTCAAAAAATACAATTTAACACTAGATCAATGAAGGACGCAAAGAACAAAGCATGTGAGGAAGCTATCAAACAATGAAAATTCATTCACACCTTTGATGTAAAGGGCCATAACTATGAGAAAATAGAGATTTATAAGAGCCAGTTAGAAGAATTGAAGAAATCAACTAGAACATCTCTTACAAAATATGATGACTTGAAAAAAAAATTAAAGAAAGAAAATGCACAGGCAATAAAATGCATGGAAAATATTGACAAGAAGTACAATGACTTGAACGAGAAAATTTAATGTATGATGAGCAACAAGGAGAATAATGTTGCCACTTCCTTAGCTGCATGAAATGTTAGCCATGAAAAAATTGGATTACCGTGAGAGTTGCTTTATCAAGGTGTTTTTTTTTTTTTTTTTTTTTTTTTTTTTTTTTTTTGTGTAATAGAAATGCTCTTTCTACAATTATAATCATCTCTTGTATATGTATAGTTATCCCTTATATATGTAATCATCTTTGCTATTATCTAACTTAGGTTCAACATATTTTCTTTTCTTTTTTTTCTTTTTTTAAATAGGTTGTAATATATTTATGAATATATGTTATGTACGCTTTTTAAAAATATTACCCACTATAAAAGTATGTTAAAATTTTTATTAACTTTTTTGCATTTATGTTTATTCATTAACTAAAGAAAATAAGAAATACTGAGAAAAAATTCACAAATCCAATATATATATTATATAATAAATGCAACTAAATATATCTCTTAATATTTTATTTATAACTTTAACCTTTACAATAATATTTTTTATAATTAAATACAAATTGAATAACTACATTTGTAACATCCTCACTTTACGTAGTCCATATGTCCCACTGTTCCGGTGGCTGATGTTTGCTTAGACTGTTAGAATGTCTGGAACTACATTTTGGTGATAGTGAGGAGACATAAAATGATGGGATACACGGTAAGAAAATACAAGAAAAATTAAGAGAAAAAAAGAGAGGAAATAACTAGGTTAAACGAGTTGGAATCGTAGCGATGGGTGACCGCACCAAAAAGTTACGGTGAGGACCATTGACTAGCCCTGGACTGTGAGGAACCCTGAGAAACATCTTCGAGACCTAACTAAAGGTCTACTGAGATGTAATTGACATTGGAATGTCAAAGAAAAGTTAATGAATTAGTGCAAATGAAAATGAAAATTTAAGAAATCAGCGGGTCAAGAATTAAATTCGTGTTACCGAAAATTCAAAAATATAACTTGAAGAGGGGCATTTTGGTCACTTGATACCTCGAGTTGACTTTTGACCTAAATGTCTATGAAAAATAAGTTGTATTACATTTTGAAAATTGAATGAAAAATGAGATTAAAGATAAAATGAAATTAAGGGAAATTAAGGGGTGAAAATTGAGATAATTGGAAATTAATAATTAAATTATATTAAACTAAGTTAGTGCTCCATTAAGTGGGATTAGTGGACATATAAAACCAAGTGGATGGCATGCAAATTCACTTTCTTCCTCATTTTTTTTTTACTTTGCCAAATTGCTTTCTCAAGTTCTTCCATGGCCGAATCTTGAAAACTCCCATAACTCCACCAATTTCAACTCAAAACCTAAGGTTCACTTCATTAACTTTAATCCTCACATCACAAGGAAGCATTTGATGGTAATTTGAAGTAAGATTGGTGAAGTTTAATCAAGCTCAAGTTGAGGTAAGTGCTAATTTCCCTTCCTTCCTTAATTAATCTTTGATTTAAGGTTGTGATGAGTGTAATTGTTGAGAAATTTGAAGAAAAAGATGAGTATTTGATGCAATATGAATTTCGCAACCGTGGAAATTAAGGGGTTTTAATTTATTTTGATATGAATTCGATGGGTAATGATATAGATTGAGGTAATTAGATGTTGGAGCAAATTAATTTCATGTGTAAGTTAAAATTGGGAATTTGAATGAAGTTTTTGAAAGAAGTATGGAAGATTAGTATAATTGTCAAATTGGCAGCCTTGATGAGCTTGAATATGAATTAATTTATGCATATAAATGTTGATTATTGATGTTAATTATTGGGATCTAAGTGTTAGAATCTAATTGTAAGTGTACATGTGAGGTTGATAATGTGAATTAGGGCTTTGAACAATGTTTGAAGACTTGGACAATTGAATATGAAATTGATAGCCTTGTGGTGCAATGAAGAGTGCTTAATTTCATGAATTTGTTTGATGAATTATGGTACTAAGGAATTAATAGAAATATATGTAAATTGTTGATGGAATTCCATGTATTAGTTAGGTGATATGATGTATAAATTATGTAAATGTTGATTTTGTGATTTAGAGTTGTATTTGGTGTATTGAGGATTTGTATATTCTGCCCAAATTGACCATAATGAGATGTGATGAATGATGTTAGTATGTTACCAATTCAGAATTTAGGTATGGGGAGCTAAGGTATAGAAATTTGAATGTGTAGTTGATTGGTATTTAAGAATTGTATAAGGGCAGTATGCTTTGGAGCTATAACCCTAATTGTGTGACCCCAATTAGTATGAGGCCAATTGGAGATAAAACTAGACACAAAATATGCCAACTTTCATATAGAAACATTGTTAAAATTTTGTCCGAAAAGTGGCCATAAATTGGACCTAATCTGGATTTGGTAGTGTGTAAAACCTAAAATCTGACTATATGAATAGTAATCACGTAATTGGCCATAACTCCCTGTAGAGAGGTCCAAATGACCTGAAATTTATACCATTGGAAAGTTTAGACATAGGGCTACAACTTTTGTGAAGATCAAAGAGCTCAGAAATGCCATTTACTAAGTCAATTTGCTTGCACAAGTTGAGGTATCAAAACTGTGCAGAACCATTGCAACCCAGAATTTGACCATATGAGCAGTAGTCACTCATTTGGCCATAACTCACTGTAAACAAGTCTAATGACCTGAAATTTATATCAATGGAAAGCTTAGACATAGAGCTACAACTCTTATGAAGACACCAAAGCCTAGAAATGACCAGAACCAAGTCAATTTGTTGCCCAAGTTAGAGTACCAAATCTGCCAGAATTGAGTTTGATCTAAAAATGACCTAACTTTACATTAAAAATGCAATCTGTCCAGCTTTAGTAAATTGACCATATGATGGCTGTCGAATCCATCATAAATTAAATTAACTGAAATTACTAATTATGAAATATTTTCTGTAGCAAGTGGTAAATCCAGGTCGAACCTTAGAGACTAAATTATTAAATTTCGTGCACTCGTGTAATGGAAAAAGAAGCAAAGGTTGGGGGGAGGGGGGGGGGGTAATTCGTAAACCAAAAAAGAAATAAAAAATAAAAAATTAAGATCTAAAATTAAATAAGAAATCCTCAAATTAAACAAACTTCAGTCCAAGTTAATTCGCATTCCAATGCATTGATTTGATCATAGACAAAAGAAATACAATTATCTCTTATTGAATACTTAACGTAGATTTACCAAACAGCGAGGTAAAATCCCTAACTTTCCTATACTCATCAATTCGAGCCCAGCACTCTTGTTGACTCTAATTATTAACTAAATTGATATTGAGCAATCCTCATTAAACTAATAACTGCTTTAAGAATAGGAAGTAGTTAAGCTGAACAACAATTTATGAAGTATAAATCATTTAATTTCACCCTATTGTTTCCTTAGGTTATTATCGAAAACTGGGATCATAATCAATAAAATCTAATTGCTACTCATGTTCAATCTTACACAATAATTACGGATTATGAAGATGAACTAGCAATTGATCGCATCAAACAATTAACTAATAGGCCTTTTTTTCAAATCATTCAATAGATCAAAGACAATGAAATCAGAAAATAATAGATATTCAAAAAGATATAAATTAAATTAAGAACCTGGTCTCACAAATCAAGCAAAAGAACTTGAATCCCTTGAACTTAATTAAAAACTTAGCCACTCATGTTCATAGCTTACAGAAAATTAAAGAAGAAAATTGAAGAAATCTAGAATACGAATAGAGAATGAAAGTTGGATTCCCCTCGATCGAGAGGCTGCTAAACCTCCTTTTGTCGACTGCCGTCACTTCTATTTATAATAAATGGCCTAGGGTTAGGTTTAAGAGTCTTTCTCTCTGTCAAAAACTACAACTGGAGCAAAGTCAAAAAATTGATTATTGACGAATACACGGCTCGTGTATCACTACACGGCTCAGGGCCGTGTAACTTACTGGAGCTGAATGGGTATGTCTTGCATTGGCACAGAAGGTTACACGGGTCTCCAGGATTTACAGGGGTCAAATTACACGGCCTGTGTACTTTGTTTCTTCCTCGGTTCTCTAGATTTCTTTTGGCAGAATGTTACATGGGTCTATGGTTGTACTTACATGACCCGTGTACTTTGCATCAACAATGCTTCTCAATCCTTCGATCTTTCCAAGTTTCCTTCCACACTTCTATGTTCTGGGACTTACCAAAACCCTGAAAAATGCAATAAGAGTCAAATTATGCAAATGCTAAAAATTTCTCTATTTAACACAATTATTTCAATAACTCTCTAAACATATGCCTAATAGATAGTTATATTTTAATCAACTGAATTAGGCATAAAGATACCCTAGAAACACTAAATGTGATGGAAGTAAAATTAATAAATTATATACTTATTAAATTCCCCCACATTTATTCTATGCTTGTCCTCAAGCATGACTTAAACTCTCAATCAACTCCACTTTGAAGTTCCTTAACTTAACCCTATCACAACATTCTCTAACAAAAGATTAAAAGTTTGAAAGAAGAGGCAAGCAAGGTAATAACCATCACAACAAATTCCATCAACACCATACCACTATATCAATAATTCTCTAACACCAAACAAAAGACTTGAAATCAATTAAGCTCACACAATTAAAGTTCCATAAAATTTTAAATCAATACATACCAAAACACAAGGTTAATTTATCATGACACAATAATTATAGCTCTTTGCAAATCTTAGGGGAGATTGAAATGGGCTTTTTTTTTATTTGAAATTGGTACATCTCTCTCATCACAGTTACATTTTTCTTTTCTTTTTTTTTTTTTATTTTAACCATCACCTTTAGAGAAGTACCTTACTCATATCCTAACTAGCTTTTTGGCCTGAGAATCGACATGGGTTCATGAAGACTCCTGGTTACTTTGCTCAACTAAATAGCAAAGCAATTTTCAAGTTCAACATTTTATTTCCTCCAATTTATGCATCTACATATTATAAAGTGCCCTGATAGATTAAACAAAGTTCTGAAATATGCCTGACACTAGTTTAACGCATACATAACTAATCATTTCAACATTAAATCAAGCCTAAATGATTTATGCAGGATAAAAAAAATTGCTCTATGGTATGGAGAAGAGGGAAAATCTATCATTAAAGTTACTATTACCTTGCCTAAAATCTCAAAAATTGAACCTAAAGTAGAAAAGTCATTTCAAGGATAAAGCACTTCTCTCCGAGAGTTAATATAGAATCATGAATCAAGCTTATGAGAACAAAATTATTATTATTATTATTATTATTATTTTCAAAATTGCAGCAATAAATTTCTCCTCCCCCACACTTAAAACTTAAATTGTCCCCAATGTAAAGCCCAAATACAAAAGAAAAAGAAAAAAGAATGCTAGAAAATAAAATAAGATAAAGGAAAGAAAACAAATTTGATTGTGGCTGACAAGCTACCGATGGGTTGCCTCCTAAGAAGCGCTTTTGTTTATCGTTGTTAGCTCGACATGGCAAAGCTCCTTAATCCATATAAATTGGGTTACTCAATTTGAGCTCCTCCACTGTATGCTCCTGAAACCCCTCATAAAATGGCTTGAGTCTATGACCGTTGACCTTGAATACTTTGTTAGTTCCTAAACTTTGAATTTCAACTACACCATAAAGAAACACATTAATAACAGCAAAGGGTCCAATCCAATGAGAATGCAACTTACCAAGCATTAGCTTTAATATGGAATTATACAATAAAACTTTTTGTCCAACCACAAACTGCTTCCTTAGAATTAGTTTGTCATGGAATGCCTTGGTCTTTTCTTTATAGATCTTAGAGTTCTCATAAGCCTCAAGTTGAATTTCCTCTAATTCCTGCAATTGTAATTTTCTTTCCACACCAGCAGTATCCAAATCCAAATTATAATGTCTAACAGCCCAATAAGCCTTATGTTCTAACTCAACAGGAAGGTGACATAACTTACCAAATACCAATCTGTAGGGGGATATACCTATAGGTGTCTTATAAAAAGTCCTGTAAGCCCATAAAGCATCATCAAGTCGAAGGCTTCAATCTTTTCTAATTGGCTTCACTATTTTTTTCCAAAATAGACTTGATCTCTCTGTTAGACACCTCTGCTTGCCCACTTGTTTGAGGATCATAAGCTATAGATACTCTATGGAAAACACCATATCTCCTCAATAATGCCTCAACATTTCTATTACAAAAATGTGTGCCCCAGTCACTGATCAAAGCTCTAGGAACTCCAAACTTGCTAAAAATATTTGACTTGATAAAACCTACAACAGCTTTAGAATCATCAGTCCTGGTGGCTTTAGCTTTCACCCATTTTGAAACATGATCAACAGCAAGTAATATATAAACAAAGCCAAAAGAAGAAGGAAATGGACCCATAAAATCAATACCCCATACATCAAAAACCTCACAAACAAGTATTGGATTCTGAATCATCTCATTCCTATGGGTTAAACTTCCTGTTCTTTGACATTGTTCATAATTTTGCAAATCAAATATGAATCACGAAATATAGTGTGCTAGTAAAAACCATAGTCTAATATTTTTCTACCTATTTTCTTGGGTCTAAAATAACCTCCACATGCATAGGCATGACAAAAAGCAAGAATAGATTGAATCTCATTATCAGGAACACATCTCCTAATAATTTGAACTGAACAAAATTTCCACAAATACGGGTCATCCCACACATAATACTTAGCTTCACTTTTCAATTTCTCTTTCTTAGCTCTACTCAAATCAAAAGGCACAATCTTAGTAACCAAATAATTCACCAAATCAGCATACCAAGAGATCATACCTTGCAATTTAAATAACTGCTCATCAGAAAAAGTTCCTGCAAAGGAATTTGCTCTTCTTGTGTCACTAACCTGCTCAAATGATCTGCTACCAGATTCTCAGCTCCTTTCTTATCCTTGATTTGAAGATCAAATTCTTACAGCAGAAGGATCCATCTAATCAACCTTTGTTTTGCTTCCTTCTTTGTCAAGAGATATTTCAATGCTGCATGATCAGAGAAGATAATTATTTTAGAATTAAGCAAATACGACCAAAATTTATCTAAAGAAAAAATTATAGCCAAAAACTCTTTTTTGGTTGTAGAATAATTGCACTGAGCTGAATTGAGTGTTCTGGATGCATAATAAATCACATGAAAGAGCTTCCCAACATGCTACCCTAAAACTGCTCCTACTGCATAATTACTCACATCACACATAATTTGAAACGGTATTGTCCAATCAGGAGCCTGGATAATAGGGGGTGATGTCAATGCAAATTTCAATTTGTCAAAAGCCTCCTTGCACTCTTCACTAAACTCAAAAGAAACATCTTTTTGCAAGAGTCTAGATAAAGGCAATGCTATCTTAGAGAAATCCTTAATGAACCTGCGATAGAAACCTGCATGACCAAGAAAATAGCGTACTTCCCTCACAGTTGTGGGGTAGGGTAAGTTCACAGTTAAATCAATTTTAGATTTATCCACCTCAATACCCCTATTAGAGACAACATGACCTAAAACAATCCTCTGTTCCACCATAAAATGACACTTCTTATAATTTAAAAAAAAGATTTTTCTCAATGCATCTCTCAAGAATAGAAGTCAAATGATGTAAACATGCATCTAATGAATCACCATACATAGTAAAATCATCCATGAACACCTCAATGCAATTATCAATGTAATATGAAAATATGCTCATCATGCATCTTTGAATTGTGGCAGGTGCATTACAAAGCTCAAAGGGCATCCTTCTAAAAGCAAAAGTTCCAAAAGGGCAAGTGAAGGTAGTCTTCTCTTGATCCTCCGGTGCAATCACATTTTGATTATATCCAGAAAAGCCATCGACAAAGCAGAAATAAGACTTACCTATTAACTGCTAAAGCATTTGATCAATGAATGGCAGTGGCAAGTGGTCCTTCCTTGTTGTTGAATTCAGCTTGCGGTAGTCTATGCACATTCATCGTCCACTCTAAATCCTTGTTGGAACAAGTTCATTATCTTGATTTGCTACCACAGTGATTCCTGATTTTTTTGTCATTACTTAGACTGGACTTACCCATTTGCTCTAGTAGCTTTAAAATCTCCTTCTTCACAACCTCCATCATCTGTGGGTTCAACCTCCTTTAAGCTTCTCTACTTGGTTTAGCCTCATCCTCCAGTAATGTGACACCCCTTACCCGACTACAGTGTAGCCCAGCAAGCAATGCCACTCAGTGTGCCGGAGCACTCTATTTTATCTTAATTAATTTTTATCATAATTTTGAATATAACTTGTGAAATATAATTCATTTTAAGCCATTTATCGAAATTATTATTTATTTGAGGTTCCGAAAATTTTAAAGAAAATCCGGCAGAATACCGGCTAAAAATGGAGAAAACCGTTCTTCGGAACCTGTGAAAAACACTTCCTATATTCATATTCAATCATCTCAATTCCATTTATCAAAATCTCAACATTTTTCAACCATTCATTTCTCAATCATTCATCACATGTGATAATCATATATAAATTACAGATAAACATTCACTTTTCCATTTATAAACACAATTCTCATTATTTACATGAACATCAAATTACATTTCATAAGTTCATTTACACATGAGAAAATAAAATCAATTACAAAATACCAAAATGACACCTAGTGTCCTACCAATGCACTGTAGACGGTGAGGTGACACAGACACTATGCAGAACTGTGAACGGCCTTACCCAATCTGTGGTCTACTGGGCCCTCTGTCCAAATCTTCAGTACCTACGCATTGCAAAAGCGACGCGCTAAGCATAAAGCTTAGTGGTGCCGATAATACAAGAAAATATAATATGCAAATAAAAATCATGATTTCTTAGCCATTGTGTTCATAAGAACTGAATAATTACCAACTTAATGTTTAGTCGAGGGCTAATTACGTTTTATGATATTAACTTCTTCATGCATTTTGTTAATTATTTTCTTCATGATCTTGAGTTTCTTTGTATTCTATCATAATCATTCTTGATATTTAATTTTCGTATTTTCTTTAACAATTAGTTCAATTACAGTTATACTTTTCTATGCCCAAGTAACCTATACTGAACGACTGGACTGGATAACGGGTCGTTGGCACTGGACACCACGGTGTCTCGGGCCGTCATACCATGGGACGCAGAACGTCAACCACGTATGCAGTCAGTATGGCTAAAAGCCATGACATCACATAATCGGGCATAAAAGCCATGAATACGGGCATAAAAGCCATGAATACGGGCATAAAGCCATGAATACAGGCATAAAGCCTTTCGTAGTACTGCTAAAACAATACCCTATTGGCATGCCAAACTATCCAATCCGACACACATGTCTAGGCAATACAAGGGCACATAATATCATTAAATGTTCATAAGTTTTATTATTTCATTTTATGTTCCAATTATCATTCATAGTATTTTAATTTTATTTATAGTAGAAGCGTAAATCTTCAAATCTCATTTTTATATAATTTATGCATTCATCATACCATTCACGTTAATTGCAATTTACATCAATCGATTTTCATGTACCATTTGTACATCGAAATATTTCCATTTCTCTCATGATGAGAGCAATTAACCCATTTACACATCCATGTGATTCATCTAATCGTTACAATATTTATATGAATTAGTATTCACATTATTACCTCTCATGTACCAATTTTTGTACAAGGTATTATAATCCTATTTGAAACAAAGACGTAAATCCTAATGATAACTTTATCTCATTTATACTCTAAACAATCCATTTGTGTTAATTACAATTTATATTTCAAGTTGTATTACTTATGTAATATGTGTCATTTTGTTTACTATTCACCTTACTAGTCAACCAAAATGTTGACTTTTTCATACACAATAAATTTATTGAACCTAAGTTCTCAAAGATACCATATTTTGCATTTAAAACTTGTTGGAATAAGTCACAAATACCATTTCCAAACTTAAAACTAAGAGCGCAGAATTTTCAGTTTTTGTGACCCAACTTTACTGTTCCATTAAGCCCTGTTGCAGTGCGAATTTGAGGAAATGGCAAACATAAAAGTTGTTCCTTATTTTGTCTAGTTGAATTTACTTTTTTGAATCACTCCATTTGGAGTTTTGTAGCTCCAGATATGGTCCAAAAACCACAGCTGGCCGGATTGCCAAACTGCAGAATTGACCATATCTACAGTAACATGAACAGTGACTGCCACTGCCATTTGGGTTAGGTTCTGGTCATAATTTGGGGTAAGTTTCTTCATGAAAGTTGTTTGTCTATGTCTTAACTTGTTGCTGTAAACATTTCAGGTCAATTGACCATATCTATAGTGAGTTATGGCCAAATGAACAGTTACTATTCATTTGGTCATTTCTACAGGTGCTGTTGCAGGGTATCCGGATTGGGGCCAACTTTTGGTCCTCTTGCTTTGGTCTTTTGGGCATGGTTTCTTCAGCAAAAATGTGCTATTATAAGCCTAGTTTCATGACCAATTGGCCAAACACCAATTGGACCTACACAGCCAAAGTTATGGCTATGTAAGTGGACTGAAATTTCAGTCACTCTGATGCTATTCTTAAGCAGCCTACACATTCACTTGACCATGCTATATTTCAGTCCAAATTGTAGTCAACTTACCTAAAATGGTCACTAATTGACCCTTAAAATGTTCTCTAACAATTTCCTAAGCCAAGTCAAATTTTCACTCTTAAAACCCTAGCTCAAATTCAAGGGTTACACCAATTACCTTAGTTAGCATACCAATTCATTATACTTGTGTATATGTACCTTAAACATCATTTCTAATCCACTCTAAGTCCAACAAAACACTCATTTCTATTCCTTCAATAGGGCTACCAAAATTCATGGCATTCATACACATAATTTTTATTCATTTTAGTTACAATTCCTTACTTATTTCAAGTCCCTTAACATAGAAATAAAGAGCTTTAGGTGTATATATGCACTAACCTTTAAGTGGCAGATTTTTCCCAAGCTAAAACTTCACTTTCCTTCACTTTCTAGGCTACCAAAAGGTTATGCAAGGTGCAAGAATAAATTTTAGTGAAAGGGGTAGGAGGAATTATGGTGAAAAGAGGAGAGAAATGAAGCTTTGGTTAAAAATCAATGGAGGTTTGGCTATGGAATTTGAGAGCTACGGGTGAGCTTTGTGAAGGTGAGGGCTGCTGGAATTTTAGGAGCTTTTGTTGTATTCTTATACATATTTTATTAGTTAATTTAAGTGTTGACTAAATGTGATTGATGGGTAAGTGTTTAATGACATCATATGATGTCATAATTGGTATTTTCTTCCTTTTTTTTTTCTTCTCTTCTCTACTCATTTTCACTTTAATTTTTGGTAATGTTTCTTCATATTTTATGTCATAATAATTATTTACTCCACTGGACAAGTCGGCCAAAAATCACCTCTGAAGGCGAAATGACCAAAATGCCCTCCGTTTGGCTTAACGGGTCAAAATTGTCTATACCGATTGAAAAATTTTTCTAAATATTTTCTTGGCATTCTAATGCCATAGGAACCTCAATGACCCTTCTCTGGAGTCCTAATAATTATTTTATGAATTTTTCCCCGGGTCTAGGGCTCCTCGTTGCGAGAACCGCAACTTTCCTCTGGTTACCCATCGCTTGGGCACCGGCTCGTTTAACTTGGTTGTATTTTATTTCTAAAATTTTTACTAAATTTTTCTTATTAATATTTGAGTTAATGATGGTTCCTCACTTAAGTTTAAATATTTTTCCGAACGTTCTAGCTGTCTGGACCGACACTGGTCACCGGAACAGTAGAATGTACGGAATCGCTACCGGGAGGGTGTTACAAGTAAAATCCTGTGCATGCACACTGATGAACTTATACCTTTGATGTCAGCTATTGTCCATCCAATTGCTTCCTTGTGTACTCTCAGAACCCTAGTCAATCTTTCTTCTTGAATTTTTGTTAAATTACTTGAGATGAAAACTGGAAGTGTCTCATTGTCTCCCAAGTAAACATACTTCAAATGCTCAGGTTGTAACACCCCTTACCCGACTACAGTGTAACCGAGCGAGGCATGTCACACTTGGTGCCGAAGTACCCTATTTTATCTTACTTTATTCCTTTATAAATTTTGTTTTCGTTATATTTTAATATCAATTTTTTTGCTATGGAGAAACTAGCGGAGTTTCTCCTGTTTCTATTACCATTTGGCTTATTTTACTATTTACCTGCTTGAAAATTCAACAATATTTTCACAATAAAATCTTATCCACACTAATCATAATTATCTCATCACACATTCAATTCTTGCAACTCATTTTCATACATGTCCATTCATACTCAATTTATATATCAAAATTCTCAAACTTTATAATTTACATGATTTACAAGCTAATTTCATAAATTTAAAATTTACATGATGTACAAATTAATTGCAATTCCATAATCTATGTTTCAACATACGATTCATAAATTACATTACATACCTATTAATTACATTTTCATAATCTACATTACAATACTATAACTAAGCATTTTATACAAAATACAAAATATGACCTTATATGGGCCCTATCTACATGCATTGCTAATGTAACACCCCTATGTTCGGTAGTGCGTTCTACTGTTCCGGTGACCAGTATTATCCGGACAGCTAGGATGCCTAAAACTACACTTTGTTATGAGTGAGGAGACATAAAATAGTGAAATACAAGAAAAGAAAATACAAAAAAAACAAAGAAAAAATAATAGCAAAGAAATGTAACCAAGTTAAGCGAGCCGAGAACCCTAGCGATGGGTGACCGCACCGGGAAGTCACGGCGTGGACCGTTGACTAGCCCTGGACCGCGGGGAACCCTAAAAAATATTTTTAGGACTTAAAGAGACATCAAATGAAGTAGGAATATCATTAGAAATATCAAAGAAAAATTAAATTATTAGTACAAGAAAAGTGGGAAATCGAAAAACGGACAAAACCCGGTGTTACAGAAAAATCGGGAATGTAACCCGAACAGGGGCATTATGGTCATTTGACATTCCAAATTGTCTTTTGACCTAAATGTCCATTAAAAATAAATAATATTACACTTAGAAAATAAAATGAAAAATTAATTTGGTGGTACCAAAAGTAAATAACAAGAATTAAGGGTTTAATGTGGAATAAGTGAGAATTTAACTTATTAAATGATTAATTTGTGTGAGTGGGCCACTAATGAATAAAATAAAAACAAAATGGGGCAGCTGTAATTCCATTACACCATCAGAAACTTCATCTTCTCTAAATGCTCTTAACCTTGCCGAAATGAAGGATTGGAAGTCCACCATTGCCGTTTTCCTTAAGCTTCATTTAACCTCCTCATTTCACTTCCAATCATTTAGGTTTCTTCATTAAAGATTGTCTACACATCATAAGGAAGATCTTGATACCAAAATCAAGAAGTTTAGTCAAGGTTTAGCAAGTCCCAACCATAGGTAAGTTTACAATTTTGAATATTGCTTTGTTAAACTGTGTACATGTTATGGGTGTGTGCTTGGTGAAGAAAATTTTCAAGTTTGAAGAGTTCTTGATATATCCAGTTTGGACAGCCATGGAGTTGTGTATTTGATGATTTATTATTATATATATTTGATGTAAATTGATGTTGAGTAGAGAGATTTAATATCCTAGTAAGTTATTTCCATGAAAATGTGGTGATTGTGTACTTGACTTGGAGATTGACGAATTGTGGGACACTTTGGTATTGTAGAACATTTTGGCAGCCTTGGGACTCTTTGATAAATGTATGAGTTCATGAAGATATTGGCAGAATTATGACATTGAGGATTGATGGATATGTATATAAATTAGTTATGTAAAGTGTATGTAGGAATTAGTAATGTTTATGTGTATATGTGATTGTACTTAGACTTTGTAAATTTGAGTTTATTTGGTGTATTAAGGATGTGTGTAATCTGCCCAAAGTGATTTTAAAGTGAAGTGGTATATGGTTTTGGTAATGTACCAAAACAGAATTGGTAAGGGAAGTGGACATATAGTAAGGTAAATGTATCATTGATGTATGTTTAAGCAAGGTAATTAAGGGCAGTGTACATTTTAACCTATAACTTTAAATTTGTAACTCCAATTGGTATGAGACCAATTGGAGGTGAAACTAGGCACAAAATGTGCCAACTTTCATTCAGAAAGCATACCAAAATTCTGCTTGCAAGGTAGCAAAAAAAAATGACCAATTCGGATTAAGTGCAAGTGAAACCTGAAAACTGACCATTTGGGCAGTAGTTAGTATTTAGGCCATAACTCACTCAAAACAAGTCCAATTGACCTGAAATTTTAACCATGAATAGTTAAGATCCATACCTACAAGTCTTATGAAGACACCAAAGCCCAGAGATGACCATAAGCAAGTCAAACAGCTTGCACAAGTTCGGGTCCAAAAACTGGCCGAACCAAAGTTGACCAAAATTGACCTAAAGTGACCAAATTTGATGCCATTTGACCAGCAATAGTAAAATGACCATAACTTGGTCTACATAACACGGATTGACCTGAAATTTTGCCCCGCGTGCAATAAGACATAGATCTACAAGTTTTTAGTTTTGACCAAAACTCGAAAACCAAGGGAACTAGGTCGTCTGGCTAGGTCAAACTAGTATCCCGAAATTCAGGAAGTTGCAATAAAATGCACTAAACAAGAAAATGAAATTGGTAACGTGTACCAACCCTAAAACACTATCGAATGTGACATATTAATGACACTAAAACCTAATTTACCTAGAACGCATCGAGGGTCGGTATATTAGGTGATTAAGCAAATAATAGCTTTCAGTGAATTATTTGTCAAACATTATTGATAGAGACAGTTTAATTTAGTACTGAAACACTTCAAATTGTGTTTCTCAGTTAGTAAAGACTCGAGGAAAGGAAGGAAACACCGAGTCCGGACTGTGAGAGATCATCAGAGGTTTTTGCACAACTAGTTTTCAACTGATTTTATTTTGAATAATATTTCATATGGTTAATTGTATGTTATTGTTTTAAATTGTGTTTGTGCACAACATTTATTTCTTTTGAATTTTTCAATTGAAATAAATTATGACTATTTGTATATTATTATTCTCAATTATGGAAATGTGTTTGAATGGATACTTATTGCTTGAAAAGCATTGTAAATGGTTTGAAACTGTGGAAAAATTGATTTAGTGTAATTTGTTAAAGTTGAAGTTAATTATGAATTGTGTTGCCATCTTGTGAATGAAATTATGACTTTGGAAATTTTGAGATAAAATGTGTTTAGTGTTATCAGAGCAAAGTAGGGACGGCGATACGTAACGCCTACGATTCTTGGGAACTCTCACGAGTGAACTCAGGAGCTTGCAGGGATGGCGATACGTAATGCCTGCAAGTGCTCTGATAGGTACCACCCAAGGGCTTGTAGGGACGGCGATACGTAACGCCTGCAGGTGCTTTGGTAAGTACCCTTAAATGCTAGCATTGATCGGAAAATTGTGTCATGGTCTAAGTTGTGTATGAATTGGCAACACTGTGTTTTTAAATTATTTGACTAAATTGTGTTATTATGAGCTTTAATAATTTGTGAAATGGAGTTTAAATTCTTATTGACATTCATTGTCTTCTGAATTTAACTATATTTTGATTACTGTGATTTAATGTGATATTGTGTTAAATTCCTTATGACATTCATTGTCTTGAATTTAACTATGGTTTTAAGTATCCACTATTTGTATGATTTATGAATTGTGATTTAAAGATGTATTTGGTTAATGTTGTGCACCACTGAGACATTGTCTCGTGATAGCTTTATTCTTTGTCATGAGTAGACAGACAGACAGGGCAGCAGACTAGGCTGCTAATACCTCCAGTGAGAAATTATCGGGTATAATGAGTATACCACATTTTGTATTTTGTGCTGTAATGTATGTTCACTATATGTACATATTATTTTTGGTTTTGAGCAGTTATAAATTCAAATTATACCTTGAAGTTGTAAGGTAAATTATGAGTTATTTTGACTTGTAAAAATTATATTATATTTCTTTTATCTCAGTCGTTGAAAAATCATTGTGGATTTGAGTTGAAAAATATGTTGTGTTGAGAAAAATGTTGGAGTTGAGATTTGGAAATATATTGAAGTGCTTTTTACAGGTTTTCTGAAGAACTGTTTTATCCAAAATACAGATGACACTCTGCCAAAATTTTTACAGAGATTCCAAATAATTCCAATGTGTTGGTTCTATCACTTCAGTTCGAAAAAGGTTTTTAACACCTGTAAATAGTGCTCACCACTGTAAAAGAAGTAAGAAAAGTTTTTAAAATCCTTTGTAATGTATTTAATGGGTTATCAGTAGACGGAGTTGGTAATTCATTAGATATACTACGGGATCATGTTATGCCTTACAGAGGGGTAGGGTGTGACATGTTTTAGTGGTATCAAAGCTAGTTTTTAAATTCTATTTTCACATGTTATTTGAATATTCTTTCTTCATAGTACAACTGCTCAATATCATTATTTAATACATACAGTACATTACATTATAAATATGCATTAACGGGAGGAAATCTCCTTGTGTTATTTGATCCGGGTTCTACCCATTCTTATGTGAGTGCTAGCATCATTGATTGCATTGTTGTTCCATGTACAAAAATGGACTTTGAGGTGCTAGTAACAAGTCCACTAGGACAGGAAGTTAGGGTTAATAGAATGTATAGATATTGTCCTTTGGTGATCCAAGGACACACTTTTCTTTCTGATCTCATTGAAATGCCCTTCAGAGATTATGATATCATCTTGGGCATGGATTGGTTAGCTAGGCATCACGCCATGATTGACTGTAGGCTGAAAATAGTCACTTTTGATCTCCCTCAGTACAGCGAAGTGGTAATACATGGGGAGAGGCAGTTATTGCCATCAAACATCATTTCGGCTGCACTAGCCAGAAAAATGATCAGAAAGGGGTGTGAAGCCTACTTGGCACATGTGGTAGACACCCAAGTGGGGAGTCAAGCATTGAAGGACATCCCTACAGTACATGACTTTCCAGATGTGTTTCCTGATGAATTGCCAGGATTACCTCCGGAAAGGGAAGCGCAGTTTGAAATTAATGTTATGCCTGGTGTGGATCCAATCTCCATAACGCCATACAGAATGGCACCAGCAGAGTTGAAGGAGTTGAAGATACAATTGCAAGAACTACTTGAAAAGGGCTTCATCCGCCCTAGTGTGTCACCTTGGGGAGCACCAGTGTTGTTTGTTAAGAAGAAGGATGGTACTCTCCGCTTATGTATAGATTATCAGCAGTTGAATAAGGTGACAATAAAGAACAGATATCCACTGCCTCGCATTGATGATCTGTTTGATCAGTTGAAGGGTGCAGCTATATTCTCCAAAATTGATTTGCGATCTGGTTATTATCAGTTGAAGGTGCAAGAGCAGAGTATTCCAAAACTGCTTTCAGAACTCGGTATGGCCACTATGAGTTTCTAGTAATGCCATTCGGGTTAACAAATGCTCCAGCTGCTTTTATGGATCTGATGAACACTATCTTCAGACCATATCTTGATCAATTTGTGGTGGTGTTTATTGATGACATTTTGATATATTCAAGGAATGCAGAGGAGCATGACAGACATCTGCGGATTGTACTGCAGACTTTAAGGGAGAAACAACTATACGCCAAATTGTCGAAATGTGAATTTTGGCTGAAAGAAATCTCCTTTTTGGGACATGTTGTGTTAGCTGAAGGGATCAAGGTAGATTCCAGAAAGGTAGAAGCTATCCTTAATTGGAAGCCGCCCAGGAACATCACAGAAATTCGCAATTTTCTGGGTTTAGCTAGATATTACCGTCGGTTTGTGAAGGGGGTTTTCTATGTTATCTTCTCCACTGACCAAACTGCTTCGGAAAGATATAAAATTTCAGTGGACTGATAAATGCCAGCAAAGTTTTGATGAGTTGAAGAGGTGTTTGACTGAAGCTCCAGTCCTCACTTTACCTACTCCGGATAAAGAATACACAGTTTATAGTGATGCTTCTCATAATGGGTTAGGCTGTGTACTGATGTAAGATCGGAATGTCATTGCTTATGCATCACGCCAGCTGAAACCGCATGAGAGGAACTATCCAACACATGATCTGGAGCTAGCAGCTATTGTTTTTGCTCTGAAGATCTGGAGACACTATTTGTATGGAGAGAAATGCTACATTTACACAGATCACAAGAGCTTGAAGTACTTAGGCACCCAGAAGGAATTAAATTTGAGGCAGAGGAGATGGTTAGAACTCATCAAAGATTATGATTGCTTAATAGACTATCAGCCAGGGAAAGCAAATGTGGTGGCTGACGCCTTAAGTCATAAGACTATAGCAAGTCTCAGAGTTTCTCCTTTGTCCATGGTATGTGAATTGAAAGCACATCATGCCAGTTTAGAGATTGATGATGAGGGACAGACAGTAGTTGCATGGCATGTACAGCCAGTGTTGATTGATCAGATCTGAATGGCTGCTCAGAGTGATGAAAAATATCAGAAGCTACTGAAAGAAGTCCAGCCAGGCAAGAAACTTGAATTCTCTGTGAGAGATGATGGTTTATTGCTACATCAGGGCAGAATGTGCATTCCTAATGATGCTGAATTGAGACAGATCATTATGAAGGAAGCACATGAGTCTCCATTTGCTATGCACCCTTGTGGAACTAAAATGTACAGAGGGCTGAAAGAGCATTATTGGTGGATGGGCATGAAGAGAGATATAGCTGAGTTTGTTTCCAAATGCCTAACTTGTCAGCAAGTAAAGGCAAAACATCAAGTTCCAGCTAGTTTGTTACATTCTTTGTCAGTACCAGAGTGGAAATGGGAACGGATAACTATGGATTTTATTACAGGACTTCCAAGGACACAGAGTAGTCATGATGCAGTATGGGTTATAGTTGACAGATTGACTAAGTCTGCTCACTTTTTGCCAGTTCGGATGGACTATAGCCTGGAAAGATTGGCCAAATTGTACATATATGAGATTGTAAAATTGCATGGAGTGCCAGTATCAATTGTATCTGACAGAGATCCTAGGTTCACTTCTAGATTAGGGTAGTCTTGAGAGAGCCCTAGGAACTAGATTGAACTTCAAAGACAAAGATTCCACCCAGACATGATGGCGGTCAGAGGGTTATTCAGATATTGGAGGATATGCTACGGGCTTGTATGATTGAATTTGAAGGTAGTTGGGATACACACTTGCCTTTGATTGAGTTTGCTTATAACAACAGCTACCAATCAAGCATTTGGATGCCTCCATATGAAGCTTTGTATGGTAGAAAGTGCAGAACTCCCTTATGTTGAGATGAAGTAGGTGAAAGGAAGATGATTGGACCAGAAATTGTTCAGCAGACAGAGGAAAAGATCAGATTGATTAGAGATAGACTCAAGGCTGCATCAGACTGTCAGAAGTCCTATGTTGATCTAAAAAGAAGAGATATTGAATATGCAGTGGGTGATAAGGTATTCCTCAAAGTTTCTCCTTGGAAGAGAATTATGAGATTTGGCAGAAAGGGGAAACTCAGTCCTCGTTTCATTGGACCATATGAGGTTCTGGAAAGAGTGGGTCCTTTGGCGTATCGGTTGGCATTACCTCCAGAGCTAGCAAGGATACACAGTGTCTTCCATGTGTCCATGTTAAGGAGGTACAGATCTGAACCATCTCATATACTATCAGTTGAAGAGATTGAGGTAAAACCAGACCTCTCATATGAGGAAGAACCCATAAAAATTCTGGCTTATGAGGTGAAGCAGCTAAGGAATAAACAGATACACACGTTAAAGTCTTTGTGGAACCATCATTCAGGCCAGGAAGCTACTTGGGAACGTGAAGAGGATATGAGGAGACAGCACCCACAGCTGTTCAGAGACTAATGCCAGGTAAAATTTCGAGACGAAATTTATTTAAGTGGGGGAGAATTGTAACACCCCTATGTTCGGTAGTGCGTTCTACTGTTCCGGTGACCAGTGTTATCCGGACAGCTAGGATGCCTAAAACTACACTTTGTTATGAGTGAGGAGACATAAAATAGTGAAATACAAGAAAAGAAAATACAAGAAAAACAAAGGAAAAATAATAGCAAAGAAATGTAACCAAGTTAAGCGAGCCGAGAACCCTAGCGATGAGTGACCGCACCGGGAAGTCATGACGTGAACCGTTGACTAGCCCTGGACCGCGGGGAACCCTAGAAAATATTTTTAGGACTTAAAGAGACATCAAATGAAGTAGGAATATCATTAGAAATATCAAAGAAAAATTAAATTATTAGTACAAGAAAAGTGGGAAATCGAAAAACGGATAAAACCCGGTGTTACCGAAAAATTGGGAATGTAACCCGAACAGGGGCATTATGGTCATTTGACATCCCGAATTGTCTTTTGACCTAAATGTCCATTAAAAATAAATAATATTACACTTAGAAAATAAAATGAAAAATTAATTTGGCGGTACCTAAAGTAAATAATAAGAATTAAGGGTTTAATGTGGAATAATTGAGAATTTAACTTATTAAATGATTAATTTGTGTAAGTGGGCCACTAATGAATAAAATAAAAACAAAATGGGGCAGCTGTAATTCCATTACACCATCAGAAACTTCATCTTCTCCAAATGCTCTTAACCTTGCCGAAATGAAGGATTGGAAGTCCACCATTGCCATTTTCCTTAAGCTTCATTTAACCTCCTCATTTCACTTCCAATCATTTAGGTTTCTTCATTAAAGATTGTCTACACATCATAAGGAAGAGCTTGATACCAAAATCAAGAAGTTTAGTCAAGGTTTAGCAAGTCCCAACCATAGGTAAGTTTACAATTTTGAATATTGCTTTGTTAAACTTTGTGTACATGTTATGGGTGTGTGCTTGGTGAAGAAAATTTTCAAGTTTGAAGAGTTCTTGATATATCCAGTTTGGACAGCCATGGAGTTGTGTATTTGATGATTTATTATTATATATATTTGATGTAAATTCATGTTGAGTAGAGGGATTTAATATACTAGTAAGTTATTTCCATGAAAATGTGGTGATTGTGTACTTGACTTGGAGATTGACGAATTGTGGGACACTTTGGTATTGTAGAACATTTCGGCAGCCTTGGGACTCTTTGATAAATGTATGAGTTCATGAAGATATTGGCAGAATTATGACATTGAGGATTGATGGATATGTATATAAATTAGTTATGTAAAGTGTATGTAGGAATTAGTAATGTTTATGTGTATATGTGATTGTACTTAGACTTTGTAAATTTGAGTTTATTTGGTGTATTGAGGATGTGCGTAATCTGCCCAAAGTGATTTTAAAGTGAAGTGGTATATGGTTTTGGTAATGTACCAAAACAGAATTGGTAAGGGAAGTGGACATATAGTAAGGTAAATGTATCATTGATGTATGTTTACGCAAGGTAATTAAGGGCAGTGTACATTTTAACCTATAACTTTAAATGTGTAACTCCAATTGGTATGAGACCAATTGGAGGTGAAACTAGGCACAAAATGTGCCAACTTTCATTGAGAAAGCATACCAAAATTCTGCTTGCAAGGTAGCATAAAAAAATGACCAATTCGGATTAATTGCAAGTGAAACCTGAAAACTGACCATTTGGGCAGCAGTTAGTATTTAGGCCATAACTCACTCAAAACAGGTCCAATTAACCTGAAATTTTAACCATGAATAGTTAAGATCCATACCTACAAGTCTTATGAAGACAGCAAAGCCCAGAGATGACCATAAGTAAGTCAAACAGCTTGCACAAGTTCGGGTCCAAAAACTGGCCGAACCAAAGTTGACCAAAATTGACCTAAAGTGACCAAATTTGATGCCATTTGACCAGCAATAGTAAAATGACCATAACTTGGTCTACATAACTCGGATTGACCTGAAATTTTCCCCGCGTGCAATAAGACATAGATTTACAAGTTTGTAGTTTTGACCAAAACCCGAAAACAAAGGGAACTAGGTCGTCTGGCTAGGTCAAACTAGTATCCCGGAATTCAGCAAGTTGCAATAAAATGCACTAAACAAGGAAATGAAATTGGTAACGTATACCAACCCTAAAACACTATCGAATGTGACATATTAATGACACTAAAACCTAATTTACCTAGAACGCATCGAGGGTCGGTATATTAGGTGATTAAGCAAATAATAGCTTTCAGTGAATTATTTGTCAAACATTATCGATAGAGACAGTTTAATTTAGTACTGAAACACTTCAAATTGTGTTTCTCAGTTAGTAAAGACTCAGGGAAAGGGAAGGAAACACTGAGTCCAGACCAGGAGACAGTCATCAGAGGTTTTTGCACAACTAGTTTTCAACTGATTTTATTTTGAATAATATTTCATATGATTAATTGTATGTTATCGTTTTAAATTGTGTTTGTGCACAACATTTATTGCTTTTGAATTTTTCAATTGAAATAAATTATGACTATTTGTATATTATTATTCTCAATTATGGAAATGTGTTTGAATGGATACTTATTGCTTGAAAAGCATTGTAAATGGTTTGAAACTGTGGAAAAATTGATTTAGTGTAATTTGTGAAAGTTGAAGTTAATTATGAATTGTGTTGCCATCTTGTGAATGAAATTATGACTTTGGAAATTTTGAGATAAAATGTGTTTAGTGTTATCAGAGCAAAGTAGGGACGGCGATACGTAACGCCTACGATTCTTGGGAACTCTCACGAGTGAACTCAGGAGCTTGCAGGGATGGCGGTACGTAACGCCTACAAGTGCTCTGATAGGTACCACCCCAAGGGCTTGCAGGGACGGCGATACATATCGCCTGCAGGTGCTTTGGTAAGTACCCTTAAATGCTAGCATTGATCGGAAAATTGTGTCATGGTCTAAGTTGTGTATGAATTGGCAACACTGTGTTTTTAAATTATTTGACTAAATTGTGTTATTATGAGCTTTAATAATTTGTGAAATGGAGTTTAAATTCTTATTGACATTCACTGTCTTCTGAATTTAACTATGTTTTGATTATTGAGATTTATTGTGATATTGTGTTAAATTCCTTATGACATTCATTGTCTTGAATTTAACTATGGTTTTAAGTATCCACTATTTGTATGATTTATGAATTGTGATTTAAAGATGTATTTGGTTAATGTTGTGCACCACTGAGACATTGTCTCAGCGATAGCTTTTTATTGCTGTCGCAGGTAGACAGACAGACAGGGCAGCAGACTAGGCTGCTAATACCTCCAGCGAGAAATTATCGGGTATAATGAGTATACCACATTTTGTATTTTGTACTGTAATGTATGTTCACTGTATGTACATATTATTTTTGGTTTTGAGCAGTTATAAATTCAAATTGTACCTTGAAGTTGTAAGGTAAATTATGAGTTATTTTGACTTGTAAAAATTATATTATATTTCTTTTATCTCAGTCGTTGAAAAATCACTGTGGATTTGAGTTGAAAAATATGTTGTGTTGAGAAAAATGTTGGAGTTGAGATTTGGAAATATATTGAAGTGCTTTTTACAGGTTTTCTGAAGAACTGTTTTATCCAAAATACAGATGGCACTCTGCCAAAATTTTTATAGAGATTCCAAATAATTCCAATGTGTTGGTTCTATCACTTTAGTTCAAAAAAGGTTTTTAACACCTGTAAATAGTGCTCAGCACTGTAAAAGAAGTAAGAAAAGTTTTTAAAATCCCTTGTAGTGTATTTAATGGGTTATCAGTAGACGGAGTTGGTAATTCATTAGATATACTACGGGATCATGTTATGCCTTACAGAGGGGTAGGGTGTGACAGCTAAGGAGGTGACAACCTTGGACACTCTGCAATCAGAACTCTAAAATCCCAGTCTAATATCCATTCGGCTTTATCTTCAGTACCTGCACGAAGGAAACAATCCATCGCGCTAAACATTGCTGCTTAGTGGTGCGATAATATAACAAAGAAAATAATATACAAATAAAGAAAGAAATGGATTATACTTTGGATACTGTGGAATTTAATCTAATTTAATATAATACTTCTAATATCAATTATCTTTCATTCTAATTTATTCCTCTTAAGAAGCAATTTATTCCTAAATTCACAGTAGCAATATACTTATATCTCTTTTGCAAATCTTTTTATCATTTCATTTAACACTTTCTAGATTATCGTAGATTATTTCATAATAATTAAATTTTAATATCATTCCAATTCATTTCAATTCTTTCTGCTAAATAACTAATCTAATTTATTTTAAATATTTTTACTCTTTTATTTAATTGCTAATATTTTCAGTTGCTATTATTCTTAACTCATTTCAATAAATTTCACTACCCAAGTAACCTATGACAGGCTGACTAAACTGGATAACGGGTCGTTGGCGCTGGACACCGCGGTGCCTCGGACCGTCATATCATGGGACACAGAACATCAACCACGTATGCAGTCAGTATGGCTAAAAAGCCATGATAACACATAATTGGGCATAAAAGCTATAAGTGCAAGCGTAAAGCCATGAGTATGGGCATAAAGCCATGAGTGAGGGCATAAAGCCATGAATACAGGCATAAAGTATTTCGCAGTACTGCAAAAACAATACCCTATTGGCATGTCAATCTATCCAATCTGACACACGTGTCTAAGCAATACATGGGCACATAGTACCATTAAATATTAATATATTGTGTTTTATGACTTCATTATTTCATGATAAATTCCATAATTTATACATTCATTTGATAATTCATATGATCACAATTCTCATCAATGGTTCTCATGTACTATTGTACTTAAAACATTCTTCTATGTTTTAGGGTCACTCAAATTCAAAAATTAAAATTCACTAATCATATTATCTATTATCAATCATTGTCACACCATACCCCTCTGTAAGGCATAACATGATCCCGTAAACTACCTAATGAACTACCGAACTTCACCTACCGATAACTCATTAAGCACCCTACAAGGGATTTTAAAACTATTTTCTTACATTTTGGAAGTGGTGAGCATTTTGGTAGGAATTAAAATCATTTATTCAAAGCTTAAATGCCAGTAAAAATTTTGTCTAATTTTTTTTCTCCACAAATTTTATAAAAATTTCGGATTATGAAGATGAACTAGCAATTAATCACATCAAAACAATTAACTAATAGGCCTTTTTAGCAAATCATTCAATAGATCAAAGACAATGAAATCAGAAAACAATAGATATTCAAAAAGATATAAATTAAATTAAGAACCTGGTCTCACAAATCAAGCAAAAGAACTTGAATCCCTTAAACTAAATTAAAAACTTTGCCACTCATGTTCATGGCTTACAGAACATTAAAGAAGAAAATTGAAGAAATCTAGAATGTGAAAGGAGAACGAAAGTCTGATTCTCGGCTGCTGCCTCTTCTATTTATAATAAATGGCCTAGGTTTAGGTTTAAGAGTCTTTCTCTCTGTCAAAAACTACAATTAGAGCAAAATCAGGAAACTGATTGTTGACGGATATACGGCCCGTGTATCACTACATGGCCCAGGGCCATGTAACTTTAGAGCTGAATGGGTATGTCTTGCATTAGCACAGAAGGTTACACGGGTCTCCAGGATTTACATGGGTCAAATTACACGGCCCGTGTACTTTGTTTCTTCCTCGGTTCTCTGGATTTCTTCTGGCAGAATGTTACACGGGTCTGTGGTTGTGCTTACACGATCTGTGTACTGTGTATCAACAATGCTTCTTAATCCTTCGACCTTTCCAAGCTTCCTTCCATACTTCTATGCTCTGGGACTTACCAAAACCCTTAAAAATGCAGCAAGAGTCAAATTAATGCAAATGCTGAAAATTTCTCCATTTAACTTAATTATTTCAACAACTCTCTAAACATATGCCTAATAGATAGTTATACTTTAATCAACTGAATTTGGCATAAAGATACCCTAGAAACACTAAATGTGATGGAAGTAAAATTAATAAATTATACACTTATCACCATATCTTAGTTTATACAACTCAGAATGACATGAAATCCATGGTAAAAATTCAATAAGACATAAACCTATAAAATTGCTTCTTTGACTAGAATGTAAAAACCAAGGGAAACAGGACATCTAACTCGATCAATCTAGCATACCAAAACTGAAAAATTAACATTATCATGCAATAAGTCTTAGAAATAAAATTGGCAATAAATGCCAACTTGTGAGAATTGTAAAATGTATTATATTAACAACATGTTGAAATGCAAATTATGACATGTTAATAGTAGAATCAACCTATCCATGATGCATAAAAAGGTCAATATTTTTGTTGACCAGTAAAAGGCATAATGACCTATAAACCCCAAAAAAAAAAAATATTTAAGCTTGTAAATGCCCTAGTTTTGCCTAGTTGACTAGTTTGGATAGGTTGGCATGCCAATAGGGTTCTAACAGCTGTACTGTAAATGGCTTCATGCCATATTATGTTTTATGGCTTATTATGCCACACTATGATTTTAATAGCCTATAGCTATACAGATTTTAATAGCCTATGGCTATACTGATTTTAATAGCCTATGGCTATACGAATTATGTTATTATACTCGGCTTATTGCCTGATTTATTATATGGCTTCTTAGCCACACTGTTTGTACATCGAGAGGTACTGTGTGACCGATGGTGTGACGGCTCAAGGTACTAGGTACCTAGTGCTATTTTAATCATTTATCCAGTCTGGTTAGTTGTATAGGCTACACGGGCAGCCAATTAAAACATTATTCAATTCAGGCAGTTAAGTAAGTTAAGTATAATAAAATTTTAGTACAATTAAATTAAGTATTGAATGAAAGGAGTAAAAGAGATTAGTAATAGAAACATTATAATGCCCTCACTTTAGGTAGTTCCGTACATTCTACTGTTCCGGTAACCAATGGCTGTCTGGAGAGCTAGAATGTCTGAAACTATAATTAGAATAGAGTGAGGAGTCATAAATAATTCAAATAAGTGTAAGAAAAATTAAGAAAACATGTTAGAAATAAAATACAATGAAGTTAAAAGAGCCAATGCCCCGGTGATGAGTGACCCTAACGGGAAGTTGCTGTCTTCACAGCTAGTAACCCTAAACCCGAAGGGGAATTTTGTGAAATAATTTTTGGGACTCCAAAGAAGAGTTATTGAGGTTTTGATGGCATTAGAATACCAAGAAAATGCTTAGAAAAATTTTTAAATTGGTACAGACAATTTTAGTTCGTTAAGCAAAATGAAGGGCATTTTGGTCATTTTGCCTTCAGAGACAATTTTTGGCCAACTTATCCAATTAAGTAAAAAAATTATATGACATAAAATATGAATAAATATTGCTAAAAAATTTAACTAAAAATGAGTAAAAATGAAAGAAAAGAAAAATGAAAGAAAAGCTTAATAATTACATCATGCTTGAGTAAGCATGATGTAATTAAAAGCCCTCCACCAATCACCATTAGACAACTACTTAATAAACTAATAAAAAGGAGATAATTGAGACAAAAATTGAAAAAAAAATCTGCATCTTCCTCTCCTAAACCAGCCAGCAGCCACCTCTCCCATTTCCACCATTGTTATCCTTCATTACAACCTGCTAACTTTGGATTTTTCACCGTAAAACCCCTATTTGCCTTCGTAAAACTTGGTCCTCACACTTAGAGCAAGACTTGGACAGCAAAAAAGAAAGAGAAAAAGTAGAGTTTTCAAGCCTTGGGGATTGGCTAATTCAAGGTTAGTGCTACCTTCTTCCTTTTCTTCTCTTTAAACTTGAACTTGAGTAGGAAAATGGAAAGAAATTCAAGAGAAATTGAAAAATTATTCATGTTTAATTCAAGAGAAATTTTGGCCAGCTTATGAGTTAAAGGAATTGATGAATTTGAATGAAATAAATTATGATTATTGGAGTTTTTTAGTATGTATATATGATTAGAATGTTAATTTTGCATGGGTTATATGGAATGGACATTTGAGAATTAGGGTTTGAGGCATGAAGTTAGGGTTTTATTCATGTGTTATGGGATTGAAGTCCTAATGGTCAATTAGTGACCATTTGGCTATACTTGATGAGGAATTGAAGTGATTTATGCCAATGGAATTGAGGTTAGGTATGCTGCCTTAGGTGACCTGCAGGGCTGGATGTGAGTCCAGCAGATTTAGAGAGCTGTAACTTGAGTGGTGTAGGTTCAATTAGTACAAGGATAATTGGACATGAAACTAGACACATAATGACACAACTTTGATGAAGAAACCTTACCCAGAAAACAAACTTAGAATATCCCAAAAATTGACCAAATCCGGGTAACCAACCTGCTGGTCCTGGAAATTGACCAAATGAACAGTGTTTGTTCATTTGGCCATAACTCAGTGTAGAAATATCCAATTGACCTGAACTTTATATCAATGGAAAACTTAGACAATTTAGAACAACATTCATGTAGAACCGAAACTCAAATTCTGGACTTAACCTGATGGAATTGTCCACCAAAATCAGGACACCAAATCTAGCATAACCAATTTTGCCCAGAATTCTGGGTACTGGTCAATCCGGCTAATTATGGTACAATTGCCATAACCTAAGCTACAAAACTCCAAATGGAGTGATTCAAAAAAGGAATAAAAGAAAACACATTAGGGAACAACTTTGATGAAGAAAAGTTTTCCAAATTCTCACTATAGAATTGCCTAATGGAACAGAAAACTCTAACACCCAAAACTGAAATTTTTGATTTATTTCCTATTGGTTTGAAGTATTGATTGGCAACCAATGCCAACACTTTTATGAACCAAAATGTGGCAATTTCATGTGGTTAGAACCCATGTAACTATTATGTGTGAGAAATTCAATCTTTGAAGGGAAATGGTCAAGTAAATAGTAACCCCAATGGTATAGAAAATGGTATACTAAATTAGAAAAACTAATAGGATGGTTAATATAGATAATGTGATTAATAAATTTAAATTCTTGAATTTGAGTGACCCTAGGATTTAAGGAAATTTAGTTAAATTTGAAATCCATAAAATGTTCATGGATTACTTGAAATATGAATGATAATTTATATAAATAGCATACTGAATAAATGGATCATGTTAATGTATGAATGAGACATTAGTTCTCATTATTGTAGAAAGGAAAAGTACTTTGAGTATAATGGTATATGGGAACCATTGTTATGAATTGTGATCAATACAAATGATATAATAAATAAATATATGAATTATGTTGAAGGCAAAATTTATGTAGAAATGTATTTTAAAAATTCATAATTCTGTTAGGAATAGAATTGAAATGTTATAAATTATAATTGGAATTTGTCATGAAATAATGAAGTCATAAAGCACAATATATTAACATTTAATGATATTATGTGCCCTTGTATTGCCTAGACACGTGTGTTAGATTGGATAGATTGGCATGTTAATAGAGTATTGTTTTAGCAGTATTGCATAAGGCTTTATGCCTGTATTCATGGTTTTATACCCGTATTCATGGCTTTTATGCCCGATTACTTGTTATCATGACTTTTAGCCATACTGATATGTTATCATGGCTTTTTAGCCATACTGATTGCATACGTGGTTAACGTACTGAGCTTACACGTCCCATGGTATGACGGCTCGAGGCATCGCGGTGTTAGTGCCAACGACTCGTTATCCAGTTTCGTCAGCTTGTCATAAGTTACTTGGGCAGTGAAATTTATTGAAATGAGTTAAGAATATTAGCAACTGAAAATATTAGTAATTAAATAAATGAGCAAGAATATTAAAATTTAATTATTATGAAATAATATGCGATAACCTAGAAAGTATTGAATGAAATGATAAAAAGATTTGCAAAAGAGATATAACCTAAATAAGCATTACAAATGCACTTATTTTTTTTTTTATAATAATATAAAGTTAGGAATAATAATATTCGTAGAATTTTTGGGGATTGTACTGTTATGAATTTAGGAATAAATCGCTTCTTAAGAGGAATAAATTAGAACGAAAGATAGTTGATACTAAAAGTATTGTATTAAATTAGATTAAATTCCAGAGTATCCAAAGTATAGTCCATTTCTTTCTTTATTTGTATATTATTTTCTTGTTATATTATTACACCGTTAAGTGGCAATGCTTAGTGCGATGGATTTGTTTCCTCGTGCAGGTACTGAAGATGAAACCCTGGGGACATTGGACTGTGATTTTGGAGTCCATATCTACAAAAAGGTCTGAAGTATTCAAGGTTGTCACCTCCTCAGAAATGCAAGTAGCTAGGGCCTATGTAGATCACATTATGTATTTTGTATGGAATTATAATGAGTTTGTAAATTATGTAATTAATGAAAATTTGAGAATTTTGATATACGAAATGAGCATGAATGAATTTGTACAAATGAGTATGGAAAATATTGTTGAGATTTTAAGCAGGCGAATAGTGAAATACGCTAAATAGTAATAGAAACAGGGGAAACTCCGCTGGTTTCTCTTTAGAAAAATAATTGATATTAAAAAATAACGAGAACAAATTATTAAAAGAATAAAGTAAGATAAGATAGGGTGCTTCAGCACCGAGTGTGATATGTCTTGCTCGGCTAAACTGTAGATGGGTAAGGGGTGTTATATTTAGTGGTATCAGAGCATGGTTTAGGCGTTCCTAGGCATTGATAGATAGAATAACATCGTGTGCATAACATGTATTGCATTCATATGAGTCGATGTGACACTAATGCAGATGTGTTTCCTGCGGTAAGGTGAAGAAATATGGACGTAGTAGCTCGTCGACTATTTACACTAGGTAAATTTCGAGGATGGAGTTTTTGCTGGAGGGGAAGAATTGTAATGCCCTCACTTCAGGTAGTTCCGTAAGTTCTACTGTTCTGGTAACCAATGGCTATTCAGAGAGCCAGAATGTCTGGAACTATAATTAGAATAGAGTGAGGAGTCATAAATAATTCAAATAAGTGTAACAAAGATTAAGGAAAAATGTTAGAAATAAAATACAATGAAGTTAAATGAGCCGGTGCCCCGGTGATGGGTGACCCTAACGGGAAGTTGTTGTTTTCATAGCTAGTAACCCTAAACCCGAGGGGAATTCCGTGAAATAATTTTTGGGACTCCAGAGAAGAGTCATTGAGGTTTTGATGGCATTAGAATGCCAAGAAAATACTTAGAAAAATTTTTTAAATCTGTACAGACAATTTTAGTCCGTTAAGCAAAACGAAAGGCATTTTGGTCATTTCGCCTTTAGAGATAATTTTTGGCCAACTTATCCAATTAAGCAAAAAAATTATATGACATAAAATATTAATAAATATTGCTAAAAGTTTTAATTAAAAATGAGTAGAAATGAAAGAAAAGAAAAATGAAAGAAAAGCTTAATAATTATATCACGCTTAAGTAAGTATGATGCAATTAAAAGCCCTCCACCAATCACCATTAGACAACTACTTAATAAACTAATAAAAAGGAGATAATTGAGACAAAAATTGAAAAAAAAATCTACATTTTCCTCTCCTAAACCAGCCAGCAGGCATCTCTTCCATTTCCACCATTGTTATCCTTCATTACACCTTGCTAACTTTGGATTTTTCACCAAAAAACCCCTATTTGCCTTCATAAAACTTGATCCTCACACCTAGAGCTAGACTTGGATAGCAAAAAGAAAGAGAAAAATTGGAGTTTTCAAGCCTTGTGGATTGGCTAATTCAAGGTTAGTGCTACCTTCTTCCTTTTCTCTTCTTTAAACTTGAACTTGAGTAGGAAAATGGAAAGAAATTCAAGAGAAATTAAGAAATTATTCATGTTTAATTCAAGAGAAATTTTGGCCAGCTTATAAGTTAAGGGAATTGATGAATTTGAATGAAATAAATTGTGATTATTGGAGTTGTTTAGTGTGTATATATGATTAGAATGTTAGTTTTGCATGGGTTCTATGAAATGGACATTTGAAATTAGGGTTTGAGGCATGAAGTTAGGGTTTTTTTCATGTGTTATCGGATTGGAGTCCTAATGGTGAATTAGTGACCATTTGGCTATATTTGATGAGGAATTGAAGTGATTTATGCCAATGGAATTGAGGTTGGGGATGCTATCTTAGGTGACCTACAGGGCTAGATGTGAGTCCAGTAGATTTGGACAGCTATAACTTGAGTGGTGTAGGTTCAATTGGTGCAAGGTCAATTGGACATGAAAATAGACACATAATGGCATAACTTTGATGAAGAAACCTTGCCCAGAAAATAAACTTAGAATACCATAAAAATTGACCAAATCCGAGTAACTAACCTACTGGTCCTGGAAATTAACCAAATGAAATTATTCATTTGGCCATAACTCAGTGTAGAAATATCCAATTGACCTGAACTTTATATTAATGGAAAGCTTAGACAATTTAGAACAACATTCATGTAGAACTGAAACTCAAATTCTAGACTTAACCTAATGGAATTGTCCACCAAAGTTAGGATACCAAATCTGGCAGAACTAATTCTGCCCAGAATTTTGGGTACAGGTCAATCCGTCCAGTTATGGTACAATTTCCATAACTTGAGCTACAAAACTCTAAATGGAGTGATTCAAAAAGGGAATTAAAGAAGATACATAAAGGAACAACTTTGATGAAGAGAAGTTTGCCAAATTCTCACTGTAGAATTGCCTAATGGAACAACAAATTCTAGCACCCAAAACTGAAATTTTTAATTTATTTCCTATTGGTTTGAAGTATTGATTGACAACCAATGCTAACACTTTTATGAACCAAAATGTGGTAATTTCATGTTGTTAGAACCCATGTAACTATTATGTATGAGAAATTCAACCTTTAAAGCGAAATGGTCAAGTGAATAGTAACCCCAATGGTATAGGAAATGGTATACTAAATTAGAAAAACTATTAGGATGGTTAATATAGATAATGTGATTAATGAATTTAAATTCTTGAATTTGAGTGACTCTAGGACTTAAGGAAAATTTAGTTAAATTTGAAATCCATAAAATGTTCATGGCTTACTTGAAATATGAATGATAATTTATATAAATAGCGTAATGAATAAATGGATCATGTTAATGTATGAATGAGACATTAGTTCTCATTATTGTAGAAAGGAAAAGTACTTTGAGTATAATGGTATATGGGAACCATTGTAGTGAATTATGATCAACACGAATGATATAATGAATAAATATATGAATTATGATGAAGGCAAAATTTATGTAGAAATGTATTTTAAAAATTTATACTTCTGTTAGGAATATAATTGAAATGTTATAAATTATAATTTGAATTTGTCATGTAATAAAGAAGTCATAAAACACAATATATTAACATTTAATGATATTATGTGCCCTTATATTGCCTAGACATGTGTGTCAGATTGAATAGATTGGCATACCAGTAGAGTACTATTTTAGCAGTACTGCGTACGGCTTTATACCTATATTCATGGCTTTTATGCCTGATTACTTGTTATCATGGCTTTTAGCCATACTAACATGTTATCATGGCTTTTTAGCCATACTGACTGCATACGTGGTTAACGTACTGAGCTTACACATCCCATGGTATGACTGCTCGAGGCACCGCGGTGTCCAGTGCTAACGACCCGTTATCCAGTTTAGTTATTAAATAAATGAGTAAGAATATTAAAATTTAATTATTATGAAATAATCTGCGATAACCTAGAAAGTATTGAATGAAATGATAAAAAGATTTACAAAAGAGATATAACTTAAATAAGTATTACAAATATACTTATTTTTTTATAATAATATAAAGTTAGGAATAATAATATTTGTAGAATTTTTGGGGATTGTACTATTATGAATTTAGGAATAAATATCTTTTTAAGAGGAATAAATTAGAACGAAAGATAGTTGATACTAGAAGTATCATATTAAATTAGATTAAATTCCAGAGTATCCAAAGTATAGTCCTTTTCTTTTGTTATATTCGTATATTATTTTTTTGTTATATTATTGCACCACTAAGCTACAATGCTTAGCGCGATGGATTTATTTCCTCGTGCAAGTACTAAAGATGAAACCCAGGGGACATTAGACTAGGATTTTGGAGTCCGGATCTGCAGAAAGTTTTGAAGTATTCAAGGTTATCACCTCCTCCGAAATGCATATAGCTAGGGCCCATGTATATCACATTATGTATTTTGTATGGAATTGTAATGAGTTTGTAAATTATGTAATTAATGAAAATTTGATAATTTTGATATGCGAAATGAGCATGAATGAATTTTTATTAATGAGTATGGAAAATATTATTGAGATTTTAAGTAGGTGAATAGTGAAATACGCCAAATAGTAATAGAAACAAGGGAAACTCCACTGGTTTCTCCTTAGAAAAATAATTGATATTAAAATATAATGAGAACAAATTATTAAAAGAATAAAGTAAGATAAGATAGGGTGCTTCGACGCCAAGTGTGATATGTCTTGCTTGGCTACACTGTAAATGGGTAAGGGGTGTGACATTTAGTGGAATCAGAGCACAATTTAGGCATTCCTAAGCATCAATAGATAGAATAACATCATGTGCATAACATGTATTGCATTCATATGAGTCGAGGTGACATTAATGCAGATCTGTTTCCTCTGGTAAGGTGAAAAAATAAGGAGGTAGCAGCTCATCGACTATTTACACTGGGTAAATTTTGAGGACAAAATTTTGCTAGAGGGGAAGAATTGTAATGCCCTCACTTTAGTTAGTTCCGTAAGTTCTACTGGATTGGTAACCAATGGCTGTCCAGAGAGCCAGAATGTCTAGAACTATAATTAGACTAGAGTAAGGAGTCATAAATAATTCAAATAAGTGTAAGAAAAATTATTAGAAATAAAATACAATGAAGTTAAATGAACTAGTGCCCCAGTGATGGGTGACCCTAACGGGAAGTTGCTGTCTTCACAGCTAGTAACCCTAAACAAGAGGGGAATTCCGTGAAATAATTTTTGAGACTCTAGAAATGAGTCATTGAGGTTTTGATGGCATTGAAATGCCAAGAAAATGCTTAAATTTTTTTTTTAAATCGGTACAAACAATTTTAGTCTGTTAAGCAAAATAAAGGGCATTTTGGTCATTTTGCCTTCGGAGACAATTTTTGGCCAACTTGTCCAATTAAGTAAAAAAATTATATGACATAAAATATGAATAAATATTGCTAAAAAATTTAATTAAAAATGAGTAGAAATGAAAGAAAAGAAAAATGAAAAAAAAGCTTAATAATTACATCATGCTTAAGTAAGCATGATGCAATTAAAAGCCCCCCACCAATCACCATTAGACAACTACTTAATAAACTAATAAAAAGGAGATAATTGAGATGAAAATTGAAAAACAAATCTGCATCTTCCTCTCCTAAACCAGCTGGTAGCCACCTCTCCCATTTCCAGCACTGTTATCCTTCATTAAAACCCCTATTTGCCTTCATAAAACTTGGTCCTCACACCTAGAGCAAGACTTGTACGGCAAAAAGAAAGAAAAAGTGGAGTTTTCAAGCCTTGGGGATTGGCTAATTCAAGGTTAGTGCTACCTTCTTCCTTTTCTCTTCTTTAAACTTGAACTTGAGTAGGAAAATGGAATGAAATTCAAGATAAATTGAGAAATTATTCATGTTTAATTCAAGAGAAATTTTGGCCAGCTTATGGGTTAAGGGAATTGATAAATTTGAATGAAATAAATTGTGATTATTGGAGTTGTTTAGTGTGTATATATGATTAAAATGTTAGTTTTGCATGGGTTGTATGAAATGGACATTTGAGAATTAGGGTTTAAGGCATGAAGTTAGGGTTTTGTTCATGTGTTGTGGGATTGGAGTCCTAATGGTCAATTAGTGACTATTTGGCTATATTTGATGAGGAATTGAAGTGATTTATGCCAATGGAATTGAGGTTAGATATGCTGCCTTAGGTGACCTGCAGGGCTAGATGTGAGTCCAGCAGATTTGGGCAGCTGTAACTTGAGTGGTGTAGGTTCAATTGGTACAAGGCCAATTGAACATGAAACTAGACACATAATGGCACAACTGTGATGAAGAAACCTTGCCCAGAAAATAAACTTAAAATACCCTAAAAAATTAACCAAATCTGGGTAACCAACCTGCTGGTCCTGGAAATTGACCAATTGAATAGTATTTGTTCATTTAGCCGTAACTCAGTGTAGAAATATCCAATTGACCTAAACTTTATATCAATGGTATGCTTAGACAATTTAGAACAACATTCATGTAGAACATAAACTCAAATTCTAGACTTAACCTAATGGAATTGTCCACCAAAATCAGAACACCAAATCTGGCAGAACCAATTCTGCCCAAAATTCTGGGAACAGGTCAATCCAGCCAGTTATGGTAAAATTGCCATGAATTGAGCTACAAAACTCCAAATAGAGTGACTCAAAAAGGGAATTAAAGAAGATACATAAAGGAACAACTTTAATGAAGAAAAGTTTGCCAAATTCTAACTGTAGAATTGCCTAATGGAACAGTAAACTCTAGCACCCAAAACTGAAAATTTTGATTTATTTCCCATTGGTTTGAAGTATTGATTGGCAACCAATGCCAACACTTTTATGAACCAAAATGTGGTAATTTCATGTGGTTAGAACCCATGTAACTATTATGTATGAGAAATTTAACCTTTGAAGGGAAATGGTCAAGTGAATAGTAATCCCGGTAGTATAGGAAATGGTATACTAAATTAGAAAAACTATCAGAATGGTTAATATAGATAATGTGATTAATGAATTTAAATTCTTGAATTTGAGTAATTCTAGGATTTAAGGAAAATTTAGTTAAATTTGAAATCCATGAAATATTCATGGATTACTTGAAATATAAATAATAATTTATATAAATAGTATAATGAATAAATGGATCATATTAATGTATGAATGTGACATTAGTTCTCATTATTGTAGAAAGGAAAAGTACTTTGAGTACAATGGTATATGGGAACCATTTTTGTGAATTGTGATCAACACGAATGACATAATGAATCAATATATGAATTATGATGAAGGCAAAATTTATGTAGAAATGTATTTTAAAAATTTATACTTCTGTTAGGAATATAATTGAAATGTCATAAATTATAATTGGAATTTGTCATGAAATAATGTAGTCATAAAGCATAATAGATTAACATTTAATGATATTATGTGCCCTTGTATTGCCTAGACATGTGTGTCAGATTGGATATATTGGCATGCCAATAGAGTATTGTTTTAGCAGTACTGCATATGGCTTTATGCTTGTATTCATGGCTTTATGCCCTTATTCATGGCTTTTATGCCCAATTACTTGTTATCATGGCTTTTAGCCATACTGATATTTTATCATGGCTTTTTAGCCATACTGACTATATATGTGGTTAACGTACTGAGCCTACACATCCCATGATATGACGGCCTGAGGCACCACGGTGTCCAGTGCCAACAACCCGTTATCCAGTATAGTCAGCCTATCATAGGTTACTTGGGTAGTGAAATTTATTGAAATGAGTTAAGAATATTAACAACTGAAAATATTAGCAATTAAATAAATGAGTAAGAATATTAAAATTTAATTATTATGAAATAATCTACGATAACCTAGAAAGTATTGAATGAAATGATAAAAAGATTTGCAAAAGAGATATAACTTAAATAAGCATTACAAATGCACTTATTTTTTTTTATAATAATATAAAGTTAGGAATAATAATATTCATAAAATTTTTGGGGATTGTATATTACTATTGTGAATTTAGGAATAAATTGCTTCTTAAGAGGAATAAATTAGAACGAAAGATAGTTGATACTGGAAGTATTATATTAAATTAGATTAAATTCCAGAGTATCCAAAGTATAGTCCATTTCTTTCTTTATTTGTATATTATTTTCTTGTTATATTATTGCACCACTAAGCAGCAATATTTAGCGCGATGGATTTGTTTCCTCGTACAAGTACTGAAGATGAAACCCAGGGGATATTAGACTGGGATTTTGGAGTCCGGATCTGCAAAGAGGTCTAAAGTATTCAAGGTTGTTGCCTCCTCAGCAATGCATGTAGTTAGGGCCCATGTAGATCACATATGTAGTTTGTATGGAATTGTAATGAGTTTGTAAATTATGTAATTAATGAAAATTTAAGAATTTTGATATACGAAATGAGCATGAATGAATTTGTACAAATGAGTATGGAAAATATTGTTGAGATTTTAAGCAGTTGAATAGTGAAATACACCAAATAGTAATAGAAACAGGGGAAACTCCACTGGTTTCTCCTTAGAAAAATAATTGATATTAAAATATAACGAGAACAAATTATTAAAAGAATAAAGTAAGATAAAATAGGGTGGGGTGCTTCGGCACTGAGTGTGACATGTCTTGCTCGGCTATACTATATGTAACACCCCTATTTGTATAGCCTAGTATATTTCACTGTTCCGGTGACCGGAGTCGGTCTGGACATATAAAGGGATTAGAACCACACGTAAGATAACTAAATAAGCCATAAACACAAATAATTAGTAATTGCCAATTAGTTAAGTATAAATAAGAAAAACAGAACATAAAAAGTTAAACGAGCCAAGAGTCACAGTGATGGGTGACCTTCTCGGGAACAACTGCGAAATCGATTGAAACTCAAATTTTGAACCGTAAAATGTGACGCTGCGGTCCTTAGGACCATTACAAACACAGTGGAAAAGAGAAAATCATGAAAAAGAACTGTTAAGCCAGTCAATTATTTAGGTCAGGGAGCCGGAAGAAATATTGAATTATTTATAAACCGGGATGAACCGGTGAGGGGCAATTTGGTCAATTGACCCTGAGAGCTGACTCCTGACCTAACTGTCAAATAAAATCGGAGAAAAGAAAATTTCGGAATCGAGAATTAAATTAAAAAACTAATAGAAAAAAATAAATAGAAAAAAAAAGAAAATAGAAAAAACAAAAAGGTGATGACATCATGCATGACCTCATGCATGATGCCATAAAAATAATACTTAATATATTTACTTAATTGGAATTTTTGGGTCTTCCATAAGTAAATAAAAGAAAAGAAAAGAAAAACAAAAATCATTGTCTTCCTTATCCCATCCAAGCCGCCCTCTTCTCTCTCCCTTATCTCTCTCTCTCAAACTCCATTGAAGCTCCCAATTTAAGCTTCATGAACCCCAATTTAACCATAAATTCTCCTAAATTCCTTAAGTAAATCTTACCCCTAGACCTAGCTAAACACTTTGGGAGTAAGAAGGAAAAGAAAACTTGGAGAATTGAAGAATTAGGAAATCTACAAATTGATGTAAGTGCAATTTCAAGTTTAGATTCTTATTGAATTCAGGAATTTAAGTTTATGTGTTGCATTAGAAATAAAGGAAATCATAATTAAATAAGGGAAGAAAGAATGTGGCAGCCATGGAACCCTAAGGTTTTGATGGTATTTAGTTAGGTTAAACATGAAATCTTGGTGAATAGATGTTATATATGTGAATTGTATATTTAGATTACATGAATTGTGAAGATTGGACAAACTTAGGGTTTGAACATTAGGGTTTAGAGACAAAAAATGTGAGAAACTTGTAAATGGTGTCTTTGACCTAATGTGAAGTGAGAAATGGTCATTTGTGACCTAATTAAGTGTGTTAGAAGTGTTGGAATTAAAGTCAAATTCAGAGGGAGTGTGGTCATGCTACTGCAGCATGACAAAGTCAACTTTGAGGGACCAAAAATAAAATTTTACAAGTCCAATTGGTATGAGACCAATTGGGAATTAAAATAGGCACTAAATGACACAATTTTCATTTAGGAAGCATGCCTAAAAAGTGACTAAAACCTAGTGAACAAATTGACCAAATTTGGAAAATTGCGGGCTGCCCTGTACAAACTGACTAAATGAACAGTGTTTGTTCATTTAGTCATAACTCGAGCTAGGCAGGTCAAAATGACCTGAAATTTTACCAGTGGTTAGATGAGATATAGGCCTAAAACTTTCATGAAGAAAACAAACCCAAATTATGCCATTAACCCAATCAAATTACTAAGCAAATTTGAATCACTGAATCTGTAGAACTGCAGATTTACCATATAAATAGTAAAGTTTCAATGACTATAACTCTCTCTAGAAAACTCCGATTTAGGTGATTCTTAAGCCGATGGAAACCTAAGGCATAGTAGAACATTTCATATGAAGAAAATTAGACCAAATTATGGACTTAAACTGATCAAATTGCTGAACAAAGTTGGATCAATAATCTGCCAGAACTAAAATCTGCAGCATGAACAGTAACCGTAATTTGGATATAACTTGAGCTACAAAACTCCAATTGGAGTGATTCAAAAAGGAGAATAAACTTAAGACAATAGGAAAGATTTTCTATGAAGGAAGTTTTGCCAAATTCCAACAGAAAAGTAACCACTGGAACAGTGCAACCTTAGACATCAAAATTGAAAATTTGGCAATTTTGCCTAAAAGATCTAAGTTTTGAGAAAATGACCAAAACCAACAAGTTTGGTGACCAAAATGTGGCATGTGGGTGAAGTTGGAATTCCCATACCTATTAAACCTTAGAAAGTCAACAATTTGACTTGAATAGTTTAGTGAATAGTAACCCGAAACCCAAAAATTTCAAGAACGTCGAGTTTAGCACATTAGAGCTAGGTAAAAGTGAAGTTAAATTTATTTTTGGATTTATGCTAAGTTATGAAACTGAAACACTGTGAAACTGTGTGTTTCAGCTGAAAAAGACTTGGAAGGTCTGAGAGACTGAGTCAAGGCCTAGAGGCGACTCACGTCAGGTTTGTGCACAATAAACCTTATTTGAGCCTTTTGTCATTGAAAAATTGATTTAGTGTGATTTATGAAAATTTAAAGTTAATTATGAATTGTGTTGCCATCTTGTGAATGAAATTATGACTTTGGAAATTTATTGGATTTCTCACGAATCATTTGAATAAAATGTTTGAAATTGATTTTTGATTCACACTTAGCATGACAGTATCTTATTAATCCTCCTCCATTTATGGGGTGAGATCGGTTATCTTTCCTCCCTCTCTGGTTTACCAGTTGAGGTTGTAGATCGGATGAGTACTCATTAGCTAGCTAGCCACCTCCCTCATTGATTTCGATTAGTGGGGTTGTAGATTGCTTTATCGTGGTGTACAACACGGCATTGATCGAAAATTTTGTGTCATGGCTTAAGTTGTGTATGAATTGGCAACACTGTGTTTATTAAATTATTTGACCCAAAATTTTTCTATAATGAGCTTTGATAATTTGTGAAATGTAATTGTGCAGCATTTAAATTGTGTTTTAGCAATGAATGATTTATGTATTGTATTTAAAATTTTATTGTGCCCACTGAGTATTTTTATACTCAGCGATAGCTTGTTTTGCTATCGCAGATAAGAGTAAGGAGAAAGCAGCAGAGTGACTGCTATCAATATTGAAGATTCCATTGATCTTTTTGTACGGGTATTGTTTTATACCCTTGTAGTTCTTTTGATATAAATATTGTGATGTTGTATGTATCAATGTAAAGTGAGCAGTTGTATAATAAATTGTAATAATTTTATTTTTGGATTGTATATCTGTAAATTTAAATTGTGCATACAATATTGATGGAATGATATGAAATAGTTTGTTTTGAGAATTTTGAGATGTATTGACTTGAGAATATTTGGAGGTTGGGAGTTAGGAAAAATTTATTGGAAGTGCTTTTTATAGGTTTTTGAAGAACGGTTTTCTCCAAATACAAATGGAACTCTGTTAAAATTTTTATAAAATTTGCGGTAAAATTAAAAAGGACAAAATTTTTTACTAGTTTATAAGCTTTGAATAAATGATTTTAATTCCTACCAAAATGCTCACCACTTCCAAAATGTAAGAAAATAGTTTTAAAATCCCTTATAGTGTACTTAATGAATTATCGGTAGGTGAAATTCGGTAGTTCATTAGGTATTCTACGGGATCATGTTATGCCTTGCAGAGGGGTAAGGTGTGACATGTTTTAGCGGTATCGGAGCATGGTTTTGCAATGAATTTTGACTATTTATGTGAACATTTCTTTGATAAGTACAACTGCTCAAGTGTCTTTAATTGATACATATGACATATTTACGTCATGAATATGCACTAACGGAGGTCAACCTCCTTGTGTTTGATCTCAGGAAGTAGAAAATTTGGGAAAATGGAATGGAAGAAGGAGGATCATTCCGTAGAACAATCTGTTGAGGCTAAGGTTCAAGGGGAAGCCCCAGCACTCCAGAACGCGAGTGAGTCAGCCACTCCAGCTCCTACTCTAGCACCGCAGTTCCTTGCTCAATTTGTACAACAGATGGCTATATTTTTCCAGCAAATGGCAGGAAATGTGTCACCCCAAGCTTAGATACAAGTACCTGTAGCACAATCACAGCCCTCAGCTCGGCAATATGAAAAATTGATGAAATTTGGGGCCACCGAGTTTAAAGGCACTGTGGATCCACTAGAGGCAGAACAGTGGTTGGAAAGAATGGAACGGGTTTTCAGGAAGCTACAGTGTACTGAAGAATTAAAATTTGAATATTCAGTATCTCTTCTCCAAGGGGATGCATATGAATGGTGGAAGACCATCCCCCACGGCCTGGTAGAACCTCCAGTCCTTACTTGGTCAGACTTTTTGAGGGAGTTTCGACAGAAGTGGGTTCCCGATGCATATGTGGATATGAAGTTACAAGAATTCCTGAGTTTGAAATAAGGGGACAGAACTATAGCAGAATATGAGAGAGACTTCTCTCGATTGAGCCACTACGCTGGAAGCTTAGTCTCCACCCCCAGAGATAGATGTAAGAGGTTTAAGTCCGGGTTAAGGCCGAATCTGAGAATGCAAGTTGTGGGTTTCTGACATCAGAATTTCACTGAGTTGATCTCACAGGCCCTGAAACTGGAAAGGATAGAATCAGAAGGGGCAGTGAATAAGGGTAAACAAGAGAAAGAGAACTCTGAAAAGACTACTGGACAAGCACCTGAGAGTGGTTCTGGGAAGAGGAAACAGTTTGGGGGATCCAGCTCCCGTAGATCTGGCAGAGGCAGATTCTCTGGCCAAAGACCACCCCGGTCTGGTCAGCAGACCCAGCAAGCACCCCGAGGAGCTCTATCAGTACGGCAGTATGAAACTTGTGGTAGAACTCATGGTGGGGTTTGTTTCAAGGCCACCGGTGCATGTTTTAACTGTGGAGGGAGCGGATATTTTGCTAAGGATTGTACTAGTCCGTGCCGGTTTGGACCTTCTGCTACATCTGAAGGATCAACCCAAGTCTCTGTACCTAGAGGGTCACAATCAGCTGCTAGAGGTAGAGGCATAGGTAGGGGTCTTGGTAACACTCTTGGGAGTCAAAGCACTGTTTACCAGCCGGTATCCAGTAGCGCACCAGTCAGAGTGTATACCATGCGTCAGAGGGAGGAAGCTGAAACATCAGATGTAGTAGCTAGTATTTTCTCCATCCTTGACCAAGATGTACATGTGTTATTTGATCCTGGCTCCACACATTCGTATGTTAGTGCTAGTGTGATGTGTTCTACTGTTATCCATTGTGTACTGATGGATTATGATGTGTTAGTAACTAGTCCATTAGGCCAGGAGGTAAGGGTAAATAAATTATATAGGGATTGTCCTTTAGTGATCCAAGGACACACTTTTCTATCTGATTTGATTGAAATGCCCTTCAGAGATTATGATATTATCTTGGGCATGGATTGGTTAGCTAGGCATCATACGATGATTGACTGTAGACTAAAGACAGTCAGTTTTGGTCTTCCTCAGTATGGTGATGTAGTAATACATGGGGAGAGGCGGTTATTGCCTTCAAACATCATTTCAGTTGCACTGGCCAGAAAAATGATTAGGAAAGGGTGTGAAGCGTACTTGGCACATGTGATAGACACCCAAGTGGATAGTCCAGCATTGAGGGACATCCCTACGGTATGTGATTTTTCGGATGTATTTCCTGATGAATTGCCAGGATTACCTCCAGAAAGAGAAGTGCAGTTTGAAATTGATGTTATGCCTGGTGTGGACCCAATCTCCATAACGCCATACAGAATGGCACCAGCAGAACTAAAAGAATTGAAAGTATAGTTGCAAGAGTTGCTTAACAAGGGCTTCATCCGCCCTAGTGTGTCACCTTGGGGAGCGCCAGTATTGTTTGTAAAGAAGAAGGATGGCACTCTCCGGTCATGCATTGACTATCGGCAGTTGAATAAGGTGACAATAAAGAATAGATACCCCTTGCCCCACATTGATGACTTGTTTGATCAGTTGAGGGGTACAGCTGTGTTCTCCAAAATTGACCTGAGATCAAGTTATTATCAGCTGAAAGTACAAGAGTAGAGTATTTCTAAAACTGCCTTTAGAACCCGCTATGGCCATTATGAGTTCTTGGTTATGCCATTCGGGTTAACTAATGCTTTGGCTGCTTTTATGGATCTGATGAACACTATCTTCAGACCATACCTCAACCAGTTTGTTGTGGTATTTATCGATGATATATTGGTTTACTCGAGGAATGCAGAAGAGCATGATAGACATCTACGGATTGTACTACAGACTTTGAGGGAGAAATAGTTATATGCCAAATTGTTAAAATGTGAATTTTGGCTGAAAGAGATATCCTTTTTGGGGCACATAGTATCAGCAGAGGGTATTAAGGTAGATCCTAGCAAGATAGAAGCTGTCCTTAATTAGAAACCACCCAGAAATATCACAGAGATTTGCAGTTTTCTGGGTTTAGCTGGATACTACCGTCGTTTTGTGAAGGTATTCTCCATGTTGGCATATCCATTGACCAAGCTGTTTAGAAAAGGTGTGAAATTTCAGTGGACGGATAAATGCCAACAAAGTTTTGATGAATTGAAGAGATGTTTGACTGAGGCTCTAGTCCTGACTTTACCTACTCCGAGTAAAGAATACACAGTATATAGTGATGCTTCTCACAATGGGTTAGGCTGTGTATTGATGCAAGATCGAAATGTCATTGCCTATGCATCACGCCAGCTAAAACCGCATGAGAGGAATTATCCGACATATGACTTAGAGCTTGCAGCCATTGTGTTTGCTCTTAAGATCTGAAGACATTATTTGTATGGGGAGAAGTGCTACATCTACACAGATCATAAGAGTTTGAAGTATTTGGGTGCCCAGAAAGAGCTGAATTTGAGACAGAGGAGATGGTTAGAGTTGATAAAAGACTATGATTATCTAATAGACTATTAGCCAGGGAAAGCTAATGTTGTGGCTGACGCATTAAGTCACAAGACTATGGCAACTCTACGGGTTACTCCTTTGTCTTTGGTGCATGAGTTAAGATCATTACATGCCAGCTTAGAGGTTAATGACGATGGACAGACAGCAGTTGCATAGCATGTACAGCCAGTGTTGATTGATCAGATTAGAATGGTTGCTCATAATGATCAGAAATATCAAAAGCTGTTGGAAGAAGTCCGGAAGGGCAAGGAACCAGAATTCTCAATAAGAGATGATGGTCTATTGCTACACCAGGGCAGAATGTGTGTTTCTAATGATGTTGATTTGAGGCAGATCATTTTGAAGGAAGCACATGAGTCTCCTTTTGCTTTGCACCCTAGTGGTTCAAAAATGTATAGAGGGCTAAAGGAGCATTACTGGTGGATGGGTATGAAAAGAGATGTGGCAGAGTTTGTTTCCAAATGCCTAACTTGTCAATAAGTAAAGGCAGAGCATCAAGTACCAACTGGGTTATTACATCCACTACCAGTGCCATAATGGAAATGGGAGAGAATAACTATGGATTTTGTGATGGGACTTCCGAGGACACAGAAGAGTCATGATGCATTATGGGTCATTGTTGACAGACTGACTAAGTCTGCTCATTTTCTGCCAGTCCGAATGGACTACAGTTTAGAAAGATTGGCCAAGTTGTACATTGATGAGATTGTGAGACTGCATGGAGTGCCAGTATCCATTGTATCAGACAGAGATCCTAGGTTCACTTTTAGATTCTAGGGTAGTCTTCAGAGAGCCTTCGGAACTAGATTGAACTTCAGTACTGCATTCCACCCACAGACAGATGGCCAATCTGAGAGGGTAATTCAGATCTTGGAAGATATGCTACGGCCTTGTGTGATTGAGTTTGAGGGCAGTTGGGATACACACTTGCCTTTGATTGAGTTTGCTTATAACAACAGCTACCAATCAAGCATTGGGATGCCTCCATATGAAGCTTTGTATGGCAAAAAATGTAGAACCCCATTGTGTGAGATGACGTGGATGAAAGAAAGATGATTGGACCCAAAATTATTCAGCAAACTGAGGAGAAGATCAGAGTAATCAGAGGTCGACTTAAGACTGCATCAGACCGTCAAAAGTCCTATATTGATTTGAAAAGAAGGGATATTGAGTATGCAGTGGGTGAGAAAGTTTTCCTCAAAGTTTCTCCTTGGAAGAGAATTATGAGATTCGGTAGAAAGGGGAAACTAAGTCCTCGCTTCATTGGGCCATATGAGGTTCTGGAAAGAGTGGGTCCTTTGGCATATCGGTTGGCACTACCTCTAGAGTTAGAGAAGATACATAATGTTTTCCATGTGTCTATGTTGAGGAGGTATCGATCAGACCCATCTCATGTACTACCAGTAGAAGAAATTGAAGTGAATCCAGACCTTACATATGAAGAAGAACCCATAGAGATTCTGGCTTATGAGGTGAAGCAGCTACGGAACAAGCAAATACCATTAGTGAAAGTGCTGTGGAACCATCATTCGGGCTAGGAGGCTACTTGGGAACGAGAAGAGGACATGAGGAGACAGTACCCATAACTGTTCAGAGATTGATATCAAGTAAAATTTCGAGACGAAATTTATTTGTATAGCCTGGTATATTTCACTGTTTCGGTGATCGGAGTTGGTCTGGACAATTAAGGGGATTAGAACCACACTTAAGACAACTAAATAAGCCATAAACACAAATAATTAGTAATTGCCAATTAGTTAAGTATAAATAAGAAAAACAGAACATAAGAAGTTAAACGAGCCGAGAGTCACAGCGATGGGTGACATTCTCGGGGACGACTACGAAGTTGATTTAAACTCAAATTTCGAACCGTAAAATGTGACGCTGCGGTCCTTAGGACCATTACGAACACAGTGGAAAAGAGAAAATCATGAAAAAGAACTGTTAAGCCATTCAAATAATTAGGTCAGGGAGCCGAAAGAAATATTGAATTGTTTGCAAACTGGGATGAACCGGCGAGGGGCAATTTGGTCAATTGACCCCGAGAGTTGACTCCTGACCTAACTGTCAAATAAAATCGGAGAAAAGAAAATTTTGGAATCGAGAATTAAATTAAAGAACTAATATAAAAAAATAAATAGAAAAAAAAAAAATGGAAAAGTCAAAAGGTGATGACATCATGCATGACCTCATGCATGATGCCATAAAAATAATACTTAATATATTTACTTAATTGGAATTTTTGGGTCTTCCATAAGTAAATAAAAGAAAAGAAAAGAAAAACAAAAATCATTGTCTTCCTTATCCCATCCCAACCGCCCACTTCTCTCTCCCTTATCTCTCTCTCTCTCAAACTCCATTGAAGCTCCCAATTTAAGCTTCATAAACCCCAATTTAACCATAAATTCCCCTAAAGTCCTAAGTAAATCTTACCCCTAGACCTAGATATAACACTTTGGGAGCAAGAAGGAAAAGAAAACTTGGAGAATTAAAGAATTAGGAAATTTACAAATTAAGGTAAGTGCAATTTCAAGTTTAGATTCTTATTGAATTCATGAATTTAAGTTTATATGTGATGAAATTGCATTAGAAATAAAGGAAATCATGCTTAAATAAGGGAAGAAAGAATGTGGCAGCCATGGAACCCCAAGGTTTTGATGGTATTTAGTTAGGTTAAACATGAAATCTTGGTGAATAAATGTTATATATGTGAATTGTATATTTAGATTACATGAATTGTGAAGATCTGACAAACTTAGGGTTTGAACATTAGGGTTTAGAGACAAAAAATGTGAGAAGCTTGTAAATGGTGTCTTTGACCTAATGTGAAGTGAGAAATGGTCATTTGTGACCTAATTAAGTGTGTTAGAAGTATTGGAATTAAAGTCAAATTTGGAGGGAGTGTGGTCATGCTGCTGCAGCATGACCAAGTCAACTTTGAGGGACCAAATATAAAATTTTACAAGTCCAATTGCTATGAGACCAATTGCAAATGAAAATAGGTACTAAATGACACAATTTTCATTTAGGAAGCATGCCCAAAAAGTGACTAAAACCTAGTGAACAAATTGACCAAAATTGGAAAATTGCAGGCTGCCCTGTACAAACTGACCAAATGAACAGTATTTGTTTATTTGGTAATAACTCGAGCTAGGCAAGTCAAAATGACCTGAACTTGTACCAGTGGTTAGATGAGATATAGACCTAAAACTTTCATGAAGAACACAAACCCAAATTATTCCATTAACCCAATCAAATTATTAAGCAAAGTTGAATCACTGAATTTGTAGAACTGCAGATTTACCATATGAATAGTAAAGTTTCAATGACTATAACTCTCTCTAGAAAACTCCGATTTAGGTGATTCTTGAACCGATGGAAACCTAAGGAATATTAGAACATTTCATATGAATAAAATTAGACCAAATTATGGACTTAACTTGATCAAATTGCTGAACGAAGTTGGATCAATAATCTACCAGAACTAAAATTTGTAGCATGAACAGTAACCGTAATTTGGATATAACTTGAGCTACAAAACTCCAATTGGAGTGATTCAAAAAGGAGAATAAACTTAAGACAATAGAGAAGATTTTCTATGAAGGAAGTTTTGCCAAATTCCAACAGAAAAGTGACCAATGGAACAGTGCAACCTTAGATATCAAAATTGAAAATTTGACAATTTTGCCTAAAAGATCTAAGTTTTGAGAAAATGACCAAAACCAACAAGTTTGGTGACCAAAATGTGGTATGTAGGTGAAGTTGGAATTCCCATACCTATTAAACCTTAGAAAGTCAACAATTTGACTTGAATAGTGTAGTGAATAGTAACCTGAAACCCAAAAATTTCAAGAACGTCGAGTTTAGCACATTAGAGCTAGGTAAAAGTGAAGTTAAATTTATTTTTGGATTTATGCTAAGTTATGGAATTGAAACACTGTGAAATTGTGTGTTTCAACTGAAAAAGACTTGGAAGGTCTAAGAGACTGAGTCAAGGCCTAGAGGCGACTCACGTCAGGTTTGTGTACAATAAACCTTATTTGAACCTTTTGTCATTGAAAAATTGATTTAGTGTGATTTATGAAAATTTAAAGTTAATTATGAATTGTGTTGCCATCTTGTGAATGAAATTATGACTTTGGAAATTTATTGGATTTCTCACAAATCATTTGAATAAAATGTTTGAAACTGATTTTTGATTCACACTTAGCATGACAGTATCTTATTAATCCTCCTCCATTTATAGGGTGAGATCGGTTATCTTTCCTCCCTCTCTGGTTTACCAGTTGAGGTTGTAGATCGGATGAGTACTCATTAGCTAGCTAGCTACCTCCCTCATTGATTTCGATTAGTGGGGTTGTAGATTGCTTTGTCGTGGTGTACAACACGGCATTGATAGAAAATTTTGTGTCATGGCTTAAATTATGTATGAATTGGCAACACTGTGTTTATTAAATTATTTGACCCAAAATTTTTCTATAATGAGCTTTGATAATTTATGAAATGTAATTGTGCAGCATTTAAATTGTGTTTTGGTAATGAATGATTTATGTATTGTATTTAAAATTTTTATTGTGCCCACTGAGTATTTTTATACTCAGCGATAGCTTGTTTTGCTATTGCAGATAAGAGTAAGGAGAAAGCAGTAGAGTGACTGCTATCAATATTGAAGATTCCATTGATCTTTTTGTACGGGTATTGTTTTATACCCTTGTAGTTCTTTTGATGTAAATATTGTGATGTTGTATGTATCAATGTAAAGTGAGCAGTTGTATAATAAATTGTAATAATTTTATTTTTGGATTGTATATCTGTAAATTTAAATTATGCGTACGATATTGATGGAATGATATGAAATAGTTTGTTTTGAGAATTTTGAGATGTATTGACTTGAGAATATTTGGAGGTTGGGAGTTAGGAAAAATTTATTGGAAGTACTTTTTATAGGGTTTTGAAGAACGGTTTTATCCAAATACAAACGGAACTCTGTCAAAATTTTTATAAAATATGCGGTAAAATTAAAATGGATAAAAATTTTTACTAGTTTATAAGCTTTGAATAAATGATTTTAATTCATACCAAATTGCTCACCACTTCCAAAATGCAAGAAAATAGTTTTAAAATCCCTTGTAGTGTACTTAATGAATTATCGGTAGGTGAAATTCAGTAGTTCTTTAGGTATTCTATGGGATCATGTTATGCCTTACAGTGGGGTAAGGTGTGACACTATAGATGGGTAAGGGGTGTGACAAACATAACAAAAATACAATTTGCAGAACCGTTGAGACTTAAAATACAATACAGTTAGAATAATTTGTATAGTAGGTATTATTACCGAAAGATTATAAACTTATCACTTCTAAAGAGGAACAAACTAATATATAAAATAGTTGATACTAAAAATACCATACCAAATCAAATTGATTCCTGAGTATCTGAATTATGATTTATTTTTTTCTTTATTTGTATATATTATTTCATTATTGTATTATTACACCACTAAGTAGAAATGCTTAGCGCGATGGAATTATTTCCTCGTGCAGGTACTGAAGGTAAAACTAGTAGATAGTTGACAGAGATTTTTGGATTCTAGATCTGCAGAAGTGTCAGAAGAGTTCAAGGTTGTCACCTCCTCAGCAATGCATGTAGATAGGGCTCACATTAAGCATATAATGTATTTTGTATATTTTAATTATTTCTTATGTTGTAATTCAAATTAAGAAATTGTATTGAATAAGTCTGTGATTTAATTAAACTGTATAACATGTAGACTATGATTTTATGCAATTACTTGCAAATTATGTACATTGATAAAATTGAGTATTTCGATATAAGAGCTGAGTGTGATTATGAATGAGACTGTGATTATGATTATTGAGACCATACGGTATTTACCACATTAGTAAGACTTTAATAAATAACGTTAGTGACTAAACCATTTTTGAATAAATATATAAAAAAAACTGAAATGAAATAAGATAAGATCAGGTGCTCCGGCACTCCGTGTGACACGCCTTGCTCGGCTACACTGTAGACGAGTGAGGGGTGTTACATTAGTGGTATCAGAGCATGGTTTAGGCGTTTCTAGGCAAAGATAAACAGAAAGATAGTGTGCATATATGCGTTGTATTCATAAGAGTCGAGGTGAAACTAATGCAGATCTGTTTACTTTTGATTATTCAAGGTTAAGATATGGACTCAGAGTCGCAAAGGGCATTAGAGAAAGAAGTAGAGAGCCGTAATCCGGTTGGGAGTGATATGGGAAATAATGATGGAAGAGTGAACAAAACTATGAGATGACGATAGTCTTAGTTATTTGAATTCGATGAATTTCGAAGACGAAATTCCTTTTTAGAGGGAAAGAGTTGTAACATCCTCACTTTACGTAGTCCGTATGTCCCACTGTTCCGGCGACTGATATTTGCCCGGATTATCAGAATGTCTGGAACTACATTTTGGTGATAGTGAGGAGACATAAAATGATGGGATACAAGGTAAGAAAATACAAGAAAAATTAAGAGAAAAATAAAAGAAAGGAAATGTAACTAGGTTAAACGAGTCGGAATCATAGCGATGGTTGACCACATAGGGAAGTTATGGCGAGGACTGTTGACTAGCCCTGGACCGTGAGAAACCCTGAGAAACATCTTCGGGACCTAATTAAAGGTCTACTGAGGTGTAATTGATATTGTAAATGTCAAAGAAAAGTTAATGAATTAGTACAAATGAAAATGAAAATTTAAGAAATCAGTGGGTCAAGAATTAAATCAGTGTTACCGAAAAATTGAAAATACAACTTGAAAAGAGGCATTTTGGTCACTTGACACCTCGAGTTGACTTTTGACCTAAATGTCCATGAAAAATAAGTGGTATTACATTTTGAAAATTGAATGAAAAATGAGACTAGAGATAAAATGAAATTAAGGGAAATTAATGAGTGAAAATTGAGATAATTGGAAATTAATAATTAAACTATATTAAACTAAGTTAGTGCTCCACTAAGTGTAACACCCCTATTTGCATAGCCTGGACAATTAAGATGATTAGAACCACGTCTAAGATACCTAGTTAAGCCCTGAACGCAAATAATTAGTAATTGTCAAATAGTTAAGTATAAAGAAGAAAAATAAAGTATAAAAAGTTAAATGAGCCGAGAGTCACAGCGATGGGTGATCTTCTTGGGAATGACTGTGAGGTCAGTCTAAACTCAAATTTCGAACTGTAAAATGTGACGTCGCAGTCCTTAGGACTATTGTGAACACAATGGAAAAGAGAAAATCATGAAAAAGAATTGTTAAGTAGATCAAATAATTAGGTCAGGGATCTGGAAGAAATATCGAATAACTTGCAAACCGAATTGAACCAGCGAGGGGCAATTTGGTCAATTCACCCCTAGAGCTGACTCCTGACCTAACTGTCCAATAAAATCAGAGAAACAAATCTTTGGGAATCAAGAATTAAATTAAAGAACTAATGGAAAAATAAATGCAAAAGAAAAAAGAAAAAGGAAAAAGTTTATTACATCATGCTTACCTCATTGGATGACATCATCATGATGTCAAAACTTAATTTAATTTTCCTAAAATTTTTGACTAAGTCAAATAAAGTTAAATAGACTTAAAAATACACAAAAAAGAAATAAAAAATCAGATCTTCTTCCCAAGAGTTTTGGCTGCCCTCTTCTCTCTCACTTCTTTCTCTCAAAACTCCATGAAAACACAACTCCAAGTTTGTGTGAACCCAAAAATCAGCCATAAAACTTATAGATTTCTTAAGTAAATCTTGTCCTTGAACTTGATCCATCTACTAACAATAAAAAGAAGAGGAAAGAAGTGGAATGAGAAGAGTGAAAAGCTCTAATTGAGGTAAGTGATTGAATTTAAAAATCTTAGTTTATTTATTGTGTATGTAGCTCACTTAACTTAGAAATTGTGAAAAATCAAAACAAAACAATTGTTCGGGGAGTAATATGGAATTTCATACAGCTAGGGTTAGGGTTTGATATGAATGAGTTTGAGGAATTTAAATGGTTATTTGAAGTGAATTATGTGCATAGATCATGAGTATACACTTTAAATTGCGTTAGAGTTAAAATTTATGTAGTTAGGGTTTTGAGCTTGTGAAAAATTGGAGAAAAAGTTGAGAATTGGTCAATTGATGTAGTTGACCTTATTTGAGTTGAGAAATGGTCAATTGTGACCATTTGTGGTGTGTATGAATTGTTGGAAACAAGTTCCAATTCGGATTGGTAAGGGTCAATTTGCAGGCAGCTTAACCTAGGTTCCTTTCAGGGACCAAAAATAAAAATTTACTAATCCAATTGGTGTGAGGCCAATTGGAAATGAAACTAGACACAAAATGACACATTTTTCCTTCAGGAATCATGCCCAGAAAGTGACTACAACTTAGTGAGCAATTAGACCAAATTCAAAATTAGGCACATTGCCCTGTACAAAATGGCCAAATGAACAGTAGTTACGTAAATGAAAATAACTTGGTCTAGGAAGGTCCAAATGACCTGAATTTTATACCAATAGAAAGCTGAGACATAGCCCTACAACTTTCATGAAGAAAACAAACCCAAAACTCACCTGCAATCAATGTACAAAAACTGTCATAATCCAGGAAATTGTCTAGAATTCTGGGTAACACTAAATCCAGCCAGCTATATTTAAATGGCCATAACTAGGGCTAAAAAACTCAAAATGAAGTGATTCAAAAAGAGAAATAAAGTTAAGACAATAAGGAACAACTTTTATAAAGAAAACTTTGCCAAATTCTAACAACATGATCAATGGAATAGTACAAAACAAGATACCAAATTTGGAAATTTTGAAATTTTTCCTAGGAATTCTAAAAATCTAAGGAGCAACTAAAACCAACAAAATAGGTAACCAAAATGTGATATGTGGGTGAAATTAGAATTTCCATACCTATTAAGCATTAGAAAGTCAACAAATTGACTTGAATAGTATCATGAATAGTAACTCCGAAATGAAAATTTTCAAAAACATTAGTTTAAGCATATTGGGGCTAGAATTAAGTATTTATGAATTAATTATTGGATTTATTGTGAAATAAGATACTGAAACACTATAAATTGCGTGTTTCAGCTGAAAAACTATAAATTGCGTGTTTCAGCTGAAAAAGACCTAGAAAATAATAGGGCAAACTGAGTTAAGGCCTAGAGGCAACTCACATCAGGTTTGTGCACAATAAACTTTAATTTATCATTTTCTAATTGAAAATTTATTTAGTTATGCATTGTGAATTTGTTGTGCTAATTATGGCTTGAGAAATGCTATGTTGCCATTTTATGAATGGAAATTTGAATTGGAAATTGATTTGTGTTTTGCGTGAAATGTTTGAATAACTTGATTTAAATTGTTTTTTATTTACACTTGGCATAGCAATATCACTATGTTCCTCCTCCATTTATGGGGTGAGTTTGACTATATTCCCCCCTCTCTAGCTTGCCAGTCTGATGTGAGTTTGGATGAGTACTCATTTGCTAGCTAGCCACCTCCCTCATTGATTTCGATTAGTGGGGTGAGTTTGCCTTGTCGTGATGTACACACTGCATATTCAGAAATTTTGTGTCATGGCCTAAGTTGTGTTATTGATTGGCAACACTGTGTTTATTAAATTGTTTGATCAAATTGTGTTATATTAAGCTTTGAAAATTGTGATTTGTTATAAAGGTGATTTGAAAAATTGTGAAATATTTGAACTGTGAATTGATAACAAATGTTTTATATTTTGCATTTTTTCATTTTATTGTGCACCACTAAGTATTTTTATACTCAGCGATAGCTTTCTTTACTATCGCAGATAGAGACAAGGAAAAAATAGTAGAGTGAGCTACTGATTGTTGGGATTACATGGAGGCTTTTGTACAGGTATTTAGTTATACCCTTGTAGTTTATTTTGATGTAAATAGTTTAGTGTCATATGTGTTAATGTAAAATTGAGCAGTTGTACATCAAAGTTGAAATAATATTATTTTTTATTTTTCTTGTGTAAATTAAGATTTGTGTATGTAAATTTAATTTAATGCAATATTTATGAATTATCGAATTGTTTTGAACAATTTTTAAGTTATGAAATTTGAGTTGAAATTTGGTTGAATTGAATTGATTGTAATGAATGAGGATATGAAAATGAATGTATTGGAGTTGTGGTTGTTTTGAAAACATTGGAAGTGTTTTTTTTAGGTGTTTGAAGAACTGTTTTCCCAAATATAGACGGCACTCTGTCGAAAATTTTTCAAAATTTGCATAAAAATAAAAAATGTACAAAACTTTTAACTAGTCTTTACACTTCAAGTAAAAGTTTTTAATTCCTACTAAAAGAGCTCACCACTTTCAAAAAGTAAGTAAATTGTTTTAAAATTCCTTGTAGTACATTTAATGGGTTACCGGTAGGTGAAGTACGGTAATCATTAGATGTACTACGAGATCATGTTACATCTTACTGAGGGGTAGGGTGTGACACTAAGTGGGATTAGTGGGCATATAAAACCAAGTGGACAGCATGCAAATTCACTTTCTTCCTCTTTTTTTTTTCACTTTGCCGAATTGCTTTCTCAAGTTCTTCCATGGCCGAATCTTGAAAGCTCTCGTAACTCCACCAATTTCAACTCAAAACCTAAGGCTCACTTCATTAACTTTAATCCTCACATCACAAGGAAGCATTTGATGGTAATTTGAAGTAAGATTGGTGAAGTTTGATCAAGCTCAAGTTGAGGTTAGTGCTAATTTCCCTTCCTTCCTTATTTAATCTTTGATTTAAGGTTGTAATGAGTGTAATTGTTGAGAAATTTGAAGAAAAAGATGAGTACTTGATGGAGCATGAATTTCGCAGCCATGGAAATTAAGGGGTTTTCATTTATTTTGATATGAATTGGATGGGTAATGATATGGATTGAGGTAATTAGATGTTGGAGCAAATTAATTTCATGTGTAAGTTAAAATTGGGAATTTGAATGAAGTTTTTGAAAGAAGTATGGAAGATTAGTATAATTGTCAAATTGGCAGCCTTGATGAGCTTGAATATGAATTAATTTATGCCTATAATTGTTGATTATTGATGTTAATTATTGAGATCTAAGTATTAGAATTTAATTGCAAGTGTACATGTGAGGTTGATAATGTGAATTGGGGCTTTAAACAATGTTTGAAGACTTGGACAATTGAACCTGAAATTGGCAGCCTTATGGTGCAATGAAGAGTGCTTAATTTCATGGATTTGTTTGATGAATTATGGTTATATGTAAATTATTGGTGGAATTCCATGTATTAGTTAGGTGATATCATGTATAAATTATGTAAATGTTGATTTTGTGATTTAGAGTTGTATTTGGTGTATTGAGAATTTGTATATTCTGCCCAAATTGACCATAATGAGATGTAATGAATGATGTTAGTATGTTACCAATTCGGAATTTAGGTATGGGGAGCTAAGGTATAGAAATTTGAATGTGTAGTTGATTGGTATTTAAAAATTGTATAAGGGCAGTATGCTTTGGAGCTATAACTGTAATTGTGTGATCCCAATTGGTATGAGGCCAATTGAAGGTAAAACTAGACACAAAATGTGTCAACTTTCATGTAGAAACATTTAAAATTTTGTTCGAAAAGTGACCATAAATTGTACCTAATCTGGATTTGGTAGTGTGTAAAACCTAAAATCTAACCATATGAATAGTAATCACATAATTGGCCATAACTCCCTGTAAACAAGTCAAAATGACCTGAAATTTATACCATTGGAAAGCTTAGACATAGGGCTACAACTTTTGTGAAGATCACAGAGCCCAGAAATGCCATTTAGTAAGTCAAATTGCTTGCATAAATTGAGGTTTCAAAATTGTCCATAACCATTGCAACCCAGAATTTGACCATATGAGCAGTAGTCACTCATTTGGCCATAACTCACTGTAAACAAGTCCAAATGACCTGAAATTTATATCAATGGAAAGCTTAGACATAGAGCTACAACTCTTATGGAGACACTAAAGCCTAGAAATGACCATAACCAAGTTAATTTGCTTGCCCAAGTTAGGGTAACAAATTTGCCAGAATTGAGTTTGACCTAAAAATGACCTAACTTTGCATTAAAAATGCAATCTGTCCAGCTTTAGTAAATTGACCATATCTTGGTCTATACAACTCAGAATGACATGAAATCTGTGGCAAAAAATCAATAAGACGTAGACCTATAAAATTACTTCTTGACTAGAATCTAAAAACCAAGGGAAATAGGACATCTAGCTCGATTAATCTAGCATGCCAAAACTGAAAAATTGACATTATCATACAATAAGTCTTAGAAATAAAATTGGCAATAAATGCCAAGTTGTGGGAATTGTAAAATGTACCATATTAGCAACATATTGAAATGCAAATTGTGACATGTTGATACTAGAATCAACCTTATCCATGATGCATAAAAAGGTCAATATTTTTGTTGACCAGTGAAAGGCATAATGACCTATAAACCCTAAAAATAAAGAATTAAATATTTAAGCTTGTAAATGCCCTAGTCTTGCCTAGTTGACTAGTTTGGATAGGTTGGCATGTCAATAGGGTTCTGATAGCTGTACTGTAAATGGCTTCACGCCATATTATGTTTTATGGCTTATTATGCCACACTTTGATTTTAATAGCCTATGGCTATACGGATTATGTTATTATACTCGGCTTATTGCCTGATTTATTATATGGCTTCTTAGCCACACTGTTTGCACACTGGGAGGTACTTTGTGACCGATGGTGTAACAGCCTAAGGTACTAGGTACCAAGTGCTATTTTAACCATTTATCCAGTCTGGTCAGTTGTATCGGCTACACGAGCAGTCAATGAAAACATTATTCAATTCAGGCAATTAAGTTAAGAATAATGAAATTTTAGTACAATTAAATTAAGTATTGAATGAAAGGAGTAAAAGAGATTAACAGTAGAAACATAACAAAAATAAAATTTGCAGAACCGTAGAAACTTAAAATATAATACAGTTAGAATAATTTGTATACTGGGTATTATTACTGAAAGGTTATAAGCTTATCACTTCCAAAGAGGAACAAACTAATATATAAGATAGTTGATATTAAAAATACAATACCAAATTAAATTGATTCCTAAGTATGTGAATTATGATATATATATATATATATATATTATTTCATTATTATATTATTGCACTGCTAAGCAGAAATGCTTAGCGCGATGGAATTATTTCCTCACGCACGTACTGAATATAAAACCAGTAGACAGTTGACTAAGATTTTTAGAGTCCAGATCTGCAAAAGTGTCAGAAGAGTTCAAGGTTGTCACCTCCTTAGCAATAAGGGCTCACATTGAGCATATAATGTATTTTGTATATTTTAATTATTTCTTATGTCGTAATTCAAATTAAGAAATTGTATTGAATAAGTCTTTGATTTAATTAAACTGTATAACATGTAGACTGTGATTTTATGCAATTGGTTGTAAATTATGTGCATTGATGAAATTGAGCATTTCGATATAAGAGCTGAGTGTGATTATGAATGAGACTGTGATTATGATTATTGAGACAATATGGTATTTACCACATTAGTTAGACTTTAATAAATAATGTTAGTGCCTAAACCATTTTTGAACAAATATATATATATATATATATATATATATATATATATAACTGAAATGAAATAAGATAAGATCAAGTGCTCCGGCACTCCGTGTGACACCTTGCTCGGCTACATTGTAGACGGGTGAGGGGTGTTACAACATTAAAAATACATGCATAATAAGTCACATGCCAATTAACATATAGAATTATTATTAATTATTCATAATTAATTTTCCCATTTACATTCTTTTGAACATTGAAAAACACACAAAAAAAAATTCTTTTTAAAATTATTATTATAAAAAAATTGGGTTTTTTTAAAAGGAACTTGGAAATTGAACTTCATTTAGACATTCTCTAACTAACTTTTGATATTGGAAAATTATATCTGAATTAATGATTTCCATTGATACCAACCCATTAATAATTAATAGTATATAGCCAAAAAAAACCAATAACAATTTTTGCTCATTGAAAAGAAAATTTGATAAGAATCTTTTATTATATTGTTTGGTAGTTTTTTTTTTTTTTTTTTTTTTTGCTCAACGTTTCTAAAATGCAACAAAGAAGTTAAAAAAAATGATTGACTTCCATGTGCCGTTCAAGAAATTTTAAGTGATGGAAGATAATTTGGCAATAATACTTTATTATATTGTTAGGAAGTTTTTTAAGTTTTTTGGTTTGCATCCAACACCACTTTCAATTATACTCAACTTGGCTTTCATTTAAACTTAAGTTGAAAATTTGTTGCATGGTTATGGGCTTCATTAAGTTAATTATATTATTTGTGCTGGATTTGCCTTGCATTTAAAATAAAAATTATGGAAGGAAATTCTTTAAAGCATAGGAGAATTCGTGTGCTATTATATTCAAAACATTTGAAATTTTTAAAAATTTAACTTCATCAACTTGGCTTTCATTTAAACTTAAGTTGAAAATTTGTTGCATGGTTATGGGTTTCATTAAGTTAATTACATTATTTGAGTTGGATTTGCCTTGCATTTAAAATGGAAGGAAATTCTTTAAAGCCATAGGAAAATTTGTGTGCTATTTTATTCAAAACATTTGAAATTTTTTAAAATTTAACTTCATAAACCATGATAGTTATTTATATTTAATTTTCTATTTTTTTAATATTTTATTTACAGAGACAAAAAATAGTTTTTAGATAATAAAAATGAAGATATTTTGATTTTATATGGTTAACTGTTAGTCATATGTAAGAATGTTCTTGACTATTTTATTATATAATTTCTTAAAAATTTACTTGATTTGGTTTCTTTTTTCTTGGACAATGAATATTAGGTTATAATTTTGTATACTTCATTTTGGCAATTTTGTTCCTTCAAAATGCATATTAGACTTAACATGTTTCATTTAAAAAAAAAAGTTCTAGATCATAAAAGTGAAGATATCTTGATTTTATATGGTTCACAGTTAATCATATGTAAAAATGTTCTTGCCTATGTAACTGCTTGCAAGAAATCATCCATTTATTATATAAATTTTAAAACATTTACTAGATTTGTTTTTTTTTTTTTTTTTCCCACTTGGAGAATGAATATTTGATTATAAATTTGTAGACTAGATTTTGAAAGTGGAGAGGTTGTCATTTCTGAAAAAATGGATTTCTTATTTTCATTTTTTTAGGTTTTATTTCAAAATGGATTTCTTATTTTCATTTTTTTAGGTTTTATTTCAATGGGTAAGAAAATATCATTGCCATACGAGGATGAGATTCCAAAAAAGCTTTGGCCTATATATATTGATGATGAATATCTCTTAGATTATGCAGTTTAGGGAATCAATTTATTGAGAATAATAGTAAAAATTGTTAAACAAATTTTGGTTTTTAAATAAAGAATTGAAAAAATAAGAACTTTTAATGGCATCTAATGGGCCTCATGATCAGATAACATCGCATATTTTGGGAACAATAAATGATGCAGTTCCATAGTTTGACTTTAAATGGAAATTTTGAAATATTTAATAACAAATGTAGATTTTTTAATTCAATCTAATTGAGTCTATAGTTTTCCATTTGGATATCATAGACATGTGATTAAAGTGAAGAGAATGAAAGAAAAGGAAGAAAAAAATTATAGAGTTAGGAAGAAAATTAAAGAAAAGAGAAGAAAAAAATGTAATAGAGATAAGAAAATAAGTGAATGAATGATGTGAAGAAGGGAAGTAAAGTGTATGAAGAAATATATAAATGAATTAATAATGGATTTAAAATTCGTTATTAAATTTAAACACCAAAATTTATTTTTCCCATTAAAACATAAGGGTAATTTGGTTATTTCACATGGTGACATGTGGCACCATAAGATGGTGACTCATCGCATCATATAAGTTTGCCATTTGTCTTCCTATCATGCAAGGTGATCAAAGTTAAGATTAAGTCTAGCTTTGACATTTGGCTTAATGAGATTAAGTCAATTAAAAATAAGATGTAATCTAATGATGACATGTGGTAAAGGGATTAAGTGATTATTTGACTTATTTATAAAAGGGAAAGAAAGAAGAAACAAAATATTATTCTCTCTATTTTTTTAACGTGGTGGCAGCCTCTCTCCCATCTCCTCTTCTTGCTTTCTTCAACAATTAAAAGAGAAATCATCCATTCCCTTTGAATTAAAATTGCTAGGAATTGTTTCTAGTGTCCTAAACACACATATAACCTCTCTAAAAGAAAAACGCAAATTATAATTGGTTGGCAAGGCTTGAGAAGCAAAATTGGGGGCTGCCATTGGTGATCTTAGTGTGGACAGGCTAGAGGGACAATACTTGGAGTCCTAGGAGCTTCCTAAAAGTGTCAATTGCATCCATAGTGCATCAAAGAGGTTAGTGCCCAAATTCCTCTTTCAAATTAGGGTTTAATTGAATTAATTTGTTAATTCACAATCTTAAATGGCAAATGAAAATCCTAATGCATATTGAAAGTGTTTTAATATATAATTGAGCATTGAAATTAATTAGGCGCATAAGAAATGTGGCATGATGCATGAAACCCTAAAAGAAAAATTTTAAAATTCAATGCTCTAATGCATCAATTTCCATGCTTCCACTCATATAATTGGTATCAGAGCCACTATATTTGCCATTTAGATTGTTTATGAGGCTTATTTGTGTGATTGGATCAAATTTGGGTTGATTTGAAGTTGGTTCGAATTGTCAAAAACCTAGAGGAACAAATCTGCAGCTTGGAACATGGGGTGGGCATGTTTCTGGGCTTACACATGGTCCAAGGTGTGTCAGACTGACTCTGGCCGTGCTTCAGCATGCCCCAGCCCGTGTCGGCCCATGCGTTAACATGGGGCACCCTGTGCCGGTCCATTTTAGCCTGTGTTCTTCAGTCTAAGGGCATGTTATTCATCTTAAGGGAGCATTTGGCTTTTTTTTTCTGGGGTTTATGCAAATGTTGTATAATTATGGACCCAGAATTAAGCGAAAAAGTAATTAAATGGTTTAATTAGCAATTCTAATCACACAAATAATTATGAAAAATTGTTTTTATAAAAATTAAATTTGGAACAGATTCTAAATTTAAAATATTTGAATGAGATTCAAATTTAATTTTAATTGAATATATGATATTCAATTTAATTTTTATACATGTATATTTTATTTAATTGTTAAATTTTAATATGCATGATGGACGATCATGGATAGTAAAAGACCAATATGATTGGATTTATTTATTTCTTTTATTTTTTTTTGGGAATGTAAAATAATTAATTTTATTTTATTTTATTTTAGTGGCATGTATTATAAATATTGTAATAAATTAGGATTTATTTTCATTTATTCAAGAGGACTTTAAAAGTCCATTGTAACACTCCTATTGGCATAGCCTGGTACATTTTACTGTTCCGATGACCGGAATCAGTCCAGACAATTAAGAGAATTAGAACCACATCTAAGACACCTAGATAAGCCCTGAACACAAATAATTAATAATTGCCAAATAGTTAAGTATAAATAAGAAAAACATAACACAAAAAGTTAAATGAGCTGGAAGTCACAGCAATGGGTGATCTTCTCGGGAATAACTGCGAGGTCAGTCCAAACTCAAATTTCGAGCCGTAAAATGTGACACCGCGGTCCTTAGGACTATTGCGAACACAGTAAAAAAAAAAAAGAAAATCATAGAAAAGAATTGTTAAGTAGGTCAAATAATTAGGTCAGGGATCCGGAAGAAATATAGAATAATTTGCAAACCGGATTGAACCAGTGAGGGGCAATTTGGTTAATTCACCCCTAGAGTTGACTCCTGAACTAACTATCCAATAAATTTGGGGAAAAGAAAATTTCGCAATTGGGAATTAAATTAAAGAACTAACAGAAAAGTGAATAAAAAAAAAGGACAAAGTGTTATTTACATCACTTGGATGACATCATCATGATGTCAAAACTAATTTTAATTTTCCTACAAATATTGACCAAGTTAACTAAGACTAAAAGACTTAAAATACACTAAAAAGAAAAAGAAAAATCAGACCTTCTCCCTCACTAAGCTGGCTGCCCTTCTCTCCCTCACTTCACCATTGAAGAAAACTCCATTAAAGCTTGAAACCAAGCTTTCTTCCAACCACCTAACCCACTTTGTCTCCAAATTACCCATTAAAACTTGTTAGACCAACTTGAGAAGGTGATTGATCAAGAAAAAGAAGAAGGAAAAATAGAGATTGAAGATTTTAAATTCAAAGAAAGAGGTTAGGTGTGTAGATTATGAATGTGCACTTTGAATGCATTAAATTGAACTTTATGTGTAGTTAGGTTTTGAGTATTTTGAAGAAATTGGATAAAAAGTTTAGAATTGGCCAAATGATGTAGTTAACCTTACTTGAGTTGAGTAATGGTCAATTGTGACCATTTGTGCGTGTATGAATTGTTGGAACCAAGTTCCAATTCGGATTGGTGAAAGTCAATCTGCAGGCAGCTTGACCTAGGTCCCTTTCAGGAACCAAAGATGAAAATTTACTAACCCAATTGGTGTGAGGCTAATTGGGAATGAAACTAGACACAAAATGGCACATTTTTCATTCAAGAATAATGCCTGGAAAGTGATCATAACTTAGTGAACAATTAGACCAAATCTGGAATTGGGCACACTGCCTTGTACAAAAATGACCAAATGAACAGTAGTTACATAAATGACTATAACTTAGTCTAAGAAGGTCCAAATGACCTGAATTTACATCAATAGAAAGCTGAGACATAGCTCTACAACTTTCATGAAGAAAACAAACCCAAAATTTGACCATAAGCTGTCCAAAAACTCACTTGCAGTCAATGTACAAAAATTGTCATTATCCAGTAAATGCCCAGAATTCTGGGTAATACCAAAATCTGGCCAGCCATGTTCAAATAACAATAACTAGAGCTACAAAACTCCAAATGGAGTGATTCAAAAAGAGAAATAAAGTTAAGACAATAAGGAATGACTTCTATGAAAAAAACTTAGCCAAATTACCACAGTAACGTGACCAATGGAACAGTGTAAAATAGGACACCAAATCTGAAATTTTGAAATTTCACCTAAGAGACTTAAGATTTGAGAAAAACAACCAAAACCAACAAGTTAGGTAACCAAAATGTGGTATGTGGGTGAAATTAGAATTCCAATACCTATTAAGAATTAGAAAGTCAACAAATTGACTTGAATAGTGTCATGAATAGTAACCGAAAGTGTAAATTTTAATTAATATCAAGTTTAGCATATTAAAGCTAGGTATAAATATATTTGAATTTATTTTTGGATTTATGATAAATTGTGATGCTGAAATACTGTAAAATGGTGTGTTTCAGTTGAAAAGAATATCGGGAAAGAACTCGAGGCTTCGAGTTAAGGCCAAGAGGTGACTCGTATAAGATTTATACACAACATAAACATTCTTTAAAATTTCTTTGCAAAGTGCATGAAATGATTTGTGGTTTATTTATATTGCAAAATAATGATTGAAATGTACACTATGCTTTTGATCTAAATTGTTGGAAATTTGATGATATGTGATTTAATTGTCAATAAATATTTAATAAATTGATAAGATAGTTTTGAAACCACAGTGTCATGACCATATATTTGAATGTCTCACAAGCATGATTAGTGGGAGAAATTAGTTTTGAATTTTGATTCCTTCTTTGGCTGAAGTGTTGAGGTGTGTGCTAGTAGTAGAAGAAATTTGAATGGGTACCCATATATTTGAGCTAGCTAGCCTTGTGATTTCTCATAAGCCTTTGGCTATTGAGATGAATATTGTTTCGAATGGCATGATATAACTGTGTGTTTTTATGAAATTCATTTTGAGACTTCCTAAATGAAAGTGTTTGGACTAAAAGTTTATAAATCATGTTTTGTATTTGTTTTTCATGTTCAGTTCAATATTTGAATAAATGTGATTTGAATTATGCATAAATGTTATTTTAGTATGTTGTACACCACTGAGTCATAGTACTCAGCGATGGCCGTTATTGCTGTCGCAGATATAAAGACTAGAGAAGCAGCAAAGTGAGTTGCTGAAGATCTTGGAGCCACATCCCTAAAGTTTTGTTGGGTATTTTTTATACCTTGATTGTAATATTTAGTTTGATGTATGTAAATATATGTACATGTAATAACTGGTCATGAGCAGTTGTACAGAGTTTGTAATAATATTATTTTGATTTTGCTAATGTAAAGTTTGGTTGATGAATATAAATTATTTTTACTTTAATGAAAAATGAATGGAATTATTGAGTATTATTTTTTATGACAATTGAATTGAGAAATGATGTTGAATTGTGTTGAGGTAGTAATGAGTTTGATGAAATGAGATATTGGAAGTGTTTTTACGAGTTTTTGAAGAACTGTTTTCTTAAAATACAGACGGTACTCTGCCGAAATTTTTCCAAAAATTTGCGTAAAAATAAAATGGACAAAAATTTTAAACTAGTTTTTAAACTTTTATTAAATGTAAGAAAATGCTCACCACTTCTAAAAGTAAGAAAATGGTTTTAAAATCTCTTGTAGGGTACTTAATGAGTTATCAGTAGGTGAAGTTCGGTAGTTCATTAGGTATTCTATGGGATCATGTTATGCCTTACAGAGGTGTAAGGTGTGACATCCATTGTCTTATAAATTCACCTTAGTATGCCAAGGGTTACAATGTAATTGGATTGCAATAAGAACAACGTGATCAAGAGCATTGGTGGGACCAGTGGGAAGAGATCAAGGTCAAGGGTTGATTATGTACTCCTTCAGCAAATCTTGTAAAATGAATGAATGGAATACACTTAGGAATGCCCTGATTCAATTCTTGGTGGCTCAGAATTGAATCCCTTAGAGAGTCCATGATCATACCATATTATTTGTTTATCTATGTATCCATGAGATGTGTATGAATGAATGCAAATATGAGATATATGCATGCCAACTAGACAATGTGCAAAGTGCAACTATAATAGTAATTAAGCTGACCACAAAATCTTCCAAGCTAATGATTAAGTTGGTAATGGTATAGTTATGATAATTATATCGTGGCTCTCTATTGAGGCAATTATTTTAAGAAATTTTAAACACTTGCATTATTAGTTATTTAAGCTTGGGAATAATGCAGTTTATGTTTAAGAGATTTTCTTAAGAATAATTGTTAAGCATAAGATGTTGTAACTATGTAAATGGTTGATGGCCAATAATGGATGTGCCTGAGGTCATTGAAATTATTTACATATTTACTGGCTCAATGGGATCAACTTAACTAATGCAAGATAAATCAATAATAGATGTGCCTAAGATTTTGAGCATTAGGGGCCAAATAATTTATTGAACCTCACATGAGATCTGATGGGTAAGAAGTTGCTCACTTATAGTTTATTGTGATTTCAATAATGAATGTGCCAGAGGATGATCAATAAGACTATAAGAATTCAATCACCCACTAGAAATCCATCCAACTAGGATTTACGTTTCCTACTATGGAAGTGTAGGATTCACCAAGTTAGTGGGAGGACGAATTTGATTAAAAGACTATAATCATTTTGGTTAATTACTTGATACATTTACTAATTAATCTAGTTATTTTTTGCAATTAATTTTCTGATAATAATGAGCGCATAACAACCACCACCATCTAATATCCTTGTAAGTATACTTGATCACAATAGGTTGACAGAACCTAATCTTTCTGATTGGCTAAGAAATTTAAAACTTGTCATAAACCTAGAACGTATTAGATATGTTTTAGACTCAAAGGTTCCTGGTCCCTTACCTCCAAAGGCCACTCAAGAGGAATAAGATACTTTAGACAAGTGGAAGGAGCATGATATGAGAGCCAAATGTTACATGCTTGCTTCTATGAGTAATGAGTTACAGAAGTAGCATGAAAATATGCAAAATGCAAGTGAGATCCTCCTTCACCTATAAGAGTTGAATGGTGAGCACAGTAGGAATACTAAGTATGAGATACCTAGACAGTTATTCTGCATGAGGATGTCTGAGGGACAGAATGTAGGAGATCATGTCCACAAGATGATTCGGCTTATTGAGTAGCTAGAACATCTTGACTTTCACATGGTTTTCCAACTGCAGAGGGATTTCATCCTTCAGTCCCTATCTAAGTCATTTAGGAATTTTGTGACAAATTTCCATATGACTAAGTAGGAATACACCTTTGCTGGTTTACTTAATATGCTGGTTATTGCCCAAAAGAATATGCCGGGCAATAAAGAAAAAGAGGTAGCTTTGATTGCATCTTCTTCTGCTGGAAAATCCAACCAGAAGAAGGGCAATAAGAAAAGGAAATCTTAGGTTCCTGGACCTTCTAAGAAGATAGCCAAACAGAAAGTGAAGACCAAAGCTGATGGAGGCAAAGGAAAGTGTTTCCACTGCCAGAAGGATAGGCACTGGAAAAGGAACTGCCCAGAGTATCTTACTTCTCTGAAGTACAAGAAGGATAGACCTTCAGAAGGTATGTCTGTGTCTTGTTATCTAGATTCTGATGATACTCATAGTTCATCTACAGCTTGGGTTTTAGATATTGGTGCTAGTTCTCACATTTCTTATGATATGCAAGAACAAGCAAACAGTAGCAGCTTGCATGCTCGAGATATTAGACTCTGGATTGGTGATGGCTCAACTGTTAAAGCTTTAGCTATAGGATCTAAATCTTTTTACATGTGTGGACATGTTTTTTGTTTAAATAATATTTTGTATGTACCTGATGCTTTTAAGAACATCATTTCTATATCTAGTTTGACTAGAAACGGTTATGAATTTCAGTTCACAAATGATGTTTGTAATATTTATTTTGGAAATAAATATATTGGCTCATGTTATATGCATGATGGTCTTAATTATTTGGATAATAATGATAAACACAATTTGAATGCAAGCAATCTAAATAAATGTAATGCCATTATGAAAATCAAATCTAGTCCAAAATATCTTTGGCACTTAAGATTAGGTCATATTACAGAAGATAGGATTACAAAACTGCAGAAAATAGGGATTTTAACCTCATTAGGTTCTTAACCTAATCCAACTTGTGAATTCTACCTTCAGGGCAAAATGACTAGATCACCCTTTATTAGACAATGACTAAGAGCTAAAAATATTTTGTAGCTAATACATAGTGATGTATGTGGTCCATTAAAAGAAATGGCAAGAGGTGGTTTTCAATACTTTATTACCTTTACTGATGACAAATCAAGATTTCGATATTTGTATTTAATGAAATACAAACATGAATCCTTTGAAAAGTTCAAAGAATTTAAATCTAAAGTAGAAAATCAAACAGGAAAAAGTATTAAAACTCTTTGATCAGATCCTGGAGGTGAATACTTAAGTACTGAATTTGATGAATACTTGAAAGAGCATGGCATTATTTCCCAGCTGACTCCTCCAGGAACACCACAACTGAATGGTGTATCTGAAAGGGAAAATCGTACCCTATTAGATATGGTATGTAGTATGATAAGCTATACTGACATGCTAATCTCCTTTTGGGGATTTGCATTAGAATTAGCTTTGCATGTTCTGAATAGGATTCCATCTAAATCAGTCTCTTCCACACCTTATGAGATATGGCATGGAAGAAAACCAAGTCTTAAACATGTTAAGATTTGGGGTTGTCCAGCTCATATCAAAAAGCCAAAGACTGACAAATTGTATACCAAGTCAGAAAAGGGTTAATTTGTTGGGTATCCAAAAGAAAGTTTTGGATATTATTTTTATTTGCCTACATCACAAAGAGTTGTGGTAAGCAGAGATGTCATATTTCTTGAACAATAGCTCATTGAAGAAGGTGGCAAAGGAAGGCAAATAGAGTTAGAATTAAAGAATTCTGACCAACAAACAAATCAGATGGATATAGATCTATTTAATCAACCTACAACTATTGATGAAACATCTACAGTAATTCCTTGTAGATCGACTAGGATATCTCACCCACTAGTGAGATATAGTTTTCTTCATGAAGATGAACAAGAGTTATTTACTCATGAAGAAATAGATCATGGAGATGATTCTCTTACCTATGAAGAAGCTATATCAGATATAAATTCTTCAAAATGGATTAGAGCTATGAAATCTGAAATTGATTCCATGCATAAGAATCAAGTTTGGGACCTTGTTGACCCACTTAAAGGTATTGTACCTATAGGGAATAAATGGGTTTTCAAGAAGAAAATTGGTTCTGATGGAAAGGTAAAGACCTATAGAGCAAGGCTAGTAGCGAAAGGGTTTTGTCAAACGCAAGGGATCGACTATGAGGAGACTTTTTCTCCTATTGCCATGTTTAAATCAATTAGGATTCTATTAGCAATAGCTGCATACTATGATTATGAGATTTGGCAGATAGATGTTAAAACAGCTTTTCTCAATGGATACATTGATGAAAACATTTTCATGAAATAACCTAGGAGTTTTGAATCCCAAGATAGGTCTATGATGTGCAAGCTAAAGCGAGCCATTTATGGGTTAAAACACGCTTCGAGGAGTTGGAACATCTGTTTTGATGAAGCCATTAAGTCATTTGGTTTTATCAAAAATATGGATGAACCATGTGTATATAAGAAGGTTAGTGATAGTGCTGTCACTTTCCTTGTCTTATATGTGGATGACATTATGTTGATAGGTAATGACATAGGTATGTTGACAATTGTCAAGGTATGATTGTCAAATACATTCTCCATGAAAGACTTAGGAGAAGTAACCTATATTCTTGGTATTCGCATCTATAGAGATAGAGCAAAAAGAATAATTGATTTATCCCAAAGTCTAAACTTGGAAAACGTGTTAAAGAGGTTTAACATGCTTGATTCCAAGAGAGGATTGTTACCGGTAAGAAATGGTATCCACCTTTCTAAAGAGATATCTCCAAAGACACCTGAAGAAAGAGACAAAATGGCCAGGATTCCATATGCTTCAGCTATTGGAAGTTTGATGTATGCAATATTGTGTACTAGGTCAGATATCGCATATGCTATTAGTTTGACTAGCAGGTTTCAATCCAATCCAGGTTTAGAACACTGGCTAGCCGTCAAGAATATCCTTAAGTACTTGAAAAGAACTAAGGATTTATTCTTGGTCTATGGAGGTGGCGATCTACAATTGAATGGTTATACTAATTCTGATTTTCAATCAGATATAGATGATAGAAAGTCTACTTCTGGTTTTGTGTTCATTTATAATGGAGGCACAGTTAGTTGGAAGACTTTCAAACAGAGTACAACTGCTAATTCCACTACAGAGGCCAAGTATATTGCTGCATCAGATGCTGCAAAAGAGGCTATTTGGATAAAAAAGTTCATGATAGAACTTGCAGTAGTTCCTTTCATTGAGTCAGCAATTCCACTTTAGTGTGACAACAATGGAGCGGTCATTCAGGCTAAGGAACCCCGGTCTCACTAGAAATCCAAACACATAGAGAGGCGCCACCACATTATCTAAGAAATAGTTGGAAGAGGCGATGTAGCCTTGCAGAAATTAGCATCAACTGAAAATCTAGCTGACCTATTCACGAAGGCTATGTCACAAGCTCTGTTAGACCGACACCTTGAGAAGATGGGTCTGATGAATGGCTCTAGTGCTAGCGAGAGATTGTTAGCAGTATGACTTAGAGCATATCATTTTCTATGTATCTTGTAAACATTTTAATTAATAAATGGGAATTTCACTTTTCTGTTTACATAACTGTTTATCTGTAATTGAAAAGGTCCATTAATATTTGTTAGAAATTCTATTCTTAAGTTGTTCAGAATATGAGTGACAGTATTTCTAGTACAAAGTATTATAAATTGGTTCACAATCGAGGATACTTCACAATAAGGACATGACTTATCCAGAAATATTGTAGTCATGTTTGTCACAAAAGTATTAATATGAGATATTAATAAGTTAGAATGGTGAGTCTCATGCCATATGACAAACATGATTAGCACTTCTATATGATAAGTAGGCTGAATCAGTGACAATTATGATAAGCACATGGAGTTTACTCTTGTCAATGAATTGTCATAAATCATATTAGTGCATATAATCTTTAGACCTGAGATAACACAGTTATCTTATATATAGGTGATTTGAGTTTGATACTACTTTCATACACATACTGTGTATGGGTATATGGGCATGTGTTGGCTCCTACTAGTTATATATGGAGATAGGTGATCAAGATGGAATCTGTTACCCTAAGTAAATAGGGATAAAATCCTATGTTCATTTAATTGTTCTTGATGACTCAAGTTCCTGGCCAAGACAGATAGACTTAGTTAGAAAAGAGTTTATGACAAGAAAGTCTAATTTATCAAGAATTAGAAATTAAAAGAGAACATAAAATTTATAGCAATTGGAGTTTGACATTAACCATGGTTCCAGCTAGAATTGGGATTTTGTAACAGAGAGATTCTAGTGCATGGTAACATATGATTAAAAGTTCATTTAAGGTATTCCTTATTACTGATTGGGTGACCATGGCATGCTATGTTAGGTGTCAACCATGGTCTATGAGATACCTAAAATGATTTAGAGAAATCATTTATGGTAAGAAAGAGTTCTTATGATATTAAGAATTAATATCATATCTCATTGCCAATTGGAGATGAGCCTAGTGAGTCACACACATACACAAGTTAATAACCAAGTAGAATGTGATTTAATTGATTAATTAAAGAGTTTAATTAATTAATTCAATAGGTTTGATTTGCAATAAGATTGCAAAGTCCCTAGCATGGCTTGGAACCAAATCTATGTTATTAGATATATAATATAAGTTAAATTTATATTTAAAGTCTAGCTTTGACTCTTGGCTTAATGAGATTAAGTTAATTAAAAATAAGATGCAATCTAATTGTGACATGTGGCAAAGGGATTAAGAGATTATTTGACCTAATTATAAAAGAGACAGAAAGAAGAAACAAAATATTATTCTCTCTATTTTTCTAAACATGGTGGCAGCCTCTCTCCCATCTCCTCTTCTTGCTTTCTTCAACAATTCAAAGAGAAATCATCCATTCCCTTTGAATTAAAATTGCTAGGAATTGTTTCCAGTGTCCTATACACACATATAACCTCTCTAAAAGTAAAACCCCAAATTATAATTGGTTAGCAAGGCTTGAGAAGTAAAATTGGGGGCTGCCATTGGTGATCTTTGTGTGGACAAGCTAGAAGGACAACACTTGAGGTCCTAGAAGCTTCCTAAAGGTGTCAATTACATCCATAGTACATAAAAAAGGTTAGTGCCTAAATTCCTCTTTCAAATTAGGGTTTAATCGAGTTAATTTGTTAATTCACAATCTTAAATGACAAATGAAGATCCTAATGCATATTAAAAGTATTTTAATATGCAATCGCGCATTGAAATTAATTAGGCACATAAGAGATGTGGCATGATGCATGAAACCCTAGAAGAAAAATTTTGAAATTCAATGCTCCAATGCACTAATTTCCATGCTTCCACTCCTACATGATACTGCTTTCATACTTGTACTGTGTATAGGTATATGGGCATGTGTTGGATCCTACTAGTTATATATAGAGATAAGTGTTGATCAAGATGGAATCCATTACCCTAAGCAAATAGGGATGAAATCCTATGTTCATTCAATTATTCTTGATGATTTAAGTTCCTGGCCAGGACATACAGATTTAGTTAGAAAAGAGTTTCTGACAAAAAAATCTAATTAATCAAGAATTGGAATTAAAAGAGAACATAATGTTCATCGCAAATGAAGTTTGACATTAACCATGACTCTAGCAAGAATTGGGATTTTGTAATGCAGAGATTCTAGTGCATGGTAACATATGATTAAAGATTCATTTAAGGTATTCCTTATTACTGATTGGGTGGCCATGGCATGCTATGCTAGGTGTCAACCATGTTCTATGAGATGCCTAAAATGATTTAGAGAAATCATTGATTGGGTGGCCATGGCATGTTATGCTAGGTGTCAACCATGTTCTATGAGATGCCTAGAATGATTTAGAGAAATCATTTACGGTAAAAAAGAGTTCTAATGATATTAAGAGATAATATCATTTCTCATTGCCAATAAGTAATGAGCCTAGTAAGTCACACATCTACACAAGTTAATCACCAAGTAAAATGTGATTTAATTGATTAATTAAAGAGTCTAATTAATTAATTAAATAGGTTTGATTTGCAATAAGATTGCAAGGTCTCTAGCATGACTTGAAACCAAATCTAGGTTATTGGAAGTATAGCATACATTAAATTTATATTTAAATTGATTAAATATGAATTTAATTATGGGAAATTAATTTATATTTGATATAAATTAATTTGAAGAGGAGAAATTATATTTTTGGGTTAAGAACTCAAATTAAAAAAGTAAGGGTAAATTGGTCTTTTCACATGGTGACATGTGACATCATAAGATGGTGACACATGGCACCATATAAGCTTGCCACTTGTCTTACTATGATGGAAGACCGCTTTTTATGATTTAAATGGAGCTTGACACTTGGCTTCATGAGATGACGTCAACCAAAAGCAAGATGTGATCTTGTGGTGACATGCGGCAAAGAGTAAGTGAAGTTTGACTTTTGTATAAAAGGGAAACAGAAGAAAGAGAAATTGAATTTCTTCTTCTTCCTCTCAGTTGGATGGAAACTTTGAGTGTCCTTCTCCTCTCTTCCTTTCTCACTTGATTCAAAGAGAAATCACTTGTTTTCATTGAGTTAAAATTGCTAGAAAAGGTTTATATTGTCCTAAATACCCATTAACCATCATCAAAGCATAAAACCCTAATTACAAGTGGTTGGTAAAGCTTGAGAAGCAAAGTTTGGGGCTGCCACTATTGCTACTAGTGTGCTTATGGTGGACAAGCTAGAGGGACTATAATTGGAGTCCTAAAGAAATCCTAAGGAAGAGGGATCCACTAATTATGCTCCTTGGAGATTAGTACCCAAAATCCTTCTTTTAATTAGGGTTTAATTGATTAAATTCCTAAAGCTCAATTCTTGATGGCAAATGAAAGTTTAATGTATGCTAAAATGTGTTTTGGTATGTTTTTGGGCATTGGAAATTGATTAGGCACATAACTCATCAAGCATGATAAATGTAACCCTAGAATAAATTTTGAAATTCAAGATTTTAATGCCCTAAATTCCATGCTTCCTAGCCTTGAGGTGAGGTAAAAGACATGTGTGATGGGGTCGCATTAGGTGTTAGAGATGCATGGTTATGTTTTGTGATGATGGGACTTAATGGTGGAGGGTTTTGGGGACATACATGAATTTGATGGGTAGGTGTGGAAGGCTGAGGTTGGCATGTAGTGGGTGGTTAGCATAGGATGCCATTAGCATTTAGTGGATGTGATAGTGGTGGACCAAAGTTTCCTTCAACAATATTTGGTAATGGTGATAAGGCAATGCTTTGACATTACATGTCAATGGTTGTGGACGTTGGAGAAGCATCAATTATAGTACAAAATGGAAACACCTGTTCATGAAAATTAACATGGCATAAGATATACATTCTATTAGTGGAAAAATCTAAGCATTGATATCCTTTATGAATTTTAATGTAGCCCATGAACACACATTTAGTAGACTTAGCTGCAAGTTTATGTGGTGCAGATGGTTCAAGCCACGGATAGCAAATGCAAACAATTACCCTTAATTCATGATAATTGGGCATAGTTTTAAAGAGGATTTCATAAGGGGTAGTTGGTTTTGTCTTTTGGCAGGGAATATGATTAATGGTGTACACGGCAGTGTCAAATACATAGGTCTAATACTTAAGTGGAACTTCGGCATGGTGAAGAAGTGCTCTACCCATTTCAACAATGTACCTCAGCATAACCATTTTATTTAAGGGTGTGTGGACGAGAAACACGTTGGGCTATGCCATTATCTCAAAGATAAGGTGTTAATGCTTGGAATTCCCTACCCCAGTCAGCTTGAAAATTCTTAATTAGCAAGGGAAAAATATTTTTCTACCAGATGTTGGAAATTGATAAAGACATTTAACACATTAGACTTATGATGCAAGAAATGAATACAACGATATTTGCTGAAGTGATAAAAAAAGAGTACACAATATTTTGAACCATCAACAGATGGAACCAATGATAGTCCCCAAACGTTGGAAGAAATTAATTCCAATGGTTGTGAAATAATGGAATAAGAATTAGGAAAGGGAAATTTATGAATTTTACTAATACTACAAGCATTGTAAGGTTCACCGATTACTTCATTTCTGGAATTAGGAATTGTTAATAGTATGCCCTAAAGCATATCATTTTGTATGTATCTTGTATATATCTTATTAATAAAAGACAATTTTACTTTTCTGTTTATATAATATATTTATGTTCAATAAAAAAGGTCCATTGGTATTTTATTAGAAATTCTATTCTTAAGTTGTTAAGAATATAACTGACAGTATTTCTAGCACAAAATATCATAAATTGATTCACAATTAAGGATATTTCACAAAGGACATGACTTATCCAGAAAGATTGTAATCATATTTGTTCCCAAGGTATTTATATGAGATATAAATAAGATGGAGTGGTGAGTTTCATGCCACATAACAAACATGATAGGCACTTATACATGATAAGTAGGTCGAACCAGTGATGCTTATGAGAAGCACATGGAGTTTACTCTTATCATTGCATTGTCATATATCATATAAATGCATATAATCTTTAGACCTAAGATAACAAAGTTATCTTGTATATAAGTGGTTTGAGTTTGATACTACTTTCATACTTGTACTATGTATGGGTATATGGGCATGTGTTGGCTCCTACTAGTTATATATGGAGATAGGTGCTGATCAAGATGGAATCCGTTACCCTAAGTAAATAGGGATAAAATCTTATGTTCATTTAATTATTCTTGATATTTCAAGATCCTAGCCAGGACAGACAGATTTAGTCAGAAAAAGTTTCTGACAAGAAAATCTAATTAATTAAGAACTGGAATTAAAAGAGAACATAATGTTCATAGCAAATGGGGTTTGATATTAATCATGACTCCAGCTCAAATTGGGATTTTGTAATGGAGAGATTCTAGTGCATGGTAACATACGATTAAAGGTTCATTTAAGGTATTCCTTATTACTAATTGGGTGGCCATGGCATACTATACTAGGTGTCAACCATGATCTATGAGGTGCCTGAAATGATTTGGAGAAATCATTTACGGTAAGAAAGAATTCTAATGATATTAAGAGTTAATATCGTTTCTCATTGCCAATAAGTAATGAGCCTAGTAAGTCACATGTCACACCTTACCGCTCCATAAGGCATAACATGATCCCGTAGTATACCTAATGAATTACCAACTTCGTCTACTGATAACCCATTAAATACACTACAAGAGATTTTAAAACTTTTTTTACTTCTTTTTACAGTGGTGAGAACTATTGACAGGTGTTAAAAAAATTTTTAACTGAAGTGAAACCAAATAACACATTTGAAGTAATAATAATTTCTGTAAAAATTTTAGCAGAGTGCCATCTATATTTTAAATAAAAAAGTTCTTCAAAAACCTGTAAAAAGCACTTCAAATATATTACTACAAATCCCAAACTCCAATAAATTTATTCAACACAATAAATTTCTCAACATTATCAACTCAGTTCAATAATCAATTTTCCATCGCTGCGGGTTCCCTGCAGTCCTGGGGTCGGCTATTGCCTGCGCCGTAACTTCCTCGTACGGTCACCCATCGCTGCGGTGTTGGCTCATTTAACTTAGTTTCATTTCATTGCTATTATTTTTTCTTTATTTTTCTTGTATTTTCTTTTCTTGTATTTCATTATTTTATGTCTTCTCACTAACTTTTAAATGTAGTTCTAGGCATTCTAGCTGTCCGGACAAACACTGTCACTGGAACAGTAGAACACACTACCGAACATAGGGGTGTTATAATTCTCTCCCCCTTAAAATAAATTTCGTTTTCGAAATTTTACCCAATGGTCGTCTTACAATATTCACACGTTTATTTTCTCCTTTCTATATGATTGTATAATCTTCTTTCCTCTGTATTTGTGTAAAACTTTTAACAATCTAATATTACATTTACTTTGTTTATATAGCACTAATCTTTTCTTACTATTGTTCCGTCTAATATTTCGATTCATGTTCCCTTTTTGAAAGACCATTGAGGTCATGTTAAAATTATTTATCTAATCATGGGTCCTTTGACCATTATAGTCAACAATCTTACTCACATTTGTAACAATTTTTTGTTATATCTGAACCAACTGTTCAAATTATTACTTCAACAACTCTTTTTATCTATTATTATTCTATAACTTACTTCCTTTTGTACTAAACTATGACCTTTCGATATTCTAACTTTTGAGTTTTAAATGCCTAAATAGGATTTTCAAACTTATTTCCAACAATAAAATTCTGTCCTAGCATAACTATACCAAAACAGATGCCGTTGGCAACTATTCTCATCTTGGTGTACTATCGAGTAGTACGTAACTCTACACAATAATCTCAAGTCAGTACTGTAATCTGCAGCTTACAGTACAAACATCAAGAACATTTCATAGTTACTACGATACATTCCAATAGGTCAAAACTTCCTATCTTTTATCCTTTTCGAATTCACTAATATCCGAAACTTATTCTAATTACAATATCCATTGACAATTACTAACTGTAACATCTTTGCCCTCATCTAGATCAATTCCATTACTATAACTCACTTTTAGGCAACTAACAATTTTTTTTTTATATGAGGAACAGCAGGAAGGAAAACAATACTGGCACTAACATAAAAGTATGCAGACCCCAGGTCAAACAATACACACACACACACACACACACACACACACACACATATATATATATATATATATCTTAGTTACTAATTGAGGAAGTACCAGCAATAATGTCAAAAGTCTCAGCCTCTTCACTCTGTCTCTTTGCATAGACTCTGACCAGAGCACTGCCTTGCTCTGACTGATTCACTGTGCCTTGGTTGCTTAATGGACTACCTCTACCCCTGCCTCTACCTCTGCTAGGTGGTTGTAAACCTCTGGTGATAGGATTCTGAACTGACCCTTCAGCAGTGGTAGGAGGTGGCCCAACTCTACGGGCATTGGTGCAATCCTTAGCAAAGTGTCCTGTGCCTCCACAGTTATAACAAGCTCCTATGGCCTTGTAGCATACCCCACCATGATTTCTACCACAAGTTTTACATTGGTGGGGAGGGTAGGAACTTCTAGTTGTTCGATGACTGGACCTTAGTGGTCTCTGCCCTGATGATCCACCACTGTTATATCCCTGAGCTCGAGGCTCCTCAAATTCTTTTCTCTTCCCCAAATTACTGCTCGAGCTCTGACCCATAGGTCTCTCCCTCTTCTCTATTTCATGTTGCCCTTGTGGGGGTTGGGTCTATAACTGAGCTTGAGCTGACAGATTATCAGCGATTTATTAAAAGAAAGTGGCCATTTGCTGGGCCATTTGTGCAGTAATTTATATAGGTAAAACTGGCACAGTCGGGCCTTCGATACTTTGTGGAGCTGGGGCCTCAACTTGTACTTCTGCTATCATAGACTGTTCTATTATCTCATTTTTCTCTTCCATATCTTTTCATAGGATTTTCTATTTCCTATACAATCAACACGAGGAGATTTCCTTTTGTTAGTGCATATTTATAATGCAATGTACTATATGTATCAAACAATAACATTGAGCAGTTGTACTATGAAAAAAGAATATTCAAATTATAGGTCAAAATAGAATTTTAAATCTAGCCCTGATACCACTAAAACATGTCACACCCTACCCCTCCGTAAGGCATAACATGATCCAGTAGTATACCTAATGAATTACCAACTTCGTCTACTGATAACCCATTAAATACACTACAAGGAATTTTAAAATTTTTCTTACTTCTTTTTACAGTGGTGAGCACTATTGACAGGTGTTAAAATTTTTTTTAACTAAAGTAAAACCAAATAACACATTTGAAGTATTAATAATTTTTGTAAAAATTTTGGCAGAGTGCCGTCTGTATTTTCAATAAAACAGTTCTTCAAAAACCTGTAAAAAGTACTTCAAATATATTACTACAAATCCCAAACTCCAATAAATTTGTTCAACACAATAAATTTCTCAACATTATCAACTCAGTTCAACAATCAATTTTCCAATGTTTCCAAAAGATGAGATAAAAGAAATATGTCACAATATTTTTACAAACCAAAATAATTTACAATTTTAGTTTACAACTGCTCAAGACCAAGTACAATATATACATACAATGCATATACATTACAACCAAAATTACAAAATATGGTATACTCAATATACCCGATGAAATCTCAAAATGTAGTACAAGCAGCCTACTCTGCTGCTCTGTCCGTCTATCTACCTGCGACAGCAATGAAAAAGCTATCGCTGAGTAAAATTTACTCAGTGGTTTACAATAACAATTTAAAATGTGGTATATAAAACTTTTGTTGACAATTTACAATCCAAACAATTCATAATTTTTTAAAGCTCATATAACACAAATTTGATCAAACAATTGAATAACACAGTGTTGCCAATTAATAACACAAACTTAGGTCATGACACAAATTTTCCGAATATGCCGTGTTGTACACCACGATAAGGCACACTCACCCCACTAATCGAAATCAATGAGGGAGGAAGCTAGCTAGATAATGAGAACTCATCCACACTCACCTCAGACTGGCAAGTCAAAGAGGGAGGAATATAATCACACTCAACCCATAAATGGAGGAGGAACATAGTAATATTGTCATGCCAAGTGTGAATCAAAATAATTCCAAATCACAATATTTCATGCAAACGACAAATCACATTTTATCTCAAAATTTCCATTTGCAAGTACGTAACACTATAATTTCCAATTAAAATTCCTAAAGCCAAAACAATAAAAAATTATTCATAACTCATTTCTCCAAATAAATTTTTTGGTAAAAGCAGTGAATATAAAAAGTATTGTACACAGACCTTTGATATATGCCTTTTGGCCCTGACTCAGTGTTCCTTAGGCTTCTCAATATCCTTTTCAACTGAAACACACAATTTAAAGTGTTTCAATACTCAATGAATTTGTTTCTAACAATAAAATCCAATATTTAAATTTTCTTGGTACTATTCCCTTCAATTCATTTCATTAGTCAACCTATAATGTTGACTCTTGATGCACTCTAAGTGATTCAATTCTAATGTTAACAATATGTCACATTTTATAGCCCTTTAGTGTTGGTATATGTTACCAATTTCATTTTCAAGTGTATTGCATTTTATTGCAATTTATCGGATTTTGGTGTACTATTTTGACCTAGCCGGACGACCTAGTTCCCTCGGTTTTCGAGTTCCAGTCTAACCTACAAACTTGTAGGTTTATGTCTTATTGCACGTAGGGCAAAATTTCAGGTCATTCTGAGTTGTGTAGACCAAGTTATGGTCAATTTACCAATGTTAGACATAATGCACCAAAATGATAACTTTAGGTCATTTTTAGGTCACTTTTGGTTCGGTCAGTTTTGGTACCTGAATTTTTGCAAGCTATTTGGCTTGGTTCTGGCCATTTATGGGCTTTGGTGTCTTCATAAGAATTGTAGATCTATGTCTAAACTATTCATGGTAAAACTTTCAGGTCATTTGGACCTGTTTTGAGTAAGTTATAGTCAAAACATTAACTACTGCTCAAATGATCAATTTTCAGGCTTTCAAGTCACTAATCCGGATTTGGTCATTTTTCAAGTCACCTTCTAGGCAGAATTTAGGTAAGCTTCCTTCATGAAAGTTGGCACTTTTTGTGCCTAGTTTCACCTTCAATTGGTCTCATACCAATTGGAGTCACACACTTAAGTATCTAAGCCAAAACATACACTGCTCTACTACACACTCCTCATTACTTACCAATTACATATTCAACACTTACCAAATTACTTCCTTCATGCCAATTCTGGTTTGTACCTTACCATTAACATATTTAACAATACATTTTGGTCATTTTGGACAGCTTGTAACCATTCTCAACGTACACGTTATAATCCAAAATTTTCCAAGTCCATTTACACAATTTAACCACATGAACATACCTCATTTACATGTCAAAATCCAAACAATTATCCACATACACATGCTGCCACCATAAGCAACATAATTCAACAATATTTCATGAACTTAAATACTGCAATCTTCTTCATGAGGCTACCACAAATTTACACATACCCATCAACTTCTATTTTCACTTTTCAAGCTTACAAATCAAACTTTGCACATGGAATTCAACTTCAATACAATTAAACATTTAAATCAACATTCAAACAACCATTTACATGCAAGGACAAGCTGTTCATGGTGAGTTTCATGGCTGCCTAAATGGCTCAACTCCAATAATTCATTAACATAAAAAATTCTTCCATAAATTAACTACCCACAACCTCCACTCAAAGTTTAATGAAGCAAGATTGAAAAATATACATTTACCTCTTATGGACTTTCCTCAAAACTCCACCAAAACTTCCCTTTCTTGCTCCCAAAATGTTGCCCAAGCTGTATACTTTAACTTTAATGAAGAACTCTTGTGCAAACCATGGTTTGAAGATGGACAATCAAAGCTTGGACGTGAGAGCTTCAATGGAGGCTTTTGAGAATTCAATTCGGCTATGGAGAATGGAAGTGAAGAAGATGGTTTGCTAGTGGGAAATTCTGCCCACTTAGGTGTCCTTAGATGCTTTATATTGTGCCATTTAATGTCCACTAACTTGATTAAATATTAAGATATTAAACTTTTAATTATCCTAATTTTTACCCCTCACTTTTCATGAATTGTATTTGACATTTAATTTCCTTTTTTCATGGGATTTTCAAAATTCAGTACCACTTATTTTTAATGGACATTTAGGTCAAAAGGCAACTCGGGATGTCAAATGACCACAATGCCCCTATTCGGGTTGCATTCCTGATTTTTCGGTAACACCGAGTTTTGTCATTTTCTCGGTTTCTCATTTTTCTTTGTACTAATTAATTAATTTTTCTTTAATATTTTTAATGACATTTATACTTCAATAAGTCTTTAATTATGTTTTGAAACTAAATTCTGAGGGTTTCCTGCAATCCTGGGGTCGGCTATTGCCTGCACCGTAACTTTCCAGCGGTCACCCATCGCTACGGTATTGGCTCATTTAACTTATTTTCATTTCATTACTATTACTTTTCCTTTGTTTTTCTTGTATTTTCTTTTCTTGTATTTCATTATTTTATGCCTCCTCACTAACTTTTAAATGTAGTTCTAGGCATTCTAGCTGTCTGGACAGACACTGTCACTGGAATAGTAGAACGCACTACGGAATATAGGGGTGTTATATCACACATCTACACAAGCTAATCACCATTTAAAATGTCATTTAATTGATTAATTAAAGAGTTTAATTAATTAATTAAAGAGGTTTGGCTTGCAATAAGATTGCAAAGTCCCTAGCATAACTTGAAACCAAATCTAGGTTATTGGATGTATAGTATAAATTAAATTTGTATTTAATTTGATTAAAAATGGATTTAATTATGAGAAATTAATTAATAGAGATTAATTAATTAATTAATTTATATTTGATATAAATTGATTTAAAGAGGAAAAATTATAATTTTGGGTTGAGAACTCAAATTAAAGAGTAAGGGCAAATTGGTCTTTTTACATGGTGATATGTGGTACCATGAGATGGTGACACAAGGTATCATATGATCTTGCCACTTGTCTTCCTATGATGGAAGAACTCATGTCATGATTTAAATGGAGCTTAACACTTGGCTTCATAGGATTAAATCAAATAATAACAAGACAGGATCTTGTGATGACATATGGCAAGAGAGTTAGGGTTTGACCTAAGTATATAAAAAGAGATTATAAAGAAAAATCAGCCACACTCTCTCTTTTCTTTCATATGGGATGGCAACATGGTGTCTCCTTCTCTTCTTCTATTTCTCAATTGATTCAAAGGGAAAAACTTAGATTTCCTCTTGAATTAACTTATTAGAAAGTGTTTCTAACACCCAATACATTCATACAACCTTCACAAAGTATAAACCCCATCTTATAATTAGTTGACAAGGCTTGAGAAGCCAATTTAGGGGCTGCCATTGCTACTTTGGTGTGTGCTTATGGTGGACAAGCTAAAGAGACAACATTTGGGGTCTTAAGAATATCCTAATATTGCCTCAATTGTGTATCAAGAGGTTATTACCTAAAAATCCCTCTTTTAGTTAGGGTTTAAATGAATTAAATGTTAATTCATAATCTTTAATGGCAAATGAAATTTAATGCCTGCTAAAATATGTTTTGGTATGCAATTGGGCATTGGAAATTGATTAGGTTTATAAGAAACTTGGTAAGGTGCATGTAACCTTAAAAATAATTGTCACACTTTACCCCTCTGTAAGGCATAACATGATCCCGTAAAATACTTAATGAATCACCGAACTTCGCCTACCGATAACCCATTAAATATACTACAAAGGATTTTAAAATAATTTTATCTTCTTTTGAACGTGGTGAGCACTTTTAATAGGTATTAGAAACTTTTATTTACAGTTAAAATATTAGGTAAAAATTTTGTTAAATTTTATTTTTTTTCAAATTTTGTAAAAATTTCGATAGAGTACTGTCTATAATTGGGGAAAAAAAAACCAAATTTTCAATACCTGTAAAATGCACTTCCAATAATTCAACTCACAACACCAACTTCCAAAACACAACTCAATTACACAATCTCAGTTCCAAATTCAATTCATAAAAATAAATCTCAAAATGAAGAACATAATTGAGTATTTCATAAATTAAAACACAAGGTTTATATTATAACCATTTTACAAAATCAAATAATTTATAACATTACTGTACAACTGCTCAAGACCAACCATAATACATACATATAGTCATAGACGTTAAAATAAAAATTTACATAAGGGAATAATTCAAATACCCGACAAAAATCCAAGTGTACAGTTTCTTTTAGTCACTAGCAGCCTATTCTGCTGCTTTACCAGTCTCTCTACCTACGACAACAAACTAAAGCCATCACTGAGTAAAATACCCAGTGGTGCACAACATAAAGAAAAATACCAGTTTATGCCATATTAAATCATAATTATTCCAAATACAATACTTAAATTGTTAAACAAATGCAAAACACAATTTAAAATTTAAGTCAAAGAAATTCTCACTTCATAATTCAAGAATAGCTTTTCATAAAATCGCACAGTCATATCATGACATGAATATACTTTTCATCCTAACAGCCAAAGGCTTATGAGGAATACCAAGGCTAGCTAGCTCAAAACTATGGGTACCCATTCAAATTCTTCCTCTACTGATACACACCTCAACACTTCAGCCAGAGAGGAAATACAAAACTATTTCTTCCCACTAGGCAACTAGTGAGGAATTCAAACATCTGGTCATGATACTGTGGTTTCAAACTATTTTAACAATTTTCTAAACATTTAAAATGGCCATCAATTCACATATAGTTTAACTTCCCAAAAACATGGGTCAATAGCACATATTTCTTTTCAATTAAATATTCAACTCAATGTAATTCATAAATAAATTCTTACAATTCATTCAACACAATTTCAAAATAAATTTCAAAGAGAAATTATATGCTGTGCATAAACCTTTTATGAGTCACCTCTCGGCCTTGACTCAGTGTTTCTTTCTCCTTTCTAGTGTCTTTCCCAACTGAAACACACAATTTTTAGTGTTTCAATATGAAATCACATAATTAATCCAATAAATAATTTCATGTCTACTTAATTGCACCCCTAAAATTGCTTAAAATATAATTCTTTATACTTTGCATTGTGGGGTTACTATTCATTATACTATTCAAGTCAAAATGTTGACTTTCTTATGCTTAATAGGTATGTGAATTCTAATTACACGCATATACCACATTTTGAGTGTCTAATTTGTTGGCCTTAGTTGTCATTTCAATTTCTAAATCTCCTAAGAGAAATTGAAATTTTTTAGTTTTGGTTCACTAGTTTGTACTGTTCCATTGGTCTGGCTACTGTAGGAATTTGGCTAAGTGTCCTTCATCAAAGTTGTTCCTTATTGTCTTAGCTTTAATTCATTTTTTGAATGACTCTATTCAAAGTTTTGTAGCCCAAGTTATACCTATTTTTCTAAGGCTGGCCGGATTGGTTTTAACCCAAAATTCTAGGAACCAATTCTGTTCAGGCAGTTTTGGTGTGCCAAATGCTGCTCACTTTTCAGATAAGTTATGGTTAGAATTTGGATTTGTGTTCTTTATAACAGTTTTAGTGCTATGTCTCAGCTTTTCATCGGTATAAAATTCAGGTCATTTGGACCTTCCTACACTAAGTTATGGCCAATTGATTAGTTACTGTTCATATGGTCAAATTCTAGGTTCACCTTATAGGCAATTTGGATTTGGTCACTTTTTAGGTCACTTTCTAGGTAGAATTTTGGCATGACCTCTACATGAAAATTGGTCTATTATAGGTCCTATTTCACCTCCAATTAGCCTCATACCAATTGGGATCACACATTTTCATTTATAGCCTAAAATGTATACTGTTTTCAATAAACATAATCTGCATTGTAACTTTGCACTTCTAATGGACATTATTCACATTATAATTTGGTCAATTGTCCAACAACAACCCAATTTGACCAATATCCAACAATAAGTCAATTTGATCAAGTGTCCAGCAATATACATTTACTCAATCTAATTAGGTCAATTGTCTAACCAATCATACAATTCTCAAATAACCAAATCAAAACCCTAATTCAACTAATCAAAATCAACAATACACATGACATCAATTACTAGTACATGAAATTAGCTTAATGAACTTCACAATCATTAATTTACATATAAGAATTAAACAATTTTCTATGCCCTTCATGGTTTCCAAATTCAACATTACACAATCCTTCAAAATCTACTTCAAAATTCTATTTCTAAACATTAATTTCCCACTTACACATAACATCATAATGGCTAGTACATGTAATTAGCCTAATCAACTTCATTACCCATCAATTACATGTAAAAAAAAAAAAAATCAAGCTCCTTCAATATCCATGGCTGCCAAAAATTGTACACATCAATAACTCTTCAAATCCTTCAAATTTCTTCACCATTTAACACATCTCAACATCAATACAAACTTTAATGAAGCAAGGAAAGAAAAATGGCATTTACCTCTTTTTGGAGTTTGCTAAAACTTCACCAAAACTCTTCTTTCTTGCTTCCAATATGCTGCCCAAGGTGTGTAAACCAACTTTAGTGAAGGAATCTACAAAGAAAATGGCTTGAAGATGTTAGATTAGAGCTTGGTTTGAGAAACGACAATGGTGGTTTTGGGAGAAAATGAATTCCCCCAAAGATGAATATGAAGGAAGAAGAAGATTAGGTGGGGCATTTGTCTTCTAATGAGCTTATATATGTGTCCACTTAGTGCTCCACTAATTAAGATTAACATTATAATAATAAAATCTTATTAACATTTCAATTAATCCCCCATAAGTCCTTTAATTATTTTACTTGTAAAATTTCTTATTTCCATGGCAGTTAATACTACTTATTTTTTTCATGTATTTATCTCCTATTTGACTTAGTCAAAAAAACAATTAAATGGGTAAATATTTATGAGGTCATGCTTAGGTATGCTTGGTGGTGTCATAATTCTATTTTTTTTTCTTTTCTTTTTCCTTTCTTTTTCCATAGTTCTTTAATTTAAATCTATATTTCAAAATTTTCATTTCTCAGATTTTATTGGACAGTTAGGTTATGAGTCACCTCTAGGGGTGAATTGACCAATTTGCCCCTTGTCGGTATGATTCGGTTTACTAATAATTCAGTATTTCTTCTGGAACCCTGATCTAATTATTTGACCTACTTATCAACTCTTGTTTGTGATTTTCTCTTTTCCACTAGCTTTGCAATAATTCTTAGGAGTGTGGTGTCATAATGTCCCATTCAAAATTATGGCTGGAATTGACCTCGCAGTCACTTCCCATTAAGGTTACCCATTGATGTGACTCCCGGCTCATTTAACATTTTATGTTTTGTTTTTCTTATTTAGACTTGACCTTTTGGTAATTACTATTAATTTTCATTTACTTTTCTAAGTGACTTAAATATGGTTCTAATCCTCTTAATTGTCCGGATCGACACCTATCACCAGAACAGTAAAAATACACAAACCTATGCATATAGGGGTATTACAATAATTTTTTGAAATTCACGGTTCTAATGCCCAATAATCATGCTTCCACTCCTTTAATTGGTATCAGAGCCACTATATTTGCCATTAAGATTATTTAAGAGGTTTAATTGTGTGATTGGATCAAATTTGGATTGATCTAAAGCTGTTTGGATCTCACCATGCTGGCGGCATGAATGTGAAGAACACCCCTAGGGAGCGTTTGAATTATGCGCTTGGTTTATGGGCCAATCATGCAATTGTTCTATATCTTAAGGCCCATAATTAGGCTCATACCTAATTAAATCATTTAATTAGGAATTTTAATCACACAAGTAATTTTTGAAAATTGTTTTCAAGGTATTGAATTTGGAAAAGGTTTGTAAATTTAAATTTATTTGAATGAGATTCAAATCTGAATTTTAGTTGAATATGTGATATTCAATTTAATTTTAGTATGTATATTTTATTTAATTGTTAAATTTTAATATGTATGATGGATGGTCATGGACAATAAAAGACCAATATGATTGGATTTATTTCTTTTATTCTTCTTTGGGATATAAAATAATTAATTTTATTTTAGTGGCATGTATTATAAATGTTGTAATAATTTGGGTTACAATTTCATTTATTTGAGGACTTTAAAGTCCATATTCTTATAAATTTGCCTTGGTACGCCGAGGATTACAATGTAATTGGATTGCAAGAAGATTAAGGAGGTCAAGAGCTTTGGTGGGACCAGTGGGAGGAAATCAAGGTCAAGTGTTGATTATGTACTCCTTCAGTAACTCTTGCAAAATGAATGAATGAAATACACCTAGGAATGCCCTGATTCAATTCTTGGTGGTTCAGAATTGAATCCCTTAGAAAGTTCCTGATCATACCATATTATTTGTTTATCCATGTATGCATGAGACGTATGTGAATGTATGCAAGTATATGATATATGCATGCCAATTGGATAATGTGCAAAGTGAGACCATAATAGTAATTAAGTTGACCACAAAATCTTTCAAACAAATGATTAAGTTGGAAATGGTATAATTAAGGTAATTATATCATGGCCCTCCATTGAGGCAATTATTTTAAGAAATTTTAAATACTTGCATGTGATGCATTTATTTAAGAGATTTTTTTAAGAATAATTGTTAAGCATAAGATGTTGTAAATATGTAAATAGTTGGTGGTCAATAATGGATGTGCCTGATGACATTAAAATTATTTGGTTTACAGGCTCAATGGGATCAACTTAACTAATGCAAGATAAATCAATAATGGATGTGCCTGAGATTTCGAGCATTAGGGGTTAAATAAATGATTGAACCTCACATGAGATGTGATAGGCAAGGAGTTGCCCACTTATAGTTTATTGTAATTCCAATAATGGATGTGTCTGAGGATGATTAATAAGACTATAAGAATTCAATCACCCACTAGAAATCCATCCAACTAGGATTTCCATTTTCTACTTTGGAAGTGTAGGATTCGCCAAGTTAGTGGGAGGACCAATTTGATTAAAAGACCATAATCATTTTGATTATTAACTTGATATATTTACTAATTAATCTAGTTATTTTTTGTAGTGAATTTTTTAATAGTAATGAGCACACAACAACCACCACCATCCAATATCCTTACGAGCATACTTGATCACAATTGGTTGACGAGACCTAATATTTTTTATTGGCTCAGAAATTTAAAACTTGTCCTGAACCTAGAACGTATTGGATATATTTTAGACTCAAAGGTTCCTGGTCCCTTACCTCCAGAGGCCACTCAAGAGGAACTAGACACTTTGGATAAGTGGAAGGAGCATGATATGAGAGCCAAATGTTACATGCTTGCTTCTATGAGTAATGAGTTATAGAAGCAGTGTGAAAATATGCAAAGTGCAAGTGAGATCCTCCTTCACCTGCAAGAGTTGTATGGTGAGCACAGTAGGAATGCTAGGTATGAGATATCTAGACAGCTATTTTTCATGAGGATTGTTGTCCAAAATAGTCAAAGAGGGGGGTGAATTGGACTTTAACAATTTTTCGGCTCTTGCTTATAGCCTAATGAAAAATTGTGGCTTTGTTCAACTACGTGCTTCTCTAAATATAATGAAATTAATATGTGTTTCAACAATGTGTTCCTAAGTTGCAATTCAAGCCTCAATCAATATTTATAGCAATATCTAACAAAACATGCATCATACAATGTATAACTAATTTCTCAACTAACTCAATATGTCCTCAAGTTTATCAATTCAATCTATTCAATCAACATTCAATATCATGTATAAAAGGAAAAATTTAAATTGCACAAAAGTAAGGAGGTCAAGGTTAGAGAGATCAAACACAATGATTTTTATAGTGGTTCGGCTTAACTAGCCTACATACACTCTCTCAAAGAGCCCTCTTTGAGTATTTTCTCTACTATTTGCTCTTTTGAAGGCAAGAGACTAAAAGCGCTTTACAACTTTTCAACACCAAGCTTTTACCAAGGTAGCTTGAAACCTTCACAAGTGCTACCTCAAGCACTTACTCTCTCAAGCTTTAATAGGTGCTTGTACAACCTCTCTTAAATGCAATTTAATGTTTTAACACTCACTCTTACTCAATACAAATCAAACTATAAAGAAGAGATGAGTTGATTTGCCAATGGTAAGTCAAAGACTTTAAAGCTCTTAAATGAAAGCAATAAGTGAAAAATCAAAGTTGGAGTTCAAATGTAAGCTTTCATCAAGTGTAAATGAAGTAAAGAAAGTGTATTTATAGTCCCAAATCATTTTAGACCGTTTGAAACCCTTTTGGAACATTATACACACTGCCCAAGACAAAATGGCCGTTATTTTGTCCTTTTGTGCGAAGTTGAGCAGCTCTGATCATTTAGCAAACTAATGAAATTTTGGTAGCAGTCAGTAAACTAGTTAGTAAACTAATGTTTTTAGCAAACACATTAGCAAACCAAAAATTTTAGCAAACCAGTTAGTAAACTAAGTCAACAGCTGCATGTCTTAACTTGCAATATTAATTAAAATGATTTAGACCTTAAAAAAATGTTCCAATAGTATTGTCCAAGGTCATGATGAGAAAAAGTAATCAGAAAATAGAATTTCATTTTTGAGGTCCATTTGACTAAATTCTCATCTATTCTTTTCACATAAGACCTAAGACTCAATCTCTAACTCTATGAATTTCATACATTTTCTTTGAGTCTTGGCTTTCATAGTCTTATTCTTTTCTCATTTTGAATTTGTCTTGAAATGCCTTTGAGTATCCTTTATCCTTAGATGCAACTTCAAAGATACTTTAGGAATAAGACAAAGAATCTACACATCACTTTAAAGTTGGATTAGATAGATTCTCTTTAAGTTTTGTTATCATCAAAATCAATGCTCATTTGATTTTGAGCTACACGGGGTCAACAAGGATGTCTGAGGGACAGAATGTAGGAGATCATGTCCATAAGATGATTCGGCTTATTGAGCAGCTGGAACATCTTGATTTTCATATGGATTTCCAACTACAAACGGATCTGATCCTTCAGTCTCTACCTGAGTCAATTGAGATTTTTGTGACAAATTTCCATATGAGAAAGCAAGAGTGTACCTTTGCTGGGTTGCTTAACATGCTAGTTATTGCCCAAAAGAATATGCCGAGCAATAAAGAAAAAGAGGTGGCTTTGATTGTATCTTCTTCTTCTGCTGGAAAGTCCAAAAAGAAGAAGGGCAATAAGAATAAGAAACCTCAAATTCCTGGACCTTCTAAGAAGATAGCCAAATAGAAGGATAAGACCAAAGCTAACAAAGGCAAGGGAAACTGTTTCCACTGCCAGAAGGATGGCCACTAGAAAAGGAACTACCCAGAATATCTTGCTTCTCTGAAGGACAAGAAGGATAGACCTTCATAAGGTATGTATGTGTCTTGTTATTTAGATTCTCATGATACTCATAGTTCATCTACAGCTTGGATTTTAGATACTGGTGTCAGTTCTCACATTACTTTTAATATGCAGAAACTAGCAAATAGTAGCGGTTTGCAGTCACAAGATATTAGACTTTGGGTTGGCAATGGCTCAACTATTGAAGTTTTAGCCATAGGATCTAAATCTTTATACATGTGTGGACATGTTTTGTATTTAAATAACATTTTTAATGTACCTGATGCTTTTAAGAACATCATTTTTATATCTAGTTTGACTAAAAATAGCTATGAATTTCAGTTCACAAATGATTTTTGCAATATTTATTTTGGAAATAAATATGTTGGCTCGAGTTATATGCATGATGGACTTTATTATTTGGATAACAATGCTATATACAAATCTAATGCAAGCAATCTAAATGAATGTAATGCCATGATGAAAATCAACTCAAGTTCAAAATATATTTGGCACTTAAGATTAGGTCATATTGCAGAAGATATGGTTGCAAATCTGGAGAAAATGGGGATTTTATCCTCATTGGGTTCTGAACCTACTCCAACTTGTGAATCCTGCCTTCAAGGCAAAATTACTAGATCACCATTTGTTGGATAAGGGTTAAGAGCTAAAAATATTTTGGAATTGGTACATAGTAATGTAAGTGGTCCATTTAAGGAAATGGCTAGAGGCAATTTTCATTACTTTATTACCTTTACTGATGATAAATCAAGGTTTGGGTATTTGTATGTGATGAAATACAAACATGAATCCTTTGAAAAGTTTAAAGAATTTAATTGTGAAGTAGAAATTCAAACAAGAAAAAGTATTAAAACTCTTTGATCAGATCATGGAGGTGAATACTTAAGTACTGAATTTGATGAATACTTGAAAGAGCATGGCATTGTCTCCCAACTGACTCCTCCAGGAACACCACAACTGAATGGAGTATCTAAAAGGAGAAATCGTACCCTATTAGATATGGTACACAGTATGATGAGCTATACTGATATGCCAATCTCCTTTTGGGGATTTGCATTAGAATTAGCTTTGCAAATTCTAAATAGGATTTCAACAAAACTAGTTTCTTCCACACCTTATGAGATATGGCATGAAAGAAAATAGAGTCTTAAGCATGTTAAGATTTAAGGTTGTCCAGCTTATATTAAAAAGCTGAACACTGATAAATTAGAAACTAGATCAAAAAAATGTCAATTTGTTAGATATCCAAAAGAAAGTTTTGGATATTATTTTTATTTGTCTACATCACAAAAGGTTGTGGTAAGCAGATATGCCATATTTCTTAAACAACAGTTTATTCAAGAAGGTGGCAAAGGAAGACAAATAAAGTTAGAATTGGAGAATTCTGACCAACTAACATATCAAATGGATATAGATCGATCTAGTCAACCTACACCTATTGATGTAAAATCTACAGTAATTCCTCGCAGATAGACCAGGATATCTCACCCACTAGTGAGATATGGTTTTTTTCATGAAGATGAACAAGAGTTGTTTACTCATGAAGAAATAGATCATGGAGATGATCCTCTTACCTATGAAGAAGCTATATCAGATATAGACTCTTCAAAATGGATTGAAGCTATGAAATCCGAAATTGATTCCATGCATAAGAACAAAGTTTGGGACCTTATTGACCCACCTGAAGGTATTGTACCTATAGGGAATAAATTGGTTTTCAAGAAGAAAATTGGTTCTGATGGAAAGGTAGAGACCTATAAAGCAAGGCTAGTTGCAAAAGGGTTTCGCCAAAGGTAAGGAATCGACTATGAGGAGACTTTCTCGCCTGTTGCCATGCTTGAATCAATTAGGATTTTATTAGCAATAGCTGCATACTATGATTATGAGATTTGGCAAATGGATGTCAAAACAGCTTTTCTTAATGGAAACATTGATGAAAACATTTTCATAGAACAACCTAGGGGTTTTGAATCCCAAGTTGGTTTCAAGTTATGCAAGCTAAAACGATCCATTTATGGGTTAAAACAAGCTTTGAGGAGTTAGAACATCTGTTTTGATGAAGTCATTAAATTATTTGGTTTTATCAAAAATATGGATGAGCCATGTGTATATAAAAAGGTAGTGAGAGTGCTGTCACTTTCCTTATTTTATACGTAGATGACATTTTATTGATGTATGTTGACAACTGTCAAGATATGATTGTCAAATACATTCTCCATGAAAGACTTAGGGGAGGCAACCTATATTCTTGGAATTCGCATCTATAGAGATAGAGCTAAAAGAATAATTGGTTTATCCCAAAGTCTATACTTAGAAAAGGTGTTAAAGAGGTTTAACATGCTTGATTCCAAGAGAAGATTGTTACCAGTAAGACATGATATCTTCCTTTCTAAAGAGGTGTCTCCAAAGACACTAGAAGAAAGAGATAAAATAGGCAGGATTCCATATGCTTCGGCTATTAGAAGTTTAATATGTGCAATGTTGTGTACTAGGCCGGATATCGCATATGTTGTTAGTTTGACTAGTAGGTTTCAATCCAATCCAGGTTTGGAACACTGGATAGCTGTCAAGAATATCCTTAAGTACTTGAAAAGAACTAAGGATTTATTCTTGATTTATGGAGGTAGTGACTTGTAATTGGATGGTTATACTGATTCTAATTTTCAAACAGAGATCGATGATAGAAAGTCTACCTCTAAGTTTGTGTTCATTTGTAATGGAGGTGCAGTCAGTTGTAAGAGTTCCAAACAGAAGGCGCTGCCACATTATCAGAGAGATAGTTGGACGAGGCGATGTAGCCATACAGAAAATAGCATCAACCAAAAATCTAGCTGATATATTCACAAAGCCTATGTCACAAACTCAGTTAGACTGACATCTTGAGAAGATGGGTCTAAGATATTGAAATGAATGGCTTTATTGCAAGTGGGAGATTGTTAGTAGTATGTCCTAGAGCATATAATTCTGTATGTATCTTGTACATATCCTATTAATAAAAGACAATTTCACTTTTTCATTTACATAATATATTTATGTGTAATAGAAAAGGTCCATTGATATTTTGTTAGAAATTCTATTCTTAAGTTGTTAAGAATATGAGTGATAGTATTTCCAGCACAAAGTATCATAAATTAGTTCACAATAGATGATACTTCACAAAGGACATGACTTTTCCAAAAAGATTGTAATCATGTTTGTTCCCAAGGTATTTATATGAGATGTAAATAAGATGGAGTGGTGAGTCTCATGCCACATAACAAACATGACAGGCACTTATACATGATAAGTAGACCAAACTAGTGACGCTTATGACAAGCACATGGAGTTTACTCTTGTCAATGCATTATCATATATCATATCAGTGCATATAATCTTTAGACCTGAGATAACACAGTTACCTTATATATAGGTACTTTGAGTTTGATACTACTTTCATACTTGTACTGTGTATCGGTATATGGGCATGTGTTGGCTCCTACTAGTTATATATGGAAATAGTGTTGATCAAGATGGAATCCGTTACCCTAAGTAAATAGGGATAAAATCCTATGTTCATTTAATTGTTCTTGATGTTTCAAGTTCCTGGCCAGGACAGACAGATTTAGTCAGAAAAAAGTTTCTAATAAGAAAGTGTAATTAATCAAGAACTGGAATTAAAAGAGAACATAATGTTCATAGCAAATGGGATTTGACATTAATCATGACTCCAGATCGAATTGGGATTTTGTAACTGAGAGATTCTAATGCATGGTAACATATGATTAAATGTTTATTTAAGGTATTCCTTATTACTGATTAGGTGGCCATAGCATACAATGCTAGGTGTCTACCATGGTCTTTGAGGTGCCTGAAATGATTGAGAGAAATCATTTACGGTAAGAAAGAGTTCTAATGATATTAAGAGTTAATATCATTTCTCATTGCCAATAAGTAATGAGCCTAGTAAGTCACACATCAACACAAGCTAATCAACATTTAAAATGTGATTTAATTGATTAATTAAATAATTTAATTAATTAATTAAAGAGGTTTGGTTTGCAATAAAATTGCAAAGTCCCTAACAAGAATTAAAACTAAATCTAGGTTATTAGATGTATAGTATAAATAAAATTTTATTTAATTTGATTAAATATAAATTTAATTATGAGAAATTAATTAGTGGAGATTAATTAATTAATTAATTTATATTTGATATAAATTGATTTAAAGAGGAGAAATTATAATTTTGGGTTGAGAACTCAAATTAAAGAGTTAGGACAAATTGGTCTTTTCACATGGTGACATGTGGCACCATATGATCTTGCCACTTGTATTCCTATGATGAAAGACCTCATGTCATGATTTAAATGGAGCTTGACACTTGGCTTCATAGGATTAAATCAAATAATAACAAAATAGGATCTTGTGATAACATGTGGCAAGGGAGTTAGGGTTTGAGCTAAGTATATAAAGAGAGGTTATAAAGAAAAATCAGCCACACTCTCTCTTTTCTCTCATATGGGATGGTAACATGGTGTCTCCTTCTCTTCTTCTATTTCTCAATTGATTCAAAAGGAAAAACTTAGATTTCCTCCTGAATTAAATTATTAGAAAGTGTTTCTAACACCCAATACATTCATACAACCTTCACAAAGCATAAACCCCATCTTATAATTAGTTAACAAGGCTTGAGAAGCCAATTTAGGGGCTGCCATTGTTACTTTGGTGTGTGCTTATAGTGGACAAGCTAGAGGGACAACATTTGGGGTCCAAAGAGGTTAGTACCTAAAAATCTCTCTTTTAGTTAGAGTTTAAATGAATTAAATGTTAATTCATAATCTTTAATGGCAAATAGAATTTTAGTGCATGCTAAAATATGTTTTGGTATGTAATTGAGCATTGGAAATTAATTAGGTTCATAAGAAACTTGGTATAGTGCATGTAACCTTAGAATTTTATCACCGCCATGATATTGAGATGGATTAGAGATATTTCCATGTTGTGCTGTTAGATGATAGTTTGCGCTAAAGTCTATGGTCCATGATTTCACCGAAGCATCATGGCCTCAACTTAACCCACAACCACAAGAACCTATGAATCTGGAGGCAACATGAGCTATCGGTTGCACCATATTGTCAACTGCAAGAGTCTCCATTCTAAGCTATGTCTCTTCACTCAATAGAAGAGCATAGAGATCATCACATGCCACTAGTGAGTTGCGGGCTTTAATAGCCATTGTGAATGGGCGATTTTCATTACTAAGACCCTCCAATATGTCACTCACAAGAACTTCTTCAGTGATAAGTGGCTACAATGCAGCTAGTTGATCAAAAATCGACTTTGCACATTTCATATATTGATTATTAATTTTTGTTCCACGTTAAAGATGCTTTAGTTGTTTCCTTAACTATTGTACTTGTGTCCGAGTAGTAGAAGAGAAAATAATTTCTAGTTTATGCCAAGCCTCTCTAACTATGGATAAACCAATAATTTGGGGCAACAGAGTTTTAGAGATGGATGAGAAGAGCCATCTCAAGACAATCTAATCTTGGCGAAACCACACATGATAAGCTGGATTTGGGATATCATTTTCTAACATTTAGGAAGGAGGAGAGAACTGATTATCAATATGATAAGCAAGGTTATACCCATGACACGGAGGTAGGATTTGAGCTTTCCAAAGCAAGTAGTTGGTGGAAGTCAGTTTGATAAATAGGTATTGAACAACATTTGGAAGAGAGATAGAGGAGTTTAAATGACTAGTTATAGAAGATGAGTTGGTGGAAACAATAACTTCAAAGGTTGACATGATTGCGTATGCCGAATAAAGCTTTGATACCATAAAATGGAATAACTAACCTGAAGTTGTATTACCTTAGAAAGTCTTTATATGCACAAAGTTGTAAATTAGATAAATAGTATCTGCTAGTTACAAAGATAAATACAAGATAAATACAAAGATAAATACAAGTAATATCTATAGTGCTGGATATCCCTTATCATCAACATCTAGTGTTGGATATCCCTTATCATCAGCATCCCAAATTGTTCTTATTAACTCATCTGGTAGTTTGTCCTCTCTTCCTAACCCATCGCAATTTTTAACTATGAAACATACATTAACAAATTACCTCCTGTGGAAGGCTCAAATTCTTCATCTTTTGTATGGCTATAATCTTACATCTCATATTGATGGTACCTCCTCTCCTCCCCCATAAACACTGGAAAATGACACCAAAAATCCTGCATATCTTCCTTAGTTTTGGTAGGATCAAATAGTTCTTAAGTGGCTCTTCTCTTCAATTTCTAAAACGTTACTTCCTCAAATTATTAGTCTCTCAACTGCATGAGAAGTGTGGAACAAGTTAGCAACCATTTTTGCATTAGGATCTCGCACTCAGGTTTTGCATATCCAAAAATTACATAAGCACTTGCGCAAAGGTACTGACAGTATTGACACATATATGTAGCATGCTAAGTCTTACTATGATCAATTGACTGCACTCCGAACACCCATCTCTGAGGAGACCTTTGTAAGGGGCATTCTAGAGGGTCTTCAGGCATATTACCATCCTTTTGTTTGTGCTATAAAAGCAAGGAATGTCCCAATAAATTTTGATGACCTTTTATGCTCTTCTTCTCAGTGAAGAAATACAACTTAAAATGGAATTTGTTCATATTGATGATGCTGTACCACCAACGGCACAATTTGCCACACATGGACAAAGCAATTGAGGATGTGGGGCTCATTTAGGATGGGGTTGTGGACACATGTCCTCCTCATCATCTTTTGCACCACCGATAAACAACCCAAACATCATCTGCCATAGCTGTCATGGTCAAGGTCATATTGCAAAACGATGTCCTTCTCCCAAAATGCACAACGCTAACTATTTCTCCCGCCAACCTGCATATAATCTTACCTCCACTAATGGATCATCTTCTCAGAGCTGGACAGTTGATTTTGGAGCTAACTGCCATATCACAGCACAACCAGAGAATATTTCTCAAGCCACTCCTTACCATGGCACCAATGAAACTGCTTTAGGCAATGGTAATACTCTTCCTAATACCTCTATTAAAAAGTCTTTTTTTCAAGCGCATGATAAGTTTTTTGTTCTAGATAATATTTTATGGTCTCCATTGATTAGCCATAATTTACTTTCAATTGATGCCTTTACTAATGCTAACCGAGTTTCCATTGAACACTTTCCCCATTTTTTTATCGTGAAGGATATCCGCATGAGGCAACCCTTATGCTAAGACCAGAATGAAAATGGTCTTTACGCTTTATCTCTACAACCCACCAAGTCTATTCGTCCGTAAGTTCATTATGTCACTTTTAGTACTTGGCATGCACGATTGGCTTATGCTAATTCTCATACTATTCGTTCTGTTTTGTCCAATAATAAAATTCCTCTTAGTAATAATAATGCAGACTTGCTTCCTTACAATGCTTGTAATGCTAGCAAAATTCATAAGCTAACATTTGCATATTCAAATATTGTCGTTACTACTCCTTTACAGTTAGTTTGCTTTGATGTTTTGGGCCCTTCACCTATTACCTCTGTACATGGTGAAAAACATTATGTTATATTTTATGACCGCTTCAACAAATATGCTAGATATATTCCTTTAAAAAGAAATCTAAATTTCTACTCGTGTTCATAAAATTTTGTAGTCTTATTGAAAAATATTTTAGGGTTCCCATTAAAACATTTCAAGCAGATTGGGGTGGGGAATATCAGTCAGTGGCCAAATATCTTAGAGAAAATGGTATCTCTTAGTGTGTCTCTTATCCCTGTACCCCTAAACAGAATGGTTATATCGAGCTCAAGCACAAGTACGGAGTTGAGACAAGTCATGCATTATTGCATCATTCTCATGTTCCAACCAAATTTTGGACTTATGCCTTCGAAGTTGCCGTCTATACAATGAATTATATTCCATCTGTCCATAGCAAACCTTCGGCACCATATGAAATTTTGTTTCATTCTGTGCAAAATTATAATGAGTTACGAGTCCTTGGTTGTTTGTGTTATCCATGGTTGAAGCCTTATTCTGTGCATAAATTATCTCCTAAATATATTCCTTCGGTTTTCTTAGGATATAGTTGGTTACATAAAGGATATTATTACCATGATTATTCTTGTGGAAAATTCTACATCTCACATCACATTAATTTTCATGAAAAAGTCTTTCCTTTTAGTTGTGCTACGAATAAGGAAGTGATCTCTCCATTGATTGCTCCAACCACCTCACATATATCCTTGCCACCAATCCCATCTTTTCACGACACCTAACCTAGCATTTTGGGTCCACCACCAAGCACTTCTATCCATTCACATGTACTTGTAATGACTCATAGTCATACACGTACCCAAGACAATACTCCACTTACTTCCCAATCTCTCATGCCACATACACATTCCAATGGGACACCTGTTATCACTCCACAAATTCAAGTACCTAACCATGATTCACAAATCAATCATAACCATGCCACTCTCGCCTAAACATACGTCACCTACATCTCCCATAATATCACGAAGTCTATAATGTCCCCCTCCCATGTATACCACTCCTTACTCCGATGGTTTTTTTTAAATAGTTGACCTGAGTTCCAATCCTTCACCTTCCCAACCTCAATCAACCAAAACGCACCCCATGGCTGCCCAATCCTAAACTAGGAACCTCAAACCTAAGCTTTACAATACAGTTCACTCCTTTAACTTAGTCTCGACTTGCTGTACACAAGCTATAAAAAGTACACAATGGCGAGCAGAGATGGAATAAGAGTTCAATGCTCTCATGGCCACTGGAACATGGGAATTGGTTCCACCTCAAGAAGCACAAAATATCATCAGTTGCAAGTGGGTATTTGTGTGAAATACCTTTAAGATGGGTTTGTTGAATGATACAAAGCTTGACTTGTGGGTGGCACATTAAGCAACTTGAAGTTTCAAACGCATTTTTACATGGTAATATTGACAGTCCTATTTGTATGATGCAGCCCCTAGGTTTCGTTGATCCAGAAAAATCAACGTTTGTGTGCAAGCTTCATCATTCTTTATATGGCTTACGCGACGCACCACGATAATTGTATAAGCACCTTGCTTCAGCTGTTATTGAGAATGGTTTCAGACCTTCAAGTGTTGATTCTTCCTTATTCTCCTTCAGCAATGGAACTTGTCAAGCTTTTTACTTAATATACATAAATGATATTCTACTCATAAGTAGCTCTTCCACCTATTTACAACATCTAATCACCTATCTCCAATAAGACTTTGTAACGCCCCTTATCTGTCTATAGTGTAGCCGAGCAAGGCGTGCCATATTTAGTGCCGGAGCACTTTATCTTATCTTGTCATGTACATTATTGATTTAACTTCCATTTATTCATATTATCTCATGTGTTGAAAATTTTTTTTTTCATAATTTATTTTTGTGGTGTAACACCCCTATTTGCATAGCCTGCTATATTTCATCATTCGGTGATCGGTGTCAGTCAAGATAATTAAGGGGATTAGAACCATATCTAAGACAATTAGATAAGCTCTGAACACAAAGAATTAGTAATTGTCAATTAGTTAAGTATAAATAAGAAAAACAGAACACAAGAAGTTAAATGAGCCGAGAGTCACAGCAATGGGTGACCTTCTCTGGAAGGACTGCGAGGTTGATTTAAACTCAAATTTTGAACAATAAAATGTGACACCGCGGTCTTTAAAACTATTGCGAACACAGTGAAAAAGAGAAAATCAGGAAAAAGAATTGTTAAGCCGGTCAAATAATTAGGTCAGGGATTCGTAAGAAATATAAAATTATTTGCAAACCGAGTCGAACTGGAGAAGGGCAATTTGGTCAATTGACCCCTAGAGCTGACTTCTGACCTAACTGTCAAATAAAATCAAATAAAAGAAAATTTCGGAATCGAGAATTAAATTAAAGAAGTATGGGAAAAATAAAATAATAAGAAAAGAAAAGAAAATTAGATTAATGACATCACATAGATGACATCATGCATGACTTCATAATTCATTTTAATTTAATTACTTAAATTAACTAAGTCAAATTATGAATAAATATACACAATTGAAAAAAAAAATCATTTTAGTCTTCTTCTTCCATTCTTGCCGTCCCTCTCTCTCTCTTGTCTCTCTCTCAAAATTCCTCCATGAAAGCTTATTCTTAAGCTTTCTAAACACCAAATTTCACTATAAATCCTTTAATTTTCTCGAAGAAAAATTATAAGCAAACCTTGGAAAGAAGATTAAAGGAGAAAGAAAGAAGAAAAAGTTGAAGAAATTGAAGATTGAAAAGCTATACCAAGGTTAGTAAGCTAAACTTTGTATTTCTAGTTTAATTATTATGTTTATAGTTGAATAAACTTAGAAGTTATGAAAAATAGAAAAGAAAACAATTGTCGGAGGACTATATGTGAATTTCGGCCAGCCTATGTAGGGGAATGATTTGCATGAGTTTGATTGAATTAAACATATTAGAAAACTTGAATGAGTTGAGAAATTATGTTTATATGTTTTTATTTAGTAAAATGTACAAAATTAGTGAGTTAGGGTTTTGGACCCAGGGTTTGAGAGACAAAATGTAACACCCTCACTGTAGCAATTCCACACATTCTACTGTTCCGGTGACTAGTGTCGGTCCGGACAGCTAGAACGTCTGGAAAAATATTTAGACTAGAGTGAGGAGTCATGAACAACTCAAATAATGATAATAAAAATTTAGAAAAAATTTTTAAAATAAAATACAACCAAGTTAAATGAGCCAGTGCCCTAGCGATGGGTAACCCAGTGGGAAGTTACGGTCTTCGCAACTAGGAGCCCTAAACCCAAGAGAAAATTCATAAAATAATTTTTGAAACTCCAGAGAAGAGTCATTTAGGTTTCTAAGGCATTAGAATGCCAAGAAAATGATTAGAAAAATTTTTCAATTTGTACAGACAATTTTAGTCTGTTAAGCCAAACGGAGGGCATTTTGGTCATTTTGTTTTCAGAGATGATTTTTGGCCGACTTGTCCAGTTAAGTAAATAATTATTATGACATAAAATATGAATAAATATTGCTAAAAATTAAATTGAAAATAAGTAAAGAAGAAAAGAAAAGAAAAGAAAAATGAAGAAAATTGAAATTTTGACATCGCATGATGTCATTTAAAAAGCTCCACCCAATCACCATTTGACAAATAAATAAAAGGGACAAAAATGACATAAAAATGGGACAAAAATAAAACCAATTCCAGCAGCTTCTTGCCCATTTCAGCTGAAGCTCTTCCTTTTCCAAAGCTTTCCACCATTGTTACTCCCTTTAAGCTTAAATTTCCTTAAAATCTCACCATATTTCCCATAATTATCTTCATAAAAACTGAATATCTACCCTAGCTAGAGTGCTTGGAAGTAAAAGGAAGTAAGAATCTTGAAGTTGGCAAGAAAGAGACTTGGCTAAATTAAGGTTAGTGCCTATACTCACTTCCCTATCTTTTTAATCTTTGTTAGGAAGACAAATTAAATGAGAATTTGTTGTAAAATTGATCAAAATAATTATATTGAAGTATGTATGAAAATTGGCAGCTATGGGAGAAGGATGAGATTTGTTGATTTATATGACTTGAATTGTTTAGAAGTGGTTTGTGATGAGATAACTTGAGTTAGATGTGGAATTATGTGTGTTGGATGTGTTGGATGGTATGGATAGCATGAAATGGACACTTGGAAATTAGGGTTTGTGAAAAAATTGGAGTTTTGCTTATGTAATGGTATGTTAACATTGTAATGGTCAATTAGTTACCATTTGAGTGCGTGTAAGGAGGAATTGAAGTGAGTAAGGATAATGAAGTTGAACTTAGGCATGCTGCCCTTGGTGACCTATAGGACTGGTTGTGAGTCCAGTAGGTTTGGGTAGATATAAATGGAGTTATAGAGGCTCAATTGGTGCAAGGCCAATTGGACATGAAACTAGACACATAATGGCACAACTTTGGTGAAGAAACCCTGCCCAAAAAACCAAAACAAGTTGACTTAAAAATTACCCTAATCTGGGTGACCAATATGCTGTCCCTGGAAAATTACTAAATAAATAGTATTTGTTCAAATAGTCATAACTCAATGTAGAAAAGTCCAATTTATATGAAATTTTACCAGCAGAAAGCTGAGACATAGTCCTACAACTTTCATGAAGAATACAAATCCAAATTGTGACCATAACCTAGTCAAATTGCCAACTAAACTTAGGTCACTAAATTTGGCAAAACCAAATTGCCCAGAAATTCTAGGTACAAGTCAATCCGGTCAGTTATGGTAAAATGACCATAACTTGAGGTAAAAAACTCCAAATAGAGTGATTCAAAAAGCGAATTAAAGAAGACACAATAAGGAACAACTTTGATGAAGAAAGGTTAGCCCAGTTTCCACTGTAAAATTGTCCAATGGAATAGTAAATTTAAGTAATAAAAATTGAAAATTTAGAAATGTATCTAGAGGACTTTAAATTGCAATTGGCAATTAATACTAGCAAATGTAAAACTCAAAATGTGGAATCTTGGTATAATTAGAATTAACATATCAATTAAGTATGAAAAAGTCAACATTTTGATTAACTAGTAAGGTGAATAGTAATCAAAATGATTAGTAAATTAAGATGAAGACCTAGAACTAATTCTAAGCTTAAATGCTTAGAATTGTATGACAAACGTGGACTATGCATCCTAGTTAAAATTGTTAAAGGGAAATTAAGGCCATAAATTTGAAATCCATAAAATATTCATGGATTACTTGAAACATGAAAAATAAGTAACCTAATTGATGTAAATAGATAGTTAGGGCTTATATGCCCATCACAAATAGAATTCACAAAATATTAGTAACTCAACTTGAAATATAAAATTTGTAATTACATAAGTAGATTTTTGAATGTATAAATGAGAAAAGAAAAATGTTTTGAATACAATGGTACATGTGAACCATTGTTTTGAATTTTGATTAATATGAATGACATAATGAATGAATAAATGAATCATATTAATGTATGAATGAGACATTAGTTTTCATTATTATAGAAAGGAAAAGTACTTTGAGTACAATGGTATTAAATGATAATTGATATGAATTGTGATCATATAAATGATCAAATGAATGCATGAATTATAATTGAAATTTATCATGAAATAATGAGGTCATAAAACACAATTTATTAATATTTAATGATATTATGTGCCCTTGTATTGCCTAGACATGTGTGTTAGATTAGATAGTTTGGCATGCCATTAGGGTATTGTTTTAGTAGTACTGCAAAATACTTTATGCCTGTATTCATGGCTTTATGCCCGCACTCATGGCTTTATGCCCACATTCATGGCTTTTATGCCCGATTATGTATTATCATGGCTTTTTAGCCATACTAACTGCGTACGTGGTTGACGTTCTGCGTCACATAGTATGACGGCTCGAGGCACCATAGTGTTCAGTGTCAACGACCTATTATCCAGTTTAGCCAGCCTGTTATAGGTTACTTGGGCAGTCTAATTTATTAAAATAAGTTATGAATATTAGCAATAAAAAATGCTAAAAAGTAAATAAATGAGAAAAAGTTCTGAAATAAATTAGATTAGCTCTAAAAATTTGTTCCTTAGAATGATCTGAAGTAAATTAAATTAGTTCTAAAAATTTTAAATATTACGAAATGATTGTAAACAGCTTAGAAAGTATCAAGGAAGTGATAAAAAAAGACTAGTAGAAGAATTATAACTTAAATAATATTACAAATGTAACTTTCATAAGAATATAAATATAATTATAAATTTTAGATTTATTTGTACATTATATAAATGATTATAGTAAACTTATGACAAAAGAGATTCTAGAGAGCAACTTAAATGACAAAAAAAATTTTAATACATAAATGACAAAAAAAAAATACTGTATGACAAATTTCATATGAACCCAGTAAAATTCTTAAGTATAGAAAATATACTCCAATTACTTTTTTATTTATATATATTATTTCTTGTTATATTATTACACCACTAAGCAGCAATGCTTAGCATGATGGATTTTTTTCCTCGCGCAGGTACTGAAGTTAAAGCCCAGCAAATACCAAATAGAGATTTTGGAGTTCTGATCTGCAGAGTGTTCAAGGTTGTCACCTCCTCAGTAATGCATGTAGATAAGGCTCATATAGATCATATTATGTATTTTGTACATTATAATTAGTTATTATTTATAATGTAAAATATGAATTGTATGTTGAAAATCTAGATTATAGAACTGTAATTAATTTGTAGATCATGTAAATTATGAATTTATGTAATCAATCTGTAAATCATGTAAATTAATGAAACTTGAGAATTTATATATATAAATTGTGCATGAATGGAAATGCATGGAAATGAATATGAAATTGAGATATATGAATGAGATGTGAATTATAAGATGGTTATGAGAATAATTGATAAGATGATTATTGTAAAATATTATTGAAAATTTCAAGCAAGTGAATAGTGAAGTACGCTAACTGATAATAAAATAGGAGAAACTCTGCTGGTTTCTCCTTTTAAAAATAATTGATATTAAAATATAACAAGATCAAATTATTAAAGTAATAAAGTAAGATAAGATAGGGTGCTCCGGCATCAAATGTAACACACTTTGCTCAGCTACACTGTAGTCGGGTGAGGGGTGTTACACAAAATTTGGAGAATTGGTCAAATAGTGTGTTTGACTTTGTTTGAGCTGAAAAATGGTCATATGTGACCAATTGTGGTGTGCTGGAAGGGTTGGAACCAAATGGAGATTCGGATTGGATAGGGACATTATGCAGGTAGCATGACCAAGGTCTCTTTCAGGGATCAAAATTAAAATTTTACCAATCCAATTGATGTGAGGCCAATTGGAAATAAAACTATACACAAAATGGCATATTTTTTATTTAGGAATCATGCCCAAAAAGTGACCATAGCATAGTGAACAAATTGGCCAAATCTGGAATTAGGTGTTCTGCCCTGTACAAAAATGACCAAATGAATAGTGTTTATTCATTTGGCCATAACTTGGGCTAGGTAGGTCCAAATGACTTGAAATTTTACCAATAGAAATCTGAGATATATACCTACAACTTTTATGAAGAACGCAAACTCAAATTGTCCTCTTAATCAAGTATTTAGCCACCCAAAAATTAGTAACCTAAAACTGCCAAAACCCAGAAATTGCCCAGAATTCTGGGTAAAACCAAATTCGGCCAGCCATGTTCAAATGGCTATAACTTGAGCTACAAAACTCCAAATAGAGTTATTCAAAAAGGGAAATAAATTTAAGACAATAAGGAACAATTTCTATGAAGAAAACGTAGCCAAATTCTAACAGTAACATGACCAATGGAACAATATAAAATAGGTCACTAAAACTGAAAATTTGAAAGCTTGCCTAAAAGACTTATGTTTTGAGAAAATAACCAAAACCAATAAGTTTGGTAACTAAAATGTGGTATGTGAGTATAGTTGAATTTCCCATACCTTTTACGCATAAGAAAGTCAATATTTTGACTTGAATAGTACCATGAATAGTAACCTTAACATGAAAATTATCAAGAATGTAAGTTTAAGCATATTGGGATTAATTATTAGAATTATTATGAGGCAAAGATACTGAGATACTATAAATTTTTTGTTTCAGCTGAAAAAGACCCAGAAGGTCTAAGAGACTGAGTCAAGGCTTGGAGGCGACTCACATCAGGTTTGTGCACAATAAATCTTATTTCATCATTTTCTTATTACCGATTTGACTTGGTATGATTTATGAAAATTTGATGTTAATTATGAATTGTGTTGCCACTTTGTGAATAAAACTATGACTTTAGAAATTTATCGGATTTCTCATGAATTATTTGAATAAGATGTTTAAAATTGATTTCTGATTCACACTTAACATGACAGTGCCTTATTATTCCTCCTCCATTTATGGGGTTGAGATCGATTATTTTCCTCCCTCTCTAGTTTACCAGTTGAGGTTGTAGATCAGATGAGTACTCATTAGCTAGTTAGCCACCTCCCTCATTGATTTTGATTAGTGGGTTTGTAGATTACTTTGTCATGGTGTACAATGTGGCATTAATCAAAATTTTTGTGTCATGGCTTAAGTTGTGTATGAATTGGCAACACTATGTTTATTAAATTGTTTGACCAAAATTGTGCTATAATGAGTTTTGCTAATTTGTGAAATATTTAAATTGTCATTTATCAATGAATGTTATTTGTACTGTATTTCAAGTTTTTATCGTGCACCACTGAGTATTTTTATACTCAGAGATAGCTTATTTTGCTGTCGCAGATAAGGGCAAGGAGAAAACAGCAGGGTGAGCTGCTTAATTGACAAGGATTTCACTAATCTTTTTATACGGGTATTTGTTTATACCCTTGTACTTATTTGATGTAAATATTGTAATGTCATATGTATTAATGTAAAGTTGAGCAGTTGTACAGTAAATTGTAATATTGTTATTTTGAATTTTCTTTTTGTAATTAAGATTTGTATTTATAAATTAAATACTATATGCAATGCGAATGAATTTATGAAGTGTTTGAGATGACAACTTTGGTTGAATTGTGTTGACTTAAGTTGTTTTGGTGTTGGGAGTTGTGAAAACAATTATTGGAAGCGTTTTTATAGGTTTTTGAAGAACTATTTTCTCAAAATACAGACGGCACTCTGCCGAAATTTTTCCAAAAATTGCGAACAAATAAAAATGGACAAAAATTTTTACTAGTTTTGAAACTTCAATTAAATATTTTTAATTCGTACCAAAATGCTTACCACTTCCAAAAAGTAAGAAAATGGTTTTAAAATCCCCTGTAGGGTACTTAATGAGTTATCGGTAGGTGAAGTTCGGTAGTTCATTAGGTATTCTACAGGATCATGTTATGCCTTATAGAGGGGTAAGGTGTGACATGTGGAGACCCAGACATAGTCTCCTCTATTCTATTAGCGTTTGGCAGGTTCCATTACTTATCTATTAAAAATCTCATATCATATGTCATACTAGCCATCTCGTTCTTTTCCATATCATATCATATCATCATGGCTCATATAAATTTCAAGTAAATATTTTTCATTTCATTCATATAAAATTCATATACAATAATTTATAATTTATTTACCATTTCAAAATTTAATTACTTCATATTTATGTACAATAAGCAAAAGTAAAAAAATTAAATACACATGGGCCCTACCAAAATAGACTATTGAGGTGACACATCACACTACTTCAAAGTCTGCTCCAACTCACTGTCTGGACTTGTAACACCCTCCCTGTACCAACTCCGTACATTCTACTGTTCCGGTGACCAGTGTCGGTCCGGACAGCTAGAACGTCCGGAAAAATATTTAAACTAAAGTCGGGAATCATAATTAACTCAAATATTAATAAGAAAAATTTAGTAAAAATTTTAGAAATAAAATACAACCAAGTTAAACGAGCCGGTGCCCTAACGATGGGTAACCAGAGGGAAGTTGCGGTTCTCGCAACGAGGAGCCCTAGACCCGGGGGAAAAATTATAAAATAATTTTTGGGACTCCAGAGAAGGGTTATTGAGGTTCCCATGGCATTAGAATGCCAAGAAAATACCTAGAAAAATTTTTCAATCGGTACAGACAAATTTGACCCGTTCAGCAAAACGGAGGGCATTTTGGTCATTTCGCCTTCAGAGGTGATTTTTGGCCGACTTGTCCAGTTGAGTAAATAATTAATATGACATAAAATATGAAGAAACATTTCTAGAAATTAAATTGAAAATGAGTAGTAGAGGAAAGAAAAGAAAAATGCAACATATGCAATTTATGACATCAATGTGATGTCATTTAAAATTTCCAACCAATCACCATTAAGCCCTCATTTGACTAACTAATAAAGAGACAAATTGAAGACTAAATTCATCAAAAAAACCAGCAGCTATCCTTCTCTCCTCAAGTGTAGCCGAAATCCATCTTCCTCCCTCCATTGATTTTTTTTCAATCAAGCTCAATTTCTCCTTTGTTTCCACCACTAAACCCTAAACCCCTTCATTAAAACTTAACCACACCTCTTGGGGAAGTGTTTGGCAGCCTAGAAAGAAGAAGAAAAGTGAAGTTTTGAGCTTGGGAAAAATCTCCCTAATCAAGGTTAGTGCATTAGACACTTAAAACTTCTTATTTTCATGAATTGTAACTTGTATTGAGTGAGAATTGCAACTAAAATGAACAAGAATTATATGTATACATACTATGAATTTTTGGCAGCCCTTGTGAAGGAATTATTTTGATTGTTTTGATGGACTTAAAGTGGGCTATAGATCAAGTTTAAACCATGTGTGCATGTGATTATTGAAGGAGCTAGTATTTAAGGTGTTGTGAAAGCCTATAATGGAACTAGGGTTTTGAAGAGTGAAAAATTGACTTGGCTTAGGAAATTGTTAGAGCACATTTTAATGGTCAATTAGTGACCATTTTAGGTATGTTGACCATAAAATGGACTGAAAAATAGGATTGCAAAGTGAAGTTGCAGGCTGCCCTAGGACAGTAGCAGAGGGACTGAAAATTCAGTCCACTTGCACTGCCATAACTTGGGCTGTGTTGGTCCAATTGGTGTTTGGCCAATTGGACATGAAACTAGGCTTATAATGGCACATTTTTGCTGAAGAAACCATGCCCAAAAGACCAAAGCAAGAGGACCAAAACTTGGCCCCAATCCGGATACCCTGGAACTGATTCTGCAGAATGACCAAATGAATAGTAACTGTTCATTTGGCCATAACTCACTGTAGATTTGGTCAATTGACCTGAAATTTTTACAGAAACAAGTTAAGACATAGAAAAACAACTTTCATGAAGGAATCTACCCCAAATTATGGCCAGAACCTAACCCAAATGGTAGTGGAAGTTACTGTTCCTGTTACTGTAGGTATGATATTTTCTGCAGAATGGGAATCCGGCCAGCTGTGGTTTTTGGACCATATCTAGAGCTACAAAACTCCAAATGGAGTGATTCAAAAAACGAAATTCAACTAGACAAAATAAGGAACAACTTTTATGTTTTACATTTCTTCAAATTCCCACAGTAACAGTGTCCAATGGAACAGTGAATTTGACTCACCAAAACTGAAAATTCTGCTTGTGTGGGTTTACACTTTGAAATGGTATTAACACTTAATTCCAACAAGTTTTAAACACCAAATGTGGTATGTTGGGAGTGCCAAAGTCAATGTACATATTTTCTATCCAAAAGTCAACATTTTTGTTGACCAATGAGGTGAATAGTAATACCAAAACATGAAATTCACAAATTGAAGAATTTAAAAATTTCAAATGCCCTAGTATACCTAACAAGATTGGTTTGGATAGTTTGGCATGCCAATAGGGTTCAGTTAGCGATCGCACATGGCAATATGCCATTCAGTGATTTCATGGCTTTTAGCCATTCGACTTTGTATTGAGACTTGGCCTTGTGCACGATATTATTCTGACTTGTTAGGCGTTACATTGCTAGCAACGGAGATGCATATGTGACCGATGGTGTGACGGCCCGAGTACTAGGTACCCGGTGCGGTTACTCGTTATCGATCCGATCGTCTAGTGTACGTTACTTGGGCAACCAAATGAATGAAAGTGAACAAAGTTACTGAATTAATGTATATATAACCATACTAAACAAATGAATCATACACATTCACTATATATTCGTTTCCTTGCTATTTTCTTTTATTATATTATTGCACCACTAAGCATTATTGCTTAGCGCGTTGCTTTTGCCATGCGTAGGTAGTCGGAGATCCCGATCGTGAGCCCAGAGACCGCAGATCGGGTGAGTTCATCCTGCAGATCTGCACAGTGTCCGTGTCACCTCACTACCTGCCGTGCATTGGTAGGGCACTAGGTGTCATTTTGTCATTTTGTAATTAAATTTTTATTTTCTCATATGTATTTGGGATTATGTATTGTATTTTGAGGTTCATGTAAATAATAAAGATTTACGGTTATGTATGGAAGTAATTTGAGCTTTTAATTGTTATTTATATATATGAGAACCCTGAGAAATGGATGTTTGAGAAATGAAAAGGCTATTGAGAACTGAAATTGAGAAATATTGTTGAGTTTTTGATATTGAGACTCTGTTGATGAATTGAAGTTGGGTTTGTTTGAAAATTATTTGGAAGTGTTTTCACAGGTTCCGAAGAACGGTTTTCTCCATTTTTAGCCGGTACTCCGCCGGGTTTTCTTTAAAATTTTCGGAACCTTCAATGAATAATACTTTTGATAAATGGCTTAAATAAATTGTATTTCATAAATTATATGCAAAAGCATGATATAAATTAATTGAGGAATATTAGAGTGTGCCGGTACACCGTGTGGCATTACTTACTCGGGTATACTGTACACGGGTAAGGGGTGTCACATTTAGTGGTATCAGAGCACGGTTTAGGCGTTTCTGGGCCTAGATTGAGTCCATACCATGCATTGCATTTGTAAGAGTCGAGGTGACACTAACGCAGATCTATTTATCTTTCTTATTTTGAATAGGATATGGACCCTTCATCTCAGAGAGCCGTTGAGGAGGAAGTGGAGAGTCATGCTCCACCTGCAGCAGCTGAGACTGGGGGCATGAGAAAATTTGCTCCACCAGCTCAAGTAGAGCCTGCTCAGCCTCCACAGGCCATGTTTCAACAAATGGCCGACTTCTTTAGACAAATGGCCGGGGTAATGCCTGCACCACCACCACCACCACCACCAGCTCCACAGCAGAAATCACACCTGGAAAGACTAAGAAAGTTTGGGGCAGTGGATTTTTATGGCAAGAGAGAAGATGACTCGTGGCGGTAGGAATTGGTTGAGCAGAGCAGTGAGTCCTAAAACAACTCCACTGCACTCCAGAGCAAAACCTGGAGGCCGCTATATCCCTGCTGCAAGACGATGCATATGAGTGGTGGGACACTGTGTCCAGTGAAGTGCAGCCCGAAGCTGTAACTTGGGACTTCTTCCTCTCCGAATTCAAGAAGAAATATGTGGGTACTGTATACCTAGAAGAGAGAAGAAGAGAATTCATTAATCTGAGGAAGAGGCAGTTTACAGTGGCCGAATATGAGAAGGAATTTGTTCGATTAAGCCGCTACGGAAGGGAGATAGTCCCTAATGAAGCTGAAAGGTGCAAGAGATTTGAAGAGGGATTGAATGATAATATTAAGATACAGCTCACTGCCTTGGGAATCACAGAATTTAGCAAGCTAGTGGAAGCAGCAATAAGGGTTGAAAAAGTGAGAATCAGTGAGCGGACTGAGAAGGAAAGAGCGAGAAGGGGCCAGTCGGTCTAGTTCAGCTCCTGCATTTGGGAAGAAGTTCAAGGGTCCACCTGCACAGGGTTCAGGCCAACCACAAGGTCAGGGTCAGTCACAGGGGCCCAGGCCACAGTTCACCCCTAGGAGAGGTCAGTCCACACCATCAGTGGGTAGCTCTCCAGGGATGGGGTTCAGGGGACCAGCCCCAACATCTTCTACATGTCCGCATTGCCTGAAATGGCACAAGGGGGAATGTTTGAGAGTAACTGGTGCTTGCTTGAGGTGTGGGTCAACAGAGCATCAGTTGAAGAGCTGTCCACGCAGAACTACTACAACTGCTCCAACACAAGCAGATAGACCTGCTCCTGCACCACCAAGGGGTAGAAGGTCCGTAAATCCGGCGTGGGACCATCTCGAGGCACGCATCGAGCAGTGAGAGGCGGATAACAGACCACCTGCCAGAAATTATGCCTTGAGAGCTCAGGAGGAGCAAGATGCCCCGGACGTCATCAGGGGTACGTTCTCCCTCTACACTACACCTGTGCATGCATTGGTGGATCCAGGATCTACTCATTCCTACATTTGCATCAACTTACCCGTAGAAAGGGGGATACTAATAGGGGAGAGTGACCAAGACATTCTGGTCACTAATCCATTGGGTCACAGTGTAGTGGTGAACAAGGTATACAAGGGTTGCCCGTTAAGGATTCAGGGGTATGAATTCTTGGCAGACCTGATTGAGTTGCCCTTCCACGAGTTTGACGTGATTTTGGGAATGGACTGGTTGTCACGTCATCAGGAAATAGTTGATTGCAAATTGAAGAGAATTTCTCTAAAAACTTCAGAGGGTAATGAGATCACAATTGTGGGGGAAAGGACAGATTTCTTGTCCAATGTCATCTCAAATGATTGCAAGAAGAATGATGAGAAAAGTGTGAAGCCTACCTAGCACATGTGGTGGATACTAGGAGGCTAAGCCAAACTGAGTGACATACCCAGATGAGAGACTTCCTGCAGGTGTTTCTGAGGAGTTGCTGTTTTGCCACGAGAAAGGAAGTCGAATTTGCTATTGAGACAACGCGGTACAACACCCATTTCCATTGCTCCTTATAGGATGGCACCCATCGAATTGAGGAGTTGAAAACTTCGGTTGCAAGAGTTGCTTGATAAGGGGTTCATACGCCTGATGTGTCACCATGGGGAGCTCAAAGGTCTTGTTTGTGAAAAGAAGGATGGGACTTTGAGGCTATGCATTGATTACTGGTAGTTGAATAAAGTGTGATGAAGAACAAATATCCGTTGCCTAGAATTGATGATCTGTTTGATCGATTGAAGGAAGCGAGAGTATTTTCTAAGATTGATCTCGGATCGAGGTATCATCGATTGAGGTGAAGGATGCAGATGTGCCAAAGAGCGCATTCGGGACCGGTATGGGCATTATGAGTTTCGGTGATGCCCTTTGGCTTAACTAATGCACCAAACATTCATGGACCTTATGAACCGTATCTTCCATCCATACCTAGATCGGTTCGTAGTGGTCTTTATTGATGATATTTTGGTGTATTCCAAGACCGAGGAAGAACATGATGAGCATTTGAGGATTGTTACGCAAACCACGAAAGAAAAGAAGCTGTATGCTAAGTTGTCCAAGTGTGACTTTTGGCTGAATGAGATTGCATTCCTTGGACACATAGTGTCAGCTGATGGGATTAGGGTGGATCCTAAGAAAATAAAAGCAGTGATGGAATGGAAGCCTCCCAGGAATACAACTGAGGTCAGAAGCTTCTTGGGGCTAGCTAGGTATTACAGAAGATTTGTGAAGGGATTTTCCCTAATAGCTGCTCCAAACACCAAGTTGTTACACAAGAATGTCAGATTTGACTGGAATGACAAGTGTCAGACCAGTTTTGAGAAGTTGAAGGCTATGTTGACAGAGGCACCAGTGTTAACACAGCCAGTGTCAGGAAAGGACTTCGTGGTCTACAGTGATGCCTCACATAATGGGTTAGGGTGTGTATTGATGCAAGAGGGGAAAGTGATCGCCTATGCTTCCAGGCAGCTAAGGCCACATGAACAGAACTACCCTACCCATGATCTAGAGCTTGCAACAATTATCTTCGCACTGAAGATATGGAGGCATTACCTGTATGGTGAAAAATGCTACATTTACATAGACCACAAAAGCCTAAAATACTTACCAACCCAGAAGGAGCTCAACCTTAGATAGAGGCGATGGATTGAGTTCCTGAAGGATTATGACTGTGTAATTGACTACCATCCTGGGAAGGCAATTGTAGTTGCTGATGCTTTAAGCAGAAAATCCATGACAGCCTTGAGATCATTGAATGCCCGTCTATCTTTGGTTCGAGATGGAGCTATTTTGGCTGAGTTACAAGTGAGGCCAAACCTGCTACAACAGATTTTAGATGGGCAAAAGGCAGATGAAAAGTTAATGGCTATTATGAACAAGATCTCAGAGGGAAAAGTAACTGATTATGGGGTGAAAGCAGATGGGTGCCTGTACTACGAAAGAAGACTGTGTGTACCAGATGATGGGAAATTGAAGACCAGTATTCTAAAAGAGGCACACACCAGTGTATATGCTATGCACCCAGGAAGTACAAAGATGTATCATGATCTGAAACTTGGTATTGGTGGCTGGTATGAAGAAGGACATAGCCGACTATGTGACCAAATGCTTGACATGTCGGCCAAGTCAAGCGAGCAACAAGTTCCATCAGGTTTGCTACAACCTATATGCATACCTGAATGGAAATGGGATCGGGTCACCATGGATTTTGTAAGTGGTCTACCTCTCACCCAGAAGAAACATGATGCAGCATGGGTAATAGTGGATAGATTGACAAAGTCAGCACACTTTACGCGATTAGGGTGACTACTCCTTTGGAGAAGTTAGCGGAATTGTATATCGGTGAGATAGTTAGGCGCATAGAATTCCACTTTCCATCATATCGATCGAGACCCAAGGTTTACATCGAGATTACGGAAGAAGTTGCATGAATCCTTGGGTACACAACTCCATTTCAACTGACTTTCCATCCTCGAACGGATGGGCAATCCGAAAGAGTAATCTGGTAAACAATTGAACCAATTGAATTAGTACAAATAATGAATTAAAATGATAACAATAACATGAAATATATGTCGGTCCTTGAGGATATCTTTGAGGAGTTGTGTCATTGAGTTTGAGGAAGTTGGGATAGATACCTCCCAATGGCGGAATTTGCATACAACAATAGCTACCAAGCTAGCATCCAAATGGCCCCATATGAAGCCTTTGTATGGGAGAAAATGTAGAACTCAGGTGTCTGGACTGAATTAGCGAACAAAGCGGTAGGGCGGACACAGTGGAGCAGTGAGGAGAAGGTAAAATCAATCAAAGCCAACTTAAAGGTTGCCTCGCATGCATGTAAATCTTATGCCGACACGAAGAAAAGAAATAGAATATGGGGTTAGCGACAAAGTGTTCCTCAAGGTGTCACCATGGAAGAAAGTGTTGAGGTTTGGAAGGAAAGGTAAGTTAAGCCCTAGGTTCATTGGCCCATATGAAGTTATTGAGCGTGTGGGTCCGGTGGCCTATAGGCTAGCTTTACCACCGAGTGGACATGATCCACAATGTGTTCAATGTATCCATGCTCTGAAGATACCTCTCAGATCATTCACATGTCATCTCCAGAGAAGAAATTGAAATACAGCCGGATTTGACATACGAAGAAGAACCTCTACGGATCTTGGCTCGGGAAGTGAAAGAGTTGAGAAACAAGCAAATTCCATTGGTGAAAGTGCTTTGGAGGCACCACAACACCGAGGAGGCAACTTGGGAAAGTGAAGAGACGATGAGGCAACAGATTCCCTCAGCATTTGCGTCAGTAAATTTCGAGGACGAAATTTAAATTAGAGGAAGAGTTGTAACACCCTCCTGTACCAACTCGTACATTCTCATTCGGTGGCCGTGTCGGTCCGGACAGCTAGAACGTCCGGAAAAATATTTAAACTAAAGTCGGGAATCATAATTAACTCAAATATTACTAAGAAAAATTTAGTAAAAATTTTAGAAATAAAATACAACCAAGTTAAGCGAGCCGGTGCCCTAGCGATGGGTAACCAGAGGGAAGTTGCGGTTCTCGCAACGAGGAGCCCTAGACCCGGGGGAAAAATTATAAAATAATCTTTGGGACTCCAGAGAAGGGTTATTGAGGTTCCCATGGCATTAGAATGCCAAGAAAATACCTAGAAAAATTTTTCAATCGGTACAGACAAATTTGACCCGTTCAGCAAAACGGAGGGCATTTTGGTCATTTCGCCTTCAGAGGTGATTTTTGGCCGACTTGTCCAGTTGAGTAAATAATTAATATGACATAAAATATGAAGAAACATTTCTAGAAATTAAATTGAAAATGAGTAGTGGAGGAAAGAAAAGAAAAATGCAACATATGCAATTTATGACATCAATGTGATGTCATTTAAAATTTCCAACCAATCACCATTAAGCCCTCATTTGACTAACTAATAAAGAGACAAATTGAAGACTAAATTCATCAAAAAAAACCAGCAGCTATCTTTCTCTCCTCAAGTGCAGCCGAAATCCATCTTCCTCCCTCCATTGATTTTTTTTCAATCAAGCTCAATTTCTCCTTTGTTTCCACCATTAAACCCTAAACCCCTTCATTAAAACTTAACCACACCTCTTGGGGAAGTGTTTGGCAGCCTAGAAAGTGAAGGAAAGTGAAGTTTTGAGTGGGGAAAAATCTGCCCTAATCAAGGTTAGTGCATTAGACACTTAAAACTTCTTATTTTCATGAATTGTAACTTGTATTGAGTGAGAATTGCAACTAAAATGAACAAGAATTATGTGTATACATATTATGAATTTTTGGCAGCCCTTGTGAAGGAATTATTTTGATTGTTTTGATGGACTTAAAGTGGGCTATAGATCAAGTTTAAACCATGTGTGCATGTGATTATTGAAGGAGCTAGTATTTAAGGTGTTGTGAAAACCTATAATGGAACTGGGGTTTTGAAGAGTGAAAAATTGACTTGGCTTAGGAAATTGTTAGAGCACATTTTAATGGTCAATTAGTGACCATTTTAGGTATTTTGACCATAAAATGGACTGAAAAATAGGATTGCAAAGTGAAGTTGCAGGCTGCCCTAGGACAGCAGCAGAGGGACTGAAAATTCAGTCCACTTGCACTGCCATAACTTGGGCTGTGTTGGTCCAATTGGTGTTTGGCCAATTGGACATGAAACTAGGCTTATAATGGCACATTTTTGCTGAAGAAACCATGCCCAAAAGACCAAAGCAAGAGGACCAAAACTTGGCCCCAATCCGGATACCCTGCAACTGATTCTGCAGAATGACCAAATGAACAGTAACTGTTCATTTGGCCATAACTCACTGTAGATTTGGTCAATTGACCTGAAATTTTTACAGCAATAAGTTAAGACATAGAAAAACAACTTTCATGAAGGAACCTACCCCAAATTATGGCCAGAACCTAACCCAAATGGTAGTGGAAGTTACTGTTCCTGTTACTGTAGATATGGTATTTTCTACAGAATGGGAATCCGGCCAGCTGTGGTTTTTGGACCATATCTGGAGCTACAAAACTCGAAATGGAGTGATTCAAAAAAAGAAATTCAACTAGACAAAATAAGGAACAACTTTCATGTTTTACATTTCTTCAAATTCCCACAGTAACAGTGTCCAATGGAACAGTGAAGTTGACTCACCAAAGCTGAAAATTCTGCTTGTGTGGGTTTACACTTTGAAATGGTATTAACACTTAATTCCAACAAGTTTTAAATACCAAATGTGGTATGTTGGGAGTGCCAAAGTCAATGTACATATTTTCTATCCAAAAGTCAACATTTTTGTTGACCAATGAGGTGAATAGTAACACCAAAACATGAAATTCACAAATTGAAGAATTTAAAAGTTTCAAATGCCCTAGTATACCTAACAAGATTGGTTTGGATAGTTTGGCATGCCAATAGGGTTCAGTTAGCAATACTGCACATGGCAATATGCCATTCTGTGATTTCATGGCTTTTAGCCATTCTGACTTTGTATTGAGACTTGGCCTTGTGCCTGATATTATTCTGACTTGTTAGCCGTTACATTGCCTGCCGGAGATGCATATGTGACCGATGGTGTGACCCGAGTACTAGGTACCCGGTGCGGTTACCCGTTATCGATCCGATGCGTCTAGTGTACGTTACTTGGGCAACCAAATGAATGAAAGTGAACAAAGTTACTGAATTAATGTATATATAACCATACTAAACAAATGAATCATACACATTCACTATATATTCGTTTCCTTGCTATTTTCTTTTATTATATTATTGCACCACTAAGCATTATTGCTTAGCGCGTTGCTTTTGCCACGCGTAGGTACTGGAGATCCCGATCGTGAGCCCAGTAGACCGCAGACTGGGTGAGTTCATCCTGCAGATCTGCACAGTATCCGTGTCACCTCACTACCTGCAGTGCATTGGTAGGGCACTAGGTGTCATTTTGTCATTTTGTAATTAAATTTTTATTTTCTCATATGTATTTGGGATTATGTATTGTATTTTGAGGTTCATGTAAATAATAAAGATTTACGGTTATGTATGGAAGTAATTTGAGCTTTTAATTGTTATTTATATATATGAGAACCCTAATTAATGGATGTTTGAGAAATGAAAAGGCTATTGAGAAATGAAATTGAGAAATATTGTTGAGTTTTTGATATTGAGACTCTGTTGATGAATTGAAGTTGGGTTTGTTTGAAAATTATTTGGAAGTGTTTTCACAGGTTCCGAAGAACGGTTTTCTCCATTTTTAGCCGGTACTCCGTCGGGTTTTCTTTAAAATTTTCGGAACCTTCAATGAATAATACTTTTGATAAATGGCTTAAATAAATTGTATTTCATAAATTATATGCAAAAGCATGATATAAATTAATTGAGGAATATTAGAGTGTGCCGGTACACCGTGTGGCATTACTTACTCGGGTATACTGTACAGGGGTAAGGGGTGTCACAGGACTGGTCCTGCTCACCAGTACCTACACGATGGAAAAACCAATGCGCTAAACATAACGCATAGTGGTGCATAAAATGAATTAAATATAAACCAAGAAAATAAATTAAATGTTTCATGTAAAAATCTTCATAAAGAAATACCAAATTTCATGAGTTTTGAGTCATTTACTATTTTTATTAAACTTTGGAGGCAATTAAACTCGTCGGGATCTTTTCTTATAATTTATTCCATATTCAGTCTTATTAAATTCATATCAGTGATCTCTTCATGTAATTATTTAATTTTAAAGTTTATTACTCATATCTACACCCAAGTAACCTATGACAGACTATAGAGACTGGATACACGAGAGTATACTAGTTAGACGTCCTTATGTCTATCATGTATACATCGGTCATGTCAGGCATAAGGCCAACGGGCAAGCATAAAGCCATAAATTAAACCAGGCATAATGGCCAACGGGCAGGCATAAAGCCAAATGAATAACCATATCAGACATATATTGTCTATCAATGGTTATTCGTGTGGGCAGTACTGCACTCTATAGTTCCTAATTGGTATACCAATATATCCATGCTATATACGTAAGTCTAAGTATACTTTGGGCAAAGTAATATTATTAAGTACTTATAGTTTCATTATTTCATGTTATGTACTGGTTGTATTTCATAGCATTTTCATGTTACTTGTGAAGGGAAACATGAGTTCTACATACATATTCATGTCACTTTTATGTTTAGCAAATCATTTTGGTTAATTCCATATCATATAAAAAGTCATTTTATGAACCTTTCTCAAGATCCAGATTTGGTGTCTCAATTTCACCTAGCAAATTGGTTAATATGTAGCCACAGATTGGCCACACTTCCTTCATCGAAGTTGTTCCTCTATGTCTTATCTTTGTTTTTGTTTTTGAATCATGTCATTTGGAGTTTTAGAACATAAGATATGGTCAAATTACCAAAACTAGTTCATTGACCCTTTATGGTTCTAGAATCAGGCAGATTTTAAGTCATGTTAGGTTCAGTTTTTGGGCAGGGTCTCTACATGAAAAATGTGGCAATTTGTCCTAAGTTTCATCTTCAATTGGCCTCACACCAATTGGAGCAACATAGCTCTACTTATGGCCTCAAAACCACACTGGACTTAAGGTCCAGAATCCTACAGAGAAAATCAACACTCCCAATTTTCAATTCCACCCTACTACCAAACTTCAATCACATTCATGGCACTTCAAATAGTCAATAAATAGTCTTAACAATGTTAATTTGGTATTAATTTAGAAACCCCCAAACTTTGGGTCAAAACCCTAACTTCAAATTCTCAACTCATGCATAACACATGTAACTCATAATCTAACTCATTTATACTCTTCACATGCCATCACTAACTAGTTTAGAACAATTAAAACCATCAAATTCTCACTATCCCCATGGCTATCGAAATTAAGGTTTCCATTTAATCATGGTATTCTTTTAATTTCATGGAATTTCAACCTAGTTTGACATGCTAATAACACTTAGAGTAGGAAGGAAGCTTAGGTAGTGCACTAACCTTGCTAGGAGATTTTTTCCAAGTTTTAAACTTCACTTTTCCTTCAATTTCTTAGCTGCCAAACACTTCCTCAAGGTGTAAGGGAAAGTTTTTGTGAAGGCAAATATGGGTTTTGGTGTGAAATTGGAAGGGAAATCAAGCTTTGAAGCTTGAAAATGGTGAAAGGTTTTCTCCTATGGTAATTCGGCCAAAAGAGAAAATGAAGAAGATGATAAGCTTTTTGACTAATTAATTTTATTTGTCTCTACTTATATATATTTGTCTAATTTCAACTGGTCAAAATTTTAATTACATCATCCTTGTGTTATGCTTATGTAATAAATGGTATTTAAGATTCATTTCCTTTATTTCTTTTTCTCATTTTCTCTACTCATTTTTATTACACAAATTCATGATTTTAATTCATTCTTAGTGTTTTATTCTCTCTAATTTTAATTGACATTTAGGTCAAAATTTAACACTGAGGGTGAAATGACCAAAATGCCCTTCGTTGTGTTAATTGAGCTATAACTGTCTGTACCGATTGACTTTATTTCTTTGCATTCATTTGATATTTTTATTGTCATTTAAACGTTATAAATTCTTCAATTAAGTCCCAAATAATTATTTCATAAGGTTCTCCACGGGTCCGGGGTTGACAACTGTCTTCACAGTCACTTCCCGTTAGGGTTACCCATCGCCTTGACCTCTGGCTCATTTAACCAAGTTACACTTCGCTTCTTTTATTTTTCCTTAATTTTACTTGGTCTTTATTCAATCAATTTATGTCTCCTCACTCTAGTTTAAGTATAGTTCCAAACATCCTAGCTGTCCAAAAGACATTAGTTATCAGAATAGTAGAATGTACAGACTACCAAAAGTGAGGGCGTTATAGACTTTATGCTTAAAGATCTTAGGAACTTGGATTATTTTCTTGGGATAAGGCTATCCATACACCATCAGGCTTACTCTTAACACAATCTAAATATATGGATGATTTACTACAAATAGCTAATATGACCAACTGTACTGGTATTTCTTAACCAACCTTGCCCTCGGCAAAACTAAGTTTACATGTTGGAGAGCCCACTAAAGACCCATCCTTGTATAGAACTATTGTTGGAGGTTTACAATATTTGTCACTTACTAGACCAAATATATCATTTACAATTTATAAAGTATCTCAATTTGTTCATCAACACACCGAAGTTCATTGATCAGCTGTCAGAAGAATTTTAAGCTATTTAAAGGCAACTCAAATGCATGGGTTACTACTTAAGAAGTCAGCATCGTTGGCCTTACATGTTTATGTTGGTGCTGATTGGGCTTTTAGTGTAGATGATTAAAAATCCATTATTGATTTTACAATTTATATGGGTTCAAATCTAGTGTCTTAGTTTTGGAAGAAGCAAACTACAATTGCTCAGTCTTCTACTAACGTAGAATATAGGGCTTTAGGTGCTACAATAATAGAAGTTACATAGATCCAATCTCTATTACGTGCCATCTCCTATCTTGTGTCCATAATTCCTACAATTTGGTGCAATAACATTGGAGAAACCAACTTATCTACCAATCCATTCTCTGGTATGAAATACATTGAAATGGATTACCACTTTGTTCAACATAAAGTTGCTAAATGAGAAATTCAAGTAAAATTCATTTAATTAAAAGAAAAAGTAGCTAACATTCTAACCAAGCCACTGTAACAAGATAGACATGCACTTCTTCATGAAAACTCACAATTTAACCATTTCCTGGCTAGAATTATGGGTGCATGATAAGGGTTTTCTATCCTTCCCTGTGCTTATCCTTTCATAAATATCTACTCTTTGTATTGTATATCTACTGTAACCATCTTATATGATCCTTATCTATACAATAGTATATATTTTAGTAATGATAATCTCTCAATCTTGTTAGCTTGGCTTTATCACAAACAATACATATATTATTAGTAGTATGTCCTAGAGTATATTATTGCATTGTATCATATAAATATTTATTCCCATTTAATAGCAATTTTTCTTTTCATTTATATTCCAATGGTTTGAATTTAATTGAAAAATGTCCTTTAATATCTTGTTAGATGTTCTATTCTTAACTTGTTAAGAATATGAGTGACAGAAAATTCTAATGCAAGTATTATAAATTTGGTTTATATTCTAGGATACTTCATTGGGCATGACTTATCCAGAGAGATTGTCACTTATGTTTGCTTCCATGGATTAGTATGAGATACAAATGGGTTGGAATGGTGAGTCTCATGCCATATAACAAATATGATGGGCACTTATATGATAAGTAGGCCGAACCAGTGACACAAGATAACTTGTACGTGGAGTTTATTCTTGTTAATACAAAGTTATCTAGATCATAATAGTGCATATAATCTCTTAACCTGAAATAACATAGTTATCTTGTATATAGGTGGTTTGAATTTAATACTGCTTTCGTACTTGTACTGTATATGGGCATGTGTTGGCTCTGACTAGTTATATATGGAAATAGGTGTTAATCAAGATGGGTTCCATTACCCTAAGTAAATAGAGATAAAATCCTATGTCCATTTAATTATTCTTAATGAATCAAAATTCCTGGCCCAAACAGATAGGCTTAGTCAAAAAAGTGTTTCTACTAGTAAAGTTTTATTATTCAAGAATTGGAATTAAAAGAGGACATATGATTCTAAGCATAAGAGTTTGACATGAACCATGACTTTAGCTAGAATTGGGATTTTGTAACAAAGAGATTTTAGTACATGATACGTATGATCAAGGTTTATAAATTGGAGAATTAATTTTGAACTAATTGGGTAGTCATAGCACATTATACTAGATGCCAACTATGAGTAGTGAGAACTTAAATGAAAAGAAAATTTCATTTTAGTTTGGAATAGTTCCAATAATATAAGGAGTTAATATTATTATCATTGCCAATTAGTTATGAACCTCATTAGTCACGCACATAAAAGCAACTTGATCAAAGCAAGATTAATTTAATTAATTAATTAAATGGTTTAATTAATTAATTAAATTAATAAAATTTAGTTTGTAATTTGATTACAAAGTCCCTAGAATGACTTGAAACTAAATTTATGAATAAAAATATTCAAGTTAATATTTAAACTATTTAAATATAAACCTGAATTATGAACCTTATGGAAGAAAATTAATTTGATTAATTTAAGTTATGGACTTGATCACATGTTGATTAATTTGATTTAGTCAAATGTTAACTTAGTCAAATATGGGAGGAAGTTAATTAGTATTAAGTATAATAATTAATCACGATTAGTTTCTTAATTAAGATTAACAGATGACATGTGAACCAATCAAAGGAAGAAAACTCATTTAAGAGTTAAATGGGAGAGTGACACTTGTCAACTTAATCTTAATTAAACTAATTATGATAAATAAAAAGTGACTGGAAGAAGACAAACTTCATGATCTTCCTTTTCTTTCCTTGGCTGAATATCCTCTCGTCCCATAGCCAGGTTCTCCATCTTCTTCCTTACTTAATTCAAGTTTATTAAGAGTTAACTCACTTGAATTGAAATTGAGAAATGGTTTCTCACTACTTTCTTTGTTAGAACCAAAAGAAAAACTCTCTTCTCCTTTCTTCCTTACTTTGGCTGAATCAAAGGGAGAATAAAGAAGAAATTCTTGCTTGGTTCAAGGGTGCTTTGATCAAGGGCTTGTGTGGATAAGCTATAGAGCCAATACTTAATGACTTAACTACTTAGATCTTGTGTTAGAATATAGATTTTGCTCTTTAAGGGTAAGATCTTCTCCAAACCCTAACTTATTATAATTTATGGGTTTTGTTTTCTCTTGGAAAATTAGGCTTGTTAGCAATTGATTATAACCAAAACTATGTGTTTTTGCAATAGTATAAAATGTTTATGCATGTTGCATGAGACCTAGGGCTATAAATTTTAAAATTGCTAACTTTGCACCTTAAGGCTTGTTTAGGTGCATTTTTCTTTCAATTGGTATCAGAGCCACCCTAATTTACCATTACGAACAATTAATCATGTTGTATGATGTTTGGAACACTTTTATGTTGCATGAGATGCAAGTGAAAACAAGAAAATACAAAGGCAAAAGTGTAAAAACTAGTTCGGCCATGGTGAAATAATGGTTGGAAAACCATTCGGCCAAACTTATGAGTATGGTTAAATGATTTTGCCTTTTTGTATTTACTTGTTTAATAGTGTTTGAAATGTATGAGATATAGTTTGGGACCATTAGATTACAAGAAAATTCATGAAAATTGATTGAAGCACAATATAGCCAAGGTGGAATGTCCATTCGACCATTATTGTAAACATGGTGCTTGATCAACTTTCATGGCATGTCTTGCTAATTAAAATGTTTAATGTAAGTGTCAACTTAAGTATAACATGATTGTGAATGTGATTCATGGTTGGTAGATTTAATTTTGAATATGAGATATTTGAAGTTAAATGGTATGTTCAAGTGTTGAATATTTGTGCTTTGGGATGATGAATGATCATAGACTTTAGGAGACCAATGTGATTGTGTTTCTTATTCATTTTTATGGGATTGTGATAATTAATTTTATTTTTTCAAAGATTGTATCATAAATTTATTGTGATAGCCTTAGGTTGTAATTTATTTATTTGAGCTTATATGCTCATTCTATTATAATTTTCACCTTAGTATGCCATGGATAAATGTTGTAATTAGCTAGTTTAATTTTACAAGAAGAAATGAAGCCTTAATCATTGATGGAGATTAGTGGGACCATAGAGATTCAAGAGTTGAAGATTTGTGATCAAGCTACAAATAGATGAATGTTAACCTAGGATGCCCTTAAATTCAATCTTTGTGGCTAGGTTTGAATTCCCATAGAATAGTCCACAATCATGCCTTTCATATTACCATTGTATGGATGTATGTATGTGATATATATGTTCATGATGTATATGAGATATGCATGAAAATGGTTAATGTATAAAGTGAGATCGAATAGTAACTAGGTCAGCCAAGGAAATCTTCCAACAATATGATTAAGTTGGTTATTGTGTAATTTTGGAAATTGCATCATGGCCCTCCATTAAGAATATTATTTTGAGAAATTTTAAATACTTACATTATTGGCTATGATTACATAGGAATGATGAATTTAGTTTAAGAGATTTTCTTGAAATAACTATTATGCATTCCAAAGTAGGAAATGGAAATCCCAGTTGAGGTGGATTTCTAGTGGGTGATTGAATTCTTATAAACTGTTAATCATCCTCAAGTACATCTATTCTTGGAATCATAACAATTCATAAGTGAATAACTCTTTACTCATTACATCTCATGTGAGGTTCAATCAATTTATTTAGCCCCTAATGCTCAAAACCTCAGGTACAACAATTCTTGGTTTATCTTACACTAGTTAAGTTGAGCCCAGTAGGTCAGTAAGTATGTAAATTTAAACCTTAATGACCTCAAGTACATCTATTATTGGCCATCAACGTGTAGGATTTGTCAAATTAGTGGGAGGACCAATTTGATTAAAAGACCATAATCATTTTAGTTAATATACTTGACACAATATACTAATTTGAATCTTGTTATTTTCTACAGTATTAATCTGATAAAATGAGCACTCAACCACCACCATCCAACATATTAGCAAGCATTCTTGACCATAACAGGCTCAATGATTCTAACTTCTTAGACTGGTTAAGAAATCTAAGGATTATCCTGAACCTAGAGCATATAGTATATGTTCTAGATTCAAAGATTCTTGGTTCTTTACCTCAAGGGGCCACTGAAGAAGAAAAGGACGCCTTGGATAGATGGAAAGAGATGATATGAGGGCTAAGTGCTATATGCTTACTTCTATGACCAATGAGTTGCAGCATGAAAAGATGCAAAGTGCATCTGAGATCCTCGGTCATCCTCAAGAGTTGTATGGTGAACATAGTAGAAATGCAAGATATGAGATATCTAAAGAATTATTTTGGATGAGGATGACAGAGGGACAGGAAATGGGAGCTCATGTTCATAAGATGATTAAATTGATAGAGCAATTGGAAGCTTCTGATTTCACTATGGACTTCTAGCTTCAGATGGATTTGATCCTACAGTCTCTTCCTAAGTCATTTGGATCTTTCATTACTAATTTTCATATGTCTAAATAGGAATGCACCCTAGTCGGTCTACTTAATTTACTGGTCATAGCCTAAAAGAATATGCTCGGCGACAAGGGAAAGAAGGTAGCTTTAGTTGCTTCTTCTTCTACTAGAAGTTTCAAGAAGAAGAAGGGCAACAAGAAAAACAAACCTTCTATCCCTGGTCCATCTAGCAGGGTTGCCAAGAACCAGTCCAAGAAGAAGAAAACTAAATCTGTTTCAGATAAAGGAAAGTGTTTCCATTGTTAGAAAGAAAGGCACTGGAAGAGAAACTGCCCTGAGTATTTGGTGACTCTAAAAGACAAGAAGGAGAAACCTTCTAAAGATATATCCATTTCTTGTTATTTAGATTTAGATATTACTTATAGTTCATCTACAGCTTGAGTTCTAGATAATGGTGCAAGTTCTCAGATATGTTTTGATAAGTAAGAACTGGCAAGCAGTGAATGGTTGGACTCATAGGATGTTAGACTCTGACTTGGCAATGGACCAACAGTTGTAGCCTTAGCCATAGAGTCTAAATCTATGTATCTAAATGGACATGTTTTGTACCTTGATCATGTGTTATATTTACCTAATGCTTTTAAGAATATCATTTTTATATCTAGTTTGACTAGTAATAGATACAAATTTCGATTCATTGATGATGTTTGCAATATTTATTTTAGAAATAAAATTATTGGCATGGGTTATTTATAGGATAGTCTAAATTATTTGGATAATAATTACAGAATTACAAAACAGCTCGAAGCAATTTAATTGAATTTAATGCCATTATTGAAACCAAATCAAGTCCAAAACATCTATGGCACTTAAGATTAGGTCATATTGTAGAAGATAGGATTACAAAATTGAAAAAAATGGAGATTTTGTCCTCATTGGGTTCTGAACCTACTCTAACTTGTGAATCCTACCTTTAAGGCAAAATGACTAGATCTCCCTTTATTGGACAAGGATTAAGAGCTGAAAAAGTTTTGAGGCTGGTACATAGTGATGTATACGACCCATTTAAAGAAATGGCAAGAGGAGGCTATCACTACTTCAGTACCTTTACTGATGACAAATCTAGATATGGGTACTTGTATTTGATGAAATACAAACATGAATCCTTTGAAATATTTAAGGAATTCAAATTTGAAGTAGAGAAACAAACAGGAAAGAGTATTAAAACTCTAAGATCATATCGATGAGGAGAATACTTAAGTACTGAATATAATGATTTCTTAAAAGAACATGGCATTATTTCTCAATTGACCCTTCCAAGAATGCCACAATTAAATGGTGTGTCTGAAGGAGCAGAAGCATAGTGATTTGTTCATTAGAGCATTGAATTTCAAAAAAAAATTTCTTCTAGGGTTTTATGCATCATGCCACATCTATTATGTGCCTAATTAATTTCAATGCTCAATTGCATATTAAAACATTTTTAATATGTATTAGGATCTATGTTTGCCATTCAAGATTGTAAATTAACAAATTAATTCATTTAAACCCTAGTTTAAAAGAGAAGTTAGAGCACTAACCTCTTTGATGCAATATGGATGTGATTGGCACCTTTAGGAAGCACCTAGGACCCCAAATGTTGTCCCTCTTGCTTGTCCACACCAAGATCACCAATGGGAAGCCCCCAATCTTGCTACTCAAGCATTGCCAACCAATTATAAATTGTGTTTTTGCCTTTAGAGAGGTTGTAGATGTATATAGGACACTAGAAACAATTTCTAGCAATTTTAATTCAAAGAAATTTAGGCAATTCTCTTTGAATTGATGAGAAAAGATGAAGGGGAGAGAGAGCTCTAAAAGTGGCGGAACCTTTGAGACAAAGAAGAAGAGTGTTTTATTTTTCTTTCTTTTCCCTTTTATAATTAGGTCATCACTTAAACCCTTGCCACATGTCATCACCACATTGCATCTTATTTTTTAATTGACTTAATCACATTAAGCCAAGTGTCAAAACTAGACTTAATCTTGACTTTGGTCATCTTACATAATATGTAACACCCCTCTTCCGACTATAGTATAGCCGAGCAAGGCGTGCTACATTCAGTGCCGGAGCATCCTAACTTATCTTACTTTAATTCTTTAAAAATTTTGTTCTCGTTATATTTAATGTCAATTATTTTTTGACGGAGAAACTAACGGAGTTTTCCCTATTTTATTATCGTTTGACGTGTTTTACTATTTACCTATTTGAAAATTTCAATATTGTTTTACAATAAAAATCTCATCAATTATTCTCATTATTCACATCTCATTCATATATCTCAATTTCATATTCATTTCCATACATTTCCATTCATGCACAATTTATATATAAGTTCTCAAGTTTCATTAATTTACATGATTTACAGACTGATTACATAAATTCATAATTTACATGATCTACAAATTAATTACAGTTCCATAATCTATATTCCAACATACAATTCATAGTTTACATTATAAATAATAACTAATTATAATGTACAAAATACATAATATGATATATATGGGCCCTATCTACATGCATTGCTGAGGAGGTGACAACCTTGAACACTCTGCAGATCAAAACTCCAAAATCTCTGTTTAGTATTCGCTGGGCTTTAACTTCAGTACCTGCGTGAGAAAACAAATCCATCGCGCTAAGCATTGCTGCTTAGTGGTGCAATAATATAGCAAGAAAATAATATACAAATAAAGTAGAAATAAACCATAGTTCGAATAATTTAGATTTATAATTAATTTAGTTTCTAATATTAACTGTCCTCTATCCTGCCATGTTCTTCTTTGGAGGTGCTCAGTTCAGAAATTTGCATTAATAATGTACCAGATACGAATAATCTAAAATTTAAACTTATACTTATATTCTTATGTAAGTCACATTTGTAATGTTATTAAGTTATAATTCTCCTACTAGTCTTTTTATCACTTCCTTGATACTTTCTATGTTGTTTACAATCATTTCATAATATTAAAATTTTTTTTAGGACTAATTTCATTTACTTCAGATCATTCTAAGGAACAAATTTTTGGAACTAATCTAATTTATTTCATAACTTTTTCTCATTTATTTGCTTTCTAGCATTTTTAATTACTAATATTTATAACTTATTTTAATAAATTAGACTGCCCAAGTAACCTATGACAGGCTGACTAAACTGGATAACGGGCCATTGATACTGGACACCGTGGTGCCTCGGGCCATCATACCATGGGACGCAGAACGTCAACCACGTATGCAATCAGTATGGCTAAAAAGCCATGATAACACATAATCGGGCATAAAAGCTATGAATACGGCCATAAAGCCAAGAATACAGGCATAAAGCCTTTCGTAGTATTGCTAAAACAATACCCTATTGGCATGCCAATCTAATACATATGTCTAGGCAATACAAGGGCACATAATATCATTAAATATTAATATATTGTGTTTTATGATTTCATTATTTCATGATAAATTTAAATTATAATTTATACATTCATTTGATCATTTATATGATCACAATTCACATCAATTATCCTTTTATACCATTGTACTCAAAGTACTTTTCCTTTCTACAATAATGAGAACTAATGTCTCATTCATACATTAATATGGTTCATTTATTCATTCATTATGTTATTCATATTGATCACAATTCAAAACAATGGTTCACATGTACCATTATATTCAAAACATTTTTCCTTTCTCTCTTGATGGGAACTTAAATCCCAAATGGCACTTTAATCTCATTTATACATTTAACAATCTATTCATGTAAATTACATTTCATATTTCAAGTTGTATTGCTAATATATTATGAACTCCATTAGTGTTGGGAGTATAATCTCAATTACTTATTCCAAATAATCTATGAATATTTCATGGATTCCAAATTTCATGCCTTAATTTCCTCTACCAATTTAGTTTTTACACTTTGTGTCTTTGTATTACTATTCACATTACTATTCACTCAAATTGTTGACTTTTTAATACATAATAAATTTATTGAACCTAAGTTTACCAAGATACCACATTTTTCATCCTAAAGTTGTTGGTATTGGTTGCCAATACCATTTCAAAGCTTAGTGTTGGTTATTCATAATTTTCAGATTTCAAGCACTAAGTTTACTGTTCCATTTGTCATTTGTACAGTAGGAATTTGGCAACATTGTCTTCATGAAAGTTGTTCCTTATTGTGTCTAGTTACATTTATTTTTTTGAATCACTTCATTTGGAGTTTTGTAGCTCAAGTTATGGTCATTTTACCATAACTGACCAGATTGACCTGTACCCAAAATTTCTGGGTAATTTGGTTCTACCAGATTTGGTGATCTAAGTCTGGTTGGAAATTTTACTAGGTTATGGTCATAATTTGGATTTTTGTTGTTCATAAAAGTTGTAGGCTATGTCTCAGCTTTCTTCTGTAAAATTTCAGATCAATTGAACTTTTCTACACTGAGTTATGACCATTTGAACAAATACTCTCATTTAGTCATTTTCCAGGGACAGCATGTTGGTTACCCAGATTAGGGTAATTTTTAGATTAACTTGGTTTAGTTTTCTGGGTAGGATTTCTTCACCAAAGTTATGCCATTATGTGTCTAATTTCATGTCCAATTGGCTTTGCACCAATTGAACCTATGCAACCCAAGTTATAGCTGCCCAAACATGTTGGACTCACATCTAGACCTGCAAGGCACTCAAGGCAGCACACCACTTTCAATTTCAAGGCCACAATTACTTCCAATTTAGGGTCAAACTTCATCAAATGGTCACTAATTGACCATTAGAACTTCAATTAACCATTAAAACACAATATCTTTAATTTTCATACTAACCCTAATTGATCAAATCTCATTCTCTTGCAAACTCAAAAAAAAAAAAATTCAACTCCAATTCATATGTATACATTAATTGACATTAATATACAAACTTAATTGCAACTAAACCATCCAAACCCTAACCTTCTCTTAGCTGCCACAATTCATACATACTCCTACATAAGTGTTATATTTAATTTCTTAACAACTTCTCATTCACTTTAACTTCCTAGTATGGAATAAGAAGAGAGATGTAAGAGTTAGCACTAACCTTTTTGAAACCAAACTTGAGCTTGTTATTCTTCAAGATTTCTCCTAGAACCATAATAATCATAATCAATTATAACTTCACTTTCCGAAACTAAATATCCAATAAAAATTCAACAGCATTTCCCCTTAAATTGGACTAAACTCCTAGCATAAATCTCAAATCTACAAACCATTAATACCCAATCTGGCAGCTTGTGCATTCAAATTTATATATAATGATCTAACTGTCAGATAAATCCCAAATTTCAACCATATATTCAAGACATCCCTATACAATATCAGTAAAAATTTTAACATCAAATCACCTCTAGATCATGAGATATCAAAATATTCATTCAACTCTTCAAAATCTGAATTTTTGCAGAAATCAGTCCTACTCAGATAGCTCATGCAAAACAATTTATATCTCATAAACCACCAATCTAAAATTCAACAAATTTTAACGCAACAGCCTCAACATCCCAAATATCATTTGTACCAAATTTCATAATTTTATAAGCATCCTAATTATTTATTTTTCTCAAATTTCAGTAGCCAAAATTCAGAATTCAAACTGCAGACAGCTTGTGTTCAACAATATATTTCTCCAAATCCAACCGTTGAACAATCACCAACTTTTAACGATAACTTCTATGCATACATACCTCAAACATATCCAAAAATCAACAGTACAAGTTGAGCCAAACTCACCTGGACGGAAGAGAAACATGCTGCCCTGCTGAACCCCTGTTTCTGCTACTGTTCATCTCCTTCTCCTTCATCATTTCTTTCTTTCTTTTCCTTTTCTCTCTCTCTCTCTCTCTCTCTCTCTCTCTCTCTCTCTCTCTCTCTCTCTCTCTCTTGATTCGGCTGAAGAAGAAGAAACCAGAATTTTTCTTTTCAATTTTTCCTCATATAACTCTTTTTAATTGGCTTGGTAAGTTGTGATTGGTGGAGAATGCTTTGATGACATCATGTGATGTCATAATTCATATTTTTCTTTCATTTTTCTTTCCTTTTCTTTTCTACTGATTTTCAATTTAATTTATAGCAATATTTATTCACATTTTTTGTCATAATAATTATTTACTTAACTGGACAAGTCGGTCAAAAATCATCTCTGAAGATGAAATGACCAAAATGCCCTTCGCTTGGCTTAACAAACTAAAATTGTCTGTACCGATTGAAAAATTTTTGTAAACCTTTTCTTGGCATTCTAATGCCATAGAACCCTCAATGACTCTTCTCTGGAGTCCCAAAAATTATTTCATAAATTTTCTCCCGAGTCTGGGGTCGGTAACTATCTTTACCGATACTTCCCCGTACGATCACCCATCGCTAGGGCACCGGCTCATTTAACTTAGTTGTATTTTATTTCTAAAATTTTTTCTTAATTTTTTTTACACTTCTTTGAGTTATTTATGACTCCTCACTCTAGTCTAAATATTTTTCCAGACGTTCTAGCTGTCCAGACCGACACCGGTCACTAGAATAGTGTAATGTGTGGAATTGCTACAGTGAGGGTGTTACATAATAGGAAGACAAATGGCAAGCTTATATGATGTCATGTGTCACCATCTCATGGTGCCACATGTCACCCTGTGAAATGACCAAATTACCCTTATGTTGTAATTTTGAGTTCTTAACCCAAAATCATTATTTCTCCTCTTCTAATCAATTTATATCAAATATAAATTAATTAATCTCTATTAATTAATTTCTCATAATTAAATTCATATTTAAACACTTTAAATAAAAATTTAATTTATACTATACATCCAATAACCTAGATTTGATTTAAAGTCATGCTACGGACCATGCAATCTTATTGCAAACAAAACTTATTTAATTAATCAATTAAACTCTTTAATTAATCAATTAAATCACATTTTACTTGTTGATTAACTTGTGTATGTGTGTGACTACTAGGCTCATCACTAATTGGCAATGAGATATGACATTAACTCTTGATATCATCAGAACTCTTTCTTACCATAAATGATTTCTCTAAATCATTTTAGGCATCTCATAGACCATGGATTGCATCTAGCATAGCGTGCCATGGCCACCTAATCAGTAACAAGGAATATCTTAAATGAACATTTAATCATATGTTACCATATACTAGAATCTCTCTGTTACAAAATCTCAATTCGAGCTGAAGTCATGGTTTATGTCAAACCTCATTTGCTATGAACATTATGTTCTCTTTTAATTCCAGTTCTTGATTAATTAGATTTTCCTATCAGAAACTCTTTTCTGACTAAATCTATCTGTCTTGGTCAGGAACTTGAAACATCAAGAATAATTAAATGAACATAGGATTTTATCCCTATTTACTTACGTTAACAGATTCCATCTTGATGAACACCTATCTCCATATAAAACTAGTACGAGCCAACACATGCCCATATACCCATACACAGTACAAGTATAAAAGTAGTATCAAACTCAAACCACCTATTTATAAGATAATTGTGTTATCTCAGGTCTAAAGATTATATGCACTGATATGATATATGACAATGCATTAACAAGAGTAAACTCCATGTGCTTGTCATATGCGTCACTGGTTCGGCCTACTTATCATGTATAAGTGCCCATCATGTTTGTTATATAGCATGAGACTCACCATTCAATCTTGTTTATATCTCATATAAATACCTTGGGAACAAACATGATTACAATCTTTCTGGATAAGTCATGTTCTTATTGTGAAGTATCCTCGATTGTGAACCAATTTATGATACTTTGTGCTAGAAATACTATCACTCATATTCTTAACAACTTAAGAATAGAATTTTTAACAAAATATCAATGGACCTTTTCTATTACACATAAATATATTATGTAAACAGAAAAGTGAAATTATCTTTTATTAATAAAATATGTACAAGATACATACTGAATGATATGCTCTAAGTCATACTACTAACAATCTCCCACTAGCACTAGAGCCATTTATTATAATATCTTAGACCCATCTTCTCAAGATGTCTGTCTAACTGAGCTTGTTACATAGGCTTCGTGAATGGATCAGCTGAATTTTCAGCTGATGCTATTTTCTGCATGGCTACATCGCCTCGCCCAACTATTTCTCTGATAATGTGGTAGCGCCTTTCTATGTGTTTGGATTTCTGGTGAGACCGGGGTTCCTTAGCCTGTATGACTACTCCATTATTGTCACAGTAGAGTGGAACTACTGACTCAATGGAAGGAACTACTGCAAGTTCTGTCATGATCTTCCTTATCTAAATAGCCTCTTTTGCAGCATCTGATGCAGCAGTATGCTCAGCCTCTATAATGGAATCAGTAGTCGTACTTTGTTTGGAACTCTTCCAACTAACTGAACCTCCATTACAAATGAACAAAAACCCAGAGGTAGACATTCTATCATCGATATCTGATTGGAAATTAGAATCAGTATAACCATCCAATTATAAGTCACCACCTCCATAAATTAAGAATAAATCCTTAGTTCTTCTCAAGTACTTAAGGATATTATTGACAGCTATCCAGTGTTCCAAACCTGGATTGGATTGAAACCTGCTAGTCAAACTAATAGCATGTGTAATATCCGACCTAGTATACATCATTGCATACATCAAACTTCCAATAGCCGAAGCATATGGAATCCTGGCCATTTTATCTCTTTCTTCAGGTGTCTTTGGAGACATCTCTTTAGAAAAGTGGATACCATGTCTCACTGGTAATAATCCTCTCTTGGAATCAAGCATGTTAAACCTCTTTAACACCTTTTCCAAGTATAGACTTTGTAATAAACCAATTATTCTTTTCACTCTATCTCTATAGATGTGAATTCCAAGAATATAGGTTGCCTCCCCTAAGTCTTTCATGGAGAATGTATTTGACAACCATACCTTTACAGCTGTCAACATACCTATGTCAATACCTATCAAGAGAATATCATCCATATATAAGACAAGAAAAGTGATAGCACTATCATTAACCTTCTTATATACACATGGTTCATCCACATTTTTTATAAAACCAAATGACTTAATGGCTTCATCAAAATAGATGTTCCAGCTCCTCAAAGCTTGTTTCTACCCAAAAATGGATCTCTTTAGCTTGTATACCTTGGAACCATCCTGGGATTCAAAACTCCTTGGTTGTTCCATGAAAATGTTTTCTTCAATGTATCCATTGAGGAAAGCTGTTTTGACATCCATCTGCTAAATCTCATCATCATAGTATGCAGCTATTGCTAATAGAATCCTAATTGATTTAAGCATGGCAACAGACGAGAAAGTCTCCTCATAGTCGATTCCTTGCCTTTGGCGAAACCCTTTTGCTACTAGCCTTGCTTTATAGGTCTCTACCTTTCCATCATAACCAATTTTCTTCTTGAAAACACATTTATTCCCTATAGGTACAATACCTTCAGGTCGGTCAACAAGGTCATAAACTTGATTCTTATACATAGAATTAATTTCGGATTTCATAGCTTCAATCCATTTTGAAGAGTCTATATCTAATATAGCTTCTTCATAGGTAAGTAGATCATCTCCATGATCTACTTCTTCATGAGTAAATAACTCTTGTTCATCTTCATGAAGGAAACCATATCTCACTGGTGGGTGAGATATCTTGGTTGATCTGCGAGGAATTATTATAGATATTTCATCAATAGGTATAGGTTGACTAGATGGCTCTATATCCATTTGATCTGTTGGTTGGTCAGAATTCTCCAATTCTAACTCTATTTGCCTTCCTTTGCCTCCTTCTTGAATAAACTGTTGTTCAAGAAAAGTAGCATCTCTGCTTACCACAAACTTTTGTGATGTAGGCAAATAAAAATAATATCCAAAACTCTCTTTTGGATATCCAACAAATCAACCCTTTTTTGATATGGTTTCCAATTTATCAGTGTTCAGCTTTTTGATATAAGCTAGATAACCCCAAATCTTAATATGCTTAAGACTTGGTTTTCTTCCATGCCATATCTCATAAAGTGTGGAACAAACTGATTTTGATGGAATCCTATTCAGAATATGCAAAGCTGATTCTAATGCAAATCCCCAAAAGGAGATTGGCATATCAGTATAGTTGTAATATCCTCACTTTAGCTAGTCCGTACAGTCTACTATTTCGGTGACCAATGTCGGTCCGGGTAGCTAGAATGTTTGAAATTATAAATAGGCTAGAGTGAGGAGTTATAAAGAAACTAAATAATGCTCATAAAAATCAAGGAAAAATTTTTAGAAATGAAATACACTAAGGTTAAACGAGCCGAAACACTAGGGATGAGTAACCTGAAAGGGAAGTGACGGTGAAGGCCGTTAGCAACCCTAGACCCAGGGGAAAAATTATAAAATAATTTTTGAAACTCCAGAGAAGGGTCATTAAGATTCTTATGGCATTAGAATGCCAAGGAAATGCTTAGAAAAATTTTTCTATCGATACACACAATTTTGGCTCGTTAAGCCAAACGGAGGGCATTTTGGTCATTTCGTCTTGAGAGATGATTTTTGGCCAACTTGTCCAGTTAAATAAATAATTTATATGACATAAATATGAATAAATATTGTTAAAAATTTAATTGAAATTAAGTAAATAAGAAAAGAAAAGAAAAATGAAAAGAAAACGGGATTTATTACCTCAGGCTTATGTAAGCATGAGGTAATTAAAAAGGATGGCCAATCAAATTAAAGGAAGGCAATTAAAATACATTAAAGGATAAAGAAAAGGAGAAAAACTCTAGAATTTGCAGCAGCCACTCTTTCTTCCTCTCTTGCCGTCCCATGTCTCCCTCACTCCACCATTTTTTAATTAACAAACTCCCTTCCCTTAGTCCTCTCTCAACAAAACCTTAACCTAGCAACATAAAAACTTGTTCTTACATCTTAGTGAAGCTTTTGGGAACAAAAAGAAGTAAAGTGGAAGAGTTCTTACAAGCTTGAAAGGTGACTCCATTAGAGGTTTGTGACCTAACCTTGATTTTCTCTTTAAATTTATGTTAAAGGACTATGAATGAGTGTAAATTATAAAGAAATTTATTAAATACCATGTGTATGCCCATCCCATATTTTCAGCATCCTTGGTTAGGGTAAGATTGTGATGATTTTTATGGAACTAAAATGGTAGTATGGCTGCCCTTAATATGAATCTCTTAAATAGAGTGATGAAATGCAAATTATAATACATGATTTGTGATATTTGAGTTGGGGTTTGGGATGAAAATGAGACTTTGATCATGTGATGATGAAAGTAGGTTTTAATGGTCAATTAGTGACCATTTGGTTTTTTGTGAATCAAAAATGAAGTGGGTTGTGTAGTAGGATTTGATTTTAGTGTGGCTGCCCTTGGTGACCTGCAGGACTGGGCATGAGTCCAGCAGGTTTGGGCAGCAATAACTGGAGTTGTAGATGTTCAATTGGTGCAAGGCCAATTGAACATGAAACTAGACACATAATGGCACAACTTTGGTGAAGAAACCATGCCCAGAAAACCAAATTAAGTTGACTAAAAGATTGCCCTAATCCCGGTGACCTGCATTCTGCCTGGGCAAAATGACTAAATGAACAGTGTTTAGTCATTTGGTCTTAACTCAGTGTGGAAAGGTCCAATTGACCTGATATTTTACCAAAAACAAGCTGAGATATAGACCTACAACTTTCATGAAGAAACCTAACCCAAATTATGACCATAACATATTCAAAAAGTGACCTGCAGTTACTGCTCCTAATACTGTAGATTTGGTCAGTCCAGAAATTCTGGAAAAATTATAAAGCGGCCAGTTGTGGTTTTTGGGCCATAACTTGAGCTACAAAACTCCAAATGAAGTGATTAAAAAAAATGTAACTAGACAAAATAAAGAACAACTTTCATATTAATCATTTTGCCAAATTCCCACTACAAAAATAACTAATGGAACAGTAAACACAAAGCTTGAAAATTGAAAATTTTGTCCAATTAACATTAAGCTTAGAAATGGTATTGGCAACCAATACCAATAATTTTAGAATGCAAAATGTGGTATGTTGAGAGTATTAAAACCAATGTACCTAATGTCCTTGTAAAAGTCAGCATTTTGTTGACTAATGAACTGAATAGTAACACTAAACTTGAATTTCAAGAATTATAAAACTTAAAAGTGTAATATGCCCTAGTATACCTAGCAAGAATGGTCTGGATAGATTAGCATGCCAATAGGGTTCTGTTAGCAGTACTGCATATAGCTTCATGCCATTCTATGTTTCATGGCCCCCCATGCCATTCTGTGAGAAAATAGCCTTTGGCTATGTTGATTGAGATAATATACTTGGGTTTTATCCCTGATAATTATTACAGCTTATTAGTTGTTCTGTTGCACACCGGGAGACACAATGTGACCGATGGTGTGATGGTCCGAGGTACTTAGTACCCAGTGCCAGTTTACCCGTTTATCCAATCCAGTTGACTAGTATGGGTTACTCGGGCGATGATAATGAATCTTACAAATTTTTAATCAAATTATACTGCAATAAATACTAGGAATTAAGTTTACCAAAAATGTAAAAATACATTCTGCATATTTATATTATTTTAGTTATTTTATTTTATTTTATATTGTCACCACTAAGCAGAATTCCTTAGCGTGTCGCTTTTGCCACGCGTAGGTACTAGAGATATAGCTGGAGAGCCCAGCAGACATTAGACCGGGTGAACTTTCAGAGCTGGATACTGAGTCCAAAGTCACCTCACATCTGCAGTGCACTTGGTAGGACATTAGGACTTTGGGTAGCATTTTGTATTTTGCATTTTGTATTAGTTTTTTATTGTAACTATAAACTCTTGAAATTATTTGATAATGTAAATATATGAAATTTCATGTTATTGAAATTTTCTGTATGTTATGTTGAAAAATGAAATGTTGAGAAATATTCATGAATGTGCTTCAAGTGATGAAGTGAACAGAAAAATTATGAAACTAGTGTTGTGATTTTGAGATTGAGTTGAGATGTGTATATAATGGAGTTCTGGATTTGAAAATTTTATTGAAAGTGTCTTTTGAATGTACCTAATGTCCATGTAAAAGTTAACATTTTGTTGACTAATAAATTGAATAGTAACACTAACCTTGAATTTCAAGAATTATGAAACTTAAAAGTGTAATATGCCCTAATATACCTAGCAAGATTGGTTTGGATAGATTGGCATGCCAATCGGGTTCTGTTAGCAGTACTGCATATGGCTTCATGCCATTCTGTGTTTCATGGCCTCCCATGCCATTCTGTGATAAAATAGCCTTTGGCTATGTTGATTGAGATAATATACTTGGGTTTTATCCCTCATAATTATTACAGCTTATTAGCTGTTCTGTTGCACACCAGGAGACACAATGTGACCGATGGTGTGATGGTCCGAGGTACTTACTACCTAGTGCCAGTTTACTTGTTTATCCAATCCAGTCGACTAGTATGGGTTACTCGAGCGATGATAATGAATCTTACAAATTTTTAATCAAATTATACTGCAATAAATACCAAGAATTAAGTCTACCAAAAATGTAAACTTACATTCTGCATATTTATATTATTTTAGTTATTTTATTTTATTTTATATTGTCACCAATAAGTAGAATTCCTTAGCATGTCGCTTTTGCCACGCGCAGGTAATGGAGACATAGCTGGGGAGCCCATCAGACATCAGACCGAGTGAACTTTCAGAGCTGCATACTGAGTCCAGTGTCACCTCACATCTACAGTGCACTTGGTAGGACATTAGGACTTTGGGTAGCATTTTGTATTTTGCATTTTGTATTAGTTTTGGATTGTAACTATAAACTCTTGAAATTATTTGATAATGTAAATATATGAAATTTCATGTTATTGAAATTTTCTGTATATTATGTTGAAAAATGAAATGTTGAGAAATATTCATGAATGTGCTTCAAGTGATGAAGTGAACAGAAAAATTCTAAAAATAGTGTTGTGATTTTGAGATTGAGTTGAGATGTGTATATAATGGAGTTCTGGATTTGAAAATTTTATAGAAGTGTCTTTTGAATGTACCTAATGTCCATGTAACAGTTAACATTTTGTTGACTAATGAATTGAATAGTAACACTAAACTTGAATTTCAAGAATTATGAAACTTAAAAGTGTAATATGCGCTAGTATACCTAACAAGATTGGTTTATATAGATTGGCATGCCAATCGGGTTTTGTTAGCAGTACTGCATATGGCTTCATGCCATTCTGTGTTTCATGGCCTCCCATGCCATACTGTGATAAAATGGCCTTTGGCTATGTTGATTGAGATAATATACTTGGGTTTTATCCCTCATAATTATTACAGCTTATTAGCTGTTCTGTTGCACACCGGGAGACACAATGTGACCGATGGTGTGATGGTCCGAGATACTTAGTACCCAGTTCCAGTTTACCCGTTTATCCAATCCAGTCGACTAGTATGGGTTACTCGGGCGATGATAATGAATCTTACAAATTTTTAATCAATTTATACTGCAATAAATATCAGGAATTAAGTCTACAAAAAATGTAAACATACATTCTGCATATTTACATTATTTTAGTTATTTTATTTTATTTTATATTGTCACCACTAAGTAGAATTCCTTAGCGTGTCGCTTTTGCCATACGCAGGTGCTGGAGACATAGTTGGGGAGCCCAGCAGACATCAGACCGGGTGAACTTTCAGAGCTGCATACTGAGTCCAGAGTCACCTCACATCTGCAGTGCACTTGGTAGGACATTAGGACTTTGGATAGCATTTTGTATTTTGCATTTGTATTAGTTTTTTTTTATTGTAATTATAAACTCTTGAAATTATTTGATAATGTAAATATATGAAATTTCATGTTATTGAAATTTTCTGTATATTATGTTGAAAAATGAAATATTGAGAAATATTCATGAATGTGCTTCAAGTGATGAAGTGAACAGAAAAATTCTGAAAATAGTGTTGTGATTTTGAGATTGAGTTGAGATGTGTATATAATGGAGTTCTGGATTTGAAAATTTTATTGAAAGTGTCTTTTAAATAGGTTCAGAAGAATTGTTTTTCAAATTTACAGCCGGCACTCTGCCGGATTTTCTATAAAATTTGCGAAAAAATTTAGATTAATCAAAAATTGTAAATAAATAAGTAAAAAGGGTAAATTGAATTAAAATATGATTTGGTGCTCCAGCACACTGTGTGGCATATCCTGCTCGGCTACACGGTAGATGAGTAAGGGGTGTCACAATAGCTCATCATTCTACGTACCATATCAAATAGGGTACGATTTCTCCTTTCAGATACACCATTCAATTATGGCGTTCCTGGAGGAGTCAGCTGGGAAACAATGCCATGCTCTTTCAAGTATTCATCAAATTCAGTACTCAAGTATTCACCTCCAAGTTCTAATCGAAGAGCTTTAATACATTTTCCTGTTTGATTTTCTACTTCAGATTTAAATTCTTTGAACTTTTCAAAGGATTCATGTTTGTATTTCATCAAATACAAATACCTAAACCTTGATTTATCATCAGTAAAGGTAATAAAGTAATGAAAACCACCTCTAGCCATATCCTTAAATGGACCACATACATCACTATGTATTAGCTCTGAAATATTTCCAGCTCTTAGTCCTTGTCCAACAAAGGGTGATCTAGTCATTTTGCCCTAAAGGCAGGATTCATAAGTTGGAGTAGGTTCAGAACCCAATGAGGATAAAATTTCCATTTTCTCCAGTTTTGTAATCCTATCTTCTGCAACATGACCTAATCTTAAGTGCCAAATATATTTTGAACTTAAGTTGATTTTCACCATGGCATTGCATTCTTTTAGATTGCTTGCATTCATTTTGTGTTTATCATTATTATCCAAATAATAAAGACCATCATGCATATATCCTGAGCCAACATATTTATTTCTAAAATAAATATTGCAAACATCATATGTGAACTGAAATTCATAGCCATTTCTAGTCAAACTAGATATAGAAATGATGTTCTTAAAAGCATCAGGCACATACAAAATATTATTCAAACACAAAACATGTCCACACATGTAAAAAGATTTAGATCCTATAGCTAAAGCTTCAACAGTTGAGGCATCGCTAATCCGGAGTCTAACATGTGGAGCATGCAAGCTGCTACTGTTTGCTAGTTTCTGCATATCATAAAAAATGTGAGAATTGGCACTAGAATCTAAAACCCAAGCTGTAGATGAATTATGAGCATCATCAGCATCTAAATAACAAAATATAGACATACCTTCTGAAGTTGAATCAATCTTGTCCTTCAAAGAAGCAAGATACTCTGGGCAATTCTGTAACACCCTCACTGTAGCAATTATGTACATTCTACTGTTCAAGTGACCGGTGTCGGTCTGGACAGCTAGAATGTCTAGAAAAACATTTAAACAAAAGTGAGGAGCCATAATTAACTCAAATAATACTAGGAAAAATTTTAGAAATAAAATATAACTAAGTTAAATGAGTCGGTGCCCTAACAATCGGTAACCTAGTGGGAAGTTGCCGTCTTCACAGTTAGAAGCCCTAAACACGGGAGAAAATTCATAAAATAATTTTTGAAACTCCAAAGAACAGTCATTGAGGTTTCTATGGCATTAGAATGCCAAGAAAAGACTTAGAAAATTTTTTTGATCGGTACAGAAAATTTTAGCTCATTAAGCTAAACAGAGAGCACTTTGGTCATTTCGTCTTCAGAAATGATTTTTGGCTGACTTGTCTAGTTAAGTAAATAATTATTATGACATAAATTATGAATTAATATTTGTGAGAAAATAATTACAAATGAGTAAAAGAAATGACAAAAGAAATTAAAATGTAAATTGAATTATTACATAAGCAATTATGTCATAATGCATAAAAGAAATTTCAACAAATTATAAATTCTAACCAATGGAAAATTGACAAACCAATTAAAAAGGGATAAACACAACTAAAATGAGGTAAAAATAAAAACAAAATATGCTACCATCTTCCTCATTTTAGCCGGCTCCCTTCCTCTCACCCCTTTCACCATGGTTGAACAAACTTCTCACTAGAATTCCTTGATAAACCACCATAAGATTTTAAGCTTGCTTCACAAAACCTCTTCCTCACCCCTTAAACTCTCTTTAGCTAGCAAAAAGAAGAAGGAACAAAAAGGTTTTGCAAACTTGGGAGTTAGCTCCAACAAGGTTAGTGTCCAATTCCTTAACTTTTTCCTTTAAATTCTTGTTAGAATGATAAATTTAACTAGGATATGTGAAATTTCATCAAAAACAAACATGTTAAAGTGTCACCCCATTTTCGGCAGCCATGGACTTATGAGGGTTTTGGATGATTTCTTTGGATTAAATGAGTACATGAGTTGCCTTTGATATGAGATTAACACTTAGCACCTTAAATTGTAAGTTAATGGAAGAGTAGAGAAATTGAGAACTTAGGGTTTTGACCAAATTGAGGTTTTGCTCCTATAATGGTGTAAGAACATTTTAATGGTCAATTAGTGACCATTAGGTAAGTTTTAAACTTAATATGAAATGAATTGAGTCATTGAATGTTGGAAAGGGTAGGCTGCCTTGTGTGCTACAATCTGGACTCTTGGAGTCTAGTGTATTTAGAGAGCTTTAACTGAACTTGTGTAGCTCCAATTGGTGCAAGGCTAATTGGAGGTGAAAGTAGATACATAATGCCACAATTTTGGTGAAGGAATCCTACACATAAAATCAACTTAAGTGGCTCTAAAAATTGACCTAATCTAGGTGACCAATATGCAGTCCCTGGAAAATGACCAAATGAACAGTGTTCATTCATTTGGTCATAACTCAGTGTAGAAAGGTTCAATTGACTTGAATTTTATACTGATAGAAAGCTGAGACATATCCCTACAACTTTCATGAAGAAAATAAACCCAAATTTTGACCATAACATGTCCAAAAACTCATTTGCAATCAGTGTACAAAAGCTGCATAATTGATTCTGCCCAGAAATTCCGGAAAAATTGCAATCTAGCCAGTTATGGTATTTAGACCATAACTTGAGCTAAAAAACTCCAAATGGAGTGATTCAAAAAGAGAAATGTAACTAAACACAATAAAGAACAACTTTGATTAAGAACACTTGGCCAAATTCTCACTGTAGAATGACCTAATGGAACAGTGAACTCTAGCACCCAAAAAGTAAAATTTTGATTTATTCTCTATTGGTTAGAAGTATGGATTGGCTACTAATGCCAACACTTTTGGGAACCAAAATGTGGTAAATTTATGTAATTAAGACTCATGTAACTATTATGCATTGGAAAGTCAATATTTTGACCTAAATAGTAAAATGAATAGTAACCTTACATGTAAAATATGAAAATTCAATTAATAACTTTGTAATGTGCCCTAGTACACCTAGCAAGATTGGTTTGGATAGTTGGGCATGACAATAGGGTTCTGTTAGCAGTATTCCACATGGCATTATGCCATTCTGTTATTTTATAGCTTTTAGCGATTCTGATATTAGTGTAATACTGGGCCTTGTGCCCAATGTTTATTACAGCTTATTAGATATTTTGTTGCACACCGAGTGATACATATGTGACCGATGGTGTGACGGCCCGAGGTACTTGGTAACTAGTGCCAGTTTACTCGTTTATGCAGTCGAGTCATCCAGTATAGGTTACGTGGGCAACCAAAAATGCAAGTTGATAAATTTAATGAAATAATTGACATAACAAGTACCAAATAAATAGACTACAAATATTTACCAAAAATTTATCTGCCTGAGACATCAATATATACACTGCATGTTTATTTCTTTTTTGTTCTGTTTACTTTATTATTGTCACCACTAAGCATTATTGCTTAGTGTGTTGCTTTTTGCCATGCGTAGGTTCTGGAGAGACTGATAGAGAGCCTAGCAGACCATAGACTGGGTGAGGTCACACATTTGCTTAGAGTCAGAGTCACCTCTCATCTGCGGTCCATCAGTGGTAGGACCTTTAGGTCCCTTTTGAAATTTTATTTTTGCATTTTGTAACAGGTAGTAGTTTGTGATTATAAATTATGAACTCATGTAAATAGTAAATTGATGTAATCATATGTTGATGCACATATTTTGTAAAATTTCGTTAATTAATATAATTTGAGAATATCTTCATGAAATTAAATTTGATTTTGATTTGAATGAAATTATGGACTCGTGTTGAAAACTTGAGATGGTTGTGAATGTTAAGAATTGTTGAGACCATGTAGATGGTTATTGGAGTTTGAGAATATGGATGAATATTTGGGAGTGTTTTTCACAGGTTCCGAAGAACTGTTTTCTCCATTTTTAACCGGTACTCTGCTGGATTTTCTATAAAATTTTCAGAACCTCAAATGAATTTATAATTTCAATAAATGACTTAAATGAGTCAAATTTCACAAATTAAACTTCATAACCATGAAGAAATAAATTAAGGAAGGATAAAAATAATTGAGATAAAATATGGTGTTTCGGTACACTGTGTGACATATCTTGCTCGGCTATACAGTAGACGGGTAAGGGGTGTCACATTTAGTGGTATCAGAGCACGGTTTGGGCATTTCTGGGTCTAGATCGAGTCTATACCATACATTTCAATTGTAAGAGTCGAGGTGACACTAATGCAGATCTGTTGTCTTTGTTATTTTGATTAGGATATGTACCCCATGTCTTAGAGGGCAGTTGAGGAAGAAGTGGAGAGTCATGCTCCACCTGCAGTAGCTGAGACTAGGGGCAAGGGAGAACCTACTTCACCAGCACCAGCAGACCCTGCTCAGCCTCCACAGGCCATGTTCCAGCAAATGGCCGAGTTTTTCAAACAAATGGCAGGGATAATGCCACCACCACCACCTCCTCCACAACGAAAATCCCATTTGGAAAAACTGAGGAAATTTAGAGCAGTGGATTTTTTTAGCAAGAGAGAAGATGATTCTGTTGCAGTTGAGAACTGGTTGAACAGAACAGGAAGGATTTTAAAACAACTCCACTGCACTCAAGAGCAAAACTTAGAATCTGCTGTATCTCTACTGCCAGATGATGCATATCACTGGTGGGATACAGTGTCTAGTGAAGTGCAGCCATAACAAATAACTTGGGACTTCTTCCTCTCAGAGTTCAGAAAGAAGTATGTGGATAGTGTATATCTAGAAAAGAGAAGAAGAAAATTCATTAACCTGAGGCAGAGATAGCTGACAGTGGCAGAGTATGAAAAAGAATTTGTTAGATTAAGCCATTATGGAAGGGAGATAGTGCCTAATGAGGCTGAGAGGTGTAAAAGATTTGAAGAGGGGCTAAATGACAACATAAAGATAATGATCACTGCCTTGGGAATTACAGACTTCACCAAGTTAGTCGAAGCTGCAGTAAAAGTTGAGAAAGTCAGAACAAGTGAGCAGACCATAAGAGAGAGACAGTAGAAGAGGGGTCCAGGTCAGTCTAGCTCATCTCCTACACCTGGACAGAAGTTCAGAGGTCCACCTACTCAGAGTTTAGGTCAACCTCAAGGTCAGGGTCAGTCCCAGGGGCCCAGACCACAGTTTACACCTAGGAGAGGCCAGTCCACACCATCAGTGGGCAACTCTCCAGGGACGATGTTCAGGGGACCAGCCCCAGCATCTTCTGCTTGTCCATGTTGCCTGAAATGGCATAAGGGGGAGTGTTGGAGAGTGACGGGTGCCTGCCTAAGGTGTGGGTCGATAGAGCATCAGTTAAGGAACTGTCCATGCAAAATTGCCACTGCTGCTCCAGCACAAGTAGATAGACCTGCCCCTGAACCTCAAAAGGGTAGGAAGTCTTGTAAATCTAAGGCAGTTGGTCTATCACAGAGACCTACATCTGAGCTAGCTGAGAGGCCAGAGGCTAGAGCACCTGCCAGAGCTTATGCCATGAGAGCTCAGGAGGAGCAAGATGTCCCGGATGTTATCAGGGGTATGTTCTCCCTCTACAACACATCTGTGCATGCATTGGTGGATCCAGGATCCACTCATTCATACATCTGCATCAACCTACTCATAGAAAGGGGGATACTAGTAGGGGAGAGTGACCAAGACATTCTGGTCACTAATCCATTGGGCCACAGTGTGGTGGTAAACAAGATGTACAAAGGTTGCTCGTTAAGGATTCAGAGGTATGAATTCTTGGCAGACCTGATTGAATTGCCTTTCCATGAGTTTGACGTGATTTTGGAAATGGACTAGTTGTCACGTCATCAGGCAATGGTTGACTGTAAATTGAAGAGGATTTCCTTGAAAACTCATAAGGGTAATGAGATTACAGTTGTGGGGGAAAGGACAGATTTCTTGTCTAATGTCATCTTAGCCATAGTTAGAAGAAAATTGATGAGAAAAGGTTGTGAAGCCTACCTAGCATATGTGGTGGATACTAGGCAGGCTAAGCCAGATCTGTGTGACATACCCATATTAAGAGACTTTCTAGATGTGTTCCCTGAAGAATTTCCTAGTTTACCACCAGAAAGGGAAATCGAATTTGCTATTGAAGTACTGCTGGGTACAGCACCAATCTCTATTGCTCCTTCTAGGATGGCGCCTACTAAGTTAAAGGAGCTAAAAATCCAATTGTAGGAGTTACTGGATAAGGGGTTCATATAGCCCAGTGTGTCACCATAGGGAGCTCCAGTGCTATTTGTAAAGAAAAAGGATGGGACTTTGAGGTTATGTATTGATTACCGGTAGTTGAATAAAGTGACTGTGAAGAACAAATATTCATTGCCTAGAATTGACGATATGTTTGATCAGTTGAAGGGAGCAGGAGCATTTTCTAAAATTGATCTCAGATCAGGGTACCATCAATTGAGAGTGAAGGATGCAGATGTGTCAAAGACTGCATTCAGGACTCGGTATGGGTATTATGAGTTCCTGGTGATGCCCTTTGGCCTAACAAATGCACCAGCAGCATTCATGGACCTTATGAATCGTATCTTCCATCCATACCTAGATCGGTTCATAGTGGTCTTTATTGATGATATTTTGGTGTATTCCAAGACCAAGGAAGAATATGATGAACATTTGAGGATTGTTCTGCAAACCCTGAGAGAAAAGAAGCTGTATGCTAAGTTATCCAAGTGTGACTTCTAATTGAATGAGATTGCATTTCTTGGACACATAGTGTCAGCTGATGGGATTAGAGTGGATCCCAAGAAAATAAAAGCAGTGATGGAATGGAAGCCTCCTAGAAATACAACTGAGGTCAGAAGTTTCTTGGGGCTAGCTGGGTATTACATAAGATTTGTGAAGGGGTTCTCTTTAATAGCTGCTCTAATGACTGAGTTGTTACACAAGAATGTCAGATTTGATTGGAATCTAGTTTTGAGAATTTGAATGCTATGTTGACAGAGGCACCAGTGTTAACACAGCCAGTGTCGGGAAAGGACTTTGTGGTCTACAGTGATGCCTTGCATAATGGGTTAGGGTGTGTATTGATGCAAGAGGGAAAAGTGGTCGCTTATGCTTCTAAGCAGCTAAGGCCACATGAACAAAACTACCCTACCCATGATCTAGAACTTGCAATTATCTTCGCACTGAAGATATGGAGGCACTACTTGTATGGTGAAAAGTGCTACATTTACACAGACCACAAAAGTCTAAAATATTTGCCAACCCAGAAGGAGCTCAACCTTAGACAGAGGTGATGGATTGAGTTCCTGAAGGACGATTGTGTGATTGACTACCATCTTGGGAAGGCAAATGTAGTTGCTGATGCTTTGAGCAAAAAGTCCATCACAGCTTTGAGATCACTAAATGCCCGTTTGACTTTAGCTCAAGATGGAGCTATTTTGACTGAGTTACAACTGAGGCCAAACTTGTTGCAGTAGATTTTAGATGGGCAGAAGGTAGATGAGAAGTTAATGACTACTATGAGCAAAATCTCAGAAGGGAAGGCAACTGACTATGAGGTGAAAGCAGATGGGTGTCTGTACTACAAAGGAAGAGTGTGTGTACTGGATGATGGGGAATTGAAAGCCAGTATTATGAAAGAGGCACACACTAGTGTTTATGCTATGCACCCAGGAACTACAAAAATGTAACATGATCTGAAGCTTCATTATTGGTGGCCTAGTATAAAGAAGGACATAGCTGATTATGTGACTAAATGCTTGACATGTCAGCAAGTCAAGGCAGAAAATCAAGTTCCATCGGGTTTGCTATAGTCTATACGCATACCTTAATGGAAATGGGATCGGGTCACCATGGATTTTGTAAGTCGTCTACCTCTCACCCAGAAGAAGCATGATGCAGTATGGGTGATAGTAGATAGATTGATGAAGTCAGCACACTTTTTGCCAGTTAGGACTGACTACTCACTGGAGAAGTTAGCAGAATTGTATATCAGTGAGATAGTTAGACTGCATAGAATTCAACTTTCCATCATATCTGATCAGGACTCAAGGTTTACATCGAGATTTTAGAAGAAGTTGCATGAATCCTTGGGTACACAACTCCACTTTAGCACAGCCTTCCATCCTCAGACGGATGGGCAATCAGAAAGAGTAATCTAGGTAAACATTGAAACCAATTGAATTAATACAAATATTGAACTGGAATGATAATAATAACATAAAATATATGTTAGGTTTTTTAGGACATGCTGAAGAGTTGTGTTATTGAGTCTGATGGAAGTTGGGATAGATACCTCCCACTGGCAGAATTTGCATATAACAATAGCTACCAAGCTAGCATCCAAATGGCCTCGTATGAAGCATTGTATGGGAGGAAATGTAAAACTCCAGTGTGTTGGACTAAATTGGGCGAAGATAAACTGGTAGGGCCAGACCTAGTGAAACAAACTGAGGAGAAAGTAAAATTAATCAAAGCCAATATAAAGGTTGCCTCTGATAGATAGAAATCCTATACCGACCTGAAGAGAAAAGAAATAGAATATGCAGTTGGCGACAAGGTGTTCCTCAAGGTGTCACCATGGAAAAAAGCACTGAGGTTTGGAAGAAAATGTAAGTTAAGCCCTAGGTTCATTGACCCATATGAAGTCATTGAACACGTGGGTCTAGTGGCCTACAGGCTAGCTTTACCACCAGAGCTGGACAAGATCCACAATATGTTCCACGTATCTATGCTAAGAAGATACCACTCAGATCCTTCACATGTCATCTCCATGGAAGAAATTGAAGTACAATCGGATTTGACATATGAAGAAGAACCCATACGGATCATGGCTCGGGAAGTGAAAGAGTTGAGGAAAAAGCAGATTCCACTGGTGAAAGTGCTTTGGAGGCACCATAACATCGAGGAGGCAACTTGGAAAAGTGAAGAGACGATGAGGCAATAGTTTCCTCAACTGTTTGCATCAGGTAAATTTGGAGGACAAAATTTAAATTAGAGGGAAAGAGTTGTAACACCTTCACTGTAGCAATTCCGTATATTCTACTGTTCAGGTGATTGATGTCAGTCCAGACAACTAGAACGTCTAGAAAAACATTTAAACTAAAGTGAGGAGCCATAATTAACTCAAATAATAATAAGAAAAATTTATAAAAAATTTTAGAAATAAAATACAACCAAGTTAAATGAGCCGGTGCCCTAGTGATGGGTAACCTAGTGGGAAGTTGCGGTCTTCACAGCTAGAAGCCCTAAACACGGGAGAAAATTCGTAAAATAATTTTTAAGACTCCAGAGAAGAGTCATTGAGGTTTCTATGGCATTAGAATACTAAGAAAAGACTTAGAAAATTTTTTCGATCAGCATAGACAATTCTAGCTCATTAAGCTAAACGGAAGGCATTTTGGTTATTTCGTCTTCAGAGATGATTTTTTGCTGACTTGTCTCGTTAAGTAAATAATTATTATGACATAAATTATGAATTAATATTTTTGAGAAAATAATTACAAATGAGTAAAAGAAATGAGAAAAGAAAATAAAATTTAAATTGAATTATTACATAAGCAATTATGTCATAATGCATAAAAGAAATTTCAACAAATTATAAATTCTAACCAATGGGAAATTGACAAACCAATTAAAAAGAGATAAACACAACTAAAATGTGGTAAAAATAAAAACAAAATCTGCTACTATCTTCCTCATTTCAGTCAGCTCCCTTCCTCCCACCCCTTTCACCATGGTTGAACAAACTTCTCACTAGAATTCCTTGATAAACCACCATAAGATTTTAAGCTTGCTTCACAAAACCTCTTCCTCACCCCTTAAACTCTCTTTAGCCAACAAAAAGAAGAAGGAACAAGAACATTTTGCAAACTTGGGAGTTAGCTCCAATAAGGTTAGTGTCTAATTCCTTAACTCTTTCCTTTAAATTCTTATTAGAATGATAAATTTAACTAGGATGAAATTTCATCAAAAATAAACATGTTGAAGTGTCACCCCATTTTTAGTAGCCATGGACTTATGAGGGTTTTGGATGATTTCTTTGGGCTAAATATATGAGCTGCCTTTGATATGAGATTAACACTTTGCACCTTAAATTGTAAGTTAATAGAAGAGTAAAGAAATTGAGAACTTAGGGTTTTGATCAAATTGAGGTTTTGCTCTTATAATGGTGTAGGAATATTTTAATGGTCAATTAGTGACCATTTGGTAAGTTTTAAACTTAATATGAAGTGAATTGAGTCTTTGAATGTTGGAAAGGGTAGGCTGTCTTGTGTGCTGTAGTGTGGACTCTTGTAGTCCAGTGTGTTTGGAGAGCTTTAACTAAACTTGTATAGCTCCAATTGGTGCAAGGCCAATAGGAGGTGAAACTAGATACATAATATCACAATTTTGGTGAAGGAACCCTACCCAGAAAATCAACTTAAGTGACTCTAAAAATTGACCTAATCCGGGTGACTAATATGCAGTCCCTAGAAAATGACCAAATAAATAGTGTTCATTCATTTGGTCATAACTCAGTGTAGAAAGGTCCAATTGACCTGAATTTTATACCGATAGAAAGCTGAGACATAGCCCTACAACTTTCATGAAGAAAACAAACCCAAATTTTGACCATAACATATCCAAAAACTCACCTGCATTCAGTGTACAAAAGCTGCATAATTGATTCTGCCCAGAAATTTTGAAAAAATTGCAATCCTGCCAGTTATGGTATTTAGGCGATAAATTAAGCTAAAAAAACTCCAAATGGAGTGATTCAAAAAGTGAAATGTAACTAGACTCATTAAAGAACAACTTTGATTAAGAACACTTGGCCAAATTCTCACTGTAGAATGGCCTAATGGAACAGTGAACTCTAGCACCCAAAAACTGAAATTTTGATTTATTCCCGATTGGATAGAAGTATGGATTGGCAACTAATGCCAACACTTTTGGGAACCAAAATGTGGTAAATTTATGTGATTAGGACTCATGTAACTATTATGCATTGGAAAATCAATATTTTGACCTAAATAGTAAAATGAATCGTAACCTCACATGTAAAACATGAAAATTCAATCAATAACTTTTTAATATGCCCTAGTACACCTAGTAAGATTGGTTTGGATATGTTAGCATGCCAATAGGGTTCTGTTAGCAGTACTGCACATGGCATTATGCCATTCTGTGATTTTATGGCTTTTAGTCATTCTGATATTAGTGTGATACTGGGCCTTGTGCCCAATGTTTATTACAGCTTATTAGCTGTTCTGTTGCACACCGGGTGATACATATGTGATCGATGGTGTGAAGGCCCGAGGTACTTGGTACCCAGTGCCAGTTTACCCATTTATCCAATCCAGCCATCCAGTATAGGTTACTTGGGCAACCAAAAATGCAAGTTGATAAATTTAATAAAATAATTGACATAACAAGTACCAAATAAATAGATTACAAATATTTATCAAAAATTTATCTGCATGAGACATCAATATATACACTGCATGTTTATTTCTTTTTTGTTCTCTTTACTTTATTATTGGCAACTAAGCATTATTGCTTAGCTCGTCGCTTTTTGCCACGTGTTGCAAAGTGTTTTACGGTTGCCTGGACGAAAACTCACCGAAGTGGGAAATAGTGAGGAGTCGCCACTTTAATTTTAAGGGAAATTAAAGGAAACCATTTATGAAAACAAACTAAAATAAAACCACTTCGAAAACATAGATTCTAGGTTTGGGGTCCATATACGGGCGGGGAAGGTGTTAGGCACCCCGTCTTGTCCCTCTATGAGGGTAAGCGAATTTAACATTATGCTCTTCATAAATTAAAATCGAAAGTTGGGGGGGATGAGGATAAAGATGTTAGTCCCTTTAATAGAGGGAATATTTGATTTTTCACTATTTCGGGTTACCCATATACATAAATAAATGAGAAGACCCTTAGTGAGTTAGTGTTGCTTAGCGATTTTATTTAGAGGGTTACTTTGTATATTGTGCTATTTTAATTTGGGTTTGAAAGAATCTGGGTAAAAGTCTCTCCCGATCTCTGGGGATAACTTGTTTAAAGTTTAAGTAAAGAATTTCAGGTAAGAACCCTCCTCCGATCTCCTTTAAATATTTAAATTTTGGGTTGAGAATCGGATAAGAACTCTCCTCTGATATCTTTTAGTATTTATTAAAAATTTGGATTGAGAATCGGATAAGAACTCTCCTCTGATCTTTTTTTAGTATTTATTAAAAATTTAGATTGAGAATTGGATAAGAACTCTCCTCCGATCTCCTTTAATACTTAAAATTTGGGCTGAGAATCGGATAAGAACTCTCCTTTGATCTCTTTTAGTATTTATTAAAAATTTGGATTGAGAATCGGATAAGAACTCTCCTCCGATCTCTTTTTAGTATAAGTGGGGATCGGGTAAGAACTCTTCCCCGACCTTCTGAGATTTAGTTGAGATCATATATCGTAAAGACCTTAGACTAGAGGCTCTGACATCCGAAGACGCTGAGAGCCCGAACAGGGCTTCTCTTGATCCGTTAGTATCTCACAACTATGTAGGGGATACAGACTAAATTTCTTTTCTGATCTCCTATGTGATTACCTTTCCAATACCTTTTAACAGGCAACATCCGATCTCTTCCGTTCACTAGTCAGGGACCTGACCTTACTTCGACCCCCCTCTATGCCCAGTTATCTTCTAAGCTAGTCTAATGGTTCGACTTCATAATTCTCCTATGATTTATTATCCAAACTTTTATTATTTTGAAAAAACTTTCGTGTTAAGATACAGCTACCAACATTTCATCAAACTACCTATACGTTTCTCGGAACCAAAATACCCACGTTTGAAGGTAATAGAGGCTAAGAAAAAGGTAAATGACATGTACGGATGAACAAAAAGAAACTCCGGAAGATAACCACCTTCGTGGGGTTTTTAACATAACATAAACTTAACGAAAATTACGAGCATGAAAACAAAGAAAATACATAAAATAAAAATGAGCACTTGATAAAGCAGCGGTATAGACACTCACCTACAGGGAATCGATTCTATAGAACTAACTATGGAGTCACAAAATATAGTAGAGCCGTGCGCTGCTAGCCTAGGGACTAATGTTCGCTTAGGAATGAAGAGTACCAAGTTAAAATGCAGTCAAACCGAAATGGCAACAACCGAGTTTGAATAAGGTTGAGCTTGGAAAATGAAAGTGGAAATGAAGGCAGAACTGAAACTAAGAGAGGGTATCACAAAGTAATGAACGAACTGAAAATGGAGAGTTTCAGTATTCAATACTTCTTCAAAGAAAATACTTTAGAAAACTGGTTTCTGAAGTTTTTCTTATTTTTGAAAGCTTAAAAATAGTAGAGTAGCAAAATTGAATTAAGTTTCAAAGCCTTTCCACTATAGTCACCACCCTTTTCTTCGTTTTTTTTTCAACAGTTTTTATTGAGGTATTTATAGGGACCAGGTGCTCCCAATGAAGGGTCAGGAATTTCTTTGAGGGAGATGGAAGGTTTGGATTTTAAAGGACATGATATAATGCTTGGGAATTAAAGAGAATCAGAATGAACGGCTGAGATCCTTTTCAGAATATTTGTCCTTTCTCTTTTCTAATCTGACGGCTCAAAATTTTCTTGTCAAGGGCAATTCGAGGGCTAGGAATAAAAAGCGCTGGTCTTGTCGCCTTCTTCTTTTATCCAAGGGCTCCGGGCTTGTCCTTACAAGTAAGATCAACGGTGGAGATTGAGATGTACAGGACTGTCATGACATACTCTGGCACCTGCCAGTAATGTGGACGATTCTGCAAATGAGGCGTGAGGTGGAGATTGATCTCGTCTGCAACGCTTTAACTACCTCGGCTCTGATTATGACGATAGTTATTGGCAGTTGTCTTATTCTCTTTGCTTTCCAATCTCCCCTCCCTTTCGATCTTTCTAATACGATCCTTTTTCGATCTCTCATGCCGGGCCCACCTGTAACATCCTTATTTTTGTAGTCCGTACATTCTACTGTTCTGACAGCTAATGTCTGTCTCGGAAAGTCGGAATGTCTGGAACTACACTTCGGTGATAATGAACAGACATATAATGATGAAATAAATAAGAAGAAAATGCAAGAAAAATCAAAGACAAATGAAAGAGAGAAAATGAAGCTAAGTTAAACGAGCTGGCACCGCAGCGATGGGTGACCACACTGGGAAGGCCGTTGCCGACCCCAGGACTGCAAGGAACCCTCAGAATTTAATTCTGGGACGTAAGTAAAGGTCTATTGAAATATAATTGACACTAGAATTATTAAAGAAAATTAATAAATTAGTACAAAGAAAAATAAAAAATTGAGAAACAGACAAAAATCGGTGTTATCAAAAAATCGGGAATATAACCCGAAGTAGGGTATTTTGGTCATTTGACACCTAGGGTTGCCTTTTGACCTCAATGTCCAATAAAAATAAATGATATTACACTTTAGAAATGTCATGAAAAATTAAATTGTGATACAATATGTAAATAGTAAAAGAATGGAGCCAAATGAGCAAATAAGGAAACTTTAACTAATTAAACATTAAAATCCAAGTTAGTGCTCCACTAAGTCTTAATTGGGACACTTAAATATTCCTTTGGGACAGCAGAACCATCATCTTCCACCTTGAGAAATAACCAGCCAAGAGAAATGGAGTTCACCATGGAAATCACCATGGATGCCCCACATGCAACCTCCATGGGTGCATGATCAAGCCACCATTTCTACTTAGTTTCTTCATCAAAGCTTACACACACACCTTGGGCAGTATGTTGGAAGCAAAAAGAAGAGGATTTGATGAACTTTTGGTGAAGCTCAAAAAAGGTTAGTGCTAGTTTTTCATCCCTTGCTTCATTAAAGTTTGTATTAAGGTTGAGATGAGTTGGATGGTGAAGAAATTTGAAGGATTTGATGAGTTATTGATATATTCAATTTTGGACAGCCATGAAAGTTTATTGTAGTTGAGTTCTTCTTACCTCAAATGGATGGAAACTATGGTTGAATAACTTAAATGGAGGAAGTAGCAAGTTAAAATCTAAGTATGTGCATGTAGTGCTTGAATTAAGGGTGTGTAATGGAACCTTAATGCTTTGGGCAAACTGCCATGTTTGATAGCCTATTAAACCATGAATTTGTGTGTGAACATGTAGTTATTAATGAAAAATGCTAATGTTAAATTGTGGGTAGCAAGTGTAAGTGATATTGAAGTATGATTATGTTGAAGTGTATGTGTAATATTGACATTGAGATATGTTGAATTTTGGTGGAAGTGAATGTTAAACTTAATGGTGAATTGTGTGCATTGAGCACTTGAATATTCTGCCCAAAATTGTTGCTGGAATTGTATACAATATATATATGGAAGTGTTATTGATTGAATATTGAAGTAATGAGGAGGAGAAGGAATATCAAATTGGAAGTGTATGAGGAGGAGAAGGAATATCAAATTGAAGGCAGTACCTAAATTAGGCCATAAGTGCCAAACTATGAACCCAATTGGTATGAAGCCAATGGGGGGTGAAACTAGACACCAAATAGGCCAACTTTCATGGAGAAATGTTGCCAAAATTCTGCCTAGAAACTGACCTTAAAAATGACCAAATCCGGATTAGCAACCTTGCAACCCAGATTTTTGACCATATGAATAGTAGTCCTTGGGATGACGATAACTCACTCAAAACAGGTCCAATTGACCTGAAATTTTTACCATGGTTATTTTAGACGTAGAGCTACAATTCTTATGAAGACAATAGAACTCAGAAATGGCCAGAACCCAGTCAAATAGCTTGCACAAGTTCATGTACCAAAACTGCCAGAACTAAAACTGACCAAATTTTGCACTAAAGGTGCAATCTGTCCAACTTTAGTAAACTGATCATATCTTGGTCTATACAACTTAGAATGACCTGAAATTTTGCCCCGAGTGCAATAAGACATAGAGCTACAATTCTTATGAAGACACCAAACCCAGAAATGGCCAGAACCCCGTCAAATAGCTTGCACAAGTTCAAGTACCAAAACTGCCAGAACTAAAATTGACCAAATTTTGCACTAAAGGTGCAATCTGTCCAGCTTTAGTGAATTGACCATATCTTGGTCTATACAACTTGGAATGACCTGAAATTTTACTCTGAGTGCAATAAGACATAGAGCTACAATTCTTATGAAGACACCAAAACTCAGAAATGGCCAAAACCAAGTCAAATAGCTTGCACAAGTTTAGGTACCAAAACTGGCCGAACCAAAAGTGACCTAAAAATGACCTAAGCCTACTATTTTAGTGCTTTCTGTCCAGCATTGGTAAATTGACCATATCTTGATTTACACAACTCAGAATTACCTAAAATTTTGCCCTGTGTGTAATAAGACATAGACCTACAAGTTTGTAGTTTGGACTGAAACCCAAAAATCGAGGGAACTAGGTCGTCCGGCTAGGTCAAAATAGTACACCGAAATCTGGTGAATTGCAATAAAATGCAATACACTTAGAAATGAAATTGGTAACATATACCAACACTAAAGGGCTATAAAATGTGACATATTGGTAACATTAGAATTGACTCATGTAGAGTGCATCAAGGGTCAACATTATAGGTTGACTAAGAAAATGAATTGAAGGGAATAGTACCAAGAGAAATAAGACTTTAAGCTAGACTAATCTAGCACACAAAAATTGAAAAATTGACCAAATTTTGAAGCAAAGGTGCAATCTGTCCAGCTTTAGTAAATTGACCATAACTTGGTCTATACAACTCGAAATGACCTGAAATTTTGCCCCGCGTGCAATAAGACATAGAGCTACAATTTTGCTTCTTTGACCAGAAGCTAAAAACCAAGGAAAATAGGACTTTAAGCTAGACCAATCTAGCAAACTAAAATTGAAAATTGGTAATTACATAAAATGATGCTTGAAGTAATTTGGCAATGAATGCCAACTTGTGAAAAGGGTAAATTGCATTATATTGAAATCATATTGAATTGTAAATTGTGACATGTTGATGCTAGAATCAGCCTATCCATGATGCATAAAAAGGTCAATAATTTTATTGACCAGTGAAAGGCATAAAGATGTATAAACCCTATGAATAAAGAATTAAATATGTAACATTGTAATATGCCCTAATTTGCCTAGTTGACTAGTTTAGATAGGTTGGCATGCTAATAGGATTTTGACAGCTATTTTGTAAATGACTTTACGTCATACTGTGTTTTATGGCTTATTATGCCATACTATAATTTTAATAGCCTATGGCTATACAGATTGTGTTATTATACTCGGCTTAATGCCTGATTGATTATATGACTTTTTAGCCATACTATTTGCACACCGGGAGATACTTTGTGACCGATGGTGTGACGGCCCGAGGTACTAGGTACCCAGTGCTAGTGTATCCATTTATCCAGTCTGGTCAATGTATAGGCTATATGGGCAGTCATTTAAAACATTATTCAATTCAGGAAGCTAAGTTAAGTTAAGTATAATGAAATTTTAGTACAATTAAATTACGTATTGAATGAATGAGTAAAAGAGATTAGCAAAAGAAACATAACAAAAATATAAATTGCAGAACCGTAGAGACTTGAAATACAATACAGTTATAATAATTTGTATACTGGGTAGGATTACTGAAAAGTTATAAACTAAGCACTTCCAAAGAGGAACAAACTAGTATATAAGATTGTTGATACTAGAAATACCATACCAAATTAAATTTATTCTTGAGTATCTAAATTATGATTTATTTCTTTCTTTAATTGTATATATTATTTCTTGTTATACTATTGCACCACTAAGCAGAAATGCTTAGCGCGATGGAATTGCTTCCTCATGCAGTCTTGAAGGTAAAACCGATGGTATCGTCATTGAGATTTTTGGAGTCCAGATCTGCAGAAGTGTCAGAAGAATTGAAGGTTGTCACCTCCTCAGCAATGCATGTAGATAGGGCTCATATTTACACATGTTAAGTATTTTGTTCATTCTAAGTATAATGTAAATTATTTGTACATCCTGTACTTGACAAATTTATGTAATTAGTTGGCAAATTATGCAAAATAATAAAATGTAAGAATTTTGATATATGAGTTAAGTATCTGATCATGATGATTCTGATTGAGATTGAGTATGAAAAATTTTGAGACTGATTCTGAGTTGTGAATTTGAGTATATATTGAAATTGTTTTTGGCAGGTTCAGAAGAACTATTAGTCCAAATTACTGCCGGCACTCTGCTGGATTATCATTAAAATTTTTGAATTTTCCAAATTAGTTAGATTTTGATAAAAGTAAAAATAGCCTAAACCTTAAATAAAGTTTTTGAATAAAAAAATCAAGAACTGTAATGAAATCAGAAAAGATCAGGTGCTCTGGCACGCCGTGTAGAACGCCTTGCTCGGCTACACTGTAGACGGGTGAGGGGTGTTACACCACCTCTCCCGATCTTTCCCGCTCCAGAGTCTTCTCCTTTTTCCGGGCCGGTTCAGTCAAAGCATTTATTCCTTCGGTTTCCAAGGCGTCCGCTTCGTTTTCTGCTAGCAATAAATGCTCATACCTTCTCTATATATATACCTTCAATGAGACATTCTTCTACATTTTATTTTCTCATCCTGCTTCTCACTTTTCCTGTTTTAGCCGCTCCGGCAACTGTAACACCCCTAAGTTCGGTAGTGCGTTCTACTGCTCCAGTGACCAGTGTTGTCCGGACAGCTAGGATGCCTAGAACCACACCTTGATATGAGAGAGGAGACATAAATAATGAAATACAAGAAAAGAAAATACAAGAAAAACAAAGGAAAAATAATAGCAAAGAAATGTCACCAAGTTAAGCGAGCCGGAAACCTAGCGATGGGTGACCGCACCGGGAAGTCACGGCGTGGACCGTTGGTACACTGATCATGGAACACTTGAAAACATTTTTAGGACATAAATAGACCCTTATTGAAGTATAAATCTCATTAGAAAGATTAAAGAAAAATTAAATAATTAGTACAAAGAAAAGTGAGAAATCGAAAAACAGACAAAATACGGTGTTACCGAAAAATCGGGAACGTAACCCGAACAGGGGCATTATGGTCATTTGACATCCCGAAGTGTCTTTTGACCTAAATGTCCATTAAAAATAAATAATATTACACTTATAAAATAAAATGAAAAATTAAATTGAGGGTACCTAATACAAATAGCCAAAATGGAGTGAAAAATGTGTAAATAACACATGTAAACATATTATATGATTTAATCCAAATAAGTGGACCACTAAAGGAATAAATTAAAGCTAATGGGGCAGGTGTACACCTAACATACCATCTGCAGATTCATTTTCTCTTAGTTCTTCAACAATGCCGTAACAAGCTCCTTAAGAAAACTCCATAGCCATTTTGCTTCAAACCTCATCTTCTCCTCCATTTCAACTCCAATCCCTTAAGTAGCTTTATGAAAAATGGTCTACACATCACAAGGAAGATATTGATACCAATTTTGAGAAGTTTGGTGAAGGTTTAGCAAGTTACAATTAAAGGTAAGTTTGCATTTTTGAGAATTTCTTTGTTAAAGTTTATGTTCATGTTATGGGTGTTGGTTTGGTGAAGGAAAATTTTGAGTTTGAAGGGTTATTGTTGTTTTCATTTTGGACAGCCATGAGTCACGTTTTTGATGAGATATTTGTGCATATAATTGATGAGAAATGGTGTTGATCATGATGAATTAGTAACCTAGTGAATTATTTCATGTTTATATGGTGATTTATGCACTTGGATGGGAATTGGTAAATTGGATGGCACTTTGATGTTGAAGAATGGTTTGCGGCAGCTTGGGGACACTTGAGTAATGGTATATATTGAAGGAAGTGTGGGCAGAATATTGACCTAGAAGGATTGATGAGATGTATGTAGATTGATATTGTAAAGTGTATGTAAAATTTGTAATGGTTAGGTGTGTTTGTAATGGTAATTAGAAATTGTAAATGTGAATTGTATTTGGTGTGTTGAGGGTAATGGTAATCTGCCCAAAATAATTTTAATGTAAAGTAGAATATGCATTTAGTAATGTACCAAAACAGATTGGTAGGGTATGGAAGTAAACTTTGCAAGATAAATATGTGTTTGAAGTGGGGTGTGAAAGGCATAGTGAGGGCAGTGTACATTTTAGCCTATAACCTTAAATGTGTAACCTCAATTGGTATGAGACCAATTCAAGGTGAAACTAGGCACAAAATGTGCCAACTTTCATTGAGAAACCATACCAAAATTCTGTTTGCAAGGTGACCTAAGAAAATGACCAATTCGGATTAGGTGCAATTAGGACCTGAAAAATGACCAATTGGGCAGCAGTGAGTGTTTCGGCCATAACTCACTCAAACCAGGTCCAATTGACCTGAAATTTTGACCAAGAATAGTTAAGACCCATACCTACAAGTCTTATGAAGACACCAAAGCCCAGAAATGACCATAAGCAAGTCAAAAAGCTTGCACAAGTTCGGGTCCAAAAACTGGCCGAACCAGAATTGACCAATTTGACCTAAAATTGACCTAAAATGGTACCATTTGACCAGAAATAGTATAATGACCATAACTCGGCCTACTTAACTCGGATTGATCTGAAATTTTGCACCGCGGTCCATAAGACCTAGATCTACAAGTTTGTAGTTTCGACCGAGACCCGAAAACTGAGGGAACTAGGTCGTCCGGTTAGGTCAAACCAGTGTCGGAATCCAAAGAATTTGCATTAAAATGCACTAAGCAAGGAAATGACTTTGGTAAAACATACCAAACCTAAAACCCTATCGAATGTGACATATTAACGACACTAAAACCTAATTTACCTAAAACGCATAGAGGGTCGGTATATTAGGTGATTAAGTGAAAAATTGAGTTGATGCATTATTTACCAAACATTATCGTTAGAGACAATTTAATTTAATCTTGAAACACTTCAAATTGTGTTTCTCGATTACTAAAGACTCAGAAAAGAGAAGGAAACACGAGTCCGGACAGGAGACGATCATCGAGGTTTGTGCACAACGAATATTTCTTTTGAATTTTTCAATTGAAATAAATATTGACTATTTGCACATTATTGTTTTAAATTGTGGAAATGTCTTTGAATGGGTATTTATTGCTTGAAAAGCATTGTAAATGATTTGAAACTGTGAGAAATTGTTTGAATGATATTGATGGATACTTATTGCTTAAAAGCATTGTAAATGGTTTGAAATTGTGGGAAAATTAGTTTAGTGTGATTTGTGAAAATCGAAGTTAATTATGAATTGTGTTGCCATTTTGTGAATGAAATTTTGACTTTGGAAATTTATTGGATTCTCACGAATCATTTGAATAAAATGTTTGGAATTGATTTTTTGTTCACACTTAGCATGACAGTATCGTACCATTCCTTCTCCAATTATGGGGTTGTGATCGTTTATTTCCTTTTCCATTTATGGAGTCGTGATCGTTTATTTTTCTCCCTCTCTGGTTTACCAGTTGAGGTGATCGGATGAGTACTCATTATATAGCTAGCTCCCCTTCCTCATTGATTTCGATTAGTGAGGTTGTGATTGCTTTGTCGTGGTGTACAACACGGCATTGATCGGAAATTTGTGTCATGGCTTAAGTTGTGAATGAATTGGCAACACTGTATTCTTAAATTATTCGACTAAATTGCGTTATTATGTATTGTGAGATTGTGAAATTGATTTAAACTCTTGTTGACATATCATCTATTGAATTCAACCATGATCTGACTTATTGAAAATTATTGTGATATTGACAAATGGAGTTTAAATTCTTGTTGACATTTATTGTCTTGAATTTAACTATGATTTTAAGTATCCACTATTTACATGACTTATGAATTGTGATTTGAAATTGTATTTGGTTAATGTTGTGCACCACTGAGACATTGTCTCGTGATAGCTTTATTCTTTGTCGCAGTAGAGAGGCAGACAGTCTGTGACTAGGCTGCTAATACCGCCAGCGAGAGATTTTTGGGTATAGTGAGTATACCACATGTGGCATTTTGTACTGTAATGTATGACACTGTATGTACATTTTGTTTTTGGTTTTGAGCAGTTGTAAATTAAATTGTACCTTGAAGTTGTAAATTAATTATGAGTGTTTTGGATTGTAAAAGTTGTATTATATTTCCTTATCTCAGACTTAAAAAAAAATTCCTATGGAATTGAGTTGATAAATTGTTGTGTTGAGAAATGCATTGGAGTTGAGATTTGGGAAAATTATTGAAGTGCTTTTTACAGGTTTTCTGAAGAACTGTTTTATCCAAAATACAGATGGCACTCTGCCAAAATTTTTACAGAAATTCTAAGTAAACCAAATGAGTTAGTTATTTCACTCAGTTCACCAAAGTCTTTAACACCTGTACATAGTGCTCACCACTGTAAAAGAAGTAAGAAAAGTTTTTAAAATCCCTTGTAGTGTATTTAATGGGTTATCAGTAGACGGAGTTGGTAATTCATTAGGTATACTACGGGATCATGTTATGCCTTACTGAGGGGTAGGGTGTGACAGCAACGATCCCGGCCATGGCAGCTGCTTTTGATCTTTTTTTGACTGTTTACTTTATTCATCGACTGAAAGTTTACGACCCTGGTGTCACACCCTATCCCTCTCTAAGGCATAACATGATCCCGTAGTATACCTAATGAATTACCAACTCCGTCTACTGATAATCCATTAAATACACTACAAGGAATTTTAAAAACTTTTCTTACTTCTTTTACCGTGGTGAGCACTATTTACAGGTATTAAAAACCTTTTTAAATTGTAGTGATAGAACTAACACATTTGAATTATTTGGAGTTTCTGTAAAAATTTTGGCAGAGTGCCATCTATATTTTGGATAAAACAGTTCTTCAGAAAACCTATAAAAAGCACTTCAATAGATTTCCAAATCTCAACTTCAACATATTTCTCAACACAACATATTTATCAACTTAAAACCACAGTGATTTTTCAAAGACTGAGATAAAGAAAATATAATACAATTTTTACAAGCCAAAATAACTCATAATTATTTTACAACTTCAAGGTACAATTTGAATTTACAACTGCTCAAACCAACAACAATATGTACATACAGTGAACATCATTACATTACAAAATACAAAATATTGGTATACTCATTATACCCGGTAGTCTCTCGCTGGAGGTACTAGCAGCCTAATCTGCTGCCCTGTCGGTCTGTCTACCACTTGACAATAAAAGCTATCATTTGAGACAATGTCTCAGTGGTGCACAACATTAACCAAATACAATTTAAATCACAATTCATAAATCATATAAATAGTGGATACTTAAAACCATAGTTAATTTCAAGACAATAATTGTAGACCAGAATTTAAACTTCATTTCTCAATATCATAATAAATTTCAATAAGTCAGATCATGGTTGAAGTCAAAAGACAGTGTATGTCAATAAGAGTTTAAATTCATTTCACAATCTCACAATACATATAAATAAATTACACACAGCTTTAATCATGTTCCCAAGTTCAATTCATCCCAAAAGCCGATGGCTAATGAGGTATTCAATTCATCCCAAAAGTCAATGACTAATGAGGAATAACATAGCTAGCTAGCAAAAATATGAGTACTCATCCAATTCGTCCTCAACAGGCACACACCTCAACACTTCAGCCAGAGAGGGAATTCAATTCGTCTCACTAGACAAGCTAGTGAGAAATACAATAAATATAAATGATAGCTGTGGTTTCAAACCATTTCCAATGCTTTTCAATCAATAAATATCCATCAATATCATTCAAACAATTTCTCACAATTTCAAACCATTTATAATGCTTTTCAAGTGATAAATATCCATTCAAACACATTTTCACAATTTAAAACAATAATGTACAAATAGTCATAATTCATTTCAATTGAAAAATTCAAGAGAAATAGTTGTTGTGCACAAACCTCTGATAACTGTCTCTCGGTCTGGACTCAGTGTTTCCTTCCCTTTTCCTGAGTCTTTGGTAACTGAGAAACACAATTTGAAGTGTTTCAGTGCTAAATTAATTTGCCTCTAACGATAATGTTCGATAAACAATTCACTGAATACCTTTATTTGCTTAATCACCTAATATACCGACCCTCGATGCGTTTTAGGTAAATTAGGTTTTGGTGTCCTTAATATGTCACATTCGATAATGTTTTAGGATTGGTACGTGTTACCAAACTCAATTCTATGTATATTGTGTTTTCTTGCATTTCATTGCAAATTGCTGGATTTCAGGATACTAGTTTAACCTAGCCGGACGACCTATTTCCCTCGATTTTCGGGTTTTGGTCAAAACTACAAACTTGTAGATCTATGTCTTATTGCACGCGGGGCAAAATTTTAGGTCAATCCGAGTTAAGTAGACCAAGTTATGGTCATTACACTATTGCTGGTCAAATGGCATCAAATTAGGTCAATTTTAGGTCAATTTGGTCAACTTTGGTTCGGCCAGTTTTTGGACCCGAACTTGTGCAAGCTTTTTGACTTACTTCTGGTCATTTCTGGGCTTTGGTGTCTTCATAAGACTTGTAGGTATGGGTCTTAACTATTCATGGTTAAAATTTCAGGTCAATTGGACCTGTTTTGAGTGAGTTATGACCAAAACACTCACTGCTGCCCAATTGGTCATTTTTCAGGTCCTAATTGTACCTAATCCGAATTGGTCATTTTCTTGGGTCACCTTGCAAGCAGAATTTTGGTATGCTTTCTCAATGAAAGTTGGCACATTTTGTGCCTAGTTCCACCTCCAATTGTCTCATACCAATTGAGGTTACACATTTAAAGTTATAGGCTAAAATGTACACTGCCCTTAGTTACCTTTCTTAACACACATCAATTACACACTTACATTACTACATGTCCACTTCCCCTTACCATTTCTGTTTTGGTTCATTACCAAAACCATATTCCACTTCACTTAAATGTCACTTTGGGCAGATTGCAATTATCCTCAATACACCAATTAAAACTCACATTTACAAGTTCTAAGTACAATCACATATACACCTAAACATTACAAATTTTTTACATATACTTACACAATCAATCTATACACATCTCCATCAATTCTCAAGGTCAATATTCTGCCAATACTTTCATGAACATATACATTTATTCAAGAATCTCAAGGCTGCCGCAAACTTCCTCAACACCAAAGTATTCCACAACTCATCAATTTCCATCCAAGTGCAAAAATCACTATATACATATGAAGTAATTTATTAGGATATTAAATCACCATAACCAACAACATTTCTCATCAAATATATACACAATTATTTCATCAATTACATGACTCCATGGCTGTCCAAAATGAACATCTTAATAACTCTTCAAACTTAAAAATTTTCTTCACAAATTCAACACCCATAACATGCAAACAAAGTTTAACAAAGCTATCTTCAAAAATGCTAACTTACCTTATAGTTGGAACTTGTTAAACCTTGATTAAACTTCTTAAATTTGGTATCAAACTCTTCCTTGTGATGTGTAGACAATTTTTCATGAAGGAACCTAAGTGATTGAAGGTGAAATGGAGGGGTGGATCAAGCTTGAATGAAAAACGTTAATGGAGGTTTTCTTCTTCTTCAATTCGGCAATGTTGAGAGAATTGGAGAAGATGAAGAATTCAGCTGCATTATGGACTTACACCTGCCCCACTTCATGTTTTAAACCTTGATTAAACTTCTTAAATTTGGTATCAAACTCTTCCTTGTGATGTGTAGACAATTTTTCATGAAGGAACCTAAGTGATTGAAGGTGAAATGGAGGGGTGGATCAAGCTTGAATGAAAAACGTTAATGGAGGTTTTCTTCTTCTTCAATTCGGCAATGTTGAGAGAATTGGAGAAGATGAAGAATTCAGCTGCATTATGGACTTACACCTGCCCCACTTCATGTTTATTTTATTCATTAGTGGACCACTTACTTAATTAATTCATATTATAAGTTAAACTTTCACTTATTCCACATTAAACCTTTAATTCTCACTATTTACTTTAGGTACCACCAAATTAATTTTTCATTTTATTTTCTAAGTGTAATATTATTTATTTTTAGTGGACATTTAGGTCAAAAGACAATTCGGGATGTCAAATGACCATAATGCCCCTGTTCGGGTTGCATTCCCGATTTTTCGGTAACACCGGGTTTTGTCTGTTTTTCGATTTCTCACTTTTTTTGTACTAATTATTTAATTTTTCTTTGATCATTCTAATGATTTTTATTCTTCTATAAGGGTCTATTTAAGTCCTAAAAATGTTTTCCAGGGTTCCCATGATCCAGGAGCTAATCAACGATCCACAGTGACTTCGGTCATGGTCACCCATCGCTAGGGTTCCCGGCTCGCTTAACTTGGTTACTCTTCTTTGCTATTATTTTTTCTTTGTTTTTCTTGTATTTTCTTTTCTTGTATTTCATTATTTTATGTCTCCTCACTCGTATTGAAGTGTAGTTCTAGGCATCCTAGCTGTCCGGACAGCACTGGTCACCGGAACAGCAAAACGCACTACCGAACTTAGGGGTGTTACAATTCTCCCCCCCTTAAAATAATTTCTTCCACGAAATTTTACCTGGTATTAGTCTCTGAACAGCTGTGGGTACTGTCTCCTCATATCCTCTTCACGTTCCCAAGTAGCTTCCTGGCCTGAATGATGGTTCCACAGCACTTTAACCAGGTGTATCTGTTTATTCCTCAGCTGCTTTACCTCATATGCCAGAATTTTTATGGGTTCTTCCTCATATGAGAGGTCTGGATTTACCTCAATCTCTTCAACTGATAGTACATGAGATGGGTCAGATCTGTACCTCCTTAACATGGACACATGGAAGACACTGTGTATCCTTGCTAGCTCTGGAGGTAATGCCAACCGATATGCCAAAGGACCCACTCTTTCCAGAACTTCATATGGTCCGATGAAATGAGGACTCAATTTCCCCTTTCTGCCAAATCTCATAATCCTCTTCCAAGGAGAAACTTTGAGGAATACCTTATCACCCACTGCGTACTCAATATCTCTTCTTTTCAGATCAACATAGGACTTCGACGGCCCGATGCGACTTTGAGTCTATCTCTAATCAACTGATATTTTCCTCTGTCTCACGAACAATTTCTGGCCCAATCATCTTCCTTTCACCTACCTCATCCCAACATAGGGGAGTTCTGCACTTTCTGCCATACAAAGCTTCATATGGAGGCATCCCTATGCTTGATTGGTAGCTGTTGTTATAAGCAAAGTCAATCAAAGGCAAGTGTGTATCCCAACTACCTTCAAATTCAATCACACAAGCCCGTAGCATATCCTCCAATATCTGAATGACCCTTTCAGACTGGCCATCTGTCTGTGGGTGGAATCTTGTCTTTGAAGTTCAATCTAGTTCCTAGGGCTCTCTCAAGACTACCCAGAATCTAGAAGTGAACCTAAGATCTCTGTCGACACAATTGATACCGCACTCCATGCGCTTTTACAATCTCATATATGTACACCGCCAATCTTTCCGTGCTATAGTCCATCCGAATCGCAAAAAGTGAGCAGACTTGGTCAATCATCAACTATAACCCATACCGCATCATGACTACTCTGTGTCCTTGGAAGTCCTGTAACAAAATCCATAGTTATTCGCTCCCATTTCCACTGCATCGACAAAGGATGTAACAAACCAGCTGGAACTTGATGTTCTGCCTTTACTTGCTGACAATTTAGGCATTTGGAAACAAAGTCAGCTATATCCCTCTTCATACCCATCCACCAGTAATGCTCTTTCAGCCCTCTATACATTTTAGTTCCACCAGGGTGCATAGCAAATGGAGACTCATGTGCTTCCTTCATAATGATTTGTCTCAATTCCACATCACTAGGAACGCACATTCTGCCCTGATGTAGCAATAAACCATCATCTCTCACAGAGAATTCAGATTTCTTGCCCTGCTGGACTTCTTTCAGTAGCTTCTGATACTTTTCATCACTCTGAGCAGCCATTCTGATATGATCAATCAACACTGGCTGTACATGCCAAGCAACTACTGTCTGTCCCTCATCATCAATCTCTAAACCGCATGTCAGTGCTTTCAATTCACATACCATGGACAAAGGAGAAACTCTGAGACTTGCCATAGTCTTGCGACTTAAGGCGTCAGCCACCACATTTGCTTTCCCTGGCTGATAGTATATTAAGCAATCATAGTCTTTAATGAGTTCTAACCATCTCCTCTGCCTCAAATTCAATTCCTTCTGGGTGCCTAAGTACTTCAAGCTCTTGTGATCTGTGTAAATATAGCATTTCTCCCTATACAGATAGTGTCTCCAGATCTTCAGAGCAAAAACAATAGCTGCTAGCTCCAGATCATGTGTTGGGTAATTCCTCTCATGCGGTTTCAGCTGGCATGATGCATAAGCAATGACATTCTGATCTTGCATCAGTACACAGCCTAACCCATTGTGAGAAGCATCACTATAAACTGTGTATTCTTTACCCGGAGTAGGTAAAGTGAGGACTGAGCTTCACCAAACACCTCTTCAACTCATCAAAACTTTCTCGGCATTTATCACCCATCGAAATTTTACATCTTTCCAAGCGGCTTTGGTGGAGAAGATAACATAGAAAACCCCTTCACAAACCGACGGTAAAATCCAGCAAAACCTAAAATCGCGAATTCTCGTGATGTTCATGGGCGACTTCCAATTAAGGATAGCTTCTACCTTGCTGGAATCTACCTTGATCCCTTCAGCTGACACAACATGTCCCAAAAAGGAGATTTCTTTCAGCCAAAATTCACATTTCGACAATTTGGCGTATAGCTGTTTCTCCCTTAAAGTCTGCAGTACAATCCGCAGATGTCTGTCATGCTCTTCTGCATTCCTTGAATATATCAAAATGTCATCAATAAACACCACCACAAATTGATCGAGATATGGTCTGAAGATAGTGTTCATCAGATCCATAAAAGCAGCTGGAGCATTTGTTAACCCGAATGGCATTACTAGAAACTCATAGTGGCCATATCGAGTTCTGAAAGCAGTTTTTGGAATACTCTGCTCTTGCACCTTCAACTGATAATAACCAGATCGCAAATCAATTTTGGAGAATACAGCTGCACCCTTCAACTGATCAAACAGATCATCAATGCGAGGCAATGGATATCTGTTCTTTATTGTCACCTTATTCAACTGCCGGTAGTCAATGCATAAGCAGAGAGTACCATCCTTCTTCTTAACAAACAACACTGGTGCTCCCCAAGGTGACACACTAGGGCGGATGAAGCCCTTTTCAAGTAGTTCTTGCAATTGTATCTTCAACTCCTTCAACTCTGCTGGTGCCATTCTGTATGGTGTTATGGAGATTGGATCCACACCAGGCATAACATTAATTTCAAACTGCACTTCTCTTTCTGGAGGTAATCACGCAATTCATCAGAAACACATCCGAAAGTCATATCTGTAGGGATGTCCTTCAATCTGGACTCCCACTTGTGTGTCTACCACATGTGCCAAGTAGGATTCACACCACTTTCTGATCATTTTTCCGCTAGTGCAAATTAAATGATGTTTGATGGCAATAATCGCCTCTCCTTGTATTACCACATCACTGCATCGAGGAGACCAAAAGTGACTGCTTTCACCTACTGATCAATCATGGCATGATGCCTAGCTAACCAATCCATGCCCAAGATGATATCATAATCTCTGAAGGGCATTTCAATGAGATCGGACAGAAAAGTGTGTCCTTGGATCACCAAAGGACAATCTCTATACATTCTATTAACCCTGACTTCCTGTCCTAATTGACTTGTTACTAGCACCTCAAAGTCCATTTTTGTACATGGAACAGCAATGCAATCAATGATGCTAGCACTCACATAAGAATGGGTAGAGCTCGGATCAAATAACACAAACACATTTTGGTTAAAAGTTGAGAAGGTACCAGCCACAACATCAGATGTCTCGGCCTCTTCCCTCTGTCTCATTGCATACATTCTGACCGGAGCACTGTCTTGCTCTGACTGTTTCACTGTGCCTTGGCTGCCTGCTGGGTTACCTCTACCCCTGCCTCTACCTCTGCTAGGTGGTTGTGAACTTCTGGTCACAGGGCTCTGAACTGACCCTTCTGCAGTAGTAGGAGGTGGTCCAACTCTGCGACTACTGGTGCAGTCCTTGGCAAAATGTCCTGTGCCTCCACAGTTATAACAGGCTCCAATAGCCTTATAGCATATCCCACCATGATTTTTTCCACAAGTTTCACATTGGTAGGGAGGGTAGGAACTTCTGGTAATCTGCTGACCAGATAGGGGAGGCTTCTGTCCTGAATATCTTCTCCTACCAGATTTCTTGCCACCTCTGCCATGTCCCCCATAGTTCTTCCTCTTCCCAGTATGACCACTGGGACTCTGTTCTACTGACTTTCCCTCTTTCTCTGTCTTCTCTAATTTCTTTCTCTCAGGAGCAGTCTCAATCTCAATTCTTTCCAACTCTAGGGCTTGAGAAACAAGTTCAGAGAAGTTAGTGTGTTTAAAGCCAACCACTTGTACTCTGATACTGGGCTTCAAGCTAGTTTCAAACCTCTTGCATCTCTCCCTGCTGGTAGCAAGCAAACTTACTGCATAATGGCTCAGGCGAAAAAACTCCCTTTCATACTCAGCCACTGATCTGCCCCCCTGTTTCAAACTTAGGAACTCTTGCAGCTTCTGGTCTACATAAGCATCAAGGACATATTTCTGCCTGAATTCCCTGAGGAAGTCATTCCATGTTAGCACTGCAGTTCTACTGCATCGTGGAGAATGGTTTTCCACCACCATAAGCATCCTCTCGTAGTAAGGACACCGAGTATTCAAATCTAAGCTCTTACGTACAATGTAGCTTCTTGAACACCCTATCCATCCTCTCTAACCATTGTTCACCTTCTAGAGGATCTATCGTCCTTAAACTCAGTAGCCCCATATTTCATCAATTTATCATCTCGCTCGGTAGGAGATCGTGGTTGTACCACCGTGTCTGTATTGGGACTTGAGTAGGTACATTGCCGCCTATTTGTTGGAACATTACTGACCATCTGAGGCCCGATCGAAGCAGGAAATCATGTGATGCAGGGTCGTGCCGCTAAACCACTAACATTTTGTAAGCCTGGGGCATCCCCTTGCACCTCAGCCTCAATAGATTGATCGACTGAACGATCACCCTCTTCCATATTCAATGCGAGGATTTAAGATCTCATGAACAAATAACACAAGGAGATTTCCTCCCGTTAGTGCATATTTATAATGTAATGTACTGTATGTATCAAACAATGATATTGAGCAGTTGTACTATGAAGAAAGAATATTCAAGTAACATGTGAAAACAGAATTTAAAAACTTTGCTCTGATACCACTAAATCATGTCACACCCTACCCCTCTGTAAGGCATAACATGATCCCGTAGTATACCTAATGAATTACCAACTCCGTCTACTGATAATCCATTAAATACACTACAAGGGATTTTAAAAACTTTTCTTACTTCTTTTACCGTGGTGAGCACTATTTACAGGTATTAAAAACCTTTTTAAATTGTAGTGATAGAACTAACACATTTGAATTATTTGGAGTTTCTGTAAAAATTTTGGCAGAGTGCCATCCGTATTTTGGATAAAACAGTTCTTTAGAAAACCTATAAAAAGCACTTCAATAGATTTCCAAATCTCAACTTCAACATATTTCTCAACACAACATATTTATCAACTTAAAACCACAGTGATTTTTCAAAGACTGAGATAAAGAAAATATAATACAATTTTTACAAGCCAAAATAACTCATAATTATTTTACAACTTCAAGGTACAATTTGAATTTACAACTGCTCAAACCAACAATAATATGTACATACAGTGAACATCATTACATTACAAAATACAAAATATTGGTATACTCATTATACCCGGTAGTCTCTCGCTGGAGGTACTAGCAGCCTAATCACGCCTGTTTGGCCTCATTTCCACCGCGATAAAGAATAAAGCTATCGCTGAGACAATGTCTCAGTGGTGCACAACATTAACCAAATACAATTTAAATCACAATTCATAAATCATATAAATAGTGGATACTTAAAATTATAGTTAATTTCAAGACAATAATTGTCAACCAGAATTTAAACTCCATTTCTCAATATCACAATAAATTTCAATAAGTCAGATCATGGTTGAAGTCAAAAGATAGTATATGTCAATAAGAGTTTAAATTCATTTCACAATCTCACAATACATATAAATAAATTACACACAGCTTTAATCATGTTCCCAAGTTCAATTCATCCCAAAAGCCGATGGCTAATGAGGTATTCAATTCATCCCAAAAGTCAATGACTAATGAGGAATAACATAGCTAGCTAGCAAAAATATGAGTACTCATCCAATTCGTCCTCAACTGGCACACACCTCAACACTTCAGCCAGAGAGGGAATTCAATTCGTCTCACTAGACAAGCTAGTGAGGAATACAATCAATATACATGATAGCTGTGGTTTCAAACCATTTCCAATGCTTTTCAATCAATAAATATCCATCAATATCATTCAAACAATTTCTCACAATTTCAAACCATTTACAATGCTTTTCAAGTGATAAATGCTTTTCAAGTGATAAATATCCATTCAAACACATTTCCACAATTTAAAACAATAATGTACAAATAGTCATAATTCATTTCAATTGAAAAATTCAAGAGAAATAGTTGTTGTGCACAAACCTCTGATAACTGTCTCTCGGTCTGGACTCAGTGTTTCCTTCCCTTTTCCTGAGTCTTTGGTAACTAAGAAACACAATTTGAAGTGTTTCAGTGCTAAATTAATTTGCCTCTAACGATAATGTTCGATGAACAATTCACTGAATACCTTTATTTGCTTAATCACCTAATATACCGACCCTCGATGCATTTTAGGTAAATTAGGTTTTGGTGTCCTTAATATGTCACATTCGATAATGTTTTAGGATTGGTACGTGTTACCAAACTCAATTCTATGTATATTGCGTTTTCTTGCATTTCATTGCAAATTGCTGGATTTCGGGATACTAGTTTAACCTAGCCGGACGACCTATTTCCCTCGGTTTTCGGGTTTCGGTCAAAACTACAAACTTGTAGATCTATGTCTTATTGCACACGGGGCAAAATTTTAGGTCAATCCGAGTTAAGTAGACCAAGTTATGGTCATTACACTATTGCTGGTCAAATGGCATCAAATTAGGTCAATTTTAGGTCAATTTGGTCAACTTTGGTTCGGCCAGTTTTTGGACCCGAACTTGTGCAAGCTTTTTGACTTACTTCTGGTCATTTCTGGGCTTTGGTGTCTTCATAAGACTTGTAGGTATGGGTCTTAACTATTTATGGTTAAAATTTCAGGTCAATTGGACCTGTTTTGAGTGAGTTATGGCCTAAACACTCACTGCTGCCCAATTGGTCATTTTTCAGGTCCTAATTGTACCTAATCCGAATTGGTCATTTTCTTGGGTCACCTTGCAAGCAGAATTTTGGTATGCTTTCTCAATGAAAGTTGGCACATTTTGTGCCTAGTTCCACCTCCAATTGGTCTCATACCAATTGATGTTACACATTTAAAGTTATAGGCTAAAACGTACACTGCCCTTAGTTACCTTGCTTAACACACATCAATTACACACTTACATTACTACATGTCCACTTCCCCTTACCATTTCTGTTTTGGTTCATTACCAAAACCATATTCCACTTCACTTAAATGCCACTTTGGGCAGATTGCAATTATCCTCAATACACCAATTAAAACTCACATTTACAAGTTCTAAGTACAATCACATATACACCTAAACATTACAAATTTTTTACATATACTTACACAATCAATCTATACACATCTCCATCAATTCTCAAGGTCAATATTCTGCCAATACTTTCATGAACATATACATTTATTCAAGAATCTCAAGGCTGCCACAAACTTCCTCAACACCAAAGTATTCCACAACTCATCAATTTCCATCCAAGTGCAAAAATCACTATATACATATGAAGTAATTTATTAGGATATTAAATCACCATAACCAACAACATTTCTCATCAAATATATACACAATTATTTCATCAATTACATGACTCCATGGCTGTCCAAAATGAATATCTTAATAACTCTTCAAACTTAAAAATTTTCTTCACAAATTCAACACCCATAACATGCACACAAAGTTTAACAAAGCTATCTTCAAAAATGCTAACTTACCTTATAGTTGGAACTTGTTAAACCTTGATTAAACTTCTTAAATTTGGTATCAAACTCTTCCTTGTGATGTGTAGACAATTTTTCATGAAGGAACCTAAGTGATTGAAGGTGAAATGGAGGGGTGGATCAAGCTTGAATGAAAAACGTTAATGGAGGTTTTCTTCTTCTTCAATTCGGCAATGTTGAGAGAATTGGAGAAGATGAAGAATTCAGCTGCATTATAGACTTACACCTGCCCCACTTCATGTTTATTTTATTCATTAGTGGACCACTTACTTAATTAATTCATATTATAAGTTAAACTTTCACTTATTCTACATTAAACCCTTAATTCTCACTATTTACTTTAGGTACCACCAAATTAATTTTTCATTTTATTTTCTAAGTGTAATATTATTTATTTTTAGTGGACATTTAGGTCAAAAGACAATTCGGGATGTCAAATGACCATAATGCCCTGCTCGGTTGCATTCGATTTTTCAGAACACCGGTTTTGTCTGCTTTTTCGATTTCTCACTTTTCTTTTACTAATTATTTAATTTTTCTTTGATCATTCTAATGATATTTATTCTTCTATAAGGGTCTATTTAAGTCCTAAAATGTTTTCCGTGGTTCCCGCAGTGGCTAATCAACAGTCCACGCCGTGACTTCCCGGTGCGGTCACCCATCGCTAGGGTTCCCGGCTCGCTTAACTTGGTTACTCTTCTTTGCTATTATTTTTCCTTTGTTTTTCTTGTATTTTCTTTTCTTGTATTTCATTATTTTATGTCTCCTCACTCGTATTGAAGTGTAGTTATAGGCATCCTAGCTGTCCGGACAGCACTGGTCACCGGAACAGCAGAACGCACTACCGAACTTAGGGGTGTTACACCTGGTGATCGGAAAACTATGATGACCATATTTGATGACAGTGAGAGAACCGGACTAATTTACCGATCCAGATCGAGAATATCGATCGTGTCAATCTTGAGTCGGTCGACCGATATAATCGGCGAACTGATTTCGGGCGAGAAGACTGCTAATTTCCCTCGTATTATTTGTGACTGCCCTTTGAAGTTTATTTGGCTTCTCGCCACATTGGGTGTCCCTACAGCGGCTCGGTTCGGAGAAATAACATTGACAATGACCTCTCTTATCCTCTTGAGAGTCATAGTCCCCCCATCTGAACTGTACATCTATCCGATGTCGATGGCCGATCTCCTGATCAAACACATCTTTTGATTCAGCCACGAGACTAGACTGAAGAGAAGGGATATTGAGTATGCAGTGGGTGAGAAAGTTTTCCTCAAGGTTTCTCCTTGGAAGAGAATTATGAGATTCGGCAGAAAGGGGAAACTGAGTCCTCGCTTCATTAGGCCATATGAGGTTCTGGAAAGAGTGGGTCCTTTGGCATACGGTTGGCACTACCTCCAGAGTTAGAGAAGATACATAATGTCTTCCATGTATCTATGTTGAGGAGGTATAGATTAGACCCATCTCATGTACTACCAGTAGAGGAAATTAAAGTGAATCCATACCTCACATATGAAGAAAAACCCATAGAGATTCTGGCTTATGAGGTGATGCAACTACAAAACAAGTAAATACCGTTAGTAAAAGTGCTGTGAAACCATCATTCGGGCCAGGAGGCTACTTGGGAATGAGAAGAGGACATGAGGAGACAGCACCCACAGCTATTCAGAGATTGATACAAGGTAAAATTTCGAGACGAAATTTATTTTAAGGGGGGGAGAATTGTAACACCCCCATTTGTATAGCCTAGTATATTTCACTGTTCCGGTGACCGGTGTCAGTCCGGACAATTAAGGGGATTAGAACCACAATTAAGACAACTAGATAAGCCTTAAACCCAAATAATTAGTAATTGTCAATTAGTTAAGTATAAATAAGAAAAACAGAACATAAGAGGTTAAACGAGCCGAGAGTCACAGTGATGGGTGACCGTCTCGGGAAGGACTGCGAAGTCATTTTAAACTCAATTTTCAAATCGTAAAATGTGACGCCGCGGTCCTTAGGACCCTTATGAACATAGTGGAAAAGAGAAAATCACGAAAAAGAACTGTTAAGCCAGTCAAATAATTAGGTTAGGGAGCCAGAAGAAATATTGAATTAATTGCAAACCGGGATGAACCGACGATGGGCAATTTGGTCAATTGACCCCGAGAGTTGACTCGTGACCTAACTGTCAAATAAAATCGGAGAAAAGAAAACTTCAGGATCGAAAATTAAATTAAAGAACTAATTAAAAAAAAGAGAAAATGAAAAAGTTAAAAAGGTGTAGGGATATGACATCATGCATGATATCATGCATGATGCCATAAATCCCATAATTTATAAATTAATTAAAATGAATTGTGGTCTTTCATAAGACATAAAAACAAAAAGAAAAGAAATAAAAAAAAAAGAGATAAAGGTCTTCTCTCCCAAGTTGCCGCCTTCCATTCTTCTTCCTCCCTCACCATTGCAAATCTCATTTAAAGCTTGCTTCAAGCTTTGAAACCATCATTAAATCCCAAATCCTCCCATACTTGTTTCACAAAAGCTTGATTTAATCACTTGAGAGGAAGATTGGTCATCAAAGAATTGAAGAAAATTGAGAGGAAGTGAAAGTTCAAAGACACCTAACAAGGTTAGTAATACAAACTTTAAATTTTTAGTTTAATTAGTGTATGTATGGCATCAAGAACTTGTAAATAAACCTAAAATGAAAAAAAAATATGTGTGAGGGACTAAACTAAAATTCAGCCAGTAGGGAGCAGACAGTGATTTGCATGATTTGAATGGTTTGAATGGGTTTAAGAATTTTAGTTAGTTGAATGGTTAGGATTAAAAGCTTTGAAGGTAGCTAAATGCATGAGGTTAGTGAATTAGGGTTTGGACATTAAGGTTTAGAGACCAAAAATGTGAAAAACTTGTAAATGGTGTCTTTGACCTAATATGAAGTGAAAAATGGTTATTTGTGACCAAATGAGGTGTGTTAGAAGTGTTGGAATTAAAAGCCAATTCGGATTGGATAAGGTCATGTGCTGGTAGCATGACCAAAATCTCTTTTGAGGGACCAAAAATGAAATTTTACAAGTCCAATGGATATGGGACCAATTTTGGATGAAAATAGGCACTAAATGATACAATTTTCATTCAGGAAGCATGCCCAAAAAGTGACAAAAACCTAGTGAACAAATTGACCAAAATTGTGTATTTGGCAATTTTGCCTAAAATTGAAAATTTGGCAATTTTGCCTAAAAGACCTAAGTTTTGAGAAAAGGATCAAAACCAACAAGTTTGATGACTAAAATATGGTATGTGGGTGAAGTTGGAGTTCCCATACCTATTAAGCCTTAGAAAGTCAACAATTTGACTTGAATAGTGTAGTGAATGGTAACCCGAAACACAAAATTTCAAGAACGTCGAGTTTAGCACGTTAGAACTAGCTAAAAATAAGGCTAAATTTATTTTTGGATTTAGGTTAAATTATGGTACTGAAACACTGTAAAATTGTGTGTTTTAGTTGAAAAGAATACCGGGAAAGAACCCGAGGAACAGAGTCAAGGCCAAGAGGCGACTCGCTTGAGGTTTGTGCACAACGTATACTTTTTATAATTATCTTCTGCATACTGTTTTGAACAATGTGAAATATTGAATTATGGCATTTTTATGATGTTTGATTTAAATTGTGAAAGTTATTATGTATATTGAAATGACAATGTTTAGCAAATTGTTAAGATAAGTTTTGAAACCACAGTGTCATGACCATATATTTGAACACCTCACTAGCACGACTAGTGGGGGTAATTAGTTTTGAATTTTGATTCCTTCTCTGGAGAAGTGTTGAGGTGTGCCAGTAGAAGAGGATGTGAATGGATATCCATATATTTGAGCTAACTAGCCTTGTGATGTGATTTCTCTTTAGCATTTGGCTATTGAGATTCTATTTGTTTCGAATGGCATGATCTAACTGTGGGTTTTATGAAATGTGTTTTGATACTTCGAAATGAACTTGGTTTGCATTAGAATCTCATAATTCATGTTTTGTGTTTAATGCTCGTGTTTAGTCAAAATTTTGAATAATTGTGATTTATATTTTGCATAAAGATTATTTTAGTATGTTGTGCACCACTAAGTCCTAGTACTCAGCGATAGCTTCTATTGCTGTCGCAGATACAGAGACTAGAGGAGCAGCAGACTGAGCTGCTGAGGTGCGAGGAGCGATCAGCTTGAAGTCATCGGGTATAATTTATACCCTAATTGTAAATAATTCTTCTGATGTATGTATTGCATATAAATGTATAGACATGTAAATGGGTCTTGAGCAGCTTGTACAAAATTTGTATGAAATCTGTAATAAAGTTTAGTTTGTATTTCTATTGATGTAAATTTTGTAAGGATGTATATAAACTGTTTTGTCTCTACTGAAATATGAGTGAAACTATTTTATTTAACTTGAATGAAATGTATTGCTAGTATTTTGAGGATTATTGAATTTTGAACTTGAGAAATTGATTGAAATGATTGAGAAATTGAAGTAGTTGTTGAGAAAATATTTTTAGAAGTGCTTTTTACAGGTATTTGAAGAACTGGTTTCTCAAAATACAGACAGAACTCTGTCAAAATCTTTATAAAATCTGCGGAAAAATAAAATGGACCAAAAATATTAACTAGATTTACTTTTAATCATATGTTTTAACTACCTATTAGAAAATGCTAACCACTTATCAAAAGTAAGAAAATTGTTTTAAAATCCCTTGTAGGGTACTTAATGAGTTATCGGTAGGTGAAGTTCGGTAATTCATTAGGTATTCTACGGGATCATGTTATGCCTTATAGAGGGGTAAGATGTGACATACCTAGCATTCCTACTATGCTCACCATATAACTCTTGTAGGTGGAAGAGGATCTCACTTGCACTTTCAATATTCTCATGCTGCTTTTGTAACTCATTACTCGTAGAAGTAATCATGTAACACTTGGCTCTTATATCATGCACCTTCCACTTGTCCAAAGTGTCATGTTCCTCTTAAGTGGCCTCTGGAGGTAAGGGACCAGGAACATTTGAGTCTAGAACATATCCTATACGTTCTAGGTTCAAGACAAGTTTTAAATTTCTTAGCCAATCTTAAAGATTAGGTCCCGTCAACCTATTGTGATCAAGTATGCTCGCAAGTATATTGGATGGTGGTGGTTGTTGTGTGCTCATTTTTATCAGAAGAAAAAATGCAGAAAATAGCTAGATTAATTAGTAAATATATCATGCAATTAACCAAAATGATTATGGTCTTTTAATCAAATTGGTCCTCCCACTAACATTGCGAATCCTACACTTCCAAAGTAGGAAACGGAAATCCTAGTTGGATGGATTTCTAGTGGGTGATTGAATTCTTATAGTCTTATTGATCATCCTCAGGCACATCCATTATTGGAATTACAATAAACTATAAGCGAGCAACTCCTTTCCCATCACATCTCATGTGAGGTTCAATCCTTTTACCTAGCCCCTAATGCTCAAAATCTCAGGCACATCCATTATTGACCTATCTAGCATTAGTTAAGATGATCCCATTGAGCCAGTAAATATGCAAATAATTTTAATGTCCTCAAGCACATCCATTATTGGCCACAAAACCATTTACATATTTACAACATCTCATGCTTAACAATTATTCTTAAGAAAATCTCTTAAATTAATTGCATCATTTGCAAGTATTTAAAATTTTTTAAAATAATTACCTCAATGGAGGGCCCATGATATAATTACCTTAGTTATACCATTTCCAATTTAATCATTTGTTTGGAAGATTTAGTGGTCGGCTTAATTACTATTATAGTCTCACTTTGCACATTATCCAATTAGCATGCATATATCATATACTTGCATACATTCCTATACATCTCATGTCACACCCTACTCCTCATAAGATGTAACATGCTCCCGTAGTACACCTAATGAATTACCGTACTTCGCCTACCGGTAACCCATTAAATATACTACAATGAATTTTGAAACAATTTTCGTTCATTTTTAAATTGGTGGGTAAAACTTTCTCAGATATTAAAAACCTTTATTTAAAGTCTAAACATAAATCAAATTTTTAGATATTTAAAAATCTCCGCAATTTTTACAAAAATTTCATCAGAGTGCCGTCTGTATTTTAAGAAAACAGTTCTTTAAAACCTGAAAATAAAGACACTCCCAATATTTTTCTCAACAACTTCTTCAAATTTCATAATCAATCTCAATCAATTTCTCAAGTCTCAAAATTCAAACCATTCTCATTTCACAAACCAACACAAGCAATTCAATACACAGTTTAAATTAAATCAAACATTGAAATATCTCATTAAGATAACAAAACGAATATTTACATTCATGGGAGTATTAAAAATTTAGTAGTGCAAAACTTTATAAATACATAAAATCTCAAGATAATATTACAATAATTTGTATTTGATTACAATTGAAATATATATATTACAAAAGAGTTGGTACAACCGCTCAAAGAAAATTTCATACATATAATTACAGAATTACATCAAAAGCTAATATACAAGGGTATACCTATGATATACCTGAGGATAATCTCACTGTATCCTTCAGTACACTCGCTCAGCTGCTCTATATATTTTCTTTCACCTGCGACAGCATACAAAACTATCGTTGAGTGCTGAACTCTGTGGTGCACAAACTAATAATTTAAAACTTAATACAAATTATTCTTAACAATTCATAATGAATAAAAATTTAAAATTTCTAAATTCTTCAAAATCCATGACATTCAAAAATCATTATTTTCATTCATGCAAATTATTCATTTGAATAACATTTAATTAAATAGTAACTATTTATTTACATTTCTTTTAAATTTCGAAACAATACAAAAATATTTTGAATCACTAACAAATTATTTATTTCAATCACAATTTATCAAATTATGCATAATTTAAAGAACGTTGCCAACAATTCATACAGTTCATCCCATGACCCAAAATTCAAATAGATGCCGTGTTGTACACCACGACATTTCACATTCTTCCAATAATCGAGCCTAAAAAGGGAGAAACAAAGACTAGCTAGTATGTATGAGTATTCATTCAAATTCTTCCCCAACTGGCAAGCCAGAGAGGAAGTAACTCGCCCCATCTAGTGCAGGAGATATCTCACTAGACAAGCTAATGAGAATTCACAACAAATTTTGCCATGTCAACTGTGATTTCAGATGATATTCAAAACAATTTCTATTTGCAAAGTGTTTACAAATCATCAACATATTTAATCATCATAAATTCATGCTCAAGGTTGGCAACACACAAAACTTAAAATTTACAATCCTCAAAACAATGCAATAAATCCTTAAATGCATAAGAAAATTTATATTCAAATTATACAATTTCATTCAATAAGTTAAAATTCTCAATAAAACAAAAATCATAAATCATACCATAAATTTATTTCAAATCAATTTGGAATTGAAAAATAACAAAAGAGTTAGTTGTGCACAAACCTTATACAAGTCGCCTCTTGGCCTTGACTCGATCCCTCGGGTTCTTTTTCGGTATTCTTTTCAACTGAAACACATAGTTTCACAGTGTTTCAGTATCATAACTTATCATAAATCCAAAATAAATTCAAATTCACTTATACCAAGCTCTAATGTGCTAAACTTGACGTTCTTTAAATTTTGTGTTTCGAGGTTACTATTCACTATACTATTCAAGTCAATTTGTTGACTTTCTAAGGCTTAATAGGTATGGAAATTCTAACTTCACCCACATACCACATTTTGGTCACTAAATTTGTTAGTTTTGGTTGTTTACTCAAATTCTAAGTCTTTTAGGCAAATTTGATAAATTTTCAGTTTTGGTATCTACAGTTGCACTATTCCATTGGTCATTGTACTGTTGGAATTTGGTAGAACTTCCTTCATAGAAAATTTTCCCTATTATCTTAACTAGATTCTCCTTTTTGAATCACTCCATTTGGAGTTTTGTAGCTCAAGTTATAGCCATTTGAACCAAAGCTGTCGGATTGGACTTAACCCAGATTTTCTGGGCAAATTTTGGTTCTGGCAGTTTTAGGTCACCAACTTTGGGTGGCAAAATGACTTGGTTAATGGCATAATTTGGGTTTGTGTTCTCCATAAAAGTTTTAGGTCTATACCTTAACTGTCCACTGGTAAAAGTTTAGGTCATTTAGACCTGCCTAGCTCAAGTTATGGCCAAATGAACAAACACTGTTCATTTGGTCAGTTTGTACAGGGCAGACTGAGATTTTCCGGATTTAGTCAATTTGTTCACTAGGTTTTGGTCACTTTCAGAGCATGGTTCCTAAATAAAAATTGTGTTATTTAGTGTCTATTTTCATTCCCAATTAGTCTTATACCAATTGGACTTGTAAATTTTCAGTTTTGGTCCCTCAAAGGGACCTTGGCAGCATGACCACATGGAATTCGAATTTAGCCTCAACTCCAACACTTCCAACACACTTCATTTGGTCAAAAATGACCTTTTCTCACCTCAAACTAGGTCAACGACATCATTTTACCATTTCTCCACATTTTATCTCCCTAACCCTAGGTGTCCAAAACTATCACACCCCGGCTTAGTGGGCCCCAGCTCAAGCCCCTCTATGGGTGGCCATCTTGCCGGCGTACCCCTCTAGAGGCCGGCGATGCAACTCAAATCGGTACTGTCCGCTTTGGTGGAGTTCAATCCCTTCGCCCTGCAGAGCTAGGATTCGAACCCATATCACCTCACGGGTTTGCTTCGAACCCGTGAGGTGATATGGGTTCGAATCCTAGCTACAGGCGAACTCCACTAGTGTGTGTTAATAAAAAGCGCGTTGTAACATCCTCCCGGTAGCAATTAAATGTACGATCGCTCCTGATCGGTGTCGGTCCGGACAGCTAGAACGTCCGGAAAAATATTCAAATCAAAGTGAGGGACCATAATTAACTCAAATATTAATAAGAAAATTTTAGTAAAAATTTTAGAAATAAAATGCAACTAAGTCAAATGAGCCGGTGCCCAAGCGATGGGTAACCAGGGGTAAGTTGCGGTTCTCGCAACGAGGAGCCCTAGACCCGGGGAAAAATTTTATAAAATAATTTTTGGGACTCCAGAGAAGGGTCATTGAGGTTCCTATGGCATTAGAATGCCAAGAAAATATTTAGAAAAATTTTTCAATCGGTACAGACAATTTTGACCCGTTAAGCCAAACAGAGGGCATTTTGGTCATTTCGCCTTCAGAGGTGATTTTTGGCCGACTTGTCCAGTTAAGTAAATAATTATTATGACATAAAATATGAATTAATATTGTTGAAAATTGAATTGAAAATGATTAGAAAAGAAAAATCAATAAAATGCCAAATATGACATCATTATGATGTCATTTAAAAGCTCCACCAATCACACGCAAGCAATCCATTTAATTAACTAATGAAAGAGACCAAGAAGACCAAAAAAAATTCTGCTGCTCTTCTTCTTCTTCCTCAAGACGTTTTTCTCTTCTCCATAGCCCTCCATAGAAATTTCTTTCATTACTCCCATTTCCCATGAATTTCCACTACTAAAACCCTAAGTCCCTTCACTAAAAACTTGTCTCTACCTCTTGGGAAGTGTTTGGCTGCCTAGAAAGGGAAAGAAAGTGAAGATTAATCTTGGAAAATTCTGCCATTAAAGAGGTTAGTGCTTAATTATGCATGTATATCTCTTGTTCCATGTTAAGGACTTAAAAATGAGTATGAAATTGTGGATTAAATGAATGAAACTTATGGGTATGTATGCCATGGATTTTGGCTGCCCTAAGGAAGGAACAAGATTGAGTGTTTTGATGGACTTGGAGTGCACTAGATATTATGTTTAAAGTGTATGAACATAAGGATAATGAAGTAGTTGGTTAATTAAGGTAAATTGTGTAAATTTTGAATTTAAGCTAGGGTTTTGGGAGTGAAAATTTGATTTGGCTTATGGAATGATTAGTGGACATTCTAATGGTCAATTAGTGACCATTTAAGGCAAGTAAATTATAATTTGAAGTGAGCTAATGCATGGTAAACTGAAATGGGGAGGCTGCCAAGAGACAGCAGAAATGAGGCTGTGAGTCCAGCATGTTTGGACTGCCATATCCTTGGCTGTGTAGGTCCAATTGGTGTTTGGCCAATTGTACATGAAACTAGGCTTATAATGGCACATTTTTTCTGAAGAAACCATGCCCAAAAGACCAAAGCAAGTGGACCAAAACTTGGCCCCAACCCGGACACCCTGCAACAGCCCCTGCAGAAATGACCAAATGAACAGTAACTGTTCATTTGGCCATAACTCACTGTAGATTTGGTCAATTGACCTGAAATTTTTACAGAAACAAGTTAAGACATAGACAAACAACTTTCATGAAGAAACCTACCCCAAATTATGACCAGAACCTAACCCAAATGGCAGTCACAGTTACTGTTCAAACCTGCAACTCTGCAGATTTTCATTTGAGCAGTAATGTTTGGATGGCTATAACTCTCTCTAGAAAACTCGGATTTAGGCGATTCTTGAACCGATGGAAACCTAAGGCATAGTATAACATTTCATATGAAGAAAGTTAGACCAAATTAGGAACTTAACTTGGTTAAATTACTGACCAAAGTTGGACCAAAATCTGCCAAAACCCAAAATCTCAGCAGGAACAGTACACGTGAACAGTAAACTTATTTTGGCCATAACTTGAGTTACAAAACTCCAAATGGAGTGATTCAAAAAAAGAAATTCAATTAGACAAAATAAGGAACATTTTCAATGAAGGAAGTTTTGTCAAATTCCAACAGTAAATCGACCAATGAAACAGTGCAACTTCGGAGCACCAAAACTGAAAATTGGCAATTTTGCCAAAATGACCTAAGCTTTGAGAAAGTGACCAAAACCAACAAGTTTTAAATGAAAAATGTAGTATGTTGGAAGTGCCAAAGTCAATGTACATATTTTCTATGCAAAAGTCAACATTTTAGTTGACTAATGAAGTGAATAGTGACATTAAAACTTGAAATAAGCTTGGAAATGAATTTGGTAATTGATTCCAACAAGTTTTAAATGCAAAATGTGGTACATCGGGAGTGTTAAAACCAATGTACCTATTGTCTATGCAAAAGTCAACATTTTTGTTGACCAATGAGGTGAATAGTGACACCAAAACTTGAAATTCAAAATTTGAAATTAGAAATGCATCTAGGGGACTTTAAATTGCAATTGGCAATTAATACTAGTAAATGTAAAACTCAAAATGTGGGATCTTGGTGTAATTAGAATTAATATATCTATTAAGTATAAAAAGGTCAACATTTTGGTTGACTAGTAAGGTGAATAGTAATCAAAATGATTAGTAAATTAAGATGAAAACCTAGAACCAATTCTAAGCTTAAATGCTTAGAATTGTATGACAAATGTAGACTATGCATCCTAGTCAAAATTGTTAAAAAGGAATTAAGGCCATAAATTTGAAATCCATGAAATGTTTATGGATTACTTAAAACATGAAAAATAAGTCACCTAATTGATGTGAATAGATAGTTAAGGCTTATATGTCCATCACAAATGGAATTCATAAAATATTAGTAACTCAACTTGAAATATAAAATTTGTAATTACATAAGTAGATTCTTGAATGTATAAATGAGAAAGGAAAAATATTTTGAATACAATGGTACATGTGAACCATTGTTTAGAATTGTGATCAATATGAATAACATAATGAATGGATAAATAAACCATATTAATGTATGAATGAGACATTAGTTCTCATTATTGTAAAGAGGAGAAGTATTTTGAGTACAATGGTATAAAAGAATAATTGATGTGAATTGTGATCATATAAATGATCAAATGAATGTATGAATTATGATTAAAATTTATCATGAAATAATGAAGTCATAAAGCACAATATATTAACATTTTAAAATATCAAATGCCCTAGTATACCTAACAAGATTAGTTTGGATAGTTTGACATGCCAATAGGGTATTGTTTTAGCAGTACTGCGAAAGGCTTTATGCCTGTATTCATGGCTTTATGCCCGTATTCATGGCCTTTATGCCCGATTTCATGGCTTTTATGCCCGATTATGTGATATCATGGCTTTTTAGCCATATTGACTGCATACATAGTAGACGTTCTGCGTCCCATGGTATGACGGCCCGAGGCACCGCGGTGTCCAGTGCCAACGACCCGTTATCCAGTCCAGTCGTCTAGTATAGGTTACTTGGGCAGTCAATTAAAGTATTATTCAATTCAGGCAGCTAAGTTAAGTTAAGTATAATGAAAATCCAGTACAATTAAATTAAGTATTGAATGAATAAGCAAAAGATATTAGCAAAAGAAACATAACAAAAATATAAATTGCGTAACTGCAGACTTGAAATACAATACAGATAGAATAAATTATATACCTGCTAGTATTACTGAAAAGTTATAAACTAAGCACTTCCAAAGAGGAACAAACTAGTATATAAGATCGTTGATACTAGAAATACCATACCAAATTAAATTGATTCTTGAGTATCTGAATTATCATTTATTTCTTTCTTTACTTGTATATATTATTTCTGGTTATATTATTGCACCACTAAGCAGAAATGCTTAGCGCGATGGAATTGCTTCCTCGCAGTATCAAGGTAAAACCAGTAGACCGTCGACTGAGATTTTTGGAGTCCAGATCTGCAGAAGTGTCAGAAGAGTTCAAGATTGTCACCTCCTCAGCAATGCATGTAGATAGGGCTCATTTTATACATGTTATGTATATTGTTCATTCCTAGCACATTGTAAATTATTTGTATATCTTGTACAAAATAAACTCATGTAATTAACCTATGAATTATGGAAGCTATTCAAAGTAAGTATTTTACTATGTGAATTGAATTTGAGTTATAATGAGATTATACTTGTGAATATTGAGATATTGAAAATCTAATGAGATTTCTGAGAAATCTGGATACTGTATTGAGATACATTATGTTTGAAAATTTTTGAGACTATTAAGTTTGAGAAATTGAGTATATATTGAAATTGTCTTTGGCAGGTTCAGAAGAACTGTTAGTCCAAATTACAGCCGACACTTTGTCGGATTATCGTTAAAATTTTTGAAATTTCCAATTTAGTTAGATTTTGATAAAAGTAAAAATAGCCTAAATCTTCAATAAAGTTTTTGAATAAATAAATCAAGAACTGTAATGAAATCAGATAAAATAGAGTGCTCCGGCACACTGAGTGGCATAACTTGCTCGGCTACACTGTAGTCGGGTAAGGGGTGTCACAAAAACCCTAGTTCACCAATTAATTGCATTTAACCAATTCAATGCATTTAATCATAATTATTCAACACAATTAAGCTCACATATACTTTCAAATCCACCAAATTCATGCATACATATATCAAAACCCTAGTTGGCCAAATTTTCAATTTGGTCCTTCACAAATGTTTTTATTTCATTTTAAGTTAAGATCTAAGTTACCTACACCAAGAACACAAATATTAAACATAAATTTTCAATTTAAATTCACTAACCTTAAACTTTGAATTTCAATCTTCAATTCCACCCCTCTTTCCTTCTTTCTTTCTTGCTCAATCCTCTTCTCAAGTGAGGTTATCAAGTTCTAATGGATTAATTTGGGGTCAAGGTAAAGTTTAGTAGGAGTTTTGAAGCTTGAACTCGAACTTCAATGGAGTTTCTTTTATGGTAGCTTAGGGAGAGGTGGGGCGGCAACTTAGGTGAAGGAAGAAGACTTTTTGATTTTTTTTTTCTTTCTTTTCTTGTATTTTTATCTCTTAGGAAGACCATAAATCAATTTAATTAAATCTATTAATTATAACATTTATGTCATCATGCATGATGTCATGCATGATGTCATCTCCCTTCACTTTTTCATTTTCTTCTTTTTTTTCTATTTGTTCTTTAATTTAATTTCTGACTCTAAAATTTTCTTTTCTCCTATTTTATTTGATAGTTAGGTCAGGAGTCAGCTCTCGGGGTCAAGTGACCAAATTGCCCCTCGCCGATTCAACCCGGTTTGCAAATAATTCAATATTTCTTCCGGCTCCCTAACCTAATTATTTGACTAGCTTAACAATTCTTTTTCATGATTTTCTCTTTTCCACTGTGTTCGCAATAGTCCTAAGGACCGCAGTGTCATATTTTATGGTTCGAAATTTGAGTTTAAATCGATTTCGCAGTCATTCCCGAGAAGGTCACCCATCACCGTGACTCTCGGCTCGTTTAACTTCTTATGTTCTGTTTTTCTTATTTGTACTTAACTAATTGGTAATTACTAATTATTTGGTTTATGGCTTATCTAATTATCTTAAGTGTGGTTCTAATCCCCTTAATTATCTGGACCAATACCGGTCACCGGAACAGTGAAATATACCAGGCTATGCAAATAGGGGTGTTACAATTCTCTCCCCCTTAAAACAATTTCGTCCTCGAAATTTTACCTAGTATCAATCTCTGAACAGTTGTGGGTACTGTCTCCTCATGTCCTATTCACACTCCCAAGTAGCTTCCTGGCCTGAATGATGGTTCCTTAGCACTTTAACCAATGTTATTTACTCATCGATTGCCCACCTCGTGTGCCAAGTTTCTTATGAGCTTTTGTCATAAGTTAGATTTAAATTCATTTCAATTTTAGAGGTAAGCAAATCTGTGTGCTAGTGGATCCACTCTTTCTAGGACCTCGTACGATCTATGGGTGAGAACTTAGTTTTACTCTTTTCTTATCAAATCTCTTGATCATTTGATGCAACCTTCAGTTTAGTTTAAAATATTTTAGTCTTTTCTTGCTCTTGTTTTAGCAATTATTTTCCTTTGTAGTCTTTTTTTTTTTTTTAAATGACCTTGTTGGTCATATATGAATTGCTTATCTCTTTCTTAATCATAGGTCCATAACCATTATCTTACCATCTCCATTTATGGCCAAGGCCTATGTGCCATTTTGCACTATCTTGTTTGCTTTTGTTTAACTTATTTCCTTCTTGATAAAATAGTTCGGGATATCGTTACGCGTCTTAAGTAAGTTGTTTGCCTTGGTGGCAATTCCTCATCTAGGATTTTTCTCATTTCTTAATGTTCTATTTGTTTCCTTCTTTCATTCCACAACTTAACTTCAATTATTTTATTTCTTAATCTAATCTTCTTCTTAACTTGACTGTCGAGTCGTAATTTAGCACCTCTTATCGTCCCTAAATAATCCACTATACTTCAATATTACTTTGATTTGGTCCTCTGACCATTCTAGTCAACACTTTAACTAATATTCATAACGTTTCTTTATTACATTCGCACCAACTATTCAAATTTTTACTTCCACAACTCTTTTATCTATCAATATTCTATAGCTTATTTTCCGCTGGTTTGCGGTCATTACCCCTTTTTTTTTCAACCACAAACAATTCTTTAATCTTAAGAAGGGAGTCTACCAAACTCTCCTGTTTCCCATGCTATTCAAAAGTTTTGCTTTAATTCTAATCTAATCCTTATGATCCGCACAATAAAATTATGCTCTTCCTAAAGAATACTTGGCCAACTAGTTCCTATCGAATTACTGTTATCAGTAGAATATTATTTCTTAATTGTTTTATAAGTTATAATTGTCATCCATATCATCCTGTCTCTTCTAGGGGAATAAAATTATATTTTGTGTCTTACTGCTACACAAATAGAATACTGTTCCTTACTAAACTTTGAGCAAAAGATCCATTACAATATCAAAACAACTATAAACCCCATATCGGAGACTGGATGACTTAGCCCTATAGGTATTATTTTTAAATTTTTACCATGCTAAAATCTCTAGCCCATAACAATTCTTGATGTATTGTAATTCATGCTAGGGTAACGGAGTCTTTAACTCTCACTACCTTGCAACCATGATCTTTTGATATTCTAATTATAGAGTTTTAAATCCCAAATTAGGATTTTCAAACTCAATTCTAGTAATAAAACTCTATTCTGGTATATTTGTACCAAAGCGAAAGTCATTTATAACTATTCTTATCCTTATGTACTATTGGGTAGTACGTAGCTCTACACAATAAATCTCAAGTCAGTACTGTAATCTGCAGCTTACAGCATAAACATCAAGAATATTGCATAGTTACTACAATACATCCCAATAGATTAAACTTCCCTATGTCTTATTTCTTTCAAATCCACTAATATCTTAAACTTATTTTGATTATGGTATTTACTGACATCTATCAATAGTAATACCTTTACTTCCATCTAGGGCAAATATATTGCTATAATTCACTTTTAGGTCCTCTTGCCTTACCTAATTAGGCTTACTAATTAACTTTATAATTTATCGTAGTCTAGGAGATGTCTCTCACTAGAAACTTTTCCAAAATTAATCCCAATCACGCTTATTATCGCAATTCTTATCCTAAAAGACTAATTACTAACACATTAAAATTTATCTCCATGCAAGAGAATAGCAGTAGAACATATAATTTTAGCATTAGCATATAAACAAGTAGAGCCGGAATCAAATAGTACATAATTATTCCTTTCACAAGTTAAGAACATACCGGCAACTACATCTGAAGTCTCTGCTTCTTCCCCTCGATGCATGGCGTTTCCTCTTTCTAATGCATTCCTCTGCTCGGGTTGGTCCATTGTGCGAGGATTACCCGAAGTATTGTCTCTACTTCTGCCTCTGCCTCTACTGACTATTAATGAACCTCTAAAATCAGAACCTTGGACTAATTCTTTTGGTGTAGTATGTGGCATAATTCGACGTGCGCTAGTATAATCTCGGGCGAAATGTCCAATTCCACCACAATTGAAGCAGGCTCCAGTGACCCTATGGCAAATACCCCCATGAAATTTTCCACAAACATCACAGATACGGATAGGGTAGGAACTTCTGGTTCTTTGACGAATGGTTCTTGATTGCTTCTGCCCTGAAGATCTGCCTCTGTCATACTTAGGAGTTCGGGGTCTCTCAAAATCTTTTCTCTTTCCCAAATTACTACCCGAACTTTAACCGATGGGTTTCCCACTTTTCTCTTTTTCATGCTGCTCTTGAGGGGGTTGGGTTTGTACTTGGGCCTGAGCTGATAGATTATCAGCCATTTGCTGAAAGAACATGGCCATCTGCTGGGCCATTTGTGCAGTAATTTGTATAGGAGGGGCTGGTGTAGTTGGACCTCCAACGCTCTGCGAAACTGGAGCCTCTCTTTGTACATTAGCTGTATCAGACTGCTCTACCGTTTTATCCCCCTTGTCTATATCTATTCACAGGATTTTTTTTTTCCTGTACAACCAACACAAGGAGATTTCTCCCCTTTAGTTCGTATTTATGATGTAGATGTACTATATGTATGAAACATTCGAGCAGTTGTACTTATCGAAAAATATTCAAAATTCAGAGTTCAAAATTTACTTTAAAACCTTTGCTCTAATACCACTAAAACATGTCACACCCTACTCCTCGTAAGATGTAACATGCTCCCATAGTACACCTAATGAATTACCATACTTCGCCTATCGGTAACCCATTAAATATACTACAAGGGATTTTGAAATAATTTTCGTTCATTTTAAATTTGGTGGGTGAAGTTTTCTCATATATTAAAAACTTTATTTAAAGTCCAAACATAAATCAAATTTTTAGATATTTAAAAATCTCCGCAATTTTTATAAAAATTTCGATAGAATGCCGTCTGTATTTTAAGAAAACAGTTCTTCAAAACCTAAAAATAAAGACACTCCCAATAATTTTCTCAACAACTTCTTCAAATTTCACAATCAATCTCAACCAATTTCTCAAGTCCCAAAATTCAAACCATCCTCATTTCACAAATCAACAAAAGCAATTCAATACACGGTTTAAATTAAATCAAACATTGAAATATCTCATTAAGATAACAAAATGAATATTTACATTCATGGGAGTATCAAAAATTTAGTAGTGCAAAACTTTATAAATACATAAAATCTCAAGATAATATTACAATAATTTGTATTTGATTACAATCGAAATATATATATTACAAAAGAGTTGGTTTAACTGCTCAAAGAAAATTTCATACATATAATTACAGAATTACATCAAAAGCTAATATACAAGGGTATACCTATGATATACCCAAGGATAATCTCTTTTAAATTCCGAAACAATATAAAAATATTTTGAATCACTAACAAATTATTTATTTCAATCACAATTTATCAAATTATGCATAATTTAAAGGGCGTTGCCAACAATTCACATAGTTGATCCCATGACCCAAAATTCAAAGAGATGCCGTGTTGTACACCACGACATTTCACATTCTCCCAATAACCGAGGCTAAAAGGGAGAAACAAATACTAGCTAGTATATATGAGTACTTATTCAAATTCTTCCCCAACTGGCAAGCCAGAGAGGAAGTAACTCGCCCTATCTAGTGGAGGAGATATCTCACTAGACAAGCTAATGAGAATTCACAACAAATTTTGCCATGTCAACTATGGTTTCAAATCATATTCAAAACAATTTCTATTTACAAAGTGTTTACAAATCATCAACATATTTAATCATCATAAATTCAAGCTCAAGGTTGGCAACACATCAAACTTAAAATTTACAATCCTCAAAGCAATGCAATAAATTCTTAAATGCATAAGAAAATTTATATTCAAATTATACAATTTCATTTAATAAGTTAAAATTCTCAACACAACAAAAATCATAAATCATACCATAAATTTATTTCAAATCAATTTGGAATTGAAAAATAACAAAAGAGTTAGTTGTGCACAAACCTTATACGAGTCGCCTCTTGGCCTTGACTCAATCCCTTGGGTTCTTTTCCGGTATTCTTTTCAACTAAAACACACAGTTTCATAGTGTTTCAGTATCATAACTTATCACAAATCCAAAATAAATTTAAATTCATTTATACCTAGCTCTAATGTGCTAAACTTGACGTTCTTTAAATTTTGTGTTTCGGGGTTACTATTCACTATACTATTCAAGTTAATTTATTGACTTTCTAAGGCTTAATAGGTATGGGAATTCTAACTTTACCCACATACCACATTTTGGTCACTAAATTTGTTGGTTTTGGTTGTTTACTCAAATTCTAAGTCTTTTAGGCAAATTTGATAAATTTTCAGTTTTAGTGTCTAAGGTTGCACTGTTCCATTGGTCAATTTACTGTTGGAATTTGGCAGAACTTCCTTCATAGAAGATGTTCCCTATTTTCTTAACTAAATTCTCATTTTTGAATCACTCCATTTGGAGTTTTGTAGCTCAAGTTATAGCCATTTGAACCATAGCTGCCAGATTGGACTTAACCCAGATTTTATGGGTAAATTTTGGTTCTGGCAGTTTTAGGTCACCAATTTTGGGTGGCCAAATGACTTGGTTAATGGCATAATTTGGGTTTGTGTTCTCATGAAAGTTTTAGGCATATACCTCAACTATCCACTAGTAAAATTTTAGGTCATTTAGACCTTCCTAGCTCAAGTTATGGCCAAATGAACAAACACTGTTCATTTGGTCAGTTTGTAGAGGACAAACTGAGATTTTCCAGATTTGGTCAATTTGTTCACTAGGTTTTGGTCACTTTTTGGGCATGGTTCCTCAATAAAAATTGTGTCATTTAGTGTCTATCTTCATTCCCAATTAGTCTCATACCAATTGGACTTGTAAATTTTCAGTTTTGATCCCTCAAAGGAACCTTGGTCATGCTGCCAGCAGCATGACCACATGGAATCCGAATTTAACCTCAACTCTAACACTTCCAACACACTTCATTTGGTAAAAAATGACCATTTCTCACCTCAAACTATGTCAACTACATCATTTCACCATTTCTTCACATTTTGTCTCCCTAACCCTAGTTCACCAATTCATTGCATTTAATCAATTCAATGCATTTAATCATAATTATTCAACACAATTAAGCTCATATACACTTTCAAATCCACCAAATTCATGAATACATATATCAAAACCCTAGTTGGCCAAATTTTCAGTTTGGTCCTTCACAAATTTTTTTATTTCATTTTAAGTTAAGATCTAAGTTACCTACACCAAGAACACAAATATTAAACATAAATTTTCAATTTAAATTCACTCACCTTAAACTTTGAATTTCAATCTTCAATTCCACCCCTCTTTCCTTCTTTCTTTCTTGCTCAATCTTCTTCTCAAGTGAGGTTATCAAGTTCTAATGGATTAATTTGGGGTCAAGGTAAAGTTTACTAGGAGTTTTGAAGCTTGAACTCAAGCTTCAATGGAGTTTCTTCTATGGTGGCTTAGGGAGAGGTGCGGCGGCAACTTAGGTGAAGGAAGAAGACTTTTTGGTTTTTTTTTTTTCTTTCTTTTCTTGTATTTTTATCTCTTAGGAAGACCATAAATCAATTTAATTAAATTTATTAATTATAACATTTATGGCATCATGCATGATGTCATCTCCCTTCACTTTTTCATTTTCTTCTTTTTTTTTCTTTTAATTTTTCTATTAGTTCTTTAATTTAATTCCCGACTCTGAATTTTTTTTTCTCCGATTTTATTTGACAGTTAGGTCAGAAGTCAGCTCTCAGGGTTAATTGACCAAATTGCCCCTCGCCGGTTCAACTCAGTTTGTAAATAATTCAATATTTCTTCCTGCTCCCTGACCTAATTATTTGACTGGCTTAACAATTCTTTTTCATGACTTTCTCTTTTCCACTGTGTTCGCAATAGTCCTAAGGACCGCAGCGTCACATTTTATGGTTCGAAATTTGAGTTTAAATCGACTTCGCAGTCATTCCCGAGAAGGTCACCCATCACCGTGACTCTCAGCTCGTTTAACTTCTTATGTTCTGTTTTTCTTATTTATACTTAACTAATTGGCAATTACTAATTATTTATGTTTATGGCTTATCTAGTTGTCTTAAGTGTGGTTCTAATCCCCTTAATTGTCGAGACCGACGCCGGTCACCGGAACAGTGAAATATACCAGGCTATGCAAATAGGGGTGTTACATCTCATGCATACATGGATAAACATAAAATATGGTATGATCATGGACTTTCTAAGGGATTCAATTCTGAGCCACCAAGAATTGAATCAAGGCTTTACTAGGTGCATTTCATTCATTCATATTACAAGAGTTGCTGAAGTAATACATAATCAATACTTGATCTTGAATTCCTCCCACTGGTCCCACTAATGCTCTTGACCTCCTTGATCTTCTTGCAATCCAATTACATTGTAATCCTTGGCATACCAAGGCGAATTTATAAGAACATGGACTTTAAAGTCCTTAAATAAATGAAATTACAACCCAAAATTATTACAACACTTATAATACATGCCACAAAAATAAATTAATTAATTTAAAACCCAAAGAAAATTAAAAGAAATAAATCCAATCACATTGGTCTTTTATTGTCCATGATCATCCATCATGCATATTAAAATTTAACAACTAAATAAAATATACATCCTAAGAAATTAAATTGAATATCTCATAATCAACTAAAAAATTCATATTTGAATCTCATTCAATCAAATTTAAAAATTCATATTTGAATCTCATTCAAACAAATTTAAAAATTCATATTTGAATCTCATTCAACCCAATTTAAAAATTCAGATTTAAATCTTATTCAAACAAATTAAATTTAGAAACTCTTTCCAAATTTAATACCTTAAAAACAATTTTCAAAATTTAATTGTGTGAATATACTTACTTATTAAATAATTTAATTAGGTATGGGCCTTAAAACCAAGCCCATACTTCTCACAAACCATGCGCACCATTAATGGTATGAGAGGGCCCAAAGCATATGCACCATTTGGTGCATTCAAAACATGCCTCCACCTCTTGATGTCCAACCAGCAATGAATCAATCAACAATTGATCAAAATACACGATTAAATCTCATATTAAACAATCTAAATGGTAAATATAGTAGCTCTGATACCAATTGAAGAAGCGAAAGCATAGTGATTTATTCATTAGAGCATTGAATTTCAAAAAAATTTCTTCTAGGGTTTCATGCATCATGCCACATCCATTATGTGCCTAATTAATTTCAATGCTCAATTGCATATTAAAATATTTTTAATATGTATTAGGATATATGTTTGCCATTCAAGATTGTGAATTAACAAATTAATTCATTTAAACCCTAGTTTAAAAGAGAAGTTAAAGCACTAACTTCTTTGATGTAATATGAATGTGATTGGCACCTTTAGGAAGCACCTAGGACTCCAAATGTTATCCCTCTAGCTTGTCCACACCAAGATCACTAATGGGCAGCCCCCAATATTGCTTCTCAATGTAATATTCTAGGCAAATCCCACATCGACAAAACATGGGAGAGTTGCTGAGTTTATAAGTTGGCGGTTCGTAACCCCTAGTGACACGTTTTAAAATCATGAGGGCTTTAGCCTAGAGCGGACAATATCACTAGTGGGCCGGGCCATTACATTTGTGGTATCAGAGCCGCTCTACAAGCACCCTTGAGCGATGGTAGGGCAAACCTCAGCGAGGACGCTGAGTCCCATAAGGGGGGTGGATTGTAACACCCTAGGCAAATCCCACATCGGCAAAACACGGGAGAGATACTGGGTTTATAAGTTGGTGGTTCGTAACCCCTAATGACGCGTTTTAAAACTGTAAGGGCTTCGGCTCAGAGCAGACAATCTCACTAGTGGGCTAGGCCGTTACATTTGGTGGATTGTAACATTCTAAGCAAATTCCACATCGGCAAAACATGGGAGAAATGCTAGGTTTATAAGTTGGTTGATCGTAATCCCTAGTGACGCATTTTAAAACTATGAGGGCTTCGGCTCAGAGCGGACAATATCAATAGTGGGCCAGGCCATTACATTTGTGGTATCAGAGCCGCTCCGCGTGCAACCTTGAGCGATGGTGGGGTAAACCTCAATGAGGACGCTGAGTCCCATAAGGGGGGTGGATTGTAACACCCTAGGCAAATCCCACATCGACAAAACATGGAAGAGATGTTGGGTTTATAAGTTGGCGGTTCGTAACCCCTAATGACGCGTTTTAAATCTGTGAGGTCCATGAGCCAAAGCGGACAATACTAACTGGAGAAGGATCAGGCTGTTACAATTTGGTATCAGAGCTAGACTCCCTCTAGTATGGTGTGTGGTGCGAGGATGCACCAGGCAGAAGCTGGTGGGCTTGTCACGACCCAGGGATCGGGTTGGGACGTGCTTGTTCAACTAGCTATGCACTGGGGTGCAAACTTCGTGTCCCACATCGAAAACGGGAAAAAAAGATTTAGGCCATATATGTGGGAGCCTTCCTCACTTGGTCAGCGTGCTTTTGGGAATGAAACCTCCCAAAGGACAAATCCGTGAGGCCCATGGGCCAAAGCGGACAATACTAACTGGAGAATGATCAGGCTGTTACACTCAAGGCTTGCCAACCAATTATAAATTGGGTTTTTGCCTTTAGAAAGGTTGTAGATGTGTATAGGATACTAGAAACAATTTCTCACAATTTTAATTCAAAGAAATTTGGGCAATTCTCTTTGAATTTCTTTGAATTGATGAGAAAAGATGAAGAGGAGATAGAGCTCTAAAAGTGGCAGCACCTTTGAGACAAAGAAGAAGAGTGTTTTATTTTTCTTTCTTTTCCCTTTTATAATTAGGTCATCACTTAAACCCTTGCCACATGTCATCTCCACATTGCATCTTGTTTTTTAATTAACTTAATCACATTAAGCCAAGTGTCAAAGCTAGACTTAATCATGACTTTGATCATCTAACATAATAGGAAGACAAATGGTAAGCTTATATGATGCCATGTGTCACCATCTCATAGTGCCACATGTCCCCTAAAAAATAACCAAATTACCCTTATGTTGTAATTTTGAGTTCTCAACCCAAAATCATTATTTCTCCTCTTCTAATCAATTTATATCAAATATAAATTAATTAATCTCTATTAATTAATTTCTTATAATTAAATTCATATTTAAACACTCTAATTATAAATTTAATTTATACTATACATCCAATAATCTAGATTTGGTTTCAAGCCATGCTAGGGACCTTGCAATCTTATTGCAAACCAAACCTATTTAATTAATCAATTAAACTCTTTAACTAATCAATTAAATCACATTTTACTTGGTGATTAACTTGTGTATGTGTGTGACTTACTAGGCTCATCACTAATTGGCAATAAGATATGACATTAACTCTTAATATCATCAGAACTCTTTCTTACCATAAATGATTTCTCTAAATCATTTTAGGCATCTCATAGACCATGGTTGACACCTAGCATAGCATGCCATGGCCACCCAATCAGTAATAAGGAATACCTTAAATGAACCTTTAATCATATGTTACCATGCACTAGAATCTCTCTGTTACAAAATCCCAATTCGAGCTGGAGTCATGATTTATGTCAAACCCTATTTGCTATGAATATTATGTTCTCTTTTAATTCCAGTTCTTGATTAATTAGATTTTCCTATCAAAAACTCTTTTCTGACTAAATATGTCTGTCCTGGCTAGGAACTTGAAATATCAAGAACAATTAAATGAACATAGGATTTTATCCTTATTTACTTAGGGCAACAGATCAATCTTGATCAACACCTATCTCCATATATAACTAGTAGGAGCCAACACATGCCCATATACCCATACACAGTGCAAGTATGAAAGCAGTATCAAAATCAAACCACCTATATACAAGATAACTGTGTTATCTCAGGTCTGAAGATTATATGCACTGATATGATATATGAGAATGCATTGACAAGAGTAAACTCCATGTGCTTGTCATATGCATCACTAGTTCGGCCCACTTATCATGTATAAGCGCTTGTCATATTTGTTATATGGCATGAGACTCACTATTCCATCTTATTTATATCTCATATAAATACCTTGGGAACAAACATGATTACAATCATTCTGGATAAGTGATAGTTGTCAAATCCATCAGAAATTTAATTAACTGAAACTACCAGTTATGAAATATTTTCTGCAATACGTGGTAAGTCCAGGTCGAACCCTAGAGACTACATTATTAAATTCCGTGCACTTCAAAAAAAAGAAACAAAGGTTGGGGGGGGGGGATAATTCGCAATCCAAAGAAGAAATCAAAAATCCAAAATTAAGATATAAAATTAAATAAGAAAATCTCGAATTAAACAAACTTCAGTCCTAGGTAATTCACATTTCACTGCATTGATTTGATCATAGACAAAAGAAATACAATTATCTCTTATTGAATATTTAAAGTAGATTTACCAAACGATGAGGTAAACCCCTGACTTCCCTATACTCATCAATTTGAGTCCAGCACTCTTATTGACTCTAATTATTAACTGAGTTGATATTAAGCAATCCTCATCAAATCAATAACTGCTTTAAGATAAGGAAGTTATTAAGCTGAACAACAATTTATGAAGCATAAATCATTTAATCCACCCTATTGTTTCTTTAGGTTATTATCGAAAACTTGGATCATAATCAATAAAACCTAATTGCTACTCATGTTCAATCTTACACAATAATTACGGATTATGAAGATGAACTAGCTATTGATCAAATCAATCAATTAACTAATAGGCCTTTTTAGCAAATCATTCAACAGATAAAAAACAATTAAATCAAAAAACAATAGATATTCAAAAAGACATAAATTAAATTAGAACCTAGTCTCACAAATCACACATAAGAACTTGAATCCTGTAACATCCTCACTTTAGCTAGTCCGTACAGTCTACTGTTCCGGTGACCAATGTCGGTCTGGACAGCTAGAACGTCTGGAAAAATATTTAAACTAAAGTGAAGAACCATAATTAACTCAAATATTAATAAGAAAAATTTAGGAAAAATTTTAGAAATAAAATACATCCAAGTTAAATGAGCCGGTACCCTAGCGATGAGTAACCTAGTGAGAAGTTACGGTTCTCGCAACTAGGAGCCCTAGACCCAGGGAAAAAATTAAAAAAATAATTTTTGAGACTCTAGAGAAGGGTTATTGAGGTTCTTATGGCATTAGAATGGCAAGGAAATGCTTAGAAAAAATTTTCAATCGGTACAGACAATTTTGGCTCGTTAAGCCAAACGGAGGGCATTTTGGTCATTTCATCTTTAGAGATGATTTTTGGCCAACTTGTCCAGTTAAATAAATAATTTATATAACCTAAAATATGAATAAATATTGTTAAAAATTTAATTGAAATTAAATAGACAAGAAAAGATGAGAAAATGAAAGAAAATGGACTTATGACATCATAATGATGTCATTAAGATTCTCTCAACCAACCCAATGTGGAAACATGGCATAACTTTATTTAAAAGAGATAAAGTGGGCTGGAAAATGAAAGAAAAATCAGAATTCTCTTCTCTTCTTCTTCCTTGCCGTGACATACCCACCATAGCCACCATTTCAAGCTTTTAAAGCTTGATTTCACTAACTTCTACCCAACAAAACCCTATACTCCCAATACAAAAAAGTGTTCTTGCATCTTGGTGATTCTTTTGAGAGAAAAAACAAGAGGAAAACAAGAACCCTAGCAAGTGGGGAAACTTCACTCCATAGAGGTTAGTGACCTAACTTTAAATTTTACTTTAAATTCATGTTTAAGGACCATGAATGAGTGCACATGACAAAGAAAATTGAGGAAATACTATTGGTATGCTAACCCTAAATTTCGGCAGCCTTGGTTGGATATGATTATGATGAGTTTTATGGAGTTAAAATGATAGTTTGGTTGCCCTCAATATGCATGAATTGAATGGATTAATGAAATGCAATGATAATGCATGATTTGTAATGTTTGAGTTAGGGTTTGGAGTGGAAAAATGAGACTTTGACCATGTGATAATGAAAGTAGGTTTTAATGGTCAATTAGTGACCGTTTGGTTTGGTTTGAATCAAAAATGAAGTGAATGGTGTAGTGGGATTGGAGTTTGGTGTGGCTACCCTTGGTGACCTGCAGGACTAGGCATGAGTCCAGCAGGTTAGGCAGCAATAACTTGAATTGTAGAGGTCCAATTGCTGCAAGTTCAATTGGACATGAAACTAGACACATAATGGCACAACTTTGGTGAGGAAACCATACCCAGAAAACCAAACCAAGTGGACCAAAAGATTGCCCTAATCCAGGTAACCTGCATTCTGCCTGGGCAAAATGACAAAATGAACAGTATTTGGTCATTTGGCCATAACTCAGTGTAGAAAGGTCCAATTGACCTGAAATTTTACCAGCAATAAGCTGAGATATATACTACAACTTTCATGAAGAAACATAACCAAAATTATGACCAGAACATATTCAAAAAGTGAGTTGCAGTCACTGTTCCTAACACTATAAATTTGGTTAGTCCAGAAATTCTGGAAAAATTTCAATCCGGCCAGTTGTGGTTTTTGGGCCATAACTTGAGTTACAAAACTCCAAATGGAGTGATTCAAAAAAGGAAATTCAACTAGACAAAATAAGGAAAAACTTTTATGTTGATCATTTTGCCAAATTCCCACTACGAAAATGACTAATGGAACAGTAAAAATAAAGCATGAAAACTGAAAATTCTGCCTAATTAACATTAAGCTTAGAAATGGTATTGGTAACCAATAACAATAAATTTAGAATGGAAAATGTGGTATGTTGGGAGTATTAGAATCAATGTATCGATTGTCTATGCAAAAGTCAACATTTTAGTTGACTAATGAAATGAATAGTAACATTAAAACTTGAATTTCAAGAATTATGACACTTAAAAGTGTAATATGCCCTAGTATACCTAACAGGATTGGTTTAGATAGCTTGGCATGCCAATAGGGTTCTATTAGCAGTACTGCATATGGCTTCATGCCATTCTGTGTTTCATGGCTTCCCATGCCATTCTGTGACATAATAGCCTTTGGCTATGTTATTTGAGTTGATATACTTGGGTTTTAACCCTGACAATTATTACAGCTTATTAGTTGTTCTGTTGCACACCGGGAGATACAATGTAACCGATGGTGTGATGGTCCGAGGTATTTAGTACCCAGTGCCAGTTTACCCGTTTATCTAGTCCAGTCAACTAGTATGGTTTACTCGGGCAATGATAATAAACCTTACCAAATTTTAATTGAATAATACTGCAAATAATATCAGAAATTAAGTTTACTCAAAAATGTAAACATACAATCTGCATACTTATTTTTATTATATTTTATTTTATTTTATATTGTCACCACTAAGCAGAATTACTTAGCGCATCGCTTTTTCCACGCGCAGGTACTGGAGACCTAGCTGGGGAGCCCAGCAGACATCAGACAGGGTGAGCCTTCAGAGCTGTATCCAGAGTCCAGAGTCACCTCACATCTGCACTGCATATGGTAGGACATTAGGATTCTGGGTAGCATTTTGTATTTTGCATTTTGTATTAGTTTGGATTGTAACTATAAACTCTTGTAATTATGTAATAATGTAAATATATGAAATTTCATGTTATTGAAATTTTCTGTATAATGTATGTTGATAAATGAAATGTTGAGAAATATTTATGAATGAGCTTCTAGTGATGAAGTGAACAGAAAAGTTTTGAAAATAGTATTGAGATGTTGAGATTGGGTTGATATATGTGTGTATAATGGAGTTTGGATTTGGAAATTATATTGGAAGTGTTTTTAAACAGGTTCAGAAGAACTGTTTTTCTCATTTATAGCCGGCACTCTACCGGATTTTCTATAAAATTTGCGGAAAAATTCAAATTTATCAAAAATTAAAAATAAGTGAATTAAAAGGGATAAATTATAATAGAAACATAAATTGGTGCTTCGGCACACTGAGTGGCATAACTTGCTTGGCTACACTGTAGACGGGTAAGGGGTGTCACAAATCCCTTGAACTGAATTAAAAACTTAGCCACTCATGTTCATGGCTTACAGAAAAATAAAAAAGAAATCTAAAAAGAGAATGGAGAACGAAGGTCTGAATTGGGATGTGTTTTAGCTGCTGCCCAAAGAAATATTTATAATAAAAAACCAAATCCCTAAGATAGGAACCAAACTAGGAAAAGTTTTGAAATTCAAAAGATAGATTTTCAGCCTGTATTCACGTCTCTGAAATCATGGCTGATTTTCAGTAACTTTCTTTTTGAATCTATCTCTGCCCTCTTCAGGAAAGTTGTAGCCTTATTTCTTAGCTTTCCAATGGGTACCCATTCACCAAATCCGAGGTCTACAACCCAAGTTATGGCCCAAAAACTGGGACTAGTTTAGACAAACAGTCCAGCCCATAGTGATGACTTCATTTCCATTTTTGATAATTAAAATAACCTTATCTTGCTTCCAACCCTTCATAAAAGTTGTAGAGGAGGCTCTTAAGGTTCAATTGGGCTTGGGCTTGCTTCATTTGGACCTTTGGAACTCCAGATACAAAATAAATACTGAAACTGGTCGTGCCAATCAAGTATGGGCTTTTGCAATAGATTCATAGCTCATTTTGTCAACCTTGGAGATTGATTTGGGCTTTGGTCCCTCTTTATCATTTGTAGTGCTCTATATTAGATTTCAATGGATTAAACAGCACTCAATTTAGAGACCCACAACTTTAGAAACACCTGAAAAATACAGCAAAGGTCAAATCCTAAAAATTTCTCCATTTCACGCAATTATTCCAACAACTATCTAAAAATATGCCTAAATGATAAATATACTTTAATCAACTGAATTATGCATAAAAACACACTAGAAACACTAAATGAAATGGGAGTAAAATTAATAAATTATGCACTTATCAAATTCCCCCACACTTATTCCATGCTTGTCCTCAAGCATGACTTAAACTCTCAATCAACTCCACTTAGAAGTTCCTTATCTTCACCCTATCACAACATTCTCTAACAAAAGATTAAAAGTTTGAAAGAAGAGATAAGTAAGGTAATAACTATCACAAAAATTCCATCAACACCATACTAATATATCAATAATTTTTCTAACATAAAATAAAAGGCTTGAAATCAATTAAGCTCGCACAATTAAAGTTCCATAAAATTTTAAATCAATACATATCAAAACATAAGGTTAATTTATTAAGGCATAATAATTATAGCTCTTTTCAAATCTTAGGGGAGATTTTTTTTTTTTTTTTGAAATTGGTACTTCTCTCCTATCACTGTTACTTTTTTTTTTTATTTCAACCGTCACCTTCTGAAAAGTACCTTGCTCATATCCTAGCTAGCTTTTGGCCTGAGAATCGACATGGGGTTCATGAAGACCCCTGGTTAGTTTGCTTAACTAAAATAGCGGAGCAATTTTCAGGTTCAATCTTTTATTTTCCCCAATTTATGCATCTACATATTATAAAGTGCCCTGATAGATTAAACAAAGTTCTGAAATATGCATGACATTAGTTTAAAGCACACATAACTAATCATTTCACTATTAAATCAAGCCTAAATGATTTAAGCAGGAAAAAATTGCTCTATGGTAGAGGGAAAATCCATCATTAAGTTACTATTACCTTGCTTAAAATCTCAAAAATTTAATCTAAAATAGAAAAGTCATTTCAAGGACAAAGCACTTCTCTCCGAGAGTTAATAAAGAATCATAAATCAAACTTATGAGAAATTTTATTTTATTTTATTTTATTTATTTATTTATTTATTTATTTTAAAGAAAAGCAACAAATTTATCCTCCCCCACACTTAAAACTTACATTGCTCCCAATGTAAAGCGCAAATACAAAAGAAAAGGAAAAAAATGCTAGAAAATAAAATAAGATAAAGGAAAGAAAACAAATCTTATTATAACTAACAAGCCACCCATGAGTGCCTCCCAAGAAGCACTTTTGTTTATCGTCGTTAGCTCGACATGGCAAAGCTCCTTACTGAATGCTCCCGAAACCCCTCATAAAATGGCTTGAGTTCATGACCATTGACCTTGAATACTTTGTTAGTTCCTAAACTTTGAATTTCAACTGCACCATAAGGAAACACATTAGTAACAAGAAAGGGTCTAATCCAACAAGAATGCAACTTACCAGGCATCAACTTCAATATGGAATTATACAATAAAACTTTTTGTCTAATCATAAACTGCTTCCTTAGTTTGTCATGGAATGCCTTTGTCTTTTTTTTTATTGATCCTAGAATTTTCATAAGCCTTAAGGCGAATTTCCTCAAATTCATGCAAATGTGATTTTCTTTCTAACTCATTCTCCATGCTTAACTCAAAAACATTATGCACAAATGTATTAATGACATCAATAGAAAAGACAGAAAAGACAGAATGATCATCAGCAGGATACTTCATGGAATCAAAGATATTAAATTTTGACAGTCTCTCTATCAAACTCTATAGTTAAGGTACCCTCATCCACATTAATTTTTGTATTGACAGTTTTTAGGAAAGGTCTTCCAAACAAAATCAAAGCTAAATTTGATTAGAGAGCACTATCATCCTCCATATCCAGAATGTAAAAATCTGCAGGAAAAATCAATCCTCCAACCTGCACCAACACATCCTCAACTACTCCCAATGGGTAAGCATTAAGACGATCAGCTAATTGAATAATGACACTGATTTCTTTCAAAAGACCCAAATTTAAAGTTTAAAAAACTGAATTTGACATAACATTAATAGATACTCCTAAATCTGTCATTGCACTTTCAAATCTAGAATCACCTATTTTGCAAGGAATAGAAAACGAACCTGGATCCTTACACTTAAGGGGGTAATTTTCACTGAATTAATGCTGACACATTTTCCCCCACACTGATCTTCTCATTATTCCTCAACTTATGCATTGTAGTGCATAATTCTTTAAGGAATTTAGCATACCTGAGAACTTGTTTGATCGCATCAAGTAAAGGTATATTAATCTCTACCTTCTTGAAAGTCTCCAAAATTTCTTTCTCTTATTCTTCTTTCTTAGTTTTAACCAACCTGCAGGGGAATGGAGGAAGAACATAATTATTAACCTTATTCAGTTTAGGTTCATTATTTACCTCAACTTCAGACTCTTTTTCTCCTTGCTTCTTCTTTTTTGTTGACTCATGTGGAGTCTGATTATCAACTTCTTTCCCACTCTGCAATAGTATCGCACTCACATTTTCTCTGGGGTTCATAACTGTTTGTGATGGAAGCTTTCCAGAATCTTGAGCTTCCAACTTACTCACAGATAAGGCTAACTGACCAATCTACCTCTCTATGTTTTGAATGTTATTTCTGGTCTCCTATTGAAACTGTTGGATATTGTTAGCCAAAGCCTTAACAATTTCATCAAGTGACATACCTTGATTTGATGGAGGTGGAGGTGGTTGATTCACTTGTCTCTACTGCTGGTATCGGTTTTGCACTGGTTGATTCCCATAACTCAGATTAGGATGATCTTGCCATCCTAGATTATAAGTATTGGAAAAGGGTTCATACCTGTGTTGTGGCTGTCCATAATTTCCTACTGCATTAACATGTTGCATTTTTCCTACAGCCAATTGCCTCACCAAAGAAGTTAAATCAGAAATTTATTTCTCAAGGTTAAATGTACTTACCTCATTAACCTTCATAGGTGTGTGATCCATTCTCATTCCAAACTGCTGAGAATTTGCTGCCATGTTAGCAATCAGCCTCCTTGCCTCTTCTGGTGTCTTGTCAACCAAAGCTTATCCACTAGCAGCATCTATCATACTACAGTCCATTGGTAAAAGTCCCTCATAGAAATACTGAATCAACAGCTGCTCACTTATTTGATGATGGGGACAGGTTGCACATAGCTTCTTAAATCTCTCCCAAATTCATACAAACTCTCTTCATTGTACTGCCAGATGCCACAAATTTCTTTTCTTATATTGGCAGCACGGGAAGCAGGAAAATACTTCTCCAAAAATATCTGCTTCATCCCATTCCATGAGTTGACAGATCCAGAAGGAAGGTAATATAACCAATCCTTAGCTGTGCCTTCCAGTGAGAAAGGGAAAGCTCGAAGCTTGATTTGATCTTCTAAAACTCCTTGAGGTTTAATGTTGGAACACACAACATGAAATTCCTTTAGATGCTTATGTGGATCCTCACCTGCAAGACCATGAAACTTAGGCAACAAATGGATTAGTCCATATTTCAACTCAAAAGCAACATTTAAAGCAGGGTATTAAATACACAAAGGCTGTTGGTTTAGATTAGGAGCAGCTAACTATTTCAAAGTCCTAGCAGCCATGGTTTCATTTTCGAAATTTGAATCCAAATCCGAATCCGAACTTAACTCCCTTAGAGATTGGACTCCTTCATATGTACTCGGAATCTACCTAGCTTGCTTAGCCAATTTTCTCAACCGTTTAGCTATTTTTTCTACTCCTAGATCAAAGATCAACTCACCAGATTGAGAAGTTCTTGTCATAAACAAAAAGAAATCAAAGTAAAAAATGGAAAATGCCTCAAAACCCTAGAAAACAATGGAATTTAGCCTCAAGAGCGTCGTTTCCTTCAAAATAGGTATGGGTCGCCCTCCAAATTCAACCAAAAATCTATCGATGAATAGTGACATTGTAATTTTTTTCCAAAAACCTGAAAATAACAACACTTCACAAACAAAATTAATAACAAAATACCCTAACACTAAAAACACGAAATCCAATTAATTTCAGTCCCCGGCAATGGCGCCAAAATTCTTGATGGTTGTTGAATCCACCAGAAATTTAATTAACTGAAATTATCAATTGTGAAATATTTTCTGCAATACGCGGTAAGTCCAGGTCGAACACCTAGAGACTGAATTATTAAATTTTGTGCACTTAAAAAAAAGAAACAAAGGTTGGGGGGTGTAATTTGCAATCCAAAGAAGAAATCAAAAATCCAAAATTAAGATATAAAATTAAATAAGAAAATCTCGAATTAAATAAACTTTAGTCCAAGATAATTCACATTCCATTGCATTGATTTGATCATAGACAAAAGAAATACAATAATCTCTTATTGAATACTTAACGTAGATTTACCAAACAGCGAGGTAAACCCCTTGTTAGTGGTATGCCCTAGAGCATATCATTTAATATGTATCTTGTACATATTTTATTAATAAAAGGCATTTTCACTTTTCTGTTTACATAATATATTTATGTGTAATAGAAAAGGTCCATTGATATTTTGTTAGAAATATTATTCTTAAGTTGTTAAGAATATGAGTGACAATATTTCTAGCACGAAGTATCATAACTAGGTTCACAATTGAGGATACTTCATAATAAGGACATGACTTATCCAGAAAGATTGTATTCATGTTTGTTCCCAAGTTATTTATATGAGATATAAATAAGATGGAATGGTGAGTCTCATGCCATATGACAAACATGATGGGCACTTATAAATGATAAGTAGGCCGAACCAGTGACACTTATGACAAGCACATGGAGTTTACTCTTGTCAATGTTTTGTCATAATCATATCAGTGCATATAATCTTTAGACCTGAAATAGCACAGTTATCTTGTATATAGGTAGTTTGAGTTTGATACTGCTTTCATACTTGTACTGTGTATGGGTATATGGGCATCTGTTGGCTCCTACTAGTTATATATAGAGGTAGGTGTTGATCAAGATGGAATCTGTTCCTTTAAGTAAATAGAGATAAAATCCTATATTCATTTAATTGTTCTTGATGTTTCAAGTTCCTGGCCAGGACAGATAGATTTATTCAGAAAAGAGTTTCTGATGAGAAAATCTTTAATCAAGAACTGGAATTAAAAGAGAACATAATATTCATAGCAAATGGAGTTTGACATAAACCATGACTCCAGCTTGAGTTGGGATTTTGTAACAGAGAGATTCTAGTGCATGGTAACATATGATTATAGGTTCATTTAAGGTAAACCTTATTACTAATTGGGTGGCTATGGCATGCTATGCTAGATGTTAACCATGGTCTATGAGGTTCATAAAATGATTTAGAGAAATCATTTATGGTAAGAAAGAGTTCTGATGATATTAAGAGTTGATATCATGTCTCATTGCCAATCAGTGATGAGCCTAGTAAGTCACACACATACACAAGTTATCACCTATTTAAATATGATTTAATTAATTAATTAAAGAGTTTAATTGATTAATTAAATAGGTTTGGTTTGCAATTAAATTGCAAAGTCCCTAGCATGACTTGAAACCAAATCTAGATTATTGGATGTGTAGTATAAATTAAATTTATATTTAAAGTGTTTAAATATGAATTTAATTAATGAGAAATTAATTAATAGAGATTAATTAATTAATTTATATTTGATATAAATTAATTAGAAGAAGAAAAATAATTATTTTGGGTTAAGAACTCAAAATTAAGACACAAGGGCATTTTGGTCATTTCATAGTGTGACACGTGGCACCATGAGATGGTGACACATGGGATTACACATAAGCTTGCCAAATGTTTTTTAATCATGTAAGATGATTAAAATCAAGATTAAATATAGGTTTGACACTTGGCACAATGTGATTGGGTCACTTAAACCTAAAGCTAATCAAAGGGTGACATGTGGCAAGGGTTTAATGTGTTAACCTAGCTATTTAAGTGTGGTTATGAAAAGAAAAAATAACCAGCAGCCACTCCTCTCCTTTGTCACGCCATTTTGAGGCTCTTCATCTATTCTTCTTCATCTCTCATCAATTCAAAGAGATTAGCCATCAATCTCTTGAATTAAGAACGCTAGAAATTGTTTCTAGTGTCCTGTTTACATCTCTAATCTCTTAAAAGGCAGAACTTGAATTTCTAATTAATAGAAAAAGCTTTAAAAGTTGTTCAAGGACTGCCATAGGTGTTCCTGGTGTGGACAAGCTAGAGGGACAACATCTGGTGTCCTGAAGACGAATCTCAAAGGCGCAAACACGCTGCAGTGCATCAAGAGGTTAGTGTAATCGTTCTTGATTTAATCTAGGGTTTTAAAATTAATCTGATTAATTTTAAAATCTTAAATGGCAAATACAGATCTAAAAACATATTAAAAGAGTTTTAATATGTTGTTTATCATTGAAATCAAATAGATAAAAATAAATCTTGCATGATACATGTAACCCTAGGTGAAAATTTTTGAATTCAATGGTATAAACTTGTGTTTTTCACGCTTCCGTTCCTTCACCCCTGACTTCCCTATACTCATCAATTCGAGCCCAGCACTCTTATTGACTCTAATTATTAACTTAGTTGGTATTAAGCAATACTCATCAAATTAATAACTGCATTAAGAAAAGGAAGTTGTTAAGCTAAACAACAATTTATGAAGCATAAATTATTTAATCCACCCTATTGTTTTCTTAGGTTATTATCAAAAACTTGGATCATAATCAATAAAACCTAATTGCTACTCATGTTCAACCTTACACAACAATTACGGATTATGAAGATAAACTAGCAATTTATCAAATCAAATAATTAACCAATAGGCCTTTTTAGCAAATCATTCAACAAATCAAAAACAATTAAATCAGAAAACAATAGATATTTAAAAAGACATAAATTAAATTAAGAACCTGGTCTCACAAATCACACATAAGAACTTGAATACTTTGAACTGAATTAAAAACTTAGCCACCCATGTTCATGGCTTACAAAAAAATAAAGAAGAAATCTAAAAAGAGAATGGAGAATGAAGGTCTGAATTGGGATGTGTTTTAGCTACTACCCAAAGACATATTTATAATTAAAAACCTAATCCCAAAGATAGGAACTAAACTAGGAAAAGTTTTGAAATTCAAAAGACAGATTTTCAGCATGCATTCACATCTCTGAAATCAAGGCCGATTTTCAGTGACTTCCTTTCTGAATCTGTCTCTGCCCTCTTCAAGAAAGTTGTAGCCCTATTTCTTAGCTTTCCAACGGGTACTCATTCACCCAAATCCGAGGTCTATAGCCCAAGTTATGGCCCAAAAACTGGGATTGGTTCAGACAGATGGTCTAGCCTATAGTGACGACTTCATTGTCATTTTTGACAATTAAAATGACCTTATCTTGCTTTCAGCCCTTCATAAAAGTTGTACAGGAGGCTCTTAAGGTTCAAGTGGGCTTGGGCTTGCTTCATTTGGACCTCTAGAACTCCAGATACAAAATAAATACTGAAACTGGTCGTGACAATCAAGTGTGGGCTTTTGTAATAGATCCATAGCTCATTTTGTCAACCTTGGAGACCGATTTGGGCTTTGGTCCCTCTTTATCATTTGTAGTGCTCTATCTTAGATTTTCAATGGATTAAACAACACTCAATTTGAAGACCCACAACTTTAGAAACACCTGAAAAATCCAGCAAGTGTCAAATGCTAAAAATTTCTCCATTTAACACAATTATTCCAACAACTGTCTAAAAATATGCCTAAATGATAAATATACTTTAATCAATTGAATTATGCATAAAAACACATTAGAAACACTAAATGAGATGGGAGTAAAATTAATAAATTATGCACTTATCAATAAGTCATGTCCTTATTTTGAAGTATCCTTGATTGTGAACCAATTTATGATACTTTGTACTAGAAATATTGTCACTCATATTCTTAACAACTTAAGAATAGAATTTCTAACAAAATATCAATGAACCTTTTCTATTACACATAAATATATTATGTAAATAGAAAAGTGAAATTGCCTTTTATTAATAAAATATGTACAAGATACATACTAAATGATATGCTCTAGGGCATGCTACTAACAGTGTCTGAAAGGAGAAACCGTAACCTATTAGATATGGTATGTAGTATGATGAACTACACTTATCTTCTTATCTCCTTGTAGGGATATGCACTCGAAACAGCTTTACATATTCTTAATAGAGTTCCTTTCAAATCAGTATCTCCCACCCCTTATGAGATATGGCGTGGAAGGCAACCAAGTCTTAAACATGTTAAGATTTAGGATTGTCTAACTCATATTAAAAAGCTAAAGACTGAAAAATTGAAAACTAAATCTAAAAAAAAAAAAAAAAAGGATGGTTTGTTGGGTATCTAAAAGAGAGTTTTGGATATTATTTCTATCTTCCTTCATCACAAATAGTTGTGATAAGTAGAGATGCCATATTTTTTAAAAAAGAGTTTATTCAAGAAAGTGGTAAAGGAAAGCAGATAGAACTGGAATTAGAGAATTCCAATCAACCAACAGACCAAATGGATATAGATCCAGCTAGTCAGCCTCTACCTATTGATGATGTTCTATAACACAACCTCGAAGGTCAACTAGAATATCTCATCCACCAGAGAGATATAGATCTCTTCATGAGAATGAACAAGAGTTATTTGTTCATGAGGAAGTGGATCATTGAGATAATTCTATGACCTATGAAGAAGCTATATCAGATATAGACTCTTCAAAATGGATTGAAGCAATAAAATCTGAAATGGATTCCATATAGAGGAATCAAGTTTGGGATCTTGTAGACCCACCTAAAGGTATTGTACTTATAGGAACAAATGAGTTTTTAAAAATAAAATTGGTTTTGATGGAAAGGTAAAGACCTATAAAGCGAGACTAGTTGCAAAAGGGTTTTGCCAAAGGCAAGGGATTGACTATAAGGAGACCTTCTCACCTGTAGCCATGCTTAAATCCATTAGGATTTTATTAGCTATAGCAGCATATTATGAATGCAAGATTTAGCAAATGGATGTCAAAACTACTTTTCTCAATGGATATACTGAGGAAAACATATTCATGGAACAACCTAGGGGTTTTGAATCCCAAGATGGTTCCAAAGTATGCAAGCTAAAACAGTCCATGTATGGGTTAAAGCAAGCTTCAAAGAGCTGGAACATTTGTTTTATGAAGCCATTAAATCCTTTGGTTTTATCAAAAATGAGGATGAGCTATGTGTATACAAAAAGGTAAGTGGGAGTGCAATCACGTTCCTCATATTGTATGTGGATGATATATTATTAATAGGTAATGATCTCGGTATGCTTACTACTGTAAAACTTTATTTATCTAATACTTTCTCTATGAAAGACTTAGAGGAGGCTACCTATATTCTGAGCATTCACATCTATATAGATAAATTGAAAAGAATGATAGGTTCGTATTAAGTCTATACTTAGAAAAGGTGTTAAAGAGGTTTAAAATTCTTGATTCCAAGACAGGATTGTTACCAGTAAGACATGGTATCTACCTTTCCAAGGAGATGTCTCCTAAGACACCTAAGAAAAGAGAGAAAATGGCCAGGATTCCATATGCTTCAACTATTAAAAGTCTAATGTATGCCATGTTGTGTACTAGGCCGCATATCTCTTACGCTATTAGTTTAACTAGAAAGTTTCAATCCAATCTAGGTTTGAGAAACTAGATAGCTACCAGAATATCCTTAAGTACTTGAGAAGAACTAAGTATTTATTCTTGATATATGGAGGAGGTGATCTTCAACTAGATGGTTTTACAGATTTTGATTTCCAATCAGACATGGATGATAGAAAGTCTATATTTGATTTTGTGTTCATATGTAATGGAGGCACAGTTAGCTAGAAAAGTTTCAAGTAGACTACAACTGCTCACTCCACTATAAAGGCCGAGTATATTGCTGCATCAAATGCTACAAAGGAAGCTGTTTGGATTAAGAAGTTTATAGCAGAACTTAGAGTGGTTCCTTCACTTGAATCACCAATTTCATTATATTATGATAACAATGGTGCTGTGATCCAAGCAAAGGAACCCTGGTCTCACCAAAAATCTAAATACATAGAAAGGCACTATCATTTTATCAGAGAAATAGTTGGGAGAGGTGATGTAGCCATGTAAAAAATAGCATCAGTTAATAATTTGGCTAATCCCTTCACCAAGGCCATGACACAAAACCAATTGGACTGACATCTTGAGAAGATGGGTATGAGATTTTACAATAAATTGCTCTAGTGCAAGTGGGAGATTATTAGTAGTATACCCTAGAGCATATTATTATATTGTATCATGTAAATATTCATTCCCATTTAATGGAAATTTCTTTTTATTTATATTCGAATGATTTGAATTTAATTGAAAAAATTCCTTTAATATCTTGTTAGATATTTTATTCTTAAGTTATTAAGAGTATGAGTGATAGAACATTTTAGTACAAATATTATAAATTTAGTTCACAATCTAGGATACTTTCATTGGGCATGACTTATCCAAAAAGATTGTCACTTATGTTTGTTTCCATGGATTAATATGAAATACTAATGGGATGTAATGGTGAGTCTCATGCCATATAACAAATATGGTGGGCACTTATATGATAAGTAGGTCAAACCAGTGACACAAGATGACTTATACATGGAGTTTACTCTTGTCAATACAAAGTTATCTGGATCATAATAGTGCATATAATCTCATGACCTGAGATAACACAGTTATCTTGTATATAGTGATTTGAGTATGATACTGCTTTCATACTTATACTATATATGGGTATATGGGCATGTGTTGGCTCCAACTAGTTATATATGGAGATAGGAGTAAATAGAGATAAAATCCTATGTCCATTTAATTGTTCTTAATGAATCAAAGTTGCTAGCCATGGCAGATAGATTTAGTAAAAAAAGAGTTTCTGACAAAAAAGTCTTATTAATCAAGAATTAGAATTAAAAAAAGGATATATGATTCTAAGCATAAGAGTTTGACATGAACTATGACTCTAGCTAAAATTGAGATTGTAACACCCCTATTTGTATAGCCTGGTATATTTCACTATTCCGGTGACCGGTGTCGGTCCGGACAATTAAGGGGATTAGAACCACACTTAAGACAACTAGATAATCCATAAACACAAATAATTAGTAATTGTCAATTAGTTAAGTATAAATAAGAAAAACAGAACATAAGAAGTTAAACAAGCCGAGAGTCACAGCGATGGGTGACCTCCTCGGGAACGATTGCGAAGTCAATTTAAACTCAAATTTCGAACCGTAAAATGTGACGCTGCGCTCCTTAGGACCCTTATGAACACAGTGGAAAAGAGAAAATCACAAAAAAGAACTGTTAAGTCAGTCAAATAATTAGGTCAGGGAGCCAGAAAAAATATTGAATTATTTGCAAACCGGGATGAACCGTGTCGACACCATATTTTGGTCGATCCCTAGAATCAATAAAAATCCTTCTTTGAACAGCTAATCACGTTTCCGATCCCTCTTTGATAAACGGTCACATTTCCGATCTCTCCTCACAAAGAATTGAATCAATGCCAGGTCCTCACATTCATTAAAGCCTAGCCAATCTCTACCGACCTTTCAAACCCGTTGTCGAATTTCCGGACCCGTCCAGTATATTCCTGATCTCTGTTGATGAATAAAATGAACTGGCACTAGATCTTTTCCTACCAGTTTTACTGCTGACTTCCTTTCCGAAAGTCTAAGAGCTAAAGTTTTGGTTCGATTCCGATCTTAAGTGTTCGAGTTAAATTTTCAGTCAAGTTCTGTTCAGCATTTCTTCCCTACCGATCTCATGTTCAAAGTGCTTTCCGATCTCTCATACTTAGATTAATAATCACATTTAGTTTTTGTTTTTTGTGCTCATACAATCAAATACTCGGACAAACAATGGTTTAAAATTTTCCGATCACAATCATTCATTGAACAAAAGGCATTTCATTTCATGTCATAATTTGTACAAGTTATTGGTGGGATCACCCCACTGATCTACATTTGGATCACTCCTCTCTCCCTCTCACCCTCGGCTTCATCCTCACTGTCTTCATCATTGTCCTCGGGAGCCACATCGCCATCCAAGAAAAGTCTTCTTCAGGTAACGCTCCGGAGTGCGGCCAAGAGATCCTTGTGAGCCTTCACATAGGCCTCGGCTATTCCGTCACCATCTCCTCATCCCTCTCCTTAAGCTCCTTGTCTTTCTCCTTAAGCTCCTTATCCTTCGCCTCAAGTTCCTCTATAAGTTGAGCGACCAGAGCCGTTGGCGTGAAGCACTGGACTTCCTTAAGAGCACGGTCCCTCTCATCCAAAGCACGATTCTGCTCGCCAACCGGTCTTCATGGAGCTTTGCCCGTCCCTCGACTTGAGATATATAATCCCAGCGGATGAGAGTTGGGATCGAGGGAATCCACCTCCGATTCTTCTTCCCGATCTCCTTACCCAGCGCTGAATCCTTTCGGATCATGGTCCGTTCACGGACACTCCACGCTTAAGCTCATGGTCCGAGTCAATATGTCGCCGAGACCATTCAGGATAGCTGTCCGATCCTCGGAAAGAAGATGGTAGACCCCGTGACTTTGGCGAAATCGAGTTCTCCTTGACGGTCCGATTATTCCTCAAGCGCCGATCAAGATTTGAGCGCCCGAGAAGAGGTCCTCCCGAGCTTGAGTAGGCCCCCTTCCCCGCTTGGAACAACCGCAAGAGTCGGAGGTCGCTCCTCCGATCTAGGAGGAGATCGGGTAGCTTCAGTGGTCGGCGGACCCGAAGGTTGGGGAGGATCACTTTGTATCTCCCCAGGTTCGTGACCGAGCGTTTGGAGTCGTTCCGAACGCTTTATCTCCTTTATCTTCCGGGAGATCTCTCTCTCCTTCTTCCGTTTCCTTGAACCCTCACCACCCGCCATACCTGCACAAAGAAAAGGTTAGTGAGATCGCTAAGGTCCTGAGATCTGAGGTATAGAAAATACCGATGCCGAGGTTAGAGAGCGGAAGTTCGCGGTCTTGGCAGTGGCGATTGAAACGATCCAATGGTGCGGCTCAGCGATCGAATCCAAACAAGAATACTTTTTAGTGGCAGCCTCACTCTTCAGATCCATCACTATCAAACTTTCCTCTTCGCTCAGGGTAATATGGTTCGGAAGCAAGGGTCCCTGGTACCACCAGCTGCGGGGGAAGTCCTCAAAGCGGCTCGGATCTTTGCTCCTCACAATGAAGAAACGATTCTTCCAGTTCTTAAGAGACGAGGGCAGATCGGAAAAGAGCACGCAATTAGGCCGCTGAAAGAACCAGTGGTCATCGTCCTTTCGGTGAGTTAGCCGGTGCAGCTTGGCGAACACTTTAGCCGTAGGTCTGATTCCCTTAGCTCGGCATAGACCTCGGAAAGCTACCAAGATCCGCCACGAGTTGGGGTGAATTTGAACAATGGATGCTCGGTGAAGTTTTAGGACTTCCTTATAGAAATCGTCTAGAGGGAACCTCAGACCGGCCTTTAACTGTTCCTCATACACCATAACCCTGTCGTTCTCTTCAAAGAAGTGATCGACACGAAGGTCGCCATGGCACTTGATTAGCTCGAACGAATCAGGACAAATATTGTATTCTTGAACAAACGACTGCAGAGCGGATTCTCGAAGAACCGACGGAAGCTCGTCTATGGGAAGGGTCTCTCTCCTTGAAGAAGGGCGCGTACGCCTTAATGGTACGACCCGCCCACGACTGGAAGCAGGACCCTAAGGGGTCCAGGTTGCGCGCTTGGCCCGACTGCCTCTTCTTCATCAGACGATGACCAAGAGAACTCAATGGAAGGAGGGCTCGCCGCTCTCTGACCTTCGGCACCGCTCATTTTCAAAAGAAACAAAGAACTTAAACAAAAAAGAAGATCAAAGTCCTTACCAGAGTCTAATCGGCGTCGGAGAAACTGGAGAAAATGAGAGAACTTCGAAGCTATGAGCAGGAGACTGAAAACGAAATGAGAGAACAACTGGCTAACCCGCCCGCCCCTATTTATACTAGTCCGAGCATTTAATGCTCGCGAGGTTCTAGGCAGCGCATCGATTGGTGGGATTGGACAGCTGTTTTGACACTTTTCTCAAACATCCGAATGTTCTGAGAGCGGTTAATCAGAGATCGACATAATGAGTTAAACATTTTAAAATAAGGAATCAGTTAAGTGTCATTCAGGTAAAGAATCAGATCGGACAAATATATCAGAGATCGGAAAATAATCAATGCAAAAATAAGATGATAACCGACAAAATAAAGTCTTTATTCTCAAAAGATCGGATTACATCATTTGGGCGATCTCTAGGGATCGGATTACAATAAAGGTCTAGCTACATCATGTGGCCGATCTCTAGAGATCTGATTACATTGAAAAATTACATCATTTGGACGATCTCTAGAGACCGGTGAAAAATCCTATCTGAAGAGGCTGATCTAAGGATCAGTTTATAACTGATCCCAAGGATACTCCCAGGAGATCTAAGGATCAGTTTATAACTAATCCCAAGGATACTCCCAGGTGTTCTAAGGATCGATTTATAATCGATCCCAAGGATATTGGCCGGATGCTTCATCCATTGTCGGAACACCCAATGTGGATCGAGAATCATTTGCCGGAACACTCAATGTGATGAGAAGCCGAATGAACTCAGTTGAGCAACTCGAGATCGGTACAACCGAAGCCCGCAATACGGATCGGTCAAATCCAGTTCTCTCACCATCGTCAATTAGGACCATCCAATCACCGGGATCGTAAATTTTCAGTCGAGGAATAGGGAATTCCATCGGAAGAGGATCAAAACCACAGTTGTAGCCGGAACTTTCCCCGGAACAGCTAGAACCAAGAAACAAGGAGAAAGAGAGAAAAATCGAATGAAGGAAATGCCACTATCAACAGGGGTATATATAGGGGAAAATGGGCATTTAATCTTTGGCGGAAAAGCAGCGGGCGCTTGAAAATCGAGATGTAATTAATGCTTGGACCGAATCCGGTGATCAAGGGATAAAAGAGATCGGAGATAGGAGATCAGCATGAGAGATCGGAAGAGGAGCTAGGGGAGGGATCGGAAGACAAAAAGAATAAGACAAATTCCAATAACCGTCGTCAGAATCAGAGCCGAGGTAGTTAAAGCGTGGCAGACGAGATCTCCACCGCACGCCTAAGAATCGCCCGCAATGCTGACAGGTGCCAGGGTATGTCATGACAGTCCTGTACATCCCAATCTCCACCGTTGATCTCACTTGTAAGGATGAATCCGGAACCCTTGGATCAAAAGAGAAGATGATAATACCAGCGTTTTTCACTCTCAGCCCTCAGATCGTTCCGGACAAGAGGATTCAAGACCGTCGGATTAAAAGAGGAAAAGGACAAATACTTTGAGAAGCGATCTCGGCCATTCGTTTTGATTCTCTTTAATTCCTGAACATCCGATCATGTACTTCAAAATCCTGACCCTCCATCTCCCTCAAAATGAATCCTGACCCTTCATGGGGAGCACCCGATTCCTATAAATACCTGCATGAAAAACTGTTCAAGGGGGGACAAAAATATAGGCAAGAGGCTGCTATTATCGTGGAGGAACTCTGAAACTTCATTCAGTTTGTTACTCTGCTGTTTTGTAGTGATTAAAAATACTTTTGAAACTAGTTTTCAGGAGTGTTTTCTTGAAAAAGATTTTGAATATTGGAACTCTACATTTCCAGTTTGTTCATTATCTGGTCATACTCTCATCATCTCTGCTTTCCTTTCCTCTGTTCAAGCTCAACTTCCTTTCACATGGTTCTTAAACGGTTAACTTTTAGATAAAGTATATCTCGGTTTCACGAGACATCAACTCTCAGTGATCAATCCGCCATCACTGTTTACCACTTCACGCTTATTTCAATATATTTGGCTCCTCACGGGTAGAGTTCACACTCATTTACGTTTGTTTCTGCACTTCCTTTGTTCTTCATACATCTGCAACTTTCTTCAAGGGTATTTTGTACAAGAGAACCCAAGAGAAAATATTGTTATAAGAGTTCATGTTACTGTTTTATTAAGCGTCTACGTTTATTTCCCGCATTTTCCTTGTTCTTCTTACATCTAGACCATTTCTGCACAAGCAATCCCAAAGAAAGTCACTCTCAAATCATTTTTTAGTGATCAGTTCATTTTATTGATCTCCGTCATTTCTGAAAACCAGTTTTCTAACTCTTTGTAGTATGTAAATGGTTGAGTAAACGTAGGTAGCTGCAACTTAGAGGTCTCCTTTAAAAAGAGGACCTGAATAACCGTCAGGAAGATAGCCGAACTATTAGGCCGACGTAAACAGCAATTCGACAAAGATGTCATGAAATGGAATAAGACCAAAGTAAACGAAACAGAGTGGATCGGTCATTAATAGATATTGGTAAAATGACTACATGAAAAGGTCAGTGAATCAAGTCTAGTGTTCCCCGTTCAGCCACAGGATATCCATAAACCTTATCCCCGGCATTTTTGAAGGTCAGAATTCTTAGTTCAGGGTTCTTAAGACCCGTAGCTGTGGTTAAATTTTTGAAGGTCGGAAAAGTCTTTGTCCGAGTCTCATCAAAATAGAAGGGGTCGGAAGAGTCCTTATCCTATCCTTGCCTAAAAGTTTTAAGTCAACTCTTAAAGGAGATCGGAGGAGGGTTCTTATCCGGTCTCCCTTCAAAATTTTGATAAGCATTAAGTAGGGATCGGAAGAGAGTTCTTATCCGGTCTCAACTCAAAACATTAACGAATAACTCTAAAGGAGATCGGAGGAGGGTTCTTATCCGGTCTCCTCCCAAAATTTTAATAAATAACTTAAAAGAGATCGGAGGAGGATTCTTATCCGGTCTCCCTTCAAAATTTTAATAAACATTAAATAGGGATCGGAGGAGAGTTCTTATCCGGTCTCAACCTCAAATTTTAATAAACATCTGAAAGAGATCGGAGGAGAGTTCTTATCCGGTCTCATCCTCAAAACTTCAAATAAATAACTTAAAAGAGACCGGAGGAGGGTTCTTATCCGGTCTCCCCTCAAAATTTTAATGAACAACTTAAAAAAAGATCGGAGGAGAGTTCTTATCCGATTCTCACACCCGTTCACTAAGGTTGTCTCATTTACTTATGTATCTGGGTGATCCAAATTTAGTGAAAAATCAAACATTCCTTCTACCAAAAGGATTAACATTGCCGCCTAAGCCCTTCTAACTAATTTGTAAAGGACGCAGAATTAAATCTACTTACCCTTATTAAGGGACGAGGTGGGGTGCCTAACACCTTCCCCACCCGTTTACGGACCCCGAACTTAGAATCTCTGTTTTGAAGTGGTTTCATTTTTAATTTAACTTCTCAAATGGTTTTCCTTAGTTTCCCTCAAAACTAAGGTGGCGACTCCTCACTCTTTCCCACTTCGGTGAGTGATCGTCCGGGCGACCGCAAAATCCCATTGCGACAAACCGGCGAGGGGCAATTTGGTCAATTGACCCCGAGAGCTGACTCCTGACCTAACTGTCAAATAAAATCGGAGAAAAGAAAATTTCAGAATCAAGAATTAAATTAAAGAATTAATAGAAAAAAAAAAAGAAAGAAAATGAAAATGTTAAAAAGGTGATGACATCATGCATGACATCATGCATGATGCCATAAAAAAAAAAAAGAATTTGTGAATTTAATTAATTGGATTTTTGGGTCTTCCTAGACATAAAAAGACAAAAGAAAAGAAAAAAAAAAATCAAAAAGCCTTCTTCTTCTTATCCCTTGCCGCCTCCCATCTCTCTCTCCCTCACCATTGCTAACTCCATTAAAGCTTGCATTCAAGCTTTGAAACCCTCACTAAATCTCAACTTCTTCCATACTTGCTTCACAAAAACTTGATTTAGTCACTTGAGAGGAAGATTTGTCATCAAAGAATTGAAAAAAATTTAGAGAAAGTGAAGATCAAAGACTTCACCTAAGGTTAGTAATGCAAACTTCAAATTTTTAGTTTAATTAGTGTATGTATAGCATCAAGAACATAGAAATAAACTTAAAATGAAAAGAAAAAATTTTGTTGAGGGACTAAACTGAAATTTCTGCCAGCATGAGGGGGAGGGTGATTTGCATGGTTTGATTTACTTAAATGGGTATATGAACCTTGAATTAGTGAGTGGTTATGATTAAAGAGTTTGAAAGTAGCTAAATCTAAGAAATTGGTAACTTATGGTTTTGGACATTAGGGTTTAGAGACCAAAAATGTGAGGAAGTGGTAAATGATGTCTTTGACCTAATGTGAAGTGAAAAATGGTCATTTGTGACCAAATGAAGTGTGTTGGAATGGTGGGAGTTAAGGCCAAATTCGAATGGAGCATGACCAAATTTCCTTTGAGGGACCAAAAATGAAATTTTACAAGTCTAATTGGTATGGGACTAATTGGGAATGCAAATAGACACTAAATGACACAATTTTCATTTAGGAAGCGATAGCTTTTATTTCTGTCGCAGATATAGAGACTAGAGGAGTAGCAGACTGAGCTATTAAGGATTGAGGATCTATCAGCTTGAAGTTATCGGGTATAATTTATACCCTGCATGTAAATATTTATTTTAATGTATGTATTGCACATAAATGTATGGACATTTAAATTCGGTCTTGAACAGCTTGTACAAAGTTTGTATGAAGTTTGTAATAAAAATTTAGTTTGAATTTCCTTTGATGTAAATTTTGTAATGATGTATATATATAAATTGTTTTGTCTCTAAGAAAAAATGAGTGGAACTATTTTATTTAATTTGAACGAGATGAATTGCTAGTATTTTTTAGGATTATTGAATTTTGGAAATTGAGAAATGTTGATTGTGGAATCTTGAGATTTGAGATTGATTGGGAATTTTGAAGTAGTGGTTGAGAAAAAAAAAATTTAGAAGTGCTTTTTACAGGTATTGGAAGAACTGTTTTCTCAAAATACAGACAGAACTCTGTCGAAATTTTTATAAAATTTGCGGAAAAATAAAATGGACCAAAAATTTTAACTAGTTTTTAATTTCAATTAAATGTTTTAAACACCTATTAGAAAACGCTCACCACTTAACAAAAGTAAGGAAATTGTTTTAAAATCCCTTGTAGGGTACTTAATGAGTTATCGGTAGGTGAAGTTCGGTAGTTCATTAGGTATTCTACGGGATCATGTTATGCCTTACAGAGGGGTAAGGTGTGACAGAGATTTTGTAACAGAGAGATTTTAGTGCATGATATGTATGATCAAGGTTCATGAATTTGAGAATTAATTCAGAACTAATTTGGTAGTCATAGCATATTATGCTAGATGTCAACTATGACTTGTGAGAACTTAAATGAAAAGGGAATTTCATTTTAGTTTGGAATGGTTCTAATAATATTAAGGAGTTAATATTATTCTCATTGCCAATTAGTTATAAACCTAGTAAGTCACACACATAAAAGCAACTTGATCAAAGCAAGATTAATTTGATTAATTAATTAAATAGTTTAATTAATTAATTGACTTAATAAAATTTAGTTTGTAATTTGATTACATAGTCTCTAGCATGACTTGAAACTAAATTTTTCAATGAAAATGTTCAAGTTAATATTTTAAGTGTTTAAATATAAACTTGAAATATAAAGCTTATGGAAGAAAATTAATTTGATTAATTTAGATTATGGATTGGTCAAATGTTGATTAATTTGATTTAGTCAAATGTTGACTTAGTCAAATATGGGAGGAAGTTAATTAGTATTAAGTATACTAATTAATCATGATTAGTTTCTTAATTAAGATTAAGAGATGGCATGTGCACCAATCAAAGGAAGAAAATTCATTTAAGAGTTAAATAGGAGAGTGTTACTTGTCAACTTAATTATAATTAAGAGTTAACTCACTTGAATTAAAGTTAAAAAATAGTTTTTCACTACTTTCTTTGCTAGAACCAAAAGAAAAAATATCTTCTCCTTTCTTCTTACTTTGGCCGAATCAAAGGGAGAATAAGGAAAGCATTCTTGCTTGGTTCAAGGGTGCTTTAATCAAGGGCTTATGTGGACATGCTAGACAGCCAACACTTGATCGCTTCACCACTCGGATTTGGCATTAGAATATTGATTTTGTGCCTTAAGGGTAAGAACTTCTACAAACCCTAACTTGTTATAATTTAAAAGTTTTGTTTTCTCTTAGTTTGTTAGCAATTGATTATAGTCAAAACTATGTATTTTTGCAATAGTATAAAATGTTTATGCACGTTGCATAAAACTTATGATTATAAATTTTAAAATTGCTAACTTTGCACCTTAAGACTTGTTTAAGTGCATTTTTCTTTCATATGAAGTCTCAAAAATTGAAGGAAACAATATTATTAACACTATACACTATACTAGGAATTGCTATTCTTTGCTTATTTTATAGATAATCTAAAGCTCTAAATTAATAACACTTCATGCGCAGCTTGCTTAATTCTTAGCAGACAATTTAGCTCGGATTTTGTTTTTATTGCACCTGGTAAATTGATTAGCAGTGCAACTTGGCAACCATCAACATAGTGAGTGAGACTAAAACCTCACAATAATGGGCATCATTTGTATTTTTCATAGCAAGTAAGTTGTGGGTCTCAAGTTAAAATGATAGGATATGGACAAGGTTTGAATGCAAATACTCTTAAAAAGGTTTGAACGAAGGACCATATGGGATTGGCACTGGAGTTGGGGTCTAGGTTCTGGGCTTGGAAGAACATGCATAGTTCAAGTATCAAGCAGGTATTTAGGAGTTCTTTTACCAAAATTGTGTTTAAAAGAAAAAAATTCACATCTCTAACCAGGGTGAATTTAGCCATCTAATATTTTTCAAGTCCTTTGAAGGTCCTTCACAAACTCCAGAGATCTTCCGTTCTTGTAGGATCTCCCCTGTCACTGAAAAAAGAGAACAAAAAAATTTTAGCCCATTCATTCAAATAAGGATACACTCACCTCCATTTTGATGCTGTATGAATGGTTCTGACTCTCCATAGAAGGAGAGGTCTTCTTGTTACTACCAAACTTTCCTTACTAGACATCAAATTTCTTAATTATGAATATGTAGTAATTGAAACTTGCATCACTACCTTACATGCATTCTACATTCCAAATGCTCAATATCAATGGACTGTAATGCAATTTGGTATCAAAGTGGCCCCATCTCATCAACGCTCTTCAACCATGTTTCTCAACTTAGCCTTCAATTCCTCTTCCTCCTGTGCACATTCATGTTCTTCAATTCTTATTCCTCTAGTGCACATTCATGTTCTACCATCTAAATATGATAGACCAATTCAAATCATTGGATTCCTTAATACCGGTGCTCATTAAAGTATGATAAATCCAGAAGAGATCTAAGTGAGTGCTCTGATGAATCTGTTGTATCAACTTTGCCGTCTTCTTGGAATTTTGAGGACATTCCTTGGAGAAGTGCCTCTTCTTGCCACAGATGAAACATCTATCCGATTTGAATTCCAACCACCCCCAGCACCAAAAAGATTTATTTTTGAATAAATGGAATGATTTTTTCTTTTTTCCTTTGTACTTGCCAATTAATTTTTTAAAGATCATTAATTATCGTAAAAGAGAAAAATAATAATTTCTTATAGATAAATATAATTAATGTTATTTTTAATTTATATTTTTAATTTTCTAAATTTTAATAATTATGTTAAAAGATAGAAAAATAATAATTTTATATTATTTAATTTAAATATTTAAATTATATTACAATAGTAATTTTATTTTAAATAATTTAAATAAAACAAAATTAAAGAAATGCCGTTATATTTTTAATAGTAATGAAATGTAGTCTTAATTAAATATAAAAAAAAAATACAATGATAATATTCAATATACTGTAATTTTAATTATGTTAAAATATAAATTAATACTGAATATTTTATGTAATTTTAAATATGCCTAATGTTTTAAAAAATTTTAAAACGTTACATCTTTTTACAATTATAGCAAAAAAAAAATTTACTATTATATTAAGTAATAAAATATTAATTTTTCACCAAATCAGATCAAAATTAGTTAATTGACTGCAAATGAAACAAATTTATAGAATTGATTATAATTAAAAAAAATTAAAAAAATTTTGATTGTTTTTATTATTAAAGTTACACCACGTCAACAATAATATATAAAATAATAATATTTTATCATGTCAGAACATAAAAGTTCATATCACATTAGTAACAATATATTTAAAAATAATAATAATTTTATCACGTCACGTGTTGCATTAGAATTTTTAATTCTCTCAATTTTGATTGAGTTACAATAAATACTAAATTTTCAAATTATGCTAAAATTGACAAAAGAAAATTTTTTTGCTATGATTGTAAAAATGCGAAAAGTTTTAAACTTTTCTTTATAATATTTGACCTTTTAAATAATTGATTTTTTAAATATTAATTTAAATTTTGACATAATTCATGAAATGAAAAAAAAATAATAATTATAGCATTAAGTATACTTATTTAAAAGTAACAAATAACATTATTATTATCAATAATATTTCCATATATATGAATAATTTTTTTTAAAGTACAATTAAATATAAAAAAGAAAATTGCAAATGAAATTAATTACAAATACTACTTTGGTTATGCAAATAAAAACAATTTGATATTTAAATGAATTTAATTAATCATAAAAATATTAATAATAGACTTCCGAAGGATACCCGAAAATATTAAAAATTTTCCCAAAAAAAGAGAATTTAATTCTATTTTTTTAAAACTTTCATTTGAATTTCAAATATATAAAAGACATGCATGAGCGAATACTAATTTAGTTTAATCTATATTGACGGAAAATGTCTACTATAGTATCAATAGATATTATTTGAAGAATACTAAAATCAATTCTATGATTGTAAGTTTTGAATTTGAGTTTTTATCTAAGTTAAGTAAATAAAAAATATGATATTTTATTTATATTATGACAAAATTTTAAATGTATAAAAGGGTACATGATGCAATAAATACTTGAATTTTAATTTGGATTTAAATGAGAAATTAATCTAATCAATTAAATTAATATTTTTTAAATAATAATACATTTTTTAGTCAATAATAATCATGAACATTTTTTTTCCATCTCATTATCCTCTTTCTACTTTTATATATATTAGAGAGATTGTAGATTTATATTTATATTTATATTTATGTTATAGATAGATGAAGTAAAAAATACATTTTATATGTTTTCCGTGAAATAAATTATAAATTTAAATTTAAAATAAATTAAACAATATTTTTTTATTTATAAACAATTTAATAAAATAAATTATTTATTTAAAAAATATTAAATTTAAGTGTATAAGCCCATATATTTAACAATTTAAACAGTTAATTATGTCATGGCTCTTGTGTCATTATCAAGCTTCAAGGAAAAAAGAAATATTATATAAAAAAAAATAATAAAAAAACAAAAATAGGCCAAGTATGTGGCTTACCGTTAGTCTTACTTTTTCTGTGGAAAATAATTTTGGTGGTTAACGGTTGAGGAGATGCGTATATCGGTTATATATTTTTTGATTTTTATCAAATAGTTATGAGAATTTGATTACATTAAATATAATTTTGTCAAAATTTTATATAAATAAAACAGTAAAGGAAACTGAAATTGTATTGATTATTGAAAAGTTGAATATAAAATTTAAAAATTAAATATGAGACTTAAAAAATTAAAAGATAAATAAAATAAAAATAAATAAATTGTTAAAATCTATTATTGTTATTGAATTGGTCGGGAGTTTTTCCGTTGTACAGTAAAAAATATTTATAGTTAAATCTAGAATATTCTGAAACCTGTATCACTTCATGTCTTGAATAGAAGGCAGTTTTTATCTATTATCATTAACTGCATATAATTTCTCCTTCAGGTAACCTCCATTCACTGCTCATCTCCATGACTCCACACTAGTAAGTAATTTCCATTATTAACTTTCAATAAATAACTATAAGTAATAATTAATAAAACAAAATTAATTTAATTAATCATGACCTTAAACACAAAAAATTATATTTTTAGTATAAATACCTACAATTTTTTATTATTATTTTAAATCATTGTTACTAATGCTCATACTATCAGTAAACAATGCCTCTAATCAAAGTATCGGTATTGTCAAAATTCACCCTGAATAGGAAAATATTTCTCAAATCACTCTGATAAGAGAATTTTTATTTTAAATCACACAATTTTGAAAAAATGCCCAGTTTTTAGGTGAATCGAAGGAGTAGATTCTTTTTAGAAGATGCGAAAGCAAACCTTACTTACATTTGGAGGATGTTTAATTTCATTTATAATTCAATTAAATCTAATTATAAGTAAAAATAATAATAATAATACTTATTTTACTTTATAAATTAAAAAAAATATTTAAAATAAGTTATAATTAGTGTGCTGTTTATTTATGATTATCAACTTATTTTAAAGTAAAATACTATATTATATTAATAATTTTGAAAACATCAACACTACCTTATTTTAATAAATTCACAACTATTCACTACCCTATTTTTAGACTCCAAATCCGAGTAAACCGCTTTTTTTAAAAAAAAAAAAATAATGGTCCATTAATTAGAGCCCAATATGTAATTACGTGATGAACCGGCCGACAAGATCAATAGGGGATAAATCCCCAATCTAGCAAACAGGGCACAAAGGCCAAGCCCAAACCTACAAACACTGAACCATAGAGCTTGGATTGCACAGCACCGCCTGCCCCGCCCTCATCTAATCACCTCTTTGCGCGGTAGCAGGTGTTCATGCAGTGGGCCACTGCAATCTGCATGAATTCTTTGAAAAAAGAAAAAAAAAATCTAAGAGGCTTCCTACTTGAAATTAAAAGGTAAGCAAAAGGAACACGTACCGATCGAGAACGGAGGACCACCAATTTACACCAGATTATCACATCCAAGGGTGATCTCACCCGTGACACTGACAACACTATGTAACTTCACAAAAATTAACTAGAAAATGGAATTCTACTTTCAATAATTATAATTAATATATAGGATAAATTATAAATTATTTTTAAGATATATTATAATTAGATATTAATTTCTATATTTTTATGAGAAATATTTTATTATTTAAGATTTGATTTTGTTAAAATATCAGTTTCTGTCGTTTAAATAGACTCAATTTAAAACAATTTAAAATTTTATATTTTATTTTATTAATAAAATAATACTTAAATATTTAAATAAATATATAATTTAAATATGAATTAGATAAAAGTATTTAATTTTTTTATTAGACATCTAAAGTTTGAATTAATTCGAAAAAATTATAAAAGAAATATTTTTTAAATTAAATTTTCTTTTAGAATAAAATATTATTTAATTTTTCAAACAATTAATTCAAATAAAATTTAATTTTAAATTTAATTTTATTTGATATTTATAAAATATAAATAAATTATAACTTTAAACCATTAATGTAAGATTATGTATTGCCAAAATAAATTATATTGGATCATGTAAAATTAAATTTTTGTATAATTTTCTTCAAATCAATTTAAAAGAATTTTTATAATTATTTATTACTTGAAAAATATAATCATAAATAAATTTTTTTATGAAATTATAAAATATAATTTAAGAATTTAGTAAATATATTGTTTATTATTAATTTTTTTATATATTATTATTTAATTAACAATTTTTAGTATTTTATTTTTAAATAATTATAATTATCCATTAAAAATTATAATCATAAAATATATAATTATTTAAATATGAAATAAATAATTATCTAAATATAAAATTTAAATGTAAGAAGTATTTTATTAATAAATTAAAATTTTAAAAACTAAAATGCTCCAAATTTATCAGAAAATAATGAAATTAACAATCAATTTAAATAGTATGAGTTAATTTATTAACGAAATTAAATTATCTTTCATAAAATTACAGAGATTGACATATATATATATATATATATATATATATATATATATATATATATATATATAAAGGAGAATGGGAATAGAGAATTGCTCCCCTCTTGCCTTGTCAATCCCGGACGGTGATAGAAAAAACAAGAAATCAAGGGGAGCATAGGACTGCAATATAAAAAAATAATTAAATAATCATGAAAATTGAATAAATAAATAAATAATTACAGCGCAAAATGTTAGATCCATTAGAGAGAAGGATTAAAAAATGTGGAAAAGCAAAAGCAGGTGCAAGGTCATAGATAGGTTACTCTTGAGCAGATGCTCCATTGAAGTAAAGACAGCTAGGTCTCTTCTGTAGTTAGTGCTGTCATTTCCTTCCATTTAATTAATTAGGTGGTTAGTTAAGACAGGTCGAAAGTTTCATTAACTTCCATTAATTGTCTTTCTTAAGTTCAAAGCTCTTTGACCACACCAACCCTATCCAACTCCTATATCAATTTTTTTTTTTTTTTTTTCGGATACCCTTAAATCGTGTTTAAAAATATAAATTTTAAATTTTAATTTTAAGAAGAGTTAAATGAAAAAATGAAGAAAATTTTCGATTAAAATATTACAAAAAGAAATTACATAGAAGGGGGGAGAATTTTATGGAATTAGTTTTTATATTTTAAACAATTATATATATATATATAAAATTTAAGAATTCTAGAAGAGAAGTTGTATGATTTTCCTTGCAAAGAAAGATGTTAGACGCGCGATGTTGACTATGAATTCAATTAAAAATTTGAAGAAATGTCTTAGCAGCCTACCATAATAAATGATTTTTTTGGTAAATTACAAGTAAGTCCTTGAAAATTAACAATTATTAGTGTAAATTTAGTAATGATTTGGTTTTTAAATTTTATTTTTGTTAATAATTTAATCCTCACATTTTTACTTTTATTAACAAATTAATCTTCAAAATTCATGGTTATAGGGACTAATTTGCTAATAAACGTAAAATATGAGGATCAAATTGTTAATTTCCTTAAAATTTAATGATAAAAATCTTACCAAACTTACATCAATGACTAATATATAAGTTTTATAAATTGTATATAGAAAATATTTTGCATGAAAATTGTCTAAAAAAATATTTTTTATGAAAATATTCTCCTTGGTTGGGGTTGTTAACTAATGTTATGTATTTATAATATGCATGTATTAGTATTTTAATATTTTAATAAATTATTAAAATTTAGAAAATGACTTCACTTCTTGAAAAGACAAAATCACTTTTTAAAATGAATATGTTAGGTTCTTGGCTTATGAACCCAACTTAGCGACCATTCTTCACAAGTAATTGGCTATAGAAGAAGAAAGATAGAAGATAGATGAAGAAGAAAGAAGATAGAAGAGAGAGAGAATAGAAAATAAAGAGAGAGAAAATTATATTCTTTATTTCATTAATTGTGTAATTGTACAACACTGCACTTGTATTTATGTAGCTGTAATTCATTCTAGTTATTTAGTTATAACAAGTATAATTACTCTTTGACTTAACTATCCAATGAATGATCTTAAATTCAACACATTCTAACTAATTAATTACCTACTCAGCTAACTCCACTCAACTCAGCTTATTTGTTTCCTGAGTCAAACATTACCCTGCCCTTCAAGAGTGTTCTCGTCCTCAAGAATGAATTCAGGAACTTGTTACTGCATAAAATCTCTATCTTCCTTAGTAGCATCTTAAGAAGAAAATGATTTCCATTGTACAAGAATATGCTCCACTTCATGGTCATCTTTTTGAGTTGTCTTATGATCCATTAATGCTATTAGAGAAACCACATAAAAAGCCTACTTACTGAAATCTAGCAAAAAGTGTTGCACTAATAGATCTCGACCCAATTTCTTTAGTGGCAAAACTTTACCTTTTGATGCTCCAAGATTTCAAGAAACAAATAGCTGCATTTGGCCTTAGCGTGATCGTCCACCAACAAAACTCAATAGCGCAAAATAGTACTAAACAAAACATAAGTTAGGGTTTTAGCAAGGCTCCTTGCTTAAATCTTAGATAATTTTCTTCAAATGAACAATTGATGTTGAACAATGTGAATTTATAGGAAAAGAGCTAATATTCAAATGAGAAAGTTCTCTTCAAGGGCATTTCCACAAACATTTGTTGTGCACCACACTGTTTCATTCTTTATGTAACGGTCAGGCTTTAACCACTAGAGAAATTGTACGCTTTGGCCGTAAGCCTCACGGTTTTGTCCCATAGGTAGAATGAAGAACTTCCAGGAGGTCACCCATCCTAGGATTTCTCTCAAGTGAGCACGCTTAACCCTGGAGTTCTTCCAACTCTCCAGGCCATTCCACTAAAAGGCGCCTCTAGTGATTAGTTTTCCCATTTTATATATCATTACATTGTCCTCCCATTTCGATGTGGGACATGTTTTCTTGTCTTTCAAAGGAGCTTTACGCCACGTCCAACCTAAGCCGGGCTCCTTACCCCCTTAAGTTTCGAGCGTCCTCGCTCTCATACCATACTGAGGGAGTGTCCGGCTCTGATACCAATTGTAACGGTTGGGCTCCAACCACTAGAGGAATTGTCCGTTTTGGCCATAAGCCTCACGATTTTGTCCCATAGGTGGAATGGAGAACTTCTCAGGAGGTCACCCATCCTAGGATTTCTCTCAAGCGAGCACGCTTAATTTTGGAGTTCTTCCAACTCTCCAGGCTATTCCACCAAAAGGCACCTCTAGTGATTAGTTCCTCCATTTTATATATCATTACCTTGTCCTCCCATTCCGATGTGAGACATGTTTCCTTGTCTTTCAAAGGAGCTTTACGCTACGTCCAACCTAAGTTGGGCTCATGTAACACCCCTCACCCGTCTACAGTGTAGTGAAGCAAGGTATGCTACATTCGGTGTCAGAGCACTCAATCCTGTCTTGTCGTGTATAATATTAATTTAATTATATTATCTTACGAGTAAAAAATTTTTTTTTATCACATTTCATTCTTATGAAGACCCATACAGAGTCTCTTCTGTTTTATTAGTGGTTGGCAGGTTCTATTATTTACCTGTTAAAATCCCATATCCATATCATTTTCCGTAAACCATGTCATGTCATCATAATACTCATAACCATTTCAAGTAAATAGAATATTTTATTTTATTCATATAAAATTCATACATTCATATAAAATTTAGATACAATAATTTACAAATTATTTACAATCACAAAAAGATTTACATCTTTTACTTATATACAATAACCATAATGCAAAATCTAAATATACATGAGCCCTCCCAAAATGGACTATTGAGGTGACAACCAACACCGCAGCAGATCTAATCAAAATCTTGTCTAAGCTCTACTGCTGCTGCTACTGGTCTTCGGCACCTACGCGTAGTAAGAACCAACGTGCTAAGCATAACGCTTAGTGGTATATAAAATAAAGGAAAAATAACTAAATAATTAAAATATTTATTTCACGTATAACTTTATAAAGAAATATAGATTTCATGAGTTTATAGTCTTTTACATGTTTGTAGAACTTTAGAAGCAATTAAGTTAATAAGGATCTTTTCTATTCATTTGTTTTCATGTTCAGTCTTATTTGTAACACCCCTATGTTTGGTAGTGCGTTCTACTGTTCCAGTGATCAGTGTTGTCCAGACAGCTAGGATGCCTAAAACTACACTTAGATATGGATAAGGAGACATAAAATAATGAAATACAAGAAAAGAAAATACAATAAAAATAAAGGAAAAATAATAACAATGAAATGTAACCAAGTTAAACGAGTCGAGAACCCTAGCGATGGGTGACCGCACCGGGAAGTTGCGGCGTAGACCGTTGACTAGCCCTGGACCACGGGGAACCCTGGAAAATATTTTTAAGACATAATTAAAGAGTTATTGAAGTATAAATATCATTAAAAATATCAAAGAAAAATTAATTAATTAGTATAAAGAAAAACGAGAAATCGAGAAAACGACAAAACTCGGTGTTACCGAAAAATCGGGAATGCAACCCGAACAGGGGCATTATGGTCATTTGACACTCTGAGTTGTCTTTTAACCTCAATGTCCATTAAAAATGAGTGATAGCACACTTTGAAAATATCATAAAAATTAAAATTGTGGTATATTATAATAATAGTGTAAGAAATGGGGAATAATTTGAATAACTAAAACTTTAACATATAATATTGTTTAATTAAACTATAGTGGAGCACTAAGGGATGTTTAAACTTATTAAGGGACATGTGTATGTCCACTAAATGATTCATTTTCTGGTTCATCTTCTTCATGCCGAATTGAGGTCCCAAAGAATCCTCCATGGCCGTCCCACCTTTGAGCTTCCATTTCTCATGATCAAGCCATGATCCTTCAATACTTCCTTCACTAAAATTGTTCTACACGCCTTGGGCAGTAGATAGGCAGCAAGAAAATCAAGTTTTGGTGAGGTTTTGAAGACTTTCAAAAGTGGTAAGTATGTATTTTTTATTATTGTTTCATTAAATCTTGAATGGATGTTATGGGTAGTTGAATTGTAGTAGGATTTTTGAAGTTTGATGAGTTAAGGGAGAGGTACATTTTTGGCAGCCATGGAAGTTCAATAAGAGCAGTTTATCTTTGCATGGAAATGGTAGATTAAAGTGTTGATATAAGTATTTATGTGTGTAGGAATAAATTGGATAATGTATTCTAGATGTATGTGATAGTACACTTGATTTTGGAAGCTTGGAAGTTAATTGAAAGGGATGTACAATTTGGCAAACTTGAAGTGTGAACCAAAATGTGTTGTTTTATGGTTTGGTTTATGGAATTATATTGTTGAATTATGGTGCTTGTTATGGCAGCATGTATATGTGTATAAAGGTTTGAGTATGGACATGTAAATGAGCTATCTTATGTGGTTAATTGTTTGTAATTGGACTTGGAATATTCTGAACTATAATGTGCATATTGAGTGTGGTTATAAGCTACCAAAATGACCAAAAATGAGTTGCTAAATGTGTTTATGTTATGGTACAAACCAGAATTGGCATGGATGTGTAACTTGGTAAGTATTAAATGTGTCCTTTGGTATGTGATGAAGAGTGTGTAGCAGGGCAGTGTGTGTTTTGGCTTAGAACCTTAAGTGTGTGACTCCAATTGGTATAAGATCAATTAGAGGTGAAACTAGGCACAAAAAGTGCCAACTTTCATGAAGGAAGCTTACCAAAATTCTGCTTGGAAGGTGACTTGAAAAATGACCAAATCCGGATTAGTACATTGAAAGCCTGAAAATTGATCATTTGTGCAGTAGTTAGTGTTTTGGCCATAACTCACTCAAAACAGGTCCAATTGACCTGAAATTTTTACCATCAATAGTTTAGACATATATCTACAATTCTTATGAAGACACCAAAGTCCAGAAATGGCCAGAATCAAGCCAAATAGCTTGCCAAAGTTCGGGTCCAAAAACTGGCCGAACCAAAAGTGACCTAAAAATGACCTAAAGTGACCATTTTGATGCATTCTGTCCAGCATTGGTAAATTGACCATAACTTGGTCTACATAACTCAGAATGACCTGAAATTTTTCCTCGTGTGCAATAAGACATAGACCTACAAGTTTGTAGTTTGGACCGAAACCCGAAAACAGAGGGAACTAGGTCATCCGGCTACGTCAAATTAGTATACCGAAATTTGGCAAATTGCAATAAAATGCAATATACTTGAAAATGAAATTGGTAACATATACCAACACTAAAGGGCTATAAAATGTGACATATTTGTAACATTAAACCTAATTCACCTAGAATGCATCGAGGGTCAACATCTTAGGTTGACTAAGGAAATAATAGAATTCAATAAATTAATTATTAAGCCTTATTATTAGAGATGGTTTAAATGAGTACTGAAACACTTCAAATTGTGTGTTTCAGTTAGCAAAGACTCAAGGAAGGGGAAGGAAACACTGAGTCAGAGCCAAGAGGCATTTATCAGAGGTTTGTGCACAACTAGTTTTTAACTGATTTTGTTCTGAATATTTCATATGATTAAATGACATATTTTTCTTATGTATTATGTTTAACAAGCATTGGATTTAATTCAATGATTATTGAAATTGTTATAGTATATATGAATTTAGTTTTGTGAAATGGTATTTCCATAAGTATTAAGCATTGTTGTGAATTGAATAAATTATGTTTTGAAAAATTGTGATAGAACATGTTTTAAATTGTGATGGGCAATTTGCATGGAAAAATGCAAATTTATGATTTGAATTGTGATGAGCATAAAAATTATTGGATATTGGAATTGACTTTGAATCGAATTGTATTGTGATTTATGCTCACTAAAAGGATTGTGATATTGTTTTATATCTCACTATAGATGCTTGACTAGGTTATTACCCGTCTCTCTCATTTGTTGAGAAGACAATGGAGTTAGTTGTGTTTTGATTACCATGGTACGTGCACAGGCTTAGATTCTCCTCTTATTAGAGGTTAGATCTAAGTTTTTTTTATGTTATGGCCCTTTCGAAAGATTCATTAGTGTGATGTATACTGTGCACGATGATTCGACCTCCCCGACCATAGGGAGTTAGAATCATCCTGAAGATGGCTCTTTCGGATTAGTCTTGCATAGTTAGTGAGATAAAGAATGGTTTTTGAGATAAAGAATGGTTTTTGAATAGTAAAGAAATGTGATTTCAATTATGATTTATGTATAATTGATTTTGTTGGAATTACCTTAAATGGTTAGTTATGATTTGATAAATTGAATTTTGTGATCAAAGTCATTCTATACAAATGATTTATATTATTGACAATGAATATTTTGAGTTTTGGAATTTAATGAGTATCCAGATTTCCAAATTAATTGCTGTAATTTTTGTTAAGGTATATTGTACTATGTTTTAAATTATAGTTGTACACCACTGAGTTCACCACTCAGTGATAGCTTTGTATGCTATCGCAGGTGAAAACAACATAGAGCAATTAAGTAAACTTCTTTGAAGAGACATTCAGATCAGCTCTAGGTATATCATAGGTATACCCATGTACATAGGTTTTGATGTATGCATGTAATAATATGTATATAAATTATTTGAGGAGTTGTATAAAAACTCTTATAAAATATTTTGGTATGTAATTGAATGTAAATTATTGTAGATGTAAATTTGAGATTTCATTTACTTGAATAGTTTTGTAATATAAATTTTGAGTCTTGTAATCAATGAAATGTTTCTTTATGATGAGATTACTTTGAAAATGAATTGATTGTTTATTGAGATTTGAATTGTGAATTGAAATAAAGTTATTGGAGTTGTATTTGAGAAAACATATTGGAAGTATTTTCTTTTGCAGGATTGAAGAACTGTTTTCTCAAAATACAGCCGGCACTTTGTCGAAATTTTTAAAAAATTTTATAACACTAGATTTTAATCGATTATTTAAATTTCACGAAAATTCTTTTAAAATCCCTTGTAGTATATCTAATGGGTTATCAGTAGGCAAAGTATGGTAATTCATTAGGTGTACTACGAGATCATATTACATCTTACGGGAGAGTAGGGTGTGACATTATTACTCATATCTGTGATCTCTTCATGTAATTATTTAAAATTTAAGGTTTATTACTGATATTTGTGCCCAAGTAACCTATAATAAACTATAAAGACCAAATACACTGGAGTATACTTGTTAAACATCCATATGTCTAACATGTATACATCTGTCATCTCAGGCACAAGGCCAGCAGGCAAGCATAAAGTCAGAAATAAAATCAGGCACAATAGCCAACGAGTAGGCATAAAGCCTATAGAAAAATCATATCAGACATATATTGTCTATCAATGATTATTCCTGTGGATAGTGCTGCAATCTGTAGTCCCTAATTGGTATACCAATCGATCCATGCTATATAAATAAATCTAGGTATACTTTGGGCAAATTAGTATTATTAATTACTAATGATCTTATTATTTTATGTCATGCACTATTAGTGCTTTATAATAGTTTCATGTCAATTTCTAGTGGGAAAATAGGTTCCCCCTTCATTTTCATGTAACTTATACATTTAGCAATTCATATAGGTAATTTACATGTCATGTATTAAATAATATCTTGAACCTTTCTTCAGGTTCAGATTTGGTGTCTTATATTCTCCTAGCAAATTAGCTAAGATGTGGCCACTGTTTGGCTACACTTCCTTCATGGAAGTTGTCTCTCTATGTCTTCTCTTTATTTTGCTTTTTGAATCATATCATTTGGAGTTTTAAAACTCAAGTTATGGTCAAATAACCAAAACTGGTTCCTTAACTCACTCAAGTTCCAGAACTAGGCAAATTCTAGAGTCAGTCTTTTCCTAATTATTTGGATATGTTACAGCCACTTCTAGGCCTAATGTTCTTCATATAAGTTGTTATCCTATGTCTTATGATTACTTAAAATTTTGAATTACAATTTTTCAGATCTTGTAGAATTAATTATAGCAAATTAACTGGCCTGGACTCAGTACCCATTGTCTATAGGATTCCAGGTTCAGGTCAGTGGCTTTGACTCCCATTTTAGGGTTCTTACACTCAAATTTTAAGAAAAGTTTCTAAATCAAAGTTGAAGCCCTATCTCTTAGGTTTCTAGAACAGTTTGACTCATCCCATTTGGGATTTCCTAGTGGGACATATGCTATAAAAACTATTCTGGGGTCAAGTGGTGGTTTAGTCAAACTCCAGGTGTTGATGTGCTGAGTTTTTCTAGCAATTTGGCCTAGTTCCCTTGGGTTCTGGGTTCTGGTCAAAACATCAATATTGTATATCTATGTCTTTTAAAACTTTTGGCATTGGTTTCATTGCATTTTCTATTTTTTAGACCATGTTATGGCATTTTTACCAAAACTGGTTGGGTAAGCCTATGTCCAGTAATTTCTGGACAATAAGGTTTTGGACAGTTTTGTTGATCTAAATTTTGCTAATAATTTGACTTGGTTAGAGGTAGATATGGGTTCTATATTCTTCATGAAAAATGTGCTCCTATGTTTACCCTTTCTAATGGTTCAAGAATCAGGTCATTCTGACCTTCCTAGTGTGAGTTATGGCCATTTGAACATTTATTATTCATTTGGTCATTTTTCTAGGTCCAGATTAGGGTTATTCGGATTCAAGCCAATTTTAGGCCAGGTTAGGGACAGTTTTTGGGCATAGTTTCTCCATGAAAAATGTGGCAAATTGTCCTAGGTTTCATCTCTAATTAGCCTCACACTAATTGGAGCAACACAATTTAACTTATGGCTTAAAAACCACACTGGACTTAAGGTTCAATTTCCTGCATAGAAAAATCAGCACTTCCAATTTCAAATCCTCCCAACTCCCAAACTTCATTTCACATTCATAACACTTCTAATAGTCAATAATTCATCTCAACATCATTAATTTCAAGCCATACACAAAATTCCCAAATTTTCACCAAAACCTTAACTTCAAATTTCCAATTCATGGCATACATATACCAAACTCACACTAATCACTTTATCCATCATCTATACTCATCAATAACATTTCTCATGGCTGCCAAAATTTCATCAAAAACTAACAATTCTCAAACTTTCTCATTATTTAAGTTATTTATGACTCCTCACTTTAGTTTGAATATGGTTTCAGATATTCTGGCTGTCTAGACAGACATTGGTCACTGGAATAGTAGAATGTACGGGCTACCTAAAGTGAGGGCATTACACTTTACCTTCTCCACATCTTGATCCCATTTTCCTTGAATATAACATTACCTTTTGATTTCATTAAACAATCATAACACTCATAATATTGGACCTTCTTTACAAGATCCATAGTTTTTATAACTCTTGTATCTCCTTCATCATGAAAATTAACAACTTGGACAATTTCAAGCTTAAAACCCTTTTGAACAAAACTAATCTCGTAATATTTGCCACTTTCTGATGTCGGAATATATGTTCTTAATGGAATATTCTAGTGTGAATTAGAACTTTACTGTATAAGGAGTGGTGGTGAGATGTGAAATTTTGTTTAATGAATGTGTGTTTAAAATGTTTCAAAATGTATCTAAGAATGAAAAATGTTTCAAGAGTTTTATTCTTTAAAAGTTTTAAAGAAATTATTTTGGGTAGAAAAAAGTTCGGCAGCCAAAAGATAGACTTTCGGTAGCTAAGTCCCTTTTTGGTTCGGATGCCCATTTGGGTAGAATCGACTCCGGCTGCTGAAAGTCTCCCGACTATCAAGGGTACAAAAGGGACCATAGCTCATTTTCAACTCAAGACACTTGTATTTTTTTTTTTTTGCCTTTCCTCTCTCTCTCAATTTTGGGGCATGCCAAGAGCTCTTTGAAGAGATCTCCTTGAGTTTTTGAAGATCTGGAGGTGGATTCGTCCATTTAGAAGTATGGAAGAGTAGATTCAAGTTTTGAAGTTTTGGTGCTCCTACCTCTAAGCTCCAAGAAAAGAGGTAACCTTCTTTTTTTCTTGATCTAATGGATAGATCTAAGAGAGTTGATGAGAAATTAGGTTTTTAAAGCTTTAATTTCATGAAAAGTTATTTTAAGTTAAGTTTTTGATGAAGTTTATGCATGTTGGGTTTAGGGGAAACCTAGGATTTGGGTTTTGATGAATGTATGTGGGTATTAAGCATGCTTTCTAGTTGTTCTAGGCCCTAGAGATGTGTATATATGATGGACTTCTATTTTGAAACTTTGAAATGAGTTTTGAGGCTCTTGAGAGAATGGATCTGTAGATTTTCGACATAGGAATTCTAGAAATTCCTAAGTTTGGTTGTCGAAAGCCAGAGGTTCGGCAGTCGAAGCTTGCATTTTCTCAGAAAATTTAGAAGTTTTCTAGGTTCTGCAGTTGAAATCCTAGACTTCATCAGCCACAGTGACTACTGCCCAAAATGGGCACCTAACATTCCAAGGTTCAGCAACTGAAACCCAAGGCCCTGGCAGCCAAACTTAGTTCTGCTTACTTATTTTCTCCTTTGATTTCAAGGTTCCAAATCCTAATTTCATGGTTCCTAAGGGCCTAGAATAGGATATTTATGTTATATTTAGAGTTTTAGAGCCTTGTATAACACTCTAGGGTCCGATTTTATAGGATTGGGCTTAAGGGACTCAGAAGAGTAAGGATCCAAATATAGCTCCCATTTGAGTAAAAAGGTTGATAGGCTACATGAGGTGAGTAACTCTATCCTTAATAAAATGAAAACCCTTTACAGGTAATTAATGAGCATCCTAATATGTCATATCATATTTATTTAGGATGTATGCATCTAAAACACGAAGATGTTGCATAATTGCATATATTGTTATTGGTGCATTGATGAATATTAGATGACCCATTACTCCCCCCATGTTATGTTAAGTAATGTTATGGATCCATAAGTAAATCCTAAAGGGAGATCTTGATGTTGCCTTTCAAGAGAGATCTAATAGTTGCCCCTATTTACATGACACAAGTCATGTTTAAAAGAAAAGTTTAGGGAGTTATTAGTGATAATGTCCATCTTACATGAAATGCTTATGATGTGAAAATCTATGTGAATGATTCATTGCACATGTATGAATGAATGACGAAATTAATGATAGTTTACTCACTAAGCTTGTGTAAGCTTACCCCATTCCCCTAACCCCCAAGTGCAAGGTTATAGGACTAGAAGAGTTCTTAAAGAGAGAGCTTCAGAGGTAGTCTTGACCCTTCCTTATGTGTGCCGTGTGGCTAGATGGACATTTAATTAATGGATGGATAGTACTATACTGGTGATTTAAGGAAAAATGTAATCATTATTTAGAGTATAATGATGTATATGTTGTGTTAACCTTTTTAAGGGTATGCATGATGAGCCATTACATTTTGGATCTTATGAATGTTAAAGTTCAAATTATGAACCATTTTTATGTTATGAATGTTTATATATGGATGAAAAGACTAAGGTGTAATGGTTTAATGTATGTTAAAATGGTAAGATATAGGAATGTATGTATGTTTCACAGGTTTCAGGCTTGCTATGGGTTCTGGCAGCCTTAAGCTGACCCAATCCCTAGCACTAGTAATAGTCCCTGGTTTGGGTCATTACAAAGTTAGTATCAGAGCTCTAGTTTAGATGAGTGGACCTAGATGCTAGTAAAGGTATGAAAGGAGTGTATTGACCAGCACAGTTAGGGAAATACATGTCCAATAGGGATTGAGTCCTTATATGTTATGAAGAAGCGGAAGCATGAAAATTGGTGAATTGGAGCATTGAATTTTAAAATTTTTCTTCTAGGGTTTCATGCATCATGCCACATCTATTATGTGCCTAATTAATTTCAATGCTCAATAGCATATTAAAACACTTTTAATATGTATTAGGATCTTCATTTGCCATTTAAGATTGTGAATTAACAAATTAATTCAATTAAACCCTAGTTTAAAAGAGGAGTTTGAGCACTAACCTCTTTGATGCACTATGGATGCAATTAGCACCTTTAGGAAGCATCTAGGACCCCAAGTCTTATCCCTCTAGCTTGTCCACACCAAGATCACCAATGGGCAGCCCCAATTTTGCTTCTCGAGCCTTGCCAACCAATTATAATTTGGGGTTTGCTTTTAGAGAGGTTATATGTGTGTATAGGACACTAGAAATAATTCCTAGCAATTTTAATTCAAAGGGAATGGATAATTTCTCTTTGAATTGTTGAGAAATTTAGAGGAGAGGAAGAGAGCAATGTGCCACCACACTTGAGAGGCAAGAGAGAGTCATATGTTTCTTCTTTTCTTTTCCCTTTATAATTAGGTCAAGTAATCACTTAAACCCTTTGCCACATGTCACCACCACATTGTATCTTATTTTTTAATTGACTTAATCAAATTAAGCCAAGTGTCAAAGCTAGACTTAATCTTGACTTTGATCACCTTGCATGATAGGAAGACAAATGACAAACTTATATGATGCCATGTGTCACCATCTCATGATGCCATGTGTCACCATCTCATGGTGCCACATGTCACCATGTGAAATGACCAAATTACCCTTATGTTTTAATTTTGAGTTCTCAACCCAAAATCATTATTTTTCCTCTTCTAATCAATTTATATCAAATATAAATTAATTAATTAATCTCCATTAATTAATTTCTCATGATTAAATTCTTATTTAAACACTTTAAATATAAATTTAACTTATATTATACATCCAATAACCTAGATTTGGTTTCAAGCCATGCTAGGGACTTTGCAATCTTATTGCAAACCAAATCTATTTAATTAATCAATTAAACTCTTTAATTAATCAATTAAATCACATTTAACTTAGTGATTAACTTGTGTATATGTGTGACTCACTAGGCTCATCACTAATTGGCAATGAGATATGATATCAACTCTTAATGTCATCATAACTCTTTCTTACCATGAATGATTTCTCTAAATCATTTTAGGCATCTCATAGACCTTGGTTGACACCTAGCATAGCGTGCCATGGCCGCCTAATCAGTAATAAGGAATACCTTAAATGAACCTTTAATCATATGTTACCATGCACTAGAATCTCTCTGTTACAAAATCCCAATTCGAGCTGGAGTCATGATTAATGTCAAACCCCATTTGCTATGAACATTATGTTCTCTTTTAATTTCAATTCTTGATTAATTAGATTTTCTTGTTAGAAACTTTTTTCTGACTAAATCTGTCTGTCTTAGCCAGGAACTTGAAACATCAAGAACAATTAAATGAACATAGGATTTTATCCCTATTTACTTAGGATAACATATTCCATATTGATCAACACCTATCTCCATATATAACTAGTAGGAGCCAACACATGCCCATATACCCATACACAGTACAAGCATGATAGTAGTATCAAACTCAAACCACCTATATACAAGATAACTGTGTTATTTTAGGTCTAAAGATTATATGCACTGATATGATATATGACAATGCATTGACAAGAGTAAACTCCATGTTCTTATTATATGCGTCACTGGTTCGGCCTACTTATCATGTATAAGTGCTTATCATGTTTGTTATGTGGCATAAGACTCACCACTTCATCTTATTTATATCTCATATAAATACCTTGGGAACAAATATGATTACAATCTTTTTGGATAAGTCATGTCCTGTGTGAAGTATCCTCGATTGTGAACCAATTTATGATGCTTTGTGCTAGAAATACTGTCACTCATATTCTTAACAACTTAAGAATAGAGTTTCTAACAAAATATCAATGGGCCTTTTCTATTGCACATGAATATATTATGTTAATGAAAAAGTGAAATTGCCTTTTATTAATAAAACATATATAAGATACATACAAAATAATATGCTCTAGGGCATACTACTAACATGTTATGTGATGAATGTATGTGAATGTTATGTTTGATTATATGTTGTGTGTTCATGTGAATGCACATGAATTTTTTATGTGCTCAACACATCTTGTTTGCTTTCAGAAACGCGAGGTTCAGGATGGTCTACTAGGTTGACCGATGCTCCACCCAAGAATGAGGGTATGAGAGCACCACCCGCTAACTCTATTATCAGAGAGAGAGCAAGTAGATGTGGAAGGGGAGAATCTTCAAGAGGCCTTAAAAGGTCCTTTAAAGTCAACAGGGAGACTACACAGGCACCTACAATGTCTATGGATGCAAGAAGGAGTTCTTATGGCTTTTCCCAATAACCTGAGGATCTCGAGCCTTTTAGTCTAGGAAGGATGGGAGAAGATAGTTTTATGGAGAGAGGAGATGAGTCAGAGTTTGTATCTCCTCTACAGCCAGGACCAGAGTATGGATTTAGTTATCAGTACCTATAACAGGGGAGTTTTGGAAACCCTGGGTTTATAGGCTACCCCCAATATCCTCCTTTTATGCCTTACCCACCTTACTTCCTTCCGTATAACCCATATCCCATGTACCCTCCATAGCAGCACCCCCAAAGTTCTTCTACCACTATGGGAACTCAAAATCCCATGGAGGGAACTACAAGAGAGCAAGTGCCACCACCACCCCCTGTAGCTCCAATAATTTCAACACAAGATACTAGGGCAAGTAGTCGAAATAAAGCAAAGATGACAGACTACTTAAAGTTGGATGCTCCTAAGTACAAGGAAAGAGATGATCGATTTGAGTATGTTAGGACAGTCAAAATGGTAAATGATGAATTGGATGCCAATGATAGTAGGGCCATTCAAATGGCTAACTTTACCTTGAAATGTAGAAAAGTGAAGGAATGGTACAAGTCCTTTGTTGAAGATAGGGTTGATAGTATGACCTGCTCTCAGTTTGTGACAGAGTTTACAAATTGGGCTTTTCCAAAAAGCTCTAGGGAGCTGAAGGTGGTGGAGTTTGAATAGTTAAGACAAACTACTGATATGAGTGTGGACCAGTATACAGATAAGTTTATTAAGCTTTTACAGTATGTGGGGCAATAGTATAATACACATAAGAAGATGGTGAAGAGGTACACTCAGAGGTTTCACTCTAGATACTCTTCATTGATTTTGGCTATAAAAACCCATAACTTCCATTTCATAGTAGATGCTACAAGAAAGATGAAGGCTAGAGCTATCATTGAAAGGAGTCTAAAGCTAAAAGTAAAAAAGCTGAGCAATCTACAATTTCTAAGGCTATAGATGCAGGGAGGTTTGATCATATAACCCAAACTCTTTCTTCCTTTAGAACTAAGACAGATAGAGGAGGGAATTTTGGCAAAAAGCAAAAGAAGAATAAGTTTTGGAATAGAATCAAGTCAGGCTTTGGGATGAGAGACAGCTTTAGTTTGGGTTCAGATACCTTTAATTGTGTCAGATGTGGGAAGCCTCATCAAGGAGTTTGTAGGTTTGGAACTTCCCAATATTACAGATGTGGTTAGGAGGGGCACATGTCAAAAAAGTGTCTTAACATGGAAAGGGTGACTTCATAGCAACAGACTAGGTCAGGCAGTGTGGCTTAACTGGCAACGAGATAGACTTTGATGGGCCCCTCATCAGGAAAGGGATAAGGTAGAGGATGAGGTTCTTTTTCCTCTACAGCAAGCTCTCAAGAAAGGGGTTCAACATCACCGACACAGATCTTTACCATGACACAATAGGAAGCCAATACCTCCAACACTGTGATATTAAGTAATCTTTACATTGGAAGTTTCGATGTGCATGTTTTGATTAATCTTTGTGCATCCTATTCTTTTGTTAACCCCAAAGCAATTCTAAGGTTAGGTTTAGTAGTTTTGAGTCTGTAATATTCATTGCTTGTTAGTGGGCCTAGCTGTGATCCTTTAGTGATATAGATGATTTATTACACTTGTCTAGTGATGGTGAAGAATAAATATTTTCCAGCTAATCGGGTGGTCTTGGAATTGATGAATTTTGATGTCATTCTAGGGATGATTGGCTCTTAGTCAATTATTCCACCTTAGAGTATAGAACAAGGTAGTAAAGTTTAGAGGACCGAATATGTTAGAGGTAGTCTTTTAGGGAGTTCAGACATTAACAGTGAAGGGGATGATCTCTATAATACAAGCTAGTAAGATGCTCCAAAAAGGATGTAAAGGGTTTCTAACTCATGTTAGAGAAGTTATGGAGAACAAAAGTGGACTAGAATCAGTTCCTATAGTAAGAGATTTTTCAGATGTGTTTCCTAAGAAACTATCTGGTCTGCCACTTAAAAGGGAGATAGATTTTGAAATTGATCTAATGCTTGGTACCAGACCCATATCTGTTCCTCCTTACAGGATAGCTCCTGTAGAGTTGAAAGAATTAAAAGAACAACTGTAGGAATTAGTGGATAAAGGATTCATCAGGTCGAGTACTTCTCCTTGGGGTGTTCTAGTACTATTTGTAAAGAAAAAGGATGGATCCTTGGGGCTGTGCATTAACTACAGACAATTAAACAAGGTAACTATAAAGAATAAGTACCCTCTGCCCCATATTGATGACTTGTTTGACAAGCTCGCTAGAGTTAATTGTTTTTCAAAGATAGATTTGAGATTTGGATACCACCAGTTGAGGATTAAGGAGTTAGATATTTTGAAAACTGCCTTTCTAACCAAATACGGGCTTTATGAGTTTCTAGTAATACCATTTAGGTTAATAAATGTCCCAGCTGCATTTATAAATCTCATGAACAGGGTATTCAGACAATATCAGGATCACTTTGTAATCATCTTTATTAATAATATTTTAGTGTATTCCAAAAGTCTAAAAGAGCATACACAGCACCTAAGAATAGTTCTTCAGATGCTGAGGGAGCATCAGTTATATGCCAAGTTCCCCAAGTGTGAGTTTTGGCTGAAGAGTATATCCTTCTTAGGGCATATAGTGTCAGAGAATGTAATCGAAGTAGACCCTAAGAAGGTAGAAGTAGTGGCAGATTAGCCAAGGCTAATCACAGTGACAAAGATCAAGAGTTTCCTGGGTTTGTCTGTCTATTATAGGAGATTTGTACTTGATTTCTCCAGGATAGCTGCTCCAATGACTAGGTTAACTCAAAAGAAAGTTTGAATAGAGTAATGAATGTGAGGAGAGCTTTCAGAAGCTTAAGGAGTGTTTGATTTCAGCACCAGTACTAGCTCCACCTTCTAGCAATGAAGATTTTAATATTTGCTATGATGCCTCCATAGTGGGTTTGGAATGTTTTCTCATGCAGAAAGGAAGAGTAATAGCATATCCTTTAAGATAGTTGAAGAAGCATGAAGCTAATTATCCCACCCAGGACTTAAAAATAGTGGCCCTAGTTTTTACTCTAAAGACATGGAGACATTATCTTTATGGAGCAAAATGCGAGATCTTCACAGACCACAAGAGTCTCCAGTACATCTTTAAGCAGAAAGAGCTGAATTTCAGATAGAGAAGATAAGTAGAATTACTCAGTGATTATAACTATATAATCCAGTACCATTCAAGAAAGGCAAATGTTATTGTAAATGCCCTCAGCTAGAAATCATTTAGCAGTTTAGCACATATATTCGTAGAAAGACAGCCCATCTTAAAAGAGTTACACCAGCTGATTAGAGAAGGGTTGTAGCTGGAGTTATCAGCTAAGGATACTTGGATAGCTCAGATGAAGGTTACACCAGTGTACCTAAGACAAATAGCAGAGAAATAGCACGAAGACCCTGAATTGGTGAAAATAGCAAAAGTGGTACAGAAAGGGAAGAATAGTGAGTTCTATTTTGACAGAAAAGGAATATTAAGGTATGACAACAGGTTGCGTGTACCAAGCAACATCCAACTCAAAGGAGACATAATAAGGGAAGCTCATAATGCTAGGTATAGTGCGTACCTTGGAGCCACCAAAATGTATCAGGACTTAAGGAAGGTATATTGGTGGCTTCCCATGAAAAGGAGGTTACACAGTTTGTGACTGCTTGTGAGGTCTGTCAGAGAGTGAAGCTAGAGCATAAAAAACCAGCTAAAATGCTCAATCCATTACCCATTCTAGAGTGTAAATGGGAAAATATGGCCATAGATTTTGTTATGGGGTTGCCAGTAGCCTCTAATAGACATTACTCGATATGGGTTATGGTGGACAGGTTGACCAAGACTACTCACTTTATTCCTATTAGAGCCAACTACTTTATGGATAAGTTCTCAGGTGTATTTAGTGGAGATAATAAACTTGCATGGAGCTCCAGTGATAATAATCTCTGACAGAAGACCACAGTTCACATCAAGGTTTTGGCACTATCTTCAAAATGAATTAGGCACCAGGTTAGACTTTAGCATAGCTTTTCACCCTCAAACATATGGACAGTCAGAAAGGACCATATAGACTTTATAGGATATTCTGAGAATGTGTGTATTGGACTTTGGTGGATAGTGGAAAAAGTATCTTCCTCTAGTTGAGTTTGCATACAACAACAACTATCACTCTAGTATCAGAATGGCACCATATGAAGCTCTATATGGAAGGAAATATAGGTCACTTATGTGTTGGGAAGAAGTTGGTGAAAGAGCCTTAGCAGGAATAAAGTTGGTAAAAGTTACCAATCAAGCTATGCCCTTAATTAGGGCAAGGTTAAAGATAGTAGCCAATAGACAGAAAAGATATGTCAATATCCATAAAGGAGATGTGACACCCCTTACCCGTCTACAGTGTAGCCAAGCAAGATATGCCACACAGTATGCCGGAGCACCAAATCATATTTTCATTACAATTTACCCTTTTTAATTCATTTATTTATAATTTTTAATTAATTTGAATTTTCCACAAATTTTATAGAAAATCTGGCAGAGTGCCAGTTGTAAATTGGAAAAACAGTTCTTCTAAATGTGTTAAAAACACTTCTAATATACTCATAATTTCAATCTCAGTCAAACACTAACATATTTTCAACAATTTCTCAAATGACTTCAATATCTCAAAATTTCAATTCATTTCATATCATACTCAATTTAATAAGAAATACTCAAATTTATTACTGGACATGATTCATAAATAATTACATCAAAAGCATAATTACATGAGTTTATAATATACATTACAAAAGTTTACAAAATACAAAAGACCAAAAGTAGCCTAATGTCCTACCAATGCACTGCAAATGTGAGGTGACTCTGGACTCTGTGTATAGATCTGAAAGTTCACCCGGTATGAGGTCTGTTGGACTCTTCAGCTATGTCTCCAGTACCTGCGCGTGGCAAAAGCGACGCGCTAAGCAATTCTACTTAGTGGTGACAATATAAAATAAAATAACTAAAATAAAGTGAATATGCAGAATGTATGTTTACATCTTTGGTAGACTTAATATCTGGCATTTATTACAGTATTATTCGATTAAAATTTAGTAAGATTCATTATCATTGCTCGAGTAACCCATACTAGTAGATTGGACTGGCACTGGGTACTAAGTACCTCGGACCATCACACCATCGGTCACATTGTATCTCCCGGTGTGCATCAGAACAGCTAATAAGCTGTAATAATTATCAGGGATAAAATCCAAGTATAATATCTCAATCAACATAGCCAAAGACTATTTTATCACATATTAGCATGTGAGGCCATAAAACATAGAATGGCATGAAGCCATATGCAGTACTGCTAACAAAACCCTATTGGCATGTCAACCTATCCAAACCAATCTTGCTAGGTGTACTAGGGCATGTTATACTCATAATTTATACAATTCTTGAAATTTAAGTTTAGGTGTTACTATTCATTTCATTAGTCAACAAAAATGTTGACTTTTGCATAGACAATAGGTACATTGGTTTTAATACTCCCAACATACCACATTTTGCATTCTAAAATTGTTGGTATTGATTACCAATAGCTTAATGTTAGTTGTTCAAAATTTTTAGATTTCAAGCCTTGTATTTACTGTTCTATTAGTCATTTTTGCAGTGGGAATTTGGTAAAGTTGTCAACAAGAAAGTTGTTCCTTATTGAGTCTAGTTACATTTCTTTTTTTGAATCACTCCATTTGGAGTTTTGTAGCTCAAGTTATGGCCTAAATACCATGACTGGCCGGATTGCCAACTTCCCAGATTTTCTAGACTAACCAAATCTATAGTGTTTTGTACAGTGACTACAGGTCACCTTTTGAACATGTTATAGTCAAAATTTGGTTAGGTTTCTTCATGAAACTTGTAGGTCTATGTTTCATCTATTTACTGGCAAAATTTCAGGTCAATTGGACCTTTCTACACTGAGTTATGACCAAATGAATAAACACTATTTATTTGGTCATTTTGCCCAGGTAGAATGCAGGTCACCTGGATTAGGGAAATCTTTAGGTCGTTTGATTTTCTGGGTATGGTTTCTTCACCAAAGTTGTGCCATTATGTGTCTAGTTTCATGTTCAATTGACCTTGCACCAATTGAACCTCTACAGCTCTAGTTATTGCTGCCCAAACCTGCTGGACTCATGCTTAGTCTTGTAGGTCACCAAGGGCAGCCACACTAACTTCAATTCCCACTAAACAAATCACTTCATTTCTTATTCACACACAGCCAAATGGTCAGTAATTGACCATTAAAACTCTCTTTGACTAAATACATGAACAAAGTCTCAATTTGGGTCCAAACCATAGCCCTACCATTTCAGATTTTTGCATTCACTTGCACTTCACTATCCTAATCAATACATTAGTGTTAAGGGCAGCTAGAGTACCACTTCCATTCAAAGAAATCTTCAAAACCCTACCTATCCCAAAGCTGTTGAAATTTTAAGAAAAGCTTACACATGGTATATTTTTAATTTTCATACAAATTTACATTCCACTCCACTCCTTTAACATGAATCAAAAGAGAAAAAGTGAGTGTAGTCACTAACCTCTGATGGAGTAAATTTCAAACTTGCTTGAATTCTTCCTTTACACTTCCTTTTACTCCCAAGAGCTTCACCAAGATGAAATATCAAGGTTTTATGTTGCTAAGTTAGGGTTTTGTTGAGAGAGGACTAAGGAAAGGAAGCTTTGTTAACTTGAAAATGGAGGAGTGAGGGAGAGAGTATGGGACTGCTTGAAGAAGGGAGAGGGCTGCTGGTTTGTTCCAGATTTCTGCCCTCTTTTCTTTATTTTTAATGTATTTTAATTGTCTTTCTTTAATTTGATTGGCCATAGCATTTTAATTAACTCATACTTACATAAGCATGAAGTAATAAATCCCATTTATTTTCATTTTCTTTTCTTTCATTGCCTATTCATTTTTAAATAATTTTTCATCAATATTTATTCATATTTCATGTCATATAATTCACTTACATAAATGGACAAGTTGGTCAAAAATCATCTCTGAAGACGAAATGACCAAAATGCCCTCCGTTTGGCTTAATGAGCTAAAATTGTGTGTACCAATTGAAAAATTTTTCTAAGCCTTTTCTTGGCATTCTAATGCCATAGAATCCTCAATGACTCTTCTCTGGAGTCCCAAAAATTATTTCATGAAGTTTTCCCCGGGTCTAGGGTTGCTAGCGGCCTTCAGCGTCGCTTCCCCTTTGGGTTACTCATCACTGGGGTCTCGGCTCATTTAACCTTAGTGCATTTCATTCTTAAAAATTTTCCTTGATTTTTATGAGGATTATTTAGTTTATTTATAACTCCTCACTCTAGTCTATTTATAATTTCAAACATTCTAGCTGCCCGGACCGACATTGGTTGCCAGAATAGTAGACTGTACGGACTAGCTAAAGTGAGGATGTTATAGGAGAAATGATTTTTTAGGAGGGGGACATGGTGCTTCTGAAGTTATCTCCAATGAAAGGTGTCATCCAGTTTGGAAAAAGAGGCAAGTTAGCTCCAAGGTACATTAGACCATATAAAGTACAACAAAGGGTTGGGAATGTGTCTTATAAGTTAGCTTTGCCAATAGAAATGGAGAGGATACATCCAATGTTCCATGTTTCTGTGTTGAGGATGTAACACCCTCACTTTAGATAGTCCGTACATTCTATTGTTCTGGTGACCAATGTCTGTCCGAACAGCTAGAATGTTTGGAACTATTTGTAAACTAGAGTGAGGAGTCATAAATAACCCAAATAATAGTAAGGAAAAATTTAGAAAAATTTAAGAAATAAAATACAATGAAGTTAAATGAGCCAGTACCCTAGCGATGGGTGACCTTGACAGGAACTTGCTGTCTTCACAGCTAGAAGCCCTAAACCCAAGGAAAAATCCATGAAATAATTTTTGGACTCTTGAGAAGAGTCATTGAGGTTTCGATGGCATTAGAATGCTAAGAAAATGCTTAGAAAATTTTATCAATCGGTACAGATGATTTTGGCTTAATAATCCAAACGGAGGGCATTTTGGTCATTTCGTCTTCAGAGATGATTTTTGGCCAACTTGTCCAGTTAAATAAATAATTTATATGACATAAAATATGAATAAATATTGCTAAAAATTGAATTGAAATTGGGTAGAAAAGAAAAGAAAGGAAAATGAAGGAAAACATGAGTTATGACATCATTATGATGTCATTAAAAAGAGCTCCTCCAATCACCTTTCAACAACCACCCTTAAATCAATTAAAAAGGAAGAAAATGAGTTAAAAATCAAACAAATTTTGTTCTTCTTCTCCAAAAGAATCGGCAGCCTCTCTCTTCTCTCTCAACCTCCATTGAAACTCATTTCACAAGCTTGATTCCCACTTTATTTCACCATAAAGCCCTAACATCTCTTCATTAAAACATCACCTCACACCTTAAAGTACCTCTAGGCAGCCATTAAAAAGAGAAAGAGTGGAGTATTCAAGTCTTGGAGATTGGCTAAGTCAAGGTTAGTGCCAATTAATCTTTAAAACTTTGTGTATACATCATGTGGAGTATGAATTGAGTGTGAAATTAAGAGAATTTAAACAAATTTTGCATGATTAATTTCTACAAATTTTGGTAGCCTTAGGGTACATGGGTTTCATTGATTAGATTGAGTTATAGTTGTACATGGCAGCCATTGAACATGAATTTGATGTCTTAATTTATTGATTACATGTATATGGAGAATTGAAGTTGTTGGAGTTAGGGTTTGGGACACCAAATTTGGGATTTTGCTCATGTATTGGTGAAAAGAAGTTCTAATGGTCAATTAGTGACCATTTGATTATGTTTGATTAGGAAATGAAGTGATTTGTGCCATGGGAATTGAGGTTAGATGTGCTGCCTTGAGTGACCTGCAGGCCTAGATGTGAGTATAGCAAGTTTGGGCAACTATAACTGGAGTTGTGTAGGTTCAATTGGTGCAAGGCCAATTGAACATGAAATTAGATACATAATGACACAACTTTGATGAAGGAACCCTGCCCAAAAAACCATAATAGACTGACCTAAAAATTTACCAAATCTGGGAAATACACAATCTGCCTGGGCAAAATGACTAAATGAACAGTGTTTATTTATTTGGTCATAACTCAGTGTAGAAAGGTCCAATTGACCTGAAATTTATATCAATGAAAAGCTTAGACAATTTATAACAACTTTTATGCAGAATACAAAGTCTAATTCTGGACTTAACCAAATGAAATTGTTGGCCAAATTTGAGACACCAAATTTGCTCAAAAAATCTGGGTAAAAACCAATCCGGCCAGTTATGGTAAATTGACCATAACTTGAGCTACAAAACTCCAAATGGAGTGATTCAAAAAGGAAATTAAAGAAGACACATAAATGAACAACTTTGATGAAGAGAATTTTGTCAAATTGCCACTGTAACAATGACCAATGGAACAGTAAACTTAAGGTATGAAATCTGAAAATTTTGAATAACATCAAATAAGTTTGAAATGGTATTAGAAATCAATACCAACAAAAATAAAATGCAAAATGTAGTATCTTGGTGAACTTAGGTTCAACAAATCTATTATGTATTAAAAAGTCAACTTTTGTGTAGGAATAGTTAAGTGAATAGTAACCTCAATGAAATGAATGCAAAGGACCAAAACTTAAATTGCTAATGATACCTCACTTAAATGATTTAAGGTTTGTTTAAATCATGTGATTAGTTTGATGGGATTTGTAGGCTCATCACAAATAGAACTTAGGATAAATAGTTGATATAATTTGAAATGTGAATTGTAAATTACTATAAATGAAATATTAAAGGTATAAATGATGTGTAAATAATATTTGGGGACTTTCCCTTTTTTTTATTAAATAAAAATGAAAATTTGCTTGAACCTAGGTACATGTGAATTGGGGTGATAGATTAGAGATGAAATTGTAAATGAACTATACAAATGAAATTTATGAACATATGCATTAGATGAAAATGAATTTGGACATTGTATTCCCACTAGGAAATAAAATAAAACTTATTGACACTTAATGGTACATGAGTGAAATTAAGAGTAATCATAAATACTTAGTAAGCAAAAACATTTCTTGAATTTCAAATGATAAATTATATAAATAGTGTAATGAATAAATGAACCATATTAATATATGAATGAGACATGAGCTTTCATTATTGTAGAAGGGAAAAATATTTTGAGTACAATGGTACATGAAAACTATTGTTTTGAATTGTGATCATTATGGATAACATAATGAATATATAAATTACGATGAATGCATAAATTATGTAAATATTAGACTTAAAGATTTATGTTTCTATTATGAAAAAGATTAAAATGCTAGAAATTATAATTAGAACCTATAATGAAATAATGAAACTTATGAACACTTAATGGTACTATGTGCCCAAGTATCACCTAGACAAGTGTGTCAGATTGGATAGATTGGCATGCCAATAGGATATTATTTTAGCAGTACTGCGTAAGGCTCTATGCCCGCACTCATGGCTTTATGCCCGCACTCATGGCTTTTATGCCCAATTATGTGTTATCATGGCTTTTTAGCCATATTGACTGCATACGTGGTTGACGTTTCGCGTCCCATGATATGACGGCCCAAGGCACCGTGGTGTCTAGCGCCAACGACCCATTATCCAGTTTAGTCAGCCTGTCATAAGTTACTTAGGCAGTGAAATTTGTTGAAATGAGTTAAGAATAATAGCAACTGAAAATATTAGCAATTAAATAAAAGAGTAAGAATATTTAAAATAAATTAGATTAGTTATTTAGTATAAAGAATTGAAATGAATTGGAACAATATTAAAATTTAATTATTATAAAATAATCTGCGATAACCTAGAAAGTATTGAAAGAAATGATAAAAAGATTTGCAATAAAGATATAATTTAAATAAGCATTACAAATGTATTTTTTTTATAATAATATAAAGCTAAGAATAATATTCTTGGAATTTTTGGGGATGGTATCGGGAATTTAAGATTTAAACGCTTCTGAAGAGGAATAAATTAGAATAAAAGATAGTTAATCAAATTATGATCCATTTCTTTCTTTATTTGTATATGTTATTTTCTTGTTATATTATTGTACCACTAAGCAATAATGCTTAGCACGATGGATTTATTTCCCTCACGCAGATACTGAAGCTAAAACCTAGTGGACATTTGACTAGGATTTTTGGAGTCCAGATCTACAGAAGTGTCAGAAGTGCTCAAGGTTGTCACCTCCTCAGCAATGCATGTAGATAGGGCTCACATTAGTCATTTTATGTGTTTTGTATATTATAAATATTTCGTATGTTGTAATGTAAACTAAGAATTTATAAGTAATATTTATGTGATGTAAATTAATAAATCGGTTAGTTCATATGTGATTAAATTGTATATTATGTAAATTAATGAAACTTGAGAATTTCTATATATAAATCGTGCATTAATGAATATGTAAGGAAATGAATGGATTTGTACAAATGAGTATGTGAATTGCAAGAATTGAATGTGAGATGACTATGATGAGTATGAATGAGATTTTTATTGTAAAATATTATTGAAAATTTCAAGCTGGTAAATAGTGAAATACTCCAAACGATAATAAAATAGGAGAAACTCTGCTAGTTTCTCCGTAGAAAAATATTTGATATTAAAATATAACGAGATCAAATTATTAAAGGAATAAATTTAAATAAGATAGGGTACTCCGGCACTGAACGTAGCACACCTTGCTCAGCTACACTGTAGACGGGTAAGAGGGTGTTACAGAGGAAGTTTGTGTCAGATATGAACAAAGTTATAAGTGAACTAGACATAGAAATTTCAGATGATCTTTCTTATGTTGAACAACCTATCAAGATTGTAGATAGTCAAGTGAGGAAGCCAAGGAATAAGGAGATACCTATGGTTAAGGTATTATAGAACCGCCACAACATGGAAGAGGGCACATGGAAAACCCGCGATTCCATGATACAATAAAATCCCCACCTTTTCTAGGTATGTTCTATATATTATGTTTGTTATGTTTGCTTTTATGTGTGTGTTTTAACATTCGAGGACGAATGTTCTTATGGGGGGGGGGGGGGAGAATGTAATATCCGCCACTTTCTAACATCAAAATATCTATTCTTGACGGAATATTCTGGTGAGAATTAAAACTTCACTGACTAAGGAGTGGCAGTGAGATGTGAAATTTTGCATGAATGTGTGTTTAAAATGTTCCAAAATGTACTTAAGAAAGGAAAATGTTTTAAGAGTTTTATTTTTTAAGAGTTTTAAAGAACTTTTTTTAGGTAGAAGGAACTTTGGTGGCTGAAAGACATACTTTCAGTAGCAAAAGTCCCTTTTAGTTCGGATGCCCATTTGGGCAGAATTGACTCCAGCAGCTGAAAGTGTGAATTTCAGCAGCCGAAAATCCCCTAACTATTAAGGGTATAAAAGGGACCATAGCTCATTTTCAAGTCAAAACACTTGTATTTTTCTTATTTCCTCTCTTTCAACTTCAGGGCATGCTAGGAGCTCTTTAAAGAGATCTCTTTGAGTTTTTAAAGATTTAGAGGTGGATTCATCCATTTAGAAGTCTGGAAGAATTGATTCAAGTTTTGAAGTTTTGGTTCTCCCACCTCCAACTCCAAGAAAAGAGGTAATCTTCTTTTCTTCTTGATCTAATAGATAGATCTAAGAGAGTTGATAAGGAATTAGGTTTTTAATGCTTTAATTTCATGAAAAGTTATTTTAAGTTAAGTTTTTGATGAAGTTTATGCGTGTTGGGTTTGGGGGAAACTTAGGGTGTTTATATTATGTTTAGAGTTTTAGAGCCTTGTATAACACTCTAAGGTCCAATTTATAGGATCGGGCTCAAGGGACTCAGAAAAATAAGGATCCGAGGATAGCCCCCGTTCGAGTAAGGAGATTGATAGGCTATAAGGGGTGAGTAACTCTAACCTTAATAAAATGAAAACTCTTTACAGATAATTAATGAGCATCCTCATGCATCATGTCATACTTATTTAGGATATATGCATCTAGAACACGAAGATGTTGCATAATTGTATAAATTGTTGTTGGTGCATTGATGGATATTGGATAACCCATTACTCCCCCTCTCCCCCCCCCCCCCCCAACCCCACCAACCCCATGTTATTTTATATAATGTTATAGATCCATAAGTAAATCCTAAGGGGAGATCTTGATGTTTCTTTTCAAGAGAGATTTGATAACTGCCCCTGGATACATGACACAGGTCATGTTTAAAAGGAAAGTTTGGAGAGTTATTGGTGATAATGTCCATCTTATGTGAAATGTCTACAATGTGAAAATCCATGTAAATGATGTATTACACATGTATGAATGAATTATGAAATTAATGATAGTTAGTTTACTCACTGAGCTTGTATAAGCTTACCCCATTCCCCTAACCCTTAGGTGCAGGGTTACAGGATTGGAAGAGCTTTTAAAAAGAGAGCTTTAAGGGTAGTCTTAACCCTTCCTTATGTATACCGTATGAGTAGATGGACATGTCATTGATGAATGGATAGTACTGTACTGGTGATATAAGGAAAAATGTAATAATTATTTGAACTATAATGATGTATATGTTGTGTTAACCCTTTTGAGGGTATGAATGATGAGCCGTTACACTTTGGATCTTATGAATGTTAAGGTTCAAATTATGAACCATTTATATGTTATGAATGTTTATGTATGGATGAAAAAACTAAGGTGTAATAGTTTGATGTATGTTAAGATGGTGAGATGTAGGAATGTATATACGTTTCACAGGTTTCCAGCTTATTGCGGGTTCCTATAGCCTTAAATTGACTCGATCCCTAGCGCCGGTAACGGTCCCTGGTTTCGGTCATTACAAATCTTATCATGAATCGTGAAAAATTTAAGGAGTTCAAGATTAATAAATTGGGAATTATCATATTAACTCGAAGAATCCTTATTTATGATCAACTCTTTATTCTTATTCGTAGATGACACTTGAGGAATGATATTAACTGTGAAACTTTGGTCTTTTAGTTTACAAAAATTACCCTTATTTCCAATAGTTTCACTACTAAATTCAGTAACCTCTTAGAATACCTCTTGTCTCATTCATTTGAGAATTAGTCTCAGAAATCAATTGCAGAACAAGGGAAAAGTAGGTTTTTTACCTATAAAGGGTTGAGAAACCTTTTGCAATTCCAATAATTGGTCTATCTTCTACTTAATCACACTTTATTCTTATTTTAGCTCTTATCTTAGCTCTGCATTATCCTCTTGATTCTTTCTTTGATTTGCCTCAATTAGTTCTTCCAATCTTACCAAGTTTCTATTTATAGTAGCATGCATCTCATGAAATCTCAACTTCTAAGCTTGCATACAATCCTCCAAAAGTTGCATTTTACTTGCCAGCTTATCTCTTTAACAAATTCTACAATCATCTGGTCCCCAAACTCAAACTACTCAGTACCAAATCATTAAGTTCTTGGCTTATGAACTCAACTCAACTACCATTCTTCACTAGTAATTAACAACAGAAGAAGGAAATTAAGGATGAGATTAGAACAAAAGATAGAGTCGAGAAAGAGAATAGGAGAGAGAGAGAGAGAGAGAGAGAGAGAGAGAGAGAGAGAGAGAATGAGACTCTTTATTTCATTATTTATGTAACTATACAATCATGCTATATTTTTATTTATACAGTTGTAATGCATTTCAGTTATTTAGTTACAACAAGTATAAATACTCTTTAACCTAACTATCCAATGAATGATTTTCAACTCAACACACTCTAACGAATTAGCTACCTACTCAGCTAACTCCACTCAACTCAGCTCATTAGCTTCCTGAGTCACAATAAAATATGGATTTATTATTATTAGAGTGAGCAAAAGTTTGTATGGGTCATATGATATAAGGCTAAGGTTAAGGCTAAACTATTCAAGCTTACTATTGTTATTTATTATTTCCTTATGAAGCGAAATATAAAAGGCCCTTCAAATGCAAAAGCTACATCAAATAATGTCATTGGATTTACATTAAATGCAATTGTTATACTAGAAGAGAATGTATCTGATAAATCAAATGTTAATCAATTGATTACTACTCTCCTTATTGGGTCTTTATTAGTCTATCTCTGCCCAGGAATGATTAGGTGTTGAAAGCTTTATTAGCTAGATTTATTCTCTTTTGATTTTTTAAGAATAATGAATTTTAGAAGAGTGCATAGTTTAATTAGATTTATGTACATATGATTTGATGTTTTTATCTTGGTATAATTTTCTTCTCTATTCTTTTCTTTTCTTTTCTTTTTTTATCCCTTCCAATACAATAAAGTTACTAAAACTTGAATTCTTATCACAACAAAATAGAAAAATTTGAAAAAAGGAGAATTTTTAAGAAAAAGGAAATTTCATTAACTAAGAGATAAAACATGATAGAATCATAAGTACACTTTAAACTTGCAAAAATAAAATGACAATGATATTATCTAAATTATGAAAAAGAGTATTTTTAACTATAAAAGATGTTCATCAATATCAGCAAGAAGATCTGTGCATCAAAAAAAATTCTCTACTCATTAGATTTCAAAAGAAATATTTAAAATTTGCATAACCTTAGCAATTCGAGCAGTAACCATCTTGGCATTTTCAATAATTTTTAATAATGCTTCATAAGTTTTTATTAAAAGGTAATCTTAGAGCATAAGGAAGGGCCTTGATATCTTTTTCCATAAATTCATTTATCTTTCACCTCATCAGATACTTCATTTCTTCCATGATATCATGTAGTTATTTATTTATGGTCTTATAACATTTTATCTAGAGTATTAGGTATTATACATTCTATCTAAAGTGTCAGGAGATGTTGACAAAGTCCACTCAACTTGCACTATCTTCTTAGGTGTTTAAGTCATTTCAAAAAAGAGTGCTAACATAAATATGCATGTAAAAAAATGATAATTCAAATGAGGTAAGCAGTTTTAACTTCATTATGTACACATGTGCATACGCACGCAAGCATGCACACACGCGCGCGCCGTGCACACACACACACACACATGGTTGCCACGATTCTGTATAACTTTAAAGTCATTTTTCTCTTTAGTACCTTGAAGGCATATTTCTTTTCAAAATTAGTTGCGTATTGATAGAGGGAAAATGAGGCAATAAATGGCTAAAAAGTCCTTATATGGAATAACACAATAATTTTGGGTGAGGAGTATTATAATATGTATAGCATAATAATTTTAGTTGTTCATGTTATTAGTAAAATAATTTAATGTTCATATGGAGCTTTAATTCTATCTAATGAAAATTACGCTATTTGTGAACTTGCTAAATACATAATAAGAAACAAACAAAAAACTTTTTGAATATTAGATGCTTAATTACAATATTCAAAAAGAGCACATTTAATATACCTTTCATTGTAATATAAACAACATGCTACAAATCATGTGCTCATTTATATTATTATACATTTCATATATTGCTTAAAATTTCCAATAAATTATATTTTAAATATTTTTTCAAGTCATTATTAAAATCAGCTCTACATACTCATTTTCATATAAAAACACAAGATCTCTACAAGTAAGCCCTTCTCACTTCTTATTAGATATCAAAATGTATCTTCTAGAAAAAATGATGCAGTTATCCACCATCATTTAAATGATATCCCAAAGTCAATATGAGTTGCTCATATGCATATTTAGAAAAAGCAAATACTTTGCAAATACAAAGCTAAAATCATATTTATCCTAATATAGAATAATATAGATGCAATAATAAAGTTTAGACTTATACTATTATAAAAGGTTCACAAAAACAACAAAAAGCTCTTACTTAATAACAAATAAATACAAACTTCCAATTTAACTTTAAATATAATGTGAACTTGTGCTTTATAAAAAAAAAAAGAGAAAAAAAAAAAGATAAGACTAATATTTCTAGAAGTTTAATCTTTAGAATAATAAATAAAGGATTTGCATGAACTCTAGTATGTCCCCCAATTATGGTGTAGAATACAACATACTCTAGATTATTTTGTGATAACAAACTTAACTTTATCAACATTCCTTAAGCTATGAATAGATACTAGCTTGATCTATCTATTCTCAATCCTAGCTTTTAATAATTATAAATCGAATATTCTTTCTCGTTGCATACTCACACCTCTAAAACCTTTCCAGCTTAGGGTCATAAATATAAAATATTTGTCTTAACTCTTTAATATATTGCCTTGCAAATTCCACATAGGTATTTCATTTTAACAAAGAAAAAAAAATTAAAAAATTGAATATAAAATTATCCAGACATTGCAATAAAGTTATTATAATAACTAAAGTATTATCAAATATCAATATTTTACCTCATTGATTTTATTTATTGGTTACAAACTTTATAGAGCAAAAGGTATATAGAAATAAATACAAATAATAAGATAAAGCAATTGTGTACATCAACCAAGATAAGACAGAGACCATTCAAATTTTGATTTGCTAAGTGACTTCTATTTTACTCACAAGTCATAACTTTATACTCGAAATCATACTTATCCAGCCGATATACAAATCGAAGATATTTGGTTATGATGGCAACACTACCATACTAACTAATAAAAGAAACTACAAAATTTAACCTTATGAAGATAGACTTATTAGTAGAAATTAGAAAAGGAAACAGAAAAATGTTTAGCAATACTAAACTATTTATATTGTCTTCTTGATGTTGTACCAAACGCTCAATTTCTTGAAGATGATTAACTTTTTCATCTTCATTATCATAAAATGACTATTACATTAGGTGATGATTCTTTATAAAAGAAAATGTAAATATTAGGAAGAGTGGGTGTTCCTTCATCAATAAATTCAACATTAGGAGGAAGTGGTGCTTCTTCATCAATATCATCAACATCGGCAAGAGGAGGTGGTAGATCTTTATACTTAACCTCTAATTTCTCATGAATATAATTTCATGTATCAATTTATGGTATATAAGTTTGAAATAGATCATCCAAAGGAGTTTCAACTTATACCATGCTATTATTTACATGATTCCTTCATCTTAAATCAACCATTTGGCTGAGTATCCCCCATAACTTCTACTTTCCAAGAGTGTTCCTTTATACCTCGCACTAAAAGAATTACATATTTAACAATAATTATCCACATAATGATTGGATTGCCATCCACATCTTTCACTAATTGAGCATCCTCTCTACTCCATCATTCTATTGAAGTTCTCCTTCAATTGTGTAAGCTGGATTATCATCTTTATATTTTATCAAATGATCCTTTTCTACTTCATCATTCTGCTCAAATGAACCTTTACTTATTTAAATTTCATTGGTATCTTCATATTCATCTTTGTTGTTTTCGAAAATTTCAATAAAAACATTATCCACTCTTTTGTCATTCCTATAGTAAAGTTAATCTTTCATTCATGTAGAATCAAAATTGGCACATTTAAGTTGATTTATATTTTGAATACTCAAATTTTGAAGAAAAGAAGTTGGATGATCATTATTATGTTCAAAACAATTCATTTATGAGGTTAACTGGAAAGAAATTAAATTGCCTTTTTTTATTTTTTTTTAATAACCAAATAAATTTTATTGAAATAAAAATAAGAACATTGAAACTTGGCAACAATTGATCAGTAACCAAGAGAGGCAAAAGGACTAAAGACATAAACGAAAAGGCAACTAAAAACACATAAACACACAACTATCAAAATAAGAAATTAATAAGAAAAACACAAGGCTAACACATTGAGAAGAAAAAAAGTACTGCCAAAAAAATACATGTTAAACACTTGTTGAGCACCACAATAATTATAACACATCAAAGGCACATTAGCCATAAAACTTTTCAAAGAGATCCAACCACTGTGAACCAAGAATCCACCAAATGCCTAATGTGCCAAAACCTGTTCCTGGGAAACCTAAATGACAGCAAAACCTTTTTCCTTTGCTTTGAAGGAGCAAAAGCAGTAGGGTTGGACAATTAGGCAATTTTAATTTTAATAAACCTAGTTGTCATGCATCACATGCTATCAATTTCATTTTTATGTTAACAATTAACATGCCCAATATATGGTTATAACACTTGTAACCCTAATTGGCTTTAAGCCCATTTTTTTATTAGAAAATTTAAGATTATGAACAACCCAAAAATCTAATCATGGGTTTAAGGATTTTTTACTTGATGGGGTGCAAAATCAAATTCCACCCTTCTGGAAGCTAGATCTCTAATTGTGGATCCTCTAGTCTATCCACATGAACCATGTGATCTTGATTGCCTAATCCCTGAACTAAAGATCTCCCTTTATGTGTCTCTCTTGGTCAGCCACCAAACCAATAATAAAGATAAGTTTAACCTTTGGGTATTTGTATGGGTTAGTAGAGAAATAGTTTCTCTACCTTTAAATCTCAAGGTAACAACTTCTAATGTCCTTGAGATTGGAAAAAGAAAAAGGCAGAAGAACTTGGCTTGAGAGAAAACAAGAAGAAGAAGAAGAAGAAGAAGCTTTCTCTGTTTTCGAAAGAAATCCCTATCTTCTTCTCATATGGATTGGCTTTTATATTTTAAGGATATAGGAATCCCTAAACTTGGTGGTCTATCAATTTTAGAGATTTCCAATCCCTAAACTCGATTAGTTGAGATTAGTTATCTTCCACTCAAGAAAACAACCTTTCTAAGTGTCTTCTTTTCATTCAATCACAATGATGAGTTGCTGCTATCACATAATGCTACTTGGTATCTCATGCCATGTCACTATCAAGCTACTAAGCCATTTTCTCCCTTGGTTTCATGAGGCATATTAGCCATATTAGTCTTCTTGCATTATAATTGTAACGCCCTCACCGTAGGTAATCCGTACATTTTACTGTTCTAACGACTAATGTCTGTTCGGACAGCCAGAATATCTGGAACTACACTTAAACTATAGTGAGGAGACATAAATTGATGGAATAAATGTTAAGAAAATATAGGAAAATTTAGAGAAAATAAAATAAAATTTAAGAGAATTTATTAATTAACATAAATTAAACTTTATAAATTGAATTAGGAAAAAAGAGAAGATAAAGAAGAAGAAAAGAAGAGAAAAGAAAAGAGAAAGGCTTATGACATAAAATAAAGAATTAAGCACAATAAATATATATAGAGACATAAGAGACAAAAGCCACCAACCACAAGTCTTCTTCTCCACTTCATCTCTTCTCTCTCTAAATGGCCGACTGCTTTGGTCCTTCTTCCACCATTTTTATTAAAGATTAAAGCTTAATTCTCTCCTCTTTGACTCATCAAAACCCTTAGCCCTCTTCATTAAAAATTTAACCCACACTATAGGGAAGCTCTAGATACCCATAAGAAGAAGGAACTTTGAAGTTTTGGGAAGTTTACAAGTTGGGTCACAAGAGGTTGGTGCTTTTCTTCCCTCACTCTTCTTTTAATCCTTGAAAGTGACTTGAGACAAGTAGAAATTATAAGAAATTAACAAGAAATTCATGAACTCATGTTGTCTCCAAATTTCGGCAGCCAAGAAAAGTGTTGGGCTTTGATGTGTTCAAATGATGTAAATGAGTTTAAAGATGATGATTGGTATGAGTATATGTATGAGAAGTGAAAGGGATTGAATTGATTGAGTTTGAAATTTGAAATTAGGGTTTGTGTACATGAATTGAGGAATTTTGTCTTTGCTTGAGATTGACCTAATTGAGATGAAATTGTTGCTTATAGAAGTGCTATGTATGCCAATTGAAGTAAGGAAGTTGGAGGAGATTGAAAATTTGGGAGTGCTTTTTCTGCAGGTTTGGGACTTAATGAGTCCAACTTGAGTTTTGAGCCATAACTGATTTTGTGTTGCTCCAATTGGTATGAGGCCAATTGGAGGTGAAACCAGACCCAAAAACACTCCATTTTCCATGAAGAAACCATGCTCAAATTCTATCCAAAACTTAACCTAAACATTGTCCCAATCTAGATGACCTTGCACAAAACCCATAAAATGACCAAATGAACAGTACGTATTCATTTGGTCATAACTCCCTCTATACTAGTCCAAATGACCTGAATTTTATACCATTGGAAAGCTTAGATATAGGGATATAATTTTCATTAGGACCACAGAACCCAGAAATGCCTTAAACCAAACCAAATTGCTGGCCCAAATTGGGTTACAAAACTATCCAGAACTAGGTTGTCCAGAAACTGCCGGACATAAACTTACCCGACTAATTTGGCAAAATGACCATAACTTGGTCTAAAAGAACTCAAATGTAATGAAACCAATGGTAAAATGTCCACAAGACATAGATCTACAAAATTGGTATTTTGACCAAAACCCAGAAATAAAGAGAACTAGGTCAAATTATTAAAACAAATCAATACATTAAAACCTGGAATCTAACCAAACTTCATTTGACCCCAGAATAGTCTTTTAGTCATATCTCCCACTAAAAATATCCAATTGGGATGAGCCATATCTTTCCAGAAACATAAGAAACAGGGCTCCAACTTTGTTTTAGAAACCTTCCTCAAATTATGAATGTAAGGACCTCAAAAGTTGACCTGCAGTCACTGACCTGAACTGAAATCTTGTTGGCATAGGGTACATGAGTATAGGTTAGTTAATTGGCCATAAATAATTCCACAAAATTTGAAAATTTGTGATACAAATTTCTCAATGATCATAAGACATAGGGAAACAATTTCTATGAAGATTACCATGTCTAAAAGTGGCTACAACATGTTCCATTAGTTAAGTAAATTTTAAGTCCAAAAGTTGCCTAGTTAAGGAACCAGAATATGAAAATGAATCAGTTATGGTTTTCTAACCATAACTTGAGTTCTAAAAAAGAAATTGATATGATTAAAAAGGGAAAATAAAGATAAGATATAGAGGAACAACTTCCATTAAGGAAGTGTGGCCAAACAGTGGCTACAAACTGATCAAATGGATAGGTAAAAGTAAGACACAAAAATTGAAACCAAATAAAGGTCTATGAGATAGATTATCTTATGGTAGGAATTTAACCCAAATATGCCATTAAACACTAAATCACATGAAAGGGGTATGTGGGACCTATTTTCCCACTGTAAAGTGACATGAACATTACAAATAAATAAGAAATAACGTTAATTGCTCATAGTATACCTAGACTTATTTATTTAATTTGGATCAATTGGCATACCAATTAGGGACTACAGATAGCAGTACTGCCCATAGGAATAATCATTAACAGGTAAAATCTGTCTGACATGAATGTTCTACAAGCTTTTTGCTTGCCCATTGGCCATTGTGCCTAATATTATATCTGGCTTAAATGCATGCCTGCAGGCTTCATGCCTGACATGACCGATGTATACTAGATAGACATATAGCTGTCTAACTAGTATACTCCCATATATCCAGTTTTTATAATCTATTATAGGTTTTTTGGGCACGGATAAAAAATAATTAAGACTTAATATACAATAAGTAAATAGAAAAGATCCCGATAATTTTAATTGTTTCCAAAGTGCAATGAAAATGCAAAAGATCTAGAAATTATGAATTGCCATATAGAATTATTATTCAATTGTTTAGATATTGTTATTATAAATTATGCACCACTAAATGTTTTGCTTAGTGCATTGGTTTTCCATCGCGTAGGCATTAGAGATCAATCCCAGCAGCAGCAGTAGCAGCAGTAGTAGTGCTCATACAGAGGCTGATCAGATTTGCCAGTGTCTATTAGTCACCTCGACAGTTGTAATTTTGTTGGTAGGGCCCATGTATGTCTAGATTTTGTTCTTTTGTTCATTGTACATAAACACATGATGTATTTCATTTTGGACTTGCAATTAAATCTTGAGATTGTAATGTAAACTTGTAAATTATTGTCTATGAATTTCTATATGAATGTAATAAATGGTACCTTTTGGAGATCTCATAAATAATTATGAATGATATGATACAGTAGAATATGATATGGAAAAGTGTGAAATGAATATGAACATATTAACAGGTAACTAGTGGAACCTACCAGATGCTAACAAAATAGAGGAGGCTCTGTCTGAGTCTTCACAGAAACACGTTGCAAAAAAAAAAATTCTACACATGGATTATTACCGTTTTTAAATGATTTTAAAAATTGACAATGGACATAATAAGACAAGATAGGGTGCTCCGGCACTGAATGTGGCACTTCTTGCTCGGCTATACAGTAGATGGGTAAGGGGCGTCTCATTTAGTGATATTAGAGCAGAGGTTTAGGCGGTCTTAAACCTAGATAGTTAGAAATAGATAGAGTGCATCATATGCAAGGGCCTTTAAATAGAGTGGAGGTGACACTAATGCAGATCTATTCTTTGTCTATTGTATAGGATCGATGGCATCTGATCCTTCAAAGCATGGACCTCCAGGACCGATAGAGGAGGAGGAAGAGAGTCACGCACTCGCACCTGCTCCTAGTAGGGAGTGAAGCAGTAGAGCTGAGTCATCCCGTGGCACTACGGGGAGAGCACAACAGGCCTTCCTGGAACAGATGATTCAGCTGCTCCATCAGGTCACCAGAGCTATACCTCAGCCATAGCCACCTCCACAGCCACCTCCACAGCCACAGCCACAGCCACCACCATCACCTGTACAGCCACCACTGCCCCCACAGCCACAACCTGTACATAGATCCCCATTAGAGAGACTGCGAAAGTATGGGGCAGTTGACTTCAGGGGTAAGAAGGAGGATGATCCAGCCACAGCAGAGTATTGGCTAGAGAGGACTGAGAGGGTATTGCAGCAGTTGCACTGTAACCCATAGCAGCAGTTGGAGTGTGCTCTGTCACTGCTACAGGAGGATGCTTATAGATGGTGGGTGACAGTATCGAGAGTGGTACAGTCTACATAGATTACTTGGGAGTTCTTTCTGGCTGAATTCAGAAAGAAATACATCAGTCATGTGTACTTAGAGGTTAGAAGGAGAGAATTCCTAGCACTGAGACAGAGGCAGCTTACAGTATCCGAATATGAGTAGGAATTCGTGATATTTAGCGGATATGCATTGGAGGTAATGCCCAAAGAAACTGATAAATGCAGAAGGTTTGAGGATAGATTGAATGACAATATCAGGTTGATAGTTACATCTCATCACTTCATTGACTTTTCCCAGTTGGTAGCATCAACCCTTGATGTGGAGAGAGTCAGAAATAAAGACCAGTCCAGAAAGGACAGTCAATGTAAGAGGGGTTCTGGATCTGGTCAGTCTAGTTCAGCAGACACGAGTAGTAAGAGGCCCAAGGAGTTTCAAGGTCAGACTTAGGGTCGAGGTAAGAAGTAGAAATCCCAATTTGCCCCAAGGAGAGAAGGAGGACAGTCTGGTGCATCAGTGGATAGTTCTCTGGGTATAGCTACACGGGGATCAGCCCCACCACCCGCTTGTACACATTGTGGTAGACCCCATAGAGGAGAGTGCAGATTATTGACTGGTGGATGTTTCAGATGTGGGTCTACGGAGCACTTCTTGAAGGATTATCCATAAAGGCATGCTAGTGTTCCCACTGTTCCACCCCAGACAGAGAGACCTACCTTGGCAGCACAGACGGGTAGAAGACCTGCAAGGCTTGATACAGCTGGTACATCACAGAGGCCTACTGCAGAGACAGTTCAGAGGCAGGAGACTAAAGTAGCACCCCGTGCCTATGCTATAAGAGTTCGAGATGAGCCAGAGCCAGCTGATGTCATAAGGGGTACTTTCTCACTTTATGATCTATCTATATGTGCATTAATTGATCCTGGTTCCACACATTCTTATGTGTGCATTGCACCACCTGTTGGTAGAGGGGTATAAGTAGAGGAGTTGAAGGAGGACATACAAGTTACAAACCCTTTAAACCATAGTGTCATGGTGAAAAAGGTCTACAAGGGTTGTCCTCTGAGGATATAGGGTTATGAGTTTCCAGCTGACTTGATTGAGCTACCATTCCATGAGTTTGATGTGATATTGGGAATGGATTGGTTATCAAGTCATCAGGCGATGGTAGATTGTCGGCTGAAGAGGATTTCACTACAAATAGCAGAAGGGGATGAGATTACAGTTGTGGGAAAAGGAACGGGTTGTCTTTCTACTATCATATCAGCCACAGCAGCCAGAAAAATGTTAAGAAATGGCTGTGAGGCTTTCTTAGCACATGTGATTGACACTAGGAAGACTAGCCCAAGCATACAGGAGATCCCCACAGTATGTGAATTTCTGGATGTGTTTCCAGAAGAGTTGCTGGGTTTGCCACCTGATAGAGAAGTGGAGTTTGCCATAGAGGTTATGCTAGGTATTGCACCGATTTCCATTGCTCCATATAAGATGGCACCTACTGAACTGAGAGAGTTGAAAGTTTAGTACAGGAGCTACTAGACAAGGGCTTCATACACCCTAGTGTGTCGCCCTGGGGAGCACTAGTGCTATTTGTAAGGAAGAAAGACAGTACACTACAGCTATATATAGACTACTGGCAGTTGAATAAGGTGATTGTGAAAAATAAATACCCTTTACCTCAGGTAGATGATCTGTTTGATCAGCTGAGGGGAGCTGGAGTATTCTCCAAGATAGATCTCAGATTAGGCTATCACCAGTTGAGAGTGAAGGAGACAGATGTTCCTAAGACTGCTTTCAGGACTCGGTATGGGCACTATGAATTTCTAGTGATGCCATTTGGACTGACAAATGCACCAGTAGCTTTTATGAACCTAATGAATTGTATCTTTCATCCTTACTTGGATCGGTTCGTCGTGGTCTTTATAGATGACATCTTGGTGTATTCTAAGAACTGGGAGGAGCATGATGAACACTTGAGAGTAGTACTACAGACACTACGGGAAAAGCAGTTGTATACCAAGTTGTCCAAGTGTAACTTCTGGTTGGATGAGATATTCTTCCTTAGACACATTGTGTCAGAATATGGGATCAGGGTAGATCTAAAGAAGATTGAAGCAATAGTTGAATTGAAGCCTCTAAAAAATGTAACAGAGGTCATAAGCTTTTTGGGGTTAGCTGGATACTACAGGAGATTTGTGAAGGGATTCTCCCTTATTGCAACCCCACTGACTAAGTTACTGCATAAGAATGCAAAGTTTGACTAGAATGATAAGCGTCAAACCAGTTTCGAGAAGCTAAAGGCTATGCTTACAGAATCTCTAGTGTTGACACAGTCAGAGTAAGAGAAAGACTATGTGATCTATAGTGATGCCTCTCATAATGGGCTTGGGTGTGTTCTAATGCAGGAAGGGAAAGTAGTTGCCTGTGCTTCCAGACAGCTAAGGCCACATGAAAAGAACTACCCAACTCATGATCTGGAATTAGCGGCAATAATATTTGCATTGAAGATATGGAGGCATTACCTATATGGTGAGAAATGCTACATATATATGGATCACAAGAGTAAAATATTTGCCAACCCAGAAGAAATTCAATCTGAGACAAAGGAGATGGATTGAATTTCTTAAAGATTATGACTGTGTGATCGACTATCACCCGGAAAAGGCAAATGTAGTGGTTGACACACTGAGCAGGAAGTCCATGATGGCTTTGAGAGCACTAAATGCTCGGTTGTCTTTAGCACAGGATGGGGTACTTTTGGCTGAGTTGCTTGTAAATCCAAGATTGTTATAGCAAATACAAGAAGCACAGCTAAGGGATGAAAAGTTTCTAATTGTTATGGGCAGAACTCAAGAGGGGAAGGAGACTGATTATGAGTTAAAAGGAGATGGGTGCCTGTATTATAAAGGCAGAATATATGTACCAGGAGATAAGGAACTGAAGAAGAATATCTTGAAAGAGATGCATAGTAGCTTCCATGCTATGCACTCAGGAAGTACCAAGATGTACCAAGACCTAAAAGCACATTATTGGTGGCCTGGAATGAAGAAAGAGATTGGTAATTTTGTGACCAGATATTTGACATGCTAGCAAGTTAAGGTTGAGCATCAGGTTCCATCAGGGTTGTTGCAACCTATATCCATACCAGAGTGGAACCATGGATTTTGTCACTGGGCTACCATTGACATAGAGGAAGCATGATACTATATGGGTGATTATGGATAGATTAACCAAGTCAGCTCACTACCTACCAGTTAGAGCTGACTACTCACTGGAGAGGTTAGCAGAGATTTACATAGATGAGATAGTCTGGCTATATGGAGTGCCAACATCGATCATATCTGATCGAGACCTGAGATTTACTTCAAGGTTTTGGAAGAGGCTATAGGAATCTTTAGGCACTCAGCTGCACTTTAGTATGGCTTTTCATCCATAGACAGATGGACAGTCAGAAAGGGTGATTAAGTTAACCCTTAGAACTTAATGAATTATTGTAATTGTTAAAAGAAATGATAACAATGACCTGACACTAATGACATGAATGATATGATATGATAGGTGTTGGAGGATATGTTAAGAAGCTGCATCATTGATTTTGAAGGAAGTTGGGAGAAATATCTTCCTTTGGTAGAGTTTGCTTATAATAACAGCTATCAAACCAGTATAAAAATGGCTCTATACGAAGCATTGTATGGGAGGAGATGCAGGACTCCTTTATGTTGGACAGAAATGGGGGAAGAGAAAGTAGTGAGCCCAGACTTGGTGAGACAGACTAAGAAAAAAGTGAAACTCATTAGAGACAATTTGAAAGCCGCCTCAGACAGACAGAGGTCATATGCCGGCCTGAGGAGAAAGGATATAGAGTATGAGATTGGCGATAAGGTGTTTCTCAAGGTATCACCTTGGAAGAAAGTGCTAAGATTTGGTAAGAAGGGTAAGTTAAGCCCTAGAGTTATTGGTCCATATGATGTCATTGAACGTGTGGGTCCAATAGCCTACAGGCTACCTTTACCCCCTGAGCTGGACAAGATTCACAATGTATTCCATGTGTCGATGCTCAGGAGATACAGATCAGATCCTTCACATGTCATTTCAGCAAAGGAGATAATTGTGCAACCTTATTTGACATATGAAGAAAGACCAGTCAGAATCTTGGTATGGAAAGTGAAAGAACTTAGAAATAAGAGGATCCCATTAGTGAAAGTCTTATGGAGACACCACAACACATAAGAAGCAACATGAGAGAGCGAGGAGACGATGAGGCAATAGTTCCCTTAGCTCTTCACATTAGGTAAATTTCGAGAACGAAATTTTTATTTAGAGGGGAAGAATTATAACGCCCTCACCGTAAGTAGTTCGTACATTTTACTATTCCAACGACTAATGTCTGTTCGGACAGTCAAAATGTCTGGAACTACATTTAAACTATAGTGAGGAGACATAAATTGATGGAATAAATGTTAAGAAAATATAGAAAAAATTTAGAGAAAATAAAATAAAATTTAAAAGAATTTATTAATTAACATAAATTAAACTTTATAAATTGAATTAGGAAAAATGAGAAGAGAAAGAAGAAGAAAAGAAGAGAAAAGAAAAGAGAAAGGCTTATGACATAAAATAAAGAATTAAGTACAATAAATATACATATAGACATAAGAGACAAAAGCCACCAACCACAAGTCTTCTTCTCCACTTCATCTCTTCTCTCTCTAAATGGCCGGCTGCCTTAGTCCTTCTTCCACCATTTTTATTCAAGCTTAAAGCTTGATTCTCTCCTTATTACTCATCAAAACCCTTAGCCCTCTTCATTAAAAATTTAACCTACACCATAAGGAAGCTCTAGCTACCCATAAGAAGAAGGAAATTTGAAGTTTTAGGAAGTTTACAAGTTGGGTCACAAGAGGTTAGTGCTTTTCTTTTCTCACTCTTCTTTTAATCCTTGAAAGTGACTTGAGATAAGTAAAAATTATAAGAAATTAATAAGAAATTCATGAACTCATGTTGCCTCCAAATTTCGGCAGCCAAGAAAAGTGGTGGGCTTTGATGTGTTCAAATGATATAAATGAGTTTAAATATGATGATTGATGTGAGTATATGTATGAAAAGTGAAAGGGATTAAATTGTTTGAGTTTGAAATTTGAAATTAGGGTTTATGTACTTGAATTGAGAAATTTTGTCTTTGCTTGAGATTGACCTAATTGAGATGAAATTGTTGCTTATAGAAGTGCTATATATGCCAATTGAAGTAAGGAAGAGATTGAAAATTTGGGAGTGCTTTTTCTGCAGGTTTGGGACTCAATGAGTCCAGCTTGAGTTTTGAGCCACAACTGATTGTGTGTTGCTCCAATTGGTATAAGGCCAATTGGAGGCGAAACCAAACCCAAAACACTCCATTTTTCATGGAGAAACCATGCCCAAATTTTGTCCAAAACTTGACCTAAACATTGTCCCAATTCGGATGACCCGGCATAAAACCCAGAAAATGACCAAATGAACAATACGTATTCATTTGATCATAACTCCCTCTATACTGGCCAAATGACCTGAATTTTATACCATTGAAAGCTTAGATATAGGGCTAAAATTTTCATGAAGACCACAGAACCCAAAAATGCCTTAAACCAAACCAAATTGCTGGCCAAGTTGGGTTACAAAACTATCCAAAACTAGGTTATCCAGAAACTGCTGGACATAAACTTACTCGACCAGTTTTGGCAAAATGGCCATAACTTGGTTTACAAGAACTCAAATGTAATGAAACTAGTGGAAAAATGTCCACAAGACACAGATCTACAAAATTGGTAGTTTGACCAAAACCCAGAATTCAAGAGAACTAGGTCAAATTGTCAGAACAATTCAATACATCAAAACTTGAAATCTAACTAAACTTTATTTGACCCCAGAACAGTCTTTTAGTCATATCTCCCACTAGAAAAATCCAATTGGGATGAGCCATAGCTTTCCAGAAACCTAAGAAATAGGGCTCCAACTTTATTTTAGAAATCTTCTCAAATTATGAATCTAAGGACCTCAAAAGTTGACCTGCAGTCACTGGCCTGAACTGAAATCCTATTGGCACAGGGTACATGAGTCCGGGCCAGTTAATTGGCCATAAATAATTCCAAAAAACTTGAAAATTTGTGATACAAATTTCCCAATGATCATAAGACATAGAAAAACAATTTCTTTGAAGATCACAATGCCTAAAAGTGACTGTAACATGTTCCATTAATTAGGTAAAGTTTAAGTCCAAAAGCTACCTAGTTAAGGAACCAGAATCTGGAAATGAATCAGTTATGGTTATCTCACCATAACTTGAGTTCTAAAAATCAAATTGACATGATTCAAAATGGAAAGTAAAGATAAGACATAGAGGAACAACTTCCATGAAGGACGTGTGGCCAAACAATGGCTACAAACTGATCAAATGGATAGGTAAAGTAAGACACAAAAACTGAAACCAAAGAAAGGTTCATGAGATAAATTATCTTATGGTAGGAATTTAACCCAAAAAAACCATTAAACACTAAATCACATGAAAGAGGTATGTGGGACCTATTTTTCCACTATAAAGTGACATGAACATTACAAATAAATAATAAATAATGTTAATTGCCCATAGTATACCTAGACTTATTTATTTAATTTAGATCAATTGGTATACCAATGGACTACAGATAGCAGTACTGCCCATAAAAATAATCATTAACAGATAAAATCTATCTAACATGATTATTCTATAGGCTTTATGCCTGCCCGTAGGCCATTGTGCCTAATATTATATATGGCTTAAATGCCTACCCGCAAGCTTTATGCCTGACATAACTGATGTATACTGGATAGACATATGGCTGTCTAACTAGTATACTCTCGTGTATCCAGTTTTTATAATCTGTTATAGGTTTCTTGGATACGGATAAAAATTAATTAAGACTTAATATACAATAAGTAAACAGAAAAGATTCCGATAATTTTAATTGTTTCCAAAGTGCAATGAAAATGCAAAAGATCTAGAAATTATGAATTGCCATATAGAATTATTATTCAATTGTTTAGATATTGTTATTATAAATTATGCACCACTAAGCGTTATGCTTAGCGCGTTGGTTTTCCATCACGTAGGTATTGGAGACCAGTCCTTGCAGTCGCAGCAGTAACAGCAGTAGTGCTTATACAGAGGCTGATCAGATTTGTCAGTGTCTACTAGTCACCTCGACAGTTGTAATTTTATTGGTAGGGCCTATGTATGTTTAGATTTTGTTCTTTTATTCATTGTACATAAACACATGATGTATTTCATTTTGGACTTGTAATTAAACCTTGAGATTATAATGTAAACTTGTAAATTATTGTCTATGAATTTCTATATGAATGCAATAGATGATACCTTTTGGAGATCTCATAAATAATTGTGAATGATATAATACAGTAGAATATGATATGGAAAAGTGTGAAATGAATATGAACATGTTAACAGGTAACTAGTGAAACCCGCCAGATGCTAACAAAACAGAGGAGGCTCTGTCCAGGTCTCCACAGAAACACGTTGCAAAAAAAAAAATTTCTACACATGGGTTATGTCACACCCTACTCCCCCGTAAGATGTAACATGATCCCGTAGTACACCTAATGAATTACCGTACTTCGCCTGCCGATAACCTATTAGATATACTACAAGGGATTTTAAAAACAATTTTTGTGAAATTTAAATCATCGATTAAAATCTGGTGTTATAAAATTTTTTTCAAAATTTCGGCAAAGTGCCGGCTGTATTTTGAGAAAACAGTTCTTCAATCTTGCAAAAGAAAATGGTCCCAATATGTTTTCTCAAATACAACTTCAATAATTTCATTTGCACTCATAATTCAAATCTCAATAATCAAATCAATCTCCTCATAAAAGAAACATTTCATTGATTACAAGACTCAAAATTAATATTACAAAACTATTCAGGTAATTGAAATCCCAAACTTACATTTACAATAATTTACTTTTAATTACATACCAAAATATTTTACAAGAGTTTTTATACAACTGCTCAAATAATTTACATACATATTATTACATGCATACATCAAAACCTATGTACATGGGTATACCTATAATATACCTAGAGCTGATCTGAAAGTGTCTTCAAAGAAACTTACTCACTGCTCTATGCTCATCTTACCTGCGAAAGCATACAAAGCTATCGCTGAGTGGTGAACTCAGTGGTGCACAACTCTAATTTAAAACATAGTACAATATACATTGACAAAATTTACAGTAAATAATTTAGAAATCTGAATACTCATCAAATTCTAAAACTCAAAATATTCTTTACCAATAATGTGAATCATTTGTATAAAATGACTTCGATCATGAAATTCAATTTATCAAATCATAACTAACCATTTAGGTAATTCCAACAAAATCGATTATACATAAATCATAATTGAAATCACAATTGTTTACCATTCAAAAGCCATTCTGTATCTCAAAAACCATGCTGTATCTTAAAAATCATTCTTTAACTCACTAACTATGCAAGACTAATCCGAAAGGGCCATATTTGATGTGATTCTAACTCCCTATGGTCAGGGAGGTCGAATCAGATTCTAACTCTCTATGGTCGGAGAGGTCGAATCATCGTGCATAGTACCATCACAATAATGAATCTTCCGCAAGGGCCATAACGATAAAATAAACTTAGATCTAACCTCAAATCAGAGGAAAATCTAAGCCTGTGCACGTACCATGATAATCAAAACACAACTAACTCCATTGTCTTCTCAACAAATGAGAGAGACGGGTAATAACCTAGTCAAGCATCTATAGAAAGATATAAAACAATATCACAATCCTTTTAGTGAGCATAAATCACAATATAATTCGATTCAAATTCAATTCCAATATCCAATAATTTTTATGCTCATCATAATTCAAATCATAAATTTGCATTTTTCCATGAAAATTACCATCACAATTCAAAACATGTTCTATCACAATTTTCCAAAACATAATTTATTCAATCCATAACAATGCTTACTACTTGTGGAAATACCATTTCGCAAAGCTAAATTCATACATACTATAACAATTTTCAATAATCATTGAATTAAATCCAATGCTTGTTAAACATAATACATAAGAAAAGTATGTCATTTAATCATATGAAATATTCAAACAAAATCAGTTAAAAATTAGTTGTGCACAAACCTCTGATAACTGTCTCTTGGCTCTGACTCAATGTTTCCTTCCCCTTCCCTGAGTCTTTGCTAACTGAGAAACACAATTTGAAGTGTTTCAGTACTTAATTAAACTGTCTCTAACGATAATGTTTGATAAATAATTCACTGAATGCTATTATTTGCTTAATCAACTTAATATATCGACCCTCGATGCGTTTTAGGTAATTTAGGTTTTAATGTTACTAATATGTCATATTCGATAGTCTTTTAGGGTTGGTACATGTTACCAACTTCATTTCCGTGTATACTGCATTTTCTTGTAATTTGCTGGATTCCGGGATACTAGTTTGACCTAGCCGGACGACCTAGTTCCCTCGGTTTCGGGTTTCAGTCAAAACTACAAACTTTTAGATTTATGTCTTATGGAACGCGGGGCAAAATTTCAGGTCATTCTGAGTTATGTAGACCAAGTTATGGTCATTTTACTATTGCTGGTCAAATTGCACCAAAATTGGTCATTTTAGGTCACTTTAGGTCATTTTAGGTTCGGCCAGTTTTTGGACCCGAATTTGTGCAAGCTCTTTGACTTGCTTATGGTCATTTCTGGGATTTGGTGTCTTCATAAGACTTGTAGATATGGGTCTTAGCTATTCATGGTTAAAATTTCAGGTCAATTAGACCTGTTTTGAGTGAGTTAAGGCCTAAACACTAACTGCTGCCCAAATGGTCAATTTTCAAGCCTCATTTGCAGTTAATCCGGATTTGGTTATTTTTCAAGCTATCTTGCAAGCAGAATTTTGGCAAGCTTCCTTCACAAATGTTGGCACATTTTGTGCCTAGTTTCACCTCCAATTGGTCTCATACCAATTGGAGTTACACACTTAAAGTTCTAGGCCTAAAACTCAAACTGCCTTATTGAAATTCTTGCATACACATCAAGCATCACTTTTAACACTCACCAAACTTAACATTCAAACCAATTCTGGTTGTACCACAACCTAAACATAATTTATAACATATTATAGGTCATTTTGGCAGCTTGCAATTACATTCAATGTGCACCAACAACTGCAGAATTTGTCCAACTCAATTTATAACAATTCAATCACCAATTCATGCTCATTTACATGTCCAACTTCACACCATCATTCATGCATTCAAACTGCCATAACAACCAACACATTTTAACATCATTATTCCATAAACCAAGCATGAATTCCAGCATTTCTCAAGAGTTAGGAAACTGCCACAATGGTACACTTACATTCCATTACTTTCCAAGCTTTAAATCTCATTTTACATTTACATATACTAAGTATACATTATCCAAACAATTTTCTACACAATATACATTTAATCAATCATTTAATTCACCATTTACAAGAACAATTAAACTGCCTTCAAGGTGCTTCCATGGCTGCCAAAAGTGCACATTCCCATTCAACATCAAAACTCAAAAATTTCTTCATAAATCAAACACCCATAACATTCCTACTAACTTTAATGAAACAATAACCCAAAAATACAAACTTACTACTTTGGAAATTCTTCAAAATCTCTCCAAAACTTGGTCTTCTTGCTGCCAATCTACTGCCCAAGGTGCCAAGAATGAAGCTTAAATCAAGCATGCATGAAGCTTTCAAGTGGACAACAATGGTGGATCTTCTTTTCACCATTTTCGGCTGAAATTTGGAGCTTGGAGATGAACTTCAATCTGCTGTCCAAAGGGTGAGTTAGTGGTCCACTTAGGTGTAGATAATTCCCATTAACTCTCCACTAACTTTATTTAATTAATATTATATGTTAAATGTGTTAATTACTCCATTTACACTCCACTTTTGGCTATTTACATTAGGTACCCCCAAATAAATTTTTTTATTATATTTTCCAAGTGTAATATTATTTATTTTTAATGGACATTTAGGTCAAAAGACAACTCGGGGTGTCAAATGACCACAATACCCCTGTTCGGGTTGCATTCTCGATTTTTCGGTAACACCGGGTTTTGTCCGTTTTTCGATTTCTCACTTTTCTTTGTACTAATTATTTAATTTTTCTTTGATATTTCTAATGATATTTATACTTCAATTGATGTCTCTTTAAGTCTTAAAATTAATTTCCAGGGTTCCCCGTGGTCCAGGGCTAGTCAACGGTCCACGCCGTGACTTCCCCGTGCGGTCACCCATCGCTAGGATTCCCGGCTCGCTTAACTTGGTTGCATTTCTTTACTATTATTTTTTCTTTGTTTTTCTTGTATTTTCTTTTCTTGTATTTCATTATTTAATGTCTCCTCACTCATATCAAAGTGTAGTTCTAGGCATCCTAGCTGTCTGGACAACACTGGTCACTGGAACAGTAGAACGCATTACCGAACATAGGGGTGTTACAATTGCCCCCCCCCCCCCCTTAAAATAAATTTCGTCCACGAAATTTTACCCAATAGTCATCTTACAATAGTCATACGTTTATTTTTTTCCTTTTTATACGATCGTATAATCTTCTTTTCCTCAAATTTGTATAAGACTTTTAACAATCTAATACAACGTTTAATTTGTTGTATATCACCAATCTTCTCTTACTATTGTCCTGTCTAATATTTCGATTCATGTTCCTTCTTGAATGACCCTTGAGGTCATGTTAGAATCATTTATCTAGTCATTAGTCCTCTGACCATTCTAGTCCATAGTCTTTCTCACATTCGTAACATTTCTTTGTTATATTTGAACCAATTGTTCGAATTTTTTACTTTCATAACTCTGTTTATCTGTCAATATTCTATAACTTACTTCCTTTTGTACTGAACTATAACCTTTTGATATTCTAACCTTTGAGTTTTAGATCCCTAAGTAGGATTTTCAAACTTATTTCTAACAATTAAATTATGTCCTGGCATAACTATACCAAAACAGATGCCGTTGGTAACTATTCTTATCTAGGTATACTATCGGGTAGTACGTAGCTCTACACAATAATCTCAAGTCAGTACTGTAATCTGCAGCTTACAGTATGAACATCAAGAACATTGCATAGTTACTACGATACATCCCAATAGATCAAACTTTCCTATCTTTTATCCTTTTCGAATTCACCGATACCTGAAACTTATTCTGATTACAATATCCATTAACAATTAACAACTGGAACATCTCTGCCTTCATCTAGAACAATTCTATTACCGCATCTTACTTTTACGTCCTCTTGCCTTACATTAAGTAGGCTTGCCATTTAGCTTTATAATTTATGGTGTGTTAGAAAATACTTTTTGCCGATAAATTCTTCCAAAACTAATTTCACTTATTATCACAATCCTTATCTTAAGGACTAATCACTAATGCATCAAAATTTATTCCCCTGTAAAGGAATAACAACAAAACATATAGTTCTAATTCTAACATAAAAGTATGCAGACCCTAGGTCAAACAATACATAAACGAAGAGTGCCATCCTTCTTCTTAACAAACAATATTGGCGCTCCCCATGGTGCCACACTAGGGCGGATGAAGCCCTTTTTAAGTAGTTCTTGCAACTGTACCTTCAACTCCTTCAACTCTGCTGGTGCCATTCTGTATGGTTTTATGGAGATTGGATCCACACCAGGCATAACATTAATTTCGAACTACACCTCTCTTTCCGGAGGTAATCCTGGCAATTCATCAGGAAACACGTTTGAAAAGTCATATACTGTAGGGATGTCCCTCAATGCTGGACTCCCCACTTGGGTGTCTACCACATGTGCCAAGTATGCTTCACACCCCTTGCTGATCATTTTCTAGCTAGTGCAGCCGAAATAATGTTTGATGGCAATAGCTGCCTCTTCCCATGTATTACCACATCACTGTACTGAGGGAGACCGAAAGTGACTGTCTTCAGCCTACAGTCAATCATGGTATGATGCCTAGCTAACCAATCCATGCCCAAGATGATATCATAATCTCTAAAGGGCATTTCAATGAAATCAAATAGAAAAGTGTGTCCTTGGATCACCAAAGGACAATCTCTATACATTCTATTAACCCTGACCTCCTGTCCTAGCGGACTTGTTACTAGCACCTCAAAGTCCATTTTTGTACATGGAACAGCAATGTAATCAATGATGCTAGCACTCACATAAGAATGGGTAGAACCCAGATCAAATAACACAAATACATCTTAGTTAAAAGTTGAGAAGGTACCAGCCACAACATCAGATGTCTCGACTTCTTCCCTCTGTCTCGTTGCGTAAACTCTAACCGAGCAATCGTCTTGCTCGATTGTTTCATCGTGCCTTGGCTGCCTTTGGCTACCTCTACCCTCGCTAGGTGGTCGTGAACTTCTAGTGACAGTGGCTCTGAATTGACCCTTCTGCAGTAGTAGGAGGTGGTCCAACTCTGCGACTACTGGTGCAGTCCTTGGTAAAGTGTCCTGTGCCTCCACAGTTATAACAGGCTCTAATAGCCTTATAGCATATCCCACCATGATATCTTCCACAAGCTTCACATTGACGAGAAGGGTAGGAACTTCTTGTTGTTCGACGACTGGACCTTGGTAGTCTCTGCCTTGATGATCCACCTCTGTTATATCCCTGAGCTCGGGGCTCCTCAATTTCTTTTCTCTTTCTCAAATTACTGCTTGAGCTCTGACCCATAGGTTTCTCCCTCTTCTCTATTTCATATTGCCCTTGTGGGGGTTGGGTCTGTACTTGGGCTTGGGCTGACAGATTATCAGCCATTTGTTGAAAGAAAATGGCCATTTGCTGGGCCATTTGTGCAGTAACTTGTACCCAGTAAATCGTACAGTGCCTTCGACATTTTGTGGAGTGGGCCTCAACTTGTTCTTTTCCGCCATCACAGCATCATTCTATTGTCTTATTCTTCTCTTCCATATCTTTTCACAAGATTTTCTATTCCTGTACAACCAACATAAGGAGATTCCTCTCCATTAGTTCATATTTATGATGTAAATGTACTATATGTATCAAACATTTGAGTAGTTGTAGTCACCGACAAAATGATTTCAAATTCACAGTTCGAAATTTACTTTAAAACCATTGCTCTGATACCACAAAACATGTCACACCCTACTCCCCCGTAAGATGTAACCTGATCCCGTAGTACACCTAATGAATTACCGTACTTCGCCTACCGATAACCCAATAGATATACTACAAGGGATTTTAAAAACAATTTTTGTGAAATTTAAATCATCGATTAAAATCTGGTGTTATAAAATTTTTTTCAAAATTTCGGCAAAGTGCCGGCCGTATTTTGAGAAAACAGTTCTTCAATCCTGCAAAAGAAAATGGTCCCAATATGTTTTCTCAAATACAACTTCAATAACTTCATTTGCACTCATAATTTAAATCTCAATAATCAAATCAATCTCCTCATAAAAGAAACATTTCATTGATTACAAGACTCAAAATTAATATTACAAAACTATTCAGATAATTGAAATCCCAAACTTACATTTATAATAATTTACTTTTAATTACATACCAAAATGTTTTACAAGAGTTTTTATACAACTGCTCAAATAATTTACATACATATTATTACATGCATACATCAAAACCTATGTACATGGGTATACCTATAATATAACTGGAGCTGATCCGAAAGTGTCTTCAAAGAAACTTACTCATTGCTCTATGTTCATCTTACCTGCGACAGCATACAAAGCTATCGCTGAGTGGTGAACTCAGTGGTGCACAACTATAATTTAAAACATAGTACAATATACATTGACAAAATTTACAGTAAATAATTTGGAAATCTGAATACTCATCAAATTCTAAAACTTAAAATATTCATTGCCAATAATGTGAATCATTTGTATAAAATGACTTCGATCATGAAATTCAATTTATCAAATCATAACTAACCATTTAGGTAATTCCAACTAAATCGATTATACATAAATCATAATTGAAATCATAATTGTTTACCATTCAAAAGCCATTCTGTATCTCAAAAACCATGCTGTATCTTAAAAATCACTCTTTATCTCACTAACTATGCAAGACTAATCCGAAAGGGCCATATTCGATGTGATTCTAACTCCCTATGGTCGGGGAGGTCGAATTAGATTCTAACTCCCTATGGTCGGGGAGGTCGAATCATCGTGCACAGTACCATCACAATAATGAATCTTCCGCAAGGGCCATAACGATAAAATAAACTTAGATCTAACCTCAAATCAGAGGAAAATCTAAGCCTGTGCACGTACCATGGTAATCAAAACACAACTAACTCCATTGTCTTCTCAACAAATGAGAGAGACAGGTAATAACCTAGTCAAGCATCTATAGTGAGATATAAAACAATATCACAATCCTTTTAGTGAGTATAAATCACAATATAATTCGATTCAAATTCAATTCCAATATCCAATAATTTTTATGCTCATCATAATTCAAATCATAAATTTTCATTTTTCCATGAAAATTACCATCACAATTCAAAACATGTTCTATCACAATTTTCCAAAACATAATTTATTCAATCCATAACAATGCTTACTACTTGTGGAAATACCATTTCACAAAGCTAAATTCATACATACTATAACAATTTTCAATAATCATTGAATTAAATCCAATGCTTATTAAACATAATACATAAGAAAAGTATGTCATTTAATCATATGAAATTTTCAAACAAAATCAGTTAAAAACTAGTTGTGCACAAACCTCTTATAACTGTCTCTTGGCTCTGACTTAGTGTTTCCTTCCCCTTCCCTTAGTCTTTGCTAACTGAGAAACACAATTTGAAGTGTTTCAGTACTTAATTAAACTGTCTCTAACGATAATGTTTGATAAATAATTCACTGAATGCTATTATTTGCTTAATCAACTTAATATATAGACCCTCGATGCGTTTTAGATAATTTAGGTTTTAATGTTACTAATATGTCACATTCGATAGTCTTTTAGGGTTGGTACATGTTACCAATTTCATTTCCGTGTATACTGCATTTTCTTGCAATTTGCTGGATTCCGGGATACTAGTTTGACCTAGCCGGACGACCTAGTTCCCTCGGTTTCGGGTTTCGGTCAAAACTACAAACTTGTAGATCTATGTCTTATGGAACGCAGGGCAAAATTTCATGTCATTCTGAGTTATGTAGACCAAGTTATGGTCATTTTACTATTGCTGGTCAAATTGCACCAAAATTGGTCATTTTAGGTCACTTTAGGTCATTTTACGTTCGGCCAGTTTTTGGACCCGAACTTGTGCAAGCTGTTTGACTTGCTTATGGTCATTTCTGGCCTTTGGTGTCTTCATAAGACTTGTAGATATGGGTCTTAACTATTCATGGTTAAAATTTCAGGTCAATTGGACCTGTTTTGAGTGAGTTATGGCCTAAACACTAACTACTGCCCAAATGGTCAATTTTCAAGCCTCATTTGCACTTAATCCAGATTTGGTTATTTTTCAAGCTACCTTGCAAGCAGAATTTTGGCAAGCTTCCTTCACGAATGTTGGCAATTTTGTGCCTAGTTTCACCTCCAATTGGTCTCATACCAATTGGAGCCACACACTTAAAGTTCTAGGCCTAAAACTCAAACTGTCTTATTGAAATTCTTGCATACACATCAAGCATCACTTTTAACACTCACCAAACTTAACATTCAAACCAATTCTGGTTGTACCACAACCTAAACATAATTTATAACATATTATAGGTCATTTTGGCAGCTTGCAATCACATTCAATGTGCACCAACAAGTGCAGAATTTGTCCATCTCAATTTACAACAATTCAATCACCAATTCATGCTCATTTACATGTCCAACTTCACACTATCATTCATGCACTCAAATTGCCATAACAACCAACACATTTTAACATCATTATTCCATAAACCAAGCATGAATTCCAGCATTTCTCAAGAGTTAGCAAACTGCCACAATGGTACACTTACATTCCATTACTTTCCAAGCTTTAAATCTCATTTTACATTTACATATACTAAGTATACATTACCCAAACAATTTCCTACACAATATACATTTAATCAATCATTTAATTCACCATTTACAAGCACAATTAAACTGCCTTCAAGGTGCTTCCATGGCTGCCAAAAGTGCACATTCCCATTCAACATCAAAACTCAAAAATTTCTTCATAAATCAAACACCCATAACATTCCTACTAACTTTAATGAAACAATAACCCAAAAATACAAACTTACCACTTTGGAAATTCTTCAAAATCTCTCTAAAACTTGGTCTTCTTGCTGCCAATCTACTGCCCAAGGTGTATGGACAACTTTTAGTGAAGAAAGGTGCCAAGAATGAAGCTTAAATCAAGCATGCACGAAGCTTTCAAGTGGACAACAATGGTGGATCTTCTTTTCACCATTTTCGGCTGAAATTTGGAGCTTGGAGATGAACTTCAATCTGCTGTCCAAAGGGTGAGTTAGTGGTCCACTTAGGTGTAGATAATTCCCATTAACTCTCCACTAACTTTATTTAATTAATATTATATGTTAAATGTGTTAATTACTCCATTTACACTCCACTTTTGGCTATTTACATTAGGTACCCCAAATTAATTTTTCATTATATTTTCCAATGTAATATTATTTATTTTTAATGGACATTTAGGTCAAAAGACAACTCGAGATGTCAAATGACCACAATGCCCCTGTTCGGGTTGCATTCCCGATTTTTTGGTAACACCGAGTTTTGTTCGTTTTTCGATTTCTCACTTTTCTTTGTACTAATTATTTAATTTTTCTTTGATATTTCTAATGATATTTATACTTCAATTGATGTCTCTTTAAGTCTTAAAATTAATTTCCAGGGTTCCCCGCAGTCCAGGGCTAATCAACGGTCCACGCCGTGACTTTCCCGTGCGGTCACCCATCGCTAGGGTTCCCGGCTCGCTTAACTTGGTTGCATTTCTTTACTATTATTTTTCATTTGTTTTTCTTGTATTTTCTTTTCTTGTATTTTATTATTTAATGTCTCCTTACTCATATTGAAGTGTAGTTCTAGGCATCCTAGCTGTCCGGACAATACTGGTCACCAGAACAGTAGAACGCATTACCGAACATAGGGGTGTTACAGGTTACCATTTTTAAATGATATTAAAAATTGACAATGGACATGATAAGATAAGATAGGGTACTCCGGCACCGAATGTGGCACTTCTTGCTCGGCTATACAGTAGACGGGTAAGGGGCGTCACAATAATTTATATCTAATATTAATTATATCATAATTAAGCTCTTTTAACTATGAGCTTTTATTTAACAATTAAATATGAACTAATTTTCTTCTTTTTACTCAATTCTTTGAATTTAGTTTCAAGGAATTCTAGGGACTTCATATGAAAACTAAATTCATTAATTTAATGAATCAATTAAACCATTTAATTAATTAATCAATTTAATATTGTCTCAATCACATTTGTTCTATTGTGTGTGACTTTCTAGGTTCATAACTAATTGATAATGAGAATATGATATTAACTCTTTAATATCATTGGAACTCTTTCCATGCCTAGAGTGAAATTTCCTTTCCATTCTTAGTTCTCATAAATCATGGTTAATACCTAGCATAGTGTGCCATGACTATCCAATCAATGATGAATGAAATTCATACCATTCCTTAAAACCTTGATCATATAAACCATGCACTAAAGTCTCTTCATTATAAAGTCTTATTCCTAGCTAGGGTCACGGTATATGCCAAACCTTAATTGCTTTGGATCATAAGTCCCCATCTAAATTCCATTTCTTGATAAATAAAACTTACCATAAAAAACTCTTTTCTAACTAACTCAAACTATCTTGGCTAGGAACTTCCTTTATCAAGAACAATTTAGATAGCATATGACTTTATCCCTATTTACTTAGGGTAACGAATCCTATCTTGACTAAAGACCTATCTCTATATATAACTAATATGAGCCAACACACACCCGTATACTCATACCTAGTATAAGTATGTAAACGATATCAAACTCAAACTACTTATATACCAAACAACCATGTCATCTCAAGTCAAGGGACCATGTGTACTATTATGATCTATATGACAATATATGAACAAGAGTATGATTATATTAACAAGAGTATGATTATATTAACAAGAGTAAACTCCATAGATATGTTATCTATACATCACTAGTTCAGCCTACTTATATTATAAGTGTCCACTGTATTTGTCTTAACATCCTAATATCTGATGGCATGAGACTCATCATTCCACTTTTATTAGCATCTTGTACTAATATGTGGAAACAAATAGAGGTGATGGTCTAACCAGATAGAACATGTCCAACATAGTATCATTTACTGTGAATCAATATTTATAACACTTGTATTAGATAGTTTCGTCACTCATATTCTCAACTCTTAGAGAATTGAACTTCCAATAAGAAATAAAAAAGGTTGCCTGATCAAATCTTAAACATTTGCCATTTATTAGGAATTATATTTACAATATACTCAACTCTTTGGTAATGCTATAGGGCATACCACTAACATGCTTCCTCTTGAAGCTTCCAAGGAAGATCTCCAAGATTAACACCAACTAGGATAAAACTGATTCAATTTAAAAACCTATAAGAACTTTTCTTATCGATAACTTGATCGAACCAAAATACCAAGGGCTAGGCTTCTATCAAATATCATATGTTGTTGACTAATCAATCACTAAAGAACAATAATACATGTGAGAGCTTGGAACTAAAATCTTAAAAACCAATACCTCTAAAGAAAAAGTAACTAAACTCAGTAACCAAAGAAAATTAATGGCTGCACTCTTTAGTATGGCACAATAGCATTGATTTGATGGAAGAAAAAAAAAATCTACAATGACATCATCTAAAGTAAAGAATATGAGCCCAAGTTCTTTAGCCATTGCAATTGTCTTCCATACTTCATTTCTAGTATCAAACTAATTAAAATTATCATTATTGTTAAATTTTCAATGCCTAGAATTCACACTACCGATGTTACTGTCCAAAGGTTTCATAGGCCTTTTATCTTTTGTTGCTTTCTTCTATTTACCACCTCTGGTAATCTTGGGAGAAGTGTTCCATAAATTAGGTAATAACTTGCACCTCCATCTTTACTTTAAAAGCATAGAAACTTTGATTAAAGAAGGAATAATTGCAAGTGATTGAATGGATGGACTTGAGTGAGTTAGGCTAGCAACCTAGGGAGGCATAATGGCAAAAGGGTGATGCTCAGCAAGGGGAGAGGAGGGATCCTGGTATGAGGGCTTATTAACTGTGGCCCAAGGCTCTTTGGTGGATTCAAACTCTGCCAGGTCAATGTCCTTCTCAAGGTTATCAAGAACACCTTGTGTGGAGGTAATGGGCTATAGTGCAAGCTCAAGAGACACACCTTCATTCATCTATTGGCTAACTGGCTCTACCAAGTAGCTAGAATTTGAAAATTCCACAATATTTAAGGGACGAGTTTCATCTTCTATGGTTTGGGCACAGGCCAAAAGAAATTCAAAATCTACAACCATTAGGTTATGGGTTGGCGAGAAAATTGGGGTTTCAATGGGTGTGCCATTGTTGTGTAAGTAGGGCTTAAAAGTAAATAGGAATTGAAGGTTGGCAGCTTACTTGCTGGTTAGGCAAATCATGGCTCTAAGCATGCAGGAGGCTAGAGGCTTCATGAATGAGAAAGTTATCACTTGTAAGTGACCTACCATTGTAGATCTTCCACCTATCATGTTAGAGCTTTTATCGACCATCTCCAAGCTAGAGTTCAAAGATTTTAGGTGAATGTTTTGTGATTGTTATAGCTTGAAGAGGTCAAGGCATGGTTTTTCAACAACAGAATTATTAAACCCTATATTATTAATGTTTACAAGCACTACTTTGTTCAACAATACAGGAGAATCGATTATCAATAGTGTCCTAACAGAATCAATCTGACTTCAACACTAGTATCATAATCCATTGAAACAAACTCACCTCATAGGCTTCCCAATCACTTGAAAAAAAAAATTAAATTGTCTTTGTTATTCTTTGATCAATAATTCAAATTAATTGGACAAAATAGTATAAGGGGTGAAAGACAACAAAGGAGGCAAATTCATATGCTCAATTGTTGTTAAGAATGGAAAGGCTATCAAAGGGTTTTCATATTGTTGAAATAATGCAAATCAAGTTGAATCAAGAACCATTTCTGTTTTATTAATTCGCTTCAAATGGAAGTAAAACTTATAATCTAATAATTAATGAAAAAAAAAAAAGGTGTTATCACTGAATCAAAAGTATATTATTTTTATTCAATAAGATTAGTCTAGTTGAAAAGGATACAAGACTTCTTTTTGATCAACTAAGGTACTAGAGAACACTTAAGAGATAATAATGTTAAATATACCACAATAATATAGAGGGTATGTCCTCAAATCATCTAAAGAGAAATTTATTTTAATATATATAAATTGATCTAAAAATATATGACCATAAATACTTAAAAAATTCATTACTTTTTTACATAGAATATCAACACTAAGCTATTGCTATAAATTTTTAGTGACGAAATATTCGTTGCTAAATCCATAAATGATTTCAATTTCAAATTTTTGTATATTTAATACAAATTAAAATTTTAATATTATTTTAATAATAATTCTACTTGTACCAAAAATCCTATTATAATTTAATTCATTAAAAATTATTTAATTCACTATAATAAATTTAATAAAATCTTAAATACTAGATCTCACTTCTATTAATTTATTTTATTATTTGTTCTAGATATTTACAAACTTATAACATAAAATAAATAAAATTTATTTTAATTATATATATAGGAAGGCGGAGAGAATAATAGGATAAGTAAAAATATCCTTAATATAATTACAAAATTACTATTAAAAATTTAATTATTTAGTTAACATAATTATAAAATTATTAATATTAAAAGATTAACTATTTAATTAAATAAAACAATTTTTGTATTTATATAAATAGATATGAATTTTTTTTCTTTTTTGCAAATAGATATGAAATTCTAATTCTATTCATTAATAACTATTTTATCTATTACAAACATGGAGATTTTTTCTTAAAACATTTGGAATTGATAAGCTTTAATTAAATATTAAAATAGAATATTTAAATTTTTAATCCAATTGGAAAGTAACAACTACTTTATTGGTTATAATTTTATAGTTATTTTTCTAAAAACATTATTGATGTTAATAAAAATATAGTTTAAATCAAACTTAGAATATATTTTTATTTATAAAAATTTTTCCTTTTATTTTATTTTAATTAAAAAATAAAATATTTTTATATTCTCAAATTATTTTTAGCTATAATAAATAAAAAAAATAAATTTTACTAAAAATAAATAAAATTATAAGAATATCATTTGAATTTTTACTAATTTTGTTAAGAATAAAACTAATTCTAATTTTACAATCTTGATAAAATTAACCAAATTAAAAAATTTAAATACATTAAAAAAGTTCTTAGTTTATTTATTTATTTATTAGTCATACTTTTAAATAATTTTTAGTATTAATAAAATATTTTAATTTATAAATTTATTAAAAAATTTAAAAATACTATTCATAAAAATCCTTTAGACTTTATTTGAATGACTAATTATTTAAAAAAAAAAATTTATTTGTTAAAATATGATAAAATATCATAATATCAAATTTAAATGCTCATTCACTTCAAAAACTATCTAATTAAATAATTTTTATAAGTTGTATATTATTATCTAGTTATTCAAATATACAAGTATTTAAAGTTATATTAAAAAATAAAATTAATATATAATATATAATTATAAAAATATACTTTTAAATTATATAACTTAAGTTTTCATCAACATATGTATGATATATAATTTTTTTCTATAAATATATCAATTTATTAAAATTTTTAATTTATATTACATAATATTATATATAAAAAATAATAAATATAAAATTATTACTTGGAGTATCTATAAATTAATAAAATAATTCTTATAATTTTTTTAATTTACAATAAATAAATAGTTAATATATTATGATCTTAAACTTATAATAAATACTATTTCAAAAAATAATTTTATTAATAATAAATAATATTATGTATTTTAAAGGCTTAATTGTAAACATAATTTTTTAAAATCTTTACGATTATAGTTTTTTTTCTTAATTTTAGCTTGGTATAAATTTTTTTTTTAATTTATAGTCAAAATTGATTTAAATAAGTTAATGTGTTATATTTTTACTGTTGATATCTCTTTCAATCAATTAACATATATTATGATTTTAATCATTTATCTATTTTAATTTTTATCACTGACTAAAAATAATAAATATGTAAAATTAATCTAAAATTTATAAAAATTTAAAAATTGACTACAATAGCAAAAACTTGAAAATTTGAAATTTTTTAATGTCGGGAGTAATTTTAATTTTTTAAAAAAATTACGTATGATAAAAAATTAAGAGCAAAAAAAATATTATATTTAAAGAGCAGATATTTTCAAATAACAAAATGAAATATATTACTAATAAATAATAATACATATTGTTTACCTAAAATATATATAATTAGAATTATTTTTAGACATTTGTACAGTTTTCTATTTTAGATCTTTACTTTATTTTGCTTAGTTTTGTTGTATTATTATATTTGGTCTTAAGAGAAATTTCTATTAATTTTAAGATTTGCTAATTAATTAGTATATAATTTTTTTTAAAAATTACATATAAAAAAAAATTTAATAATGAATACATATAAATAAATATAGTTAAGGTGTAATGCACGTAAAACAATACTAGTAACGTTAAATATACCACATTAATATAGAGAATATATCTTTAAAATCATCTTATGAGAAATTTAATTTTAATATACATTAATTATCTGAAAATATCTGACTATAAATACATAAAAAATTCATTATTTTTTTACAAAAACATGGTACTTAACTTGATACAAATTCTTTTATTTTTAACGTGAATCATTTGTCTTCAATCAAATTAAAATGATAAACTTAATAAAACTCAAATAAAAATAAATTTCACTCTAATTATTTGTAAAACAAATAAATAATAAAATGCAAGTCGTATTAAAAGATTAAACAAGAATCCAAGAAAACAAAGAATGGGGAATTAGTGCAGAGTCCAACTCTAATCCCCCTTCAACCATTCATGGTGGCCTGACTTTAGCATATTTTGGTAAAAGAGCCCTTAAGTTAAACCTCTAAAAGAAACGCCCACCTTTGGTCAAAGAAGCTGCAATCATCAATCACAAATCTCACCATTAGAAAAACTCTTTAGAAAAGAAAAGCACCACTAACCCATAAGTAAATAAATAATAAATAATAAAAAAGAAATGCAGAAATCAAACAGAAATTGTCAACCATTCTCTTCTGAGGCTTTTCTTTAACATTGTTTCTGCTAAATTTCTTCCACACAAAATTCATATTATCAAAGTTAATGCTTCTCTCCCTTCTTTTTCTGATCGTCTCCTTTCCCTTTAGACCATTCGCATGCAAGCTTTGATTTTCTAATCCATCTAGAAAATCGCTCCTCTCTTCTCTGTCTCTCTGTCCAAAATCCAGCATGGTTCTGATTTTCTTGTAAAAATAATGATTTATTAGGGTTTTTGATCTGGGTTTGGTTCACTATGAAGGGTTGTTCAATTCATAGTCGAAAGATTGCTGCTTTACTCGGAGTATCAACTGGTATTATATGGGTTTGTTTAGTTTCTTCTGTAATTGGTGAAGACGATGTGAAGTGCGTGCAAGGTGTTAAGACTTCGCTTAGCGACCCCCAAGGGAAGCTCAGCTCCTGGAACTTCGCCAACTCATCATCTGGATTCCTCTGCAACTTTGTCGGTGTTTCTTGTTGGAATGATCAAGAAAACAGGATTATCAGCCTCCAATTACGCGACATGAAGCTGTCTGGACAATTCCCTGAGTCCTTAAAGAATTGTAAGAGCCTGCAAACTTTGGATCTTTCATCTAATTCTCTATCTGGTCCGATTCCTACTCAGATATGTACCTGGCTGCCTTATTTAGTTACTCTTGATCTATCCAATAATGAAATTTCAGGGCCGATACCTCCTGATCTTGTGAACTGTGCTTATTTGAATAATTTGATACTTTCAAATAATCGTCTTTCTGGCCCAATACCTTATGTGTTCTCTAGTTTGGCTAGGCTAAAGAAGTTTTCTGTGGCAAATAATGATCTTACTGGTACAATTCCATCCTTCTTTAGTAATTTTGATTCTGGGGATTTTTCTGGGAATGATGGACTTTGTGGGAAGCCTTTAGGATCCAAGTGTGGTGGCTTAAGCAAGAAGAATCTTGCTATTATAATTGCTGCTGGGATCTTTGGTGCTGCAGCATCTTTGTTGTTGGGATTTGGGGTGTGGTGGTGGTATCATTTGAAGTATTCTAGGAGGAGAAAGACAGGTTATGGCATTGGGAGAGGTGATGATACTAGTTTGGCTGACAGGTTGAGGGCTTATAAGCTTGTTCAGGTTTCATTGTTTCAAAAGCCTCTTGTTAAGGTTAAATTGGCTGATTTAATGGTAGCTACTAACAATTTTAGTCCTCGGAATATCATAATTTCGACCGGTACAGGGACTACCTATAAGGCAGTTCTTCCTGATGGTTCTGCACTTGCAATCAAGCGTCTTAATACTTGTAAGCTTGGTGAGAAGCAATTTCGCTTGGAGATGAATCGATTGGGACAGCTTAGACATCCAAATTTGACACCCCTTTTGGGTTTTTGTATTGTGGAGGACGAGAAACTTTTAGTTTACAAGCAAATGTCTAATGGGACTTTGTATGCTTTGCTTCATGGAAATGGTACCCTATTGGACTGGGCAACAAGATTCAGAATTGGTTTGGGTGCTGCTAGGGGTCTAGCTTGGCTTCATCATGGGTGCCAGCCTCCATTCTTGCACCAGAACATATGCTCCAACATGATTCTTGTTGATGAAGATTTTGATGCTAGGATCATGGATTTTGGACTGGCAAGGCTCATGAATTCCTCAGATTCTAATGAGAGCAGTTATGTTAATGGGGATTTAGGTGAATTCGGTTATGTGGCACCAGAGTACTCAAGCACTATGGTTGCTTCATTGAAAGGGGATGTGTATGGATTTGGAGTGGTGCTTCTAGAGCTTGTGACGGGGCAAAAGCCTCTTGATGTTAGTACTGCTGAAGAAGGATTCAAGGGTAACTTGGTGGATTGGGTGAATAACCTTGTAAGTTCTGGTAGAATGAAGGATGCAATTGATAAGACTCTTTGTGGGAAGGGACATGATGAGGAGATCTTGCAATTCCTGAAAATTGCTTTGAATTGTGTGGTTGCTCGGCCCAAGGACAGATGGTCCATGTACCGAGTTTACCAATCATTAAAGGCGTGTGGCGATGACCTTGGTTTCTCAGAGCAAGATGATGAATTTCCTTTGATTTTTGCCAAGCAAGACGATGAATGAACAAGTCTAACTTTGGAATTAAGATGGGAGAAGTCTGAGAAAACAGTGAACACTTTTTTCATATTGAATATGCACATTTTCTGGTCAGTTCTCAAATGCCTTGGACGTAAATGGTGTGATCTCCACTTAGCTTCCTTTTCCCATTTGTTATATATATAACTGTATGATAAAATAAAACATTTCCTTAGCTCATGTCATGAATTTCAAGAAATATCCATTGCTTTGCCTTTTTGTTCTATGACAAGCAACCCTTGTAGCTACCTGAAATTTGTAATATGCTGTGTCTGCAGACTTAGGAATTTGGTGTGAAGGATAATGGTTGAAGCTTGTAATACAATGAATCATCATTGTTACTAGAGGGATCATTAATCTGGTCATTTAGTGACATGAAGTTATTATCTTTGTTGACATTCCCATAATGACAAATATTTAGAGCCTTAATGGTGGATATATGCCCATCTGTAATAGAACGCAATGGAGCTATTTTTCACAGTTTGCATTCCCTACTCTCAAGAATTTTGCAAATCTTATATGTTATGCTCTTGTTAACTTACTTTCATTTTTTCTCATTCCTTTTCTTTTTGCCTTTTGGTGTTATGGTGGATCAAACTTATCATCTGTGCAGATTCAAGCACCCTTGACCTATCTCTCCTACTTATTTGATCCTTGCCCAAGATGACATTTAGTAATACCATTATTTTGCTGCCAACATGGTCTGCATGTATCCATTTGTGTTGTATCTGGTTGGAATAAGCAAATTCACATTGTGTTTGGATTAGAAATATGTCTAGTTTGGAATTAAGGCTTGGATTAGATGTGTGTGGAATTGATTTCATTTCCAAATAAATTCGATTAATAAAGTTCATTTGAAAATAAAATTCTGAGGCTTGGTGTTCTAATTGTTGATTATAGAATTATTTTCAAAAGTCAGTAAAAGTCAAAGAACAATGCATTACATAAGGTGGAAGAAGTTATTGCCAAAGCTGACAATTGATCTAGACCTACGTGATGCGTAAACAGTGTTTCTCTTATCACACTTTTGCCTAATTTTTAGCAGTTATAAATGGAGAAACACAGCCAATATCCAGAATCCAAGTAGAGAAAAACAACAGAGTAGCTATGCAAAATGGGAACAAAGGAATAAAAATGCAACAGAGATGTTGACATTGTGGCTCTAATTATTACCATTACATAAATTATATGTAGTAGATGAAGAAAAGTACTCATGAACAAGTAATAAAGTCAAAAAAAAAAAAAAAAAAGTGCAAGAGGTGGTAGTCCAATGTGATCCTTTTGTGAGTTGACCGATTAGGGAGCTTGGAACTTAGACCACTTTTGGTAAAAGGTTAGATTTGAATTACTGAACAATTCTGAATCTAAATGTTAAAATCTCATTCTGATTTGGCCAAACTAATTTTGCAACTTGCAAATTCTACATGCCAACCGACGTGGAATGGGATTATTTGGAAGCAAACTACTCTCTTCGATGACATGTTTCTTTCCTATATCATGTTACATTAAGCACTAATCATATTTATTTATTTAGGAGAAGTCATACTACCAATATCACGAAAGATCAGCTCAATAAATTATTAGGAGAATTGTGAAAACCATGAGTTTCCATATAGAGAGATACAACATAGTTACCATTCAATTCATAAAAAAATTATCTCTTGACATAATTTTTCATTCAATTTTTCTTTAATAGAGTAAATTTACTGCATAAAATAATAAGCACAAGCAGATTATAGGCCCGCTAAAAACATGGTGCAAAACGAATCCTGGATTACCACCAACCCAGCCCAAGACCAAGGTCACAACAACCAAGTTACAGAGAATGAAGCACATGACAACCTTGCATTGAACAATGTCAACCATAGTCGAGCCCCAAACTTTTTTCTTTCCAAGGGAGTAATTTCCATTTCCAAAAACTTGACCCTACAATAATGATAGGCTTATATAGAAGTGGGATGGTAAATTCAATAAAAACTACTCATAGACTCTTTATTTAATTAATAGGTCAAGCATCAAACAACACAAACAACCCACAAATCAAACCTTAAAGAAAACTCCTTACAAGATGGAGAGGTTCCTACAACTACAACTTAGCTCCACTGCTCTTTCATGACCAACAACAGACGATTCCTTCAAATTGTTGACTGGATTTGGCCGTGGGTTTAGCCAAACAATGGGGAACTATCTTGTACGATTAAAATCGGTTTCCGTGGAGTGCAAGGACAAACAAGATCTAAGCCTTAAAACCTTTTTAAAGATACAAATTCATTCCTTTTGTTTGACATCCACACCATCCTTCAAATCTACATCATAAGCTTGCTAGCTAACTGATTTCAAGGAGAAAAATCCCATCGTTTTGGATGAGTGGAAATGACTAATGATCCCAAAAGACCACATCGTAGGTAAGATAAAATCTAATTAAAAACAAGAAAGAAATGAAAAAGATAATTGTAAAGAACTGGCAAAAAGAGAAGGGAGGAGACTGGATGGAGGAGAGGGAGCCACTTGATAAAAACCAACACTAATACCAAAAGTGTTATTACTCTAGGGTTTATGGAGACAGTGGCTTGAAGAAAGAGCTAAGAAAAAGAAGGGCTCACATGCTACAACCTCGTGAATTGGACGGGACCGACCCAAGTCAAAGTTGGGATTGGATCGGGTCTAACAGTTCTAGTTTATGAATTGGTCCGAAACCGAGGTATAGGGGGTCGATTCTGATCCTCCCTCCTTGAACCTAAATCAAATTCAATCCAAAATTACTGGTTCAAATTGGCGATTTCGAATTGAAATTGGTCCGATTCAAAAAATTTATTTTATATTGAAAGAGAATTTGAAGCATGAAGCCACATGGTCAAGTCATGTGAATTAAAGCTGCAATACGATCAAGTCGTGCAATATTTTGTTAGAATTTAGTGGCTTACACAACCAGAAATATATGACCTTGTCTCTGCCCGTGTAAAGTCATCTATTAATCCAGTAAGCTACATGGCCAAGCCATATGATACCATATGACCATGTGTAATTCAAGAGGTTGTTGACTAGAGCAACTTTATTTTAATTAGAATTTATTTTTTCCTTTATTTGTAGAATTATATTCCTTTATAGTTTAGGACTTGTAAACTTATTCCTATTTCGTTTAGTCTTGAAAAAAAATTAAATAATTAAAAAGGGAAAATGAGAAAACTTAAACCAAAACTTATTATATGATCAAATATGCAAATATCAAAAATTTCTTTTGTGTGCTTAGAAAAATTTATGAACACAAATTGACATGAAATCTCAAGTGCTCAAACTATATGATGCAGGCCTCATAGGAAGAGATATTTATTGGACTCTTACGAGTACATTTTATTGATAAAACTTGTTAGTTATATATTGATGTTTTATTTGTTTGCTTTTATTGTAAACTGTGAAAGTATAAAACAAACACATAAAACATTAATATTTACGCGGTTCATTATATAAGGCTATATTCATAAGTATGTCATCTTCAACTATCAATAAAATAATTAAAAATTATAAGCTTAAAGATATCTATCTATCAATCCAATTACACCTAAGAAAACTCTCATATAAAACTACTTATAGTAAATACATTAGTTAGATTCTCATCTAAACATAATCTAATATATTTACTATTTTAACTATTTTATACACCATATAGGGTGTCTTCAACTATAATAAATAATATTCTTTCCTTTTGGACTATACACTTCTCCACCTTAAGCTGAAACCTTTTTCCCTCTATGGGACTGCAAACTTCAATTCTTCCATGGGACTATAATGGGTAGGAGCCACTCTTCACAATGGGTAAAAACCCCTCTCTGTAATGGGTGAAAGCCCCTTTCAACAAAGGGCAAGAGTCAAATTACCTTTCTATAATATTTCTATTTATAGTGTTAGTCCCTTTAATTCTAATCTAATTAGAAGTCCAATTCAATTTAGGAATAGCAATAAAATAGAAGTTGTACTTTATAAAGGCCATGTCTTTCATCCTATTGAGGAATATTTCTCTCACTCAAATTAGAAAAAGATGTCCTTCAAATCCATTAGGATTTTGAGCCACAAAACTAACAATCTGCACCTTGACTCAAAATCCATCAACCATTGCATACCTCGAAATTTTTGTGTCTTCAATCATCAAATCTCTATTCTTAAGCTTGACCCTTCAAATCTTTAATTCTTCAATCTCTATCTTGGCTGAAACTTGCTTTTTTTCTTCAAAAATTTTTGCTTCGTAAACTATCTTGATTTTGCATTAAGAGCTCTTTCTGAATTTAGTTTTCCTTTACCCCTAGCTTGCATCTTCCATATCTTGACGTTAATACAGACTTATCATAATAGTTGCACTTTCAAATAAACTCACTAAGATCATTCCCAAGCTATAATACCAATAGTTGTGAATTGTGGAAGCATAAAAATACAAAGAAATAAAGCAAACACACAAGATACTAATATTGGACTACATCAATGGGCATGTCATCTTCTATTATCAATAAAATAATCAACAATTATAAGCTCAAAGATATCTACCCATCAATCCAATTACACCCAAGAGAACTTTCACATAAAACTGCTTATAGTAAATATGTTAATCAGTCCCTCTAAATACCTTAGTTAGTCCCTCTCATTCTCATTTAGATATAACATAATATATTTACTACTTTAACTATCTTATACACCATAAAGGGTGTTTTCAACTACAATGGACAATAGTCCTTTCCTCTTAGACTATATATGCCATTCTCCACCTTAGGCTAAAGCCTTTTTTCCTCAATGGGACTATAATGAGTAATAGCCCCTCTGTACAAAGGACGAAAATCCCTCTCCATAATGGGCAAGAGCCAAATAACCTCTTCATAATACTTCTATTTATAATGTTGGTCCCTTTAATTTTAATCTAATTAGGAATTTAACTTAATTTATGAACAACACTAAAATAAAATTTGTACTCAATATGAGAAATATCCTCTATCTTAGTGAGAAATATTTATCCCACTCAAATTAGGAAAATATGTCTTCCAAATCCACTAGGATTTTGAATTACAAATCTAACAATATCTACCTTGACGCTAAATCCATCAGTGCATACCTCAAAATTCCTGTGTATCTTTAATCATCAAATCTCCATGTTTGAACTTGAATCTTTCAAATCTTCAATTCTTCAATCTTCAACTTAGGTGTAATTTTCTTTTTTCTTCAAAAATCTTTGTATTATAAACTATCTTTATTTTGCATTAAGAGCTCCATTTCAATTTCAGCTTTCCACTACCTTGAGTTTGCATCTTTCATGTCTCGATGTCAACACGAACTTGTCATAGTAGCTCCACCTTCAATTAAACTAACGAAGATCATTCTCAAGCCCTAATACTGCTAAAGTCCAAGTCTAATTGAATTAGGAATATGAGTTAGAATTAATTAAGAAGTTTTAAGTTAAGAGTTTATTATAGTAAAAAAAAAAAAATAAAGGAGTATAGTTTAAGAAGAATTAATGTTGAGAATCGATAAAGTCAAAATTCTTGTAAAATTTAGAGTGTTGGTGATTTGATTATTGAATTAAAATTGGATTTATAACTGACCTACCTCTCTTATAAAAGGAGACATATTTCCATAAGGCCATGTGGGAGAGTTGGTCAATTTTTGAGAGTCATGGCAATAGTGCATCGAAGTTTGTGAGTTTTTCCTTTGAAAGGATTCATGAGAGAGAAAAATAATTAGTAGTTGTACAATTATTTTTCTTTTGATAGTATATTTGTTTAGTAGAATAAGCTTATACTGAACCATGTTAAATTTTGTGTGGGTGGATTTTCACAACAAGTGATAACGGAGTAGAGGTTCATAATGTCAAAGATGATAAGCACAAATTTGAGGTGCAGCCGTTTGATAGGAAAAATAATTTCAGTTTGTGCCAAAGCAACATGAAAGATGTCCTCGTACTGTAAGCATTAATTAAAGCTTCGAACAAGAAGCAACCAATGATTATGAAAGATGATGATTGAGAGGAATTTCAACCAAGGGTAGTAAGTACAATTATATTGATGCTAGCCTCTAATGTGAAGTACAATGTCTTAAAGGAGACTTAACCAATTGTTTTATGGAAGAAATTAGAAAGTTTATACATGTCAAAGTCACTTATAAATTTTTTGTACCTGAAGACAGAGTTATACTAACTTAGAATAAAGGCAATGATGTGAGAAATCACCTTAATAAATTCAATAAATTAATTATCCAATTGGCTAGTGTTAGTATTAAGGTAAATGATGAAGATAAAGCCTCTTACTCCTAACCAATCTCCCACTATCTTATAAAAGCTTGGTGAATAGGAGAAAAAATTAATTAGAAAGTTTTAAGTTAAAGTTTATTATTGTAAAGAAAAAAAAAAAAAAAAGAGTTTGGTTTAAGAAGAATGTTGAGAATTGATAAAGTCCAAATTCTTATAGAATTTGGAGTGTTGGTGATTTGATTGTCCAATTAAAATTGGACTTGTAGTCAACCTACCTCTCCTCTAAAAGGAAACATATTTTTCATATGGCCATGTGTGAGAGTTGGTCAATTTGTGAGAGTCATGGCAGTAGTGCGTAGAAGTTTGTTCCCTTAAGAGGATTTGTGAGGGTAAGAAAAATAATTAGTGGTAATATAATTATTTTTCTTTTGATAGTGGATTTGTTTGGTGAAATAGAAGTATACCGAATCATGTTAAATTTTATGTTGGGAGGGGGGGGGGGGGGTTTCGAAACAAATAGTACTTGTTTGAACTGTGGAAGTGTAAAACCACAAAGAAATAAAATAAACATACAAAATACTAATATTTTTGTGGTTTACCACATAGGGCTACATTCACAGGCATGCTATCTTCTGTTATCAATAAAATAGCCAATAATTAAAAGCTTGAAGATAGTGACCCATCAACCTAATTACACCCAAAAGAACTCTCACATAAAACTACTCATAGTAAATATATTAGTTAGTCCCTCTCATTTTTCTCTAAATATAACCTAATATATTTACTATAAGTAGTTTTATATAAGAGTAAATGAGTTCTCTTCAGTGTAATTGGGTTGATGGGTAGATATCTTTGACCTTGTAATTCTTGAGTATTTTATTAATAGTAGAAGATGGCATGCCATGGATGTTACTCTATGTGGTGAACCACATAAATATTGGTTTTTTGTATGTTTCTTTGTGGTTTTACACTTTTGTGATTCACAACAATTTTGATTTGATAATTTTTGCAATTTATTGAACTTTTTCGTCTTCTATGATTGAAAGCTTATGATTTCTTCATTTTGTAAAATAGAATTTTTTTTTTTTAATTTTGCATTTTAACTTTGTAGGAACAATTGTGTTCAATATTTCATTGGCTTTTCATTTGTTAGATTTAATTGGTCTATATAAATCATGAAATCATTTTTTTCTACTACACTATATTTTTCATAATTTATATTCAAGATATTATTGAAAAAAAAAATCATCAATTCAAAGCATCATGCTTTAGTAGTCAAAATATTGTGAGAAACATTATTCTTAATTCTTAGCTACAAACATAATTTTTATGCATTATGTTATATTTGTGTTTTTAATTAATTACAATGTCAAACATTTGTATTAAATTGATAACATTTGATTTTAATTCTTTTTTTTTGTTTTGGTAAATATTACATCTATAGATGGCCAACAAACACATTTGGATCCAAGAAGTTCTAAAGCTATTGAGAAACAACAGCCCATTTCTTATTAAGCACAAAAATATTTCATTTGATGTATGAGGCAAAGCATCACCGTATTTTGGCAAGAAAAGTTGAGAATGGGTTGAGATCAAACCAAGTGTAAAAAATTATTGTCTATGAAAAAATATTAGAAGTATTGGAAGGAACTAATCATTGATAAAAGAACCTAATATGATCATGTCGGTATGACCTATAAACCTAGGAATTTTTGGAAGTGATGGAGGTATTATTTAAATTTTATAGTTACAACATCTTGATTATGTTTTAGATTACATATATACTAGTAATTTTTATGTAATATGTAAAATTAGAGAGAACAGTAGCACATGAAGAAAAAAAATGCTTATAAGTTGATGAAAATGTTTGTTTATAAGAGCATAAGTGCAATAGTACTAGGGCCTATTAGTTTTTACCCTTTGATGGAAGGGTAGGAGATTTGAATAGGTTATATTTGTTTAATAATTATTTTCCAAATTATGGAGTTTATCAAACTAGTTTTTCATACATTATATGATTACTGAATTTTTGATACTTTCATTTATTAAATAGAATAAAAAGGGTTGTTATAAGTTTGAAATTAATCCACTAAGCAAAGATGTTATCAGATGTTATACGATTATGTTTGAGGGATGCCAAAAAGAAGAATTCTCTATTGAAGAATCTCTATAAAAATAGTGATGATTCTGAAGAGAATCTATCTTAACTTAGGCATGACCTACACTAAAAATGCAATGCTGCTGCTTCGACATGTAGTGGTAAAAGGTCAATTAGCTTGAAAAATAGAAAATCAAAGAAGATTTTCGTTGGTTCTAAATGGAGGCATGCCACTGATGCTAGCTCAATCCAAGCAATCCAAATGGATTCCTCAAACCCAAAATTCAGTGTCTCCATTATTATGGAAGATATTAAAATTGAACTAAAAATTGACCTTACCTCTACTACTTTTTCTACCATATATAAAATAATGCTGGATAAATATGCTAGGGAGATGTATGTGCGACAACCAAATAGAGAATAAAAACTGGTGCTTATAAGGGTGTTGGTGGATTAGTAGAATTGCTCCATCCAAAAGAGAATAAAGGCTAGCGTGCTTTTAATAATTTATATTCATTGAGCCTCCTAGCTCTTATCCCCTTAACTGGGAAAAGATTTAAGCCACTAAGGATTGAACCCAATAAGTAGGGACAAAAAACAAGTTTAAAGCAGATGTACCTTGAAATATTGTATGTAAAATTTATATTGAGGTTAGTCTGCGCTTTTCCATTTAAGTGCGTTGGAGGGGAAATTTATGTTAGTTTTTATGATGTTTGACTATAAGTATATATTATTGCCCCATTAATACTATGTACCGCTTATGATATATGATATATGTATTACTTATGTTGTGATATATTGTCACAACCCAATCTTATGGGTCGGACAGGCACTAGGACCTGGGCGGGTATAAGGCCCCTGAGGTCTGTAGTAAGCCTCACTATTCTCAAAGCCATAATTAGGACCAAAATTAAAGCCCAACATGCTATTGCCCAGCTCAACCCTAATACCCATCATGTATAAACTATTTAATATCATAAATTTTTCATTAATTAATATAATATATGCACAAACCAATATCACAGTGGAGCTCTAGTTATTAAACAAACAAATAATTAAATAAATAGACATAATAAACTATTAAATTAAGAAGCACAACTTGTGGAGGAAAAATGCATGTTAGACTCGAAAAAATAAATCGCTCCTCCTACAACCTAGGAAAAATATTTGAATAGAAATGAGCGTTCGACTCAGAGAGTTTAGATATTGATTATAAGTGCAATTTCTATAACTATTTAAAACTAGTGTAATCCTAATATGAAATGCACATCTATCACATATAACAATTAATTCACTCAATACTTGCACGAGAAGTTAATTTAGAGCTACTTACACACCCATTATATCACATCAATATATATATATATATATATATATATATATATGGGAGTTGATCCCCTATAAAACTCTCTTAATCCAATACCTGCAAGCGAGATTAACTCAAGCCGAACTTTTGCTTAATAATCTAAGTGCGGGGGTCAGTGAGATTAACTCAAAATCGTACTCACCCCGACTTATCCATATATAAGGATCGGGTCCCAGCGAGTTAAACTCCAGCCATGACTATCCGTCCTTACCAAGTCCACATCCACACTTTACTCATGCCAACACACACACACAAAACTCCAAATTAACCTCAGGGTGGCAATCAGAAATAAATAATAATAAATAAAAATGCAGTAACTAAAATATCCCTAATATATTAACTATATATGTCCATAATTAAATATTTATAATATGCATGAACATACCAGATATATATAATTAAATTGAAATTACAAAAATAATCAATATCCAACTCATAGACTAGTTGACGCGATTACAGCTGGTTCGACTGAAAGGAGAAGAAAGGCTGGCTGGCACCGATTACCTAGACAGACACATTGACCTCTATTAAATTTACTAACAGAATTAATTAATTAAATTAATCAAAGAAGCAAAAATAATTTTCTAAGGTCTTGTCAAAATTTCAGCAGAGTCTTCCCTATAACTAGATGTAACCCCCCTGATTGCAACAAATAGGGCCTCTATGTCACACCTTACCCCTCTGTAAGGCATAACATGATCCTGTAGAATACCTAATAAACTACCGAACTTTACCTACCGATAACCCATTAAGTACCCTACAAGGGACTTTAAAACAATTTTCTTTCTTTTGTTAAGTGGTGAGCATTTTCTAGTTGATATCAAACATTTAATTAAAGTTGAAAGCTAGTTGAAATTTTTGGCCCATTTTATTTTTTCGCAAATTTTACAAAAATTTTGACAGAGTTCCATTTGTATTTTGAGAAAACAGTTTTTCAAATACCTGAAAAAAAGCAATTCTAATAACTTTTCAACCACTTCTTCAATTTCACAATCAATCTCAACCATTTTCTCAAATTTCAAAATTCAATAATTCTCAAGATACTGTCAATCAATATCATTCATTCATATTTCATTAAAGATAAACAATTTATATATACATCATACTAAAATTTACATTCAGAAAATCCAAACTAAAATTTGTTACAAATTTTATACAAACTTTGTACAAGCTGCTCAAGACCCATTTTTACATGTCCATACATTTATGTGCATTATATACATCAAAAGAAATATCTACAGTCAAGGTATAAAGTATACCCGATAACTTCAAGCTGATAGATCCTCAATCCTCAGCAGCTCAGTCTGCTGCTCCTCTAGTCTCTAAATCTGTGACAGTAATAACAGCCATCGCTGAGTACTAGGACCCAGTGGTGCATAACATACTAAATAATCTTTATGCAGAATTTAAATCACATTTATTCAAAAATTGAACTGAACATAAGAGTTAAACACAAAACATGAATTATGAGATTTTATTTCAAACAATTTCATTTTGAAGTATCAAAAAACATTTCATAAAACCCACAGTTAAATCATGCCATTCGAAACAAATATAATCTCAATAGCCAGAGGCTAAGGAGAAATCACATCACAAGGTTAGCTAGCTCAAATATATGGATATCCATTCAAATTCCTCTTCTATTGGCACACACCACAACACTTCATCCAGAGAAGGAATCAAAATTCGAAACTGATTACCCCCACTAGTCATGCTAGTGAGGTGTTCAAATATATGATCATGACATTGTGGTTTCAAAAATTGTCTTAACAATTTACTAAACATTGCCATTTCAAATGTACACAATAACTTTCAATAATTTAAATCAAAGCATTATAAATAATGTCACAATTCACTATTTCAAATCATTCAAAGCAATATGCAGATATAATTTACAAAAATTATACGTTGTGCACAAACCTCAAGCGAGTCTCTTCTTGGCCTTGACTCGATTCCTCGAGTTCTTTTCCGGTGTTCTTTTCAACTGAAACACACAATTTCACAGTGTTTCAGTACCATAACTTAGTATAAATCCAAAAATAAATTTAACTTCACTTTTACCTAGTCCTAATGTGCTAAACTCGACGTTCTTTAAATTTTGTGTTTCGGGGTTACTATTCACTACACTATTCAAGTCAAATTGTTGACTTTCTAAGGCTTAATAGGTATGGGAATCCCAACTTCACCCACATACCACATTTTGGTCACTAAATTTGTTGGTTTTGGTTGTTTACTTAAATTCTAAGTCTTTTAGGCAAATTTGATAATTTTTAGTTTTGGTGTCTAAGGTTGCACTATTTCATTGGTCATTTTACTGTTGGAATTTGGCAAAACTTTCTTCATAGAAAATGTTCCCTATTGTCTAAAGTTTATTCTCCTTTTTGAATCACTCTAATTGGAGGTTTGTAGCTCAAGTTATAGCCATTTGAACCATGGCTGCCGGATTAGACTCAACCCAGATTTTCTAGGCAATTTTTGGTTCTGGCAGTTTTAGGACACTAACTTGGGGTGGCCAAATGACTTGGTTAATGGCATAATTTGGGTTTGTGTTCCTCATGAAAGTTTTAGGTCTATATCTCAACTGTCCACTGGTAAAATTTCAGGTTATTTAGACATTCCTAGCTCAAGTTATGGTCAAATGAACAAATACTGTTCATTTAGTAAGTTTGTATAGGGCAGACTGAGATTTTCCAAGTTTGGTCAATTTGTTTACTAGGTTTTGGTCACTTTTTGGGCATGCTTCCCAAATGAAAATTATGTCATTTAGTGTCTATTTTCATTCCCAATTGGTCTCATACTAATTGGACTTGTAAATTTTCATTTTTGGTCCCTCAAAGGGACCTTGGTCATGCTGCCAGCAGCATGACCACATTGAATCTGAATTTGGTTTTCGTTCAAACACTTCTAACACATTCCATTTTGTAACACCCCTAAGTTCAGTAGTGCGTTCTACTGTTCCGGTGACCAGTGTTGTTCGGACAGCTAGGCTGCCTAGAACTACACTTCGTTATGATTGAGGAGACATAAAATAATGAAATACAAGACAAGAAAACACAAGAAAAATAAAAGAAAAATAATAGCAAAGAAATGTAATCAAGTTAAGCGAGCCGAGAACCCTAGCGATGGGTGACCGCACCGGGAAGTCACGGCGTGGACCGTTGACTAGCCCTGGACTGCGGGGAACCCTGGAAAATATTTTTAAGACTTATAGAGACATCAATTGAAGTATAAATGCCATTAGAAATATCAAAGAAAAATTAATTAATTAGTACAATGAAAAGTGAGAAATCGAAAAACGGACAAAACCCGGTGTTACCGAAAAATTGGGAAGACAACCCAAATAGGGGCATTGTGGTCATTTGACACCCCAAGTTGCCTTTTGACCTCAATGTCCATTAAAAATAAATGATATAACACTTTAGAAATGACATGAAAAATTAAATTGAGATACATTATGTAAATAGTAAAAGATTAGTGGCAAATGAGCAAAATTAAGGAAATTAAGATTTATGACTTATTTAACCAAGTTAGTGCTCCACTAGTGACCTCTTAAGGGACCCATATTAAGCATTAGTGGATTGAAACTACCATCTTCAACCTCCCAAACCAGAACCAGCCGAATTCTTCTTTTTCTCTTAAGTTCCTCCATGGCCATCCATGGCCAAGCTCCATGCATGCATGAAGTAAGCCAATTTCTTCCTAAGTTCCTTCATCAAAGTTAGTCTACACCACTTGGGCAGTAGATTGGCAGCAAGAAGACCAAGTTTTGGATAGATTTTGAAGAGTTTCCAAAGTGGTAAGTTTGTGTTTTTGGTTAGTGCTTCATTAAAGTTAGTAAGGAGGTTATGGGTATTTGAATTGTGGAAAGAATTTTGGAGTTTAATGTTCTAAGGGAGATGTTTATTTTTGGCAGCCATGGAAACTACTTGAGGGCAGTTTATTCTTGCTTGTAAATGGTAGATTAAATGGTTGATTATGTGTTTATATGTGTAGGAATAAATTGGGTGATGTATACTAAGTATATTGTGAATGTGTATTTGAATTTGGAAGCTTGGAAATTAATGGAGTGTGATGTATGAATTGGCAGCTTGCATTGTAAACCAAAAAAATATTATTTCATGGGTTGGTTTATGAAATTACATGGTTGAATTATGGTGCTTGCTATGGCAGATTGTATATGTGTACAAGGGTTTGAGTTTAGGCATGTAAATGAGCTTGTTGTGTAGTTAAATTGTGTGTAAATTGAAGTTGGTAAATTCTGGACTATAATGTGCATATTGAATGTGATTGTAAGCTGCCAAAATGATCAACAATATGTGGTAAAATATGTTTAGATTATGGCACAAATCAGAAATGGGCATGAATGTGGAGTTTGGTAGGTATTAAAAGTGTTCTTTGATGAGTATGAACAAAATGCAATAGTGTTTTGGGCCTAGAACCTTAAGAGTGTGGCTCCAATTGGTATGAGACCAATTGGAGGTGAAACTAGGCACAAAATTTACCAACTTTCATGAAGAAAGCTTACCAAAATTCTGCTTGTAAGGTAACTTGAAAAGTGACCAAATCCGGATAAGTGCACATAAGGCCTGAAAATTGACCATTTGGGCAGCAGTTAGTATTTTGGCCATAACTCACTCAAAACAGATCCAATTGACCTGAAATTTTGACCATGAATAGTTAAGACATATATCTACAAGTCTTATGAAGACACCAAAGCCCAGAAATGACCATAAGCAAGTCAAACAGCTTGCACAAGTTCGGGTCCAAAAACTGGCCGAACCTAAAATGACCTAAAATGACCTAAAGTGACCAATTTTGATGCACTTTAACCAGAAATAGTAAAATGACCATAACTTGGTCTACATAACTCAGAATGACCTGAAATTTTGCCCCGCGTGCAATAAGACATAGATCTACAAGTTTGTAGTTTTGACCGAAACCCAAAAACCGAGGGAACTAGGTCGTCCGGCTAGGTCAAACTAGCATCTCGAAATCCAGAAAATTGCAAGAAAATGCAAGATACATGGAAATGAACTTGGTAATATGTACCAACCCTAAAAGGCTATCGAATGTGACATGTTAGTAACATTAAAACCTAATTTACCTAGAACGCATCGAGGGTCGATATATTAGGTTGACTAAGCAAATAATAGAATTCAGTGAATTAATTATCAAGCATTATCGTTAGAGACAGTTTAAATGAGTACTGAAACACCTCAAATTGTGTTTCTCAGTTAGCAAAGACTCAGGGAAAGAGAAGGAAACACTGAGTCAAGACCAGGAGACAGTTATCAGAGGTTTGTGCACAACAGTTATTTCTTTTGAATTTTTCAATTGAAATAAATTATGACTATTATTATATTATTGTTTTCAAATATGGAAATGTGTTTGAATGGATAATTATTGCTTGAAAAGCATTGTAAATGGTTTGAAACTGTGGAAAAATTGATTTAGTGTGATTTGTGAAAATTGAAGTTAATTATGAATTGTGTTGCCATTTTGTGAATGAATTTATGACTTTAGAAATTTATTGGATTCTCACGAATCATTTGAATAAAATGTTTGGAATTGATTTTGTGTTCACACTTAGCATGACAGTATCATATCATTCCTTCTCCATTTATGGGGTTGTGATCGTTTATTTTCCTTCTCCATTTATGGAGTCGTGATCGTTTATTTTTCTCCCTCTCTGGTTTACCAGTTGAGGTGATCGGATGAGTACTCATTATATAGCTAGCTCCCTTCCTCATTGATTTCGATTAGTGGGGTTGTGATTGCTTTGTCGTGGTGTACAACGCGGCATTGATCAAAAATTTTGTGTCATGGCTTAAGTTGTGAATGAATTGGCAACACTGTATTCTTAAATTATTCGACTAAATTGTGTTATTATGCGATTTGATAATTTGTGAAATGGAGTTTAAATTCTTATTGACATTCACTGTCTTTTGAATTTAACCATGTTTTGACTATTGAGATTTATTGTGATATTGTGAAATGGAGTTTAAATTCTTATTGACATTCACTGTCTTTTGAATTTAACTATGTTTTGATTACTGAGATTTAATGTGATATTGTGTTAAATTCCTTATGACATTCATTGTCTTGAATTTAACTATGGTTTTATGTATCCATCATTTATATGATTTATGAATTGTGATTTAAAGTTGTATTTGGTTAATGTTGTGCACCACTGAGACATTGTCTCAGCGATAGCTTTTCATTGCTGTCGCAGGTAGACAGATTGACAGGGCAGCAGACTAGGCTGCTAGTACATTCAGCGAGAAATCATCGGGTATATTGAGTATACCACATTTTGCATTTTGTACTGTAATGTATGTTCACTGTATGTATATATTGTTCTTGGTTTTGAGCAGTTGTAAATTAAAATTGTACATTGAAGTTGTAAAATAAATTATGAGTTATTTTGGCTTGTAAAATTTGTACTGTATTTCTTTTATCTCAGTCTTTGAAAAATTATTGTGGATTTGAGTTGAAAAACATATTGTGTTGAATTATGTTGGAGTTTGAGATTGAGGAATATATTTGAAGTGCTTTTACAGGTTTTCTGAAGAACTGTTTTATTCAAAATACAGAGGGCACTCTGCCAAAATTTTTACAGAAATTCCTAATAATTCAAATGTGTTATCTCTTTCACTTAAGTTCAAAAAAAAAAAAATTTAACACCTGTAAATAGTGCTCACCACTGTTAAAAGAAGTAAGAAAAGTTTTAAAATCCCTTGTAGTGTATTTAATGGGTTATCAGTAGACGAAGTTGGTAATTCATTAGGTATACTACGGGATCATATTATGCCTTACAAAGGGGTAGGGTGTGACATGTTTTAGTGGTATCAGAGAAAAGTTTTTAAAATTTTGTTTTCACCTATAATTTGAATATTCTTTCTCTATAGTACAACTGCTCAATGTCATTGTTTGATACATACAGTACATTACATTATAAATATGTACTAACGGGAGAAAATCTCCTGGTGTTATTTGTTCGGGAGGTCTAAGATCCTCGAATTGACTATGGAAGAGGGTGATCGTTCAGTCGATCAATCGATAGAGGCTGAGGTACAAGGGGATGCCCCAGCCCTACACAATGTCAGTGGTTCAAGAAGATGACTACCGCATGATTTCTGCTCAGTTTTCTCAGCAGATAGTTGTAATGTTCCAACAAATGGCTGGTAATGTGCCTACTCAAGTCCCAATACAGACACCAGTGGTATAACCACAGTCTTCTGCTAGACAGTATGACAAATTGATGAAATATGGGGCTACAGAGTTCAAGGGGACAGTAGATCCTCTAGAGGCAGAACAGTGGTTAGAGAGGATGGATAGGGTATTCAAGAAACTGCACTGCACAGAGGAGCTCAGATTTCAATACTCAGTATCTTTGCTACAGGGGGATGCTTATGACTGGTGGAAAACCATTCCCCATAGTCTAGTAGAGCCTGCAGTGCTAACATGGAATGACTTTCTCAGGGAATTCAGATAAAAATATGTCCCTGATGCTTATGTAGACCAGAAGCTACAAGAGTTCCTAAGTCTGAAACAGGGGAGCAGATCAGTGGCTGAGTATGAAAGAGAATTTTCCCGCCTAAGCCATTATGCAGTAAGTCTACTTGCTACCAGCAGGGAGAGATGTAAGAGATTTGAAACCGTCTTAAAGCCCAGTATCAGATTACAAGTAGTCGGATTCAAACATACTAACTTCTCTGAACTTGTTTCTCAAGCCCTAGAGTTGGAAAGAATTTAGTCCAAGTGCTCTGAGAAAAGAAATCGAGAGAAGACAGAGAAAGAGGGAAAATCAAGAAACAGAGTTCGGTGGTCCCTCTTGGAAAGAGGAAGAACTATGGGGGACACAGCAGAGGTGGTAAGAAGTCCATTAGAGATAGATCTTTTGGACAGAAACCACCCCGATCCGATCAGCAAACTCAACAAAAACCCAGGAATGTGCTGTCAGATCGACTTTGTGAAACTTGTGGTAAACCACATAGTGGGGTATGTTATAGAGCCGTACGAGCATGTTTTAATTGTGGAGAGACTGGTCATTTTGCTAGGGATTGTGTAAATCCATGTCGTTCTGGATCATTTACTACACCAAAGGGATCAACCCAAGTTTCAACCCCAAAGAGTTCACCATCAGTTAGTAGAGGGAGAGGTAGAGGTAGGGGTAGTACACCTAGAAGTCAGAGTACTATGAATCAGCCAAAACAGGGTGATGCTCCAGCTGGAGTATACGCTATACGGCAGAGAGAAGAGGCTTAGGCTTTTGATATTATTGCTGGTACTTTCTCAAATAGTAACTAAGATAAATATATGTATTGTTTGACCTGGGGTCTGCATACTTTTATGTTAGTGTTAGAACTGTAACACCCTCCCTGTACCAACTCCGTACATTCTACTGTTCCGGTGATCGGTGTCGGTCCGGACAACTAAAACGTCCGAAAAAATATTTAAACTAAAGTCAGGAATCATAATTAACTCAAATATTAATAAGAAAAATTTAGTAAAAATTTTAGAAATAAAATACAACCAAGTTAAACGAGCCGATGCCCTAGCGAGGGGTAAACCAGAGGGAAGTTGCGGTTCTCGCAACGAGGAGCCCTAGACCCGGGGGAAAAATTATAAAATAATTATCGAGACTCCAGAGAAGGGTTATTGAGGTTCCCATGGCATTATAATGCCAAGAAAATACCTAGAAAATTTTTTCAATCGGTACAGACAATTTTGACCCGTTAAGCCAAACGGAGGGCATTTTGGTCATTTCGCCTTCAGAGGTGACTTTTGGCCGACTTGTCCAGTTGAGTAAATAATTAATATGACATAAAATATGAATAAATATTACTAAAAATTGAATTGAAATCAAGTAGAAAAGAAAAGAAAAGAAAAATGAAAAAAATGGGACTTTTGACATCACATGATGTCATTAAACTTTCTCTCCACCAATGACAATCAAGCAATTTCATTAAAAAGGGAAAATGAGGCAAAATTGAAACAAAAATTCTGTTCTTCTTCCTTCATCAAACGGTAGCCTCTCTCTCCCTCTCTCAACCTCCATTAAACCTCACTTCTCAAGCTTGATTTCTACTTTATTTCACCACAAAACCCTAACCTCTCTTCATTAAAATTTTACCCCACACCTTAAACAAGCTTTTGGCAGCCAAGAAGAGGAAAGAAAGTGAAGTTTAGAGTTGGGAAAAATCTGCCCTATTCAAGGTTAGTGCTATACTTTCACTCTTACTCCTTTAATCCTTGTTAGAGCATCATTTTAAGTTAAGAAATTGTAAGAAAATGAAGTAAATTATATATGTTAGGGCATCTTCAAATTTTCGGCAGCCCTAAGGAAGGATGAGTTTGATTGTTTTGATGAATTTAGAGTGGATAGAAATGATGTTTAAGGTATGAATATGCATGGATGTTGAACTAGTGTGCTAATTGAGGTTTATGGGTAAATTGAATGGGACATTAGGGTTTTGAGAAGTAAAAATTGACTTGACTTATCAAACTGTTAAAGAACACTCTAATGGTCAATAAGTGACTATTTTAGGTAAGTTGAGCACAATTTGGACTGAAAAATAGGATTGCAAAGTGAAGATGTAGGCTGCCCTAGGACAGTAGCAGAGGGACTGAAAATTCAGTCCATTTGGACTGCCATAACTTTGGCTGTGTTAGTCCAATTGGTGTTTGGCCAATTGGACATGAAACTAGGCTTATAATGGCACATTTTTGCTGAAGAAACCATGCCCAAAAGACCAAAGCAAGAGGACCAAAACTTGGCCCCAATCCGGATACCCTGCAACTGATTCTGCAGAATGACTAAATGAACAGTAACTGTTCATTTGGCCATAACTCACTGTAGATTTGGTCAATTGACCTGAAAGTTTTACAGAAACAAGATAAGACATAGACAAACAACTTTCATGAAGGAGCCTACCCCAAATTATGGCCAGAACCCATCCAACAAATGACTCTAGTTACTGTTTATGTTACTGTAGATATGGTCAATTCTGCAGATTGGCAATCCGGCCAGCTGTGGTTTTTGGACCATATCTAGAGCTACAAAACTCCAAATGGAGTGATTCAAAAAAAGAAATTCAACGAGACAAAATAAGGAAAAACTTTCATGTTTGTAATTTCCTCAAATTCCCACTGTAACAGGGCCCAATGGAACAGTAAAGTTGGGTCTCAAAAACTAAAATTTCTGCCCTCTTAGAATTAAGTTGAGAAATGGAAATGGCAATCAATTCCAACAAGTTTTAAATACAAAATGTGGTATGTTTGGGGTGTTAAAACCAATACACCTATTTTCTATCCAAAAGTCAACTTTTTGTTGACCAATGAGGTGAATAGTGACACCAAAACTTGAAATTCACAAATTGAAGAATTTAAAAGTTTCAAATGCCCTAGTATACCTAACAAGATTGGTTTGGATAGTTTGGCATGCCAATAGGGTTCAGTTAGCAGTACTGCACATGGCAATATGCCATTCTGTGATTTCATGGCTTTTGGCCATTCTGACCTTGTATTGAGCTTTGGCCTTGTGCCTGATGTTATCATGACTTGTTAGCCGCTCATTTGCACACACGGAGATGCATATGTGACCGATCTTTGTGGCGGCGAGGTACTTGATACCCAGTGCCAGTTTACCTGTTTATCCAGTCCAGTCATCTAGTGTAGGTTACTTGGGCAACTACATGAATGAAAGTGGACAAAGTTAACGAAATGAATGGATATACAAATACAAAACAAACAAAACATGTACATGCAATACATATTTATTTTCTGTTATTTCTTGTTATTTTATTATTGCACCACTAAGCATTATTGCTTAGCGCGTTGCTTTTGCCACGCGTAGGTTCTGGAGATACAGATCGTGAGCCTAGTAGACCGCAGACTGGGTGAGTCCATCCTGCAGTTCTGCACGGTGTCCGTGTCACCTCATCATCTGCAGTGCATTGGTAGGACACTAGATGTCATTTTGTCATTTTGTAATTAAATTTTTATTTTCTCATATGTATTTGGGATTTATGTAATGTATTTTGAGGTTCATGTAAATAATAAAGATTTATGGTTATGTATGGAAATAATTTGAGTATTTAATTGTTGTTTATATATGAGAACCCTGAGAAAGGGATGTTTTGAGAAATGAAAAGGTTGTTGAGACCTAAAATTGAAAAATTGTTGAGACTTTATTGATGAATTGAAGTTGGGATTGTGTGGAAATTATTTGGAAGTGTTTTTAACAGGTTCCGAAGAACTGTTTTCTCCATTTTTAGCCGGTACTCCGCCGGATTTTCTATAAAATTTTCGGAACCTCAAATAAATAATAATTTTGACAAATGGCTTAAATAAAGTATATTTCATAAATTATATGCAAAAGCTTGATATAAATTAATTAAGGTATATTAGAGTGTGCCGGTACACCGTGTGACATTACTTACTCGGGTATACTGTACATGGGTAAGGGGTGTCACATTTAGTGGTATCAGAGCACGGTTTAGGCGTTTCTGGGCCTAGATTGTAACACCCTCCCGGTAACTACTCTGTACATCCTACTGGTCCGGTGACCGGTGTCGGTCCGGACAGCTAGAATGTCCGAAAAAATATTTAAACTAAAGTGAGGAACCATAATTAACTCAAATATTGATAAGAAAAATTTAGTAAAAATTTTAGAAATAAAATACAAACAAGTTAAACGAGCCGGTGCCCTAGCGATGGGTAACCAGAGGGAAGTTGCGGTTCTCGCAACGAGGAGCCCTAGACCCGGGGGAAAAATTATAAAATAATTTTTGGGACTCCAGAGAAGGGTTATTGAGGTTCCCATGGCATTAGAACTTAGGGCATTTTGGTCATTTCGCCTTCAGAGGTGATTTTTGGCCGACTTGTCCAGTTGAGTAAATAATTAATATGACATAAAATATGAAGAAACATTACTAAAAATGAAATTGGAAATGAGTAGTGGAGGAAAGGAAAGAAAAATACAATATATGCAATTTATGACATCATGGTGATGTCATTTAAAATTGTCCACCAATCACAATTAAACTACCATTTAAATAACCAATAAAAGAGACTAAATGAAGACCAAAATAACCAAAAATACAGCAGCCATCTCCCTCCCCAAAAACCAGCCGAAATTCCTTGCCCTAGCCAACCTCCATTAGACCTCACTTCCAAAGCTTAATTTCTCCCTTGTTACACCACTAAACCCTAACTTCTTTCATTAAAACTTGACCATATCTCTTGGGGAAGCTTTTGGTAGCCAAGAAGAGGAATGAAAGTGAAGTTTTGAGTTGGGAAAATTCTGCCACTTAAAGGTTAGTGCATATTTGTATATAAACCTCTTTTAATCCATGAAGGTGACTTGAAATAAGTGAGATTTTGTAACTTAAATGAATAGAATTTGAGTATATGCACCCCATGGATTTCGGCTGCCCTAGGGAAGGAAAAAAGGTGGAGTGTTTGTGATGGTTTTAATTGACTTAGAATGAATTAAAGATTATGCTTAAGGTGTATATACACATATATAATGAATGAAAGTGCTTAACTAGGTATATGGGTGAATTGAAATGGAAACTAGGGTTTTGAAAAGTGAAAATTTGACTTGGCTTAGGAAATTGTTAGAGAACATTTTAATGGTCAATTAGTGACCATTTTAGGTAAGTTGACCACAATTTGGACTGAAATATAGCATGGCCAAGTGAATGTGTAGGCTACCTAAGGATAGCAGCAGAGTGACTGAAATTTCAGTCCACTTACACAGCCATAACTTTGGCTGTGTAGGTCCAATTGGTGTTTGGCCAATTGGACATGAAACTAGGCTTATAATGGCACATTTTTGCTGAAGAAACCATGCCCAAAAGACCAAAGCAAGAGGACCAAAACTTAGCCCCAATCCGGATACCCTGCAACTGATTCTGCAGAATGACCAAATGAACTGGCCATAACTCACTGTAGATTTGGTCAATTGATCTGAAATTTTTACAGAAACAATTTAAGACATAGACAAACAACTTTCATGAAGAAACCTACCCCAAATTATGGCCAGAACCAATTCAAAAATGCAATCACAGTCACTGTTCATGTTACTGTAGATATGGTCAATTCTGCAGATTGGCAATCCGGCCAGCTGTGGTTTTTGAGCCATATCTGGAGCTACAAAACTCCAAATGGAGTGATTCAGAAAAGGAAATTCAACTAGACAAAATAAGGAACAACTTTCATGTTTGTCATTTCCTCAAATTCCCACTGCAACAGGGCCCAATGGAACAGTAAAGTTGGGTCTCAAAAACTAAAATTTCTGCCCTCTTAGAATTAAGTTGAGAAATGGAAATGGCAATCAATTCCAACAAGTTTTAAATACAAAATGTGGTATGTTTGGGGTGTTAAAACCAATACACCTATTTTCTATCCAAAAGTCAACATTTTTGTTGACCAATGAGGTGAATAGTGACATCAAAACTTGAAATGCACAAATTGAAGAATTTAAAAGTTTCAAATGCCCTAGTATACCTAACATGATTGGTTTGGATAGTTTGGCATGCCAATAGGGTTCGATTAGCGATCGCACATGGCAACATGCCATTCCGTGATTTATGGCTTTTAGCCATTCTGACCTTGTATTGAGATTTGGCATTGTGCCTGATGTATTTACAGCTTGTTAGCTGTTCTGTTGCACACCGGGAGATGCATATGTGACCGATGGTGTGACGGCCCGAGGTACTAGGTATCCAGCGCCAGTTTACCCGTTATCCAGTCCAGTCATCTAGTGTAGGGTACTTGGGCAACCAAATGAATGAAAGTGAACAAAGTTAATGAATTAATGTATATACCCATACTAAACAAATGAATCATACACATTCACTACATATTTGTTTTCTTGCTATTTTCTTTTATTATATTATTGCACCACTAAGCATTATTGCTTAGCGCGTTGCTTTTGCCATGCGTAGGTACTGGAGATACAGATCGTGAGCCCAGTAGACCGCAGACTGGGTGAGTCTATCTTGCAATTCTGCTCAGTGTCCGTGTCACCTCAACTTCTGCAGTGCATTGGTAGGGCACTAGGTGTCATTTTGGCATTCTGTAATAAATTTTGATTTTCTCATATGTAATTAAACTTGTGTAATGTATATTAATGTTCATGTAAATTATGAAAATTTTATTTGTGAATGGAAAAGTAAATGTTTATTTGTGATTTATACTTGATTATCACATGTGATGGATGTTTGAGAAATGAAAAGGTTGTTGAGAACTGAAATTGAGAAATATTGTTGAGATTTTGGATATTGGAGTTTGAAATGATGGAATACAAATATTGGAAGTGTTTTTAACAGGTTCCGAAGAACTGTTTTCTCCATTTTTAGCCAGTACTCTGCCAGATTTTCTTTAAAATTTTCGGAACCTCAAATAAATGACAATTTTGATAAATGGCTTAAAAAAATTATCTTTCACAAATTATATTAAAAAACATGATATAAATTAATTAAGGTATATTAGAGTGTGCCGGTACACCGTGTGGCATTACTTACTCGGGTATACTGTACACGGGTAAGGGGTGTCACATAGATTGAGTCCATACCATGCATTGCATTTGTAAGAGTCGAGGTGACACTAATGCAGATCTGTTTGTCTTTGTTATTTTGAATAGGATATGGACCCTTCATCTCAGAGAGCTGTTGAGGAGGAAGTGGAGAGTCATGCTCCACCTGCAGCAGCTGAGACTAGGGGTAGGGGAGAACCTACTCCACCAGCTCAAGCAGAGCCTGCTCAGCCTCCACAGGCCATGTTCTAACAAATGGCCGATTTCTTTAGACAAATGGCCGGGGTAATGCCAGCAGCACCACCACCACCACCAGTTCCACAGCAGAAATCACACCTGGAAAGGCTAAGAAAGTTTGGGGCAGTGGACTTCTATGGCAAGAGAGAAGATGACTCTGTTGCAGCCGAGAATTGGTTGAACAGAATAGGCAGAGTACTAAAACAACTCCACTGCACTCCAGAGCAAAACCTGGAAGCTGCCATATCTTTGTTGCAAGATGATGCTTATGAGTGGTGGGACACGGTGTCCAATGAAGTGCAGCCAGAAGCTGTAATTTGGGACTTCTTCCTCTCTGAATTCAAGAAGAAATATGTGGGTACTGTATACCTGGAAGAGAGAAGAAGAGAGTTTATTAACCTGAGGCAGAGACAGCTGTCAGTGGCCGAATATGAGAAGGAATTCGTAAGATTGAGCCGCTATGGAAGGGAGATAGTCCCTAATGAAACTGAAAGGTGCAAGAGATTTGAAGAGGGACTAAATGACAACATCAAGATCCAACTCACTGCCTTGGGAATCACAGAATTTACCAAGTTAGTGGAAGCTGCAATAAAGGTGGAAAAAGTAAGAATCAATGAGCAGACCAGAAGGGAGAGACAGCAGAAGAGGGGACCGGGTCAGTCTAGCTCATCTCCTGCACCTGGGAAGAAGTTCAAAGGTCCACCTGCACAGAGTTTGGGTCAGCCACAAGGTCAGGGTCAGTCTCAGGGGCCCAGGCCATAGTTCACCCCTAGGAGAGGTCAGTCCACACCATCAGTGGGAAACTCTCCAGGGATGGGGTTCAGGGGACTAGCCCCAGCAACTTCTGCATGTCCACACTGCCTGAAGTGGCATAAGGGAGAGTGTTGGAGAGTAACTGGTGCCTGCTTGAGGTGTGGGTCGACAGAGCATCAGCTGAGGAACTGTCCACGCAGAACTACTACTACAGCTGCTCCAACACAAGCAGACAGACCTGCTCCTGCACCACAGAGAGGTAGAAAATCTGGTAAATCTGAGGCTGTTGGACCATCACAGTGCATCTGAGCCAGCAGAGAGGCCTGACAGTAGACCACCAGCAAGGGCTTATGCTATTAGAGCTCAGGAGGAGCAAGATGCCCCGGACGTCATCGAGTGCGTTCTCCTCTACACTACACTGTGCATGCATTGGTGGATCCAGGATCCACTCATTCATATATCTGCATCAACCTACCCGTAGAAAGGGGATACTAGTAGGGAGAGTGACCAAGACATTACGGTCACTAATCCATTGGGCCATGATGTAGTAGTGAACAAAGTGTACAAGGGTTGCCCGTTAAGGATTCAGGTATGAATTCTTAGCAGACTTGATTGAGTTGCCCTTCCACGAGTTTGGCGTGATTTTGGGAATGGGTGGTTGTCACGTCATCGAGCAATAGTTGATTGCAAATTGAAGAGAATTTCTTTGAAAACTCACAGGGTAATGAGATCATAGTTGTGGGGAAAGGACATATTTCTTGTCCAATGTCATCTCAATACGATTGCAAGAAGAATGATGAGAAAAGGCTGTGAAGCGTACCTAGCACATGTGGTGGATACTAGGCAGGCTAAGCCAAACCTGAGTGATATACCCACAGTAAGAGACTTCCCAGAGGTATTTCCTGAAGAATTGCCTGGCTTGCCGCAAGAAAGGGAAGTTGAATTTGCTATTGAGACACTACCGGGTCCAGCACCCATTTCCATTGCTCCTTATAGGATGGCACCCATGAATTGAGGAGTTGAAAACTCGTTGCAAGAGTTGCTTGATAAGGGTTCATACGCCTCGGTGTGTCACCATGGGGAGCTCAAGGTCTTGTTTGTGAAAAAGAAGGATGGGACTTTGAGGCTATGCATCGATTCTGTGATTGAATAAAATGACTGTGAAGAATAAATATCCGTTGCCTAGAATTGATGATCTGTTTGATCAGTTGAAGGGAGCAGGAGTATTTTCTAAGATTGATATCAGATCAAGGTATCATCAGTTGAGGGTGAAGGATATAGATGTGCCCAAGACTGCATTCAGGACCCGATACGGGCATTTTGAGTTTCTGGTGATGCCCTTTGGCCTAACAAATGCACCAGCGGCATTTATGGACCTTATGAACCGTATCTTCCATCCATACCTAGATCGGTTCGTAGTGGTCTTTATTGATGATATTTTGGTGTATTCTAAGACGAGGGAAGAACATGATGAGCATTTGAGGATTGTTCTGCAAACCCTGAGAGAAAAGGAACGTATGCTAAGTTGTCCAAGTGTGACTTTTGGTGAATGAGATTGCATTCCTTAGACACATAGTGTCGGTGATGGGATTAGGGTGGATCCCAAGAAAATAGAAGCAGTGATGGAATGGAAGCCTCCCAGAAATACAACTGAGGTCAGAAGCTTCTTGGGGCTAGCTGGGTATTACAGGAGATTTGTGAAGGGATTTTCCTTAATAGCTGCTCCAATGGCCAAGTTGTTACACAAGAATGTCAAATTTGACTGGAATGACAAATGTCAGACCAGTTTTGAGAAGTTGAAGGCTATGTTGACAGAGGCACGGTGTGCACACCGGTGTCGAGAAAGGACTTTGTAGTCTCTAGATGATGCCTCACATAATGGGCTAGGGTGTGTATTGATGCAAGAGGGGAAGGTGGTCGCTTATGCTTCCAGGCAGCTAAGGCCACATGAACAGAATTACCCTACCCATGATCTAGAGCTTGCAGCAATTATCTTCGCACTGAAGATATGGAGGCATTACTTGTATGGTGAAAGGTGCTACATTTACACAGACCATAAAAGTCTGAAATATTTGCCAACTCAGAAGGAGCTCAACCTTAGACAGAGGCGATGGATTGAGTTCCTGAAGGACTATGATTGTGTAATTGACTACCATCTTGGGAAGGCAAATGTAGTTGCTGATGCTTTGAGCAGAAAGTCCATCACAGCTTTGAGATCATTGAATGCCCATCTATCTTTGATTCGAGATGGAGCTATTTTGGCTGAGTTGCAAGTGAGGCCAAACCTACTACAGCAGATTTTAGATGGGCAAAAGGCAGATGAGAAGCTAATGGCTATTATGAGCAAGATCTCAGAGGGAAAAGCAACTGATTATGAGGTGAAAGCAGATGGGTGTCTGTATTACAAAGGAAGACTGTGTACGGATGATGGGAATTGAAGGCGATATTCTAAAAGAGGCACACACCAGTGTATATGCTATGCACCCAGGAAGTACAAAGATGTATCATGATCTAAAGCTTCAGTATTGGTGGCCTGGTATGAAAAAGGACATAGCTGACTATGTGACTAAATGCTTGACATGTCAGCAAGTCAAGGCAGAACATCAAGTTCCATCAGGATTGCTATAGCTTATACGCATACTTGAATGGAAATGGGATCGGGTCACCATGGATTTTGTAAGTGGTCTACCTCTCACCCAGAAGAAACATGATGCAGCATGGGTGATAGTTGATAGATTGACAAAGTCAGCACACTTTCTGCCAGTTATGTGTGACTACTCTCTAGAGTGTTTATCATAATTGTATATCAGTGAGATAGTTAGACTGCATGGAATTCCACTTTCCATCATATCTGATCGAGACCCAAGGTTTACATCGAGATTCTGGAAGAAGTTGCATGAGTCCTTGGGTACACAACTCCATTTCAGCACAGCTTTCCATCCTCAGACGGATGGGCAATCAGAAAGAGTAATCCAGGTAAACAATTAAAACCAGTGGAATTGATACAAATATTGAATTGAAATGATAACAATAACATGAAATATATGTCAGGTCCTTGAGGATATGCTGAGGAGTTGTGTCATTGAGTTTGAGGGAAGTTGGGATAGATACCTCCCACTGGCAGAATTTGCATACAACAATAGCTACCAAGCTAGCATCCAAATGGCCCCATATGAAGCACTGTATGGGAGAAAATGTAGAACTCCTGTGTGCTGGACTGAATTGGGCGAAGACAAACTGGTAGGGCCAGACCTGGTGAAATAGACTGAGGAGAAAGTGAAACTAATCAAAGCCAATCTGAAGGTTACCTCGGACAGACATAAATCTTATGCCGACCTGAAGAGAAAAGAAATAGAATATGTGGTTGGTGACAAAGTGCTCCTCAAGGTGTCACCATGGAAGAAGGTATTGAGGTTTGGAAGAAAAGGTAAGTTAAGCCCTAGGTTCATTGGCCCATATGAAGTCATTGAACGTGTGGGTCCAGTGGCCTATAGGCTAGCTTTACCACCAGAGCTGGACAAGATCCACAATGTGTTTCACGTGTCTATGCTCAGAAGATACCGCTCAGATCCTTCACATGTCATCTCCAGAGAAGAAATTGAAATACAGTCGGATTTGACATACGAAGAAGAACCTCTACGGATCTTGGCTTGGGAAGTGAAAGTGTTGAGAAACAAGTAAATTCCATTGGTGAAAGTGCTTTGGAGGCACCACAACACCGAGGAGGCAACTTGGGAAAGTGAAGAGACGATGAGGCAACAGTTCCCTCAACTGTTTGCATCAGGTAAATTTCGAGGACGAAATTTAAATTAGAGGGGAAGAGTTGTAACACCCTCCCTGTACCAACTCCGTACATTCTACTGTTCCGGTGACCGGTGTCTGTCAGGACAGCAAGAACGTCCAGAAAAATATTTAAACTAAAGTCGGGAATCATAATTAACTCAAATATTAATAAGAAAAATTTAGTAAAAATTTTAAAAATAAAATACAACCAAGTTAAACGAGCCGGTGCCCTAGCGAGGGGTAAACCAGAGGGAAGTTGCGGTTCTCGCAACGAGGAGCCCTAGACCCGGGGGAAAAATTATAAAATTATTATCGGGACTCCAGAGAAGGGTTATTGAGGTTCCCATGGCATTAGAATGCCAAGAAAATACCTAGAAAATTTTTTCAATTGGTACAGACAATTTTGACACGTTAAGCCAAACGGAGGGCATTTTGGTCATTTCGCCTTCAGAGGTGATTTTTGGCCGACTTGTCCAATTGAGTAAATAATTAATATGACATAAAATATGAATAAACATTACTAAAAATTGAATTGAAATCAAGTAGAAAAGAAAAGAAAAGAAAAATGAAAAAAATGGGACTTTTGACATCACATGATGTCATTAAACTTTCTCTCCACCAATGACAATCAAGCAATTTCATTAAAAAGGGAAAATGAGGCAAAATTGAAACAAAAATTCTGTTCTTCTTCCTTCATCAAACGGCAGCCTCTCTCTCCCTCTCTCAACCTCCATTAAACCTCACTTCTCAAGCTTAATTTCTACTTTATTTCACCACAAAACCCTAACCTCTCTTCATTAAAATTTTACCCCACACCTTAAACAAGCTTTTGGCAGCCAAGAAGAGGAAAGAAAGTGAAGTTTAGAGTTGGGAAAAATCTGCCCTATTCAAGGTTAGTGCTATACTTTCACTCTCACTCCTTTAATCCTTGTTAGAGCATCATTTTAAGTTAAGAAATTGTAAGAAAATGAAGTAAATTATATATGTTAGGGCATCTTCAAATTTTCAGCAGCCCTAAGGAAGGATGAGTTTGATTGTTTTGATGAATTTAGAGTGGATAGAAATGATGTTTAAGGTATGAATATGCATGGATGTTGAACTAGTGTGCTAATTGAGGTTTATGGGTAAATTGAATGGGACATTAGGGTTTTGAGAAGTAAAAATTGACTTGACTTATCAAACTGTTAAAGAACACTCTAATGGTCAATAAGTGACTATTTTAGGTAAGTTGAGCACAATTTGGACTGAAAAATAGGATTGCAAAGTGAAGATGTAGGCTGCCCTAGGATAGCAGCAGAGGGACTGAAAATTCAGTCCATTGGGACTGCCATAACTTTGGCTGTGTTAGTCCAATTGGTGTTTGGCTAATTGGACATGAAACTAGGCTTATAATGGCACATTTTTGCTGAAGAAACCATGCCCAAAAGACCAAAGCAAGAGGACCAAAACTTGGCCCCAATCCGGATACCCTGCAACTGATTCTGCAGAATGACCAAATAAACAGTAACTGTTCATTTGGCCATAACTCACTGTAGATTTGGTCAATTGACCTGAAATTTTTACAGCAACAAGTTAAGACATAGAAAAACAACTTTCATGAAGGAACCTACCCCAAATTATGGCCAGAACCCATCCAACCAAGTGACTCTAGTTACTGTTTATGTTACTGTAGATATGGTCAATTCTGCAGATTGGCAATCCGGCCAGCTGTGGTTTTTGGACCATATCTAGAGCTACAAAACTACAAATGGAGTGATTCAAAAAAGGAAATTAACCTAGACAAAATAAGGAACAACTTTCATGTTTGTCATTTCCTCAAATTCCCACTGCAACAGGGCCCAATGGAACAGTAAATTTGGGTCTCAAAAATTGAAATTTCTGCCCTCTTAGAATTAAGTTGAGAAATGGAAATGGCAATCAATTCCAACAAGTTTTAAATACAAAATGTGGTATGTTTGGGGTGTTAAAACCAATACACCTATTTTCTATCCAAAAGTCAACATTTTTGTTGACCAATGAGGTGAATAGTGACACCAAAACTTGAAATTCACAAATTGAAGAATTTAAAAGTTTCAAATGCCCTAGTATACCTAACAAGATTGGTTTGGATAGTTTGGCATGCCAATAGGGTTCGATTAGCGATCGCACATGGCAATATGCCATTCGTGATTTCATGGCTTTTGGCCATTACGACCTTGTATTGAGCTTTGGCCTTGTGCTCGATGTTATCACAAATTGTTAGTCGCTGTTGCACACCTGGAGATGCATATGTGACCGATGGTGTGACGGCCCGAGGTACTTGATATCCAGTGCCAGTTTACCCGTTTATCCAGTCCAGTCATCTAGTGTAGGTTACTTGGGCAACTACATGAATGAAAGTGGACAAAGTTAACGAAATGAATGGATATACAAATACAAAACAAACAAAACATGTACATGCAATACATATTTATTTTTTGTTATTTCTTGTTATTTTATTATTGCACCACGAAGCATTATTGCTTAGCGCGTTGCTTGTGACACCCCTTACCCATCTACAGTGTAGGCGAGCAAGCTATGCCACACGGTGTACCGGCACACTCTATTTTACCTTAATTAATTTTTGTCAAAGTTTCGAATATAGTTTGTGAAATATAGTTCCTTTATTGAAATTATAATTTATTTGAGGTTCCAAAAATTTTAAAGAAAATCCGGCGGAGTACCGGCTAAAAATGGAGAAAACAGTTCTTCGGAACCTGTTAAAAACACTTCCAATAAACAAATTCAATCATTCTCAACTCCAATATCAAGATCTCAACATTTCAATTTCAACTCTCATTCATCATTCACATGTGATGATCACATATAAATCACAAGTAAACATTTACTTTTCCATTAACAAATACAATTTTCATAATTTACATAAACATCAATATACATTACACAAGTTTAATTACATATGAAGAAAAATCAAAATTAAGTTACAAAATGTCAAAATGACACCTAGTGTCCTACCAATGCACAGCAGAAGTTGAGGTGACACGACATCGAGCGTAATCGCGGATGGACTCACCCAGTCTGTGGTCTACTGGGCTCACGATCGGGATCTCCAGTACCTACGCGTGGCAAAAGCAACGCGCTAAGCAATAATGCTTAGTGGTGCAATAATATAATAGGAGAAAATAGCAAGAAAATGAATGTGTATAGAATGTGTATGCTTTCTTTGTTTGGTATTGGTATATCCGTTATTTCGTTAACGTTGTTCACTTTTATCCATTTGGTTGCCCCAAGTAACCTACACTAGATGACTGCACTGGATAACGGGTAAACTGGCACTGGGTACCTAGTACCTCGGGCCGTCACACCATCGGTCACATATGCATCTCCGGCAGGCAAATGTAATGCTAACAAGTCAGAATAATATCAGGCACAAGGCCAAATCTCAATACAAAGTCAGAATGGCTAAAAGCCATGAAATCACGGAATGGCATATTGCCATATGCAGTACTGCTAACTGAACTCTATTGGCATGCCAAACTATCCAAACCAATCTTGTTAGGTATACTAGGGCATTTGAAACTTTTAAATTCTTCAATTTGTGAATTTCATGTTTTTGGTGTTACTATTCACCTCATTGATCAACAAAAATGTTGACTTTTGGATAGAAAATATGTACATTGACTTTGGCACTCCCAACATACCACATTTGGTGTTTAAAACTTATTGGCATTAAGTGTTAATACCATTTCAAAGTGTAAACCAACACAAGCAGAATTTTCAGTTTTGGTGAGTCAACTTCACTGTTCCATTGGACACTGTTGCTGTGGGAATTTGAAGAAATGTAAAACATGAAAGTTGTTCCTTATTTTGTCTAGTTGAATTTCCTTTTTTGAATCACTGCATTTGGAGTTTTGTAGCTCCAGATATGGTCCACAAACCACAGCTGGCCGGATTCTCATTCTGCAGAAATTACCATATCTACAGTAACATAAAACAGTAACTTCCACTGCCATTTAGGTTAGGTTCTGGCCATAATTTGGGGTAGGTTCCTTCATGAAAGTTGTTTTTCTATGTCTTAACTTATTTCTGTAAAAATTTCAGGTCAATTGACCATATCTACAGTGAGTTATGGCCAAATGAACAGTTACTATTTATTTGGTCAATTCTGCAGAACTAGTTGCAGGGTATCCGGATTGGGGCCAAGTTTTGGTCCTCTTGCTTTGGTCTTTTGGGCATGGTTTCTTCAGCAAAAATGTGCCATTATAAGCCTAGTTTCATGTCCAATTGGCCAAACACCAATTGGACCAACACAGCCAAAGTTATGGCTGTGTAATTAGACTGAAATCTCAGTCCATTGCTGCTGTCCTAGGGCAGATTTCACCTTCACTTTACCATACTCTTTTTCAGTTCTAATTATGGTCAACTTACCTAAAATGGTCACTAATTGACCATTAAAATGTGCTCTAACAATTTCCCAAGGCAAGCCAATTTTTCACTCTTCAAAACCCTAGTTCCATTATAGGTTTTCACAACACCTTAATTATTAGCTCCTTCAATAATCACATACACACATGGTTTAAACTTGATCTATAGCCCACTTTAAGTACATCAAAACAATCAAAATAATTCCTTCACAAGGGCTGCCAAAAATTCATAGTATGTGTACACAAAATTCTTGTTCATTTTAGTTACAATTCTTACTCAATTCAAGTTGCAAATCAAGAAAAAAAGGAGTTTTAAGTATCTAATGCACTAACCTTGATTAGGACAGATTTTTCCCAAGCAATTCCTTCACTTTCTTGGCTTTTCTTGGCTGCCAAACACTCCAACAAGGTGTGGGGGAAATTTTTATTGAAGGGATCTAGGGTTTTTGGTGCAAGATAAGCAAGGTTTCAAAGCTTGGAAGCTTGAACTATGGTGGAAACCCTCTCTTTTCTCTCTCTATGTTTTTGGCTGGTTTTGGGGAAGGAGATGGCTGCTGGATCTTTGATGAATTTAGTCTTCAATTTGTCTCTTTATTAGTTAGTCAAATAAGGGCTTAATTGTGATTGGTTGGTAATTATAAATGACATCACCATGATGTCATAAATAGCCCTTTTTCCTCAATTTCTTTTCTTTCCTCCACTACTCAATTTCAATTTAATTTCTAGTAATGTTTATTCATATTTTATGTCATATTAATTATTTACTCAACTGGACAAGTCGGCCAAAAATCACCTCTGAAGGCGAAATGACCAAAATGCCCTCCGTTTGGCTTAACGGGTCAAAATTGTCAGTACCGATTGAAAAATTTTTCTAGGTATTTTCTTGGCATTCTAATGCCATGGGAACCTCAATAACCCTTCTCTGGAGTCCCAAAAATTATTTTATAATTTTTCCCCCGGGTCTAGGGCTTCTCGTTGCGAGAACCGCAACTTCCCTCTGGTTACCCATCGCTAGGGCACCGGGCTCGTTTAACTTGGTTGTATTTTATTTCTAAAATTTTTACTAAATTTTTCTTATTAGTATTTGAGTTAATTATGGTTCCTGACTTTAGTTTAAATATTTTTCCGGACATTCTAGCTGTCCGGACCGACACCGGTCACCGGAACAGTAGGATGTACGGAGTGGTTATCGGGAGGGTGTTACAACTCTTCCCCTCTAATTTAAATTTCGTCCTCGAAATTTACGATGCAAACAGCTTGATTGAGGAACTGTTGCCTCATCGACTCTTCACTTTCCCAAGTTGCCTCCTCGGTGTTGTGGTGCCTCCAAAGCACTTTCACCAATGGAATTTGCTTGTTTCTCAACTCTTTCACTTCAGAGCCAAGATCCGTAGAGGTTCTTCTTCATATGTCAAATCATTTGTATTTCAATTTCTTCTCTGGAGATGACATGTGAAGGATCTGAGCGGTATCTTCTGAGCATAGACACGTGGAACACATTGTGGATCTTGTCCAGCTCTGATGGTAAAGCTAGCCTATAGGCCACTGGACCCACACGTTCAATGACTTCATATGGGCCAATGAACCTAGGGCTTAACTTACCTTTCCTTCCAAACCTCAATACTTTCTTCCATGGTGACACCTTGAGGAACACTTTGTCGCCAACCCCATATTCTATTTCTTTTCTCTTCAGTCAAGATAAGATTTCATGCATGCGAGGCAACTTTGAGATTGGCTTTGATTGATTTTACCTTCTCCTCACTGTTTCACAGTGCAGCCCTACCGATTTGTCTTCGCCCAATTCAGTCCAAAGACACCTGAGTTCTACATTTTCTCCCATACAGTGCTTCATACGGAGCCATTTGGATACTAGCTTGGTAGCTATTATTGTATGCAAATTCTGCCAGTGGGAGGTATCTATCCCAACTTCCCTCAAACTCAATGACACAACTCCTCAGCATATCCTCAAGGACCTGACATATATTTCATGTTAATGTTATCATTTTAATTCATTATTTGTACTAATTCAATTGGTTCAATTGTTTACCTGGGTTACTCTTTCGGATTGCCCATCCGTTTGAGGATGGAAAGCTGTGCTGAAATGGAGTTGTGTACCCAAGGATTCATGCAACTTCTTCCAGAATCTCGATGTAAACCTTGGGTCTCGATCAGATATGATGGAAAGTGGAATTCCATGCAGTCTAACTATCTCACTGATATACAATTCTGCTAACCTCTCTAGTGAGTAGTCAGTCCTAACTGGCAGAAAGTGTGCTGACTTTGTCAATCTATCAACTATCACCCATGCTGCATCATGTTTCTTCCGGGTGAGAGGTAGACCACTTACAAAATCCATGGTGACCCGATCCCATTTCCATTCAGGTATGCGTATAGGCTGTAGCAAACCCGATGGAACTTGATGTTCTGCCTTGACTTGCTGACATGTCAAACATTTAGTCACGTAATCAGCTATGTCCTTCTTCATACTAGGCCACCAATACTGAAGCTTCAAATCATGATACATCTTTGTACTTCCTGGGTGCATAGCATATACACTGGTGTGTGCCTCTTTTAAAATACTGACCCTCAATTCCCTATCATCTGGTACACACAGTCTTCCTTTATAATACAAACACCCATCTGCCTTCACTTCAAAGTCAGTTGCTTTTCCTTCTAGGATTTTACTCATAATGGCCATTAACTTTTCATCTGCCTTTTGCCCATCTAAAATCTGCTGTAGCAGGTTTGGCCTCACTTGCAACTCAGCCAAAATAGCTCCATCTCGAATCAAAGATAGACGGGCATTCAATGATCTCAAGGCTATCATGGATTTTCTGCTCAAGGCATCAGCAGCTACATTTTCCTTCCCAGGGTGGTAGTCAATTACACAATCATAATCCTTCAGGAACTCAATCCATCGCCTCTGTTTAAGGTTGAGCTCCTTCTGAGTTGGCAAATATTTTAGACTCTTGTGGTCTGTGTAAATGTAGCACTTTTCACCATACAAGTAATGCCTCCATATCTTCAGTGCGAAGATAATTGCTGCAAGCTCTAGATCATGGGTAGGGTAGTTCTGTTCATGTGGCCTTAGCTGTCTGGAAGCATAGGCGATCACTTTCCCCTCTTGCATCAATACACACCCTAACCCATTATGAGAGGCATCACTGTAGACCACAAAGTCCTTTCCTGACACTGGCTGTGTTAACACTGGTGCCTCTGTCAACATAGCCTTCAACTTCTCAAAACTGGTCTGACACTTGTCATTCCAGTCAAATCTGACATTCTTGTGTAACAACTTGGTCATTGGAGCAGCTATTAGGGAAAATCCCTTCACAAATCTTCTGTAATACCCAGCTAGCCCCAAGAAGCTTCTGACCTCAGTTGTATTTCTGGGAGGCTTCCATTCCATCATCGCTTCTATTTTCTTGGGATCCACCTAATCCCATCGGTGACACTATGTGTCCAAGGAATGCAATCTCATTCACCAAAAGTCACACTTGGACAACTTAGCATATAGCTTCTTTTGCGCGAGGTTTGCAGAACAATCCTCAAATGTTCATCATGTTCTTCCCTGGTCTTGGAGTACACCAGAATATCATCAATAAAGACCACTACGAACCGATCCAGGTATGAATGGAAGATACGGTTCATAAGGTCCATAAATGCCGCTGGTGCATTTGTTAGGCCAAAGGGCATCACCAGAAACTCATAATGCCCATACCGGGTCCTGAACGCAGTCTTGGGCACATCTACATCTTTCACCCTCAACTGATGATACCCTGATCTGAGATCAATCTTAGAAAATACTCCTGCTCCCTTCAACTGATCAAACAGATCATCAATTCTAGGCAACGGATATTTGTTCTTCACTGTCACTTTATTCAACTGCCGGTAATCAATGCATAGCCTCAAAGTCCCATCCTTCTTCTTCACAAACAGCACTGGAGCTCCCCATGGTGACACACTGGGGCGTATGAACCCCTTATCTAACAACTCTTGCAACTGAGTTTTCAACTCCCTCAATTCAGTGGGTGCCATCCTATAAGGAGCAATAGAAATGGGTGCTGTACCCGGCAGTGTCTCAATAGCAAATTCAACTTCCCTTTCTGGTGGCAAACCAGGCAACTCTTCAGGAAATACCTCTGGGAAGTCTCTCACTGTGGGTATATCAATCAAGTTTGGCTTAGCCTGCCTAGTATCCACCACATGTGCTAGGTAGGCTTCACAGCCTTTTCTCATCATTCTTCTTGCAGTTGTGGCTGAGATGACATTGGACAGAAAATCTGTCCTTTCCCCCACAACAGTGATCTCATTACCCTCAGGAGTTTTCAAAGAAATTCTCTTCAATTTGCAATCAACTATTGCCTGATGACGTGATAACCAGTCCATTCCCAAAATCACGTCAAACTCGTGAAAGGGCAACTCAATTAGGTCTGCCGAGAATTCATACCCTTGAATCCTTAACGGGCAACCCTTGTATACCTTGTTCACCACTACACTGTGGCCCAATGGATTAGTGACCAGAATGTCTTGGTCACTCTCCCCTACTAGTATCCCCCTTTCTACGGGTAGGTTGATGCAAATGTAGGAATGAGTGGATCCTGGATCCACCAATGCATGCATAGGAGTATTGTAGAGGAGAACGCACTCGATGATGTCGGGGCATCTTGCTCCTCCTGATCTCTCAGGGCATAATTTCGGCGGGTGGTGCATTATCTGGCCTCTCTGATGGCTCAGATGTAGGCATCTGAGATGGTCCAACGACCGACTTGCCGATTTTCTACCTCTACGTAGTGCAGGCAGTGCATGCTTGTGTCGAGCATGTAGTAGTTCTGTGTGGCGGTTCTTGATTGATATTCGCCGACCCACATCTCAAGCAGGCACCATTTACACTCCAACTCTCCCCCTGGTGCCATTTCAGACAGAGTGGACATGCAGATGATGTTGGGGCTGGTCCTGAACCCCATCCTCGGAGAGCGCGCCACCGATGGTGTGGGTGACCTCTCCTAGGGGTGAACTGTGGCCTGGGCCCCTGAGACTGACCCTGACCATGTGGCTGAGCTGAACTCTGTGCAGGTGGACCCTTGAACTTCTTTTCGAATGCTGGAGCTGAGCTAGACTGACCGGGTCCCCTCTTCTGTCTTTCCTTGCGCTCCCGCCACCGATTCTCACTTTTTCAACCCTTATTGCTGCTTCCACTAGCTTGCTAAATTCTGTGATTCCCAAGGCAGTGAGCTGTATCTTAATATTGTCATTCAATCCCTCTTCAAATCTCTTGCACCTTTCAGCTTCATTAGGGACTATCTCCCTTCCGTAGCGGCTTAATCGAACAAATTCCTTTTCATATTCGGCCACTGACCACTGCCTCTGCCTCAGATTAATAAACTCTCTTCTTCTCTCTTCCAGATATACAGTACCCACATATTTCTTCTTAAATTCTGAAAGAAAGAAGTCCCAAATTCTGACTTACGTCGCACTTCACTGGACACAGTGTCCCACCATTCGTAGGCATCGTCTTGTAACAAGGATACAGCAGCTTCTAAGTTCTGCTCTGGGGTGCAGTGAAGTTGTTTTAGGACTCTGCCCGTTCTGTTCAACCAATTCTCGGCTGCGACAGAGTCATCTTCTCTCTTGCCGAAGAAATCCACCGCCCCAAACTTTCTTAGCCTTTCCAGGTGTGATTTCTGCTGTGGAGCTGGTGGTGGTGGTGAGGGTGCTGGTATTACTCCAGCCATCTGTCTAAAGAAGTCAGCCATTTGCTGGAACATGGCCTGTGGAGGCTGAGCAGGCTCTGCTTGAGCTGGTGGAGCAGATTCTCTCATGCCCCCAGTCTCAGCTGCTGCAGGTGGAGCATGACTCTCCACTTCCTCCTCGACTGCTCTTTGAGATGAAAGGTCCATATCCTATTCAAAATAAGAAAGATAAACAGATCTGCATTAGTGTCACCTCGACTCTTACAAATGCAATGCATGGTATGGACTCAATCTAGGCCCAGAAACGCCTAAACCGTGCTCTGATACCACTAAATGTGACACCCCTTACCCGTCTACAGTGTAGGCGAGCAAGCTATGCCACACCGTGTACCAGCACATTCTATTTTACCTTAATTAATTTTTGTCAAAGTTTTGAATATAGTTTGTGAAATATAGTTCCTTTATTGAAATTATAATTTATTTGAGGTTCCAAAAATTTTAAAGAAAATCCGGCGGAGTACCGGCTAAAAATGGAGAAAACAGTTCTTCGGAACTTTTTAAAAACACTTCCAATAAACAAATTCAATCATTCTCAACTCCAATATCAAGATCTCAACATTTCAATTTCAACTCTCATTCATCATTCACATGTGATGATCACATATAAATCACAAGTAAACATTTACTTTTCCATTAACAAATACAATTTTCATAATTTACATAAACATCAATATACATTACACAAGTTTAATTACATATGAAGAAAAATCAAAATTAAGTTACAAAATGTCAAAATGACACCTAGTGTCCTACCAATGCACAGCAGAAGTTGAGGTGACACTGACATCGAGCGAATCACGGATGGACTCACCGATGCGTGGTCTACTGGGCTCACGATCGGGATCTCCGGTACCTACGCTGCGTGGCAAAGCAACGCGCTAAGCAATAATGCTTAGTGGTGCAATAATATAATAGAAGAAAATAGCAAGAAAATGAATGTGTATAGAATGTGTATGCTTTCTTTGTTTGGTATTGGTATATCCGTTATTTCGTTAACGTTGTTCACTTTTATCCATTTGGTTGCCCTAAGTAACCTACACTAGACGACTGGACTGGATAACGGGTAAACTGGCACTGGGTACCTAGTACCTCGGGCCGTCACACCATCGGTCACATATGCATCTCCGGCAAATGTAACAGCTAACAAGCTGTAAATAATATCAGGCACAAGGCCAAATCTCAATACAAAGTCAGAATGGCTAAAAGCCATGAAATCACGGAATGGCATATTGCCATATGCAGTACTGCTAACTGAACCCTATTGGCATGCCAAACTATCCAAACCAATCTTGTTAGGTATACTAGGGCATTTAAAACTTTTAAATTCTTCAATTTGTGAATTTCATGTTTTTGGTGTTACTATTCACCTCATTGGTCAACAAAAATGTTGACTTTTGGATAGAAAATATGTACATTGACTTTTGCACTCCCAACATACCACATTTGGTGTTTAAAACTTGTTGGCATTAAGTGTTAATACCATTTCAAAGTGTAAACCAACACAAGCAGAATTTTCAGTTTTGGTAAGTCAACTTCACTGTTCCATTGGACACTGTTTCTGTGGGAATTTGAGGAAATGTAAAACATGAAAGTTGTTCATTATTTTGTCTAGTTGAATTTCATTTTTTGAATCACTCCATTTGGAGTTTTGTAGCTCCAGATATGGTCCACAAACCACAGCTGGCCGGATTCTCATCCTGCAGAAATTACCATATCTACAGTAACATGAACAGTAACTTCCACTGCCATTTAGGTTAGGTTCTGGCCATAATTTGGGGTAGGTTCCTTCATGAAAGTTGTTTTTCTATGTCTTAACTTATTGCTGTAAAAATTTCAGGTCAATTGACCATATCTACAGTGAGTTATGGCCAAATGAACAGTTACTGTTTATTTGGTCAATTCTGCAGAACTAGTTGCAGGGTATCCGGATTGGGGCCAAGTTTTGGTCCTCTTGCTTTGGTCTTTTGGGCATGGTTTCTTCAGCAAAAATGTGCCATTATAAGCCTAGTTTCATGTCCAATTGGCCAAACACCAATTGGACCAACACAGCCAAAGTTATGGCTGTGTAATTGGACTGAAATCTCAGTCCATTGCTGCTGTCCTAGGGCAGATTTCACCTTCACTTTACCATACTATTTTTCAGTTCTAATTATGGTCAACTTACCTAAAATGGTCACTAATTGACCATTAAAATGTCCTCTAACAATTTCCCAAGCCAAGCCAATTTTTCACTCTTCAAAACCCTAGTTCCATTATAGGTTTTCACAACACCTTAATTATTAGCTCCTTCAATAATCACATACACACATGGTTTAAACTTGATCTATAGCCCACTTTAAGTACATCAAAACAATCAAAATAATTCCTTCACAAGGGCTGCCAAAAATTCATAGTATGTGTACACAAAATTCTTGTTCATTTTAGTTACAATTCTTACTCAATTCAAGTTGCAAATCAAGAAAAAAAAGGAGTTTTAAGTATCTAATGCACTAACCTTGATTAGGGCAGATTTTTCCCAAGCAATTCCTTCACTTTCTTGGCTTTTCTTGGCTGCCAAACACTCCAACAAGGTGTGGGGGAAATTTTTATTGAAGGGATCTAGGGTTTTTGGTGCAAGATAAGCAAGGTTTCAAAGCTTGGAAGCTTGAACTATGGTGGAAACCCTCTCTTTTCTCTCTCTACGTTTTTGGCTGGTTTTGGGGAAGGAGATGGCTGCTGGATCTTTGATGAATTTAGTCTTCAATTTGTCTCTTTATTAGTTAGTCAAATAAGGGCTTAATTGTGATTGGTTGGTAATTATAAATGACATCACCATGATGTCATAAATAGCCATTTTTCCTCAATTTCTTTTCTTTCCTCCACTACTCAATTTCAATTTAATTTCTAGTAATGTTTATTCATATTTTATGTCATATTAATTATTTACTCAACTGGACAAGTCGGCCAAAAATCACCTCTGAAGGCGAAATGACCAAAATGCCCTCCGTTTGGCTTAACGGGTCAAAATTGTCTGTACCGATTGAAAAATTTTTCTAGGTATTTTCTTGGCATTCTAATGCCATGGGAACCTCAATAACCCTTCTCTGGAGTCCCAAAAATTATTTTATAATTTTTCCCTCGGGTCTAGGGCTCCTCGTTGTGAGAACCGCAACTTCCCTCTGGTTACCCATCGCTAGGGCACCGGGCTCGTTTAACTTGGTTGTATTTTATTTCTAAAATTTTTACTAAATTTTTCTTATTAGTATTTGAGTTAATTATGGTTTCTGACTTTAGTTTAAATATTTTTCCGGACATTGTAGTTGTCCGGACCTACACCGGTCACCGGAACAGTAGGATGTACGGAGTGGTTATCGGGAGGGTGTTACATTGCTTTTGCCACGCGTAGGTTCTGGAGATACAGATCGTGAGCCCAGTAGACCGCAGATTGGGTGAGTCCATCCTGCAGTTCTGCACAGTGTCCGTGTCACCTCATCATCTGCAGTGCATTGGTAGGACACTAGATGTCATTTTATCATTTTGTAATTAAATTTTTATTTTCTCATATGTATTTGGGTTTTATGTAATGTATTTTGAGGTTCCTGTAAATAATAAATATTTATGGTTATGTATGGAAATAATTTGAGTATTTAATTGTTGTTTATATATGAGAACCCTGAGAAAGGGATGTTTTGAGAAATAAAAAGGTTGTTGAGACCTGAAATTGAAAAATTGTTGAGACTCTATTGATGAATTGAAGTTGGGATTGTGTGGAAATTATTTGGAAGTCTTTTTAACAGGTTTCGAAGAACTGTTTTCTCCATTTTTAGCCGGTACTCCGCCGGATTTTCTATAAAATTTTCGGAACCTCAAATAAATAATAATTTTGACAAATGGCTTAAATAAAGTATATTTCATAAATTATATGCAAAAGCTTGATTAAATTAATTAAGGTATATTAGAGTGTGCCGGTACACCGTGTGACATTATTTACTCGGGTATACTGTACACGGGTAAGGGGTGTCACAAGAACTATATGTTCTATTGTTATTCCTTTACAGGGGAATAAATTTTGATGCATTAGTAATTTGTCCTTTAGGATAAGGATTGTGATAATAAGTGAAATTAGTTTTGAAAGAGTTTATCGACGATAAGTATTTTCTAACACAACATAAATTATAAAGCTAAATGGCAAGCCTATTTAATGTAAGGCAAGAGGAAGTAAAAGTAAGTTGTGGTAATAGACTTGCTCTAAATGAGGGCAAAGATGTTACTATTAGTAATTGTTAATGAATATTGTTATCAGAATAAGTTTCAGATATCAGTAAATTTGAAAAGGATAAAATATCAGAAAATTTGATCTATTGGGATGTATCGTAGTAACTATGTAATGTTCTTGATGTTTATACTGTAAGCTGCATATTACAGTACTAACTTGAGATTTTTGTGTAGAGCTACGTACTACCCGATAGTACACCTAGATGAGAATGGTTGCCAACGGCGTCTGTTTTGGTATAGTTATGCCAGGACAGAATTTAATTGTTAGAAATAAGTTTGGAAATCCTACTTAAGGATCTAAAACTCAAAAGTTAGAATATCGAAAGGTTATAGTTCAGTACAAAAGGAAGTAAGTTATAGAATATTGACAGATAAAAAGAGTTATGGAAAAAAAAAATTCAAACAGTTAGTTCAGATATAACAAAGAAATGTTACGAATGTGAGGAAGACTATGGACTAGAATGGTCAGAGGACCAATGACTAGATAAATGATTCTAACATGACCGCAAGGGGTCATTCAAGAAGGAACATGAACCGAAATATTAGACAGCACAATAGTAAGAGGAGATTAGTGTTATACAAACAAATTAAACGTTGTATTAGATTGTTAAAAGTCTTATACAAATTTGAGGAAAAGAAGATTATACGATCGTATAAAAAGGAGAAAATAAACATATGACTATTGTAAGATGGCTATTGGATAAAATTTCGTGGACGAACTTTATTTTAAGGGGGGGAGAATTGTAACACCCCTAAGTTCGGTAGTGCGTTCTACTGTTCCGGTGACCAGTGTTGTCCGGACAGCTAGGATGCCTAGAACTACACTTCGTTATGATTGAGGAGACATAAAATAATGAAATACAAGAAAAGAAAACACAAGAAAAACAAAAGAAAAATAATAGCAAAGAAATGTAATCAAGTTAAGCGAGCCGAGAACCCTAGCGATGGGTGACCGCACCGGGAAGTCACGGTGTGGACCATTGACTAGCCCTGGACTGCGGGGAACCCTGGAAAACATTTTTAAGACTTATAGAGACATCAATTGAAGTATAAATGCCATTAGAAATATCAAAGAAAAATTAATTAATTAGTACAAAGAAAAGTGAGAAATCGAAAAACGGACAAAACCCGGTGTTACCGAAAAATTGGGAAGACAACCCAAATAGGGGCATTGTGGTCATTTGACACCCCAAGTTGCCTTTTGACCTCAAAGTCCATTAAAAATAAATGATATAACACTTTAGAAATGACATGAAAAATTAAATTGAGATACATTATGTAAATAGTAAAAGATTAGTGGCAAATGAGCAAAATTAAGGAAATTAAGATTTATGACTTATTTAACCAAGTTAGTGCTCCACTAGTGACCTCTTAAGGGACCCATATTAAGCATTAGTGGATTGAAACTACCATCTTCAACCTCCCAAACCAGAACCAGCCGAATTCTTCTTTTTCTCTCAAGTTCCTCCATGGCCATCCATGGCCAAGCTCCATGCATGCATGAAATAAGCCAATTTCTTCCTAAGTTCCTTCATCAAAGTTAGTCTACACCACTTGGGCAGTAGATTGGCAGCAAGAAGACCAAGTTTTGGAGAGATTTTGAAGAGTTTCCAAAGTGGTAAGTTTGTGCTTTTGGTTAGTGCTTCATTAAAGTTAGTAAGGAGGTTATGGGTACTTGAATTGTGGAAAGAATTTTGGAGCTTAATGTTCTAAGGGAGATGTTTATTTTTGGCAGCCATGGAAACTACTTGAGGGCAGTTTATTCTTGCTTGTAAATGGTAGATTAAAGGGTTGATTATGTGTTTATATGTATAGGAATAAATTGGGTGATGTATACTAAGTATATTGTGAATGTGTATTTGAATTTGGAAGCTTGGAAATTAATGAAGTGTGATGTATGAATTGGCAGCTTGCATTGTGAACCAAAAAAATGTTATTTCATGGGTTGGTTTATGAAATTACATGGTTGAATTATGGTGCTTACTATGGCAGATTGTATATGTGTACAAGGGTTTGAGTTTAGGCATGTAAATGAGCTTGTTGTGTAGTTAAATTGTGTGTAAATTGAAGTTGGTAAATTCTGGACTATAATGTGCATATTGAATGTGATTGTAAGTTGCCAAAATGATCAACAATATGTGGTAAAATATGTTTAAGTTATGGCACAAATTAGAAATGGGCATGAATGTGGAGTTTGGTAGGTGTTAAAAGTGATGTTCGATGAGTATGAACAAAATGCAATAGGGCAGTTTGTGTTTTGGGCCTAGAACCTTAAGAGTGTGGCTCTAATTGGTATGAGACCAATTGGAGGTAAAACTAGGCACAAAATTTGCCAACTTTCATGAAGAAAGCTTACCAAAATTCTGCTTGTAAGGTAACTTGAAAAGTGACCAAATCCGGATAAGTGCAAATAAGGCCTGAAAATTGACCATTTGGGCAGCAGTTAGTATTTTGGCCATAACTCACTCAAAACAGGTCCAATTGACCTGAAATTTTGACCATGAATAGTTAAGACATATATCTACAAGTCTTATGAAGACACCAAAGCCCAGAAATGACCATAAGCAAGTCAAACAGCTTGCACAAGTTCGGGTCCAAAAACTGGCCGAACCTAAAATGACCTAAAATGACCTAAAGTGACCAATTTTGATGCACTTTGACCAGCAATAGTAAAATGACCATAAATTGGTCTACATAACTCAGAATGACCTGAAATTTTGCCCTGCGTGCAATAAGACATAGATCTACAAGTTTGTAGTTTTGACCGAAACCCGAAAACCGAGGGAACTAGGTCATCCGGCTAGGTCAAACTAGCATCCCGAAATCCAGCAAATTGCAAGAAAATGCAAGATACATAAAAATGAACTTGGTAATATGTACCAACCCTAAAAGGCTATCGAATGTGACATGTTAGTAACATTAAAACCTAATTCACCTAGAACGCATCGAGGGTCAACATATTAGGTTGACTAAGCAAATAATAGAATTCAGTGAATTAATTATCAAGTATTATCGTTAGAGACAGTTTAAATGAGTACTGAAACACCTCAAATTGTGTTTCTCAGTTAGCAAAGACTCAAGAAAAGGGAAGGAAACACTGAGTCAAGACCAGGAGACAGTTATCAGAGGTTTGTGCACAACAGTTATTTCTTTTGAATTTTTCAATTGAAATAAATTATGACTATTTGTATATTATTGTTTTTAAATATGGAAATGTGTTTGAATGGATACTTATTGCTTGAAAAGCATTGTAAATGGTTTGAAACTGTGGAAAAATTGATTTAGTGTGATTTGTGAAAATTGAAGTTGATTATGAATTGTGTTGCCATTTTGTGAATGAATTTATGACTTTAGAAATTTATTGGATTCTCACGAATCATTTGAATAAAATGTTTGGAATTGATTTTGTGTTCACACTTAGCATGACAGTATCATATCATTCCTTCTCCATTTATGGGGTTGTGATCGTTTATTTTCCTTCTCCATTTATGGAGTCGTGATCGTTTATTTTTCTCCCTCTCTGGTTTACCAGTTGAGGTGATCGGATGAGTACTCATTATATAGCTAGCTCCCTTCCTCATTGATTTCGATTAGTGGGGTTGTGATTGCTTTGTCGTGGTGTACAACGCGGTATTGATCGAAAATTTTGTGTCATGGCTTAAGTTGTGAATGAATTGGCAACACTGTATTCTTAAATTATTCGACTAAATTGTGTTATTATGCGATTTGATAATTTGTGAAATGGAGTTTAAATTCTTATTGACATTCACTGTCTTTTGAATTTAACCATGTTTTGACTATTGAGATTTATTGTGATATTGTGAAATGGAGTTTAAATTCTTATTGACATTCACTGTCTTTTGAATTTAACTATGTTTTGATAACTGAGATTTAATGTGATATTGTGTTAAATTCCTTATGACATTCATTGTCTTGAATTTAACTATGGTTTTATGTATCCATCATTTATATGATTTATGAATTGTGATTTAAAGTTGTATTTGGTTAATGTTGTGCACCACTGAGACATTGTCTCAGTGATAACTTTTCATTGCTGTCGCAGGTAGACGGATTGACAAGGCAGCAGACTAGGCTGCTAGTACATTCAGCGAGAAATCATCGGGTATATTGAGTATACCACATTTTGCATTTTGTACTGTAATGTATGTTCACTGTATGTATATATTGTTCTTGGTTTAGAGCAGTTGTAAATTAAAATTGTACATTGAAGTTGTAAAATAAATTATGAGTTATTTTGGCTTGTAAAATTTGTACTGTATTTCTTTTATCTCAGTCTTTGAAAAATTATTGTGGATTTGAATTGAAAAACATATTGTGTTGAATTATGTTGGAGTTTGAGATTGAGGAATATATTTGAAGTGCTTTTACAGGTTTTCTGAAGAACTGTTTTATTCAAAATACAGAGGGCACTCCGCCAAAATTTTTACAGAAATTCCTAATAATTCAAATGTGTTATCTCTTTCACTTAAGTTCAAAAAAAAAAAAAAATTGTAACACCTGTAAATAGTGCTCACCACTGTAAAAAGAAGTAAGAAAAGTTTTAAAATCCCTTGTAGTGTATTTAATGGGTTATCAGTAGACGAAGTTGGTAATTCATTAGGTATGCTACGGGATCATGTTATGCCTTACAGAGGGGTAGGGTGTGACACATTTGGTCACAATTGACCATTTCTCCCTTCAAACTAGGTCTAAGACATCATTTACCAATTTTTCACATTTTTGTCTCTAAACCCTAAGTGTCCAAACCCTAACCACATTAAATTGTTGCATTTAGCTAATTCAAAGTCTTTAACTATAATCACTCAACTAATTGAGGTTCATATACTCATTCAAATCAATCAAACCATGTAATAATACTCTCATACACATGCTGGCCGAAATTCAGCTTGGTCCCTTAACAATTTATTTCATTTCGTTTTAAGTTTGTTTACAAGTTCAATAAGTTAAAAATATAGTAACCAAACTAAAATTATCAAGTTTGCTTACTAACCTTTCTTAGAACTCCAAATCCTTCAAATCTTTATCTTTTGTTCTTCTTTCCTCTTTCAATCTTCTTCTTAGGTTGAGATAACAAACTCTAATGAGGTTTTTATGGAAGCTATTAAGGTTTAGTGAAGAAATTTAAGCTTGAGTGCAAGCTTTAATGGAGGTTTAACAATGGAGATGTGAGGGAGAGAGTGAGGGCGGCAAGGGATAAGGAAGAAGAAGACTTTTGTTTATTTTTTTTTCCTTTTCTTTTCCTTTCTTTTTTATGTCTTAGGAAGACCAAAATATCTAATTAATTGAATTTATTAATTATATGATTTATGGCATCAAGCATGATGTCATGCATGATGTCACCTCTCTTCACTTTTTCATTTTCTTTCTTTTTTTTTTTATTTTTCTATTAGTTCTTTAATTTAATTCTCAATTCTGAAATTTTTTTTTCCAATTTTATTTGACAGTTAGGTCAGGAGTCAGCTCTCGGGGTCAATTGACCAAATTGCCCATCGCTGGTTCAACCCGGTTTGCAAATAATTCAATATTTCTTCCGGCTCTCTGACCTAATTATTTGACTGGCTTAAAAATTCTTTTTCTTGATTTTCTCTTTTCCACTGTGTTTATAATGGTCCTAAGGACCGCGATGTCACATTTTATGGTTCGAAATTTGAGTTTAAAATGACTTCGCAATCCTTCCCGAGAAGGTCACCCATTGTTGTGACTCTCGGCTCATTTAACTTCTTATGTTCTGTTTTTCTTATTTATACTTAACTAATTGGAAATTACCAATTATTTGTTTTTATAGCTCATCTAGTTGTCTTAAGTGTGGTTCTAATCTCCTTAATTGTCCGGATCGACACCGATCACCGGAACAGTAAAATCTACTAGGCTATGCAAATAGGGGTGTTACAATTCTCCCCCCCTTAGAATAAATTTTGTCTCGAAATTTTACCTGGTATCAATCTCTGAACAGCTATGGGTGCTGTCTCCCCATGTCCTCCTCTTGTTCTCAAGTAGCCTCCTGGCCCGAATGATGGTTCCACAGCACTTTCACTAACGGTATTTGCTTATTCTATAGCTACTTCACCTCATAAGCCAAAATCTCTATGGGTTCTTCTTCATATGTGAGGTCTGGATTCACTTCAATTTCTTCTACTAGTAGTACATGAGATGGGTCTGATCGATACCTCCTCAACATAGACACATGGAAGACATTATGTATCTTCTCTAACTCTGGAGTTAGTGCCAAACAATATGCGAAAGGACCCACTCTTTTCAGAACCTCATATGGCCCAATGAAACGAGGACTCAGTTTCCCCTTTCTGCCGAATCTCATAATTCTCTTCCAAGGAGAAACCTTAAGGAATACTTTCTCACCCACTGCATACTCAATATCCCTTCTCTTCAGATCAATGTAGGACTTCTGACGGTCTGATGCAGTCTTAAGTCGATCTCTGATCACCCTGATTTTCTCTTCAGTTTGCTGAATAATTTCGGGTCCAATCATCTTTCTTTCACCCACATCATCCCAACACAACGGGGTTCTACATTTTCTGCCATACAAAGCTTCATATGGAGGCATCCCAATGCTTGATTGGTAGCTATTGTTGTAAGCAAACTCAATCAAAGGCAAGTGTGTATCCCAACTGCGCTCAAATTCAATCACACAAGCCCATAGCATGTCCTCCAAGATCTGAATTAACCTCTCAGACTGGCCATCTGTCTGTGGGTGGAATGCAGTACTGAAGTTCAATCTAGTTCCTAGGGCTCTTTGAAGACTACCCCAGAATCTAGAAGTGAACCTAGGATCTCTGTCTGATACGATGGATACTGGCACTCCATGTAGTCTCACAATCTCATCAATGTACAACTTGGCCAATCTTTCTAAACTGTAGTCCATTCGGACTGGCAGAAAATCAGCAGACTTAGTCAGTCTTTCAACAATGACCCAAACTGCATCATGACTCTTATGTGTCCTCGGAAGTCCCATCACAAAATCTATTGCTATTCTCTCTCATTTCTACTATGGCACTGGTAGTGGATGTAATAACCCCAGCGGGTACTTGATGCTCTGCCTTCACTTGCTGACAAGTTAGGCATTTAGAAACAAACTCTGCCACATCTCTTTTCATACCCATCCACCAGTAATGCTCCTGTAGCCCTCTATACATTTTTGTGCCACCAGGGTGCATGGCGAAAGGAGACTCATGTGCTTCCTTCAAAATGATCTGCCTCAAATCAACATCATTAGGAACACACATTCTGCCCTGGTGTAGTAGTGGACCATCATATCTGATTGAGAATTCTGGTTTCTTGCCCTGCCGGACTTCTTCCAACAGCTTCTGATACCTATCATCATTCTAAGCAGTCATTCTGATTTGATCAATCAATACTGGCCATACATGCCATGCAACTGCTGTCTGCCCATCATCATTAATCTCTAAGCTGGCATGCAATGATCTTAACTCATGTACCATAGACAAAGGAGTAACTCATAGACTTGCCATAGTCTTGCGACTTAAGGCATCAGCCACAACATTAGCTTTCCCTGGCTGATAGTCTATCAGACAATCATAGTCTTTTATCAACTCTAACCATCTCCTCTGTCTCAAATTCAACTCTTTCTGGGTGCCCAAATACTTCAAACTCTTATGATCTGTGTAGATGTAGCACTTCTCCCCATACAAATAGTGTCTCCAGATCTTAAGAGCAAACACAATAGCTGCAAGCTACAAATCATGTGTTGGATAATTCCTTTCATGTGGTTTTAGCTGGCGTGATGCATAGGTAATGACATTTCGATCTTGCATCAGTACACAGCCTAACCCATTGTGAGAAGCATCACTATAAACTGTATATTCTTTACCCGGAGTAGGTAAAGTCAGGACTGGAGCTTCAGTCAAACATTTCTTCAATTCATCAAAACTCTGTTGGCATTTATCCGTCCACTGAAATTTTACATCTTTTCTAAGCAGCTTGGTCAATGGAGATGCCAACATGGAGAATCCCTTCACAAATCTACGGTACTATCCAACTAAACCCAGAAAACTACGAATCTCTGTGATATTTCTGGGTGGCCTCCAGTTAAGGACAGCTTCAATCTTACTTGGATCTACCTTGATGCCCTCTTCTGATACTACATGCCCTAAGAAAGATATTTTTTTCAGCCAAAATTCACATTTCGACAATTTGGCGTATAGCTGTTTCTCCCTCAAAGTCTGTAGTATAATCCACAGATGTCTATTATGCTCTTCTGCATTCCTCGAATAGACCAGTATATCATCAATGAATACCACAACAAACTGGTCGAGGTATGGTCTAAAGATAGTGTTCATCAGATCCATAAAAGTAGCCGGAGCATTAGTTAACCCGAATGGCATGACCAAGAACTCATAATGGCCTTCTGAAGGCAGTTTTAGGAATACTCTGCTCTTGTACTTTCAGCTGATAATAACCTGATCTCAGGTCAATTTTGGAGAACACAGCTGCACCCCTCAACTGATCAAACAAAGTCATCAATGCGGGGCAATGGATATCTATTCTTTATTACCACCTTATTCAACTGTCGATAATCAATACATAAGCGAAGAGTGCCATCTTTCTTCTTAACAAACAACACTGGCGCTCCCCAAGGTGACACACTAGGGCGGATAAAGCCCTTGTCAAGCAGCTCTTGCAACTGCACTTTCAACTCTTTCAATTCTGCTAGTGCCATTCTATATGGCGTTATGGAGATTGAGTTTACACCAAGCATAACATTTATCTCAAACTGCACCTCTCTTTCTAGAGGTAATCCTGGTAATTCATCAGGAAACACATCCGGAAAGTCACATACAGTAGGGATGTCCCTCAATGCTAGACTCCCCACTTGGGTGTCTATCACATGTGCCAAGTATGCTTCACACCCCTTTCTGATCATCCTTCTGGCTAGTGCAGCCAAAATGATGTTTGATGGCAGTAAATGCCTCTCCCCATGAATTACCACATCATCGTACAAAGGGAGACCAAAAGTGACTGTCTTTAGTCTACAATCAATCATGGCATGATGCCTGGCTAATCAATCCATGCCCAAGATAATATCATACTCTCTAAAGGGCATTTCAATAAAATCTGACAGAAAAACATGTCCTTGGATTACCAAAGGACAGTCTCTATAAATTCTGTTGACCCAGACCTCTTGTCCTAATGGACTAGTTACTAGCACTTCAAAACCCATTTGGACATATGGAACAGCAAGTGAAATGACTATGCTAGCACTAACATATGAATGGGTTGAACCTGGATCAAACAACACAAATACTTCTTGATCAGAGATAGAGAATGTACCGGTTACCACATCAGAAGTCTCAGCCTCTTCTCGCTGTCTCATCGTGTAGACTCTGGCTGACGCACTTGCTTGTGCTTACTGACCAATTGTGCCCTAACTACCAGAAGTAGTGCCTCTACCTCTTCCTCTACCAACTGATTGTGAACTTCTGGAAGCAGGACTCTGAATAGATCCTTCTGCAGTCGTAGGAGCTGGACCATATTTAGGAGCACTAATGCAGTCTTTTGCTAAATGGCCCTTACCTCCATAGTTAAAACAGGCTCCAGTGGCCCAATAACATTCCCCCCATATGAATCTTGCCACAAGACTCACAGGGGCGGGCAGAATATGAACCCCTGCTCGATTGCTGACCAGACCTAGGGGGTCTCTGTCCAGAAAATCTGCCCCTACCAAATCTTCCACCTCGACCCCTGCTGGGTCCGCTAAATTTCTTCTTTTTTCCAGAAGTACCACCAAAACTTGGCTCTACTGACTTTTCCCCCTTATCTTTTTCTGATTTCTCAGCTTTCTCTGATTTTTCTTTTACTGGGGTTGCTTCTGATTCAATTCTCTCCAGCTCAAGTGCTTGAGACATAAGTTCTGAAAAATTACTGTGTCTGAATCCCACTACTTGCATTCTCAAACTAGGCTTCAAACCAGTTTCAAATCTCTTGCATCTTGCCTTGCTTGTAGAAAGGAGAGTCCCAGCATAATGACTTAAGTAGGAGAACTCCCTCGCATACTCTGCCACTGATCGGTTCCCTTGTTTCAAACTCAAAAATTCTTGCAATTTCTGATCAACATATGTATCTGGGATGTATTTAATGCGAATTCTCGATGAAGTCATCCTGTGTCAAGATCGTGGTTCAGCCAAGCTGTGGGGGATGGTTTTCCACCAATCATATGCATCCCCTTGTAGTAGAGACACAGAGTATTCAAACTTCAGTTCATCTTGGCAGTGCAGCTTCTTAAATACTCTATCCATTCTTTCAAGCCATTGCTCTGCCTCTAAAGAGTCCACTGTACCCTTAAATTCTGTAGCCCCATACTTCAATAACTTATCATACTGTCTGGCTGGAGGCAGTGGTTGTGCCACAGGTGTCTGGGGTGGAGCTTGAGCTGGCATACCCCTTGCCATTTGTTGAAATATCGCAGCCATCTGCTGTGCAAACTGTGTAGGAAACTGCAGCATTGGTGGGCTGGTGCTGCTGATCCACTGACATTTTGTAAAGCTGGGGCTTCCCCTTGTGCCTCAGCTTCAACAGATTGCTCGACTGAGCAATCCCCTTCTTCCATTTCAGTCTGAAGTTAGGGTATCTCCTGAACAAGTAACACATAGAGATTTCCCTCCGTTAGTTCATATTTATGATGTAATGCACTGTATGTAACAAATATGGACATTGAGCAGTTGTACTTAACAAGGAAAGACACAAATTCACAAGTTAAAACATACTTCAAAATTTTGCTCTGATACCACTAAAACATGTCACACCTTACCCCTCTGTAAGGCATAACATGATCCTGTAGAATACCTAATAAACTACCAAACTTCACCTACCGATAACCCATTAAGTACCCTACAAGGGATTTTAAAACAATTTTCTTCCTTTTGTTAAGTGGTGAGCATTTTCTAGTTGGCATCAAACATTTAATTAAAGTTGAAAGCTAGTTGAAGAATTTGGCCCATTTTATTTTTTCGCAAATTTTATAAAAATTTTGACAGAGTTCCATCTGTATTTCGAGAAAGCAGTTCTTCAAATACCTGAAAAAAAGCACTTCCAATAATTTTTTAACCACTTCTTCATTTTCACAATCAATCTCAACCATTTTCTCAAATTTCAAAATTCAATAATTCTCAAGATACTGTCAATCAATATCATTCATTCATATTTCATTAATGATAAACAATTTATATATACATCATACTAAAATTTACATTCAGAAAATCCAAACTGAAATTTATTACAAATTTTATACAAACTTTGTACAAGCTGCTCAAGACCCATTTTTACATGTCCATACATTTATGTGCATTACATACATCAAAAGAAATATCTCTGATCGAGGTATAAATTATACAGATAACTTCAAGTGATAGATCCTCAATCCTCGTGACTCGATCTCTTTGCTCCTCTAGTCTCTAAATCTGCGACAGCAATAACAGCCATCGCTGAGTACTAGGACTCAATGGTGCACAACATACTAAAATAATCTTTATGTAGAATTTAAATCACATTTATTCAAAAATTGAACTGAACATAAGAGTTAAACACAAAACATGAATTATGAGATTTTATTCCAAACAATTTCATTTCAAAGTATCAAAACACATTTCATAAAACCCATAGTTAAATCATGCCATTCGAAACAAGTATAATCTCAATAGCCAGAGGCTAAGGAGAAATCACATCACAAGGCTAGCTAGCTCAAATATATGGATATCCATTCAAATTCCTCTTCTACTGGCACACACCTCAACACTTCATCCAGAGAAGGAATCAAAATTCGAAACTGATTACCCCCACTAGTCATGCTAGTGAGGTGTTCAAATATATGATCATGACACTGTGATTTCAAAACTTATCTTAACAATTTACTAAACATTACCATTTCAAATGTACACAATAACTTTCAATAATTTAAATCAAAGCATTATAAATAATGTCACAATTCACTATTTCAAATCATTCAAAGCAATATGCAGAGATAATTTATAAATATTATACGTTGTGCACAAACCTCAAGCGAGTCGCCTCTTAGCCTTGACTCGATTCCTCGGGTTCCTTCCCGGTGTTCTTTTCAACTGAAACACACAATTTCACAGTGTTTCAGTACCATAACTTAGCATAAATCCAAAAATAAATTTAACTTCACTTTTACCTAGTCCTAATGTGCTAAACTCGACGTTCTTTAAATTTTGTGTTTCGAGGTTACTATTCACTACACTATTCAAGTCAAATTGTTGACTTTCTAAGGCTTAATAGGTATGAGAATTCCAACTTCACCCATATACCACATTTTGGTCACTAAATTTATTGGTTTTGGTTGTTTACTTAAATTCTAAGTCTTTTAGGAAAATTTGATAATTTTCAGTTTTGGTGTCTAAGGTTGCACTATTCCATTGGTCATTTTACTGTTAGAATTTGGCAAAACTTTCTGCATAGAAAATGTTCCCTATTGTCTTAAGTTTATTCTCCTTTTTGAATCACTCCAATTAGAGTTTTTTAGCTCAAGTTATAGACATTTGAACCATGGCTACCGGATTGGACTCAACCTAGATTTTCTGGGCAATTTTTAGTTCTGATAGTTTTAGGTCACTAACTTGGGGTGGCCAAATGACTTGGTTAATGGCATAATTTGGGTTTGTGTTCTTCATGAAAGTTTTAGGTCTATATCTCAACTGTCCACTGGTAAAATTTCAGGTCATTTAGACCTGCCTAGCTCAAGTTATGGTCAAATGAACAAATACTGTTCATTCAGTCAGTTTGTACAGGATAGACTGAGATTTTCCAAGTTTGGTCAATTTGTTCACTAAGTTTTGGTCACTTTTTGGGCATGCTTCCTAAATGAAAATTGTGTCATTTAGTTTCTATTTTCATTCCCAATTGGTCTCATACCAATTGGACTTGTAAATTTTCATTTTTGGTCCCTTAAAAGGACCTTGGTCATGCTGCCAGCAGCATGACCACATTGAATCCGAATTTGGTTTTCGTTCAAACACTTCTAACACATTCCATTTGGTCACAATTGACCATTTCTCCCTTCAAACTAGGTCCAAGACATCATTTACCAATTTTTCACATTTTTGTCTCTAAACCCTAAGTGTCCAAACCCTAACCACACTAAATTGTTGCATTTAGCTACTTCAAAGTCTTTAACTATAATCACTCAACTAATTGAGGTTCATATACTCATTCAAATCAATCAAACCATGCAATAATACTCTCATGCACATGCTGGCCGAAATTCAGCTTGGTCCCTCAACAATTTATTTCATTTCATTTTAAGTTTATTTACAAGTTCAATAAGTTACAAATGTAGTAACCAAACTAAAATTATCAAGTTTGCTTACTAACCTTTCTTAGAACTCCAAATCCTTCAAATCTCTATCTTTTGTTCTTCTTTCCTCTTTCAGTCTTCTTCTTAGGTTGAGATAACAAGCTCTAATGAGGTTTTTATGGAAGCTATTAAGGTTTAGTGAATAAATTTAAGGTTGAGTGCAAGCTTTAACTATAATCACTCAACTAAAACTAGGACATTTTGGGAGGTCCAACTTTAGCATGTCTATTGGGAAGGTAACTAGGTTGCTAAATGGTTGCAAATATAGCTATTGTGTAGCCTCGATTCATCATTGGCACCAATCTCCATCTGGTTTGCCAAGTTATACTAATGTTGTTAGTGTAGATGTTTTGTAGCTTCATGCCTGTTTTTTATTATCTAGGCTTAAAGCCATCCAAACCTGTACCAAAACAATAGAAAGATGGAAATTTATAGCAAAAATGGAAGTTACTATATTTTTGTTCAATATATCGTAACTATAATAACCATGGATGACACCTTAATAATGACAATGTAATTGTTAAAATCATAGTCAAAACATAATAGTATTGGCTATTATAATTTTGAATATAGTTTTAGACCTATTCTTTTTTTTATCCTTTTCCATAAAATTTCATAATTTTATGTTAAAGCTAAAAAAAAAAAAACATATGTTAGAAATCTAATTGTAGCGAATGCCATCTCTTTAAGTAATCCTCAAAAGTTTTGTAAGCATAATTATGTTGTATTTACTAGTTCCTAGTTTCACAATAGATTTCCAAGCTGCAGTGCATATAGCATACAACTTATTTTGATAGAATTTTTCCAAGTACAATTGATAATACCAATCAACTAAGAGTTCAAGAGGTTGCTTGAACTTGATACTCATGGGAATAGCCTTGAAGTAAGACTATCTCATTGCTCAAGGTTAACTATCCCAGTTCCTGGTGGATGTGACATGACTTATAGACCTCCATGTTAAACGATTTACTAACCCCATAGCAAGACATTTATCAATAAGCATCCATTCTCTTAAAATGGAAAACCATTATGTAAATAATATTTAAAAATTCTCATTATCATGCATTTAATTCTTAAAGGTTTCTTAAACAAGAAATTGAGTATTATTAAAAGGCTTCCAGCTCTATATGAGCAAAAAGTTGTAAAGCCACATTTAAGGATTTTCAAGGACTGAATTATGTCCTAGTACCACTTCCCAATTATTATATTGCATTAAATAATACAACGACACCAAAAGGCAACTGCGTATTTAATGAAAATGTATTTTCACATTTATTTACTTTTTATTATTTTTTTAACCATTGCATATTAGATATGAGAAAATGCTAGTTATATATCACCATATTGCACATATTTTATTCTATGTGATTTTGTATTGTAAATTGTAGTCTATAACTAATCTCAACATATGATTTAGCAATCAAAATGCTTTGAAATAGCTTGAAATTCATCATTTGGGTTCATCGTATCATCAGTTGGAAAAAAAAAATATATACAAAATCATACAATCATGCATTAACATGCACAAATTGATACCCATTCACATTGCATGACACATGAACACGCATATAATGGGTTTTTTTTTTTTTTTTTGTAGACCTATAGTATTAGCCCTAAAACATCTCAAACGAAAGTCAAGTTTAGATTTATTAAGGTATGGTAGATGCATCACTTAATTAAATATGGATGTAATGAATACAAATAATAGGTCCTCCAAAAGTAAGCCAAAAGAGCCACAAGAAGCAATGTACATCAAATCTTCAAATTAAGATAATAAGACACATGAGCTTGTATTTTGCAAGCTCTCATAAGTGCATTAGAAATGCATTCTCACACTAACCTAAACAAACAATATTTCTGCTTGGAATATAGCCATAAGCTCATAAAGTGAAAATTTTTTTAAAACCATGGTCAATAATAGAAGCATTTAACTTGGGATGACTTATTTTTATATGTTAAATTGCTAACTTAAGATTATAATAGAATTTCTAAAAAGTAAGACACGCAATCAAATCAATGTAGGGTCCATTCATAATCTAACAAAAAAGTTTGTTAGTTAAAAGAGACTTTGTTTTTTATCCAACTTGTTCAACGTTTATGGTCTAAGTTTTCTATTGGTGGGAATATTCTCACTTTTTATTGCAAAAAAAGAAATCATAATTAAAGCATAGACCTCTTTCATTTTTAGCAGTAGCATAACTCCTCATTTTTCGTTCTTCTTCTTTTTCTCCTTTCTTTAGTTTTCTTTCGGTAGTCTCATCCTTCAATCTGCAGTTTATTCATAGCGATTTGAACATTGACTGACATCTACCTCTCCAAGAACTTTTTCTTCTATCTATTATCTATTTATTGCTTCTCTATTCTCTATGTTGGTTTATTTCTCTATTTTAAATCATTTTTGTATATTGACATTGATCCTAAATAGACTAGTTGATCCATTTCTTTTGAGGGTAAGCTATAATTTTTGTGAATTTCAATAGACATTGACTTCTAAATTTTATAATTGCAATTGTTGTTAAAAGATTGAATCTTGTGCTATTATTTTTAGTATTTTTTTATGCTTTTTCTTAATTTGCAGTTATGTTATTTGTTTTCAGTGCTCTTCAATGGCTATTTATTGGGTTTTAACAAGTATGTTTTGTTGATAAAGTTTGTTAGTTGTATAATTATTGATGATGTTTTGGATTAATGATTTTTGCAATTCACTAAACTTATTTGTAATGACCTAAATTTGGGATCGTTACTAGCGTTAAGGAAATAGGTAGGCAAGGAGCTCCCAGAACCCTTAACCAGCCTGAACATTGCTTTCATAATCATTGTTGGAGCCTATATAAGTCATAAAACACTTTAAACATAGAAAACAAATTTATTTATATCATGAAACATTTATTTACAAGTGTAATAAACCTTTAAACAAATATATGTGACAAAAGAGTTCCATAAACTTTACATATACCTTTTGAAACATAATGAGGCAATAGCCTCTAGAACTCATAGCTTGAATATGTTGATTGTATCTTCAACTCTTATCCTTGAAGAAGAAGGTAGAAGAAGGGAGTGAGCTTGGGACTCAGTGCGTAAAAGCCTAGTTAGGGAGGAGAACATATGTTTAAATGAAATAAAATAAGCATATGGAGATGCAATAGTTACATGATATTTCACAACACAAATAAATCACACCAAGGTAATTTATGTCACTATTAGTTCCCCAGCCATGTCATAATCATAATCATATATCCAATAAGCCCTGCCCACTATAAGAGCTCTTTAGGACTTCTTCTTAACTTTTCGTAATATACAAGTGGTGCTGAAGATAGGGAATTGTGTTACTCGGACATCTCATAACATAGTGAGCTCATTATGTATGCATTCCATCATTTCCTTATCATATCTTTCCCAATTTGGGAATCAATGGTTCATGCATGAATTACTAGCACATAATAATTAATTATGCAGCATATTCATGAACATAAAAAATGTATTTATATAAATAAACCTGAGGATGCAATTATATCTAATAAAATATGCCACGATGCATGAATGCATGTGTATGCATAAGGAAACATTTGTTTGAAAAGATTTAGAAGGTTTTACTCACATAGGGTTGTTGGACACTACTACCTCACTTACTACTAAATGGTCCTTAAGCTCCTTAACTTTTAAGTACTCTATGCTTTATCTTCAAGTTTACATGGGAAGGGATAGGTTTTTAGTTTAGGACTTAAACAGAATGAATTATATTTAGGATTCTTAGTTAAAGCATGTTCAGCAGTCAAAGTCCAAAACATCAGAGGTCAAAGTTGCCATGCACTATTTATGTGACTGTTCACATGTTTCGACTACCGAACACTCATGTTTTGACCATTGAATGTATGTTTTCTCATAATTCTTCCTTAGTCCAAAAGTTAAGGTTTCAACCTCAAATCCCAAGATCAAGTCCTAAAATTCCCATTCTAAGTCCATTATACATTTGGACTTTGAAGAACTAAAAAGATACTCTGTATGTTACTTAAATCTCTACATTTAACTTAAATATCATAATTTTGACAAAAGGCTTATTTAGGCCCTTAAAGTTATGCCATTTTGTCACATAAGTCTTTAAAGTGTTTTGGGATCTAATTGAGCCTTTTAACTCTTAAAAAATATCAAATATATTTTTCAAAATTTTAAAAATAGATCAAATAAGCTCTTGGGGACAACTAAGTCCTTTAGCTTTTAAAAATAGATAAAAAAAATTGAATTATTATCTCTAATAGAAATCCAGCCATGACCGTGCCCGAAGATCTTTTAATACACAGGGTCCTCATCAATAATTTTGCATATCTAATTTGCAACATCCCGATGGATATCTACTGCATCCTAGAGTAGATTAGTAAGCTATTGTTTACCTAATGTGTGACGCTCCTTACCGTCTACTGTATAGCCGAGCAAGAAGTGCCACATTCGGTGCCATAGCACCCTATCTTATCTTATCATGTCCATTATAAATTTTTAATATCATTTAAAACAAGTAATCCATGTGTAGGAAAAAAATTTTTTTTTTATAAAGACCCGGACAGAGTCTCCTCTGTTTTGTTAGCATCTGGTAGATTCCACTAATTACTTATTAATATGTTCATATTTATTTCACATTTTTCCATATCATATTCTATTGTATCATATCTGAAGGAGCAGAAGCATAAAAAACACAAGTTTATACCATTGAATTCAAAAATTTTCACCTAGGGTCACATGCATTATGCAAGATTTATTTTTATGTATTTGATTTCAATGATAAACAACATATTAAAACACTTTTAATATATTTTTGGATCTGTATTTACCATTTAAGATTTTAAAAATTAATCAGATTAATTTTAGAACCCTAGATTAGATCAATAACAAATACACTAACCTCTTGATGCATTGCAGCGTATTTGTGCCTTTGGGATGCGTCTTCAGGACACTAGATGTTGTCCCTCTAGCTTGTCCACACCAAGTTCACCTATGGCAGCCCTTGAACAGCTTCTAAAGCTTTTTCTATTAATTAGAAAATCAAGTTTTGCCTTTTAAGAGATTAAAGATGTAAATAGGACACTAGAAACAATTTCTAGTATTTTTAATTCAAGAGATTGTTTTGCTAATCTCTTGGAATTAATGAGAGAAGAAGAAAAAGAGAGAATGGGAACTTCAAGGTGGCGGCACAGAGGAGGAGGCATCAGCTTGTGTTATTTTTCTTTTCATAACAACACTTATAGAGCTAGGTCACCACTTAAAACCCTTGCCACATGTCACCTTCTGATTGGTTCTAGGTTTAATTGACCCAATCACATTGTGCCAAGTGTGAAACCTATATTTAATCTTAATTTTAATTATCTTAGATGATTAAAATACATTTTGCAAGCTTATGTGTAGTGCCATGTGTCACCATCACATGGTGCCACATGTCACCCTGCGAAATGACCAAAATGCCCCTGTGTTATAATTTTGAGTTCTCAACCCAAAATAATTATTTCTCTTCTTCTAATCAATTTATATTAAATATAAATTAATTAATTAATCTCTATTAATTAATTTCTCATTAATTAAATTCATATTTAAACACTTTAAATATAAATTTAACTTATACTATACTTCCAATAATCTAGATTTGGTTTCAAGCCATGCTAGGGACTTTGTAATCTAATTGCAAACCAAACCTATTTAATTAATCAATTAAAATCTTTAATTAATTAATTAAATTATATTTAATCTGGTGATTACTTGTGTATGTGTGTGACTTACTAGGCTCATCACTAATTGGCAATGAGATATGATATCAACTCTTAATATCATCAGAACTTTTTCTTACCATAAATGATTTCTCTAAATCATTTTATGCACCTCATAGACCATGGTTAACACCTAGCATAGCATGCCATGGCCACCCAATCAGTAATAAGGTTTACCTTAAATGAACTTATAATCATATGTTACCATGCACTAGAATCTCTCTGTTACAAAATTCCAACCCAAGTTGGAGTCATGGTTTATGTCAAACTCCATTTGCTATGAATATTATGTTCTCTTTTAATTCCAGTTCTTGATTAAAAAGATTTTCTCATTAGAAACTCTTTCCGAATAAATCTATCTGTCCTGGCCAGGAACTTGAAACATCAAGAACAATTAAATGAACATAGGATTTTATATCTATTTACTTAGAGGAACAGATTCCATCTTGATCAACACTTACCTCCATATATAACTAGTAGGAGCCAACACATGCCCATATACCCATACACAGTATAAGTATGAAAGCAGTATCAAACTCAAACCACCTATATACAAGATAACTGTGCTATCTCAGGTCTAAAGATTATATGCACTGATATGATTTATGACAATGCATTGACAAGAGTAAACTCCATGTGCTTATCATAAGTGTCACTGGTTCGGCCTACTTATCATGTATAAGTGCCTATCATGTTTGTTATATGGCATGAGACTCACTATTCCATCTTATTTATATCTCATATAAATAACTTGGGAATAAACATGAATACAATTTTTCTGGATAAGTCATGTCCTTATTATGAAGTATCCTCGATTGTGAACCTATTTATGATACTTTGTACTAGAAATACTGTCACTCATATTCTTAACAACTTAAGAATAGAATTTCTAACAAAATATCAATTGACCTTTTCTATTACACATAAATATATTATATAAACAGAAAAGTGGAAATACCTTTTATTAATAAAAATATATACAAGATACATACTAAATGATATGCTCTAGGGCATACTACTAACAATATCATTTACAATTATTTATGAGATCTCAAAAGGGTATCGTCTATTGCATTCATATAGAAATTCATAGATAATAATTTACAAGTTTATGCACAATCTCATAATTTAATTACAATCCAAAATGAAATACATCATGTGTATATGTACAATGAACAAAAAGACAAAATCTAGACATACATGGGCCCTACCAACAAAATTACAACTGTCAGGGTGACTACTAGACACTGGCAAATCTGATCGGCCTCTATATGAGCACTATTGTTGCTGCTGCTGCGGCTGCTGGGACTGGTCTCCAGTACCTACGCGATGAAAAAACCAACGCACTAAGCATAACGCTTGGTGGTGCATAATTTATAATAACAATAACTAAACAATTGAAATAATAAATCTATATGACAATTCATAATTTCTAGGTCTTTTACATTTTTATTGAACTTTGGAAACAATTGAAATTGTAGGGATATTTTCTTTTTTACTTATTATATATTAAACCTTAATTAATCCTTATCAATGCCCAAGTAACCTGTAACAAATTATAAAAGCTAGATACATGGGAGTATACTAGTTAGACAGCCATATGTCTATCTAGTATACATCGGTCATGTCAGGCATGAGGCCTACGGGCAAGCATTTAAGCCAGATATAATATTAGGCATATTGGCCAATGGACAGGTATAAGGCCTGTAGAACAATCATGTCAAACAAGTTTTATCTCTTAATGATTATTCTTATGGGCAGTACTGCTATCTGTAATCCTTAATTGGTATACCAATTGATCCAAATTAAATAAATAAGTTTAGGTATACTATGGGCAATTAAACTTTATTACTTATTTATTAGAAATGTTCATATTACTTTATAGTGGGAAAATAGGTCCCACATACCTCTTTAATGTGATTTAGTTTTTAATGGCTTATTAGGGTTAAATTCCTACCATAAGATAATTTATCTCATGAACCTTTCTTCAAGTTCAGTTTTTGTGTCTTACTTTTTTACTTATCCATTTGATCAGTTTGTAGCCACTGTTTAGCCACACTTACCTCATGGAAGTTGTTCCTCTATGTCTTGTCTTTATTTTTCCTTTTGAATCATGTCAATTCAGTTTTTAGAACTCAAGTTATGGTCAGATAACCATAACTGATTCATTTCCTAATTCTGGTTCCTTAACTAGGCAGCTTTTGGACTTAAATTTTACCTATTTAATGGAACATGTTGTAGTCACTTTTACGCATAATGATCTTCATAGAAATTGTTGCCCTATGTCTTATGATCATTAGGAAATTTGAATCACAATTTTTCAAGCTTTGTGGAATTAATTAGAGCCAATCAACTAGCCTGGACTCGTGTACCCTGTGCCAACAAGATTTCAGTTCAGGTAAGTGATTACAAGTTAACTTTTAAGGTTCTTACATTCATAATGTGAGAAAGGTTCCTAAAACAAAGTTGGAGCCCTATTTCTTAAGTTTCCAGAACAGTATGGCGCATCCTAATTGGATTTTTCTAGTGCAAGATATGACTAAAAGATTGTTTTGTGTCAAATGAAGTTTGGTCAGATTCCAAGTTTTGATATATTGATTTGTTCTAGCAATTTGACCTAGTTCTCTTGATTTCTGGATTTTGGTCAAAATACCAATTTTGTGGATCTATGTCTTGTAGAAATTTTTCCACTAGTTTCATTGCATTTGAATTCTTGTAGACCAAGTTATCGCCATTTTGGCAAAACTGGTCGGGCAAGTTTATGTCTAGCAATTTCTGGGCAACCTAGTTCTGGACAGTTTTGTGACCCAACTTGGGCCAGCAATTTGGTTTGGTTTAAGGAATTTCTGGGCTCTGTGGTCTTCAAGAAAGTTGTAGTTCTATGTCTAATCTTTCCAATGGTATAAAATTCAGGTCATTTAGACCAGTATAGAGGGAGTTATGACCAAATGAATTCGTACTGTTCATTTGGTCATTTTCTAGGTTCTGTGCATGGTCATCCGGATTGGGACAGTGTTTAGGTCAAGTTTTGGACTGGATTTGGGCATGGCTTCTTCACAGAAAATGGAGTGTTTTGGGTCTAGTTTCACCTCCAATTGGCCTCATACCAATTGGAGCAACACAAATTCAGTTATGGCTCAAAACTCAAGTTGGACTCAATGAGTCCCAAACCTGCAGAGAAAAACACTCCCAATTTTTAATTTCCTCTAACTCCCTTACTTCAATTGGCATACATAGCACTTCTATAACCAACAATTTCATCTCAATTAGGTCAATTTCAAGCAATTACACAAAATCCCCAATTCATGTGCACAAACCCTAATTTCAATTATCCAATTCATACAAACTTAACTCATTCAAACTTCTAATCATATCAACTTATCAAACATCCTTATGGAATCAATTTTCGTCATTTAAAAGCATCAAACCCCTAGGAGTTTCATGGCTGCAAAAATTAGGGTTCTTAAATTTCTTGTCATTTGTTTTTAATTTCATGTTATACTCACTCATTTCATCATGCTTACAAGATTTAAAGAAGAGAGGGAGTGGTGTCTTGCACTAACCTCTTGTGACTCAACTTCAAGTTTCCCAAACTTCACTAATTCCAAATTTCTTTGCTTTAAATATCTTTGCCTAGGTGTAGGATTAATTTTTAATGAAGGAGACTATGAGTTTTGGTGAGTGAATGAAGAGAGATTCAAGGTTAAAGCTTGATAAAAATGGTGGAAGAAAGCAAACATGGTGGTCGACCAAGGAGAGAGGAGAAATTAAGAAGATGACTTGAGGTAGGAGAGTTTTATCTCTTATGTTTATATATATATATATATATATATATATATATATATATATATATATATATATATATTGTACTTAATTTTTTTATAATGTCATTGCTTATGTCATAAGTTTATTTCTTTTCTTTTCTTTTCTCTTCTTCTTCTTTCTTTTCTCATTTTCATAAATCAAGTTATACTTTTAATTTATGTTAATTATTTTATTCTCTCTTATTTTAATCGACATTTAGGTCAAAATTCATCTCTAGGGATGAAATGACCAAAATGTCATTTGTTGTGCTTTTCGCGTCATTTTTTTCTGTACTGATTAATAAATTCTCTTAAATTTTCTTTAACATCTTTAACGTCATTTTTACCTAAATAAACCTTTAATTAAGTACCAAAATTATTTCATATATTTTCTTAACATTTATTCCATCAATTTATGTCTCTTCACTATAATTTAAGTGTAGTTCTAGACATTCTGACTGTCCGAACAATCATTAGTCGTCGGAACAGTAGAATGTACTGACTACATACTGTGAGGGCGTTACAATTCTTCCCCTCTAAATAGAAATTTCGTCCTCAAAATTTACCTGATGTGAAGAGCTAAGGGAACTGTTGCCTTATCGTCTCCTCGCTCTCCCATGTCGCTTCTTCTGTGTTGTGGTGTCTCCATAAGACTTTCACCAGTGGGATCCTCTTGTTTCTGAGTTCTTTCACTTCCCGTGCTAAGATTCTAATTGACTCTTCTTCATATGTCAAATCAGGTTGCACAAATATTTCTTCTACTGAAATGACATGTGAAGGATCTGATCTGTATCTCCTGAGCATCGACACATGGAATACATTGTGAATCTTGTCCAGCTTAGGGGGTAAAGCTAGCTTGTAGGCTACTAGACCCACACGTTCAATGACATCATATGGACCAATAAACCTAGGGCTTAACTTACCCTTCTTACCAAATCTTAGCACTTTCTTCCAAGGTGATACCTGAGAAACACCTTATCGCCAACCTCATACTCTATATCCTTTCTCCTCAGGTCGGCATATGACTTCTGTCTGTCTGAGGCAGCTTTCAAATTATCTCTGATGAGTTTCACTTTTTCCTCAGTCTGCCTCACCAAGTTTGGGCCCACTACTTTCTCTTCTCCCATTTCTGTCAAGCATAAGGGAGTCTTGTATCTCCTCCTATACAATGTTTCGTATGGAGCCATTTTTATGCTGGTTTGGTAGCTGTTATTATAAGCAAACTCTACCAAAGGAAGATACTTCTCCCAACTTCCTTCAAAATCAATGATGCAGCTTCTTAACATATCCTCCAATACCTATCATATCATATCATTCATGTCATTAGTGACAAGTCAGTGTTATCATTCCTTTAATAATTACAGAAATTCATTTAGTTCTAAGGGTTACCTGAATCACCCTTTCTGACTGTCCATCCGTCTGTGGATGAAAAGTTATACTAAAGTGCAGTTGAGTGCCTAAAGACTCTTGTAACCTCTTCCAAAACCTCAAAGTAAATCTCGGGTCTCAGTCAGATATGATCGATGTTGGCACTCCATGTAGCTGGACTATCTCATTTATGTAAATCTCTACTAACCTCTCCAGTGGGTAGTCGGCTCTAACTGGTAGGAAGTGAGCTGACTTGGTCAATCTATCTACAATCACCCATATAGTATCATGCTTCTTCTGTGTCAATGGTAGCCCAATGATAAAATCCATGGTGATGCGGTCCCATTTCCACTCTGGTATGGATATAGGTTGCAACAACCCTGATGGAATCTGATGCTCAACCTTAACTTGCTGGCATGTCAAACATCTGGTCACAAAATCACCAATCTCTTTCTTCAATCTGGGCCACCAATAATGTGTTTTCAGGTCTTAGTGCATCTTGGTACTTCTAGGGTGCATAGCATGGAAGATACTGTGTGCCTCTTTCAAGATATTCTTCTTTAGTTCTTCATCTCCTAGTACACAGATTCTGCCTTTATAATACAGGCACCCATCTCCTTTCAACTCATAATCAGTCTCCTTCCCCTCTTGAGTTTTACCCATAATAGTTAGCAACTTTTCATCCCTTAGTTGTGCTTCTTGTATTTGCTGTAGCAAGCTTGGCTTTAAACACAACTTAACCAAAAGTATCCATCCTGTGCTAAAGACAGCTGACCATTCAGTGCTCTTAAAGCCATCATGGACTTCCTGCTCAGTGCTTCAGCCACTACATTTGCCTTCCCAGGATGGTAGTCAATTACACAGTCATAATCTTTAAGGAATTCAATTTATCTCCTCTGTCTTAGATTGAGTTCCTTCTGGGCTGGCAAATACTTCAGAATCTTGTGATCCGTATATATGTAGCATTTCTCACCATATAGGTAATGCCTTCATATCTTCAATGCAAATATTATTATCGCTAATTCTGGTAATTCTTTTCATGTGGCTTTAGCTGTCTAGAAGCATAGGCAACTACTTTTCCTTCCTGTAGAAGAACACACCCAAGCCCATTGTGAGAGGCATCACTGTAGATCGCACAGTCTTTCTCTGACTCTGGTTGTGTCAACACTGGAGCTTCTGTAAGCATAGCCTTCAGCTTCTCGAAACTGGTTTGACATTTATCATTTCAGTCAAACTTTGCATTCTTATGTGGTAACTTAGTCAGTGGGGCTGTTATAAGGGAGAATCCCTTCACAAATCTCCTGCAGTATCCAGCTAACCCCAAAAAGCTTCTGACCTCTGTTACATTTCTGAGAGGCTTCCATTCAACTATTGCTTCAATCTTTTTGGGATCTACCCTGATCCCATCTGCTGATACTATGTGTTCAAGGAAGGATATCTCATCTAACTAGAAGTCACACTTAGACAACTTGGCATACAACTACTTTTCCTCGCAGTGTCTGTAGTACTACTCTTAGGTGTTCATCATGCTCCTCCCAGTTCTTAGAATACACCAAGATATCATCTATAAAGACCACGATGAACCGATCCAAGTAAGGATGAAAGATACAGTTCATTAGGTCCATAAAAGCTACTAGTGCATTCGTCAGCCCAAATGGCATCACTAGAAACTTATAGTATCCATACTGAGTCCTGAAAGTAGTTTTAGGAACATCTGTCTCCTTTACTCTCAGCTGGTGATAGCCTGATCTGAGATCTATCTTGGAGAATACTCCAGCTCCCCTTAGCTGATCAAATAGATCATCTATCTGAGGTAAAGGATATTTGTTTTTCACAGTCACCTTACTCAGCTGCCGGTAGTCTATACATAGCCGAAGTGTATTGTCCCTCTTCTTCACAAATAGCACCGGTGCTCCCCAGGGTGACACACTAGGGCGTATGAAACCCTTATCCAGTAGCTCCTGTAACTAAACTTTCAACTCTCTCAATTCAGTGGGTCCCATCCTATATGGAGCAACGGAAATTGGTGCAGTACTCGGCATAATCTCTATAGCAAACTCCACCTCTCTCTCAGGTGGCAAACTCGAAAACTCTTTCAAAAATACATCCAAAAAATAACATACAATGGGGATGTTTGATAAGCTCAAGCTAGTTTTCTTAGTGTCAACCACATGTTCTAAGAAAGCCTCACAGCCCTTCCTCATCAATCTCCTAGCTGCTGTGGCTGATATTATAGTAGAAAGATAAGTTGTTCCTTCCCCCACAACTGTAATTTCATCTCCATCTATTGTCTGTAATGAAATCCTCTTTAGCCAACAATCTACCATTGCCTGATGACGTGATAACCAATCCATTCCCAATATCACATCAAACTCATGGAATGGTAGCTCAATCAAGTTAGCTGGAAACTCATAACCTGTATCCTCAGAGGACAACCCTTGTAGAACTTTTTCACCATGACACTATGGCCTAAAGGGTTTGTAACTTGTACGTCCTCCTCTAACTCCTCTACCTGTACCCCTCTACCAACAGGTGGTGCAAAGCACACATAAGAATGTGTGGAGCCAGGATCAATTAATGCACATACAGATAGATCATAAAGTGAGAAAGTACCCCTTATGACATCGGCTGGCTCTGGCTCATATCGAGCTCTCATAGCATAGGCACGAGGTGCTACTCTAGTCTCCTGCCTCTGAACTATCTCTGTAGTAGGCATCTGTGATGTACTAACTGTATCAGGCCTCGCAGGTCTTCTACCCCTCAGTGCTGCCGGGATAGGTCTCTCTGCTTGGGGTGGGGCAATGGGAACACTAGCACTCTTCTGTGGACAATCCTTCAGGAAGTGATCCATAAACCCATATCTGAAACATCCGCCAGTCAACAATTTGCACTCTCCTCTATAGGGCCTCCCATAATGTGTACAAGCTAGTAGTGGGGCTGATCCTCGTGCAGCTATACCCAGAGAACTAACCACTGATGCACCAGTTTGTCCTCCTCCTTTCGTTGGGGCAAATCAAGATCTCTGCTTCTTACCTCGACCCTAAGTCTAGCCCTGAGACTCCTTGGACCTCTTACTACCTATGGCTGCTGAACTAGACTGACTAGATCCAAAACCCCTCTTACGCTGCCTGTCCCTCCTGGTCTGCTGAACTAAACTAACCAGGTTTTGATGTATTAACTTGTTCTAGCAATTTGACCTAGTTCTCTTGATTTTTGGGTTTTGGTCAAAATACCAATTTTGTATATCTATATCTTGTGGAAATTTTTCCACTAGTTTCATTACATTTGAATTCTTGTAGACCAAGTTATAGCCATTTTGCCAAAACTGGTCGAGTAAGTTTATGTCTAGCAATTTCTAGGCAACCTAGTTCTGGACGACTTTGAGACCCAATGTGGGCTAGTAATGTGGTTTGGTTTAAGGCATTTTTGGGCTCTGTGGTCTTCATGAAAGTTGTAGTCCTATGTCTAATCTTTCCAATGGTATAAAATTCAGGTCATTTGGACTAGTGTAGAGGGATTTATGACCAAATGAATGTGTACTGTTCATTTGGTCATTTTTTGGGTTATGTGCATGGTCATCCCGATTGGGACAGTGTTTAGGTCAAGTTTTGGATAGAATTTAGGCATGGTTGCTTTACAGAAAATGGAGTGTTTTGGGTCTGGTTTCACCTCCAATGGGCCTCATACCAATTGGAGTAACACAAATTCAGTTATGGCTCAAAACTCAAGCTGGACTCAATGAGTCCCAAACCTACAGAGAAAAGCACTATAACGGCCCGGCCCACTAGTGATATTATCCGCTCTGGGCCGAAGCCCTCACGATTTTAAAACGCGTCACTAGGGGTTACGAACCACCAACTTATAAACCCAGCATCTCTCCCATGTTTTACCGATGTGGGATTTGCCTAGGGTGTTACAATCCACCCCCCTTATGGGACTCAGCGTCCTCGCTGAGGTTTGCCTCACCATCACTCAAGGTTGCATGCGGTGTGGCTCTGATACCACAAATGTAATGGCCCTACATCTATAACAGGCTCCAGTAAATCCTCTACATTCACCTTTATGCCACTTGTTACAATGGCCACATTTTCTTACTAGTCCTAGCGCACTCACTACTAGTGTTTCTAGTTGATCTCTTCTGGGTATAGGCCTAGGTCTAGATCTCCTACTTTGATCAGATGTCTGTCTTGACTGTTCTCTCGGCCTCTTATTACTAGACTGTCTAAATTTCCTCTTTTGCTGATCACCACTCCTCTTCTGTTCCTCTTCATGAACACAGCTAATATATTTCTTTCTGAACTCTATCAGAAAGAATTCCCAAGTTACGTCAGCTGGTGGCACTACCTTGGTTACAACATTCCACCACCGATATGCAGCTTCTTGTAACAATGAAACTACACACTCCAAACTCTGTTCTGGTGTGCAATGGAGCTGCTGCAGGACTCTTTTAGTCCTTTCTAACCAATACTCAGCCGCTGAAGAATCATCTTCCTTTCTACCATTAAAATCTACAGCTCCATACTTTCTAATTTTTCATAGAGGTAATTTCCGCTGAGGCGGTGGTGGAATAACCCCAGTCATCTGTCGGAAGAATTCAGCCATCTGCTCAAACAAGGCCTGTTGGGATTGTACAGGCACCTCTTACACTGGTAGAGCAGGATCTCCCCGATTTCCAATATCACTCCCAGTCAGGATATGGCTTACTACTTCTTCTTCTACTGCCCTCTACGATTCTGAGTCCATACCTTAACCTAAAATAACCAAAAAAATAGATCTGCATTAGTGTCACCTCAACTTATATGAATGCAATGCATGTTATGCACACAATCTTATTCTATCTATCTATGCCTAGGAACTCCTAAACCGTGCTCTGATACCAATAAATGTAACGGCCCGGCCCACTAGTGATATTGTCCGCTCTGGGCCGAAGCCCTCACAGTTTTAAAACGCGTTACTAGGGGTTACGAACCACCAACTTATAAACCCAGCATCTCTCCCGTATTTTGTCGATGTGGGATTTGCCTAGGGTGTTACAAGCACTCACAATTTTTCAATTTCGTCCAACTCCCTTGCTTCAATTGGCATACATAGCACATCTATAACCAATAATTTCATCTAAATTAGGTCAATTTCAAGCAATTACACAAAATCCCCAATTCATGTGCACAAACCCTAATTTCAATTATCCAATTCATACAAACTTAACTCATTCAAACTTCTAATCATATCAACTTATCAAACATCCTCATAGAACCAATTTTCATCATTTAAAAGCATCAAACCCCAAGGACTTCTAGGGCTGCCGAAAGTAGGGTTCTTAAATTTCTTATCATTTGTTTTTAATTTCATGTTATACTCACTCATTTTATCATGCTTACAAGATTTAAAGAAGAGAGGGAGTGGTATCTTGCACTAACCTCTTGTGACTCAACTTCAAGTTTCCCAAACTTCACTAATTCCAAATTTCTTTGCTTCAAATCTCTTTGTCTAGGTGTAAGATTAATTTTTAATGAAGGAGACTATGAGTTTTAATGAGTAAATGAAGAGAGATTCAAGCTTAAAGCTTGATAAAAATGGTGGAAGAAAGCAAACATGGTGGCCGGCCAAGGAGAGAGGAGAAATGAAGAAGATGACTTAAGGTAGGTGAGTTTTGTCTCTTATGTATATATATATATATATTGTACTTAATTTTTTTTATAATGTCATTGCTTATGTCATAAGTCTATTTCTTTTCTTTTCTTTTCTATTCTTCTTCTTTCTTTTCCCATTTTCATAAATCAAGTTATACTTTTAATTTATGTCAATTATTTTATTCTCTCTTATTTTAATTGAAATTCAGGTCAAAATTCATCTCTAAGGGTGAAATGACCAAAATGTCATTCGTTGTGCTTATCGGGTCATTTTTGTTTGTACTGATTAATAAATTCTCTTAAATTTTCTTTAACATCTTTAATGTCATTTTTACCTAAATAAACCTTTAATTAAGTCCCAAAATTATTTCCTATATTTTCTTAACATTTATTCCATCAATTTATGTCTCTTCACTATAGTTTAAGTGTAGTCCCAGACATTCTAACTGTCCGAACAGACATTAATCATTGGAACAGTAGAATATACGGACTACCTATGGTGAGGGCATTACATAATGGTTCATGATGCTTCTTTACAGAAACTATGATGAAAAAGATGAATCCAAATATAAGTTTCTTGAATCATTTGTTAAAGAACAACTTATCACTTTGTTCTAGTATGCAACAAATACTTATTGAAATATTGCAAATCAAATATGCAAGATTGCTTATAAGGACCCGTCCATTAGAAAATTTTTATGCATAATCTTGGCTGAATTTATATCAGAAGCAAATTATATTTTAGTTTTATTATTTATTTTTAAAGGTAAAGAGCTTGTTTGACCCTAAAATAGTAAAAGGGCTTATTTGATCTATTTTTAAAAAATTGAAGAACTTATTTGATCTTTTTCTAAAATTTGAAGGCTTGTTTGGACTCCGAAACACTTTAAGGGCTTACATGATTATTAACTCATACTTTAAGGGCCAAAATAAGCCTTTTACCCCTAATTATTATATTAAACCTTAAAAAAACCTTAAACCAAATCTAAACCATTTATTTTATAAAATACTACCCTAAAACCCTTAAACAAAATAAAAAAATAAAAAAATAAAAAAAAAAAAGAGAAAGAAGCTTTCTAAAGGGAGGAGTTTCTCCCACTTCTTCTCCAAACAACATGAAATAGGAGAGAAAGGATGTTCTTTACCATTTTGAGAGGTTGTGATTCTCCTTCACATGGAAGCTAGGGTAAAGAGTTTCAGGGTTAAAGGGGAGAGGAAACAAAGGGAGAGGAGAAAAGTACGAAAGTGGGAAAGAAAAGTTGTAGGGTTTTCAACCATTTGGGTTTTATACCTAAGTTTAAGAACTTTGGTGGCCAAAGTTGTAATCTTCAGTAGTGGAAGATGCATGGATAAACTCCTTACAATTTAACCCCTCCTTTCTTGTTTTCTCTCAAAGCTCCTCACTTCCTTTTAGCTTTCTTTCCTTCAAGACTTTGAGGAAAATTATGTTTCCGAGTACCAATTCTGGCTACCCAAGGTGAGGAGTATTACATTTTTTCTTCTTATATGATTAGGAGCTTATGCTTTCTTCATTTTGTAAAATATAACAAATTTTTTAGTTTGCATCTAAATTATGCGGGCATGATTACGTTCAACACTTCATTGCCTTTGTATTTGTTAGATTATGTGAGCATGATTTGTTCAACACTTCATTGCCTTTGTATTTGTTAGATTTAATTGGTTTATATACATCATATTTATTGGGTTCTTATGAGGCATTTTATTGATAAAACTTGTTAATTATATAATTAAAAGTAGCGCTTTGGAATCTTATTTTGTAGTTTATTGAACTTTATCTTCTTCTATGATTGGGAGCTTACACTTTCTTCATTCTATAAAATATGAATTTTTTTTTTAGTTTGCATTTAAATTATGAAGGCATGATTATGTTCAACACTTCACTAGCTTTTTATTTATTAGATTTAACTAGTCTATATACATCATCAAATTATTTTTTTTTCTACTTCTCTGCATTTTTTATAATTTATAATCAATATATTATCAAAAAAAATCACAATCATGCTTTAATAATCAAAATATTGTGAGGAATATTATTATCAATTCTTTGTTATAAAATATAGTTTTTATGAACAATTTTTTTTTCACCAACAATTAGTTCCTTCTTGTGTAAGAAAATGTTGTCTATGAAAAAGATTTAAAGTACTGGAAGGAGCCAATTGCAGGTGAAAAAATAAATATGATCCTCTCAACATAACCTGTTAACCTCCTTAGAATTTCTGAAAGAAAGCACAGGAGGTGTATTTTTTATTTTTTATAATTACAATATCTTGATTATGTTCTATATCACATATATACAATTAATTTCAATGTAATCTATAAAATCAGAGAGAATAGTACTATATGAAGAAAGAAACTGCTTCTAGATTAAAGAGAAAAGTTTGTTTACAAAAGCATAAAGAAACTGCTTCTAGATTAAGGAGAGAAGTTCGTTTACAAGAGCATAAGTAGTTGCAACAGTATCAGAAGTTGTTAATGTTTGTCCTTTGATGGGAGGGGAAGACATATGAATGTATTATAGAGAAGTGATATTGAGATTGTGTTTAGTATATTATTTTATACAATAAAGCATTATTATTATTAAATGGTTAGTTTTGTGATTACAATTATGTAGTCCATATTGGCTATGAAAACCTAAAATCACTTCATGTGATTGTTTTTTTTTTTTTTTACTTGGGAAGTGAGGAATCTAACTTACTTTCTCTCATAAAATCTCTAATTTTCTTTAAAGAAAAAGTCAGTTGATTATTTAATATGTACAATGTAATGATGCTCATAGTTTGATGCTTAAAGGAATAAATAAGTTTGTGAAGAAGAGAAAAAAAAAGTTTCTAGCAAACAAATCTTAAAAACTATCTTCATTGAAAGAAATGTAACAAAGAAGAAAAGTAAAGACCATCATCTACTTATCAAGCTTAGGATACAAATTTTCCATTTATATATTAATTTTCAATTTTTTGATTAATTTATGTAAAATTCACTTTTACTGGTGTCATTTCTCCAATGAAACATCATTAATAGTGAAATTTTTATTAAATTTGTTATCGTACTATGAACCAAATAAATTTATCTATTTAAAATCTATTGTAATTAAGAATTACAATAATGTTCATAATGAGCAAGAATAGTGTCTCCTAGTTGGAATTCGATAGTTATGAAATTATAATTTGTGATTTCTAATGGTGAAAAGAAAAAAATTCAATCCTTAAAAATGTTACATATTCATCAAGTCCATTAGTGAAAGGCTATAACAAGAGAACACAAGTTGGTTTTGCAAACACATTTATTTCATCTCAAAGCATATTATATACCACTAGGTTATCTTTAATTCACAATTATTTTCAAAATTATAGAGTTTATCAAGTTGGTTTTTCATATCTTATATGATTATTGAATTTCTCATACTTTTATTTATTAAATAGAATAAAAAGTGCCACAGAAAGTTTGAAATTAATCCTTTGAGCAAAGATGCTATTAGATGTTACACAATTATGTTTGAAGATTCCCAGAGAGAAGAATTTTTTAGTGAAGAATCTCTTTATGAAAGCGGTGGTGATTCTGAAGAGAATCTATCTCAACTTAGGCACAAGCTACACCAAAAAATACAATGCTACTGCTTAAATGGGTAGTGATAAAAGCTTTGGGAGCTTGGGAAAGAGAAATCAAAGTAGATTTCCACTAATTCTAAATGGAGGCATGTCACTGATGCTAGCTTAAACTAAGCAACTGAAGTGGGTTCCTCAAACCCAAAATTTAGTTTCCCCACTATTATGGAAGATATTAAATCTGAACTAAAAATCAATCCTACCTCTACTGCTTTCTCTACCATATCTAAAATAATGCAGGATACATATGCTAGGGAGATGTATATATAATAACCAAATAAAAAACAAAAGTTAGCATTTATAAGGGTTTAATAAAGAACAAAGGCTGGCATGCTTTTAATAGTTTCTAGTCATTGAGCCTTATAGCTCATATCCCCTTAACCCTGAAAATGGTTATAATCAAAATAGACAAAATCCCAATCATTAAGAATAAAAAAGTGGAGTTCAAACCATATGTACCTTAAAATGTTGTTTGTAAAATGTAAATTAAGGTTAGCCTATGCTTTTCCATTTAAGTGTCCTGTAGGGAAAACTAATTTATGTTTTTGTGATGTTTGACTACAAGAATGTATAAGCGCCCTACTAATACTATGCAATTCTTATGTTATAATCTATGGTATATGTTAAGAATGGCATGTTATTAAGATGTTTCAGAATAAAATGAAAAGGTGGAATATTAATTCCAATTTGGTTCATGTGTGCAATTAATTGCTCAACAAAAATTAGGAGGTTTTGGAAGGTCTAGCTTCAGCATGTCAATAGGAAAGGTAACTAGGCCATTGAATGGTTGTAAACATGGCTATTGTGTAGCCTTTATGCATCATTTGCACTAGCCTCCATTTGGTTTGGCAAACTATTAATGTTGTTAGTGTAGGTATATTGTGGCTTTGTGGCTATTCTTGATTGTTTAGGCTTGAAGCTCTCCACATCACCAGCCAAAAAAAAAAAAAAAAAGAGGCAACTTATAGTAGAAAGGAAATGTTGCTACATTTGTGCACATGATATGGTAATTATATCAATCATGGATGACACTTTAATTCTTCTATCTTCGCTTTTAAGGACAAGTATAGAAGCTTGTGAAGACACAGTTAGGGTATTTTTCTTATCCAAGTTTTAGAGGTTTCTGCCTTATAGTAGTAATAGTGTGTTAATGTCTTTTGTGGAACTCCATTCTCTTATGACATGTGATTTTGTTACAGATGTTTGTGTCTTTTATGGAACTCCATTATGCTGGTTGTTCAATATTTTGGAATATAAATATGTTTTATTTTAATTACAGTATTATGTGATCAAAATAGGCCCTAAGAAAGGTTAAAGAGGCATGTTGGGCTCACTATGGGCTTTGGGGGCCTTATGCTAACTTAAGTCCTAGTGCCAATAAGAGGCCTAAATTTTGGGTCATTACTAGGTTTATAGGATCAAACCTAGCATCTAGTAAAGAAAAGAAAAGAGGAAGAAAACAAAAGCAAGTAAAAGTATGGCTTAGTATGTAAAAGTAAAAAGAGATTTTTGAAATGGCAAGAATAGTAAATGTAAAGTTTAGTGGTATTTTGATGTGCTAACTGTAATTTTATTATTTTAGTCCATTTTGTAAATGTAAAGTTTAATCTAGTTAGCTGATTATCTAAGTCTAGTTAAAGTATGACAAGTCAATGAGTTTCCTTGGTTATGGAACTAGGACTAAGTAAACTTAAAGGATTTCCTCTTTTATGTTGAGGTTTGAACTTTAGTTTAGAAATGAAAAATGAATAGAAAAATTAAAGGCAAAAGAAAAGTGTAAGGGTTTGAGAGGTAGTATAAGCTACCTTAAGTGAGCTCATCAGTAAGACAAAATGTAATGAGAAAGAAAGAAAGTTAATTTTATCCTCCGGCCCTTATGATGTAAATGAAAATGAATGTAAGACCAAGTTCAAAATTCAACACCAAGGGAAAAGAGTTGCATAAGAATGAAATGTTTATGAGATAGTCAGGCAAAACAAAATATGATGGCATCCCTGATTAGTGAAAGGAATAAGTATGTAAAGAATGAGTCACATCAGTATAGATGCTCCAAGGGAGGGCATAACTGCAAATATGGGCAAAATGTCATAGGAATGTCTTATTAGGACATGTGTTTCACCCAAGTTTCATAAAAAGTTCAGAGGTCAAGGACCCTAGTTGGTTAATTGGTAACACAGTGACCTACTTATACTTTTAAATGTTAGCACTATAAGCTGCAGATTATGATAATTGATATGAGGGAGTTTGGCAGAGCTGCATACCATTTGGTAACATCTAAGGAGGATGCATACATAGTCAGCTCCTACCATGGTATAGTTCTACTTAAATTATGAGAGCTTTTGCATATTAGTTAGGAACCCCTAAGGAGGGCATAGAATCCTCAAGGCCAAGTTGAAAGTGATGGAAGGTAAAAGATTGAGTGAGTGACTTCGTCATTTTAAGTAGGAACTTATGCTCTCTAATGTGGAGCCCTGGATAGTTTTAGTACTATGATAATGTTCACAACTTATAAAGTGATGTCATAGATGGAATAGTAGAATGATTAGAAAGTAGTTGCCTTAAGTGCCTTAATAAGGCTATAAGTTGTAAGATAAGAGCAGAAAGTAGAAAAAGATCATGATAAATGTAAAAACCCTATAGCTTAGTGAAAGGTTCGGGTACCTTGTGCCTCAAATTCTTATTGATTGAGTAAATGTGGAAAAAGTGAACCCTCATAGAACCCTTCTACTAAGTGGTAAAAGATGGTCTGAAACCTGAGCAGAGAAGAAGAGATAGTAAATGATGAATGCATGATTATTATTCCTTGATTTCCTTCTCAATCTTTTGTTACCCAGGGTGAGAGTACCCTCTAAGCAGAAAGAGGATCAGGGTAAGAAGTTAGTGAAGAAAAGTCACTAAATACTAGTGCATAGAAGAAGTGTAGAGATGAGAGTGAACACGGTTAAGACTTCGGTTCAGCTAAGTGAAAAGTACAAGTATTAGTAGGAGTGAAAGTTAAAGCGACTACAGGGCCAACTCTGAGTAGTCAAAAGTGTAGAGGGTCCAAAATAGGATAAAGTTAGAAAGGACATGTGGCAAAGTTGCTAATAAGTCAAGCACGATAATAAAAAAACACCATGTCATTGGCATAGAATTGTCAGCTTTTAATGAAGCAGAAAAAATAGACTTAAGAGTTAGAACTGGAATATGAAGGAAGGAACAAAGTGCCAGAAAGGGATAGTAAGTGAGTTCATGACTTAAAGGTGTAGGATATAGGTAGGTCTTATCAGTGCCTTGCGTTTAAGGTGGAGTAGGTAACAATGGGACAAGATACCCATTAGCCTATAGGCAGAGTCAAGAAGCCGGGCAAATATTGCTCTTGGAGTGCATAGAAGTAAAAAGTGTATGTAATAGTGCCTTAAACTAATAGGTGAGGCAGTAAATTGGATCTAGTAAAGAGTGAGTTAAAAAAGGTCAATATGATCATTTAGATAGGTATGATGAGAGGAAAGAAGAATGAATAGAGGCACATAGGCCTCCAGTTAAAATGCAAACATATCAAGGATAGTGGTCAAGTTCAAGAATTATAAGTGCAATGTGACACCCCTTACCCGTCTACAGTGTAGCCGAGCAAGTTATGCCACTCAGTGTGTCGGAACATCAATTCATGTTTTAATTTCAATTTATCCCTTTTTATTTATTTATTTACAATTTTTGAAAAAATCTATATTTACCGCAAATTTTATAGAAAATCAGGCAGAGTGCCGGCTATATTTTGAAAAATAGTTCTTCTGCACCTGTTTAAAAACACTCCCAATATAATTACAATCTCAATCTCAATCATTTCTCAAATCAATTCAGTATTCCAAAATTTACATTCAACTCATATTCACCAAGTTCAATGAGAAATACTCATATTTAATTCTGAACACAGTTCATAGATAATTACAGCAAAAATATAAGTACATGAGTTTATATTGTACATAACAAAAGTTTAAAAAATACAAAATTACAAAATATCAAAATATCCCAGATGGCCTAATGTCCTACCAAATGCACTGCAATGTGAGGTGACTCTGAACTCTGAGTACAGATATGATGGCTCACCCAAGATTATGCGGTCCTTTGGACTCCCAGCTAAATCTCCAAGACTGCGTGGCAAAAGCGACGCGCTAAGCAATTCTGCTTAGCGATGACAATATAAAATAGAATAAAATAAAATATAATAAAATATGCAGAATGTAGGTTTACATTTTTGGGTGGACTAAATTTCAAATATTTATTGCAATATTATTCGATTAAAGTTGAGTAAGATTTATTAACACTGCCCGAGTAACCTATACTAGTTGACTGGACTGGATAAACGGGTAAACTGGCACAGGGTACTAAGTACCTCGGACCATCACACCATCGGTCACATTGTGTCTCCCGGTGTGCAGCGACTAATAAGCTGTAATAATTATCAGGGGTTAAACCCAAGTATAACAACTCACTATCATAGCCAAAGGCTATTATGTTACAGAATGGCATGGGATGCCATGAAATATAGAACGGCATGAAGCCATATGCAGTACTGCTAATAGAACCCTATTGGCATGCCAACCTATCCAAACCAATCACATTAGGACTACTAGGGCATTTAACACTTTTAATTTGTGTAATTCTTTGAAATTGAAATTTTAATGATTACTATTCATTTCATTAGTCAACCAAAATGTTGACTTTTGCATTGACAATAGGTAAATTAGGTTAAATATCATCAACATACCACATTTTACATTTTAAACTTGTTGGTATTGGTTGCCAACACCATCTCTAAGCTTAATGATAATTAGACAAAATTTTCAGTTTTCATGCTTTAATTTACTGTTCCATTAATCACCTTTGCAGTGGTATTTTGGAAAAGTGATCAACATGAAAGTTGTTCCTTATTTTGTCTAGATGAATTTCTTTTTTTGAATCACTCCATTTGGAGTTTTGTAGCTCAAGTTATGGCCTAAACACCATAACTGGCCGGATTGGGCAGATTCCAAAATTCTGGGCAAAACTGATTCTGCCAGATTTGGTGTCTCAAGTTTGGTTGGCAATTTGACTAGGTTATGATCATAATTTGGATCAGGTTTTTTCATGAAAGTTGTTGGTCTATATGTCACCTTGTTGTTGGTAAAATTTCAGGTCAATTGGACCTTTCTACATTGAGTTATGGCCAAATGACCAAACATTGTTCATTTGGTGGTTTTGCCCAGGCAGAGTGCAGGTCACCCGAATTAGGGCAAGCTTTTGGTCAAGTTGGTTTGGTTTTCTGGGCATGGTTTCTTCATCAAAGTTGTGCCATTATGTGTCTAGTTTTATGTCCAATTGGACAAACACCAATTGAACCTCTACAATTCAAGTTATGGCTGTCCAAACAGGCTGGACTCACAGCCACACCTGCAGGTCACCCAAGGCAGCCACTCCAACCTCAAACCCCACAACCCAATTCACTTCATTTTTTATTCAAACCAAACCAAATGGTCACTAATTGACCATTAAAATCTACTTCCCTCATCACAAGATCAAGGTCTCATTTCCCACTCCAAACCCTAACTCAACATTATCAAACATGCACTTTTACTTTATTTCATCAATCTACTTAACAAATACATATTGTGGGCAGCCCTAATACCCTTTTAAATTCATTAAACTCAACACCATCAAACCCTAACCATGGCTTCCAAAAATAAGAGATGGCATACTAGTGGTATTTAACCAATTTCCTTTGTCATTTGCACTAATTTAAAGCCTTTAAACATGAATTTAAAGTGAAATACACAAGGTTAGGTCACTAACCTCTAATGGAGTGATTTTCCTCCTTGCTCAAAGTCTTAGTTTCCTTTCCTTTTTGCTCCCACAATAATCACCAAGATGATAGAATGAATTTTTGTATTGGTAATTAGGGTTTTTAGTGGAAGAAAGCTAAGAAAAATGAGAAATGGAAAGTTGTTAATGGTGGAATGGGTAAGGGTGAGTGGCGGCATGAAGAAGAAGATAGGGAGCTGATTTTTGGTTTCTAGAATTCTGCCTTCTTTACTCATTTTATTTCATTTTAATGGTCTTGCTTAAATTTGATTGGCCCATACACTTTTAATTACCTCATGCTTACATAAGCATGAGGTAATAAATGCCATTATCTTATTTATTTTTCTTTCATTTCTTATTCATTTTTAAATCAATTTTGATTAATATTTGTTCACATTTTATGTCATATAATTCATTTACATAAATGGACAAGTTGGTCAAAAATCATCTCTGAAGACGAAATGACCAAAATGCCCTCCATTTGGCTTACCGAGCTAAAATTGTGTGTGCCGATAGAAAAATTTTTCTAAGTATTTTCTTGGCATTCTAATGCCATAAGAACCTCAATAACCCTTCTCTGGAGTCTCAAAAATTATTTTATAATTTTTCCCCCTGGTCTAGGGCCGCTAATGGCCTTCACCGTCACTTCCCCTTCGGGTTACCCATCCCTGGTGTTTTGGCTCGTTTAACCTTAGTGTATTTGATTTCTAAAATTTTTCCTCAATTTTTCTTATTAATATTTGAGTTAATTATAGTCCCTCACTTTAGTTTAAATATTTTTCCATACATTCTAGCTGTCCGGACCGACACTGATCACCGGAACAGTAGACTGTACGGACTAGCTAAAGTGAGGATGTTACAACTCTTCCCCTCTAATAAAAATTTTGTCCTCGAAATTTACCTGATGCAAACAGTTGAGGGAACTGTTGCCTCATCATCTCTTCACTTTCCCAAGTTGCCTCCTCGGTGTTGTGGTGCTTCCAAAGCACTTTCACCAGTGGAATCTGCTTATGCCTCAACTCTTTTACTTCCCGAGCCAGGATTCGTATGGGTTCCTCTTCATATGTCAAATCCGGTTGTACTTCAATTTCTTCCATGGAGATGACATGTGAAGGATCTAAGCGGTATCGTCTTAGCATAGACACGTGGAACACATTGTGGATCTTATCCAGCTCTGGTGGTAAAGCTAGCTCAGAGGCTACTGGTCTCACACGTTCAATGACTTCATATGGGCCAATAAACCTAGGGCTCAACTTACCTTTTCTTCCGAACCTCAATATTTTCTTCCATGGTGAGACTTTGAGAAACACTTTATCACCAACGGTATACTCTATCTCTTTTCTCTTCAGATCGGCATAAGACTTCTGTCTGAGGCAATCTTGAGTTAGCTTTGATTATTTTCACTTTTTCCTCACTGTTTCACCGTGTCCGCCCTACCAAATTATCTTCGCCCAATTCAGTCCAAAGACACCGAGTTCTACATTTCCTCCCATACAGTGCTTCATACGGGGCCATTTGGATGCTAGCTTGATAGCTATTATTGTATGCAAATTCTGCCAGTGGAAGATATCTATCCCAACTTCCCTCAAACTCAATGACACAACTCCTCAGCATATCCTCAAGGACCTGACATATATTTCATGTTATTATTATCATTTCAGTTCAATATTTGCATTAGTTCAATTGGTTTCAGTTGTTTACCTGGATTACTCTTTCTGATTGCCCATCCGTCTGAGGATGAAAAGCTGTGCTGAAATGGAGTTGTGTACCCAAGGATTCATGCAACTTCTTCCAGAATCTTGATGTAAACCTTGGGTCTCGGTCAGATATGATAGAAAGTGGGATTCCATGCAGTCTAACTATCTCCCTGATATACAATTCTGCTAGCTTCTCCAGTGAGTAGTCAGTCCTAACTGGCAGAAAATGTGCTGACTTCGTCAATCTATCCACTATTACCCATACTGCATCATGCTTTCTTTGGGTGAGGGGTAGACCACTAACAAAATCCATAGTGACCCGGTCCCATTTCCATTCAGGTATGTTTATAGGCTGTAACAAACCCGATGGAACTTGATGTTCTGCCTTAACTTGCTGACATGTCAAACACTTAGTCACATAGTCAGCTATATCCCTCTTCATACTGTGCCACCAATAATGAGGCTTCAAATCATTATACATTTTTGTGCTCCCTGGGTGCATAGCATAAACACTAGTGTGTGCTTCATTCAGAATATTAGTCTTCAGTTCCCCATCATCTGGTACACACACTCTTCCTCTGTAGTATAGACACCCATTTGCTTTCATCTCATATTCACTTTCCTTCCCCTCAGAAATTTTTCCCACAATGGCCATTAGTTTATTATCTGCCCTCTGCCCATCTTGTATTTGCTGTAGTAGGGTTGGCCTCACTTGCAACTCAGCCAAAATAGCTCCATCCTGAGCTAAGGACAGACAGGCATTTAGTGATCTTAAAGCTGTAATGGACTTCCTGCTCAAAGCATCAGCCACTACATTTGCCTTCCCAGGATGATAATCTATCACACAATCATAGTCCTTCAGGAATTCAATCCATTGCCTTTGTCTAAGGTTGAGCTCCTTCTGGGTTGGCAAATATTTTAGACTCTTGTGATCTGTATAAATGTAGCATTTTTCACCATATAGATAATGCCTCCATATCTTCAGTGAGAAGATGATTGCTGCTAATTCCAGGTCATGAGTAGGGTAGTTCTGTTCATGTAGCCTTAACTGCCTGGAAGCATAGGCGACCACTTTCCCCTCTTGCATCAATACACACCCTAGCCCATTATGCGAGGCATCACTATAGACCACAAAGTCTTTTCCCGACACTGGCTGTGTTAACACTGGTGCTTCACAACATAGCCTTGACCTCTCAAAAGCGGCTTGGCACTTGTCATTCCAACCAAATTTCACATTCTTGTGTAACGACTTGGTCATTGGAGCGGCTATAAGAGAACCCCTTCACAAATCGTCAGTAGTATCCATTAGCCCCAAGAAACTTCTGACCTCAGTTGTATTTCTAGGAGGCTTCCATTCCATCACTGCTTCTATCTTTTTGGGATCTCCTCTAATCCCCTCAGCTGACACTATGTGTCCAAGAAAGGAGATCTCACTCATCCAAAAATCACACTTGGACAACTTAGCATACAGCTTCTTTTCTCGCAGGGTTTGCAGAACAATCCTCAAATGTTCATCATGTTCTTTCCTGGTCTTGGAATACACCAGAATATCATCAATAAAGACCACTACAAACCGATCTAAGTATGGATGGAAGATACGGTTCATAAGGTCCATAAATGCTGCTGGTGCATTTGTTAACCCAAACGGCATCACTAGAAATTCATAATGCCCATACCGGGTTCTGAATGCAGTTTTTGACACATCTGCATCCTTTACCCTCAACTGATGATACCCTGATCTGAGATCAATTTTCGAAAATACACCGGCTCCCTTCAACTGATCAAACAAATCGTCAATTCTGGGCAATGGATATTTATTCTTCACAGTTACTTTATTCAACTGCCGGTAATCAACACACAATCTCAAGGTTCCATCCTTCTTCTTCACAAATAGCACCGGAGCTCCCCATGGTGACACACTGGGGCGTATGAACCCCTTATCAAGCAACTCTTGCAACTGAGTTTTCAACTCCCTCAATTCAGTGGGTGCCATCCTATAAGGAGCAATAGAAATGGGTGCTGTACCCGGCATTACCTCAATAGCAAACTCGACTTCCCTTTCTGGTGGTAAACCAGGCAACTCCTCAGGGAACACATCTGGGAAGTCTCTTACTGTGAGTATATCACGCAAGTTCGGCTTAGCTTGCCTAGTATCAACCACGTGTGCTAGGTAAGCTTCACAGCCTTTTCTCATCAATCTTTTTGCAACTATGGCTGAGATAACATGGGACAGGAAATCTGTCCTTTCACCCACAACAGTGATCTCATTACCCTCAAAAGTTTTCAGAGAAATCCTCTTCAATTTGCAATCAACTATTGCCTGATGACGTGACAACCAGTCCATTCCCAAAATCACGTCAAACTCGTGGAAGGGCAATTCAATTAGGTCTGCCGAGAATTCATACCCCTGAATCCTCAACGGGCAACCTTTATACACCTTATTCACTACCACACTGTGGCCTAGTGGATTTGTGACCAGAATGTCTTGATCACTCTCCTCTACTGAAACTCCCCTCTCTATGGGTAGTTTGATGCAAATGTAGGAATGAGTGGATCCTGGATCCACCAATGCATGTACAGAAGTGTTGTAGAGGAAAACGCACCCGATGACATCCGGCATCTTGCTCCTCCTGAGCTCTGATGGCATAAGCCCTAGCTGGCATTCTAGTGTCTGGCCTCTCAGCTGACTCGGATGCAGGCCTTAGTGATGGACCAGCTACCTCAGGTTTACCAGGCTTCCTACCTCTTTGTGGTGCAGGATCAGGTCTGTTAGTTTGTGTTGGAGCAAGCTAGTAGTCCTCTTCGGACAATTCTTGATCGATGTTCTGTTGATCCACACCGTAAGCATGCACCGTCACTCACCAACATTCCCCTTATGCCACTTCGCCAGTCTTGACAGCGAGAAGATGCAGGGGCTGGTCCCCTAAACACCGTCCCTGAAGAGCTGCCCATTGATGGTGTGGACTGGCCTGTCCTAGGTGTAAAGCGTGGTCCAGGCCCCGAGGTGACCACGACTCTTGGTCTGAACTTTGGCGGAGAATGCACTAATCGACCGGACCTCTCTTCTGCGGTGTTTCCCTTCTATTTTGTTCATTGATTCTAACTCTTTCCACTTTTGATGCAAAGATCCACGGTTTAGAAAAATCCGTAATCTCCAGTGCTGTGATCATGACTTTGATGTTGTCATTAAGCCCTTCCTCAAACCGTCTGCACCTCTCTGCCTCGGTAGGGACTATCTCCCTCCCATACCGGCTCAATCTGACAAATTCACGCTCATACTCCGCCACTGACAACTGTCTCTGTCTCAGACTGATAAATTCCCTTCTTCGCTCCTCTAAATACACTTTGCTAATATACTTTTTCCTGAACTCCGCAAGGAAGAATTCCCAGGTGATCCGTTCTGGTTGCACCTCACTGGTTACTGTGTCCCACCACTGATATGCGTCATCTTGAAGTAGGGACACAGCACCCACCAAGTTCTGCTCAGGGGTGCAGTTCAGCTGTTTCAGTACTTTGATGGTTCTGTCCAACCAATTTTCTGCAGCCATGGGATCATCCTCCCTTTTTCCAAAGAAGTCTACAGCCCCATATTTTCGCAATTTCTCCAAATGGGACTTCTGTGGGGCTGGTGGAGGTTGTGGCTGTGGTTGTGGTGGTGGAATTGTCCCCATCATTTGCCGATAGAATTCGGTCATTTGTTGGAATAGAGCAAACTGAGGTTGAGCAGGCGCCTCAGCTGCTGGTGGAGCATATTTCCCCTGCCCCCAGACTCAGCCCTTAGTGGAGCATGACTCTCCACCTCTTCATCAACTGCTCTTTGCGAAGCAGGATCCATGTCCTATTCAAAATAAGAAGACAAACAGACTGCATCAGTGTCACCTCAACATTTACAAATGCAATGCAATGGTATGTACTCTATCTAGGCCCAGAAATGCCTAAACCTGGCTCTGATACCACTAAATGTGACACCCCTTACCCGTCTACAGTGTAGCCGAGCAAGTTATGCCACTCAGTGTGTCGGAACATCAATTCATGTTTTAATTTCAATTTATCCCTTTTTATTTATTTATTTACAATTTTTGAAAAAATCTATATTTACCGCAAATTTTATAGAAAATCTGGTAGTGCCGGCTATATTTTGGAAAACAGTTCTTCTGCACCTGTTTAAAAACACTCCCAATATAATTACAATCTCAATCTCAATCATTTCTCAAATCAATTCAGTATTCCAAAATTTACATTCAACTCATATTCACCAAGTTCAATGAGAAATACTCATATTTAATTCTGAACACAGTTCATAGATAATTACAGCAAAAATATAAGTACATGAGTTTATAATGTACATAACAAAAGTTTACAAAATACAAAATAACAAAATATCAAAATATCTCAGATGGCCTAATGTCCTACCAAATGCACTGCAATGTGAGGTGACTCTGAACTCTGAGTGCAGATATGATGGCTCACCCAGTATGCGGTCTGCTGGACTCCCCAGCTAAATCTCCAGTACCTGCGCGTGGCAAAAGCGACGCGCTAAGTAATTCTGCTTAGCGGTGACAATATAAAATAGAATAAAATAAAATATAATAAAATATGCAGAATGTAGGTTTACATTTTTGGGTGGACTAAATTTCAAATATTTATTGCAATATTATTCGATTAAAGTTGAGTAAGATTTATTAACACTGCCCGAGTAACCTATACTAGTTGACTGGACTGGATAAATGGGTAAATTGGCACAGGGTACTAAGTACCTCGGACCATCACACCATCGGTCACATTGTGTCTCCCGGTGTGCAACAGAACAGCTAATAAGCTGTAATAATTATCAGGGGTTAAACCCAAGTATAACAACTCACTATCATAGCCAAAGGCTATTATGTTACAGAATGGCATGGGATGCCATGAAATATAGAACGGCATGAAGCCATATGCGATCGCTAACGAGAACCCTATTGGCATGCCAACCTATCCAAACCAATCACATTAGGACTACTAGGGCATTTAACACTTTTAATTTGTGTAATTCTTTGAAATTGAAATTTTAATGATTACTATTCATTTCATTAGTCAACCAAAATGTTGACTTTTGCATTGACAATAGGTAAATTAGGTTAAATATCATCAACATACCACATTTTACATTTTAAACTTGTTGGTATTGGTTGCCAACACCATCTCTAAGCTTAATGATAATTAGACAAAATTTTCAGTTTTCATGCTTTAATTTTACTGTTCCATTAATCACCTTTGTAGTGGTATTTTGGAAAAGTGATCAACATGAAAGTTGTTCCTTATTTTGTCTAGATGAATTTCTTTTTTTGCATCACTCCATTTGGAGTTTTGTAGCTCAAGTTATGGCCTAAACACCATAACTTGCCGGATTGGGCAGATTCCAAAATTCTGGGCAAAACTGATTCTGCCAGATTTGGTGTCTCAAGTTTGGTTGGCAATTTGACTAGGTTATGATCATAATTTGGGTCAGGTTTTTTCATGAACGTTGTTGGTCTATATGTCACCTTGTTGCTGGTAAAATTTCAGGTCAATTGGACCTTTCTACATTGAGTTATGGCCAAATGACCAAACACTGTTCATTTAGTGATTTTGCCCAGGTAGAGTGCAGGTCACCCGAATTAGGGCAAGCTTTTGGTCAAGTTGGTTTGGTTTTCTGGGCATGGTTTCTTCATCAAAGTTGTGCCATTATGTGTCTAGTTATATGTCCAATTGGCCAAACACCAATTGAACCTCTACAATTCAAGTTATGGCTGTCCAAACAGGCTGGACTCACAGCCACACCTGTAGGTCACCCAAGGCAGCCACTCCAACCTCAAACCCCACAACCCAATTCACTTCATTTTTTATTCAAACCAAAACAAATGGTCACTAATTGACCATTAAAATCTACTTCCCTCATCACAAGATCAAGGACTCATTTCCCACTCCAAACCCTAACTCAACATTTCAAACATGCACTTTTACTTTATTTCATCAATCTACTTAACAAATACATATTGTGGGCAGCCCTAATACCCTTTTAACTTCATTAAACTCAACACCATCAAAACCTAACCATGGCTGCCAAAAATAAGAGATGGCATACAAGTGGTATTTAACCAATTTCCTTTGTCATTTGCACTAATTTAAAGCCTTTAAACATGAATTTAAAGTGAAATACACAAGGTTAGGTCACTAACGTCTAATGGAGTGATTTTCCTCCTTGCTCAAAGTCTTAGTTTCCTTTCCTTTTTGCTCCCACAATAATCACCAAGATGATAGAATGAATTTTTGTATTGGTAATTAGGGTTTTTAGTGGAAGAAAGCTAAGAAAAATGAGAAATGGAAAGTTGTTAATGGTGGAATGGGTAAGGGTGAGTGGCGGCATGAAGAAGAAGATAGGGAGCTGATTTTTGGTTTCTAGAATTCTGCCTTCTTTACTCATTTTATTTCATTTTAATGGTCTTGCTTAAATTTGATTGGCCCATACACTTTTAATTACCTTATGCTTACATAAGCATGAGGTAATAAATCCCATTATCTCATTTATTTTTCTTTCATTTCTTATTCATTTTTAAATCAATTTTGATTAATATTTGTTCACATTTTATGTCATATAATTCATTTACATAAATGGACAAGTTGGTCAAAAATCATCTCTGAAGACGAAATGACCAAAATGCCCTCCGTTTGGCTTACCGAGCTAAAATTGTGTGTACTGATAGAAAAATTTTTCTAAGTATTTTCTTGGAATTCTAATGTCATAAGAACCTCAATAACCCTTCTCTGGAGTCTCAAAAATTATTTTATAATTTTTCCCCCTGGTCTAGGGTCGCTAACGGCCTTCACCGTCACTTCCCCTTCGGGTTACCCATCCCTGGTGTTTTGGCTAGTTTAACCTTAGTGTATTTGATTTCTAAAATTTTTCCTAAATTTTTCTTATTAATATTTGAGTTAATTATAGTCCCTCACTTTAGTTTAAATATTTTTTCATACATTCTAGCTGTCCGAACCGACACCGATCACCGGAACAGTAGACTGTACGGACTAGCTAAAGTGAGGATGTTACATGCAACATATGGATGAGGCCTAAATATTCCTTATTTCCATAATGGATTAAGGTTATAGTGTGAGTTATTATAGGATTGGAAATCCCAGTAAGGCCATAAAGTAAAGTTATAATCAATAATTGAAACTCTAGTGACATTAATAAGTAGAGGCAAATATGAAGTGGCAAAAGAGTAGTAAAGAATAAAACAAATAAGTGGTAGATAGAACTGATGGTCCTAGATCACTAGGAAGCATAAAGATTTGAGTAATGGCATTAGATATGTTGGGAGTTAACTTTAGGAGAATTTATGGTAAAAGTTAACTTCCAAAGTATAATGAGAAACAAGAACAAAAAGATTCAGTTGAACATAAGTTCAATAGTCGAAAGGTGGAACTTTAGTGGCCAAACCATGGGAATAGTTGCATGAACAATAGTATAAACAATTATGTGAACATTGCATGGCACCTTCAGTAGCTGAAAGCCTATTCTTTGGCTACCAAAAATGTTTTGCTTGTATTACGAAACTTCATATCTCCTAGAGGTAATAAGCACAGGCTTAAGGACGTAAAAGCTAAAACAAAAGTAAATCAAAGTGAGAAAGGTACCAACAGCAGAGATAGAAAAGGAAGATAAGTAAGATCTAGAGAAATAAGAAGGGTAGGGTAATTGATGGATAATTAGGGTAATGTAGTAAGTACGACTGTGTAAGGTATGAAGGGAGCCTTATTAGAGTTTCAGTGACTCACAAGGACAATTAATAACCTTGAACAAAATGCTTGTAACAATAGTTACTTCAAAAATGCATTTCACAAGGCATTGCATGGTAAAGAGTATAAGTCATGCCTCAGTGAAGAAAAAAATATAAGGACTCACATTACAAAAAGGCATATCAAAGGCAGTGGAAGCATAGTGGCCACTAGAGATATTAGAATAAGATCAATGAGTAGTCAAGTGTTAAAAGTTCTCTATGAAAGTGAATAAGACAGTGATATAGTATGGATTAGCCAAAGCTCTTAGATAAATGACACGCGTCCTTATGTAAAAGGAGTTGTATTTCTCCTACTTACTAGTTATTTAATACACTACTTCACTTATTCAACTACTTTGGCCTGAACCACCACCAATTAAGGAAAGAAAGGTTATATATCCGGTTCCAACCTCTAATAAAGGATAATGATTTCGCTCCCTTATTACATATCGGCTACCATTTATGTGCTCTTCTTAAGGCACAAGTACAAATCTTATTTGGTTTTTAGGGGTACATTGACCATGTAAATACATTCTTAACAAGATAATTTTATTAATTATAATGAATTACAATAATCCATATGACATTAATTTTCCTTCATTGGGGTTATTGATTTATTTACTCTTAGTTTTACGACCTAATATCACATAACTAAGAGATTTATCCCACTTTGAAGTAGTTCATATCCTCCTCTGACCTATTTTTAATGGTTACCCTTAATAAATAGGCCGGTTGGTCTATTTCCCTTGGTAAATAGGTTGGCAAGCCTAATCGTTATATAAATCCACCTTGATACCACTTATCTCCATCATCTCAAAAATGTCAAAGTGATTATTATCTTAAAATAATATGATTAGACCTCACGTGCAAATTCCTATGACTGAGACAGCCCATTTGGAGTTTCTTTACATGTGCTCATTTGTCATTGGCTCTCCCATTATATAAATAGGTACCAACCATTCTAGGTAACTAGATGGAAAAACCCTTGGCCTTTATCCTTTACTCTCCCTTCATTATCTAGGTACCAAAGTAGAAGTCCCCTTTGGGTATCTACTCTTACTAACCTAGTAAGGAATTAGTAGGGATAGCTTGTGAGTAACTAAAGTTATCTTAACCCCAAAATACAATATGCAAAAGCAATCGTATATCCCGCAGAAGTACTTAAAAGTACTCGTATGTGCTTTGAAAGTACTCATGTTCCCTTATCCCCTTAAATAATACCCTTTCACGTGTCCATTATTTAGACACCCTCAATATCACTAGTTATCAGACAACTAGAACATTATAGTAGAGGCAAGCAATAGCAGAATCCATTCAATAGCCTATATAGTATCCAAGGAACATGTGCTAGTGCTTACTCTACTTGCGTTCTATCTTCCTTCCCCTTTTATTTGAATTTTCAGGGACACATGTTTTAAAAAGGGGTAGATTGTAATAATTCATTTTTTTTATTAAATCAATTTAATGGGGAGAGATATTTTAATATTTTAAGTTTATCCTATTCTATTAGATAGAAGCTATTCACATTGGAGAGCTGATGCAATTTTGAATACAACCAACCAATAGAAGTACTTGATCCTTCAGATTTCCATGGGCTACCAGGTGCGCATTGACACCGCATGATGTTCAGTACTCTTCCAACCATTGGGCCCTACCTTCAACTGAGTTTTTTCTAGGGTAGGCAGGCTATTAGATAGAAAAGATAACTCTTCCTAAGGCCCTTGTTGACGTATCTGGAATCTTAATGTCACCTTCACCAATGGACAATCCCGATATAGCCTATTCACTTTCACCTCTTTTCCTAATGGACTAGTCACCAACACATCGTAGTCCATTTTCACACAAGGAATAGCATTATAACAAACAACTCATATGAATGAGTAGAGCCAGGGTCAACCAGGGTCAAACAACACATATACATCTTGTTCAAAGATAGAGAATATACCAGCCACTACTTCAGAAGTTTCTGCTTCTTCTCTCTGTCGCATAGTGTATACTCGGGTTGGTGCACCTGTGACACCCCTCACCCGTCTACAGTGTAGCCGAACGAGGAATGCCACATTCGGTGCCGGAGCACCCTATCTTATGCTGCCATGTTCATTGTTAATTTTAAACTTATAGAAAACATAAGGTGAAATTTTTTTTTTGTCATAATTTAAGTTCTGTGGATACCCGGGCAGAACCTCCTCTGTTTAATAAACATCTGGGGGGTTCCACTAGTTACCTGTTAAAAATAATTTCATATCTTTACATGTCATTTCTGGTCATACAATTTCAAGTTCATTCATTCATTCATATAGAAATTCATAACTTTATTTACAACCCAAAATATATAATTACAATTTTTATTTACATCACGAACTAGTAATTACATCATGATTATACACAATGAACCAAAATACTAGTCTATACATGGGCTCTACCAAAATACAAAAGACTAGTGAGGTGACTCTGGATGGTGGCAAATCTGGTCAGAGCTCTATCCGAATACTACTATGGCGACTGCTGATCTCCAGTACCTATGCGATAAAAAAACCAATGCGCTAAGCAGTTTGCTTAGTGGTGCATAATTTAAAAGGAATGAAATTAAATAATTAAAATAATTATTATATGCTAAATTCCACAAATTATAAGTTATTTATGAATTTTTTGCACTTTGGAAACAATTTAATTTAACAGTTTCTTTTCTGGTCATCTATCATATTTTTAGTCTTAATTAATTCATAATAGTGCCCAACTAACCTATAACAGACTATAAGTGTTGGATACACGAGAGTATACGGGTTAGATAGCCATATGTCTATCCTGTATACAATTGTCATGTCAGGCACAAGGCCAGCGGACAGGCTTGTTAAGCCTAGTATAAAATTAGGCACGATGGCCAACGGGTAGGCATAGAGCCTGTAGATCAATCATATCAGACATATGTTGTCGGTCAATGATTATCCATGTAGGCAGTACTGTTATCTGTAGTCCCTAATTGGTATACCAATCGATTCATACAATATACATAAGCCTAGATTTACTTTGGGCAATTATGCATCATTAATATCTTATTAGACTTTTCATGTCATTTTATAGTGGGAGAGTGTGTCCCACATATCCATTCATGCAATTTAGCAAGTAGTGACTTATTAGGAATAAGTCAATAATTTATTCCTAGAACCTTTCTTTAGGTTCAATTCCAATATATTAACTTTGCGTATCAATTTGAGTAATTTATGGCTACTGGTTGGACATAATTTCTTAATGGAAGTTATTCCTCTATGTCTTGTCTTTATTTTTCTTTTTCAATCATGTCATTTGGATTTGTATAACTCAAGTTATGGTCAAATAACCATAACTAGGTCAAGTCTGAATCTTGGTTCCCTTACTAAGCAGTTTTGATATTATACTTTGCCAATTTTATTTGAGTAGGTTGCTGCCATATTTAGATCTACTATTCTTCATAAGATATGTTGCCCTATGTATTATGGTCACTCAAAATTTTTTGTTGTAATTTTTTTCAAGTCTTGTAGAGTTACTTATAGTCAAATTATTGGACTGGACTGGATTTAATTGTCATGTAGTGACAGGATTTCAATTAGGTCAGTAGCTTTGACCTAATAATTAAGCTTCTTACATTCATAAGTTGATAAAAATATCTAAAAACAAAGTTGAAGGTCTATTTGTTAGCTTTCCAGAATGGTATGGCTCATTTTAATTGAAGACTTCTAGTGGGAGATATACTTAAAACACTATTCTGGAGTTAATGGTCATTTATACCATTTCCAGATTTAGTATGCCAATTTAATCAAGTTAATTGACCTAGTTTCCTTAATTTTTGAGTTTAGGTCAAAACACCATTATTTTAGGCCTATGTCTTATTGAGAATTTTGGCACTCGTTTCAGGGCAATTGGAGTTCTATGGACCAAGTTATGGCTTCTTTGTCCAAACTGGTCAATTAGTCTTTATTTAGCAATTTTGGGCAGTTTTAATTCTAGACAGTTTTGGTACCCCAATTTGGGTAAGCAATTTAGTTAGGTAAATGGCATTTCTGGGCTTTTTGTCCTTTACAAAAGTTATGGCCCTATCTCTAAAATTTCCAATGGTATAAATTTCAGATCATTTGGACCTATCTACAATGAGATATGACCACATTATTCATTTGGTCAATTTCTGGGTTCACTAAATGGCAATTCGGATTAGGGCAGGCTTTTGGTCACTTTTAGGCAGATTCTGGACATGGTTTCTACATGAAAGTTGGTTCATTTTAGGTCTAGTTTAACCTTCAATTGGCCTCATACCAATTGGGGTCACACAATTTCACTTATGGCCTAAAACACACATTGCCATCAATAAGTACTCAACCTGCAAAGAAATTACACTCCCAATATTCATTTCTCCATCTCCTAAACTTCAAATATGCATTCATGGCACCTCTAATATCACCAATTCATCTTAATTCAATCAATTCCAGTAGTATACACAAGCCTATAATAGTTAATGCAAGACCCTAATTCAATTGGTCAAGTCAATAACAATATTTACATGAAAAAAATTGGCTAGCACATGAAATATCATCAATGCCTAATTTACTTCCACATATCGATGGACACCATAATTCACCATTTAATTCATGAAATTGCCTATCTCCTAAGCTCCTCAAGGCTACCAAATTTGTGCAGTATCACTAGTCACTCATAATTGGTTCAAAGCCCTAATTTAGAGTGTCAAAACCAACAATATACATGCAATAAAATTCTTATTCTCTTAGTCACCTTAATCAACATTATAATTCACCAATTCTATGTATAAATTCATCAATAACCATGCTTATCAAGGCTGCCAATTGAACAGTTTCAAGCCTCAAACAAAATCCCCAAATTCATGGTTACAAACCCTAATTCATAATCAAACCTCAAACACTCACATACAAATTTATCCTAATTCATGTAATTACCTTAATTAACATTACTAATCACCATTTTCATGTAAAAACAAATCAATTCCCCAAATGTCCCATGGCTGCCGAATTGGGAAACCTAAAATTACCCATCAATTTCTCAAATTTCTTTAGCATTTCAACTCAATTTAACCTTAATTCAACATATCATTAAGATAGGGGGAGAAATTATGCACTAACCTTTAGATGACCCCTCCTTGAATTGCCAAACTTCAATCTTTACCTCTTCTAATTACTATCAATAGCTTCCTTTTGATGTGGGGAACAACTTTTGCAAAGGGACTTGTGAGGATTATGGCAAGAATGAAGCATGCAAAGTGAAAAAAATTTATGGGGGAAGTGAGGGTTAGGGTTCAGCACTTGAGGGAAATGAGGGAGATGAGAGTTTTTCTTTAACATTTTCTACCCACTTTCTCACCTTTTTATACCCCCACTAAGTTAGTTTTAATAATATAATAATCTAGGTTTTGGAAATTCTACTTAACCCCACTCAACTTCCCTTAATTGCACTAATATAATTTCATATTTTTATGGGGCTTTTATGGGGTTTTCTAAATTTAATACCACTTATTTTTAATGGACTTTTTGTTCAAAAGTCAACTTTAGGTATTAATGACCAAAATGACCCTCTTCGAGTTAAGTCCCACTTTTTTAGAAATACTAATCAAATTCCCGATTCGACAATCCCCTTAAAAATTTATTTTCACTTTTACCAATTAATTAAATTTTCCTTGACATTTCTAATGTCATTAACACCTCAATAAATTTTTAATTAAACTCTGGAAATTATTTTCTAGGGTTCCTCGCAGGTCCGGGACACGACTCTTTTAACCTAATTTCATTTCATGTCTTTTATTTTTCCTAAATTTTTCTTGCATTTTCTTATCATGTATACCATCATTTTATGTCTCCTCACTATCGTTTAAGTGTAGTTCTGGCATTCTGACTGTCTGAGTAGACATTAGCCATCGAAATAGTAGAATGTACGGACTACTAACGGTGAGGGCATTACAGCACCACTCTACTCAGGCTGATTAACTGTACCCTAACTACTAGTGGTACTGCCTCGGCCTCTACCTCTACTAGCAGACTGTGACACTCTTAGGGTAGAACCCTGAGCTAACCCCTCTGCTGTGGTATATGACATAGGTCAGCGTGCACTAATGTAATCCTTAGCGAAATGTCTAGTTCCTCTACAATTATAACAAGCTCTTGTGGCCTTGGAATAAACTCCCCCATGCACCTTGCCACATGTCTCATAGGTGCAAACAGATGATGTTCCTCTGGACATTTGCTGACTAGGTCTAGCTGACCTCTGTCCCGAATAGCTGCATCTGCCAAATCTACGAGTACTTGGTCCCCCTAAACTCTTTCTCTTTCCTAAGCCACTGCTTATACTTTGATCAGTAATCTTCACATTCTTTTCTTTCTCTCTCACTCCCTTCTCAGTTGTCACCTTAAATTCTACTCTCTCTAGCTCGAGAGCTTGTGAAATCAGATCTGAGAAGTTCGTATACCGAAAACCCACCACTTGCATTCTAATGCTTGGCCTCAAACCAGCCTCAAACCTCTTACATTTGTCTCTGCTTGTCGTAAGCAGACCTCCTACATAATGACTTAAGCGAGAGAATTCTCTTTTATATTCTGCTACTATTCTGTCTCCCTGTCTTAAACTTAGAAATTCTTGAAGCTTCAAGTCGACATAAGTGTCAGGGACATACTTCTGCCTGAACTTCCTAAAAAAATCACCCCACATAAGAACAGGGCTCCATCAGACTGTTTGGGATAGTCTTCCACCATTCATATGCATCCCCCTAAAGCAATGACACCGCATATTCCAATTTCAAGGGATCGATACAGTAAAGCTTCTTTAAGACTCTGTCCATCCTTTTCAACTACTGTTCTACCTCCAGTGGATCTACAATGCCCTTGAATTCAGTAGCCTCATATTTCATCAGCTTCTCATACTACCTCTATGGGGGTTGTGCTTGTACTTATACATTACCAGCCAGTTGTTGGAAGAATGCAGCCATTTGCTGAGCAAATTAAGCAGAAAATTGCATAGAAAAGGCTTGTGCAACTGGCCCTTCTACACCTTGAGGGCCTGGGGCCTCTCTCCTAACTTCAGCAAGTACTGATTGTTCAGCGAAGTTATCCCTCTCTTCCATTTAAACTCACAAGGAATGCTACCTCCCTGAAAGACCAACATAAGAAAATCTACCTATAAGTCCATTTTCATGATGTAAATATATTATATGTATCAATCTATAACATTTGAGCAGTTATACTTATCAAGAAAATATTGCTAGTTTACAATTCACAACTTTCATCAAAACCTGCTCTGATACCACTAAAACATGTCACACCTTACCCTTTCATAAGATATGATACGATCCTGTAATATGCCTAATGAATGTCGCAAGGTGTTTTGCGGTCGCCTGAACGAACCCTCACCGAAGTGGAAAAGAATGAGGAGTCGCCACTTTAGTTTTGAGGGAAACTAAAGAAAACCATTTGTGAAGATAAATTGAAATAAAACCACTTCAAAACAGAGATTCTAAGTTCGGGATTCGTAAACGGGTGGGGAAGGTGTTAGGCATCCCACCTCGTCCCTTAATTAGGGTAAGTAGATTTAACTTCGCACTCTTTATAAATTAGTTAGGAGGACTTGAATGGAAATGTTAATCCTTTTGACAAAAGGAATATTTGATTTTTCACTAATTCGGATTACCCAGATACATAAGTAAATGAGACAACCTTAGTGAGTTACTGTTGTATGTTAGTTTTGTTTGAAGGGCTATTTTATTAGAATCCAATTTTTGAAATTGGACGAGAACTCTCCTCCGATCTCTTTTAAATATTTATTTAAATTTTAGATTGAGAATCGGATAAGAACTCTCCTCCGATCTGTTTTAATATTTATTAAAATTTTTGGTTGAGAACCGGATAAGAACTCTCCTCCGATCTCTTTTAATATTTATTAAAATTTTTGGATTGAGAATCGGATAAGAACTCTCCTCCGATCTCTTTTAATATTTATTAAAATTTTTAAGCTTGAGAACCGGATAAGAACCCTCCTCCGATCTCTTTTAATATTTATTAAAATTTTTAAGCTTGAGAACCGGATAAGAACTCTCCTCCGATCTCTTTTAATATTTATTAAAATTTTTAAGCTTGAGAACCGGATAAGAACCCTCCTCCGATCTCTTTTAATATTTATTAAAATTTTTGGATAGAGAATCGGATAAGAACTCTCCTCCGATCTCTTTTAATATTTATTAAAATTTTTAAGTTTGAGAACCGGATAAGAACCCTCCTCCGATCTCTTTTAATATTTATTAAAATTTTTAAGCTTGAGAACTGGATAAGAACCCTCCTCCGATCTCTTTTAATATTTATTAAAATTTTTGGATAGAGAATCGGATAAGAACTCTCCTCCGATCTCTTTTAATATTTATTAAAATTTTAGATTGAGAATCGGATAAGAACCCTCCTCCGACCTCTTTTAATTAAATGGTAGTCGGATAAGGATTTTTTTGATCTCTCTAAATTTTACCTATCGAGAGGGCCTAAGGCTAAGGGTTTTTACGTTCAAAGGTGTCAGGGGGTCTGCGCAAGACTTCTTTAACTTATTGGTACCTTAGGACTGGGCAGGGGATTCCAAACCGAATCCTCCGACCTTCCTATATGGTCGCCTCACCAGCATTTTTGGTAGCCGATCTATTCCATTTAGTTATCCAGGGTTTGGTTTTACTCTGTCTTATGACGTCTTGCACTATGACCTACTGAGTCATTCTAGTGACTCAGCTTTACCATTTTCCAGGCTTATTATTCAGACCTTTCATTATTTCAAAAGGACTCTTAAGTTGCCGTTACCCACATCTCATCCAACCACTTATGTATCGCTTGGAACTAGATGACTTACGCTCAGAAATAATAAAGATTAACAAAGGTATCGACACAGAAATAAACTAGAGCACAACCTTTCTCTGTATCTTTCTAGCGTGATATGAACTTAAAGAAAACAACATACGTAAAGAAAGAAGAATGGAAATGTGTAAAACAAGAACTAAACTTAATAAAATGGCAACATGAATACTGACCTGTAAGAAGTCGATTCTAGTGAACTAACCAAGAATCACAAAACGCAATAAGATTGCAAGTTGATAGCCGGGAGACTAAGGTTCGCCTTGGAACAAAGAGTGCTTCACTAAATGCAATCGAGTCAGAATTATACCCGAGTTTAAATGAGATTGAGCATGGGCGATGGAAGTGAAAATAAAGATAACAAGGAACTGAAAAATGTGAACGCTACGGGATAATGAACGAGCTGAAAATGGAGAGTTTCAGTGTTCAAAATCTGTTAAGAAAACACTTCAGAAAACTGGTTCCAAAAGTTCTTCTTATGAAAGCAAAGTAACGATCTGAATTAAATTTCAGAGTTCTTCCGCTATAGTAACTTCCTCCTTTTTTGTCCGTCCTTTAAACAGTTTTTCATGCAGGTATTTATAGGGACCGGGTGTTCCCCTTGAAGGGTCAAGATTTCAAAGGACATAATCCTAAGTTCAAGAATTAAAGAGAATCAGAATAGACAGCCGAGATCCACTTCAGAATATTTGTCTTTTTCCTCCTCTAATCTGACGGTCCCAAATTCTCTTGTCCGGGGCGATCCAAGGGCTAGGAGTGAAAGGCGCTGGTTTTGTCGCCTTCTTCTTTGATCCAAGGGCCTTGGGCTCGTCCTTACAAGTTGGATCAACGGTGGAGATTGGGAGGTACAGCGCTGTCATGACATATTCGCACTGTCGATGTCTGCGGGCGATTCTGGGGCGTGCGGTTGAGATTTTACCTGCAACGCTTTAACTACCTCGGCTCTGATCATGGCGACGGCAGTAGGCGCCTTATTCTTTTATTTTTCTGCTCTCTCTTCCTTTTCGATCTTCTTAACATGATCCTTCTCCGATCTTTCATACCGGTCTCCCCTCTTCCGATCTCTATTATTCCAATATTTCCCTTAATCAGGCACGATCCGGTCAAAGCATTAATTCCCCTCGATCCCGAAGCGTCCGCTTCGTTTTCTGCTTAGCAATAAATGCCCGATTTTTCCCTATATATACCCCTGACGGAAGAGACTTTCCTCATTTGATTTTCCTCTCTTCCTTTTTACTTTCCAGTTCTAGCTGCTCCGGCAGAAGTTCCGGCTATGATTGTGGCTTTTGATCCTTTTCCGATGGTCCTCTTTATTCCCCGATTGAAAATTTATGATCCCGGTGATCGAGGAATTATGATGACCTTATCTGATGATGGTGAGAGAACTGGACTAACTAACCGATCCGGGTCGAGGACCTTGATCATGCCGATCTCGAGCTGTTCGATCGGTATAACCGGCGAACCGATTTTGGCCGAGAAAACTGCTAATGTTCCGCTGACCCTTGGCGGTTGCCCTTCCAAGTTTATTCGGCTTCTCACCGTATTGGGTGTTCCGACAGTGACTTTCCTCCACACTGGGTGTTCCGACAGCGGCTCGGTTCCGAGCGGTAATACCGGTGACGATCTCTCTTATTCTCATGAGAGTCGTTGTCACCGCCGTCTAAGCTCTACATCTATCCGATGTCGTCGGCCGGTCTTCTGGTCGAACACATCCTTTGGATCGATCCACGGCTGGCTTTGACATAGGCCCTTTAGATGGGATGTTCCGCTGATCGCTAGAGATCGGCTTTTAATGTAGTCAGGTCCTTAAATGTAATACAATCTATTGAAATCGCCCAAATGATGTAATCTGACTTTTGGAAATGTAATCCGATCTCTTGGGATCGCCCAAATGATGTAATCTGGCTTTTTGAAATAAAATTTTATTTTAACAGTTATCATTTTATTATTGTTGCTTCCGATCTCTGAAGTGTTTGTCCGATCTGGTTCCCAACTGAACAGTCTTTATCCGATCCATACTTCCAAACATCGTTTTTAATTAGCTAATCCCTAACTATCCGGTCCCTCCTTATGGAATTTTGGAATATTCGTGAGATGTGTCAGAACAGCTGGTGAGTCCCGCTAACCGATGCAGTGCCTGGAACATCGTGAGCATTAAATGCTCGGACGAGTATAAATAGGGGTGGGGTTAGCCAATTGCTCCCGTATGTCATTTTCAGTCTCTCGCTCACAACTTCAAAATTCTCTCGTTTTCTCAAGTTCTTCCGATGCCTATCAGACTCCGGTAAGGGCTTTGATCTTTCTTTTAGTTTAAATTCTTTATTTCCTTTGAAAATGAGCGTTGCCGAGGGTCAGAGAGCGACAAGCCCCCCTTCCGTTCAGGTCTCGTGGTCATCCGATGAGGTAGAGGTGGTCGGACTGAGCGTTCGGACTGAACCTGTTAGGGCCTCCACCCCAATTCAGGGGTAGGCGACATCTTCGAAATGAACACATTCTTCAGGGAGAGAAAACCTCCCCATGGACGAGCTACCGTCCATTCTTAAAGAAACCGACCTACAGTCGTTCAGCCAAGAATACAACATTCACCCTGACTTATTCGAACTCATTAAGTGTCACGGCGATCTTCGAGCCGATCACTTCTTTGAGGGGAATGACATGATCATGGTGTACGAAGAGCAGTTAAAAGCCAGGCTGCAGTTCCCTTTAGACGACTTCTTCAAAGAAGTTCTGAAATTTCACCAAGTATGTATCGCCCAAGTTCACCCGAACTCGTGGCGGATCCTTGTGGCCTTCCGTGGCCTGTGTCGAGCTAAGGGAATTAGTCCTACTTCCAAGGTGTTCGCCGACCTTCATAGGTTAACTCATCGAAAGGACGACGAGTATTGGTTTTTCAAGGCGAAACCCCACTGTGGGCTTTTTACCGATCTGCCGTCCTCCCTTAAGAATTGGAAGAACCGCTTTTTTATCCTGAGAAGCAAAATCCCAAACGGTTTTGAGGGTTTCCCAGCTTGATTGGCTGCACGAGGTCCATTAATTCCGAGGCACCTTGCCCTGAATAGGGAAGAGGGCGCAATGGTGATGGATTTGAAAGAGCAGGCGAGCAGAGAGAAGTTCTCTTGCCTGGATGCGGTGACTGCCGAGCTGCACCATTGGACTATGAAATTGATCACCGGCAAAGATCGCGGGCTTCCGCTCTCTGACCTCGGCATCGGTATTTTCTACATCTCAGATCTCAGGACCTTAGCGATCTCACTGACCTCTTCTTTGTGCAGGTATGGCAAGCGGCGAAGCCTCCAAGGAGAGCCGAAAGTGAAAGAGGGAGATCTCTCGGAAGGTACGGGAGATGAAGCGGGCCGAGGAGATGCAGACACCTTATCACGAGCCCGGGGAAATACGAGAAGGCTCGTCTCAACCTTCGGGACCGCCGATCTCTGAGGTGGAAGTGATCCGATCTCCTCCTCAGAGGGAAGAGCCGCCTCCACCTCCTCCAGTTGTTCCGGGCGCGGAAAGGGGTCCTTCCCAACAACAGGTGAGGCCCCTTTCTCGCGGTGCCCAGGTCTTGGTCCATTCACTGGAGAAAAATCACACGGTTCGGGAGAATCCTGGTTTCGCTAAGGTGCTGGCATCCTCTATCTGCCTTCGAAAAGATCGGGATAGGCTGTCTCCGGATAGCCTTGATGATATCTTGACCAGATCTATGAGCTTGAACGTTGAGTGTTTGGTGAATCAGCACATGATCCGGGAGAAGGCGCATCGGCTGGGTAAAGAGGTCGAGAGGATAGGTTATGAAGCAGCTTCCCTCCAATCCCAACTATCATCCGCTCGGGACTACATATCTCAACTTGAGGGGCGATCGAAGTATTATGAGGACAAGCTAGCCGAGCAAGCTCATGTTCTGGCTGAGCGGGATCATGCTCTTGAGGAAGTGCAAGCGCTCCGGGAAAATGAAGCTGCTCAACTTGCTCACCTTACTGAGGAGCTCAAGGCGAAAGAGGAAGAGATGGTGACTGGAGTGGCCGACGCTTATGTAAATGCCCACAGAGATCTCCTGGCTGAGCTCAAGAAGCATTACCCTGAGGAGGACTTCTCCTGGATGGCCAACCTGGCTCCCGAGGATGAAGGTGAGGAGAGTGAGGAGGCTGAGGGTGAGGGGGGAGACGGACAAAATGTAGATCAGGCTGGGGGTGATCCTCCAGCTGAATAACTTGTACAAATTTTTGAAATGAAATGAAATAGAATACCTCTTTTATTCGGTAAATGGTTGTGATCGGAAAATTTCTAAATTATTTAAACACTTGATTTTTTGAGTATGTTGAAATAACTGAAAGTGACTATTAACCTAAGTGTGAGAGATCGGAAAACACAATGAGCATGAGATCGGTAGGGAACCAACGCTAAACGGGACTTGATTAAAATTAGAAATTTGGCTTGAACATTTAAGATCGGGATCATCATTAAACCGGAACGGAACCTTTGATTATTCTTAAACTTTTGAAAGGGAGATCGGCAACAAAAATGATAACAAAGATCTAGTGTCAGTTCAATTTCGTTTGTCAACAGAGATCAGCAATATGCTTGGCTGGTCAGGAGATTCGACAGTGGGTTTGAGAGATCGGTGAGTGATTTAATAGACCGGTAAGGCTTTGACTGATGTGAGGACTTAGTATTGATTCAATTCCTTGTGAGGAGAGATCGGAAATGTGGTTATCTAGCAAAGAGAGATCGGAAATGTGGTTAGCTGTCAAAGGGAGACTTAGTACTGGGGATCGGTTTCAAAGTTTATTAATCCTGGGGATCGGCCAAAATATGGTGTCGACAGCTGCCCCTCTTTACATAATTTCTATTAAAGGGAAAAAATTTCCCGTGTAGGAATTATGTAAAGATTTAGACCCATATTTTGGACGATCAGGTGTTCGAAGTTAGGGAACTAAAGCATACCTAAGTTAGTGGCCTAGAGATCGGCAACATAAGTTAAATTAAAATAAACTTGGATCAAGGAACCAGAGGTTGATAACGGGAAATGTAAATGCATGAAATTAAAATCAACTTAGATCAAGGAACCAGAGGTTGATAACAGGAAATGTAAATGCAGGAAATTAAAATCAACTTAGATCAAGGAACCAGAGGTTGATAACAGGAAATGTAAATTGTAGGAAATTAAAATCAACTTAGATCAAGGAACCAGAGGTTGATAACAGGAAATGTAAATTGCAGGAAATTAAAATCAACTTAGATCAAGGAACCAGAGGTTGATAACAAGAAATGTAAATTGCAGGAAATTTAAATCAACTTAGATCAAGAAACCAGAGGTTGATAACAGGAAATGTAAATGCATGAAACTAAAATCAACTTAGATCAAGGAACCAGAGGTTGATAACAGGAAATGTAAATTGTAGGAAATTAAAATCAACTTAGATCAAGGAACCAGAGGTTGATAACAGGAAATGTAAATTGTAGGAAATTAAAATCAACTTAGATCAAGGAACCAGAGGTTGATAACAGGAAATGTAAATTGCAGGAAATTAAAATCAACTTAGATCAAGGAACCAGAGGTTGATAACAAGAAATGTAAATTGCAGGAAATTAAAATCAACTTAGATCAAGGAACCAGAGGTTGATAACAGAAAATTTAAATTGCAGGAAATTAAAATCAACTTAGATCAAGGAACCAGAGGTTGATAACAGGAAATGTAAATTGCAGGAAATTAAAATCAACTTAGATCAAGGAACCAGAGGTTCATAACAAGAAATCTAAATTGCAGGAAATTAAAATCAACTTAGATCAAGGAACCAGAGGTTGATAACAGAAAATTTAAATTGCAGGAAATTAAAATGAACTTAGATCAAGGAATCAGAGGTTGATAACAGGAAATGTAAATTGTAGGAAATTAAAATCAACTTAGATCAAGGAACCAGAGGTTGATAACAGGAAATGTAAATGGCAGGAAATTAAAATCAACGTAGATCAAGGAACCAGAGGTTGATAACAAGAAATGTAAATTGCAGGAAATTGTAAATTGCAGGAAATTAAAATCAACTTAGATCAAGGAACGAGAGGTTGATAACAGGAAATGTAAATTGCACTTACAAAGCAAGCCTAATCCGGACACAAGAAGTTCTTCCCCAATGAAGTGTACTTAACAGAATCCCGAAGGCCAATGATGAATGGAGGACGAGTTGTAAGACTTGACTTATGGCCTCATTTCTTCAAATGCCCCATTTCTGTTTTTTTGACTTTCTCCCGAAAGGCGCCCTTGCGGGTTTTCACTTCCCCTTCGTCTATATGACTAGAAGCGCCCTTCCGGGTTTTCACCTCTAGTTTTCTCCTTTTTTTTTTTTTTTTTTGCTCGCTCTTTCAGGACGCCCTTTCGGGTTTTCATCATTCACTCATTTTACAGAAAGCGCCCCTTTGGGGTTTTCGCCTTCTTTCACACATTTTGCTAGGAGCGCCCTTTCGGGTTTTCACTCCTACCCCCCCTTTTTCTTCTAGGTCATTTCTTGCAAATCTCATAATAAAGTATGTGAGGTTATCAATTGTCAAATCTTAATCTTATGGCAAAAAATTTTAACAGATTAATAGTGCATTAAATAACGAGATTGCACAAAGATAATGTTAAAGAGTGAGTATAAAGGGAAGATAAAAGCATAGGGAACGAAGTATGACTTTATTATAGCTTTAATAAAAACAAAGATAGAGTTTCAAAGGAAAAGGGTACAAGGATAGATCTCACATATTCCTTGTGGCTAGCTTTGAAATCCCTTAACTGCCATTATTTCAAGTTCTCTGAAGCCTCATGTCGTGATGGTTTCTTCTCCATCCTCGGTTTCATGCCCCATTCCTTATTTCTCCATTTTGGTTCTTGGGACTCCCTTTCGGGTTTTCACCCCTAGCCCCCTTTTTTTTTTTTTTAGGCTCGCTCTTTCAGGACGCCCTTTCGGGTTTTCATCCTTCACTCATTTTACAGAAAGCGCCCCTTTGGGGTTTTCAACTTCTTTCACACATTTTGCTGGGAGCGCCCTTTCGGGTTTTCACTCCCACCCTTTTTTTTTTTTTTTTTAAGGCATAGTATCTCTTGACGGTGTCAGCATTCACAGGTCTTGGCAATTCTTCACCATCCATGTGGGTCAAGATCAAGGCTCCTCCAGAAAATGCCTTTTTAACCACATAGGGTCCCTCATAGGTTGGTGACCATTTGCCCCGGGGATCGTTTTGATTCGACAGCACTTTCTTCAGAATTAGGTCCCCGGGTTGGAATTCGCGTGGGTGAACGCTTTTGTCAAATGCCCTAGCCATTCTCCTCTAGTATAATTGCCCATGACATGCTGCTGTTAACCTTTTCTCAACCAGCAAGTTTAACTGATCCAACCTTGACTGGATCCATTCTGACTCATCAATCCCTGATTCCTTCAGAATCCTTAGGGAAGGAATTTCAACTTCAATAGGTAATACTGCTTCCATCCCGTAAACCAGTGAGTATGGAGTTGCCCCGGTTGAGGTTCTTATAGAAGTCCGATATGTGTGAAGAGCGTAGGGAAGCATATCATGCCAATCCCTATATGTGACCGTCATTTTCCGGATTATCCTCTTGAGATTTTTGTTTGCGGCTTCCACCGCTCCATTCATCTGGGGATGGTATGGGGAGGAATTGAGATGTCGGATTTTGTATTGATCACACAATCTCTGAATCTTTGGACCATTGAGATTCTTGGCGTTGTCAGTGACGATTTCATTGGGGAGACCATGCTGGCAGATGATATTATTTCTGAGGAATTTGAGAAACTTGTTCTGTGTAATATGGGCGTATGACGTGGGTTCGACCCATTTAGAAAAATAGTCGATTACTACCAGGATAAACCTGTGCCCATTGGATGCCTTAGGGTTGATGGGACCAATCACATCGATGCCCCACATTGCGAAGGGCCATGGTGAGACAAGGTTGAACAACTTGTGAGGTGGCACATTTATCGGATCTGCATAAATCTGACACTTATGGCACTTTCGAAAATACTCGATGCAATCCTTTTCCATTGTAGTCCAAAAATACCCACGTCGCATGATTTGCTTAGCCATCATGTGCCCATTGGCATGGGTTGCACAATTTCCCTCATGAGTCTCAAAAAGGATCTTCTTCGCCTCTTTTGCATCCACACATCTCAACAATTCGCCATTGGGGCTCCTCTTGTATAGGGTTTCTCCACTGGGGAAGTATTCCAATGCTAATCTCCGAATCATCCTCCTTTCGTTTTTGTTCGCCCCCACAGGGAATTCTCTGGTTTTGCAGTAAAACAGGATGTCATGATACCAAGGTTTACCATCAGGTTTTTCTTCAATCATGAAGCAATAAGCTGGCTCATTCCTTATCTTAATCTTTAATATCTGAGTCATCTGCCCTTCTTCGATTTGAGCCATAACAGCTAGAATAGCTAAGGCATCAGCAAATTGATTCTTGTCTCTGCTAAGATGAGTGAAAGAGATTTCTTCGAATTTCTTAATCAGCTCCAGTAAGTATTTCTGATAAGGGATCAGCTTCGGATCCTTAGTTTGCCATTCTCCCTTGACCTGATAAATAATCAGGGCTGAGTCTCCGTATACTTCCAACTTCCTGATTTTCATTTCGATGGCAGCCTGTAGACCCATCACACAAGCTTCGTATTCCGCGACGTTGTTGGTGCAGTCAAATCTCAACTTGACGGCTATCGGAAAGTGTTTTCCATCCGGGGATATCAATACGGCTCCAACTCCATTGCCGGACAAATTGACAGCTCCGTCGAAATACATTTCCCATACATCGGCTGGCCCCTCTTCTTCGCAGTCTACTTCATTAATATGCTCATCAGGGAACTCAAAATCCAGAGCTTCATAATCCTGGATAAGATTTTTTGCTAGGAGGTCGGCGATCACGCTACCCTTCACCGCTTTTCGGGTCATACAGACTATGTCATATTGGGAGAGTATGACCTGCCACTTGGCTATCCTGCCTGGCACGAATGAGCTTTCAAATACATATTTGATAGGATCCATCCTGGAGATGAGCCATGTCTTGTGATTCAACATGTAGTGTTTGAGGCGATTTGCCGTCCAGGCTAACGCGCAGCAAGTTTTCTCTAGGAAAGAGTACCTCGACTCGCAATCATTGAACTTTTTGCTCAGATAATAAATAGCCCTCTCTTTTCGGCCAGTATCATCATGTTGTCCCAAAACACATCCCATCGAGTTCTGTTGGACTGCCATATACAGGATCAGAGGCCTCCCCACCACAGGTGGAACCAATACGGGTGGGCTTGACAGATACTGCTTGATTGTCTCAAAAGCCTCTTGACAAACTGAATCCCATTGAGTGGTGTTGTTTTTTCGGAGCAGTCTAAAAATAGGCTCGGCCTTAGCATTGAGATTGGAAATAAACCTTGATATGTAGTTCAATTTTCCTAGGAAACTGCGCACCTCCCTTTCTGTTCTTGGGGATGGCATTTCTTGAATAGCTCGAACCTTGTCTGGATCTACCTCTATTCCCTTCTCGCTCACTATGAATCCCAACAATTTCCCTGACCTAGCTCCGAATATGCATTTGGCAGGGTTCAGTTTCAACTGATATTTCCTGAGTCTCTCAAATACTTTCCTCATCACCTGCACGTGGCTCTCTTCTCCCCTAGATTTGATGATCATATCATCCACGTACACCTCTACTTCTTTATGCATCATATCGTGGAATAATGTGACCATTGCGCGTTGATAGGTAGCACCGGCATTCTTCAACCCAAAAGGCATGACCCGATAGCAAAATACTCCCCATTGAGTGATAAAAGCAGCTTTCTCTTTGTCTTCCTCATCCATTGGGATTTGATTGTACCCAGATGCCCCATCAATGCATGAACACCTGCCCAATCCCGCAGCATTGTCTATTAACACATCAGTGTGGGGGAGAGGGAAATCATCCTTCAAGCTTGCTCTATTAAGATCCCTGTAATCAACGCACACCCTAACTCTCCCGTCCTTCTTCATTACCGGGACAACGTTAGCTATCCATTGGGGATATTTGACTACTTCCAGGAACCCAGCATCATACTGTTTCTTGACTTCATCCCGAACTTTGAGCAGTGTGTCAGGATTCATTCTTCTTAGTTTCTGCTTCACAGGGATTGTCCCCGGAATAAGGGGAATTTTGTGCGTCACTATATGGGGGTCTAAACCAACCATATCATCATAGCTCCAGGAAAATACGTCCAGGAATTCTCTAAGCAAACTGATCATGTCTCCTGATTCTTCACTCTCCACTATCTTAAGCTTCCTTTTTACTTCTTCAGTGCCTAAGTTTATGGTGCGTGTTTTGTCTCCACAAGGCACTAGGGAAGGTTCATCCTTTTCACCTCTTTCTTCTGTAAGATCTTCCTCAGATTTACTTGAAGTAATGGCAGTCATGGGGATTTCAAAATTAACCAGAGGAATTTCTAAGTCTATTGAATTATTAGGTGTTAATTGATGAATGGTCCTGAATGAATGAAAATAGAACATATTATAAGGATGGAATTCAAAAGGAAAGAAAGAGAGAATTGGATTTAAAATGCGCTATTAATTCATTAATATTTATGCCATAAGAAAAAGGTCCATTTACAGAGTTACACTTGCCACCATGGACAAAATGATCAAGTGTAGATAACCAAAGGTACTTTACTCGAGATTGAATACAGGGATGTCCTCTGTCAGCTTGTCTAGCTCTTGCCCCTCAGCTATTGGCGAGACCAGAGCCTCATACAAGGAATCCAGGTGGACGACATCAATGGATGGTTCATCAGGTGATTCTTCCACATCTGCCGGATTTTCAATGACCGGTTTAGTGAAGATCTCTGCGATTCTCGGGACTACCTCCCTTTTTCCCATTTTCTGGTCAAATCTTTGATCCCGAAGCATTTTCCTCATCCAGAATCGCCCATCCATAAGGGCATCTTCCTCATATCCCAAACCACAATGGCCTACCTTCTGGATAGCCGGTATGGGTTCCATGATTCCCTGTAATGTGGCGCCTAGGCCTTTGCCTTCTTCGCACCCACTCCTCGACATTATCTTGGCTACCATAGCCATAGCCCCTTCATTTCTGGTTTCTTGTAACTCAAGGGCCTGGAAGGAGCTTTCCAACGACTCCTCAGCTGCTTCCACATAAGGGAATGATTGTGGCTTGGTGACCAAAATGGCTTTTTCTCCTCTTACAGTGATGATTTTGCCGTCTATAATGTATTTTATCTTCTGGTGCAGAGTTGAGGGAACGGCGTTCGCAGAATGGATCCACGACCTCCCCAGCAACATAGTGTAGGCCGGTTTAATATTCATCACCTGGAATGTGACGTTAAAGGTACATGCGCCAATTTGGAGTGGTAAATCAATATCTCCCAACACTTCTCTTCTGGTACCGTCAAAGGCTCTTACCACTATAGCACTTTGACGTATATCTGATTGGTGGCAATCTAGCCAAGGTAGCACTGGGCAGTACATTGAGAGCTGATCCGTTATTAATAAGTACCTTGGCTACTATACAACCCTTAAATTTCACTGTTACATGCAGAGCTTTAGTGTGCCTTAAACCCGCTGGGTCTATCTCGTCTTCCGAGAAAGTAACAAAACTGGATGCCTGGATTTGTCCCACTATCTTCTCAAACTACCCCGGAGTGATATCGGGGTTTACAAAAGCCTGATCTAGGATTCTCTGCAAGGCATGTCGGTGCACTTCTGAGATCAGGATCAGCGATAACAGTGAAATTCGGGTAGGTGTCTTTCTCAACTGCTCCACCACATCGTATTCACTCTGTTTCATTATTTGGAGCAACAGTTCTTCCTCTTCTTTATGTCCGGCAGGTTCTACTTCCTCCGTTTTCTCAACCTCCTCTTCTGTATTCTTCAGTGACTCTCCCATTTTTACTTTCCCTTTTCTCTTTTCTTTCTCTTCGTTCCCGTAACACCTCCCACTTCGAGTTATGAACTCGACCTCTTTCTCAAGCGAGGAGGATTTTGTGGCAGCGACGGGCTAAAGATTAACTTGGGGAGTAGTACTGGTGGTAGGTCCAGCATAAGTCATTTTAAAATGCTCATGAGGAGTAAAACATGGTTTTGGTGGTGCCGGAGGCAAGGCAATATTAGGAGCTGATGTACTGCTTGACGCTCCTTGAGTGAAAACTTGGAAATTATAGTTCCAAGGCACAGCGTGAGTATTAGTGACAGGGAGCTGAGGCGGAGTTCAGATAACGGTTACTGGCGGTGAGGCTACTGGGGATGAGAAGGTGATTTTGGGTTTAGGGGTAGAAGCATTCCAGTTGTATCTAGTTGTGTTCACTCCCCCTTCCGTCTTCGACCTTGTCTGGCATCTCAGAACTTTGAGGGATAGCAAGTTCTGGACCTCTTGCTTGAATCCCTCACAGCTCCGCAGCTCATGATCAGCTGCCCCTCCATGGTAAGGACATCCCGTATCCTTTACTGATCCTGATACCTGAGGGCAAAGGTAGCCTTCCTTCATTGCTACGGCAAAAATTTCCTCAAAGTGAGGAATCAGCTCGTCTACCTCTGGTGTCGACCTTTCTCCATCAGGCTCTATCATATTTACACCATTGCCCGCATTATGGTTGGGCAATGGGTTTGATGTAACATTGGGGAGGGAACCATTTTCCTCAATTTTCAGCCACCCATTCCGGATTAGAGCGTGTACTCTCCCCTTGAATGCTCCGCAGTTGTCAGTTGAATGCCTTTGTGCCCCTCCATGATACTCACAATGGGTAGTGGCATCATACCACTTGGGATATGGAGGCTGAATTGGATCTAGGGGAACTGGTACAATCTGGTTTATACCGATAAGGTATCGGTATATTTCACTGAGCGGGAGGGGAAGAGGTGGATCAGGGTTTCTTGGGGGTCTTGGGTTGTTTTGTGGTGGTCTCGGTTGAGCAGGAGGAGGAGGTGGTCTTAGATTGAGAACCGGATAAAAACTCTCCTCCGATCTCTTTTAATATTTATTAAAATTTTTGGATTGAGAATCAGATAAGAACTCTCCTCCGATCTTGTCACACCCTACCCCTCTGTAAGGCATAACATGATCCCGTAGTATACCTAATGAATTACCAACTCCGTCTACTGATAACCCATTAAATACACTACAAGGGATTTTAAAAACTTTTCTTACTTCTTTTACAGTGGTGAGCACTATTTACAGGTGTTAAAAACTTTGGTGAACTGAGTGAAATAACTAACTCATTTGGTTTATTTGGAATTTCTGTAAAAATTTTGGCAGAGTGCCATATGTATTTTGGATAAAACAGTTCTTCAAAAAACCTGTAAAAAGGCACTTCAATAATTTTTCAAATCTCAACTCCAATACATTTCTCAACACAACAATTTATCAACTCAATTCCATAGAAATTTTTCAAAGTCTGAGATAAGGAAATATAATACAACTTTTACAATCCAAAACACTCATAATTAATTTGCAACTTCAAGGTACAATTTAATTTACAACTGCTCAAAACCAAAAACAATATGTACATACAGTGTCATACATTACAGTACAAAATGCAAAATACTGGTATACTCATTATACCAGGTAATCCCTCGCTGGATGTATATGCAGCCTAGTCTGCTGCCCTGTCTGTCTCTCTACCTGCGACAGCAATAAAAAGCTATCGCTGAGACAATGTCTCAGTGGTGCACAACATTAACCAAATACAATTTAAATCACAATTCACAAGTCATGTAAATAGTGGATACTTAAAATCATAGTTAAATTCAAGACAATAATTGTCAACAAGAATTTAAATTCCATTTCTCAATATCACAATAATTTTCCATAAGTCAGATCAGGTTTGAATTCAAAAGACAGTATATGTCAATGAGAGTTTAAATCCATTTCACAATCTCATAATACACATCAATAAATCACACACAGCTTAATCATGATCCATAGTTCAATTCGTCCCAAAAGCCAATGGCTAATGAGGTATTCAATTCGTCCCAAAAGTCGATGACTAATGAGGAATAACATAGCTAGCTAGCAAAAATATGAGTACTCATCCAATTCGTCCTCAACAGCACACACCTCAACACTTCACCAGAGAGGGAATTCAATTGGCCCCACTAGACAAGCTAATGAGGAATACAATCAATATACATGATAGTCGTGGTTTCAAATCTTTTCCAATGCTTTTCAATGAATAAGTATCCTTCAATGTCATTCAAACAATTTTTCACAGTTTTAAACCATTCACAATATTTTTCAATCAATAAGTGTCCATCAAACACATTTTCACAATTTAAAACAATGATATACAAATAGTCAATATTTATTTCAATTGAAAATAATTCAAAAGAAACAGTTGTTGTGCACAAACCTCTGATATTTGTCTCCTGGTCTTGACTCAGTATTTCTTTCCCTTTGTCGAGTCCTTGTTAATCGAGAAACACAATTTGAAGTGTTTCAAGATTAAATTAAATTGTCTCTATCGATGGTGTTTGGTAAATAATGCATCGAACTCAATTATTCACTTAATCACCTAATATACCGACTCGCTATGCTTTAGGTAAATTAGGTTTTAGTGTCGTTAATATGTCACATTCGATAGGGTTTTAGGTTTGGTATGTTTTACCAAAGTCATTTCCTTGCTTAGTGCACTTTAATGCAAATTGTTGGATTCCGGATACTGGTTTGACCTAGCCGGACGGCCTAGTTCCCTCGGTTTTCGGGTTTCGGTCAAAACTACAAACTTGTAGATCTAGGTCTTATGGACCGCGGTCCAAAATTTTAGGTCAATCCGAGTTAAGTAGACCGAGTTATGGTCATTACACTATTGCTGGTCAAATGGTACCAAATTAGGTCAATTTTAGGTCAAATTGGTCAATTCTGGTTCGGCCAGTTTTTGGACCCGAACTTGTGCAAGTTGTTTGACTTGCTTATGGTCATTTCTGGGCTTTGGTGTCTTCATAAGACTTGTAGGTATGGGTCTTAACTATTCTTGGTTAAAATTTCAGGTCAATTGGACCTGGTTTGAGTGAGTTATGGCCTAAACACTCACTGCTGCCCAATTGGTCATTTTTCAGGTCCTAATTGCACCTAATCCGAATTGGTCATTTTCTTAGGTCACCTTGCAAGCAGAATTTTGGTATGGTTTCTCAATGAAAGTTGGCACATTTTGTGCCTAGTTTCACCTCAAATTGGTCTCATACCAATTGAGGTTACACATTTAAGGTTATAGGCTAAAATGTACACTGCCCTCAATATGCCTTTCACACCCCACTTCAAACACATTTACCTTTGCAATTTGTTTACTTACCTACCAATCTGTTTTGGTACATTACCAAAAGCATTTTCTACATTACATTAACATTACTTTGGGCAGATTACCATTACCCTCAACACACCAAATATAATTCACATTTACAATTTCTAAGTACCATTACATACACACCTAACCATTACAAATTTTACATACACTTTACAATATCAATCTACATACATATCATCAATCCTTCTAGGTCAATATTCTGCCTACACTTCCTTCAATATATACATTTACTCAAGTGTTCCCAAGCTGCGAAAATTGTCCTTCAACACCACATTGCCCTACAATTCATCCATACTCATCCAAGTGCCAAAATCACCATATAAATGTGAAATAATTCACTAGGACATTAAATCACCATGATCAACATTATTTCTCATCAATTATATGCATAATAAATCATTAAATGCATGACCCCATGGCTGTCCAAAAATGGCTATCTCAATAACTACTTAAACTTTAAAATTTCCTTCACAAAATTAACACCCATAACATGAACATAAAGTTTAACAAAGGAATTCTCAAAAGTGTAAACTTACCTTTGATTGTAACTTGCTAAACCTTCACCAAACTTCTCAAATTTGGTATCAATATCTTCCTTGTGATGTGTAGACAAAGTTTAATGAAGAAACCTAAGAGGTTGGAGTTGAAAATGGAGAGTTAAGAAAGCTTGCATGAAAAATGGCTATGGAGTTTCCTCTCACCTTCATTCACGGCAATGTTGAGATAACTTTGAGGAAGATGAAGTTCAGCTGGTTAGTGGACTTGCATCAGCACCTTTTTATGTTTAATTAAATCTTTAGTGGTCCACTAACAAAGATTAAATCATATAATAAGGTAATTGTTCATTTATTCCACATTTAACCCATAATTTCCACTATTTATTTTAGGTACCACCAATTTAATTTTTCATTTTATTTTCTAAATGTAATACTATTTATTTTTAATGGACATTTAGGTCAAAAGACAATTCGGGGTGTCAAATGACCATAATGCCCTGTCGTTACGCCTCCCGATTTTTCAGATACTGGTTTTCTCTGTTTTTAGATTTCTAAATTTTATTAGTACTAATTATTTAATTTTTCTTTTAAATATCTAATGAAATTTATTCTTCAATAAGTTTATATTTAAGTCATAAAATGTTTTTTCAAGGTTCCTCAGTGTACCAACGGTCCACGCCGTGACTTCCTGCAAGGTCACCCATCGCTAGGTTTCCTACCACTTACTCGCCACATTTCTTTGCTATGATTTTTCCTTTGTTTTTCTTGTATTTTCTTTTCTTGTATTTCATTATTTATCTCTCCTCTCTCATATCAAGGTACGGTTCTAAGCATCCTAGCTGTCCGGACGGCACTGGTCACCGGAACAGCAGAACGCACTACCGAACTTAGGGGTGTTACAATTCTCTCCCTCTTAAATAAATTTCGTCTCGAAATTTTACCTAGCATTAGTCTCTGAACAGGTGTGGGTGTCTCTCATATCCTCTTCACGTTCCCAAGTAGCTTCCTCGGCCCGAATGATGGTTCCACAAAGACTTTAACCAGGGGTATCTGTTTGTTCCTCAGCTGCTTCACCTCATAAGCCAGAATTTTTATGGGTTCTTCCTCATATGAGAGGTCTGGATTTACTTCAATCTCTTCAATTGATAGTACATGAGATGGGTCAGATCTGTACCTCCTTAACATGGACACATGGAAGACACTGTGTATCCTTGCTAGCTCTGGAGGTAATGCCAACCTGTATGCCAAAGGACCCACTCTTTCCAGAACCTCATATGGTCCGATGTAACGAGGACTCAGCTTCTTTCTCGCCAAATCTCATAATCCTCTTCCAAGGAGAAACTTTGAGGAATACCTTATCACCCATCGCATACTCAATATCTCTTCTTTTCATATCAACATAGGACTTCGACGGCCCGATGCACTTTGAGTCTATCTCTCGATCAACTGATCTTTCTCTCTCGCTGGACAATTTCTCGCCCAATCATCTTCCTTTCACCTACTTCATCCCAACATAAGGGAGTTCTGCACTTTCGCCATACAATGCTTCATATGGAGGCATCCCAATGCTGGATTGGTAGTCGTTGTTATAAGCAAACTCAATCAAAGGCAAGTGTGTATCCCAACTCCCTTCAAATTCAATCACACAAGCCCATAGCATATCCTCCAATATCTGAATAACCCTCTCAGACTGGCCATCTGTCTGTGGGTGGAATGTCAGGTCTTGAAGTTCAATCTAGTTCCTAGGGCTCTCTAAAGACTACCCTGAATCTAGAAGTGAACCTAGGATCTCTCGCTGACACAATTGATACTGCACTCCATGCAATTTTACAATCTCATATATGTACAATCGCCAATCTTTCCGTGCTATAGTCCATCCGAATCGCAAAAGTGAGCAGACTTGGTCAATCATCAACTATAACCCATACCGCATCATGACTACTCGTGTCCTTGGAAGTCCTGTAACAAAATCCATACTTATTCGCTCCCATTTCCACACCGGCATCGACAAAGGATGTAACAAACCACTGAACTTGATGTTCGCTTTACTTGCGACAAGTTATGCATTTGGAATAGACTTCAGCTATATCTCTCTTCATACCCATCCACCAAGAATGTTCTTTCACTTCTCAGACATTTTAGTTCCACAAGTGTGCATAGCTAATGGAGACTCATGTGCTTACTTCATAATGATCTGTCTAAATTCCACATCACTAGGAACGCACATTCTGCCCTGATTTAGCAATAAACCATCCTTTCTCACAGAGAATTCAGGTTTCTTACCCTGCTGGACTTCTTTCAGTAGCTTCGATATTTTTCATCACTGCGCAGCCATTCCGACCGATCAATCAACACCGGCCGTACATGCCATGCAACTACCATCGCCCTCATCATCAACCTCTAAACCGCATGTCAGGCTTTCAATTCATATGCCATGGACAAAGGAGAAACTCTGAGACTTGCCATAGTCTTGCGACTTAAGGCGTCAGCCACCACATTTGCTTTCCCTGGCTGATAGTCTATTAAGCAATCATAATCTTTAATGAGTTCTAGCCATCTCTCTCGCCTCAAATTCAATTCCTTCTGGTACCTAAGTACTTCAAGCTCTTGTGATCTGTGAAGATGTAGCATTTCTCTCCATACAGATAGTGTCTCCGCATCTTTAGAGCAAAAACAATAGCCGCTAACCTGCATCATGTGTTGGGTAGTTCCTCTCATGCGGTTTCAGTGGCGTGATGCATAAGCAATGACATTCGATCTTGCATCAAGACAGCCTAACCCATTGTGAGAAGCATCACTATAAATCAGGTATTCTTTACCCGAGTAGGTAAAGTGAGAACTGAGCTTGCTGAGCACCTCTTCAACTCATCAAAACTCGGCTGACATTTATCAGTCCACCGAAATTTTACATCTTTCCGAAGCAGCTTGGTCAGTGGAGAAGATAACATAGAAAATCCCTTCACAAACCGACGGTAATATCCAGCTAAGCCTAAAATCGCACTTCTCGTGATGTTCCCGGCGGTTTCCAATTAAGGATAGCTTCTACCCATCGAATCTACCTTGATCCCTTCATGACACAACATGTCCCAAAAAGGAGATTTCCTTCACTAAAATTCACATTTCGATAATTTGGCGCATAAATCTGCTTTCTCCCTTAAAGTCTACAGATAATCCGCAGATGTCTATCATGCTCCTCTCGCACTTCGAGTATATCAAAATGTCATCAATAAACACCACCACAAATTGATCAAGATATGGTCTCAAGATAGTGTTCATCGATCCATAAAAGCACTGAGCATTTGTCAACCCGAATGGCATTACTAGAAACTCATAGTGGCCATACCGAGTTCCAAAGCGCTTTTGGAATACTCGCTCTTGCACCTTCAACCGATGATAACCAGATCGCAAATCAATTTTGGAGAATATCCGCCGCACTTTTCAATCGATCGAATGCATCATCATGCGAGGCAATGGATATCCGTTTTATTGTCACCCTATTCAACCGCTCGTAGTCAATGCATAAGCGGAGAGTACCATCCTTCTTCTTAACAAACAACACCGTGCTCCCAAGGTGACACACTAGGCGGATGAAGCCCTTTTCAAGTAGTTCTTGTAATCAGATCTTCAACTCCTTCAACTTTGCTGGTGCCATTCTCGTATGGCGTTATGGAGATTGGATCCACACTGTGCATAACATTAATTTCAAATCGCACTTCTCTTCCGGAGGTAATCCTGGCAATTCATCAGGAAACACATCTGGAAAGGCATGTACTGTAGGGATGTCCTTCAACGCTAGACTCCCCAATTGGGTGTCTACCACATGTGCCAAGTAGGCTTCACACCCCTTTCTGATCATTTTTCTGGCTAGTGCAGCCGAAATGATGTTTGATGGCAATAAATGCCTCTCCTTGTATTACCACATCATCAGCATCGAGGAGACCAAAAGTGACTGTCTTTTCACTTACAGTCAATCATGGCATGATGCCTAGCTAACCAATCCATGCCCAAGATGATATCATAATCTCTGAAGGGCATTTCAATGAAATCAGACAGGAAAGTGTGTCCTTGGATCACTAAAGGACAATCTCTATACATTCTATTAACCCTGACTTCCTGTCCTAGTGGACTCGTTACTAGCACCTCAAAGTCCATTTTTGTACATGGAACAAAGAATGCAATCAATGATGCTAGCACTCACATAAGAATGGGTAGAGCCGGATCAAATAACACAAATACATTTTGGTTAAAAGTTGAGAAGGTACCAACCACAACATCGATGTCTCGCTCTTCCTCTGTCTCATGGCATAGACTCGACTAGAGCACTATCTTGCTCGAGTGTTTTATCGTGCCTTGGCTCGTCACGAGTTACCTCTACCCCGCCTCTACCTCGCTAGGTGGTTGTGAGCTTCGTGACAGTGGCTCGAATCGACCCTTCTGCAGTAGTAGGAGGTGGTCCAACTCGCGACTCATCGTGCGATCCTGGCAAAGTGTCCCGTGCCTCCACAGCTATAACAGCTCCAATAGCCTTGTAGCAGATCCCACCATGATTTCTTCCACATGTTTCACATTGGCGGGAGGATAGGAACCTCTGGTACTCACGACCAGATAGGGAGGTCTCTGTCCCGAATATCTTCCCTTCCGCACTTCTTGCCACCTCCGCCATGTCCCCATAGTTCTTCCTCTTTCCAAGATGACCACTGGAACTCTATTCTCTGATTTTCCTCTTTCTCTGCCTTCTCCGATCTCTTTTTCTCCGGAGCAGTCTCAAACTCAACTCTTTCCAACTCTAGGGCTTGAGAAACAAGTTCGTAGAAGTTAGTGTGTTTGAAGCCGAGCACTTGTACTGACATCGGGCTTCAAGCCGCTCAAACCTCTTGCATCTCTCTCGCCAGAGAGAGTAGACTCACCGCATAATGGCTAAGGCGGAAAATTCTCTTTCATACTCACCACCGATCCGTCCCTCTGCTTTCAAACTTAAGAATTCTTGTAGCTTCGGTCTACATAAGCATCGTGGATGTATTTGCCTCAATTCTCGAGGAAGTCATTCCAGTGTCAAGATCAGTAGGTTCTACTGCATCGTGGGGAATGGTTTTCCACCAATCATAAGCATCCTCAGAACAAAGACACCGAGTATTCAAATCGAGCTCCTCCAGACAATGCAGTTTCTTGAATACTCTATCCATCCTTTCTAACCACTGCTCAGCCTCTAGAGGATCTATCGCCCCTTGAACTCAGAGCCCCATATTTCATCAATTTGTCATATCGCTTTGTAGGAGATCGTGGTTGTACCATCGTGTCTCAGATTGGGACTTGAGTAGGCGACACGACCATTTGTTGGAACATTGCGACCATCTCACGAGCGAATCGAGCAGAAATCGCAGATCGCAGTGCCGGTGTCACTGAACCACTAACATTTTGTAGGCACAGGGCATCCCCTTGTACTCGACCTCAATAGATCGACGATCGAACGATCACCCTCTTCCATATTCAATGCGAGGATCTTAGCTTTCTGAACAAATAACACAAGAATATTCACTCGTTAGTGCATATTTATATCAGAATGTATTGTATGTATCAAACAATGATATTGAGCGGTTGTACTATGAAGAAAGAATATTCAAATAACAGTGAGAAATGTAATTTTAAAACTTTGCTCGATACCACTAAAACATGTCACACCCTACCCTCTGTAAGGCATAACATGATCCCGTAGTATACCTAATGAATTACCAACTCCGCTTCATCGATAACCCATTAAATACACTACAAGGGATTTTAAAACTTTTCTTACTTCTTTTACAGTGGTGAGCACTATTTACAGGTGTTAAAAACTTTGGTGAACTGAGTGAAATAACTAACTCATTTGGTTTATTTGGAATTTCTGTAAAAATTTTGGCAGAGTGCCATATGTATTTTGGATAAAACAGTTCTTCAGAAAACCTGTAAAAAGGCACTTCAATAATTTTCCAAATCTCAACTCCAATACATTTCTCAACACAACAATTTATCAACTCAATTCCATAGAAATTTTTCAAAGTCTGAGATAAGGAAATATAATACAACTTTTACAATCCAAAACACTCATAATTAATTTGCAACTTCAAGGTACAATTTAATTTACAACTGCTCAAAACCAAAAACAATATGTACATACAGTGTCATACATTACAGTACAAAATGCAAAATACTGGTATACTCATTATACTGTAATCCTCATTGATGTATATGCGGCCTAGTCTGCCGCCTGCTCTGCTCTCTACTGCGACAAAGAATAAAGCTATCGCTGAGACAATGTCTCAGTGGTGCACAACATTAACCAAATACAATTTAAATCACAATTCACAAGTCATGTAAATAGTGGATACTTAAAATCATAGTTAAATTCAAGACAATAATTGTCAACAAGAATTTAAATTCCATTTCTCAATATCACAATAATTTTCCATAAGTCAGATCAGGTTTGAATTCAAAAGATGATATGTCAATGAGAGTTTAAATCCATTTCACAATCTCATAATACACATCAATAAATCACACACAGCTTAATCATGATCCATAGTTCAATTCGTCCCAAAAGCCAATGGCTAATGAGGTATTCAATTCGTCCCAAAAGTCGATGACTAATGAGGAATAACATAGCTAGCTAGCAAAAATATGAGTACTCATCCAATTCGTCCTCAACAGGCACACACCTCAACACTTCAGCCAGAGAGGGAATTCAATTCGTCCCACTAGACAAGCTAATGAGGAATACAATCAATATACATGATAGCTGTGGTTTCAAACCATTTCCAATGCTTTTCAATCAATAAGTATCCATCAATGTCATTCAAACAATTTTTCACAGTTTTAAACCATTCACAATATTTTTCAATCAATAAGTGTCCATCAAACACATTTTCACAATTTAAAACAATGATATACAAATAGTCAATATTTATTTCAATTGAAAATAATTCAAAAGAAACAGTTGTTGTGCACAAACCTCTGATATTTGTCTCCTGGTCTTGACTCAGTATTTCTTTCCCTTTTGCTGAGTCCTTGTTAACTGAGAAACACAATTTGAAGTGTTTCAGTACTAAATTAAATTGTCTCTATCGATGGTGTTTGGTAAATAATGCACTGAACTCAATTATTCACTTAATCACCTAATATACCGACTCGCTATGCGTTTTAGGTAAATTAGGTTTTAGTGTCGTTAATATGTCACATTCGATAGGGTTTTAGGTTTGGTATGTTTTACCAAAGTCATTTCCTTGCTTAGTGCACTTTAATGCAAATTGTTGGATTCCGGGATACTGGTTTGACCTAGCCGGACGGCCTAGTTCCCTTCGTTTTCGGGTTTCGGTCAAAACTACAAACTTGTAGATCTAGGTCTTATGGACCGCGGTCCAAAATTTTAGGTCAATCCGAGTTAAGTAGACCGAGTTATGGTCATTACACTATTGCTGGTCAAATGGTACCAAATTAGGTCAATTTTAGGTCAAATTGGTCAATTCTGGTTCGGCCAGTTTTTGGACCCGAACTTGTGCAAGTTGTTTGACTTGCTTATGGTCATTTCTGGGCTTTGGTGTCTTCATAAGACTTGTAGGTATGGGTCTTAACTATTCTTGGTTAAAATTTCAGGTCAATTGGACCTGGTTTGAGTGAGTTATGGCCTAAACACTCACTGCTGCCCAATTGGTCATTTTTCAGGTCCTAATTGCACCTAATCCGAATTGGTCATTTTCTTAGGTCACCTTGCAAGCAAAATTTTGGTATGGTTTCTCAATGAAAGTTGGCACATTTTGTGCCTAGTTTCACCTCAAATTGGTCTCATACCAATTGAGGTTACACATTTAAGGTTATAGGCTAAAATGTACACTGCCCTCAATATGCCTTTCACACCCCACTTCAAACACATTTACCTTTGCAATTTGTTTACTTACCTACCAATCTGTTTTGGTACATTACCAAAAGCATTTTCTACATTACATTAACATTACTTTGGGCAGATTACCATTACCCTCAACACACCAAATATAATTCACATTTACAATTTCTAAGTACCATTACATACACACCTAACCATTACAAATTTTACATACACTTTACAATATCAATCTACATACATATCATCAATCCTTCTAGGTCAATATTCTGCCTACACTTCCTTCAATATATACATTTACTCAAGTGTTCCCAAGCTGCCGAAAATTGTCCTTCAACACCACATTGCCCTACAATTCATCCATACTCATCCAAGTGCCAAAATCACCATATAAATGTGAAATAATTCACTAGGACATTAAATCACCATGATCAACATTATTTCTCATCAATTATATGCATAATAAATCATTAAATGCATGACCCCATGGCTGTCCAAAAATGGCTATCTCAATAACTACTTAAACTTTAAAATTTCCTTCACAAAATTAACACCCATAACATGAACATAAAGTTTAACAAAGGAATTCTCAAAAGTGTAAACTTACCTTTGATTGTAACTTGCTAAACCTTCACCAAACTTCTCAAATTTGGTATCAATATCTTCCTTGTGATGTGTAGACAAAGTTTAATGAAGAAACCTAAGAGGTTGGAGTTGAAAATGGAGAGTTAAGAAAGCTTGCATGAAAAATGGCTATGGAGTTTCCTCTCACCTTCATTCACGGCAATGTTGAGATAACTTTGAGGAAGATGAAGTTCAGCTGGTTAGTGGACTTGCATCAGCACATTTTCATGTTTAATTAAATCTTTAGTGGTCCACTAACAAAGATTAAATCATATAATAAGGTAATTGTTCATTTATTCCACATTTAACCCATAATTTCCACTATTTATTTTAGGTACCACCAATTTAATTTTTCATTTTATTTTCTAAATGTAATACTATTTATTTTTAATGGACATTTAGGTCAAAAGACAATTCGGGGTGTCAAATGACCATAATGCCCCTGTTCGGGTTACGTTCCCGATTTTTCGGTATTACCGGGTTTTGTCTGTTTTTCGATTTCTCACTTTTCTTTGTACTAATTATTTAATTTTTCTTTGATATTTCTAATGATATTTATTCTTCAATAAGGTTCTATTTATGTCCTAAAATGTTTTTTCAGGGTTCCCATGATCAGGCGATCAACGGTCCACGCCGTGACTTCCCGGTGCGGTCACCCATCGCTAGGTTTCCCGGCTCACTTACTCAGTTACATTTCTTTGCTATGATTTTTCATTTGTTTTTCTTGTATTTTCTTTTCTTGTATTTCATTATTTATGTCTCCTCTCTCATATCAAGGTACGGTTCTAAGCATCTTAGCTGTCCGGACGGCACTGGTCACCGGAACAGCAGAACGCACTACCGAACTTAGGGGTGTTACAGATCTCTTTTAATATTTATTAAAATTTTTAAGCGTGAGAACCGGATAAGAACCCTCCTCCGATCTCTTTTAATATTTATTAAAATTTTTAAGCTTGAGAACCGGATAAGAACTCTCCTCCGATCTCTTTTAATATTTATTAAAATTTTTAAGCTTGAGAACCGGATAAGAACTCTCATCCGATCTCTTTTAATATTTATTAAAATTTTTAAGCTTGAGAACCGGATAAGAACCCTCCTCCGATCTCTTTTAATATTTATTAAAATTTTTGGATAGAGAATTGGATAAGAACTCTCCTCCGATCTCTTTTAATATTTATTAAAATTTTTAAGTTTGAGAACCGGATAAGAACCCTCCTCCGATCTCTTTTAATATTTATTAAAATTTTTAAGCTTGAGAACCGGATAAGAACCCTCCTCCAATCTCTTTTAATATTTATTAAAATTTTTGGATAGAGAATCGGATAAGAACTCTCCTCCAATCTCTTTTAATATTTATTAAAATTTTATATTGAGAATCGGATAAGAACCCTCCTCCGACCTCTTTTAATTAAATGGTAGTCGGATAAGGATTTTTTTGATCTCTCTAAATTTTACCTATCGAGAGGGCCTAAGGCTAAGGGTTCTGACGTTCAAAGGTGTCAGGGGGTCTGCGCAAGACTTCTTTAACTTATTGGTACCTTAGGACTGGGCAGGGGATTCCAAACCGAATCCTCCGACCTTCCTATATGGTCGCCTCCCCAGCATTTTTGGTAGCCGATCTATTCCATTTAGTTATCCAGGGTTTGGTTTTACTCTGTCTTATGATGTCTTGCCCTATAACCTACTGAGTCATTCTAGTGACTCAGCTTTACCATTTTCCAGGTTTATTATTCAGACCTTTCATTATTTCAAAAGGACTCTTAAGTTGCCGTTACCCACATCTCATCCAACCACTTATGTATCGCTTGGAACTAGATGACTTACGCTCAGAAATAATAAAGATTAACAAAGGTATCGACACGGAAATAAACTAGAGCACAACCTTTCTCTGTATCTTTCTAGCGTGATATGAACTTAAAGAAAACAACATACGTAAAGAAAGAAGAATGGAAATGCGTAAAACAAGAACTAAACTTAATAAAATGGCAACATGAATACTGACCTGTAAGGAGTCGATTCTAGTGAACTAACCGAGAATCACAAAACGCAATAAGATTGCAAGTTGATAGCCGGGAGACTAAGGTTCGCCTTGGAACAAAGAGTGCTTCACTAAATGCAATCGAGTCAGAATTATACCCGAGTTTAAATGAGATTGAGCATGGGTGATGGAAGTGAAAATAAAGATAACAAGGAACTGAAAAATGTGAAAGCTACGGGATAATGAACGAGCTGAAAATGGAGAGTTTCAGTGTTCAAAATCTTTTAAGAAAACACTTCAGAAAACTGGTTCCAAAAGTTCTTCTTATGAAAGCAGAGTAACGATCTGAATTAAATTTCAGAGTTCTTCCACTATAGTAACTTCCTCCTTTTTTGTCCGTCCTTTAAACAGTTTTTCATGCAGGTATTTATAGGGACCGGGAGTTCCCCTTGAAGGGTCAAGATTTCAAAGGACATAATCCTAAGTTCAAGAATTAAAGAGAATCAGAATAGACGGCCAAGATCCACTTCAGAATATTTATCTTTTTCCTCCTTTAATCTGACGGTCCCAAATTCTCTTATCCGGGGCGATCCAAGGGCTAGGAGTGAAAGGCGCTAGTTTTGTCGTCTTCTTCTTTGATCCAAGGGCCTTGGGCTCGTCCTTACAAGTTGGATCAAAGGTGGAGATTGGGAGGTACAGCGCTATCATGACATATTCTGGCACCTGTCAGTAATGCGGGCGATTCTTTGGCGTGCGGTTGAGATTTTACCTGCAACGCTTTAACTACCTCGGCTCTGATCATGGCAACGGCGGTAGGCGCCTTATTCCTTTTGTTTTCTGCTCTCTCTTCCTTTCCGATCTTCTTAACATGATCCTTCTCCGATCTTTCATACCGGTCTCCCCTCTTCTGATCTCTATTATTCTAATATTTCCCTTAATCAGGCCCGATCCGGTCAAAGCATTGATTCCCCTCGATTCCCGAAGCGTCCGCTTCGTTTTCTGCTTAGCAATAAATGCCCGATTTTCCCCTATATATACCCCTGACGGAAGAGACTTTCCTCATTCGATTTTCCTCTCTTCCTTCTTACTTTCCAGTTCTAGCTGCTCCAGCAGAAGTTCCGGCCACGATTGTGGCTTTTGATCCTTTTCCGATGGACCTCTTTATTCCCCGACTGAAAATTTACGATCCCGGTGATAGAGGAATTATGATGACCTTATCTGATAATGGTGAGAGAACTGGACTAACTAATCGATCCGGGTCGAGGACCTTGATCGTGCCGATCTCGAGCTGTTCGATCGGTATAACTGGCGAACCGATTTTGGCCAAGAAAACTGCTAATGTTTCGCCGACCCTTGGCGGTTGCCCTTCCAAGTTTATTCGGTTTCTCACCGCATTGGGTGTTCCGACAGCGACTTTCCTCCACACTGGGTGTTCCGATAGTGGCTCGGTTCCGAGCGGTAATACCGGTGACGATCTCTCTTATTCTCATGAGAGTCGTTGTCACCGCCGTCTAAGCTGTACATCTATCCAATGTCGTCGGCCGGTCTTCTGGTCGAACACATCCTTTGGATCAGTCACAGCCTGGGCTTTAACATAGGCCCTTTAGATGGGATGTTCCGCTGATCGCTAGAGATCGGCTTTTGATGTAGTCAGGTCCTTAAATGTAATCCGATCTCTTGAGATCGCCCAAATGATGTAATCTGGCTTTTTGAAATAAAATTTTATTTTAACAGTTATCATTTTATTATTGTTGCTTCCGATCTCTGAAGTGTTTGTCTGATTTACTTCCAAACATCGTTTTTAATTAGCTGATCCCTAACTATCCGGTCCCTCCTTATGGAATTTTGGAATATTCGTGAGATGTGTCAGAACAGCTGGCGAGTCCCGCTAACCGATGCAGTGCCTGGAACATCGTGAGCATTAAATGCTCGGACGAGTATAAATAGGGGTGGGGTTAGCCAATTGCTCCCGTATGTCATTTTCAGTTTCTCGCTCACTACTTCAAAATTCTCTCGTTTTCTCAAGTTCTTCTGACGCCTATCAGACTCCGGTAAGGGCTTTGATCTTTCTTTTAGTTTAAATTCTTTATTTCCTTTGAAAATGAGCGGTGCTGAGGGTCAGAGAGTGGCAAGCCCCCCTTCCGTTCAGGTCTTGTGGTCATCCAATGAGGTAGAGGTGGTCGGACCGAGCGTTCGGACTGAACCTGTTAGGGCCTCCGCCCCAATTCAGGGGCAGGCGACATCTTCGAAACGAACACATTCTTCAGGGAGAGAAAACCTCCCCATGGACGAGCTACCGTCCATTCTTAAAGAAATCGACCTACAGTCGTTCAGCCAAGAATACAACATTCACCCTGACTTATTCGAACTCATTAAGTGTCACGGCGATCTTCGAGCCGATCACTTCTTTGATCACCAGCAAAGATCACGGGCTTCCGCTCTCTGACCTCGGCATCGGTATTTTCTACATCTCAGATCTCAGGACCTTAGCGATCTCACTGACCTCTTCTTTGTGCAGGTATGGCAAGCGGCGAAGCCTCCAAGTAGAGCCGGAAGTGAAAGAGGGAGATCTCCCGGAAGGTACGGGAGATGAAGCGGGCCGAGGAGATGCAGACACCTCATCATGACCCCGGGGAAATACGAGAAGGCTCGTCTCAACCTTCGGGACCGCCGATCTCCGAGGTGGAAGTGATCCGATCTCCTCCTCAGAGGGAAGAGCCGCCTCCGCCTCCTCCAGTTGTTCCGAGCGTGGAAGGAGGTCCTTCCCAACAACAGGTGAGGCCCCTTTCTCGCGGTGCCCAGGTCTTAGTCCATTCACTGGAGAAAAATCGCACAGTTCGGGAGAATCCTAGTTTCGCCAAGGTGCTGGCGTCCTTTATCTGCCTTCGAGAAGATCGGGATAGGCTGTCTCCGGATAGCCTTGATGATATCTTGACCAGATCTATGAGCTTGAACGTTGAGTGTTTGGTGAATCAGCACATGATCCAGGAGAAGGCGCATCGGCTGGGTAAAGAGGTCGAGAGGATAGGTTATGAAGCAGCTTCCCTCCAATCCCAACTATCATCCGCTCGGGACTACATATCTCAACTTGAGGGGCGATCGAAGTATTATGAGGACAAGCTGGCCGAGCAAGCTCATGTTCTGGCTAAGCGGGATCATGCTCTTGGGGAAGTGCAAGCGCTCCGGGCCAATGAAGCTGCTCAACTTGCTCACCTTACTGAGGAGCTCAAGGCGAAAGAGGAAGAGATGGTGACTGGAGTGGCCGACGCTTATGTAAATGCCCACAGAGATCTCCTGGCTGAGCTCAAGAAGCATTACCCTGAGGAGGACTTCTCCTGGATGGCCAACCTGGCTCCCGAGGATGAAGGTGAGGAGAGTGAGGAGGCTGAGGGTGAGGGGGGAGACGGACAAAATGTAGATCAGGCTGGGGGTGATCCTCCAGCTGAATAACTTGTACAAATTTTTGAAATGAAATGAAATAGAATACCTCTTTTATTCGGTAAATGGTTGTGATCGGAAAATTTCTAAATTATTTAAACACTTGATTGTTTGAGTATGTTGAAATAACTGAAAGTGATTATTAACCTAAGTGTGAGAGATCGGAAAACACAATGAGCATGAGATCGGTAGGGAACCAACGCTAAACGAGACTTGATTAAAATTAGAAATTTGGCTTGAACATTTAAGATCGGGATCATCATTAAACCGGAACGGAACCTTTGATTATTCTTAAACTTTTGAAAGGGAGATCGGCAACAAAAATGGTAACAAAGATCTAGTGTCAGTTCAATTTCGTTTGTCAACAGAGATCAGGAATATACTTGACTGGTCAGGAGATTCGACAATGGGTTTGAGAGATCGGTGAGTGATTTAATAGACCGGTAAGGCTTTGACTGATGTGAGGACTTAGTATTGATTCAATTCCTTGTGAGGAGAGATCGGAAATGTGGTTATCTAGCAAAGAGAGATCGGAAATGTGGTTAGCTGTCAAAGGGAGACTTAGTACTGGGGATTGGTTTCAAAGTTTATTAATCCTGGGGATCGGCCAAAATATGGTGTCGACAATGAATTATCGAACTCCGTCTACCGATAATCCATTAAACATATTACAAGGGATTTTGAACGATCTAAATTCATTTTCTAATTTAAAATTTTCAATTAAAGGGTTATTAGTGACTTTAAGATTAAGAAAATACCATGAAATTTATTTAAGAGAAGAAATAAGTATTTTTGGAACTTTAAGAAATTTGACAAAAAACCGGCGTGGTGACGGCTAAAAATACAATTATCAAAAAAATTTAAAACCTATTAAATAAAACCTGGGGCAATGAGGGAATATCATCAATCCATCAAATCATCAAATTCACATTTCATCAATGATTTTCTTCATTCGCAACCAAAAGAAATAATTCTTACAAAGTTGCATTCATTTGATTACAATGAAATAATATTACATTAATTTTGTACAACTACTCAAATGATTCTTACATGTACATATAGTTCATGTTTACATCAAAAAAAATTTCAAAAAGGTATCCTAGAAGTATACCCAACTGGTCAAAGGATTACAACTTCTATTGCTCTCACTCAGCTATTTTATCCTTTCCTCTACATGCGACAACATAAAAAGAGCTATTGCTAAGTACATAATTTAGTGGTGCACAACTATCAAATTTTTAAAACCATCATGAAACATAATTTATCAAACCATAAAATAGTATTTAAGATGTTCAAACTTCCATGAAATATGAAAAGAGTAATAGTGTTCTCAAACATCAACAAATTATCATTCACAAATCATTTATTTTCACAGCACAATTATTAAAATAACTAAAATCATTTGTGTTGCCAACATCACACAATTTAAGCCATGACACAAAATTTCATGATTAATGCCATGTTGTATGCCACGATAAAGCTATCTCAACCCCAATAGCCGTTACTAATTGGCAAAGTAAAGCTAGCTACCAAATATGAATGCATTCATCTGATCTCAACCTCAACTGGCAAGCCAGAGAGGGAAGGTAACATAATCAATCTCAACCTTATTAACCGTTATTAATGAGGGAAGCAATCAAAGTTTGCCATGCCAACTATGGTTTCAAAAAAATTTAAAACAATTTCTATTCAAATAACAACATTTCAAATCATCACAAATCAATAAATAGGATTGGCAACATATCAATTTCACAAAGCACTTCTAAATCACATTCAATCTGGCCACCCCCTTGCTATAAATAAATCAATAGCCAAACGTCAGCCTTTTGAACACAATAATACATTTTTTTCAACATTCAAAATATTCTCAAAATAATGTAAATATTTCTCAAATACAAATGAAATTCACATTAGTTTCATTTGCAAATTTAAAACACAAGAGAAATTCAAGTTGTGCACAAATCTTGTCTTAGACTCTCTTCTTTGGCTTAATTCTCCTTTTACTCTAAAGTTCTCTTCTCCACTGAAAATACACAATTTCAAAAGTTTCAATACTCATTCTAACTTCCACTCATAGCTAATCAATTAAATTCCTATTGAATTTCTAAGATAGCTAAACATTCTAACTATTCCCAACTACAGGACAGCAATTGAACATATCTTTAGAACTCAATTTCAACCTAGTTTCAATCATAATTTGTCAAAGTGATCTTCATGAAAGTTATTCCTCTATGTCTTATCTTTAATTATCATTTTGAATCACTTAATTTGGAGGTCTAGATCATTAGTTATGGTCAAAACACTAAGTACTACTCTTGGGTGTCTTACCTTGCAATTCACAGGTTTTCTAGATTTTCACCTGAATTTACATCCAATATCTGAGCATTTTATATCTAGAATTTGTGCCAGTATCTAAAGAAAAGTTTTAGGCCTTTGTCTTAAGTTTCTAAATCATTTTGTAATACCTCAATTGGATATGTACAAAGGAAGTTATGCTCTGTTAACCACATAGAGGTCACAGGGTAGAATTGCTAAGTTGCAGGAATTTTAGTTTTGAAATTCTGACTTACCCTAACATTTCAGCTACTTTTCCCTAAGAATTAGGTCTAGGTCAAAACTTAGAAATTGTAGTTCTATGTCTTATGTGTATTTTGACTCTGGAATCATCTAATTTTCATTTGTGTGGCTTAAGTTATAGTCATTTTGCCAAAACTGTTCAGGTGACAAATTTCTAAGGTTTCAGGTCAGTTCTAGAATCAAGGCAGATTCCTGGACTCATTTTGTCTAGCTAATTTGGATAAGTTACAGTCATAATTTTGTAACACCCCAAAGTTCAGTAGTGCGTTCTACTGTTCCGGTGACCAGTGTTGTCCGGACAGCTAGGATGCCTAGAACTACACTTCGATATGATTGAGGAGACATAAAATAATGAAATACAAGAAAATAATATACAAGAAAAACAAAGGAAAAATAATAGCAAAGAAATGTAACCAAGTTAAGCGAGCCGAGAACCCTAGCGATGGGTGACCGCACCAGGAAGTCACGGCGTGGACCGTTGACTAGCCCTGGACCGCGGGGAACCCTGAAAAATATTTTTAGGACTTAAAGAGACATCAATTGAAGTATAAATATCATTAGAAATATCAAAGAAAAATTAAATAATTAGTACAAAGAAAAGTGAGAAATCGAAAAACGGACAAAACTCGGTGTTACCGAAAAATCGAGAATGCAACCCGAACAGGGGCATTGTGGTCATTTGACACCCCGAGTTGTCTTTTGACCTAAATGTCCATTGAAAATATATGATATTATATTTGGAAAATGTCATGAAAAATTAATTTAGTGGTACCTAATGTAAATAGCAAAAATGGAGTGTAAATGGAGTAATTAACACATTTAAAACATATAATATACTTTAATTGGTGAGTGGACCACTATGGAGTAAATTAAACACAAAAAGGGCAGGTGTAAAGCCACTACACAATCTGCAAACTTCATCTTCTTCATTTGTTTCATCCATGCCGAAATAAACTCCCAAAAAACCTCCATGGCCGAAACTTGAAGGAACCCCATCATCTCCTCCATTTTCACCTCCAAACACCAAAGCTTCTTCATTAATTTTGATCCCCACCTCACAAGGAAGAAGTAGATACCAAAATCAAGAAGTTTAGTGAAGATTTAGCAAGTCCCAACAATAGGTAAGTTTGAGTTTTTAATTGTTGCTTTGTTAAAGTTTGTAAGGATGTTATGGGTGTTTGATTTATGGAGACATTTTTGAGGTTTGATATTGAATGGAAATGTGTACTTTTGGCAGCCATGGAAACACTTTGAAGGCAGTTTATTTTTGCTTTTAAATGGTGAATTAAATGATTGATTAAATGTATATTGTGTAGGAAATTGTTTGGGTGATGTATACTTAGTATATGTATATGTGAAATGAAATTTAAAGCTTGGAAATTAATGGAATGTAAATGTACCATTGTGGCAGTTTGTTAGCTCTTGAAGAATGCTGGAATTCATGCTTGGTTTATGGAATAATGATGTTAATTTGTGATAGGGGTTATGGCAGTTTGAGTGCATGTATGATGGTGTGAAGTTGGACATGTAAATGAGCATGAATTGGTGATTGAATTGTTATAAATTGAGTTGGACGAATTCTGAACTTGTTGGTGCACATTGAATGTAATTGTAAGCTGCCAAAATGACCTATAATATGTTGTAAATTATGTTTAGGTTGTAGTACAACCAGAATTGGTTTGAATGTTGAGTTTGGTGAGTGTTAAAAGTGATCCTTGATGTGTATGCAAGAATTGCAATAAGACAGTTTGAGTTTTAGGCCTATAACTTTAAGTGTGTGGCTCCAATTGGTATGAGACCAATTGGAGGTGAAACTAGGCACAAAATGTGCCAACTTTTATGAAGGAAGCTTGCCAAAATTCTACTTACAAGGTAGCTTGAAAAATGACCAAATCCGGATTAAGTGCAATTGAGGCCTGAAAATTGACCATTTGGGCAGCAGTTAGTATTTAGGCCATAACTCACTCAAAACAAGTCTAATTGACCTGAAATTTTTACCATGAATAGTTAAGACCCATATCTACAAGTCTTATGAAGACATCAAAGCCCAAAAATGATCATAAGCAAGTCAAACAGCTTGCACAAGTTCGGGTCCAAAAACTGGCCGAACCAAAAATGACTTAAAGTGACCTAAAGTGACCAATTTTGATGCATTTTGACCACCAATAGTAAAATGACCATAACTTGGCCTACATAACTCAGAATGATCTGAAATTTTGCCCCGCGTGCAATAAGACATAGATCTACAAGTTTGTAGTTTTGACCGAAACTCGAAAACCGAGGAAACTAGGTCATCTGGCTAGGTCAAACTAGTATCCCGGAATCCAACAAATTACAAGAAAATGCAGTATACACGAAAATAAACTTGGTAACATGTACCAACCCTAAAAGACTATCGAATGTGACATATTGGTAACCTTAAAACCTAATTTACCTAGAACGCATCGAGGGTCGATATATTAGGTTGATTAAGCAAATAATAGCATTCAGTGAATTACTTATCAAGCATTATCGTTAGAGACAGTTTAATTAAGTACTGAAACACTTCAAATTGTGTTTCTCAGTTAGCAAAGACTCAGGGAAAGGGAAGGAAATACTGAGTCAAGGCCAGGAGAGCGATTATCGAGGTTTGTGCACAACAGTTATTTCTTTTGAATTTTTCAATTGAAATAAATTATGACTATTTGTATATTATTGTTTTCAATTATGGAAATGTGTTTGAATGGATACTTATTGCTTGAAAAGCATTGTAAATAGTTTGAAATTGTGGAAAAATTGATTTAGTGTGATTTATGAAAATTTGAAGTTAATTATGAATTGTGTTGCCATTTTGTGAATGAATTTATGACTTTAGAAATTTATTGGATTCTCACGAATCATTTGAATAAAATGTTTGGAATTGATTTTGTGTTCACACTTAGCATGACAGTATCATATCATTCCTTCTCCATTTATGGGGTTGTGATCGGTTATTTTCCTTCTCCATTTATGGAGTCGTGATTATTTATTTTTCTCCCTCTCTGGTTTACCAGTTGAGGTGATCGGATGAGTACTCATTATATAGCTAGCTCCCTTCCTCATTGATTTCGAGTAGTGGGGTTGTGATTGCTTTGTCGTGGTGTACAACGCGGCATTGATCGGAAATTTGTGTCATGGCTTAAGTTGTGAATAAATTGGCAACACTGTGTTCTTAAATTATTCGACTAAATTGTGTTATTATGAGCTTTGATAATTTGTGAAATGGAGTTTAAATTCTTATTGACATTCACTGTCTTTTGAATTTAACTACGTTTTGATTACTGAGATTTATTGTGATATTGTGTTAAATTCCTTATGACATTCATTGTCTTGAATTTAACTATTGTTTACATATCCATCATTTATATGATTTATGAACTGTGATTTAAAGTTGTATTTGGTTAATGTTGTGCACCACTGAGACATTGTCTCAGCGATAGCTTTTCATTGCTGTCGCAGGTAGACAGATTGACAGAGCAACAGACTAGGCTGCTAGTACATTTAGCGAGAAATCATCGAATATATTGAGTATACCACATTTTGCATTTTGTACTGTAATGTATGTTCACTGTATGTATATATTGTTCTTGATTTTGAGCAGTTGTAAATTAAAATTGTACATTGAAGTTGTAAAGTAAATTATGAGATATTTTGACTTGTAAAATTTGTATTATATTTCTTGTATCTCAGTTTTTGAGAAATCACTGTGGATTTGAGTTGAGATTTGGAAATATATTGAAGTGCTTTTTACAGGTTTTCTGAAGAACTGTTTTATCCAAAATACAGATGGCACTCTGCCAAAATTTTTACAGAAATTCCAAATAATTTAAATGTGTTAGTTCTGTCACTTCAGTTCAAAAGGGTTTTTAACACCTGTAAATAGTGCTCACCACTGTAAAAGAAGTCAGAAAAGTTTTAAAATCCCTTGTAGTGTATTTAATGGGTTATCAGTAGACGAAGTTCGTAATTCATTAGGTATACTACGGGATCATGTTATGCCTTACAGAGGGTTAGGGTGTGACATGTTTTAGTGGTATCAGAGCTACTTTTTAAATTCTGTTTTCACCTGTAATTTGAATATTCTTTCTTCATAGTACAACTGCTCAATATCATTGTTTGATACATACAGTACATTACATTATAAATATGCACTAACGGGAGGAAATCTCCTTGTGTTATTTGTTCTGGAGATCTAAAATCCTCGCATTTCCATGGAAGAGGGTGATCGTTCAGTCGATAAATCTATTGAGGCTGAGGTGCAAGGGGATGCCCCAAGCCTACACAATGTCAGTGGTTCAGCAGCACCAGCCCCTGCGATACCGCAGTTTCCTGCTCAGTTCGCTCAGCAGATGGCTGCAATGTTCCAACAAATGGCTGGTAATGTGCCTACTTAAGTCCCAATACAGACACCAGTGGTACAACCACCCAGCAGAGGTAGAGGCAGGGGTGGAGGTAGCCCAGCAGACAGCCAAAGCACAGTGAAACATTCAAAGCAAGATAGTGCTCCAGTCAGAATCTATGCAATGAGACAGAGAGAAGAGGCTGAGACATCTGATGTTGTGGCTGGTACCTTCTCAACTTTTAATCAAGATGTGTTTGTATTATTTGATCCGGGTTCTACCCATTCTTATATGAGTGCTAGCATCATTGATTGCATTACTGTTCCATGTACAAAAATGGACTTTGAGGTGCTAGTAATAAGTCCGCTAGGACAGGAGGTCAAGGTTAATAGAATGTATAGAGATTGTCCTTTGGTGATCCAAGGACACACTTTCCTGTCTGATTTCATTGAAATGCCCTTCAGAGATTATGATATCATCTTGGGCATGGATTGGTTAGCTAGGCATCATGCCATGATTGACTGTAGGCTGAAGACAGTCACTTTTGGTCTCCCTCAGTACAGTGATGTGGTAATACATGGGGAGAGGCAGTTATTGCCATCAAACATCATTTCGGCTGCACTAGCCAGAAAAATGATCAGAAAGGGGTGTGAAGCATACTTGGCACATGTGGTAGACACCCAAGTGGGGAGTCCAGCATTGAAGGACATCCCTACAGTATATGACTTTCCAGATGTGTTTCCTGATGAATTGCCAGGATTACCTCTAGAAAGAGAAGTGCAGTTTGAAATTAATGTTATGCTTGGTGTGGATCCAATCTCCATAACACCATATAGAATGGCACCAGCAGAGTTGAAGGAGTTGAAGGTACAGTTGCAAGAACTACTTGAAAAGGCTTCATCCACCCTAGTGTGTCACCACGAGAGCGCCAGTATTGTTTGTTAAGAAGAAGAATGATACTCTTCGTTTATGTATTGTTTGACCTGGAGTCTGAATGCTTTTATGTTAGTGTTAGAATTATATGTTCTGTTGTTATTCCTTTACAGGGAAATAAATTTTGATGCATTAGTGATTAGTCCTTTAGGATAAGGATTGTGATAATAAGTGAAATTAGTTTTGGAAGAGTTTATCAGCGAAAAGTATTTTCTGACACACCATAAATTATAAAGCTAATTGGCGAGCCTACTTAATGTAAGGCAAGAGGACGTAAAAGTAAGATGCAGTAATGGAATTGCCCTAGATGAGGGCAAGGATGTTACTGTTAGTAATTGCTAATGGATATTGTAATCAGAATAAGTTCGGATATCAGTGAATTCGAAAAGGATAAAAGATAGGAAAGTTTGATCTATTGGAATGTATCGTAGTAACTATGCAATGTTCTTGATGTTTATACTGTAAGCTGCAGATTATAGTACTAACTTGAGATTATTGTGTAAAGCTACATACTACCCGATAGTACACCTAGATGAGAATAGTTGCCAACGGCATCTGTTTTGGTATAGTTATGCCAGGACAGAATTTAATTGTTAGGAATAAGTTTGAAAATCCTAATTAGGGATCTAAAACTCAAAAGTTAGAATATCGAAAGGTTATAATTCAGTACAAAAGGAAGTAAGTTATAGAATATTGACAGATAAAAAGAGTTATGGAAGTAGAGATTTGAACAGTTGATTCATATATAACAAAGAAATATTACGAATGTGAGGAAGACTATGGACTAGAATGGTCAGAGGACCAATGACTAGATAAATGATTCTAACATGACCTCAAGGGTCATTCAAAAAGGAACATGAACCGAAATATTAGACAGCACAATAGTAAGAGGAGATTGGTGTTATCCAAACAAATTAAACGTTGTATTAGATTGTTAAAAGTCTTATACAAATTTGAGGAAAAGAAGATTATACGATCATATAGAAAGGAGAAAATAAACGTATGACTATTGTAAGATGGCTATTGGGTAAAATTTCATGGACGAAATTTATTTTAAGGGGGGGAGAATTGTAACACCCCTAAGTTCGGTAGTGCGTTCTACCGTTCCGGTAACCAGTGTTGTCCGGACAGCTAGGATGCCTAAAAATACACTTCAATATGATTGAGGAGACATAAAATAATGAAATACAAGAAAATAATATACAAGAAAAACAAAGGAAAAATAATAGCAAAGAAATGTAACCAAGTTAAGCGAGCCGAGAACCCTAGCGGTGGGTGATCTTGAGGAAGTCACGGCGTGGACCGTTGACTAGCCCTGGACCGTGGGAAACCCTGAAAAATATTTTTAGGACTTAAAGAGACATCAATTGAAGTATAAATATCATTAGAAATATCAAAGAAAAATTAATAATTAGTACAAAGAAAAGTGAGAAATCGAAAAACGGACAAAACCCGGTGTTACCGAAAAATCGAGAATGCAACCCGAACAGGGGCATTGTGGTCATTTGACACCCCGAGTTGTCTTTTGACCTAAATGTCCATTGAAAATACATGATATTATATTTGGAAAATGTCATGAAAAATTAATTTAGTGGTACCTAATGTAAATAGCAAAAATGGAGTGTAAATGGAGTAATTAACACATTTAAAACATATAATATACTTTAATTGGTGAGTGGACCACTATGGAGTAAATTAAACACAAAAAGGGCAGGTGTAAAGCCACTACACAATCTGCAAACTTCATCTTCTTCATTTGTTTCATCCATGCCGAAATAAACTCCCAAAAAACCTCCATGGCTGAAACTTGAAGGAACCCCATCATCTCCTCCATTTTCACCTCCAAACACCAAAGCTTCTTCATTAATTTTGATCCCCACCTCACAAGGAAGAAGTAGATACCAAAATCAAGAAGTTTAGTGAAGATTTAGCAAGTCCCAACAATAGGTAAGTTTGAGTTTTTAATTGTTGCTTTGATAAAGTTTGTAAGGATGTTATGGGTGTTTGATTTATGGAGAAATTTTTGAGGTTTGATGTTGAATGGGAATGTGTACTTTTGACAGCCATGGAAACACTTTGAAGGTAGTATATTTTTTCTTGTAAATGGTGAATTAAATGATTGATTAAATGTATATTGTGTAGAAAATTGTTTGGGTGATGTATACTTAGTATATGTAAATGTGAAATAAAATTTAAAGCTTGGAAATTAATGGAATGTAAATGTACCATTGTGGCAGTTTGTTAGCTCTTGAAGAATGCTGGAATTCATGCTTGGTTTATGGAATAATGATGTTAATTTGTGATAGGGGTTATGGCAGTTTGAGTCCGTGTATAATGGTGTGAAGTTGGACATGTAAATGAGCATGAATTGGTGATTGAATTGTTGTAAATTGAGTTGGACAAATTCTGCACTTGTTGGTGCACATTGAATGTAATTGTAAGCTGCCAAAATGACCTATAATATGTTGTAAATTATGTTTAGGTTGTAGTACAACCAGAATTAGTTTGAATGTTGAGTTTGGTGAGTGTTAAAAGTGATCCTTGATGTGTATGCAAGAATTACAATAAGGCAGTTTGAGTTTTAGGCCTATAACTTTAAGTGTGTGGATCCAATTGGTATGAGACCAATTGGAGGTGAAACTAGGCACAAAATGTGCCAACTTTCATGAAGGAAGCTTGCCAAAATTCTGCTTACAAGGTAGCTTGAAAAATGACCAAATCCGGATTAAGTGCAATTGAGGCCTGAAAATTGACCATTTGGGCAGCAGTTAGTGTTTAGGCCATAACTCACTCAAAACAGGTCCAATTGACCTGAAATTTTGACCATGAATATTTAAGACCCATATCTACAAGTCTTATGAAGACACCAAAGCCCAGAAATAACCATAAGCAAGTCAAACAGCTTTCACAAGTTCGGGTCGAAAAACTGGCCGAACCTAAAATGACTTAAAGTGACCAATTTTGATGCATTTTGACCAGCAATAGTAAAATGACCATAACTTGGTCTACATAACTCAGAATGATCTGAAATTTTTCCCCGTGTGCAATAAGACATAGATCTACAAGTTTGTAGTTTTGACTGAAACCCGAAAACCGAGGGAACTAGGTCGTTAGACTAGGTCAAACTAGTATTCCGGAATCCAACAAATTGCAAGAAAATGCAGTATACACGAAAATAAACTTGGTAACATGTACCAACCCTAAAAGACTATCGAATGTGACATATTGGTAACCTTAAAACCTAATTTACCTAGAACGTATCGAGGGTCGATATATTAGGTTGATTAAGCAAATAATAGCATTTAGTGAATTACTTATCAAGCATTATCGTTAGAGACAGTTTAATTAAGTACTGAAACACTTCAAATTATGTTTCTCAGTTAGCAAAGACTTAGGAAAAGGGAAGGAAACACTGAGTCAAGGCCAGGAGACAGTTATCAGAGGTTTGTGCACAACAATTATTTCTTTTGAATTTTTCAATTGAAATAAATTATGACTATTTGTATATTATTGTTTTCAATTATGGAAATGTGTTTGAATGGATACTTGTTGCTTGAAAAGCATTGTAAATAGTTTGAAACTGTGAAAAAATTGATTTAGTGTGATTTGTGAAATTTTGAAGTTAATTATGAATTGTGTTGCCATTTTGTGAATGAATTTATGACTTTAGAAATTTATTGGATTCTCACGAATCATTTGAATAAAATGTTTGGAATTGATTTTGTGTTCACACTTAGCATGACAGTATCATATCATTCCTTCTCTATTTATGGGGTTGTGATCGTTTATTTTCCTTCTCCATTTATGGAATCGTGATTATTTATTTTTCTCCCTCTCTGGTTTACCAGTTGAAGTGATCGGATGAGTACTCATTATATAGCTAGCTCCCTTCCTCATTGATTTCGAGTAGTGGGGTCGTGATTGCTTTGTCGTGGTGTACAACACGGCATTGATCAGAAATTTGTGTCAAGGCTTAAGTTGTGAATGAATTGGCAACACTGTGTTCTTAAATTATTCGACTAAATTGTGTTATTATGAGCTTTGATAATTTGTGAAATGGAGTTTAAATTCTTATTGACATTCACTGTATTTTGAATTTAACTACGTTTTGATTACTGAGATTTATTGTGATATTGTATTAAATTCTTTATGACATTCATTGTCTTGAATTTAACTATGGTTTTACGTATCCATCATTTATATGATTTATGAACTGTGATTTAAAGTTATATTTGGTTAATGTTGTGCACCACTGAGACATTGTCTCAGCGATAGCTTTTCATTGCTGTCGCAGGTAGACAGATTGACAGGGCAACAGACTAGGCTGCTAGTACATTTAGCGAGAAATCATCGGGTATATTGAGTATACCACATTTTGCATTTTGTACTGTAATGTATGTTCACTGTATGTATATATTGTTCTTGATTTTGAGCAGTTGTAAATTAAAATTGTACATTAAAGTTGTAAAGTAAATTATGAGATATTTTGACTTGTAAAATTTGTATTATATTTCTTGTATCTCAGTCTTTGAGAAATCACTGTGGATTTGAGTTGAGATTTGGAAATATAGTGAAGTGCTTTTTACAGGTTTTCTGAAGAACTGTTTTATCCAAAATACAGATGGCACTCTGCCAAAATTTTTACAGAAATTCCAAATAATTTAAATGTGTTGGTTCTATCACTTCAGTTCAAAAGGGTTTTTAACACCTATAAATAGTACTCACCACTGTAAAAGAAGTAAGAAAAGTTTTAAAATCCCTTGTAGTGTATTTAATGGGTTATCAGTAGACGAAGTTCGTAATTCATTAGGTATACTACGGGATCATGTTATGCCTTACAGAGGGGTAGGGTGTGACAAATTTAGCTTGATAGTCCATATATGAATTGTTCTCCTGTGTCTCAGGATTACATAAGTTCAAGAATTACTCAATTTGAAGTTTTATAGGGTGAGTTATGCTCAATTAAGTACGTACTGTTCATTTAATCAGTTTCCCATATTCTAGTTTTGCATTGCCAGATTCTAGCCTTAATTGAGGTATCTTCCTGCCATTTTCAAGTCAAGTGTTCTCTATAAAAGTTTAGAATTTTGTCTTAGTTTTCATTTTCCATTGGTTTCACATCAATTGGAGTTATGTAGCTCAAGTTATAAGCAAATAACCTCACTGGATTCAAGCTATTCAAAATTCACCCTTAGGGCACAACATCAATTCACTTAATTTTCCCTCCAAATCTTTAATGTTTCTTAACAAATGCACCTCCAATAGTCATAATATAACCATAAATGCATTAAATATGTTTCCTACTGTGAAAACCCTAATTACATAAAAACCCTAATAGCCATCTTTCAATTTCAATCAAGTTTAATTTCCTAATCATGCTTACTACTTCATTCAAGCCAAGGAATCAAATTAATTGCATCAAAATACAAAAATCCCTAACTCCATAACCTTGATCGAATTTCCCTCTTCACTATCATACCCAATTTCAAGCAATTTCCATCATTTTCCATAACAATTTCTACAATAAAACTTGAATTTATAACTAGCTAAGTTCAATTTACAACTTACCTCACTTTCAATCTTCACAAATCTCCCAAATCACTTTGATTTCTTGTTAGCTTTCTTCAAATCAAGGCTTGATTTAGGGTTTTCTCTTGATTTTCTATGGAAATTGTGGAAGAATTCAAGGGTTTGGAAGCTTGGTTTAAAACAAAAATGGAGGTCTTAGAGAGAGAAGGGTGGACAGCATGAAGGGAAGGAAGAAGAAGATGAATTTGATGAGTGTTTAATAAATTTTGTCTTATTTATAAATATCTCAATTTATTATAATTATAATTATAATTATTACAATTTCCATAATTTCTCATATGTCCCTCATTAATTTTTATACTTCTTTTCATTAATTAAATTCCATTCTAATGCATCAATCCTACTTACTTTAAGTGACATGTAGATCAAAAGTTAACTCTTCAAGTAAATTGATCAAAATGTCCTTTATCGAGTTATAGTCCATTTTTTTTTTAATAATACCAATTAAGTTCATAATTCGATGGTCACTTCGATTTTTATTTTATTTATCTCAATTAATTTTTATTTTATTTTTAATTCTCAAATTGAATTTGAATAATACTATTTATAGGTCAAAATTAGCACTATTCAGAGCTCAAAATTTTCGGGACGCTACATCTTGATCTCCTAAAGTATCTATATCAGGGCTTTATGTGAGCGGAAGTTCCTAGAGCTTCAAGGTATTAAATGTGCTCAGTCAGCTATTTAATATCCTAGTCAACCAGAGTTCACTTGGGATAACAAGACACTTGAGTTGGGTCCTTTAGTACTAATGGATGTACTTAGGTTTCCTAAGGGAATTAGTAAAGCTGTATGTGAAGGGTCATGGTTGTAAAAAAAACGGACCATGGGTGTGTTGGGCTTGGCCTTCCCCCTTTAAAGGCCCAATCAAAATTCTATGATCATCCATGATGTCTCAATTCTGACACTGAGATTGTGATCGTTTCCTAAAATAAATGGCTTGATTTGAAGGGAAATATATTTTCCTTATATCAAAAATAATAAAGCCAAAACCTACATATATATTAAAATCATTTATAGAATTGAGAACTTTTGGGATTAAATTTCAGTCGAAAATCAATTAAAATAATTTTTATAATTTTTTTTTATTTTATTACTTTAAAAAGAGGAAAATGAGAAACTATGCAAACATTACAAATTTATTCTGTGTCCTTACACGCAAATTGACATGAAATCTAAAGAGTAACTATATATACGTTAGATTCAAAGACTTTAGCCTCTGGCCCTTGAAGAGCTTTAACCTTCAACTTAAACCTAAGATTCTGCAACAAAAAATAATAGTAACAACAATTAAGGCAAAAATAAATGATTTTTCATCAAAGTGAAAAAAATGTTAGCGGCAACTTTGAGAAGAAGAGAAGAGGCAAATGCATCAAATGACAAGTGATTGACACATGGAAAATTTTGGCATAGAAAGGTTTAATTATCCTTTACTTTGGAATAGGAGTTGTAAAAATAACTCATTTTATCCCCCTCAAAACATGCGGCCGTAGTTAGCTTAGGGCACATAACTTTCAACCAAAGAACTGCACGAGGAAGAGAAATGCAACAAAAAAAAGTAGTTGTAATTTTGAATCTCACTTCACCTTTGGACCGAGTCTTCGCTTCTCGAACCGTTCAAAATCACACCAAAAGAGAAGCAAAGAAAGTGAAAAGAAAAGAAAAAGTGAAAGAAAAAGTAGTGAACAGGGATAAGCTCCATGCTTTGTTTTGGCCCTAGGCTTGAGCGGAGGTAGAAAGAGAGAGAGACTATCAATTCAAGACAATTATTGCATCTTTTAAGTAAAATAGCCTTCCGAATGCTAAGACATTTCAATTACTAGATTAAAAGTAATTTTTAATAATGTTGTCCAATCTAATGTTTATTTTATGGTAATAAAATATCATGAGTTCAAATCTTGCAAATTTTTATATAACATAAATACAAAATTCCAATATTTTGCGAATTATTTGCTAACATGAGTATGAAAATCAGACTTCATTGAATTTTTTTTTTTTTTTTACAGTAGGAGTCCATTTATTTATGAAAAACAATTATTTGTTTAAAAACTATAACTTTTATTTTTCAATAAAAAATTATAAAAATGTATTCACCTATAAATAATAGAATATAATTCTCTAATTAAGAATTCTAAAATTATTTACATCTTTCACGATTAAAAAAATTATTATAAAATATATTTAAAAAATTATTTTACTTTTTTAAAATTTTTTGTTATATGTCATTTTTTTACTATGATTAATTTTTTTTATCATTATAAATTAATATTTTTAAAAATTATATTTAATTTTAGTTGTAAAAAGTTATAGTATAATTTTGATTGTAGAAAAATTTATTTTTTTTTTTAAAAAAAGTTAGAAATGGAATTTTTTTTATCCCTAGAAGAAAGAATTTTATTATAAAGAAAAATATAGAAAATAATTTAAAGTTATTTTTCTAAATCTTATTTAAAATTTAAAAAGTTAAAATTATTTTTTTAATTTTTTATTTTAAAAATTGGTACTCTGTTTTTTTTTAATTTTTTTAAATAATTTCCAGAAAACTTCTCAAATTTTTCACAAGTAAAACTTAAGTCATGATTTTAACTTGAAACTTCATTCATCATCTTAAAAATTACTATAATATAAATGAAAATCAAAATTCATTAGTTTATGTTGGTGTGATATCTATTAATTCTGAAGAATTGGGCTTGGGACCATCATATCAATCATGCATGATTCCAGCAATTATTGTGTACAATTTTACATTACCATTGCACCATTCAAGGAGGGGAAAACATTATGTTTCGACTAAAGAGCAACTTTAGCTAATGGGCAAATACTTTAGTTGGGGAGCACAAAGCAACTTTGAAAGGAGAAAAATCAATCCAACAAAAGGACGATATCTGAATACTATAATGTTACAAGCCCCTACTAATAACGTACGGATACTAGAACCTTTCTTGGACTCTGTTCCATTTTTTTTTTTCTCTTTTTTCCTTGAAAACTACAGCCCTATCCACGATCCTTCTTATCCTTCACAAAATATGATTAAGCAAGGCACACCCACATATCCCAAAACTTCAATCCTTCTAATAGTTTTCGTTCTGATTCTTGCAAAACCAATGAATCCTTGGAACCCTGATGTATAGTATAATAGATGATGCTTATTAAGTATATAGCGTATGCCTAGTTGAGAAATCAAGGGACGATCAACAAAATTTATATCAAAGTAATAATCACTCCACAAACTCCACAATATAAATATATGTGCACTCAAGAGTACCAAATCAGCCTCAGTCTCAGCCTCTGGCCATGCCAATTACAACAATTTCTGCTGAGAATATACACCTGATTTATATCTGATATATATCTTGTCTTGCACATAGTTCAAAGACTTTCAGTGATTCAGGATCGACCAGGTGGTTGCCGAGATTGAGATGCTCTCCTGAATAAACACACAAAAGAAGATATAAATATGAGAGAGAGAGAGAGAAAGAACTTAATATAGATAAAAATCCTGAATGATGATGCAGAGACTTCATCCAATTAAGCAAATAAATTAATATCTTATTCAAAGGACAAAATACAATATATGATAATTGTTGGTTACAATTACAGAACAAGGCATTTTATTCAATACTAAAACTGAATTAAAAGGCAAAAAAAGGGTTTGAGACCTATAGGAAAGAAAATGTTGCAAAATTTATTGAAGCTTATGTATAGGAGGGGGAAAAAAGGAGCTATATATGTTCCCTACACAAATGTAAGTGGTCTAGTACTTCCCCCAATGTCTTTCCTATTTCTTCCTCATAAAAATAAGAGAAAGATTGGTATTTTAAAGAAGCTTTTGTTAAAGAGCAACAATATCATCAGCTTACATTTATCAAAAAATATATATATATCATCAGCTTGCATGCATCTCAAATATGAGGTCATGAGTTATGATCTCTCTTTTACATGTCCAGAAATCATATTATATTGAAAAGGATACATAAATATGTTTTTCCTTTTCAACCCACCATCACACAGCCCTGCAAACCCACCCACCCCCACCCCCCCCTTCCAAAAAAAAAAAAAAGAAAAAAAGGGAGAAAGAAAAAGGATTTTATTTTCTTTTATTCTTAATGTGTAGAGCAATGCAGTTCACAACCAGGGTAAAAACTGAGATTGATAAAAAGATTGGTTGTATTTTCAATACAATTGTCATTAGCCAATTATCACATTTATAGGTTCACATAAAATTATAGTTCAAAATCCTTCAATGTGGCTTAAAAAATAAGTATTATGAGGTAGAACACCATTGTGAAGTTGAGGAATAAGAGTACCTGTTATGAATGGGATCAGGTCCATTAGGCACTCTTCTCTTGATCACATAATTGAGATCCAAGTCCTTATGACGAGGATGCCTTCCTCTTCCAATCAATATTGAATGCTCGAAAGTTCCAGTTGAAACAACTGTAGCTCTTCTTGTCATTCTTGTAGCATGGTTAGCCGAAATTCCAACACATAAGAACCAAATAACCCCCACAAACAAAATAGCTCCCAATAGAGCCCTCAAAGCTCTTCTGCCACTCCCCATGTTTTTGTACCCTCTTTGCACTAACACTTTACAACACAGAATAACTGCTCACCATTCAGAATGTAGACTAATGGGGAAATCAAGAATAAAACCATGCTGGTTTTAAGTGGATGAATGAAGCTCGACAGAACGCAGAAAAAAGAAAGGAAGGGGAAGCAAAGTAAGGCAAGAAAAGTATTTTCCTGGCCCTTAACTTGGCGGGTAAGAGGTGAGCGCAGTTGTATTTAAAAGAATGTAAAGCAAAACTATGTGTGTGTGTGTATGAGAGAGAGAGAGAGAGAGAGAGAGAGAGAGAGAGAGAGAGAGAGATAAAAATAAAATAGATTGATTACACTTAATAGAATGGGTCCTCCAGGCAAGCTCCCACTCTTTGCTTTGTTTTGTGCATGTTTCTTCATGCAGTAAACAAAGGGGACCTCACTAACTCTTATGTTTCCTTGGCATAAAAGATATAGGGGCTTGCGCACATCCACAACAATAAGGATGAAGTACCTATATTACTGTTGTAATCCAAGGCATGATCTTGGGGAATTTACCGTATAAGGGTGAGTTAGAAATAAAAATTACTAAAAATGGGTACGGTATGAAAAATTTACGAGATCAGGGTGAGAAAAGTCAAGAGCCCTAAAAACGCTAGTATCAATAGCGTTTTAATGTCCAAAACGCTATTAATAATAGCGTTTTGTGCGGATGGCATCCAAATTAAAAAAAAAATAAAAAAAAAGCTGGAAGCTACTATAAGTAGCGTCGACTTTTTTTAATATTTTAAATAAAATATAAATATTATTTTAGTAAATAATATTATAATAATTAATAATATATATTATAATATTTTTATTATAAAAAATTATTTTTTAATTTAAAATTAAATTAAATTTTAATTAAATAAAAAATTAAAAATATAAAATATTATTATAATAAAAAAATTTTAAAAATTTAAATGAAAACCTGGACACTACTGTAAGTAGCGTCCAGCTTCTTATTTAATTTTTAATTATTTTATTTTTACATTTTAAATAAAAATATAAATATTATTTTAATAAATAATAGTATAATAATTAAAATCATATATTATAATTTTTTATTATAAAAAATTATTTTTCAATTTAAAATTAAATTAAAAAAATATAAAAAATTTGTAATGTAATTTAATTTTAATTTTTAATTTAATTTAATTTTTAATTGAAAAATAATTTTAATTTTTTATTTAATTAAAAATATTATTTTAATAAATAAAATCATAATATTTAATATTATACATTATAATATTTTTATTATTATAAAATATTATTTTTTAATTTAAAATTAAATTAAAATTTAATAAAATAAAAAATTTAAGAAAAATTGGACGCTACTATAGGTAGCGTCCAATTTTTCTTTCAATTTTTAATTATTTTATTTTATATTTTAAATAAAATATAAATATTATTTTAATAAATAAAATTATAATATTTAATAATATATATTATAATATTTTTATTATAAATATTATTTTTAATTTAAAATTAAATTAAAATTTAATAAAATAAAAAAATAATTAAAAAATTTAAAAAAAATTGGACGCTACAGTAAGTAGCGTCTAATTTTTTTTTTAATTTTTAATTATTTTATTTTTTATTTTAAATAAAATATAAATATTATTTTAATAAATAAAATTATAATATTTAATAATATATATTATAATATTTTTATTATAAATATTATTTTTTAATTTAAGATTAAATTGAAATTTAATAAAATAAAAAATAATGGACGCTACAGTAAGTAGCGTCCAATTTTTCTTTTAATTTTTAATTATTTTATTTTATATTTTAAATAAAATATAAATATTATTTTAATAAATAAAATTATAATATTTAATAATATATATTATAATATTTTTATTATAAATATTAATTTTTAATTTAAAATTAAATTAAAATTTAATAACATAAAAAATAAAAAAAATAAATAAAAAGTTTAAGAAAAATTGGACGCTAGTAGCGTTCAATTTTTCTTTTAATTTTTAATTATTTTATTTTATTTTATATTTTAAATAAAATATAAATATTATTTTAATAAATAAAATTATAATATTTAATAATATATATTATAATATTTTTATTATAAATATTATTTTTTAATTTAAAATTAAATTAAAATGTAATAAAATAAAAAATAAAAGAAAAATAATTAAAAAGTTTAAGAAAAATTGGAAGCTATTGTAAGTAGTGTCTGTCACGACCCAACCTATGGGCCGGACCGGCACTAGGACCTGGGCCAGCTTAAAGCCCCCGAGGCCCGTAGTAAGCCTAACTATTCCTCAAATCCATAACCAGGCCCACAATTTAAGCCCAATATGCACATAAAATAATTTAAATTACACTGTTAAAATTATATTTCGGGCCAACTTAACCCAGAAATTATCAGAAACAAAAATTAGGGGAGCCCAGCTCAACCCTGTTACCTCATTTATAACCATTTAAAACTCATAAAATTTTTCTTTTCATTTATTAATACAAAAACTTGAATTCATACAGTCCCTGACAAGCTTAATGCTACTACTAGCACATGCGGAGTCCTAAATTACAAATTTAGAGAATAATAATACAATTAAGTAATCTTTTCATAACCTGAGAGGAAAGGGACAGGTTATTCTGAAAAATGTCTCCTCCTGTAGCCTGGAAAAATATGGTGAACAGGAGTGAGCGTTCGACTCAGAGAGTAAAATATCAATTTTAACCATAATCTCTATAACTATCTAAAACTAATGCACCCTGTAGAGTGAAATACAACATCAACATCGTTTTCACATCATAACATCAAAAAGGTAATTTGGAGCACTCACACACCCTGTAGTATCAATCATAACATATGGGAGCTGATCCCCTATACAGCTCTCTTAAATCCAACCTGGTGCAATTACTCAAGCTCGGACTTCCACTTAATAACCAAATCGAGTTTCCCTTCTAATTACTCAAGCCGTGACTACCCCTCGAAGGATCGGGTCCCAGCGAATTACTCAAGCCGTGACTACCCCGTCCTATCCATAGTCCACACCACATCATACGCACGCCAACGCACGCACACTGCTCCAAATTACCACAACAACATCCATGGCACATCAACAGTTATGAGTGCAACATAAATCGTGCCTAGAGTTTAACTACATAAATATATGCATATAAGTGATGCATGGGCATGCTTGAACATATAATAATATCGAAATTACAATTAAAATTAATATTCTACTCACAGACTTGACGACAATCACTGTGGCGGCTGGGCGGAGGAAGAAGGCTGTCCCGGCTCACCTGACAATTTTATTACAATCATTTAATAAATTTGACTCAATACAAACAAAGAAAAAAGACCAAATACGTCCTAAGTCGTGCCGAAAATCCGGCAGAGTCTCCCCTATACCTAGGACCTACCCAACCTGCAAAAAGGCTCAAATAGCACTTCTAAATTCTCAATTTCCACAACCACATCTCATCAATATCACATGGCCCCTCCTGGGCCCTCCAAATCAGACAATACTCAAAATATCAAAAATTACGTTTTAGTCCCTATAATTGACATTTTTCAAAAATCCACTCAAACAAGCTCTAAAAATTCTAAAATTTTGCCCTGCGGTCCTTAATAATATTATAAGACTATTGCAAAATGAATTGTAATTTTCTAGTCACCCATGAATATTTTATTCAAGAATTTTACTCAATGCCATAAGTTTCCAACAGCTAATATATTCTTAATTCAACCCGATTAAATATTCACATATTTAAACCTCCATCCTCAAGCTTCAACCAATTATATAAAATTTAATTATCTAAATTTCAAACAATCTTATATGCCCATATGCTAAAAATCTAATTAAAATCCATCCATATTTCTCAAAAATATTCTATAATCACTCAAAAATTCAACTAACACCGTAGAATATCTCCAAATAATTTTACTTTCATCATATATTTTTCTTAGAATTTTTCTCCAATTTTTCCTGTTTAAGAAACACTTTATTTATGCTCCACAGACAGAGAAATAATAGAAATTGTCTTACCCGAAGTTTATCTGTGTCTCAAAAATTCCAAAAATTTGCGAGGAAGCCTCTGGAAGTTGAACCATCTCCATAGCTCACCGGAGCCACCGCCGGCACCACCGCGCACGGTGGCCGGCCGCCGGTCGCCGGCAACATTTTCCGAATCTGATCATACCCCCATGTTCCTCTCCTCTTCCTCAGTCCATATGTGGTCTCGGATCGTCGATCCAACGGTCGGATCGTCGTAGATCTGACGAAAAAGCTTAAAAAAACCCGAAACTTCTCTCCTCCATATCTCACTCATCCGACCTCCATTTGCTTCAAAATTGGTATCAAAAGAAAGCTCTCGGAACAAGCTTTCCAACGCCACCGGAATCGCCTCGATCGGACGTCGGATGAAGCCGGAATCGCGCCGGAAAGCCGCTGCCCACTGTGCGCGCGTTTTCTCTCTCCTCTCCCTCTCTTGCCGCCGTTTCTGGTGGTCGCCGGAGGGTCGCCGGCCGGTGGGGAGCTGCTTGGGACGTCGCCGGCCGGTCACCGGAGAAAGGAAGAAGAAGAAGAGAGGGAAGGAAAGGGAGAGAAGAGAAATGGGGGGGGGGGGAGTTCCTCCTCCCGTTTTTGAAAAATTTTTTTTTTTTTTTTTTTTTTTTTTAATAAATGTTGGCAGTGACAGTGGGAAACCCACTGTCACACGCCAACAGTCAGATCACTTTCATTTTTTTTTTTTTTTCTTCAGGGTTGTTACATTCTTCCCCCCTTAAGAAAAATTCGTCCTCGAATTTTCGAATAAACAAGAAATATGGAAAAGAAGATTATCGGAACAAGTGCAATCATTACTCCTCCAGCTATGCAGAGATGGGTAAAACATTTATTCTTCAAACTCTTCGTATATTATATATGGCATTCTACCGCTCTCTGATTCTACTATAGTGTCCTATTTGTCATCATCTCTTTCTAGAGATGCTCTTATCTCGTAACTATTCATTGACCATTTTTCTGACATTTCAAGTATTCGCTATACCTCACTGTTCTTGACTTAATGTCTCATAACTTCAATCAACTTTGGTGCTTACCTCACTTTTATTACGCCCTAACGTGTCTCTTGGTGATTTCAGTCCTCATCCCTTTATTTCAATAATCTCTGTTTTCCCCAATGACATAACTTATGCTCCTTGTTTCATGGTATCCTATGAGTAGCTTTCCTGTAGCACCTAATCTAGGCATCTTGTTCGAGATCTTCACTCGTCTTATGACCTCAGTGGTCAATACCTATAAATCTTCTCACTCCCATGATATTTCAAATTTTTTAATCTCCTTTTGTGTCATTACTAAGGTACTTAGACCAACCTCTGTCCATTTTATGTAACTAGTCAGGTAGAGTCTCCTCCAGGGGCCAAGTGTATCATTTATCAACATTGGAAAGCAACCGGGTCCCTCCTTCCAGGTAACAAAAGTGTTTATATTCCCTGACAACTCAATCCATGCGACTTTATCGATTCTCACTCCTTCTCTGGAATGGAAATATCTAGACTTCTTCCTTTAGCTTCTTAGTATGTGGCCTACTTCTGACACATTGACACTCAGATCGAGGCTCCATTACTCCCTTAATCTATTATCTTATAATAACTTACTTTAAACATCTCTTAGTGTGGTCCTAGCATACCTATTCCTCCTTATCCTCGTCATTATAACTAGCTTTACAAGCTTTCTTCCTAACCTTTGAATCTCATCCACTTCCTTTTTCCTATTTCTGCTATTGTTGATATCCTTTCAACCTACTGCATTTATTCCTAAATCTTAATTCCATTTCACCCTTACACCTTTTTCCTTCAAGGATGTCCATCCCATCATCAACTTTAACTTTCATTTTATTTCTTAGTTTTATCTTAATTATCAGTTCTATTACTTTGAGAATTCCAACCTTACGATTTACTCCTACCAGCACATTCTTCACCTTATGTAACACTTATAATTAACCACAGAAAATTCTTTTTGTATTCCCTTTTTCCAACTTAACTATCAGAACATTATCATTCCCCACTAACCTCAGTAGGAAATTGCTCATCCTGGATGGATAGGAGCCCCTAAAACTATAAGTTCCATCTGAACTAACACGGCTGTGGGAAATGTGTACCATGCCTTAATTCTAAATAAAATACTTCATGTGTTCGTTCTCCTTAATATAATCACATATACTGCCTATAGCTTTCTAAACTTCAACCTCAAATTATCCATCAGCAACAATTTCATCTATTGAAACTCATCCATAAATAGTACTTCATCTAGCTCATGGTTTAAAACAGTCGTAAGCCTTAGTAGCTAACTCAATTTAACTCCTGCCATTACTCTGAACGTCCTTTCATACTTAACATTAGGTATGCACTTACTGTCATTCTCATATCAGGAAATTGTATATGAATTGGTGCCTACCAAACTCTCAAATAACTCGGTCTCCTTGACTCAGTCTCTGTTCCTTATATAACCTTCTAGAACCAAAAGCACAAGCTAAACTTGAAAAGAAAGAAAAATACCCTCTTATATTCAATTACGCCCAATTGTCCATATAACAACGTTTAACCTATGTTTCTTGGTCTTTCTCTTCAAATTTCGTCATCTCCTAGCATAATTGTCCTTTACCTATAAGATATCATCTGTATGAACCCTTTACTGTACCATCGTCCTTCCTGACATAATATTTTATAATTTATTAACTTTACTTATACTCGACCTATGATTCATATCTATCATCGTTTATATTGTGCCCTTAACCCTTGTTGAATCCTGAAAGATTTCTCTCGCTAATAGATTCTTCCAACACTAATTCCACCCTTATCTAGGGTCATTAATTTGATCCTTGAACTTTCTAGTGATTTATAATCACCCAGACTTGTCACTTTTCGTTCTACCCCTACTATTGTCCTATCGTTATTGCTTCACTACAAAGTGATTCTGTTGATCACACTAAAGACGTTTGCCTGACATTCATAACGAACCTCTAACTACCTTCTCACTATCTCAAAAGTCTAACCTAAAGCCTCTGTGTCATTATCTATCATTCTTTTCCTCTTATCATACCTATTTGATCTCTTAGATTGACTTTTATTCAACTTACTGCTTACTAACTTCTCTTTCTCTGCCTAATTAGATAGTCCGCAATATCATCGCACACCTTCTACTTTTTACTCATTATTATTGTATTCCATACCTCCATCACTATTCTTGCTAATATGGTCCCATTTTGGGTTCTCCATCCTTGTCATTCACCTTGCCAAAAATAACACTTAGCCTACCCTATATCTTAACTTTGTTCCTTTTTATTATGCGCTCTTTAGGTTGTCCTTTCATTTATTTCCTTCGTCTTACCCAAAATAGAACTTGACTATTCTATCCCTGGCTCCATTCTTCTTCCTAACATGACAGCTGTACCTGCTAACTATATCTTCCAGAGTCTCTATCATGTTATCACATATCTGTGTTACTCAGATTTGGTCCTTTGACCACTCTAGCTAGTACTCCCACTGGCATTTAGATTATATTGCATCTGCAATCAATTGTCCAAACTTTCATTCTGCACTTCCTCTATCCATTGGCTTTCTGTGATTTATCTTCGCTAATTTATTACTCTTAACACTATTATAATTAGATTATACTACTGTTTGAACAATATGAAGTCAGAAAGGAACTCAGGAAATTGCAGTCATACCTTTATCGTATGATTTCTATTCTTATCCTTTAGCTTACATAATACCCTTACTACCTCGAGAACTGATTCTGCAGTAATTTTATTTATTATTATTTTTATTATTATTATTATTATTTTCCATGTTTACTCAATTCAAAAACTTAAGATTTCGGGCACCCAAACCCGTCATCCAATTCAAAGGATTTACATCCATCGTGATATGATTATATATGATTCCTATAATGGAACTTGTATCCTCTCCAGGTACCCGAGCCAACTACTCTCTACCACACTCTACAGTCCCATCTAGGGCACTATTTTGTGGGTCACCATTATTAGTAATAACTTTCGATCCCTTCTGAAAAGATAGGACTATACCCTAACTTGCTGCAACAAAGGTACTACATTTACCACCTTGCCCAAAACCATGTCAAACTAATGTCTCTCTTATCATATCATAGCTCTGTAAATCATATATTCATAGTTTCGACCTTCTCTAGGTAGCAGGGTTGTACTTTATTCCATACTGATACACACAAGGTATACTATTCTCACTAAGCTCTAAGCAAAATGTTTGTCATACTGCAAAAACCATCCAAAATTCCATACCGAAGACTAGATGGTCTCACTCTATAGGTGTCACCTTTACTTTGCAACTCTTACTGTAACTCTAGCTCATGCTAGGGTAACCGAGTCACTGACTCTAGTTACCACCCAATTGTGACCTTCGATATTCTAGCTCTAAATCCCTAACCAGGAGTTCCCAACTCCTTTGCAGATATAGAACTCTGTTCTGGCATTACTGTACCAAAACAGAGACTGCCTGCAACATCCTCATCATAAGCACTATAGGAAAGTACGTAGCTCTACACAATAATCTCATGTCGGTACTGTAATCTGCAGCTTACAGAGCAGACATCGAGAACATTGTATAGTTACTACGATACGTCCTGACCGACTAGGTCTCCTAATTTCTTATCTCTCTTGAATCTTCTATTATCATAAACTTATTCTGACTGGGTCACCCACTGATGACTGCCAGCAGCGGTATCCTCATCTTTATCTAGGGCAACTGTACTTTCAAGACTCACTTTTATGTACTCGTGCCTTGCACGAAATGGGCACACCATTTAAACCCATACAGACAGAAACATAGCATTTCTTGGAGTACGTATCCTCATGAGGGACCTCACATGTCTACTAACTCTATTTCACATTTCTATGTACTCCACGAAAATCAAGACACTAATTGAGGCACTTTTACATTTCCTGAGGTATAACGCAGAATCTAGAAGTAAAGAATTACAGAAAAAGACAAAACAGAATCCTATACTCCGCATGTAACATCCTAACAAGACTCTTTTTACACTCCCAAGTATATTCTTTCCCATGAATCTAGAGCCTAAGCTCTGATACCAACTTTGTCACGACCCAACCTATGGTAGGACCGGACTAGGACACAGGCGACTTAAAGCCCCGAGGCCCGTAGTAAGACTAACTATTCCTCAAATCCATAACCAGGCCCACAATTTAAGCCCAATATGCACATAAAATAATTTAAATTACACTGTTAAAATTTTATTTCGGGCCAACTTAACCCAGAAATTATCAGAAACAAAAATTAGGGGAGCCCAGCTCAACCCTGTTACCTCATTTATAACCATTTAAAACTCATAAAATTTTTCTTTTCATTTATTAATACAAAAACTTGAATTCATACAGTCCCTGACAGGCTTAATGCTACTACTAGCACATGCGGAGTCCTAAATTACAAATTTAGAGAATAATAATACAATTAAGTAATCTTTTCATAACCTGAGAGGAAAGGGACAGGTTATTCTGAAAAATGTCTCCTCCTGTAGCCTGGAAAAATATGGTGAACAGGAGTGAGCGTTCGACTCAGAGAGTAAAATATCAATTTTAACCATAATCTCTATAACTATCTAAAACTAATGCACCCTGTAGAGTGAAATGCAACATCAACATCATTTTCACATCATAACATCAAAAAGGTAATTTGGAGCACTCACACACCCTGTAGTATCAATCATAACATATGGGAGCTGATCCCCTATACAGCTCTCTTAAATCCAACCTGGTGCCAGCGAATTACTCAAGCTCGGACTTCCACTTAATAACCAAATCGAGGGTCCCAGCGAATTACTCAAGCCGTGACCACCCCTCGAAGGATCGGGTCCCAGCGAATTACTCAAGCCGTGACTACCCCGTCCTATACATAGTCCACACCACATCATACGCACGCCAACGCACGCACACTGCTCCAAATTACCACAACAACATCCATGGCACATCAACAGTTATGAGTGCAACATAAATCGTGCCTAGAGTTTAACTACATAAATATATGCATATAAGTGATGCATGGGCATGCTTGAACATATAATAATATCGAAATTACAATTAAAATTAATATTCTACTCACAGACTTGACGACAATCACTGTGGCGGCTGGGCGGAGGAAGAAGGCTGTCCCGGCTCACCTGACAATTTTATTACAATCATTTAATAAATTTGACTCAATACAAACAAAGAAAAAAGACCAAATACGTCCTAAGTCGTGTCGAAAATCCGGCAGAGTCTCCCCTATACATAGGACCTACCCAACCTACAAAAAGGCTCAAATAGCACTTCTAAATTCTCAATTTCCACAACCACATCTCATCAATATCACATGGCCCCTCCAAATCAGACAATACTCAAAATATCAAAAATTACGTTTTAGTCCCTATAATTGACATTTTTCAAAAATCCACTCAAACAAGCTCTAAAAATTCTAAAATTTTGCCCTACGGTCCTTAATAATATTATAAGACTATTGCAAAATGAATTGTAATTTTCTAGTCACCCATGAATATTTTATTCAAGAATTTTACTCAATGCCATAAGTTTCCAACAGCTAATATATTCTTAATTCAACCCGATTAAATATTCACATATTTAAACCTCCATCCTCAAGCTTCAACCAATTATATAAAATTTAATTATCTAAATTTCAAACAATCTTATATGCCCATATGCTAAAAATCTAATTAAAATCCATCCATATTTCTCAAAAATATTCTATAATCACTCAAAAATTCAACTAACACCGTAGAATATCTCCAAATAATTTTACTTTCATCATATATTTTTCTTAGAATTTTTCTCCAATTTTTTCCTGTTTAAAAAACACTTTATTTATGCTCCACATACAGAGAAATAATAGAAATTGTCTTACCCGAAATTTATCTGTGTCTCAAAAATTCCAAAAATTTGCGAGGAAGCCTCTGGAAGTTGAACCATCTCCATAGCTCACCGGAGCCACCGCGCACGGTGGCCGGCCGCCGGTCGCCGGCAACATTTTTCGAATCTGATCATATCCCCATGTTCCTCTCCTCTTCCTCAGTCCATATGTGATCTCGGATCGTCGATCCAACGGTCGGATCGTCGTAGATCTGACGAAAAAGCTTAAAAAAACCCGAAACTTCTCTCCTCCATATCTCACTCATCCGACCTCCATTTGCTTCAAAATTGGTATCAAAAGAAAGCTCTTGGAACAAGCTTTCCAACGCCACCGGAATCGCCTCGATCGGACGTCGGATGAAGCCGGAATCGCGCCGGAAAGCCGCTGCCCACTGTGCGCGCGTTTTCTCTCTTCTCTCCCTCTCTTGCCGCCGTTTCTGGTGGTCCTGGTGGTCGCCGGTGGGGAGCTGCTTGGGACGTCGCCGGCCGGTCACCGGAGAAAGGAAGAAGAAGAAGAGAGGGAAGGAAAGGGAGAGAAGAGAAATGGGGGGGGGGGGGGGGGGGAACGTCCTCCGCCCGTTTTTGAAAATTTTTTTTTTTTTTTTTTTTTTAATAAATGTTGGCAGTGACAGTGGGAAACCCACTGTCACACGCCAACAGTCAGATCACTTTCATTTTTTTTTTTTTTTTTTCTTCAGGGTTGTTACAGTGTCTAATTTTTTTTTAATTTTTAATTATTTTATTTTATATTTTAAATAAAATATAAATATTATTTTAATAAATAAAATTATAATATTTAATAATATATATTATAATATTAATTATTATAATATTATTTATTAAAATAATATTTATATTTTATTTAAAATATTAAAAAAACTAAAACAAAAGCTGGACGCTACTTTTTTCTTTTTATTTTTTTTTTAATTTGGATGCCATCCGCACAAAACGCTATTATTAATAGCGTTTTGGATATTAAAACGCTACTGATACTAGCGTTTTTAGGGCTCTTGACTTTTCTCGCCCTGATCTCGTAAATTTTTCATACCGCACCCATTTTTAGTAATTTTTATTTCTAACTCACCCTTGTACGGTAAATTCCCCCATGATCTTACTCAACAAATGGTTAGTGTGGCCACTCTCTCTCTCTCTCGAGATGACACATCATTATAACTACAAATAAAGTGAACAAGTAAATTACCTTATATGAAAAGAAATTAAAAAGAAAAAGCTGCTTGTCTTAAGAAACATACACATGCAAATGATAGTAGGCGTGTATGTGTGTGTATGAGAAAGAGAAGGCCGTTTGGAAAAAAATAATATATATATATATATATATATATATATATATATATATATATATATATATATATATATATATAGAAAAGTCCATAAGTGAATTCCTCCCTCCCACTCCCTGAGAAAAGGAGCAGACTCAAAAGAAAAGCCATTTGTAAATAATTGTTTTGACCAGAGCCTTCATTTTCTTATTAGAGAATATTTCCATTCAACCCTTAATCATGTATCAGTTATGAAGTAGTGTGCAATTATCCATATAAATTAAAAAACATAAAATTTTAAAGTGATTTAACCTAAATCTATTCCACAATAAATTCATTAATAAAAAAATAATTTATATATACTAATTATTTTTCTCCTCGACAAATTACTCACAAAATAATACCTCACACGGCCTGGCTATTGCAGTGTTTCAATTGGTGGCACTAATGGGCTTCTACTGTCAAACTCTCACAAGTTTCAAAGGCAATTCACTCTCTTTGTGCCACTCACTGCTAATGTATTCCCCCTATATCTTTTTTTTTACTCATCATAATACTTCGTTTTTTATGGGCACACACGCAACAATCTAATCCAAGTCCCACATAGATTTGGACTTCAACACTTTCTATTTGAACAAATCATTACAATTTTCTCTCTTTTTTCTTTTTCTTTATATTTTCTTTTTCTTTATTTCTAACATAACTCTCTCTCTCTTTTCTTCTTTTATTTATTTTTAATAATATTCTCAATTTTCTTTTAAATATTTCATTGTACTCTTATTATTGATATTATCCTTTGCCTTCACTTATATTCTTTCAATCAAGTACTTCCTTTAATTTGTAGAAATTTTTTACATTAACTCACATTTTCCTGTCAAAAGAGCATATCGACTAACCCAAAACCAAATAATGCAACTTATCTAAGGAAATTAAGCTCTTTTTAAATTAAAAAACATATCTCACTTCATCAAATGATTTCACAAGATCTCAATGTAGTTTGATATTCACTCTACCAACACCTTTAATTTCCATCTTGTTGCTATTATCTAGCTTCTTTGTTCTCCTTTCTACTCTTCAATGGCATCAAAGCACCCATTTTTTGAGCAAAAATAAAATGGGCAAGTAAAATTCATCAACCACCCATCTTGCAATGGATATTTTGCCTTTTCCGTACCATCATCCATATTCAAAACATCATTGTCACTATTTTCATCACATGCAATTGCAACAGTTCCTTCTTTTTCATGACTCTTCTTGAATTATTTCAACTCTACAAGATTTCATTCATCTTCTTATAAATGTATTGAATGTGATTCTTCTCATGATAATATAATAGCATTTCTTATTTACAAGGTCTACTTGAGGTCTCAAGTTAAATCTACTATTTCTTCTCGAATTGTTTCATATGGATTGCTTCTGCCACAAACTAGTAATAAAAGTTCCACCATTATTGCCATTACACGGCTTCTTCATCTTCTCATCATCTAAAATAACTACAATAACTTTCTCCACCTTCATGTCTCATTATCAACTATTGGGGTCATCACCAAGTTTTTATAAGACTATGGGAGAGAGGTCAAAAGTCAAAGGAATTTATCTTCATCATCCACCTTTACAATGCTAACCAATTGGATAATTAGTTTATTTAAGGTATTGAGGTGATCTCTCACATCAATACATTCCTTCATTTTGAGTTGATACAGCTCATTCTTCAAGTACAAATGGTTTGTGAGTAACTTTGACATGTATAGGTTGTCCATTTTATTCTATAAAGCAATTAGCAAAATGCTTCACATTATTACCGTTATGTCAATCAAATCATATTCACTTCCTTTTGGTGAAGCTCATCCCAATTATCATTATTAATGATTGTCAGTTGCTTCTCATTCAAAACTTTGATTAATTCTAGTTGCACGAGAACATTCTTTACAGTACTTTGTCATAGACCGAAATTATTTTCATATCAAATTGTTCCACCTCAAACTTTTTATGCTCATCATTTTGAACCACAGTTCTGATACTAATTACCATGAAAATCATCCACACAAATTAAAGATACAAAATTTTAAAGCGATTCAACGTAAGCCTACTCCCCAATAAATCCACTAAAAAAGAAAAAAACACTAATTTATTTTCTTCCTCGCAAAATAATACCTCACATGGCTACACAATACTCAACACGGCACACCGATTTCATGCACTACACGCTATTGCAGTGTCTCAATTTGTCGCACTAATGGTCTTCTACTGCTAACTTTAACAAGCTTCAATGGCAATCCACTCTCTTTGTCCTACAGAACTTACTACTAATGCATTCCTTCTATATCTTTTTCACTCATCATAAAACATGGCCTTTCGAGAAATTATATAGTGAAACTGTAATACCATGTCAGCACCTTACATGAAATGGTAAAATAATGAGAGATGGACAAATATACAAATATAGTTACTAAAATTAAAAAATAAATAAATAATCACCTGATGGTTACAATTTTTGAGACCCACTTTACATATATATATATATATATATATATATATATATATATATATATATATATATATATATATATATATATATATATATATATTTGTTCATTATTGATTTGTCATTCCATATAAGTCATTCTACATAAATAACTGATGTATAATCCTTTCATGACACACACAACAACCTAATCCAAAGTCCCACGGGATTTGGAATTCAACACTTCCTATTTGGACAAATCAACGTGAATTTGAAACCATACAAATTTTCTTTTTTTATTTCTTCCTAATATAATTCTTCTTCCTATTTAATTTATTAACTCTTAATTCTATTTGATTTGGAATTCCAATGTAAAGCACTAAAATGGTACTTAGTTGTAATGAATATATAATGTATTCTACTAAGAGAAAATAAGAAAAATGATTGAACATAAAATAGCAAATAAACAAACTCTAAACTCTTCTTGCTTGCACAGTCGTTAGAATTTTTAACTGGACTTTTTTTTTTCCTTCTAATTGGCCAACCAAATAAAAAATAGACCAGATATAGAATTAAAACAGAACAAAATTTGATTTTAATCGAAAAATTGAATTAAAATATTTTAATTTAAATTTTTTATTTGATTCTGATTATCAATTTAAAAATAAATTATATTTTCAATTTGGTTTAGTTAATTCAGCAAAGAAAGGAAGTAAACAAATTTCAAACCCATTGACTATTTGCCAATATGTTGAATTAACTATGCCCATAGTTGTTTACCCTTAAGCCCCTACCCCAAGACTCAAGCCCACTACCTAAGAGGCCATGACCTATAGCTGCTTGAGTCAAATCCCTATCTCTCACAATTCAACCGAAACATAGGAAAATGAGTTTAGATAATATACAGCCAAGCTTGGTGCGAGTTTGTATTTAAAATTTAATATCTGTAATAGATTTAAATTTTTTATATAAATATTTTATTATTATAAAATATGTTTTTTATAATTATATTTATTAATTTTTATATTTTTATTTTATATAAAATAAAATTAAAATATTTTATGAAACTATTAAATTTTTAAAATATAAATTATTAATAAAAAATTATATAAATTATTAATTAAAATATATAAAATTAAATGAATTTAAGTATTTTTTAAATAATAATAATCGACTTTAAAACGGATTTGAGCAATTGAAAATAAATTTTAATCCAATTTAGAATTGAATATACTTTGAAAATATTAATAGAGTATTGTAATTTTTGCAATACGCTACCTGCTGCCATATTCATTTCATCTGTTCCTCTCTCACACTTTCCTCCTATTTTTCTCTCGTTTCTTTGCTTGCTTGTCATTTTCTCTCCCTCTTTGTCAACAAATTAAACTCTCAACGCCGCTCACAATGTCACCTATCCACACTCCATCAATTTGCCATTCACAAAATAACCGCTACAACCACCATTTCACCTCTACATCGCCGAGGAGAGCGATGTCGTCTACCTCTGAAGCTCGCCTCTCTCTCGTCTTTACTCTCATTGTAGTGTTGATTTCATGTAGCGACGCTTACTTTTTTTCAGTCATTTTAAAGCATTAATGGCTCTTTATCTCACACTTTTTGTTCAATTTAACAGATGAGACTATTGGAATCAATGAGATTTCCCCTTGATTCATATGATGTCTCGTATTACAAATGGTCGCGATTATGAGAAAATCATATATTTGATTAGTAAAATCAATGTTTAGGAGTGATTTATTGTTTATTGGTATCATGCCATATACATCTTATTTCTTCAATTATAAATGTGGACTCTCATATTCCTTGAATTTGAATTTTATTTTCATTGTGTTGCCTTTGATTGCGTTATCTCCTTTTAATTTCTTTGTTTTGACTTTATTGTTTAGTAATTCTTTGCATTGCTGTTTTTTATCGTTTACAATTGGAGAAAAATTCCGCATTATGTTCTGTAATTTTGGATTTGGGAGAAAATTTCTAGGTAAAGTTAATATACACAGAGACACACACAGAGACAGGTGTATATATATATATATATTGATGCATTAAATCCAAAAGTAATTATATTAGCAGGTTTTTTCCCCTCGAGAATGTCTTGCCAACTTTGAGGAACCTAATTTCCAAAGTCTCGTTGCCACAGTATCCAGATGGAAAGCATCAAACATTATCATTTTACAAGTATAAACGTCTTTTTTTATTAGCATAGACATAATCTTTAATCCAGCATTCCATTCAAAGAATTGTAGTTCAATGATTCTAGCGGGGCAATGCTTTCAATAATGTGGAGAATGTAAGGTCCACTAAAGGTTGCAGCTCTTTCTTCACCAGCTGCTTTCATATATTCTAAGTGATTCTGTCATGACAATTTTCTCCCTTTTTCCTTCAACAAGTTGAATTATGTGGTCCCTACTTATACAGTGATAAATAGTTCTTAAGAATATAAAAGAGGATATGAAGGGACAAAGAAAAAGAGAGTGAATCAACATAAGAGGTTAACAATAACAAGGCTCCAAAGTGTCTCATAACTGTGCATGAATTCAACTGACAAAATAAAAAAAAAAAAATCCTATCAAAGCCATTTAAAAAGACGTTTTGACATTACTCAGTTACTCAATTTCCCTGTCCAAACCAAAGTTTGAAGAGAACAAAGCAGTAATACTAGGTATCCAAATATTTTGAAACAAGAACCATAAACCAAACCTAAAACAATGAGTTTCAATACTAATACAAACTTGCTTAAATGTGAGACAAACGAGTAGGTCATCCATAACTGTATTTTCTTAATGAAATATGTGCAAACATCATTTCATATGCTTTCCTTAATTGATTACATAAATAAATAACACCGAAACAAATGGGGCACAATTCCTAGTATGCATACAGTACACAAGGATACCATGAGACCAATAAGAAGAATGATAAAATCAAATAGAAAAGATATATATATACTGTGTGAACAAAGTCCAAAAATGACTGAAGAGAGAGAAATAGAGAGGCCATGTAAAAAGACTCAAACTGCAAGTTTAATCTCAGACTGAGTGACTAACCCATAAATGATCAACAATTCCTCCTTGTTAACCGTTCATCACAGGGTGGAAGCATCCTCCACCTCCATGAATTGAGAGGAAATACTAGCAAACATATATGTCACACAAAAGAGCAAAATAAATCTACATAGAACCTAGTCGAAATTACTTTACAATCAAATAAGCATTCTAAGCTTTAAGGACATATTTGATGTCAATTGTATAGCTGAAATTCTTCCAGGTTTTCTTGTTCATCAGCAACCTTGTTATGTCTTCTAGAAGAATAGAAAAGTTAAAGGCTTTCTCCTACAATCTCAATATGATGGAAGGACAAAGGCAACCTACATGGGATGAGAGGACAAACACGTTGAGGGCATGCCACGTTCAATACATGTGTGTCTGTCAGTTTCATAATATAGCTATCCTTAATCCAATTGCAGTTTCGTTTTCTCTTTTTGCCTCCTAGGGTTTAACTCTTCATCTACTCTTTGCATTTGCAGCTTCAATTCTACCATTGAGCTTTAAAAACAGAGGTGAAAGAGCACTTACTAAAATGCATAAACAACAATTATTATGAAAAACAACCCACAGAGTAACTAAATGTATCTCATGCATGTGTGTTCAATTTTTTTCTTTCAAACCTTTTTGTTGGAAATGGCTTGACGTGCTGGGGGCATGTAAATGCATGTACTGAATGTCCAACACGGCATGCCCAATTAAACGCATTAGAGAGCTTCATAGACTAGAGATATCAATTGAGGCAGCCCTCCTTATATGGGAAAATAAAGATTGCATTCCCTTTTGTATGATTCTTACTATGGGCACTAACCTTAAATATGTCTCTTTCTAATTAAAGCACCAGCCAAAGCAATGACAAGTGATATATATAGTGTTCTCCAGGCACTATGTTTGCTTTATGCCATATAAACAAACAGATTGGAGGTACATTGCTCCTAGCATCAGAGATTACAACTGGGAAGGTCAGTTGAGATGCCTTTGACCTCCTTTCTACTACAGATAGGGATGTATAAGGTGGTCATACCCAATTATCTCTTAGCACAAAATGGGTTTAAGATTTTCTCTTTTTTTATATATATTAAAAAAAAAACCCTAAAAATCAAGATTTCAGCAGATCAACAAAAATTCCAAGTTGTTGAAATGTACATCTAATGATCAGACCATAATGTTGGTTCTCTTTTCAAGGTATAAGAATGTCCTTAATCAATGGAAGAATGTAAGTAGCATGGTTTTTCTCTCAGAGCTCTGAACACAATTACCTAGAAAATCAAATTGGGTATGAATTATTGTCTTCAAACATTAGCAATCTTTTCAAACAACTATAGAAGGAAGAGAGTAGAGAATCAGAGGTTCAACCAAAAGTGACCCTCTGTGAACCATATCGAAATTAATATATCATATTGCACACAGGAGCAAAAAAAATTTTTGAATAAGTAGTATGACTATTATTAGCTTCTTTGGAGCTGGAAGGAGGGCTTGATAAGAAATATGCCAGTTCTAGGGCCAAACTGCTCCTGCTTGCAAAACTTTGCGCTTTTTGGCTGGGTATACTAATTAACAATCCAACTGCTTGGTTTAACCAGTATTTGACCAGGTTTCTCATTTCCCATTCTCAATAAATAACCAAATCAGTAACCTACCCAGTTCCTAATTAATCCACTAGAACCAGCCTGCATAGTCTGGTTTGACAACAATAAGAACATAGTAATTAAGCATTTATGAAAACTTACAAGATAGAAAATAGGCAAGAAATTTGGAACATAACACATTTAGCATTGAAGAGTAGGACAAGAATAAATTATATCATTATAAACACTGTGCTTGATGCATAATAATAATAATAATAATAATAATAATAATAATAATAATAATAATAATAATAATAGAACAACAACAAAAAAATCAAGTATAGGAGTGTGTATAATGCACTTATAAGCTACAATTAGCAAGAGAAGCAAATAGACAATGAATACTGATATTCATATTTGACTTCAACAGCTGGCAATGATAGATAATAAATTGAATGCAATAAATTTATTCAATATAGAATTAGTTTAGGTCCTTACAATTATGAAACATCATCTTGATACACCAAGGCTTAGTATAAATATTATCGAACAAAATTTGAGCAGCCCATTATAAGAAAACAATGACAGCATGAACCTGTGATATAGAACAGAACACAAGTTTAGAAGGCAACGACATGCACAAAAGAAGTCAAAATTATACCATATGGCATTACCTAAGAACAATTATAGCTTGTTTCATATGGTCTGACGTAGACAAGGATGATACTGCAACATCTATTGATAGCAGACACAAAAGTGAAAACGCAAAACAGCTTTAAGCATCGGTTGCACCATTAGTGTTCAGCATGTAGACTTTTGGTCAAACTTCTACTATTCAAAGTGGCTTTTCTGACTTTCTTCTTCTGAGCCCACCTGGGTCCATAAATTGCTAAATGTGTCCGACCAAATCTTCGATCAGTTATCTGCTCTTTCATCATCATCATAATAATGATGATAATTAAAAAGAACATAAGAACTGTTAATATCATATACACATATATTACAAACTACAGGTTTTCTAAAATCTAAATAGAAATGTGTTTCTGAGTATGTGGAGAGCCAATTCAACATAAGAAAGCAACCCATAGTTCCTCGAGCATTTTACCAAATCTAAGTATAAAAATTAAAAAAAAAATTAAAAAAAAACACTATTTGCCAAATCAGGGTATATTTTGCCACTTAGGCAAAGTCTAGCATAAAATCAACATTATAACTATTGGTATTGAGTATAGACATTAATGGAATCGGTAACATAGTGGGAGAAATTAAAATAATCATATGCCAACTGTAATAGAATCAGTAAATCAGAGAATCTGTGTCAAGCTATGTAGCACGAAAACGGCAATACGGAAACGGACATGTGAAAACGGCATTTTCGAAAATATAGGGAACAAAAATGTGGGGAAAATGTGTGTGTGCATGTATGTGTGTGTGTGTGTATATATATATATATATATATATATATATATATATATATATATATATCCAACAATAAATAAAATCCAAATTTGAGAGGAATTTTTTAACCTTCCCTTTAAAAAAAAAAAATTATTTATGACAGCTCTTCAAATATGGTTTGAGAAAAACCTAATTATGGCATATATATTTAGAGAGAAAATTGCTATTAAATGTAACAAAATTGTGATTAATTCATGTAAATTTTTTGGTAATTTTATTTTAAAGAGAAACTGCAACAAGGAAAAAAATTAATAAAAAGGAAAATATTGAATTGAATGATACGCAAAAATATATATAATTCATATAAATCATTAACCAAATGTCCAAACCAGATTCAAAAACTCAAAACAATCAAAACCGATTCCAATATAAAATAATCAAACAATCAAGAAACAACTAGAGTATCACAATAGGCGAGACCACGAGGCAAGTAAGTCACTGCCAATGGAATGGACAAGGTGATGGAATAGAGAAGGTTAAAGGCGAGACCACAAGAGGCAGAGGAGAGATCCCTCACCTGCGTCGTCACTGCCACTGTTGTTGCCGTTGCTGCCATCTATCGCCGCTGCACTGCACTGCACTGCACTGCCAGGTAAGTCCTTTGATCCTCTCCTCCTTACGGGTGTTCGTCGCCAGAAATGCATGTTTGATTTCCCGTATTTTTGGAAATGGCCCAGAAACATCTCTAAGCCGTGTCATCTCGTTTCTATGTTGGAAACTTTTCAGACACTGGAAAAAGCTACCCAGTCCCATTTTCGTACATCACTTGTTACAAGTCATCTTATTGTTTGCGATTCTCTCTTGGCATATGTCAGTGTATATGCAAGTGGATACCATTAACTAAAGTATCAGCATTCTCTTTTAGAATCTCTAAAAAGAGAATCTCTGTGGTTTTTAGAGACTCGTCTAATCGGACTAGACATAATTGATATGACACCCAACCTTCTCTCACAAAATCTACTCACAGCCTCTAATCTCTTAGCATTTTATCGATTCTCATCCTTTCATCTCACATTTTACCCTTAATACCCTCAATTTATTTAAGGTAAGCAAATTAGATAGACAAATTTTTAATAGTATTTATTTAAACAAAAACCTTGATAATAGTATTATTTAAAAACAACATTGATAAAATTTTTATTTAATTAAGTATATTAATATGATAGATTTAGTAACAAATTTATTTAAGTTAAAAATAATAAAAATAAAATAATGTGATAAATTTCCAAATAAATGCCAAGTTTAAGATTTTTTTAAGTTATTAGACATTTTTATATTACACATTTTAATTAATAAAATTAAATTAATTAAGAGGAATGAAAAGCAAAAAATAATTACTTTAATTAAAGTAGCAAACATAAATAATAATTATCAATACAAGAACAATAAATTTATAACGTATTATAAATTAGTTAGATAAAAATAAATACGACTCTAATAATGATGCAAACGCCCTCTAGTGCTGCATACAGGACACCTCTTCTTATTTATTCGCCAGGTGTTGTATCGCTTCACCCCACCTTCATTATCCCACTGTTTTCAACTTGAGTAGTTTCCATCAATGTCATCGTTACGTTTAGATCCAATGGTTGGGATCTAACTCTTGATACTTCCCCAATATGATTGGGCATTACATAACTATTATTCATAGCAAAAAGTCCGAGCCATATAGGATAGATCCAAGATTTTAGTAATGGGACTAGAAAGGAACTCTAAAGCATTGCCAGAAAATATATTAGCTCTTGATTTGGAAAGAATATCTACAGAACATCTACAGAATGTCTACCAAATGCTTAGAACATTGCATCGCTTAGCGTCTGAGATTGTAGAATGTCTATAAAAACGTAAAAAGTCAAGTCCATGGCCAGAAGTCTGATCGCATACCCATTGCATTCGATGAAGATGACTGAAAAGGCATTGAAGAGGCAGGAGGACAACTGACCTTATTCAATATATGTGCAAAATGGGTAGTAAGAGACTGACAATGACACTGGATAGATTTCAGAGCTAATGCAAAGTATGGGAATCTCTTTCCATCTTTGTACTCTTAACTTCAGCGCTGTCGAGATGCATATTGTGCTACAGAAGCCTCATATGGATCAACAGGAATTGGTGTCAAATAGAGAAGCAAGTTATGGTTTTGGTTGTGGTGGTGGTGGTAACTGTGTAAATTACCCCTCTTCGTTTAGAGCAAATAAAACAACTCTTGCCCCTCCCTAAATTTAACTAGCAAATGGACCCTGAAGTTGCCCAACCTTAATAACTATGTCCTCTGCCTCGTCCACTTAAAAGCAATTAGTAGCACCACGGATCTCCATTCGTCCCATTCCTGCAAACAATAAACTTGAAAACCCTATATATCATTTTCCTAATATGATTCTCAAACTATCTGCGTGGTGTGTATAATAGTTGAATGACATATAAATTACATTCAATAATTAACAAAAAAAAAAATTAACCTCATTTTGGCTCATTCTGTTTATCTTGTATATGATTTCCACTAGCATGTGTTATCACATCAATTATTTGTTGTACTTGACTCCACCTGTAATGCCATATATTAATAATTTTTAATTAATGAAACAATTGAAAACCATTAACAATATAATAAGTCATTGTACGTACAAACTATCAAGTGGTGCACCTTCAAGCGGAGATCTAATAGTGATGGTGGAAGTGAGCTATTTAAATCGATCCAAGGTCCATATCTATAATATATGTAATACCCAACCAATTTATTGCATGTCTTGATTAGTCGCATGAAAAAACCCTTTATATAACCATCCGCAGCCTATGTAGCACGGAAACGGAAACGCGGACACGGGGAAACGCGGAAACGGACACTGGGAAACGGCATTTTTAAAAATATAGGAAACGGAAACGTAGGGGAAACGCGTAAATATAAAAAATATAGGGATATATTTATAAATAAATAATATATATATATATATATATATATATTTATTTATTTATTTGAAAGTTTTAGTTATAACAAATTTAAATATTAAAATAAGAAAAAAATAATGAAATTAATTAATTAATTTATTTATTTATTTATATATTTATAATTATAAATAATTGAAATAATAAATATATAGAATAATAAAATTAATATTAAAATGCTCAAAATAAAAGGTTGAGGGTTTTAATACAGTGAAAATTGAAAAAAAAAATTAAAAAAAAATCAAACAGAAGATTCGGGCAAGGAGCACTGGAGCAGAGCCATGAAGAAGGAGCAGCGCCATCAGGGGCAAGGGAGGCTGATTGGCAGAGCAGCATCGGACGGGGAAGGAAGCTCCCATCGCCGGCACGCTGCTCACCACCAGGTACTCCTTCTCCTCTTCTTCTTCTTCTTCTTCTTCTTTTTTCTTTGCCTTCTCCTTTCTTCCCGGAGGTGCGACTTTTTTTGTTTTTTTTTTTAAGAAACGCGTATCCGGCGAAGGAAACGCGTTTCCGATTTCAAGGAATTACGGAAATGGCCCGGAGACGTTTCCTCGCCGTGTCCTAACGTTTCCGGCAAGGAAACGTTTCCGGAACGGGGAAACGCTCCTGCCTCCCGTTTCCGTGCAACCTAGTCCGCAGCATGCTCCACCCAACTCTACTTGCCTGCTCTTTATAGATTAGCAAGTAGCGATAAGAACATCAATTTCACTCACAATGCATTCCTATCGGAAAATAATTTACCACCTATAATTCTAAGTATACAAGCTCTAGCATACCTTTGCACAGTAATATCCTTAGCATTTTGTGACAAATTTGAGAACTCTTGAGATAGGCATTGCAATTTAACAATGTTTCCCCTAATTATTTGAATTGGAGGTAATACTCTTAATAGTTCATTGTATACCAATTCCAAGTTAATTCGAGAATTTGCCACAATTGCTTTACTATCAATTGGTAAATCCAATATCAACCCCATATCCTAGAGTGAGATGGTAATCTCACCCTTAAGCATCATAAACGTGTGTCTCTAGGCGTCATTTCTCGATAAGTTCTGTGATAAGATGATGGCCAAGGGCTAGAGCATTTTACCAAAACAAAGTGAACTAAAAAAAAAATTCCATTTTATGTGTGTTGGGAGAACCCAAACCACGGGAAAAATTGGCACTGTTATGGAAAGTCAATCACTATATTATTTCTCTGTATGTTCTATATTCTGTATTCCTATTTAGGATTTCTTATTTAGGATTTCTTCCTAATTAGTAGAACACAATTATAGGAATCAATTGTATATATATACCCATATACAAATTAATTGAAATTAAAGAGAATCATCTCTTTCTACATGGTATCAAAGCAGGTCATCTATCTAGGGTGACTATTTGTTCTCACCACCCAGCTCAGGAGAGACCTTGGCCGCCGATGGGCCGTTTTGACTCCGATCAACATCGCCGGCGTCGCCTCAACCCCCTCATTCCACCACTGTGTGCTGTTACCTGATCCAATACATCATTAAAGGACTTCTCAGGGTTGGCTCTCAGATCCTATTTCGGTATTTGCTTGATTTGTGATTTTGGGTTATTTTACTGCTGTAAGCACTTTGGATTAGCGTTTAGGTCAGTTTTCTTTGTCTCAACAAATGGTAGACAATAAGAATGTTATTTCTGATGTGATTCCGATGATGACTAAGATCACGGAACACAAACTTAATGATTCGAATTACCTGAAGTGGAGTAAGACTGTTAGGGTCTATTTGCGTAGCATTGATAAGGATGATCACCTTACTAAAGATCCACCTACGGATGATACACTACAAACTTGGCTAAGGGATGATGCTCAGTTGTTTTTGCAGCTTTGGAACTCGATTCACAGTGAGGTAATTAGTTTAATTAATCACTGTGAATTTGTTAAGGAATTGATGGATTACTTAAATTTTTTGTATTCTGGTAAAGAGAATATCTCCCGTATTTATGATGTTTGTAAGGCATTCTACCGTGCTGAGAAAGAAGATAAATCTCTCACGACTTATTTTATAGATTTTAAACGGTATATGAGGAACTTAATGTATTGTTGCCTTTTAATTCTGATATGAAAGCTCAGCAGGCCCAACGGGAGCAACTGGCTGTTATGAGTTTTCTTGCAGGCCTTCCTTCAGAGTATGAAATTGATAAATCTCATATTCTCTCCAGTTCTGAGATTTCCTCTTTGCATGAAACATTCACACGGGTCCTTCGTACAGAGAGTACCCAATCTTCACAGCCTGCCAATAGTGCTCTTATTAGCCGTAATCCAAATGGACAACAGGGTAATAGAAAAGGAAGTAGAGAAGGAATTGCATGCAACAGAAGTAATCAGCGTAATGGAGAGACTAGTTCTAATCAGGACTCAAGAGGAGTCATTTGTTATTATTGAGCTTGACCATACAAAATATAATTTTCCGCAACTTTAGAGGAAAAATCAGCGATCACATGTGGCAAATATGGCAGCAGCGAATTCTACAGTATCTTCCTCTGAGAAAACTATTTTGGCATCTACAGAGGATTTTGTACAGTTTTCCCAGTATCAGGCATCTCTAAAGCCTACCAGTTCCCCTGTCACTGCGATCACCGAGTCAGGTAAATCTACTACATGCCTTGTGTCTTCCTCATCCAAATGGGTTATTAATTCTGGTGCGACAGATCACATGACAGGTAATTGTAGTCTTCTATTTGCTTTTCGTTATTTTGTTACTTTTATTGATGATTACTCTCGTGTTACCTGGTTATATTTAATGAAGAATCATTCTGAGTTGTTTTCTATCTTTTGTGCCTTTTGTAATGAAATCAAAACTCAATTTAATATTTCTGTGCGCATGTTAAGAAGTGACAATACCAAAGAATACTTTTCAGCACAATTTCAGTCTTATATGACACAAAATGGCATTCTTCATCAGTCTTCTTGTGTGGATACCCCATCCCAAAACGGCGTGGCCGAAAGAAAAAATCGGCATCTTCTTGAGGTAACTCGTACTCTTCTTTTTCAGATGAAAGTTCCTAAACACTTTTGGGCGGATGCAGTTTCTATAGCATGTTTTTTTATCAATCGTATGCCGTCTTCTGTCCTTAATGGAGATATTCCTTATACTGCTTTGTTTCGTACAAAATCTTTGTTCCCTGTTGAACCCCGCATTTTTTGTTGTACCTGTTTTGTGCGTGATGTTCGTCCACAGATTACTAAATTGGATCCAAAGTCTCTCAAATGTGTCTTCCTTAGGTACTCCTAGCTGCAAAAAGGGTACCGCTGTTTCTCTCCTACTCTTAATCGTTATCTTGTTTCTGCAGATGTCACATTTTTTGAGTCCACTCTATTTTTTTCGCAATCATCTGTGTATGAGAGTCAAGGGGAGAAAGATGATCTCTTAATATATACTGTCCAACCAATGTCTAGTCCTCTCCCACAGCCTATTCCTTTTGTCTCTAGACCTACTCAACCTCCCGTTATTCATGTTTATTCCAGGAGATTGGAGATTCCTGACTCAGATCCTCCACCAGCTACTTCGTTGGGAGATCCTGTACCTCATACTAATCATGATTCTGATCTAGACTTACCCATTGCTCTTCATAAAGGTAAACGTTCATGTACTTACCCTATCTCTTCTTTTATTTCTTATAATCAATTGTCTTCTTGATCTCGGTGTTTTGTTACTTCTTTAGACTCTGTTCCTATCCCTAATACTGTGGGTAAGGCATTGTCTCATCCTGGCTGGTGTGCTACTATGAAAGAGGAAATGGAGACTTTAGATGCTAATGGTACATAGGAACTGTTGCCTTTGCCCACTGGTAAGAAAGCTATTGGTTACAAATGGGTATTTACAGTAAAGGTAAATCCTAATGGTTCTGTGGCTAGGTTAAAAGCACGCCTTGTAGCAAAAGGATATACTTAGACATATGGAGTTGATTACTCTGACACTTTTTCTCCTATAGCTAAACTTACTTCTGTTCGCTTGTTTATCTTTTTAGCAGCTACATATGATTGGCCCATGCACCAATTGGTTATCAAGAATGCTTTCCTTCATGGTGATCTTCAGGAGGAGGTGTATATGGAGCAAGCACATGGGTTTGTTGCTCAAGGGGAGTTGGGTAAAGTTTGTAGGCTTCGGAAGTCTCTTTACGGCTTGAAACAAAGTCCTAGGGCCTGGTTTGGGAGATTCAGTGAAGCAGTACAGGAATTTGGTATGCAAAAGAGTAAGTGTGATCACTCAGTATTTTATAAGCAATCTGAGGCCGGTATAATTCTCTTTGTAGTCTATGTGGATGACATTGTCATCACTGAGAGTGACTCTGCAGGTATTTCATCTCTTAAAACCTTCCTCCAAACCCAGTTTCAGACCAAAGACTTGATATTGTTAAAATATTTCTTAGGTATTGAAGTTATGAGAAGTAAGAAGGGTGTTTTTTTGTCTCAAAAAAAATATGTCATTGATTTATTGATAGAGACAGGAAAATTAGGTGCTAAACCTTGTAGTGCACCAATGACTCCAAATTTACAACTGTTAGCAGGGGATAGTGAGTTGTTCGAAGATCCAGAGAAATACAGGAGATTAGTAGGAAAATTGAACTACCTTACAGTCACTCGTCCTGACATTGCTTATGTCGTTAGTGTGGTAAGTCAGTTTATGTCTTCCCCAACTGTTGCTCATTGGGAAGCCTTGAGATAAATCTTGTGTTATTTGAATGGCGCTCCAGGAAGAGGTTTGTTATATGGTAATCATGGACATTTGAATGTTGAATGTTTTTCATATGCCGACTGGGCTGGATTTAAGGTTGACAGGAGGTCAACTACTGAATATTGCGTTTTTGTTGGAGGAAATTTGGTGTCTTGGAGAAGTAAGAAGCAGAGTGTAGTTTCTAGATCTAGTGCTGAATCCGAATACAGAGCCATGGCACAATCAGTATGTGAGGTAATGTGGATACTTCAATTACTAGATGAGACAGGTTTTAAGACCATCCTGCCTGCGAAATTGTGGTGTGATAATCAAGCTACTCTCCATATTACTTCTAATCCGGTGTTTCATGAGCGGACCAAACATATTGAGATTGATTGTCACTTTATTCGTGAAAAGATTCAACAACAGATCATCTCAACAGGACACATCAAAACTGGAGAGCAGTTAGGAGATATTTTCACAAAAGCTCCGAATGGAATTAGGATTGACTACATTTGTAACAAGTTAAGCATGATTAACATCTATGCTCCAACTTGAGGGAGAGTGTTATGGAAAGTCAATCACTATATTATTTCTCTGTATATTCTATATTCTGTATTCCTATTTAGGATTTCTTATTTAGGATTTCTTCCTAATTAGTAGAACACAATTATAGGAATCAATTGTATATATATACCCATGTACAGATTAATTGAAATTAAGGAGAATCATCTCTTTCTACAGGCACAACGGATAAGCAAAGCACACAACCGATAGTATAGGTGTTGGCACCTAGGCACCTTATTAGTGTTGGCAAACAATAAAAAACTAGTTGAGAATCTCTTTGCCATGCCCACCACTCTGCCATGCCATGAAAAGAGGCATCGAAGAATTAGAATACTGACACTTTATGTATCCATACGGTAAGTTAGCGTGGGAATCTATCAGCTTGATGGAGACATGCCAACTTTATTAGAGTAGATTTATGTAAAATTTAAAAATCTCCTTGGTTGTCTTCCCACCTAAATACAAAAGAAAAACCCAATGGCAACCTCTATCAACACTCAAAACCCAGCACTCTCCCAACCCTCAACAAATCTCTACCTTCAACACCCTCAATCCTCAACCAGGTAAGCTACATTGTCAAGTTTTAAAATGGTCCTTGTTTTTTTTGTTTCAAATGAATATAACCCTATTTTTATTTTTTACATATTTTGCTAACTGTAAGAGGAAAAAAAATTCTATTGGAAAATAAGTGGGATAATCAATAAAAAGGTTTTTATCAAAAAAAAAAAAAAAAAAAAAAAACCTTAAGTTGCAGTGATTATTTTTATATAAGTAGATTTATTTTGTTAAAAATGAAAATGTCATTCATTTGATAGAAATAGTGAAATTCTATTAAAATTTATTTATATTATCAAAATTTGATTGTTGAATTATATTTTTATTATAATTAACATGAATATATATTTGAAACTATTTATATATTTTTACTCTCTAAAGTTTTTAAAAATTCATAACGTTAATCAATTAACACATCAAGAGTCGGTTGACACAATACAAAAGGAGAATTTCTCCCTTTTTTTAACCTTTTCTTATATTTATGGGAGAGGCTAATAACTATGTCTATTTGCAAGATTTTTTTATAAAAAAAATATTTTTTAAAAAAATAAGAATCTTGGTGAAGAACATTGGATTGCATTATAAATTCTTTACCTATACATGACTTTGGGCTTATTTGCTACATGTGTAGACAAACTTTAAATTATTAAAATATAAAAAAATAAAATAATAATTCAAGCCAATCTTGAAATATTTTTAACTATTAAGCTTTTTAATTAGTTCCCTATATATAAAATTTATAATTATCAGAATATATTAATTAATTAAAATAACAGAAAATAAAAATGAAATTAAAATGTGGGGCAATGTTTAGAAAGACGATCCAAAGCGGCATAGTAGTTAATTAATTATATGTATATAATTAAAAATGAAAATATGGACGGATGTTGTGATAATGCAAATTCTCTATTATAAAGTCATTATTCTTTCTACCTTAATTTGATATGATGAATGAATTCCTAGGGTTCCCGTACATCTATCAAAGCATTGAAAAGTTAATTGCATGCATGGCCAATGCCAATTTGAAATTAAAGAACGATCTCAAACAAATAAAAATCTAATTTGAATATCACTCGACCACTAAATCCTAAACAATAAATACACTAAATCCTAATACCCTAAATCCTAAATTCATAAACCATGACAGTGAAATATCAATTTTATTTATCTTTTTTTTTTTTGCATTACTACAAATATTTTATTATGTTAGTTGTATTATTTTTTATGCATCTTGTAGAAATGGCATTAGAAAGCTAGAGTTTTAGAGAAATACTCTAGAGTCAAAGGGATTTAAGTTAAGTAGAACGAAGACAAAATACATGCATTGCAAGTTTAGTGAATGCCGAATTGGTAGTAAGAAAGGAGTTAGTTTGGATGGAGTGGTACTGTCCCAAAGTAATCACTTTAAATATCTTGGTTCAGTCCTTCAAGTAGATGGGGAATGTGAGGAGGATGTTAATCATAGGATTAAAGCCGGATGGTTGAAGTGGAGACGTGCCATGGGACTTTTATGTGATCGTAAGATTCCCAATAAGTTGAAAGGAAAATTTTACCGTACAGCCATACGGCCGGCCATGTTATATGATAGTGAGTGTTGGGCATTGAAGGAGTCGTATGTGTCTAAGCTAAGAGTTGCGAAGATGAGAATGTTAAGGTGAATGAGTGGTCATACTAGACTAGATAAAGTCCGTAATGAGAATATTAGAGAAAAAGTAGGAATGGTGCCAATTGAGGATAAGTTGAGAGAAGGGAGATTGAGGTGGTTTGGTCATGTGAAGCGTAGACATACGGAGACTCCAGTTAGACAAGTAGAACACATTAGGTTAGAGGATAAAAAGAAAAGAAGGGGTAAACCTAAACTAACTTGGAGGAGAGTAGTACAACATGACCTAGAAGTATTACACATTTCTGAGAATTTAACCCAAAATCGTTTAGAGTGGAGAAAGAGAATCCATATGGCCGACCCCAAATTTTTTGAATAAAGGCTTAGTTGAGTTAAGTTGAGTTGTAGAAATGGCATCTAGACTATACATGAGAGAGTACATGCCACCTGATCAGTCAGTACTACGGCAACAATGAAGTCATAGATCAGAGGCGATTTGGTATGAGCAGGTGCAGGAGCAGGAACACGAAAAACGTCTTAAAATGCAAACATGTAAGATCATTTATGCACCATCAAGAGATTGATCACTACATCGAACCATTACTAAGAGCGAGTAGTTAGCAAGACTTGGATTTTGCCCTCAACCATCATCTTATCACAACACTTGTTGAGAGATGGTGCCCAAATACGCACACATTTATGATGCCTAAGGGTGAGATAACCATCACACTCTAGGATATGAGGTTAATATCAGGTTTACCGATTGACAATGAAGCAATTGTGGTAAATTCTCGAATTAAATTAGAATTTATATGCAATGAACTATTAGGAATACTGTCTTCAACCCAAATAATTAAGGAAAACACTATTAAATTGCATTGACAATGTCAAAAGTTTGAACATTTACTACACAAAATGATATTATTGTACAAAGACAAGTAAGAGCTTATATACTTAGAATAATCGGTGGTACATTATTTCCCAATATGAATGCATCGCGAGTAAACTTGATGTTCCTACCACTACTTGCTAATCTATATAGAATAAGCGAGTACAGTTTGGTTGGAGCATGCCTCAGATGGTTATATAAAGGGCTTTGTCGTGCAACTGATCTAAACGTGCAACAAATTGGTGGAATGCTACATATACTATAAATATGGGCTTAGAATTGATTTAAATCACTCGCTCTGACTATTGCTATCAGATCGCTACTTGAAAGTGCACCACTGAATAGCCGGTACATATGATGGATTATTATATTGTTAATGGTTTTTAAATATTTCATTAATTAAAAAATGTTAACATATAACATTGCAGGTAAGGTCAAGCATGACAAATAACTAATGTGGTAACACATGTGCTAGTATAAATTAGATACAAGATATACAGGATGGGCTAAAATGAGGTTAAAATTTTTTGTTGTTAATTATTGTCTATAATTTTTATTTCTTTCAACTAATATAAACACCATGTGTTCATCTCTTGTTGCCAATTGCAGATAGTTTAGGAACCATATTTGAACGATGATATACAGGATCTCCCAACTTATTGTTTGCAGGGAAGAACATGTGGAGATCCATGGTGCCACTCATTTGTTTTCATGTTACTAGGTAGCAGTAGTTGGACAGAGTCATGCGTCAATTTGAGCCTGAATAACCCATATCATATGACCCATTGCAAGACGATAAACTTTAATCCACGTCTTTACGAGAATCAAATACTAATTGGGGTATGGTGAATGCACGTTGAATCCAGTTCTAGAATTGTCACGCAAATAAGGTTATTTAAGAGATAATTAGCTCAACTTCACCAATTACCATTCACAGCATGTGCAGAGGAATCGGTGCATATCTCGCAAGTGGATACCACATAGAGGCGTGGTTGTTGATTTAGCGATAATCACTAGACAATACTATTTTTCTAATTAAATATTTTAATTACTATAACGATAATTTTACATCCTTCTAACTTTGCTTTCAGGTAGACGAGGCTAAGAATATAATTATTAAGACTAGGCAGCTTCAAGAACCACTGGCCAGTGAAATTCAGCGAAGGGCAAGAGCCACTTTATATGCTCAAATGAAAGGCGACTTACATAGTTACCAATACCACAACTTGCCCCTCTGCCAATACCTGATGATCCAGATGAGGTTTCTGCAGCACAACATGCATCTGGACAGCGTCACCAAAGGTCAAGGGCACAAAGACGGAGAGAGATTCTCATACCTTTCACTGCCTCTAAAATCTATTTAGTGCCACCGCCACTCTCCTACCACCCATTTGGCAAATACATTGAACATAGTCAGTCGTTGTCTATTCTAATGTAGGAAGCGATGTACATACACGGTAAACTGGTTGGATTGGTTGGACTCCTGGCCCTTTAATGCCTTTTCAATCATCTTCATCAATGCCATGGGTATTCGATCAAACTCCTAGCCATGGACTCACAAGAGCTTCGTAAGTTTTATGAACTCCATAATCCCAGACGCTAGATGATGCAATGTTCCAAGCATTTGGCAACCATTCTATAGCTATTCCTTCCAGATCGAGAACTAATCTATTTTTTGACGATGTTTCAAAGTTCCTTTCTTGTCCCATTACTCAGATCTTTATATTTATTCTATAAGGCCGAGGACTTTTTGCTAGGAATGATGATTTTATAATACCCAATCATGTTGGGGAAGCATCAAGAGTTGAATCTACCCACCGAATGTAAACATAATGATGACAACGATGGAAACTACCCAACTAAAAACATTGGGGGTAGCAAATATGGGTTGAGGCGATACAACACCTGGTAAACAAATGTGAGTTGGCTTCCTACATGCGACACTAGAGAACGTTTACATCATCATTAGAGTCGTATTCATTCTTATACAACTAATTTATAGCACGTTATAAATTTATTGTTCTTATATTGATAGCTAATATTTATATCTATTACTTTAATTAAATTAATTATTTGTGCCTTTTCATTTAATTTTAATAAATTAAAATGTATAATATAAAAATATAATAATTTGACACCAAAGTTAAAATATTTTTGCAATAATATTTTGATGAATAAATATATCTTACATATTTTTTTATTATTTTTATTAATGAAAAAAATGTTGTATAAGTACAAAATATAAATTTGCAAAATATAAATTTGGATTTCAAGTCTACTACTATATTTACTAGTCCTTACTGTTAACCATAAATATTATATAAAAACAAAACTTTAACAAGTCCAAACTTTTCTATAACAAAAATTATTTTATCATATAATTTTCCTCATTCAAATAATTTTCTTCAAACATACAAAACCATAAAAAATTAAAATTTATCACTATTTAAAAAAAAAAATTGATGACCAATATATGTGTTAAAAAATATATGTCCAATAACTTAAAAAATTTTAAACTTTGAATTTATTTGGAAATCTATCACATTATTTCATTTTTATCATTTTTAATTTTAATAAATTTATTACTAAATCTATCACATTAATATACTCAATTAAATAAAAATTTTATCAATATTGTTTTTTGATAATACGATTATCAACATTTTTTTTAAATAAATACCATTAAAATTTATCTAACTTGCTTACCTTAAATAAATTAAGGTGTTAAAGAGTAAAATGTGAGAGATGAAAGTATAAGAATCGGTAAAATGCTAAGAGGTTAAAGGGTGTGAGAAAATTTTTTGAGAGAATGTTAAATATCATAACAATTATATAACAGTTGATATGTTTAGTCCAATTAAACAAGTCTCTAAAAACCATAGAGATTCTCTTTTCAGATATTCCAACACTTTAGTTGGTTTTATCGACTTGCACATACACTGACACATGCCAAGAGGAAATCGCACACATACAATAAGCTGACTTTTCGGAGATTCTCTAACTAACCGATTGTATTACAATGGGCATATGATTATTATTTTTTTTTCCCCATTATGTTACTGATTCTATTGATGTCAGTACTCAATACCGATAGTTATATTGTTGGTTTTATGCTAGACTTTGCCGAGGTGGCAAAATTTGCCATGGTTTTGTTTTTAGACAATCTCTGCAATTAATTTTTTTTTACTTAGTTTTAGTAAAATGCCCCTAGTCTCAACTTCAGATCTGTTATGGACGATTTTATTCCTACTTAGTATAGGATTTATATTCCTAAATAGAAATAATATGTATTCCTAATTAGTAGAGCTACTTAATTAGGAATATAAATCTCTTATCTTAGGAGATTATATATATATGCAATCTTTTATTTTATAAAATTAATGCGAAAAAGGTATAGCCCTTTGAGTTATTTCTTTCTCTTCCCTTCTCTTTCTTTCTTCTACTTCCAATTCTTAAATATTAACAAGACCTAATATTCATCCCAAAGATTTCACAGTAATATGCTTAATAAAGCTTGGACTAGTAGCGATTGGCAAGGCTGGAACAGTGGGACATTATGCCTGATCCTTAATAATAGAAACAGAAATAATAAAAAGAAATTAAGAGGCTAGGGTTTGATGCTTTTAAACCTAATAATATAAATATGCTTACGAAGTTTAATGCAAGAAGACATATTCTTGTGAGACAGACCTTTACAAGGCATCCACACAAATCCATCATGTCAGTTCTTAGAGGATATTCCACCACCTAAGGCATGAAATTTCACAAGGCTGAAAAACTGTGGAAAAACTTAACCATATAAAATCAAATAAAGGAAAAAAAAAAGTGAATATATGATGTGATTGCTACTTACAATAAATGTATCTTCTCCAACTAGGGCTGATTTTGAAATTTGATCCATCAGTATCCCATAGTCAACTTCCGCATATGGAGGTGTGACGCTAATGAAATCAAATTTTCTATGCCTTCCTACAAACAACAACATTTATTATTCACAATAATGTTATGCAGTGAGGTCATCAATTTCTAAACTCTAGATTAACAGAATTTCATCACTTTTCAATGGTGTACAGCTCAAAGCCACTCAATTTGGATAACTCTGCCGTTTATGCTTGCAAGACATGAACAAATATGCAAGAATGGGCCCATTTTAGACAAAATCTCTAAATGCTTATCCTTTATTGATTTACTAGATGTACATGCTAAAATTATTAATAGTAGAATCAATGTATTTAGGCTTTGACCATTCACAAAATTGCGGCACATCTATTGCTTGGTTAGAAAGGGAACCTCAAATTTGCAACACTAAAACCATAAACCTTACACCAAAATGGGAAACATTATCCAAGAAACTCATCTAGAGCTTTTCCTTTTTTTACTCCTATATAGGAAGTCTCCAAACAAATTAGAGAATTTTTTAAGGAGTTTATTTATGGTTTCTTCCTATCTAGTGTGGTTTACAAATTCCACTGTTAGTGACAACTAATTATTATCCCTAATGGGACAAGGCATTATGATGTAGAACATGAAAAACACAAAGGGCAAAGAAACAAATTCTCAAAACTTTATTAATTTTCAATGTCAATAATAATAATAATAAATTCTGCCAAAATACCTCAAAGACAGATATTTATAGTAGTATTCGTAATCCTACTAGCACTAGGATTTGGAATCCAAAACAAGAAAACACTAAACAAATTCTAATTAGGAATCCAAAACCAACTTAACTTCCTAAATTAAATAAAATTGTACTTAAATAATAATTAAATCCTAAATTGTTGAAATATGTGCCTTGTGAGAGAGGACACGAGATTTTCCAATCTCAGTTGGATTACACCAAAAATCAGCTGTAAGCCCTTACCTTTTTACATTAGTTTTAGATGAATTGACGAAACATATACAAGAGAGTATCCCTTGGTGCATGATGTTTGCTGATGTTTGCTGATGATATAGTTCTGATAGACGAAACGCGAGAAGGAGTCAATAAAAAGCTAGAGCTTTGGAGAAGTACTCTAGAGTCAAAGAACTTTAAGTTAAGTAGAACGAAGACAGAACACATGCATTGCAAGTTCAGTGAATGTCGAACTAGTGATAGGGAAGGAGTTAGTTTGGATAGAGTGGTACTGTCCCAAAGTAATCACTTTAAATATCTAGGCTCAGTCCTTCAAGTATATGGGGGATGTGAGGAGGATGTTAGTCATAGGATTAAAGCCGGATGGCTGAAGTGGAGAATTTGCCACGGGAATTTTATGTGATCGCAAAATTCCCAATAAGTTGAAAGAAAAATTTTACCGTACAGCCATACGACCGGCCATGTTATATAATAGTAAGTGTTTGGACACTGAAAGAGTCGTATGTGTCTAAAATAAAAGTTGCGGAGATGAGAATATTAAGATGGATAGGTGGCCATACTAGACTAGATAAAGTCTGTAACGAGAGTATTAGAGAAAATGTAGGAGTGGTGCCAATTGAGGAAAAGTTGAGAGAAGGGAAATTGAGGTGGTTTGGTCATGTGAAACATAGACATACGGAGGCTCCAGTTAGACAAGTAGAACACATTAGGTTAAATGATAAAAAGAAAAGACGAGGTAGACCTAAACTGACCTGGAAGAGAGTAGTATAACATGACCTAGAAGCATTACACATTTCCGAAGATTTAACCCAAAATCGTTTAGAGTGGAGAAAGAATTCATATAGCCGACCCCAAATTTTTTGGACAAAGGCTTAGTTGAGTTGAGTTGAGTTGAGTTGTAAGTGGCTTGTGAGAACAAGTCTCACTTCAGTGGTATACAAGAAAATTAAAGGGCATATAAGTGTTGACAACCAACTGATGATGAGAGCCTAGTTCAGTATGGAGGCCTGACTGTTTATTATTTCACTCCTAGACCCTTGATTTCAACATCGTATCATAGCATCGAAGCCCAACGACCACATATGCAGCAGGGCCCAAAAGCATGGTGGACTGAGTCAATATGAGCCAAACTCCTAAGCTAAGTTAATCGAGCCAAATCTAAGCCAAACCCAGTTGCACTTTAATGGGAGGAATGTTGAAAATATATGGCTTGTGAGAATAAGTCCCACATTGACAATTTATAAGAAAATTAAAGGGCATATAAGTGGGGGCAAACCAAATGGAAAGCTCAATTCAGCATGGAGCCTGTTTATTAATCCACACTCAGCCCTCGATTTTAACATAAATATATAAACTTCCTAATTAATAGAAACCTGAAATTCCTAATTTTAAGATGAAAACTTAAATCAAAATAATACCTAAGTTGTCTTCTTGGATGCATCACATTGTGTTTGCTTCATTATACATGCTAATATAACATGGTTTATTTCTTAGGATTATGATTAGTGGGATGGGATATCAATTAATTAAAAGTATTTTATTCATAAAGACCAATGATTAGTGAATATGAGTCCATTATGAAAGGAATGCATGGCTACTGTATGATAAATCCTCTCACAAGCATATGAGTTCCACCCATGAAAAAAACTTATGAATATCACATCTTTATGAGAGGAAGGTGACAAGGAGTACTATTTCCTCCTCTTACAAATCCCGTTGGTTTCTAAATCATAATTTTGTTCTAGATAAACAAGAAAGTTAATGCCTAATCCATAAGAGTTTACTAGAAAACATCAGAATGATCAACCAATTCACAAAAAAATGTATATAATCCACACGAGTTAGTGTCTGGATTTGAAGCAGTTGCCAGAACATGCACTCTTTGGGCATGTAACCATGTGACAAGTCAAAGCATGAAATTAAGATGTTGATGCTGTACCAACAATCAGTTCCTTGTCATTGCTGACGGCATGCAACTATCCTTTTAGGACTTCTTATAGGAGTTAGAATGTTCTAAGCAGCTCTTTCTAAAATGATTAATGAGCAGGAAAAAATTGGCCTCATCTCTTACCATTCTGGATCAGACCTTGTCGTCCCAGCTTTGTTATGATACTTTGATGTAATGAAAGACCGATGTACCCAGATTATGTTAGAAGACGGCACAAATTCTCTCTCAAAAGGATTTGTCCCAATCTTTCATCTTAATGAGTATGCACTTCATGTTGTGCTATGAAAATGCTAACCCTGATAAATTCTCCTATTTTGTTTTAATTGACTATCAGTGTATGGTATTCTAAGAAGTGAGACAAATACTGATCTAAGCATATTGAGATTATAGTGATATTACTGTTAGCATGCAGACCTTGTGTCATCAGAACTCATTATTTAATTGAAACTCCTTCTAGCATTTTTGTACCGGACTTAAAAATGAAAGAAACAACATAAAAATGAAAGAAACAACATGGACAATTCTAGAGGAAACTCAATTATATTTTATAATATTCCCACTATAACTAAGTGTGTGCATATTTGTCACATCACAGGTCCTTGGGGCTAATATGACATTCAGATTGTGCGACACCTAGATTTCCCCAAATCTAGGCCAGCCCAATTCCAGCCAAGCCAGTATCATCCAAGCTTAGAGGTTTGCAATTATTTCAACCATCACCAACATAGACATCTCTCAAGAGACAAGATGTCACCTCTCATCACATCCAACCACAAGCCTCTTAGAGTATTGCTGAACAAAGCCAATACTCTATACTTCCTTCCTTTATGCCACACTACATAATCCTATATACTAATCTTGGGGACCAGAGTACACACAGAGTTTCTCAGGCCCTACTTCTTTTCCATAGGGAAAACAGACTCATCTTGCTAGAGAAAATGCTCATTTCTAATCTATTGAAATAGGGACCTCACTAGTCTATTGGCCTTAGTATGATGGAGAGCCAACGCCATGCTTTCCCCTATAATATATTATAAGGAAATTTCATCCTCTAGCAAGTGGAGACATAATATTTAAGCCATCACACACACCCCCTTAAGCTATTTCATATTTATGAAACTACTTGCCAAACCATACCATCTTATTATTGCCTCAATCATACATCCATTGGCCTACGGCTTGGCCTTACACCACCTGGGTCATAATTCCCACTACATCATTCTCTCCCACTTCGACTAATCTATGTCCTCACGGATTGAACCTCAACAAGACAACAGCCCTTGTTACCTCCACACATTCTCAAACTCTTTCATTATTTCTTCCGTATTCTCATAACGTATTATAATTTCATATCATAGTCTTCTCTTTTAATGCATTTATTGCATTCTTTCCAACTTTTGACTGCTATGTTTTCAGCAATAATACATCTGTCAGAGAGAGAGAGAGAGAGAGAGAGAGAGAAGGCACATGCCTATAAATTTTTCTGCCCGTTCTAGAAAGTTTTCAACTCGAACTATATGTATAACTGAAACGTCAAGGAACCCAGTTGACTCCAAATTTGGTTGTAGAACGTTTGAAACAACCCAGGGATCCATCTCAACAAAATGCACCTGGGAATTGACAAATACATACAACAGGATCTCAATGAAATATACAGAATTAAAGGCAAGGGCAGTAATGTTATCAAATTGAAGATCTTATTGGAGACTAGAAGTATTACTTTTAAATTCTAGCCATTACTTCATAGATCAAATTATATCAGGGAACATACGAAAAGTTAGTAAAAATACCTCAGAACATCCTCGGCTGATAGCTTCAATACCAACAGATCCTGTGCCACTGTACAAGTCCAACCAGCAACCTGGCCTTAAGGATGCAGGACAGCCACCAGCTGCCTATGGAAAGCCATGTAAATTATTGTTAGGAACATACTAGTCAATTAAAAAAACAAAGAAACAGGAGACACACACAGTAAAATTTACACATCAGATTGACAACTAATATCAGACATCAAATCACACCAATCTGCACATAGAACCACCAAAAAGTTTTAACCTGCTTATAAATACAAAATGACAGCATTTAGGCATAGGCATTACCTGCAAGATATCAAAGGCAGAACCTTTTACAACTTCCATCATTGGCCGCACATCCATTCCTGCTGGTGAAAGCAATTTCTTTCTTTTAGCCTTTCCTCCAAGCACCTAAAATTGCCAAACGTTTTTTCTTCATTAATCATGTATATAACTTTCTATACAAATAATAAAAAAAATTAAAAATAAAATAAAATAACACCATGTTATTTGATTGTGATAAGGCCAAAAATGCAGACTGCAGTACCAAACAGAAATGCAATCAGCCTATGTATGGTTTAAAAATATGATAACATCCCTATTGACTCCAATACCATGAATAAGGCCACCATGGCACATGGCAGAAATTGTTTAGAAGATCATAAAAATTTTTACATCAAATACTACCAAAAAAATATTTAATGAGCCCATTAAAAATGATGGGAATGGCAACCTGACATGTCATGTATGGATGCAATATTCCATCAGAATTCTAGACATGCCCCAATATAATCTCTCCCATCACCATCAGTCTATCATTAACAAGAAAAAGCCCCTGTTATTTGGGCACACTTCAATCAATTCCCAAGCTTTTCTAAATCTGAAAGTCTCCTGTGCTGCTTGCAACATTTACCTTGAATCATTCTCCTAAGATACGCACAAACTTAAGGAATCCAATGAAAGTGCTCTAGATTCAACATCATTTCTCAAACATTCTATTATATCAGCATTGGAGTAAAACAAAGTGTCAAATAATTCTTCATTTCTTTTCCCTAAAAATAGTAATAAACTTTTGAGTCAAAATTAAAAAGTACCATACGCCAAGTAGACTTCAAGCAAAAATGCATACCTGAAGCAACGTATGCGTGGTCCTCGGTGGCTTAGCCTCCTCTTCAGGGACCCTGACTTGTTTTCCTCTTCCTGTCTTTTGCACTTCCTTTTTTCTCCTCGACTATAAGAAGACCAATTCAAAACCCAACAAATTCAAAGGTTAAAACTAACCCAAAGTAAGGCTTAATTCAATTGAAAAACGAAATCCAAAAAAAATTACAAAATCTCAAACCTTTCATCACCCACAGCTCCTAAATTAATTTCTCACTTTCCAATTATCAAAAACAACATTAAAAAAAATTAAAACATTTTCCTTTGCTTCCTCAATTTTCTCAGCAAACACCCATAAAATTAGAGAAAGAAAGAGAGAGAACCTTAGGAGAGGGTTCTGATAAGAAGTCATTAGGATCGAGACCGTATCGTTCGAATAATGCTTTCTTATCTCCACTAGTCAATCCACTCCCTGATTCTGTAGAAATCACGAAAACTCTGGCCTTGGTTGAAGTACCGATGTCAAAAAAATAAACAAAAGAAAATCATTCAAATTAACGAGAAAATTCCGAGGATACTAACTCTGAGAGCAGACGATAATGGTTGAAAGGCGATTGGCAGAGTTGTAGGAGACGTTGAAGAGAGGGAGAATGGAAGAGGAAGCGGCAAGGTTGGAGTTGATGTTGATGCGTAGTGGAGAGGAAATTGGGGACGCTGAAATTGCCATTGTTAGAGACTTTAAGCTTTTTCAGTCAGTTGAAGGTTGAAGCCTGAAGCCTGGAACCTGGAAGTGGAAACGGGAGTCCGGAGAGTGAAGTCCGAAATAAAATGTATTTTTTTGTCCCCCTCCGGTTTAAGATTAAGACACGGTTTGTTTGGGAAAGTGAAAAAAGGCTATTCTGAAACCGGAATGAGAATATTTTGGTCAAATACTCTAGTCAACTTAACATTGTGTTTAAATAAGAGTCTCTCATTGTGATTATTAAAGTGAATAGACAATAATAAATTATTAAAAATATAATTTTAGAAAATAAATAAATTAAATATAATTATAAAAATAATAAATTAAATATAAAAGTAAATAAATCAATTATAAAGAAAAGGAAAAAATATTATAACTCGATAGCTGTTTATAATAGTGATTCATTATACCTAACAAAATTTTGGGTCTCGTACATTTGCTCTATGCTCAGAAATATCAATGAGCTTCAATGAAATTCTAAACTTGCAGCTTAATTTGATTAAATTATATGGCCTATGTGTTCGCATGGAAAACTGTTAATTTTTGGTGCAGGAAATATTTGAAAAGGGGAGGAAGAAAGTGCCGGGAGTTTTAGTTTGATACCTAAGCTAGAAACTGTGTAATGAGAGAGTATGCATAAGATCAAGTTGTGTGATACGATGTTGTAAGTCATGATTTTATGCATACTAGGAAGTGTATTCACTGTGGAATAGTTATAATCCTTGAGAGGACTTCCATTCCTAATTGAAGTATGCTATTACCCTTTAAGTGATTTATAATAATATATGGATATAAATGATTCAATTTAACTGGGGATTTTCAAGAAGAAAAGTTTTGTACATTGAAGGATTCCAACGTGTCAACATGCTAGGACTGTATTTTCAAATGTCCCTATTGTGTCAATTTTCAATTGATTGGGTCTCCTAAGGTGGTAGTCTTAGATAGACTGAGATTATGATTTCTCTGTTTAGCTATCATTACTAATATCGAGAATGGAGCACATATTATGCTCTTTTTTGTTGTGGTTGAAAATTGTACTGGATACCCTTGTATAGACTGTTGCTCAGGCATGTTGATTTCATTAGCCGAGGATCTTTGCGACATAAACAAGCTAATTCTGTGACTAAGGTTGCACTCGGCGTCTCCATTGTGTAGGCATGTTGATTTAATGACCAAAGCTTTGACTCAGCGTTATTTGCCGCGTAGGGTAAGCTTTGCATTGGTTGCTTAGGCATAGAGAATATAAAGCTAAGCATAATGTAACTAGGTTGCCATTAATGGGGCCATATGAGATGTAACCGAGTCTTTGTTTTGGTTTTTGTCATTTTAGAAAGTAATGCGCTATATGAGATGATGAAAAGCTTTCATAATATGACTTTCTTTGAAAGCTATTATATATTGGTTATGCAATTGATTCTTTTGGAAAACACACATAATTCTTGCCTCTTTTAAATTGTTTCTCTTGAGCTTAACATTGAGATCATTTATATATTAAGTTACAATCAGACCTTAATGCTCTTCATCTTCTATGGCTTGAGAATTTGGTTTGAGTATGGCATAATTCATATACTTGGAGAATTACTGCTTCGCAATCTTTAATGTGCCATGGTTGACCACCCTCTCTTGACTAGCTTGCAATATCATTGGTTACCTTGGATTATAAAGGAGATGTTTCCCTATACTTGGCAATAGAGACGATAGAATGGAGAAAAAAGCGGATTTGAGAGGTTTAATACATGTTTCATGTTATAAAGCGTAGATATTTTATCAAATCAAAGGACATGTGAGGAGAAGTGCTTTAAGATGAGGAGAGAGGCGTTAGTCCAATTTGATAAATAAATAATTTTTTAATTATTCAAAATTTATCTGGACATGCCACATAAAGCAAGTCAGTGGAAGCAAGCACAGGAAAACAAACCATAATGATAGAGATGGACCTATGTCGGGTTCAAGGGGAGCATTGGGCTCTCTAAAAATTAAAATTTTTAAAGGTATATTGGAAATTTTTCAAAAAAAAATTAACCTCTTTTATTACTCTAACAAATTTTTATGGGAGTTCTGGACTACTTGAGTATTTTGAAAATGATCAAAGTTTTCTAATATATTTTTACCAATTTAAAATTTTAGTAGTTCTTTTTCTCATAATTTCATTGTCATTGTTAGAATCTTTCCCTAGTTGAAATCTCTTTATATATATATATATATATTGCCTTTTGATTGTTTTGAAAAAGTTAAATTAGAGATAAATTGTAAAAGCTTTTAAATTTTAGGTCATTAATATATTTTAAGTTGAATAATTTATAATATTAAATATTCATTATATTTTTTTAATTAATAGTCATTGAATTTTTAGTAATTTAATTTTATTAAAAAAGAATTGAAGTGTTTATTTTTATTCCTATATTTATAGTTATATGATGATTTTATCAGCGTAGTCATTTCTGATTTTTATCTCACTCATCCTATACTTGAACTATTTTTCCTGATCTTATCCCGTCCAATATTTTACAGGGTTGGAAGAGCTTTATCCCGTCTCGAATCTCCAAAATTCATTTTGATAATAATATATTATTTTAATATATTTAAGTACTTACTCTATATATATATATATATATATATATATATATAATTTAAAATTTATATTTATAGTTTATGTACTTTTTTAATAAAAATTTTATGTTATATAATGATAAATTAAAATAAAAAATAAAAAAAGAAAACATTTATTGGAAAATTTTCTCCAATCCTATCCTGATCCTCCACTATATAACGATAGGAAAATTATTATAGTTTCCACTTCACTACATTGTTATCCCTAAAATTTAAATAGTTATATAATTATTATTGTAATATCCTCATATTAAATAGTTTGAACATTCTACTGTTCTAATGACTAAGGTCTGTTCGGGCAGCTAAATTGTCTAGAACTATACTTAGATCACATAGAGAAACCATAAATAAAATTGATAAAGATCAAATGTAGTAGGAAAAAAAATAAGAAAAATAAAGCCTAAATCGGTTAAATAAGTTAAGGTCCCGGCGATGGGTGACTGACCCGAGAAGTGATTGCGAGCTCAGTTACTACCCTAAATTCATATGGGATCCAATGACATCCTAGGCCAAGGAATAATTGCAAAACTATTGGGAACTAGAAAACCATATAAAAGAAAAGAGAATAAGTTCAAATAAGTGAATCATAATGTAAGGACTCATCGGACATTTTTAAAAATATGGATTATAACCGATGAGGGGTATTTTGGATAATTCACTCCTAGAAATGACTTTTGACCTAAGTGTCCGTTAAATTGTGTGAGATTAAAATATTGGAAAAAGGAATTAAAAATAGAGATGTGTATGGAAAAGGAAAGAAAAATAAATGAAATTTCAAAATTTTAAATGAATTATGACATTATAATGACATATTGATGACACAATTAAAATTATAATTTTTAATTTACTAAATGTAGAGATAATTATAAGCATAATAAGAGGACAAAATTAACAAAAATCAAAATCATTTTTCTCTCTTCTTCCTCACTAGGCCAAAACACACTCTCTCTCCACCTATCTCAAATTCCTCCATTGATGACCATTTTAAACTCTTGAAACCCTAGTTCTCTTCCATAAATTACCTAGCTACCAAAGTAAAGCCTTGTTATATGACCTTGGTAGAAAGTTTGGGAGCAAGAAAAAAATAAGAAAAGTGAAGATTGGGAGGACACAAAATCTGCTTAATAAGGTGAGTCCCTCTTTCAACTTAAGTTGAGGTATACTCATAGAAATAAGGTTGAATAAGTTGAAATAACATGAGAAATTGAAAAATTATGCATGATTGGAGGAGGAGAGAAATTCGGCCAGCATGAGGACTTGAGGGTTTGATGTGTTTTTAATTGAATTGATGAGGAATTTTAGTTTAAGTGATGATGTATGCTGGATTGGTGTATTGAAATTGTATGAGTTGCATGAAATTGGGAAGATGGAAGAATTAGGGTTTATGGAGAAGTGGTAGTGTTGAATTAGTATAGAATTGATGAATGGAATTAGTACATAATTGATTAATAGAATTGATGAATTGGTAGTGTGCAATATGCTGGAATTTTGGACAGCTTGGGTCCAGTCCACTTAGATGGTTATAAGTTGAGTTATATTGCTTTAATTAGTGTGAGGCCAATTAGAGATGAAACTTAAGACATAGGATTAGAATTTTCATGAAGAGACCTTATCTAAAAACTGATCATAAGTTATCCTAAAATTTGCTTGAATCTAGAATTAGTGTTCTGGACCTGACTAGAAATGACCAAATGAACAATACATCTTTAATTAGGCATAACTCACTCTAGACACCTCCATATTAGGTGATTCTTGAACCAATGGAAACTTGAAACATATTAGAACACTTCTTATGAAGATCATAAACCCAAATTATGACCCTAACTTGGTCAAATTGCTAAGCAAATTTAGTCCATCAAATCTGCCTGATTCTAGACTAACCTAGAAATCCTGAACAAATGGCCATCCGACTAGTTTTGGTAAAAATACCATAACTTGGGCTATAAAACTACAAATGTAGTGATTCCAAAGCTAAAATATTTATAACACATAGAACTATAATTTTTGTGTTTTGGCCAGAACCTATATCCTAAATTAACTTAGGGAAATTGTTAGGAGAAATTAGGACTTTCCAATCTAGAATTCCTACACTGGAATCATTTTAGCTATTTGACCCCAGGACAGTAATTAGATAATAACTTTCAATAGAAAATTCCAAATGGGATGAGCCAAAATGATCTGAAAACTTAAGAATTAGGGCTAAAACTTTTGTTCAGGAACCTTACTCAAATTCTAGATGTAAAATCCCTTAATGTTAAATGCAATAGCTGACCTAAACTTGAAATCCTGAATGTATAGGGTTTATGAGTCTAGGATAGTTAAACTGCCATAACTCACCCTATATAGCTTCAAATTTAGTGATTCTTGAACTTGTGTAACCATAAGACATAGGGGAACAATTCATATGAAGAACACCAAGCCAAATTATAACTATAACTAGACCAATTAGCTTGACAAATTTGAGTTCCAGAATTTACCCTAATCTAGAACAGTATTGGTCATTGGACTAATACTTGGTAAATTGACCATAACTAGAGCTACAAAACTCCAAATGGAGTGATTCAAATTGGAAAATAAAACTAAGACATAGAGAAACAAGTTTCAGGAAGAATATCTCACCAAATTATGACTAGAACTAAGTTGAAATTAGATTCTAAAGTCAAGGTTCAAAACTATCCAAAACCCAAAATTAACTAGAACTTGGGAAGTCATTAGAATTTTGTTTAGTTGACTATAAATGGGACTTAGAATGAGTATTAAAGTTTGGTAATTGTGTGATTTCAGTGGACAAAGAGACTTTCAAAGAAGGGAAGGCTTAGGACAAATAAAGAGATCTATTTGAGGTTTGTGTACAACTAATTCTTTGCTTTGTTTTTTTACTTTAAATTTGATTTAAATGAGCTATTATGAATGAGTTTGAATTTTCCCCTTGCATTTTGAGAATTTTGATTTTGTGAAATGAAATTTTGATCTTGGAAAGGTGAATGTTGGCCCTTTTATATTATTGTAGTATGGGAGTGGGCCGGTTTTGAATGAAATTTGAAGTGTTTTGAGAATTTGTATGTTGCTAACCCTTTTGGGTACTTGTTTTGAATGAAATGTGATTGTGAATATGGTTTGAAACCATAGTTGACATGACTATGTAATTTGTATTCCTTACTAGCTTGCCTAGTTAGATGAATTGGATTTGTTTTCCCTCTCTGGTTGAAGTATTGAGGTGTGTTGCCAGTTGAGGATGGATTGAATGAGTACTCATATTTGCTAGCTAGCCCTTGTATTCCCCATTAGCCTTTAGTTATTGGGATAAATTGGAAATTTGTGTCATGTTATAAACTGTGTGGTTTTCAACAAACTTGTGTTTTATGATTGTTTGGAGTAAAATGTGATTTTATTAAATGATTCTTTCGATTTGGAAAAATTGTAATATTTTACATGTATTTGAAATTATGATTGATTAAGTTTTGATAAATTATGATTTATATTGAGCTTTAAAATTTTAAGTTGTGCACTACTGAGTGTAATACTCAGCGATGGCTTGTTCATGGTGTCGCAGGTAAGGAGATAGACAAAGCAGGAGAGTGAGCTGCTTGTAACGGTGATTAGAGCTACATTTAGACTATCCTCGGGTATATCAGTTATACCCTTTGTAAATTTTCTTTTTGATGTAAATTGATCTGTATGTATATATAGATAGATGAGCAGTTGTACAAATGAAAGTGTAATGATATTGTATCCCTTTTGAGTTGTAAATTGAATATAAACTTTATTTTGATTTGTATATGAATTGAGCACATTTTATGAGAAATTGTGAAATGAAATGAAATGTTTGAGTTAAATTGAATTCAATTGTGTACAAGATATTTTATAAATTATTTTTAACAGGTTTAAAAGAACTGTTTTCTTGTATTTTTAGCCGTAACCACACAAAATTTTCATAGAATTTTAAAAATAATAAATTATTTCTAAAGAAATTCTGTGGCTTTTATTGGATTTAGAAATATCTTAATAACTATTTAATCACCACGCAATATTTAAAAATAAAATAGAATTTTTTAAAAATCCTTTGTAATATATTTAATGGGTTATCGGTGGATGAAACGCGATAATTCGTTAGGTGTACTACATGATCATGTTATACCTTACATAGGGGTAAAGTGTGATAATTATAATTAATAAAAAAAATTATAAATTATACTATTAGCACACAATAATTAACATTCAATTTTTTTTTAATAAATCATACAATTTATTAATTTTAAATAAACATATATAAATAGTGGGCCAAAAATCCATTTCTTTTAGGGTTTTGCATGATTTTTCTCGGGAGTTCTTCTTGTAACACCCCTATATTCAGTGGTGCATTCTACTATTCTGATGACCGGTGTCTATTTGGACAGTTAGAATATTGGGAATTTTACTTAAATGTTAGTGATGAGACATAAAATGATGAAATACAATAAAAAAAAATAAAGGAAAAATAAGAGTAATAAAATGTAATTAGGTTAAACGAGCCAAAAATCCTAGCGATGGGTGAACGCACAAGGAAGTTTCGGCGAAAATCGTTGACTAGCCCTGGACCGTAGGGAACCCTGTGAAATATTTTTGAGATTTAAATAAATATCTATTGAGGTATAATTGACTTAGAAAATGTCAAAAAAAAAAAAAGTAAGTCAATATAAATAAAAACGAAAATTTAAGAAATCGGCGGGTCAAGGATTTAATCGGTGTTACCGAAAAATTAGAAATGCAATCCGAAAAGGGGCATTTTGGTCATTTAACACCTAGAGTGGACTTTTGACCTAAATGTCCATGAAAAAATAAATAGTATTAAATGTTAAAAATGCCATAAAAATTAGAAGTCAAATATATAGAATAAATAAAGGAAATCTAAGGGGCATGATTGAAATTAACTAAAGTTGATTATTATAATGCTAATGAGGATTAGTGGAGCATAATGGGATTATATAAACCACTAAGTGGACATGTGTATAACCATTTCTCATCTTCTTCCTCATCACCTTCATTTAGTCGAAGTGAAATTCCCTTGAAAACTCCATTGTTGTCCCAAGCCAAAGCTCCATCTCCACCATGAATGAGCCATAACTTTCTCAAGTGCCTTCATTAAAAGTTGTTTATAAACCTTGGGCAGCATATTGGGAGCAAAAAGGGAAGGATTTGAAAAAGATTTAACAAGCTTCAAAAATAGGTAAGTACTCATTTCCTCTCCCTCTCTTCATTAATATTTGTCTTAGTGTTGAGATGAGTAATTTGGTGAAGAAAATTTGAAGTTTTAATGAGTTATTGTTATGTGCCATTTTCGGCATGTAACACCCCCATTTGCATAGCCTGGTATATTTCACTATTCTGGTGACCGGTGTCGGTCTGGACAATTAAGGGGATTAGAATCACACTTAAGACAACTAGATAAGCTATAAACATAAATAATTAGTAATTGTCAATTAGTTAAGTATGAATAAGAAAAACAGAACATAAGAAGTTAAATGAGCCGATAGTCACAGCGATGGGTGACCTTCTCGGGAACGACTGCGAAGTCGATTTAAACTCAAATTTCAAACCGTAAAATGTGACCCCGCGGTCCTTAGGACCATTATGAACACAGTGGAAAAGATAAAATCATGAAAAAGAATTGTTAAGTCAGTCAAATAATTAGGTCAGGGATCCAGAAGAAATATTGAATTATTTACAAACCGGGTTGAACTGGCGAGGGGCAATTTGGTCAATTGACCTTAGAGTGACTCTGAACTAATCACAAATAAAATCAGAGAAAAGAAAATTTCGGAATCAAGAATTAAATTAAAGAACTAATAGAAAAAAATTAAAAAAAATGAAAATGAAAATGAAAAAGGTGTAGGGAGATGACATCATGCATGACATCATGCATGATGCCATAAAGAGCATAATTAATAAATTTAATTAAATTGATTTTTGGGTCTTCCATAAGACAAAAGATATAAAGAAAGAAAAAAAAAATCCAAAGTCTTCTTTTTTTCCTAGTTGCCGTCTCCCATATCTCTCTCCCTCTCCATTGTTAAACCTCCATTAAAGCTTGAGTTCAAGCTTTTAAATCCCTACTAAACCCCAATTTCTTCCATAATTATTTCATAAAAACTTGTTTTAGTCACTTGAGAAGAGGATTGATCACCAAAGAAAGAAGAAAAGAAGAAGGAAATTAGAGAATTCATGTCCTAGTGGAGGTAAGCACCCTAATTTGAAAATTTGATATTTATTAGTTGTGTTTATAGCCTAATTAACTAAGAAATAAACTTAAAATGAAATAAAAACATTGTTGAGGGACCAAGCTGAATTTCAGCCAGCTAGGGTTACTATGCATATGTTTGAGTTTCGATTGAATTTAATATGGTAGGCAAGCTTGTATGGATGTGCTAATGAGATTGGCATGCTTATATGTGGTTAAATGCAATAATTTAATAAGTTAGGGTTTTGGGACACTTAAGGTTAGAGACAAAAATGTGAAAAAATTGGTAAAAGATGTCTTGGAACTAATTTGAAGTGGGAAATGGTCAATGGTGACCAAATGAAGTGTGTTGAAAGTGTTGGAGTTGAAACCAAATTCAGATTCAATGCCAGCAGCATGACCAAAGTCCCTTTGAGGGACCAAAAATGAAAATTTACAAGTCCAATTGATATGAGACCTATTGGGAATGAAAATAGACACTAAATGACACAATTTTCATTTAGGAAGCATGCCCAAAAAGTGACCAAAACCTAGTGAACAAATTGACCAAACTTGGAAAATCTCAGTCTGCCCTGTACAAACTGACCAAATGAGCAGTGCTTGTTCATTTGGTCATAACTCGAGCTAGGCAATCTAAATGACCTGAAATTTTACCAGTGGACAGTTGAGGAAAAGACCTAAAACTTTCATGAAGAACATAAACCCAAATTATGCCATTAACCAAGTCATTTGGCCACCCAAAGTTGGTGACCTAAAATTGCCAGAACCAAATTTTGCCCAGAAATCTGGGTTAAGTCCAATCTGGCAGCTATGGTTCAAATGGCTGTAACTTGAGCTACAAAACTCCAATTGGAGTGATTCAAAAAGGAGAATTTAGTTAAGATAATAGGGAACATTTTCTATGAAGGAAGTTCTGCTAAATTCTAACAGAAAAGTGACTAATAGAATAGTGCAACTTAAGACACTAAAACTGAAAATTTACAAATTTGCCTAAAAGACTTAGAATTTCAGTAAACAGCCAAAACTAACAAATTTAGTGACCAAAATGTAGTATGTGGGTGAAGTTGGAATTTCCATGCCTATTAAACTTTAAAAAGTCAACAATTTGACTTGAATAATATAGTGAATAGTAACCCCATTTTACTGAAACACTGTGAAATTGTGTGTTTCAGTTGAGAAGAACACCGGGAAAGAACTCGAGAAATCGAGTCAAAGCCAAGAGGCGACTCGCTTGAGGTTTGTACACAACTAACTCTTTTGTTATTTTTCAATTCCAAATTGATTTGAAATAAATTTATTGTATGATTTATGATTTTTGTTGTGTTGAGAATTTTAACTTATTGAATGAAATTGTATAATTTGAATATAAATTTTCTTATGCATTTAAGTATTTATTGCATTGTTTTGAGGATTGTAAATTTTAAGTTTGATGTATTGCCAACCTTGAGCATGAATTTATGATGATTAAATATATTGATGATTTGTAAACACTTTGTAAATAGAAATTTTTTTGAATATAATTTGAAATCACAGTTGACATGGAAAAATTTGTTGTAAATTCTCATTAGCTTGTCTAGTGAGATATCTCCTCCACTAGATGGGGCGAGTTACTTCCTCTCTAGCTTGCCAGTTGGGGAAGAATTTGAATGAGTACTCATATATACTAGCTAGTCTTTGTTTCTCCCTTTTAGCCTCGGTTATTGGGAGAATGTGAAATGTCGTGGTGTACAACACGGCACCTATTTGAATTTTGGGTCATGGGATCAACTGTGTGAATTGTTGGCAACACCCTTTAAATTATGCATAATTTGATAGATTGTGATTGAAATAAATAATTTGTTAGTGGTTCAAAATATTTTTTGTATTGTTTCGGAATTTAAAAGAAATGTAAATAAATAGTTATTAATTGATCAAAATGTTATTCAAATGAATAATTTGCATGAATAAAAATAATGATTTTTGTATGTCATGGATTTTGAAGAATTTAGAAATTTTAAATTTTTTTTCATTATGAATTGTTAAGAATAATTTGTATTAAGTTTTAAATTATTAGTTTGTGCACCACTGAGTTCACCACTCAGCGATAGCTTTGTATGCTGTCGCAGATATAGAGACTAGAGGAGCAGCAGATTGAGCTGCTGAGGACAGGGGTGCTACCTGCTTGAAGTTATCGGGTATAATTTATACCCTGACTGTAAATATTCATTTTTATGTATGTATTGCACGTAATTGTATGGACATGTAAAATCGGTCTTGAGCAGCTTGTACAAAGTTTGTATAAAGTTGTAATAAATTTTAGTTTGGATTTTCTTAATGTAAATTTCTAGTATGATGTATATATAAATTATTTTTTCATTAATGAAATATGATTGGTAGTATTTTATTTTAAATTGAATGAAATTCATTAATGATATTTTGATAATTGTTGGATATTAGAAATGGTGAATTTAAATTTTGAAAGTTGATAAATGTCTTGAAATTGATTGAGATGATTGTGACTTTTGAAGAAGTTGTTGAGAAAAAAATTATTGGAAGTGCTTTTTACAGGAATTTGAAGAACTGTTTTCTCAAAATACAAACAGCACTCTGCCGAAATTTTTATAAAATTTGCGTAAAAATAAAATAGGCCAAAAATTTTAACTAGTTTCAACTTCGAATAAATGATTTTAATACCTATTAGAAAATGCTCACCACTTATCAATAGTAAGAAAATTGTTTCAAAATCCCTTGTAGTATATTTAATAGGTTACCGGTAGACGAAGTACGGTAATTCATTAGGTGTACTACGGAAGTATGTTACATCTTACGAGGAGTAGGGTGTGACATGTTTTAGTGGTATCGGAGCAAAGGTTTTAAAGTAAATTTTGAACTGTGAATTTGAAATATTTTTTGATAAGTACAATTGCTCGAATGTTTCATACATACAGTACATTTACATCATAAATATGAACTAACGGGGAGAAATCTCCTTGTGTTGGGTGTACAGGAAATAAAAAAAAGAAAAAAAATCCTGTGAATAGATATGGACAAGAGGGATAAAATGGTAGAGTAGTCTGATACAGCTAACGTACAAAGAGAGGCCCCAGTTTCACAGAGCGTTGTAGGTCCAACTGCACCAGTCCCTCCTATACAAATTACCGCGCAAATGGCCCAACAGATAGCCATGTTCTTTTAGCAAATGGCTGATAATATGTCAACCCAGGCCTAAGTACAAACCCAACCCCCTCAAGAGCAGCATGAAAAAGAGAAAAGTGGGAAACCCATCGGTCAAAGTTCGAGTAGTAATTTGGGAAATAGAAAAGATTTTGAAGGACCCCGAGCTCCTAAGTATGACAGAGGCGGATCTTGAGGGCGGAAGCAATCAAGAACCATTCGTCAAAGAACCAAAAGTTCCTACCCTATCTGTATCTATGATGTTTGTGGAAAATTTCATGGGGGTATTTGCCATAGGGTCACTGGAGCCTGTTTCAATTGTGATGGAATTGGACATTTCGCCCGAGATTATACTAGCACATGTCGATTTATGCCACATACTACACCAGAGGAATCAGTTCAAGATTCTGATTTTAGAGGCTCATTAATAGTTAGTAGGGGCAGAGGTAGAAGTAGAGACAACACTTCGGGTAATCCTCGCAGAATGGACCAACCCGAGCAGAGGAATACATTAGAAAGAGGGAGCGCCATACATCGAAGGGAAGAGGCAGAGACTTCAGATGTAGTTGCCGGTATGTTCTTAACTTGTGAAAGGAATAATTATGTACCATTCGATTCCGGCTCTACTTGTTTATATGCTAATGCCAAAATTATATGTTCTACTGCTATTCCCTTACATGGAGATAAATTTTAATGTGTTAGTAATTAGTCTTTTAGGATAAGAATTACGATAATAAGCGTGATTGGAATTAATTTTGGAAAAGTTTCTAGTGAGAGACATCTCCTAGACTACGATAAATTATAAAGTTAATTAGTAAACCTAATTAGGTAAGGCAAGAGGACCAAAAAGTAAGTTATAGTAATATATCTACCCTAGATGGAAGTAAAGGTACTACTGTTGATAGATGTCAGTAAGTACCATAATCAAAATAAGTTTAAGATATTAGTGGATTTGAAAGAAATAAGACATGGGGAAGTTTGATCTATTGGGATGTATCGTAGTAATTATGCAATATTCTTGATGTTTGTGTTGTAAGCTGTAGATTACAGTACTGACTTGAGATTTATTATGTAGAGCTATATACTACCCAATAGTACATAAGGATAAGAATAGTTATAAATGACTTTCGCTCTGGTACAAATATACCAGAATAGAGTTTTATTACTAGAACTGAGTTTGAAAATCCTAATTCGGGATTTAAAACTCTATAATTAGAATATCAAAAGATTATGGTTGCAAGGTAGTGAGAGTTAAAGACTCCGTTACCCTAGCATGAATTACAGTACATTAAGAATTGTTATGGGACTAGAGATTTTAGCATGGTAAAAATTTAAAAATAACACCTATAGGGCTAAGCCATCCAGTCTCTGATATGGGGTTTATAGTTGTTTTGATATTGCAATGGATCTTTTGCTCAAAGTTTAGTAAGGAACAATATTCTATTTGTGTAGCAGTAAGACACAAAATATAATTTTGTTCCCCTAGAAGAAACAGGATGCTATGGATGATAATTATAACTTATAAAACAATTAAGAAATGATATTATACTGATAACAGTAATTCGATAGGAACTAGTTGGCTAGGTATTCTTTAGGAAGAGTGCAATTTTATTGTGCAGATCATAAGGATTAGATTAGAATTCAAGCGAAACTTTTGAATAGCATGGGAAACAGGAGAGTCTGGTAGACTCCCTTCTTAAGATTAAAGAATTGTTTATGGTTAAAAAAAAAAGGGTAATGATCGCAAACTAGCAGAAAATAAGCTATAGAATATCGGTAGATAAAAGAAAATATAGAAGTAAAAATTAGAATAGTTAGTGCGAATGTAATAAAGAAACGTTATGAATATTAGTTAAAGTGTTGAGAAAAATGGTCAGAGGACCAAATCAAAGTAATATTGAAGTATAGTGGATTTATTAGGGATGATAAGAGGTGTTAAATCATGACTCGACAGTCAAGTTAAGGAAGAAGATTAGATTAAGAAATAAAATAATTAAAGTTAAGTTGTGGAATGAAAGAAGGAAACAAATAAAACATTAAGAAATGAGAAAAACCCTAGATGAGGAATTGCCACCAAGGCAAACAACTTACTTAAGACGCGTAACGATATCCCGAACTATTTTATTAGGAAGAAAATAAGTTAAACAAAATCAAATAAGATAGTGCAAAATAGCACATAGGCCTTGGTCATAAATGGAGATGGTAAGATAATGGTTATAGACCTATGGCCAAGAAAGAGATAAGCAGTTCATATATGACCAACAAGGTCATTTAAAAAAAAAAAAAAAAGACTACGAAGGAAAATAATTGCTAAAACAATAGCAAGAAAAGACTAAAATAATATAAACTAAATTGAAGGCTACATCAAATGATCAAGAGATTTGATAAGAAAAGAGTAAAACTAAATTTTCACCCATAGGATCATATAAGGTTCTAGAAAGAGTGGATCCACTAGTACACAGATTTGCTTACCTCTAAAATTAAAATGAATTTCAATCTAACTTATGATAGAAGCACATAAGAAACTTGGCACACGAGGCGAGCAATCAATGAGTAAATAGTATTGGTTAAAATGCTAAGGAACCATCATTCAGGCCAGGAAGCTACTTAAAAACGTGAATAGGATATAAGGAGACAGAACCCATAACTGTTCAGAGACTGATACCAGGTAAAATTTTGAGGACGAAATTATTTTAAGGGGGGAGAATTGTAACACCCCCATTTGTATAACCTGGTATATTTTACTATTCTGGTGACCGGTGTCGGTCCGGACAATTAAGGGGATTAGAACCACACTTAAGACAACTAGATAAACTATAAACACAGATAATTAGTAATTGTCAATTAGTTAAGTATGAATAAGAAAAACAGAACATAAGAAGTTAAATGAGCCGAGAGTCACAGCGATGGGTGATCTTTTCAGGAACGACTGCGAAGTCGATTTAAACTCAAATTTCGAACTGTAAAATGTGATGCCGCGGTCCTTAGGACCATTACGAACACAGTGGAATAGAGAAAATCATGAAAAATAATTGTTAAGTCAGTCAAATAATTAGGTCAGAGATCCGGAAGAAATATTGAATTATTTGCAAACCGGATTGAATCGGTGAGGGGCAATTTGGTCAATTGACCCCGAGAGCTGACTCCTGACCTAACTGTCAAATAAAATCAGAGAAAAGAAAATTTCAGAATCGAGAATTAAATTAAAAAACTAATAGAAAAAAATTAAAAAAAAATGAAAATGAAAATGAAAAAGGTGTAGGGAGATGACATCATGCATGACATCATGCATGATGCCATAAAGAGTATAATTAATAAATTTAATTAAATTGATTTTTGGGTCTTCCATAAGACAAAAGACATAAAGAAAGAAAAAAAAATAAATCCAAAGTCTTCTTTTTTTCCTAGTTGCCGTCTCCCATTTCTCTCTCCCTCTCCATTGTTAAACCTCCATTAAAGCTTGAGTTCAAGCTTTTAAATCTACTAAACCCCAATTTCTTCCATAATTATTTCATAAAAACTTGTTTTAGTCACTTGAGAAGAGGATTGATCACCAAAGAAAGAAGAAAAGAAGAAGGAAATTAGAGAATTCAAGTCCTAGTGGAGGTAAGCACCCTAATTTGAAAATTTGAGATTTATTAGTTGTGTTTATAGCCTAATTAACTAAGAAATAATCTTAAAATGAAATAAAAACATTGTTGAGGGACCAAGCTGAATTTCGGCCACCTAGGTTTACTATGCATATGTTTGAGTTTTGATTGAATTTAATATGGTTGGCAAGTTTGTATGGATGTGCAAATGAGATTGGTATGCTTAGATGTGGTTAAATGCAATAATTTAATAAGTTAGGGTTTTGGGACACTTAGGGTTAGAGACAAAAATGTGAAAAAATTAGTAAAAGATGTCTTGGACCTAATTTGAAGTGGGAAATGGTCAATGGTGACCAAATGAAGTGTGTTGAAAGTGTTGGAGTTGAAACCAAATTCGAATTCAATGTGGTCATGCTTGAGGGACCAAAAATGAAAATTTACAAGTCCAATTGATATGAGACCAATTGGGAATGCAAATAGACACTAAATGACACAATTTTCATTTAGAAAGCATGCCCAAAAAGTGACCAAAACCTAGTGAACAAATTGACCAAACTTAGAAAATTTCAGTCTGCCCTGTACAAACTTACCAAATGAACAATGTTTGTTCATTTGGTCATAACTCGAGCTAGGCAGGTCTAAATGACCTAAAATTTTACCAGTGGACAGTTGAGGTATAGACCTAAAACTTTCATGAAGAATATAAAACTAAATTATGCCATTAACCAAGTCATTTGGCCACCCAAAGTTGGTGACCTAAAACTGCCAGAACCAAATTTTGCCCAGAAATCTGGGTTAAGTCCAATTCGACAGCCATGGTTCAAAGGGCAGTAACTTGAGCTACAAAACTCCAATTGGAGTGATTCAAAAAGAAGAATTTAGTTAAGACAATAGGGAACATTTTCTATGAAGGAAATTCTACCAAATTCTAACAGAAAAGTGACCAATGGAACAGTGCAACTTAAGACACCAAAACTGAAAATTTACAAATTTGCCTAAAACACTTAGAATTTGAGTAAACAACCAAAACCAACAAATTTAGTGACCAAAATGTGGTATGTGGGTGAAGTTGGAATTTCCATACCTATTAAGCTTTAAAAAGTCAACAATTTGACTTGAATAGTATAGTGAATAGTAACCCCGAAACACAAAATTTAAAGAACGCCAAGTTTAGCACATTAGAGCTAGGTAAAAGTGAAGTTAAATTTATTTTTGGATTTATGCTAAGTTATGGTACTGAAATACTGTGAAATTGTGTGTTTCAGTTAAAAAGAACACCGGGAAAGAACCCGAGGAATCAAGTCAAGGCCAAGAGGCGACTCGCTTGAGGTTTGTGCACAACTAACTCTTTTGTTATTTTTCAATTCCAAATTGATTTGAAATAAATTTATTGTATGATTTATGATTTTTGTTGTGTTAAGAATTTTAACTTATTGAATAAAATTGTATAATTTGAATATAAATTTTCTTATGCATTTAAGTATTTATTGCATTGTTTTGAGGATTGTAAATTTTAAGTTTGATGTGTTGCCAACCTTGAGCATGAATTTATGATGATTCAATATGTTGATGATTTGTAAACACTTTGTAAATAGAAATTATTTTGAATATGATTTGAAACCACAGTTGATATGGCAAAATTTATTGTGAATTCTCATTAGCTTGTCTAGTGAGATATCTCCTCCACTAGATGGGGCGAGTTACTTCCTCTCTGGCTTGCCAGTTGGGGAAGAATTTGAATGAGTACTCATATATACTAGCTAGTTTTTGTTTCTCCCTTTTAGCCTCGGTTATTGGGAGAATGTGAAATGTCATAGTGTCATAGTGTACAACACGGCATCTATTTGAATTTTGGGTCATGGGATCAACTGTGTGAATTGTTGGCAACGCCCTTTAAATTATGCATAATTTGATAAATTGTGATTGAAATAAATAATTTGTTAATGATTCAAAATATTTTTGTATTGTTTCGGAATTTAAAAGAAATGTAAATAAATAGTTATTAATTGATCAAAATATTATTCAAATGAATAACTTGCATGAATGAAAATAATGATTTTTGTATGTCATAGATTTTGAAGAATTTAGAAATTTTAAATTTTTATTCATTATGAATTGTTAAGAATAATTTGTATTAAGTTTTAAATTATTAGTTTGTGCACCATTGAGTTCACTACTCAGCGATAGCTTTGTATGCTGTCGCAGATATAGAGACTGGAGGAGCAGCAGATTGAGCTGCTGAGGACAGGGGTGCTACCTGCTTGAAGTTATCGGGTATAATTTATACTCTGACTGTAAATATTCATTTTGATGTATGTATTGCACGTAATTGTATGGACATGTAAAATTGGTCTTGAGCTGCTTGTACAAAGTTTGTATAAAGTTATAATAAATTTTATTTTGGATTTTCTTAATGTAAATTTCTAGTATGATGTATATATAAATTATTTTGTCATTAATGAAATATGATTGGTAGTATTTTATTTTAAATTGAATGAAATTCATTAATGGTATTTTGATAATTGTTGGATATTGGAAATGGTGAATTTGAATTTTGGAAGTTGATAAATGTCTTGAAAACTTTTGAAGAAGTTGTTGAGAAAAAAATTATTGGAAGTGCTTTTTACAGGAATTTGAAGAACTGTTTTCTCAAAATACAAACGGCACTCTGCCGAAATTTTTATAAAATTTGCGGAAAAATAAAATGGGCCAAAAATTTTAACTAGTTTCAACTTCGAATAAATGATTTTAATACCTATTAGAAAATGCTCACCACTTATCAATAGTAAGAAAATTGTTTCAAAATTCCTTGTAGTAGATTTAATGGGTTACCGGTAGACGAAGTACGGTAATTCATTAGGTGTACTACGGGAGCATGTTACATCTTACGAGGAGTATGGTGTGACACGGCAACCATGGATATTGAAGAAGTTTGAATTGTTTTCACTTGAAATTGATGGGTAATGAGGTTAATTAGAGTGATTAAATGTATAAGAGTTTGATTACCATGTGTATAGTTTGAATTGTGAGTTTATGAATTGATAATGGAAGCTTGATGTATATGTGTAAATTGGGTAGCCTTGATGTCCATAAGAAGACCTTAATTTTATGTATATTTAATGTTGATTTAAGAACAATGGGATGTATGTTATTGATCTTGGTTAGTTGGATTAGGTTTGAGCAATTGAATTGTGTATTGGAACCATTGAAATCTTAGGGTTTTTGGAAGAAATTATAAGGGCTTTGTGAATTGATCAATTCGGCAGCCTCGTGATGCATGGTAGAGTGTTTTAATTCATGTAATAGTCTAGTGAATTATGGTACCAAGGATGGCAGAATGTGTATATAATTATTGTTAGGAAATTAGATGTGTTAATGAGAGATATTCATATGTATGTATTGTTGAAATTGGACTTTGAAATTCTGAGTTGTAATAGGTGTATTGTGAATTGTTATATTCTGCCCAAGTTGACTAAAATGTGATGTGTTGAGTGGTTATAGTTTGGTACCAAATCAGAATTTAGTATGAGAGGTTTAAATTTAGCAAGTAAATGTGTATGTGATTGGTGTTTGAGAAAAGTATAAAAGGGCAGTATACAAATGAGCCTATAACCCTAAATGTGTGATCCCAATTGGTATGAGGCCAATTGGAGGTGAAACTGGGTACAAAATGTGCCCACTTTTATGTTAAAAGCCTACTAAAATTCTATCTGAAAAGTGACACTAAAACTGATCCAATCCAGAATTGCAACATTGTAAACCTAGAAATTGACCATATGAACAATAGTTAGTCTTTTAGCCATAACTCACTCAAAACATGTCCAAATGACCTGAAATTTATTCCATTGGAAAGATTAGACATAGGGCTACATCTTTTGTGAAGGTCACAGAACCCAAAAATGCCATTTACCAAGTCAAATTGCTTGCATAATTCAGTCACAAAATCTGCCAGAATTGACTTGACCTAAAATTGACCTAAAAATTGCAATAAGTAGGCAACCTGTCCAGCATTACTAAAATGACCATAACTTGGTCCAGAAAACTCTAAATAATATGAAATCAGTGCTAACATGTCACTAAGATATAAACCTACAATATTGCTCTTTAGACTAGGACCCAAAAATAAAGAAAAATAAGTCAATTAGCTAGGTCAAAGTAGTGCACCAAATCTGCAAAATTGCAATAAAATGCAATAAGCTTTAAAATGAAATTGGTAACATATACCAACACTTTAGGACTATAAAATGTGATATATCGGTAATATTAAAATTAATTCACCTAGTTTGTATTAAAGGTCAAGATTATAAGTTGACTAGTGAAATGAATGGAACTGAATAATACCAATAAAATTTAATTATTGAACTTTATTATTAGAAACAATTTAACTGAGCACTGAAACACTTTAAATTATGTGTTTTAGTTAGAAAAGACACTGGGAAGGGAAAAGAACCACTGAGTCAAGGCCAAGAGGTGACTCATCTGAGGACTGTGCACAATACTTTATATATTCACTGCTTTTATTAGAAAATTTATTTGGAAAAATGAGTTGTGAATTTATGGCTGCTTTTATTAGAAAATTTATTTGGAAAAATGAGTTGTGAATTTATGGCTTTAGAAAATTTATTTGAGAAAAGTTTATTGCCTATTTTAGAAATGGAGATTTGAAATGAGGTTTGTTTGATTGCTGCATGAATTACATTTGAACATTATAGTTTTAAATTTTGTTTGTGCACAACATTTTAAATTCATTGTTTTTACTGAAAAAGCTAATTGAATAAGAGTTATGAATAATTTTTTATTGTTTTGGCCTTAAGAATTTTATTTGAAAATTTGTGTGTTGCCTATGTTATAAATAGAAATTTTGAGATAAAATATGATTTGTGGTTTGTATAAAATATTTAAATATTGTGAATTGAAATTATTTTTTATTCACACTTGGCATGGCAATATCACTATGTTCCTCCTCCATTTATGGAGTGAGTATGACTATATTACTCCCTCTCTGACCTGCCAGTCTGAGGTGAGTATGGATGAGTATTCATTATCTAGCTAGCCACCTCCCTCATTGAATTCGATTAGTGGGGTGAGTATACCTTGTCGTGGTGTACAACATAGCATGTTTGGAAAATTTTGTGTCATGACCTAAGTTGTGTTTTGATTGGCAATACTGTATTTATTAAATTGTTTGTTCAAATTTATGTTATATGAGCTTTAAAAATTGTGACATAAAATTGTGAATTATTTGAATTGTGAATTAAATTGTCAATAAATATTTTATATACCACTTTTAAATTTTTATTGTGCACCACTAAGTAAATTTTACTCAGCGATAGCTTTTTCATTGCTGTCGCAGGTAGATAGACAGATAAAGATAGCTTTTTCATTACTGTCGCAGGTAGACAGACAGATAAAGTAGCAGAGTAGGCTGCTTGTGACTTCGCTTTGGGATTTTACTGGGTATATTGAGTATATCACTTTCTTGTAAATATTATTGTAATGTATGCGAACTGTATGTATATATTATACTTGGTCTTGAGCAGTTATAAAATAAAGTTGTAAATTATTTTACCCTATCAAAATGTTGTATTACAATTCTCTTATTTCAGCTTTTGAAATACTCAGTTATTTTGCATTTATTTTTTTGGAATTGCTGAATTTGAGTTTGACTTGTGTTGTGAAAATTGATTTGAGTTGAGCTATTATTAGAGTTGGGGATTGAAACAAATATATTGGAAGTGCTTTTTTATAGGTCTTTGAAGAACTATTTTCACAAAATACAGACAGTACTCTGCCGAAGTTTTTATAAAATTTATGGCTATTTCAGACCTAATGTGTGATTTAACTTCGATTAAAAAGTTTTAACACCTGTCAAAAGTGCTCACCACTTTAAAAAGAAGTAAGAAATTGTTTAAAATCCCTTGTAGTGTATTTAATGGGTTATCAGTAAGCGAAGTTTGATAATTTATTATGTATACTACGGGATCATGTTATGCCTTATGGAAGGGTAAGGTGTGACACTTCTTGTCTTATTGCATTTGTCGTCTTGAACTAGTTATAGGTTCATTGATTTGTCTTCCTTTTGTTATATATTGTTCTTAAATCCCTTCATTCCCAATAACCTCCTTTTACTACATTCTTTCAATCCAAATTCCTCACCCTAAATCACTGTTATTTCTCACTTCTTTCCACCTTAACTTCTACAATTACTTTGCCCTCGCTTCCATCTAACCTTATTTATGGCTAACTCAAATGCTATGGTTACTGAGCTAATTTCTAAAGCTCAAAATCTACTGTATGAAGATCAGGTCTTGCAACTCAACTCAGATAATCCTCGAGCTATGGAATAGAAGCAACGGGCGTTGGTTGGTAAGATCATTTCAATAAGAAAGTTTAGTCTATCAATAGTAAAAGTAATATTAGAGAAAGCCTGAAAAACTCATAAAGGGTTCAAAATTAGCATCAAAGGTGAACACTTTTCTCTTTAGCTTTGAACATGAAATTGATGTGAAAATTATTCTAGAAAACAGACCTTGGAATATACAAAATCAACACTTAGCCATCTAGGAATGGCCACCAGATTTGAGTTTTAAAGAAATAGTGTTTACACACTCACCCTTTTGGATGCAAGCACATGGCCTACCGCCTAACCAAGTTACTACTTCAAATGCTCATATAATCGGCAACACACTAGGGAAGGTATTGGAAGTGGACTTTAACTCAAGGGGGGTCTTATTGGTTACCCAAGTTTTCTGAGAATCAGAGTGGAAATTACAATTGATAAGCCTTTCCCTATCAGGTTTCATAACAAAAAGGAAGAGGGCAAAACTCAATGGGTCAGTTTCAAATTTGAGAAGCTTCCTGATATATGTTTCTCTTGTGGAATTGTGGGGCATATTAACAAAAATTGTTCTATGACCGAACAAAGGAATTAAAAAGGGAGCTCATTGAGTCTTAATAAAAAAATATGGACCTTGGCTATGGGCTCTTCCCATTAGCCTTAAACTTAGCTTGTCAAATGTTCCCTCTACCACTATCTCAACACAAATCAACAAGAACCTGCCAACTGAACCCAATCCAAGGCTTTTGCACAACACTTTAGTGTGTCCTTCCCAGCTAATGACTTCCACAACCATCTCCAAACCCATCCCACTCATAACCCACCCACAATCTATTTTACCATCGCAAATAGATACACCCTATCCAAGTCTAAACCAAGAAAAAAATCCCAACCTCAACATCATCCCCTTAGTCATAAGCAGAAAATTCAAGCTTTATCTTCAAAAGTAAACAGCCCATCTAGCCTTGACCACTACAACAATTTTTTTTGCTGGGATAACCTCGAGTAATGCAAATACCTTGAGCTATGAGCCCAAAAATGTAGACTCTTTGTCTCTTGACCAAACCCCTCATCATCTGCCAATATATCTTACCAAATGTGGAATCCATGATGTTAATACCACTGTCTCATTAGAAAATTTTCTTTTTTAACCTTACCTTTTTCAATCTGGAGCATTAATTGCTCTGCAAGACCGCCACAGTTCCTCTTATTCTTTCCCAGTTGATCATGATGACAGAGATGAACCTTTAAATTACCAAACTTTGGAAATTATACAAACCTCTAAGCCCATTAGTTACATGGTATTAGTTCCTCGCAAAACAGGCCCACCTTTGAGCTCCTATCCAATGCAAACTGATCCATCTACTTTAAGCCCATCTGGACCTCCTTCTAAATCCAACCTACTAAGCAAACTTACAATTTCGGAGCCTAACATTAAGCTAAAGAAGTTAACATCTCTTGATACTAAAATCCAGCTTATCATCAAGCTGTTTAAACCAGTTGCAAAAACCTAACCCAAAATTATAGCTGAGCCCCTTCTTTCATCAGTTACTGCATATCCTTCATCTCCTTGAATTGTTGTGCCACCCGAAGCCACTACAAAGGGAACATCAAAATGGAAAAGGCTTGCTATAACCAAGAATTCAATGGTGAGAATTGAGGAAATTCAGGCTTCAGCAGAAAAGGAGGAAGATGGGACTGAGCTTACAAGTGTTCTAGGTTCTGAGAAGAGGGTGAGACAAGAGGAGATGGAAGATGGGGAATCAAAGAAGATGTGTGTTAATGAACCAAATTATGAACATGTGGAGGTAGCCAGCTTAAAATGGCCCCAATTTGATCAATGAGGCTATTAAGTTGGAATTATTAGGGTGTGGGGAACCCCCTGATAATCCATACCCTTAAAGGAATTTGTAAATTCCACTCCCCTAATTTAGTTTTCTTAATGGAGACAAAGAATAAAGAGGTTTTTGTTAAGAAGTAAATGAGGAAATATAACCTTCACAACTTAGTTACAGTAAAACCATGTGGAACTTCGGGTGGTTTATGTTTGGCTTGGGATGACATTGCTGATGTGAAAATTATTTTGTCCGATGTTTTCTTCATCCATGTAAAAGTCAAAATTCCCAATCTTCCTATGAATTAGGATCTTTTGTTTTTGTACATTAGTTGTGAGGAAGATATTATGAAAGATCAATTTGCTTGTCTCCTAGACTACAGCTCTCATTTTCTGGATGCTTATTTATTAATTGGTGATTTCAATGCCATCTTATCTCCTCATGAAAAAAGGGGCAGTAATAGTAATACTTGTTCTAAAACTAAGGTGTTCCAGAATTTTGTTAATAGGATGGGAATTATGGACTTGGGATTTAATGGTCTTGCTATGACTTGGAACAATAGGAGGAATGGGCATGCTTATGTACATGAAAGAATAGATAGAGCCCTTGCTAGCATTTCATGGATTAATCTTTTCCTAACTCTATTGTTTCCCATTTGGAGGATAAAGGATCAAACCACAGGACTCTCCTTCTTCAATTACAGCATCCTGCTCCTAACTCGAAGAAGAATTTCTTCTTTGATGCTAGATGGTCTTTGCCCCAAAATGTATCTGACTTAATTTCTTCAGTTTGGGAAGGTAACCATCAAGCTAGTGATTTGTCTCAATTTTATTCCAAGCTAGAAATATGTAAGAAAGCTCTTTGGGAGTGGAACAGAAGACACACATATAACTCCAACATTTGTATTCAAGCCTTACAAGCTCAATTAGATGGAGTAAAGAAAAATATGTCAGTGTGGAATGGTAAGATAGTACGCCAGCTTGAAAAGGATTTAATTGAAGAACTTAAGAAGTAAGAAATGTTTTGGGCCCAAAAGGCTAGGCAAGATTAGCTTAGAGCAGGTGACAAGAACATAGCTTTCTTTCATGCAAAAGTTGTCCAAAGAAGAAAGAGATATACTATAACTGCTCTTCAAGATAAATTTGGCATTTGGAGAAATAATTTTAAAGACATTAAAGCAATTGCAATTTATTATTTTTAGGGTATTTATGCCTGATCCAATCCAAATAATAACAGTCTTCTTCAGGTGACTGATGAGTTCACTACCCGAGTAACTCCAGAGATGAACAACTAACTCGTTAAACCTTTCACCAGGGAGGAAATTCAATGAGCAGTGTTTTCCATCCATCCTAACAAATCCTCTAGTATTGATGATATTACTGGTCTACTTTTTCATAAATATTGGAATACTAGTGGTGATGATATGTAACATCTCGAAAATTTCCAAGCTTTGAATAGTACTAATTTTGGTCTGTGAATAGTATTATTCAAAGACTAAAAATGAGATAAAAATTAATTGGAATAAGCAAGATAAAAACCTAAGTGACCATCGGTTATGGACTTAAATGGTATTATTGAAAAAAGATGGACTATAACTCGATGAAGGGCATTAGTCAATTCACTTAAAAAGTTGACTTTTGACCTAAATATCAATAAAAATGAGTGAGATTAATATATTAAAATAGGATTTAATTAAGTGATAGGTGTACGAAAATTTAGAAGGGACATAGAAGGAATTACTAAGATTATAAAAATAATAATAATTAAAATTAAATTGGGATAATTATATATATAAGACAAAAGGAAACAAAAAAAAAATAAAACAAAATTCATCTTCATCTTCCTCTCTCTCTTTGCCGTCCCCATCCCCTCACCCAAACCTCCATTTTTGCTTCCTTCAAGCCCCCAAACCCTATAATTCCTCCACTAATTCTATATAAAATCACAAGAAAACCTTCATTTAGTTCTTGATTTGAAGAAAGTGAGCAAGAAAATCAAAGGAAATTGAAGGATTATGAAGATAGGAAAATTGGCTAAGTGAGGTAAGTAAAGAATTATGTTTACTTTGTTATGAATTTAAGGATTTCCAAGTTTATTTGTGAAAAATTGCTATAAAATTGATCAAATTGTGGTTGCTATGGAAGAAAGGAAATTTGGTCATGATGGTAGAAGTTAGGGTTTATAAGATTTGATATGATTAATGGGATTTGTAAGCTTGAATGAGGTAGTAGCATGATTTAGGAACTTGAATTGGTTGAGTTAGAAGATGAAAGTTAGGGTGTCACAAGTGATAAGGGTTCAAATCCTATTTAATTCCAATTGGTGAAGTGATAAGGGTTGAATCCATTAAATTCGAAGGCCACCCATAGTGAGGTGATATGGGTTCGAATCGGGATTAACTCCACCGATTTGAGTTGAAGGCTCACTAGAGGGGCTTGGGGTGTGACATAGGGTTTCTTATGAAATTAAGGTTTTTATAGTATGAAGCTTGTTTAATGCTCTTAAGGTTCTATTATGACTATTTGAGATGTATTTAGTGAGTTACAATGATCAATTGGTGAAGGAATTAATGAAATAGATAATGTGCCATAAATGCTGAATCTGGATAGCTTGAGTCCAGTAAGGTTATTAGCTCATAACTTGAGCTACATAACTTCAATTGAGGTGAAACTAACTGAAAATGAAACCTAATACAAAATGCTAAAACTTTATGTAGAATACTTGATTAGAAAATGGCCAGAAGGTACCTCAATTAGGGCTAGAATTTGGCAATACAAACTTGAAACCTGGAAAATTAATTAAATGAACAGTACAAAATTAATTGACAATAACTCACCCTACAAAACTCCAAATTGAGTGAATCTTTAACTTGTGTAATCTTGAGACATAGGAGAACAATTCATATAGAGACTATAATGCCAAATTATGGTTGTAACATATCCAAATTAGCTAGACAAAGTAAATCAAGAATTCTGCCCTGATTTTGGAACTAACCTGGAAACCTGACAAATTACCGCCTGAATAGTTTTGGCAAAATGACCATAACTGAAGTTACATAAATGAAAATTAGGTGATTCCAAAGCCAAATTACACATAAGACATAGAACTACAACTTTCATGTTTTGACCTAGACCCAGATATAAGGGCAAAGTGGTTAAAATGTTAGGGTAAGTCAGAACTTCAAAACTGAGAGCAACTCAGCAATTTTGCCCTGTGACCTCTGGGTAGTAAATAGAGCATAACTTTCTTTGTACATCTCCAATTGAGGTAATACAAAATGATTTAAAAACTTAAGACAAAGGCCTAAAACTTTATTTTAGAGATCTGGCTCAAATTCTGAGCATAGGGTAAGACAACCAGGAGCAGTACCTAATAATTTGACCACAACTGATGATCTAGACCTCCAAATTGAGTGATTCAAAATGGAAATTAAAGCTAAGACATAGAGGAACAACTTTCATAAAGATCAAATTATTAGATTATGGTTGTAGCTAGGTTGGAATTGAATTTTACAGTCACGTTCAAATGCTACCCTGAATCTGGAAAAGTTGGAACATGTAGTTAGTTTAGGAATTGTACTAAAGATTTATTTGATTTGGTATTGGGGACATTAGAATCAATATTGAGACATTTGAAATTGTATATTTCAATGGAAAAGGATACTTTGAAGTGAAGGGGAGAATTAAGCCCAAGAAAGAAGTTTAAGTTAAGGTTTGTGCACAACTTTGATTTTCTTCTGTTTTAAAATTAGCAAATGAAATGAATGGACTTTATATAAGTCAAATATGATTTTCTTTTGCATTTAAGAATTATTTATATTGTTTTGAGAATATTTGAATCTTGAAGTGAATTTACTATTGTGTTGAAAAGGCGGATGTTTGGCTAATATTTTTATTGGTCGGATTAAATGCATTTTAGAAGTGTTTTGAGAAATTGATGTGTTGTCAACCCTATATATGGATTTGTGATGATTTGAAATGTGATTATTTGATTTAAAATGTGATTATTTGAATGAAATTTGTTTTAAATTTGTTTTGAAACCACAGTTGGCATGGCAACTTTGATTGTCCCTCATTAATTATGGTTAATGGGGTTGAGATTGATTATATGAATTTCCTCTCTGGCTTGGTAGTTGAGGTTGAGATCGGATGAGTACTCATATTGCTAGTTAGCCTTTGTCCCCCAGTAGTAATTGCTATTGGGGTGAGATAGTTTTGTCGTGGTATACAACGAGGCGTTGATCGTAAAATTTTATGTCATGTCCTAAATTATGTGATTGATAGCAACACTAATGATTTGTGAATGTTTTGATAAATATGTTGTTGAAAACAAATGATTGGTTGATGATTGGAAAATGTATATTGGTTTCATGATTCATGGAAATTTGAATATCTCAAATCCTTTGGTATGGTTTGATAAATTGTCTTTTATATCGAGTTTTAAAATTTATAGTTGTACACCACTGAGTATTGTTACTCAGCGATAACTATTTTTATGCTGTCGCAGGTAAAGAAAAAGAGAAAATAGTTGAGTGAGCATACTAGAAGTTGAATTGAGTTGACACATGGGTATATTCTAGGTAGAGCCTTGTAAATTATATTTTGATGTAAATTATGGCTATATATATGTAAGAATATTTGAGCAGTTGTACAAAAGCATTGTAATATATATTTTTTGTGACTTTAAAATAATATAATTTTGTAATATTTTATTCTTTTGGTTGTGAATGAAAAAATGTATTTTATGAAATGTTGGTTTGATGATTTATTTATTTGATGAAAGTTTATGATCAATATATTTATTACTATAGGTTTTTTCACAAGTTTAAATTTTGAATAATTGAATCTTCAGTCGACACCACGCCAGTTTTTTGCAAAATTTTCTTTTAAAAAAATGCTTATTTTTCCTTGATTAATTTTCATAGCATTTTCTTAAACCTTTGTATTACAAAGTTAACTTAAAAAAAAAAGATTTGAATTCGTTTAAAATCCCTTATAGTATATTTAATGCATTATCGGTAGACGGAATGCAGTAATTCATTAGGTATATTATGGGATCGTGTCAAGTTTTACGGAAGGGTAAGGTGTGACATAACATATGCAGATCAATTCAACATTTCTTTTAATATGAGGAAATGCTAAGGGATGTCAATCACATTCTTATCTCCCTCATACCTAAGGTGGTTGAGGTAAAATCTATGAAAGACTTGAGACTTATTGGTCTTTGCTCAGTCTTTTATAACATTATTTCCAAAATGCTAACCTTCAGGTTACAACCAATCATGCCTTCTATCATTAGCAATGAACAAAATGTGTTTACTAAAGGAGATTGATTTCTGATAATATTTTAATTTGTCATGAGGTGATGCATCATCTTAAAATAATAACTAAAGGTAGAAAACATGGGATGTCTCTCAAATTAGACATTAGCAAGCATATGAATGTGTTGAATGGTCTTATTTGACTCATATTATGCAGAAATTTGGCTTTCATGAGCAATGGATTTCTTATGTTTTAAAGTGTATTACCACAGTTATATACACTTTGCAATTAAATGGCCATAGAGTGGGGTGCGTTCATCCTTCAAGGGGTCTTAAGCAGGGTGATCCCTTATCCCCTCACCTTTTTCTGATATGTGTTGAAGGGTTATCTCATTTGTTTACTTCTTCCAATTTGTAACGGATTTCAATAGCAAGACATGCTTCGCCAATCACCCACCTTTCATTTGCTGATGATTTAATGATTTTCTCTAAGGCTACCACTAGGGAAGCATACCAAATTTTGGCCATCCTTAATAATTGCACTCAAGCAAATGGGCAAACAATCAATTATGATAAATCTTCTTTGTTTTCCAGTAAAAACACTTCTCATGGGGTTAGAATGGCCATTTCTCAAGTGTTGCATGTTCAGAATGTGGGTGGATTAGATAAATTCCTAGGTCTTCCTTCTATTGTTTCCAAATCTAAAGCTCAAACCTTTTCAACCATCAAAGAAAAAGTCAAAAGCAAATTGGCAAGATGGAAAGAACCATTGTTGTCACAAGGTGGAAAAGAAACTTTAATTAAAGCTATTATTTCAGCAATTCCAGTCTATGTTATAGCTTGTTTCAAGCTTCCTCTCTCTCTGTGCCAAGAGATTAATAGAATGGTGTCCAACTTCTAGTGGGGTCAAAGAAAGGAGGAAAAGAAGCAACATTGGGTCTCTTGGCAGAATATGTGTATGGGTAAACAATTTGGAGGGTTGGGTTTCAGGGACCTTAATAGCTTTAACCAAGCACTCCTAGCAAAACAAGGATGGAGGATCTTAAATGAACCCAATTCTCTCCTGGCTAGGGTTCTTAAAGGGAAATAATTCCCTTATTCTTCCTTTTTGAAAGCTTCAACTGGAGGGAATGCTTCTTGGGGTTGGTAGAGTCTTCTGTGGGGTAGAGATATTCTTCTTCAAGGGACTAGATGGCAGATAAATAATGGCTCCTCAATCTTATGTAAGGAGGATAGTTAGATCCCAAAGTCCTTTCCTAATCTCCCAAGAGTCAAAGATAATGCAAATCTGAATTTTAATTGGGTTGTTCAATTGATTGACTGGATCAATTCCAATGGAATACTCAAGCTCTACGTTCAATCTTTCATGAGGAAGAGATTGATAACATCCTCTCAATCCCTATCTCTATGATTAACAGGGAAGACAGAATCATCTGGCACTTTTCTAGAGATAGAAAATATTCAGTAAAATCTGGATATCACTTGGCTTTGTCCAAAATAGCTCAAGCAACTGCCTCCCTTATAGGTCCAGGTCCAAATTCTATAGATAACAATGTGTTATTTTGGAAACAAATCTGGAAGCTCTAACTCCCACCTAAGTTAGTAGTATTCTTGTGGCATTTTCTCAAAGAAAAACTTCCAGCTAATGATCCCCTTAATAGGAGTTTTCTTGATATTCTGAATATCTGTACAGCTTGTGGGGATAAAGAATCCTTAAAACATTTGTTCTTTTCATGTCCAAGGGCAGTGGACGTGTGCTAGAACTCGCCCCTCATATTGCAATCATCCAATCTTAGTAGTAGTTCTATGATTGATTGCTGGTAGGAAATTTGCTTAGGCATTGGTTCTCACCCTCAGAAAAAGAAGCTTATTCAGTTGGTTGTTTTTCTTCTATGGCAAATTTGGAAGAACAGGAACAGACGTGTTTTCAATGGAGATCCAAACCTTCTTCTCAATGGATTGTATCTAATATTCATAATCATGTATGGACTCCCCTTCCTATGGGCATGGTTAAAATTAATTTTGATGCGGCTTCTTGCAATTAGAGGAATTATGAGACTATTGCCACCATTGCTAGAGACGAATTCGGCAGGCTAGCCAGTTGGAGTTGCAAGAAAATTCAAGGAATCATTGACCCTCTTGTTTTAGAATGCATGGCATGTCGAGAAGCTATCTTGCTAGCGAGAAGCTATCTTGCTAACGGGAAGCTATCTTGCTAGCACAAATGGTTCTTCTATCCCTCAAAGCATTAGTGAGATTGTAAGTGACATTTTGTTTTTAAGTAGGACTCTTAATTCAATCTCCTTTCATTTTATTAAAAGATCCGGAATCCTATTGCTCATTCCCTAGCAAGGAAATCTGTTGGTGATGATTCCTTTTTATGCAACCCAATGGCTTAAGTAGCCTTTGTCTCATCACTTTGGCCTTTTTAGGCTTTTAATGAAGTTTTTTATTGAAAAAAAATAATTTTAAATAAACAAGATAAATTTAATAAATAAGGTTCATACTACACCAAGTTGAAGCAACTAATTTTAATAATATACATATTTAAGCAATATTTTAATAATATTCATAAAAATAAACTACCACCTCGGCGTTTTAAGAGCCACCATCCATACTCGCTGATAAACATACTTTAAATTAAAAAACTTTTACAATATAATTATTCCCATATTAGACTAGTTATACTTCATCAATTAAGAACCTACTTTACATTATAAAAAAAAATACCATCAATTAATCACCTATGAATTTACTATCATAATTATTTAAAAAAAAAATGTTAAGGGACAGACCCACTTATTTATATCCCTAATTTTAGAACACTATTATAACATATATAATTTTTTTAAAAAAAAAAAAGGGGGATGGGGCATAATAACTTTTAAAATTGAGGGACCATTAGTATTATCGGCCATGTGTGGGATTTGTGTTGACTTCCATATGCTTTAACGTGTTCTTAGCAACGAATTGAATCATTCATCCACCACACTCAATCACAGGCTAAAAAAAATTGCAATGCAATTTTCTGTTTCCGCAGTAAATATGACCACTCATTCAACAATAAGGTGCTATGTGTATGCACATTTAATAGATGATTTTCTGCAAATAATGCATAGGAAGAATCTTTGTGTATCTCCTGAAAGTTTCTGTTTCTCGATACATACACACACACACACCCTTCAATATGTTTGCTAATAAACTATATAATCAAGAAAATAAGAATAAAATGGAGGAACTGATGAATATTGTTTGTATTGAATGTCCATATAAATTTTGTAGTATGGTAATAGAATCCCCAGGTCAGTGGCATACAATGACAGCTTGTTCAGCTAATTACAATGCTTCCAAATTAATACAAAGCGGCTGAACTCAAAAGAGGCAAAAAAAAAGAAAGTATGCTGATGATTTTACACGGACGATGATAGAGGAGGAAAAGGAAAGAAAAAAGAAAAACTAGGGTGTAGGAGATCCCATGCAACTCCTAAATAATGACAAGACATTGCACCTTTGATTCTTATTTTCTGGTTTAGAAGGTGCCATTGGAGATGTGGAGGAACTGGAATTACTAATATCCTCGTCTTCCTTTCCTAGGAAGGCTTCTTCTCGACCTTTTTCAATGTTTTTGAGATGCAACTCTTGGCTTTTATCAGTGGACATTCGTATAAGTGGTCCGCTAAGCGCTCCGCTAGCTTTCCGATCAATGTGAAGGTTGTCCCAGACACGGCCGGAGGAGCCCTGCCGCCGGAAAGAAACTGATGATCTCTGCAATGTACTAGTCATGGCGCGATCTTTCTTCCACCAATACTTTTTCTCCTTCCTGGTTGGTTTCCCCCTCCTTGATTTGCTTATCCTTTAAAGTATCAAAACGTTTTTCTGTTTGGGAGCCAAAAATTGTTTTGCTGGTTGGGTGACAGAATTTGGTTAATTCTCAACCACATTCATCACATTTAGTCCTATAAAAGAATAGCAAAAACAAATGTTGCATCTGATGGAAAAGAAGGTATATGTATAGGTAGACAATTTTGAAGACTCCATAAGATTAGTAGGTAATTAGTCAATCAATGGGTGGATAATGATAACATAGAATATATATATATATATATAGACAACGGTATTAAAATTATGATAGGCCACACATCTTCCATCTTGTCATTGCTATATTTAGGTGTTAACAGATCTAATCAGTTGATTTTAGGATGTTTCTTAATTTCCCATCCTTTATTTTTCTGGTATTAGAGTAGTTTTAGGATATTGTAATTCCTTTCTGTTAGTGGAAAACTCATAATTCCATGTATATCTCTCTCCATTTCTTTCACAATCCGTGTCATTATAAATTTTCTCACCAAATTCATAATCATACATGTCTGCAAGTCAAAATTAATCTTTCATTAAATCTCCTAAATCAGTACTTATTTCTGTGGTTAAAATTCTCAGTACTCAAAAGAAGGATATAAAAGTTCGGGAAATTGTGATCGCATTTCTCTGTCCTTATCCAAGATACCATCCACAAATGAACTTGCAGAAGATGAAGATGCATCAGTATAGTTGTTTGTTTGATTTCCATTTATTCCCCTTTGATCATATAATCCAAAATCCTCATTCCCACTAGTGAACTTGCCTTGGAATATATCATTCTGTGTCGAGATTGATGACATTACCCCATGAGAGTCTTGCTCTTGTTGCTGCTGTTGAAAGTCAGAGTACCCTAGAGGATCACTGTCACTGATGAGAAACTCACTCCACAAACAAGAAGAAGAGGGTTTTATTGGAGGTTGAGATTGTTGGCAGGTATAGGATCGTGGCGAGTTTAATTGTGTAACAGTAGTGGAAGAAGAAGACGAACAAGAAGAGCTAACCTCATTAAACAAATGTTGTTGCATAATCTCATGGTTAGTTACCTGAAACTGGGGCAGAAGTTCCCATGAACAGCTGTTACTAGCAAATGAATTTTCTTGAACTTGTTCAATGGGAGGCTTCAGGGTTACATTATTGGAACTTGAAGATCCAGTTAAGACAGGAGAGGATTCTGGTTTGGAAAAGAGATTTGAGTTCAAGTTTTTATTGAAAGAAGCAATTTGGTTTCCAGTATTTGATATCCAATTAATGTTACCATAATCAGAAAGCATCTGAGAGAAGGGTTTATGAGTTACAGGATCAATTCCCATCTTGGAAAGCTTCTTCCTAAGCTTAGTGTTCCAATAGTTCTTGACATCGTTGTCTGTTCTTCCTGGAAGCTCCCTTGCTATTAAAGACCACCTGTATCAAAGACAATGGAGTTTTATTGGGTTGGAGAGTTTCATTAAATTTGTGCATTAGTAACAGAAAACATCAAATGGGTAGTTGGACAGCTGCAAATGTGCAGTTGGTAGTTGGTTTGGTTAGGATTTCACGGGAAATTTTAGCACAAGTCCAAGAACTTGTCCACATGAAGAGAAGAGGAATATCTATCTAAGCTTGCATCATGATATGGTTAAGCAGATGCTTTCCTGTTAATGCCTATGAGACGTTTAAAAAATTATTACTGAAAGGAACTCTGCTTTTATAAAATTGATCTGTTTAGATTCACCAGCAATTGATAATTTGATACAGATGATTAAGTCACAAGTACTGTTTTGCCTTTCAAATCTTTCCTCATAATATATAATCCAATTTTTTTCCCTTTTTGTGTCGGTAAAATATTTCCCACTTCACACAAATTGTCCTTAAATAGATTTAAAAATAAAAATTCAAGGGTGACTCAAAATAAACTTAACAAGCTTTTGCTTTAAAGTTTTAGGGGTTTCTATATTATTCCTAATTAAAAAGAAAGAACTTGGCAAGGCAAGTCCTTGGAAGAATAGAAGATCAAAAGCTAAGCAGTTTCGTGATTGGCAAACATTGATGATGGGTGAAGATCAAAAAGCTGCAGGAAGATTTTGAATGAGTTCCTATTTGCTCACAGGGACATCTAAAACAGATAATGAAAAAAAAATAAAAAAGAGACAATTGAAATGGAAGGAAACAAAAATGGGAACTGCAAGAAACCAACCTGCTGCCTATAGCCTTGTGAAGATTAATAATAAGCTCTTCTTCTTGAGGGGCGAAGTTGTCATGCTTGAGGTCGGGCCTCAAGTAATTAGTCCATCTCAGCCTACAGCTCTTCCCACATCTATTGAGCCCTGCATTCAAAAACTCAAGCACAAAAGTTACTCTATCATATAGTGTTAAGAAACCACTCAATCTAAAACTTAACGTGCTTGCCACTGAGCAAGCGCAAAATCACTTTGCTTTATGTTAAAATATTTAATTAATAACTGAAGTTGTCAAGATACGAACTCTGTACCTTTTGCTCTAAGAAACTCATCAAAACAAGAGTTGACTCTAAATTATTAAACCTATAAGCTCAAGTTTGAAGGGGAGGGATTCAAAAATAGTTTTATATCTCTAACATATAATAAGTTCTGAAATTTCCGAGGAAAAAGGGAAAAAACAATTAAGCAAAAACCTGCTTTCTTAGGCACCATTGTCCAGTTGCCAATCCCATGGTTGGATACATGGGCAAGTATCTTTGCATCTTCCTCTGCAGTCCAGAGACCTCTTTTCACATTGGATTTATCGCAGCAAGGAGGTCTCCCCATTGGCGAAAATGGTAAAAGTAAAAGAGGAAGTATGCAATGGTGATGCAATTTCCAATCTTTTTTCTTGCAAGTACACAGTGTAATTAAGAAGAACTAGAAAAAGATTGAAGCAAACGTTTAACTAGTGATGGAGAGGCATGAAAAGCATGAAATTGCATCCAAATTAACAGCAATTGCATGATTATTTTCATCTTCTCAAAGAAAACGTTATTTTGACGTGAGCTTTCACCCCAATATCATGCATGCTTGGCTTCATCAACAGTTTATACAGGTTCATTTTAAGTGATTGAGTTTATTGAGCTAATATTGTTAATTTTTCTATTATTTGCTCCGCCAGTGCAAACGAATGAGAATCTCACATCATCTGCATGCGCCTGTTATTACTACCAGAGAGGTCTGCTTATTTTTTGACCTTGAATGACCTAGGTTCAAAATAGGTTTCCACTTGGGTTATAATTTTGAAGAACTTGTGGAATTCACCAAATATGCAGACTCCTTGCACAAGGTTCCCGCTGAATCTGAAGCAATTTTGCAACCACAAAGTTATCCTTACATGAATTTCAAAAAGTAGCAATGCGTAACTAATGATGACAAAAATGAAATAGAATAAAACCAAGTTAAAATTAGAAGAATAGGTAGATATAACTTAAATATTGACAATTAACTTTGACATTACCACTGATTGCTAACAAAGTTTTTATAAAGATGTTTAATAATTGTGCCACGGCAGCACAACCAGTTATCTACAGCTTTAGTGTATGAATCGTCACCCTGCAAAGAACTAGTAAGTGAAAAATGAGAAGAGAACATCCTATGATGTGCACACATTGCAGCTTTTCCTACAATAGCCATCAGCACTGTCACCCACCATATAGAGAGGGTTCTTCTCACACTCGCCCGCCTTTGCCCATAAAGGGCAGTTCTCATTCTCATCAACACAATCGCCATTTCTTGATTGCTTGAGAGATTTCTCAAAGGACCTGACATGGATCCATTTGGTTGCTGACCACTTCTCACCCTCAATAACTGGGCAGCTGCCATGCAAGCTGTCTGGGTCAGTAGTTGCATTAGGATGAAGACTGAAGAACAGCAAAGCATCACCCTTATAGGCTTTCACTGCAAGCACATAGAGTAGATGTTATCAGGCATCTATACAATGGGGATTAAAATCTAACAGTTGTTGGATGACAAAATGAAAATTCAGCAAGACAGTTGATTCCATAGAAGGCTTTGCAAAAGCATCTCACTTGTCCACCAAGTTCTCAGATTAGATAACTGGTGGATTTTGATAACAAGGTTTGAAACAATTTTATTTTCAGGGAATAACTTGCAAAATAATACTACGTGTGAAGTCAGGACAAAAACAGGAGACACCACAAATAATACAGAACCAAGTTCCAAAAGAAGAAGGCAAAAGTTGAGGAAAAAGCACAACAGAAAACTTCAGATCAGACAGTCCAAGATTGTCAAATCAAACAATCTATAACAATAACAACAACAACACCAACAATTAAACCTTAATCCCAAATTAGTTTGGGTTGGCTTTATCGATCATTTTTCGTCTAACTCTATTTGAGACCAATTTCACATCAATTCAAAAATTATAGACCTTTTGATATTACTTCCATCCATGTCATTTTAGGTCTTCAGATCAAATGATCTATACTAAATAAAAATCCACAGCACAAAAAAAAAAAAGATGGGTACAAGGCAACCTGTTTCCATCTTTAAAAAATATACGTGCTAAAAGCCATATAAAGAAGAGAACACAAATTGCTGTACCAGGGGGACGGGGAGGGGGGTAGAAGGTGGTGAAGGGAGAGAGAGAGAGAGAGAGAGAGAGAGAACAGCCTGAAATTATAAAAAATCCAATATTGAACCAGATCCGATTCATACATGATACATCTGATTCATATGATATGTTCATGCGAGTCTTGATCTTCCAACAAGAAAATATTGCAACAGGTCTGAATATATGGTGTTAAACATTATAATATATGTAGAGTTGTGAGACTACATCTGGAAAACAATACCTGCATAGCCATTTTTAGCACAGTCAGATATGCTATCATCCTTTGGCTGAGACATTTTTCCCTGAAGAAGACATGCAACATGCAGTTAGTTTGAGACAGAACAAAAAAGATAAAGTACCAAAACACATCAGGAATAACAGTATCTATTAATTGAGTACCTCTGAGTTTGGGAACACTGTTTCCCCACCCCTCTCAACATTTGACAAATACATCAGAACAGTTGCAACCCGGTGGCCACCCAGCTCTTGATTAGCCTTGTCATGAAAATAATCAAAATGGGGTTCGTACTTCTGACCATGCTCATAGTGCAGTATTTGGATGGATTCTCCATTTTCTGATCACAAAATTAGGTTCAAGAAAGATGAAACAAAAACTTTTTAGCACATGCATCATTAAGTCACAAACGGCAAAAAGCATTTTAAAAATTACCCTCCGGAAGGAAAGTCCATGCAGCAATCCTAGCCTCAATATCAGCAACAATTTTATCCTTCAAAATATTTGAGGGGGAAAACAGAACATTTATCAATGAATATTTCAGAACATAATAGATTTATTGCATTTATATACACAGTCATCACACAATGTTCCACTCCACCTTAAACATAAAGAGAAATAAACACAGCATGGAAAATGACAAAGTATTTTCTTTTTTTTTTTTTATGGTGCTCTTGTGGTGAAGAAAAGCCTTATGAGTTATATGAACTTGATATTTCATAAACAAGTTTGATACCCAACCAAGAGGGTCTTAGAAGTATAATACAGGCTCTTGGCTTGGGTATATGGTTTTTCTTCTCTTCACAGAGATGCAGACAACTCAGCGAATAAACAGCCTTTTATAATTGGACATAGATAAGAAGGAATCATAATAAAGTTGCAGCTGGGCCCTTTACTTTCTAAATTATTGAGGTAATCATTAGCAGCTACTTGGAAAAGGTAAACTAAGCTACAAAAGGCCATTCATCAGTAGTAGTACTGTGAGCAAGACAAGCTGGGCCACACTTTGGCTTATTCAATATTTGGCTTGCTAAAAGCTTATTGTGTCCAAACACATTAGCTGGTTAAGTCTAGCGAAGTAAGAGTTCATGAACTTCTAAGCCAAGGTCAGGGGAAAGTTCGAACAGTTTTGAGATACCTGTCTGAATACCTTGAGGGATATGTTGGCTAAGAATTTGGCTTATATGGAAATTTACTGTAGTAAGAGATTCAAAAAGGACAGAAATATTCATTATAATCATTCCTAAAGTTATTACATTATGTTAATGTTGATTATTAAAATTAAAAATTTTAGAACATTCATCAGAATATATCAAAAATGAAACATTTATAAGCCATATTAATTGTATTGGTCCAACTATAACTAATTAATAAAACCAGAAAAATGCAATGTTCATTTATCATAAAATTATGTTGGTACAGGTTACAATCTTACTTATGTCCCTGTAGACTTTTGTAAGAAGTTGAAAAAGATTTTTTTTTTTTTTTTTATTCCTTTCAAGGCAAATATCCTTCATGTTTAACCCAATTTAAATAAACAATAAAACAAATTCATAAACAAGCCTAATAACAAATACATTTATTATATTGTTTTAAAGCACATTCCCAAATCTAAAAAGTTAAAGTTTGGCTCATTTACTGGACAATTTTGAAAATTAAGCTAGAAATGGAATTCTTTTGATGCCATTAATAAACAGATACAATCAAGCTATCAAGCCAACCTTCAAATCATTCACATATTGCTTGAGCCAAAAGAATAGCACAAGAAATTTATATTTGAGAACAAAGATTTCTCATTTTTTGAAGTTGCACATAATGAATAAAGTTTCTCTAAAAAATATCAAAAAGAAACATCTATGAAAATATCACTTACTGTTTGCCAGAATTTCCAGATGAAAAATTAGTGAAAAAATGCATGATTCTACTGAAAAGTCCATTAATGAAGGATAGGTGAGGTGGGGACCCCTTCACCGCATGTCTCAGGATGAGAATTCACTTTCACAAATAACACATTCTTCTACAAACAGCATCAGCTTATCACTTCAGATTTTACAGAGAGAAGGCAAGCCTTCAGCCCTGCTGGATTTGGACTTGAAACAGTTAAGCTTGGTTTTTACCATATCTCATGCAAAAATAGCCAAAGTTTTCATTTCTGGAAGAGCATCACTAGAATGAAGATTGCATTTATTGTGCATTCTACATGGAGAGAGCACGCTAAAATTATTGACAATGGACTCTTTCCAATGTAATTGCAGCCATCAAGATTTGCCCAAATCAAGAACAGTAAGCATGACCAACCTAGTGAAATTCAATTAAAACCAATGTTGTCAAAGGCACACCAGGCACAAGCCTCAGTGCCTCCAGGAGAAAAAGGAAAGCAATGATCAAGAGGCATGTCTAGCACCAGGTTCACCTCAGGCACATTTAGCTCATCTGAGTGTGTTTGTGTTTATTATTATTTTTTTTTCTCAGTTTTAAGCTAAGTACCAGAGGGTAGCTTTGGTGTGAATGTAAAGTTACTCCATTTGTGATTTGGAGGTCATGAGTTCGCGCCATTGAAACAGCAACACACTCTTTGCAAAGCAAGGGTAAGGCAACGTAGATCAACTCTCTCTAGCCACAAGTGTGGGATGCTTTGGGGTCACCTTTTTTTAAGCTAAGTACAAACCACACCCAATTCACTCACTGTCTGCTGTCCATAGAGATGGACACACCACTTTTTTTTTTTTTTCTTGTTCTTTCCTTCTTCATTTCCTCCTTCTCTCTCTCTTTCTCTCTCTCTCTCTCTCTCTCTCTCTCTCTCTCTCTCCCCTCCCAGATGGGTTTTGCTTTGATTCTTTCCCATTCTATCGTTTCCCTTTCCTTCTGCTTTCATTCTCTACTCCTATCTCTCTCTCCCCATCAGCACTCAGTTTTTTGGTCTAGGGTGGACTGCTGCTGCCTGCTGTGGTACTGACTGTTTTAATTTCATAGTATAGTTTTATTTTATTTGGATTGCTAAAATACTGTTACTTGTCCATTTGAGTGTTAAATATTTTATGGTATATTGGTATTAACATAAACAATCGTCTTGAAAGATATATTATTCTTTGTTTGCCTCAAGTCATTTAGGTGCACGTCTGCGTTAGGAGTGACAATTTTGGACACGACCCGCGAACACGACACGAACACAATACGAAAATATAGGGTTTGGGTTAGGCTTATTCGTGTTCGTATCGAATTCGTGTCGACCCATTTATAATACGGTTATAATCGTGCCATGTCACGAGTTAACCCGCTAACTCGCCTTGACGCGTTTATGAGACGATTTAATATTCGTGTCATGTGTTGACGTGTTGACCCGTGACTCACTAAACCATTTGACCCACTATGATTCATGAACCCCCTTATATGTGTTAAATGGGTTAAGTCGTGTCAAACCGTATTAAATAGGTTATTTCATGTTAAATGGGTCGTGTCATATTGAATACATCTAATACAATTTAATATTAATTGTGTCGTATCGTGTAATCCGTATAATAAAAAGGTTGTATTCGTATTTAAATTTTTGACACGATTTGTTAATCTTGTCGTGTTTGTGTCGACTTTAATCGTATTTGTGTCGCGTGTTGACACGATACGAACACGACCCATCAACCAGAATTGCCATCCCTATTGTGCGCCTTGCACCTAGATTTGCACCTAGACCCAAGACCCCTTTGCACCTTTGTGCACCTTTCACCTATAATAACTAGGGTTGAAACACACACAATAACAGGTGTTATTGTCCCAATCCCATTAGAAAATTGTGTTGAGCAAAGGGTTGTTGCAGGCTTGCCATCAAAGCCGATCAACATTGAAGATCTATAACAAACAGTTGGAAGTTTTTAACTGAAGAGTTTCTTGACGACATATAATCTTCCCTGTTCAGTCAATACTAAGACCAACTTATTCAATTCTTAAATCCTTTCAGACCAGTATTAACTGCCAACAAAACCACTATTTACCATCATTAGAAATAATGCATGGAATTTTGCTACTTTTCACCCATCAATTCATCAATTTCACTGTAATTGTGTCACATTGAAGCTGAAGAAGCAATTTTCACATACCTGAGCTTTGCTAAGAAACATGCCAGAGCTTGTCCTTACTTCACTCTCCATACTCTTCCCAGATTCATTATCAGCCACCATTGATTTCTCAAGCTTATCCCTAGCCTACTCACCCAAAATCAACACAAAAGTGAAAAACATTAACAAAATAATAATCTAGACACAATTATCTCCAAAGTCATGCATAAACTCGCTTAAATCTCTAACATAAGTATAAGTTAGAAGTGTCAAACTCAAAAGTAAAACCCAAATTAAATTACACAATAAAAAATTGATACTGACCAAATTTATTAGATGATCACACTCGTCATTTGATAAAAATCCCTTGTAAATGAAAGCCCTGATAAGTTCAAAATTCACAATAACAAAATAAATAAATTATAAAAATTAATTAGCATATAGCGACACACAGTTTATATATTTAAAAAGATAGCTACCTGGGATGCCAAGATAGTTGAGTTACTCCAGTGGGATCAAACGCATTAGAAAATACACCTTTTTTCAATCTTTAACACCGACCCATGCCATCAAAACCCAACAAATCCATACATTATGAATACATATAATTTTAAATATATATATATATGTGTGTGAGTGTGTGTGTGTGTGTGAGAGAGAGAGAGAGAGAGAAAGAAATTGAGAAGGGAGACTTACATTCTGTTTTCACCGACCCATCTGGGGATTTGAACGGCAGAAAAGGAAAAACGAGGGAAAATTACGAGGAAACAAAAGAAAAGGACGATGAATTTACAAGATTTCATCGAGAGAGAGAGAGAGGGAGTGTGTATGGTAGTTTCTTTGCAAGGGAATGAAGTGTTTGGCCGGGAAGAAGAAGAAATCAAAAAAAAAATTGTGGAGAAATTGAATTGAAATCAACGCAAAATTTCGCATGGGTTTAAAAGTCTACGGAGAGAATTGCGAGAATTTGTTGGGGATTAAAGACAGAGTAAATGGGCGCCCACTGGATTTGGTAGCAGTCTGTTGTTATTCGTAAAATGTCAAAATCAAAGAAGAGGGGCATCTGCTGTTTTGGTTAGCAGAAGCTTCCTCAAAGGGACTTGAGACTAGTCCCGGGCCAGTCTGGTATGAAATTGGATCGAGTCGAGTTTGATTAAATTTACATTAAGATCTCATCAACGGTTTATAGCTCTGAATTAAATTAAAATCGAGATCATGAAAACTTAAATAGGATTGGAAATCGGTGATTTAATTCATCGATCCAATTTAGCCTGACAAAAAATATTAAAATAAAAAGATATTCTGTCTTCACCTGGGCATGTCATATGAGGGGTGTGCAGAGGTTTTAGAGATACCAAATTGAATTAAAAAACTGTATTAAATTGATAAAAATTATATCAAACAAAACTTATTTATTGTTTTTACTTTGATTTTGATTTTTTTTTATTAAGAATCAAACTAAAATTATATATAGAAGTTTTCGACTCTTGTTCTTTGTTAATAAATTTTTACAGTATAGCAAATGAAGTGGGATGATGATGGAGGTGGTTTAGTTTTCGATGATCCATTTGATGCTATTGACTTTGTGGGTTCTAATCCCAATTGGTGTTTAGTGGGCAAGTTTCTGACCACAAGGAAAATCAATTTTCTCCCAATGAAAAATACTCTTGCTTCCATTTGGAGATCAGTAAAGGGTGTTAGCATTTACAAGTTTGATCGAAATTAATTTATGTTCTAGTTTTTCCATCAGTTATGTTAGAAGAAAGAATACAAGTAATGAAGAAAAGGATTGTGTATTTTTCTGTGTCACATTTACAGAGATATTACATCTATTTATACATGAGAATATGAACTAATTTGGACAAGAATAATAATTGCTATAATTATGCTACACAAATCTCCTATAATCATCTTGATTCTTTGTAATTATGTTACACAAATCTCCTATAATCATCTGATTCTTTGTAATTATGCTAACACCCCCTCAAACTCAAGGTGGTATACAGTGCCAACTTGAGTTTGCTTAAGAGATCTGGCGGCGGGAGGATGCGTTTTGGTGAATATATCGGTTTGGTATCGGAGGAGATAGGAATCAAACATATGGTGCCATGAGCAACATGATGACGTACAAAATGACAATCAATTTCGATGTGTTTGGTACGCTCATGAAATACATCATTATGAGAAATCTGTATGGCACTTCTATTATCGCAATGAAGTATTGTGGCGAGAAGAATGAGTGACACCCAAATCGATTAATAACCACCGTAACCAAAGTAATTCGGATGTAGCATCGGCAAGAGCACGATATTGATTACGTGCTAGAACGTGCAACAACGGTTTGCTTTTGCTACGCCAAGAGATAAGAGAATTACCCAAGAAGAAACAATAACGGTTGTAGAGCGGCGATCCGCCGATCACCCAATCGGCATCGAGTAGCGGATAATACTAGGGAGGAGGTAGCGGAAAAGTGCAAACCATGAAAAAGAGTGCCTTTGATATAACGAAGGATTAAATCTGCAGAGAAATGAGTTGAGCGAGGAAGCGGACATAAAGCGGTGACGGATGAACGACATATGAAATATCAGTCGAGTAAGCGTGAGATAAACAAGACTCGACAAGTCGATATAAAGTAGGATCATCAAGAGGAGTGCCATCAAGAGGTGTAAGTTTGCAATTGAGCTCCAATGGGGTTGATCTTGTTTTGCTATCGGTGATGCTGCTCGAGAAAGTAAGTCGGATGCATACTTGGCTTGAGATAGATAATAGCCATCGAATTTTGAGAAACTTCAAGGCCCAAAAATAGTGAGAGAACCTGTGTCTTTCATTTCAAAATGTTGATTGAGATAATGTTGTAACTCTAAAATACCGGATGAATCATCTCTGTTATTATCATATCATCAACATAAAGCAAAGAAGAACAATACCAATCGATTCGGCGAGTGAATAATGCAGAATCATGTGGACTAGAGAAAACCAAGTTGAGCAAGAGTGGAACTAAATTTGGCAAACCAGCCACAGGAGCTTGTTTTAATCCATATAAGGCTCGTAGAAGTTTGCAAACCTTATGAGGAGAATGATAACCGGAGGAGGATGCATATAAACCTCTTACGTTAAATCACCATGAAGAAAAGCATTTTTAACATCCATCCGGAAAAGTTTCCATTTACTGACGCAAAGAATAGCTAAGAGGCTGCGAATAGATGTTAATCGGACCTTTGGAGCAAAAGTTTCCTCATAGTCGATACCATACTCTTGAGTGTACCCTTTGGCTACTAAGCGAGCTTTGTAGCGTTCAATAGTTCCATCGAGCGGGTCTTGATTTTGTAAATCCATTTGCAACCAATAGGAGTCTTGTTTGGTGGAAGATCAACTAAATCCCAAGTATGAGTTTTCTCTAAAGCCCAAGTTCATCACCATAGCTTGTCGCCAAAGAGGGTCGATGCTTGCCTCACGATAAGAATGAGGCTCATGAAGGGTTGCAATAGTAGAGTAACAATGAAAATCGAAAGATAATGAGGAGTTTCTCTTACAGGTAGAAACGACGAAGAGTAGTGCTAGGAGGAGATGCGGTAGCAGTCTTTGGATCAACAAGTCGATTCAACGAGGCGAGTGTAGTTGGGCTAATATTGAGCACATCACAATCACTGGATCAGGACTTGGAAACGACTCTTTGGAGGAGTCGTGAAAAATAGAGAGTCGGTATTACAGAGTGATGAAATTTGGAAAGAAGAGAACATAGTATTTTCCCAAAAGGTAACATGACGAGAGATCGTAACTTATTAGAAAGCAGGATCCCAACAACGATACCCTTTGTGTTCAATGCCATAACCAAGAAAACAACATAGACGAGCACGGGGTTCTAATTTGGTATGTTCATGAGGTTGTAAAAGAACAAAAGAAACACATCCAAAAGGTTTAAGGATGGAATAGTCGGAGGTTGTCCAAACAACTTTTCAAAAGGAGATAAATTATGAAGAACCAAGGTAGGAAGGCGATTAATAACATAAACGGCATGAAAAGTCGCTTCTCCCCAAAATTTTTACGGACATGAGGCGAAAGAAGAAGAATCGTCTGAGAATCAAGAATATGCCGATGCTTGCGTTCGCTCGCCCGTCTGTTGAGAGGTGTGAGGACAAGAACGTTGAACAACGGTGCCTTGTTGACTAAGAAAGAAGCAAAGAAGAATCCGATATTCCATGGCATTGTCTGCTTGGAGAATTTTAATGTCACAAGAGAACGAGTTTTAATCATTTTTGCAAATGTGATGTAAATTTGTGATAACTCGGATCGATGTTTCAAAAATATATCCAAGTAAACGAGAATAATCATCAATAAATATTACAAAATAACGAAAACCATTTATTGAAGAAATAGGAGAAGGACCCCAAATGTCAGAATGAATTAAACCAAAAGGAGTGTCTGAAGTAGTATTATTATGGGAAAAAGATAATGCAGGTTGTTTTGCAAGCTGACAATTTAAACAATTAAATGACTCAAACTTAGTAGATCCTAATAATCCACTAGAAATTAAAGGTTGAATTTTACTGGTAGAAGCATGACCAAGACGAAGATGCCATTGGTGAATGGAGGAATTAGGGATTGTAGCTGAGACACAAATCTACGAGGAAGATGTAAAGATGTAAGCTCAAATAATCGAACAACTCTGCGACCCTCCCCAAGAATCTTTCCAGTTTGTGGATCCTGTACCTGGACACCATGGTGAGAAAAAATAACATTTAGTCCTTTTTCACACAACTGACCAACAGAAATAAGATTGAGTGCCAAATTAGGGATATAATAGGTGTCAGGGAGATGAAGATTTGAGGTAGACACATGACCAGTATGTGTGATGTTCATTTTAGTACCATTTGCAATATGGATTGGTGGTAAGGAAGATACGAGTTTTGAGAAGACAAGAATTTAAGATTAGTGGTCATATGATTACAACATGCAGAGTCAAAAGCCAATAAGAATTACGGAGTGGCGGACATGGCGGCAGGAGAATTAGAAGAGATAACTGTTTGAATAGTGCCTCAAGATCACTCATGGTGATGGCGGTAGAGCCCTCGATGCAGCGGTGTGAGAGGAAGATCCAGGCTTTGAGACATTCTTGAATTTAGAATGCCCTCCTTTTGATCTTGGAGGGCGTGTGGGACAATGTTCAAGAATATGACCGTAACCATGACAATATCTGCATTTTATGGTAGGACAATATGCAAAAGCATGACCAATTTGATTACAATTCTTACGAGTTGATTGCGATTGATGTGAGGATCGAGTAGTTGCAAGAGCAGTTCAAATTGAGGAGTTTTATCCAAACTGAGACGAGTCTCTTCAAAAATAATCTCTTGAATAGCAGTTTCCAATGATGGGAGTGGATTTCGATGTAGCAGGGGCCTCGAGCGGCCTCATATTACGATCGAAGAGCCATTAGAACTTGAATGAGATGAAGATGATCTTCACCGATTTTGGCACGAGATATTTGATTCCAAATAGGTTGGACTGGGCAAGAAAATCATTCACAGTTGACTGCTTCTTGTTTCAGATTATGAAGAGTAGTCCACTCGATAATAGTGGGCAAGTCCAGTGGTGCGATATCGATTAGCCAAAAATCGATTTCTTTTGCGAGTCATAATTAGCAAACTGGATGTGGATGGGCGAGACAGAGGTATTGCGAAACGGTGATGATCGATGATTTTTACTATCCCAATCCTCAAGGCGGTCGACAAATTTTGCATCGTTTCATCGTTCTCTCTTGTCGGCGTAGTGATATCTCCGGTAACAATACGCCAAAGCTTGCGACCTATCAAAAACTTTTCATTCCTTGAACCCAAAGATTATAGTTGGAACCAATTTGCAATAGGTTTTGAAATATCAGATTTCTCCATTGATAACAAGATGAGGAGAAAAAAAAATGGTATAATAATAGGTAAGAAAGAATTAACCAGAACAGGTTGTAGAGAGAGCAGAGAGACCCCAAAAAACTAGAAATAAAAGTTTTATGGCTCTGATACCATGTTAGAAGAAAGAATACAAGTAATGAAGAAAAGGATTGTGTATTTTTCTGTGTCACATTTACAGAGATATTACATCTATTTATACATGAGAATATGAACTAATTTGGACAAGAATAATAATTGCTATAATTATGCTACACAAATCTCCTATAATCATGCTGATTGCTGTAATTATGTTACACAAATCTCCTATAATCATGCTGATTGCTGTAATTATGCTAACAAGTTAGAAGTAAAGCGAGTTTGTAAGAATGGGCCATGGACTTTCAATCAACATGTCCTATTGTTTAAACAGTTGCAATATGGGGATCAACCTCATCGATTAGAACTACATGAGGTTGAATTTTGGATCCAAATTTATGATTTTCTTGTGGGTTTTATGTCTAATAAAGTTGGAAAAGAGATTGGTAACTACATTGGCAAGTTTGTTAAGTTTGATTCCAACAATTTCACTGATGTTTGGCGTAACTATATGCGGCTTTGAGTCACTCTAGATGTTCGTCAACTACTGAAGCAAAGCATGTGAATAACAAAATGTGAGAGGCAGCTTAGTTTGGCTACATTTTAAATATGAGTGCCTTCCACAATTTTGTTTCTTTTGTGGCAAGGTTGGACATTTTTATCAGTTATGTGAGAGTTTGTTTGACACTCCAAAGGTTGATAGATCCAATTTTGCTTTTGGAACATGGTTGCGTGATCCTACTTGGAGAAGTATTCAACATGGGGAACCTTGGTAGCGTATTGAGTCAGGATAGCAACAAGGAGGTTTTTGGCCCGAAGAAGATGTAATGTCAGATTTCGATGGTGTTCTAATGGAGCATGATCCTAGTCCAAAGGCTATGGGGGGTAGTTGTGAGTTAAGAGCAGTTATTTTATGAGATAAAGTTAGGCTTTTTACCAGACGTGTGTAATGGAAAAATAATAAACCTAAAGGGGTAAGCTCGTGCTTAATTATCAAAGTAAAATAATTATGCTTAATCAAAAAAGTTTTAAGAACGAGACATTAATTATAATAATATTTAAAAGAGATCGAAAAGGTACTATGAAAATCTTTCATATAAAAATTATTAAATAAGAACGAGACGTTAATTATAATAATATTTAAAAGAGATTGAAAAGGTACTATGAAAATCTTTTCATATAAAAATTATTAAATAAAATAATTAAAAAATAAGAAAGCGGGATGTTGTGCTTTAATTTTTTTAATTAATTGTTTAATTTTATATTTTTAAATAAAAAATAAATATTATTGTAATGCTCCGAATTTACAAACCATATTCAGTGTATTTCAGTAAAAATATCGAATAATGAATATGGTGTGTAAATTAGATTAAATGAAAGGGTTAAATTAAAATTTTGTAAAAGACACCTGTAGACCTCATTGCAAAGTTAGTAAAGTTTTTGGGATTAAAATGGAATATTACCAATTAATTAAAATAACTAAGATTAATTAAGCTAATTAAACTCACTTAATTAGCTTAATTAAGGTAGCAAATCAAGCCATAAATTTGAGACAAATGGCATAGGAAAATTAACACATGGTAAGAAAGGAAGGAGAGTATATAAACAACAAAATTGACAAAAAAAAGTTTTGTCTTCCCTTCTCATTCAGCTGAACCTCTCCTCCCCTCTCTTTTTCTTCATTTTCTTCTTTCATACTCTCATGCAAGCTCAAATTCATGAATGTAAGCTGGCTATTTTGTGATTGGATTGAAGAATTGGATGAACCAGCCATGAAAGCAAGGTGAAAAGAGAAGGATGAATCAAGAATTAGTGAGTTGAATTCAAGTGGAAAGAATCTGAAATTTCAAGAGGAAAACAGCTAGGGTTGAGCTCCAAATTTAAGGAAAGTGAAGTTAGGGTGAAGTGAAGCCCACGAGTTCAAGAGGGAAAGTTAGTGTTCTTGCTTTCTTGAAGTTGGCATGGGGAATTCAATCTAGCAATTGCATGGAGGTGGAGGAATTGGTGGGAAAGTGAAGTTGAATGCTAATTTGGTGAGGCATAAATTGTTGGTGTGGATAATCAAGACCTACACACTGAATTAGACTTGGAATTTTTGGGGAAAAGTTGCTACACTTGAGAGTAAATCGCTGGAACTAAGTTGAAGTAAGTGCTTGTCTAAGCTTATTGGCAAAATTGCTACATTGAATCATTGAATTGTGAACTGCTAGGATTAGTAAATCCAACGAGCAGCCTATACTAATTTGTCTATAAGTCAAGTTAAAGAGCTCCAATTGAGATGCAATTTGAACTAAAATTTTTTTAAGACATACACCTACAATTTTTATGTTTTGACCTGGACTTAATTTTGAGGGTAAAGTGGCTGAAATTTTAGTGTAAATTGGTGTGGCAAATCTGAAATTTCAGGAATTTCAGCAAATTTAGTCCTATGACCTTTGTGTAGTAAATAGGGCATATCTCCCTCAGTGCACCTCCAATTGAGGTGTTACAAGATGCATTGAAAACTTAAAGACATAGGCTTAAAATCTTGCTTTAGAGATCTTACACAAATTCTGAGTGTAAAGTACCTGAATATTGAGTGCAAACTTGAATTGGTAATATGGAAACCTGAAATTTTTAGGAAAATGCATCCGAGAATAGTAGTTGATAATTTATCTATAACTCATAATGTAGGCCTCCAAACTATGTGATTCTTAAACTGTTGAAAACTTAAAACACGTAGGAAGATATCTTATGAAAACTACTTTAATTGAATCTGTCTTTAAAATAGTTAAATTAACTTATAAACAGGAACTATGAATCCTGTTTATAGCCAGAATTAGTTAGGTAAAAACTGGACAGTATATAGAAATTGGAGCATAGCTTGAGATTTAGACCTTGAAATGGGATGATTCTTGATTTAAATGAAAGGTAAGACCTCAAGCTATAAATTGTATGAAGACTATAAAAGTTAATTCTATCTTTAGGGGACTCAAAGAATTGATGAAAAATAGGGTATCAAATAGGCATTCCTCCTGAAATGGTAACTTGCTTTTTTGAACAGTTTGTAAATGAAGGGCTATAAATGAATTCCTACATGTCTAAATTGGATCAAATTAATTTCTAATGAAAGTTAAGACATAAATTGACATGTTTTATGAAAGGAATTAATCTTTAAAATGTCTTTCTCTAGGTCTAATTATAATTGCAAAATGAGTTGGGAAATATGCCTTATTGGAAAGTAATATGATTGATTCTAAATGCTATGTGATAAGATGTCACTACTTGGCTTAAAAGAAATGACATATTACATGGTTATATCCTTCTTCTAAACATGCAATTGATTATATGATGATGGCAATTGGTGTTAAAATGATGAATGTCAATCATTTATGGATATAAGAATGTTGGAAATATATATGATCATGTTATAAGATTGTTAAGGTCCAAAGTTCCACCTTGATTGAAAATAGAAACTAGATAGTTTAACATGCCAAATAGGAAAATAAGTTAGCGGATCTGAAAATCAAATTAAATCTATATCTACAATAATTTAAAGATGGCATCTGAAAGACGATGTCGCAATGTATGTTCTAATTTTAAACAGGGCACGTAAGATGATACCTCAAAGAAAGTGTTGCAGTGATAAAAAGGACACATAAGATGATATCCGAAAGAAGATGTGGCAGTGGTAAAAGAAAATGTAAGACGACATTTAAAAGAAGGTGTGACATTAAAACCCTAGTATCCGGAATAAGGAAAGTTATACTATGCAGGAATTGGGCTATTAATGGAAATGTGAAAATAATAGAATGACAAGCATCCACGTTAGATAAGTTTTTCAATTGTTTGAAAATTTAAATAATATTTCTATTAATGGATAACATGTTTCTATATGCATATTTCATGAGCAAGATCAGTTAATTTCAATTAAATAACTACAGTGGAATGCTTTATTCATTTTTGCAAGAGTTGTTATGAATTATTACTTGCTTGAAATTATTTTAATTAATTGTTAAATGCTTACAGTATGTATAATTATAGACAACTATTAATTGGTCGTCTAAAGCTAGATATGCACCACTAAACTATATGCTTAGCACGGTGGGTTTTACCTCATGCAGATATTAAAGTCGAGGGTGCAGAGAGAGTAGATTATTAGAGTCTGCATCAGAGGAGTAGTGATTGTTAGGGGTTAAATTAGGGTTTGCTTTACCTTAATCTTGTTAATAACTTTTGTATAAGTTGTATAAGTAATTAATGATGAAAAGATGCATCTAAGTAAATGACATGTTATGTAAAGTTGTATTTTGTTTAAACCACTTTTGGTAAAGTTTTTATGTGTAAGTGTGGATTGTTCATATGAAATTAAGACATAGTCCTCATTACAGGTTGGGTTAAATTGTTGGTAAAGCTTCCGGTTCAATTGTTATGCTGCCGAATCGGGGGTTGTTATAATTATTTTAATAAATATTGTTATAATAATTAATATTTTAAGCCATAATATTTTTATTATAAAAATTATTTTAAATTAAATAAAAATTACAATAAAATTATTTTAAATTAAATAAAAAGTTACAATTTAAAATGTTTTCAATTTTTTTCTAATAATTATTTTGAAAAATAATAAATTATTATATAAAATGTTATTAATTTTGTTTTAACAATTATTTCAAAAAAATAATAAATTACTAATTGTAATTAAGCATTATTATTAATTTTTTTCTTATTATTAAATTTTAAAAAATAAATAATTAATATTTATTTCATAATATACTAATTAAACCAAATTCAATTCCAGTTGAATTTTAAACCTTAAAAACCTTAAATTCATGTCTTCATCGGTTTAATGACCGAAACAAGTTTAAAAACTTTGTTTGTTTTAATTAATGTGTGCATTTGGTTAATATTAATTTTATTTAATTAATTTTAAGTTAAATGACAAAAAAAACCTTTATGTCAATTATTAATTTTAACTAAATTTGATTGAACCTAACGGGACAAGTTTGGATGGTATATAATCAGATTTGGATTAAGTTTAAATTTGAACAGAGAGATTTTCGCAGGTAACTTACCTATTACCATCTCTAATTTTAGCCAAACTTTTTAATTTTATTAATTTAATCATAAACTTTTCATATTATTTTCAATTTTAGCAATTATATTTAATTAAAAACAATAAACTCATCGATTTACAAATTATTCAAATGTTTTCATTTATATATTACCAGTTTTAGCTCATCTATTTAATTTTATTAATTTGTTCAATAATTTTAATATTTTTATTAATTTTAGCAAACTTCCTATTCATAAAAAAATATAATAATTGAATAACATATTTAATATTGTAATCTTAATTTTAATTTTTCTTTCCTTCTTCTATTATATTTTTAATTCATATTTTTCTCATTTTTTTTTCTCAAATTTAAGACCAAACAAATGAAAAAAAAATCAAATATTTAAATATAAAATAGTAATAAATAATATAATTAAAATAAATCTAATTATAACTTTCAAAACAATAAGCATTTGACTCAATGAAATATTATTTTATTTAATTTATTTAAGAATAATAATAATGCTTAATTATAATGAGTAATTTATTATTTTTAAAAATAATTTAAAAAAAAAATAATGGCATTTTATATTTAGTGGTTTATTATTTTTTGGGATTAATTATCAAAACAAAATTAATAACATTTTATATTGTAATTTTTTATTGAATTTATAATTTAAATTAATATTAAATTAAAAAATAAATTTTTATAATAAAAATACTATGATCTAAAATATTAATTATTATAACAATATTTAGTACAATAATATTTATTTTTTATTTTAAAATTATAAAATAAAACAATTAATAAAAAAATAAAGCCGGATGCTGCCACTTTGCTTTTGTTTTTAATTATTTTATTTAATAATTTTTAACTGAAAAAATCTGCAAGCTATTAGCGTCTGCCCTTCAATCCGCATCCTGTCCCCCATAACTTTCTAGTTCAGCACATTTTCACTCCCTTTAATAATTAAACTTAAATTCACCTCCATCAGGTATATTATTTTTTCTGTTACACTGTTGTGATAAAAATAGTCATAGGATATTGGATGATGTGAGGAGGATGTTAGTCATAGGATTAAAGCCGAATGGTCGAAGTGGAGACGTGTCACGGAGTTTTATGTGATCATAAAATTCCCAATAAGTTGAAAGGAAAATTTTATCGTACAGCCATACGACCAGCTATGTTATATGCTAGTGAGTGTTGGGCACTGAAAGAGTCGTATGCGTCTAAGATAAGAGTTGCATAGATGAGAATATTAAGGTGGATGAGTGGCCATACTAGACTAGATAAAGTCCGTAATGAGAGTATTAAAGAAAAGGTAGGAGTGGTGCTAATTGAAGATAAGTTGAGAGAAGGGAGATTGATGTGGTTTGGTCATGTGAAGCGTAGACATACGGAGACTCCAGTTAGACAAGTAGAGCACATTATTAGAGGATAGAAAGAAAAAAAAAGGTAGACTTAAATTGACTTGGAGGAGAGTAGTACAACATGACCTAGAAGCATTACACATTTCTGAGGATTTAACCCAAAATCATTTAGAGTGGAGAAAGCGAATTCATATAATCGATCCCAAATTTTTAAGATAAAGACTTACTTGACTTGACTTGAGTTGAGTACTGTTGTGATAAAAAGTTTAATAGTTCACGTTGTCAAGCACGTAACCAAACCTGATGTGCATGGGCATGGCACAGGCGTTGCTTTGCTAAAGAATGTGAATGAGTACGATGGTACTAAAATTGTTCTCAATGATATCAAGTGTCGTTATAGTAGCTCTCAGCAGACTGGGTCAGAAAACGTAATGGAGGCACGTCCCAGTGTCTAGGCCCGCCTAGAGCCATAAGTATTTTGGGTTGTAACTGTCGTGGGATTTGGAACCTGTATGCAGTTTAAGAGCTAAAAACAATTGTTTCTGAAAAGCAGCCCAACTTTGATTTCTGAAAAGTAGCTCAACCCGACAAATATCTATTTCTTCCTTAATGGGTTTTTGTATTAAAATATTTTTTCATAGATACCCCTCTGCAAGAAAAAAATTTATTAACCCTGATGTTTCAGAAATCATTAATTTTAAGGGAAGGTGCGTTGAAGCATTATAATAATTAAAAACAATTTTCCAGGAAAGTAAATGTGTAAATTTATCTAATCTTCCAAACAATTCAAAATTGATCGAGAGAGAGCAGACTATTGAAAAAGCATCTATAGATCTTGAAGCAAAAAGGAATGCCAATATAAAAACAATTAATAAACTCCTTTCATTGGATAGTTATACAAATAAGGTATACAAGGTTAAATATTTATAATTGTTTTTCATACATAATTCATAAATAAACTCTAGATTTTTTTTATTAAAAAAAAAGAAAAAAGATAAAAAGTTCACTTGCAAAGCAACAATTAAGAATATAGATGCAACAACGGGCTAGTGGCATAGAGGGTGCCCCCATTGCAAAAGCAGTATACAAAATTACAATGAATTTGTTTGGCGTAATAATAAATGTGGCATACTTAAAGAAGCACCAATTTATATTATAATATGCATTTTAAGTTTATTGATCCTACAATTTTTTTTAATAAAATTTCCAGGTATAAATTATCTGTAATAGTTGAGGACAGTATTGGAATTGCGACATTTGTGATATTCAGTCGCTTAGCAGCTGACCTCATTGGTCTTTTCTTGCATCCATTTCGGCTCACAAGCCAAGGGACAAAAATTCAATACCATCAATCATGACAAGAATATTTGCAGCTGAAAAATTTTTCGATGTGATCCTGAGTTCTTGAATCGAACTTGCATCAGAAATTTCTTTTAGAATAACTCAACTTTTAAAAATGATGATGAGTCTTCAGAATCACAGTTCCATCTCAAAGGCCTGTGTTTGTATAAAGCTCGCTCTCTGAAGGCCATGTGCGAAAGGCAGTTCATTTTTAGGCCTCTGAAGACAACAAATCATTGATAGCACTACATTCACATCGCTATCACAGTCGGAGTCGCTTTTTAAATCATAAATATTTGAGACCATGACTTCGAGCCAAATTGTATCAGCGAAAAAAATTATAAATAAAATAAATTATTACTTATTTGCTTTTAATACTTTTTAATAATCAATCCCATTTCCTTTTATGTTGTTAATGTAGGACAAAGAAAGAAAAAAGATTTGATAAGATTTGATACTTTATATATATATATATATATATATATATATATATATATATATATATATATAGTCTGCAACATCACGAAGACACTAATCGATTATGAGTATAATTATAACCACATCATGAATAAAAAAATTACTTATATACATAAATAAATGTTCTTTTATGTTAATGAAATGCAAGTTTACATAAGCAAATCATAAAAATTAAATAAATATTATAAATATAATAAAAGTATTAAAATGAATATATTTTATTAAAATTTTAAGTAAATTATTAATAAAATTCAACAATTTTAATACAGTTAGTTAATTTTGCAAGAAATAGTTACAATAAAATTTCATATCACAATAAAAAGTTATTTGAGTTAATAAAATTTAAGCCAAATTGGTAATTTTTATTTATAAATATAATTAGAATAATCAAAACTATTTTCAATTATTAATAGAATATATTATATTAAAAAATCAAAATTAAGTAATTAGCATAATGGCAAGAGATATAATTATTTTAGTTCATATAAAGGGATTAATTTCTCTCTCATACAAATTATGTTAAAAAAAATAGTAAATTAGTGAATATTAAATGAAAAAAAAAAGTTAGAAGTTAGCGGATATAAAATTTAGTAAATTGGTGGCGTCGGCTATATGGCCCATTGGCCAAGCTGAGCCTATCCTCTAAATGTATGAATTCGGATTAAGATCTGGATCAGTATAACTGAAGGTTAAATTTTAAGGCTTGTTTAAATAAATAGTTTCAACAATAATAATAATGATAATATAAATGATGATTATTTAAAAAACTTTCCGTATAAACGCCAACAAGACATATTAATTAGGGAAATTTTTACCTGGACAATTATAAATTCGTTTTATAAATATATGAAATTTATATATTTAATAAATAATTTTTACTTATATTTTATATGTTAACTTTATGATAAATTAATTTTAAATAAGAAAAATTATATTAAAAAAATAAATAAAATTGCAAAGAGTTTTAGGTTATTTGAATTAGAGACTCAAAAATTAGGAAAATAATGTTATGATTTTAAATTTCAGTTAATATTTAATTAAAAAAATGCATACTTTTCTGTAAACAAAAGAACCAAGTTTTAGATACATGCCATAACACACACTAAGTTTAACATTATAATAAAATAATGAAAAATATTTTTCTGATATATACAAATTATTTTTCACAAAAATATTTTTTATAAAAAAATATTTTCTATACACATTATTTTTTATAAAATAAATGAAACTTTAGAGTCCAATTTATCGGTAGATTTAATAACAATGCTTTGGACTAAATAATAGTTTTAGTCTCGTAGGTATCTTCTAAAGTTTACGAGATGAGTGATTTTAGTAATAAGAAAAAAATTAAGAGGAAAAAAATACAATAAAATTAATAAATGTTGAAATTAAAAACTAAAAATTAAAGGAGTACTTCAAACATTTAAGGAAAAATAGTGATTGTAGGTCTAAACATTTTTCAGACATTAGCTAATAATTTTTACGTAAAGTTAAGAATTGCAACCAACTATCAAAAAAATCTAATTTTCTTAGAAACATTTTCTTTTTTTTTGCAAAGCAATTAGAGCCTTAAAAGTAGTATGAATTTCTATTTAACAATAATGCTAATAGGAGAAAGTTTTTGAAGGTAAAAAATGTGGTTTTTAGCAAAAATTTTTACGGAAATAAGATTTTTAGAGGTTTCAAAACATTTAAAACTTCTATCTTTTCAACTCATCAAATTGATGGGTTAAAAAAATTTTGATATATATCTTAACTTTCCTTACTTTATTTTTTATTATTTTATCTTTCAAAAAAAAAATTACACGTACTCCATTCAAACATAATATTAAAAACTCCAATAAAGAAAATTTCTCAAATATATAAAAAGCCATAGATTAAAAAGGTTCTTATGTTCCTGTATATCCTATGTACATATCCAATTTTTAACATTTGAAAACTAAAAAGAATTGTGCATTTTAGATCGTCTAATGATTTAATTAGTTTATAGACACGATTTTGAGTATGTATTTGTGAAACCCCTAATAAATACTGAGTCCTATATATTTATATCTTGAATTCATAATGAACTTAATTTATATAATAATTTTCCTGTATAAGTGATTTTGTGATAACTTTGATTAATTTATCTCTTATTTGCCTCTAATGAAAGAAGATGTTGCGATAATTTGTCTATTTTGAAATGTCAGATGTCATTTTCTTCCATTTGAGAATCAATGGCCAAAGAAAGAAGATTACGATCAAAGCCAAGAGTGTGCATTTTAAAGAAAAGCCTATTCACTGCACAGGAATTTTTATTTATTTATTTTTTTTTATAAAGAAACAAAAAGCAGCTTCATATGAAAGAGCAACACTAGGTAACGGACACTAGGCAATAATTCAGAGAAGCAGAATCTCTTATACAACTACTAATGAGCTTCAGCAATCTCTAGAACCTTAAGTTCTCAAGTTTGAGCAGTCCAATGATAAAAAAAAAAACAAAAAACAAAAAAGTCATACATAGTTATCCAATCGTAGAATTTTATAGAATGGAATTACAAACACTATGAAAAGCAAATATAAAAAACCAAAGGGATCAATATGATATGATATGGACATCTCACCACCGCATTACCAGATGCATCCACGGTTCCAAAGCTTTTCTTTCTTCCTTTTTCTTTTTTTAATCAATAGATATACAGATTTTATTGTTAAGCAGGTTTATAGAGGCCTGAGGCTCAAATATGAAAGTATTGTCCAAAAACAAAGCCCACTCATAAGAAAGGCTCCCAACCCACAAGAAGAAACCCTACACTACAATGGATATTCGATCCACAGACCATGACACAACTCAAACAAGCATCCCAACGCAAAATGCGCCGTCACCAAGAAGAAGCACAGTTGATCACTAGGGACGCTTTCTGTAAGCCAAGACTAGCGTAAAAACATATGTTCTCCCATCCTTTAGTTGCCATGCATGGCTTGAAACCACAACTGAAAATCAAAGGAGACCCTTCTAAAAATGAAGTCTTCCGAAGCTTCATGGGTTCGAATAGTCGACTAATCCCGGGCCAAGGACAACAATTAAAGCTTTTCTAGTAGTTACTCAATGTCAATCTCTTTATTAAAAGATCCTCCACAAATAAAGTCTTAGAGAATAACCAGGTCAATGTAGGTTTCAGACAGGCAATGATTATTCAAAAGTTGGGGATAAATGAAACTACCTAAGCCAATTTTTAAATAATTTAAGCCCTACTTGTTATATTTTTTATAGGATCGCTCTTGATTCGAGTTCAATTTAAACTTTAATATTATAGCTTAAGTTCGGTTTATTAAAAATATTTTAGACTCCAGCTCGATTTGTCTCAAGTTCATTTATGAAGTAAACGAATTAAACTTGAACTTGACTTGTCTCAAGTTCATTTATAAGTTCAATTCAAACTCTTTTATATTATTATATTGCATTATATTTTAATTTAAATTAAATTAAAATTAAAATATAATTTAAATTCAAAAATTAAATTTAAAAACAAAAAAAAAAGCTAGTTGGCAACATGTGCCAAGAACTAATATTTTGGGAGGGCTTCTCTTTCATAGGGAATCTAACACCCTTGATTTTCCTTTTGAATGGACCTCACTTTTCTTTTTAGGAAAGAGTATACTTAAATGCTTTATAATTTATGCGTTTATTAAAAGGGGGCATAGAGTATTTATTTATGTTGTCCCAAAATAGTCCAAGAGGGGGGTGAATTGGACTTTAACAATTTTTCGGCCCTTGCTTATAGCCTAATGAAAAATTGTGGCTTTGTTCAACTATGTGATTCTTCTATATAACGAGAAAGTAATATGTGCTTCAACAATGTGTTTCTATGTTGCAATTCAATTCTCAATCAATGTATATGGCAATCTCTAATAAAGCATTTATCAACTAATTTTCTCAAGTCTCTCAATATGTCCACAAATTTATCAACTCAATCTATTTAACCAACATTCACTATCATGTATATGAGAAAAGAAATTTAAATTGCATAAAAGTAAAGAGGTAAAGGTTAGAGAAATCAAACACAAGGATTTTATAGTGGTTCGGCTTAGCTAGCCTACATCCACTCTCTCAAAGAACCCTCTTTGAGTCTTTTCTCCACTATTTGCTCTTTTGAAGGCAAGAGACCAAAAGCCCTTTACAATTTCTCAACACCAAGCTTTTACACCAAGGTAGCTTGAAACCTCCACAAGTGCTATCACAAGCACTTACACTTCCAAGCTTCAATAGGTGCTTGTACAACCTCTCTTGAATGCAATTCAATATTTCAACACTCACTCTTACTCAATACAAATCAAACTATAAAGAAGAGATGAGTTGATTTGCCAATGGAAGCTCAAAATCTTAAATGCTCTTGAATGAAAGCAATAAATGAAAAATCAATGTTGGAGTTCAAATGTAGGCTTTCATTAAATTGTAAATGAAGTAGAGAAGGTGTATATATAGTCCCAAATTATTTTAGACCGTTTGAAACCCTTTTGGAACGTTATACACACTGCCCAAGACAAAATGGCCGTTATTTTGTCCTTTTGTGCGAAGTTGAGCTACGGGCGATTTAGCAAACTAATAAAATTTTAGGAGCGATCAAGAACTGGTTAGCAAACTAATGTTTTTAGCAAACATATTAGCAAACCAAAAATTTTAGCAAACCAGTTAGGAAACTAAGTCAACAGCTGCATGTCTCAACTTGCAATGTAAAATGATTTAGACCTTTGAAAAATGTTTCAATGGTTGTGTTCAAGGTCATGATGAGAAAAAGTAATCAGAAAATAAATTTTTATTTTTGAGCTCCATATGACTAAATTCTCATCTATTCTTTTTCACAAAAAGGCCTAAGACTCTAACACTATACTCTTCATACCTTTTCTTTGAGTCTTGGCTTCCATAGTCTTTTTCTCATTTTGGATTTGTCTTGGAATGCCTTTGAGTATCTTTTCTTCTTAGATGCAACTTCAAAGGTTCTTTATGCATAAGACAAAGAATCTACACATCACTTAAAGGTTAGGTTAGATAGATTCTCTTTGAGTTTTGTTATCATCAAAATCAATGCTCATTTTGAGCTACACGGGGTCAACAATCTCCCCCTTTTTGATGATGACAAAACTCAACTGAATCAACAGTAAAAAAATAAAAGTGTGTGAAAATTTATGTGAGTATGTAAGTCCAAGTGTAGTATACCGAAAAAGCTCCCCCTAAATATATGCACACAATATCCAAGAAATCCATTTTCTGTACATAAGCTCCCCCTGAAATTATGCTATCAAACATATTCACACTTCACAAGTATCAATCACAAGTATAAGCATATATTCAGCAACACAAGTATCATCACATATATATATCTCACAAACATCAACACATATTCACATATCATCACACTTCACAAGTATATCAACACATTTCCATAGTCTCATGTTCATCAACACATATTCACATTTCCAACCATTCTCCCCCTTTTTGTCATCAATCAAAAAGGAAACAGGAGAAAATACCCAAAAAGAATCATGTTAGCCAAAATGGAAATGCAGTAAGGTAGACAGTAGCAAACTAAAAACCAAAAGTAGCACACAGACTAGTAAGCTAAAAATGCAATCAGTAAACTAAAAATTCAGATGAGATGCTATTTAAGTCTGTTACTCCTGCGAGTGGATTTTGAAGGCACCATTTTCTTCCTAGGCAGTTTAATAACAGGAGCCGGAGGTGCTTGGTCAGCCACTTCATCATTTTTCTCGGCCTCATCATCTTCAGAAGGGGGTTGAAGAGCAGCAGCGAGGGTCTGGTACGGATTTGATACGGTTGACTTGTACCTTTTCGTACCTTTCTTGGTTGCAGGGACAGCAGCTGCAGATAGCTGAGTTTGAGCACTGGCTTGGTGGTCTTTAAGGGAAGGTTCCTGGTGCTGTGTAGGAGCAGCAGCAGGCTCAACTAGTGGAGCAGGAGGAGGTTCAACTAGTGGAGCAGGAGGAGGTTCAACTAGTGGAGCAGCAGGCTCAATGGGTTCAGATTCTGGAACCTTTTCACTTTCCTTGGGTAACTCACTTGCAGCTTCTACAACCTTGGGATCATCAAGTGCAGTGGGTACATCAGCTGTAGGATCAATCTTAGGTGCATCATGGTCACTAGCTTGCGCATCAGGGGCATCCACTACAGGTTCAAGTTCTGCTTCAGCAAGTTTACCACTTTCACATGCTATATCAGCAGGAGACTCTTCAACTTTGTTGCTTTCTCCCTTATCAGTAGAAACCTGAGTGCCAACCTCAACTTTAGTTGGAGCTGCAATTTCCTTGGCCTGCTGAAGGTCCATTATCAACTTCTTTAACTCCTCATTTTGAGTGAGTAGGTGACTCACTTTATAGTCAACAACATCTACAAATTTTCTGAGAATATCAAGAGATTGAGTTGTTGAGCTAAAATGGTCATTAACAGCAGCTCTTAGCCCTTGAATTTCATTCAAAACTTCATTACCAGAACCAGAATCAACTTTAGCAGTGAAAGAACTACCCTTTTCAAATCTGGTCTTTCTCCCATCAGTGTCTGAATGGATTTCTCTAAGCACTATCAAGTCAGCCCTAGAGCTTTCCTTAGTGACATTCACCTCTAGCTCTTTAAACACAGCAGTCAACAAGTGTGCATAGGGCAGTTTACCAATTCCATAGGCCTTGCACATGTTTTTGAAAATTAAGTAGGCTAAATTTAACCTAACTTTACTCACAATGTGCCACATAATACACATGTCCAAGTGACTCAGATAGCCATAACTGCCAGATTTCGGACAGAACACATAGTTTACCATACTGTGAATAATTTTGATATGCTGGAGGGCTTTGGTACTGGTGGATTTCTCATTTTTGGTAGTGCTAGCAGGAAATACCTCATTTTCAAACTCAACCAGATTAAAACCTGCTACTCTAGCAACATCCTTATGCGTGGAAATTCTATTTCCATCATTGGGCAATTTTAAAGCCGTGGCTATCAATTCAACAGAGACACTATATGTATTTGTATTCAAAATGACTTCAAATCGATCCTCATCATCAACAGTGCGCAAGGTTCTATAAAATTCTTGTACAAGCCTAGGGTAATATTCATTTGCGCATTCACAGACACCCAACCAACCTTGAAATTCAAAAAGCTCTTTAAAGTGAAAGTTTACCTGATTAAAGTTCTCCCATTTGATGAATTTGCAATCCAACAGTGCTTTATCCACTGAACCCGAAAGCTTTGCGATACCCATTTTCTTTTGAGCATCCGTCCCTTGCTTCTGTACCGCCTTTTTCTTTTCTGGTGTGGATTTAGGTGTTTCGACACCTTTGGACGAGTGAGAAGACTCACTAACCGATTTAGATTTCGGCATATTTTGCTTACGTTTCATTTTCTTCCGTAATGCCGCGACAGGAGCATTGTCGGATGCGGACGAGGAAGATGAAGCAGCTGCAATAGCAGGGGATTTTCGTTTGGTGCGAGCCATGGAAACCAAAATGAAATTGGGTAATAGTGGTTCGGTGAGGTAAGGGAGGAAGAGGAAAGGAAAACTCGAAATTTTTTGGTGAGTTAGGGTTTGTTTCGCCTGAAGAAAGAATCGGGTATGGTGTTTGGGGATGTCGGAAATCGAAACAGAGAGAGAGAGAGAAAATGTGAGGTTTCGTGTGGCAGAGGATTTAAGTCCTCTTGAGTCCCGCGCTTTTCAGTGTCACTGTACTTTCAACTGAACCAGTTTTTCCCTTTTCTTTCCCCCTTTTTTTTTATTTTATTTTGCATTTCAAACAAGTCTACCTATACCTATATACACAAAAAAAAATTCTACATGTCTGACACATTACTGAGAGTATGATATCAAATGTGGAAAGATAAATGCATTGGTGAACACGTAGAAAACTTCAAGAACAATCACCTTTTGGTTTGAAATTTGAACAGTGCTTAATATAGCAAACTAATTTTCGTCACGCAATATTAGCATACAACCTAGTAAACTAATTTCGCGAGTACACAAACAAGTTAGCTAATATGCTTTAAAGATTTTTCAACAAACTAATATCACAGCAAATCAGTTACACTTTCAATAAAATGTAGATGACTTAGATTTCAAGCCAGTGATTCACACATACCAATTTCCCTTCTAATTCTACAAAAGGTTTCTTCATTAAGAGGCTTTGTAAAAATGTCAGCAAGTTGATTTTCAGAGGCAACAAACTCTATTTTGATATTTCCATTTTGAACATGATCTCTAATAAAATGATGTCTAATCTCAATATGTTTAGTTCTTGAATGTTGGACTGGATTTTTGACCAAGTTTATGGCACTTGTGTTGTCACACTTAATTGGAACAAGATTATATTTTAAACCAAAATCTTCCAATTGTTGTTTCATCCATAAAATTTGAGCAACACAACTACCAGCAGCTATATATATTACGCCTCAATTTGTAGATAAAGCTCATGAAGTTTGTTTCTTCTTGTGCAAGAAACTAGTGCATGACCAATAAATTGACAAGTACCTGAGGTACTTTTTCTGTCCAGTCTACTTCAATAAAAATAAGAGTAAATATAGCCAACAAGATTGAATGATTCGCACTTTGGATACCATAAACCAATTGATTGTGACCCTATGAGATATCTAAAAATTCTTTTAACTGCACTTAGATGAGATTCTTTTGGACATGATTGAAATCTTGCACACAAGCAAACACTAAAGTGTATATCAGGCCTAGATGCAGTAAGATACAAAAGAGAGCCAATCATACCTCTATAAAGCTTGGTATCTACTTCTTTACCTTTTTCATCATCTGTCCATTTTAATTGTTGAACTCATAGGAGTGCCCATGCTCTTCAAATTTTCCATCTTAAATTTCTTTAGCATATCCTTGATGTACTTTGATTGATTTATGAAGATGCCATCTTTCATTTGTTTAATTTGAAGTCCAAGGAAGAATGTGAGCTCACCCATCATGCTCATTTCAAATTCATTCTGCATAATCTTAGAAAATTTCTTGCAAAGAGATTCGTTAGTAGCACCAAAAATTATATCATCAACATAAATTTGCACAATGAGCATATCATTATGATGCTTCTTAACAAAAAGTGTTGTATCCACTTTCCTCTTTGAAAATCATTTTGTAAAAGAAATTTACTAAGCCTTTCATACCATGCTCTAGGAGCTTGCTTTAAACCATATAAGGCTTTAGTAAGTTTATAAACATGATTTGGATGCTCATGATTTTCAAAGCTGGAGGTTGTGCAACATACACTTCATCATAAATATAACAATTTAAAAATGCACTCTTGACATCAATTTGATAAAGCATAAAATCCTTGAAACATGCAAAAGCACACAACATCCTAATAGCTTCAATTCTAGCAACCGGAGCAAAGGTTTCATCAAAATCAATCCCTTCCTCTTGGTTGTATCCTTGAGCCACTAGTCTAGCTTTGTTTCTAACAACATTGCCTTTTCATCCATTTTGTTTCTAAAACCCATTTAGTACCAATAATTGAATGATCTTTTGGTCTAGGTACTAAATTCCAAACTTTATTTCTCTCAAATTGATTTAGTTCTTCTTGCATAGCAAGAATCCAACTTTCATCATTTTGAGCATCTTCAAAACATTTAGGTTCAATTTGTGAAACAAAAGCAACATTACCAAAATATCTTCTCAATTGTGCTCTAGTCATCATCCTCGAGATGGATCATCAATAATGTCTTCTTGAGGATGGTTTCTATGGAATCTCCAATCTTTAGGTAAATCTTCATGTTGGGGCTCATTTACTTGTAAATCTTCCAAATTTGGCATTTCTTCATTAGTTTGATCTTCATTGGCATCATGGACATCTATTGTAGTTTCTCCTTGAGTTTCCTCATCTTTGTCATCAACTTGTTCCAATTCTTCACTTGATATTATATTCTCTTTTCCAAAAACCTGCTCATTTTCATCACAAGCATTTTTTCTTCTAATAGAAGGGTTAGTCTCATCAAACAAAACATGAATAGTTTCCTCAATAACCAAAGTTCTTCTATTGAACACTCTATAGGCTTTACTCTTTGTTGAATACCCAAGAAAGATTCCTTCATCGGATTTAGCATCAAATTTCTTTAGGTTATCCTTCTTGTTATTTAACACATAGCACTTACAACCAAATGCTTTAAAATAAGAGATATTTGGTTTCCTTCCTTTCCATAGCTCATAGGGGGTCTTTTTCAAAATTGATCTAATCAAAACTCTATTCAACACATAACAAGATGTATTAACAGCTTCAGCCCAAAAGTACTTTGGTAAATTATTTTCACTCAACATAGTTCTAGTCATTTCTTGCAAAGTCCTATTTTTCCTTTCTACTACCCCATTTTGTTGTGGTGTTCTAGGAGCTGAAAAATTATGATTGATTCCATATTTATCACAATATTTCTCAAACAAATGATTTTCAAATTCAGTTCCATGGTCACTTCTTATAGATGAGATGCAAAAGCCTTTTTCATTTTGAACCATTTTACCAAAAGAGGTGAATTTTTCAAAAGTTTCATCTTTGTGAGCAAGGAAAAAATGTCCATGTATATCTTGAATAGTCATCAACAATAACCAAAGCATATGACTTTACACCAAGACTAGTAGGAGTTACGGGTCCGAATAAATCAAGATGAAGCAATTCTAATGGCCTAGTGGTAGACACAATATTCTTAGACTTAAAAGATGCTCTAGTATGCTTTCCTAGTGCACATGCTCTACATTGAAATTCATTTTCATACTTAATCTTAGGAAGACCATTAACAAGTTCTTTCTTAGACAGTTTTGAGAGTGTATGCATGCTTGCATGACCCAGTCTTCTATGCCATAAATAACTAGAGTTATCAAGAGATACTAGACATGTACCATGATTAGTTTCAAAATTATTCATGTCAAGCAAGTAAACATTATTTGATCTATTGGCAATGAACAATGTGTCATTATCTAAACTATTGATTATACATAGAGACGAAGTAAATTTTACCTCAAAGCCTTTATCACACAGTTGGCTTACACTTAGCAAGTTGTATTTCAAACCTTCAACAAGCGATACATCTTCAATACAAGGTTTGGTGCCAATTGTGCCATTTCCAATTATTTTTCCTTTCCCTTTGTCTCCAAATTTTACATATCCTCCATCTTTCATTGCAATTTTTGAAAACTTGTCTTTTTCACCAGTCATGTGCTTTAAACAACCACTATCTATATACCATTTATCACTTTCCTTCATTCCTTTGCAACAAACCTGAAATTTAATCATTTAGCTTTAGGTACCCAAGCAACTTTGGGTCCTTGGGGGTTAGTGACCTTAGGTAAGGTTCCCTTTGGTACCCATACCTTCTTTGTCTTAAGATGACCTTTCCTAAATGCACAAGAGCTAATCATATGACCTCTTTTATTGCAGTAATAACATGTAACATTAGGCAAGGAAGATGTAGATGCTTTAATGAAATGATTCTTATATTTGTCATAGTTCATGAAACCATCAAAACCAATTCCATATTTTTCACTCGGAATTCTTTGGTTTCCAAGAAGTACATCTAGAGTTTCTTTTCCTTTTGTGAATTTTGCTAAATCATTTGTCAAGGACTCTACCTTAGTTTCAAGAACTTTATTTTTCTCAATGAGCATCTCACATGTTTCTTTTGATATTTTCAACTCTAAGTCTAATTCTTTAAACAAAGCAATTTGTCCTTTGTAAAATTCATTTTCTTTATACACATTGGACATGGCAGTGTTTTGTGATCTCAATGATTCAATCTCTAAATTCATTTTAGTGCATTTTCTCTTGTAATTTCTATACTCATCATATACTCTAGCAAATGCAAGTTCAAGTTCTTCTACATTAGGGGATTCATAAGAATTTACCTCATTGTCGCTTTCTTCATCTTTTTGTGAGCTCTCAACTTTCTCCTCACATGCCATCAAACAAAGAAGAGCAGCCTCTTTGTCACTTGATTCATCATTTGAAGATTCTTCACTGTTGCTCCATACTACTTTCATTGCTTTCTTGCTCCTATCTTCTTTTTCTTTCTTCTTCTTGAGTAGTGGACATTTGGGCTTGATATGTCCAGGTTTGTGACACTCATAACATACAATTTCTTCTTTTGAATCTTTGAAATGTTTATCCTTGGGAGTATACTTCTTCAAGAATTTCTTGTATTTGCTTCCACCCTTCTTGAAAGCTCTTTTAAATTTTCTTGCAAGCCTGACCATTTCATCTTCATCATCACTTGAAATACTTGAGTTGTCACTTGAGTCAACTTTAAATGCAACACCTTTCTTCTTATCTTCATCCTTGTTTGACTTGAGAGCAATGCTTTTCTTCTTCTTTTGCTCATTTTCAACTTCACCCTTTTTGTATACCATCTCATGTGCAATAAGAGAGCCAATGAGTTCATCATAGGTGAAAGTCTTAAAATCCTTGGTATCTTGGATAACTGTAGTCTTTGCTTCCCAAGATTTTGGAAGTGATCTAAGAATTTTCTTCACAAGTTCTGCTTCCTCAAATCTTTTACCAAGCGCTTTGAGAAGATTCACAAGATCAGAAACCTTGTACTCATATCCGCAATTGATTCTCTGGCCTCATTTCAAACGACTCATAATCTCGAATAAGAAGTTTTGATTTGGACTCTTTAACTATATCATTTCCTTCATAAGTCTCTTAAAGCTTATCCCAAATTTCCTTAGCAGATTTACATCATTAAACACGATTGTATTCATTAAGGTCAAGTGAACAATGCAAAATATTAATAGCTTTAGCATTTATAGAGATTTTCTTCCAATCATTGTCATCATATTCATCTTCATGTTTTGGAACTTTTGTAGTTCCAGTACCATTCTTTTGAGGAACATGTGGACCATTTTTAATAATTCTCCATGCATCAATATCCACAGATTGTATGAAATTTCTCATTCTTACTTTCCAAAATGAATAATTAGTGCCATTGAAAAGTGGCGGTCTAGTGATTGAGTAGCCTTCAACTAAAGGTGCAGGTATACCGGCAGTATTACTAGATGAACTAGCCATTATGGATCACTCTAAGGTTGTAATACCCTAAGCAAGAGAGTCAGGCTCTGATACCAATTTGTTGTCCCAAAATAGTCCAAGAGGGGGGTGAATTGGACTTTAACAATTTTTCGGCCCTTGCTTATAGCCTAATGAAAAATTGTGGCTTTGTTCAACTATGTGATTCTTCTATATAACGAGAAAGTAATATGTGCTTCAACAATGTGTTTCTATGTTGCAATTCAATTCTCAATCAATGTATATGGCAATCTCTAATAAAGCATTTATCAACTAATTTTCTCAAGTCTCTCAATATGTCCACAAATTTATCAACTCAATCTATTTAACCAACATTCACTATCATGTATATGAGAAAAGAAATTTAAATTGCATAAAAGTAAAGAGGTAAAGGTTAGAGAAATCAAACACAAGGATTTTATAGTGGTTCGGCTTAGCTAGCCTACATCCACTCTCTCAAAGAACCCTCTTTGAGTCTTTTCTCCACTATTTGCTCTTTTGAAGGCAAGAGACCAAAAGCCCTTTACAATTTCTCAACACCAAGCTTTTACACCAAGGTAGCTTGAAACCTCCACAAGTGCTATCACAAGCACTTACACTTCCAAGCTTCAATAGGTGCTTGTACAACCTCTCTTGAATGCAATTCAATATTTCAACACTCACTCTTACTCAATACAAATCAAACTATAAAGAAGAGATGAGTTGATTTGCCAATGGAAGCTCAAAATCTTAAATGCTCTTGAATGAAAGCAATAAATGAAAAATCAATGTTGGAGTTCAAATGTAGGCTTTCATTAAATTGTAAATGAAGTAGAGAAGGTGTATATATAGTCCCAAATTATTTTAGACCGTTTGAAACCCTTTTGGAACGTTATACACACTGCCCAAGACAAAATGGCCGTTATTTTGTCCTTTTGTGCGAAGTTGAGCAGCTCTGGACAGTTAGCAAACTAATAAAATTTTAGGAGCAGTCAGCAAACTGGTTAGCAAACTAATGTTTTTAGCAAACATATTAGCAAACCGAAAATTTTAGCAAACCAGTTAGGAAACTAAGTCAACAGCTGCATGTCTCAACTTGCAATGTAAAATGATTTAGACCTTTGAAAAATGTTTCAATGGTTGTGTTCAAGGTCATGATGAGAAAAAGTAATCAGAAAATAAATTTTTATTTTTGAGCTCCATATGACTAAATTCTCATCTATTCTTTTTCACAAAAAGGCCTAAGACTCTAACACTATACTCTTCATACCTTTTCTTTGAGTCTTGGCTTCCATAGTCTTTTTCTCATTTTGGATTTGTCTTGGAATGCCTTTGAGTATCTTTTCTTCTTAGATGCAACTTCAAAGGTTCTTTATGCATAAGACAAAGAATCTACACATCACTTAAAGGTTAGGTTAGATAGATTCTCTTTGAGTTTTTGTTATCATCAAAATCAATGCTCATTTTGAGCTACACGGGGTCAACAATTTATTTATTTTTATTTAAGAGTTATAGTATAATATCATTAGCTTTTAAGGAACAAAGTGACTAATAGTGCCAAACATGCGCTAACATGGTAGACATGTGCAAATGTATGTGTCTTTGACATAGCAAAGTGGTGTCGTCGTTAGTGTCATGTCAGCAAATTTAATGCTATTATTTATTTTGAGACTTAAGTGTAAAAGGTTAAAAATTCAAGTCTCTTGGAATGCCTTAAAAAAGAAAAAAGAGAATGCTCATGCTTTAAATGTTGAAAATTTAAAAGTAAAGGATGCTTAATTATATTTCTCTCTAAAAAATTTTGAATACCTATTTCAAATTCTTATTATCCTTTTCCTTTTTGAGAATTCTCCCCTTTCTCTTTTTCGTTTTTTTCTCTGACTAATCCACATTGTAATGCGTTGCTATTATCGATTCTAAAACACACTATATAGTTAGGCAAGTCACGTCCTTATGAATACTTTTCTCTTTACCTCCCTTTTCGATGTGTGACAATTCTTTTCTGCTACCCTTCACCTAAAAGCTTACCATTTGCAACCAAGTTTTCTTCTTTGACTGATCCACACTGTAATGCATTGTCATTATCAGTTCTAAAAGTTCCCTATATAGTTAGACAAGTCACGCCCTTATGAATATTTTTCTATTTTCCTCTCCTTTCGATAAGTGATAATTCTTTTCTACCACCCTTCACCTAAAAGCTTACCATCTGTGACCAAGTTAACGATCCTTTGGCTTGGCTACTATAAGGGATTTAGGCTCTTAAATGTGGAGTTAATTGCATCAATAGTTCCTTAATTTAGTTAGTTGTTTTAATTCAGTCACTAAACTTCAATTTATTGACATAAAATTTCTAAAAAAGATCCTCACCTACAATAGCAAGTTTTTAGGTTAGAAAAAAAAATATTTTACTCTTTTTTCTTAAAAAAAAAAAATCACCATTTACCCATTTTACTTTTCTTTCTTCATTTCTCTTACATTTTTAGTTTCCTATGGTTAAATTAATTGATATTTATTTATCAATAAAATTACTTTATTTTTCATAAAATTATTATTTATTAATTTATTTTTTTATTTGCTTTTAATTTTTTTATAATTAATTTAAATTTTACTAAACTTTAAATTTTAGAACACTATTTTTTAAAATTTTATTTCAATTAAATAATTTAATTCAATGACCAATTAATTTACTTGTCCTCTTTAATTTTAAAAAATAATTTTTTTAAATATAATTTGAATCAAACAACTAAATTCAACTATCAATTTAACTAGAATTATAATTACAATTTTAATTTGTTTTGAGCAAAATAAATTATTTTTTTAAATATTAATGGTAGTTATGTAATTAAACCATAATGGCAAACCCTAAATTTTAATCTAGATTATTTATGGATTTGTCATTATGATTTTTTTTTTCATATTCTGAAATAAAATTATTAATATTATAATTTAATAATATCTAAATTGTATGTCAATTTTAAATTCTAAATAGAATTAAATAAAAGAAAGGTGCATCTTGAAAACTTATAAGATTTCAAGGGAGATAAAAAAATAGAGTAATTCATGAACTTTCATAAATTTTTGCAAAAATAAGTTAGTTTTTGAGATATGTTTTTATGAACAAAATGGTCAATTTATTAAAATTCATCATTAATCAACTATAATGAAGCAGTTAATTCTAACTTAAAAATTTAAATTATTATAAATATTAAAATTATAATAACTAAATTATTATAAAAAATGAAATGTGATAGATTAAATTTGTATAATTTTTAGTCTATCAATGGTAAATTTTAGTGAAATTATTATTTTATTAATAAAAATATATTTGAAAGACTAGTTTATTTTTCATAAAAAATAAAAAATTAATTATAATTTTATCATATTTCAAAAATTAAATAATAAATTATCTAATATAAAATGTGCTTTACACATGGCCATAACTTTCTTAACCCAATTGATGGGGTACTAGATGTGAAAAATGATGTTAATTCTAGCATTTTACAGATGGCCGGCGGTCATAATCTCCTCCCCTAAAGCAAAATTGACATTGCATAATTACATTTGGAATAAATTATTTATAAAAATTTTTTATATAATTATATTTAATTTTTATTTATTTAAAAATAAAATTTTTAATTAAAAAATTAGATTTTTTTATTTTAAATATAAAAATTAATAAAAAATTAATTAAATTAAATTCTTATAAAATTTTTGGTTTCAAATGAAGGTAAAGGTATGTGCAGGCGTTAACGTATTTATAAATACTCTTGTCACCTATTGCTTGTTAGTTTACTTTTAAGGAAGGAAAAATGATGAAAACATATAATTAATTAATTAATTAATTAGTGTAGCTACTTTCTTTCTTGTTTGCAAAGATTTATCATTATCAAACCTTAAAGTGCAATGGAAGATTACGAAAATGAAATTATCTTTTCCAACATCTTCTTCAGCTATAAATAGAGTTTCTATCTTTTTGATTTCAACAAATTTCAGACAAAATGAAGTTGCAAGAGAGCAGTGCTTCTTTCTCTCTCTTCTTGATATTACATTCTTTCTTATCTGGTAATTTCTTCACATGGGCATTAATTATAGTTTTCTTTTTTTTTTTGTCTGAATTAATTATAGTTATCTTCTTGTTTATTTTATGTTCTTTCCATATATTTATTTAGGATTATTTTGGAATAAATTATTTAAAAGAAAATAATTTAAAATGGTTTTATATAATTATATATTAATTTTATTTTTTTTAAATGAATTATTTTTTTAATTTTTAATTTTTCATTTTATGAAATGCGCTTATTAAGTTGTTGTCTGATCATCGCATTAATGCTGACAAATGAATTTTTTTTTGGACAAATTTATATTTTTACGTGTAGATCAAATCAGGGGTCAATAGAATTTGGTTTAAACTAAAAAAAAATCAACTAAATTAATTTAATTTGAAATTCAATTGAATTTTTTTAGATTAATTCAGTTTTTTTTTTTAATTTGCATCTATTCAATTTAGTTTGATTTGACTTTCTAAAGAAAAAAAGTAAAATTGAACTAAATCAAATAATTTATTTTTAACTCCAAAATTAGAGTTGAAAATAGGAAATGCAGCTAACTTGAGATAAGTTCAAAATAAGTCCAAAATGGTCATAGATGAAATTCAAATAAATGAATCAAATCGAATCCAATTAAATCTATTTGATTTGATTTAATTTTCTCTTTAATTTGATTTGATTTGGTTTAATTTATTATAAATATTAGTTTATTTGATTCTTTGTTATTTTTTAACATGAATGCCAAACGATTCTCAACCTTAAATCAAACCAATAATTTTGAAGATTTTAAATATTATTTAATTATTTATGTTTTATCCTATGATGCTACTTTTTTAAATTTAATTGAAGACATGTCACTAGATGGACCTATTAGATCTAGCCTAGATAAAAAGAATATACATGATCAATTACCAAAAGATGCTTCAATATCTTATATGTGCTAAGATAATTTTTTTTTAATTGTTGTCTTATTAAGATTCAAATTTATACTAATTATAATTTTTTTTTCATAATTTTATAATTTTGCAGAAAACTCTATAATACAACTGAGTTAAAAGTTTATTAATCCTCCATGTTGTAATTAATTTGCTTATGAACAACATTGCAGGGCCTGCATTTGCACATCAAGTTACATTTTATGTGCACAACAAATGCCCATTTCCCGTATGGCCAGCAACAGCAGCCAACAGAGGCCATCCGGTAATCGCAGACGGTGGATTCTACCTACCCTCAGGTGAAACTCAACGCATAGTTGCTCCCTGGGATTGGAACGGCAGAATATGGGCTCGAACAGGCTGCAATTTCAACTCCAATTGGCAACCTGGCTGCGAAACAGGCGACTGCGATGGACGCCTGGCCTGTAATGGGCTAATAGGCACACCTCCAGTCACTCTAGTGCAAATCTCTCTCCAAGCAGACAAAAGCAAGCCAAATTTCTACGACGTGAGCTTGGTTGATGGATACAATCTTCCTGTTTCTGTCACGAATAGGCAAACATCACCTAAATGCACCATCGGTGGTTGCTCTAAAAGCTTGAAAAATTGGTGCCCACATGAGCTTCAAGTCTTGAACAATAATGGCGAAGTTGTGGCTTGCAAAAGTGCTTGCTTGGCTTTCAATCTTGATTCATTTTGTTGCAGGAATGACTATGGAAGCCCTGAGAAGTGCAGACCAAACGTTTACTCAAAGATATTCAAGGAGGCTTGTCCAAGTTACTATAGCTATGCTTTTGATTCACCTCCTCCATTGGTCAATTGTGCAGCCACAGAATACTTCGTAACTTTCTGCCCTTCTTCGTGGGGCGGTGAGTACAAGTCTACATAGCTATGTGAAGGTGATGGTATGCCTAATTATAAATAATTAATGTCGGCTTTAACTAGAAACTAAGGAATGTTGGGTCTTGTGCAATGATGCTCTTTTTCCAATAATTAATTAATTATATTAAGCTTCTATCAACTTTAAACTTTGCTTAATTATATAAAACACTAATCATATATTAATACATCGTATCTGGCATGCACACGCATATACATATATCTATACTATTTATAACATATACATATATCTATATTATATATAAATATGGAAAAGAAAAACATTTGATTTTGTCAAAAATATTCTTATTTTTTACATTATTTATAATTATATTTTTTTGTTATTTAAATTTTAATTTAAAAAAATTCTTAATTAGACTAAATTATCACGAGCAAGGTTTCCAAACTCAGCTTAATCATTAAATCGTTGAAGACAGAGGAATAAGAATTTAAGGTTCAATAGTGCCGAATCGAGGTTCAAATAGTATATTATTAAATGAATATTATAAAATTAATAATAATACTTTATTATAATTAGTACTTTATATACTTTATAAATAATAATTAAAATAAATTTATATAGACTTGGAAGCAGCATTTTGATTTTGATTGTGGATATATATCGTAGGTGTACCCCTGTAATTTTCTTTGGATGTATTTTATACCTATATGTATAGATGTACGGACATTGAGCAGTTAGTATTTAAAAGCATTGCATTGCTATCACATTTTGAGTTTGTAACTATTTTGTATTTTACTTTGAGACTTATGAAAATGTAACTCTTGCAATATTTAGTCTATCATTATTTCAAATGAATGTTTTCATGGAATTTTAACTATTTTCATGTAGTTTTTCGCAGAAGAATTGATAAGATAAGAAGTTATGATTTGTTTTAAAATCCTTTGTAGCATAACTAATGGGTTATCGGTAGGTGGAGTTCGGTAATTCATTAAGTATGCTACGGGAACATGTCATGCCTTAACAGGGATAAGGTGTGACATTGAAGCAGTTCTAAGATTGGGTTTAGTAGTCTTAACTCTACAATGTCCATTGCTTGTTAGTGGGCCTAAGTGTGATCCTTTAGTGATAAAGACTATCTATTATGCCTGTCTAATGATAGTGGAGGATAAATGCTTTCTAGCTGACCTGGTGGTCCTAAAATTGACGGATTTCATATCATTCTCGAGATGGATTGGCTCTCAACCAATTATGTCAACTTAGACTGTAGGAACAAGGTAGTAAGGTTTAAAGGATAGGATGGGTCAAAGGTAATTTTTCAGAGAGATCATACATCATCAGTAAAAGGGATGATCTTCTTGATGCAAGCCAAAAAGATGCTCCAAAAAGGATGTATAAGGTTCCTAGTCCATGCTAGAGAGGTTGTGGATAATAAAAGTGGATTAGGACCAATTCCTATGGTAAGAGAGTTTCTAGATATATTTCTAGAGAAACTACCTGGTTTGCCACCTGAGAGGAAGATAAATTTTGAAATTGATCTAATGCCTGATACTAGACCCATATCTATTACTCCTTATAGGATGGCTCCTGTAGAGTTAAAAGAGTTGAAAGAACAGTTGTAGGAATTAGTAGATAAGGGATTCATTCGATTGAGTACCTTCCCTTAGGGTGCTCTAGTATTGTTTGTAAAGAAGGATGGATCCTTGATGCTGCGCATTAATTATAGGCAATTAGACAAGATCACTATAAAGAACAAGTACCCTCTACCCTGTATTGATAACTTGTTTAATCAGCTAGCCAGAGCTAATTATTTTTTAAAAATAGATTTGAGGTTTAGATGTCACTAGTTAAGGATTAAGGAGTTCGATATTCCAAAGACTGCCTTTCAGTCTAGATATGGGCATTATGAGTTTCTTGTAATGCTGTTTGGGTTAACTAATGCCCTAACTACATTCGTGGATCTCATGAACAAGGTGTTCAGGCCTTATCTAGATCACTTTGTGATCATCTTTATTAATGACATACTAGCATACTCTAAAAATCTTGAAGAGTATGCACAACATCTAAGAATGTTTTTTCAGACATTGAGGGAGCATTAGTTATATGTCAAGTTTTATAAGTGTGAGTTCTTACTAAAGAGTATATCATTGTTAAGACATATAGTGTCAGAAAATGGAATTAAAGTGGATCCTAAGAAGGTTGAAGCAGTGACAGATTGGCTAAGGCCAATTATAGTGACTAAGATCAAGGGTTTCCTAAGTTTGACGGGTTATTATAGGAGATTTGTACCTAATTTCTCTATGGTAGCTGCTCCAATGACTAGGTTAACTTAAAAGAATAAGAAGTTTGAATGGAGCGATGAATGTGAGGAGAGCTTTCAAAAGCTTAAGGAGTGTTTGATTTCAATACCAATACTAGCCCTGCCTAAAGGCAATGAAGATTTCACTTTTATTGTGATGCCTCCATAGTGGTTTTGGGATGTGTTCTTATGCAAAATGGAAGAGTAATAGCTTATGCTTCAAAACAGTTGAAGAAGCATTAAGCTAATTATCCCACTCATAACTTAGAGATGGCAGCCGTACTCTTTGCCCTAAAGATGTGGAGACATTATCTTTATGGAGTAAAATGTGAGATCTTTACATATCACAAGAGTCTCTACTACATGTTCAAGTAGAAAAGGCTAAATCTTAAATAGAGGAGATGGATAAAACTACTCAGTGATTATGATTGTTTAATCTAGTACCATCTGAAAAGGCAAATGTTGTTACAGATGCCCTCAGTTGGAAATCATTTGGCAATTTGGCTTATATATCTGTAGAAAGGCAGCCTATCTTAAAGGAGTTGCACCAACTGATTGTAAAAAAGTTACAGCTGGAGTTATTAGCTAAGGTTACCTAAATAGCTCAGATGAAGGTGATACTAGTGTACCTAAGGCAAATAGTAAAGAAATAGCATGAAGACCTTGAGTTAGTAAATATAGTGGAAGCGGTATAGAAGGGTAAAATCAGTGAGTTTTGTTTCTACGGAAAAGGAGTGTCATGGTATGGCAACAGGTTGTGTGTACCAAATGACATCCAACTCAAAGAAGACATTATGAGAGAAGCTCATAATGCTAGGTATAATGTGCACCCTGGAGCCACCAAAATGTATCAAGATTAAAGAAGATGTATCAAGATTTAAAGAAGGTGTATTGGTGGCCTTCTATGAAAAAGGAGATTACACAGTTTGTGCCTGCTTATGAGGTCTATCAAAGAGTGAAGCTGAAGCATTAGAAGTCAGCAGGAATGCTCAACCCACTACCCATTCCCTAGTGGAAACGGAAAAATATGGCTATGGACTTTGTTGTGGGGTTACTAATCGCCTCTAATAGACATAACTCGATATGGGTTATTATGGACAGGTTGACCAAAACTGCTCACTTCATTCCTTTTAGAGCTAACTATTATATGGATAAGTTGGCTCAGGTCTACATGGTAGCGATATTAAGGTTGGATGGAGCTTTAGTGACAATAGTCTCTAATAGAGGACCACAGTTCACATCAAGGTTTTAGTGCTGTCTTTAAAAAAAGTTAGGCACCGTATTAGACATCAGCAGGGCTTTTTATTCTTAAATAGATGGACAATAAAAAAGGGCCATGCAGACTTTAAGGATACACTAAGAATGAGTGTACTTGACTTTGGAGGATCGTGGAAAAATTACCTTCCCCTAGTTGAGTTTGCATACAATAACAACTATCACTTTAGCATCGGAATGGCACCATATGAGGCTCTATATGAGAGAAAGTGTAGGTCTCCTGTGCGTTGGGAAGAAGTAGGTGAAAGAGCTTTAGCGGGAATAGAGTTGGTGGAAATTAGTAATCAAGCCATGACTTTAATCAAGGTAAGGTTGAAGACAACAGCCAATAAACAGAAGAGTTATGCAAATCTCCGTAGGAAAGAAGTGATTTTCGAAGAAAGGGACATGGTGCTTCTAAAGGTATCTCTAATGAAGGGTGTCATTCGGTTTGGAAAGAAAGGCAAACTAGCTCCGAGATATATTGGACCATATGAAATGCTGCAAAAGGTAAAAAAATGAATTTCATAGGTTAGTTTTGCCACCATAAATGGAGAAAATCCATTCAGTGGTCCGTGTTTCTATGTTAAGGAAATTTGTGTCAGATCTAAACAAGGTTATGAGTGAACCAGGCATGAAAATTTAGGAAGATCTTTCTTATGTTGAACAACATATTCGAATCATTGAATAGTGCATATGGAAAACTCATGAATCCATGATACAATAATACCCCCTATCACACTTTATCCCTGGTAAGGCATGACATGTTCCCGTAGCATACTTAATGAATTACCGAACTACACCTACCGATAAACCATTAAATATGCTATAAGGGACTTTGAACAAATGATGGCTTTTTATCTTATCATTATTTTTGCGGAAAACTGCGGGGTGACAGTTAAAACTTTAGCAAAACCAAAATGTATAACCTCCAATCCATTTCACAAGCATAATAAAAACTCATTTGCATTTCAAGTAAACATTCATTGGAATAATAATAAACTAAATGTTACAAAAGTTACATTTTCATAAGTCTCAAAATAAAATTTCAAATATTTACAATCCCAAAATGCTTTAGCAATGTAATGCTTTTTAATACAAACTGCTCAACATCCGTACATCCATACATATAGTTACAAAATACATCAAAAAAAAATTATAGGGGTATAACTACTATATATACCCACAATCAATACAAAATGCTGCTCCCAAGTCTCTCACTCGGTAGCCTTCTCCTTTCCCTTACCTGCGATAACATAAATAAGTTATCGCTGAGTATATCACTCAGTGGTGCACAACTAATAACTTTAAAACTTAAAATAAAGCACAGCTTGTCAAAACATAGTAAATCATAGTTTCCATAAGCATGAAAACATCACACAAAAGTTCTAAGTCCATAAGAATCATTTATGGAAATCACCTTTCAATGAAAAGGTAATAATTCGCAATCACAGATCATAAGTGTTGCCAACATTAACACAGTTTAGACCATGACACAAAATTTCATGATCAATGCCGTGTTGTACACTATGACAAAGCAATCTCAACCTCACTGATCATTATTAATGAGGGAAGGGCTAGCCAGCTAATGAGTACTCATATAGTCTCATCCCACTAACCGTTATTAATAGGGGACATAATCATAATCAATTATCAAACCGCAAGTAGCCGTTACTACTGGGGAGTTTTGAAAGGGACTGTCATGCTAACTGTGGTTTTAAAATAATTTCCAAAAGTTTCTCAAATAATAATCACATTTGCAAATTAATAAACACATTCAAATCATCATAAAACCCATATAGAGGTGGCAACACACGAATTTCTCAAATGTAAGAGAAAAATCATATCTCATTCAAAATAAACTCATTCAAATCAATTTACAAGGTTAAAACAAAGAAAAAGGTTAGTTGTGCACAAACCTTCAATGAACTCCTTTCTCTTTACTTACTTCTCCTTGTCCGTCCCAACCTCTTTTTCTACTATAAATACACAAGTAGAATGTCTCAATATTCATCTTAACTATTGCCAAAAACTCATTTCATAAATGTCTAATGCCTCCCTAAGTTAGATTTGCAAATTTCAAAGAGTTTGGAACTTTGGACAGCTTGGTGTCCAAATTTTTAAACCCAATTTTTACCTAGTTCCAATCATAATTTGGTAAAGTGTTCTTTATGAAACTTGTTCCTCTAGGTCTTAAATTTATTTTCCTTTTTGACTCATCTAATTTATAGTTGTGTAGCTTAAGTTATGACCAAAATAGTATTTACTATTCACGTGGGTAGATTCTAGCATATTTGGTGACTTAATTTTGCCCAGCAATTTGATTGAGTTAAGTTCATAATTTGGCCTTAAGTTCTTCATATGAAATGTTCTACTATATTTTGGGTTTCCATTGGTTTAAAAATCACCAAAATTAGAGTTTTCTAGAGAGAGTTATGACAATGTAAATTTTACTATTTATGTAGTTCAAATTCTACATATTTAGGTTCTAGCAGATTTATTGACTTAAATTTACTTAGTAATTTAATTGAGCTAAGTCCATAATTTGGCCTAAAGTTCTTCATATGAAATGTTCTACTATTTTTTAGGTTTCCATCAATTCAAGAATCACCTAAATTGGAGTTTTCTAGAGAGAGTTATGACCTTGCAAAGTTTACTGTTCATATGGTCATTCTGCTAGTGTCCAGATTCTAGCAGATTTATTGACCCAATTTTGCTCAGTAATTTGGTTAGGTTAAGTTCATAATTTGGTCTTAAGTTCTTCATATGAAATGTTCTACTATGTTTAAGATTTCCATCAGTTCAAGAATCACCTAATTTGGAGTTTTCTAGAGAGAGTTATGACAATTCAAAATTTACTGTTCACGTGCATAATTTCTGCAGGTTCTAGAATTTCACTTCCAGTTTCAAGGTTCATTTAGGGCAGCTTATGGTCATTTTGTAGGTAGGGTATCTTCAAGAAAATTCTATCCATATGTCTTAAGTTTCATTTCCAATTGGTTTCACACAAATTGGAGTTGTGTAGTTCAACTTATGAGCTATCAAACACACTAGACTCAGTGTGTAAAATTTCTGCCATATGGTTCAATTGTTAATTCCTTCAATTACTCCCACTAACCAACATCAATTCACATTTAATTCATCATAAATGACCATAATTTAACATTAATACATCCATAACACTTCATAGCACAAAAACGCCCAATTTTTCAAATCCCTAATTTGTAATTTCTCTAATCCATACCATTTCATTACTTCCATTCATCATATAAATGTCAATATAAACTAAAGAAACTTCAAATGACCATAATTAGGTTTTATAAACCTCAATTGCATAGCACCACATAAAAGCCCTAATTTCTTATGAACCCTAAACTCCCATTTTCTAATTTATGAAATTCCCATGAAATTTCACTACCCAAACATGTATACTACTTCAATTAAACTTGAATTCATCATCAATTTAGCTAGAACACATCAAATCCTAAGTTTTCCCCAAATTGGCCAAAATCACACCTCTTCAAACATGCATGATTTTCATGGTTTCTCATGTAATTTTTATCAAAATCTAACTTGATTTAAAGTTTGTATAACTAATTAAGCAAGGAAAGAAACTTACCTCTCATGGAGAGTTTTCCAATCTTCTAATTCTCTTCCCAAAACTCTTGTTCTTCTCGCTTCAATCCCTTAATCTAAGATTACTTAATGTTCTCAACTAATTAGATGGAAATCCTATGGATGGAATGTGGGGGATTAAGTTTTGAGAAGGGATGTTAATGGAGGAAGAAGGAAGAAGAAGAAAGAAAGAAAGAAAGAGAGAAGGAGAGAAAGTGGGCGGCACAATGAGGAAGAGAAGGAGATATCTCTTCTTTTTATATTTATCCCAAATTTTAGATTTATTTAAATTCATTAAATTGAGTTATCCAAAGCCCATTGGTCATAAAATTTTAATTTTGTCATAAGGGTAATTAAACATAAGTTTTTCTTTCTATTCTTTTTTTTTTTTTTTTTTACATTTACACTTAATTTTCCTCAAAATTTTTTTCATAATTCAATATATTATTTTCATTTAATTTAATTGACATTTTGATCAAAAATCAACTCTTGAAGTGAATTGACCAAAATACCCCTCGTCGGGTCATAATTTTTTTTTTCATAACACCCGATAAATCCTTAGGTCTTTGGTTCGCTTGAATTTTTATTGTGTCTATCTCAATTAATTTTCCTTTTATTTTCGGTCCTCAAGGTGTCTTTTAATAGTACTAGTCACAGACCAAAAATAGTACTATTCAGAGCTCTGAGGTTCGGGGTGTTACACCCCCCATCTTTTTTAGGTATGTTATGTATGTTATGTTTGTTTTGTTATATTTTTATATGTTTTTTTTTAACATTCAAGGATGAATAATCTTAAGGGGGGAGAGAATGTAATACCCACTATTTTCTAATATTGGAATATTTATTTTTGATAAAATATTTTGGTGAAAATTAAAAAAAAAAAATTCAGTGACAAGAGAATGGCAGTAAGATATGAAAATATATTTATGTATGTGTATATATGTGTTTGAAATGTTCAAAATGTATTTAAAAATGAAAATATTTAATGATTTTGATCAAAGAAAAGTTTTTAAGAATTTGTTTGGGCAAAAGGAACTCTGGTAGCCGAAGGATGGACTTTAGGTCACCGAAGTCCTTTTTTTGGCTTAAATATCTTTTTGGACAGAACAGACTCTAGCAGCCAGAACTGAGGCTTCCTACAGCCGAAAATTCCTCGATCTTGAGGGTATAAGAGGGACCAAAGCCCGTTCTTCTACCAAAACACTTGGGTTTTCTCTTTTTCTCTCTCTCTCAACTATTGAAGCATACAAGGAGCTTTTTGAAGAGATTTCCTTAGGTTTTTTAAGATCTTGAGGTGGATTCTTCCATTTAAAACTTTGAGAGAGTAGAATCAAGCTTTAGGGCTTTAAATTTCTTACCTCCAAGATCTAAAAAAAGAGATAACATTCTTTTCTTCTTGATCTAATAGGTAGATCTAAGAAAGTTGATGAAAGATTAGGTTTATATAACTTTAATTTCATGAAAAGTTATTTTTAAAATGAGATTTGGGAAGTTTACACATGTTAGAGTTAGGGTTTTGTGATTTATGTTAAAGTTGCATGTTTTTATTGTTAGTTAATTATGGTTAAGTGTTATGGGCCTTAAATGGCTAGTTTCCTTTGATGGATTGAGGAAAATCCATGTTTATGTTATGATGGGTTTGGGGAAACCTAAGATTTAAGTTTTTGATTAATGTTTGCGGGTATTAGGCATGTTTTCAAGTTGTTTTAGGCCTTAGAGATGTGTGTATATGTTTGGTTTGAGCTTTGAAACTTTGGAGTGAGTTTGGGTATTATTAGGAGAAAGATTTTACAGGTTTTCGACTTGGGAATTTTGAAAATTCTTAGGTTCAGCTGCCAAAAGTCATAGGTTCAATAGTTGAAGCATGCAATTTCTTAAAAAATCTAAAAATTTTCTAGGTTCGGCAGACGAAGCCCTAGACTTTGGCAGCCACAGTGGCTATTACCCAAAATGGGCACTTAATATTCCAAGGTTTGGCAGCCGAAGCCTAAGACTTCAACAACTAAACTTGGTACTGCCCACTTTATTTCTCTTTCGATTCCAAGGTTCCAAAACCTAATTTCATTGTTCTTAGGGCTTAGAATAAGATGTTTAGTATGTGTATAGAGTTTTAAAACCTCGTATAACTCTCTAGGGTTAGATTTTATAGGATTGGGCTTGAGGGACTCGGAAGGCTAAGGATCCAAGGATAGCTACCGTTCAAGATAGGAAGTTGATAAGCTATAAGATATGAGTAATTCTAACCTCAATGAATGTAAAATATTAAATTTAATTTATGATCATCCTCATTCATCATGTCATACTTATTTAGGATGTATGTATCTAGAATATGAAGATGTTGCATAATTGCATAATTATTATTGATGGATTATGGATGATCCACTGACTACACTTATGTTTATGACTATATTATGTTATGAATGTTATGGATCCATAAGTAAGTCCTATGGGGAGGTCTTTACAATGCCCTGTCAGGGAAGATCTCTAAATTGTCTCGGTGCATGACACATGTTTGTTAGCAGTATGCCCTAGAGCATATCATTTAGTATGTATCTTGTACATGTTTTATTAATAAAAGGCATTTTCACTTTTCCATTTACATAATATATTTATGTGTAATACAAAAGGTCTATTGATATTTTTTTAGAAATTTTATTCTTGAGTTGTTAAGAATATGAGTGATAGTATTTCTAGCACAAAGTATCATAAATTGGTTCGCAATCGAGGATACTTCATACAGGACATGACTTATCCAGAAAGATTTTATTCATGTTTGTTCCCAATGTATTTATATGAGATATAAATAAGATGGAATGGTGAGTCTCATGCCATCTAACAAACATGATAGGCACATATGCATGATAAGTAGGTCGAACTAGTGACATTTATGACAAACACATGGAGTTTACTCTTGTCAATGCATTGTCATAAATCATATCAGTGCATATAATCTTTAGACCTGAGATAGCATAGTTATCTTGTATATAGATGGTTTGAGTTTGATACTGCTTTCATACTTGTACTGTGTATGGGTATATGGGCATGTGTTGGCTCCTACTAGTTATATATGGAGGTAGATATTGATCAAGATAGAATCTGTTACCCTAAGTAAATAGGGATAAAATCCTATGTTCATTTAATTATTGTTGATGTTTTAAGTTCCTGGCCAGGACAGATAGATTTAATCAGAAAAGAGTTTTTGATGAGAAAATCTTTTTAATCAAGAACTGGAATTAAAAGAGAACATAATATTCATAGCAAATGGGGTTTGACATAAACCATGACTCCAGCTCGAATTGGGATTTTGTAACAGAGATATTCTAGTGCATGGTAACATATGATTATAGGTTCATTTAAGGTAAACCTTATTACTGATTGGGTGGCCATGGCATGCTATGCTAGGTGTTAACCATGGTCTATGAGGTGCATAAAATGATTTAGAGAAATCATTTATGGTAAGAAAGAGTTCTGATGATATTAAGAGTTGATATCATATCTCATTACCAATTAGTGATAAGCCTAGTGAGTCACACACATACACAAGTAATCACCAAGTTAAATGTGATTTAATTAATTAGTTAAAGAGTTTAATAGATTAATTTAATAGGTTTGGTTTACAATTAGATTGCAAAGTCCCTAGCATGGCTTGAAACCAAATCTAGGTATTGGATGTATAGTATAATTTAAATTTATATTTAAAGTATTTAAATATGAATTTAATTATGAGAAATTAATTAATAGAGATTAATTAATTAATTTATATTCGATATAAATTGATTAGAAGAAGAGAAATAATTATTTTGGATTGAGAACTCAAAATTAAGACATAAGGGTGATTTGGTCATTTCACATAGTGACATGTGGCACTATGAGATGGTGACACATGACACTACACATAAGCTTACCATTTGTCTTTTAATCATGTAAGATGATCAAAGTCAAGATTAAATCTAAGTTTGACACTTGGCACAATGTGATTGGGTCAGTTAAACTAAGAGCCAATCAGAAGATGACATGTGGCAAGGGTTTTAAGTGGTGATCTAATTATATAATGTGAGGTTATGAAAGAAATTAATAACATTCTGATTTTTGTCAAAGGTGCCGCCACCCTTGGAGACCTTTTCCTCTCTTCTTCTTCATCTCATCAATTCAAAGAGAATTGCTAACATTTTCTTGAATTAAAATTGCTAGAAATTGTTTCTAGTGTCCTATATACATCTGTAATATCTCTAAAGGCAAAACCTGAATTTCTAATTGATTGGAAAGGCTTAAGAAGCTGTTCAAGGGGCTACCATTGGTGATCTTGGTGTGGACAAGCTAGAGGGACAGCATCTGGTGTCCTAGGTGCATCCCAAAGGTACCAAACACAACTATAGTGCATCAAAAGGTTAGTGCATTTGTTCTTGATTTAATCTAGGGTTCTAATAAATTAATCTGTTAATTCTAAAATCTTAAATAGCAAATGTAGATGTAAAAATATATTAAAAGTGTTTTAATATGCTGTTTATCATTGAAATCAAATAGATAAATAATGAATCTTGCATGATGCATGAGACCCAAGAAGAAAAGCTTTGAATTCAATGATCTAAACTTATGTTTTTCATGCTTTCGCTCCTTCAATTGGTATAAGAGCCACTATATTTGCCATTTAGATTGTTGAATATATGATTTAATTATGTGATTTGATCATGAGATGATTGATTCATTGCTGGTTGCAAAGAAGAGGTGGGGGCATGAAGATGAACACCATTGGTGCGCATGGTTTGGCGCATCCAACCATGCGCATGGCTTTTAGGCTTGAATGTGGGCTTGGATTCAAGGCTCATAATTAGGCCCATGACTAATTAAAGTGTTTAATTAGGAGTTTTAATCACATAATTAAATTTTGATTCAAATTTGAATTTTTAAATTTGTTTGAATATGATTCAAATCTGAATTTTTAAATTTGTTTGAATGTGATTCAAATATGAATTTTTAAATTTATTTGAATCATATTCAAATTTGAATTTTTAAATTTGTTTGAATCATGTTCAAATCTAGATTTTTAAGTTGAATATGAGATATTCAATTTAATTTAAGTATGTATGTTTTATTTAATTATTAAATAGTGATATGCAAGATGGATGATCATGGACAATAAAAGACCAATGTGATTGGATTTATTGCTTTTATATTTCTTTGGGTTGTAAATTAATTAATTTATTTTAGTGGCATGTATTATAAAGGTTGTAATATTTTTGGGTTGTAATTTCATTTATTTAGTTCTTGTAAATTCACCTTGGTATGCCAAGGATTACTATGTAATTGGATTACAAGAAAATTAAGGAGGTCAAGAGCATTGGTGGGACCAGTGGGAGGAATTCAAGGTCAAATGTTGATTATGTACTCCTTCAGCAACTCTTGTAATATGAATGAATGAAATGCACCTAGGAATGCCCTGATTCAATTCTGGGTGGCTCAAAATTGAATCCCTTAGAAAATCCATGATCATACCATATTTATTGTTTATCCATGAATGCATGAGATGTATGGGATTGTATGCAAGTATATGATATATGCATGCTAAATGGATAATGTGCAAAGTGAGACCATAATAGTAATTAAGACGACCACAAAATCTTCCAAACAAATGATTAAGTTGGAAATGGTATAATTAAAGTAAATATAACATGGGCCCTCCATTGAGGCAATTATTTAAGAAATTTTAAAAACTTACATATGATGCAATTAATTTAAGAGATTTTCTTAAGAATAATTGTTAAGCATGAGATGTTGTAAATATGTAAATGGTTTGGTGGCCAATAATGAATGTGCCTAAGGGCATTGAAATTATTTGCATGTTTACTGGCTCAATGGGATCAATTTAACTAATGCAAGATAAGTAAATAATGGATGTGCCTGAGATTTTGAGCATTAGGGGCTAGGTAAAGGATTGAACCTCACATGAGATATGATGGGCAAGAAGTTGCTTACTTATAGTTTATTGTAATTCCAATAATGGATGTGCCTGAGGATGATCAATAGGATTATAAGAATTCAATCACCCACTAGAAATCCATCCAACTAGGATTTCCATTTTCTACTTTGGAAGTGTAGGATTCGCTAAGTTAGTAGGAGGACCAATTTGATTAAAAGACCATAATCATTTTGGTTAAATACATGATACATTTACTAATTAATCTGGTTATATTTTGCAGTTAATTTTCTGATAATAATGAGCACACCACAACCACCACCATCCAATATCCTTACAAGCATACTTAATCACAATAGGTTGACAGGACCTAATCTATCTGATTGGATAAGAAATTTGAAACTTGTCCTGAACCTTGAACATATAGGATATGTTCTAGACTCAAATGTTCCTGGTCCTAGACTCAAATGTTCCTGGTCCTTTACCTCCAGAGGCCACTCAAGAGGAACATGAAACTTTGGACAAATGGAAGGAATATGATATGAGAGCCAAGTGTTACATGCTTGCTTCTATGAGTAATGAGTTATAGAAGCAGCATGAGAATATGCAGAGTGCGAGTGACATCCTTCTTCACCTATAAAAGTTGTATGGTGAGCATAGCAGGAATGCTAGGTATGAGATATCTAGACAGCTATTCCGCATGAGAATGTCTGAGGGATAGAATGTTGGGGATCATGTCCACAAGATGATTCGGCTGATTGAGCTGCTGGAACATCTTGACTTTAACATAGATTTCCAACTGCAAACGGATTTGATCCTTCAGTCCCTTCCTGAATCATTTGGGAATTTTGTGACAAATTTCCATATAACTAAGCAGGAATACACCTTGGATGGTTTACTTAACATGCTTGTTATTGCCCAAAAGAATATGCCGGGCAATAAAGGAAAAGGGGTAGTTTTGATTGCATCTTCTTTGTAACACCTTCACTGTAGCAATTCCGTACATTCTACTGTTTCGATGACCGGTTTCGGTCCGGACAGCTAGAACATCTGGAAAAAAAAGTAGACTAGATTAAGGAGTCATAAATAACTCAAATATTAATAAGAAAAATTTAGGAAAAAATTTTAGAAATAAAATACAACCAAGTTAAATAAGCCGGTGCCCTAGTGATGGGTAACCCAGTGGGAAGTTGCGGTCTTCGCAGCTAGGAGCCCTAAAGCAGAGTGAAAATTTATAAAATAATTTTTGAAACTCCAAAGAAGAGTCATTGAGGTTTCGATGGCATTAGAATGCCAAAAAAATGCTTAGAAAAATTTTTCGATCGGTACAGACGATTTTGGCTAAATAAGCCAAACAGAGGGCATTTTGGTCATTTCGTCTTCGGAGATGGTTTTTGACCAACTTGTCCAGTTAAGTAAATAATTATTATGACATAAAATATGAATAAATATTGCTAAAAATTAAATTAAAAATGAGTAGTAAAGAAAAAAAAAGAAAATGAAAGAAAAGTGGAATTATGACATCACATGCTGTCATTAGTGAGGTCTCCACCAATCCAATTTCAACAAGCACACTTAAACCAATTAAAAAGGAAAAAATGAGTCAAAATTGAGAAAGAAAATTCTGATTTCTTCTTCTTCTCCAGTCGAGACCCATTTCTCTACCAACCTCCATTATTGTTTCATCTTCTCACTAGAAAAACTCTTGAAAAATCACCATAAAATCATAAGCTTTCTTCACAAAAGCTCTTCCTCACACCTTAAACCATATATAGGTAGCAATTAGAAGAAGAAATTAAGGAGATTTACAAGCTTGGGGTTAGCTCTCAAAGAGGTTAGTGCTAAATCTCTTACTTCTCTCTTTATATTTTTTATTTGAACTTTGAGTTAAGATAGAAAATGGAGAAATTTGAAGAAAATATGCATGTTAGGAACATTCTAAAATTTTTGCAGCCATGAGGAACCTTGAGGAAATTATGATTTTGATGGAATTAAATTTGATTAGTAATGTTCTTGATGAGTTGTATATGATAGAAGTTGAATTATAAGGTCTTATGCATGAATTGAGGTATTGGAAATTAGGGTTTTGAGTTATATTAGGGTTTGGCCATATTGATGGTAAATGGAAGTTCTAATGGTTAATTAGTGACCATTTGGCTGAGTATAATGAGGAATTGAAGTGAATTATAGCTTGGGATTTGAGGTTGGGTGTGCTGCCTTGGGTGACCTGCAGGACTAGATGTGAGCCCAGCAAGTTTGGGCAGCTATAACTTGAGTTGTGTAGGTTCAATTGGTGCAATGCCAATTGGACATGAAACTAGACACATAATGACACAACTTTCATGAAGAAACCCTATCCAGAAAACCAAGTTAGAATGACCTAGAAATTGCCCCAATCCGGGTGACCAACAAGTTATCCCTGGAAAATAACCAAATGAACAGGTCATAACTCACTGTAGAAATGTCCAATTAACTTGAAATTTATATCAATAAAAAGCTTAGCAATTTAGGACAACTTTCATGAAGGACACAACTCTAAATTTTGTCCAGAACTTAATGAAATTGCCCACCAAACTCAGGACACCAAAACTGCCAGAATGGATTTTGCCCAGAAATTCTGGGTACTACCCTATCCGGCCAGTTATAGTATTTAGGCTATAACTTGTGTAACACTCCTATTTGTATAGCTTGGTATATTTTACTGTTCCGATGACCGGAGTCGGTCCGGACAATTAATGGGATTAGAGCCACACTTAAGACAATTTGAGAAGCCATAAATACAAATAATTAGTAATGTTTAATTAGTTAACTATAAATAAGAAAAACAGAACATAAGAAGTTAAACGAGCCGAGAGTCACAGCGATGGGTGACCTCCTCGGGAACGACTGCGAAGTCATTTTAAACTCAAATTCCGAACCGTAAAAAGTGACGCTGCGGTCCTTAGGACCCTTATGAACACAGTGGAAAAGAGAAAATCACAAAAAAGAACTGTTAAGCCAGTCAAATAATTAGGTCAGGGAGCCAAAAGAAATATGGAATTATTTGCAAACCGGGATGAACCGGCGAGGGGCAATTTGGTCAATTGACCCCAAGAGCTGACTCCTGACCTAACTGTCAAATAAAATCGGAGAAAAGAAAATTTCGGAATCGAGAATTAAATTAAAAAACTAATAGAAAAATTAAAAAAAAAGAAGAGAAAAAGAAAAAGGTGTAGGGAGATGACATCATGCATGATGCCATAAGTATTTTAATTAAAATTTTATTTAATTGGAATTTATGGTGTTCCATAAGATAAAAAAAAAAAAAAGAAAATTGAAAATGTTTATTTACATCACTTGGATGACATCATCATGATGTCAAAATATAATTTTAATTTCTCTACATAATTGACCAAGTCAAAAGCAAATTGTTAAGACATAAAATACTTAAAAAAAAAGAAAGAAAAATCATTTTTCTTCTTCTTCCATCAAATGTGCCGCCCCACATCTCCCTTAACACCACCATTACCACACCTCCATCAAAGCTTGCTCCAAGCTTTAAATCCCATATTAAATCCTAATTTCTTCCCTAATCACTCCATAAAACCTTATTTTCTTCCTTTGAGAAAGAGATTTAGCAAGAAAGAAAGAAGAAAAGAGGAGAAAAATTGAAGATTGAATATCAAAGTTGAGGTAAGCTATTTACTTTGGAATTTTGAGTTTAATACATGTGTTTATGATTGAATGAACTTAGAAATAAGCTTAAAATGAAATGAAGACAAGTGTTAGGGTACAAAGTTGAATTTTGGCCAACTAGGGTTTTGATATATGTATGCATGAATTTGGTGGATTTGAAAGTGTATGTGAGTTTAATTGTGTTGAATAATTATGATTCAAGGCTTGAAAGTAGTTAAATGCAAGAGTTTGTGAATTAGGGTTTTGGACATTAGGGTTTAGAGACAAAAATGTTAGAAACTTGTAAATGATGTCTTGGACCTATTTTGAAGGGAAAAATGGTCAATAATGACCAAAGGAAATGTATGGGAATTGTTAGAATGGAAGACAAATTCGTAGGTCAATTGGTCATGCTACTGGCAGCATGACCAAACCTACTTTGAAGGACCAAAACAGGAATTTTATAAGCCCAATTGATATGCCACCAATTGGGGATGAAAATAGACATAAAAGGGGACAATTTTCATTAAGGAACCATGCCCAAAAACTGACCAAAACTGGGTGAACCAATTGACCAAAGTGAAATGAGAGCAGGCTGCCATCAAGATTAAACTGACCAAATGAACAGTAACTGTTCATTTGGTCATAACTCGAGCTAGGAAGGTCAAATTGACCTGAAATTTTACCAGCAATTAGATAAGATATATATATAAAACTTTCATGAAGAACACCAACCCAAATTATGCCATTAACCCATTCAAATTATTGAGCAAAGTTGAGTTACTGTACCTGCGATTCTGCAGAATTCCATTTGAGCAGTAATGTTTGAAGGGCTATAACTCTCTCTAGGAAACTCGGATTTAGGTGATTCTTGAACCGATGGAAACCTAAGACATAGTAGAACATTTCATATGAAGAAAGTTAGACCAAATTATGAACTTAACTTGATCAAATTACTGAACAAAGTTGGACCAAAAATCTGCCAGAACCAAAATCTCAGCATGAACAGTGCACGTGAACAGTAATTATATTTTAGCTATAACTTGAGCTACAAAACTCCGATTGGGGTGATCCAAAAATGAGAATACACTTAAGACAATAAGGAACATTTTCTATGAAGGAAGTTTTGCCAAATTCCAACAGTAGATTGACCAATGGAACAGTGCAACTTCGGAGCACCAAAACCGAAAATTGGCAATTTTGCCAAAATGACCTAAGCTTTGAGAAAATGACCAAAACCAACAAGTTTAATGACCAAAATGTGGTATGTGGGTGAAGTTGGAGTTCCCATACCTATTAAGCTTTAGAAATTCAACAAATTGACTTGAATAGTACCATGAATAGTAACTCCGAAATGAAAATTTCCAAGAATGTTAGTTTAAGCATATTTGGGCTAGAATTAAGTATTTATGAATTAATTATTGGATTTATGGTAAGTTATGATACTGAAACACTGTAAAACTGTGTGTTTCAGTGGAAAAGAACACTGGAAAAGGACCCGAGGAATCGAGTCAAGGCCGATAGGTGACTCGCATCAGGTTTGTGCACAAAAATTTATAAATTATAGTTTTTACAATGAAAATTGATTTGTTATACATTGTGAATATGTTTATTTTATTATGAATTTCGAGAATGTTGTGCTACCTATTTTACAATGGAGATTTGAAATGAAGCTTGTTTAATTTTCTGCATTGTGAAATTTTTGTGTTAATTATGGGTTTTAAGTACTACGGTGTTGCCACCTGTGAATGAAAATTTGACTTTAGAAATTGATTGTGTTTCGCATAAAGTATTTGAATAACTTAATTTAAATTATTTTAATTCACACTTGGCATGGCAATATTAATATGTTCCTCATCCACTTGTGGGGTGAGTTTAATATTTGATCAGTTTCCTCCCTCTCTGGCTTCCCAGTCTGAGGGGCGAGTTTGGATGAGTACTCATTAGCTAGCTAGCCACCTCCCTCATTGATTTCGATTAGTGAGGGTGTTTGCCTTGTCGTGATGTACACACGGCATGTTCAGAAATTTTGTGTCATAGCCTAAGTTGTGTTGTTGATTGGCAACACTGTGTTTATTAAATTGTTTGATTAAATTTTATGTTGTATGAAGCTTTGAAAACTATGATTTGTCATAAATGTGATTTGAAAAATTATGAAATGCGATTATAAGGTTTTTAAATTATAATTTGTCCATAAACGTTTTATATTATGCATTTTATACTTTATTGTGCACCACTGAGTATCTTTATACTCAGCGATAGCTTTAACTTGCTGTCGCAGATAGAGAAAAGGACATAGCACAAGAGCGGTATTCTGATTAGAGAGGAGCACAATTGAAGAATTTCTGTACGGGTATTGTATATACCTTGGTAGTTTAGTTTGATGTAAATATGATAGTATGCATATGTATCTCTGTAGTTTGAGCAGTTGTACAGATAAAATTGTAATAATATTATTCTTGAGATTTTGTGTTTGTAAATTTAATAGTGAATGTAAATTAAATATTTAAAATGCAATGTGCATGAGTTTATGAAATGTTTTGAGTTATTAATTTTTGATTTGAAATTTGGATTTTGAGTTGAAGTGTTGCCATTGTTGTTGATTTGAAGTTTGGTGGTTGCAAATGAAGTTATGATTGAGAAAAATATTGGTAGTGTTTTTATTTTCAGGTTTTGAAGAAATGTTTTCTCAAAATACAGACGGTACTCTGCCGAAATTTTTGTAAAAATTGCGGAGATTTTAAATATCCAAAAATTTGATTTGTGTTTGGACTTTAAATAAAGGTTTTTAATAATTGAAAAAAAAATTTTACCCACCAATTCCATAATGAACAAAAATTATTTTAAAATCCCTTGTAGTATATTTAATGGGTTACCGGTAGGTGAAGTACGGTAATTCATTAGGTGTACTACGGGAACATGTTACATCTTACGAGGAGTAGGGTGTGACAACTTGAGCTACAAAACTCCAATTCGAGTGATTCAAAAAGGAAATTAAATAAGACACATAAGGGAATAAGTTTGATGAAGAAACGTTTGCCAAATTTCCACTGTAACAATGACCAATGGAATAGTAACAATGACCATTGTAGTTGTTAATATAGGATGTGGTAGGTAAATTGTGAATGATGAAGTTGAGTAACCCCAAGGACACAAGAAAAAGTAAAATAAATTAGAGAAGACATTATGAATCATAATATATAATGTAATTAGTGAATTTTAATCCTTGAACTTGTGTGACTCCAGGACATAAGGGGATAACCCACACGGCGGGCTTTAGGAAAAAAATTGTGATTGTTAATACATATAATTATTGTAATAAATAAAAGAATCATATGGATATATGAATTTGACATTAGTTCTCCTCCTGAGAGGTGAAAAATATTTCGATGTACAAATGGTACATGAAAAATTAATTGATGTGAATTGAAATTATCATAGATGGTATGATGAATTGCATAAATTGTGTAGGAATGAGATTTAGGTATTTATGTTTTTACTATGAATAAAAATTAATATATTATAAATTATACTTGGAATATTTAATAAATAATGAAATTATGTGCCCATGTATTGCCTAGACACGTGTGTCAGATTGGATAGATTGGCATGCCAATAGGGTATTGTTTTAGCAATACTGCGAAAGGCTTTATGCCTGTATTCATGGCCCGCACCCATGGCTTTATGCCCGCATTCATGGCTTTATGCCCGCACTCATGGCTTTTATGCCCGATTATGTATTATCATGGCTTTTTAGCCATTCTGACTGCATACGTGGTTGACGTTCCGCGTCCCATGGTATGACGGCCCGAGGCACCACGGTGTCCAGTGCCAACGACCCGTTATCCAGTTTAGTCAGCTTGTCATAGGTTACTTGGGCAGTGAAATTTATTGAAATAAGTTAAGAATATTAGCAATTGAAAATATTAGCAATTAAATAAATGAGTAAGAATATTTAAAATAAATTAGATTAGTTATTTAGCAGAAAGAATTGAAATGAATTGGAACGATATTAAAATTTAATTATTATGAAAGAATTGGGTGCTTCTGAAGAGGAATAAATTAGAACAAAGGATAGTTAATACTAGAAGTATTATATGAAATTAGATTAAATTCCAGAGTATCCAAATTTTGATCCATTTCTTTTTTTATTGTATATTATTGCACCACTAAGCAGTAATGCTTAGCGCGTTGGATTTATTTCCTTGCGCAAGTACTGAAAGTAAAGCCCAGCGAATATTAAACAGAGATTTTGGAGTTCTGATCTACAGAAGTATCTGAAGTATTCAAGGTTGTCACCTCCTCAGCAATGCATGTAGATAGGGCCTATACAGGTCATAATTTGTATGTTGTATAAAATGCTTAGTTATAGTATTGTAATGTAGATTTTGAAAATATAATTAATAGGTATGTAGTGTAAATTAATAAATCGGCTAGTTCATATGTGATTAAGTTGTAAATCATGTAAATTAATAAAGTTTGAGAATTTTGATACATAGATTGAGCATGAATGGATATGTATGCAAATGAGATTGCAAGAATTGAATGTGTGATAATGAGATGATAATCAGAATAATTAATGAGATTTTTATTGTAAAATATTGTCAAAAACTTCAAACAAGTGAATAGTGAATCACGTCAATATTTAATAAAATAAGGGAAACTCCGTTAGTTGCTCCTTAGAAAAATAATTGATATTGAATTAAACAAATTCAAAATTATTAAAAGAATAAAGTAAGATAAGATAGGGTGCTCCGACACTGAATGTAGCACACCTTGCTCGGCTACACTGTAGTCGGGTGAGGGATGTTACATTCTTTTGCTGAAAAGTCCAACAAGAAGAAGGGCAATAAGAAAAAGAAACCTTAAATTCCTGGTCCTTCCAAGAAGATAGCCAAACAGAAAAAAAAGACCAAAGCTGACAAAGGCAATGGAAAGTGTTTCCATTACCAGAAGGATGGGCACTGGAATAGGAACTGCCCAGAGTATAGCAAGTAGTAGTAGCTTGCAGTAACGAGATATTAGACTCCGGGTTGGCAATGGCTCAACTGTTGAAGCCTTAGCCATAGGATTTAAATCTTTATACATGTGTGGACATTTTTGTATTTAAATAAGGTTTTGCATGTACCTGATGCTTTTAAGAACATCATTTCTATATCTAGTTTGACTAGAGATGGTTATAAATTTCAGTTCATAAATGATGTTTGCAATATTTATTTTGGAAATAAATATGTTAGTTTGGGTTATATGCATGATGAACTTTATTATTTATATAATAATGTTAAATATAAATCTAATGTAAGCAATCTAAAAGAATGCAATGCCATGGTGAAAATCAACTCAAGTTCAAAATATATTTGGCACTTAAGATTAGGTCATATTGCAGAAGATAGGATTGCAAAGTTGGAGAAAAATGATGATGTTATCCTCATTGGGTTCTGAGCCTACTCCAACTTGTGAATCTTACCTTCAAGGCAAAATGACTAGATCACCCTTTGTTAGACAATGACTAAGAGCTGAAAATATTTTGGAGCTAATACATAGTGATGTATGTGGCCCATTTAGAGAAATGGCTAGAGGCGTTTTTCATTATTTTATTACCTTTACTGATGATAAATCAAGGTTTGGGTATTTGTATTTGATGAAATACAAACATGAATCCTTTGAAAAGTTCAAAGAATTTAAATCTGAAGTAGAAAATCAAGCAGGAAAAAGTATTAAAGCTCTTCGATCAGATCGTGGAGGTGAATACTTGAGTACTGAATTTGTGACACCCCTTACCTGACTACAGTGTAGCCGAGCAAGTTATGCCACTCAGTGTGCCGGAGCACTTTATTTTATCTTAATTCATTTTTATCGTAGTTTTGAATATAACTTGTGAAATATAATTCATTTATTGAAATTGTAATTTATTTGAGGTTCCGAAAATTTTAAAGAAAATCCGGTGGAGTACCGGCTAAAAATGGAGAAAACAGTTATTCGGAACCTGTGAAAAACACTTCCTATGATCATATTCAATCATCTCATCACTCTCAAACTTCAATATCAAAATCTCAACATTTTTTACCATTCATTTCTCAATCATTCATCTCATGTGATAATCATGTACAAGTCACAGTTATGTATTCACTTTTCCTTTCACAAACACAATTTTCTTAACAATTCCTCTATTTGTCATTCATTCATTTCACATCATCATTAGACTCAAATCATAAATAAATTCTCACATGTGATTTATAATCACAAATTACAAGTACTTACATTAATACAAAATTATATTACATTTGTTTCAATTAAACATGATAAAATAAGAGTTTAATTACAAAATTTACAAAAATCTCAAAATACAAAATGGGACCTAGTGTCCTACCAATGCACTGTGGATGGTGAGGTGACACGGACACTATGCAGAACTGTGAACTGCCTTACCAAATCTGTGGTCTACTGGGCCCTCTGTCCAAAATCTTCAGTAACTACGCGTTGCAAAAGCGACGCGCTAAGCATAAAGCTTAGTGGTGCCAATAATACAAGAAAATATAATATGCAAATAAAAATAATAATTTTCTTGCTATTGTGTTCATAAGAAATGAATAATTACTAACTTATTGTTTAGTCGAGGGCTAATCATGTTTTATGATATTAATTTCTTCATGCATTTCGTTAATTATTTTCTTCATGATCTTGAGCTTCTTTGTATTTTTGTAATCATTCCTGATACTTAATTTTCGTATTTTCTTTAATAATCAATTCAATCACAGTTATACTTTTCCATGCCCAAGTAACCTATCTCGACGATTGGATCGATAATCGGTCGTTGGCAATCGAACACCGCGTGCCTCGGGCCGTCATACCATGGGACGCAGAACGTCAACCATGTATGCAGTCAGTATGGCTAAAAAGCCATGATATCACATAATCGGGCATAAAAGCCATGCATACGGGCATAAAAGCCATGAATACGGGCATAAAAGCCATGAATACGGGCATAAAGCCATGAATACAGGCATAAAGCCTTTCGCAGTACTGCTAAAACAATACCCTATTGGCATGCCAAACTATCCAATCCGACACACATGTCTAGGCAATACAAGGGCACATAATATCATTAAATGTTCATAAGTTTTATTATTTCATTTTATGTTCCAATTATCGTTCATAGTATTTTAATTTTATTTATAGTAGAAGCATAAATCTTCAAATCTCATTTTTATATAATTTATGCATTCATCATACCATTCACGTTAATTGCAATTTACATCAATCGATTTTCATGTTCCATTTGTACATCGAAATATTTCCATTTCTCTCATGATGAGAGCAATTAACCCATTTACACATCCATGTGATTCATCTAATCGTTACAATATTTATATGAATTAGTATTCACATTATTACCTCTCATGTACCAATTTTTGTACAAGGTATTATAATCCTATTTGAAACAAAGACGTAAATCCTAATGATAACTTTATCTCATTTATACTCTAAACAATCCATTTGTGTTAATTACATTTTATATTTCAAGTTGTATTACTTATGTAATATGTGTCATTTTGTTTACTATTCACCTTACTAGTCAACCAAAATGTTGACTTTTTCATACACAATAAATTTATTGAACCTAAGTTCTCAAAGATACCACATTTTGCATTTAAAACTTGTTGGAATTGAGCACCCATACCATTTCTAAACTTAAAACCAAGAGGGCAGAATTTTCAGTTTTTGAAGCCTAACTTTACTATTCCATTGGGCACTGTTGCAGTGGGAATTTGAAGAAATGACAAACATGAAAGTTGTTCCTTATTTTGTCTAGTTGAATTTCCTTTTTTGAATCACTCCATTTGGAGTTTTCTATCTCCAGATATGGTCCAAAAACCACAACTGGCCGGATTTCCATTCTGCAGAAATTACCATATCTACAGTAACATGAACAGTGACTGCCACTGCCATTTGGGTTAGGTTCTGGTCATAATTTGGGGTAGGTTTCTTCATGAAAGTTGTTTTTCTATGTCTTAACTTGTTTCTGTAAAAATTTCAGGTCAATTGACCTTATCTACAGTGAGTTATGGCCAAATGAGCACTGTTCATTTGGTCATTTCTGCAGGTGCTGTTGCAGGGTATCCGGATTGGGGCCAACTTTTGGTCCTCTTGCTTTGGTCTTTTGGGCATGGTTTCTTCAGAAAAAATGTGCCATTATAAGTCTAGTTTCATGTCCAATTGGCCAAACACTAATTGGATCTACACAGCCAAAGTTATGGCTGTCTAAGTGGACTGCAATTTCAGTCACTCTGTTGCTGTCCCTAGGCAGCCTACACATTCACTTTGCCATGCTATATTTCAATCCAAATTATGATCAACTTACCTAAAATGGTCACTAATTGACCATTAAAATGTTCTTTAACAATTTCATAAGCAAAGTCAAATTTTCACTCATAAACCCTAGCTCAAAGTCATGGTTTTCACAATTTCTTTAGTTAACTCTTTCATTCTTTGTATATATATATATGTATACACTTTAAACATAATCTCCAATTCACTCTAAGTCCATTAATACAATCAAACTCATTCCTTCCTAGGGCTGCCAAAAATTCATAGGGTACATATACATAGATTCCATTCATTTAATTCACAAAACCTTACTCACTTTAAGTCTTTAACATGGATTAAAAGAGATTTAAGTGTAAATAGGCACTAACCTTGAATAGGGCAGAATTTCAAACTACCCAAACTCCTTCTTTCTTCTTCTTTTGGCTGCCTAGAGGTTACTTAAGTTGCTAGGTTATTTTTTTGTGAAGCTAGGTTATGATTTTGTTGGGTAGAAATGGGTGAATCAAGCTTTGAAAAGCTTGAATATACTTAGTTATGGAAGAAGAGGTTCACGTCCAAATGAAGAAGAAGAACCAGAAAATTTGTTTCTTCATTTGTCATTTTTCTCTTTTTAAAGAGTCTTTATTGTGTTGTTGAATGGTGATTAGTGGAGGGCACTTAAATGACATCATGGTGATGTCATAATTAAGCCTTTAAGTTATTTTCTTTTTCTTTCTTTTCTATTCATTTTTAATTTAATTTTTAGCAATATTTATTCATATTTTAGATCATAATAATTATTTATTCAACTGGACAAGTCGGCCAAAAATCACCTCTGAAGGCGAAATGACCAAAATGCCCTCCGTTTGGCTCAACGGGCCAAAATTGTCTGTACCGATTGAAAAATTTTTCTAAATATTTTCTTGGCATTCTAATGTCATAGGAACCTCAATGACCCTTCTCTGAAGTCCTAAAAATTATTTTATGAATTTTTTTCCCTGGTCTAGGGCTCCTCGTTGCGAGAACCGCAACTTCCCTCTGGGTTACCCATTGCTTGGGCACCAGCTCATTTGACTTAACTGTATTTTATTTCTAAAATTTTTACTAAATTTTTCTCAATAATATTTGAGTTAATTATGGTTCCTCACTTTAGTTTAAATATTTTTTTCCAGAAGTTCTAGCTATCCGGACCTACACCGGTCACCGGAACAGTAAACTGTGCGGAATTGCTAACGGGAGGATGTTACAACTCTTCCCCTCTTATTTAAATTTCGTCCTTGAAATTTACCCAATGTAAATAGCCAAGGAGCTAATACCTCTTTATTTCTTCACCTTTCCGTGTTATCCTACTTCACTTTCTCCTTAGTCTCAATCCTATCCTCAAACAGTTATGTACTCATCCTTTTTCATCTTAAATACAGTCTCCTTCTCATCTCCATTCACTATCTCATTGTCTCTTCACTCTTTTATTCCATACCTTAACCTAAAATAAACAAGAAATACAGATCTGCAATAGTGTCACCTCGACTCATATGAATGCAATGCATGATATGCAATCTATCTAGGTCCAGAAACGCCTAAACCGCGCTCTGATACCACTAAATGTGACACCCCTTAGCCGACTACAGTGTAGCCGAGCAAGTTATGCCACTCAGTGTGCCGGAGCACTCTATTTTATCTTAATTCATTTTTATCGTAGTTTTGAATATAACTTGTGAAATATAATTCATTTATTGAAATTGTAATTTATTTAAGGTTCCGAAAATTTTAAAGAAAATCCGGTGGAGTACCGACTAAAAATGGAGAAAACAGTTCTTCGGAACCTGTGAAAAACACTTCCTATGATCATATTCAATCATCTCATCACTCTCAAACTTCAATATCAAAATCTCAACATTTTTCACCATTCATTTCTCAATCATTCATCTCATGTGATAATCATGTACAAGTCACGGTTATGTATTCACTTTTCCTTTCACAAACACAATTTTCTTAACAATTCCTCTATTTGTCATTCATTCATTTCACATCATCATTAGACTCAAATCATAAATAAATTCTCACATGTGATTTATAATCACAAATTACAAGTACTTACATTAATACAAAATTATATTACATTTGTTTCAATTAAACATGATAAAATAAGAGTTTAATTACAAAATTTACAAAAATCTCAAAATACAAAATGGGACCTAGTGTCCTACCAATGCACTGTGGATGGTGAGGTGACACGGACACTATGCAGAACTGTGAACTGCCTTACCAAATCTGTGGTCTACTGGGCCCTCTGTCCAAAATCTTCAGTAACTACGCGTTGCAAAAGCGACGCGCTAAGCATAAAGCTTAGTGGTGCCAATAATACAAGAAAATATAATATGCAAATAAAAATAATAATTTTCTTGCTATTGTGTTCATAAGAAATGAATAATTACTAACTTATTGTTTAGTCGAGGGCTAATCATGTTTTATGATATTAATTTCTTCATGCATTTCGTTAATTATTTTCTTCATGATCTTGAGCTTCTTTGTATTTTTGTAATCATTCCTGATACTTAATTTTCGTATTTTCTTTAATAATCAATTCAATCACAGTTATACTTTTCCATGCCCAAGTAACCTATCTTCGACGATCGGATCGATAATCGGTCGTTGGCACTGGACACCGCGGTGCCTCGGGCAGTCATACCATGGGACGCAGAACGTCAACCATGTATGCAGTCAGTATGGCTAAAAAGCCATGATATCACATAATCGGGCATAAAAGCCATGCATACGGGCATAAAAGCCATGAATACGGGCATAAAAGCCATGAATACGGGCATAAAGCCATGAATACAGGCATAAAGCCTTTCGCAGTACTGCTAAAACAATACCCTATTGGCATGCCAAACTATCCAATCCGACACACATGTCTAGGCAATACAAGGGCACATAATATCATTAAATGTTCATAAGTTTTATTATTTCATTTTATGTTTCAATTATCATTCATAGTATTTTAATTTTATTTATAGTAGAAGCATAAATCTTCAAATCTCATTTTTATATAATTTATGCATTCATCATACCATTCACGTTAATTGCAATTTACATCAATCGATTTTCATGTACCATTTGTACATCGAAATATTTCCATTTCTCTCATGATGAGAGCAATTAACTCATTTACACATCCATGTGATTCATCTAATCGTTACAATATTTATATGAATTAGTATTCACATTATTACCTCTCATGTACCAATTTTTGTACAAGGTATTATAATCCTATTTGAAACAAAGACGTAAATCCTAATGATAACTTTATCTCATTTATACTCTAAACAATCCATTTGTGTTAATTACATTTTATATTTCAAGTTGTATTACTTATGTAATATGTGTCATTTTGTTTACTATTCACCTTACTAGTCAACCAAAATGTTGACTTTGTCATACACAATAAATTTATTGAACCTAAGTTCTCAAAGATACCACATTTTGCATTTAAAACTTGTTGGAATTGAGCACCCATACCATTTCTAAACTTAAAACCAAGAGGGCATAATTTTCAGTTTTTGAAGCCTAACTTTACTATTCCATTGGGCACTGTTGCAGTGGGAATTTGAAGAAATGGCAAACATGAAAGTTGTTCCTTATTTTGTCTAATTGAATTTCCTTTTTTGAATCACTCCATTTGGAGTTTTGTAGCTCTAGATATGGTCCAAAAACCACAACTGGCCGGATTTCCATTCTGCAAAAATTACCATATCTACAGTAACATGAACAGTGACTGCCACTGCCATTTGGGTTAGGTTCTGGTCATAATTTGGGGTAGGTTTCTTCATGAAAGTTGTTTGTCTATTTCTTAACTTGTTGCTGTAAAAATTTCAGGTCAATTGACCTTATCTACAGTGAGTTATGGCCAAATGAACAGTTACTATTCATTTGGTCATTTCTGCAGGTGCTGTTGCAGGGTATCCGGATTGGGGCCAACTTTTGGTCCTCTTGCTTTGGTCTTTTGGGCATGGTTTCTTCAGAAAAAATGTGCCATTATAAGCCTAGTTTCATGTCCAATTGGCCAAACACTAATTGGATCTACACAGCCAAAGTTATGGCTGTCTAAGTGGACTGCAATTTCAGTCACTCTGCTGCTGTCCCTAGGCAGCCTACACATTCACTTTGCCATGCTATATTTCAATCCAAATTATGGTCAACTTACCTAAAATGGTCACTAATTGACCATTATAATGTTCTTTAACAATTTCATAAGCAAAGTCAAATTTTCACTCATAAACCCTAGCTCAAAGTCATGGTTTTCACAATTTCTTTAGTTAACTCTTTCATTCTTTGTATATATATATATATATATGTATACACTTTAAACATAATCTCCAATTCACTCTAAGTCCATTAATACAATCAAACTCATTCCTTCCTAGGGCTGCCGAAAATTCATAGGGTACATATACATAGATTCCATTCATTTAATTCACAAAACCTTACTCACTTTAAGTCTTTAACAAGGATTAAAAGAGATTTAAGTGTAAATAGGCACTAACCTTGAATAGGGCAGAATTTCAAACTACCCAAACTCCTTCTTTCTTCTTCTTTTGGCTGCCTAGAGGTTACTCAAGTTGCTAGGTTAATTTTTTGTGAAGCTAGGTTATGATTTTGTTGGGTAGAAATGGGTGAATCAAGCTTTGAAAAGCTTGAATATACTTAGCTATGGAAGAAGAGGTTCACGTCCAAATGAAGAAGAAGAACCAGAAAATTTGTTTCTTCATTTGTCATTTTTCTCTTTTTAAAGAGTCTTTATTGTGTTGTTGAATGGTGATTAGTGGAGGGCACTTAAATGACATCATGGTGATGTCATAATTAAGCCTTTAAGTCATTTTCTTTTTCTTTCTTTTCTATTCATTGTTAATTTAATTTTTAGCAATATTTATTCATATTTTAGATCATAATAATTATTTACTCAACTGGACAAGTCGGCCAAAAATCACCTCTGAAGGCGAAATGACCAAAATGCCCTCCGTTTGGCTCAACGGGGCAAAATTGTCTGTATCGATTGAAAAATTTTTCTAAATATTTTCTTGGCATTCTAATGCCATAGGAACCTCAATGACCCTTCTCTGGAGTCCTAAAAATTATTTTATGAATTTTTTCCTGTGTCTAGGGCTCCTCGTAGAACCGCAACTTTCCTCCAGGTTACCCATTGCTTGGGCAGGCTCATTTGACTTAATCAGATTTTATTTCTAAAATTTTTACTAAATTTTTCTCATTAATATTTGAGTTAATTATGGTTCCTCACTTTAGTTTAAATATTTTTTCCGAAGTTCTAGCTGTCCGACGATGGCCAGGAATAATGAAGATCGATGGAATTGCTACCGGGAGGATGTTACAGAATTTGATGAATACTTGAAAGAGCATGGCATTTTTTCCCAGCTGACTCTTGCAGGAACACCACAGCTGAATGGTGTATCTGAAAGGAGAAATCGTACCCTATTGGATATGGTACGTAGTATGATAAGCTATACTGATATGCCAATCTCCTTTTGGGGATTTGCATTAGAATCAACTTTTCATATTCTGAATAGGATTCCATCAAAATCAGTATCTTCCACACCTTATGAGATATGGCATGGAAGAAAACCAAGTCTTAAGCATGTTAAGATTTGGGGTTGTCCAGCTTATATCAAAAAGCTGAACATTGATAAATTGAAAACCAGATCAAAAAAGAGTCGATTTGTTATATATCCAAAAGATAGTTTTTGATATTATTTTTATTTGCCTACATCACAAAAGGTTGTGGTAAGTAGAGATGCCACATTTCTTGAACAACAGTTTGTTCAAGAAGGAGGCAAAGGAAGGCAAATAGAGTTAGAATTGGAGAATTCTGACTAACCAACAGATCAGATGGATATGGATCCATCTAGTCAACCTACACCTATTAATGAAACATCTACAGTTGTTCCTCGTAGATCAACCAGGGTATCTCATCCACCAATGAGATATGGTTTCCTTCATGAAGAAGAACAAGAGTTATTTACTCATAAAGAAGTAGATCATGGAGATGATCCACTTACCTATGAAGAAGCTATATCAGATATAGACTCTTCAAAATGGATTGATGCTATGAAATCTGAGATTGATTCCATGTATAAGAATCAAGTTTGGGATCTTGTTGACCCACTTGAAGGTATTGTACCTATAGGGAACAAATGTGTTTTCAAGAAGAAAATTAGTTCTGATGGAAAGGTAGAGACCTATAAAGGAAGGCTAGTAGCGAAAGGATTTCGTCAAAGGCAAGGAATGGACTATGAGGAGACTTTCTTGCCTGTTGCCATACTTAAATCAATTAGGATTCTATTAGCAATGGCTGCATACTATGATTATGAGATTTGGCAGATGGATGTCAAAACAACTTTTCTCAATGGATACATTGAAGAAAACATTTTCATGGAACAACCTAGGGGTATTGAATCTCAAGATGGTTCCAAAATATGCAAACTAAAGTGATCCATTTATGGGTTGAAACAAGCTTCGAGGAGTTGGAACATCCATTTTGATGAAGCCATTAAGTCATTTGGTTTTATAAAAAATGAGGATGAGCCATGTGTATATAAGAAGGTTAGTGATAGTGCTGTCACTTTCCTTATCTTATATGTGGATGATATTCTGTTGATAGGTAATGACACAGGTATATTGATAACTGTAAAGGTATGATTGTCAAATACATTCTCCATGAAAGACTTAGGGGAGGCAACCTATATTCTTAGGATTCGCATCTATAGAGATAGAGCGAAAAGAATAATTGGTTTATCCCAAAGTAGAGCGAAAAGAATAATTGGTTTATCCCAAAGTCTATACTTGGAAAAGGTGTTAAAGAGGTTTAACATGCTTGATTCCAGTAGAGGATTGTTACCAGTGAGACATGGTATCCACCTTTCTAAAGAGATGTCTCCAAAGACACCTGAAGAAAGAGATAAAATGGCTAGGATTCCATATGCTTCGGCTATTGGAAGTTTGATGTATGCAATGTTGTGTACTAGGCCGAATATCGCATATGCTGTTAGTTTGACTATCAGGTATCAATCCAATCCAGGTTTGAAACACTGGATAGCTGTCAAGAATATCCTTAAGTACTTGAGAAAAACTAAGGATTTATTCTTGATATATGGAGGTGGTAACTTGCAATTGGATAGTTATACTGATTCTGATTTCCAATAAGATATCGATGATAGAAAGTCTACCTCTGGCTATGTGTTCATTTGTAATGGAGGTGCAGTCAGTTAAAAGAGTTCCAAACAGAGTACGACTGCAGGTTCCACTACCGAGGCTGAGTATATTGCTACATCAGATGCTGGAAATGAAGCTATTTGGATAAAGAAGTTCGTGACAGAACTTGCAGTAGTTCCTTCCATTGAGTCAGCAGTTCCTTCCATTGAGTCAGTAGTTCCACTTCACTGTGACAACAATGGAGCAGTCATACAGGCTAAGGAACCCTGATCTCACCAGAAATCTAAACACATAGAAAGGCACTACCATATTATTAGAGAAATAGTTGGGCGAGGCGATGTAGACATGCAGAAAATAGCATCAGCTGAAAATCCAGCTGATCCATTCACTGAGCCTATGTCACAAGTTCAGTTAGACCGACATCTTGAGAAGATGGGTCTAAGATATTGTAATGAATGGCTCTAGTGCTAGTGGGAGATTGTTAGTAGTATGCCCTAGAGCATATCATTTAGTATGTATCTTGTACATGTTTTATTAATAAAAGGCATTTTCACTTTTCCGTTTACATAATATATTTAAGTGTAATAGAAAAGGTCCATTGATATTTTGTTAGAAATTCTATTCTTAAGTTGTTAAGAATATGAGTGACAGTATTTCTAGCACAAAGTATCATAAATTGGTTCACAATCGAGGATACTTCACACAGGACATGACTTATCCAGAAAGATTGTATTCATGTTTGTTCTCAATGTATTTATATGAGATATAAATAAGATGGAATGGTGAGTCTCATACCATATAACAAACATGATAGGCACTTATACATGACAAGTAGGCCGAACCAGTGACACTTATGACAAGCACATGGAGTTTACCCTTGTCAATGAATTGTCATAAATTATATCAGTGCATATAATTTTTAGACCTGAAATAGCACAGTTATCTTGTATATAGGTGGTTTGAGTTTGATACTGCTTTCATACTTGTACTGTGTATGGGTATATGGGTATGTGTTGGCTCCTACTAGTTACATATGGAGGTAGGTATTGATCAAGATGGAATTTGTTACCCTAAGTAAATAGGGATAAAATCCTATGTTCATTTAATTGTTCTTGATGTTTTAAGTTCCTAGCCAGGACAGATAGATTTAATCAAAAAAGAGTTTCTGATGAGAAAATCTTTTTAATCAAGAACTGGAATTAAAAGAGAACATAATATTCATAGCAAATGGGGTTTGACATAAACCATGACTCCAGCTCGAATTAAGATTTTGTAACAGCGAGATTCTAGTGCATGGTAACATATGATTATAGGTTCATTTAAGGTAAACCTTATTACTGATTGGGTGGCCATGGCATGCTATGCTAGGTGTTAACCATGGTTTATGAGGTGCATAAAATGATTTAGAGAAATCATTTATGGTAAGAAAGAGTTCTGATGATATTAAGAGTTAATATCATATCTCATTGCCAATTATTGATGAGCCTAGTGAGTCACACACATACACAAGTAATCACCAAGTTAAATGTGATTTAATTAATTAGTTAAAGAGTTTAATTGATTAATTAAATAGGTTTGGTTTACAATTAAATTGCAAAGTCCCTAGCATGGCTTGAAACCAAATCTAGGTTATTGGATGTATAGTATAATTTAAATTTATATTTAAAGTGTTTAAATATGAATTTAAATATGAGAAATTAATTAATAAAGATTAATTAATTAATTTATATTTGATATAAATTGATTAGAAGAAAAGAAATAATTATTTTGGGTTGAGAACTCAAAATTAAGACACAAGAGTAATTTGGTCATTTCACAGGGTGACATGTGACACCATGAGATGGTGACACATGGCACTACATATAAGCTTACCATTTGTCTTTTAATCATGTAAGATGATCAAAGTCAAGATTAAATCTAAGTTTTACACTTGGCACAATGTGATTGGGTCAATTAAACTAAGAGCCAATAAGAAGATGACACGTGGTAAGGGTTTTAAGTGGTGACCTAATTATATAATGTGAGGTTATGAAAGAAATTAATAACATTCTAATTTTTATCAAAGGTGCCGCCACCCTTGGAGACCTCTTCCTCTCTTCTTCTTCATCTCTCATCAATTCAAAGAGAATTGCCAACATTCTCTTGAATTAAAATTGCTAAAAATCGTTTCTACTGTCCTATATACATCTGTAATATCTCTAAAGGAAAAACCTAAATTTCTAATTGATTGAAAAGGCTTGAGAAGCTATTCAAGGGGCTACCATTCGTGATCTTGGTATGGACAAGCTAGAGGGACAACATCTGGTGTCCTAGGTGCATCCCAAAGGTACCAAATACAACTACAGTGTATCAAAAGGTTAGTGCACTTGTTCTTGATTTAATCTAGGTTCTAATGAATTAATCTGTTAATTCTAAAATCTTAAATGGCAAATGTAGATCCAAAAACATATTAAAAGTGTTTTAATATGCTGTTTATCATTGAAATCAAATAGATAAATAATGAATCTTGCATGATGCATGAGACCCTAGAAGAAAAGCTTTAAATTCAATGATCTAAATTTATGTTTTTCATGCTTCCGCTCCTTCAATGTCATGTTGCAAGTGAAAATCCTGAGGAGCCTATGTATGAGCCAGGCACTTTGGATTTGAGGAGTCATTACTGACATGTCCATCCTATGTGAAATGTTTATGATATGAAAATCCATTTGGATGATGCATTGCATATGTATGAAATGAATGATATAATTAATGTTGGTTAGTTTGCTCACTAAGCTTGTGTAAGCTTACTGCTTTCCCCTGACCCCCAGATGCAGCTTTGTAGGATTAGAAAATTGGAGTTATGTAATGTTTTACCTATGAATGATGATGTTTAAATTTATGTGAACAATTTGGGAGTGTATATGTTAAACCATTATGCTTTAGTAGTTTTCTATGTATATTAAGGTTTAAATTATAAACTATTTTTTTAGTAAAAATGTGTTTATGTATGGATGAAAAGATTTAAGTGTAACGGTTAGTTATATGTTTGAGTGTTGATAATACAGATATTAAAGGTATGTTTATAGGTTTTAGGCTTGCTATGGGTTCTGGCAGCCTTAAGCTGACCTTATCCCTATTGTCGGTAATGGCCCCTAGTTTGGGTCGTTACAACTTCTTTATGAGCTAGGCATATTGATTATGTTATATACTAAAAGGAAGTTCTGAGGAGCATTTTTATGAGCCAAGAAAATTGGTTTTTGGAAATTACTGATGACAAATCTATCTTATGTGAATTGTTTGTGTTGTGTAAAATCATGTACCTAATACATTGCATATGTATGATTGGAATGAAATATGACTAACTGCTAGTTTATTCACTAAGCTTTCCAAAGCTTACCCCCTTCCCTTAACCCCAGGTGAAAAACAGCAGGAACAGAAGGTGTCAATAAAGATGCTAACAAGTTTCAGAAGTCTAGCAAGTTTTAATGTATGACTTGAGGATTGTATAGTGGACATATAAATGTAAGTTGTTAGTCACTGTGCTTAGCTTTAATTTATAATAACTACGTAATATGCAAGAACAAAATAGTATGTATGTTTACTTTAAACCCTAAGCACTCTTTTACGATTATAAATGAATAGATGAACTATACTTAGCATTTTATGAATGTTATGAGATGGCTTAAAATTTGAAGCCATTTTAAATGAAATGTTACATGCTTTAATGGAAATGCTAAAGTATAGTTGCTTATGAGTTGCTTGGAGATTTGGTTTAAATGAAATAAAGAAATATTTTTTCAGGTTTTAGGCTTGCTACGGGTTTTAGCAGCCTTAAGCTGACCCGTTTCCTATTGCTAATAATGGCCCCTAATTGGGTCATTACAGATGCATTAAAATTTGGGCTTAGATGGAATATTAATGGGCTATCCTTTATTAATGCTTGGGCAGAACCTTTTCCTACCTTACTAAATTTCATGATAAGTGGTCAAAGACTGGTGGATTGTCCTATTATCTATATTGCTGACTTAATTGATCAGTCCACAAAGCAATGGGATATTCCAACGTTGTATGCATATTTTTCCCCATCAAAATGCAGAGAAATCATAAAGATCCCTTTGGATGAGAATCCTTAGGTACTTGTAATGGTATGGCATTACTATAGAAATGGCGAGGTTTTGATGAAATCAATATATTTTTAACTAAAGCAACAACAAGCTTGCCAAATGCAAAGGAGTGTTCCATCCTCTTCAAGACCATTTCCGTAGTCTTCGTGGCAGATGATTTGGACAGTTTATATCCCTCTTAAGATTAGGAATTTCTTATGGAAGGCATGCATTAATCCTTAGTTAGTTGAGAGTTTATTTAAAAGGGTGGTTGTGATGTATCTTCTGTTTGTCCTTTGTGCAACTATCATAAGGAGACTCTAAAGCATCTTTTGTTTTTCTATTACCATGCCAAAGCCTCACACTTTAGGTCAATGTTGGGTTTTTACCCACATGAGCATGGCTTTGGTTTGTTTCAAGACTAGTTGCAAAACCTCCAAGCTCAATCGTATTAACCGGATCAAAGGGAGCTTAAATTAGTAAGCTTATTGAGCTGTCACATCTAGAAGATCGAGAATTCTACTATTTTTGAATGTACAATTCCAAAACCAAGGCAGACCATTCATAGAACTTAAAATGACCTTGAAGAGCTGTATTTCGTAACGGTTTTGTAACAATATTCTTTGTCTCTCCTTCATCATCTACAATACAAAGAGCTAGCCTTCAAGTTTGGAATCCACCCATTCATGGTCCTCTTAAATTAAATGTTGATGCATCTTATAATCATATTTCTTCCTCAATTGATTTGGGAGTGGTGGTTCAAAATTCTGAAGGGTCAGTTATAAATGGTTGCTCCTTATCTTTTCTTAGCCATTCTCTTTTAACTATTGAAAGAGTTGCAGTTCGATCAAATTTTAGACTTGCTATTAGGAAGGGAATGCAATCTTGTATTATTGAATCTAATTCCAAGTAGATTATTTAGTAGTTGATTCCCCTTGTCAGATCTGGAAGCAATCATTCATGATATTCCAAGGGCTCTGTATGACTATCCTTATTTTGATGTTCAAGGATCAATAAATAAATGTGCGAATTGGGTTGTAAATGCTGCTAGGGAAGGTGTTTTAATGTTGGGATGCATTATTAATCCCCATTCCCTTCTAGAAGCTCTGTTAGTGCAGGACAGTGTTGTATCAAGTTCTTATATGAATGAATGAATGGTACATTTTCTAATAAAAAAAAATATATGTATATGTTGATTGATATGAGGATCAACCTTGCTTTTTATCAGAGCTTGTTAGGTTGTTAATTATGAGACTGTTTTATTGTTTATAATGAATTTTTTTTTCTTTTTGGGTTATGGAAAGTCATTAGGCCCAAATAGTACCAACTCACATGACTTTCATTCCCAGTATAGCTATGTTTGGAGAGTATGAAAGGATATGTGGGTAAATTAAATTGATATGGTTTTTAAAAATTAAACATATTTGGTTTAACAAAAAGATTTCCTTGAACCATTCCATAAATTAAAAGTTAATCAAATTGAAATCATTTTTGGTTTAATGGAAAGTTTTCCTTAAACTATTCCAAATATTTTTAAATTAAAATTAAAATTAATCATTTTAATAAAGTTAATAAAGGATCTTTGGATGTTGGAGTCACTTTGGGGTAAAAGATTTAAGAGAAAGGGAGAGAAAAAAGAGAAGAAGGGGTGGTGGAAGTGTTCGTGGTCGGGTTTTGCGGGAGTAGATGGGAGAAAGTGAGACAAGTGGGGCTTCTCCCTACTTTTATATTAAAAGGAACTTCAACAGTTAAAGTTGCCTGTTACAACAACTTCTTCCTTGGCCAACCTTTTAGTTACTTTTATCATTAGACTTGTTTCTCCGCCCTCTTTTGACACATCTCTCCACTTTGAACACACTTTTCAACTATCCTTGGTGGTGGGTATTACACACCGACCATTAATTTGAGGGGGTATGCTAATAAGGATGCCATACCATGGTTTTGAAGTAAGACTATATGCCATACCATAATATGGATGACTAGACAACATGCTACATTTACTATGGAAATAATGTGATTAAATCTGCAAATATATATGTAATTATGTTGTAGATATAAAGAGAGAGAGAGAGAGAGAGAGAGAGAGAGAGAGAGAGGGGGGGGGGGTGGGATGTGTGCATGAGAAAGAGGAGGGAGTGAAAGGGAAATAAATATTATAATTTAGTGTTATTATAAGGGTAATAATATGTTCTTTTAGTGTCTTTAATTATTAATTTAGATAAAAGAACTTATTTGTTGACAAAATTAAACTACAAGGACCAAATCATTCAGTTTTCAAACCATAGGGATACACTCATTAATTATGATAAATTATAAGGATTAGACAGTAATTTACTCTTAAAATTTTAATTAGAAATTGGGCTTGGCTGAGCGAGTTTCATTTCAAAAATTTTTTGTCCACATAAACGAGCCCAATAGGCCCATGACCCCTCTCCACAAGGCGCGTATCAGAGCGGTGAAACAGTATTTAGGGTTTCGCTGTTACCTCCATAAATACGGAGAGAACATAACAACGAGATATGAGTTTACAGAACAGCGGTGTCTTTAGGTAAATTGGTTACCCTCGAATTCTCATTATTCTCATCTCATGCTGTTGTCTTTCTCTTGTTTTCTCGTTTGGCTTCTGTGGCTTCTCTGCTAAGAAGAAGAATTGTCGTTCAAGTGATGAGAAAAAACTGCAACAATATGATGGATTCATTCCATGATTCATGGTATTTAAGTCTCTGATGATTGATTCTGTTTAGTTTCTTCTTCTCTGATTTCCTTTTGTTCTTTTTGAATTTTTTCTGTCAGTTAAATGCTTTTTTTATTAAAAAAATTAAATAGAATTTTTTTGAGATATGATGAGCAATCTTAATTGGTCCGTGTTTCTGATTTAACCGTGACTGATACCCATTAAGCACACTCTGATCTCTTAATTTTCTTTTTCTAAAATTTATTTTCCAGGTTTCGGATTTTTTTGGTTTCATTTCTAAGGGAATCTAATGAGCTCTGTGATTATATGCCCGATTTGGGCTATATACGCTATTCTGATTCATAACATGAGCAGAAATCTGAGAAATGAGAGCTATTTCTTCTGCATTTTCAGTTTTGTTTCGTTTTTTTTTTTATGTACTGTTTACTAATTTTAATATTGAATAATTGAAATGTATATACAAGCTTCTGCAGTGATGAATTTATGAAACAATTCACATGTCAGACTTCAGAGATTTTTTCAATCAGTGAGAAGAAAATTCATATTTCTGAGCAGAGGTGATATTTTTTTTGTTTCGAATTTTTATTGCTTGTTGGATGCTAATTAAATTATGTATATTTTATTTCTGACCGCAGATTTAAGTACATAGCATTGCAGGAGAAATTCTATCTATGGATCTGGTTAAACATTAAAGAATAAGTGCGATTAAAGTTTGACTTGAATCTGATCAAAACATTGAACTTGGTTTGATTTTTCGGGTTTAAATATTTTTTTTTGTTAAAATATATTTTTTTTTCCAATCTTAAAAAATAAATTGAAATTTGATTAAAATTAAAATTGAATTGAAGTTAGAATAAGGGGGTTCTTAAATTTGAATTTTTCATTAAGGATTGAAACTGGAATAAATCGACTTCTGCTTTAGGGCATCCCTGGACTTCCATAAAGAATGCCCTACTTTCTATTGGAGTAAGAACTGATCTAGTTTCCAAATTTGTTGCCAAAATCATTTTTTGGAATTTGGAGACGTGTTAACTTGAATTTGAAATTCTATTAAATATCACTTTTGGGTTGTTGTAAATTTCACAAAATATGATAATTTTAACTATAAATTTAGTTACTACAGATTTAGATATCAGAAAATGATCTAAATGTTGTAGGGGTAACAGCCTGTTTTCTGATGGCTTTTCCTTGCCCTACCTGACAGAGGACGGACTTGTCTAGTCCAAAAAGTGTTTCTCCCTTTCCGGTCTTTGAGACTGGGTTGAGTGGTCATTTTTTTTTTCAAAGATAGAAATGACTTCCGTTAAAGAGAAACGAGATTGAATACAAAGCTCTGCTGCAGGGCAGGTTACAAATGAAGCTCTGGTCTTGCAAACATTTTTAGGCTAAGGCATGGGCGATCCTGTTGCCGTCTCTCTTCAAGAAGCTAAAATTAACATTGGCAAAATATCGTGATAAAATGTGGGTATTATGAATGATGTCTTGGATGTTTGGAGGTCCGGGAGCTCCTTGGAGAGAGTGGATAACGATTAGAGAATGTTCAACCTGAATCCTGGAGACACCTATGTTCCTAGCCAGGATGAAAAGCTTTACGGCTTGCCAAACCTTTTTAGATCAACGGATCTGATTGAGAGGCAAAGATTTGGCACGACCGATACACACATCTGCTTAAATGATCTCTTGCTACGACTGCTATTGCACCCCAATTTCCTTTGCGATCAGTTGCCTCATCAAAGTTGAGCTTGAGATAATTTAAAATGGGAGAGCTCCAATGGTGGGAGCAGAGATTGCACACTCTGAGGTTGGGTTTTGACTTTGAGCTTTCATATAATCCAAAAAATTATTTGCTGCTAAAGATGGAACCTCTTGAAAACTACAGCACTTCTGGTTAAAAATGAACTGATTCCGAGTCTTCCAAATGTGCCATAATACAAAAACTGCATGAATGATCAGATCTTTCCCCTCGTTCACAGTGCGGAGGGATTTGGAAGGTTCAGATCAGTAGTCCATCAACGTTTGCACTTTGAAGCAGAGATGATTTAACTTGCAACTGAGAGTGCCACCAAATAGCAAAAGATATCCGGCAAATAAAAAATAGATGGCGAGAGGTTTCAACTTGTCCACAGAAAATGCAATCCTCACTGAAATCTTGGAATTCATCTATATAAGTTTGCATTGGCCGGCAACTTCTCTTTTAGTAAATTCCAAAGAAAGATCAATATCTTTTTAGGTAGGTTTAGCGTCCAAAAATTCCTCCGAAAAAACGGCATTGTTTCGTTGGGACAATTGTCCTGGCCACTAGAAGAGGAAGAATTATTTTCTTCTTTAAGCTGAACTGCTATTTTGTATCCAGACTTGACTGAGTGCACCCCCCTCTTGTATGTCAGACTATTCTGTCCTCTCTTCTAAATCTGCTTATTGGGATAGCTAAAATGTGTCTCGCATCATCCTCCATGAAATTTTCTTTGAGCAAACTGACATTCTTAACTATTTGCTCTTGGATCCAAAAGTTGCAAGGCCCAAACAATTTAAGTGTTATGACTATCCTCGACTCTTAATGGGTGAAGGAAGGCATTAGAACCCAAACATCCTCTTTACACAAAATAGATGCTCCATTGTCAATGTGCCAACGAGATCCTTTCTGAAAAATGGAACACTCCCATAGGATGCTTTGCCAACCCCATGACGCTCTGCTGCCTTAGCGCGCCTGCAGCCTGCAAAAAAGAAGAGTTCAGGAAATATTTTCCTTTTGACAGCCTTGTCAGAAGGGATATGGGGTTAGCTAAGATACGCTAGCTTTGTTTTGCTAATAAAGCTCTGTCAAAACACTCAAGATCTCGAAAACCCCCATCTATTCTTAGGCTCACACATTTCATGCCATGAAGTCCAATGCATTTTCCTCAAATCTTGGTTGTGGCCCCACCAAAAATTTACATTAATCCTATTGATTTGATTGCATAAACGCTGACATGGCATATACTGGAATTACTCTGCTACAGCTTTTATCATGACCTCTTTCCCTTCTTTGGATCGCAACCTTTCTTTCCATCCTACTAGTTCTCAGATTAATTCGATCCCTAATGGTAGCAAAAGCTTGATGTTTTAACCTTGGAATCTCCTCTAGAAGGCCTAAGAATTGATCATGAACATAGATGTTTTGGATTTCAAGATGAGAAGTAATGTTATTCTTCAAATAAGGAGGAGTGTTGAGGCTAAACATGATGGCTAACTTGTCAAGGTTGATAGAATGGCCACTATTGTGGTTTTGTTACAGATAAGAGCTAAAGGTGAAGGGCCTACTTGTTCCATGTGGAACCCATATGAGTGATATATTATTGTTTGTTTCTTGTTGTGGAGGTCTTTCTCTGGCAAGCAAACTTCTGGAGTGTACTCACTTAGAAGCTGACTCTATTAAAGAGCTTCTAGCAATCATCCTCCTTAAAGTTGCAATCCTCCTTACAGCTGCTTCCCGATGTCCCATGGTTTTGTGTTTCAATTGGATTTGGATTCTTGCCTTCACTCACTTGTAGTCATTGAAGAGCTTTCTTGGGATATTGTTCAAGATTAGCCTTGAATGCCCTTAGTTTTTATTTGGCAAATTAACACTGTCTGATGACTAGCCTTTAATGTTTGAGGCAGCGTGGTTTTCTCGTTGCAGTTACCTCTTGGTTGATGTTCTAATAGGGTTTGCATGCTGGCTTCGTCTTGTGGGTTATAGGTTTGTGGGAATCATTGTCTTAGGCCATGGATTTGTTTGTAATTTTAGGCTTGGACTTCTTTAGCTTTCATCAAGCTTACTGTAGCGTGTCTATTTTTGAATGATACGCTGTAATGTTTATTTCTACCTCAATGCAATCTCTGTCTTTTGATTAAAAAAAATGTAATTCAATATTATGCAATCTTACCTTATGATTATTTTGGACAATATAAGTTTGAAAGTTACCTACTTAATAGACAGTAACTGTCAATTGCCTGAAGGAACTTCCCTTCCCACTAGGTCACGCCTCTTGATTTGTCACTTTTTCTTTAGGACATTAGTTTTCTAGATGCCAAATAGCAAAAATATCAATTATAAAAAGCTCTGAGCCAACAATGGACACTGAACCTAATCTTTAGCTGCTTATTTTTCCCGCACCTATCTAAAAGGTAAGTTGATGTGAAGCTCAAGAACGATGCCTTGAAACCCATGTACAGGTTTAGTTTATAATCTCAAGAAAGTCAAAATCAAGTTCAAACACCAAGGAATACCTTGACCTATCAATTATAGAGAATTGAAAGCCAAGATAATTCAAAGATAGAATTGAGAATTCTTGATCTAAAGTTTATAATCAAACAAGAACCAAGAATATCAAGATTGTTAAACCCTACAAAATTAATCACTCTTGGAGAATTTAGTTTAGTTCAAGAAAGAATTTAGGAAAAATCCCTCTCTTATATTAATTTTAATCAAAAGTAATATTCCCTTGAAAAAGCATTAAGTTAGCCTTATATAAGAGACTAAAACCCTAAATTTCTAAACTAAAAAAAATAAAATAAAACCTTAAAAACTAATAAAAAAGGTTGGAGTGGGTTGCTCTCCTATCTAAGGCCAAAAACACATAAATAAGGCCCAAAACACATAAATCTGGCCATAATAATTAAATAAAACTATTTTTACCTGTCCTAGATAAAAAAAAAAAACACACTGAATTTGCATAGAAACTCGTCAATTCTGTCCAAATATTTCTTGATCATCTCCCACACAAACTTGGATCAAATTAAGCCATTTTCCATCTTCTTGTAATTCAAATTTATTGATTGTATCTCTATATTTGCCTTCCTGTGCAACTGCTTCCTCAATCAACTCTTGCATCTTCTCAACTCTAGTCTTTGTGATTGGAGCTTCTTGTACAATTGCATCTTGAATCATCTCACAAACATTCCTATGATCTTGTTGTTCATGTTGATTTTCATCATAAGCACTATTTGGTTAGAATTCAACTCTCTTAATTTAAAAATATAATTTGATTTATTTGGTGATTTGAAAATAATAATAATTTTAGAGAAATTGAATAAACGGAAATGTCAAAATAATTGTGTTTTTTTTTTTTTTTTTTTTTTTTTTTTTTTTTTTTTTATACAAAGGAGGGCTCACAACCAAGAAACAGAAGAATTAACCAGACTGAACAAGGCGAGACATAGCTACCCCCTGCACATCCTCATGCAGAAGACCAGTAACTATAGCAGGAGGGACCTGCAGAAGCTGATAATGATCTTTAGTAGTCACCTCTAAATTTGCAAGAACATCTGCCACTCTATTGGCCTCACGATAACAATGAGATAAAGCCACCTGCCAAGACCACTTTAATAATCCATGAATTTGCACCAGCAAAAAGGAATAATGAGCATTAGCAGCCAGGCTTCCCAAAATTAAATGAATAGTAGCCAATGAATCCATATCCACCTCGACTTTCCTATACCCAGAATCCCAAGCCAATTGAAGACCAAAAAGCAAAGCAGAAATCTCAACAAGCATAGAGTTACAGGTACCCAAACGAAGAACAAAACCCTTAAGCCACCTGCCACCATTATCTCTTAACAAACCACCCCCACCACCTCTACCTGGATTCCCTTTACAGGCACCATCGACATTCAACTTCACCCACCCACTAGCAGGAAAACTCAAGAATAAGAAGAATTAATCTTGCTCCAAGCAGGCACAATACCACTTAAATAAGAAGAAATAGCAAAGCATTTAGACTCTAAAGAAAATGACTAACCTCTAAAAATTTCTTCATTCCGCCATCTCCAAATCCACCAACACGTGACAAACATAATTTGACTTGGAGAAGTTGACACAGAATAAGACATCTCCAGTAAATTAACATGCTCAAGCCACAAACACAAATCCACATCCTAGGACTGAAAATCGATCTAAGAAGAGCCTGACATAAACTCTCACCAAATACCCTGAACAAGAACACAGTCTCTAAGCAAATGTCACAAAGATTCAGCTGTATTACCACATAGAGCACACATAGGATCTTGAGTAAAACCTCTTCTAACTCTTTCACAATTCGTAAGAACCCAACCCTGCATAACCAACCACATAAAAAATTGAATACACTGTGGCACCTTAACCTTCCATAATAGAACCCATTTAGAATTAGCAGTAGCAGACCTAAGCCCACCAATTGAACGATAAGCCGATTTGACACTAAAACAACCATTAGGAGTAGCCTTCCAAGCATAAACATCCATAGATTGAACATTAGATTACAAATGCACAGCCTCTATCATTAAACAAATCTGCTCATCAAGAAATAGCCTAATAAGCTCCCAACGCCACCCATTAGAATCCCAAAAATGAGAAACAGAGAGGGAAAAAAGATGGTCGAGAATCACAGTTTGAGCATTTTGAAACAATGGACCAATTCCCACCCAATCATCATTCCAAAAATCAGTAAACATCCCAGACACAACTACTTGAAAAGAACCAGATCGTAAAGCCTCCACAGAATGAAGGATACCCTTCCGTAAATTCGAAGAAGTAGTTCACGAAACCATACGATTAAGTCCATGTAATCCAGCTATATACTTATTTCTTAAAATAGAACACCATAAAGCACCATCATCTGAAAGCAGTTTCCAACCCAATTTCATTAGAAAAGCATCATTCATTATACGATAAGTCCTCACACCCAAACCCCCTTGATCCATAAGCTTAGTAATAGTTTCCCATTTCACAATAGGAACATGATGGTGATCACCAACATTCCCCCAGAGGAATTGACGAACTCGCTTATCAAAAGCATCATAAACTGCTCTAAGAAGCAAAATAGTCTGCATTACATGGTTAGGCAAAGCAGTCAACACAGACTTAATAAGGGTAAGATGACTCGCCAATGATAAATATTTTATCTTCCAACCAGCTAAATGCTCTTTTAAACACGACAATAAAACATCAAAAGAAGCCTTAACCACGCTTCCATGAAACACAGGCACCCCCAAATAAGAACCAATATCTGCTGAAACCCGTATACCAGAGAACTCGCTAATATTCTGCTATATGTCCACATCCACATTGGAAGAAAACCAAACACTAGATTTAGCCACATTAACACGTTGACCAGATGCAGAGCAAAAAAGGTTTAAACAATCCATAATAACCCTCATCTGGTCTAATGAAGCTTCAGCAAAAAAGTAACAAATTGTTTGCAAAAAAGAGATGTGAGATAGTAGGACCACGATGGGAATACATAAATGGATGCCAAGCATCAAAAGAAATTGCCTCCTGAATACAATGACTAAGCTTCTCCAGGGCCAATACAAGCAAATACGGAGATATCGGGTCGCCTAACCGCACCCCCTGAAAAGGAGCAAAACCATCAGAGATCAATCCATTCCAAAGAACTCTCATAAAATAAGAACTCAAACATTGAGAAATCAAGCTCTGCCACAGCTCTGGGAACCCTGCTTCTTACATAACATCGAGTAAAAACTCCCAACGCAGCCTATCATATGCCTTCTCTAGGTCTACCTTAATCGCCATCCAACCCTTCTGACCCAAACAATGGTGCATGGAATGAGCAATCTCTTGAAAAATAACAACATTATCATGCAGATGCCGCCCAGGAATGAAACTACTTTGAAGAGGAGAAAGAAGAGAAGGAAGCACCTGTTTGATCATATTAGCCAATGCTTTAGTAATAACTTTAAAGCTCACGTTGCATAGACTTATTAGACGAAATTGTGAAATAGACTCAGAAACTTCCACCTTAGGGAGCAAAGTAATAAGGATATCACAAGCACCTACTAGTAAAACACCATGATTAAGAAAAGAAAGAGCCATATTAACCAGATCAACACCAACAATTGTCCAAGACTTTTGAAAAAAGACTGCTTGAAAAACATCGGGACCAGGGGCTTTGTAAGAATCCATATCCCATAAAGCTGACTTAACTTCCTTAACTGTAAATGGACTAGAAATAAACTCCAAATCTGAAGAAGAAATAACAGGAAATCTCAGAGGTAGAGACGCCAAACCAGCGACAACAGAATCAATTGTATATAAATTTTGATAAAATTCCACAGCCATATGTAAAAGCCTCCTTTAATCTGATACCCAACTACCGTTACTATCTTTTAATCTAGAAATATGCTTCTTCAAACCCTTTAATACCGCACTAGCATGAAAAAATGCAGTATTCCTATCCCCATAAATAATCTAACGTTCCCTGGATTTTTGAAACCACACAATCTCTTCTTGGTCTAACACTAAATCAAGGTCTTTCTTTAATTTCAATTCCAAAGCTCAAAGCCCAGCATGCTTCTTACTATCCATAACACATTGAATACCCTTAAGTCTTGCCAACAACCTACGCATTCTCTGATAGATGTTTCCAAACACATTCTGATTCCAAGACTTTAAAGTAGTCTGTAATGAACCCAAACCCTCAACAAAGGAATGATGACCCCTCCAAACCGATTGAACCACTTTCAGAAAACTCGGATGAGACAACCAAGTGGCCTGAAACTGGAAAGGAAAAGAAGAATACCTCAGAGAAGACACCCCCACATCCAAAAGTAAAGAACAATGATCAGAAACTATGCGCTCCAAATGCGACAGAGAAGCATTTGGGAATAATAATCTCCAAGGAACATTAGCAAAGGCCCAATCAAGCCTAGTCGCTTGAAAATTTGAAGCAGAAGGACCCCTGGACCAATTGAACTGAAAACCAGAAAAATTAAAAGAAACCAAACCCAAGGAATCAATCCACTATCTAAACCGAGTCCACCTTGTAACCACATAATCACCATTACTAGTAGTCTCAGTAGGATTCATACACATATTAAAATCACCAGAAAAGGAGCCATGGTAACTGAAGATTAGCCCCAAAAGCTGCCAACTTGCTCATAAAAAAATTTCGATAATTCTCGAAAGGATTAACATAAACTATAGTAAAAACCCATCGCCTATCCATACAATCAGTCACAAGAACCATAAGAAACTAGGAATTCGATTGAAGAATAGACAAATTGCCAACCAAATTCATCTAAAAGAGCCAAATACCTCCACTAAACCCAACAGATTCCATACGCACCAAACAATCAAAACCCAAATCATAAGAAATATCATCAGCTATGTTCCCTGAAATCTTCGGCTCTGCCAACACCAGAATCAAGGGTTTAAACTTGCACTTATAATCCTTTAAAAGACGCAAAGAACATCTAGACCCAATACCATGAATATTCCAAACTACAATGGACAAATGATCCATAAAATAAAGTTGAGATGTAAAAAGAGACAGGGCAAAAAAAAGCCACTTAATTACCTGCCACCCCCTCTTGGCGGCACACAATAGCCTTATAATTGGAAACATCCCCATCAACCATATCCGTACTTGAATTAGGCAGTTGCTCATCATCATGAAAGCCTCCATCCGGTGGAGCTGTTGCCATACCTCCATCTAGATCAAAAATCTCAATACCATCACTTACTTTTCGAGCTTCAATAACGCCAACCCCAGCTCTACTCACCACTAACTGATGCGAACCCATTACCGTCGCGACAATAGATTTGCGAGAGGAAAGAGAAATGGAAGCTACTAGATCAACCGAAGAAGCAACACGATTACTATGAAAATTTGTTGTACCAGGGACCTTATGGGTACTAATAAATTGTTTACCCTTTGACCCAAGAACATGATCTGGCTAAACAGGATGAGATCCATCTGAAATAACAACTACAGAAGGCATTTGGGCCTTAGACTCTGGATGATTTGGCCCAGTAACTGAAACTGTCTGTTTGGATCGAATGGAGCTCCCATTAAAGTCCTTATGAGAAATGCCCTTATGTGCCTTGAATCTAGAAGATCCAGTCACCAGTACAGGATCCTGATTTGGAGTAAGATGATTAACATCCAAATCTAATTCCTCTTGATCCTTTTCTGTAATTTCTGCCACTAGCGTGTCATACAACACTTAAAACCTGGAACCAGTAGTTGTTTGACCTCTAGTACTTGACTTTGACATATAATGACCCTTCTCCACTCCCTTAGACTTAGGGACAATATCTTCCTTAGTAACTGGTTTATGTGAATTACACTTAGATGTACGCTTAGCAATCATCCAAGGTCCAAATTTATCAATCACCTCTGGCTAAATCACCACTTCTAGCACTAGAGGAGCACATTCAACTATATTGTTTTCATGGTTTTGCTCTGAAGAACCTCCATACACCAGAGCATCACTAGGGGGAACACAAGAAGGATAATCCTCTCGCCTATGGCCATACACACCACATTCAAAACAAATAAGATTAATCCCTTCATATTCAATTCTGCAGATCCTGCGTCGAAACTTAAACTTAGATAACAGAGGCTTAGAAAGGTCAACCTCAACGCGTATTCTAGCAAATTTACCATGGGACACACCAAGAGTTGTATCATTAATATGAATCGGAAAATCCTCTGACCTAGTCTCCAAAAAAACGTATGAGAATCAAACTCAACAGGTAAATTAGGAACACAAACCCATACCATTGCCTTTTCTATCTATGCCAAATCAGGGTCAAAGTTAGGACGCCATTGACGAACAGTCAAATAATGGCCTACCACCATCCAAGGACCATCAAACAAAACCCTCTCATATTCATTCTAGTTGGAAAAGCAAGCCATAAAAGAGCCATTTGTCAAATCTATCAATTCATTGGACTATGAAAGCCCCAAAGTGTTCTAAGGCAATTTTAAAGATACGCATACCCAATAAATCTGCCTAGAACCTTGAGAATAACCGTAAACTTCCATGGCTGCTGCAAAACCCTCTTCCCTATGTTAGTGAGACGAATAGTAGGACACTCTGGGTCATCCTCCAAATCTACGTCACCATCAGAATCATCCTCTGAAACATAATTATCATCCAAAAACTCGCCAGTCCTACTCTCATGCATCACAATATCTCTTGTCGACACCATATTTTGGCCGATCACCGAAGTCAATGAACTTTGAAAATCAACCCCCAATCGACATTCTTTGGTTACAAGTGACTCGATCAGGAAATAAACCGATCCCGCATCTAGTCGAATGCTTACCGATCTCTCAACAAAGGAGATCAAACCAATATCAGGTCTCCATGCCATCCAATCTCATTTCTAATCTCTCGTCAAAGGAGATCAAACCAATATCATGTCTCCATGCCATCCCGTCTTATTTCCGATCTCTCCTTTATAAATATTATGGAAAATCATTTAATAAAGTTAAGGTTTCAGTCCGATTTAATGGTGTTTCCGATCTTAAGTATTCAAATCAAGTTTCCAATTTTAATGATCTAAAGTTCTATCCGGTATTTGGTCTCGGCTTAGGCCGATCTCACGGTTACAATGTATTTCCGACCTCTTATACTTAGATTAATAATCTCTTCTAAGTTTGATGTCCTAATACGTTCAAACAATCAAGCATTCATACAATTTGAATACTTTTCGATCTCATTAAGAAGTTGAACAAAAGGAATTTCATTTCATGTTAAAACAAAAGGTTACAAGTCATTCGGCTGGAGGGTCACCCCCAGCCTGTTCTCCAGGTACATTAACATTTCGCTCATTCTCCCTCTCTCTCTCGATTTCCTCCTCGTACTCCTCTTCATCTTAAGGAGCCAGATCCACCATCCACGAGAAGTCTTCCCCAGGATAACGCCTCTTGAGCTCAGCCAGAAGATCGCTGTGGGCGTTCACATAAACACCAGCTTCCCTCGTTAAAGCCTCTTCTTCTTTCGCTTTGATTTCTTCGGTAAGGGGAGCAACATCAGCGGTTCGGAGCGCTCGAGCTTCTCCAAGTTCACGAGCCTATTCGGCTAACTTATCCTCATAGGATTTCATCCGACCTTTGATTTCAGCATTATAGTCATGGGCAAATGAAAGTTGGGCTTGGGCAGAAGCTGCTTCCTGGACCGCTTTTAGAATTTCTTGCTTCAGAAGATGAGCCTTTTCCCTGATTATATGCTGATTCACTAGGCTCTCTACGCTCAAATTCATCGTCTGAGCTAGGAAATTGTCAATGCTACCCGAGGTCAGCCTGTTCCTGTTCTCCTAGAGGCAGATGGAAGCTCCCAGAACTTTGGCCAAGCCCGAATTCTCCCAAACTGATCGGTTCTTCTCTAGGGAATGAATGAGGACCTGGGCACCTCGAGACAGGGTCCTCATATTAGGTTGGGAAGGCCCACCTTTCATACTAGAAGGAATAGGTGGAGGTGGTAGTTCCTCTTATCGAGGGGGAGAAGGAGCTACCTCTACTTCTGGGACCGGTTGTCCCGAAGGTCGGGACGAGTCTCCTGGCACTTCTCCTAAATCTCGCCTTGGCGTCTGTGATGCCGCGGCGATCTTCATTTCTTGTACCTTCCTGAAAACCTCCCTCTTTCGCTTCCAGCTCTCTTTTAAAGCATCACCGCCCGCCATACCTGCACAAAGAAAAGTCAGTGAGTTTGTTAAGGTTCAAAGATCAGAGATATAGAAGGTACCAGGGTTGAGGTCAGAGAGCTGAAGCTCGTATTCTTCGTCGGTGATTAGCCGCATCATCCAATACTTCAGTTCGGCCATCATCGCGTCAAAGCAAGAGAACTTTTGGGTGGACACCTGAGACTTCAACTCTTTCACCACAGCATCTTTGTCCTTATTTAAAGCGATCTTTTTTGGGATCAGAGCGACCAGATGTTGCCAACTCTGTGGAATGCCCTCAAAGCCGTTCCGAATCTTGCTCCTCAAAATGAAGAAATGATTCTTCCAATTCTTCAATGAAGAGGGGAGATCAGTAAAGAGAGAACAATTGGGCTTAGCTTGGAAGAACCAGAACTCATCATCCTTCCTACGGGCGAGCCTATATAGCTCGGTAAAGACTTTGGTTGAAGGTTCCAATCCCTTAGCTCGGCAGAGGCCCCGGAAGGCTATTAGAGTCCGCTAGGAGTTTGGATGTACTTGGGCTACCGAGACATGGTGAAACTTTAGGACGGCCTTGTAAAAGTCGTCCAAGGGGAAGTGGAGCCCAGCCTTAAGTTGCTCTTCGTACACTATGATAAGATCGTTCTCATCGAAGAAGTGATCGGCCCGGTGATCACCGTAGAATTTGATTAGTTCAAATGAGTCAATCCGCAGATTGTACTCCTAGCTTATAGTTTAAAGATCAGTTTCCCTCAAAATCAAAGGCAACTCATCAATGGGCAAGTTGTCTCTCCTTAAAGATCCCCCTCGCCTCGGTCTGGCAGCTGGACCGGTTACCAGAATGAGGGCCCTGCTGGTTTGACCACCTGATCTGATTATGTCACCCTCTTCTGAGGTCCACGAAACGTGGACAGAAGGCGGGCTCGCAACTCCCTGACCCTCGGCGCCGCTCATTTTTAGTGAAATAAAAGATGTTTAACTAAGAGAAGGATTAAAACCCTTATGTCATTTTCAGCATGTTTAACCAAAGTCGCTTGCAAAGTGCTGAAAATGACATAAGGGAGCAACTGACTGACCCTTCCCCTATTTATGCTCGTCTGAGCATTCAATGCTCACGAAGTCCCAAGTGGCACTTTGGTTAGCGGAATCGACCTGCTTTCTTGACACGTCGTGGGAAAGTTCCAAAAACACAATAATAAAATCGAATAAAATGAGATCGACTAGCTAGAGTTATAAGGTTGTGCGAATTTTCAGAGCCACAGATCGGTTAATGATGATTTAGTTAGAGATCAGATCGGATAAACACATCAGAGATTGGAAATTAACCAATGCGATAATTAAATAATAACCTTCAAATAAAATTTCATTTCTTTTCCAAAAGGTCAAATTACATCATTTGGGTGGTCTCAAGAGATCGGATACATCATTAAGAGAACCTTTAAAGGTTAGATTACATCATTTGGGCGATCTCTAAAGATCGGCGCTATATCCTACCTAGTAAGGCTATTATGTCAAAGCCTAGTCTTGTGGCTGAATCAAAAGATGTGTTTGATCAGAAAGCTAGCCATAGGCATCGGATAGATGTGCAGCTCAGATGGGGTGACTATGACTCTCATGATGGTGAGTGGAGTCATCGTCGATGTCATCAACCAGAACCGAGTTGCAGTCGAGACGCCCGATTTGGTGAGGAGCCAAATGAACTTCAAGAGGTGGTCACCGATATTAAGATGGAATTAAGCAGTCCTCTCGCCCGAGATCGGTTCACCGATTATATCGGTAGACCAATTTGAGATCGGCACGATCGACATTTTCGATCTTGATCGATAAATTAGTCCAGTTCCCTCACTGACATCAGATATGGTTCTCATGATTCTCCGATCACTAGGATCATAAATTTTCAGTCGATGAGCAAAGAGAACAGTTGGAAAAAGATCAAACGCAGTCACCATAATCGGAATTGTCACCGGAGAAGCTAGAACAAGAGAAATGGAGAAATGGAAGGAGGAGGAATGAAGTGTAGAGGAGTTTTCTCGCTGGTACATATATATAGGGGCCTGAGCATTTATTGCATACAGAAACCGAAGCGGATGCATCGATAACCGAAGAATTAATTGCTTTGACTAAGGTAGGTTGGGTAAAGAAGAAAGTTCTAGAATGGGAGAGATCAGGAAGAGGGGCACGATATGAGACAGATAAGAAAAGAAGAGGGTCATAATAGAGAGAGCGGAAGGAATAGAGATCGAAAAGCACAGAGAGGATGAGATGACTTCCAATAACTCTCTACATAATCAGAGCCGAGGTAGTTAAAGCATTGCAGGCGTGAGCAAATCTTCACCGCACGCCTCATTTGCAGAATCGCCCATATTGCTGACAAACGCCAAAAACAATTATGGCAGTTCTGTACATCACAATCTCTGTCATTGATCATACTTGTAAGGACAAACCTAGAGCCCTTGGATCAAAAGGTAGACGACAGGTCCAGCGCCTTTTATTCCTAGCCTTTGGATCTGTTCTGACAGGCAAGATCCTGAGTCGTTGGATTAAGAAGAGAAAGGAAAGATATTCTGAATAGGATCCCAGCCGTCCATTTTGATTCCCTTTAATTTTCAGACGTCTGATTATGTCCTTTTAAATCCAAACCTTCCGTCTCCCCAAGGGGAGATCTTGATGCTTCATTAGTAGCACCCGTTCCATATAAATATCTGCATGCAATATTGTAGAATGGACAGGACAAAAAAAAGGTGGTGGTGATTATAGTGGAAAGGCTCTGAAATTTAATTTAGTCTTGCTGCTTTGCCATTCTAAGCTTGCATAAAAATTGAGAAACTCTAGAAACTAGTTTTCTCGAGTATCTCCATTGATAGAGTTTTTAAATCCTGAAATCCTTCATTTTCAGTTTGTTCGTCACTCTACCACACCATTTTTGTTCAGTCTCGTCTTCATCACCCCAACATCAACACATTATTCTTTCAGCTTGATCTCATTCTGACCCAGTTTCTGTCGCTTCGGTTCAACTGCATTTTAACCTGGTTTTTGCAATCTCGAAGTAAGCATTGATCCTTGTATCACTAGCTTTCAACTCTACAATACTTGTGATCTCCAGAGTCAGTTTGATAGCCTCGACCTCACACAAGTAAGTGCCTAGACTGTCACTCGCATTTTACTTTCTTTGCTTTTATTCTTGAAATTTTCATTAAATCCAGTTATACCAAAGATCTTACGTAGATCCCTCCGGCCGATATTCATTCTCTTGAGTTTACTTTTTCCCTTCATAAGTTCACGTTATTTATGTGTTCTTAGTTTTTATTTCCTTCGAATATAGGTGTTTTGGTTGCGGGTAACTTATAGGTAATTTAGTAGTAATATCCTAATGTAATAGTTTCTTTTGAATAAGTAAAAATAATCAAAGAATGAATAGGGAATTAGGACAAAAGTCATAAGATCGGGCTACTAAGCGAGTATAGGAAATAGCATGATAGAGAGGGAATCGAGATAAGACCCCAGACTAGTAACCGAGAGAGATCGGATGTAGCCAGCCAAAGAGTTCGGATAAGGTAGTCATATACGAGATCGGTGAAAAATTCAGTCTTATGTCACGAACACTTTAAGAGGTCGGGGGAGAGTTCTTACCCGATCCTTATTCAAACAAAAACATGGAGATCGGAGGAGAGTTCTTATCCGAGATCCTTTATTAAAACTTTAAGCCGAATACTTTAAGAGGTTGGGGGAGAGTTCTTACCTGATTCTCATTCAAACAAAAATGCAGAGATCGGAGGAGAGTTCTTATCCGAGATCCTTCATTAAAACTTTAAGCCGAATACTTTAAGAGGTCGGGGAAGAGTTTTTACCTGATCCTCATTCAAACAAAAATGCGGAGATCGGAGGAGAGTTCTTATCCGAGATCCTCCATTTAAAATTTTGAACCAAAGAGGTTGGGGGACAGTTCTTACCCGATCCTCATTTAAACAAAAACACGGAGATCGGATGAGAGTTCTTATCGAGATTCTTCATTAAAACTTTAAACCGAATACTTTAAGAGGTTGGGGGAGAGTTCTTACCTGATCCCCATTCAAACACGCAGAGATCAGAGGAGAGTTCTTATCCGAGATCCTTCATTAAAACTTTAAGCCGAATACTTTAAGAGGTCAGGGGAGAGTTCTTACCTGATTCTCGCCTAAATTAAAACAGGGAGATCGGAGGAGAGTTCTTATCCGAAGTCTCCCGTTCAAAACTCTTAATAAAATATACCTAGAGATCGGGAGAAGTTCCCTGCCCGAGCTCTCTTAACAAAATTCAAACTAAATGACATGACCCCAATACATAAGACAATCTCACTCAAACACTTATTCACTAAAGGGCCACCTCACGAACTCGTGTTCCTCAGCAATCCAAGTTAAGTGAAATATCAAATATTCCTTTATTTTGCACAAAGGATTAATATCATTACTATCCCAATCCCCTAATTACCCTTTTAATTTATAAAACAGCATAACATTAAATTTGTTTACCCTCGTTAAGGGACTAGGCGGGGTGCCTAACACCTTCCCCGCCCGTATACGGACCCCGAATTTAGAATATCTGTTTTTGAAGTGGTTTCCTTTTGATCTGTTTTCACAAATGGTTTTCTTTAATTTCCCTCAAAATTAAAGTGGCGACTCTTCACTTTTCCCACTTCAGTGAAGAGCTTTCATCCAGGCGACCTCAAAATACCATGCGACATCTCTAAAGGACTTCTTACTCTTCTCCGTGCCATTATCAGTAGAACTATTGTCATGAACTGGAATAGAAACCTCCTCACTCAAGCCATTCCGAAGCTTAACCTTTTTACTACTTGATGCAGTTGATCAGTCTCCTCCGTGGATAGAGGTAGGGCGGCGTTGTCAGGGCTCATTGAGAGGATCCTTCAATATAATATTTTAACAAAGTTAAAAATAATTGTGTTTTATAATTTAGAGATAAAAGTTATGGCATATATGTGTCCTCTAATTTGCAGGAAAAAAAATTTAAATAAGTCGAAAAGATAATCTAAGATCAAAGTCTCCATTTGATGAACCGATTTATTTTCATTTTATCTTTTTTATTTGGTTTTGTTTAATTTAGATCCTATTTAGTTTTTAAGCTTTTAAACTAAATTGAATTAAATTGATTGATGTTCAATTCTAAATAAATATTTTAGAACTGTGAGTGAGAAAGACAAAAAATAGGATGTTAGTAGATTTAGCCCAAAGCTTGACCCATAAAGCGATGAATTAATAATTCAATTGGTACATCATTAAATATAAATAAATAAGTTTATTAAATTAATTTTTAATTTTAAAATAAAACCTTCAAAATTTATTAGATTCCATTTATATATATCTCCATAATATTTTTAAATTTTATATGAAAACATTCAAAATTTAAATACTATTATTAAATATTTTTATTTTCAATATTTGTAAGCAATACATGAAATAAAAATATTTTAAATAAATAATTATTTTTTTAATATTTATCTTAATTATATATTAAAATAAATAAACTTATTGTTTTATTAAATTTATTTTTATTATAAATAAAAGATAACCGCTAAATGATATCTTATTTGTTAATTAATATAAATATAAAGTTTAAATATTAAAATACCAATATTATTGATTATTTTTAAAATTTTGTATTGAAAATTGATGAATCATTAGACCATTGACTCATGTCCATTGACTCGCATGAGTCCTGACTCAGTTGTTATTATTATTATTATTATTATTATTAAGAAAATTTTATGATTACTTAATTTTATATAAAATATAATTATTTTATTAAGAATAATAAGATAATTTTATATAAATTTATCATTTATTTTATTAGATTTTTATAAAATATTTTTTTATAAATTAATTAATTATGAAAATTTTATTAATGTAAAAAAATAAAGTTCTCTTAAATAAAAAAATATGTATAATATTTAAAAAATGTAAAAAATGAATTATATATGGTAAATTTCGTTAAAAAATTATAGGAACAAGTTTAAATTTTAATTAAATATTATTTATTATACTTTTAAAAAATATTATATTTATTCTTTATAAAGAAGCTTTATTTATTAATGTTGAATTAAAAAAAAATTCATAATTAATTACTTTACTTAAAAAAATAATCATTTTATAAAAATCTCTTAAAATAAGTTATAAATTTATGTGAAATTATGTTAATTTTTATAATAAAATAATTATATTTTATATAAAATTAAGTAGGTATAGAAGATATTTATTATTGTTATTATAATTATTATTATTACCTTCTTTTGGTTCAATTTTGCGTGTGAATCACTAATTGGTCAATCACTGGGCCGTCGGGTTTAATAGGAATGGAAGGCAGGTTGTTTGATGCTTCCAGTAAGCTAGCAAGAAATAAAGAACTGAAGTACTGAATTAGGTCACCACACCAGAGTTGCTTTATTCTAATATTTAATTCTCCACATTGTATACACACACAGCGCAAGTGTGGCTCTCTATCCTTCCAGCTAATAATAATTTTAAGCCCAAAGAAGCAGAATGAGCGTGGTGGAGATGTTGACTCAGCTAGGCTCAGCAATTGGTGGCCTATTGCTTGCCTGGGCTATGTTTGAGCGATATTTTCCCCTTCAACTTCGCCGCTATGTTGATAGATATGGTCAGAAGTTGGTGGGTCTTTTCTATCCATACCTCCAAATTACCTTCCATGAATACACAGGCGACCGTTTCAGGCGCAGCGAGGTCTACTCTGCCATTCAAAGCTACCTTAGCGCAAACTCCTCCGAGCGAGCCCAGAGGCTCATGGCTGATGCTGTCAAGGGAAATCAGTCTGTGATTCTTACCATGGACGACCATGAGGAAATTACTGATGACTTCAATGGGATTCAGATCTGGTGGGCTTCAAGAAAAAACATCCCCAAAACACAGTCCTTTTCTTTTTATCCTGAATTGGATGACAGGAGATATTTCAGGCTCACAGTACATAGGCGTTATCGAGATATAATCACCAAATCTTATATAGATTATGTTGTGAAAGAAGGAAATGAAATTGCAATCAAGAATCGGCAGAGAAAGCTCTACACCAACAATTCTAGTAAGTGGAATCATGTGGTGTTTGAGCACCCTGCGACTTTCGATACTTTGGCAATGGCAACAAAGAAGAAGCAAGAAGTCAAGAATGACCTTATCAAGTTCAGTAAGGGGAAAGACTACTACACTAAGATTGGGAAGGCCTGGAAGCGTGGTTATCTCCTTTATGGTCCACCAGGAACTGGGAAATCAACTATGATAGCTGCCATGGCTAATTTCTTGAATTATGATGTCTATGATCTCGAGTTGACTACAGTCAAAGACAACAGCGAGCTTAGGAAGCTTCTGATACAGACAACGGGTAAGTCTATTATTGTGATTGAGGATATTGATTGCTCTTTAGATCTTACCGGTCAGAGAAAGCCAAAGAAGGAGAAATATGATGAAGAAGAAGAGAAAGATCCAGTTTCAAAGAAGAAAAAGGAAGAAGAAGCGGAAAGCAAGAAAGAAAGTAAGGTCACTTTATCTGGTCTTTTAAATTTTATTGATGGAATTTGGTCAGCTTGTGGAGGAGAAAGAATAATTGTTTTCACTACAAATTATGTGGAAAAGCTTGATCCTGCTTTAATTAGAAGGGGAAGGATGGATAAGCATATAGAAATGTCTTATTGTTGCTTTGAAGCATTCAAAATTCTTGCTCAGAATTATTTAGATATCGAATCCCATGAGCTGTTTGCAAAAATTGGCCAATTGTTGGAGGAAACGAAAATGTCACCAGCTGATGTTGCAGAGAATTTGATGCCAAAGTCAGATGATGAAGACGAAGAGACTTGTCTTAAGAAGTTGATTGCTGCTCTGGAGACAATAGAGGAAGAAGCAAAACTGAAAGAAGCAAGAAAGAAGTCTGAGGAAGATGCAAATTCGAAAACGGAACAAGAATTGAAAGAGAAAGACCAATTACCTATAGAAGATGAGAGGGACGATAATGACGTATCTAAAGAAATCAAAGATAATGGATTGATTTCAAACGGGAAAAAGGAGACTTCCCTTTGAATACCAATTGGGTTGTTGCAGAATGTAGATTTGTATGCAAGTCATCATGAATAAATAGATTCTTATGTAAGTGATCATGAATAACAAAGTCACAAATATACATCAGAATGTAGATTCCTATTCCTGCTCTCAAGGCCTTTACTTCAAGGGGCTTTATCTCGAGCTCTGTATTTTCAAGCAAGCGAGTTTCAACTCTAAACCTAACTTGGTGTTTGATGTGCTTCTTTAATTTTAGGTGCTCTCTTCTCAAAAATTAAGGAGTTGGATTTGTAAGCTATGATCACACACAAAGGATCATATAATATAATAGTATACTTTTTTTTTTAATAAAAAAGATAGATTTCATTAATAAATATAATGATATGATTACTAAGCCCCTGAGCCACACAAAGCCGAAGGGTTTTAATAAGAAAGAATCTGGGCTTAATGATAAAAAGGATAAAAACCAACAAACTAAGCCTAGCTTATGATGAGACTCAAATCAAAGGATCCAACAAGAGAAGGAGAAGTAGCCACCTATCCTTCAAGAGAGATGAAGCAAAACCTGAAGTGCCAGGGCCAGCCATCTACATCATGCAAGGCTGAAAAAGCAACAACAAGCCAAGCGATTTCCCTGCAAGGATCCTCCTCCATGTTCAATCAAACAAGAACCCATCAAAACAAACAGAGGCAACCATGACCCGTGGGAAAGAAAAATAGAGCTCTTGAATGGTAACCTCTGGAGGGGCAATAAATAGAGCTCACCAGCATTTCACGAGCCTTGAGGGTCCGCTTCCATGAACCATATAGGCTGAAAGACCCTGAAGATGCCTACCAGAAACCAAACGTACAAACCCCCATAGATCTAAGAAAGGAAGGTTGGCAAATAGAGACTCTGCAGCAAGTCTAGCAACTGGGTTACAAGTGTGCATTGTTGCTAAATCAAGAAGACAATAGGATAACATATCCACGATAGGGATTCCTCAACATGAGCACCAAATCTGCAGCAAAACTCGAACATGGAGTATTTATACCCACCAAGGGTGGGAGAGGGAGAAAACCCACTACGTACTTTGGGTACCCACTAGGTACTTTTGGGTGAAATAGATAGATCAAATCAATTGTTAATTCATTATAATTGGTTGCTAATGTATTTAGTAATCGATTCAATTGCTTGCAATGAGGCTGGTTGCTAATCGATTAGCGATCAATTAATAAATCGATTGCTAGTAGCAACCGAAAATCGGTTGCAAATAGTTACTAAAAACCGAATCAGTTGATAAAATAATCAAATTTAAAAAAAATAAAATATTTTAATAAAAATTATCGGTTGCTATTAGCCATCAAAATCAGTTACTAATGGCAACTAATACGTAATCTGTTGCAAAAAAATTGGTAACTTTAGTTTGATAAATTTGCAACCGCTTTATAAGTCGGTTGCTATTTACAACTGACTTAGCAACCGATTATTGGTCCCTAATTTAAAAAAAAAAAAAAAAATTTCAAAATAACAAATAAAAATTCTCATAAAGAAATTATTCTAAAAATTACAAAAAATAATAATTATTCTAAAATTACTAAAATAATAATTTATTAATGAAAAATTAGTGCTACAAAATTAATTTAAAATATTTTCAAAAACAAATTACTAATAATAAGTACTAATCAAAATAATAACAAACAATTAAATATAAAAATATATTTATAAGAAAAATTAGTGAAAAATTGATATATATATATATATATAAAAGAAAGAAAAAGTTGCTGAAGAAGGAAAATGAGAAGGAAAAAGATGGAAAAGAAAATAGATGAGAAAAAAATAATGAAAAATAGATTAGCAATAAAAAGATGATGAATAAAATAGATAAAAAAGAAAAAAATATAAAGAAAATGAGAGAAAAGAGAAGAAAAAGTAAAAAATAAAATGAATAATGGTAAAGAAAATGAGTAGTAATTTATATAAACAAATTAGCAATCGATTGTTAGTTGCTAATTTTTTTAAAAAATTGGGTGGAAATTTTTAGAGAAAAAATTTTATAATCGATTACAAAATTAGTTGCTAATAGTAACCAATTTCAATTGATTGAAAAAATCGGTTGTTAACAGCAACCAATTCATAAATTGGCTGCAAATAAAAAAAAAAAATTGGGCGGAAGAAAATTTTGCAACTAATATCAGTTGCAAAATTAGTTGCTATTAGCAATCAATTTCATTATGTTGCAAAAATCGGTTACCGTTAACATCTGATTTGCGCATTGGTTGAAAATTAAAGAAAAAAAAATAAAAAATTGAGCTGAAATTTTTGGGGAGAAAATTTAGCAACTAATAATTGGTTACTATTAGTAACCTAATTAAGTCGGTTGTAAAAATCGGTTGCTAGTAGCAACTGACAATGAATTAGATGCAAATTTAGAGTATTTAAAAAAAAAACATTGTAAATTTAGTAATCAGTCCACAAATTAATTGCTATTAGCAATCAATTTTTGCAATTGACTTAAATTAATTTCTAAATAGCAACTGATTTTTTACAACCGATTGTAAATCGGTTGATAAAGTTTGGAGTCAATTAAAATAACTCTTTAATCTAGCAACCGATCTCTAAACAGTTGCTGTTAGCAAACTGATTTTATCAATCGATTTTTTAATCAATTGCTAATTATATATTTAAGGTTTTCTAATATCGATTACTATCTAATTTAGCAACCAATTATAAATTAATTACTATTAATAACCGATTTAGCAAAGAAAGATGAATATATAATATGCTAACCGGTTGAGGTTTTCCATCTTATTATAAAATCTTTGTTTTTGACTTAATGCCATATTTGTATTTTTAAGCATTTTCTATAATCTTCTTGTTGATTAATGAAATATCAATTTCACATTAAAAAGCATAATTACTAGAAAAATAAATTTAATCATAAATTTTAAAATTAACTAGAACTTCTAATTTTTGAGAGAACTTTTAAATTTGTTTCAATTATAGGATGCAATAAATTTTCGATCAATTGATTGATAAAATTTAGAGTTAATTGCATCGATCATCCTTAAATTTAAAATTTTTTTTTATTTATGTTTCAAAATTTTAATTTATTTCAATAAAATCTCTTAAATTTTATTTTTATTAAAATTATTGCAACTTGCACTAGGCAGGTTTACAAAATATATTAGATTTACAAAATAAAAAGAATGAAATTAGCATTCGTCCCATTTCTCTCAAAAATAAAATAATGATTTTGCCCTTCCATATCTTTAATTTTTTTCTCTCTCATCTTTACAATTAAGTTAATTAATAGCTATGCATCAATAGAATTATTATCTTTTATTTATTAATTATAAATATTTTTATTTAATAAAATCATTAATTATATTAATAAAATTATTAATTATTATTAATAAAAATTTAATTAATTTGAAATTTTCCATATTTATATTATTTTAATTGTAATATATTATGACAATTTATGATTATTGAGAAAAAGAAAACGTTATGTTATATTAATTTGAATCAGAATAAATTTGGTGTGGTAATATTATTACATTATTTATGTCCAAATTTGTGTACTAAAATTTAAAAGATTCATTTAATGTACAATAATAAGAAATTCTATTATAATTGTGTTATTTTATTTATTAGGTAAGTAAGATGTTTTTAATAATAATAATAATAATAATAATAATAATAATAATAATAATATCATCTAGAAGCTTCTTCTAAAAACGCAAAATGCGTTTTGACCCCTTCTCGTTTAGTTAGTCCTCTTTTCTTTTGTTTTTTTAGGGCAAGGATCAACACCAACTGACAACGCTAGTGACCTTGGTATCTTCAGATGACTCAGCAATTCTTGAAATGTCGACACTGGCAGAGAAATCAAGCGATAAGAGATGGATCAGCCTGCGAACCCACAAGAAGAAACCGGATTGAGAACTGCCATTTCCAACCACTTTCTAGCCGCCTTTATAATATCTATAATACATATATAAACATATGAAGGGGACATTAGCCCTTCATAATTTATATTATTTATAGAAATGTAAATAATATTTATATCAATAACTGTGTATATTTATCGCTAATAATATAAATTAGCGATAAAAATTGGTTTCTAATTACCTTTAGCGATAATATATCCATCGCTAATACTTTCAACAAAGGAAAGTTGTTCTGTACAAAATCGTTGTTAATAATATTTAGCAATAATTTATCCATTGTTAATACTTTCAACAGTGAGAATCTAATTTATATAAATTTATCACAAATAATTTTTAGAAACAAATTATCTATCGCTAATAATTTCAGCAATGAGAAACTATTCAATACAAATTTGTTACTAATGTCTTTCAACCATGATATATCTAACGCTAAATCTATAAATAATTTCAATTTTTAATATTATAACAATTAATATAAATTAAAATGTAATATTATTTTAATAGTAATTATACTCATACTAAAAATCCTACTATAATTCTATATTTTTAATTCTAAAAGTATTAATTATTTAATTTTAATAAACAACATTAAATACTGAATCTATCTTATACTAATTTATTTTTTAATTATTCTAAATATTTACAAACTTATAATATGATATTATAAAATTACTATTAAAAAATAACTATTTAATTAACATGATGATTGTTATTAAAAATTAACTATTTAATCCAATAAAAAATTTGTATTTATATCAATAGATATAAAGTTCTAATTTTATTCAAAGACAAATATTTTATTTGTTAGAAATTTATAGCTATTTTTTTAAAATATTAGTAACGGGTGATATTTACATTTACACACTTTATTTTTGTGTAACAAGACTCAAGTTTAATTAATTTTGACTTATAATGTGATTTTTTTTCTTTTTCCACTACATTTTTGTGCATCTTTTTTTCTCCAACTGGCAAACTCTATTTACAAGTCATTAAATTTTTTGAGTTTTTTATATCATAGGTGTAACATCCACCATTTTCAGACGTTAAAATTTCCATCGTTGATGGAATATTCTGATGAGTTTGAAGATTTCACTGGCAAGGGAATGGTGGTAAGAAGTGCATATGGTTGTATGTGTGATAGTATTAAAATATATTTAAAAATGAAAATATTTTAATGGTTTTGCTCAAAGAAGAGTTTTAAGCAACTTTTGGGCAGAAGGAATTTTGGCAGCCGAAAGATGGACTTTCAGCAGCCAAAGTCCTTTTTACTGTTCAAATTTATTTTTGGGTAGAATGGACTCCGACAGCTAGAACTACGACTTTCGGCAGCCGAAAGTCCCTTGACAAGTGATGATATAAAATGCCCATAGCTTGTTTTCTGAACCAAAAGTGACTTGTTTTCTCCCTTCTCTTTCTCTCTCAACTTGGTACACATGTAAAAGGCTGTCCAAGGAGATTTTCTTGGCTATTACACATGGTGAAGCTTGATTTCTTCTTCGGGGAAGCTTGGTGAATATGGATTGAAGTATAGCCATCAATTCACTTTCTTCTCCATTTTAAAGGAAAGAGGTAATTTCTCTTTCTTTTGGTCCTTTAGAAGAATTCAAGTATACTTAAGCATATGAGTTTGTTGGATTTTGAATTGCATGTCACTTTTACATGGTTTTAAGTTTTGATTTTGGTTTTAAGTTTTGATTTCAGGAAAAGGCTTGCATGTGAGTTTTTTGAATGAAAGTACATTTCTTTGATGTGTTTTGAGTATTTGATTGTTAAATGAAGTATTATTTTTGTTTATGTCAAATCCAAGTGTTTATGGATCTAGAATGGTTAGTTTCCTTAGTTAAACCTAAGGATTTCTTCTTAAAATGTTGACGGAAGCTTGTTGGAACCTTGAATCCTAGCTTTTAATTGTTGCATATGAGCTAAAAGCATGAATTCAAGTTGTTTTAGGCATTGGGAATGTGTATATGTGTAACACCCCTATTTGCATAGCCTGGTATATTTTACTGTTCCGATGACCGGTATCGATCCGGACAAGTAAGGGGATTAGAATTACATCTAAGACAACTAGATAAGCTCTAAACGCAAATAATTAGTAATTACCAAATAGTTAAGTACAAAAAGTTAAATGAGCCGGGAGTCACAACAATGGGTGACTTTCCCGGGAAATGACTGCGAGGTCAGTCGTAACTCAAATTCTGAATCGAAAAATGTGACGCCGCAGTTCTTAGGACCATTGGGAACACAGTGGAAAAGAGAAAATCACGAAAAAGAGTTGTTAAGCAGGTCAAATAATTAGGTCAGGGATCCGGAAGAAATATCGAATAACTTGCAAACCAGATTGAACCGACGAGGGGCAATCTGGTCAATTCACCCCTAGAGCTGACTCCTGACCTAACTGTCCAATAAAATTTGAGAAATAAAAATTTTGAAATATAGAATTAAATTAAAGAAGTATGGGAAAAACAAGATAAAAAGAAAAGAAAAGAAAATAAATTAATGACCTCATCAAGATGACATCATGCATGACTTCATATTTAATTTTAATTTAATAACTTAATTTGACTAAGTCAAATTAAGAGATAAATACACATAAAAAAAAAGGAAAAAAAATTGTCATCTTCCATTCTCACTTTGCCGTCCCTCTCTCACACTCTCTCTCATCATTTTCTCTCAACAATCCTCCATTGTTACTCAAACTTCAAGTTTGAACTCTCATCTTTTCTTCATAAACTCTTCCTTAAATTAGTAGAAAACTCTAAGTTAAGCATTTATTTGGAGAATTGAAGGAAGATAGACAAGAAAGAGAAGAAGAATATAAAGTTTAGAAGAACTCAAATTGAGGTAAATCTCTCTCCTAATTTAAATTGATTTATGCTTATAGAATTAGCATTGAACAAGTGAAAATTACTTAAAAAAGTGAAGAATTCATGCTTGTATGGGAATAAAGAAATTTCGGCAGCCATGGTACCCTAGGGTTTTGATGGTGTTTAGTTAGATTAAACATGAAATTTTGGTGAATTGATGTTGTATAGGTGATTTGTATGTTTAAATTGCATGAATTGAGGAATTTAGGAAATTGGGGTTTTGAGCATGTGAAAAATTGGAGAAAAAGATAAGAATTGGTCATTTGATGTAGTTGACCTTACTTGAGTTGAGAAATGGTCAATTGTGACCATTTGCGGTGTGTATGAATTGTTGGAACCAAGTTTCAATTCGGATAGATTAGGGTCAATATGTAGGCAGCTTGACCTAGGTCCTTTTCAGGGACCAAAAATAAAAATTTACCAATCCAATTGATGTAAGGCTAATTGGGAATAAAACTAGACACAAAATAGACCATTTTTCATTGAGGAATCATGCCCAGAAAATGACCATAACTTAGTGAATAATTAGGCCAAATCCGGAATTGGGCACACTGCCCTGTACAAAAATGACCAAATGAACAGTAGTTATGTAAATGACCATAGCTTGGTCTAGAAAGGTCCAAATGACCTAAATTTTATACCTATAGAAATCTGAGGCATAGCCCTACAACTTTCATGAAGAAAACAAACCCAAAATTTGACTATAACCTATCTGAAAAATCACTTGCAGTCAACACACTAAAAACTGCCAATATCCAGAAAATGCCCAGAATTCTAGGTAACACCAAATCCGGCCAGTCTTAGAAAATAGGCATAACTTGGGCTACAAAACTCTAAATGAAGTAATTCAAAAAGGGAAATAAAGTTAAGACAATAAGGAACAACTTTGATGAAGGACACTTAGCCAAATTCTCACAGTAACCAGACTAATTGAACAGTAGAAAACAGGGGACCAAAACTGAAAAATTTTAATTTCTCTTAGGAGACTTAGAAATTGAATTGGCAATTAATGCCAATAAAATTGACACTCAAAATGTGGTATATTGGTGCAATTAGAACTAATAAACCTATTAAGTATAGAAAAGTCAACATTTTGACTTGAATAGTGCCATAAATAGTGCCACCATACACAAAAATGTGAAAGACCCAAAATTTATAAACCGTAATAGGTAGGATAAGTCTGCAAAGAAATTATTGAAATTTAAGTATTAGAAATGGATACTGAAGCACTTTAAATTTATGTGTTTCAGTTGGAAAGGGATCTTCGAAGGAGAAACGAAAGTTTGAGTAAATTGAGTTGACAAAAGAGGTTTGTGCAAAACTAGTTTTTAATTGAATTTGTTTTGAATATTTTACTTAATTAAATGATTTTATTTTTCCTTATGCACTATGTTTATCAATTATGGGATTTATTTTAATGATTATTGAAATTGGTATAGCAAGCATGAGTTTAGTTTTGTGAAATATTATTTCAACAATTATTGAATATTGTTTTGGACTGGATAAATTATGTTTTGAATTGTGATGGGCAATTTGCATGAATAAAATACAAAATTTTGTTTTGGATTGTGATGAGCATAAAAAAAATATATGGAATATTGGAATTGATTTTGAATTAATATTGTGTTGTGATTTATGCTCACAAAAAAGACAAAGAAATGCATGATATGGTTTTATATCTCACTATAGATGCTTGACTAGGTTATTACCCGTCTCTATATCATTTGTTAATGAGACAATGGAGTTAGCTTTGTTTTGTTTTGAATACCACGGTATGTGCACAGGCTTAGATTCTCCTCTTATTAGAGGTTAGATCTAAGTATTTGTTATGGAATCGTCGGAAGTTGCATTGTTGTGTTGTGTACTGTGCACGATGATTCGACCTCCCCGACCATAGGGAGTTAGAATCCCGATTCGACCTCCCCGACCATAGGGAGTTAGAATCACCCCGAAGATGGCACTTTCATATTAGTCTTGCATAGTTAGTGAGATAAATAATAGATTTTGATTGACAAGAAATTGTGATTTGAAATGAGATTGTGCACAAATAATTTTGTTAAAATAATTGTTTATTTCCATAATTGCAGGAATTATTTTTATTGTTCAGTTGTGATTTGATAAATTGAAATTTTGATCAAGGTTATTTTAACAAGTGACTATTATTATTGGCAATGAAAATTTTGATACTTAGAAATTGGTTAAGTTTCGAGATTTTAAAATTTTTGGTATAATTATTGTCAATGTATATTGTATTACATTTTAAATTATATTTGTGCACCACTGAGTTTACCACTCAGCGATAGCTTTGTATGCTGTCACAGGTGAGAGTAGAGATAGAGCAGTTGAGTGAGATTCCTGCAGCTGCACCTTGAAGACTGCTTGTGACTAGCCTCGAATATATTATAGGTATACCCTTGTATATTAGATTTTGATTATGCATGTAAATATATGTGTGTAAATTATTTGAGCAGTTGTATAAAAACTTTTGTAATATTATTTTGGTATGTAATGAAATGTAATTTATTGTAAGGTTCAAACTTATTTTTGAGTTTTGTAATGAATGTAAATTAATTTTTCTTTAGTGGAATATGAATGAAGTTATTTAATATTATTTTTGAAGACAATTGAATTGAGAATTGTTTTGAATTATGGAGTTGGGAGAAATGATGTTGATTTGTGTTGTGAAAGTGGTCGATTTTGATGAAATGAATTATTGGAAGTGTTTTTACAGATGTTTGAAGAACTGTTTTTCCCAAATATAGACAGCACTCTGCAAAAAATTATTCAAAATTTGCGTAAAAATAAAAATATACAAAAATTTTAACCAATCTTTAAACTTCAAGTAAAAGTTTTTAATTCTTACCAAAAGTGCTCACCACCTTCGAAAAGTAAGAAAATTGTTTTAAAATCCCTTGTAGTATATTTAATGGATTACCGGTAGGCGAAGTATGGTAATTCATTAGATGTACTACGGGATCATGTTACATCTTACTGAGGGGTAGAGTGTGACATGTTTAGTGGTATCAGAGCAATGGTTTTAAAGTAAATTTTGAACTGTGAATTTGAAATATTTTGTCGGTACATACAATTGCTAAAATATTTGATACATATAGTACAATTGCATCATAAATATGAATTAATGGAGAGAAATCTCCTTGTGTAGGTTATCCCGAGAAAAGAAATTTTTTTGAATAGAAATGGAAGAGGGGAATAACCAGTAGAACAATCAGATACGGTTGAGGTACAAGAGGAGGCCTCAACTCCTCAGAGAGTTGAAGGCTCGACTGTACCAATTCCACCGATACAAATCACCACACAAGTGGCACAACAAATGGCCACCTTCTTCCAACAAATGGCTGATCAGCCCAAGCTCAAACTCAAGCTCAAGCCCAAGTACAGACTCAACCCCCACAAGGGCAGTATGAAATAGAAAAGAGTGAGAAATCTATGGGTCAGAACTCGAATACGCAAATGGGGAAAAGAAAAGAATTTGAGGAACCCCGAACTTATAGATATGACAGAGCTGGATCTTCAGGGTGGAAGCAATCGAGAACCCTTCGGCAAAGAATTTGAAGTTCCTACCCTATCCGTGTCTGTGAGGTATGTAGCAAGTTACACGAGGGTATTTGCTATAAGGTTACTAGAGCCTGCTTCAATTATGATGGAATCAGGCATTACGCCTGAGATTGTACTAGCGCACGTCGATTTATGCCACATACTACACCAGAGGAATCAGTCTAAGGTTCTGATTTTAGAGGCTCATTAATAGTCAGTAAGGGTAGAGGCAGAAGTAGAGACAGCACTTCAGGTAATCCTAGCACAATGGACCAACCCGAGCAGAGGAATACACTAGAAAGATGGAATGCCATGCATCGAGGGGAAGAAGCAGAGACTTCAGAAGTAGTTGCCGGTACGTTCTTAACTTTTGAAAGGAATAATTATGTACTATTTGATTCCAGCTCTACTTATTTATATGCTAATACTAAAATTATATGTTTTGCTGCTATTCCCTTGCATGGAGATAAATTTTGATGTGTTAGTGATTAGTCTTTTAGGATAAGAATTACGATAATAAGCGTAATTGGAATTAATTTTGGAAAAGTTTCTAGTGAGAGACATCTCCTAGACTGCGATAAATTATAAAGTTAATTAGTAAGCCTAATTAGGTAAGGCAAGAGGACCTAAAAGTAAGTTATAGTAATATAGCTACCTTAGATGCGAGTAAGGGTATTACTGCTGATAGATGTCAGTGGGTACCATAATCAAAATAAGTTTAAGATATTAGTGGATTTGAAAGAAATAAGATATAGGGAAGTTTGATCTATTGGAATGTATCATAGTAACTATGCAATATTCTTGATGTTTGTGCTGTAAGCTGCAGATTACAGTACTGACTTGGGATTTATTGTGTAGAGCTACGTACTACCCAATAGTACACAAGGATAAGAATAGTTACAAATGGCTTTCGCTCTGGTACAAGTATACCAGAATAGAATTTTATTACTAGAACTGAGTTTGAAAATCCTAATTCGGGATTTAAAACTCTATAATTAGAATATCAAAAGATCATGGTTGCAAGGTAGTGAGAGTTAATGACTCCGTTACCCTAGCACGAATTATAGTACATCAGGAATTGTTATGGGACTAGAGATTTTAGTATGGTCAAAATTTAAAAATAACACCTATAGGGCTAGGTCATCCAGTCTCCGATATGGGGTTTATAGTTGTTCTGGTATTGCAATGGATCTTTTGCTTAAAGTTTAGTAAGGAACAGTATTTTATTTGTGTAGCAGTAAGACACAAAATATGATTTTGTTCCCCTGGAAGAGATAAGATGCTATGGATGATAATTATAACTTATAAAATAGTTAAGAAATGATGTTCTACTGATAAGAGTAATTCGATAGGAACTAGTTGGTCAGGTATTCTTTAGGAAGAGCACAATTTTATTATGTGGATCATAAGGATTAGATTAGGATTAATGCGAAACTTTTGAATAGCATGGGAAAAAGGAGAGTCCAGTAGACTCCCTTCTTAAGGTTAAAGAATTGTTTATGGTTTAATTAAAAAAAAAAGGGGTAAGGATTGCAAACCAGTGGAAAATAAGCTATAGGATATCGGTAGATAAAAGAAGATATAGAAGTAAAAATTAGAATAGTTGATGCAAATGTAATAAAGAAACGTTATGAATATTAGTTAAAGTGTTGACTAGATGGTCAGAGGACCAAATCAAAGTAATATTGAAGTATAACGGATTTATTAGGGATGATAAGAGGTGCTAAATCATGACTCGACAGTAAAGTTAAGGAAGAAGATAAGATTGAGGAATAAAATAATTAAAGTTAAGTTGTGGAATGAAAAGAAAAAAAAAGAAGAAACGAATAGAACAGTAAGAAATGAGAAAAACACTAGATGAGGAATTGCCACCAGGGCAAACAACCTACTTAAAACGCGTAACGATATCCTGAACTATTTTATCAAGAAAGAAATAAGTTAAACAAAAGCAAACAATATAGTGCAAAATAGCACATAGGCCTTGGTCATAAATGAAGATGGTAAGATAATAGTTATGGACCTATGGCCAATAAAGAGATAAGCAGTTCATATACGACCAACAAAGTCATTTAAAAAAAATAAAACTACAAAGGAAAATAATTGCTAAAACAACAGCAAGAAAAGACTAAAATATTCTAAACTAAATTGAAGGTTGCATCAAATGATCAAGAGATTTGATAAGAAAAGAGTAAAACTAAGTTCTCACCCATAGGATCATACGAGGTCCTAGAAAAAGTGTATCCACTAACACAAAGATTTGCTTACCTCTAAAATTGAAATGAATTTGAATCTAACTTATGACAGAAGCTCATAAGAAACTTGGCACACGAGGTAAGCAATCGATGAGTAAATAGTATTGGTTAAAGTGCTGTGGAACCATCATTCAGGCTAGGAAGCTACTTGGGAGCGTGAAGAGGACATGAGGAGATAGCACCCACAGCTGTTTAGAGACTGATACTAGGTAAAATTTCGAGATGAAATTTATTTTAAGGGGGGGGGGGGGGAATTGTAACACCCCTATTTGCATAGCCTGGTATATTTTACTGTTCCGGTGACCAGTATTGGTTCGGACAATTAAGGGGATTAGAATTACATCTAAGACAACTAGATAAGCCCTGAACGCAAATAATTAGTAATTGCCAAATAGTTAACTATAAAGAAGAAAAATAAAGTATAAAAAGTTAAATGAGCCGAGAGTCACAGCGAAGGGTGACTTTCTCGGGAAGTGACTACGAGGTCAATCATAACTCAAATTCTGAATAGGAAAATGTGACGCCACGGTCCTGAGGACCATTGCGAACACAGTGGAAAAGAGAAAATCACTAAAAAGAGTTGTTAAGCAGGTCAAATAATTAGGTCAGGGATCCGGAAGAAATATCGAATAACTTGCAAACCGGATTGAACCGGCGAGGGGCGATTTGGTCAATTCACCCCTAGAGCTGACTCCTGACCTAACTGTCCAATAAAATTTAAGAAATAAAAATTTTGAAATATAAAATTAAATTGAAGAAGTATGGGAAAAACAAGAGAAAAAGAAAAGAAAAGAAAATAAATTAATGACCTCATCAAGATGACATCATGCATGACTTCATATTTAATTTTAATCTAATTACTTAATTTGACTAAGTTAAATTAAGAGATAAATACACATAAAAAAAGGAAAAAAAAATTGTCATCTTCCATTCTCACTTTGTTGTCCCTCTATCACACTTTCTCTCACCATTTTCTCTTAACAATCCTCCATTGTTACTCAAACTTCAAGTTTGAACTCTCATCTTTTCTTCATAAACTCTTCCTTAAATTAGTAGAAAACTCTAAGTTAAGCATTTATTTGGAGAATTGAAGGAAGATAGACAAGAAAGAGAAAAAGAATATAAAGTTTAGAAGAACTCAAATTGAGGTAAACCTCTCTCATAATTTAAATTGATTTATGCTTATAGAATTAACATTGAACAAGTGAAAATTACTTAGAAAAGTGAAGAATTCATGCTTGTATGGGAAAAAAGAAATTTTGGCAGCCATGGTACCCTAGGGTTTTGATGGCGTTTAGTTAGATTAAACATGAAATTTTGGTGAATTGATGTTGTATAGGTGATTTGTATGTTTAAATTGCATGAATTGAGGAATTTAAAAAATTAGGGTTTTGAGTATATGAAAAATTGGAGAAAAAGATGAGAATTGGTCATTTGATGTAGTTGACCTTACTTGAGTTGAGAAATGGTCAATTGTGACCATTTGTGGTGTGTATGAATTGTTGGAACCAAGTTTCAATTCGGATAGGTTAGGGTCAATATGCAGGCAGCTTGACCTAGGTCATTTTCAGGGACCAAAATTGAAAATTTACCAACCCAATTGATGTGAGGATAATTGGGAATGAAACTGGACACAAAATGGACCATTTTTCATTTAGGAATCATGCCCAGAAAATGACCATAACTTAGTGAACAATTAGGCCAAATCCGGAATTGGGCACACTGCCCTGTACAAAAATGACCAAATGAACAGTAGTTATGTAAATGACCATAACTTGGTCTAGGAAGGTCCAAATGACCTAAATTTTATACCGATAGAAAGCTGAGACATAGCTCTACAACTTTTATGAAGAAAATAAACCCAAATTTTAACCATAACCTATATGAAAAACCACCTACAATCAACACACCAAAAATTGCCAATATTCAGAAAATGCCCAGAATTCTGGGTAATACAAAATTCGGTCAGCCTTAGAAAATAGGCATAACTTGTGCTACAAAACACCAAATGGAGTGATTCAAAAAGGAAAATAAAGTTAAGATAATAAGGAACAACTTTGATGAAGGACACTTAGCAAAATTCTCACAGTGACCAGACCAATGGAACAGTAGAAAATAGGAGGCCAAAATTGAAAAATTATAATTTCTCTTAGGAGACTTAGAAATTGAATTGACAATTAATGCCAATAAAATTGACACCTAAAATGTGGTATATGGGTGCAATTAGAGCTAATAAACCTATTAAGTATAGAAAAGTTAACATCTTGACTTGAATAGTGCTATGAATAGTGGCACCATAAACAAAAATGTGAAAGACCCGAAATTTATAAACCGTAATGGGTATGATAAGTCTATAAAGAAATTATTGAAATTTAAGTATTAGAAATGGATACTGAAACACTTTAAATTTATGTGTTTCAGTTGGAAAGAGATCTTCAAAGGAGAAACAAAAGTTTGAGTAAATTGAGTTGACAAAAGAGGTTTGTGCCCAACTAGTTTTTAATTGAATTTGTTTTGAATATTTTACGTAATTAAATGATTTCATTTTTCCTTATGCACTATGTTTATCAATTATGGGATTTATTTGAATGATTATTGAAATTAGCATAGCAAGCATGAGTTTAGTTTTGTGAAATATTATTTCAATAATTATTGAATATTGTTTTGGACTGGATAAATTATGTTTTGAATTGTGACGGACAATTTGCATGAATAAAATACAAAATTTTGTTTTGGATTGTGATGAGCATAAAAAAAAATTGTGGAATATTGGAATTGATCTTGAATTAATATTATACTGTGATTTATGCTCACAAAAAAGATAAAGAAATGTATGATATGGTTTTATATCTCACTATAGATGCTTGACTAGGTTATTACCTGTCTCTATATCATTTGTTGATGAGACAATGGAGTTAGCTTTGTTTTGTTTTGAATACCATGGTAAGTGCATATACTTAGATCCTCCTCTTATTAGAGGTTAGATCTAAGTATTTGTTATGGACCCGTCGGAAGTTGCATTATTGTGTTGTGTACTGTGCACGATGATTCGACCTTCCCGACCATAGGGAGTTAGAATCCCGATTCGACCTCCCTGACCATAGGGAGTTAGAATCACCCAGAAGATGGCCCTTTCGGATTAGTCTTGCATAGTTATTGAGATAAAGAATAGATTTTGATTGATAAGAAATTGTGATTTGAAATGAGATTGTGCACAAATGATTTTGTTAAAATAATTGTTTATTTCCATAATTGCAGGAATTATTTTTATTGTTCAGTTGTGATTTGACAAATTGAAATTTTGATCATGGTTATTTTAACAAGTGACTATTATTATTGGCAATGAAAATTTTGATATTTAGAAACTGGTTAAGTTTCGAGATTTCAAAATTTTTGGTATAATTATTGTCAATGTATATTGTATTACATTTTAAATTATAGCTGTGCACCACTGAATTCACCACTCAGCGATGGCTTTGTATGTTGTCTCAGGCGAGAGTAGAGATAGAGCAGTTGAGTGAGATTCCTGCAGCTGCACCTTGAAGACAACTTGTGACTAGCCTCGGATATATTATAGGTATACCCTTGTATATTAGATTTTGATTATGCATGTAAATATATGTGTGTAAATTATTTGAGCAGTTGTATAAAAACTTTTGTAATATTATTTTGGTATGTGATGAAATGTAATTTATTGTAAGGTTCAAACTTATTTTTGAGTTTTGTAATGAATGTAAATTAATTTTTCTTTAGTGGAATATGAATGAAGTTATTTAATATTATTTTTGAAGACAATTGAATTAAGGATTGTTTTGAATTATGGAGTTGGGAGAAATGATGCTGATTTGTGTTATGGAAGTGGTCGATTTTGATGAAATGAATTATTGGAAGTGTTTTTACAGGTGTTTGAAGAACTGTTTTTCCCAAATATAGACGGCACTCTGCCGAAAATTTTTCAAAATTTGCGTAAAAATAAAAATGTACAAAAATTTTAACTAGTCTTTAAACTTCAAGTAAAAGTTTTTAATTCCTACCAAAAGTGCTTGCCACCTTCGAAAAGTAAGAAAATTTTTTTAAAATCCCTTGTAGTATATTTAATGGATTACCGGTAGGCGAAGTATGATAATTCATTAGATGTACTACGGGATCATGTTACATCTTACTGAGGGGTAGGGTGTGACAATATGAGTTTGGATTGTGATTTGGAGCTTTGGGATATGTTTTGGGAAGAAGAATTCTGCTGTTTTTAACTTGGGAATTCTGAAAATTCTTAGGTCCGATTATCGAATACCATTGTTTTGGTAGCCAAAGCATATAGACTTAGTAAGAGAAGGAAGCACCTGTTTGATCCTATTAGCCAATGCTTTAGTAATAACTTTAAAGCTCACGTTGCATAGACTTATTTGACGAAATTGTGAAATAGACTCAGAAACTTCCACCTTAGGGAGCAAAGTAATAAGGATATCACAAGCACCTACTAGTAAAGCACCACCATTAAGAAAAGAAAGAGCCATATTAACCAGATCAACACCAACAATTGTCCAAGACTTTTGAAAAAAGGCTACTTGAAAAACATCGGGACTAGGGGCTTTGTAAGAATCCATATCCCATAAAGCTGACTTAACTTCCTCAACTGTAAATGGACTAGAAATAAACTCCAAATCTGAAGAAGAAATAACAGGAAATCTCAGAGGTAGAGATGCCAAACCAGTGACAACAGAATCAATTGTATATAAATTTTGATAAAATTCCACAGCCATATGTAAAAGCCTCCTTTAATCCGATACCCAACTGCCGTTACTATCTTTTAATCTAGAAATACGCTTCTTCGAACCCTTTAATACCGCACTAGCATGAAAAAATGCAGTATTCCTATCCCCATATATAATCCAACGTTCCCTGGATTTTTGAAACCACATAATCTCTTCTTGGTCTAACACTAAATTAAGGTCTTTCTTTAATTTTAATTCCAAAGCTCGAAGCCCAGCATGCTTCTTACTATTCATAACACATTGAATACCCTTAAGTCTTGCCAACAACCTATGCATTCTCTGATAGATGTTGCCAAACACATTCTGATTCCAAGACTTTAAAGTAGTCTGTAATGAACCCAAACCCTTAACAAAGGAATGATGACCCCTCCAAACCGATTGAACCACTTTCAGAAAACTCAGATGAGACAACCAAGCGGCCTGAAACTGGAAAGGAGAAGAAGAATACCTCAGAGAAGACACCCCCACATCCAAAAGTAAAGGACAATGATCAGACACTATGCGCTCCAAATGTGACAGAGAAGCATTTGGGAATAATAATCTCCAAGGAACATTAGCAAAGGCTCAATCAAGCCTAGTCGCTTGAAAATTTGAAGCAGAAGGACCCCTGGAACAATTGAACTGAGGACCAGAAAAATTAAAAGAAACCAAACCCAAGGAATCAATCCACTGTCTAAACCGAGTACACCTTGTAACCACATAATCACCATTACTAGTAGTCTCAGTAGGATTCATACACATATTAAAATCACCAGAAAAGGAGCCATGGTAACTGAAGATTAGCCCCAAAAGTTGCCAACTTGCTCATAAAAAAATTCCGATAATACTCGAAAGGACTAACATGAACTGCAGTAAAAACCCACTGCCTATCCATATAATCAGTCACAAGAACCATAAGAAACTAGGAATTCGATTGAAGAATAGACAAATTGCCAACCAAATTCATCCAAAAGAGCCAAATACCTCCACTAAACCCGACAGATTCCATACGCACCCAACAATCAAAACCCAAATCATAAGAAATATCATCAGCTATGTTCCCTGAAATCTTCGGCTCTACCAACACCAGAATCAAGGGTTTAAACTTGCACTTATAATCCTTTAAAAGACACAAAGAACATCTAGACCCAATACCATGAATATTCCAAACTACAATAGAGAAATGATCCATAAAATAAAGTTGAGATGTAAAAAGAGACAGGGCAAAAAAAAGCCACTTAATTACCTGCCACCCCCTCTTGGCAGCACATAACAGCCCCATAATTGGAAACATCCCCATCACCCATATCCGTACTTGAATTAGGCAGTTGCTCATCATCATGAAAGCCTCCATTCGGTGGAGCTATTGCCATACCTCCATCTAGATAAAAAATCTCAATACCATCACTTACTTTTCGAGCTTCAATAATGCCAACCCCAGCTCTACCCACCACTAACTGATGCGAACCCACTACCACCACGACAATAGATTTGCGAGAGGAAAGAGAAATGGAAGCTACTATATCAGCTGAAGAAGCAACACGATTACTATGAAAATTTGTTGTACCAGGGACCTTATGGGTACTAGTAAATTTTTTACCCTCTGACCCAAGAACATGATCTGGGTAAACAGGATGAGATCCATCTGAAATAACAACTACAAAAGGCATTTGGGCCTTATACTCTTGATGATTTGGCCCAGTAACTGAAATTGTCTGTTTGGATCAAATGGAGCTCCCATTAAAGTCCTTATGAGAAACGCCCTTATGTGCCTTGGATCTAGAAGATCCAGTCACCGGTACAGGATCCTGATTTGGAGTAAGATGATTAACATCCAAATCTAATTCCTCTTGATCCTTTTCTATAATTTCTACCACTAGCGTGTCATACAACACTGAAAACCTGGAACCAGTAGCTGTTTGACCTCTAGTACTTGACTTTGACATATAATGACCCTTCTCCACTCCCTTAGACTTAGGGACAATATCTTCCTTAGTAACTGCTTTATGTGAATTACGCTTAGATGTATGCTTAGCAATCATCCAAGGTCCAAATTTATCAATCACCTCCGGCTAAATCACCACTTCTAGCACTGGAGGAGCACATTCAACTATAGTGTTTTCATGGTTTTGCTCTGAAGAACCACCACACACAGGAGCATCACTAGGGGGAACACAAGAAGGATAATGTCACACCTTACCCCTCTGTAAGGCATAACATGATCCCGTAGAATACCTAATGAACTACCGAACTTCACCTACCGATAACTCATTAAGTACCCTACAAGGGATTTTAAAACAATTTTCTTCTTTTTGATAAGTGGTGAGCATTTCTAATAAATATTTAAAACATGTAATTAAGTTGAAAGCTAGTTGGAAATTTTGGCCCATTTTATTTTTCCGCAAATTTTATAAAAATTTTGACAGAGTTTCCTCTGTATTTTGAGAAAACAGTTCTTCAAATACCTATAAAAAGCACTTCTAAAAGTTTTTCTCAACCACTACTTCGGTTTCACAATCAAACTCAATCAATTTCACAATCATTTCAATAAATTTCTCAAGTTCAAAATTCAATAGTCCTCAAGGTACAGTCAATCAATTTCATACATTCATATTTCTTTAAAGATAAACAATTTATGTATTCATCATACAAAAATTTACATTAAGAAAATCCAAACTAAAGTTTATTACAAATTTTGTACAGATTTTGTACAAGCTGCTCAAAACCCATCTTCACATGTCCATACATTTCTGTGCATTACATACATCAAAATAAATATTTACGATCAGGGTATAAATTATACCCGATAGCTTCAAAGCAGAACGATCCTCAATCCTCAAGACTCGATCTTTGCTCCTCTAGTCTCAGATCTGCGGCAATAGAAGCTATCGCTGAGTACTAGGACTCAGTGGTGCACAACATACTAAAATAATCTTTATGCAAAACTTAAATCACATTTATTCAAAAATTTGACTAAACATGAGCATTAAACACAAAACATAAATTATGAGATTTTAATGCAAACCAGGTTCATTTCAAAGTATCAAAACACATTTCATAAAACCCACAGTTAGATCATGCCATTCGAAACAAATAGAATCTCAATAGCCAGAGGCTAAAGAGAAATCACATCACAAGGCTAGCTAGCTCAAATATATGGATATCCATTCACATCCTCTTCTACTGGCACACCTCAACACTTCTCCAGAGAAGGAATCAAAATTCGAAACTAATTACCCCCACTAGTCGTGCTAGTGAGGTGTTCAAATATGTGGTCATGATACTGTGGTTTCAAAACTTATCTTAACAATTTGCTAAACATTGTCATTTCAAATATACATAATAAATTTCAACAATTTAGATCAAACATCATAAGAATGCCATAATCCAATATTTCACATTATTCAAAACAGTATGCAAAAGATGATTATTAAAAAGTATACGTTGTGCACAAACCTCAAACGAGTCTCCTCTTGGCCTCGACTCGGTTCCTCGGGTTCCTTCCCGGTATTCTTTTCAACTGAAACACAAAATTTTATAATGTTTCAGTACTAGAACTTAACATAAATCCAAAATAAATTTAGCTTCACAATTACTTAGCTCTAACGTGCTAAATTCAACGTTCTTTAAATTTTGTGTTTCGGTTTACTATTCACTGCACTATTCAAGTCAAATAGTTGACTTTCTAAGGCTTAATAGGTATGGGAACTCCTACTTCACCCACATACCACATTTTGGTCATTAAACTTGTTGGTTTTGGTCATTTTCTCAAAACTTAGGTCTTTTAGGCAAAATTGCCAATTTTCGGTTTTGGGGTCCTAAGTTGCACTGTTCCATTGGTCGATCTACTGTTGGAATTTGACAAAACTTCCTTCATGGAAAATGTTCCTTATTGTCTTAAGTGTATTCTCATTTTTGGATCACCTCAATCGGAGTTTTGTAGCTCAAGTTATAGCCAAAATAAATTTACTATTCACGTGCACTGTTCATACTGTATCCTGGTTCTGGCAGATTTTTTATCCAACTTTGTTTAGTAATTTGATTAAGTTAAGTTCATAATTTGGTCTAACTTTCTTCATATGAAATGTTCTACTATGTCTTAGGTTTCCATCGGTTCAAGAATCGCCTAAATCGAAGTTTTCTAGAAAGAGTTATAGCCATTGGAACTTTACTGCTCAATGGCAATTTTGCAGAGTTGCAGGTTTGGTAACTCAACTTTTCTCAATAATTTGAATGGGTTAATGTCCTAATTTGGGTTTGTGTTCTTCATGAAAGTTTTAATTCTATATCTTATCTAATTGGTGGAAAAATTTCAGGTCAATTTGACCTATTTAGCTCGAGTTATGACCAAATAAACAGTTACTGTTCATTTGGTCAGTTTGGTGCAGTGGCAGCCTGCTCTCATTTCACTTTGGTCAATTGGTTCACCAAGTTTTATTCAGTTTTTGGCCATGGTTCCTTGATGAAAATTGTGCTATTTTATGTCTATTTTCATCTCCAATTGGTGGCATATCAATTGGATTTGTAAAATTTGAGTTTTAGTCCTTCAAAGTGGGTTTGGTCATGCTGCCAGCAGCATGACCATTTGACCTACGAATTTGGTTTTCATTCCAACAATTCCCACACATCTCTTTTGGTCATTATTGACCATTTTTCATCTCATAATAGACCAAAGTCATCATTTACCAATTTCTTAAATTTTCTCCCAAAACCCTAAGGGTCAAGAACCCTAATTCCTCAATTTCCTCAATTTATGAATTCTAAGTGTACAAGTCTCACTTACTTACTAAATCAAGCATGATTACCTCTTTAATTCTAACAATTTCTATCAAACCCTAATTAATTTCATGCTGACCAACTTTCATAAAGCTTCATACATGAGTGATTTCTTGAGTTTCTATGTAATTTGCTACTTATTCAAGCTCATTTCTATGCATTTTACTCAAATTAAGTTAGAAAGAGGGACTTACTTGTTGAGAAGAATTTGTAATTCCAAATCTTCACTTCTTTTTGATCCTTCTTATTTCAAATCTCTCTATCAAAGCCAAAGAGCAAGACCTTACTTTGGTGAGTATGAAATTTGTGAAGAAATAATAGGGTTTAAGAAGCTTAAATGACCATTAATGGAGGAAATTGAAAAGAAAAAAGAAAGAGAAAAGAATGGGAGCCGGCTGAATTTTTTTAGGGAAGAAGAAATGACTTTTCCTTCTAATTTTTTAAGTATTTTAAGTGAAATTTTATGTATTTGACTTGGTCAAAAAAGTTGGGAAATTAAAATTGATTTTTGACATCACAATGATGTCATCCACATGATGCAATAAACCTTTTTCTTTTCTTTTTCAATTTTTTAAAATTTTTCATTAGTTCTTTAATCTAATCCTTGATTCAAAAATTTTTATTTCTCCGATTTTATTGGACAGTTAGGTCAGGAGTCAGCTCTCGGGGTCAATTGACTAAATTGCCCCTCGCCGGTTCATCCCGGTTTGCAAATAATCCAATATTTCTTCCGGCTCCCTGACCTAATTATTTGACTGACTTAACAGTTCTTTTTCGTGATTTTCTCTTTTCCACTGTGTCCATAAGGGTCCTAAGGACCGCAGCGTCACTTTTTACGGTTGAAATTTGAGTTTAAAATGACTTCAGCTGCTTCGAGGAGGTTACTCATCGCTGTGACTCTCAGCTCATTTAACCTCTTACGTTCTGTTTTTCTTATTTATAGTTAACTAATTAAACATTACTAATTATTTGTGTTTATGGCTTCTCTAGTTGTCTTAAATGTGGTTCTAATCCCCTTAATTGTCCAGACCGACACCGGTCACCGAAACAGTGAAATTTACCAGGCTATGCAAACGGGGTGTTACAATTCTCTCCCCCTTAAATAAATTTCGTCTCGAAATTTTACCTGGTATCAATCTCCGAACAATTGTGGGTGCTGTCTCCTCATGTCCTCCTCTCGTTCCCAAGTAGACTCCTGGCCCGAATGATGGCTCCACAGCACTTTTACCAACGGTATCTGCTTGTTCCGTAGCTGCTTCACCTTATAAGCCAGAATCACTATGGGTTCTTCCTCATATGTGAGGTCTGGATTCACTTCAATTTCTTCCACTGGTAGTACATGAGATGGGTCTGATCGATACTTCCTCAACATAGACACATGGAAGACATTATGTATCTTCTCCAACTCTGGAGGTAGTGCCAACCGATATGCCAAAGGACCCACTTTCTCCAGAACCTCATATGGCCCAATGAAACGAGGACTCAGTTTCCCCTTTCTGCCGAATCTCATAATTCTCTTCCAAGGAGAAACTTTAAGGAAAACTTTCTCACCCACTGCATACTCAATATCCCTTCTCTTCAGATCAATGTAGGACTTCTGGCGGTCTAATGCAGTCTTAAGTCGATCTCGAATCACCCTGATTTTCTCTTCAGTCTGCTGGACAATTTCGGGTCCAATCATCTTTCTTTCACCCACGTCATCCCAACACAACGGGGTTCTACATTTTCTACCATACAAAGCTTCATATGGAGGCATCCCAATGATTGATTGATAGCTGTTGTTATAAGCAAACTCAATCAAAGGCAAGTGTGTATCCCAACTACCCTCAAACTCAATCACACAAGCCCGTAGCATATCCTCCAAGATCCGACTACCCTCTCGCATCGCCATCCGTCTGCGGGTGGAATGCGATCTTGAAGTTCAATCTAGTTCCTAGGGCTCTCTCAAGACTACCCTAACTGAAGTGAACCTAAGATCTCTGTCTGATACAATAGATACTGGCACTCCATGCAGTCTCACAATCTCATCGATGTATAACTTGGCCAATCTTTCTAAACTGTAGTCCATCCGAACTGGCAGAAAATGAGTAGATTTAGTCAGTCTGTCAACAATGACCCAAACTGCATCATGACTCTTCTGTGTCCTCGGAAGTCCCATCACAAAATCCATCGTTATTCTCTCCTATTTCCACTGCATCGGTAGTGGATGTAACAACCCAATGGTACTTGATGCTCTGCCTTTACTTGCTGACAAGTTAGGCATTTAGAAATAAACTCTGCCACATCTCTTTTCATACCCATCCACCAGTAATGCTCCTTTAGTCCTCTATATATTTTTGTGCCACCAGGGTGCATGACAAAAGGAGACTCATGTGCTTCCTTCAAAATGATCTTCCTCAATTCAACATCATTAGGAACACATATTCGCTCGGTGTAGCAAAGAAACCATCATCTCGATTGAGAATTCTGGTTTCTTGCCTGTCGGACTTCTTCCATCGACACGATATTTCGATCATTACGAGCATTCTTCCGATCTGATCAATCAACACTGGCTGTACATGCCATGCAACTGCTGTCTGCCCATCATCATTAATCTCTAAGCTGGCATGTAATGATCTCAACTCATGTACCATAGACAAAGGAGTAACCCATACACTTGCCATAGTCTTGCGACTTAAGGCGTCAGCCACAACATTAGCCTTCCCTGGCTGATAGTCTTTCAGACAATCATAGTCTTTTATCAACTCTAACCATCTCCTCTGTCTCAAATTCAACTCTTTCTGAGTGCCCAAATACTTCAAACTCTTATGATCTGTATAGATGTAACACTTTTCCCCATACAAATAGTGTCTCTAGATCTTAAGAGCAAACACAAGAGCTGCAAGCTCTAAATCATGTGTTGGATAGTTCCTCTCATGCAGTTTTAGCTGGCGTGATGCATAGGCAATGACATTTCGATCTTGCATCAATACACAGCCTAACCCATTGTGAGAAGCATCACTGTAAACTGTGTATTCTTTACCCGGGGTAGGTAAAGTCAGGACTGGAGCTTCAGTCAAACATCTCTTCAATTCATCAAAACTCTGCTGGCATTTATCCGTCCACTGAAATTTCACATCTTTTCTAAGCAGCTTGGTCAATGGAGATGCCAACATGGAGAATCCCTTCACAAATCTACGGTAGTATCCAGCTAAACCCAGAAAACTGTGAATTTCTGTGATATTTCTGGGTGGCCTCCAATTAAGGACAGCTTCTATCTTGGATCTACCTTAATGCCCTCTTCTGATACTACATGCCCCAAAAAGGATATCTCCTTCAGCCAAAATTCAAACTTCAACAATTTGGCATATAGCTGTTTCTCTCTCAAAGTCTGTAGTACAATCCGCAAATGTCTATCATGCTCTTCTGCATTCCTCGAATAGACCAATATATCATCTATGAATACCACAACAAACTGGTCGAGGTATGGTCTGAAGATAGTGTTCATCAGATCCATAAAAGCAGCCGGAGCATTAGTTAACCCGAATGGCATAACCAAGAACTCATAATGGCCATAGCGGGTTCTGAAGGCAGTTTTAGGAATACTTTGCTCTTGTACCTTCAGCTGATAATAACCTGATCTCAGGTCAATTTTGGAGAACACAGCTGCACCCCTTAACTGATCAAACAAGTCATCAATGCGGGGTAATGGATATCTGTTCTTTATTGTCACCTTATTCAACTGCCGATAATCAATACACAAGCGGAGAGTGCCATCTTTCTTCTTCACAAACAATACTGGCGCTCCCCAAGGTGACACACTAGGGCAGATAAAGCCCTTGTCAAGCAATTCTTGCAACTGTACTTTCAACTCTTTCAATTCTGCTGGTGCCATTCTATATGGTGTTATAGAGATTGGGTCCACACCAGGCATAACATCAATTTCAAACTGCACCTCTCTTTCTAGAGGTAATCCTGGCAATTCACCAGGAAATACATTCGGAAAATCACATACAGTAGGGATGTCCCTTAGTGCTGGACTTCCCACTTGGGTGTCTATCACATGTGCCAAATATGCTTCACACCCCTTTCTAATCATTCTTCTAGCTAATGCAGCCGAAATGATGTTTGATGGCAATAAATGGCTCTCCCCATGTATTACCACATCACCGTACAGAGGGAGACCAAAAGTGACTGTCTTCAGTCTACAGTCAATCATGGCGTGATGCCTGGCTAACCAATCTATGCCCAAGATGATATCATACTCTCTGAAGGGCATTTCAATCAAGTCTGACAGGAAAATATGTCCTTGGATTACCAAAGGACAGTCTCTATAAAATTGACCCGGACCTCTTGTCCTAAGGGACTAGTTACTAGCACTTCAAAACCCATTTGCACACATGGAACAGCAAGTGAACTGACTATGCTAGCACTAACATATGAATGGGTTGAACCCGGATCAAACAATACAAATACTTCTTGATCAGAGATAGAGAGTGTACCAGCTACCACATCAGAAGTCTCAGCCTCTTCTCGCTGTCTCATCGTGTAGACTCTGGCTGAAGCACTCCCTTGTGCTGATTGACCAATCGCACTCGATCGCTCAAGCAAAGGCCTCTACCTCTGCCTCTTCCTCTGCCAACAGACTGTGAACCTCTGGGAGCAGGACTCTGAATAGATCCCTCGGCAGTAGTAGGAGCTGGACCATATCTCGGAGCACTAGTACAATCTTTAGCCATATGGCCCTTGCCTTCGCAGTTAAAGCAGGCTCCAGTGGCCCAATAACACTCCCCCCCATGAATCTTGCCATAAGTCTCACAGGGGCGGGCAAAATGTGAACTCCTGCTCGACTGCTGACCAGACCTAGGGGGTCTCTATCCGGAAAATCTGCCTCTACTAAATCTTCCACCTCGACCCCTGTTGGGTCCACTAAACTTCTTCTTCTTCCCAAAAGTACCACCAAAACTCGGCTCTACTGACTTTTCCCCTTTGTCTTTTTCTGATTTCTCAGCTTTCTCTGATTTTTCTTTCACTGGGATTGCTTCTGATTCTATTCTTTCCAACTCAAGTGCTTGAGACATGAGCTCTGAGAAATTGCTGTGTCGGAATCCCACAACTTGCATCCTTATGCTGGGCTTCAAACCCGCCTCAAATCTCTTGCACCTTGCCTTGTTGGTAGTGAGGAGGCTCCCAGCATAATGACTTAGGCGGGAGAACTCCCTCTCATACTCTGCCACTGATCGATTTCCTTGTTTCAAACTCAAAAATTCTTGTAGTTTCTGATCAACATATGCATCTGGGATGTATTTCTGTCTGAACTCTCTGATGAAGTCATCCTGTGTCAAGATCGGTGGTTCAGCAAGCCGTGGGGATGGTCTTCCACTAATCATACGCATCCCCTTGCAGTAGCGACACAGAATATTCAAACTTCAGCTCATCTTGGCAGTGCAACTTCTTAAATACTCTGTCCATTCTTTCAAGCCATTGCTCTGCCTCTAAAGAGTCTACTGTACTTTAAATTCGCAAATTTCATACTTTAGTCATTTATCAAACTGTCTAGCTGGAGGCAGTGGTTGTGCCACAGGTGTCTGAGGTGGAGCTTGAGCAGGCATACCCCCAGCCATTTGCTAAAACATTGCCGCCATCTGCTGTGCAAACTGTGCAGGGAACTGCGGCATTTGCGGGGCTGGTGCTGCTGACCCACTAACATTTGGTAAAGTTGGGGCTTCCCCTTGTGCCTCAGCTTCAACAGACTGCTCAACTGAGCTATCCCCTTCTTCCATTTCAGGCTGAAATTAGGGTATCTCCTGAACAAGTAACACATGGAGATTCCCTCCGTTAGTTCATATTCATGATGTAATTCACTGTATGTAACAAAAATGGACATTTAGCAGTTGTACTTAACAAAGAAAAGACACAAATTCTCAAGTTAAAACATACTTCAAAAATTTGCTCTGATACCACTAAAACATGTCACACCTTACCCCTCTGTAAGGCATAACATGATCCCATAGAATACCTAATGAACTACCGAACTTCACCTACCGATAACTTATTAAGTACCCTACAAGGTATTTTAAAACAATTTTCTTCTTTTTGATAAGTGGTGAGCATTTCTAATAAATATTTAAAACATGTAATTAAGTTGAAAGCTAGTTGGAAATTTTGGCCCATTTTATTTTTTCGCAAATTTTATAAAAATTTTGACAGAGTTTCCTCTGTATTTTGAGAAAACAGTTCTTCAAATACCTGTAAAAAGCACTTCTAAAAGTTTTTCTCAACCACTACTTCGGTTTCACAATCAAACTCAATCAATTTCACAATCATTTCAATAAATTTCTCAAGTTCAAAATTCAATAGTCCTCAAGGTACAGTCAATCAATTTCATACATTCATATTTCTTTAAAGATAAACAATTTATGTATTCATCATACAAAAATTTACATTAAGAAAATCCAAACTAAAGTTTATTACAAATTTTGTACAGATTTTGTACAAGCTGCTCAAAACCCATCTTCACATGTCCATACATTTCTGTGCATTACATACATCAAAATAAATATTTACGATCAGGGTATAAATTATACCCGATAGCTTCAAAGCAGAACGATCCTCAATCCTCAGCAGCTCGATCTGCTCCTCTAGTCTCTCAGATCTGCGACAAAGAATAGAAGCTATCGCTGAGTACTAGGACTCAGTGGTGCACAACATACTAAAATAATCTTTATGCAAAACTTAAATCACATTTATTCAAAAATTTGACTAAACATGAGCATTAAACACAAAACATAAATTATGAGATTTTAATGCAAACCAGGTTCATTTCAAAGTATCAAAACACATTTCAAAAAACCCACGCTTAGATCATGCCATTCGAAACAAATAGAATCTCAATAGCCAGAGGCTAAAGAGAAATCACATCACAAGGCTAGCTAGCTCAAATATATGGATATCCATTCACATCCTCTTCTACTGGCACACCTCAACACTTCTCCAGAGAAGGAATCAAAATTCGAAACTAATTACCCCCACTAGTCGTGCTAGTGAGGTGTTCAAATATGTGGTCATGATACTGTGGTTTCAAAACTTATCTTAACAATTTGCTAAACATTGTCATTTCAAATATACATAATAAATTTCAACAATTAAGATCAAACATCATAAGAATGCCATAATCCAATATTTCACATTATTCAAAACAGTATGCAAAAGATGATTATTAAAAAGTATACGTTGTGCACAAACCTCAAACGAGTCTCCTCTTGGCCTCGACTCGGTTCCTCGGGTTCCTTCCCGGTATTCTTTTCAACTGAAACACAAAATTTTATAATGTTTCAGTACTAGAACTTAACATAAATCCAAAATAAATTTAGCTTCACAATTACTTAGCTCTAACGTGCTAAATTCAACGTTCTTTAAATTTTGTGTTTCGGTTTACTATTCACTGCACTATTCAAGTCAAATAGTTGACTTTCTAAGGCTTAATAGGTATGGGAACTCCTACTTCACCCACATACCACATTTTGGTCATTAAACTTGTTGGTTTTGGTCATTTTCTCAAAACTTAGGTCTTTTAGGCAAAATTGCCAATTTTCGGTTTTGGGGTCCTAAGTTGCATTGTTCCATTGGTCGATCTACTGTTGGAATTTGACAAAACTTCCTTCATGGAAAATGTTCCTTATTGTCTTAAGTGTATTCTCATTTTTGGATCACCTCAATCGGAGTTTTGTAGCTCAAGTTATAGCCAAAATAAATTTACTATTCACGTGCACTGTTCATACTGTATCCTGGTTCTGGCAGATTTTTTATCCAACTTTGTTTAGTAATTTGATTAAGTTAAGTTCATAATTTGGTCTAACTTTCTTCATATGAAATGTTCTACTATGTCTTAGGTTTCCATCGGTTCAAGAATCGCCTAAATCGAAGTTTTCTAGAAAGAGTTATAGCCATTGGAACTTTACTGCTCAATGGCAATTTTGCAGAGTTGCAGGTTTGGTAACTCAACTTTTCTCAATAATTTGAATGGGTTAATGTCCTAATTTGGGTTTTTGTTCTTCATGAAAGTTTTAATTCTATATCTTATCTAATTGGTGGAAAAATTTCAGGTCAATTTGACCTATTTAGCTCGAGTTATGACCAAATAAACAGTTACTATTCATTTGGTCAGTTTGGTGCAGTGGCAGCCTGCTCTCATTTCACTTTGGTCAATTGGTTCACCAAGTTTTATTCAGTTTTTGGCCATGGTTCCTTGATGAAAATTGTGCTATTTTATGTCTATTTTCATCTCCAATTGGTGGCATATCAATTGGATTTGTAAAATTTGAGTTTTAGTCCTTCAAAGTGGTTTGGTCATGCCCAAAGAAGATGACCATTTGACCTACGAATTTGGTTTTCATTCCAACAATTCCCACACATCTCTTTTGGTCATTATTGACCATTTTTCATCTCATAATAGACCAAAGTCATCATTTACCAATTTCTTAAATTTTCTCCCAAAACCCTAAGGGTCAAGAACCCTAATTCCTCAATTTCCTCAATTTATGAATTCTAAGTGTACAAGTCTCACTTACTTACTCAATCAAGCATGATTACCTCTTTAATTCTAACAATTTCTATCAAACCCTAATTAATTTCATGCTGACCAACTTTCATAAAGCTTCATACATGAGTGATTTCTTGAGTTTCTATGTAATTTGCTACTTATTCAAGCTCATTTCTATGCATTTTGCTCAAATTAAGTTAGAAAGAGGGACTTACTTGTTGAGAAGAATTTGTAATTCCAAATCTTCACTTCTTTTTGATCCTTCTTATTTCAAATCTCTCTATCAAAGCCCAAGAGCAAGACCTTACTTTGGTGAGTATGAAATTTGTGAAGAAATAATAGGGTTTAAGAAGCTTAAATGACCATTAATGGAGGAAATTGAAAAGAAAAAAGAAAGAGAAAAGAATGGGAGCCGGCTGAATTTTTTTAGGGAAGAAGAAATGACTTTTCCTTCTAATTTTTTAAGTATTTTAAGTGAAATTTTATGTATTTGACTTGGTCAAAAAAGTTGGGAAATTAAAATTGATTTTTGACATCACAATGATGTCATCCACGTGGTGCAATAAACATTTTTCTTTTCTTTTTCAATTTTCTTAAATTTTTCATTAGTTCTTTAATCTAATCCTTGATTCAAAAATTTTTATTTCTCCGATTTTATTGGACAGTTAGGTCAGGAGTCAGCTCTCGGGATCAATTGACCAAATTGCCCCTCGCCGGTTCATCTCGGTTTGTAAATAATCCAATATTTCTTCCGGCTCCCTAACCTAATTATTTGACTGACTTAACAGTTCTTTTTCGTGATTTTCTCTTTTCCACTGTGTCCATAAGGGTCCTAAGGACCGCAGCGTCACTTTTTACGGTTCAAAATTTGAGTTTAAAATGATTTTGCAATCGTTCCCGAGGAGGTCACTCATCGCTGTGACTCTCGGCTCGTTTAACCTCTTACGTTTTGTTTTTCTTATTTATAGTTAACTAATTAAACATTACTAATTATTTGTGTTTATGGCTTCTCTAGTTGTCTTAAATGTGGTTCTAATCCCCTTAATTGTCCGGACCGACACCGGTCACCAGAACAGTGAAATTTACCAGGCTATGCAAACGGGGTGTTACAGATAATCCTCTCGCCTATGGCCATACACACCACATTCAAAACAAATAAGATTAATCCCTTCATATTCAATTCTGCAGATCCTGCGTCGAAATGTGAACTTAGATACCAGAGGCTTAGAAATGTCAACCTCAACACGCATTCTAGCAAATTTACCATGGGACACACAAAGAGTTGTATCATTAATACGAATCGGAACACCAATCCTCTGACCCAGTCTCCATAAAAACGCATGAGAATAAAACTCAACAGGTAAATTGGGAACACAAACCCATACCATTGCCTTTTCTATCTGTGCCAAATCAGGGTCAAAGTTAGGACGCCATTGACGAACAGTCAAATAATGGCCTGCCACCATCCAAGGACCATCAGACAAAACCCTCTCATATTCATTCTAGTTGGAAAAGCAAGCCATAAAATAGCCATTTGTCAAATCTATCAATTCATTGGACTAAGAAAGGCCCCAAAGTGTTCTAAGGCAATTTTGAAGATACGCATACCCAATAGATCTGCCTAGAACCTTGAGAATAACCGTAAACTTCCATGGCTGCTGCAAAACCCTCTTCTTTATGTTAGTGAGACGAATAGTAGGACACTCTGGGTCATCCTCCAAATCTACGTCACCATCAGAATCATCCTCTAAAACATAATTATCATCCAGAAACTCACCAGTCCTACTCTCATGCATCACAATATCTCTAAAGGACTTCTTACTCTTCTGATCCGTGCCATTATCAGTAGAACTATTGTCATGAGCTGGAATAGAAACCTCCTCACTCAAGCCATTCCGAAGCTTAACCTTTTTACTACTCCAATGCAGTTGATCAGTCTCCTACGTGGATAGAGGTAGGGCGGCGTTGTCAACATTCATTGAGAAGATCCTTCAATATAATATTTTAACAAAGTAAAAAATAATTGTGTTTTATAATTTAGAGATAAAAGTTATGGCATATACGTCTCCTCTAATTTGCAGGAAAAAAAAATTTAAGTAAGTCGAAAAGATAATCTAAGATCAAAGTCTCCATTTGATGAACCGATTTATTTTCATTTTATCTTTTTTATTTGGTTTTGTTTAATTTAGATCCTATTTAGTTTTTAAGCTTTTAAACTGAATTGAATTGAATTGATTGATGTTCAATTCTAAATAAATATTTTAGAACTGTGAGTGAGAAAGACAAAAAATAGGATGTTAGTAGATTTAGCCCAAAGCTTGACCCATAAAGCGATGAATTAATAATTCAATTGGTACATCATTAAATATAAATAAATAAGTTTATTAAATTAATTTTTAATTTTAAAATAAACCTTCAAAATTTATTGGATTCCATTTATATATATCTCCATAATATTTTTAAATTTTATATGAAAACATTCAAAATTTAAATACTATTATTAAATATTTTTATTTTCAATATTTTGTAAGCAATACATGAAATAAAAATATTTTAAATAAATAATTTTTTTTTTAATATTTATCTTAATTATATATTAAAATAAATAAACTTATTGTTTTATTAAATGTAACACCCCGAAATTTTAATTTTTATGAGTATTTTGGTATTTTAATTTTATTTAAATTTTAGGAATTTTTTTGAGATTTTTTGGATTTTAAAAATCGGGTTCGATTTTCCGAAAATATAAACTTTGATGATTTTTAAAAATTAATTTAAAGACCACGTGGCAAAACTAAAAATATATTTGGAGTCTACGTATTTTTCTGAGTTTTCTGGAATTTTTTCGGAATTTTTGGACCTCATTTTCGGTCCCGAGGCAGAGTAAAAATTTAAAATTTTGTATTCTGAATCGAACCGGCCGAATCGAATCAGACCGGATCGGACCGGTCAAATCGGACCGGCCTTTTCCTTTTTCTTCTTCCCTTCCCCGCGCGCGTCGTCCCTCTCCCTTTTCTCTCTCGTTTCTCTCTCCTCTCCACACCACCACGCCTTGACCCAGATCGGCCGCTGCCCACCAAGAGTGGCCACGCTCGAACGGCCGGAAAAACGCGCGCAAAACGCCCCCTGCGCGCGCGCCCAGCCTTCCCGCCAAATCCGGCCGATCCGCCACCAATTGACCGGTCTTGTGTCCAAAATCATCTACTCGAGAGCTTTCCATAGACACCAAGAACGCAGAAATCCATCGAGCGGATTGTCCGATTTTTGCTCGGGAAGATTTTAGCCCATTTCGACTTTTGGGCTAGATTTCTCGAAAACCGTGAATCCCACGAGAAAACCGAGGCCACCAGCACGCTCCATTCGTCGAGAGCTTCGCAACGACATAAATTTCGAATTTTTCCGACACCGTTTTTCGGTGGGTCCCATGGAACTTCGCAGTGTTTTTCCGAGCATTTAATGAGCTTAGAAAATTCTGAAAAATTTATGTACTAACCCCCGTGTTATGGGCTTCGTGTAGGTATCCTCGATTCGCGAAAATTCGACAGTTGACCGGGTCTGCAAATTTCGGGCCAGACAGACCCGTTACCGGAAAAGTCTCCGAATTGGATCGAGGTTTTGGCTAGCCCCCCATTGTCAGACGTCCCGAGCGCGTTCCCGAAGTCGGAATCGGCAAAGGTAAACCCGAACCTTGCTTTTTCGTAATTTTCTAGTGCTTAAATAGGATTAAAAATCCATAAAATATTCGTGGTAGCTTAGAAAATTACGATTCTTTTTGCAATAGCTTAGTAATATTGCTAAGGACCGCGGGGCAAAGTTTTACAATTTTTAGAGCTTGTTTGGGCAGTTTTTGCAAAAATGATCAATAATAAGGACTAAATTGAAATTTTACATATTGTGATGGATGACTGATTTGATGGGCCCAGGAGGGGCTGTGTGATATGATTGAACTGTTGATATATGGATTGTGAATATAGAAGTGCGTTTTTAGCCCTTTTGCAGGTTGGGTAGGTCCTAGGTATAGGGGGGACTCTGCCGGATTTTCGGCACGACTTAGGACGTAATTGGTCTTTTCTTTGTTTGTATTGAGTCAAATTGTATTAAATAATTGTAATATAATTGTCAGGTGAGCCGATGCCTTCTTCCTCCGCCACCGCCACAAAGTTGATCGTCAAGTCTGTGAGTAGAATATTAATTTTAATTGTAATTTCGATATTATTATATGTTCAAGCATGCCCATGCATCACTTATATGCATATATTTATGTAGTTAAACTCTAGGCACGATTTATGTTGCATTCATAACTGTTGATGTGCCATGGTTGTTGTTGTGGTAATTTGGAGCAGTGCGCGTGCGTTGGCGTGCGTGTGATGTGGTGTGGACTATGGATAGGGCGGGCGATCCACGCTTGAGTAATTGGGACCCGATCCTTCGAGGGGTAGTCACGCTTGAGTAATTCTGGGACCCTCGATTTGGTTATTAAGTGGAAGTCCGAGCTTGAGTAATTCACTGGCACCAGTTGGATTTAAGAGAGTCAGATAGGGATCACCCCATATGTTATGATTGATACTACAGGGTGTGTGAGTGCTCCAAATTACCTTTTGATGTTATGATGTGAAAATGTTGTTGATGTTGCATTTCACTCTACAGGGTGCATTAGTTCTAGATAGTTATAGAGATTATGGTTAAAATTGATATTTTACTCTCTGAGTCGAACGCTCACTCTGCTCAATATTTTTTCAAAGGCTACAGAGGATTTTATTTTGGTTAACTCGCTTTTCTCCTCGCAGTCAATTATTACTGTTTGTATAAACTTGTTAAATCTTAGAATTTCCGCATGTGTTAGAAATGTTATTTGATTTGGGTCTGTAAACTAAATTATTATTTTGGGACCTGTAAACTTAATATGCTATGCATGTTTGATGGATTGGATGAGGGGGCTGAGCTCCCATTTATTATTATGTTGATGAGTATGTGGAGGGTGAGCTGAGCTTCCCAATTGACTATATATTGTGTTTACAGGTCGGGTGAGTCGAAAACTCCCCGTTGGTAAGTCCATTTTATGGCCGGACTCTGTCTGTTTGTTTTCTTGATATTGGGCCCAAATGGGCCTTAGAGTTGGGTTAATGAACAGTTAGGCTTACTACGGGCCTCGGGGGCTTTAGGCTGGCCCAGGTCCTAGTGCCGGTCCGGCCCATAGGTTGGGTCGTGACATTAAATTTATTTTTATTATAAATAAAAGATAAACGCTAAATGATATCTTATTTGTTAATTAATATAAATATAAATTTTAAATATTAAAATACTAATTTTATTGATTATTTTTAAAATTTTGTATTGAAAATTGATGAATCATTAGACCATTGACTCATGTCCATTGACTCGCATGAGTCCTGACTCAGTTGTTATTATTATTATTATTATTATTAAGAAAATTTCATGATTACTTAATTTTATACAAAATATAATTATTTTATTAAGAATAATAAGATAATTTTATATAAATTTATCATTTATTTTATTAGATTTTTATAAAATATTTTTTTATAAATTAATTAATTATGAAAATTTTATTAATGTAAAAAAATAAAGTTTTCTTAAATAAAAAAATATGTATAATATTTAAAAAATGTAAAAAATGAATTATATATGGTAAATTTCGTTAAAAAATTATAGGAAAAAGTTTAAATTTTAATTAAATATTATTTATTATATTTTTAAAAAATATTATATTTATTTTTTTATAAAGAAGCTTTATTTATTTATGTTGAATTTAAAAAAATTTCGTAATTAATTAATTTACTTAAAAAAATAATCATTTTATAAAAATCTCTTAAAATAAGTTATAAATTTATGTGAAATTATGTTAATTTTTATAATAAAATAATTATATTTTATATAAAATTAAGTGGCTATATAAGATATTTATTATTATTATTATGATTATTATTATTACCTTCTTTTGGTTCAATTTTGCGTGTGAATCACTAATTGGTCAATCACTGGGCCGTCGGGTTTAATAGGAATGGAAGGCAGCTAGTTTGATGCTTCTAGTAAGCTAGCAAGAAATAAAGAACTGAAGTACTGAATTAGGTCACCAACCCAGAGTTGCTTTATTCTAATATTTAATTCTCCACATTGTATACACACACAGCGCAAGTGTGGCTCTCTATCCTTCCAGCTAATAATTAATTTTAAGCCCAAAGAAGCAGAATGAGCGTGGTAGAGATGTTGACTCAGCTAGGCTCAGCAATTGGTGGCCTATTGCTTGCCTGGGCTATGTTTGAGCGATATTTTCCCCTTCAACTTCGCCGCTATGTTGATAGATATGGTCAGAAGTTGGTGGGTCTTTTCTATCCATACCTCCAAATTACCTTCCATGAATACACAGGGGACCGTTTCAGGCGCAGCGAGGTCTACTCTGCCATTCAAAGCTACCTTAGCGCAAACTCCTCCGAGCGAGCCCAGAGGCTCATGGCTGATGCTGTCAAGGGAAATCAGTCTGTGCTTCTTACCATGGACGACCATGAGGAAATTACTGATGACTTCAATGGGATTCAGATCTGGTGGGCTTCAAGAAAAAACATCCCCAAAACACAGTCCTTTTCTTTTTATCCTGAATTGGATGACAGGAGATATTTCAGGCTCACAGTACATAGGCGTTATCGAGATATAATCACCAAATCTTATATAGATTATGTTGTGAAAGAAGGAAATGAAATTGCAATCAAGAATCGGCAGAGAAAGCTCTACACCAACAATTCTAGTAAGTGGAATCATGTGGTGTTTGAGCACCCTGCGACTTTCGATACTTTGGCAATGGCAACAAAGAAGAAGCAAGAAGTCAAGAATGACCTTATCAAGTTCAGTAAGGGGAAAGACTACTACACTAAGATTGGGAAGGCCTGGAAGCGTGGTTATCTCCTTTATGGTCCTCCAGGAACTGGGAAATCAACTATGATAGCTGCCATGGCTAATTTCTTGAATTATGATGTCTATGATCTCGAGTTGACTACAGTCAAAGACAACAGCGAGCTTAGGAAGCTTCTGATACAGACAACGGGTAAGTCTATTATTGTGATTGAGGATATTGATTGCTCTTTAGATCTGACCGGTCAGAGAAAGCCAAAGAAGGAGAAATATGATGAAGAAGAAGAGAAAGATCCAATTTCAAAGAAGAAAAAGGAAGAAGAAGCAGAAAGCAAGAAAGAAAGTAAGGTCACTTTATCTGGTCTTTTAAATTTTATTGATGGAATTTGGTCAGCTTGTGGAGGAGAAAGAATAATTGTTTTCACTACAAATTATGTGGAAAAGCTTGATCCTGCTTTAATTAGAAGGGGAAGGATGGATAAGCACATAGAAATGTCTTATTGTTGCTTTGAAGCATTCAAAATTCTTGCTCAGAATTATTTAGATATCGAATCCCATGAGCTGTTTGCAAAAATTGGCCAATTGTTGGAGGAAACGAAAATGTCACCAGCTGATGTTGCAGAGAATTTGATGCCAAAGTCAGATGATGAAGACGAAGAGACTTGTCTTAAGAAGTTGATTGCTGCTCTGGAGACAATAGAGGAAGAAGCAAAACTGAAAGAAGCAAGGAAGAAGTCTGAGGAAGATGCAAATTCGAAAACGGAACAAGAATTGAAAGAGAAAGACCAATTACCTAAAGAAGATGAGAGGGACGATAGTGACGTATCTAAAAAATCAAAGATAATGGATTGACTTCAAACGGGAAGAAGGAGACTTCCCTTTGAATACCAATTGGGTAGTTGCAGAATGTAGATTTGGATGCAAGTCATCATGAATAACTAGATTCGTATGTAAGTGATCATGAATAACAAAGTCACAAATATACATCAGAATGTAGATTCCTATTCCTGCTCTCAAGGCCTTTACTTCAAGGGGCTTTATCTCTAGCTCTGTATTTTCAAGCAAGCGAGTTTCAACTCTAAACCTAACTTGGTGTTTGATGTGCTTCTTTAATTTTAGGTGCTCTCTTCTCAAAAATTAAGGAGTTGGATTTGTAAGCTTTGATCACACACAAAGGATCATATAATATAATAGTATACTTTTTTTTTTAATAAAAAAGATAGATTTCATTAATAAATATAATGATATGATTACTAAGCCCCTGAGCAACTCAAAGCCAAAGGGTTTTAATAAGAAAGAATCTGGGCTTAATGATAAAAAGGATAAAAACCAACAAACTAAGCCTAGCTTATGCTGGTTAGAGACTCAAATCAAAGGATCCAACAAGAGAAGGAGAAGTAGCCACCTATCCTTCAAGAGAGATGAAGCAAAACCTGAAGTGCCAGGGCCAGCCATCTACATCATGCAAGGCTGAAAAAAAGCAACAACAAGCCAAGCGATTTCCCTGCAAGGATCCTCCTCCATGTTCAATCAAACAAGAACCCATCAAAACAAACAGAGGCAACCATGACCCATGGGAAAGAAAAATAGAGCTCTTGAATGGTAACCTCTGGAGGGGCAATAAATAGAGCTCACCAGCATTTCACGAGCCTTGAGGGTCCGCTTCCATGAACCATATAGGCTGAAAGACCCTGAAGATGCCTACCAGAAACCAAACGTACAAACCCCCACAGATCTAAGAAACGAAGGTTGGCAAATAGAGACTCTGCAGCAAGTCTAGCAACTGGGTTACAAGTGTGCATTGTTGCTAAATCAAGAAGACAATAGGATAGCATATCCACGATAGGGATCCCTCAACATGAGCACCAAATCTGCAGCAAAACTCAATTTTATACCCACCAAGGGTGGGAGAGGGAGAAAACCCACTACGTACTTTGGGTACCCACTAGGTACTTTTGGGTGCACTACAAAAAAAAAAAAAAAGATATCAGCAATCCATCAAATCAATTGTTAATCTATTAAAATTGATTGCTAATGAATTTAGTAATCGATTCAATTGCTTGCAATGAGGCTGGTTGCTAATCGATTAGCCATCAATTAATAAATCGATTGCTAGTAGCAACCGAAAATCGGTTGCAAATAGTTACTAAAAATCAAATCAGATACTAAAATAATCAAATTTAAAAAAAATAAAATATTTTAATAAAATTTATCATTTGTTATTAGCCATCAAAATCGGTTACTAATGACAACTAATACGTAATCTATTGCAAAAAAATTGATATCTTTAGTTTGATAAATTTGCAACCGCTTTGTAAATCGGTTGCTATTTACAACTGATTTAGCAACCTATTATCGATTGTTAATTTTTTTAAAAAAATAAAAAATAAATTTCAAAATAACAAATAAAAATTCTCATAAATAAAATATTCTAAAAATTACAAAAAATAATAATTATTCTAAAATTACTAAAATAATAATTTATTAATAAAAAATTAGTGCTACAAAATTAATTTAAAATATTTTCAAAAACAAATTACTAATAATAAGTACTAATCAAAATAATAACAAAAAATTAAATATAAAAATATATTTATAAGAAACATTAGTGAAAAATTGATATATATATATATATATATATATATATAAAAGAAAGAAAAAGTTGGTGAATAAGGAAAATGAGAAAGAAAAAGATGGAAAAAAAAATAGATGAGAAAAAATAATGAAAAATAGATTAGCAATAAAAAGATGAATAAAATAGATAAGAAAGAAAAAATATATAAAGAAAATGAGAAAAAAGAGAAGAAAAAGTAAAAAATAAAACGAATAGTGGTAAAGAAAATAAGTAGTAGTTTATATAAAAAAAATTAGCAACCGATTGTTAGTTGCTAATTTTTTTAAAAAATTGGGTGGAAATTTTTAGAGAAAAAATTTTATAATTGATTAGAAAATTAGTTGCTAATAGTAACCAATTTCAATCGGTTGAAAAAATCGGTTGTTAACAGCAACCAATTCATAAATTGGTTGCAAATAAAAAAAAAATTGGGCGGAAGAAAATTTTGCAACTAATATCAGTTGCAAAATTAGTTGCTATTAGCAATCAATTTCATTATGTTACAAAAATCGGTTACTGTTAACATCTGATTCGCGCATTGGTTGAAAATAAAAGAAAAAAAAAATAAAAAATTGAGCTGGAATTTTTGGGGAGAAAATTTAGCAACTAATAATTGGTTACTATTAGTAAACTAATTAAGTCGATTGTAAAAATCGGTTACTAGTAGCAACTGACAATGAATTAAATGCAAATTTAGAGTATTTAAAAAAAAACATTGTAAATTTAGTAATCAATCCATAAATTAATTGCTATTAGCAATAAATTTTTGTAACTGACTTAAATTAATTGCTAAATAGCAGCTGATTTTTTACAACTGATTGTAAATCGATTGATAAATTTTGGAGCCAATTAAAATAACTCTTTAATCTAGCAACTGATCTCTAAACAGTTGCTGTTAGCAAACTGATTTTATCAACCGATTTTTTAATCAATTGCTAATTATATATTTAAGGTTTTCTAATATCGATTACTATCTAATTTAATAACCAATTATAAATTAATTACTATTAATAACCAATTTAGTCAAGAAAGATGAATATATAGTATGCTAACCGGTTGAGGTTTTCCATCTTATTATAAAATCTTTGTTTTGACTTAATGCCATATTTGTATTTTTAAGCATTTTCTATAATCTTCTTGTTTATCAATGAAATATCAATTTCACATAAAAAAGCATAATTACTAGAAAAAGAAATTTAATCACAAATTTTAAAATTAACTAGAACTTCTAATTTTTCAATTATTGAGAGAACTTTTAAATTTGTATCAATTATAGGATGCAATAAATTTCCGATCACTTGATTGATAAAATTTAATTGCATCAATCATCCTTAAATTTAAAATTTTTTTCATTTCTATTTCAAAATTTTAATTTGTTTCAATAAAATCTCTTAACTTTTATTTTCATTAAAATTATTGTAACTTGCACTAGGCAGGTTTACAAAATATATTAGATTTACAAAATAAAAGGAATGAAATTAGCATCCGTCCCCTTTCTCTCAAAAATAAAATAATGATTTTGCCCTTCCATTTCTTTAATTTTTTTCTCTCTCAGCTTTACAATTAAGTTAATTAATAGCTATGCATCAATAGAATTATTTTATTTTATTTATTAATTATAAATATTTTTATTTAATAAAATCATTAATTATATTAATAAAATTATTAATTATTCTTAATAAAAATTTAATTAATTTGAAATTTTCCATATTTATATTATTTTAATTGTAATATATTATGACAATTTATGATTATTGAGAAAAAGAATTACAGTATTTATGTCCAAATTTGTGTACTAAATTTAAAAGATTCATTTAATGTACAATAATAAGAAATTCTATTATAATTGTGTTATTTTATTTATTAGGTAAGTAAGATGTTTTTAATAATAATAATAATAATAATAATAATAGTAGTAGTAATAATAATATCATCTAGAAGCTTCTTCTAAAAACGCAAAATGCGTTTTGACCCCATCTCGTTTAGTTAGTCCTCTTTTCTTTTGTTTTTTTAGGGCAAGGATCAACACCAACTGACAACGCTAGTGACCTTGGTATCTTCAGATGACTCCGCAATTCTTGAAACGTCGACACTGGCAGAGAAATCAAGCGATAAGAGATGGATCAGCCTGCGAACCCACAAGAAGAAACCTGATTGAGAACTACCATTTCCAACCACTTTCTAGCCGCCTTTATAATATCTATAATACATATATAAACATATGAAGGGGGACATTAGCCCTTCATAATTTATATTATTTATAGAAATGTAAATGACATTTATATCAATAACTGTGTATATTTATCGCTAATAATATAAATTAGTGATAAAAATTCGTTTCTAATTACCTTTAGCGATAGTATATTCATCGCTAATACTTTCAACAAAGGAAAGTTGTTCTGTACAAAATCGTTGCTAATAATATTTAGCAATAATTTATCCATTGTTAATACTTTCAACAGTGAGAATCTAATTTATATAAATTTATCACAAATAATTTTTAGAAACAAATTATCTATCGCTAATAATTTCAGCAATGAGAAGCTATTCAATACAAATTTGTTACTAATGTCTTTCAACCATAACATATTTATCGCTAAATCTATAAATAATTTCAATTTTTAATATTATAACAATTAATATAAATTAAAATGTAATATTATTTTAATAGTAATTATACTCATACTAAAAATCCTACTATAATTCTATATTTTTAATTCTAAAAGTATTAATTATTTAATTTTAACAAACAACATTAAATACTGAATCTCACTTATACTAATTTATTTTTTAATTATTCTAAATATTTACAAACTTATAATATTATATTATAAAATTACTATTAAAAAATAACTATTTAATTAACATGATGATTGTTATTAAAAATTAACTATTTAATCCAATAAAAAATTTGTATTTATATCAATAGATATAAAGTTCTAATTTTATTCAAAGACGAATATTTTATTTTTTAGAAATTTATAGCTATTTTTTTTAAATATTAGTAACGGGTGATATTTACATTTACACACTCTATTTTCATGCAACAAGACTCAAGTTTAATTAATTTTGACTTATAATGTGATTTTTTTTCTTTTTCCACTACATTTTTGTGCATCTTTTTTTCTCCAACTGGCAAACTCTATTTACAAGTCTTTAAATTTTTTGAGTTTTTTATATCATAGGTGTAACATCCACCATTTTCAGACGTTAAAATTTCCATCGTTGATGGAATATTCTGATGAGTTTGAAGATTTCACTGGCAAGGGAATGGTGGTAAGAAGTGTATATGTTTGTATGTGTGATAGTTTTAAAATATATTTAAAAATGAAAATATTTTAATGGTTTTGCTCAAAGAAGAGTTTTAAGCAACTTTTGGGCAGAAGGAATTTCAGCAGCAGAAAGATGGACTTTCAGCAACCAAAGTCCTTTTTACTGTTCAAATTTATTTTTGGGTAGAATGGACTCCGACAGCTAGAACTACGACTTTCGGCAGCCGAAAGTCCCTTGACAAGTGATGATATAAAATGCCCATAGCTTGTTTTCTGACCTAAAAATGACTTGTTTTCTCCCTTCTCTTTCTCTCTCAACTTGGTACACATGTAAAAGGCTGTCCAAGGAGATTTTCTTGGCTATTACACGTGGTGAAGCTTGATTTCTTTTTCGGGGAAGTATAGCCATCAATTCACTTTCTTCTCCATTTCAAAGGAAAGAGGTAATTCCTCTTTCTTTTGGTCCTTTAGAAGAATTCAAGTATACTTAAGCATATGAGTTTGTTGGATTTTGAATTGCATGTCACTTTTACATGGTTTTAAGTTTTGATTTTTGTTTTAAGTTTTGATTTTGGGAAAAGGCTTGCATGTGAGTTTTTTTGAATGAAAGTATGTTTCTTTGATGTGTTTTGAGTATTTGATTGTTAAATGAAGTATTATTTTTGTTTATGTCAAATCCAAGTGTTTATGGACCTAGAATGGTTAGTTTCCTTAGTTAAACCAAAGGATTTCTTGTTAAAATGTTGACGGAAGTTTGTTGGAACCTTGAATCCTAGCTTTTAATTGTTGCATATGAGCTAAAAGCATGAATTCAAGTTGTTTTAGGCATTGGGAATGTGTATATGTGTAACACCCCTATTTGCATAGCCTGATATATTTTACTGTTCCAGTGACCGGTATCAGTCCGGACAATTAAGGGGATTAGAATTACATCTAAGACAACTAGATAAGCCCTGAACGCAAATAATTAGTAATTGCCAAATAGTTAAGTATAAAAAGTTAAATGAGCCTGGAGTCACAGCAATGGGTTACTTTCCCGGGAAATGACTACGAGGTCAGTCGTAACTCAAATTCTAAATCAAAAAATGTGACGCCGCGGTCCTTAGGACCATTGTGAACACAGTGAAAAAGAGAAAATCACGAAAAAGAGTTGTTAAGCAGGTCAAATAATTAGATCAGAGATTCAAAAAAAATATCGAATAACTTGCAAACCGGATTGAACCGACGAGGGGCGATCTGATCAATTCACCCCTAGAGCTGACTCCTGACCTAACTGTCCAATAAAATTTGAGAAATAAAAATTTTGAAATATAAAATTAAATTAAAGAAGTATGGGAAAAATAAGAGAAAAAGAAAAGAAAAGAAAATAAATTAATGACCTCATCAAGATGACATCATGCATGACTTTATATTTAATTTTAATTTAATTACTTAATTTGACTAAGTCAAATTAAGAGATAAATACACATAAAAAAAAGGAAAAAAAATTGTCATCTTCCATTCTCACTTTGCCGTCCCTCTCTCACACTCTCTCTCATCATTTTCTCTCAACAATCCTCCATTGTTACTCAAACTTCAAGTTTGAACTCTCATCTTTTCTTCATAAACTCTTCCTTAAATTAGTAGAAAACTCTAAGTTAAGCATTTATTTGGAGAATTGAAGGAAGATAGACAAGAAAGAGAAGAAGAATATAAAGTTTAGAAGAACTCAAATTGAGGTAAATCTCTCTCCTAATTTACATTGATTTATGCTTACAGAATTAGCATTGAACAAGTGAAAATTACTTAGAAAAGTGAAGAATTCATGCTTGTATGGGAATAAAGAAATTTCAGCAGCCATGGTACTCGAGGGTTTTGATGGTGTTTAGTTAGATTCAACATGAAAATTTGGTGAATTGATATTGTATAGGTGATTCGTATGTTTAAATTGCATGAATTAAGGAATTTAGAAAATTGGGGTTTTGAGCATGTGAAAAATTGGAGAAAAAGATGAGAATTGGTCATTTGATGTAGTTGACCTTACTTGAGTTGAGAAATAGTCAATTGTGACTATTTGCAGTGTGTATGAATTGTTGGAACCAAGTTTCAATTCGGATAGATTATGGTCAATATGTAGGCAGCTTGACCTAGGTCCATTTCAGGGACCAAAACTAAAAATTTACCAACCCAATTGTTGTGAAGCTAATTGAGAATGAAACTAGACACAAAATGGACCATTTTTATTAAGGAATCATGCCTAGAAAATGACCATAACTTAGTGAATAACTAGGCCAAATCCGGAATTGGGCACACTGTCCTGTACAAAAATGACCAAATAAATAGTAGTTACGTAAATGACCATAGCTTGGTCTAGAAAGGTCCAAATGACCTAAATTTTATACCGATAGAAAGCTGAGGCATAGCCCTACAACTTTCATGAAGAAAACAAACCCAAATTTTGACCATAACCTATCTGAAAAACCACTTGCAGTCAATACACTAAAAATTGCCAACATCCAGAAAATGCCCAGAATTCTAGGTAACACCAAATCCAGCCAGCCTTAGAAAATAGGCATAACTTGGGCTACAAAACTCCAAATGAAGTAATTCAAAAAGGAAAATAAAGTTAAGACAATAAGGAACAACTTTGATGAAGGACACATAGCCAAATTCTCACAGTAGCCAGATCAATGGAATAGTAGAAAACAGGAGACCAAAACTAAAAAATTATAATTTCTTTTAGGAGACTTAGAAATTGAATTGGCAATTAATGCCAACAAAATTGACACCCAAAATATGGTATATGGGTGCAATTAGAACTAATAAACCTATTAAGTATAGAAAAGTCAACATTTTGACTTGAATAGTGCCATAAATAGTGCCACCATACACAAAAATATGAAAGACCCGAAATTTATAAACCGTAATAGGTATGATAAGTCTGCAAAAAAATTATTGAAGTTTAAGTATTAAAAATGGATACTGAAGCACTTTAAATTTATGCGTTTTAGTTGGAAAGGGATCTTCGAAGGAAAAATGAAAGTTTGAGTAAATTGAGTCGACAAAAGAGGTTTGGGCACAACTAGTTTTTAATTGAATTTGTTTTGAATATTTTAATTAATTAAATGATTTTATTTTTCCTTTTGCACTATGTTTATCAATTATGGGATTTATTTCAATGATTATTGAAATTGGTATAGCAAGCATGAGTTTAGTTTTGTGAAACATTATTTCAACAATTATTGAATATTGTTTTGAACTGGATAAATTATGTTTTGAATTGTGATGGACAATTTGCATGAATAAAATACAAAATTTTGTTTTGGATTGTGATGAGCATAAAAAAAATATGGAATATTAGAATTGATCTTGAATTAATATTGCGTTGTGATTTATGCTCACAAAAAAGACAAAGAAATGCATGATATGGTTTTATATCTCACTATAGATACTTGACTAGGTTATTACCCGTCTCTATATCATTTGTTAATGAGACAATGGAGTTAGCTTTGTTTTGTTTTGAATACCATGGTATATGCACAGGCTTAGATCCTCCTCTTATTAGAGGTTAGATCTAAGTATTTGTTATGGCTATGGACCCGTCGAAAGTTGCATTGTTGTGTTGTATACTGTGCACGATGATTCGACCTCCCCAACCATAGGGAGTTAGAATCACCCCGAAGATGGCACTTTCGAATTAGTCTTACATAGTTAGTGAGATAAAGAATAGATTTTGATTGATAAGAAATTGTGATTTGAAATGAGATTGTGCACAAATAATTTTGTTAAAATAATTGTTTATTTCCATAATTGCAGGAATTATTTTTATTATTAAGTTGTGATTTGACAAATTGAAATTTTGATCAAGGTTATTTTAACAAGTGACTATTATTATTGGCGATGAAAATTTTGATACTTAGAAATTGGTTAAGTTTCGAGATTTTAAAATTTTTGGTATAATTATTATCAATGTATATTGTATTACATTTTAAATTATAGTTGTGCACCACTGAGTTCACCACTCAGCGATAGCTTTATATGCTGTCACAGGTGAGAGTAGAGATAGAGCAGTTGAGTGAGATTCCTACAGTTGCACATTGAAGATTGCTTGTGACTAGCCTCGGGTCTATTATAGGTATACCCTTGTATATTAGATTTTGATTATGCATGTAAATATATGTGTGTAAATTATTTGAGCAGTTGTATAAAAACTTTTGCAATATTATTTTGGTATGTAATGAAATATAATTTATTGTAAGGTTCAAACTTATTTTTGAGTTTTGTAATGAATGTAAATTAATTTTTCTTTAGTGGAATATGAATGAAGTTATTTAATATTATTTTTGAAGACAATTGAATTGAGAATTGTTTTGAATTATGGAGTTGAGAGAAATGATGCTGATTTGTGTTGTGGAAGTGGTCGATTTTGATGAAATAAATTATAATAAATTATTGGAAGTGTTTTTACGGGTGTTTGAAGAACTATTTTTCTCAAATGTAGACGGCACTCTGCCGAAAATTTTTTAAAATTTGCGTAAAAATAAAAATATACAAAAATTTTAACTAGTCTTTAAACTTCAAGTAAAAGTTTTTAATTCCTACCAAAAGTGCTCACCACCTTCGAAAAGTAAGAAAATTGTTTTAAAATCCCTTGTAGTATATTTATGGGTTACCGGTAGGCGAAGTATGGTAATTCATTAGATGTACTATGGGATCATGTTATATCTTACTGAGGGGTAGGGTGTGACATGTTTAGTGGTATCAGAGCAATGGTTTTAAAGTAAATTTTGAATTGTGAATTTGAAATATTTTGTCGGTACATACAACTGCTCAAATATTTGATACATATAGTACAATTGCATCATAAATATGAATTAATGGAGAGAAATCTCCTTGTGTAGGTTTTCCCAAGAAAAGAAAATTTTCTGAATAGAAATGGAAGAGGGGAATAACTAGTAGAACAATCAGATACGGTTGAGGTACAAGAGGAGGCCTCAACTCCTCAGAGAGTCGAAGGCTCGACTGTACCAATTCCACCGGTACAAATCACCACACAAGTGGCACAACAAATGGCCACCTTCTTCCAACAAATGACTGATAGTTTGTCAGCTCAAGCTCAAACTCAAGCTCAAGCCCAAGTACAGACTCAACCCCCACAAGGGCAGTATGATATAGAAAAGAGTGAGAAATCTATGGGTCAGAACTCGAATAGGCAATTGGGGAAAAGAAAAGAATTTGAGGAACCCCGAACTTATAGATATGACAGAGGCGGATCTTCAGGGTGGAAGCAATCGAGAACCCGTCAGCAAAGAATTTGATGTTCCTACCCTATCCATGTCTGTGAGGTATGTAGCAAGTTACACAGGGGTATTTGCTATAAGGTTACTGGAGCCTGCTTCAATTGTGGTGGAATCAGGCATTACGCCCGAGATTGTACTAGCGCACATCGATTTATGCCACATACTACACCAGAGGAATCAGTCCAAGGTTCTGATTTTAGAGGCTCATTAATAGTCAGTAAGGGCAGAGGTAGAAGTAGAGGCAGCACTTTGGGTAATCCTAGCACAATGGACCAACCCGAGCAGAGGAATACATTAGAAAGATGGAATGCCATGCATCGAGGGGAAGAAGCAGAGACTTCAGATATAGTTGCCTGTACGTTCTTAAATTTTGAAAGGAATAATTATGTACTATTTGATTCCGGCTCTACTTATTTATATGCTAATGCTAAAATTATATGTTTTACTGCTATTCCCTTGCATGGAGATAAATTTTGATGTGCTAGTGATTAGTCTTTTAGGATAAGAATTATGATAATAAGCGTGATTGGAATTAATTTTGGAAAAGTTTCTAGTGAGAGACATCTCCTAAACTACGATAAATTATAAAGTTAATTAGTAAGCCTAATTAGGTAAGGCAAGAGGACCTAAAAGTAAGTTATAGTAATATAGCTACCTTAGATACGAGTTAGGGTATTACTGCTGATAGATGTCAGTAGGTACCATAATCAAAATAAGTTTAAGATATTAGTGGATTTGAAAGAAATAAGATATAGGGAAGTTTGATCTATTGGAATGTATCATAGTAACTATGCAATATTCTTGATGTTTGTGTTGTAAGCTGCAGATTACAGTACTGACTTGGGATTTATTGTGTAGAGCTACGTACTATCCAATAGTACACAAGGATAAGAATAGTTAAAAATGGCTTTCGCTCTGGTACAAGTATACCAGAATAGAGTTTTATTACTAGAATTGAGTTTGAAAATCCTAATTCGGGATTTAAAACTCTATAATTAGAATATCAAAAGATCATGGTTGCAAGGTAGTGAGAGTTAATGACTTCGTTACCCTAGCACGAATTATAGTACATCAGGAATTATTATGGGACTAGAGATTTTAGTATGGTCAAAATTTAAAAATAACACCTATAGGGCTAGGTCATCCAGTCTCCGATATGGGGTTTATAGTTGTTCTGGTATTGCAATGGATCTTTTGCTCAAACTTTAGTAAGGAACAGTATTCTATTTGTGTAGCAGTAAGACACAAAATATGATTTTGTTCCCTTGGAAGAGACAAGATGCTATGGATGATAATTATAACTTATAAAATAGTTAAGAAATGATGTTCTACTAATAACAGTAATTCGATAGGAACTAGTTGGTCAGGTATTCTTTAGGAAGAGCACAATTTTATTGTGCAGATCATAAGGATTAGATTAGGATTAATGCAAAACTTTTGAATAGTATGGGAAAAAGGAGAGTCTGGTAGACTCCCTTCTTAAGGTTAAAGAATTGTTTATGGTTCAATTAAAAAAAAAAGGGGTAAGGATTGCAAACCAGTGGAAAATAAGCTATAGGATATCGATAGATAAAAGAAGATATAGAAGTAAAAATTAGAATAGTTGATGCAAATGTAATAAAGAAACGTTATGAATATTAGTTAAAGTATTGACTAGATGGTCAGAGGACCAAATCAAAGTAATATTGAAGTATAACGGATTTATTAGGGATGATAAGAGGTGCTAAATTATGACTCTACAGTCAAGTTAAGGAAGAAGATAAGATTGAGAAATAAAATAATTAAAGTTAAGTTGTGGAATGAAAAAAAAAAGAAACAAATAAAACAGTAAGAAATGAGAAAAACACTAGATGAGGAATTGCCACCAGGGCAAACAACCTACTTAAGACGCATAACGATATCCCGAACTATTTTATTAAGAAAGAAATAAGTTAAACAAAAGCAAACAATGTAGTGCAAAATAGCACATAGGCCTTGGTCATAAATGGAGATGGTAAGATAATGGTTATGGACCTATGGCCAATAAAGAGATAAGCAGTTCATATACGACCAACAAAGTCATTTAAAAAAAAAAACTACAAAGGAAAATAATTGCTAAAACAACAGCAAGAAAAGACTAAAATATTCTAAACTAAATTGAAGGTTGCATCAAATGATCAAGAGATTTGATAAGAAAAGAGTAAAACTAAGCTCTCACCCATAGGATCATACGAGGTCCTAGACAAAGTGTATCCACTAACACACAGATTTGCTTACCTCTAAAATTGAAATGAATTTGAATCTAACTTATGATAGAAGCTCATAAGAAACTTGGCACACGAGGTGAGCAATCAATGAGTAAATAGTATTGGTTAAAGTGCTGTGGAACCATCAATCAAGCCAGGAAGCTACTTGGGAGCGTGAAGAGGACATGAGGAGATAGTACCCATAGCTATTCAGAGACTAATACTAGGTAAAATTTCGAGACGAAATTTATTTTAAGGGGAGGAGAATTGTAACACCCCTATTTGCATAGCCTGGTATATTTTACTGTTCCGGTGACTAGTATCGGTCCGAAAAATTAAGGGATTAGAATTACATCTAAGACAACTAGATAAGCCCTGAACGCAAATAATTAGTAATTTCTAAATAGTTAAGTATAAAGAAGAAAAACAAAGTATAAAAAGTTAAATGAGCCAGGAGTCACAGCGATGGGTGACTTTCCCGGGAAGTGACTGCGAGGTCAATTGTAACTCAAATTCTGAACAGGAAAATGTGATGCCACGGTCCTTAGGACCATTGCGAACACAGTGGAAAAGAGAAAATCACAAAAAAGAGTTGTTAAGCAGGTCAAATAATTAGGTCAGGAATCCAGAATAAATATCGAATAACTTGCAAATCGGATTGAACCGGCGAGGGACGATTTGGTCAATTCACCCCTAGAGCTGACTCCTGACCTAACTGTCCAATAAAATTTGAGAAATGAAAATTTTGAAATATAGAATTAAATTAAAGAAGTATGAGAAAAACAAGAGAAAAAGAAAAGAAAAGAAAATAAATTAATGACCTCATCAAGATGACATCATGCATGACTTCATATTTAATTTTAATTTAATTACTTAATTTGACTAAGTCAAATTAAGAGATAAATACACATAAAAAAAAGGAAAAAAAAAATTGTCATCTTCCATTCTCACTTTGCCGTCCCTCTCTCACACACTCTCTCATCATTTTCTCTCAACAATCCTCCATTGTTACTCAAACTTCAAGTTTGAACTCTCATCTTTTCTTCATAAACTCTTCCTTAAATTAGTAGAAAACTCTAAGTTAAGCATTTATTTGGAGAATTGAAGGAAGATAGACAAGAAAGAGAAAAAGAATATAAAGTTTAGAAGAACTCAAATTGAGGTAAATCTCTCTCCTAATTTAAATTGATTTATGCTTATAGAATTAACATTGAACAAGTGAAAATTACTTAGAAAAGTGAAGAATTCATGCTTGTATGGGAATAAAGAAATTTTGACAGCCATGGTACCCTAGGGTTTTGATGGTGTTTAGTTAGATTAAACATGAAATTTTGGTGAATTGATGTTGTATAGGTGATTTGTATGTTTAAATTGTATGAATTGAGGAATTTAAAAAATTAGGGTTTTGAGCATGTGAAAAATTGGAGAAAAAGATGAGAATTAGTCATTTGATGTAGTTGACCTTACTTGATTTGAGAAATGGTCAATTGTGACCATTTGTGGCGTGTATGAATTGTTGGAACCAAGTTTCAATTCGGATAGGTTAGGGTCAATATGCAGGCAGCTTGACCTAGGTCCCTTTCAGGGACCAAAACTGAAAATTTACCAACCTAATTGATGTGAGGCTAATTGGGAATGAAACTAGACACAAAATGGACCATTTTTCATTTAGGAATCATGCCCAGAAAATGACCATAACTTAGTGAACAATTAGGCTAAATTCGGAATTGGGCACACTACCCTGTACAAAAATGACCAAATGAACAGTAGTTATGTAAATGACCATAACTTAGTCTAGGAAGGTCCAAATGACCTGAATTTTATACCGATAGAAAGCTAAGACATAGCCCTACAACTTTCATGAAGAAAATAAACCTAAATTTTGACCATAACCTATCTGAAAAACCACCTACAGTCAACACACCAAAAATTGCCATTATCCAGAAAATGCCCAGAATTCTGGGCAACACCAAATTCGGTCAGCCTTAGAAAATAGGCATAATTTGTGCTACAAAACTCCAAATTGAGTGATTCAAAAAGGGAAATAAAGTTAAGATAATAAGGAACAACTTTGATGAAGGACACTTAGCCAAATTCTCACAGTAACCAGACCAATGGAACAGTAGAAAACAGGGGACCAAAACTGAAAAATTGTAATTTCTCTTAGGAGACTTAGAGATTGAATTGGCAATCAATGCCAATAAAATTGACACCCAAAATTTGGTATATGGGTGCAATTAGAACTAATAAACCTATTAAGTATAGAAAAGTCAATATTTTGACTTGAATAGTGCTATGAATAGTGCCACCATACACAAAAATGTGAAAGACCCGAAATTTATAAACTGTAATGGGTAGGATAAGTCTATAAAGAAATTGTTGAAATTTAAGTATTAGAAATGGATACTGAAACACTTTAAATTTATGTGTTTCAGTTGGAAAGAGATCTTCGAAGGAGAAACGAAAGTTTGAGTAAATTGAGTTGACAAAAGAGGTTTGTGCAAAACTAGTTTTTAATTAAATTTGTTTTGAATATTTTACGTAATTAAATGATTTCATTTTTCCTTATGCACTATGTTTATCAATTATGGGATTTATTTCAATGATTATTGAAATTGGTATAGCAAGCATGAGTTTAGTTTTGTGAAATATTATTTCAATAATTATTGAATATTGTTTTGGACCGGATAAATTATGTTTTGAATTGTGATGGGCAATTTGCATGAATAAAATATAAAATTTTGTTTTGGATTGTGATGAGCATAAAATAAAAAATTGTGGAATATTGGAATTGATCTTGAATTAATATTGTGTTGTGATTTAGGCTCATAAAAAAGATAAAGAAATGCATGATATGGTTTTATATCTCACTATAGATGGTTGACTAGGTTATTACCCGTCTCTATATCATTTGTTGATGAGACAATGGAGTTAGCTTTGTTTTGTTTTGAATACCATGGTATGTGCACATACTTAGAGCCTCCTTTTATTAGAGGTTAGATCTAAGTATTTGTTACGGACCCGTTGGAAGTTGCATTATTGTGTTGTGTACTGTGCACGATGATTCAACCTCCCCGACCATAGGGAGTTAGAATCCCGATTCGACCTCCCTGACCATAGGGAGTTAGAATCACCCCGAAGATGGCCCATTCGGATTAGTCTTGCATAGTGAGTGAGATAAAGAATAGATTTTGATTGATAAGAAATTGTGATTTGAAATGAGATTGTGCACAAATGATTTTGTTAAAATAATTGTTTATTTCTATAATTGCAGGAATTATTTTTATTGTTTAGTTGTGATTTGACAAATTGAAATTTTGATCATGGTTATTTTAACAAGTGACTATTATTATTGGCAATGAAAATTTTGATATTTAGAAATTGGTTAAGTTTCGAGATTTCAAAATTTTTGGTATAATTATTGTCAATGTATATTGTATTACATTTTAAATTATAGTTGTGCACCACTGAATTCACCACTCAGCGATAGCTTTGTATGCTGTCGCAGGTGAGAGTAGAGATAGAACAGTTGAGTGAGATTCTTGCAGCTGCACCTTGAAGACTGCTTGTGACTAGCCTCGGGTATATTATAGGTATACCCTTGTATATTAGATTTTGATTATGCATGTAAATATATGTGTGTAAATTATTTGAGCAGTTGTATAAAAACTTTTGTAATATTATTTTGGTATGTAATGAAATGTAATTTATTGTAAGGTTCAAACTTATTTTTGAGTTTTGTAATGAATGTAAATTAATTTTTCTTTAGTGGAATATGAATGAAGTTATTTAATATTATTTTTGAAGACAATTGAATTGAGAATTGTTTTGAATTATGGAGTTGGGAGAAATGATGCTAATTTGTGTTGTGGAAGTGGTCGATTTTGATGAAATAAATTATTAGAAGTGCTTTTACATGTGTTTAAAGAACTGTTTTTCCCAAATATAGACGGCACTTTGCCGAAAAGTTTCCAAAATTTGCGTAAAAATAAAAATGTACAAAAATTTTAACTAGTCTTTAAACTTCAAGTAAAAGTTTTTAATTCCTACCAATAGTGCTCGCCACCTTCGAAAAGTAAGAAAATTTTTTTAAAATTCCTTGTAGTATATTTAATGAATTACCGGTAGGCGAAGTACGATAATTCATTAGATGTACTACGGGATCATGTTACATCTTACTGAGGGGTAGGGTGTGACAATATGAGTTTGGATTGTGATTTGGAGCTTTGGGATATGTTTTGGGAAGAATAATTCTGCTGTTTTTAACTTGGGAATTCTGAAAATTCTTAGGTTCGATTATCGAATACCATTGTTTTGGTAGACGAAGCATATAGTTTCTCAGAAAAATTTAGAGAAATTCTAAGTTTGGCAATCAAAGTCTAGGCCTTCGGTAGTCATGGTGGCTATCGCCCAAAATGGGCACCCCATGATCAAAGGTTCAATAGCTGAAGGCTAAGACTCCAACAACTGAACTTGGTTCTACCAACATTATCTCTTTTTCAATTCTAAGATTTCAAAACATGATTTTATAATTCTTAAAGGCCTAGAATAAGATGTTTGAAGTGTGTATAGAGTTTTATAGCTTCGAATAACTCATTAGGTTCAAATGGTTATAGGACACTTATATTCATCCTCATGAATCATGTCATATTTATTTAGGGTATATGTATCTAGAACATGAATATGTTGCATAATTGCATAATTTTGTTAGTGTATGATAGATTATGGATGATCCACTAACTACCTCCATGTTTATGACCATGTTATTTTATGTGTGTTATGGATCCATAAAATCCAAGAGCAGATCTTATAATGCCTCTTAGTGTATGACACATGTCATGTTATAAGTAGAGGTCCTAAAAAGCCTCTGTATGAGCCAGGCACATCGGATATATGTTAAGTGAAAGTCCAGAGAAGCCTCTGTATGAGTTGGGCACATTGGATTTAGGGAGTCACTTGTGACAAATTCATCTTTATTTGAAATGTTTATTAAGTGATATGTATGAAATGAATGTGATAATTAAATGTGGCTAGTTTACTCACTGAGCTTGTTTAAGCTCACCTCTTTTCCCGAACGCCAAGTATAGGCTAACAGGAATGAAAGAGTTCTTTAATATGTAAAGCTCACTCCTTGAGCAGCCAGGATAGTTGTTGAGTGTTTAAATGTATATTGTATGATTAGTGGATGTTTAATATGTAAAGGAATAGTTACTGTATTGATGTTCAAGTTTAATAGATGTTGTTATTGAGCAATAGTAATGTAATTATGTATGTTTTAAATCTAAGCTAACTCCTCATGTGAGAATGTATGTGTGAACCAATTATATTTTAGTGTTTCATGTATGAAAAGTTCAAATTCTGAACTGATTTTTATGTTAATAATGAATGAAAAATCTAAAGTGTAATGGTTTTGGAGTATGTTTGGATTATGAGTATAGGATTATGTTCATGATTAACGGGTCTTTAGGCTTGCTACAGATTCTGATAGCCTTAAGCTGACCTGATCCCTAGTGTTGGTAATGGCTCCTAATTGGGTTGTTACAAAGTTGATATCAGAGCTCTAGGTTAGATGAGTGGACCTAGATGCTAATAAAGGGATAGTATAAGTATGAAAAAAAAATATGTTTACTAGCATAGTTAAGAAAATACATGTCCAGTAGGGTTGAGTCCTTAGTTTTTACATGTTGTATGTTATATGTATGCTATGTTTGATGTTATGTCGTGTGATCATGTGACTCCATATGAACTTTTTGTATGCTTAACACTTTTTATTTGCTTTCAAAAAATGCAAGGTTCAAGACGGTCTACTAGGTTGACCGATGCCCCACCCAAGAATGAGGGTATTAGAGCACTATCCACTAACCCTGTTGCCAGGGAGAGGGCAAGTAAAAGTGGAAGGGAAGAATCTTCAAGAGCCCTAAAAGGTCTTTTGAGGTTAGCAAGGAAACCTCTAGTGCACCTAAAATACTGGTAGATGCATGAAAGGGTTCTCATGTTTTTCCACAACAGCATAAGAACACTGAGCCTTTTGATATGGGAAGGATGGGAGAAGATAGTTTTGTAGTGAGTTGGCCCAAATAAATTTATATTATTTTACTTTATTTTATTTTATTTATGTGTTGGGCCTTGATTTTAGCCCTAGTTAAGGATTTAGGAATAGTGAGACTGACAATAGGCCTCGGGGACTTTATGTCGGCCTATATCCTAGTGTCGGTCTAGCCCATGGGATGGGATCGTGACAAAGTTGGTATAAGAGCTTAGGTTCTAGATTCATGGAAAAGTGTGTGCCTAGAGTTGTCATAATCGGAGTATAAGTTTCTGTTTCATCTTTTTTCTATAATTCCTTATTTCAAGATTTTGCGTTTTTCCTTGGGTAGTGTAAGAGCACTCCAGTTTAGTGTTTTAATTTTCGTGGAGTAAATGGTGATGTGGGTTAGAGTTAAAAACTTGTTGAGGTTTGCCTTAGGAATACGTACTCCAAGAAATGTTGTGTTTCTATCATAATGGGGCTAAGTGGTGTGCCTATCTAGTGTAAGGCATGAGCACATAAAGGTGAGTTATGGTAGTGTAATTGCCTTAAATTAGGGTGAGGGTATCACTGCTAGCAATAATCAATAGATAGCCCAGTCAGAGTAAGTTTATGGTATTAGTGGGTTTGAGAGAGATAAGAGATTGGGAAACCTAGTCTGTTGAGATGTACTGTAGTGACCTATGCAATGTTCTCGATGTTTATGCTGTAAGCTGTAGATTATAGTACTGACATGGGATCATTGTGTAGAGCTGCGTGCATCCCCATTGTGTTTCCTAAGGGTGTTTACAGATGGCATCTGTTTTAATACAGTTACACTATAACATAGTTCTATTCTTGCAAAGGAGTTTGAAACTCCTAGTTAGGGGTTTAAACCCTCGAGCTAAAATATTAAAGTTCATCGTTAGGTGGCAACTAGAGTCAGTGACTCGGTTACTCTAGCATGAGCTAGAGTTATATCAGAAGTTGCCATACAATTAGAGGTTTCAATATAGTCACAAAGTAAAGGTAATACTTGTAGAGTGAGACCATCTGGTCTCTGATAAGGGGTTTTAGACAGTTTTGGCATTCCAATGGACATTTTACCTAAAGTTTAGTAAAAATAGTAACTTCTTTATGTGGTAGCAAGGCACAGAGCAAGACTTTGCTTCCCTAAAAGGAGACCGGATACTGTGAATAATGTTCATGGCCTGTGAATGACACTTGAAGGAGTTTGCAGTATGATAAGAGAGCGGATAGCTTGACATGGTTGTGGCAAGGTGGCAGATGCATTGCCTTTTTTGTAGTCAGTGTATTATAGGGTGGTCTTATCCTTTCAGAAAAGATAGAAGGTTACTACTGGTGATGGTGACCTACGGAATAGTGTCCTAAATGGGACTGTAGAGTGTGGTACAGAATTATTAGTTTAGGCACCCTGAAGAGGACACAAATCCCACTATAGGAATCATAAGTGATAAGATCATAATGTAGGTAAAGCTCTTGAGTTAATAATGGGTTTGGGTACCCAATATCTTAAGTTTTAGCTAATTGAGTCTATATTGAAAAATAAAATCCCTGTAGATCCCCTTATCAAGGTGTCGACACCATATTTTGGCCGATTCCCGAAATCAATAAACTTTGAAACCGATCCCCATCACTAAGTCTCTCTTTGCCAGTTAATCACGTTTCCGATCTCTCTTCAAAAGAAATCAAATCAGTATTAAGTCTCCATATCATTTAAATCCTATCCGATCTCTCAAATCAATTACCAAGTCTCCTGGCCAGTCAATCACATTTCCGATCTCTTGTCTAACGAAACCAAACCAACGTCAGGTCCTCATGCCACCAGTCTTATGGCCGATCTCCCTTTTAAAAAAGGTTTGGGGATAATCGTCTGATAAATTTAAGGTTCCAATTCGGTTTAATGATGATTCCGATCTTAAGTGTTCAAATCAAGTTTCCAATTTTAATCAAGTCCCGTTTGGCATTTGTTTTCAGCCGATCTCATGCTTATAATGTTTTCCGACCTCTTACACTTAGATTAATAATCACTTTTAGATGTAATATGTTCAGACAATCAAGTGCTTATGCAACTCAAATACTTTTCGATCCCATCCAGTCATTGAACAAAAAAGGAATTTCATTTCATTTCAAATTGAAATATATACAAGTCATTCGGCTGGAGGATCACCTCCAGCCTGTTCTACATTTTGTTCACCCCCTCTATCGCCCTCGACCTCCTCCTCGCTATCCTCTTCGTCTTGGGGAGCCAAGTTCACCATCCAGGAGAAGTCCTCCTCGGGATAACGCTTCCTAAGCTCGGCCAAGAGATCCCCATGAGCATTCAAGTAAGCGCCGGCCTCCCTTGTCACTGCCTCTTCTTCTTTTGCTTTGAGCTCCTCAGTGAGGCGAGCGACTTCAGCAGCTCGGAGCACCCGAACTTCGTCAAGAACATGAGCTTGCTCGGCCAGCTTATCCTCATAGAATTTCATCCGCCCCTCAATTTCAGATATGTAGTTTTGGGCGGACGAAAGTTGAGATCGGAGGAAAGCAGCTTCCTGACCCATCTTCTCGAGCTCCTGCCTCATACGGTGAGCCTTCTCTCGGACAATGTGTTGGTTCACCAGGCTCTCCACGCTCAGGCTCATAGTTTGGGTCAGGATATCATCGAGATTGTGCAGGGTTAGCCTATCCCGATCCTCCCAAAGGCAGATGGAGGACCCTAAGACCTTAGCAAAGCCCGAATTCTCTCGAACCGTGCGGTTCTTCTCCAGCGAGTGGATTAGGACTTGAGCGCCTCGGGAAAGGGTCCTCAGAGGAGGTTGGGAAGGACCCCCTTCCGCACTCGAAGCAATTGGAGGGGGTGGTGGCGGCTCTTCTTGACGAGGAGGAGACCGGACCACTTCTATGTCAGGGATCGGCTGTCCCGAGGGTTGAGACAAGCCTCCTTGCATCTCTCCGGGTTCATGCTTGGGCGTCTGAAGCAGCTCGGAACGCTTCATCTCCCGTACTTTCCGGGAGACCTCTCTCTTCCGCTTCCGGCTCTCCTTGGAAGCCTCGCCACTTGCCATACCTGCACAGAGAAAAGGTCAGTGAGATCGCTAAGGCCCAAAGATCAGAGATGTAGGAAGTACCGAGGCCGAGGTGAGAGAGCTAAAGCCCGCGTTCTTCGCCAGTAATCAACTCCATAGTCCAATGATGCAGTTTGGCCGTCACTGCATCTAGACAAGAGAACTTCTGTCGGGCCACCTGATCTTTCAGTTCCATCACCATTAGGCCTTCTTCCCTATTCAGGGTAATCCGCTTCGGAAGTATGGGACCCTGGTGCAGCCAGCTATGTGGGTAACCCTCAAAGCCGTTCGGAATTTTGCTCCTAAGAATAAAGAAATGATTCTTCCAATTCTTCAGGGAGGAGGGCAGATCGGTAAAGAGCCCGCAATGTGGCTTCGCCTGAAAGAACCAGTACTCGTCGTCCTTTCGGCGAGTTAGCCTATGTAGCTCGGCGAATACCTTCGCCGTTGGACTAAGTCCTTTGGCTCGGCAAAGGCCTCTGAAGGCTACTAGGATCTGCCATGAGTTCGGATGAACTTGGGCTATGCATACTTGGTGAAATTTTAGAACTTCCTTGAAGAAGTCGTCAAGAGGGAACCGCAGCCGGCCTTTTAACTGCTCTTCGTATACCATGATCATATCATTCTCTTCGAAGAAGTGATCGGCTCAAAGATCGCCGTGACACTTAATGAGCTTGTATGAATCGGGCCAAATGTTATACTCTTGGCTGAACGACTGCAGGTCAGTTTCTTGAAGGATTGATGGCAGCTCGTCCATAGGAAGGTTTTCTCTCCCTGAAGAATGTGTTTGCCTCGAGGGTGCCGCTTGACCTCGGGCTGGGATAGAGGTCCTAGGAGGTTCAGATCGCCCGCTTGTTCCGACTACTTCTACCTCATTTGAAGACCACGAGATCTGAATGGAAAGGGGGCTTGCCGCTCTCTGACCCTCAGCGCCACTCATTTTCAAAGAAAAGAGAAAATTTGAACTGAAAGAAAGATCAAAACCCTTACTGGAGTGTGATCGGTGTCGGAAGAACTTGAAAAAATGAGAGGATTTTGGAATCGCTCGCGAAAGGCTGAAAATGGCATAAGGGGATAACTGGCGGACTCATCCCCTATTTATACTAGTCTGAGCATTTAATGCTCACGGTGTCCCAAGCGGCGCATCGGTTAGCGGGATTCTCCAGCTTTTTCTGATGCGTCTCACAAATATTCCAGAAATTCCATAATAAGGAGAGATCGGCTAGTTAAAGATCGGTGAATTAAGGCGGATGTTTGGAATTGCGGATCGGTTAAGGGCTGTTCAGTTAGGAACCGGATCGGATAAACACATCAGAGATCGGAAAATAAACAATGTAATAATAACAAAATGATAATTGTCAAAATAAAATTTTATTTCTAAAAGGTCAGATTACATCATTTGGGCGATCTCTAGAGATCGGATTACAATAAAAATCGGATTACATCATTTGGGCGATCTCTAGAGATCGAATTACATTAAAGGTCAGATTACATCATTTGGGCAATCTCTAGAGATCGGCAGTACATCCTATCTAGTAAAGGCCTATGTCAAAGCCTAGTCTCGTGGCTGAATTAAAAGATGTGTTTGACTAGGAGACCAGCCGTCAACATCGGATTGATGTACAGCTCAGATGGGGTGACTATGACTCTCATGAAAATGAGAGAGATCATCATCAATGTTATCGCTCGGAACTGAGCCGCTGTCGGGACACCCAATGTGGTGAAAAGCCAAATGAACTTTAAAGGGCAGTCACCAAAGATAGGAGGGAAATTAGCAGTCTTCTCGCCCAAAGTCAGTTCATCGATTATATCGGTCGGCCGACTCAAGATTGATACGATCGATATTCTCGATCTGGATCGGTAAATTAGTTTGGTTCTCTCATTGTCATCAAACATGGCCATTGTAGTTTCCCGATCACCAGGGTCATAAACTTTCGGTCGGTAAACAAGATGGACAGCCGGAAAAAGATCAAAGGCAATTATCATGGCCGGGATTATTGCCGGAGCGGTTAGAACAGGAAATGTGAGAAGGAATGAGGAGAAAATCAAATGCGGAGGGACTTCCCGTTGAAGGTATATATATAGGGAAAGTCTGAGCATTTATTGCTAGCAGAAAACGAAGCGGACGCCTCGGAAATCGAAGGAATAAATGCTTTGACTGAACCGGACCAGATAAAGGAGAAGACTGGAGTAGGGGAGATCGGAAGAGGGAGGCCCGGCATGAGAGATCGGAAAAGGATCGTGTTAGAAAGATCGGAAGGGAGGGGAGATCGGAAAACAAAGAGAATAAGACAACTTCCAATAACTGTCATCATAATCAGAGCCGAGGTAGTTAAAGCGTTGCAGACGAGATCTCCACCGCACGCCTCATTTGCAGAATCGCCCGCACTACTGACAGGTGCCAGAGTATGTCATGACAGTCCTGTACATTTCAATCTCCACCGTTGATCTTACTTGTAAGGACAAGTCCGGAGCCCTTGGATCAAAGAACAAGACGACAAGACCGGCGCTTTTTATTCCAAGCCCTCGGATCGCCCTTGACAAGAAAATTCTGAGCCGTCAGATTAGAAAGGATAAAGGACAAATATGCAGAAAAGGATCTCAGTCGTTCGTTTTGATTCTCTTTAATTCCCAACCATCAGATCGTGTCCTTTAAAATCCAAACCTTCCATTTCCCTCAAAGGAAATCTTGACCCTTCATTAGGAACATCCATTCCCTATAAATACCTGCATGAAAACTGTTGAAGGGGGGACAAAAAAAAGGGTGGTGATTATAATGGAAAGGCTCTGAAAATTGATTCAGTTCTGCTACTCTGCTATTTTTAAGCTGGAAAGACTTTAGAAACCAATTTTCTAAAGTATTTTCTTTGAAGAAGTGCTGGACACTGGAACTCTTGATTTCCAGTTTGTTCATTACTCTGTGATACCTTTTCTTAAGTTTCAGTTCTGTTTTCATCACCTTTATATCCACTTTTATTTTCTAAGCTCAATCTCATTCATTGTCATTTCGGCTCAATTACATGCTAGCAAGGCATTCGTCATTTCAAGGCAAGCATTAGCCTCCAGATTATTAGCACACAACTCTGCAACCTTCATGACTCCATAGCTAGTTCAATAGGTTCAACTTCCTGCAGGTGAGTGTCTGAACCATTGCCCTATTTGGTGTTCATCTTTATTTTCTTTTTTATTTATGCTCGTAATTTTCGTTAAAGTTTGTCTTGCGTTAGAAGGTCCCACGTAGGTGGTTATTTTCATGAGTTTATCTTTTGATACAACAGTTTATGTTATTTATTTATTCTTGGTCTTTATTTATCTCCCAACGCGGGTGTTCGGGTTACGGGTAATGTATAGGTAGTTTGATAAAGTGTTGGTAGCAGTATCTTAACAGAAGAGTTTTTTTTTTTTAAATAAATGTTCGGATAATAAATCAGAGAATTATGAAGTCGAACCACTAGACTAGCTCCAGAGGATGACTGGGTAAGGTGGAGAGTCGGAGTAAAATTAGACTTCCAACTAGCAAATGAAGTATAGCAAATGTTACTCGTCGAATGGTATTGGTAAGCCGATCACAAAAGAGATCGGTAAAACTCAATCCGATATCCCCTAATAGTCACAAGGCACCAATGAGTCAAAAGAAGTTTAATCCAGGCTTCCAATGTCTTCGGATGCCAGAACCCTTTGCCTAAGGTCCTTGCGTGATACGATCGCAATTAAATTTCAAGAGGTCCGGGGAGAGTTCTTACCTGATCCTCATCCAAACCAAATAGGAGATCGGAGGAGAGTTCTTATCCGATTCTCAATCCAAATTTTAATAAATATTTAAAAGAGATCGGAGGAGAGTTCTTATCTGATTCTCACTAAAAAATTTTAATAAATATTTAAAAGAAATCGGAGGAGAGTTCTTATCTGATTCTCACTGAAAAATTTTAACAAAATTTAAAAGAGATCGGGGGAGAGTCCTTATCCGATTCTCAATCCAAATTCTAATAAATATTTAAAAGAGATCGGAGGAGAGTTCTTATCCGATTCTCAAATCGAATTTTACTAAATATATAGAGATCGGAGGAGAGTTCTTATCCGATTCTCATGACCAAATTTTAATAAACACGCAAAGTAATCCCATAAATGAAAACCGCAACACAACACCAATTCACTAAGGTCGTCTCATTTACTTATGTATCTGGGTAATCCAAATTAGTAAAAAATCAAATTTTCCTTTTATCAAAAGGATTAACATCTCCACTCGAACCTCCCCCTAACTATCGATTTTAATTTATAAAGAGCGTAAGGTTAAATCTGTTCACCCTCGATGTGGGGTGCCTAACAGCTTCCCCACCCGTTTACGGACCCCGAACCTAGAATCTCTGCATCAGAAGTGGTTTCGTTTTAATTTGCATTTCACGAATGGTTTTCTTTAATTTTCCTCAAAATTAAAGTGGCGACTCCTCACTCTTTCCTATTTCGGTGAGCGTCCGTCCAGGCGATCGCAAAATACCTTGCGACACAAGGTAGTAGAGGGTAGTATGTGGCCTAAAGGATAGGAATAGAGATCACACAGTGAATGCATGGCTGCATTTCCTTGAGTTCCTTTTTAACTTCTTATTGCTCAAGACAATAGTATACTCTAAGTAGAGGAAAGGGTAAGGGCAATAAGTCAGTAGAGGTAAATCATAAGATATTAGTAGATAGAACAAGTGCAGAAAGGAGAGTTAAAACAATAAGTTCAAATGTAGCAAGAAGGATAACTTGAATGCCAGCAGAAGTATTAGTGAAAGTGGTCAAAGGACCAATTCTAAGTAACATTAAGGTGTAGATGGCTTGGTAGAGACAATGAAAAGGTACAAGTTTCTGACATGATAGTTAGGTTAAGAAAGAGAATAGAGCTAAAGAATAAAATAGTCAAAGTTCAATTTTGGGTAAGATAAAAAGGAGTTGGCTAAAGAGTAGACTGAAAAGCCTAGATTAGGATAAGAACAGGAAGAGTAGAGTCAAGATACAGAGGAGGCAAATGCGATTCTAGGGAAGGTAAACGAGATAAACAGAAAAGTGAGGATAGAGAGCTTAGAAAAAAACAATATTAGGGATAACGTTTGTCAAAGTATAAAACCTAGAAGTGCAGAACTCAGAGTAGGTCATAGTTGGTGTAGTATTAGGAGCCAGAACTTGGAGCTCAGAGTTATAAGATCTAGAATAGACTTTATCTGTTTTCTATCCCCAAGGTAAAATAAGGAGTAATGTGATAAGGACCCTTTGGACTGTTGATAGTATGAGAAAAGTTAGGTCAGATGCACAACCAAAGTAAGCAGTAGCTAGAAGAAGTGCAATAATAACTTGAATTGTCTTATTAGAAAAAGAAGCGAAGTCAGTAGGTAGTAAGTTGAATAAAACTCAACCTAATGGATTCAAATATGCCTAATGGGAGAAAAGAATGAGGGATAATGGCACAAATATTTAGTTATAGAATTCAAAATGGTGAGACTTAAAATCTATAATCTGGGGTTAGGCATGCATTTTTTTTAAGTATGACCAATAGGAAACTTTGTAAGAAAACATGAGTGATAGTATGATAATATGTAATAGAACACTAATAAAGGATAGGATAGAGCAAGATAGGTATAGATGTTACTCACAAGTTATTAAGAAATACAAAGGTCAGAGGAATGATTATTGGTAAGATTGAAGTTTGTTCTGGGAGAACCTATTTGTGAGAAGTATCTTCTAGAATATGATAGGAAATAAGGGGTACAAGACAAATGATGATAATATGGAAGACAAACAGAGTATAAATAGAGATACTAAATTCCTACCTGATATGTCAGGTGGGACAATAATACTACAAAGGGTAGGTGCAGCTGATATCTTATAGAAGAGCATAATAAATGCAAAGAGATGATGAAATTTAAAAGGGAGTATCAAGAGATATGGGTAAATTTGAGGTTAAAGTTTGGAAAGCTATAAGCAATAGATGTAGCTATATTAAGGAGAATGAACTCGTAAAGTATCTAGTCAGGGATTGTGGCAAAACACATGTTTACCACAACCCCATCAGTTCAGGTGGAACTGATAGGTTCAAGAACACCTATCTAACCATGATGAGCAATGTTCTAATGGTCAAGTTAGTGAAAGAGGTATGAGAAGAACCTTCCTTGGTGAATTACATGTGTTGCAAAATGTAAATAGCAAGGGTGGTACCATAGCGTTATACAATATGAAGGATATACTGGCAGGAGCCAATCATTGAGTTACAAAGTTAGCAATCAAGCGAGGAATAAGAAATTTGAAAAAGGTTAAAGTTTATAACGATGGAATGGTCATCTTCGTAGGAAGTGGCTTAAGGGTGAGAAAGCATAAGTTTGAGGATAGACAAGATGGGCATAAGCACTATTAGCACTATAAGCTCAAGACTCGAGACAAAGGGTAAGGAGAAAGTATAGTGGATTAGAAAGGTATCACTAGTAAGAAGAAACAAAGAAGCAAATGATACCCAGGGGACAGTAGGAAGGCATGCAAAGAGTTGATTACAAGAATGAGAACAAGAAAGACTGAGCATGCAAGGGGCACACTAAGGAATATTTAGGACAAGTTACAGTAACATGGCAAGGAATGCAAGTCATGTTCTTAGGGAGCAAAGATTGATGAGATAGAGGCATGAAGGTGAGTCACAAGAACATACATCAGTATAGGGTGGAAGTGAATTAAACACCAAAGTTGGTTGTTTGAACATTCGAGGACGAATGTTCTTAAGGTGTGGTGATTGTAATGGCCTAAAAAATTATAAAATTTAAATAAATTGTAAAATGATTATTTTAATGATATTTTATTTATTTTAAACATATTTTGTAAATTATTTTAAAGTTTCAACTTTAAATTTAAATGATTAGTCTTAAAGTTTAATATTATATTAAATATTAAAGTATTAGTATTATCATGCTTTTATTTATACTTAGATTTTTATTATTATTAATTAAAAAAAGCTATTTATAAATATGCATATATTTTGATATATATTATTTAATTGTATGAACATTTTAAATAAAATTGCTGGTTTTGATTTAAGAGAATTTTATTCATATTTACATGTTAATAATATTATCATTAAAATTTTCTTGCTACGAAGTATTTAAACAGAATCATAATTAATTACAAAGCTATATTATTAATATTTTTGAAAATTCTATATCAATTAAGTATGGTTCTAAGAGTTTGAATGTGAGTATTTTATTATTACCATTTATATCTAAACTCTATTATAAATTTTAAATATTTTGTTTAGTATTGGAACAAAAATATTTTAATATATTGATTATTTTAGTTAAATGAAATAATTTAAATATTTAGTTGTGGTATTTAAATGATTAATTAGTTATATTATAAGGAAATTTAATTAAATTTTATTAATTTGTTTTATCGGTTTTCGTGGTATATAATAATAATAATAATAATAATAATAATAATAATAATAATAATAATAATTTATTATTATTATTATTATTATTATTATTATTATTATTATTATTATTATTATTATTATTATTTAGATTGTAGAGAAGTTAGGGACCCGAGCTGAAATTTGGAGGATTGGACCTAGATTAGGATTCTTGTAGGCCCCAGATAAATATTATAATTGTTGTTGAGGACCCGAGACCCTGTGTGTTGCTGTTGTTGCGTTTTTCTTGCAGGGGGGGGGGGGTTAGGTTCAATTATAGGGGAGACTCTATCAAAATTTCGACAATATCTTAGAAATTATTCTTGCTTCTTTGATTAAATTAATTAATTATTTCTATCAGTAAATTTGATAGAGGTCAATGTGTCTGTCTAGGTAATCGGTGCCACCTAGCCTTTCTTCTCCTTCCAGTCAGACCAGCTACAATCGGATCGACCAGTATGTGAGTTAGATATTAATTATATATCTGGCATGCTCATTTATTCTATAAATAATTAATTATGCACATAAATATTTAATATATTGGGGGGGGGGTATTTTGGTAGCTACATATTTAATTATTGCTATTTATTTGTGATTGCTGTTGTCGCAATAGATTTTGCGGTCGCCTGGACGATCACTCACCGAAGTGGGAAAAGTGAGGAGTCGCCACCTTAGTTTTGAGGGAAACTAAAGAAAACCATTTGAGAAGTTAAATTAAAAATGAAACCACTTCAAAACAGAGATTCTAAGTTCGGGGTCCGTAAACGGGTGGGGAAGGTGTTAGGCACCCCACCTCGTCCCTTAATAAGGGTAAGTAGATTTAATTCTGCGTCCTTTATAAATTAGTTAGGAGGGCTTAGATGGCAATGTTAATCCTTTTGGTAGAAGGAATATTTGATTTTTCACTAAATTTGGATCACCCAGATACATAAGTAAATGAGACAACCTTAGTGAACGGGCGTGAGAATCTGATAAGAACTCTCCTCCGATCTCTTTTAAGTTGTTTATTAAAATTTTGAGGGGAGACCGGATAAGAACCCTTCTCCGATCTCTTTTTACGTTATTTATTAAAATTTTGAGGGGAGACCGGATAAGAACCCTCCTCCGATCTCCTTTAGAGTTATTTATTAATGTTTTGAGTTGAGACCGGATAAGAACTCTCCTCCGATCCCTATTTAATGTTTATTAAAATTTTGAAGGGAGACCGGATAAGAACTCTCCTCCGATCTCCTTTAGAGTTATTTATTAATGTTTTGAGTTGAGACCGGATAAGAACTCTCCTCCGATCTCTTTCAGATTAACAGGAGCCTGGAAGGGATTTCTCCGATCTCCCGGATTTTTAATTTCAACTACATGACATAAGAACCTAAAGCTAAGGATTCTGGCGTTCTAGGATGCTGGGGATAAGGCTTTTCGATACCTTTTGACTAGATAGGGAAAACTAGACTTGATTTACCGACCTTCCATGCGTTCATTTTACCAATATCTATTAATGACCGATCTACTCTGTTTCGTTTACTTTGGTCTTATTCCACTTTATGACATCTTTGTCGAATTGCTGTTTACGTCGGCCTAATAGTTTGGCTATCTTCCTGACGTGTTATTCATGTTCTCTCTTTTAAAAGAGACCCCTAAGTTGCAGTTACCTACGTTTACCCATCCACTTACATACTACTAGGAGTTAGAAAACTTGCTTTCAAAAAAGATGAAGATTAATAAAAATGAACTGATCACTAAATAGATGATTTGGGAGTGTCATTCTTTGGGGATCGTTTGTGCAAAAATAGTCTTGAAGAAAGTTGCAGATGTAAGAAGAACACAGGAAAATGCGGAAAGTAAATGCAGACACTCGATAAAACAGTGATATGAGCTCTTACAGTAACATTCTTTGGGGATCGTTTGTGCAAAAGTAGAAAGTCACAGATGTGAGAAGAACAAAGAAAATGCAGAAAGTAAATGTAAGCACTTAATAAAACAGTAGTATGAGCTCTTACCTGTAAGGAGCCAAATCTACTAAAATAACTATGGGGTGTCAAATAGTGACAAGGCAACTGAGTGATTGGCCTGAGGGGTGGTGTTCCTCGTGAACTGGAGGGTGCTTAGCTAAAATGCGATTAGATCAAGATGAAAAGAACCGAGTGGAATGAAGTTGAGCTTGGACAATGAAAACAGAGATGATAAAAAGGCAGAAAGTGAGAGTGTGACCAGATAATGAACAAACTGGAAATGTAGAGTTCCAGTATTCAGAATCTTTTCAAGAAAAACACTTCAGAAAACTAGTTTTAAAAGTCTTTTTGATCGACACTTCTAAGTAGCAGAGTAGCAAACTAAATGAAATTTCAGAGTTCCTCTGCTATAATAACAGCCTCTTGTCTATTTTTTGTCCGTCCGTCCCTTGAACAGTTTTTATGCAGGTATTTATAGGAATCGGGTGCTCTTCGTGAAGGGTCAGGATTTATTTGAGGGAGATGGAGGGTCGAGATTTCGAAGGACATGATCAGAGGTTCAGGAATTAAAGAGAATCAAAATGAATGGTTGAGATCACTCTTCATAATATTTGTCCTTTTCTTCTTTCCATCTGACGGTCCCAAATTTCCTTGTCCGGAACGATCCGAGGGCTAAGAGCGAAAGACACTGGTATTGTTGTCTTCTCTCTTGATCTAAGGGTTCCGGGTTTGTCCTTACAAGTGGGATCAACGGTGGAGATTGGGATGTACAGATCATGACATACCCCGCAAATCACAACATTGCGGTGATTCTTAGGCGTGCGGTGGAGATCTCGCCTGCAACGCCTTAACTACTCTACCCGATTCCGACGACGGTTATTGGAATTTGTCTTATTCTTTTTGCCTACCGATCCCTCCTCTTTCTGATCTCTTTCACATGTTCTTTCCGACCTTTCATGCTGGTCTCCCACCTTCCGATCTATTATTCCGATCTCTCCTTTTCTCTGGTCCGGTCTGGTCAAAGCATTAATTGTCCCTCGATTCCCGAAGCGTCCGCTTCGTTTTCTGCTTAGCAATAAATGCTCATCCTCCCCTATATATACCCCTGTCGACGGAGACATTTCCTTCATCTGATTTTCCTCTCTTCCTTTCTTACTTTCCTCGTTTCTAGCCGCCCGTGGAAGTTCTGGCTATAACTGTGGCTTTGATCTTTTTCCGATGGACTTCTTTACTCACCGACTGAAAATTTACGATCCCGGTGATCGAATGACCTTAACTGACGATGGTGAGAGGACTGGATTTGACCGATCTGTATTGCGGACCTTGGTTGTACCGATCTTGAGTCGCTCAACTGAGTTCATTCGGTTTCTCATCACATTGAGTGTTCCGACAGCGGTTTTCCTCCACATTGGGTGTTCCGACAGCGGGTCGGTTTCGGGTGGTAACATCGGTGACGATGTCTCTCATCTTCATGGGAGTCATAGTCACCCCATCTGAGCTGCACATCTATCCGATGTCAACAACCGGTCTCCTGGTCAAACACGTCTTTTGACTCAGCCACGAGACTAGGCTTTGACATAGGCCTTTTAGATAGGATGTTCCACCGGTCTCTAGAGATCGCCCAAATGATGTAATCCTAAAATGTAATCAGATCTCTAGAGATCGCCCAAATGATGTAGTTAGACCTTTATTGTAGTCCGATCCCTAGAGATCGCCCAAATGATGTATTTTATTTTCAATGCAATCCGATCTCTAGAGATCACAGAAATGATGTGATCCAATGTTAGTGTAATCCGATCCCTAGAGATCGCCCAAATGATGTAATCCGATCTTTTGAAAATAAAGACTTTATTTTATCGGTTATCATCTTATTATTTTTGCATTGATCATTTTCCCGATCTCTAATGTGGTTATCCGATCTGGTTCTTTACCTGAATGACACTTAACTGATCCTTTATTCAAAATATTTAACTTATTATGCCGATCTCCAATTAACCGATCTCTGAACATTCGGATATTTGAGAGAAGTGTCAGAACAGCTGTCGAGTCCCACCAATCGATGCGCTGCCTAGAACCTCGCGAGCATTAAATGCTCGGACTAGTATAAATAGGGGTGGGAGGGTTAGCCAGTTGTTCTCTCATTCCATTTTCAATCCCCTGCTCACAACTTCAAAGTTCTCTCGTTTTCTCAAGTTCTTCCGACGCCGATCAGACTCCGGTAAGGGCTTTGATCCTCTTTTTAATTTAAATTCTTTGTTTCTTTTGAAAATGAGCGGTGCCGAAGGTCAGAGAGCGGCGAGCCCTCCTTCCATTCAGTTCTCTTGGTCATCGTCTGATGAAGAAGAGGCAGTCGGGCCAAGCGTTCAACAAGAACCTCCCAGGGCCTCCGCTCCAACTCGGGGGCGGGTCATACCATCGAGGCTCGCACCTTCTTCAGGGAGAGAGACTCTCCCTATAGACGAGCTACCGTCGGTTCTTTGAGAATCCGATCTACAATCGTTTAGCCAAGAATACAATATTCGGCCTGATTCGTACGAGCTAATCAAGTGCCACGGCGATCTTCGTGTCGATCACTCCTTTGAAGAGAATGACATGGTTATGGTGTACGAGGAACAGTTAAAGGCCGGTCTGAGGTTCCCTCTAGACGATTTCTACAAGGAGGTCTTAAAACTTCACCGAGCATGCATTGTTCAAATTCACCCCAACTCGTGGCGGATCTTGGTAGCCTTCCGAGGTCTATGCCGAGCTAAGGGAATCAGACCTACGGCTAAGGTGTTCGCCGAGCTGCACAGACTAACTCGCCGAAAGGATGACGAACACTGGTTCTTTCAGGCGAAGCCTCATTGCGGGCTCTTTTCCGATCTGCCCTCATCCCTTAAGAATTGGAAGAACCGTTTCTTCATTCTGAGGAGCAAAGATCCGAGCTGCTTTGAGGACTTCCCCCGTAGCTGGTGGTACCAGGGGCCCTTGCTTCCGAAGCACATTACCCTGAGTCAGGAGGAAAGTTTAATAGTGATGGATCTAAAGAGTCAGGCCGCCACTCAAAAGTATTCTTGTTTGGATGCGTGGATCGCGAGCTGCACCATTGGACTATTCAATTGCTCACCGGCCAAGACCGCGAACTTCCGCTCTCTGACCTCGGCATTGGTATTTTCTATATCTCAGTTCTCACGACCTTAGCGATCTCACTAACCTTTTCTTTGTGCAGGTATGGCGGGTGGTGAGGGTTCTAGGAAGCGGAAGAAGGAAAGGGAGATCTCCCGGAAGATAAAGGAGATGAAGCGTTCGGAAATGCTTCGAACACCTGGTTGTGAACCTGGGGAAGTACAAGGAGACCCGCCTCCACCTTCGGATCTGCCGACCACTGAAGCTGTCCGATCTCCTCCTAGATCGGAAGAGCAGCCTCCGACTCTTTCAGTTGTCCCAAGCACGGAAAGGGGGCCTTCTCAATCTTCTGGGAGGACCTCCTCTCGTGGCGCCCAGAAGTTAATGGAGTCTTTGAAGAATAACCTGATCTGCACAGAGAACCCCGGTTTTGCCCAAGTCTTGGGGTCTTCCATCTTTCTTCGGGAGGATCGGGACAGGCTATCCTCGAGCAGCCTTGATGACATCTTGACTCACTCCATGAGTCTGAATGTGGAGTGCCTGGTGAATCAGACCATGGTTTGGGAAAAGGTCCAGCGTCTGGGTAAGGAGATCGGGAAGAAAAATCAGGAATTGGCTTCCCTCCGATCCCAACTCTCATCCGCTCGGGATTATATATCTCAAGTTGAGGGACGGGCAAAGTACTATGAAGACAGGCTGGCCAATGCACTCGTGTCCCGCCGAAAGGGATCGGGCTCTCGGAGAAGTCCAGGCGCTTCAGGCCAACGAAGCTGCTCAGGTCGCCCAACTCATCGAGGAGCTTAAGGAGAAAGACGAGGAGCTTAAGGCGAAGGATGAGGAGCTTAAGGAGAAAGACGAAGAGATGGTGACAGGGATAGCCGGAGCCTATGTGAATGCTCACAAGGACCTCTTGACCGAACTCCAGAAGCGCTACCCTGAAGAGGACTTCTCCTGGATGGCCGACCTGGCTCCTGAGGGCGACGATGAGGACAGTGAGGAGGAAGCCGAGGGTGAGAGAGAGAGTGAGCAGAATGTAAATCAGGCTGGGGGTGATCCCCCAGCCGAATAACTTGTACAAATTATGAAATGAAATGGAATGCCTCTTTGTTCAATGAAGGGTTGTGATCGGAACATTTTAAATCATTGTTTGTCTGAGTATTTGATTGTATGATCACAGCAAGACAAAAATGCAATTATTAATCTAAGTATAAGAGATCGGAAAGCACAATAAGCATGAGATCGGTGGGGAAGAAATGCTAAACGGGACTTGATTAAAATTGAAAATTTAACTTGAAAACTTAAGATCGGAACCCTCGTTAAACCGAACCAAAACCTTAGCTCTTGATCTTCCGAAAAGGAGGTCGGCTATAAAACTGGTAAGAAAAGATCTAGTGCTAGTTCACTTCATTTATCAACAGAGATCAGGGATATACCCGACGGGTCCGGAAATTCGACAGCGGGTTTGAGAGATCGGTAAATGATTTGAGAGATCGGCAGGGCTTTAACGAATGTTAGGACTTAGCATTGATTCAATTCCTTTTAAGGAGAGTTCGGAAATATGGTCAACAGGTAAAGAAAAATGAAGAGAAGTCGGAAATGTCATTGGCTGGCCAGGAGACCTAGTCTTTGGGGATCGGTTTCAAAGTCTTGTTGATTTTGGGGATCGGCCAAAATATGGTGTCGAAAGCTGCCCCTCTTTACATAATTTCTATTAAAGGAAAGAAATTTCCGTGTAGGAATTATGTAAAGATTCAGACTCATATTTTGGACGATTAAGTGTTTGAAATTAGGGAACTAATGACCTAGAAATTGTTAACAGAAGTTGAAGTACCAGAAAATTAAAATCAACTTAGATCAAGGAACCAGAGGTTGATAGCAGGAAACTTAAATTGCATGAAATTTAAAATCAACTTAGATCAAGGAACCAGAGGTTGATAGCAGGAAATGTAAATTGCATGAAATTAAAATCAACTTAGATCAAGGTACCAGAGGTTGATCATAGAAAATTTAAATTGCATGAAATTAAAATCAACTTAGATCAAGGAACCAGAGGTTGATAGCAGGAAATGTAAATTGCAGGAAATTAAAATCAACTTAGATCAAGGAACCAGAGGTTGATCATAGAAAATTTAAATTGCTAGAAATTAAAATCAACTTAGATCAAGGAACCAGAGGTTGACAATAGGAAATTTAAATTGCTGGAAATTAAAATCAACTTAGATCAAGGAACCAGAGGTTGATAGCAGGAAATGTAAATTGCATGAAATTAAAATCAACTTAGATCAAGGAACCAGAGGTTGATAGCAAGAAATGTAAATGCAGGAAATTAAAATCAACTTAGATCAAGGAACCAGAGGTTGATGACAGGAGATGTAAATTGCAGGAAATTAAAATCAACTTAGATCAAGGAACCAGAGGTTGATGGTGGAAATGTGAATTGCAAGAAATTAAAATCAACTTAGATCAAGGAACCAGAGGTTGATGACAGAAAATTTAAATTGCATGAAATTAAAATCAACTTAGATCAAGGAACCAGAGGTTGATGGTGGAAATGTGAATGCAGGAAATTAAAATCAACTTAGATCAAGGAACCAGAGGTTGATAGCAGGAAATGTAAATTGCAGGAAATTAAAATCAACTTAGATCAAGGAACCAGAGGTTGATGGTGGAAATGTGAATTGCAAGAAATTAAAATCAACTTAGATCAAGGAACCAGAGGTTGATGACAGAAAATTTAAATTGCATGAAATTAAAATCAACTTAGATCAAGGAACCAGAGGTTGATGACAGGAGATGTAAATTGCATGAAATTAAAATCAACTTACAAAGCAAGTCTAACCCTGACACATGAAGTTCTTCCCTGATGAAGTGTACTTAACAAGATACCGAAGGCCGATGATTAATGGAAAAGGAGTTGCAAGACTTGGCCCATGACCTTCAAGGCTTCAAATGCCCCTCTTCTATTCCCGATTTTTCTTCTTATTTTATGGAAAGCGCCCTTGCGGGTTTTCACTTTCTTTCCGTCCATTTAACCAGAAGCGCCCTTTAGGGTTTTCACCTCTATTTTTTTTTTTTTTTTTTTTTTTTTTTTTTTTTTTTTAGGCCACTTCCTGCAAAACTCATAATAAAGTACGTGAGGTTATCAATCTTTGAATTCAAATCTTATGGCAAAAATTTTAACTAATCAATAGCGCGTTAAACAAAGAGAAAGGATAGCATTAAAAAGTGGGTAAACGGGAAAACAGAAGGAATGAAGTATAACTTTATTAGGAAAGATAGACTTTCAAAGGAGAAGAAAAAGGTACAAAGATAGATCTCACATGTTCCTTTTAGTTGGTTTTGAAGTCTTTTAACTGCCATTATTTCAAGTTCTCTGCAGCCTCATGCCATAATGGTCTCTTCTCCATCCTTGGCTTCATACTCTCTTCCTTATTTCTCCACTTTGGTTCTTGGGGCGCCCTTTCGGGTTTTCGCTCCAAGATTTTTTTTTTTTTTTTTTTTTTTTTTTAGAACGCCCTTTCGGGTTTTCATCCTTCACTCGTTTATGCATAATACCTCTTGACAGTGTCGGCATTCACAGGTCTCTGAAACTCTTCGCCATCCATTTGGGTCAAGATCAAGGCTCCTCCGGAAAATGCCCTTTTAACCACATAGGGTCCCTCGTATGTTGGTGACCATTTGCCCTGTGGATCGTTTTGGTTCGACAGCACTTTCTTCAGAACTAAGTCCCCGGGTTGGAATTCGCGTGGGCGAACGCTTTTATCAAATGCCCTAGCCATTCTCCTCTGATATAATTGCCCATGACATGCCGCTGCTAACCTTTTCTCATCAAGCAAGTTTAACTGATCCAACCTTGACTGAATCCATTCTGACTCATCAATTCCTGACTCCTTCAGGATTCTTAGGGAAGGGATTTCAACTTCAATGGGCAATACTGCCTCCATACCATAGACCAGCGAGTATGGAGTTGCCCCGGTTGAAGTCCTCACTAAGTCGGTATGCGTGAAGAGCGTAAGGGAGCATATCATGCCAATCCCTATATGTGACCGTCATTTTCCGGATTATCCTCTTTAAATTTTTATTTGCAGCTTCCACTGCTCCATTCATCTGGGGACGGTACGGGGAGGAATTGAGATGCCGGATTTTGTATTGATCACATAATTCCTGAATCTTCGGACCATTCAAGTTCTTGGCATTATCAGTGACAATTTCATTCGGGAGACCATGCCGGCAGATGATGTTGCTTTTGAAGAATTTAAGGAATGTGCTCTGCGTGATGTGAGCATACGACGTTGCTTCGACCCATTTGGAGAAATAGTCGATGGCCACTAGGATGAATCTGTGCCCATTGGATGCCTTAGGATTGATAGGACCGATCACATCGATGCCCCACATTGCGAAAGGCCATGGTGAGACGAGGTTGAATAGTTTACGAGGTGGGACGTTTATCGGATCGGCATAGATCTGACACTTATGGCACTTCCGGAAATACTTGATGCTATCCCTCTCCATTGTGGTCCAAAAATACCCACGTCGCATGATTTGCTTAGCCATCATGTGTCCATTGGCATGGGTTGCACAATTTCCCTCATGTGTCTCAAAGAGGATTCTCTTTGCTTCTTTTGCATCTACACATCTCAGTAATTCGCCGTTGGAGCTCCTTTTGTATAGGGTTTCTCCACTGGGGAAGTATCCCAATGCTAATCTTCGAATCATCTTTTTTTCATTTTTGGTTGCCCTCGAGGAATTCTGCAGTTCTCTGAGACCAGGATGTCATGATACCAAGGCTTTCCATCGGGTTCTTCTTCAATCGTGAAGCAGTAGGCTGGTTCATCCCTTGCTTTAACCCTCAATGCTTGAGTTGTCTGCCCTTCTTCCATTTGGGCCATAACGGCTAGAGTAGCTAAAGCATCAGCAAATTGATTCTTGTCCCTGCTAAGATGAGTGAAAGAGATTTCTTCGAATTCCTTGATCAGCTCCAGTAAGTACTTCTGATATGGGATCAACTTGGGATCCTTAGTTTGCCATTCTCCCTTGACTTGATAAATTATCAGAGCCGAGTCTCCGTACACCTCCAACTTTCTGATTTTCATTTCGATAGCAGCTTGTAGACCCATCACACAAGCTTCATACTCTGCGACATTGTTGGTACAGTCAAACCTCAACTTGACAGCTATCGGGAAGTGTTTTCCGTCCGGGGATACCAGTACAGCTCCGATTCCGTTTCCGGATAAATTGACTGCTCCATCAAAATACATTTCCCATACATCGGCGGGCCTCTCCTCTTCGCAGTCTACTTCATTAATATGCTCATCAGGGAACTCAAAATCCAGAGCTTCATAATCCTGGATAGGATTTTCTGCTAGGAGGTCAGCAATTACGCTGCCTTTCACCGCTTTCCGGGTCATGTAGACTATGTCGTACTGGGAGAGTATAACCTGCCACTTGGCTATCCTTCCTGGCACGAATGGGCTCTCGAATACATATCTAATAGGATCCATCCTGGAGATGAGCCATGTCTTGTGATTCAACATGTAGTGCTTGAGGCGATTTCTTTGTCGAGCTAACGTGAGCAAGTCTTTTCTAAGGAAGAATACCTTGACTCACAATCGTTGAACTTCTTGCTTAGGTAATAAATGGCCCTCTCTCTTGGCGGTATCATCATGTTGTCCCAAAACACATCCTATTGAATTCTTTGGGTGCCATGTACAGTATCAAAGGCTGCACGCCACAGTGGAACCAATCTGTGGATTTGATGAATCGCTTGATTTTCTCAAAAGCCTCTTGACAAATGAATCCCATTGAGTAGAGTTGTTTTTCCGAGTAATCTGAAAATAGGCTCACTTTGGCGATAAGATTAGAAATAAACCTCGAAATGTAGTTCACTTTCCCGAGCTGCACCTCCTTTCTCGTTTTGGGGATGGCATTTCTAGAATAGCTCAAACCTTGTCTGGATCTACTTCTATCCCTTTCTCGCTTACTATGAATCCCAACAACTTTCCCGATTTAGCTCCGAATATGCATTTAGCAGGGTTCAGCTTCAAGTGGTATTTCCTGAGCCTTTCGAATACCCTCCTCATCACCTGAACGTGGCTCTCTTCTCCCCTGGATTTAATGATCATATCATCCACGTACACCTCCACTTCTTTATGCATCATGTCATGGAATAATGTGACCATTGCTTGTGGTAAGTAGCCCTGCATTTTCAACCCAAAGGGCATGACGGAGCAGAATACTCCCATTGAGTGATGAAAGCAGTTTTATCCTTGTCTTCTTCGTCCATTAGGATCTGATTGTACCCTGATGCCCCATCAATACACGAACACCTGCCCAATCCCGCAGCATTGTCAACTAACACATCAATGTGGGGGAGAGGGAAATCGTCTTTCAAGCTAGCTTTATTAAGGTTCCTGTAGTCAACGCACACTCTGACTCTCCGTCTTTCTTCATTACCGAACGACGGCGTTAGCCACCCATTGGGGATATTTGACCACTTCCAAGAATCGGCGTCATCTTGTTTCTTGACTTCATCCGAACCTTGAGCAAGGTGTGTGGGATTCATTCTCCTTAGTTTCGCTTCACCGGAATTGTTCACGGATTAAGGGAATTTTGTGCGTTACTATCTGAGGGTCCAAACCCACCATATCATCATAGCTCCAGGAAAACACGTCGAGGAATTCTTTAAGCAGACCGATCATATCTCCCAATTCCTCACTCTCCACTACCTTAAGTTCCCTTTTTACTTCCTCCGTGCCTAAGTTTATTGTGCGCGTTTCGTTTTCACAAGGCATGAGGGAGGGTTCATCTTTTTCATCGTCTTCTTCTGTAAGGTCTTCCTCAGAATCACTTGAAGTAATGGCAGTTATGGGGATTTCAAAATTAACCAGAGGGATTTCTGAGTCTATTGGATTATTAGGTGTTAATTGATGAATGGTCCTGAATGAATAAAGAATAGAACATGTTATAAGGATGGAATTTGAAAGGAAAGAAAGAGAGTGTTGGACTTAAAAATGCGCTATCAATTCATTAATAATATTAATGCCATAAGAAAAGGTCCATTTACAGTATTACACTTGTCACCATGGACAAAGTGATCAAGTGTAGATAACCAGAGGTACTTTACTCGAGATTGAGTACAGGGATATCCTCCGTTGTCCAGTTGTCAAGCTCCTGCCCCTCAACCACTGGCAAGACTAGGGCCTCATACAAGGAGTCCAGTTGGATGACATCGATGGATGGATCATCGGGTGACTCTTCTGTATTTGCCGGATGTTGAATGATCGGTTTGGTGAAGATCTCCGTGATCCTCGGGACTACTTTCATCTTTCCCATCTTCTGGTCAAACCTCTGATCCCGAAGTATTTTCCTCATCCAGAATCGCCCATCCACGAGGGCATCCTCCTCATATCCCAAACCACTACGGCCCACCTTCTGAATAGCCGGTATAGGTTCGACAATCCCTTGTAATGTGGCGCCTAGGCCTTTACCCTCTTCATACCCGTTCTTTGACAGCACTTTGGCTACCATAGCCATAGCCCCCTCCTTCCCGGTATCTTGCAGTTCAAGGGCCTGGAAAGAACTCTCCAACGATTCCTCGGCCGCTTCCACATAGGGAAGTGATTGCGGCTTGGTGACCAGTATGGCTTCTTCGCCCCTTACAGTGATGATTTTGCTGTCCTTAATGTATTTGATCTTCTGGTGCAAAGTCGAAGGAACAGCATTCGCAGAATGGATCCACGGCCTTCCCAACAGCATAGTGTAAGCCGGCTCAATGTTCATGACCTGGAACGTGACATTGAAAGTACATGCACCGACTTGGATTGGCAAGTCAATGTCTCCCAGTACCTCTCTCCTGGTACCGTCAAAGGCTCTTACCACCATAGCACTCTGACGTATATATGATTGGTCGACCGGCAGCCTGGCTAAGGTTGAGCTAGGCAGTACATTAAGGGCCGATCCGTTATCGATGAGAACTTTGGCCACTATACAACCCTTGCATTTCACAGTTACATGCAGAGCTTTATTGTGCCCTAAGCCTGCGGGGTCTACCTCCTCTTCAGAAAAGGCTACAAAGCTGGATGCCTGGATTTGTTCTACTATCTTCTCAAATTGCCCCGGAGTAATGTCGGGGTTCACAAAGGCTTGATCCAGGATTCTTTGTAAGGCTTGTCGGTGCACTTCCGAGCTCAGAATCGGTGATATGATGAAATCGGCGGGTATTTTCTCAAGCCTTCACCACATCATACTCGCTCTGTTTCATTATTTGGAGCAGCGGTTCTTCATCTTCCTTGTGCTCAATAGGCTCTGCTTCCCTGCTTTCTCAACCTCCTCTTAGTGTTTACGGATGACTCTCCCATTTTTACTTTCCCTTTTCTCTTCTCTCTTTCTTCGTTCCCGTAACACCTCCCACTTTGAGTTATAAACTCGACTTCTTGCTCAGGTGGAGAGGATTTTGTTACAATAATGGGCTGAGAACTGGTTTGGGGAGTAATGTTGCTAGCAGGTCCAGCATAAGTCATTCTGAAGTGCTCGTGAGGAGCGAAACATGGTTTTGGTGGTGCCGGAGGTGAGGCAAGACTAGGAGCGGATGTACTGCTTGACGCTCCCTGAGTGAAAACTTGGAAGTTATAGTTCCAAGGGACAGCGTGAGTATTGGTGATGGGGAGCTGAGGTGGAGTTCGGATAACTGTTACCGGCGGTGAGGCTACCGGGGGTGAGAAGGTGATTCTGGGTTTGGAGGTAGAAGCGTTCTGGCTGTATCCAGTGGTGTTCACTCCTTTTTCCGTCTTCAGCCTTGTCTGGCATCTCAGAACCTTGAGAGACAATAAGTTCAGAACTTCTTGCCTGAACCCCTCACAATCTCGCAGCTCATGGTCAGCTGCCTCTCCATGGTAAGGACACCTCGTACTCTCTTCGAATCCCGCTACCTGAGGGCAAAGGTAGCCTTCCCTCGTTGCTACAGTAAAAATCTCCTCGAAGTATGGAACCAGCTTATCCACTTCTGGTGTTGATCCCTCTCCCTTAGACTCTATCATATTTACACCACTGCCCGCATTGTGGTTAGGCAGTGGGTTTGAGGTAACATTGGGGAGGGAACCATTTCCCTCGATCTTCAACCACCCTGTTCGGATTAATGCGTGGACTCTTCCTCAGAGTGCACCACAGTTGTCGGTTTAGTGCCCTTGTGCTCCTCCATGATACTCACAACGGGCAGTGGCATCATACCACCGGGATATGGCGGTGGATTGGGTCTAAGGGACTGGTACAATTTGGTTTATACCGACAAGGTATCGGTATATTTCACCGAGAGGGAGGAAGAGGTGGATCGGGGTTCCTTGGAGGTCTCGGGTTGTTTTGTGGTGGTCTTGGTTGAGTGGAGGAGGAGGTGGTCTTGGTTGGAAATTTGTAGGTGGGGCGTATTGTGGGCGTGGTTGTGGATAATTAGGGAAGAAGGTGGAATGTTTGCGATGGTGCAGCCATGAGAGGAGGATATGGCCGGTAGTTATTTTGGGGAAATTGGGGTAATTATTCTGACGGGTGATAGAGTGTACATCACCCTCCTTCTTCTTGCCAAAGTGGCGATCTTCTTCTGAGGTTCTCACCAACTCTGTAGTCTTCCTATACTCAGATTAGCTTAAATTCTCTCACGGCTTGGATGATATCTGAGAAGCTGTTGGAGGTATATCCAATCATCGGGTTGAAGTAGGAGCCTTCAATGTTTCGATGAATAGGAGCAGAGTTCATTGTCGATCCAGGAGGATATACTTCTGACCTTCTCCCTCCATCGTTGGGCATCCGCTTGAAACCTTCCGGTCTTTCTGCAGAGTTGGAGGTCCCTCCTTGTGGGTGCCGCATCACAATTGAATTTGTACTGCTTTAGAAAGGTATCGGCTAAATCCTTCCAGGAGTGCAGCTTGCTCCTGTCCAATTGTATACACCATCTCAGAGCTGCTCCGGAGAGGCTCTCGTGAAAGAAGTGAATGAGAAGTCTATCGTCTTCTGTTAAGGCAGACATTTTGGCAATGTAGGTTGCCAAGTGGATGCGGGGATCTGAGTTTCCGGTGTACTTGTCGAAATCCGGAACCTTGAATTTGGGTGGTACCACCACATCTGGCACCAATCTCAGTGACGACACATCGACTGAACCATACATGTTCAGCCCCTCTATTGCCCTCAGTCTTTCTTCTAGAGCCGATAGTTTCTCGTTTTCTCTCGCCCTATGTTCTCCTTCCACCGTATGATGCGCTCCTCCAACTGGGAGCTGAGGGGTGGAGTAAACTGGAGGGATCGGGATTGAAGGGTGAGGCTCGGCATTTGAGATAGCCGGGTAATAGGAAAAAGGTAGGTCATTATTTATGGTCACCGGATTGACAGTGACGGTCGGGTCCGGGATTGATGGCTGGAAAGTGAAGGAGGTTGAAGCGTAGTGAGAATCAACCGTTGTAGGAGGTGGGGGAGGTAATGGTAGGTTAGGGTCAGAAGTGGGCCTATTTTGGGACATCTCCCTCATCATCTTCATAAGTTCTGAAACCTGGTCTTTTAGTTCAGACACTTGCCCCTGTAGGTTCTGTACTTGTTCCTGGTCTTCCATTAGTTTTCTTGTTCGAGATCTTGTTAAGTACACTCGCTGGGGTTGAACCGTGTGCTTGGTCAGACTTGCGTTGTTAGAAGCAATATTGATTTCCTGTAAGGAGTAAAAAAAGAAAATTTTAAATAAACTTCGAATTTTGCAAAGAAACTAAAAGTTCTGGTCTGGACAAAGGATACAGTGGCATTTGAGAGCCAGGTTGAAATCTGTAAAAAGGATAATCGCCTCAGCTTTATCATGGCATCGTTCAATAGTCTGACCGTGAATGACGGGATTGAATGCGCATTTATGATACCTGTTCATATGGCGCATTTCAATTTTTCACATAACCCTAGCGAGGAAGTTCCTACGGGAGTCATACTATTCATTCACAAATTTTGCTAAACAATGGTCCAAAAATCACTTCATTAACTGAGTAATTTGTACATCGTATCTTTTACATTGGCCTAAGCTCTGGAAGGTTCTTTATAATAAGATGACATTTTCTGAGATACTCATATAACCTTTCTTCTTGCTTGGCGGGGTCAAATGCTTTCAGGGCATACTCGGATTCAGGTAATAATTCTTGTTTTCCCCGTGCTATTGTTCTCTCCAGCTGGTCAACATTCTCTTTCAGTCCTTGATAGAGAGCAGCTTGTTTTTCTTTCTCTTTCCTTTCTTTAGCACACTCTTTCAAGATATCGTTGATGAGTAGTGCTTGTTCTTTCAATTCGAGCTTCTTCTTTTTGTTTTCTTGCTTATACTCTTCGATGAGTATCTCTTGGTATTTCATCTTTTCCTGAAGCTTACTATTTTGCACTTTTATTTCTTTGGCCTCAGCTTGAAGAGAGTCTTTTTCCTTTTCCCACTGCACCTCTTGCTCCTCGAACCCCATCCTTTCGGCCCTTACCTCTTCCTTAAGTCTTCTTACTCTCCTTTTAAATTTATGCTGTTGGTCCTTCAGCTGTTTTATTTGTTCCTGCAGTTGTGAGTTCTCAGTATTAGCCTCTCGTAGTGAGTCATCCAGATGGCCATTCGTTTCTTCTAATAGGACATATCGGAGCGGGTTACTGTCTTCGAATTTCACAGTTGAATGTTCTCGGTCCCTGTCAGCTCTCCATTTAAGATAATCGTCCGAGGTGCTTGGGCCCTTAGGCGATCTCTCCATCAGAGTGACGTTCTCCCACGATTTGCGAGCCTTTTTTAACCCTTCTTCTCCTTTGAGCTCGTGGTAGAAGCGACCTTGGTGGTATTCTTCAATGTTGATCACAGACTGTGTTGAGCCAAACTGCCTCATTACCAATGCCGGAGTGTAACTTGTGTATCCGGTTACTCCGATCAGGGACACCGACTGAATACCCCCTGTACAGATCAAAACGGGTTGGCTTGACGTAATCATGGCTATTGAAACTCAAAATCCGTTCCCACCATTGTTTTTCATTCTTCGGGCTGATCACTAACCGGATCATCTTCTCAATGGGAGGCTGGTCAAGGTACCAAGTCAATCCTTTTGTCTCCACAGGACACATGTGGTGATAATCCAGGTATAACAGTTGAGAACAACACTTAAGGGATCCTCTGCCCTGTTGTCTGCAGTAGGTAAGGGTTAATAAAGTCTCCGCAAGGATTGCAGGTATTGGATTAATCTGCTGCCTTTCCACCATCCAGAACACTTCCACCGCGTTACAAGTTATGATTCCCAATGGTCCCGGGAACAGAATCAGACCGTAGATTCCCAAAGCGAGAGCTACTGAAACCCGGTCCCACTGTTTCTCATGGAGGCATTGATCTAAACATTTCTGGAGATATGTCCAATACCAACCATGTGTTTTTCCCTTGGCAGTTTCTTTGGACTTTACTTCTTCTGGGGGAGAACCCAACATATGTGCCAACCGTTTCCAGGTTTGCCTATGCTCGAGGTGTAAGTAGATCCGGCTCTGCAATGAGTATGGGATCCCCAGCAATGCCTGATATTCTTCCATAGTGGGGACCGTATCAATGTCATTGAAAGAGAATACCCCGTACTTAGGATTCCAAACCGACAACATGGCTTTTAATGCCGGGATTTGGACCTTGACTTGCATTAAGGTTGCAATCTTCCGCACTTCTCTTCAAACGCACCTTGGCCCGATCGGAAGCGACCTCCATCCGTTAGACAGACCCTCTAGGCTGTTCATTCTGACCTCTATTTTATTCAGATCTAGCGAAGGTAGCGAGCTAGCAGGTGCCTCGGAAGCATCATTTTGCGAGGGTACCGGACTATGAGTGATTTGGACCAAAACTTAGCATTCAACCTTTTCACGATCGACTCGAGGAGGCCATGATTAAAATGATGCCATGCCTTTGACAGAGTCTGGGGTTGGTAATGCGTGTGAGAAACTTCGTTAGTCAGACAAATTTGTGTAATTTTGAATCATCTTTGTTGAGTGACACGTACACATTTATCAAAGTAGGAAAATGCGTAGGTGTTCTAGTAGGATTCAAGATTACCCTCAAAAGAAATGAACAAAAGAAAATTAAAGCAGAATAGGGTAAGAGAAAGTATGCCCCTTTTGTCCTACAGTAGGGAGACTTCTAACACCGGGTGAGCGCTACCTACCTGGATAGTTCTATCTTATGAGGTAGTTTACTACGGCCTTCAAGTATTGTGATAGTTTAGCTCAGGAGCTAATTTTCTAAAAGCCACAGGTTCCCAAATTGCCCCTACTGTAAACAGTAGAGCCCCATTCTACCCCCATGATGTTATCGGGAAAATTCCACGAGTATCACAGTGAATAGAGCGAGTTTCAATTTGAGCAGAAGCCTTCACGGATACTAACGGGGTAAAACCCACTGCCGCTACATGACTCCCTCCTACTTTCCTAAAAGGGTAAGAAAGCCCGGGTTAGGACCATAGTGTGTGAGGACATTGTGTGAGTGTTCGGTGTGTGAAGGGACACCTTTACCTCTTCCCAATTTAGGGGGATTTTATTTTTCCATTTTTTTCCCTTTTTTTTTCCTTTTTGAAATGAAGAGCACTGTAAGAGATAGAACAGGCAAAACAAAATAGTTAGCAGTAATAATAATTAACATATAAGACATCGCCGAGTGAACCCATCTAACTATAATTTGATCAGTCAAAATTAAATCTACTTTTGGACCACTAAACCGGGGATAGTCCCCAGTGGAGTTGCCAAGCTGTCGCAATAGATTTTGCGGTCGCCTGGACGATCACTCACCGAAGTGGGAAAAGTGAGGAGTCGCCACCTTAGTTTTGAGGGAAACTAAAGAAAACCATTTGAGAAGTTAAATTAAAAATGAAACCACTTCAAAACAGAGATTCTAAGTTCGGGGTCCGTAAACGGGTGGGGAAGGTGTTAGGCACCCCACCTCGTCCCTTAATAAGGGTAAGTAGATTTAATTCTGCGTCCTTTATAAATTAGTTAGGAGGGCTTAGACGGCAATGTTAATCCTTTTGGTAGAAGGAATATTTGATTTTTCACTAAATTTGGATCACCCAGATACATAAGTAAATGAGACAATCTTAGTGAACGGGCGTGAGAATCGGATAAGAACTCTCCTCCGATCTCTTTTAAGTTGTTTATTAAAATTTTGAGGGGAGACCGGATAAGAACCCTCCTCCGATCTCTTTTTACGTTATTTATTAAAATTTTGAGGGGAGACCGAATAAGAACCCTCCTCCGATCTCCTTTAGAGTTATTTATTAATGTTTTGAGTTGAGACCGGATAAGAACTCTCCTCCGATCCCTATTTAATGTTTATTAAAATTTTGAAGGGAGACCGGATAAGAACTCTCCTCCGATCTCCTTTAGAGTTATTTATTAATGTTTTGAGTTGAGACCGGATAAGAACTCTCCTCCGATCTCTTTCAGATTAACAGGAGCCTGGAAGGGATTTCTCCGATCTCCCGGATTTTTAATTTCAACTACATGACATAAGAACCTAAAGCTAAGGATTCTGGCGTTCTAGGATGCTGGGGATAAGGCTTTTCGATACCTTTTGACTAGATAGGGAAAACTAGACTTGATTTACCGACCTTCCATGCGTTCATTTTACCAATATCTATTAATGACCGATCTACTCTGTTTCGTTTACTTTGGTCTTATTCCACTTTATGACATCTTTGTCGAATTGTCGTTACGCTAGCCTAATAGTTTGGCTATCTTCCGACGTGTTATTCATGTTCTCTCTTTAAAAGAGACCCTAAGTTGCGATTACTCACGTTTACCCATCCACTTACATACTACTAGGAGTTAGAAAACTTGCTTTCAAAAAAGATGAAGATTAATAAAAATGAACTGATCACTAAATAGATGATTTGGGAGTGTCATTCTTTGGGGATCGTTTGTGCAAAAATAGTCTTGAAGAAAGTTGCAGATGTAAGAAGAACACAGGAAAATGCGGAAAGTAAATGCAGACACTCGATAAAACAGTTGATATGAGCTCTTACAAGAACATTCTTTGGGGATCGTTTGTGCAAAAGTAGAAAGTCACAGATGTGAGAAGAACAAAGAAAATGCAAAGTAAATGTAAGCACTTAATAAAACAAAGAGTATGAGCTTCCACCGTAAGGAGCCAAATCTACTAAAATAACCATGGGGTGTCAAATAGTGACAAGGCAACGGAGTGATTGGCCTGAGGGGTGGTGTTCCTCATGAACTGGAGGGTGCTTAGCTAAAATGCGATCAGATCAAGATGAAAAGAACCGAGTGGAATGAAGTTGAGCTTGGACAATGAAAACAGAGATGATAAAAGGCAAAAAGTGAGAGTGTGACCAGATAATGAACAAACTGGAAATGTAGAGTTCCAGTATTCAGAATCTTTTCAAGAAAAACACTTCGGAAAACTAGTTTCAAAAGTCTTTTGATTGACACTTCTAAGTAGCAGAGTAGCAAACTAAATGAAATTTCAGAGTTCCTCTGCTATAATAACAGCCTCTTGTCTATTTTTTGTCCGTCCGTCCCTTGAACAGTTTTTATGCAGGTATTTATAGGAATCGGGTGCTCTTCGTGAAGGGTCAGGATTTATTTGAGGGAGATGGAGGGTCGAGATTTCGAAGGACATGATCGGAGGTTCAGGAATTAAAGAGAATCAAAATGAATGGTTGAGATCACTCTTCATAATATTTGTCCTTTTCGTCTTTCCATCCGACGTCCCAAATTTCCTTGTCCGAACGATCCGAGGGCTAAGAGCGAAAGACGCCGGTATTGTCGTCTTCTCTCTTGATCTAAGGGTTCCGGTTTGTCCTTACAAGTGGGATCAACGGTGGAGATTGGGATGTACAGGATGTCATGACATACCACGCAATCACAAGATTGCGGCGATTCTTAGGCGTATGGTGGAGATCTCGCTCGCAACGCCTTAACTACCTCGCTCCATTCTCGACGACGGTTATTGGAATTTGTCTTATTCTTTTGCCTACCGATCCTCCTCTTTCTCGATCTCTTTCACATGTTCTTTCCGACCTTTCATGTTGGTCTCCCACCTTCCGATCTATTATTCCGATCTCTCCTTTTCTCTCGTCCGGCCGGTCAAAGCATTAATTGTCCTCGATTCCCAAGGCCCGCTTGCCGCTTAGCAATAAATGCTCATCCTCCCTATATATACCGCCGATGGAGACATTTCCTTCATCTGATTTTCCTCTCTTCCTTTCTTACTTTCCTCGTTCTAGCCGCCCGTGGGAAGTTCGCTATAATCGTGGCTTTGATCTTTTCCGATGGACTTCTTTACTCACCGATGAAAATTTACGATCCTTGATCGAATGACCTTAATCGACGATGGTGAGAGGACCGGATTTGACCGACCAGTATTATGGACCTTGGTTGTACCGATCTCGAGTCGCTCAACCGAAGTTCATTCGGTTTCTCATCACATTGAGTGTTCCGGCGGTTTTCCTCCACATTGGGTGTTCCGACAATGGTCGGTTTCGGTGGTAACATCGGTGACGATGTCTCTCATCTTCATGGGAGTCATAGTCACCCCATCCGAGCCGCACATCTATCCGATGTCAACAACCGGTCTCTGGTCAAACACGTCTTTGACTCACCACGAGACTAGGCTTTGACATAGGCCTTTTAGATAGGATGTTCCACCGGTCTCTAGAGATCGCCCAAATGATGTAATCCTAAATGTAATCAGATCTCTAGAGATCGCCCAAATGATGTAGTTAGACCTTTATTGTAGTCCGATCCTAGAGATCGCCCAAATGATGTATTTTATTTTCAATGCAATCCGATCTCTAGAGATCACGTAAATGATGTGATCCAATGTTAGTGTAATCCGATCCTTAGAGATCGCCCAAATGATGTAATCCGATCTTTTGAAAATAAAGACTTTATTTTATCGGTTATCATCTTATTATTTTTGCATTGATCATTTTCCCGATCTCTAATGTGGTTATCCGATCCGGTTCTTTACGAATGACACTTAACCGATCCTTTATTCAAAATATTTAACTTATTATGCCGATCTCCAATTAACCGATCTCGAACATTCGGATATTTGAGAGAAGTGTCGTAACATTTGCCGAGTCCCACCAATCGATGCGCCGCTTAGAACCTCGCGAGCATTAAATGCTCGGACTAGTATAAATAGGGGTGGGAGGGTTAGCCGCTTGTTCTCTCATTCCATTTTCAATCCCGCTCACAACTTCAAGTTCTCTCGCTTTTCTCAAGTTCTTCCGACGCCGAACCGACACCGGTAAGGGAGTTGATCCTCTTTTTAATTTAAATTCTTTGTTTCTTTTGAAAATGAGCGGTGCCGAAGGTCAGAGAGCGGCGAGCCCTCCTTCCATTCAGTTCTCTTGGTCATCGTCTGATAAAGAAGAGGCAGTCGGGCCAAGCGTTCAACAAGAACCTCCTGTGGCCTCCGCTCCAACTCGGGGCGGGTCATACCATCGAGGCTCGCACCTTCTTCAGTGAGAGAGACTCTCCCTATAGACGAGCTACCGTCGGTTCTTCGAGAATCCGATCTACAATCGTTTAGCCAAGAATACAATATTCGGCCTGATTCGTACGAGCTAATCAAGTGCCACGGCGATCTTCGTGTCGATCACTCCTTTGAAGAGAATGACATGGTTATGGTGTACGAGGAACGCTTAAAGGCCGGCCCGAGGTTCCCTCTAGACGATTTCTACAAGGAGGTCTTAAAACTTCACCGAGCATGCATTGTTCAAATTCACCCTAACTCGTGGCGGATCTTGGTAGCCTTCCGAGGTCTATGCCGAGCTAAGGGAATCAGACCTACGGCTAAGGTGTTCGCCGAGCTGCATGCACTAACTCACGAAAGGATGACGAACATCGGTTCTTTCAGCGAAGCCTCATTGCGGGCTCTTTTCCGACCGCCTCATCCCTTAAGAATTGGAAGAACCGCTTTCTTCATTCCGAGGAGCAAAGATCCGAGCCGCTTTGAGGACTTCCTCAGTCGGTGGTACCAGGCCCTTGCTTCCAAGCACATTACCCGAGTCGAGGAAAGTTTAATAGTGATGGATCTAAAGAGTCGCCGCCACTCAAAAGTATTCTTGTTTGGATGCGTGGATCGCCGAGCCGCACCATTGGACTATTCAATTGCTCACCGCCAAGACCGCGAACTTTCGCTCCGACCTCGGCATTGGTATTTTCTATATCTCGCTCACGACCTTAGCGATCTCACTAACCTTTTCTTTGTGCAGGTATGGCGGGTGGTGAGGGTTCTAGGAAGCGGAAGAAGGAAAGGGAGATCTCCCGGAAGATAAAGGAGATGAAGTGTTCGGAAATGCTTCGAACACCTGGTCGTGAACCTGGGGAAGTACAAGGAGACCCGCCTCCACCTTCGGATCTGCCGACCACTGAAGCTGTCCGATCTCCTCCTAGATCGGAACAACAGCCTCCGACACTATCAGTTGTCCCAAGCACGGAAAGGGGCCTTCTCAATCTTCTCGGGAGGACCTCCTCTCGTGGCGCCTAAGTTAATGGAGTCTTTGAAGAATAACTGATCAGACGGAGAACCCTGCTTTGCCCAAGTCTTGGGGTCTTCCATCTTTCTTCGGGAGGATCGGGACAGGCTATCCTCGAGCAGCCTTAATGACATCTTGACTCACTCCATGAGTCTGAATGTGGAGTGCACGTGAATCGACCATGGTTTGGGAAAAGGTCCAGCGTGCGGGTAAGGAGATCGGAAGAAAAATCAGAATTGGCTTCCTCCGATCCCAACTCTCATCCGCTCGGATTATATATCTCAAGTTGAGGGACGGAAAAGTACTATGAGACAGCCGCCGAATGCACTCGTGTCCCGCCGAAAGGGATCGGCTCTCGGAGAAGTCCAGCGCTGTGCCAACGAGCCGCTCAGGTCGCCCAACTCATCGAGGAGCTTAAGGAGAAAGACGAGGAGCTTAAGGCGAAGGATGAGGAGCTTAAGGAGAAAGACGAAGAGATGGTGACAGGGATAGCCGGAGCCTATGTGAATGCTCACAAGGACCTCTTGACCGAACCTAAGCGCTACTCAAGAGGACTTCTCTGGATGGCCGACTGCCCCGAGGGCGACGATGAGGACAGTGAGGAGGAAGCCGAGGTGAGAGAGAGAGTGAGCAGAATAAATCAGCCGGGGTGATCCTCACCGAATAACTTGTACAAATTATGAAATGAAATGGAATGCCTCTTTGTTCAATGAAGGGTTATGATCAGAATATTTTAAACCATTGTTTGTCTGAGTATTTGATTGTATGAGCACAGCAAGACAAAAATGCAATTATTAATCTAAGTATAAGAGATCGGAAAGCACAATAAGCATGAGATCGGTGGGGAAGAAATGCTGAACGGGACTTGATTAAAATTGAAAATTTAACTTGAAAACTTAAGATCGGAACCCTCGTTAAACCGAACCAAAACCTTAGCTCTTGATCTTCCGAAAAGGAGGTCGGCTATAAAACTGGTAAGAAAAGATCTAGTGCTAGTTCACTTCATTTATCAACAGAGATCAGGGATATACCCGACGGGTCCGGAAATTCAACAGCGATTTTGAGAGATCGGTAAATGATTTGAGAGATCGGCAGGGCTTTAACGAATGTTAGGACTTAGCATTGATTCAATTCCTTTTAAGGAGAGTTCGGAAATATGGTCATCTGGTAAAGAAAAATGAAGAGAAGTCAGAAATGTCATTGGCTGGCCCAGGGAGACCTAGTGCTGGGGATCGGTTTCAAAGTCTTGTTGATTTTGGGGATCGGCCAAAATATGGTGTCGACAGCTATCCTGAGGATAATTTGGAACTTTATGTGTATATTGGCGTGAGTATGGTGCGGAAATGGATATGGGTAGAATGGGTAGTCGCGACTAGAGCTTGACTCGTTGAGATTCGATCCTTATATATATGAATAAGTCAGGGTGAGTATGGCTTTGAGTTGATCTCGCTGACCCTCGCACTCAGATTATTAAGCGAAAGCCTGGCATGAGTTGACCTTGCTGGCAGGTATTGAATTAAGAGAGCTGTATAGGAGATCAGCTCCCGTATATATATTGATGTGATACGCTAAGTGTGTGAGTAGTTCCAAATTATCTTCTCGTGTGAATATTGGGTGAATTATTTATTTTATGTGTTGGATGTGCATTTTATGGTAGGATTGCACTAGATCTAGATAGTTATAGAAATTGCATCTATAATCAATATCTAAACTCTTTGAGTCGAACACTCATTTCGATTCAAATATTTTTCTCAGGTTGCAGGAGGAATGAGTTTATTTTTTGAGTCTAGCCTGTATTTTTCTCCACAGGTTATGCTTCATAGTTTAATAGCTTTTATTGTGTCTATTTATTTATTTGTTTGTTTAATAACTAGAACTCTGCTACGACATTGGTTTACAAATATATATTGTATTAATTAATGGAAAATTTATGACATTAAATAGTTTGTACATGATGGGTATCAAGGTTGAGCTGAGCTTTCATAGTTTTGGTTTTTCTAATAATTATCGGGTTGAGTTAACCCAAATAAATTTATATTATTTTACTTTATTTTATTTTGTTTAAGTGTTGGGCCATGATTTTAGTCCTGGTTAAGGGTTTGGAAATAGTGAGGCTTACTACAAGTCTCTGGGGCTTTATACCGGCACAGGTCCTAGTGTCGGTTTGGTACGTGAGATCGGGTAATGACATATATAGAATGTCATATGAGATATTTAATACACATCAAACACTGTCTTCCTACCAAGTATTTTCATTTCACTTAAATGCCCTTAAATCTTTTTTTGATTTGCAATATTTTTTATTATTTCTTTTAAAATTTATTAGTTATCATTCTCAAAATTTATTCATTTAAATATATTTAATTAATATTTATTTAATCATTAATTTTTTTTATAAATTTCTTATTTAATATTTTTTGAACTTTGAATATTTTATTTCATTGTAATTTATATTAAATGCAATGATAACTAATATTTTAGTTATCTATATTTTATTATTATTAATTTTCAGTAAAATTAATTTTAAATTTTAATTAAATATCTATATTTTTATACATAAATTATTTCTCAACTATATTTTTATATAAAAGTAGAATTTCAAAGATAAATTGCAAATATGATTGTATCGAAAATTTAGCTATAAATAAAGATGATTAAAATAATTAAAATTATAGTATCAAAATTATGGAATCTATTTTTTGAAAAAAATGTATTTTTAATATTTATTATATTAATAGATAATGATGATATTTTAAAATTTTAATTTTTATGAAATGTATTTATTTTATATTATAAATTTATGTAAAGTGATTATCTTTTCCTCAAAGAATTATTTTATAAAATATATATCAAATTGATAGAAAAGAATTTACGCTTAGATATAGTATTTTTTAAAAAATAATATAATAAAATGTTATTTTTAATCAATAATAATGTTATATATTTTCATTATTATTAAAATTAAATAATTCAATTCATTATTAGTAATTTAATTTTTTATTATATTAATAACAAAAAATATTATATTTATATATTTTTAAAATAATATTATTTTTTCATTAATTAAATATATTTTCTATAATTTATAAAAAAAAATAAATATTGATTTACATAAATGATGAGATAACATATAAAAATTTCATCAAATTTAAATTATTTTTTGAATAAAATATTTTTACTACATTTTAAACAAAATAATCATGAAAACTACTATTAATATATGTATAAAAAGAATTAAATAGGTATTTTAATTAATTATATTATAAATTAATTAAAAATTTATTATTATAATAAGTAAAAATTTATTCAAATTAAATTAAATAAAGAGAAATTTTAATTTAAAATTAATTTAATAATAATAATAATTTATCTTATTTAAAATATAATTAAAAATCAAATTAAAATTATAAATTACCCATACATAGCATGAAAATTATGCTAGTATATATATATATATATATATATATATATATATATATATATATATATATATATATATATATATATATATATATATATATATATATATATATATATATATATATAAAGTATGAAGGTATTCACAAGAAAATGCCACGTGTCACTTTTCTTGAAAAACTTGTCATATTTCACATCACTACTTCTATCTTCTTGGGATCTACTCTAATCCCATCAACTGATACTATGTGTCCAAGGAATGCAATTTCACCCAACCAGAAGTCACACTTGGACAGCTTAGCATATAACTTCTTTTCTCTCAGGGTTTGCAGAATAATCCTCAAATGCTCATCATGTTCTGCCCTGGTCTTGGAATACACAAGCATGTCATCAATAAAGACCACTACAAACCGATCTAGATATGGATGGAAGATACGGTTCATAAGGTCCATGAATGCTACTGATGCATTTATTAGGCCAAAGGTCAACTAGAAACTCATAATGTAACATCCTCCTTGTACGTGTTCTGTAAGTTCTGTTGCTCCAGTGGCCTAATATCGGTCCAGGCAAGTCAGGATGTCTGGAACTATACTTTGGTGATAGTGAACAGACATATAATAATGAAATAAATAAAAAGAAAATACAAGAAAAATTAAAGAAAAATAAAAGAGAGAAAATGAAACGAAGTTAAACGAGCCGGCACCGCAGCGATGGGTGACCGCACTAGGAAGGCCGTTGCCGACCCTAGGACTGCGGGGAACCCTCAGAATTATATTTTGGGACATAATTAAAGGTTTATTGAAATGTAATTGACACTAGAAATATCAAAGGAAAATTAATAAATTAGTACAAAGAAAAACGAAAAATCGAGAAACAGACAAAAATCGGTGTTACCGAAAAATTGGGAATACAACTCGAAGAGGGGCATTTTGGTCATTTGAAACCTAGAGTTGCCTTTTAACCTCAATGTCCATTAAAAATAAATGATATTACACTTTAAAAATGTCATGAAAAATTAAATTGTAATATATTATGTAAATAGTGAAAAAAAGGAGACAAATGTGCAAATTAGGAAACTTTGAATACTTAAACATTTAATTTAAAGTTAGTGCTCCACTAACTCAAGTCTTGGGACACCTATCTAAGTCAATTGTGGACAGAAATCATCATCTTAAACCTCAAGAACACAACCAGCCGAAATGAATCTCCTAACCAAAACCACCAATGCCGCCCATGCATGAAGCTTCCTCTCTCCATCAAGCCATCATTTCCACTTGGATCCTTCATTAAAGCTTGCCTACTCACCTTGGGAAAGATATTAGGAACAAAAAGGAAGAGATTTGGTAAAGTTTAAAGGAAGCTCAAAAAGTGGTAAGTGTCCAAATCCCCTCCCTTGCTTTTGTAAACTTGGTGTTTAGGTTGAGGTGAATAGTTTGGTGAAGAGAAAGGAAGAAAATATTGAGATATGAACTTGTCCATTTTCGACAGCCATGAAAGTTTATTGTATTTGAGTTTTTCTTACCTCTAATGGATGGGAATCTAGGTTGATTAACTCAAATGGAAGTTGTAGTAGGTTAATGTCCAAGTATGTGCATGTTAGTGCTTGAATTAAGGGTTTGAAAATGGGACTTTGATGCATTGGTAAACTGCCATGTTTGGCAGCCTATGTGAGTTTATGTAATTTATTGATGAGATGTCATGGTGTTAAATTATGGGCAGCATGTGTAGTTGCCATGAAAGTGTATGTGTAATATTGATATTGAGTTATGTTGAATTTTGGTGGAAGTAAATGTTGAACTTGAATGGTGTATTGTGTGCATTGAGCACTTGAGTGTTCTGTTCAAAATACTTTACTATAATTGTGTACATTATATATAGAAGTGCCATGATTGAATATTGAAGTATTGGGAGGAGGAGGATTGTCAAAATTGGAAGTGTAATGTTCAAATGCAGGTTGTGTATTGGCAGCACCTAAATTAGGTCATAAGTGCAAAATTGTGAACCCAACTGGTATGAGGCCAATGAGGGGGGGGGGGGGGGGTGAAAAAAGACACCAAATAGGCCAACTTTCATGCAGAAATGTTGCCAAAATTCTACCTAGAAACTGACGTTAAAAATAACCAAATCCGAAATGGCAACCTTGCAAACCCAGATTTTTGACCATATGAACAGTAGTCATTAGGATGACCATAACTCACTCAAAACAGATCCAATTAACCTGAAAGTTTTACCATTGATAGCTTAGAGATAGAGCTACAATTCTTATGAAGACACCAAAGCCTAGAAATGGCCAGACCCAAGTCAAATAGCTTACAAAAGTTCGGGTACCGAAACTGCCAGAACTAAATGTGACCTAAAATTGACCAAATTTTGCACTAAAGGTGCAATCTGTCCAGATTTAGTAAATTGACCATATCTTGGTTTATACAACTCAGAATGACCTGAAATTTTGCCAAAGGTTCAATAAGACATAGAGCTATAATTTTACTTCTTTGACCAGAAGCTAAAAACCAAGAGAAATAGGACTTTAAGCTAGACCAATCTAGCACACTAAAATTGAGAATTTGACATTTACATACAATGATGCTTGAAGTAATTTAGCAATGAATGCCAACTTGTAAAAATGGTAAATTGCACTATATTGGCAGCATATTGAATTACAAATTGTGACATGTTGATGCTAGAATCAACTTATCCATAGTACCTAAAAAGGTCAACATTTACATTGACTTGTGAATTACATGATAACTAGCAAACTCAAAAAAATGAAGAATTAAATAATTAAATTGTAATGTGCCCTAGTTTGCCTAGTTGACTAGTTTGGATAGTTTGGCATGCCAATAGGATTCTGACAACTGTTCTGTAAATGGGTTTATGCCATACTGTGTTTTTATGGCATATTATGTCGCACTGTGACTTTAATAGCCTACGACTATACGTATTGTGTTATTACACTTGGCTTATCGCCAGATTGACTAAATGGCTTTTTAGCCACACTGTTTGCACACCGGGAGACACTTTGTGACCGATGGTGTGACGGCCTGAGGTACTAGGTACCCGGTGCTAGTATACCCATTTATCCAGTCTGGTCAGTATATAGGCTACACGGGCAGTTAATTTAAGCACTATTAAATTCAAATAGCTAAATCCAGTCTTCTGACATACAACACCACCAAAATTAGCAAAAATGAAAGGTTAGCAAATAAAAGTAGAATCAACAACTGTAAATAATATCGATGTCATAAATTCATAAACAATTCATTTACTTTATTTTAGTGTATATTTCTTTATATTTGGCACCACTAAGCAAAATTGCTTAGCGCGTTACTTTTGTAACGCGTAGGTATTGAAGACACAGTTGGGGAGCCCAGCAGACCTACGACCGGGTGAGACATCAGATCTGCACAGGAGTCCAGAGTCATCTGCACTACACTGCATACATGGTAGGACTTAGGATCTTGTGTAATGATTATCAGTTGTATTTTGACATTTTGTTATGTAATTTTGTATATTATAAAACTTTAAGGTTTGTAATAATTTGTACATATTAAACTCCTATGGAGAGTGTTTGGATAAATGTAAATTATGATGGATTGTATTTTGAAACTATGAAATTTTGAGACAAAAAAATTATTTGGAAGGTTGATATTATCATATTGAAATATTTTTAACAGGTTTAGAAGGACAGATTGTCCGAAATATAGACGGCACCTTGCCAGATTTTTATTACTATTTTTGAAACACTGATTTTATTAAAGTATGAAAATAGAACCAGTATGATAAGAATTTTACACAAAAGACTTCTTAAAATCAAATTGAGTTCAGGAAATGAGATAATCACAGAATAGGTGCTCCGGCACACCGTGTAGCACACCTTGCTCAGCTATACTGTAAACGGATGAGGGGTGTTACACATAATGCTCATACTGGGTTCTGAATGCAATCTTTGGAACATCTGCATCCTTTACCCTCAGTTGATGATACCCTGATCTGAGATAAATTTTGGAAAATACTCCTGCTCCCTTCAACTGATCAAACAGATCATCAATTCTAGGCATTAAATACTTATTCTTCATAGTCACTTTATTTAACTGCCGGTAATCAATGCATTACCTTAAAGTCCCATCCTTCTTCTTTACAAACAACACTGCAGCTCCCCATGGTGACACACTGGGGCATATAAACCCCTTGTTCAGTAACTCCTGCAACTGGAATTTTTAGCTCCTTCAATTCTGTGGGTGCCATCCTATAAGGAGCAATGGAAATTGGTGCTGTACCTGGCAGTACCTCAATAGCAAATTCGACTTCCCTTTTTGGTGGTAACCCAAGCAATTATTCAAGAAACACATCTGGGAAGTCTCTTACTGTGGGTATATTACATAGGTTTGGCTTAGCCTGCCTAGTATCAACTATGTGTGCTAGGTAGGCTTCACAGCCCTTTCTCATCAATTTTCTTGCAGTAGTAGCTGAAATGACATTGGACAAGAAAACTGTCCTTTCCCCCACAACTGTGATCTCATTTCCCTCAGGAGTTCTCAAAGAAATCCTCTTCAGTTTATAGTCAACCATTGCCTAATGACGTGATAACCAATCCATTCCCAAAATCATGTCAAACTCGTGGAAAGGCAATTCAATTAGGTCTGCTGAGAATTCATACCCCTGAATCCTTAACGGGCAACCTTTATACACCTTATTCACAACTACACTGTGGCCTAATGGATTAGTGACTAGAATGTCTTGGTCACTCTCCTCTTCTAGTATCCCCCTTTCTATAGGTAGCTTGATGCAGATATATGAATGGGTAGATCATGGATCCACCAATGCATGTACAGAGATGTTGTAAAGGGAAAACGTACCCCTGATGACATCTGGGGCATCTTGCTCCTCTTGAGCTCTCATGGCATAAGCCCTAGCAGGTACTCTAGCCTCTGGCCTCTTGGCTGTCTCAGATGCAGGTCTCTCTGATGGACCAGCTGCCTCAGATTTATTGGACTTTCTACCCCTTTAAGGTGCAGGGGCAGGTCTATCTGCTTGTGCTGAAGCAGCTGTAGTAGTTCTGTGTGGATAGTTTCTTAACTGATGCTCTGTAGACCCACACCTTAGGTAGGCACCCGTCACTCTCCAACACTCCCCCTTATGCCACTTCAGGCAGTATGGGCAGGCAGAAGATGCTAGGGTTATTCCCCTGAACACTGTCCCTGGAGAGCTGCCCATCGATGGTGTGGACTGACCTCTGCTAGGTGTGAACTGTGGTCTGGGCCCTGGGACTGACCCTGACCTTGATGCTGACCCAAACTTTGAGTAGGTGGACCTTTAAATTTCTTCCCAGGTGCAGAGGATGAACTAGACTGACTTGGACCCCTCTTCTGCTATCTCTCCCCTCTAGTTTGCTCATTTATCCTGACTTTCTCAACCTTTAAAGTAGCTTCCACTAATTTAGTGAAGTCTGTAATTCCCAAGACAGTAATCATTATTTTGATGTTGTCATTTAGCCCTTCTTCAAACCTTCTACACCTCTCTGCTTATATGAAGTCTATTTCTCTCCCATACCTACTCAGTCTTATAAATTCTCGTTCATATTCTGCTACAGTTAGCTGTCTCTGCCTCAAGCTGATAAACTCTCTTCTTCTATTTTCCAGATACACACTTCCCACATACTTCTTCCTGAACTCAGCGAGGAAGAAATCCCAAGTTACCAGTTCTGGCCGGACTTCACTAGATACAGTGTCCCACCACTAATAGGCATCATCTTATAGCAGAGACACCGCACCCTCAAAGTTCTGCTTTGGGGTACAATGCAGTTGCTTCAATACCCAGATGGTTCTATCTAACCAATTTTCAGCTGCCACTAAGTCTTCTTCTCTCTTACCTAAAAAGTACACAGCTCCGAATTTCCTTAGTTTTTCGAGGTGAGATTTCTGCTGTGGAGGTGGTAGTGGTGGCATAACCCCAGCTATTTGTCTGAAGAAATCTACCATGTGCTGAAACATAGCCGGCGGAGGCTGTGTAGGTCTAGTGCTGATGGAGCAGGTTCTCCCCTACCTCCAGTCTCAACTGCAGGTGGAGCATGACTCTCCACTTCCTCATCTACTGCTCTCTGTGACATAGGGTCCATATCCTAATCAAAATAAGAAAAATAAACAGATCTGCATTAGTGTCACCTCGACTCTTACAAATGCAATGCATGGTATGGACTCTATCTAGACCCAAAAATGCACTAAATCGTGCTCTGATACCACTAAATGTGATACCCCTTACCTATCTACAGTATAGCCGAGCAAGATATGTCACACAGTGTGCCGAAGCACCATATCTTATTTTATTACAGTTTACTCTTTTCTTAATTTATTTATTTATTTATTGATTTATCACAAAGTGAAATTTAATCATTTAATTTATTTCTAGAAATTTTGAATTAATTTAAGGTTTCGAAAATTTTATAGAAAATTCGGCAGAGTGCTGGCTAAAAATGGAGAAAACAGTTCTTCGAAACCTATAGAAAACACTTTCAATAATTTTCTCAACCCACAACTCCAAATAATCGTCATTTCTCAATAAATTCCTCATCAAATTCTCAATAATTCCTCAATTTGTCATTCATTCATTTCATATCAAAATCATACTCAGATTTTGAATAAATACTCAAATTTTATCTATAAACACAAATTAACAGATAATCACATTAATACAAAATTACATTACAAAAGTTTTAAATATACATAATAAAATAAAAATTTAATTACAAAGTTTACAAAAATTACAAAATACAAAATGGGATCTAGTGTCCTACCAATGCACTGTAGCCTGAGAGGTGACTCTGACTCTATGCAGATCTGTGGCCTCACCCAGTCTGTGGTCTGCTGGCTCTTTATCAGTCTCTCCAGAATCTACGCGTGGTAAAAGCAACGCGCTAAGCAATACTACTTAGTGGTGCTAATAATAAAATAAAAGAACTAAAATGGAACAAGCATGCAGAGTGTATGCAGGTTTTCCATATGGACAATTTTTGGTATTTATTTGTAGTATTATTAATTTGTTACTGTTTATATCAATTATTTAATTAAATTTATCAACTTCCATTTTTGATTGCCCAAGTAATCTATACTGGATAACTGGATTGGATAAACGGGTAAACCAGCACTGGGTACCAAGTACCTCGAGCCGTCACACCATCGGTCACAAGGTGTCTCCCGGTGTGCAACAGAACAGCTAATGAGCTGTAATAAATATTAGGCACAAGGCTAAGTATCACAACAATATCAGAATGGCTAAAAGCCATAAAATCACTGAATGGCCATTTAAGCCATAAATCACAGAATGGCGTGATGCCATATGCAGTACTGCTATCCGAACTCTATTGGCATGCCAACCTATCCAACCCAATCTTACTAAGTCTACTAGGGCATATTACAAAATTCTTGATTAAATTTTTGTGTTTAACATGTAAGATTACTATTCATTTTACCATTTAAGTCAAAATATTGACTTTTCCATACATAATAGTTACATGAGTTCTAATCACATGAAATTACCACATTTTGGTTCCCAAAAGTATTGGCATTAGTTGCCAATCAATACTTCAAACCAATAAGAAATAAATAAAAAATTTCAGTTTTAGGTGCTAGAGTTCACTATTCTATTAGGCCATTCTACAGTGAGAATTTGGACAAATGTTCTTAATCAAAGTTGTTCTTTATTTTTTATTCTTTAATTTCCTTTTTGAATCACTCCATTTGGAGTTTTCTAGCTCAAGTTATGGCCATTTTACCATAACTGGTTGGATGGACTTTTAACAAGAATTTCTGGGCAATTCTGGTTCTGCCAGATTTGGTAGCTCAAATTTGGTTAGCAATTTTATTTGGTTAAGTTCAGAATTGGAGTTTATGTTCTACATGAAAGTTGTTCTAAATTGTCTGAGCTTTTCATTGATATAAATTTCAGGTCAATTAGACCTTTTTACAATGAGTTATGACCAAATGAATGAACACTGTTCATTTGGTCATTTTGCCCAGGCAGAATGTGTATTACGCAGATTTGGTAAATTTTTAGGTCAGTCTATTGTGGTTTTCTGGGCAGGGTTCCTTCATCAAAGTTGTGCCATTATGTACCTAATTTCATGTCCAATTGGCCTTGCACCAATTGAACCTACACAACTCTAGTTATAGCTACCCAAATCTGCTGGACTCACACCCAGTCCTGCAGGTCACACTAGGCAGCATACCTAACTTCAATTCCCATGCCACAAATCACTTCACTTCCTAATCACACATAGCCAAATGGTCACTAATTGACCATTAGAACTTCCTTTCACCAATACATGAGCAAATCTCAAACTTTTGCCCCAAACCCTAACTCCAACCATTTTAATTCTTCAAACATAAACAATCAATGGATCAATTTATACTTCTAATGATGCATACACAAAGTTTAAAGGATTAATTAAAACTAACCTTGTTGTGTGCCAACCCAAGCTTGACAAACTCCTTTATTTTCACTTCTTTTTTCTGCCCAAGTATTGCTCTAATGGTGATGACCAATTTTTGTGAAGGGAAGATGGGGTTTTATGGTGGAATGAAGGGAGAAATCATGCTTACAATGAAGCTTTAATGGGGGTTGAAAAAGAAGAGGGAGAGACTGCTGAAACTTGGAGAAGAAAGTGAGCATAATATGTGTTTCATTTTTGACTGATTTTTCCCTTTTTAAATGAACTTAATGGTGTTGTTAAATGGTGATTGATGGAGAGCACACTAATGACATCATGTGATGTCATAAATCCAAAATTTCTTTCATTTTCTTTTCTTCTCTTTTCTACTCATTTTCAATTAAATTTTTAGCAATATTTATTCATATTTTATGTCATAATAATTATTTATTTACCTGGCCAAGTTGACCAAAAATCATATCTGAAGACGAAATGACCAAAATGCCCTCCATTTGGCTTATTGAGCCAAAATCATCTGTACCGATCTAAAAATTTTTCTAAGCATTTTCTTGGCATTCTAATGCCATCAAAATCTCAATGACTCTTCTCTGGAGTCCCAAAAATTATTTCAAGAATTTTCTCCCGGGTTTAGTGAAGGAGCGGAAGCATAAAAAGTATTAGATTAGAACGTTGAATTCAAAAATTTTCTTCTAGGGTCTCATACATCATGCAAGATTCATTATTTATGTGACACCCCTTACCCGTGTACAGTATATCCGAGTAAGCAATGTCACACGGTGTACCGGCACACTCTATTTTATCTTAATTAATTTTTATCATAGTTTTGAATATAACTTGTGAAATATTATTTATTTAAGTCCTTTATTGAAATTATAATTTATTTGGGGTTCCGAAAATTTTATAGAAAATCCGGCAGAGTACCGGCTAAAAATGGAGAAAACAGTTCTTCGGAACCTGTGAAAAACACTTCCAAAATCATTTCCAAACAATCCCAACTCCATTTTATCAACAAAGTCTCAATATGATTTTCAACAACCTTTCCATTACTCAAACATTCATTTCTCATGATGCTCATATACAAGCAATAAATAAATGCTCAAATTTTCCATTCATAACCATAATTTTCATTATTTACATGAACATCAAAATACATTACATAAGTTCAAATACATATGAGAAAATAAAAATTAGTTACAAAATACCAAAATGAAACCTAGTGTCCTACCAATGCACTGAAGATGGTGAGGTGACACGGACACTATGTAGAGCTGCAGGATGGTCTCACCCAGTCTGCGGTCTACTGGGCTCTCGATCAGTATCTCCAGAACCTACGCGTGGCAAAAGCAACGCGCTAAGCAATAATGCTTAGTGGTGCAATAATAAAATAAAAGGAAATAACAAAAAAATAAATATGTATTGAATGTATATGTCTTATTTGTTTTGTATTTGTTATATTCATTTATTTCGTTAACTTTGTCCACTTTCATTCATTTGGTTGCCCAAGTAACCTATACTGGACGACTGGACTGGATAAACGGGTAAACTGGCACTGGGTATCTAGTACCTCGGGCCGTCACACCATCGGTCACATGTGCATCTCCCGGTGTGCAACAGAACAGCTAATAAGCTGTAATGACAATAGGCACAAGGCCAAATATCAACACAAGGTCAGAATGGCTAAAAGCCATGAAATCACAGAATGGCATAATGCCATGTGCAGTACTGCTAACTGAACCCTATTGGCATGCCAAACTATCCAAACCAATCTTGTTAGGTATACTAGGGCATTTGATACTTTTGAATTCTTCAATTTTTGAATTTCAAGTTTTGGTGTCACTATTCACTTTATTAGTCAACAAAAATGTTGACTTTTGCATAGAAAATAGGTGCATTGGTTTTAACACTCCCAATGTACCACATTTTGCATTCAAAACTTGTTGGAATTAATTACCAATACCATTTCTAAGCTTAAAACTAAGGGAGCAGAATTTTCAGTTTTTGTACCCTAATTTTACTGTTCCATTAGGGACTGTTACAGTGGGAATTTGAGGAAATGGTAAACATGAAAGTTGTTCCTTATTTTGTCTAGTTGAATTTCCTTTTTTGAATCACTCCATTTGGAGTTTTTTAGCTCCAGATATGGTCCAAAAACCACAGCTGGCCGGATTGCAAAACTGCAGAATTGACCATATCTACAGTGCAGTGAACAGTGACTGCAACTGCCTTGTTGGATAGGTTCTGGTCATAATTTGGGGTAGATTTCTTCATGAAAGTTGTTTGTCTATATCTTAACTTGTTGCTGTAAAATTTTCAGGTCAATTGAGCCATTCTACAATGAGTTATGGCCAAATGAACAATTACTGTTCATTTGGTCATTCTGCAGATTCTGATTGCAGGACATCCGGATTGGAGCCAGTTTTTGGTCCACTTGCTTTGGTCTTTTGGGCATGGTTTCTTCACCAAAATTGTGCCATTATGTGTCTAGTTTCATGTCCAATTGGCCAAATACCAATTGAACCTACACAGCCAAAGTTATGGCTGTCCAAGTGGGCTGGAATCACAGCCTCACCTGCTGCTCTCATTAGGCAGCCTACCAAATCAATTTGTAACACTATACTTCACTCCAAATTATGGTCAACCTACCTCAAATGGTCACTAATTGACCATTAGAATGTTATTTTACCATTACATAAGCAAAGTCCAAGTTTCTCTCCCAAAACCCTAATTTCCCATTTCAATTCACACAAGATACCTTAGTTAGCACACTAATTCATTATCCATGTATATATATACCTTAAACATCATCTCTAGTCCACTCTTAGTCCATCAAAACAATCAAAATCATTCCTTCCTTAGGGCTGCCGAATTCCATGGTATACATACACATGAGTTTCAGTCCATTTAATTTACAATTTCATACTAATTTCAAGTCCCTAACATGGAATAAAAGAAATATATGCATAAATAAGCACTAACCTCACTTGAGAGCTTTTCAAGAGCTCAAATTCTTCACATTTTCTCTTTCTTTTTGCTGCCTAGAGGTTATTCAAGGTGCAAGGATGAGTTTTAGTGAAAGGAGTAGGAGGGTTTATGGTGAAATGAAAAGAGTAATGGAGCTTGTTGAAGTGTTAATGGAGGTTTGGTCAAGGGCATGGATTTCGGCTGGTTTGGGGAGGAAGATGGCTGTTTGCTTTTTTTAATTTCTTTGGTCTCATTTGTCTCTTTTTATTAGTTAATTAGATGGTTGGTTAATTATGATTGGTGGGAACTTTTAAATGACATCATAATGATGTCATTATTTGCATTATATTGATTTTTCTTTTCTTTTCTTTTCTACTAACTTTAAATAAATTTTTCATCAACATTAATTCATATTTTATGTCATAATAATTATTTACTCAACTGGACAAGTCGGCCAAAAATCGTCTCTGAAGGCGAAATGACCAAAATGCCCTCCGTTTGGCTTAACGGGTCAAAATTGTCTGTATCGATTGAAAATTTTTTCTAAATATTTTCTTGGCATTCTAATGTCATAGGAACCTCAATGACCCTTCTCTGAAGTCCCAAAAATTATTTTATGAATTTTTCCCCGGGTCTAGGGCTCCTAGTTGCGAGAACTACAACTTCTCACTAGGTTACCCATCGCTAGGGCACCGGCTCATTTAACTTGATTGTATTTTATTTCTAAAATTTTTCCTAAATTTTTCTTATTAATATTTGAGTTAATTATGGTTCCTGACTTTAGTTTAAATATTTTTCCGGACGTTCTAGCTGTCTGGACCGACACCGGTCACCGGAACAGTAGAATGTACGGAGTTGCTACCGGGAGGGTGTTACAATTTACCTATTGATTTCAATGTTCAATTGCATATTAAAACTCTTTTAATATGTATTAGGATCTACATTTTTCATTTAAGATTTTAGAATTAACAAATTAATTCATTAGAACCCTAGATTAATTCAAGAACATGTGCACTAACCTTTTGATGCACTGTAGATGTGTTTGGTACCTTTGGGAAGCACCTAGGACCCCAAATGTTGTCCCTCTAGTTTGTCCACACCAACATCACCAATGGTAGCCCCTTTAACAGCTTCTAAAGCCTTGCTAACCAATTAGAAAATAGGGATTTGCCTTTAGAGAGGTTGTAGATGTATACATGACACTAGAAACGATTTCTAGCAATTTTAATTCAAGAGAATATGGGCAATTCTCTTTGAATTGATGAAATAAGAAGAAGATGAGAGAGGAGAGCCTCTTTAGGTAGCGGCACCTTGAGAGAATAATCAGATTGTTATGTTATTCTTTCATAACATCACATTATATAATTAAGTCATTAGTTAAAACCCTTGCCACATGTCATCTTCTGATTGGCTCAGAATTTTAATTGACCTAATCACATTAAGCCAAGTGTCGAAGCTAGATTTAATCTTGACTTTGACCATCTTACATGATTGGAAGACAAATGGCATGCTTATATGGTGCCATGTGTCACCATCTCATGGTGCCATGTGTCACCCTATGAAATGACCAAATTACCCTTGCGTTGTAATTTTGAGTTCTCAACCTAAAATAATTATTTCTCCTCTTCTAATCAATTTATATCAAATATAAATTAATTAATTAATCTCTATTAATTAATTTCTCATAATTAAATTCATATTTAAACACTTTACATATAAATTTAACTTATACTATACATCCAATAACCTAGATTTGGTTTCAAGTCAGGCAAGGGACTTTGCAATCTAATTGTAAACCAAACCTATTTAATTAATCAATTAAACTCTTTAACTAATTAATTAAATCACATTTAATTTGGTGATTACTTGTGTATGTGTGTGACTTATTAGGCTCATCACTAATTGGCAATGAGATATGATATGAACTCTTAATATCATCAAAACTCTTTCTTACCATAAATGAATTCTCTAAGTCATTTTAAGCATCTCATAGACCACGGTTAACGCTTAGCATAGCATGCTATGGCAACCCAATCAGTAATAAGGAATACCTTAAATGAACTTTTAATCATATGTTACCATGCACTAGAATCTCTCTGTTACAAAATCCCAATTCGAGCTGGAGTCATGGTTTATGTCAAACTCCATTTGCTATGAATATTATGTTCTCTTTTAATTCCAATTCTTGATTAAAAAGATTTTCTCATCAGAAACTCTTTTCTAATTAAATCTATCTGTCCTAGCCAGGAACTTGAAACATCAAGAATAATTAAATGAACATAGGATTTTATCCCTATTTACTTAGGGTAACAGATTCCATCTTGATCAACACCTACCTCCATATATAACTAGTAGGAGCCAACACATGCCCATATACCCATACACAGTACAAATATGAAAGCAGTATCAAACTCAAACCACCTATATACAAGATAACTATGCTATCTTAGGTCTAAAGATTATATGCACTGATATGATTTATGACAATGCATTGACAAGAGTAAACTCCATGTGCTTATAAAAAATGTCACTGGTTTGGCCTACTTATTATGCATAAGTGCCTATCATGTTTGTTATATGGCATGAGACTCACCATTCCATCTTATTTACATCTCATATAAATAACTTGGAAATAAACATGATTACAATCTTTCTGGATAAGTCATGTCCTTATTATGAAGTATCCTCGATTGTGAACCAATTTATGATACTTTGTGCTAGAAATACTATCACTCATATTCTTAACAACTTAAGAATAGAATTTCTAACAAAATATCAATGGACCTTTTCTATTATACATAAATACATTATGTAAATGGAAAAGTGAAAATGCCTTTTTATTAATAAAACATGTATAAGATATATACTAAACTATATGCTCTAGGGTATACTACTAACAATCTCCCACTAGCACTAGAGCCATTCATTACAATATCTTAGACCCATCTTCTCAAGATGTCAGTCTAACTGAGCTTGTGACATAGGCTTAGTGAATGGATCAGCTGGATTTTCAGCTGATGCTATTTTTTGCATAGCTATATCGCCTCGCCCAACTATCTCTCTGATAATGTGGTAGCGCCTTTCTATGTGTTTGGATTTCTGGTGAGACCGACATTCCTTATATCCAAACAGCCTCTTTTGCAGCATCTGATGTAGCAATATACTTGGCCTCTATAGTGGAATCAGTAGTCGTACTCTGTTTAGAACTCTTCCAACTGACTGCACCCTATTACAAATGAACACAAACCCAGAGATAGACTTTCTATCATCGATATCTGATTAAAAATCAGAATCAGTATAACCATCCAATTGCAAGTAACCACCTCCATATATCAAGAATAAATCCTTAGTTCTTCTCAAGTATTTAAGGATATTCTTGACAGTTATCCAGTGTTCTAAACCTGGATTGGATTGAAACCTGCTAGTCAAACTAACAGCATATGCAATATCTGGCCTAGTACACAACATTGCATACATCAAACTTCTAATAGCCAAAGCATATGGAATCCTGGTCATTTTATCTCTTTCTTCAGGTGTCTTTGGAGATATCTCTTTAGAAAGGTGGATAACATGTCTCACTGGTAACAATCCTTTCTTGGAATCAAGCATGTTAAACCTCTTTAACACATTTTCCAAGTATAGACTTTGGGATAAACTAATTATTCTTTTTGCTCTATCTTTATAGATGCGAATCCCAAGAATATAGGTTGCCTCCCCTAAGTCTTTCATGGAAAATGTATTTGACAATCATACCTTGACAGTTGTCAACATACCTATGTCATTACCTATCAATAGAATGTCATCCACATATAAGACAAGGAATGTGATAGCACTATCACTAACCTACTTATATATACATGGCTCATCCTTATTTTTTATGAAACCAAATGACTTAATGGCTTCATCAAAACGGATGTTCCAACTCCTCGAAGCTTGTTTCAACCCATAAATGGATCGCTTTAGCTTGCATACCTTGGAACCATCTTGGGATTCAAAACCCCTAGGCTGTTCCATGAAAATGTTTTCTTCAATGTATCCATTGAGAAAAGCTGTTTTGACATCCATCTTCCAAATCTCATAATCATAGTATGCAGTTATTGCTAATAGAATCCTAATTGATTTAAGTATGGCAACAGGCGAGAAAGCCTCCTCATTGTCGATTCCTTTCCTTTGGCAAAACCCTTTCGTTACTAGCCTTGCTTTATAGGTCTCTACCTTTCCATCAGAACCAATTTTCTTCTTCAAAACCCATTTGTTCCCTATAGGTATAATACCTTTAGGTGGGTCAACAAGATCCCAAACTTGATTCTTATACATGGAATCAATCTTGGATTTCATAGCATCAATCCATTTTGAAGAGTCTATATCTGATATAGCTTGTTGATAGGTAAGTGGATCATCTTCATGATCTACTTCTTCATGAGTAAAAAACTCTTATTCTTCTTCATGAAGAAAACCATGTCTCACTGGTGGGTGAGATATCCTGGTTGATCTGCGAGGAACAGCTGTAGATGTTTCATCAATAGGTGTAGGTTAAATAGATGGATCTATATCCATCTGATCTGTTGGTTGGTCAGAATTCTCCAATTCTAACTCTATTTGCCTTCCTTTGCCTCCTTCTTGAACAAACTATTGTTCAAGAAATGTGGCATCTCTACTTACCACAACCTTTTGTGATGTAGGCAAATAAAAATAATATCAAAAACTCTCTTTTGGATATCCAAAACTCTCTTTTGGATATCCAACAAATCGACCTTTTTCTTATCTAGTTTCTAATTTATCAGTGTTCAGCTTTTTGATATAAGCTGGACAACCCCAAATCTTAACATGCTTAAGACTTGATTTTATTCCACGCCATATCTCATAAGGTGTAGAAGATACTGATTTTGATGGAACCCTATTCAGAATATGCAAAGCTGATTCTAATACAAATCCCCAAAAGGAGATTGGCATATCAGTATAGCTCATCATACTACGTACCGTATCTAATAGGGTACGATTTCTCCTTTCAGATACACCATTCAACTGTGGCGTTCCTGGAGGAGTCAGCTGGAAACAATGCCATGGTCTTTCAAGTATTCATCAAATTTAGTACTTAAGTATTCAACTCTACGATTTGATCGAAGAGTTTTAATACTTTTTCCTATTCTATTTTCTACTTCAGATTTAAATTCTTTGAACTTTTCAAAGGATTCATGTTTGTATTTCATCAAATACAAATACCCAAACTTTAATTTATCATCAGTAAAGGTAATAAAGTAATGAAAATCTCCTCTAACCATTTCTTTAAATGGACTGTACACATACATCACTATGTATTAGTTCCAAAATATTTTCAGCTCTTAGTACTTGTCCAACAAAGGATGATCTAGTCATTTTGCCTTGAAGGCAGGATTCACAAGTTGGAGTAGGCTCAGAACCCAATGAGGATAAAATCTCCATTTTCTCCAGTTTTGTAATCCTATCTTCTGCAACATGACCTAATCTTAAGTGCTAAATATATTTTGAACTTGAGTTGATTTTCACCATGGCATTGCATTCTTTTAGATTGCTTGCATCAGATTTGTATTTAATATTATTATCTAAATAATAAAGTTCATCATGCATATAACCCGAACCAGCATATTTATTTCCAAAATAAATATTACAAACATCATATATGAACTCAAATTCATAACCATCTCCAGTCAAACTAGATATAGAAATGATGTTCTTAAAAGTATCAGGTACATGTAAAACCTTATTTAAATACAAAACATGTCCACACATGTATAAAGATTTAGATCCTATGGCTAAAGCTTCAACAGTTGAGCCATTGCCAACCCGGAGTCTAATATCTCGTTACTGCAAGCTGCTACTACTTGCTATACTCTGGGCAATTCCTATTCCAGTGTCCATCCTTTTGGCAGTGGAAACACTTTCCTTTGCTTCCATCAGCTTTGGTCTTCCCTTTCTATTTAGCTATCTTCTTAGAAGGACCAGGAATTTGAGGTTTCTTTTTCTTATTGCCCTTCTTCTTGTTGGACTTTCTAGCAGAAGAAGATGCAATCAAAGCTACCTCTTTCCCTTTATTGCCTGGCATATTCTTTTGGGCAATAACCAGTATGTTAAGTAGACCAGCCAAGGTGTATTCCTGCTTAGTCATATGGAAATTTGTCACAAAATTCCCAAATGACTCAGGAAGGGACTGAAGGATCAAATCTGTCTACAGTTGGAAATCCATGTTAAAGTCAAGATGTTCCAGCTACTCAATAAGCCGAATCATCTTGTGGACATGATCCCCAACATTTTGTCCCTCAGACATCCTCATGCGAAATAACTGCCTAGATATCTCATACCTGACATTCCTGCTATATTCACCATATAACTCTTGTAGGTGAAGGAGGATCTCACTTACATATTGCATGTTCTCATGTTGCTTTTGTAACTCATTACTCATAGAAGTAAGCATGTAACACTTGGCTCTCTTATCATGCTCCTTCCACTTGTCCAAAGTTTCATATTCCTCTTGAGTGGCCTATGGAGGTAAGGGACCAGGAACCTGTGAGTCTAAAACATATCCCATATGTTCAAGGTTCAGGACAAGTTTCAAATTTCTTAGCCAATTAGAAAGATTAAGTCCTGTCAACCTATTGTGATCAAGTATGCTGGCAAGGATATTGGATGGTGGTGGTTGTAGTGTGCTCATTATTATCAGAAAATTAACTGCATAAAATAATCAGATTAATTAGTAAATGTATCATGTATTTAACCAAAATGATTATGGTCTTTTAATCAAATTGGTCCTTCCACTAACTTAGCGAATCCTACACTTCCAAAGTAGAAAATGGAAATCCTAGTTGGATGGATTTCTAGTGGGTGATTGAATTCTTATAATCATATTGATCATCCTCAGGCACATCCATTATTGGAATTACAATAAACTATAAGTGAGCAACTCCTTGCCCATCACATCTCGTGTGAGGTTCAATCCTTTTACGTAGCCCCTAATGCTCAAAATCTCAGGCACATCCATTATTGACTTATCTTGCATTAGTTAAGTTGATCCCATTGAGCCAGTAAACATGCAAATAATTTTAATGTCCTCAGGCACATCCATTATTGGCCACCAAACCATTTACATATTTACAACATCTCATGCTTAACAATTATTCTTAAGAAAATCTCTTAAATTAATTGCATCATATGCAAGTATTTAAAATTTCTTAAAATAATTGCCTCAATGGAGGGCCCATGATATAATTACCTTTAATTATACCATTTCCAACTTAATCATTTGTTTGGAAGATTTTGTGGTCGGCCTAATTACTATTATGGTATCACTTTGCACATTATCCAATTAGCATGCATATATCATATACTTGCATACATTCCCATATATCTCATGCATTCATGGATAAACATATAAATATGGTATGATCATGGACTTTCTAAGGGATTCAATTATGAGCCACCAAGAATTGAATCAGGGCATTGCTAGGTGCATTTCATTCATTCATATTACAAGAGTTGCTGAAGGAGTACATAATCAACACTTGATCTTGAATTCCTCCCACTGGTCCCACCAATGCTCTTGACCTCCTTGATCTTCTTGCAATCAAATTACATAGTAATCCTTGGCATACCAAGGCGAATTTACAAGAACCAAATAAATGAAATTACAACCCAAAAATATTACAACCTTTATAATACATGCCACTAAAATAAATTAATTAATTTACAACCTAAAGAAATATAAAAGAAATAAATCCAATCACATTGGTCTTTTATTGTCCATGATCATCCATCATGCATATCACCATTTAACAATTAAATAAAACATACATACTAAAATTAAATTGAATATCTCATATTCAACTTAAAAATTCAGATTTGAATATGATTCAAACAAATTTAAAAAATCAGATTTGAATCACATTCAAACAAATTTAAAAATTCAGATTTGAATCACATTCACACAAATCTAAAAATTCATATTTGAATCAAAATTTAATTATGTAACTAAAACTCCTAATTAAACATTTTAATTACTCATGGGCCTAATTATGGGCCTTGAAAACAAGCCTACATTCAAGCCCAAAATCCATGCGCATGGTTGAATGAACCAAACCATGCGCACCAATGGCGCTCATCATCATGCCGCCACTTATTCTTTGCAACCAGCAACGAATCAATCAATTTTTGATCAAATAACATAATTAAATCAGATATTAAATAATCTAAATGGCAAATATAGTGGCTTTGATACCAATTGAAGGAGCGGAAGCATGAAAAGTATTAGATTAGAACATTGAATTCAAAAATTTCTTCTAGGGTCTCATGCATCATGTAAGATTTATTATTTACCTATTGATTTTAACGTTCAATTGCATGTTAAAACTCTTTTAATATGTTTTAGGATCTACATTTGCCATTTAAGATTTTAGAATTAACAAATTAATTCATTAGAACTCTAGATTAATTCAAGAACATGTGTACTAACCTTTTGATGCACTGTAGATGTGTTTGGTACCTTTGGGAAGCACCTAAGATCCCAAATATTGTCCCTCTAGTTTGTCCACACCAAGATCACCAATGGAAACCCCTTGAACAGCTTCTAAAGCCTTGCTAACCAATTAGAAAATAGGGATTTGCCTTTAGAGAGGTTGTAGATGTATACATGACACTAGAAACGATTTCTAGCAGTTTTAATTTAAGAGAATATGGGCAATTCTCTTTGAATTGATGAAATAAGAAGAAGATGAGAGAGGAGAGCCTCTTTGGGTGGCGGCACCTTGAGAGAATAATCAGATTGTTATGTTATTCTTTCATAACATCATATTATATAATTAAGTCATCACTTAAAACCCTTGCCACATGTCATCTTCTGATTAGCTCAGAATTTTAATTGACCTAATCACATTAAGCCAAGTGTCAAAGCTAGATTTAATCTTGACTTTGATCATCTTACATGATTGGAAGACAAATGACAAGCTTATATGGTGTCATGTGTCACCATCTCATGGTGCCACATGTCACCCTATGAAATGACCAAATTAGCCTTGCATTGTAATTTTGAGTTCTCAACCCAAAATAATTATTTCTCCTCTTCTAATCAATTTACATCAAATATAAATTAATTAATTAATATCTATTAATTAATTTCTCATAATAAATTCATATTTAAACACTTTACATATAAATTTAACTTATACTATACATCCAATAACTTAGATTTGGTTTCAAGTCATGCTAGGGACTTTGCAATCTAATTATAAACCAAACCTATTTAATTAATCAATTAAACTCTTTAACCAATTAATTAAATCACATTTAACTTGGTGATTACTTGTGTATGTGTGTGACTCACTAGGCTCATCACTAATTGGCAATGAGATATGACATTAACTTTTAATATCATCAAAACTCTTTCTTACCATAAATGAATTCTCTAAGTCATTTTAGGCATCTCATAGACCATAGTTAACACCTAGCATACTAGCATAGCATGCCATGGCCACCCAATCAGTAATAAGGAATACCTTAAATGAACCTTTAATCATATGTTACCATGCACTAGAATCTCTCTGTTACAAAATCCCAATTCGAGCTGGAGTCATGGTTTATGTTAAACTCCATTTGCTATGAATATTATGTTCTCTTTTAATTCCAATTCTTGATTAAAAAGATTTTCTCATCAGAAACTCTTTTCTGATTAAATCTATCTATCCTAGCCAGGAACTTGAAACATTAAGAACAATTAAATGATCATAGGATTTTATCCCTATTTACTTAGGGTAACAGATTCTATCTTGATCAACACCTATCTCTATATATAACTAGTAGGAGCCAATAGATGTCCATATACCCATACACAATACAAGTATAAAAGCAATATCAAACTCAAATCACCTATATACAAGATAACTGTGCTATCTCAGGTCTAAAGATTATATACACTGATATGATTTATGACAATGCATTGACAAGAGTAAACTCCATGTACTTGTCATAAATGTCACTGGTTCGGCCTACTTATCATGCATAAGTGCCTATCATGTTTGTTATATGGCATGAGACTCACCATTCCATCTTATTTACATCTCATATAAATAACTTGGGAACAAACATGATTACAATCTTTCTGGATAAGTCATATCCTTATTATGAAGTATCCTCAATTGTGAACCAATTTATGATACTTTATGCTAGAAATACTGGCACTCATATTCTTAACAACTTAAGAATAGAATTTCTAACAAAATATTAATAGACTTTTTCTATTACACATAAATATATAATGTAAACAGAAAAGTGAAAATGCCTTTTTATTAATAAAACATGTACAAGATATATACTAAATGATATGCTCTAGGGCATACTACTAACATTTAGGGCTCCTACCTGCGAAGACCGCAACTTCCTACTGGGTTACCCATTGCTAGGGCACCGGCTCATTTAAGTTGATTGTATTTTACTTCTAAAATTTTTCCTAAATTTTTCTTACCATTATTTGAGTTATTTATGACTCCTCACTCTAGTCTAAATATTTTTCCAGACGTTCTAGCTGTCCGGACCTACACCAGTCACCAAAACAGTAGAATGTACGGAATTGCTACAGAGCGGGTGTTACAAGGATGCTCATTAATTAGCTGTAAATAGTTTTTATTTTATTAAAGTTAAAGTTACTCACCTCTTGTAGCCTATATCTTACTCGAACGGGAGCTATCCTTAGTCCTTATCTTTCCGAGTCGTTCAAGCTCGATCCTATAAAATTGGATCCTAGAGTGTTATAAAAGACTCTAAAACTCTATACATAACATAAACATTCTATTCTAGGCCCTTAGGAACCATAAAATTAGGGTTGGGAATCTTGGAATCAAAGTAAAAATAAAGTAGGCAGAACCAAGTTCGGTTGCCAGAGTCTTGGGTTTTGGCTATCGAATGTTGGAATGTTAGGTGCCCATTTTGCGTAATAGCCATTGCAGCTGCCAAAGTCTGGGACTTTAGCTGCCAAACCTAGAAAATTTACAGATTTTCTAAGAAAATGAAAGTTTCAGCTACTGAACCTTTGGCTTTTGATAGCCAAACCTGAGAATTTTTAGAATTACTAAGTTGAAAACCTGTAGATCCTTCTCTCATTAACACTCAAACTCATTTTATAGTTCCAAAACATAACCCCATCATATATACACATCTCTAGCGACTAGAAGAACTAGAACACATGCTTAAAACTCACATACATTCATCAAAACTCAAATCCTAGGTTTTCCCCAAACCCAACATAGCATAAACTTCCAAAAATTTAACTTGAAAAAACTTTTCATGAAATTAAAGCTTTAGAAATCTAATTCCTCATCAACTTTGTTAGATCTATCTATTAGATCAAGAAGAAAATAAGGTTACCTCTTTTCTTGGAGCTTGGAGATGGGAGAAGCAAAACTTCAAAACTTAAATATACTCTTCCACACTTTTAAATGGAAGAATCCACCTCCTAATCTTCAAAAACTCAAAGGAATATCTTCAAAAAGTTCCTTGTATCCCCCAATAGTTGAGAGAGGGAGAGGAAAGAAGGAAAACCCAAGTGTTTTAGGTAGGAAATGAATTGAGGTCTCCTTTATGCTCTCTCTGTTGAAGGACTTTTGGTTACTGAAGTTGATTTTGCCGAAATAGGCATTTGAACCATAGAAAGGACTTTGGCTATCGAAAGTCTGTCCTTTAACTGTCGAAGTTCCTTCTACTATCGAAGTTCCTTCTGCCCAAAGCAACCACTTTAAAACTTTAAAGAACAAAACTCTTAAAATATTTTTCATTCTTAAATACATTTTGAACATTTTAAACATACATACATGAATATATTTTCACTTCTTACTGTCACTCTCTTGTCAATGAAGTCTCACTTTTTACCAGAATATTCCATCAACGACAGATATTCTGATATCAGAAAGTGGCAGATATTAAAAGGTGATAAAATTTGAGACCCGTCCACTTTTATCTGTCATTTTTTAGAAGTTTTTTTTGTCCAAAATTATTGCATTTTATGAAGATTAAGGAGCATTAATTAATGATTTTCAATTTTATCCTCATCTTTACTAAACACAATAAATATGTAAATAATTTTCTAAAATTCATCATTTCACCTTCTTTTTTTTAATTAGGTAAGATAAAAAATAATTTAGTTAAACTAAAGAGTGTTTTGTTATAATTTAAATAATTTAATTTGAGATTACATCTATATTAAAATAGAAATTAAGATACTTTGAAAAGTAGAATCATAATACTTAAATAACATAAAAATTAAGGGAGATTTATTGACTGCATTTTAGTATGATGGCGCTTTGACTCACATGTCTGTATTTCGAATCCGATAAATTTTTTTCCATAAATATGTTAAAAAACGAAAAAAGAAGAAGGAAATTGTACTAAAATTTGTCACTTTACGTACCGACAGAAATATTTTTAGGGTGGGTGGTAAAGGACAAATGAAATATAGAAATATTTTTGATGACGACTAGAAGCTAGCAAGAATTGAAGAGGCAATCAGTCAATCGTCAAGCAAAAACTATATACTTGCTTACCAAGCCAAACATATTATATTCTTTCACTATATAAATGCACACACAAGTAACATTAATAGCTTTTACTATTAAATTTTATTTATTTTTTAATTATATCATGTGTGAAAATTAATAAATAATAATAATTAAAGAATAAAAGTTTTATTTATTAAAAATTTTAATTTACTTAAACAATTTAAATTAATATAACAAATAAAGATGTATCAATTTAAATTAATAATAAAAAAAAATTGTTACTAGCATTTGCTATTACGGCATGTGAAGCTTTGAAAAAATGTTTGATTCTAAGTTAGATGCCTATTTTGTGCTATTAATGTTGGACAACGAAATTCAAATGCCTCTTATGATAATAAATTAAAGCTCCATCCATAATTTTAATCAGCACAAAACTATATACCCATATATTTGCCTTTATTATTATTATTATTATTATTATTATTATTATTATTAATGAGAATATTTTACTATTTCATAAACTTAAATCCTTTTCTATTAATTATAATACATCATTAATTTAACATCAACTTCTTTAAAAAAATCAATTTAAAATTATTTTTAGTTAAAAAATCTATTAAGCAATCCATTATATATATATATATATATATATATATATATATATATATATATATATATATATATATATATATATATAATTTATAATCTTTAAATATATTTGTCGTAAATAATTCACCTGATGATAATATTTTAAGAGGATAATAAAAAGGACCCTTTAAAATTATGTATATATCATTTTCAACAACGTAAAAATTAATTATAGCTATAAGAAATTAAAAAATAATTATGAAATTTATCAACTAAATAATTTTCGTTGATGATTGTCAACATTTTACCGATGGAAAAAGATATAAGAGAGTTAAAATTTAAATTAATTTTTACCAATAAAAAAATGATCAATTAGTGACAGAAAATTTGGCAATGCTTAGACAGGATTTATGATTTTGTATTTTATTTTTGACCTTTGGACCTTAGTATTTTCTATTTTATTAATATTGATTTTATATGTAATTTAATATATGTATGCAGTAATTAGTTTTATTATTGGATTTTATTATTATTATTATTATTATTATTATTATTAATGAATTTTTAACTTTCAATTCAATAATAAAATTATTTAAAATTTGAAAATTCAAAAAAATTATAAATAAATAAATACTAGGTTGCTATTTTATTTTAGCATTATATTATTTAAAATATAAACATATACATAAAAAAAAATTAGCTACTATTTATTTAGTCAGTAATTTATCTTTTTAAATAATTAAGAAAAACTAACTAATTAAGTAGTTGGTGTTTTTTTTCATTATTTTAATTTTATAATTATATTATTTAAAATAAAAATTTAAATAAAAAAATTAATTATCATTCATTTAGTCGATAATTTATTTTCTTAAATAATTAAAAAAATACAGACTAAATAAAGTACTCAGTATATTTTTCATATGTTAACATAAAAAAATATTTACCAACTAAATTATGGTAATTAATAAAATTACCAACTAAATAATAGTCTGTAAATGGTAGCTAATTCTCCTGTACCTTATAACTACTTACTAATAAATTAGTTTGGTAATTTTACCGACTAAAAAGTAGATGATAGGTAAAAAGTGGACTACCTACTTTTGATCACTTTTAATCCGTATTTAGTCAATAAATGAAATGTCACGACCCAACCTATGGGCCGGACCGGCACTAGGACCTGGGCCAGCCTAAAGCCCCCGAGGCCCGTAGTAAGCCTTAACTATTCATTTACCCAACTCTAAGGCCCATTTGGGCCCAATTTCAAGAAAACAAACGGACAGAGTCCGGCCATAAAATGGACTTACCAACGGGGAGTTTTCGACTCACCCGACCTGTAAACACAATATATAGTCAATTGTGGAGCTCATCTCACCCTCCTAATTCTCATAAACATAATAATATATGGGAGCTAAGCTCCATAATCCAATCCATCAAACATGCATATATTTATACGTTTACAGTGTCCAACATGATAATAATATTACATCATAATCAAATAAATACTTCTAACACATGCGAAATTCTAGGAGTTAATAAAATTACACAAACATTGATAAACAACTCGCGAGGAAAGGGAGCAGTTAACCTCAAAAATATCCTCCCGTGGCTGAAAATATTGAACAGAGTGAGCGTCGACTCAGAGAGTAAAATATCAATTTTAACCATAATCTCTATAACTATCTAAATCTAATGCACTGTAGAGTGAAATGCAACATCCACATCATTTTCACATCATAACATCAAAAAGGTAATTTGGAGCACTCACGCACCCTGTAACATCAATCATAATATATGGGAGCTGATCCCCAATACCGCTCTCTTAAATCCAACATGGTGCCGTGAAGAACTCACTTCGGACTTCCACTTAAATACCAAATCGGGTCCCAAATGAAGAACTCAAGCCGTGTCTACCCCGAAGGACCGGTCCCAAATGAAGAACTCAAGCCGTGTCTACCCGGCCCTATCCATAGTCCACACCACATCACACACACGCCAACGCACGCACACTGCTCCAAATTACCACAACAACATACATGGCACTTTAACATTTATCAATGCATCAAAAATCGTGCCTAGAGTTTAACTACATAAATATATGCATATAAGTGATGCATGGGCATGCTGAACATATAATAATATCGAAATTACAATTAAAATTAATATTCTACTCACAGACTTGACGACAATCACTGTGTGGCGGGCGGAGGAAGAAGGTCATCCTGCTCACCGACAATCATATTACATTTATTTAATAAAATCTGACTCAATACAAACAAAGAAAAGACCAATTACGTCCTAAGTCGTGCCGAAAATCCGGCAGAGTCCCCCCTATACCTAGGACCTACCCAACCTGCAAAAGGGCTAAAAACGCACTTCTATATTCACAATCCATATATCAACAGTTCAATCATATCACACAGCCCCTCCTGGGCCCATCAAATCAGTCATCCATCACAATATGTAAAATTTCAATTTAGTCCTTATTATTGATCATTTTTGCAAAACCGCCCAAACAAGCTCTAAAAATTATAAAACTTTGCCCCGCGGTCCTTAGCAATATTACTAAGCTATTGCAGAAAGAATCGTAATTTTCTAAGCTACCACGAATATTTTATAGATTTTTAATCCTATTTAAGCACTAGAAAATTACGAAAAGCAAGGTTCGGTTTACCTTTGCCGATTCCGACTTCGAACGCGCTCGACGCCCGACAATGGGGCTAGCCAAAACCTCGATCCAATTCGGGACTTTTCCAGAACGGTCCGTCTAGCCCAAATTTGCGCATCTGGCCAATCGCCGAATTTCCGCGAATCGAGGATACCTACACGAAGGCCATAACACGGGGTTAGTACATAAATTTTTCAGAATTTTCTAAGCTCATTAAATGCTCGGAAAAACACCGCGGTTCCGTGGGACCCACCGAAAACGGTCGGTAAAAATTTTGAAATTTATGTCGTTGCGAAGCTCTCGACGAATGGAGCGTGCTGGTGGCCTCGATTTTCTGGTGGGATTCACGGTTTTTGAGAAATCTAGCCCAAAAGTAGAAATGGGCTAAAATCTTCCCGAGCAAAAATCGAACAATCCGCTCGATGGATTTCGGCGTTCTTGGTGTCTATGGAAAGCTCTCGCCGAGTAGATGATTTTGGATACAAGACCCGGTCCAATTGGTGGCCGGATCGGCCGGATTTGGCCGGGGAAGTCGAAGCAGTACAGCAGGGCGTTGCGCTTTTTCCGTCCGCTCGGGCGGCCACTACTGGCTGGGCGGCGCGCCATCATTGGTGGGCTGGTACGTGGGCGTGGAGAGGAGGAGAGAGAAACGAGAGAGAAAAGGGAGAGGGACGACGCGCGCGGGGAAGGGAAGAAGAAAAAGGAAAAGGCCGGTCCGATTCGACCGGTCCGATCCGGTCCGGTTCGATTCGGCCGGTTCGATTCAGAATACAAAATTTTGAATTTTTATCGCTCGGACCAAAATGAGGTCCAAAATTCAAAAATTCCAGAAAACTCATAAAAATACGTAGACTCCAAATATATTTTTAGTTTTGCCACGTGGTCTTTAAATTAATTTTTAAAAATCATCAAAGTTTATATTTTCGGAAAATCGAACCCGATTTTTAAAATCCGAAAAATCTAAAAAAAAAATTCCTAAAATTTAAATAAAATTAAAATACCAAAATACTCATAAAAATTAAAATTTCGGGGTGTTACATTCTTCCTCTTACGTAAAAATTCGCCCTCGAATTTTTACACAAGGCAATAAAGCACATGATTATACATTGAACAGATATGGTACTTGCTACGCATGTCCCGCTCGACTCCAGTGTGCATTCTTCCACCGATCGACTCTCCACAAAACCTTAACCATAGGGATCTATTTGGATCTTAGTCCTTACTTGGTAGTCCACTATGGCTACAGTTGCTCCTCAAATGTCAAGTTCTCTTTATCTCTATCACATCCTACTGCAAAGACATGAGAAGGATCGGGAATGTATTTCTGAGCATGGAGATGTGAAACACGGATGAACGTGAGAAAGGTTAGGTGGTAGCTCCAACCGGTAGGCAATCGCCTAACTCTATCAGTAACCTCAAAAGGTCCAATATACCGAGGTGCCAACTTGCCCTTCTTTCCAAATCTCATGACTCCCTTTATTGGAGAAACCTTCAGAAATACATTGTCGCCCACTGCAAACTCCACATCCCTTCGTCTGGGGTCTGCATAACTCTTCTGCCTCTTGAAAGTCAAGCGTACTGCTCGATTAAGGAACCATCTCTCAAGTGTACCGCACTGGTCTACATCATGCACCTTCGCTTCCCCCATTTCTGTCCAACACAGAGGAGACCTACACTTTCTTCCATATAATGCCTCATAGGGTGCCATCCCTATGCTGGAGTGATAACTGTTGTTGTAGGCAAACTCCACCAAAGCTAACTGCTCATCCCATTGACCTCCAAAATCCAAGACACTCATGCGAAGCATGTCTTCCAGTGTTTGGATTGTCCTTTCGGACTGTCCGTCTGTCTGAGGGTGGAAAGCCGCATCAAGTTCAATCAGTGTGCCAAGTGCCTCCTGCAACTTTCTCCAAAACCGAGAAGTGAAATGGGGCCCTCTGTCAGATATTATGGAAGCCGGAACTCCATGCAATCTGACTATTTCTTGAATGTAGAGCCGAGCATACTGTGCCACAGAGTATGTAGTCTTTACAGGTAAGAAGTGAGCTGATTTAGTCAAGCGGTCTACAATTACCCATATCGAATCATATCCTCGCGTGGTACGAGGCAACCCAGTCACAAAATCCATAGTGATCATTTCCCACTTCCATTCTGGGATAGGGAGCTCTTGCAGCTTCCCTGACGGTCTCTGGTGTTCAAACTTCACCTTCTGACAAGTCAAGCACTTGGACACAAAGTCCGCTATGTCTCTCTTCATGCCATTCCACCAGTAGCTATCTTTCACATCATGGTACATCTTGGTGGAACCTGGGTGGACACTGTATAGTGTGTAGTGTGCCTCTCGCATGATTTCATTCCTGAGGTTGTCTACATCGGGCACACATATCCTAGAACCTTTTACTAGGGCGCCATCATTGGCAAATCCAAACTCACCACCTTCACCTTGCTGTACTCTTTCTATGATCTTCATCAATTGTTGGTCTTTGTGCTGGGAAACTCTAACTCTGTCCTCAAGTCTGGCCTCACTGAAAAGTGAGCCAACAATACCCCCTCATCTGAAAGATCTAGGATTAAACCTTGATCCATCAACTCATGTATCTCCTGAATCAGTGGTCTCTTCTCTACTGAAATGTGCGCCAAACTGCTAGAAGATTTTCTGCTCAAGGCATCTGCCACAACATTGGCCTTTCCAGGGTGGTACTGGATGGTGCAATCATAGTCTTTCAGAAGCTCCATCCATCTCCTCTGTCTCAAGTTCAAGTCCCTCTGCTGGAAGATGTACTTCAAACTCTTATGGTCGGTGTATATCTCGCACACTTCACCATACAGGTAGTGTCTCCATTTTAAGTGCAAAGATTACACCGCCATTTCCAAATCATGGGTGGGGTAGTTCGCTCATGCCTCTTCACCGCCTTGAAGCATAAGCCACTACCTTTCCACTGCATCAAAACACACCCTAGGCCAACTCGAGGCGTCACAATACACGGTGTATCCTTCACCACTCACTGTAGTGTCAACACAGGGTGGTTAGACACTCCTTAAGCTTCGAAACTCACCTCACAAATATCCATGTCCAAATGAATGGAACATTCTTCCCGGTCAACTTAGTTAGGGAGCCGCTATCCCGAGAAATCTTGTACAAAACGCCTATAGTAGCCAGCTAAACCTGTAAAAACTTCGCACCTCGCTGGATTGTAGGCCTAAGCCAATCGCCATTCTGACTTCAATTTTCTTGGGATCCACTTGAATGCCGTCACTAGAAACCACGTGTCCCAAGAATGAGATGCTTTCTAGCCAAAATTCACATTTTGAAAATTTGGCATATAGCTGGTGCTCCCTCAACATCTGCAACACTATCCTCAAGTGCCACACGTGTTCTTCCTCAGTCCGAGAGTATACTAGAATGTCATCTATGAATACGATGACAAAACGGTCCAAAAATGGCTTGAACACCCTGTTCATCAAGTCCATGAAGGCTGCTGGTGCATTAGTGAGTCCAAAAGACATCACCAAGAACTCATAATGACCATATCTTGTCCTGAAAGCCGTTTTGGACACGTCCTCATTCCTAATTCTCAACTGATGGTAGCCTGATCGCAGGTCTATCTTGGAAAAGAATCTAGCTCCTTGGAGCTGATCAAACAGGTCATCGATCCGAGGAAGTGGATACTTGTTCTTCACAGTCACCTTGTTCAGCTGTCTGTAGTCGATACACAACCTTAATGACCCATCCTTCTTTCTCACAAATAGCACAGGAGCACCCCAGGGTGAAGTGCTCGGACGTATGAAACCCTTATCCAAAAGCTCCTGTAGTTGCTCCTTCAGCTCTTTCAATTCAGCTGGGGCCATCCTGTATGGTGGCATTGATATGGGGTTTGTACCCGGCACAACATCAATGCAAAACTCTATTTCCCTTCCTGATGGCAACCCTGGAAGCTCCTCAGGGAAGACATTCATGAATTCTCTGACAACAGGAACGTTTTCCATGCTGACACCTTCTACAGATGTATCTCTCACCAATGCCAAATACCCTTGGCATCCACGCCTCAACATTTTTCTAGCACTAATTGCTGACACCAAATTATATGGAGCCACGCTCCTGTCACCATCAAAGCTAAACTCTTCCACACCAGGTATGTGGAAGTATACCTTTTTATTCCTGCAGTCTAAGGTGGCATAATGAGTTGCCAACCAGTCCATCCCCAGGATTACATCGAAATCCATTACTGGTAGAGGAACCAAGTCTGCTGGAAGGATCTTTCCATCCACTACCACTGGGCTACCCGGAAAAACCATATCTACCTCTATGTTGTCGCTAAGTGGGGTAGCTACTGACAAAGGGCACTCTAAAGTTGTGGGGTTTCTACCCAACCTCATGGCAAACACAGGGGAGACAAATGAGTGCGTACCACCCGGATCTATCAAAACACGAGCCTCATAAGAATGCACTGTAAGAATACTCGCCACAATCGCATTGGAAGCTCGAGCATCCCGTGGGTCGTGGTGAAAACCCGAGCTTGACCCCTACCCCGAGTGGCGTAACCACGACATCGACTTCTACCTCCCGACCGCCTCCAAATCCACGCCCCTTGTCCTCGGCCTGGCTACAACCGAATCACCGCTATGTTGGAAGTACCGGATACAATCGGCGAGGAACATTAGCAACAGAACCCTGTGACCCCATCTGTGGCTCACTGAAAACGGGGCATTCTCTAGCAAAGTGACCTGGTTGGCCACACCTGAAGCATACTTCTGAACCCATCAAACAAGGTCCTGAATGTCCTCTTCCACACTGTGCACAAGGTGCCAAGGAGGATCCTGAACCAGAGCGTAATCGCTGCACTTCGAATCGTTACCACCGCCGATCCGCACTGGTCCGAACCCTCGGATTTGTGTCTAAAACCACTCCTCTTATTTCTGCTTCTTCCTCTGTAAGTAGTTTGGCCACCACTATCCGTAGTACCCATGTGGGGAACACCTGAAGAACCCTCTGCTCTGTTTTTTCTTTGCTCTCCCGCTGTCATCCACAGCATAGCTAATCTCAATCTGTCTGGCTCGATCAACCACCACATCAAAAGACTGATCAGACATCATGGCCAGTTCGCATACCTCCCGTCAAGCCCCTTTAGGAACCTCTTCACCTTCATAGTCTCTCGTAGCTACCTGTAGGGGCATATCTGCTCAATTTGAAATTCAGAGCATATTCATCTACTGCACTGCCATTCTGCCTTAGGGCCTCAAAAGCCCACCGCTTCGATCTCTCAAGCTTTCGCACAAACCGATTGATGAATAGTTCCACAACCGAGCCCATGTCAAACCCTCCATCCGGGTAACACGTAGTCATTCATCCATTGTCTAGGCATAGCCCCATGACGTCCGCATACATTCTATCGCCTACCATCACCAATCGTAATTGCTCTTCTGCTGTCTACAGGAATCCAAAAACCGATATGCATCGTCTGACACATCATAAGTACCAGGCACCAACTTCTTAAAATTTATGATCTGTTTGTAAGGTTCTCCTCTTGGTGCGGTGGATCGCTTTGTGGAGGGTGGACCATATATATCGCGCCATCATGTCGATGGTTCTCTCGCAACCCAGCTAGAGTAGCCGCCATGGGGTCCATGGGACCGTGCCATAAAAGATCGATCTCAGATCGGGGTGGCTGCTCCTTTACTTGAGCAGCTCTAGGCCTCCTACCCCGCCTCCTCGGGGCAGGTGCCTCATCCTGTGCCGACACCTCGTCGGGCACATCTGGTTCTGGTGCAGTGGCAGCTCTCCTGCTTCTACGCATTTTCCTGAAATTCAGCAGCATTAGCCCACAAAAATTCAAAACTGCTCATTACACAGCTCTATAGACTCATATTTATACATAACATATGGAGCAGAAACTAGAAGGAAAGATGACAATGCAAGACGAATGTGGACCCTATATTTCCGCATGTGACTCTTAGTAGACTCTTCCCAACACTTTAGACAACTTTTCCCTAAGAATCTGGAGCCTAAGCTCTGATACCACATTTGTCACGAACCAACCTATGGGCCGGACCGGCACTAGGACCTGGGCCAGCCTAAAGCCCCCGAGGCCCGTAGTAAGCCTTAATTATTCATTTACCCAACTCTAAGGCCCATTTGGGCCCAATTTCAAGAAAACAAACGGACAGAGTCCGGCCATAAAATGGACTTACCAACGGGGAGTTTTCGACTCACCCGACCTGTAAGCACAATATATAGTCAATTGGGGAGCTCAGCTCACCCTCCACATACTCATCAACATAATAATAAATGGGAGCTCAGCTCCCTCATCCAATCCATCAAACATGCATATCATTATACGTTTACAGGTCCAACATGATAATAATATTACATACCATAATCAAATAAATACTTCTAACACATGCGGAAATTCTAGGAGTTAATAAAATTACACAAACATTGATAAACAACCTGCGAGGAAAGGGAGCAGGTTAACCTCAAAAATATCCTCCTGTGGCCTGAAAAAATATTGAACAGGAGTGAGCGTTTGACTCAGAGAGTAAAATATCAATTTTAACCATAATCTCTATAACTATCTAAATCTAATGCACCCTGTAGAGTGAAATGCAACATCCACATCATTTTCACATCATAACATCAAAAAGGTAATTTGGAGCACTCACGCACCCTGTAACATCAATCATAATATATGGGAGCTGATCCCCTATACAGCTCTCTTAAATCCAACCTGGTGCCAGCGAAGAACTCAGCTCGGACTTCCACTTAAATACCAAATCGGGGTCCCAGCGAAGAACTCAAGCCGTGTCTACCCCGAAGGACCGGGTCCCTCAAGCCGTGTCTACCCGTCCTATCCATAGTCCACACCACATCACACGCACGCCAACGCACGCACACTGCTCCAAATTACCACAACAACATACATGGCACTTTAACATTTATCAATGCATCAAAAATCGTGCCTAGAGTTTAACTACATAAATATATGCATATAAGTGATGCATGGGCATGCTGAACATATAATAATATCGAAATTACAATTAAAATTAATATTCTACTCACAGACTTGACGACAATCATCGGCCGTGGCGGAGGAAGAAGGCTGTCCCGGCTCACCTGACAATCATATTACATTTATTTAATAAAATCTGACTCAATACAAACAAAGAAAAGACCAATTACGTCCTAAGTCGTGCCGAAAATCTGGCAGAGTCCCCCCTATACCTAGGACCTACCCAACCTGCAAAAGGGCTAAAAACGCACTTCTATATTCACAATCCATATATCAACAGTTCAATCATATCACACAGCCCCTCCTGGGCCCATCAAATCAGTCATCCATCATAATATGTAAAATTTCAATTTAGTCCTTATTATTGATCATTTTTGCAAAAACTGCCCAAACAAGCTCTAAAAATTATAAAACTTTGCCCCGCGGTCCTTAGCAATATTACTAAGCTATTGCAAAAAGAATCGTAATTTTCTAAGCTACCACGAATATTTTATAGATTTTTAATCCTATTTAAGCACTAGAAAATTACGAAAAAGCAAGGTTCGGGTTTACCTTTGCCGATTCTGACTTTGGGAACGCGCTTGGGACGTCTGACAATGGGGGGCTAGCCAAAACCTCGATTCAATTCGGGGACTTTTCCGGTAACGGGTCTGTCTGGCCCGAAATTTGCAGACCTGGTCAACTGTCGAATTTCCGCGAATCGAGGATACCTACACGAAGCCCATAACACGGGGGTTAGTACATAAATTTTTCAGAATTTTCTAAGCTCATTAAATGCTCGGAAAAACACTGCGAAGTTCCGTGGGACCCACCGAAAAACGGTGTCGGAAAATTTTGAAATTTATGTCGTTGCGAAGCTCTCGACGAATGGAGCGGGCTGGTGGCCTCGGTTTTCTCGTGGGATTCACGGTTTTCGAGAAATCTAGCCCAAAAGTCGAAATGGGCTAAAATCTTCCCGAGCAAAAATCGGACAATCCGCTTGATGGATTTCGGCGTTCTTGGTGTCTATGGAAAGCTCTCGCCGAGTAGATGATTTTGGACACAAGACCCGGTCCAATTGGTGGCCGAATCGGCCGGATTTGGCCGGGGAAGTCGAAGCGGCGCGCGCAAGAAGGGCGTTGCTGCTCGTTCAGCCGGGCGTCACTGGTCAATGGCGGCTACGGTCACTGGCCGGGTCAAGGGCGGTGGCTGGGGGTGGAGAGGAGAGAGAAACGAGAGAGAAAAGGGAGAGGGACGACGCGCACGGGGAAGGGAAGAAGAAAAATGAAAAGGCCGGTCCGATTCGACCGGTCCGATCCGGTCAGGTTCGATTCGGCTGGTTCGATTCAGAATATAAAATTTTGAATTTTTACTCTGCCTCGGGACCGAAAACGAGGTCCAAAAATTTCGAAAAAATTTCAGAAAACTCAGAAAAATACGTAGACTCCAAATATATTTTTAGTTTTGCCACGTGGTCTTTAAATTAATTTTTTAAAAATCATCAAAGTTTATATTTTCGGAAAATCGAACCCGATTTTTAAAATCCGAAAAATCTAAAAAAATTCCTAAAATTTAAATAAAATTAAAATACCAAAATACTCATAAAAATTAAAATTTCGGGGTGTTACATGAAACTAACAATTAAGATCCTCCTAAAATATTTGATAATTTTAGTAGCTATATTTTTTAATTTTTAGTGTTATATAAGGTAAATTTTTATTGTTAAATATATTATGGATAAAATATATTGTTATCCTTATTTTTACATTACTAAGAAATAAAGATAAAATTTATAATTTTAAAGGATATAAAATATTCAATTAATTAGTAAAACAAATTAATAGTATCAGACTATCAGCGTTAAAATTTTAGCTATATACGTATAATTATCAACCCGTTTTAGAGGCGTGTCCTAGTGCTCTTGTGCTAGTGCTACCCTTGAGAAAAAAAAAAAAAAAAAAAAAAAAAAAAAAAAATATATATATATATATATATATATATATATATATATATATATATATATATGATAAACAAATAAAATAAATTAAACAACATAAATTAATTTATAATAAATTAAATTTGAGACGTACCTAATGCTTTTGCATGCGCTAATGCTACCACTTGAGAGAAAACTCCAAAAATATATAATAAATAATATAAAATAAATTAAAAATATAAATAAATTTATAATAAATTAAACTTGGGGCAATTTACTCAATAGAGGCGGCTGGAAAAAAAAAAAATTTACCAAAAGAAGGTGACTTCAGAATTATTTATAAAAAATGGAGTGTTTTAGATGACCTGAAAGAGAGACAGAGCTGGTCACTAGTATAGGTAGCGGTCAGGAAATAAATTTTTTTTTAAAAAATATAATTATTGAAAAAGTAGTTGAACGCTACTTAAAATAGTGTCTGGCTATTACACGCTACTCTAAGAAGCGTCTAACTATTTTTTTATCTTTAAAAATATGTATTAATTACTTTAAGATTCTTAAAAAAAACTTTAATTACAAAATAATACATATATTTTACAAAATAATTTTAAATATTATAACTATTTATAAATAAGTCCTTATATTTTTGTAATTAATAAACATATAAAGATTAATTTGTAAAATTAAAAAATTATTATTTATTGTATATAAAAATTTTGAAAATTGTACATAAAATTAATAACTATATAATATAAAAAAATTTAAAAATATTAATATTATTTATATGCGAAGAAGCATTAATATTTATTTAGCAAATTAATAAAATTAGTATAGATTTAAAAATTGGTATTATTTAATATTTATTAATTTAACAAAATATTAAATTATGATAAATATTATTAATATAAATTAATAAAAAAATATGAATAAATAATTGTTGAAATAAATTATTTAAAAATAAATTATATTATAAATATAATATATTTTAATATATTATATTTAATATAGTTTAATATAATTTTATAATATATTAATAAATTATATTAAATAAATTATATTAAATTACATTAAATATAATATATTAAAATATATTATATTTATAATATAATTTATTTTTAAATAATTTATTTCAACAATTATTTGTTCATATTTTTTATTAATTTGCTAAATAAATATTAATGCTTCTTTGCATATAAATAATATTAATATTTTTAAATTTTTTATATTATATAGTTATTAATTTTACGTACAATTTTTAAAATTTTTATATCCAATAAATAATAATTTTTTAATTTTACAAATTAATCCTTATATATTTATTAATTATAAAATTATAAGGGCTTATTTATAAATAGTTATAATATTTATAATTATTTTATAAAATATATGGATTATTTTATAATTAAATTTTTTTTTAAAGATCTTAAAATAATTAACATATAATTTAAAGGATAAAAAAGTAGTTGGACGATTCTTAGAGTAGAGTCTAATAGCCAGACGCTACTTTAAGAAGCGTCCAACTACTTTTTCAGCAATTATATATATATTTTTTTATATTTGCTGATCGCTACCTACATTAAATATCAATCTTCTCTCTGCTTTACGTCAGTTAAAACGCCTCCTTTTAATAAATAATTTTAAAGTCATCCTGGTAAATTTTTTTTCCAGCCACCTCCCTTTGGCAAATTGCCCTTAAACTTGAGACGTATCCTAATGCTCTTGTGTTAGTGCTGCCACTTGAGACGAAACTCCAAACATATATGATAAAAAAAAAAATATAAATAAATTAAACTTGAGACAAAATTCCTCACCATACGGCCCTGCTGCTAGGCTGAACCAGTCAATCCGTTTAATTTAAATGAGAATTAGATTAAAGTCCAATTTATTTTAATTTTTAAATCACTATCTTTTAACGAACCTGTGTGGATCCATGTAAACCGGCTTGTTTTATTTGAAACGGACAATCCAATCAAACTGTCCATTCCAATTCACCCTAACAAAGGATATTAACAACTGAAGGCGGCACTTGTTGCAAACCGTCCATTCCAATTCACCCTAACAAAGGATATTAACAACTGAAGGCGGCACTTGTTGCATTACATGTGATAACCCAATGATCCCAATCATTATAACTATTTATAAATAAGTTTTAATATTTTTATAATTAATAAACATGTAAGGACTAATTTGTAATCAGTTATAATTAATAAATATATTAATTAATTGCTTTAATATCCTTATTTTTTTTTGCTAATTACAAATTCATCCTCACATTTTAACAAATCAGTCCATAATCTATCCAATTTTAACAAAATAGTCCCTAAATTATACCTCTGCTTACCCCAGCAACAATCACCAGCTCAAGGATGCTCGTAATCCTATTGTGAGCTAATTGGGACGAACACCCAGTTGAAAAGTGGCTGAGTGAAGGAGACCCAGCTTGATGAATTTGTAGCACCAATCTCTCTTCTCGAAGTGTTTTTGCATCTCACAATCATCAAACGGCACTGCCAAGCATCACTGGGGGTAGGGGAGAGACAATCGACAAAGGGGGTGATGGTTGGAGGAACTCTAGCGAAGCAAAACAGAAAAGGAAGGGAGAAAAGGGAGTGGGAGGTGGCGCTTAGACGTGTGCGGAACATGAAATTCTTCTTTTCACTTTTTTTTGTTAACCACAAAATAGTATAATATAAAACATAAATACAATTTAAAATAATTAAAATTAGGATTTATTTATTAATTTTATAATTAATAGTTATTTTTTAAAATTAACTATTAATTATGTTAAAAATTTTAACATCTAATTAATAAATTTTTAATTTTAAAATTAAATTAAAATAATTAAAAATTTTAAATTTTCATATCAGGGACTATTTTGTTAATAATTCAAAATCTCAAGACTATTTTGTTATATATTAAAATTAATAAATTAAGGGCATTTTGGTCATGTTTATTAAAATTAATGATAATTTGGATGGAATGTTGGATAGAGGTACTAGTCTATAAATTTATTAAAATGTCAATAATTAAATAAGTGGGTCTTAGGAGCTGAATTGTAATTTATCTTAATATAAAATAATTAATAATTATTAACCAATAACTACAATAAAAAATAAAATTTTTTAATTTACAAATTTTAAATTTAATTAATAATATCAATAATTTATTTTATTTGTATGTTAGATTGAAGTATTAAATTATTTTTTTTTATTTTGTTATCTTTTATACAATAAACAATATATATATAACTTTTTCCACTTGTGTTATATAATTTTAACATGCTAATATTCATTTTTCATTGGTATGAATAATTTATTATTACAAAAATTTTAATTTTTTTCTAAAAATTTTAATTTTTTTTTACATATTAATATTTAACTAAATTTATTTTAATAATTATTTATAAAATATATAAAAGTATTAATTATATTATATATAGTAAAGCATTATTATTAATTTTTTAATATTTATTTAATAATAACCCTGGTTCGATTTTGGTTAACCTTAAACCTTAGCTTTTGCCTTCATTAGTTCAATTATCTGGTCAAATTTGAAAATCTTGGGGCATTTCTGTGATGTTAAAAGTTAAATGTTATTGGTTAATCCAAACAATTAAAGAATAGTACTAAACCCAAAGGAAGAATTTATTTAGAATTAATTGATTTTGGGTCAAGACACAAATATGCAAGTCTCACCTATTTAATATATGGGTCACATACCATGCATAATGTGTTTTGATTTATGATGGATTAGGTGTAGAGGAGAATTTCTCCTAGATCCAATTTTGATTTGAACCATTTATCTTAATTATTGCAAGATCCACCTATTTGGGAACTTAATTAAAAGGGTTAATTTAAAAAGGCATAAAAAAATATAAAGCTCATGAAACTTACATATATAAAAATATCTAAATAATGTTAATTTATTGTTTTGCAACCATATGCACCTTTATTGATTTTAAAAGTGTAATTGTCTTGTCAACAAATTTAGAATTAATATATTTTAGGCATTTAACTTTTTGTTTTGCTTTGGAAACATGAAATTTCTATCAATCTTTTCACATTTTTTTTTATAAGCAAGGAAAGAAATATATTAATAATAAAGTGTCAGGAAAACCTAACAAAAGAGCACGAAATATCCAAAAGCATGATTAAATGATTTATACAAAACCAAAAAAATCAAACAAACTTAAGAACAGTTGCATTCATAACAAAGGAAAACAACCAATAGATTCAAAATCCAAAAGCAACTGCAAACTTAAGACTCCAAAAACAATCAAAGCAACAGACCCAAAATAAAAAGAGTGAGCAACAGACTCGAAGAACTAACAGCAACAAAAAGAGTGTAAAATTGGAACCAAGATCAACCTAGAGGCATGCCATTTTCAAATATTTGCTAATAGATGGGGCTAAGAAGTAGTAGAAACCGGCTCAAACCATAATCGAAGAGAATCAGTGAGACAATGTAACATCCTCACTTTAACTAGTCCGTACAGTCTACTATTCCGATGACCAATGTCGATCCGGGCAGCTAGAATATTTGAAATTATAATTAGACTTGAGTGAGGAGTTATAAATAAACCAAATAATGATCAGAAAAATCAAGGAAAATTTTTAGGAATGAAATACACTGAGGTTAAAGGAGCCGAAACCCCAGTGATGAGTAACCCGAAGGGGAAGTGACGGTGAAGGCCATTAATAACCCTATACCCGGGGAAAACTTCATAAAATAATTTTTGGGACCTCAGGAAAGGATTATTGGGGTTCCCATGATAATAAAATATTAAGAAAACATAAGAAAAATTTAATCAATCGGCACACACAATTTTAGCTCAATAAGCCAAATGGAGGACATTTTGATCATTTCGTCTTCAGAGATGACTTTTGGCCAACTTGTCTAGTTAAATAAATAATTTATATGAAATAAAATGTGAATAGATATTGTTAAAAATTTAATTGAAAATGAGTAGAAAAGAAAAGAAAAGAAAATGAAAGAAAAGTGGAATTATGACATCATATGATGTCATTAATGAGCTCTCCACCAATCACAACTCAACAAAATTACTTAAGGGATAAAATGGACACAAAATAAGATAAAAACAAAAAAGAAAAGTCCAGCAGCCATTTCTTCTTCAACCAGCCGAATTGCTTGAGAGAGAGAGAGAGAGGAAGAAAAACCTCCATAAAAGCTTGATCAAGCTTGAATCCCCACCTTTTCTCACCATAAAAGCCCTAGTTGTCTTCACAAAAAATTCACCCCACACCTTGAGGAAGCTTTGGACAGTAAAACTTTGAAGAAAAATTGAAGTTTTGCAAGATCCAAACTTAGTTCCAAAGAGTTTAGTGACTAAACTTACCCTTTCTCTTTCAATTCATATTGAAGGAGTGAAATTGAATGCAAACTTACAAGAAAATTTAATAAACATCATGTGTATGTCTTGCTTAAAATTCCAGCAGCCTTGGGCTTGGTAGGGTTTTAAAGATTTTCTTGAATTAAAATGGTACCTTAGCTGCCCTTAATACTAACCTATTGTTTAGGATAGTGAAAGGCAAGTGAATGGAAGATTTGAAATGGAATGGGTTAGGGTTTGGGTATGAAATTGAGACCTTGATCATGTAATGGTCGAAAGTAAGTTTTAATGGTCAATTAGTGACCATTTGGTTATGTGTAAATAAGAAATGAAGTGGTTTGTTTAGTGGGAATTGAAGTTAGTGTTGCTGCCTTGGCTGACCTGCAAGACTGAGCATGAGTCCAGCAGGTTTGGGCAGCAATAACTGGAGTTGTAGAGGTTCAATTGGTGCAAGGCCAATTGGACATGAAACTAGACACATAATGGCACAACTTTGGTGGAGAAACCATGCCTAGAAAATCAAACCAAGTTGACCTAAAGATTGCCCTAATCCGGGTGACCTACATTCTGCCTGGGCAAAATGACCGAATGAACAGTGTTTATTCATTTGGTCATAACTCAATGTAGAAAAGTCCAATTGACCTGAAATTTTACCAGAAGAAAGTTGAGATATAGACCTACAACTTTCATGAAGAAACAAACCCAAATTGTGACCATAGCATGTTCAAAAGGTGACCTGCAGTCACTGCACAAAACACTATAGATTTGGTCAATCCAGAAAATCTGGAAAGTTTGCAATCCGGCCAGTTATGGTGTTTAGGCCATAATTTGAGTTACAAAACTCCAAATGGAGTGATTTAAAAAGAAAATGTAACTAGACACAGTAAGGAACAACTTTCATGTTGATAACTTTGCCAAATTTCTACTGTAAAAATGACCAATGGAATAGTAAATACAATGCTTGAAATCTGAAAATTTTGAACAACTAACACTAAGCTTAGAAATGATATTGGCAACAAATACTAACAATTTTAGAATGCAAAATGTGGTATGTTGGGAGTATTAAAACCAATGTACCTACTGCCTATGCAAAAGTCAACATTTTAGTTGACTAATGAAATGAATAGTAACACCTAAACTTAAATTTCAAGAATTGTAAAATTTAAAAGTGTAACATGCCTTAGTACACCTAACAAGATTGGTTTGGATAGGTTGGCATGCCAATAGGGTTCTCTTAGCAGTACTGCGCATGGCTTCATACCATTCTATGTTTTATGGCCTCACGTGCCATTCTGTGATATAATAGCCTTTAGCTATGTTGATTGAGTTGTTATACTTGGGTTTTATCCTTGATAATTATTACAGCTTATTAGCTATTCTGTTGAACACCGGGAGACACAATGTGATCGATAGTGTGATGGTCCGAGGTACTTGGTACCCAGTGCCAATTTACCCATTTATCCAGTCCAGTCGACTAGTATAGGTTACTCGGGCAATTAAAATAAATCTTATCAAATTTTAATCGAATAATACTGCAATGAATGCCAAGAATTAAGTCTACATAAAATGTAAACATACATTCTGCTTATTTATTTTATTTAGTTATTTTATTTTATATTGTCACCACTAAGCAGAATTGCTTAGCACGTCGCTTTTGCCATGCGCAGGTACTAGAGACATAGCTGGAGAGTCCAGCAGACCTCAGACCGGGTGAACTTTCAAATCTGCACATAGAGTCCAGAGTCACCTCACATTTGCAGTGCATTGGTAGGACATTAGTTTACTTTTGGTATTTTGTATTTTGTAAACTTTTGTAATTAGACTTTTATTTTGTCATGTATATTACAAACTCATGTAATTATGTTTTGATGTAAACATCTATAAATCATATTCAGTAATAAATTTGAGTATTTCTTATTGAGTTGAGTATGATATGAAGCGAATTGAATTTTGAGATATTGAAGTCATTTGAGAAATTGTGGAAAGATATTGGTGGTTGACTGAGATTGATATTATGATTACATTCAAAGTGTTTTTAACAGATTCAGAAGAACTATTTTTCCAATTTACAGCTAACACTCTGCCGAATTTTTTATAAAATTTGCGAAAAATTCAGATTAATCAAAATTGTAAATAAATGAATTAAAAATGTTAAATTGTAATGGAAATATGATTTGGTGCTCCGGCACACTGTGTGGCATATCTTGCTCAGCTACACTATAGACGGGTAAGGGGTATCACATTTAGTGGTATCAGAGCATCGGTTTAGGCGTTTCTGGGCCTAGATAGAGTGCATACCATTGCATCCCGACACTGATGCAGATATGATTGTTTGCTTATTTTGATTAGGATGTGGATCTTGCTTCTCAAAGAGCAGTTGATGAAGAAGTGGAGAGTCATGCTCCACCAAGGGCTGAATCTGGAGGCAGGGGAGAATCTACTCCACCAGCAGCTGAGGCACCTACCCAACCTCAGTTTGCATTATTTCAGCAAATGACTGAATTTTACCGGTAAATGATGGGAGCAATTCCACCACCACAACCACAGCCACAACCTCCACCAGCACCATAGAAGTCCCATTTAGAGAAACTGCGAAAATATGGGGCTGTGGATTTCTTTGGAAAGAAGGAAGATGACCTTATGACAACGGAAAACTGGTTGGATAGAACAATTAGAGTGTTGAAACAGCTTCATTGCACCCCCAAGCAGAACCTAGAGGGTGCTGTGTCCCTACTTCAAGATGATGTATACCAGTGGTGGGACACAGTAACCAGTGAGGTGCAACTGGATCAGATCACCTAGGATTTCTTCCTCACAGAGTTCAGGAAGAAGTGTGTCAGTAAGGTGTATTTAGAAGAGAGAAGAAGACAATTTATCAGTCTGAGACAGAGGCAACTATCAGTGGTAGAGTATGAGCGTGAATTCGTCAGACTGAGCCAGTATGGGAGGGAGATAGTCCCTACAGAGGTAGAGAGGTGCAGAAGGTTCGAAGAAGGGCTCAATGACAATATCAAAGTCATGATAACAGCATTGGAGATCACAGATTTTGCCAAATTAGTAGATGCTGCATCGAAAGTAGAAATAGTCCGAATAAATGAGCAAAATAGAAGGGAAAGACAGCAGAAGAGGGGTCTAGGTCAGTCCAGTTCATTTTTTGCTCCCAGTAAGAAGAGTAAGGGTCCTCCTGCTCAGGGTTCGGGACAACCACAAGGTAAGGGTCAGTCCCAGGGGCCTAGGCCACAGTTCACACCTAGGAAAGGCTAGTCCACACCATCAGTGGGCAACTCTCTAGAGACGATGTTCAGGGGACCAGCCCCAGCATCTTCTGCCTGTCCATACTACCAGAAGTGGCATAAGGGGGACTATTAGCGAGTGACTGGTGCATGCTTACGGTGTGGATCTATAGAACATCAGATCAAAAATTATCCGAAGAGGACTACTATAGTTGTCCCAACACAAGCAGAGAGGCCTGCCCCTACACCTCAAAGGGATAGGAAGCCTGGTAAATCTGAGGCAGCTGGTCCATCACTGAGGCCTGTACCTGAGTCAGCTGAGAGGCTAGAGGCCAGAGTACCTGCTAGAGCCTATGCCATGAGAGCCCAGGAGGAGCAAAATGCCCCAGATGTTATCAGGGGTACGTTCTCCCTCTACAACACATTTGTGCATGCATTGGTGGATCTAGGATCCACTCATTCATACATCTGCATCAAACTACCCGTAGAGAGGGAAGTTTCAATAGAGGAGAGTGATCAAGATATTCTGGTCACAAATCCACTAGGCCACAATGTGGTAGTGAATAAGGTATATAAAAGTTGCCTGTTGAGGATTCAGAGGTATGAATTCTCGACAAACCTAATTGAATTGCCCTTCCACGAATTTGATGTGATTTTGGTAATGGACTGGTTGTCACGTCATCAGACAATAGTTGATTGCAAATTGAAGAGGATTTCTCTAAAAACTCCTCAGGGTAATGAGATTTCAGTTGTGGGGGAAAGGAAAGATTTCTTGTCCAATGTTATCTCAACCACAGTTGCAAGAAGATTGATGAAAAAAGGCTGTGAAGTTTACCTAGCACATGTGGTTAATACTATGCAGGCTAAGCCAAACTTGTATGATATACCCACAGTAAGAGACTTCCCAGACGTATTTCCTGAAGAATTACCTGGTTTACCACCAGAAAGGGAAGTCGAATTTACTATTGAGGCAATGCTGGGTACAGCACAAATTTCTATTGCTCCTTATAGGATGGCACCCACTGAATTGAGGGAGTTGAAAATTTAGTTGCAGGAGTTACTCGATAAGGGATTCATACGCCCCAGTGTGTCACCATGGGGAGCTCCGGTGCTATTTGTGAAGAAAAAGGATGGAACCTTAAGATTATGCATTGATTATTGGCAGTTGAACAAAGTAACTGTAAAGAATAAATATCCGTTGCCCAGAATTGACGATCTGTTTGATCAGTTAAAGGGAGTCAGTGTATTTTCAAAAACTGATCTCAGATCAGGGTATTATCAACTAAGAGTAAAGGATGCAGATGTGTCAAAAATTGCATTCAGAACCCGGTATGGACATTATGAATTCCTAGTGATGCTGTTTGGGTTAACAAATGCACCAGCAACATTTATGGACCTTATGAACCATATCTTCCATCCATACTTAGATCAGTTTATAGTGGTCTTTATTGATGATATTCTAATATATTCCAAGGCCAGGGAAGAACATGATGAACATTTGAGGATTGTTTTGCAAACCCTGCGAGAAAAGAAGTTGTATGCTAAGCTGTCCAAGTGTGACTTCTGGATGAGTGAAATCTCCTTCCTTGGACATATAGTATCAACTGAAGGGATCAGAGTGGATCCCAAAAAGATAGAAGCAGTGATGGAATGGAAGCCTCCCAGAAATACAACTGAGGTCAGAAGTTTCTTGGGGCTAGCTGGATATTGCAGAAGATTTATAAAGGGGTTTTCTCTAGCTGCTCCAATGACTAATTTGTTATACAAAAATGTGAAATTTGGCTGGAACGACAAGTGCCAAGCCAGTTTTGAGAGGCTGAAGGCTATGTTGACAGAAGCACCAGTGTTAACACAGCCAGTATCGGGAAAGGACTTTGTGGTCTACAGTGATGCCTCGCATAATGGGTTAGGGTGTGTATTGATGTAAGAGGGGAAAGTGGTTGCCTATGCTTCAAGGCAGTTAAGGCCACATGAACAGAACTACCCTACTCATGACCTAGAGTTAGTAGCAATTATCTTCGCACTGAAGATATGGAGGCATTATTTGTATAGTGAAAAATGTTACATCTATACAGACCATAAAAGTCTAAAGTATTTGCCAACCCAGAAGGAGCCTAATCTTAGACAGAGGCGATGGATTGAATTCCTAAAGGACTATGATTATGTGATAGATTACCATCCTGGAAAGGCAAATGTAGTTGCTGATACTCTAAGCAGAGAGTCCATCACAGCTTTAAGATCACTAAATGCCCGTCTGTCCCTAGCTCAAGATGGAGCTATTTTGGCTGAGTTACAAGTGAGGTCAAACCTGCTATAGCAGATACAAGATGGGCAGAAGGCAGATGAAAAATTAATAGCTATTGTGGGTAAAATTCCAAAGGGGAAGGAAACTGATTATGAGGTGAAAGCAGATGGGTGTTTGTACTACAGAGGAAGAGTGCGTGTACCAGATGATGGGGAACTGAAGAGTAGTATTCTGAAAGAAGCACACACTAGTGTTTATGCTATGCACCCATAAAGCACAAAAATGTATAATGATTTGAAGCCTCATTATTGGTGGCCTGGTATGAAGAGGGATATAGCTGACTATGTGACTAAGTGTTTGACATGTCAGCAAGTTAAAGCAGAACATCAAGTTCCATCAGGATTGCTATAGCCTATAAGCATACCTGAATGGAAATGGGACCGGGTCACTATGGATTTTTGTCGCAAGGGATTTTGCCGTCGCCTGAACGAATCCTCACCGAAGTGGAAAAAGAATGAGGAGTCGCCACTTTAATTTTGAGGGAAACTAAAGAAAACCATTTGTGAAGATAAATTGAAATAAAACCACTTCAAAACAGAGATTCTAAGTTCGGGGTCCGTAAACGGGTGGGGAAGGTGTTAGGCACCCCACCTCGTCCCTTAATAAGGGTAAGTAGATTTAACTTTGCATTTTTTATAAATTAGTTAGGAGGGCTTGAATGGAAATGTTAATCCTTTTAACAAAAAGGAATATTTGATTTTTCACTAAATTCTGATTACCCAGATACATAAGTAAATGAGACAACCTTAGTGAGTTACTGTTGTATATTAGTTTTGTTTGAAGGGCTATTTTATTAGAATCCAATTTTTGAAATTGGATGAGAACTCTCCTCTGATTTCTTTTGAATATTTATTTAAATTTTAGATTGAGAACTGGATAAGAACTCTCCTCCGATCTCTTTTAATATTTATTAAAATTTTAGATTGAGAACCGGATAAGAACTCTCCTCCGATCTCTTTTAATATTTATTAAAGTTTTTAAGATTGAGAACCGGATAAGAACTCTCCTCCGATCTCTTTTAATATTTATTAAAGTTTTTAAGATTGAGAACCGGATAAGAACTCTCCTCCAATCTCTTTTAATATTTATTAAAATTTTTAAGCTTGAGAACCGGATAAGAACTCTCCTCCGATCTCCTTTAAAATATTTGTTAAAATTTTAGATTGAGAATCAGATAAGAACTCTCCTCCGACCTCTTTTAATTAAATGGTAGTCGGATAAGGATTTTTCCGATCTCTCTAAATTTTACCTATCGAGAAGGCCTAAGGCTAAGGGTTCTGACATTCAAAAGTGTCAGGGGGTCTGCGCAAGACCTCTTTAACTTATTTGTACCTTAGGACTGGGCAGGGGATGCCAAATCGAATCCTCCGACCTTCCTATATGGTCGCCTCACCAGCATTTTTTGGTAGCCGATCTATTCCATTTAGTTATCCGGGGTTTGGTTTTACTCTGTCTTATGACGTCTTGCCCTATGACCTATTGAGTTATTCTAGTGACTCAGCTTTACCATTTTCCAGGCTCATTATTCAGACCTTTCATTATTTCAAAAGGACTCTTAAGTTGCCGTTACCTGCATCTCATCCAACTACTTATGTATCGCTTGGAACTAGATGACTTACACTCAGAAATAATAAAGATTAACAAAGGTATCGACACGGAAATAAACTAGAGCACAACCTTTCTCTGTATCTTTCTAGCGTGATATGAACTTAAAGAAAATAACATACATAAAGAAAGAAGAATGGAAATGCGTAAAACAAGAACTAAACTTAATAAAATGGCAACATGAATACTGACCTGTAAGGAGTCGATTCTAGTGAACTAACCGAGAATCACAAAACGCAATAAGATTGCAAGTTGATAGCCGGGAGACTAAGGTTCGCCTTGGAACAAAGAGTGCTTCACTAAATGCAATCGAGTCAGAATTATACCCGAGTTTAAATGAGATTGAGCATGGGCGATGGAAGTGAAAATAAAGATAACAAGGAACTGAAAAATGTGAACGCTACGGGATAATGAACGAGCTGAAAATGGAGAGTTTCAGTGTTCCAAATCTTTTAAGAAAACACTTCAGAAAACTGGTTCCAAAAGTTCTTCTTATGAAAGCAGAGTAACGATCTGAATTAAATTTCAGAGTTCTTCCGCTATAATAACTTCCTTCTTTTCTTGTCCGTCCCCTGAACAATTTTTCATGTAGGTATTTATAGGGACCGGGTGTTCCCCTTGAAGGGTCAGGATCTATCTTGAGGGAGATGGAGGGTCAAGATTTCAAAGGACATAATCCTAAGCTCAAGAATTAAAGAGAATCAGAATAGACGGCCGAGATCCACTTCAGAATATTTGTCTTCTTCCTCCTCTAATCTGACGGTCCCAAATTCTCTTGTCCGGGGCGATCTAAGGGCTAGGAGTGAAAGGCGCTGGTTTTTTCGTCTTCTTCTTTGATCCAAGGGCCCTGGGCACGTCCTTACAAGTTGGATCAATGGTGGAGATTGGAAGGTACAGCGCTGTCATGACATATTCTGGCACCTGTCAGTAATGCGGGCGATTTTGGGGCATGTGGTTGAGATTTTACCTGCAACGCTTTAACTACCTTGGCTCTGATTATGGTGACGGCGGTAGGCGCCTTATTCTTTTTGTTTTCTGCTCTCTCTTCCTTTCCGATCTTCTTAACATGATCCTTCTCTGATCTTTCATACCGGTCTCCCCTCTTCCGATTTCTATTATTCCAATATTTCTCTTAATCAGGCCCGGTCCGGTCAAAGCATTAATTCCCCTCGATTCCCGAAGCGTCCGCTTCGTTTTCTGCTTAGCAATAAATGCCCGATTTTCCCCTATATATACCCCTGACAGAAGAGACTTTCCTCATTCGATTTTCCTCTCTTCCTTCTTACTTTCCAGATTCTATTGCTCGTGAAGTTCCGCCATGATTGTGGTCATGATCCCTTTCCGATGGACCTCTTTATTCCCCGACTGAAAATTTACGACCCCGGTGCTCGAATAATCGTGATAACCTTATCTGATGATGGTGAGAGAACTGGACCAATTAAACGATCTGGATCGCGGACCTCGATCGTGCCGATCTCGAGTCGTTTGACCGGTATAATCGACGAACCGATTTCAGTCGAGAAGACTACTAATGTTCCGCCGACCCTTGGCGGTTGCTCTTCCAAGTTTATTCGGCTTCTCACCACATTGGGTATTCCGACAGCGGCTTTCCTCCACATTGGGTGTTCCGACAGCGGCTCGGTTTCGGTCGATGACATCCTTTGGATCAGTCACAATGTGGGCTTTGACATAGGCCCTTTAGATGGGATGTTCTACCGGTCTCTGAGATCGCCCAAATGATGTATTTTATTTTCAATGTAATCTGATCTCTAGAGATCACCGAAATGATGTAGTCCAATTTTAATGCAATCCGATCTCTAGAGATCGCCCAAATGATGTAATCCGATCTTTTGGAAATAAAGATTTTATTTTGTCAATTATCATCTTATTATTATTGCATTAATTATTTTCCAATCTCTGAAGTATTTACCCGATCTGACCTTTAATTTAAATGACCCTAAACCGATCCGCAATTCAAAAGATTTATCTTAATCTGCCGATCTCTAGTTAGCCGATCTCTTTATGGAATTTCCGGAATATTCATGAGATGTGTCAGAAACAGCTGGCAGATCTCGCTGACCGATGCACCGCCTGGGATCCCGTGAGCATTAAATGCTCGGACTAGTATAAATAGGGGTGGGGGTTAGCCATTTGCTCTCTTGTGTCATTTTCAGTTTCTCGTGAACAACTTCAAAATTCTCTCGTTTTCTCAAGCTCTTCCGACTCCGATCAAGCTCCGGTAAGGGTTTTGATCATTCTTTTAGTTTAAATTCTTTATTTCCTTTGAAAATGAGCGGCGCCGAAGGTCAGAGAGTGGCGAGCCCTCCTTCCATCCAGTTCTCGTGGTCATCTGATGAAGTAGAGGTGGTCGGGCCAAGGGCGCGACCTGAACCTCCTAGAGTCTCCGTTCCAGCTCGGGAACAAGTGACATCATCAAGGCATGCGCCTTCTTCAGGGAGAGAGAATCTTCCCATGGACGAGCTGCCATCGGTCCTTCAAGAAACTGATCTGCAGTCATTCAGCCAAGAGTACAACATTGAGCCCAATTCATATGAACTTATCCGGTGTCACGGCGATCTCCGGGCCGATCATTTCTTCGAAGAGAATGACATGATTATGGTATACGAAGAACAGTTGAAAGCCGGGCTGCGGTTCCCTCTTGACGACTTCTTTAAGGAAGTCTTAAAATTTTTCCAAGTGTGCATAGCTCAAGTTCACCCGAACTCGTGGCGGATCTTAGTAGCCTTCCGAGGCCTCTGCCGAGCTAAGGGATTCCGTCCTACGCCTAAAGTATTCGCCAAATTGCATAGGTTAACTCGTCAAAAGGACGACGAGTACTGGTTTTTCCAGGCGAAGCCACATTGCGGGCTCTTCATCGATCTGCCCTCCTCCCTGAAAAACTGGAAGAACCGCTTCTTCATTCTAAGGAGCAAAATTCCGAACGGCTTTGAGGGTTTCCCTCGTAGCTGGTTACACCAAGGCCCCTTAATTCTGAAGCGTCTCGTGTTGAATAGGGAAGAGGGCGCAATGGTGATGGAGTTGAAGGAGCAGGCGTCCAGAGAGAAGTTCTCTTGCTTGGATGCAGTGACCGCCGAGCTGCACCATTGGACTATGGAATTGATCACCGGCAAAGATCGCGGGCTTCAGCTCTCTGACCTCGGCATCGGTATTTTCTACATCTCAGATCTCAGGACCTTAGCGATCTCACTGACCTCTTCTTTGTGCAGGTATGGCAAGCGGCGAAGCCTCCAAGGAGAGCCGGAAGCGAAAGAGGGAGATCTCCCGGAAGGTACGGGAGATGAAGCGGGCCGAGGAGATGCAGACACCTCGTCATGAGCCCGGGGAAATACGAGAAGGCTCGTCTCAACCTTCAGGACCGCCGATCATAGAAATGGTCCGATCTCCCCCTCGCCAGGAGGAGCCGCCTCTTCCTCCTCCAGTTACTTCGGGCGCGGAAGGGGGTCCTTCCCAACAACAGGTGAGGCCCCTTTCCCGCGGCGCTCAAGTTCTGATCCACTCGCTGGAGAAGAACCGGACTGTTCGGGAGAACCCAGGTTTTGCTAAGGTATTGGGGTCCTCCATCTGCCTTCGGGAGGATCGGGACAGGCTGTCTCCGGATAGCCTTGATGATATCTTGACCAGATCTATGAGCCTGAACGTTGAGTGTCTGGTGAACCAGCACATGGTCCGGGAGAAGGCGCATTGCCTGGGTAAAGAGGTCGAGAGGGTAGGGCATGAAGCAGCTTCCCTCCGATCCCAACTATCATCCGCTCGGGACTACATATCTCAACTTGAGGGGCGAATGAAGTACTATGAGGACAAGCTGGCCGAGCAAGCTCATGCTCTTGAAGAAGTGCAAGCGCTCCGGGCCGATGAAGCTGCTCAACTCGCTCACCTTGCTGAGGAGCTCAAGGTGAAAGAAGAAGAGATGGTGACTAGAGTGGCCGGCACTTATGTGAATGCTCACAGAGATCTCCTGGCTGAGCTCAAGAAGCGTTACCCTGAGGAGGACTTCTCCTGGATGGCCAACCTGGCTCCCGAGGATGAAGGTGAGGAGAGTGAGGAGGAGGCTGAGGGTGAGAGAAGGGACGGACAAAATGTAGATCAGGCTGGGGGTGATCCTCCAGCTGAATAACTTGTACAAATTCTTGAAATGAAATGAAATGGAATGCCTCTTTTGTTCGATGAATGGTTGTGATCGAAAAATTTCTAAATTATTTAAACACTTGATTGTCCGAGTATGTTGAAATAACTGAAAATGATTATTAACCTAAGTGTGAGAGATCGGAAAACACAATAAGCATGAGATCGGTAGGGAACCAACGCTAAACGGGACTTGATTAAAATTAGAAATTTGGCTTGAACATTTAAGATCGGGATCATCATTAAACCGGAACGGAACCTTTGATTATTCTTAAACTTTTGAAAGGGAGATCGGCAACAAAAATGGTAACAAAGATCTAGTGTCAATTCAATTTCGTTTGTCAACAGAGATCAGGAATATGCTTGACTGGTCAGGAGATTTGACAATGGGTTTGAGAGATCGGTGAGTGATTTAATAGACCGGTAAGGCTTTAACTGATGTGAGGACTTAGCATTGATTCAATTCCTTGTGAGGAGAGATCGGAAATGTGGTTATCTAGCAAAGAGAGATTTAGTACTAGGGATCGGTTTCAAAGTTTATTAATTCTGGGGATCGGCCAAAATATGGTGTCGACAATTTTGTTAGTGGTCTACCTGTCACCCAGAAAAAGCATGATGCAGTATAGGTGATAGTGGATAGATTAATGAAGTCAACACATTTTCTGCCAGTTAGGACTGACTACTCACTGGAGAAGCTAGCAGAGTTGTATATCAGTGAGATAGTTAGACTGCATGGAATCCCATTTTCCATCATATCTGATCGAGACCCAAGGTTTACATCGAGATTTTGGAAGAAGTTGCAAGAAGCCTTGGGCACATAACTCCACTTTAGCATGGCTTTTCATCCTCAGATGGATGGACAGTCAGAACGAGTAATCCTGGTAAACCTAAAACTAATTGAATTTTTATAACTAATAAATTGAAATGATAGTAACAATGTGAATTATATGATAGATCCTGGAGGATATGCTGAGGAGTTGTGTCATTGAGTTTGAGGGGAGTTGGGATAGATATCTACCACTGGCAGAATTTGCATATAATAATAGCTATCAAGCTAGCATTCAAATGGCCCCGTATGAAGCACTGTAGGGGAGGAAGTGTAGAACCCCAGTGTGTTGGACTGAATTAGGGGAAGAAAAACTAGTAGGACCAGACCTGGTGAAACAGACTGAGGAGAAAGTGAAGATAATCAAAGCTAATTTAAAGGTTGCCTTAGATAGGCAGAAATCTTATGCCGATTTGAAGAGAAAAGAGATAGAGTATGCAGTTGGCGACAAAGTGTTTCTCAAAGTCTCACCGTAAAAGAAAGTACTGAGGTTTGGAAGAAAGGGTAAGTTAAGCCCTAGGTTCATTGGCCCATATGAAGTCATTGAACGTGTGGGACCAGTGGCCTATCGGCTAGCTTTACCACCAGAACTGGATAAGATCCATAATGTATTCTATGTGTCTATGCTAAGAAGATACCGCTCAAACCCTTCACATGTTATCTCCATGGAAGAGATTGAAATCCAACTGGACTTGACATATACAGAAGAACCTACACGGTTCCTGGCGCGGGAAGTGAAGGAACTAAGAAATAAATAAATTCCATTGGTGAAAATACTTTGGAGGCACCATAATACCTAGGAGGCAACTTGGGAAAGTGAGACGATGAGGCAATAGTTCCCTCAACTGTTTGCATCAGGTAAATTTCGAGGACAAAATTTTTATTAGAAGGGAAGAGTTATAACATCCTCACTTTAGTTAATCTGTATAGTCTACTGTTCCGGTGACCAATATTGATCCGAGCAGCTACAACATTTGAAATTATAATTAGACAAGAGTGAGGAGTTATAAATAAACCAAATAATGATCAGAAAAATCAAGGAAAATTTTTAGGAATGAAATACACTAAGGTTAAATGAGCCGAAACCCCAGTGATGAGTAACCCAAAGGGGAAGTGACGGTGAAGGCCGTTAATAACCCTAGACCCAAGGAAAACTTCATAAAATAATTTTTGGGACCTCAGGGAAGGATTATTGGGGTTCCTATGACAATAAAATGTTAAGAAAACATAAGGAAAATTTAATCAATTGGTACACACAATTTGAGCTCAATAAGCCAAACAGAGGGCATTTTGGTCATTTCGTCTTCAGAGATGATTTTTGGCCAACTTATCCAGTTAAATAAATAATTTATATGACATAAAATGTGAATAGATATTGTTAAAAATTTAATTGAAAATGAGTAGAAAAGAAAAAAAAAGAAAATGAAAGAAAAGTGGAATTATGACATCATATGATGTCATTAATGAGCTCTCCACCAATCACAACTTAAAAAAATTACTTGAGTGATAAAATGGACACAAAATAAGATAAAAAAAAAAGAGAAAAGTCCATCAGCCATTTCTTCTTCAACCAGCCTAATTGCTTGAGAGAGAGAGAGAGGAGAGAAAAACCTCCATGAAAGCTTAATCAAGCTTGAATCACCACCCTTTTTCACCATAAAAGCCCTTGTTGTCTTCACAAAAAATTCACCCCACACCTTGAGAAAGCTTTGGGCAGCAAAATTTTGAAGAAAAATTGAAGTTTTGCAAGACCCAAACTTAGTTCCAAAGAGGTTAGTGACTAAACTTACCCTTTCTCTTTCAATTCATGTTGAAGGAGTGAAATTGAATGCAAACTTACAAGAAAATTTAATAAACATCATGTGTATGTCTTGCTTAAAATTCCAGCAGCCTTGGGCTTGGTAGGGTTTTGAATATTTTCTTGAATTAAAATGGTACCCTAGCTGCCCTTAATACTAACCTATTATTTAGGATAGTGAAAGGCAAGTGAATGCATGATTTGAAATGGAATGGGTTAGGGTTTAGGTATGAAATTGAGACCTTGATCGTGTAATGGTGAAAGTAAGTTTTAATGGTCAATTAGTGACCATTTGGTTATGTGTGAATAAGAAATGAAGTGGTTTGTTTAGTGGGAATTAAAGTTAGTGTTGCTGCCTTGGCTGACTTGCAGGACTGAGCATGAGTCCAGCAGGTTTGGGCAGCAATAACTGGACTTGTAGAGGTTCAATTGGTGCAAGGCCAATTGAACATGAAACTAGACATATAATGGCACAACGTTGGTGAAGAAGCCATGCCCAGAAAATAAAACCAAGTTGACCTAAAGATTTCCCTAATCCGGGTGACCTGTGTTCTGCCTGGCAAAATGACTAAATAAATAGTGTTTATTCATTTGGTCATAACTCAGTGTAGAAAAGTCCAATTGACTTGAAATTTTACCAACAGAAAGCTGAGATATAGGCCTACAACTTTCATGAAGAAACCAAACCCAAATTATGATCATAACATGTTCAAAAGGTTACATGCAATCACTGTACAAAACATTATAGATTTGGTTAGTCCAGAAAATCTGGAAAGTTTGCAATCCGGCTAGTTATGGTGTTTAGGCCATAACTTGAGCTACAAAACTCCAAATGGAGTGATTCAAAAAATAAAGTGTAACTAGACACAATAAGGAACAACTTTCATGTTGATAACTTTGCCAAATTTCCACTGTAAAAATGACCAGTGGAACAGTAAACACAAGGCTTGAAATCTGAAAATTTTGAACAACTAACACTAAGCTTAGAAATGGTATTGGCAACCAATACCAAAAATTTTAGAATGTAAAATGTGGTATGTTGGGAGTATTAAAACCACCTATTGCCTATGCAAAAGTTAACATTTTAGTTGACTAATGAAATGAATAGTAACACCTAAACTTAAATTTCAAGAATTGTAAAATTTAAAAGTGTAACATGCCCTAGTACACCTAACAAGATTGGTTTGGATAGGTTGGCATGCCAATAGGATTCTGTTAGCAGTACTGCATATGGCTTCATGCCATTCTGTGTTTTATGGCCTCATGTGCCATTCTGTGATATAATAGCCTTTAGCTATGTTGATTGAGTTGTTATACTTGGGTTTTATCCTTGATAATTATTATAGCTTATTAGCTATTTTATTGCACACCGGGAGACATAATATGACCGATGGTGTGATGGTCCGAGGTACTTGGTACTCAGTGCCAGTTTACCCATTTATCCAGTCTAGTCGACTAGTATAGGTTACTCGGGCAATTAAAATAAATCTTACTAAATTTTAATCGAATAATACTACAATGAATGCCAGGAATTAAGTCTACATAAAATGTAAACATACATTCTGCATATTTATTTTATTTAGTTATTTTATTTTATATTGTCACCACTAAGCAGAATTGCTTAGCACGTCGCTTTTGCCACGCGCAGGTACTGGAGACATAGCTGAAGAGTCCAGCAGACCTCTGACCAGTTGATTTAAATCTGCACATAGAGTCCAGAGTCACCTCACATTTGCAGTGCATTCGTAGGACATTAGGTTACTTTTGGTATTTTGTATTTTGTAAACTTTTGTAATTAGACTTTTATTTTGTCTTGTATATTACAAACTCATGTAATTATGTTTTGATGTAAACATCTATAAATCATGTCCAGTAATAAATTTGAGTATTTCTTATTGAGTTGAGTATGATATGAAGTGAATTGAATTTTGAGATATTGAAGTCATTTGAGAAATTGTGGAAAGATATTGGTGATTGACTGAGATTGATATTATGATTATATTGGAAGTGTTTTTAACATATTCAGAAGAACTATTTTTCTAATTTACAGCCGGCACTCTGCCGAATTTTATATAAAATTTACAAAAAATTTAGATTAATCAAAATTGTAAATAAATGAGTTAAAAAGGTTAAATTGTAATGGAAATATGATTTGGTGCTCCGGCACACTGTGTGGCATATATTGCTCGGCTACACTGTAGACAGGTAAGGGGTGTCATAGACAACTTCTAAAGCTTCCTTTTAAAACATGATAAAACAACCAACATCTCCTTTGCTCACTCTGAATTATGCCTTAAGATTTTGTTTTTCTACACCAAAGTAGAATATTGGATCAACTTCTAATGAAGATTTGAGAAACTAGTAGATCCAAAAAAAAAAAAAAAACAATTAAGAGCCAATAAAAAAAAGAAAGTAATAAACCGCCCAAGAAGAACAGAGAACCTAACCAAACAAGCTGATACTAATTAAAAAGCAACTAAGAACCTGCACCATAAAATAATGAAAAAACCCCTCAACCACATCATTAGAAACCTAAAAGGACCCAAAAAGATAGAATTAATAATTCAAAAAGTAAAAAAAAAAAAAGATTAAATGCCAAACACCAATCTTCATACTTTTCTATCTACCGAAGAACTAGGTATAAAAAGAGATCAAGAAGATGAGATAACCTGAAAGGAAGAATAACTAGATACAAAAACCTCTAAATGCTAAGGACTTAAAGCTACAAAGACTAATAAAACCTAGCTTAAATTGAAAAATCCGATAGAAATCAAAGTGAGAAACCAGGGCATTAACATGCATTCTTCCATAACTCTATCTCAGAGTTAATGTGCTTTACCATGAATTCCATCAATTTATCATCAGGTTCAGTAAAAGACAAACCCAACTATTTGCCAAGATTAATTGTTAGATATGCTTTGTCTACAATGTCAAAATGAGCAGAATTTGAATTCTTCTTGGAGTTAGAAACACAAAGACAATCATTGATGTACCCAATGTTACTATTCAATGGCAGACTTGGGGGATTGAGATTCTTATTTTTAAGATGATTTATAAAGCATGAATCCTTTTTCTTTATTTCATTTGATTGATGACCCTTTTACTCTTATTCTTTTTACCTTTCTTGTGTAATTTTAGATCTGTTTGGATAAGGTGAGAAAAGGGTAAATAATAGAAGGGTAAGGAGGGGGAAGGGTAAGGAGGCTTATAATAAAAAATTTAGTTTGGGAAGAGGTCAATTAATGGAAAGGTAAAAAAAGGGCTACTATATATATATATATATATATATATATATATATATATATATATATTTATTTATTTATTTTTTTGGGAAGAGCTAAAAGAAGAATACTTAAGGGGTGTAGAAATAAAAATAGTCATAGCTCCCTTCCCTTCCTTTGGGGTGTAAGAAACATTGAGATTTGAGGGGTAAGGGATGTAATACCCCTATATGCATAGCCTGGTATATTTTACTGTTCTGGTAATCGGTGTCAATCCAGACAATTAAGAAGATTAGAACCATATTTAAGACACCTAGAAATGCCTTGAATGGAAATAAATAGTGAATACCAGATAGTGAAGTATAAATAAGAAAAACAAATCATAAAATGTTAAATGAGCAAGGGGTTAAAGCAATGGGTAACTTTACTGGGAAGTGACTGCGAGGTCAACTGTAATCCTAATTTTGAACGGGAAATTTTGACTTCGTAGTCCTAAGGACTATGGCAAAACTAGTGGAAAAGAGAAAATCACAGAAAAGAGTTGATAAGTAGGTCAAATAATTAGGTCAGGGTTCCAGAAGAAACACTGAATTAATTACAAATCGGATCAGACTGGAGAGGGACAAATTGGTCACTTCACCCCTAAAGGTGACTCATGACCTAATTGTCCAATAAAAACTGAGAAATGAAAATTTTGAAATATAGATTTAAATTAAAGAAGTAAGGAAAAAGAAAGGAAAAAAGAAAGAAATGAAAATACAATTTATGACATCATCATGATGATGCCAAAAATGAGGTCATAAATAAAATTTCTAGTTAATTAAATTTTTGACTAAGTCAATTAGGAAATAAAAATCAAAATAATTAAAAAGAGGAATGGGTCTTCTTTTCCTTCATTTTGCCGTGGGTTCTCTCTCACTCTCCTTTCTCTCTTAAACTCCATTAAAGCTCACTTTGAGCTTGATCAAACCCCAAAATCCACCATAGAAAATTTAAATTCCATCATTAAATCTTGAATTCAAACCTTGGTGAAGTGTTTGATAACAAAAAGAAGAAAAGAAGAAGAAGTTTTGAAGAGTTGAAAATTTCCAAGTTGAGGTTAGTTTGATTTTTCTTTTTCTATCTTTAAATTTATATTTAGGCAACTTGATTGAGTAGGTAATTGTTGAAATTGAAACAAAAATACCATGTTAAGGACCCCCATAAATTTCGGTCAAGCTTAGGATCCCTAGGTTTTGGTATGCTAAATTTAAATTAGGCATGAAATTGAGAATTGAAATGGTCAATTGGGCTCATTTAGAGTTTGATTGAATACATAGATTAAATTAAAAGGGAGTGAATAGCTGCTGCCCCAATTAGGCAGTTTGACCTAGGTCCCTTTCAGGGACCAAAATTGAAATTTTGTCACCCCAATTAGTGTGAGGCCAATTGGAGATGAAAATAGACACATAATGACATAATTTTCATATAGAAACCATGCCCAGAAAATGACATTAAGATAGTGAACAATTAGGTCAAATCTGGATAATGTGCACTGCCACTGTACAAAAATAATAAAATGAACAATATTTATTCATTTAGCCATAACTTTGTGGAGGGAGGTCCAAATGACCTAAAGTTTATACCGATGGAAAGCTGAGACATAGCACTACAACTTTTATGAAGAACACAAACCCAAATTCTGACCATAACCTATCTAAAATGTGAGCTGAATTCAGCACACCAAAATTGCCAGAACCTGAAAGTGCCTAGAAATTCTGAGTTAAAACCAATCTGGCCAGCTTAGGAAAATGGCTATATCTTAGGCTACAAAACTCCAAATGGAGTGATTCAAAAAGGGAATTAAAGATAAGATAATAAGGAACAACTTCAATGAAGAACACTTAGCCAAATTCCTACAGTAACTAGATCAATGAAACAGTATAAAATAGGGGACCCAATGTAACACCCTCCCCGTAACAACTCCGTACATTCTACTGTTTCGGTGACCGGTGTCGGTCCGGACAGCTAGAACGTCCGGAAAAATAATTAGACTTAAGTGAGGAACCATAATTAACTCAAATATTAATGAGAAAAATTTAGCAAAAATTTTAGAAATAAAATACAGTTAAGTCAAACGAGCCGGTGCCCAAGCGATGGGTAACCGGAGGGAAGTTGCGGTTCTTGCAACGAGGAGCCCTAGACCCAGGGGAAAAATTATAAAATAATTTTTCGGACTCCAGAGAAGGGTCATTGAGGTTCCTATGGCATTAGAATGCCAAGAAAATATTTAGAAAAATTTTTCAATCGGTACAGACAATTTTGACCCGTTAAGCCAAACGGAGGGCATTTTCGTCATTTCGCCTTCCGAGGTGATTTTTGGCCGACTTGTCCAGTTGAGTAAATAATTAATATGACATAAAATATGAATAAACATTACTAGAAATTAAATTGAAAATGAGTAATAAAAGAAGAAAAGAAAAGAAAACAAAAATGAAATAAAATCAAATTTATGACATAGGATGATGCAATTAAAACCCTATCAACCAATCATATTTAATCAAGCATAAGAATAAAAGTCAAAAGACCCTAAATTAAACCAAAATTCTGCATCTTCTTCCTCCAATACGTGAACCTCTCTCTACTCTCTCTTCTTCATTTTTCTTCTTCTCCCAAGCTTAAATTTCCCACAATTCTCACCATAAAAACCCTAGCTCCCAACATTAAAAGTTGATTTTAGACCTTGATCAAGTGTTTAGTAGCAAAAAAAAAAAAGAGGAGAAGTGAAGGTTTAACAAGTTGGGAATTTTATCAAATAAGGTTAGTGCCTAATTCCACTTATATCTCTATTATTCCATGTTAATTACTTAAAATAAGTATGAATTTGTGAACCAAATGAATGAAAGTTAAGGGTATGTATGCTATGGATTTTGGCTGCCCTAAGGAAGGAACAAAGGTGGAGTGTTTTTGATGGTTTTAATAGACTTAGAATGAATTAAAGATTATGCTTAAGGTGTATATACACATATATAGTGAATGGAAGTGCTTAATTAGGTGTATGTGTGAATCATAAGGGAAAACTAGGGTTTTGAGAAGTGAAAAATTGAATTGGCTTAGGAAATTGTTAGAGCACATTTTAATGGTCAATTAGTGACCATTTTAGGTATGTTGACCATAATTAGAACTTAAAAATAGAATGGCAAAGTGAAGGTGAAATCTGCCCTAGGACAAGACAAGATAGGACTGAAAATTCAGTCCCTTTGCACTGCCATAACTTGGGCTGTGTTAGTCCAATTGGTGTTTGGCTAATTGGATATGAAACTAGGCTTATAATGGCACATTTTTGCTGAAGAAACCATGCTCAAAAGACCAAAGCAAGAGGACCAAAACTTGGCCCCAATCCGGACACCCTGCACAGCCCTCTGCAGAATTGACCAAATGAACAGTAACTGTTCATTTGGCCATAACTCACTGTAGATTTGGTCAATTGACCTGAAATTTTTACAGCAACAAGTTAAGACATAGACAAACAACTTTCATGAAGGAACCTACCCCAAATTATGGCCAGAACCTAACCCAAATGGCAGTGGCAGCCACTGTTCAAACCTGCAACTCTGCAGATTTTGATTTGAGCAGCCATGTTTGGATGGCTATAACTCTCTCTAGAAAACTCGGATTTAGGCGATTCTTGAACCGATGGAAACCTAAGACATAGTAGAACATTTCATATGAAGAAAGTTAGACCAAATTATGAACTTAACTTGGTCAAATTACTGACCAAAGTTGGACCAAAAATCTGCCAGCACCCAATATAGCAGCATGAACAGTGCACGTGAACAGTAAACTTATTTTGGCCATAACTTAAGCTACAAAACTCCAAATGGAGTGATTCAAAAAAGGAAATTCAACTAGACAGAATAAGGAACAACTTTCATGTTTACCATTTCCTCAAATTCCCACTGTAAAAATATCAAATGGAACAATAAAGATGAAGCACCAAATCTGAAAATTTTGCTCAATTAGCATTAAGCTTAAAAATGGTATTGGCAACCAATACCAACAAGTTTGAAATACAAAATGTGGTATGTTTGAGGTGTTAAAACCAATACACCTATTTTCTATCCAAAAGTCAACATTTTTGTTGACCAATGAGGTGAATAGTAACACCAAAACCAAAAATTGGCAATTTTGCCAAAATGACCTAAGCTTTGAGAAAGTGACCAAAACTAACAAGTTTTAAATGCAAAATGGGGTACATTGGGAGTGTTAAAACCAATGCACCTATGTTCTATGCAAAAGTCAACTTTTTGTTGACTAATGAAATGAATAGTGACATGAAAACTTGAAATTCAAAAATTGTGAAACTTAAAAATGCAAAATGCCCTAGTAGGCCTAATGTGATTGGTTTGGATAGTTTGGCATGCCAATAGGGTATTGTTTTAGTAGTACTGCGAAAGGAAAGGCTTTATGCCTGTATTTATGGCTTTTATGCCAGTATTCATGGCTTTTATGCCCGATTATGTGATACCATGGATTTTTAGCCATACTGACTGCATACGTGGTTGACGCTCGCGTCCCATGGTATGACGGCCCGAGGCACCGCGTGTCCATGCCAACGACCGTTATCGATCCGATGCCCAAAGATAGGTTACTTGGGCATGGAAAAGTATAATCAGAATCAACTGATTGTTAAAGAAAATACGAAAATTAAATATCAGGAATGATTACGATAGAATACAAAAAAACTCAAGATCAGGAAGAAAATAAATAAACAAAATGCATGAAGAAGTTAATATCATAAAACGTAATTAGCCCTCGACTAAACACTAAGTTGGAAATTATTCAGTTCTTATGAACACAATGGCTAAGAAATTATGATTTTTATATTGCATATTATTTCTTTCTATTTTATTATTTGCACCACTAAGCTTTATGCTTAGCGCGTCGCTTTTGCAACGCGTAGGTACTGAAGATACTGATCGAGAGCCAGTAGACCACAAATTGAGTAAGTCCATCCTGCAGTTCTGCATAGTGTCTGTCACCTCACTGTCTGCAGTGCATTGGTAGGACGCCAGATGTCATTTTGGTATTTTGTAATTGATTTTATTTTCTCATATCTATTTGAAACTTATGTAATGTATTTTGATATTCATGTAAATAATGAAAAGTGTGGTTGTAAGTGGAAAAGTGAATGTTATCTATGATTTATGCATGGTTTCATATGAGATGGATGAATGAGAATTGAGATTGAACATTGTTGAGAATTTGATAAATGGAGTTGAGATGATGGAAAATGAATATAGGAAGTGTTTTTCACAGGTTCCGAAGAACTGTTTTCTCCATTTTTAGCCAGACTACTGGATTTTCTTTAAAATTTTCGGAACCTCAAATAAATAGTAATTTCGATAAATGGCTTAAAATGAATTATATTTAACAAGTTATATTCAAAACTACGATAAAAATGTATTTAAGATAAAATAGAGTGCTCCGGCACACTGAGTGGCATAACTTGCTCGGCTACACTGTAGTCGGGTAAGGGGTGTCACACCCAAACTAAAAAATTGAAATTTCTCTTAGGGGACCTAGAAATTTAAATGGCAACTAAGACCAAAAAATTAGCTACTCAAAATGTGGTATGTGGGTGTAATTGGAATTCACATACCTATTAAGCATAAGAAAGTCAATATTTTGCTTTGAATAGTGCCATGAATAGTAACCCTAAAATACAAAGTTTAAGGAGTGATATTTTAAGCAAATTTAGGGGTGCAATTAAGTAGGCATAAAAATTTATTATTAGAATTATTATAAATTGTGATATGGAAACACTGTAAATTATGTGTTTAGTAAAAAAGGCTACTGAGAAATGGAAGAAAACATCGAGTCAAGGCCAAGAGGCGGCTCGTATGGGGTTTGTGCACAACATATAAACTTTTTTTGAATTTTCTTTTGCAATTTGTGTTGAATGAATTGTGAAAATTAAATTGTGACTTTATTTATATTGAAAATTCTGATTGAAAAGAAAAATGTGCTATTCACACAAACTGTAGAGAAAATAAAATTATATGTGTATGGATGGCATTTTAATGTTTAGAAAATTGTTAAAATAGTTTGAAACCACAGCATCATGACCAAAGGTTTGAATTTCTAACTAGCTTGACTAGTGGGAGGAAATAGTTTTGTATTCCCTCTTTGGCTTAAGTGTTGAGGTGTATGCCTGTAGAGGAAGAAATTTAAATGGGTACCCATAGATTTGAGCTAGCTAGCCTTAGTATTCCTCATAAGCCTTTAGCTATTGAGATGAAAAATACATATATTGATGGCATGATATAACTGTGTGAATTTATAAAAATTGTTTTGTGACTTCAGAAGTGAAAAATTCTTTGACCAAAATTGTAAATTGTATTTTGTATATGTTTAATGATTTTAGCATGGTATTTAGAATAATTGTGATTTAATATTTGAACAAATTAGTATTTTTGTTATGTTGTGCACCACTGAGTAATTGTACTCAGCGATGACTTTTTATTGCTGTTGCAGGTGGAGAAACTAGTAAAGCAACTGAGTGAGCTGTTAAGGACCACAGTGCTACACTTTTGGATTTTGGTCGGGTATTGAATTATACCCTTTTTGTACATATTTATTTTGATATATAGGACTGTATGTATGCTTTGTAATTTGATCTTGAGCAGTTGTACAGTAACTTGTAATAATATTAGTTTGGATTTTCTATTTGTAAATTAAGACCAGTAAATGTGAATAAATATTTCTTTAATGCAATGTGTATGAAATTATTTAATGTTATTTTTAAAAATATTTGAGCTGAGAATTGTGAACTGTGAAATTTTGAATTTAATTGTGGAAGTTGAGTAAATTGTATTGATTTGAGTGTGTTGGAGGTTGGATTTGATGAAGTGAATTATTGGAAGTGTTTTTCTACAGGTTAAATTTTTGGTTTTTCTCAATTACAGCGCGCATTCTGCCGAAATTTTTACAAAATTTACAGAAAAATAATAATTGTTAAAAATGGTAAAAAATTTTACCTAACTTTGAAATTTCACTTAAACGTCTTTAATACCTGCTAGAAATGCTCACCACCTTCAAAAAGTAAGAAAATTGTTTTAAAATCCCTTGTAGTGTATTTAATAGATTATCAGTAGGTGAAGTTCGATAATTCATTAGGTATATTATGGTTTCATGTTATGCCTTACAGAGGGGTAAGATGTGACATGTTTTAGTGGTATCAGAACAAATTTTTAAAGTATGTTTTGATTGGTAAATTTGTATATTTTCTTTGATAAGTACAACTGCTCAATGTCCTTATTTGCTACATACAATGCATTACATTATAAATATGAACTAACAGAGAGAAATCTCCTTGTGTTATTTATTCAGGAGATATAATATCCTCAAATTGAAATGGAAGAAGGAGATCGCTCAGTTGAGCAATTTGTAAAGGCTGAGGCACAAGGGGAAGCCCCAGCCCTTCAAAATGTCAGTGGTTCAGTGGCACTAGCCCCACAAATGCCGCAGTTTCCTACACAATTTGCTCAGTAGATGGCTGCGATGTTCTAACAAATGGCTGGAAGCATGCCTACTCAAGCTCACTTCAGACACCTGTAGTGCAACCTCAGCCTCCAGCCAGGCAGTATGACAAGCAGATTAAGTATGGGGCTATAGAGTTTAAGGGTATAGTGGACCCTTTAGAGGTAGAGCAGTGGTTGGAGAGAATGGACAGATTGTTCAAGAAACTACATTGCACGAATGAATTGAAATTCGAGTATTTAGTGTCACTGCTGCAAGGGGAAGCGTATGATTGGTGAAAAACCATCCCCCATAGTTTGGTGGATCCTCCAGTGCTAACCTGGGATGACTTCCTCAGAGAGTTCAGACAAAAATATGTCCTAAATGCTTTTGTGGATCAGAAGCTACAACAGTTTTTAAGCTTGAAACAAGGAAGCAGATCAGTGGCAGAATATGAAAGGGAGTTCTCCTGCCTGAGCCACTATGCAAGGAGTCTACTTTCTACCAGCAGAGAAAGATGTAATAGGTTTAAGACCAATTTAAAGCCCAGTTTGAGGAAGTAAGTGGTTGGATTTAGACATAATAACTTCTCTGAACTTATTTCTCAAGCACTTGAATTAGAAAAAATTAAGTCAGAAGGGGCACCAGTGAAAGAGAAAACAGAGAAGATAGAGAAATCAGAAAAAGAGAAAAGTGGAAAGTCAATGGATCAAAGTTCCAGTGGCAATACTGAAAAAAAAAAGAAAAAGAAATTTGGCGAATCAAGCAAAGGTGGAAGGTCTAGTAGGGGTAGATTTTCCGGGCAGAGATCCCCTTGGTCTGGTCAGCATATGACTAGGAGTTCTCACCCTCCTCACCGTTGTGAGACATGTGGCAAGACCCATGGTGGGATATGTTACTGGGCTACAGGAGCCTGTTTTAGCTGCAGGGGTACAGGGCATTTAGCTAAAGATTGTACTAGTGCCCGTAGATTTGGGCCACCTCCTACTACTGTAGAAGGGTCTATTAAGAGTTCTGTTACCAGAGGTTCACAACCAGTTAGCAGAGGCAGAGGCAAAGGTCGGGGCAGCACTTCAGGCAGTCAAGGTACAGTAAACCAGTCAGAACAAGGTAGTGCTCCTGCTAGAGTCTACACTATGAGACAGCGGGAAGAAGCTAAAACTTCTGACATTGTGGCCTATATATTCTTGATCTCTGATCAAGATGTATTTGTACTATTTGATCCTGGCTCTACTCATTCGTATGTTAGTCCTAGCATCGTTAGTTCCCTTACTATTCTGTGTGTCAAAATGGATTTTGAGGTGCTAGTAACAAGTCCGTTAGGACAAGAGGTCAGGGTCAACAGAATGTATAGAGATTGTCCTTTGGTGATCCAAGGACATGTTTTTCTGTTAGATTTGATTGAAATGCCCTTAAGAAATTATGATATCATCTTGGGCATGGATTGGTTAGTTAGGCATCATGCAATGATTGACTGTAGACTGAAGATAGTCACTTTTGATCTCCCTTTGTACAGTGATGTGGTAATACATGGGCAGAGGCAGTTATTGCCATAAAACATCATTTTAGCTGCGCTAGCAAGAAAGATGATCAGAAAAGGGTATGAAGCATACTTGGCACATGTGATAGACAACCAAGTGGGGAGTCCAACATTGAGGGACATTCCTACAGTATGCGACTTTCCGGATGTATTCCCTGATGAGTTACAAGGATTACCTCTGGAAAGAGAGGTGCAATTTGAGATTGATATAATGCCTGGTGTGGACCCAATCTCTATAACACCATACAGAATGGCACCAGTAGAATTGAAAGAGTTGAAGATATAGTTGCAAGAGTTGCTTAATAAAGGCTTTATCCGCCCTAGTGTGTCGCCTTGGGGAGAGCCAGTGTTGTTTGTTAAGAAGAAAGATGGCACTCTTCGCTTATGTATTGATTACCAGCAGTTGAATAAGGTGACAATAAAGAATAGATACCCATTGCCCCGCATTGATGACTTGTTTGATTAGTTGAGGGGTGCAGCTGTGTTCTCTAAAATTGATATGAGATCAGGCTATTATCAGCTGAAGGTACAAGAGCAGAGTATCCCAAAAACTGCTTTTAGAACTCAATATGGCCATTATGAGTTCCTAGTCATGCCATTCGAGTTAACCAATGCTCAAGCTGTATTTATGGATATGATGAACACTATCTTCAAACCATACTTAGATTAGTTTGTGGTGGTGTTTATTAATGGCATCTTGGTGTATTCGAGGAGTGCAGAGGAGCATGATAGGCATCTAAGGATTGTGCTATAGACTTTAAGGGAGAAACAGCTATATGCCAAATTGTCAAAATGTGAGTTTTGGCTAACATAAATTTCTTTCTTGGGGCACATAGTATCGGCAGAGGGCATTAAGGTAGATCCTAGTAAAATTAAAGCTATCCTTAATTGGAAACCACCTAGGAATGTCACAGAAATTTGCAGTTTTCTAGGTTTAGCTGAATACTACCGTCGATTTGTGAAGGGGTTCTCTATGTTGGCTTCTTCACTGACCAAGCTGCTTCAGAAAGATGTGAAATTTCAGTGGACGTATAAATGCCAGCAGAGTTTTGATGAACTGAAGAGATGTTTGACTGAAGCTCCAGTCCTGACTTTGCCTACCCTGAGTAAAGAATACACAGTTTATAGTGTTGCTTCTCACAATGGGTTAGGCTGTGTACTAATGCAAGAACGAAATGTTATTGCATAGGCATCATGCCAGCTGAAACCGCATGAGAGGAACTATCCGACACATGACTTGGAGCTTGCTGCCATTGTATTTGCTCTGAAGATCTGGCAACATTATCTATATGGGGAGAAATGTTACATTTACACAAATCACTAATAGACTACTAGCCAGGGAAAACAAATATGGTGGCTGACGCCTTAAGTTTCAAGACTATGGCAAGTCTAAGAGTTTCTTCTTTGTCTATGGTACATGATTTGAGAGCATTGCATGCTAGTTTGGAGGTTAATGATGAGGGACAGACAATAGTTGCATGGCATATACAGACAATGTTGATTGATCTGATTAGAATGGCTGCTCAAAATGATGAAAAATATCTAAAGCTACTGAAAGAAGTTCAGTAGGGTAAAAAACCTAAATTTTCTATGAGAGATGATAGCCTACTATTACACCAGGGTAGAATGTGCATTCCTAATGATGTTGACTTGAGACAGATCATTATGAGGGAAGCACATGAGTCTCCTTTTGCTATGCACCCTGGTGGCACTAAAATGTACAGAGGATTGAAAGAACATTACTAGTGGATGGGTATGAAAAGGGATGTAGCAGATTTTGTCTCCAAATGCCTAACTTTTTAGCAAGTCAAGGCAGAATATTAAGTCCCAGCTGGTTTACTATATCCACTACCAGTACCTGAGTGGAAATGGGAACAGAAAACTATGAATTTTGTGATGGGACTTCCGAGGACACAGAAGAGCCATGATGCAGTATGGGTCATAGTGGATAGATTAACCAAGTTGCTCATTTTCTGCCAGTCCGAATGGACTATAGCTTAGAGAAATTGGTCAAATTGTATATAGATGAGATTGTAAGGCTACATGGAGTGCCAGTATCAATTGTATCTAACAGAGATCCTAGGTTTACTTCTAGATTCTGGGGTAGTCTTTAGAGAGTCCTAGGAACTAGATTGAACTTCAACACAACATTCCACCCGCAGATAGATGGCCAATATGAGAGGGTAATACAGATATTGGAGGATATGCTACGGGCTTGTGTAATTGAGTTCGAAGGTAGTTGGGACACACACTTGCCTCTGATTGAGTTTGCTTACAACAACAGCTACCAATCAAGCATTGGGATGCCTCCATATGAAGCTCTGTATGGCAGAAAGTGCACAACTCCTTTGTGTTGGGATGAAGTGGGTGAAAGAAAAATGATAGGCCCAGAGATTATTCAGTAGACAGAGGAGAAAATTAGACTGATCAGAGATCGACTCAAGGTTGCAGCATACCGTCAGAAGTCCTATATCGATCTGAAGAGGAGAGACATTGAATATGCAGTGGGTGATAAGGTATTCCTCTAGGTTTCCCCTTGGAAGAAAATTATGAGATTTGGCAGAAAGGGGAAACTAAGTTCTCGTTTCATTGGACCATATGAGGTTCTGGACAGAGTGGGTCCTTTGGCATATTGTTTGGTATTACCTCTAGAGCTAGAGAAGATACATAATGTCTTCCATGTGTCCATGTTGAGGAGGTATAGATCTGACCCATCTCATGTACTACCCGTACAAGAGATTGAGGTAAATCTAGACCTTACATATGAGAAAAAACCTATAGAGATTCTGACTTATAAGGTGAAGTAGCTAAGAAACAAGCAGATACCACTGGTGAAAGTGCTGTAGAACCATCACTCAGGCTAGGAGGCTACTTAGGAACGAGAAGAGGACATGAGGAAACAACACCCACAACTGTTCAGAGACTGATACCAGGTAAAATTTCGAGATGAAATTATTTTAAGGGGGGGAAAATTGTAACACCCCTATATGCATAGCCTGATATATTTTACTTTTTTGGTGACTGGTGTTGGTCCGCACAATTAAGAAGATTAGAACCATGTTTAAGACACCTAGAAAAGCCCTGAATGGAAATAAATAGTGAATACCAGATAGTGAAGTACAAATAAGAAAAACAAAGCATAAAAGATTAAATGAGCCGGGGGTCATAGCGATGGGTGACCTTACCGGGAAGTGACTGCGAGGTCAATTGTAATCCTAATTTTGAATGGGAAATTTTGACACTGCAGTCCTAAGGACTATGACAAAACTAGTGGAAAAGAGAAAATCACAGAAAAAAGTTAATAAGTAGGTCAAATAATTAGGTCAAGGTTCCGAAAGAAACATTGAATTAATTGCAAATCGGATCAGACTAGAGAGGGGCAAATTGGTCAATTCACCCCTAGAGGTGACTCATGACCTAACTGTCCAATAAAAATTGAGAAATGAAAATTTTGAAATATAGATTTAAATTAAAGAAGTAAGGAAAAAGAAAGGAAAAAGGAAAGAAATGAAAATACAATTTATGACATCATGATGATGATGCCAAAATGAGGTCATAAATAATATTTCTAGTTAATTAAAATTTTGACTAAGTCAATTAGGAAATAAAAATCAAAATAATCAAAAAGGGAAATGGGTCTTCTTTTCCTTCATTTTGCCATGGGTTATCTCTCACTCTCCCTTCTCTCCCAAACTCCATTAAAGCTCACTTTGAGCTTGATCAAACCCCAAAATCCACCATAGAAAATTTAAATTCCACCTTTAAACCTTGAATTCAAACCTTGGTGAAGTGTTTGATAACAAAAAGAAGAAAAGAAGAATAAGTTTTGAAGAGTTGAAAATTTCCAAGTTGAGGTTAGTTTGATTTTTCTTTTTCTATCTTTAAATTTATATTTAGGCAACTTGATTAAGTAGGTAATTGTTGAAAATCAAACAAAATTACCATGTTAAGGACCCCCACAAATTTCAGTCAAGCTTAGGATCCCTAGGGTTTGGTATGCTCAATTTAAATTAGGCATGAAATTGAGACTTCAAATGGTCAATTGGGTCATTTAGAGTTTGATTGAATAAATAGATTGAATTAAAAAGGAGTGAATAGCTGCTGCCCCAATTAGGCAGTTTGACCTAGGTCCCTTTCAGGGACCAAAACTGAAATTTGGCCACTCCAATTGGTGTGAGCCAATTGGGGATAAAAATAGACACATAATGACATAATTTTCATGTAGAAACCATAATCAGAAAATGACATTAAGATAGTGAACAATTAGGTCAAATCCAAGTAATGTGCACTGCCACTGTACAAAAATAACTAAATGAACAATATTTGTTCATTTGGCCATAACTTGGTGTAGGAAGGTCCAAATGATCTGAATTTTATACTGATGGAAAGCTGAGACATAGCACTACACAAACCCAAATTCTGATCATAACCCATCCAAAAAGTGAGTCGTGACAAGACACCAAAGCGCGAATCTAAAAGTGCCTGAATTCAGGTTAAAAGCAATCCAGCCAGCCTTAGAAAAATAACCATATCTTGGGCTACAAAACTCTAAATGGAGTGATTCAAAAGGAAATTAAAGCTATGATAATGAGGAACAACTTTGGTGAAGAACACTTAGCCAAATTCCCAAAGTAACTAGACTAATGGAATAGTGCAAAACAAGAGACCAAAACTGAAAAATTGAAATTTCTCTTAGGAGACGTAGAAATTTAAATGGCAACCAAGACCAACAAATTAGCTACTTAAAATGTGGTATGTCAGTGTAATGGGAATTCACATTCCTATTAAGTATGAGAAAGTCAATATTTTGCCTTGAATAGTATCATGAATAGTAATCCTAAAATACAAAGTTTAAGGAGTGATATTTTAAGCAAATTTAGGGGGTGCAATTAAGTAGACAGAAAAATTTATTATTAGAATTATTATAAGTTGTGATACTGACACACTGTAAATTGTGTGTTCAGTTGAAAAGGCTACTGAGAAAGGAAAGGAAACATCGAGTCAAGGCCAAGAGGCAACTCGTACGAGGTTTGTGTATAACATATAAACTTTCTTTTGCAATTTGTGTTGAATGAATTATGAAAATTAAATTGTGACTTTATTTGTATTGAAAATTTTGATTGAAAAGAAAAATGTGCTATTGACATAAACTATAGAGAAAATAAATTGTATGTGTATGGATGGCATTTTAATATTTTGAAAATTGTTAAAATAGTTTGAAACCACAGTGTCATGACAAAAGGTTTGAATTCCTTACTAGCTTGACTAGTGGGAGGAAATAGTTTTGTATTCCCTCTTTGGCTGAAGTGTTGAGGTGTGTGCTAGTAGAGGAAGAAATTTGAATGGGTATTCATAGATTTGAGCTAGCTAGCCTTAGTATTCCTCATAAGCCTTTGGCTATTGTGATGAAAAATATATATATTGATGAAATGATATGACTGTGTGAATTTATAAAAATTATTTTGTGACTTTAGAAGTGAAAAATTCTTTGACTAAAATTGTAAATTGTGTTTTGTATATGTTTAATGATTTTAGCATGGTATTTAGAATAATTGTGATTTAATAGTTGAATAAATTAGTATTTTTGTTATGTTGTACACCACTGAGTAATTGCACTCAGCGATGGCTTTTTATTGTTGTTACAGGTAGAGAGACTAGTAAAGCGGCCTAGTGAGCTACTAAGGACCACAGTGCTACACTTTTGGATTTTGGTCGGTTATTGAATTATACCCTTTTTGTACATTTTTATTTTGATGTATAGGACTGTATGTATGCTTTATAATTTGGTCTTAAGCAGTTGTACAGTAACTTGTAATAATATTGTTTGGATTTTCTATTTGTAAATTAAGATCAGTGAATATAAATAAATATTTCCTTAATGCAATGTGTATGAAATTATTTAATGTTATTTTTGAAAATATTTGAGTTGAGAATTGTGAACTGTGAAATTTTAAATGTAATTGTGGAAGTTGAGTAAATTGTATTGATTTGAGTGTGTTGGAGGTTGGATTTGATGAAGTGAATTATTGGAAGTGTTTTTCTACAGGTTAAATTTTTGTTTTTTCTTAATTACAGCCAGCATTTTGCCGAAAGTTTTACAAAATTTGCAGAAAAATAATAATTGTCAAAAATGGTAAAAAATTTTACCTAACTTTAAAACTTCACTTAAACGTCTTTAATACCTGTTAGAAATGCTCACCACCTTCAAAAAGTAAGAAAATTGTTTTAAAATTCCTTGTAGTGTATTTCATGGATTATCAATAGTGAAGTTCTGTAATTCATTAGGTATACTACGGGATCATGTTATGCCTTACAGAGGGGTAAGGTGTGACAAGGGAGGGTAAGGCTTACCCTTACTCTCCATTATTCACCCATTTCCAAACAGAGGTATATAACTCACTTACCCCTCCTTACATTTATTTACTCCTCCTTCACCCTCATCCAAATAGACCCATTTGGTGAAAACTCTCGAAAATCATAAATCGACTTGCTTTTTCTCCTTTGTTTATAAATTCTGGAAAGTTTTAAAGCTTTTTTTAAGCAAAGAATTGGAGTAGGCTAGGCTAGACTTATAAAAGGAACAAAGGCTAAAGGGTTAGTTTTATAAAAGGGGGATTGGCTCAGTCCATCATTAACAGACTAGGCATGGAGGTTCTCAAACTTCTTCAGATTCAAAGTAGAAAGAGCCTGATATCAAGTTCTAGCCTAATTTCCATTAAGGTAGCTGGTGGGTCTTTGAAATGAGAGGTGACAACCAAGGATTCATGCATGCAAGCTAACTGTTCGCCTTTTATCTCACCATTAAATGCCTCATCATTATTATGAAGGCTAGTTGGATTTATCACCCTACCATTAAAAGATTATGCCACAATTAAAGTTTGTTCACCACATTTTAAGATAAACATAAATGAAAAGGGAAGAGAGTGGTTGTTGAGCTATCTACACCACCAGATGAATTCCGATATAGACTATTCACAATACGAAAAGGATTCTCATGCAAAGTCAACTTATTACTTGCCTAGTTATGCATATCATTTACTACACCAGTATTAGGATAGTTAAGATCATCGTCATTGACATTCCTCTGCCATGGATGGGGATGAGGGAAATTCATGATAGACATCAATTGCTGGCTAGAAAAGATCTAAGCAAGCTTCCTGAAAAAGCCTAGATTTGTTACTGATTATTTCCTATATCAACAGAGATTAGTTTATTGATTTGACTTAAGCATCTTATTAACAATAATGTAACACCCCTAATTTTTATATAATTATTTTTATATGAGAATATTAATATTTTATTTTATTAAAATTTTGGAAATTTATTTGCAATTTTCTGAATTTTAAAAATTGGGTTCGATTTTCTTAAACTAATCAATTTCATTGATTTTTAAAAGTTAATTTAAAGACTGTGGCAAAAATAAAAGTATATTTGGACTCTAAAAATTTTTTTGAGTTTTCTGAAATTTTTTCAAAATTTTATAGCTTCATTTTTGGTCCCAGGGCAGAGTAAAAATTCAATTTCAGGTATTCTGAATCGAACAGATCAAATTGAACCAAACAGAATCAAACCAGTTGAATTAGATTGGTTTTCTCCTTTTTCTTCCTCCCTCCTCTCCCTTTTGACACCCCCTTTTTCCCTCTCTATTTCTCTCTCCTCCTTCCTCCTCATTGCCGGCTGCCACCTCCTTTCCCTTCCCCAGCCTATCGGCGACCAGCCAATACCCTTCTCCGCCGTCGGCTACCGCTCTAGTGGCCAAAGAATGTGCCTCTATGCACGTGTGATTATCAATCTTTTTGGAGTGATTCCAGCCGATTCGGCCACCAATCAGATCGAGTCTTGTCTCAAACCCCTTCTACTTCTCAAGGGCTTTCTATAGAAACCTAGATCATAAATTTTCATTGAGTAGATTGTTTAATTTTTGCCTAGAAAGTTTTAGCCCATTTCGACTTTTGGGCTAAATTTTTCCCAAACCAGGAACCTCACAAAAATTTTGAGAGTACCGGCGTGCTCTACTCGACGAGAGCTTCGCAACCATATAAATTTCAAAATTTTATGACACTAAAATTTTGGTGGGTCCCTCAAAATTTGTACTTTCTTTTCAAGCTTCAAATGAGCTTATTTAAATTTTTAACAATTTTATTCTAACCCCTGGAGTTATGGGCTTCACATAGGTACGTTCGTTTTGGGGAAATTTGACTATTACTCGAGTTTGCATTTTTGGGCTGGACAGATAGGTTGCCGGAATAACTTTCAAATCGAATCGAAGTTATAGTCTACCCCACCATATTTAGATGCCCTGAACGTGTTCCATGTATCAGAATTGGCATAGGTAAACCCGAACCCTAAGTTTCTTCAATTGCCTAGTGCTGAGTTTAGAATAAAAATCTATAAAATATTCATGGGTAGCTAGAAAATTATAAATCCTTTTGTATTAGCTTTATAATATTGTTAAGGACTGCAGGGCAGAATTTTAGAAATTTTAGAGCTCATTTGAATTATTTATGATAAAATGATAGTTATAGGGACTAAAATATAATTTTTCTAAATTGTGAGTATTGATTGTTTGGAGGGCCCAGGAGGGGCCATATAATGATGATGAGATGCAGATGTGGGATTTATATATTAGAAGTGTTATTTGGATCATTTGCAGGTTATGTAGGTCCTAGGTATCGAGGAAACTCTATCGGATTTTTGACAAAACTTAGGATTTGACCTTTAACTATTTGAAGTTTTATTTGAATAAATATTGATAAAATTTTTGATATAATGTTTAGGTGAGTTAAGCCAGTCTTCCTCCTCCGCCCAGCCATCTCAGTGATCAACGATTAATTTGTGAGTTGATATTGATTTTAATTATAATTTCAATATTAATATATATTCAAGGCATACTCATGCACCACATAAAAATATATGCATGTAGCTAAATGCTAAGCACATTTTATGTTGCATTTTCTTAATTATAAAAATGGATATAGATGTCGCCTTACGATACTTTGGAGCTGTGTGCGTGTGTCGGCGTGTGTGTGGTGTGGTGTGATAGGTATGGGTAGGACGGGCAAATCGACCTGAGCTAGTCTCGCTTGGGGCTCGGTCCTTTTTGAGGAAGTCGGGGTTAGTACGGCTTTGAGTTGATCTCGTTAACTCCCGTAATTGGATTATTAAGTGAAAGTCCAGCTCGAGTTGATCTCGTTGGCAGGCCTTGGATTAAGAGAGCTGTATAAGGGATTAGCTCCCATATATCTATATATCTGTTGTGATATATTGGTATGTAAGTGCTCTAAATTACTTTTTGTGCGAATATTGCTTGAAATTGGTGAAATTGCTGATCGGTGTTGCATTTCATCCTTAGGGACGCATTAGAACTAGATAGTTATAGAAATTATTTTTGAAATCAATATTTATTTTTAAAATCAATATCTTACCCTATGAATCGAGTGCTCATTCCTGTTCACTCATTTTTCCAGGTTACAGGAGAGTTTTTTTCTTATGATTGACCTGTCTCCTCTTTCGCAGGTCCATTGGTGCCTTGTTTATATTTATTATTGATAATTGAAATCTAGAACTCCACATGTGCTAGTGATATTTTATTTAGCTGGGTCTATAAAAGGTTAACTATTTAAATTTGTTAACTTAGTAATTATGGATTTATTTGTTTATGTGGATGAGGGAGCTAAGCTCCCAGTGATCACATTGTGTTGATTGAGAATATTGTGGGTGAGCTGAGCTCCCCAAATGGATATATATATTGTGATTACAAGTTGGGTGAGTCAAAAACTCCCTGTTCGATAGTCCTAGTTATGATCAGACTCTATTCAGTTATTTTCTTGAATTGGGTTTTGAAATTGGGCTTATAGTTTGGGCTTGAACAGTGAGGCTTACTATAGGCTTTTGGGGCCTTATGCTGACCTAAGTCCTAATGTCGGTCCAGCCCATAAATTAAGTTGTGATAATGTTGGTATTAGAGCTTAGGCTCTAGATTCTTAGGTAGTATGTGTTTACGGCTTTAAGAAGAGTCTTATTAGCAGGTCACATGCAGAGCATAGGGTCCATATTCATCTTATACTATCATCCTTGCATCTAGTTTTTACTTTATATACCTATGTATGACTATGAGTTTATTGAGATGTGTAGCATACTGTTTTGGATTTTTGATGGCCTAATGCTACTAAATTTCAAGGAAATGCGTAGAAGTAGAAAAGCTGCCACATTTCCAGAATGGAAAGTGCCAGACGAGGTGTCGACATAAGATGAGGCACCTACCCCAAGAAGATGGGGTAGGAGACCTAAAGTTACTCAAGTAGAAAAGCAGCATCCACGAGTGCAGGAGTAGTTTTTCATTGCTTCGGGTCCTATGGATCTAATGGCAGCTACCCTAGCTGGTCTATAAAGGACCATTGATATGATGGCATAATATATGGTCTGCTGTCGATAACAGCAATAGACCATAGTACAGAGAGTATAACCCTACAAACAGATAATCAATTTTAAGAAGTAGGTGTCGAGAATTTATGACATTTCAGATGATGCCTACCGGTTTTTGGATTCTTGCAGACAGGCAGGGATGGAGCTGCAGTTAACTGATAGGAGATTAATAGAATGTATGCAGCATGTATTGGGGCCCGTGCCAAGATAGTGGATGATAGACTATGTACTCCCTCGCATTGAGGGGTTATTATGGACGCAGTTTGTGGAATTTTTTATGAATAAATTTGTGCCAAAAAGTTTTAGAGACCAAAAACAGTGGGCCTTTGAGGCCATAAGATAAAATGGCAAATCTGTAGATGAGTATGCTTCAGAATTCTTAAAGCTGAGCAGGTATGCCCCTATTGTAGTGGCTACAGAAAGCATGAAAGTAAAGAGATTTTAAAGGGGCTAGACAGGAGGTATGCAAACCTAGCTATGTTATCAAATCAACCTTTTAATATAGTGGTGGATAGAGCTAGACAGATTGAAATTAGCTACATGGGAGATGAGGGAAGCAGAGTAAAGAAAAATTGAGCTGAAGGATCATCCAGTATGCCACAGATGAACAGTATGGGTGGCAGCCAAAGCCACCATAGTGGAAGTGTCAGAGGCAACAAGAAAGCAAGCTTAAAATATAGAGCTAGAGGATTCAGGCCAGGATATGGTTCTAGCGGTGGTCAAAGTTTAGGCTATAGCAGTTCGGGTTCTGGTTCGAGGTCCTCCTTAGCACCATGCACACAATGTGGCAGAATTTGCTCAGGGCCTTATTTGGTGAGCTCTAGTGGGTGCTTCAGATGCAGCCAACAAGGTCACTTTGCCAGGGAATGTCCCATGTTCAGCAAACAGATGATGGGTTCACAGGGTTCTATGGGTAATATGCCTCATCAGATGCATCTAGGTACTTCTAGTATGGCAAGTAGCCAATATAGTGGCCAGCAGGGCTATGGACTTGGAGGAAGTGGATTTGGAGGAAGATCAAGGGGTAGGAGTCAACTTTAGGGTTTTGCAGCTCAAGGTAGAGGCCAAGCTCCAATTTTCACTTTGACTCACCAAGATGCCTAAGCTTTGAATGCTGTTGTGGCAGGTATTCTTCCAGTCTTCTCATTAGAGGCACATGTTTTAATAAATCCGAGTGCTACGCACTTGTTTTTTTCCCCTATTTTCGCCCTAAGATTGGATAGGAATCTTGCAGCCCTAGAGTATCCCTTGTCTATAGCTACCCCTTTTAGCGACAATCTAGATGTAGATATGGTTTTTTTGGGTAGCCCAGTGGTAGTAGATGGAAAGATCCTTCTGGCAGACTTGGTTCCTTTGCCAGTGATGGACTTTGATGTAATCTTGGGAATGGATTAGCTGTCAACTCATTATGCCACCTTAGATTGTAGAAATAAAAAGGTGTATTTCCATATACCTAGAATAGAAGAGTTCAGCTTCAATGGTGATAAAAGCATGGCAGCGTATAACCCGGTGTCAACTATCAGTGCTAGGAAAACGATGATGCACGGATGTCAGGGATATTTGGCACTAGTAAGGGACATGTATGCTGAAGGTATAAATATGAAAGATATTCCTATTGTCAGAGAATTCATGGATGCATTTCTTGAGGAGCTTCTAGGGTTACCACCAGAAAGGGAAATGGAGTTTTGTATAGACATTATGCTAGGTACCAACCCCATCTCTATGCCATCTTACTGAAGGAGTGGAAGCATGTTGATTAGTTCATTAGAGCATTGAATTTCAAAAATTTTTCTTTTAGGGTTACATGCATCATGCCACATCTCTTATGTGCCTAATTAATTTCAATGCTCAATTGTATATTAAAACACTTTTAATATGTATTAGGATCTATGTTTGCCATTTAAGATTGTGAATTAACAAATTAATTCATTTAAACCCTAGTTTAAAAGAGAAGTTAGAGCACTAACCTCTTTGATGCACTATGGATGTAATTGGCACCTTTAGGAAGCACCTAGAACCCTAAGTATTGTCCCTCTAGCTTGTCCACACCAATATCACCAATGGGTAGCCCCCAATTTGCTTCTCAAGCCTTTGCTAACCAATTATAAATTGGGTTTTTGCCTTTAGAGAGGTTGTATGTGTATATAAGACACTAGATACAATTTCTAGCAATTTTAATTCAAAGGAAATGAAGTGATTCTCTTTGAATTGATGCGAAAAGATGAAGAGAAGAGAGGGAGAGAGGTGTGCCACCACACATAAGAGAGAATGGAGAGATGGCTAATTTTTTTCTTATAACATCTCTTTATATAATTAGGTCAAGTAATCACTTAAACCCTATGTCACATGTCACCATCACATTGCATCTTATTTTTAATTGACTTAATCACATTAAGCCAAGTGTCAAAGCTAGACTTAATCTTGACTTTGATCACCTTGCATGCTAGGAAGACAAATGGCAAACTTATATGATGCCATGTGTCAACATCTCATAGTGCCACATGTCACTATGTGAAATGACCAAATTACCCTTATATTGTAATTTTGAGTTCTCAACCCAAAATCATTATTTCTCCTCTTTTAATCAATTTATATCAAATATAAATTAATTAATTAATCTCTATTAATTAATTTCTCACAATTAAATTCATACTTAAACACTTTAAATATAAATTTAACTTATACTATACATCCAATAATCTAGATTTGGTTTCAAGTCATGCTAGGGACTTTGCAATCTTATTGCAAATCAAACCTATTTAATTAATTATTTAAACTCTTTAATTAATCAATTAGATCACATTTTACTTGGTGATTATCTTGTGTATGTGTGTGACTCATTAGGCACATCACTAATTGGCAAAGAGATATGATATTAACTCTTAATATTATTAGAACTCTTTCTTACCATAAATGATTTCTCTAAATCATTTTAGGCATCTCATAGACCATGGTTGACACCTAGCATAGCGTGCCATGGCCATCCAATCAGTAACAAGGAATACCTTAAATGAACCTTTAATCATATGTTACCAAGCACTAGAATCTCTTTGTTACAAAATCCCAATTTGAGCTGGAGTCATGGTTTATGTCAAACCCTATTTGCTATGAATATTATGTTCTCTTTTAATTCCAGTTCTTGTTTAATTAGATTTTCTTGTCAGAAACTCTTTTCTGGCTAAATCTGTCTGTCCTGGCAAGGAACTTGAAACATCAAGAATAATTAAATGAATATAGGATTTTATCCCTATTTACTTAGGATAACAGATTTCATCTTGATCAACACCTATCTCCATATATAACTAGTAGGAGCCAACACATGCCCATATACCCATACACAGTATAAGTATGAAAGCAGTATCAAACTCAAACCACCAATATATAAGATAACTGTATTATCTCAAGTCTAAAGATTATATGCACTGATATGATATATGACAATGCATTGACAAGAGTAAACTCCATGTGCTTGTCATATGCGTCATTAGTTCGGCCTACTTATCATGTATAAGTGCCTATCATCTTTGTTATATGGCATGAGACTCACTATTCCATCTTATTTATATCTTATATAAATACCTTGGGAACAAACATGATTACAATCTTTCTGGATAAGCCATGTCCTGTGTGAAGTGTCCTCGAATGTGAACCGATTTATGATTCTTTGTGCTAGAAATACTGTCACTCATATTCTTAACAACTTAAGAATAGAATTTCTAACAAAATATCAATGGACCTTTTCTATTACACATAAATACATTATGTAAATGGAAAAGTGAAATTGCCTTTTATTAATAAAATATGTACAAGATATGTACTAAATGATATGCTCTAGGGCATACTATTAACACTTACAGGATGGCACAAGCAAAGTTGAAGGAACTGAAGGAGCAATTACAAGAGCTTTTGGACAAGGGTTTCATCCATCCAAGTACTTCACCCTGGGGTGCCTCTATTCTATTTGTAAGGAAGAAGGATGGATGCTTGAGATTGTGCATAGATTACAGGCAGTTAAACAAGATGACAATTAAGATTAAGTATCCAATTCCTTAGATTGATGACTTGTTTGACCAACTACAAGGAGCAAGGTACTTTTCAAAAATAGATTTGCGGTCGAGTTATCACCGACTGAGAATTTAAAGCGAGAATGTACCAAAGACTGCATTCAGAACAAGATGTGGTCATTATGAGTTCCTAGTGATGTCTTTTAGACTCACTAATGCACCAACAGCCTTTATGGACTTAATGAATAGGGTGTTCAGGCCATTCCTGGATCACTTTGTCATTGTATTTATAGATGAAATTTTAGTATATTCCCACACTAAAGAAGAGCATGTTTGGCATCTGAGGATGGTGTTGCAGACATTAAGGGAGCACCAGTTATATGCCAAATTTTTAAAATGTGAATTTTGGCTGGAGGGCATCTCATTCTTAGGACTTGTGGTTTTTAGTGAAGGTATTCAAGTGGATCCCAAGAAGATTGAGGCAGTAACTGACTGGCTTAGGCCTACAACAGTCACTAAAGTGCAGAGTTTTCTAGGCCTGGCAGGCTATTATTGATGCTTCATCAGAATTTTTCCAGGATAACAGGTCTCCTAACCAAGTTAACTTGAAAGAATGTCCCATTCTTCAGGTCAGAAGAGTGTGAGGAAAGCTTCCACAAACTTAAGGAATGTCTAACTATGGCCCCTGTGTTGACATTGCCTGTAACACCCTCCCTGTAGCAATTTCGTACATTCTACTGTTCTGGTGATCGGTGTCGGTCCGGACAGCTAGAATGTCTGGAAAAATATTTAAACTAAAGTGAGGAACTATAATTAACTCAAATATTAATAAGAAAAATTTAGGAAAAATTTTAAAAATAAAATACAACCAAGTTAAATGAGTCGGTGCCCTAGCGATGGGTAACCTAGTGAGAAGTTGCGGTTCTCGCAACTAGGAGCCCTAGACCCGGGGGAAAAATTATAAAATAATTTTTGGGACTCCAGAGAAGAGTTATTGAAGTTTTTACGGCATTAGAATGCCAAGAAAATACTTAGAAAAATTTTTCAATCGGTACAGACAATTTTAGCCCGTTAAGCCAAACGAAGGGCATTTTGGTCATTTTGCCTTTAGAGGTGATTTTTGGCCGACTTTTCCAGTTAAGTAAATAATTATTATGACATAAAATGTGAATAAATATTACAAAAAATTGAATTGAAAATGAGTAGAAAAGAAAAGAAAAAAATGAATTAAATGGGAATTTATGACATCACATGATGTCATTAGTGTGCCTTCACCCAACCCAATGTTGACACATGGCATAAACTAACTTAAAAGAGGTCAAATGGGCTGGAAAATGGAGAAAATCAGACTTCTCTTTCTTTTTTCTTCCTCTTGCCATGAACCATTTCACCATAACCACCATTAACAAACTTATAAACCTCCATTTCCCTAGCTTTCTTCCACTAAAAACCCTAATTACCAACACAAAAATTCATTCTATCATCTTGGTGATTCTTGTGGGAGCAAAAAGAAAAGGAAACCAAGACTTTGAACAAGTGGGAAATTCACTCCCTAAGAGGTTAGTGACCTAAACCTTGAATTTCACTTTAATTTCATGTTTAAGAACTATAAATATGTGTAAATGACAAAGAAATTTGATGAAACACCATTGGTATGCTAACCCTAAATTTTGGCAGCCATGGTTAGGGTAATATGGTGATGATTTTTGGGGAGTTAACATGCTAGTATGGCTGCCCTTAATGTGTATCTTATAAGTGAATTGATAAATGCAATGATAATGCATGGTTTTGAAATGTTGAGTTAAGGTTTGGGTTGAAGAATGAGACTTTGATCTTGTGATGATGGGAGTAGGTTTTAATGGTCAATTAGTGACCATTTGGTTTGGTTTGAATAAAAAATGAAGTGAATTGGGTTGTGGGATTTGAGGTTGGAGTGGCTGCCTTATGTGACCTGCAGGTTTGGATGTGAGTCCAGCCTGTTTGGACTGCCATAACTTAAATTGTAGAGGCTCAATTGGTGTTTGGCCAATTGGACATGAAACTAGACACAAAATGGCACAACTTTGGTGAAGAAACCATGCCCATAAAACCAAACCAAGTGGACCAAAAACTTGCTCAAATCCGGGTGACCTGCAGGCTGTTTCTGCAAAATGACTAAATGAACAGTGATTGTTCATTTGGCCATAACTCAATGTAGAAAGGTCCAATTGACCTGAACTTTACCAGTAACAAGATGAGATATAGATCAACAACTTTCATGAAGAAACCTACCCCAAATTATGACCAGAACCTATCCAACAATTGAGTTGCAATCATTGTTCACTGCACTGTAGATATGGTCAGCCCTGAAAATTTTCAATCCGGCCAGTTGTGGTTTTTGGACCATAACTTGAGTTTCAAAACTCAAAATGGAGTGATTCAAAAAACGAAATTCAACGAGACAAAATAAGGAACAACTTTCATGTTGATCATTTTTCCAAATTCCCACTGCAACAGTAACTAATAGAACAATAAAGCCAAAGCTTGAAAACTGAAAATTCTATCCAATTCACATTAAGCTTAGAGATGGTATTGGCAACCAATACCAACAAGTTTAAAATGCAAAATGTGGCATGTTGATGATATTTAAACTAATTTACCTATTGCCAATGCAAAATTCAACATTTTGGTTGACCAATGAAATGAATAGTTATCATAAAAATTCAATTTCAAAGAATTACATAAATAAAAAGTGTTAAATGCCCTAGTAGGCCTAATGTGATTGGTTTGGATAGGTTGGCATGACAATAGGGTTCTGTTAGCAGTACTGCATATGGCTTCATGTCATTCTGTATTTCATGGCTTCCCATGCCATTCTGTGACATAATAACCTTTGGCTATGATATTGAGTTGTTATACTCGGGTTTAATCCTCGATAATTATCACAGCTTATTAGCTGTTCTGTTGCACACCGGGAGACACAATGTGACCGATGGTGTGATGGTCCGAGGTAATTAGTACCCAGTACCAATTTACCCGTTTATCCAGTCCAGTCAACTAGTATAGGTTACTCGGGCAGTATTAATAAATCTTACCAAACTTCAATTGAATAATATTGCAATAAACATTTGAGACTTAGTTCACCCAAAAATGTAAATATACATTCTGTACACATGTTTTTATTTTATTTTATCTTATTTTATTTTATTTTATTTTATATTGTCACCACTAAGCAGAATTGCTTAGCGCATCGCTTTTGCCACGCGCAGGTACTGGAGACATAGCTGGGGAGTCCAGCAGGCCTCATACAGGGTGAGCCTTCATATCTGCACTCAGAGTTCAGAGTCACCTCACATTGCAGTGCATTTGGTAGGACATTAGGCCATTTTGATATTTTGATATTTTGATATTTTGTATTTTGTAACCTTCTGTAATGTATATTATAAATTCATGTAATTATGCTTTTGATGTAAGCATCTATGGAATATGTTCAGTAATAAATTGAGCATTTTTCATTGAGTTGATTGTGTTTTGAATTGAATTGAATTGAATTTTTGAGATACTGAAGTGAATTGAGAAATTATTGAGTATATATTAGAGGTTGATTGAGAATAATGTGATGATATTATTGGGAGTGTTTTTAACAGGTTCAGAAGAATTGTTTTTCCGATTTATAGCTGGCACTCTGCCGGATTTTCTATAAAATTTGCGGAGTAATTTAGATTTATCAAAAATTATAAATAAATGAATTAAAAGGGGATTAATTGAAATTGAAACATGAATTGGTGTTTCGACACACTGAGTGGCATAACTTGCTCGGCTACACTGTAGACGGGTAAGGGGTGTCACATTTAGTGGTATTAGAGCATCAGTTTAGGCGTTTCTGGGTCTAGATAGAGTACATTCCATTGCATTGCATTTGTAAGTGTTGAGGTGACACTGATGCAGATCTATTGTTTTCTTATTTTGAATAGGTTATGGATCCTGCTTCGCAAAGAGCAGTTGATGAAGAGGTGGAGAGTCATGCTCCACCAAGGGCTGAGTCTGGGGGCAGGGGAGAATCTGCTTCACCAGCAGCTGAGGCACCTGCTCAACCTCAGTTTGCTCTATTCTAGCAAATGACCGAGTTCTACCAGCAAATGATGGGGGCAATTCCACCACCACAACCACAACCATAACCTCCACCAGCACCACAGAAGTCCCATTTGGAGAAATTGTGAAAAGATGGGGCTGTAGACTTCTTTGGGAAGAGGGAGGATAATCCCATGGCTACAGAAAATTGGTTGGACAGAACCATCAGAGTACTGAAACAGCTAAACTGCACCCCCGAGTAGAACCTGGTGGGTGTTGTGTCCCTACTTCAGGATGATGCATATCAGTGGTGGGACACAGTAACCAGTGAGGTGCAACCTGAATGGATCACCTGGGAATTCTTCCTCACAGAGTTCAGGAAGAAATATATTAGTAAAGTGTATTTAGAAGAGCGAAGAAGGGAATTCATCAGTTTGAGATAGAGACAGTTGTCAGTGGCTGAGTATGAGCATGAGTTTGTTAGACTGAGCCGGTATGGGAGGGAGATAGTCCCTACCGAGGCAGAGAGGTGTAGACGGTTTGAGGAAGGGCTCAATGACAACATCAAAGTCATGATCACAGCACTGGAGATCACGGATTTTTCTAAACCGTGGAATCTTGCATCAAAAGTGGAAAGGGTCAGAATCAATGAACAAAATAGAATGGAAAGACAGCAGAAGCGGGGTCCGGTCAGTGCATATTCTCGCTCCCAAGAAGAAGTAAGGGTCCTCCCGCTCGAGTTCGGGACCACCACAGGTCGAGTCGGTCTCGAGGCCTGCACCACGATTCACACCTAGGAGAGGCCAGTCCACACCATCAATGGGCAGCTCTCCAGGGACGGTGTTTATGGGACCAGCCCCTGCATCTTCTACTTATCAGTACTGTCAGAAGTGGCACAAGGGGGAATGTTGGCGAGTGACCGGTGCATGCTTGCAGTGTGGATCTACAGAACACCAGATCAAGAATTGTCCGAAGAGGACTACTACTGTTGCTCCAACACAAACTGACAGACCTGCTCCTGCACCACAAAGGGGTAGGAAACCTGGTAAACCTGAGGCAGCTGGTCCATCACTGAGGCCTGCATCTGAGTCAACTGAGAGGCTAGACACTAGAATACCAGCCAGGGCTTATGCCATTAGAGCTCAAGAGAAGCAAGATGCCTCGGATGTCATCAGGGGTACGTTTTCCCTCTACAACACTTCTGTACATTCATTGGTGGATCCAGGATCCACTCATTCCTACATTTGCATCAAACTACCCATAGAGAGGGGAGTTCCAGTAGACGAGAGTGATCAAGAATTCTGGTCACAAATCCACTAGGCCACAGTGTGATAGTGAATAAGGTGTATAAAGGTTGCCTGTTGAGGATTCAGGGGTATAAATTCTCGGCAGACCTAATTGAATTGCCCTTCCACGAGTTTGACATGATTTTGGGAATGGACTGGTTGTCACGTCATCAGGCAATAGTTGATTGTAAATTGAAGGGAATTTCTCTGAAAACTTCTGAGGGTAATGAGATCACTGTTGTGGGTGAAAGGACGATTTCTGTCAATGTTATCTCAGCTACAGTTGCAAGAAGAATGATGAGAAAAGGCTGTGAAGCTTACCTAGCACACGTGGTTGATACTAGGCAAGCTAAGCCAAACCTGAATGATATACCCACAGTAAGAGACTTCCCAGATGTATTTCCTGAAGAGTTGCCTGGTTTACCATCAGAAAGGGAAGTCGAGTTTGCTATTGAGGTAATGCCGGGTACAACACCCATTTCCATTGCTCCTTATAGGATGGCACCCACTGAATTGAGGGAGTTGAAAACTCAGTTGCAAGAGTTGCTTGATAAGGGGTTCATACGCCCCAGTGTGTCACCATAGGGAGCTCCGGTGCTGTTTGTGAAGAAAAAGGATGGAACTTTGAGATTGTGTATTGATTACTGGCAGTTGAATAAAGTAACTGTGAAGAATAAATATCCATTGCCCAGAATTGATGATCTGTTTGATCAGTTGAAGGGAGCCGGTGTATTTTCAAAAATTGACCTCAGATCAGGGTATCATCAGTTGAGGGTAAAGGATGCGAATGTGTCAAAAGCTGCATTCAGAACCCGGTATGGGCACTATGAATTTCTAGTGATGCCATTTGGGTTAACAAAAGCACCAGCAGCATTTATGGACCTTATGAACCGTATCTTCCATCCATACTTAGATCGGTTCATAGTGGTATTTATTGATGATATTCTGGTGTATTCCAAGACCAGGGAAGAACATGATGAACATTTGAGGATTGTTCTGCAAACCCTGCGAGAAAAGAAGTCAGATGCTAAGTTGTCCAAGTGTGACTTCTGGATGAGTGAAATCTCTTTCCTTGGACACATAGTATCAGCAGAGGGGATTAGAGTGGATCCCAAAAAGATAGAAGCAGTGATGGAATGGAAGCCTCCTAGAAATACAACTGAGGTCAGAAGTTTCTTGGGGCTAGCTGGATACTACAGAAGATTTGTGAAGGGGTTTTCTCTTATAGCTGCTCCAATGACCAAGTTGTTGCATAAAAATGTGAAATTTGGCTGGAACGATATGTGCCAAGCCAGTTTTGAGAGGTTGAAGGCTATGTTGACAGAAGCACCAGTGTTAACACAGCCAGTGTCGGGAAAAGACTTTGTGGTCTATAGTGATGCCTCGCATAATGGGCTAGGGTGTGCATTGATGCAAGAGGGGAAAGTAGTCGCCTATGCTTCCAGGCCGCTAAGGCCACATGAACAGAACTACCCTACTCATGACCTGGAATTAGCAGCAATCATCTTCGCGCTGAAGATATGGAGGCATTATTTATATGGTGAAAAATGCTACATCTATATAGACCACAAGAGTCTAAAATATTTGCCAACCCAGAAGGAGCTCAATCTTAGACAGAGGCGATGGATTGAGTTCCTAAAGGACTATGATTGTGTGATAGATTATCATCCTGGGAAGGCAAATGTAGTTGCTGATGCTTTGAGCAGGAAGTCCATCACAGCTTTAAGATCACTCAATGCCTGTCTGTCCTTAGCTCAAGATGGAGTTATTTTGGCTGAGTTGCAAGTGAGGCCAACCCTACTACAGCAAATACAAGATGGGCAGAAGGCAGATGAAAAACTAATGGCAATTATGGCTAAAATTCCTAAGGGGAAGGAAACTAAATATAAGGTGAAAGCAGATGGGTGTCTATACTACAGAGGAAGAGTGTGTGTACCAGATGATGGGGAACTGAAGATTAGTATTCTGAAAGAAGCACACACGAGTGTTTATGCTATGCACCCGGGGAGCACAAAAATGTATAATGATTTGAAGCCTCATTATTGGTGGCCTGGTATGAAGAGGGATATAGCTGACTATGTGACTAAATGCTTGACATGTCAGCGAGTTAAGGCAGAACATCAAGTTCCATCGGGTTTGTTACAGCCTATAAACATATCTGAATGGAAATGGAACCGGGTCACTATGGATTTTGTTAGTGGTCTACCTCTCACCCAAAGGAAGTATGATGCAGTGTGGGTGATAATGGACAGATTGACGAAGTCAGCACATTTTCTGCCAGTTAGGACTGACTATTCACTGGAGAAGCTAGCAGAATTGTATATCAGTGAGATAGTTAGGCTCCATGGAATCCCACTTTCCATCATATCTGACCGAGACCCAAGGTTTACATCGAGATTTTGGAAAAAGTTGCAAGAAGCCTTGGGCACACAACTCCGCTTTAGCACGGCTTTCCATCCTCAGACAGATGGGCAATCAGAAAGAGTAATCCAGGTAAACAACTGAAACCAATTGAACTAATGCAAATATTGAACTGAAATGATAATAATAACATGAAATATATGTCAGATCCTAGAGGATATGCTAAGGAGTTGTGTCATTGAGTTTGAGGGGAGTTGGGATAGATATCTCCCACTGGCAGAATTCGCATACAACAATAGCTACCAAGCTAGCATTCAAATGGCTCCGTATGAAGCACTGTATGGGAGAAAATGTAGAACTCCAGTGTGCTGGACTGAATTGGGCGAAGACAAACTGGTAGGGCAGACCTGGTGAAACAGACTGAGGAAAAAGTGAAAATAATCAAAGCTAACCTGAAGATTGCCTCCGACAGACAGAAGTCTTATGCCGACCTGAAGGGAAAAGAGATAGAGTATGCAGTTAGTGATAAAGTGTTTCTCAAAGTCTCACCATGGAAGAAAATATTGAGGTTCGGAAGAAAAGGTAAGTTGAACCCTAGGTTTATTGGCCCATATGAAGTCATTGAATGTGTGGGACCAGTAGCCTACAGGCTAGCTTTACCTCCAGAACTGGATAAGATCCACAATGTGTTCCACGTGTCCATGTTCAGAAGATACCACTCAGATCCTTCACATGTCATCTCCATGAAAGAAATTGAAGTACAACCGGATTTGACATATGAAGAAGAACCCATACGGATCCTGGCTCGGGAAGTGAAAGAGTTGAGAAACAAACAGATCCCACTGGTGAAAGTGCTTTGGAGGCACCACAACATTGAAGAGGCAACTTGGGAAAGTGAAGAGACTATGAGGAAACAGTTCCCTCAACTGTTTGCATCAGGTAAATTTTGAGGACGAAATTTAAATTAGAGGGGAAGAGTTGTAGCAATTTCGTACATTCTACTGTTTCGGTGATCGGTGTCGGTTCGGACAGCTAGAATGTTTGGAAAAATATTTAAACTAAAGTGAGGAACTATAATTAACTCAAATATTAATAAGAAAAATTTAGGAAAAATTTTAGAAATAAAATACAACCAAGTTAAATGAGCTGGTGCCCTTGCGATGGGTAACCTAGTGAGAAGTTGCGGTTCTCGCAACTAGGAGCCCTAGACCAGTGGGAAAAATTATAAAATAATTTTTGGGACTCCAGAGAAGGGTTATTGAGGTTCTTATGGCATTAGAATGCCAAGAAAATACTTAGAAAGAATTTTCAATTGGTACAGACAATTTTGGCCCGTTAAGCCAAACGGAGGGCATTTTGGTCATTTCACCTTCAGAGGTGATTTTTGGCCAACTTGTCCAGTTAAGTAAATAATTATTATGACATAAAATGTGAATAAATATTGCTAAAAATTGAATTGAAAATGAGTAGAAAAGAAAAGAAAAAAAAATGAATTAAATGGGAATTTATGACATCACATGATGTCATTAGTGTGCCTTCACCCAACCCAATGTTGACACATGGCATAAACTAACTTAAAAGAGGTCAAATGGGCTGGAAAATGGAGAAAATTAGACTTCACTTTCTTTTTTCTTCCTCTTGCCGTGAACCATTTCACCATAACCACCATTAACAAACTTATAAACCTCCATTTCCCTAGCTTTCTTCCACTAAAAACCCTAATTACCAACACAAAAATTCATTCTATCATCTTGGTGATTCTTGTGGGAGCAAAAAGAAAAGGAAACCAAGACTTTGAGCAAGTGGGAAATTCACTCCCTAAGAGGTTAGTGACCTAAACCTTGAATTTCACTTTAATTTCATGTTTAAGAACTATAAATATGTGTAAATGACAAAGAAATTTGATGAAACACCATTGGTATGCTAACCCTAAATTTTGGCAGCCATGGTTAGGGTAATATGGTGATGATTTTTGGGGAGTTAACATCCTAGTATGGCTGCCCTTAATGTGTATCTTATAAGTGAATTGATAAATGCAATGATAATGCATGGTTGTGAAATGTTGAGTTAGGGTTTGGGTTGAAGAATGAGACTTTGATCTTGTGATGATGGGAGTAGGTTTTAATGGTCAATTAGTGACCATTTGGTTTGGTTTGAATAAAAAATGAAGTGAATTGGGTTGTGGGATTTGAGGTTGGAGTGGCTGCCTTATGTGACCTGCAGGTTTGGATGTGAGTCTAGCCTGTTTGGACTGCCATAACTTAAATTGTAGAGGTTCAATTGGTGTTTGGCCAATTGGACATGAAACTAGACACAAAATGGCACAACTTTGGTGAAGAAACCATGCCCATAAAACCAAACCAAGTGGACCAAAAACTTGCTCAAATTCGGGTGACCAGCAGACTGTTTCTGTAGAATGACCAAATAAATAGTTATTGTTCATTTGGCCATAACTCAATGTAGAAAGGTCCAATTGACCTGAAATTTTACCAGCAACAAGCTGAGATACAGACCAACAACTTTCATGAAGAAACCTACCCCAAATTATGACCAGAACCTATCCAACAATTGAGTTACAGTCACTATTCACTACACTGTAGATATGGTCAGCCCTGAAAATTTTCAATTTGGCCAGTTGTGGTTTTTGGACCATAACTTGAGCTACAAAACTCAAAATGGAGTGATTCAAAAAAGGAAATTCAACTAGACAAAATAAGGAACAACTTTCTGTTGATCATTTTTCCAAATTCCCACTGCAATAGTAACTAATGGAACAGTAAAGCCAAAGCTTGAAAACTGAAAATTCTGTCCAATTCACATTAAGCTTAGAGATGGTGTCACAAGGGGTTTTGCGGTCACCTGGACGAACACTCACCGAAGTGGGAAAAGTGAGAAGTCGCCACTTTAATTTTGAGGGAAATTAAAGAAAACCATTTGGAAAAGTAAATTAAAATAAAACCACTTCAAAAACAGAGATTCTAGGTTCGGGGTCTGTAAACGGGTGGGGAAGGTGTTAGGCACCCCACCTCGTCCCTCAATGAGGGTAAGCAGATTTAACTTTGCGTCCTTTGTAAATTAGAATCGATAGTTAGGAGGGTTGAATGGAAATGTTAATCCTTTTGACAAAAGGAATATTTGATCTTTCACTAGTCCGGATTACCCAGATACATAAGTAAATGAGACAACCTTAGTGAGTGGCTGTTGCGTATTAATTTTACTTCAGGGGGGATCATCTTACGTATTTGTTAAAATTTAATTTGGGAATCAGATAAGAACTCTCCTCCGATCTCCTTTAAATATTTAAAAAATTTTAGGTTGAGAATCGGATAAGAACTCTCCTCCGAATCTCTTTTAAATATTTATATAAATTTTTTGGGTTGAGAATCAGATAAGAACTCTCCTCTGATCTCTTAAATATTTGTTAAAGTTTTTAAGTGAGAATCGGATAAGAACTCTCCTCCGATCTCTTTTATTAAAATTTTAGGCGAGAATCAAATAAGAACCCTCCTCCGATCTCCTTTTTAAATATTTATTAAAATTTTAGGTTGAGGACCGGATAAGAACTCTCCTCGGATCTCTTAAATATTTGTTAAAGTTTTTAAGTGAGAATCGGATAAGAACTCTCCTCCGATCTCCTTTTAAATATTTATTAGAATTTTAGGTTGAGAACCGGATAAGAACTCTCCTCCGATCTTTTTTAATAGGAATCGGATAAGGACTTTTCTAATCTCTCGAAATTTGATTACAGCTACCCGTCACGAAATCCTAGAACTAAGGGTTCTGGCATTTAAAGATGCCGGGGCTCGGTATAAGGCTTCTTTTAACTCATTGGTACCTTATAACTAGTTAGGGGATACCAAACCGAATTTTCTGACCTTCCTATATGGTCGCCTTACCAGTACCTTTTGATACCCGATCTATCCCATTTGTCTATCTTAAGGTTCGGTTTTACTCTGCCTTGTGACGTCTTACTTAATTGTCTTTTGCATTATTCTAGTGATTCAGCCTTACTATTTTCCCGACTTATTGTTCAGACCTTTCATTATTTTAAAGAGACCCTTAAGATACAATTACCTAGATTTTATCCGACCACTTATATGCTACTCGGGACTAGAAGACTTACGTTCAGGAATAACAAAGATTAACAAAAAGAATGGACTGGTCAACACGGAAGTGAACTCGAGAATGACCTTCTTCGTGTTCTTTAGCGCAATATAAAATTGGAGAAAAAAAAATATATAAATAAAGAACAAAGGAAATACGTAAAATAAGAACGAGCACTTAATAAAAAAATAATATGAGCACTCACCTGTGGGGAGTCAGATCTATTGAACTAACTACGGGATCACAGAACGTAATGGGGGCCGCGGGCTAGTAACCTGAAGACTAAGGTTCGCCTTGAAATGAAGAATACCTTGCTAAAATGCAGACTGATCAAAACTATAGCCTAGTATGAATGAAGTTGAGCTTGGACAACGGGAGTAGAAATAAAGATAACAAAGACAATAAGTGAGAATGTCACAGGATAATGAACGAACTTAAAATGGAGAGTTTCAGTATTCAGAAATCCCTTTGCAAGAAAATACTTCAGAAAACAGGTTTCAAAAGTCTTTCTTACGAAAGCTCAAGGATAGCAGAGTAACGAGCTGAATTAAGTTTCAGAATCCTTCCGCTATATTCACTATTCTTTTTTTTTCGTCCCTTGTACAGTTTTTCATGCAGGTATTTATAGGAATTGGGTGCTTCCCTTGAAGGGTCAGAATCTATTTTGAGGGAGATGGAGGGTCAGGATTTCAAAGGACATGATCTGAGGCACAGGAATTAAAGAGAATCAGAACGGACGGCCGAGATCCCCTTCAGAATATTTGTCATTTTCTTCTTCTAATCTGACGGTCCCAAATTCTCTTGTCCGGGGCGATCCGAGGGCTGGGAATAAAAGGCGTCGGTCTTGTCGTCTTCTTCTTTGATCCAAGGGCTCTGGACTCGTCCTTACAAATGAGATCAACGGTGGAGATTGAGATGTACAGCACTGTCGTGACATATTATGGCACTTGTCAGTAATGCGGGCGATTCTGAGACGTGCGGTGGGGATCTCGTCTGCCACGCTTTAACTACCTCGGCTCGGATTATGACAACGGTTAGCAGAAGTTTGTCTTATTCTTTTTGCTATCCAACCTCGTTTCTTTTCCAATCTTCCTAACACGCTCTTTTCCGATCTTTCATGCCGGTCTCCCTTCTACCGATCTTTACCACACCGGTCTTCCTTTTATCGGGTTCGGTCCAGTCAAAGCATTTATTTCCCTCAATTCTCAAGGCGTCCGCTTCGTTTTCTGCTTGCAATAAATGCTCAAATTTTCCTATATGTACCTTCAACCGAGAAGCCCTACCTCATTTGACTTTCTCCCCTATTCTCCTCATTTTTCCTGTTCTAGCTGCTCCGGCAACAATCCCGGACAAGATGACCGCTTTTAATCTTTTTTCGGTTGCCCTCTTTGTTCCTTGCCTGAAAATTTACGATCCCGGTGATCGAAAAATCATGATGACCTTATCTAATGACGACGAGAGAACTGGACTAATTAACCGATCTGGATCGAGGACCTCGATCGTGCCGATCTCGAATCGTTCGCCCGATATAATCGGCGAACTGATTTCGGGCGAGAAGACTGCTAATATTCCCCTCAACACCGGTGACTGCTCTTTGGCGTTCATCTGGCTCCTCTCCACACTGGGTGTTCCGACAGTGGCTCGGTTTCGAGCGGTAACTTTGATGACAACCTCTCTCATTCTCATGAGAGTCATAGTCCCCCTAGCCGATCTCCTGGTCAAACACATCTTTTGACTCAGCCACGAGACTAGGCTTTGACATAGGCCTTTTAGATAGGATGTTCCACCGATCTCTAGAGATCGCCCTTATGATGTAATCAGACCTTTAATGTAATCCGATCTCTAGAGATCGCCCAAATGATGTAATTAGACCTTTAATGTAATCTGATCTCCAGAGATCGCCCAAATGATGTAATTTGACCTTTTGGAAATAAAATTTATTTTGTCAATTATCACTTTATTATTATTGATTATTCTCCGATCTCTGGTGTGTTTATATGATCTGGTTTCCCAGGACGAGGGTGAGGATAGCGAGGAGGAGGCTGAGGGTGAGAGAGGAGATGAGCAAAATGTAGATCAGGCTGGGGGTGATCCTCCAGCCGAATGACTTGTACAAACTTTAATATGAAATGAAATTCGCTTTTTGCTCAGTGAATGGATGTGATCGGAAAATCTTTAAATTACTTAAGCACTTGATTATCTGAGCATATTAAAACAACTAAAGATGATTATTAATCTAAGTGTAAGAGGTCGGAAAACACCATAAGCATGAGATCGGTAGGAAACCAACGCTAAATAGGACTTGATTTAAAATTGAAAATTTGGCTTGAGTACTTAAGATCAGGATCGCCATTAAACCGGATTGGAACCTTAACTTGATTATTCCCAAACTTTTAAAATGAGAGATCGGCAATAAGACTGGTGACATAAAGACTAGTGTTGGTTGAATTACTTTTGACAAGAGAGATCGGGAATGTAATTGATTGATCAGGGGACTTGACTATTGGTTTGAGAGATCGGTGTGGCTATAAATGGTACGGGGACTTAGTGTTAAATCGATTCCTTTTGAGTGAGAGATCGAAAATGTGGTTGTCCGGCAAAGAGAGATCGGAAATGTAATTGGCTGGCAAAAAGGAGAATTAGTGCTGGGGATCAGTTTCGAAATTTATTGATTCTAGGGATCGGCCAAAATATGGTGTTGACAGATGGTATTGGCAACCAATACCAACAAGTTTAAAATGCAAAATGTGGTATGTTGATGATATTTAAACTAATTTACCTATTGCCAATGCAAAAGTCAACATTTTGGTTGACCAATGAAATGAATAGTAATCATAAAAATTCAATTTCAAAGAATTACATAAAAAAAAAAGTGTTAAATGCCCTAGTAGGCCTAATGTGATTGGTTTGGATAGGTTGGCATGCCAATAGGGTTCTGTTAGCAATACTGCATATGGCTTCAGGCCATTCTATATTTCATGGCTTCCATGCCATTCTGTGACATAATAGCCTTTGGCTACGATATTGAGTTGTTATACTCGGGTTTAATCCCCGATAATTATCACAGCTTATTAGCTATTCTGTTGCACACCGGGAGACACAATGTGACCGATGGTGTGATGGTCCGAGGTACTTAGTACCCAGTACCAGTTTACCCGTTTATCCAGTCCAGTCAACTAGTATAGGTTACTCGGGTAGTATTAATAAATCTTACCAAACTTCAATTGAATAATATTGCAATAAACATTTGAGACTTAGTTCACCCAAAAATGTAAATATACATTATGTACACATGTTTTTATTTTATTTTATCTTATCTTATTTTATTTTATTTTATTTTATATTATCACCACTAAGCAGAATTGCTTAGCGCGTCGCTTTTGCCACGCGCAGGTACTGGAGACATAGCTAGGGAGTCCAGCAGGCCTCATACAGGGTGAGCCTTCATATCTGCACTCAGAGTTCAGAGTCACCTCACATTGCAGTGCATTTGGTAGGACATTAGGCCATTTTGATATTTTGATATTTTGTATTTTGTAACCTTCTGTAATGTATATTATAAATTCATGTAATTATGCTTTTGATGTAAGCATCTATGGAATATGTTCAGTAATAAATTGAGCATTTTTCATTGAGTTAATTGTGTTTTGAATTGAATTGAATTTTTGAGATACTGAAGTGAATTGAGAAATTGTTGAGTATATATTGGAGGTTGATTGAGAATAATGTGATGATGTTATTGGGAGTGTTTTTAACAGGTTCAGAAGAACTGTTTTTCCAATTTATAGCCGGCACTCAGTCGGATTTTCTATAAAATTTGCGGAGTAATTTAGATTTATCAAAAATTATAAATAAATGAATTAAAAGGGAATTAATTGAAATTGAAACATGAATTGGTGTTTCGACACACTGAGTGGCATAACTTGCTCGGCTACACTGTAGACGGGTAAGGGGTGTCACATTACCCGTAAATAGTGAAGGATACACGGTTTACTGTGAAGCTTCCATGGTTGGGTTGGGGTGTGTCTTATTGTAGATGAAAAGGTAGTGGCCTATGCTTCAAGACAACTAAAGAGGCACAAGCAGAACTGCCTCACCCATGATTTGGAGATGGTGGCTATGGTCTTTGCACTAAAGATCTAGAGGCACTTTCTGTTAGTAGTATACCCTAGAGCATATCATTTAGTATGTATCTTGTACATATTTTATTAATAAAAGGCAATTTCACTTTTCCGTTTGCATAATATATTTATTTGTAATAGAAAATGTCCATTGATATTTTATTAGAAATTCTATTCTTAAGTTGTTAAGAATATGAGTGACAGTATTTGTAGCACAAAGTATCATAAATTGATTCACAATTGAGGATACTTCACAATAAGGACATGACTTATCCAGAAAGATTGTAATCATGTTTATTCCCAAGGTATTTATATGAAATATAAATAAGATGGAATGGTGAGTCTCATGCCATATAACAAACATGATAGGCACTTATACATGATAAGTAGGCCGAACTAGTGGCTCATATGACAAGCACATAGAGTTTACTCTTGTCAATGCATTGTCATATATCTTATTAGTGCATATAATCTTTGAACCTGAGATAACACAGTTATCTTGTATATAAGTGGTTTGAATTTGATTCTGCTTTCATACTTGTACTGTGTATGGGTATATGGGCATGTGTTGGCTCCTACTAGTTATATATGGAGGTAGGAGTTGATCAAGATGGAATCTGTTACCCTAAGTAAATAGGGATAAAATCCTATGTTCATTTAATTATTCTTGATGTTTCAAGTTCCTGGCCAGGACAGACAGATTTAGTCAGAAAAGAGTTTCTGATAAAAAAATCTAATTAATCAAGAACTGGAATTAAAAGAGAACATATTATTCATAGTGAATGGGGTTTGACATTGTAACACCCCTATTTGTATAGCCTGGTATATTTCACTATTCCGGTGATCGGTGTCGGTCCGGATAATTTAGGAGATTAGATCCACACTTAAGACAACTAGATAAGCCCTGAACACAAATAATTAGTAATTTTCAATTAGTTAAGTATAAATAAGAAAAATAGAACACAAGAAGTTAAATGAGTCGAGAGTCACAGCGATGGGTGACCTTCTCGGGAAGGATTACAAAGTCGATTTAAACTCAAATTTCGAACCGTAAAATGTGATGTCGCGGTCCTTAGGACTATTGTGAACACAGTGGAAAAGAGAAAATCATGAAAAAGAATTGTTAAGCCGGTCAAATAATTAGGTCAGGAATCCAGAAGAAATATTGAATTATTTGCAAACCGGATCGAACCGGCAAGGGGCAATTTGGTCAATTGACCCCGAGAGCTGACTCCTGACCTAACTATCAAATAAAATTGGAGAAAAGAAAATTTCAGAATCGAGAATTAAATTAAAAAACTAATGGAAAAATAAATAGAAAAAAAAAAGAAAAAGGAAAAGTGAAAAGTGATGACATCATGCATGATGCAATAAACATAATAATAAAAAAAATTAAATTTGGATTAATTTGTGGTCTTCCATAAAGGATTAATTTATAAAAGAAAGAAAAAAAGAAAGTCATCTTCTACAATTGCCATTCCATCTCTTCTCTCTCAACTTTCTCACTTTTCTTATCTTCCTCCATTGAAGCTTATTAAAAAGCTTCTTAAACCCAAAAATTGAGCCATAAAATTTATAGATTTCTTGGTTAAAACTTTTAGTTGAGTCTTGTTAAGAATATTGAAGAGAGAAAAATCGAAGAAAACTTGAAGAATCAAGGAGTTAGGAAGCTCCATTTGAGGTAAGCTCCCTTGCTTAACTTTGATTTAGTTATAAGTATAGAAGTAAGAATTAAATAGTAGGATTACATGAAAATATAAAAAGAAGCATGCCTATCTAGAATCCTATGAATTTTGGCCAGCAGTAGATTAATATTGTAATGGGTGTTTTGATGCAAATAATGAAGTGGTTAAGTGTAAATGAATGTATGAGTATTAAATATGTATTTAGAATTCAATAAATGTAACAAATTGGTGAATTAGGGTTTGGACCTAGGGTTTTGGAAGCCAAAAATTGGAGAATTGGTCAAATGGTGTGTTTGACCTTGTTTGAGCTGCAAAATGGTCATTTGTGACCAATTGAGGTATGTTGGAAGTGTTAGAATTAGGTTTAAATTCGGATTGATAAGGGACCTGCTGCAGGCAGCATGACCAAGGTCCATTTCAGGGACCAAAACTAAAAATTTACCAATCCAATTAGTGTGAGACCAATTGGGAATGAAACTAGATGCAAAATGACACATTTTTCATTCAGGAATCATGCCCAAAAAGTGACTAAAACCTAGTGAACAAATTGACCAAATCCGGATTAGGCAATCTGACCTGTACAAAAATGACTAAATGAATAGTGTTTGTTCATTTGGCCATAACTTGGGCTAGACAGGTCTAAATGACCTGAAATTTTACCAGTAGAAAGTTGAGATATAGACCTAAAACTTTCATGAAGAACAAAAACCCAAATTATGCCCTTAACTAAGTCATTTAGCCACCTAAAATTGGTGACCTAAAACTGCCAGAACATAAAATTTGCCCAGAAAATCTGGGTTAGACCAATTCGGAAGCCATGATTCAAATGGCTATAACTTGAGCTACAAAACTCTAATTGGAGTGATTCAAAAAGTAGAATAAATTTAAGACAATAACGAACAATTTCTATGAAGAAAACTTAGCCAAATTCTAACAGCAACATGACCAATGGAACAGTGCAACATAGGACACAAAAACTGAAAATTTGCAAATTTGCCTAAAAGACTTAAAATTTAACTAAACAACCAAAACCAACAAATTTTGTAACCAAAATGTGGTATGTAGGTAAAATTGGAATTCCCATACCTATTAAGCATTAGAAAGCCAACAAATTGACTTAAATAGTATAGTGAATAGTAACCCCGAAACACAAATTTTAAAGAACGCCAAGTTTAGCGTATTAAAGCTAGGTAAAAGTAAATTTGAAATTATTTTTGGATTTTTGATAAGTTATAATACTGAAACATTGTGAAATTATGTATTTTAGTGGAAAAGAATACCGAGAAAGAACCCGAGGGATCAAGTCAAGGCCAAGAAGCGACTCGTATAAGGTTTGTGCACAACATAGAATTTCTGTAAATTTTCTTTTGTACATCGTTTTGAATGAATTGAAATATTGAATTGTGATATCATTGTCTTGAAATATTTATTATACTTTTAATTTAAATTGTTGAAAGTTTAATTGTGTATATTTGAAATGGCAATAAATGTTTAGTAAATTGTTAAGATAGTTTTGAAACCACAGTGTCATGACCATATATTTGAATACCTCACTAGCATACTAGTGGGGGAAATCAGTTTCAAATTTTGATTCCTTCTTTGGCTGAAGTGTTGAGGTGTGTGCCAGTAGAAGAAGAAAAAGAATGGGTTCCCATATATTTGAGCTAGCTAGCCTTGTGTTATGACTTCTCTTTAGCCTCTGGCTATTGAGATGATATTTGTTTCGAATGGCATGATATAACTGTGTGTTTTTATGAAATTTGTTTTGAGACTTTTGAAATGAAATTGTTTGGATTAAAATCTTATAAATCATGTTTTGAATCTATATTTCTTGTTCAGTTTAATTTTTGAATAAATATAATTTAAATTCCACATAAAGATTATTTTAGTATGTTGTGTACCACTGAGTCCTAGTACTCAGCGATGGCTGTTATTACTGTCGCAGATATAGAGACTAGAGAAGCAGCAGAGTGAGCTGCTGAGGATTGAGGAGCTACCTATTTTGAAGTTTATCGGGTATATTTTATACCCTGATTGTAAAAACTATTTTGATGTATGTAAATGTATGTAACTGTATGGACATGTAAAATTGGTTAGGAGCAGTTGTATAAAGCTTGTATTAAATTTTAGTTTGGATTTTTCCTAATGTAAATTTTTAGAATGATGTATCTAAATTATTTTATGTTTATTAAAATATGAATGGAAATATTTTGCTTTAATTTGAATGAAATTGAATTATAGTATTTTGTTGATGTTGAATTTTGGAAATTGAGAAATGATGTTGAAATTGGTTGGGATGGATGTTAAATTGATGAAGTTATTGAGATAAATCTTTGGAAGTGCTTTTTACAGGTATTTGAAGAACTGTTTTATCAAAATACAGATGACACTCTATCGAAATTTTTATAAAATTTGCGAAAAAATAAAATGGAACAAAAATTTTAACTAGTTTTCAAACTCTATTAAATGTTTTAATACCTAGTAGAAAATGCTCACCACTTATGAAAGTAAGAAAATTGTTTTAAAATCCCTTACAGATAATGAGTTATCGGTATGTAAAGTTCGGTAGTTTATTAGGTATTCTACAGGATCATGTTATGCCTTACAAATGGGTAGGGTGTGACAGGCATAAACCATGACTACAGCTCGAATTGGGATTTTATAACAAAGAGATTCTAGTGCATGGTAACATATGATTAAAGGTTCATTTAAGGTATTCCTTGTTACTGATTACGTGGCCATGGCACGCTATGCTAGGTGTCAACCATGGTCTATCAGATGCCTAAAATGATTTAGACAAATCATTTATGGTAAGAAAGAGTTCTAATGATATTAAGAATTAATATCATATCTTATTGCCAATTAGTGATGAGCCTAGTAAGTCACACACATACATAAGATAATCACCAAGTAAAATGTAATTTAATTGATTAATTAAAGAGTTTAATTAATTAATTAAATAGGTTTGGTTTGCAATAAGATTGCAAAGTCTCTAGCATGACTTGAAACTAAATCTAGGTTATTGGATGTATAGTATAAGTTAAATTTATATTTAAAGTGTTTAAATATGAATTTAATTGTGAGAAATTAATTAATAGAGATTAATTAATTAATTTATATTTGATATAAATTGATTTGAAGAGGAGAAATAATGATTTTGGATTGAGAACTTAAAATTACAACATAAGGGTAATTTGGTCATTTCACATGGTAACATGTGGCACCATGAGATGGTGACACATGGCACCATATTAGATTGCCATTTGTCTTTCTATCATGTAAGATGATCAAAGTCAAGATTAAGTCTAGCTTTGACACGTGGCTTAATGTGGTTAATTCAATTAAAAATAAGATGCAATGTGGAGGTAACATGTGGCATAGGGTTTAAGTGATGACCTAATTATAAAAGGGAAAAGAAAAGAAGAAACACTCACTCTTATTTTCTCTCTAGGTGGCGGAACCTCTTCCTCCTTCTCTTCTCTTCATCTTATCTCATTAATTCAAAGAGAATTGCCCAAATTTCTTTGAATTAAAATTGCTAGAAATTGTTTCTAGTGTTCTATACATATTATAACCTCTCTAAAGGTAAGAACCCAATTTATAATTGGTTGGCAAAGGCTTGAGAAGCAAATTGGGCACTGCCCATTGGTTATCTTAGTGTAGACAAGCTAGAGGGACAACACTTGGGGTCCTAGGTGCTTCCTAAAGGTGCCAATCACATCCATAGTGCATCAAAGAGGTTAGTGCTCTAACTCGTCTTTTAAACTAGGGTTTAAATGAATTAATTTGTTAATTCACAATCTTGAATGGAAAACATAGATCCTAATACATATTAGCAGTGTTTTAATATACAATTGAGCATTGAAATTAAGTAGGCACATAAGAGATGTGGTATGATGCATGTAACCCTAGAAGAAAATTTTTTGAAATTCATTGTTCTAATGAACTATTCACCATGCTTTCGCTCTTTCAATTGGTATCAGAGCCACTATATTTTCCATTTAGATTGTTTAATATGAGATTTAATTGTGTGATTTAACTAAATTTTGATTGATTCATTGCTGGTTGGAATGATACATGTGGCGGCATGCTTTGTGCACCAATGGTGCACATGGTTTGGGTTACCCCAAATGGTGCGCATGGTTACTTGGTGATTTTTTATACAATTGTTGTATATGAATTAAGGCCCACACTTAATTAAATTGTTTAATTAAGAATTTTAATCACAAAATTAAATTTTGATTCAATTGTTTGAATAAGATTCAAATTTGAATTTTTAAATTTGTTTGAATGAGATTCAAATATGAAATTTTAAATTTGTTTGAATGAGATTCAAACCTGAATTTTTAAATTTGTTTAAATGAGATTCAAATATGAAATTTTAAATTTGTTTGAATGAGATTCAAATCTGAATTTTTAAATTTGTTTAAATGAGATTCAAATTTGAATTTTAAATTTGTTTGAATGAGATTCAAATCTGCATTTTTTATTTAAATATGAGATATTCAATTTAATTTTAGTATGTATGTTTTATTTAATTGTTAAATGGTAATATGCATGATGGATGATCATGGATAATAAAAGACCAATGTGATTGGATTTATTTCTTTTATTTTTCTTTGGGTTGTAAAATAATTAATTTTATTTTTGGTGGCATGTATTATAAGTGTTGTAATAATTTGGGTTGTAATTTCATTTATTAAAAGACTTTAAAGTCCATATTCTTGTAGATTCGCCTTGGTATTCCAAGGATTACTATGTAATTGGATTGCAAGAAGATCAAGGAGGTCAAGAGCATTGGTAGGACCAATGGAAGGAATTCAAGATCAAGTATTGATTATGTACTCCTTTAGCAACTTTTGTAAAATGAATGAATGAAATGCACCTAGGAATGCCCTGATTCAATTCTTGGTGGCTGAGAATTGAATCCCTTATAAAGTCCATGATCATACCATATTTATTGTTTATCCATGTATGCATGAGATGTATGGGAATGTATGCAAGTATATGATATATGCATGCTAATTGGATAATGTGCAAACTGAGACCATAATAGTAATCAGGTTGACCACTTAATCTTCCAAAAAAATGATTAAGTTGAAAATGGTATAATTAAGGTAATTATATCATAGGCCTTTCATTGAGGCAATTATTTTAAGAAATTTAAATACTTGCATATGATGCAATTAATTTAAGAGATTTTCTTAAGAATAATTATTAAGCATGAGATGTTATAAATATGTAAATTGTTTGGTGGCCAATAATGGATGTGCCTAAGGACATTAAAATTATTTGCATGTTTACTGACTCAATGGGATCAACTTAACTAATGCAAGGTAAGTCAATAATGGATGTGCCTGAGATTTTGAGCATTAGGGGCTAGCTAAATGATTGAACCTCACATGAGATGTGATGGGCAAAGAGTTGCTCACTTATAGTTTATTGTAATTCCAATAATAGATGTGCCTGAGGATAATCAATAAGAATATAAAAATTCAATCACCTACTAGAAATCCATCCAAACTAGGATTTTCATTTCCTACTTTGGAAGTGTAGGATTTGCCAAGTTAGTGGGAGCACCAATTTGATTAAAAGACCATAATCATTTTGGTTAATTACTTGATATATTTACTAATTAATCTAGTTATTTCTGTAGTTATTCTTCTGATAATAATGAGCACATAACAACCACCACCATCCAATATCCTTGCGAGCATACTTGATCACAATAGGTTGACAGGATTTAATCTTTCTGATTGGCTATGAAATTTAAAACTTATCCTGAACCTAGAACGTATTGGATATGTTCTAGACTCAAATGTTCCTAGTCCCTTACCTCCAGAGGCCACTCAAGATGAACATGACACTTTGGACAAGTGGAAGGAGCATGATATGAGAGCCAAGTATTACATGCTTGCTTCTATGAGTAATGAGTTACAGAAGCAGCAGGAGAACATGCAGAGTGTAAGTGAGATCCTCCTTCACCTATAAGAGTTGTATGGTGAGCATAGTAGGAATGCTAGGTATGAGATATCTAGGCAGCTATTCCGTATGAGGATGTCTGAGGGACAGAATGTAGGAGATCATGTCCACAAGATGATTCGGCTTATTGAGCAGCTAGAACATCTTGACTTTAACATGGATTTCCAACTGCAAAAGGATTTGATCCTTCAGTCCCTACCTGAGTCATTTGGGAATTTTGTGACAAATTTCCATATGACTAAGCAGAAATACACCTTGGATGGTTTACTTAACATGCTTGTCATTGACCAAAAGAATATGCCACGCAATAAAGGAAAAGAGGTAGCTTTGATTGCATCTTCTTCTGCTGGAAAGTCCAACAAGAAGAAGGGCAATAAGAAAAAGAAACCTTAAGTTCTACGACCTTCCAAAAAGATATCCAAACAAGGAAGACCAAAGCTGATAAAGGCAAAGGATAGTGTTTCCACTGCCAGAAGGATGGGCACTGGAAAAGAAACTGCCCAGAGTATCTTGCTTCTTTGAAGGACAAGAAGGATACACCTTTAGAAGGTATGTTTATATCTTGTTATTTAGATGCTGATGATGCTCATAGTTCATCTACAGCATGGGTTTTAGATACTGATGCAAGTTCTCACATTTCTTATGATATGCAGGAACTAGCAAACAGTAGCAGCTTGCATGCTTGAGATGTTAGACTCTAGATTGGCGATGGCTCAACTGTTGAAGCTTTAGCCATAGGATCTAAATCTTTTTACATGTGTGGACATGTTTTGTGTTTGAATAATATTTTGTATGTGCCTGATACTTTTAAGAACATCACTTCTATATCTAGTTTGACTATAAATGGTTATGAATTTTAGTTCACAGATGATGTTTGCAATATTTATTTTGGAAATAAATATGTTAGCTCAGGTTATATGCATGATGGTCTTTATTATTTGGATAATAATAATAAACACAAAATGAATGCAAGCAATCTAAAAGAATGCAATGCCATGATGAAAATCAACTCAAGTTCAAAATATATTTGGCACTTAAGATTAGGTCATGTTGCAAAAGATAGGATTGCAAAACTAGAGGAAAATGGGAATTTTATCCTCATTGGGTTTTGAACCTACTCCAACTTGTGAATCCTGCCTTCATCGCAAAATGACTAGATCACTCTTTGTTGGACAAGGACTAAGAGCTGAAAATATTTTGAAGCTAATACATAGTGATGTATGTGGTCTATTTAAGGAAATGGCTAGAGGTGGTTTTCATTACTTTATTACCTTTACTGATGATAAATCAAGGTTTAGGTATTTGTATTTGATGAAATACAAATATGAATCCTTTCAAAAGTTCAAAGAATTTAAATCTGAAGTAGAAAAATCAAATAGGAAAAAATATTAAAACTCTTTGATCAGATCATGGAGGTGAATACTTAAGTACTGAATTTGATGAATACTTAAAAGAACATGGCATTATTTCCCAGCTGACTCTTCCAGGAATGCCACAGTTGAATGGTGTATCTGAAAGGAGAAATTGTACCATATTAGATATGGCACACAGTATGATGAGCTATACCGATATGCCAGTCTCCTTTTAGGGATTTGCATTAGAATCAGCATTGCATATTCTGAATAGGATTTCATCAAAATCAGTTTCTTCCACACCTTATGAGATATGGCATGGAAGAAAATTAAGTCTTAAGCATGTTAAGATTTGGGGTTGTCTAGATTATATCAAAAAGCTGAACACTGATAAATTGGAAACCAAATCAGAAAAAGGTCGATTTGTTGGATATCCAAAAGAGAGTTTTGGATATTATTTTTATTTGCCTACATCACAAAAGGTTATGGTAAGTAGAGATGCCACATTTATTGAACAACAGTTTATTCAAGAAGGAGGCAAAGAAAGGCAAATAGAGTTAGAATTGGAGAATTCTGACCAACTAACAGATCAAATGGATATAGATCCATCTAGTCAACCTACACCTATTGATGAAACATCTATAGTAATTCCTCGTAGATCAACCAAGATATCTCAGCCACCAGTGAGATATGGTTTTCATCATAAAGATGAACAAGAGTTATTTACTCATTAAGAAGTAGATCATGGAGATGATCTACTTACCTTTAAAGAAGCTATATCAGATATAGACCCTTTAAAACGGATTAAAGCTATGAAATCTGAAATTGATACCATGTATAAGAACCAAGTTTGGGATCTTGTTGACTCACCTGAAGGTATTGTACCTATAGGGAATAAATGAGTTTTCAAGAAGAAAATTGGTTCTAATGGAAAGGTAGAGACCTATAAAGCAAGGCTAGTAACGAAAGGGTTTCGCCAAAGGTAAGGAATCGACTATGAGGAGACTTTCCGACCAGTTGCCATGCTTAAATCAATTAGGATTCTATTAGTAATAGCTGCATACTATGATTATGAGATTTGGCAAATGGATGTCAAAACAGCTTTCCTCAATAGATACATTGAAGAAAACATTTTTATGGAACAACTTAGGAGTTTTGAATCCCAAGATGGTACCAAGGTATGTAAGCTAAAGCGATCCATTTATGGGTTGAAACAAGCTTCAAGGAGTTAGAACATCCGTTTTGATGAAGCCATTAAGTCATTTGGTTTTATAAAAAATGTGGATGAACCATATGTATATAAAAAGGTTAGTAGTGATAGTACTATCACTTTCCTTATCTTATATGTGGATGACATTCTGTTGATAGGTAATGACATAGGTATGTTGACAACTGTCAAGGTATGGTTATCAAATACATTCTCCATGAAAGACTTAGGGGACACAACCTATATTCTTGGAATTAGCATCTATAGAGATAGAGCAAAAAGAATAATTGGTTTATCCCAAAGTCTATACTTGGAAAAGGTATTAAAGAGGTTTAACATGCTTGATTCCAAAAGAGGATTGTTACTAGTGAGATATGGTATCCACCTTTCTAAAGAGATGTCTCCAAAAATACCTGAAGAAAGAGATAAAATGACCAGGATTCCATATGCTTTGGCTATTGGAAGTTTGATGTATGCAATGATGCAATGATGTGTACTAGGTCGGATTCCATATGATATTAGTTTGACTAGTAGGTTTCAATCCAATCCAGGTTTGGAACACTGGATAGCTGTCAAGAATATCCTTAAGTACTTGAGAAGAACTAAGGATTTATTATTTATTTATAGAGGTGGTGACTTGCAATTGGATGGTTATACTGATTCTGATTTCCAATCAGATATCGATGATAGAAAGTTTACCTCTGGGTTTGTGTTCATTTGTAATGGAGGTGCAGTCAGTTGGAAGAGTTCCAAACAGAGTATGACTGCTGATTCCACAACAGAGGCTGAGTATATTACTGCATCAGATGCTGCAAAAGAAGTTGTTTAAATAAAGAAGTTCATGATAGAACTTGCAGTAGTTCCTACCATTGAATCAGCAATTCCACTTTATTATGACAGTAATGGAGCAGTCATACAGGCTAAGGAACCCCGGTGTCACTAGAAATCCAAACACATAGAAAGGCGCTACCACATTATCAGAGAACTAGTTGGGCGAGGTGATGTAGCCATGCAGAAAATAGCATCAGCTGAAAATCTAGCTGATCCATTCACGAAGCCTATGTCACAAGCTCAATTAGACCGACATCTTGAGAAGATTGGTCTAAGATATTGTAATGAATGGCTTTAGTGCTAGTGGGAGATTGTTAGTAGTATGCCCTAGAGCATATCATTTAGTATGTATCTTGTACATATTTTATTAATAAAAGGCAATTTCACTTTTTTGTTTACATAATATATTTATTTATAATAAAAAGGTACGTTGATATTTTGTTAGAAATTCTATTCTTAAGTTGTTAAGAAAATAAGTGACAGTATTTTTAGCATAAAGTATCATAAATTGGTTAACAATCGAGGATACTTCACAATAAGGACATGGCTTATCCAGAAAGATTGTAATCATATTTGTTCTTAAGGTATTTATATGAGATATAAATAAGATGGAATGGTGAGTCTCATGCCATATACCAAACATGATAGGCACTTATACATGATAAGTAGACTGAACCAGTGACGCATATGACAAGTATATGGAGTTTACTTTTGTCAATGCATTGTCATATATCATATCAGTGCATATAATCTTTAGACCTGAGATAACACAGTTATCTTGTGTATAGGTGGTTTAAGTTTGATACTGCTTTCATACTTGTACTGTGTATGGGTATATGGGCATGTGTTGGCTCCCACTAGTTATATATGGAGGTAGGTGTTGATCAAGATGGAATCTGTTACACTAAGTAAATAGGGATAAAATCCTATGTTCATTTAATTGTTCTTGTTGTTTCAAGTTCCTGGCCAAAACAGACAGATTTAGTCAGAAAAGAGTTTTTGACAAGAAAATCTAATTAATCAAGAACTGGAATTAAAAGAGAATATAATATTCATAGCAAATGGGGTTTGACATAAACCATGACTCCTATTAGAATTGGGATTTTGTAACAGAGAGATTCTAGTGCATGGTAACATATGATTAAAGGTTCATTTAAGGTATTCCTTGTTAGTGATTAGGTGGCCATGGCACCCTATGCTAGGTGTCAACCATGGTCTATCAGATGCCTAAAATGATTTAGAGAAATCATTTATGGTAAGAAAGAGTTCTGATGATATTAAGAGTTAATATTATATCTTATTGCCAATTAGTGATGAGCCTAGTAAGTCACACACATACACAAGATAATCACCAAGTAAAATGTGATTTAATTGATTAATTAAAGAGTTTAATTAATTAATTAAATAGGTTTGGTTTGCAATAAGATTACAATGTCCCTAGCATGACTTGAAACCAAATCTAGGTTATTGGATGTATAGTATAAGTTAAATTTATATTTAAAGTATTTAAATATAAATTTAATTGTGAGAAATTAATTAATAGAGAATAATTAATTAATTTATATTTGATATAAATTGATTTGAAGAGGAGAAATAATAATTTTGGGTTGAGAACTCAAAATTACAATATAAGGGTAATTTGGTCATTTCACATTGTGACAGGTGGCACCATGAGATGGTGACACATGGCACCAAATTAGCTTGCCATTTGTCTTCCTATCATGTAAGATGATCAAAGTCAAGATTAAGTCTAGCTTTGACACTTGGCTTAATGTGATTAGGTCAATTAAAAATAAGATGCAATGTGGAGGTGACATGTGGCATAGGGTTAAGTGATGACCTAATTATAAAGGGAAAAAGAAAAGAAGAAACACTCACTCTTATTTTCTCTCTAGGTGGTGGCACCTCTTCCTCCTTCTCCTCTTTTCATCTTGTCTCATCAATTCAAAGAGAATTACCCAAATTTCTTTGAATTAAAATTACTAGAAATTGTTTCTAGTATTCTATACATACATACAACCTCTCTAAAGGTAAGAACCCAATTTATAATTAGTTGGCAAAAGCTTGAGAAGCAAATTAGGGGCTGCCCATTGGTGATCTTAGTGTGGACAAGCTAGAGGGACAACACTTAGGGTCCTAGGTGCTTCTTAAAGGTGCCAATCACATCCATAGTGCATCAAAGAGGTTAGTGCTCTAACTCCTCTTTTAATCTAGGGTTTAAATGAATTAAGTTGTTAATTCACAATCTTGAATAATAAACATATATCCTAATACATATTAAAAGTGTTTTAATATGTAATTGAGCATTGAAATTAATTAGGCACATAAGAGATGTGGTATGATGCATGTAACCCTAGAAGAAAATATTTTGAAATTCAATGCTCTAACCAACTAATCACCATGCTTCCGCTCCTTCACTATCTGTATGGTGAGGTGTACGAGATATACAGCGACCATAAAAGCTTAAAGTATATTTTTTAGCAAAGGGACTTAAATCTGAGGTAGAAGAGATAGATGGAACTTCTAAAGGATTATGACTGCTCCATTCAGTACCATCTTGGGAAGGCGGATGGAGTGACAGATGCCTTAAGCCGAAAGTCTTTTGGCAGTTTGGCCCATATATCAGTGGAAAGGAGACCATTAATTTGAGAGATATAGGAGTTGACGAACCAAGGTTTGATTCTGGATATTTCAGATGAGGGTGCATTGCTAGCCCACTTTAGGCTGAGGATAGACCTACGGGACAGAATCAGAGTATCCCAGCACAGAGACTCACAATTAATGAGAATTGTAGAAACGTTACAACAAGGGGAAGATTGTGAATTTGGATTTGCTGCAGATGGTGCTCTTATGCAAGGCTCTAGGATATGTGTGCCAAATGTGGACAACCTTAGAGCTGAGATCATGCAAGAGGTGCACTATACACCTCATAATGTCTACCCAGGCTTTACCAATATGTACAATAATGTGAAGGATAGGTATTGGTGAAATGGAATAAAGAGAGACATAGCAGATTTTGTGTCTAAGTGGTTGACTTGTCAGAAGGTAAATTTTGAACATCAGAAGCCATCAGGGAAGTTGTTAGAGATCCCTAGCCCAGAGTGGAAGTGGGCAACAATTACTATGGGTTTCGTAACTAGATTACTTCATACTACACGCGGATATGACTCAATATGGGGTGATAGTGGATTGCTTAACCAAGTCAGCTCATTTCTTACCTGTGCGGACCACTTACTTTGTTGCTCAATATGCCAGGCTCTATATATGTGAGATAGTTAGATTACATGGAGTTTTCTGCTTCCATAATATCTGACAGGGGGCCCTAGTTTACTTCTTGATTTTGGTGAAAGTTACAGGAGGCACTTGGCACACAACTGAACTTCAGTACAGCTTTCCACTCTCAGACAGATGGACAGTCAAAGAGGACAATTCAGACACTCAAAGATATGCTTCGTATGTGTGTCCTAGACTTTAGGGGACAATGGGATGATCAATTGCCCTTGATAGGGTTTGCCTATAATAACAGCTATCATTCCAGTATCGGAATGGCACCTTATGAGGCACTATATGGTAGAAAGTGTAGGTCCCCTCTGTGTTAAACAGAAGTTAGAGAGGCAAAGGTACATGATGTAGACCTAGTGCAATATACCTCAAAAATGATTCCTTAGATTAGAGAACATCTGAAAATAGCTTTCAGCAGGCAGAAGAGTTATGTAAACCCTAGGCGGAAGGATGTAGAGTTTGTAGTAGGTGACTATGTATTTCTGAAGGTCTCCCTTTTGAAGGGAGTTATGAGTTTTGGGAAGAAGGACAAGGGGGCACCCCGATATATAGGGCCTTTTGAGGTTACAAATAGAGTGGAAGCGGTTGCCTATCGGTTAGAGTTACTGCCAAACCTTTCTCATGTCCACCTGGTATTCCACATCTCCATGCTTATGGTCAGTTTGTATAGGGACAGACTGAGATTTTCCGAATTGAGTCAATTTATTCATTAGGTTGTAGTCACTTTTTGGGATGCTTCCTAAATGAAAATTGTGTCATTTAGTGTCTATTTTCATTCTCAATTGGTCTCATACCAATTGGACTTGTAAAATTTCATTTTTGGTCCCTCAAAGGGACCTTGGTCATGCTGCCAGTAGCATGACCACATTGAGTCCGAATTTAGTCTCAACTCCAACACTTCCAACACATTTCATTTGGTCACAAATGACCATTTCTCACCTCAAAATAGGTCAAACATATCATTTACCAATTTCTCACATTTTTGTCTCTAAATCCTAAATGCAAAATCCTAATTCACACTAATTGTTACATTTGATTAATTCCAAACATACAAACACCATTTCCCAACTCATTCAAGCTTCCTAACACATTTAATTCATTCAAAACACATCATATTCTCATACATCCATGGCTGGCTGAAATTCCCTTTGGTCCTCTTCAAATGTTTTCTTTTGATTTTAAATAAATTTCTAGGTTACTCAAACCACAAACATAACTAATAAACTAAAATTTTCAATTTAGATTGCTTACCTCACTTGAAATTTCTCTTCCTCAATTCTCTTCTTTTTTTTCCTTTCCTTTTCTTGCTCAAACTTCTTTTCAAGTGAAATCAACAAGGTTTAAGGTTGGTAAGTAAATTTTGTAGGGTGGGATTTAGGGTTCTTCAAGCTCAAAATGAGCTTTAATGGTGGTTTAAGTGAGGGAGATGGTGAGGGAGAGAGTGAGGCGGCAACCAAGAAGAAGATAGCTTTTTTTTTTTTGTTTTTTTTTTCTTTTCTCTTTCTTTTATGTCTTAAGAAGACCATAATTCAATTTAATTAAATTTATTAATTATAATCTTTATGGCATCATGTATGATGTCATGCATGATGTCATCTCCCTACATCTTTTTCATTTTCTTTTTTTTTCTTATTTTTCTATTAGTTATTTAATTTAATTTCCGACTCCGAAATTTTCTTTTCTCCGATTTTATTTGACAGTTAAGTCAGGAGTTAGCTCTCGGGGTCAATTGGCCAAATTGCCCCTCGCCGGTTCAACCCAGTTTGCAAATAATTCAATATTCCTTCTGGCTCCCTGACCTAATTATTTGACTGGCTTAATAGTTCTTTTTCATGATTTTCTTTTTTCCACTGTGTTCGTAATGGTCCTAAGGACCGCAACGTCATATTTTACGGTTCGAAATTTGAATTTAAATCGACTTCGCAGTCGTTCCCGAGAAGGTCACCCATCGCTGTGACTCTCGGCTCGTTTAACTTCTTATGTTCTATTTTTTTTATTTATACTTAACTAATTAACAGTTATTAATTATTTGTGTTTATGATTTATCTATTTGTCTTAAATGTGGTTCTCATCTCCCTAATTGTTCGGACTGACACTAGTCACCGAAATAGTAAAATATACCAGGCTATGCAAATAGGGGTGTTACACCATCTTTCAAGGAAAATATGTAAAATAATGTGATGATAAGCCATGCCTAAGCTCTATGAAATGAGTTTCATGAAATGAAAGTGGAATCTAGTAGTAAATAAGGAAAGGTTATGATTAGGTTTGTTACGGATTTTGGTGGCCTTATGTATACATTTACTTCTTCTTATTTTTCTTCTACTTCTCCTCCTCCTCCTCCTTCTTCTTTTTCTTCTCCTCCTACTCTTCCTTCTTCTTTTTCTTATCCTCCTCCTCCTCTTCCTTCTTTCTCTTCTTCTTCTTCTTCTTCTTCTTCTTCTTCTTCTTCTCTTCCTCCTCTTCCTTCCTCTTTTTCTTCTTATGCTTCTTCTTTTCCTTCTACTTTTGCTTCTTTTGCTTCTTCTTCTTCTCCTTCTCCTTCTCCTTCTCCTTCTCCTTCTTCTTTTTCTTTTTCTTCTTCTCCTTCTCCTCTTCCTCTTCCTCTTCCTCTTCCTCCTCCTCCTTTTTCTTCTTCTTCTTTTTCTTCTCGTTCTCATTTTCCTTCTTATCCTTCTCCTTCTCCTTCTCCTTTCTCCTCCTCCTCCTCCTCCTCCTTCTCCTTATCATCATCATCATCATTATTATTATGCTACAAAAACTTAAAAAAAAATAAAAAAGGTTCTAAAATTTAATATTGTTAAATATTTTAATTATTTCATCTACCTTTAATTTATTTAATTATAAATTTATTGTTTTAAAATTCTATGCACCTTTTAATTTGCTTTATTTCTACTTTATATTCTTTTATTACTATTAGATTAAAATTTATCATGTCATTCAATGCTAGTTATTAATAAAGTAAAATTTGGTACATATTTTAGTTTTAATTCCAATTTGAAAAGATGAAAGCACACTAATGACATATTTAGTAACGTTTGATTGCTACATCATTTTGACAAAAAGCAAATTACTTTTTACTTTTTTTTTTTAATTTATTATTATTATTATTATTTTAAAAAATAAATTAAAAAATTTTTAAAGTTTAGTTTATTTAATCATTTCATTTATTTCATAAGTTCAATATTATGTTTCCTTTTAGTGTTACCAACTTCTCCAACCCTCCTCTAGAATTGAGTTCTTTATTATAGAGTGGTAATGTAAGTTTAGTATTCCCTAGTATGCTTTCGTAATATTAGTTTTGTGTTCTTACCAAAATAACTTAAATTTCATTGATTCAATTTGATTACATGATTATAACTAAATAATGTTAACCTTAGTTGTGAATACTAAAATTTCTCACTTAACATGCCTAGAGAAATATTTCATGAGAAAGGACAAATGAAATATAGAAACCAAATCTTTATGACATCTATTTTGATGATGATTGGAAACTAGCTAGAATTGAAAAGGAAACTGCTAAGCAAACTAAACTTGGTGACCAAGCCAAAGTTGCACTATATAAATGCACACACAAGACAAGTGTCCCTTAAACTCTATATTTCTAATTAAAACTTAACAAGCATGAGCAAATATTTTCCAACTCTTTAAAAAATGAGTAGTGTAGTAGAGATGTGGACTCAATTAGGCTTAGCGATTGTTGGCCTAATGTTTGTTTAGGCTATGTATGAATGGTACTTCCCTTACCAACTTTAAACCTACATTGGAAGATATAGGCAGAAGCTCCAAATCATCTTTGATGAATACATCGATAAAGATCTCAAGCGTAGCGAGGTCTACTCTACCATTCAAAGCTACCTCAATGCCAACTCCTCCATATGTGCCAAGAAGCTTAAGGAAGACATTGTTAAAGATAGCCAGTCTATGCTTCTTATCATGGTTGATCATGAAGAGATTACTCATGACTTCAATGGGATAAAGATCTAGTATACTTTGATAAAAAAAATAACTCCAATAAATTGTAACACCCTCCCGATAACCACTCCGTACATCCTACTGTTCCGGTGACCGGTGTCGGTCTGGACAGCTAGAATATCCGGAAAAATATTTAAACTAAAGTCAGGAACCATAATTAACTCAAATATATATAAGAAAAATTTAGTAAAAATTTTAGAAATAAAATACAACCAAGTCAAACGAGCTGGTGCCCTAGCGATGGGTAACCAGAGGGAAGTTGCGGTTCTCACAACGAGGAACCCTAGACCAGGGGGAAAAATTGTAAAATAATTTTTGGGACTCCAGAGAAGGGTCATTGAGGTTCCCATGGCATTAGAATGCCAAGAAAATATTTAGAAAAATTTTTCAATCGGTACAGACAATTTTGACCCGTTAAGCCAAACGGAGGGCATTTTGGTCATTTCGCCTTCAGAGGTGATTTTTGGCCGACTTGTCCAATTGAGTAAATAATTAATATGACATAAAATATGAATAAATATTACTAAAAATTAAATTGAAAAGAAGTAGAGAAGAAAAGAAAAGAAAATGAGAAAAAAAGGCTTATTTATGACATAAGGTGATGTCATTTAAAAGCATCCACCAATGACAATTAAACAACCAATTTACTAACTAATAAAAAGAGATAAACAAGGCCAAAGGAATTAAAATACCAGCTGCCTTCTTCTTCTTCAAAACGTTTTAAACCTCTCCCTCTTCTCCCTCCATTGATGTTTAACCAAAAAGCTTCATTTCTCTCTTGTTTCCACTACTAAACCCTAAACCTCTTTCATTAAAACTTGTCCACTCATCTTGGGAGAGTGTTTGGCAGCCTAGAAAAGGAAAGAAAGTGAGGTTGAAGCTTAGAAAAATCTGCCCTACAAGAGGTTAGTGCACCTATCTACTTAAAACTCTTATTTTCCATGTTAGGGACTTGAAATCAACATGAATTTGTGAATTAAATGAACCAAATTTGTGTGTATGCTTACCATGGATTTCAGCTGCCCTAAGGAAGTAATAGGATTGAGTGTTGATGATGGACTTAGAATGAATTAGAGCTTATGTTTAAAGTGTATAAACACATATATAATGAATGGAAGTGTGTAACTAAGGTGTATGGGTGAATTGCAATGAGAAATTAGGGTTTTAAGGGTGAAAATTGGACTTGGCATTTGAATTGAGTAATGGAAATTTTAGTGGTCAATTAGTGACCATTTTAGGTATGTTGACCATGAATTGGACTGAAAAATAGGATTGCAAAGTGAAGATGTAGGCTGCCCTAGGACAGCAGCAGAGGGACTGAAAATTCAGTCCAATTACACAGCCATAACTTGGGCTGTGTTGGTCCAATTGGTGTTTGGCCAATTGGACATGAAACTAGGCTTATAATGACACATTTTTTCTGAAGAAACCATGCCCAAAAGACCAAAGCAAGAGGACCAAAACTTGGCCCCAATCCGGATCCCCTGCAACAGCCCCTGCAGAAATGACCAAATGAACAGTAACTGTTCATTTGGCCATAACTCAATGTAGATATGGTCAATTGACCTGAAATTTTTACAGCAACAAGTTAAGACATAGACAAACAATTTTCATGAAGAAACCTACCCCAAATTATGACCAGAACCTAACCCAAATGGCAGTCACAGTTACTGTTCAAACCTGCAACTCTGCAGATTTTCATTTGAGCAGTAATGTTTGGATGGCTATAACTCTCTCTAGAAAACTCGGATTTAGGCGATTCTTGAACCGATGGAAACCTAAGGCATAGTAGAACATTTCATATGAAGAAAGTTAGACCAAATTATGAACTTAACTTAATCAAATTACTGACCAAAGTTGGACCAAAAATCTGCCAGACCTAAAATCTCAGCATGAACAGTGCACGTGAACAGTAAACTTATTTTGGCCATAACTTGAGCTACAAAACTCCAAATGGAGTGATTCAAAAAAGGAAATTCAACTAGACAAAATAAGGAACAACTTTCATGTTTACCATTTCCTCAAATTCCCACTGCAACAATGCTTAATGGAATAGTAAAGTTAAGTTTCAAAAACCGAAAATTGGCAATTTTGCCAAATGACCTAAGCTTTGAGGAAGTGACCAAAACTAACAAGTTTTAAATGCAAAATGTGGTATGTTGGGAATGCCAAAACCAATGTACATAATTTCTACCTAAAAGTCAACATTTTTGTTGACCAAAGAGGTGAATAGTAACACCAAAACTTGAAATTCAAAATTTGAAATTAGAAATGCATCTAGGGGACTTTAAATTACAATTGGCAATTAATACTAGCAAATGTAAAACTCAAAATGTGGGATCTTGGTGTAATTAGAATTAACATATCCCTTATGTATGAAAAAGTCAACATTTTAGTTGACTAGTAAGGTGAATAGCAATCAAAATAATTAGCAAATTAAGATGAAGACCTAGAACCAATTCTAAGCTTAAATGCTTAGAATGGTATAACAAATGTGGACTATGCATCTTAGTCAAAATTGTTAAAAAGGGAATTAAGAGCATAAATTTGAAATCCATGAAATTTTCATGGATTACTTGAAACATGAAGAATAAGTCACCAAATTGATGTAAATAGATAGTTAAGACTTATATGCCTATCACAAATGGAATTCATAAAATATTAGTAACTCAACTTGAAATATAAAATTTGTAATTACATAAGTAGATTCTTGAATGTATAAATGAGAAAGGAAAAATGTTTTGAATACAATGGTACATGTGAACCATTGTTTAGAATTGTGATCAATATGAATAACATAATGAATGGATAAATAAACCATATTAATGTATGAATGAGACATTAGTTCTCATTATTGTAAAGAGGAGAAGTATTTTGAGTACAATGGTATAAAAGAATAATTGATGTGAATTGTGATCATATAAATGATCAAATGAATGTATGAATTATGATTGAAATTTATCATGAAATAATGAAGTCATAAAGCACAATATATTAACATTTTAAAATATCAAATGCCCTAGTATACCTAACAAGATTGGTTTGGATAGTTTGGCATGCCAATAGGGTATTGTTTTAGCGATCTGCGAAAGGAAAGGCTTTATGCTGTATTCATGGCTTTATGCCCGTATTCATGGCTTTTATGCCCGTATTCATGGCTTTTATGCCGATTATGTGATATCATGGCTTTTTAGCCATACTGACTGCATACGTGGTTGACGTTCTGCGTCCCATGGTATGACGGCCCGAGGCACCGCGGTGTCGGTGCCAACGACCCGTTATCGATCCGATCGTCTAGTATAGGTTACTTGGGCGATCAATTAAAGTATTATTCAATTCAGACTAAGTTAAGTTAAGTATAATGAAAATCCAATACAATTAAATTAAGTATTGAATGAATAAGCAAAAGAGATTAGCAAAAGAAACATAACAAAAATATAAATTGCGGGACTGCATGGACTTGAAATACAATACAGATAGAATAAATTATATACCTGCTAGTATTACTGAAAAGTTATAAACTAAGCACTTCCAAAGAGGAACAAACTAGTATATAAGATCGTTGATACTAGAAATACCATACCAAATTAAATTGATTCTTGAGTATTTGAATTATCATTTATTTCTTTCTTTACTTGTATATATTATTTCTGGTTATATTATTGCACCACTAAGCAGAAATGCTTAGCGCGATGGAATTGCTTCCTCATGCAGTCTTGAAAGGTAAAACCAGAGATGGTCGATCATTGAGATTTTTGGAGTCTATATCTGCAGAAGTGTCAGAAGAGTTCAAGATTGTCACCTCCTCAGCAATGCATGTAGATAGGGCTCATTTTATACATGTTATGTATATTGTTCATTCCTAGCACATTGTAAATTATTTGTATATCTTGTACAAAATAAACTCATGTAATTAACCTATGAATTATGGAAGCTATTCAAAGTAAGTATTTTAGTATGTGAATTGAATTTGAGTTATAATGAGATTATACTTGTGAATATTGAGATATTGAAAATCTAATGAGATTTCTGAGAAATCTGTAAACTCTATTGAGATACATTATTTATGAAAATAATTGAGACTATTAAGTTTGAAAAATTGAGTAAATATTGAAATTGTCTTTGGCGAGTTCGGAAGAAATTAGTCCAAATTACAGCCGACACTTTGTCGGATTATCATTAAAATTTTTGAAATTTCCAATTTAGTTAGATTTTGATAAAAGTAAAAATAGCCTAAATCTTCAATAAAATTTTTGAATAAATAAATCAAGAACTTTAATGAAATCAGATAAAATAGAGTGCTCCGGCACACTGAGTGGCATAACTTGCTCGACTACACTGTAGTCGAGTAAGGGGTGTCACATAAATAGTCATTTGCTTTCCATCCTGAATTGGATGAGAGGAGATCCTTCAAGCTCGTTGTCCATAAACGTTGCACATAAATCATTATCAAGACTTATATAGACCATGTTATTAAAGAAAGAAGGGCTATTGCTGTTAAGAATTAGAAGAGAAAACTCCACACCAATTGTCGCACCTTACCCCTCTGTAAGGTATAACATGATCCCGTAGAATACCTAATGAACTACCGAACTTCACCTACTGATAACTCATTAAGTATCCTACAAGGGATTTTAAAATAATTTTCTTACTTTTCATAAGTGGTGAGCATTTTCTAATAGATATTAAAATCATTTATTCGAAGTTTTAAAACTAGTAAAATTTTTGTTCCATTTTATTTTTTATCAAATTTTATAAAAATTTCGGCAGAGTGTCATCTGTATTTTGAGAAAACAGTTCTTCAAATACCTGTAAAAAGCACTTCCAATTATTTATCAATTCCACAACAATCCTCCCAACCAATTTCTACATCATTTCTCAATTTCCAAAAATTCAAATCCACAATTTCCAATTCAAATATCATCCAAAATATTACTAATTATTTTCATTCAAATTAAAATAAAATACTTCCATTCATATGTAATTAAATGTAAAAAAATTTATATACATCATTACAAAAATTTACATTAAGAGAAATCCAAACCAAAATTTATTATAAACTTTATACAAACTGCTCAAGACCAGTTTTACATGTCCATACCTTTACATACATTACATACATCAAAATAATTTTTTTTACAGTCAGGGTATAAAATATACCTGATAACTTCAAAGCAGGTAGCTCCTCAGTCCTCAGCAGCTCAATCTGCTGCTCCTCTAGTCTCTAAATTTGTGACAGTAACAATAGCCATCGCTGAGTACTAGGACATAGTGGTACACAACATACTAAAATAAACTTTATATGGAATTTAAATCACATTTATTCAAAATTTAAATTGAACATGAGCAATACATTCAAAACATGAGTTATGAAATTTTAATCCAAACAATTTCATTTCAAAAGTCTCAAAATACATTTCATAAAAACACACAGTTATATCATGCCATTCGAAACAAATATAATCTCAATAGCCAGAGGCTAAGGAGAAGTCACATCACAAGGCTAGCTAGCTCAAATATATGGGAACCCATTCTTTTTCTCCTTCTACTAGCACACACCTCAACACTTCAGCTAGAGAAGGAATCAAAATTCGAAACTGATTACCCCCACTAGTCAAGCTAGTGAGGTGTTCAAATATATGGTCATGACACTGTGGTTTCAAAACTTATCTTAACAATTTATTAAACATTGCCATTTCAAATATACACAAATAAACTTTCAACAATTCAAAGCAAAAGCATAATACACATTTCATGCACTTTGTAAATGAATTTTAAAGCATGTTAATGTTGTGCACAAACCTTATATAAGTCGCCTTTTGGCCTTGACTTGACACCTCGGGTTCCTTCTCGGTATTTTTTTTCCACTGAAACACAGTTTCACAGTGTTTCAGTATCATAACTTAGCATAAATCCAAAAATAAATTTAAATTCACTTTTATCTAGCTTATATGTGCTAAACTTGACGTTCTTTAAAATTTGTATTTCGGGGTTACTATTCACTACACTATTCAAGTCAATTTATTGACTTTCTAAGGCTTAATAGGTATGGGAATTCCAACTTCACCCACATACCACATTTTGGTTACTAAATTTGTTGGTTTTGGTTGTTTACTCAAATTCTAAGTCTTTTAGGCAATTTTGCAAATTTTCAGTTTTGGGTGTCTTATGTTGCACTGTTCCATTGGTCATTTTACTGTTATAATTTGGCAAAATTTTCTTCATAGAAAATGTTTCCTATTGTCTTAACTTTATTCTTATTTTTGAATCACTCCAATTGGAGTTTTGTAGCTCGAGTTATAGCCATTTGAATCATAGTTGCCGGATTGGACTTAACCTAGATTTCTGGGCACCAAACTGGTTCTGGCAGTTTTAGGTTACTAATTTTAGGTGGCCAAATGACTTGGTTAAGGGCATAATTTGGGTTTGTATTCTTCATGAAAGTTTTAGGTCTATATCTCAGCTTTCCACTGGTAAAATTTCAGGTCATTTAGACCTGCCTAGCCCAAGTTATGGCCAATGAACAAATACTATTCATTTGGTCATTTTTGGTACAGGTTAGATTGCTAATTCCTAATTTGGTCATTTGTTCACTAGGTTTTGGTCACTTTTTGGGCATGATTCCTAAATAAAAAATGTTCCATTTTGTGTCTATTTTCATTCCCAATTGGCCTCATACCAATTGGACTTGTAAATTTTCAGTTTTGGTCCCTGAAAGGGACCTTGGTCCTGCTGCCTGCAGCATGACCCTAAGCAATCCGAATTTGCATTTGGTTCCAACACTTCTAACATACTCCAATTGATCACAAATGACCATTTCTCACCTCAAACTAAGTCCAACACACCATTTAACACATCCTCACATTTTTGTCTTGCAAACCCTAGGTGCCAAACCCTAATTCACCTATTTGTTGCATTTAACTAATTTCAAGAATACTAGCATTACTTCTATACTCATACAAGCTTACCTACACTACTAATTCAATCAAATTCATACATTATCATCACCAACCCTAGCTGGCTGAATTTTCCTCTAGTCCTCCAACAATTATTTTCTTTTAATTTTAAGTTAAAATCTAAGCTACTTAAACCAAAAACATAGAAATTAAACTAAGAAATGGAAGTTTGCTCACTAACCTCAACCTTTGATTTTCAATCTTCAATTCCCTTCTTCTTTTCTTATTTCTTTCTTGCTCAAGATTCTTTTCAAGACTAAAAGACAAGGTTTAATTAAGGGGACTATGGAATTTATGGCTAGATCAAGGAATTCTTCAAGCTCAAAATGAGCTTTAATGGAGGAAAGTGAGGGTGAAGGAGAGAGAGATATGGGACAGCAAGGATGAAGATGAAGATGAAGACTTTTTTTTTTTTTTTTTCTCTCTTTTCTTTTCTTTTTTTTTATGTCTTAGGAAGACCAAAATTATTCAAATTTATTTCTTTTTTTTAATTAGTGTTTATGACATCATGCATGATGTCATGCATGATGTCACCAATTTCTACTTTTCCTTTTTCTTCTTTTTTTTTTTCTATTTATTTTTCCCTAGTTCTTTAATTTAATTCTAGATTCTGAAATTTTCTTTTCTCCGATTTTACTTGACAGTTAGGTCAGGAGTCAGCTCTCGGGGTCAATTGACGAAATTGCCCCTCGCCTCTTCGACTCGGTTTGCAAATAATTCAATATTTCTTCTGGCTCCCTAACCTAATTATTTGACTGGCTTAACAATTCTTTTTTGTGATTTTATCTTTTCCACTGTGTTCGCAATAGTCCTAAGGACCGCAGCGTCACATTTTACGGTTCGAAATTTGAGTTTAAATCGACTTTACAATCCTTCCCGAGAAGGTCACTAATCGCTGTGACTCTCGGCTCATTTAACTTCTTATGTTCTGTTTTTCTTATTTATACTTAACTAATTGACAATTACTAATTATTTGTGTTCAGGGCTTATCTATTTGCCTTAAGTGTGGTTCTAATCCCCTTAATTGTCCGGACCAACTCCGGTCACCAGAACAGTGAAATATACCAGGCTATACAAATAGGAGTATTATAATTCTTCCCCCCTTAAAATAAATTTCTTCTCAAAATTTTACCTGGTATCAATCTCTGAATAGTTGTGGGTGCTGTTTCCTCATGTTCTCCTCTCATTCCCAAGTTGCCTTCTGGCCCGAATGATGGTTCCACAGTACTTTCACTAACAGTATTTGCTTGTTCTGTAGCGGCTTCACCTCATAAGCCAGAATCTCTATGGGTTCTTTCTCATATGTGAGGTTTGGATTCATTTCAATTTCTTCAATTGGTAGTATATGAGATGGGTCTGATCGATACCTCTTCAACATAGACACATGGAAGACATTATATATCTTCTCCAACTCTGGAGGTAGTGCCAAACGATATGCCAAAGGACCCATTCTTTCCAGAACCTCATATGGCCCAATGAAACGAGGACTAAGTTTCCCCTTTCTGCCGAATCTCATAATTCTCTTCCAAGGGGAAACCTTGAGGAATACTTTCTCACCCACTGCATACTCAATATCCCTTCTCTTTGAATCAATGTAGGACTTCTGACGGCCTGATGCAATCTTAAGTCGATCTCTGATCATCTTAATGTTCTCTTCAGTCTGCTGAATAATTTCAGGTCCAATCATCTTCCTTTCACCTACTTCATCCCAACACAATGGGATTTTACATTTTCTTCCATAAAAGGCTTCATATGGAGGCATTCCAATGCTTAATTGGTAGCTATTATTGTAAGCAAACTCAATTAAAGGCAAGTGTATGTCCCAACTGCCCTCAAATTCAATCACACAATCCCTTAGCCTGTCCTCCAAGATCTGAATTACCCTCTCAGACTGGCCATCTATCTGTGGGTGGAATGTCATACTAAAGTTCAATCTAGTTCCGAGGGCTCTCTGAAGACTACCCCAGAATCTAAAAGTGAACCTAGGATCTCTGTCAGATACGATGGATACTGGCACTCCATGCAGTCTTACTATTTCATCAATGTACAACTTGGCCAATCTTTCTAAACTGTAGTCCATCCGAACTGGCAGAAAATGAGTAGACTTGGTGAGTCTGTCAACAATGACCCATACTGCATCATGACTCTTCTGTGTCCTCGGAAGTCCCATCACAAAATCCATCATTATTCTCTCCCATTTCCATTTCGGTACTGGTAGTGGATGAAACAACCCAGCAGGTACTTGATGCTTTGCCTTCACTTGCTGACAAGTTAGGCATTTAGAAACAAACTCTGCCACATCTCTTTTCATACCCATCCACCAGTAATGCTCCTTTAGCCCTCTATAAATTTTTGTGCCACTAGGGTGCATAGTAAAAGGAGACTCATGTGCTTCCTTCAAAATGATCTGCCTCAAATCAACATCTTTAGGAACACACATTCTGCCCTGGTGTAGTAGTAGACCAACATCTCTAATTGAGAATTCTGGTTTCTTACCCTGCCTGACTTCTTCCAACAGCTTCTGATACTTCTGATCATTCTGAGCAGCCATTCTAATCTGATCAATCAACACTGGCTGTACATGCCATGCAACTGTTGTCTGCCCCTCATCATTAATCTCTAAGCTGGCATGTAATGATCTCAACTCATGTACCATTGACAAAGGAGTAACCTGTAGACTTGCCATAGTCTTGTGACTTAAGGCGTCAGCCACTACATTAGCTTTCCCTGGCTGATAGTCTATCAGACAATCATAGTCTTTTATCAATTCTAACCATCTCATCTATCTCAAATTCAACTCTTTCTGGGTGCCCAAATACTTCAAACTCTTATGATTTGTGTAGATGTAGCACTTCTCCCCATACAAATAGTGTCTCCAAATCTTAAGAGCGAATACAACAGCTGCAAGCTCCAAGTCATGTGTTGGATAATTCCTCTCATGCAGTTTCAGCTGGCGTGATGCATAGGCAATGACATTTCGATCTTGCATCAATACACAGCCTAACCCACTGTGAGAAGCATCATCAGAATCGTGTATTCTTTACCCGAGTAGGTAAAGTCGGATCGAGCTTGACCAAATATTTCTTCAATTCATCAAAACTCTATTGGCATTTATCCGTCCACTGAAATTTCACATCTTTCGAAGTAACTTAGTCTATGGAGATGCCAACATGGAGAATCCCTTCACAAATCGACCGTAGTATCCAGCTAAACCCAGAAAACTGTGAATCTCCATGATATTTCTGGGTGGCCTCCAATTAAGGACAGCTTTTATCTTACTTGGATAAACCTTGATGCCCTCTACTGATACTACATGCCCCAAGAAGGATATTTCTTTCAGCCAAAACTCACACTTTGACAATTTGACGTATAGTTATTTCTCCCTTAAAGTCTGTAGTACAATCTGTCGACACCATATTTTGGCCGATCCCTAGAATCAATAAAAATTCTTCTTTGAACAGCTAATCTCGTTTCCGATCCCTCTTTAGGCGGTCACATTTCCGATCTCTCCTCACAAAAATTGAATTAATGCTGAGTCCTCATATTCATTAAGCCTCGCCGATCTCTCAAATCATTTACCGACCTCTCAAACCCGTTGTCGAATTTCGGACTACAAGTATATTCTGATCTCTGTTGATAAATAAAATGAACTGGCACTAGATCTTTTCCTACCAGTTTTATTGCCGACCTCCTTTTCGGAAGATTAAGAGCTAAAGTTTGGGTTCGGTTTAACGAGGGTTCTGATCTTAAGTGTTCAAGTTAAATTTTCAATTTTAACCAAGTCCCGTTCAACATTTCTCCCCCACCGATCTCATGCTTATTGTGCTTTCCGATCTTTTATACTTAGATTAATGATGGCATTTAGTTCATGTTTCGCTATGCTCATACAATCAAATACTTAGGCAAATTCGAAGATTTTCCAATCACATCCATTCATTGAACAAAAGAGATATTCCATTTCATTTCATAATTTGTACAAGTTATTCTACTGGGATCACCCCACTGATTTACATTCTGCTCACTCTCTCTCTCTTCCTCGCCTCCTCCTCACTATCTTCACCATCGCCCGGAGCAGTGTCGTCCATCCAAGAAAAGTCCTCTTGAGATAGCGCTTTTGAAGTTCGGCCAAGAGATCCTTATGAGCATTCACATAGGCTCGGCTATTCCCGACACCATCTCTTCATCCTTTCCTTGAGCTCTTTTCTTTCTCCGAAAGCTCCTTATCCTTCGCGTTAAGCTCCTCTACAAGTTGAGCGACTGAGCCGTTGGCTGAAGTGCGGATTTCCCTGGGAGCCCGTTCACTTTCAGCCAAGTCACGACCTTTCGGCCAGCTGGTCTTCATGGTACTTCGCCCGTCCCTCAACTTGAGATATATAATCCCGAGCGGATGAGAGTTGGGATCGGAGGGAAGTCAATTCCTGATTTTTCTTCCCAACCTCCTTACCCAGACGCTGAATCTTTTCTCGAATCATGGTCTGGTTCACCAGACACTCCACGTTTAGGCTCATGGTTCGAGTCAAGATATCATCGAGACCATTCAGGATAGCTGTCCCGATCCTCTTGAAAGAAGATGTTAGATCCCATGACTTTTTCAAAATCGGAGTTCTCCCTAACGATCGGTTATTCTTCAAGCGATCAAGATTCGAGCGCCACGAGAAGAGGTCCTCCTAAGATTGAGAAGGCTCCTTTCCGTGCTTGGAATAATCGAGAGAGGGGCCGCTCTTCCGATCTAGGAGGAGATCTCGACCTCAATGGTCGGGCGACCGAAGGTTGAGGCGGTCTTTGTATCTCCCTGTGTTCGTGATCGGTGTTTGAAGACGTTCAACGCTTCATCTCCTTTACCTTCCGAGATCTCTTTCCTTCTTCCGCTTCCTAGAACCTCACCACCCGCCATACCGCATGTAAAAGAGGTTAGTGAGATCGCTAAGGTCCCGAGAACCGAGATATAGAAAATACCAATGCCGAGGTCGAGAGCGGAAGTTCGCGATCTCGGCGGTGATCGCTGCATGGTCCAATGGTGCGATTCGCCACCGCATTTGGACAGAATATTTTAGAGTGGTGGCACGACTTTTCAGCTCCATCACTATCAAGCTTTCCTCTTGACTCAGGGTAAAGTGCTTGGCAGGGCCCTGGTACCACCAAATACGAGGAAAGTCCTCAAAGGCTCGGATCTTTACTCCTCGGAATGAAGAACCGGTTCTTCCAATTCTTAAGGGATGAGGGCAGATCGGAAAAGAGTCCGCAACGAGGCTTCGCTGAAAGAACCAGTGTTCGTCATCCTTTCGGCGAGTTAGTGCATGCAGCTGGCGAACACCTTAGCCGTAGGGTCCGATTCCCTTAGCTCGGCATAGACCTCGGAAAGCTACCAAGATCCGCCACGAGTTGGGGTGGATTTGAACAATGGATGCTCGGTGAAGTTTTAGGACCTCCTTATAGAAATCGGCTAGAGGGAACCTCGGACCGCCTTTTAATCGTTCCTCGTACACCATGACCATGTCATTCTCTTCAAAAGAGTGATCGACACGAAGATCGCCATGGCACTTGATCACTCATATGAATCAGACAAATATTGTATTCTTGAACAAACGATTGCAGATCGGATTCTCAAGAACCGACGGAAGCTCGTTTATAGGAAGGGTCTCTCTCCTTGAAGGTGGTGCAAGCCTTGATGGTATGACCCGACCCGACTGAGCAGAGACCCTAGGGGTTTAGGTTGCACGGGCCCGATCGCCTCTTCTTCATCGACGATGACCATGAGAACTGAATGGAAGGAGGGCTCGCCGCTCTCGACCTTCTGACCGCTCATTTTCAAAAGAAACAAAGAACTTAAACTAAAAGAGGATTAAAGCCCTTACCGAGTCCGATCGTCGGAAGAACTGGAGAAAAGGAGAGAACTTTGAAGTTGTGAGCAGGGATTGAAAATGGAATGAGAGAACAACTGCTAACCCACCCACCCCTATTTATACTAGTCCGAGCATTTAATGCTCGCGAGGTTCTAGGCAACAGATCGATTGGTGGGACTCGACAAATGTTCGACACTTTTCTCAAATATCCGAATGTTCTGAGATCGGTTAATTGGAGATCGGCATAATAAGTTAAATATTTTGAATAAAGGATCAGTTAAGTGTCATTCAGGTAAAGAACCAGATCGGATAACCACATTAGAGATCGGAAAAATAATCAATGCAAAAATAATAAGATGATAACCGACAAAATAAAGTCTTTATTTTCAAAAGATCGGATTACATCATTTGGGCGATCTCTAGGGATCGGATTACACTAACATTGGATCACATCATTTCTGTGATCTCTAGGGATCAGATTGCATTGAAAATAAAATACATCATTTGGGCGATCTCTAGGGATCGGACTACAATAAAGGTCTAACTACATCATTTGGGCAATCTCTAGAAATCTGATTACATTTCAGGATTACATCATTTGGGCGATCTCTAGAGACCGGTGGAACATCCTATCTAAAAGGCCTATGTCAAAGCCTAGTCTTGTGGCTGAATCAAAAGATGTGTTCGATCAGAGACCTGGCTATTGACATCGGACAGATGTACACTCGAGATGGGGTGATTATGACTCCCATGAAGATGAGAGACATCGTCACCGATGTTACCACTCGAAACCGACTACCATTTGGAACACCCAATGTGGAGGAAAGACGCTGTCGGAACACCCAATGCGGTGAGAAGCCGAATGAACTCAGTTGAGCGACTCGAGATCGGTACAACTGAGGTCTGCAATACAGATCGGTCAAATCCAGTTCTCTCACCATCGTAAGTTAAGGTCATGCGATCACCGGGATCATAAATTTTCAGTCGGTAAGTAAAGAAGTTCATCGGAAAAAGATCAAAGCCACGATTATAGCGAACTTCCACCGAGCAGCTAGAACAGGAAAGTAAGAAAAGAAGAGAGGAAAGTCGATGAAGAAAATGTCTCCGCGATGTGGGTATATATAGGGGAAATAGGCATTTAATGTCGAGCGGAAAACGGGACGCTTGAGAATCGAGATGTAATTAATGCTTGGACCGAATCGGCATCGATCAAGGGATAAAAGAGATCGGAGATAGGAGATCGCATGAGAGATCTAATAGGAGCTAGGGGAGGGATCGGAAGACAAAAAGAATAAGACAAATTCCAATAACCGCCGCCGTAATCGTGAGCCGAGGTAGTTAAAGCGTGGCGACGAGATCTCCACCGCACGCCTAAGAATCGCCCGCACGTCGACAGTGCCGTGGTATGTCATGACGCCTTTACATCCCAATCTCCACCGTTGATCTCACTTGTAAGGATGAATGAACCCTTGGATCAAAAGAGAAGACGACAATACCAGCTTTTTCACTCTTAGCCCTCGATCGTTCCGACAAGAGGATTCAAGACCGTCGATTAAAAGAGGAAAAGGACAAATATTCGAGAAGCGATCTCACCATTCGCTTTGATTCTCTTTAATTCTGAACATCCGATCATGTACTTCAAAATCTTGACCCTCCATCTCCTCAAAATAAATCCCGACCCTTCATGGGGAGCACCCGATTCCTATAAATACCGCATGAAAACTGCTCAAGGACTGACAACAAAATATAGACAAGAGGTCGCTATTATCGTGGAGGAACTCAAACTTCATTGATTTGTTACTCATTGCTTTTGTAGTGATCAAAAGACTTTTGAAACTAGTTTTCGGAGTGTTTTCTTGAAAAGATTTTGAATCTTGGAACTCTACATTTCCGCTTTGTTCATTATCTGGTCATACTCTTGTCATCTCTCGCTTTTCCTCTGCTCAAGCTCAACTTCCTTCCACCTGGTTCTTACCGGTTACCTTTTAGCTAAAGCATCTCTCGGTTTCACGATGACATCAACTCTCAGCTGGTTAATCCGCCATCTTCATCACTATTTACCACCTCATAGTTATTTCAATACATTTGGCTCCTCACAGACATCAACTCTCAGTGATCAATCCGCCATCTTCATCACTATTTACCACCTCACGATTATTTCAATATATTTGGCTCCTCACGGTAAGAGTTCATATTCGTTTTATTAAGTATTTGCGTTTACTTTTCGCACTTTCTTTGTTCTCTTTACGCACGCGTTTTCTTTAAGTTTATTCTAAGCAAAAAAATCTCAAAGAACGTTACTCGAATTATCTCTTTAGTGATCGGTCCATCATTTCGTCAATTTTCGTCATTTCTGAATACGAGCTTTTAGCTCCTAGTAGCGTGTAAGTGGTCAGGCAAAATATAGGTATCTGCAACTTAAGGGCCTCTTTTAAAAGAGAAAGCTTGAATAACACGTCAGGAAAAATAGCCAAACTATTAGGCTGACGTGAACGGGAATTCGGCAAGATACCATGAAGAGGAATAAAACCAAAATAAACTAGACAGAACAGATCGGACATTAATAGGTATGCGTGAAATGACTACATGGAAGGTCGGTAAATCAAGTTTAGTATTACCCATTTAGTCATAGGGTATCAAGAAACCTTATCTCCAGCATTTTTGAATGCCAGAAACCTTAGTTTTAGATTCTTGTGACATGTAGCTGAAATTGAAATTCGGGAGATCGGCAAAGCCCCTTCCAGGCTCCTGCTAATGCTTAATAGAGATTGGAGGAGAGTTCTTATCCGGTCTCAGCTTAAAATTTTAATAAATACTTAAAAGAGGTCGGAGGAGAGTTCTTATCCGACCTCAATTCAAAATTTTTAATAAATATTTAAAAGAGATCGGAGGAGAGTTCTTATCCGGTCTCAGCTTAAAATTTTAATAAATGCTTAATAGAGATTGGAGGAGAGTTCTTATCCGGTCTCAGCTTAAAATTTTAATAAATACTTAAAAGAGGTCGGAGGAGAGTTCTTATCCGATCCCTAATTAAAATCTCTAATAAATATTTAATAGGGATCGGAAGAGAGTCCTTATCCGATCCCCAACCAAAATTTTAATGAATATCTAAAAGAGGATCGGAGGAGAGTTCTTATCCGATCTTCTAAATTAAATTTTAAATAAAACATTCCTTTTCAAGTAAAATTAACATGCAAAAGTAATTCACTAAGGTTGTCTCATTTACTTATGTATCTGGGTGATCCTAATCAGTGAAAAATCAAACATTCCTTTTACCAAAAGGACTAACATCCCCATCCGAGCCCTTCTAACTAATTTATAAAGGACGCAAAATTAAATCTACCTACCCTTATTAAGGGACGAGGTGGGGTGCCTAACACCTTCCCCACCCGTTTATGGACCCCGAACCTAGAATCTCTGTCTTGAAGTGGTTTCATTCTTTATTTATCTTCTCAAATGGTTTTCTTTAGTTCCCCTCAAAACTAAGGTGGCGACTCCTCACTCTTTCCCACTTCGGTGAGCGATCGTCCGGGCGACCGCAAAAATCCCATTGCGACAGCTTGGCGACTCCACTGGGGACCTATTGACCCAACGCCAGTCTAGAGGTCCAAAAGTAGGCTTAATTTTTGTCCGATCAAATTATATTTAGGGGGGCTCACTCGGCGATGTCTTGTATGCTAATTATTATTGCTACTAACTATTTTGTTTTGCCTGTTCTATCTCCTACAGTGCTCTTCATTTCAAAGAAAAAGAAAAAAAGAAAAAAAATGGAAAAATAAAATCCCCCTGAATTGGGAAGAGGTAAAAGTGTCCCTTCACACACTGAACACTCACACAATTTCCTCACACACTATGGTCCTAACACGGGCTTTCTCACCCTTTTAGGAAAGTAGGAGGGGTTATGTAGCGGTGCAGTGGGTTTTACCCGTTAGTATCCGTGAAGGCTTCGCTCAAATTGAAACTTGTTCTATTTACCGTGATACCCGTGGAATTTTCCGACAATATCATGGGGTAGAATGGGGCTCTCATTTCTGAGGGGGCAATTTGGGAACACGTGGCTATTAGAAAAATTAGATCTGAGCTAAACCGTCACGATAGCCGAAAGCCGTAGTAAATCGCCTCATAAGATAGAACTATCCAGATAGGTAGCGCTACCAGGTGTTAGGAGTCTCCTACTATAGGACAAAAGGGGCATACTTACTCTACCCTATTCTGCTTTAATTTCCTTTGTTCATTTCTTTCGTGGTAATCTTGAATCCTACTAAAACGCCTACACATTTTCCTACTTTGATAAATGTGTACGTGTCACCACACAGCAGATGATTCAAAATTACCCTAATTTGTCTTACTAATAAATTTTCCCGCAGGCGTTACCAAACCAAGAGTCTGTATAAGGATAGGCATCATTTTTATCATGGCATCCTCGAGTCAGTCGGCAGGAGAGGCTCAGCATGCTAAACTTTGGTCCAAATCAGCTCATTGGTCGGTACCCTCGCAAAATGATGTTTCCAAGGCACACATTAGCTCAATACCTTCACTGGATCTGGACAAAATAGAGGTCAAAATGAACAACCTCGAGGGTATGTCTAATAGATGGAGGTCGCTTCCCGATCAGGCCAAGGTACGTTTTGAAGAGAAGTACGGGAGGATTGCAACCTTAATGCAAGTCAAGGTCCAAATCCCGGCATTAAAAGCCATGTTGTCGGTTTGGAATCCTAAGTACGGGGTATTCTCTTTCAATGACATTGATACGGCCCCCACTATGGAGGAATATCAGGCATTGCTGGGGGTCCCATATTCATTGCAGAACCGGATCTACTTACACCTCGAGCATAGGCAGACCTGGAAACGGTTGGCACATATGTTGGGTTCTCCCCCAGAAGAAGTAAAGTCCAGAGAAACAGTCAAAGGGAACACGCATGGATGGCATTGGACGTACCTTGAGAAGCGGTTAGATCATCACCTCCAAGAGAAACAGTGGGATCAAGCTTCCGTAGCACTCGCCTTGGGAATCTATGGTCTGATCCTGTTCCCGGCCATTGGGGATCATCACTAGCGATGCGATGGAGGTATTTTGACAAGAGAAAGCAGGATCAATCCGATACCGGCAATTCTTGCGAAACCTTGTTAACCCTAACTACTGCAGACAACAGGAAAGGGTCCATTAAGTGTTGCTCTCGGTTATTATACCTCTGGACTATCACCACATGTGTCTGTGGAGACAAAAGGATTGACTTGGTACCTTGACCAGCCTCCCATTGAGAAGATGATCCGGTTAGTGATCAGCTCGAAAAATGAAAAACTTGATGGAACGGATTTTGAGTTTCAATAGCCATGATTCTTGTTGGAGGAAGTCGTGGACGTCAAGCCAACCCGTCTTGATTGGTACAGAGGTATTCATCGGTGTCCCCGATTGGAATAACCGGTATACAAGTTACACTCCAAAGACCAGTAATGAGGCGGTTTGGCTCAACACACCCATGATCAACATTAAAGAATACCACCAAGGTCACTTCTACCATGAGCTCAAGGAAGAAGAAGGGTTGAAAAGGGCTCGCAAGTCCTGGGAAAACATCACTCTAATGGAGAGATCACCCAAAGGCCCAAGTGCCTCGGGCGAGAACCTTAAATGGAGAGCTGATAGGGACCAAGAACGCTCTACCAAAGAATTCAAGGACGACAACCCTCGCCAAGACGCCTATTAGAGGAAGGCGATAATCGCTGGTTGACTCGCTACAAAGGCAAATACCGAGAACTCACAATTGCAAGAACGAATGAAACAATTGGAGGACCAACAGCAGAAACTTAAGAGAAGGGTAAGAAAGCTCAAGGAAGAGGCAAGGGCCGAAAGGATAGGGTTCAAGAGCAAGAGGTGCAGTGGGAAAAGAAAGAAACTCTCTCCAAGCTGAGGTCAATGAGATGAAAGGGCAGAATAGTAAGCTTCAGGAAAGGATGAAGTACCAAGAGGTACTCGTTGAAGAGTATAAACAGGAAAACAAGAAGAAGAAGCTTGAATTAAAAGAACAGCACTCCTCATCAACGACATCTTGAAAGAGTGTGCTAAAGAAAGGAAAGAGAAAGAGAAACAAGCTGCCCTATATCAAGGACTGAAAGAAAATGTGGACCGATTGGAGAAAATGATAGCACAGGAAAAAGGAACTATTACAGAATCCGAGTATGCTCAAAGTGTTCGATCTGCCAAACAAGAGGAAAGGTTATATGAGTATCTCGAGAAAATGTCATCTCATTATAAAGAACCTCCTAACCTAGGCCGATGTAAAGAATATCTTTGTACAAATTATTGATTAATGAAATGATTTTTGGACCATTGTCTAAGCAGATTTGTGAATGAATAATATGACTCCGTAGGAACTCCTCGCTAGGGTTATGTGAAAATTGAAATGCGCTATATGGACAGTATCATAAATGCGCATTCGATCCGTCATTCACGGTCGGACTATCGAACGATGCCATGATAAAGCCGAGGCGATTATCCTTTGCGATTCCAACACGCTCTCAAATGCCATTGTATCCTTCGTCGGCACGGGACTTTTAGTTTCTTTGCAAAACTCAAATTCATTTAAATTTTTTTATCCTCACAGAAATCAATATTGATTCAAACAAGGCAAGTCGACCAAGCACACGATCCAACCCAAGCGAGTGTACTTAACAAGATCTCGAACGAGGAAGATAATGGAAAATCGAGAGCAAGTACAGAACCTACAGGACAGTCTCCGAGTTGAAGGATCACTTTACAAATTATGAGACTAATGAAGGAAATGTCTCAGAGCAAACCCGCTTGAACCTAGCCCACCATTACCTCCTCCGCCTCCTACAACAAATGATCCTCAAGAAGCTTCAACCTCTTTTACCTTTGGTCCCCATTAGGACCGACAATCATCACAATCCGTGACCATAAGTAATGACCCACCTTTTTCCTATTACCCGTCTCAAATGCCGAGCCTCACCATTCAATCCCGATCCTCCAGTTTACTCCACCCTCGGCTCCGGTTGGAGGAGTGTATCATGCGGTGGAAGGAGAACATAGGGCGAGAGAAACGAGAAACTATCCGCCTAGAAGAAAGATTGAGAGCAATAGAAGGGTTGAACATGTATGGCTCGATCGATGTGTAAATCACGAGATTGGTGCGGATGTGGTGGTACCACCCAAATTCAAGGTTCTGATTTCGACAAATACAATGAAACTCGGACCCCGCATCCACACGGCAACCTACATTGCCAAAATGTCTGCCTTAACAGAAGACGAAAGACTCCTCATTCACTTCTTTCAAGAGAGCCTCACTGGAGCAGCTCTGAGATGGTGTATACAATTGGGCGAGAGCAAGTGCACTCTGGAAAGATTTAGCCGATACCTTTCTTAAGCGGTACAAATTCAATTGTGATGCGGCACCCACAAGGAGGACCTCCGGAACACAGTGCAGAAAAGGCGGGAAGGTTTTAAGCAGTACGCCCAACGATGGAGGGAGAAGGCTGCAGAAGTATATCCTCCGGTGACTGACAATGAACTCTGCTCCCTATTCATTGAAACATTGAAGGCTCCCTACTTCAACCTGATGATCGGAAATACCTCCAGCAGCTTCTCAGATATCATCCAAGCCGGTGAGAGAATTGAAGCTAATCTGAGAATAGGAAGGCTACAGGAGTTGACTGAGAACCCTGTGAAAAAGACTGCCAATTTTGGCAAGAAGAAGGAAAGTGATGTACATTCCATCACTCGACAGAATAATTTTCCCCAATTCCCCCAAAATAACTATCGGCCATATCCTCCCTCTCATGGCCCAACTATCGCAAACATCCCACCCCCTTTCCCTAATTATTCACAACCACGCCCACAATACGCCCCACCTGCAAATTTCCAACCAAGACCACCTCCTCCTCCAGCTCAACCACGACCACCACAAAATAACCCAAGACCTCCAAGGAATCCTGATCCACCCCTTCCCCTCCCTCTCAGTGAAATATACCGATACCTTGTCGGTATAAACCAAATCGTACCAGTCCCTTTAGACCCAATCCAGCCGCCATATCCCAGGTGGTATGTTGCCTCTGCGCGTTGTGAGTATGATGGAGGAGCACAAGGGCATTCAACTGACAACTGCGGGGCACTCGAGGAGAGTGCACGCTTTAATCAAAGCGGGTGGTTGAAGATCGAGGAAATGGTTCCCTCCCCAATGTTACCTCAAACCCACTGCCTAACCACAATGCAGGCAGTGGTGTAAATATGATAGAGTCTAAAGGAGAGGGATCAACACCAGAAGTGGATGAGCTGGTTCCATACTTTAAGGAGATTTTTACTATAGCAACGAGGAAGGCTACCTTTGCCCTTAGGTAGCGAGATTCAAAGAGAGTGCGAGGTGTCCTTACCATGGAGGCGGTGACCATGAGCTGCGAGATTGTGAGGGGTTCGGGCAAGAAGTCGAACTTATTGTCTCTCGGGGTTACGAGATGCGGACAAGGTGAAAGCGGAAAAGGAGTGAACACCACGGATACGGCCTAACGCCTCCACCTCCAAACCCGAATCACCTTCTCACCCCGGTAGCCTCTCCGCGTGTGATTATCAAACTCCACCTCGGCTCCCCATCACCAATACTCACGCTGTCCCCTTGGAATTATAACTTCCAAGTTTTCACTCGAGGAGCGTCAAGCGGTACATCCGCTCCTAGTCTTGCCTCACCTCGGCACCACCAAAACCATGTTTCGCTCCTCACGAGCACTTGAATGACTTTATCTGGACACTAGCAACACTACTCCCCAAGCCGGTTCTAGACCCGTTATTGCAACAAAATCCTCTCCACTGAGCAAGAAGTCGAGTTTATAACTCGAAGTGGGAGGTGTTACGAACGAAGAAAGAGAGAAGAGAAAAGGAAAGTAAAAATGGGAGAGTCATCCGAAACACGGAAGAGGAGGTTGAGAAAGCGGGAAGCGAGCCTATTGAGCACAAGGAAGATGAAGAAGCTGCTGCTCCAAATAATGAAACAGAGCGAGTATGGCGTGGTGGAGCAATTGAGAAAAACCCGCCCGAATTTCACTGTTATCACCGATCCACGAGCTCGGAAGTCCACCGACAAGCCCTACAAAGAATCTGGATCGGGCCTTTGTGAACCCGACATTACTCAGGCGGTTTGAGAAAATAGTAGGACAAATCCGGGCATCGGCTCTGTAGCCTTTTACGAAGAGGAGGTAGACCTGCGGGCTTAGGGCACAATAAAGCTCTACATGTAGCGTGAAGTGTAAGGGTTGTATAGTGGCCAAGGTTCTCATCGATAACGGATCGGCCCTCAATGTATTGCCTAGTGCGACCTTAGCTAGGCTCTAGGTTGACCAATCGCATATCGTCAAAGTGCAATGGTGGTAAGAGCCTTTGGCGGTACCGGGAGAGAGAGGTCTTTGGGAGACATTGACTTGCCAATCCAAGTCGGGCATGTACTTTCAACGTCACGTTTCAAGTGATGAACATTGAGCCGCTTACACTATGTTATTAGGAGGCCGTGGATCCACTCTGCGAACGCTGTTCCTTCAACCTTACACCGGAAGATCAAATACATTAAGGACGGCAAAATCATCACGAAGAGGCGAAGAGGCCATCTGGTCACCAAGCCGCAATCACTTCCTTATGTGGAAGCGCGAGGAATCATTGGAGAGTTCTTTCCAGGCCCTTGAATTGCAAGATCTTGGGAAGGAAGGGGCTATGGCTATGGTGGCCAAAGTAATGTCAAGAAAGCGGGTATCAAGAGGAAAGGCTTGGGCCTTTGCCTTGCAAGGAATCGTCGAGCCTATCTGGCTATTCGAAGATAGGCCGTTGTGGTTTGGGGTATGAGGAGGATGCCCTCGTGGATGGGCGATTCTGGATGAGGAGGATGCTTCGGGATCAGAGGTTCGATCAGGAGACGGGAAAAATGAAAATAGTCCCGAGAATTACGGAGATCTTCGCCAAACCGGTCATCCAACATCCAAGAAGTCTGGAAGAATCGCGGATGATCCATCCATAGATGTCATCCAAGCTGGATTCCTTGTATGAGGCCCTAGTTTCACCCATGGCTGAGGAGCAGGAGCTTGACAACTGGACAACGGAGGATATCCCTGTACTCAATTTCGAGTAAAGTACCTCTGGTTATCTACACTTGATCATTTTGTCCATGGTGACAAGTGTAATCGTAAATGGACCTTTTCTTATGGCATTAATATTAATGAATTGATAGCGCATTTTAAATCCAATACTCTCTTTCCTTTTTAATTCCATCCTTATAACATGTTCTATTCTTTATTCATTCAGGACCATTCATCAATTAACACCTAATAATCCAATAGACTCCGAAATTCCTCTGGTTAATTTTGAAATCCCCATAACTGCCATTACTTCAAGTAATTCTAAGGAAGACCTTACGAGAAAGCGGTGAAAAGATGAACCCTCCTCGTGCCTTGTGAAGATGAAAGCGCACAATAAACTTAGGCTCGGAAGAAGTAAAAGGAACTTAAGATAGTGGAGAGTGAGGAATTGGGAGATATGATCGGTGCAGCAGGAATTTCTCGCGTATTTTCATGGAGCTATGATGATATGGTCGGTTTGGACCCCGGATAGTGGCGCACAAGATTCCCTTAATTCGAGAGCGATCCGGTGAAGCGGCGAGGAGAATGAATCGACACCTTGCTCAAGGTTCGGGATGAAGTCAAGAAAGCGATGTATGGCGCGGATTCTTGGAAGTAGTCAAATATCCCCAATGGGTGGCTAATGTCGTCGATGTGAAGAAAGACGGAGAGTCGGGGTGTGTGTTGACTACGGGGACCTTAATAAAGCAAGTTTGAAAGATGATTTCCCTCTCCCTCACATTGATGTGTTAGTTGACAATCTTTGCGGGATTGGGTAGGTGTTCGTGTATTGATGGGGCATCGGGGTACAATCGATTCGATGGACAAGGAAGACAAGGATAAAGCGCTTTCATCACCCAATGGGGGTATTTTGCTATCGGGTCATGCCCTTCGGGTTGAAGAATGCGGGGCTACTTACGGTAGCGCAATGGTCACATTATTCCACGATATGATGCATAAAGAAGTGGAGGTATATGTGGATGATATGATCATTAAATCCGAGGAGAAGAGAGCCACGTTCGGTGATGAGGAGGGTGCTCGAAAGGCTCGGAAATACAAGTTGAAGCTGAACCTGCTAAATGCATCTTGAGCTAAATCGGGAAAAGCTGGGATTCATAGTAGCGAGAAAGGGATAGAAGTGGATCGGACAAAGTTCGAGCTATTCAAGAAATGCCGTCCCCAAAAGCAGAGAAAGGGAGGTGCGATTTTCTAGGAAAGTTGAACTACATCTCAAGATTTATTTCTAATCTCACTTGCCAAAGTGAGCCTATTTTTAGACTACTCGGAAGAACAATCCTACCCAATGGGATTCGGATTGTCAAAAGGCTTTGAGACAATCAAGCAGTATTTGTCAAACCCACGATATTGGTCACTTTGTGGCAGCGGCCTCGATCTTGTACATGGCGGTCCAACGAGCTCTATGGGATGTGTTTTGGGGACTGCATGATGATCTGGCCGAAAAGAGAGGGCCATTTACTACACGAGCAAGAAGTTCAATGATTGTGAGTCAAGGTACTCTTTCTTAGAAAAGACTTGCTGCGCGTTAGCACAGACTGACAAATCGCCTCAAGCACTACATGTTGAATCACAAGACATGGCTTATCTCGGATGGATCCTATCGGATCGTATTCGAAAGCCCATTCGTGCGGGAAGGATAGCCAAGTGGCGGTTATACTCTCCCAATATGATATAGTCTACATGACCGGAAGCGGTGAAAGGTAGTGTAATTCTTGACCTCCTAGTGGAAAACCCTATCGGATTATGAAGCTCTGGATTTTGAGTTCACAGCGAACATATTAATGAAGTAGACTACGAAGAAGAGGGTCGATCGATGTGTGGGAAATGTATTTTGTGAGCAGATCAATTTATCAGAATGGAATTGAGCTGTACTAGTATCCCGGAAGAAAGCACTTCCCAATAGTTGCTAAGTTGGGATTTATTGTACCAACAATGTCATGAGAATATGAAGCTTGTGTAATGGGTCTACATCTTGCTATAGAGATGAAAATCGAGAAAGTTGGAGGTGTATGGAGACTCGGCTCACGATAATTTATCAGTCAAGGGAGAATGGCAAACCAAGGATCCCAAGCTAATCCCCTACCAGAAATACTTCTTGGAGATGATCGGGAATTGAAGAAATCTCTTTCACTCATCCGAGTAGAGACAAGAATCAATTTCTTGGCGCCTTAGCTACTCTAGCTGTTATGGCTCAAATCGAAGAAGAGCGACGTTTGAGACGTTGAAGATTAAAGTAAGGATGAGCCGACCTATTGCTTCATGATTGAAGAAGAGCTCGATGGAAAGCCTTGGTATCACGACATCACAGTCTCTTGTAGAGCAGGAGAATTCCCTTGAGGGCAAGCAAAAATGAAAAGAAGATGATTCGGAGGTTAGCATTGGGGTACTTTCCCAGTGGGGAAACCCTATACAAAAGAAGCTCCAACGGTGAATTATTGAGATGTGTGGATGCGAAGGAGGCAAAGAGAATCCTTTTTGAAACTCATGAGGGAAATTGTACAACTCACGCCAATGGACACATGATGGCCAAGCAAATCATGCGGCGTGGGTATTTTTGGACCACAATGGAAAAGGATTGCATCAGTATTTCGGAAGTGCCACAAGTGTCAGATTTACGCAGATCCGATAAATGTGCCACCTCACAAGCTGTTCAATCTCGTCTCACCGTGGCCTTTTGCAATGTGGGGCATAGATGTGATTGGTCCCATCAATCCCAAGGCATCCAATGGGCACAGATTCATCCTTGTAGCCATCGACTATTTCTCCAAATGGGTCGAGGCAACATCCTATGCTCACATCACGCGAGAACACGTTTCTCAAATTCTTGAAACAATATCATATGCGGCATGGTCTCGAATGAAATTGTCGCGATAACGCCAAGAACACAGCAGTCAGAAGATTCGGAAGCTGTGTGATCAATACGAATCCGACATCTCAATTCCTCCCCATACCGTCCCGGATGAATGGAGCGGTGGAAGCCGCGAACAAAAATCTAAAGAGGATAATCCGAAAAATGACGGTCACATATAGGGATTGGCATGACATGCTCCCCTACGCTCTTCATGCATACCGGACTTCCATAAGAACCTCCACTGGGGCAACTCCATACTCACTAGTCTACTGGATGGAAGCGGTATTACTGTTGAGGTTGAAATTCCTTCCTAAGGATTACGAAGGAATCGAGGATTGGTGAGTCGAGAATGGATCGATAAAGGTTGGATCGATTAAACTTCTTTGGATGAGAAAAGGTTAACGCAGCATGTCACGGGCAATTATATCGGAGGAGAATGGCGAGCATTTGATAAAGCGTCACGCACGGGAATTCCTACCCGGGGATTTAGTTCTAAAGAAAGTACTACCAAACCAAAACGATCCCCGGGGCAAATGGTCACCAACCTACGAGAGACCCTATGTGGTTAAAAAGGCGTTTACTTGGGGAGCCTTGATCTTGACCCACATGGACGGTGAAGAATTCCGAGACACATGAATGCCGAAACTTTGTCAAGAGATACTATGCATAAAAAGGAGAAGGGATGAAAACCCGAAAGGGCGTCCTAAAAAAAAAATAAAAAAAAAAAAATAAAAAAAAAAAAAAACCAAAAAGGGCGTCCCAAGAACCAAACTGGAGGAATAAGGAAGGGGGCATGAAACCGCGGATAGAGAGGCAACCGTCACGACAAGAGACTTCAGAGAACTTGGAATATGGCAGTTAAAAGACTTCAAAACCAACTAAAAGGAATATATGAGATCTATCCTTGTACCTTTCCTTTTCCTTTGAAAGTCTATTTTTTTTCTAAAAGCCATGATAAAGTTATACTCCATTCATACCTTTTGTTTTCCTGCTTGCTCACTTTTTAATACTATCCTTTCTCTTTGACTAATGCGCTATTGATTAGTTAAATTTCTGCCATAAGATTTGAATTTAAAAATTGATAACCTCGCGTACTTTACTATGAGATTTGCAGGGAATAGCCGCCAAAAAAAAAAAAAAAAAAAAAAAAAAAAAAAACTAGAGGTGAAAACCCGAAAGGGCGCTTCTGGTCGAATGGACGAAAAGAAAGTGAAAACCCACAAGGGCGCTTTCCGAAGAATAAGGAGAAAGTCGGGAACAGAAAAGGGACATCCGAAAGAACGAGGTCATAGGTCAGGCCTTACAACTCCTCCTCCATTAATCGTCCGCCTTCATTATCTTGTTAAGTACACTTTGTCAAGGAATAACTTCATGTGCCAAAGTCAGACTTGTTTTGTAAGTTGATTTTAATTTCATGCAATTTACATTTCTGTTATCAACCTCTGGTTCCTTGATCTAAGATGATTTTAATTTCCTGCAATTCCACCATCAACCTCTGGTTCCTTGATCTAAGTTGATTTTAATTTCATGCAATTTACATTTCTGTTATCAACCTCTGGTTCCTTGATCTAAGTTGATTTTAATTTCCTGCAATTCCACCATCAACCTCTGGTTCCTTGATCTAAGTTGATTTTAATTTTCTGCAATTTACATTTCATGCTATCAACCTCTGGTTCCTTGATCTAAGTTGATTTTAATTTCCTGCAATTCCACCATCAACCTCTGGTTCCTTGATCTAAGTTGATTTTAATTTTCTGCAATTTACATTTCATGCTATCAACCTCTGGTTCCTTGATCTAAGTTGATTTTAAATTCCTGCAATTTACATTTCATACCATCAACCTCTGGTTCCTTGATCTAAGTTGATTTTAATTTTCTGCAATTTACATTTCATGCTATCAACCTCTGGTTCCTTGATCTAAGTTGATTTTAATTTCCTGCAATTCCACCATCAACCTCTGGTTCCTTGATCTAAGTTGATTTTAATTTTCTGCAATTTACATTTCATGCTATCAACCTCTGGTTCCTTGATCTAAGTTGATTTTAAATTCCTGCAATTTACATTCCACCATCAACCTCTGGTTCCTTGATCTAAGTTGATTTTAATTTTCTGCAATTTACATTTCATGCTATCAACCTCTGGTTCCTTGATCTAAGTTGATTTTAATTTTCTGCAATTTACATTTCATGCTATCAACCTCTGGTTCCTTGATCTAAGTTGATTTTAATTTCCTGCAATTCCACCATCAACCTCTGGTTCCTTGATCTAAGTTGATTTTAATTTTCTGCAATTTACATTTCATGCTATCAACCTCTGGTTCCTTGATCTAAGTTGATTTTAAATTCCTGCAATTTACATTCCACCATCAACCTCTGGTTCCTTGATCTAAGTTGATTTTAATTTTCTGCAATTTACATTTCATGCTATCAACCTCTGGTTCCTTGATCTAAGTTGATTTTAATTTTCTGCAATTTACATTTCATGCTATCAACCTCTGGTTCCTTGATCTAAGTTGATTTTAATTTCCTGCAATTCCACCATCAACCTCTGGTTCCTTGATCTAAGTTGATTTCCTGCAATTCCACCATCAACCTCTGGTTCCTTGATCTAAGTTGATTTTAATTTCATGCAATTTTAATTCCTGTTATCAACCTCTGGTTCCTTGATCTAAGTTGATTTTAATTTCATGCAATTTTAATTCCTGTTATCAACCTCTGGTTTCTAGATCCAAGTTGATTTTAATGTTCGAGGTCATTAACTTAGGTGTGCTTTAGTTCCCTAATTTCGAACACCTAATCGTCCAAAATATGAGTCTGAATCTTTACATAATTCCTATAAAATTTTCCTTTAATAGAAATTATGTAAAGAGGAAGCATTGTCGACACCATATTTTGGCGATCCTAGAATCAATAAAAATTCTTCTTTGAGCAGCTAATCTCGTTTAGATCCCTCTTTAGGCGGTCACATTTCCGATCTCTCCTCACAAAAATTGAATTAATCTTTGAGTCCTCATATTCATTAAGCCTCGCCGATCTCTCAAATCATTTACTGACCTCTCAAACCCGTTGTCGAATTTAGGACACATCAAGTATATTCTGATCTCTGTTGATAAATAAAATGAAGCACTAGATCTTTTCCTACAGTTTATTGCCGACCTCCTTTTCGGAAGATTAAGAGCTAAAGTTTGGGTTCGGTTTAACGAGGGTTCCGATCTTAAGTGTTCAATTTAATTTTTTAATTTTAACCAAGTCACGTTCAACATTTCTCCCCCACCGATCTCATTCTTATTTTGCTTTACGTACTTTTATACTTAGATTAATGATGGCATTTAGTTCATGTTTCGCTATGCTCATACAATCAAATACTTAGGCAAATTCGAAGATTGTCCAATCACATCCATTCATTGAACAAAAGAGATATTCCATTTCATTTCATAATTTGTACAAGTTATTGGTGAGGATCACCTGACTGATTTACATCTGCTCACTCTCTCTCTCTTCCTCGCCCTCCTCCTCACTATCTTCACCATCGCCCGGAGCAGTCGTCCATCCAAGAAAAGTCCTCTTGAGGATAGCGCTTTTGAAGTTCGGCCAAGAGATCCTTATGAGCATTCACATAGGCTCGGCTATTCGACACCATCTCTTCATCCTTTTCCTTGAGCTCTTTTTCTTTCTCCGAAAGCTCCTTATCCTTAGCGTTAAGCTCCTCTACAAGTTGAGCGACACAGCGGCTTTGTTGGCTGAAGTGCGGATTTCTCACGAGAGCCCGTTCACTTTCGGCCAAGTCACGAGACCTTTCGGCGGTGGTCTTCATGGTACTTCGATCCCTCAACTTGAGATATATAATCCGGCGGATGAGAGTTGGGATCGGAGGAAGTCAATTCCTAATTTTTCTTCCCAACCTCCTTACCCAGACTGAATCTTTTCTCGAATCATGGTGCGGTTCACGACACTCCACGTTTAGGCTCATGGTTCGAGTCAAGATATCATCGAAACCGATGCAGGATAGCTGTCCCGATCCTCTTGAAAGAAGATGGTAGATCCGGGACTTTGGCAAAATCGGAGTTCTCCTAACGATCGGTTATTCTTCAAGCGATCGATCGATGTCGGCGCCACGAGAAGAGGTCCTCCCGAGAAGATTGAGAAGGCTCCCTTTCCGTGCTTGGAATAGCGAGAGAGGCGGGGCTGCTCTTCCGATCTAGGAGGAGATCAGCGACCTCAATGGTCGGCGGACCGAAGGTTGAGTCGGGTCTCTTTGTATCTCCCAGGTTCGTGGCCGGGTGTTTGAAAACGTTCAACGCTTCATCTCCTTTACCTTCCGAGATCTCTCTTTCCTTCTTCCGCTTCCTAGAACCCTCACCACCGCCATACACCTGCAGAAAAGAGGTTAGTGAGATCGCTAAGGTCTGAGCGAGATATAGAAAATACCAATGCCGAGTCGAGCGGAAGTTCGCGATCTCGGCCGGTGATCGATTGCATGGTCCAATGGTGCGATTCGGCGATCACCGCATTTGGGCAGGAATATTTTAGAGTGGTGGCACGACTTTTCAGCTCCATCACTATCAAGCTTTCCTCTTGACTCGGGGTAAAGTGCTTGAGCGAGGCCCTGGTACCACCACTACGAGGAAAGTCCTCAGCGGCTCGGATCTTTACTCCTCGGAATGAAGAACCGGTTCTTCCAATTCTTAAGGGATGAGGCAGATCGGAAAAGAGTCATAGCGAGGCTTACTGAAAGAACCGGTGTTCGTCATCCTTTGGCGAGTTAGTGCATGCAGCTCGGCGAACACCTTAGCCGTAGGTCGATTCCCTTAGCTCGGCATAGACCTCGGAAAGCTACCAAGATCCGCCACGAGTTGGGGTGGATTTGAACAATGGATGCTCGGTGAAGTTTTAGGACCTCCTTATAGAAATCGGCTAGAGGAACCTCGGACCGGCCTTTAAGCGTTCCTCGTACACCATGACCATGTCATTCTCTTCAAAAGAGTGATCGACACGAAGATCGCCATGGCACTTGATCGGCTCATATGAATCGGGACAAATATTGTATTCTTGAACAAGCGATTGCGGTCAGTTCCCGAAGAACGGCGGAAGCTCGTCTATAGGAAGGGTCTCTCTCCTTGAAGGTGGTGCAAGCCTTGATGGTATGACCAGGCCAGGCACAGGGCGAGAGACCCTAGGGGTTTAGGTTGCCTGTTGGGCCCATTGCCTCTTCTTCATCGACGATGACCATGAGAACTGAATGGAAGGAGGGCTCGCGCTCTCGACCTTCGGCACGCTCATTTTCAAAAGAAACAAAGAACTTAAACTAAAAAGAGGATTAAAGCCCTTAGGAGTCGATCGGCGTCGGAAGAAGCGGAGAAAAGGAGAGAACTTTGAAGTTGTGAGCGGGGATTGAAAATGGAATGAGAGAACAAGCGGCTAACCCACCCACCCCTATTTATACTAGTCAGAGCATTTAATGCTCGCGAGGTTCTAAGCGTGCATCGATTGGTGGGACTCGGCAATTTATTCGACACTTTTCTCAAATATCGAATGTTACGAGATCGGTTAATTGGAGATCGGCATAATAAGTTAAATATTTTGAATAAAGGATCGGTTAAGTGTCATTCGGGTAAAGAACCAGATCGGATAACCACATTAGAGATCGGAAAAATAATCAATGCAAAAATAATAAGATGATAGCAGACAAAATAAAGTCTTTATTTTCAAAAGATCGGATTACATCATTTGGGCGATCTCTAGGGATCGGATTACACTAACATTGGATCACATCATTTCTGTGATCTCTAGGGATCAGATTGCATTGAAAATAAAATACATCATTTGGGCGATCTCTAGGGATCGGACTACAATAAAGGTCTAACTACATCAATTGGGCAATCTCTAGAAATCTGATTACATTTGAGGATTACATCATTTGGGCGATCTCTAGAGACCAGGTGGAACATCCTATCTAAAAGGCCTATGTCAAAGCCTAGTCTTGTGGTGAATCAAAAGATGTGTTCGATCGAGACCGGCTATTGACATCGGACAGATGTACGGCTCGGATGGGGTGATTATGACTCCCATGAAGATGAGAGACATCGTCACCGATGTTACCACTCGAAACCGACCATGTCGGAACACCCAATGTGGAGGAAAGACGCCGGAACACCCAATGCGGTGAGAAGCGAATGAACTTCGGTTGAGCGACTCGAGATCGGTACAAGCGAAGTGCGCAATCTGGTCGGTCAAATCCAGTTCTCTCACCATCGTAAGTTAAGGTCATGCGATCAGGATCATAAATTTTGATCGGTAAGTAAAGAAGTTCATCGGAAAAGATCAAAGCCACGATTATAGCGAACTTCCACCGAGCGGCTAGAACAGGAAAGTAAGAAAAGAAGAGAGGAAAGTCGGATGAAGAAAATGTCTCGTCGACGGGGTATATATAGGGGAAATAGGCATTTAATGTCGGCGGAAAGCAGCGGGCGCCGAGAATCGAGATGTAATTAATGCTTGGACCGAATCGGTGATCAAGGGATAAAAGAGATCGGAGATAGGAGATCGGCATGAGAGATCGGAATAGGAGCTAGGGAGGATCGGAAGACAAAAAGAATAAGACAAATTCCAATAACCGTCGTCGAGAATCGGGCGAGGTAGTTAAAGCGTGGCGAGCGAGATCTCCACCGTGCGCCTAAGAATCGCCCGCAATCTTGTGGTGCGAGGTATGTCATGGCGATCCTTTACATCCCAATCTCCACCGTTGATCTCACTTGTAAGGATGAATCCGGAACCCTTGGATCAAAAGAGAAGACGACAATACCAGCGTTTTCACTCTTAGCCCTCGGATCGTTCGGACAAGAGGATTCAAGACCGTCAGTTAAAGAGGAAAAGGACAAATATTACGAGAAGCGATCTACCATTCGTTTTGATTCTCTTTAATTCCTGAACATCCGATCATGTACTTCAAAATCTTGACCCTCCATCTCCCTCAAAATAAATCCACGACCCTTCATGGGAGCACCGATTCCTATAAATACTGCATGAAAAAGCTGTTCAAGGGCGGACAACAAAATATAGACAAGAGGCTGCTATTATCGTGGAGGAACTCTGAAACTTCATTCGATTTGTTACTCTGTTTGTTTTGTAGTGATCAAAAGACTTTTGAAACTAGTTTTCAGGAGTGTTTTCTTGGAAAAGATTTTGAATCTTTGGAACTCTACATTTCAGTTTGTTCATTATCTGGTCATACTCTTGTCATCTCTGCTTTCTTTTCCTCTGTTCAAGCTCAACTTCCTTCCACTGGTTCTTACAGGTTACCTTTTAGCTAAAGCATCTCTCGGTTTCACGACAGACATCAACTCTCAGGCTGGTTAATCCGCCATCTTCATCACTATTTACCACCTCATAGTTATTTCAATACATTTGGCTCCTCACAGACATCAACTCTCAGGCTGATCAATCCGCCATCTTCATCACTATTTACCACCTCACAGTTATTTCAATATATTTGGCTCCTCACAGGTAAGAGTTCATATTACTGTTTTATTAAGTATTTGCGTTTACTTTTCGCACTTTCTTTGTTCTCTTTACGTACGCGGTTTTCTTTAAGTTTATTCTAAGCAAAAAAATCTCAAAGAACGTTACTCTCGAATTATCTCTTTAGTGATCGGTCCATCATTTCGTCAATTTTCGTCATTTCTGAATATGAGCTTTTAGCTCCTAGTAGCGTGTAAGTGGTCAGGCAAAATATAGGTATCTGCAACTTAAGGGCCTCTTTTAAAAGAGAAAGCTTGAATAACACGTCAGGAAAATAGCCAAACTATTAGGCTGACGTGAACGGGAATTCGGCAAGATACCATGAAGAGGAATAAAACCAAAATAAACTAGACAGAACAGATCGGACATTAATAGGTATGCGTGAAATGACTACATGGAAGGTCTGTAAATCAAGTTTAGTATTACCCATTTAGTCATAGGGTATCAAGAAACCTTATCTCCAGCATTTTTGAATGCCAGAAACCTTAGTTTTAGATTCTTGTGACATGTAGCTGAAATTGAAATTCGGGAGATCGGCAAAGCCCCTTCCAGGCTCCTGCTAATGCTTAATAGAGATTGGAGGAGAGTTCTTATCCGGTCTCAGCTTAAAATTTTAATAAATACTTAAAAGAGGTCGGAGGAGAATTCTTATCCGACCTCAATTCAAAATTTTTAATAAATATTTAAAAGAGATCGGAGGAGAGTTCTTATCCGGTCTCAGCTTAAAATTTTAATAAATGCTTAATAGAGATTGGAGGAGAGTTCTTATCCGGTCTCAGCTTAAAATTTTAATAAATACTTAAAAGAGGTCGGAGGAGAGTTCTTATCCGATCCCTAATTAAAATCTCTAATAAATATTTAATAGGGATCGGAAGAGAGTCCTTATCCGATCCCCAACCAAAATTTTAATGAATATCTAAAAGAGGATCGGAGGAGAGTTCTTATCCGATCTTCTAAATTAAATTTTAAATAAAACATTCCTTTTCAAGTAAAATTAACATGCAAAAGTAATTCACTAAGGTTGTCTCACTTACTTATGTATCTGGGTGATCCTAATCAGTGAAAAATCAAACATTCCTTTTACCAAAAGGACTAACATCCCCATCCGAGCCCTTCTAACTAATTTATAAAGGGCCTTAAAATTAAATCTACCTACCCTTATTAAGGGACGAGGTGGGGTGCCTAACACCTTCCCCACCCGTTTACGGACCCCGAACCTAGAATCTCTGTCTTGAAGTGGTTTCATTCTTTATTTATCTTCTCAAATGGTTTTCTTTAGTTCCCCTCAAAACTAAGGTGGCGACTCCTCACTCTTTCCCACTTTGGTGAGCGATCGTCCGGGCGACCGTAAAAATCCCATTGCGACACAATCCGCAGATGTCTATCATGCTCTTCTGTACTCCTCGAATAGACCAATGTCGCAAGGTATTTTGTGGTCGCCCGGACGAAGCACTTCATCAAAGTGGGAAAAGTGAGGAATCGCCACTCTAATTTTGAGGAAAATTAAAGAAAACCATTTTGTGAAAATAAATTAAAAGGAAACCACTTCAAAAGAGAAAAAGAGATTCTAGGTTCGGGGTTCATATATGGGCAGAGAAGGTGTTAGGCACCCCGCCTTGTCCCTCAACAAGGGTAAATAGATTTAATGTTATGCTCTTTATAAATTAAAAAGATAATTAGAGGGTTGGGATAGGGATGATGTTAATCCTTTATGCGTAATAAAGGAGTGTTCGATATTTCACTTATTTTAGGTTGCCCAAGAACACGAGTTCGTGAGATGGCCCTTTAGTGAATAGGTGCCAAATAAAGTTATCTTGTATATTGGAGTTGTGTTATTTTAATTTTGATTTTTTTAAGAGAGCTCGGATAAGAAGTTTCTACCGATCTCTAGATATGTTTTATTAAGAGTTTTAGGCAAGAGATTTCGAATAAGAACTCTCCTCCGATCTCCACATATTTTATTGAGGTTTTGGTTGAGAAACGGGTAAGAACTCTCCCCCGATCTCTTAGAATGTTCAGTTTAAATGAAGGATCTCGGATAAGAACTCTCCTTTGATCTCCGTGTTTTATTTAAATGAGAATCGGGTAAGAACTCTCCCCCGATCTCTTAGAGTGTTTGATTTAAAAATTTAAATGAAGGATCTCGAATAAGAACTCTCCTCCGATCTTTATGTTTTATTTAAATGAGAATCGAGTAAGAACTCTCCCCCGATCTCTTAGAATATTCGATTTAAAAATTTAAATGAAGGATCTCGGATAAGAACTCTCCTCCGATCTCCGTGTTTTATTTAAATGAGAATCAGGTAAGAACTCTCCCCCAATCTCTTAGAGTGTTCAATTGAAAATTTAAATGAAGGATCTCGGATAAGAACTCTCCTCCTATCTCCATGTTTTAATTAAATGAGAATCAGGTAAGAACTCTCCCCTGATCTCTTAAAGCGTTTGTGATATAAGATCGAACTTTTCACCGATCTCCTAGGTGATTACCTTGTCAGAACTCTTTGGCCAGCTATATCCAATCTCCTTCGGTTACTAGTCTAGGATCCGATCTTATCTCGATTCCCGCTCTATTATGCTATCTCCTGGACTCGTTTAGTAGCCTGACCTCATAACTTTTTCCTCTGAGCTACTATTCAACCTTTGGTTATTTTTATTTATTCGGAAAAAACTTTCACGTTAAGATACTTCTACCAATACTTTATTAAGTTACGTACAAGTTTCCCACAACCAGAATACCTATTTTCGAAGGAAATGAAAACTAAGGAGAAATAAATAAAGTTTACGGACGAATAGAAGAAGTAAACATCGGGAAATAACTATCAGCCTGAATAATCTACATTGGGATTTTAATGGAAATTTGAAAAATAAAAATAGATAAACTGAAACATGAGCATCCAGCGAAATAATAGTCCAGACACTTGCCTGTGGGAGGTTGAGGCTCTTGAACTAACTCTAGTGTCCACAAATCTTGTAGAGGTGGAAACCGATGGCCAAAAGACTAAAACTTACTCTAAATAATAGGAACCAGGTCAAAATGCAGTTGAGCCGAAGCGACGGTAACCGGGTCGGAATGAGATTAAGCTTGAAGAATAATATGTTGGTATTAGGGTGATGAAGACGGAACTGAACAAAAAAAATGGTATCGCAGAGTAATGAACAGACTGAAAATGAAGAATTTCAGGGTCCAAGACTCCTTCAATGGGGATACTTAAAGAAAACTAGTTTCTAAAGTTTCCCAAAAGCTCAGAATGGCAAAGTAGCAAGACTAAATTAGATTTTAGAGCCTTTCCACTATAATCACCACCACCTTTTTTTGCCCCTCTTCTACAGTATTGTATGAAGTTATTTATAAGGAACGGGTGCTTCTAATGAAGGGTCAGGATCTCTCTTGTGGAGATGGAAGGTTTGGATTTTAAAGAACATGATCCGATGTCTGAGAATTAAAGAGAATCAAAATGGACGGCTAGGATCCTATCCAGAATATCCATCCTTTCTCTTCCTAATCCAACGGCTCAGGATCTTGCCTTACAAAATAGATCCGAGGGCTGGGAATGAAAAGCGCCGAACCTGTCATCTGCTTTTGATCTAAAGGCTCCGAGTTCATCCTTGCAAGTATGATCAACAGTGGAGATTGTGATGTACAGAACTACCATAACTGTTTTTGGCATCTGTCAGCAATTTGGGCGATTCTGCAAATGAGGCATGCGGTGAAGATTTTCTCATGCCTGCAACGCTTTAACTACCTCGGCTCTAATTATGTAGAGAGTTATTGGAAGTCATCTCATCCTCTTCGTGCTTTTCGATCTCTATTCCTTCCGATCTCTTTATTATAACCCTCTTCTTTTCTGATCTTTCTCATATTGGGTCCCTCATCGCTTCCTGATCTCTCTCATTCTAGAACTTTCCTCTTTATCCGATCTGCCTAAGTAAAAGCAATTAATTCTTCGGTTACCGATGCATCCGCTTCGGTTTCTGTATGCAATAAATGCTCAGGCCCTATATATATGCACCAGCGAAAAAAACTCCTCCATACTTCACTTCTCCTCCTTCCATTTCTCCATTTCTCTTATTTTAGCTTCTCCGGTGACAATTCTGACTATGGTCACTGCTTTTGATCTTTTTTCGACTGTTTTCTTTGCTCCTCGATTGAAAATTTACGATCCCGGCGATCGGAGAAACATGAGAACAATATCTGATGACAGTGAAGGAACCGAACTAATTTACCAATCAGAATAAAAAATGACGATCGTGCCGATCTCGAAGCGGTCCACCAGTATAATTGGTGGGTCGATCTCGAGCAAGAGTACTGCTAATTTCAATCTTAATGTCGGTGACCGCTTCTTGAAGTTCATTTGGCTCCTCACTACATCGGGCGTACCGACTGCAGCTCAGTTCCGGTCGATGCAGCTTAATCCTGACTGTAGCCACAAGACTAGGCTTTGACATAGGTTCTTACTAGGTA